>NC_090942.1:8013410-13013410 GCF_040807025.1 Struthio camelus
CAGTCCCCAGGCCGATTCCCGGCCCAGGAAGAGGCACTCCCGGCGGCAGCGCTAGCGGGGGCTGCGCGAGCAAAGTCTGCTTTGACTCCTCCCCAGAGAAGGTGGCAGGGCTCTGGCACACAACGCTTCTGCAGATGATGCCGTGCCTTTAATAAAAGTGTTTGCCCTCGAGAACTACTCCCCTGTTGTGATCTGGGTGCGGGAAGAGGCCTTCACGCCGATCTGGCGACTGTAGCACCCCCTTGACTGGAGCCACTGTTCTGGCCCAGCAGCAGCCAGAGCCGTGCGAGTCAGGAGCTTGCACGGCTTGGCGAGTGCGTGGCGATGGGGAGCCGCTGCAAAGCCACAGAGCCACCCTCTCTTCTGCCCTGCTTCCGCAGCGCTCCCCAGCATCTCTCGTAGTGCTGGTGAGGCTCGGCGGGTCGGTGGCATGGCTGCTTGTGTGGCTGGGTGCTCCCTCACTGCCTTGCCTCCTGCTCTCTTTCCCAAACCGCTTCCTGCTGCCAGACCTGTGCTGCTCCGGGATCTGCTCTCATCTCGCGGCACAAAAGCTGTGCAGTTCCCAGCAGTCCTGCAGGTTGAGTTCTGCCCCCTCCCCGGATCGCGCAGCGGGGTTCTTCCCGGCCCCTCCTCCACCCCAAAACAGTGGCTCCACAGAGGATGTGCTGGGTTTGTGCTGGGAACAAGGGAACAGTATGGATCTACGTGAAGGAAGACTCACACGCTCCGGAGCCATGTCGAATCCCCCAGTGAAGTCAGCAAGTGGTTGTTGCAACCTCCGGCAGCGGGAGCAGACGTGGAGTAGACGTGGAGTGCCAGTGGTGGGCCCTGCTGTCAGTGTGGAGCAGCACCTTGGGGCTGGGTGGGTGAGTGGTAAGCCCAGGGAAAACAGCTCCTGCAGCCTCCCCCACCAACAAGTCGACAGGCAGGACAGCTACGGCTCCCAGGCTCTGCCAACACGGCCTGCACGAAACAGAGGTGTGGTCTGTTCTGCAGAGCCAACAGACCCAACAGCGTTCCCTCCCAGAGCAAACAGAACAAGACAAACGTCTACCAGCAACCCACCACCAGCAACGGGGAGAAAGATGCGTTACAGAGCAGCCAGGGAGGGCAAGCCAAGCCACACAGCAACTGAAAGATCTAACAATCCCGTGCTGGTGGGATATATGCACTGGGGGGAGCCCAAGGTTTCCTGCTTTGCTTCACCTCGCTTTACAGCCTTTGAGTGAGCGTCTTCACAGAAGCACACACTCACAGACTGGCCAAGGTTGGAAGGCACCTGTGGAGATGATCTAGTCCACCCCGCCTGCTCAAGCAGCGGCATCTAGAGCACATTGCACAGGATCGCATCCAGGCGGGTCTGGAATATCTCCGGCAAAGGAGACGCCACAACCTCTCTGGGCAACCTGTTCCAGTGGTCAGAACTTGCTAACTGCAAGTGTTTTGCCGTTACTCTTAACCATTTGTTTACGTCGAGGCTGTACGCCTAGCAAATCTCGTGAAAGATCTCGCAGCGTCACGAGGAACAGGAGTGAACGTGGAGCTGTGTGTGCGCGGATGGAGGGGTGGATTGTCCCAGAGGGGACTCCTCCAGCCCAAGGACGTTCTTGCCTCTGGAGGGCTTGCTACCATCTATCTGCAGGTGTGAAGGATGGACGCGGGTCGCCAGTGTGGCCTTTTGGCTCTTGCCTTGCAGTGGGAAAGGTGACCGTGCGATCCAAGGTGGAGGGCTTGAATTTCTGCTCTGTGCATCACCTCTTGCTCAAGAACTCTCTAACGGGGCTTGAAAAGAACCCAAAGAAACATCTGTGGTCTCTTAAGCTGTGAAGGCCGGCAGTTGCTCCCTGAGAGCATATGTTATCCAGGTATTGCAGGAAAGAGTTTCTTCCATTCCTTCTTTGGAGAGAGATGTTTTAGAGACAGAAAAGCTGGGGCTCGAGGTAGCGGTCCCAGCATCGATTGGCTCTCTAGGGGTCATGTCCTGACACTGTGTTTGTAGACCATAGAGACTGTGAACAATCGGAGAAGCACAGCCGTTGGAGCTGGGGTCCTCGAGAAACTTCTCTCTCCGGCCCAAGGCAGCTGCAGGCACCCAGCAGTGACAGCCAGCCCGAAAAAGCCCGGTCAAGCGCAGGGGCGGGCTGAGCACATCCCCTTTCAGCCAGCGCAGCCCTCAGTGCTGCACTGGAGACAGTAACACGCTTCTGCTCCCGTACGGAAAGGAGTAAAATCCTGGGGGAATCCCGGAGGGAAGGGGCGGCGAGAGCTGGAGGATCAGCAACCTGAGGGAGGCCCTAGGGTCGAGCACTCCTGCTGGGTGGAGGGGACAGCCTTGTGGTTGCTGTCCTACGGCCTCACGGGGAGGCAGCAGTTCCTGACTCAGGCCATCAGGCTTCTGCTCTGCACGTCCCGAGACATGCGCCATGCGCGGGGAGGCCTCACGGGCTGCGGGACAGACACAGGCCTTGTCGCGGGCACGGAGCTGGTGACTCTCTAGCAGTCCTCGGCAGAGGAGCTAAAGTCAGGGGAACGGAGGGGAGCTTTCGGGCACCACAGCGCCGTTGTCCGGACAGAACGGTAGCTGGTCTCCAGCCATAGGAAGCCGCGGGGACGAGCGGGAGGGAGGTGCGCGCGCCCCTTTGTGAGGTGGCCCCGAGGCTCTGTGACCTCGTGGCTGTGCGGGCTTTTAGCCGGGCGCGGGGGCTCGCCCAGCTCGGTTCGCCCCAGGATCCTGCCGAGCGAGCGCGAGTGAGCGCGAGTGCGAGGCGTGGAGGGTCGGGCCTTGTGGAGGTGCGGGTGTCTGCATCTTTGCTGTGGCTCTGCAGTGGCTCTCTCGGTGCTGAAGCCAGGAGCCGCCTTTGGTCTCTGCCCTCTTAGTGCCGGGCTGCCGGGGCTGCGGGGCGTCCCGCGTGGCCCGTGTGCGTGCAGGGGGCGGAGGGGCCTCTGGGAGCACCGAGGAGACGCGCTGCCTGCTCCGCGAGGTCTCTTGCAGCTGAGGTGAGGCGGGCCGGGAGGAGCTGCAGGGAGTGGGCGCTGGGCTGGGGGGAGGCAGCTCCAAAGCCCCTGCACGTGGCATCAGGTTGGGCGAAAGCAAGGGGAGCGGTTGTGCAGCTGAGCCCTCCCGGGGGGAGAGGCCCTCGGTGGCCGAGATGGTTCCTCTCAACCAGAAAGCAGCAGCTTCTGCAGCTTCTCCTTGACCTTCCTCAGGGTTTCTTTCTCCGTTGGTGGCCACAGCTCTTGCGCTCCCTGGCACTGCCCCGGCCCCCGCAGCAGCCTCCCGCCTGCCCACGGTCGCCCCTGATCTTGGTGTCTCTCTCCTTCGCAGAGGGCGGCAGCGGCCGCTGGGGCGCCTCCGAGGGCGAGCAGCTCCCCCCCGGCAGCTCTCGCCAGCCCGCGGCAGCCACCATGGCCACAGCTGCCTCTTCAGCCGCAACGTGTCCCATCTGCCTGGACAGGCCGGACAAGGCGGCGTTTGTGAACCCCTGCATGCACCAGTTCTGCTTGGGCTGCGTGCGGCGCTGGGCGGAGACCAAAGCCGAGTGCCCCCTGTGCAAACGGCGCATCAGCTCCATCCTGCACTCGGTGGCGGCGGACGACGACTTCCAAGAGCTCGCCGTCCGGCCTCCCGCAGGCGGCTCCCTTGCCAGCTTCCAGCCGTGGGGAGCCGCTTTCTTCCCCAACTTGCGCTGGACCCTCGCCCCGGCAGCCCCGCCGCAGCCAAACCCCTCCCTCCCACGGGTGCCGTCCCCTCCTGAGGACGGCCCCACGCTGCCGGGGCCGTCGGGCCTGGCTGCGCTGCGGCAGAGGGAGGCAGCGCGGCCAGGCCGAAGCAGGAGCCCGCTCTCCCGGAGCACGGCGCGTCCCGCGGCAGCCCCTCGGAGGCAGGCGCCGGAGCAGGAGCAGGAGCAGGCGCCGCACTCCCACCGCCCTCGGCCCCGCGCTGTGCGGCAGGTGCCAGCGGTGCCCGACGGCGGCCACCTGCCAGAGCTCTCGGCGGCCTTCTTCCGCCGCAACCCGGCCGTGCTGCAGAGGCTGCTGCCTTGGCTCAAGCAGCAGCTGCGCCTCCTCTTCGGCGCCCGCCGGACGCTGGCCGCGGCCGTGCAGTTTATTGTGGTCACCAATGTTCGGCGGCACGACGTGGGCAGCCCGGCCTTTGCGGATGACCTGAGGCCCTTCTTGCTTGCACGCACCGAGCGCTTTGTCCGCCAGTTGGCCGCCGAGGCCAGGCGTGCCAGCTCCACGGAGGCCGTGGCTGCCCAGGCGCCCAGGGACCGTCGGGGTCCCGCGGGCGGGCAGGGACGCCCTGCGGCCTCTTCCCACCTGCACGCTGCCTCTCCAGCTGCCGATGGGTCACCAGCCCCCGCACAGGGCCCATCCCGGAGGAGAAGGCCTCCGGGCCCTGGGCACGACGATCTTCCCCGGGCCACAGACGCCCTCGCCCACGGGGCCCTTGCAGCCCCAGGGTCTCCCCAGCAGCCACGGGGAGGCTCTGACGAGGAAGCCCCCCGCGCGGGCCGAGGAGCGCGGAGGCCATTGCCAGCAGCTGTCCCCGCTGCGACTACGGAGAGGCGGCAGGAAGAGCCGGAGGCGGTGGCCGGCGTCTCTGCAGAGGCCGCTGCCAGCAGCCCCTCTGCTGCCGGCAGGGGCAGGAGGCCATCGCCTGGGAGTGGCCGGGTCCCCCAAAAGCGGAGGGCGAGCAGTCCCCAGGCCGATTCCCGGCCCAGGAAGAGGCACTCCCGGCGGCAGCGCTAGCGGGGGCTGCGCGAGCAAAGTCTGCTTTGACTCCTCCCCAGAGAAGGTGGCAGGGCTCTGGCACACAACGCTTCTGCAGATGATGCCGTGCCTTTAATAAAAGTGTTTGCCCTCGAGAACTACTCCCCTGTTGTGATCTGGGTGCGGGAAGAGGCCTTCACGCCGATCTGGCGACTGTAGCACCCCCTTGACTGGAGCCACTGTTCTGGCCCAGCAGCAGCCAGAGCCGTGCGAGTCAGGAGCTTGCACGGCTTGGCGAGTGCGTGGCGATGGGGAGCCGCTGCAAAGCCACAGAGCCACCCTCTCTTCTGCCCTGCTTCCGCAGCGCTCCCCAGCATCTCTCGTAGTGCTGGTGAGGCTCGGCGGGTCGGTGGCGTGGCTGCTTGTGTGGCTGGGTGCTCCCTCACTGCCTTGCCTCCTGCTCTCTTTCCCAAACCGCTTCCTGCTGCCAGACCTGTGCTGCTCCGGGATCTGCTCTCATCTCGCGGCACAAAAGCTGTGCAGTTCCCAGCAGTCCTGCAGGTTGAGTTCTGCCCCCTCCCCGGATCGCGCAGCGGGGTTCTTCCCGGCCCCTCCTCCACCCCAAAACAGTGGCTCCACAGAGGATGTGCTGGGTTTGTGCTGGGAACAAGGGAACAGTATGGATCTACGTGAAGGAAGACTCACACGCTCCGGAGCCATGTCGAATCCCCCAGTGAAGTCAGCAAGTGGTTGTTGCAACCTCCGGCAGCGGGAGCAGACGTGGAGTAGACGTGGAGTGCCAGTGGTGGGCCCTGCTGTCAGTGTGGAGCAGCACCTTGGGGCTGGGTGGGTGAGTGGTAAGCCCAGGGAAAACAGCTCCTGCAGCCTCCCCCACCAACAAGTCGACAGGCAGGACAGCTACGGCTCCCAGGCTCTGCCAACACGGCCTGCACGAAACAGAGGTGTGGTCTGTTCTGCAGAGCCAACAGACCCAACAGCGTTCCCTCCCAGAGCAAACAGAACAAGACAAACGTCTACCAGCAACCCACCACCAGCAACGGGGAGAAAGATGCGTTACAGAGCAGCCAGGGAGGGCAAGCCAAGCCACACAGCAACTGAAAGATCTAACAATCCCGTGCTGGTGGGATATATGCACTGGGGGGAGCCCAAGGTTTCCTGCTTTGCTTCACCTCGCTTTACAGCCTTTGAGTGAGCGTCTTCACAGAAGCACACACTCACAGACTGGCCAAGGTTGGAAGGCACCTGTGGAGATGATCTAGTCCACCCCGCCTGCTCAAGCAGCGGCATCTAGAGCACATTGCACAGGATCGCATCCAGGCGGGTCTGGAATATCTCCGGCAAAGGAGACGCCACAACCTCTCTGGGCAACCTGTTCCAGTGGTCAGAACTTGCTAACTGCAAGTGTTTTGCCGTTACTCTTAACCATTTGTTTACGTCGAGGCTGTACGCCTAGCAAATCTCGTGAAAGATCTCGCAGCGTCACGAGGAACAGGAGTGAACGTGGAGCTGTGTGTGCGCGGATGGAGGGGTGGATTGTCCCAGAGGGGACTCCTCCAGCCCAAGGACGTTCTTGCCTCTGGAGGGCTTGCTACCATCTATCTGCAGGTGTGAAGGATGGACGCGGGTCGCCAGTGTGGCCTTTTGGCTCTTGCCTTGCAGTGGGAAAGGTGACCGTGCGATCCAAGGTGGAGGGCTTGAATTTCTGCTCTGTGCATCACCTCTTGCTCAAGAACTCTCTAACGGGGCTTGAAAAGAACCCAAAGAAACATCTGTGGTCTCTTAAGCTGTGAAGGCCGGCAGTTGCTCCCTGAGAGCATATGTTATCCAGGTATTGCAGGAAAGAGTTTCTTCCATTCCTTCTTTGGAGAGAGATGTTTTAGAGACAGAAAAGCTGGGGCTCGAGGTAGCGGTCCCAGCATCGATTGGCTCTCTAGGGGTCATGTCCTGACACTGTGTTTGTAGACCATAGAGACTGTGAACAATCGGAGAAGCACAGCCGTTGGAGCTGGGGTCCTCGAGAAACTTCTCTCTCCGGCCCAAGGCAGCTGCAGGCACCCAGCAGTGACAGCCAGCCCGAAAAAGCCCGGTCAAGCGCAGGGGCGGGCTGAGCACATCCCCTTTCAGCCAGCGCAGCCCTCAGTGCTGCACTGGAGACAGTAACACGCTTCTGCTCCCGTACGGAAAGGAGTAAAATCCTGGGGGAATCCCGGAGGGAAGGGGCGGCGAGAGCTGGAGGATCAGCAACCTGAGGGAGGCCCTAGGGTCGAGCACTCCTGCTGGGTGGAGGGGACAGCCTTGTGGTTGCTGTCCTACGGCCTCACGGGGAGGCAGCAGTTCCTGACTCAGGCCATCAGGCTTCTGCTCTGCACGTCCCGAGACATGCGCCATGCGCGGGGAGGCCTCACGGGCTGCGGGACAGACACAGGCCTTGTCGCGGGCACGGAGCTGGTGACTCTCTAGCAGTCCTCGGCAGAGGAGCTAAAGTCAGGGGAACGGAGGGGAGCTTTCGGGCACCACAGCGCCGTTGTCCGGACAGAACGGTAGCTGGTCTCCAGCCATAGGAAGCCGCGGGGACGAGCGGGAGGGAGGTGCGCGCGCCCCTTTGTGAGGTGGCCCCGAGGCTCTGTGACCTCGTGGCTGTGCGGGCTTTTAGCCGGGCGCGGGGGCTCGCCCAGCTCGGTTCGCCCCAGGATCCTGCCGAGCGAGCGCGAGTGAGCGCGAGTGCGAGGCGTGGAGGGTCGGGCCTTGTGGAGGTGCGGGTGTCTGCATCTTTGCTGTGGCTCTGCAGCGGCTCTCTCGGTGCTGAAGCCAGGAGCCGCCTTTGGTCTCTGCCCTCTTAGTGCCGGGCTGCCGGGGCTGCGGGGCGTCCCGCGTGGCCCGTGTGCGTGCAGGGGGCGGAGGGGCCTCTGGGAGCACCGAGGAGACGCGCTGCCTGCTCCGCGAGGTCTCTTGCAGCTGAGGTGAGGCGGGCCGGGAGGAGCTGCAGGGAGTGGGCGCTGGGCTGGGGGGAGGCAGCTCCAAAGCCCCTGCACGTGGCATCAGGTTGGGCGAAAGCAAGGGGAGCGGTTGTGCAGCTGAGCCCTCCCGGGGGGAGAGGCCCTCGGTGGCCGAGATGGTTCCTCTCAACCAGAAAGCAGCAGCTTCTGCAGCTTCTCCTTGACCTTCCTCAGGGTTTCTTTCTCCGTTGGTGGCCACAGCTCTTGCGCTCCCTGGCACTGCCCCGGCCCCCGCAGCAGCCTCCCGCCTGCCCACGGTCGCCCCTGATCTTGGTGTCTCTCTCCTTCGCAGAGGGCGGCAGCGGCCGCTGGGGCGCCTCCGAGGGCGAGCAGCTCCCCCCCGGCAGCTCTCGCCAGCCCGCGGCAGCCACCATGGCCACAGCTGCCTCTTCAGCCGCAACGTGTCCCATCTGCCTGGACAGGCCGGACAAGGCGGCGTTTGTGAACCCCTGCATGCACCAGTTCTGCTTGGGCTGCGTGCGGCGCTGGGCGGAGACCAAAGCCGAGTGCCCCCTGTGCAAACGGCGCATCAGCTCCATCCTGCACTCGGTGGCAGCGGACGACGACTTCCAAGAGCTCGCCGTCCGGCCTCCCGCAGGCGGCTCCCTTGCCAGCTTCCAGCCGTGGGGAGCCGCTTTCTTCCCCAACTTGCGCTGGACCCTCGCCCCGGCAGCCCCGCCGCAGCCAAACCCCTCCCTCCCACGGGTGCCGTCCCCTCCTGAGGACGGCCCCACGCTGCCGGGGCCGTCGGGCCTGGCTGCGCTGCGGCAGAGGGAGGCAGCGCGGCCAGGCCGAAGCAGGAGCCCGCTCTCCCGGAGCACGGCGCGTCCCGCGGCAGCCCCTCGGAGGCAGGCGCCGGAGCAGGAGCAGGAGCAGGCGCCGCACTCCCACCGCCCTCGGCCCCGCGCTGTGCGGCAGGTGCCAGCGGTGCCCGACGGCGGCCACCTGCCAGAGCTCTCGGCGGCCTTCTTCCGCCGCAACCCGGCCGTGCTGCAGAGGCTGCTGCCTTGGCTCAAGCAGCAGCTGCGCCTCCTCTTCGGCGCCCGCCGGACGCTGGCCGCGGCCGTGCAGTTTATTGTGGTCACCAATGTTCGGCGGCACGACGTGGGCAGCCCGGCCTTTGCGGATGACCTGAGGCCCTTCTTGCTTGCACGCACCGAGCGCTTTGTCCGCCAGTTGGCCGCCGAGGCCAGGCGTGCCAGCTCCACGGAGGCCGTGGCTGCCCAGGCGCCCAGGGACCGTCGGGGTCCCGCGGGCGGGCAGGGACGCCCTGCGGCCTCTTCCCACCTGCACGCTGCCTCTCCAGCTGCCGATGGGTCACCAGCCCCCGCACAGGGCCCATCCCGGAGGAGAAGGCCTCCGGGCCCTGGGCACGACGATCTTCCCCGGGCCACAGACGCCCTCGCCCACGGGGCCCTTGCAGCCCCAGGGTCTCCCCAGCAGCCACGGGGAGGCTCTGACGAGGAAGCCCCCCGCGCGGGCCGAGGAGCGCGGAGGCCATTGCCAGCAGCTGTCCCCGCTGCGACTACGGAGAGGCGGCAGGAAGAGCCGGAGGCGGTGGCCGGCGTCTCTGCAGAGGCCGCTGCCAGCAGCCCCTCTGCTGCCGGCAGGGGCAGGAGGCCATCGCCTGGGAGTGGCCGGGTCCCCCAAAAGCGGAGGGCGAGCAGTCCCCAGGCCGATTCCCGGCCCAGGAAGAGGCACTCCCGGCGGCAGCGCTAGCGGGGGCTGCGCGAGCAAAGTCTGCTTTGACTCCTCCCCAGAGAAGGTGGCAGGGCTCTGGCACACAACGCTTCTGCAGATGATGCCGTGCCTTTAATAAAAGTGTTTGCCCTCGAGAACTACTCCCCTGTTGTGATCTGGGTGCGGGAAGAGGCCTTCACGCCGATCTGGCGACTGTAGCACCCCCTTGACTGGAGCCACTGTTCTGGCCCAGCAGCAGCCAGAGCCGTGCGAGTCAGGAGCTTGCACGGCTTGGCGAGTGCGTGGCGATGGGGAGCCGCTGCAAAGCCACAGAGCCACCCTCTCTTCTGCCCTGCTTCCGCAGCGCTCCCCAGCATCTCTCGTAGTGCTGGTGAGGCTCGGCGGGTCAGTGGCGTGGCTGCTTGTGTGGCTGGGTGCTCCCTCACTGCCTTGCCTCCTGCTCTCTTTCCCAAACCGCTTCCTGCTGCCAGACCTGTGCTGCTCCGGGATCTGCTCTCATCTCGCGGCACAAAAGCTGTGCAGTTCCCAGCAGTCCTGCAGGTTGAGTTCTGCCCCCTCCCCGGATCGCGCAGCGGGGTTCTTCCCGGCCCCTCCTCCACCCCAAAACAGTGGCTCCACAGAGGATGTGCTGGGTTTGTGCTGGGAACAAGGGAACAGTATGGATCTACGTGAAGGAAGACTCACACGCTCCGGAGCCATGTCGAATCCCCCAGTGAAGTCAGCAAGTGGTTGTTGCAACCTCCGGCAGCGGGAGCAGACGTGGAGTAGACGTGGAGTGCCAGTGGTGGGCCCTGCTGTCAGTGTGGAGCAGCACCTTGGGGCTGGGTGGGTGAGTGGTAAGCCCAGGGAAAACAGCTCCTGCAGCCTCCCCCACCAACAAGTCGACAGGCAGGACAGCTACGGCTCCCAGGCTCTGCCAACACGGCCTGCACGAAACAGAGGTGTGGTCTGTTCTGCAGAGCCAACAGACCCAACAGCGTTCCCTCCCAGAGCAAACAGAACAAGACAAACGTCTACCAGCAACCCACCACCAGCAACGGGGAGAAAGATGCGTTACAGAGCAGCGAGGGAGGGCAAGCCAAGCCACACAGCAACTGAAAGATCTAACAATCCCGTGCTGGTGGGATATATGCACTGGGGGGAGCCCAAGGTTTCCTGCTTTGCTTCACCTCGCTTTACAGCCTTTGAGTGAGCGTCTTCACAGAAGCACACACTCACAGACTGGCCAAGGTTGGAAGGCACCTGTGGAGATGATCTAGTCCACCCCGCCTGCTCAAGCAGCGGCATCTAGAGCACATTGCACAGGATCGCATCCAGGCGGGTCTGGAATATCTCCGGCAAAGGAGACGCCACAACCTCTCTGGGCAACCTGTTCCAGTGGTCAGAACTTGCTAACTGCAAGTGTTTTGCCGTTACTCTTAACCATTTGTTTACGTCGAGGCTGTACGCCTAGCAAATCTCGTGAAAGATCTCGCAGCGTCACGAGGAACAGGAGTGAACGTGGAGCTGTGTGTGCGCGGATGGAGGGGTGGATTGTCCCAGAGGGGACTCCTCCAGCCCAAGGACGTTCTTGCCTCTGGAGGGCTTGCTACCATCTATCTGCAGGTGTGAAGGATGGACGCGGGTCGCCAGTGTGGCCTTTTGGCTCTTGCCTTGCAGTGGGAAAGGTGACCGTGCGATCCAAGGTGGAGGGCTTGAATTTCTGCTCTGTGCATCACCTCTTGCTCAAGAACTCTCTAACGGGGCTTGAAAAGAACCCAAAGAAACATCTGTGGTCTCTTAAGCTGTGAAGGCCGGCAGTTGCTCCCTGAGAGCATATGTTATCCAGGTATTGCAGGAAAGAGTTTCTTCCATTCCTTCTTTGGAGAGAGATGTTTTAGAGACAGAAAAGCTGGGGCTCGAGGTAGCGGTCCCAGCATCGATTGGCTCTCTAGGGGTCATGTCCTGACACTGTGTTTGTAGACCATAGAGACTGTGAACAATCGGAGAAGCACAGCCGTTGGAGCTGGGGTCCTCGAGAAACTTCTCTCTCCGGCCCAAGGCAGCTGCAGGCACCCAGCAGTGACAGCCAGCCCGAAAAAGCCCGGTCAAGCGCAGGGGCGGGCTGAGCACATCCCCTTTCAGCCAGCGCAGCCCTCAGTGCTGCACTGGAGACAGTAACACGCTTCTGCTCCCGTACGGAAAGGAGTAAAATCCTGGGGGAATCCCGGAGGGAAGGGGCGGCGAGAGCTGGAGGATCAGCAACCTGAGGGAGGCCCTAGGGTCGAGCACTCCTGCTGGGTGGAGGGGACAGCCTTGTGGTTGCTGTCCTACGGCCTCACGGGGAGGCAGCAGTTCCTGACTCAGGCCATCAGGCTTCTGCTCTGCACGTCCCGAGACATGCGCCATGCGCGGGGAGGCCTCACGGGCTGCGGGACAGACACAGGCCTTGTCGCGGGCACGGAGCTGGTGACTCTCTAGCAGTCCTCGGCAGAGGAGCTAAAGTCAGGGGAACGGAGGGGAGCTTTCGGGCACCACAGCGCCGTTGTCCGGACAGAACGGTAGCTGGTCTCCAGCCATAGGAAGCCGCGGGGACGAGCGGGAGGGAGGTGCGCGCGCCCCTTTGTGAGGTGGCCCCGAGGCTCTGTGACCTCGTGGCTGTGCGGGCTTTTAGCCGGGCGCGGGGGCTCGCCCAGCTCGGTTCGCCCCAGGATCCTGCCGAGCGAGCGCGAGTGAGCGCGAGTGCGAGGCGTGGAGGGTCGGGCCTTGTGGAGGTGCGGGTGTCTGCATCTTTGCTGTGGCTCTGCAGCGGCTCTCTCGGTGCTGAAGCCAGGAGCCGCCTTTGGTCTCTGCCCTCTTAGTGCCGGGCTGCCGGGGCTGCGGGGCGTCCCGCGTGGCCCGTGTGCGTGCAGGGGGCGGAGGGGCCTCTGGGAGCACCGAGGAGACGCGCTGCCTGCTCCGCGAGGTCTCTTGCAGCTGAGGTGAGGCGGGCCGGGAGGAGCTGCAGGGAGTGGGCGCTGGGCTGGGGGGAGGCAGCTCCAAAGCCCCTGCACGTGGCATCAGGTTGGGCGAAAGCAAGGGGAGCGGTTGTGCAGCTGAGCCCTCCCGGGGGGAGAGGCCCTCGGTGGCCGAGATGGTTCCTCTCAACCAGAAAGCAGCAGCTTCTGCAGCTTCTCCTTGACCTTCCTCAGGGTTTCTTTCTCCGTTGGTGGCCACAGCTCTTGCGCTCCCTGGCACTGCCCCGGCCCCCGCAGCAGCCTCCCGCCTGCCCACGGTCGCCCCTGATCTTGGTGTCTCTCTCCTTCGCAGAGGGCGGCAGCAGCCGCTGGGGCGCCTCCGAGGGCGAGCAGCTCCCCCCCGGCAGCTCTCGCCAGCCCGCGGCAGCCACCATGGCCACAGCTGCCTCTTCAGCCGCAACGTGTCCCATCTGCCTGGACAGGCCGGACAAGGCGGCGTTTGTGAACCCCTGCATGCACCAGTTCTGCTTGGGCTGCGTGCGGCGCTGGGCGGAGACCAAAGCCGAGTGCCCCCTGTGCAAACGGCGCATCAGCTCCATCCTGCACTCGGTGGCGGCGGACGACGACTTCCAAGAGCTCGCCGTCCGGCCTCCCGCAGGCGGCTCCCTTGCCAGCTTCCAGCCGTGGGGAGCCGCTTTCTTCCCCAACTTGCGCTGGACCCTCGCCCCGGCAGCCCCGCCGCAGCCAAACCCCTCCCTCCCACGGGTGCCGTCCCCTCCTGAGGACGGCCCCACGCTGCCGGGGCCGTCAGGCCTGGCTGCGCTGCGGCAGAGGGAGGCAGCGCGGCCAGGCCGAAGCAGGAGCCCGCTCTCCCGGAGCACGGCGCGTCCCGCGGCAGCCCCTCGGAGGCAGGCGCCGGAGCAGGAGCAGGAGCAGGCGCCGCACTCCCACCGCCCTCGGCCCCGCGCTGTGCGGCAGGTGCCAGCGGTGCCCGACGGCGGCCACCTGCCAGAGCTCTCGGCGGCCTTCTTCCGCCGCAACCCGGCCGTGCTGCAGAGGCTGCTGCCTTGGCTCAAGCAGCAGCTGCGCCTCCTCTTCGGCGCCCGCCGGACGCTGGCCGCGGCCGTGCAGTTTATTGTGGTCACCAATGTTCGGCGGCACGACGTGGGCAGCCCGGCCTTTGCGGATGACCTGAGGCCCTTCTTGCTTGCACGCACCGAGCGCTTTGTCCGCCAGTTGGCCGCCGAGGCCAGGCGTGCCAGCTCCACGGAGGCCGTGGCTGCCCAGGCGCCCAGGGACCGTCGGGGTCCCGCGGGCGGGCAGGGACGCCCTGCGGCCTCTTCCCACCTGCACGCTGCCTCTCCAGCTGCCGATGGGTCACCAGCCCCCGCACAGGGCCCATCCCGGAGGAGAAGGCCTCCGGGCCCTGGGCACGACGATCTTCCCCGGGCCACAGACGCCCTCGCCCACGGGGCCCTTGCAGCCCCAGGGTCTCCCCAGCAGCCACGGGGAGGCTCTGACGAGGAAGCCCCCCGCGCGGGCCGAGGAGCGCGGAGGCCATTGCCAGCAGCTGTCCCCGCTGCGACTACGGAGAGGCGGCAGGAAGAGCCGGAGGCGGTGGCCGGCGTCTCTGCAGAGGCCGCTGCCAGCAGCCCCTCTGCTGCCGGCAGGGGCAGGAGGCCATCGCCTGGGAGTGGCCGGGTCCCCCAAAAGCGGAGGGCGAGCAGTCCCCAGGCCGATTCCCGGCCCAGGAAGAGGCACTCCCGGCGGCAGCGCTAGCGGGGGCTGCGCGAGCAAAGTCTGCTTTGACTCCTCCCCAGAGAAGGTGGCAGGGCTCTGGCACACAACGCTTCTGCAGATGATGCCGTGCCTTTAATAAAAGTGTTTGCCCTCGAGAACTACTCCCCTGTTGTGATCTGGGTGCGGGAAGAGGCCTTCACGCCGATCTGGCGACTGTAGCACCCCCTTGACTGGAGCCACTGTTCTGGCCCAGCAGCAGCCAGAGCCGTGCGAGTCAGGAGCTTGCACGGCTTGGCGAGTGCGTGGCGATGGGGAGCCGCTGCAAAGCCACAGAGCCACCCTCTCTTCTGCCCTGCTTCCGCAGCGCTCCCCAGCATCTCTCGTAGTGCTGGTGAGGCTCGGCGGGTCAGTGGCGTGGCTGCTTGTGTGGCTGGGTGCTCCCTCACTGCCTTGCCTCCTGCTCTCTTTCCCAAACCGCTTCCTGCTGCCAGACCTGTGCTGCTCCGGGATCTGCTCTCATCTCGCGGCACAAAAGCTGTGCAGTTCCCAGCAGTCCTGCAGGTTGAGTTCTGCCCCCTCCCCGGATCGCGCAGCGGGGTTCTTCCCGGCCCCTCCTCCACCCCAAAACAGTGGCTCCACAGAGGATGTGCTGGGTTTGTGCTGGGAACAAGGGAACAGTATGGATCTACGTGAAGGAAGACTCACACGCTCCGGAGCCATGTCGAATCCCCCAGTGAAGTCAGCAAGTGGTTGTTGCAACCTCCGGCAGCGGGAGCAGACGTGGAGTAGACGTGGAGTGCCAGTGGTGGGCCCTGCTGTCAGTGTGGAGCAGCACCTTGGGGCTGGGTGGGTGAGTGGTAAGCCCAGGGAAAACAGCTCCTGCAGCCTCCCCCACCAACAAGTCGACAGGCAGGACAGCTACGGCTCCCAGGCTCTGCCAACACGGCCTGCACGAAACAGAGGTGTGGTCTGTTCTGCAGAGCCAACAGACCCAACAGCGTTCCCTCCCAGAGCAAACAGAACAAGACAAACGTCTACCAGCAACCCACCACCAGCAACGGGGAGAAAGATGCGTTACAGAGCAGCCAGGGAGGGCAAGCCAAGCCACACAGCAACTGAAAGATCTAACAATCCCGTGCTGGTGGGATATATGCACTGGGGGGAGCCCAAGGTTTCCTGCTTTGCTTCACCTCGCTTTACAGCCTTTGAGTGAGCGTCTTCACAGAAGCACACACTCACAGACTGGCCAAGGTTGGAAGGCACCTGTGGAGATGATCTAGTCCACCCCGCCTGCTCAAGCAGCGGCATCTAGAGCACATTGCACAGGATCGCATCCAGGCGGGTCTGGAATATCTCCGGCAAAGGAGACGCCACAACCTCTCTGGGCAACCTGTTCCAGTGGTCAGAACTTGCTAACTGCAAGTGTTTTGCCGTTACTCTTAACCATTTGTTTACGTCGAGGCTGTACGCCTAGCAAATCTCGTGAAAGATCTCGCAGCGTCACGAGGAACAGGAGTGAACGTGGAGCTGTGTGTGCGCGGATGGAGGGGTGGATTGTCCCAGAGGGGACTCCTCCAGCCCAAGGACGTTCTTGCCTCTGGAGGGCTTGCTACCATCTATCTGCAGGTGTGAAGGATGGACGCGGGTCGCCAGTGTGGCCTTTTGGCTCTTGCCTTGCAGTGGGAAAGGTGACCGTGCGATCCAAGGTGGAGGGCTTGAATTTCTGCTCTGTGCATCACCTCTTGCTCAAGAACTCTCTAACGGGGCTTGAAAAGAACCCAAAGAAACATCTGTGGTCTCTTAAGCTGTGAAGGCCGGCAGTTGCTCCCTGAGAGCATATGTTATCCAGGTATTGCAGGAAAGAGTTTCTTCCATTCCTTCTTTGGAGAGAGATGTTTTAGAGACAGAAAAGCTGGGGCTCGAGGTAGCGGTCCCAGCATCGATTGGCTCTCTAGGGGTCATGTCCTGACACTGTGTTTGTAGACCATAGAGACTGTGAACAATCGGAGAAGCACAGCCGTTGGAGCTGGGGTCCTCGAGAAACTTCTCTCTCCGGCCCAAGGCAGCTGCAGGCACCCAGCAGTGACAGCCAGCCCGAAAAGGCCCGGTCAAGCGCAGGGGCGGGCTGAGCACATCCCCCTTCAGCCAGCGCAGCCCTCAGTGCTGCACTGGAGACAGTAACACGCTTCTGCTCCCGTACGGAAAGGAGTAAAATCCTGGGGGAATCCCGGAGGGAAGGGGCGGCGAGAGCTGGAGGATCAGCAACCTGAGGGAGGCCCTAGGGTCGAGCACTCCTGCTGGGTGGAGGGGACAGCCTTGTGGTTGCTGTCCTACGGCCTCACGGGGAGGCAGCAGTTCCTGACTCAGGCCATCAGGCTTCTGCTCTGCACGTCCCGAGACATGCGCCATGCGCGGGGAGGCCTCACGGGCTGCGGGACAGACACAGGCCTTGTCGCGGGCACGGAGCTGGTGACTCTCTAGCAGTCCTCGGCAGAGGAGCTAAAGTCAGGGGAACGGAGGGGAGCTTTCGGGCACCACAGCGCCGTTGTCCGGACAGAACGGTAGCTGGTCTCCAGCCATAGGAAGCCGCGGGGACGAGCGGGAGGGAGGTGCGCGCGCCCCTTTGTGAGGTGGCCCCGAGGCTCTGTGACCTCGTGGCTGTGCGGGCTTTTAGCCGGGCGCGGGGGCTCGCCCAGCTCGGTTCGCCCCAGGATCCTGCCGAGCGAGCGCGAGTGAGCGCGAGTGCGAGGCGTGGAGGGTCGGGCCTTGTGGAGGTGCGGGTGTCTGCATCTTTGCTGTGGCTCTGCAGCGGCTCTCTCGGTGCTGAAGCCAGGAGCCGCCTTTGGTCTCTGCCCTCTTAGTGCCGGGCTGCCGGGGCTGCGGGGCGTCCCGCGTGGCCCGTGTGCGTGCAGGGGGCGGAGGGGCCTCTGGGAGCACCGAGGAGACGCGCTGCCTGCTCCGCGAGGTCTCTTGCAGCTGAGGTGAGGCGGGCCGGGAGGAGCTGCAGGGAGTGGGCGCTGGGCTGGGGGGAGGCAGCTCCAAAGCCCCTGCACGTGGCATCAGGTTGGGCGAAAGCAAGGGGAGCGGTTGTGCAGCTGAGCCCTCCCGGGGGGAGAGGCCCTCGGTGGCCGAGATGGTTCCTCTCAACCAGAAAGCAGCAGCTTCTGCAGCTTCTCCTTGACCTTCCTCAGGGTTTCTTTCTCCGTTGGTGGCCACAGCTCTTGCGCTCCCTGGCACTGCCCCGGCCCCCGCAGCAGCCTCCCGCCTGCCCACGGTCGCCCCTGATCTTGGTGTCTCTCTCCTTCGCAGAGGGCGGCAGCGGCCGCTGGGGCGCCTCCGAGGGCGAGCAGCGCCCCCCCGGCAGCTCTCGCCAGCCCGCGGCAGCCACCATGGCCACAGCTGCCTCTTCAGCCGCAACGTGTCCCATCTGCCTGGACAGGCCGGACAAGGCGGCGTTTGTGAACCCCTGCATGCACCAGTTCTGCTTGGGCTGCGTGCGGCGCTGGGCGGAGACCAAAGCCGAGTGCCCCCTGTGCAAACGGCGCATCAGCTCCATCCTGCACTCGGTGGCGGCGGACGACGACTTCCAAGAGCTCGCCGTCCGGCCTCCCGCAGGCGGCTCCCTTGCCAGCTTCCAGCCGTGGGGAGCCGCTTTCTTCCCCAACTTGCGCTGGACCCTCGCCCCGGCAGCCCCGCCGCAGCCAAACCCCTCCCTCCCACGGGTGCCGTCCCCTCCTGAGGGCGGCCCCACGCTGCCGGGGCCGTCGGGCCTGGCTGCGCTGCGGCAGAGGGAGGCAGCGCGGCCAGGCCGAAGCAGGAGCCCGCTCTCCCGGAGCACGGCGCGTCCCGCGGCAGCCCCTCGGAGGCAGGCGCCGGAGCAGGAGCAGGAGCAGGCGCCGCACTCCCACCGCCCTCGGCCCCGCGCTGTGCGGCAGGTGCCAGCGGTGCCCGACGGCGGCCACCTGCCAGAGCTCTCGGCGGCCTTCTTCCGCCGCAACCCGGCCGTGCTGCAGAGGCTGCTGCCTTGGCTCAAGCAGCAGCTGCGCCTCCTCTTCGGCGCCCGCCGGACGCTGGCCGCGGCCGTGCAGTTTATTGTGGTCACCAATGTTCGGCGGCACGACGTGGGCAGCCCGGCCTTTGCGGATGACCTGAGGCCCTTCTTGCTTGCACGCACCGAGCGCTTTGTCCGCCAGTTGGCCGCCGAGGCCAGGCGTGCCAGCTCCACGGAGGCCGTGGCTGCCCAGGCGCCCAGGGACCGTCGGGGTCCCGCGGGCGGGCAGGGACGCCCTGCGGCCTCTTCCCACCTGCACGCTGCCTCTCCAGCTGCCGATGGGTCACCAGCCCCCGCACAGGGCCCATCCCGGAGGAGAAGGCCTCCGGGCCCTGGGCACGACGATCTTCCCCGGGCCACAGACGCCCTCGCCCACGGGGCCCTTGCAGCCCCAGGGTCTCCCCAGCAGCCACGGGGAGGCTCTGACGAGGAAGCCCCCCGCGCGGGCCGAGGAGCGCGGAGGCCATTGCCAGCAGCTGTCCCCGCTGCGACTACGGAGAGGCGGCAGGAAGAGCCGGAGGCGGTGGCCGGCGTCTCTGCAGAGGCCGCTCTCAGCAGCCCCTCTGCTGCCGGCAGGGGCAGGAGGCCATCGCCTGGGAGTGGCCGGGTCCCCCAAAAGCGGAGGGCGAGCAGTCCCCAGGCCGATTCCCGGCCCAGGAAGAGGCACTCCCGGCGGCAGCGCTAGCGGGGGCTGCGCGAGCAAAGTCTGCTTTGACTCCTCCCCAGAGAAGGTGGCAGGGCTCTGGCACACAACGCTTCTGCAGATGATGCCGTGCCTTTAATAAAAGTGTTTGCCCTCGAGAACTACTCCCCTGTTGTGATCTGGGTGCGGGAAGAGGCCTTCACGCCGATCTGGCGACTGTAGCACCCCCTTGACTGGAGCCACTGTTCTGGCCCAGCAGCAGCCAGAGCCGTGCGAGTCAGGAGCTTGCACGGCTTGGCGAGTGCGTGGCGATGGGGAGCCGCTGCAAAGCCACAGAGCCACCCTCTCTTCTGCCCTGCTTCCGCAGCGCTCCCCAGCATCTCTCGTAGTGCTGGTGAGGCTCGGCGGGTCGGTGGCATGGCTGCTTGTGTGGCTGGGTGCTCCCTCACTGCCTTGCCTCCTGCTCTCTTTCCCAAACCGCTTCCTGCTGCCAGACCTGTGCTGCTCCGGGATCTGCTCTCATCTCGCGGCACAAAAGCTGTGCAGTTCCCAGCAGTCCTGCAGGTTGAGTTCTGCCCCCTCCCCGGATCGCGCAGCGGGGTTCTTCCCGGCCCCTCCTCCACCCCAAAACAGTGGCTCCACAGAGGATGTGCTGGGTTTGTGCTGGGAACAAGGGAACAGTATGGATCTACGTGAAGGAAGACTCACACGCTCCGGAGCCATGTCGAATCCCCCAGTGAAGTCAGCAAGTGGTTGTTGCAACCTCCGGCAGCGGGAGCAGACGTGGAGTAGACGTGGAGTGCCAGTGGTGGGCCCTGCTGTCAGTGTGGAGCAGCACCTTGGGGCTGGGTGGGTGAGTGGTAAGCCCAGGGAAAACAGCTCCTGCAGCCTCCCCCACCAACAAGTCGACAGGCAGGACAGCTACGGCTCCCAGGCTCTGCCAACACGGCCTGCACGAAACAGAGGTGTGGTCTGTTCTGCAGAGCCAACAGACCCAACAGCGTTCCCTCCCAGAGCAAACAGAACAAGACAAACGTCTACCAGCAACCCACCACCAGCAACGGGGAGAAAGATGCGTTACAGAGCAGCCAGGGAGGGCAAGCCAAGCCACACAGCAACTGAAAGATCTAACAATCCCGTGCTGGTGGGATATATGCACTGGGGGGAGCCCAAGGTTTCCTGCTTTGCTTCACCTCGCTTTACAGCCTTTGAGTGAGCGTCTTCACAGAAGCACACACTCACAGACTGGCCAAGGTTGGAAGGCACCTGTGGAGATGATCTAGTCCACCCCGCCTGCTCAAGCAGCGGCATCTAGAGCACATTGCACAGGATCGCATCCAGGCGGGTCTGGAATATCTCCGGCAAAGGAGACGCCACAACCTCTCTGGGCAACCTGTTCCAGTGGTCAGAACTTGCTAACTGCAAGTGTTTTGCCGTTACTCTTAACCATTTGTTTACGTCGAGGCTGTACGCCTAGCAAATCTCGTGAAAGATCTCGCAGCGTCACGAGGAACAGGAGTGAACGTGGAGCTGTGTGTGCGCGGATGGAGGGGTGGATTGTCCCAGAGGGGACTCCTCCAGCCCAAGGACGTTCTTGCCTCTGGAGGGCTTGCTACCATCTATCTGCAGGTGTGAAGGATGGACGCGGGTCGCCAGTGTGGCCTTTTGGCTCTTGCCTTGCAGTGGGAAAGGTGACCGTGCGATCCAAGGTGGAGGGCTTGAATTTCTGCTCTGTGCATCACCTCTTGCTCAAGAACTCTCTAACGGGGCTTGAAAAGAACCCAAAGAAACATCTGTGGTCTCTTAAGCTGTGAAGGCCGGCAGTTGCTCCCTGAGAGCATATGTTATCCAGGTATTGCAGGAAAGAGTTTCTTCCATTCCTTCTTTGGAGAGAGATGTTTTAGAGACAGAAAAGCTGGGGCTCGAGGTAGCGGTCCCAGCATCGATTGGCTCTCTAGGGGTCATGTCCTGACACTGTGTTTGTAGACCATAGAGACTGTGAACAATCGGAGAAGCACAGCCGTTGGAGCTGGGGTCCTCGAGAAACTTCTCTCTCCGGCCCAAGGCAGCTGCAGGCACCCAGCAGTGACAGCCAGCCCGAAAAAGCCCGGTCAAGCGCAGGGGCGGGCTGAGCACATCCCCCTTCAGCCAGCGCAGCCCTCAGTGCTGCACTGGAGACAGTAACACGCTTCTGCTCCCGTACGGAAAGGAGTAAAATCCTGGGGGAATCCCGGAGGGAAGGGGCGGCGAGAGCTGGAGGATCAGCAACCTGAGGGAGGCCCTAGGGTCGAGCACTCCTGCTGGGTGGAGGGGACAGCCTTGTGGTTGCTGTCCTACGGCCTCACGGGGAGGCAGCAGTTCCTGACTCAGGCCATCAGGCTTCTGCTCTGCACGTCCCGAGACATGCGCCATGCGCGGGGAGGCCTCACGGGCTGCGGGACAGACACAGGCCTTGTCGCGGGCACGGAGCTGGTGACTCTCTAGCAGTCCTCGGCAGAGGAGCTAAAGTCAGGGGAACGGAGGGGAGCTTTCGGGCACCACAGCGCCGTTGTCCGGACAGAACGGTAGCTGGTCTCCAGCCATAGGAAGCCGCGGGGACGAGCGGGAGGGAGGTGCGCGCGCCCCTTTGTGAGGTGGCCCCGAGGCTCTGTGACCTCGTGGCTGTGCGGGCTTTTAGCCGGGCGCGGGGGCTCGCCCAGCTCGGTTCGCCCCAGGATCCTGCCGAGCGAGCGCGAGTGAGCGCGAGTGCGAGGCGTGGAGGGTCGGGCCTTGTGGAGGTGCGGGTGTCTGCATCTTTGCTGTGGCTCTGCAGTGGCTCTCTCGGTGCTGAAGCCAGGAGCCGCCTTTGGTCTCTGCCCTCTTAGTGCCGGGCTGCCGGGGCTGCGGGGCGTCCCGCGTGGCCCGTGTGCGTGCAGGGGGCGGAGGGGCCTCTGGGAGCACCGAGGAGACGCGCTGCCTGCTCCGCGAGGTCTCTTGCAGCTGAGGTGAGGCGGGCCGGGAGGAGCTGCAGGGAGTGGGCGCTGGGCTGGGGGGAGGCAGCTCCAAAGCCCCTGCACGTGGCATCAGGTTGGGCGAAAGCAAGGGGAGCGGTTGTGCAGCTGAGCCCTCCCGGGGGGAGAGGCCCTCGGTGGCCGAGATGGTTCCTCTCAACCAGAAAGCAGCAGCTTCTGCAGCTTCTCCTTGACCTTCCTCAGGGTTTCTTTCTCCGTTGGTGGCCACAGCTCTTGCGCTCCCTGGCACTGCCCCGGCCCCCGCAGCAGCCTCCCGCCTGCCCACGGTCGCCCCTGATCTTGGTGTCTCTCTCCTTCGCAGAGGGCGGCAGCGGCCGCTGGGGCGCCTCCGAGGGCGAGCAGCTCCCCCCCGGCAGCTCTCGCCAGCCCGCGGCAGCCACCATGGCCACAGCTGCCTCTTCAGCCGCAACGTGTCCCATCTGCCTGGACAGGCCGGACAAGGCGGCGTTTGTGAACCCCTGCATGCACCAGTTCTGCTTGGGCTGCGTGCGGCGCTGGGCGGAGACCAAAGCCGAGTGCCCCCTGTGCAAACGGCGCATCAGCTCCATCCTGCACTCGGTGGCGGCGGACGACGACTTCCAAGAGCTCGCCGTCCGGCCTCCCGCAGGCGGCTCCCTTGCCAGCTTCCAGCCGTGGGGAGCCGCTTTCTTCCCCAACTTGCGCTGGACCCTCGCCCCGGCAGCCCCGCCGCAGCCAAACCCCTCCCTCCCACGGGTGCCGTCCCCTCCTGAGGACGGCCCCACGCTGCCGGGGCCGTCGGGCCTGGCTGCGCTGCGGCAGAGGGAGGCAGCGCGGCCAGGCCGAAGCAGGAGCCCGCTCTCCCGGAGCACGGCGCGTCCCGCGGCAGCCCCTCGGAGGCAGGCGCCGGAGCAGGAGCAGGAGCAGGCGCCGCACTCCCACCGCCCTCGGCCCCGCGCTGTGCGGCAGGTGCCAGCGGTGCCCGACGGCGGCCACCTGCCAGAGCTCTCGGCGGCCTTCTTCCGCCGCAACCCGGCCGTGCTGCAGAGGCTGCTGCCTTGGCTCAAGCAGCAGCTGCGCCTCCTCTTCGGCGCCCGCCGGACGCTGGCCGCGGCCGTGCAGTTTATTGTGGTCACCAATGTTCGGCGGCACGACATGGGCAGCCCGGCCTTTGCGGATGACCTGAGGCCCTTCTTGCTTGCACGCACCGAGCGCTTTGTCCGCCAGTTGGCCGCCGAGGCCAGGCGTGCCAGCTCCACGGAGGCCGTGGCTGCCCAGGCGCCCAGGGACCGTCGGGGTCCCGCGGGCGGGCAGGGACGCCCTGCGGCCTCTTCCCACCTGCACGCTGCCTCTCCAGCTGCCGATGGGTCACCAGCCCCCGCACAGGGCCCATCCCGGAGGAGAAGGCCTCCGGGCCCTGGGCACGACGATCTTCCCCGGGCCACAGACGCCCTCGCCCACGGGGCCCTTGCAGCCCCAGGGTCTCCCCAGCAGCCACGGGGAGGCTCTGACGAGGAAGCCCCCCGCGCGGGCCGAGGAGCGCGGAGGCCATTGCCAGCAGCTGTCCCCGCTGCGACTACGGAGAGGCGGCAGGAAGAGCCGGAGGCGGTGGCCGGCGTCTCTGCAGAGGCCGCTCTCAGCAGCCCCTCTGCTGCCGGCAGGGGCAGGAGGCCATCGCCTGGGAGTGGCCGGGTCCCCCAAAAGCGGAGGGCGAGCAGTCCCCAGGCCGATTCCCGGCCCAGGAAGAGGCACTCCCGGCGGCAGCGCTAGCGGGGGCTGCGCGAGCAAAGTCTGCTTTGACTCCTCCCCAGAGAAGGTGGCAGGGCTCTGGCACACAACGCTTCTGCAGATGATGCCGTGCCTTTAATAAAAGTGTTTGCCCTCGAGAACTACTCCCCTGTTGTGATCTGGGTGCGGGAAGAGGCCTTCACGCCGATCTGGCGACTGTAGCACCCCCTTGACTGGAGCCACTGTTCTGGCCCAGCAGCAGCCAGAGCCGTGCGAGTCAGGAGCTTGCACGGCTTGGCGAGTGCGTGGCGATGGGGAGCCGCTGCAAAGCCACAGAGCCACCCTCTCTTCTGCCCTGCTTCCGCAGCGCTCCCCAGCATCTCTCGTAGTGCTGGTGAGGCTCGGCGGGTCAGTGGCGTGGCTGCTTGTGTGGCTGGGTGCTCCCTCACTGCCTTGCCTCCTGCTCTCTTTCCCAAACCGCTTCCTGCTGCCAGACCTGTGCTGCTCCGGGATCTGCTCTCATCTCGCGGCACAAAAGCTGTGCAGTTCCCAGCAGTCCTGCAGGTTGAGTTCTGCCCCCTCCCCGGATCGCGCAGCGGGGTTCTTCCCGGCCCCTCCTCCACCCCAAAACAGTGGCTCCACAGAGGATGTGCTGGGTTTGTGCTGGGAACAAGGGAACAGTATGGATCTACGTGAAGGAAGACTCACACGCTCCGGAGCCATGTCGAATCCCCCAGTGAAGTCAGCAAGTGGTTGTTGCAACCTCCGGCAGCGGGAGCAGACGTGGAGTAGACGTGGAGTGCCAGTGGTGGGCCCTGCTGTCAGTGTGGAGCAGCACCTTGGGGCTGGGTGGGTGAGTGGTAAGCCCAGGGAAAACAGCTCCTGCAGCCTCCCCCACCAACAAGTCGACAGGCAGGACAGCTACGGCTCCCAGGCTCTGCCAACACGGCCTGCACGAAACAGAGGTGTGGTCTGTTCTGCAGAGCCAACAGACCCAACAGCGTTCCCTCCCAGAGCAAACAGAACAAGACAAACGTCTACCAGCAACCCACCACCAGCAACGGGGAGAAAGATGCGTTACAGAGCAGCCAGGGAGGGCAAGCCAAGCCACACAGCAACTGAAAGATCTAACAATCCCGTGCTGGTGGGATATATGCACTGGGGGGAGCCCAAGGTTTCCTGCTTTGCTTCACCTCGCTTTACAGCCTTTGAGTGAGCGTCTTCACAGAAGCACACACTCACAGACTGGCCAAGGTTGGAAGGCACCTGTGGAGATGATCTAGTCCACCCCGCCTGCTCAAGCAGCGGCATCTAGAGCACATTGCACAGGATCGCATCCAGGCGGGTCTGGAATATCTCTGGCAAAGGAGACGCCACAACCTCTCTGGGCAACCTGTTCCAGTGGTCAGAACTTGCTAACTGCAAGTGTTTTGCCGTTACTCTTAACCATTTGTTTACGTCGAGGCTGTACGCCTAGCAAATCTCGTGAAAGATCTCGCAGCGTCACGAGGAACAGGAGTGAACGTGGAGCTGTGTGTGCGCGGATGGAGGGGTGGATTGTCCCAGAGGGGACTCCTCCAGCCCAAGGACGTTCTTGCCTCTGGAGGGCTTGCTACCATCTATCTGCAGGTGTGAAGGATGGACGCGGGTCGCCAGTGTGGCCTTTTGGCTCTTGCCTTGCAGTGGGAAAGGTGACCGTGCGATCCAAGGTGGAGGGCTTGAATTTCTGCTCTGTGCATCACCTCTTGTTCAAGAACTCTCTAACGGGGCTTGAAAAGAACCCAAAGAAACATCTGTGGTCTCTTAAGCTGTGAAGGCCGGCAGTTGCTCCCTGAGAGCATATGTTATCCAGGTATTGCAGGAAAGAGTTTCTTCCATTCCTTCTTTGGAGAGAGATGTTTTAGAGACAGAAAAGCTGGGGCTCGAGGTAGCGGTCCCAGCATCGATTGGCTCTCTAGGGGTCATGTCCTGACACTGTGTTTGTAGACCATAGAGACTGTGAACAATCGGAGAAGCACAGAACGGCTGAGGTTGGAAGGCACCTCTGGAGATCTTCTAGCCCAGCCCTCCTGCTCAAACAGGGTCACCTAAAGGGTGTTGCCGAGGACTCTAACCAGACGGGTTGTGAATATCTCCAAGGATGGAGGCTCCATAACCTGTATGGGCAACCTGCTCCGTTGCTCGATCACCCTCACGGGAAAGAAGTTTTTCCACCTGTTCACACAGAACTTCCTGTGTTTCAGCTTGTGCCCGTTGCCCCTCGTCCTGTCTCTGGGCACCGCTGAGAAGAGTCTGGCCCCATCCTCTCGACACCCTCCCTTCAGGTATTCATAGGCATGGATAAGATCCCCCCTCCATCTTCTCTTCTCCAGCGTGAAGAGTCCCGGCTCTCTCGGCCTTTCCTCATAGCAGAGGTGCTCCAGTCCCTTCATCATCTTGGTGGCTCTTTGCTGGACTCGCTTCAGCAGCTCTGTGACTCTCTTGTCCTGGGGAGCCCAGAACTGGACACAGTACTCCAGGCGAGGCCTCCCCAGGGCTCAGTAGAGAGCCAGGATTGCCTCCCTTGACCCGTGGGCAGTGCTCTTCCTAATGCAGCCCAGGACACCATTGGCTTCCTTGGGCACATTGCTCGCTCATGGTCCACTTGCTGTCCACGAGGACCCCCATGTCCTTCTCTGCAGAGCTGCTTTCCAGCAGGTCTGCCCCCCAGAATTTTTAACAGGTCAGCCAGCCTGTTGGCAAAGGAAGAAATGCTGACGGGCTGTATGTAACCAGAGGCAGAAATATGGACAGGCGAGACTGGGGAGTGGGGAAGATGGCTATTTAGGGAGGTGATGGTCTAATGGTTTGTCTCCTCCTTTTTCTCCGTGTGGAGAACTGGTGGTCAGAGGCTTGTCTTAGTGGGCAGTAAATTAAGCCAGATAAAATTCCCTGACTCCAGACTGTTTTGCCTGTGACACGGGAGCTCAGAGACACTTCTCTCTTGGGTGCAAGGGGGCTGCAGGCTCCCAGCACCAAAGCCTGGCTGAAAAGGGAGGGAGAGCATCCCCCTGGCCTACACAAATGGGTTGGCCCAGCACAAGCCCCTCTGGCAAGTAAGCAGCCCGCAGGCACTGACACAGGGACTTTGCCCTACAGAGAGCAGAAAATCCTGGAGAGCAAGAGAGGCCCACCCTCCACCTCCTGCCTCCCGCCAGCCCCCCAGAAGAGGGTCTCATCTCGGGCCTCCCTTTCTTTTGCACAGCGTGGCCTCAGCAGCTGGGGTGCCAGCACGAAGGAGCAAACAGCCCGCAGGAATGCCGAGACTTTGGCCTGACACGTGAATGGGAGGGTGGGGAAAGTGTGCGTGACCCTCACCCTTCCAACACTGAGCTGGAGTCACTGGGCCCAACTCAGCCTTGAGACAAGGCAGCTGGTGCCAGTGGTGTGGCTGCTTGTGTGGTTGGGCGCTCACTGGTTTGCGAGAGAAAGGTATCTTTCCTGGAAAGAGTTTCTTGCTTTAATATCTATCGTGCACATTAATAATGAGAGGTATGGTACGTCTGCTTCACTCTACCCTAGTTTGCCGTAACACTGTTCATCATCTCGTATCACAAAATGTTACTGTGGTTACTTGTCACTTTTGGCTGCCAGTTCCCACATTAAAACAAAGCTAATGGATGGGCCCTGATTTGTTTGACTTTTTGTTTATATTTTGGCTTTATTTGTGCTGTATGATCTGTTACTACATTTTTTGAATTTATTTTCTTAGCTAGAAGTCAAGGGGTATCAATATTAAATCCCGCACTTCTGTGGTTTGCCAGGTCCTGCTGAAGTAATCGAAATAAGGAATATGCCTATCTACAGAAATATCCACAAAAAAAAAAGATTATTTTCCTACAAGATGTTTTGAAATCTTTAAGAGCCATAAATGGCCAATATCTCTGTTTTACAGTGCTTTCAAAAGAGCACAGTCTCCCTAATAACATCCTGAGACATTGATTCATTAGGGGCTCTGATCACACAGTGCCCCAAGCTGAGTAACCAATACTGTTTCATGAAACAACAAAATTTTCCTCAGATATCTCTTACGCCAGCCAGTTTGGCAATAACTAGCCTTTCTTAAATGTAAAGCTTTTTAGAAGCAGTAATGAGTTTTTACAATATCTCAGTTTTACAGAAAATAATACTGCTGGGATAGGAATTGACCCAAAGGTCTATTAGACAACCTAAGCAATTCACCTAAATGTTTTATCAAAACCAGAGGATATCTCGTTCAAACTAGATAACACTCACTGAACAATAACACTGATGTGGAGTCACTAACTTTCTAAGCATTTTACTGGGCCATCACAGAGGTCTGTCCTGGTGGACAGGAGCTATGGGGTTGATTTACCAAGAAAGCTAATTTGAGCATTGCTTGAGAAGCTAAACAAATTAACATGCCACTTGCTTCTTTTACTTCTAGTGATGCACAGGTGTCATGTTCTTTAAAAGACTCCTATTCGTTAGAAACGTTGGGACGTCTATTCTGCCGTTGCAGGACCTGTGACCTTTCCTTGTTTTTGCCAGTGGCATTTGGACACCCATGGCAGAGGTGCTTCCTTTCCTGAAATTCCCTCTTGTTGAGTGTTTTTCTGACTGTGACCTCCTGGAGATCGTGGGTTATTGCTTAGGGGGTTCTGAAAGGTCATTAAGAAAAGCAAGCCTATCCAGAGTGGCTTAAATTCACTGTATGGAGGCGAAGGGCACATCGCCAATGCAAGAATTGTTGGGATGTGCCAACCCTAAACAGTAGAGGGGTTGCTATGTCTGGTCAGAACAGAAAGAAATGGTAGAAATTGTTGCATATGCGGAGGTTAAACAGACAAAGTACATGGGTGCAGAGAATGGGGAACTGGATGGGTTAATCCCATCCCAAAAGTTAAAGACTGCTTTTAATAAAGGAAGAAAAAAGCGCGATTGGAAATGATGCCCCCTTTGCCGGAAGTGGACATGTTCAGTCACGGTACAAAACCAGTTTCATTAAATGTGTTTTTTGTTACAGTATTTTGAAGCTGAATAAAAAGAGCCATGTACCTAGCTAAGAAAGGTTTCCAGTAGTGATCTGCGTTACTTGAAATTAATTCTTCTGCAGCCTTTGTCAGCTGTAAGGCATCAGTTTTGCCTCTTTTGTGTAAGTAAAATCATACACTGGCTGAGCTAGGGTTTTCTAGTTTTAATATTAAATAGAGCAGTGAAACTGGACACAGGCAAAGTCTTGAATACAACCTGAGAACAGCTGAATACAAGCTGAATACAACAACTGACTACAACCTGAATCATTCTGATCAGCTTCCCCACTTTGGCAAACGGATGACATCTGAGTTGTAATGATGTATTTCCGAGCTGCCTTCACCAATCTTTCTGTGAGCTGACAGTTGGCTTGCAGCAGATAAAGCTGAGCAGTCGATTGATTAATCATGGCAGAAACTGGAATGAAACACCTTGTGTGTGTTTGGTGCTTGTATTTCTATTGCTTACAAGACTATTAACGAGTGTTCGAGGACTTTGAGTACCTTCTAGATTTCCATTTTCAGTCTTGATTTAATACTGAATGCTGTGAAGTGAATTATTTCAAAGTAGGTTTGTGGTTAACTCCATGGGGTTGTTCCAGAGGTCTGCGGAAACCTGGGTATAGGAAAAACATGGGTAATACTACTACCGCTTCCAGACCGAAGCTCAGTTGCAGTGAACTCTCAAGACTCCACAAGTGGTTTTGGGAGGGCTTACCGGCCTGGCTACAGTCCGAGAGCAAATATAACGTTTATTAATCCTGTGTGCGATAGAAATACACAGCCATCGTGGTACCAAAACCAGCAATATTTCCCTGAAAGATGAAACATGAGCAGTAGAAAATAAGTAGTCAAACTAAGGATTTGTAGCAGGGAACACTCGCTCTAGTGAGTAGAGTAATGCCATATATGATAAATCAGGAAGATACACTTTGCCGTACAGCTTGGAAAAGCAGCCATTTCACATGTTAAAAATTATCTTTTGCACCAATGACATCAAAAAGATCATTGCATGGATGAGGGACCAAGCCAGTGAAGGACCCATGCCCTTTCGTAACATCTTGTGAGGTGGTTTCCACAGTTCAGGGGCTTGTGGAGCAGCGGTGTCGGGAGGTACAGAGAATCCGTCCTGTGGTGCAGAGGACCTGTGTTTCCATGCTGCGGAGTCCAGGGAGCAGAGCACACAGGACAAACTTTCATGCATGCCATGAGTCTATCTGGCAAGGAGGCTTCAGATATGTGTCACAGAACAAAGTAGCATGTGTGAAATGGAGGCAGTCAAAGGATCCAAGCTCCGTAATGAAGCAGGCAGGGACCGTAACAAATTGCGAGCATAGACATACCCTCAGAGAATATCTTCTGAGGAACAGAGGAGCTTTGAACAGGGTTCACATGAGGCTTGACCCAGCCATCTCTGTGATTCATGCCCCTCAGAAAATGCTGCCCTGAGCCTAAGGCAAAGAGGAGCCAAACAGATTTGTCATTCTGGAAATCAGAGGGCAAGCTGGACTGGATACACTCATGAGTCATTAGAAAAAGAAGGGAACATCACTTCTGTTGCGTAAAAAGATTTTCTAGTCTCTTCAAGAAGAGAAATCTTGAGGCAACAGATGATATCAAATATGTATTTTTTCCACTCAGGGGGATATTGGTGACTGTCCTCAGAAAAGCAGAGCCAACGTTTGCATATATGCAGTACCTCTGTTGGGAGATACTGGTTTTTGTAGGTAGCTGCTTATCTTTCACAGGACAAGACAACAGTTTTGATCACGGGAGGGATTTACATTAAATGATACTTTGATTTGGAGGAAAAGAGAACATAAACAGAAGTACTGGAAGAAAGGCACCAAATTATAATGACAATGGAAGGTAGCATCATTTTTAGTGAAACTTTTTTAAAGGTACAGCATTCATTTCAAATCTAGCAAAAACTGTTTTACTAACGTAAGCTGTTTTCAGCTGCTTTCCTTGTTCGTTATACCCCTTCCTGCTACTTTGTTGGCTTGTTTAGATTTTTCTAAGCTGGGAGATCTTCACACTAGGTGCCACCTCAGATTAATTGCATTATTCTTGTGAATATTGCGTTTGACTTGGCTTTCCTCCTTCATTTTGCACTGTCTCTAATTGAGCTATAACGCCAGGCTGGAGCAGGAGATTGAGGAAAGAAATGAAACCAGGTCTAAGGTTACGTCTACACTGCGGAGTTAATTGCGTGGGGAGGCTAGCACTGAGGCAGGAGAAGCCACGTGAGTTTGCCATAAAGTCCACCCCAAAGTATTTCTACAGTCTCACTCTTTCTGCCCTTACCCCTGGGTGCCTGTGGGCACATCCCATTGGCCTCTCTACTGAGACCTTCTTGGATCCTTTCGCAGCCCGTGGTGAAATAATTTCTTTTTGGGAGAAAAAGCGTGGGAGGACCGTTCCTGCTTTCTCAGTGCAAACTGATTGCATTGAAGCCCAGGGTAAAGCAGGATTTCTAATCCGTACTCCTCCAGCTGGGGTTTGAAAACACCTTTAAACAGTCTGACAGGACCTTTTCTGTACAGAGGAGCAAAGGTGCACAGCTTAGATATCTAATCTGGGTGAAAAGCCAGTCGCAGCTACTGCCCTCCAAAATAGCTCCCAGAGCAATGCAGCTGCTGCAGGGAAAGGGAAGATTTGGGAGGACCGAAAGGTGAAAAAAGCCTGGCAGACATCGGAGGCAGAAGCTGCCAGGGTGCCACAGCAGGAGGCTGCTATGTGCGCAAGAGGCGACGGCAGCCGGGCTATTTCTAAAATAGAGGAGCTAAGCGGCTTTCAACCTTCACTTTCTGGTAGCCTCCGAAACATTTCCAACTAAAGTGCAGCCTTTTACATTATGAATTTAAGCAACTGGATTTTCTTAGCCATCCTTCAAGGCTTTTTCTGGACCTCTCGGACTTCACTGAGCAAAAGCAGATGAATAAAGGAAAACGAGATGAAATTCGCAGAGTTCAGCCTCTCTTCATGTGATTTCTTCATCTGCGTCACAAACGCCTCTCTCTCACACACGCTCACAGCCAGACACGCACAGAGCCGCCCACACCCACACACTCACAACTACACACACACAGTCACGCACACACCCTCACAAGCACACACCCTCACACTCGCTGTCACATGCAGTCACACACACAATCACTTCCCCCAGTCACACGCAGTCTCACACACACAACCATATGTTACATGCAATCACACACACACACGCAGTCACACACAACCTCACACACAACCATACACAGTCACACACACAGCCACATGCACACACAACCACACAATCGTAGTCACTCCCCTGTCACATAGTCACACACAGTCACACACAGTGTCTCTGTCTCTCTCAGTCACACACAGTCTCTCTGTCTCACACAGAGTCTCTCTCTCACACACACTCTCTCACACACAGTCACACACAGTCTCTCTCTGTCTCTCACACACAGTCTCTCTCTCTCACACACAGTCTCTCTCTCTCACACACAGTCTCTCACACAGTCTCTCTCTCACACACACAGTCTCTCTCTCACAGTCACAGTCTCTCTGTCTCTCACACACAGTCTCTCTCTCTGTCTCTCACACACAGTCTCCCTCTCTCACACACACAGTCTCTCACACACAGTCCCTCTCACACAGTCTCTCTCACACACAGTCTCTCTCACACACAGTCTCTCTCACACACAGTCTCTCTCACACACACAGTCACACACAGTCTCTCTCACACAGTCTCTCTCACACAGTCACACACAGTCTCTCTCTCTCTCACACACACAGTCTCTCTCTCTCTCTGTCTCTCACACAGTTTCTCTCTCACACACAGTCTCTGTCTCAGTCTCTCATACGGTCTCTCTCACACAGTCTCTCACACAGTCTCTAACACAGTCTCTCTCTCTCTCTCTCTCAGTCTCTCTCACAGTCTCTCTCACACACAGTCTCTCTCTCTCTCTCACACACAGTCTCTCTCTCACACACAGTCTCTCTCTCACACACACACAGTCTCCCTCTCTCAGTCTCTCACAGAGTCCCTCTCTCTCACACACACAGTCTCTCTCTCAGTCTCTCTCACACAAGTCTCTCTCACTCTCACACACAGTCTCTCTCACACACAGTCTCTCTCACACACACAGTCTCTCTCACACACACACACAGTCTCTCTCTCTCACAGTCTCTCACACACAGTCTCTCTCTCTCTCTCTGTCTCTCACACAGTCTCTCTCTCACACACACAGTCTCTCTCAGTCTCTCATACAGTCTCTCTCACACAGTCTCTCACACAGTATCTAACACACAGTCTCTCTCTCTCTCTGTCTCTCTCACACAGTCTCTCTCTCACACAGTCTCTCTCTCTCTCACACAGTCTCTCTCTCTCACACACACAGTCACACAGTCTCTCACACACACAGTCTCCCTCTCTCTCACAGTCTCTCACACACAGTCCCTCTCACACAGTCTCTCTCACACACAGTCTCTCTCACACACAGTCTCTCTCACACACACACAGTCACACAGTCTCTCACACACAGACAGTCTCCCTCTCTCTCAGTCTCTCACAGTCTCTCTCACACACAGTCTCCCTCTCTCTCTCTCACACACAGTCTCTCTCACACACAGTCTCTCTCTCTCTCTCTCAGTCTCTCTCACACAGTCTCTCTCTCTCACACACACAGTCTCTCTCTCTCTCAGTCTCTCTCACACAGTCTCTCTCTCTCACACACACAGTCTCTCTCTCTCTCAGTCTCTCTCACACAGTCTCTCTCTCTCACACACACAGTCTCTCTCTCTCAGTCTCTCTCACACAAGTCTCTCTCACTCTCACAGTCTCTCTCACACACACAGTCTCTCTCACACACACACACAGTCTCTCTCTCTCACAGTCTCTCACACACAGTCTCTCTCTCTCTGTCTCTCACACAGTCTCTCTCTCACACACACAGTCTCTCTCTCAGTCTCTCATACAGTCTCTCTCACAGTCTCTCACACAGTATCTAACACACAGTCTCTCTCTCTCTCTGTCTCTCTCACACAGTCTCTCTCTCTCACACAGTCTCTCTCTCTCACACACACAGTCACACAGTCTCTGACACACACAGTCTCCCTCTCTCTCACAGTCTCTCACACACAGTCCCTCTCACACAGTCTCTCTCACACACAGTCTCTCTCACACACACACACAGTCACACAGTCTCTCACACAGACAGTCTCCCTCTCTCTCAGTCTCTCACACAGTCTCTCTCACACACAGTCTCCCTATCTCTCTCTCACACACAGTCTCTCTCACACACAGTCTCTCTCTCTCACACACAGTCTCTCTCACACAGTCTCTCTCTCTCTCTCTCTCTCTCTCAGTCTCTCTCACACAGTCTCTCTCTCTCACACACACAGTCTCTCTCTCTCAGTCTCTCTCACACAGTCTCTCTCTCTCACACACACAGTCTCTCTCTCTCTCAGTCTCTCTCACACAGTCTCTCTCTCTCACACACACAGTCTCTCTCTCTCAGTCTCTCTCACACAAGTCTTTCTCACTCTCACACACAGTCTCTCTCACACACACAGTCTCTCTCACACACACACACAGTCTCTCTCTCTCACAGTCTCTCACACACAGTCTCTCTCTCTCTCTCTGTCTCTCACACAGTCTCTCTCTCACACACACAGTCTCTCTCACACAGTCTCTCACACAGTATCTAACACACAGTCTCTCTCTCTCTCTGTCTCTCTCACACAGTCTCTCTCTCTCACACAGTCTCTCTCTCTCTCACACAGTCTCTCTCTCACACACACAGTCACACAGTCTCTCACACACACAGTCTCCCTCTCTCTCACAGTCTCTCACACACAGTCTCTCTCACACAGTCTCCCTCTCTCTGTCTGTCACACACAGTCTCTCTCACACACAGTCACACACAGTCTCTCTCTCTCTCTCACAGTCTCTCTCACACAGTCTCTCTCTCACACACACACAGCCTCTCTCTCTCACAGTCTCTCACAGAGTCTCTCTCTCTCACACACACAGTCTCTCTCTCTCACAGTCTCTCTCACACAAGTCTCTCTCACACACAGTCTCTCTCACACACACAGTCTCTCTCTCATACAGTCTCTCAGTCTCTCTCTCTCACACACAGTCTCTCTGTCTCTCACATACAGTCTCTCTCACAGTCTCTCACACAGTCTGTCTCTTACAGTCTCTCTCACACACACACAGTCTCTCTCTCTCACAGTCTCTCACACACAGTCTCTCTCTCACACACAGTCTCTCTCTCTCACAGTCTCTCTCTCTCACACACAGTCTCTCTGTCTCTCACATACAGTCTCTCTCACAGTCTCTCACACAGTCTGTCTCTTACAAACAGTCTCTCTCACACACACAGTTTCTCTCTCTCTCTCTCTCTCACACACAGTCTCTCTCTCTCACACAGTCTCTCTCTCTCTCACACAGTCTCTCTCTCACACACACAGTCACACAGTCTCTCACACACACAGTCTCCCTCTCTCTCACAGTCTCTCACACACAGTCTCTCTCACACAGTCTCCCTCTCTCTGTCTGTCACACACAGTCTCTCTCACACACAGTCACACACAGTCTCTCTCTCTCTCTCACAGTCTCTCTCACACAGTCTCTCTCTCACACACACACAGCCTCTCTCTCTCACAGTCTCTCACAGAGTCTCTCTCTCTCACACACACAGTCTCTCTCTCTCACAGTCTCTCTCACACAAGTCTCTCTCACACACAGTCTCTCTCACACACACAGTCTCTCTCTCATACAGTCTCTCAGTCTCTCTCTCTCACACACAGTCTCTCTGTCTCTCACATACAGTCTCTCTCACAGTCTCTCACACAGTCTGTCTCTTACAGTCTCTCTCACACACACACAGTCTCTCTCTCTCACAGTCTCTCACACACAGTCTCTCTCTCACACACAGTCTCTCTCTCTCACAGTCTCTCTCTCTCACACACAGTCTCTCTGTCTCTCACATACAGTCTCTCTCACAGTCTCTCACACAGTCTGTCTCTTACAAACAGTCTCTCTCACACACACAGTTTCTCTCTCTCTCTCTCTCTCACACACACACACACACACACACACACACACACACACACACACACACACACACACACACACACACACACACACACACTCCACCCCCCCCGTCACCCGCTCACCCCCAGCCCCTCCCCGCCGCAGGGGGCGCTGCAGCTCCCCCCGGAAGCGCCGCTCCCCGCACCCGGAAGCGCCGCTCTTGTTTGCCGGCGCCTGTTCCGGGGGGCGGCGGCTGCGGGCCGGGCCGGGCCGGGCCGCGCCGCGCCGGGGGGGCGCTATGGACATCCTCAAGCGGGAGATCAGCCGCAAGCGGCAGCTGCTGGAGGAGAAGGAGCTCGTGGGGGTGAGGGCCGGGACCAGCCGTCGCGACGGGGTCCGGGATCGGGGAGGGGACGGGAGCGGGAGCGGCCCGGGATCGGGGGGGGGGTGAGGATGAGAGCGGCTCGGGATTGGGGGTCGGGGGGGCGGGAGCGGCCCGGGATGGGGATCGGGGGGGGGGAAGGGAGTGGCCCGAGTTGGGGGGGGGAACGGGAACGGGCCGGGATCGGGGTGGGGGGGAACGGGAGCGGCCTGGGATGGGGGTCGGGGGAGGGAAAGGGAGGGGACAGGGGTCGGGGGGGGGAACGGGAGGGGACGGGGGTCGAGGGGGGGAACGGGAGGGGATGGGGGTCGAGGGGGGGAACGGGAGCGGGAGCGGCCTGGGATGAGGGTCGGGGGAGGGAAAGGGAGGGGTCAGGGGTCGAGGGGGAGGACGGGAGGGGACGGGGGTCGAGGGGGGGAACGGGAGCGGGAGCGGCCTGGGATGGGGGTCGGGGGAGGGAAAGGGAGGGGTCAGGGGTCGAGGGGGAGGACGGGAGGGGACGGGGGTCGAGGGGGGGAACGGGAGCGGGAGCGGCCTGGGATGAGGGTCGGGGGAGGGAAAGGGAGGGGACAGGGGTCGGGGGGGAGGACGGGAGGGGACGGGGGTCGAGGGGGGGAACGGGAGCGGGAGCGGCCTGGGATGAGGGTCGGGGGAGGGAAAGGGAGGGGACAGGGGTCGGGGGGGAGGACGGGAGGGGATGGGGGTCGAGAGGGGGAACGGGAGAGGATCGGGGTCGTGGGGGGGGGAACGGGAGCGGGAGCGGCCTGGGATGGGGGTCGGGGGAGGGAAAGGGAGGGGACAGGGGTCGGGGGGGAGGACGGGAGGGGACGGGGGTCGAGAGGGGGAACGGGAGAGGATCGGGGTCGTGTGTGGGGGGGGAACGGGAGTGGCCTGGGATGGGGGTCGTGGGAGGGAAAGGGAGGGGACAGGGGTCGGGGGGGAGGACGGGAGGGGATGGGGGTCGAGGGGGGGAACGGGAGAGGATCGGGGTCGTGTGGGGGGGGGGGAACGGGAGTGGCCTGGGATGGGGGTCGGGGGAGGGAAAGGGAGGGGACAGGGGTCGGGGGGGAGGACGGGAGGGGTCGTGTGGGGGGGGGGGGAACGGGAGCGGCCTGGGATGGGGGTCGGGGGAGGGAAAGGGAGGGGTCAGGGGTCGAGGGGGAGGACGGGAGGGGACGGGGGTCGAGAGGGGGAACGGGAGAGGATCGGGGTCGTGGGCGGCCCGGGATGGGGTTCGGGGAGGGACGGGAGCGGCCTGGGATGGGGGTCGGGGGTTAGGAGGGATTTGGGGGAAGGGGAGAGAAGCGGCCCAAGTGAGGGTCAAGCAAAGGAGTCAAGAGGAGCTTGGGGATGGGGGGGCAGAGAATGGGGGGCACGGAAGAGGCCTGGGATGGGGGTGGGTGTTGCAGGCACAGAAGCAGCCTGGCTTCAGGCGCTCACTGCCTGCTTTTGTCTTTTGGTACTGGTTTAGTTGCTTCAGGTGCTGAGGGAAGACAAAATCTCTGCCGTCTTTCACGAAAAACATGCAACTGCCTTTCCTCACCGCTGTTGCATTCGGCTCGTAGTAATGCTATAGGGCTGTAGAGGCGTGTGTGTAAATCCCATGTGTTAGCTTAACAACAGGCACAGCAGAACGGGGCGCTTTCGTGGGTGTCTGAGTTTAGATTTGGTGCTGGTGGTTGAAGTAAGAAGCTTTGGTCAGAGGCTGTTGTTGCTCAAACAGGCAGTGTGAAGAAAGGAGTAATATTTCATATTAGATTAAGGGATATGTTTCAGGGTGAGGTTTTGGGATTCAAGCCACCCTTTGGGTCTGAAGCAGAAACAAATTGGTTAAATACAGAGAGCACATATGGTGGCTTCAGGTGGGTGCAGCTCCAAGTGGAAAAACTTGGATAATCACAGTTGCCAGGTGTTGTGTGTTTGGAAGGTCTTGTCAAATGTGTGTCTGTGTAGCTGCACAAACAAGCTTAGAAGTATCTTTTACAAAGAGGATTTCTCCTACCCCTTTGATTTAGTGGTAAAGGACACATTTTGTACAGTTTCTTTAAACATTTTTGCTGTACTACGATCAAGACCTTATCGTGGGCATGTGAAGTGAAGCTGGGTGTGGTTTGCACTAACCATTACCATGGCCTTACATAATAAAGAGGTTTTTTTCAAAGCACTGGTGAATGTATAGTTCCAAGCCTTCCAGATTATAAACATTTGCTGAGAAGTCCCTCTATATTGCTGATTGTCATGCAAATAAGTCAGGTTGGAAAGACCTTTGAAAATTTAGCTATCTCTGTGAAAGGACCTAGCTGAATTCACCAAATCAAGTAAGGAAGTTTGAGCCACTACTGCAAAAGTACCTGAAACTGTAAGACATTAACGGTTATCCTTCCTTTTAGGAGAATAAAAAATATTTCAAACGCAGTGAGTTAGCTAAAAAAGAAGAGGAGGCCTACTTTCAGAGATGTGGCTACAAGGTATTGTAATTATTCTTTAAGGAATTTGTGTTTACTTTGAAGTCTACATTTTATTATTAACAGTATAAATATTGTTAATGATAATTGTTGTTCTTTGTTCAATCTGTTAATGTTATACATTAGCCTGTAAATGAGAAGCCACCTGGAGAGGTATGAGTTTCCAAGACCATTTTCAATGCAGGAAAAGATATGCATGATGTACAGCTACTTAAGTTTGTGTTATGGTTTGGCTTTTCCTTTTGTTTATTTATTTTTTGTGGAAAGCATGAAGTGGCTTGGGATCAAAGCTTGCCTTCCGTTCTTTTTGAATTGTGCTTTTAGGCATGAACACTGGCTCTGATATAGCCACCTCCTCTTATTTAAAAAAAAATTGGATACAGTGTGCATTCAGATAATTTTCAAGGTCTTCTTGCCAAAATGCCCAAAAGAAATCAGTGTAGAGTGGGTGCATATTAGAAAGATCTGCCAAATTTTATCCTGTATGCGTTGGTAATTGTTCTTTTGGCTCCCATTCATCCAGTGTTGAAAGAGTGCAACACAGCATTTGTTTTCTTGCTGACAAAATATGTGAAAAAAAATTGGTAACTTAGGGTGCATTCTGAAACAAATGAGTGATCTGGAAGGCTTTATCTGCCTTGTCATAGTATTAGGGAAATAGTTTTTCTGGGAAAGAGTGCTGTTTTATTCTACAAGTGTGTGTGTATGCCTGCTTGCTTGGTTATATATGTATGTGAGGGGGGATTGCAGTCCGTTTTGAAAGACAGAAGCTCATAATTTTGTTTACTGTTACTGGGCACAGATAGGAGCTTTGTTTTCAATTGAACGTTACTCAGTTAGTGACTTATTCTGAAACCTTGATCTCTTTGTAGAATATTTGAACATCAATGCCAAAACAATTTTTGGAAAGGCATCAATATGCAGTATAAAGTGTTCTGCGAATCGGGTCACTCTTCCGAGCGCAAAAGGCTACGTGATGCTTTTTGAGCCTTAGCTCAACTTCTTCAACACCTTACGTGGCAGTCAAAATGGGATATCTGTGCTCCTACAGGAAATGAAATTGAATTGTAACCTTGAAAATAGTTTCAAAATAAGCTGTTTTGTTAAATTTAGTACCTTTTTAGAGCCTCCCAGATTTCTTCATTTGATCTTTACTGTATTAATAAGATGCACAATATAGACTGATTTCTTTTAAATTCAGGTGCTTTTTTGCTTTGCTTAGATTTAATAAGTAATAATTACTTGACTTGTTTGAAAAAGAAAGCACTGAAAGCAAAATAACTGTGGTAAAGATACATCTTGTAACTTGGAGTCCAGCTAACAGAATGGATCAAATCTTACCCCAACGCTGCTGTCTTTTTACCATTTCAGGAATGTTTGTAAGTTAAAATTTGTGTATGTACTTCTGCCCTGGGAGTGTATTTCCTTGTATATAGTTACACAGTTCTTTCATGTTTTATGTTGCCTGTCCATTCTCCTCTCCTGCATTGATGGATGTTTTGTTTCTCCCTTCGCTCTCTGTGTTAAATATTGACTTGATTGTCCATTTCTTGCTCGCCTCAAACTCCTGTGACAGTAGGATTGGTTTCTGTATTTGTTAGTATGGCATTGAATATAGATTTGTGGCTGAATATTGTAGCTGGAGCCACAGGGAGGATCCTTGTATCCACATGGAGTAATACTGGTGCCTGCAAGATTGGACATTGGCCTGAAAGAATATAAAAGCTACTTTACAAAAAAATCTGTCTAGCACATTCATCAAGCTGTTCAGCCTGAATACTAACTGGAAATGACAACTTGCTGTCCACACGTGGAATGCAACAGGGTAGTGTGGAATTAAATAGAGCGTTTCCCTTTTAGCAAGAAAGGAAAGAAAATAAATTCTAATAAGGAATCTAGGAAAAAACAAGATGTGAATAAGCCCTGGGAATGTTTCATATTGTAGGAGTATTACCAACACCCATCTACTCATGCAATCAGGAACGTCAAACTTGAGCTTATAAAGGAAACCGTAGTTACGTGACTGCTGTCTCAAAGTTGCTTTGATCAAAGAGGGTTTTTCGCATTATTAAAATATTTAGTAATGAAGAAGAAAGGCTCTGTTTGATTCGGGGACCTTCTTTTAGATTAAGAGAAATTGTTAATGAGATGCTATCCTTATTAGGGGAGAGAGGTTTTTTTTTCTTTTTAATCTGCGAGAAACTATGCTTATTTGGCAAGTTTGTTGGAAAGACAATTATAGACAACAAAATTTATGAAACTAAAATTTTAAATTAATACTGTCATACTACAATCTGTGTTCCAGAGTTCCTGTGTTGCTATCAATATATAGGTTTTACTTCCATTGACACGTTAGTAATTATATCTGCTGTGTGTAGGTACAGGAGCAAGAAGAGGAGGAGAAGCCATTGACTTCATCCAATCCAGTGCTGGAACTAGAATTAGCAGAAGAAAAGTTACCAATGACTCTTTCCAGGCAAGAGGTAAAGTCCATCATCATAAGCTAACTAGCTTGAGCTTCCAGCAGATGCGTCTGAAGTTTCTTGTTAGGGCTGTGTTTTCTAATGAGCTGTATGGTAGTTTGAATTAAATAATGAGCCTTCACTTTTACAGTCAATTAAGGGTCGTCTTTGCTTATCAAGAATCTGCTGTCTGCGTGAACCCACAGAGATGTACAGGTGGATAGAGCCTTTTTTCGTATGGATCTGAACAGATGTGTTATAACATTTTGCAACTTTTTTAGATAATCTCTTACGATAATACCCTGATTCTGGAATAATACTGAAAATGGCATGCCAAATTTTTCCATTTTTTCCAGCTTTTGTTCTTTGTGGCTCATTGGTCTGAAAGCAGATTTAGAAACTTAGTAGGTTTTGGACATTTATCTTGATTTCTGGAAGAAAGAATACTAAAGCTAGAGCTAGGGTGTGCTCTTTGTCCTTTCTAAGGACAAAAAATATCTATGTGAAATCATAAAACAGATCTGTACCTCAAAGTGGAGGAGGAGCAGAAAGTTTACGAGTAATATTGAGTACAGAATAAATTCAAAACTTGGAATACTGAAAATCACAGTGGAAATCATCTTGGGATGTCATTTGTGCCCTTAATTTAGAAGACGTTCGCTGGTTTTTAGTGAAGAATACCACAGAATTTGTACTGTGGGCTATCGGTTTCATGTTTGGTTGTGAGGTTTGATCTGTATGTCCTGTGTAATGCGCACTGCCTCGTTGCTGTTGATCTGCTTAGATGCATGTTTTAACTGAGGTTTAAGTGTTCCTGTGCCAGCAGTATATCCACCTCTGGTTTTGTGATCCATTTGCAAGTTAAATACCTGTCAACATATGGCAAGAGAGAAATCTATTTGGAGAATGAAGTAAACGAATGAACGTCTCAATCCATTTAGTTGTTTGTCGTCTAGCCGGTGTGTTGGTATAATGAAGCCATGGTACGAAATGACGTGTAAGCCTTTCTCTTGATCACCAGAAGTACTGCATGGCTATTCATATATTAATGAGCCTAGTGCTTGACACCCAAAGTGAATAAGGGTAAATATAATGAGGTTTAGCAGGTAGTGCATGAGATCAGGAATTGAGAAAATTAAGGTCAGTCCTTGGCTCTGCCCGTGACTTTGCAAATCAGCTGAGTAAGACTGTTACCCGTCAGTTATATGTCGTTTTAAAATAACTATCACATTAGATTATGGGACTTAATGTTTGCCGAGTGCTTTAGGGTGAGAATCTTCAGCAGGTGAGTCTTGCAGATGTGTGTTGGGACAACCAGCAGCATAGTTACGGAATTTGCTTTTGTCAGTGAAAAGTATTTTTATTGCCCCAGACAAGTAGGTGAGTGAGATTCTTGTCAGATTCCTTTGTGATTTCAAAAATAGTATTTATGCTCTGCTAGGAGGATTGATTTTGCGTGTGTGTGTGTATTTGTTGAAAACAAGCCAGAACAGGAAGGAGTTAGGCTATACCAAACAGCTTGAGATTTTATGCAAAATTTAGAGCAGTCATATTTGGAATGACCTTTCACTGAAATACCGTGGGAATTTTATATTTAGATTGTAAAGTGTCTGGAACATTTTTCTACTACTTAAAATATTGCCATTTCCTTTCCAGGCAGGCAGCTTGTTATTGTAAGCAATGTAAATAAATCCAGTGTTCTAGATTTTATTTTTCTTCCTTTGAGAGTTTACGTAAGGGAATGCTTTGATTCTTTTCAGGTTATTAGGAGGTTGAGAGAGAGAGGGGAGCCAATCAGACTGTTTGGAGAAACAGATTATGATGCGTTTCAACGTTTGAGGAAAATAGAAATTCTTGCACCTGAAGTTAACAAGGTAAGACTGGCTAGCTACTAGTTACTTATTTATGGTGCTTAGATAACCAAGCCTGAATGATATGAAAGTAACAGTTACTGAAACCCTTCCTCTATAAATTTTCATGAGGAAGGGGTACTACAGAGCAAAGAGAGGTACCTGCTTTGCCTCACTCATTTGTTGTCTGAGAAAGCGTGGTAAATGTCATAGAGTTTCTCTGCACAATCGCCGTTCCTTAAGTTAGGCGGTTTAACCCTAGAAAGCTTCTGGGCCTTTGAGCTGAGAAGGGCACCTCTAGGTGGCAGTCATACACCAGTTGCTGCTGTTGGCCACTTTTTAACAAGCAGAGAAAACGATTGTTTTTGGTTAAAACTAGGCTGGGTTCATGGTTACATGCATCTCTGAGAAGATACCGATAGGTAAGAGGAGGATTGCATCTTATCTGCCTGGTATGTACATGAATTTTCAAATCTCTCATTTCCAGAGCTATAACTTGTTAGAACACTTTTTTTTTTTTATTTCCTTCTTCCATTTAAAGTAACAGTCAACTCCAAAAATGACTAAAAGATATATCTTAGTTTCCCGATTTGTTCCTTTTGTCATAAGAATTGATCAAATAAGTGTGGTGATGCAATTGCGGTTTGTTTTATGTTCAGTATTGACCACAATTGCATCCAAGCTAAGAGCGGGGAGCTGAATTTTATTCCTTGATTCATCACAAATTGAATTACTGGAAAGCTCTTTGGAGGGGCTGCTCAGAAGAGGAAAACCTTTTCCTGTTCAAATCATTTAAAGCAGGATAAACAGATCTGAAGATTAAAAAAAAAAGTGCTAACAAAAGCTTTCTCCCATTGATATCTGTGACAAAATTTTTGATGACATTGTTAGAAGTGTGAGAAAGTAGTAAGGTCATAAGTAGGATTGTATGGGATTTTTTTTTTTTATCATATATTTTGGTCACTATTGTTGTTAAGTTGGACTTAAATGTGGATAATCACTATAAGCACACTGTAGTTCAGACATTTTTAAACTAATAAATGATTTATAGAAATGCTCCGTGCAGTCAAGTACAAGGATGGAAAAGGGGAAATAATTGTATGTGTATATTTTGAGCAGAGTGAATGAATTTATCGTAGGGTAAGAAACGTTATACTCATTTATAGAGCTTCACACGTCTCATATTAAGAAATGCGAGTCCTCTGACTGAGACTAAGTCATGTTTCTTGTTCTGTTTTAAAACAGCTCTTTACTTAGCATCACTTTGAAACCATATATATCTTTTTTTTTTATCACGTATATTTTGAAGTGGGGGATTTTAACCACGTAATCTAAACAAAGCATTCATAAATGTGAGCATTGCTTAAGTTTATGCACGTGCTTTATGATAAGCACTGAAGCAATCCAGAAGCTGTTTTTTGAATTCAATCTGAATTCGGACAGCAAAACTAAACCCTTATGCACATTTTTGAAGAGTTTGACTTTTCTTAAATAGAAGTTGGATGTACACTGTGACAATTCTGAAATGCTTTTTTGTTTATTTGTTTTTTGTAAACTTTTTATTTCTTCTCTTTGAGGGCTTGAGAAATGACCTGAAAGCTGCCTTGGATAAGATTGACCAGCAGTATCTCAATGAAATTGTTGGTGGCCAAGAAGCGGGCGAAGATGACTCACAGAACGATTTGAAAGTCCATGAGGAGAATACTACTATTGAAGAACTGGAGGTACATGATGGGTAGATTTTAATTCTCGGGTTTTAGATGAAATATATCATTATATTGTTGTGAGAAAGCTTCAGGATTTGTTCAGCAAAGTTATCTTGTTTTCAGTGTCTAGTTTACGTATTCTGAATAGCCCTTTATGTACTGTCTGTTAGGAAAAATATCTTTCTAGGCTTGCAGCTTTTAGTTTTAGCTAGCTTCCTAAGCTCTGAATTGCACCATACGTGGCTACAATAGACCTGTGAAAACTCACGTAGTCTTTGTTCGCAACACCTCATCAAAAAGAGGCCAGGAACTTCCCGCAAGGAAAGCAGCACAATTAGGATTCCCTCTGTAGGTGATTTGAAGTAGAGAATTTATTACAAAAATATTTCCTCATCACAAATACTAAAGCCCTTGCAATGAGTATTTGAGAGGGCAGATGAACTTAGTGGAGATGATTTTTACTTCAACAAGGAAGACAGACTCTGAAAAGCAGGCACACGGAAAGAGTGTTTTGAGTGGTATGAAAGCATTCAGGATAAAGAAGAAATGAAAGTCAAAAGTTGACATTTAACAAAAAATGTAAGTGCAGAGATGATGTGTCCCAGAAACTTCAGTGGTAATGACTACTGTGCTTTGAAGGAATGCCAAGGTATTCACGTAGGTGAGTGGAGAATGAGTACCATGAAATGCATTCAGCAGCTGGTATTTTAGGGTAATGTTTTCAAAAGCACATTAACTCATGGAGATTAAGGGTAAAAGTCTTTAGCGCCAACTCTTTGCAGAAGTTAATCTTCTTAACATTCCTCGAAAGGTGTGTTTAAGAAAAATCTGATTTATAACTAAAGCTTAAATGAATACGTTATTATTAGGAGATAGTCTTTGGCTTTCATGTTAGGGTACTAAAGGTTCTGGTACCAGATAGCTGTAGTAGCAGACCTGATACCGGTTGTAATAGAGTTGCCCTTATAGATCTGTTAGTTCTCAAAATAATCCCTTTTTGGGGTAGTACCACAGCCTTGGTTTGAGCTATGAAAGTAGTCTTTTTTGGAAAGTTTGAAAACACTGCAGCCTTAGTTGTATGCTATTTTAACTGAATTTCATTGAGCGTAAAGGGTTGCACCGAATGTATTCGAAATCTAGGAGACTTTTAAAACAAAACTCATTTTGGAAACCTGAGCGCAATGGAAATAAATAGCAAAATCAAACATACCTACTGGAAAATGTCTCTATGAATCGCTATTAGTATTAAAAGTTTTGTGGTTTTGGCAGGAAGCTAGAGAATTGGAACATGCTATTTTTTGTTTGTTTTTTAAGATTTGTTCCTTCAATTTCTTGGATGCAATTGAATGAAACGTTAAAAAGCACCAAAACATCAGAGGAAAAAAGCACATCAGCTTCAGGAAAAAAAAAAAGTTAATTGGTGGCCCTGGGGAATCTTAAAAATGCAGAACACCCACAGTTCCCCTTCGTATGGTGCTGTTAGACAGCTGCTAATTATACCAATAACTTAGTAGTTAATGAATGAAAAATTACTGCTGCATTAACATTTTTCAGAAATACTCATCTTGCTTTTTTGACTGAATGTTTTTAATAGATTAATAAGTCTCAGTAACATGTATAGCTGTTTCATTCTGCTTGCTAGCTAATGTTTTGGTTTACTGGCAGAGTTGATGGCAGTTCACACTGCAGAGAATCGCATAGTGAGTCAGACTGACATTCTGCTTTAGAGGGGAGGAAAGGGGGGCAAATGAATAGGCGATGTGGACATAATTGCCTTGTTTCCTCTTCCTTCCTCCTCTTGTCTAGGCTTTGGGAGAATCCTTAGGACGGGGTGATGATCACTATGACATGGACATCATAACTAAGTTCCTGAAGGTAACAAATTCTAGTTTAGTAAATTAGTTATTCTGTGGCTATGTCATACCCTTTCTAGCATGAAAATACGTTTAGTGGATAGAAAGGCCAATGATTTGGTAGAGAGAAAGGCCAGTTCCATCTGCTTGCAAGGAAGGACTCAAGTATTGTGCTTAAGATGTTACTTTTTTAAAATGCTGAGTGCTGCCGGGTGTTGGTTAAGTCTGAAGTGGCTAGATTGTTCAAGAGAAGCCACAATAGTGACTTCTGATAGACCCGGGAAAGAGCTGTTGGGCGAGCAGAGTTCTTCAAAATCTGCTCCTACTTTTCCAGACAAAATAAATATGGCTTTGATTTCCTTTTGATAACTGAGTCAGTTCTATGCAGTTGCTTCTATTTACTACTCTTCTGCGTTAAAAAATCCCCTTAAATCCTCCCTTCTCCTCTCCAGGAAATACAGTGCAAACTGGAATGAAACGTCACCTGGTACTGTTATGTGAAATAAGAGAATTTTAAAGGAAATTCACTGGCTTTGCTAAGGAAACAGGTTCAAGTGGAAAAGTATAAAATTGCTTCCTTATTTCCTGGCAAGAAGCCTGTATTGCCTCTCATTAGAGTCAGTTGGCCCCTGTGTAACTAACATATTATCAGGAGCCACAGCAAGATTTTAGGCTTTCATTTGTGTATATCAGATAAGTTGACACTTTAGTATAGTTTAGGCTGGGCTGTCAGGCAAAAAAAGCTCAAGAATGGTTATCCAGATCGAGGGAGGGTACGTTTTACGTGTTTGGCTTCTGATGTATTGAATTTCCAGAGTAATCTTTACCATTCCTTAGGTTCCTTCTCAAGATTGTGCTGAAATATCAGTGTCTTATCCTTACATTTTTGCCCTTTTTATGGCCCTGTCCTCCCATCAGCACTGATATCTGTGTTATTGTTTCCTTATTTTTTCTTATGCGCCTTCTTGTACCCTGTCCACACTGTTTTCATGACACCAGCCTTGTTCCTATCCCTCTGTGCGAGGCTTCTTGCCTCTTTCATTCAGATTTCTCCTAAAAACTTAATTTGCCTTGGTGGCTTAAACCACCGTTCCCAGTTACATCTCTTTTCCCATCTGTTTTGCCGAGGTAGTCACTAGATGGCACTATGACACAAATGTGCTTGTTCTTTGTACAGTTTCTTCTTGGAGTCTGGGCCAAGGAGTTGAATGCCAGAGAAGACTATGTGAAGCGAGGAGTACAGGGGAAGCTGAGCAGCGCCACACAAAAGCAGACAGAGTCGTATTTGAGGCCGCTCTTCAGAAAACTTCGGAAAAGGGTGAGCGATTTAAATGCTACTGTCCTCTAAGATGTATTTTGACTTCTCATTTCAAAGTACCTAGTGGCTAGTGCCTTTTCCTAAGATAACGTTCTCCTCATAGAAGAGAGTAAAGTGAGTTAGTCAGGATTACCCTGCTTACCAGCGTCTAAAGCCTGTGGCTCCCACTTCAGATTTTTTTGACTAGTGAATCTTGACTAGTGAATTCTTCTGTCTGCCCACTGCCTTTCCAGGTGTCTTACACATCACCCATCCATTGGAGTACAAACGTAGTAATGAATTGGGATTGTATTTTGCACTTTGCCACTAGCTACTAGGTGTAACCGCTTAACCTCTCCTGCCTCATAACCTTCTTCTGAATAATGAAAATGTTTTCCTTCATTAAAGTCCTCAAGCTAGGGTAGGTGCAAAACTTTGTATAAATGCTGAGTAGGACGATTTTTACTAAGCTGTATATTTTGAAGTAAAGCTGTTTTTTTTTTTTTCCTTCTCTTGCAGACGCTTCCTGCAGACATCAAAGAATCAATAACAGATATTATTAAATTCATGTTGCAAAGAGAGTATGTGAAGGTATGTTTGTTTGCACTTTTGCAGCATGTTCAGACAGTCTGGTTCTAATAGATTGAATGTATCCGTGAACATTCCCATTTTGCATCCTAAAGAAATATAGCTGTAAAAACACGTAACACATCTTCAAACAAAATGAAAAATGACTACTAAGAATTAGGCTCCAGGTAGTTTTTGCCACACAGTCTGTCTTGGTGAAGCTGCATAGCTTGCAAGCATAAACAGAATTTTTCTCAGAGATAGTTATATTAAGTTGCAGAGGAATCCTGAATAGGAAACCTGATATTGTAAGATTAAATGATGGTATTGAATTAATGGAGATAATCGAGTGTTGATTAATTAATTAGGAATTAACTGAGGTTAATTGAGGTATTGTATATGAGACATTATGCCTTTCTCTGTCTGTGTTCACATTAGCAGACCCTGTCAAGTTGAGGTAAGTTACTGAAAAGTTTTCTGGACAAAGTCTGGTTACTGGAGGAGGCAGTACTTTGGCATACAAGATCAAAGGCAGTGGTAGGTTTTGTTTGTAGCTGCCTTCACAAGTGGAACTGATAGTGATAGCACTTGCTTAAGCAGCCTGTGTATGTAGAGGAAATTGAGCCTTGGTTTGCCTTCAGTTTTCTAGTATTTCTTATTAGGCTTGTGAGGACTTGGGATAATTTGTCTAGTGAGCAAGCAAACCTGCTTTTGTTATTGAAAAATCTTAAGATGGCCTAAGGCAAGTTGAGTTCAAATCACTTTAAAGTAGGACTAGATGTGTGGGATGTATGGGTTTTTTTTTTTTTTTGGTCATTATGTTGAAATTCTCTTTCCAATGCCTTCCTGAAGAAAGCAATGAGTGCACTGGAATGTGGGATATCTTGTAGGTTAATCAGCTGTGCCATTCCGTCTTGCAGGTGCTTGGCTTTGTGTAAACTTCACAACTTTACAGACTGATTTAGAGGTTTTGAGTTTATGTTTGGAAGAAGGGGGGTTTTTTTGGTTTTTTTTTTTTTTTTTTTTTTTTGGCTAATGAGCCTTGTGCTTTTCAAGATATTCACGTCCTTTTCCATTTGCTTCCTAACAGTCTTGTCTTTTGCCATATACTGTTGTCTTGCATGCTTTTTTGTTTTATGCAGCCTGGTAAATATTGTCAGCCCCAAATTCTTATTACTTTGTTAAATGATACGGTCAAAAGCTTTAAATTTTAAAATCGACATCTGACAGCAGGAAAGTGCTGTAGTGCAAGCTGTCCACTCAACAGTAATTAACCCTGTTACAACAATCTTGGCAGGATCTCTAATTGCATGCTAACATACTGTGTTTCATTGCAAAACCGTATTTCGGTCAGGGAGTGGGTATTCCATGTTTCTTTGAATATCAGAGAATCACAGAATCGTTTAGGTTGGAAGGGACCTCTGGAGATCGTGTAGACCAACCTCCCTGCTCAAGCAGGGTCACCTAGAGCATATTTCCCAGGATCACATCCAGACGGGTTTTGAATATCTCCGGGGAAGGAGACTCCACTAGAATATGTCTGTACTGGCTTAATATCGATATGTGGCTTCAGCTATTTTTAACTTGGGCAGTTTAGATCTTGTCTCATGTAGGTAGGGACAGAGTCAGGTCTGTTCTTCAGATTCACTCTCAGCTTCTTGAGCCAGTGAGCCCCTTTTTTTCTTCCTGCAAACCGCTGCCTTATTCATCATTCACCTCCCAATTTGCTCAATGCAAAATGTAAAGAAACTGTAGCCAGTGGTCTTAGTTGCTACTTCCTGTGGTGTAGTCTCTAAATGGGAGATGTAGGGATAAACGAACCCTTTATCAGAGAGTCTGATAGCTGCTTGCTGATAGTGGAGGAATGTCCTGCTGAGAGTGATCCTTGAAGCCATGTTTTTGTAATTGTGTGTGCCTGTCTGCCCCTCTCACTTCCTGCCTCTCAGTTACCTTGCTTTCTTCTTTCTTTTTTTTTTTTTTTGAAGTCCATACCTCTCCTCCTTTCTGTCTTTGTTTATCCCTTCTTGTTTTAACCCCTTTCTTCCCCAGGGATGGTGTCTGCGACAGCTTTATGTTAAGAATTGGGGTCTGCTATCTTGATCAGATTCAGTCACTGGTGCTGCTGTTCTGTTCATAAACATTGTTATAAATGTGTTTGTTTAACTCAGTTTCGTATTGAGCTGGTTCTCAGCCTCTGTGGAAGCTAGCTCGTCTCCCCAGGAGCTGGTGAGGCACAGCGCACTTCTGTGGGTGATCTGTTCCATGCATGCTTTGGACACCTGGACTGGACAGTGCTTATAACCAGCCTCCCTGCTCCAGACTGTTACCAAAATGACAAGGGTTGTCATTAGGTGTCAAAGGTGATTACAGACAGAAAAACTTATGGGAACCTGAAAGGGCTGACTTGAAACAGGTCGCAGTAAACTTTACTTTTTAGGCAATATTAGACGTCCTTATCCAGCATCGTCTTTTATCCTCTGTTGATAAAATCTGTAGCCTTTGCTTATCTCAAAGTTCAGAATATATATTTATTTTGTTAAGAAGGTGTATTGTAAAATTGGTTAATATCATACATTGAAACCTGATTCAGAGAAACTGAAATGCATTTGGTTATTGTTGGAAACTGTATCTGGAAATGCAATAAATGTGCAAGCTCTTCTTTCTAACGCCCTTTCTGCTTTGCTGAATGCCTGTACGCTGTATTTCTTTAGGCAAATGATGCCTATCTTCAGATGGCTATTGGAAACGCTCCCTGGCCAATTGGTGTCACTATGGTTGGTATCCATGCTCGAACAGGTCGTGAGAAGATTTTCTCCAAGCATGTAGCCCATGTTCTCAATGATGAGACTCAAAGGAAATATATTCAGGTAAGCACTGGGAAATAAATGGTAACTTTGGAAATCCAACAAATTTTCTTTTCATGTTAGAGGGTGTTTGAGAAATATTAGTTTTATAGGTGCAAATGATGTGGTTAAAGTGCTAGAAATGAGCAGTTGCCTTAGCTTGGATAAAGTGTAACAGCAGTTTAATAGCTAATTCATCCTGGACCTTTGAATGCTCTTCAGTGTAGAACTGGGAATGGAGTCTAATGCATTTTTTCCACAGCCTAGCTGTTGTGATGCTCTGTTAAGGCCAAGGAAGCTGCAAACACATGCTTTTTCCTGAGTGCAATCACTGCCTGGCTCATGGTTCTAACATCATACATGGAGTTTAATACTCCTATTATGTTGACTTCAGTGGTGAAATGTGGTGCTTGTGACGCTTTCTGCAACTAGATAAAAGCAGTCGTCTTTCAAACATGTCTCTGTAACAGTGAGACCTCAAAATTGCAGCTGTAGTTCCTCCTGTGCAAATTTATACTCATGCTGTGAATTTCTGTTGATTGTAGAATTAGTAGCAATGGTGTTTTTCTTCTCTGACCTTTCAGCATAGTGAGTGCAAGGGTCCGAGAAAACATATCTTCTCTCCTTTTATGCATAAACCTCACGCCCGTTGCAGTCTCACTGAGATAAAGTTCTTCTGGCTTTACTCTGAAGGCTCCAGAGCAGCATCATGGAGCTCAGAGCTTCTGGCCACGGGAGATTTCACACAAAAGTCTTCCTGCTGCAGCAAAAGGACTCCCATTGCTTTTCAACTTCTGCAGGTGTCTGCAAGGAGATTGCTTGTAAAGTACAGTTCCCCCTTCTCGACTCTCTGTTTCTTTTGGGGCTATAAGCATAGCCTTTGGTCTCTCTTTGACTGTGTTTTTTTTTTTTTTTTTTTCAATATCATTGTAACCTGAGGAAATATTGTTCTGAAGTCAGAGGGAGCTCCAGATATTTACAGAGCCAACAAATTAAATTGGATCAATTCTTTTGTAAGGTGAAAATTGGCACACGGATTACACATCTTCAGATGCAGGCTTCAGTTAAGATCATTGGTTTAATAACTTGCTTGGATATATTTAATGGATGAAATAGCTCATGTTAAACTAAATTGTTTTGTTGCCAGTCTTCTGTGTTTTTAAAAAAAAAAAAAAAGATTTGGGCTCTGAAGCTCATGCAAACTTCAGTATGACTCTACTGCTTCCTCTCTTACTTTGGGGAATAATTGGCTATCTTTGTCTATTTGCCATTCCTCTAGCAGGAAGATAATGTGCTCTGTAGTACTATTTGTGATCTCTCTTAACATACCCTTTGGAAGGTACAACATATTTGAATTCCCTAGTTTGCCCCATCTCTGAGGGGACAGATCTGTTCAAGGAAACAGTCATTTTCTTCTTTCCGCTGTGACCTTCATGCCTGTGTTACTCAAGTACAGTATTTTTTGAAGAGCCAGTACAGAGATGGCTTTAAACATGTATGTTCTTCTTGTTGATTTTGAATACAACATGTTCTTTCACTGGTATTGTTCAAACTAGGGCATGAAATACCTGTGCTCAGAGCGGTGATATCAGAAGCATGGTAGTTTACTTTTAAAAACCTAGAATTATAAGAACCAAACAAAGGGTCCTTATGGTGCTAAGGCATCTTTTCCAGACTGTTGTGTACATTGAAAAGGCCAAAGCATCCTCTACTAAATCATTTTTCTCTTCATCAAGGAGCCATCTTCCATGATGAGGATCTTATGACAGGAACATGTCTTCTTGCCATCTTGAATACAATATCATTGCTAAATTACACTACAGCTACAGCGATATTCTTTCTTCTTCATTAGACTTTTATGTGTGACTTGAAAGGAAATTATCACAGGGTTTCTGTCAGGTTGTTCTTTAGGAATCAGTGCCTTAAAAGAACTGAAAACTGCATGTTCTGCCTTTCTTTTTGATTCCTTGTCAAGGTTCTCCATTATGTAGGTCAGGTGCTATAACAGTATGGGAAGGAATGACACCTCTTAAGATAAATATATTGGTACTTCTCTTATTTGAGTAGATTTATTTGGTATCAAATATATATATATATATATATATATAAAATTTGCTGTTTAAAATTATTTTACTTCAATACTCATATTTCTTTTAAATCATTTACTTGGATAATGTCATGTTCTTCCTTGGTGGTGAAGAGGAATTAAAGCATTGCTGTGGTTCTTCACTATGACTCTCTCACAAGGAGCTAAATCTGTAATATCTTAAGTTATGCCATAAACTCCTTTGTAACACTGGAGATATTTGGCACTGTGCAGGGAGAAAGGTTAATAAAACTTAAAAAAGACCACACAACAAAATAGCAGGCATATGTCTTTAATTTTTGTTAAGCTGAAAAGTAAGTGGTTGACTGTTAAGTTTGTTTGACAACTGCAATTTTTTACAGAAGTGTCCTTGTTTTGTAATTCCTAGGGGTTGAAGAGGCTCATGACCATTTGCCAGAAGCACTTCCCGACAGACCCATCGAAATGTGTGGAGTACAATGCATTATGAGGCTCTCCAGTGTCCAAGGCGTGACTCATGTTTTGCTCTCCCAGACCCAGAGAGCAGTGAAGAGAAAGCAGTTTGTGCTTGAACACCAGCAGAAACTTAGGGTGGGCTTTGCGCAAAAACATAAAGCAGCAGATTTCTCTACAGTTTCCTTTTTACAAGCCCCATCTACATCTTTTACAAGCCTTATTATACATCTTTTAAAATCTGTGCTTTACACAGAACAGATCCAGTATACAATACATGGTTTTGGTTTTTTTTTGAGAGGAGGATGGAGTACTAGGGGACAGTGACCATGACCCTTGCTTTTATTTCAATTTGTTACTCAGAGAACTGTACAAACTGAACTGAGCCTCTCTCTGTTTCCCATATCTTAGAGATTTAGGTGAGACTTAGCCCTGCAAGGAGTGTATGTGAAGTTTTTTGGCTTCTTTCCCATTGGAGACTGATGTGGGGAGATGATTAGAGGGAAGCAGCTGAATCTGAATCTTGGTTATTTCTGTAAATAAGAAAACTTTAATGGCTAATCTTTCATGTGGTATGTATCAGGGAAAAACAAAGGTTTATATATTTCTCAGCTGAAAAATACAGCCAGTCTGGATGAAAAGAGTTTTTGATCTTGAATGCATCTGATTTGGGGGTGTTTTTCTTTTTTTTTTTTTTTCCCTTTTTTTTTTTTTTTGTAACTATACTTTTAATATAAACCTTCTGGGCTTGGGGGAAGTAATCTTATGGCTCTTGAGGCTTTCAAATCCCATTTTTATACATCTGGAGAAAATTTCATTCTGTTGGGCATTGCAGAGAAAATAGGACCTCCCATGACCAGGTACAGTATTTCTGACAGCCACAAATTGTTACCACTGTGCATCTTTACTAGGAATGGAGAGGAAACTCATGGAAATAATGATGTCTAATCCTGTGTAAACAGTTGAAATATTGAAAATCTGTTAGTGGTGCAAATTGAAAGTCCTTGAGACTGAAATCATGTTTTTTTTTCTAATTACAAGAGCAGAAGTGACTGAGCAACAGTACTAACATGGGCCATATTTTAAAGCGAAGCTTCCACACAAATCATTGATCATTGTAGGATCTGCTGAGAAATGCCAATAGCCATATGTGCAAGAAGCTAGACCAAGCATCTGTCTAGCCCCAGATCCTGTCTCTGGTAGTGGTTAATACTGGACCTTCAGAAAAAGGACCAGTACAGAGCACTCTCCATTGCGTGCTATGTCTTCCCAGCTTATAGCAATCTGCATTCAGGGGACATGTTACATGGAGTTTGCATCCAGGCCATCGTGTTCAGTAGCTTGTGATAGAATTATCTGCTGTGACGTCGTGGAATCCTTTCTCAGACCGTTTGCGCTTTTGCTGCAGCAGAAGGCAGTCGTTCCGTGAGAAACTTGAGAAGCCTCCTCAGTGCGGTCAGTGGAGTGGGGAGGGTTGGTCCATGCTCAGTGGGGTGGGATTCCAGCAGGTTTTTGAATCTTATATCCCATTATTGCCGAGATGAACGTGAGCAGAACCTGTTGCTGAAGAAATGAGCTAATTTTCAGCTTTATTGTTTTGTCCGAGTCCTCATCTCAACTGGAAGCATGGGGGCAGGAGCTGTTGCCTTCTTCTGAAGGGGTTATCCCATCTAATAGTCACCATGTCGCAGAGCACAATGAGGCATGATGCTGGGGTGGGTGATGTTTGCAGTGAATTTGCTGGAGTATAAGAGGAATTTCAAGGTCTTCTGAAGACTCTCAGGATCCTCCAGTGCCTCTCTGGCCATAGGAATTCTTCAGTCTGGGGGTGTCTGAACCCAAAAGAAAATGTCAAGAGCTTAAAGAGTTTAGAAGTAATAAAAATGAGACTGAGAAGAGGTCTAACTGGAGCTGGGGGAAGGGGCTATGGGGAGAAGTTGGGCAGATATCCAGAGTGTGGAAGAGTTTTATGAACAGCAGTGTCTGGTGAATTTTTGTACTGTTCTGCATATAGGATTCCTTCAGAGGCATTACCACAACAGGAAACGTTTATAACACGACAGTTCTGTCTCTCTCCCCACCCTGATGATTTCCTGAGCTGTTTCTAAATCTTTAACCTGACCTTAGTTTTGAACTCCTCAGAAAATTGAGGGCTATCATTGTCCGTCATTTAGAAGAACTTACGATTTCCCTGGAAAGGGCAGCAAGTAAATAGCCAGGGAATGTTTTAAGGAGCATTGTTACATTTGCTTTAGTGGGAACTGGATTTCTTAGGGCATTAGTAGTAGTATTAGATAGGCTTTTCCTCCTCGCTCGGAGCAGAGTATTGAGGAGAGTTTTACCAGTTTACCAGGTACCTGTTGGAATGGGGATGCTCCTCCTGTAGAGACATGAATTTTGGCTTGGAATGTTTTAGTCTAATCACATTCAAAGACTGTAATTTAAGCAATGTGTCTCCTTGCTGACAGTCCCTGAAATACAGTCTTCTCGGTTGAATGAATCCCATGACGGAATAACTTTATCCCCTTGCAATTTATGGAATGGCACTGCACGGGGAACTGAGAAACTGAAAAGTACTTTCTCACGGCATATCTGTGTAAGAGTTTCCAGCTGTCCTGCACGTGAAAGCCAGCTTCAGTCCCTGGGGGATCACGAGGGGAACACTGTTATGGCAACTGCTTTTCATCATTGGTTTGAGGCTCTTTGCAGCTGGATGGCCCCAAATTACAGCTACCAGACAGTGCTCAAATAGTTAATAACGCCTTTTAACAAAAAAAGAAGCCTAGTGTATAGAGTAGTTTGAGCAGCAGTGGGTGTGGTGCAGCTATCAAAGTGTTTGACAGTTTGTGGGGACAGTATGTTTCAGTTCAGAGATTTGGACTTTTCCCTCTGGACTTTTCCAGATATTTATTTCTGATAATTCTCGCGTTAGCAGGAAATAACTCTGCTGAATCCAAAGACTTGTAGCCTTGGGATGAAGTCATGCATTCATTCTAGAAATGTCTGGAGTGTTTTTAAGATGTTACTGCCCCGATTGTTGGTTACAGTCCCCCTGACCCTGGCGGCGGAGCAGGTTGTGCAAGTGCTCCTCGGCCACTCCCACACAGTTGCGCAGCTTAGTCTAGACTGCTGCTGAAGGTAGTCTGCGCTGACCTGAGTAAGCACTGAAGTGGAGGAAAAGCGCTCGGTCTGTTCTGCATGCTGAGCTCCGGAGGGTCACGAGCTTGCAGGGAAACAACAGGGAGCTTGACGTGGTCCCCTGCGTCTGCAGTGGTTGTTAAACGTTGACTGTACCCGTTCAACGTTGACTCTACCCAAGGCAGGAGGTCTTTGGGGGAGCAGAGGTTGTAAGAGTGATAGAGTTGTAATCATCTGCTTGGAGAGTTACTGTAGATATATAACTTATATCAATATTATTATGTCTGGTGGTAGTTACACCTTAAATTCTTCCCTTGCTACCAGAAAGGCTCTTTTCGGTTGATATATGTGGGATCAAATTACTTTGATTGAGAAACTGGGTTCCTGTTACACTGGATGCCATATAATCTCCATTACAGATCCAGTCTTGCCTGAAAAATGAATTTAGGGAAATTTCAGTGGTTTCTCTTTTCATGTTATTGGAAATCGTGACAAAGTTAGGCCTTGATTGCTAGACCAACTTTCTATAGGTTTAGCTTTCAAAGTAGAGATATGTTTTGACTGCTTATAAACACAGAAATATATCTGAGGATGCTTCAGATAGTGGAAGGTAGATGCAGAGTTAGACAAACTCATCTCTCAACAGTGGTTGCTCTGGGCAAGAATCTTCTTGTGCACCTTGGCAGGACCTTAACTCCTAAAGAGCATTTTTGGCTGACCTGTTTCAACACACGCGATTGGACTTCAGAGTGTGAAGCAGGCTGGGTGAATGCTGCCCGTGGTGAGTGGTGAGCTATTGCTGTCTGCGCGTTTGTTTCAAACCTACCTGGGGAGAAAGCCAGCATGCTTCACGAGGTGTTGGGGCATTGCTCTGCAGTGCATATGGGAGCCGATGCTGTGGCCTGTCATCCGTAGCTGCTGCTCTGCTCTGCACTGGTGGAGCTTGGCTAAGCAAGAGGAGAGCTCCCAGGCCCCAGTGAATGGACACCAAGTGTTGTGTTAGAGGGCTGACACAATGGTGGCATAAGCGGGTATCAAAACTGGAGCAGGTTCTCTAGAAAGCTGTCCCTGATGTGCTGATGGGCTTCAACATGCCTGTAGTAGTGTTGGAGCCACTGGCAACAAATCTTAACTCAAGTCCTGGAGTGAGGAGGATGTCTGAAAAGTTTTCTCGCTGCTGTTTAGGTGTTTCCTACCCCAAACCATTTTGGGACTTGCAACAGGAGTCCCCTATGCAGAAATGGTGGATGATGGTTGGGATGGCCTGGCTTGCTCCCCCTGGGGTTGGTGCTGCTGGCTCCCTGTGACGTTGGGTGGGGGAGCGGATTGTGTGGCAGAGAGAGAAACTCGAGTCGAAAGGAGCTCTCTGGACAGCAGATACAGGGTCACGGTACAGCCAGAACTGGTGGAAAGAAGGGAACAACCATGCCAGCCACCCAACAAGTGTTTGGGGGTGCCACAGAGAAGGCCGTATGGTTATTGGTGACTGCCTGGTATTTTGGAGTGGTCCCTGGGCAGCTGCAGGGTCAGCGCTGCCTGGAGGGGAGAAGCAGTGGTATTCGGCAGCGTCCCTGGTGCTGTGCAGTGGCTGCCCTGCCCGGAGAGCCACCTCCTGAGGGAGAGCAGGATCTCTCGGGATGGGTTCGCCATGCTGCTTTGGCAACGGAGATTACACTGCCACGAAAGCAGCGGGGGAGTTTCTTCAGTAATTTAACCCAACAAACAGTAAATTGGTGTGAGGGGTAAGCGAGGTGGCGTTCAAGCCCAGCCTGCAGACCTTGGCTGCAGCATCGCGCAGACAGCCTCGTGGCTCTGGAGCACCTAATCCGCATTGGCCTGAATTTAACCTCAGGCTCCATGGTAGCTGGGCAGGCAATGGGGTACCTTGCTGCCTGTCCCTGTGATTTTAATGATTTTAAAGTATGTGTGTTAAAAGTAAGTATTATTTTCTGTATTTTTTTTTAATATCCCCGGAAGTCAGTCATGTAATTTCATACTGCCCCAGACACCTCCTGATCTCCTGCGGGCAGCGCTGGAAAGAAGACTGGGTGGATGGAATGAGCAGGAGTCTGCTCAGAACGATCCTTGAATTTCACGGGATTTTAGAAGGGTTTGCTTCTCTGGGGGCAAACACAGCATTTCTTGTACTCGGGCTCCTTAACAGTAAATTAGGGGGTCCCTGCTGGTAATCCTGACCGGCCGCGAGGCTGTGCAGTGGATGCGTCTGGACTGACGAAATAGCTCAGGCAGCCGCGTTGCAGCCGCAGTGGTGTAAAGATTAAGGATTCCTTAGGTTGTGTGCGTCCTGGAAAAGACCACTGCAAGGTTTCATTTTGAAAACGCTTTAATAAGGAAGTGTTGACAACACCGTTTTGCAAAATGTAAAGGTAACTATACAAATTCTTAATACAAAAAGAATAAATTAAAAGCAGATCTTTTTTTAATTCTGCAACTTTTTCTACAACATACATATTTTTTTCCTTGATTACAGTTGAACAGAATCCAGTAAAATCATTTTACATGCTCTAAAGTCAGTTTCAGGAGAGACCTAATTTTTTTTTTCTTTTTTCCCTTTTTTTAAACTAGAGAGTCCATTTTACACAACTTGTAATAAAACTATTGACATTAATATATATGTAAAACTTTACATCTAGTTAACTAAGCAGTAACTGGTCATCTGATAGCACCTGAATGGGGATCGGCTATGCCTGAAACTAAAACTAATACAGAGTGAAAACAAATTGGACTGTTTCAACATTTTCAACACTCAACTGCATATAATATCATTTAAAAATAAACCCTGCCTCACAGCATAGCCTGCTGCGTAGAATACACACCAGACTTCTGGCTAAACAGAGGGAGCTTCAGACATGTAGACTAAGAATGCGATTGTGGCTTTATGTCAGATGGAGCCTTGAAAAATAAAAAAAAGTAAAGGAGGGGCTAAAGTTGGTAGTCAAGTGCTTGTATATAATAGCTATGTATATACCCCTCCATGTTATACTTAAATATGTTAATCTCATATGATTAACATTTTATGTACATTTGTGTTTAATTGAATTGAGCTAAACAGTAAAACCTGTTTTACTTAATCTGTCTTTACTACCAGACTGGCTGCTCACGTGTGCCTTGATTGCAAAACAGAAAAGCAGAACACAAAGCAAAACTCAATCCATTTCTAGAAAGCTTTTTCTCTACTCAAGCCTGTTTGCAATTCAGGCTGACCGTTTATTTATTTTTTTTTTTTCTCCTAATTTCAGGGCTGCCACCTTTTAACTTTTGCTGCAAAACTGCAGATCCGGTCTTGGAGAAATTAATGTTTCTTTCTTCCCGTAGTGCCCAGAGGCCTCATTGTGCCGCTGTTGTTGAATTCTTTTTAATTAAAAGAAGGTACACAGAAGGAAAGGAAAAAAAAAAACACACATTTACCAGGCAAATTAAAAAGAAAACAGACAGTTGCTCAGAGCCCCTACAAATCTGTGGGCTACATTACTTGCTGCTGCTTAATTTGGTCCTTATTTAATCCTTTCAGTTTAGCTTCAGAATCTTACCAGCACGTGTCAGTAACCTGTACTATCTCTTATCCAGCTGAAGGTCCAATTAGGAGCTTGCAATAATTCCCACATTAAAGACCGCAAAGCACAGCGAGATGTTTAGAACAGCGTTTTGCGCTTTCAGATAAAGCGTGCAATCTCGCCGCTGCCGGCTCCTCTAGCGACTGGTGACGCAGATTCGACCACTGTCAAATGGCTTGCGCTTCTCTTAGTGACTCTTCTTGGAGGGCCGCGAACACCAGGCTTGCACGGCTAACTTTTAAAATCGTTTGCCAGTGCAAAACTAAAAGCTTTTTTTTTCCCTCCCCCCCCCCCGGGGGGATCATTCATATATGCTTCAAGTGTGGACGTTAAAGAAAGAGCTCCCTTCCTGCTGCCGCCGCCTTCACGCGCGGCCGCGGGCAGGCACCTCGGCCTTGGTGCCCGCAGCTGTCCCCAGCAATGCGAGGCCGCCGTCGGCGCCTTGCAAGCGACGCGAGGCTGCAGCGCAGCAGCTGAGCGCCGCCAACTCAAGCAAACGTTTCTAACGTATGTATGTCGGAGAAAGGCGGCAGCAGCTTGCGTTAATTTTTAGAAACGCCGTCGTCTCTCCAAGTCTAATTACGAAGAACCCGTTCCCTTTCAAAGCTTGGAACGCAGTTTTCCAGCAATCTCGATACAAAAAGGTGTGGCAGCCCCCAACTCGTGGTGGTTAATGTGAAACGTTTCGCCCTACTTTGTCTGGTAGACGCTCTTGTTATTCTTGGAACGCACGCACGCACGCTCGCACTTTTTCCTTTAAACATCAGCTAACTTCAGTGTCTGCTTTTCACAAAGTAACCCCCTCCAGCCGTTTCTTTAATGCCTTTCCCATAGGAAATCGTCGTTTGCACGCACAAATGGGGGAAGGCCCGGTACCTCCCCCCATCTCGTGGCAATAAAAAGAGCATAGCACCGCAATGAAGACTAGACGTGCCAGCTTCGACATCCACCTAGATTGTGCACTTGTTCAATACAAAAGTGTCTTTGAGGCCTTTAAAGTTCCATGGCTTGACGTGTATAAAGCATTGCTCAGAAGTATGTGTAAACTTGCAGCTTCTTCCATGACTCTCTGCTGTGACTCCTTTTGGTATCAGTCGATGACTCCAGCTTGTGTCGAACACCTAATTTGTTTGCTTCTCTTTCTTGTGGTCGCTTCTTTCGATGTGAAAATTTGCCTAGTTTGCTGGTTATTAAACCCCACTGCTGATCCCTTCCCGTTTCCTGACAGACCGGTTCTCCCACACAGCAGTACGCCGCTGATGAGCCCTTTGCTACACTGGTGCTAACGAAGGTAAGGTAATTCGAACAGATATGTTAATGCAGCTTTACCGCGTCAATTAGATTGTGATGTGCTTTCCTTTTGATTTCACCTTAACGCTTTGTGCGGAAGTAGATTAGAATTTATTGGCTGTATTTATCTGTAGAAAGATTTTTGGCAATGTTTTTTATCTTCAGCTGAGTATTGAAAAAACAAAACAAAACAAAACACCCCAACCTCTCTGTGTGTTGGTATGTAATCTGTGCCAGCCACAGAGATGTTATGAGTAGCAGTATTTGCCTCTGCTTTAGGTAATGCCTTTGTAAACCTTGTCTGTCCAGTTTCTAGTAGATTGTAGACACCAGCGCTCCGATACCAGCCCAGACCTCCAGTGTGTCTTCAGCGCATTGGGTTATATTTCACTTATTTTAGATGGGCTCAAAGCGAAGAAGGAGATGCCATTTTCTGACACAGAAGGTGGTTGTGTCTGTCACTGGGTTCAATTAGAGAGGTGTTCTTGTTGGCGTAACTTGCTGAACACGCTCGGTGCTTGTTTGGTGATCTTTGGCAGTGCAGATCGGATTGTGAGATTGTGATACGTCTTTGAAGATCTTTACTGTTTCATAAAAGAAGCACTTCCAGGACTATGATATCTATTTCCCAGCATCTGTCCCGTTCCCCCACCCCCGCCCTCACCCCTTTAAACTAATGCTCTGTTGGCTTCAGATTGCAGGTCATGGAAATACTACTGTTACATGCCACAGAAGAATGAAATTTGATGGCAGCCTTGAAAGGCTTCCATTATTTAGAAAAAAAACAAACAATTTTTAAATTGCCAGCTCACTACTAAGGTCAAGGTCGTTGTTCGTCTGCATCCGCCGCCCTGCAGGCTTGGGGAGGGATGTGTAGCAGTCTGTGGCAACTGGGTATGCTGCTATCCATCGCTGTTGTGGTGAATGCCTCAGGGCCAGCGTTCTGCAACGTTGTCTTGAATCGCGTCGTGAGAAAAGTGCTCGAGTTGAAGCTGGTGCTGGGTGACAGTGCATCTGGGTAAGGCAAATGAGAGGCAGTGAGGTGATCTCAGAATGGCATTGATGTGACTCGATTGAGGTCAGGGGTTCACACTAGAGTCCCAGGCTTGGCTTTTTCCTGTCCATACCACTGGACATCTGCTAATTCTGGATAGAGGGGAGAATCCAAGAAACAGCTATCATTGTAGCTCCTGCAGGAGAAAGGAAACTTTGTTAGGACAATGAGGACTCCTGGAAAGTTCAAGCACACGCATAAAACATCGCATTATGGGTGTGGAGGAACGTAGTATATTTACAAACCCCACTGGATTCTGCAGGTACCCCAGAGCTGCTGTTTGGGAGTGGGCTCAGCATGCACAGCCCTCCCTTGACCGAGTTTGTTTTGGCCACCATAAAGGCACAAACTGAAGGCCGTGTCTCCCTGAAGGGAAGGTCACGTCGCAGTGTGGTGGCAGGGGAGGTGCGCCGTGCGGACAAAGTACTGCTGCCGCACTGTGCTGGAGCACAGTGTGTTTGCGCACCCCTTACACGTGGGTCCGTTGGCGTTTGCGCGTGTGGCCGCAGCGCTGCCTGCGTGGGGACCTCGAGGCAGAACTGGCTGCCCCAGCGCGTGTAGAGCCTTGAAACCCCTCATTGTCTGCCCTTAGCATGCTGCTCTGGGCAGAGGCTTGTGCGTCACTTGGCGATCCCACAGTGACGTGGGTTTTGCAAGGTGAGCTAGGAAGAACAGCAAACCCAAGTGACTAATGACAGGGTGCTGGGTGCACTGTGGAAAGGACAGCATTTTGTCGTAGGTGGCCTAGTACTTCTCTTGGGGCGCCTCTCTTTACAAGCAGCAGTTTCTTTTGCTGCGTGGCTTTTTGTTTGCTTGCATAGAGCGGACGGGACTCTACGGTTTATGGGAATTCTCTCTGCTATTTATCTTAGAGCTCAGATCAGGGTCAGCTCCTGGCTTAGTCTGTTGAACTCCTTGCCAGGGGAAAACACTGATGTCAAAATCTTGTCAAAACTGTTATAAATGACTGCTATATTAGCACAGTAATATTCAGAATTGATGATTCTCTCTTGAGCTTTCATTTGAACCAACTCCTAAGTTAGAGATAGTACTGGGACCAAATTGGGGAGACGTCTTCTCCCCGCTTACTGGGGGGTTCTCGCTTCTTCCTTGGCTCCCTCCCCACCTCGCAGGACTGATCCCAGATCTGATGCAGTCGGGCAGTTCCTGCATTCTCTATTGCGTTTCCCACCTGGTTTGCCTGGGACCCAGGCACAGAAGTGCTTGCCTGCGAGCAACCTGAGCGAGGAGGTTACTCGGCTGCCTTTTAAAGAGCTTTTTCTTTCCCAGCTCTGTGCTAGAGTATGGAGGTTTAAGGGTTATCTCTCTAAAGCTAGGCTTGAAATACTCGACAGATTCCAGCTGTGAATGGTTGTAGATTCAAATGAGAGTGTCAGACAACGACTGCAGTTTAATTAAAATAGAAATACTCTGAGGGTTTTTCCATTCCCGTCACCCTGCCCCCTCAGTCTTCCCACAGAAACTAGGCCAGGGTTGTTCCTTGCTCCCTGAAACCTCCTCCCTACTAGTATCTTTCACCTTCACGGCTCTGCTCCGAGGCAAAGGAGCGCTCGGTGCCGTGGCTGGAGTGCTGTGCTGGCAGCTCAGTCCAGGTCCCCTCTGGCCTCCATATGCCAGGCCTTGTCTCCCCGGCTTGCTGCTCCCAGAGCCTCCCCGCGGTACTTTGCCACACTGCTTTGAAACGTCTCTAGCCATGAAATTGTCGCTATTGCCTGCTCTCTGTGCCTGCTCAAGCTCTGTCTGAACACTTGCACTGCCAACCAGGCTGGCCCGAAGCCCTCTTTTGCAGAGAAAGAAGTTCTCTTTCACAGAAGAAAATGCAAGAGTCACAAGCTTGCTGAAAAGGCACAGACAAGGCTTAGAGATGCTTTCAAGTTGTTTTTTCAAGAACTGAAGGAAGCCTTGTTGCCAAATAAACAGCCACACAATTAAAACGCCTGCTCCTTTGGGACAGTGGGATGCCAGTTATTTGCATTGTATTCATGGAGCACAGACTATAGGGCAGAAGGATGAAAGAACAAAACATTCCCTTACTATACCTCTATTCATCAGTACTTTGGTGGGTTGGAGACTGAGACTCATCCATAGTGGGTGAGTTGTCTGTTGCTTCTCTGAACAAAGGAGAGCAAAAAAGGAGGAAAGAAGAGAGAGGAAATGTTAAAGAAAAGAAGTGACACAGACATTGTTACGAGCTTATTAATCCAGTGGGGAAACAAGTCGATGAATCATCTTAAGAAAAAGAGTTAGTGACACAAAAACACGTCTGGGAGAACTGCAATTCTTTTGATTGACGCTGGGAAGTAACAGCTTGTTCTTGCAGTGGGGGAGTTTGTGTCGTGCATCTGATGGCAAGCGGTACCTGCTCCTTATTTGTTTAACATGCACTCTGGGTCTTCTGCTCAGGTGTGAAAACAAGTACTGATCTGTCACTGATTCTTTCTGCACTGGTTGTTGGTGCAAATCCTAAGCTCTACATCTAGGTAACTTCACTTTCACCAGCTGAGAATGTGGGTTGAGGTTTTTGCTATGAGAGACAGGGAGCAGCAGTTTTCTTGAACGGAAATAAGAGGAGTCAGAGTTTCCCAAACAAATTTCTCAGCTGGCTGCTAACCAGTATTAGTTCTGCTCATCATGGAGATATTCACAGGATTAGGATTGGAACGGAGACTAGTGTCCAGATTCAAGCCCTTAACAGGGAAAATTTCTGTGATCTTAAGATAGCTGTAATTTTGCCAGTCTTGCAATATCTTGACTTCTTGTGAAATGGGGCTAGGAAGATGATCCTGCTCTAAAGCTGGAAGCAGATCATATGAAGCTGGATGTCAAATGTGCGAATTTAAAATTAAAATAAGGTATAATGGATTTGTGGTTATGGTTCTCCTCATCTCCATTTGAAAGTGCAGTTACAGGTGACGCTGGAATAAAACCAGAGGTCAAACTTGGTCACAGGTGACCGGAAGAAATTAAAGGGCGTGGGACTTTCCAGTGGCGGCACAGCAAAATACCTGCCGAGTTAACTCTCCTGGTCCCAATTCACAACTTAGAAAACTGTATCTGGTTTTCTACCGTAGGGCCTAGGATATTTTGAGGACTGTGGTCTGAAACTTTCTAGTTGGTGTCACCAAGCTCAACTTAGAGGCAAAAATTTGGGATACGCTGTGTTAGATGGGATCTCAAAATGATACTTATTTCATGTGATAGGATAAAATTACAGGACATTCCTTGAGAATACCCACAGGAGCTTGCAAAAGGCTTTCTGTTTACTCCTTAAACTCCCTGCCTCAATTTAACCTCACAAAGAAGTTAAAGAACCCAATTGCTACATTTACATGAGTAATGGCTACCTGCGTATAATGACTCACTCGTGCTTTGAAGTGCATTAAGCAGCTAAAAAAAAGATGCACTTAATAGTTATTAAGTTACACTGCTAGGGGAAACCTAGCAGAAAAATGTGGTTGTTGCACATAAAATATGGAAGTTTCTAACCTTGCCTTCACAAGGTCCTTGATCTAGACAGCCAGCATGATATTTGCTGGCAAAGATCAACCGTTTCAGCGTATGGAAAACTGGAGGAAAGAGGCTGTGTCCAAGCAGGGAGAACCTTCAAGACTTCTTTCACCCTTGTCCAGCACTGATGACAGCGGTGCTTCTGGGCACAATTGGCACTGTCGTATATCTGTCAGCCCGAACTAAACCTCCCCAGCTCCAACAGCGTAGGTGGGAGGCTGAAAAGCTCTGTGCAGACGTAGGCTATTGAGCATCTTGAGCAACATGTTTCCCCTATCTGTGCTCTCCCTTTGCTTGTGTTCTGGGAGATTTCTCCCAAGGACTGCAACCTTTCAGATCCCTGCACGGAGCTGGGTGAATCCTCTAACCAGATCCCACAGCAACTCACCCAGTCTGCCAAGCAAGAAGGTGGTGGGGGCTGCCTGGCGGCGTGGCTGCTAGTTCACTCGATGGTGTTGAACTCCTCTGGCTGTGAGGTAAGGCAGCTGAAAAAAATAACAAAAGGTGGAGAAAAATAACCGGTCAGATGAGGGCATAAAGGTGAGGGTGGTTCAGAAGCATCAGCTGATCAGACCAGCAGAAACATGTCCAGTTGTGAGTAAACACAACCTGAGAGGCAGAACTCATCCAGTTCCCGAATGGCTCTGCCCAAATGTTGGCATGGCAGCAGCAAGCCTAGTACTGATGCTGCTGCATGTCACGGGCTAGATCTTTCTTCAGAGCCACAGGAATGTTTTGTTTCAGCCCAGCCTTCAGCTGAATACAACAGCTGGACTGTACCAAGCCCTGAATGAGAAACACCGCACCTCTCCCAGCGTGAAGGCTAACGAGTGTGTCTTGCTGCTGCTGCCACTGCAGTCCACACTGGTGGGGCCTGGCTGTGCATTCTCCATGGGATCTCAAGTGGAGCAGCCCAGCCCAACAGGCTCAGCAGTGGTAGGGGATCTCAGCGAGTGTCTGGACAGATACACTACTTCACGCACAAAGAAAGAAAACAGCTCTGAAGATTTCAAAGGCTGAAACTGCTTCTTACCATGCATTTGAAATAAAAAAGTTTGGCTTTAGCGAGCCTACTACTGTGGGACTGAAGAAGGCTCATCTTACTTTAATGAAGCTAGAAACAAGCGGGACTAAAAATGTAAGATCGGCAGCAGTCCTCAGGAGAGTTTCCCCCGTGAGGGCCTAGCAAAGAAATCCCCTTGGCCTTTCTTTCCTTCTCCTTGAATCCACACAATGTTGACTCTCCCAGTTTAATGTACGCCCAGGAGTACAGTCCTCTTTGAAGCACCGCACAAAGTCCAATAGACATATCAGCTAGGGGGTATCAGCTAAATGATAGATGTTTCTACCCGCCATCCTCTTCTGCGCCATTAAACTCTTTAGCTGCTGCCAAATGACACTTGGAGAGAAAAACAAATTTTAATTTGTTCCTGGTTGCTGACAGCCCCCGAGGTCAGTATTGTCCCATAGTTGCAACTGGGAGCTGACTCTCTGAATGCAAAACTAATCTATACTGCCAACTGGTCACGACAAGCTGTGATTACTGAGCGTACTTACCATGGCACTGCCCAGAGATCACATTTAGATTTAAAGTCCCAGCTGGGTGTGGGAACAGACTGATTGACAATAGTTTTAGTTTACCCTCCTGCCCCACTACTGTTTTCCTTTCTGGATTTCCTATGTAAACTGAGACTGTTTTCAAAGCTAAGCAAGACAAAGGATTTTTTTTTTTTTTTAAATGTTCAGGTGTTTTCTGTTGCTAGCTGAAACAGAAATGCCAATTAATCAAAGAGCAGGAAGACAGTTTTTCATTTAAGAGACACAGGATGGTTCCAGGAGTCATTAGATTGTGTCCCGGGCCACATCTAGGCCTCCTGAATACCTTGCCACTACACGTATATCATCCTTTTATCAGGCAGTTAATGGCATGTGCGGATTCTGCTGTTAAACTGCCTCTCTGACTCCACACTAGAGTTGGTGGCAAGTACAAAAACCCACCCGGTGTCAGCGTGGCGGTCACTGTGAAATGAATGTGACGCTTAGATGTCAGAAAACCAAATACCAGCACATGTAAATGATGTGCTGGATGGCTCAAGAAGGCTGCTAGCGCCTGCATCCATGTTGTCTCCTGGTGAGTCCATGGTGTGTCCTGTGTCAAGGCTGAGGCATGTGCAAGGGAGGAGACAGGTACTGCATAACGTCTGATTAACCTTCTCTCCTAGACGTGCTGGGCTGAAGTCAAGTTTTTTAGCAAATCCTTGATCTATACAAACTGGCTTGTCAATGGTGAGTGATGGCCAGCAAATATTTAACCTCAGACTGTTTTATAACACTTAGCGGTCTCTTGAGTGCAATGAATTTGACTGTTTTCTCACTGTTTAATATTAACAAGTACTGCAAACTCTGTACATGACAGACGGCCTACTATTGCACAAACTTGAGCACTGTGAAGTTCAGCGTGTGACCAGCACAGCTATTGGAGCTGCATGGGAAAGCCAAGTATCAGTAGTGCACAAAGATGTCATCATTCAACCATTTTTGCAGGGGGTGGAGGGGCTGGAATGTCCCTTGTTTAACTCTTAACCTTTCTTATGCCTTTAGTGTTTTACTGAGGACGTACAGTTCTCCTAGGCTGTGTACATCTGTAGCTTCATCACTCTCCTCGCTGTGATTATTAAGTTTCTCTGCGTTCAGTCCCTAGTGGCATCATCCAAAGGCATACTGCAGTCTGAGGAAAGCTCTGACGACAACGGGGCTTTGGGTCCCTCCCTGTCTTTTGAACTAATCATTCCAAAGTAATGACTTGTATGGAAAAAAAATTCTCCCTCGATGAAGGCTCACCCCCAGCATTAAGCCAACAGGCTGCAGCGAGCAGTATATGAAGGCCAGATAATGTTTTATAGTCTCGCATCGCTCTTAAGCCACAGTGTAATGCCTGACATGAAACCAGGCTGTGTGAAGCCCCCGGCCCTCCCATCCCTTTGCCTGGGACCGGCTCTCACCTGATGTTGCTTTACACATCTGAGGCATTCTCGTGACCCTGCTGTGCGCCACAAAGGTGCTTTGCGAAGATGTGCTGTACTGGGAGCTGCTGTCCGAGGAAGTGGAGCTTGTGTGCGAGAGGCGGCTGTGTTCTTTGTGGGAGGCCGTGGACCGCTGGTACCACAGCCGGAGCTCGTCCGACACGGCAGTCCTACCCGAACCTTTCTCGTGGCCCTCCCTGCCCAGAGATGGAGTCCTTATGATTTGGGAGCGGGAGGGGGTCAGCCTGACGGAGTCCACTTCATCCCCGTGCCAATTCTCCTTAAACATCCCCCCCGCTGTGTAGGAGTTGGAGGTTTTAAATTGTGCTTTCACGCTGTAGTGTCCCTCCTGGTCGTTCTCCAGGCTCCGCACCACCACGGGTGTGGAGCTGCCCTCGATGTACAGGGGATACTCTTTGATCCTGTACTGGGAGGAAGGCTGGCTCTGACTGTGCAGATAGACTCGGTGGTGCCCCGTCCCGTTCCTTGCAGCCAGGTTGGGCATGCTCCCTGAATTGGAAGAGACCAGGTTGCCTGCTGATTTGTGCCTTTGCCTCTGCCGCTCTCTGGCTTTTGAGGGGGAGTCCTCGGCCAGGGTGGAGTAGTTGGGGTTCATCTGAGTGGGGTAGTAGTGTTCAGAGCTGGAATGGCTGGTGCAGGAAGAGCAGTCATCCATGGGGTCAGAGCCGTTACTGCTACGAGTCCTTGGGGTGTAGAAATCGGGGCTCCCTGTCTCATTTTCTGACCCGAGGAGCTTGCCTTGAGACTCCAAACTGGAGCTCCGGTGTCTAAAGTGCTGAGCTAAGCTGTGCAGTCTGGTCGGGCTGATGTCTACTGACCTGCAGGTACCAGAAAAAACATTCAGGCTGATAAGCCAACAGGATGAAACGCTTCCCCCCCTTCCCTTGTGCACACAAGGCCAGAGTTGGTGGCAAGCGAATCTGAGGGCGCTGAAAACTTGAACCCTTCCAGCACTGTGTGGGGCCACAGGCTGCAAAGCAACCTGCTACCCTGCCGTGAGGTTTGGGGTGATTAGGTCCCGCTCCTGCTCCTCTCCAGTCTCTTTGGAAGTGGCATTCTTTCTGCAGCACTACAAGGGATACAAACTCCTCCCTGATACACATACTCTGTTACCTGCCACCCCAGGAAAGACCCATTCTCAAGGGCAAAACCTGGGGATCTCGAGCCCTTGGCTTTGCCGGTGCAGCCCCGCCACAGAGCTGTTTAGCTCAGCACTGTTTTGTGCTACCAGGTTCACCTTGCTCCAAGTCTGTAACTCCCCCAAACCTTAGCTTCAGAGAGGTGGGATTCCCTTGTATGTGGTCTGTGACTGCCCTGCACAGGTACAATTCACCTGGTGTCTTCCTTGCATTAGTGAGAGAGAGAGAGGGAGAGAGAGAGAGAGAGAGAGAGACCACCCTCAGCCCAAAATGCAGTGGTTTCTCCACTAGCCTTTGAAAATTCACCTCTGTGAAGTAGCTGCATTTTACTGCAGACAGGCCACGGGTAATGCGCGTAAGACCGTCAGCGGGTGACGCAGTCCTTCCGGCAACTACCCTGATTTGCAAGTTTACAAGGCTTGATTCATGGCCAAGTCTGGGTGGTCTCTATTCATCTGGGCTGTTTGAAGAGTTTCAGCCATCCATTCGAGGAGCAGGAACACCGCCCGGTGATGACTCACACAGCCCAAATGACAGACGGCCAAGGCCAGAGCACACAGCTCATGAATGAGCCACAGATTGAGCGATGTTTCAAGCACCCAAACGCCCCATATTCAGTCAAGGGCACTTCTCGTTTCTCATGCAGCTCAGCTCTAGCGTTAACAAACGTTGCACTCTTGAAAGCCACCTTCATCCAAAAACTTGTAACAAACTTAACCCAGGGCCTTAATGCCTTGTAGCATTTCTGCCCAAGTCTGATGCGTTGGCATTACTCTTGATTTCTGTCAAGCTAAATGATGTTAAGGCAGGATTCTCAGCGCAGGATTCCTAAAAGCACACAGCTATAGCTCAGCTCTGTTTCCCTCAGAATCCCTGGGAATTTGCCATGAGAGCAAAACAACACTGATGCGGAACAGTTGTAGAAATCCTGCTGAAAATCTGAGTCAAATTTGGCCATGCACATCAAATCTCCTCCCTTAAACTAACACTTCAGCTTATTCCACCATCAACTCCCGGCCAACGGGATCCCTGGGTGGGTTGCTTAGAACAGACAGGCTCTCTCTCCTCATAAGCATAGACATGTGCACACACTTTATCTGTCACCATGAGAGAGAATTAACACTACTCAAGCTTTCACAACAGAAAGGAAATAACATGTTATCTCCGGCTGGATCAGTGGAGGAATTTACTGTAGAAATTAGCAGTAGTACCACACCCCTTTTAAAAGTGGCTTGGGGTTTGTAATGCCTCAAACCAGTCACCAGGATGAAAGGTCCCAGCAGAATAGAGAGAGCCTTGATTGCTTGGAGAGGGTGATGAGGGTCAGGATCACATTCACCAGAAGCAATTTCAGATCTAAGTTCAGGAGAGATTGCGTCCTGGTGGCAGTACTTGAGCCCCTGACATGAATAGGACTGGTTCATGTACTTCCCTGAATTGGAAATTAATAAATATATCGGGGAAGGACAAAAATAAGTAATAACTATTTTAGGGTCAGCAAGCTGAGGCTGTTGTAGGGCCAGGAGGACTTACCGTGTGGAGTGGACGTAGTGCGGACTGCGTACCCGTAGATCTGGCGTTGACGGCATGCTGGACTGGGAGTTCCAGTGGGGAAGGCTCCGGATGGGGCTGTTCTGCAGGGAGCTGCTCCCTCCCGCCTCGGCACAGCTCCCAGTGCTGGGGAACCGCTTGTGACTGCTGCAAAGCAAACATTGTGCCTCAGTTCCCAGGCAGGAATTTGAATGAGGGACTCCCCCAACTCACTCCAGCTCTCCGGAAAGTGCCTGTGATCTTGCAGGGGTGAGCGGGAGCCATGTCAGCCACTACTCTGTGTTGTGTCCCAGGGCTTTAGCTTCTGCAGCAGCTGAAGATCAAGGCCGAGCCTGGTTAAAGCCCTAAGAGGATCCGCCGTCCTTCCTTTCTAACAGTCTTTTAAAATAATAGTGAAGCACCAAGCAGCATTTGTGTGATTGCAATCTACTTTTTATGATATAATTATGGGCCAAAACACCCAAGTGTACCCTTCTGGTAAGGGACAGTTTTGTAATGCGTTTTGGAAAGAGCCTGACTCAGTTAGAGGCTGTTTCAGGCACAGAAACCTGGGCATTTCCAGCAACACCAGCACCTCCTAAAAGGAGGCTCACAGCCTTCCCTCATAAAAGCAGAGGATGTTTATGTGGCGGGGCATTCAAAATGGCTGGCTCACCTGGAATGACTGTGTGAGGAGCGTTTCTTGACCTTCTCGTAGGGTTCATCCAGGGATGACTCGCTCCACATCTTGGGTTTGATGGGCGACTTGTCATAGTCGTTGCGGTGGTAATGCATTTGTCGGAGGCCTTCTAGTGACTGTGGAGGAGGAGGCCTGTTGTGCAACGGTGGCCGGGGAGGGAGTCCTTTGTGTGGGGACTGGAGAGGGGATATTGTGCTGGTGACCTGAGAATCGTCTGTGAAGAGAAAGAGGGAGAGAGGTGATGGCTTTGTGACACCGCCAATGCCAGCATTGCCTGGGGGGACAGCATCACACCTTGAGAGCCTTATCAGCACGCTTCCACTGGTTGCATTCAGGAGCCACCTGAAGGCCTGACTTTCAGAAGTGCACCAGATGATATTCCCATTTTGGAAGGGAATGGCCAGCAAGAGTGTGTGACCTTGTAGGAAAATAACTGAAATCTTAGGAGAAAAGAAAGGAAGATTCTGGGACTCTCTCTTAAAAGAATTCAGAGCAGTGATTGTGGCAATACTCACAGCTCCAGGCTGACTACAAGTTGGAATCAGGAGGAACTTCTCTCAGGCCAGAGCCTTTTTGGTACTGGGAAGTTTGGGTGGGTTATTAACAGAACAGTTCCTCCGTTTTGATTGTCAGTCGATAATTCACGCACCCCACTCTATTTTGTTACTGCATTCTAGAATATGCAGCAGCCAACGTACCATCCTCGAGAACAAGGGCATCCGAGAGGGAGCTGTCTTCACTGGCAATGTTTCCTTCTGAGGGGAAGAAAATAAAGACGGTCAGAGGGCCAGAAGCATCACAGTGACTGAATGCTGAATTGCATTCATTGCATATTCTTCCACTGAGTCTTAGCCTTAAGCAATCACCCACGTCGTCTTCTACACATAGCCAAGAGGCAACAAGATTCCTATAAATAACTGACTCAGCCCACTCTCAGTCTTGGAGGGCAGAGCTGGGGAAATCTGCAGGCCAGGTCTTCTGCTCACAGACTGCCTTTCAGGGAGCTGCTAACTCTTTTCAATTAATGGGGACTAAGGCTGAGTCATAATGGAGAGCTGAGATCTCCGGAGGACGTACAATGGCACAGCGCCATAAGTCAGATTTGTATTCGCTGTGGCCAGGCCTTAAGGACTTTGGGTTTGACCTTTGCCTTTCTAAAATGATCATCCTGTTGCTGAAGGCCCACACTGCATTCCAGTTTTGTGTAATTCAGGGAAACGCTTTCTGAGCATTCTCTGTGGCATTCCCAGGTCCTTGCCATGAATGCAATGGAGCTGCCTTCCCTATCCCACGCCCTTCAGGGCCACCTGCTATCCCTGGCTGCAGGCAGCTTGGTACCCAAGTCACAAATACAGTAGCTATAATCTAAGTTCCTGCTATAAAGGTACAGAGAAATGCTCTGCAAGTCAAAGAGAAACGATGAAATCAGCAAAGGAGAAAGAACCAAAGAAAGTTAATGGATTTCATGAAAAAACAATCAACAACCCAGTAAACCATACAGTGCCCTGAGAATTACATTGAAAAAAAAGAAAAAGAAAAAGAAAAAAAGCATTTGAACACAGCATTGACACTGTACCACTTTGATTTTACAGATGCCTTTCAGCTAGAGAGCTCACCCCAATCTGCTAACATTAATTACATTTGCACAGCACTACTCTGGAGGAGACATTAACAGAGTGATTTTATAGGTGAACAAAGGAACCATAGTGTAGTTTCCTGACAGGCTTATAATCTACAGCACGACACTGCCTCTTGTGCTGTGAACCGGCACATCCCTAATGCACCGCGCACAGCTCACTCCAGCTTCTGTAGACACCAATCTGACAGCACGCTAGTATGGCAGAGGACAGCTCGACTGCCAGCACCCCTGGAGTCCTCCAGATGTGAGAGGGAAGAAAAGGAGGGGAAATCCATGCCCCAAACCATGAGTTCAAGGCAAGAGGTTTGCTCTGCTCCCTGTCCTCCATGGATCCTTCGGTGATGCCTCAGGCACTGAGCCCCACTTACCATCTATGATCAGGGAGGCTCTCTGGGTGGGCTTCTTTCCAGATTTGATGCGATACTCATTGATGGCATTTTCGATCTCCTGCAGTTTCTTCAGGGCATTCAAGTAGGACGTCTTCCTCTGTTTCTTCAGCTTTTTGCTGACATTGGGGTCGCTCGCCAGGCGTCGGGCAGCCTCTGTGATCTGGGACTGAATGGCAAACTCCCTCTCCAGGCGCTCCAGCTCTGCCTCCTTGGAAAAGGGAAATGGGTTCTGGTTGCCATCAGACTCCCCTTGCCCAGCCATGGGGGAGCTCCCTGAGAGCCTAGCCACTCAAGACTCTCCATTAGAAAAAAAACATCCAACAGCATGTTGCTCTCCTAATCTCAGGGCCTACCTGTGCATACCTTTCCCACCTCCACCCGCTCACATGAACGGCTGGGAGCACGACTTGTGGGAGGGATGACACATACAGGAAGGATGTCTGTGCTCCAGCCCTAACTCCGCCGTGCTAGCTGGCTTTACATGCAGTTCAGCATGGCCCAGTTCAGTGACGCTCTACTGTTGACGTATTCAGCCTTTTACACCTGCCTTTTAGGCAGCTTTAACTTTCTTGACAGGTTTGTTTGGCACTCACCGATCTCTTTGGGAAAAAAAGGGAGAAGATGGCTAATTCCTCCCTGGCGTATGGCCGTCACAGCCCAGGGGCAAGTAAGAGCTGGTATAATTATGGGCTGCCATAGCATATTGCACCAGAAAATTGTCTCCTCGAGTTAGAAGCCATTAGGGTGATCTCAGAACAAGCACAGCATGTAACAGAAGGCTTTCTGTACACTGGACGGCTCCAGCACTAGCCCTTGCAGGGTCTCAGCAGAGTTTTTAAGTGCAACCAGGTGTATCCTAGAAGCTACCTACGGATTTTTAGTTATGCTTCAAAGTCAAGGGATCTAGGCAGATTTATGCCGGCACAGAGGCAGATACAGTGTTTCCTGGCCTACACAGGGACCCCCAAGCTGTGATCTTCAAAGATATTTGTGGTTTGTAATGTATTTGGCTACCTTTGCCAACTCAGTGGAGTTTTTGGTGTTGGTCTGCTAGAAAGGGGAATATAATACATTGTAAATTAGGGAAAAAAGCCAAAATCTTTTACTTCTAATGAACTGTTTGTGTTCAGATCACAAGGGCTGACATATTCATGGAGATCCTCCTGTTACACAAATTCAAATCCTTCCTCTTCACTTGGAAGCAGCATATGCTGCGAGAGCTGATGCTGTGGGAATTTTAATCAGACTGAAATGGTTCTCTGAAGTTTTCATTCCGGGCTTCTGGCTTAGAAAAATCCTTCTGCTGTCAGTGGTGAGTCAGCATTGCCTTAAAACCGTAATTATCATTTCCCTCACTTTACTGTAAACTAGACCCTTCCCCCGACCTTTTTAACAGGCCCCTTTTTGCTTTGAAGAATTTATAAGCTCTATCAACATCAAACTTATTAAAAGTGAATTTGACAAAAGAGAGTTTTAAGGCTGGGAATCTGGTTTGCTGTGTTCTGGCAAAATCCTTCCCGGAGTCAGCAGTGGGGATTATGGACCAGGTAGGGGCGATTACTGAGAAATACAATAGGATCTTGCCCTGCAATTCATGCTCTGACAAAGCTCTTACTGAACTTACTGAGAGTTTGGTATGAGCTGTAATTTCAGGCCTTCACAGATTCAGTCCTAAATCATCCAGGATACCTTAGAAAAAACATCTTCATTCTCCTCTCGGCCATTATTGTCTATTTTCTTTCAGTGAGGCCCCAATAAATAAAGCCTCAGAAGATGAGGGCTATCATCTGCGTTCAGATGGGAGTGCCTTGCTTCTGGTCCCCATCACAGTTAGGCTTGGAATTATGTGATTATGGGAGAATTTTATCTTTTGTTTTAAATTGAATTGCTAATATTCAGACTTGCTGAAAAGTGCATGAAAATCGTCACTGGCCTCTAAATGCTCTAAAACAGGCAGCCAAACAAACACAGACCAACATTATTCTTCAAAAAGAGAAATTTAAGATTTTCGAGGCAATCTTAAAGTTTGACAGATGAAAAAGGGGGAGAAAACTGAGCCAGCATGTTTGAAATGCTGTTGCCAAAATGCAAAGTGCCCGCAACAGGGAGGAGCGGCTTTACCTTCATGCTCTCCTGCCTGCCCACCTAACCATGCTGCTGGAATAAGGACGCTCCTCACCCAGTGGCCCCAAAACCTGCCTCTTAGCAGTAAGACCTCGAGAAGCTGGAGATCAGGCTATAAAACAGGGCAGCCAACAGACTGCAGGGCTTCTACGAGTAACCTAGCTTTAGCAGTGCTTTCCTATGAAAAGCTTAATTAAATGTGCTAATTCATGAATGTTTGACTTCAGTGGAATTCCTCTCCCAGGCTCCATTGAGAACAAAACCAAAGAGCTCCAGCTGTTTATTTTTTCAGCAGAAGGAAAATGCCGACAAAACGACAAACAGTTAATTCCCTGGCTGAACTGAGCCTTAAACCGCACAGTCACACCAGATCCAGTCTCTCCTCTTACAAAAATAAAAAGGAAACTCAAAACTGGAATATACACAAGTGTCTTGAGACAAATGCCGTCTCTGCAGACAATGGCTTTTCTGTGAATCCGGTCCCGCCTTACAGCTGCTGCAGGCCTGTTTTCACAGCCACGGTTCAGGGCACTGACCCAGCACATTGTGGGAGCCAGGGAAGAGAACAAACACTCCCTGGCAAACTTAGAAAAACATAATTCCAGCTCCCTATAGGTAGGGACGAAAGCTCTTTTGTTTAAGGACTGGGGAGTAAAATGCTTTTGTCTTGCTGTTGCGGGGCTAAGATGGATATTTCTGATGCTTTTCTCCCGTCAGTGGAAAAAACGCTTGAGTGTTTTTGGTTCTGAATCTGGATTGCTGCTAAAGCAGAAAGCAAGTGCCTGTTTGTGCTAAAAATGTCAGGCAGCAGCGGGGCTCAGATGGCTCAAGAGGCTCCTGATGTGCTCCTTACTCCCACAAATCTCTGCAGTCGGGTCACTGGAGTATCTGGATCATCACTGGTCCAGTTGTCACCCAGGCTATTTCTGTTACTTCTAGCAAAGCTAGAACCCTAAGGTTTTAATCGTGTCTCCATATCTGAACTAAGACCACTAACTCTCTCCCTGCTTCCCTGTTCTGGTGCAAAATGAAAAAAAAAAAAAAAAAAGGCTCTGTGACCAACTACAGTCATTTAAAGGAAAAAGGTTATGGCCCCTACATAATGCATGCTGGATGTTTTAGAGACCCAAGGTGGGGAAATGGGGCTGTAAGGGAAGGGCAAAACCTCACCTCTCCCTTAGGCAGGATTTTCTGCTCATCCAGTTTAAAGGCAGTTCCTATTCTTCTCCTTACAATAGGTGGCTCCTCCCCAGGATCTAGAGGGTATTCGCGTGGCAACTTTCCTGTGAGCTCCTGTAAGAAGAAAATGCTGTAAGTGATCTGCAGAATGCCACAGCGGAGTCCTGGCCTGCGCAAAGTACAACGCCACTCTTGAACTGTGACTGTAAAATGATAGTGATCACAGTCTTTCATTAACACCGTAGCTAGTTCAGTCAGCTCATAAAAGGTAGAGGAGAGTATCCAGCCCTCTGAACTCAGGCTGGGATCTGACACATAAGGTGGAGACCTTTTCTAACCTGTGCACCAGTACGGATTTTGCTGATGGGAGGAGAACAAACAAAATTGCTTAGTGGCCTGCCTAGCGTCGGTTTGTAGGTGGTACCCATCCCCAGTGCATCGGGGCCTGAGGCTGAACAGACTGCAGCATTATTTTCATCTATGCTGCAAGGCTAATTAATAGGAAGGGAGAGAGCTTCTACTGCTGTGTTTCTGAAAGGGGGATCAGCAGAGCTGACTGTGTTCATGCAGGATGCAGGCCTGCTGAGTCAGAAAGCCCCAGTGGCACCAGCCATGTGGGTTGTGACCTGCACATGAAAATATTCCCACCTGATTCATGATGTGTCTGAGAGGAATGCAATGAAAATAGTCACGAAAAGTGGTGCCGGGTACTTAAGTACCTGTCTGAAACACTTCATGTATCAGAACCCCTTCCAAACCCAGGGGATGTCACAGGCAGCTTTGGAGTGACACTAGATGATGCTTTGTCAGACTGATGGGGTCATTTGTAAAGTTTTGTTCAAAATCTGAAGCAGACTCCACAGAGCTGAGGAATATATGGAACACAGGAAGCAGTGAGTGCCAATATTGATGTGATTGCTTTTTTGGGTTTTTTTTTTTTCCTTCTGGAACACACAATACAGCCACACATATCTGAAGTAACGACATTCAAAAGCCTACAGAAAAAGGCAGGAGCCTCACTACCAGAACAGCCCAACTCCTTGTACTCAGAAGTCTCCCTACAAAGGACAAAAGGCTTTTGTGTTCTTTAGCATCAGCCTTGAGAGGATCCAGCTGGCAGAATAACCTAAATCATCTGAATCCCAAAGAACAGTGGCTGACCCTAACGGGAGCGCAAGGCTCAGGCCCCTCCTGCCTGCCCTGGCCTCTCCTCCCCTCCCTAACGGGGGTTTTCTTTCTACTCCTTTCAGGTCACTAGGAAACAAGGACCTGGCCTTTTCAAATCCTCCCTCTAAGCAGTTCCCAGCAAAACGGGTTTGTAGCACAGCTCTGTGCTGATGTGCACAACCCGCTTTTGTGAGAGGCACTGTTGCAGCATCTCGTAGGTCCCAGCCTGTGTTCCCCCCCCTCCAGCCCCAAGGGGTTATTTCAGCTGCTCTTCTGTAATGTGTTTCTCCTAGTGTTATGTAGCATCTAACTACTGCATCAAGACACAGATTCTTGTATCCTTTCCTGAGGGAAAGGAGTGCATTTTCTTTATAACCCCTAACTTAACAGGAAGCAGGGCAGTAGGGAAAGAGTTAACATCTTCTGTAAAACGCCCAAGATTTGAGCAGAATGAAATGTGGGCTACAATGCTGCCTTCACAAGCTGAAAAGTATTCACAGACACAGTCCTGAAATGTAATCTAAATTAATAAGTAACTGGAGTGGTGATGGCCTGAGGTAACTCGATGCCACTGTTATGAATGGCTCTGGCCATGCCTATTTGATTATGCCTCCACTTTTAACCCTTTTTCATCTCCTAATTCACCTCCTTCTCCCTCTATTTTGGCCATTCCTACGCCAAAGAGAAAGGACTCGGGGCAGTCTGCGAGGAAATGCTCCCAACAGCAGGGTATTGATAGATGAGCTGAAGGGCTGGTTGCAAGACTCAGTCAGATCCCAAATGTCCACCAGCTGCCTCTCTCAGATCATCTACAGAAAGCAGTTACCACTTTTTACCAGCGCTTAAGGCGCAGACAGATGGGCAGCCTTGCTGCAGCATGTGAGGGAGTTATTGCTCCTTACTGCTGGCCCCAAAGTCCAGCGGGGAGCTTCTGTCCGGGCCCTGGTTGCACAGAGCATGTCTGAGGCTGCACCACAGATGAGGCTCAGGTTAAAGTCTGACAGCCCACTCTCACAGCACTGGGCTGCGAGCTCCCATGACTGAGGCACAGGCACTTCTTCCCTTCTACGCGCACTCCTCCAGGGCCTTAGCCTTCAGGCGGACTTAGCTTAGGGTGGTAAATTCTTCCAGGACAAGCAGAGATCTCTCAGCTTTGTCCATCAGTCTCTGAAGAGTGTGTGACCACTTCCAGCAGATGATCTTAGCTCTGCACTTGATGGACTTCTGGGACTGGATCTGCTCCTGCAATGTTTATCAGTATAAGCTGTTTGCTGAAGTCAACCAGAACTTCTCAGGAGGGAAAGGATCACCTGTGTTGAGTAAGAGGGGAATTGGGGCCACAGAAATTTCTGCTGACTTTCTCTGTTGAGAGATGTTTTCCATAGCTTATTCTTGTTGGCATTAAAGCCACAGACAAATTGAAACAAAGTGCAGTGAAAACTGAATTAGTGTCCAGTGACCCAGTTCCTCTCTTTTTGTTGAGGGCGAGATACATACATATTAAATATTAAGCAATAACTGGAAGATCTCAGTGCCACTGTCCGCAGCCAGCTTCCTGTTTTGTTATACATCATGACTTTTTGTTAAATTCAGTTTTTTCCAGGCCTAGTAAACAAAGGAGGACTCCTAAATGACCCAAGGGTAAGCTGCTGCTAATCTGTGTCTCTATGCACGTTTGCAGTAGGGTTTTGATTTCCAAAAATATTAAATTGATCTTTAAACTGCTCAGCATCTACTCCAAGAATGAAAAGACAGGTGAGTTGGAAGGTTACAAGATGAGTTCCTCAGCTGTCCTGCCTGGTCTCCCCCAGCACTCTCGGATCACCAGCGGTTCGTCTTCACAAGGTCCACACTGCCATTCTTCACCAGGGCTTTCTGGATGAAGGGAGTCTACACGGAGAATTTCCCATGCTGTACTTCGCACAGCAAAGGAGAGACCCCATGTGCTGCATGTAAGCCCCACGATTAGCTCTTCAGCTGTAGGAGATGGCTACATCTTGAGGCAAGACATGGAGCTGGAAGGCAGCAGATAAACTGGGGAGTAGTTGGGAGCAGGAAGAATGTGCTGGGAGAAGAAAAGCACCGAAGGCCAAACCTGCTCTAGGAAGAAAGTGTACCAGCCACTTTTCTGGCCAATGAAGTTTACTTGCATTTGAGGAGTGAGCTACCAGTACACAGGACAGCCTCCCTCTGCCACTTATGTACATGCATATTCCTGCCAAAGTCAATGGCAAGCCTAGCAGGAGCCTGGCTGAATGTAAGTTCAAACAGGAGACACAGATGCTCAACACTCTCCTAGCCCCAAGACATCTGGATATCCAGCTGACATCGGGTCCCCCTCCTCTGGAGAGGAAAATGCCCTATGACATCGCAGCCTGGAGCTGAAATGGCTGGATGTTACGGAGGCCTTTGTACAATGTGCTTTGCAAGAGGCGACTCTGGAAGGACTTGCTTTTCCTGTTTCCGTATCTCTTCCAAACAACAAGCATGCTATAACAGTGCAAGCAACCAAGTGTTACAATTTATAAAATGTTCATCGCCTACCGCTTCTCGCAGACACAGTTTCTTCAGCTCTTCCAAGCGCTGGCGCAGTGTCTCTTCCAAAGCTTCTTGCCTGGATTTCAATGCAGCCAGCATGTCTTTCTTGGCAGACTGAGAACTATCTGACTCCTGGGAACCTATCAATAAACAATGATTTCACTAGGCCAGCTGACAGCGGAACACACATCTGGAGTGCTTGTGAATTTTACCAAAGCCTATGCTTCGGATGCAGTCTTTCCAAAAAGAAATCAGACTATGACACGAAGCAGGTGTTAGCCAGTCATGTTTGTTTACGGCAAATTCTTAATGCTTAAGCTAATAGGCAGAGGTTGTACAGTGCAGCATACAAAGACATCTGTAATCATTTTCCAGAAAAATAAAAGCAACACAATTATTCATGTAAAATCCTAGAAGAAAAGACATACCGTTCCCATGAAAGTTCTCAATAGCAAATGGCAGCACAGTTTACAAAGCACTGGAGATGGATTTTGGGGAAAGTAAGCCTAGGAGAAGCCATCTGAAATGCAGCCTGCTTATTTAAAACCTGCAAAGAACCTAGTAGCAAATATTAATTCAATCCACTTCAGTATCTGCTTTATTAAAAATGAAATGCAACAAAATTACCTAACAAGACTGCTGTAAAATATAGCTGAGTTGAAAAATAAAACCCAAACAACAATAAACCACAGGAGGTCTTCCCAAGAGAGCAGCTGATTCATTAAGAGGTAGGTCAAGATATTTAAACTGGGTGCCCCAATGGCTTGATTTTCCCAGTGGCGATTACCCAGCAACTTCCACTGAAATAAGTCCATGCAATTCTCTTGGCGCAAATCCAGAATTAAGTCACACTCTTGCTCAGCTGTCACATCAGCATACTGATGGGGTTAGCCCTGATTTTATTTTGGTTTGGGACAATGCATCAATCACTGCCCAAGGTCTAGGGTCTCACAGAAGGGGTAACTTGGATGCATCCCATTTTTGGGTGCCCAACTTGAGTTTTTATAGGTGGCCGATTTTTTTAGGATGTGCTTAGCAATCATCCTCTTTAACGATTCTCTGGGCTCAGGCACGAGTTTACAGTGAATTCACTACTTCACCCTGATCCCCCTGAGTGCATCTTTGCATCACAGAGTAAGGCCACCAAGGCTATCGCCATACTGTGAGATGAAAAGCAAATTCAAGAAGGGGCAAACACCATCCCCACACACTTTCCACTCGTATTGCTGGCTATTGTTTAACTATACCTGTAGCTCAAACTGCCCATGCTGTGTTTATGGAAAGCTGAGTTCTGGTATCTGTGGTGGATTCAGCAGTGGTATCCCTGCTCCATCCACATAATATGACTGAGAGCTGCAGCCCTATGCACTGTCGAGCTCCACCTTACTCACAGCTCTGGGACTCAGTTTAAGTCTGCATCTGTAACCATTTTAAGTAAACGCCACACGGGGCCTTAAGCTGGGCTAAGCAGCCCAGTAGCAGGGCTGCCATACTCTCACAGGTTAAACGGTTGCTGTTGCTTAGACAGAGGTGTCTAGTGCTATTTGCTGATATCTAAGACATCTCCCATGGGGTAGCAGATCTGACACAGGACCTTAAGAGACCCACAGCCTTTTGGACTGGCAGTGGGATACCCTCACCCACCTAAAATGGCACCGGACACCTATGTTAACACAACCAGACTGTGCCCAGCGTGCCTCCACTGGGACTTCATGAAGGGCATCTGGTTCACTCCAGGTTTGTGCCTGCAGAGAAGCCTTTGCCTCAGCAATGCTTTCAAGAGGGTTTCTCCTGAACTGCCTCAGTGCTTCTCAGCTGTCGGTGTCCCAGGGTGACTGTTGGTGGGGCTCCACTGCCTCTCTAGAGTGACAGCAGAGAGAGAGCAGGCCCTTATTATCCACCAGAGCCAGACTTTACAGGATGTCACAATGCAGGTCTCTGTGCACCTGTGGATTGGAGGGGCTTCTAGATACATTTGCAGCTTGGCCTCCCGAGTGTACAGTGAACTCAGCCTAAGTTGGCTGAAAAGAGCCAGTTCATAAGGCTCTGGAATGAACCTGGGAACAATTCTTTGGTTTGGCAGCAGAACGGAGTGAAATTTGTGCTTTCAGTTTCATCTTTCATTGCTACTATTCCATCAGACCATTAAAGCTAAACTGAAAAAGGATCTAGGCAATCCACACCGGGAAACAGTTCTGCATTGCTCCAGAGGGAGCAGAGAATGTCACAGATCCTTTTCCACCATTATTCTCTGCAGTTTTCATACAGGAAAACGACTGGCACTTATTCTGCAAAACACTACCCTTGCTTGTAACACACTTTATTGGGCTGTCCTGGAGTGGGAGAAGTGGAGAAAGGTTCTCTAAAGGTCAGCCATGTTGAGCATCATCAGAAAATCAGGACAACCACATGGTAACCTGTCTGTTTACTTGCTGTAACCGCCCCCATTTCCTTTGGGTTTGTTTGCCCTCCCAGAGCAACAAAATTCAACTCCGCGAACACATCTGCACTGCAAGAACCTCAGAGGATCCTCCAGAGGAACCTTGTATTTGCACTGGCAGGGGAAAGGCCTCTCTAGCATTTAGCAACTCTTAATAGTAACCCTGGTGAGCAGTTACTAGCAAAAGCTGAACTATTGAACCTCTCTGCTTAATTGCCAAGAAACTGCTGACCCCGGTAATAAGTCGCTCTTGATTCCTGCAGATGTTTCAATCCTTTTTTCCTTTTAGGATAACTTCAGTGACCCCCGTTTTCCTTTCAATTGCTCTTCCCCTTTCCTTCCTCTCTCTGCTCCCTACCTTTCCACCCGTCTTTGATTTATTTTTAAAAGCTATTAGTTTTTGTACTGCTTGTTGCCACAGCAGCTACATAGTTGCTAAACATTTAAAAACACATGAACAGTCTGAGCTGCGCCCAGACGTCTGTGCTGATTTGAGGTGTGCTGACAACAGGGAAATGAATGGCTTGTAACTGAGCTGGTCCAGACCCAAATCAAGCGCAGACGGATTTTGCTCCAGCTGTGCTAAACCTGTGTAAGAACCAACTGGTCTCAATCTTGATGCAGTCAGGGGCAACGTCTACTGAGGGCACATTTTGCCATCTTTGTCACCCCTTCTAGAAGCAAAGGATTTGGGGAGAATCTGGAAGCCCGTTGTTACATTCTGAGTTAAGCAACGGGATAACTGCTAAAACTATGTCCTTTTTGGCATTAACAAACCAGTTCAAATTAACCTATTTCCACAGTGTCTTTGTCTCACAAAATCTTCCAGTGTAGTGAGCGTTTACAGGATTGGGGACAGGGCACTTGCCGTTCAGGGCTTGTGATGCTAACTAAACTTTTTTAGCTTAACCATACCTGACTTTGATGTTCCCTTGGGCATACTGCAAGACCTACTTATTTCCGCAGACATTCCTGAAGAGAAGGATTGGGCTGGGATTTCTGTCCAGCTGTCCCTTCAGAAACTTCTGGCTATTTTGTCTTGCTCTTTTTCTTTTCTTTTCTTTTTTTTTTTTTTTTTTTTTTTTTTTTACTAAAAAGCTGAACTATTTAGGGGCTAGACTGTTTAGATTTTTGTGTGTTTTATTCTCTGCTTGCTCCCAGAGGTGTAAAGCAAATGTAAATTTGATCAGTCAGCTGAATCACACCAGTGTGAGAAGCTTGTATAGGAGCAGAGAACAATGATTTGTGTTGCTGGTATGCCTGCAGCATCCATTACAAGCTCTTTACTTATAAAAAGGTATTAATCCAGCCTCGAGCAAAGCTGTGACTGCAGAGCTACTTTTAAACCCAGTGTTAAGTGACCCAAAAATGTCAGAACAAATCCAGAGACCACAAAAACAAGTAAAGAAATAATCAAAGACCTGCTCAAACCAAACCAACCAAGCAGAGGCTACCTTATTAATAATAACCTTTTTAAAAAATATGATGCCCACTGAGTCAGGGCAACCTGTGAAAATTATAAACCAGCCCCCTTCCCATTTGCAGTGCACAGATTTACCAAATTCTGCATTTTAACACACACTTCTGTAGAATCATTTGAGGGCCCTACAAGAGAAAGGGTTGTGAAAACACACTGGGTAGCAAGCACGGGGCCACCTCTGACAGGTACCAGGAACCTGCTGAATTGGGGCCTGTTTTTATAGCTGGTCCTGCTGGTTTAATTTCAAACCAAAGGAAATCCTACATGACATTTCCTCCTGAGCACACATGATGGGATGCAAGTCTTGGCTTGATGCCCAATTAGTTTGTGATACGCTATACTTCTGATACTCAGTTAGCCTCTCTGCTCCTCGTTCTGTGGGTGACTCCTTCATCCACTGACATTCAGGGGAAGAGGTGCTGTGAAACAGGAGGAGATTGTGGTCCTCCTTGGTCAGTCAACTCCTCTAGCGTAATTCATGGTTGAGCTTCTTCACCAGCGCCAAGGGGATGTCTGATCCCTCCAACACTGGCGACGTTAAGAGAATTTCAGTGATGGTTGATGGGGACGTGAAGCAAACAAGTCACACCCCCAAAGGATCTACACAATGCGATGTGCAGAGTCTGTGCAGGTCTGCAACCTGCATGCAGGAGCTCCTGGTTACCAGGTGTCTGCTCCAAGACAAGCTTTGCTTTAAAGCTTGTCAAAAGGAAGGATATCAGTAACGTGAGCCACAGTTTTGGAGAAGAAAGCCCTAACAGCGATTCACTGTTTGTCCCTATTTCTTCCACCTAATGTAGTAGAGTGGAGTCAGCTTAGAAAAGGGATAAATGAGAATGATGAAAAAAAGCAGGGAAGAGAGATGGGATGCTGAAGAGAAGAAGAGGGAGCTGAGTCTCACCGCTAGCATCTGCAAGAGGAGATGCAGCAAGGTGGCTGAGCAGTGGCAAGGCAAGAGCATCGAGGCTTAAATAAGAAATCGAACTTCACAGAGGCTCTGCCATCACTCATATCCAGTGGTGCAATCCTGGGAGTCTCTTTGATACCTCTCTTTTCTCTTTCTCACGCGAGTCTCCTGCCCCAGGAAAAATGCATCTAAATAAGGCAAATCCTTCACACTACCGCCTGCTGCCAGCTCCAGCTTGCTGATGTTTCGGTGAGGTCCCCGTGGAAGGCTGTCCCCTGAGCGGGGTGGGGAGGTCCCCCCACGCTTGCTCTGTGCCAGAGCCTGGGCTGAGTCACAGCACCAGGATGTCAGCACACAACAGCCAGCAAACTCAGACAGTTGCTATCTCTCAGCTCTGCCAGACAAATAGGATATCCTCCACGGCGTGCGGCAGCCCAGCTGGAGCTGCTCTGCACAGGATGCGCTCAGATATCCTGTGGGCGACTCGTCTCCGTGAGTCCCCGTGCTCACGGGCCGGGCCAGAGGCTGCATGGGCTGCTGCTTATCCGCTCTGACACTCGCTGCGGCAGCGCAGCTGGGAGACGGCTCTGCCGGATGGAGTGGCGGGGGCCGGGGAATTGGCTGGCTGGGCCCTGTCTGCACGCTCGTGGCATTTTCAAATGTAAACAGGCTTGCGCACAGGAAACCTCCACTGCTGCTGAAGTAACAGGGCTTGGGGGGCGGGAGGCTCCTCCAGGACATCTGCAGAGCTAAAGCAGTGGTGCTCTTCTGTAGTCTCTCCTCCACCTAGTGATGTGAAAGATGGGATATCTACAGGCAGTGGGAGTTTGGGGCTCAGTCTTACAAAAATCTCGTGATGATGGGATTTCTCCATTGCTAGCAGCCCTCCAAAGCTCTTACGGCACAGACTGCTGTGAAGACAAAAACCCAGCTTTGAACTCATTCGATGTCGCTCTAATAACGATCTCTGATGATTGTGATCATGGTTCATGCCAGTCTGAAAGCAGAACCCGACCCCATCTCTTTATTCCTGGGCAAATCTAGCCCCAAATACCCAGGGACAGCACGGAGATCCTGAGCAGAAGTTGGTGCTTTGAGCTAAGTCCTGGCAGCCCACTGATTTGGGGGCCCCTTCCAAGCCAAAATGCTGACAAACGGTTAAAAGGGGAGTTGCTAGGAAATGCACTGGAGAGCATCAGGTATCAAACCTACAAGTTTGCAGTGGACAAAGGCAGAGATTGAGGGTCTGGGAAATGAGGAGGAGCTGGGAACTTGAGGTTGTCCCAGCGTAGGCTCTGAACTGCTGTGACCACGGGGGAGTCACCGTCCCAACACAAGACTCCACTTCCCCTCCGCTGTGTCTTGAGACTGTAAATATTGTGGGGAAGCAACTGCCTCTCTCAGTACAGCTGGATCTTGGCCAAGTGCTGTGACAACCATAAGCAGTAACGAAAGCTTCCCTGCAGTCTTGCTGCAAATCCAAGAGACACAAGGCAGCTTCAGCATGCCTCTTACAGTGGTGATGTCTCCTCCATTGAGGAGGAGTGAGATGAAAAGAGGAAATGGCTACAGATAGTTTCCAGGAAAAAAGAACAGAGAACGGTGGGGAAGCAGGGGCAGGAGCAGTAAACAAAGATATTTAATTCTTCCCTTGTGATTTCTGGTCACTTGGGCTATTTATAGCTTGGAAATCTACAGTGGCCACTTAATCATTTGCACTCATTCTCTCCAGCACACAAGCTGGACCGTGATAACCCATCATCGTTGGGATTGTGCCCCGATAATCTTCAATCTACAATGGGAGGAAACACACATGCTGGGACTGAGCCAGCGAACGCGTCCCGCCGAGACAGGCAGCGAATGCCCCTTCCTGTTCAGCAGTGCAGCAGGGGCAGGCTCAGCTCCGCCAGCCGGCTCGAGAGAAGGAGGCTCTTGGAGCACAGCGGTGACTGTGCAGAAGTAATCCAGGGCCTTTGATTCCCTGTTCTCTGTCCTCCTCCGACAGACATCTTTTCTCTACACTTCCCTCCCACCGGAATCGTGCTTATAGCTAGCCACTGGAAGTCATAGAGCAGCAGCAAACCCCACACCTCTCCTCTTTACACCTGGGGAGAGCCTTACCCATGCAGCTGGTAGGACCTACAAGACAGAAATCTGGAAGGAGCCATACTCTCCTGGCCCACTGGCAGCACCAGTAAAACCTCTACCGAAAGAGAGGTTCATGCAGTCCTAGGTAGGCATCCAGGTAGTTTCACCCATCCACCCCAGCAAGACGAAACGACTCACCCAGTCAATGAACTCTGCATAGGACAATTAGGCAGGGGGTGATAATTAGGGCAATTCTGCTGAGCCTGCAAACCCCACTCTCAGCCAGAACAGATGTGAGCAGGAAGCAAAAAGATTCAGAAATCAAAGCCTGGGCAGCTCTCAGTTTGGGATTTCCATCCACACAACTCAGATCAGGTGCTGGCTCTACAGAAGCTTTTTTCTGGGCCTGATTTTCTGCTGACTTCCACCTGGCTAACACTCTTTCCTAGCGTGAGAGTAGAAGCAGACCCCCATGTTTTTTTCCAGAAAGGCTAAAAGGCAGTGTTTTAACATGAAAACAGGATTATTACCAAGTAGCTTTCACAAACTTGGGAATGGTGCCCAGGAGGCTCAGATCTTGGAAAGACCTTAAGAACTTCCTTGGGGTACTTAACATTATTTACTTTCCAGCAAGAGAGTTCGAAAAAATGCCAAACAAACAAAGAGCTCCAACAACCTGACACCAGGCTGGGAGCTGCCCAGCTACGACAATTCCCTGAGCGAAGGGAGGCACAGAGGCAGATTGTGTGCTTCCTCAGGAGGACCTAAGGAACAGAAAGGCAGCTCTGTTCACAGGCAAGGCAAGGAATTGCACAGCAGGCTGCTCCAGAACTCAATAAGCATTTCACATTTTAACCCCTTGCTGGACATTTTCCAGGCAGGAGAGGGTGGCATTTAAGAGACACGAAGAATACAGTGATGCAGAGCTGATATTACTGAGCGAGAGTGGGCTCAGTTTTATAGCATGTGTGCTCTTAGATAGGACTGTTCCCTTGGCAATCAAATGTTACTCTCTGGTGTAACACATCTCAGAATGGATTTTGATAACTTCAAACATCATTTAACATAGGGCATTTAATTAGTATTAATTAAGTACTATTAATTATATTGATACCAGTAACTTTGCCCTCCTGAAAATCTTCTCACCTGAGGAGCTTAAAGTACTTTGCAAACTATTAATCCTTACTTTGTTCCTGGCGTGACACTTAGCACTGTTTTACAGACAGCTTGCCCTGTTCAGACTGGCAGGAGAGTCTGAAAGAAACACAGAAAAGCTCCTCACTCTTGTTCCCTGTTCCTTCCCTTCTGTTTCTCTGTCCCTCTCCTTTAGCAACTTTTCTTGGGTTCATTTTGCAGCTAGGTTTCTTCCTTTTACAGGAAAGCGCTCAAAGCCACAAAAAGAAACCTCTAGGTCCCTGGCACTAGTTTGGTGGAGAGTGCTAGGAAACAGTTCTTTTGGGCATGAGACACCAGGCAAATTCCAGCAGCAGAGAGGCAACGTAGCTTCTGCAAAGAAGTTATCCGGCCTCTGTGCTGCTGACGGACACCACCAAATCCCCAGCTTTGGCTTCCCTAGTGAGCTTTCCCTTCATGAAAGCATCTGCTGAAGAGAGCAAAATGGCATGGGGAGACACAGATATTAGTGGGTGCTGAGGGGAGAGACTGTGAAGAGAGGCCAGGCCTCAGCTAGGAAGAGAGAGCTGGAGATGACATCCTGAGGACAAAGAGGAAATGAGCAGAGGCAGCGAGAGAGGGGGCGACCTGCAGCCTATGCTGTTTGTGGGGCCGTACGCTGAGTGATGGGCTGACACCTGGATAGACAGAAAAGCTGAAAGGAAGCGTCTTTCATTTCTGCAGTGAATCTTCTGGCAGCTCCTCCATTATATTACAGACATGGCCCTTCCCACATTTCTCTTCAGTTACAGGATAAAGGACCTACCTGATGACAGGAGACTCCCGCTGCTGCCACTAATAATTTTGCCTTTACTCCCCATGTTGGCCAGCTTTGAAGTCTTGAGCGTTCCAGTTTCAGTCAGGTCAATAGCAATCTCACTCAGGCTTCTTGCAGCATGAATCTTGGACTGGAAGTGGACACAGGAGTTAGTTAGTAATGGTCTAGCACTTCTCTAAAGCTCACAGAAGCAAAAAGACAGTTCACTATGGCAGGAAACTTGGATTATTTTACAAAAACAGAGCAAATCTGGCTCTATTTTTGAGCCACATTTGGCTCAAAAATAGCCAAATTTTTGAGTCAAATATTCCCTGCTGCACTTTTTACATTCTTAAGTGGGCGCAACTCTGGCATTGCTTTCTGCTGTTTGTTTTTTCCTCTGCTTTGCCATGGACTTTTTCCCCTCTTAAACAAATTGACTGCATATAGAACTACTGTATTAACAAATACAGCAGGAAACCTCTAGTAATGCCAATGTCATGAACTGCAAAACTCAAAGACTAAAGACCAGCTCTAGCATCTAAAGGAAGCCAAGACGGGTCTTTCCATGTCTGCAACGAGGTTTGGACCACAATACAGTGAGGACATGGCCTAAATGGGCTCTCGTGAGAAGGTGGAAGAAAATGGAGGCAGGAAAACATGTTCAAGCTATGGTCCAAACTAACAAACAGCATGCAATGCCCTTACTGTGAGGGACCTCTTCCGAATTAAGGACTTCTTAAAGTATTAATATTATTTCAGTAAGAAAACAGCCAGCCCCAGGGACTGGCCACAGGCAGCACAAGAAGCCATCCACTGTACCCTGCCAAAGGTCAAAGACCTAGGCACCTCCTGGGGAAAGTCAATATACATAAACCTATCTCAGGAGGGAATGCGTTGACTTCCTAAGACATTGTCCTTTCTCCATTAGTTATGACCAGTTGGTGTGAGACAACAAGAAGCCTAGAAAGCTAAAGCGAAATGAACTCTGGAACCTTCTCTTTGCTGAGCTATGAGATCAGATGTGGTTATGCCCACAGAGCCAGAAGGCAGAAACAACATTCAGTGCAAGGGGCTTACTAGCACCAGGCAATGAAATGACTATAGCGACTGGCTGTGGGCTTGGGCTCACTCAGTCTCAGTGGCTGCCTTGCCTCTTCAATACAAGTCCCAGTGTTAGCAGCTCTCTTCCTCCAGTGCAGACCCCTGAGAGCATCTAGAAAGTGTTAACACGAACAAAAGGATCAGGCATGTTCATCAAGGTTGCTGGGGATGGCCCTCCAGTTATAACCCAAGCACTGCTATAGGGATAAAGCCTACATATGAACAATGTCTTCTGTGGCCATGAGAAATTTTCTTTCCTCTTTGTAGCCCACACAACCTTAGGATCACCTCAAAATAGCACATGCTGTATCAGAACAACTCCCAAGCCCCTTTAGCCCTGTATCTCATTTCTGACTGGGGTCACATCCAGATGCTTCAGAGGAAAAGATAAGGAAACTTTTCATCAAGCAGTTGTGGAATAATCTGTCCACATGAAAAAATTCTTCCCGTCTCTTCTGAATTAAGGACAGGCTTATGCTCTGAACTCTATTTTATGCTTTGGCTGTTGAATTTGCTTCAATTAACGGGCTAGGTTAACACAGCGGAAAGCTCTAAAAGCCTGAAAGAAGCTTGCTGTCTGTAACAACATACTTTGAGTGAAGCACAACGATGACTGCTATTTCATTTCTGATCTGGAAGTTGGCTTCTTGTTTGCTGACCCTTATACAAATACTCCAGTCATGGACGGAAAGAGAGCGGAGCTCAGCCCACCACCCAAGAGCCTGCTAGTGCGGTGCTGCTGAAACTCAATTAGTCTAGTCTCAAATGATCACTGACCTGGAATTTCTATTCCCTAGAACCCAGGAAGCTGTTGGCACATTGTGCCAAGGGTCCTGGGCTCTTCAGCGGCCTGAAAGCTTTCATTCAATGGGATGCTGTAAGTCCAGTTCAGGAATACTTGAGCATTCACCCATGCATCTCCTCAAGGTGAGAAGAGACTCCAGTCATATAGGTTTTTGGGTGATGGGCAAACCATTACAGTATTAAGAAATCAGAATCTGATTGCCATCCATGTATCAGGGTGTGATTTGTTCTCAGCGGAACAAAGATGAGACGGAACTACAAAGAAAGCTTGTTCCAACAGGATTTCCACCATATTTCACACCCTCAGGAAGATGAAATAATTTTTAAAAGAACTAAGAATGAATAGATGGCCTAATGCTCACTACACTGAGCTTCACGCTTGGCTCTGTTACTGATTTGCTGTGGTGCGTTGGGTAAGACACATAAGGTCAAGTTCTTAGCCATCCCCTGCCTCTGTCTGCACATCAGTAAAATAATAACGGAAGTAAAATGTCTCCCTATTACATACTGTGAAAAAATTCTTCCCATCTCTTCTGAATTAAGGACAGGCTTATGCTCTATTATTATAATAGGCTTATGCTCTATTATTATCAGTGAAATAATAAGGGAAGTAAAATGTCTCCCTATTACACACTGTATTTCTAAGGCTAACTTAAAACTGTACATGAAGACAGCACTGGGAGATCCTCATACCGAAAACACCCACAGAAGTATTACTATAACTTACACATTCTTGGGTTCGTAGAGGCTACCATTCAGAGGTAACCATCGTTACCATTCAGAGGTACCCTTACGCCTCACAAGCTTATCTCCACAGTGGTCCCATAAACAAGGAGTGTACACTCACCCCTCTTTTACAGGGCAGAGGCTGAGCTACCTGCCAAGATCTCAGAGCGGAGCAGGCAATGAGCACCGATGTTCTGACACTAATGCTACAACCAGTTAGAAACCTTTCATTCCCAGCACCTCCTCCCTAGTCCTAGCCCAGGGAGAAAGATAACAGTCTTTTGGCCTCTTGGATCTGTGGTTTCTGGTCAGAACCAAGATGTAACAAGATTTGTAAAAGATGTTCTCCAAATAGCTCTGGAGGGTTAATTCTAGGTGGAGAGGAAGGTCACTGCTTTTATCTAACAAGATTTCCTGCCACACGAGTTTTGATAAAGAGCCTGAGCAGGAACTGCTATCTTGCTGCCATGCCTGATCTTTTGAGGCAACAAGTCTTAAGTCTGCTGATATCCTGGTGATTTATCCCCTGCAGATGTACCTATGATGTACAACCCTACATATATGTAGGGTTATGTGTATCCTGTACAACCCTAAAAACAGCCACATTGGTCCAAGCCAGCAGCTGTCTAATGCAGTATACTGAATTGCTGCAGTCAATGTCTGGGAAAGGGTATGAAACCCAAGTTTGTACAGAGACATCCTTCCGTCCAGTAAGTTCTCCTGCTCTGTGAGGCAGTGGTTTTCCTGCATGTATTTTTTGGATAGTTTCAATGAGAAACCTTGCAGTTTATTTCCACTTATATTCAGGCTGCAAATTAGAGCACACTCTGGCCCTACCTGTTTGACTAGGCACTAGTTAAAATACTGAGCACAGGCAACGCAGCTGGATGCTGTGGTCCTCACCAGCATGCCAAGCCAGCAGCTGCTGGAAGGGTGCCCTCCATCGGGCAAGTGAAAAACTGGTGCAAGGCTGAAGCCTGGCATCCCTGCAGCCCAGAGAGAGAAAAAGTAAACTAAGGGAGAGCAGACGCAGGATTGGCAGGGCAGAGCGAGCTTCTTCCACAGAGGGTGCAATCCAAACCTGCTGAAGCTAGCAGGGAAGGTTTTGAGATAAAATGTAGTTCTGCTAACAGGACCCTGCAAAACCAGTGAGGATGGAACATCTCCTGAAGCAAACTGGTTTAATTTCCCCTGCTGCTCATTCCCTGCCTCCTCTGCTCCCTACAGCAATGCCAATCAGTGTCAGGTGATCTTGTGCTTTGGACAGTCACTGATGAAGAGCAGGAATCTGACTAACAGTTCATTTCACACAGGCCACTGAACAGCAGCAAGCGTGAGGCCTGGGCTAGGTGTTGCACTGACAGCGCAAGAGTGCAAAGCTGGACTACATCCCATTAGTGCTCCCTTGGGCCTTGCAGCCCCTCCAGGCTAAACAATTTTAAACCACTCAGTGCAGACCTGCCAAGTCTCATTTACCTGGAAGGCGATTTGCTCATTTATGAGTCATTTCAAAGCATGGGGCCAAACTGATCCCTGGTGCTGTTCTGACAGGGTCAGAGGGAGAAGAAAAATCCATCAGTGAGAAGTGAGAGTGGATGGACACCAGGAATCAATTTGCCCCTCTTGCTTGCAGTGTCAAGGTTTTGCTGCAGGTGTTTCAGCAGGACATTTTGAACGCCCTTGCATAGTTTCTACCAGACTCATTCTGTCAGAGACTTGCGCTTGGAGAAATATGCTATTGGAAATTCCCACAAAAAGAGAACTCTTAAGGCCTCTAGGCCAAACAGTTGATTAGCTTGGTGGAGTCAACAGAGCATAGACACGACTTCAAGTCCTGTCGCATTTGTTTCCTGAAAAAAAAGGGAGGCTGACAGGAGTTCTGCATGCTGATGCGTTCACGCAGAAAGCTGGGAGTCTTTTCAGTCTCCATGTTATGCTTCAATTGCAGGGAGAAAGAGAGAGAATCAGCAGGGAGCAAGACGCTGGGAACTCAGCAAGCTGGCAAGAGTTCAACACAGAGCAAGGCTGAAAAACAAGGCTAGGATCTCATTTCACTGCAAAAGGGTCAAAATCCACGCGGGTTGATTTTATTTCACTTTAAAATCAAGCGACTTTTTTTGCCATGGAGCTGCGCCGAAGGTCCAAATCCAACGGCTGCCCAGTTATATAGGGAGTGTGGAGTTTAAGCTTGCTTTCTCACCATGGCATGTCTCATGCCATCTAATCTACATCAGTGAAGCCAGTTTGGGCCCAGCAGGTGGTTTCTTCTCAGTTTGTTTTCAGTTGTCTTTCCTTTGTCAAAACCGTGCAAAATGTTAAGCTTGGACATAGAAGCAGGGAGTATCCAAGTTTTGCTTTGAAGTTGGCGATTCATCTGAAGTGGAGACTGAGATTTAAGGGGACGCAGACCCACGTAACTTAAAACTGAAAAAAACATTTATCTAAGCCTTTGAGAGGTGAAATGAGGACGTTTCACGTTGCTCCACTTTGGAATATACTTTACTGGTTTTCAAAAGCAAAATGTATATGGGCACAGTGTCCTGAAGTGACCAGCAGGATGAACTGAACAGATCAATTAAAATTGATGGATCTATCAATCTTGACAGTGTCATATTAAAGACAAGGACAACAGACTAGAATCCCAGCTCCCTTAAGAGAAAGGGACAAAAATATTTTTGTGTCTTAACTTCAAAGCCTCAGTGTGACCACTGGGATTATTGTGACAAAGCGCTCTGACATGGCCACAGATGTGACAGATTGACAAATGAGGGCTGGTGGGTGGTGCTGTCTGTAAGAGTGTGAGAGAGGGGAGATCAGATTGAAACACAATCTGGCAACAACAAAAGAAGTCACTGAAGGAAAGTCCTGGGCATTTAAGAGCTTCTAACCAAAGAAATGGGAGGAAGACAGGAATCTCCTTTTGTTTGTTGGTTGCTAGTGACCTAAATACCTTGCAACTGAATCAGGGAGTCCATCTGGCTAAAAGTAAGAAAATAAACTCTTGTTTGTTCATGGAGTTGTTTTTATTGAGAGCAATAGCTGGGCAAAACAGACAGGGCTGTGCATTCCCTTGGTTGCACTGAGCAGAGGTGGGAATCCCTTACACAGTTTTGGCTGAACATGCAATTCTGTCCATATGCACGTCTGGCACTCAGGTAGGGGTGGGAAGTTAGCTATGTCTCCTAAATTCAACAGAGGTCATAGCCACAAAGATGAACCCCAACTACCTTTTGCATAAGATGGGAGCATGGCATAATTGGTGTTACCATGTGTCCTGCCCAAAGCATCTGAAAGTCTTACCTACTCTACAATAAAGCAACAGAGCTTTACTCATGATAGGGAAAACAAACGTGACAGGGTTTAGAGTGAGCTGGACTAATAGCACACTAATGACCCTTTTAATAACCTCAGTGAGTCAATTCAATTCACTGAGCTTGCATAAAAATAATGCAGCAAAGAAAAACAACAACAAAAAAGTTTTTCTGCCAGTTTAGCAGGCTAAACTGGCTCATGAAGGGGCCTGATAAAGCCAGGGTCTGTGCAAGGAAAGGAGCAGCTCTTGCCTGAAAATGAGGGCAGTGGACTGCTCTTTCAGCAAGAGCAAGATGTGAGATCATTTCAGCCATTTGATGGGATGTCACCCTGCACAGGCCCGGCACTTCACCAGGCGCAAATGCGGGCAGCATTATAAGCAGGCACCCACTCAAGACGGCCTTTATCTTATCTGTAAAATTTTACACTAGTATGCACATATGGTGAGTGGCATCTCAATGAAAAGTCTCTCTTAGGTCTCAGAATGATCTCAAAGTGACCAAAGTGATCTCCTGCTGTTCTGGGCATGCCTAAAATGACCGTTGCTGAAAGGAATTAGGGGGAAAACACACATTCTTCTGGTTTCAAGATGGTTTCTTTTGTGTATTGAGCAGCCCTTTGTGTAGCAGAAGATCAGACAGTTCCTTGTAAAGCTAAGCCATTAGTATCTCCCCTTTCTGGTGTGAGACACTGTAGGAAAAGAGAAATAATATCCTTACTCTTCATTTCTAACAGAACACGACAGTAAAAGGCAAGGGACAGCAAGAAGGATTCAGAGACAGGTGTGGAGTTTGAAGCTACTTTAAACTTGGTTATTGGAAGCTGCCCTGACTTTATGGCAGAGTTCAAGACCTAGAAGATACGTGGAAACAATCCAGACAGGGACACGATCCTCTTTGCCTGCAGACCTTGGCTGCTCTGATTTGGCCACGAGTCAGTACAACTTTCCCCTCTATCCTCACTCCCGTAGACATGAAACTGATACAAATACCCTCATCCTGGCCAAAGCCAGCAGGTGTTTTGAGTCAATTTGCCCTTGTTTTATCTCAAGTGGAAAGGGAGGGCAGCAAAAGAGCCACCATTCTGCTTTGACCTTGCTGGGAATGTGGGGAGCTAGAAGGACTCATCCAAACTCCAAGTGCACATCCCACCTCCAACACGCTTACCTTGCTTTGCTTTCTGTCCAGATAGAACTGATGTTGACTAATGGCCATAGCCCAGATAGACTTTATCAGTGCTGGACAGGCGTACCACGTATGCACAGCAATGCCACTATGCCCAAAAGTCCTCCTGGTCACAGATGCCCTGGAGAGGAGGGAAAAACGAACTGGGTTACACAAGGTTTCCTCAGAAGGGTTCTGCTGCAGAAAATAACCACAGACGTCACAGTAAAAGCTACTCTCCTTACTGAGCACACCCTTGCGCCAGTGGTAAAAAAGCTTGGAGAACAGCAATAAATAGCCATTCAAGCCAAGAGAGCCTTTACTTACTGGACTAGCCCAGTTTGTCCAGTCTGAACTGAACTCCTGGGTTTGGTTCAGCTGACGTCACCCTGTTACGCACCCCACAGGAGTCACTAAGGCCAAAGTGCGCGTGAATCCTGTGTACCTAACGTGCTGAGATGCCCGAGGCCAAGTCTTCATCCCCTTCACTACCTCTGGCTTTGGATAGCGGCTCCCAAATATCAGGACCCTCGTGACTAAAGAACCACAGGACCAATAGCTGCTTTAAAGAACACAGCAGAAAAAATTCAGGTACCTTGATTTCCCCATTTCTAACTGGCTGCAGGATTTGCCATACGCTATGGAGTCTTGTGGTTCAGAGAGGGCTGCCTAGTGCTCTGGAGAGAAGAATGCTACTCAGCGATTAGCTGAGTGAATATAAAAACAGGAAAAATAAGAGCTAAACGTTTCCTCTTTGAGACTCCCAATGGTCCTCAAATATTAGCAACAAATACAGGTTAGGCTTCCCCATGCTTTCACAGCTGTACAAACCTGTACGATTATTCCTCCTCATCCCTCAACTCTAACCTCAAAAACAGAGCCCCTGACACCTACACGCTGCTGGGTAAGCACTACACAGGCTCGCAGCATCCTGGTTCACAGAACTCCTCTCACTGCAAGGACATAAAATTGGCTGAATTAAACCAAATCACTAATCTCCAAAGTCCAGAACACAGGAGATCCTTCTCTGCAGTCTATTAAAAGAGTCTATTGGTGGAATATGACTCTGAAAATGAATGTAAGCACAGGAATACAGCCTAGCCGAGAAATGTTGACGCTTTGTTATGGCTTTTCACCTATGGACACGGATGGTGCAAGAGATGGTCAGTGGTGTAAGGCATGCTATGGAGGGGCTGCTACAGTCCATAGGCCACAGGCACTTTGTGCAATGCAGATACAGGGGATATTGCAGGACAGCCCAGGAACTCTATTGTGCAATGTAAGGGCCGGGCGACTCTTTCTCCAGCCCTCTGAAGTGTTTTTCTGTTAAAGCACTGGTTCTCCTCTTGCATCTGCGCTGGCAGCCTCCCCTCTCATGTCACTGGGCTATTGTGCTGTCCGAAACTGGAGGGAAAGGTGAGGGAAAGCTGTGAAAGAAAAGCGAAACCCTGCAGCCAAGTGGGAACTGCTGGCCAAATTCAGCTTGGGAGAGAGGTGACAGCCCTTGTGTTGAGGCCTTGTCAGTGCTGCAAAATGCATTACTGACTCAGATCATTAAGGCACAAATTGGAGTGAAATATCCTCTGAGAAAACAGCCATGGCCAATACAAACAAGGCTAGTAACAATTGAGATCTCATGTTTTAGTGCTACCCCAGCCTGAGCCCTTTCCATGCAGCTGGAGCAGGAAACCTTGTCCCATCACAAGCATTGCCAAGCATTGTCCCATCACAAGCATGGAGGCAGATGGTCCTGATGAGGAAGGATGCCGGGCAGCCTCATCCGCATCACTGGACATCGAACCAGGACTGTGCTGGGAGGTGCTCGTGGAGTTGAGGCTGAAGGGTGGGATTCAACTCCGGATGCTTTATACTGGTTTAAGGGACGCAAATCACTGCAGCACATTGGCATACAAGGCTCTGAGTCATTAAGGCACTCAAACGTGTTTCAGCCTAAATCTTAGTGTCATCCTATTCAATTCAAACATAGCTATTTGTTTTGAACTCTCAGAAATAAGCTTCCCAAACCATTCATCTTCTTTTCATTTCGAAAGCAGTGATTTCCAGACTTTTTTTCTCTTTGGGACCTGTATATGTTTCCCATCAAAACTGCAAAAACCGTTAGAAAGTCTGCATGCTTATATGACCACTGACATGGGCTTGCTTTTCACAGCTGACTTTTGCAGAGCTGTTAGAAATGGCCCATGGATGTTTTTTCCACGACTTCCTTCCATGCGTGCCACATACAATATGGAAATAACCCTGTTGATATGCCCTAAAGTGTATCATTCTCCTCCTATAAGGGACAAGGAACTGAGATGAAGAGAGGTTAAATGCCTTGCTCAGGACAGGAACAATGGGCAGAGGCAAGGCTAGAAAGGCCCAGCCCTTGCCACAACCACGGGGCTGAGCTGTGCCTGCTTTCCTGAGCCCTTGTGCCTGCGAGTGTGGCTTCGCTGACTCAGACTCTGGTTTGGCCATACGGAGAAGAATGCTAAGAGAGCGCTGTGCTGGCTACTCCTCTGCCTCCACATGCCAAATAACTCCTCGTAGGAGACCATCCCACTTGGCTGGGAGACTACAACTTGCGCTCTGTTCCCACCGTACCACTGCAACGTGTGTTACTGCTTTATACCCAGAGCGCCTGTTTAACACAGGAGATGGGACTGAAGCACACACAGTCTAGCTGTTAAAATCAACTGAGTTTATTTCTGTGTAGCAAGAAAGTACCAAGGAGTATCCAGTACCGTTCACACAGGAAAGGGCTTTGTCCTCCCGGCACTGATTCAGAGAAACAGAGTAGCAGAATCAAAAAAACAAAGTTGTTCTGTGTCAATAACTCCTACCATCTAAATTCAAATAGTTGAGACACAAGAGGTTCCTCTGCACGGCCACGTTTCATGCACGACATTTAGCTGCAAATATCACAATGATTTTAACGTCCCAGAACTATTTGCTTTCTTTTCCTCGCAATTGCTGCTTACAGGAAATAGCCAGCCTTGGCGTTCAGGGGATTCTTGCTGCTGTTTGCTTGCAGCACGCGTTTCTGATGCGTTGCCTGCTGACTAAGGTTTGGGGGGGGGGGGGGGTGGAAGGAATACACCATCCCCAGCTCCTGGTGCTGGAAGATCTCCCAGGCTGTTCTCAACTTTGGGAATTTGCTCTGCTGGATTTCATGGGACTATTTACATGCTTAATATTAAGCAGATGCTTAAATGCTGTGCTACCCTGGAGCTGCAGACTGGTAAGAGCTATCTTATTCAGTTTTTGCTTTAACAAAATTTATCTGTGGATACAGGCACCTTTGTATTGAGGCGACTGTGTTCGTATCAGGACAAATAGATACAGAAACTGAATGCAAAATTGGCTTAATAAAAGTACACATATTAGTATACAGATACACATGGGAAACAGGTGAAACAGGATCACAGCTGAAGGATCAGCAAAACAGGCTACTACCCAGCAGCACATCAGATCAGTCTGGAAAGGCAAAGCTAGTTTCTATCAGCCTTATTCACGCTTACACTGCAAGTGGGACATGGATTTTAATGGGGACAACTCACAGAGCAGTATACACACCAAGGGATCTTTTTCACTCTCTGCAGTGCCCATCCACTAACGTGTATGAGTAAGGGGTGCAAAATGCAGTGATTAGATGCAGTACAGTCATTTGAACTCACTCTCTCCCACGTTAGGTCTCTAAAGGAAGAAATAAGACTCCTTTGCCAAAAAGACTGATGGGCTTTGATCCAGACTGCCGGTAAACCTCTGGTACAGTGCCATTCCTCTCAGTTGAACCGCTGAATATTTACAAGGGAGCGTGTGAGTACAAAACCTGGCGCCCAGCTCCGGGCTCCAGCTGCGGCACGGGGACGAAGCAGACCCTCGTTCAACGTGCAGCGGCTGCCGGCAGCGCAGCCGGGGCGCCAGCCCCGCGCAGCCGGCGGCTGGAAGGTGCCGAAACAGAGGGGAAAACAGCAACAACAGCAGCGAAACCCGCCAGGAGCCGAGGGGAAACGCAACCTCGAACGTACCCACCCGAACACAAACCCCTTGCTAGAAACAAGCAGCCCCCGGGCCGGCACCCGCTGCCTTGCTGATGGGCGGCCGGTTCCCAGGCGAGCTACAAGGTGCAGCGGCCCCGAAGCGCAGGGACCCGCCGCGCCCCGGCTCGGCTCGGCTCGGCTCGGCTCGGCTCGGCTCGGCTCTCACCTGCGCGGGTCGTGTACCTCCACCGAGAACTTCTTCTCGCGGAAATAGAGGTTCTCCAGCTGCCTCCATTGGAAGATCTGCGGGGACAAGAAGGGCGTGAGACGCCGCCGCGCAACCCCTGGAGCTGGCCGAGCCCCGACCCGCCGCGCCGCTCCGCGCTGCTCCCTGCCGGCGCTGCGGCGGGGCTGCCCCGCTCCGCTCCGCGCCGCGCCGTGCCGCGCCGCTCCGCCCCGCTCGGCCCGGCCCGGCCCCGCTTCCTGCCCACCGCCCCCCGCCGCGCCGCGCCGCGCCGCGCACAAAGGGAGGCGCGGGGCGGCCCCGGCCGTGGGATTCCCACGCGAGCCGGGGCAAGGGTGGGGGGGAAAGGGGTCGGTAAATTCCTGCAGTGCGAGCTGGCCGTAGCACAGTTTCACTTAATGGGATTAAAGGCGGATTTAGAGGTATGCAACCCCCGCGGTTCAGTCGCTTTTATCCCGCCGGAGTGGGCAGCGGGTGTATATTCGCCTCTTGCACAAGAGGCTACTACCGCTTTCCACCCGGGCTGGCCTGCTTTTGCCCGGTAGATCTCAGAGGAGCGAAGGTGGCCTCACTTTGCAAGTCAGATCTTTCACTAAAGCGAATTGCACCGCTCTGCTCCATACCCAGCCCTGCTTTTATCCCAGCTTTCACAGGGAATCAACAGAAACCCGTACAAACTTGAACTCCGTGGTGCCACAGTTCATCTGTGGTGCTGACAGCGCCCAGGGTGGTGCCCGGGGCTGAGGACTGCAGTTTGCTAGGCCAGTATGAAACACAGGAATAAGCAAGCAACATCCTTGCCTTCTTTCTTACAGGTGGCCCCATGTCGAAGCACCTTGCGGACAAAATCATTGCTGTCACCAAACTGGGGAAACCCACACACAATGTGGGTGAATGATTTGCCCACGGTCACTCGGCACTTCAATGCGGTCAAGGAGTACAGTTCAACTCTCCCATGCGCTAGCTCGGTGCCCCCACCTCCGAGTAAGCGTGGGCACGTGTCCCAGGGGCTCTGCCTGCCCTGTGCGTGACCATGCCACTGGGTCCGGGGACGCAACAGAGGCTGCGTCGTGTTCATGCTTCCTCCGTACCTCTGCGTTATTTAAGAGCTTCTGCTATGAAGCAACTCTGGTCTCCCAGGCGGGAGGGAGGCAGAGAGGACAGAGCGCATGAGCCGAACGCAAGGCGGTGACTGCAAACATCACGCTAACTCCGCAACGCCGCACGCGCACGGCTGCGGCTGGGTCAAGCGGCCTCCTCATCGTCACAAACCGGGGGCCAAAAATTGAAGCCGGCATCCTGACTTCCAGGCTGCTGATCAACAGAGAGGAGGTGGACTTCCTCCTCTAGATATTTCACGCTTCGCCTTCCCTGCGCTAGCCCTAGCAAACTGCAAAGCTCCCAGGCGGTTACCTTGCCGCCGCTGAGCGCAGCCAGCAGAGCTCTCCCTGGTTTATACTCCCACTCCTCCTACAAGCAGCTTCTGCTGAGTTCCTGTCCTACCCCCAAGGAAGGAGCTGACTCCTGCCATGCGGCGATAAGCCGCTTGCCAGTGTCAGCCTGCTGGAGATAAGTAAACAAGAGGCATAATTTGATTTGCACTGATTAAGCTGCTAGTGGACGTGAAATCTAGGATATAAAAGCAAGCCACAGTGGGGACACAAACGTTTCCCCCCGCTAATACTTCAGGGGCACCAGAATTCAAAACACGGATGATGTTTGTGTTTGTAAAAGCTTCCAACCTTTTTGTTTTGCTTCTTTTTTTAAATGGGTGTTTGGAAGGAAGCTTGGGGTGGGGACTATGACAGCTCCACCGTGCTCAGCTGCGGCTGCCGCAACAGCCTGTCTCACTTTCAGTGTAGCAAGAGCACGGAGGTGCCCCATGCTCTGGGGCTGTCTGCGTGGTTTCGCGAGGCAGGAGGGCAGGGCAGGAAGGGGACAAGGAAGGATGGCAGGTTAAGAGCGGTGACACAGGCTAGGTTACAGTGTCTTTACAGGATTGATTTATTTCTCCTATGGAACAGAAAATCACTGCATGAAAATCATGATCGCAAAACGGAGCACCAAGAGAGGACAGACTTGGGGTGAAAGGGTTAAGCTGGGAATTGAGATCTGAATGTGAAGCCTGTCTATGTCACGAGCTCTCTGTGCACTTTAGCTGAGCTTGAAAGGCACAAAAAGGAAGTTTTGAGGCCTACGCTCCCACTGACAGCAACAGGGGTCAAGCATGAGACTGCCATGTGGGCTTCTGAAAACATCCCTCTGCATTGCCAGATGCCCATCTGTAAAATGGGGAGGATAAAACGGCTGTGCCTTGCAGCATGTATAGGAGACATGTTTCAGAGGCGCTCAGAGATGTGGAACACGTAGCTGTCCGAAAAAACCAGCAGTTCACTCCCTTCACAAAATATCCCTCTGTTCCCGGGTCTCCCCATTGTCTCCCTATTTATGGCTACACTACGCAGGGGGGAAAAAGGATGCGAAACCCTTTTCTGAGCTGTTGGCAGTTGCCGTTCTTGGCGGGTTTGACCCAGAATCAGCACAGATAGCTGTGGAAAAGTCTTCATAATCGCTCCGTCCTCCTCCCTCCAACACTGCGAGACTGTTCCCTATGCTCTAAGCCTTTTGTATTTTGTCCTCTATGCTAATAAACCTCACAGGCAACAGTGCTCAGTTCATTAACTCCAGCAAAGTTTCCCTTCGATGATTAACTCCAACTGTCTAAACACACAAGGCTCCAGAGGAGCTATTCAGATGCCTAAATGTAGGCGTCTAGTGCCATTTTACATGCCCCCGGGTACCCTGCCCGGCCTCTGGCTGCTGCCCCGGAAGGCAGTGGGTCTCCCATTGGTCCAGTGTTGTTATCTCTGGCCCTGTATTGATGCCTTGGATCCCCAATAGCTTCAAAATGGTATTAAGTACCAATATTTTGGGCCCTGGAGCAGCTGCCCAGATTGCTACGCTTGTATATTTAGTTTCTCTACTTCTGTTGGCAGGGTACAGAAGGAGGCAAATCTTGACTTTCAGGAGGAAGAGGATAAAAGTGACCCTACAACCTGAGTTTGCGTGTTTTTCTTTTTTTCCATAATGCTACTCTCTAGAACATACGTACACTTTTTACTGTTGCTGTAACTATGCTCTCCTTTTGCTCCCCAAATATTTTTCTGCTGCCTCCCACTCATTTTGCCCACGTTGGTCTGAGGGGTCTCACCCTTCCTATACATAAGGAATCCAATCTGCAGAGATGTTATACCCACAAGAAGGTATCCACTTTCCTGTTCACAACCCCTCAGGAGAAACAATGCCTAATTTCTCCCTTCAGCCAGACCTCCTAATGTAAGCAAGCTGTTCCCTTCCCAGTTGTCTGGCTCACGTATGGTTTCAAATTGATGTTGTTAATTCAGTGACAGATGCACAGGGTGCCATTAGTGGGTCTTTTTAAATGGGAGCATAATTTTTATCCATCAAGAGCCTTTTACCATGCTGGTACTTAACCTTGAGCAGGGAATAAGAGTGACAGCAAGGAGCTGGCCGTATTTTCAACACAATCTTGCAGAACTGCAGTGACAATGGATGTGTGCAGTTTTTGGTGTACCGGTTTTGGGGCTAGTTTGAGTCAAAGCATCCATGCTGAGGGCAGCGTTGCCTCCTCTTACACCGAGGCTGGTTCTGGTTCTGTGTCGTTTGGCTTATGTTTGACTTTGGTTGATTTGCAGGCCTGAATCCAATGCCTGCCCATATGGGTGGGAAGATTCCTATTGACATTAATTGGAGTTGTATTAGGGCTGTAGTGACTTTAACTTTGTGGGATGGACAACTGCAGTCCTATCCTTAGTCAGAGAAAAGGTACCTCACAGCAGGAACTGAGCCAGCATCTCCTCAAACACCCTAGAAATGGAGCTTAGAGGAAATAACTCAGTAATACAAGCTGAGAGCGTGGCTCCCCTGCCCCTTCAATAGCTGCCCTCACTTTGAGCCTACAGACAAGGTGCCAATTAGTGGTGCTTGCGGTGGGGTGAGTTTCTATGATGTGGTGGTTTGCCCATTGGGATCTCTTTTGAGGTCAGCAGCCCATTTTGGATCATGTAGCATGGGGCAGCTTTCAGATGGGAGCAATTTTTGGTAGTGGTCATCATTACAGGCTGCACATGAGATCATTTAATCTTCAATGGATACTTAAGGCAGTCTTCCTGAGGCTGGCTTTTGAGCATCGCTGCATGTTCATGTGTGCACATGAAAGGGAAAGGGGTTACTAGAAGAAAATAAAAGAATCATACCCTCTTTGAGTCAAGGAGACTGTCTGCACCATGGGCTCTGATTCATTATGCCAATAAAACTGGAACCAATATTATCACTTGAATTTGCAAGACTGCTTATCAACCTGCAAACATTCAAGGGGGTAGCTAGGGAATAGCTGTTCCATATTCCTCCGTGTGCACCATTTCAAAGGCTTTGGGATGGGTGGGGAGGCAAGGCTGAGGAAATCAGTGCCAGAAATGGCTTTTCTGCAAAGCTGGCAGCTTAGAAAGAGAGCCAGCAGAGGGATCTGAGTGTTGTATGGTACTTTTTGGAGAATTCAGGTGCAAGCCACAGGAATTTTCTCATGAGAAACCCCTTCCAAGATGCAGGCGAGCTTGCCAGGCACCAGATGTTTGTGACTTCTTACAAAGAGCTGCAGTTAAAGCCCTTCAAACGAAAGCTTCTTTTCTGAGCACACTTGTGGTTTGCTGGCTGCCCCCCTAATTAAGCTGAGCCTGGGGGAGAGGAGGCCCAGGGATCTACATCCATGTTAGCTATCGGAGTCTGAAGGACATTTTTACCGTTTTTATTGACTGAGGCCAATGCAGTGGAGTTTGCACACAGCAGGAGGTAGGGTCAGCGTGAGAGCATTTGAAGAATGTCAGAGGCTGCTGATAAAGAAGTGAATGTGTTTTGTGAATGAAACATCGGGGAGAGTTCCTGGCTTGGCCACTGATGGCCTGCGTGACTTGAGCAAAGGACAAATGTGCGGGACTTTGGGCCTCACTGGAATGACATGGAGGGGATGGGCTTACTGGCCATATTCCAGTAATTTCTCTGGGTATGGTGAGGAAATACACAGCGGCCAGGCAGAGTCCAAGCTAGCTCGTTAGCTATAAAGCTATAGATTATGCACAGTGAATAGCATATTTGGAAAAGGAGGATAGCAGGGCCTCTACAAGGACTTCACTGAGGTGCGAGGAGTTGAGTTATATGTGTGCTAGGCTCTGGGCTGTGCTCTCTCCTTTTGTGCTCAGGAAGCCTTGTGTGAGTACTCAGCGGAGGAACTATGCCATATATTGGGGACCATTTGGTACTAATGAGGCCACTGGTGGCTCCTATAGTTCTCTGCAGCTCATGGCAGGGATGGGACAGACAAGACTGCTTAAGGGCAGCACTGGTGGTTGGTGCGGAGCGGTCTCTGGATTACGGCTCCTAGAGAAACGGACCCAAATAGCACCGTGGAGCAATTCCTAGGCCTCTCTATCCTGAGTTCTGGAAAGGGCCAGCGGCATAAAGGAACAAGCTCCCTGATGCTCTCTTTTGCCTGGTGTGCCCAGAAGAGCTGGACCCAGCACAGAACTGGGCAGCGTATATCATGGCTGGATGACCCTGTGGGAACACACAAAATGTGGGAACATTTTGTGTTGTGTCTATTAACAACCGGATATGAATGCCCCAGTACTTGGTGTCTTGTTTTCTTTCTTTTTTCCTGTGTACATGTCTTCTCCAGAAGCGTCTGAGGTGGGCTACACGCAGAGCAGGGTTACTCAGTGATATGCATGCTCACAGTGGTTTCAGATATCAAGCCTGGTGGCAGTTCAGAATCAAACCCAACACTAGAAAAGTCAGGAAGGATCACACCCCAAAAGTGAACCACTGGGCATCACTGAGGGTTTTTATTCTTTGTAGCACAGGGTGCCATCTGTTCTTAGGATCATCCTGGCACTTTTACTTCACAAATTTGCAGAGCTAGGATACTAGTGATACGTCAATCGATCTCACCTGCGCTCTCACTGTGATGTGCTACTATTTTGGTAGTTTTGTCTTTTCATTAGGAGTCTTAAATTTTCTAGAATGCATTAGGGCTTGTGCTGCCTCGAGTGGCAGCTCTGTGGCACTCCTGCACTCTTTCCCTCTTTGGTACCTATGAGACCACATCTGAAGTACCATGTTCAATTTTGATTTCTCCGGTACAAGAGAGATACCGGCAAACTGGAGGGACTCCAGCAGAGGCCACCAAGACCATTTGGGGTTTGAAACACATGACGTACAAGGACAGAGTGGATTTATTCAGCTTGGAGAAGTCTATGGGAGGATCTAACCTGCTATCTATCTGCCGTCCCAGGGGACAGCAGATGGAGCCAGTCTCTTCTCTGAGGTGTCCAGAGAAAGGGCAAGAGGCAATGGACACAGGTTGCAGCAAGGGAAATTCTGACTAGATATTAAAAAAAAAAAAAAAATCAGTGAGGGTGGTCAAACACTGGCGCCCCAAGCAACCTGCTCGAACTTTGAAGTTGGCCCAGCTTTGAGTAGGAAGTTGGACTGCAGCCTTCCAGAGGTCTCTTCAGCCTATTTTTTTCTGTGATTCTAAACATCTAATAAATGACCAACTGTGATTGTCATTGGACTTACTAACCTATATGGCCTCTCCTAGTCCTTCAAGTCTTGCAGTTTCTTAGATGATTAATGCCTTATTAAATCATACTTTGCAGAAAGAACAATCATCCCTCTGAATGCATGGACTACCACATCAACACCCAGACTAGATGCTCTGAGAGGCTTCTAGGCAAGGCAAGGAAATAACACGATACATTTCTAGCAGTCCAAACACAGCCTCTTCACTCATCTACGCTCTATGCGAGAGCCAACCCTGGATGACATCCCAGTACTAAAATGGGTACTAAATAATGAAAATAAACAATGACAGTATTTTCACACTGCTTGCCTGAGTACAGCTACAAAATCCCAAGTCTTTTGTTTTGCAATTTAAAGACAAAACAAGCATAAAAAATTTCCTGCTTGGAAACATAATTCTTTCTACTGAACAAATCAGCAAGCAAAACGCTAGGGGTCGAGCTATGCAGGAGGTCAGGGTGGAGGTTATGAGTAGCCCTTTTGGGTCTTAAAGTCGACGGAAATCACACCTCCAACGAAGTCAATGGCAGTTTTGTCTCATTGATTTCAGTGAGGCCATGATTTCCGGGCATGAATTTGTGTTCTGCCTCGAGCCAGCCCTGCTCCCATCAATCATACTTCTGTCAAACTAGTAAGAGTGAATGAGGAAGGATTTGGTTCAGGCAGAATAGCACCATCTCAGCTCAAACAAACGGGGTCTTGTTTCAGGGGCAGATTTACCAAGAGATTTCCATGGGCTGTCACCTGTGAATTACCATGAACGATGGCTGAGGGCCCCCCCAGTCATGCAAGGGGGATGCTGCTGTACCACGACCAAGCTCTCCATCCTGCCACGGTAACATTAACTCCTATATTTCTGTCAGTTTGGGTTTTCTTTTCTCTAACTTCCTAAAGCAAAAAATAAAAGGTTTCCTGTCTGATCTGATTTGGGAAAACAACCCCACCAACGATCTTCTCAGAGGCCTGCCTTCCTCCCTTCCCCCATGAAATGAGAGTGGCTTGGCTAAGTGGGACTTTTGGTGGTCTGTCAACAATCCCAGCTTGCTATCTAATTACTTGTTCCCCTCAGGCTTCAGAACTCTCTTTTCGCCAAACAGACAAACAATTTCTGATCCAATTTCAGATCCTTTTTGCTATATGCTGCTCTCATGGGACTGCACTACCCCAACAAACATTTCTGGCTTGACCAAGCAGAAATTGTGTCTAGATCTATATAATCATCCGTCTGTATTCATTTCTACTACGGAGAGACAATTCCCTATTACATTTCAAAGGGGTTTATTGGCTCAGAGACACAGCAAAGCAACAGATCACAGAGGGAAGAGTACTTATTTGGACAAAATGTTATTTGTCTACATAATGCAACTTGATATTTGCGTCTAGAACTGTATCCAGACTGGGAGATTTGACTTTATATATGAACAAATCCACCTTTGATGCACATATATCTGGTAGATTCTGTTACATATTACACTGCTATCACCACGCTGGGTGTGTGTTCCTGCACAGACAATCTCTCCTTTCTGACATAATATTCTAGGTATTACAGAAAGGATGCCAGCCAGTGGGAACCTACAGAAGGAATCTATAGCCCTTGAATCAGCTATGGCACACTAGAATGATTCATCCAGTCCATCAGTCATTCCTGCCACTCTCTTCCCTAAAGATCCTCTTGCTTTACCCAGAGGCATGACTAAAGTACGTCTTTCTTGTAACCACAATCCATGAACACCCATCCTATGAAGCACATATGCCCAGTCACGCTATGAGGATGCACATGCATATAGGATCGCATGACTGAAAACATGCTCATGATGGAGAGTGCCTGCATTTGAGGTCCCATGACAGCAGTAATCCCATACACATGGTGATGGGCTACAATGCATAACCTTGTGAGCCTTCTCTCCAGGTCACTGACTTAGAGAGGCCTCATACTCACAGCTACTGAGTATCTAGGTCCCTGCCTGGCTTCATCTGGTAGCCACTCTGGAAGCTACTCTGGCTTAGAGTAGCGAGCCCTGATGAACGAAGAGAAAGCATTTGAGCAGGGTGGGGCACGTGGGGAGCCTACTACCACTTTAGAGCCAAGCACAAGCCCCGGAGGAGGTTTCAATCTCACTCCAGATCTCCACCCTAACTTCAGGGTGCTGCGGTCCAATTTGTTTCACTTTGTGCTGCTGGAGTGATTTGTTTTTGCATCCTGTTGAAGCTCCTGCTGTGCGCTGCAGAATCATTTAAGACTCGGCTGCTGCTTTTAGAGAGAGTTAACCTTTAAGACCTGACTTTGGCAAAGCACTTAAAGCAAGTGAGTTTTACTTTGCTGGGACTGCTCCAGATTTAGTGGTAGCCATAGGCTTGACTTGGCTGGATCAGGGGATGATACCTCATGCTGCAGCCTTTGTGAATGCATATCGTTGCAGAAAACCCTTGGGACTGCGTGTATTACAGCCTTTAGCACTGTTCATGTACACTGAACCACTGCAAAAAATGCTAGCTTCCCTATAAGACAGCACTGCTGTAGGCTATGTATTAGCACTTACATGTATTATAGTTGGTCAAGCCACACGTTTGCCTCGATGATGAAAACTGAGCATGATTTTTTTCCAGTTAGTTGATTTGGAAAACAACTCCACCAGTGATCTTCTCAGAGGCCTGCCTTTCTCCCTTCCCCCATGAAATGAGAAAGAGGTGTTTTTACAAGTTCCTTCATCTAGGCAGTCTACTCAGCTGTCAGAGATCAAGCCTGTTTGGGAGAGACACTGAAGCAAACTTTTATCAGCCTCTATGAGATAAAAAGTGGCGATTATGACCTATACCTAAGTGCTAATTCGTCCTGGCTCAACTGTGCCAAATTCCACAGAGCCAAACTGTTCCCACCTTTTTCTGAGCTATGGGGCCCTTGTTTCAGGCTACACAGAGTTAGGGTATAGGTTAAGGAGCGTTTCTTTCTCTGGCTGCTGTGATTTATGCAGCCTGCACCCACCCAGCTCCTGCAGCTGTGCTAATGATACTGACTGTGGACCAGATAGTGAATGGGATTGGGAACGACTGAGGTTAAAAGTGACCACTTTTTTGGGCTGGATCATGCAGAGCTCTGATCACTTCTTTGGGCCAGGTTCCTTCCTGGCTACACAACTATACCAGCATGACTGAGGAAGTGGCCCGGGGAAGGAAATGAGCCATGGTGGCAGGGTCGTGAGGGGGAGGAGGGTGGTAAAGGCCATTTAAACTGGTGCAGCTGCCAAAAGAAATGTTCACTGAACGACAGCCTAGTGGCACATCTGGCCAAATCCCGTGGAAATCCTCAGTCTCAGGGACAAAATCCTGCTTTCCAGTCCAATCCGCTTTGATCTGATTTATTCATCTCTCAGTGCTCTTGACAATTTTTTGGCACAGAGAGGTGCAGTAGCAAGGCATGGGTTGGGGGGTGCTCAGGCAAGTATAGGCAGGAAGGAAAAGGGGAAGAGCCTGGTGCTGGATGGTAAACAACCCTGAAATGAAGGCAAGCAGCAGTAAAGAGGTGGTAGTGACAACACTGTCTCCTGCATAACAGCGATGGAATAAGACTTTTCAGCTGGGAAAGGTCTTACACTCTGGCTGCTCTTCAGTGGTTACAGGTCTGAGTCTTACATTTTGATGTGGAATGAAACGGGGTGAGCAACCTTCCTCTGCGGGAAGGAACAGCACAGTAAGGAACCTCGCTTTATATATGTCTGCCTCCTCAAATGCTGTCTGTTTCCAAACTCTAAACCAAGACTGAATTACTGCACTATAAAACGAGTTGAACCTGCCGTGACCTGAAGACTGGTTCAGTTTACAGCCAAGTCCATAATCCAAAAAGCACGAAGGATCAGCAATGGGAAGAGAAATAAAAGCGTTGAGCAGAAGGAGTCAGCAGGTAGTCCTTAACAGTCAGCTAATCACAATGAATAATTTATTACAGCAATGCCACTGAGAGTCCGCTAGCTTTTAAACCAGTATTTCCTGGAAATGTTTTTTGCTCCTCTGGATCATTTGTAAAGTTGAAATATTTTATCCCTGTCTGCAATGCAAAGATGTTTGTGAAGGACTTAGGAAAAGATGCTCTTCCAAGAAGAGCTCAATTAGTCACGAGGCGAATACACTGTTTCTGACCCCAGCTGATTCTGGATGCTCTAGGGAAAGGGTCACCCTTTCTGTATATATCCCCCAGCTCAGTGGCATGCCAGGGAGAGGAAAGTTACACGCTGCGTACCTCTGACAACAGAAACCAACCTGCTGCCAAAGAAAACATCTTCCTTGAGCATGAAGGTTTATAATCCCTCCGAAAATCCTGTTTGAATACAACCTATTCAGTTTTATAACTCTAGCTGGAAGTGTTGCCCATGCACACTCTAAGTCCTTTCTTTAACTCTTCCAAGGTCTTGACACCTACAGTATCATGTGGCAAGCAGTTAGGCAAAACTAACTGCGCTCCCTTTAACCCATTTGAATTTCATGCTGCTTCTGCCTGTTTGACCGTCCTGACGTTCTTCTATGATGGGTCTGGGTAGAGACCAATTTGTTAGCTTCCTCCTCCCCATTATTCATTAGTTTCTATACATTTCCCATCAATCCCTACTTTGTGCTTTTTTAAGTACTGGTCTGTCATTCCTTCACCACAGGAAGCACAAATTTAACCACTCCATCAATGCAATTATGGACTCGACAATGCTTCATTATGCCCTAAAGCAGAGAGGATCTCTATTTGTTCTGCAATAAAGAAGCTCTTAATTAGACTATTGTTCCTCCTGTGTAAATATCTTGTTTTGCCTCTGGAACTGGGAAAATTCACTCTATCTCTTGCTGTTTGGAAAAGGCCAAGTGACATCACACAGCAAGCTTTCACTTTCTGACAAAACTAATGTGTTGATTACTTTGCTCATGCCGTCAACAAGCAGGTGAGTTCTCTCTGATCAGACACACAGAGCTACTAATTTAACATGTGCTTTGCACTGCTTGGCACACGGGGTCCAACCCTGCTCTTGTTTTCACAAGTATAAATGGAGAGTCAGTTTCTTGCCACTGTTTTGGATTTACGACACTACTACAAATTAACTTCTTCTGTAATGAGAAATCCACAGACCTTTGTGGGGACCTCACTACAAGGGATATAGTATTTTTGCTGAAATGTTTAATTTGACCTTAGAGAAAGGATAACATTTTGGGAACAAATGGCAGAAATCTATACCTCGCAGTCACAGGGAAAATCTTTGTCAAGCTACATTCATGGCTGAATTTTGGGATACCTCAAATTTTATCTTGTTCACAGAAGTTTTTATACCTCTTGTGTTCTCTTCGGTCAACTGGACAATGAGAACAAGGATAATGTTTACAAGGCTGAAAAGAAGGCTCATCTTAAGTTTTGTTGCCGCTAGACTTCTGTGGGAGAAACTGGGATATCACCAAATAATGGTACTTCTTGCAAAGCAAGCAAACACTACTAGACTCTCCTTTAAGGTCATTTTATTTTCAGTGAGAAGTTAAACAATTCCTGGGTCTGCTTAACGGCCATATGGAAGCCCTCTGGCTGACTTTGTTAATCATTCATTCTTCAGTTTGGAGTTAATTGTTTACTAAAACTGTTACGCTATGTGCACTGAAAGATGCCTTTGGGCTCTTAAATCAGTGGGAATATCTCACTAGAACAACAGACTGCTACTGCAGCTGCTTGAGCATGCGGGACTCATTGTCACAGAGCTCCAGGCTACGCCACTTCTGCCTCTTGTGAGGATCTCTTCTTGGGTTGGAGTAGAGCAACATCCCTACCCATTGGCTAAAATGAACAAATACAACTCACAGATAAGGTAGTCACAGAGTGATGCTGCACTGCCCAGCTTTTTTTTCTCTGATTGCTCCGCAACATGAGGAGAAAAATAATGACACTTCTCTGAACACGATGGTTATGATCACTGCAGCCCCAGCACCTCATGAGAGAGCGGTGCTGATACATTGTCTGAAGACTTGGCTTTGGTTTATCATGAATTTTGGATGGTGCTGAACCAAGATGCTGGGCAGAGCCCAGCAGGATAGTGTCTCTTTTCAGGTGGACACCTGAAGGCCCTGAAGGACCTTTCTCTTCATAAGGAGATTTGTAGAAGCTAAATCTTAACTAACACAGAGGGAGAAGGATTCTGCCCATCCTGGAGGCTGCGGGCTGCTGCTACAAAGATGGCACTGGTTCTGCAAGCCACTGCTAAATTTCCAGCATGGCTCAAGATATAGTTAACAGAACAGCATTATGGGATATTGAGGAAGCCACTTCTCCACACGTGCTATTCCTTTCTTCTTGTTCGGCTCTAGTGATGGATTTTGTGAGGTATACTTCTTGCTGCTCAATAGAGACCAAAATCTTTGCATTTATTCAATACCCAAGAATGAACTGCTATCAGATCATCCCTGATACAAACCAGATCTGGATTCAGACAGGCAGCATTCAAGAGGAAACCTTCAGAGAGGCTTGTGGAGTCTCTGAGCTACCCCCAAACACACAGGGGAAAAATAGAAAAGAGAGCAACAGGCCTCAAAATGATGGCTTCAGGGCTTCCAGAGGACCAAAGCATAGGCAGGAGGCAACATAAAAATAGAAGCACAGAGTCACATTAGGCTCTGCTGCCCAGTACAAGCCGCATTCCAGTTGAACAGCCCTGCATTCCTATCTGAACCACTTTGGACTATGCGCCAGATACCCATCTCAGCTGCATCCTCAGCAATGCTGGAGGACTTATGCCTGAGTGAGAATGGAGCAAGCAAGATCAGGTTCTGGCCCAGCGTCAGCCCCAGTTCTCCTCTCTGAACTCATCCAGTTTGCTGACAAGCCTAGTTAGCTTTCTAGAGACACACGGCTGATTTACTTGAGCAATTTAATAAAAATGTGGTTTTGACTGACTGCTAATAGGATCACTTGAGATAGGCTCAGCTGCTCAGTGTGGGTTACAGTTTTACTTACAAGCACAATAAGCATGGAAAACTATCTATGATGACATAATAGGAAAACATTACAATCTCTCTTATAAGACAAGCAAGGTTTTTATATACGTTTAATATAAATTTCTTGGTTTCAGCTGGCTTCTTGCTACGATTTTCTGCTTGTGTTTTTTCCAGGGAGATTTATTTTTCTAGTGTAGTTTTTCAATCTGTTCCTAGTGTTGGCAACGTGCAGAAACAAAATAATAAAGATCAGAAAAGACATAATCTTATCCCCCACCCCCATTAAATTTTGCCTTGCAGGAAGTTCAGTAGCACTAACCCCTTTTGCTTTGCACAGGGAACTCTTGAACTAGCCCATGCTGGTACAGTGAAGTGAACCAGATTTCATGGTAGGCTCCCAGATGCCACGGTTATCAAGTGCAGTTTTTACAATGTAATTAGTGCAGAATTAAACATTGCACCTCAGAGTTTTACCACCTGTGTAGGGTACGAAGCCTTTTTACTCTGTCTGTGCAGGGTAAAAGCACACTACGGAGCAATAACAAAGCCTTAGCCATTCTATCCATGTCTTCTCCCTGGTTTATACTCTGCATTTTGGGGTAGCCCTTGCAAGCATCATGTAACAGAGTAATACTTATCCAGGCTCCTTTGCACTGCTGTGGTCTCTGGACTGTGGCAATGGGCAAATTCTAGCCCGGAAATTCCTGCTCTCCCCTCCCACCCAACCTTCTCTCCCAGATTTATGACCAATTCTGCTAAGCCACAGAACTTCTCAGTGGTTTATATGAAAGGCTGCATTATTGTCTTGGGTCTCCTGGATCTCATACATACTTTGCTGAGATAAAAACCAAGTTCCCAATAACAAGAAAACTGGCATCCTATTTTTCAGGTTGCTTGTTGCTGTCCTTGAGAGAAAGGGTAGGAGATGCCTGCAGTCTCCCTGGTGATGCGCGAGCTGGAGGCAGAGAGCCAGTCAAGCTGCTTTCAAGCTCTCACACCAAGGATATAAACCAGATCACACTGAACAGCCTAGAAGAGAAAGCAGAGAAGCTAAGAAAGGAGGCTTGACTCTTCCAGTGGAAACAGCTGTCTCCTCTCATGCAGCCAGAGTACCTAGCCTCGTTTCTTCCTTCTCTCTTCTGATGCTCCTTCCCGCCCTAGTCACCTCATCAGGGTTGGTGGACATTGCTACAGCTTCTGAATGGCTGAATCCTGTCACGGCAGGGCACTGTTTTCCTCCAAAGAGGTGTTTCTACCACTAAGACTGACTTCTGAAGGCATGTTTTAAGGGTATGTCTCCCCTGGGGGGTTGGCACTCATGGAGATGTGTGGGTGCAGACACCTAGCCTGGCATGTTTTAGGCTATCATCACATGTGAGTATGGCTTGCCCTGCAGGTAATGACTGATACCAAAGAGATATGTCTTTTAGAACACAGATGCTTTGTGAAGAGCCCCTTATTCCCCTCATCCTCTCCTTCAAAGAATAAAAGGCTAATCAATGCATCTATTATCTCCTGCCGTCTCCTTAGTATTTCTGTTTTCCTACCAAAACCTAGATTCTAGTTTATTTTAATAGAAGATGCTATCTGTGGACACCAGGTAGTGGTCAGATCAGAGGAGGTGAAAGAAAGGGAGGGGAGACGCCTTGGCAAGGAGACAATGCAAAGAGAAATGCACAGTTCAGTGGAAGCATTTGCATCCACAGAAGAGCTGCCTAGTTGCTCTCAATCACTTAGTTCTGCATGGCTCCATGCAAGCAAGCCTCAAATCTTGGCTTGACTCTTAATGTCTCAGTGGGTTTGCAGCAGAACAAGCACTGCTGCTAACAGACTGTGCCTGCCAAACTGCAGAGCATGTGCTCAGAGTTGAGCTGCTTTACGTTAGACTGCATCCTAGGTAGCAATATCAGAACACCAATGCTTAGTAGGATGAGCTCAGGGGATCAAAGCCTTCCTCCTCCCAAATGCACAGGACATTTCTTAGCTAGGTATCTCAAAGGAAATTTGAAAGACCTGGGACAAATGGTGATTTTCAGATGAACTGAAAGCCCCACTAAAAACTGTAATAAAGAAACCAGAATGCCTAGTCATCCCTGACCACGCTCAACTTCTGTGATCAGATCTGTACATGCTGTACCTTGATTTGTGAACTGTTTTAAAGTAAAGTTCCTAAACAAATCAGATACTGAGTGAAAACATGTTAATGCCTTTTTGTTAGGCATGTGATGAAAGTCTTCTTTCACTGTTTGCCTGATAGTAACTCAGTAAAATCCTGCTTACCAAATGTAACACTGTCCCTGGAAAAACGTGCATTTTTTTCTTTTTGTAATAAATGGAAGAAGCTTCCCCATCTATTCTTCCCCCCCTCTCTCTCCAATCACTTATAGCTTGACAAAACACTATCAAGGGACAGCTGCGCACCCCCATAGCCAGTGGGGGATGGGAAGTCTCCAGCACCTGAGAGGATCTATCCTCCAGTTCCTATTTATACCTTATTAACCATGCAAAGAAGAATGATAAGTTGCAAGATCGAGTGACGCTTATTTTCCCCCTTACCACAATAGTTAATAAATTAGGAGCTTTTTTTTGTTTATCAATTTTCTGCAGACATTCAAACAAGTTTGGGAGAAACTTAACATCCTTCAAAATCACATGAATTAATGCCAGCATTTGGCACGTATCACACCACCAAATCAAGCTATAACATGAGTTGGAAGCCCAGCCCTTGCTAGTAAAGTAAACGCTTACCTTTCTTGGTTTCACTTTATCGTGGTAGTCGTATTGAAAAATCCCCTTGTAGCTAAGTCCTAACCACCAAGGAATTCCCTGCTTGTCCTGGAAGCAAAAATAGAGGGAGCTATATGGAATGGGAGAGGGAGATACTGGAGATTTCTTAGGTTGTTAATCAAAGTAAAGATCTGTTTCTAAGCAAGATCCTTGAATGCTGTGGGTGCTGTTAAATTAGTCCTGCTAAATTTTCCCAAGTCACCAAGCTCTTTTGGTGTTTAGGGGAGATCTGTTGCACTTTCAGCCATGACATATAAAACCATTTAAAATGCATCACCTGCCATTAAGTTACTCAGAATGCTGTCAGGGGAGGTTTAACTTTGGTCCCTTGTGCCATGGTACATCCTCTTCCTCCTCCTTGTAAATTATTCAGTTTGAACGCTCAGATATTGGAGACGAAGGAAGGAGAATCACCCAGCTGACTTGAATTATGGGAAGGGATTTTAGCATTAATCTTGAAAATGCAGCATTAATGGGATCCAAGAGTTACCAAGTGATAAGGGCTGACAGGCTTGGACCCAACTGCTCTGCATCTGAGTATGCAATAAAACAGTCTTATGGAGTAATGGCTGATATCTGATACCAGCCTCTTTGCAATTTGCTGAACTGGAGTCCTCAATGAAATTATATCTGTTCTGTTAATGTGACAGAGAAAGGCAGGGTAAAATCCAGCAAAACCAAAACCTCCACATCAGGCAGAAGCAAAGCCTATTATGTGCAATACTTGCTGCCTCACTACTGCTCACTGATGCTTATCGATCATGAGGAGTTCACTGTAACAGCTCTCAACTGCTTGCAGGCTTGGGCACCCAGCCCAATCCATCAGTTCTTCCTTGATCTAGAGCAGTCCAAGAGAGCCAGGTGCAAAAGGGTGCTGGAGGTATCGTGCCCTCTGGCAAAAGACAAGGCTAATGCTTTTCTACAAAAGACCGTGCACATTAGCAGAAATAGACTAGGACACATCTTCCTGAGACAGATACTGTCAGATATTTGTATCTTTATGGTACTGTATGTGCACAAGATAACAGAGACATATGAACAAATATACGAGTTGTGCAGAGAGATAATGATGAAACACATCACAGCTCCAGGGATGTTAAGTGATGGGAAGTACTTTGGGGAGCGTGGATCTAGCTTTCTGTCTATGTTTATTGATTTCTCCACTTAAAAAAAAAAAAAAAAAGCAACCCTCCACTGCCGGTCGTGCAGGAAAGTGATAATAGAAGACTGGGAGATCTGGTGATAAATCACTAGACAAACGAAATGAGAGATTTCATGAATACCTGCATGAAATCCACATAGTTAGAAATAGAGAATGGTTCGGAGAGGGGGACATGTTAGTTCTAGAGGATGGCCCAGTGCTTTGGCATTAACAAGGTATACTGTATCTATATCCAGATATCTACATGTCAAGTGAATGGAGCTGTAGCCTGCAGATCATGACTGGCCCTAGTTAGCTGCTCATAAATCTACAGGCTGGGAAAGACGTGACCTCCTGGAACCGCGAAAAGGCGCTGGCTTGTCACTTTGGTGCCGGTTCACTGGCATCACCAGAGCTTGCTGCTGCTTGCGGGCTGAACATCCTAACACAATAGAAGGATTGCAAGAATTTTATCTCGAAGAACAGGATTTTCCTCTCTGGAGTTGTATTTACCAAACATTCACTACACAGTTGAAATAAGTTTACCCTACCACAGGAAATGAAACAAGACTTTAGTAATAGCGTATTGTATTCTGCAAGCAGGACGGTTATTTGTACCTCTCCCCTCCCCTCTCCAGCATCATTTTAATTCAATAAATGACTCTTTTTTAGTAGAGCTTACCTTTACCGCGTAATAATGCACTCCATACGTTGGGAGGGATTCTACAATGCTCATATAACTGCAAAACAACACATAAGAGAATAACATGTCTGTGAAACAGAGAAGATATTGTCTGAAAAAGAAATACTTAAATAAATAAATAATTAAGTTAATACATACTTAAAAATACAGTATTAGATGAGATGGCGACATAGTTACATATTGGATTTACAGCCCAGTATAAATATTTCCTGACAAAACAAATGTCACCAAAAGGTGCTCTTATTTCACTTACTTCACAATTGCTTGACCTCTTGTCTGACCATTTAGTTTCTTGTAATGTTCAATGACTCGGTCCTCACTGGAAAGGAAGAAATGACATGTTTTATCTAACTGCAGTATAATATATAAGAAGCTTGCCAAAAGGTGAAGAGACACTTCTGTTAACACAGCTACTAATTGAGGGAATCAAAACATGCCAAGCAAAGTGTTACATGATGGGATTTGATGCAGCCTGGGGAAAATAAGGGCGACGCAAAGTCTCAAAACAAAAATGGATTTCTAAGAGCTGCTTTTCTGGAAGAGGCTCATTTTATTCACAGACATTGTGTCTATTTGTACAGACTTTTCCTCTCTGCCTAACTTTCCTTATCTAAAAATGTCACCCGTGATGTTTCATTGTGTGGCAAAAAGATGTGTATTGGAGCTGCTCAAGCTCTCTTTTGCCCTAGCTGATGCAAATACTTTCCAAGCCCACTAGACCTGTTAGCTAGTAGAGCTTTCTGAAACTGGTGGCCAACCATATCGCTAAGTCTCACAGACTACACCTCACAGCAGCTGCACAAACCATGTACAGGAGCACTAGTGGAAATGCTCTGGAGACATCTTTCTTAGCAAGGAGTTAAATTCTTAGTGTACACAGAGTCAATGTCTATATCAGCAGGTTAAACAGTGGCATGGAATGTTTCCAGGCACTCAAACTCAGATGCCTACGCTGTTAAAATGTAGATGTGTTTGTACATACTTTTGACTTATACTGATCTGCATTCTCCCAGGTAGCCCCTGACCGTGGATTGGGAGTTTGCTTGGGGCAGGGTCCATTCCTAGTCTAGAGGCAGCCACGCTGCTTTGGAGACTAAGAGATTTTCACGGTATGAATGAAGGCTTTTCCTCACCACTGGGCCTCAGTGTTTGCTATACGCACGCCGAGACATACACTCATACACAGTATGATGCAGCATCCAAGAGCAGCTCAGCATTATCCAAGTGATAGACTGAGAGACAATTGTAAGTTCAACTTTGAAGAGTTTCAATTTTACTTCTGCAGTGAATGGGTAGCAGGAGGGCACAGACCCAGAGCCAATGATGTGATGCACGCAATGAGCTGTGATAGCAAAGTCACAGCATGGCAAAGTATAAGCCAAGGTTCTCCTTTCAAAGGTTGACAGTGTTCTCCTTTGACTTTCATAGCATTCCTCTGGATGTACAGCCATGCAATCCATCACAGCCTCCAAGCCTGGTGATACTTTCAGACTGGTCTGACTTTGGTTCTTTTCTCACTTCCAACGATGCAATACCCATGGGACCAGCTCTGTCAAATCGACATGACAGAAGACTCAAGTCCTCAGGTTTAAACCCAGCCTCTTGCTCCTTGTGTGGTAACACAAAGGATGAAGACTCCCTACTGAGTCTCCTAAAGGTGCAATGTAGACCTTGCCAGTGCAAGAGGAAGGAACCCTATTTTTAGGCCACATTTGTGCTCTCCCCACTTGGCACCCCACAAGCTTCCAGTAGTACCAAGCGTCTATCTGATGCCATTATCCAGCATGAGGTTTAGGCCAACGAGAACTAGCACTGCTCCCCTCCCCACGTTTCCCAAGGTCCAGTTTGCAGTGGGGTCTTTAAAGGCAGCCGCAGAGTTGTCCACAATGCAGTAATCCTTCTCCTAGGCAGAACTGAAGCTTGTCTCTTCACTGATTTCCCCATACTGGTCCTTGTGCCAGAGAGATGTGTGGAGCCAGAACCTCCACTAGAAAGAAGTTCCCCTGCCCCTGCTGGGCTCAGGCCTGCCCACAATGCCCATAAAGCCCTCTGTGACACGACAGGTAGAGGCCACACAGAGACTGCTATGACATCACATACACGATGCTCTATTCTGTGATGTCACAAGAACATGCTGCACTGTGACATGACAAACAGGCTGTTTAGTACACAGATAGGGCATGGGGCCCTGGCAGATGGGAGCTGAGGACTGTGCATCAATTCAAGCATCCTTGGTAATACAAGGAAGAAGAGAGAGGAACAGAAACAACTGAGTAGACAGCACAGGGTGACTCAAAGTAGATGGTCTATCCCATTGTCAGCAGGGCCAGCCGTTCTCGCACAAGGCTGGCATTTGCCTGAGAATAACTGCTTTCCTTGCTCTCTTGCCAAGTGACTTCCCTCACACATCCTGCCACACTAAAAGGCTCTCTCTCATTGGGTCAGGGTGAAGAGATGTCCCCCCACCAGCCCTCCACCAAGGGTACAGGGTGCCGACTGATTTGGTGACAAATTACATGGTTAAAGGAGTAGTCCAGCTCTCCACCAAATTCCTCAGAATAATTTTAATGTTTAGAAAATGATCTTTAAGGATCATGAGCAGGCATGAAATCACTGTTCCAAGCAAGTAACTTCCACAGATGTTATGGGCATGCATCTGAAGACAGAGCTTGGATCTCCCGCTATGATCATTGTAAACAGGATTACTTTTGGAGCAATAACTGAATTACACACGTGTTCAGTATTGGAAGATCTCCAAACAACATCATTCTTAATGATAAAGACGGGCAGAGAGGGCTTACAGTCCTTTGTAATTACCTTCTAAACCCATGATTACATGTGGATGCAATTCATCTTCCTCTCAGACAGGAACAAATTAGAAGTGACCTCACAGAAACCACGGAGTTTCTCCAGTGGAAAACTCTTGTGAGGTGCTAGGGATTGCTCTTTGCTTTGGTTTATACTCTGTGCAGATTAAGCCCTGATATTGAAGCCATTCAAAGAATGGATACATACATCAACCTACTGATTATCTAATGTGATTCCGAATGTGGTCTGCTTTCTTACAAGCAATTAATATAAAATAATTGATATGTTCTTAGACCATACCTCTCGCGTAAGGAAGCCAATCGATGGCCCATTTCCTTCACAGGGATAGATAAGATGTCAGGGAGCTTTTCTGAACAGTAGGATAAATAAAATTATGTTCTCAACCTGTACTAAAAGATATGGGATAGTCCAGGCTCTCTCAGTTCTGCTGAGCAAATGCAGGCAACACTCCCTATGCCTCAGTTGCCCCTTCAAGATACTGATGATGTCCCTGTCTATTGCAAAATGTTCTGAGGTCTACAGATGGACAGTGCCAAGAAAGTATCATTCTTGTTTCTACTTTCTTTTAGATGAAAAATAAAGCCCGTATTACGAATGGAGCCATGAATACTTACAGTGGGATTCCCTGCCTTTCACCTACATCTACAGTGCTGGGCTAGCCACACTTCAGGGAGAGAAACAGATACTCCAGAGAACAATTCATCCAATCTATTTTAGATGTCTTCCTTGGGAGGAGGTGACTGCCACTTCTCTCCACTGACAATAAGAGAGCTGAGGGACTCAAACCCAGGTGGAGATGTCTGCACTGAGGAAAAGTACATGGTCATGTGAATCCCACCCTGGCTGCCTGACGGTCATTCCTCTTTCTAACAATTCTTTCTTTTCATTCCTGTAGCCCTGTGCAAGGAAGATCATCCATCACAGAGGTCATCTTCTCTCTCCAACTCTGAGAAGAGGGGCAGGCCCAGCATGTGCTAGGGAAAACAAACAAAATCATTCATGGGTCAGGAGGAACATTAGCAGAGCTTATAAACAGTCTCCCCTGCCATTTCAGCTGTTCATGTTGAGCGGCTGCTGTGCTGTTATTGACAGCTGGCAGAGTGCTGGGACACTGCCTGGACCACCAGCTGACGTCTCTTCTCCCCCAGCCTTGGCTTGTTGCTGTGCCAGTGACAAAAAAACTCATTCATAATGCAGGGATCACAGAGGGCACTTAACTAATATGGAGACACGGGGGCTGCCAAGGCACTACTGTCTGTTTGGCAGTTCATAAAACATTCCCCCCAAAAGCTCCAAAACGAATACACGGATGATATCCCACAGCAGACAACTCTGATAAAGATCTTAAGAACTACCAGGAAATCCCTCCTGTTCGGCAGCTAACAGAACTGGATGGCAGACAACTTGCAAACAAATGCAGGGCCGGAGTTTCTCATCTTCAGAGCCAGATTTCAAAGGTATTTATTTCCCCCCTCTCCTCCTAGCACAGCGTTTTAAATAGCTGTCCATTCATTGCTGTGCCTTACTGTCTTCCTGTTACCACCCTGATTTGTCCATTTTGAGGATATTCTCAAACTTGCTAACAATGTCTGTGTTTGCAAAGATCCACGCAGTCATATACTGTCCCGCTGAAGCCTGCAGAGCACCTCTCGGGCTTAAGGTTCCAACAGCAGGATCAGAGCCTACGGTCTGTATTATATTAGTCATTTATCTAATATAAATTTATCTAATCAGAGCCTACAGTCTGTATTATTATATAGTTATTTAGCAAAACTACAGAGTAGTTTACAGATGATATTTTCAGAGTGGGATTTTCTGGCAACCTTGATGCCTTAAGTTGCTAAAAATAAGTTTTCATTCAAAGTCTATTGGAACATGGGAAGAGTCTGCCTTCCCTCTGGTGCTTCTGAAAATCCTATTCTAGCACCCACTTCTGTGCTATTGCCTCTGCTCCTTGCATTCTTGCTGACAACTAGTGCTGGGCTGGCTTGCTGGGGAGGATCTAAGCGTAGTTAAAATGTGATAACAATGGGTGGAGAGGAGCACTGTGAACAAACATGCTTTCCAAAGGTTATCTCCAGCCTAACTGTGATTAGTTTTGTATCTAAATAACAAATACTGTCAATTGTTTCCACGCATGGGCAAGAGAAATCAAAACTCAGGGCCTCAGTTCCTGGATTGTGTGGGAGGACCAGAAGCCCAGCTTTCACTAAAAAAAAAAAAAAAAAACAAACCCCAACCCCTCACTTCTTGGTTCACCAGTTATCAGTGATGCTAAGAGACGCTTGAGAACGACATGTGCAACAGATCCTTCTTAATCTGTAGAGAGCTGGAAACAGCAACTTGATGACATATGAATTACAACTGTCATCTTTACTGTCTACAAATACTGTCTACAAATTTCCAAAAAGAAGTCACAGGGAAGGGAAAGGCCTGGAGCAAGGCTGTGTATCCAGGACAGCCCATGAAGGTAGAGCCAGAGGTCCCAGACTGTCTTGATTCAGCTCTGGCTGAATCTTATCTTGGTGAAGCTATCATAGTATCCACTTGACTGTCTGTCTTATTACCTCTTACTCCATTTTGGACTATTTTTGATGCAGTTTCAAATATACTGTAGGATTTTTTTTTTTGTTTGTTTTAAACTAACTAGAACAACTACTCCTCCCACCCCTAACATTTTAAATGTTTCTCTCCGGAGCTGGAAATTCACTTGCTATTACTTTGTGCTAATGCTGGAGAACTGACTGCATATCGAAAGAGACAGGGTGAAATTGGTATCAAGTATATAATTTGCATGAGGTGTACAAATGAAGGGATGCAGCATGTCAATAAAACCAGTTTTAAAAATCTGCCTTTTTAGATCATTGAAGCTTGTTTTCCAGAGGCTTTTTGTCTGATTCATCAGCCGTCTCTTTGTGAGAAGGTTCACCATTTCAGAGAGTGTTTATGGAAAATGCATTACTAAAAAAATAATGAACTACATAGTGTACAATGGGTCTGTAAGACTTGGTTACTGAAGCGAAATCACAAGGGAGTCAGAGGACTGCAGCCACTTGTTTTATTACTCTATTGGAAACAAACAACTTCCCAACTGGGACCTTTTCTTAGTCACATGAGAACTCTCTCAAAATTAAGCACAACTGCAAGGAAGTGCTGGATCTTGTGTATAACTGCAAACACTCGCACTTTGAGCAGTATTTCACACAGCTCTTCTTGCTCCAGGTGACTCAGCATAGCCCAAACCCAAGGAAAGTGTCTGTAAGGAGAGAGGCAATCCCAGACTGCATTCAGACTTCCTGGCCAAAGTCCTTATTTGACATGGGCATGGTGACTAACACTCATCAACAGTGGGGGCAGACAGAGCCTGATAGGCAGCCTGGGTTGTTACTGCTTTCCTGCATACAGATCATCACAGGCAGCTGAAGCAAAAGTTATGTGAGCACTGTAATCTGAAGTCCACGCTTCTTCTGAATTGTCAGACTTGCCCTCTCCTCTCTCCCTGGCTATTTGTTCCCACCACTCCTCTTGTGGTGGCACTTGAGCTTGAGTTGCCTGTCTGTCAGTCAGACCAGGCAACAAATCTGGCTGGAAATGCACCATTTTTTAATTCGGTGGATTAGTTTGTGAAAAAAGGAAGATGTTCCAAAGAGGGAGGCCATTCTGCCTCCAGTGAAATTGCAGCCTAGGCTTTATCAGATTTTCACAAAAGGTTGGTTCCATTTGGTGGTTCTCAGACAGAAACACCAGGAGTCTGTGACCATGCACAGCTTTTGTATTAAGTTCCTAACCTCAGCCTGGGACTCTGAGTCTCTCCTGATGCGCTCAGAAAGTGGTTAGGCCCTCGTAGACTAGCTTTTCTGCAGCTTTGCACTAGGAACAGCTAATTCTGGTAGTGTAGCCATGCTATGAACAGTAGATGGATTTCCTGGAGAAGGGAAGAATTGAGATCACAAACCACAAACCAAATTTTTTTCCCTGCCATCCTTAAATTACCAGGATGTAGAAATTAAGAGCAGCAGATAAGATAACTTCACTCCCCTCCCCAGCTTATACCATAATGCTTTAAAGACAAATAAGAGGAACAAAAAAAAAAATCAAATGAAAGCATCTTCCCATTAATGAACAGTATTCTCCCAAATTCTTTCTTACTTGCACAGATAAAAGGTAGAGGAGAGGTGGCACAGAAGCTATCTGTGAGTATACAAAATTTAACTGTGACCCTTCTCCTACTCTGGATTTTATTTTCAGTGCAATAAAACCAGAGTTTACAAGCCCTCCTCTCGAGCATCAGATAATATATATAAGAAAACAAATGAGGCCCTTTTACTTTGGCTATGCCATGAAGAGAAGACTTGCAAGATGAGGCTCAACCACTCAGAAACAGTGCAGGACAGCACTGACAATACTGACATTTTGAAATGGGTAAACTTTCTCTTGTCTTTTCACAGATGCAGAGCTCTGGAAAAGGAAATGCCACATTAGGCCTCTTGATTTCAGGGGACTTTCACATTTACAACAAATTTTGTGGGTAGATATTACTGCAGACATTTACCAGATGGGGAAACTGAGGCCTGGGGTGATAGCTCAACTTGCATTGAATCATGCAACGAATCAATGGCAGGTAAGAGCTAAAGGGCAGGAATCCCTGCATTCCCACTCTCATCTCAGATCGCTAACTGCCGCACCCTGGCCCTGGATGAGACACTGCACAGTTTCTCAGCAGACTGATACATTACCAGTAAGCAAGTGAAGGGTGCTCCTTCAGCGCTGGTGTTGGAAGGGCTGGCAGCTTCTTTAATTCATTCCTTACAACTTCATTGCTGAAAGAGAGTTCAAAAGGAGGATCAGGCAACAAGAAAACGACCACAATATTTGATATGACCTGACCTAGCTGGCAGGCTGCAAGAACTCTGCATCTGTTCCTCCTTAACAAAAGGTACTGGGGTTTCCTTCCTCCTTTCTCTTTATTTTTTTTATGGCAGCCCAGTTAACTTTTCCCTTTATTATCAAAATTGGAGAGAAGCTCTCCCAGATGGTTGCATCGAAGCATTTCCTATCACTGACTCTGAACACACAACCCACCACGTCACACTTCATTGAGCGGAGTCCTATGGACACATTCATATAGAGAAAAAAAATCAAGGGTAGAAGAAAAGAAAAAGCTTTCAAAAAAGAAAAAGCTTTCAACTGCACATTTGTTTAATGCCTTATAACCTGCTGCAAAAAGTAATGAATCGTTTTCATAGCAACACAGGTTGCTCTTAGCATATTGCCCCAGTGCCCTGGCCTTTGCACATCTTCACTGATCAGGTTCCAGCTTGAATCTATATACTGCTACACAAAACCCTCCGTGGGACCAGGCCTAACCACTTCTCTAACATTCCCCTCTCTGCAATCTGCAGGGACCGCTCTGGCCAGCTAGAGCAGCGTAACTGCACACGAGTGAGCAGGGAAAGCTCAAGAAAGGGAAGGCAGATTCTTGTAGATGAAATGAAATCATGAGATGTTCTCTTAGAGACCCCAAAAGCCCCTACTCCCATTCTTAAACGCACACAAAATTGTGCACTTGCAAAAATATCTCAAAGGCTTGGGAAGGAAAGCAGTAGCGCTGTTACTTTAAAATTCTTAGAGATATGCAGGCAAGAGGATCAGACAGGACACCGAGGAGCACCAAATAATTAACATTTATTGGCTTCCTTCTTAATAGCAGTTTTTTCTGCCTTCTTGTACTCTTCCTTTTACCCTGCCGAACAGCGTGGCTGCTCTGGAGCCACAGATGCAGATCCCTTTTCCAGAGCTCCAGATTTCCCAATCCATTGGCTTCTCCTGCATGGCAGCAGGGTCATAAGCCAGGCAGATATGCATCTTGGCATCCCCAGATGTACAGCAGCCCACCTAGCAGTAAACTCTGACTCCTAAAGGCTCAGGAAGCCCTGGTCCCTGGGACAGGCTGTATGGTGGCTCCTGGAAGCATGGTACCGCTTCAGTTGTTAACAAATATCTTCCCAAAGTGTTTCTCCATGTGCATATCCCAGCAGCAGGGCCTGCCCGAGCCCTTGGTGGGTTTGTCTTAATTGCTAGATTGAGCCACAGCGTGAACATAAATCCTGGAACAGGCTTTTTAGACATGTCTATGGGCATTTATTATCATGGTATTCCCTGACAATCAGTTAAGTAGTGTTAAAACACGACCACAATTTCTAGCTGAGACAAATCTCTGAGAAAGATGCCCCCGTCTAAATTAGGTTTTGCTAAGATTTTGCTGGTGGGTAAAGATGTGTTGAACAGCACTTACAAGAAATGACAAAGGCAACCTCTTCCATGCTAAGCACATAAAAAATCACTCAGTAGCATCTCATATGCCAAGTTAGATGACTCGTGGCAAACAGTAATGTTTGAACACCCACTTCTGCCTAAATCCCATGGTCCTTGGACCATCAGCTCTTCCTTCGTAAGTGCAAATATTCAAAATCTGTTCAGATGTTTCCTTCCATGGCAGGTAAATATATGCACAAGTCTGAACAGGAAGCTACTCTGTTCCACGTTATCTGCAGATCTGGCCACGCTGCTCTGTGAGTGACAGCCTAGACAACAAGCTGTTGCTGTTTAGTGTTTACTGGGGTCTGCCCAGTAAACTGCACTCCACGGCGTGTGCATACTCAGTTTTTACTGGTTTTTTTTGACACAATGAAAATAACTGAAAAAAACCCAGCACAACTGGAGCACAAGCAGCTGTCACTGCACTCAAGGGAAGGTTTTTTGAAGCTGGCTGCTCAGAATGGTTCCACAGAAGGAAGTTGAGAAATTTCCAAAACTCCTCTGGGAAGATAGGGAGTAGTTTCCAAACAGGGACTTTCTGAGCCCAGACTGTTATCAAATAGGACGAAACTAGTGGTGACTAACCATCTTTGAGAGTCTGGGAAAAAACCTGAACCAGTAATGGCTCCTAGGAAAGGAAGGGGTAACATTAGTCAGCCCCATCTTTTCCACAGAGTTGCCCTTGTGATAAAACATCTATCAAGTATCAGAGGAAAAGCCACTCTTAGTAAGGGTGTTGGATGGGATTAGAATTTCTGCTCAGTACTTAGAAAATAAAGGGAATGTCTCATAAGTCCAAAAGGCCAAATGTATTTCAGGTAATCATTTCCAGGAACAAAAAGGTATTTCACTCCATGATCTATGCATTCACTAACTCTTCTGGCAAGTCTAGTCTCAAGACAAATGAATTTAGACTCTCCAAAGGATGTTAAGTGAAGAAGGAGGAGGAAAAATAAGGAGTCAGGTTGCATTTGAACTGGTGACTGTGAGGTCACTTTCCTCTTGGCTCCTTTTAAGACACCAAAATCCTTACTTTTTTAAATGTTTTCAATAGAATCACAAGTGGTTTCTTACTTGCTGCCTTCCCTGCTCCTTCTATTGAAATATCTCAGTGTGTTTATTTTATTACTGTATTTAGACAGTGTTTGTTTAATCCAGTCACTTGTGTTGCATTTATTTTATACTCTAAAGCGTCTAAGCATGCCTCCAGGGTTGGTATATATGGAAGGATGCTTTAGATACAGATGTATTAATATACAGAGGAAAGATTCTACACTCATTGTCGCTGTGTCCTCCAGACCACTTCATTCCTGCGTTATGGTGGAAATCCTATTATTTAAAAGACGGAATAATAACAAGAAAACAGAGCAGTAAAAGCCATCTGCAAGGGAGTCTGTAATTTGGTTAGATATTCAAAAATAGGGCTGATTGATTGGCTAAAGAATGGACCTAGAAAACAGGAACTCCTGAGTTCTGGTCTTAGTTCTGGCACTGCCTGCTTAATGAGTCTTGGCCAAATAAACGAGTCTCCAAATCTTGGGATATCTGTCAACATATGGGGGTAAAAGGACTACCTAGACACTTCGTAAGGATATTGTGAAAAACTGTTTTTTTGCCAATTGCCTGCAATGATACAGAGCAAGATTACATATACAATTATGTCTCGGAAAATTCATACGTACTCCAGTACGTGTAGTAACAACAATCAGTTACAAAACAAAATTGCGGGTGAAAGTTCTCAGCTCTTCTTAGCATGGCAATTAACTCTGTTGAATGTCAAAGAAAATGCACGGTCTGAGATTTAGGATCTCCTCCATGAGGCTGCAAGATAGAAGGATGCAGGCTGGGTTTTGCAATCCCTTAATGAATTCTAATTGGTTAAATATCACTTGATTACACAGACAGAAAGGTAAGCTTGAAATTGTGTTAGATTACCACCTGCCATTACCTTGATATCATTGTAAAATTCAACTGAACGGCAAGCTGGCCGTTTGCTTTCCTCCTATGTTCAAATTTCGCAGGGAATGCTGGACTTCGCTCAAAACGTCTCATATTTCTTGACTGGAGGAAGTCTAGAAATGAGAGCCTGTCTCAGAAACTAGCTGCAACATTTCAGGGTTTTTTTAATTTAGGCTTTTCTTTTCCCTCCCCAAATTGGGGGTTAAATGATCAGTGTATGTTATTTCTGGCTGCCTTGACACAGCTGCTTTTTAAGGTTGAAGAGTTGGATTCTGCACATTTTAAACTGAAGCCAGTGTGAGTTTCTCCAAAGACTTTGGTCAATGTCAGACTTGAATCCAGGATTAATTTAGAGGGAAAATCTCAACTATTTTAACGATATGCTCTGCTCCCCTTAAAATTAGCCAGGACACCCTAATGTCTTCCTGTATGTAGGCCTTAAAGAGGGTAACATCTGTAGGACTTGGGTTTATCAGAGGAACCTAAACTTGTCCTGCTCATGCTCTGCCAAGCAAGAATGACTCAGCTCCTGACTAGAAACAGTATTAGCTTGAGCTAATAAGCTTTACATCTCTCTGCAGGATACTATTTGAGGAGCTTTATAAATGTGATTCTGTACCTTTGAAGTAAAAAGTTTTTTTTCTGCTATCAAAAAGCAAAGATCAAATCTTAAGTGTCCTGCTCATCCTGAGAATCAACTGAACAATGATACCTGATTGTCCTACATTCAGTGGTATATCCCAGCCTAAAGGAAAACCTTTTTCAGCCCTGTCAGCTGAAGCATTTGGGGAGTCTCTTATAGAAAGTGAAAACTGTTGTCCTTTAATGAACAAAGGACTAGGAACTTCTTAAGGTGAATAGCTTTTTATTTTAAAACCTAGCTGAGCAGTAATACCTTGCCTCAAGTTCTGCCTAAATCTATATCAAATCAGAAACGTGCCCTTTATACAATTCTGCTTGCAAACACTGAATTGGAGCAGGCCACTTGCATCAAACCCCGAGAAACACTTTTCCTAGGGCAATTCAGACTACTTGCTCTCCAGGCTTAGCCGACATCGGGCAGTCATTGCGACGCTCAGGTTAGGTACTTCTGCTAGGTGGCCAGAATCAGCACTGAGAGACTCCTGCATGATGATGCCCAACCGAAGGATGTAGGACATGTGCTTGAAATGCCACATAAGTCCTTTCTGAGGAAAGAAAAGCAGAGTACTATGAGCATAGCTATAATCCCCAGGTATGGGATGAGTTCCTCAAAAGCAGCAATGAAAGCTGCTGTCATTGTAGGTGCAACAGTCCACAAGGTTGGAAAACTGCCTCCAAGGTTTTGTAAGATCAGTTCTGGTTTTTGAGCTCACATGAGGCCTAAAGAGTAGACTTGCAACTGCATTCAGCAGGCCTGAACTAGCCCCCTGTGATCTACTACCTAGGTGCAATGGGGTTTGGAGTTAATAGGGTTAGTTGTGCTAAGACCACCATGCACAGGTGCCAACCCACAGCTCAAGTTGTGACAATTTGATGTTGGATACCACAGCACCTGAGGTGATGGGCAGCAACGCACAGGAAGGCTCCCATGGGAATAGCAATTCTCCCATTGTTACGAATGAGCCAGTGCTTATGCACTTTCCTGGATCAGGGCCAAAGAGAAACATGCAGTCTTACAGGCTGTAAATCTGATGGTGGCAGCAGACAATACATGTGTGGAAATCTGCAGTCTGCATTACAAACTTGCAGCTCTTCAGAATTAACTTTTTTTTCTTCAAACAAAAAGGTAGGGGTTGAAGAGTTCAGCCTTCATGCAATGTTTGCTGCCGTCCACAACATATTACCTTTAAATCTCAGTAGCAAGAGATTCAGTAACTGCAGAGCTTCTCTATTTCAAAGAATAGCCAGTTTCATTACAAGCAACATTTCAGCAACAACTGACCTCAAACACTGAAGCCAACTTCAGCCCTAACAGAGGTTAGAACATTTTTCTCCATTTGCAGTTACTCCTGCTAGCCCCAGGCTTGATTTGCCTCTCAGATTTTACACTGCTGATATGAATAACCACAAATCTCAGTGGGCAAAGTCTTGACCACTACGACCTCATGTTGAATTTAGTAGCATTTGGATCTCACCTAGCACATAAACCCTTGTCAGTGCACATTAGGTAGAAGCTGCTAGACGGACAACCCTGAAGACGCTAAGTCTCCTCCTAGAACATAGGGGGTCAAGATAGGTTTCTTCTACCTTCCTCCAGCAACCAACAACATGCTTTAAACTCCATAAATATGGCAGGGCAAGTTAGAAGTAACTTGAGATCCCTGGCAGTGTCAGTGTGCCAGCAAGCTGTTATTATAAAACCACTTCTCCGCCTATGACCCGGATATAAGGTTACCACCTTCCACTCAAACCCTTTGAGAACCACAGGTGAAAAGCACCAAGAGCTAGCTGTTTTAATGGTGATGGTGATAACTGGGGCCACAACAACATGGAAAAAGCAGTTAACGTCATGTATTTTCCGTGGTCTTGAGATCTAGCCAAATGCACTGTGGTAAATTCAATCATTCCTTTTACAAGTGACATGAAACAGCTTTGAGCAGATGGATGCCTTCCACAGGCTATTTCCAGGTCTGGAAATGGATACCTGAAGACAAAATGCTCTCAGTCTTATTACCTCAAGCCATCTAATTGGTTCTTTCTGTCCTGAATTTTATACTAAGCTAGGCTGAAAGATGCTTTTTGCATGTGTTTTCCTCATGTCCAGGATATTCTGAAAAACTTTAAATAGTGTTCTTCATAGCAAGATCAGTGGAAGACGTGGCTTATCACAGGTTTGAATGGCAAAATTCTGCCGCGTCCAGCTGTTCTGGGCTAATCACTTGGTGGGGTATGGAAAACCAGACAGCAAGTAAAAAGCCAGCTGTGTTCCAGTGCCCCCTAAATAAACACTGCTGATAACTGAGTTATTCTGAAGTGGGTGGAACTGAAAAATGAAGCAAGACTGGGCTTGTGTTTCTGTGGTCAGATGCTTGTCAGGTTTTTGCAAGCTGATTAAGGTTCTGAGAAATGATAAGGCAGAACTTGAACTTCCTTTTATCAAGGGTTATCTTGTGTCATCTCACATTCCAGGATGAGCAGGCAATACATGTAATGCATTATCTCTTTTCACTGATTTGTCCACATTTAGCTGGCTAGAAATCTGTGTCTAACAGAAGATGGGATATTATGTTTATCTGGTCTCTCTGTTATTCATTATCTTCTATGGGTCTACAGAGCACTCCTGCACTCTTCCCTCAGCGTACCTCAATGCTGACAAAACAGACACCTCTCCATGCTCTGCTGACAATCTAACCTCCTTGTCCATTCAAACCTTGTTTTCTTTTTTGAAATCAGCTTCAGTGGATGTGTGATCCTCCAGGTGAATTCAGGTCTTTTGGCATGGACAGTTCTCCTGGGCTTCAGATAAAGAACATTCATGTTTCTCACATGAGCCATCAAAGAGCTATCATGTGATATTGACCTTTGGTCACTATTAATATGTAACTCATGGATACTGTCAACTTACAGGAAATTTAGGCATTTCGTTAGCAGTCTTCTGAAACACCATGCACAGTCACCTCTTTGAATTTCTTACAGCACTTCTAAAGATTAGGCTCAAAGGATAGCAGAACTTCAAAAACCCCAATCATTTACATCCTGATTTTGAGAACTCTGTCCAAATTCAAGCTGAAATATCAATTAGCAACGGAATTTTAAGCCTCTGGCTGGATATGTGATGTAACAATTGTGGAGTCATTTCCTTAGTAATTTCCTTCTGGAGACTACTCTACTTCCTGAACTTCATGGGCATATAAAGGCATTCGTCAACAATGGAGTCACAAACAATGCTGTTTGCAATGCATGCTCTGGTCAAAGGCTGTTTTCTGTGAAGAAATGATTTCTAAGCTAGCAATGCATTTCTGTTGCTGCAGCTACAAATGGTGTCGCATCACTTGCACAGTGATTTCATCAGCTTCATTCTCACAAAACGCAATGGCAAAAAATTTAAGTCACCTACCTTGAAAAATCTCCTTTTGCCTCCTGTAAAATGAGGGAGGGAAAGCAAAAATATATTATTACAAACAGAAAAAAAAAAAAAAGAAAACTACTGCTCAAGACTTGCCCTTTGCAAAATTCATTTAGCAGCAATTTTCTTTTGTAATTGATTTCTCAAATATTTTCTGGAACCAGTCTCTAACGGACTAAGTCAAGTGCCCTGACACATATGGCAGTAAGCTAGGCAGATCTAACAAAGTAAAGGTTTGCGAAATGTGTGGATGGATGATTCCTCATTCTTCTTGTGGGTACCCAAGAGGCTGCAAGAAACAATGCTAGTAAATAAGTAGGTATTCTTTTTGCTTCCTACGGAAGTTACATTACTATATATCTCCAGAGTCTCAGTGACTCTGAAAACCCTCTTCTTACAAGTATTCTGGTTACTTTAGTAACTAGATTTTGAATAACCTAGCTCACTCTCAGCTTTCAAGTGGATGAGGTTTCTCTAATTCCTCACTGAGTGTTTGAGGGAGTATTTAGGTCCCTTACTTAAATACCTGAATATCTATATTTATCACCATGACAGCCTTATGCTAAAGGGCTGGGTAGTGTTCCACTCTAGCAGTTAGATTAATATCTGAGTCTTACTGGATATCTGCAGAGCCCTCAAAATCTGCGGAGTAACCTCCTAAATAGATATAATACACATTTTGCATTTCCCATACACAAATTGTATTTTACACAGTGAATGCCAAGCTCTGCATTTGCCGCCACCTACCTACAAAGCACAATGTAACATTGTAGTTTATAACTGGTCAGTAACGTAACTTTTGTTTTCACTGCAAAGAGAATCTGGTTTTGCATTCAGGTTTTTGCCTCTGCAGCCGTTGATCCACCCACAAAACCACTCAGCCCAGGTTCAACGAAGCTTTAATCCTGAGGTTGGGGTAAGTTTGGGCTGGTAACACATCACTTTGAAGTAAAGATGTAGACTAAATCACTTGAGTTCCAACAGTCCTTTAGTACCTTCCCATTTTCCTCTGAGCAAACTGAAGGGCAGATAAGCTCTCCTATTCTTTACAGGAAGGAATCTTCATGCGTATCATAATTATAGTTCAACGCACAGCAAAACCCAAGGGATACGCCCTAGACTTGTGCAGGGATGAGCATATTAAAATGAAAGACAATTTTGCAGTGCAGAGTCTCTGTACTTCATTTCTCGGACCTAAATGCTGTAGTGAAAATTGAGAAGTAAAACAGATTGCTGTATGATCCCTATTGTTTTGCTTGGATACTGTCAGAAACAGGGATTGCAGTAATTTCTGGTTGCAGACAGCAGAGGGGTGGCCTGTTTTGACTGCTTTTATTAAGTTACACATTAAACTACTACAAGAATACATGCAACATCCTGTGTTTGTCTGTGATGAAAAACACCATCAGAGCAATGAAGGTTACAGTGGCAGATCTGGATCTGGTTGTACAGTTGATAATTGCTCAAGTTATTCATTAGGATGAGCAGACAATACATGCATAACCCTACTGCTGATTCTCATAAGGAGCCTGTTGTTTGATGTGTATTCCCCCAACACGCTAATATGCAATTTCTATAATGTGCTTTTAATTGAGTCCCCTATCCTGACTCTCTCACTCCATTTTTGCTACATAAAATGATCTTAATGAAGATTCAAATCCCTATGCATTAATTGCTTCCTGAAGCAATTTTCACATGAAAAGTGCTACAGAAGTGCAATGCATCGTTATTTATTAGTGCAGTCTGATGAGAAAGCTCTTCTGCTCACACAGATCCTCATGGCTTCATGGCTGACAAAAAAGAGATTAAAAGCTACACTGAAAAAATGGGGAACAAGAATCATCTGACAGTTATCTCTGATCTGCTCCCACAGCCATGAATGTTCATAAAAATGGATCTTTCACAAAACCCACTTCCATTTCCCTGAATAGATTCTTCTTTGGGAATCCCAGATTTACTAAGCTCTGCTGGTAATCTGCTCTCTGGCCTCTCCCTCTTCCAGAAGAGCAGGACACAATTTTTGTTTCTGAATGAAGTTTTTGGAAAGTCTTTGAGCCTTTCTGTCCACATTGGGGAATACAGACAGCTGCACACACACAAGCTTTCTAGTGGAGATTTTCACTGAGCCAAGCTCCAATGGGAAAGCAAATGGAACTGAAGTCCCTGTAGGGGAACACGTCATATAAGGATTTCACTGAGGAAATCTCATTCAACATTTAAATTTTCTCTGGCTTCAAATCATATCCTAAGGTCTTTAATATCTATGTTGGTGCAAGGATAACAAACATTTATGTATGCAAAATGTTGGGCAGTGCTGTCTGCTTCCTGGATGGAAAGTTCTGGTTTGGGAGCCTTCTGTATCTGTTTTGCCTTGTTATATATGATGAAAAGAGTGTAAGCACAACTTTTGTAGCTCATCTGCTGGCAAGTGAGAGGTCATCTTCATGGCAAATCTGACAGGACTTGAAGGCTGCACACATTCAAATTTCAGCCACACAGAGAGGGAAGCCTTTCTTCCCTGCACAGGGTCTCTGGGCCAAGAGGGAGCGTAACCCCTCTTAAGCATAGAGTTACTATTGTCCCAGTGCTAGTCTTCCACCTCCTTCCTGTCATTGTCCCACAGGTTCAGAAAGGACAGATAACTATTCCTATATGTCATTGGGAAAGAATCACAGTGCTGCAGTTCTAGGTCCTGCAGATCCATGGACAAGGGATGTGGGACATTCCCTTCAGATCCTGTTAGTGAGGACAACATATGGCCCCTTCCCACCCTGTTCGTGTGTCTAGGCAGAGCTGGTAAGCCCTGTGCCCCAGTGCGGCAGAGACACCCTAGCACAGATCACTTCCACAGAAGCAGGAGCCAAGCCCTGAGAGTCACAATCATTCCCATCCTGCTCTTCAGCATTACTATGGTTACAAATGAGCATTACATGTTCCAATTTTCTTTTTTTCTCCTATAATTTGGGGAATCCTGCCACTTCTGTTCAGCCCTTTTGGTGCAATTTTGCAGGCCACCAAGACGTTTGATGCAACACAAGAAAGCACAAAGCAAAAGAAGGCTGCTGCTTACCTGCAAGATGTAGGCAGCCAGTTCAAACACCACTTCACTATCAACCTCAATGAGTTCCTTCACAGGTGAAAAAAACAAAAAAGAGAAAGACAGAAAGTTCGGTCAGTTTGAGCCCCTGCAAGAAGAACATGCATCTGCTCTTGGCTGATTGGCACAGTGAAGTATGCAGTGCCAATTTTCTCCCCTGGCTAGGCTTCAAAGCACTCCCTATGTTCCTGGAGACCAAAGTGAGGCTGAATCTGCCCATTGTGATGTGGAGAAAGCCAAATATTCAGCATAATGGCTTGGTAAATGAAGCATAACTGGATGTGGCACGGAGGGATTCCTGAGCAGGAGGGAGGAGATATCAGGTGGGAGGTGGGGGATCAGGGTCATTTTTATTTTCTTGTATGATTCAGTGAAAGGTAGTCTGGGAAAAACGTTTTCTCCACAAAACACCATCCATGCTTCAGGGGAACACAGCTTTGTCCTTGGCTCACAGAAGCAAGAAAATGAGAGCATTTGTCTTCACTGAAGTTGTGTCAAAGCCCATGCAGAACTTTTCTGACCTTTGTCCAGGCTAAAATCACAAGAAAAGGAGCCATATTCTATCCTACTGGATGGGTGTTCTGGTTTCGGCCCCTCCATCCGTACAAGCTGGGGCTGGGGTTGTTTTGGGAATGAGCTGTGAAAGCAAATCTCTTGCCAGATCTGAACTGCTCCATTCTTTCGGATGCAGATACTGATAAAACCAATTGTGGGGGGGTCGGGTAAAATTCTGACGGCTATGCCTGGACATTTCGGTCACACAAAGGACTCTGATGGCCTCATGCAGTCCTCTCAAGGTCCTTCTTCTACTGTACCTGAAATGGTGTTGTGCTGGAAAATGGGACAGCAGAGGGCTGCAGTGCCAGAGTGTAGCTAGGAAGTCCAGAGGACCTCCGACTTGTAGGACTTAGGTCATAAACCTCCAGCCACAGTCAGGCACCACAGCATCTCCCCAGGCACCTGTGTGCTACGTGCTGGCAACTGGTGTCATGCGCCTGGCTATCTGCCTCTGGGGAACAGATGATCACAGAACAGAGGGGCCCGGGCACTCCTCTGTCTGAATATGTGGGATGCAGATCCACCAAAGATGTTTGGAATGAGAGGCAGGAGTGTTAAACTCATGGCGAAATGCACTGTTACCAAATCTCTGGCTCTGGACAAATGCTAGCTTTTGGGAACATAGTGGGCTGCTTCGCTGGAGATACAGTTTTGGCCTCAATCTTGCAACTAGATCTCCTGTGTAGTCTCCTATGTGGCCATGTACATGGGTTCAGCTCACACCTGTGGTGGCTTTTCTGTTTATTTATTTAAACTGCTGCTTTCAATATTTTGCTTCATCTGGAAAGAACTGAGTGATCTAAATATACATCACTGTTGTGATCCATGCTCCAGTGAAGCAGTGGCCACACCTCATTTACAAGCCACAATTGCCGTATTGGCTTGTCTCTGGCAAAGTCAAAAACAAAGGGAACAAAACAGAGGATAAAATCCAGGTGTCCTTGGCTTTCACCTGTGCCAGCTTTTTAAAATACACACTTGCCTCACCTCCTTCATAACGACTCCCTGAGGAATGAAGACCAGCTCTGCCACGGGCAATGAACACACCTTCCCCCGTTCAGCTGAACTGTCTGACTCACACAGGCACCTGCACTAACCACATACATGTGCCAAGGGAAGGTGAGTGGTGTGATAAATTGGTTCAACTATAAACAGGGCCATACGGGGACATTCGGGCATATCCTATAGCAAGGGGTCATGCAGAATAGGCCCAGGAGGAACCAGAGTGCCTGGTCTTCCTCTGTCTTTGATGCACCAGCTAGAGTATGGACAAATCAGCCTCTGCAACCACATGACAATGTTATGGCTAGTTCCTACTAGTAGGTAAAATGGGCCAGGGCCCATTCACTGGCCTTAAGGGTACATGACACAGTACAGCTCATGACTAAACATTTTTCCGTTCTCCCCTCTCCAAACAGAGTGCTACATCTCATCTATATTGCCTTTTGGGAATAGGTGTTCTTCCCTGAACACTGCCCAAGCAATATCTGGGAGAAGGCTGGTTGGCATGGGCCAAAATCCATGCCAAAGTGTGCTAATAATTCAACATTAGGACTGATAGTGGGACAGCGCTTGATGCCAGGGCCCTGTCTTTTTTGTTAGTACAGATGTGGCTTGGCCTTTTTGGCCAATTTCAGCTGTGCTAGTCCTGTGACAAGGGTTTGGGTGTGTGGGTCAGTGGGCGCATAGCTGAATTTCTCAGTACACAACTAGATGGGTCAAAAGGAGCCCTATGCATAGGCAGAGTAGGACAGGGCCCAGCATAGACCCAGCTATCAACTCCAGTAGACCTGCAGCCGCAACCTAGTCAGGCCTCTCAGTTTTTTCTCCCAACATGAGAAGCCCTGCACATAGAGACATGTGAGGGTGCGTGTCTGGAGAACTGAGAAATGTGGGAAGGTCTGAGCTACTAGCATAGAGCAAGGAACCACAGCTATATGCCGTGTGGCCTTTCCTGGCTGCAGGAGAGCCTGGGGTGAGCCCAGCAAGGAACCTTTTCATCCAACAAGGAAACTTTCAAAGTTTGCAAGCTTGCAACACCTACTAGTTGCAGGGAGGACAAGCACTGGTTGTGCCTAGATACTAAATCCCCTTTTCTATACCTAGAGGATTCCTCCAGGCATGCAGGCTGGGTGATCACTCTGTGTCTGAACAGAGACCTTGCACCCACCTTTCAAATCCAGCACTTTCAATAACAGAGCAATGCTTAACTGTGGCAGGAAGTCAGACAGGGAAGGGCTTGGGAGGGAGACTGGGAAGCCAACAGGGCTATTTTTGGATGGAGATGACAGTCAGCTCAAATGTGCAGAGTAATGTTTTCAGGAGAGGTCAGACTAAAATAGACCAACCTAGATCTGTAGGCATTTTTTTTTCTCTTCTTCTTTTTCTTAAGCTTTCTCCAAAAAAAGAACAGCAGTGTAAGCTTTTCCTGGCAATACTCCAAAAAAGAACTTTTCCCCAGGAACCAAAATGCGATGCTCACTGAGCTTGTTGCTGGAGAGGGCTGAGTAAGCACATCTAATTGCAGCCTTGCCAGAGAGCAAAGCTCTGCAAAGCTCTGCTCAGCAACCCTGCCTCTTCCTCATGCACTCGAAAAAGGGCATTTGCTCACTCCTCCTATCTTACCATGCATTCTAGGACATGCAAAGTTAGTCCTTGCATTTTTAGGACGTGCAGAGGACAGGAAACTAGATCCCAGATTCAACGTAAACCAGTTTGCTCAGCAGTTCACAAGCCTGCTTAGGGTGGTGGGACAAAGGCACAACAATGACCGGCTGACTGCAGATGTCCCTTCCTGCCACTTCCTCACCAGCAGATGGGAGGTGAATCACTAGGAATGGCTTCTGCCAGTGCAGGGTGAGGTAGGAGGGAATATAGCTCTATTCCAGGGAATATAGCTGTCGAGAGGCCTCTCCTAGTCAGAACAGTTCAAGTCACCCTCCAGCCCACCTGGCAAAGTCCTTAAACAGCCAGCCTCTACCTGGACTCAGTCGGTTCAAGCCATGCATTAAAGGAAACAGAAAGCCAGAAAGTTTCAGGGACAGCAGGGAGGGGAAAAGTCTGATTCGGTAACGGCTGATCAGGTAGCTCTCAGGCAGGACCCAGCAGGGCTGGAAACCTGCTCCAGGGCTCAGAGGTTAATTTTCCAGACTCTGCACCTTCCACTTGTGAGCTTGGCTTGTCGCATTGCAGAAATCAGCTCTGCAGCTCTGCCACCGGTGCTCCAGCTGGGGTAACGGCGGCAGCCCGACCCAAAAAGCCCTTATCTCTGATACACAGAGAGCCTTTCAACAGGTAGCTCTGGTTTAGGGCCCTAATGATAACAGGCTGGTGTTTTCAATAGCCTACAAGGCTGGGCTATTTTTGGCATAAAAACCATTACCCTGTGTACGGCTTGCTCCGGTACAACACGGCCTTCAATACTCACAGACATCGCCCCTCCACTCGCACACATACTCACGGACACGGACACAGGCACCCCCTACAAAGACACCCACACGTTCATACCACACACCCACATACACACTCACACGCACACATCCCTAACACACAACTCACTCATGCTCTCACAGTCGCACGCACACACAGGCACACACGCACACGCGTGCACACAGGCACACACACACACACACACACACAGGCGCGCACACGCGCGCACACACACACACACACACGCGCACACACACACACACAGGCGCTCACACGCACGCACACACACACACGCGCGCACACACACCCACACACACACCCACACACACCCCCACACCCCCACACCCACGCACCCCCCCCACACACACACCCACACACACCCACACACCCACACCCACACCCCCACACCCACACACACACACGCGCACACACCCCCACACCCACACACACCCACACACCCACCCACACACCCACACCCACACCCACACCCACACCCACATGCGCACACACCCCCACACCCACACACCCCCTCGCTCGCTCGCTCGCTCCCTACGCCACAAGATGGCGCCCGCGCCGCAGCCCGCGCGGCCACTGCCGCCCTCGTCGGGCGGGAAGCGCTACCAGCGTTCCCTCAGCTCAGCGCGGGCCTCAGCCGCTCCCGAAAAAGCCGGGTGTAAACATAAAATCAGATTTTCCCTTTTAAATGCAAGCGCTTTTGTCATTCTAGCAGCTTTAGCATTCCCTCCTGCCCACCTCACTAGTTATTCCCCGGGGGGTTTTTACCTCAGCGCGTCCCTCAGAAAGGGAGGCTGCACCCAAGCCCCGAGGAGGTTAGAGAAGATGGAGGCAGGGGTGCGAGGAGGAGGAGGAGGAGGAGAGGGAGGCCAGGGGCTAAGGGGAACTGCGGCTCCCTCAGGAGGGAGCGCTGTTACAGGCGTTCGCCGCCTGCCTGCGGGCTGGGTGTGGGTGTAACTGCTCCCTCTCCGCCGGGGCCCCCAGACAGCGGGGGTCTGTTGCTGACATGACCCCATGGGGCGGTGGAGCGAGGTATTTGCCTCTTTACACAGTGTAAACTGGGGCAGGGGGTGCGGATGGTCCGTACTGGTTCCCTGAAGCCCTCAAAGGCAGGTGAGGTGCCTCAGCTTTTCCCGAGCCACCACGCTGCCATCGAGAGCTCCCACAGGCCTTACCTTATAGATGCAGGACTTGGCATTCAAGAAGAACAACTCAATGGTGGCATTGTCCTTGAGATAGGAGATGCTTTCAATGTAGAACCTGGAAGGGAAAGCAACAGGGGTGAGATACGTGGGAAAACTGTAAGGCCAAAAACGTGAAAATGGGCTCATTACATGAGGAAGGCGGTCAGCAGCATCATGACGAGCCTCCTGAAAACAAACTTGTTTCGCTTACGACGGGGAGACTGGGAGGACAGAAGGGGCTTGAGCGTGCTCTAGGACGCGATCACTCAGCGCAGCCCCAGACACGCCGCAGGAACTGGACCATCACGTAGATTATTTTGTTTCTAATCGTTCCTCTTGTTGGTTTGCAGACTTCCCTCCCTTCTCCATCCCGTGATGGCATTTCTTTTTCACTCCTTTACCTAACCTGTCCATTTCTGTGCTGCGTTTGATTCTTTGCCAATATGAACACAATGAGAGTTTTGCCACCGGCTCGAATAGACTCCAGCTCTTAATTCTGCTCTGTGACCTTTCAGGGAAAGAAGTTCAAGATAAAATAAGTGCAAGATACCACTGAAGTTAACAACTGGTCATTACATATGCACATCCTGTGTGTTTTTAAGGTTCCTATGGTAACAGAGAAAGCCTGGGTGGAGTCAGAGAAAGATTAAGGTGAATTTTGCATTTATTTTATATTTTGGTTAAGGAGAAAAATACATGTTCCTGCCTACTCTGGCTTAGAGTGATCTTTAAGTTGCAATGCAGTGGCAGCAATGTTCCTTACCTAAATTCCAGTACTATCATGCCTTGTCAGGGGCAATTAGAATAGGGAAGGTGCCTGGGCAATGCTGTCTGCATCAGGAACTTAAAAAAACAATGAGATCCCTTAGAAATCTGGGTTGAGATGCAGAGTTCAGTTACATGGAAATCTTACTCTCTGACCCTGCTGTCTGGGAGCAGAGCTGTGAGACCTGCTGAAACTCCTGGGGCTGCACACAAGCGTTAAAGAGATTGTCCATGTTCTGTTATTTGCAGAATCCAGGGCCTTAAATGTGACCTTTTTAGGGGTAAAGGTCAAAGCTTTGTAGTGCTCCCAAGTCTATTCTGAAGACCCTTCAAAACAATTTCTTTCCTGACAGATGCAGTGAACTATTTACTTACTGGAGTGAGAGAACCATTTTGAGTTTTTTTTTTGTTCATCTGCTGAACTTCCCCGACTCTTATCCCTTCTCCTCCCCCTCCAGAACAGTTCAAATGTCAAATTAAAAAAAAAAAAAAAAGGAAACCATTTGAATGTTCCATAAGGGATCAAGAATAAAAATGCAACTTTTTCTTAATTTTTTTCTACTTTCCACAGGGTTTCATCTCCTGTCCTTGAAACTGCCTCTTTTTTTTGGCAACTAAAAAGATATTTGCTTTAGAAATGCAAAAAAGGCACTGCATTAAAAAGGCACCTTGCTAGATCTGCCTTCTGAGTGCAGCTGGCTTTCCATCTGCTGAATTCATGGAGAAAAATGATAATTTTGCACCTACTGCTATTCTTGAAGAAGCTCCTCTGCTTATCATCACTACTGACGCTCTCCAACGTGTGACGGTAGAATCTTTAATTCCAGAGCTGGACGAAAGAAGAAAAATCTGTTCCATTTTCAAATCCCGGTGAAGGTTGGCAAAAATGCTTTTTGTTTCTTCAGCAGATCAAACAAGACCATCCTGTTGATCACTAGAGGGCAATATTGCATTTCGTAAAGCTGCAAAGACCTTTCTCAAGGCTTTCCACATAGACACATACACAGATCATTTTCTGTGTAAAAATGAGTCTCTTCTGAGCCCAGAGCCTGCATATGATACTTTATCTTCACAAAGAAAACCCAATTCTCAAGTGATCTGCAGAGTGGAAAGTGTGCTGGTGAGCTACTGGCTCTCACACATGCACCCAGACAAGTACAAAGTATGTGCACTGGGAAATTGGTGCTATTTGAAAGAAAACAGATTTGCAGAGAGAACTCTTGTGAGATTTGCTGTGTGGCAAGCTCCAAAAACCCGAACTGGAGCAGACTCCCTTGAACTCACAGCCAGCGCTGGAACAACAGAAAGGGGAGGGAAGGACATTTTTTTTGCACTGATTATGAATATCTGTCAGACCTCCTCCTGTTATCACCTTTTCCAAAGACAGGGAAGGAAAGCACACTTTAAAATGACTAGTATGTCAGTGACTAAGGAGACAGGAAGAAGGATCCATCTGCTAAGGCAATGAACCAAGCAAGAGATCTGGGTTAAATTCCTGACTCTAACACAGGTTTCCTTTATGACCTTGAGCAAATTACTTAGTTGCTGGGGGCTGTTGTTCTGTGTTTGTAAATACTCTTCCCTCCTGTGGCACCTCTATTTGTTTTGCCTATTAGCCTAATAACCCCTTTTCTTACTGCATATTTCAAGACCATCAGTTTTGGGGGGAAACAATAAGACTTTTGTCCAGGACTCCCCAGAGAGCAGCGTTCCTTCAAGTGAAATGCATGCACCGTGAAGCCAATATATCCAGGAAATAACAGACGGGCTGGGTAGAGATGCAGGCAGTACAATGTGTCCCAAACCTCAGCTGGGCTACCTACATCTCTTACAACACAATCAGCAAACAGCATTGCCTCAAGCAGCTCCTTCAAGAGTTTCCCTGATAACCAGCCACTGGTGCCGTGAGAAATTAGGTGCCTGCTCTGATGACAAGAAGGAAGAAAAATCCCACAGGACTTTGTGAGTGTTTTTTGAAAAGTTTAAGCGGTAAAGAAGGGAGATCCAGCCAATGATAATCCTATTTCTGTGTCTTCCCTTATGCTGCCCCTTGGTCACGTGTAATTCATCAAGTACATTTTCTAAGCATTAATTAAATGGACCAGTGAATATTATGCTGGGTAATGAACACAAAGTGCCTATCTTGACTGCTCCCTCTCAGCGGCAGGAAGATAATAATGACTAGTGCAAGAGGTATCTTGGAAGACTTCAGTAACTGCCGCCTCTGAAACATTTACGTCTTTTAGCTGCGAGGACATGCCTTGTACTGATCAGATCACTCTGTATTAAGTGTTGATTAACTAGCAACTTGTTCTGAAACAGCTTAAGACCCCTTATGCCATGATGAATGGCAATCTGCATCGCAACCAGCCGAGCACAGACGTTTATGAAGTGGTGCCTGTAACAAGCAACTGTGGAAACTCCCGATCCTTGGGTGATGGGAAATCGGCGCTGCTGTGTTTTCTCCCTTGCATTACACAGATTCCCACCTCCAAGTTGCAGCACAGAAGGGTTCTTGATTGGGCCCTGGACTCACCGATGAGGTTACTGGTTCTTCAGGAGTGAGAGTACCTGGTCATTGCTGCCTGCCTCATATAAAAACCCAGTTGTGTGTGCATGCGTGTACCTTCAGCACTGCTTGGAAGGTGCTTGGCCACTAGTGCTTCGTTTATCCAGTGGGGATAGGAGGCCTCAGGACTATCAGGGAGACTGCCTCCAAAGGCACCTGAGTCAGTGGTGTGTTTATGCGGCCAGTGAATGCCAATGGCAGAAGGGGATTCTGTCAAACAGCAGGGCATCTCCTGGCCCCTCTGGACTAAGAGGCCCCGCCTTGACGTTACCCAGTATCATCTCAGAGAAATTGGCTCTGTGGCCCAAAGTGGTTCTTCCAGGCCTGTGTTCATTTGTCTTTTGCAAATAGGACCCATGAGTCATTAAACACCATGACTAGTTTGATGATTACTTCCTTTAGCAGCAGGGCTGAATTTAGCAGCGCTCCCAGTTTCCACACACCAAAAGAAACTGTCAAATATGAAATATTTAGCATTGCCCCTAACACATCCTGGACATATCCTGTCGACCTAAACTTGGTCATTTATTACCCGGCAGAGGCCAAGCTTTGACCAGTCTAGTTCCTACCTATTTTTGCAAATGCATTGTCATAGCATCTGAGATCACAAGTCCTTGTATTTACTTCCAAGCAGAATTTGCCAAAAGGTGAAAATATTTCACCATGGTCTTTAACCCAATGATGCTTTGGAGCATGACCACAGCAAATAGATGTTTTATCTACTGCATGTGTAGGTCTGCCTTAGGGCAATGAAATAACCCTGCTTCTAGTGAGAATAACCAGAATAACACCTGCTGTGGTGAGAACCCACTGGTCAAAAAGGCTTTTATCAGACAACAAAAATGTATTTTTTTCACCAAAGAGAAACTCTCCAAAACTCCCATTCTGGTGTCATGGGTTTTCTTCCAAGAAGATTCAAAGAAACATTGACATGGCTTTGGAAGATCTCAGAATTATTTCAGTGCATTGTTTCCATGTGGAACAGCGTCTTCTCAAGGGAGTGGAAAACCTGGAAAACCGTCACTGAAACTGGGGCCCTGACAAGGACAAAGGTTCTTCTGCCCTCCAGTGAGCCTTGACCAGGAAAGGATTTGACAAAGCCCTCTCTTGTTACCATCCTCACATGCCTGACTCCTCAGACACCTGGCTGCTCTCAGAAGAAGGCAGTGGGGTGGCCATGGGGGTACAGGAGGCAGCCGGGTGAGGGGGTTGCCTGTGCGTGTGGCTCCAGCATGCCGGTACAGTGCTGTGCAAGAGGGCCAGCCAAAACAGAGAGGAGCAGTGCCTGGCAGTGACAGGTGCAGCTGAGGCTGCAGGGCACGGGGGTGGCACTGAGGATGTTTCTTCCTGATCCAGGTGACTGTGACTGATAACAGCGTGGGACTCATTTGTGGGTGAATGTCTGTTTTTTCCAAAGGGCAGGAGCTGGGAACTTAGTATTGGCAAGGGGTGTTTCTTCCCTCCAGCCTGGTGATACTAATTCCATGCAGGGAGACAAAGTGCCCCTCTTGGCCTATTACAAGTGGGAAAGGGGGAACAAAAAAACAGAAAAACAAAACCAAGTGGCTCTCCTCTGCCTTGGTGAAAACATTTTTGCTGGGAAAAAGGCAAAAAAAGATAAACCTGGATTTCGTGGAAACCATCGAAATGAGTAAAAAGGTTCTGGTTTTGATGTGTAGTGATCTTACCCAGTGCTTACTTCTGCTTTAGATGGGAAATACACTTAGACCCTAGGAGAGAGGACTCTGAAATGGGCAGAGGAGGCTCCCATGACCTTTCTGTCTGAGTGATTCCATTCTGGTTAGGATGCAGGACAGAGCTGTCAACAGAGCTCAGCAGCTCTGTCAAGGGATGGTCTCTTAGTTCATTATTACAAGCAGTGGATAAAAGAGAAGAGCCTTTTTTGCCTCATCCATCATGGGGTCTGGCTTATTATCCCCTACCATGTCATTTTAAAACCTCAGTGGACAATTTGAAAAATATGAGGCCATTTGCTTACCAGGAAAAGAAAAATCACATGCATTGGTATAATGGACTTAAATGCAGATGTCATTATGTCCGGTGTCTCATGCTAAATGAGTATTCTGAACAGCTCCAATTGCACCGCTCCTTTTATGTTCCAGCCCTGTTTGCTAATAGTTATGCGTGTGTACTTTATGTGCTGACACTTCAAGCAAACAATGGTCATGCTGAATAGTTGGCCTGTTAACTAATTAGCCAGGAATGAAAATCACAGATGCTAAAAAGCCCCATTTACCTCCCTTCTGTGTTCACTTTGATTTTGATGCCATACTCTCTATCCTGTGCTTGTCCCATGCTTAAGCCCCCCTCACCCAACGTGAGGGGTCAGAGCAGATGCTGGAGAAGTCCGTGTTGGTATGCAGAGGATAGGATGCAACAAGAGACCTGTGTCTACCGTTTCCTCGTGGCAAGGAAGCCACAAACTCTGGAGGGGAATGTGATTCCAAGAGGATGAGGAATTGCAGGTGACAAAGCTGTGGCTATTATTTAACCTGGTTCTCCTCCCTCTCTCCTCCCTACTGTCTGCACTGTTCTATGAAGCTGCTTGCACGTTTTCCAACAGCCCATCCATTTTTCTTAAAACTGTGTAGTCTGAGGATATTTATTCATTCTCGTGCTTCACCTTGTCCACCTGCAAAATATTAAGTGATCTACTTTGGACTATATAGGGTCCGACACTCTCCCAAACTACACGTCCTGGGCATTTTTGCAAATCACTAAGTGCTCCGGTACCAACATAGAGAAGGAAAGGCGTCAGCGCGGTGAGACAGGCAAGTTCCTCCTTGATGTTTGAGTACAACATCAAATATCACATGGAAAGGCTCTGACTCCAGCACAGTGAGTCCTCTCCACTTATACCAGGTGGACACCAGGCCTGATGTAGCCATCAGAGCAGCAGTATACTCAATAAGTTCTGCAAATCATTCCATCCCTGCAATGCCCCGTGGAGTCTAGTTTGCAAGGAAGTGCAGCTTTGTATAAAAAAGCTGTTGCAGCTCCACTCGCTTTGGAGTGGGTGGTAACCTGTCCCAAGCACGGCAAAAGAGCAGTGACCAGATCACACTAACATACTGCCTTCCTCCCTTCCTCTCCCTCAACCAGCTCACAACGCAATCAAAGGGGAATTTCTTCACACGGTCTCCAGCTCCATCCAAGCTTCTGGGGTGCTCTTTGATCCCTACCAACAGTGACATCTCAGCTATGAGAGGCTGCCTGCTGGGTGCGCTGTCTTGCCTTACGCCATCACACAGTATCTGTGGAATATCTTTCATATGAGGATCTTTAACCATTTTAAGAGTAGAAATCAGTCTCCAAACATACCTTCAATGACCGCTTCCCAGGCAGGCGGTGGGACCATAGGCATTTTGCATTAAATCTTGGCCAGTCGAAGCTATTCAGAGCACAGTCATTTGTTTAAAATGTTTTAAACTCTTTAAACCTTTTTTCACTCTTTGAAAAACTTCTTTACTGTGAGGGTTACTGAGCGCTGGAAGAGGTTGCCCAGAGAGGTTTTGGAATCTCCTTCCCTGGAGATATTCAAAACCCGCCTGGACGCAATCCTGAGCAATGTGCTGTAGATGACCCTGCTTGAGCAGGGGGATTGGACTAGATGATCTCCAGGGGTCCCTTCTAACTTCAGCCGTTCTGTGATTCTGTGACCGGTCAGTATCATGCTGCCTTTGTGTGACTTCATGTAGCTGTGCAGAGTGGCTGTAAATCCATCTCTGGAAGAAGCCAAAGATGCTGTAACGTAGTGGAGAGTGTGATACAAAACACCGAAAATACAACGCAGGTGCTGTGGTTTCGCATGCTGTGCTTCAGCCATTCACTGTGTGGTAGGCAGCACATAAAGGTATGATTCAGCTCTGAAAGCTGGTCTGGGATTTACTAACTTACTGGATCTATGCCTTCAGCATTTTTTTCAATCCCATTTTGACGAGGCACCCCCATAACAGACCTTTCTGCTTGCTTCACTGGTGACAGCAAATCACTCCCACTGGTGTAAGATATAAATGCAGAAGTTGCAATGAAAATAGAAATAACGTCTATGATTTTGACCCAGTCAGAGAATCTGTGTGTAGGCATTAACTTAGGTGTTGCTGCTTGATCCAAATTAGGTACAAATCTTACACTGACAGCATCCATCATTTCTGCATAGTGTCTATCATGCTGTTTAAATGCTGCCTAAAATGAAACAAGACAGTGCTGCCAGCCTCAAGGCATTCAAAATGTGGCTCAAAATAACAGATTTTTAGAGTGCTGCTTTTTCTTCCCCCTCAGGTAGCTGAATGCAAAGGGAAAACAACTTATCCCCTTCTCTAAACACAGCTCACTTGTACAAATATATTCCCAGTTAAGCAGAAAACAGAAATGATGTTATGGGACTCAAGAGCCAGACTGCTATTAAGATGTGTGTGTAATGGATGGCTCAGCTCAGAGCTGTGTGCTAAGTAGCAGAGCCCCATTAGTTCCCTTCCTCAAGCAAAGGTCAGTTTTCACACAAGTAAATCTTCCGTCTGGACAGAAGTTTCTCATATCTCTAAAGAGACTCCAAGGAGCAAAGCCTCCCCGCAGGCAATTTATTACACCTTCCCTCTGGTGAACAGAGCAGGGGGCCACCCTGAGTAGGCTGCAATAAATTGTCTGCAGGGAGCCTTTTCTTCCAGCGCAAACAAGGTCTGAGCGGCTGTATTTATACACTGTGGCTGGGTGGGAGGAGGGGATTTGCAGGGCTGCTGGCTTTTGAGATCTTCCCCTTTAGACTGCACACCGCTGATACACGCCTACCAGCAAAACAAATTCTGTACAAAGAGACCTGACTTATGGCACAGCCTTCCTGGACTTTGGCAATGGAGTTGCTCAGAGGGTCCCCTGAAAGCAGCCTTGTTAGGCTGGGTTGGCTATGGAGGTTTAATGTTCTGATTTTTACTATTGTTTCTATGGCATCCCAGCAGTGCATGGAGTTGTAGAGATACAACGTGAGTGGGAGAGGCCTCTTTGTCCCCTCTCAACTGAGCATAAGCTGCCTGGGTGGTGGGTGCAGGGAGTTACTGGGTCACTGCAAGGGTGGCAGTGAGGGTGATGGCACAGCTGGAAGAAGCTCATAGAGCAGAGGGAGAGGGGCAAGCCACAGGGACGAGGAGCACTCTGGGGTGCTGAAATGTCTCAGGGCCATTCCCTGAATTCTCCTGGGGTGATCAAGCCCCTGTGGTAAAGCAGGGTCCAGCATTGTCCTCCTCACAGCTCCCTGTGCAGAGGGGCCTGCTGGGGCATTAGGGGGTGAGACAAAGGTGGGCTCCTGCTCCTCATGTGGGAAGGAGGGAGCACATCTTGCCCAGGTCTGGCCAGTGAACTTGCCTGAACTCACTGGTGCTGGTCATGCCTTCGTCCCTTAGGCATGTGCAGGACCTAGTTGCACCTGAGACCTCCTCATTGTCAGCAGCAAAGAACAGACAAAACAACCATCGTGGGTTAGAGCATCTAGTACAGGATCCTGTCTCTGACAGTGGCCAGGAGCAACTGCCCAGGGAACAGTAAAGGATTAGATGTGTCTATGATGTTTCTCTACCATCTTCTCCTGGGTGCTAACAACTGGGATGAAGTATATCCATGGGTGGGAAAAAACCCTGTCACTTCTCTTCCTCTCCCCTGACTGCAGAATTGACGTATGTGATAATCCCCTCAGGACTCTCTCCCCAGTTCCTGGAAACTCGTGTTTCACACCACGGGTGGAGAGAGGGCTGCTCCCTCTCCCTCAAGAGAGAGTAACTGGTAATCTGAGGGAAAAATGCTTCTACCAGCTCTCTTGCCTCATCGTGACCTCAGCTTTCTGATGGCTTTCCCTCATCCCACCAGCTTTGCTCAGGGATGTATTCAAAGACCACTGCAGCTAATCCATCCACCATCCCTGCCCAGGACAGAACGGTGGAGCACCACCTACCCATCTCTAGTGTGAAAAACTAGGGATGGAGAAACACAGCCCTTGACGTGTGAGACAAATAAATTGCTTTGGTTAATTTAGTGTAGTTCTATTCAGCTCTTCCTGCCGTAGCAGGCCGCTGTCAACACCACCCCCTAATCTAATTTCTTGAAGACAAGCAAAGCCGTGTGGAAGTGAGTGGAACACACAGTGGTGTACTGGGATTGCTGCGAGAGTGACTCAGGCAACTTGGGAGCCACATCCCATGAAACTGCCCTGTATTTGTCTTCTGGCCGGTGTGGGAGGCAGTGATGTGTTTCAGCAACAAGTTGGGAGGTCCAAGTAGCCCTAAGAACAATGCCATATTAGCAACCACTCTCTCTTTCTTGCTTTTAGGGAGAGCTGCTTCCAAATAGACTAGTGTCCTGTTATTTTTTAAGATTAGTCCCTTTCTAATGGAATATTGGTTTAAAGATTGGATATAAAGGAGGGCTTAAAGTAGTCTGAAGGCCTCATTAGTAGTTGAAATCTGGTCCACACGGTCAGGTAGTGAGGCGAGCTTGTAGATGGGGAGTGCTTCCTTAATCCTGGCTGGGCTGGGGTTTCAGCCCTTTTTGAAATAATAATCTTATTGTATAGGTTGCCCTTGATGCATTGGAAGGGATTCATCAGGTGAAAGGTAGGTAGCTACAATGTACATGCATCTGAGCCAGGGTCTGAGGTCAGAGAAGAGGAAACAGGCTATTTTAGGCTGCAACTCATTGAATCTGAAAACAGTCATCTATAACAGGTCGTATGAATTGTGCCTAAAAAGTGCCTATTTCTCTCCAGTGATTGTACAAGGAGGCTGTGCTAACTAGCTCTGACAGGGAGCCGTCTAACAGGTAAACATCTCAAGTTTGGTGTGATGAGTCCTGTCTCAGACATCTGTCCCTGCCTTGGATCAGGGCCACCGCTAGTGCTGACAGAGCTACATTCTTTCAGATTAAGGCAAATTGTGACATACCTGAGCTTTACAGTCTGCATTTCAGTGCTGTTCTCTTATGTAAGGCCAATTTACTCTGTAGTAACTGGTAACCTGGTAAAGGGTCTGGCCTAGGTGTTGAGTCTTGCTCATGCTGCCTTCAGCCAAGCCAGTACGTATGAACACATGCCGGACACTGTTGCACACAGACATTCATCTGTGGGAAAACCACTGGACCGTAGATACGAACTCTGCCCGACAGTGTACTTGAGTGTTGAGGATGTATTTCACTTTTTATTTTTTTTATACCTCCTTGGAAGAAAAGCCCTTCTGCGTGAGAGAGGTTTTGATTCAGTGTGACAACTTCTGCAGTCAGTTGTCCCTTAGTAGCTGGTGGAGCTACCCTGAGAACAGGCATATTCATTTCTGGGAAAAAAATCCACCAGTGAAGTGAATGTTATTTGCTGAGCTTGTTCATATAAATTAACAGCATGAAATAACACATTAACACTATGAAATAGCTTCAACGATGCTGCACGGAGTTAAATAAGGGAGGAAAATTTCACTTTGGAAAGCCTATGAAACTTCCTATTTGCGAAATATCCCTCCAACAAACCTTTGCTTAAAAAGCATGCTACTCTTTAAATGTATGTTTAGAGCAATCTAAACAGCGTGGCGTATTTGGTGGGCGCATTGCCCATCAACCACTGCTGAAGGCATTTAAAGGGTAACGACGATTTGATGGTCACATAAAAGATGAAAATGGTTCTTCCATAGCTTCCCCTCCACAAGAATTACCACTTACTGTTCTCGCCTGAAGCTTCGTATCTTCAGTAGTTACCCAGTGTGGTTCAATTGTACGTTTACTGAGACTAGAGGAAAAGCCCACATGATTCCTAAATCCTGATGCAGTAAACAGATTTATCCATAATGAACATCTGGCACATTCGGTTGCTTGTATTACTATCCCCCCAATTAGGACCGCTAGCGCCAGCCTAAGCTTTTACTGCTGAAATTCTTGAGAGAGGTAATGAAAGAAATGTATCTACAAACACAGGCAGCCCTTAACCAATGGTACAGTAGATGCACCACATCCCTTAAAAATTAGCACATTTGTAGATAACTAAGGAAAAGAACTAATTTTCTCTGCTTTCCACCTCATGGCAGCAGGGGGAAGAGAGCCTTTGCTGCTAGCATGGATGGCTCCCTAACCCACTGTGCACTCCCAGACCATCAAACACAACCCCAGCTGTGGTTCTCTTCACAATCCCTTTCTTCAGCCCTTGCTTTAGTTCCTAAACCAGAACTCAAACTGTTGGGTAATAGATATGTGGGGCCTTTCCAACTTCAGCCAGCTGGCTGGAGATGATTTCTTCTCCAAAGGCCCTCTGCTCAGATCAGATTTGGGGATGGACGTGGGAACTCTACATGCTGGACAACTGTTGCAACTTCTTGCCAGCATCTGGCGCCCACAGGGGAAGAAAACCGGCAGGAAAAGCCGAGGTAAGTTAACGTTCATTCTTCACTCTTGAGGCATCTGGCCTTCTCATCCATTTTAGTCTGTAATTCAGTGTGACAATCCACTCATTACTACCACAGAAGAGAGTATAGTCCGTCTGTTTTTCACACTCCCTCTTTTCACCCACTGAATGCTGACTCTTCCCCTATGAATTTCCTATATGGATTATGATTCCAGGATGGGAGAGGTCACTCATTTACTCATTTACTAAACTACTGTATGGATCAATAGTCCTAAGATATCCCTTGGGCTAAGATATTGCTAGAATGACTTCTTATCTCCACTGTGTTGCCAGCTCTCATAAAATAATACAAATTGCAATATTTGAGCTTATTGAGTCATCCTTGAAATGAATATGAGAGTGGCTGAGTAGCACCGGGTCTCACACGTTGCGGTTCCACTGCTAAAATCAGTACTTAGCTCTTGTTCAGTCAGAGCTCTCCCTGTTTTCTGTGGGATCTCTGTCCTAGCAATTTGGCCCTTAGGCAAGATGCTTAATAACAGAGCTGCTGTGTTCTTAATGAGATGTTTTTTCTGATGCTTTTATCTGCTTAAACACTTTTAGAGAAAAGCACCAACAGTTTTGTCTGGTTATAAACTCAGGTGGATCTGGATCATATGCTCTGGAAATGTTCAGCTCTGGATCCTTATAGTTTGAAGCACCTGAAATGTCACAGGTAGAATAACCTACTTCCTTGGGAGATACCAGATCAGATCTTGAGTCATGGGGGCTCCATGCAAACTCGATTTGTCCTAAGATGAATCCACTGCTAAATATAGGGACCTAATAGAACAAAGAATCTCTTCTCTTGAAAGGCCTCCTTTGTAATGGAAGTTACATGAGTGACAATCACTGTACAGGGAAAAAAAAGCCTCACTTAGGGGAAGAAATTCAAATGTAAGTCTTTTTTTGTGGGTACTATGGAATGAATGAGGGTGATGTCAGATGTAACATAACACTGGAGTGGAAAGGCTAACAGAAAAAGACACAGTATCACTTCGCTGGCCAGTTCTAGACATGAGCTATCCATTAAAAGTAAGTCAAAACCTCCAGCTGAATTTTGCACATATGCCATCCCAACCTCCAGCCTCCCTCTGAGTCTTTTAAAGCTGCAAGAACAAATTTGTCTTCTCAGAAAATATCTCCCTTGGAGGCAGAGATGCCGTGTACACAAGAACACTGACAGCATTCCCGCAGCTCCGAAGTGCTGAGAGTTCCTTGCAAAATTCCCAAATGCAGAGAAATTCTCCAAAACTGGCACGATCATCATTAAAAACTTTTTAGTCTGCTCCAATCCAGTCTACAAATGTTTCCTATGCACATACATAAGCTGACAGTTTGCCAGAAAATGCCATCATTTGCTATTGCAGATAATTCATTATGCCATTGTGTGGTTGAATCCAGAATGCAAGTACGACAGATTTATACCGGGATTAATTTGGTCACTGACATAACGCACACCCTGGGCACAATCCAGGGGAAATGGATGGCTCACTGAAGAGGAAGTGAGTATTTTTCCTCCAGGTGGCTGGTTCAAAATGGTTATGCTGGCAGAAAGAGGCTTTTGTTCTGCAGCCCTGCCAAGCTTGGACCTTCTAGGAGTATTCAAAACCCATAAATAAAAATTTAAATCCATGAAAGACATAACGTCTGATTTTTGCTCATGCACAGTTTCCCTCTGTGCAGCTATGGGTGTTCCTGTGGCTATGACTAATTTACACGTGTGTGAGAGGAGTTTTCAAAGCCGAAGAACTCAAAAGGAACAGCCGTAAAAGTGTTAGTTTGTCTACAGGCATTTCTATGACTGGACAACCTAGTTTCCTGAACTCGAGGGAACGGGTCATTTGTAGGTGTATCCCACGGGAGTGGCTTGCTTTCATTCACTTACCTGACACAAAAGTACAAAACAACCGGTCCTGACTTTTTGGGGAAGTCATGTTCCAGCACTCTGCGGTCCAGCTGAAGCCAGTTCAAGTGTCCCCTGATAAGAGAGGAGACAGTTATGAGCCCAGCAGTAAAGAGGCTTCTTGCTGCTCATTGCAATGAGGTCTGAGGTGCTAGAAAGGATGAAGCGAAATGCATGCTATTTGCCTTTGGCCATGGCATGTTATTTGAAAAACACACAGTAAATGTTTGAGGAACAGAGACAATATCATCCTGGCAACATTTCAGTCTGAGAATCGAAGAGCTAAAGTTCAATCTGTCAGGGTGAAAGCTGGCAGCGCAGAGCAGACAGGACAGAACAAAATGTTAAGAGCTTCACCTTTTATTACAACCCCCTGGAGCAGATGCATCATTAAAAGTCTGTCAAGATTTTCATTAAAAATCCTTATTGTTAATAGTTACCACAATGCCTGCAATATTTCACTCAAAGCTAAACCCCACCGTATGCAGCCTCAGACAGTTTATTTACCACCCACACGCTTGGAATAGCCGCTCTAGGTTTGCCAAGCCTTGCTTTTCCTCCTTCGGAGAGCTCCTGAAAAACAGCTGCTCCATGAAGCGTTCCAGCTCCAATTACCACATGCTGCTCTTCTTTTGCCTAGATGGTACCTGTCGCTATTATTTTCTCCTACAATTTATCCATTTGTGCCTTGCTGCTGTAAGCTTTCCTGGGCAGAAGCTCTGTTCTTTGTCACGTTCCACACATTGCAAACCACCCTGTGCGTGTGCGGTATTTTATAAATACCATTATTTGTATGACAGTGGCATCTCACTCGCCAGCTGAGATAAAGGCCCCGTTAAATGATAGGCTGTGGAAATGCATAGGGTGAAATTCAGGCCCCACCGAAGTCAGCAGGAATTTTGCCACTGCCTTGAGTGGTGCTAGAGTTGCATCCTGTGGACATTTTGCTATTGATTTCAGTCGGGCCAGATTTCATCCAAAGGAAGAAGCAGCCCTTGCCTTCAGCACTTTGCTGTCTAGGCAAGCAAGGGGGGAGAGATTTAAAGTGATTTTCAGGGGAATCATGCAGCAAATAAAGCAAGAAATGGAATTCAGATGTCCTGAGCTCTCTTCCAATGTCTGTTTGCTGGTTCATGCTAATCCTCAAGATTAATCATTTCAGAGAAAATGAAAAAAAGCTGTGTTTAAAAAGAGTGTTAAATTAAGTTCTAGGGTTGCCACAAGCCTTAGAAATGTAGCCTGTCAGCAAACACACTCAGCTTTCACAGAGATCTGCCCATTACTCCTTAGCACCACGTGTGCTTTGGTAACTGAGAAACCGCCTTGGAAACAAAGCAGCAACAGCTATTTAGCAATTTAACCATATTTGCAGCTTCCCCGTCCCCTGCTCTCTAGAAAAATAAATAAAGAGGAAAGTAGCAATTTCAGGAGGCTTTGAATCACCTAGGTTCAATTTGATTTTCTGTACAGCTGCCCTGGCTTATGCAGATGCTGAAAGGGGTTGGTAGCTCAGGGATCTGCAAACCCAGACAGCTCTGGGCTGTCCGGGAGACCAAAGGGGACATCGTGCTTGCCAGCCTTCGGTGTAGCGTGCCAGTTTGCACTGTCTAAAGGATTCAAAATGGCTTGTGAGCTTCACTTATCATCGCAGTGAGTTCAGGATCAGGCATTTATAAACCATCTCACCTCGGTTTTTGCCATGTAAAAGTCAGGTGCTCGGTCTAAACAGTCTTTACATCAATTTTCCTTGGCCCATCATTTCTTCCATATGTCTCAACTAGGTACAAGTGAGTTTTGCGGAGATGCAGACTTTTCAAACTTTTCTCAGGCTTCTTTTTGGTGTAGACAAAAAAGTACCTGTGTGTTCATCTCAAAGATATTTTAACTTTTTAATAACTTTTTTCTCTATGTATCTTTTAACAGGTTTTTTAAATTTTTTTTCTCTAGGTAGAGGGCAGCCTGAACTGTGTGTTAGAGGCACACAAACCTACCAGCAGCTTGGCTACTAGAAAGGGATAATATAATGCCACAATGCAGATTTTCAAGACCAGCTAGTCATTCTGTATACCTCCATAGTGGTACTTGGGCTGAGAACAAGTCTCTCCAGTCTGGGACAGTGCTGTGCAGTGATACCACCTGGAATCAAGGGTGAGGATGACTGTGTTAATGGGACCAGGGGCAGGGGCTAGCTGACCTTGCTCCGCAGCAGGCCGTGTAGCTCAGCAGGCAGTGCTGTGGGGGCTTCCTGTGCTGTTTCTGCTGCTGGGACTTGGCCGTTCAGTGCTAGTCTGGGGTCCCTGCATTGTGCCCTGTTGCTCAGCACAGGCACGTACTTTAACAAGGTCTGTTCTTGAGAAGACAGGTGCCCTGAGTTGTCAGCAAATGAGCCCCCTTGGAAGAATCCGAGCTTAGGTACCCACAAATCAGAAGTGTCCCTGCTTCCAGCTGCTTCCCGCTGCTTCCCCCCCTCCTTCTTGAGGGCTGACCTTTTTCCTAGTCACCACTTTTTTTGTCCTAAGGTCCCGTTATGTTTCTCTAAAGGGGAATCAGAGAGGCAGAAATTAACTTTGAAGGCCACAGTATGCATGAGGACTGAAACTAGACATGCTCACCTGTTCCTAACCAAAGTACGAAACAAGCATTTATCCACCTAGACCAAGGTATGAAACACTGTCAGAGCAAGGAAGAGCCACACTAAGCCTGACATCCTATCCCAAACCTGTCCCACTGCATTTATACCACCAAAGTAGCAGCCACTAGCAGCTGATGGCATTACAAACTGTTTCTCACCGAGACTGATTTGCTGACAATAGACTTACAATCTCCATCTATGTTTATTCAACAGAAGCGTCTGGGTTTGCCTAACATGTACAATGAAGAGTTTAGAAGCCACAGTGCAGGAGATAATAATTTAATTCATGTTATTTCTCATTTCGAAAAGATTTGTTCTTTTCATGCTCACCGCATCTTAGCTTTAGAAACTTACATCTCATTTTGATTTAATCAGTACAAAAGGAATATATGTATATACATATGCATACCAGGTAATATGTGCATGTAGTTGCACATATACATGGGTATGCATACGGAACAACACTGTTAACTTTCCACTGACTTTCTGAGTTGAAGATTTTTGTTACTCCTCTCTGCAATGAGCTTAAATCCGGAGCTCTTTCGGAGGAGGAAGGTCACTTAAATCACTGCCAGGAGCTAACTGCTCACCGTACTCAATTACCACTTAAAATCTTTCATCACTGAGGGCTTCTGCACTGCACATTGTCACCTAACTCCCTTGTTTTCAAGCATGCATGTACGGTATTTACAGAACAGCAGCAGTGAATAATAGCTGGTATCTGCCAGTGAATGTTGTCTGTCAGGAGCCAAAATCCAAAGCTGCTATGCCACAAAGCGCTTTGCTCTGGAACCTGTCTTGCTGTCTTCAGCAGGACTATTCACGGAGCACAATCCCATATAAGACAGTAAAATGCTTGTGTATATAGCGCTAGGCATGTAGTAATCTTGACAGTTCTTATGGATCCATTTAGGCAGCTTGCAGTGGGATCCCCTTCGAACATTCCCTTGTCTAGCTGAGTTTCCTTCACAGTTCAATGTAGAGACTCAAAGTAGCTATTGTGTCATTATCTCCACTGATTTGTTCATTTGGTATTTGCATGAATGTATTCACAAATAATGAGGCAAACAGTTTTGAGTGACCTCCAGGGATGCTGAATATTGAAAGCCAGATAATTTTTCCCTGTTCATTGTACACATCTTGGTGATTAAATTAGTGTGTCAATAACAAATACATAATTGCTTTTAGCAAACCGAAACTGGGTCCATTTACGTGATAGACTGAATACGGATTTTGGTGCCCAGGTTTGGTATTGTCGACTGCATGCAGTAGTTGCTGTTTTCTTTTATCGGGGCTTTCAGTGAAGAGCGGTATGTCAGTGAGCACTTTGCCTCCAGGTGGATCTGTTTATACAGATTTACTGGTTAATGTCCAGATTTCTGAAAAGTGGATTCACATTTATTTGTGTTTTGTAAAGACACTTGGACCAATAAACCAACTCACCCCCCTTCAAGGTCAAACTCATGTTAAACTGAATGTTGAGAAAGACCAATTCGCATAATGGAAACTATATATGCTATTTTACATTTCCATCAACCACTACAGAAACAAACACAACTTTAGAAATAAGCACATAGATTTTCTTATTTAAGGTCTAAATCCATCAGTGGAAATGTTTTTGGAAAGGACCACAAGGCTCTGGAAACTGTATGAGATTACCTAAACAGATTTTTCAAAATGATGGACTTGGTGACAAAGGAACTAGTCTAATGCCAGCACGGGACATTATTCTGGAGAGCTGCACTGACCATTGGACAGACTGTTCAATCAGGACACGGGACACCTGGTACCTAGTTCCGGCTCTGCCACATTGCTGCAGGGCAGGAATAAGTCACCCATCCAATTCCTGAAGGCCGGGAGAGCGTTCCAGGGAAGACTGGTACTCTGCTCTCCCTCTTCTCATACTCTTCTATGCTATCTCCTTAGCCACAGGATCCTGGGCTGAATAAGGGCGTTCTCTGTCTTTACCTTATCATGTTAGTACAGACCCTAGCACAAACGCAACACAAATAATAATAGCATAATTCACAGCCTTAGCTCTGACATAGGCCAGTACTAGATGGCTGAAAAGGACCGTTGTAATGCAGGGAAACAGCAGGTTGGGGGTCTACACTGATATTTCAGAGCCACAGTTCCTTGCAGTTTTTATCCTATGCATTAGCTAGCTGCTCTGCAATTTCTGCTCTGGTGATGGAGGAGAAGGATCACCGAAAGGCTTTGGATGAGCATGTCAGCTTTTGGTTGGGCCCACAGAAAGGGAAAGCAGCGGAACGCAAAAGTTGGGAGTTCTCCATAGAGCAGGTGGCTCATGTCACAAGCAAAGGACATGAAAACCTGCCTGTGGCTCACATGGTTCCTTCTGCAGTGAACAGAAGGGGAATTCTGACCACTTGCTCTCAATGAACGCTGGAAGTGCTAACGCTAAGGGAAAAGATGGTTAGTGGAGATTCATACTAAGCTGAACTGGAAAGAGACCCTTTCCCGATTCCTTTTAATTCATAATCAAGCAATATATAGGTTTTCTGGCTTTACAGTTGTGTTGGAGCTTGGCCCCACATACTGTACAGCGAAAACCTTTTGACCTGAGCTGTCCCTCAGTTAATGGCTAATGCCGTAAAGCATTCCTATGATCATTAAAAGAGGAGGCGTTATTCTCTCCCCCATAATAGTCTGACAATCTAATTTTAGTCACACTGAATGCAGTAATGACCCTATATTATCACAAGAAACTATTAAGTCGCCAACGCAAAGGTTGTTCCTATTGATTTTCTTCTCAGGTTGTCATGATAGAGCACAACTAACGAATGGAAATCCCCAGTCCAAATCATTTCTAAACAAATTACTCTCATAGAGCTTTTACTCTTAAATAGAAGAATTGATTTAATACTTCAGTGGCTTTTCTTCTTTCTGAACTTGCAATTTAGCCAATTTCAGACTACATTTATGAACCAAGCCTATTCTGCGTTAGCTGATCCCTTCACAGAAGGCACACTGGGACTCAGAGAAATGTTATTTGCGAAGAGAAGGAAATTTCTGAGGGTCTGCACCACCGATTTCAAAGATTTCTCTTTGTATACCTGGTCTGTTCAGAGCACCAACTATAGGACTATGTCGGGTGCTGTACAAACACATGCTAGGAGATCATCTTTCCTACTTTTTGAGAAAATGATTTTTTTTTCACTTCAGATTCACATTGTAAGTTAAGATCTGTGGTACAGACAGTCCAGTTGACTTCCTCAAGGTGGAATGGGGCATCTGTTTCCAAGACCCAATCCAAAGCCTCACATATCTTTTTTCAGCTGCATTCAATCAAATAAAACTATTGTTGTTTGTGTCAGCTCTGAAAAAAAGCTTATTACAGTTGAGGAGGAAATATTATGCACAAATCATCATTGTAAGCGTTATTTTCACAGCAGTCAAGAAGCCTCCATGTAAGGGTCAGGAATCACTATGAGGCAGCACATGGGCTATAGACCGAGCTTCACATTGGCTAGGACTTACTGGCATGTTGTTGGATTGAGTTCACTAGATTTAATGAAGGTGTCCCCACATCTTTCATGTGGGCCAGCTGAGCTCCTGCTAAATACTCCTTGTTCCATCTTGACTAAACTTTTAGAAGATGAGCTAGGTGAGTGGATGCCGTCTCACCTCACCCTTTGAAATCCCATCTAGACAGTGCACATCCATCCGCATCCCTGATTCTGTCATTTACACCTGGCTGCCCCCCAGTGCTTTGCGCACTGGCTTGACAACCTCTGTCAGTCTCTTGCGCTTCCTCCCATCGCTAACTGAGATATTTGCTCGCACCACTTTGTGTTAAACCTGGTATGTCCCCCGGGGAGGCTGAGCTCTCGGTCTCTCTCTAATTGCTGACATCTCCTCATGAACATCCCTTGCACTCCCAGGGGAATCCTGTGCCCGTTCAGCTCAGCTGGCAGCCAGGACTTGCTCTGTTGGCAATATAGTTGCAGATCCCTCTCTGCCCATGAACCTGTCATGCGTTTTCTCTTTTTAACCTGTGCTGTTATGGCTGTCACAAGAACATTTTTCTCCCTTTGTCCTCTTTGGCTTCACTGCTTGACTTCCCTGCACCCTTCAGGCAGCACCCGCTGACTAACTCACCGTGTATGATACGAAATAACACCCTCGTGAACAGTTATTTTCTCCTACTGCTTCAATAACTTGCTGGTGCCTCGCTCTCTTGCTCATCTGAGGGCCAGTCCTACTAATTTATGTCGGGTGGGAGCTACTCGTGTCAGTAAGATTGCACAGATTCTGGGCTCTCCCTTGATTTAGGTCCTGATTCTGCACGTGCCTGACTTTGAGTGCATCTCCATGCCAGGAGCTGTATCCCGAGATGGCCTCGGGCTGTCCAAGGCAGACACTTGCCAGGAAAACTGGCTCTGGAGGGGCGATCGCTGCTGAGTTCAATATGGGGTACGTGTGTGCACATTATGCCTCTGATTATCTGATCCCAAATCATTATGCCAGCAGATAATGTACATTGCTCTGCCATGTCAGCAGAAGAGCAGAGCTGGCTCATGACAGTGGCACTGCTGACTCAGTTCTATTGGGAACACAACAGTGGTTTGAAAGTCTTTTGTTTTTAAAGCAAAATAAATGTGGGGTCTTTTCTCGATTGTTATTACAGAAAAATCACAAACTAGGGTGGAAAATGGTGGGTGCCTATACGAGACACGACTCCATTTGGTAGTCTAACTACAGAGAGGAAACAGGTAGCCAGAAAAAGAGTAACAGAGGCTATACAGTAACACTGAGAGATCATAGTCTTCTAGGAATAGTCATCGCATCTGCCAGACCCTTGATGTTTATCCAGTGCAAATTTTCTACTTGACTTCTGGCTTTTAAACGAGAGGAGTTCCACTTTCCATGCTTTCCTTTACAAACACAAGTCCTAGAAATGTACTGTCTAGGGACGAAAGCTCAAATTTTGAGTTTTTTCATAGGACCTTGAGTTCAAGGTCAATGATCAACATTGTCTGAGGTGACTGCACTGTAATAGCCCCATTCTTTGATTTAGCTTAGCCATGAGGCTGTTGTTTGACTTCTAGTGAAGGCCAAATTCCTTTTTAATGGAAATTTTATATTTTAAAATGCTTCTAGTTCACATTAAATTTTGCAATCCCTTCCTTTCCCACACTTTCTTGTTTCTTTTTTTAAAGAAACTGTAATCTGGGATCTATAACATCAGAAACAGTGGAGTAATTTTGTGACTTTTTGTTTTCCTTTCCTTTAAATAATTTAATATTAGTTTTAAACCTGCTTGAGTGATTAAATTAAATTGTATAGTTCTGCCAGGTTGGTAATAATTTTGAACTAGCAACTGGATATTAAGTCCAAAAGAACTAAAGATAACCTTTTACCAATGCCAAATGACAAGAAATCTTTGAACATGGGATTAGGAGGGGATTGTTACTGTCTCTGTACACCTCCAACACTGCTTAATTCATGGCAAGAGACCTCCAGCACTTTTCATAAGAGATAGCACAAGAAAGACTCTTATGTGAGGCCCTGTCTCCCTGGACTTTGGTCTAGGACCTTAGAGTACTAAGGTCTTCTACGCTGGTCCTTTCGCGTAGGAAAAAATTCCACTTGGTTCTCCTATGATCTAACAGTTGACTCTTAGGTCTTTCATTCATGGCACTTACGTTTCATCTGTGAATGCAATTCCAAAGTACTCTTTTTCCTTCAGGTTGAAATGAGATGCCACCAGGTCAAGCAACTCCTTCGCCAAAAGCTTCGGCTGGAAAACAAGAAAGAAAGTAAGTAAGTAATCAAAAAGTAGAGCTTTGATACAACTGCACCGTGTTTCTGGAAGGAAATGGTATCTTCGGAGGTACTCCATTGCCTTTTTTTTATGTTTCCCATGGTATTCAACCTAAATTTTCAAGCAACATTAGCTCCTTGAAATGAGCAGTAGTTTCCTTCCTAGGAAAATAATAAAAAACAGTTGACTCCAGCCTCTTCAGTCCTTAATTTCTCTACAGAGTGATGACCTACCGTCTGCCAGTGTTCAGATTTACCATGACTGGCTCACTCATGCCTTTCTGATAATCTAAGTTGTTAAAGCTTTTTATCAGGAACCTTTACAAACACTTTTCAGACACCCGCTTTCACAAACACTTTTCAGACACCCGCTTTCACACACACAGCGCAGATATATACTCATAACACTGATAAAAGCATAGTGCAAAAGATAGATAGGATGTGATAGGACCAAATGAGAAGTCAATTACAAAACCCAATAGTTTCCCATTCAGTATTGCTTGTCATTTATGGATGAGGATGTGTCATAAAATTTAGGTACTTGGAAGCAAAGAGAGGAAAGTAACACACACTTTCAAAATGCCCTTTGTAGGAACATAAAAGCCAATCTCAGAAAAGCTGTTCCTCACATACAGAGCACTGTGGGTTACTACAGTGGGCCAGTTTTGCATTCTTTGCAAAACCTTTGACTCTATGTCTAACGTTACCTTCTCCCTCTGTGTATTTCCACCAGCTCTGCCAAGCTCCTGTGTTTACTGTGCTGCTGAAGTCCTGGCCAAACTAGAGCTCTTGTCCTTATTATCGCTGGTAGGAAACCGGGGTAGAAGGGATCCAAGTACATGTGGCCTGTGATCCCACAGGTCTTTAATAGTCCCTAGTTCTGGGATCTCGGAATAGTCACAGCAGCTTTGACACAGCTGGGGCCAGAGATCCTAGCAGCATTTTCGGGTGACTGCTGCTCATAAGGACTTGGCCTACAAATCTCTGTGTGCTGCAGACCTCAGTGAAAATGAAGCACTCGGCTGTCCTGACTGCCCCAACAAGTTAGCAAAGCAGGTGAGTCAGTTACCCTTGCCATGAAACTGTTGTTGGATAGAGATGAAATGACTCAATGGTACTGTACAGAAAATGGGTGACAGCATCCAGGGAACCCTGCTGTCCTAATTGGTTGTCGCATCTCTAAATACAAACACAGCTTCCAAGGAAAAAAACTTAATTTGTATTTGACAGATTCATGTTCATGTATTGAACAGACTGATGAGCAGTCAACCTCTCTTTAAAAATATCCCTAAACTCAACACCGTCCTAGTACTTGACATTCCTGAGACAAATGGCAGCCTGAAATACTTCTCCAGTGTTCATGTTTTATGCGGGCTTCCACCTCGCTCTGTCTCCCTGTTATATCCTGGTGGAGTACCACAGGTAAAGGGAATGTCTGTACTGTTTCTTGTCTATGCAGGCAGCACAACGGTGGTTTCTAGGTCATGCCAGCAAAGAAAGAAGCGATAGGCATGCTCAAATGCAGTACTAGCACAAACCAGCCCCCAAGCAGGATGTAAGCTGCTGTGTAGGAAGAAGAGTTGGCAGAAAACAAATTAGGTGGTACTTAAGAAGCCTCATTTTAATTCCCAAGTCAGACTTTTCAGGCGCTATGGGACTGTGGTGGAGTCTCTTTGATACGTCTGCATTGCCTGTCTCATTGCCTTTCAGAGACTCCTGAAATAGCTCCTGAATGGCAGTCAGAGCTGAGTGAACCAGGCACAAGGCCATGCAAAAGTAACGTAATGGTTTCAGCGACCCCAGCAAACAGCACACCAGCTACGCTAGTCTGTCTGGGGACTCCTCAGATACTTCTGTCCTGGCATTGGCCTGGGTGAGATGGACATTGCCAGCCTCCCTGTCACCTGTTAAGAAGAACTTCCCTTCACTGGGACCTTTTAAAGACAAGCTGTAGTCTTGCTTATGAGGTACTCAAGACAAAGAGGATGTTAAGATTGCCAGATGAAGTAAGCTACAGTAGGTTCTGCACATATATTTCCTGACGATGTTAGATGAGTTTTCAGCTTAACAACAGACAAATTAAGACCAATTTGTGTGTGTGTGGAGGAGGGGGGAGGCTGCCTGTGCCAATGTGCAGGTTCAGAGCCTAAACCTGTACTGCTATAAATGGTCTTGCTTTTCCCTTACCCCTGCCCATGTTTCTCTGCTACCTTCTTTCCTGATCAGGGAACTGATCAGACTGAACTCTCTGCACCGGAAAGGGATTTCTTTCCAGTCTAGTGTTAGTGCAAGAGGAGAAGTAAAGATGCATGACCAGGAGTGGGTGTAGGGGATGGAAGGACTGACCTCCAAGCAGCAATGTGGACTTTGACTGGCTAAGTGCGCACTTGCCCCCTATAGTGGTATGTTCAAATCCTAGTGCTCCAGACCCAAGTTGTCCTCCGGGAGCAGTGATAGAAGGCCAGGGTGGATTAAAGAGATGCTATCCCTGTATCAGCATGGCGCCGGCGCTCTGCTGCACGTGATGGAACCATGGTCATTCCTTCCCCTGCACCTTGGGGTTACTCAGAGCTTTAGCATGTTGGCCTCCAAAGATAAAACATGTTCATGCGTTAGAGTCATAGAGTCAGATCTAATTCAACTCCTTCACCGCTACCCTTGAGGTCCCCACCACTCCTGCTCCCCAGTCAGGGACCAAAATCTCATGTCCTTATCCACTCCTGTCACAGCACACAGAGCCTCGAATGGTGCTCCGTGTTGCATTCAGACAACCATCATAGAGACTGAAAGAGGTGGGGAGGAGTAAGGGGGAGAAAAAGGCTTTTTCTGCTCTGACATGATTCTGTAAACTACAGGCACAATGACACCATTGCCTCTGCAACCAAATCCACTGGTGGAGGCAATTGGTGGAGCTGAATCTGGGCAGCCCCACAACAGCATGCGTTGCAGGCACTGTGCTTTGTGGCTAGCACTGCCTGGCACCTGCTTCTCTGTGGTGACTCAGATATTTGATAAATGAGCAGCTATGCTACTGAGCAGGGAAGCCAGACATCAGCCAGCCTCACTGTGTGTTCCCGCTGAGAGGGCAAGGGTGGGTAAGAAACATGCCTAAAACACAGGAGCGTTTTCCCAGACCTAGAAGCAGCCTTTGGAGGGGATAGGCTGGCGTTTCATCTATCACGAGAGAGCAGAAAACAGCAATAAATGGATGATGTGAAACAGGCTGCCCATGGACATGGGGAACTGATGGGTCCCTCCGCTTCAGCCAGCCAACAGCGTCATAAGGGGTGCTGGAAGAGGGGTAAAAGCCCCTTCTCCTGCTGTTCAGCTATGTCATGGAGCAGTGAGTATGGAGCTGTGCAGCCTCCCATGCCCCACACACTGCTGCATCTGGCCCCAGGCATCAAGTGAGGAGCAAGAAGTGAAAGTACCAGCCTTCAGCCACCCTTGCGGGCAAGATGGGTAAATGCAAAGTGCTATGTGTGAGCTCTATTTTAAGTGCTGCAAGTACATTTCCTTACTAGTCCTTAGCTCTGCTGACTGAGACCTCGCAACTGAAAAAGCCCTGGAAGTTGGTCAGCATGGCGTGACAGCCTTCCCTGTGACTGCTCCTCTCCCAACATAACTCTCCCTCCCCAGGGCTTGGCAGGGATGGAGACAGGGGCACAATCTCCACTGCCCTTGCTGTGGGGACTCATCCAAAGCCTGCTGTATCAGATAAAGGAGGATAACTCTTGCCTTGCAAGATAAGGGAAAAGAACAATAGATGCAGACCCAGTGCTGGAGCAGTGCCAGGTTAGTTATGGGCCTAGTATCCCTGAAGAGGCTTATAGCAGTGAACTTAAACCCTGCTAGTCTCCTCCAAGATTACTTTCCACTCTCCTCTTAAGCTCTGCAAGGTTATTGTCCCTTTTCAGTCCTGTGGGATGAGTCCTGTTTCCTCTCTGCACAGATGGGCAATCTGAGTCTTTCGTGGGGGAAGGAGGAAAGTGTCTTCTCTAGGTAACAAAGACTCTTCAAGACAAACCTGCGCAGCAGGGATAAGAGCTGTAAAACCCTGGAAGGCACAAGCTGAGCTACAGCCTGTCTCGCTGTCTCGGGAGAGACCCATGCACTGAAAGTTAACAGTTAATCTGCTTGCAGTTCGGGATAGGAATGGCTGAGCAATGACCTCCTTTCATGTGAGCCGCACAGACAAAGAGCTCATTAGTGATGCCTGTGGCAAGTTGTTTTAATTCATTATTAATTTCTGGACTTCATTTTCCAGAGGGATATTCATTTTGCATTAATAAAACTTCCATCACAGACACACCAAGGAAGACAGAAATGGTCTCTGAGAGCAGAAAAATACATAGAAAGCGGGCCCAGGACGTTCTGCATCCCCTATATCAGGAAGGTGTGCAGGCTAGTCTGAGAATCCCACAAATGTAAATCAGGAGTAATGGTGGCATTCAAAACACAAACTGAACCATGTCCCCAGTGCTGCAGAACTGCAGAGCTGAACTTCAGTGGCTGGTGACCTGCCTGGATTGGTTGCAATGGTTGCCATGATTGCTGCTGACACTCCTCTGCATCTGCTGGTCTTTGCCTCCTTCCCACCCAGGCTGCTTCACAATCTGTGCACTGCAATGTCTTCAGATAGCTACTGATGGAGAAGCACTGGGGAAAGGAGCGGCTCCTGGCATCCTCTGTGTGTGCAGCCTGCTTCAGAAAAAGCACTTTAGGGGAGCTTATCATAGCCATAGTTAGCTGGCTATACTCAGCACAGGGTATGCGAGAGGAAATTCTGCAGCTGGTGCAGTAAGGGCTAACCATACTTTGCTGGTGGGGAATAGGTTGTCAGAGCAATATAATCCTGCCAGGGTTTCCCCTGCTGCTATCTCACACTCTAAGGCTCTCTTTACAAAAACACACATGAAGAACAATGCACTATAACTAAACTGGCCTTTTTGCTAGAGAAATCACCATGGCCCTGATCGTAGTCCCAGCACATGGGAGCTGTCTGTGGCCTCTGGCAGAGAACAGCCTGCTTCTGGCAAGGGCTCTCCACTGTGAGGAGGAAGGGCTGAGGGGCCCGTGCCCAGCGTCATGCAGTCTTCAGCATATACACTAGCCATTTCTTAGCCACATGTCCTGTCCCAAAGGCTTTTCTGCAGGACAGTGAGGCAAATGCTTTTACAGATCTGGATTCCTACCTGCATTCCCCACTTCCTGCTCCAGCCTTGAGGGCAGGGCAGGACTTTGCAGCCTGGGCTGCCTGGGCTTGCAAATACGAGGTTAGCTTCCTCTCCGCACAGTCCAGGAAGCAAAACGTAGTACCTCAGTCCTGTGACAATGGTTACATTAGCCATGGATCCATCTAATAGGCATAACGGCATCATCCAGGGGAATCCTTGTCATCTACAGAGCAGGCAACTCTTCTGGAAAGTCAAACCTGACTTGGGAGCAGTGAACCTTCTGAGTTGTCTCCCTTCCGTCTTGGGAAGGCAGGAGAGCAGAGACGGGCTCGTCAGGGGTTGCCTCCTTATTAGCAGAACAACCCAGACACCCTTCACTGTACTCGGAGCGATGTCAGAGAGGTTCATCTCAGCAGCTCTATGACTTGCACCTACTCCAAAAAAGCCCCTGCTCTGAAAAGGCACCAAAGATAGATAGTGCAAGAAGGTGCATACGGGAGCATAGCCTTGCTTACACAGCCAGAGCTGCCTTACTGTGTTTCCCTGTCACTTAAAAGAGAGCCTCCTAGACCCTGAGGCTGCATGCAGACCGTGTGCTAGAGAGAACTGCACCAAGAGAACTTCAGGGCATGCAATGCACAAGCTCTGTTTTTGTCTCTGTGGCTCTATTTTAAGGAGCGTTCAGCAATGACAAATTAAGCACAGGGGATGATTCACTCTTCCATGCACTGCCCTTATCTGGGAGTGGTAACACTGTACAGGTGTCTCTTCCCAATTAGATGTGAAAACAACTTCCCTATGTAACAGCAGAACACGGCAAGCACAAAAGGCAGGTGGGGAGGGGAAAGATGCCCCTGAGAGCACCCCCTGGGAAAGGAAGAGGGGAGCTGCATAAGGGACGCATACTGTTTCGGTGCAAAAAAAAAAAAAAACCCTACAACTCCTCTATGTACTTATTGGATGAGGTCTCAGTAGTGTGACTGCACTAGCATGGGCTGCTGGACCCACTGAGGGCACAGGATGGGATCTGCCCTCTGGCGACTTTCCCAGTGCTGGAGGGAGCAAAAGAGGAGGTGAGACACAGGGGTACAGGGGGACCCAGGTGATATCAAGCAGGGCTCTTTATACAAGGTGACGTGTAAGACTGGGATTGGTGCCTCCTAACATTATCCAAGTCATTATCACGCAGGCTGAGGTTTGATACTGCTCTGTTATGAACACGCACTGGCCACAGGAGGGATCATGAGGAAGGGGATTTCTGAGGAGAAGAATCCCCTTACAGCCTGTGGGAAGCCACAGAACCTTCTGCGGGAAAACCTGTCTCATCCTAAAACAGGCCAAAAGAATCGAGTCCTGCAAATATCTATTTCTCTCCAGGGTGACTTGGTCATGAATCAGCTGAGCCACGACAGAGTGTCACTGTAAATACCTAAAGTGACTCTGGCTGAATCCTGCCCGGAGAGGGCAGTGCTGCTGTCCGAGGAGAATCTTCTCAGGTGCTGCAAAGCAGGTGACCCAAGCTTTCCTGTGGGTGCGACTGGAAACTCCTCTTGCCCAGCTAGGGGCTCCTCAGGCTAGCTCAGAGCCTAGGGTAGAAACATCTGCCCATCTCAACGGGCAAAACCAGAGAAGGGTCAGGGAAAGGATTTCTCCATAGCTTCAGCAGATCACTCTGTCAGTTGTGTAAAAACACAGCAGAAAGCAGGCATTCCAGTATTAAATATTCAATATAATTAAAAGACGACGTTACTGGGATTTGAGCAGCCTGAGGAACTCCAGAGTCATGTGTTTCCCCAGTGGAAAGGAGGGCTGCCCACCTTTGGCAGAGAAGCATGTTTCCCAATGACAGCTTCCCATTACATTTAGAAATGAGTGAGTTATAGAGAGAGATTATCTATCCACAGTCCAGCAGTGCCATGAATAAAAAACAGATGACATGGTATTAGCAGCTGCTGGTACGCCCCTAGACATGCAGGCACACACAAAGTATATTTTATTGTTTTATTAACTGTCAGACAAGCCTATCTATTCCCCCTCCCCCATTTCATAGCTTTTGCCTAATTCTCTGTGGCAGACGGTTTCTGGGAAATGCATAGTTTCAACATACGGACAGATGTCCGCTGCCCAAATCCATCCAGTGCAGAGACACACTGAACTGTGGGAACCAGGTAACTAGATCACACTTAGTAATACTTCGTTTCATTGGATTAAAAGGCCCATTACCATCCACTGTCTCCTTCCTGGAAGAACTTGCAGCTAGATACATAAAGGGACGCCGCTATGCCAAATGCTGCAGTACTAAATACGGTTTGCAATACCTAAAAATCAAGCATTCAACCCTGTAAGGAGGGAGCAATGCTGAGATAAATGCCTAAACTCCTCATGGCTTTAACAGTGGCATCCACAAAGTCCAGGGTGCTGAGGTAGGCACACAAATACCAAAGAGTTTGTCTAAAATCCTGGACTTGGTGGTTGGCAGCCCTGAGACAACTGCCTGTGTGAAACCGAGATTCACAGTCATTTTTGCTTGGGCTGAAGAACGTTTGTGCTAATAAAGCAACCACAGCCAAGCATAGGCTCCAGGGCTGTCTCAAATCATCTGTATTTAACTACGAGCACATGCTGATGTTGGCATCAGCACCCTTCCAGCCAGAGCCCAGGGGACAGCATGGGCCAGAGACTAGTCCCAAAAGCAGCATGGACTAGGTCACCCAGTTTGAGGGAGAAAAAGAGTTTACCCTTGGTAAACCCAAGCTGGGCTGTGCCTTGTGGCTGCAAGCCCAGATAGCAAGCCCCAGCCTATTTTATTTATGAACACAGACGTAGCAGATGCTGTCCAGAGATCCCGAGCAGGTTGGGTTTGTGCAGGACAGACTGCAAAAAGTGTCTAGTCCAAAACCGGTCTCTTGAGTCTTGTTGACTCAGTCCAGTTTTGCTAACATTCAAGGTCTGTTTTGCTATTTGCAAAACATCTCTTTAGCTACTTGGGTTGCAACATACGATACGTAGGCTCTGAAAAGTGCTGTGCACATCATCTGGAGAGGTGAAGTGGAAAGAGGAACAATTTGCATGAATACAGAATAATTCCTCCCTCGGCCATACCCAGAGCTGTACCGCGAGGCTCACACGCGGTAGGGTGCAACGCTCCCTAGGCAGCTTACAGCAGCTCTCAGCCGTCTCAAGCCTTGGGCAGTACAATCAGAAGGAAATAAAAGTGCAAAATGACGATTCACACACAATTGTCCCCCCTCCACCAACCACCGTAATCTGCTAATGAAGTGGAGCTGCTCCTCTTTGCTGCAAACTGCAGGTGCCCTCGCTGAATGCGGTCATCTGCGAAAACTGGCCACAAAACTTGCTTCAATAACACGATGCTAAGCACAGATGCCTTTATAGACAGTGCTGGAAACAGCGCACAGACCCTTTGTTTTTCTGTTCCTCAAGGCGTTCGTTACTCAGCGGCCAGCAGCCTTATCTACTGAAGGCCAGCAGCACATATACACCCATATGCACTAGGCAGTACGTTACCCCATGATAGTTACGGACTGCAACTCCCTCCCGCCCCTGCTTCCTTGTGCACGAAATACCGAAATCTCTCATCCAGGGGCCATTTAACTGTCACTCACTCACAATTCTTTTCTTGTCAAATTGCCGCTGCCAACAACTCGGTCACCCCGTTGTTCAACCCTTTTTACGCACTTCAAAGAAAAGAAAAAATCCAAAGTTGCTCAAGACTAATATTATGTAAATACAAAGTAACGGTTCTTTCAGCTAGCGTCTCGTCCCAGTACGGTGCAATAACATTGTACAAATCCACTCAGGCTGAAGACGTGGGGCCTTAGGGGTTTGAGCTTTGACCTTCCCCTTATGGGATAGAGCTACCATTCTTTACTTCTGCGTTAGTGTGTCAATATACGGCGTGCACATAATGAAAACAGGCTGAGATGTATTTATGTGAAAAATTATGCATCGAAATGCAGGATGCCTGTGGAGGGAACGCCTCATATTTTATCAGGAAACAGCTGAATTTCATCAATGTTAGGGACAGATGATGGAAGCATTGCTCACACTGGCACGAGCAGCACACCTCTTTCACAGAGTCAGTGCTTGGCTCTAAAATGTATTTTTCTCATTTACATAGAAAAATGAGAACACTTGCCTCCAGCAACCTCCTCGGGAACGCGGAGGGCGGAGGCAAAGTATCACTGATGTTTTTCTTGAAAAGTCAACACCTGCAAAATGTGGACGTTAAGACTTATTAGGGTCAGAGAGTCAAAGACAAAAAAAAAGTCCCCAAGTGTTTTTAAAAGTATGTTTGGGAAAAGGATTAGAAACACCCTACCGACAAGATTCCTTAAAAATATTCACAGATGCTGCATTTCTGGGTTCGGCTAATATCTAACACTCAATATCTTAAGTCAAAACCTATTACTGATATTCACTAATTCCCCTACATACTAGCAGCATGCATCTGCTTAAATATTTTTGTATTCAGAGAAAGCAAAACAGAGAGGATGAAGTGGCCAAGTCTATGGGGCAAATTCGTGTCAAAGTCAACATGTGATGCCAGATGTGGATTTACTACCCTGTGGGGCAGGGAAAGCGGTGAGTGGGAGGAAAAGGACACTTTTGGATCTGTAGCATCCCTCCTCCCCTTGTTGCCTGATGCAGAGGCAGCTGCACGTGCCCCCGTTCAGACTGGGTCTGCATCGATGCCCAGTAAACCCATTCCTGACCGCTGTCCACTGGATCTTCCTGCGACCCCAACAGCGTCTCTGAGTAACTGCGTCCAAAGAGACTGCCTAGCCAGCTGTCACTGTTGCTAAGACAGAGTAACTGCCCATCTTCGCCGCTCCAAAGCTCAGCCCCTTCTCTCATGCATGACAAAACCCTCAGTGCTTCCCTCTTTCCTCCCTTAGACCTCTGCCTGCTCCATCTACTCCCTGTCTCTCTTGGAACTTGCAGCTTCACATCCAAATCTACACAAAGCAGCTAATGTCTCCTGGTACAGCTGAAAGAGCAGGCTGATGGGCTGAGGACAGAAGGAAGGTGAGCTGCGTTTTGTAGCTGACTCCCACTTTGTGTGTGTGTTTTTTATCCGTGCAGCGGAAGCACAAGGCAATTTGGTGCCTTGTGCCTTTCCCATGGTGGAATCTGCATATCTGAAGCCACCCACAGCCTTATCTCATGCAGGGTTTGGGAGAGGGAGAGAGGTTGGCGTGCCAGGCATTGAGGCTGTTTTCCTGGGCTGCTGCTGCTGCTTGGGATGCCAGCAGGAACAGCACGCCATGAGGGTCACCCAATTTCTGCTTGGGATCCCCAGAAATAGGTATCTCTGCGCTGTGCAGTCTGGATATGCTGGCTACGTGCACATCACCTTCCCAGAGCATCTGTGCCAGGTCTGCTCTATCTCAATACACCTCACATTTGCCAGAGCGCTGCATACACAAGCAGCCACCTGCAAATGAATTTGCTTGAAAGTTGACTGTTTTGGTTCACACAAGTGGATACTTTTTTTCTGTATCAGTCTTTGTAAGCAAGTAATTGAGCCAAGCAAATCCCATCTGCATGGGATTTCCTGAGAATCGAATGCAAGTGGCCAAAATCTTAACATCACCCCCAGTTAGTATTTCTGGGCAGTAAAGGAGGTTGTGCAAGGTAGCCTCATATGTAGGCATATATCACAGATAGATATGCCTCATAACTCATACTGTGTCTACAGGTTTGGATTGTACATAGACAAATTCTCTTTCCCCTGAATATCAGAGAGAATATATTTTGCGTGGTGGCTTTGCTGCTCACACCTTCTCATTTCAACCTCTGACCCTGAGTTCATCTCACCCACAGAGATCGAACTGTGCTAGAGAAACACACTTGTTATGCCTTCCTCTTCCCATCATCGATACTCATTTTTTCCTGCTTCATGATCCTTTCTCCTTTAGCTGCACCTTCAGCAAGCTGAAGGGCTCAGTAGCAGTGCAGCCACCATTGAGTTCTTTGAAAAGTGTCCAGGAGCGTGAACTGAGACAGATCTGACCAACCACAGGTGCAAGCCCAGATTGCAAGGGCAAACACTCACTTTTTTTTTTAAAGGGATTCGATAAGGAAAGCGTAGAATTCCTTGTGCTGACTGATGTAAAAATTGCTTTTGTAGCACTGCCAAGGTCACTGCCAGCTCAGCTAATCAACCGTGAAAACGTCACTGAAGCAAGTCAAAAAGTTGCCCTGAGTCAATTTGAGTGTGCAACTTTTATTATTCTTTATTTCAGCTTTCTAGGTTTGTCTTTGGATGGTTGGAGGAAGTGGATCCTTCCTGTATTATCTGTCTTTGGGATTCTCCCAAAACCTAAATGACATCTAATTTGTGTTGTCCTTCACAAGACAATTCTGAAAACAAGCCTGGCTTACTGCTTGATTTGCTCTGTATTTACACTAAGAAAAGCTTTGTTCTCAGGGAGACTATTCTGGGGTCCACGGAATGTTTTATAGTAATGTGAGGAGCTGCACTCTACGGATTAGTATGATTTTGATGAAGATCCAGTCCAAATTTGGCAGTTTTTGACTGAGATTTTCTTTGAGCTTTCAGGGAATTTGGAGCAAATTTATGAGGCACAAACTTACAAAGACTGATACGGAAAAAAAAAGTGTCCACTTGTGTTAACCAAAACAGTCAACTTTCAAGCAAATTCAGGTCCCACAGAGCAGAAAAAAACACATTGGGCTATGAAGGCTAGATTCACTAGCCTTCAAACCGCCATTCTCAAGGTCTCAAGCACATTAACGACCTATTCAGTAGCTTCCCATCTCCCTCTGCACAGGACATATATTGGACTTCCAGGTGTAAATGAGAAGAGTATGGAAGATAAACCAGCAGAACAGGTATCCACAGGCCGAAGGACTTTGCTCTGGTTGAAGACTACCTGTTTCACATAAGCAGAAGACAAGCTTCTCTACTTCAAGGCAAAAGACTGTATTCAAAGACACAGCAGCTTAAGGATCTCCCCATTCACCTACCCTCCAAACTATCTGGAGTGGGCATATTCGGCACTTGGATCCCCATGATTTAGCAGCAGACATATTGGTCCCTGGACATGACCTGCCCAAATACATGAGAAACTCAGTCTGTTTTCTCCTCTGGCTAGCTAGTCTTCTTGCTGTTACAGAGAGGTGGTATCATCTAGGTCGAGGGAAGGAATACTTCCCTAGACTTTGTCTGCCATGAAGCAGGGATGTGATGACCTTCTAGGTTGCCCTGGTATAACATTACTGACTTGGTTACTTAGATCTGATTTCAACTTTTCTGCCTTGTGTAACTCTCATTCTAGCATGCTCTCATACACAAATATCTTTGAGTGGACTGGAAGAAACCAGCTAGCCAGCTAATTCTTCTTTCACCATCCCTTTAAAAAACAAAGGTCTTAATGCAGAGACATTCAACCTGTGAAAGCCATCACTACAACAGAAATATTAACATAGACTGTGACTGAATTTTGTATTTTATTGCCGTTAATATTATTTCTAATCAATTTAAGCACGCAAAGTTATTGGTGAGAATAACCAGATCTCATGCTTTTATCACAGAACTGGAATCTATAGAGGATTTTTCACCTTCCTCTGCTCATGACATACAGCAATGATGGATATAGAGAGAACAGATTAGATGGAGCTCTCCAACTGGAGATCAGTGCTAAATTAAAATAAAGTGAAGCAGCTCAAGATGCAAATTGCACATGCTGCAGAGTCAAGAGGGTTTGTGTACAGGGTTTCAAGCCCTTGTCTAAATAAAAAGAAAAAGGTACAGAAATGGCATTCGTTGTAGCACGAGGGGTTGAAAGTTACACAGCCTAGTTTAAGAAAGCACTTCCAGCATGACAAATTTATGCAGATGATTTCTATTGTAAATGATTGGCTTGAAGTATTTTGGGGCTTCATGTTTGCTTTCTTTTCGGTTTCTGGAGATCTGTGCAATTTTGCAAAAGGGTAGTCAATTGCTGCAAGAAAATCAATTGTGTTTTAAGCCATCCGACTGTATCACACGTGGCAAATGAAACTTTGAACATGAAGTGAGCTTCAGAGCCAACTTTAAGTGGCAGGAATCCATTTCACACTCAGCTGCCAACAGGGTTTGATAGGAACTCGGTTAGTGTGAATAACCAGCTGCCTCCTATATATATTTTGCTTTGGTAGCATCTGTTGAAATTTTATATCACTGAGGGGTTGTTGGTATTTTTTTAAGTAAGTATTAAAGCTACCTTGACAAGGTCAACAACAATTTTCACAGAGGTCAGCATTTTTTTGAAATATTTGATCATAATTCTATCAAACATTAAAGAAAGAGTTTGGTTAGGGCAAGTAGTGAAATTGGACAGCTCACACAATCCATTTATCTTTCAACTGTAAACCTCTGAAGCACTCTAGTTCATCTAGTTTCAAATCAACTGTAGAAATGTCGATCTCCCTTCATCCAGCCTAAAGAAATTGGTGCTTGGAGATGCTCTTGATCTCTTACTGCTGATGTGGAAAAGGAAGAATCATTTTCCAAGGCAGACTAGCTTAGCTACATTCTTATGTTCTATTTACTTTTTAAAAATCTCTCCTGAATAAGGATGTTTATTTCTATCCTGAGTCGAAATCACTTTTTTATTGCTCGATGTACTTAAGAAGGCAAGTGAATGCTCATTTTCATAGTGCATTTCCTAAACGCATTAAAATCATTTATAAAGAAAACTGCAGGAAAACCTACAAAACTGGCTAATGAATGGTGATAAGCTAGTTCAGATGTTAGTAAATCTAATGGCAATAAAAATAAATAAAATCAATAATAGCACTAGGTTTAATGTGCAGAATTAGATCTTCCTGTTATATCCTGCACACCATTTGTGAGTGCAGAGAGACTAACTAAACTGAACAAGAGCTACATCCTGATGTGCTGAGACCGGGGAAGAGGGAAGCCTTCGGAAATATAATGGACGCATAGGTTTCTGTGCATTCATGTTCTTTAGCCTTTCTTATACTTAGGAATGTAATCATAAGAGCAAACTGGACTGTTACATGCTCTGTGCATACAGCAATATTACACAATCCCTCTCTTAAGGAACTTGCAGTTGAAGTATGTTGGTCTTTCTGGATGCTCCCATCAGTTTAATTATCTTTTACATACCACAGCGTTCTGGACCTTCTGGCTTAAGACACGCAAATATAAGGCATGCTGTGAAAATACTAACATCATATGGACAGTTCTTCCCCTGGGAAGGTCAAGAGAGAGAGCCTGAACCTCACTTGCCAGAAGTTGGTTGCATTGCTTAATGCCTGGTGGCAAAGCTCAGATACTACAGGGAGCCATGTGGTCAGACACCGCAAAAAATGGAATAGGTAAGCAAACTGCTTTAACCTCAAGGCAGAATAAAGGTCCGGCTCCCAAGGGACAGTAAATCAGTACTACACCATTAACATCCCCACCTACAGTCTGGCCTCAAACTTCCTGTGCATAAGCGTGGCTCCGAGTTCACCAAAGCGATGGTTAGGTCCTGCCAGTGATCCTCATGGGCTATATGGGAGGGTCTAACACACCTATGCTGCAAGGCAAAGGGTGCCCTCAACTCCTGGTGATTTCCCAAGGGAGTCTTTGCCTCTTGAGCCAGCGTAAGATGCTGAATATAAGCAAGGATCAGGCTTGTGACAAAACCATGGGTATTTCACAAGGAATGGAAGAAGGCACCAACTTGTCATTTAAAAAAGGATAGAAAACTCCTTTCAGGTATTCATGTTAAGCACTACCTGCAGTTTCCCCTAATGAGTCCATACATTGAGAGCCTATATATGGAGCCAACCAACTAACTGTGTGTCCCTGAGAAGCAGAGGTTTCCACATCCAGCTATGCTTCAGGACACAGTGAGGAAGCTGCCTGGGTCGCCACGGCCAGTCATCTCCATCAATCAGTCACATTGGTCAGCCCATGCCGCAGTTGCGTGATTTGACAGAAAAAGGATGGGGATGGGGCATTTCACGGAGTGGACAGACGCTGCAATGGAGGAATGCTGAGCACAGGCCAGTCCTGCGTCTACCTCCAGATGCTCTGAATTTTCTGTGGATTTATAAAACTAAGTGGTCCCCTAACACTTGAGGAAAAATGCAATTAGTGCTCTTTTTAGACAGCTTGACATGTATAGCAAATGATGCGCAGGTTTGTGTTGGAATTGTTATTAAGCTATGCTGGGATCTGACTGAACTCATGAATTTCACTTCTGAGAAATTTGGTATAGGAGAGCCATTACTTTCTTGCATCTAAACCAGATAGGAGAATGAATGGCATCTGTAGGAAATGAGAAAACGTATGAGGATTTTTCTCCTTTTATTTTGCACAGAGATCACTATATCCATTGTAGGCAACTGTGAGCCCAGACGTTACCACTCATGTCAAAGCTTCTCCGTTAAAATCCTTGTGCATCTGTTCTGTGTCTTGTGCAAGGGACTATTTCCTTGAGGAAAATCTGAAGATTGGTACATTGACCTTATTAAATCCTTCCTTAACAGTTCTCCCTCCTGTGACCCCTGCTAAACTAATTTAGGGAATACTAAAACTCGGTGTGGCTGAAACACGTGGATCACCTTCGTACACTACTGAGGACTGCCTACTGCCCAAATGGGTCCAACCACTTCTGCTTCCAAACAGCTCTTTTACTAAGGCCCTTGAAGGCACAGTCTGCTGGTGGATAAGAAGGGGGCAAGTTTCTTCTCTGACATTGGGATTCATTTCCTGACTGTAGGCTCATCATCATTGCACAGTGACCCCCATAAATAAAGAGGGAGACAAAGGAGCATACTGATAATTGGCCGCAGCTCGTAAGGAAAAAAAAAAACAAAATAATATTTGCTCACCGTAGGAATTAATGGGGGATAAGAAAAGCTTATTTCCCCTGATATTTGTAAAAAGAAGCATTGGTGATAAAATAGGTCCATTAAAAAGGAGGAGGGTGAAATGAATGACGCTTCTAGACCAGATGAGATAGTGAATTTCTTTTATTATTAAAAAAATCTATTTTCTGCACAGAAAAAATAAAGAAGAAATAAGATAGCCCGATTAGGAGAGAACTCAGGCAGGGCAAAAACTGTTAGTGATAAACAGCCACTGAGGAAATAATTGGAAAATGTAAACGCATGTGAATGTGGATGATGACCCGTGTACTTGGCCGATAGTGGAATTAGCCAATAAATGTAATGAACCGTGGAAGGAGAAGCTTGGAGACTTTATGAAGAATTGGGGATGATTTTTCCAAGGGGGAGGGGGGGAAAAGCAAACAAAGGCAGACTGATTTGTGAATAGGAATGATCGTAGGCCCATGGCTGGTGTAATGTCGGCATGGTAAACCATGTGGGAAGAAGGAAGGGGATGAAGAGCCTACAGCATGGGTCAAAGAAAGTGATCTAGGGAGGGATGCTCCTGCTGGCTCCACTGCTTACCACGCTTAAGGGCAGGAGTGTCCCCAAGCCTGGAGGAAGGGGCAAAGGCCAGAAATGGCAGACTGAAGTTTGAGGATAAGGTTTGTATCTGGTCTTAATTTTCCTACTCCCATTTTGAGATTGCGACTGACTTCCAAAGGTGGTCAGGTTTCTGAAGTGTCATGTGTATCTGTCCAGAGGCTTCATGTCTTATGGATGTAATTTGGGCATCGTCTGTTTGTGAACACTGCAGAGGAGCCACAAGCAGATCAAGCAGGCCATATGATGGCACAGCACAGGGGTTTGCAAGCCATGAGCCGAGCCAGCTGGAGTTAGGGGGTCTGACAGATGCTGCCATTACGAGTGGTCAGGTGAAAAAAGAAAAATCTGAGGCAGGTGAATTTGGGCAGAGAGAGAGTGTTGTTCCTCTCTGTGATAAAAGAGGAGAGATGTCTGATTTGCAGAGGGGAACTAGCTTGGACTACTGAAGGGTTCAGGGTCCCTCAGTGATGCAAATCCTCTCTTGCTTCATTGTCTATTCTGCAATTGTGTAGTGATTTTTGTACTTTGCATTTAAAATAAGACCTGGACTGAGGTGGATGTCTGCTGCTCATAAACATTCAGAGCTCCATTATTTAAATGGTGGGAACTACCTTTCTATTGATTTTCCTTTCCAAATAACTTAAGCAGTTGTAGATTAAGTGAAAGCTTTAGAAACCAGGTAGCTGTCATCACAATCTATGCCTGCAGTTTCTTCCGACATTGGTATTAACTGAGACCAGCTCAGCCATTTTACAGCTCTGATCTCACATCAGGACAAGAAAAAACGGTTAATCCCTGTCCCCTTCCCCTAAGCGCCTAGGTAGCACTGCAGAAGCAAAGGGTGAGCCAAATGCAGCTTAGGAGATCTTCGCTTGCAGCATAGAAAGGAACCGTATGGACTGCTGGGTCCTGTGACTTCAGCTGCAGAGTGAGAATACCCTATGCCACTAAATCATGCCATGATATGCACTGTTTTTTCATCTAGAGCCTAGGCTGAGTGAGAGGTTTGCAACTGATTTCAACAGGAAAATCTTTATTTCTACATATTCCTCCACAAAGCAATATTCCTACATGTAAACAGAACTTCCAGACAAGCTCCTTGGTCACACTGAATGTCTCAACAGCTGGACTCAGGATAGGTTATTAATCTATAATAATATAGATTATTATAAAGGAAAAGCTATATATCTTTGGAAAGACATTTTCCATGGCACTTGCCATAGGGACCTGGAAAACATTTTCCTGCCTGTCTACACTGATGCTCTCTCGAGGAAGCTCTGAAGATATAGCTTCAGTTTGTCCCATGGAGAAGATGCCAGTAGCACTTCAAAGAGAAAAGAAACTAGCCAGCAAGGACGTTTTGCCCTGCAATGTCTGCATCCGCAAAGGAACCCTCACTGGTAGGGAAAAGTTAAGAAAAAATAAAAGGAGAAATGACAGACTTAAGCAACAGCACTAGGCAGGCAAAAGTCTCAATGCAGACCTGGTCTTAGATAGCAAATGGTCATGTGAGAGCAAAGAGATGTTATATGCTTATAGCGTAAATCACTGCTCCTCAGTAGAGATTCCTCCATCAATACCGGAACAGAAGTTGGCCTATGGCTCTTTGCCGGTTTGCCAGAATTTTATTAAATGCACAAGAATGCCAAGTCTGTAATGTCTAAAAGTGAATTTATTTAACAATGAGCTCTTTGAACAGGGAGTCCCAGATGTGTAATTAATAATGAATCAGTGATTTGAAATCTGATCTGAAGCTGATAGACTCTCTGACTTCAAGGAGTTCTGGATAAGGCTCTCATTAGGCAAAAGAAAAAAAAAAATTAAAAACTGAGCCAGCTAGTTAGTTAAAAAAATATTATAGCATGGATTCTGCACTTAACAGAAACATAGCAGAATCCACACTGCACATAAATCCCCTTTCTGCTGACAGGGGACTCACACATTTCTGTGTCTGAAGCTGAATCTAGGAGATGATAAAAAAAAAAAAAATTCTCTAAGACAGTCCCAAAAGGAAAACCTCCAGTGGTTTGAAACGCAGCTCATTTCCTCTTGGCATGAGTTGGGAGGTAACTGTCATAGATGTGTCATTTAGAGGCAGCAGATGCTGCTCCTGTCTGCACTCTGAAGCCCTGTGTGAACCCCATCCTGCTCCAACTGACACCCAGCCCAGCCTGCCTGTACCTACAGCCACTTTCCCTCAGCTGCCTCTAAACCAGCTACATGCCGCCTATGGTCAGGGAGATAATCAGCCTGAAATTCTTGCCAAGCTCAGCATAGCATGGTGTTGCAGGGGGTGGTGCAGGTTGTCTTCCATCAATGCGACTTAATTCAATTTGTCAGGGATGCAGACGGTTCGACTGAGCCCAATACGGCAGCACTTGGTCACGGCCTTCCCGACATCGGGTCGAATTTGGCGTAAGATAGGGTTGTTGCACTCCTGAGTCTCCTGTTTTTCATTTGCCTTTCAATACGAACGTAATGGGGAGGTGGAGGAAATGTTTGCTGATGAACGATTTCATTGTTCCACGGCTTTTTTGAGAGCCATAAGCACACGTATTAAATCATCCGCTGGAGTCAAATATTTTTAAGTACTGTAACACAGCTCATTTTTAGATAATCAAATAATAATTAAAAATAACCAGCTCCCATTTCTGCCGAAGAACCAATGTGTCTACATTGAATTTGCTTTTTTTAATAGCAAAGTGTAACTCAATCTAAATGTAAATTCTTGGAGAATCTGCTATCTAATTCTCATTATTTCCACTTGCTTAATGCAATTAGAAACATCTGTCACTGATCAACTGTCCACACAGTGAAAATAAAAAATAATTCATGCTATCTGCCTCTATATTGGTTTTCAGGGAAAGGACTGCAAAGTGCTTAACAACCATTCTTTAAAGCTTGGGAGCTAGAGCCGCGCAAAATGTTTGTGACAAGCTCTGAATCACACAGAAGTTGCCTGATTTTGAGTTTATCTGAATCTCAGGGAAATATGTTGAATAATTATTTTGCGAAAATCCTGGAGATATAAAGAAGCGACCACCCCAGTTTCTGGAAACATTCGGCTCTGGATTCCCCGTCGTCGTGGACATACTGTGTCCCGCTGGAATCCCCAAGACACCTGTGCTTTCAACACTAATGAAGCGGGAGAACAGCACACATTTTGGCTAAATTTTGAAATGGTGCTTCCTGATCTTTAGAATACATTAATACATTTAACCTATCTGTTTAAACTCTCTGGGTGCTCAAAAGTCAGGAAAAATCAGAGAACTGCAGAACAGAGGCTTGGACCAGACCTGAAGAAATGGGCTTATTCACTTTCTGTCCACTAATAATAGGGATGGAGATACAGTAAAAAGCAGTGTCTATGTGGAAAAGTATTCGCATTAGGTATCTACTGCTGAAACGTCACCAAAAAAACCGAACTAAATTAATTCAGAAAAAAGTCCTGCTAGTAACCAAGAAAAGCCCATTGTCACAGTCAAAACACTCAATGTTTTTGTCTCTAAGCTGTTCACCAGCCCTGCTTTCTGGAGTCTTTTCCCATGAACGTCTTGGCTGTTACACATGACTGATGAGCGAACGCAGAGGATGTAGTGACGGTCTCCTTCAATAAGCATCAAACAGGCAGGGGAACCATGTGCAATAGCATTTCCCAAATTGCCATGTGGGTCAGAGTGAGTCTATGCATGAAATGCTCATCTCAGCTTCAAAGCTAGGAGGGGAAATGAAGTGTAAATGGCTTAGCTGGTTCATTTTATTTTTATTTTTAAGAATGGCAAAGGCAAATCTTTTTAATTCTTTTTTTTTTTTGTTTAAAGGAGACGAGCGGTTCTTAGAGACGCTGTAGGATCTACTCTGACAGGCTGCCATATCTAACACAGTGTAGGCTGCCAAACCAGGAGGGCAGAGATGAACGGGAAGTTATTGGCCCGTTCATGATCTCGTCAGGCCGCATCTAGTCAGTGCTGCACCTCCTGGTGCAAAACCCCATGCTCTTCTGCAGCTTCCGCTGTAACCACCTGAGAGGCTGAGGTACCTCTGCAGCCCGGTAACCTTTTTGAGCTGAGTAGCCCAAAATGCCAAATGACCTGAAGAGCTCCAATCTGACCCACATGCCAAATGACCCCAAGATGAGTCCAATCCCCTACAGGAACTCCCCTGACTTAGACCTGCTCTATGAACGGGAGACCTTTGCGAAGTGCTGCAATACAGAAAACACACCAGCTGCCATACTCAAAGTATTTTCTGGGGAAACAGAGACGTCGTGGTTGACCCCATGTCACCCTGCAGGCTGATGACCAGCGTAGGAACAGCAGCCAAGTCTCCCGGGTTCTCCTCCTCTATTTCTTCTGCAGGTTACTGCTGGCCTACAGTCTGCTTGCGAAGGAAGAATTATTTTTGTATAACTGACAAGAATGTCAGAGATGGAAAGTGTAGCAGAGAGGAAAGTCCTGCCCGAAAACAGGACGAATCACTAAACCAAAATCCATGCTATAAATCAATTTTCCCAAGCTAAACAGCTTCCAGAGTTGGGGTCTTTGTCGGTTCTATTTCCAAGTGTCTGGTTTGACCTGTTACCTCGATAGCTTCATCCTCAAAGTCAGGGCAGACAGTGAAGGTTTCTCCCAAGGCAGGTTTAAATTTGTACTTCTTTCTGCCCAAATATGGGCACTTTCATGGCAAAGGTAATAACAAACGAGATATCGTTCAAACATAATGGTGATGAACTGGCTATGAGTGCAGATAGATGGGAAAGTAAATGCCATTGTAGCTGTACTAACAGCCTCTCATCTGAAAGGATCGCTTCTCTGGGAGAGGTCAGGAGAGGAATGTAAGGGGAGAATGAGCGCATGTCTTGTTTCTCATGATGAGGTCATACTTTTTTTTTTTTTTAATGTGACCCAATTATAAGCCAAGAGCCATCTCCTCTGTCCTGAAAATTAGAAAAGCTGATGCTTTTTCTGATGACATCCCGTGTCGTGGCTGACACAGACACACACACATGGGCACGCACACAAATGCCGTAGGCGGCTTTTCTGCGCTTGCAGCAGGACGCTGTGCCTGCCTCGCTTGTTCTCCAGGCAGAGAAATCACAGGAGCACTGCAGTCAGCAAGCTAACATATCCCTGGGGGAAGAGGAGGGAATTCAGGAAAATAAACCGCAAAAGAGAGAGACAAATCTGTTTCGACATTAGATCTCTCAAAGTCCCCCTTCTAGTCAAGCATCATGAGTAGGTACTTCCCTGAAATAAAGACAGAAGGACTGACAGGCTGCATGCCCGAAATTTTGCAAAGGCTGGAGGAAGAGAGATTTGTTCCATCACTGGTGACAGCATTTTGCACCACTTCCAAAAAGACTGGGCCTAAAAACAGAGACAACTTTGATACAACTTTGGATCAGCTCAGCTGGAACGGGTAGGGATTGTATAGGGAGAGGGTGGGGTGGGTAGGACTGGGGAACCCCGAAGTGCATCTGGCCAAATGGAAGCACCTTCCAGGCTTCCTAAGGAAGGGTGGCCCAGGCCGTGTGCTGCCTGGCTCTCCTCGCGCCGATGCAGCACTCCACCGGAGTGCCCACGGGTTGTCACCTCTTGCAGTTATCTGTCCCAAGGCAAAGGAAACCATTTCCCAATGAAGCGCTAATAGTTTAAGACCCATTTTGCTCGTTATGTGCAATACCCCAGAAGCCAGAGCCTCACTCATGGACAAGGCTTTCACTGCGCTATGCAGAAGGAAAAGCCTTTCAGCTGTAATTTTAGATCTTTTGTCTAAGTGGCATCCACTTGTATTTGAAAAGGAAAGGGAAAAGGAAAGGAAAGCAATTTTCTATAAACTAGTAACGCAGCTTAAACAATCAAGTCTGGCATCTCTCATTCACTGTCAACCTGGTATTTGTGCTGTGCAATCCGATGGCAGCAGTAATGGGAAACTTTCCATCCTGAAACACTAGCTCAGATTGGAAATGCACAATTTTTTACCTTGGATTGAAAACTAATCTGCTTCGCTACCTTGTTAGTCTTTTTTTCAGAGCTACTTTGTTCCAGAGTGTTCAATATCTCCTGAAATCATCCAGTACACGTGTTATTATTATTTTTCAAAATTACTCGCTCAAAATGTGCTATAAAAACAATTTTCTGTTTCCATTTCATTGCCTCCGAAGAGGCAGCTTTTGTCCTGTGCAACATTGAACATTTTCTTACCTGAATTTACTCTTTGAATTTCCTAGCCCATGCAGCAGGACATGAGAGTGGGAGTCGGGGAGCCGAAGAGGGATTGATCTGACCATGCTTAAACACCTACAGCATGAACGTCCATCTGGGAGCTAATAGTGGAGACTCCTTTTGTAGTCAAGGAGAGAAACAGGCACCTTCAGAGCATTGATTCATTTCAGACGATCCATTTTAGGATGAGCTTGGCTGTGCCCTGGAAGTGCCCTGTTCTCTCTGCTGCCTGCAAAAGAGCAGCTCAGGCAGACGCCCACGCTGTACGTGTCTCAGGTTAAACGAGACGAACCTCGCTGCTGGCTCCTCCATCCCTCCCCGACACAAACTGAATCACCAAGTTGCTCAGATAAGCCAGGGCCGGGGCCAGGGGGGCAGGGCACAGGGCTGCCCATAGCTGGAGCAGCGTTCGGCAGTGACAGCAGCGTATTTCACAGCCGCCGTCATCCGCTCGCAGGTTTGCTCCAGCATGCATAATAGCACCATTGAAGTCACAGAGCAGCTGAGCCAAGCAGAAACAATAGTGAGTTTTTTGAACTTGTCGTGTGACTTTCTCTGAGCAATTGTGACTGAGACGTTTTTCTCCATAACAGATCTACCAAATGCTGGATATGCAATTTCTGTATTGGTGCATGTGGTGGGAAGTCACTAGGACAAGCTAAATAGCTTGTTCTGCAAGACTTTAGGAGTGAACATCACAAAGGGAAGAGCTTTCTTCCCTCAACCGCGCTATAAGTTTGAGATAAAGGAAACATAAGCCATATGTTTTACTGGGAGAATCACCAGCCCTCCCAGTAAGTTTGCAAAGCTCCATCTTTGCTCAACACTAAGGCTATCTGACAAATTTTAACCGAACAACTGAAAAGAAATTCACGAATATTTTCACCCGTATTTGGCCAGCTGTAAAGAATATCCAACTCTCAGCATATGCTGTATGAATAAACATACGTCTTCAGCTTATCTGCCTCCCGACAGCTCATGGATAGCTCCCCAGCCTGTTAGTTTAAATGCAATTTATTCTGGAAGGCTGATAATAGGGATATTGATTATGCAGGACCTTGGAAATTATCCTCTCATTTCACTCCATGGAAGAGAATGGTTTTTATTTCCTGTTTATTCTTAGGAGACCCCGAGCAGATACCTTGGGGGTTTATTCTCTGAGGCTGCTAACATGGCACATGACAGATACAGTTTCACTTGCAGGGGTCTTATAGCATGAAAGGACAAGGATGAAACCTGCTCTCTGCTCTATTTAAAAAGTAGCATGCAGTTTGGAAGGGATGCACAGCACTGCCATGCCAAGGAAGAGTGATTCCCCACTAGCTAAACTCCCAAGGACACAGAAGTCCCTCTCTGCCCTACCCTTCCCTCTGCCGCAAGGTCAGTTATAAACCATCTGACTCCTTCTCCAAGGTCACTTTGCTCCCAACGGCTGTTGCCCCCTGCCTCTACTTGTCCCATCTTCTGCTAATTCTCCTCCCAAACCTATGCCTACCCGCAGGCAGCTGAAAAGCAAATCTGGAGGAATTGAGCTCTCCCTGCTGGGTTTCATTAATTTCCAGTCTTGCCTTGCCCTATACACAGGCTAGGTTTCTCTTGAGCTGCTCGACCAGAATGACCGCAGCCACATGCACGGACCCTCTCTGCAGCTCTCTTTAGAGGGTCTCCACGTCCCCTGTCTGTTTGGGCTCACTGCTGATCAATGCCTTGGTGCTTTGCACCCTACTCATACCCCAGTCCCTCTTCAAATCCTGCTCATGGTGAACCTCAAAAACTAGTGTGACTGCCAGCTTGCTCCCCAATGCCTCTCCTGTCTATCTCTGTCCTTAGGGCTCCTCCAGCAGGGCAGTCCTTTCTGCGCCACCTGTAGCATAGGAGTCATTTCCGTCCCCAGTGAAGGTGGTGACCATCCTGGGAGCTTATGAGAGCCTGGAGCCTCACCACGGTGCTAAAGCACTTCCGGGAGCTGGGGTTGGACCAGCTGCTGTGAGCTATCACCGTTGCACTGTTCTTGCCGGAGCTAAGCCGCTCCGCACCACAAAGGTCTGTCCACCCACAGTTTCTGGGCCCTGCTCAGGATTTCCCTTTGAGGTGCTCATCTCACCTTGCAGCCTGACCCAGGAGCCTTTCAGCTTTGCCCTCATAATCAATCCTTTCCCCTTGAATTGGTCTGTCTAGCCACCTCTTGGTGCACATACATCACCCTGCTTGCAACTACTCTTAGGTCTTAAGCTGAACCGTTTGCTCCTCAACTGTACACACAGAATTTCTTTCTTTTCTGCCTTGTGCTCTTCCTTTTGCTTTTCCTAGCAAACACTGTCCTCTTCAGGCTTGACCTGTGTTGGCTTTTTGGTTCGTTGGAGCCTAAGCCCAGAACTGACTCTGAAGCTGCAAACCTATGTGGATTAAAAATTCAAGGAAATGCTCTTATCTCCCTTCAGTTTGCTGGTGGTCTGCAGCTCTTGCTCCCCACATTTAGGTTCTCCTATATGTCTCTATCAGCCATCAAGCATCTGCTTGAGACTCCTGGGCATTGCCACTATGCCCTCCGGACCTACACCAAACGCTCAATAGGCCACGAATGGCAGCAGCAGATGCCTTCTGAGGACATTTATCAAGGGTCAACGGAGCAGCTTGACACAGCTTACAGGCTAAAGGACAGGCTAAAGGTTGGAAACAGACCTGGCTCTCCTAGTCCATTTTTCATTTATCCATTTATCTGGTCTAAGGCAACATCTAGGCATGGTGCAGAGCCTATGTCTACAAGAGGCATGCTGATCAGGAAAGCCAATAATGTTCCCAGCACCACGTTCCCCTCAGAGCACTGCTAAACATATTTTCCTAGCACACTATTTTCAGGTAAACAGTCAACTTTTCAGCAGAAAAGCTCTTAACTCATAGCTCACTGGCTGCTCGGCCAGAGCACCAACAGCATCACTGGGCCAGGCTCCCTAGCCGAGTGATAGGGACTTTCCACCATGCAGCAACCAAACCCAGCAGTACATTTACCCCATTTGCAGTCATGCTCGCTACACTAGAGACAATCAAAACTCTCAGATGGAGACAAGTGAATTAGTAAAAGGTCAGGAAAGAGTCTTTTGCCCAGAAGAGAGAGAGCTGAGCACAGTTAATCTTCCGAGAGTGACGGGCTGCTGAGGGGGAATCATATGGTTTGTGCCGGTGATGCAAATCCTACTTGAGACACTGCTTTGCAGGATCCTTCTAAGACTCCCAGCTCAATGCAAAGCTGTTGATCTCAGTAATTTTTAATGTCAAAGGCGCTCAGAAATCTACTTTGCACTTTTCCAAATGCTTCTTGAGCTGGACTACAGTCTTACTCTCACTATAGTAAATCAGGATTTGTTTCTGAAGTCAGGAGACTTAGTGTTATAGTTAGGGAAAATAAAGCCTCCTTTCCAGCATGTAGGGAAACACTCTTTCAGCTCTGGCCTAGTTTGAATTATGACCCAAATACAAATTTTGCACATTGTCTCAGTGCAAGGCATTTCCTAGCAGAAAACTCCACTTTAGGTCAATCTGGTCTCCAATTATGTGTCTGCCCTAGAGGAAGGGCACTTTGAGGAGGAGTGACAAACCAACACGCGACCAGAAAGCCACCTGGGGGATACCTATGAAGCCAATGGTGAGTTCTTGCATAAAGAGGAGGAATTGCTTCCTTGGGTTCTTAGGCTGCTTCTTTGGGGGTGCCCAGAGGCTAGATGGGAAGAGGAGATGCAGAGAAGATCCCAGATCCTCATGCACTCCAAGACAAGCCCTGTGAGCAGCCCCAGCAGTATATCCGCTGCACAGATCCTGTGACGGGTATATAGAGTTTTATCATCAACCCCCGAGGGGGGGCTCTGGCCGTGGGAAGAGCAATCTGAGACATCTGGGCACTTGAGACATATTCCTTACGCGTTACCCCAGTGTTAACCCATCCGCCTGCCCCTGGGAGAGCTGCTTATAATTCATGGAGGAGAACTAGGGCTCACACCGTGGCTCCCTGCTCGCCCTGCAGCAGCAGAACAAGCCCCATCCTGGCTGCCCCAGCCCTGCAGTAGGACTTTGCTGGCCACAGAGCTGTCAGGGCAGCACTCACCTTCTCACCCCCGCCTGCCTCCTTGGTCCCAGCCCAGGACTGCTTCCCTCCACAGCGATGGTTAAAAGCACTTTTGGAGTCGAGCCTGCAAATGCTGCAGGGAACTGCGATGACTCTTTCAAATTGCCAGGATGGCTGCTGACACCCAAACCTCTCCATTTACGGTCAGGGCAGCGTGGCTGTGTTTCTGCATCAGTCTGGGAGCCTATCCTTTTAAAGAGCCACCAAGTCCTGTAGCCCCATCCTGACCGTGGCGGGGCACTTGGCACCCACTTTCAGCAGGGAAGCAGACAGGGTGCAGGGCTGGCACCCACTTTTCTGCAATCTCTGTCACCACCCAGAAGTGATTCAGCCCCTCCTGGGGCTTATTTTAGTGTCTGTTGAGGCTGGGGTGTATTGCTGCGGTTCTCTGCAAGGGCAGGTAGGTGCCATCCTCAGTACAAAGGAAAGGCAAAAGGGAAGTTTCTGCAATATTTTCGTTGTGCCAGCCCCAGTAGCTGCCCTGATTATTCCAACACAAAAGTGAGACAGCAAAACGCAGGTAAAGCCCAGCTGATTGAGCTTTCCTGACCGTGAGCAATACTGAAAAGATTAGGAAAACTCTAACGTCTTTTGAAGACGGGGGAACATTTACTTTTCCCCTCTTGCCATTTTTAGCGCTAATAATTGAGCAAGTTATTGCTCCTCAAAAATATCGTATCTACTGCCCCAGGGCAGTAACTGCCATGCCTCAGCCTGGCCCCAGAGCGGCCAAGCCTCGTGGCACGAGGGACAACTGTGTGCTCTGATCATATCTCCACTGGGACGGCTGAGCTGGTGGTAACCATCCCCGCAGTGAGTCAGCAGCCCCTGAGGCGCCTCAGCATACACCCAGCGTTGGCTCCCAGCTCCCAACGTATCCCAGCTCCCAACGTCTCCCGGTCTGGCTGGAAGCCGTTCCCGCTGACGAGAGGACAAGGCATGCTAGGCATGGCAGAGACAAGTCCTGGCCCTCCAAAGACTCCTAAACAGTTCGAGCAGACTCACTGTGCAAGGCAAACAGGTTGCAAAAGGGTGTTCTGCACATCTCCTTAATTTTGGCAGTGCTTGTACACATACTACTGTTTACACGTTTTTGGATGTGCCTCCACTGCAGCTGGGAGATAGAAATGCTGTGAGCATATTTTGTTATTTGGGCAGCAAGAGTTTGTTAAAAAGTGTTAACACGGACATGCAAAAGGATTAACTGCCCAAACACTGAAGGACGAGTACGGTGCTGACCCCATGCCATTGTGCACCACCTGCTCCTGGTCCTTCATCCATCCACCCCGAGGCAGCCTGACCCTGCCTATCATCTCCTCCAAATACAGTCCCAGCACACTTTAGGGGGAAAGTTAGAAATAAAAAGCCCAGTATTTCCTTCAACCAAAATTTCAGAGCCCTCCAGACTCCACAGCCACTTCTACTATGGGCCTCAGATGAGCTCTTCTTCTGTAATAACTCTTCCAGAGAGAAAAAATGAGGAGGCTTAACACTTTCAGACGACAGTTTTCGGAGCTGCCGTCAGACAACAGGCGCAGGCAGCCTGCACAGAAGCAAGAACGGGAGCGAGCCAGGCCGCATGATTCAACCAGCGCATAAAAAGCGATGTTTATAAAACCCTACATGAAAAGGAACGAATTGCCAATTACATAAAACTCTCCAATAAAGCAACACGAACCTTTCATGTGCAATAGACACATGATACACAGCCGCACGGAAATAATATAACAGATAGCAAGTCTAAGACTGGGGAATGTGAACAAATCCATTTTCCAGACGCAGCAAAGGAGGACTTGCTCACTGAAAAGGATTAACTGGATAAAGCCAAACACTTTCCTAAAAAACTTGCATTAGAAACTAAACATGCATCAAACAGAAACAGAAATGGGAAAAAAAACAGTGTAAGAAGATCCAAGGAGCCAGGCTCTGCTGCTTCGCAGAAAGAAAATGCTGTCAAAAAAAATCCTATATAAACTTGCCACACACAACAGAGCATCAACAGGCATTTGTCAAATGAAATACATCCCAAATGCAACTCCTCTTCATAATCCCAAGTCAAATAGGCTTTGAGTTTCACACCCTCAGGGAGAGATTTCCATATGATCATACTCTGTCTAGTTTATGATTAGACTTTCTGAATTTCAGTGTTTATCTGACAAAACACACTGCGGTGAGCTTTCTTTTATCCGCAGACCTTGTGTTTTTACTTTTTTTCTGCTGCTGCTGTACCACTCTGCAGCCACTCGACTGGGGAGAAAAAGGCTTTAGTCGAGATCATTCGACTGACTGAAAACAGGAGCACTCGCACCATGGTGGTAACTCCAAGCCCTCACGTTATGTGCCAAGACCGAAGCAAGCCAGCATTCACAGAAGGGGTTATAAATGCTGTCTTTGAGCCAGAATCTCACTTTTGGGGATCACTAATGAAAACAAAACATATGTGCATGAGTGGTCCCACCGGAGATATCTGTGTGACCAGCCTGAGAAATCTTTGTAGTTTTGGGAGAAAATTTGTGGTGCCGAAACATTTCAATACGGTTTGGACGAGCTGTCACACAGAGCCAAGACAGACTCCTCCAAGCAACCACAGGAGCGCACTTACGGCTTGCCATCCCCCTACAGACTGCGATATGGTCCTCATTAACCATAAATTGATATGTTTTGAACAACATATTCATAAACCCCCGAGTCTGATCACAGCTAATCCACAGACAAAAAGGGACACATTTTGTTTAATACGCTCCTCTTTGCAAACACCCTGATCGTTCCCCGATGCGTCTGTTTGTGCCCAGCAGCACCTGAGGCAGTGAGAGAGGAATACACCGGCCTAAGCAGTTTCAAGATGCTCCAAGAGCCATCCTGCACCCATGCGAAGGGAGTTGTACGCATCTCCCTAGACCCATCTGACTCAGCTTCTTTTCCTTTTTTTCCACAGCAACATACAGACACTTCCCATTCAAGCAGCAGGATCCCTAATCCCTCACCAGCCTGGGCACTTGGTACACCCACACACGCAAGTGCTGCAAGGCTGCGTAAAACCAGATCCAGGTGATAATATTATCTTGGCCTCATTTACTGGAGAGTAGTCAGTTCTACTGATTCCCAGCGGTCACTTTTAAACTTGCCGTAGGAGTGTGAACTTTGCTATGGAGAAGATTGAGGTTGGTGGGAATGGACAAATTTCACATGAGAATTTGGGAGCCTCGCTCATGAGCAATTCAAGGCAACGCAGATCTATTTGCTAAGGACCAACACAGCTATGAAGAATCTCTTTCAAGGCATATAACATTAAGCAAAACAGCCCTTAGTTTCAGCTCATGGCAAGATATCCACAGATAAATACAGCTTTGAAGTCACAGCCAGAGGCTCCGAATTGAATAAACATTTTATTTACAGCTTCTGATTCAGTTCATCTGTGAGATAAGGTAATAATAAAAATAATGCTACCCAGAACTTACAAAGCAACTTTTATCTCAGATCTCAGCACAAGCCCCAAACAGTAAGGACTGGCTGGTGGGATTTGCCCTGGCCAAGTGCATGTTGCTCCTGGAGGGAGGGGGTTGCTCAGGGGCCTCCCTGGAGAAAGCACCACTCACACGAGGAGCAGCGGCACTCTTCTGCCCTCAGAGGGGCAGCCATAAGGCCACCAGTAAGCTGGTGGCTTTGTCTGAGCTTTATAGGCAGGCCAGCTGAGACCTAGTGACCCAGAGCATTTCACCCACCTTCCCAAAGAAGATCAGTAGCACAGGCACAATTTGAATCCAAACATCCTCTTCCTCTGTCGTTGCTCCACCCAAAAGCGATCTATTTACCATCTCCATGAATACAATCTACCAAATAACCTTGAAGAGCCTCATTTAACCAGAAAAGCAGCTGAGATCCCTCAGTGGACAATCCTATGTATATGCAGGCACGGTGCTGTGCAAAGAGCTGGGTCAACCTGTATGTAGCAAAGGTTACTGTTTTTTATGGGCATGAATTTTTCACAATCACCTTCCGGCTTTCCCCCATTCACATGTTATTTGAAAACAGTGAAACGATTTATTGTATAAATAAAATTCAGCTATGGGTCACTTGCAAACTAGTTAGCGTGATTTACAGAGCAATTTACTTCCTATATTGATCACTGGAAATTCCCATTGAAGGTGTGATCAAACACTTAAGACAAAACACATGATATTGTTTCTGCTCACTCATGTAATAGCTTCAGAAATGGATACAGAGCTTTCAAAACCAGTCTCCTCAGCTGTCGGGTTCACTGTGCTTTCTTTCATGAGCTTTCTTGTAACCAAAATGTTATCGATAAAAACCCCAAATAAGCAGACTGGTCAGATTGTCAGCTCAAATAGATGTCCAGAAGTATATTTCAAACTGTGACTATTCTTATTACGAGCAATGCTTTATTAGAGCCAACTCATTTTCATTGAACTAGTAAAAATTTCACCGGCATTTACGTGAAATAGGAATCCAAGTCTCATACCATTCTGATTAAGAGAATTGGTGTTTAAGGACATGCCTACAGGCTCAACATGCAACCGGTCCTGACCTCCCCTGAGCGATCTGCTGAGCCTTGCAGATCCGGGAGCCAGCTTCGGCAGGGATCCTAACCTTGCAGCGACACCGCAGCATCAGTGCGGTGCTTTGGTTAAACTGATCAGTCCTACCGATTTTGCCGTTCTCCTTCTAGCCCTGGCCTAGCTTGTTCACAGCTATTTGGGCAATCCCTGAGTGTACAGAGCAAGCGTATGCTGCGCGTCTCTGAAAGCTGAGGGACTTAGCCCGCTCGGTGACTAAGCACGTGAAAAAATGTTATCCGTTAACATTTTGCTATTGGTGTTTTTTAAGCAACTTTCCAGAAAGCAGTGCTGAAATGCATTTCCTGTGATTCAAGTTGCCTTCAGAAATCCCCATTCAGGTTTTGCCGTTTGCTGGAGTAAGATCCTGCCTGCCCCGAGTTTATCAGCCAACGGCTGGTAATTCAAGTGTGATGGGAAGTTTCATTTCCTGTTTCTTGTGCTGCTTGGCCAGGCCCAGCAGCATTTGTAAAAGAAAAGACATTCTTCTAATTCTTGCTATTAACCCCTTGGTGATCTCTGAGAAAAGAGCCAAAATTGTTAGAAAGGCTCGGAGGAGGGCAGCTTCCATGAGCCCCATCATTACACGGCTAGCACCAGATTCAAACTTTTCCTAATCCACTCCCCCTCCCTTTTTTTAAAGGAATAAAAAGGAAGATGGAGCACAGACTTATTTTAATATATGTTTGTGTTTGCCTGCCCTTTCCACCGCCATCTGCAGGCTTTTGCCCATCGAGGATGCACCGCGTTGGTGGGGGGGCCTTGCTACCTCTGGTGACAACCAGGACAGCTGTCCCACATGGCGGGCCAGCAATTTTGGGTGGCAAGTAAAGACGAGTGAACGAACAGACAAAATGATGGGCTGCAGGTATTTTGGGGAGACATGGCGCAGTTCTTTGTGCTGGCAATCAATGCCTCAGAAAATAGCCAAGTAATAAGGTAGCGTTGTCACAAGTGACCTGAGCTGCTTTTGCATCTCCCTGGTGCCTGGGACTGTGTTGGCACAGCGTAAGGCAAACCATGGCGCGAATAAGCCCCCGGCCCTCCCTGCAGATCCATCCTTGCAGATCCTCTCCCCTCTGCAGTCCTGCCTCCCCTGAGCTCTGCATGCAACCGCAGCGTGATGTTGCTGCCTAAACTCTCTGCAAACCCTTTTCTCCCCCCGGCATCCACAGCTGTAACAAGCCATTGCATTGCTGAACACGTGTTTCCTACCTGAACGAGAAGTTCCAGCTTCCTGTCATCCAGGAGGTGCACTTGGCATCTGCGGCCCTCCGTCATCTGCAAGAGAGAAGAGGAACGTGCTTCAGGACAGTCACTTTACCCACTTGGCGAGCAGGGTGAGCATGCAGCGACCGCACGACACAGCTCCCTGGCAGAAGCTAAAGGCCTTCAGTCACTCTGTTGTTTTCAGCTTTCCCCCCGCCTCACCCCTTCCTTGGCACCAGGAAAAGAAAAGACTGGAAGGGGAAAAAGAAAAATCACCCCCAGTAGCTGTCGCGGAGTGGCGTGTGGTGTCCACTTGGACTCAGCTTCAGGAAGGAGGTTGTTGCAGTGTGAAGAATGGGGCCCGGGAGACTGTTCACAGCACAGAGGCCCTGACATTTCGTACCATAGCCTCCATCTTCACAGCTGCCTTGGCCAGCAGAGGAAACATCCAGACAAGTTTCCAGAAAACTCAATACTCGATAGCAATGATTCAGACATCTCTGAGATAACTCAAAAGGCTGCAACTGAGGCTCCTCCCTGGCATAAAGCTAACGGTGCTCTCACTGGAGTTATACTTGTTTGGGCCCTACTCACTGTAGCTTGTACACACCTGAGAGCTGTCCTCCTTGAGGTGCACCAGAGGACTTGCCCATAATATTACCATCTTGGCCCAAAGGTGTGCTTCCATACTTGTATAGTTTATTTCAAACCTTAACAGGTAGGATACTATCAATAAAACTTTTATGTGTAGAAGACTGTTTCTTCCAAGGTCTTGTAGATTGGGGTGGAAAGAAATACCATGAACCGTGGCCTGAAGAAACTCCTCTACAGTCAGTCAAGGCCTTTCCTGACTCTGTTCTTGCACAGAGCACCGTAAAGTAGGTGTAACTCCAGCTCAGCAAAGCCCCTCAGCATGCATACACACAATCCTAAGAAAGACAGCAATCCCACTATCTGCTAATGGGATATGTACCTTCTAAGCCTCTTTTGCTCTGGGAAATCTCTTCCTCAGCACGACTTAGGCAGCGCAAAGGCAACCCCCCAACCGTCTATCCTCCCTACACTGTCACGCACGGCAAGCCCCCAGCAGCGCTGGTGGCTGCGACCTGACAGACAGCTCCAGGGAACACTCTACCCTCCAGCCCAGGTACATTCCTTAGTGTTACACTGATCCTCTGCTTAATGCAATGCTATTTCTTGCCATGACAAGTCCTAAAGTACTGCCAAAACAAAACAGAGGCTCCTCGAGAGCCTGCCAGGGTGGATACGGTCTAACGTCGCAGCGCACGGAGCTCTCCTGCCTGCACCAATCATTGCTTTCCACCGGCGACATCTGAGCTGGCTTTCAGACCCAAAGCCGCCTTACTGGGAGCTGGGATGTTTGGGCTCAGAGGGTTAACTGAGGACAGCTCTGCTTTCAGATGTGAGTCCTGTGAGTTAAAAATCACACGCTCCTGCAGTTTGACAGTGCCCAACAAGTTCAGATCCAGGAGCAGTCACAGGCACAAGTGAAGGAGACCATTGTTGAGGACAAGTGATTGTTCTCCCACCTCCAACTTGGCCTGTGCGAGAGCCCTGGAAGTCCCGGCTGGTGCTTGGCCTTTGCTGCTGTGAGACATGGCCTGGCCAGGTCCTTAGCAACATCACCCTCGCCCCAGCTATCGCCAGCTCTCGGCGAGAGAGCCAAATCAGCTCTCCAGGGTGCTCCTGTCCTTGTCCTTGCCAGCTCTGTTCCACATCCCTCTTCCTGGACAGACCTAGCCTTGCTCTGGCCCCCGCTTCCTCCCCCTGGTAAAAGCCAGTTGTACCAGCAGCATTAAGGAGCCTCCAGCTGGCCTGACGAGACAGAGAGTTTATTATGAGGCAACTTCAGTGAAAACTAGCTTTTCCTTTCAACCAGCGACTCGCCTCAGATTTACAGCCCTGGACACGTACAAGCCCATGTGGTCCAAGCAGCCTGTACCCACATGGTTACTTACACTGGAATGTCTCTGGAATATCATGTACACTAAATAATATCGGTTTCCTTTTCATTTTCTGTAAGCACAACTGGAACCCTGGTGTTCAAGTCAAAGGAAAGCCTTGTAAAACAAGACTTCTCATAAATGTCAGCCAGTTACTGCCATGGCAATAAATTGTCTTCTTACAAGAGTTTCCTCTGTAAGTTATGTTATACAAAATATTGCTTCTCATAGGGTGCATTACTTGGTGAGTGAGATTTTTCTCTATGAACTCTGTTTGTATTAAATGGTTTGCAGCTTGGTTGTAAAGATATACAAGAGGCTTGCCATCTGAGGCCCTGACAGAAGGAAATTGCAAAATTTCGCCCTTCTCAGAATATGAGAAACCATTAAGTTTTCTATGCAGGACTGTCCTTGAGTGCCACACCAAACAGTGCCATAGATAAAATGGGAGGTGAAAACTCAGAGTTGATAAGCTCTGTTTCTGTGTCTCTCTAGGCCTCTTACTGTCAGACATCTGCAGCATCCCTAAGATGGTGAATGCGCATTGATATTCCGATTTTAATACGAGTATACCCAAGGCAGGAAACAAAGCAGTGACTTGATCACGGAAGCAACATGCCATGACAGAGACAGCAACATAGTCCAGCTTTCCTGCATCATCACGTTATACTTGATCGGTTACAGCAAAGTGGAAGTGAGAAAACTAAAGGCAAAAGGGGGAGTAGGAAAAGCTTTATGAAATGTTTGACTTTCTGCTTTAGCATTGCAGGAAAAGGCTTGCTTTCCACATTAAACTTCTCTAGCTCTCCATAGTTCTCCAATCTGTAGTTCATATCCTCTTAGTGCCTTGGCTGTCTAAAGAAATGCCAAAAGTAAAAGGCCAGTAACGTGAAGCGTCAGAATAAAGTGAAGTGCTATTGAGAGAGCGGAGAGGCTGCATCACCACTGCACGGCCCGATGCTCCTAGCCGGGGGATGGAGACCCAGGACTGCAACCGATGCCTGCCCCAGGGACCCACAAGGACTGAGGGGGAGCCTGTTGCTGTGGAATAGGAGGCTCCAAGTTTTGTCTGTGCTGATACCTTGAAGCTGAGAGGGGCCATAATATAAATGGATGGCAATCTGCTACAGCATTTCTTTTTAGAGGCAGGATGTCCAGCCATGGTGGTTACCACTTCCCTTTGAAATAAAAGAAGCTTTCTGAAAAAAAGAAAAGAAAAGAAAAGAAAAGAAGAAAATAAAAGACAGACTTCCTGCTTTATATAAGCTAAAACATGATGCTTCTTCCCTCCCTCCCGTCTGGTTTATTATTCCAGCAGGTGTCTGGAGCCCACACTATGTGCTTTTTTCTGTCATCAGAGTAATACAAACTTGGCTAGTTTGTCAGAGCAAGAAAAAGGCACAGCGAGAAAGAACTGATTTAGCACAGTCTGTCTCCATGAAAGATGCTGCTTCTGACACTTTGCAAATCTGCTATTCTGCACTATCTGCTGCACTGTGAGGAGACTTTGGCAAGCTCTTGGTGGACAAGCCAAGGAACCCCTGTGTTACCAGAAAAGTGAAATCAATACCAAATCCCTACATATGTGACTGTGGGAGCAGGAGGTAATTAAACAAGAACTCAGCAGCACCAGAGTTTAGATGGAGGAAGTGTACAAAGAGTAAAACGAGGTTCTTCGGCTCCTGAGGTTCTCGCACAGAGAAGGACATGGGAGAACTGAAAGCTAAGAGGCACAAAGGTATGGCCTTCCCTTCACCATGGAAAACCACATCCAAGCAAAGAGAGAAGAAGCGATGGGCAGAGTTGTTAATAGAAGACAAGGACGCTTGATGAGGAAGGGCAGTGTAGGAGTTTGCTCCTGATCACTTGAGTTTCTAGGCTTCACTGTGAGCTCAGTGAGTGACAGCGGCTTCTTGTATCCTCACAGGACACCCAGCTTCCCTCTGGAGGGCAAAATTCAGCTACTCTAACTCCAGAAAGTAAAAAGCCAGGTGTCTAATTTAACTTAACCATCTAGACCCCCTTGTTGATCAAAGTAGAGAGAGGTACCCTGGAGAGACTTCATCCTGTGCATCCTAAATTGAGCAGACATGCCTGTTTCTCTCCATTGACTGCCACGGGAATCTAACTTTACACTACTTAACTTTCAGACTTTTAAAGTTAGAGGATAAAATTCCCAAATCAGTTTATCAGTCGAACGTGCTGCTTGCTCATCTCATGCTGCTTGGTTTTCTCATGCCTGAAGCTGGGCTTTAGTGCTCGGACCAGGAGAACCCTTCATACAGGAGCCAGGATGCTGTATCCACAACAACCATGTTAATCCCCAAATTATTGATGCTTTTCATTAACTGTGAAGAGGTGGGACTGTGTTACAAATTCCTTGGTGCTGGCAGTTCATCCATATGGTAGAGCGCTCCATATTTCATGTGTGAATATAGGCCACATGCACTTCATTGGCCAGACTTATCACGAACTCACATGGAAATTATGCACCAAAATACATAACAGATTTTTTCAAAACAGTTCAGTACGTCACATTCTTCTGAAAATCTGCCACTTATTTTAGTGCCTGCACGTGCAACATGACCCCAGAGTGCTTGAAAAACTGAACGTGAGCGCTTTTAAAAAGTCATATCGTTTATGCACATGGATATGTGAAGACTAGGGATAATATATCTCCAGTACACAAGCACAGATGGTACTTATAAGGCATGTGTAGAGCTGAAGCAATGTGTTTATGTGGATGAGGTACTAGATTCGTGTTCAGGAGACCCGGACTGAAGGGTGACCGTATACAAAGCATGCTCTTTTTCTCTGCACCTTGGTTTCTGCACCTAGAATATTGGCAAAATGCTGACCTCCTTTGCTAAATGCTTTGAGATCCATCGGTGGCAGCATAGGCTGCGCTATACACTCGTTCACTCTGAATATAGGACTGCTACAGAAATGAAGCATCTCTTGTGGGTGTTCACTGGCTCTTCTGGGTCTTACCTGTTTTGTACAAAGAAAGCATGTTCTAGTTACCTGTGTCCTAAGCACCAGATTTAAGTCTCATTTGGAGGCTTCTACCCAAATATTTACATAAAGGAAAGACAGACTGGCAGTTGTGTTGCCCTCTTACACGAACCGTTCTGGTGACGTCCCTCCTCTCTATTCGTCTTTGCCATAACTCCAAACATTGGCTAGGAGAATCCTACAAACTGCCTGTGACACAGCTCAAAAACCCACACCATGCTCAGCTAATCCCTGGATGCAAGGCGTTTTGCCGCTAAATTATCACTAACTGTCCACAGAGCTGTTACAACCAATGCAGCAAAGAAAGACAACAGGAAGAAACGGCTCCAAAGGGAACCTTTCCCTTTCAAAAATGAAAGAAATCCTCTTGGTGAAAGCACCGTCATACTAAATAACTCAAAGGCACCAAACGCAAATGCTATTTACAATGGCAGTTCTATAAATATCCACGGCACGTTTCATTAGCCAGTGACTGCAGAAATAAAGAGGATACCGTGTATTCTTCCATGACTCAAACCATAAATTATAATTGGAGGGTGAATATTTCCCAAATGCTTGCTGCATGTATAGAAGGCAGTTACTGTACTGAATACACAAAAATCTATGCCATTTTGCCTGCTCTTTGGACAGACCCACTGAAAGGAGACAGAGAGAGGTGACAGTCCTCTGATTAAAATAAACTATTAGATTGAACATGCTGCTCCCACTTGATGGCTTCTTACTGACTTCTCATCCTGGCAACTCTTAAACTTGTAAGGAGACAGAGGAAAAAAGCAGTGTGTTTCTGTTTATTTTGTGCATGAAACACTGCTTGGCTTTGCTGAATCAGGGCCAGCCTTGCAAATGGCTGTCTGTCACAGTGACCAGTCCTGTGTTTCTCTGCTTGTTTGTACCCATCTGTTGCCTCTTACACTCGCACACTAAGATCTTGGAGGACAGGACCATTTTTCTTTTTCATTCCACGTATTCATAGAGCATCTTCCCCAGCAGCTGGCTTTGATCAGCACCTAATAAGTAATACTGACAGTGGTTGTGGTGAGGAAGAGGGTGACTCCACAGATGGTGCCAAAGAGTTGACCCAAGTGGCTGAGCCCTGCATGGGTATCTGGGGCCAGGAGCGGGGAGAGGGGACGTTGCCGGGGCTAGCACTGCTCTCAGTGGAAAGAAGGAGCGTATCCCTCACCCAGATGGCCAGGAAGCAGGCTCTGCCTAGTGGATACTGTCCCCAGTGGCTTAATTATTTTTGAAATCCTTTGTTTGTGACTCAATGGGAACAAGCCCTGAAGAAAGAGAACGAGATGACGGTTGGTGCAAATATGATTCATCCTTCCCAGATAGGGAGCCTGCGCACCACCCTGCAATCCCTGTTCTGGCATGTGCTTCAGCATAGTTTAAACACTGCTCATGCCTGCTTGCTTTCCAAACTCAAAGCCCCAGGCTCAGACGTTTCCACTGCTTTCCCTTTTTGCCAGAAAGGGCCAAATTCAGACAGGCTAGTTTCCACCTGAGCCTCTGAGGACAAGGAGACAGTCGTGAAGAGCATGAGGCTGAGGGACTGTAGCACAATCTACGTTGTTTGAATATGGTTCTCATTTCTGCCTTTTGTGAGAATGAGTATTTTCTGGAACAATATTGGAAAGTTTGGTTTGTAATTCTTTTCAAGAGGGAGAAAAATTATTTTAATTTGGTATGAGGCTCATGGCAATATAGGAAGAATAGGTCTATACTGCCTGTCTTATTTACAAAGGTTAGGGACACAGCATATAACCTGGTCTGAACTTTCTGAAATAAGACGGTACGAAAGTGCACATGTTTATCACTGCAATCCATAGGAACCCAATGGACAATATTTTTACCACTTTTTATTTGTGTATGTGATGACTTCCTATTGGAAAGGCTATTTGGTGCTGTGGAGTGGGAGATGTCAGTTGTAAGTTAACTGGCTTTTCCCTAGGAAGGATCTCCCAGCCATACCCTCAGGCATCTGCCATCTTCCAGCAGCACTTCTGAAGAGGAAATAACATGTTTCCAAAGAAATAGGAGCATTCTTCCTGGGAAGGGAGCTTGATGGCAACTTGTACTTTGCAGCCAAAAACAAGGGCTCAGCAGAGATCTTGCAAATGTGGATAGTGGAGATGCAAAGAGAAGTTAGCAGGGCAATAGCTGATGGCTAGATACCAGGTTCTAATGCGGCATGACTTTCCATGTTAGAGAAATGCTCTGAAGCTCTGTGAAATACATGCACAGTAAATAGCAGGAGGAAGGGCCAGAAAAAATATATTGAAGATTATGTAGCATCTCCCACAGGTTTTGCAGTGCCGGTCAAACATCTCACATGCAAGGCCTTTGGCTTTCCTTGTGAGCCTCTGTATCGCAGCCCTTGAAAAATCAATGTCCTTACCTCACAGACTAGGGAAAGCAGATGAAACTACTGAAACCACAGTCTCCTATACAGCTCTTAAAAACCCTCTCCTATTCTGCAGGAAGGGAGTGCTCCTTTCCCTTTTGAGGAGCTTGACACTGCTTGATGGGACCTGGCGTGTGGGGAATCTGCACAACAGGCCGTGTTGCAATGGGGCAGCAGCAAGTGTTGCAATCGTTTCTGCAAACACTCGCTGTCAGAAAGAGAGGAGAAGACAGCTGAAATACTTAGAAAGCAAGAGTCCTCCCCGAGAAGTGAGGCAGACACAGCGGGGCGGACTCTGCAGGAGGAAAGATCTGTGTCGTGTGTATGTATCGCCTGACTTCATGTCAGCCAAGGCGGAAGCGCTCTGTGAAAGACGTGGCCTTGCCATTGTGTAAATGCAGACGGGGGAATGATGGGATAAAAGTTAAAGAGAGCTAAAAGCTGGGTGACCTGGCAATTTCCCTGTTTTGTCTTGAGAGCTGACAAAAGAATTCCTGGCCTGCCGAGGGGATCTTTGCTTCCTGAAGGCTAAAAGCAACACCTTCCAGCCTTACTTAGGCTCCCGAATCACCCAGAAACATCTGCACAGGTTATTTCTCACACTTTCTATAAACAGCAATCAGCAGAAATGCTCTGATTCAGCAAAGCACATAACCGTGTACATAAATCCCTTTTATTTCAGTGTGACATAAGCAAGCATTTAAGTAAATGCTTGTATCAGGGCTAAAATGAAAAACCGTCTCCTACGATCCTTGAGTCCATTTACAACATCAAGCAATAACTCTCAGGTGAACTTTAAAGCTGAGAACGCCACGTCTTAACCTCAAAACACTTGGTACTTGAGCCGTGTAGTTAGAATTAAATCTAATTCCGACACCCCATTTTAAACCAACCAGAGTGTAACTCAACAGACTTTTAAATCATTGCTCTGAGAACCGCTGGCCTCAGAGGCCTAATTTCAGTAATATCCTGAGATAAGAAAGTTCTTTCCTGGACAGGCTGGTTTCCTCACTAGAAGCAAGGTTGTGTTGTTTTATGTCACGTATTGTTTTCTTTCTTAAAAATAATACAGATCTAAATCTTTTCAAATACAAAGGAAACCAGAACATCTTGCACCCTTTCTTCCTTTTGAAGTTGACTCAGAAGAAGAGGGCATTCCCAATGAATACATTTGATTCTTGATACATTTGACTGTTTCTCCTACATAACTCTTTACATTCCCTTTCTTGGCTAGAAAAAAGAGTTGCTAATTTAAAAACATACCTGTTTCCAAGCAGTATCAGCCCCTAGTTGTAAAGCAGGAGTGGAGAGAGTCTAGCAGCTTTAAGACATTTGGTCATAGCATCCTGTGCGCTCTTGAGCTGAGACTGACCCCAAGGAGGTGACGCAGTTTTCAATATGACGCATTTTTCTACTCTACAAGATTCACTGGCCACAGATCTAAGTCTTACAGATTTGCACTTGAGAAAACTGTGCGGCTCCTATCTTGATAAACCTTGACTCAGCCAGTCAGTTAGGCAGGTGGCTGAACGTAGACAACAGCTTCAGTCCAACTTTTCGGGTTAAGAACGTGCTGGAGCTCTTAAAACCTTGCTTCAAAGTGGGATCCTGCAGCTCCCAGCACCTTTTTCACCCAGGAAGCGCACGTTGCTCCTACAGCCCGTCTGCATTTGCCATGTGCTGTCCGTACCTAGCAATGGGGAAGTGCCATGCGTGGAAAAACTAATAAATAAATAACGATTCGATCGGGGTGGCCCAGCTGCTCAGGGCTGTTCCCAGCAGCACATTTGGCCAGGGCTTTTGCGCAGATGAGTTGCAAATGAGTCAAATGAGGCTTTCCATCCTCTTCCGTGGCACTCGCCTGTGCCGCCTAGTAGAGCCAATAGATCAGCTCCCGCCGGGAGCTGACTGCATGCCCCGGTAACAGGGAGAGCTGCTGCCCCATGCCCACCTGCTGCTTAGCCTCTCGCGACTCCTCACGGCGAGGACGCCAAGCTGTTTGCATCGGGCACTGAGGGGCATCTTGAGGTGCCGTGTGCTGAATCTCCTTTGCTGCAAACTTCCAGGTAAAATCCCAAGATAACTTGCCTTGCATGTGAACTTCTCCTGAGCTAACTCAGGCCAGCTAAGCCGTATAAAGAATTCTTTATTTTGTAACTTTTTTTCCCCCAGAGAAAACTTAGCTTCTAGCTCCTAAGCCCTTTAAGGCAAGGATTGTTGTTTCATTCCATGTTTGCACAGTATATGTGGTCCCTAATGCGGTCCAGGGAAATAAATATCCACAGCAGTAATAAAGTGGGATGCTCAGAGGGAAGGAGGATGAAGAATCTCTTGTATGTTTGCACAAGGACAAGCAGTACAGTCCTGGGACAGGTGTTTCATCAGCTTTGGAGCCTAACGGTGTTTTGAACAAAACTGCAATTTGGGAGAGGTCTCATGTCCCTTGGATAGAGCTTCATATTCACTCTGCTTGCTATGTGCAAAAGACATAGTGTGGTCTAAGGCAAAAGGATCTAAATTATCTGCCGAGGGTCTCTTTAGTCATAATGGACTTGCAACCTTGTAGGAGTTACATCAGCCTCTCTGTGGGGACTTCTGATCACCTTCTGGTTCATTCCCTACTATGTACTGCAGCTAGCACTGTGAGTCATCAGCACGATAACGACCCGCATGGCACTAAAGTACATAGTAATAAATTATTTTTATTTTTCCCCAAAATGTTAGAATGTCTATTACTCTCTCCTACGTCTGACTTTTAATTTCTTGTAAGTACACATAAAAATATATTTTTTGAACACTTTCACACTTCAAACATGGCATATTTTCAATGAACTGTTCCAGATATCACTCCTTTGTGCATGCAGACAGGGTGGTAATTACATGAGAAGATCCAAGCCTTCTGGGAAAACATTTGCAGGAGGTTTGGTTTAGTTATAGTGGAGAACAGGATGATTTATTTGCTACTGAAACCAGCATAGTTTGCTGGAGAAAAAAAAATCAATGTAGGTTCATAGGAAAATGACCAAAGTGACCCAAGGCAGTCTAAGCAGTAGTATATGTGAATTATATTTAAAGAACAAATTAAGATTTAAGTCTCAAAGTATCCTTTTAGTGCTCATTGAGTCTATTGTACCTGCTGTATCACTAAGAAGCAGAGGTGTGAGCTGTGATCGCCTTGATCAATTGAGCCAAGTGCTTGGGCTGTGCATCACTCACATATTCTTAATTGAGTAGGTCAATAGATTGCATTAAGCAACGTTATATATGATACACAATAGAAAATACACTTGGAAAACTCACTCCAAACACGACAAAAATTAAAATGTTTCTTAGATTCTGTCTTTTTCTGCATGCTTCCCTGGACCTGTACAAGCAAACACTTTTTTTCTTCTTGAATAACACTGTGAGAACTGTTATTCTTCCAGTGCAAAAATATGTCACTGGGATGTTTCCAGTTATTGCTAATCAGTAACTTTGACATACATCTCATGTCCAGAGCCAGGACTTCGACTGGTGCCCAGCCTGCAGCTGGGTAACTGCTGGCAGTTGTGCATGAACTACAGCAACTGATGGGGTTGGTGTTGGGTGGCTGCCATCCCCGTGATGAGGTTTCACGGGAAGGAGAAGGCCATATGCAGGGTATATTTAGATCAGAAGCAGCTGATTCATCCTCAGAGATGCAGGTGTTTTTAGAAGCAAGCCCTGGCTGCAAAAGTCTGGCTTGACCATTTCTTCTCATTTTGATCTGGAACGAACCCCATGCTGAGCTGAGGGAGCGCAGGGCAGAGCCAAGTTGGGATGGGGCAGAGCTACGACTCCAAGACAGGGACATCTCTCACAGGCGTGCTGTCTGCATGCACACAGTACCCCTGCCGGGTGTCATACCTGCCTTCCCCATGTCCCGATATCTACCAGTGCTGAACACCTGTGTGCCTGGTGTGGCGCAGGGACCGGAGCGGAGACTAGCCCCGCTGTGGGGTCAAGCAGGCGAAACTACCTCTTGGACTCACAGCCCGCATTTTTATACTCCCATTCATCTTCTGAGTAATGCCATGATTTTTGCATTGCCCGTACTGGAAGTGCTTTGCTTGTTACAGCAGAAAGACTCCAGGGACACGGGGCAAAAGTTAAAACTCTGTCCTCTCTGTCCCAAGGTACTTCACAAAATAGCAAATATGGACAGCCTATAAGCTCAGCAAACAGGGAATTGGGATAAACTGTTCTACCTGGGAAAGGCTTTCCAAGTCACACAGTCTGCGACTCACTCCTGGAGGAAAACATAGCAGCTCTTTAATGCCGTGCTGAATCGATGTAGTAGAAGCAAGGATGGGAAGTGCAGAAGGAACTACCTGACCCAATGCCTGCAACCTCAGCAGCTGGGTTTGATACCTTGGCATTCCTGAAGCCCTCCATTCCCAAGGATGCAAAACTCATTTTGGAACAGCCTTCTGCCACATCAGTGATAGGCTATGCTCACGAGTGGGGATGGAGAAAGAGAGGCAGAATCTAGTAACTACATTTTAAAATTCCCCACAGAATCTCTATAGGCACTTAAAAGACCATTTCAGAAAGCATCCTGTATTGAACATCAGAGAGGTAATCCAGGCTCACCACATCCCACATGCACACTGACCACCACCAGCTCTCCCTCGTGCTCTTAGTGGGGTTACGCGTCTCCTTCCCCAGCACCTAGCACTACTCTTGCCCAAGTGGCACCTTTGATGGCTGTATCACCATCTCCTCCAGGCTACAAAGCTTTCCAGGGAGCCACTTCAGATAGTGTTTTTTGCTACTTCTCTGGTCTTTTCTTCAAAGAAGTTCAGCACTGCAAGGGGCTGTGGAAGGAGCCTTGCCAATTTGTTTGTTCTCCAGTGGGCTTCAACACGGTGGCTTGTGAGTGTGCACAAAGCAGGCCCTGCATCTGATTACAAGTCCCCTAATCCATCCGTGCACATTTCCTGAGTGCACATTTCACTGGGAAATGATGGCTTGCAGGCTCTCCAGCAGTACACAAGCACACGCATGGCAGCCGTGTATTGTGATGACGATCACCTTTGCAAAACCCTAACTGAAGATATCTAGAAGAGTTCCCATTTGTACAGAGCAAGGACAAAACAGACTTTTAAACACGCAAAGAGCTCAAACCGCATTCCTCTTTCTAGGACAGGAGCAAAGTTTCACCTTGAGATTTTGTGCGGACTTTAGGGCTGCTCACTTGGTATGGCAGTTTCCATAGCTCTCTTGTGCTATATAAACATGATCTGAAAGCAGTGGGGTCGGGTCTATTGCCGCTCTGCTATCTGCAAAGCAGTTCCTGGCGGGAGCTGGTGTGAAATATTTCAGCTCGGAGGGACGGGATGCCAGCAGCACTGCAGTGTGTGTGGTAAGGCTGCAGCCACGGTAGAAGCCGAGCCAAGGTCAGGAAACCCATACGAGATTGGATTTATTTTGATTGGGAGATCTGGAGACTTCTAAGAAGAAAAAATCTAAACACAGAATCTAAGCCTTGAAGATTGGCAAGCCCCACAGCCATTGTCAAAATGTTACATATTACATGTGGAACTCTGCTTACAAAGGACTTTTGTAGGCCAAAATGGTTCAAAACACTGAATGTCAATCTCTCTTTGGTTCGCAGCTTTCTAGAAGATTTTCAGTAGGCTCTTTCCCAATGAATTTAAGTAAAAAGGAACAACTCCTCTCCCTTTTTGTGGCTTCAAGGACTTTTCTGAGGATTGCTAAACTGAGTCACATCACACCCCACCCATGCAGACAAAGGATGAAAAAGACATTTTGGTACCCACTGCTGATGTTTTCTTTAGGGTGGGACACAGCAACTGTTCAATACCGTGTGGAAACATCACACAACAGCTCAGGACAAGAGGAGAAGGAAGTACTATCTGATAGAAAAGAAAGCCAGAGGAAATTGTAAGCAAGAAAATCATTGTGGCCGGAACTGGAATTTGGACCATCCCACTCCTAGGGTCCCCTTTGTGCTTTAAGGCTGAGCTCCCACTCCATGGAGAAGCAAGCAGGGTAAGAGTATCTGGTGCCATTCAGGGGGCTGCAGAGGGATTTAACACAACCACAGAGCTGGGATGCACTGGGAAGGGGAAGGTACAACATACTCTTCTTGTACTTATTTTGACAGGCAGCCTATTGGAGCCAGATGTGGGCAAAGAATAAACCTTCAGGTTCCTTTTGACCCAGGAGTAGGTGGAGTGCAAAGGTGACTTGGAAAAGAGGGAGGCAGAATCAGATCCTTTGTGTTTGCCATTCATCAACTTAAAAGTGCTCCCAGCAACTCAGAGCTGATCAAACTCCCCACTGGAGCCTTTCCTCAGTATCCGATCAGAGAGAAAACCACTAAGAGTCATTTTTGGTCCTTAATGGGATTCATCTCCAGAGCAGAAGACAGGGACTCAAACTCTTTGTGCAGCCACAGGAGATCATTTGTGGCTTTGTATGAAATGGGAGAGACTGAGATTTACAGGAGGGTTGAGGGTTAAGTTATTGAAAGTCTGGGGTAACAAGAAATATCAAGGGATGTTATCAGTTGCAGTGGTCCCCAAAGCCATGTTAAGTAACCTACTGCTGATTTAAGGAACCATATTGCCTAGGAGAGGCTGGGGCAAACTGGGGTTTGGAGCTCTCACTTGCTTTCATGGCTCACCTCGGAGCACTGCCTCCCACCAGCTCCCCAAGAGATGGGGCATTTCTGTGAGGCTTCCAACTAGATGGAGATTTTGGGTGCAGCTCAGAGAAACAGGAGAGCTGCTCAGCTCGAGTGTCTGTTGTTTCACGTGGAAGCCTGATGATACCGATGGTCCCCAAGAAATAAGCCTGAGCGGGGCTGTACATCTGCCTTTGCTTATCCCAGTGATCCAGCCTCTGCTTAGCTTGTGAGGAGTGGGTCAGGCAGTGCCTTACCACATCTTCAGGGAACACTGCCAAGCCCTAGCCCCAAATCTTGTTCATCTTGAACTGACACACTCCTTTTATACCTTCCTTGTGTGTTTCGCGTCTCTCATAATCCATGACCCTTCCTCCTCCTTCACAGTCCTGCCAGATTTGGCCCCTAGGGCTTCAGTGACTCCCTGACCCCTTTCAGATCCTGCCTGATACAACTTTTTTTCCCTCTTACTCACTCATTCCATCCAGTTTTACTTTGCCTTTGCTATCTGTTAAGCCATGTTCAGACCTTCTGCTGTTACTCAAACAGTAAGCAACAGGAGCAGCAAAGGGGATTTGTATGATTGCAGTTGCCTGTGGCAGCACGAGACCAGACTCTGTGACTTGGAAAGCCTTTCCCAGGCTTACGTCCCTTTTCACAACGTGCAACCCATCAACTGAAGCTCTTTGCTGAACAGTTTCAGGTGGTTTCTGGGCAAGATCCTCTCTGCAGCAAGTGAAGCTGCATTGCCGTACTGCCCTGAATGACTCGGCGCTGTGACCATGGGTGATGCTGACTTGCACCTTTCATGCAATAATCAATTCAGATACACAGAGAAAGGATCGCCAGAAACCATTTACCAGGAGAAACGGGGGTATGTTGGCCCCAATGGGCTATGAGTGGCTCACTATTTCATTTGTGCCCAAACAATGGCAGGAAGCACATACTTTATAGCACAGGCACCTAAAAACAACTCCCCAAACCACAAACTTGCCTAAAAACCAAAGCTATATTTCACATTTGCCGAAGTCCGGCTCCTGCGCCCCACTGAGGCACTTATCTCGGCTGCGGGAAGCGACAAGGGCTCCTTGCAGAACAAGGGATGACCTATACTGATTCATGGTCCTCCGAAATGAAAAAAGCAAAATCTGCTTAGCTGCCCATGACTCCCACCACGACATCCTCCACGTGGGTCACCCCCCCCCCCCCAGTGCCATCAGCAGCAGAAACGGCACCATGAGCAACTCTTCCTCGGGCAGCACATGCAGAGTGCCCACCTGGCACCTGCTACCTGAGGACCTGGGAAAACGGTGCTGAGCAGCAGCTGCTGCCTGTTTGCAGAGGACGCAGTGCTGCAGCCCATTGAAGGGCGACGCGCGAAACCCAACTTCAAAGACTTCCTTGGCCCGGCAGCCTTTGCAATTTTAAAATTAGCGCAGATGCATACAGAAACAGAGCTGGAGCGTTTTGCAAAGGACAAACCCCCAAATGACTCCAATGTCACTTGTGGGCCCTCTGCCATCGCCGCAAGGAGAAAGAGCATCAATCTGCGAGTTTTAACACTGTCAGGATCTCTTTGATAGATGCAGGCAGGGAAAATGGCAGAGATGCCCAAGCTAGCAATGACCATTGCTAGCTGGGGCAAGAGACTTGTTGGATCCCACGGGGACCCACCTGGTGGGAGCAAGAGTCCAGAGAGGGCACCCAGTAGCCAGGTGGCACTGGGCTGAGCAGTGCTGGAGACCCGAGGCCGCGGGAAAGTCCAGCTCCGCGGTGCCGGTGAAGTGCAACCATGCTGGCAGAGGCACCACACCCCCTTCCCCGCGAGAAAGACTGATCTGCCCTGGTGTTTTGTTCAGGACGGCGGTTTAAAATCCCAGCCCCAACCGAAAAGCTGGCGGTTCAGCTTTCTCCGCGACCCAGCTCATCGGGGAGAGGAGATTTGCTAGATCACTCGCGCGTCTGCGTGTGTATTGCTAAACCGCTGCCAGTGCTATTATTAGAAACAATTGCCTCTCCTGGAAATTTTACATCGAGGCTTGAAACAACTTTTTGCGTGCCCTCCCCAGCAGCGAACAAGCTAACAATGCAGACAAGAACGGCTCCTTGCGCGAAGCGTGCCTGCAAGGCGGGCCAGCCTTGCACCCCCACGCAGGCACAGAAACAGAGCTATTCATTTGTCTTTCCTAGACCTGCATCTGGAGCAACTTTTCCGCCCTGATTTAGGAAAAGATGCGTAAACAGAAGGAAAAATAGCCCGGGGGCTTTACGCTTCCCCAAGCCCCCCCAGCTCTGCATTAAACTTGCTGCAGCCATTTGGAAAGGAAAGGAACAGTCCATCTTACAGCCGGTGGGGACAGGCATCCAGATCGGGGGTAAATCGCCCCGGCAGCCCTGCTCCCCGGCACCCTCTCCTCCCCTCCAGTGACAAAAAAACAGCTCCTCTCCTCGCTCGCCCGCTGCATCCAGGTTTTTTTGAACGGGCGAGAAAATCAAAGCGGGAGGAAGCGGCTGCCCGCATTTCTCTCGGCGTGAGATAAATGGAGGGAGGGGGGCGTGGAGCAACTTGCACACTGCGGCTGGCTTTTCCCCGGTGGGCTCAGGGGAGCCCCTGGCCCGCACGGCCCGCCTGGCTGCCCCGCCGCAGACAAAGACCCCCGTTACCTTCTCCCGTCCCTCGGCGGCTCCGGCAGCCCTTCAGCTCCGCACGCCGCCAAAGAGCATCCCGCTACCTCCGGCTGGCGCAGGCCTCGGCTCTACCGCACCGCATCCATGGCCCAAGCCGCCTCGGCGGGGGTTCGCTGGCTAGCGGCCCCTTCCCTGGCCTCCCTCCGCATGAGCCTCCCGCCCGGGGCTCGGCGGCGCTCCCCGGCCTTGGCCGGGGGCTGCTGGGGGCCGCCGGCCACCGCCGCTCGCCCCGCGCGCCGGCGGGCGGCCGAGCCGGGATGCCGCAGCCCTCCTTCCCTCTCCTCCCTTTCCCCGGCTCCCGGCTCCTGTGCAGCCAGGACCGCGCCGCGGAGCTGAGAGGCTGGAGCTGGAGAGGGAGGAGGAGGAGGAGGAGGAGGAAGGAGGAGGAAGGAGGGAGGAGGGCAGCGAGCGGCAGTTGGCGCTGGGTCATGTGAAACGCGTGAACCCGGCTCGGCCTGCCGACATCTGGGCTCCCCCTTGCCTCTGGGAGGAGGATGGAGGGATGGAAGGACGGAGGGATGGGGGGGCATCCCCCCCCCCCCGCCGCAACCCTAAGCCCACGCATGCACACCTCGGAATAACAACGCTGGCCAGCGGGAGAGGGGCGAAACTGCAGGGATGTGCTCAGCACTCACCGCCTTCCCGGCTGGCTGTGCCCCAGCGTGGCTCCCAGGGAGGCAGCCGAGCATCCCGGGGTGGGGAGGAAGATGAGGGCAGCGAAGGCCCTGCGGGAGGCAGCACCAGCCCCTGCAGGCTGCAGCCCGGGAGCGTGTGTGGGAGCATCTGCCCTTTCCAGGCATTTTTTCCCCCATTGCCCTGGGTTTGCAGGACTTTAGCTGGGCAGAGAGAGGGGTGCAGCAGCCACCCCTCAAGGGCCAAGGTGCTTGTGTTGGTGCAAAGGTGCCCAGACCAGTAGAGGATGCCACACAGGAATAAAGCCACTTTATAGACTGCACTGGTGGTAGCACTGGTGCAAGGATACTGACATTACATTATTAGCTCAGTCAAAAAGGACAATGTGTATGAGCCTCCAGGTCAGCAAAATGTACAGGTTCATTGGTCTAAACAAGTACAGCGTGAAATACCCAGGCCACGATGGTGCGATCCCTGACTTGCTGCAGGGCTGCTTTACCTCCCGGTCATTATATTTTTTCAGGGCTGGTGTTACCCTGCTTTGGTAAAACCACTGAGCAGCTGCTACTGTGCCACATTCTGCTGCAGGCTGGCCAGGAGGTCTACTTGGGGGTGTGTAGCTACATGAGCCCTTTTCTTCACTTTTTTTTAGCTGGCAATTATTTTATGCCATTGAATCTGCTCACAGCTAGGATGGAGCTGGGGTCTACACGGGAAGTAGGAATTTTTTTTTTTTTTTGCCCTGTAGGAAGATGACCAGGTTGCATGGAGGTGGGGAGTGGGCCGGAGGTTTTGTTTCATCTGGGGTACTTCTGGGTTTGGTTGGCTGTTAGACTGACCACCAAGACAGCGGTTCTGCCTGGTCCACGCTGGGTGACATTGCAAAGCTTGTGCTCTCCTCCCGAGGGGGAACAACCATTTGCAACGTGCTTTCAGGTGAGGGGATTGAAACCCAACCTCAGAGAATACCCGGATGGGTCTCTCTCCTGTCTTTAAGGGCATATACATTATAAAATGGTGCTGCGTACCCAGCTGCAGACAGACTTGCCTGTCCATCTCTCCCCACCCCAGGCCACTGCTGGCTTTAGTTAAGGAGCTAAATATAGAGACAGCTCTGGCCTCTGGTTGCTGAGGGCCACAGCAGAGAGCGGCTAAGAGCAAGTGACTGAGATGGCCAAGCTCTGCTGTGGAGGCGATCCCAAGGTCAGGACACGGTGGCAAGAGGCAGTGGAGAGAGACGTGGCTTTGGCAACCCACTAAGCGGGTAGCCAATTCCGCACCAGCGAAAGCGGAGGGACCACGGCCATGCCACCAGGCGAGGGCAGAGCTACAGCCTGGTGGCATTTTCTAGGCATATCTAATCCAGGTGGAGATCAGGTCGCTGAATGACCCAGGAGGGGCAAAACAGTCCCCGTGGGAGCGGTGCCCCACATGTATGGCCAGGAGCCAGTGGTGACCCCACACAAGTGGGAACCTCACCAAGACTTGTACGGGGAAGGTGCAAGCAAACTGCACCTCGATATATAGCAGACACAGTTTTGCAAGCAGGCACAAACACTAGTGCCCTTATGCACTATCAGCACATGAACTTCTGGAACATTTGCTCCAGAATGGGTGGACTGGGGCGTTTATACGGCTACACGTGCCACCAGCCCTTTTGATCTGCCTGCATAGCAGCAGGAGCCTCCACCAGGATGGTTCCCTTTGTAATTCAAGCTGGCATTTTTAATTAGTATTTTAAACAACAGAGCACAAACTTTAGAACATCCTGGAGTTTTAAACCCATAATTTCAGGGAACGGTAAAACCTAAAGTTGCCTCCTAAATTCTGTTTGTTTTGCTGTCCCCCTTCAGCTGTGTTCAACACAAATCCCAAGCAGGTTCTGCCACTTTTAGTGGTGGTAGTAAAAGGTAAGTCTAGGAAATAAGTCTGGGTACATTTTCAGTTTGAAGCCCAGTGGTGATTCAGCTTGGGTCCTTAACCCTGGCCAGGATTTTGCAGTGACTAAAAATCACATTCCCAGGCTATCTTTCACTAAAACAGAAGGCAAAGTTGCTTCAGAGGTACACTCACCATGCATGTGTCTGCCTCTGCTTGTTGCAATACAGGAATATGCCAAGGCAATGGGCTTTGCCCTTGAGTAGGAAGATCCTGCAATTAGCAAAGCCCCAAGGCAATTTGCGCCACCCATCTCTGTATGCCACACATGTCCTTTGAGGTAATTTATCGTTTCCTGCCAGGGTCTGCCTCCATATCCAGAGTAGAGCCAGGGTGTGGTGCAGCATTGCTCAGCTGGCAATACAAGAGCTTGCTGGTTGTGTTAAAGAAACAACAGCAGAGATTGGAAGGCTCTAATTGGAAAGTAATTTGTTTTGTGTATAGTAGAAAAGCTGGAAAGCAAAGTTCACCTTGCTCAGAATTGCAACTTTCAACTTTCAGTGCAGGTGTGGGGAGCTTCATTAGACTTGTCTCTAAACTCAAGCTCCCAGCAACAGTCCAGCCTCTCCTTCCTGCATAAAGCTTGGACAAATAGATGTGGGTTTTGGACCAGTCTGGGGACAACAAGAAAGCATCCTTTCTCGTGCTCCCTCCCAGTGTTATGGTGGGACTGTCTACCAGAGGTGCCCAAAGAGGATGCCATCACTGTATGATCCTAGTGTTATCCTCCAACATCTTTGGGAAGTAGGTTGGCACTATTAGCTTATTTTACAGGGAATGACCTAAGTTATAGACCAATTAACTGCTGTGTGTCATGTCAGGGAAGCAGTCCAAGATAGAGATGGGTGTGGAGCCCCTTAGTTCCCCAAGTGCAATGGCTCAGCACCTCTGAAACCTTTGAGCCACCTCAAGCATCTCAGACCCCTTGTAATGCCGTAATGGCCATTCTTACCCGTCTAGGACTGGGTTCAGGAAAGTCCCCCAAAAGAAAGAGTAGTATGGCCAACAAAGTAGCTACAAAGTACAAAAGCTTAAAACTTCATGCAAGGGTGGGAGATATTTCTGTCACATTTCCTGAAACCTCGCTTTCGTGGTGCAGCATTTCTGATAAAAATAAATTCCTGGTCTGTATGGACATGACATCCTCTGGGTACATGGTGGAGCTAAGGCAGGACTGAGAAATGGGGGCTGTTTCTTATAACATAGGAAGATAGCTGAGCATTGTCCCTGCCTGGATTGATCATGAAAGCTCAACCAGAGAAACTGATTCTTCCAGAACTGGACAAAAAACTTGCTCCTGATCTTTTCTTTGGTTCATGGCAGGTCTCTTTCCTAGAATCGCTCCAGCCAACTCTGGAAAATTCCCTGACAGCAGGGCAGTACCCAGAGCTCCTAGAGCTGCAGAACGGAAGAGAGATCTGTGGAGATACAGACCAGCATTTGCAGACCTTTTACTTGGGGCCTTACAGATGGAGGGGAACAGAAGCTCTTGGAACAGATGCAGACCTCAAGAAGAAAATCTTGTCACTAGCAAAGCCTTCATGGGGAAGAGCATGCTTTTGGGATCAGTGTCCCTTTTCCAGCCTTCATGCATCCTCTCTTGCCTAAATCAATGAGCCAGGAACAGTCAAGGAAGTTAAATGGACACCCAGATGTAGAGTAACAACGGTTTCTGCTTGTGTGGCAACCATTGCGAAGCTCTGCTATCTCAGTTAACTGAACCCTGCAGCACTCTTCAGAGTTCGGGGAGTGCTGCCAGCCTCGTTTCACAGATGGGCAAACATGTGCAAGCAGTAAATGGCACTCAGTGCCATTTGGTGAGTAGGAAATAAAGCTAATAAATCTAGGGGCACAACCCCATGGGGTACCTTTACCTTTCTGTAACTGCAGTGGTGTGACCAGATCTGGGGCAGCTTGAGACAGCTGCTTGGATACCGGTAGCCACGAGGCCACTATGAATGGGACCACTAGCCCAAGGAGGACGCCAAAGCCCTTGCAGCGTGCACAGGGCTCACTGCTGGCTCACCTAAAACACTGCCAGTGCCCTCACGACCTAGTTTAAGCATGCAGGATGACGGCTGCATTGCAGTTCAGAGGGAACGCTTTGTGCCATCCTGAGTTTGCTGTCCCCTTCTTCCTCTCCCAAACACACATGGCTACAGTTCAGATTTCCTCAGCAGCATCCTTTTAGGAAGAATACATTCACCTTATACACATTCCTCTCTAAAAGTCCTAATTATAATTCAGCAGTGGTAGCAAGAGTACTTTTATTCAAGGAGCTTCTGTAATTTCACAAGGTCTCTGGAGTTGTCAATACCCAAACATTACGCCCGAGTAACAAACATTTAGTCTGGGCACAGCAGAGCTGCTGTCATTGCAGTGATTAGAAGCAGGCGATAGCTGCTTCTCTTCCAAGCTGGTTTGCATCATGGCAAGACTCAAAAAGAGAACAGTAACCCAAATATTTAATTTAAATATACACAGAGGGAAGCCTCTAGCAACCAGATTCCTAGGCTCCAAAATAACAACACTGATTCCTTTTTATTAGTTCCTGATAACAAAGCAAAGAAGAAACGCAATGGCCTTGTGCTGGAGAAATACTGTTGACAATTCACTTCCATTCTTGTTAGCAAGGATTAAAGTATCAAAATACTTTACAGGAAATGTGGTGCTGGGATTGGGGGTGCCATCAAAATGTGTGAGCTTTTACATGAACACCGCTAGTGTTTTCAGAAAATCTTAATGAATGTTATCTACCCCAGAAATGCATTAATTAGCACTAACGGTTTGGAGGAGATGTTGTGTCATGAAATAATATTCACACTTACATAACGATTTGCATTCTTAAGTGGTGCAGTGCTTTACAGAATTCAATGCTGTTCCCCCGTATGATGCATCTGAGACCCATGGAAGGTGAGGGAAATGCTTTCAAAATATACTTAAATATGCTAAAGATATCTAACTGCCTAACTCCCTGTGGGAGGTTTTTGAGGGCCTAACTCTCACTGATTGCACAACTCCTAACTGATAATTTTTGAGTGGCAGCAGAAGATTAAAAAAACATCCCAAACTTAAAAAGCAACGTGGACCTAGGTGACTTAGGAACTGAATCCCATTTTGAGAGATAATATAATTCATTAGGCACACGAATCTCACTGTAAATCAATGCAGCTGACTTACTCTCACTATGACAAGCAGCAGCCAGCCCTAGAGAAAGAAATGTCACGTTAGCCATTGGGTTAATGCATGCAGTTCCTCTGAAATTAATGGTACAGCAAGGTCTTGTCTGATAGTGATGTCTGATGTAGGTTACCCAAAGAAGCAACACAATATGTGCAACTAGAGTGCAAGCGTCCTCACCTCTGTTCTGCTGAGACAACCTGTATCCTCCATGTACCAAATGTGCCCCCATGCTGGGAAGTAGGAGGTGGACTGATGCAACCCAGTCAGTTCACCCCAGTCACCAAACTACTCTCACCCCCTTCCACCCACTGTTAGCATCTCACAGACCACTACCAAACCAGTCCCCATGACCTCATTTTTGTTCTGCAGCAGATCAGGATGAATTGTCTTCTAGGGATTATTAAATGCTGAGAGCTTTGGAAATAAGGTGGAAACCACAGGAATCTCATTCAGAAATGTAAAATGAGACCAAGCGTGAGCAGGACCTGACTCGCGTAACTGGATCTGGACAGGGTGACCTGTAAACAATTGAAGAGAGAGAGCACATGAAATGCCAAGTATCACGATGCAGTATATTCCAAACTGGGAATGTTTCCAAGTTCGCTGCATGAACCACAAGATGTTTCTAGTTAAGCCTTCCACAGAAATGTTTCACTTCTGAGATGAGTCGCGGGTGTTATTTCCCATGCCATGCTTTCATTAGTTTCCAGGGCAATCCCTTAAGTAATTGGGGCACAAAAGGAGGAGAGGGGAATGGAGAAGGAGGAATTTAGCTTTGGACAAAATAGGCCTCCAGGGCCTCTGATTAATTTTCACGCAGACTCTACTTAAAAGATCTCAGAGAGCTGAAGAGGGAAGAAAGTAGACCTCAACGTTCCCAAAGAGCTGGTGTAATAAATCTTCCATTCATTAGACGAAGAAAGTGCATGCCGGCAGGATGCTGAGCTGTTGCACAGGCAAATGAGGCTGAGCTGGGCTGTCCATAACTCATGGTCTTTGCAAGGCAGCTAAGATGGACGGCGAGGACCAGCCAATTCCAGCAGCTTGGGACTACGACCTGTGGGCTAGCAAATCCTGCCTGCTGCCTCTGGCTCTGGCCTGGGGCTGGCAGGGAGAGGGACCCGTGTCATGTGTAAGTCACCCGTGCCCTAGTTAGCTCTGGATAATCCTGGCAGCCAAGAGGCCAAACAAAGTAAACAGCTGAAGTGTGCATAAGGGAATAAAGAAGCTCTGAGTATGCAACGAAGCCATGGCTCAGGCCATTCTTGCTATTCCCAGAATACTGCCATTTTTAGCCAGAAATGGCCTAAAAGCCCACAGCAGAATATTGCAGGAAAGGCTGGTCTTGTGTATGTCTCTTCCATCACCCAAAACTGGGCTGAGGTCTTACCCTAAGGGGAAGGGAAGAGCGTGGGCTGTCGGAGGAGACTGGTGGTGGAGGCGTGGCGAAAGACCTCCCTGTTCAGAAGAAAGCCATTTCCTTAGCTGAGGACTCTGTTAGGTTGCAGAAGACCTGGAGAGATGCTCTCAGACCCCTTATGCAGCATCAGAAACAGCAAGCCACAACACAAAAAGAAGGAAAATGCAACTAAAGGAAATCTCTTTCCTGCAAAGGTAAGTGGGATGCCTTACCAACCAACATCACCGATGGTAAAGAAATACAGAATAACGAGTAAACGGCAAGAACCTGAGAATAAGGCTGAAGAAAACTGATATCCCCCCTCACCCCTGTGAAGAAGTTTTCCCTTCCTCTGATGCTGCTTTTAACCCGCTCTGGTGTAAGCCCAGGAGCCTTCTCAGATGATAAAAGGCAGCACAAGTAATTATGAAGGAAATAAAATGAATCAGCTCAGTGCTCTGAGCCCAGAAAGGTTCTTCCCATAAAGTAAAGTCTACGTGTCAGTCCTGGAGGGATCTACATAGTGAGGTGCTTTCTCCTGTACAGAAAAAGAAGAAAGCAAACTCTTATTTTCTTCTTATTTCACACTTCTCTGTACTGAAGTACCATTTGTATTTCGCACGATGTCAAATACGAAGAATATTTTTGTAGTTGTACACTGCCTTCTACTGAGGATCTCCAAATTTACACTGCCAGGAAAAGCTTTATGTTTCAAAAGGTGTATTTGCACACACAAAATCTATCTTTTGGGCCACATTTTGCAGAAAATCCTGAGAACATTCCAAAATGGTACTGAAATTATTATTGACAACTTTCAGTAAATAGATTTAAAAAAACACAAAAGCCAGTTTGACAATGCTTTCAGTACATCACTGCAACATAAAAAAAGGCTTACAAGAACTTCAAACACTCCGAAACAAAATAATTTCAGCAGTTCCCTTTTCCTACGTGAAAATATTTTCCGGCAGCCATACTCAAAAAAGGGACCAATGTTAAAATGACTCAGTCAAAGTACAATCTTACCCATTGAAAAAAAAAAAAGCTGTATGCTTGCTTGCCAGTTTCCATTACTTTGCGCTCATCCTTTCTATTTCTTAAAATGTGTTTTGCTCCTCTGTTGCTTACTCACAGACAAAACCAGGGAAATCTCCAGACTGTAGTAGGAAATAGTTATTATAGCCAAAGCTCTTGTTGGTGTTAGTAGCAGGTAGCCTAATTTCATACCCAGGTGTGGTTTTTAAGTTTACATGGTCTTCTTATTGATAGTTTTCACTATCTCAGTGAAGCAAGATCATTGCCTAAGTGGAGCAGATGGGAAAATGGAGTCATAGAGAGCTCAGTTTACCTGAGTAAGATCCTATACCAAATTGGAGGGACAGATCAGGGAATAAATCTCAAGCCTTGCAACACTGAAGCCTTTGTGCTAACTCAAGACCGCTCTTCTTCCCCCAGTTAATGAATCAGTGATTAACAAAGTCTGCTCCATTTCTGACAGCTTGATCTGCAATTTCTACTTTACACTTTGGTTTGCTTTGTTTTTTTTAAGCTTTATGAGGCAATCCTTGCAAGTAGAGGAAGCAAACAGTAAATAAATCTCAGAGCAAGTAAACCCTCTTGTCATAAAAGTGCAAAAAATGGAACTTATTTACCAGAAAATATTTATCTGACCAATAATGTTTGCATTTAGGCCCAGTCAATTGCTTTAATACCACCCAAATTACTTTTAATATGAAAACATTTAAAATGGGCTCAGAATCTTCTAAATAAACAGCAATAGTCATAATGGTGCTCCGCTAGAGCCAAAGGCTCATTGTTTCTTGATTTATTGTTTAACTTGAGTCTAATTGCTGCATATCTAACATCTCTGGGAGCAGGGGCTCTATTGCTTGTCTTAATACAATTCTCTTTTCATTACTGAAGCACACCAGGAATTATATCGGGTCTCCTGATACCCAGTCCAGGGGGGTCGCCACAAGACTATTAACCCTCGGCTATGGAAACTGAAGTTCTTCATTAATTCAGTCTATGAAGGTTGTGCCCTCCAGTACGTTAGTACGTAGCGGCCTGGTTTCTGAGCACCCCATGGTTTGCACGAGTTTCTCCGTGTAATAATGTCTCTGTGAAGTCTAGCCATGTTTGCACAAGGCGTGGAGATGCAGGGGTCAGCCCCCCTAAAAGGCATGAGACCTCAGAAGTGGCTCATTGATGGCACTTAGCAGCTTTTTCTAGCTTTTGGCTGTTATTTGGGATAGGAGAGTCTTGGGTTTCAGTGCCTACTTTGAGGACTCGTTACGTCTTTCACCTAACGGCTGTAACAGGCCTCGCCGTGGGGCTGCAACCCCATGGTGTCCTCAAAGCTGTGGGCATTAACGCTGCCCCAGAGAGCGCTCCTGGAGCCTGGGCTGGAGGACTGCATCCACACCTTCTGCCTTCCTCCATCTCCTTCCCTAAGGAGTCTTAAATACTTTAATGCAATGTGGAGTAGCTTCCGTTGGTGGGATCAAAAGCCAGCTGCCCTTCCCTGATGCAAGGCAGCCATATTGGAAGGTAAGAGACAGGCTAGGTGGTAGGATAAATGGCAGTGGTACTTCCCATGCAGAAAAGAGTCAAGAAATTCAACTTCCAACCTCCCGAGTGAGGTCTCAAACCGCTGAACTCTGGTATTAGAAGGCAAGGAGTGGGGAGCAGGACGTGATTTGGCTCTGAAGGCTGCTCAACCCCTCATGTCCCTGTGTGAAAACACCACCTGGTAGACGCTATAATGGTAATTTCTGCAGCTCTGTGGTGTTGTTGCAATCTTCGGGCTGCGGCAAAAAGGTGCCTGTTTTTCAGATGGGGAAGGGTGGGTTTGTGTGGGGATGGAAGATCTCTGAGGTCAGGTCTCTCCCACTCGTTCCTCAGTGCCGTGCCTTTTTGCCTTGCACTGTCTCACTGGCCTCATCCACAGCATGAGCCTGGTCATAACACGTTCCCTGTCTGCTGGGAGGACTGTGAAATGTAACTCATTAAACTCTGAGAGGTGAGTATGTACTTTACTCGTAACTCGTAAGTCAATACTTGCCAGGCTGATAATTTTACAATGATTCCTTCTGCTTTTTTTTTTTTAATTATTATTTTACAAAAAGGAGAAATTATATTCAGATTAGCTATGGCAGCATATTCCACTAGACACATAAGATACACAGCAATTAATTAAACTCAAGCTATACAAGAAATCAAATATGTTCAGCTTTTGACTTTGCAGAACTTTTTGGCTTTGCATATGTCATTACGATGACTGCAATGTTTGTTGATAAGATTTTGAGTGCATTTAAAACATTTGCAGATTAACTGTGTAGGAGGGGTTGTTATTAAAGCAATTGAACAGGCTAAAATGCAAACATTCTTGGTCAAATGGATGTTTTTAGGCAAAACAAGTGTTTTCACAGCAGTTCTCATGGCAGGCTGCATGGGAGAAAGCAAAGAAATGAAACCCAAGTGCACCGTGGTCCCTGATGTTTGGAGTAGCACTATATAGCTGCAAGATACGACTACACTGCACTTCCAAAATAGGTGCAAACTTCTGCCAAGAATCAACTGCATATATACATTATCCCTTGTACGTTCAAGGTGCAGCCAAGGAAACTGGTGATAAAAGACTTCTCCATGCCTTATCCACAAATTGCTCGGAGCATTTGCTGTAGATGGAGAGCACGTCACCACTGACGTCCCGCTGGGGCTGAGATGACTCCAGTCCTGCAGCCTTGTGGTGGAGTCGGGCAGGTGGGGTACACCAGTCCGCCTGGCGCATGGGCAGAGGGGGCTGCGGTGGCTGGTGGGGTCACGCAAGCCGGGGGGTTTGGACCGGCCCCGCTGTGACATTTCAGAGGAGCAGTGATGTTATTTCACCAGTGCGGTTCAGGCTTCTAATCTGGAGAAATGTTAATTTTTCAGTCCCCTGGTTTCCGTACAAACGCTTGATTCCCTCCTCCTCACTCCTGAGATGGCTTTCTTTTTCCTCAGTGACAGCGACCTTACGATCTGAAAACTCGGGGTTGCCAAATCTCACGACAGACGACTTTTTTCTGAAAATTTGTTTTTCTGGACTGTTTCCAGAAGGTGAAAGAAAAGAAAGCCCAACTCTCCTCTTTCTATAAAATCTCGTTATTTGAAGGCAGTCTTACTATTTCAGAGCCTTAGCACTCTTAAAAACGGAGCGTGCTTTGCTTGTTAGAGTCAAGGGAGTAGTCTGACACTTAGGTTTAAATTTTTAACTACACAATGAAGAATAGCTGCATATGGAAGACCCTCTGCTAGAGTACGCCTTTTGGTAAATCCCTATTTTATAATCCCAGCAATCAATTTTCATGTAGTTTCCCTGGTCCTTATTTCAGGAGGGACTGGTGTGCTTGGTGGGTTCAAAAAGTTCAGCCGCCAGTTTCAAGGGAAGAGAGGATCAAAATTAATGGGAAGCAAATGAGAAGGAAATGGACAAAGCTGAAATTTAAAAGGTGACAGGAGCAACTCCTCTATAGGAGGGAAAAAAAATGTTAATTAATGCTTTTTATCCAAAATTTGCGGTTAAAACACAGACAGAAAAGCTGACCTGGGTGGTCCCTTCTCAGAGATTTTCTTTGTGAAGAGGAGCCTGGAGAAAAAAGGCAGCAATTTTTCCTGTCACAGGGGGAAGAATGGAGCAAAAGCATGGAAACAAATATTGGAGGACAAGGATGGGTAGAAAACATGAAAAATGTTTTCTATAGCCTTGATCCTACAAAAACAACAGTACTGACATCAGTCGAAAGGGCAAGTGGCTAATGAGGGCCGACAGCAAGTTCTGTGTCGCTCGTGACATGACACGCTGGCTGAGCTCAGTGCCAAGGCTGTTGTGTGTTTGTTGAGTTTACAGTGTAAGCGCCTTTTTTACAGCACTGGAACGGCTGCAGACAACTTACTACAGCTGTAAGGCACCATGCACGCTCTGCAGCCCAAAGTAGTCCAGCAACTCATATAATTACAAGTCTAATAAATTAATGGGAGCGCTGGGGTGGGGGGGAGGGGGCTGCTGTTCTTGCTGAGGCTCCTCCAGCAGACCAGCAGGACACAGGCACAAAGGAGGTGTTGTGTCCTACCAGCATCACTGCTCTCAGCCCAAAGAACGAGTCACATTTACTCAGAAACGTAACCCAAGCATAGGCGAAAAGCCCGAGTTTAGGCAATGCTCAGCTAACGCAGAGCCCGGGACCCGTGGAGGCAGGGGCTACAGCCGCTGCTGGGAACCCAGAGGGAGCACCCAGACCTGGGAGCAAAGCGTCTGGACAAGCCTGACAAGACCTGAATGGTGAAAACATCTTCCTCATTAATAAAATGCTATTGCTATTGTCATTCTGAAATAATTAAGAATGGAAAAGCTCCCAATGCATCCCAATACCCTATTGGTATGCAGGTCTTACTCTGATTTATAATCACCGTTTTCCTCTTTTTCTCTTTTTATAGATATTATTATTGTTATTGGAATTATTGCTGTACAAACACAGCTTCTTTCTGTGTTAAATGAAAGTTACAGTTTCACTCCTAGATGGCAGTATAAATTATTACACAGGCTACCCTATAATCTTCGGTCGTGTTGTAAGGCAAGGTAATTGATTCCCAAGTCACTAAAGTTAACAAACATGACTGTAAATCTAATGCTTGAGCAGTGTTTGCTATTAAAAAGTCAACATCTACAATGGTTACTACATTGCAATTACTAAGAAAATGATGATTTGCTCTAGACTTAAAGCAGGGAATAATTGTACTCTCTCTTGGGACCTTTAGTGGGATAATTGGTGGTGAACGGTGAATTTCTTCTAGTGACGATCACATACGTTGCCTCTCTCTATGCCTATTCCCCGAACCCTGCAGGATCACAGTTCCTGACGCACACAACGCCCACAGAGCTGGGTTGACCAAAATAAATAAACCATATAAGACGGGTGAACAGTTTCAGGTTCTCATTTCTGCTTCTTTCAAGCAGCAAGCCTTCTTCAGCCAGTCACCACTTTAAGGATTTTGTTTAGCGGGAATAAAAGGATGAGAGGGAAACTCAGGTTGCTCAGGTTTTGAGCTGGTGCAGATCTTTGTGACTTCGTTAAAAGTTCAAGGACTGTGCTGATACACCCCACTGAAAAGTGGCCCTTTCCGTTTGCGCTTCAGAAGTGGAGTCAAGCTCTGTTGCTGTCATTTCCAGAGCTACAGAACTCGTAAAACAAAATAACCTGGCAAGCTCGACTTAGCACCCTGAAAACCTTTAAAGCGTTAAAGGGTAGTGAGGCATGGAGGAATAAGGGAGGCACCACATCCCAGCAGTCACATCCCGTTCGCACATCTGGGTTAGGCCAGCGAAGCCACTGATGTCTACATGGGTTTCTTTGATTACCAACAGAGAGAGGTCAGTGCCATTGAAAACTCCCATGGAGAAAGCCAATGGCCTCTGAATTTCTGCCTCCTCATTAGACAGGCTGGATCCTACCTAGATATATGATTTCTCATGTCGCTAGCGCTTTAGTTTCCAAGGATATTTGTGAAGACTGTTGCATGCTTTGATGCTTCTTAGCTTTTGAGCAACGGGGAGCGCGTGCTGTGACCCTAACTTGGTCCTGAGCCCTGAGAGACACTCTGGCGTCAGGACCTGGCTGATCTCCGGCCCGTTGGCTCTCCATGGTGCCGTGTCCAGCGAAGGGAAGTGTGGAAACACAGGCAGGACAGCAAGCAGCGTTTCTGAGCTCTAGCAAATCTCAAGGCTGCAGATAGTTATTTCAGATAAAATTCAGATAGTATCCAGGACTGAACAGAGCGGGAGAGACCTGTTAACAGGCTCATATCAGCACAAGTCTTTAGAGGAGCTGATTTAAATAGCAAGTTCCTGAAAATCTTATTTAGGACTGTACAAAACATCCGCAGGGAAATCTAGGTGTCGCTCTTTCACGAAAGAAGAAATTCCTTTCACTACCATTTCTTTTTTCCTGTTGTTTTCCCCTCACAAAGAAATAAGTAAGCCCAAGCAAATAAACAAGGCAATCCGTAGGAAATACCCCATTTCCCTCTCATCCTTTTATTCCCGCTAAACAAAATCCTTAAAGTGGTGACTGGCTGAAGAAGGCTTGCTGCTTGAAAGAAGCAGAAATGAGAAGCTGCCACCCACTTTGAAGCAACACTGGCTCTTTTACTAAACTAGCAGAAGACTGATTTCTGCATTATCAAGTGACCAGGGACAAAATCACATAAATTATGGTGAAGGATTGTAAATGTCATTTTTATACACTCTCTGGCAGAAACAGTGAATAATAATAACAATAATAATAATAAAACAGAAAAAATGGGTCATTTAATCCTACAGTTGAATACTAATCAGAGCGCAAGTGAGACCCCAGCATCATCTTTGCTGCTAGCACCGCGTCTGCGGAGCTCGTCGGGCGCGCTGCTTTGGTGTGGACGAGGGCAGCTGCTCGTCGCTTCTAAAGCAGCGGTGAGCGAGGGTGGTCATTTCAAAATGATCCTAAAGAGCAGAACTAGAAAAATGGTCTGGAGGAAAGGGAGAGAAAAAAAAGCGGAAAAAAAAAAAAAGCCACCTGTGAGGGAATACCTTTTAAATGAGTCCGTTCAACAGTGAGTGTGCTGATATCACATTTGAGCAAAGTTTTGCCTGTGTGGCTGCTTATACGTCATCGTGCTAACAAGGTAGTGAGTACCTATGTGCGTGTACATTATAAGATGCTTTCTTCCCGCTGAACACAACTTAAATCCATTGAAAGGGGGGGGGTCTACAAAGGAAAATAAACAGCAAAGGGGCTCTGGGAATAGTGGGAAAAGAACAAAACTGAGTGCTGGGAGCAGTGCCGTCCCCCCAGGTCCCTCGATGGCCCACCAGGGTATTGCAAGGGTCCTTTCCTGGATGCCGGCAGCACCCACAGAGTGACACGCGAGCTCATGCGGGGAACAAAAGAAGAAAGCAAGCTCTGCATTTACCACCAATTATCCTGCAATTGCCTGGGCACGCTTGGCATGGCAGTCTGTCCCCTGACCAGCCTGCGCTGCTGCGCAGACCAAAGATCCGCCTCTAGGAAACCAAGCAATTTACAGCTGAATCGATGCCCAGCCAGCACATGCAGTGTGAACGAGGGGCTGGGTGCTTACGGGGGGCTGAACTGTTAAATACCTCCAGCATACTCATTTATTTATGACTTCTTCAGCCTACAGTAGCTACCAGCAATAATTGGATTGTGCTCAGCATAGCAGGATTGATTTGCTCCGTACTAATAAAACCAGGTCCTCTGTTGATAATGGCATCCCTAGAAACGAGGAGGTCTGATGAAAAATGCATTCAAGGCACAATGCAAACTCTGAAAGCTCACGTGGCTCCCCGTGCAGAACAGGACCTCTGCCAGATGCAAATTTCCTACTGGCAACGGTTAAAACACACTCTTTGTGGTCTTCTGGGCCTTCGACAGAATATTTACCAACTTTGGCAGGGCTGTTATTTAGCATTTTGACAAAGCGCAGCGAATACAGCTTGTTTTTCTGCAGCTCATGTTTTTCTGAAGGTCGTGGCTAACCCCCAGTACAATCTGCAGTGGCCTCCAGTTGCCTCCGAGTGAAAAGTGGCATTTAGACTTAATTACAGAGCAGTACCATGGAGCCGGACTACCCAAACCCCCTTCTTCATCTGAAGCCAGGAGCGCCTAAAGGGACATAAATATCACAAATACAGACGCCTGCTGAGTCGCCCGCTGCAGTAGGCGCTCACGCGAACGGACCTGTTTCACCGGTGTTGCTCCTTGCATCTCACTGCCAGCTAGGGCTAGCGCATAAGACTGGCTGACTTTTGTGCCCTGCTGCTCCCTCCTTAAATCAAATACCCTGGCTTTACCGGCAGCATTTCACGAGCCACGAACAAAGTTGCCAGCTAGCTCCAGAAGCGTAAAGGTAATCAGCCCTTCCCCAGGCTCTGCCTTTTCGGAGCGGATGCCGCACTCCTGCCCTGTGCCTCTTCTGCCTTGCCTGACTTCCACGGGGGACAACCAGCCCCGGCTGCTTGCACGCCACCAGCCCAGCCCTGCTAGGTCTGGCTTTGGAAGAGCGAGGAGGAGCTATCCGTTGCTTAAGCATGGAGGTCGTTAATAAAATCTGCTTCAAGATGCCGCCATCTGTTGAAGGATTGCCTGACTTTGTGCACAAATAAGAAAAAAAAGCCAAGGGCTTGATACTTGCATGCTAAAAAGGACAGGAGTATGATGGGAATGAGAAAGTTGCCCACCTCATTGCCTGTCTGTCAGTAGTTTTCACTGAAGCGGCAGCCGCCGTGCCTGCTGCTGTGGGCAAGAGCAAAGCAGCGTAAGCTCGCCGGCCTCGGAAACACACAGCGTTCCCCTCCATCCTCGTGGGCCTGCGAAACGCTCAGAGCAGACCTAGCTCCTCAGTCACACAGGACGGGACACATCTGGTGCCTTTACACTTGGCTGGACCCCCATTTTAAGGTGTGCAATATAACAAAATAAAAATACAGCCATTGCATAGGTTGCTACAACCCATGCTGCAGTTGCTACTGTGCTCGGTATCGCTGCTGCAGGATATGGAAGCCAAGATGCAGAAGAGAAGCTGTCATAGTCACTTTGCAAAAGCATAAGTTTAGAGAGCATTTACACTTCTCTTTCTATTACGTGTTTTTGAAAAGATGTCTTACTCCAGTAATTGGCTTACTATTATAATTATATGATTATGATTTATTATTATCCACAGACAGCTAAGGGTAAAAAAGGGGTAAAAGCAAGACTCCTCCTGAAGTTGCTAGGTTTTGATTGAGAATCCAACCATGGGAGGCACAAATATCCCAATGTCTAAGTATGCTGCCACATCTCATGCACAATGTTTGATGCATAGTGCTACCCCAGCGTCCTGGCGAGCAAGTTTGCAGCAGAACGTCATATGCCTTTAGCTGCGCAGAGTGTAGGTCTCAGTTGAGCCCAGGTCAAGACTCACGATCACAATGACCTTTAGGCAACTAATTATGGAGTGATGTGCCTGTAAATTATAAAGCCCAGCCACCAAGAAGTCCACCACTTTTTTCAAGTATTTAAATTGGCATCTTTTCCACTTGAACATGGAACTCAGCTCTTGGCACAACAAGAAATGTCCTGACTCAGAAACCACCTTCCCCTCCTTAAAATTGCATAGAGAATAAAATTAAAGTTTTCTGCAGGAAGCCTGGTAGTTAATTTCTTATTTTATGTCACTTTCTGATATATCTATGAGTGTGCGTATACATATACACACACACACACACACACACACACACACACCCCCTCATATATATAAGCATCTATATCTATGTTGATGTGTGTATTTTAACGTATAGTTGTTCCTCCAGTGAAGCTCGTATTGCAGTGAGAGCCAGAGCCAGTGGATGGCTGTGCTGAAGCTCTTCTGTAGTACTTCCGCTAATGCAGTCCTGAAGCTGCTACACGCTATATACCACCACAGTTTAATCAGACCTTTTGCAGCCAAGATGACTGGAATTGCCCAGCTGCAATAGGTGGTGCTTGGGGTGTCTGAAGCTGTGGGACTGCTCCTTCCTGCCCTCTACATAACTGAATAGAAGTAAGTGATGAAAAGCAGACAGCAATGTGGGAGAAGTCCATCCTCTGAGTACTTGTAGTGAGGGCCATCTGGACACAAACAAGATGAAGCAGCCACTCTGCCAAAGTTAGTTCATGAGACAACTGAGCAGGAGACCGGCGTTGGCCCTGAAAATTTCTTTGCTCTCCCTTTGCCACACCTATGAGACTCCTAATTTCCTCCCAGGACTTTGCAACCGTGTGCCAAACCTTTTCCTTCATTCGGTTGCCTGGTGCACCAGGGCCAACACTGAAGTCCCACAGCGTCACACTGGCATCAGGAGCAGGGTCTAGGCTCCCCCTTGGTTGCCCCCAAGGGAGCTCGGCAGCAACCACTGAGAGGAAAACTCCAGATTACTGACTGAATGACAGCTTACTGCCAAATAAATAAATAAAGCAAGAAAATCAGGTACTGCCTCTCATCCCTAATGTGAATCTCCCTCTAATGCCCTCAAGTTTCGCAGTTTGCTTAGTCAGTTTGCTTTCCATACGGAATAACTAGCAGCCAGGCTGGACAACTTCTTACTGGGCTCTCGTTTGCTGGTTCTCTCCCCCAGGCCCACCAAACTCCAATTAGTGGCAGATGCCTCTGCCTGAGGGAGGCCCCTCCTACGGGGATGGATTCCCAGATGACGCAAGGCACTTCTGCAGCAGGTCACTGAGCTGTGACTCTTCCTTTTACAGTCATCATCACCTCCGAAAAGTGGTTCCCTCCTCTGACCTGAAGATGAGCTGAAAGAAGTTCTGAAGGTCTCTGCTGCTTTCCAGGGGATGCGCAGAGATCTCTGGGTGACCAGCCAGACCTGCATGCTGAAGGCCATAGCATAACGTGCATTTTAGCCAGCCCCACCACTAAAAAGGCAACTCCGGCTGCCTTTCGGGGGAATTAAAGCGAAGCCCAGCTAATGACATGAGTAAACATCTCAATGGGGCAAAGTGTCCCGACTCGGCCTGTGAGCTCAGCGGGACCTTCCTGTGTGGCTATCTTCAGCTCACAACTTGGAAAATACGTCATACTTGCTCTGAAAATGAGATCCTCCTGGCCTGCAAAAAGGAGGCTCTTCTGCGGGGAACAAGTTGATCCGCACAAATCTCATCTCATCTCATCTTGCTGCACGTGCTCCTAATGAGCCCATTGCTGCGGGGATAGGCTTAGCCCCTTCCCAATCAACAGCTGCATTTAATGCTGTCTGCATGGTCAGCCACTAGACAAAGCAGTGTTTTGGTAGGCTGGAAAAATGCAGATAAAAAAGTAGCTTTTCAGCAGAGAAAGCAGCCATGCCAAAATGCCCTGCAAACGCACGTGTGCTTTGCTAAAAGTCATACTTGGTGGTGAAAAAGTGGGAAAATTCCTGACAATCTCCTATTTTGACTTTTCTTAAAAGAAAAGAAAAATCTTTTACCTGCATTTTTTTTCTAGGCTTAAGATAAGCATATAATAAGCATATAACATAAATGCTATCAAAGTAAAGGCAACGTCTTTCAATTGCTCCAAATTTTAAAATTTGAAATGTGTAACAGCTGGCAGAACCCAGGATAAAAACAAGGCAAGACACTCTTTGAAAATGAGCGTTTCTGTTGTTTCCTTCTGTTTTTTTCCATGGCCTAACCTTGGGAGGGTCAGCGGTATTTCAGCACTGCTGTAGCTGTGTCATTCCATTCTTGATCACAAAACGTCCCTATCTCAAGGTGATGAGACAACACATCGCAGCCACTGACCATTTAGCATGGCGGAGTTGGGCGACAGAAATTCCCTTACTCTGTGCCAAGAGCAGCTTTGTTCTGCAGATCTGAATACTCGGAAATATTTTACCTTTTCCGTATACCTCCCTAGTCTGTGCGCATTATATGTTCCCGTTCTCCTCTGCAACTGCTCCATATAGGAGCCGAGCTTCTTAAACCCACAGCTACAGGGCTTGACTTTTTGGTTCAGATAGCAAATAGAGTTACATTACTGGGGAACACTGTAGCAGTCCTTCGTGTCGGCCACGTTGATGGCCATCACAACAGGAATGCCAGCTGCATTGTTACGATACCCTCTGGCAGTCGATCAGCAACTGCAAGAACGTGCAGGATTAGCAATAAATCAACCACATCCTGTGAACGTTGATGCAGGATGTGATTAATTTTCATATATACCAATAATACATTGAGACAGATGCTGTGTTAGTATAAAGCTGCCTAATTCTTGACTTTAGACTCTGACTTGGTGTAACTGTCACTCGAGATTCCTAGCCAGTTTGCCCATACGAGTGTTCTACGGCTTCTATGCTCAAGGTATTTCACCTTAGCCGGTGAAATAGCAGTTTACAACAGGGAAACGTTTGCCTTGCAGTAATGGATGGGGATTAATATGAGCTGGTTTGCATGCTAACCATTGTATTTCAGAAAAATACGCACGATTAGTAGACCCAACGAAAATATTTCCTAGGATCTTTTCTGTTCATCAGGTTTTGCGATTTCTTGTTTGAAATAGAAACCTTCAAAAAGACAAGTTGATTTAGACATGGTTCCACTAAAACCCAACCTCCCACAGTCTCCATGACCACTGTGCCTACTATGTTTGAAAATAGATGAGGGACTGCACAATGTGGGGATTTCATTCGGAACTAGAACAGAAACCAAAATGTCAAAATATCAGAAATTTCCTCAAAATGGGATGGCCTGCGATGCCCAACTCTTAAGCCCTATTGCTAGAGAAGTCATTAGGGTTTTCCTCGTGTCTCCTGAGCTTTTGGAGATAATCATAACACCAGTCTCTGTTGGTTTCCTGGGAAAGCAAAGCTGGGAGACTCTTTGCAAAGCAGTAGCATGTAAATCGAGTCTAGACAAAGTCCCTACACAACGGTCATGTGCAGGAAAAAAAACGAAAGCTCCTTTCAGATCTCAAGAGCCACTGTGATTATAACCTACAATATATTTCTGAGTGATTGAAAAGCCTCAGAGTTTGATGTTTCCACGTAAGGATGCAACAAAGCAACCATTGCACAGGGTTGCACCGTGGTCCACCCAGCCTCGGGGTCTGCCTCGGACACAGGCTGGCTTCTCCTGACGTCCAGCACCTTGGTCACCAGGAACATCAGCTGGAGGATGCTCCATGGAGCCAGGAGCAGGGGCATGGTATGCAGTTCAGGTTCCCAACTGCTTCCTCGGCCAACAAGGAAAGACCTGCTCTGTGGTGCGAGGTGGGAATTAGTGCCCCAGATGAAAAGGAGGTTGCATCGGTCCGAGCCACAAACCCAAGAGTCAGAAGAGACAACAGTGGGCAAAGCCACCAGACAAATATGCAAACTGAAGTAAATGACATTTTGTTTCAAGCAGCCCTTGCCATGTGCAAGGATAAATGTAAGCGGACAGTGTCCTCCACTTCTGCTCGTCATCCTTGTGTCTAGTAGCCCATACCCTCGTGCCTGGGGAAACAGCTGAACTGATCCACCTCTCTCTTGCTCCAGTACAAATTGGCAGTCATCTCACTGACATGATCCACATTTACCCCAGCAGAACCAGGGGCAGAATTCAATCTTTTAACTTTTTCCCATTTATCAGCCTTCCATCCTTTCCCTGGACTGACCTCAGCCCTAGGAAGAGAATCAGACGGGTGCAGCCTGCTTTGCCTGAAAAATTACTGGTGGGAGGGAAGTTCCTAACATCTCTTTGCAGAAGGTTTTCTTCCTCAAAGTGATTAATCAGCATGTATTGTAGGGTTCAAACAGCCTCCTACTCTCTCCTGCTTTACAGCAGAAAGAAAGAGAGAAGAGCAGCTTCTAAACTCTGCCAGGAGACCTGTGGGTTGGAAAACCTATTCTTTGAGGAGATGCTTTGCCAGGCAGCATTCAGGCTGTGTTTTCTGGTGCTTGGAAGAGGCACGCCTAGGAATGACGTGAACATGTCCCTCCTGAATTGTTGGCCTTTGTAGTGTTTGGATTTCCCAGTGACTCCATTGTGAAGAGTCCTATTCACTCAGGGTGTGTTTACCCAGCTGCGTGGTCCCCTGCGTCTACCCTGGACCACAGTGCTCTGGAACTGGATGTAGCACCAGGAATTGTGGGAAAGAAGAACGGAATAAGCTCAAGGAGAGTACGCCCAGGAAGAAACTGTGCTGGACATGCTATATTTACCAGTGATGGCCACATGCATGTAACGGCCTCATCCCTTGGTTGGGAGCAAGCAGTCATTTTGGGATCTGTGTGCTCGGTGGCCACGCCTTGCCTTTTCAGGACAAAAATCTTGAGAAAGAATCATGCTACTGGCACCAGCAAATATGGTATTTTTTTGTGCTCTGGTGATTTAGTAAATTTTAGTGACTGAAAGGAATGCGGTAACGATGTCTGGGGTGGGATTCCCAACCAGTATTCAGAGGAAGACCTCCACTGAAGTCAGAGAAGGATATTGGCTTCAGCCCTCTGGGAACTGTTTCAGATTGCCTGGGATATAAGTCTCAAATACGTGCTTGCAGTAGTAAGTGACTCCCTATCAGCTAACGCAGCTTCTAGCCAAGGTCTAGGTGAGAGTCTGAAAATCCTTCCCTCGGGAAGCCAGACGTCCAGTCCCTGTGCATATGTTCCCTCCCATCTGTTCATGCAATGCACAGAGCACAGTGGAGCCCCAACCCTTCTAGCCCAACAGTAGTTCACGCACATATATAAAGGTGTGCCCGGAAGCCTGCTTTCCCTTCGAGGGATGCCAGTGCAGGCCCTTGCAGAGTGGCTGGACGGTACCCAAATGCGTAGTAGCCTCTGCTTGCTTGCCCACGTACGGAGACTGAGCGGAGCCTTTTAGCTCCTACCCAAGAATTAGCGTAAAGGGACCTTAATGACAAGAAGAAATCAATTCAATTCAAGCCCAGCTGCTAGGATCACATGCAAATCTGTGGGCTGGAGTATGGGGGAAATTCCACAGATGTGAATTTCTTCTGATTCACTTTGCTTTATGTAGTCCCATCTTTGCCAAAAGGTGACAAAATTCCCAGCTCAGTGCTAGGTTTTTCTCAGACAGTCATAGAGAGAGAAATACCAACAGGGTACAGTAACAGCTTTCTCTTAAATGAGAGAGCTAGTGAGAGGAGCAGTAATAATAATAAAAAAGGACAAAGACACACTTAGCTTCTAAGGCTTATAAAATCCTGCTTAGCTCCCAAAAGCAATTCTTTGAAAATAAATTAATGGAAAAGGTTACAAGCCTTCTCTCGAGCAGAGCCCATCAGACTGCTCTTTCACATAGTTACTACAAATGGAACATGTCTGTGCCATTTCTTTTCATTTCAGATGCCCTGAAAGGCTACGTTACTCACTGGACCTTGCATTTCTCCTTTCAGTGTCTGCACAATGCCCTGGGAAATTCCAAGTGGATGATTCAGTGGGCGATTCGTGCAGAGCGCAACCTGCGTGCCCCGTGCCGCCTGCCGGCCTGCACCCTCTCTCTGGCTGGATACAATAAGCCCAGTCTATCGCAACTTCAGTCTACTTTCCACAAAGGAAACCACAAGGAGAGGAGAAAAAAAAAAAATCAGTGTTTCTCAAATGATGCTGTGCCTTCGCCCGTGGAAGATGGTAGCGCACTCAGCCCAGTGCAGAAATACAAATAAGGACCAGATGGGCAAACGGACACCACATTTTGCAAAAGCTTTCTGAAAGCGGAGTTGCCCTTCTTGTGTAGCGGCACTCTGTCACTAGGTGGTACTGTGCATCATGTCTTTATGCCTTATTGCCTTATTCTAATTACTGACTTCTGTGTTTGGTGATGTTCTGGGTTAGATGTTTTTCTGGTAAATATTTGGCTTTGAGAGAGGGAATCTATTGTCCAGGTCCTCTCATGTACTGCTGGCTTTAAACACAGGAAGGCTCAAGGCAATAAAACACTTCCAGTTCAGCTATGTTCAATACTGGTGTCTGATTTGAGTTTCTGCTGTCAAACAGCATGTATTTAACACTGCCCAGCTGAATCACTTGGTGATGGGTTATGACACCTTTCATCTCCAGATGCTCAGGCTCATGAAAAGAAAGGAAAACCCACACAAAACAGGGACAGGTCAATAAAAATTGAGAAAGAAAAATAGATCTTTGATTATTTTTATAATGAAGCATTGGGTCTTTGAAAGATCTTTATCAGTTGCCACTGCTTGAGAAAGAGCAACAAAAAGTTTTGCTGGAATTTCACTGCACTTCTACTTTTTGGCAAAAATCCAGGTTTGTGTGATTCATGAGAACCTGGAAATGAGGGAATTTTCTTGCTCCTGCCAGCGAGCTGCAGTGCCCCTTTGGGGCTGCCCTGCCTCGGCATCTCCGCCACATCACACACCCACATATGCTTCTACACCAGGTCTCCAGGGCAGGTCACAGTGCCCAGCCCTGAAAACCAGCAAGCCAGCATGGCTTTTCCTCCTCATTTTCAAGGCTTTGAGAAAAAAATCTAGCTGCCACAGGCCAGCACCACCAAAACCATTTGTAGTCCCTATCCTTGCCTAGCGTGGCGGCAGGGTTGTGATTGGAGGTGAAGACCAAGGTGGACACAACGGAATGATTGTCATGCTGTGGCTGTATTTGTTTTGTGCAGAGGAAAACAACAGTTTCCAAGGCTGTTAATGCAGCTCTGTGCAGCTCGGGATGTACAGTCTCAACCCTGAACAGCAAATTACATTTCTGTCAGGCCATGACATGGAAGCCTTCGCTTGCATCTGTAAGACAAAAGCCCATGACACAGGCTGTGCTGCCCATATGAACCGTATGTTGAGCAATTGCACCCTGTCCCATGAAGATATCCACTTATTATGTATGTTACAGCAGTGTAGAAAACCTTGGCTGAGCCCTCTTGTGATGTGCACTGCTACAAACTCAGAGTAAGCAATGATCACCCCCAAACAGGTTTCAGCCTGAGCACCTACGGGCAGGAACACTAAAGCAGGCACAGGAGGCAAAGATCACGCAGGATCCCAAGACCTTCCAGATCCAGTGGCAGAGTAAATTCTACAGATTTCCCAAACTTCCAAATGGCCAAGAAAAATCCTTCCTGAATATTTTTCTGAGTGTACTTCTTTTTGTATGGTGACCTTGTGGGTAGCTTGATATAAAAAGAAAGAGCATATTGATGAGTGATCAAAATTCAGCAGCGATGACTAATGTAGGAATCTTCTTCATAACAGGTCCACAGCTGCTGACGTACAATATGCAATCAGTCAGCTGCCACCCGCTCCCAGGGTGCACTATGGACATGTTAAGCAGTGCTTGGCATCCTAAGTGGCGTTTGGGTTTTGCCTCAGAGAGCTAGAAGCAGTGTCATCTGTAAGCACTTTAATTTGCTTATGAACAGACCATGGGGTGGAAATGGGGGTGCAAATCCTGGCAAGAACAGCCAGTGCAAAGACCAGTTGGGGAAGAAAAGCAAGGGGACAAACAGTAGATGGGAGGGAAACAGGTTTCTATGCATCTACAAGAGGGTGGTTAGACAGTATTTCAAGTGCAATGTGGCTCTGCAAGGCCACAAGCTGGTCATCACTTGTCACCACCATCCTGCCCAGGTCCCCTTACGAGGTGCTGAGGCAGAAACCTAGTTGCACTGGGTGCTCTCTTTATGTGACCAAAGCAGATAGGCACCTCCAGAGGTCGTACAAAATTAGGTCTTCAGTGTGCTGTTAAGCTCGGCTGGTAAGCCTCATCTCCTGTGCAAAAGCGGTTAATTATTTGTCAGTCTTCTCTGGACTTTTAAGGATCCTTCATTCTTGTCCTTCAGTGATCCTAGCTGGCACTCGGTTCTCCAAGCCCACGAACATTATTAGGGAGCCAGAGTTGGCTGGAGTGACTTAACGGTGAAACAGGGACAGCATGTCCTAGGAAAAGATGCATACGAACATATGCAGAGGTCTTTTGAGAAGACCTCTCCTTTGAAAAAAGTCTTTGGAGAAAATCCCAAGAAGCCATACAGACACATTAGTCCCTAGAATGCAGCCAGCGTTTGAGACCTAGGGGCAAATGCACCACTGAGAAATCTTATGGTTGGCGTATACTAACCGCAATTAATCCCTGGAGATCTGCAAGGTGTTTGGAGTCCTATTATATTCCAATATAATGAGTTTCACTGAGAGTTGGGTTTATGAAATGAAAAGCGGTGAGGTAAACCAACAGTTATCAGCTCCAACAAAAATTAATTTTTCCTTGTCCCTGAGCATTTGGAAGCCAATTCCACAGTGTGCACTCAGTATTCCCTGCTGCATTTTCCCGGTCAGATTTCATTTGCTTCCAACCCTCCTAAGTCTGATGAAAGAGGGAGAGAAAGAGCTAACGATTATCACTCCTTTCCCATCCACGGCTAATGGATAAAACATTACCCACATGCATTAATAAATGATAGACGCAGACCCAGGCTGATGGAAATGTGGGTGGAAGCTGGCCCCACGTAACTCCAGACCTTTGCAGGGTGGGTGGATCCTTGTCGACCGGGTCATCCCTGGCTATAGTCAGTATTGGCACTTGTTGGGAGGGTCTTCTGATCTGCTTTACATCTTGACTATAAGATGCGATGAAGTGTAGGAATGAGCTTGTGCTTCTCAAAGTATCTTTAGATAAACACGTGATTAGCTTCACTATTACAAAACTGTGTTGCTGGGAATCATAGTCTTCCTTTCAGGGTGCCTGAGGGTGGATTACTTCTCGGAATGAGCATTTATCTCTACCACCCGTTAGGTCAAGGCTCAGTCACTTCTGGCTCGTTTGACACTCATGAATGGGTTTGTCCTTACGGTTTATCACTGTGACGTGACTCCTTAGTAAAGTCAATGGCAGGGCTGGAACCGGGGGATTTCGACATTAGACTGCAGAACTAGATACAAGAGCGTGCAAGTCAGTGGAACAGCTGTCAGACAATCTCTTCAGTTTTGACTGAGTTTGAAAATCCTTCATGTAGATATAGGGACGGGCATCCTTCATGCAGTGAGACATTGCATTCACTGTGCATGCTTTTGCCCCTTCCCACTTCACTCACAGACAGCTTGTCTCCAGCTTGGCCTTAGCTGACAAAAACCACAGCACTAAAATACAATCACCGATAAATGCATGATTTCCTTCTACTGGGAAGGAAGACAATCTCTGAGCTCACCAGTGCTGGTTGTGTTGTTAATGAGGCTCAGCATACTGCAGTGAGGAGCAAGTTAGGACCCCAAATAAAGAGCAGGCGAGAACCTCACATCTATATCACTGTTTTGGACCCTTAATACTAAGATTCAGCCGCAGATCAATGACTATTTTAAGTTGAGCAGTGCATCCGGAAAGCCATGCTGAGCACCACTGCCCTGGGGGGGAAAGACTCAGAAATTACTTGCATAGCCGCACCACTGCTCCAAAGACAGAGTTTCTCCTGCAAATATCTTCAAACCATTGACCATCCCTCCTTGCATCTCCTCTTGGGCTTTGTGGCTCAGAATTAATTGGGGGCAAGCCGTGAGACCTTTAGTGACATGAGAGGACACCTGAGAATAACCAAGCCCTTAGCCAGGAAGGTCTTTGGCCGAGAGGGTCACGGCACAAAGGGCTCCTTAGCTGCGCTGGGACATCCAGGCGCTGTGGTGCGCGATAACATGTGGAAAAGGCCCCAGGCTGCAACCCGCCCTTCAGTCCCACAGACGATGGCTGTTTACACTGGCTTCTTTGCAGGAATTCCAGATTTCAGTTCTGCACTATATTTAGGCCGCTAAACTACTGATATTTTTTAGGTCGTTGGCCTTTGACATACAAATGTATTTTCTGCAAGGAAAAATTTCAGCCCTCAACTGAATGGTGGGAAAATACAACCCCCAGAAACGCTAAAGTTTCTAAAATTGGAGCCAGGAGTTAGGAACCGACAAGGGGAGTTTACATTATAAATAAAGTCTGTCAGCTATGCCAAATGTTTAAGGCAGCAGCATGTCAGGGACCCTCCATCTGGGTTAGCTGGGTTCAGCTGTTCTCTGAACAGTTGGGGCTTCCTGCCTATTTACTTTTCCGCTTTTACCATAAGAGGAAGAACAGTTGTTAAGAGCTGATCATCCCAGGACAAACAGGAAAGATGTTGAAAATGTGACACACTTTTAAAAAGAAACATATTGCCTATGAAGCAACATCTGGAGTTAAAAAGAGAGGAAAAAATTCCTCTTCCACATGCCTGGTTCTGAGTCTGTTAGAAGACTAGGATCCAAGGGGAAAAGATTTCTGTGAAAATGGCTTGAATGAAAGAATCCTTTTGTAGGAGGTTATGATTGAGAAATTGCAGGAATGTTTATGATATGATATAATTGTGGCAATTAAGAGACTGAGAATAGGCGATATAGTGAACTTCCCAGAACTTCTCTTTTCCAGGATGAACAGTGACTCTGTTCTCACTTTAATTAGAAATTATCCAACCCGTATTGTGTATTCCCTGTCCTTCTTTCCTACCTCTTCATCCTCATGGCTATTTTGATATAATTTATCTGGGCCAAATCATTCCTAGTTTGCAGTCTGGTGCTGCAAAATCCCTGACTGATTGCCTGAGGTTTTGCAAAACTGAACTCAGCCACTAACCCTGTTGACACTTGAAGTGTTTGTCTCAGCTTCGACTAAACGGACGAGGATCCATCTGACTCCCTAGGCTCTGGTGGCTGAGGGGCTATAAGGCTATTAAAAAAAAAGAATAAGTTGAAAAAGAGGAGGTCAACCCAAGTACAGCAACTCATTGTAACATAAGAATTTCTAGCCTGCAAACAGCTCTCTCTTCCACCATGACAGCTACCATTTTACTAGCGTGGAAGTGACCGTACAAACGTGTTAAGCCTCTAGGCACGCGGGGTTTGGAATCTGGCCCCGTGGAAGTGGAGCAAAGCTGGTTTGCAGTTCTATAAACTCCACATTCCTGCCCTCCTGGAGCTTGGCGAGAGCCGCCAGCGCCCATTGCCCCTGTGTCCCGGTGGCCACTGTCTCCAGTGACGCAGTGAGCAGCAGAGGCAGTGATTAACTGCACACGAGAGCTTTTGTACGTTATGCAAGGCAGCAGACATCTCGTAACTTTTGCCAGGTGCCGGACGGACGCTAATCCCCCACTGGGGTGCCAGATGGAAGTTCGTAAAGCGCAGGAATTTGACCTTGGATAACTTTTTGTATTTGAAACTTAGCACTGCTGAGCTGGCCGTCATGCGGAGCTCTCCTCGAGACTTGGAGGAAAAGACCAGCACGAAACTATGCATTGTCAGCTGGTTTTGAGTCCTCAGTGGACCCACATGGTTAAAAAAATACCTCCCAAACTGAAAGGAAGTGAAAGAAAAAAAGCAGGGTTTGAAATCCCTTGACATCTTCCCTCCAGCTTGGCCTCATAAGCTTCCAATTTAGGAAAACGACAACCCTCCTCTTCTGTGAGCTCACGTGAACACGTGCAGTGCATAGCAGATTTAAAATGAAGTGAAAGACGAACCAAAACAAGAATGGGCACTGGAAATGGCTCTTAACATTTAAACTACAGAAGTAATAGGTTTGCAAATACTGGCAAAAGTCTTGCTGTAGCCACTTGGATGTGTTAAAGGCACAAAGGTTTAATATTCCCCTCAACCCTGCAGTGAGGTAGAGGAAAAGGGAGGCAGGACCTTCTCTTACTGCTACCACGATGGCATTAAGAGTCTTTGCTATGCTCTTTTTTGCTATCATGAGAGTCATCCTTCAAGTGCGTAATTTGATCTTGTTTTCCCAAAAGCTCCCATGCCCAAAAGGGACTATTTTTCACTTAACAGTTGCATGCTCTTGTTTGGAGGAAAACAGTTTCTGCAAGAGTGCAGATGATTCAGTGCAGCATCTCAGATGCAGCCACAAACACAATTAGGGAAGGATCTCATTAAGGGCACTAGTCAGCTCCACCTTTATTCCCAGGGAACATCCAAATGGCATCCATTGTGCAGAGCCTCTGGTGGAGCAACAAAGGTGTTTTGCAGAGGGGGGAAAAAAAAAAAGACAATTTTTTCCAATGGGCATTTTATTTTATGCAACAGAAGAAAAACACAAAAGTCTGATGGGAATGGACCTGTTCTGGGGCTACCCTGAGCCCCAGGGCATATTAGCATATAGGTCAGCATGGATTTTTCTCTTCTGAGGAGAAAAACAACCAAGTGGTCAAATCAGACAAAAATTGTTCAGGCAAAACTTTCCACTGGTTTCAGCTGTTTCCGGAAGATTGAACTTTTCACAGATGTGGCTCTGGGAAAGGCAAAGCTCTTTACCAAAAATAGGCTCCTGATGGCCTGGCCGGTTACAGAGTGAGCTATTATCATCTTGAACAGCTAAAGGTGGATGTCTGCTGCTGCAAGCTCTGGTTGCTGGGCACCCAATCTTGATGGCTGTCTACCTTCCTGAGGGCTTCCAGTACTTTCCGCTTTAGCACTCAGGCCTTGGATGACTTTATTTAATCAGAACAGCATGACTGGGATCTACCTCACAGGATTGTAGGCATTTAGTACCTTGCCATCTAGTTTGGTTTTGTGGTCTCAGCAATTTCTAATTTCAGCACAAAGGGTAGGCGTCTCCAGAGGGTCACTTGTACCATCTACCCAAGACACCCATATTGGAAGGAACCAGCGTAAATTACTTAGATGAGGTGCCTAATTTTGGTTAACTAAAGTTAGGTGAGATGCATCCCACCTCACATTTCAAGATACTAAGCAGAATCTAGCTAAACTCAGAAAAGTGCAGTTCAGACTCGGCTTCTGCAAACCCTTGTGATCACATAGTACTTGCCTTGCTGGGATGCATGTATCTATTCTAAGCAGGGTGAGCTGCTGTGCATTGTCTCAGTTAGAAACAGCTTATAGTCCTTGTTGAGAGCAGAGTTTTGATCCCTTTCAGCCAGAAGCTAAGACAGAGGCTGGAATGCTCAAATCACTGGTGATGGACTTTGAGAGAGCTCAGCTTTGTGACAGATTCAAAACTCTCCCTGGCCAGAAACAATTCAGCACTCACTTTTGTCAGCTCCTTGGCCAGTGGCCTATACAAACTGCATTGGCAATCTTAACCCATTTATTAGTGGACTAGAAATAGCACCATGAAAGGCTCTTCCTCTGCTCATAACCTGGGCAGCCAGACTCCTCTCCCAAGAACAGACTAGTCTTGCAGATTGAATGTTTCCTACAGAAAGGCAGGTTGGAAAAATCTACACAGAAACAAAACAATGCCAAAAATTCATCCCCTTTTAAGAGACTTGAGAGAAAAAGAGCTCAGTCACGAGACTTGGCCATTTTATTTCCTCCTCCTGTTCCCAAAAGTTCAGTAAAAGAGGGATAAGTGGGATAACGCGCCTTCCAGGTGTTGTGTTGAATAGGTATACGTATCTGCATACAGGTATGCGTATCAACACATTTCACCTTGAATCAAATGCCCACAGGATGTCCGAAGGTAGCCCTGTGGCTTTACCTGGACTGGGCTGCTATTCCCCTTTCAGCCGACGTGGCGTGAGATGGAGATCAGCCCTGTGCCGACTGACTCGGCATGCCCCAGGTGGTGATTAGCACCCATTTCTAGTTGGCTATTTTATGGCGGTAAAATTTTGACCGCCTCCCCACTGATAACAATGCTCCATTGAGTTATGGAAGAAGCAGACGGTGGGGCTGTTGGTGGCTACAGGGACCCTGTCAAATTGCCCCAGCCTTTGCCAGCTCCAGAAAGGCAGGGGAGAACAATATCAAATGCTGAGGGAAATTTTACATGTGTTGTAAAAATACCTGAGGATTTTTTTTCCCCCACTTGGATGCCTTTTCTGGTAAAGAGGAATTTTTAACATTTGCATTTTCTCTCCCCTTCCCTGCCTCTGTCCAACCCTCCTTGCTTCTGCCTGTAATGAAGATGGGGTGAGAAACTCAGAGCCAAAAGCTCCCGGGCAGCTTTCAGAAACATGTGAGGCTAATTAGCCCTTTCTGGAACTCCAGGGCTTTTGGATGGAGGTTTCTTTCCCTCTTTTTTTTGTGAATAGTCTCAATTGTTGTTGTTTTCTTTTAAGGGAAGCAGATTAAGTCTCATAAATGCTTAAATATGTGGCAATAAAGTTTGAGAAGCCTCAAGGGCAGCTCTGCAGCCCGTGGACTGGCTCACTAAAGCGTGCTGGGGAAAAATCACGGTTGCCTCCACCTAAAACTGAGAATTAGGCAGACTGCAGGCTCAGAGGGGCCTGACCCAGTTACGATACCCCATGGGATGGTTTCAGGAGGCCTGATCCCTCCTGAACTCCATCTTCTCTGAAGCATTTTGGTGCCCTGAGGACAGAGCAGCCTCAGGCACAGAGCTCTGAGAGCACAGAGGTACGAATGGCACCGGTACTTGCTCCCACCACAGTCAGACAAATGTAAATAATGACACTGAAGCAAAAAAAAGCCTTCATCTGCCTTGTCTGTTGTATCGTCTCTCTTGGGAGAGAACTCATCTTCCTTCCAAGATGACAGTATCATACACCAGTAAGCAAAAAATGAAGAAAATGCGTGTCCTACCCATGAGATTCCATTGCACTATGAATTTCTGCCTCACGTTGACACTTTATTTTTCATTTTGAGTGCTTTTGGCCTCCTTCCTACCTGTTCCCCTCCCAGTAGTGCTTTTTAAAAAAATCATCACCTGCTGGTTGTGCTCATGAGACAAAATCAGCTGGTTGTGCTCATGAGACAAAATCAGCTCTCCCACTAAAATGCCATCAACCTGGAACCACATGAGGAAGGACCTGGGCTTGCTGACTTCGAGGGAGTCACTCCTAGTAGCCTCAGGTACAATCCAAGACCTAAATAAGGCCCCTTGCTCTTTTAGCTAGTTAGCTGTGAATTTTGCTGGCTCTTTTCGCTTGCCCACCCGATACTCCCAGGCACCTAATCCCCTGTTTCCTCAGACTCCATCATTCTGTAGCTGACTAGATTAATACAAAATGCTAATATGTCAGGCCTGAAAGGAAAGCAAAGAGCTGCCTGTGTTTGAATTCCACATTAATCTACTTGATGATGAAGCTATAAATCAGAAGCTGGAAGTTTTACCCATCTGAAATGATGTGTTTAACATTTCAGCTCTTTCCTTCCTCTGTTCTGACCGACATTGATTTGTACAGCTTTTAATGGTAGCAAAACGCTCGCAAAACGCTGCTTTTGATCCTGAATTCCTAAATGTGCTTAGACACAACATAGCGTCTTCAAGAAAGCCAGCCTGAGAAATAATGCTAAACAAGTATGGTTTTCTCCAAATTTCTCCTCCATGAGAGGGAAAACCATGTTCCAGATAGGGCACGAGGAGGGTGGGGTGCAAGTTTCTGAAGAAAGGGCAGAAGTGTTGAAACACATGGGTTGAACCAAAACATATTCCTAGCACTAGCCACAGTTTAAAAAAGTTAAAAAGTATGCATCATTCTGCTGTGACTTGAGGAAGACGCTGAAGCAAATGGATTTACACATGGCTCCCTTCAGGTCTAGCTACACTTTTCAGTGAATGGAAGGACTTTGTCCTCCCTCTTCGTTTTGTCCTTTCCAAACCCGGACCTCAGTGGTCCTCATTCAAGCTCATTCAAGTTCTCAGCTACCCCCGGCACCGAGGGATGTCTTAGAGCCCCTTGCAAGGTAGTTAACAGCCTGTGCCTTTAAGGATGTGATAACCAGCAGCGTGACAGAAATCCCTGGAGTGAGCGGCTTGAATGAGGAAAAATCCCAAAGGAGTCCCTTTTTTCGGAGGTTTATGTGGCCTCCCAGCTGAGTTCATCTGTGTGCACGTGGCAGTGAGGAGGAAGGTGGCAGAGGCCGTGTGGGTTTCACCTACTGGCAAAGCAAGTAAGGTAGATACCACGAATAGAGACTTCTGGACTGCAACACATGTCCGCTCTGGTCTGAGAGGAGTGACGGCGTTTTAAAACACTGCAAAAACATCTTAAATACTATGGAGCCAGGAGTCACTGATTTTTACAATGTGAAAGAAGCTGGTGAGCTGGAGTCTTTGCCTTGATTCTGCCTCACAGAGGCCGTTGATTTCCACAACAGCAGCAACCACCCTCGCAGGGCTGGGGTGCCCAGAGCCACTCGATGGGGCCTTCCCAAATTGCGGGACCTTGGCCTGTAGATTTATTCCTGCCATTTCTCTTCCTCCTTCCCTTAGTCTTAATTCTCTTGCCAGCACGGCAAAAGCAGTCTTACTCTTTTCTCTTCACCATTTTAGGTTAGCGTCCAGCCCCAGAATGCTGTAGCCCAGTTCCCCCCTTAATCCAATCGTATATAACTGGACATACGGGGAACAATGAGGTACTGTAGACAATTTTGTCCGTATGTCTGTAGCCTCAAGTGAGTCATTTCAACTCTCTCTGCCTCAGTTTCCGCAGCGGCAAAATAGAGGTGATATTACTTAACCTCATTTGCAAAGCACTTTGTGGAGAAAAGCACTGTGTAAAAAGTACACGCCACTGCTGTGTATAGTATGCGAGCAATTAAATGTCTGTGAGGTTTGGTATTACAGCTCCTCCAGAGTTTGCTCTGCATGCAGCAGTCTGCCTCAGACTTGGTAAGAGCAGTTGGTGGGATTTTAGGCAGGCAGTCACATAAACACATTTTTACTGAAGATATAGGTCCTGGTTTGCCTAATGTTCTTTGACGCTGCACAGACATAACTGGGAAAATAAAACATTTGTTGATTGACTTGTAGATTAAATAAATAGTGAAATATCTTCAGGATGTTAAAAATACAGAACTTACTGCCTGTGCAAGAATAAACCAGCCCTCCCCCAGCAATTCCTGAAATGTGAGTATTTCCACAAATGCACGCACTGTGTTAATTCCCAGGGCCATTTCTCAGTTGGTCATAGAAGTCAAACATTTCTGGGCATTGGTAAAAATACACCCAACATCTCTGTGACATCTCTCACAACAGTCCATTTGTCCGAAAGCTCCAACTGGGACTTTATTTAATAATTTGCTAATCTCCTTTTTCAAATGGATTTCAGTCATACAGTCAGAAAGCAACATGATGGATCATGAAACAATTAAAATATAGCAAGCCTTCATCACAATTAAAATATAGCAACTAGTAAATATTAGTACAATGAAAACAGATTAGACTTGCGAGGGGTAAGTTGTTCTGTTTAAGTTATGCAGAGAAACGCATCCCTTCTGCAGGCTTACAGAAGGATTTGCTTCCCAGGAGGAGAGATGCAGTCGGAGAACGCTGATGGTACCTTGCTTCACGGTACCAAGAGTCTCTAGTTCTCAGATATACTGAGTACCACAGCAACACAAGACAGTGAGAAATGGAGCTACTCAGCATCTCTGAAAGTCAAATCCAATCAAATCCACCAAAAATGAGAGAAGAATTCTCGACTGTTTCAATCTATAATGAATGTTGATCAGAGCACAGCCCAAGGAACTCCAGGCTTCTAACTGCTATGTCAGTTCTGCTTTGAAGGCTGAAATCTCAGCTGGACAGCATGAGATCATGATGGCAACACCCAAAATTATCCTAAAGTTGCTCTTCCGTCTACCTCTGCTAACGCATTGCTGCTGTTAGAACATAGAGCTGATTTTCCAAGAGCCAAGAAACCAAAGCCCCCCTTGCCAGAAATAACAGCAATCGCACTGATTATGTTGATGCCTGGAGCTCCTTTTCTTTTCAAGAAGCCATTGCCCGTTGCATTGGTAATAAATCTGGGTCAGGCCCTCTGGACAGTCTCAGCTTTTTCTGCGTAATAAGTAGATGGGACTGCAGAAGGGAAACAGCAAACTCACAGATGTTTTTCAGGGTTTGTGTGGTGGAAACAAGAGTCTAGGGAAGGGATACCAAAAACTTCCCAACTCAGTGGCTTAAAATGAGAACAAATAGCACTCTTTACATTAGTATGCAGGCTTGGAGGCACACTGTGTGGAGATCAACATATCGTTGTCATTGCAACCAGGCCCTCTTTAATTCCGCTTTTTCCATAGGAATTAGAAGGTGACCCAGTGCATGCTGGTGTTTTGTTGGGGAGTTAATGGTGGAAGTTTTTATTCCCTCATATCAGTTCATGGAGATATTCAGTCTAGAGTGCTAGCAGCCCAAGAGTAAGCGGGTCTCAAATGATTTGGCCTTGTAAATCACTGCCAAAATTCCTTGAATGCCACCACGCACCTCCTCATCAACATTTCACCTGAAAACATAACCAAGGTATGTGGTCAAGCAGTTACTGTCCTAACCAAGCAGGAAATCAAATCGTGATGGTTTTGTTTTCACTTGCTGGGCTCTAGCGCTGACCTTAATCACTGAGTAAGACAGTCCGCACAACAACTCCAAGATCTCCAGGCCTGTCTGGCAGTGCAAAGGAGGACCTGAGTCCTCTTCAGTAATGTGCATACAGCCATCTGGGTCCTGAATGCCATTTCTCTCTGCAGAGGAATTGTACTAGTGCTGCGATAAAACCCTCCACAAGCTTCAAACATTTGGAAAGTGACAAAAGAAAAAAGAGAGTTTTTTTTTTTTTTTCCTAGGTGTGCTGTGAAGATGAGGCATTTCTCTCCCTCTCCTACATAAAGTTTCTACGCACCCTCGGGAGGCTTTGGCCGACCATGCAGGAGCAGAGACATGTTGTCCCCGGGAAGCACGAAGGGGCTCTGATACGTCCTGCTAGCTCTCAGAGGGGTCACCAGTGGGTGCTGATGCTCTGAATGTGCCACTGGTGCCTTCACAGACAGCCAGAACTTTGGGAGACTGCCCACTTTGGCAAGGCCATACTGTGAGGACAGAGTGAGCCCTGGGGCAGGAGGCCACGTGTCCCACGTTTGCTGATGCAAGCTCCGCAAAGGAAGCTGTAAAAACACCAGTCCAACATGTTTAATGCAGCCATATTATATGATGGAGGGAAGTTTTCAAATCCCTCCTGTGATGTCTATAAAAACTATTTGGCAACGATTCACAGCTGTCTTGTGCTTACACTGCCCAGATCTGTCTTGCTGCTCCTTTGGGTCGCCAGCTGGTGCCTTTTGCCTCTGCACCTTGATGGGAAGCCTGACGGCTCATGCCCTGCAAGGCTGGGGAAGGGACGCACAAAAATCCCAATAGCAAATGGGATGCTACAGAAATGACCCCTGGCAGCCCCCAGCTTGCTGTTGGATCAGTAGAGGAACCACTGCGTGCAGGCAGTGCCTGGGATGGGCGGAAAGGGACCTGCTTGGAGCTGATAGAGTTTTGGTGGCTTGAAGTCCTTTCTAGGTGCATTCTAACTTCATAGTTTTCTAGCTTCTCAACAGATATCCCCCAAAAAAGATCCCTCATTTCAGCTGAGACCAGTATGGGCTTTAGTGGGAGAAGTGTCTGGATTCTGTGGAGAGCCCAGTTTGTTCCCATCTATTTCCAAGGACCTGCATGTGCTCCCCTCTGCCCCAGCTATGTCTGATGCCTGGGCAAGCTCTCTGCCACAGTATGGATGGATCACACCAAGGCAAGGGAAGGTTAATGCTGGTGGCAGCACCAGCACGCAGGCTGTACATAGCTCTTTCTAAGCACAGAACGGGCTGTGACTACCATACCTCTGGGTTTTCTCCTCTCTTTTGAAGGCGGTGGGAATTTTGTCAGGGTGAAGTTCAAGGACATTTGGGTGCTTATCTGAGTTTTTTGATGTTCATTCAGGAGGGAAATGATCTGATGGGCACCTGTGTAGATTCATTCAATAGGGCCCAGAAAGTAATGTATAGCCAACTAGAAGTTACAGGCAATACATACAGAGGGTCTGTGATGTACTTGCCTACAGATTGCCAACAGGACAACAATATGATGAGGAGGCTGTTGGGAGCCATGCCAATGCTCTGCAGCACAGTTGCACTGCAGTGCTACCAGGTCCACCACGCAGGGGCGAGACGAGCAGGGCTGAGACCTGCCAGGGCACCTACTTTGCCCGTCTCGACACTACAAACCAGTGACTGGTCTTGACAGTCAAATCCACATGAAGTGATGCAAACACTTTTCCCTGCCATCTACTCCCACCTACTTTCTAGAACCTAACAGAAATGATGAGAAAAATATTTTGCACTGCTGTGACACCCCCAAGTCAGTCTCGAATGGTTCTTAGAAGCACAGATGCACTTGGAGGTGATTAACTTGAAGAAAAAAAAACATAAGAGAAAGGGATATGTGTTTTTCTGGAATATGAGGCAGAAATCTTTCTTTAATTCTACAGAGCTAATGTTTCTTTTTAAGGCTGTTTTAGTTCTGGTAGCAGGCAGAGGTCCTGCAGCTGAACTACACTCTGCTCTCAAGATGACGTAGCAGCAGGGATCAATACATTGCAGGCGGCAAAACTAGCATGGTCAAGAGATTGTTTGCTCATCTAAACAATAAGCAACTGAAGAAGTCACCGTATCAGGGTAGGAAGTGATTAAACCATCAGGCTCCCTGTCCAGGCAATATCCCACTAAAATACCCTGTCAACATTTAAAGTGGGGGATGTTGGCTCCTGGAGGAAATATTTTTAGGATTAATGTACAAAAGTGTAGAGTGAGCCAGCAGCTCATGTTGGCCACTAATAATACAATTTATCACACAGATAGTGAAGGAAAGCAACCTACATGAAATCCTCTGTTCTGAGTCCAAGTAGTGCACTTCTCAGAAGTGAAAAACATGCCAGTTCAGGAATGGGGAGGCATCTTTGCCCATCCCATTTCCCTGCCAACTCTAGGGAAGGGGGATAACATGCCAGTAGCAGGATATAATGCCACGGGATGGGGATGAATACATGCGCTGTAATGGAGATGGTGCAGTGGACCATGAGCTCTGTGCTCACATCAGGGTAGATCTGGGACAAGATCACTGATCCTAGGAGAGATATCATGCTACCATAGGCTGTTGCATCCCCCCAACAAATGGTGTTTAGTTGGGGATAGGTTACTTACGATCTGAAAGAGAAGATGTCCAATGATTTCTTCTTAGTTTTGGAGGACAAAACATGGTCTTACACAGGCAAATACTGGAGAGTAAAAGGAGATTCAGCATTGACCAGTGGAGTGTGAGATCTCTTTCTCCCTCTTCGCCTGTCCCAGGCCCATGTGGGCTAACTGGTCTCTGATTCAGGGTCCTAAAATAAGCTCCTAAGAGCAGATGGGGCGAGGAAGGGGAGTGGCTTTGGCCCAACGCGGTGCTGCTGGCACGATCTCCTGCTGAGCGGCAGTGGGGTGGGCGCGGGGCTACATGTTCCTCCTTCTGTACCATCATTGTAATTGCTCCCATGCAGCTTTCAAAGCTGTGTCTGAGGTCACTGGGACAGTTAATGGGACTAGAGGTCCTTCTGGCTAACGGATTTGGGTTACTGGCTGCAGGCATCTTCTGGGGCAAACAAATATTTAAAATAAACACGCTGCCCATGCCTGCTGAACTCCAAAGAAAGCCTATTCCTGAATCTACTCCTGAAGCCTGCAGAAAGCAGAGCTCGGTTTGAAGCTGGTTCAAAGTTTGCTGAAATCATGAAGAGACTTCCCCTGGTCTCCCTCAAACCAACACACACAATTTCTACAAGCTTTTAATCTGATCAGATCTGTATAACTTGGCTTTGCACATAGACTCCCAAAACACAGCAAAAGCAAAATACCAAGCAAATAGGAGCAGCAGAAAATGCCTTTTCCAAGTGGAAATGCTGATCGGTCAATCCAACATCCAGCAGTAGCCAAACCTGTGAAGCTGATAAATAATGTAACCATGGGTTTGTCTCTGCAGCAGAGCAAATGTTTAGCTTCAGTTGTCTAAGACTGATTAAAAAAGCAGATGAATTGAATACTAGTTAGTTTACAGAGTTATTTCAACCTGAACTCACCCGTGGACTGGAATAAGAGTTGCTATCAAAACTGGTATCCAGTTCCAGTACCTTCACTGTTATGTTAAGTCACGCTATTTAACCTAGTTTAGCCAGTCTCAGAAACATAGTTTATTAGAGCTGTCTAATTGTACCTCAAGCTTCAAGCAGTTATCGTAACTCTACAGAGAAGCCAGAAGACCAAGCACTAAATTTCCATGTCCACCCTGTTCCGAACAGCAGAGAGGGGAAGGGGTGGAAGACAGTTTATATACCACACAGGACAGGTACCAAATAAAATAAAATAAATGTTTCAGATAACCAGGTGCCTCAGACTTTACAAAGCTGAACAGTCTGGCATTGCATAAATGTATTAGGGATACTCAGTGCTACTGCAATTTAAAACTGAATGCATTTGCCCATTTTCCAGAAGCAGGTTACTTGTCTTCAGGTGTCCTTTCTTCTGGGTAAGCTCTAACTTACCCTTGTGTAAGTGCAGCGACTGCATGAGGACACAGCACAGCTAAGGCTGGCTATTCCTGTGAGAACAAAGCTTCACAAAGGTGAGGTATGTAGCAAAGCGATCCTTAATTTGCATTCACTTATTTCCCCCCTGCTCTGAGGGAAGGAGAAGTTAGACCTGTGTCCAGCCTCGGCAAAAGCCACCACTAGCCTCACATTCCGTATATCTCCTCCCAGACATTTCCCATGCACGGGGCATCCTCGACTCCCACTGTCTCCGGTAGGAACGCAATCGGACCCTGCGTGACTCCATGGGAGTTTCCCCTCCGCAGGACCTGAGCCAGGCTTAGCGGGTCTGGCCTGATGTGTGAAAACCCTACCTGGTAAACGGCTCTGGAAATGCACCATGGCTTCAGCATGAGCTGCAGGACCCTCAGATTTCCAAAGCGGCAGGTCCTCAGGGCCCGGGAAGTCAGATTCCACACCAGGCTGTCCCAGCTGTAGAGCAGATCCTCAAAGCCAAAGAGCACCGCGGCCATGCCAGCTGCCTGTGTGAAACACTCGGACTCCCTGCTCAGAAGCGATCTGCTAATCCCCAGGCACCTAATGAACTGCAAGGTTAAAAAACCACCGAAGTTTCCATCAAAGCAGGAGAAAGGGAAAAAAACCCCAAATCCCCAAAAACCCGACAACAAAAAGCAGCAGCCAAAATAAACTGTTTGGGGATGTGTCTTTCTCCCTTCACACACCCTTCAGGATGTGGTTTCTCCTTGCACGTATCTTCTCAATGTGAATTCTGCTGCACCCAGGGATGAGCAGGGAAAAGGTAAAAATATCTGTCTTGGCTTAGGAAGGCAATTGCACATCCCTCACGACGGGCTTCTTGGTTACACTGCATCCCTTCCCAGCTCTCTACTGCAGAACCAAGAAACAAACTCAGATCCAAAGTCATCACTTTGAAAGCTAAGTCCTGGGACTCCATCCAGAGGGAGGAAAAAAGCTGCTCGCTCTCCCTCTCTCCCTCTGCCAACATTCCCAAGACATTCCAGTACTGGGGTTAACTCTTTCAAACACTCCCAAATAACAGCTGAGATGACAGCTTTGCCACACGCAACATTTCATCCTTTTGTTTAGCAAGATGACTAGCCATTGCACAGTTACACTCTGGTCTTTTTTTTCCACCCAGCTGCCTGTTTTGAAGACTTTATATGTTTTAGATTCGGAACGAGACTTTGTCTTTATATGAGACTTACGTAACAGTCTGCAAAAAATGTTACTTACTGAAGGGCTGATATCTTGAAAAATTGCACAGATTAACCAATACCCATTTAAAATCAGTCCGTTCAGCTGGTGGGGACACATTTTAACCCTTGCTCAGCTTGCATTAATAAGGGTGGGATTCATGTGAGTAAACATGGGAGAATGCGATACAGTTCTTTCCATATGTGCTGGATGCCAAAGTGCTCTTTCTACTCTGTGGTGGCAAATAGTGATGCCTAGTGAGAGGCATCCCTTCCTAAAAATAGGTGTTGGAAGAGGTCAGTTCCCTGCCTATTTCGCTGCAGGATCCCAGAGTATCTTGTCTAGGTGGAGACTTTGGTGCACTCAACATTTAAGATTAGGTGAGATCGGGTAACCAGTCCAGTGAGAGTGAAAAATGGTTTTGCACATAGGGGTTTTGCAGTTTAGTTAAATCATTGTAAAATCCATGCAGCTAAATTGCAACAGCTTTTCTAGCATGGACTAATGCCCATTAGTTCTCCCTTTACCTATGGGCTAAGATTTAATAATTAGGTTGGGAAACTGAGGTACAGAGTGGAAGTATTTTTCCCAAAGCCATAGTGCAAACTAGCAACGTTGGAGACAGCTGCCTATCAGTGCTATTTTCCACTCATTTCATTCTCCCTTGAGGGGAATGTGCATAAAAAAGGCAATGGAACTGGCAGGGAGCAGATGGGAGTCAGCTGGTGAGCGCCTACATAGACGCACTTCCGAGGAGGCAATTTTTAGAGCTGTAGATGAGACAAGCCCACTTCTAGCTGAACTTATGAAGGACCTCTGAGCACTGAGCCCCTAAGACCTCAGTTGCTGGTTTATCATTTAACAGATCTGAACACCCAAAGGAAACTCACAGAATGACCAAATAGTTGGGGTTGGAAGGCAACTGTGAAGATCATCTAGTCCAACTCCCCTTGCTCTAGAGCAGGTGGCCCAGGACCATGCCCAATCTGGTTTTGAATGTCTCCAAGGATGGAGACTCCACAACCTCTTTGGGCAACTTGTTCAAGTGTTCAACTGCCCTCACAGTAAAAAAGTGTTTTCTCGCGTTCAGACGGAATTTCCTTTGCTTCAGTTTGTGCTCATTGCCTCTCAGCCTGTCACTGGGCACCACTGAAAAGAATCTTACTCCATCCTCTTTACACCCTTCCATCAGATACACATTGATAAAATCTCCCTGGAGCCTTCTCTTCTCCAGGCTGAACAGTTCCAGCTCTCTCAGCCTTCCATCATATGACATATGCTCCAATCCCTTAATTATCTTTATAGCCATATGCTGCACTTGCTCCAGTAGCTCCATATCTCTCTTGTACTGAGGAGCCCAGCACTGGACCCAGCACTCCAGATGTGGCCTCATCAGTATCAGGTAGAGGGGAAAGATCACCTTGTGTGGCCCGCTGGCAGTACTCTGCCTAATACAGCCCAAGGTGCTATTGGCCTTCTTTGCTGCCAGGGGGCATTGCTGGCTCATGGTCAGCTTGTTGTCCACCAGTTCCCTCAGGTCCTTCTCTGCCAAGCTGCTCTCCAGCTGGTCGGCTCTCAGCCTGTACTGGTGCACGGGGCCATTCCTCCCCAGAGGCAGAACTTTGCATTTCCCTTGCTTGAACTTCACCAGGCTCCTCTCTACCCATCTCTGTAGCCTGTCAGGGTATCTCTGAACAGCAGCACAACCATCTGGTGTGTCAGCCTCTCTTATGAGTTTTGTATCATCTGTAAACTTACTGAGGGTGCATTTGGCCCTGTCATCCAGGTCATGAATGACTCAGAATCTCAGAATCCAGAAACTCAGAATCCAGAGTGGCCTTATGAGAAACCACCATTTCCCGAAAGCCATGATGGCTTCTCTGATTTTACTCTCTGCACTGCGGAAGGAGCAGGGAGATTCATTGCTAGTTGATCTTCTGCAGTTCAGTCTGCATCCTGACACAAACTATAGGTATTTTGATCTCTGAGGACTGGAGGGCACAAAGCGAGTGGCACATCATCAGCGCAATGATGCTGATCAGCTCATTGACTTGGTAGGTGCAGGGCCAGGAAAATACAGCCGGAGAATTCATGTTCTCAGCCTAATTGCTTCTTCAGAACATCATTTTTAGAGCTGCATCATAAAAATAATGTTTCCTTAGGACTTATTAGATGCCATTCATTCCGCACAGCGTAGTTTTCTTTCCCCTTTACTCTGTAGTCCTGTCTTTCCGTTTGCTTGGTGTTTAGCTTTTTCTGTTAGTCTCTCTACGTTCATCTGTCTCCGGGTGATTTTTTTGTCTGCCTGTAAACTAGGTAAAATGTTGCCTCCATTATCAGTGATGCAGACAAGGGACTAGGAACATCTCCATTATAAGGCATCATTTGGAAAAAAGAATTTTTTATATGTATAACTTGACTAGACAACATTTGCCCCAGGCTGCAGTCTAGTGTATAAGATTTCTGCCTGAGAGCAGAAGAGATGAAAAGAAAGAAATGTGTTTGATAAAAGAAAATAGAAGGGAGAAAGAAACCGTAGCAAGTGACTGCTCTGGGATGTGATCTAACCACTCTGGTATTCTGGAAGGGGGAGAGAGGGGAAATGGAGGATATGCTGCAGTTTTAAAATTAGCTACTCCACATGTGCATCTAGTCTTTGTAGGTTTGAAAAGGGACTTTTGGCCTCCCTGTCCCAACTCAGTAATTACTCAACAGATGAGGACAGTTCTGAAGGAGCTGCTTCACTCTGCTGATTACATAATCAGACTTTCTGAAAACAGTTTCCCTACTTATTTGTTTAACTGATAGACTGGAACAGTCTCCTCAGGAGTCACTTGAGTCTATAGGAGGCCCACTGAGCATTTGAGCATGTAGATTTACCTTCATGATTAGACCAGATTGTTCAGTTTCCTGCAGAGTTTTTCCTGCTGATTAGACACATACTATTTCTGAGGGGACAAGAATCGCCTGAATACAGATTATCAGTCCCACCTCCCAGCTCCCAGGGGAATTGCAACCATGCAAGTTTCTCAGGCAAAGACAGACTGTTTCCTCCACAGCCTAGGAGCTCTGAATCTGCCTGTTCCTGAGAGAGAAATTAGTCCTGGGAAACCCAGCCGGAAGGGTGACAAACCATTTTAACGCTGATTCAGCAAAACCAGGTGGATATTGGTTGCGCTGACGCTTGCAATAGAAAGACTTCTGCAGCCCGGGAAGAAATCCCCGGCCAAAAGCCGGGCAGAATTGACCTGAGTCAGTGTGAAACACATAGACTGGGAGAGAAGGGCCAACTCCCAGCCACTGTAGCTATTATCCAAGGCCTCTTCCATTCCAGGTTAGTGCCCCGCTTAGCATGCTCTTGGCTATATTGTGAAATGTTGTTTCTCTTTCAAGTGCCCCAGTTTGTTATGAAATTCTTTTTTTCCAGTGATACATCGTGGAATGTGCTCTTACACGCCTCAAAAGGCCAGAAGAGGGCATTTCCGTGGGGAATGGGAGAAGAGAGAGGAGAAAAAATTGCCAAGACTCACCAGGTTGGCTACTCTGCTGGCGTACACTTCAAGTCATTTCTGTAAAACCATGTTACATTTCCATAAAACACTTTTAGTTTCACCTTCACTAAGGTCAATTGGGAAAAAAAAGGCCCTTTGCACTCTACATAGATCTATAGATAGTTGCAGGTCTTTTCAGCACAGCTTCTCTAATTATGCACTGATTATTTCATGCTGTCTCTGAGAAAATGTCAGGCAAAACATTTACAATAAAACCTCCCACGTTTTACTGACAGTCCAAAGGCTGTTGCAAGGACATAAAAATAGCTCATTACTTTCCATGAAAAAAGAAAAAAAAATCCATTGGACTGCTGTGTTGCTTCATCTGACAGTCAACGAAATCTAATGGCTGAGGGTGGACTTCCCAGCCCAACCTCAGCAGCCAACTCCTCCTCACTGCGGTCCTCCAAAAGCTGAGCTGGCAAAGCATTGCCGTGCACTGATGTAGGCAGAGGCATGCTACACATGGGAGCTAGAAGTGACAGGTCTGTGTTTTTCCTTTAGGCAGCTTGTGTATTCTGGCCTTGGAAGAGGGAAATCAGCATCACGCTCCAGTGCGCTCTCGGGTAATTCTCTGCCCTCAGCTTTCCAAAGGGTGTGGATGTGCTTGGGTGTGTTGAAAGACAGATGTGCCGGGTGGTGGGTAGTTTCCTTTGAGCTTGCTGTAGATGTACCAGAAACATCCTGTTTCTGCTCAGCATATGGCCCCAGCGGCCTCTGCAGCTCCAGCCCAGGGTGTTCTTTTAAGACCTATTTAAAATCCATTACTCTTTTTGGGTTTTATTCCTCTATAATTTTAAGAGGATTAATGTTGTTAGATCTTCACGTCTAAAGTTCCCTTTCATGTTGCAGCTTCATGGTTTATTGTGTTGGAAATGGCTTTTCTGAGTCTAGTCACATTTTCCTCCTTGTACCTTAATGGCACATCATTTCTTGGCTGATATGACAGGAACTGTTAGGGACGATGCACTGCCAAGTAACAAAACACACTGAGAAGGAGCCACCATCCTTCCTGCTCTGTTTCAGGTGCACGTGTGCCCACTGAAAGCCAGGGCCCTTGGAAGGGACTTAGAGAAGTGTCCTCTGTCCGATAACTGCACCGGACCACAAACACCGCAAAGATTTCCGAATGGAGGTTGGGTTCCAAATCCTTTTGAGAACCTGAGCCTCTGGGCTTTCCCCTATTCCCATCCTGCACGAGGCGCTCTCATCCCTCCTGTTGGTCTCTTTGGGCTTCTCTCTTTCCCCACCCCAGGCTTTGCGAGGCATGGGCAGGCGATTGGCTTTGCTGCCCTCCAAGGGAGTTTCTGCGTGCAGGTCCACACATGTCAGTGGGAGCTTCCCAAGGTGCAAGGATTGAACACAACTGGAGTTGTTTCTCACACCTTTGCAGGGTTTTGTGGCTTGTTTGGGTAAGTGAAGGTTTGAGGGAAGGGCTTTAAAAGGGGATGGACGTTGCATTTGAGTTGAAGAAGCACGTCCTCAGACTTTGAGGGCTAGAACATACAATGTATGTATAGTACAGGCAAAGGAAACTTGCCTGAATTTAAAAAGAGAGTGAAAACTGAGTATAGACGTCCAGACTGGATGTGCTTAGAGCTTTGAGCAAACGAGTGCTAAAAACTAATGCCTGTTACAGCAGTGAAAAGCGAGAATAACTCTGCTGACCACACAATATTTTTGGATTGATATGAGATCATGATGTCATTCTGGCTGGGACACAAGATCTGGCTCATAACCATGCTTGAATCTTTGCAACCATGCGGAGGAGGCACAAACACTGGAGCTGGGAGTGGTCACCTGTCTGGAGCACTGAGAAGTAGAGAAGTAGAGAAGTTGGTATGGATGAGGTAGAGAAGTTCCTCTTAGAAGTATTTCGCCAAAGGTCTTCTGCAACATGCAAACATGAGTATTTGCATAGCATCCGTTACCTTCTAACTCTCACTCATCACACACTACCAAAAACACACTGTAAAAAACCTCCACTCTCCCATTCCTTGATCTGCTGTCCCTGGCAGCCCTACAACTCTCCTGATGAGAAAATACGAGAAACTGAAGACTTTGCTGGATACAGTTTAAGATGAACATCACGAGAAATCCTGAATAATTTCCTCAAGATGTTGTCACGAGTCATTATGGCCTAAAATGTTCCATAATTAAATGAACTGCTGCTTTTTACAGTAATAGCTGAATGAAAATGTACTATTTTAGTCGTCTACCTAGATCATAACATTTCTAAAGCTCTTTGAAAATGCAAAGTGCTCTGGTAGCGCTGAGTATCATCGTCATGCAGAAAACAGCTCCTTTTGTGCAAGACTGTACGTGTCCTCACTCTACAGGGATCTTTAATGACTGACATAGGAGATTATGTCATATCCTCAAATCATACACATTTAATTTCCTAAAGTAATCTATGTTAGCGATTTAACAAGGTTTAAAAGTAGGTGAATCCTATAAAGCTACGCTTGTACGTGTCCATAGTGTTCAAACAGCTAAAGTGAATTCACTTCCGCTATGCAGAAACGGGAAAGCGATTGTACAGAGATTTGCTATTAAATCCTCTTTCTCTGTGAACACTGCAATGAATGAGTCTACGGGAAGGGATGTAGGTCAGAACAATGTATTAAGTAAATATTGCAGAACAGTCACAGAAAGGGAATGGCGAGACCTCAAATACGATTATTCACTTTGGAAACCCAAGCTCATGATTTTCTCCGATCCCTCTGTGGAATGTAATATCCTAGAACCAGTGTGTCCAGTCAAAGCACCACACATTTTCATATGCGAATCGCCAAAAGGTTTATGATCATGTTGCACTCTGGTGCTATTTGCAGAAACGCTCAGGAGAATTATTTTTGGCCAAAAGGAAACAGAGAAAATCACAGCCTGCTTAGGAGTGACATATGAACAGGGGCCAATGTAAAGCTCATCCAGCAGTTGAGCTATATTCCTTCCATATTATTCACCTCTCTCTAAAACAGCCTTGGGCAAAGTTCAGGGATGAAGCAGTATGAACCTCAGACAAACTTGTGTTTGCGGCTGTCAGGTAAGGCACTGAATATCCGACTGGGGATCTGGCGCTCTTGGCTGTTTAGAGGAACAGCTCATACGTATTGTTCAGTTACACTTTTCTTGTTTCAATCTCTTGTTTATTTCTTTGTCAACTGGAGCAAGCCCTGCAAGATCTGCGTTTATGAAGGATTCCTCAGTATCCCTGTATTCACACCATTTTGAAGCATGCATTTAGCATGCACGTCCCACCCTGTAACAGAGGATGATGGCCAGACTATCAAAAGTCAGTGGGCTTGGCTGTGGGCTGGGGGTTAGAGGACTGATTGCTTTATATTGCAGGCATCTCCAGACTGGCACTATTCTTTTGGGAGAGAGGACAAACCTGGTGACTCATAGAAAGCCGGTCTGCAGTTTTGCCATAGGGTAAGGTGGGTGATTTAATGGTATGCAGCCTTGTTGTCTATATAACACAAGCCTATATACAGCACAAACGGCCTGTTTCAGAAGAACATTTTCTTACAGCTTATCCTGCAGATGTATTTAAGTAGCCCGTCTGATTCAGACCCAGTGGTAACACTAACAGCATTCAATTACTAACACAAAGTCCTTTCTGTTGACAGACAAGAGTTGAGCATTTCATTAAAAAGGAGGAGGGCAAAGAGAACATATTTTAGAAAATCAATGGACAAGATTTCTCATGTTTGATCTTGCTTATAGGTTGGAAAGCCTATTCCTGACTAAGCTAAAGTGCATATATTTGATTTCTTCTAATTTCTCCTTATAAATGATCATTGCAAACAAATGTTGCTTAGGAGGTTATTGTACTAGACAGAGAGGAAAGGTATGATATAAGCAGGTCAAATTTGACCTTCAGAGTAGAAATGAGGAAGGATCTGGTCATATTCCAGAAGAGCCATCAGTTTCCTGAGTAACATTAGACAAGTCACATAACATTTTCGTTTCCCCAGTGGATTAATTCACTGATGTTAGCCAGGTGCTATGAAATCCCAGGGGAGCTGTTTTACACTAAAAAATAAATATGTATTCAGCCTGTTAGAAAAGCCAACCAGCTATAATCTCCAAGACTTTTATACAACAAAAAGCAGCAATGCTTGAGATATCTGGCAATATCTCAGGTTGATAATGCACCCTCTGTGCTGAAATGATCCTACTCTGATTGGCAAAATGGGCATAACAGTAGGTGAATAAATGTTCCCTGAGGTGAAGACTGGTTAGTTACTTATACCATCCCTCTGGGAGTAGTGCTGCAGACATCCAGGGACTAAATTCACATAGGGGACACAGAGGTGAAAGGTGATGGCTCTGTTGACTCTGAGGCATAGAGGTCCCAGAGCTAGCCATGATCTGAGCTGCTAACCCCACAAAACACAGTGTGCACCTGCACTTGCACATCCATTGGTGGTTTCTATGCTGGAGCTGAGTCATGTGGGGCCAGTTGGGTTGTCTCAGCACAATTAATCTGCAGTCAGGAAACTCAAGAGTCAAGTTAGGGCCATTATGCTATTGCAACAGATCTTCACACTGAGAATTCTATCTATCTCCCCAGCTGGGACCAGTTAGACCTTCTCAGTAGAGCATAACAGTTGACCTCAACCTTGTTTGCTCCCGAAACACGGACCCCTGTGACTCATACTAATGGAAAATCTCCATTTGCCTCGCAGGACAGCTCTGGATCCATGCCATCTAAAGTGATAATGCACGCACAGTTGACAGAAGATGATAACTTGCACTTCTGTTGCTGCTCAGCTTAAAACCTTGTACAAATATCACTTTCTATTGCCTCACAATGCTTTGGGAGGCTTGTATTTTTGTCCTGCTACCAGAGCTGTGGATAAACTGGGATACGAGGACTGAGTGCTTGTGTAGGACAGCCGGTCACAGAAGCCAGCAGTCCTGCCTTTCCCTTTTTCTAGCTATTTTCTACAGCTATTATTACACCCACATACCCACCAGCATATCCAGACAGCGTGCTGAGTTTCAGGAGGTATATAAATAGTAGCCCAGACTGCATCTGCAGAGGTGGAGCGCAGTTAATGAAAGTCCTCCATGCTCTGCCTTCCAACCTAGTGATCTCTGCAGTTTCTAGCTTCCTTATTAATTCATTCTGAAAAGAGGAGAAAATGGATTGAAAGTTGCTGGATCGAAGCAGCAATTCGGTCACTTCATTGTCTCTACAGACAGCAAACTGAAGCTGTTCAAAAGTTAAAGCAAAGAGGATTTACGCTCTTGATTTAGAAATTTATGACTCATTCCCATTTGGCCGTTGTTTAAAACGGCTGTCATTCTCCCTGCCCCCAATACATCCATACCATAAAGAATAAAACCCATAAACTCTCTGCTGTGCTTATCTTGATACACAAAGAATTCAAATGTTCACTGTTGCTATCTGGAACTTGACTTCCTGTTATTAAGAAGGACATCCTAGTATTTAACAGCACAAGATTTTTTTTTTTTTCCTTCTTCTAACCAGGCAGAATGTCTAATGATTCTGGGATTTGTTTCCTGCTTGTAATTAAGTAGGTCACAGCTGCAAAGCAAGAGAACAAGAAAATATTCAGATCACACAAAGCCAAGAATGATTAAATCATTTGCAGCTGAAGGATATGGCAGTTTTTTTTAATGAAGTCTCAAGTCTAAGGAAAATAAATATAGGAACTTTTAAGAGAATGATGAACTTGGAAGTTCTGCCCAAGCGCCACAGTAGCTTGGAAAAAAGAGTGATCAAAAACTAGCTAATGTTGTTCACAAGTTGAATAGATTTATGTGGTTGAAGTAAACTCGCTCCTTCATTGCTTAGGGCCATATATTCTACCCATGCAATTCTCTTTGAACCACATACGAGATTGCCTTCATTTCTTCTGGGTAATTCCCACTAGGCCATGTGCAACGCAGCCCTCCATGAAAGCCTGAAATGCCACATTAGGGCACTCTCCTGTAGGTCGGAGATGGCCACTGTCCCTGGTCACACACCCCTTGCGACTCCAGACACAGTTCAGTCACAGCATGATCTCCAACCAGGCAAGAAGCTCCCACAGGACTGGAGGTCTTTTGATCTGCACTTACGGCTCTCGGTGTTATGTTGCCCTGATTTGACTCCCACTCCATCCCGATTTAGGATGGCAGGCGGTTCCCAGTCCCTACACAACTACCTTCACCCCACAGACAGATGTTCGCAAGTGAATACTGGCACTGCACGGATCATTGCCCTTAGCTAGCCATGCACTTGTGGGCTGAAGAACAACCTCTGAAGGGTCCTGACAGAAGGGTTAGGCATCAGGGTTTGCCTTTGTCACGCACAGACATTGACTAATGAAGTCATACCGAAAACTTAAAAAACAGGGAGAAATTTTCTTCATAGAGCTGAGTTGGTCTGTGTGAACCAGGCAATTAAAAACAAAGCTCATCCTGACTGACCTAGTTTGGTCTATTGCAGGATTCAGGGGAAGTATAAATGACTTTGCATTTTTGTCTTGGTGCTTTTTGAAGGTATCTGTGAGTTTACCTAAGTGCTGGTATAAATCAGAGCAGCACCAGCACTGCTTAAAGTCGTTGCCTCAGCCAAAAATAAGAAACAGAGAGCAGTAAACCTGCCGCTCTGACCTTCCCCAGGTACAGACCAGATATCGCCCTACACCATCCTGAAAGGGACATGAAATAGGGTACTCGGCTATGAGAACAGCACTATGAAGCCACTGCCTGGTCTAAAGGGCGGTTGAAATCTGTCCCAAATGCATTATGGCTGCAACAATAGGTCTTTTTTTCTGTGCAGTGAGAGAAAAGGTCTCTGGGCAGATTTATGTCTGAAGTCCACCAAACCCAGCTTTGTGTAGGGCAGTGGTCCAGTCAGACAAGAAGCATTACCTTGGCAGGGAACATCCTTGGTGAATCTATTCGATTTCAAAACAAGGCTGGTGTATGGTTTTATTGGAAGAGTGGTTAAGATATGCAGAGAAAGACAACAATGAAAACATATTGCTGCTTCTATACGAATGTAATCAGGAGAGACGTAAATTTCAGCAATTATAAATTGGTGATGACCTCATGTTTACTCAAGGTCTGGCTGGGAAAGTGTCATGGGAAAAAAAGCCCATGTAGATTGCATTCTGGGCTCTGTCCCTGTCTGACTGGACACAATCAGTTCATTCCAGGATAAGAAAACGTGCATCTTTTTATGCTAGTATTTCTTGGCTTTGCAAGCTAGGAATTGGGGTGAAAGACATGCTCACTGCCTCCCTGATGTACAGTCATTATGAAACCCAAACAAAGAAGGATTTCTCAGAGCCGAGCGCCTGGGGAATTTGAGGCCAGTCCTGCAGTCTCTCCTTGCAAAACGCTGACCTCAGAGGAGAGGGGTTGCTTGCATGAGCCTGGTGAAACATGGCCAGGGCTGCAGAAGATGCCTCACCCATCTTCAAGTGATTCAGGGTATTGGGATTTGGTTCTCATGGTTCTCACGGTTCTCACCTGAAGTTGCTCTAGAAGATGCTTAACTTCAGAGCGATTTTGCTCCTTTCCTTCCAAAATAGTTTCCTTTCAACTTGAACCCCTCGCATGGAGACGGTTACGTTTAGGCTTTGCTGACAGACTCCTGGGGAAGGGAAGTTCACTGACTTAAGAGACAATATCAGTGCTGGACTGCGTAAGGGGAGTTCAGAGACTTCACAGCATCTCTCTCTTCGCCTTTGGAGAAAAACATTCATGCTGCCTACAGCCCCGTTCTGAATCTTTCAGCAGTTTCCCTTCCAAACAAGGGCAGATAATAGGCCCGTCAGATTAGTATAAAACAAAGCTCAGGAATTAAAAGTTTTCAAAGTGCTGCTGCAACGCTGAGCATGGCCAGCACAGCACAATCGGCCATGATTAATTTTAAGGAGAAGGAACTAGACCGTTAGTTGGCATCAGCCTATTTATCTTTCCTCTGACACCAGCCTACAGAAGCTGGAGGTTGGCCTCAAGGCCATTTTAACCACTCTCTGGTGACTGATTAGATGGGTTGGAATGAACTAACATAACTGTCTTGACTGTACTTTTAAAAATCAACGTCCTCTGTTTTTATAACTCTTCTTGGCCAGGATCCCACTTGCTGTAACTGGAGCGAATCTTTTTCCATCTGCAGGAAACTGTCGCTACTGGTGCATTTGAAAGTTTACAGGAGGATACACGTTGGCTACATTAGAGCAAAGCCCAGGATGGGAAGAAGCTTTCCAGCATTTCAGGGCAGAAATGCTAAAAATTAGAAAGCCTTCTCCCAGGCCCCTGCGTGGTTGGCAGCATGCGCTGGGTGGAGAGAAGCTGGAGAGGGAGAAAGAGGGTGTGAATGTACATTCCCAGCTATCAGGAGCCCTAAAGTTTGATCCTAGTTCAAACATACCCAGATTTGCATGGTGCTGGCAATTTGCTTTAGCTTTTCCCCTCAAACACCCTGGTTGTCAGGTGGGAAGGACAGCACTCTCTGGGTCTTGCAGAGGTGTAGTGAGGACTAGTGTTTGCAGGTCCATGGGAAGCTATAAAGCCCTACCTATTTTAAGGAGTATTTTTGAAGTACGACTTAGGGTTGCCAAGCCTCCCTCTTGTAATAGCTTATCAATCATATTAGCTTTGACAGATTTTCTTGGACGGCATTTTGAAAAATTGGAAACTTTAGGCTTTGCCCTCAGGCAAAGGTAACACCTTTTAGCTCAGCTCTGAGTAAAGGACACCCTGTGAAAAGTTTGCAACTCGCTTCTCTTGGTTTGTCTGCGAATCTGGACCTTTTAATGAGGACAAACTAGCTGCGGGGTTTTAACCTCACTCCTCCTCCCTGCTGTCTGAAGATACATTAAGATGGATTAACAGAAGGCAGAAAGTCAGTTGTAGCTCTCATTCAGCTTCCCAAGATACTCCAGTGCGTCATGGATAATATTGCAACCCATGCAGGACAGTCCTTGTAGATAAAAACATACCACAGCTACTTAAAGTACGGTAAAAGAATAAAGCAAAACAAGACGCTGGGGAGTTTATTCAGAGTGCTGTAGAGGAGGAAAAGCACACTGGCTTTCTCCTCTTTGAAGAGTGGTCATTTCTGCCCCCTGATCAGGGGAGTGCACTGACCCTATGCTTTTCCCCTGAGCATCTCAAAGCACTGATGCTCAACCAAATCTTGGCATCTCTTGCCGTTGCAGTAAGTATGGAAATCCGCACTGACATGAGATACATATTGCTTTGAATGTCAGATTATGTTTATCCTGCACTGAAAGAAAGGCTATAACTACAGCATGCAGTCCCTTCCTTATCTCTGCAGCTGCCTTGTATCCAGGTGAAGTATCCGGTATTTTACTAAGCCATTGGTCGAGGTGCTGCACTGTGCATTTTCACTGATCTACTTCTGGTGCCCTTACCTCCAGCCTGCAACCACATAAATGTGAGAGACTGATCTTGAACCAGACCACAGGGCTGTTCTTCAGAGCAGGAGCAGATGTTTCCCCAAAGCTCTCTGAGCTCCCATGTCCCCAAGGGAAACAGTGAGCATTTTGAGTTCCCCAAATCAGACTGTTAAATGCAGAGGCTCCTAAAATTAGCAACTGCTTCTACATAAAAGGAACTGGAGTTCAGGATTCTGCTGCCTAGTGCCTGCCCTACAGCTGGTGGAGTCATCAGCATGGTGGACAAGATCTTATATTGCTGCCCTTGTGATACAGGTTCTGGCTTTTGCTGGGACTTAGGTGATGATCCAGAAATGCACAGTTGTAAGAAAGCTGGATCTGGCCCTGACTCCAAAGACAGCATGCTACAGTTTTCCAATCTGATATGGAAGAGCAGGAAGGTGCACGAGACCATCAGCAGGGCTATGAGGGCAGGACCACCAGAAGGATGGCACCATTGACCCCTTTCACCTAGCCAATGGTAACGGCCTAGTTGCTGAAAAATCAATAAACTGCATCGCAAGAGATATGCTTTTTTGTTAGCATGCCAGCTTGTGCTGTACTTGCAAGCCTAGACTAAGGGAATAACCACACAAAGCTAGCTCATCTGATCTTCCACACAGGAGAACCTGTCAGAAGTATACAGAAGTAGTTCAACCACGAATTAGCTTGCTTATTTTCCTGGCGGTAAAACTGGTTTAAAGGACAAGATCTTCTCTAAACTGAGGTGCAGCCCATCTGTTTTGCAGTGCGCAAGCCTCCCCAGAACTCCTCTTGAGAGACAGACAAGTTGTCCATGACTGATATAAATATCAGAGGTGGAACTTCAGGGCTTCCCAGGACAGACCATGGGCCACTACCCAAAACATTCATAGAACCATGTGCAGAGCCGGTGAACACACAGTTACGAGGGTCAAACTGCTGTGGAGATGCTCATAAGAGAGTTGGGCCAGCCTGGATGCCCAGATCTGGATCTGGTCTCCAGGACCAAGCATGCAGTGCAGACCTAGCAGTCCATATTCATCTCTTCTAACTGGAGAAGCTTCTGCTCCTTCTATGGTTAATGGAAGAGGAATGCCGTCGCAGAGGGCTGGAGTCACAAGTGGAAGGCAGTTGATGTGGGGAACACAAATCAGCAAGGAAATAACGCCACCTTAAATTCCTCTTACAGGACTTTCTTGAAACATACCTCATCCTATAACACGTCTGTTGGGAGTTGGCATGGCTGAAATTCACTGTGGCAGAAACTTTTCAGTTAAAGTCAACACTTTACACACTCACAGTGATTTTTAGCTCTAAACTAGAACGTAAAATGGTACTTGTTCTGCATGCAGATCTCCAAATGGCAGATGCTTAGTGCAACCACTAATTGCGGGTTATCAGTCTTTAGCTGTTGTTTCACATGGAGTTTACCTAATCTATGATGGTGTAAAACCTGGAGAGAAAATAGACATCCTAGGTCCCACCCCACCAAGATTTGTTCTCTTTTATAGAGGGACTACTGGAAACTAAGACGAATTTCAACTTCAATTAAGAAACTTGCTCACTTATTTCAAAGCTTGCACAACCATAATTACACCTTCTAAATATATTCCAGAAGTACAGCTGGATTGTAGAGGGTGTGCGGGTGACTAAATTGCATGATTTGCAGCCCATTATCTTTTCAAAAGCTTTTCATGCCGTTTCACTGGAAAGTGGAGACTAATTGCGCTCCTTGCCTGTGCAATTTGGAGAGTGTGATACTTTGGTCCCTACAAGAACAATTAAAGCATAAGAATCTCTCATATCCATCTGCTGGTAGAATGAAAAGTCACCATTTCTTTGATTCCGTTAGAAAGGACTGAGACAATGAGGGTAATGTATACTTTACCAGGAAATACGCAAAGCTCAGACAGAAAGTTTGTCCAGAAGTTTGAAGTGTGTTTGAAATCTGAACCTAACTTTCAAAACTTCTTGAATCAGCCAACTAGAAATTCTGTGAAAGTTCACTGTCTTCAGAACAGACTTCCTTTTGGTCAGAACAGCCTCTTTCAGGATTTTTATTAGGTTTGTTAGAGGAGCCTAGGTACTTGTGAGCGTCACTAAGTAACTGTTGCTATTTGACCAGCTTTGTGCCTGGTCTTGACCACAGACGTATAAAGAGAGAAAATAGAAAAGCTCTGTGAAGGTTAAATGAGGGTTTCATTCACTATTTTTTTTTAATAAAAGAACACATACTGTATCCTATTCTAAATGGAAGAAAAGTTTGACCAAGGAATTAAGAACTAGAGAAAGGAGACATCAAGCATGTCTCATAATCTGTATGTGATATCTGAAAATGCTGTTAGTTTGGGAGACTGTTCAAGCAACATTTAAGTAATCTATTGTAAAGATCACAAACTGACAAAGTCTAGAGACTTGCTGTGTCTGGACTTTAAAACCCACCTGAGGGCATGCCTAAGACATTTCAGGGAAGAGTCCTGGCTAAGTCCTTAAGTAGGACTAGATCTTCAACGTGAAGCAGACTGGAAGCTCATGACTCAGCAAGATTATTTTAAATACATAAGCTACCACTTTGCATATCACCTGTTGACCCTGCATAAAACGCGGGCTTTGTGTGGAAGAGCCCTTCCAGGCATCTTCTTGCAGGGGTGGCAAATTCCTGCCTCTGGGCCCTAGGGCACCACCTCGTGGTAACCTGATTTGGTACTACATAATCATATCTCCTGAGCTTTGGGCTGCTAGGGGGGTTAGGAGCCAGGAGAGCCACGGTACTAGCTACCAGGAAAAACCCTTTGAGCAGGTTGGGTCACCAGAGGGTGGCCTTTCCACAGCCTTTTCCCTCCAAACCCATTTACATGATCTTCCCCCTCCCCTCACCCAAATCCAAAACATGCAGCTCATTTCTGGGTCTGACCTCTGTCCCCTGACTTGCCCTTGATGTCCCAGGGTTCGACCAACGCGAAGACGACAAGTGCCAAATTGTAATGGAAAGGGCTTTTCATTTTCTGATCAAAATAAGAATCTGAAACATTGGAAGTTTCACAGAAGAGCCTCCTATTGTGAGGTCTCCAGGCCTTGAGAGCTTCAGAGAATTCAATTAAACTTCAATCATTTGAAAGTCAATTTGAGCAGTACCCCAGTTCTGGATTCTGCAAAGCTCACTAGTCACTATTTATTAGTCTCTGCTGTGCTCTCACCTCTTAAACGATTAACCTGCGTACATTTTGGGGAGTTAAAGTCTGGCACACCTCCCGATCTGTTTCACGGAAAAGTCTGTTTTGATTTGTTACACCTTTTAGAAGTGTCACAAAATATTACAACTTCCAGATACCCAAGAGGGTGCACCAAGCATTTGTCTGTTTAGGTAGAGTTCAAATTAAACCAGCTCCTCCAAAATACTTGTGATCAGGTCAGAAAAGATAAATCTCAGATGAAGCAGGTAAAATTGATGCTTCAGCAGTCACAAGTGATTATATCAGAGCATTATACAGGTGACAGTTTTACTATTTAAGCTTATCCCCTTATTCAGTTTTCTTTGACACACAATTATTTGTCTATAGCGCTGGTGAATAATTCATTGCAAATAAAGTGTGTTGCAAAATGTTGCTTTTTTCCACCTCTCTAGGTTTGTATATTAGATTCATCACCTTGAGACTTGAGAACCTTGCAGAAAAAAGGTAAGACAACAGGAGTTCATTTCTTCTCTCTCTCTCTTTTCTCTCAGGCAACTTCTACACCCAATTATATACTGTTCTTTTGTTACCCACAGCACTTGACTAGCTCTACTGTCACCGAGGCAGTCTATCAGACTGGTAGTGATGCTGTCAAGGTAAAAGACACATCCAAAAATTTTCACTGAAGGCAGTGAGCAAAGGTCTTCAGAACCTGCATGCTGGTGTAAGAGTTTGCAAGTAAAGAGCATGAACTGGAAAGATCAACTTCCCTTGAAGCACTCACTTAGTCGTGGTGTCAGACCAAATGCTTGCAACATCACTCTCAGAGACCTGCGTGAGCAGGTTTTACAAATGAGGATTACTCCACCACAATGCCACAATCTACCTTGTTCCACCCTGTTAGGCCCTTCACTACAGTCCTTGGTGTGAAAGGTTTCCTACCACTTTGCTCTTGAGTCCATGCTGGAAAATGATTAATAACAAGCCAAACGCTGAATGATGCTTTGTCTAGTCGAAAGAGAAAATCAGTTACATAGGACAGTAAAAATGCTAGTAGGTTTGTGCAACAGCAATACACACCTCAACTCCTCGTGCCACTTTTTGTGAAGGCAAATGTGTACTACACTATTCTCTAGCCAAAAGCAAAGGTCACCATGAGCTGCAGAATAGCGTGGGAAAACCTGCCTCAGACTTGGCCTGCAAGCCAGAAAGACCGATACTTTTTTCAGCCCTGGGTTCTCTCTTCTCAAGAGAAATTTATTTATAGGAGGAATGACGTTTCCTGCTGCATTCTTAACGTGCTTGCAGCTTGGGATAAGAACATGGGAGCTTTGTCTTTTGCCATCTGTTTTCTATGGCAATAAATATCCATTTACAGATTTATCTCTGCCTGGTATAGTTTAAAGCCATAATATGAATGAATGTTCGAAGATATCCATTCAGAATGGAAGTATCACAGGTAAAGGACCGATTCTAGCTCCGAGGCAGACTTCCACTCTGAGGTAGACTTAACGCTTGTGTAATGGACAGTGGAGCTGTGACTTGTGGCTCTGGCTGCGTTTTTAACCTTAGCTCATCTTCTTCAGAGGTACAAGAAAAAAACGCAATCTAGACTAAAATCCTACTGAGCTGCCAGCATCCACTGATGTAACTGGGTAGAGGGCCTTTAATTTACCATAGCTGAGAACCGGGACCTGAAAGCTGTGTGCAAACTGCGAGATCTAAGATAATAGGTCTCTCCTAGCTTAATTTGTTTCTCATAGCCCTTCATTTAGTCTGGAAATGGCCTTCCATTTTACACAGTGTCTGTAACACCATCCTTTGAACCCTGAAGACAGAAGAGAGGGCAGAATTTATTATTTTTTTTAATACAAGAAAGCTACATATTTTCTCTAGGCTTTCTAACTCAAGAAACAATGCCTTGAGTTTATGGTGAGAAACATTTCCGTGCCTGGAAAATAGCCAATGAGGTCTTCAGAGAAGGAGTCAATATGTGCTCTTTACCAGTGCCTTGCAACAGCAGAAAGAGGTCTGTAAATAGTAATAGGCATTTGTTAGGCATTAGCGGTACTCTATTCGTCTTCCTCTCACACACATCTGCAGCACATGGATGTGATAAAGATAGCTCCCAGGCATGAGCCGTCTCACATTAATAATGCAAAGGAAGAAAGGACCACATATTTAAATGTATATGTTTACTGATGGGGGAAAGGAGACCCAGAGAGGGATGATCTTGTCGTGAGAGTTGAGAAACAGCGTGTCCGGGGTGGGATTCATTTCATCGGCTTTAGGGGTCTGTGGTGATGTGGTCTTCTCCCGATCACTGTGTCCCTGTATATGCTGACTAATGGAGAGCTGGCCAATACAATCAGGGGAGTTCAGGGAATTATTAATTTGGCCAAATATGGGTGGTCAGACCACCTCTGGCCTGAGCCTAACGGCACTGCAGCCTCCTCAGAGTGTGCTGACTACCTCTGCAGCCTGAGGTGCTGACTTGGACACAAATGTCTTGTAGACATCAGCATTAACTTAGATGAACCCACCTCACTCTCAGTGTTGACACTGTCCTCTGGTATGCGTCAAGGCACGTCACTTAATTCTTTGTGTCTCAACCTATACACCCAATGGTCTCTCTATGACTTACTCTACTAATATTTAGCACTGTTTTTTTTTTTTTTTTTGGACTTGTAAAAGCCTTTGCAAAGCCATCTCTGCTGCCGAGCGCGTGCCACACTCATTGCACAAATCTCTCGGATCTCAAGCTTTACATGTGAAACTCGCTCACCTGGGCCTGGACTTCAGACTCCCTCACAACTACAGCAGGATTTGACGGACTCCGAGCTTTGATACACAGCTTGTGAGTGGACTCAGGACCCCACATCCCAAATGTGCACCTGGAGTGGGGGGAAAGGAAGCTCATACCTTGACCACGACCTCCCCTCACCCACTGCAAGACTTGAGGTGACAGCACCCAGCATGACAAGTGCTGGACAAAATCCATCCAGAGAGTGTTAGCCCATGAGGCGGTTTGCCAGATCGGGCAGGTCTGTCCAAGGCAGAGACAATAACGGTAGAAACAGAGGTTTAGGACAAAAGAAGAGTTGGCTGCAAATACCATCCTACTGCATCCCCTAGCAATGTGCAAAGGCAGGCTCCAGCTCTTGTCTGACAAGAAGCCTAAACCACTCCAGCCTTAGGTCAGTGAGTGGGAAGGAGAGAAATAAACTGTGGATGAGTGAAAATAAAACAACACGACCCTCTGACAGAGGCTGGACCAAAGCTGGGACTGTGAACTGAGCTGACCGATGCCGTGGCTGCTTGCCTGTGCCTGCCCGCCTGCAGCGCTCCTGCCGCCCATGTGGATGTGCTTTCAACGAGTTCCTGAAACCGGAGGACTGCACAAGAGGCGGCAGCAGCGTCGGTGGCATACTGACGGTTCCCGTTAGCATGGCCGCAGAAAGGATTGAGCAGCGAGCTGGGCAGAGAGCTGATATAGGTCACTGCCAAATGGTCTGTCCATGAGTTATGACTTTTGGCCCCACTTCTGGGCCCTTACGGTTAATATCTCTCACTTCCTATGCATACATACATACAGACACACACATATATATTTTTTTCTCTCTCACCACATATGTACACTGTGTGCTTGGGTGTGATAAGCTACATCGCCATGCCTGCACACAATCTACCATCCAGAGTTAGCAGCGCGTGGTATTGCAGCTAGGACTGTACGCAGACCTATGAAGCAAAGAGTACACACTTCAAGTCCTTTGGAGCTCAGGTCCTCCCTGCCTGCCTATTCTTGCCTCCTATATAAACACTGACCTTCTCCAGCATCTTCTCTGCAGGAATTTCTATTTCTCCTTTACTACCCCCCACTGAATTATCTCCTGAAGATGTCCTGTAAGACTACTGCTCTCTTTCAGATCCCTCCATCAGATAAACTAACGCATTTGACAAAACCAAGGAGGAGTAGGGCGGGTATTGCTTGGATCACTATGCATAGGATGTCTCTAAAGGGAATGTTCATGTGCCTCACGGTCTTTCTCTCTTGCTCGCTCTCCGCGACTGGCATTTCTCCCATATAACAGGCTGTTTTCCAGACTGTTATATGACTTGTCTCAAAGTTCATCGGTCACAGATATGGTCTTGGTGAAAGCATGCTCAGTGTCTCCTGCCGCCTTGCGAGAGCAGCCGCAAAGTCATGAGACAGTGACCCGTCTCCCACGATTTGGGCCAGCAAAAGCATTGCCTCGCTGGAGCAGCAAAGCCTGGCTGCAAATCTCACTTGTGCCTTTGGGAGTTTCGCACATTGCGGCCACCCCGACTGTTTGCTCTGGGGCTGTTCTCGGAGCAGCTCCACTTTTGGGGATGCTGAGGATTTCAGCATTGCCATGGGGTCTAAGGGACCCCACAAAGCCATCACATTGCAGGATTAAAGCCTTGCAGACCATGTGCAAGTGGTTTGTGCATGCTAAGGACACTTCATTTCTGTGGTTATATAGGATAAAATGCACAGAGGATGTTTATTCCTGTCCTTTGCATCGTTAATTGTAATGTGGCCCCAGTTACAGCTAGGCTAGGTATAGCACGGCCATCGAAAATAAAGCCCCCGTTCCCCAGGCAGGTTAAGGCATAAGTTGCAGCTTTCCCTCATGCAGGCAGGGCTGCCTGCCCTGGGCCCCTCTCAGCATCAACATCTTGAATTGCAAAGCCCAGAGTGACGTTTCTGAATGTGCTCCAAAGCAACAAACAACAATCAAACAATAGCAAACCAAAGCTGTGTGAGTAATTGATTATTTTTGGTTTGCTTGATGGACTGGAAAGGCAGAGAAAAAAATGTTCCAGGTTGACACACAGTTATTCTATTTTCCCTTCAGCCAAATGGACATGAAAGAAAAAAAGGCTTTGGATTTAACCGAAACAGCTTTTTTGACTGGCGTTTAGTTTTTGAGATTTTTTTCACATTCCTTTAAAAAACAAAGATATTCATCCAAACAAAATCACGCTCTGTTTGAAGGAAAAAATGGAATAGTTTGTTCTGAAATGTCCAAAACTTTTTTTTTTTTTTTTTTTTGGAATGACGTATGCAGCAGACTTGAACTAAACTTGCAGGTGGCCTCAGCTGCCACAAAACTCCTTTTCAACGAAATAAATGTTTTGAGGAGAAATTTCCCTCAGTTCTGCACTGACCGACTGTAAGACCTTCCACACTGCAGAACTTACATGTGCCCTAAGTCATAAATCAGAGGGTGAACTTGCCTCGCCTTGCCCACGTTTTCCAATACCCAAACTGCAAGGAGCCATGAGCGTGCAAAATGTGTCAGTCATTGCACTGAGCATCATGTCAGGTGACGGCCGGAAGAGGACCCGTGCGCCGCGGTTGGTCAGCAGGGCGTCCCATCTCCCTGAGCCTTTGCTCTCGGCAGGTGCGACGTGCTCACGTCGCCGAGATTCGTGTTCACGCCGCGGCTGTTTTGTCGACCCGTCAATTCTTCAAAACAGAGAGACCCCCCCTGCGCTCCCCCAGGCGCCGCAGCGAAGGAGATGCCCGTTCGGGAAATTAATGACATAATTATGACGTTCAGCCCAGTTTATGAAAGCATAAATTGCTCGCATCTCTGGAGCCACTGTGACAAGCTGGCAAAACCCTCTAAAGCACCTTAACTTTTTGAGCTTGTCAGGCTGTCAAGCAATGCCGTGGTGGAAAGCTGGCCCCCCCGGGTGTCCCCGCGGCAGGCGTTCCCCGCGACCGGCGCCTGCCCGCCCAGCCGGCTCTTTGCAAAGTCCTGCTGCCTCCCGCCTCGCTTGCAATAAGGCAACAGCGTCTCCTTGATGAACTCTGGGATTGTCACACAGGCAGTATCATGTTGACTCACTGGCCATTCGATTGATGATTCGAGCCGTGCATCATTGTGTAGCATGCATTAACACCGCTTGCTAGCGTGCACCGCACAGTCCACGTTACGCCATGCCACCACTGATGCCGGTTAACTCTGTACACCACTGCCAGCAGAGATGCTCGTGGGCAGCTGCATCTATGTTTGCTTATACAGAGCCCTTGTCCATCACCCTTCTCCATCATCCTGAGATTTCTACTGGCATTTATTATTTGACATGGCCATTTACTCCCCACAGCCACTGGTTATTACTGCCATATGCCGTCACAGCCTCAGCAAGCATCGATTACTAGAAACTACCCCTTTAACACTGATCATCTCCAAATATTATCAAAGAGCTTCTGACTAGTTTTAATTACTACATGCTATCATTACTGTTTCTGCTGGTGCCGACTACTACCCTAACTTATCAGACAGCCTGTGACTAGTACTAATTACCGCACACCATCACACAGGTCCTACCTGCACTAATTCCTACACACCATGACATAACCCCTATTAGCTCTGATTGCTAACAGGGCAGAGCGTTGCCACCCTCTTTGCCCTGTGGGCATGCATCCAGTACAAAGAAAGCATGGCTTACCCTCTCCACACTGCGTCTCCTCAGTGATCCATACGGTATCTTGAACAAAAGTCTTCGGGTCCTACCCGGAGTCACAGCTGTCTGTACTACCATAGTGCGGTGCTAACTCGTGTGCGTGTGCGTGTGTGTGTGTGTGCGCGCGCGCACGTGTGCGAGCGAGAGAGAGAGAGAGTTCACAGCAGACAGAGGCTGCCTTGGAAATAACTTTCAGTCTCATCCAGATTTTCCAACTATCACATAGCTGAGTGGGTTTTCACATCAGACCGTATGAGTCAAGATGCGGTTTGTCTGAAAGGAGGAGGGGAAGAAAAAAAAAAAAAAAGAAAGAAAGGAAACCCCCAGCCTGGTAACCCTAACAACGTGTTTTAAGCAGCATATCTTTAGCTTCCGTCTGTTTCTCAGTGTGGTTTGCTCAGCAGGATTGCTGTGCCACAGAGGTGGGAGAATTAAGCTTCTGGGGAGAATGTTCCAAAAATGTCAAGCTCGCTTCTTGTTGCTACAGATGGTAACCAGGTCAGTTGTCTAATCAAAGCTCTATCAGACTTATTATACATGATGTCATGTGACTGCAGACCCCTCTGGTTTGCTGTACAGTAGATCACATGTGCACCTTAAAAAGAATATCTGGTGTATCACCATCTGGCGCAGAGATTAATGTTAAATCCCACGTTCAGATATTCCTCTCTCCTGGATGTTGGAGAGCACACATACAGAGCAGCTGGGCTCTAAAAGGTTCCCTAGGCTGCTCAGTTAAACACGAGCACTCACTCGATAAGGCTGTATGTTGTATATAGCACAGTGCAGTACACACGTAAGTACAAAGAGCACACATTTATCATTCACTGCATCTACTTCTCCCCCTATGCATTCGTATGTGACTTCTGTGTAACTTATAGAAATTATTACGTTGGAGTTGTCTGAAACTGTAAAGTGTTGTCTGCACTTCACAGAGTCAGTCTTACCAGCCACTTCTTTTTTCTCTTATAAGGCCACAGTGGAGAACACTAGACAAAGACATTTCAAAGAAGTTTGAAACAGTTTTTACTTTTTAAATAGTAAACAAGCGGTTTGAAAGTGGACAAATTTCTTTCCCTTCCCACAGAATTTCTGAAACAGCAAGAATTGTCCCAAAGCAGGCAGATGTGATTTTGAATTTTTGCAGAAAGCGTGTTTTGGATGCTGTGCTCATGTTCATATTCCGTTACAGGTACTGGTCCAGATGCAGTTTTGAATTAACATATGCAAAGCAGGAGTTTCTCAGCCCACCCACTCCATGCTGGTGTTCTGAATTTCCTTAGTAAAACATAAAAGATCTTGGCCCATTCTCTTTTCCTTATAGCGTTCTAGTTGGGGGACCAAATTCTGCTGAGCTACGGAGCCAATCCCTTCCTCCATGTATTGTTCTCGTTTTAATGCAAAACTAAAAATATTTGATTTTGATCAAAGTCCAAAAGCCAGGATGAAGGCGTTAGGGACATGACATTAAAGCGACTGTTTAAAATAAATAGGAGAAACACTATATCTGCCCAGCAGATGCACATGCCTTAAAGCCGGTCAAAGAGAAAACCCAGCAGCTTGATGTGGGAAATTCTAAATATTAAAACAATCGGCCTTTGTTCATAATTAGTTCCACATGGCTTTTACCAAACAGAGTGAGAGAGACAGGAAAAGATGGAAATATCTTAAGTATGACGGACTTGTGTAGATTCTTTATATGTACTAGGTGCAGAGTTACGATCTTTGCCTCTTACATTTTTTTTAAATGGTCGTTAAAACCTCTCTTCTATCTCAAGTGATTCCCACCCGTTTCTGTAAGAACCAGGTACCTGCCAGCTGCTCCCAGTGAATCTGCACTTGCATCAGCAAAGCCAATGGGGATTTCCCAGTGGAGAAAGTGGCACAGGCGACTGCGATCTGCCTTACTATGTCTGACTAAAAACTGAGTCACGTCTGAGCCAGGACCTAGCTGAGCCCTCCCCGTTAAGCTGAGCCCTGTGATGTGGCGCTCCTTTTCCCACCACCCCCCTTCCACAACGGTGTTCGCATTTCTCTGGGCAGGGTGCAACATTTCCCGTGGTCCAACCTGTGCCTGCGAGATGGTTGGAGGACACTAACCTTCCTTGTGCGTGTGAAAGCTGCTCCATCCGGCAGAAAGACCAATGCTGTAGCTAGATCTTTATCCACTAGAGGGGACAAAGAGCTGTAACACACATCTCCACCCGTATCTATAAACAGATGAACTCAGGGACCAGCCACAATCAGTCTAGTGGTACCAGCTTGAAGCACCACATGGACTGATTTGCTCTGCTGAGTTCTGTCCTGCCTTAGCTAGGTTGTGACTGGGGACTCCCAAGCTCATTGTTTCTTCACCCTTCACCCTGTGCTGTCTGTTCTGCAGACATAGCATGGCTGCCAGGGACTGCCTGACTACCTTCCCTATGAATGGGTCTGGAAGGAGAACATTAGTTCAATCATTCGCACAGACCACAAGTTCTTTGCTTGGGTTTTTGGGTCTTGCAAATAAAATGGAAATTTGCGTGTAGTTCAAGGCAGCTGAAAAAAAAAAATAGAAATATTCTCTCCTTTGCAGGAAACCTCTAGTGTATGCGAAAAGTAGAAGAAATCCTTTCATTTGCATGGTATTGGAACTGGCTCCAACAAGATCCCTGCGTATCCTGGTAGACCTGACCATTCCCTCACTTACAGTGCCGCACACCGGGCACAACTCTACTGGTACCCACAGAATCACATAAAACTAGGGACCTGGACCCCCTATGACACTTTTTTCAACCTCATTCCTCAATTCCCAATCAATACAAGTCTGGAGACAGGAAACCAAACCAGAATCATCAAGAATGTGGAAACCACCCAGAAGCATGTGAATCTGAGTTATTTTTAGAGTTGTTCAAAGCACAGTCTGGAACGCAGGTGTATAGGATAGTTTGGTAATGTAAAATGGGCTGTCAAGATTGTCTTTCATGGGAATGCCTCACATGTAGAAGATAATCTTGCTTGCACTTTGACTCCTGACCATGTTTTTTTCTCTATGCTAGCTCTCTATACTAGTCATTTTCTCTATATTGTGTGGAGCATCAGGGTTCTTCTGGTTTGCTATTCCCAGGAGACTGAAGCTCAAATTCTCATACTCAAAGTTTAATCAAGTTAGACCCTGGTAGCGTGGATGCAGGATGTGCAATGGCTACAACACCAGGAGCAGATGACTCCCCTGGGAGATGGCACATGCACCTCTCAGTGCTGGTCCTTCCAAAGCAGACTGGCTCTGGATTGATATAACCTAACAGTTCTCTCTGCACTCCACATGGCCCCTGCTGCAATGTAAGAAGCAATTATACTTTGTTGTATGTGTTTTTCAAGTCCGAGCGCTACGATGAAGTGAGGTGGGTGCAGGAGCACACCGAGGTAGTATTTTCATAGCATGCACCTGAAGGGAGGCGCTACTTGCCCTGGGATGCAATATGAGGACATGGGTAAAAAGGGATGACCTGGAGCTGCACAGATGGCTGGGAGAGTGTTGGAGGAGCAGCCAGGCGGAGGGAGTCAAACCTCTGCACTGCATAGGGTCTGAGAGTGATCTCTTCTGAGCCACACTTGCGTTTTGTTTCAGAGAGAAATGGTTCATTCTACAAGATAGACCTTGGAAGTGAACTAGCACCTGCAGAGTGGATGATCAAAGAGTCAGGAGTGAACTAAGGTGCTAAGTATTTTCTGCATTGGCTTCTGCCCAGGACGGAGTAGAAGTGCTTGTGGCAGATGTAGGCATGTCCAAGGACACTTCAGTCCATCCTTCTCTGAATTTCCCCCTGGAGAAATTTCCCCCCTCTTTCCTACAGCTGACTGTAAAGCTAGACTAAAGCGACCAGACTCATAACTACGGCTTTATCCAACTGTACTGTCTGGAGAGATGATCTCTGACTGAACTGCTCAGTAAGAAATAAAAGTTAAACTATTGTAAAAGAACATCCCGACCTTGCTGCCACAGACCCACAGACCCTCAGTACAGACTTGCTGTATTTACTAACTGCTGAAAGATGAAACATTTTAAAGCAGTGGATGCTTTTCAGTACTAATTGCAAGCTGCCAGGAATAGTGGTTTGTGGTAAAAATGCAACAGACGAAAGTACATTCCAACAGATTGCTATTAAGACTAGAGTTTTTTGTCTTTAATGAAAAAGAGAAAGAAATAATGTACTGATGCAAAACGTGTGTTATATTTGGAATGGAGAAGTCAAGTTTTGAGCCAGTGTATGCCCACTGGAGATCAGTAAATGGAAATTAGTGACAGCAGTGGCAAAGACTGAAATGCAATATGCTGTATTAAAGATCTATCAGTGAGTTTTGTAAAACTGAAAAGTCTCTCAATTTAGAAATGCCCACTTTAGTGCTGTACTCCATGAATAACAGCAGAACGATAACTACAGTTCCTGCCAGTGTTTTCCAACCTGGCAGATAACTGTCATCCCTATCAATAGCAAAGCCAAATTCTTCCCTGGAGTCCTGAAAGGGAACCCACTGGTATCTGAGCTCTTTAGCAGCTCCTACCAATTTTAGTGGATTTTTCCCACTGTAAGAAAACCCTCCTGTGGGTGCTGCCACAGGAAGCCTGGGGGCTGCCCTGTGTGTGCGAGGTTGCATCATGGCCGGGTGGTCTTGCAGCCCTTCAAGCTGCCTGTCTACTTTGAGCATGCAGGGCAGCTGCTGAAGCAGCTCCTGCTTCTGCATGCTGCGGCAGGGCCACCTCGACTTTGCCTGGCTGCCCGGTGAGCAAGTTCTCTGGAGCTAATCTTTTATTTGGATGCTAAGATGAAAGGAGTGGAAGGGGTATTTCTGCTAAGCGGGAAAAGCAGACTTGTAGTGATAAACAGTGTACCCTGCTAGGCAAAGGAAATTTGGCTTTTGCTGCTCTTGTGTGTGAAACACTCTTTTCCCTGCCTTAACCTCTGCTGTTCTTGTCCTGAATCGTGCAGTGCGTTAGGTTGCATACATGCATCCTCTGTGAGTGCCTTTGCTGGGTGGCAGCAAACCAGCCTGAATATGAAGGCCAGCCCTGTGCTTGAACACAGATTCTTACTTTATTTTACTCTATTTTGGTACTGTGGGTTGTGCAGAGATCAGTGCTGTGATGGACTGCTTATGCAGCAGGTCCTTCACTTGAGTAGGAATTAAGGCTCCCGTGGTAGCTTTGCATTGCTCTACAGCAAGGTTGTCTAATCATCTGCGTTTATAGACATGTTAATAGGTCTGACTGGAGTGAACCTAAACAAAAAACCCAGAACCAAGCACTTCTGGACTCACAGAAGTTCAGATGTGTATTGCCATAGGTTAACTCAGAACATAATGTTAGATGTTTCTAAATTTCTTCATTCATTGGTATTCCAGTAGAAATGTCCACATAGCCACCCACCTGGTGCCACCAGCCTTGAGTGAGATGGACAATGGCTGGCAGCTATGCATGAAACCCAGGATGTCTCCTGCTGAGCCTGCACCTAGCCAAGTGCTCAGACCCATCAGCTGGTGTGTCCACCAAGTCAGGAAATAGTTGACAAAATCTCCAGGACAGAGATGATAAGGTCACACTGCTCTAAAGCTCTGAAAAGAGGCCTAGTCTAGTGCTGGAAGGAGCGCTGGTCCTCTTAATTCATAGCTGAGAAGGGAAGCTACAATATGCAACATATCTCCAGTGTAAGAGCCATGTGCGTGGTGTGACGAAGGTACCCGTGGCAGAGTCAATTCTCTGAACGCATTGATTTAAGTCCTTGAGAGAATGGACTAGACTGACAGAGTGGAGGCTGTTCTAATGTGCGAAAGTGCCAGAAAGCAAAAAAGCAACATTTCCAAACACAGCACTAACTTCAAAACTCCTTCTGATCGTAAAAGGGGTCGTCACAGCCTCCAGTGGAAGTCAAAGGTGCACAGAATGGCATAGACACGGACACTCCAGAAAATGTCTTCAGAAAAGAGACACCCTTCCTCTTCCTGCCACCACCACATAGCAGAGGACTGGTGCATGAGCTGGAGGAGTAGCCTCCATCTCACCTCCAGTTCTCCTGCCCATCTGGTGTCCCGTGTGTGGTACTTGCTTGGAAAAGTGGTCCTAGCCTCTGTGTATCCTGATGGATGCGCTGCTGGCACAGCCCTGCTGCAACAACAGGAGCAGATAGGAGCAGGGGCCTCTGCTGGATGGAAGGAAATTTCCCTTGTGCTTTGGTGTGCCTGGAGGTCAATTATTTTCCCACATAACTCAGGGAGACAGTAATTAATTAGGGAGGGAACTTTACTGACCCCATGGCCCTTGAGACGCGCCCCTATAAGGATCATGAAAAGGGACCAGAGAGGCCTTCTCTGACTTCCAGAGCTTGTATAAACAAAGGAGGAGATATCTGGCAACACCACCATCTTCCCACACCATGGATTTGTAGCAGAAGCTGGATGTCGTGTGGACAATAGCAGCATGCACTGATCTGGGATAGGACTATGCAGTATTTTCTGTCAGGGATCTGATCTAAAGCCCTTGCAAAGCCAATGATTGCAGAGGGATGTGCAGATGATTGGAACACCTCGGTATCAAGCCCTAAAATTATTCCCCCGTTGTGCTCAGCACTGCCTATTTGCTTCGGTTTCTGAAGAAGTTAGGGTTTACTCAGCATGGCATGGAGGGCACTCAACCTCACGCTACATGCAAGCCTTTAAGACACTATGTGACATATGGACTATGCCAAACACTGTGAAGATATGTTTTCCTTTGTGCCATGTAACTTTTGTTCTTTTTAAACGTCATCCTTATTACATGCGCTTTGATTGGCCTTGATATATCATAGGAAAGTGTGTGTGCATATAAGGTAAGAAGAGAGTTTTGTTGCCTAAGAGACAGCTGCATGGATAGCGGAGAGGCTATCATGTCCCTAAAGAAAAAAAGGAAGTAGAAGACTGCTGGGAGATTTTAGGAGATTTTTAACCCTTGGCAGGCCTGGTATGTAGCCTCTCAGGCAAATGTTGTTTTGTAGTTGAGGTCCTGAAGGCATGTAATAATGATGTCTTCTGTCTAAGTAAGGAGAAAACTGTTTGCCCAAAACTAAAAGAGGAACTGCTAATATTGGCAAAATACAAAAAGAATTTGGTTGTGTTCTAAGCTTTGTAGACTTACGCGGACAGATACAGAAACGTGATGAGCTTGTCTGGCTCTCTGGACCGTAGACTTTGGCGTTTCTACATGTAATTCCTATCAGGTTACAATTTTTGCTTGAGCTCTACTATATCTACCTAGCTGTAACAACATCCTACCTCAGCTGCAGAGGACATCCAGCGTGGTGTTTACCTCTCACAGCTTTGGTTGCCTTCATTTGAGCTTGCCATCTGTACTCTTTTCATCACCCGTAAAGAAAAATGGGCGCTTGCAAGGCTAGAGTCACTTTACGTTTTGTAGTTACCTACTTTAGTGGCTGCTAAACCCTAGCTAACCCTCGTTACTGGAGTGCCGGGGCTGGATTCAAAAAACAACTGAACATATTTGTGAAGGAACATCTACTGTGGACTGCTAAATTCAAAGTCACCACTTCTGGGTCAATAAATGCCTCAAAACGGAGATTACTGATGGTGAAAAAATAACTGTGGAAACTGTGGCTGTGTACTTGCCCTGTTCTTGCAGCTGTCTATAGGCACCTGTTGTTGATTGCTGCCTGAGACAAGCTGCTGGACTAGATGATTCATTGGAATGGTGTAGCATGGTCATTTTTGTGCTCTCATTTTTAGAAAGGTCTCTCTAAACAAAACCTCATTAAGACCTACCTAATAGCATCTCTTTAATGTCTCAGGCTTGGCGGGTGCTGAACAGCTTCAGCTTTTAGTGCCGGTTAAGGGGCCTGATTCTGCTCCTACCCACTACACTGACAAAACTCAGACAGACTCCGGTGGTGCAAGATGAGGCTTTAAATCTGCAAACCGGATGCTGAGGATAAACTGGAGGATGCTGCTGTTGCCAGAGAGAATCTCATTAGAAGCTGCTTCAAAGAACTTATTCCTCTGATAAATAAATAAGTAATAAAAATAAATAAACAGCAGGAAATGCCCTCTGCTTTGCAGAGGGTGAGGTTAACCCTCACCCTTTTGCATTATAAATGATTTGTGACTGCTCCAAGTACAGACTTGCCACTTGCTCTTCTGTTAGCAAGTCCTGGCACCCTGACAAAGCCACACAATTTATTGATGCTATAGAGGTTAATGGATCACTTTACATGTTGATAATGTCTTATTATTGCTTTGGTTATTAAGAATAATGTAACACAGATATCAGGAGCTGATAGTAACTGTAAGAATGTTTGTTCGATTATAGAAGGGATGAAGACTGCTGTGGGCAGGATTCACTGTGCAATTTGTGGTCTAAGCGAGTTTATCACAGCCACCTTTCTACACCTCTCTTTTCCACAGGTTGTCCTCAGTACCGACTATTGGAGCGGCCATTGATTGCCAGTGTTCAACACCTGGGAAAAGAGCATGGTAAATGCTGCAATTGCCCCACGAATGGACAGAAAACAACGCCTAGCTATGCTAATGGGTGCTAAGACTACATGTAAAGGCACATTTGATCCTTGGCATTAGAGATTTGTGTCCCAGATGTGTATGGTTTGGATTATTCTGGGGTTGTGGTGGAGTATTATAGTCTGGAGGGAATATATCACCGAACTGGGATTCTGGAAGTCGTGTTTCTCCTCTCTTTTGTGCTGGGAGGGAGAGAAGGGTGGTGCTCAAATTGTTTTGTTTCCCTCTGTCTCAGTTTCCCGATCTGTAAAATGATAGCGATAACACTGGCTATCTCTCTAGGGCACTTTGAGACTTGCTGAGGAAAAGAGCAGCTCTTATCACAGCTGCTTTTGTTGCCGCTTCTCTATTACTATTAAATAATAAACAGGCCACTTCACTAAGGTAGCATAAATGCTCTTCTCTTAGCAGCTCCGTTTTACGGGCTGGAATACATGGACATTGGTAGCAACCATTCCAGATCCTTACTGCAACGTGGTGGCCTTCTCTACCTCGTGGTGCTTTCCCCATTGCCACGGTCTGCCAGGGAGCCCTGCATTCTCTTGGCACCCTCTGTCCAAGGGAGCTCACCCACATTTTGGGCTCTTCAAAGGGTAAGGGTCTGAAGCCCGTTCCTTTGAACATCCAGCTTTAGATATGACTGGATACAAGAGTCTGACTCCTACCTTAAATTCTGCTCATCATTAGCTGGCAGAAGAAGGAGCCAGAATACTTGCAGCTTCACACATAGTCCCACCCTCCCCCTGCCTAAATTATGGTATTAGAAGCACATATTAAGTTTCTTCTCCTTGTTATTTTGATGTTAACTCTGCCAGGACTTGACAATGTGTAGAGAGAGAAGAACAGCTGTTTCTCGGGATGATGGCGAATGCTAGCGTGTAGCAAACCAGTCACTTTTTTTCTTCCTGCGCTAGTTGCTACATCCACCTAGGGCAAAGCAACACTGCCCCTCTCCATGCTGGGAAACTTTCATAAATGTCACTTCCATCAGGGAGCCTGCTTTATCAGCCAGCCTGGCTGGCTGATACAGGAAGCTCTCAGGCTCTCCTCTCATGTCCCTTCTCTCCAGTATACTTGATTATATGTATGTATGAATACATATACATATATATGTACATATATGTATAGATGTGTGTGTGTGTGTACATATATATGTAGAGGTATATCTGTATGGTGTGGTGGGAGGGAGGCTGTGCAGCTGGCTGGGGGAATAGGTGGCTGTGGGAATACAAATGAAGGCATGGAGTGTACTGCAGATCTGGCAGGCTTGGTTGTGTTTGGATGGTATGTAAGACCCCATGAAGCATTGGCTATTAATCGCCTGTTCTTTCCCAGGCTGTGTTTAGACTGAGCCAGGGATACAGTGCTAGTGCTTTAAAGACTTCATCTAAGGCTCTCTTTTTCTCTTAGGACATCCACCACAGTCCTGTCAGGCCTGCCTTCAGGAATCAGTCTCCTTTTTCAGGCTGGCTGATGTCTGACTACTTCAGACTCACTTTTCCACGAGGATAATAATCTCTTTGCCTGTTTACCTGAAAGTCTGTTTTTTCCAGTTCTACAGCTGCATTCGTAATACAAGGAAAAACCAGCCGTCAGCAGGCTCCACAGCCCACCTCACTCCTGAACTCTGCCAGACATCCCATGCAAAGCGCAACAGGCATGCTGGGCCTAGGAATTGCGGAGGCTCACTCCACCGGTCCAGAGGCAGGGCTTGGAAGTAGGCAAGATTGGCCCTGAGGTGTATCTTGAAGGTCTCCAGTGACTGCCTGCACGAGAATAAGCAGTGAGTCCAGGAGTGAGGAGTTTTGCTCAGAGGAACCCTTTGTTACCATTGAAATAAGGATTCAGAGACTGTATTTCTTATGCAGATCCCCTTTTCCCCTTAACACACCCGAGGGACCCGCTGAGCTTGTCCCTGCAGTGCCTCACCGCTTTGGCCCCTGCTCCTCTCTGTGCCTCCTTGGCTGGGCTTGTAGAGGCAGCCAAGTCCCTGCTCAACAAGCAGTTCATAGGAAGCCTGCTGGTGATGACAGCTAATTGTGAAATGTCATGTCTGAGGCTTCCCTTTTATCTCATCTTGTAGAATCCAGCAAAGCTCTCCAATGTCCTTTGGTAATACGGGAAAGGAAGTGTCAATACAGCAACAGCTGCTTTTCTGATAGTGGGCTGACAACGCAGCGAGTACATGATGTCATGGAAGGAAGCGGCAGCTGATGCCATGTGTGCAAATCCTAAGTCGGTGCAAAAAAAAAAAAAAAAAAAACACCCTATCACCCTCCCCACCCTTGTTCCCATGTAATACTAGCTTTTGAGGGGAAGTATTAAAGGCATCTGCTGCCAAGACCTGCTGTGGCTTCTCATCCTCCCTGTGAAATGAACACAGTCCACGTGAGTTACTACAGGGTAACTAAACTTCACATACACCAAAAAAAACCCTGGCCCAATCCTGCAGTCTTTCTTCAATTTTTCTTCCTGCAGAAGCCAAATTACATTATGGTGGGTTAGCCTGAGCTGAGCTAGGGCTCAGTTTTCTTTAGAAACCAGTGGTTATTTTACATTTGTTGTCTGCCGCAGTCTTTCTCTCTATGCTGTCATAAAAGGAGCTTGCTAACTCAGCCGTTGTCAAAGTGGGCTTTGCTAGGGTGCCCTGGTCTGGGAGTGCTTACTGCCTTTGTAGTTCAGTACACACTGAAACTAGGTTTCTTCAGAGGAAAAAGAGGCAAGCCAAGGCTCCACAAATGACAGCTCCCTGGTTTTGTAAGTAATCACTTGATTTGGAGCAATGAAGGGCACAGGAGAATTGGAACAGTGGCGTGCCGGTGATAGATTGCTTCCCTCTTTGAGCAATAAAGCCGACGTGGATGAAGATGCATGTCATGGAGCACTCTTCGAGCTCATTCTCGGGGGGGTTCTCCTACCTGATGGTCTATCTGCCTGCAGCCCCTTCAACTCCTCCAGTCTGGCCCAGTGCTGCTAACACAAGTGTTAGTCTGGCAAAATGCTTGATAACAGATTAATGACCTCAGATGAACCTGGCTACTTGAATAATCTATGACAACAGAGCTTTAGGTCTTGCCTTTCCTTCATATTGAGTTTCATATTTATTTTTCTGTATACAGTTTAGAGGTTATTTTTAGCACTGTTCAGTGGACAGGTGGTTTAAGATCAAACACAGCTACAAGGCGAAGCAGTATATGACTAAAGCTAGAAACTTGTGCTTGGTTGTGTCAGACAAAATGATTCTACTTTTGGAATATTTGATCTAGATTATTCAAAATTCTTCCTGCCTTTGTTCCTAGTTTTTGGAAGAACCTAGTTAGTTCAAAACATGATTGCTCGTCAGGAAAAACATATTTCCTTGATTTGCACAGAGGCTAGATTAGATTCCCAGTCCTGATAATCAAAGTAAGTCATGAGGCTTGGATGTGCTACGGCTGAGTCTTGATGCATCTGCCCCCACAGAGGGACAAGCAGGGCTAAGCAGCCAGGCTGGAACATGGAATCAACACTGCTGTACTGTTCACAGCACCCAACGCCCCTACACAATGCTGCATAGATACACCAGCCCTTCCAGAGAGTGCTGATGTCTCCGACATGGCACAGCATGGCACGGCATAGACGTGCCCCTTTAAGTCACAGCTTCAGCTGTAGCTGAAATAGCCCAGCTGGGTACATTTCATTGAGTTTCTGAAATTATACATGGTGGGGACTAGTTCAAAACACAACGGGAGAAGAGATGCATTAATTTCATGCGCTGAGGCAACCTACACCTCTGGACGATTTGGCCCACGCTTTATATGGTCAATTGTCATCCTCATTAGAAAAAAATACCGTGAAGAAAGACCCTTTCATGCAGGAAAGAAGGTACACAAAAGAATGGACAAAGCCTAAGCACAGTTCTGTAACAGTACCGAGGGTGAAGCCTGAAGCGTCAGAGAAGGAATGATTCCCCATGACCTCTCCCATAGGGTCAGGGTGGTTCCCACTGGCTTTCTAGATGCTGGTAGCTTTTTCAGATACTACTTGGCACTACCAAGCAATAAAACACCTTTAAATGCCCAGAGTTTAATGACACCTGGCATGCGGAGGGCATTCAGCCTCCCAGGCATCGACCTGGTGAAGTGATGCTGAGGTAGCAATAGACCAAGAGGTATCGTGGTGCCAAGCAGGCTTATTATACGGCAACTGCAATAGTACAAAGAAAGCACTGGCCCCTTCCCACGCAGAGGAACTTTCACCTCATGCTACAGTCATGAGACGTTGAGAACATCACATCTTTTCCTGCCGTGAGGTTTTAACCCATGAGAATTTTCTCTGCGTGAATGCCTGTGATGCATGGCACTCACAACTAGGAAAAGAAACTGAATCCAGAGTGGCAAACAGGCTTTAGATGGACACATATATTGCAACCTAAAGAATAATTGAGTATTTCATACCCTATGGAGAGGCGTTGACAGGACAGCTTCCAAATGTTTTCCTCAACCCTCATTTCAGCAACCTGTGGGAAAGAGGAGAGGGCACTCCCCAAAGGGCTGAGTGGAGATGCCAGCAGGGTGGGGGCTTGAACCATTTATCTCAAAGGAGATATGGAAGCTTTAACCACTGGAACATGGGCTGGAAAGACAGCACGTCCTCTTTTTCTTTGCTTTAGTGGTTGATGACTAAGATTCTTCAACACAACACCCTAAAACCTGAAGCATTTAAAAGATGCCAAAATGAAGTATTCTGAAAGTTCAGAATGTCACTTGGCATCTTATTTTACAGCCTGAATTCACAAACAGTATAAATCACCTTGGCATGATATTTTTTTTAAAGAAGATAAATGATTTGGCAATCCCTTATCATTGCTTCCTTCCTACCCCCTGAAAAATGCTTCTGAAACATGGCCATCTCAGACCTTTAGGCAAAAACCACAGAGCTGGGTATGAAAAGGGAGGAATCTATTTTGAAAGGTTTTGATATTTTCAATAAACTGTTTGAAAGAGACTATAGAGACAGATTCTAATCTCAGACATGCAGAAGCAAATCACATATTGCTTCACTGAGCTGTGATGATTTCAAGGAAGCAATTCCAGATTAACACTGGTTTAAAGTGTTTGACATATCCAGGAGGAATAAACCTGATTTTCTTGAAAGCCCAAGTGTCTTTTGCTTGTTCCTTCATCTCTTTCAAAACGAACCCGAAAGTCAAGCAAGTAAAAGTCTGTAATCTAACAATTATAAAAACCCTAAAGACGAGGACAATTGATGCTAAGCCATATGCAGTTTAAATGCTCTGTCAGTGTAGTTCCTTTTACAAAGACATTCCCAGAACTATTCTGACCAAATCTCTCCTTTTCATGTGCTTCATTAAAATTGTAGATGATATACAAAATCAATGCAAAATACACCTGCTCTGGGGTCACACGGTTTCAGTTTTACATATTATTGCTTGCAGTAGATGCTTTAACTATATCATAATACATTGGTAGTGCTGGACATATTGTTTGTCAGGAAACGTAAAGGAATTAAGTCCATGCAACATTTGAATATGCCATTGAATTCGTAGGCTGCTTTCTGAATTGTTAGCACCTTGCTTTAAATAGGAGATTGTAGCTTACTTACGAACACATCCATCAGTAGGTGTTCCAGCGTCACTTCAATATCCTCTAGTTTAGCTGCTAAAGTCATTCTGAAGTCAAATGTTAGCGCCGAGCGGAGAAGAGCCCTCAGGAGTCCCAATCCACACTGCCTGTGGTCAAAGCTAGTTCTCAAACTGCAGCAAATGAGTTTCTTACAGATGATAAAGAAAATCAGGGAAACTAAAACATAACATCTGAGTCTAGATAGCTTTTGGACTCAGTATCGGCAGTCACAGTCCAGCTTGCAGGACTGAGGGTTATTCCATGTGTGCAAAATGGAAGCAGAGGCTGCAATATGCGTGCTGCTTTTCTTTTAGAGCTTCACAGTCAGAAACATGGAGTTATATCTGGGAAACCACAACAGAGGGAGGGAGAGACACACACAGAGGGAGAGAGAGGGAAGGAATGGAATAAACTGTCTTTGAGTATGGCTGATATTTATAGGACTACTTGTTTTGGACTCCAGTCCATTTCTCTGTTCATTTCTGACCTTTCGAAAACGGCTCAACACACTGGAGCGTATTGTAAAACGGGGGCAGCAGGTCCCACAGAAGTTGGCTGTGACCGGTGCTGGGCCAATTCACACAAGCACACCATCAATAGCTCTTTGTCAGAGCATATCAGGCTCTGCACTGTAGCTAGTGACAGAGGAGAGCACAGACGTGTAAAAAACAAGGAAATGAAAGTTGTTTGGGTACTAATTTTTTCCGAAGAGTATTAATAGATTCCCTTACCCACTCTCCAAAGCATCAACCTAAAGTACAAACCATGATGATGGCTGGGGTTGTTATGGAGGGGAATAACCTCAAATGATCCTGCAGAGTTTCATTCTGCAAATGTCCTGGACCCCGCTCCGAAATGTCCTCCCACTGCCGAACACTCTCAGCCCTGTAGCATCCCAGTGCAGGGTGCAAAGCACTTCCCAGGACCAGGCTTGTCCTTTTACTGCGTATGAGGAGAAGTTAAAAGCATAATCCTGAGTGCTTGCTGTTCCTCTGCACATCTACTCCTATTTACGTCAATGGAGAAAAGGTGACGTTGCTGCTTACTTATCGCTTTTTGTCTGTAGCGCTCAGAGCACCTCAACTAGCAGTAGGGTCCTGATGAGTCTAATTCAACCAAAGCTAAACTCAGTGGGGACCCTTCATGGGTTTTGGTTAGTGCTGTTTGGGAACCGTTGCCCTTATTTTATAGATAAGGAAACTGAGACATAGAAAGGAGAAATATTGAAAGTCATGGTCAAGAACGGTGCCAAACTTTTCTGAACCCTAGACAGTGTTAAATTCACCAGACTGCCTGGTCTTCCACACTGTCCACAGAGGAGGAAACAACTTGTGCATCTACGAAGCTCTTATTTATTTATTCAGTAAGTACCCACAGAGTTTGAAATCTCACAGTGAAATCTTGCATGTGATATGTTCCAGATGCTGGAAAAAATCCAGAAGGCTGCCCTAAAGGTTTCAGAAACTGAAGAGCAGCATTACTCATAAAGGTGCAAGATGGATTGAGTTGATGGAGCTTAGAGGGACCTCAAGTCATAAATTTGAACTAAATGTTCTCAGAGTTATAGCTGAAATCACATTTTCAGACATCTAGCATCAGTGTCTGAACAGGAGCTGCATCTGATGGTTGAGTTTTACTAGACAACAACATGATAGACCACTTGGGGCACGATATGATGGATAGTTTCAATAGCAAAGAAGGGCATGTAATTCATTTTCCAAGTGGACCAACGCTCAACCACAGAAGGCCCTGCATCAGATAGTATCTTAGCCACTCCAGAAATAAACTGAGCAATGGAAGCTTGCCTACTGCAGGGAGAGCCTCTTAACCGTGCACGTATCGCTCTTTTGTTAAAGTTTTGACAACGAGTATCCTCACCAGTCTGAGTGGAAGGATGTTTTAATGAGCGTAGGTAAAAAGACAAAGAAATATACTTGGAGGGTAATACATGGGAGGCTGTCAAAACTCAGGGAACCGTAATGCAGTATGCTGATGAGCAAGCTAGTAAGCAGTTCTCATCTCTGCAAGAAGCTACATAGGTTTCAGTGGAGGTGGATTTCATGTGCGCTGCTCTCTCAAAAGTAATCGCAGAAGACCTGATTGCTGCTAAATCCTTCATCTCCTCAGACTTTCATGGAAATTTAGAGCCCCTAGAAAGCTAAAGTTTCTACCTGCAAGAGCAGACTGGACAAAGGGGTGAATGACTGTCCTTTTGCAAGTCCTCATCTCTACTCCACAGCAACCGGTGCACAAACCGTGTCAGCAGGAGATAGCAAAGGTTCACCAGGAATGAATTGTGCATTTGTTCACCTCTAACTCATATTACTGTTCAATCAGTCTGACCAAAACAAAAACTTTACTGGAGTTAAACATGTGATCTCTTCCCCTCCCCAATTCCATTTATTGCACAATGGCTCTCTGTTAAATACAGAGATACGAAATTAAAGAACCTTTTCTGTAGGCCTCCTCAATGCAATAGCACAGGGCAAACGTGCCACTTGTGTTGCTTGACTGTCGCTGTAACTGCATTGTATCAGCTGCAGAGATAAGCAAAAGACATCTTCCAGGATCAGAATGCAGTTTCCACGTGACGGACACTTTGACTCCAACACAGGCTCATTTGTTCTCTTCTCAAAGATGAATTTCGAGATTATTTCAAAACTGATAGAGAAAATAGTGTCAGGCACAAGAAAATGGCCTAAGGGAAAACATAATGGCTTCCCTGACTCCCAATCGGGAGACATCTGCCACTAAAAATGCCGCATGCTCCACTGGTGACAGCAAGGAGGATGAATGGGTTTCTGGGTTCCAATGCAAGCTAAACTTTCAATAGTCTATGTTTCTCATTGTCACAGTAACATATATCAGAGAGATGAAGCTGAAGTCGGTGAGATATGCCAGCTCTTAGACTCTTGCAGTCACTTTATTCAGCATAGTGTTTCTCTGACTGATCGAAATTCATTCTATTTAGAGATGGTCAAAAATTTGGGGAAAATTTACTTGACTGAAAGATTTGCTTTGCTGAAACGAGTTCTGTGGAATTTGTCTAATTCTCTAGAATGCTGGGTATTTTGCACCCGGTGGATATCTCTCTCTCTTTTTTTTTGTTTTTAACCTTCAAATTACATAAAAAGTTTCAGTTTCGTAGCAAAGCACAATGGGAAAACACTTTAAAATCTATAAAATGTGCAGAAGATGAGATAAAAAGTTATTTTCCTTGCTCTAGTGATAACAAGCAGTTGGCTTAGTTGTGGTAAAAAATAATATTTAATATTTAAAAATGCCTAAAATAAGTACTTAAATACTTTTTAAAAGGGCCCCAGAATGTAGAAAGTTGTTTCACTCAATGCCTTGCAAAAATTGTTAGCAGAAATCAGGATCACAAAATCACAACATCTAAGCAGAAGAACTTATTTCAAACTCGTCAAAGCTTAGGGAGCTCTGAATCTACCTTATTTGCTCTCTTCTAACTCTCGACTTAACATTGCTTACCCCAAATGACCTCTTTTATGGAAATATCCAGTTAAATACATAAACAAGAAACCAACAGAATATAACTGGGTTCCCCAGAGATTATTCCCAAACCCTCCTTATGTCTGTGCATGTGTATCAAGCATCAAAATGAGATTGCAAGTAATAAGGAGAAGGTCTAATTTGGGTGATTCTTTACTAAGTCCAAACACTTTTCTTATCAAATCATTATTTCCATCTTTTTGAATTCCTGAGAATTTATTATTTTGGCCTTTGAAAGCATGAGACCTCTTCTATTTAAAGCAGAGCATCCATCTGACAACACACCAGGGTATTTGTGCAGAACAGGATGTTCTTCTACACCCACATTTTCCCCTCACTTCCTTCCTAGCTTTCTTCTACCATTTGGGAATAAGATATCAGAAGAGAGCTGAAGAGCGGAGACATTTGGAACACTTTTGCCAAAACGAGATTTCAGCAAAATGCACTGGTTTTCAAAACTGAAATGTTATATGGGGATACACTGGGTCCCAGAAGAGTTTTCTCAGGAGAGTTTCAGGGATGGGAGTGGTTGATGACAGGAGGAAAAAGTCACTCTGCAACTGATTGATTGAGGGCCAGTTTGCAAAGATGGGGTACTAAAGCAGAGTGCAAACTGTGCAAAGCCTAAAGCTAACAAGAATGGGTTAAAGAGTGGATATGAGGCTAATTAGCTCCAGGATGCTATGCTTTCACCATCCCAGCTTGCAAAAATAGAAGCCTAAGAGTATGGGAAGGAGAACAGGCAAATTATTGCTGTATGAGGCAAGAAGCACGGCTGGGTTGTGGACTAGAGAAGGGAACCTGGCTTGCCTGCACGGAATTAGCGTGGGGGCCAAGCTCTAGGTGAATGTGGATGTGAACGTGAATGATGAATATGGGTGAAGGTCTGTTTGGGGCAAATTCTTTGCACTGCCAGCCCACAGGCATAGGATGGGACGACAACTCTGCCGCGGCAAGCTGGGATGGGGATTCTACCCAACTAGAAGCCAAGTTTTATGAACACCTCTACTTTAAATAGTCAGAGTGAAGATCTGAACCTCAGTCTCCAGGCTGCCCTCTTTGGGATCTTATACACCTTTTTTCATGACAAGCCTCCCGTTGTGAGAAAATAGGTTTGCTGCAACAAAGTGTGAAGCTGCTCCCTTCAGAGATGAAGATGAAGGGTTCCCCCCCCTCAGCACGTGCAATGAAAATAGAAAGTGCTACAGAGCCCTAGGGGTCCATTTGTCCTCTTGGTAAGCTTGGATGACAGGCAAAGATCAGCTTCCAAAACCCTCCCTCCACCTCCACCTTTCCTCCTACATAAAACCTGGGATGTAGCAACTCATCAACTCGATGCCTCCAGGCTGGATTGCAGTAATTCACTGAATCTAGAGCTAAGCGTGAAGACTGCCAGGCTGCAGTTGGCCCAGGGCACAGCCATCTGCCTTCACCATGGTTCAGGGCACCATGAGTCAACCTCATCCTGCAGTAACTTTCAATGTCAGCTGAAGGCTTAGGTAATAATTTTCCAATGAGTGAATTACCTAATGCTACAGCAAAAGCTGAAGGTCGGCCTATGACCCAGCCCCAAAGACATGCTCCAGAATGAAATGCAACAGTTTCGTCTGCTGAAGGCATCCAATTATGGGGCAATATCTCCAGAAGAGGAGTCCTGCGAACCTAGAGCCTGTGCAATCAAGGCAATGATGAGCTCGCTCCTGGGATTCTGCAGGGATCTGGGCTGGGCCTGGTACGTTGCGGTCCAACATACTCGTAGATGACCTGAGAAAGGCTGTGACCAGTAAGGGAGCACAGTTTTCAGATGACACCATGGTATTCCAGGTAGCGAGGACAAGGGCCTGCAGAAAGATCTGATGAGACTGACTGAATGAGCAATAAAATTGCAAATTAAATTAAATGTGGCCAAAAGCAAAGTGATGTGCATGGCAGAAAAAATGTTCTGAATTTCACATATAAAATTATGGGCTCTGAGCTTACTCGAGAGTGAGATACTGGGATTATAATGGTTCTTTGAAATGTCAGGCCATTGCTTAGTAGCAATGGGAAAAGCGAATTAAATATTAGCAATTACTAGGAGGCAAGCAAAATATAGAATATCATTACGACACTGAGTAAATACGAGGTTCACCCACAACTTCAGTATTGCCCTTACATCCCTTCATCTCCAGAAAAGATATAGCAGTGATGGAAAGGCTTCAAGTAAAGGCGATAAGGATGAACAAATGTAGAAAAATGACTTCTATAAAGGAATGACTGCGGAAGCTACCCGGACTCTTCAGTCTGGAAAAAAAGATGCTTGATGGGGAAATGATGGAGATCTATAGAACGACGAGCGACGTGGAGAAGGTGATCAGGGATTGGCTGTTCACTGTTTCTTCCAATACAAGAGCAAAGATACATTAAATGAAGCCAGTAGGAGCTATGTTTGGAGAAAATAAAAGGAAGTGATTCCAGCACAACTAATAGCTGATCTGTGGCACTCCTTGCCAAAGGATGCTATGGATGCAAAATTTTGCATAAGTTCAAAAAAAGACTAGCCTAATTAAAGGAAGATAAATCCGTAGAGGGATACAGGATACCTTGAAGCCACATCAGACTTAGGAAGTCCCTGGTTTGCAAACGTCTGGAAGGTGGGAGGCTATCCTGTGAAAATATCATATATGTTTTTCACTCTTCCCTGGGCATCACTCATAGCCACTGTAGTCATAAGACTACTCTTATGTTTCAGTTCCGTATGAGACACTACCACAAATTTATTATGAATTTTCCTAAAAGCCTAAGCCGATTCCAGACTCTATAAAACAAAGTTCTCCATGTAGACCATTGACCCCCAAAAACCAGAAATGTCAGAGACTCCGTGAAGTCACTAGACCTTTAGATATTACTGCTAAGTTGGCATGGAAGGTATGTGCACACTCAGGTCATGGCAGCAGCAGAACTGGCTGCTCATCAAGGGCCTAAGCAACCCACAGTTGCCACCCGTTGAACAGGATCTACCCATCTCTCCCACACCAGGTTGGGCTTTTCTTTTTAAGAGGGATACATGCGTGTTTATTTCCCTTTATTTACAAATAAGCCTCCCAGAGTGCCTGATAAAACCCCTTGGAGGTGAAGCCACTTTGACTCGTAACTTGTTTTGCTTCTGGCAAAGCTGATGCTTGAGACCACCAGTGGAGAAAGGGACAGAGCACAGGGGATGATAAACTCAGTTATAACCTTTCCTTAGAGAGCGTCCAGCTCCCTTCCCTAAACAGTGTGGGCAGGGACTGCAAGCACACAGTGCTGTGCTGGGCAAGGCTCCACCGTGTTTGAAGACCTGTCAAAGGGCCTGTTGCGATCCTACTTGTCTGTCCATCTCCTCGCAGGCAATGGGATGCAGAACTAATTTCTTGTAGCTGAGGGGTTTGCCAGGCCTGGGCTGGCCAGGGCCGTCTGTTGAAGAATGAGCGTGGGAGTCCCATTCCTGACCTCTCACCCGCAGTGGGATTGACATAACTCCATAATGGAGAAAAATGCTGCTTCCACACGACAACAAGATAAACGTTTTTATAAGAAAGTCTCCAAATGGAAAGCGCCAACAGCCCTGAGGTATTACACAGAGAGAAGCGATGACTGGAGTTGAGCTACCCTGGCAGGTTTATCATCAAGGTTCACTCCAGCATGTAACACGGATATTTGTCTTTTTTATGAAGCGAGCTTAGCATTAGTAAAATAGAGTCTCAGTTCATCCTGCCACTGAAGAGTCCCAGGTGCTGTGGAGTGCCAGGCTTTCTGGTTAAAAATCTCAGCTATAATTTCTGTTTTACAGTTACTGTATTCTACCAACATCTCATCTCCTTCCTGGGCGTAGTTACCACTTTCTGTCTTTTCTCATTGCTCTCATTGCATTGCTGTCTCCTCACTGGGTGGTCCTTCTTTCCTTGATGGCTCCACACTACTCTCTGTAACTATGACATTGTTTTGTTTTCATGATTTAATTGAGTGTCCTGAAAGACATCCCTTGACTAGAAGGCATCTGTCTTCTGTCCTTTCCACATGCGCTTTCATTTAAAAGACACTCCACGAAAGGGAAGGGAAAACCTCAACTTTTCTTTCTGCTGGAGTGCCTCCAGGGCCAAACAAGTCCCCGGAGGATGGAGACCAGTGCAGCCCTTCTGTATTCAGCACAGATGAGCAGGGCGGGTAATGTTTTGATGGTCCTTGTATGTTTTCACCCCTAAGACAGGTCTGTGGTCATAGTCTAATGCCTACCCAGATCTGTCTCCCATGACAGGAAGCTCTGCAAGACAATTAAACTATCCAATCATAGCAATAGAAAAACAATGTATTAAGACATTAATAGCCCTTTTTTAAATATCAAGAAAAAACTGCCATTTTCTAATTCTATTTGCCACAACCTTAAAATTCAATGTCCTTCTAGATTCCTCCGTCACTTTCTCAAAACTTCATCCATTTCTCTTCAGTCTCTCTCATGTCTCCTTCTAACCTCAAGGTGACCTGCTGGGTAAGGTTTCACCATTAAAGAAGACTTTGTGCCTTGCTGCATTGATAAAGTTTCCTTGCGAGACCACTGTGCCATGCACATGCTCAAAGATGCCCAGGTGCCAGTGAGTCACATGAGCCTATTATTTAGCTTGCTGTGATCCCTCCTCATCTTCCCTTCTTGATGTAGCAAATCAGCTGCATTATTAAAATGATTAAAAATAGACTGAGCTCGCCTGAGACCGCATCTATAATGGATCAATTGCTTTTTATATAGTTCTGGCTCCCTACAGTGCTGCTTTGTCATGTCACTTTCACTGATTTGGACCAAATCTTGAAATAATAGGCACATTCAGGAGATATAAATATAGTTGTTTATTGCCTTAAAATGGGTCTACAGACAAATCACAGGCCCAGCTTCAGGTATTTGGAAGTTAAATCTTCTCCCTCTGTACTTCCTCTTTTTGGGCCTGAATCAAAAGCTGTTTTTGAAGTTTAGGGTCTGCTTTATCGTAAACTATAGGAACTAGTTCTGCTGCTCAGAAATCATTCCCTCATAGGACATTGATTTAAACAGCTCTTGGCTCAAGCCTGAATTTGATTCCAGTATGAAATAGTGTAGAGTTAACACTGAAAAGCTGCTCTATAGTGAAGTAAAAATAAATGCTCTGCATTGTGCAGCTTAACAGGGTGTTAATTTCTTGGGAGCGCATAAATAGGAGGCACAGAGCACATCTGTTTGCTGGCGTTCGGCAGGGAAAGAGCAGGGGAAATTTGGAGTCCTGCAACAAGGACAGGCTGAACTTTGTTCCCATGTCTTGTAGCACTACACAAAGTCTCCTCTGTAGAATAGCCAGTTAATTAAAAATGATATTTATGGTCCCCTTGTGATACGTGCCCGTAATCCTGCTATTAGCATTGCTACAGAAACTGGCGCTGCATGAGGGTGGGGGCTCCAGCGATGCTAACAACAGTCTCTCGTCTTCAGTGCTCCCCAGAGAGCTGGAGTCAACACGAGAGGGGACACGGGGACAGCTGCATCCCGCTCACGTGCGCCGTGTTTGCTGATGGGTTTTATGGCCCTGCCACTGCCCCGCACGCCGCGGGGTCTCCCCACGACCACACTAAGGCTGACAACGCTGGCCCCTCGCCTCTGGGTGCAAGGCTAACTGGGGGCTGAGCATGCCAGCAGATGCCCCTCAGCTTGCGGGGTCCTTAGAGGACGTCGTGTTGGGCTTTCTGCTTGGCCTGCAGATAGGGTACCGGGACACCTCCCTCTGTCCTGCTATCAAATTCCCAGGTGTTTTGCAAACAGAAGTGAACGAACCCACCTGGCGCCCCAGGTAAGACGCTGTCAGCTTGCATTATCGCTTGCTCACAGTTGCACACATGGAATTTAATGCACCCAAAAGCTCCAAAATGCCACCCTGCGCTCTGACCACTTGACTTCCCTTCCCCTTGCCGTTTGCTTCCCGTGACTCGCCTCGGACACAGGCCACAGCAACTGTCCTCCGATGGTCGCAGGATAGTCCCCCTTGTGCACCTGAGCATTTGGGAACAGTTGCATGGGTTCTTTCTAGGTGACGCAACAGTTTTTAGTTCACAAAGCCTGACAGCTCGAGAAGTGGTGTCCTGAACTTTTAAAATATGTGTACAATAAAACCTCATAGAAGCATCAGGGGAAGGAGAGGAGCAGGGGGGCTTTCCCTGACTTTAGGCCCCCTGTTTGGGCGGCTGCTCTGTAAATATCAGAAGGGAGAGGTTTCCCTCTGCGACTCTCTTAACTGCACCAGGGGCTCGTGGAGGGTATTTTGCCAGCGAGTCTCCGATCTCTGTTAGACTGAATTTAGAGAGCTGAAGAAGTGAAGCGATTTGCGATTTAACCCGACCAGGGGATGTCCCCAAGCCTATAATGGCAGCACGCTCCTATTTTTACATTCCAGCCCCAAAACGGGCCCTCACTCAGCCCCTCGAGGTCCTGCGCTGCCCCAGACAAGGACCATTCACCTCCTGGAGATGGTGTCCAGTCGTGGGGCCGAGGAAACAGCCAAAGGCAGCTTAAAAACACAAGTCCTATCATTGCTTGGTTCACATTCATTAAACTGGGTTTTCCAGCACTGCTGGATAACCTCTAGGCAGCTGCACTTAAAAAAAAAAAAAAAGACGGCACTATTTAACATTTCTGGGGAGTCCCAGGATTTTGGTTAAACATAAAGCTGCCTTTTACTGTTTGCATCCAGTTGCTGACAGCGTCTATTAATACACATTAATTTGTCCTAATAGCTGGACACTGCAAGTACACTACAGTAAGTTTTTAAAAGCTTAGTAAGAACAAGCTTCAGCTGTTGAATGTTTAACTTTAACTGCTACTAGATACATATGAGCTCCATCCTGACACCACTGAAAATAATAAGAAAAATCTCTTTTCCTTTAGCGTTTTGTTGCCAAATCCTCCCCTCTATTCATTTTTACAGACTGTTAGTCGGTTAAAAAGCACAGAGTCTACTAATAAAGAAAAAAAAAGATGATGAAAGTTAGAGAAACTCCTTGGCACGCTTTTTTTGGCTTTATGCTTTCAACTTTGAATTAGATGCCAAACCAGGAGAATGACACTGCAGAGGTCTGAGGCGTTAAAAAGCATGAATCAGACCTCAGCATGATTTTTTTTCCAAAGGAAAAGAAAAAGCCCCAAAGTAGAATTTTTTTAAAAATATTTTTTGGGTTCTTTCTCTTTGCCTTCTGGTTTCCGAGTTTCTGCATTATACTTAGCTGTATTTTAATGCTTTTCTTGACAGTAAAGAAGGGTAAAAAATTCTCTGTTTTCTCACAGAGTCTGACATTGCCACATAATCACTTGGTTGGAAGAGTCACGGTTTTAGGCAAGGCTCGGAGAGCACGAGAGTGGCTGGAGGACGCCTTTCCCCTGGATGTGAGGTTGGGCTGCTGCTTGCGGATCCTCTCCCCGTGGCTGTTGCAGCCGGTGGTGCAGGAAATGGGTCATTCCCTCCTTCTCCCACAAAATCGGACTGAAATTTCCAGGGGACCGTTCCTCAGAGCTGAGTTTGGCTCCAGTTCCCCCAAACCACAGCAAGGCTGCACCACCTCTCACCGCAGGACCATCCAGCAGCCTTACAGGACAGAAATCATCCCCCAAAGTAAGGGTATTTATGTTGTTTCCCGAGGGCTGCATTTGTTTTGCCCCGGCTGAGTTAAAGCTGTGGCTTTAACATGCCCTGGGGATAGAGCAGGAGAGACTGAGGCATCGCCAGGGCTTCTACTCAAGCAAAAAGATTTTTTAGCTGAATTTCCCGGATTATTCCGGACTGGAAGCCACGTGAGGCAGAAAGAAGGCAAAAAGAAGGTAAAAAGAACGACTCTGACAATACGATCTGGGAAAATGATTTCCTGATCCCCAGTTTCAAGTTTGGCTTGCCCCACCAGGTGTGACCAGATCATACAAGCCCGGCGCTGGGGAGACCGCAATTCCTCGAGTGGTCCTGGTGCGGCCTTTCCCTATCTCTTCGCAATCCCCAAAGCGGACGGACCCTGAGGGCCAAAGGACTGACCAAAGAAAATCATTTTTCTCTCTCTCCGCCTGCTCCGGAAACTGAAGCACAGCTTAACACGACACAAAAAATAGCTTGAAGAAGCAGCAGTCTCCTCTACTGCAGCGCTTTGCCGAAGCAATCAGCTATGATATCTCTCCATGCTGCAGTGCTGTGGATTGCAATAAAGATGACAAGTCTGTCACTGATTACACTCCATTACATCCTCGCAAGATTTCCTGTGCTGCCTGTGGAGTAGATGTCTTCACTTTGCTTTTAAAAGGATTTCGGGTAAAGCAGATGGCTGACATCCCCTGGCGGCATCAGTGCTCTGGGGTTTGCACCCTTCCAAGTGCTGCCCTGTGGAGGTGCGAAGGCTTGGAAGATCCACGATAGCCGGGAAATACCTATTAGAAACACATGGTATTTGGCTCCTACACTCCTTGACAGGAATCCTACTGGAAAAATAGGCTCAAGTAGGTACAACGGTGGGACCCAAATCCTGCTGAGGAGGCAAGTGAACGATGTGGGATGAGTACAGTGCTTTGCCGGGCTGGATCCAGAGCTGCCCATACCGTCTTAGCAGATCATGGGGGCACCAATGGATATGTGCACATACGGAGTTGCATAGGGTACACGTAGCAATACCCACCTCACAGGGCACCTGTGAGGCAGGGTTGTCTGAAGATGCCTCGCAGTCGGTGCTAGAAAGCAACTCGGTTGCACTGAGTCGTTTGCTTAGGTTGCAGGAGAACACAATCCTTAATAATAACCTCATTCCTATCAATGGGAACCACAACAAGGTCTCCGTCGTAATTTCTTCCTTCTGGCTTTCTATTTCAAAAAGACATGCAGAGTTTGGTGGCTTTGCCTTTGTTCTCTACAAGAGTCAAAGAGCCACCGCAGAAGAGCTGGCGATGTCCTCGTTGAATTCAACAGGGGATAAATGGAAAGTGCCTGCAGGGATTCTGGAAATAAAGCTAATGCTCGCTCCAGGGGGTGACAGGTTTTGCTCTCATGGGTAGCTCTGACAGATCCATCAGGAGGCACTTAGTTGTAAACCCCCCCAGACCTCTGGAGGAGGTTAACCCTCGTCTTCCTTCTGTGTTTATGTGGATCTGAACTGTCTAGTTAATGTAAGAGTAAAAAAAAAAAAAAGAAGAAGGCATGATAATGGGTCTCTTTAGAGGCGTTTTATGTACTTAGTAGAAAGCAGGAAGTAGAGACCTTTATAATTAAGTTGCTAATCTCTCACCAGATCTAGCAAGCGGTAGCCTACTCTAGTCGAAAGACAGGTTTAAGTCCCATAGCAGTTTTTGTTTTAACACTAAATACAAGCCAGGACCATTAACTCCTTCAGCCCTGAAACACCATTAAAAGTGATGTGCACTTCATTGGAGACCTGCGCTGTAACAAAGCTCAGACACCAGTCGGAGTCAGGATAACCCTCCCTGATAACAAAGAGATTACCAATAAGGGGAAGGTGCTTATACCCTCTGCTGAGGCATAGCCTCTCCTGAGGCTCCTCTCTCAGCAGTGTTCAGCTCACGTCATCTTCTTTATTTTCCCTCTCTTTGTATCTAACAAGCAACCTGCAGCAGAGAGTTAAGTGAGCTCAACACGCCGGTCCGAATAGAGCCGGGGGCATTGAGCAGATAGGTATGGAAGGATTTTCTCTCTGTCTCTGTATGTATGCACAGTTTCTTTACTGTAAAATAAGTACCAAATCCCAATTGTCCTAATCCAAAGCAATGGAGGTCTGTGGAGCGTGGGACCAGTTCTGGAGCCGGGGTAAACTCATACAGCTTCGTGCCATGCTGATATTTCCTCCTCCTACAGTAATCATTTAAATATGCAGACAGACAACATTTGCAGACTACTGTCATTCTACTGAGAAAAACAGGCAGGCGTAGAGGTATGAGATGGGATGTTTTGGCTTATTCGTCACTTTGAAAGCGACAAAAACAAATTAAATTAAAAAAATCCCCCTTCCTTTCACCATCCTCTCCACATACCTTAGGGTTTATATTTCTCTGCAAGCTGCTAATATCACTTTGTCACCTGCCTGGAGATCGTGCAGTCGGAGAGGGTGTCCCAAGGAGCACCATCTCTCATTACTCGCAGCCGCTCATCGACTCAGCTCTGAGCCCTGGGGAGCAGCTTGGTTTCGAGGCATTCTCCATGCCCCGTACCAAGGAGAAGCAGCACGAGGGAGGAGAGGAAGGAATGGAGGGAGGGAGAGACAGGAGGGAAAAGCAGCTTGTAAATCATCTCTGTATAGGAGGCAACCGGTTGTGCAGCATGCATTCCCCGACAGTTGTATACAACCCTGTCTGCACCGTACCAGCAGGTGAGTGGAGTGGATGGCAAAGTGCCCTGATCAAAGGGCTCAGGAGGTAGACGGGAAGGCTGGTCACTTACAGGCCTCTGAAGATTAAAAAGCATAACGTGCAGAGGTGTTACATGCACTAAAAAGCAAGAGAAAAACACTCAGAGAAACAGTCTAACGGTTAGGGGATCGTCAGAGATTCCTGATGCTTTAGGATTGTATTGCAAAAGCCTTCTACGCCACCGGAGCAATCAGCTGAAGCCTGTGAAAATCTCAGCATTTGCAATGGAGAGTTGCAACTACGGTAAATAACTCAGCCTTTCTGAGCACCACACGACACCCTCCAAGACAAGCTACGGACTGGGTTTTGTGTCTCTGCCAAAACGGCCCAGATATGAACGATGGTGAGCGCAAGGCGCGTCCAGCCCTCCATGAAGAAAATTGCCCATTTGTTCTTCCAAACATCTGCCTGTTTCTCATGCCTGTGGACATTAAATATTCGGTCTGATTAATTTCAGAAAGATGTTTCGGTGTGCTCTGAGTCAAGAACCAAGGGCACACAAATCTTGTCTATGTCACTGCAGCAGTCACCTGTCACTCGCTAAAACAGCATTAAACATTACAGCTTTTTCCTAAAGAAGGGTGATGCATAGATGATCACAAGAGCTGAAGTTCCTGTGGTTTAACAAATTACTAGTCATCAGCTTGAAGTAAAGAAGTTTGAATGCTTCCAGAAAATGGCAACTGGATCATAACACATATTAACTTTAATTAATTTGCTAATCTACAATAATTCAGTCTCTTGCAAACACCTAAGCATACCCGTTGGTTTATGTGCCCAGCCTTACTGGGTCAGGGGGAATGAGGAGACATTCACACACACACGGCATTTTCCTTTTCAGGTCCTCTAGACAGAAATCTTTGTGAGGTTCTGAAATACATATATTTACCAGAGAGGAGATTCATACTTTTTGGAAGAACAGGCCAGTGTTAACCAGCTTCTGGTGGGAAGGTTTCTGCGATCACCACAGGACCTTTTGCCAAAATGAGAGAGAAATCTATGCCTCAGTAGCCAAGCGGGTAGAGCGCTGTGCGGTTGGAGAAGGATAGCAGAGGAAATCCTGAGCGTAGTTCTCTCACATCTCTAGGATATGCTTTGCCACTTCTTTCCTATTAGAACCTATTGCTTTTATTTTTTCTGTTTCCATTTTTCAACTGTTGTGTCCCCAAATTGGAAAAGTCGTGTTTTTTTTTTTTTCTTCTAGTGGGAAAGGCAACTTTGAAAAGTGAAATAGGACAGAAAAAAGGCAGCGTGCAGGATTGCTCAAGAAATCTGGGGCTGTTTTAGAAATCCAGCTTCTGAGAGCAGCCTCTGAACACAGGGAAATGAATGTGAAACACACCCAAACTGTGGATATAGTTTCCAAACTCTGTCATGTATATTTGGACTGATCATAACAAATGCTGAGAGTCTACATTTCCCAAGGGCTTCTTTGGAGGCCAGGACAACTAAGTACATCATAAACTGAGGTCTGAGCTCATTCAAGGAGCTTCTGATCTGCATGGCTTCTAAGGAATACCAGGATCTGCAGTTCATCCTATATGGTTTGCAGAGCTTCAGTGTTCTGTGAACCCCAGATACGTGGCTGTGCCATGTCCAGAAATTGCACCAGGCATCCATTCCCATCTCTGGAGCACGGAGATACAGCTTCCTTCCAGCTACATGATTCCTGCACCAGATGAATTCGTCAGCACACAGCAGACCCTGTCCTGTGTCTACTGCTGCCTGATGGTCTTTGAGAACCTTTAACTCATACCAAGCTCCAGATTCACACACCCAGTTTGGGGCATCTGCAGTAGAGGCATTTATGTGTGACCTGGTTGTCTAAACTCCCATTATACTCAACAGAGTTTAGAGAGCTGTTCAACTCACTCTAAAGGACACATATAAGAAACCAAATCAGTTACTAAAACTGAGGCTCAGGCATCATCTGAGATGCCATAGTGTTACCTAAGAAATCTGCATGAGGCTGGCAGACAAGGCACTGGAGCTATAGGAGACCTGCAGCCTTCTGTAGCAGCAGCTGAGGACAAGGCAGGATGTGCTGATACTTCTCAAATGGCAGTATGTACTTCGGTTTAAGCAATTGAATCAAGTTCCTACACTTGGTCGGCTGAATTGCTTTCTGCACACCAGATCAAATATGGACAACTACAGCTGTAGCCACCCCAGGTTAGGTGGCTAGAGGGAAATCCCATTCGAGGCACCAAAATTCATTTTTTTGAGTGCTGTCACTTGAAGCGGTGATGGTGAAGCAGCTGTAACAGCCATGCAGGCTTTGTGCAAGGCCACGTCTGTATGCGTGAGGAGGCATTTGGCCATTCTGCCAGTGTTTGTATGTCACTGCAAAGTGTCTTGTGTGTCTTTAGTGGCAGCTGTACTACGGTTGGGATACTCTTGCCTGAGAAGCCAGCTGCAGTAAATAGTCCTGGATGTTCAGTGGATGGCATTGATTTTTTTGAGCCATCAGTGAACCTTTCAGCCAGCAGCTGCCAAGGGGGTGCCACAAGGGCTGCCTTCACAGCAGAGGCGTTAAAATCACAGTGTAACCTATTTATGGCCATTAAAAACCTCTCAACCCTTTGTGTTAAAGGTGATAAGTCAATTCTAGCATATTTGAATTGGCCATTTATTTTCTTGCCTCATACATTTCCTCTACAGAGCCAACTGAGTACCACACTTTCTATTTCTTCCCTCCTCAGTTCTGGCTGGCATTGGGCATGGTTCAGTATGTGTTGTGTGCCATCTCAGAGGTATTTGTACTTCCATACTCAGTAAGAGGAATGTATCCTCACTGACTGATGTAAGAATCCACATTTAGCTTTAACCAGTGCCTCCCTGTATAGGTAGGAAACAATTTCCTATGCAGGGGGACTAAATAGATAAGAAGCTCTCAGACTGGGAAAGATAACAGAGGGAAGATGAGTTCAAAGTGTATAAAATCAGGAAGGACACAGAGATCACGACTAAAGGAGGATTTTATGTATATACACATATATGCATAAATATATGCAACACCAGGACTAAGGACTGTGCAACGACACTAAGGCAGCAGATTTAGAAAGAGAGGAAGCTTTTTTTTGCACAGCGCACGACTGAAATGTGGAACGCATCTCCACAGGATGTAGGGGAGGCCGATAGCATAAACAGGTTGGAAAAATAATTAAGTAAATTAATATAGTAAAAGTTCATACAGGGTTGTTAAACATGCTGAAGTCAGGAAGCTGTGGAGCTGCTGATTGCTGGGAAGTGGGAGAATGTACTAGGGAAGAGCCTCCCTACATTTGCCTTGTTTTTCCCTTCACTTAAGTGTTTGTGACCGGCCTCTGTTAGAGGCTAGTACCTGAGCGGATGAACCTCAGTTTGACCTAGCATAGCTGTTATTTTATATTATGTATCATGTTATCATGGACAGAGAGTCCTCCAGAGCGTGATTCAGAGCAGGAGGTAATTCAGCTTCAACTTCTCTCCCCTGACTACAGAGCAATGTTGAGATGTTATAGTCTGCCTAAGCATGGAAGTTAGACACCTGAACTTGCTTAGTTTAAAGGTCCTCTGTTCTGGCTATGATTTGCGGAGAGCAATAGCAGGTTAAGTGTCTAAACTCCGCAGGTTTTAAGAGGACTTAGGTCCCCTTAATCTACTCAGACGTTTTTTATAATCTCTCCAGGCATCTCCACATATTTTAGGTATTGAAACCTCTATGAAAATCAAGCCTAGAATGTTCTCTTCTTTTTTACGTTGTGAATCTCAAGCTTCATTTGCAAAATGCTTGTGACCCATAGATATAAGCTACAGTTTCTACACTTTGCAACCTTTATTATTAATGGGGCTTTTAAAGCACTATACCGTCTGGAAAAGGCATATTTTTTTGCGAAAATAATTTCAGTAAGTTTTCTTCCCACAGATCACAGGCAGTGAAGGTATTCAGGGCAGTGAGACACATTTGTGTCACCTCCAGAACTCTCTTACTTTGAAAACTGATTCTTATACTTTTACCTTCCACACCTCATACAAGCAAGTCAAGAAGAGAGGTGCTTTCAGGCTTGGCTGAGTAGCTTACATGTAACCACGCCAGGCTCCAAACAGAACCGCATACACTAGAAACATAAATCAGGCCTGTAACACGAGTCTTTTGGAGGAGAACTCTATTTTATGTACTTGACCTGTATCCAGGGTTCATTTCAACATGACCCTGGTGTAACTCGCTTTATCAGCTGTAAAGACAAGCTCTCCAGCTGTACATTATGTTCACACTCCAAAGCCACCGGAGAAAGCAAGCAAACAGAGCCCCAGAGCACATCTATGAGAACGGACTAAGAAAGTCCCTTCTAAATCTTTCACTTTCACTGCTATAAAGCTGGAAGGATTAATCTGGGATGTACTCAAAGATGAAATGCCTTGTTTGATCTGGAGATACGCTTTTGAAATTAAATAGAACTGAGCTAAATTTTAAGGTGAGGGGTCCTCTTGAAGTGAATGATTTAAATGTTTCTTATTGAAAATGTTAAAATGGAGTTTTTTTCCGTTTGTCAGGAAGAAAGGGTCCCCCTTTCTGTGGCAGAAAGCATTAGCTGAATTCAGCCTGAGCCTGTGGATAGTTTAAGTCAGCCAGAAACTGCATTTATTAGCAAATAAACTATCCATCTGAAAAATGTTATCTAGTTCTACCCCAAATGTTCTTTCTATTGCTTAAAAATATCCTATTTATAAGGGAAGCTGTAGCTGAGCGTAGATTTAAGCTGTTGTGGTTCACTGTCTGGCGCAGTATCTCCTTAGGAAAGTAAACCAATTAAGCTCTTCTATTTTGGAGCATTGGTGCCTGTTTATTGTGTTATTTGAGGGAATACAGCCTCATAGTCTCTGACAGATGTGACTGCATTTCTTATAAGCAAATACCCTGTTTTCAGTGGCTTTGAGATAGAAATGGTCACAACACAGTTTGGGAATGCAGCTGAGACCAACAGAGCATCCTGCATCCGGGTCTCTGCCAATGGCTTTTACCAAAGGCTCTCCAAAGAATCTACCAGGCTGTTAAATAAAAACATTGTTCCTAATATGCATTAATAAGAGATGGCTTCTGGCTTGAAATGTGGGGAACCGTCAAACTTCTCATTACATATGCTAGGCCTACAAAAAAAAAAAAATCAGGAGTAAAAAGCAAAAAGAAATTAGAAATAAGAAAAAAGAAAACCAAGTGCTAAAAGCAGCTCTGTTTAGCCGTAATGTTTTACATTATTTTGAGAATCTTCTAAAAGTCTAATTGATTGCTTTGGCATTTGAAGTTCTCTGTTTCTTTACGAAATAAGTATAGCTCAGATAAAATTAATCACACCTGTCTTACCAAGGTGTCTGAGCCTTTTGCTGCAGGGGAAGGTGAGAAATCTACGCAGCATTTCCTTCAAGATGAGAGGTGAGACAGCCAGGCTGGCGGTGGCAAGGCTGGATAGGTGACACGGAGTGGGTTTCTGCTCATCCACCATCCACGCTGCTCAAGGAATTGCTTTTGCAGGCTGCCTGGCTGAGCTGGGGAGAGGATGCTAAAGCCTAGTTTACAAGCCTGGAGAAAAGAAGGCTCAAACGGGGGATCTTATCAGTGTGTATAAATGCCTGAAGGGAATAAGGAAAGAAGATGGACAAGAGTCTTCTCATTAGTGTTCGGTGACAGACCAAGAAGCAACAGGCATAAACTGAAACACAGGAAATTCCGTTAAACATAAGAAAAAACTTTTTTACTGTAAGGATGGTCAAACACGAGAACCGGTTGCCCAGAGAGGTTGTGAAGTCTCCATCCTTAGAGATATTCAAACCCAACTGGACATAGTCCTGGGCAACCTGCTCCAGCTGGCCCTGCTTGAGCAAGGCGGTTAGACAAGACGATCTCCAGAGTTTCCTTCCATCCTCAGCCATTCTGGGATTTTGTGATATGAGCACATATCCTGATACAGCTTTTCCGAGCTGTGTGCTTTGTGACCATGCTCCACCAGATCGGTTACTAGACAGTGTGTGTGCAGGTCCCTTAACATGCACATGTCTTTAGACCTGTGCTGACTGGGCTGACAGCTTTGGTTTTGCAGGCAGCGAACTAAGTCCATCCACTCACTTTATGTTTATTTTTACCAAGCAGACAGAAACGCATTGGCTGGTTCTATTGATTCACTGCTTTTGCTGTGTCCATCTAGGCAGATGGACCAGGTTCACAGCTACCTCATGTCCCCAAGGTAACCAAAACCAGCTTTCTTGTCTGCATCTGTGCAGCTGCTAGAAACTAAGGACTCAGGCTAGTGACCGAAATATCGGAAGCCTCTCATTTTCTCCCCAGTCTCCTTGAACCTCAGGGCTATTTTCCAGCTACAAACTCAGGAGTGGGGTTAAAAAGGCAGGCAGAAGAACACAGACATATAAATATTAGGATTACATATAAATTACTTGGTTAGTTGTGATGGTGGAAAGTCTGCTGGTTAATCTGACTCCCTGGCTGTGGGATGAAATGAGCCAGCAAGGAAGCTGGCCCAATCGAGCCTGTAATGGGTCTTAGGGAGCCACCGCCATTTACTACCTAAAAATTATTTGTCATGCTCTGCATTCCTTAGCTCCTGAGACCCACAATATATGTCCGGTGGCTCCGACTCATGTGGCGTTTTTAGAATGTGGTCAAGGAAAGCATGCTGTTTGGTTCTGCCTGAGAACATGAGAGAGCATGTCTACAACACACTTGCTGTTAAGAAGAGAGTCCTCAGCATGTGATTTCTGTAACCAGAAATCTCATGGCAAACGTTTTCTCATGGAAAATATCCAAACCCTACTGGAGAAAGAAGTGCTGCAGAAAATCCATGGCTAGACAAAAACCAGGCCAGGTGGCCTTTGTTTACACAAGAGATTGGAAAAGATGCTCAGAATGGTCCCAGTTAGTATGAAGCTGGACCAGACTGGAGTGAAAGGGTAACACACACAGACACGGAGTGGCTATAGCCAAGCTTAAGAGCATCAGGTGGTACTCTCTGCTGCTCGCAAAATGACTTCCCTCCAAACCGGCAGTTTAACAACACCATGGCCTTGTGCTCATCAGGTGCAGGAGCAGTACCCAGAATGGTCTTTAAAGAGCCACAGCAGCTGCAACAGCTTGCTGCTAAATTAAAGGAAAATACCTAAAGCTCCTGTGTGCTGCTGAAGTGTGCGCACAGCTATGAATTTTACAGAGCTCAAAATCCCCGCACCGATTTCATGTATTCGTTTAAAAGCCGTAGGGGGCACAAGCCATGCTTTAACAGCGGGAACACAAAGAACCTCTTCTTTGGGAGCAGGCAGTTTTCTTTACTGTGCGAGGGAAATAATGCCAATACACCACTCATTTGAGCTCTTTGCCTACCGAGACACAGGATTACTTTGCAGCAGCCTGCTAAATGCTCAGCTTTAAGGTGAAGTGAGGTAGTCAACACACTTAAGGTAGCATAATAGACTCAGATAAAATAGCCTCCTTCCCGCACCCAGATGGCATTCATTTGTGCCTAGCATCAACACACAGTTGAGTTTGTATCCTAAGAGAATTCCCACTTCATTTTCTCCCTCTTGATGGGAATAGCAGGGAGGCTAATTAAATCCCTTGAACTATTGCTGTTATTCCTCATTTCATCCCTGTAATATAAGCAATGTTATCTCACATTTGAGTGCAGCAGCTCGTGCTCCCTATCAAGACCTGCTTTGTGCCTTTGCCTCTGTGCTCAAAGCATTTCGCGCAATAAATGCAAATGCAATTAATTTCCTTACAAGAACATTGAAACAGCTTGATCAAAGTTCTCTGCCAAACCACAGCAGAAAACAACCTTCAGTTTCTGAGCAAAATGTGCAAGCCAGACCTAGTACCATTGTGCAAGAATTTGGAGAAACAGCACTACCTAGTGTTCCCTCTGCTTCTCACTGCCTTTTGAAGAGGTACAGTTCCTGGGCATGCCGTTCCAAACATCACCCCCACTGAGCTCCCTGAGAACAGAATTTCTTTCTGTTACTCCAGTCTCTTTTCTTCTCCCTGATGAAAACCTTCCACTACAGATTTATGGTGAAATCTACCTCTCTGCCTTTGGCACATCTTACTTCTTTGTCCAAACAAGGAGGTTCTTACATAATCCTATAAAGCATGAGTAGTTTCAAAAGCCGCATGGGCTTGGGAAAGAATCTTCTTCACAGTCACACTGCAAGAGATTTTGATAGCTACTCCTTTCCGTCTATGAGCACTTAGTAGGAGTTGTCTGTGAATATCACCGAATGCAGAAGGCCCAGGGAAATGTGAAGGTACCAGCACTCTCTATCATCTGTGCACCCAATTTATGACAACCATGCATTTTGATATGCTGCCAGTCCTGATCCTAAATGTAGTATCAAGCATATCACTACCCATCATATAAAATGTGTCCGTAAAATGTCTTCTCAAGCAAGCCAGTTTAGCTTCACATCTTTTCAACAAAAGCTCATCAATGCCTTCTCCTGCGCTTCTGATGTGGTCATACACATCCACTGTGGTAGGATTTCCTACATCGTTTCCTTCTCCCAACCTGAACCACAGAGAAAAGCTCGACCAGACACTTCCTACTGTGACCAAGTAAGATGGAGTAACTTCTGGGACTCTATCTATCTGCTCTGCTCCTCCATCACAAGCAGCAGGCGCTATGTCTAGAGGAAACCTGGGTTGCTGACCCAGTTGCTGACTGCTGCGTTCCAGCAGAGCTTATGACGTGCATTCACTTTTGATGAGTCCTGTTATTCATCCACTCTCAAAGGAGATCTGGACTTCTCAAGGCATATCTCCACAGTGGAAAAGCCCACCAGTCCATCTACTAGAAGCTAGGGGGGTTAGCGTCCTTTAAAAGAAAGGCACTGGAGCTGCACAGCAGCACTAGCTGGGCAATACTATCCTATGGAATAGCATTTTTTCCTGGGCTGATCAACTTATTCCCTGGAGCTTGAGGTTTGTTTCTGAGATTTTTTGCAGTCTGTGTAGTTACGTACACTACTGCTATTTGGGTAACTGTAACAACAGAGGATGCTCATTCCACTGTGTCTCTGAAACATCTGATCTGATGCACCATTAGACCGAAGCTATACCTATCTCCTGCAAAAAATCAGATACATAGGGAACCGTAAAAGACCATTCATTATTGGTTTTCTTTGTGGGTAAATTGCCAATAGTATGTGGACACTGGAAGACCTAGAAAGGAAAGGGCGGATTGTGCTGCAGATCATCACAACTACGGAGAGCTGACTGTAATGTCTGTAGTTTGAAGAAGGAGCAAAGAATGATGGAGCTATTCTTTGGGTAGGACTCCCAAAAGCATCCTGCAAGGCCGCAGGTTTGGCAAAGGTCATCCCTGCTACACCCTCTACTACACAGCATGGTATGAGAGTCATGTGTGACAAGGCCGAGTTATCCACCTTTGAGCTCCGAGCTGCTAGTCCTCTAGGAGTGTTAGCCTGTCTTTGCACTGGCAAGAGCTTATCTCTCTTCTCTGTTGTATAAACACAAAACCAAATAACCAGACCTCAAAGCAAGACTCTGCTTGCCTAACCTTTAATCCAGGCTGAAAACAACACCGCCCTGACAGCTCCACCAGCACAGAGCCCCACGTGTCAAGGAGAAATCTGAGTCAGTCACAAAACTGGATGAATGGATGGCCTGGCAATAGATAAAAAGCTGACTCCTTATCTATCACCCTCACCGACTGGGAACGTCTCTCCTTGTCTTCCCAGCCCTAATTACTTTTACTGCTTGATCCCAAGTGGTGTTCATGGCACGATCCATATTCAAGCAAGCCTGCTGTTTCTTGCCCTCTCACTGGCAGTTGGCTTTTCCAACCACTTTATTACCATCTTTACCTGTGAATCAGCTAATTGTTTTTGTGATTCCAGAGTATTAGTCCTGGTTTTGTCATCACAAGCCTTTGGACGTTTCCATTTTCAGGGGATTATATGCAAAGCAGAAAAGACATCAGCTATGCCTTTAATGCTTTCCGCTGCTCTCTCATTTCCCATGGGAACAACTCTCAGGGTGTCCTTACAGAGAAATCAGCAAAGAATTCAGTTCCACTTTTTTAGGGGATTTTAATTTCAGATACTTATTCCTGTTTGATCATGTCTGGCTGCAACTCATGGGTAAAGAATGAAATTGCTCCCAGTTTCAGATGCCAACGGCTTCCTAAAGCAAAAGTAGACAGCACTATTTTGCCTACCCTCCCATTATTTTATGCACTCTTTCTTTTTAACCTGTTAGTCCTGAGGTCTATTTCTGTGAAATATAGACTTAATATTATTTTAGCTGTAAGTTCACCATATCCGACTTGGCTCGACTTTAAGCTCGTACTGAAATCCTACCGATGAACTTCTACGTAAGGAAAGGGTAAGTCTAGGAGGCAACTTGAACCTGATTCCGAAACTCTTCCAGCAGAAGAGACTTCCAGGAGCGGATCTTTCCTCATGCTAATTAATGATGCAGGAGTGAGAGTGCGGGATCGGTGTCATGTGGCAGAGCAGATTAGATGGTCATAAGGATCCTTTCTGAGCATACGATCTGTAGTAAATCAACATGGTATATTAAAAACCTGTAAACCTGATGCAGTTTGCCTCTGGTCCAGACTTCTCACAAGCATGTGGTTTAGCTATCTTGTATAAATGCATCCTTCAGGGACTATATCCTGCCAATTCTGTCACTGTGTACCCGAATCACTCTTGCAGTGCCATCACCCAGCCACTGCTGAGCTGAGCAGGTGGCCTTTGAGTCCTCCTGCATGGGTCCTGACGTGTGCAGGAAGGGCTGAGGGTGTGGGGTGATTGAGCTAGAAGAGTGTTGCCTAATGTGAAGCCCTTGAAGCCCGGAGCGTGGAGGCGGAGGGGTCACACAGTCAGGCATGCTCTCTGGCCTGCACTCTGCCACGCAAGGGAAACTCCGCTCAGGAATCCAGGAACAAGCCCCACCTAAACCCTGTGCTGAATCAGAGCCTTGATTCTAAAGAGCAGAGCAAGTTCATTAATTACTACTCTTACCAGTAAATCTGTAACTGAATTGAAAATTATAAGGCAGCTAATTTATTTCATGTGCAGATTGTATCTATTTTAATGAGATCCAAAAATAGCGATTTAATGTGGTGGCATTAAGCAATGATGTTGCATAGGGTCTTTTTCCATGTGAAGTCTTCCATAGTGTTAAATAAGGTTATTTATTTGTAGAAATAAAGGATCTCTTTTTGTGTCTCAGGCACTGAAAGGACTTGTGGGCTGAATCTCACCTGACTGGCCAGTCAAGGACTTGTGTTGCTCTTCATGGCTATTCTGATTCAAGGCCTCATCCTGTGTGGCTAGGGAAAGGGATGGTCTCCAGGTGGAGAGGTACATTTAGGGTGTGAGGCAATTCCAGCTCTATCATGAGTTTTCGTGCTCCTTAGCATGTCGCACCCCGCCTTAACTCCCCATCCAACATACAGGATTACCAAACCCACAACTTTGCCACTCGGAGCCCTCCTCTGAGGCAATGATATGCCACTTAGTGTGCAAGCAATGCCTTCCTAATGTGCAGAAGTTTGGCCCAGTGCTTACTGACATAGGGGTCTCCTATTAACGGCGCTGCACTGTATACGAGGGGTCACAGAGATACGTTCAGCCTCAGGGACAAAGCCACTACAGCCGTGACCTGCTAGAGAAGAGTGAGGCAGAGGAGGGCGAGTAGCATCTTCGGAGGCTGAGCGGTTGAGAGGTTGCTTTTGCATCTCTTGGTGGAGGCTGCCAGTTGGTTCTGCCTCCAGGAGGTCGAAGCAACCTTTCTGTAATCAAAAGCATGGCTGTTTATAAAGGAACCGTCAGAGATCTTCTTGGGCCAGGAGAAGGGATGCTGCGAGTGCACAGACTGCCTGATGTTGCTCTATCAGGCGGTGTCTGGGGATTCCTGGACGGACAGTCCCCGTGCAGCTTCGTTAATATAATCAAGGCCAGTACTTATTTAGTGCTCATCCAGTCATTGCAAAGGGACTGATTACAGGCTGTTCTCCTGGGGCACTATTTCAGTCTGGGACTTGACTGGTGAGTATAAACAGTGTGACAGCTGCACCGAGGAGGTATTCCTATGTGACGGAGAAGTTAAAGCCCATGTCGAGGCCTCGCTAATTGCTCAAATTATTACTACTGCTAACAGGGCAGCAAATTACGTCAGGGAGCCTTTTAGTAGTTACACGACGTCTAGCTACAAATGATACACGCTCCTGGATTAATGCTGACAAACAACTATAAAAAGGGGACATTTTAATAAAATCTGAATGCTGGAAATAAACATCAAATTAAAAGCAAACAACACCTGAAATATTGACTTTGGCAAAATAAAGTGATACAAAGAGAAAAAACAAAATGTTATAGAGAGAAGACCGAGAGCACAGTCCTGCTCAGAGTAGGTTTTACCCAGCACTTTCGAATCAGAGCTCAGCCCCGGCTGTTTGCAGTCAAGTTCTGGTCTGCACTGAGGGTAACCAAAGAGGTCAGAGACAGTAACAGAAATCAGGTCTGTCAAACCCCAGTTCTTCTTTTTCTGTTGGACGGCCACTGGCTTCTCTGAGTTAAAATAAGGATGGATTCAGCCTAGGTTGCCCGCTGCAAATGCAGAAGGCCTGACTGACCTCTCATTTGTGGTAGTGAAGAGCAGGATTAGTTTGGTAAATTAACTGGCTTACACTGGTTTTACACTAAGACTAATCAGGTCCGGCCCAGATGGAGACCCAGCTCCACTTTCACAGCTTCCCATCTCTTAAAGCTCAAAGGACTGAATCTTCAGGTCTCAACCCACGACGACCTGAGTCATGACCCCTCTCCTTCAATTTCCCATCATTATAGGTGCCATAAGCCATATAATTCACCTTCAGCTGTTATTTTACTAATTCTCTGCCCTTTCTTCTTGCTTGCTCTATCAGAGACATTTAGTATAAAAGATAGCAACATTATCTTCCTTTCCACACACATAAATGATCTTTTATTTATAGATGTCATAGTAAAGACATCAGAGAGTTTGAGGAAACAGCTAAAATGCTTTGAGTTCACAGTACTCTGCAAACCATAATCTTACAATGCACCATGTCTGGCTTGGTTACCTATATGTGTGAAGTAAAAACAACTAAACTAACACGGATCACGAAGATGTCTCCTTTGCAAACACTGGAAGCTCCATGTCCAGGACAAATGAACCTACCTCTTCAGTGAACGCTTGGAGGAGGGATTAAAATAGACCGAACGTTTTGCAGATTGGACATGGAAAAAGTTACTTCCCAAACCAGGTTGCTGAGGGCTTGAGAGCTGCTCCCATACCTTCCCTCGATATCACAGTAGGGATAAATAACAGTCTGAACTATTGCATTGCAATAAATCCCACCGCAATATCAAGGCCGAAGTGCTTCTTCTCCTAAGCAGTGCCTTTACTGACATTACTTAGCTGAGAACTCTATCATTATTTGTTCTGTGCCAACAGGCTTGGATCTGTACTACCAAATACATAGGAACATCCTGCCCTGTTATGGCCTAAAGTATATGTGGCACATAGGATGCACAAGGGAGCCAAGATTCCAGTGGGCCTCTGTTATTTTTATTATAAACGCGCTGCTCTGAGGGCTTTTAAAGAGGACTTTTTTGCTTTTTAAGAGAGACCTGAGAGCAGATGCTTCTGGTTTTCATTACCCAAAATCTAGGTTCATGCTACATAAAATCCAGCTTAGTGCCACGGGCCATACGCTCCCCTCCTCTGCTGGATGATGTAATCACCAGTGGCGATTAATATATTCTCGAGTTAATTTATGAGTACAAAGTCAGCAGTTCACCACAGTGGGATGTCGGCGTTTGCAAGTATTCTTTGGTTTGTCGAGTAGTGTGTTGCTGCCAGGAGATAAGACACCAATACGAAACTTCTGGGTAAGAGCTGACTTTTAATCATCTTCCCTCTATAGTCTAAGTCTTCTACAGACTGGGAGGAGGGCATTTCTCTGGAGGAGGGCATTAGAGCCCACAATCTCATTAGCATGTAGGAGGAAGTGTTTTCGTCTTCCTGTGTGGCAACACAAAAGCTTTTAGAAAGCAGTTGTTTATAAGGACTGCACCTATGAATGGAAAGAAAATGTTGATTCAGTCCGTTCCTGGATGGTATTCTCCGTCCTCTGCTAGTTTTCTATGGTGCGGTATTTGACATGAATATTAAAATGTACTACATGTCTCCTTGCTTCCAGAACCAGTGCAATCAAGTACTGAAACATTCCTCACAGCAGAGGTGAGTGGCTTTGCAATAATTAGCAGTAGAGCGTCTTGCAGAAGATGCAACAGTCCACTGCTTGCAGTAACCTCACTTTAACTTGTTTAATCTTTTCAGTGAGGTGTAGATTATATCACCTCAAACAGACCTTGAAAGCTCCTGATCAGCCACATCAATTACATGAGTGTTGCAGGCAATTCCGCGCTTTCGTCCTTCCAAGCTCCATAGTAGCAAATTAACGTGGTACAGCTGATGCTTTCAAAAGGTTTACATTCAAAGTAACTGATATAGATACAGAGTTCGAGTTGGGCTATGAGCAGAAGATGGCTGTTCACGCCCAAGATGGGATAGTTGGGTGTTATCAACATTAATGTCATTGCTGAAAGTTCATTTTTGCCTCTTACATTAAACAAATCCAAGCACTGGTGTTGCCCACCTTGTTTGCAGTCATTTTAAGGGGCTTAACAGCCACAAGACTGAAAGATTGCTTGAGGACTTTTTAGACAACATCTCATATTTTCAAAACTAGTACACGTAAGGAATTTCTGGGATTAATATATTTATTTCATTGTAGCAACTTCGTTTTAAGTGGCTATAAGGATATAAGGAACAAAAAGGAGTAGTTTCCCATTCCCAGGGCTTGCCTTGGGAAAATCAGCGGGCGTGCCTTCCCTGATGCCGGTATACGGATCTTGCACAATCAGTCCCCTGGAAAACCAGGATGTGTTTGGGGGCTGTTATCTCCCATCAAGCTAAGGTTGATTTTCCTTGACTGAAAATGGCATTATGCTGTTCCTCTGCATGACATTTAAATGTCTCACAGGAAAGGACAGATATGAAAAGTGAGAAAATCTGTGTTACCTAACTTGTAAATCTCTCTGAGCAGCAGATATTTCATTCAAAATCACACTTCAGAAAGGACATTCCATTCAAAATAACATCCAGTGGCTACAAGGAAACCAGGGAGAACAGGTCCTCACAAGGCTATTTCCGTCTGTAAGAGAAATTGATATGAGACGTATAGCCTTGGGGCTGGGATCCATTCTGTCTCACTGAGGCATTACCTCACCTAAATGTGAAGTGCTTATCGCTGAGCAGGTGATCCGATCTTCCTAAAATAAGAGTCTGAGTTCCCCAGAAAGCCAATGGAGAGATGTAGCCCTCTCCAGAGACCTTCACAGCTAGCACCCTTCATCTAACTTAACCCATCTCCTGATTTCAACTGCCTGACACCTTTTACGAATACAGGCTGTGAAGTCAGGAGATTGGGATCCTAGGCCTTCCTCCCCTGATGACGTTGCATCTGGCGCCCATAAAGAATGTTCTAACCACCAGGCTCTAGGGCTTTCGATGGGCAGCTCCCTCTCCACTCCCATGGAAGATGGATCTTCTCTTGTCTGCGACCCAGGAGGATGGATCATATTGGAGCAGGCGCATTTCAGATATGGGATTTTTCAGTGCACGCATCCTCATTTAGCCAGATGATATCCTGCCCTTGATGTTTATTCCGTAGAAAGCCTGCAGACATGAAGGCTTCTTTTCTTGGCTATGAATGAGAGCAGATGCTTCTCTACAGCTTATAAGTCCTCCTTGTCCACTGCTCCAGTGAGAGCTGTGTTGATAGTCTTAACACATCGCAACCTTTTCCCTGACATTTTTACCTTAAGGCTAAAGTATGAAATGATTTTCAAGCCTTATGCTTGCGCCTGGGATACCCTCTTGTGTTCCCTGGGTCCAGCACACAGCTGGGTGCCTTGTGCAGGTACTCTGTGTTTCAGGCTGGAAGGTGTTCTCATTGAACAGAGGAACCGGATTGCTGTTTCGTGGGGCTTGGCAGGGCCTGGGATGAAGGCTGGACAGAAAACAAAAATTTTCTTCCAGTTCAAAATATAAGGTTTAAAAAAATTGTATTTGTTCCATTTCTTCCAAAAAAAGGAAGCGTGAGAGACCTCATGTCCTTCCCAGATGGACCTGGAGAGGAGGTGTCTCGAAGTGAGCAGTGCAATGCCTGCCTGGGTCTGGGAGCTTGGAGCTGATTTCTTGCGTAGGGTCTAACCGCTCGGCCGTGCTTTGTCCCACTGGCTGGTCCGGGAAGCCTCCTGTGTACTGTGTTGTTAAAATAAACATATTTTGACAAATTCTGGGAGAAAAATCACCTAGCAGCAATTAGCACCTTCTAATACAATATAACAAGCAGTTGGATTAATCTCAGATATACCTGCACTTCATCCAACAAAGTGTTCGTGCATCCCAAGAAGGCACACGCGGTCCATTGACTGGACTCCCACTGCGCAGAACAGGACATTACTGCTAGAAAGCAGGGGTAAACCAGGCTCCTAGTCTCAAATGAAAGGGTTACAGCCGCTGCTGAAGCAAAGACTTCCTGCCTGGACCAAATGGCAGACGATGAACATCAGACATCCAGCAGGAAAGCCAACTTATTGGTGTTGACACCAAAAAAGCCACTATGAGGCTCTTACTCCCTGCCTCCTGCCCACATGCTGCTCCCCCAGATGCCTCACAGATAGCACAGTGGTCTCACAGGGTGCCAGCATACTAGGCACACAGGGTCCACATGCTTTGGAGACCCTTTGAAGCTGCTCTGGGGTTAAGGTAAAGATGGATCTCAACAAAACAAAACAAAACAAAACAAAAAATAAACAAAAAAATCAACCCCCAAACCAATGGCCTGACAAACTGACCCAGCAGAGAGGGATGCTAAGAGCCAAGCTTTTATATCCCTGCAAAAGAAGAGGAGAAGGTGGGATTTTCCAGCTGAGATTAAGTCCAATATTAATCACAGTGTTCACAGAGGTTGGAGAGACATTGACCGTAAACAAGTTCTGATCTCTTTTAGGAAGCTGCTCCTTCACAGTAACGGACTCTTATTTTGGGGTTTAATTCTGGAGTAACCAGCTTGGTCACTGACATTTACTACGCTTTCCAAAATGCGGTTTTTAATTCATTTGCCTCTTCTTACTGCCATCTAGTGAAGCTTGCTGGGAAGACGATTAAGCTCCCTCACAAACATTAAAAGGAGGAGCGTTTCATTTTAAGCAATAGTAGTTCCAGGCAAGTAAATATGCAGAAGAAGAGGGAGAGAGGGAGATGGCAGGAATTGCTATGTACCTGATGATCCCATTTCTGAAGTTTTTACTGAATTTGTAGGGAAGATTCTAGATCAAAGAGCAGTTTAACCAGCCACCCTGCATGCCCTTTGCTCATATGATTATCCCTATGGATGATCCTATACATGGACCCCACCTGTATAAGCAAAGCAGTGTTTCATATAGCATAACCAAGTAGGGAGCTTAGGATGGAGCTGTGATGGTAAATGGGAGCTGCCAAAGAAATCAGTTTGCTTAAAACAGTTAGGAGGATGGAGCTGGGGTTTCTTCCACTGTCTTCAAACTCCAGAATAAAACAATAGACATCAGTGTGATCGAAACATGGGGATCTGGATGAGGACTGTGGGGAGCTAAAAGCGCAAGCAGTTGTGTGCTGAACTAAACGTTTATGAAAGTTGGACCTGCACCAAGGAACAGCGGAGTGGAAACAGGAGTCCTGTATGAAAGGAGCAAGGAGGCTGTCTTGCTGATGGATAGAAGATACCCAGAACCTCAGTGCCTCAAACACAGAGAGAGACATTTGCTATGCAGAGCTCTTAATCTGGAAGCCTTTCCTGTAGGTAAAGAACTGGGTAAGCTACATTAAATCATAGGCAGCATGTTTTATTTGTGATATATGAAAAGATATTTAACTGCCATATTTACATAAGAAAGAGCTAGTTGTTGAAGAAATGTGGATATTTCTAACCGGTGCCTTGAAATTCAAGCTGCAAGCATGCCAACTGTTCTCTTTCTATGTGCTCCCTGAAGAGCACTCTGCATGGGGAACACCCCAGGTCCTCTTCTGTCTCCAGGCAAGGAAGCAATGAGGGGAACATTTTCTTGAAAAAATATACAGCCTGTAACACTATTCCACAAAATATTGGTCAGGCTCATGTCTTGCGTGTTGTGCGACTGTCCTGACTGCAACAGAGTTATGTGGCATGCCACCTCTGCCCATACCACTCCGGAAGAGCAGGACAGGTAAACTTCAGGTAGATGAAAAAGCCAAATTCAAACTGCCTATCCCTCAAAAGCCAAGAGAGAGCTGAAGGTACCGAGGATCTTCCAGGAGATGTTCACATGGCTAGATTATGCCAGACCTAGTCAGGAGCCTTATGATAGCTACACAGGAGGGATCATGAAGAGATATGATCTCCACTCAGCCCTCAGCTTAGAAGAAATGTCCAAGCCTGGCGTTCTTGACCTGAAGGTTTTTGGGCCAAGCTTTATCTTTTCACATGATCAAGTCAAAAGAAGGGGTGACTGTCAAGACGGCGGGGTGCAAAGACCTGTTGTGGAAAGTCGTACCTGTTAGTGCACATTGGGCTGGAGGTCTCTAGAGCTTTTGCTGGTGATTCTGTTTTCTCTGCTCTGTTATTTTAAGAAAAGACAAAGATGCTGAGAAATGGATGACTTACTTTTAAACCACAGTAGATGAATACATAGATAAGCATGATCAGCATGAGACAAATGTCTATTTTCAATGCTGAGCTTCTGTGTAGAAGAAAGGTTAAAAGTTTTCTAAATCTTGCACCTATCAGAACCATCATCATACAGCGGAAGAGTTTTGCGCACTAACTCGGTATTAACACATATGCAGGAGCCGGCTGTAGCCGAATGCCCAGAATATGGGCCGAGGCTGGTGACTTGATCCCATTACAGTCAGTTGTCACTGAAGGGTATTTCCCACGTTGCAGAAATGCTCAGGATCAAGCATATACTGCAGTGCTAAGTACCACCAGAGAGCCTGGGGAAAAGCAGATCAATTATTCAGTCGCGGAGCTTTGTTTTAGTAGCAGCCCAAACATTTACAGTCCCATTCTGTATAAAGACTAACTATACGACGTGTGTGCATACAGAGTGTGCTGTCCAATTAAGTACATATAATGCAGTCTCCAGCATGCTAACTCATACATCAGGTCCTTAATCACAGCAGACTTTATTCCAGTGGTTGAAGATATTGCCCTTTTGTGAGGCCTAAAAGCACCAAAAAGGGAGCTACTGGAGCCTGTACCTCATCCAGATCAGTATAGAGGGGAAGGATAGTACAATTACTTGTGGATTAAATTGAAGACAATAGAAATACCATGACGTATTGGGAATTTGGAGCATTTCATCATGAGGAAGAGAGAGAAAAAAACCCCAATGTGGTAAAATTTCTTTTGAAAGAGGAGGAATAGCTGCATTCCTAAGATATCTTAACGATATTTTTCATATATTATTAAGGCTAAAATTTGACAATTTTCATAATGTAGTTCGGCCTATATACAACAAGTCACAGGTTTCCACCTCGTCATTCTTGCTCTGAAATAACTTGTGTTCTAATCAGAAATATATCCAGTTTTACAGTGAATTCAGTGGCAAAATTACAGATAACAAGAGCAGGGTCAAAATTTTCTTATTCCCGTAGAACTATTTTGAAATCCCCTGTAGGAAGTATTTGCTATGAGCTTTCCAAGACATTCTGTGTTCTAGAAGCACTCAGATTATGATCTTATCAGAAAACTTAATTCTGGAAGTAAAATAACAGCATGTATTGATCAAACATTTCTGAAAAATATCCGAAACTGTTTGCAATTTTGAATGAGTAGGTTTATCTCCAGAATGGTAAACAAGAAGGTAAATATGTTAAAATGTTTTGCCTTTCATTTCGAAAAGTGGTAAATAACTGGAAATATGTTTTAAACCAAATGAACCATTTTTGAACTAGAAACTCACAGCTGACTGCAATTTAGCACAGCCACTACGCACACCTAACACAGCCCTTGTAGCCAAATATTACTGCAGGTTTTCTTTATACATAACATTTATTTTTTAGGTTCACCGCTGCCTCTGCAGAAGTGACATTTTAATAACTTTACAGTGTTCCATTACATGAAAGCTGTTAGGGTATTTGAAATCACTGTCCTTTTTAAATTGAATGTCATTATATTTTCCAGTGTGTCAAAAGTTTTTTTTAAAACATTTCCTTTTAAGGCCAGCCCAGTATCTTTCCTTTGACCTGACTAGACCTTTATGTGACATGCATTAAGGGATGATGTCATCAGCAGACTTAATGGTACTGAGAAGCAAACACATTTTTCATAAATACTTTTAGTAAGAAAGAGTTGCTGTGTTCATGTCTTTGCCTCTTGCAATTTCACCTCTGGATTTCTTGATAGACACGGTTCTATCTTTGTGCTGTTGTTACATCTGTAAAAGCAGCCTCCCTTATGACTTTTCAATATTTTCATTATGCGGAGCTATTCTAGAAGCTTTTTTTTTTTTCTTGAAAGTAATAATTATGAAGAATTTCATCTATGTTGCCTACCTTGTCCCAACCTCTTTCTGGTAAGCCGTAGCATTTTTAGCAGCGAGAGCTGACCTCGCTAACCCCTGAAGATCTGGTGGGGAACTGGGGTAGAGGAGAAAGAGACTCTTCATAGATCATGATAAAGCAAACAACTTCATCAGTGCTACAGTCACCTTCCGTCATTTGTTTTTGGGAACTCTGCTGTGGGGTGCAAATCCTGACGTCTTGTAGCACAGCTAACCTCTATCATCGTCTGCTCTTTGTCCTCCACTGGGAACGACTTCTTTTCTATGCTAACCTTGAAAAAGTCTACTCAGCACAAATTCTCCACATTCGTTTTACCGAGAATCAGGCAATGCTGAATACGGATAATAGCCCATTTATGTTGACTCTTGTTTTCCCATCTTGTAAACACCCCTTGAATTTATATTCTCATCATTTTTTGCTATAATACTGTTCCCTAAGCCATAAAAAGAACAATTCTAAGCTTCTTGACAGCTAATATTTCTGTGAGCAATATTAATGCGTTGTAAGTCTGACCTGAATTCTGCTGCACTGCAGCCTGATCCCATATGGCGCTGAGTTCCCGTCGTGCCTCTGAATGTGATCTGGGGTTTGTGGAAGGACAAGGTGCTCAGCAGTCAGCAGGACCAGGCCCCAAAGCACTGGTAAGAACACAAAGCAGAACTAAGATGCTCACTGTTGCTCGAATGCAAAGAGTGTGTGAGACACACACTTGCAGGGGCTAAACTCTACCGAGTGAGATGCATGTAAGAAATGACATCCCCTTGGGACATATATGAGCAAGAACATAAAAAGCTCCATGTTTTCACGCTCATCTGGGCAACAGCTTTGCAGAGGTCACAAGTGAGATCTTTGTAACATGTAAATCTACCCGATCACAAACTTTTGCATGCGCAGCATGCTCATAAACGCAAAGCTTAGCTTTGGGTTTCTTCAGCTACACGATTCATTTTTATGCTAATTGTTGCATCTGCAAGAACAACGTTCTTAATAACTGTGCAGTGTTCACATTACATGAAGGCTCTGATTATACGCGGAATCACAGTCTTCCTAAGGAGCAACAAGCGTCTATTAAAAAAAAACAATTATAAACTAGAAACATACACACCTCCATACATACTGCATTGCATTCTTCTCTCTCACGTACATTAGAGCCATCTCCTACCTGCAACTGTAATTTACACATAAAGATATCCCAGTCCAGTTCCACCTTACTGCCTTTTGCGCTAGTAGGGGCAAAAAGCTTCAGAAATAACACCACAGAGCTCACTTACTTGACCTGATGTAGAGAATTAAGGCCTGATTCTTGCTTCCTTTGGTTCTGCGCAAGATGATTTTAAGTACTTCTTGAATTGTGTATTTGTCTGCAAGCCATGATCCTGGTGGGGTGGGGAACAGCCAAACTGCAGAGTGGCCTAGCCAGGCCACCCTCTCACTTTTTTCTAGCCTTTTCTCCCCTTTTGCTAAGTTTTAGTGTCCTTCAAGCTCTGAGCACTCTCCCTGGGGAGGCAGAGCCAAAGAGGAACTCCTGGGAGGTTTTTTCCTTCCTTCTAAAGGATCTTAACACACTCAGAGCTGTTAAAGTCACTGTGTTTTCTGGCCAGTCAGTGCTGCCTGATGAAGTCATTGAGATAAGAGAACCTAGGACAAATGAGCATTAAGGTTTCCAGCTGCTCTGCACGCTGGAAAGGTTTGCTCTACTCTGTATGCTGCAAAGGTGGCTGGTTTATCTTCACCAGTTTCCATTGGTGGGCAACCAGAGGTCTGCCTTCCCCAGCCTGGCAGAGTGGCTGTCTTCCTCATCAGCTGAAGTTTTTGGGTATATCCCAAATTCTGCAGGTGAGGAAGCTGATAATGAAGATTAAAATCTGCATTTTTGCAACAAGCTACTCGGTTGTTTTTCTCGTCTTGTCGTTTGAAGTAACACCAAAAGTGGCTCCCTAGACAATCCATTAGAAACTGCACACTGTAGGCAAAGTTCGACATATTTGGGTACTTTGGAAGAATTTGTGGATTAACTCCCAGTCAAAATCACTTTAACCATCTCCCTTTATAGTCTGCAAAGTTAAATGACTCTGGGCAGTGAAGCATGGCTAGCAGCTTTAAACTCAACTATAATTTCCTCAGGCGTCTACTCTACAGTGATAACACTTTCCACTCAAGTAGCACTTTGTAGTGGAAACTTTCTAAGACGTGCACCAGTGACAAGGGGCTGAGAAATACAGTCTGCTCCGTAAGCTGCCTCCGTGACGACCTGCCTTTATCTACATGGAGAAAAGGTCTGGGGTAGCAGAGGGCTGGGATAACAGATCCAACAGCTGGATATTGCAGGCAGAGAGCATCAGGCTGGAAATGTGGCACTCATTCCTGACAGAAAGGGAAACTGTGGGACTGAATCTCCCACAGGGATAGGGTGGATATTCCAGCACTTGAGGCTTACTATTTTTTTTCAGAGGACACTGCAATTGCTCCTAGAGGAAAGAGCATGATCCCAGGTCAGGTGGACTCATTTCCAGGCTACGCAGAGGCTCAGACTGGGGCAGCTGCATGCGTTAGCAGCAGACATTGTATAAGACATACTGTCCTGGTGTTATCACATGCGAGTCCCCAAATGTGTGTCAAAGCAGGACAGGCAGCAAGCTGTAGACTTTTTCATTTTGACACAGACAGACACACAGCATCTCTCATACACACAGGTTAAGGCCAATACTTGCAGCCCTCGGATGCCTTTGGCTAGGAGCTGAATTCCCACAGTAACCATGGGGCTGGCAAACGTGTGCCCATGCATGGTTTAGGCAGGGAAAGGCGACACTCCCACTTTGAGAATGATCTTTCTGAGCATCTGGCTTATGCAAAAGACTTACTTTAACGTCTCGCAAGCGCTTTGGAAAATCTTACTCCAATGCCTGTCCTTGGTCTGCTGAGTATGGAGACTTCTGCTTGGATTCCTCTTCCTCCCCCCGCCCCCTCACATTGAGTGCCCTGGATTATACCATCGGCATTTTACTGCAACATTATCTACTGTCACTGCTTATTCACTAGGACCCTCATTTGGGATGTACAATTCACGTCACTGTAATAGAAGGCAAAAAAATGAAGTGCTAAAATGTCACCTGCTATAAATCAGTGTAAGTTAAGTGCTTTGTTAAACACATCCAGGTCTCTGGTTTTTATTCTTCAGGAACTATGTAAAACTCCGCTATCCTGAAAGAATATAAAGCAGTTTGTTTCACTACCTCATACCTTGATCCATATGTGTATTACACTAGCCTATGTGGTCCTCAGACCTCTCAGTTTCCCTCGGCTAGGAAGACGTGTCCTGTTTATTCCTCACCTTACAGGAACAAGGGTGTCAATGCTGACTGGCCTTGTATATGCCAGATATGAAAATTAAGGGTTTTTTTAGTGCTAAGATGACTCCATGACAACATCAAGGTCTGATTTGTGCGTCTGCTGAAGAAATTTTGCATCACTTCTGCCAGCTATACAGTTGTAAGCACAACACCGAAACCCAGAATTCAGGTCCTGAAAATTTATGTTGCCAAAAAGGCATCAGATCTAAGGGTACCACTGTTAACACTACGCAGTTGTCAAGCCGGTAGACGTAGATGGTAACGCTTTCTGTAGCACTTATTTCTGGAAATGCATTTCATGGAAAGAGAGAGAGAAAGGAAGTTGAAGAGCAATGGAAAGAGAGACACAGCTGAAAGCACTCATTAAACAGATTGTGGAGACACACTTATTGTCCTGCACTTAACTGAAAGCTCATTTCAAGTTTCCCATGTACCATTTTAGAAAATTAAGCTGTCATATCTGCTTATGGGCAACATGCTAACCTTTGAAACACATTTTCCCTCCAGCATAATGCATTTTAGCAAATCTTTCTTCTATTATTCCTTCAACATTGCAATCGCTCTTCAAGTAAGAGCCACCTTAGTCGAGTGGGGTTTTGAGAACTGACACTCAGAGCACCCACAGTTTATAGGTCCTGAAAGAGTTGTAGCTTTGAAAGACGCCATCAGAGTTTCTTGCTAGATCTTAATCTCAAATTCTGCAGAAGGGTGTCGAAAAAGAAGCACTTACGACACCCAGTCTAACTCCTGCTCCCCTCTCTGATGTGCCTGTCTCCCTCTACCAAGAATATAAAGAGGCTAGGGCCGACCATCTTAGGTGTTTCAGACAGTAGTAGCTGTCCAGAGTAATACAGAGAACAGTTTTCTTGTGTTCTTTATGTGCTGAGCACAGAAATTTATTCCAGAGGATGCTTCTGGCCACAGAACAACAGAAACCGCCGGGAAATGGGCTGCATCTCTCCATGAGCCAAAATACTCATGGAGAAATGCGAGGCTCGTACTTTCACTGAGGTTTCATAGCTAACGATTCTCTGCCTCCGAAAGGATGTCCCCCTCCTTCGATTTTGTTACGAGAGTGCATACGAGCTTCTTTCCCCACACGAGCCCTGGCGTTCCCCAATTGCTTACTGAGGCAGTTCAGCCAGTTGAGCCAGGAAGACACTAACCTGGAAAAAAAGTGATTATTCTTCTGCTGGTTTAGGGAGCTGAACTGACTCATTGAGTGGTTTAGTGAGAAGCTGAGCCTGAATGAAGGAGGCAGTGGGACAGCAGAGCCAGCAAAGCAGTGACAGAAGGGTCCGTTTTTGGTGGCAGCAAGACATCAGGTTGAGCCAGCCACCTTGTGAAGCTTCATCGTGGCATAGCTCAGATTTGTACTTAAATGCAGATGGGATATATCTGGGCCTAAATCTAGTAATCTAGACAAAACATGCCTGTGAATAAGTGTCTCTCTCTGTGAACGCTGTGCTTGCACTACCAATCAACTGTGTAATACAGACAACTTATCTGACTAACTGCAACATTGCTAGTTTTCTGTTTTACACATCTGTAAATAATGAGCAAAAAAATTCCCACAAGCTTCCTTCCTGCATCTTTGGGAACCCCAAGCCTAAATCCCCATCTGCCAATGCCAGTGGGAATCTTTCCATTGATCTCAAATGGCTCTACATCTCTGTAAGGAGGAGAAAGTTCTAATTTTGTCAAATTACACTACACCAAAATACATTTAGCTCAGCACATCTTCCTGCAGGTATGATTTCATTTCAGTTCAACAACATATAGGAAAATCTATCTAGAGCTCTATTTTATCATTCCAATGAGATGAAAATTACTATGCCAACACTGACTTCCTTCTTCCTTCTTATCAGGAAGTTAATGAAATTAGACGCTCTAAGATGCAACCAGTAAAGGGTTGTCAATGAAGCGTTTAAAAGACATGTTTGCTGAGAAGATTTTAGTGTCAAAAGGAGTAACTTGTGGAGCAGACTAGGTTGCAAGAGGGTAGGACTGAAGCATTCAGACTGCTCTGGAATATCAGATTGCTCTATGCAAATATATTTTAAGAGCTAATAACTGTTTGTGAATGTGCTGAATATCTGAGCACTTTTGAGGAGTTTAGCATGAATAATTCTGCATCATTTGTTAACTCCTCTTTGCTGTTCTCTTTTTTAAAGAGGAAAAGTAAAAAAATCACTGCAGCATATCAGGGATGGCAGCATTTTTAGGGCAAGATCCTTCATTGGTCTAAAATAGCTGCATCTCCTGTGGCCACAGTAGGATCCATGGCGGGAGCTAGGTAACTTAGAAGCAAGCGACCAACTAAAGTTAGCATGAACTGTTTGCTGAATAATTGGGCGTAAGTAATGCATGACTGCAGAGAAAGCCAGACCATGATGCCCTGACCATGGCCTGCTTCCACCTGGCGCAACGCTGAGCAGAAATCTCTCTGTAAGATTTGGCACCAGAAACGATGCAGGAGCTGACAGACGTACACTGGTTGGGTCCGCAGCCCCTTTGCTATCCTCCTGTACATTAATCTTGGGTAGAGATAGAGCAACCCGATGATGAAATGACACTGCCTCTAATAATGGACGAAGCTCTGAAGAAGAGTAGATTTGCTTGCCTTTTCAATGTGCTATAAAGACTTTTCCTGACTAATGATTGAAAGCAGGGGCAGATTTACAGGCAACACTGAGCACTTTGGAAAACCCTTCCTCCTAAATGTCTTGACGTATCACCTGGCCAAGTGCTGTAACTGGCAAGCATAAAACTCATAGTGGGATGAGATGGTTTTTGCCAAACCTTTTTGTTATTAAGATATAATTCCTGCTAGGAAAATGTTTTAGGACCCGCTATTAGGAATGTGCAGATCAGCTTATGAACAACCTGTGGACCAGGAAGAAAAGAAGTATAATTTTCACATATACTTGAACAGTATTACTTTTAAAGGCAGTCAGCTTCATTTTCTGGATTTTCCTGATGAGAAAATAATCTTGATAACAAATGATCTTTTTATTAAATGCACTTCGGTCTTCTCCTTTTTGGTTCAGAGGCCACTGAGCCATCTGCTGAAAAGAAGCTTGCAGAGAAGTGCATAATGAATTGAAGGGTTTGTGGCCTGATTTTTAATGCCTCTAGGCACATGGAGATATAGGCACTCTAGGCTTTTACTCTTATCTGCAGTCCTTTGCAGAACTCTCTCTGCCAGGAAGTATTTGCAGTTAGCTGAAGATATGTGAATGATTAATAAGACAGAAAACATTCAAACTAAACATTAATTTTGGGTATTAAGCATTAGATTTTAGCCACTACTGACTCAGATAGAAAGAGATTTTGCCTATTTTTCCTGTTGTTCACATACCTCATCCAAAGCCTTCTGAATTCAGGGTGAATATTCCTATTATTTTAGTGGCTTGTGGATCAGCTCTGCAATTATTTCTAGACCTGATGTATAAAGCATCTGTGAAGACGCAGGCTAAATCTTGAATCTCCCTTTAAAATACATTTCTATGGGTTTTAGAGGCTGGAGTGCTTACTAGCTCCCTTTGCTGAAGCCGTAGCTCCAGCATGTATCCCACGTTTCTTCCTCGTCTTCCTTTAGGTTAAGGAAAACTACTGAGTCTGAAAAGAAGAATCAGATTGATCGTGTTGGGAAGAGCTTACAGAGACCTGCATTTCCATGAGTGGCTGAATGCTACACGGCTCACGCAGGCAGTCCAGTTGCCTTCACCAGGAATTTCAGGGCCAAATCTGGGTAAAGGATTGATTAAAATTTCTCCCATTCTGTGTCACAAGCACATCCTGCTGGATGCTCAGATTCTGCATTCAGTCACTGGTGTAATTATAATCATTATGTGTAACACACAGAGGGATTATTAAATAGTCGTACTGTTTAAGTATGCACTAATTATATAAAGCACAGTACAAGGACAGCACAGAATGTCTCTCCATAAGAGTAGCCTGCATCTCTGGCATCCATCTAAATTAAAAACCTTCGCAGAATGATAACCTTAAGTAACTATGCACTTCAGAGGCAGCTGCGAAAGAGTTGGAAGTAACTCAATCAACTAAATTATGTGTAAATGGCTCCACTTTTATTAGTGGTCTCCAATGTATACAAATTTCAGCGATAAAGCAGCCACAACAAATGGATTAGTCCATTATCTATTATCGTCTATTTCCTCTCTGTCAAAACAGTTTTCGACCCTAAAGACTGGCTTATAAATTAAAAAAACAACCAACCAACAACAACAGAAAACCAAAAAGAAAAAAATGCCTTGCTTAAAATTCCATCCCCTACGTGGCTTTCCTGAAGATAAAAGATGCACTCTGCACTGAGATATTTGCAAATGCTGTGGAGGGGGAAGCAAAAGGCCGTTTTTACTAGGCACACTTTGGTAAAAGCACTCCTGACAATTATGACGCTTGTAAATGTAATCTGCTCCAGACATAGCTTGCATAAAATATGCACGGGAGATAGAAATCCCGTGTTAGCTTTTCTTCTCTCCTTGAATATAGGTTGCTGCGCCTCTTAGCAGAAATAAAAGGATCAGTACAAAAGAAATTCTTGTTGATTCAACAGTGAGGACGGACCTTCAACTGTTTGGACGCAGCTGCCACATGACGTACTCTGCAGCACGGCCAAGGGTGGGCAGCGACAAGGCCGACAGTGCAGGCAGTGACCATACGATGTAACAGAGGGGTTTGGATGTAGTCTAAATGCAGAGGTTGTTATATAAGGCAGAATATGATGGAAGACATGCAACACATGACTGGTCCAAACAATTTTTAGTTATAAGGAGACAACAAGAAAGGTGTCTGCCAAACTCAGTACCAAAATTTAGCCTACACTGGATCAACTAACAGTTTCCTGAACAGAGGCTAGTTCTCCGTTGCAGCTTTGCAGTATAGATTGTCTTTTATCAGTAAAGATTTTCAAGACAAGCCAAATTGGTAATCCCCCTGAAGCACTGGGAGGCACCAGTGTATAGCCACAGTGGAAGGTGTTTCTTGTCATATCTCATTCCTTAAAAACAAAATTCTGTCCCTGTAGATTCAGGTGTACATCCCTCTGAACACGGGATGCATCAGCACAGCCGTGGCTTCTGGTCTGCAGTTATTCCGTTGCTTCAAGGAAAGCTCATTTCAGATGTCCCAGACATAGCCTCTGATGCAGAAGAGAGGCCACAGTTCAGTTCTCTGGGCACGTGTGTATGCCTGTAATGGAAGATGCCATCAATGTCCTTGAATAAATAAATATCCTATTTATACCTGGAAGAATATATTTGCATACACAAAAGTACATTCCTAGCTGCTTCCTCCACAGCTTCCACTGCCAACTAAGGTCAAAGGCCTGAAGCTGTAAATTAAGGCAGCATGGGAAAAGCCAGCACAGAATGTAGACTCCAGTCCTAGGCTGACTTAGTATGCTACATTTATAATTGCTTCCTTCTTATTTACTTTTCATAATGCACCACTCCCTCTTAGAGCTTGTGCCCATTATCCAACTCAACAAAAATGTGCAAAGAGCCAGCGAGGAACAACCTACTGTCTAATTATATAAGATAGAGGGGGATAGGGAAAGAAAGAGTATTGGTCATATTTTGCAGATGAGGTATGGAAGAGTGAGCTATGCAGAAGGTCAGGGACTTCTGGGCCACAGGAAAAAATCTCCCGGTGAGGACTCAGTCCACTTCTTCTACTTACCAAGCTAATGTCTAGGATTATATGTCTCACAATTGTACTTCAAAATCCCCAGACTAGCTGCACCATACGTTGATCTACACTGGATGTAATAAGGGGAAAGTCCTGGAAGAAGACACCACAACCCCCACGCATGCCCTGTCAGGCAGTATCCTAACTGCTAGCTCACACAGTCAGATTTTCTCTCCTGCTCGTGAATGCTCTTTCTCTCCAAGTCAGTGTGGTGAGAGGGCTTCAGCACGGAGGATGGACAATGGGTACCACCTGAAGACACTTCTGGCCTAGGTAGAGCTTGCTCCTGGGAGATGAGAAGTGAAGGTTTGATATCCTCCCCACTGAGGCAGAGGTGAAAACTGAGCCTAGATCCCTCCCATTTTAAGACAAGACGACTGTGTAAGACAATATATGTATTTTTAATTAAGCCTGCTGAATTTTTGAAGGGAAGGCTGCAGACACCTACTTATATGTCAAAATTCAGGGTGTAAGCTCCATCCCTCACTTCTGCATTGTCTCCTGGCTAGTTGCAGGTGATTTCATGCTGGGGACCATTTTCAGATGGCCTAAATTCCACCCAGCATCCCTGAGCCTACTGTTCCTCACTGGCTGGATGTTTTGCTAACTGAGAGCCAAATGATGAAAACCACTAGGAGCATGTGTGTGGGATTTGGGCTTTCTGAATATGTCTCTGAAAGTGTTCATTTCAGGTGGTTGCCTGCTCAGCCTGCTCACAGTTCAGTTTTCTATTCTGAGATACCCAAATCTTTCCCCCAGACACCATATGGAGAGTCTAATACCCAAAGCAGTGTCCCTTTCCACTCCAGACACCTAAGACCTTTCTTGGATCTGAGCCTCAACTACAAGACTATCTGGGAATATTCAGACAAAATGTAATGGCTTTCAGTATAAATTGTCAGAAGTTAGTTTCAAGAGTTAAACTACGAGGTTTGCATGGGGGTTGATAATAGGTTTTATTTCATTTGCATAGCTTTTTTTCACAGCTTTACAACACTAATTTGTCAGTGACTCTGTCATTATACAGTCAGTGACTAGGAAGCCGTAGAGCACTGAAATGCCAGCCCAGAAACATGGATATTCCCCCTAAAGCCATTGAGAGCCATCCAGAACACCTGAGTATAAAAAGACAAGTTGGAGATATGGCAGCTCTCCAGAAAATAGAGCACGTGGAGTCTTTCCTTCATGATAATCAACGTATTTAGTAACTGCCTTCAAATTCAGCCAGAACTAGGAATCAGGAAAAAAGAGACACAGAAAGATATACAGGAGCTGAACCTCCGCAACCATTTTGCAGAGGTTTGGCAGTAGTGGGCACTTCCTGTGACTGCAAAACTTACTCACTCTTCCTTTAATGAAACACTGGCTATAGTCTACTATTGTCTTATGAAAGCTTTGTGCACCAGTCTCCCGGTGGCTTAAGCTAGACTTCTGCCTGCAGAAGTCTTTCAAGGTTGGACTATATATGACATTATGTAGTAGGAAGGGTATGTTCTCTCATTTCTGGGGTATACGACTGGGAATGAAGGAACACGGCTTTGCCAAAGACTCAGTATGTGACCTCGGACAGGGCCTCTTTCTGTGCTGATCTCTAACTGTAAAACGCAGACAATAATTCTTTTTCTGCTGTACGTCATAAGGTTGTTGTGATGCTTAATTAAAGCACTTAGAAAGCCTCTCAGGAGTGGCACTCTATAAATGCTAAATGAGGCTGTTCTTCTTCCTTGGTTACCATCAATTGTTTTATTGATCTGGTCCATTATAGACTCAGAAAAAATGCTATTTATTACGATGAGAACTCAGAGTTGAAATATTTCTCTCCTCCTCACTAGACTCCAAACTTGCTCCCACATTTTTAATTATCAAATACATTGACTTGAATCTATACAAAGGAACAGGAAAATACTGGATATCATTCTCCACTAAGTAAACAGCTTTTCCAGAACTTTCATAATAAACTGATATGCTCAGTTTATCGCTATATACTGAGACTTTTATATCAAAGGACTTCCACAGAAAATGCATCTTTGCTCTTCACTTAAGGCTGAATGGAAAAGTCGTTGATGTCAATAGGAGGCTTCCGACTAATACAGAGGATTTGAATCAGACTATTAGTGTCCTGCATGTTGATGGTACATACAAATCTGAAATGACTTCACTGGGAGTTTTGTGTGCAAAGAAACTGCAAAATCAGACCCTGGTATTTAAATACATTTAGGATAAGTGAATTGATGCTTGTGTAGAGAAATGATTTATAGCAACAGGTAACATAATTACAAGGACTGTCAAATTGTTTTGCACATTAACATGAACGTTCGAGCTAACGAGTTAACATGAACGTTCAAGCCAATAAATTCAAAACATGCTGTACTAGCCCCATGCAAAAGCAGCGTTTCCAAGATGTCAAACTATCTTGGCAATCCCATTATTCCTTACCGAATCCCAAAGAATCCCAAAGAATGACGTGTGAATAACACATTCTTGTGTTACTCAAAAAACTGTTTTTAATTTGTTCACAAGTTGGGTAGCAGTTGATAACATTTAACATTTCAGGGAAAGCTGAGCAATAAGCCGGTGCTTTGTTACTGCGCTCCCTTCCTTTTCAATTACGGAGAGAATAATGTTTTTACAAGGAATCAAGCAAAGGTTAATTTTACAATTACAGCTTATGATGTGAAGAGGCTCTGTAGGTGAGTCTTGTGACTCACAAGCCCGTTACTGAGACATGAAAATGAAATGGAGGTCCAAAAATACCCCACAAACATATTCTGACGCTTGTCCATCGATTGGCAGTTCCCAGATCATACCAGGTCCTTTTAGTGAGGCACTAAACAAGCATATCAGAATTGGACCCTGCAGAGCTCAGAAGAAAATTTACCTACGTAAAACAGAGGTTAAGGAGAACAGGTGTTATTGTCCCCCGACAGAGATGGGAAACTGAGAGATTAGGAGGCTTGTCAAAAGTTGCAGCAGAAACAGGAACCGAAGTTGTATCACCAGGCTCCTAGCTTATTTCTCGATATAAGATAAATCTCCTTTTTATGTTCTTTTCCTACGATCCTGCATAAACCACCGCAGGGTAGGTGAGGGTTTGAACTCACAGGATGGCAGTTAACCTGCAGGGAATAGTCCGTGACGACTTCCTGTCATGTACTGGAGGGAGTGGGGAGGGGGTAAGAACTTATATTCACGTATTTTCTGGAGAGCAGCTCATGCCCGTCCGTACATCTTACCCCACAGTAGCTGGCTGTCGTACCCACGCTATTGCCTGCATAACATTCCCGGAGCTCAGGGCGTACTGGGTGCTTGAGGCAACACTTGGGTAACTTCACTGAACTGACACTGCAATTGCAACTAGTGCCAAGACATTCCTGAAAACTAAATGGGTGCAGGGGAAGGAGGGAGGTTATCCCCAGGAAGAAAAGGTCTAAAAGAAAATGAAATGTAGCAAGGCCCCAGGAATCCTTTATTGGTAATGGGAGCCTGTGGCTTACACCGTCCTCGGCCAACACCAGCCACCCTTCTCTGATCGTCATGCTACGAGGAGAGCTAACACTGCCCCTGCACTAACGAAAGGGGTGAGCTTTAACCCTCCTTCAAACTGAAAGTCACTGCTGCCCCTCTTGGCAGACAGGACGTGCATCCTTCTCCCGCTAGCCTGATGATCGGCCTTACAGATATGTGCAAGGTTACTTACAGGCTACTGCCATGGGAAATGAGTCTGGGACACTTGTCTTGTCTACCAATAACAGAAATCCTTGTACGAGAAGGCAGAGACACTGCATTTGAGTTGCAGGTATGTCCCCGCTTTGCCACTCAGGGATGGAACAAACATTAGACTTCAAGTTTAATCAGGCACCGATTTCCTTATTTTAAAATAAAAAAAAGAATAGATCTGTAAGACTTCCTTGCCATTCTACTACACTCTTTTTTTAAAACAGGAATGTCAATAGAAAAGTGAAGTATACATTTACCTTCAGTGCAGCATAAGCCAAATTTTGAATTTGAATACCTTTTTTTTCCTAATCAGTTCTTGAAATGCCTGAACAAAGACGATTAGCGGAGATTGGCACTGCCTGTCCCAGGTATTACCAGGGTATGGCCACAATGACAAACAGACCAATTACACAGCATGAGGATATACAACCCCTGAGATGGAAGGCTTCTGCCATGAAAGAGGAGAACACATGTGCTCCAGATTCCCTGGCTCAACGTTTATGATTATTTGTCCATACCCTAACTTGGCCCTTAAAATTCATCACAAGTAGGGAAAAAGTCCATGAAAAATAAAAATTAAAGTTTGTACCTGCCATCTGACTTTTAAGCCTGTAATAATCCCTTGAGTCTTGTAGTTAAGCTTCTTCTGGCAATCATAAAAGCTAACATTTACTTTAAAAAGAAATCTGGCAGCCAACTTCCAGTATAACCTGACTTCAGGAGCTAAGGATCTAAAAATAATTCCTATAACATAAGGTTTATTCTAAAAATTATGGGACTTGGCAACTGCAATTTGATAAATTGGCACTTTCCGAGTTCTTAGCAGGATGTGGAGAGAAAAAAAAGAAAAAAACCAGTCTGGGCCCAGAGTAAGGCTTGCAGAGCTAACATTCACCTACCTATTCCTTGCATATTCTCGTTCACCTGAAAAAGAATTGCTCAAGCTCGTTGCTCATGCGTGCTTATTCCTTGCCCTTCGGAACCCCGAATCTGGCTCTATTGCCAAGGAGTTTGAAGAAAGCAGGGAAATAACCGCTTCTGCTTGAATGTATAATGCAAGAGCTACGTAGAAATGATCATCCTTATAACAGTAATAATACAAATTACCAAGGAGTGTAAGCGTGAGTGCCTGCTAGAAACTCACCCCACTGCTGAGGCAATGAACCTTGATGGAAGAGGGTCAAGCTAAGTCACTCATTGAGGGCTACTGAAAAGCCTGTAGAGGAATTACTACAGCCTTGGCTGAAGTGCAGTAGCCTTTTTCGAGCTGCCATAAGTCATTCACATTTCCAGACCCTCAGTAGCTCGTACTTCCATACAGCCATGTAGGTGGGTTTCAGACATCATCATGGCGTACGAAGAAGTCACCCAGACTCGCGTCCCTGGGAGGCTCTGGAGAGGTCCAAAACAAAGCCGAGGTGGCCACAGCGCCTTCACGCCTGCCAGTGCCTTTGTCCCCGTGGCTGCTTCCTGCCGGCAGGGACGCCTGCAGTGATGGATGCTCGTGGCTCCAGGGCTGGGCAGCCGGTGCGGGGGGGCTCACCCCAATGGAGCACCTTAAATCAACCTGTCTTCCTTCACATTTAAAACTCCCCTTGATTAATGGTGCCGAAAGCCTGATAAACGAGAATCAGCCATGTTGTGCATATAGATATCTGAGCAGATTAAATAATTAATCATCCTATAATTGATAAAGACAGATACTGGCGTTTTTGAACTTTCCCTCCTCCTCTTCTCACAGATTTTCAAAAGATTTTTGACTAAAATAACTACAGATACAAGCAGCTAATCCTGCTTTGTGGGGGAGGGAGAACCTGCTGCTTCATTAGTGTGGCAAAATCTGTTCATACATTCAAGCAGTAATGAGATCTCCAGGGCAAAGTATGACATCTGCTCCAGAACTTCTAAAATGCAGGTTAATTTACACCAGCCAAACCTCTTTGAAGCCAGGCAGTTTGATTTTCACTTGTAGACTTAAGGTAGTGGCGTCTGACAGGCATCCCGGCCTCAAAGGCCTTGCCACGACTTAGCTCCTGGTAAAAGAGCCTATCAAAGCCCTTTGCAAATAATACAACTAAATAAACCATTGATGCAGGAGCAGCCTGAGTCCTTTGCCATCACGTGCGTGGTCGATGGCCGCAGAGGTAGCCCTGGGCACAGGGCCAGACTGAATGACCCCAGGACCGGTATTATTTTCATTACAAAGACCGAGAAACTCAAGTACATGAGAGTTATAATTAAGAAATGAGATAAGAAGGATCTAGTAGAGCTGAGAATGAAAAGAAAGGGTGAAGTTATGCCCATGCACAATAATCAGTGGGAATATTTATTTCTTCAGAGTCCATCTGTTCCCCTTAGTTTCCTGGTCTAACATTGCCTTTCCCCCTTTTCTTCTTCTTTTTTTTTTTTTAATGAAATAGAAAAGTGGAAAAAGTATTACAATAACATCTTCAAAACATTTAAATATTTTCCTTGCGTTTTGGAAAGTGAATTGAGCTAGAAAATTTGTCTCAAAAGGGATTCATTGTGGTGGGAGATGGCCAATTTTGGGATATTAGTTCAAGTACTTTAAAGAAACGCTTTTAAGTCCATGCCTGGCGGTATCTTCGCTCCCTGTACCTTCTTTTAAGAGTATTCTGGTTTGGGACCATGCGGTCCATGTCCTGACCGGACTAGAAATGGTCCTTGAGTGAAACACGGTGGCGGCCAAACTAGAATCTAACAAGCTTACAAGAGCTCAGATATCGGCTCCCTAGCAGAACTTTTCACTTGTGCTAAGCCAATTTATCTAATGTAGTTTATCCTTGGGAAGGTTAGGAGATAACTCGATTATGACCTATTAGTACTTGCATGAGGAGATTTCATGTAGGACTCAGCTCTTCAAGCTAAAGTAAAAGTTGTAATGAGATCTAACGGATGAGGGTTGAGGTTAAGCAAATTCAGACCACAGGAAGGATCTCAGCTTTTTTTCCTCCTGTTTCATTTTATTCTTGTTGTTTAAGAAAAATATCTATTAATGTCCAGAACAACTCACTGAAGGCCGCAACGGTTTCCCCTTCAGCTGCAGTCTTCCAAGGAGCTCGTTCTAAAAATATATGCCAATGCCCGTTCAGAAATTATGGACTTGATCCAGAAATTACTGGGTGAGTTTCTAATGCGTAAGACTAGATGTTCATAATGTTCTAACCTTTAAAAGCCATGAATCCACAAATTTCAGTGAGATTTAGCAATTGAAAAGCACAGACCACTAGGGCAAACAGAAAATGTGTCAGGCCCAGATGTTTCTTAGGCAAACCAATTTATTTCCTCTTGTCCGAAAAGCCCTTCCAACAAATTATTTAATGAGATTATTCTAAGTCTTTTTCCACAAAAGTCACTTTCAAATCTGATTTCAGAGATTACTTGCTGTAATAATCCAGACATAATTCCTAAAGTACAGGCAGGAATGCTGTGAGTTTGTCTAGGACATATCTAGGCTATGGAAGAGCAACAAATATCCCAAGAGGTTCTGCTCCAGGGGGTCTCTGGGAAAAGGGACTGCATATTCTGCACACTCGCCAAACACGCATGAGATTTAAAAAAAAAAAAAAAAAAAGGTAAAATTAATGAAGCAATATGGACACTATCACAAATGGAGCAGGAAGCAATCAAGCAAAAGATCACGTTGCTTGTCTGACTGTTGCCATGACATTCAAAAAGCACTTACTATTATCACAGACTATGAATATTCTGTCGGCTGATTGATAGTCTGTTGCTTTTTTTTCTTGTAAGCAAATGTAATGACAATATTAAGCAATTACTGATAATGTTACCCAGCTGCTTTCCTGCTGCCTTGGTGCCGATATTTCTGAACTGCAGAAATAACAGTGAATTTATTAAGGTTTGGTCTCTCTGCTCACTGGCGTTACACGTTGACCAGTGGCAGCACAGCAGAAGGTTTCATTATAGCAAATTGAAGAAACACATCCTCAGTAAACTTTACCACGGCAAATACCATGGGGCTTATTTAGCTCTGATTAGATCAATGAAACTCTCTAAACACAGCAATTAAAAATACAATTGCTTACAATGTAGTCTGCTTAAAGGCAGCTGCACGCCTGTGAGGTTTACACCGGAACTTGCTAATGTACGTTTCCTGATTAGTAAATAATCAATATGCAAGGTACATGGTAGATTCACGTGGAATACTGGTTAGGACAAAATTTTCCTCAATTAAGCGTGGCATTAGTAACCTGCCAAGACCCGTTGTGTTGGGCTTAATTTATATGTGATTGACCAGATTGTGGCCATCTTTTCCCTTAATGAGCCAGCAAGGACTATAGGACCCAGCATGCAATGTCTCACCACGAGCCAAGCGGAAATGTGGGTTGGGAACCAAGCAAAGATGACACGTTGGCTCCTGCTGTCGTCAGGTGGGATGGTTCCACCTGGAGTGTAACGGGGAAGTCTGCGACCGATCCTGGTGCAGAATTTGGGGTGGCTCTTTGGTCTCCAGCTAGCTCTGTGTCTTGCAGTCGGATCCTGGTCTTAGCTGCATATGATGCAGCTGATGTAATTCGGGGCAGCCTCAAGAAGTGAAATTCCTTCAGTATGTGGTAGAAACTAAAGGCTGGCTCCTCACTTGGTGTAAACCTTTATGGCCATAGTGAAGTCAAAACAGATATGGTAAGCTACACAAGCTGAAGATTTAGCACTAAATTCACTGGGTTCTGTAGGAAATTGCTCTAAAACCCTATAAAATGTAACAGAGAAGAATATTTTGCCCATGGGGTTTTAAAGTGTTTTACAGCTGGGCTTTTATTTTATATTAATTTTTATAGGATGGTTAAAGTAAACCTGTAGCAATAGTAATATTTTCTGTTAAATTTTATAACACTTTGCCAATAAAAATCAGCATTTAGATATGTGCAGGGAGAAAAATATTGGATGCTGGCAAATTAGAAAAGATATAAAAGGTTTCATAAAAATAAAAGAAGCAACTTACCAGTAGTGTAAGTCTCCATACCATGCAGAATATAATTTAGACTGTAGCATTTTGAATCCTAAACTGCTTATGAATCAACAACACGATGCTATATTGCAAATAATAATAATAATAATAATAAGAGGGAGCTTATCAAGGGAATGCATTCAAGCTGTAGCAGACATCTTTATGACCTGGAGAACTGTGTCCAAGTCGGACACCATCTTCTAAGAAATTAGTGGACAATTTCTGGGAGAGGGCAAAAGAACGATTAGAGCTTAGAAAACATGACCAGTGAAGAAAGGTTAAATGCCTGAGGGGTTTGTGATAGAAAGGTTGTAGAAAGGGCAATGATTAATTGGAATAGAAGAAAGATCCGGCTTACTCTGCAGCAAGAAATGAAGGCGGCATTAGGAAACCCTCTTGAACTTAAGATTACTTAGCACTGGAGCAGCAGCGGGTTGCCTAGGGAGAGTGTGAAGCTTCCTGTGCTGGAAGTATTACGAATAGTTTGAGCAAACTCCTACTGCAAACAGCACAAATGTGCCTATTTTGCCTCTGAGCCTGAGTTTCTTCCAGCCCTATTTTTTTTTAATTTTGCTAGGGTACTTGGCATATGCTATTTCCCAAGCAGTTTACAAACAAATGGAGCTTCAGAATATTTTTGTGAAAGGTGAGTAGGTGGCCAGGTATTACAACTTTAATTTAAAGAAATGGGGGGAGGTAAAGATAGAGAGATTTAAGTAACTCCCCTGAGGCCTGGGAAGCAACTAGCTTGTGAGACAAGGATCAACTGCAAGTGTTTCTAAATCCAGTAATCCTCGGGAAGTTGCACCCATCCTTCCGCTCTCCGAGCATCTGCCTTTTGGAGCGCGCTTGTCATCTGCCTTTATTTTCACGTGATTGACTGACAGCTTCTTTGCTTTTTTTTTTTTTTTCCTGTGCACTTTGCTAGTGACCACATTAATAATTGCATGCCTTAACTTTGTACGTGCCTTATTACCCTGCTGCTAACCAGCCCGGGGAACCGTCACCTGAAGCTCTGGGTAGCTGTACAAAGCGTCGGAGTGACCCAGCACCAGTCTCCGAAGGGTAACGCTCAAAGGGGAAAAAGAAGGGCCAGACTATGCGTCAATCCGCTTAGGCATCCACGGCCCTGGGGGATTAGGAGCAACCACATTAAGAATAATAGAGACATAATTCAAAAGTTTTCACCCGTTCCCTCACAGACTCTTACTTTCTCATTCACCAAAACATCTTTCTACAAAAGGTGTGGAATATATTCATATTGTGCTATGTATTAATTAATCTGTCATAATCAACTGGCTGGGATAGCCTATTATTGCCATGATTTCTTTTGCATTAGTGTCAAGCCAGAAAATCCTGATGCCTGGTGCCCGAGGATTAATACCAAACCACAGCCATCTTTTCTATGAAGTTATCTCTCATATTTGCGTTAATACCGGCAGAGATCTTCCTGAGCAGTGCTACCACCACGCACACCGGCAATCACAGCTAATTTGTACGTATGCTTCCATTGGACAGAAGCCATGTAATTAAGAGGATGCCCTCAAGGCATTAACATTTCTCGTTCCGCAGTAAATGCAGTGGGAGAACGCAGCAGAAGTTTATAGGGTGTTATCCTTGGAAGCGTGTTCTTTCAACAGTATTTCTCTGAATCTGTGAGGAAGAGGCAGAGCCGGGCAGGCAGCCAGAGCAAAGAGGTTTCCAAGGCCACAGTGGAAATCTGTAAGTCCCTATTTGCTGCAAGAGGAAGGCACAAGGCACTGATGGTGCTGGTCCAGAAAATGTCTAGTTCCCTTTTGGGCTGTTTCATCTAGGACCCAGCGTGCCAAGAGCTTCCCCCCTCTCTTCGCAGTGTTTGCGCTCTCTCGTTTTCCTTCTAGTCCCAGCAAAATGCTCATCAGTCACATTCCTGTGAAGCCAGCAGGACACACCAAACCTGGTGTTTGGCAGGAATTAACACCCATGTTGGATTCTTTCCAAGCCTCAGAGTTTGAAAACACCTTCAGTACCTTGCAGGGTTGATGTACCACAACCCAGTCACCAATTAGGCAAGAAATATGTGGATGGGAAAATACTGGAACTACAAGGGTCAGTCCTCATGTGCTACTGGTGGACATCATAGTCATGGTGAGTGGGAAGTTCAGATGAAAAGGACAACTCACTTGGGCTTCTGGGGCTTCAGGATGAGGTTTGCCACATGGACTTCCTGTAAATACCCGTCTCTGCCCTTTCAAGCTCTGAGCGTCAGCTCTGTGGAAAGGAATCTGGAAATTACAGCAGCCCTGACTCCAGAAAGTGTACCAAGGTCTTCATCCCTCCCAAGACCATCCCAAGGTCTTGAACTTGCCACCCTCGTTCTCCAACACTATGAACTTCCACTGGGGATCCGCCTGGGTCCAGGGAGCCTGTGAGTGAGTTTCCTTGGGCAATCTCAGAGCCCCTGGCCCTGGGGAAGTCCACCACGTCAGTGCTCTGGGGTGCTACCAAAACCCTGCTGTAGATTTAGACAAAGTCTGAGCCTAAGATGTTTGGAACAAATTGTTTTGGAAACAGGAAATCTGAAAAATATTTCAAGCCAGATTTCTGCCCTGTGTGGTTCTTACATTCAGTGAATCCCACTACTATCAGTGATCCCTACTGGGAGAGGGATCCTGGCATCACGGTCCATCCCAAGCTGTGTACAGATGGTCCATTTCAGGAACCACCAGGGAATGGTACAAGTCTTTTCATTTGCAAGTCTGGCATCGGCAGAACAGTGTTTATCCTCTTTATCAGCATGTTACAGGCAGGAAAGGACTTGCTCTCACTCCCTTCTCCTCTCTCCCCACCACAAATTAAAAAAAAAAAAAAAGGAATAAATTAATTCAAAATACTGCACTTCCAGCTGCGCTGACTTTAAGAGAACAACATTCCCCTACACCATCAGTGGATTTGACCCCACGTGCTAGAATGATGCATGCTGAAGCTTCAGTACCACTGACTAATTCAGGAGTGTTCTCATCATCACAAAAGGAAGAAAATCAATTCAAATAAAAAGCCCACAACAAACTATTACCTATTCAAATCAGAAAAAAACAATGCCCACGTCTGTGGTAGGATGTCAGAGAAGCCGCAAAGCCACAGAAGATGCACAATATTGATTGCTCTGTAATAATGATTTCCCTTCAACTCCCAAACCCTGCAGTTCACTTCATTCTGCATTCCAGAGCATGTCTCTGAGTATCACCCAGACTGGGAAGTATCACACGCCAGACACTGCTGGGGGTTGCAGGTTAAGTACTGCACTCACGTTTTATGGAGCAGAGGAGTAGATAAATTCTGTCAAATGAATGTAAATGCTCAGCATTAATTTTTGCTTCTGGGAATCTTTAACCATTTCCTTATACTTTTAGAAGTATTTCTAAGATTTCCCATTTTTGTGTAGAGCCATGAATCTCTCCTGGGTTCTGAGTTTTGATTTGATTTGATTTTTATTTTGTTTGTGGATAGCAATGCAAACATTCCTGATTCTTTGCTATAAATGGTCGTGGCTTATCCACAAAAGAATCATCTCTGGTGTGAATTTTCTAGTTAATCATCTGCAGGAGAATTGAACTCTGCTCAAAATTCTTAAAGAATTCTTAATTTTTGTTCTTGATTCTACTCTGTCTGAAACATCACATACACAAAGCAGTAGCCACATTCTTAATTTAATGCCAACTGCCTCAAAGTTAATGGTATAACATGATTTTGCATAGCTGAGTCTCTGCCCTGTATTTTATTCCCTTTTGGTTTATTCCTTTCTCAGCCGACACTAATTCTCCACAACACGTGTAGCAGCTTTATTTCATCTCCCTGTTAGCAGTAATGTAGATGAAATCTCCCAAGGAAGATTAACAGGGAAAGGTGATTTGTGGTGTACACAATCTAAAATACAATAAAATGAAATAAAAACTATTTTTCTGTCCAGATTAAAAAATATTATCTTTTCTTTTTTTTTTTTGTTCTTTTGCATTTTTTTGCCATCCTTTGATGGCCTCGCTAATAACTTCACCAACTTTCTGTGCATCTGTGATGTTCCCACATTGACGCAAGCCATTCTCACAAATAAGCCTGAGACTAGTTGTATGCACAGGAAATTATAGTTTATCATCACCAAGTTTCAGGAGTTATGCCAACAGAGTATCCAGCTCTGTGCAATGTAATCTCAGTCACTCTCTTGTTCTGCCACTTCTCCTTTCTCTTTTTTGCTATATCCAGGAGAAATGTCAGCTCACTTTGGGAAAGAGGCTTGTGAGTTGGCTGACGTTTCCCCTTGTATCTGCTGAAGCACCAGAATACTGTCATCACCAATCTAAGAGGATCTTAAAAAGCCCTCAAACTCAGACATATTCTTCAGTGACAAATCTGTGGTCTAAGCAAGAAAGGTGTTTAGAACCCGAAAAGGGCTGATTGATTGCAGGTGAAATAAATACCCCCAGAATCACATTTTCTGCTTAATCTATCTGACAATCTACCTTGATAACAAAACTGTGTTTGCTAATTAGAAAATTTACCCTCAACAAGAAAGCAAATACCACTAGTAAATGAGCATGAGTGATACAAGACAGAGTATATAGATATATACTTGAATTGCAACACATGACAAAAGTCACACCCATTTTATACAGCTTGTGTCTTTACTGCTCTGTTAAATGAATGCAAATAGTCAGACAGAGCTTTTCCTACGTAATATGCAAAGACATTTATTCTAGGCAAAGATGACACAGATAGATGCAGGCGGAAGAACACAAATTCATGCCCCGCCCTCAGCATATGGTTTTGTCCTGCTGCCTTATTTTAACTTGTGCTTTCACAGGCTGCCTGGCCTTTTTACACGGTGAATTCAGCTCTGCTCACATCTGCTCACGCAACTATCTATGTTGTCAGGCCGGGCTACTCAGTAAAGGTGCAACTAGGAATGATGAACTGCAGTCCATTTATCTTGTGCTCTTAGGGGAAATTAATAACGTGAGGTTAAGTAAAAAATAACTGTGTGACAAGCTCTGTGTGCTTATTAGTATTATGTGGAGGGAAACTGTGTTGGGTGAAAACATAGAAAATGCCAGAAATAAGTGAATGTTTTAACGTGCAATTTTTAATTGCATGATCATATGCGCTCTTCGCCCTAACCTCTGCCCCGAAGGTTTCCTTCTTCCTTATGCAGGGTGGAGCTGTCTTTAAAGTGAATTATCACAGGTGTCTGCTTTCTGTAGGGCTCTTAGGGGTTGCTGGAAGATGAAAAGCACACAGTGGATGAGGTTGAGGAGCATCAGAGACAGTGAAATAGTCTTTGGGTGAAGACAGCTGGTGATGGGTGATTCATAAATCCCAAATTTTACTAATGATCCTTGACATATGAGCTTCATTTTCAGATTTGTGACAGAAACCCCAGGCACATGACTTGAAGAAAGCCTGGACTCTACCAGAGGCAAATGGGGAGACGCACACTGTAAATATAGAAAGTATTGTATAATGTTAAGGATGCGGAAAAGTCAGAAATGGCCCAAAATGACTACCCAAAACTGGAGGAAACCTTTAACAATTCCTTCATAGCTCAGTTAAATGGAGATAAACCTCGTGTTTGATTAAAGGTTTTGATGAACTTTATGACTGTTGTGATTAGTACTACAGCAAAAAAACACATGATAAAATTAACAATTCTGTTTTCAGAGCAGTATTCAGTAAATAAGGCCTAGGGTTATTCACTGAGAAATGACGATAATATAAAATAAGGAATAGCCGCTCATTTTCTGAGCGCTGTCCGTCTTATGCACTAGATCAGGAGAAACCCATGGAAAAACAGCATGGGATGGCACTTCTCAAATTCCTTATCTCAGTCCTGTTCTTCCACTCGTGCCATCTCCCAGTTCCTGTCCCCACTAACGGTCCCCAGACCATTTATTCCAATTTGGAATTTGTTTCCCCTGCATTTGTGCCAGACCATTGCCTTATTTTCCATGCCCTCCCAGGTGTCAGCAGGGATCCTTGGGGATGCAAACCAGGCAGGCTTCGTGCCCAGCTTTGGGAAGTAATGGTCTAACAGAGAAAGGCACAGTCCTTGGCTTAAAACTCGAGAGAGCTGGCTTTAGGTTGCAGCTACTGCATAGGCATCCCTACCTCTTTCCCCGTCGGTACCTGGATGTGTACTATCCCAGCCGGGGGAAGGTCAAACCTTGAGCACTGCTGCTATGGGGAGGTATCTGACAACATGAAGATATTAGGACCTCCCATCTCAGGTGATCTCTCTCTAAAGACTTCGATTCGTTAGGGGAGGGGTTGTGCCAGCCTTAATGAGGCTGAATATTGCCTTATTTGTACAATATATATTTCTTGGGCCAGATCACGGAATATTTACTGAAAAGATTAGTTCTGTAAGTAATTGGTCTTGCTGGAAAGGAGTTTCAGCGGCACCAGATAAGACTCCAATTCTCTCTATCCCAAATATTTTAATCATCTCTTCTAAATGCAATCCATTTTTCTAAAGAAAAATGATTTCCACAGTACTATTCCAAACCTGGCCACTGAGAGATCCAGCTTTAGATGAAACACTAATGGCTTCAACTAACTTCTCCTTCCAGCTCTTAAGCTACTAGAATTAATTGAGCATGTAATTAAGGAAGGGTTTTCTTACCAATATGATCATGCCTATAATTAAAACCTCACACAAATCTGTATGTGGAAGAATAGGGCAGGGCAGAGCAAGGATGAGACCAAGGTGTCTGACAGGTTTACGTCAAAGGGCCTTGGCTGCTGCAGCTCTAAGCCAGAGGGAGGGGAGGAAGGGGAGACAGGACTGGCTGATAACTGCCTTGATATGTTGTTTTGGACCTCCTGTCTATAAAGCCCCAAGTGGTTTGGGTGCTACCCACTCAGGAGATTGCTTCTACCCTTAATGTAACTTCAACAGATTCAAGTTTTGCAAACATTTGTGCTACCAACTCCCATATGAGCAGAACAGCAGTGATATTTGGCTGTTTTCAGTGAGACCGTAATGGATTTGGCTGCTGCTTCCAGCTTTGCTTCATCAGCACTGCGTCCCCGGGGCTCCCACGGCGTGCTGCAAGAGCTGTCTCTTTCCTTGGGTTTTCATTATATGGGAGACCCAAGAACAAAATTTTGGAAAAGGAGGAATGGTGCATTTTTATTAATATTATTTATACCGCATTTACTGTTAAATCAGCCCCTAACAGCAATTTTTGGGCTATGAAAGTGACCCAAGTCAATGGTTGTGCTTGGGGACGGCTGCATTTTTGGAAGGTCTGTTGTTCTCCCTATGGCAAGAGGCTGGGCTGAAATACAGCCCATCAGCTCCTGAAAAGCTGACCTCCTTCACAGAGCTACAGGGGGTTTCAATAAAAAGGAGATCTGGAGTCGTGATAAGCTCTGACTCTGCGTTAGGGAGGGGAAGAAAAGCTTCCGTGTAGTCTAGCCAAGTAAACGATCACGGCACCGCAGGAAAGCTTGGGCATGAGTGGGTGCTGCAGGAAAGGAGGCACCTGGAGCAGGAGACCTGCCCTCTCATTTGTTTGATTCCTTCTGTGCTTAGGAAAACAAGGCTTTGTTTGCTGACATTACTATGTGTTTACAAATGACATCAAAAAGACACCTGAACCTGTCTAAGGTCTCTGCTGAACAGGAACAACCTGCAGGGCCTGGAATTTTTGCCTTGCCAGTTGGACCTCAAATGGGGACAGACTTCTCTTATTGTAGATTTGCTGGTATAGGTATAGTACGGGTAATACAGATGGGACAGTAAGTAATACAGGGAAAAGTTAATGTTTGTTAGGCAGATATTCTCAGGAAGAAAGCCTGCGTGCACAACCGTAGTATGTTTATATTTTCATCTAAAAATAGTAAAATATTGCGAACATTCACTGATCCCTATTAAAGGGTCTGCTGAGGTCCTAAGAGCTACGCTAATATGCACTAGTAAGGGATCAGCACCGGCATTGTGCAAGCGCTTTATTGCATTCCAGATAGTCCCAAACATTAAACGTGCAACAGTGCCTACCAAAAGCTGCCCTCAGAATGACCTCGTATATTAGACAGCCATGCGGGAGAGTTTCCCTCTGTAGATAACTACTGCGCTGGCACTTTGGGAGAACCATCATTTTTGTTTCATAATCATTCTTGCACCTTTCGCATTTTTAGAGCGGTTGTGACTTTAAGACCTTCCCCAGCGGATACCTGCACAGCCTGTGATTCATAGCTAGCAGTGGGAGGCACTATCTGAATGCTCCTTTTGAAAAGGATGGCAAATTGCCTGGCCAACAGCTGCCCATTAGGCAAACTGCTTAATGAAAGGACTAGAGAGGGGTGTTCAGCAGTCTATCTTGTCCATGCTTCTTATTAAAAGAAAAAAAAAAAAAGAAGAAGCTCGCAACCCATGCAAGAAGCTAATGAGCTTTATGCTCTTACATGCTGTTGTTGTCACTTTTCGTTGACTCCTCCGCTCCATGCCTTTTCATACTGCATCTTAAAGTGTTTGGTTTTATTATTTTAATTTGGGATCACCGTGATCCTGCTTCTGCTTGAGCTTTGCCCGGAGCTCCTTGCTCATCCATGCAGGTCTCCTGCTCTCTTGGCTTGATTTCTTGCTCATTGGGACGACCAGCCGGTTTGATCCCAGGCTCCGACACCACCAAGCGCTAACTAAGCCAGTTTGCGTCTCCCAGCAGCGTGGGTGAGCCTGGCCTCAGGAGCGCTGCCGACGGTACTGAGAACAGGCAGCGTCACGCAGACAACGAATTACTAGTGGGATATCAACATCTGCACCGAAATCCTTGCTCTTTGAAAAACAGTGGCAAAATACCACTACTCCCTCCCAATCCTGAGGTAGGGAACATTTTGGGGCAGGGATTGTCTTGTTATTGTATGTTTGGCCAGCACCAAGCGTATGAAGCTCCGTGCCGGACCGTGATCTCCTAGTGCTGCTGGAATGTAATAGCACAGTGTCCGGTTCCTGCCTAGGATATGCAACAGCGGTTTACCTGTATATAGTAAATAATCCACTTCTGCTGAGACTGTGCACAAGGGCAGGACCCAGTCAGGCATAGTGTCTCACTGTGCTGATACAAAGCACAGCCGGGGAGGAAAAATGACCTTTTGGTTTCATGTTCAGTGATATATTGTTTTTAAATCTGGATGGACTTAGGAAATGTTATGAAAGAATGGAAAGGGCTTCAGTTTTTCCAGAGGCAAAAATGTTATGAAAGAGTTATTCTGAAGCCAGACTCTGCCCTGAGTTATGCCCCTACAACCTCTCTCTCAGGTATTTATAAAGTTATGATTAACAGCAACAGACAGAGGACTTCATTGCATTTTGAATTGTCTTTTTTATAAACTGTCTACAAGCTCAGAGATTCACATATGGCCTCATTAACCTTTGAGTCAAACTGCTAATAAGACAGTGAATGAGCTACCCTGCAAAGCTGTTTGCCGGCATATTTGAGTGCCCCACGGAAGGGCTGGCCAGGAAACACCAACGCTTTGCCGGCCAACCTATGGACTTACACGCGGCTCTGCTAGCTGGTTCGTGATTTCATAGGAAACTGGGAAGTTTGGATGCTCACTGTCTATTAGAAATTACTGAAGACTGGAGATCTGAATTCCCCAAATGACACCGAAAATCCCAATCTCTGAACATCATCAGCTCAATTGTTACCTTAATGGGATATTCAGACTGAGAGTTAATGATACAGTGGTATCGACAGGGGGATCTGAGACCCCAGAGGAGGAGCGTGCACACTTTCGGGGGTCATGTGTCCTCTCTGTCTTCTGCCAACGCTAAGAATACTCGAAATAGTTTCATGCCATATGCCGAGGAGGGCTTGTTCTGCATCTTAGCTTGTATGAGAGTGCCATAAGGGGATCTTCAAACACTTAGCTCTCCAAACACTGCCAGATTCTAACTTTAACTTCCCTAGGATGTTCATGAGCTTAAAGTTCAGAGCATGTTCAAACACTTTGCTCGATGCAGCCTCACAATTTGATCGCTCTTAACAAGGAACGATAAAAAGCTGTTTCTGTAAATCTCTTTTCAGTTAATGTGCAAAGGGTAAGTGTAAAAGACCCAAACTCCAGACTTTTCTTTCTTTGGGGGCAATTTTCCCTCCCAGTTTCGTCCTTATGGCAATCTCAAAAGCCTTATGTCACAGATCTCTGCTATTTAAGACTGACTAAGGACCTAGCCCCTACGAAGGCGTCTCTGCTTTGCTGCACTATGAACTCTCTAAGTAAGGCACAAAGGACAACTTCACCACTCTTTTTTGAGAGATCTAGCGGTCAAAAGCAAAATTGCTCTGGAAGCACAGCCAAAAGGGTTCAACAAATAAACAGTAACACCCTGGGAGTTTGCAAATCCCAAGAATCTATAATAAACAGATAAAGTTAATAAGATTCAATAACAGAGAATAGCCCCATTAACGTTTTAAGAACACTATCTAAACATTACACACATTGTTTACTGAGTTCGCTAGCTGAATTCTCTGTACACAGGCACACTCAACATTCATTATCTTTGGTTGCAAAGCTTGGTAGATTCAAAGGTAATTAATCTCCATTTGCCCTCTGTGTAGGTTTGTGAACAGATGAAAAGTTCATTGAAAAAGTTCTTTCAGTGGGTCTAGAAGAAAAGCAGTGCTTTGAGAAACAGAAAGTGCCGAATGTGGGCTTCTCAAAGGAAAAGAGAGCAGCTAGCCAGTTCCACACGACTCAAGCCAGGTGCTCATTGCAAATTCAGTAGCATGCACTGGCAAGTGTGAGTGGCAGAGAAACTGAAATTACTGAAATTCTTATGCCAGTGTAAATTGCTGAAGGCAATGCACTGGGGGTTAAGGAAAATTGTGCATGTATTGAGGATTATAAAACAAATTAAAATGGAGGTTAACAAAAGGAGTATAATATTTATACACTTCTTCGTTCTTTTAGCTGCGCTGTACTCAATCAACTTCACAGTTTCTTAAGGTAGCATGGGAGCATTGCTACAGTGTGCATTCATTTTCTCCTAAAAAAAAGAAAAGGCTTAAACACACGAGGCACAGCTACAGAATTCAGTTGATTCTGGTAATATTTATCAGTGTCATAATTAAGGCTCTGAATGGTTGCATGGTACTATTATTTTTAGTCCTGTGAAATTTAATCATCAGCATAAAAATGCAGGGTACGTTTGCTGTTCAATGCATTCCACTTGTCCGCCTCAGTTTTGATATACCCCCCATATAGTCCGTTTTATCACCTATTCCTTCACTTCCCCTTAAAAGCCTGCATATGTGCAGCCCGATAACGTAAAAGTAGAAATATATTCATCACCCTTGACTTACTATGGCGGAGTCCATTATACAGTGTGAAGCACTTAAAGGTTGATATCTAAGTTATCTTAACAAATATTTTAAAGAGTTTCTAAGCTGTTAAGCACCCACGCTCTATGATCACCCAGCACGGCCCAGTAACCCAGTGGATTATCGTTCTGTAGAAGTGGCAATCAGTTCCCTGCAAAGTAGCTCTGACTGTTGTCCCCTGCCAAGTGCGAGGAGTGTGAACCTGAGGTTCGGGGACAGGCAGTCTGGGGTGTTCGGCCCTGGCTGTTTGTTGGGTGGCCTCTACAAGAAAAAGGCACCAAAGTCCTTATGGCAATGACATTTTTAGCTGCTTCCATGAGATTCGTCAAAGCCCACCTGCAGAGACTCTGGAGCTCATTTCAGCTACGGGGACTTTTGCATGTTTTGCTTAAGGCAGGCAGGTCTTAGGCAGGTCTTAAGGTGATGTTGCTCTCACCAGGCAACAGACTACAGAGGTGCCAGTAGGAGCCAGCCTTCATTCCAAATTCCTCAGCGAAACAAAGCAAACTGTGAGGTTTTTTGGTTTTTTCCATCTGGATTTGGGCAGGCTGACTGTAACCGCCTGGGACAACAAACGCATTCAGTAGTGAATGCGTCTTTATTTGCATTTCGCCATGATGTGGAGATATGTTCATTCACGTCAACATCCAGGATCTCACGGACACTACGGTGCCCGGCTGGGATCCGACCTTTCTGGAGGACCCCGCGGGGACTCCCACCGGCTGCCGGAGACGAACAGGCAGCCACCATCCTCCAATTTAGTGTACAAACCATGGGATGAAAAACTTCCAGCCCCTGCCTCAAACGGTTGTTGCCTACATGTGACTAACGCAAGCGACAGCAGATGGGCGCAGACAGACGGGGGAGTGGAGGGGACCGCGGGGGCAACGCCAGCCAGCACGGCATGCAGGGTCTCAGCGCGTCGGCAGCCTCGCTGATGTCAAGTTTCGTGCAGGCATCACATATTAAGGTTGAATGGGGAGGGTTTTACACTTGCTGTTCTGGCAAGTAAGCAGGGAGCTGCTGCCAACTATGATGCATCTTGGAAACAAGATCAGTTTTCACATGTATTAAAGTAATCATCTCGTTGTTGTTTCATTGAAAGGTAGAGAGGTAAAGGGCAGCATCCTGATCCTCCTGACCCTGTAGGTATTTGAATATCTCCGACAGCTGCTGTGGAGCTACTCCCGATTAACACCAGCGTAACCAACGTCAGAATCTGCTTCCAGAGAACGAGGCCAGTTTTACACCATTGTAACTGATGGTTTAAAATCTCATTTCTTTGATTTGAAAAGATTTCCACATACATACAGGTCTGAATCTGTCCATTTCTATGCTATTAGGACAAATCAGGACCCAAAGGATTTTTTCTATGTTCCCAAGCAAATTCCTTTGTAGGATCAATAAATAACCAAGTAGTGGCAACTGAGATTACTTGTTACGAATGGCATTATTAGGATTTACATTCCAGCTGCAGCTATGAAGCAAGTCAGATGAACAAATACAATACACAGTCCCGGTCCATTTCCCTTACTCTGTCATTTTTATAGCTTCCTGCTTGCTGCAGGTGCCGATAGTACACACATCTGACTGTAATCTGAACATTAACCTGATAGCGCACCAATACCCGGAGACGCTGCCTCAAGCAATCATTTCAAGCCTGGTTAAAGGAACAGAATGGAAGCATCAACTAAAATGTTGAAAGTTGCATTTTCTACTACAGGAAATGAGACCTGTCCAGCACTTTTTTTTTGTTTTATATTCTGTGATTTTTTAAAAAAGTAACACTGAGAACTACCTCAAAAAGACAAATAGCAACGTATGTATTCTTTAGTAAAGATAGGCATGAATGGCTGGGTCTACAATGTCTTATAAATCTTTTATTCTATAAATGTTAGCATTATTCTTGTGTAATGGAAAGCTATATGAATTTGGTAGGCCCTTTTTTTGATGTCCAACTCATTGGGCAAGACAAAAAAGAAGTGAATTAAAGTGGAAAAAAATTGCTCCTCTGGAGGATTACAGTACAGCCATTGACTGCCAAATTATTATTATTTAAATCACTTTCCTAGCTTTTAATATTGAAAATACTTTCAGTCATTTAAGAGCCTTTAATTTAAGAGAGTAGATGGTAGGGATGTAAGACAGGAGACTGCCTCAGTACAGGGGCTGGACAGAATGATTTCTTGGAGTCTTTTCTGGTCTTGCTTTTATAAGAAACCGCTCTGACCAAACCACACCTTTAAAATCATTTGTGTCCAAGGTGAATGAAGATGCCCTGTTGCCAGCAAGAATGTCATTACATTCCAGTTCTCCTAGTCCTAAGATACAATACACTAGGGCTGGACTGTGTGTGGTGATGGACCACGATCAGAAAGATTTACCCAAGCCAGCTACCACATGGGATGGAGGTAGTGACTAAATAAAATGCAGCCAAGATTCAGTCTATCCCCTAGGACTTTACATTTCACAGAGACGTAAGAGCGTGACAGAGATTTTGCAAACCAAACCACGACTGCATTTTTCTCTCTCTGTTTTTGCCCCTCCAGAATTCAAGTTTCTTTCATAAAGAGGATTAATGGCAAATCTTTAAAAAGAGTTTGGAGCACAAGAATCCCGCAGGCGAGTACAGCAGTTCCCGAGGTCTGCACGCTCACTTTCTCTTTTACAGCTCTCTCGTCTGGTTTCCCCACCAAGGGGTCCGCCCGCCCTGGCGGGGAACGAGGCACAAAAGCAGCCGCTTCACCTACGCGTGCAGCCCTCGCTGCCGAAACCCGCCGCTCCAGGAACCCGCGATCACAACCGGCCCCCGAGCCGCAGGTACGCTTTCCGCGGGCAGCTCCCCGGAGAGCCCGCACAGACACAATGAGAGCCTCCGGTTGGAAATTCAAACAGAAATATGGCTGTCTACTCCAAAAGGCAAACTCACTCACAAAGGTCATCTCTGTCGAGGAAGAGTGATGGGTTACTCCCCTCTCGGAGGCGACTGCTGTTGCTCCTCCACTGAGTTGCATTCATGAGCGTAGTTTTGAAAAAGGGGGGAAAAAAGGAGGAAGAGGGAGAGAAAAGAAAAGAGACAAAAGCTCGGCAAGCCCCTATTCACAGAGCTAGCCCCGCACCTCCCCTTCCCTTCCTCGGGTAAAAGCAGCTTCAAAAGACATTAACATCTTCCCCTACCTTCGTTCTCATCGGAGACAGAAGCCCTTCCATTTTGGTCCGATCCTCATGCCAATCCTCTTCCCCAACTTAGTCTCTGGCGCCTCTCTCAAGCATCCCACACGAACAGGACCATGTCAAGGACCGCCCGCGACGCCCTGCCGGCAGCTCAGCCGCCCGCCAACCTGCGAACTTGCAATCCTCAGGGGTGTGAAGCGCCGTTCCCGGAGCAGCCTTCCTCCCGCTCGCCCTCGCTCGCGCTCGCTCTGCATAATCTGCCTGCAGCTATGTGTGTACCATAGTCGCTGACAAACGATCCCTGCCTTACGTAATGCATTCAGCACAGGACGGGCGATCCCGGCCAAGCCACGGGGATCCGGTCGGGCAGCGCCGTCGGACGGTGTGGGACTCTGCGCTGCCTATTGTGCCGCCCGGCTTTTTAAACAGGGCTTAATTCTGCAGCCTCCCTGGGCTCGGTCGACGCGCGACAGCTCAGAAAGCGTTAACAAAACTTCGCCGGTATAGCAAGGCTGTAGATTTCCTGGGCTTTACTTTAAAACGGTGCATTCCTCATCCCAAGCTTCAGCCAAAGCAATTTTCCCAAATACCAGCTCACAAACGCAGTTTTGGGCATTTTCTGCTGCATGCTTTTGCTGGAGGCGAGTGCCCAAGCCCAGGCTGAAAGGGAGTTCCTTTCAATGTGAGACGGGAAATGAAAGAAAGGAAGAAAAGAGAGCGAAACAAAAGGAATATAGTCCTGCAAAGTTGGTCAGCAGAAGACGCCCGCTGACTGCATTTCTATTAGCATTTCAATTCAGAGCAGGAGCCTGTTTTTGTGGTGAATCCCTAATTGCCCCCACTTACTGCATTTCAGTTCCCTCACAGAGCGGTGAGTGGATGGGATCTCTGTTGGATGAAATTCGACTGGAAAACGTGCTGCAGAGCACTCCAGGTGCTAACGGGCATTCAGTCCACAGGATCAGGCTAGCCCAAAGTCAACCCCCTCTGAAACGTGTACCAAGCAGACACCAGCTGCCTAGCGCTTTTTCGGTCCACAGATCTGCTCCCAGTGGGGCCGCATCACGTCCCAGTGCTGATAGAAATACAGTTCCCCTTCCACGGCCCTAGGGATAACGATCCACATACAAGTACTCCACTGCTGTTCAAAAACAAAATAATGGTTCTCAGCGTTATAAAACTGCTGTCTGGGAATGTCTACTGTAACACATCACAAGTGAAAATTTCTAACGCCCTTTAACATTCACTCTTCTTTGAGGGCCCAAAGCTATATGCTCAGAAGGAGACACTGTGTGATTAAGGCACTGGACTGGGATTTGGCAGATCTGGTCAAACACATTCCCTGAACAACTGTGGGGATTCACCTCATTTAGCTTTAGCCATTTACAACTCTGCCCTCCAGTCCAAGGCATCCACCAAGATTCCCCGAACAGCCAACGAGAGAGGTAGGCTCCTTCTCAAAGTAATTCGCCTCAGCTTCCCAAAGGCCAAAGCGGATCCATCCTCAGATCCTCCCCAGGCTCCATGTCCCCTGCATAAAGCTTTTCTCTGTCTTCTCTCGTGGTTTCATCCTTTAGCTGTTCACGGCAGAGACTATCCCTGCCCACATATAGCCTTCACGGTCAATGCAGGTTTCTGGGACCTCCTCCAAAGTGAAGTGGATGCTAAGGAATATATATCCATGGTGGCAAACACAGGGTGCAAAGCCTGAGATGAGCACAGGGAAAGAAATAATCTCTACCGTGGAAAGATCTTGTAGAAAAGTTACCCAGGAAGTGACACTGGTGGGAGAGTTTGATCCTACACTTCCCTTTTCCTCTCTGTCTCTGCCACCTGATCTTTTTGACTCTAGATCTTGCAATTTTAGGGCATTTTTCCTATTGTTCCTTATGGGGTAAAAACAGGCAGGGGAGGGGCCCCCTTCTATGTGATTATTATTCATTTCAAAGTAATTATACGATTCTTGGCAAAACTCAACTCCTTATTAAATGTGAACGAACCTGATTATATCATATCCAAGGTGGAGGGAAGTTTTCCTGGACTAAAGAAAGTCTGTATGACTCTGGCAGGCTCATCTGTTTCTTGCTGGATTTTTCTTTTTTTTCTTTTTTTTTTTTTGCCATTGGGATTCACATAACTTTTACAAGATTTTAATAAGGGGCTGAATAAATGGCAGGCAGGAATTTCAAGCTGCAACAAAATACCCCAGTTGTGATTTTTCCTCTGTTCAATGTGGTGTCAGATTCTGGTGTGAGGTTCTGTCTGTGCGTCTGTGATACATCCTGTCCCCCAAATTATCAGAGGAAAAAGTGTCAAAAAGAACCTAAAGAGCGAGGAGTGTCTCTGGTAATTTTGGAAAGCTCAGTTCATGCGAGCAGCCTGTACTGCAATACAATAGAGTGGATGGTTCTCCTGAGATAGCATATGAATGTTCATTTCTCTTTTAAAGCTTGGTTCTGCTTTGAACCAGGCTAAACTACCGTGTCTCATGAGGTTTCCTATGTTATCTCTGTTTACAAGCAAAAAAAAAAGATAGTTTTCCTAAAGGCCAAAACACTAATTCAGTCTGGGACCAGAAAGGCAAGCCGGAGCCTTTCTGGTTCAGCAGCACTCAAAGACTCTGTGAGCTGAGAGGATTCGGGATTTGTGCTGATGCTGCATGAGTCAGACTGGAGCCCAGCTCAGCAGGACAAGCAGGAACGGCAAAGAGGATGGTGCTGCTTTTACAGCATCCATGGCCACGGCTCTGAGTCGCGAGCACTGCAGGAAAAGGGAGCCTGCCCATCAGAGGGGCTACCCCCTCGCCGTCAGGCGACCGACCCGCAGTCCCCGTTGGCATGGCTGGAGGATGCTCTCGGCGCCTGTGCTTCGGACCAGCCCCTGTGCAGGGCTGCTGAGTGACACAGCTGAGCACAGGGCTTTTGGACAGCAAGGTCTGGCCACGTCCATCTCCATCAGCGGGGCCAGCGACTCAGCTGGCTCTGCCTGAGCAAATTATGGAGCAAGCTCTGGGGCTGGACATCTCCAGCATATAAAAGCCAGCAGGTGGATGGGGGTCAGGCTTCATATGTTATCTTCCTCTCTCAAGTAGGACTTGAACTCTACTAGTGTCTGGGCAGATTATGTGCCTCAGGAGCAAGACATTTAACACCCTCTCCTTGCATTGCAGCCTGCTTACCATCCCCTTTCCCACTCAGAGCAGTGACTTTGCAATGGTGGGAGCTAGGGAAGTTCATGCTTCTTTTGAAGTGAAAGTTTGAGCTTCTGTTACCAGCAGAAAGGTGCTGCGATGGCATATGCAGTGGCATATGCAGTGGTCTGACCGTTCATTCCTCCCATGGGCTGCAAGTCATGGTGATGCTCAGATTAGCACGGACTTGTTCTGCAGCCTCTGCTCCCAGGATTTTCAGATTAAAGGCACTGCAGAGGCAAAAGGAGCAGGTGAACACTAGCTTTCTCATCCTCTTTCAGAGGAGGAGAGGAACATTTGACTCAGTGCCTGGTCAGCTCACACCCAGTGTATCTCACTTTCTCCGTCAGCAGGTGAGGGGACCCACTTGTCTGGTTCACCCAAATGTTGCAGACGTTTTTCCTGTCCTGGACTCAACCCATCTAATGCTAGAAGAAGTGCCTAAACTGGGAATATAATTGATCACAGATCCCTAACTAATCGTGGGAGGGAGATGTGTACCTTGAAAATCCCGTATGCTGTCGTAATCCGAACATATGCTGGAGTCTAGACAGCTGACAAAGGTAGCTGTCTACCTTAGAGCTACCAAATATTTCTTGGCTCTGTTGGCTATATTGATAGATCTCCACAGACCAGAATGAGAGCTCAGAAATCTAGTTGACATTTAGTCAAGTATATGTAAACAACTAAATTTAGGTGTCTCCTAATTTAGGAGCTGAATCTCAGGTATTCAATATGGGAGAAAAAGGCCAAAAAAAGGCTTATGTTCACAGTTAGGCTATTGGGCGATCATCCTAGAAGTAACCTATCTCCTCAGTGCATCTCTGAATTCTCAAGTTTCCTTCTGCTCAGCCTCTGCAGGTGGATCCGAGCTTGAATAAAACTTCCGTAGATTCAAACCCTCCCAAATCTTTGGGGTGTGAATCCTCACGCAGAGCCAAGTTACACTTCCAGGATCAAGCAGACATGTTTGCACACCCCTGAGAGTGGAGAGAGTTTGGAGCTGGCCCTGGCCCCTAGGCATGCCCGGCCTGTGGACCACCAACGCCAGGGGTGAGCGTGCGAGAGAGGGCAGCCGTGGAGGGCTCAGGAAGCTCATCCCTCTTTCGGGGCTGCCAAAATCCAGAGACGCTGCCCTGGCTGCGAGCCAGCCCAGCTCTGTGCCTGGATCCAGCCCCTGCCAAGCCACTGGTGCTGCCTGTGCCCCTAGCTGGGACAACTGGTGCTGCCGTGCCACATTTGGTGTGCATGCAGCTCGCGGACCTCGCTGCCGGTCATTTCATCCACCAAACAAAAGGTAGCATCAAGGTGTTGCCATGGCGACTTCCCAGCCATCCGAATTGCTATGGCATCGTATAAGGGAGGGGGAGACATCCCAGTTGTATACTGGGGCTGCACGGAAACATCGCTTATATTTAGAACATGCGGTGCATGGAATACCGATGAATATTTAACATCTTGAGTGTCTTTCATGCTTGCTTTTTTTTATTTTTGTTGCCTACTTTCCATAAATGCAACATTTGCCTCCAAATGATACGAATTTTCTTGCTACTGTGCTTCTCTCTTCATCGCTTCTCCAGATTTCCTCTGCATTTCATTTACCTTCTTCTATGGATAAAAGTCTAAACCAGTAGACTGTGATCCCCAAAGTAGCACTTGCAAATCTGATTCAGTGTCTGCAACTGCTCTAGGGGGTTGGCTAATGACCTGGGAGGTTCATGTGATCCAGTTTCCCAGTGAGGCCCTGCTGGGTTTAAGACTGTGACTTTTACAAGTCCACTGATCAAACAAATGCAAACTGTTCACAGGGTGCCTAAACATGGGTAAGAGCTGCTGATGCCCTTACAAGAGCCATCTCTGATTAGGGTTTTTCTTTCTTTTTCTTTGTTAAAAATAGCCATTTTCAACAACCTCTGTATAGGGAAAAAATCTGACTGACTCATTCTTCTAGGCAAAACAGACACCTATAAATTTCCTGAAATTCCCTCCCTTCCCTCTGCCTTTTTTCACTAAGGGGTTAAAAAGGGTCAAACCACCCAGAATCCCAGATTCGGAATACATTTATGCCCATTTCTATATGATATGATTTAAAAATATACATATAGGTGTAGTAGGCATGGCCAGGAATCCCACTTGCTACTGCCAGGGCTGTGCAGCTCACCCCTTCCTGGGGAGGCAGTGCAAGCACCTAGTGGAGTTTAACCAGCTGGGTTTTCAGGAAGGCAAAGGAAAACGCAGGGAGTCGGTGAAACCAGCTCTGGCTGCAGTGCGCAGGGTGGAGTTGCACACACAGCCCTGGCCCTGCTCACAATCTTGCCGTGCCTCGGGATCCCTATCTCCAAGAGCGCAGCACACCCGCGAAAGCACTGATTGCGGACTATGCTCGTGACTGGGAGCTCCCTCTTCGGGATGGCCATACCTTTCCAGCCTCTTTTTAGCTACAGATTAAGCTATAAACAAGTTTAGAAACTGTGATCTTTCAGCTCTCGTTCTGAAGACATCTCCTGGCATATACAAAACATTGTTCTCAGAAAGGCCATATTCTCAGCAGTGACTTTTACGGTGAAATGTGCTTTTTTTTTTTTACTATTCAGTGGTAGGGCATTGGGATCTTTTTTGAAACTAGCAAATTTGCAAATGCGGCCTGGTTCCTGAAAGCTTATCTGTGTGTTTCCTGCTTGGTATTGCTCCAAGACACCGAGGCTACAGGCAGGATTCAGCTGGCAGCTTTGTCAGTGATGCAAGAGGAGGAAGAGTGCTGTGCTGGGTGTGTTGCTTTGTCAATGCTGAGAAACTGGAACTACATTTATTTGCTGCTGGTATAGGGTATATTTTCAAAACCCAGAAAGGAGATTTTCCTCCGCAAGATAGCCAGTGCAGGCCATTAAGATATTTGAGCCAGACCAGCCTCCAGGGAAGTAAACGAGGGACAGATCTGTACTCTTTGCAAGCTGTTCCACTGATGCAGTATTTGCATGAGTAAGTGTTTGCAAAATCTTTTGCCAATTTACCCTCATATGGCACCAGTTTAATGAAGCCTGGAAATACCAATTACTTTTGAGGGGGGGAATTTATCTTTAAAGTTCTAATGACCTGCTTTTTACAAAGTAGTTACACCTTTTCCATGAAAGCAAAGCAGTATCATGAATATTAAGGTATGAAGGTATTACTAATTCACCTTCTAATTTTTGAAGGTAGCTGTAAAAAAAAAAAGATGTCGGGTCTCTGTACAAGGCTGAGGGAAAGAGTAGCATACAACAAAGCTGGTTTAGCGGTCTGCCCTGCTTAACAGCACCATCAGGATCTGTATTTTCCTTTCTCCGCTAGGTATATTTGCTGTTTTGGGTGTTAACAGTCAAAACACATACAAAGCCTTTTACTAGAGCATCAGGTCTATATGTGCATTTTCAACAGCAAAATAGATGATTTATTCATCCAGTTTGGTAACTGTTCAAACAGGGAAGGGTGTTCGCTACAGTGTAGAAAGCCACAAACACTAAGCGTGTTTGGTTTGCTAGAACAAATCAACAAAATCGAACGAAGGAAACTCTTTTTCCAGAGAGCAATGTGAAGGACTGTGCCACCATCTCTGTTAATATCTCTGTCAAATTAAATGCTGTTTCCCAAAACTGCAACTCTGGTAAAGCATGGCGATTATGCTTTCTGATAGAAACCTATTTAAAACCATTTTATGTTTGTAGAAACACAAGCTCTGATACAAGATGACTTCCAGATACTCTGTAAATGCTTAAAAATTCACTTGCTGCTCTATAGACATCTTCCCATGCATGTATTGGAAGAGAAGGCCCAGCTCTCACAGGCCAGGCAAAGCATTAAATGAGGAATGGCCATTCCTCTGAAGCATAATGTCGTTACAGTTGTGCAAAGCCTGGACTTTGGTCATTCTGGCTTGGGGGAACGGGAGATGCAGACGAAAGGAACTGGAGCGCTAGGAATAAAGCAGAAATGGAACATTGTGGAGAGGAGAAAGAAGCTGACAAAATACAAAACAATAATAATAGTTTGGGGTTGCCCAGGAGCAGTCCTGTAAACTATCATTTCCTGCTGAGATTACTTAAACCCCTGTTAAGTTTAGGTTAATTTTGAAGCAAACAAGGACCTGACATAGAAAGAGAAACTGAAGACCATCTCTCTTCCAAGATGTTAGTGCAATTTTGGTCCCTCAGGGCTGGAGAAGAATTTTGCAGTTGCCCAGCTCTGAGGAGATACATTTGCATGAAAAACCCAGGGCCATTGCAGACAGGAGGATTGCAACCCTCACTTGATGGAGACAGGTTGCCTCTCAGGACGTGGCTGGGTGCCCAACACCAGGTCCCGGGCAGACCCAACAACTGCTGCAGTCCCAGCAAGGCCCGAGCAGGGATCTGCGCTCACAGCTACTCCCCTAACCCCTGCTGTGCAAAATTCCCCAAATCAGCATTTGCCTCAGTACTTCTGAGCCTTGTAATCCCATTTTATGGGGTATGTAATGCTTTGCTGATGTGATTATCAGCATCCATCTCCGTTTGGTTTTTCACTGCTGTATTTCCAGGCTAATTTAAAGCCACCTTTTTTGAAAGATTATTCTGTCTGCTAATAAATCTCCCTAACAGACAGATCTTTTCCCCCCTGTGATGATCCTACATTATTCTCCCTCTTACGTGTTTTTTTATCTTGATTTGTTCAATCCATAATGAATCCTGCACTGTCCTGCTCCATGGCCCATGCACTATTTCTAAACTTCTCTGTTGGCATTTCATGCCTCCCTATACCTTCTGACACAGGTGACAGACACCCCTCCTTTACAAGTCAACCAGGAGCCTGTTCCCCTAGACGTAAGAGCTGTGTTGTGCTAACACCAGTAGCTGGTTGCTGCCGTATGCTGTAATGGATACTTCTAGCCATATATATCTGCCTGCTTCACTAGCTGTCTGTAAGCTCCTCCTTAAGTTACAATCCTCTGTGAGCTCCAGGCCTCCTGGGGGATTGATTCCCATTTGCTGGCCAGCCATCATACCCTTCATTATATTCCCGCTGCAGCTGCTTCGCAGCTTGAGTTCATTGTCTTTAGAAAGGAAGCGAGGGCTACCAGACAAAAGAAATTCAGAGGTTTGGGATCTCCTCTCGCTTTCTTGCCCATCTAATTTTCTGGAGTAGATTCAGATAATTTCAACTCTTTGTCCTCTCACCCCTTCCACCACTTAGATTTATCCCTTCGAGGCAAGGATTGTCTCTAAGTGTCTGCTAGCCCCTTTCAGGTGCTCATCTCACAGCATGGGGTTCTGTCGTATAGGTAGTCTTCTATGAATATTTCTGACCCTAGGTCTCCTAGTGACTCCTTTCTCCATCTTTATTGGGCTAATGGGACATTCATCAATCTCCTAGAACATCAGTAAAGATGTAAAATAATGCTGCATGGCATTATCCTCCTGCACAGCATCCTCAGCAAGGCACATGAGAGCTTCTGCATATAATGAATGCAGATCATCAGCCTGTTTTCAGTCTAAGCAACAATCTCCACTTACATCAAAGCCTCATCTGAATTAATATTTGATGCTGGAATTCATACCACTATTAGATGCCATTAAAATTCAGGGACCCCATCTTTCTTCAGTTGGGAACAACAACGAAACCGGCAGAGCAGGGTCAATCTTCAGAGGTGGAATTTGTCTTAGCTAACTTCAAACATCTATGGAGTGGCTGGCTCCAGCGTAGCTGGTTCATTATCATATCTTTATAGTAAGGGCAGTGAAATGGCTCAGTTCCCTTGACCTGTGTTAGGATAAGCTGATGTGTGTCCTAGCTACCTCACAAGAAGTGCACTTTTCATGCTTCCCATGCTGCAATCCTGGCAGACATAAGGATGAAAACAGCTTGTGATGGTCCCTACTCGTTATCTTAACACCGTGGAGATTGCTGGTCTGAATTATCTTCTACATAGTAAGAACGGCAGACACCATGACAGTGGTGTCAAACTTTTTTTTAATAGTGGCAGATGATATATGAGAACAGGCAAAAGCCAGAAACTGTGGCTTGGGGAGGTTCAGATCAGAACTTCTCCACCTGCCTGAAACTTGCCAGTTGGCCATGACTTTTTCAAAAACAATGGACAGCAGCAGTAAGTTCATTAGTTAATTCACTCTACACTAAAGTCTTTACATCATCTGGATGTACCGATTCTTGGAAATCCAATTTTTCTAAGTGTTACCTCACTTGCTTTTCATCTGCTATTATATTTGCAAGGTCATCATTACTTCTTAACTGTCCTTCCCTCTTTAGCTTAGTTCGCTTATTAAAAACATTTTAAAGGGCAGTTAAGTATCGTTCTGCAAACACACAACTCAAGGTCTAAGGCAGATTAAATTTAGTCAAAGAAAGAAATCCGTTGTGGGAGCAGAGGGGAGTGTCTCCTATTGATTCAAAAGAGATTTATGTTTGCCTTCTATTGGCCCTTATAGGAGCTATGCAGACATAACCCAAAGCATTTATTATGTGTTTCCCTGTAACCCATAGCTGGTCAGAGTCTCCTACAGCTTCCAGATGGATGAGATCCTGCCTTACGACCAGAGGACTTAGCTTTGATTCCCTTGAAGAACCGTAGCCGGGATTGTTACAAACATTGATCTCTAAAACATCAACATGATCAATACCAGCAGTGCTGTGCTGCAGTTATTGATGCTGACATGACTGAAAATAAAAGGCAACCATGTGACGGTGGTTATGATATGAGTGCAGCCCACGTCCATATGTGGCAAGGGCATCTCTCAGGCCAGATCTAGCAAGCTCTCACTGAACATTTTGGGGAGCTCTGCTGTTTTCAGGGTGCAGCGTTTGGCGGCTCTCACCGACTCAGGGCATGATTTTCTGCTGCCGTTACAGGCCTTGCACGTCCACGAGAAGAGGGAACTCAATCCTGGGGGTGAGGAACAGGGACCGGGGGGATTCCCTCTTGTCTTACCTTGTAATCCTGTGGGGGTTTAGGGCAAGTTGCACCGCAAACTCCTACGCACTCGGTTTTATCACTCTGAAAGTGGAGATAATCTATACCTCATAGGAACATTGCATGGATAAATCAATTAACCATGAAATCACAGATGGAAGATGCAAAAGAAATGCAAAGGATTAGTTATGGAGAGCAACCCTGCCAGGCACAAGTACATTTTTAGACTGTTATTTATTTTTTTATCCCTAACTAAATATCACTAGCAAGCTGCTCCTTACAATCCTGCTCAACCTGTTAATGGGGAGCCTGCACAAAAAACAGCTTCTTCTGTAGCTGACTGTGGAAAGGTGGGAGTGAGGGTGACCTGAGCTCAGCAGTGACCACCTCTCCCAGATAGGAAAGGTCTTGCTCTGGAGCCCGTCCTAACACCAGGTCACCGGTGGTCTGCAAAACCAATCCCTCTAGGGGCTTTGCCTCGCAAAGTGCTACAGGTCCGAGAGAAGAGCAACTGTTTTTGTTGTCTATGTCTCAGCAGTGCAGAAGGGAACATAAAATCAGTTAAAAACTGTATCAGCATAAAGGAAGTTTGCACTCGGGGTTCAAAGAGGGGGCCTCACAATAGCTGTGACTGTGTTAGTCCCTTGGGCTCCTTGGGTAAAATTATGCAAAGAGTCTCACTGAGAAGCCAGATGCGGTTCCTGAGTTAAGTCACCTGAGCAGATAAATTATAGGAAACTATTGTCAGCCACAAGCTCTTAATGGCAATGAATTAGCAATAGCAACACGTGTAATTGCAGAAGTTACTCAACCACTTAACGCCCTTCTTGCTTGTAATCACAAAAGCATTTTCTTCATGGGCTTGCTAACTCCACTCTCTCTTAGATTATTTTCTTGTGTGTGGCAGTGGCCTAGATAAGGTCACCGCCGATACTGAAGCACTATCTATCTCCCGTGCTGTGCTGTCTCACTGCTATTATTAATCACAGCTACTTTCATAGCCTTAAGTGGATCTGCATTTGGAGATCCAGTGTGTGTGGGGGGGTCTATCCCTGCCCTTGGCGCGCTCTTCCCCACGATTAATCTCTCTCCTTGCTTTCTTGGAGATGCCCTCACTCCGGCCACCCTCCTTCGAAGCAACCTTTCTGGTGTGCTCCTCACCTGGCTTCGAGGAGCACAACGTGGCGAGGCTCAGGTACCCCTCCTCGAGTGTATGACACCAGGGCCTTCAGCCTTGAGATAGTTGTGTATTTTCCTATCAGAGCTCACTGCTGGTGAATTGTTACAGTCTCTCCTCGAGGTTTCTTTTAGTCCCCTCTTCCCTCTTTTTTTTTTTGAATGCAATTTAAGAATATCTTTCACTTCTCTCCGGGATTCTGAAAAACTATACAGGCTATTTAGATTTACTCTAAATGAGTGGCCCTTCGATAATTACACCTCATTTTCAAGGTCATTTGGGAGCGGCAGTGTATTTGTTACCCGCTTGGGACAATCACCTGGGAGGTAAAATTATCTCATCCAAGGAAAACTCAAAACTCTTCCTGCAGGCAGGGCAGGCTGTAAGCATTACTGTGAGATGTGAAGACCATGGTTTCATGTGCTGGTTTGTCTAGCAGCAGTAAGTGAAGGGGTTCTTGTCCTTCCACAGCCTCCCCAAACCCATACTCCAGTCCCAGACCAGGACTGCCTACTTGTCTGGGGGATTATAATGGATCTGAGAAACGATCTCAGCTACAAAAGAATGCATGCAAGGAGAAAAAACAGTAGCTCAACGAGGTTCATATTACAGCCTTGTGAAGGGCAGTACGTTGTAGCAGAAGGAACAAGCAGCCATGAGGAGGGGAAGGTTTTGATTAGTTGCTAGATAAAGTCTAACACAGGAACCCATGTTTCTGCTTGAAATGTTCCGAATTTTCAGACCACTGGTGATAAGTAGCTTGTTGTATTTTTTTTAACAGTTTTTCTTACGTCCTTGTGTAGGCACATTTATACTACCAAAATAGTGCTTTTGCTCATCATCTATTTTGTTAGAAAACTTTAGTAAACCACACCAGGTAAAGGCTTCTTCTGCCTTGGGTCACCCAACCCAGGAGGGTTTTCATATAGACCAAACCTTTGCCTTTAATAAGCCTTTAATAATTCAAAATAGGTTGTTGAGCTGAATAACTGCTTTTCTGAGGTTCACACAGAAAAACTGTGTTTTACAGTCCTTACTGTAGCCTCAAGTATCTAAAATTTCAGCACCACTTTATTTTCTAAAATAGCAGGGGTCAAATACTTGGTTGCTTGGATGTTGACAGAGCCTACAGTGATTCTGTGTTCACTTAGTGCATATCTAGGAATCATGGTTGCAATAGGAAAACAGGAAACTATGCTAAAGTGAACCGAATCTGCAGGCTGGTCTCATACATACTTGTCATTTTGAGTTTGCTGACAGTGTTTCCCGCAGATGTGAATAGCCTCCGCTAATCCCTGTGACATATTAACTTAGACCTGATGACAACATTTTCAGAGTAAATGTTCATTTCTTTTGCATAAATATCGTGATTTCCTTATCAAAGCAAAAGCACAGACAGCAAAGTGACCTACGCAAAGACACCGTGCAACGACAGCGTAGTGGTCGTTGCCCAGAGAAAGGATTGTCCTGTCATTTTCATCACAGAGTGGTGCTGGGTTTACTGGAACTCTGTCAGGTGGGATCTGTTGAATGTGGAGCAGCTGACTAAGGCCCTTTTGGCCCCCTAGTTATGACTGCTATAACAGTGCTGAATCCTCGCCTACCCTGCTTTATCATGCACCATGTTAACTAAAAACATTGGGAATGCTGCAGCCCTTGGCAACGTTGCCAAAGAGACCGTGGCTTGCATTATTTGCAGGCAATGCATCTGCAGGCACCTTTGCAAAACTGAGTTCTGCCTCCTTAACACAATGGTCCCTCCATGCCTTCTGCTGGTCCGTGCTGTCTTCCCCAGCACCATGCACAGAAAAATGCCTGGACCAAGGCCGTGTACAGCCACTGCTATATTGCACATCGTGATTTAGCACGCTTGGCTGTTTCCACACAAAAAAGCTGTCAGTCCTGCCTGACCAGGGGTCAGATTGCAAAATGCTTCCTCGCACCGAAAGAGAGCAAACTCAAGCCAAAATCACCACGTAAGGCGTTCTGCGTGCAGCTGGGGAGACCTGTCCTCGTCACTGCAGACGCCCGACCTTCAGGACAGCTGTGAAGCTGACATTATTTTTCAAGCATTCCCAGCTTTGTTTTCTAAGCAGTTGCCTGAACCATTGACCACTTGGTTAAGGTACAACCTAACCGCTGACCGTATCGCTGGCGTTGGGAGCTATGTGGACGTTTCCTTGTTACGCATTCAGTTCCTCTTTATTTCATCAGAAGGAAAAAAGCATCAAAACCTTAGTTCTTGCTCTGACCTATTTAAGCACTAATGTACACAAAGAGTCTGCCACTGAAATAGCCCACCCTCTCTGCGGGGTAGTTTTGCTCCCCCTTTCTCTCCTCTGGTTGTTGGTACTTCAGTCATGCCAGCAGGTGCTCTCTAAAATCATGGCCCCACCGTGCCAGGAGAAAGGTTTTCTCTGCAGAAAGGTTCATCAGAACAGAAAAAAAATGCATAGTCAACGGTGTAGTCTCTCAATGCGCATTCAACAGAATCCAAATTATCAGATACACCCATTAATCCTAATTCCGTCACCATTCCTTGAAAAGCGCCTGTGGACCAAGCTTTGGATATTTCAACAGTTTTCTGCTCTCTTGTCTCCTTTGGCTAAATAATGTTTGGCTGCATTTATGTGTTAGAGTAAATTAAAAAAAAAAATCTTGCTAAAGGAAATATATCATTAATGTGTGATCATGGCAGGATTTTTATAATTTAAAAGCAACATCTTCCTGCCTGTTTTTTTTTTTTTTGACAATCACATTTTTTAAAAACAAATTAAAACCTGCCTATTTTTCTACATACGGGTATTGTTGAAACTGTCACACCTAATAAGAGCACGAAAAGGAAGATGAAAGCACTGTGCTCACTTCAGAGCAGCTGGAAGTGGTGCTGAGAAAAGCAGAGCAATTGAGATTAAGAGAGAGCCTTCACAGCGCAAGATAACCCAGCTGCTTGGAAAATCAAATCTATTGAACATAAAGATTTCATGCAACAAAACGATGCCTTGCCGATAAAGGAAAATAACAATGCTCTCACAGAGTCGTATAGTCTTCGGTTCAGTTTGGCGACACACGGGCAGTGCTGTATGTTTTATTTTCAGAAAAAGTCAAAGTTATCATTGTAGTAGTGACTAATTCTTGTTGCTTTTTACCATCTCTGAAAGATCAACTCAAAGATTTTCAGCTGATAGTAACAAAGCCCATGTTTGGCCGGAAAGGGCACTCGCACGAGGAGTTACAATACGCTGGTGCTGTTCTGGGGTCTCATGCTGGACTTAGGTGCCTCATTCAGTTCTCTTCATCCTCAGTCTTCCCATGCTAAAGAGACATCAGTGCCTTTGTAAAAGGCTTTGACATCTCTAGAAGAAAAGCGCTATACAACCACCTCATCATTTTTGTACTCCTAACTAACTCATGTTAAGAAGTCGTGGTTAGTAGGACAGATAAAGCTGATCAGGAAATGCTTTTCCCTCTGAGGTAAAGTGTGTACATCATAAGAAGCCACAGTTTTCATTTGGAAAAAAAAAAAAGTATTTGGGCCCAAATGTTTAGATTTTTGATAAAAATTGATATTTTCTCCTGGAAAGTGATACTTTTCACTATTTTTTAAATCTTTTTAGTTGAAAGATAATTTTCCACCAAAGAGATTTTATGTGATGTTATGGGATCATTTTTCAGCTCCGGAACAGCAAGCTGCTGTATTAGAATTTAAAATTTTCATTAGAATCCAATTAACTTCCAAATGCAACATTTCCCCTGCAATGAATTTTTGGTACAGACATAAAATGTTGATCTTTCTCATCCATATCCCGTTCTCTTTTTCCACACTATGGAAACTATGAATACAAAAGTACTTTTGCAAGATCAAGGCCCAACCTTCCTTCTCAGACTAAAGAAATAAGTCCAACGCTGGACAGGACTTTATAAAAGCCTTCTTTTTTTCCGAAGTGAGGAGACCCTATTCTCAATAACCTTCCAATAACCTAATATTTTATGAAAGTGTAAGGTAAGAAAAATAATACTTCTGTAGTTTTCATTGGATACCAAAGAAATACAATAATCTTAATTCCTCTAAACAAAGCCTTTTATTTATGTATTAGAAGATGGCTAATATGTGCCTTCTGGTAGCCCTTTGTTAGGCTCTTGGCTTTGCAATAAGTAACCAGTTATTCCTGCTCCGTTTGTTGTCCCGGTCAGTTTTTTTAATCAATGTCACAGTACCTTACCTTTCATCAAATGCCTCTGCTTTCCTTAACAGCCTTTGTATGAAACCTTGTCAAAGGGTTTGCAAAGCCCACAGAAACCATTGTTGCCCAGTTCTCTTTGAACCCATTATTGTATTGCTGCTGAAAGAGCTCAGATAGACTGGGGAAAGGATATCGTATTCTGCAGAGCAGGCTGTCTAATTTACAAGCCTCTATTTCCAGTAGGTTCCTCTGCAAAAAGCTACCGGAGGTGCCACTGTCACGAGTTGCTCCCTGCTCTTGCTTAGACCAGCAATAGCACACATTTCAACTTGTAGCCTGAAGTTACCCTCCTGGGATGAGTTCCTAGTGCAAGAAGTCCCTTCTTGAGAGGATATAATTAACAGTTTTCTTATTTCTCTCTCCCTTTCTCCTGTCAGATCTGGACTCTGGCCTCTATATCTTTGCCTTGCTATCCTCCAGCCCTTGTGAAAATGAAGTGAGTTTTGGCCTTAATAACAACTCATGTAAAATCTACATAATTGAGCCCTTTTCTGAAAACAATTCAAAGCTTTCTCTTTAATCTTTGAATATGCATGTGCAAAAGGAATGCCCTCATTTCAACAGACCCCTGTTGCATACAGCTGTGTTCTTACTGCCATACACAAAGAAGAATTCTAAGAAATGGGGATTTTTTTTTTGCATCCCAGGTGCCCTACTTTCCCTTTCTGTGTGATTTTATGAAGGGGAGTTCAAGCTTTTTATTTCTGTGCAAGGCACCCCACTACATTACTGCACATATAATCCACTTATCCACAGGGGATCAGGGCAAGTGTATCCCACGGTGAGGTCCACAGGCCACTGGTGATATCTGAGGCTCGGGCCAGTGGCAGTGCCACACGGAATGAAACATTTCTAAGCCTGTCAGCCTGCATGGAAACATACCCCAAGCAAGTCTCAGAGCTAAAAGTTGGGCTCTTGATCCAAAGATCTGAAAGCTGCTCATCAAGGAAAGAGAATTGTTACGGCACTGTCATGTTAGTTCAAGGCTTGAGCTGTCAATGTGCCTGTTCTCCACCGTGAATTACTTGGTTTGACTAATTCCAGTGCTACTTCACCGGATTCTAGGCTAATCTCTCAGAACTGGTGAGCTGAATTCAAAGTCCACTGAGTCCATGGCATCTTTCCACTCACCTTGAAAGGACCTTGGAGCAATGCTGATGTGGATCTGAAACAGCAGTGGCACGAAGCCCTTGTTTTGTCTCAGCCAAGAAGATGCAGCTGCTTCATATGGAGGCTGCTGTGGTTTAACAGTCCTGCAGCTTCCAGTGAGAAGCTTGGGTGATGAATCCCAGCAATGAGGAGCAGCTGTGGGGCTCAAGGTTTCCCTTTGAATGTGATAGTATTCCTCAATCCCCACCCATCTGTCACCACGCAGATGTCCTGGAGTCCCACTAAAGCAGAACATCACCTCATTTATTTGCACTCCCGGGAAGATTTGCAGCTCCTGCTGACCTGCTTGGTAAAAATCATATTGAAAGCCACTCACCAACTCCTAGCAAAGTCGTTAGGCAATTGGCCTGGGATACTGTACCAGATACGCGCTTGTTGTATCTCCGTTTACCAGCACTTTGATGAGTTCAGTCACGTAGAAAATATTCCATGACCAAATTCTTCCTCTTAGCCTTTTTTGCTCCTCTTCAACGTTATTGACCTCAGTGGGAACATCTTTGCTGCAGCCAAAGGCAGAATCACACTTGTATGTAATATCTTGCTCGTCTCCACAGTTAGCCAAGTATTCCTTATCCTGATTCTCGGCTGGGTTGCTGACAGCTGCAAGTGGAAGATCTTCCCGTAGTTTCCTGCTGCTGAATGTTATTTGAAGAAATCTGCAAACACTGCCTCCATGCCTCTTCTCTCGGAGCTGTGTCAGCATGGGAATATTGTGCCTCTGGGAGCTGATCGTATGTGCCATTGAGAGTAAAAGAGAAGATGGCTACAAATGGGAAAAAGGGGGTTTGCTGCATAGAAATTTTGGGAGACGGCATCCAGGCTGCTCTATCAATATGTAACCCCTGCCACAAAAAGGATCCACTGATGATTTATAGATCTACGGGGTATTTTTTTTATCAACAATGTGGAAATTATGAGGTTTTCACTCCTTGTCTTTCCCAGCTTCTTGCAGCTACACTTCACAAAACCTTTTCTTTCCCTTTAATATTTCTGTAACATTCATATGTCAGCTTCATCTCAAGCAGTGGACCATGGCTTGCTCAGTCATTGTTCATGTTGCTCTTTTCCTCGTCCCTCTTCTTGTATCAACCCGTCTCACACACTACCTTCACTCTTCATTCAGCCGTGGTGCTTTATGGTTCTTATGTCAATAGGATTGAGAAAAAAGATGCTGGAAACACACTATACGTTCATATTTGGGAGTAAAATTTGCCTTACCCAGTTCCAGAAAAAGACTTCCAACTTTTCCATCCTTTGGAGTCAGTCAGTCCCTCCACCTCTTAAAAGTTAGCTTCTCCAGATCAATATTACTTACGTGTTTATTCGTAATCAATACTGCTTATTATGACTTCTTCAACTGTGCCTCACTCTGTGTCACCTAGTTAGCTCACCAGCTTCCTGGCAGATTCTGAGCATCTTGTGAAGTGTTTGAGTTGCAAGACCGAGGAAAAAGAGATCACAAAGTCAGGCAGAAATTAAGACCTGCTGAGGGGGGATGTCAGATAAGGCAGGTTGCCAAGAATTCCCTTGTCTGCTTCTCATTCCCTCTGCTCAGCCACATACAGCCAGGTGAGAGACAGTCATAATCTTTGAAATCTCTCCTTTACTCTCAGTTTCTGCTCTCCCTCCTGACAAACTGAAGTGATAACTCTTACCCACTTCCACGGTCAAGGCTAGGATCCGCCGGTGCTCAGAAAAAAAAGCACAATTTAAACAGTGAGTAATATTTTTATACCCTGATGCTGCCCCTATTGAAGCAGATGGCAAACTCCCATTGACTTTAATGAGTCCATAAAAAGCCCGTTGTGTGCATGCAATATGTAAGAGCTATTCTGTTCCACTTGCAGCCCACACGCAGTGAGAGCTGCTCTCTCTTTTGTTATCGCCACACACTCAGCGAGAACCCACCGACCCCCTGCAGCAACCATGCTTTCTCTGTGTAAAGCTAAAGGAAAAACGAAGGCCAAATTCACTGTTGACAGAGAACATCTTGGCCACTGGAAAATCCTAGCTGCAAAAACGAGCGAGCCTCCTAAAATCCCCACGTGTGCACCTGAGTCATACAGACGTATGGGCTGGTTATTTACTCCTCCGTGGGTCCTGCCTGCTGTTTGACCCAGCTGGATATGAGCCAGCTCTAGTAGAGAAGCTATGTGACTGTACAATAAAGGGTAAAGCTACTGTTGCTCTTTAGAGAATTAATAATTGGTAGAAATAGGAACCAGAGCAGGAACAAACATTTTCACAACTGAAAGAGAGTAGCAACGGTGTCTGCTAAGGATCTGCACCGGCACTTCTGCTATCCAACGTGTTCATAAATGACCCAGAAAAGGAAAAGCATCAAGTGTGTCAACGTGCAGGTGACAAAAACCATTCAGGAGACTCCATTCCAGAGCCAGACGTGAGGAGTTACGGGAGGAATTATAGGGCAATAAAATGGCAGATGAAATTCAGTGTCAATTACTGCAAAGCGAGACACAGGGAAAAAATAAACCTACTTATACATATGCAATGATGACTCTAAAGTGCTGTTATCAGTCATGAAAGAGATGCTGGAGATGATGCAGAGCGTTTTCTGAAAACGTCAGCTCAAACTGAGCAGTGATGAGAAAGGCAAAGTGAACATTAGGAATTCTAAGGGAAGAAACTGAGAATAAGATATAGACTTCATTATACCACTGTAGAAATCTCTGTGTACCCCTATTTTAAAGTTTCTGTGTTTTTCTACTAGCTTCATCTCAAAAAGACAGAGATAAGAGGCAAAGATGATCAAAAGTATAGGTCTTTCATAAAATGGAGGAAACGAAATAGAAGGGAACTTTTAGGCTTGGAAAAGTGAAGGAAATGAAGATAAAGGTCTGTAAAATCACAGCTAGTGTAGAAAACAGGAACAGGAAAAGAGTACGGATTTGCTTCCCAAGATATGCAAACTAGTAGACACATAGTTATATTATCAAGCATTAGTTTAAAATAGACCAACGAGAGATCTGTTCATACAGCATGTCATTGGCAAAAGATACTATGGAGTCCGAGGTATAAACGATTCAAAAGGAATTAGATAATTCCTTAATCTAGAGTGGTTAAGTTCTTTTGTGGATGTTAAACACAAGAGTCCAGGTAAAACCTTTAGGCTAGGAAGAAAATACGTTTATTCCTTGAAGGTAGGATGATGTACATTTCTTATATGTCTGTCGAAGCATCTGTTAGTGGACACTGTATACTGGGCTTTATGGCTATTTGCTCTGAAGAGTATTGGGGTATCTTATGCATCTGCACACATTACAGGTCCTTGGATGTGGTACCCTATGGAGGCAGCACAAGTGCAAAATACAGTTTTCTGTAACAGAAAAATAATATATGGCCTTAAAAAAGTCACCAATGTGTCACCAATGTGTCACCAATAGACCTACATCTCCATTACATCAGCCGAGGACTTGGCTCATGGATGGCTCATGACAATAAATGTTTTGTGTGGGTTTCCAGTCAAGACCTGTGGCCACTGTGTGTGTAAAGAGCAGAAATATACTCCTATATAGGTGACCCTTCTGACTTCGATGCTCGTTTTTCCACTGATTGTCTTTAAAAACGGGGCTATTTATACACATTAAAGTCTATAGCTGTGAACCTGGTGACAAATCACCCACCCAGGACCTTGTCAATGATGTGGAAAATAGTGGACATATAAACAGATCAAATGAAGTGGAAGTTAGATGGTACAATGGTGTTAGACTGTAGCCTTTGATCTTTAAAGGCCAGAGGTCAAATCTATCTGCTCTGAGAAGCAAATAAGACTCGGGGAGTTCATCCTCCCCTCACGTAGGGAGCTGTGAAATAGCATCTTTACTCAGGAGAAGTGCTTATTTTGTAGAGCTAAAGTCTAGGATGCGTATGAAGTTTGAGCCTGCAAGTGAAGGAGCTGCAGGTAAGAAAGGTAACACCGAGCAGGAAGAAGGTAACTACTGTTAAGAAATACGAACCTCTGGGAGAAGGTGTATCTGCCCATTTAGGATTAGTCAGAGGGTAGTGGGGAGAAGGTGCTCCTCTGTTTGGCATGTTTCACGCTCTCCACAAGGGGATAGCAATTAACAGCATCCAGAACTGCCACCGACAGAATCTCTTTGGCTCTTCATATTGTACCAGTTTGGTTTCACATAGTTGTTGTGGTTCATTGGCTCTCAGGCTAAGTCACTTCACCGCTAGTTTTCCTGTGTTCTTGTATGTAATAAAACACCCTTTATTACTGGGGGGAGAAATAGGTTATTTTCAGACTAACAAAAGCATTGGCTTTTCCTTCCCGCCTGGGGGACCAACCATCCCTCTTATTTATTTTTATTGACCCGGTCTGCCTTTCCCATTTGATTTACAGTTTGACAATTGCCACTAACTGCACCTTTAACAGTTTCTCCTGGATGCATTCAACATATGAAAGCTAAATATTGGAACTAGAAATACATTTAAAAGACTTTGTAATTTTAAACCCTGGCAGGCTTGGGCTTTTTTTTTTCCCCTCTTGGCTCTGCAAACCTACTAATGTTCAGCCATAACGTTTTCACCTACATTACCTCTTGCATTTGATAAGAAACATATTGACTTGGATGATACGTGGCACTTGCTGTACAGGGAGGGAGAAAGGAGGAGCACAACACAGAGTCTTCTTCCGCTCCTGCTGCCACTGGTACAAATGTCAGTGCTGCCCTTACCACCCTTGAATCTGATGGGGTGCAGGTTGCATTCTGCACAGATGAAGTGTGAGAGGTGCAGAGGACCCAAATACTCAGAGATGTTGAACCCCCTCAAGGGATCTCAGAATATCCTTTGCTCCACCAGGCCGCCAAAGGAAAAGAAATGTCATTTTTTGGATCCTAGTCTCTATGGGGCTAAAGCTCTTGTCTTTCTGCTTGACAGCGAAACACCTGTTCTACTCTATAAGATGAATAATAAGCTCCGCATGATGTGCATTAATTGTCTCAGATTAATTCTCGCACAGTCACATGTCCATAGAGGCTGCGCTGGGAGCAGCAGTCGGGCACAGCTGCAGCCTCACCTAGGCTGTCATCGCTGCTCATCAGGTAGCAAGTTCACGGCCTCTGATGACGGCCCAGGGGCTCCCAGCAAACTGTTTTTTTCATTAGAGGTGAAGTTGATCTACAGTGCTGATGCAGACGGTCGTTCACACTGGTGTAAGATGTTAAACCATCTGGCTTCACAGATGCAGCGTGGCGGAAGGAAGTGCCTCACACCACCAAGGGACCTCATGGTTTGTCTGGGGTAGGAAACGGCCTTTCTCGTGCCACCTTGCCTTACCAATTTCGCGGACCTCAGCCCTGTGATCTGCCATGGCCAGCGGTGGGAAGGGCTGCTCCCCTACCTCTGCCAGCTTCCTGTGTGGGGTTGCACAAACCGGGTATCGCAAATAATGGCTCGTGGTAGAAACTTGAACACAATGGAGTGAGGGGAAGGGCCATGAATTTTCTCCTCGCTTACCCCAGCCAGAAAGGGGGAGGATATCATTTAGCCCTGAAAAAAACCTAATCTGCCGTGGAAAGGCCATAGGCATCCAAGACAGAGCTTTCCCAAGCCCAGCCTGAAGGAATGAGTTAAGCTTATTCCTAGTAGAAATAGTCATTGAGGGAAGGATTTCTCTCATCTTAACTCAGACATGTCAGAGTCAGTTCCCTAATTTTAAGCTAGCCACCCTAGACTTCCTCCCAGTCACAAGTGTCCAGATGGCAACTCATCTGATCTTAGATGCCTACTTTAGGGATGAAATGAACCACCTGTTGGACCACCTACTATTGTCATTGACTATAAGGAGAGAGTAGGGTGATTAGCCCAGAAGTAGCTGTCTAATTTCTAGATGTCCTAAATGAGGGCAAAAACATCACCTCCTGCCCGTGTGGGCAGGGCAGGACTGCTTGGGCCGTGGTCAAGGGACGAGAGCACAACTAAAGTGGGTGGTGGCAACAAGCAGCTGGCTGAAGGAAAGGGATAGAGTGTCCTGCGCCCTGACTGAGAAGAGGGAGATTTAAATCGGAATGCCTTCCAGTAATGGATCCAGACTTTATAATCAAATGCAGTGCACTACATTTGGGCTGTATCTAATGAATGCAATTTGAAGATGATACAGCGTTAGGTGAGAACTAAGGTGGAGGAGAAGAGAAGCCGCTAGGGATAATTTAACCGCAAGGTCATGATATGGTCTTTTATTACTTTTTACCTTTTCTTATCAGCTTTATAGCTATGTTATCTGCTTTGGGTTTTGTAAATAAATTATTTCTTCTGTTTGCAGCTTGACAATCACTGTATTAAAAGCATTTCCAGGAAGATGGTTCAACATAAAGGACTGCATTACTTTAGGGTAGCACAATTAAATTCAGGATCTGGATTAGGGCATGTTGAGCCCTCCCTCTAACGTGTGTGTATATACAAATATGTATACATACATACATACATAAATATATATTTGTATATATAGTATATACGCATCCAAAGAGCATCAAATCGATTTCATCTCCATGGCTGGCAACTCCATGACTGGCAATGGTAGGGCCTATAAGCAGCAGTGGCTCCCAGAGACTACCATTAACCTGGCAAGCTCTCCAGCCTGTGAGAAGAGAGCCAGAGGCAGGCCTTAGTACCCTCTGTCCGAAAAGCATTTGCAACAGCCGTGAGGCCAGTGACTGTATCATGAACCAAAGCAAAGTGGGACTCATTGAGACACATTCATCTACTCTTTCCCAATCAATTAGTTCAGTGAGATTATTACAAACATGATGAACTGGATCACGTAATCCAGTTAGATGGTAGCTCAAGTGGATGAGTAAACAAGGGGGACCTGGAGTCTGATGACCTTTACTGACCCAGAATAGCAGCCAATCGAGTTGGCTGTTTTCATCGTTGGTCTCGACCTGCTTCTAGGAGTTAATGTTGCTAAGGAAATGCAGGCGAGCGCCACAAAAGAGGTCAGTGATTCCAGGCAACATATTTGCCATCAGAAGGCCAGGGGCTGGGAAACACAGTGCTAATTATTTCTTCTTGATATTGTGCACCTTTAGGAACAAGTAAAATGCTTCTCATTCATTGAAAAACAACAACAACAACCAAAGACAAGACCAGAGCATCTACTTAGCTATACCTGTGCAAGAGAGAGGATAGTGCTTAAAATGCAGGACAAGCTGGTGTCCATCGGCTGGAAATGGTGATTGCGCCGCTGGATATCTGAGTGCAAAGGAGCACAGCTGAACTGCGCTTAATGAAGGTGCTCTCTCACCACTAAATCAGCACAGCAGCCAGTGCCTCATGTGCAAAAGGCAGTCACTCCTGCCTTATGATATTTGATATTAATCATCATACTGTCGTAATTAAAATTTAATACCTGAATTAGAAAGATTTGGATCATCAATGACTGCATGCAATGCTGTACTCAGCGTGAACCATCAGATAAGCATTTTCATTTCACATATGCCAATACTGCAGCTGGAAAAGACAGGGTTTAGGGTTCTATTTTTTTAATAGAAACAATTCTACCCTCCACCTCAGGCAACACCAACAAAAAAGCTACCTTTCATTCCCCTTTTAAGAAAAAGAAAAGAAGATTTTCATAGTGAAATAAAAGTACTAGTGTATTAATATAATATGTGCAATTCATTATGATATGGTCAGTAATTTGATGTGATGTTAGACTCTGCCCTCCTACAAAGTTTTGTTAGAAGGCAAAATTAGTGCCTGAGCTGGCAAACAGAGGAGAGGTGAGATCTAGAGCCCTGTTTCTTTATACTGAGTAAGTGCACATCAAAGGACTTCTGAAGTAGGTTGTGGTGAGGATTTTGTTTTGGGAGGGGGAGAACAAATCTTCCTTCAAAAGGTTAAAAAATGAGGGGAAAGAGTATGCATTTTGCTGACACGAAGCATTTAACTGCTGCAGTCAGTAAATTCAACAAGCGCCAATAAGAGAAAAGAAATAGCAGAAATGAACAGCAGAAGTCCACTCGCACCTCATAATCACCACATATATACACACGTATATGTACATATATGCACTCAGACATGTTTGACTTAGAGATATTTTCAGAACTTTTAAAAATAAATAACAAGTTTTATAGTGTGGCAAAACCCTTTATTTTGGGCTAATTAAACCTGGCTGCTTTCAGAGCAGCCTGTTAATAAGCAATATTTTTCATTATTTACCAGAAGTCATTTAACACGATCACTTGTCAAGAACAAGCCCTGCTAGATGACTTTATGGACCTGACCCGCAGCCCTCCATGGCTCGCAGTGCCTGGCAGTGGGTGCTGCATTTACCCCACAGTTTCTATCCTGCGCATGGGAGCCGCAGCCTCATTCAGGCTGCCTTGCCCTTAAAGCTGTCTTAACCTTACACGAGGGAATTTTTCGTCTCTGAGGACTTTAAAGCTGCAACAAAGCCATGAGCAGGTAGGACTGAGGCCGCCAGCTTGTGCTAGCATGATCACAGACATCACGTGTCATCCATGAAAGATCTGTAAGAGCGAATTATTGACCATTGGTGGAGCTGAGGCTGATCTGGGTTGCCAAAAGTCCTGGTCTTCTGGGTTGTTTGTGGGCAAACCTGTGCCTGAATCCCACGGGGCGACACGCTGAGGAGTCGTTCCTGAGCACAGCCAGCTTGGAGGAAATAGGAGGGGGCCGTTTTGTGCAGTTATTTCTTCGCATTGTATATACTGTAGGACGAATGAATGAAGTGGTGCCTTCCCACTAAGACCCTCTCACTTGAACAGGCGACTGGTAGTAATTAAATAACCTTAGACCTTTCCTAGGGGGAAAAATTCAAGTAATGCACTGACAGAAATATGAGTGCAACATTTTGCTTCCTTTCCCACAACCACAGTTTTTCTCTAATGCTCTGGCAATGCTGGCTGCAAATAGCGATGTATGAACTTTAGGGTTGCCCAGTGGGTCTTGTCTGAAAGCCACAAAGAAATCTGGCTGTTTTCTGAAATCAACTCTTTTACCTTAATTTACAGCTCTGCTCAGCAATACAGTTTGATTGCATTTGTCAAGTGGAGAGCAAAAGGTGTCAGAGGGATACTAGAAAAAGCCACTGATAACACTTGACTCTAAGGGAGGGCTATAGATGAATAATAGATACAGAGGATGGAATAAAACTAAACTAAAATCATTTTGTACTATTAGAGAACTGCCAGCTTCCATGAGTGTACTGCAAATCGTACAGCATTTCATATTTTTTTTCTGAAAGTCCCAGGGAATACACGGTTCACTTTGACAGACATAAAGCTTTCATTGTTGCAAGGAAAACAATGAAAAATCTGCATGAATATAAAGAAATGAATACAAGAAGGCAAACAAACAAACGGAACCGTCTCCAAACTTATTACTAACCCACTCTCCTCTCTCTCCAGGATTTTTGTATTTATGCAGTTTGGCATCTTGAAATATGTGATAGCGCATTAAAATACTAGCTTAGAACTCTGTGGAAAGATGGGATTTATAGCAAATTAAACACTTCAAGTATTTTTACATATCTATTTAAGAAAGTTTGAGAATATGCTTATTTAGTTCAGTCAAAATGCCAAGGTCTGAAAGCCAAATCAGCTGATAAAAGATAGATACTCAGCTTTAAAGTATGTTAAACCAAAACCAAGGAAACATAATCATGTTTTATTTAAAAATATATACATGCACACTCTCTGATGAATAATATAAGCTCGGTGCAAATCATGCACTCCCACTACAGCAAGTGCTGAACTCGTGGTTTTGATGAAGATGGTGTCGATCCCTCATCCTCATAGCAGACCGTCGGTTTCTGAAACTTAGCTTGGATGCTTGCAACCCTTTTTTTTTTTTTTTCAGTGCTTTTGAACTTTCACATCTCCTGGTACTTTTTCTACACATCACTCTGAAAGCCATAGTCCCCGAATGGCTGTATTTCTCTTTCTTAAAGGATAGGTAGCAATTAAAGTGTCATTAAGCTTCGGAGTTAAAGTCCCCCTGAGTTAAAGGGGTCAGACCACCTCTTCCATGATAGTGTTTCTCTATAGATGCAGTAAAACACACGATCAAATCTCATCCAGAAGGTTTTCTTCATAAGAGGACAGATAAGACATCTTTTAAAGGAAGATAATTCTGAGAGAACTGATGAGGTCACTAAAGAAATAGTGACATGCTATATTAGCAAGGGCCAGTCTGATTTGACCTCTGCCTGTACCGTTGAATATTGTGGGATTGCTTTTAATATCGACTGTTCTTCAGGGAGCAGGAGGTCATAAGCTACATTTTTCATGTGCTATGTGAGTGGTTTGCGGATGACTGATGCCTGCTGATCTTTGGGGCTGCATGGATCACTTGTAGCAAGAGTCACAATGTGTGATTAAAAATATCTCTTGGATAACTCAGGATTGCTATGGGGCAAAAGGTTATTAAACCTGACTGAGTTTGTACTGAAATGGTCTGTTAAGGCAGCTGTGATGGAGGCGGTAAGGTCCAACAACTGCAGGGTGCAGCTCAAAATTGGTCTGATGGCATTCCTTCCAGCGTGTCTACCTTCGCAAGAGCAAAGCAATTGCATAATAATCAGTCTTCTCCTTTTCTGCAGAGTCACTGCAGAACTCTGAACGTTCATTTTATATGACAATAAGTTTGTCCTGATGAGTCCAAACACCTTGCAGAGTTTATCCTGCAAACCCTACATCTTTAACATTCATAACTTCAACGTTCATACTTCTATAAAACAGTGATAAAGTTCCTACCAGGGTTAGTTACCGTACGAGCAGGGAAGCAGCATATTTGCAAACTAGAGGACAACACACCTACTTCCCCCAGCCAGTAAATTTGGCACCGGAAAGCAAAAAGCTTAAGACATGCCTAACAATCATACCTCCCTAAAGGTCACAGTAGCTGTTGAAAACTGTAAGGTGCTGCCAGGATCTAAATTTACATATGAAGAAAAGCCAGTCTGGAGAGGATGTAGAAAGAGAGAGCGTGGAGAGAAAGGATGGCCTTCCATGTCCTGGTTGGCTGAAGCTTCCTAGCAGCCCAGTAGTGCTGTCAACAAGTTAAGTTGTCCTGGGGGACCTGGCTTTATTAATTTGTATGGTCTTTATCCCATTTTATGCCCTTTGGTGGATCCCATGGCTAATGTCTGAGCCAGAGTGGAGGATAGAGCCTGTGAGCTTTTTTGGGGTAGGATAACTGACTGAGGTGGTTTCTTTTTATCTTGGGGTTTTGTTCCTTGCTCATTTCTAGGCCATTCTGGGATGTTTCTAAATACTTCATTCTCAGCGGGGTTTGCAAGACAATCCCTGTTAGTTAGCAAGGCCAATGCTTTAGTAACTCTGATGTGTGAAGCCATGAACCACCCAACTCCTGACTAATCCTGAGGAGGAAACAACAGCCTCTCTAACCAGCCTAAGGACCCAGCAGCACAGGTACTGCCAAATGAAAGGAATATAATCCTTGCAGCTCTTCCACAAAGCACGGGCATGGAGCGAACTATCTCTATCCAGAGCAAACATCGCACCCTGCCAATGGGGAGCGTGTCTACATTCATGTTTTGGTTTAGATGGGGAGTGCTCTTTTGGGTTGAATCTCTTGGTTATTTCCACTTTTGGTTCATGTCACAGAGTGGTCTTGGAGTGCATAAGCTCATTTTCTTCCAGATGAACCTCAACTGGAAGATGGTGGAGACGTGCTCCAGGAGCACATCTAACGCGTCCATGGGGCTAGAGCCGGTCTGGAATAAATGTCTTGAAATGACTATAGTATGTAAAAAGGGTCCTCAGCACCAACTGTTTCATTTTACAGATCTAATTCTTTTGGGTCACATTACTTGCTAGAGTAAACATAGCCAAAGTCATCAAACCATGTGACTCTTTACCAGGAAACTCATTATTTGTTTGATAGGGCGACATTATGAAACAGTCTAATTACAAGACAATTTCCCCCTAAGAGAGAGAAGAGGATCCTAGCTCTTCTAAATCAAAACACAGGTGCAATAATATAAGATCACACATCTGTACTAGCTCAGTCTAAGCATCACAGCAGAGAAGCTCATGAGCTCAGCATGGCAGACACCCCAGATTCATATGCCAGCAAATGCTAAACCACTTGCTACTGCATCTTCTCTGCGATTTTTACTCCAGTTATCACAAAAGTGGCAGCACAATTGCCCCTTTGTTCTGTTCTATGTAACATTTAAAGTTCTCAAGGACTTTCCAAAGGTTTCAGAGATCAGATTAGACAATCAGGTCTGGATGCCCTAGACAAGTGCTCGTGATGGATGAATGTGATTGAAAATGTTAGTTTCATGTTACCAACTGGGCGAAGGATGGGCTGGTGAACAAGGACTTATGCCAAAATGCGTGAGGTGGAAAGTTCATTATGGCCTTAAAAGCCTTCCTGCCTGCCACAGCTGTGATAGCTCCATATGATCTCTTATGGAACAGAGCAGCATAAACAGCGTGGATGATATACTGCATAAATAAGACATTTTCTTTGGTGAAATGTACAGCAGTATGGATTTACATCCATCTTCTACGCACCCATCTTTTCCATCTGAGCCATACAGCTTTGCAGCGCTTATTTTTTCGTAAAAACTGAACTCTTGGAGAGACAGGATTATAGTTTCTAACCTTTGCTGTTGAGGGAGAAACCTTCAGATATGAACTTCCAAAAAGCTGATGACAAAATGAAACCAAAACCTTTTTGGTAATAAGATTTTTAAGTCGATACTATTAGGAAGGAAAAGTGACTCATGATTTTGAATGTATGGAGCTGGCACTCCATTGTAGCTCTGAATTTAAATCAGCCCTTTCTTATATGATAGTTCATCTGTCTGCGAGTGGAAATATAGTACAAGCACTGTTAGAATCTCTACGACACTTGGCAGAAGCACAACTTGAGCACAATTGAGATCTGTAGGAAAATAAGTAAGGGGAAATTCAGAGGAAAAATTCAATTTCATTCTGTCTGTGGCTCAAATCTGACCCGAGGTGTCAAACTGCCTGCGTAACAAAACCCACTATAATTCAGTAGAACGTCTATAGCCAGAGGGGCCCACGGTGGAGTGAGACTGAAAAATTAATTCCATTCGCCTCTAAGAAAGAGGCAAATGTCACTGAGTTGGGAATAACGGAAAAGGGATCATTCACTGAGGTCTCTTTGTACACTGTCTAATCGGTGCACAATAGGACAAGAATCACAGATGTGACGCATCAAGACCTTTCCAATATCTTCTCTGAGTGAGAAGAGATTTTATAAACAAATGTACAGCTCCTTGCCTACACCAAGTATCTAAATTGGATCCCATTTTTTTCTTATCATAAATCCCTGCTTTCTTGTGGTTTATAATGTTCTCATATGTAAACTATTGGGATGTGTTCTTCCAGGCTGAGCGACTGTAGCACGCTGGTTAACTCCTTGAGCCCAAGGGCTGAGAAAAGAGAGATCAGTGCCTATGTGGACAAGTTAACCCACCTGGGATTTCAGGGATTTTCACCTTTGAACAGCACATCATTTGCAACCTCTACCTGGCACTTGATCTCTGGATCTCCAGGAGTGTTGGACCACTGCCCGAGACCACAGTCCGGGCATGGCGTGCGATGACATGACGTGAACATAAGAGGTGGCCAGTGCCCAGTTCTCCAGTAGCAGATTTCCTCATGTGAAAATTTGCTCTGGAAACCAAATTGCATAAGCCAACTGTCCTCCCAGCTCACCAACCTCACATCCAAAGGTTTTCCGACAGTTCTTCGCTCTACCTGGTATGTCTGTCTCAGAAGACATTAACCAAGAGTGACCAAAGCCAAATGCAGGAAGGCCGCTCCTGACTTTGCCGTGAGCAAGAGGGTGAAGTGCTTTCCACGGTGGTGGGGCTCTTCACAGGCCTGTTAGCTCACAACTCATGCCATGCCAGCACTGGGCGGAAGATGCAATTCCCTGGCACCCTCATCCTCTCTACAGCTTGTGTTTGAAACCCCCAATGAAGTGTTTTTCACTGGTGCTTGTTCACACAGAGGCTTACAGCGTTGTTAGTGCCAAGAAGTGAGCCCAAAGAGAAAACAAGTAAAAGAGGAGGCACGTACTAAATGCAGGGAAAGCTAGTTCCCCCGGCTCCACTGCTAGCCCACTACTTAGGTACTCTGTTGCAGCAGTCTGTAACCCCCTCTGGAGATGACCAATGGCAGAAGCTTCTCCCTGATGACTGCACAAGGAACTTCAGCCCTCACCCCAAGGACTGGGTCACTAGGCAAGCACTTAAAATACATAAAAATTTGGGAGCCTAAATTAGTCTCACAACTGGTACTTATATATTAAGAAACAGCCTTTCATTATATAATCACATATATATATGCGCAATTTGGATTTTAACTTTGCTAGAAATGAAGCAAAATCTCCAGGTAGAAAAATCATTTCACAATGGAAAATAAACTTTTCATTTGAAATTGTCACAAATGGCTATTTCAACCTTCCACATCGTTCTTTTTCTGAGAGTGGAAATCTGTTAACAAAGTCCTCTTCTATAGAAAGATTTCATTTTATCTAATCAGCATTTTCCTGATCATGGCACACTTTCTAACTGCTGTTAAGCATTTCTGATTAGGTCTTGCTAAACCTCACCATGTAGACCTGGACCTTGCCCCTACCCCTGTCACTGGATTCCTGCATGATGCTGGGCACATCACTTACTTACACTACTGCCCCTACACAGAATATGTGTTCCTCTTTCTCTAAGTTGAAATCAAAATGAAATTCTGGAATCTGTTTTAGAGTGATACTGAGCACTCACTAGCTGAAGTCAATTTTTAGGGGCGCTTTAGGTATATATTGTCTTGTATAATACTTTGAAAAATGAGGTTCTAGGTGTTTCAAACAATGTCGCTAAACTGAATGGGCACTTTTGACCTTAATCTCACCCATACTGCATCTCCTCATGTGTAAAATGGTGGTAAGAGCATCTTCACTTCTCACAGAGTTGTTCATAAAACTGGCATTTGTGAAGGTCTCTGGTAATGTATAGTAGCAAGTACATTAAAAACACCCTCGAGGAAATTAATAATTCTGTTTTCAAAGCAGCATTTCAATAGTACTCAGTAATAGCGTGCAGCTTTTGTACATGGCTTTTTGGCTTCAATTCATATTCAATATTCCAGTACCAGTCAAGCAGCAGAGTGTAAGTTTTTCTAAGTGATATTTTTCCATATTCAAATGAAAACTGATCTGGCAAGGAAATTACATGATCCTAATTATGCTTTGTGCATATAAATCAGCTGTGAAATCATCTGAAACTCTTGTGTGTTTGGGATCTTTATCAATGAGGCAGAATAATTATCAACAAACTTCCATTAAGCTTCACTTTAAAATGATCTCATTATTAAATATGAACACAATTCTGCACTTCAAAGTCAAAACGTCTCCCCAGCGGACTGGGCAGACATCAAGGCTCGTATGCATCAATGTGCCTATCTAAAAAAATTAAATTATAATTATTTTGTGTTTAAAATAGGAATTCCCTTTACCTTTTACCACAGCAAGAGACTGCTGTGACCTAGAAACAAAGTTAAGCTTGGTCAAATGTAACACAGCAGTCAAATAGCCAGTCTAAATGTAATGTCAATAAACATAAAACAAGCATTGATACAATTCTCAATAATGCAGAGATTCTTAATAAGTAAGGAATATTTTATCTTCCCAAGTACCAAACTGTGTATAGATCAAGCGATAAAAGACATCAATTTCGCTCTTCGATCTGGTCCAGTAAACACTGATAATAGATCTTGCAAGACAGGCTGAAAAAAGTCTATTACTGAACATCGGCAATGAAATGTTAAATTAAAAGTTCCTATAAACAGATTCAGAAGATAAATAACTACCTCTTGCACAGCTCTTTTCAACAGAGACTCTGAATGCACTTTACAAGGAAAGTAAATATCCTTCTCCTCATTTTATGCTCGAGAAAACAAGCACATGGTGGTGAAGCAAGGCACCCTGGCTTGGACAGAAAGCAGGGGACCTCGCCGCTCCCTCTCTGCCGCTCTTCCAGCCATGCACCCCCATCCACGGGTGCTGCGGTGCTTGCTGTACGCCATCCACAGCGGTGACCCACAACGCGCCCCACACGCGCTTTGTGTGATCAACGCGTCCGTTAGAGCTGGGGAACGAGGTGGCGTGGCAAGAGCTGCTCCCACTCCCATACGCTGCCCCTAGCTACAACCAGCTACTAGACAGAAGCCTGCATATTTTAATCCCGGATTTTCTCCTAATTCTTGAGTAATTCCACATATTACACATCCCTAAAGTAACCAAAACTTTAGGTGTCTGCCTTCCTTTGATAATGAATTACTCAAAAGCGAGCAACTGAGTTTGAACAAGGACAGTGCAGCCTGGGTGGCATACTCAACCCACAGCCAAATCTTTAGACAGGACCTTTCCTGTGGTCTCCTGGGTGTCCCACACTAACACACGAGCCCCTCTGCCCTTCCTTGGCCGGGCTGTCCCACCTCTATGCTGTCCATGCTGCAGATCGACCAGCAGCAGCAGAAAGCCCAGAGGCCAGGCTCTGCAAGCAGCTTTGCAAACCAGAGCTTTGAGGGCCAGGAAGGGTAATGCAGAAGAGCGCATGTGGCTCTGCAGCAAAAGTAAAGAGAGGACCTGGATAGGCATCCTAGCTGAAGGAGGCAGGTGACCTTGTGGGAAAGCGTGTGTCGTAGCTCCCTCTGTGGGCTCTTCCTCAGGCTGGTTACAAGCATCCTCCCTTGGCAGAGGCTGTACAAGGAAGGGGAGGTGGGTGCAAATCCTGCCTGCGACATGCAGGGATGGAGGGAAGATGTACCCGTAAGGGTATATAGGCAGAGCTACACCTACAAGCTTGTGTGAAGTCCCCAGGATAACATACGTAATGTTTTAGGATTTATCACTTGGTGAGGAAGAGTTATCCCCCTTTCAGGACAGAGCCCGTGGTTATAAGAAACAGAGAAAGGTGACTGTGGCTTAGATAACTGTTTGTAACCTTTCCTTTGGGTCTGTCCCCAAAATCAGTGTCTCCTTTCTCCTCACCAGAGGAATTTCATCTTGTCCTGATCAGCCAGGGAAGGAGCAGCTGAGTTTCAGCACAGGAGGACACGGGACAAATCTGGCACTTTTTCCAAATACAAACCATGCTAACATTTAGGAATCGCTACTGCACAGCCCACCTGTAAGTTTCCCGGTGAACTCAAGTAGTTATGTTATTTTATTATGCGCACAGCCCTTCTCTGTGCCTCAATCATCCCCTACTTTCATTTGCAAAGCAGAGTTCTAGCTAAGCCTCGGTTCTGCAGAAGACGGATGCCTACTCTGCCTCTCGGACTGTAAACTCAACAGGGGAGAGAGTGTCCCCAAATATATTTTAGGATATAAAGGGTCTTTTCACAGGCCAAACAGCAGTTTCAGCTGTGAACAGAGTTTTTCACTAGACCTGGCTGGATATTAGAAGAAAGGTTAGGGCTGAAGATGATGGCACAGATCTCTCTTTTTTTTTCACGAGATTTTTGCCTAGCTCTGACAGTAAAGGCACTCTTCAGTGCCCGCAATGAAATTGTTCTTACATTAAAATCCCGTTTTACACCTTCTATAGAAAAGAACATGAATAACTATTGTAAAGTTGAAAAATTGAAGCTGTTAGAAATAGGCTTTTGAGATCAAATATGGGTGTACACTAACACTTCCTCATAGATAAATCCTACCTAGTATTTCCCTGCTGTCTGTTTGTGTTCCCTTGAGGGGGTTTCAAAATAGTGTTTCACTGAAAGGCAACAGGTGTGCACATGGACAAGGAGCCTTCTTATGCAGGGACCTCATGCTACATAAATCACCTGCTGAACTGAAGCCCCTTCTAAAATAGTTCTGCTTCTTTGCCTCGCTCAGTAGTCCTCACAGACTGCTGCTGTGACAAATATTAGGAATTATATTATGCCCTGGACAGATAGATGGTGGAATGAAATGAATGTCTTTGCTGTCCGGATTTAAATCCATAGGTCTTTCGGGGAGGAGGCGGGGGGTGGAAAGAAAAAAAGCCAAAATGGTAGTGAATGAACCATCACTTTGGTATCCGACAGTCCATTTTGGAGTCAGCATACCAAAACAAAGGGAACAACAGAAGCATAGCGTATTTAGTTATTTTTAGAGTCCACCTCCTCCTTCAAATGGAAGCTAGCTTTATGTATTCCAAAACACATTTAAACAGTGGAGGTAAATTTGTTCACTGGCTGTTGTGCAAAGCCCTGACACATTAATGATACTTATTATAACATATCACAGTAATAGGAACTAGCACCACTGCCAGTGAGTGAACAGTCTTTTATCTTCACTGCAGGTCAGTCAGAGATTTAGATTCAGATGTTTTGTGGCACGGCAGATGACTTCAAAACTATATGCGTTTCCATAGCGCTCAGACCTGGTGCAAACAAAGTGGCCTAGGTAGCCCTGTTATAACCTGTTATAACATGCAGTAGCCCTACCACTGCTCTAACCAAGACTAAAGCCTGTTTGATCTTTTATCGCTGTGCCTTCCTGACATGGAGCATCCAGGGTTTCCAAAGAGGAAGAGGAAGCCGAAGCGGGGGAACCTTCCTCCCGTAGGCCAAGAGCCAAGGGCACTTGTTCAGGTTGCAATGGTAAAGTTCCTCCACACCTCCCTTTACCAACCAGAGCTCTCCAACGGAGGGGAAGCGAGGGAAAACGGGAACTGGTGGAAAGAAAATTCGAAAAGGGACATCAAAAAAATTTGAAAAGGGACGTCAAGATAAGGTCTTGAGCCTATTTAGCGAGCAGAAAGATTCCAACTGAAAGCAGTGGGCTGTGGACGCTGGCCTAGGAAAATCAGGGAATGGGCCGAGAAAAAGAAGTGGGAAGGAGTAAGTAAAGCCGAAAGTGTGACAATCCAAGCGGATAACGATGGAGTTAATGTCTCAGCTCACTTGTGGCTCTGCATGCATGTCTGGACACGGAGACTGTTGGTGCGACATCTCTGACGGCAATTCCAGTGCACCCGGGACACTATTTAAGCCTTTGTGCCATTATCGCTATAGTTGAACAACTCATGTTAATGCAAGAGCTTCCCACCTGTATCATGGCAGCATCTTAGAAGGGAGTAAGTCATTGCCTGTAATGAACCGAGTTTGTGGCAAGCCTGAAAAGTGTTTCAATCCTAAGGCAGCAGAGTATCCACTGAACCAGCGTTTTCCTGCAGGCGGTTTGGGGCAGTGGTGTCCCTCAGTCAGTGCAAGGCACATCTATTCTCTCAGGTGAATACATAAGAGGGGGTGTAGGTCCATGTTATGCAAGGGGTGCAGATGGTACAGAAGGCTCTGAGTTTTATTGGCAGACCTTTGCTATTTACTTAGTGCGTCAGAAGGGAATCCTTATTTGCATAAATGCAGGTGAGCGAATACGAATGAGGTTCTGCAACACGTGGGGTACCTGAGTTAGAAAAAGTATTGCGTTCCTCTGCAAACAAATGTTAAGAGATGGGCTGTATCCCTAGGCGTTTCGGCTAGGTGAATACACCAGTCGTGATAGACCTGGACTCCGTGGTGGTAGAAGGAGAGGAAATGTGCCAAGCTAAAGCCACCAGGCCCAGGATTTTGTGCCTCTAACATGACAGCTACATCCTTTTCACTCAAGCACTATTTTGGGTGAATGGGAGGAATCCAGACTGGTCTTGTTCTGCCCTTTGGATTCTACTTTCACCTACCCGCGCAACGAGTGACCGAGCTCTGTAGACACACTCCAGACCCTCACATGGCGCTAGGAGCTCTGTCACTGGCCTGTAAACCCACATCTATAAAACATGCCATTTCCTGAACCGAAAGAACAGACAAATGAGATTCGACGTTCCCTAAAAGTGCCTCATGCTCCAAGCATGCTCTCCAAATGTAAGGATCTAGGTCTCCCTAGGACGGACTCTGAGTCAGCTTTGCGTGGCTGCTGTGTCCTACTGCAGCACAGAAGGACCCAGCACAGGACTTTTATCAAAGTTTGCTCCCCACAGGACAATCATGTAACCCCTGCTCAAGTTAAGCTTGGAAGCATTTCACTTCGGAGGCATCTTACACTTCTATTGCAAAGGTCTAGACACTTTGGTAGCTGCAACACGCACATTTTAAGCGCTCAATTTCATTACTGAACGTAGCCCAAGGGTCTTCTCTTAAGACTGTGTTCTCTGCTGTGTAAGAATTGATCTAAGGTCTATCTTCCTATCTTTGAGTAAATGTAATTGCAATTTAAAATCAATTGGATTTAGCCAACTTAGAAGCCTTAAAGTTCTTTGAGGATAGAAGGTCCGTTACTTTAACATCCCACAGCTGAAACTCCCTTCGAGCTGTTTGTTGACCTTTAAAGCTGTGACATAAGTGTAGCCTTAACATGAAGAAAGTGGTGAGGCAGGTATGACATTTCTCCCTGAGGCGGCTACTGCAGCTTCAATTATCTTATCTACATGAAAAGTGGCCTAGAGGCACCTAATCACTGCTTAATTTACTTATGGTCGGCCAAAAACAGACCATTCAGCGACTGCACTTGGCACACTGTCCCTGAGCATCCCCCCCGCCAAGCACTGGAAGTCATTATCAGATGCACTAACAACCCGTTGCATAATGATGAATGGAATAATTGGGTGGCGTGGACATTTCTTCCAAGCTGGCATTGTTTCATAACCAAGAAAGCCTGCTACAGAATAAAATATCTGGAAGAAAAATCTCAGCACCGCTACCGAAAACACTATCCCTAAAAGGTTGATTATGTTTCTTTTGGTCTTGAATTAACCTGCAGTCTAATGCACCATATGAACCCTGACATGAATGCAGAGATTATGTTGATTAGTCAAACTGAAAAGGAAACTAGAAAAAGGAAAATTAACATTCAAGCAGTAGTTAAAGCAAAGAGCCGTAGGAGAAAGTAAAGACATAGAGACACTTTCCCTCCCCCTTACATATCCCTCTTCTAATTACATTTAGCTAATCCGTTCAATTAACATTGATGAATTTTATGATGAAAAGCATAATGAATCCATTAAACACAAAACAAGTATTGGCATAAACCCTTTTCACCCCAGGAAGTGAATTATATCAGGAGGGCTACAGTAATTTACTAATAAAGTGATCTAATGATGAAAAGAAGCCATTCATTTTGTGGCCAGCTAAGATTCAGGCTTGCGGAGGCTGGATCCTCCAGATTACATGTTGATGATAAGGGGCTTACTCCTTTCCTAAGCTGAAAATCGAGTTGGGCCAAGAGTATGCATCATTACTACCTAATAATCACGTTATGCTGACATTGTCAGTATTTCTTATCCCCCTCTTCCTGCTAGACTCTTCTATAAAAAGCAGATTTGTTAAGCAGTTAGCCACTGCTTTATAATTCATAGACTCTTCCGAAAGTTTTAACCAGAAATCACAAAAGCCATAAGAGGGAAGTAAGGACCGAGATGATTATTTATGAGCCACAAATATCCTGCCGTATCAGGCTCCTCTCGCGACGTGTGCGTTACATTTCTATCATGTGCACACTAAATTTCTATGTCATGCATTCCCTTAACAAGACTATTCATACAACTATGATAAATAGGGCCATAATCTGCAGCGATTTCAATCCTTCCGTATGCCAGCCGAAGTCTCTTAGCAACCGTTGTTAGGGGCAACACCAGCATCCAGCATCTTTCGTGGGATTCGGTGGCAACCAGGCTTAGGGCTGTGGCTCCAGCGTGTACCATGGAGAACAGAGAACTTCCCTTCCCCCTTCCGCAAATCCCTGTTACTTCCAGACTTGCATCATGCCATATGTGAGACTCAGCAATTATTAAAAATTATCCGTTTAGCCTGACCCGAATGGCTACTCTGGAGGTGACGTATATCCCTGCTCCTATTGCTCCAGAGGGCTATTAACTTGTTTTGAAAATCACAACAGTCTTACCCTCTCCCCAGCCTGCTTAACATTCATAGCGTTGTCTTTAAAGTGGGTTAGGGAACCTCTGTAGCACGGTACAAAGAAATCCCTTTGCTAGTCCCCCGTTGAGATGTGTCACCGATGCACTCCCAGAGCCGTGGCACGCTATATCTGTCTGTAAAGCACAGTCATGATCTTAATGCGCCTTTAATTTTTTATTCCGACTGTATCCTAATGCCATGTCCTAATTGCTTAGCATCCCCCACAAGAGGAATTGCTGCAATTCATCTGTTTTTACAGGATGCCATTTTTTTCAGTGAGAACACAGCCAGTTCATCTGAATCAAGACTGTCTAGATCTTTTAAGATCTCTGAAGGGTCTTCTGGGTTATAGGGGAAAAAAAAAATCTGGTAAAATCCAACTGAAAAAGTAATGGGGATCCTCTGCCAATCAAACCAAAGCGCGTATTGAGCAATGCCAGCTTTAATGATGACATCTGTGATATGGGCTGAGAAGGGTATTGGGCTGCCGTGTTCCCTGGGGAATATATGAATATTTCATCTCAAATCAATTACTGAGTTGCTATTCCCACTGCTGTCCTTAAGGCTGTCAGCCAACTCATTCTCAACCCCCCCTTCTGAGGCAGTTGACATCTCAGCCTTAAAACAAAAATTATATAAAAGCCCTGTGGTCTGAAATTTGGCATCAAAAGGGCTTACCCTGGAATCACCTCACAGTGTTTTGAGAAATTAAAAATTTTCCTTCTTAAAAAAGAATCCCAGCAATTTTCACATACCTTTTTTCTCATTTGCATTTAAATTACTTCATTAGGTGGTGTGCCATTTTCTCTGTGTTCTATTTGTCTTCCAGGAACAGTTTCTCCCCTCTCTCTTTTAAACTTGCAAAATTTGCAAGTTAAACCCGAGCCCCATGTTGGGCGATATTAAGATTCCAACCAAAAACAGCAAGACATGCCAAAGTTATGGGTGACGCTCTCTTCATTGCAAGCAGTTGCACAGCTGTCAGATCAGTACAGGGGATGAAATATTATTTGCCGTAATACTTTGGCATCACTGGTTGATTTACGGATCTTATGTCAGACTTGGATTTAAATTTCCTTGTTTATGCTACAGTTGAATCACACCTGTCTTGTTGCTCCCTCCCATGAGAGTCAGTCAGGTATTTCAAGCTTATATAATATTTGCTGGACAAGGAGTTATTCTCTCTACTTGAAATTAGTTTCATTTCCCCAGCCCCAGCTGATTAAATACCCTTCTGTATCTACCAGTCTAGGAATCGTGATCAGACCTTCAGCACACAACAGTGAGCCTAAAATCTCCTCTTTACAAATTTCAGAGACTTTTAGGCGAGGAATCTTCCCAAATAATGTTAGAGCTCTACAATATAGATGGGTTAAGGTAGATCTGAGCCAGTTATTCAATCCCTTCTCTGAGTTGATGGAAAGAACAAGATCTGGCAACTCACCCTTTGGGCAAGTTGGATTTAACAGGATCTGACAGGCCCTTTCAAAGTTCAGGTGTGGGAATTTAGACAAAAAAAAACCCTCCACCTTTCCTGCTGAGATGAAGAGCAGAAACAGAAGATAAAAATTTAAAACCTAGCTGTATCGTGACGTTATAGAAGCAATTTAATATTACCCATAGCCCTTTGCATTTGGAAAATGGGATAATCCTTCTTTTCTCCCAATGTTTGTCATATCTTTAATAATCTCAGCTCTTCTGGGAGGGGGTTATGCCTGGGGTGTGTTCCCACAGCAGCAGCATGACACACATTTCTCCTGGAAAGCATTTCTGCATGCCGCAACGACAGACCGTCTGGCTGAGCTCAGCCCCTCACAGTAACGTAGACCCCTGGGCAAAGGAGGTGAGGAATTACCTGGGAGAAAACAGCGTCTTGCTTCTGCAGGGTACTTCTGACACATGAAAACATCAAAGCGTTGAGGTGATGAGAACAGTAGAATCAGCTTATTAATCCCCTTTTCCCTGAACATTGTGAGCAACTAAAGGCACTGACTTCACTTCCGGGAGAATAGAGTTGCCTGGTTATTTACAGGGTGCTCACAGATTTGTTCAGCATTTTAAACACAAAGCTGTTGAAGTCCTGGGGAAAGAATGGAATGGAAAGAAGGAGAAAGAGAACAAGAAAAGAGAGAGGAGGAATAGAAAGAAAAATAAAAATGTAGGAGGAAGGCTATAGTTCATGAAAAAAATGTCGCTTACCAACACAATGACATGGTAGAAACCAGTTATAATAATGGCAAAAAGAGCCCAGGGCAAAAGGAGTCATTTAACCAGCTTTGTAAGGAGATCCCCCAGCTCAGCTGTACAAGGCTGCTCTACTCCAGCCTACCAGTCTCCAGAACCTGCGTCAAGATGCCTGCAGGATCACTGATTTTTTAGGTACTCTTGGGAATTAAACACCCATGCAGTAAAATGAAGATTGAATTAGACTGTAAGGATGCTGTTTTCCGCAGCTGCTAGATATGAATCGGGCTAAGAAGACAATAGTTATCACAGCATTATATTTACTAGCATTCTGAGAGCTAACTGCAACAACTTCTTTGGCACCTCTCATGCGGAAGGTCTTTCTATATACCCATGCATGCTCCCAGATGTATTTGACTTCTTGAATTTTACATGGGAAAAACAGCCTTCAGGAAAATGCTAGCTGTAGGTTTGCATTAGCAGTAGAACAGATACCATTCCTTTTGTGACTAGAACTAATGCAATCTGCAAGAAAATCGATGCAGGTTCACAAGGAAATAACCAGACAGTTCTGAGAGTGCGCTGCAGTCTAACAGAGACACGGTCTGCTAACACTGAAAAATGCTCAATAGCCATGCTTTTGATCTTGCTTCCTTCACATTACAGCCAAGCCTGCCAGACTATCAGGAGTGTGCATCACACAGCTTCCAAACATATCAATCTTGCACTCATTTTCACTGTCTGCTCTGATGTTTGCATTATGAAGACTGATCTGATTACTCAGTGCTGGATGCAGAAGTGACTGTTCTCCTTACATTCACTTGGATTATGAACATGAAAAAAATACTGGCAGGATTGCAGGTTAGTTATTTTAAGGAGTTTTTGTTTTGTTTTTTTCTTATGAAGGTACTGGCTCTACATCTCGATTTCAAAACACATTAAGGCATCTCTTTTTATCTGCAAATCAGAACTTCTTTTGGGTAAGTTTGTGTTTGAGTCCTAGAGCTTCTTTTTATGCTCATTTCAAATGAGGTGTGCTTTTCTTTAATTTAAATAGGCTCTAAAGAGATCACCTTATGATGCCTAGTCTCTGTGGAAGGAGGAAAAAGCGACTCGCCCTAAATCAGCAGAGCAATGCTGGTAGAAATGCATGTGTCCCAAACTGTGGAATTCATGCAGAGCCAAACAGCGCACAGGAAAGATGAAACCGTGCAATGCACAGAGAGAAGGCTTGACTGTGTTTAAGAAAAAGGAGTACAGCTGACCCAAATGGATTTGCTCCCCATACAGGACTACTTGACCTATACGGAAAGCCCAGAAGTAGAAAATAAACTCCTGTCCATTCAGAATGCTTGTGTCTGTGCTAATCAGTGACACACGACATCTGAAAGGCTGCTGCCGTACTTGGTGAATGAAGAAGCAACAGCAAATATTAGGTATAAATGGATACTTGCAGGTCAGAAATTATTTTTGTCTTGGGCCACTCTGGAGATGTATGTTATTAGGGGTGCCTGCCTTTCCCAACTTGGAAAACCCTTTCCAGCTTGCTAGCAATTTTCTCGGGCTTAACCATTTGGGATTAAATTTCCATTCTGGATGTCTACCTCAAGCTGTTTATCTCTCCCCTACCCTCCAAATTCAGGCAAAATTTGAGTTGTTTATGAGAGTAAGAAGGGAAGGCAATGAGTGGGGTGTAGTAAAGTATTTTTCAATTTCCCCAATAATTTGCAAAGTTCTATCAACCTCAGGTCATGCAACAACCACTTGGAAGTTGGTAAGCCTGGCCCCTACACTGTGCTCAGCCTATGGGATTTTGCTGTGCCATATAAATCTGCCCACTTGGTTAAATTATAAAGCTTTGTGGGAAAAAAAAAAGCAATTTGCATTTGTTTGGTAAAGGCAAGACATGATTTTTTAAATCCTTAGTCCCAGACAGCGTGCTTGAACTTCTGACACCTCTTAGAGTTCACCAGATTACCTTCTGCTTACAGAAACAACCATGCTTCCTGCTGCCCAGGGCTAGAGGGGCTCAGAAAGGTTCCTCTGGCAGTAACTGCTCCCATCTGCTCCTAGTAAAAGACCAACCTCTGTCCCCTGCCTGGTCTCTGCCACTGCTCCCACTCTGCTGCCTGAGCTTTACAGATAGTGGAGGCATGGGCAAGAAACCCCTGAGGACATAAGCGTGGGAGGAGAGGATAATTTTTCTTGGAGGTGGAGGGAAGAGGAGACACGTGGGGACTGGGAGAAAGCAGGGAGAGCTAGGATTAGCTGAGGATCTAGGGGAAAGCCTGGAATCAGCAGGAAAAGGCCTGAAGGATGGAAATGCGCCTAGCCAGACAAAGACTATCAGAAGGGACCCAAACAAGAGACGAACCCTGAGATCTGATAAGACATTTAGTGAGGGAGAATTAGGGGGAGTGGGAATGAGGGTCAGTGGGGCATGGTGAAAATCATGTAGGGAGAGACGGGCAGAGGAGTGGAACCGGGAACACATACCAGATGGACAGGGTGACAGCAGGGGAAGGCTGCAGAGGCTAATGACTCTGGTTGCACACGAAAGTTCTCAGCATTTCCTAACTTTCAAGCGCGTGACAGTGCTGCTTAATATTGCTCTTTTGATTTTTTTCTAATTACTATATTAAAAGCCAAAGAACAAGAGAGTATCTTGAGGCAACAGCAAGATCTCTTGCACAAATCTCCCAGGATTTGTTGCAGGAAGCAGTAGTTAATACTGTGATTACTGATGTGCAATGACGGGTCAACAGCAGAGCAAGAATCAGAGCATGCCGGGAACCGTGCAGAAGGCTCGCTGCCATGTGCCACCACAGTAGACTTGATATCTAGGACAGCTAATGGCAGCAGGTTCATCAGCAGGCTACTGGAGATGTGGATAGATGAGGACTAAACCCCAGGTTTGTAGGCTTGGAGAGACGAAGTTGCAGTAACATGGACTGTCCAAAAGGGACCCCAGGTCAGGTCCCTTCTGCAGCTTGCTACCAAGCAGTGATATCCCGATAGCGCATAGTGCGTGATGTGAGTGGATTTCTTTTGCTTGGAAACACACCGCAAGTGAAGTCTCTCCAACTGTGTAAGTGGAGAAGTATTTGCTGACTGAGATTTTGCAAGATACAGTAGAAAATGCTAGCCCAGAAACCAAAACCCCCATAACCTCTGCTATGAAATGCCGAGCAGACGAGCCTTTATATCTAAGAGCAGAATGTGTGACAGGCTAATCAATTCCTCTTAGCAGTTACAAGAACTACAGTGAAGATGAAGCTGACATTGAACACAGTAATAGCACACTAAAAAAAATGGGTAATTTTTTTTTCCAGTTGGAACAGCAGTAGAGTAAGCAGTTTGTAAGGTAAAATAAGACAAGAACTGCATCTAAAAATGCCTAGGAGCCAAAGTCTCTATGATTTGGTTTTCATTGAGTTATTTTCCTCTGATTTTCTCTAAAAACTAACCCTTTTTCTTAATGGAAGTCCTGATTGTCCCCCATAGAAAGGAAAATTTTGTGATGAGCACTCTCTTTGAACTCTGGGGAGATCCCCGCACACACTAGCAGTGCCCGCGGACAGGATTTTGCTAACATGGCGGTACAAATGAGCTCAGTCTGCGTGGCCTGGTAAAAGCAAGTGGTATCCCAGATGACCTCAAGTATGGCTTACGGGAGGAGGAAGGTGCCCCACAGGAGCTGAAATGACTCTTGACCACGAACAAATGAAGCAGCCATGGAATAAATCCAGGAGTTGGGTCTGCCAGAGCTCAGCTGGGCAGCTCTGTTCCCACGTATACGGTTTATAGACACAGTACCATGGGTTCACCAACTCAGCACCCACTTGGCTCTAATATGGGCATGAATGAGTGGTCTGAGCACGGAAGCCTTTGAGAGTCCTCCTGGCTTTGGGAACAAGCCATGATCATAGACAGAGTGACATATCAAGGGCATGCTAGCACCCGAAACTGAACTTGAAAACTAGACAAAGATTATCCAGTATTAACTAAGCATTACAGATTTTCCTCAGAGTGGTAGAGTCTGATTTGCATCCTGAACACAAGATGAATTTACTGTCATAGAATTACCTGAGGTAACTTTAAACCACTTACAGATAAAATAGCATATTAGCAAGGCCAGTTGCATGAATAGCTATCTACACTCTATGCAAGCCTTCACCAGGAGGGATTTATGGCCCCTGCTAAGCCGTAAGATCCCTCAGTTTCATTATTATCAGTACAAAATTGGTTAGCATCAAGCTAGCCAAGCAGTGCACTTGATGTATAGTCATATCTTTCACAGAAGAGGCCATAACCTCAAACTAGAAACACCTGATTTTATATAAGAAGAAAAAAGAACTGGTTTTAGTTCTGACCCAAGGGGAAGAGATGCAGACGCACTAAAGCAAATTAGAAACTCAAGCTTAATAGGCAGACAGATATGGGAGCAAGAAGATATAGATGCCTTCTAGCAGCTACAGCAACAATATTTTAAGTAAATCCACTTGACAGGCTGAAACTGCAGACTGAAAATGGTGGTGGCTCCTGATTTGGGTTTAAGCCACACAACCGGAAGTCTTCACATGTGAGGAAAGAAACTGAAAAATTTCTCTCTCTCATACAGCCTTCATCTCCATGGCAGCGGTGTGGACCTTGCGCCGGGGTTACACTGAAGTGCCTTGCACTGTCGGTCGCTTTAACAGGTCGCCTTATTGCTCAGTAAAAGCCTGAATCAATATTCAAGCAGTTCCTGCCAGAGGAACCCCTGACTCCGTGGTTTAGATTGTAAAGTCTGTCATTAAACACAGCTGACCGTTAATGCACGTGTTTTCAACATACACAGAGCGTCAGTCACACCAAACCCCATTCTTGGGGTCTAGCTGGTCTCTCACTATTAGGGTCTCTCGCTATGGCAGTTAGCAAACATGATTAACTGCCGCTACAAAAAGCAATTTCATTCTGAATGGTTACCTCACGAAAGGGAAAAGAAAGCTGAATGAAACCAAAGACTGGGCTGCAACATGACATTTTTCCCACTGCTTTACTTTCTACATTTGGACGGCGAATTGCTCAGGAAAGGAACAAGGGTTGCTTTTACACTGTCGGCATTTGCCATCGCTGCTCTGTGTTGCGGAGGTGCCACAGGCGATTGCTGTTACAAGGAGGGAGGGAACCGAAGAGTTTCCCACAGACTGTTGTAACCATCGGCAAATACTTCATTGTTTCGTTGCGTAGCAAAGCAACCAGGGTCCTCTGGCAAAAGAACTAAAAGCCACCCTTGCAACCTCAGGTGACCAGCAGCCTTTGCTGAACAAACAGAGTTGCAAAAGGCAGGACTGAAACTAGGCCTGAACTTATTTCATCTAAAATTCAGGTGTTTTAGTGGTTTCTGTTGCTGAGACTCAGAGTATATAATGTCATGAACACTCATCCAACAGGAACTGCATGGAGAATATAGCCCTAATATTTTCCTTTCTTTTTTTTTCTTTTTTGTAGACTTTTAATCACTGACAGAATATGATTTACCTCTTTGAGAAACTTGAAGAATTTACTTAACAGAAATCATTTTATTCAAGAGCTTTTTGATTTAGCAGCAAATTCTGTAACAATATCCAGCGGCTGGAAGCTGAGGTTTGCAGTACCGAAATATAAAGTTAGATGCATATTTGTAACAACAAGAGTAATTAATTAAAGAAACAATTTACTTAAAGATGCAATGGCTTCTCCGTAGCTGTGGCCGTTAAAAAAATATCAAATTTTTCTGAAAGATTGAATGCCTTACTGTCCAATGCTTGGAGTAAAGACTGGAGCTACTAGCCAACTGATATGATTTGGGTTATGCTATGGCCTAAGAGTTTTTTCCACTGAAAATGGGATTTTCCCCGTGTGTTTTGCAGTTTTTATGGCCCCATTTGCCAAACCCTGTATTGCATCCCCTTAATTTTGCAAACAAAACTGCTTTTTTCATGTTTTAAATTAAAGGGAAACTTGAATAGACACTTCATACATACTATTCACAGCTGCATAAACCAACTCACAAAGGAGATTAGGTGTTTATTAGCAGGAAAGCAAAAGCTGTAAGAGTATGCTTTGTACCTTCATCACTTTGTACTTTTGTTATAAAACATTAAGGATGTCCTAGGTTATGAGGCAATTAGGCAGAGAGTGGATTACAGACAAATTAACATCCACCTCCTCTGTAGACAGGTTATAGCATGCTGTTTATTTCCTCACTACAATATAGGTGTTTCTGCAAAGGCTGAACTCCTGATACAGAGCTACAAAAATATTTGAATTTTGAAATTTATTCTGTGAAGACCTGTGAAAGGCAGTTGAAGTGCTAAAGTTGGAGTTTAAGATGCACAGAAAGCAAACAAAATCTGAAACAGAAGCCAGACTAACTCGTCTGCCCTTAGCATGCATTCATAACAAGCAACAGAAAATAGCCACTACATGCCTGCACAAGGTTCATCATCTGCATCCCGTTCACAGCTGCGAAACGTGTGGTTGCATCCTTGGGTATTTTGAATCAGGGGTCTTGAAGCCTAGGTCCTGCATCCGCATCCTGGTGTGTTGCTCTGAACCGTCCTGCGTAGCACCTGCACCTCACGACGGGGAACGGCGGTCTTGCTCCTGCACGCTCCCGTTCCGGATTTGGGGTTAACTCTCCAGGGAGCACGCAAAGATGTGAACCTACGGCAAAGCGCTGTCATTCTGTAAACTCTTTCCCTTTTTTTCTACCTCATCCTTCCCCTGGCAATCCTGAGGGGGATTTTTAAGGTCACGTGGTTCAGTTGATGTCACTGTAAAACCTCTCTGCCCCTGCATCAGGTGCTACCAGATCAGCCTCCATTAAAAAGACAGCAGACCCCTGCCAAGTGGATTATGTTGTCAAGGTAACGTTTTCCCTGAAAAACTGGACAACAAGAGAGATCTTATCATTTAGGGGGATTACGTTTCCTTAAGTAATCCACTATCATCACTTCCGCATTGCATCACTTAAGACATCGAGTGTCATACATCTGCAGATGGGCTTTAATTGTTCACAGCAGCTCTTACCCATGGCTGCCACCCCTTTAGACAGGACGGCTTACCAGGATGAGCATTTGCTCTTCAGCGGCGGCAGTTTCAACTTTCCTTACTTCTCCCATCCAGCTGTCCCTGCTACGGAGATCACAGCGGCTGGGAGAGGAGCAGGGAGGGCCACAAGGGAAGTACCCCATCCTGGCTATCTCAGCAAAACCCCTGCAGATACCATGCAGGGCCACTAGACCAGCCTGGAAGCAAAAAGACCTCAGGGAAGGTCAAAGCCTATATATCTAAACAATAACTGGCAGCTTTGCAGGAACACATATAGAGTGCAGGATCACAGGAACTCATGCATTTATGAGTTTATGTATTTATTAACTCAGATATTTAAGATAGTTCCAGCTAATCAGCGCATCATTGCAGGTTCATTGATTAAAAGGGAGCTATAGCTAGGAACCTTCCTTTCTGTTTTGCCTGAAGCTGCGTCAAGACCATCTGGATTCCAAGTGTGGCTATGGCGGAGAATTTCAATGAACACTTTTAAATTAATTGCATGCTAGTCTCATGAGCAGCGGCTTAGCATCACAAACGAGACACACCCTGAGCCTCCTTGCATCTGCAGAGGAATGGAGAAATGTCCTTTCCATTGCAGATCCATATACGCTCCCGGATTTTAAGGCCAGAAAGGAATGTGCTTTATCTTCAAGCTAGATCTTGCAACTGACAAACTGAGAAAGCATCATCTCTACTTGTTCAAGAGCATCTCAGAAACAATGATAAAACCTTGATAGAGTTGGTAACTTGCACAGTTGGCCTCTACAGGGTCCTCCCGCTGACATGGGGCTCCAGGTAATCGCACCAGGTTTCCACTCAAAAGCCTTCCAGAATGCTGCCTTCTTTCATCCAAAGACCTCAAACTGCCTTGGCACAATAACGTGGCCCAACCAGAATTATTTCTGAACAACAATCTGACCCCTTATAAAAGGCCTTTAGCAAGTATAGAGAAAAAAGGATAATTTCAAAATATTGTAGCCAAAGTCATCTCTTTTATGTATAATTTCCTATTTATACCTCTTGGCATGTAGAAATGCAAATCTATGTGCTAAATCTTTTTAATGAGTTGTCACACACACAAAAAGGAGTCTATTTCCAAATTGTTTTGCCATGTGACTTCTTCAGCACCTACCTATGCTTGTCATTTGTGAGAATTAAAAAATCCTATAACACAGTCGCACCTTCTTCCCAATCTATTACACGCAATGCGGTAAACTAGCCTTATTAAAACAGCTGCGCTATGGTTTTGTCCTTTTTATTCTCTCACTCTCCTCAGGGTAACTGAGAAGTGAAGCCAGTGAAGACATAGGGCTAAGACAGATGCTGATTTTGGCCCTCATTTATATCAGAGTGACCCCACACTTCAAATATTTATCTATTTCATTGCAGTATTTAGGAGCATCTGGCATGGATCAGCTGCCATGCTGCTAAGACATTATATGCATATTTTTGTAAGTGTTTCCTCACTTCAAGGATTTACAGCCTGAGAAACTATGAGGGCAGGCAGACAGACAGAACGAGAGGCAAGAAGATAGACCATACTCCAGTGGTCCACTTTGCAAGGAATCCAGCTGTCCCATATCAACCTGTAGCACAAGCACTTCCCACTTCACCACTCATGGGGGACACTGGCAGGCCAAGACCCAAAAAGTAAGCAGATAGAAAACCAGAGTCCATACATCAATCCTCTTTAAGAAACAGTCACTTATTCCAAACAAGTTGATGAACTGCTATGATTTTTGCCAGTAAATTTAGAGGTTTTGAAATGTCAGCCTGAGCGCCATCACGGCCTTGGTTTCTATTTAGAATAAGCAGTGATATTGCTCCCAGCGAGCTGTGCCTCCACCGTGGCCTGGAGGCCAACAGGAGATCCTGCAAGTAGCAATGCACCACAGCAAAGAAAGGCGTTTGGTCATGCAAGCACATACAGTATATAGTATACAGGCTGTATGTGAATATTTCTTCTCCACTCTCCAGGTAGCTGAAGCAAAATGCACTAAAAATTGTTATGTTAAAATCATAGTATCAATTATCACTTGTGGAAGGCCATCTCAGCTGTAGCAGTTGGTTGACTCACGTGCGTGGTTGTGCTGTTTATTCTGCATGGAGCGAAATCTCGGCTGCACAGAAGGATTTTCACTTTCCAAGGCCTTGCCAATGCAGAATTGCTCATCGTTCTCTTCATCAATATCTGTCTTTGCAATTTACTCCACATAGAATCACTGTCAGCTTCATTTTCCTTGTTTTCACATCCAGGCAACTAGGAAAATAACTTCGGTATGAAAGGTAACTATGTAAAGACACAAGAGGGAGGCCAGCAAAACTAAGATCAGGCTTTGAATAGACTCCACCGTGGAAACCTTTTCAGCTAAATTCCAGGCTGACCTGGCGTTTCTTTTTTCCAAAGATTTCTTTTTCCCTCCTGTTAAATCATCCCACCCGAAATTCTGAACAGGTTGTGCCTGCCCCTATGCAAACTAATAAGGAAGATTTCAGTCTCTATAACAGAGAAATTTGGCAGCAGGGGCAGGCCAGGTTTCTCTGACAGATGCAAATATTTACACCAGATAGCAAACATGTCACAGGGTCAAGCAGCGGAGCAGCTGCAATACCAGCATAAAGCCACATAATGTTCTCTTTGGCTCCAGGTTCACATAATTGATTGAATCAGCAGATAATCAGTTACACTAAACACCCACTAAATCTTCTCTTTGTCAGCAAGGGTGCAGCTCTGTATAGGGAGAGGCATTTAAGGATGAGATAAAGCCATTTCCTGTAGTTATCTGTAAATGCAAGCCTGGTTATTTAAGGTACGCAGTGCATACACTTAAATAGCCACTGTGGGCTATGGCACAAGCCAGCATACTCAAAACCTGATTTTCTCCTCAATTTTCATGGAATAAAGAAAAGAAAATTTTGTACAATGAGAACCAGGGGAGTCTAGAAATGGATGTTCCCAGTCCAGACATCAAGCTGAGCTGGCTGCCTAGGCTCCTCATTCTGTTAATGAAAACAGGTGTGTTTAGGTCACGAGCCATTTCGTCCTGTTTAAGCTAAATTAGCATGAGATGAGTCAAGCCCTCAAAACATCTGTTTCTCTCCTCTGATAATACAAGGTGTTGAGACAAATAGCTCACATGTAAGTATATATATTGTAGAAACTGTATTTGGTCAGATGATTTCCATGCTCAGCATCCACATTAGCCTTGCCAAGAAATGCCAATAAAAGTCCAGCAGAGAAGCTTTGCTCAAAATACTGAAGTTTCATAGAAATCAGTCCTTCTCCTTGACTTATTTCCCAGGTCTTGGTCCAGCTGGTTGTCCAAGTTTATGCTTTTATCTATCCCACCTCACCGCTGAAAACTATTACCTCCATGCTAAACCCCTGAATTTATTTGGTAGGCCTTCATCCTGGCCTATACCTCTAGAGAACTCATTTATGCTGTCAGCAGCAAAACTTGTTGATTTGTTCAGAAAACCCCATTTTTATTTTGTTTCTCTTTCCTGACACCTGCCAAGCAGCAGACAACTTGTTGTCATTAAGTACGAACCTCCTAGGGCACACACCACCTTTTCAGAGATGGCGTTCAGCATCCCTGCAACATGCAACTAGTGAATTTATACTATACTAAATTTGTTAGTTAGTAAGTAAATCTAGGCTTATTGTAACACCGATGAATCCAGCCCACTTCCTCAAAGACACTGCAATCACCTAATTTGAGCAGTTTCTCTCTGAAGCCTTTTGGGAGATATCTTATCACAAGAAGGCGTTGTGTCAAACTCTACCCGATCCAGAGCTTTGTGGCATTCCCAGAAAAGTAAAGAGACTACGTTATAGCTCTTAACACTATAATGTAGCACAGTTAAATCTTGGGGTTCGTTTTCATCTCCTGGATCTTATTAATATAAAGCCACTGCTCTGCCCAAATTGTAAAAATGGAGCACAAAAAAATTCCTTCAAAATGAGCTGGCTTCTGAGCATTGGTGGGAGAGATTATGAAGTTGTGCTTGGCAAGAAAATATTCTGTAATCGAACTTTGCTTACAGATCAAAGAGATTACATCCACATAAAGCCATGCAGTTGTACCCAGAAGTCTTTCTTTATATTCATACCAATCCTCAATCCTCTTGAAAATGTTTGACTCCTTGTGTTGAAGAGACATATCATTCCTTTAGAAGGCAATATCTATGCCGAGCTTGACCCAGGAGAGCTTGGATGGAAGGAAAAGGGGATGAAAAACTCTTGTTTTAGAAGTTCATAAAGAGCAGGAGGCCTAAAGATTGCTTTTGAACCCGTATCTGGGTCTCAGCAACCCTTTGCCTTAGCCGCAAAATCCACTATAGCAAGAAAAATATCTTCTGAGATCAGCTGAGAGCATTTCAGTGATGCTGGGATGAATCTACCTTTCAGAGATTTGAGGACACCTTTGCAGGATGCTGTTCCCCTTTAGCGTGCAACAGCCTCCCCATTAATCAGGAATTTTGTTCCTCGGAGAGCTATGGGAGAAAAGGAAACCCAAACTGTGCAGTATCTTTACTGTGCTTCAGCGAGAGAAAGGAGGGGGTCAGCTGAGGCTGTTCCACAGCATTTTCTTTTTGCTGGCTAATCATTTGAACATCTCCACTTGGAAAAATAGAGTGAGAGGACATCATGTTAAAAAAAAAGAAAATGAATTCCTGGAGTTGAAACGTGTGGCTCAACATAAATAAGTCATGAGCGGGGAGCTTATTTCAAATTCAGAGAGAGGCAAATGGAAGGAAAATGAAAAAAATTCTGCCTTTATGGAATAAGCTTTATATCTGTCTCAGGTGTAAATCCCTAGTGAATTCAGTGGAATTGCGCTAGGGTTGGATTTGGTCCCATACATTTGCTTTAAACAATTTATCCGCCCCAAAGCAATAGGCTCACCCTTAAGGAAGTGATAAGAGCTCCCATGTGTGCAATGGGGGAGGGAAGGTACCCTACCGTTTGAATATACCAAGCAGCTTGATGTGTTAGCAGTGCAGGAGAGAGGAATCTCACTCAAGGAGGCAGGTTTCCTCAGGGATGCTCCATTTTATGAGAACAGTTTGCATTCATTCGCAGCCCCAAGCTACAGTTTGCCTGTTTTGCTAATTCCCTTGCACTCGGAGATGATGCGAGGAAAACTAAAAATTGAACAGCCTGTGGTGTTCTGGCCGTCATGCTACTGAGGGCCTTGTGGTCCTTCTTCTGTTCATCTTGGAAAGATGTAGGAGCTTCAGGCCATCCTGGCTTGCGGGTTCAGTCCTTGTAGCTTAATAATTTGCTGGGTGCTTTAGTTACAAGGGACCAAAGAATCGTCAGGGAAATAGTAGAGCGAAATCTGAATCAGTTGTTATTTGTATTTGTAGCAGGTGGAAGCCACAGCTGAGATCTGTGTGCACAAGGTATTCATAGGGCTAGGCAACTCTTTCTCCCATGGGCTTACAATATAAGCAGAAAAAATTCAATTAATATGAACAAAAGCTGAGAAAAAAGGAATAGCTGATGTAAATTTCACAATGACCACACAGATATCCAGAGGCGGAGATGGAATATTCTCACAAGCCCCATCCCAGCATCCTAAGCACAAAGCCATCCCCTTGCCAGAAGGATTCTCAGATAACACATCAATGATTTTGTATCATTGTCCAAAAGCTCAGATTGTGCATCCAGTGACAAACCACGGAAATGCAAACAGCTGTACAGCTGTAGGAAATCTAGTGAATCTAGGTCTAAATTTCATCAGATGGTACCAGACAGCAGATGCAAAAGCTTTTTCCTGTTGGAAAAAAAAAAACAAAAAACCTATAATTTAGTCTGAGTGCTGTGGAAAAATCCAAAGTTAGTGTAAATCAGTAAGAGGTTTTTGGGTACCAAGCTTAGGCTCTGGATCTCTGCAGGGTAACATTGAGTGCCTGGAGAATCAAACCCAGGGTGTCATTTTCCAGTTGACCTTCTAAGATCCTTCAGGCTCTGTAACATTCCTTTGAAGGAGGAGGGTAAGCTGTCAGTTATCCCATATGCCAAACCATGGGTTAGAGAGGAAAAAGAATATAAACACAGTACAGCACAGTGGCCCTACTATTTTAAGTAGAGCAAGCATTCTTTAGACCGATGCATCCTGATAGCTCCGAGAGGAGGAAGCAACAGCAATAAAATGAAAGGGGAAAGGTGAGACGCAACCCAGACAAAACCGAAAATAGTTTGTACGGTGTCTACCTGGTGAAAACATATCGCATTTAATGAAATCTGTCACTGCCCCTCCAAAGAACAACTTTGTCTCCACAAAAGCATTGAACTACTTAGTGGTATTGGTTTAGGTGAATATATACAACCCTCCCATGTGGATCCACTAGGTTACTATAAAGAAGCCTTATTCCAAATATAGGATTTTGAAAAGGAGAATTAGTAATTTACTGCATAGCTGTATTCACTCTGCAAACTATCTTGGTAGCAAGATTTAGGTTAAACTTTCCTTACCTCAGAAAAGTAAAAAATATCTAAACTCAAATAGCTAAAACACTAAAAAAAATTTAAACCAGTACAAAAAACATCTTTGGACTAGGTCTAAATATAGAAGTTCTTTCCAGTTCTTGCAATATCTGACAGTGTTAATATGTAAGGTTTTAAACTATGGTGGTTCAGGAGTGAATATATATTCTATTTAGGTGTCCCAAAGTGAACTTCCTAACTCCTGAAAATGGATTATTCCGAAGTAGTAACCACATGAACCATCCAAGCTACACCCACATAGACAGGAATGGGACCCTTCACTTTATTATAGTCATTTAGAAAAGACTTCAAGAATTGTTTTCGGGAGGCAGAGTGCCCCTTGCCTTGCAGGTGTAACAGAATAAGCATCCTACGCTGTAAAGCACTCTTTTCCTCTGGCTTTGTCTTATAGCTCTCACTCATGTAAGGGGGTTGTCCCATCCTCTGATGGAGATTATTTGCCGAAATAAGAGTGATCCATGTGAGAACAGCAGCTGGCTCAGGCCCTAGCACATTTACAGAAGGAGATTAGTGCTTAACGTGTAGAATTGTATCTGTATCTGTATCTGTATCTTTGAGACTTGGGAAAAATAGAATAAATAATATATCCCTGACCCAAAATCTTATTTTCAGCCCAAGAACCACTAAACTGTTTCATAAGACTCTCTAGGATTATGACAAGCATGATTCAGAACACATCCCAGGGACTCTTTGTTACAAATAAATAAGCCAGATGAACATGTGGTGCCACACTCCAATTCATAAGGAGAACTAGAGAGCAGTCTACAAACAGAAGGAAATTGCAAGAAGGCCAATAAAATACAATTCTGCTCTCATGCCATCAGCCGGACTAGGCAACAGGGATAAATAAAGTCACAGACTTCTCCTATATTTATGATTCCTTATTGTTGCTGAGCTCTCCTCAGAACAAAAATGAACCTGGAAGGGAGGCAGTCATGCTCCTTTCAAACAGCAACGTTTAAGAAAGGAGAACCATATGGTTTTGAGTTGGCTCAATTGTGGCAGCCAGAAAACTAATCCGCAGATTTATTAGAGCTGGCATACGTAACGGAGTGGCAATGTTCCTTTCATTTGCTGCCAAGAAACCTTCTGTGGTGCAGAGCTTTACCTTGAACAGCAATTGCTTAGTGGACATATGGGCCTTATTTCTGCAAATGGGAGCGGAAGAGAGTCAATTTGCAAATCAAATTGGAGCTCCCTTCCTCCTGCGGCTCCAATTTACTACACAGACTTTATTCATAGTAGAAGGAGCATGGATGCATGCCTCTTTTCCTCTAATGAACTTGTTCTCTTGATTTGGGACCTCTAAACGGGAAGAATATGATGAAGACCGGGAGAAACCACTTACTTCATTGTTACTGACCAGATAAAAGTTATTGCAGTAAGTACTTTACCTAATAGCTTACTACATTGTGCCCAAATGCTAGAGACCCATAGCTGTTATGATTAGAGCTCCTGACACCCTGATTTTTCTTAAAAAGGTCATACAAAAATACAAAAAGGCAGATCAGAGTCAGCAATCTACCTAAGGTATCTGATCGTCTGTTAGAGTGTTTTTTTTTTTTTTTCATTTGGAGTATGAAGAGCAATAAAAAATTCTCAAGCATCCTTTGGGCATATTGCAAGAAGGATTTCCAGAGTTCCCTGGGGCTTACTCAGAAAGGGGAATCAAAGGCTTGACTTCTGAAGAGAGACAAGGTGGCAGGGGATGATGGATAGATGAACTGCAACGTCTTATAAGTGCAAATGCAAACATGGTTAGGATTTGGAATCAGCCCAGTTCGCTCGGGGAACACGCAATGCCGCATCTGAGGTCTGCAGCAGGGCACAGGGAATTTCAGGGAGAGATGTGCTAAAGCAGTGTTAAATCTGTTTTGAAGATTTACCATAAGTAACGCTAGAGATACCATAAAATTTACATAATTTCTCTGGGAAGTTAGTCCTGAAAACCACATCCATCTATTTTACAGTAGATACAGCACTTTTTTCTTTTCTTTTCTTCAATAAAAGAAGAGAATAACAAAGGAAACTGGAAACACTACCAGGTCAGATCAATGGCTTGTTCTACTGCAATCTTACTATCTTCACTGTGCTCAGCACCTGATACGTCCGAGAAAGGCAGAAATAGCCACAAGATGATAATTCTGTAATATGTCTCTGCCTAACACATCTTCACATCCAATTTCTAAGAATAAAATTCTAGAAACATCAGTGTATCCAGTAACAGCAGTAACTTTTGAATACAAGAACTTCATCAGCCCTTGATGTTAATCAGCAGTAAGCAGGATGCGATGAATTAGGGGACTAAATCATCACGCTTTTAAAGGTTAACATTTGCCAGCTCCCTCTGCTAGATGATTTCTCTAGCAAACTAAGCATTACTCCAAGCACAAAAATATTATTGAAGAAGTTAAGCTGTCTCCCGAAGGCTGTGCTGAATGTGAAGACGGCATTCAAATCAATGCTGTATAAGTTCAGTGCAGTCAGTTCAGTGCAAAGACAGCCTGAACTGCAGGGACTCCCACAGGTCTCTCAGCCGTGCTGTAACCTTATTTTGGTACATCTGATAAAATAGGTCAGAAAATGGTTCTCTTCAGCAGGCAGTTTTAATATCTACAATCCCCTCCCTTCATTACTTGCTACAAGGAAGAGAACAGAAATAAATCATCGGAAGCAAAGACTTAGGAGTGAAAAATATTGAGGATATGCTTGAATCTAGAGGAGTCTAGGGTTTAAGCAGGTGTAAAGGGGTGCTTCACTTTTTGCCTGCCAGAGCTACCTCATATAACCTGCATAACAATGCAGGAACCGGTGTAAACAAATAGTCTGGTTTTCATTGCAAGGTTTTAGGTGTGCAGCACCAAAGAGCAGGACCAAATCCTTTGGGATGCATAAACACAGAGCTAAAGAGGAGCTATGGGGCTGCCAAGAGCGCGGCAGGGGCTATCCACAGCGACAGCATGCCCGATACAGCAGTATGGCTGCCGTGACATGGGAGCTCCAGGGGGCAACGCTGAACACAAGGAGAAAATTTTTTACTGTGAGGGTGACTGAGCACTGGAGCAGGTTACCCAGAAAGGTTGTGGAGTCTCCTTCCCTGGAGATATTCAAAAGCCATCTGGATAGCGTCCTGGACAACCCGCTCTCGGTGACCCTGCTGGAGCAGGAAGATTGGACTAGATGATCTCCAGAGGTCCCTTCCAACCCTGATCGTTCTGTGATTCTGTAGGCATGGGCTGCAGCGCCTTCAGCCTCTGCCCTTGAAGGGAACCTGCCTCAGGGTTGGTACCTCAGCAGAAGCCATTCTCATTTCTCCAAAAGGCCGTGAGAAGGAGGGTAGAGGCATTTTCACACCTGGAGAATCTCATCACAGTGTTGATTTGCGCATTGCTGCAACTGTTTGCATTTCTCCTTCTGACTACTGGAAGAGGCAATAATGCACATATAAGCACATACAGACAATGAAAAATTAATTATACGGAAATAATTCTGTATTTTACAACCTTAACTTATCGCTTTGGTACAGTTGGCACTAAAAATACTTCATTTTGAAATGAGCATCTACACACACACACAAATATATTAGTCTATACATTTGCATCCTTGAACTAAAGTGTTATAGGGGAAAATTTCAATCATCTGCCTCATGAAATTAATGTTACTTTGATCATATGAATGATTTTATTTCAAGAGGTGATTTTTGAAAGCAAGTATCTGTAGCACTCATAAGTAACATATGTCTAAATTTGTCTGCAATTTCTACTCTGAACATTAGGAATGCCAAATGATATAAAAAGATCCCAGATATCTGTCAAAATAATTCTGCCCACTATGCAGAAAAAGGGAAGCAGGAAATAATAAGTTGTAGCTGTACTACATTGCTGAAAAGCAGCATGCGCACTAATAGTGACTCCACAGTACCCCTAAAGATGGTGAACAAAACCAGCCTGATAAATTTATGAGAAAGGGACATCTATTCACCAGTGAAAGAAGAGACAGATAGTGCTATATGTGCTTTGAAATTACTTTAAAGATGATGTCAACAGACAAGAAACCTTCACGCTGCCAGGCCTCTGTTAATATGCCTTCCCTCTCTGAACTAATGAATTAAGTCATTTAGAATTCAGAATGCGATTCCACCAGAATAAGATCAAGACCTAATGGAAGGAACAGATTGCCTTATATAAGCACATGGTGGGGGTCTTATTCCTTTCGCTACAGAATATTCTTCTTAAAGAAGCGACCATCCTGCCTTCCCAGGCTACAGCTGGGGTGAAGAAACAGGTCCCTTCTATTTACATGGTGCAGTTGGGAAACTGGCCCTTTACGGAGCGTTCCTTGCTCTTGACTCTCATGGGACTGCTACTGCTGTCTCATTGTGGTTAAAATAACAACGCTTTAAGCTGTGACTCCACTGCATCTACTGAGGAGCCTGTTAGACCTGGAGCGCATTGAGCTCGTGACAGCTCAGTGCTCCCAGTAGGCAAGAGAATTCCTGTATCCCTGAACTGTGCTGTCTCACACAGTGTAAACAGAGCTTAGGTACGGACAGTGTTGCCGTAGGTCTCCATCCGAACAGGAAGCTAGAGAGATGGGGTGGGGAGGAGATCTGCCTGCCCAGCCCAGGTGCTACCCTCAAGAAATGGTAAGTGCTGATCTGCCAAAACTCCCCCGGCTTTACAGTTAAGCAGGTGAGTTAGGCTCTTTCAGTTTATTCCAAGGATGGAGGAAGAGATGGATGGTCCTATAAAGCAGTACTTGTAGGTCAGGTTGTCCGTATCAGAAGCATCACTCCTCCAAAGTGCAGCACGGATCAGAAGCAGCCATGAGAGCTGATTCCACCCGGCCTGTGCCGCTCCGTTGCTTTGGTCAAGCTGCTTCCTCCCTCCACACATCTGCTCTCCTCCCATCCTACCTGTCTGCTTAGAAATTAAGATCTCTGGGGTTTCCAGTACTGCTATAAACATGTCAGTGCACAGCACAGAGCTGGGGCCTCTAGAGGTAGCCGTAATATTACACTTTTACTGAGAGCACTTCTTTCATTACGTAAAGCTTTATCACGACATTAGTCTAGCATACATAGCTATAATTTGGTTCTGTTAACTATTAAGCACAAATCTTGTAAATAGCTAAGCAAGAAATTCAGTGCCGGAGACACTGAATACATTATTTCAATTGCAGTCATTTTAACTCTTCAAAAATGTAAGGTATGGGTCTTGCAAATCTTATAGCAAGCAGATTGCTTTGCAGCATGAAGAAACAATTTAGCTATGTCACATAAACAAGCCGTTTGGAAAAAGGGTTCATGTTTCTCATAATTTCAGTCTTTTAAAATTAAAGATGTTTGCAAAAAATAAAACCAAAAAACCCCTCAAACCTTGAACCTTCCAAATGATTTCTCTCCTCTGCACACTCCACATTTAGAAAGAAACAAACCACTTATTTCTGCCTATAGAGTCTACATTTCAGTCTGTCAATAAAAGAGAACAGTTCCTCGCAGTAACCTCTGAAGATGTCTTCCACTGCTTGTTGGTAATCCATAATCAAAATGAATGACAGATCACACAGTAGAATTTTTGTTTGCAGATCTCTGAAATCAGTGAGCGTATCTTAACACCTCTCATCTGTATCACTTTGTCCCTGGACCTATTTTTTGGTTACAAGCAGGCCTGAACACCCTGATGTAATGGATTGCTGAGCTCTTCTGTTCACTCCTCCGTTCATTAATCTTCATAAAATAATATGGCAACAAGAATTGCTAGAGTTCTCCCTATACTACCTGCTGCGCTCTGGGCTCTAGTGAATAGACGAAGAGTATCTAATATGCAGAGAGAAAGGTTTAAATCTGTATCTTTTATGCAGTCGAATGTCTACAGCCTCCATCCCTGTGGAAATGTAAAGCTCTGTATATACTGATTTGCTATGCAGTGCACATACAGTAGGACCATCTGAAAGCATGTTCCAAAGGAGTTAAAACAATGAAGAAAGTTACAGGTAGCACAGTGTTTTGTGGAATGAATAAGGCAGCTTATGCCAGATGATGAAATTCTGCTTTTCCTAGGCAATGGTTGCATTAAACATATTTCAGAAGGGCTTCTCAAAGACCAGTTTTTTAGGACAAAAGTATTACGTTTTATCTTTTGACACAGGAAAGGCATCTGCCAAACTTGTGTTCCTGAACACAGACATGTCACATTTGATATGCATTGGCGGTTTCACCCCTAGTTGTAAGGCTAGAAGCAATCAGATCACCTGACGTGATGTCCTACATCTGAGGATGGCAGGACTGCCAGTGTAAGTCCCTGAAAGGTACTCTCATAAGGCAAGTGCGGTACGCAGCGTATGTGCTTACCAAGCTGCGAAAGCAGGTCTCACAGTCAGCAGCTGGTGCACAGGGTCGGTGGCCTCAGCACATCACCTTGAGCTTTGCTCATAGGATGGCTGAGGTTGAGAGGAACCTCTGCAGATCCCGTAGTCCAACCCCCCTCTCAGATCAGGGTCAGCTATAGCAGGCTGTTCAGGGCCGTGTCCGGTCAGGTTTTGAATGTCTCCAAGGACGGAGGCTCCACAACTTCTCTGGGCAACCTGTTCTTGTGTTTGACCACCCTCAGAGTAGAAAAGCTTTTTCTTATGTTTAAATGGAATTCCTGTTTTTCGATTTCTGACCGTTGCCTTTTGTCCTGTGGGTGCCACTGAGAAAAGCCTAGATCCATCTCCTTTACTTCCCCCCATCAGGTATGCAAGCTGGTAAGATCCCTTGAGCCTTCTCTTCCCAGACTGAACAATCCCAACTCTCTCAGCCTCTCCTCATATGTCAGATGCCTTAATCATGTCATGTACACCTTGTACGTCAATCTCTTAACGATTTTCATGGCCCTTTGCTGGACTCGCTCCAGTAGGTCCATGTCTCTCTTGCACTGGGGAGCCCCAAATTGGACCCAGCCCTCCAGCTGTGGCCTGACCAGGGCTGAGTAGAGGGCAAGGATCACCTCCCTCCACCTGCTGGCAATGCTCTGCCTTATGCAGCCCCGGATGCTGTTGACCTTGTTTGCCACAAGGGCACATTGCCAGACTGTGCTTAATGCGTTGTCCACCAGGAACCCCCCAAGCCCTTTTTTGCAAAGTTGCTCTCCAGCTGTTGGCCCCCAACCTGTGCTCGTACATGGGTTTTTTCCTCCCCAGATGCAAGATGTGGCATTTCCCTTGGTTGAACGTCATGAAATTCCTGTCAGCTCATTTCCCCAAGCTGCCAAAGTCGCTCTAAATAGCAGCACAGACATCTGGTGTTTTCAATCACTCCTCCCAGTTTTGTATTGACTCACCTTGAACCACACGTGGTAACCTGAAGAGCCCCAAATTAGGAAGTGCAGTTGTCTATCAAGTAAAATACTTGACAGTATTTCACTCCTGGTCCTAACTGATTTAGTTTGCATCTTTACAGTGTGAAAAGACCAACTTACATAGGTTGTGGCAGCAGTTTTGGGAACCTGAACTACTCAGATTAGCCTATTAAGATGTGGCAAACACTAGAGATGTAGGGACTATTACAACAATATGTCAGTGTTATAATTGTGACATGTCTTTTGGGCCTGGTTAAGAGAGAGCGTTCTTCATACAGTAAGTCAGATAAGGAATATTTCCCGCAGGATCCGGAGCTCTAGGACATAAGTAATATTGACTCTCCACGTTGACAGCAGGTAACAAGAGACTTTAAAAAAAGCACTGACTGGCATTGCCTAGTTCAAGAGAAATTACGTATTGAACTGTATTGGACATGTCCTAGGTGGTAGGGAGATGAAGATACTTTGCATGATATCTACTAGATCACTCACACAGTTCAACGTGTAAATGGCTTTTTTAGCTTCCCCTTTATTTAGAAATATGACCTCAAATTCAGTTCATCCTAAAAAGGCATGTAAAATAAGCAGGCTGAATCACTTCTCTGAAAGTATCTTTTTCTCTGCATTGCGCATAAAGGTAGTTAGCCAGGGTAGTTAGCTTAGGTGGAGACAGTTGTTGTGGAGACAAGGAAGACTGGACAGAATAGAAAGGCTGAGATTTCTCCAAGAACTGCTGAACACACAACAACTCTTGTGCACCTTGTTAATATAGGCATTTAGATATGTGCTTTGTCTTTTAAAAATGTATTTTCTCTGAAATACCTTTATTCTTAAGGAACGGTACTTTACTTTGCGAGCACTGATAGATCTTTCGCTGCCCTTCAAAAAAAACAGAGATTATTGTATCAAACTGAACTCAGGCCTGCTGAGGGGGTGGCACAGGATCAGCCAAGGACCAAGCAGAGGAGAAGAAACATGGATTTCCATCTGAGCCTGACAGTTTCTTAGAGGTTCAGGTCCAAATAAAGCAAGCTAAATGAGAGAAGAGAAGGAAAAGAGGCACTACTGGAAAGTAAGATGGGGGAGGAAGATTCTGCATATACAAATGCTATTGTATAGCCCCTAAATGAGCGCCATAGCTGGGAAAGAATTTTTCATCCCTTATGAAAACACTGAAATGAGGCATTGCAGTGGTTTGGGCATTAAATATATATATAAAGATAGTACTGATCATTTTTCAAACAAGGAAGAAAATTAGTTTGATTTTTATAGTTTTACTATCAGCTGCTTTGACGTAAAATTCCTTATCAATAGTCATTCCTATTGGTGCTCATTGTGCAAGACAATATAAATTTACTCACCTGTATCAATATTTTCCTTACATCTGCACCTAGGCTGAAATTTAGACACCCTCTTTTCCTGGATACGCAGTTCTGGGATCCTCCTACTTGTTTAGTCCCGAGCTTAGGTCAGTGGTACAAGGACGTTTTGCATTTCAAAGCTTCCTGCAGAGTTTTCCCTTGTTGCCTTTTAAACTACTCTCAAGGAACAAATAACGTGCATGGTTCTGACTATTATTCGCTCGCAACACTCCCTCCCTTTAAAGTCCACATTTACTTTGCACCTTCTTCAGGGTATACCTACTTTGCTTATTTGAACAAATTTAATTAGCAAATGTTGATAGGTATACATTCACTTGCTGCAACAATGTATAATTATTGTGATTTCAACGGAGCATAAGCGTGCTTAGAATGAAAAGAACAATAAACATTTGTTTTTAAATGTGAAGGTTTGGGAAATCCATCCGGCTAGAATTGATAAATTTGGGGAAACATGAAGAACTTGTTTCTAGGAAGACTGTAGTTTTATAAAATGTCCCTAATTGAGTCTTCATACTTCTATTGACAAGACCTAGTGCACTGTCAAGAAAGATTTAGCAGAGCACTGATGTCTATGGTTGTGTTGAAGCTAGACCAGAAACGGGCAGGCTCAGAAGCATCTGGATGTGGAAGAACTAGTTATTGTGCCTCCCCAAACATGGAGCAGTTTGGGGAACAGAATTTATCATGCAAAACAAAAGGAGAGAGGTGACATCGAGAGGTTTAGAAAGAATTCACAAAAGAAAAGCAGAGACATAACAGGAAGCCTTGAGCAGAAGAGGGAAGAACCTATACGCTTTTGTAGCTAAAAGGTCAGCCTGAATTGGAGGAGCAGATCTAAACTGAACACATTTGAGGGTCTACTAAGACAAACCAGGGGGTACCTGAAAAAAATCTTGTGCCACCAAGATATGCCAGAGGAAGGAGGAGGAAGTCATCATACATGGATAGTGGCTTCTTTCTCTAGATCCACACTCTCCTATGCCTTTATCTGTTGAGCAGAAAACAAAGGTGGTTTCAGAGTCCTGTGCAAGCAACAGTAAGTACATTGCAGGGGTATTTATGTATTCCCAAGGTATTTATGTATTCCCAAAGAGAAAAATTGCAGCCCAAGTTGGCACAGAGAGCAACACAACTAGATCTCAGTGACATCTTTTATGAAGGGATGTTAATAGAGGATTTCTGCCCCAAAAAGGGGCATTCCAGCATCCCAAACAAGGGAAAGACTTGACGTGCTACTCGCACCAAGGCTTCAGGATCTCAGAGCAATCAGGACCAGCAGTGTGTTTGAGTAATGCTAGCTGCACTTTGATGTTAGGGTAATTAGGGCTCTTTCCTTCAGCTCACAAAGCACCTGTCTGTAACTTGCAAGTCCATGGAGGTGGATAACTGCTGCCAGACATGTTCACCTCTGGAGGCAAACCAAAGCAAGTAGATTCCCTCCACCAGTAGACCTTCCCCTTTTGGGGAAAACAAGGCATGCTTCCTTGTAGCTTGGTCTAACCCCTGACTAGAGGACGTCAGGAGGAGCAGTCAGGCATGATCCAAACATGTTTTAGCACACTGGCTATTTCTTCAATGTGTCCTTTCCTTCTCTGAGCCCCAGACAGGTGTGTCAGGTGCATTTGTGGTGCTCCAGGAACAAAATACCAGTGAGCACCTAGGCCCCAAAGCAGAGGTTGGGCATTCAAAGTCCTGAATCTGGGGATGGAAAAAAATAAAGGCTCAGGATGTGAACGAATACTTTGCTTCAGTTAAAGCTTTTTTCAAGCAAATATCACCTCCCTCCAAAAAAAAAGGGGGGGGGGGGTGGGAAGAGAGAGAAAGAGAAAAGAAAATGGGAGGGAGGGCAGAAAGAAAGCAAGGGAATGAGTGAAATGTTGATCTGAGTTTTACAGTTGAAAAGTCCCTTTAAATCATTTCTCTGATGTGCCATTTACTAAGGTAGCCTGTGAGGATGATAGGTTCTGCTCCTGCTGTTTTAACCTACATTCACTGCCCGGGGAGCGCCACTCAAGTCAAAGGCTACAAGTAAACGCCAAATTCGCCTTTGAGAGCGGCCAATGGGTTGCAGGAGAATGTCAACAGCATAGAGCCTGCTCAAACACTCTCAGAGGGACTCTGATCCTCCTTCCACAGGATCTTAAGTATGGTCTTTTGGGTCCATGGCCTGTGTATTACATCCCGCTGCTTCACAAGAACATCCCACCCAGCTAACAGGTATCATGGCAGCAGCAGCACAGCCCTACGCTGGGCCGATGGACCCCTAGAGACATCTCACACATCACAAAATATTTCCCCAGTAGAAAGACATTCATTTGGTGCTAAAAATACTGTATTCCACCCCTCAGAGAATCTCTGTTCAATTTATCATTGTATCTCCAAAAGTGGCTTTAATGCAGTTAAGATAGCTAGTCAAAAATACCTGTGATTTGCAGCGTTTTTCATCTGGAATATATGCAAGATCCACCTTCTCATCTTTACTGAAGGATCAGGACAAGAGACAAAAATCTGTTCATTTTATGTACATGAAGAGACAACACAAGGTCAGGAGCCTCTCCAGCAATGCTCCTACAACACTTAATTTCTCACATAAGTTACACTAAAGCTTGGACTACAGATTCATTTCATCTTCACTATTTATATCCTAGCCAAGCCTGCAGAAGAATCAGACTCTCAGTATGGAAAAGCAGGTAAGTGGAGCAGAAAAAAGCTCTTATAAGGGATTTAAAAAGCGTAATATTTGGGAGGTTGACAGAAGACTTTGCCACTGCTGTTTTCCAAAAGGAAAATTCGATTTATGTATATTCTCTTCATAAAAGTTACTCATTCTCCATGAAAACTTGCGTATATCTTGCAACCCCAATTCCTGATAAACAAAAGTATGTCTTCTTCCTCTAATGAAAACCAATAGCTTTTCTTGTAGTTGGCAAAGAGTACTCTTTCAGGTGTGAAGTTCTCCGTGAGAAAGTAACCCTAAATTTTGTAAGGTCAGAAGTCTTGTCAGGTGTAAATCAGGATAGCTTCAATAAATTCAAAGTAGTTATTCTGGTGTATGCCAGCTGAGGACGTGAATTAAATTTCTAAAGGAAAAGATCACACTTTGAAATTACAGCAAGATATTTTCAAGCTGCCTATAAATTAAGACACCTTTTCATGACTTACAAATAGAACAAATCTTTTAACAAGTGTTAAAAGTTAATGGAGAGAGCAGAGAAGGAGATCAAAGCTAAGGTAGATGCTTCAACAAACTGTCAAAGCATTGACAGAAGAAAACTTTCAGCTTTAGTTCATAAGAAGAGACCAGAAAAACATTTGTCCTTTGGTGGAATGAAACAGGTTTAAATCGAAAAGAAGAGAATTTTAAACGAAGTGTCTATAAGGAAAGATGTCTCTTAATCCTCCTTCTAGGGGTGAAAACCTTGTTGATCTGAACCCAAAAGTTAGGAACTGATTATTCATTTTCTCACCGAAACGTATCCCATTACCTTCAACACTGAAGAGAGAGGACACTTGTGAAATCCTCTAGACTGAGGTGCATACATCTGCATGCAGAACATGCACTTACAGCTGCAGAATCATCCTTCCAGAACCAAATCGGTTAGCAAAGAAATTATTCTAGCTGCTGGTCCCACCTTGCGGGCTCCTAAGGGTAGGTTTTCCCTGTGTTTATTCCAAAACAAACTTTACACCTTAATGCTGACTGGTTGTGTGCTCATTGCTACTCATCATGACTTACCAGCTTCTGACGTTGTTGGGTTACGCATGCCATAAGCCATCCACTAACAACCCACCTCAGTCCCTCAGGAAGTTCCCTCCTTGCCAGCTTCAAAGAAAAGGACCCTCAGACACCTTGTCAGGTCAGTGAGTCCTGGAGATATGGACTGACTGTAACAACGAAGTACTTTGAACTGTATAACTCAGAGTTACAGTGAGGAAGAGGGACGTATTCTTCCCTTCAAAGTCAACCTCCAACAACTCTCTGAAAGTGACTGATAAATCTAAGGATGTGTGTAAACCACCTTGTTGATGTTGCAGCTACATGTCACAACGTCAAACACAGAGTGAAAGCATTTTGACAACTACGGAGACTTTAGAGATTGTATCTGGATCAGAAGAGGATTAACATAGAATTCAAACCACCTTCTGCAGTTCTGAAGAAATCCAGATGCTCAGTGTTGGTCTAAGGTGGCCACCTGGGCTTCTGCTGCAGCTGTAGAGAAGCAGAGTACTAGTCTCCCTCCCTTGCTATCCAATGTCCATAGGCAGAGTCTGTCATCAGACTGAAGTTAGATTCTTACCTATTAGGAGGAGCCTGAAGTGGGAGGAGAAGAATGCCACCCCAGACAACTTCCTTGTCTAAGGTCTTAAAGCAGCTCATGGCATAGACAGTTTCTGAATTTAATTTTAGCTCAAACTAGCTTTGTCTCTGTTCCCTAGCAACAAGACAGGACACGGTTTCAGAACCCACTTTTAGCCCAGCAGCCTTTACATGCATGGCGAGCAGATAGACCTGCACAACCACGCAGGCAAGCTAGAAAAAGATTAGGGCATGTCATAAAACATATCTATAATTGCTTTAAGGAAAAATAAAGTGTTGGTTCATCTAAACCTTTCACAGCTGTCAGTACAGCAAACAATTTGGCTAAGGTCCATTTGTTGGCTCCCAACAAATACCATTTTGATTTTTGACAGCAATATAATTAAGCTAAAAAAAAAAAGGCAAGCAATTGGCAAAAACAGCCACAGCCTTATCTTATAGTACTGTATAGTATTTTTAAAGCTGCTTTAGCTTCCATCTTCCAGCCAAAGGGTACTCCCCTCGCCCGCCCAGGGATGTTGACGCTACTCTATTTTGAGATCACTGTAGAAAAGAAAGTAATGGGAAGTCAAGACTTGTCCAGCAGCTTTCAAGATGTGCTGAAAAGGTAAGAGTTACTGTCTCCCTCACAGCAAGTAGCAGTAATATAGTATACACCCTGTGTCTCTTGCACAGTTTGACACAATCTAAATCCACTGAACCGTTCCTGATTTACACCAATGTTAAAAACGGGAGAGGAGAGGGGAAAAATCAGCCATTGTAAATCTTTTCACCGAGTGACATTTTGAAGGGCTCGTTCATCACTTTGAAACTAAGGTCTAGATTCACAATACAGATGAGCTGAAAAATGACTGATATGCCCAAAAGCTTTGTTTTTTCCCAAGATATCCTTTAGTTTAACAGCCGATATTAACTCTTCCTACAAAGCCTGTTTCACCGGCATTTAGGAGCCAAAGTCTCATTGACTCTAATGCTAAGACCTTCCAGGACATTTACGCACGACCCGCAACTCATGCTAAAGGAATAACAACATTTTGACAAGCTGTATGGGAACTTAGTAGCCTAATTTTTATTGACCACCAATGAGATTAGGTTTCTAAATCATCTGCAAAAACATCAGCCTTTATAGTTCACTATTCATCCTACAGGAGAAGAGCAAGAGTTGGCAGTCTGTGATTTGGCCTTGCAAAGACATAGCTGTGGAGCGTTACAGGACGCGTTCATTCCTATGCATTCAGTGGCTCCGCAAAGATTTCTGAAGGGACAGGACAAAGCTGCTGAATTTTCAGTGCAGCATATTCCCATCTCCCGTTGTGTCAGAGATATAATATTATATCCAGTAGAATTCTAGTCTGACCCAAAATATGCATTGTTCATATAACAAAATAAGATTCTTTGCCCATTTGCCATACACACCTTTCCTGCAGCTTAGCAGCCTAAACAGACCAGAAAATGAAGGCAGTACTTCAACAAAGTGTCTTATCCAGGTCTATTTCCCGGCTTCAATTCAATGTGCTTGAGATAGCTGGATAAGTCTCATCGGGCTGCAGTAAGGATGCTGAGCATCATCAGATTCAGCAGCACTGTCCGAGACCTCAGCTTTGAATACGCTCGTGGGCAGAATTGAAAGTCTTCCTTAGGAGAGGAGTTTGACACTCAGACAAGGCCCATAGGGATATCGCTACGGAAAGAAAGGTGCAGGACATCTTTCAGCAGAACTCAGGCTGCCATCTTGACCACTGTTACAATTTGCGGTTTTAATGAGTTAATGGCAGAGAACGAGCTTTTTGTCTGGTAGTCTTGTCAGTGATCAGATCTATGTCACCTAAGATTATACACTCACACTCTAGGCGTGCGCATCTGTGTAAGCTCTCTGAGGCTCTCCGTACAACTTTTGCAGTCTAGTCAATGGCGTTTAGGGTGCGACTCATCCAGTCAAAAGTAGGCATCTGCAGTAGAATGAGATTAATCCCTCCCTAGACTCCCCTGACTAGAGAAGTCTGTATCTGAAGGGCGCACTGTTTATTATAAGGGATCCTAGGCTCACTTACTCAGACGTGTATCATACGGACAGCTGCAATTTTTCAGCCGAATCCCAACCAAGTATCTCAAACAATTAAAGTCTAATTTACTGTGTATGGAGCAGAATTAAACTATGCAGCTTGAATGACTCAGTATAAGAGTAAGCTGAGGAAAGTGTTAAGTCTATGGCTTCAACTACACAAGTACATATTGCTTTAAACCCCGCAAAATCCATGAGTTCATGGGCACCAACAAGATCAGCAGAAAATATGCTCACATATTCCTGCTCAAGCACTGGAACTTGTGAGGTTAAAATGGGACTGGAACGGTGCGCTATCCCTAAATCAGACATGGGGCTCACACGCTATATTCAACCAGATGTCAAATTCAGACTTGGAAGCCTCAACTAGTGGCGATGATAAAATTACTGATCTCCTGGTGACAATTGTACTGGTCCTTAAAACTGCATTAGTAATTAGCCCACTGAAATATTAAAGATAATAGTTACAGCTCTAACACAACATACCATTATATGGTGATTCAGAGACTGAAAGCATAACTAATTTTAAACTGAATTTTGCAGGAGATACATCGGTAGAGCTTGAGACAATATTTAAAGACACGTGTGGGCAGTTACAAAATACTTCCAGAAACCTGAACAAAGACATTTGCAGAGGATTGTAAAACTAAGTCTTTGAAGAGGAGAAGTAGCATGTTAGCCATGTCCTTTCCTCAAACCACATTACTACACTGTCACTTATTTAGCAATGGATTAAAGTGCTTTGTACTTGGAATCCTATTAGTGGCTAACAACATCATAATATGAATTCTGGGTCCTGGAGGTGCAACGCTGGAATTATACCCTACTTGTAGCACTGTTGTAGAGAGACGGTTTTAAAAAAAAATTTAAACAAAAAAAATTGCAGAACGCTTTTTAAAGTTTATCTGTTTTTACCATTTTCCTGTCCCAGCTTTTCCTGTTAGCCTCTGTTTTCAACTTAATAAGCATACACGTATGAAAATGTTAATAATGCTGGGGAACAGTGTAGTGAGGGTCACTTGCATTTGTTCACAAAGGATAGATTGTGTCTTTAGTACAACTTCTTTTCACCCTCCCTTATGACAGGTTAGCGTTTGATAGTGCTCTGATAGGGAATTGAGATTTAGAAGCGCTGTTTCATCAACCGTTTTTCCCCTTACGTGCAGACAGCATCCTTCCCCACAGTCCGTAATTTCCTCTTCCTACCCACTCAGACCTATAGTAGAATGAGGAATAAGTCAGCCAAACGGTCTTTATTCCCTAAGTAAGTAAGTCTAAACTGTGGCAGACCTATATGGTACTCTATGGTCGCACAGAATCAGGATGCAATCTTGCCCTAAATTATTAGTTTGCAAGGATCACAGATGCAGATCTATACTGAGCTGGCAGAACGGCTCCTGCATCTCACCCTGAACCCAGGGATACAGACTTGAGCTTCAGCCCGGGCTGAAACAGAAATGCATCTGTTTGTTATACATTTGGCTAGGCAGTGGCTGAACCCTAGAGCCAGTGAACTCAACACACCACAGAGGGTGTCCTTAAAACCTATGGTCTTATGGTCCAGATCCTCAAAACCTGTGGTTCCTTGATGCCCCTTTTATCAGCAGCTTGTTCAACATTGACCCTGTGCCTCAGCTCTCAAGAAGGCACTTATAAACATGATCTCTGATAAATGATTTTTCAATTTTTTAAATATTTTAGTTATTCTTCATGAGCAGGTTTCTGTTGAATTGGCATAACATTTGGATGTTTATGCAAAGCATATTTGGACTTAAAGCCTCTTTTGGGTCTTACTGGCAAATCTTCACGAGACATACCTCTTATAAGATCAAGGTCAATGCTTTTTCCCAGTTGGTGCCTACAGTCTTCTTCAACACCGTTAAATCTAATGCAAATCGTAGAAGTGTCCAAGTGGCCCCGGAAGCTTTTGCGTGCAGCAAACCCATGCATTACAGTTATTGCACCTCAAGTGCATCTTCCATGGGCAGATGGCTGACCTCACCAGGCGTGGCAAGAGCTGCAGGTTCACCGACACTGACATTTGAACGAGGTATTTCTGCCAAGCAAGTCTGGCTGGAAGGGAGCAGACCTTGGGAGGCTCAGAAAGATAAAGCCCCTGAGCTCGGTATGTCAAGCCAGCCGCTCCAAAGGGGGTAAACTTTTTACTTCATTTACTGCAGGAAAGGTGTGATTTACCACAACAGCAGCCACTTTCTTAGGACACAACGAAGCATGCTGCTGACTGTCGCTAGAATCTCTGTCATTGAAGGTGCCTTTGAACTCACCCTCCTTTTGACATGTATTTTGAGAAACCTGCTTTAACTAGTGCTATTTAAAATCTTTGTTTACATTCTTGGTATAATTTGTCCATTTCATACTTGGCAAAGTAGATTTAAAAAAGCCCCCCAAGAATCAAGGCGATCCTGATGGTATCTTCTGTCGACAGCCACCTAGATTACTGCTTAATTTTAGCTAGAAAATATTTTTACAGCATATTTCTCAGGGGCATTGTCTAAGATTCAAAGCAGAGAATCTTTTATAACTTGGCTGTTTACCACGACAACTTTCCTGGTCCGGTTTCCATTGATGAATATTCATTGCGTGGTTTTTTTTTAGCCTCTTCACGGGGAAAAATGGTGTTATAAAGAGATTGAAAGTGTCATGAGTCTCATGTCATGAGAAAGTGTCATAGAGCAAAACGGCTCTAAATTCCCATGCAAAATTCTGTATAATACATAGCGAAAAAAGTGATGCAGCTACACTTCTCAAGTAATAGCATCAGTATGTAGTCTCAAGTGCCATCATTTCATTTCAGCTGTGGAATATTGTTTGTAGAGACTTTAAAGAGCAGTCTCTGGGAACAAACCTTTCCTGTTTGCCTGATAAAGTAAACTTTAAATAGGTTGGCAAACAGGACTTAGCTGAGCCATCGGGATCTGATTGGCCTTCTTTCTGGGCTTTTCCCTCCCAAACACACAAGAGGCTTCAAGATTGGGCATTTCTTCTCAACCTTTTAAAAATTCATATATTTTAATCTCAGTGGAGTTTGTTCTTTTCTTAATCGTTCGTCTGGCCATCATCTTTGTATAATTGTACCTACACACCAAACTAGCCAGGTTACTTGTAAATCAGAGGCCAGCTGAAGACTGAGGATGTATTTTGAACAGATGATAGTTTTGTGACCAGTGTACACTGGAATTACTGGTTTAAAAACCTCTATTACCTAAATTATTCAGAAGGTAAAACCACATTGTTATGCTGATGTTTAAACCTGTACTCTTGAAATAAATTTTAAAACTAGGATAGCGCTGTAAGCGATGAACTTTGGTGCTTCTACAAGATCATACCTCTACAAAAGAGATTTCCAAAAGAGGCCAGGGAGCATAGCCAGAAATCACCCAGGATGGGGTCATCTCCCTCAGCTTTAAGCTAGCCCCTGCATTCCCTTTATAATAAACGAAAGGGAAATGGGTATTTCAAAATCACAAACCATCCGTCCTATTTCAGATATCCACTGACTCCAAAATGAGCCTGTGCCCTAGCAATCTCTATTTTCTCTCTTTGGCTCTTAGGAGAAAGGCGATGACTAGCCCAGATGAATCCGAGCCCTTTCGTGTGTGTACGACTGAACCCAAAGTGCACTATTTCCCTCCGCAGAGCATCAAGTCTTGCCCACAGCCCAGACTTTAGGACTCATTCACTGCTTCTGCACCAGCTGTGGCACTCAGAATCAGATTTTTCCAAAGAATACAGCTCCTCTTTAAGCTCACCACAAAAAGGCTTTTTAATTTATTTTTTAAAACACTGAGTATTGAGCACCTCCTGCCGGGAAGCCAACAATCAGAAAACAGCTGTGGGAAGGTGAAAGCCTATCTGAAAGAGCAGCTCAACGTAGAGAGGCTGACACTGGTTTTGCTTGTAACAGGTTATGAGGACTCTATTCCATGTTAAGGGCCGAGACTCTTGTCTTTCAGCGTAAAACCACCTCTAGTTGCAAAAATCGGTGGCAAAGGCTATTCGTGTCATGAGTTCATGAGCAAACAAGTAGCTCCAGGTATGAGTATTTTAGGGGGTGTGCAATGAATGCGGTGAACTTGAAACATGAATCAATATTAACAATCTGTGACAACTGCACAGTTCAGGACATGAATTCAGGACAAAAGTTCACAACTAAATGCCCAGCTAAATGTACTCCAAGTTTTAACCCTCTTAAAAAATTAAGGACTAGTTCATTAGCTGGTAAATCTCTTTTTACTCTCCCTCAGTTTTTGAGTCCTGAAGTATTTGGACAGGGGTTAACATAACAAAAGAAAAAATGCTATATGCTACGTCCTTTCATTTGTCTTTAGTGTGGTACATGAAATAGCCTCTTCATTTTAGAAAGCTTTTTCTTCACGAATCAACACCACTGGCAACCAAAGTAACAGCTTAAGAGGGCTGAACGCAAACCTTTGAACTTCCACAATTTGCATGTCATTAATAAGAAGCCAGGCAGAATTTGGTCATACAGTTTTCTTTGAAAGTTCCCATTGCTGTTCCAGCTTGGGTTGTTGTAGCCGAAGTGAGATGCCCGATTTGAACTAGGCTCCTGTGGAGTGAGGAGTAGTATCCAGCTCAACGAACCGCAGCCTCGGGGCTTCCCCGTTGCAGCATGACCTTCCGCTCACACACACGAGGGGGCAAAGTTTGAAACCACTGTAGCAAAATCCCTTTTTCCCCTCCCATATTCATCTTTTTGCATAGGTCAACTACCCAGGTGGTTTCTTCTCTCTCTCTCTCTCATTATGGGATTACCGGAGTGCCAGAACCTACCTGGCACCCTGGAGATCTCCAAAGCGGCTCTGCAACAAGAACAACATTGAAACTGGGTTTGCAAAAACAGAAGACGCGGAGAAGTGAAAGAGTGTGCCCAAAGGCATACAGGAAGTATATCACAGGCAGCAGGTCCTCAAAATTCAAGTCTAGTATGCTGAGGTTTAGAGGAGGAATAAGAGCAGTAGTAAGAGCAGGAGGAGTAAGAACAGGCAGCTATCATTAAATTATCGGTAGATTGCCTTTGGGAAGCAAAAGTAAAATACTTTGTGCGAGACAGAGAGGGCAAAGAAAAAAAACCAGCCAAGTAAAACAAAATAGTTGCCTCGGATAGACAGCTTTTCTCCGTTTCCTACCTCTAACCTTCATGATCTAGATGGTTACTTTCATCACCTCAGTGGGTCGCAATAGTCAGCAGAGCGACACAAACCAAACCGACAACTGGGGAAAATAATTCTGACGCTTTTGATTAAAAATAATCAATAATGCAGCCTGAAAGGCTTCAGCAGGTAGGAAGGGTTGATGACTTGAGGGACGTAATGAAAAAGGCCGAGCGAACGAAATGCCGAGCAGGCTTCCCGGCCTCTCCCATGGCTGCAGGCGAGTAGCGCGGGGACACGGCTGCGGTTCGCAGGCAAACGCAATAACTCTGCCGAATATTGCAATCTATAGTTCACTGACCCCAAATGATTACTGCACTCATGCGTTCAGTAATTTTCTGTCCTGATTCAGCGGGATTCAAGCAGGCAACCCAAAGAAACGGAGCTCTTTAGCCTTGCTTAGAAAAAACTAATAAACAGGCGAAAGCGTAGCCCCCTGCTTCCCCTCATAACTTTTTAATGTGTTCGAGGGTCAATTTTAAAATCTCTTTCAGAGCTAGCCACAAGAGCAGCCACCTTAGTGATTCACTGTGAAATGGCTTTGTCTTTAGAGGGGTAAGTTGAAAAAAAAAAAAAAAATCAGCCGGCAGACAAGTGCAGCGCACACTTATGCCCCAGCTCAGAAAGGTGCTGAGGGACACGCTTACAAGTCCCCTGAAATTGCACAGGTGCTCGCTCCTGCCCCTTGCTGAACCCTGAAAAACCCAGCTGTAGCCATGCGACTCGTATGACATTTAGACGGAGACATTTCATCAAACAGAATAAACCCCCAAAAGATCCAAAGAGCCCCTGGAATTCACACAGGCAGAATTTTGCTGGTCAGCTAGGCAAGTTTGAACTGTATTGTTTTTCCTTTATTTCCATTTCAGAAGAAATAGTTTTTTCCTTTAAAAGCTATTCCCAGGGAAGTCAAAACCCTTTCCCTTCCCCTGTCCCACCCCCCCCCCCATTTTGAATTGCCCATATTGCTTAAAAGCATAAGAAAATGTGATCACATGTATGTCCTGAAGATGCATCTGCCCCTGGCTACAGACGTATCACATCCCCTGCTCTATCAGAGGCAATCGGGAAGCCTCAACAACCCACCGTCATGCAAGAGGCTGTGAATATATTTGCTAGGATGTCCGAGCTCTGCTTTTCAGATCGCTCAGGCACACATTCACACCTTTGCTCCAGTGCTGGGGGCTCTCTGGTCCCTGTAACTGCCCCTTGCCATCCCGGAGCAGGGCAGAGGAAAAGATCTGGTCATCCTAGTGGGGCCTGGACTCATGCAGCGCTGCTTGCAAGCTGCACCGAAATGCTAGAACGGCCTTGTGCCTGGATGCAGGGTCTTCTCAGCTGTTATTTTAACCTCTAGGCTTGCCTTCTGATCCCGTAGGTACCAGTCAACTGGCAGGCTACAACATCACCATCCTCCAGCCGAGCCCCTAGCTTAGCCCCCAGCCAGATAAAGATTGTTCAGATACTCACTGCATCAAGCACATTTTTGTACCAGTATTTTATGCAGGCAATTTAAAAGCAAACCAGTACTCTCCGCTGGGCCTGGTCTATCCAGAACTTGCCGCCTGTGTTGGTCACTACACATTATGCACATAACACTGGTCTTCCCCACACAAAATGGATGCCTTTTTTGCAGCTCAATATTCTTCTCACCTCTTTTTAACTACGGACAGCAGAATTTCTCCGTTGTTGACACAGCAATCTAGATGAATTTTAACTCTGTTCAGCTACAGAACGCATGCGTACGTTCCTCCAGCAGTCAGCAACAAAAGCAAAACAGACTCAACTTTTATGGTCATCAAAACCAGCCCACATACCAGAGGTACATAAATATGTTTGGCACAGTACAAAATTTATAGCAACCCTTTTAATGCAAGATGCATCACAGCAAAATCTTGATTTGACTAAGTGTTTGATTTTCTCACGCAGCCATTACTGCTAACAGCATTCATAAGTCACATTCCTTTAGCGTATGCAACTTTAAAGGGGACCATTCACATCATATTTAAATCTTACTATAAATTTCCCTGGAGGAAAACCAGCAAAGGATACAGTCATCCTTGCCAGCCAAGGGAGGCCAATCTCTAATTTACAATGATATAGAAGATTTAGACTTAAGGATGACAATTTAATTTTTTTGCCATGTTTGCAGAGTTTCTGGTACAGTAAAGCTCCTGCCTCCAACTAGAATCGAGGTGCCATGGTAATGCAAGCACGGTAACAGTGCAGTAGCATATAGAGCAGCCTAGACTGGGAGGAAGGGAATAAGCTTACAATGATCCCAGCTTAGTGTCAGGGTGGAGGGAGATAAGAGCAGTGCATCCCCAGCAGGAGTCTGACTCCTCAATTTAAGGCAAAAAAAAAAAAAATCCATCTACTACTACCACTGGTGTCCCATCCTGTGTTGAAAACTTTGACATACCTTCAAAACACGACATTTCTATTTTCTTACATGGTTGCATGAATAGTGCAATAGGGAATAACGAGATCACTGTGTCAGTGCTGGAGAAGTTGAGGTTACCTTTCCTCAGCTGGCACTTAAGAGTTAAGTTTTCACTGCTGCAAAACAGAGGAAAAAAAAAATCAATTTACTCAAACTGCCACGGAAGAGATCGGAGAGCAGAAGGGCAGATAGGGAGTATTCACATGGCTAGTTACTGCATCTCAGCTGGGAAGCAAAAAGTAGCTGCATTGGCCGGATCCCTTGGATGGAAAGGGTCACGCCACAGTTGCATTCTCTGCAAGCTTAATTTTCAGCTACAGCTGCCTCAACTTCTATCGTGTGAAGACTTTTCTTTCCCACAGCTAAAACAGATTATTTTTAAGAAAGAAGGCAGAGATTACACGGGACAAGATAGACATCATTTTCTGCCTTTCACACTCCTGCGGGAAGGGAAACATTCCCGAAGCTTGGGAACATAAATAAAACCGTGGAAGCAAAAAAATGAAAAAAAAAAAAAGTAAAAAATATTTCAGGAAAGCCCTGCACGTTGAGACACTTTGCATTAGGTTTTAGATGAGACTAACGACAAACCCACCTTAACCCAAAGGAGGATTCAATGAGCCAGTACTACCTCTCTTGTACGTGTCAATTTAGGACACTGTAGAGCTCATACTTGCTGCATGCCAGCAGGACACCTTCAGATAATTTGATTCTGGCAATAACATAACACTTTTTCTAATCACAGCAGACTCATCCACCAGATGTTGCACTCTGGAAGCCCTCGCTGTGGTTTCTCTCACTGTGGTGTGCCTCTATCAATACCGCAGCTCATAGCTGCCACGTACCGCACTACATGATAAAAATTAAGACACTTTATATGAAGCTTTGAATGCTTCTCCGAGGGGAAGCTGCCTTCTTATTTGGGCTGGCAGAAGTAGAATTGAAAATAAAGCGGAAGGAGACGTGGGAGCAAGCGAGGAGGAGAGAAAACTTCTTTCTTCCAGCAGAGACATCCATCCTTCCAGTTTGCTACCTAGAGGACAGAGGCACTTAGGATACCTCATGCTGCTCCGTTTTGGATCAAATAGGAATCACAAGCTGCAGTTCATTAACAAACTCAACTGAGCAGTGCTGTAGAGATCGAAGAGAGGGCCAAAACTGTTTTAAGAGTTTCTAGATGTATATCTGTCACAGTGAAGTGCTTAGCCACCTCCTCCCAAGATATGGGATCCCAGCTTTACACCATCTCTGTATCTGTGGAAATTTCCAGCTTCCTTTAACCACAGTTTAGTCTCCTCTGCATAACCCTCTCCAGTCTCCTAATTTCTATATGCCTTCCCAATACACTCAGGTGTAGCCCAGCTGCCGTGCTGTGCAGGTTGCAAGACTGCCTTCCCCTCCCAGGGCCCCCTGCTCAGCCAGCATAAACGAACCTGAAGAGGAGCCTTTCTGCAACAAGCACATCTAAAGCTTATTACAGGAATCAGAGAAAGAAACTTTCTTTTTTTTTTTCTTTACTTCCAGGAACAATTGTACCTATGTGAAGCTCCTCACCTTCAGATGACATCTTCTGTCAGTGCTATAGCCCAGCTGGACATCAGTAAGAAGTCACATGAGAATTAACCAAACATCATTTGCTGGCTGAACTTCTGTTACTGTTTGTCAGGCAATACATCCAACACGGCTATGACTAAATGTCTCATGCAGAAAGTCATTTCCTCTTCCTACTTTAAACTTTAACAGCCCTAAACTACAGTCAGATTTAGAGCTTCTCTTGGTTTGCCACTGCTTCTCTTCAGCTTGGCAGGTTACTTCAGCCAGCAACACAGATGGGAAAGAAAACTTGGACAGAACACCACTGTTCCAGCAGCGTACAGCAGTCCCGTTTCCTAGATTTGACTCAAAGCCTCCATCTCACCTCCCCCAAAAAACATGTCCTTCCCCACATCCCCTGCACTTTCCTTCTGCAGCATCCTTAGCCCCCCACTTGGTCCTTCACCTTTGCTGTCACCTAAGTCATGGTTATGATGTGCTGTAACCATAAGCCAGAACATCCTTCAGATGCAATCAGATTATTACTACTAGATACACAAGGTATCACCTGGCACTGCTGTTACCAGGAAAAGAGACTGAAATATGAGCACAGGAGCAAGTGTTCAGCCTTGGAAAAACACAGGGGGGATTCATTTTTGATTATGCTGGGTGCCGTTTGGAGGCGGTGGCTTGTGAAAAAGGAACAAGCAGCAACAGAAAGGACCTTGGTCACTCTGAGCACCTCGAGAACTGACTTCAAATGTGCCCTCTAAGCCAGACACTGTCTTAAATGATTATCTACTTATCACTTGCAATACGGTCAAACTCCAACCAACGTTACCAATTTTTCTTTCCTTTGAAACTGAATACCAACCCTGGACAGCGGCTGCCACTTTATAGTGAGTTAAACTGATGTGAGAAAAAGCCACTGTGGTAAAAACCATGGCAGTAATATAAAATAGTCACTAATCTTCTGCCATTGAAGTTTGTGGCCATGTTTTCTTTTATTTCAACATGAGCAGATTCAGGCCTAGAATAGTTGCAGGAGGAGGATCTTAGAGGCAACTCGTACAATGAGGTTAGCATCTGCTGATTGATCCAGAGTTTTAGCAATTGCCTTTCCTAAAAGTAACAACAATGCAAGAAAAGAAGATAACACACCCCTGTTCTATGGCATTCAGAATTTACTGCCGTGTTTTTTTCCCCTGGGTTTTATTTAGATAGCCTTCGCTTTGGAGAAAATAGTGCTTTTTATACTACAGTTGACCTTCTGTGTTTACTCTACTGAAAGTTTTCCCTGAAGGTACCCATGGTTCCCTCTGCAAAAAGGAGCGAAAAATAAACCCAACTCTAAGTCTATGTACATTCGACACTTAAATCACTGTATACAGGTAACCGGAATGGGGATCAGCATATTTTTTTCCTAACAAGCTTTTCTATAAAAGCCCATAATTCTACAAGAAGCAGCAACTCCCTTTCAAAGCTCACCTCTTACCTATTCACTGGATTCCTGCAACATTTTGGTGGCTTATCTCACTGCAAATTATTCTTTCATGACTCCATCTTCTGGGTATTAGGAAAGGTAGTTATACTTCTGGTAGGGAGCGCGTGAGGAGGAGAATTCTCACGTGGGTATTTAGGATTCTACTGTATTACAATTATAGCATTCAACATCTGCAAAAAATCAAGTGGCAAATCAGCAGTGAATATCAATTATACATCTGCTGCATCACAGAGGCAGATGGCACTTTAATTGTACATTCAAAACATTATGGAGAATTTTCCCCAGCCCAGCCTCACTGAAATGGTGGCTTTACTACCTAAAAATATCAAGGCAGGGTATGTACACAATGAATCTTCACTGCACATTAATTTCTGTTTGAAAAATAAGTATTCCACCAGTAAACCAATAATAATCTCCAAGATTCATAATTCATATGCAGCGATCTTGTCATCTTGATCTTGATAAGGAACTCTACTGAAAAAAAGCAATACGGTGACCGTACGGGTCACAAGACTCAGTTTGGAGCATGAAATTGTCTAAAATTTCAATGATCAGTGCGCTAAACTCTTGATTACAGCAGTAAAAATTGGAAGAAAGGTGGCAGAGAAGTATAATAATATGGATTTACACTGCCCTCCCTGCTTGACCCTAAGCGAACAAGGATCAAATCCTCTCTCAGAAAGTAATGGTTTTCTGCAGTGGTGGTGGTTCTACGGAATTTAAACAGATTCAATACTACAACAATTGATCACTGAGAAATCAATCAACATAAGACTATGCATGGAAAGAATGAATAATTACAGCTAGTCAGTGATGGCTGTGTTAATCCAAAAACATCAAAACTGTTGTAAACACTTACTTGAATAAAGATTATTAAAAATTAAAATTGGTTGCCTTATAGATATTATATACAGAACTCCTCAAGTTTATTGCCACTTGTGCTCGCTCATGTAAGTGGCCACATAGTCTTAAAATATCCAGTAACTCTCTTACAGCACTTTGTACTGCACCATGCAAGTGAGTAGCATCATTTACCCCTCTCCTCCCCAAATACACCTGGGACTAGGCACGACAGGCACTTTGTATCTGAAATGCGGTTAAACATGCAGTTGGCTGGGGAGAAATTTAGAACGTTAATGACTAAAACTTGCATTTGAAAGTGGTATGTCAAGCGTTAGCTGCAGCACCACGGAGCAGAGGCAAACCCAACTGGGACATTCAAAATGGGATCCAGGGCCAAGACACCAGACATCTCTGGACTTTGCAGCTCAGGTTTAATTCCTACCAGTGAATCAAAGCTTGCAGGGAAATTCCTTATCGACAACTCAAAATTTAAGGGCTAAGTGGAGAGCGCGCCCCACTAGTGGTGCATTCAAACACGAACAATTCCCTATATCAACTGAGAACAATCTCTCCAAAGTAGTCTAGCAGTAAAGCTTTCAAAAAAGTTGGTCAAGATATTCACATGATACAAAAACATAGTTGTTCTGAAACCGACACAAGCACCATGTTTACATTTTTCCTATTGCAAGGCCTGGGACAGCAAAGAGCATGTATCTGATATTAGATATGCAAGGAGGAGGAGAATGCAAGAGGAGCAACTCAAAGGTAGAGGACTCTGAACAGATAAGCCTTTGCAAAATATACCGTAGCAAGGATGCGACAAAATGAGTTTCTATATCAATTAAGAGGGCAATGCAGACCTCTTTCTAAGGAATCATTTACCTTCTGACTCCAAAATAAAATTTCAGAGAGGAGAAAAAAATTGCTAAGTTACAAAATTTCCCCATCTTTTTTCTTGGGCTGTCACTGCATCTTCTGCTGTGTCTCCAGTTTTGGCTATTTAGAGCTCAAGTGCTCCTTTGCAACCTCATTAACAGCCAGTGGTCTTATAATACTCCAATAGCTGATTTGCGTTAAGTACTCACCCCTACTTTAGGCATATGATTACAGAAGGGAGCATTAAACAAAGCTGTATTTAATATAGTAAATGCAGGCCAATATTAGCAATGTCATTTTAAAAGGAAGGTACCAATAAAAAAATCCATTTTCTTTCTTCTTTACCTTCATTAGCACTTTTTTTTTCCTTTAAGAAGGAAATTAGGAATTCTTAACCACACTAGTCTGCTACGGGCTTCCTGAGTAGACGATATTGACACTTTTTAGAACTGGAAACACCACCCTGCTGCTCTGGGGACTGCGATCTACAGAACCGTTTGAGCAAGAGGGGCAGCAGAAAGGCAAATTTCCAGGTAGTACCTGCTCAAATGGGTAGTTAGGAGTCCCTTTAGGGGCAGCAGGGTAACTAGAACCTTCATAAGAAGCCCCATTTTGGTCCATCACCAAACTCTTGGAAACTCAAGGCGAGCCTTAGATATCAAAACACAATCATAACTGATTCTACGCGTAGCAACGGCCTCTATTTGCCTTGTGAGGAGCTTCCCACAGTGATCAACCTGATGTGTATGCCTTGCTGCTAATGAAACTGATGCAAGAACACGGCTGGGGCTTTTTTGTTTGTTGATTTGTTTTTTCAGTTCTTGTTCAGCCTGCTGGAATTGCCAAAAAGAACACAATCATCATCTGTGCCGATCCTTTGCAAAGGTGAGCATTTAGCCACGTAAAGCCAGAAAATCATTCCCTCAAACAATTCAGCTATTTGATTTCTATTTTTTAGAGTTTGCCCACTTTCTAAAAATAAAAAAGAAAAAAAAAAAACCCAAAACCGCACGCCACACACACACACTCTAAAGGCAGAGTAATTGAGAATACTCTTTGCTCCTGTATCTCTGAAAAGAGAACAGGGGAAATTGGTTTTTAGAAAAGCCCATGCCAACTTCTTTCTATTACACTAGTTTATATAATGGCAGTAATAATGACCTTGAATAGACATTTCCTTGAGTACTAATGACCTGGGGTTAATGGCCCAAGGCATGGTTTTATGCAGTCAACTATCATAGCCAGAAATTAATTACCAGAAAATATAGTGTGCTTTGACCATTATTGCTCAATTAGCCTCTTGTTATTCAAAAATGAAAAGCATCTCAATCTTATTTACTGTGAAGCTGTCCCAGATTTTACTTTAATATATTATCTTTAAAAAAGCTCAAACCTGTATTAAGCCAAACATACGCCCTGCAACGCTCCTCCATTAACTTTGCAGAAATTACGGGAGGCCAAACTGAGTGTCTGGGAATATGAAGATGACAAGCCACCCACATATGAAAAAACACTGTGGAGGAAGGCTTTGTGTGGTTTCTACCTCTGTACTAACAAAACCACCTTAAAAATAATTTTCATCTCCCGAGTAAATGGATTGAGAGAAGGGAAGATAGTGGGAGATGCACTGCAGAGAACAACCTTTCATTGGCAAGCAGTTGGCAGAGTATATTGCAGTGGAGGACAGGAAGGGAAAGAGGTATTTTGTTTTTACAGAGACTCTATAATTTGGAAACTAAGACAAATTTACAAAGAGTTTCAAGGTAGGTTCTTTTTGCACCCAGCTTTGTGCTCTCCCTGCTTACTGCAATTCATCACCTTTTGTTATTTCAGGAAGGCTTTTGCAGCATTCTCCAAAAGCAAGCCTTCCTGAACTTGATTTCATCATTCCCAGTCAGTTATTGGCATCTTTTAGTTTTAACGCTAGCTCTTTGAAGCCCTACAAAAAGGGTATTTTTATGCATAGGTCCATTCCTCTAAACAGACTTCTGGCATTCACTGTTTCAGTGAAATACAGACAACAGACATTTTTGTGGATCTCTTGATGTTTAGGAGGATTCTTGGGGAGACCCGGTACCGCCATTGCCTTCTAGTAATGCTTTGCAGATGCCACTTGCACAGATGCCGCTTGCACAGATGCCGCAGCATTTCTGCTGGGCAAGTACGTGCTAACTAGGCTGTGGTCAAACTAGTCAATACGACCAGTCAAAAAAGGAAAGTAGCAAGCTCATTTTACATGTTTGAGAGATTTAGCTTCAGGTCAGCCCAAAACCAAAACTAATGTTACCTGAAGATGATGGTAGGTTTGGGTTAGCTCAGTACTCCGCCGTTAAAACTTGTTTATGAAGCAACTGATTTCAGCCTCCAAAACTTCCTTCCCACATCTTTCCAGGCTTGTTGATATTAAAAAACAAACAAACAAACAAACAAGCACGCACAAACACACACAGCATACACCCCTAAGAACTAAGGAGTGGGGGAGGTAAAACGGATGCATTTCTCTGTAGGTACAGGGTGCGTGTGAAGGCTACGTAAAGCTTGCAGTGATGGCAGGAACGGAAACGCACATTCACAGGTGGCATTTAGGGCGGCCAAGGGATCACCTGGCACAGCTGCCAAGAGCAGGGGACAGGACACCCACCAGGAAGGCGCCGAAACCGGGTCAGTCTAGTCCCTCCAACTGAGCCGGTACCCGGCCCATAGCTTCAGTTTCAGTGAGGAGCGTGGACTGAACCAGCTGTTACCGGCGTTGGGCGCTCCAAGAGCGCACATGCTAGCGGCCACCTGAGCACAGTAGCTACTGGCCCCAAAGCACAAAAGCTTACATTTTTGTGGGATTTACTGGGGAAGGAGCCATGTGAGAATTGTCTGCATCTGAGTCCTGATGTACTAACCACATTAGAGGACTGGATGTTTGCCACACTGAGAAGTTAAAAGGACAATAATTATGGAAGTACAACATTCGTAACCAAAAGGCAAAGAAAGAACTGAATAATTGCAACTGCCCAATGTTACAAGTACTTCCTATCTATTAGTAGCTATTCTTAGTCTTGTATTTTAATTATGACAATTCCAGCGTTTCTGAAATTTTGTTTTGATTTAGGGATATCAGTCAACTTTTCCGAAGCATTTTATTTTTAAAAAATGGAGCAATATTATTCTTTTGTATATCAAAAATGGAGGTTGTCATACTTAGTGATCTATTCAATCTGTTAAGATAGTACTTTCTTCCTAATTGTTGAAAGGTTCTAATTATCAATGAATTAGTGAGCACTTGAGTAAATTATGATTAAAAATAGCCACGCTCTCTATATCATAAAACAAAAAAAATGAAACAAGAAAACCCACCCCAATGGCTGCATCTCTGACAAGATAATTTTATCAGTCATTCAGAATGAGCAGCTGGAATAGAAGGCACAGCCGTATCCGTAATAAAAAGAGATCACAAACCAGTAATCCCTCTCACTTCTGTAAGAAAGCTTAGTAATACATGGGAGAACCGAGATGTGAAAACATGATCTGCTTCTTTACTGTTCTTTCAAAATTTAAAACACATATGTGCAGAGGAATGAAGAAAAAGAAAATTGATGGCATGCACTACAGCAGGATCAAAGGGCTAACAATTTTGTGGTCCTGCAGCTCAGACGGGTAAAAGTTGACATCCACCACAGGGAAGCCAGGAGCAATCATGGAGAGTGTTTAATCTCGTTCATCGGAATTAAATCACTATGTTTGAAATCTTATTGTGAGTTTACAGAGGCATGCAGCAAAGATCAGATATAAGTTAGTGCTACAGCGTAACATCGTTAAGAAATAGCAGAATTCCTGGTCCATGGTGAGTAAGCAGGCAGAGAACACAGAGCAGGAATTTGCTTCTCCTATCTCATCCTCCAAGACAGCAACCAGCACAGTTCAGCTCAGCCCTTTGCTGCTAGCGAAGCCCATTAGCAGAGCCCTGTCTTGGTGGAGCACGGAGATAAGGAGGAAGTGAGCTGAAGGTGCGATTCCTTTCCTGGTGATCTTGTAGTGCTGCTGCACAGCACCATCCCCTGCCCAGGCCTCCTGGGACAGCTGCAGAGGAGGCCCACAAGGCTACATGGTGAAAACACTTGCCAGAGGAGTACAGGTGGGAAATGGTCAGATAGGAGCTACACAGCTGATTGTGGAGATGCATTATTCATCCCTAAGTAAGGGTATATTCTGCTCACACCCAGATCCCACGGTTTCGCCACGTACAGCTGATGGGGTGCACTATCTTGACGTCAGATGAGAATGTCATTAACACCCCCACTACACAAGAGAAAGAAATGAGTGGGTTTTATTTTCTTTAAAGGAGTGTGCCATCCATGGCTTGCTTTCCAGGTCAATGTGGTTTGTAGGTGAGGTCACAGCAAGGAGCTTTGAACGTCAAGGGCCTCTGTGTGCTGTCAACAGGGAAACAATTAAAGCTTGAGACAGACAGAAAGTGACCTCATCCCTCCACCATAGCTCTGCTAGTCCCAAAGGCATTAATATGATTCCCCAAGCCGGTTGTGCTGATGCAGACCTATCTAAAGGTTTGAGTGGGACAGAACACAATTTTAGGGCAGGGAGAAATTCAGGTATAGGTCTAGAAGGGGCTCAGAAACTCTGCATCTCTTTAGCTTTACGCAATTTGCCTTCATAAGGGTAGACTGCAAGTATAAAACCTTAGCAGTCAAACACATAATATAAGTTATGAAATATCCAGAATGTAGTCAAGTCTAATACCTAGGGAGCCAACAAAGCAGGGCATGGTCTTTGTAGCATTTAGCAGTAATAGTATATTTGAAAGAAGGTTCACAGAGTTTGGTCATAAGTTTCAAAAAAGAATGATCAGATTCAGGAGACTGATGTTGTTTTGAGAACTTTAGTTTAGCTTTGCTTTAGGTATGGAAGGATAATTCAGGAGAATCCTCTTTAAAAGGAGAACTAGCACAGCAGCAAACTGGGATTTTCCGTGGTGCCGACACTCTGACACCAATTATTTATGCTATGATTTAGATATACGGCAGTTCTCACACTGTCTGCTATGGCAGGTGTTTGCCGAGACATCTGTCATGATGTTTTCTGCCCAGGAGAATAAGGAACCATTCTGGTCGACAGCCCTGAAAGTGAGCAGGCCAGCTAACTCCTCACTCTTGATCCTGGCATTGTGAACACCATGGCATCTGGTTCAAATGTCCAAATTAGGCAGCCAGGAGAAGAAAGAACCATCACCAAACTCGTCTCCTCCAAGAGATCCTTCCGATACAACAGTAGAAAAAGATTCAAGAAACAACAAATGACACAGAAGCACAGAAAAGAAAGCAGAATGCTGTTTCCTCCATTTGGCACAGCAGTGAAAGTCAGAGATGCAAAATGCCCTCTTCCCTTTACAGAGAGGGAGAAGGATCCTCCGGAAACTAATCAAGGACGCAAGCCTGACTGAACGCTCTGAATTACCTTTCGGAAACATCTTCTTTCCCTTTTACTACAGAGGCGACCAAGTTCCATGTGGTTAGAGTTGACAAGGACATCTCATGTCCACCTCAATTCCGGCCTCAGTTTAGAATGCAACTCAGATACACAAAATAAATTTTACACTTTGAAAGAATTCCAGAATCCCCTGAAAGATACCCCTATGGCAATAAGCAGTTGCTGTTATTTTACTAAGTGCACACATTTTCCCTCAAGAAATAATATTATTCCGTTGACAAAACATTTATATACACAGACCAGAGAGGGACAAATCTGTATGATAAGTATGGGAGAGCTTCAATCCGACAGAGGCACTGAGAGCAGTTAGCAGTCCTTCCGGAACCAGAAAACCAAGTTGTTGCTTTCCTACCGTTTTAAGAGTGTTTTGGGCTAACTGGTATACCCTGTGCTGTGTACCTTGCTCATCTGAGCCACTGCTGTCATTTAACACAGGTTAGCATTATAACCTACGGTTGTTTGAAGGTCAAGTTCCTGAGATCTAATTTCACAAAGTGAAATGAAGTAATGCTGTCTCAAGAGAGACCAGGTATCATAACTTATTGTGATGTTAAAGTCTGTGCAATCAATACACGTCTGCAGCTTTAAAGTTTTGCAGTAGACTAATAAGATGGACATAAAAATCCTACTACACTTACTCCCAACAGCATTAATGATCTTAACACAGCAGGCGTTACCTTTCCTAACAAGGCATGGTATTTGCTATTTCATGCTTAAATGCTTCCTCCCCTCAGATTGCTGAAGCTGAGGAAGCCCCATTTTAAACATTTGGTAATGCTCTAAGCAAAATCGCTTTGGCCACTGTTCAGCCCAATTTCCTCCACGCTGAGCAAAGCAATACCTCTCACCTGCTGCAATCTCTGCAGCAAGGCGGAGGCAGCAGCGCTACCAGGCAAGGCACAGTCCTGACTCATTTGTGATACAAGTCATTTACCGAAACGGACAAGCTGCAGTTACACTTTTAGATTGCAGTCTTTATATGCAAATAACATCTTTACACCAGAAAATGTGTTTAAGATTGAAATTTTCCTTCACTGGGCCTTTTCCTTAGCGCGGCGTGTGGAGGGGGGGGAGGGGAAGAAATCACTAAACTGACTGGAAAATAAGAAAATAAAAACGGATTCAATTTAGCCTAATTCAGACTACCAGTTTAACGAAATTCTCCAGTGTTGTGCTGACAACTGCCTCAGCAAGGTGCAGCTCCCCCCAGATCTACCACCTAGGAGATGGGACTTGGAAACGCCACGTGGTCAGCACGTAAGCTCTCCTCTAGGGTAGTGATACTAGGTGCCTGTGAGATGGATGCTCCTTTTACAGGAGGTGGTGAACCTCATCCTCTGGAGAGGCTGATAGCATCTCAATTGCTGACACCTCTCTCAACTGACCAAAAAGGAGCTCAGCATGAGCAAACTCTTAGTTTATGTCACTCAAGAGCATAAAATTCCAGCAAAGTCCAATAACAGCTCCCTACCCTGACTTCTTCACCTGCAACCCAAAGCGCTTAGAGGGATCCCGTTGAGTGAGAGAAACTTTCAGACTGAGTATGACGCAGCACTGCCAAGTGCTGCTGCAAATTACATCCCCTAGGAAGTAGGTGGCTGGATGCGTAGCTACACATGCACACTATTGCAGGGGAAATGCCATACCAAAATATTTCTCACTACTGAGAGAAAGGTCTCTCAATGAGGAAAGCCCAAAGTATTAAAAGCTACTTCCCTGGACTTCCTGAAGACATCTAATCCTTTACTCTCTGGAAGGTGGCATTTTTAGAAGGCGTGCCATTATAGCTGCTTGTTGTGGGATGAATTATGCATGAATTTATTATTGATTCAAGGGGAGGCTGCTCAAGCATGCAGTCAAAGCCAAGAGGGAGCAGAGGAAAAAGAATGAGGATTTTATAGTTAACTTTAACTCATTCACAGTCCAGGAAAAATCCAAGGCAAAACAAGCAGTAGCACGAACAGGGTATTTTACATAGCAGGGGCTTTGCCCGTGCCTAGCTGGGAAGGGGTGCCCAGGCTATAGGGCAGAGCCGCAGGAACACTCAGCCCACCTCAAAATCCCAGACGTAGCCCAATAGGATGCTGGTCACACAGCTGCAGAAAGTCACTTTGGAAGAGAGAAGTTTTGTGGACATCTTGGCACAGTACCAGGTTGAGGTGGTCACTTCAAGGAGTACAGAGGTGGGGGAGTATAGCTTGGGAATTAAGAGGGTAGAGAAACCAAAAGCACATGCAGCCCAGACGATCACCCCAGGGGTAACAGGGACCTGTCAGTTTGACTTTGAAATGGAAAAAGAAAGAGGCTATTGAAACAGCCAGGAATGCTGGAGGTAAGCAAGGGGAAATAATGGTGACCTTACACAGCAAGTCAGTCACCAAACGTAAAACAAACCACGCGGAGGTTTAATAGCATGTTTAGTGTTTCAAGTAATGGACGTGAAATGTGCTTTTCTCCATTTGACCTCTGTTAACAACACATGGCACTACAGAGCTATTATCCTGCAGTGTTCCCATGATAAACTCCTCATGCCTGGGAGTGCTAGGGACTGCTTCCTATCGCAATCAGAAAAGAGATCAATAGTAATAATTAAACACACACACACTCTTGCTCTTTGCTTGTAAGAACTCTCCGGTGGAAACATTTCAGTGACATTTAGGCAGAAAAATATCCAGCAGAAATATACTGAAATTGTCCCTAATGCTCCTATACAGAAAATGGCAAGAGCAGTAGCGGGGGAAGAAGGGGGAGGGTGGAAATCTGTAAAACTAAACTCCTCTAATACCCCCAAAGGGTTTACTTGAATTGCAGCAAGGCAGTGGCCTGTTTCTGGACTCAGCCACCACGTGTTATGCTAAATAATCTTCTTTGAAATATTGTAAATATGCAGAACTTTGAGAAGTAGGTCAGTAGCTCAACATGTTTGAGCAAATACCTTGGATAAACACTGGTTATTTCTCTACAGTCTACAGTCAGTAACAGGTCCAACACACTCTTTAGCTAGTCAAAGGGTTATTCACTGCGTTCAAAGCTTGTTCTCCAAATGATACAGCATTACTGAAGGAGCAGGTAGTGGCCAACAACATGCCTGTTCAACCAACAGGGAAATCAAGCTGTCCCTCTCAACATTAACTTGTCTTGCAGTCAGCAAGAGCAAAACGAGGAGAAAGCAGAAGGATACAAGAGTTCGAGATACTGACATAATGAGCAGAACGAAAAAAGCTACAGCTCAGGTTAAATCCAGAAAGCAAGCGTCTGCTCTGTCATAGATGAACGTCGGTCAAGATGCAGTAAAAGCCATGGCAGGAGGAACGCGAGCGCCAGATGAGCCCTTTGCAAAGTTCCTCGGGACCTGTAAAAGCCAAGCTGACAGCTCACACCAAACTCTCCCAGGGATGTGGTGCCCTGAATTGCTTCCTCCCTCTCCCCCACCCCCAGCAGGTTTTCGGCAAGCACTCACCATCAGCAGGCTGAGGGCAGATTCGGGAGCACGCTGCACAGCCATGGCCGTCTCCTCCTACGTACAAATCCTCCTTACGACTCAGTCAGCCCTCGGCCCTCCGTCACAGCAAAGCATCCACAGGAGCTCCAGCTAACTGCAGGGAAAGGAGCCCCAGATCAGGCTCGAGAGCGTTCGCAAGAGGAGGAGAGGATGGATGAGGGGGTGGGGAGGAGAGGAGGGAAGGAAATAACCTTCTCAGCCCGGGAAAGGAGCTTAAGCTAGGCCAAATTTTACACTAGAGAGAGGAGGGGAACGAAATGGAGAGCCTGCTGGAGAAACGAGATATCGGAAACTGCAGGATATTTAAAGCTCAGATGCACGCTGCTGCAGCAAGCAGCAGGAACGGAGGACGCGCATCAAACACCTACGTGACAGGTTAGGTCCCAGCCATTCCTCCCCCTACCCCAGCATGCTCAATACAATTGCATTTAATTGCCGCTCTCCTTCCCACACCTAAATATATGCTCAGGCTGAATAAAACAGCAGTGCCTCTGACTCTGCATCTTCTGCTCTGCCCTCGCAGTGCTAGCACAGAAACAATGTCAAACATCGCAACGTACCGCTTCCAAAACAGCCAAATCTCTTCGCTCTTCTTGCAGAACCCTGCTTCTTCTTCTTTTTTTTTTTTTGAAAGCAGACACCTGCATAATACAGACGTGAGCAATGAAGGAGAGGAGCCGGCGTTCACCGGAGAGCTACGATTACCTGCCCCACGTTCAAGTGAGAGCTGGGTTATGCCCTGACCCTTTTCACCTTACCCCCGAAAAAAGAAGAAAGTCCGTTCCTCCTCCTTCTCCTCTCTAAATGGACTCAGCTCCCCGTGGAGCTAACACACTTCCTAGAAATGTGTAATTACACAGCCTGGTCTGTTTGCGCTCTGATCGCGCTGGCTGCACCGCGTGGAGATGGCGGGCAGGCCCCCCCCTCCTTCCCTCCACGCCGTTATGCGCTGCAATCCCCCGCCGAGCTCCGGCCGCTCGGGAGGCCGGAGACGGCTAATTGCAAAAATGGGGGCAGTTAAGACACAAAGACAAATTAGCCCTGAAAGTAAGCCGCTTGTTTAAATATTGGACGCGAATGGAAGACCTGCTTTCTTAAAGGCTTTACAAAACAAACAGAGCTTCCCTGCATGAAGGCCGCTGCTTGCCTAGACGTGGCAGAGTACCTGGAGATGAGCAGCACTAACCCAGCCGGAGTCCTCCACTTAACCTAGGGCCCCTGTTTTTGTAGGTCTCAAAAGCCTCACAGACTTTAGCATATCAACTTTTGCATTTCCCCTCTGAACAATCACAATTTTGGCTTCATTTCTTGAAGTGTTAGGCTTAACGCAACGACAGTGACTGTTCGTCTTCCAGATCCCACTTGCCTGTTCCCCTCCTTTTTGTGATTTTGGAACCCAATTAGAAGTTTCGGCCAAACCTAACTAGAGAGAAGCAGTCCGGCACCTGTCATTCCTGCAAGTGTCATGGAAATCGGAAGCTAGAGAAAAAGGAATTTCAGTGGTGTCTCCATGAGGACAGGCAGCAATCCAGCCCCCCTCACACAGCAAGCGGTGGATGGCAGGCCAGTTACTGCATGAGTCATGCTGAAGTACTCACATGCCCAACCTCTCGTTGCTCACCTATCACCATGTTTTAGCAAACAGGACACGGAGACATGAGAGATTGCAAGCATTTCCCAAGGTTGTACAGGACATCTGCAGCAGACTTGTACCTCTCTGTTAGCTACTTTGCAAGCCGCAGAACCACCCTTCTTATAAGGCACATATAGCACACGCTGTATAGAGAAGCTTGGGCTCTTCATGCAAGTAGGGTGTCCATCATAATTATGCCACTGGAAAGTCCAGCAGACCTAGGGGTCAGCAAAAACCCCAACAAGCTGAGGCACTAAGCCTGGTGACACAGAGTGACCACAGGCTTCCTTTCCCTGACCAAGTTCTCCATGAAGACGTGCGGGAGGAGGAAGCCACATATGCACAGGGAGGATGCTCCCCCAGGGGAAAGAGGGGCTGACTTGTGACCATGGAGAGAAGAATTTTCTGGGCCCCCTCTCCTTGGTTTTGGTTTATAGGCATCGGCACCCAAGAAGAGACCCTTGCTGACACACCTAGGGGTGTATTTATGAGTCATTTTAGGAATCTGACCTCTCAAGTGTTGCAGTGCCCGCAGCTCCTGCGAAGGACACTTACAGCCGCCATTGCTGGTATGGCAGCACCTCAGGCTTTGGCATAATATTCATCACAACTGCAGGGGAAGAGGGAAGTTCAGTCATCCCTGCCACACTGATGTGGAGTGGAGGCCCAGTTTCTTAATGCATTCAGGTACCTGAGCATCAAAGAAGTCTGGGCTTCAGAGATTCGTGTAAATCAGGCCAGAGAGCTGAAGCAGAATTTCTAAAGGCAGCGCCCACCTTGGCTGTCCACACTGGGTTACTCTTCACCTTACACTCATCTGAAGCTACCAGCTACAATACAATGTGATCTGCTTCCTTCCCTCCAAAGAGATTCATCTTCGTCTCTGAAGATGAAGAGGTTACTGACTATTATAATAGACAGAGAAGCAGTCTACTTAAATGTCTCTTGAAAGAGGAAAATAGGTAGAATAAAAGATGAAGGCGAGTTTTAAAAGAAATGTCTCAGGGCATCAAATTATAAAATATGTAACTAAATCTTTTTTAGCAGTACCATGACAAATATCCCAAGGCTATTACATTTTTCCTTACACTAACCCAATCTGAAGTACTACACAGACGCGGCTACAGAGATGAAGCTTTCAGTAACTCTTGCGTCTGAGAAATAAGATTTTCCTCCTCTTTACCAAGCAAGTACTTTTAAGGCATTAGGTTACCCTGAATTTCTGGCCCCAGCTAAAATAAAGGGTGCTGAAGCACAGGTGCCTCTTCCACTTCTAGCTCCTGAATTCATTCTACAGTTGCAAAAATGAGGCAAACACTAGGATCTACCTAGGATTTCTGGTGGCCTTGAAGAAAATTCTAGGTTTGTCCTGAGACCTACAAATGTCAGGGTAACGATCACATGTAGAGAGCTACCTGTGCCCGGGTATATGATCTATGGCTTCAAGGTACATTTGCAAACTTACCTACCTACAGGCTTTCCACTTTCTACCATTTAGGCAAATAAATTGCCTAGTGCAGGAGGAGAGATTAGACCATTACTCACTAAAGGTTGTCCAGAGATAAGGAAACAAGTTTTAAAAAGGAACTTACTAGCTAGCTTTGAAACATAAACAGTAATTTTAACTATGACATTTGAAAAAGAAAGAAGTTTTAGATGTCCAGTTTTGTTTTGCCATCTAGCTTAAGGGAAACACGCCCTACAATTGGTTAATAAAGGTAATTGCTTACAATTGCTCAAAGAAAACTTGTTATAGCAAACTCAGGATTAACAGAAGAATTAACACCAGCAAGGAGACATAAAGCATTTGCAGACTGTCTATGGCGAGGAAGCCAGCTATCATAAGCATTCAGTTGACAGGAATAACATAGGAATAGATATACCATGACGTGGTGGATCACTGTCATTAGAGCTGGTAGCTGCTAGGGCTGCGATTTGAGGTTCCGGTAATGCACTGTGCAAGAAAACTGTCTGCTAAGAGCACAGGATAGTGACTGCTTGTGGGCATACAGAACCTGACAGGGACGACCTGTTGCCCTCAGCAAGAGGCATGACCTTGGAGGCCAAGAAGAATAAAACATTAATGGTATGAACACAGGCAATGCAGAGCTCAGGACTGATTGCAAGACTTAAATTTAAGAAGTATAATCTAGCTAGTAAGGAGCTTATTTCCTATATTTTTCTTAAATGAGCAAACAGGAGCTCTGGTTTTCACTGAAGTGTATGAAAACTTCCCATGTATTGCTGCCATTTATACTGCAACCACAAAAAAAAGAAAAGAAAAGAAAAAAACACCACAAAGTCCTTTCTCTAGTCATCTGTGAGATTTGAGAGATCAAAATCCAGATATGAGTTTTGTCTTGCATCAGATATGTTTGAGGGAAAGGTTGTTTAGTGATATAACAACTGCTAGGAGGTCATTTATCTAAACAGACATTTAAAAATAATAATAATAATTGATCAAGAGAAGCTAGGTGTAAATCAAGTCCAAGGTTTTTAGGGGGGGGACTTAATAAAGCAAGTCATTATTATCCTAGCAGAAAAATAGTAAATTAGGGCTGGCATTACTACCATAAACACTGAAGTGAACAAATCACCCTAATTTACAAGAAAACTCACCCAGCCAAGCAACCATCTGATAAACAGTGAGCATTTCTAGAACTTTTCTGAAGTTATATTTTAAGTTAGTGCTGTGCATGCAAGTTCTTAAACCTTTAATTTAAAGGACAGTGAGTTGCCACAGGCGTGGAAAAACAGAGATGATGCAAAAGCATGAAGAGCTGTCTGAATTTAATGAATTTCCTTCAGCCATTCACATGTTTCTGGTGAATCTTTGCTTTTGCTGGAATTCAGGTGATTAGTTTCAAGGAGGCATTAGTCACAGAAACCAAATTTGCGTTATGAACAGCCATGGCAGAAGCGCTTCTGCTCTCATCCACAAAGAGGGAACCACTTCATGCAACAATTCACAAGGAAGCCAAGCAGCTGGGATGTCTAAGATGCCTAACCAAGCTACAGAGAAACGCATGAAAAGAAATATTAACATAATGCAAATGGACAAATGTAAAGACCTGTACTGCTTGTAGCATGTCCCTAAGAAAGAAAAGGCTGACTCCAACAAATAAATTATTAATTGCAAATTACTCACTCAGCTTTAATAAAGATATAGGAAGGAATTTATTGCATTAGCTTTTCTCCTTACATTCTCTTCTATCAATCCAGTTGTTCAAAAAAAAAAAAAAACCTACTACTTGTCATGCCCACCAACAGATCCCACAAGGATCTGGGATGGGGACTGTTTCTTCTGAAAACTCTCAGAAGCTTTTGATAATTGTAGTGACAAGGGTTATTTTTTCAAGCTATCGAAGCACTACTATCCAGAAAGAAACACATGCTCCTGAAGCTTGCAGACAATCAACTAGAGACACCCAGTGCAAATATCTGAGGGGAAAAAGTCTCCAGTTAATTAGGCTACTCCATCAGTGCCACTCCATCTGGAGTGGGGTTTCCTGTCAAGGGTTTGGCAAAATCACATTTCCGTACCTTCCCAAACGAAGCTGTAACATAGAAGATATTGCTGGAAATCTGAACAGGTTAAATTGGGACCTAGATTATGACACAGGCTTAAAGGATTAATCTGAAACTCTGGTCTAGTTTCCAGTTCAGGTGCTGATTTTTAGCACATTCTTCTAGCCTTACTTCTTTAGCAGTTCTTCAGAGAAAATGGTGCTGTTCATAAGTGGTATAAGCCAGAGGCTCTGCCTCCATCTGAGTGCTTTCCTGCTCAAACCTCTTTCGATCATTTGTCTTTACAGCTCTGCGTGCAGCCCCCAGGATGATCACAACTGAGCAACGTAGCTCCTAGAGACAATTTGTTTGAGGACTAGTTAGTTGTGAGAGACACCACTCTGAGACGGTAAAAGTCCTAGACATTTCTTATTATGAGCACAAACACTAGCCATCACAACACTTTCCTGATAAGTCACCGCAGCTAGAGGTAGAAATACTTCTTGGACCTTCTGGAGACATTTCTTCCATGACAGTGACAGTCAATGGAGAACAAAGCCCTCTTCAAAAAGAGAGCATTGCACACCTCTTCCACAGGTGCGGAAGACCTGGGCAAGGCCTGACAAAGCAAGATGACCAGTCCAGAGTCACCCAGCAGGCACCTGCCTGGGCCAGAAGGAGAACTGAAGATTCTTGGGGCCTCGGTGCAAATCACTAGGCAATGCTGTCCTTAGCTTATTTCCAAGAGACATGCAGCAGGCCAACAAGAGCTCTGGTATGCAGATATGAGACGTGGAGCATCCAGAGGGGGTTATACCAGTAGTAAGAGCTTGAAGTGACAGGTTTACAAAAGTTTACCCTAGTCACAGAGAAGAAGTATTTGTTGGAAGTCAGGTGGATTTCCATCAGAAGCAGTGCATGGACTCCCTCAGGTACAGGGAGGCCTATTGCACCTGTGAGCTCCTCTAGGAAGGACGAGATGGCCAGCTGCCTCAGGGGCTGCTGCCACCACTCAGTTTCAAGATCAGGTTTGGTCAGCATGCAGGGACAGGAGTTGTTGCTGTCCCGACTAGCAGTGTTTCATGTCTCCTTCCACCAGACCTAGCATCTCCCTTCTGTGACAGGCAGCTGTCTTGGGTCCCAGCTGCGGCAGAGCTCAGTAGCTGCTTGGCATTCAGAGGTCTCAAACCTGTCTATGTTTTTTATCTGAGCTCCAGTTCCCAAGTGTACCCCCATCTGGTTATCACAGCCAAGACCTAGCAAGTCAGGGAGAGAAAGAGAGAGAACACACACATCTGCAGGTTAACAACTGAAAAATAGGCATATCATAACTTTAAGTATTACTTAATAGCATAGTAATTAGCATTCAGTAACCATCTGAACCAATTCAAAAGCCCTGGATTTCATATTACGATTGTTTAATACTAATCTGACAGTAATAAGACAATAGCCTCAGCACATTCAGATGTTATGAGCCTAGCTAAACCTCATAGAGGCCCAATATAGCATTTGGGAGCCTGTGAGTATGCATCACTGCTGTGGTTAAATGTATTTTCTGAAAATCCATTCCCCAGTGCTGTCATGTGATCTATTGGGATATACCTGTGTTGCTTTTCCTTCCAGAGCTTCCTCCTTTCAGCCCCAGGACAGCCCGCGCACAGTATGGACCTAATTAAATATTCAGCCAAACAAAAAGTCCGTACGAAGTGGCTGCTGCTATATAACGTCTTAGAGCAGAAAGCAAGACAGAAGTTAAAGCAGATAACAGCTATCTGAATAAAAGCATTACTTAGAGCAAACGGTCGATTCCAAGCTTTTGTCCTTAGACCAGGAGTCACCTAAACTAATAGGAACAATTTAGGAGTACTTCTAGCCTAGGATAGTCCATCAAGACTCCTTCACCAGTCAATGGACTAATACATGCAACTCCAGAGAGTAGGTTAATGACCCCATTTATCTTCAAGGGTAATGTGTGTCCTCTGGAGAGTCGATATCTCCATTGGCTGTTACAGAAGCCTAAATGACTATTTTAACATTGGCAACAAATTTCATCGTGAACGTCAGCCTTGGGAGTTACCCCCAGCTACCCGCTGTACTGGTCATGTGCACTGCAGGCATCTCTGCCCAGGCCTTCCTGCCTGAGCTATGAGGAGCAGCCCAAATCCAGGTACAGCAGCAGAGGATACGCGTGACCCAAGTGCTGCCAGCAAGTCCAGCCGGGGGTGCTCCCAGCACTGATGTTAGCTTCCAGAAAGAAGCCTGCCCTCCCTGTGGTTTACTCTGTCTTTCTGCTATGACCTGGGGCAAGTCCAGAAAGACAAAACTGTATCTTGAAAAGGCTCTTCTAGAGAGGCAAGAAAACCAGATTGACAGCTGTGGCATAGATAGTTACCCAAAGGGCTAGCTCACTTGCCTTGAACTTAGGAATAAAAGTAGCACAGGCTCACCTGAGAAACTCAACATAAGCATCAGCTCTTTATTTCTTGGGCGAAAATATTTGTACCACGGTTACATCTTGATTATCCCTCAGAGGTTTTGATGGTCCAGTGGTCTTAGACATTATACCCTACTAGACTAGGGATGTTATTATCACATAAATGATTTGTCATGACTCCCATAGCAGTCACCTGAATGGATCATGAGCTCCATAATCCATTGGATCCATTGGATGGAAAAAAAAAAAAGAATATTTGCACAGTCTGTTCACCTGCCTCAGGTGAGAGCTCGGTAGCTTCCAGCAAAGTACTAGAACCACTCAAAAAACCACCACAGCTATTTCAGCAGTGGTTGTTGTAGCATAAACTAAAATGCATTGTTCACCCTAAGGATTTTAAAATCCATAGTGAGCTGGAGGGAGTAAGAACACTCATTTGAATGGGGTGGGAAGAGAAGGGGAAATCTATGTAGATATGTTGAAAGCTGCACTCATAACAGTAAGATGCAAAAATTTTATGCATTTGGAATATTTACAGCAATCCATATATCAGCACTTGCCAAGGCAAGTTACCGTGACATTAAGAACTTAACTTTAGGTTGCTATTTCATAATGTAGTCAAAGGAACAGTGAACTGTTAAACAGAAGTCTATTTTAAAAAAAATGGAAAGTTAGTTTTATTCACTTATGAATTACTGTTGTAGCAAGAAACTAACTTATTGGAGTATTAATAAAAACAGAGCTGCGCTTACTAGGTAATATCTACTGATATGGAAGCGTGTACAAGCATTAATCAGCAGAAGTGAAAGCAGAGTTTTAAGTACTCTTCAGGAATATGTTGTGTGAAACCCTCACATACGGAAGCAAGCAATTCAGCTCAGTGCATTAATTGCCCTAGATATCATGGCTGGTAATCTACAGAGTAGATTATAAAAATCTCGTTGAATATAAAAAATGCTAAGATAGATTGCCTCTGCTTTCTCAGCAATTACTTTGCAAAACAGTTACTGTATTTTATGTTTTAACTGTATTAAAGAGCCAACAGCGATTTCACAGTAAAGCAGCTCCGTAATGAATATTGTTTTTATGAATCCTAAGTCCAGTCATTACATTTTATGGGTGCCCATATAATAAGTATCTTTCCAAATTAAGTTATCAGGCTAGCTAATCAAATCCTCCCTACAACGCTGCTAGGAGTCAGAACCTAGGACTCCAAGCCTGTGTAGGGCCATTGGATGTCCAATTTTTCACCCAAATATGCCTTCTTTTTCCTTCCCCAGGACATCAGCCAATGGGATATTGAGCTTTTCCTGTGCTAGCCAGGGATTTCTAGACATCTGGTATTGCTGACGGGCAAGATACGTGTATAATAGCTCTGGCAGGGATGCGCTACACCTGAAAAACAGAGGCAACTGTAGTGCACATACTCGTGGCAACTTTCACATCCTAGGAAAAGGAAGAGCTAAATTTATTTTAAGTGCCTTTCTAGACCACAGCAATTAAGGACTATGTACACAGAGAGACTAAACCACACGAAAGGAAGCTCCTGAGGCAATGCAGTTAGTATGTCCACTCCACATCTCCAAGCATGCACTAGACATGCAGCCGATCAGGGTGCTGGTTAAGCCAACAGGCAAGGAGCTCACCAGCCCTCAAATCCCAAGCGTGAACCCTCTGCCTCTTCAGGTCTGCCAGGGGTACACAAGCAGAAACTTGGGACTGTTTACAGGGCCACTCTTCACCACTTCTCATTTATTGATCACAAGCACCCTAAAGAAATTCACTTCCGTTTCAGGACAGAGTCAGATAAAATCAAATCTCAAATGCTGGATGAATTGTTACTGGTCTCAGCATGCAACTGGGCTTCCCAGCTCTCCCGCAGCTCTGGCTGACTGTAAATCAAATATTGATTTTTTCCCCCCAATTCGCATACTGGGATTTGCCATTAAAGCAACTGGCTGTTAAGCAAGCTTTTCTTCCTCACCATCTCTCACTAGTTATATAACTATGCCTCACTAAGGCATAGTTATATGCCTTAGATTAGGCACAGATTAAAGCTGTCAGATGCTAGTCAGAGCTGTCAGAGGCTAGTGTAGCACAGGGATGCAGACAAAGGGATCAAACGCTTATATCGCATAAACGCAAGAGACATGAAGACACGGGTAAACTCCCTCCTGAGGGCCCAGGGCCCCCAAACAGCCAGCCAGCATGACCTGCAGAGTTGAACAGTGAGGAGCAAGGAGATCAGAAGCACCCCTACTCTCTGTCCTCAGATTTTGGCTTGCAGCCGTCCAGATGCAAGGCAATGGCCCCGGGGAGCAGCAGTCCAGAAGGCTCCAGTGCGCTCAGGCACCCAGGCAGCTCTTTTAGAAACCCCAAAGGTGGAGAAGGGTGTGGCGGAGAGAGAGTCTACGGGCAAACGCCTCACTTTTCTGTCAAGCGCTTAGGGGCTGGGACACCCCCAAACATCGGAGAAGGTCAGGGTCTGGTGCCTACTGCAGCCCTAGGGAATAAAATTTGCTTAACATTGTACCAGCTGAGCCATTTTCAGGACTTGCTCTACTTTGCCAGGCTCATCCACTTGGAGCTACCTGAGACTTTGCATCGTACTGCCTTGCACATGATGGGCACATCTTCTTGCAGGTGCAACATCAAGGGACCATCCCAGATATCAACAGCTGCAGAGCAACAAGGAATTTCTCATCTTTATCACAGCAGAGAAGTGTCTTAAACAAAATATCCCTCCCATCACTGAAGTACTATGGAGACATGGTGTCCGCCTTGGGAGACTGAAGGGATCAGGGTCACAGACAGGTGGCTGCTAGTTCAGCTAGCAAATTAGTCAGGTGGGTTGCTAGTTCAGCTAGCAAATTAGTCTTTCATACTTGACAAAGCTAAATTTTCATCCATCATAGATGCTGCTGAGGACTAGCCCAGCATCTTCCACATCTACACATACATTACTATAGTATCTCCCAAATGAACAGACCCACCGAGTTACTAGAAGACCTTTCAGAATAGCAGCAGAGTGGAGATAACAGGGCTACACTTCAACCTCTAAAAGCAAGTACTGCAAAACACAGATTTCAGAGGGACAGGCCATGGAGCTGAACACACTGATGGCAAATCACCTGAAAACGTCAGTGGCTCCATGCACACCCCTGCAGCACTGAGGCTTTGTAGTACCATTCTGTTGCATTTTTGTTTCCTTAGTTTTCCAGATTCAACATCTGCGTGTTAATGCACCAAGTTTTCCCCCTTTGGGCACAATAGCTTGATTTGCAGAGCACTGTAAAACTTGTACCAGGAGTTAAAGTATACTATTTCACTTACCCAGGCAGCCGAAAAGGTATGCTTCATTCCTTCCAAGGCAAGTAAATGGAAAATAATAGTTTAGTCTGCTGGGTTGGGGGTCTAATTCAAAATCTGCTGAGCTCAATAGATTTTATACTGAAATTAAGCAGGATTTAGATCCACTTCTCACCAAGAAAATATATTTCAACTCTTCTACACACAAACAGCTGCTAGCTTAGAGATGTATTTTGTTTGGAGTGCCTTCTTTTGGATAAGCCAAGGCCTATTAACTTCTGAAAAGTGTTATCACTCAGGGATGTACACTCCTGAGCTAAGGGAAACGTTATGTCGGTGATATTGCACAGTCCCAGTGCTACAACACTTAAGCGCTCAAAAATGCAAAGGCCATGCTGAGATGCAGTATTCAGACTGTGACCTTTGCACCATTATCGCACCTTGACAGCTCTCATTTTCCCAGCGTTTTCAATAGAACATGAAGTAGCAGAGGTGGGAGCACAGACAAGCACTGCCTTTGCAGTAGTCCCTAACAAATCACGGAGTTAAAAAAGCTCAAATTCAAAAAGGGAGGGAGGGGAGTGTTAGTCTGGGTCTGCATCACCAGGGAATAACACCCCATTTGCCTGATTAATACGTGAGGTTTCTAAAAGAGAAAGCGACTATTTGTCACTGCACTTCCTCGCGTTCCTACGAAGAAGTGCTCCCACACGGTGTCTCCAAGGACCCAGGAGCAAAGCTGAGAGCCCTGTCAGACTCTGTTCTTGGAGGTGTGAGCACTCTCTCATTTCAGCAGAGGTCTCCACTGCCACCCTCACACCCAGTGGGTCCCATCCCCTCCTGGTCTGAATGATGTGAGACACCACTGGCACTAATCCAGGATCGTGGGCAAGAGCCCCTTTCACTGAATGCTCTCCTGTACCTCAGTGGAGTACGTCTCTAAACCCTCAGCAGAGTGGCATCTTCAGCACCATATATTACCCCACCTTTAATTTGGCAAGAGTCACTCACTTGGTCAGTAGGGCTTACACATCCAAGCAGATGCTGCACCAGAGTCACGTATGTCTACGCTTGGCCTCCCCCTTTATGAGCTCCACTTGGCTCCATGCAGCAGCCACCATAAAGACAGGACATCATGGGAGAACAGCTTGGAAAAAACAGGCAGCTCCTCATAACTTGTTAAAAACAAACAAACAATCCCCCTCACAAGTTCAACTGCAGTGCTCTTGGCCAGGGAAGGGTTTTACCTGCCTGCCTATGACAAACTGGGTCTCCTTGGCAAGGAAAGCTGAGCCCAGCTCCTGGGAACAGGGACTCAAGCAGATGAAATTCAGTCATTGAACCTACCTCCCCTCATTTCTCACCAGCCTGGGAAAAACAAAAATTCAGCAACTTGTTTCAATTCTTACTCCACAGTATAGATTTTATTTGTAAACATAAAATTGCAATATTATACAAAAACAAAGCTATTTCCAAGGCAAAAAGAGATCATAGGAACAGAATCACAGAATCATTTAGGTTGGAAGGGACCTCTGGAGATCATCTAGTCCAACCTCCCTGCTCAAGCAGGGTCACCTAGAGCATATTGCCCAGGATCACATCCAGACGGCTTTTGAATATCTCCAGGGAAGGAGACTCCACCACCTCTCTGGGCAACCTGTTCCAATGCTCTGTCACCCTCACAGTGAAGAAGTTTTTTCTCAGGTTCAGATGGAACTTCCTGTGGTTCAGTTTCTGCCCATTGCCTCTTGTACCTTTTCCCTCTGATGCCCCAGCCCCAGCCCTTCATTAAGGTCTTCGAAGGATTTTATAGCCATTTGATCAGTCTCACCTGGGAGGCACCTGAACAAGCACAGGTGAAGTGATGCGCTGTCTACCTCAGTAAGGATGGCATCTGTATCTGTGGGGTGTTCCTCCTTCCTCCCGAAATCATAGCGTTTGAGCAGCTGTTCCTGAATGTATTAATATTTTTTGAGAAAAGGAGATTCTCATATTCCTGCTCAGTAGCCAATGAGCTTAAAACAAGGGCGACATTTGACAGTATTTAGACCAGTTCCAGTGAAAGCTCTGAGAAATGCAGCCACGTCAGCAAGAGACACTACAAAACACAGATCCAGACGAACTGAAGCTACCCACAAACTGCAGTCACATTTGGCAAACAATTTCCGGGGGAAATGAAGGGGAAGACAATAAAACGAACAAACTAAACTATTTTATTTTAGTAATTTCTACACCTTACAAAGAGATTATATTTATAAATGTAGCTAAAATTGCGCTCCCCAAATAAAGACGTTTTGTTTGTGAAAACGGGGAGGCTTGCTTTGATTTTTAAGTTAATTAATTCAGCTTTTTATTCCTTTTTGATGTGAAAGAGATTGCTTTTGTTTAAGGTTGATATAAAACGTTTCTTCTATTTCTGAACTCAAACAAACAAACAAAAAATCAAAAAAGTCAATTATATGCTAAGCCTTGTGAGTGATACACCCACAGAAACAAGTAATTGAACTTAAACCTCTTGGATTTTATTTTTCTGTCCTCTCTTAGTTCCAAAGATGGAGAACACTGACTGCTTTCATTAGAATGCAGTTAAATACTCATTTTTTATTAATGTAAATCTTTTCAAGTATATTTTGTAATTTGAGGAGGCCTCCTTAGAAGCATGCGACCTTTTACAGTGCTAGATCTAAGCAAAATGGAAACAGTTTTCTTTACAGTCATTCCAGATAGTTTCTTGTGAGTTAGATAATGAAAATTTCCTTTAAAATGTCAGTTTAACATAAATCAATTTAGTCCTCCCAGCTTGCATTGTTTTGTGTTGTTAGGCAAGTTCTCATTCAGATAACATATTTAATGCTTTGTTTACTGCAAATGGCATGAGTAGAAGCCTGTATACGTTGTATTAGGTAGTGATGTTGGCTAAATAAAACTATGCTGCATTTATTTTACATTCAGGGAATACATTTAGAAAATAATTTGTAGCCTGGATACTAGCAATGGCTGAATGAATGCTGAGCAAGTTTACGTGCACTGGGCTTTTTAAAAAATAATGAACCAAAACGTCGTTATTGCTTTGCCAATTAATACAAGGTTTAGTTCAGGGCTCTAACTTAGCACAAGAATATCATGCATTCCCCCAGCACAACAGCACCTGAATTTCCTTCATCGATTTGAAAAGAGAGGAAAATCCTTTTTACAGATTTTCTAGGGTACCCTGTGGAAATCAATAGCATGGCTAAAATTTTTTGCTCAGTTCTACCAGAATCTGTGAAATGATAAAATTGAAACGGGGAGTCATGCCGTTACTATTGCGTTTCACTAACTTACTTTGAAATTCCCAATTTTAACAGTTTTTAGAGCTGTCTAATAAGACGACCAATGGTGTCCGGGGCAGCTTTAAGCAGAGCGTTGCCAGCAGGTCGAGGGAGGTGACCCTTCCCCTCTACTCAGGCCTGGTGAGGCCGCACCAGAGTGCTGGGTCCAGTGATGGGCTCTCCAGTATGAGAGTCATGGACGTACTAAACTGAGTCCAGCAAAGGGCCATGAAGATCGTTAAGGGACTGGAGCGTCTCTCGTAGGAGGAGAAGCTGAGAGAGCTGGGTCTGCGCAGCCTGGAGAAGAGAAGACTCCAGGCGGATCTTACCTATTCATATCAGTACTGGATGAGGAAGAGTAAAGAAGACGGAGCCAGACTCTTCTCAGTGGTGCCCAGTGACAGGACGAGAGGCAACGGGCACAAACTCAAACACAGGAAATTCTATTTAAACATAAGGAAAAAGCTTTTTTGCTGTGAGGGTGGTTGAACACTGGAACAGATTGCCCAGAGAGGTTATGGAGTCTCCATTGCTGGAGATATTCAAAACCCAGTTGGACATGACCCTGAGTAACCTGCTGTACATGACCCTGCTCTGAACATGGAGATGGGACCAGATGATCTCCAGAGGTTCCTTCCAACCTCAACCATTCTGTGATTTTAAGATATCTTGTAATGGACATTAAATGCTATTGCTACAATTAGTATTTATTTCAGAAATTTTTTTCCAGAAGGGCCTCTACCCGTCACGAGTGACTCATCTAAGGCTCTGACGCTTTGTTTTTAGTGTTTTGCACAGAAGATACAGAACCAACATGAACAGCCCATACGATCTCAAGGAAAGTCTCTCCCAAGATCCTGTCTGAGCATCTCCATGTACTCCCTCTGGTTAGGAATGAATCACTTCCACTGCTAGCAAGCATCCCTTTTATTCCTTCTGCTAATAACAGAGACAGTCATTTTCACTCCTTTTGGTTGTATCTGCATGGTGAGCTTGAAAAGTTACCTAGATGCCAGTTAAAAAGGGAAAGCCAAACATGAGCTTTGGAAAAGGATCAAACTCTAGCTCTTGTACTGCACTTATAGACCTGAGCCCCATACTAAACAACAAGCTCTTGTGAAACCGTGCATCTTCAGCCCTTACAAACCACCCCTCCGTGTGATACAGGCCTCTCACAGGGAAACTCTGGGTGGAGGAAGGCGTTTTATTTTTCCCTCTGCAGCAATTTTACGCACTGTTTTGAACGGCAAGCTTGTACCTCCACGTAGGACACTGCACGCTAAGTATAGTACCAAGGTTCATAATAGTCTATAGTATTATGCAACCGTGTTTGTTATACAGCTTATAAATGTGCTTAAAGTAAGCTACAGCATTTTGCCTCCACTGAGACTTTTCCAGAATAAAATTCACACACACACCTATAATTTTAACATGACTTTGAACGTGTTCACACAAGTGCTCTGTTGAAAGAATAGGAAAGTTAAGCAAGAAAACCAAAGAAACACAGTCTTATTTTTCCCAAGCCTCTTCTCCTTATTTCCTTTGTTTTGCTACACTCGGTGAAGGAAGATTCAGTGGCAAAAACAAAAAGGTGGAATGGAAAAAATAAAAACAAATCAAAATTTTGAAAATAATTTTTCAAGGGAGTAATAAAAGACATTGCAAGAATGCCAGAAGAAATAAAAGTTTAGCAAAAAATATAGTATTTGGCTGTTGTTTCATCCACAAGCTTTGTTTCAAATCATCAGTGCCTATAAATAGTCACTCTGAATTCAGTTGACACTCGTCAGCAAGTTTTGATGGAATTACAATAACATATGCACTTATATGCCCAAAAAGGTAACAAGAGAGACATAAAGAAAAATGAAATGAACTGTGGGAAATCAATAAAGTGTAACCCTCTGACCTAATAGGTGACGCCTGTCCATTTTCCCAGTTATCTGATAAAACCAGTACAGCACAGGGTTTTAATCTACCCTGTGTCTGTGAACTAGTTCATTTATTGGCCACACTGATCTATTTTTAAATGTAAATATAGTGCCTCTAGAGATTAAACCAAATTCCTGACTGTGATTAAAACTTCCTTTGATAGAATTAACATTTTTATTCAGACTGGTACAGTTCTCAAAGCCAATCTCAGGAAAAGAGAGGGCACCGTCTTCTCTGCTAGGGGAGGAAAAAGGCACGGTAATAAGAAATGGCACAGATGGAGTAAATTTTCAAAGCTGTGTGTGGGAGTTAAGCATTCAAATCCCATTAACCAATAACGGAGTCGGAGGAGCAGACTCCTACTCACCAGGCTTTGAAAACAACAGGCTCACATTTCTCCAGTTTCCCTTGCTTCTTGCTTGTCCCTGAAACTGCCCTGGCTCCTTTCTAGTAGGCTGATATTTATGCAATGGTGCAGGGTAACATGTGTCTTTACATTTGAGGCAGGGCTCTTTATCCTTCAAACAGAAACGGAGATATATGTAGGTCTGAACTTACGTATGATGTGCTGCATGTGCTTATGGATGTGGCACAGGGAGCGACCACAAACGTGCCGTGGCAGCATGCCATGACCAGGATCAAGGAACATATCGTCAGTGGTTTAGTACAGGCACCCCTAATGGCCATGCACTCCTTTAGGACGGAGGAAGGATGGGAAGCAGATGGATGTAGCCAGTAGGTGTTCAGATAACCACGTGCTCTGTGATGCTCCAAGTCTGTTACCTACTGCAATATATACATTGATCTTGCAACCCTGTAATCACAAGAAATACTCAGTTCAGGCTGGTGGGATGACCTCTGTGAGTAAACATTTGTGGTGCCAGCCTCCTGCCTAGGAGGAGCTAACGAGCTCAGCTTTTTTAAGCCCTTCTCCTGTAGTCTGTAAGAAGGGTGCAACCACCCTGCACGTTCAGCGGGGATGGCGCACTTCTCATCCAGGGCTCTCACCCTGGAGCATCTCCTCAGAAACACTTGTTTTCTATTACATGATTAATTATTCTCTTCTGCAAAAACAGGTACTCTGTCCCTGATTGCTAATGAGAAGCAACAGTCTTCGGCTCCTCTGTATTTTATCATGGTAGCTTTATTTTTAACTGACATTAATCACCCAATTATTAAGACTGACACAGAACTTACACCCTATCGTTGGAATCTAATTAACTTCTAATCCTGTAAATCAGTCTTGTACATCAAATGCATAGTATCTAGGGGCTGAATCTCATATTTTATTTGTTTCATGGGGACACTCAGCAGCTCCCATTATAAGTGAAGCGCAGCACAAGAGGTGAACAAAGCAGCTCCTGAAGAGAACAAATGCCTCCCTCCTGCACTCCTTGAAACATCCTTTCCCACTGACCGGCAGCAAAGGCGCAATTCCCCGGCCACTGCTCCCAGTGCACTGAAACACCACACGGATCGTGGGGAAGCCATGGGATGTACCTGGAATTACCACTCGCTCTCTCATTTCTCAGCGGAGAGGATTCGACAGCAGGTACCAGAGGAGACACATAGACAGATGTGGGTGATGTGCAGCACAGGACCAGGGACTGAGAGGTGGTCCCCTGAAAAGTCTGTGAGAGAGGCAGATGCCTGGGTCCTGGTTCAAGTTAAGTCTGAACTAAGAAGGGAACCAGAGTCACAGCTCACCTAGATGCACTTACCTTCAAAAACATCTTCAGAAATTTTGTCTGTGAGTGACAGAATCTTACAAGTCCTGCTGAGCTTCTACCAGCAGGCTTAAATATCTAATTTGTTCATTAAAATATGAATCGGCGCATTACTCTGTCGTAACAGACAGAGGGGGATGCTGGAAACACTTCAGGCCCAGGCGTGCTTGTTACCCACCGAAAGAGCTTGTCTAGACAGCCCTGTCTAGAAGGAAGACACTTCCTCCTCTTCCTGACCCCTCTGGGGTAAGGCAGGAGGAGTATCTTGTCACTAGGCATGAGACCAGAAATCTTCTTTAACTCACATTAAGGTGAAGAGAAAATATAGACATTTCTTTTATGCATATGAAAGATACAGAGTAATCATGAATGTTTGTAAAAGACATAATTTGAAGAAATAAAAAAACCCTCACATAATCTGGTTATACCAATATTAATTCTGCACAGTCTACGTTTACCTCTCCTATAGCATCCAGATGACTTGCTGCAAACATTATCCTGAGACATCCTTTGTGAGGGGTTCAGTCTGGGTTGCATTCTTCGGAGAACCTATTCTTGGTAGAAGGCATGAGATTTTAGAGATAATTTCCTTTCTGGAGTCCTCAGGCGTGTCTGGATAGATTTAATCTTTCCTATTGAAACATAATTTTTATAACCTCTTCAGAGGTTGTAAAGAGAACCTTGGCACTGCTTTAATATTCGTAAGCATTGTCCCACTTCCTTGGAGATGCAGGCACAGCTTTGTTAGTGCAGATGTCACATCCTTAACAGTCCTTGACTCAATGAAGAGGAAAATTTCCCCTTCCAGCTCTCAGTATCAAGCATATCCACACTCTGAACCTTATATTTGATATTCATCTGCACAACAGCAAACATAGATAGCATCAGCATTTAAATGCGATGGCAATGGTGACGGACTATAAACATCCTCCTAGGACTATGCTAGCAGTCAATCCCTGCATTACAACAAGGAAAGTGGAAATGAGGAGAGGGCTTTGACTCAGTCTGGCAAGGCAACTAAATGGCATGAGGTTCAGCAGATACCATGTTTGAAACACCAGATATTCACTCCAGAAGGACTCAGGCTCTGGTCCCATCCCTAGAGGAAGGTTATGTCTGAAGCTGCAAACAGAGTATAAATAGAGCAGGCAGGAAATCCATCTGAGGAGCAAGACTGAAGCACTCTTCCATTCAACTGCATCCTTCTTTTCCCCATGCTTACAGGCTGAAATTTTTCAGATGTGGGTGCAAGAACATTCATCTGTTGCTACACCGTGCAGTAATGTAACTCAGAGCCTCTTGTGCCAGCCTGTAGCTCTAAGCTTGCTCACTCCAATCACATCCAATGAAACATGATGGTTTCAGTGAAATTTATTTTTCTTCCCTTGACTGATCAGCGCTCCTAGCAAATCTGACAGTTTCAACCATCATCAGTTGGTGCATTCACTATGCAGTGCCTCTTTCTGTCACACTTTCTATTACAAAGACCTTTAAAATATGCTTCAGTTAAAATGGGTAGAACCAAACCAGGAAATCTCAGTGTAGTTCCTCTTTTTAAACCATTCTCCTCCTAAGAAAATTGCATAGGAATAGGAACCCAGTAAGAGACTCACCTGATGCTGAATTTCTTCCTCAAAAAGTTGACAGGCTGCTTGTTAGAAAGTTATTCTCAGACATGTAATGCCATTTTGTTCCCAGTAGCTATGGGTGCACTGTTGAGCAGATTGAAGGCCACACTAGACTCTGAAGCAAAATACTCGCCTGCAGAAATATCATAATCTGCTGGTGTTCATGGAGAATCATTGCGTCCCAGCATTGCTGTCTTGTCCAGCGGATGAACCCAGCTGGATCTTCTCCAGCTATCTCTGCAGTTAGAGAGTCAGGCAGATCAGACAGCACAGTTGTCCTTGCTGGATCTTCTGGGCCCCTCCACAGCAGGCCTTTTGATGGGTTTGTGAGCTGACTGAAGACAAAATACCTTCTAGGAACGATTTGAGAACCCCGTCTGAGTATGAGGTCATAGCTGTGGCCAGTTGTCTTCTAGCCCTTCTGTGGTCTAGGACAGGTCCCTTCACCTCACAATTAAACAAGCTAACACTAACTAAAACAATGCCAAAGCCAAAAGATTAGTAGGTCCCTAGATATCACAGCAGGACAGAATAACAGTTGTTATTTCTTCTGAGTTATTGCTGCAGGTTAGGAAGAGTGAGACTAAACACAGCCCATGAAATCTGGCAAGAGGGAGCCCTGGATGTTAATTCCCCAAATCTTGAACACAGAAAACAAAATGAGGCTCCATGCTGCATAGATAGAGGAAGGATGGAGTAGCCGTGCTTTCCCAGTCCTGTCTCCCCACCTGAAGAAACCTATTGGCAACACATGAGATGAAAGATATTTTCCTTTTCCCAAGAAAGCTTGCATCTTCTTTGAAATCCCCTCTGAAAACCTGGAGAGCCACCATGCAGAAGCCCTCTGCTCCAGGCAACAGCCCCAGGAGGGAGAACAAGGCCTGTAACATGAGCATTGCAATGAGGTAGAGGAGGGCTGCACGGCTGGTTTCTCCCAGGACACGGCTGAAAGACTTCCCCTTATCTCCATCCTGGGCACGACTGCTGTCATTAACCCTGACTGCAAGGCCAGGAAGTGTGCCAAGGACAGGGCAAAGACTGAAAAATTACCTGAGAGGATACTAAGTTCTCAGACAACAGCACGGTAGGATCATCTGCCATTGCGATGTCTGTGTGGGAAGTAAAATAGCTTCACTCTTGGGAAATAAACATTTGCTCAATACAAACAAAAAATCAATGCAAACACTAAATCTAAGTATCTTCAGAGATCAGAAGTTTCAGCTATTAGACTGAGCTGGATTAGGCTTCGGAAGGCCTGGGTTAAATTTCTGACAGAGCCGCTGGTCTCTGAGCAGCCTGGAACAGGTTCTTTTCCTGTGCCGTGCCTCAGTTTCTCCTCCTGTGAAATGGAGCCAGCGGTAGTAATGTAATGTGAGAGCTGTTGGTAAAAAATGTCATACAAGAACTGGTATTATTACTATTCTACTCCCTAAGGCAAACTGTGAAGATCTTTTCAAATATCCTTAGGAATAAAGAAAATACGATCTTTATGGAGTGTAGCTCTGTATGAAAGCATTTCACAACAGCTATTTTTCAGCATGATGTAGGAAGCACTGGGGTCTTTTTAAGGAATATTGTTTTCCTTCTCATTAATTTCCTGCTTAAGGATTCTTCATGGCAGCAATAAGCATTATGCTTTCCCATATACAATAATAAATTGCCAGCTACTTCAGCCAGAACAACCTTTTATTTCTTATTAGGAAGAAAGAAGTAAACGCCAGTAAGGAATCTCTACCAGGCAGGACAGTGTTTGTCACTGCTTTCAGCAACCAAGTAAAACCAACAGCTGCCTCCAACTCACCAGCTGCCTCCCAGCAATGGCAACATGACAACACCACATGCGCAAGGCGAGCAAAAGGGGAGAGGTCCCCAAAAGATGGTTCTGCAAGACCTCATTCAGATAACAAAAGATGCAAACGAGAAGCCTCTTGAAGTCCTACCAGTTTCCTTGAAAGTCTCTTCCAATGGTGTTATCCATGGCTCAGACCTAGATTTATACCTGCCATCTTCAGGGATGCTTAAATGCCGTGGTCTAGCTGGGTATTGTTTTGCACATGGGACCGTCTTTCAAATGTCCCAAAACTAGATAATTGAAAACAACCTCAACCTTTGGCATGTTCAGGGGCCTGAGCCTGTCTCTAGGTCTAAGCTATCTTTTTCTGCAGTGGGAAGTTACAAGGTAAACCTCTAGATGCCTTTTATTTTCTGATGCATACAGAGCAGAAGACATTGCATGACTTCCAGGACTTAAACTAGTCCACAAGTCTTCATTTAAAATGAATCACAGTGCAATATTATTCCACTTGTCAACAGTTCACGAGGAACTGACAGATCCTAGTTTAACTATTTAACTCTGCCAGGGGTAATATGTTCCCTCATGCATTAAATTAAAAATGACACTTGAAAATAAGTACATTATGGACCAAATACAGCACACAAATGGGGGGCAAAGATTTAAATGCTGCCTGGTGGAGGATTGCCAATGAAGCAATACGCATCTCATTACACAGACCTGCACAGAACACATTCACCCAGGAAACCTTTTGCATATAGATGCATTTCCAGTGGGCAGATGCCTGCCGTCACTGTGGACAAACATCTCTGTTTGTTTTCCAGTGTAACAATGTTGAGTTAAAGGATCTGCTGCAGGCTGCTTATGGTGAGCAAACTCTGGACATGGCAGTCTGTGCCTGAGTTGCTGGGTCAGAGCTCGCCTTCAGCCCTCGGCAGGTTTGCCTGGCAGCCCGTGGTCTGTTTGCAAAACCCTCCTTCTGCTGCCTGACCACCTAGGAAAATGCTGAGAGGTCGAGCTGATAAGACGCGCTTACGTAAGCTGATAGAAGAAGCAAAAACATTAATGAGGACAGATTTGACTTGTTAGTGGAGTGTGTTCCTTCCAGAAGGAAGGAAATTTCTTTGCAAGCTCTTGAGTTTGATAGACCTGAGTTATGCCACCTTCTGCTATTGTCATCAGGGTTTCTCTGTAAGATCTCTATCTACTGCGAGGTCGTGGCTGTGCACGCACTTTCCTCCCTTCTGCATTTTCCTTTGCAATCCAGCTTTAACTTTCTAACACAGAGCCGTAAGTTTTTGCAGCATTGTCCCCCAAGCAGCTACAACGGAAGAGATACACAGCTGTATTCAGTCCTAGCGCTGACACATGTTTCCAGCCTATTGATAGACCTGTGGGATGGGATTTGTGCCCTTTAATCCAAAAACATAGCATCTGTATGTGAGTTAGTCTCCTTTATAGTCAACGGAGAGAAAAAAGAATTTGTAAAGAGGAATTTTTCTGGTCTTTTTAAATGAAACGAATGACCCGCCCAGTAAGTGGGTCTTATAAGCTGGATTACGCCACATTTTTCCAGGTTGTCAAACAGTCGTAGGAAGGGAGCGCTGCCATAGAAAGGTCTATTGAAAAGTCTACCCAGCTCCGGTTTAGTAATCTGTTCTGTAAACATCTAAAGTTAGGCAAGACGAAGTAAACTATGCTTTCAAGTGGGAAGACACCTCAAAAAAGAAACTTTGGATGAAGAACTTGTGAAGTGCTGAGGGTCTTTAGGGTGAGCTGACAGGGAAGGGGAAGATAGGGGGTATGAGGAAGTCAGAAGTTTGCCAAGAGCTGGGAGCCATGGTCTGGAGCTGCAAGCAATAATCTTAAAAAACAGCAGTTCCAGGACCAGCTTTGATAGACACACTGGCAACTGTGACATTTCACACAGGTATTTATGCACCTTCCAAGGAAGGATATAGTGGTACTGAATAGCCTAGGAACTGCAGTCGGAAGACGAGCCCCTGCAGACAGGTACATGAGAGCGGGCCTGTGCCTAGAGAGTAGCCCAAGGCAAATGTTGGATCTGAGCTGTGCCCAACTGTCACAGGGGGAGGATAAAATAAATATGAGCAAGTTACTCATTTTTCTTACTAGCTCGACGTCTGCACATGTCCCCCCATAACGCGGATAGCCCTTTGAGAAATAATCACAGTATATTTTTAGCAAATTCATATCCTACAAGTATATGAGTTGCCTTAAGAATTCTACCAAAAATCTATCCTCTAGTAGAGGATATGGAAAATTTTCATATGAAAATATATCCTCTAGCAAATGGTGGGGGTTTGTAGAATAACATTCTTACTGACTTGACACCTTCTAAAGTCTATGGGGAATATCAAAAGAAATTGTATTAATGAAAGCAATCCTGATTAAAGTGCCTGTTACACTGAGGTTGTAGGAGACACTGGGACATTTCCTTTGATTAAAGTTTACTGTAAGTATGGGAGAGACATATATGCATGGTTTGGGTGTCAGGCCTGCGTGCTAAGAGTTATACCAGATGTGTGAAGACATCCGTCTCCGGAAGGCACAAAGATATTCTTATCCTGGTGAAGAGAAAGATTTTTCCACAGCCGCTGAAGGATGAAATTCAAAACATTTGGGAGTTTAATCAGGGTTTCTTAAGCTAGGTCGGGAATTCTCCCTCCTGACACTTTTTGACATTAGAGCAAAAAGTGATGGAACACAAGGAAGAGGAAAGCCGATAAAAGTAAAAGTACATATCCGTATTCAAATGTCGAAGAAGGCCCCACACGAGGCTTATTTTCATCCTCTTCGCCAAATCCTGTGATCAGAGAAGTGAACGCCTAAGAGAAAGGACTGAGTGGTCCCACTCACTGACCAAAGCAAGCTGAAAACGGAACCCTCCCCCTCTGAGAACCACCTCCGCTCCAGCCATATCGCTACTTTCAATCATCACTCAGCTGATTCTCACTCATTCTGGCAGCGCGCCCCCGGAGCCTGGGTCTGCTGGACTGCCACAGCTTCATCCCACGGGGACGAGCTTGTGACACCACCCAGAGGGACCCTCTGGCAGGGCCAGCGGTCCCATGCGACACTGCTGGTGAGGGAGACTTGTGTTACGTGACTGAGAGGGAGAAATCAAAATCAGCCTCTCCTCAGCATGCTTGTTGCCGTATCTCAGCTTACCGCTGCCATGCTGGGCTCGCTCAAACAATGCCTTAGGTGGAAACAAAATTCTCAGAAATCCTCCCCTGGATTGCTCAGAATCATTCATATTCATCAGCGGTTATCAGCACGCAAGCAAGGCCCACGTTAATTAAATATCTTTGGCATTTGGGAATTGAAGGGTTTGGTCTGGCTTTGTTTAAGTTTACTTTTTTATTAGAAGAATTAACTTAGACTGGAATAACTTTCTCTGATGTCTTTCCTGGTTACAGAAAGACATGCTTATAAGCAAGATATTTGAAAATGCATCCATAAAGTCAGAAAGAGCTTATCACTTACGTCAGAACTCAAAACTCCAGCCTCCATTTTTTAACATTCATCTTAAGGCATCAAATGGGAAAATTGTAGGGAAAATACTTCCCTTACTGATACTTTCCCAAGAATGCCAACTACCTTTGAGCCTGGATCAAAATCAATCACTTCTATTATCAACATAATTTATACAAATATAACTATTTCTAGTCCTTTAGATTTTTCATTTGCCACTTTGGCACACACAAAAAGGTAACAGCTTTACAGCTAGGAAGGCATATCTGCTTTCAAACCTGTCATGAGAGGTAGCTCCTTCTATCCCAAAACCACCCTGCCGCCCGCAGGGCACACCACAGTGTTGGTGGGAGTAATTATGACACCTAGTGGCTTTGGTGGCAAAAGGCACAAGAGAAAGAAGCCAGACGTGGACTGTTGCAGGAGATATCATCTGTCTTTGGTCAAGAGTAGGTAGGACTGAGGGTACCAACAGAAAACAGCCTTCTGCCAAATGGCTGCAAAAGTATGGCTGAGGTGGAGTCTAAAGAACCAAGAGTTTTTGCTAAGTTCATTGCCTGCCTTTATTTTTTTAACAGCCTAGCTCCTATTTTTTCTCAACTGAATATCATCACGTAGACAGCCTTCAGGAACACATTTCAGCAAAAATCTTGCTGTGGTGGCATCTGGGCATGGTGTTACTCTCGCATTTTTATAAGACATAAAACCTTTCTATGGTTGAGTGTCTTTGTTTACTGAAGAAAAACAAAACAGCTAAGTTGTTTCAAAAGCACAAAGTAATTCACAATGGGTAGCATCTTAGTGATATGATCCAACCACTCTAAGGAAGAATAAACTGCAAAAAATATTAATGGTTACGGAGCTCTGCATCACAGGGAAAAAAAATGTAGCATTTTTCTGTGGAAATAAGCTTGAGCCACCAGTTCACAACTCTGTCATTAAAGTCCCTTGCCTCACGCAGCATTAGCTCCGTGCTCCCTGGAGGGGCTGAGGACTCAAGACCAAGGCCAAGACTTAACAGGTACAACTGAGAAGATGATATGAAAAAAACTTCCTGCCACTGCTGAACCTGACATCTCTGAAGGGAGAGGCGTAAGAAAGAACAAAAGATAACTCAGTCCCAAAAGGTACAATGGACAGCTGAAGATTCGGACCATGTTAAGTCACTGCTTTTTCCTTGGTCTTTTATCATTCATATCTGTCTCTGCTGCTGCGATGCTGATGACGCACAACACTCCTTCAAGCCATGAGAGTCACAGATGTTTTATACATATATTCATAACGAGGTGGAATTTTTATTAAACTTGTCTGTGAAAGCTATTGTGGAGCCTGAATTTTGTTTACTACAATATAATAAATTTCCTAAGCAGTGGTGACACCATGGTAACAATATTGCTAATGTAATTATTCCTGCCTCTAAAATAGAGCCAAGTCTTTGTAACATGTAGCAATGCTATCCAATAATTGAATGCGATTAGGTTTCCTTTCTTCTAAGCAGGAGGTGAGGTACTGAAAATACACTCTCCATGGTAATTTGAATCAGTAATTATTAGCAGAAATCTACAGGAGGAATTACATATTCTCAACCCATAGCCTTCTGTTTGGTTGTCTTTTCTAAATCAACCAGAATTGGACATAGAGATTTTGATCTGTGCATCCTAGCAATTTAGGAAGGAAGCAGCTTGTTCAAAGCATACATGCATGCACGGAGAATCATAGCTACTGAGAATATACATTTTTGCAGAGCTAATCAAATAAAGCCTTTTTCATGGGTTACATTTTAACACGGTATTGCAAATTTCTGAAATATAACAAGGTGGAAGGACAGTCGTACTCGAACAAATCGCAAATGAAGTGTAATTACCTATCTGCGCTGCCGGATTTAAGCTTTGCAGGGAAATACCTAAAAGAAGTTTATAATGATTCTCATCAGTACCAGGAAAAATGTCTGAGCGAGGAGGATCTATGAAAGATCACAGGAAAAGTGTTCGTCTGTAAAATGGCCAATGTCAGTAAAACATTTAGAATTCAATGGTAATTGTTTATTATTATTATCGTTATATAACTGCGATTGCTCATCTCTGCTATTAAAACATATTTATATTTTAGGGGATGAGTAAGTGGACAGTTTAGCCCCTCACAAACCATTACCTCTATAAACATGTACTTGCATGTATGTCTACTAAATGAAGACAGGAGCTACTGTGTCATGATACAGCTCTGCTGAAGCCAGATAAATTTCAGTGTAATCTGCACCGAAAGATGCATCTATCTCCTAGGTTCTGTTAATGAGAAGAGAGAAGTCGTTTTAAAACCGTCCTTGTTAAAATTAAGACTGCTCATTTAATTTCTCCTATACAGAAAGAAGGTGTTTGATGGACTGAAATGGAAAAATCTCATGGAAAAGAGCCTGGTCCGTGGATTTCAAACTGTTTTACTTATATTCTGAACTCAGAACTGGGCCTCAGAAACAATAAGAACAAGAGAATATTACTGTGACTGTGCATGTAAGAGCCAGCAGTATGGCGTGTGGAGGCATCTGAGTTCCTTGAGCTTGGCAAAGCTATTCGCTGCGTTTCAGAAGTTGTGTTCAGCAGTCACCTTTGCCCGTGCCCTTCACGAAGGCTGCTAAGCATTTTTCACACCGCTAGAAGCATGGTCAGGAAACACCTGAAGGGAGGTAATAAAGAGACCTCTATCAAAGCAGGCTGTTTTTGCCAAACGCCCATTGCAGTCAATAACATTACTTGCACGCTTAATGTTAAATACTTGCTTAAGTGCTTTGCTGGAGAGAGGCCAGATGGCTCAACGCTTTGCAAAACTGAGCTCTAAATTAAGCTTCCCTAAGGTCTGGTTGTCCTTTACCGCGCTCCTCCTCGGCCTCGTCACACTGAGGTTCTCCAGGGACTGAGTGGGCACCGATTTCTCACTTACTTATGCCAGTTCAGAAATGACCCAGCATCTTCGCTGCTGTGATCATGGCTTGTCTAAAAGTTCCTGAAATAAATAGATGCAAATAATGCATTTGCTGAGAAAATATTAAATTTGGGATTTCTGAGCTTCTGACCCCAGAATTAGATACTACAGAGAACAACTTTCAGACATAGTTATTAGACATAGAAGTTCCCTCTGCAGCGTGTTATGAGAGGTGGGCACCTCAGAAGAGCTATTTTAAAAGGAAATTGCATTCAGAGCAGTAAGCTGCCTACACATAGACAACTGCAAATGTTAAGCTGCACTTTAGCAGCTTAATTGTTTCATGTAAGATATATAAAGGGTGCTGAGCACTCAGATCCAACCCAGAGTTCAGCTTTTTCAGATGGCTTCGATAGCTAACAGGCTCAATTTTCAGGAACACACTTTGCTTTTTTGGAACCTAAGTGAGCAGAGAAGCTGAGTTATTTAGATCAGAGCTGGAGAACTTCAGCAAGACTGTGGCCGAGGTGACACTGAGCCTGAAATCTTGTACCCGTCCCAAAGACAAAATTTCAGGAGTTGAGGTGCGGGTGAAGGGAAATGAGTCCTTTGCACAACACTTTGCACTGAGAGAAAAGAAGGGTTAAATAAACACCTGTTTGTAACTGAAATAAAAAATATGTTATCATTTCTTACCTGAAAACACCGTCCTTTAATTTCTAACCCTTTAACAGTCTATTGCTCTGAGGATTCTGTCTGACTGGTTGCTGTCTGACTATAAAGATAAGGATAAATGTGAAGACTGGTCTGTACACAGTGATATACTTTATTGTCAAACTGGGTGCTATGTGAAGTCAATAAACCTCATAGCTGTTGATCATGCTGGAAAAGGAAATTAATGCAGACACGGCTTGTTTTTGCAATATGCTAGGTATGTCTGCACACCGTCACCTGATCGCCTCTAGCTGTTTGTATTTGTTTGAGTTGGATAGGATGCAACTATCCAAAGTCCACATAAATAATAAAATCACTGGTGACCTTTGAGAAACTTCAGCGTTGTAATCATGATGTTGAGGGAGGCACCTGGGAAATGACTTAGAGGATCTTTTTTGGCCAATGTGGCCCGTTAATGGGAGTTAAAATAAACTCAGTGAGAAGTGCTCCAGCCATCAGCCTGCTCTACCTGTCCATACAAGCTGTATTTCAAAATATCCACAAAGATACCCACTTATCAGTCACACTTCAAGAGACCTATGGTTTTCATGATTTTGAAAGATCAGTTGATATGTTTCGTTTCTGTAACTTAATAGGCAAGACTTTGCAAGGTGGTCCTCAAATGCTGTTTGGAAGAAAATGTTTTTGCAGCCTGGCTGTTTCTAGCACACAAGCTAGGCTTCTGAAAGTAGTTTAAGGCCATCTGAAACTATGCTGCCCTGGGGCCCTGAGTGGATGCAGAGTGTCCTTAGTTCATCAGTTCATATTTGCACTGTTCATAATGGCAAATCACGGTAGTATCCCATTCCTACCAAGTCTCATATAGACAAATATTTCTATTCATAAGCAGGTCCATAGAAATCAAAGTCAGCTGGGGGCGTACAAGTTTGCACGGTACATCCTTTATTTGGCTAGCTGTGCTTTTATTATAAGTGTTACAGATATAACAAAGTTCCTTGCTGTTTTTACACTTTGGTACCGTTCTCCAGTAATCCATCACTGCTATGTCAGGCAAAAGCCCAAAACTTAATCAGGTGGAAGTGGTTTGTTTTCTAAAGGAAGAAATTTCTCCTGAACCACGGTGCATTATGAATTTTCCAGCCCTAGCAGATCAGCAGGTTGATATTTGAGCCGCAGCGAGAAATGCAGTTGCATGGTTGAATGAAAGCAGTAAAAACAATCAAGTGCCCTACTGAGCATGTGGTGTTGCTACTCTGCTTTGCTCCATCTCGTCATGAATTATTCTCAACTTGGTTGCATCAAATGAAGGAAGACACTCTGGAAAACCACCATGCAGAAAAGTCTTAGCTCTGCATGTATTTCTGTCCTTTTTTGGTAAGTAATTTAGATACAAAAAAAAAATCTTTCACTCTTTCGGACTACTACCCTGTGATTTCTGACTGGTATCACACAATCTGCAGTGCATCAGTATATGCGCACCCAAAACCAATGCAAGAAAAGAGGTTGCATCAGTGTTCGCCCATTGCCTGAAGTTTTGATTGCCGAAATGGAAAGCTGAGGACATGGCATTAGCGAAGCCAGCACTAACAAGTGACTCAGGCACTGCTCCTAGTGCTCTCCCCACTGCTGCAGGGCAGAATATCTGCTCCCTCGTGCCTACTCTCCCAGCTCTGAACAAGTCTCAGGCCTGGAGGGTCTCTTATGCTCTCCTGATCCTACATTGTATCTCCTCCAGCCACGTTTGCTGCATGATGATATTCCTGCTCTCCTTATCCAGGACCCCTAGCACATCCTGACTGTCACATCTGTGGCAGATCCGTTAGCTCCTTGGCCTGTCCAGTTGGCCATCCCAGCTGGGGAGTGAAGGTGGCGTGTGGCTCTGGGTGCTGACAGCCACGGTCACCAGGATGCACGGTTTGGGGCCCTCTCTCCTTTCTGAGAGCCCAGCACAAGCCCATCCAGGATCTCACACGCAGACACTTGCTTGTCACATCGCCTGTCCTGCACTTGGGGTAATCCCACACTTGCCTCCTTTTTCAAAGGGTCTGAGATAGGAAATCTCCATCCTTAAGATTTGGCTTTTTTTGGAGCAGGGAACCTGTTTCACGGCATAGGACCCTGGCTTCATGAAGCACTACAGCCAGGGGAGTGGGGCCTGGAGTCCTCATGTGCAGATAATTCTCCTTTACAGCATTTGTGGCAAGCTTTAATCTTTCCAAACAGCTCTCTATGGCTCCAAAGGGACGCATCTGAATGGCCCTAATAGGTTGTCATCATTTCACTAATGGGGTTTTAGTGCCTGACTTATGGGCAGAGACCTAATCCCTCTTCTCATTACTGCTGTGCACAATGGTCCTGCTTCACCCCTCACCCACGCAAGTGTCTCTCTGTTGATAGAAAGGTGTGAGTGTCCTGACATTAGGAAAAGAAGTTCGGAAGGAGCAATTCAATTCCCTTCCACAGTTTAAATAACAGAGGACTTTGCACACCACGGCTTTAAGCAGAGCTGGGTGGGAGACAGTTTAAAATCTTTCCATGACCTGTTTCATGTAGCATTTCTATTCACCCCAGTACTGCTCCGCATTCAGACAAGAACCATGCTCAGTACGATGTCCAGCATCTCAGTAGGAGCAAACATACAATGCTGGGAAGCACAATGAGAGGGGAAAGACCTGCTCTTAAACACACCGAGCTGCTGCCAAACACAGAGGATCTGCACTTGAGAGAGTGGACTGGGCTATCCTAGTAGGTGTCACATGAAACTCTGCCCCCTGTTCCCTGCGGGTTACTGATAGCTGGAAATCTTTGACAGACATCATATCTAGCTACTATTGTGCCTGTAGCTGACTTCTGTGTTCTGTAAGAACCTTCATGTATGCCGTTAAAAAAGACAACATTTTCTGGCATAAGGAAACAGAAACACTTTCAGGCTCCAGATGCCAAACCTTCACTGAGGATCCAGGAAAGCACATCTGTTACAGGATCCCTCAGGTCCGCGTGGCTAGCGCTGGGCCAGTGACGATGCTCATTCATCTCAGATCCCTTTGTTGCCAACTCTTAAACTACCTGTACGAGGGGTTGCATCCCATTCCTCCACAGATGCTTTGAGGAAGGTGTTGTCATCTTTCTGGCGGGGGGTTTATAGAGGAGATAAAGCCAGGCTGTTCTCAGAGGTGCACAATGAAAGCTGAACAAAAGGTAACGAACAAAAGCTAGAGCAAAGTCATAAGAAAAAAATTATTTGGCGTGAGAGTGGTTAAGCACTGGAGCAGGATGGCCATAGAGGCTGTGCAAATTCCATCCTTGGAGATTTTCAAAACTCGGCTGGACAAAAAGCCCTGAGTAACCTGATCTAATTCGGAAGTTAGATCTGCTTTGCGCAGGAGGTCGGATTACAGACCTCCCGAGGTCCCTTTGACCTGAATTATCCTATGAGTCTATGACTCCACAGCTGTTTCAGGAACTGGGCTACTGCTGTTAACACATTCAGAATAATGGAACATCTTGATGTTAGTATCTTATCTTAAAAACACTCTTAACTCAAGCCAGACTAAACTGAATCATATATCTTTATTTACAAAACCGAAAATAAACAAATACAACTGAACAGTCTACTCACTGAAAAAATTAAATTAATTCACTCCTTCTCGGTGTCCGTCTGGGAAAAGGAATACCTAACTCACACAGACAGGCACCCAGTCCCCACACATACAGGTTGCAATCACAGGTGAGAAATCATTCTTGGCAGTAGATCTTTATATTCAGTCCTTTTTCTTGGATTCTCCCAGAGGTTCAGATCAGACTCTTCTGTCTTTGAAGAATATTGGTCCTCAGACTGCTCAGGATGCAGTTTCAGCACTCCCTGCTCCAGACTTTTGGTTGTCTGCACTTATTTGGAAACACCTGTGTTCCTCTGGGCAGAGCAGATCCTACAGACTTCACATAATTCTGGTGAAGATTAGCACACCTCCACCCTCCTTCCCTTGGAAAGCCATGTAAATCTCTTGGTGTAAAATTTTTCTTTATATGGTAGTTTATGCCAAGATATAAATATACAACCACACTTAATCCAAACATAAGCAAGAGGTTATGTTGTGTAGCTCGTTACTGACTCTCATTTAAAACAAGTCCCAGTGATAATAAAACAATCAGGAGTCATACTGGGCTTGGCACTACTAAACCCAGTTTAGTCCCCAAACCTGTCTTTGAGGAGTGTTTTGACTTCCTCCTTAGTTGAGAGGATGTGACCTATCTCCCAAGCAAAAGCTCTGACTACATTGTGTTTCTAGTCAATAAAAGAGAGAAAAGTTGGGGATACTGCAAACATCAGTAAAGGAAGAGGCTGAGGGTGTTTGTCACTGTTTGAAATGGCAACCTACTGCTCAGCATGGACTAATTGACCTAGTTGTTCGGTGTTGCCTGACAGACCGAATTACCCTGGAAAGAGTGTCCCTGACCTCACACCTTCTACTGGGAGAGAAGTCCTACATCAAACCCACATCCTGCCTCGAATTCACCAGAGGTCTTTCGGAGAGTGCGAAACATATTAACATTAAACAATGCTAATGCACATATGTTAACCCAACAGTGGGGACCAGGTGCTAAAAAAATGAATCCAGAACGCGAGGTATAGTTGCCAAATCCTGCCTTTGCCTCTGATTATCCCACGTCAAATCATTCCCTAGAGTTTTACCTGTAATTTTGTCTCAGGTTTCCCAGCTCTTTCTTTTGCAGCAGGAATGTGAGAGGTTTCTGCCTTGTGGAAAGAGCAGTGGAATCAGCTTGAGGAAGCTGTAGTTACCCTGCACGTACCAAATGAGCTGAAATTGTTCTTTTCTCCCAGCTCCATGACCCTGTACTTTTAGTTCACTCTGACTGATATCATGGTCTTCAGCTGTACACATTGTGGAGTCTTGTGCATGACGGCTGGGGAAGTGCATCCATTTTCTTTAATACACTGTATAGCATGTAACACGTATCAGTAGTGAATGCAATTTCACCATAAAATCTATGTGTTTCATTATGTGCTCCATACGATGTACACGTTCTGTCATGAAATATTGCTCTCTGTTTGCTGCTTTACGTTACGTTTCTCTTGAGGTTACCTTGACTTTCATCTGGCTTCTATGCTAGGTTTTTATGCCCACATAACCTTTTAACACATGCATGCTTTTTGTTACAGGTACAAAAAGAGTTAGGTTCACATACTGAGGTTTTTATTAGTGCTCACAGAGAGGTCTCATTACTCTAAAAGAAACAATAATACCCGCTTTAAGGCAAGTCTTCATCTTTTCAATGGCCATATATGCTCCTATTGTCTGCACCATAATTTTTTCTTTAGGTGCTAACACAGGAAATGCTCAGAGAAAAAAAAAAGTCTGTTCTTCATTGACTTCACACAGCTTTTTTATACTAGTCCAAGCGATGCAGATCATTGCACAGGCAGACTTCATACCAATAGCGGGAGTAGCACTTTATACAACCAGCAGTCTTGAGCCTGTGCTGCTGAAAAATCAACTGTGGTCCGCTGGAATCAAGAACCTACGGTGACATAAATGAGAAAAGCAACTGACGTATTTTCTTAGCACAGCTTTTCTGAGAAGGCTAATTAATCGGCTCATGGACACCCTTTGAAATTACAGACCTGTATTTTCCGTCACCTTGTCCCAGTTTTACGTTGTTACAACCCCACCAAAGTCACAGCAGTTAAAATAGGAGCAACCAAGTGATGAACTGCTCTCACCAAGTCCATAACACAGACTCAGGTGTGATGCCCAAGATACGCATGGCACAAGACAATTTCTTTGGCATCAAGGAAAGCTGTGACTGAGCTCAGTATCCCCAGGTGACTCTCTTGACGTCGCAGACGGGCAGAAGCGGAGTGCTGTAGGGAGGGAAGGCCTCTCTGAGCAGAAGCAGCAGGAGAACCGGGCACAGGATGAAGCTCCTCGTTTCAGCATCTGCAGCAGATCGCTTTGTGCAGAGAGTAACACTGTGAACTGGGTCACAACAGATGACTACGAAGTGTCATGTGTGTGACAGCGGATAGTCACCAATTCACCTACCAAGGCCGACTCTTCTATTACAAGGAACTCCTGGTGATCTTTCTGTCTGATATGCAATTATGTGGAGCAAAAGGGGGAGGAATTTTAACATTCGGATATTAACTTTCAAACACCGGATTGTGTTTAAATATTGCCCTTCACACACAGGCTAGCAGTCCTGATTTTCCCTTGTCTTTCATCTGGTACAGCCACTCACCCCCTGCACAGTCACTGAAACGTTGCCATTCTCATAAGACGTTTTTATGCTCATTTCATAGGATTTACCTAAAAATGGAAATGGAAGAAAGGGAGAATCAGAACCAAAGTTCTCAGGAGATAACAGTAGGATTCACATCTCCATGATGATGCTTACAGCCATGAAGAGTTTAGCCCTGAACACCATTCATAAGCAAAATACTGAAAGCAGCTTAAAGTTCACGTAGCTGAAAATGACTTTTGTATGAAAATCCCGTCATGTATTTACAAAACCTCTGACCCCATAGGATAATAACAGATTACAATTACAAATGAATGCGGCTGTATTTCATTATTAATTGTAACATGTTCCCAAGCTGTTAAGCCGCATGGTCTGCTGATCATGCTTGACCCACAAATGGAAGTATGCTGCGCAATAAAATTTCACACACTCTTGGTGTCCTTTCTAATTAGTGAATGAGTCATGTCCTATATTCTCAGAGCAGAACTGTATTTCCTAGTTTCTAAGAGCATGTATCGATCGGCCTGCAGATGTCAATTCAGGTTGTGTCGTATAGCACAGTTTTAAAGGTATTGGCAGATCAGAAGCTAAGTTTTATGCCAAAATTGCAGGCACCTTCAGGAGTTTGATTTTGGAGTTGGTCACTTCTTTCAAAATCTGCTGCTGTTTTTTTTTTTTTTTTTTTTTGGATTAGGTACATTTGGGAGGTTGGGCTGAGTCTGAACACAAACTCTGTGTTTGTCCCTCTGCATCTGTGTGTGACAATAAAGTGTCCTTCAGCTGAAGCGGAGACAAGGAGGCTGTTTCTGAGGGCATTGTCAGGATATCACCGCATGGTGTACACAATTAGTTGTGATGTACGAATTGCTGCTCCAGCTCCAAGGGCTCTCTGCTGACAGCAAGGCTTGCTCTGCGACTAAAATGACTCGCTGCCAAACGATCCTACTGTTCAGGAAAAAGAATAGGCTAGTTTAAATGAGGTTATTAAGTCACTCGGCCAAATTCCTACCCCAGGCATTTATCCTACATGTCTCCTCCAATTCTGTAACACAGCTGTTAATTGAGAGCTGGATTTTGTGCAAAAGTAATGCAAATCTCACCCCTCCAAGCTCCCTCAACCACCAGGGAACTTATAAGTACCCTCTCGTCTCAAATGCTGATAGAGACCAAAGGGACCCTTTCCCCATACCTTAAGGTATTGTCTAAGTGCCCATGGCACGGATTTATCTCCCTAGACAATAAAATGCACAGGCAGTGCAAATTTCTCTTGCTTAAGCATATTTTTTATACTGATTATGAACAAGATCCTTAGCTGGGCTGAGCTAGGAATCTCCCATTAAATCAGTATTGATTTATTCCAGCAAAAGCTAAACTGCTTTCTCCACCATACCCTTCCAGACGGGTTTCAACTGATATCTGACCAGAAGGGCTGAGGTGTTTCTGACCAACTGACTGAGCTCCCCCCTTCCCTAACAGCGGGCTGAACTCCTCTCTCAGCAGCCACGTAGGTTAGAGGAGAGCCGCAAGGGCACAGCAGAAAGGGAAAAGAGGCCCAACTGACGGATTTATTTCACCCTAATCTGATTTACTGGACAAAAGAAGCTAAATTTTCCAAGCCTACACAAAAAAGAGACAATTACTCAGAGGACTGGGCTGAGGAATAACATCAGCTGGTTATAAATAACAAAATTCTCCCAGGCTACCTGGTTTTGCTGTTGGCTGTTCCTTCAAAACCCAAGCACTGTGAAGGCACAGGAACTATTAAACGGTGCCTCTAGCTCATGTCACCTTCTGGAACGGGTGTTTAAAAACCCTTTGCTGATCAGTTGGGGTCAATGCCTGTTACCCACCTGGAGGCAGTGAGTCGACCTTTGCATTGAGGCTCCCAGGGCTGGAAGCCGGATCGGGGAATGGCAGGTCCCACACAAGGAAACAGCTCAGCTGGGATGTGAGTTACTGCGCATCATCTTCTCTATATGTCACTTTAAATATTAGAGAGCTGCTGACACACCCCCGCTTATCTCTTCCAAGCTACCTAAGCCCAGTTCCCCTCGCAGCTCCTCTATATCATGTGCTCCAGCCCCTCCAACAATTTTAGTGGCCCCGTGGTGGAGTGCGACTACCCCCGCCATCCCGATTTCAAGCCCAAGGTGTGATGGAGGGCAATTCCCTTATCTCAGGCTCCAGCTGACCGCAAATAGCTCACAGCGCCCAGGGCTGACCAGGATGAACTAGGCGAAACTGGTTGCAAATGGTGAATGAGCAGAAATGGGCATGAGATCAGCAAAAAGGGGTGTCTTTTCCCCTACATGGTATGAGATTAGCAAAAAAAAGGTATATCTCCACACCAAATATTGTATGGCCGTGAGTCAAACTCTGTGCCCGTAAATAGCGCTGCAGCTTAGAGCCCATTGAGCTCTCCTACATGCCAGCTGGCTGTACAGCAGTGAATCTCCCCTTGAGTTGGGACACTTTTCAAGGTTATTCCTCGAGGCTGAGAGACTCCTTACCCATGACAGATCCTCAGTAAGAGACTAATAGCACGCTGAGACTTTGCAGACTTTGCTAAGTGTATCTCAGATTGATTGTGCACATAATCCTTTAGACATAAACTGTTGACTAAGTCTGGGACTAAGGAGAAGTTTGGCGAGCAAGGGAGTCCACTCTGAACCCCATGACTCAATGGGAGGATCTCCTTGACGATTTCGCCTGGCCCTGTCCCCTGTGCAATAAATAACCTAGGGAACCTTGCCACTGACCCTCGTTAAACCACTCTCTTATTTACCATTGAACTTTGTTAAATCACGGTCTTATCTCAATAAAACATGTTGCTGCTTCTCTCTTACGAGTGAAGTACATCACTCCTCACTCATGCACGACAGACCCTCTACTTGGCTCTGTCCCGATTATCGATAAATGCTGACCTTGGTATAAAAATACAAGGTTTCTAGACCCATTCAAGACATCAGACTTCAGAACTGCTACACAATTATGTATTGGAGAGCTAGTTTAAGCAAGTTTATCGTCTTCCAGATGTATTAGCTATATACTTCTGTTTTAGACTTTGTAACTCATGTAATTTAGACACCTGGCTTTACAGATGGTCAGAGAGTAAAAAATATAAAAATATTCCTTGTGCATCTGTTTAAACATTTGCAAAATAGTGTCTCCATAAAACCTAAGGCATATGGAGCCTATTACTACTTCATTAATGTTATAATAGCATCCAAAGGCCCCATGCAGGTAGGGGTACTGCTTTTGGGTGCTGTACTTCCATGCAGAAAGAAACCATGTTATCTCAAAGAGCTTAGCCCAAAGAGTGTGCAAACCACCTTATACAAATTGCAGGAGGGGAAAGAAAGACGCAGAAAAGGGAAACAGCATAGCTTCTTCAAAGAATTTGTCAACTGAAGGGCTAGAAATAAGACTCAAGTTTTTGAACTTACAGACCAATCTTCTACATGTCTCTTCTTTTCTTGTTGCCCATCTTCTAAGTTTTATTAGCATATCTGTTGAATGATCCTGACAGAAGTCTTATGAAGTCTTCAGACTCTGCAAGAATTGTGAACTATTAAGTGTCTATGCCAGACTTAAATCATTAAAACCTTTATTCTCCAGCTCACTATAATATATGTTCCTATCCTGTGTTCCTTCTCAGTACAGTGTTTGTGCAAGGTCTGAGTTTGTACAGCATAATGCTACCCTAATTTCGTGGATTCTCTGATGTGCATGAGAAAAGTGTGCTCTTGGATTAATCTTATACACACAAATAAAGTGAATGTTGCTGACCTTTAAAGTGAATCTTTCTTCTAGGCAAGGCAGACTGAGAGTCTAAAAGGAAATTGAAAATTCAGCAGGAAAGCATTAGCGCCTAGAGGCATCAAATGAATGTTTGGCCCTATCTGTAAGAGCACAGGACTGCAGGGACCCCTCGACTTATCAGCTCTCTCTCCCAGTCTAATAGGCAATGGGGTCATATAATCCCATCCAAAACTCTGAAAATTTTCTCCTTCTTCCTTTATCAGCTCTGTACTTGGCAAATAACTTAGGCAGAGGAAAGATGACAGACTGCCTAAGCCAGAGCCTCGTGCAGAACCTTCAGATGTGGGTAACAGGACTCTTTGTGTGGCTTTCTCATGTGTCTATCCACATGATAAATTATTTAGTTATCCTTTGACATATTTAGGGAGGCTGCTATTTATAGCATAGTAGTTCCCCTCCCCAGCTCCACATAATCTCTTCATCCCCTGAGAAGGTCTGACATATTCAATCTAAATACATACTTTTGTAAGCAGAGGAGGGATCTAAATGCAGATGCCTGCTCATATGTATATCGCCTGCTGGTGCTTCACGTCCTGCAAGTTAATGATTTCTCTACATCTCCTGACATTCATTCTCCCCGCACGGATTCCGGCCCACCACAATCGCTGGACATCCTCTGAGTGCCTCAGCGGCTAATTGCCCCAACCCACCACACAAGGAAACCTGAAGCTGTTTAGAGAAGCAGTTTTAAGCAGTGGCAGCTCAAACAACTTTTAAGCAACTGGCAGACTGGGAGAGATCTGCTCAGAGTTTGGTGCATTTTAATAAGTCTCTCTCCCACCCTTGCAATTGAAATACAGCTAGTTTAATGGGAAAGCAAAGCACAGGCAGAATGAGTAGGGACCACAGACGATACACATCTTTTTAATACATAAAATACAGCTTTTGATATTGTAATGCCAAATGGATTATCCAGGAGAATGTGCTGAAAGGAAACAAGCATCTCCCCTTTCAATATTTATATATCCCTAGATAACAGCCTTCACTGAGATGGATTTGTCGGAGTTACAGTGCTCAGCATCCTTTTATGGCTAGTGTCTCAATTTTATGCCTAACAATAAATGGCAGTGATACTTTCCATTAGAAGTGCACAACAGCTGGATTTGACATGAAGTCCAAAATCTGATTCCAAAAATGGCACTAATTTATGAGGCTTTGACAAAAATACATAAACGCGATAAGAAAATATTGATTCTTCTGACTTTCTCTTTATAGATTTGGCACATCCACTTATGGCCCAATATAAATGAATAATAACAACAGTAATAATGATTAATTTCCTTCTCAGCTCTCAGACCTCACCTCTGAAACTCTGCACAGCTTTGTCTTACCTTCATTACTGCTCAGATTCCCTCACGTTAATCTTTCTTTATTATTGGTTATATTGCAACATCTCCAGAGGTTGCAGCCGTTTAAGCCTTCATCGTAAAAGAATGGGACCTATTTGTTCTGTTGCCAACACGTACACTCTCCATACTGAAGAGTTTATGATGCAATTACAGATGAGGTAGAAGCAATCAAACACACACAACATGAGAACATTTCCTATCGTCTGTTGTGGCTTAATCCCTAATTTCTCTTTTTTCACTCCTCTTGTCTTATCTCGTACGGGGTGTCTTCTAACCGTTGGTATACAAGATTTGTGTTGGCTTAAATCATACCTTAGCTTAAAATGCAGTTCCTGGTGAAGCTCTTCATTGGCAACCCACCTCAGGAAGACTTAGGTCTTGCATCACTGCGAGGATCTTAAATGCTGGTTGTCACTGAGCGTCAGCCCAGGAACAGTTTGCGATGGCTGGTACCTATCTTGGCATCACTGCTTCACGTGGACAAGACTTTGCTCCACAAATAAGATGTGGGATAATACTGACCAGAAGTGGCGGTAAGAAGAACCATTGCTCTTTGTTCCAGCAGCTTGCCTTGAGTGAACAGTTACAAAGCTGGAGTCTAGTCAATTTTCATTATGTTGTCGGTTGAGACTTGAAGCCTGAGTGAGAACTTCAGCTGATTTAAAGAAACAAAGAAGAGTTCTCCAGTTAGAGGAAGGCTCGGAGAAGTGAGCTAAAATGTAAAGAGGTAAAATTCAGAAGACAGAGACCTTGCATTCTTATTTATGAGTTTACTTTTTAAACTCTCTTGACTTTTGGGCCTCTCTGATGTTTTTGTGAGTGCTAGATCTGACAGCATGTAAGTTCAGATTCTTGGTTTGGGAATCAGAAAGAACTGTAAAAGTACTGAGATTTGTCACGACCTGTGTTGAGTTGCAGACTGCACAGAAACACTGATGCATCGGATGATCTTGATTAGTGCTGAAACCGGGAAAGACTATAGATGTTCCCAGGAGAATTATTCAAAAGAGCCCAAGGAGCCCTTTCTAACCATAGTTGAAGAGTGTGGAACAAAGCCTTGTGTTTTTAGCTAGAAACTATGGACTGTTGTAAACATTTTATTAAAAAGTCTTTTAAAGGCTGGAAAATTGGCATCAAAGCCAGCAAGCAAATGAAGTGTACCTAAGATAGATAGAATATGATTTTTAGACTTTTAAAACACCAGTGAAATCCAAAATACTCAATACAAATCTTACCACCTAGGTCAGGATTTCTGCCTTATTTTTTGTGTGATTCCATTAATTGTCATTCATACACCTGGAGAAAGATTGCAGCAAAAAATCCTTTGTTAGAATGTCACTCTGTCCCTACCTTTTTAGTAAGGTTACAGTATGCATCAGAGATCTCTGAGTCACTCCCCAAAACCAAATAACAGAAATGCTTTCTTAATGTAGAAAAATGCCCCCAAAAGGGCAACTTTTGCTGAAGACAAGCAAGACAAAAGAACTTTCAGATTTCTTTCTAGGCATGGATAGGAACAAAGTGCCACAAAATCCCAGTTACTTTCTTCCTTTGCAAATTCCTTTTATCTACGGCAGGATATCACTACTGAGCCATAGGTGACAACTGCATCAGGTCTTGTCTGCTGCTGAAGTTACTGTTTCCTTACTGCTCGCCTGTTAACAAGGAAGGTAGGAGGCAACAGGAGCCCAGCAGTGAGCACAGTGAAATTGCTGGGCACCTCTGGACTTCAATCCATAAGTCATTCTCCCCCACCTCACAGTAAGTCTAATAACATGGATTTCATCCAGCACCTGGAGGCTGTGAGGTGCTTCAGGCTCCTCTGGCTGAAGCTACTTCTGGAGTGCATAATATTAGTGGATTCTCTTTTGGAGGCAGATGACTGAGAAAATCTATGATTTAAAACAAGAGATAGAGACGAAGACAAGAATCTGACAGCGATGTTAATCATACAACTTGCAGCAACAGGGCTTTCTTAATACATCAGCCCTTTGTGGGTATTTCTGATAGATCAATCTACTCGTTGGTATTCTGGAGGAGGTCTACAGGAGCTCAACTCATATTTCTTCCATCAACACATTTTTCAGGAACTTTTTAGCATGTCTGATATATTATGAATATGTGGCTGTGGAATCAAAAATACATCAGGACTGAGATACTCACTTCTGACACTTGCTGTATAGACTGAAGATATTTTAGTCTCACAGGAATCCCAACATCCTTTTTGGAAATGTCAGTCATACGAAAAGAGAAACCTGTACGTTTTCTAGGAAGCCTTTCAAACATTAAAAAGAACATTTAAACACATATTTATTTCCTCTCAAGTCTAGTAGCTCACTGAATGGTCATTTTGATTAGAAATTGTATTATTTTACTGTAGGAATTAGGTTCGCAGTGCTGCACATATGAAAACAATAAAGTCCTCTATTTCTATTCAGCTCCATTTCCATACCACCACTATCTAAATAGCTGACCTCCAGGCAGACCACAGACTTTCTGCCGATCCATCTTTCTAGAGAAAGAAGGTTTTAAAGCAAACTTATCATCTGCTCCTCATGGAAAAAAATGACTTTTTCTTAAAACTCATCAGAACAAATGATGAGCTGACAACGAGGTGATGAGGTGACAATTTTTTTCTTACTGGAAAAAAAAAACTGTACCTTGTCAACATCCCCTCACACATTAGAGAAGTGAGGGGGTGAAGTGATGGAAGTTGGGGCAGAAGGTGGTTGCTTGAGAGAGAAAAATCTCTTTGGAGAACGACTGGATATTCTGGCTTTATAATACAGTGGTATCTTTACAATGCCAAGGCACCTTTAAAATCGGTTTCCTTTGGAATAAGGTCTGTTTTGGATCTTGGATTCTAGCAATGAGAGTTTTGTGCAGCTTGCAGAAATGCCTATGATTTGCAAAGGGAAAAATTGTTGTCAGTGTTTCAGGCTTTGTTGGGACAAAATCTCCCTTATGACATGGTCCTTCCTCGAGAAGGCTGTGCACTAAGTGAGTGCTTAGGAGGCAAGGGGTGTGGAGGAGGCTGGCTTTGCATCAGCTGTTTAGCTTAAACTGAAGGCTCAGGCTCCTGGTTACACCAGGCTTACCACGTTCAGAGAGTTAATAATCGCTAGCATAGCTGCGCTCTTGTCAGCACATCCTTCCCCTGCATATTAATGATAAAAGGTTGGCATCGTTCCCCCGCATGCTAGAAGGTTGGAGTTGATAAAAGTAGGACTTAATGGGATGGCCATCATAGCAATAGGTAACAATCTCACAGGCTCACGCTGCAAGTTACTGATGATCGTTATTTTAACATTCTCTAATGTAGTCTGTTAAAATGTGCACGAGATGTGGGAACAGCCCTAGTGGTTCAGAACAAAGTTCAGCTGACCTAGTTTTTGACAACATCCAGTACTGGATATTAAGAGAAGATATAAGAAACTGGTTAACCTTACCTTCAATACCTCCTCAGAGCTTCTAACCAGCAGCAGTGAGGCACCTCCAAGTCACGTGTTGCTTCTGGGCCATCACGGTTAATAGTCCCCCGTGGACCTCTTCGCCATGAATACGTCCATCCTCTTGTTGAAACCATTTTTACTTTAGATTTTTTTTGATACACAGAGAGCCACAGTTTCATTGATATTTTGAGAAAATACATACCCTTTGCTCATTTAAAATTTACTGCTCAGGCGCTGAGGAGCAATGAAAGCATAAGAACGGTTATTCTGGTGAAGATCAAAGAAGAGCCCAGCCCAGTACTGTCTAACAGTGCCCAAGAAGACTATGGAAGCTATCTATGGAAGACAAGGGTAGGAAAAGAGCGAGGGTGACAATCCCTCCCTCAGTACTATCCCTGCAGCCAGAAGACTAGGGCTTAAGGGTTCCCTGACACAGACTCAAGAGTCTTTAACAATCTGGAGTGGATTTTTTTCTTCCATAAACTTTGTCCAATTGCTCCTTGAAACCTTGTACATTTTCAACAGCACCCTGTAGCGAGGAGTTCCATAACTTAAGTCTATGTCATGTGAAAAATGAGCTTAGTTCTTACAGTACATTCTTACAGCTGTGCGCTCTTGCCATATATGGCTGTTGCTATGTGTTTTAGCTTGTTTTTGAAGGCCTGGCACCTGCGGGTTTCATTTGGTGCCTACTAATCCTTGATACTGAAAGAGCAAGCAGTTGGGCCTTAGGCATCTTCTGCTTTCCGCCATGACATTATAGACTTTGTTCTGCCCCAACACCTCTTTTCCAGCTAAGACAGTTAATGTACAGTTATTCTGTACCTTAAACACACCCTTTCTGAGACCCTGGAAGAGCTCTGATACAGTTGTGATGCATGATTTCTCTCTACAGAAGTCATGCCTATTTCCCCAATATATTTATTCATGTGTCCACTGATTGTTTTATATTACAGTTTCAGCAGATCTTCCTGTTTTGGAAGTCAAATACACCCACCAGACAAACTAGTAACCAGATGTACCGGTTCAAGTACACTATACAGCTATTTCATTGCAGGTAAGAATTCCCTGGATTCCCCTGCAGTTCTTTTTAATGTAGAACTGATTTTTAACAGAATTCCTCTGCTACTGCAATTGTTTCTAGTGATAGGTTACACACTCCAGTAAGTAGTTTAGCTATTTCATATCTGAATTCTTTTGGAGCTGAAAACCTCCTTTGGCTCACTTCTGTCCAAATATCCTTCAGATGGTTTAGAAACTAAGAATTTGGGACCCTCAGAAGAGTCTGGTGTCCTTTCCCTCAGGATGCAAAGCACAGGGTCCTTTCTAGACCTGCGCAGCTTGGTCGGTATAGGTGGGATAAATCAGAAAGCACTTATGCCCCCTTACCAATAGCGACACAGGCCGTTAGGACCTAATTACTATCATTTTTCACATAAGGCTTCATCATCACTAGCAAATAATTTAGTGCAGTGGATGTGGATCAGCAGCAGATGGAAGCTGTTGGTGATGAAATCCCTGCAACTATACTACAGGCAGTTCGGAGGGATTTGATTTAGTCTGGTGCCCTGCCCTAAATATCCCCACCACATATGTGATTTCAGGACACCAGAAGGGCAATCTTTGGTCTGGCCCCCTGTGTCCCCGTCAGGAGACAGAGAGCATTAGCAGTTGGAGCAGAGCGTGTACGTCCCTCAAAAGGAATCCGATCCGCGCACACCAAACCCCACCTGCAAACCACACCCAGGCATCCCAGTGGGGACTGCACTAAGTCCCTGGTACGGACTTCAAAACTGCAATAAAGGCCTGAATCAAATGGTTAACGTGGATGCAGCTTCAGAATACAAGGTTTGTGGAACAGAGACTGTGTTTTACCAAAGCAAGGCCTTGATCCTTGATGGGGTCTCTGCGTGCTACTTTGGTACAAACCACCGTCTTGGAAACGAGAAGCTGCCCTTCAGGAGTGATGTGCAGATCTAGTTTGGCTTTTCTTTATGTAGACTGAAATAGGAATAGCTCCGTTTCCAGGACCCAAAGGTCTATCAGATCACAATCTGTGTGGATGGAGGTTTAGGGGATTGCTAAGAAGCCTGTAGAAGTATTCCCCAAATTGCCATCCTTATTGATATCTTGTTGCACAACAGCGTCTTTATCTTGCCCAGAGCAGTAGAGGTCAGTAGGATTCTCGTATGTACTCACGCTCCCCCATTTGAAAATTGGTCTTGGTGTGTGGCCGCTCCTTTGTTGGTTGGGAAAGATGTGTTTCGGCTCTCAATGAGACTTTTTCAAAGGCTCTCCCAAGAAAACAACTGCAAAGATGGAACTGACCCAAGGGTCAGGGCTGCAGAGAAGAGAGGGAATCAATGGCATAACATCTCTTTTAGCAGCACAGCCAGTGTGGGTCTGTTTTGAAGAGTGAGACAGCCTGTCTTCACTAAGCTAGAATGCGTCTATTTTTAACAGTTGTCCCAGAGAAAGTTCATGGGGAAGAAAGGAACCATTTGTACCAGCAGTTTTAGCACTTCTCAGAGCTTCCTATTTCACATAGCCAGTTTATTTACAAAGAGGCTTTCTTCTGTTCATCCATATGGGAAGGCACCAGGGTAGAAAACTGCAGGGAAGGCCAGAATGCAATATTTGCTCTGAGTAAAGGTCATTGATCTGCTGATCACTGCCTTGCAAAGTGTCTTTAGAAAGGAAGCTGGAGAGAGAAAACAGCACACAATCCTGCCTCTCCAAGAGGCAGCACAGTGTCATAGACAACATTGAGGCAGAGGAGTCAAAACCCCAACTCCCTTCTCAGCTTTGCTCTTAACCACCAGCTGCATTTTTGCAGCCATCTGCCAGCATCTGGGTGGCCCTGGGCCTCCTGTGCTGTTAGAGGAGAGAGGAAGGCTCGCTGCATGGGGCAGCCCAAACCCCCCTGGGTGGTAGCTGCCAGAAGTCTGCTGTTTCTCTCCACTGACCAGGCAGGAGGCCTAGAGGGATAGATTGGCTTTCAGACTCTGGAAATCCAAAGAGGAACCTAGATGCAGGTGAGCTTTTTGATCTCTTTCACCTCTTCAGATATGGATGTTTATAGGTAGTGCTGAGCTCCGCATGAACTTCCTTTTTGTTTAGGATCTCTAGATCTACCAGAGCACAGAGGACACAGAGTAATACAGGGATAAATTCCTCCAGAGCACTGTAATAGGGCAGATCAAACAAGCAACTGAGCTACGAAATGAGTCTCATTCCCCTACTGTTCCTCAAAATCTGTAAACATTCAGTGATTTCTGTTGAGCACTCCTGATCTGCATCAGTGGAAGAATAGTTTTGGAGCAGAGTCCAGCCCAAAGCTCCTTAGGAGAGGTACGAGTCTTTGCATTGACTTCAGTGGGTTCAAGATCAGACCTACTGCAACAATCTCTAAAACACACTGCCCTCAGTTGAAATACATTTGCAGCTTCTTACCGGTTACTATATTGAAGAGAAGGCACTTTTGTTTCATAGCCTACAATACTTCACGAGGCATTTCTCAGGCAAGGCCATGCAGCAGAAATAATCCTCCTCTGCAAAAGGAGTAAGTGGAAGGACAGGGCTTATACACAGAGATACTTCCCTGTCCCTCTCCCACCCTGCAACAATTTGCAACCCAAGGACTGGCTGAGCTGGGGTGATCCGTTGCATATAAGCAGTGATCGCTTCCTTCTGCTATCTACCGCCTAGCCCCATATGTTGTGTGGGAATGGCATGGCCATACGCGCAGCAGAGAGCAATGCAGTGCCCATTCCCAGAAATGAAATGGCCGTTTTCCCAAAGGCACACTGGTGTGTAGCTGAAAGTAGAGCTTGTTACTCTAGGGAAATTCAGCGAACTGGGTAAGTCCTGGCTAACCCTCTTTGCTCCTCTCAGGGAGGAGAGCCTGTGGTTGCTTCTCCAGAAGAGGATCTGGAGTGATTTGCCCCTGTGTTACTCTGTGTCCTCTGTGCTCGGGAGGTCTAGTCTCTCTAACTCCTAGAGATCCGGAGCGACAGCATTTCCACACTGGGTGTCAGTGAGGCCTCTGCATTTCCGTGCCTGCAGCTGTTATCTGGGTACGTGCAAAGGACGACACTAAATGGCCAAGCTCTAACAAAATAAGCCTTTCCTTCAGATAAGCTCTGGCAGTTACTTTAACTAATAAAACAGAGATTTATCAAACAAAACGGACCAAACAGAGCTGCGGGCGAGCAGTTTCCTAGAGAGTTTCTCAGGAACGAGGGAAACGTATGCCGGTACCCATTGCAAAACCTTCAGGGTGAGGAACTGTCCTTGGGACAGCCAGGAACAGGGGCAGGGAGAGGAACCAGCTCTGTAGGGCGATATTCAGCCCTTTGGTCGCAGGATCTTCCTGCAAACCCCCAGTCGCTGCCTTTGCCATCAGCAGGCTTCTGCAGCAAGCAAGGCAGGGTACTATGAGCCAAAATATCCTTTGCTACCCAGCTTCACCTCATTCCTCTAGATAAAAATAACAATCGTATAACAAAGCGTTAAACTGTAGCACATGGCAGGGATCAAATTGGGTTGTAATGCCTTCTCCTAATTTTAAATGCCTGACCTCTGCCTGACCTTTATGTTTCAAAGCTGTATTTTATATGTTGCGTGTAGAAGCTATCTATTAATGCATCCATCTATCTCTCTACCTAAAGGCAGTACAACCTCTGTTGACACCGGACACTTGGAGCACAGTCTGGGATCACAAAGCTGAAGCCCACCGAGCCTGCTCATAATCAGGGAACAAGTCCTGAGCACTGCCCAAGGACAAAGCAGCTGGGGCTGCCTCCTTCAGACCTGACAAGGTGCCTCTTAAGAGTAAGATGTTTGCAGATGACAAATAGGGGAGGGAAAACGGGAGTGTAAAGGGGGGCGGGGAGCTGTTAAGGAAAAGAAAGCACGCTGCTCATTAGAGGCAGGGAAATAACGCCTTTCATACCTGCTTCGCTCCCCTTTGCTCCCTCCATTCTTCAGATAAATGAGAATCCACAGTGGCATGCAGTGAGCTGGCGTGCTTCCTCAATTATTAATGGGAGATGCTTTATTTTATTTAATTCCATGGCTTTGATTAATTTATTCTCCTGGGACATGCTTTTTTTTTTTTTTTTTTTAACCCTTGTCTTCTTATTTCCTCCTCCATTCTCCGGTCTACCTTTCCTCCCGTTTCACCTCTTGTAGTCACCCTTTGCTTGTGTTGCTTCTTCTGCCACCCGGGGTTTTGCTAAGGCAGGCTCAAGTGAGTCAGGCAGGCATGAGGTTTCTCCAAAGGACCATACGCTGCCAGAGTGCCTTCTTGGGAGAGAGTGAGGCCTGCTAGAAAATAATGAGAACTGGCAGGTCTGATGATCCAAAGCGGAGAAACATATGCCTGGCCTGCCTCTTTCATCTCTGTAATTGGGTTTTTCACTCCTGTCAATTAGGGCTTTTTTCTCTTCCTTCTACCCCGGCGTTTCTCTTTTCAAGGAGCACAGGGAGCGTGTTTGAATGGCTGATAGTAAGAGTGGCCCTTGGGTAACATACTGGGGCAATGTGCGGAGGAAGGCTTGTTCGGGATCACAGGAGCCCTCTGTTCAAATCCTACAGTCACTCTGAGTGAGGACCATTTCTGTCACAGATAGATGACATCTCTGGGCACATGGAAATGGGCCTCTTATCTTCTTTTCTTGTCTTCAGGACGCCCTGGATGCTACTTGCTGATATAGCAAGGCTTTTTCCCGCTTCCACGTCCAGCGGGGAAATTTATTCCTAGCAGTGCATTACGGGGATTATTCTTAGCTACAGCAAAGCCCTCTTCTGCTGCTCTGCTAGGGAAATGAAGGCTTAAAATAGGTCGCACCTCCTCTGGGAGAGCAGTACCTGCACAAGACAAATTCTTGCTAACCCTAGATTTAAATATTTCCCCTAGATTGGGCATGTTTTAAATTTTGCCAGATAAAAAACTTATCCATTTGTTGGAGCGGAACAATAGCACTTGCTTTTATCTCCCATCCCAAATAGCAGCTCATTTCACGTGGGAATTCAGAGTACCAGCTCCCAAACTAGAGGCCATTGCAGTGTGTTGGCTGCTGCAGTCACAGCTGTGGTCACCAGCTCCATTACCAGTTTGCAAGCACTGTTACAACAAGAAAACTTTGAAAATTTTTTTCCGCGGAGTGAATTCAAAGACAGTTTTATACTATACAAGAGGTAAAAGCTATCAAGTTTTAAAAGCACTTCCAATTTCATATTCCTTAACGCCATCAAGTTTTGTTTGTTCTTTTACAAGAAAGGTCATAGGAAAAAAATACTTTCCTCTCATTTTTTATTTGTCTTATCAACTGCAAGATCAGTTGCAAAAAATAAAATCCAGTGTATCTAAAATTCCAGATATAGATATACTTGCAGGAACTTGACCAAACCATTCCTTCCCCTTGCTCTCCTCTTGTCGTTTTTTGTGAATTTAATCTGTCGATCAGAGGTCTATTCAAAGCCCTTGGTATTTTGTGAGCTGGGATGGATGTGAGAGGCTAGAGAGCAGCTGCTCAAGGGCCGTTCTGGACTATGCGTCTAATACATAGATGTCTGTATTTATGGATCCAGCAGTTATGGGTCCAGGCCCTATGCGTTTGTCCGAATGAAAGGATACTGATTCTCCAGAGAACAGGGCTCTGTTATAGATAGTGTAGATAAAACTCTCCTCTCCTTACTGATTTCAGTGGAGCCATGAATTAGACTCTGAAGATTGCTGTGTATGTTATCTATTTAAAAAATGCCTTAATTTTACTGCCTAACTGTTCCCAGAAGGGGCACCTGAGGGTGGGTGGCTGTGCATGTTTCTGTACACTGGAAAGGAGACAGCATACATGCTCTTTAAACTTCTTCAATTTTTCACCTGAAAAAATGCCGAAATGAGTAAGTAATATTATATAATAATAATCTTTGTACTAATAAATAGATTTTATCTGAGTAACCGACTGCATCAAATGTTTGGAGGTAGTTGTACATCAGCTCAGCTGTTAAAAAAGGTGGTCAGATTCAGGAAAGAGAAATCAATTTACAAGCCCTGACAACAAATAAGTGTGTCTCATTTTCAAATAATACATTGCAGGGACCTATCCAAAGAATGAAGGACTTGGAGCTGGCCGTCTTCCTGGCTATACAATACACCAGCAGAATAATGCAGTTATTGTCCTAGACCTTAGCCCTGAGCACACTTGCCTTTGCACGTACTGATTCTTCAGGAGTTCGTTAAGCATCTGCTGGTAACGGCTCTCACTGCACCACTTGCTTTCATGGGAACTGTGAAGAGGAAGCGCAATTTGCAGGAAATGAAAAAGGCGCTTCCGAGAATCGAACCCTGGAGTAATTAACGTATCTGAAGAATAAACTCCAAGGAGTCTGTAACTGGGAACTGAGACACTCTGACGTGTTTGTTTAATCACAGCATCCACAGAATACGTATAGCTCAAATTCCACTTAGCTACTGTGATTTTAATTATGTTGGATTCTGCTGAATCCTGAGGTTTTAGTCTAATATTTTAAGAAAAAGAGCCGCACCTGCAGCGGAACTGGCACCTCTCCAAATCTCATGAGATCAGGGTGTCACATCAGGTAAAAAAGCAAGAAGAAAACTGAACACCACAGCTGAGATTCTCTGTTGGCATATGGAAACACAGGTTTAAACTAAAATCTTTAAAGCTATGTCAAAGTACCTCAAATGTTGTTCATGCTGTCTGTACCACCCAGCCACAAGGAACCCAGAGCAAAAGCAACAACAGCAGGTTTCAACCTGAGCCTTTATAGCTGTCTGCAAACAGTGGCTTGAATAAATAAGCTCAGCCGTAAAGCTTTAGTCGAAGTCATGTGGTCAACCCATGCTGCACCAATGATGATCCACATAATTAATTTTAACAATTCAGTAACAAAAAAGATCGTATCTGCTGAAAATCTGGCCCTGAATTTTCTTTAAGAATAACTAAGGGCATATTGTTCGCTGGACTCTTATACTTGAAGATATTGGGCCGTCAGATATTTAACACCTTTTAAAATATATATATAGTAATTGTATAATGTCCGTCATTTGCTGCCCTTCCCAAGCTCTGTCACTTATTTTCTCTTTGCCTTCTCCATCACCTCAACTAACACAGAAGGTAGATAAACAGCAGTAAAGGCGGACACAGCTTACAACACTCTGAAATGCCAAAGAGCTAGATAAGTCTCCAGGGAGGCAGCAGCCTTGAGTTCGATGTGAATTTCAGATGAAGCAGAGGAGGCACTGAAACCTGGCCCACTGGAGAGAATGATCTAATCACTGGCTATTATTCCCCTGTATCGCTCGAAAATCTGGCTGTTGCAGCACCCTTTCCTTTTACGAAGTCTAGATCCAGCCCCAAATCACTGGAAATTGGTTCCCAGATGAGGAATTAATGCCTAAACAGTGCAGTAGCATTGGCAATAAACAATAAGTCAGGGGAGGAAATCTGACTCTATATTTTATCTTGTACATCAGTTATGTGCTTGAAATGCAACGATGCAGGTTACATTTGTGTGGGCACAAAATTTCAAGTTTTTCTGCCCGAGTTTAAAGATGTAGTGAATTCTGATTCGGTAATTAGATCCATTACCCATTAGAGGCATTACTGCTGTAATGGAAACTGCAAATTAATGTTTCAGAGTCAGATTCCTGTGTTTTCCAACTCTGTAATGCCTTTCTGGGAGGCACCCACAGACACAGTGCCTGCCCAGTTCACTTCTTGCTAGTCTCTGCTTTTCCCTCCACTGTCCTCAAGGAGCATCCTTGACCTCACTTGTCCTGGTGCTGACCCTAGCCAAATTCTGGAACCTGGGAGCCAACCTCAGTGCGATGAGGGAGAACACAGATATAGAACATGCAGCTTCTGTAGAAATCAAGGTCTCTGCCATCGCCTTCACCCTTTGCCACGACAACTCTTGCTGAGTAAGATTCTACACGCAACAGCCATGAAAATGGTAGAGAGGCTGACTTCCCACTATACCTAGATTTTTATCTTCTTTCCAGCTTTCCTGAAATGCTATGATGAGCGTCACTGTGTTATGACAGCTCTTGGTGGCAAGAGGAAGGGGCAAATTTGGAAGAGATTAATAACTTCCCTGTTGCAAACCCTGCCATTTGGCTTGGACCTAGCCAATGTCACTTCTGCTTTCTGGTGAATCATTCCTATGTTGGACTGAACCTGTGTGCTTGAAAGGTGCAAGCAGGTTTTCTGGCAAAAGCCATATTCTGGGCCTGGCCAAGGACAAACCGGTTCACATTATGAAAGGTTGCCCTCTGACTCTATTGAGAGGAATTTTATTACCAGGAACACCATCACTCAAGTCAGACAGATGCTCTCGCATTTTCAGTTTTGTGAATCTTGATTTTCCTTCTAAGCCTGTGATGAGTTACCAGGTTGTTCCATTTAATAAAACCGTATTGCCTCCAGCTCTAGAAAACCCTTTATCAAAGCAATATGAATTTCCACTTTGCAGCTTCCATCCGAAATACGTAAAACAAGCTCCTGAGAGGTGCCGAGTAAACCCAAGATCTGGCTTACTGGCTGGATGCCTGGAGTTAAATGACTCACAGGAGTGCATTATCAAAGACAGCATTTGACCAGACCCGCTCTTGCGCTAAACACTGACGATGCCAGGAAGCCAAAAAGTGGAACGCGCTGTGCAAAGGAGTATCGCAGCAACGCGAAACCAAGGGCAGGAGCACGAACCCACAGCCAAGCTTTAACTTGTCACCTCCTCCATCCACCTGGCAGCCACGGTGCAGTATCCAGGCCCCTGTTGCACTCCCCTGAGATGCAGTTGCTGGTTTTCAGCCAGAAAAAACGCGTGAAGGTCATGCCGTGCTAGTGGCAGCAAGGTAAACGAAATACTGACATTTCATAACCGAGAAATACATAGACATAGGAGCCAGTCGGAACGGAATGGCTTTGAAGCTTAGCTAGTCAGTGTGACCGTCTGGTTTTCTCTTACTCTGGCTTTTTGTTTCTTAAGCATATGCATATTAAATGAGTCTCTAAATAAATGAGGACTTGGGAGAGGGTCTGCTATAGCACAAAAAGCTTTCATTTTTATGCGACAACCAAAGAAATAATCGAGAAGAGTATGTTGTACAGCCTCCTCTCTCAGCAAGCAGTCATTCACAATAACAAGCTTGAGCAGCGGTGTTCGGATGCTCACAGCTCTCTGTGGCACGTGTCACCGTATCCTAGTTTACTTACGCTCTGCAGCGCTTTCAGTCGACATTTTCCTCGTACTCAGAGGCCACAGGGAGGAAAGTTAAAGAAAGGAAAGATTTTCTACTTGTTACTGATCCGAAGTTCGGCGAAGGCACCCAAAACCCTTTCAGTCTTTCTAACAAGCAGTAGGATGCGCCATAAAGCGTTCCTCCCGAAAAGTTCCCCCGTATCTGGAGTCCCAGCACTTAATGGCTGCTCTGCAGCAATTTGTGAGTGTAAAAAGGAGGAGGAATAACAGCAATAGGAGGAAAAACGTTCTTGCTATAAGAGTATATCTATTTCCTAGCTGAAGGAATTAAAACTCAAAACAAAGTATATTCCCTTCAAATGAGAACAGTTTTTAAAACTGTCTTTCCAGATTTTTCTGGCATTTTAAAAAAACTGAAGATACAGAAGGTGCTAAATTATTGAAAACAAACTGAGCTTGTTGTAGCTGAGATCATTCAGCGCTGTGATAGACAAAGCGCTTATTCTTCTGGATTTTCTCCCTTCAGCCTGGAAACCAGAAAAGAAAAAAACCCATTAGATCATGAAGGCTAAATCAGAACTGTTCCAGGCACCGCTTGATGTGTTTTGCAAGATTTTAAGGTCATCTTGCTACACAGAAAAGGAAATGATTACAGGAAATATGTTTCACGCTTCTGCAGCTGGATTAAGTGTTTTATTACTTACCACCGAGGACACTTCTGTTAGACACAAATATATTTGTTAGAGTATTTTATTAAATTACAGCAAACATCTGAATTCAGAGTGGAGCTATTGAAAAGCTAAATGTAAAAAAGGAATTGACATTTCAGTGTCTTAGCAGCAGTAAAGCTGTAACCGGTTTTGACCGATATTATTCATGTGCTTAAGGCTCAACTAGTAGCTGTTCAGAGACCACCATGGTGAACCAGAAAGGAATGAAATTTCAGATCTTTGAAAATGTATTTCAACAGAGACAGGCTCTCTAGAGCTCCTTCTCCCTATTCTTCACCAACAGCACTACAAAACTGAGGACTGTATGTAGACAGGAGGTAAACGTTTCGGTACTTGGAAAGATTTGGTGTATTTGTTACTGGTCCTGCCTCTCAGCATTGCAGGACTGTATGGAAAGCTCAGCTTTCACTTTAACACATAAGCTCCCTGGCCTCCAAAGCTGCAGACAAACTGTAGGAGGAAAATAAGGTGGTCCTATTGGGTGTTTTTTAAGCCAATTTTTTAAGGCTTGTCCTATGTGTTTTGTAATTCTCATTTGATTTTTTGAATGTTTGTGATTTCAGGTCATCGATTTTGCTGTCTCTGGGAGAGGAATTAAGAAAAGTTAGTTTCCGGTGCCTGCACTGACCAGAGATAGCCGGCAGGAGCCTTCCAGGACCAAATCGCAGTAAGGACAGCTGAAGGGCAGCAGTCTGCTCTTTCCTTCTCCTCTTGTTATGAGGTGCAGGAAGAGAGCTATAAAAATTCGCTGGCATCTCCCTGTCAGTGCTGGGGGATCCCCAATGGGATTCTCTGCTCAGATTTAAGTCATTTTTAATCCCAGGCCAGAAGGAAATTATATTCAGCACCAATTAGACCTGTCTTCTGCAACGATGTGCGGTGCAGTTTAGTTCTGTTCTTGTTAGCTCCCACGTGAAAACCACTGTGAGGAGGGAACATTTTTCATGGCTGCAGTCTGTAGAAGGCATTTCCCAGCAGTTAAAGGCTTCTTGCTCATCTCAGGACAATGAATTTCCCAGAGGAATGTTCTCAGGCTCATACCTTATCCCTTTCACTCTGCTTTATAATCCTTGGAGTCATTAGAGCACAGATACTTCTCGAATCAGTTTTGAAATACCAAAGGAATTGCAGAGCAGAGGTTACTTCCTCCCTCTGGTATGCAAATCATCCCTAAAAGGCTTTTTCTGGAAAATAATTCCTTACATTTTTCCCCAAGGGTAGGTACTCTTTTATTTGTCACAGATCAAAATGTTTCTGTGGAGCTGTATAAGGAGCTACCTAAACCTGAGAACACTGTAAGGTGGTAGCAGCTTTTCCTTCTCTTCCCCTCAATTTTCCTCATTCTATTTACCCATTCATAACACCTACGTTGAGTCAGAAATTGGGGAAAATCTTCAAATGGTTGTTCATCACCTCAGTGAGTTTAAATGAGCCCCTTTTTCTGCAAAATTCACCTAGGCACCAGCAGATTTTTTGTAACTTCTTGCTGTGGACAAGCTGCTGCTTTATAAACTTCTCGGGCTTTTATTTTCCTTGCTCAAACTTTGCATGCAGTCAAGATTGTCACTTGCAGTGAGCTCCATCCCACCAAAACTTAGTGGCTCAGGATTATCTTCAGATGTCTGCTGCAGTTCTGTTAAAGTCCCTTGATCCTTAGCATGACCTTAAAGTCTCCATCCAGAAATGATGAGCAGGAGCCAGACTTCTGACACTAGGTACCTCACATTTGCTCCTAAAGACAAATCCTCTTAAAGTTACGTGTCTGAAGGTGTCTTTGAAGGTTTCCAGCAGTCTATCGCTTCTTAGAAGCCCTTAGCTGACTGGATGTTTCTGAAGACAATCGAAGGTTAAGTGTTCCTCTGGAAGACAATATTAGATACATACTCATGTTTCACCAGTTTCAAAAGGAATTAAAGGTCTACTCCCAGGTCACTAACAAATTGCACTTCTGCTATTAACATCAGGACTGAGATTTACATGATTAAAAAAGAGCTTTAGAGTCCAATATACAAGGCCTTTCAAATTCCCTAATTGTTTCTGAATTCAAACAGACTCTTAACTCTTTGGTTGGGTCTTCTGTCCAGTGCCAAGTGGGCTAGCTTGGAGGAGATGTTCCATTGACTAACTCAGCCAGGAATCCTTCCTCCCGACTTAAGTTTGTTTCTTCAGGAATCACAGAATCACAGGAAGATAAAATCATTACAGTTCAGGAGGGATTTTTAGTTTCTGGAAGCCTCCCTCAAAATAAAGCTGACTGATGAAGCTGTGCATTGTTTTTCCTGATGTTTGCTATCCTGAGTCAAAGCCATTGCAAATGATAGCATCTTGTAGAAGTGTTAAAGGGTCTAATGCAACAAAGGACCTGTGTGTTCAGCTCTTTTTCTTCCTTACAGGAGCAAACTCGTATTCTTTTTCAGTTTCCTCTCTAGAGAGCTTTATTTAAAATTCTGTTTATACATCTTTTTTTCTTTAGTGCCTTTGGGGCTTGGGAAATTTGGAAGCTTAAGAATTCAAACTTCAAGGAGGCTGTTTAGAAAAATTTCAGTGTGCTACAGCCTTTTCTAAACCCCAGATGCAGGCTGGTGCCTTTGATTATTGCTACATGCCATTCAGGCTGTGCCTCTGTCAAACATTTTCCTTTGCACGCTATTGGGCGAAAAACTCCCCATCCAGCAGTTGCCTTAGGAAGCAGAAAATGCTAATGTTTGTATCTGTTGCAATCCACCTCTGGTAGGAATGGAGGCTCTGTGCAGAGGAATCTTAATGTTGTCAGCCCCCTCTTTTCAGGTAGAGTATGTGCCTATATTACCTTTGTATATAATCACTGTAGGTTGGTCTCAGGAAAGAATAAAGAGCTTAAGTTTATGGCTCCTCTGATTGTGGTTGTACCCTGCAGCTCATTTGACTGTTCATCATGCTCCACATCCTCAGCCCACGATACAGCTGAGGATGCCATCTATCAACAGTACACCTTTGGCCATGTTATAAATTTAATATTAAACATTAAATCTATATGATATTACTTATAAAAATTTTCTCTTTATATAATATATATTAAGTCTCCAGTACTCTTTGCAAAGAGATTTTGACTATTATGTCCTGCTCAAATTGTAGCTCCGGTGATTATACTATGATTATACCACAATTCCTGTCATAGGAGTACCTTCAACTGGTTAAAAAAATAAAATCAGTGTTAACACCGCTACTGTAGTTCTACCAATTCACAGCACGATGAACTGGCAGCATCTCCTTTATCTGATCTAATGTCATACAAGCTGTACTGTAAGCTGTTACGACAAGCTTCCCAGTTTTGCAGGGACTGAACCCAAGCGCAGCTTTACCTACATGGCTAAGGCAGTGTAGCTCATGACATAGTGAAAAGAGGTTTGCTTCTTGCTGAGCATGGAGAGGCTGGGAAGCTGCGAAGCCACAAACACTTAGACATGTGCTGCAGACACAAAACCCAGTGGTGCAACATCCCTTTGACTCCTTAGCTGTCCACAAGACTTTGCGACCCACGAGCCTTCAACCCATGCTCTCCTGTTGCTTGCCTTAAGCATCTGTGCAATACCAGCACTCCAGCATCTACTAACTGAAGAGACGTTTTTGAGTTGCCTTCTCCTTTGAAGACCACATTGCTTCCAGTTGCTCTTGAGGCCATGGCCCCAGAAAAGTCAAGCTTTAGGCTGAGCAGTACTGCTGCTGGTGAGCACAGGGTGTCCCGCCATGGTAGCAGTATTCCAAAAGGATGGTACCACTAGGATGGCAGCAGTGCTGAGTAAACTGGTCCTTTCCAGAAGCACAGCCAGGCAGCGTGGAGGCCTCCGTCAGGAACGTATCCTTGGCCAGCGCTGCCACATAACCTCCAGCTAACTTACCTCCAGCAGGTATTACCTCAGGTGATAGTCCCCTTTGCAGGCCTCTCCCATGTACCTGATGTGCCCAGCTGCCAAAACATCCCCATAAAGGCCGAACCTCATCCCTTCCCCAGCCCCCCTTTCCAAAACTGTTTCCAGGACCTGTTTTTTAAAGCCAAGACCACAGAATGACTTTGCCAAACTTGGCATCATTACAGACACTCTGTCAAGGTGCAGGTGATTGGGCGGGAGTCAGTGGATGGGGTCAGGTGTCCACACCACTGTCTAGTGCTATTTCAGTGCGCCACATGCCTCCAGCTGTCAGCACAAAAGGCTACAGGTTTCCCATAGGTCCTGTGTCGTATCTGCCTGGCCACAATTATGCCTGAAATGGCCTCCTGAAGGCTAGGCAGAATCCTTACTGGTACCTAAAATGGGATTAAACGTCAATGCTTACGCAACTCAAATCCCCCAATGCTCTTACCTAAACAAGCTCAAAATGGGAACGCAGAAAAGCAAGAGATGAATCAAACTGAAAGGAAAAGAACATGATGAGGCACTGGAACTAGTTGCTCAGAAAGGGTACGAAATCCCCATCCTCGGCGTTATTCAAAACTCAGCTTGACATGGCCCTAAGTAACCTCCCCTAAGTTGGCCATGTTTTGAGCAGAGGGTGGATCAGAGATGCCCAGAGGTCCCTTCCAACCTGAATTATCCTACACATCTATGATCAATGGCCAAGATGACAGAAAGCCACAGAGTCCACACTACCAGGTAGGATCTGAAACAAAACGTCGGAAAGGGGAGAGGAAGATTATATAATCTGACCAGGAGCAAGGACCAGGCCTCAGACAGCAGAGAGCAGAGACCAACTGCAGAAATGCAAACATAGTCCAGTGAGAAGCTAAGCAGACAAAAGCAACTGGTGAGATTACCTCATGTACCCACAGATAGGGTATTTCACGATAAGGCCCACAGGTCAGATCATGACACTGGACGGGGGGGGGGTTGCTGATTACAGGTCTTGCTCTAGCCTTGCCAAGAGATGAGAAGGGAACGATCCAAAGTATGTAACTGATCTAGTGTCATGTTAGGGTTTGATTTTCCAGCGAGAAAACACAGCTTAAGAACAAGTGTATTTATTTGATTTGAATCGGTTAGGTGTAGAAATAATCCACGTCACTTGAACTCTCCTCTTGCTTTTCAATTTAATGTATTTTTCACAGCAAGCTTCACCTGAAACTTAGAAATATTTCCAGGCAACCTTCCAAAAATCAGAGAGTGGGGAATATTGAACATCATTTTCCTTCCTCTAGACTACCTAATCAATTTTAATCACTAGGGGATATATTTTCAAAGTGGCACTTAGAGGCAGACAAATTGCGTTAAAAAGTAACACCATTTCCATCTCTAAATCACCACGAACAACTTTAAATCATTACCTGAAGGCAGCTCTTTTTTTTTTTTTTTTTGTCCAGGCAAAGAACAAGCCAGAAGGGAAAGCTCTGGGTACAGGAACAAGTCTGAACCTTTCTTGCTTAAGGAACCAACTTCCTTTGCAGTCTTCTAGGGGAGTTCTCAGGAGTGCCTGGAGGACATAGGAATGCTCAGTACTCGTGTCTTGCCTTCAGTCCTGAACTTCAGGCCAGAACGTGACCTGTGACTAGCCCAGTTTTTGTTACCAGTTCCCTCAAGCGCCAGCTCCACACAGAATACCAGAGTCCCTCAGCTAAAGATCTTTGACTTTTTAACTCAGGGTGAAACAACTAGCGTTGCTAATTCTGCAGGACCCCACAATGCACCAGCTGAAATGACATCTCTTTTCTCATTGCTGCTGACAAGATGTCAGCTTAATTGGTGTTCTGGATTTGTGTCCTCACACTGCTTTTTCATTTTAATTGCATATCATTAACTCTTGCATTCGGAACTATTACAAATGGCAAAGAGAAACCCAGATGCAAGTATATTCGTTTTCATTTTTTCATTCATATTCATTTTTTTTCATTATAGGCATGCAATACATACAATACATGACCGCTATTACACTTGACACCGGAAGATTAAGGCCGAAATTCAAAAAAGCATTCAGACTCCCACCTTCCCCTGAACTCTGTGAGCAGCTGAGAGTCTAAGCGGGAGTAAAGAGCTGAAAGGTTTGCTGAATTGGAGCCTCAAAGAGTAGGCCAAGACCACACAATGAGTTAGAAAGAGCACTAAGAATAAAACCCACAAACTTTTTGGTTCTTTGTTCCTCTTCAGGCCACAAGACTAGGTTCATGTAAGAGCAGTGAAGAAAACCAGGGGATGATACTAGAAGAATAATTTTCAACCTAGTTTTGTGTTATTTGGAGATGGTCTGCACATCCACAGTGACTGGTGCTTCAGATAACCTACAGTGAAAATATTTGAGGAGAGGGAGGTAACCAAATCTGAATACAATTAATCATGAAGGAAAAAAAAAAAAAAAAGGAACTGCACAAATAAAGACCAGGGTTGAAAACTAAGATCCAAAAATTAAAAAAAAATACTTAGGTCACAATATTATCTGGTACAGCAATATGAATATTCATGAGAACAATGAACTTCTGGGAGTGTGGCATTTGTAAGATTTGCATGGGTATAAACAACTTTATATGCGGCTTAGCCCCATGTTTCCTCATCCTTCCTGAATCCTCCTTCCAAAATAGGAATTTTGAAATAAATAAAAAGGGTTATTAAATTTGTAACAGAAAAAACTGTTGAAGTGACCATTCACGATACAAAGCTACTCATTAAAGCATTTGTTTAACACAAGGAAAAGAATAAACTATAAACATGAAATGATCCAAACAGTGGTCTCTACTTTGGTTTTCTTAATGAATTATCTTGAGGCATTTTTCTCCGGCACACACAAAAAGTCTTTCTCTGCCTGAGTGGTCATTATACTACCATGGACTCAAGCCACATTCAAATATAGTGGAGACTGCTGATGTTGTAAGTGCTCAGAATACTGACTGAAAGCATCTCCAACATTGTCCTCGCAGCTTCTGAAAACCACTGGTGTCTGCACTGCCTGCCCTGAATCGAGATATTTCTGAAGTGACTTCAGTGATCTCTCCATAAGCTAACAATTGGCTTCAAAAGATGAAACAAAGTAATCAATAAGTCATGGCTGGAAGAAGAACTGTGCATGTCTTATTTGCATTATTGCTGCACTTGGGCTAATCATGACTTTCGCAGGACAACGAGTGATTTTTGAAACTTCCTTGGCTGAACACTGGCCTTTATGAAGCCATCTCCTTCAAAGGAATTGCTCATACAAAATGCTTTCACTGAATAGCATTGCCTAACTATGCAAGCATTTTCTTACGTACTTTCCTCCTATTTGGAAGCTCAGATATTCCAAATATCTTCAATTTTAAATTTCTCTAAGCATAGAGATTCCACTATAGGCACATAAGAACTCAGTAGCAACAGAGTAACTTTTTTAGCCAACTATAAACTTAAGCTCAGAATCAAGAACGAAATTTTGTAAAAATCTTGGGGAATTAAAGTATGCTGATAAATAATCTTCTTTTTTCCTTGAATACGTGACCGCACAGATTCAATATGAGGCAAGAACAAACAGATTTGCGAGATCTTCCTTGACACATCTTATTTGATAAGGGCCTGTAGAATGGCTCTTCTGAAGCATTGCTCAGATCTGAAAGCTTGCAGCAAGAGGACTAACCCGGCTTATGAGCTACTGAGGCCTAACTCCCATTAAGCTCCTAAAGCCCTCCATGTCTCAGAGAGTTAAACTTCGGTAGGGAAAAATGTATTGTTTTAGAAAGACATAACTGAATATAACCTGACATTATCTGAAGAGATGCTGTTCTGTGATTTGTGTATGAGACTCGGGTAACGTCTGGCTGGAAGCAGATTCTTTCTGAGTCTTCCTGAAAAACATCCCAAATTTGAAGGTCTTTGCTAACATCCAGATTGTAAAATCATGCACCAGCCACAGACAGTATATTCAGGTTAATCTGACTGGGTTGGACTGAAAGCTTTAGAAGAAAAACAGGAGATCCATGGATTCATAGAGGAGGAAGCCCAAGACTGTCTTAATCAAGAATCATAGCTTGGTTCTAAGGAGGATTGCATCCTTATGGGAAATAGTACGCGGGACCCCAAACACTTTATCTGCATGAACAGGTGATTCAGAAGTGATTTGTCACACTATCAGGAGGGCACTTCTTAAACTTGGCAGGAACCCAGAGCCTTGGGCTGCGGGAAAACATGAGGCTCTTAAGAAATGTTGACATGTCTGAAGTTGCTGCAAAAAAAGCACCTCAGACTCTCCATTTATGGGAGTAAATTTCTGTCTGGTAAGGGAATCTGCAATATTTAATAGTTCATTAAAGATATCTTCATTTCTGCCTTGGAGAAAGGAAAACTTAGAACAACGGGGCAGCATTCTCTGTGGTCATCTGAAGAACATTTGCTTCCTCCTCACATAAGAGCACAGCAGCCTCTCAAATTCATCTTAAGCGCTTTTTCCCAACTGTCAAAATCAGGCTCTGTGAAAAGTCCATCTGTACATTCAAAAGGAAAACAGACTAAAGTCCATTCACAAGCATTTTGCACCTAAAAGTTGTTAAAGAAAAAAAGAAATAAGTAACTTTGGAATAAGGGAGCTATATAAACCAGCAAGCCAAGTGGCTGCTAAGACTGGTATTAGCATCCCTTGCTGATACTTCCAAGTGTTTCTGTGGCCTCAACCACAACATAAGTTCTCTTCTTTATAGATGCAGCTTTGGATTATACAAAACTATTCTTCTTATCTGTTGTTGTCAGGGGCCAGAAGGGCTTGGAAAGAGAGCTTTTAAGTAGACTTTGTGATTCAGGACTGAAAAGGCACCACAAAAAACTGTTTGAAAGGTTTAGCAAGGCACCCACAGGAGACCTAGGGTAGCAGCGCCACCCTTTTCTACGCTCTCTGCAGGAACGGGAAGCTCTGCCTACAACACTTTCCTATCCAGCCTGCAATAACAGACACGTTTCACCCAGAACAAATGGATAGTCTGCATTTGAGGCTCAGACCGCTCAACAGGGAAAACTGATGCCTTTGCTGTAGACTTCCGCTTGCTGCACTTCTGCAGACATGTTTTGTGCTGGACATGCAGTCCCTGAATGCCAGCTGGCTTTCAGGCCAGGACACAGCCCAGGAAACGCATTTTTTTTACCTTTGTTCAAGCAATCCTCCCACTTTCACAATCTCTGTTTTCATTTAATCTGCACAGGCTTTGCAGGCTTCCCTAGGGCACGGGGAGGCATGCTTCTTGCTACCATGGTCCTGGATGAAGTTCAGCAGGTGACCCGGAGGACACCGCTTTCTGCCTTGCCGTGTGCTGAGGCTGGTGAGGGGCTGGCGGTGCCTTACGTGCTTTCCTGACACTTCGAACAATGTGCACTGACACCAGTGACGACATGCCTATCTCTTAAGGGTCCCCAGGGGGTTTGAAGTCTCCTGGTGGAGCAGACAGTCTCTGAAGCGTGAGCTAACAGGGCTTACTCCCTGTGCAAGGCCTGCATGCTTTATTCAAGTCTCACATCAAAAAACCATTTTATGCTTAAGAATATGTATGTGGGCTTTGATAACAGGTGTCCTGTCTGCTCTCCTGCCTCAAGGCCCTTTGGGGAAAAGACGTCCAAGGAGGAAGCAAGCGGGAGACGAGAGAAGATGACGCCGGGGCGCTGCAGGGCACTGCCTCTGCACGGGGCACATCTCCCTGTTGTCGCCAGATGGCGAAGGCTCAAGGAGACAGCAAGCGTTCTTGCACGTACGGAGGTGGTTTTGATGAAGGCAGGGAAGTGTGGCAGGGTCTGGCCAATTTGGCCTGGCTTCTGCTCGTTGTTATAGCAACAGGAGGAGCCTGCTGACAGCTGGGAGGAGGGAGGATGGGAAGGAGGGAAGATTTTTAAAAAGCGAAGGAGGGATTTGGAACAAGTAAAGAGAGAAGTTGAAAGCCTGGAGACAAAGACTGACACTGCAGGGGAATGAGCAGGACCACCTGCAGGAAAAGGGCAGCGGGACAGGGGATATCGTGAACATTGCCTGGGTTACAGCAGTACAAAAAGCATCTACAGTGATCCGAGAGGATGACAGGGTGGGTAGACACTGCCACTTACGATAAAGGACCTGCCCCTGGAGATACATTTTGTCAGTGCGAGCGGAGCACATTTGGGCTTATTATATCTCCAGCGCATCCTGATAACACCTTGGATCCCTCTGGTGACCAGCCAGGGCAGGATGGTCTTTAAGAGTCCACAAGGGCCACCACAGACCTATCCGTGACAAGCCAGCCCCTCTGGCCCAGCAGAATTCATAGGGAGAGGGGATATTTTAATAGGAATCAGGAGACCAAAAATCTCTGTGAGTCTAGGCTCCTGAATCATTGAAATCTTGAAGCTTAGCCGTGGCCTTTCGGCACGAGGCCTTAGTACGATGGGACAGTAGTGATCACTGCATGACAAAATCTCTAAATAATGAAAAGAACAAGGGATCAATCTTGCACTTCCCCAGGAAGGTACCAGAGTGTAATACAGTAAGACTCAAATGCGCATCCCTGGAGCATTTTAGAAGAAAGATTTTGGGAGTCTCTGCAGAGGGCTGCCCGCAGGGTCCCAGGCGATCCTTGCCCTGTGACAGCCGCTCAGCGCTGCTCACCCCAGGAGATGGCAGCAGTGTGTACGAGTTGAGCCACGGCACTGCGGAGCTGCGTACTGCGAAAATCAGGAATCCAGACGTACAGGTATTCGCCGTGTCTCAACAGTCCCTGGAAATCACTTGCTCTCGCTTCTAGCGTACAGGATGCAAATAACGTGGACGGTAAATAATTCAGAGAGTCTTCGTATTGCTTTAAACATGACAATTTGAATTTGCCACATGATAGCTTCTCTTCATGTATTTTACTCTTATTACTAAACACATAACACATTTCTTAAATCCAACTTCTCATTCCCATCAGGCTTTTATCATTAGGACCCTTCCTTTTAAGTGAGGCTCCGAGACAAAGCTTAGATACGGCTATACTAGTTGCTCATTTATGCTCTGTCAGACATCCAGTCTTCTGGGCTGAATGCTACCGTTGGCTGCCCAGACTCTTCTTGTACCGTCTTTCTCACTTTTTTCCCCCCTCCCTCCCTTCTTCAGTCCTATCTGCTATTTCCCCTTGCATACAGAATATTTCTCGTTTCTATTCCCCCCACCCACATGCCGAGAGTCAGGCTGGGTTCCCTTCATCCTGAAGATCAGTGCGGTTGTCAGCCTCAACCCCCCCCCCCCCCCCCTTCTTATGCTCCATCACAAGAATTCCTAACTAATTTAATGCCTTTCATTACAAACTAGTCCTGGGAAATAATCCAAGGGCAGGGAGGCCTGAATAGGCAACAAGAGCTGGGGGTTAAAGGAAACAACAGAAGAGGAATCAAAAGCACAATGAGGCTTCAGGGAAGAGAGAGGAAAAAAAGAAAGTCGCATGGTACATTAGACTTGAACACAGGAACACACGATGTCATGCACAGGGCTGTATGCCGTACTCAGCTTCAAGAGAGACTTGCTGTTTAACCTTGGATAAGGGGAGGAACTCTTCATCTGTCATTAGAGTATCACCTTCCCCCACTGCCCAGCCCTCCTTTCTCCTCCCCTCCCCAAGCACCAGAACTTAGCGGGTCTTCCCCCTGAGGTGCCTTTAAAGCTGTCAGCAGTCGTCTTTTTGCCTCCTGACCACTGTGTAGCCAATGGAGTTCTTGGTGCAGGAGCAACTCCTTCGGTGCAAGGAAAGGACAAAAATGCAACAGCTCTGTTGTGAAGAAAACTTCCTCCCATTTGTGATATATTTAGAATTAACTCATTAAATACCAGGGAGGAAAACTTCTCTAATGAACCAATAGTTTTGAAGTGCAGGGGACACAGTGACTAAGACCAGCACATTTTCCAAAGCCACCCTTTCTAGCAGAACCCTCACTTCAACTTTCGATAACGGGACCCTAAAATACAACCCAGCACAGAGGGCAACTCCCCTAAACTATTAACAAAGAAATAAAGCGGATTGATAGAAGATAAATACTAAAATTATACGATGGGGAAAATTACTCATTACCGTCCACGACTGTTTTGTGAGGAACGTTTGACAGGTCTGACGGCATAAGTTTGAAGAAAGTCTCTTCTCCTGCCGTTAGTGACGAAAGCAAATTCCTGCTCAGCTTCTCACTGGAGACTCTTTTAGGCTTCACTTACCAAAGAAGAGTTCAAAGGAAGATATCCTCTTGGACTCAATATTAAAAGCCTTCACACCCCAAAACAAAGCAATCCCCCTTTTCAGAGAGAAAAGTTCAGACGTGTCGAGCTCTGACTCCAGAACAGGTGGGATTCAGCTTACGCGAGGGGAGTGCTCTGCAGGCCGCTTCCTTTGCCTTTTTATACTGTCTGATACAAGCTTCAAATGAACCCTGCTAAGGGGCTTAGGCTTGCTGGGTGCTCTTTAATTTTCAAGCACAATGAAGCAGACTTGGCATTTCAATTGCGTTATGAAAGATTTGCTTCTGAGCAGCTGAGGAGGAGGAAAATAGTACATTTTTCTTCCCACCTAATCAGCCTGAAGTTTCCCTGTGCTGGCCTCAATCTGTATTAAATTGCTCATGCCATCAACCAGAAAGATTAGGTTTAGGGTATATAATAGAAGTTAATTCAGAAAATTATTATTATGATAATTATCACTACAGCTACGGTGAGGGCCCTGCAGGTCCCTTCCCACCAGCCCGTGGTACAAGCCACCTATTCCACCAGCACCTTGGGGGCTCAGCTAGGATTAGTAGGGCTCTACTGCTCCAAGCAAGCACCAGAGTCTGTACGCACAGCTGGCAAGTACAGCAGAGAGAAAAGGATCATTATCTCCGTTTAGGAAGCATAGAGAGATTAAGGGCCAGATCTGCTAAGGTATTTGGGTGCCTAATCATTATTGAGGTGCGTAACTCTATGGAAAAAAAAAAATTAGTTGGTGTTTAGAGGTGGCATTCAAGTCACCCAGCTTCAGAGTCCTACAATACAGATGACACTCTCTCCGAGTTAGGTGTACAGGTTCCCTTACAGTCGAAAGAAAGGAAAGGAATTGCAATCCAGATGGCTGATTTCTCTGCACTGACCTCAGTGAAATCCAGATGGTTAGCTCAGATATACCCATCTGAGGTTCAGGAAAGTGAAACACTAGGTACCCAGTCAAAGAGGAAGAGAAACAGTCCCTACGTAAATTCAGAGAGGCAATGGAGGCAGCAAGTGGCAGTGCGACAGATTGAATGAAGCCTTTAACGTCGTCTAAAGCAATTCAAAAAAAAAAAAAAATGGGCCATGAAAGACGAGCACAGGAGTGGAAGTCTCTTACTATCGCTAAACATGTCCTCTGGGCCACGGTTTCCGTCGTCTCCACCAAGGAGAGGCATCATTAAGAGCACTGCAAAACTTTACCAGACCAGAGATTTCAAGTGTTACGCAACAGTTGAAAGCGCAGGTGGGAGGGGGAAGATACCTTGTGTTTCCACTTGTACAGATCTCATCCACTTTGAGTATTCTTCCCCTTGGTATGTGCTGAGAATCCAACTCGCCCTCCTGTTCTTCACCCTACAGATATTAGTACTGATCCCACGGAAACTACACCACGGAAGTTATTTCCTACCCAGTCATCTTATTCAGGTCATTACTGTAGTACAAATTATAACCGCAAGTCTAATCAAGCCATTTTGAATTATGAATGACGATCTATGGACCCTGTAACAGCGGCCAAGGTACCTCTAGGTGCCTCTTTCCACAAAGCTATGGTGTGACATAACCAGTATGCATATGGCTACGGGAGCACTAACAAAGCTCCCATCGTGAGGAGCCCTGTACAGCAGACCTGCGCTGGCAAAAGCCACATGACACAATGTATTAGCTCAGTGTAATCCAAAAAAGCATGCAAAAGGAAGATCATCTTTTTTTGCTGGACTTGCTACAAAAGCAGATCAAACACCCTCCTCTCTGTTTTCTTTCTGGGGCTGGAGTGAAATATCAAAGGACAATTCAAAACACATTTGGACACGCTTGAGGTGGGAGAGCACAGGGCATTATCTCCAACAGGCCATAGAAACCTATCCCTTATTAACTCCCTATTCTTTCCTCCCACCCCCACATCTGACAGCTCCTGGAGCAGGTCCAGCACTGTTGCATCAGCAGTACTGCCAGGATCCATTCCACATGCTGAGCCGTTTCTGAAGGAAAAAGCATTTCCTGACATCTGTTCTGAATTCACTGCTCCTCTCCTCCTCCCCCACTTCATTTCACCCTAGCACTTCTGTCTCCCCTTCCATCAACACCTGTCCCTGGCTGACCAGGGCTCATCATTAAGAGCTAAGCATTTTCAGAGAGAATTCATCACCCACACCTCTTCCTGCCCTATTCCCTCCATCGCTAGTTTTCGCAGTCTGCTGTTAACACAGGATTTCGCTCTCAGTTCAGTTTTGTAAGGCATGGAACAATCTGACCCTAATCCAACAAATCATTTGAGCATGTACTTGCTTTTGCATATCCAAGCTTCCCTACTAGAACCATAGGCCGGTGCGCTGGCTAAACTAAAAGCACCTTTGTAGGACTTTGTAGGACCCAGGACCAGGCTCATTATTATTTTCTCACTGCCTTTTTTGAACGGAGTTGTAATGCTGGTGATTCCAAGGCTGAAGTTTGCCTGGTGCATTTTAATACAGTTAGCAGAGCAGGGAACACTTTCCACGATTATTTAATCCCATCGCGTGTTTTCCTCCCACTGCCTTACCTTGCATTAGCTAAACAACTACACAGTCCCTTTATAAAAATACTCAAGTGTTAATAGGAAGTCTTCTCTGCCTCCGTCAAAGTGATTTGCCAATAATTTTGCACACAGAAACAAAGGTCAAGTTTTAAGGAACCAAGAGTTACCATGATCTTGATACTTCCCCCTGCACTGCAGAACTCTAAATAACCTGGATGTCTCACTGCAGTCCCCAAGGTTTTGTTTTCAGCAGGACATGACAGACACCACTGCATATTCCAAGCATGTAGTAGATTTTATTAAGCATAACTTTGGTTCTAAGTACTCCACCCTCATTTTTGTAATACCTTTAGTTAAAAACAATTATACAAGAGCAAATACCAAAAATATTAAATTATGAAAACAAATCCATTAAGGCTCCCTTTTTATATTTATATATATTTATATATGTACACTCAATCAAGAGCAGATATTAACAGAAGGTTAAAGCCACAAAGATTCTAAAAATTTACTACTATACTATCGAAAGCAAGAGAGTTTTAAAAAAGTACTGTCTTACTAAGAGGCAAAAATGGTAGAAGTAAGCCATTTTTAAATCAGAAAGATTTCTCACTGAAGTATTTGCAGGATTGCTTCAATATTCATATAGCTAAAGACCAGATCAACAATTGCTTACTCTCGCCTGCAAGCGGTTTCTTACTTCGGTTGCCGCACAGGACACTCGGGGTGTGACTAGCTGACCACCCATTTAAGGGCTGCACATTCTAGCCCAATCCTGATTTTAAAGACAAGCTTTTGCCTGTCATATCAACATGAAGGTGATGTGGATTCCTGGACTAAAAGATCAGCAGAAAAGGTGCTCTAACAAACACGATGTCCTATTTGTATAGAGAATTCCAACCGAAAACAAAAATCTGCTTCACACCGTATGTACAAGGGAGTTTTCCGGCTTCCTGTGTTTCAGAAAGAGAAACTGTACCCTGAATCACAAGACAATATGAAGAGAAAGCAGAAAGCATTCATCGTTAACGGGCCCAATCCAACACTCACTGAAGTCGAAGAGCAGTCCCCTCCAGCATGGGCTCTGGTGCCACCTGGATTACATCCAGCTTCATTCATTTCACTGTGTTTGCACAGCAGAATTGCCATGTTCATTGAGGGAAAACTGCTAAGAAGAAATGGTTTTTATCAAACCAAAGGAGGGTTTCTCCCCAGTTTCTGAAGATTTCCACACTGAACAGAAGGCAACAGCAGAGTGGAAACCAACACACATGAAGAAGTTTGGAGGCAGGGAATGGCTAAGACAAAACAATAGCGGTATGGAAATAAGAGTATACAGTGCTGCCTCAACAGTCAACACCATGAAACAAATTCAATCAGTGCAAGTGTAAGAATAATGTGCCGCCAGAAATGAAGATCCTCCCTCCCCCTCTTCCTTCCTCTGGAAGGAGAAGGAATCTGCAGCAGTTAAGGTATTCCTTTGTTGAGGAAAATACACAGGAGAGTCTTGCGTTTGGCCTTTGTCTTTTGCATGTCCACAATCTGAAGTCTGGTAAACCATCTTCACATTTTATCTTCTAGACGTGAGTCACACTGCAAATCTAAGTCAATGGCAATACACTTATCACAATTTAATTTACTCTTAATTGGATTGTGTCTGCGTAAGAAATGCTTAGATCTTGACAAATGGAGGGCTGTTCCTAGGAGACATTGCTAATTGTGAGCATTTTGTCCCAAGCGCTCAGCTGAAACTGTATTTAAAATCTCCAGTATCTACTGGAAAGGCAAAAGAAACTGAAAAGCAAACAAACCAACCCTCCCCCATCACCTCTGCAACACAAACACACCACTGTTGACATTAATAAAAAGTGTTCTAAAGTAGTTATGCTCAATGTAATTACAAAGCAGAAATTATTTTGCTTAACATCCTAAGGCAAAGACTATGAGTAGATACTCAGCTGGTATGGATAAACACAGCTTCAGTGAGAGCTGGTAATGTGCCACTCGAGGAAGATGAGGATTTATCCTCGACTTCAAGTTAAGTTATCCGCACCCACTCACACCAATTAAGAAACCAATTCCATATTCCTGTATGAGTAATCTGTTCTGCACTCCTCACCCCAGGCTTTCCCGGGTAACTAGTAGTCATAAGCACAGAGGATCAGATCTGCCATCCCTATGCAAGATTGTAGTATTTTATTCAAAGGCAAGTCAGGAGGGCAACTTGCAGAAAGGCAGAATGTGACAGAATTGGACTCTGAGACTCAGTGATAACACACTTCCCCTCTTTCTTGAGGCATGAGGAAAGATGGGATAAAATGAATTTCATTTTATGTCTCACTTTGGGGAAAAAGAATTCCCTCTCAGTAGATGCTAATAATCGGTTTGGCCTGGTTTAAATCCTGCTCTATTGCAAGAACTGCAACAAGTTCCTGCAACAACTAAGCAGGACCTGATGACAGAATCAGATCTCTGTGTTCAGTCCCAGGAAATGAATTTAAACACCACCAAACAACGTGTTAACACTGTATTCAGATCAACATGTCCTTGGAGGAGAAAGGCCACAACAACAAAGTAAGCAGGATTTCAAAACAAAAACTAGAAGATGGATCATTTTGCACTGAGAAACAACAGAGCTAAATTCACAGGTAGCACTGCATGGGCCTGTACATGATATTTTAAGGGAAAAGTTTAAAGACAGAGAGAAATTAGCTTGTGGATTTTCCCCAGTGGAAGGATCATCAGATTTCTGCTCTTTCATAGCCCAAATTCCACATTCTCAACAGGGAGAACCGGGCTTTATTGTTGCTTAGCTATTCACTGCTGGTGAATTTTAAGCATTCTCATCTCCCTAACACACCTATCTATCCTGGTGCAGACTGGCAGTGATGATGAACATACCTCATTTCCTGCCAGATTTGACCCAAATTCAAATTAAATGCAAATTATGGTGGGCTATACACAAGCTGCAGGGCTAGGAAGAGGGAATTTACCTGCACAGCAAAAGGATTTTTGTTCTGTTTTAAAGCGAAACATAATCTGGGTATCTCCATTAAACTAGGCTCATAAGAGATAGAGCAGTGCAACACTGAAGAAGCTTCTCTAGTATCCCTGGTTCAAATCTCCGAGCAAGCACTTCAGACTGGTCCACGACACCAAACTGACACACAGACTCCTCATCCGTTGGTCTCAGGACTGCGTTTGGCAAGTCAATCTGTTCACATTACAGTCTTTTTAATCCACACGTCCCAGGAACTTAAAAAAAAAAAAAAAAAAAAAATCTCTTCTTCAGCAAGTGTCACCTGGATACTGTTACTCTCCCTCTTGAGGAGGAAATCTGAGACAACCTGCAGAAGCCTCTCTGCATCCACCGCTGGAACGCCAGAAGTGTAAGCAGGAGCTGGCTCTAGGAGTCCGCTGCATCTGTTGCTTCCTGGACCGTCCTCCTCAAGTTGCCTTTGACTTTGACAAATTCCGGTGCATTTTCCTGCTCTTCTTGCATCTTCTGTTGCTCAAGTTCCAGCTTAAAATGGATTAAAAAAAAATTGCATATAAAATAGGTCATTGAAATACAACACAAAAAAAGATTTCAGTCTAGACAGAGACATTTGACCCCAATAACTGGTCATGCAAAACATGTTTTAAATTACTTCCTTTCCTTCCATCATGGAAAAGATAAAGTTGTATTTCTTTGGGAATATCTGTTCTCATAAACTATAAATCTTTTCAAATCCTTGGCTCCAGCTCATTCCACCAGGCCTGCAAACACCTTTGCCAGATGGACAAAAACCCTGCTAGCCCAGTAACAGAATAAGGTAACGCTTTTTTAAATACATTCTTGGACATCTTCATTAAAGAAATAACAGTAATTCCCTTCTCTGGCTTTTTGGGCAGAACAAGAAAAATCTGTCTCATGGGAGAATGCATATGAACCGCTATTACAGAGCGCACGTGCTGATTTTATTTCCGAGTGTCTAGGTATGGATTTAAGTATCTAACTTAAGCATCTTCTGGTATGTCTGCTTTGCCTATCACAAAAATCAATAAAAATAAGAAGCCTCCTAAACTTCCCTGACCCCATTGGTTGTTCAGTTCTGAGAGTCCATTCGCTGACATTTTTGACCCAGTTGGAGATCCTGCCCATGTAGACACTCAAAGTTATCTATGAAGCAAGATACAGCCTTGCCCCGCAGAGGACAGATCTGTGGTTTCAACACAGAACATTGCTCACAGATTGCATGGAGTAAGGACGGCTTAGTAATTCTCAGTGAAGGCAAGTCAGTCAGCAGAAAGGAAGAAACAAACCTTTCAAAAATTAAGAGTGAAAGTAATCCTGAAAGGAGCTTTTCCTGTAAACACACCGAGGCCTCCCAGATTAACGGGGACCATGTACTGTTCACCTAAATAATCTCTCCTTTGTCTCTGGCTCATCGATAAGGGACATGCCTTGTCACAGTAATTCACGGCAACGCTCCTCCATGCCTCATGTTATCAAACAACGTCGCTCCTACGATGCTTGCAAAGTCACAACATTGCGAGCAATGGGCAAGCTTTTCCTCTTCCAAGAAAACTGTCTATTCTACGTATGTCCTCGGATGGCTCGAGTTGAAGTCAGGCATCTTCCTACAATCGAAACAATTTGAAGTTGGCCCCATCTTTTAAAAAGCAGAGGGGGAAAAGTGACAGGAGGATACCCTTGAAATTACAATCGCTTTCTCCCCCCAGAAATATTTCTGCATCTAATAAAAAAAAGCTATAATTAAAAAACCCAAACCCTAAATAATGACTGGACTATAAATCATTTTAATAGGACAGTTATTTGGCTTAACTGATTTCTGTTAAGAAAAACAGTAGAGACTATTTTAAAACATTCTTTTATTTAAATATAAATGTAATGCTTTCGCAGAGTGACTTCCTTGATGAGGCTGTTTCCACGGTGGATATTTTCCCTTGCGTATACACAAAGTGCCTTCGGAGGCTCAGAGACCTTTGGCTGGCCCTATACTTAGCAATAAGTGTCACTGCAATGGACTACAACTCCACATCATCTCTGCGCTTAGGATCTGAGGATTTTGTCTTCATTTGATAAAGCCTGCCAATAGACTCAAACATTTTAAGGCTACAAAAAGTCTGTTTAAGTTGCCTAGTCTCTTACTTACCCTGAGCAAAGGATCAACTGATTTTTTTTTTTTTATTCATTAAGCATACAGTTTTGATGCACAGCAGTCTAACATCCATTCTCAGCAGATCATCTCTTAAATTAAAAGCTACAAAAGATGAATAATTCACCACAGTTTCAATGGTCACATATGGTCAACCTGTTCCTGTTGTCCAGAGCAGGATTCATTTGACCAAAAGCAGACATCTGCATGAAGTTCCTACGTAACCAGAAAGAAGGGTCATTGTACAATGTGATTGGACTCACCCTGAAAGAGATGTCTGCGTTTGATCAGACGAATTGTGCCATAAGACAAGCTGCTGCTTCTTTCCTGTCTACAAAGGGAGCCTAGCTCAGACACAGATGTGTCAAGTTAGTGTTATTTCCCATCTCACCTGCTCCAGTTTCTGCTGCCGTTTCAGTAGCTCTATTTCCAGGTCTGATTTCTTCTTTTGTGCTTCCTCTTCTTTTTGTTGTTTAATAACTTGATCTCGTTTTCTCTTCTCCATCACCTTTTGCAGCTCTGGCTTGTTCTGAGGTGCAAGACCCCTTCAAGTTTAAATTGGACAAGGGGGGAGGAAACAGGGAAGAAAGAGATCACTTTTAATAAGTAGGAATTCACACAGAATTGAAGGCAGGTTTTCCTCAAATCAACTTACGCCTATGTAGGTACATAAGTTAAAAGGGAAAAATAGACAGAAATTTTAGTGGTCTCTAACCAAAATCCTAGGTTGGAATTTGAGCCCCATTACTCTGAAGGATATTTTCTTTTAACATGCATGCTAGTATTACTCCCGGATAATCCACTGTTTCTCTTCTCATCTTTAGTCTTCCCTCTGATCTCTCCATTCTAGACGAAGAGATTTAAAAACTATCTCAAATGAAAATGCTGACAGACCTGGAAACAAAAATTTGGGAGAGACTGCATCAGTTGCTGGCCAGTTTATTTGGAAAAATTGTGTCCAGAGAAAAAATCACATGGACAGAACTAAAAAACAGTCTCCATTTGGATTTTAACACGCTGCTCCTGGAAACTGAGGATTCTGTCCGTCCTTCAAAGTTTGAGAACTATAGTTATGGCTGGTTGTTAAGCTACTGCCAAGCTAAAATCAACATCACAAAAAAAGAGGCCGAGACAACAAAAATCCAGAATTAAAAACTCCTAGTCACCTTGGAGACCAGGAAAAGGGGAGAAGTTTCTCCCCTTTGCAAGATTTTGGCCAGTACATCAATTGATTCTTTCAAGTCTGTTCTGTGCAAACCGTTTTCTGAGCCAACTACTCTAAAATGAGAAAGTTTACTCTCTGAGAAGATGTGTGACTACTTATACACACAAACGCACACTTATTTTTGTGACGTCAGATCTTTCTTTCATCTCTGTTAAGCTATGAATTTTTCAAAATTTACTATGATAAGATTCAGAGATACCCCCATTATTCAGCTATTATGTCACTTAAGCCAGAGCAGAAACACCTGAAACTTGCCTTTGTTACTGTCACCTTCCCTGTGAACTGTTACACAAAAACATTCAACGTTGTTTAACATCAGCCATTTTTAATTTCAACTTCAAGAAATTCTGTAATCTGCACCCTTCCCTACTTAAGATTTCTATGGTAGCCTAATTCTTCTGCAGTATGACTATCTGACAGCATAATAGATCCAATATTATGGATATAATATTGTCCAATAATATATTAAAAATATATTAAAAAGCCATTTTATCATGACATCTATGAATGACTATATATTAGGCAATAGTCTATCCTTGTACATACACTTCTGTGTATTCTTCCTATGTATTTTTCATAATATATCTCACAGTCTGAATGCAACAGAAGTCACAAGATTTTGTTAATGTTTAATGTTTCATGCTATTTTAATTGCCATTTTAAGGCATAAGAATTAAGACAAGCAGAGAAAAGCTGGAGTTACCCTTTTTCCCATTACTACTAGGTGAACGAGAGCTAAGTCACTGGAAATTTCTATGCTAGGGAACACTGACCAAGAGAGCAAGGAACCAGATGCAAACTGCAAAGTAACAGTGCTCACTCCTGGTTTCTCTGCTAAGGTTGCACACCTAACAAAGCAGAGCCACAAGAGTGATTTAGATGTGCTGTAGCAAAAGGGACAACTAACAGCCACAGAAAATAAAAATAGCTTTAACCTCTCAGTCTAATCACATGGGTTTGGCAGTCAGATCTGTGACAGAATAATCGTAACCTCGATCCCGTTTTCACTCTCATATTTAAAAAGCAAAAGCAACAAACAGGCAGCTTCTATCGCCTTTTGGTGGTTGTTCTGGTTAAATGAAAGATCCTAAGACTTAGGTACAAACTAAGCAAGGTGTTCTTTAACAGCAGTCAGTTGACAGCGTTAACCTCTGGAAGGAAAGGGCGCAACGGCCTGCAGAGCTAAGGCTGACCCCCAATAAGTAGAAGTACGTTAACGTAAGTGATCAGTGCCCAGAGTTACCGTTACCTTCATCTTTGTCCAAAACGACTACCATTTCTGAAAGTAAATAACTATTAATTTAAGACCTAACGGACACTGCTTACGTTAGGCATGAAGACTGATTGGATTAGCACTGACTAATAACTTCTAAGACCCAGAAACGCTGTTCAGATTTGACTGGTCAAAAATCAAAGCTCTGGGTGCCTACAAGTCTTCACAATGAAGTAAGGTGCACGTTAAGCAACACTTCCGTGAAAGAACACTGAAATCCTTTCATATATATGGCAATTTACAGTAACAAAGCGGAACATCAGCCTAATATCTATACTACACAAAAGCCTCATACTAGAGGTCGCACAGAGTCCTAACTCTTTCCGAAATACCAGTTTCTCTGCTGGTGAAAACCTTCAAAATATTTCATTTCTGCCCCACTAAATAAGGATCTAAAATTAACAGCTGCAGCTAATCAGCATCATAATAAAAGAAAAGAGTGGGTATTGAGGGCACCACAACTCTTCTGTGTAATAGGATATTCTTATAAAAGAAAAGAACTTCATATTATTTGAAAGCAGCTAATGCTTTTATGAATTTTAAAAGAAAAAAAAGAAAAAAGTAGCAGCCTTAATTTAATGCAGCCTCCGCAAGCTTTAGAATAAGATCCTAAGCTAGGAAACGTCAACTATCTGTCTTTCAATGCCTATAAACTTCTTGGTGCTAGAAGCTGACTTTGAAGTTTAATCCCATTAATGAAAAAATAGGAAAAACATCTACATGCCAGTTTCTTCCAATTCAGTTGGCACTCTGTGAAACATTTCTACTTCATCACTCGATGAATGCTGTATTGTGTGTGCAATTCATTTAGAATCAAGTATCTAAACCTAGCATTTCTCAGGATTTTGCTACTGCATACAGAAAGGACCCTCTTCTCTCCTCAAAATAATAGTGTCAAAGGCAAAAAGGAGAAACTTTCAGAATGTGACTCTTCCTGCCAAATATGCAAATCCAGTTACGCTGGAGAAGCCAAAGCAATAGCTGCCTCATCTCTGTCAAGGTCCTTGGACTCAAAAAGCCTGAACGGCTGTTGATGGTAACTTTGTTATTATGAAGTATACTCTGAAATATTGTTTTTCGAAACCCTTTGGGTTTGTGGATCCCCAAACCCTTGCCCATGGAAAAGTATATTTTGAGTGGCTTCAACTCACAGCTGCGATCTTTTTTCTGTAAACAAGTCTGTGGAGAAGAAGATACTCCAGATGCATCTGTTACTGTAGTGATGAGTGAAATATCACAGACTAGACATGAATTAGATAAACCAAGGAGGCCAAAAGAGAAGGGAGCAAAAGAAGTCTAACCCACTTCCTGAGATAGCAGTGTCCACATTGTGATCCCCTTGTAGCGTTCAACAAAGTCAACGGAAGAGATGCAAAAATGATGATTAAAAGACTTGTACCAGATGTCACTACGCAAGGAACACATAAGTTCCGAGGCCTGTGTTCGGACTCAAATTATAGATCTTGCAACAGATTCATAAACAAGAGTCCTGAATAGCGAGTTCAAATTAATCTTTCCCAGAACAGGCAGGAAGACACCAAGTGAACTCCTGTTAGGACAGTCACGCATTCTTGATGCCAAGTTAATACAGGAGATCTCCATGAAATCACTAATTTAAATTGGAATTCGTTTCTGTTTCTTTAATTGACAAGTCTCATAGGTTGGGCAGCTTTTTCTCCTTCGTGCAGTTGCACGGCTATTCTCTTAATATGTTTTCTAAGCGAGTCCTCCTTTGTTGAGGAGATTTGATAACACAGCTTCAACTACCTCTGGGCCGAGTCCCTGACTCTCTGAAGCCGATGGAATCAAACTCCAGCTCTTCGCGTCTTCAAAACAGGTACACAAAGCAACAACCGCGCATCCCATTCCAGAATGAAGGGAGCAGTGTTTGCATAACATACAAGGAAACATTTGTGCAGCAGCAGAGCCGGCCTCACACTACCACACCGCATTTTAAGAAATTCTTCTTTATTTACTTCATCTTTCATCTGAAAGAGTGGCCTCCTAAACTCAGTCTGCTGGGAATGGCAAAAACCTACGGATTGTATGATTCTGATGGTATCAAACAGTTGACAAAATCTAGTCGTTAAGAACCCAAGACAAATTACAGTGCCCTGTGACACATACAGAAATACGACAGGAGAAAACTGTTTTTTCCTAAAACTTACCCATAATGTCTATTCACAAGAACAAAATGAAAAACCTCAACCTCTTACAGTAAGCTTTTGAAGAGCCTCACTGCACGATCAACAACTGATCTTGTTCAACTTTCTCAGTATATTCTTTGACTAGCAGCAGAACAGATGTGGAAGGCCTAAGGTCAGCCCAATGCCCACAGATGAAACAGCGGGGCAGCCTACAGCTTTCTTACAACTGTTATTCCAGTATTTTGCAAATAATATTGATTTATGTATCCCACCCTTTTGCAAAGTGTCCCACCTGCCAGCTGGTGTACGGTCAACCACTGATTACGCCGCACAAACACAACAGCAGACAAAATGAGCAAAGCTTTTGAAATGATGATCTAATATTAAAATGATAGCAAGGGTTGTTTGAAAACAAACATTTAAGTTCTACAAAGAAGATACAACTGTCAAGGAAAAGAGGGTTAGACCAACTTAACTGCACCTCAAACATAAGTAAATGCCAAGTTCAAGAATCACAAAGTCTTCTTGTCCACAAGATCTGAAACAACAAAAAGCATCTGCGGGGTTTTGGGTAAAATATCTTTTTGCTGAAATTAGCACTCAGGGAAGGTTTTTTGTTTTGTTTTATTTTGTTTTAAAAAGAGTTATTTCTACACTTCTACCTTTTCTGGTTCATAAGCAGCTCTCTGTGGAGATCCTGATGATTCCGGGATGACTTCACAGGATTAATTAATTTCTGAGGTCTAATTAACTCAGGATTGTCATCACCTATGTAGTCTGGTTCAGCCATAATCTTTCTTGGAATGGGATATGGATCTTTAGGTCCGGTGTCCTCACTCAAGGTACCTGTACAATATGGAAGAAAAAAAACACTGTGGGAAGTATATACTGACAGATCTTTTAAAGATACATTAAAATAAATAAAGGTGGTATATCACATTGATAACATGTTTTTTTCTAAATGAATCTCGTCTCCAGCAAGTACAAGCTCTTCAGAGCAAACATCAGCAGCATCTTTTTAAATGGATGACAGCTTTACAACATTATCATCTCTAGAAGTCTTCGCCCTGTTGACTTTGATACAGATTCTCCCCATTTTAAGAACAACTAAACACATACTTTAGGATAAGCATGTGCAAAGTCCCACTGATTTTAGTAAGTCTACTCAGATGAAGCATTTTTTAGATCAGAGGCACTGAGATCCAAAAGACATTTTAAATAATTACTATACTGAATACTGATAACGTGTATCAAAACCCCTACAGATTCTCTTTTTTTTGCCATCAGTACCATACTAGCTACAGGGAAAATACCTCATGTAGATAAGCCCTGAAGCGTATTGTAACACTACCACACAAGAGCTTTCAAGGGAAAACGGCCGTATCTTCAATTCTGGGGGCGGTGAGTGGAATTTTTGAGTGGAGAGGCGGAGGAAAAAAGCTGAGTGAGGTTGTTTCTTAAAGGCCATACTTTGCCCAGTGAAAAATCCAGAATCCCACTGATTTGCAAAGCCAGTAAAACCATCAGAGTTCATAACATTTGAAGATCCTACTGTAGAAAGCATATTTATATAACAAGTCACAACACTTTTAATGAACAGCTGACAAGTAAACTATAGCTTTCAAATAATTTATACGTGACCATTAATACCACCTTCCACTAAAGAGCTTTAGTCGCAACGAATTCAGCATCTGAAACAAAACACTTTCAGAGCAATTCTGTCTCCATTCACTGTCACAGAAACCTGCATGCAGAATCTGGCATGCTGCAATTATCGGTTTGATGACACACACATCAGTCCCTTCAACAGACAAAAATTTCCCAGCATGTGGGTTTTCCAGAGATGAATCAGTATGACACGAAAGACAAATAAAAAGACAGACCTCCATTAGCCTGACAGCACAGCTGAACGCTGCACACCTTATGGTATGGAGCTATGAAAAGAATCAGAGAATCACTGTGATTTGCCACATATTTTCCAGGAAAAGCTGAACACGTGCTATAATTTAGATCCCAGTGTTACCAGCCTTTCCTACTTTCTTACTCAATGGGCTGTAAAATCTGTCTAAGTTTCGGTATCTGTTTAATCACTAAACTATTTTGTGGGTGTGGGTCAGAAAGCTCATACTGTTGCTCAGAAGGTCTGATTTGCTCTGCTTTAAACTACTCGACACAGTGGAAAGATGTCCACTGCAGCGCTCTAGCACACTAATACAGGACACACCACCATCACTCCGCTTGAGCTGCATGTGTAGTTACAGAAGTAGTGAAACACTAGGGCTAAATTTTCCGTGGATGCAGGGAAATCGCTCTGGATTTGAATATGTCTAACGGATCCGACCTAGCCCTTTCAACTTCATCTGAATGGATCACATGAATTTTATTTCATCAGTGCTCTATACCTCACACTTCAAGATTTTACGGAGCAAATCCTACGAGAAACAGCTTACTAGTGTGAGCCGCTCTCAGGGTGGCCTTCACGTTAGCTTTTCCAAGGCAGGTGTGTATGTAGAGGCTCTGAATTCTGTGGAGATGCTAGTTCTTACAGGTGCCTTGAAACTAAAATAATATAAAATTAGCTAGTAGTGAAAACCGTTCAAAACTGGGTAAACATACCGCTGCACATGACACAAGTCTCTCACCGACACTGACTGTACAATAAAAATACTACTACTACTTCAGAGTCCTTCTTACTTTCGTCAAGCAACCAGCTATGACCACATCCACCAACTGTGGAGGGTTTTTGGAAAATTCAAGTTGCAAGAGACTTGGAAGGTTTCTAGTCCAACCTCCTACTCAAAGCAGGGTCGGTTTGGAGGTCAGACAAAGTTTCTCAGGGCTTTACCTGATCGGGTTTTGAGATCCACTATGGACAGAGAGTGCATAACCTGTCTGGGCAACCTGTTCCACTGCTTGACTATCTTCAAGGTGAAAAAGTTTTTCCTATGTTCAGTATGAACCTCTCTTTTCCAGCTTATTCCCATTGCCTCTTATCCTCCTGCCAGGCACCACTGAAGAGCCTGGCTCTATTGTCATGATGAGCTTCTCATCAGTATGGGAAAGCTGCTGTTGGGCCTCCTGGAAGCCATCTCGTCTCCTGGAAGCCATCTCTTCTCCAGGCTGAACAAGCCTTGGTGCTCCTCCACTGAACTCATCTCTCAAATCCTTTGCTGTTTAACTGCATGCCATATATAAAATAAGTGGGGGGTGCATGTATAACATTTGTTTTCCATATTGCTCTATCAGCTCTAGATTATTGATTATGGCTTTTAGATTATGAGTCTTTTAGAAAGCATTTACGACCTGTAATTCTCCACTAAAGTATATCAGAAAATAACCTCCTGCCTCTTTAAGACAAATAGCCTACTTGCTTAGGCAAGGATGAAAAATGCTGAAATATGTACAGTTAATCTGTCACAGTGTACTTCGTTTTTAGCAGTTTGTGTTTAAAAAAAAAAAATCAATTCAATTATTTCTCAAAGTTTGTTGTAATATTTTGCAGCATGCAAATTTGTCTCTGGCAAAGACTTAAAATGAAGTCTTCTTTTGTCTGTCCCATCTCTATTTTTAAAAATATGTATTCAACACTTTGAGGTCAGGATTTGTGGTTTCCTAATGTAACATGAACGATTGCTAGCAGCAAAGTTGAATGAGTAAAATCCCCTCAGGAACTAAAGAGTCTTTCCATGTGCGATTAAGTAGTAGGTGATTTCAACTAGGATTTCCAAAAACGGAGCCAAAGAAATAGGGCACCCAATTGCCCCACTCAAAGACTCCCCTTAAACTCTTTGCAAATCTCAGCGTGGCAGGAGGTCACTGATACAGTCCTGCATGAGTGTTACACACAAATGATACAATTCACAAGAGTAGCATGATTTCTATGCATGCATTCTCACACTTACATCAAAGCACTTCATCAAAACACTGGTGACTTTCACAACTAAGGAAACTGAGGCATAGACAAAGGAGGGGATTCACCATGCAACAGCAAGCAGGGACGGAGCTGGGAGCGTAACCCTCGGGTTTCACTCTGAGATTCAGACTACGCTCATCAGGAAATCAGTCAAACTAGACGACAGAATCCCCTGAAGTCCTGAAACAAAAGTTTAACCGATGTGCAAATAACAACAATTTTAAAATGATAATTCTATGAGTCTCTAGGGCTCATCACTACAAAAGTCACAGGCCACAAAGCCGCTTTCAAATCATCACTGGATATAACAGCGAGGCATGAACTGCTTCTCCACTGTTACTAGCTTCACTGGAAAGGTCTCTTCCGACTAGCAATTCTGCCTCACTGAATCTAGATGAAGCATTTAAACTTCTCTCTACCTTGATCTAAGCAATCATTTAACAGCATTATGATGCCTTAATAGCATTTGAGAGGCTCCTTTAAATCAGCTGCTTTTACATGATCAACTGAGAACACACAATCCATTTCTGTGTCCTACTGTTACCTTACTCCAGAGCAAAGGAAAGACAGATTTGCAGGATGTTTTTGCTGAATCTGTTTGAGGTTTTATACACCCGCTAATCCGGCAGGTGCTTCCTCAGTGCTTTTTTATTTTTTTCGTATTAGCTGCTGCTGCATAAGCAACACAGTCATTTATCTACCATATCTTGTCCTGCCTGAACAACTCTCCCATAAACTTTGTCTGTGACTCCTTACGTACACAAGGATTTTTATCAGGAGAGAACAGATTGGTAAGCCTGCGTGAAAGGGGAATTTTTGACTCTTCAAACAGAATTGCAAAGCTATTTCAATATCCCACTAGACAAAGAAAATCTCTCTGTAGCAAAACCACTTGATCATCAAGAGCTCTCCCAGAGAGAAGCTTCATATTTCTACATAATTCCGTTTCTCACAGAGATGCTTTCAGAGAAATCAAGAGGTATCACATTGACACCTCAGTCTTGGAAAGCCGGGACCAAGAGGTTACATACATGCCTTCCAAGGAAAATAAATGAGTGAACCCCAAGTAAATTCAGTGAGAACAGAAGAGACCCTCCAAACTGATAATAATGAATACAGACAACGGCATGCTGCTGCCATACCCCGATGCAAGTTATATTTGGGGGAAATACCTCCAAAATATATGTTTGCTTCTAGTGCTCTTTTTTTATTCTGTTTATAGAGAGGTTTTCAGCAAAGTCCTTTAATGGTAGTAACACTGGAAAGACTCATGCAAAAGAGAGCTCCAGACAACCACTACCTTTAAAAAAAAAAAAAAAGAAAAAAGAAAAAAAAAACATTTAATGCAGATCTTAACAACATCAGGTTAAGGATTTAACAGCTGCCAGAGCTTTTGCTACAACAGGGCTCCCCTGGCTTCAGAAAGGGAGGGAAGCTTATGCCAGAAAAGCCCAGTGTTTGGGAAGCTTATGCCAGAAAAACCCAGTGTTTATGCGGCATTTGGGGAATTGCATTTATTTTCCCTCTGGTATTCCTCATACCAGAGATCACCCTCTACATATAGAATCTGAACATAAAAATTCCTGTGCAACACCATATATTTATATTATTATGCATACACAGGGCATTTTCACCCTTCAAATGATTCTCACAATTCTTTCCAGCTGTGAAAGCAGAAGTAGAGTTGAGACCCCTCAAAAACATAAATAAATCCTAAAAATACACATTAACATCAAAATAATTGACTAGTCCAGGCTCCAAAACTTACACTAGAGCTAAATTCACATGATTTCCTTTTTGCTTTAATAAATTCTTAAATTAGTATCTTGCACAGAAGCATTAGCTCAGACACTGAATACCTCCTGAAGTAAAATTTTATTCTTGAAAGAGCTTGAACATCTGTTCTGAACTGTACTTAAAAAAAAAAAAAAAAACAAAATATAGTAGTTGATGGTTAAGACTTACATTTTTAGATCTTTAAACTACTGCACAGACTTGTGGTTTGTTACAAGTAACCCAAAGGCATTCTTTGAGAGGACATATGGTTTTACTCTGCTCCCCCTGATTTTGAGAGGAATTAGAATAAAAGTTCTTCAAGTATGCCTCTACCCAAACGTTTTATAACTAGGACGCCTTGCACAACCAGGTTTGGATCGAAAGTGAAAGAGCTACTTAAATCCACGCTGTACTTCGCCGTGACCATCTCAACACTGTTTGTACATAAAAGCTCAGCACCGCTACCGTTTTTATCTACATGCTCTCAGCGTAGTAAGAGATACTTGATTAGAGAGATTTACTTGATTAATCCTGGATTGTAGATATGATTTATAATGTCCCACGGCTGTTGGTTCACTGTTTAATTCACAATAGGAGTTCCTGAAAGCAGAGCACAGAAATACTCTTTCCAGCCAAGATGCTAAAGCCAGCTGCTGTCCAATGAGTTTGGCTCTTACTCGCACTTTCTTTCGCAGCTAGAATTGATTATGAGATTTGGACCATGGCAAAACACAAAAAGACTGCTCTTATGGAGAGGAGAGGGTAGGCTGCAGGCTTCAGTTCCTCCCCGTCCCTCATGGTCCGTTCGAGAAGGCTGGCTGCCACTTTCAGGTTTCCAGAACTTTGCTTCTGGATTATAAGAGCGTTAAAAGAGTGTCCTCCACCACCTCCAAACTGGAGCACCTTTAGGGCAGCGTGTACCTAGCGTGCCATAGGGATCGCTCACTCAACATCCTCCTGTTATCAGATTACTTACTATAGCACTATCCTTCACGCAAAGCGAAGATTACCAGACTTAACCCTTTGGCAAGTACCTGTTTTCCGTTTCTGGCCTTGCCTTACTCTACCACCTTGGGCAAGTTATTTCACCTCTTTGCGCCCCAGCTCACTCACATAAAGTAGAAATACACCCCACTAACCACCATGAGCAAGGCAAATCTCACTGCTGTTTGTCATGCACTTCAAAAGCTTCAGAGCCCAGTAGACAAAAAGAAGTAGCAAGCCTGAAAAGCTTCTGTCCTTACTATGCTAGGCCAATTCAACAAACAGCACCTTCCTTATACTAGGAAATGTATAAGGTTTCTCAATACATGTAAGCTTTCTCCTGTGGCATAACACTGGGATTACTGCACTGGAACACACCAGCAAGAAAGACCTCCTTATCTTGACATCACTATTAAATGCAAATGATAATGACTAAATTCTGTTAAACCTATTTTTAACCCAGCTGCATCCTCCTCCTGTAACTCACTGTATGCGATGACAGGTCTTGAAGCAGCATGCTTAAAAAGTTATGAGCCTTGATAAACGACATTGCAATTAGGCCAACCATGCCCAAGACATAAACACAATCACATTATCTCAGAACACTTTCTTGATTAGAATGGCAGTGAACAGGGTCAATTGGGCTCCAGCCTTAAATCCAGCAAACAAGGAAATGCTATCAGCAGTTAATGGATTCATTATTCACATGGCTGCCAGAAGGCCAAAGGCCCACGTAGCCTTCTCTCAGTAACTATGGCTCTGCCACCCCTCACTTGAGCCAGGCCGGCAAAGCAATCTCAGTGAGGTCAGGAATACGGAGAGGAGCAGGGCTCGCCAGCTACTGAAAATGCTACAGGCACGCTGGCAGATAGTAAAATGAGCTACACCACTCAAAATCTCAAGGAAATTCAGTTAACATTCGTTTTCTTCCCTTAAGTACTGCTGTGAACGTGATGTCAACAAAACGCATTAAAAACAACCCCTAGATGAGCAATCAGAAGAAAGAGTGTCATCTTAAAGACGTTTGCATTGGCACTGATACCTAAAGGAAGGAAGACGATGCAAAACTCGGGGCAGTGCTCCGTACTGTTACGAATCTCTCAAACGCAACGAGTTGCTTATGGCTGTCATTCAATATAAACACCACTAGGCGTTCTCTACTCCTGTGCCTTAAAGTTTAGTCAAGTCTTGGGTGCTAAGGGAAGAGCCTATATCCCCCCCAGAGACCGAGGGCTAAAGAGCAATGCTGGTAAGCACAGAACAGCTGCTCTCCCTTGGTCTCTACTCTACTCGGAAAATAGAGACAGAAAGAGAATATTAAGAATATTTTCATCTTCCACCGAAATCACCAGAATCAATGAACAGGGATTTTTGTTAATCCAAAAGAATTTTCCCTGAGCCTGCAAGATCTGTGGTGAAACTCTTGCTCGGCAGCTTCGAAATCAGCTAAAAGTAGCATCTCTACATAGTTGTGTTTCTTCTCTGGCTCAGTTAAAAAGCTGAAGAGGTACCAATGAAAATACGTAATTAGAGGTTGAAGAAGAGAGAAAGAAAGCGCCTCTCTCCTCTGACTGTAACAACAGATCTCTGCACCAGGGGAAGCATGAGAGGATAGGAAGGAAGAAGGAAGGAATCGGTGACCAGTCTTCAGTTTCTGAAACGCAGATCTCCACGCTTACCGCAGCAGGCAGAGCCTAAGAACTCCTTTTGCTAGATGCAAACAAATCTCATTTTGCTCAGGGTCCTTATGGTTACTAAAATCCCAAGATGGGAAACCATTTCGATGTCAGGAAAAGGCCCAGTATTTTGTACAACTCACACCAAAAGGCCCTCAGTAATCATACTGCTGTCTTTCTGCAGAACAAGCGATACGTTATGCACTGATGTGACAACAAACATGCACATATACCCTTCCCTCCATCACATCTAGCGTGATTCCTCTGACAGGAATAAATCACGACTAGCAAAGGCATGCAACTGAATATATACACGGCTTCCATCGATATGCTACAGAGATAATTGTTACACACCACAGTAAACATATCTTCCAGGAGAAGCAGATCATTCACATTATGCTTCGTAGGAGATGAACCGCACAGGATTATTTTGCCATTGGGTTACTCCCAAAAAGTAACTAGCAATTCATTTACATGTGGGTCAACAGTGACTCATAGGCAATGAATGAAATGACACATTTGAAGGTCATTTTAAGGTTATAAAAGCAAAAACAAAAACCCTGGAAAACCCAGCATTAGTTCCCTGAGAGCTACAGGGCAACAGCAACGTTCCAGACCAGTCGGTTTGGACCATCACATTTAAAATTGGGGCAAATTCAGTCAAATCAAATCTAACTAAACAAACATATGGGATTTCATTTGAAAACAGAGTGTTAATTCTAAATCAGAAGTCCAAAGAATTAGAGGACAGTTTCTTCAGGGCTTTACTGCCTCAAGTGTTAAGAACTATCAAACAGTGTCACCCAGTGGTAAAGGACTTCTTACAGACTGCAGCAGAAACTATTACCAAAGACAGTGGGGGGGGGGGGCGGGCGGGACACAACACCGACAAAAACTAATGTCTTTATATGAAACTGCTATACTTTGCTATACTTCAGAGCAAACAAACAAAAACATACACCATTTTAGCTGAAAAGTCTTATTTCTAAGTCATTTTATTTCTGAAAATAAAAGCCTGAGAGGCCAGTGGTTCTTCAACTTTAAAAAGGTTTAACATTATGTACTAGAGAGGTATTATTTCTGGAAAAAAAAAATCCAGAACAACCAGCAGCCCCTTATTAATACTGAGGATGGGAATATTTCCAGCATCTGACTTCAGGTGCCTAAAAGGAGACTGGCGAGTTTGGAACCCTCCTAAAAATCTAGCTCACAAGACTTCAACAAGAGAGAGCACGACACATACACACGTTGGTTGTTTTTGCATTTGTTCTGTATTATTTCACCAAGATCTGGTGAGAGTGGTCCAAATAACGTGTGTCCCAGTGAGGCCAAGCAAGGTCCAGGAGCAAAGGATGTAGGTCATGCCCCCTGGACAGAAACCCTCTGCTGGATGCTTTGATGATGATGATTGGGGTCCTGGTACATACTCAGCTGGGCAGAAGTCTATGCCAGCTTTAAGGCAAAAAAAAGGTAAATTGATCCTTGACACATATAAGAAAATTTTGGAGCAAAAGAGGAGGTAGATTACTTGGCGCCCATGCAAATATGATTGGTGCAGCAAGCAGTTTTGTTTTTTTATAAATCAAATAAGACGTTAAAAAGCAAAGCAAAGAACAACAGCTAAGAACTGCAGAACGTGCCCTGTATTGTGGCAGTCAAAACAGGTCAGCCTATTTGGTTTAAAAAAAAAAAAAAAAAGAAAAGAAAAAAACCACCTGCCTGATTATCCTATAAGCAACACACTTGACACGGGTTTGACAAAATTCAGTGACTGGAGACTGAGGCTAGACAAACACATCCCTAAAATAAGGCATACACTTTAAAAGTGAGGGAAATGCAATGCTGGATTTATTAAAATACTTGTGGTAGATACTCCAAAATACATTCAGTTTCACAGAGAGACTAAACTACAGGATCATAATCATCCCTTCTGGTTTTACAAGTTTATACATTTGTGAATGTAATTAATAAGCGTTTGCAATGGACTCCGGAGACGAAATTCTCTGCATTAATTGGGCAGCTGCACATTAAATAGGTATAGAAGCAAAAAGGAGGCCAAGCGAGCTAAGCATTTCACATGCTGCCCGAGTTACACTGGTGCTATAAAAACCCTGAATCCTGCCTATCGGAAAGTAACGGTGTCGGTGAAGACCTCCAAATCTTGCTTCACACCACTTGCTGTTCCTTAGGGCACGCCAACATCCTGTTTGCAGTTGCAGTGCAGCGTGATCTACCAAGTTGTCGTGCCTCCCCTCAATAATAACGGAGGCATGCTTTTTTTGGAAGGGTAATTTAAATTCTACTGCCCATAAAAGAATCCTGTTTTTACCAAATTTAAGAACATTGACATAATGAAAAACACACAGTCCACTTCAGCTTGCCAGTTTCCTAAACGTATTCATAGGTAGCTATGCAAAAGCTAAGTACTTCTTCAGACCAGGCAGATGAGTCAATTACCTGCCAACTCAACAACTCAAGTTCCCTTCCTTTTCCAGGAAGGAACCCCTTTCCTAGCTAAAAGTAAATATTTATTTATAGATATAAGGTATAGATAATACATCTGCACTTGTAAAGCTTGCTTTCTGGAGTGGTTCTCTCTCTCTTTGGTGAGAAATAGCCCAGAACAAGCATACAGTCTCTGTTTTGATTTCTTAAAAAAAAGGAATATCATTTCTTAAACATAAAGAAAACAAAAATCATTTTCTTACACCCTGCTTACAGGAAAGAAATAAGACATTCACCTAGATGAGTTAGTCTTGGCTCAGGCAACTGTATCCACATTCCAGCCTGCACTGTGTCCACAAAGAGACACCCTTCCTCGCCCAAACCTGTTTTATCCAGTCTCAACTATTAAGAGAGGCAGTGGGGAGCCACATCCTTAAGACACAACTCAATTAAAAAGGACACCACTTACAAAGGCAAGGAAGAAAGACCTGAAAGAAAAGGTAAAAATTAAGGTGCTCACTGAGAGCTCAAGTTGACCTGGTCTTACAAAGGGAGGGGGAGTAAGAAATTAAAGAGAAGGTAATTCCACACCCTGTTCATTATCTTAACCACAGGTACGAGGCCCTAATGGATTTAAAAGGAAAAAGTGGGTGTAAGGATGGCAGGACAACTCTCCAGGAAAGGTATTACAGGAGACTTGCAAAGGACACTCCATACCACAGTGCATTTACTGAACCAGCTGGTAATTAAACAAAAACAAAAGAACCCACACACGCTCTTTACAGACAGCTACAATCAACAGCTTCTACTGCGGCCTCATAAATCGGGAAGCTCTGACCTCCGAGCTGGGCTCGCTATCAGCCAGGATGCACCGATAAAAGGACAAGGCAGCCTGCCTCGCTTCTCAGACGGAAGGGCGTTGTTTTCTTAAGAAGACATATCCCCATCTGAACAGCACAGTCGTACGTTGCTCGCAAAACTGAGACACCTTTGGCCTTCTGGCCTCCCTTGAACGAGGAGCCCAGAACGTCAACATTTAAAACAAAAGCCGTCACAAAAGTTTAGCATGTACACAGGTGAAATTACAGTTTATTCTCTGGCAGAACAAATTAACTAGTGCATGATTATACTGGACCCTTTCTAGGATGTTTTCTACAAAACTTTCTTTTTCAGTTTTCTTAGGAAAGGCTTGAGGACGTTCAGGAAGGGAGGCACAGACCATCACTCCCTAATCTTACCTCCAGAAAGAAACTTCTCAACAAATTCTAAATACTCAATAAAGTAAGAAACTACAGGGGTGACCCTAGTTGCTCCACAAAGGGAATGTCGTTGAGCTCATGAGCTGGTGGCAGGAAAGGAATTTCCTACAATTGCTACCTTTCTGCTTGGTGGAGCACCTGGAGGAAAATCTCTGACCGTTCTTCCTCAGCACTGCCTACAAAGGGGGCCAGCCACCATGGTAGGACCCCTCAAATCCTTCCTCTGAGGCTTTTTGAGATGATGGCTCACTTGCCCTGTGCATTAACGAAGAACAACTGAACTGGATCTGAATTTGAATTGGGAGAACTCTTAAGCTACAGAAAGTGAGCAAGCCAAAAAAAATTCAGCAGTCCTAAGAGGTGCTGCAGGGATCTCCAGCTGGCTATAAAAAACAAAAGTACTTGCACCCCAAAGAGTCACACACTACCTCACAATGGTCTGGTAAGGGAAAATAACCTGTGTGTATTCTGGTCTCTTCATGTTCATAGGAGAAAATAATAATAAAATAAAAAAAAAAAAAAGAAAAAGAAACCAAGGGCTGCAAAACAAGAGGTGTGTAGGGCCAAGAAAAGGGCTCAAAGTCTTTCTTGCCCAGTCCCTGCTGTCTAAACACACTGTGGCAGGAGAACAAAAGCCAACACTAGGTCACGTTTTGGCTCTTGCTGAGCAAGGTTTAAGGAAGCAGCGTAGAGAGCTTCCAGGAAAGAGAACGGTGCTCGCCACGGGCACGCAGACAAACAGGCGGCCACGCTGCTGCCAGTCCGCCCGCAGCCCGGGGACGAAGGGGTGTGCAGAGAGCTGCTTCACCAGCCTCAGAGCCCTCTCCCACTGTTTCTGTAGCACGGGTGACTCAGTTGATTTTACAACAGACAAACTGAAAAGCTCCAGTTTTAACAGCAGCAGCTTAATTAATATGATGAATACCTATTGATAAGCAATCCTGACTGCCAATCACCAGCTGCACCTCTTCACTTCTCCAGCCAGTTTGCTTCTTTATTCTTCTGCTGAACAGATAGCTCAGGGGCTCTCGGCACAAGCTGGACAGGCATCCGAAGAGGAAACTTTCGGCAACAATTTTATTAGCTGGCCCAAAAAAGGGAGTTAAGGACTTATAGGGACACAGTATGGTGACATTCTGAAAAAGGCAACCATCTTGTTATCTCAGTTATTTGTAGTATGAAGGAAGAAATGGTGGGAGGTTTTTGTGGTCCTATTCCTGCTCTCCCTCAATAGCTAAATGGGCCATTAAAAAAAAAAAAAAAGTGTTTTAATGACAATACATACTAACCTGCTCTTTCTCAGGAATCTTCTCATCATTTGTGCAAAACTCTTGCAACCAAAAGACATTGGGACAAACTGCCACAGGGGAACAAACACTCTGGGCACTTCCTTGAAGGCATCGTGCCGTATCACATCATGGCAAGCACTGCCTTCTTTGTTTCCAACTGCCAAATTAATCGCTATTTTTCTCCATGCCTTTTTAACTTACAAAGATAACGCACACTTGTTAAAAAAAAAAAAAAAAAAGAGAGAAGCAGTCTTTATGATCAAGAGGAAAGGAGGCACTGGCACTGGGGTAGGCTGTATTCTGATGCACCTCACATTCCTCATTTCTCACACTGCAAAAAGGTAGTCTGCAAATGTAAGCAGCATTTCTATTAACAAAGGGGAGGGTGGGGGGAAGCTCCTCTATCTTAGAGTAAATTCTTGGCCTGCTACCAGTCCTACAAATCTGAGCAAACTAAATTGCCCTTCCCCAATACTTTCAAACGTTTTACCCCAAGTTGCTCAAGTTCCTATGTCTATCACACTTTGCCGGTTGTCTTGCAACATAATCACTGTCTCAACCTGTTTGTTTAGTAAGTATTGGAGAACTCCAAATTGCTAAAGCAGAAATTGTAACGTTTACTTCTTTTTTTAATTAGACACCCACATTTCACCCTGTTTTACTGAGGAAACAGGTATGAAAAGACAGCAAAAGTATTCAAAAGGGGGAATCGATCAAAACGTAAAGCGGGACCTGTTCATTATAATGGGCTTGGTTATAACAGCAGCTCATGCATTCAGAGGAAAGGCTGCCTGGTAATTACAGCAAGGAACTGAGTCATGACAGAAGAGGGAAATTCTATTCTCAGCTCTACCAAAAATTGGATTTCTGATGCTGAGCAAGTCGCTGAGGCCTGAATTAATCTGGAGCAGGCTCTGGTTGTCAGCACAAGACAACACGTTGGGTACCAAACACAGAGAGCAGAACACGCTTGGATGAGAGGATCAGTAAGAAACATGACGATGCTATGTTTTCTTCTGTGATAGGCAGCATTTTGCCAAAGGTTTTGGAGTACATTCACTTAAAGTACTTCTTTCTTCTTCACATACTTTGAGAAAATGCCTGTTTTAGCATCAAAAAGCAAAATTCAAATAGGTAACTTGCAGAATAGAGTAACTGCGAAGAGAAACTGGTAATGTTGAAAATAAACTGAAAAACTATGGGTAAACATATACACAGAAAAAAATATTAAGAAAAGATTAAAGCTAACAACATACAGGCTATGAGCTTTTTAGGTATTGCAAAAGAAATGTCCTGGATTTATGATTCTTACGCCTGAAGGACTGATGCTGCCATTTTCACTCCAAGTCCACTTTCATAAGTTTCTTCCTTCCCCAAGTTATTATAAGTGCCTCCAGATTTTTTCTTTTTTATCATTTGTCTACTGATTTGTCATTTAAGTAACAAGAGACACACATTAACACGTTTTTGTAAAGTGTATTTATTAGTGCAGCTTAAGAAACTATTCCAAGATGAAGATCCACACTGAAGGGCCATGAATAAGAGGCTGGGAGCCTGCGGGTTTTAATCCCTTGCTAGTGAATACAGCACGTTCTTCTCAAGCATGTTAGTATTAAGACAGAGACTCATTTATCAAAATCTGTCCTCTTTAAACAGCCTGTAGTCTTCAACAGTCTCAACGCTCAGCAGGGGTAAATACTGCATCCTCAGACACTACATCAATGCGAGTTTATCATATACATTAGTGTTTAAGATCACATTGAACGTTTACTACAGTGAAGTCCCATTCCACCAAGAGAGTATTACCATCCTTTAATGTGTAATGTTAACAAGTCAGCCTTGTCTTTTATTAATTTCAGATAATCTAGACATATGATGTGATAAGCACAGAATTCCTACACCCACTCCACTTAACCTGGCAGGCTGTCCGGCGCACAGGATGTTATCCCACCTGCTTTAACATTGATCCAACAAAAGCAATTCAAAAAGCTGCATATAAACCATATAAACACAACGAAGACGGCATTTTCATTGCCAGAGAGCAACAGGATCCACTCCCATTTTGACATACATTCAGCTATAAAAGGAAACAGGCTATCACAAGTCATCCAGACTGCACAGATCTGTCTTCAATACTTCTTGTTCTCTCACCTACGCCTTCCCAGCCCTGCCAAGGGCAGCAACATCGGAGGTACCAATTGTACCAGCCTACGCCTTGGACAGGTTTGAACATGGTATATCTTGACTAGATAGATGTCTTAATGATCTTTTGCGGGCAAATGACAGCCTGCTCCAGCCAGTCCCAAATCAGTCGTACCTGAGAAGCTCTACAGCTGCCATCTGCTAATGCTGCGCCTGCATGATCAGATAGGCCCTGCAAAGAAGCAAAACTGCAGAAGAAACAGACACTCTCAGCTGGGGTCGCACAACTTTTACCAATGCTAACGACAGTCACTGTGTGGGTCCATTTGTATCAGTATCAAGCAAAACTACTCCAGGCTGGGAACAGCTGCACCAGCATGAAGACAATCAGCTAGTGCAGGGCATTGTGCTGCTTCAACCCAACAGGCGAAACAGTACAGCGTGCTAAGTAAAATTCCAGCTCAAGTTCAGACAGGAAAGCATAGATGGAAAAAATAATAAAATACCTTGTCAGAAAGGACACTGTCAGAAAGAAAAAACAGCTTCTTCGTCTTTTATGGTATATTAGGGCAACGAGAAATGAATTATAGAAGGCTGATTGAAATGACAAGATTTGAGTTTCATTAGAGATCATGTTATAAATATATTTTGCAAACAGTAACTAGAACCAAAATGAGAACAACTTCACTGTCCACACACACTTGAGACAGTTACTAAGCTTCATAAGCTTACACTCTAGGCGGAGACAGTTGTATCATTATCTCCTTCTTATACCTTCAATCTTCCTGAAAGTCAATGGACTTTGGGGCTCAGAAAATAGGAAAACTTTTGAAAATAGCACCTTCCTCCTCCCTCCCTTTCAGTCAGTTCTTCCAGAGAGACAGGATTCTCAGCTTGTCTTACTCACAAAGAAGGGAAATATGCCCCTCACGTTTCACTTAACTGTTTAGCTTAGATATTCCAGTACAAATGCACATACACACAATTTTTTATAGATATCTATAAATATCTGTAAGTCAGTTGTCACATTCATCCCCAAACTTCACCTTGCCAGCACAACAAACCTGTGTGCTTACAAAGTCACACTGCGTGCGATGGTACACTGCATGTCTTTAGAGCTGTGCAGCTGTCACCGCTGTCACCACAGTCCAGTAACACAGCATCATTTTGTGTGTAGCTAAGCCAACAGCTCCACGCTTTCAGGCTAAACACCCTCTTTCAAGTGCCATTTCCCTCTCACAAACACATATAATTAAACGTCCACCCTAGGGCCTGGTGGAAGACACAGTAAGCCTGTGCGGTTCTGAAGTGGTGCAGACTTTGAGATGGGAAAAATGTGTGTGCAAATTAATTTTTATTCCTGTCCTGCTGTGCTCAGTGTATTCCTAGGGGTCTATTCAACATAAGCGCTACTACCCTGGAAAACAGTGTTTCCAGGAAGACAATGTTTAGTTAAATTTACACAGTGATTTTAAGTAAGTAAATAAATAAATTACAATAAGACCCTCACAAGTTTTAAGTAAATGGCTGAACCTGGCAAGTCTGCAGTAGCGGGCCTACTAGCGGGCCAACAAATGCGACTGCACAAAGGCTTCCTGTCCACTGGCCGAAGCAGGATGCACACACCGGTCTCACCAGCAGTGAGATCGGTAAATTTGTTAATTGTTTCCAGTCAAAACTGAAAAGTTAACTCTAGAGGGTTCAGCAAAGGCTCTTATCAGGGGAAAGAGACTTAGGCAAGATTTCAGAGTTCTTTAATCTCTGATCTCAGCTGGGGGTTATTTCCATCGCTGGAGGGTGGTGACAACCATTTCTGAGAAAACCTCTGAATATGTCCTTTTAATATCCCTTCACCAAAGCTCCCATGCGACAGCTGCACACTCTACCAAACGCTCTCAGAGGCAGGAGAGCATAGCGTGCCGAGCAAACAAAGCAGACGCATGCAAGACCCAAGATAACAAGAATTTCAGGGAGGCATTCAAATTCCCATAACTCTATCCCCCTTTCTTTACAAGAAGGCAAAAAGGTACTTCAGACAAATCAATGTACTTCAACCACAGATACCTTCTGTTAGTGTCACCCAAGACCTCACCTAAAGGCTGAGAACAGCCCCCACTTGTCTGTCTCACTCAACACCTTTTCTATGTCCCGCTCTAAACCTTGTTTATCCCATTAGGATATTATCTAACTACAAACAATGACGCGATTAAAATATACATATTTATGGAAGCATGTCACTTACCTTTAGGTCTTCAACTGCTGTTGCTAAGCTAGGAAAGAAACCATACCAATGCTATAAGGAGCTTATCTAGAGGGCAAATCAAAGCAGTTATGCTGAGCACTTCTGTCAAATATCATTGCTCTGCATCAGCTTCTACAGACATTTACTCTCCTCCACTGAGGTTATATGGAGTCCAGGGAGCCTAGGCTCCCGAGCTGGCTTTTCAACAATGGTGGGAAAGCGCCCTTCAAAATTCAAGAGAGTGAGAAATTCCTCCCCAAGTTTCCTAAACTACAATTACACCGAACAAATCAAACCTGTCACAGTTTTTTTGTAATACCTCCAGTTTGCCAGGTGCCTCTAGCTTCACATACTGGGTGCCCTAAATCCACAAGAATATTCGGTTTAATAGTTTCCTGTATTATTCACTGCATTGTCTGCAATACCTTGTGGATTAATTATCTAGATAATAAAACCACTTCAAGCGTCATTAACGTTGTCGGTCTGGAGTACTCATCTAAAGAGCCAGAGCAATGTGTTTCTGCGACATACTGCAGTAAGACAGGAAATTTTCAAATTGAACTGAGGAAGAACCTCTATGTGCTACATGTAGGTGGCAAAAGTCCCTTCCTACCAGCACAGGAAAGTGAATAAACAATTATGCAACTGTGGAAAGTCCCAATGATTAGAAAAAAAAAGATGAGAAGAAAGGGCCTTCATATCTGGAAGATCAACTGTTAAGAGAATGCAGAGAATGGTCATTAAGTACAACTCATCTGATTTTTCTTTGCATGAAATCCAATTATGAGACAGAACATCTTATCAATCACTGCCTTAAATTAGCATATAGCAAAGGCTATATGATGAAAGGTATTTTTAGTCCCTTATGTAGAAGCCCCAGAAGTAACACAGACCTCTTTCAATACAATCAAATGTTCGACCCCGGGCTGACCCAATGGGTCCTCAGCACCGATAGGACAGAGGACGCACCCCTCCACTTCTTCCCAAGCAGCAACCCTGGCCAAAAATACGCTACAGCAACTCCTTAACAGAAGCTATGGTCGTACAACAGCACTGGGCCTAACTTGCACAGTCGGAAATCTGCCGTTTACATGCATCCCGATGAAGCAGGAGGCACAAATTTCTTTTTAAAAGCAATATAATAAGTTGCACTGCTGGAAACACCAGGAGAAATCCCTGTCTTATTTCCAGGCCACCAAACACAAGCAGCACTTACTACTTTCGCTACTCCAGTTTCCAGTTCCAGAATGGCTTTGAATGGAAGCGCTTTTCCGAACACACATCAAATGCTACTGAAAATAAACGTGCCTAAATTCTGTCTCAAACAGAGCCGTGTTTTTAAATCAACTTCGAGCATTTTCTTACTTAAAAGGGAAAAGAAAAGAAAAGAAAGAAGAGGAAGATAATCTTTTGTGGCATTTTCGTTCCACAAACATGGGAGGAAATAGGTGTTCGTACAAGCAGAAAGGAAATAGATTTACATCTCCCCGTTTCAAAACAAAGGACTATCAGCAAAAATATTAGATTATTGATGCAAAGATAGAGACAGAGAGAGAGGAAGTTGCAGAGCTGCTTAACATTTCAAGAAGCTGTTAGTCTTATTACTCAACGCTGTAGCTGGGGAAAATAAAAATATTCTTTGAGTAGGATTTAGTAACTCAATAACAAAAGTCAAATAGATTAAATGCTGCATCTGTTGCTATAATTAAATTAACAAAGTACTGATAGAATCATGTCCGTTTGCCCCTTGTGTACCATACCCTGGGCAAAGACGCACTGTAGCTATACATATTTCCTGTGTTATAAATTAAAACACCAGCCAAATTCACCCTTCCTGCAATGCTATTAAAAATCAAGGAAAATTACTCTAGGGATAGATCTGGCCCAGAGATGTTTTTCAACAAAGATGAGTTTCAAATAAATTCTACTTAAACAGGGCTGCGTGGAAACACTTGCAACGTTTTCACCGATGTTCCCAGCGGTTCAGCTGTACTTGATTAAAACACATTGGAACACACAGTTCCTGATATTAAATAGCTGGAGAATTTGGAAGAGTGTTTTAGCCCACTCTGTTCCCAGGTGACCAACCTGGTACACTTGAAGTCTGTATTTTTGGTTTTTGAGATTTCTTTTTCTTTTTTTTTTTTTTTAAACAGCTAACCATCTGCACTCTTAAACAAAGGCCGCTTTAAATATAGCTCAACTTGGGTACAAAGAATTGAGGAGCTCAGAAACCATAGGTCAGCTAGGAAAATCAGATCCATACATTCGAGTAATTTCAAACTTTTACATCGAGATTACACAATCAGATGAAAAGCTACTATAAATAGCTTAAGGTTACACTCGTAGCCGGTATGAACTGGTGCAAATCTACTAAAAGCAATTTATCTTCCTCAACTTATCTGACTCACTCAGGGAACGAACACAATTGTTAACAGCACAGTTCACCACAGACTCTCATACATGAGGGAGCTTGCAAGGGCAACGGCCTTGGGTAACCCTCACACACAGTAGCACGATGCCGAAGACCTGTATGAACGCACCCAGAAAAATTTCTCCCGTACAAGTGCACCAGCTAAAAATATGAAAGCCAGCATAAAACGTATACCAGTTGTTAAAAGTAATTTACCTACAGCAATTTGCAAAACTAACAACAATCGTAATCACATTTTTGCAGAACCACAGAAAATTGAGCTGGAAGGCACTTCAGGAGGCCATTTATCCCTTCCCTGCCCCAAGGCAAGCTGTAGCACACCTAAACCCTCCTGACATCTCTTCCTTGCCCCAGAGTTTTTCAGCCAAAATATTTCAATCTTGATCTCAGTCCAAAACAAGATTGGATTTAAACCTGCTTATTCATGTTTTAAGCACTATATGTTGGGCCTTTAACGCTAATAAAGCTACTGACCATCAAAAGCTGGCTAGTTTGTAAGTAGGGATGAATACAAAGTTGTCTCTTTGCTAACTTAGGGACAAAGGAAGATATAAACAGGTAGGATTCCTTACTTTCAGAAGGAGAGTTAAACACAGCAGAAAAAATCCACTCCACAGATCCTCATTGCAGAAGATACTTTTTAACACATCTGGAGAAGAACACAAAGGGCATGAGAAAATCTGCATTCAAGACCTCCTCTCCAAAGAAAGGCCCTGAGATGACAGTGGGTACATCCTCCCCCTGCCACGCAGGGGAGGTCACTCTGTTCCCAGGCAGGGCTGGGTCTCTCCAATGTTGCTCTAACTGAGCTCATTTGCCATCCCCCAGCTTTTAAAAGCTTGTCAGAGTCCCCCTGCAACTGTACAACTGATGGCATGGAAGGAGCACAGCTGCATTAACAGCACTTCAGACAGCACTGACTCCCCTCCAGTTTCCCACCAGAAAGTCCCAGGCTCAGAAGTCCCACGGACTAGCCAGCTCCTTGCTTCTTTACTTCCTGCTTCCAAAGCCTCCAGAAGCACAAACCCAGAGAAGGATTTTGGGGGTAGGAAAGGGAAGGCTGGCAGGGAAGGCAATCAAAAGCAGCACTCCAAGGGTCCCCACCAGCACAGAAAGACATAGGGCAGACAGTGCTACTACACGTAAAAGGAAACAAGTCTGGACATCTGATCCTGGCTTTAGACAAGTTTTACATTATTAAAGCAAGGCATCAATTCTTATAACAAGGTGCTGCAGCAATTTTTTTTTTTTTTTTTTTTTTTTAAAGTAATCCACTAATGAGGACTTCTCTTTCCTTCCACATCTTCCTAGCGCAGCAATCACTAGGTCCCGTTTGGAAAAGTTTCCATCACTTCTGCCACAGTCAGCAAAACAGTTTAGTACATATAAGGAGATGCAACCCACACTCCCTTGTCATCGAGATTTTAAACTGGCACAGATATTTCTGATGTTTTCCCATATATTTCTCTGCATACAATTATTCAAACAAATTGCAATTCTCAATCTCCTGAGACTCAGTTCATTCCAATAACTGAGAGCTTTTTCCCCCCCCTCTCTAATGCTCTGTTTTTCAGGGCAAGGTCATTTTTTGTGTATGATCCTTTTTCAATTATGCAAAGCCAAGGCAAAATGTAATACAAAAATGTAGCAGCTCTATTGCTTATTTTTGTGCTTTGACATTTTCGTTTCATGTCATAATAAGTCTAATCAATCTACCCTGCATTACACAAATATCATATTCCCAGGCAGCAACAATTAGAAATAGATATCAAGTTTCTAGTTTTCTTCCAATTCTGGAAGAAGAAAATGTCACCTGTCACAAAAGGAGTTCAACCTACAAAAAGTAACACAAAAAAATTAAGTATTTTAACTTGACATCATTCATGCAGTTCCCAAATCAAAAGTAATAGCATTCAGTTCTAACATTTGTCCATCTGCTTGGGTCATTACTCTGAATAAAGATATTAATGCGCTGGAGACCTGCAGTGCATTCTGTTAGAAGTAATTAAAAAAATAAAACAAAACTGAACAACTTTGCTGGATGGATGGATTACAAATCCTCAGTAAATCACGCAATCAGCAAGAAAAGGCTGCAGCACTAAACAAGGAGCGTTTCCGAGGGCTCTGCTTTCTTTTCGTACATCTGACGTGCAGAATATCTCAAGTGATAAACGTGAGATTCTTTCTGGGACCCGAGCAAGAGATGTTGTCCTCATTGCCGTAAGGAGTTAGGCTGGCGGCTTTCCAGCCTGGGGCTGGAACTCTGCACAAGCCCATTCCTGCAGCTGCCAGCTCACAGGACTTCCCTGCTCTCCTTTGACAAACCTGCCCTTATTCTTCGTGCGGTACCAGCGCCCCAGCTAAGCCAGGGGACCCTGCGTGGGTTCACCCCTCCCAAGGATCCGCGTGGGTTCACCCCTCCCGAGGATCCAGCCACTCTGACACTGGCAGCTGCATCGCAAGCGACAACTGCCCCGCTGCTACCAGCGACGGCCAGTCACTGCAACTGTTAGGTTTCCCCCAGCTGATGCAAGTGAGAAACGGTGACTTTCCTTCATCTTGGTTACAGAAGTCTTGCCTTTAATTTCACTTGCAAGCTCTTCCCTGCGTATCGGGTTCACTCACTCACTGTGTCAGCCACTTGTTCCTTTAGCTCAAATAGGAAAATAAAGACCTCAAAGCTGGGGTAACGCCGAGCTCTTCTGTGCCTACAGCTTCTGGGGCCGTCTCTGGAAGCCGTGGCACGGCATCTGGGGTTCGAGAGCTTAGCAGCTCAGTTAAAGAGCAGCCCCAGCTTCAACTCCCGCTGCTGCCCATGCCTCGGTAGCGTACTCACTTTCTAATACTAATTTTCGGAAACCAAAACTACAGCAAAGACGGACAGAGGTGTACCAACAATTCCTTGGAACAAACCTATCTTATCCCTCTACCCAGATGTACACCTACTCCATAACAGAGGCATAGATGTTTTAAACAGGGAAAAGAAAAAAGGGCTTGCAAGTGTGCAAAGCTCAGAGAAGAATAACAAAGCTTATTGACAGAGGAACTGTCAGGGACTATTCTCTTGAAAGGTGGCACGAATTTTGTTTCCTCACGAGGCAACAAGACAGACTGACAATGCTTATTGCAAAGTTTTCTCCCCAAAAGTGACTGGCATATCAAGGGATCCAGGACATTTGCATACAAACCCATTTAAGCTGAGTATCACACAGTACATACAATATGATAAGACTATATATAGGTACAATAATTACACAACTATTTATTTGCTTATTATCTCAGTCTTGGTCAAAACATCCATGGCTAGCCAGCCAGTGGATTTCCAGGGCAGATTTGGAAAATTTAGCTCATCGGCTATCAGCGAAACCTCTGTTCAACCAGAGGCTAACAAAATACCAGGCCCTCTCTTCTTGGGCTCTGATCTGCCATTTGAACAAAGTAACGAGATAGGTGGGATCCAAGGACTCGCCTTTGAGTTGCTTGCTGAGGCCGAGTTACAGGGTAGAAAGCAATTACAAAGCTTCCAGTCACGAACCGTTCACCTCTCGGTTGCCAAAAACCTAAAATTTCTGAAGTTTTAGTAATCACAGGAAATTTTTCATACCCTTTTTAATACTCTATTCAACCATATATAAGCCAGCACAGATTATCTTTTGTGTTTTCGTATCGGCAAAATAAATATAATCCTTATGGCTAAAAACTGAAGAATCAAGTGCAGATCTTGAGCACTGATGGTTACCTTCTTCCCCCCATAAATATTTGCATGCATCTGCCAAACGTTGAGTAAATCAAAACGCATGGAGGGATACAAACTGCGGGGCAGATCTTTCAGCAGGTATAATAAGTCAGCATGGCCTGAATGACTCTCCATAAACAATTAGGCTGCCAAATACTTGATGAAAAGAATTGAGTAGATGTCAGCACGTGCTTTGTGTAAAACAGACAAGAGGACCTTTGTTGGAGAAGAATTAAATTAAGAAACGTAACAGGAATTATATCGTACAGCTTAAAAGAAAAATCACACTACAAACATGTGAGGGCCTGAAACCTGGGGTAAAAGGCATGAGAAATTATTACTGAGGTCTGTTCCTTACAACCAAAGGAGGAGGAGGTTCAACAATAACAGGTATTATAATCTACTGCGCACAGAGAACTGGTTTTATAGGAACCGGCAGGCTTGCTAGCTCCAAAGCAGTTGCTTAGTGCAGCTTGAACATTTAGCTTGAAGAGCTGACTATTCCTCATTTTCTTTGGTGTGTGTTCTAGCTATGTTGCTAAACTGGTGTGCTGACATAGCAATACCAAGCAGCAAAGTGTTTCATCCAGGACCAGTGTGGCTTTAGGTCGAATTAATGCCCGGTGCAAACTCTACACACTTCCCATGACCCGCTGCAGAAGGGACCAGCACGCTGTCCCGACGCCAGCACGTCTGGAAGCTGCAGAAGCTTTTTGAGGATAAGACTCAGCACGTTCCCACCAGCAGTGTCTTCCGTGAGCCATCCTCTGTGCTGGCCACAATAGGAAACGCAATGGGATGTTTTACAACTAACTTACTCCCGCGTTTTTGTCATAAGGAAACACCAGGTAGGAAGGCATCAGTAAGACGCACAAGCCTGTCTGTCTGTCCAGGAGAGCAGCAAATGACTCGTGCTAGAGAAATGCACACAAGACCAGTTCATGCTGGTCAGAATGGGGTATTATGGATAATAATTCAAACAGCTGCGCTATATTGATACCGGGTTTGCAGCCTACACATCTGCCAGTTTTCTTTCTGGATAATGAAGAATAGCACATATCTCATCGCCAGCCAGGAATAATTCCCTTTCCTCTTTCAACCTTCTGCTACGCCATCTCATTTGGTCCATGAGATGCACATAAATAAATAAACAATCAATATCTGATCATTTGTTTCACATTTCCAGCAAAAAAAAAAAAAAAACCCTTAATAAATAGAAATTAGGGGAAAAAAGCACAATATTGCAGTTCACCAAGTACAAATCACTTCCAAAGCAGTGACTCAGCAAAGGTGTTTTTACACACGGAGACACACAGACAGTTTTTGCACATATGAAGCTAACGGTACCTAGAACAAAACACGTGCTCAGCTTTCCTTCGAGAAGTCCATCATGCAGGTAGAGGTTTAAAAGAAAGATAAGAGAAAATTCGAGTCTCATACAATACGGCAATTTCTACCTAACACAAAATCCTGTTGGCACCGTGGCTAAAACGGCACATTTTGAAGGAAAGCTACCAGGCATGTTCTCGTGTGAATATTTAATGCTTTGAGAGAAGTGAGACAGTTTTGTGTTTAGAAGCTATTCCACCATAGGCAGACACTCCTAAACACTGCACGGTGTAAATTAGCATTAACCAACTTGCCAGGTTGCTAACAAAACATCTAACCCCTCAAGCAAAGCCAGAAAAACTCAGTCAGAAAAGCTGTGGGCAAACAGCATTTCCACTCTGACTTGTGAGAACAGGCTGCTAAAAGGGGCACGACTGGGGAGATGGGGAGGGGGAGAAGAATCACATTTCCATCTGGAAAATTTTGTATTTATTGTTACTAAACGTAACATCTGAGATTATTATTGTAAATGAAAGGTTAGAGGGGGAAAAAAAAAAAACACATGCACATATCCCTATACGCACACATCCCTGCTTGTTCCCTTGGTAAATTTGATAACAATATCCAGAAGAGTCAAATTCACCTTCTCATCCGAACTTTTTTTTAAACACAGTCGGTCTTTGGTGCAAAAGTGATGATGCACTCGCACATCACCTGGGATCCAGGAGTGCTTCCTCCCAGGTTCCACGTGAGGGTAGCGGCAATGCTGAAACCACAGGAGAACGGCAGGCGTGAGCAGGGGGAAGAAGGGGAACGGGAAATACCTGCACGCAGCTCTCTCTTACAGGCTTTGTCCCAAAAAAAAAAAAAAAAAACCACAAAAAAAACCACCCAAAATTCCTGTACAAACAGGAATTGGTGAGAGGAAGAATCAAATATTAAAATGCCCCGATTCGAAAGTGTAATTAAGAATTAGAATTCTGAGCTAATTACAAGGACAAAAAAAACCCCCAACAACTACAGCCAAAGAAGATCCATTTGATATTGAACCTAGACAGCAAGGGAGAAAATAATTTATTCTGCCACATTGAAATATTTTATATTCACAGTCATCAACATAGCATTGAATAAAGCAAAGAAAAGTGTTGCTTCCTCCTTACATCATTCTCTGCTATTGCACCCTCTGCTATCCAAATTCCCACTCCTCCTCACACCTTTATAAAATGTCACTGCAGTGACTTTCTAGGAATTGGATCCAAGTTCAAGAATCCCCATCTGCTCCCCCTGGAGAGGAATGAGATCAGACTGTCAATGTATGACAGAATCCCAGCAAGGAGAGATGCAAGCGCAATTTGGACACATATGAAAGTTAGTCCCTGCTTTCTTCATTCAAATCAGAAGCTTTAGACACTCCTGTCTCCCTGTAACGAAGCGTTCATATACTCAGTTCATCATCCATGTAGGTTAAGTGCATGCATAGGCATGCACACTCAAGCCACTTCATTAATCTACATTTATCTTAAAGATGTTTAGAACTGCAGACGGGCATGCACAAGATGCATTTTTTGAGACTTAAAAGCAATTAGATCTTGAGAAAAGGGGCTTTGGTAGCAAACTTTCTCACAGTTTCTTAAACAAATACAGGTAAACTTAATGTTTAAATGAACACAGACCTTCTCATCAGACAGTAGATTCCTTCCATTTTTAAGAGCTTTCTTGCTCTTAAGAGGTAGCTTTTAGGATAGTTTCCCTTGACAAACAAGCATCGTGCTTACTATTCCCTCTTCTTCCTACTAAGGTCTTCACATACCTTGTGTGTATGTGTATACACATACATGTGTATGCATACACATTCCCTCACACATACAAATATGTGTACTTATAGAGAGAGAGAGATACATACACACCAAGAATATAGGTTCAAAAAAGGAATTCCTAATTCTTTATTGTTATAGCTGGTAGCACAAGAGGAACGTATTAGAGAGCTCAGCCTCCAACACAAAAGGCTACAAAAGACGGTCTTGACGTGAACGCATAAATCTTTGCGGTGACTTGGAGGAGCAAACCGCAGAACCAGAGAGCCAAGAGCTGAAGGGCTGAGTAAAGCACCCACTCCGACAAAGCGCTGCAGAAGCCCTGAGCCTCCGTAAGGAAGCTAGCGCCCTGTGATTCATTTTACAAGAAAGAAAACCACACTGTAATCCAGAGCATGGACTTGCCCTTTGGGCCACTTACCTATCAACAGCAATGGCAACTCACTGCTGAGGTGAATCCCTCTTTAGAGGGCCTCTAGGTTTGCTGTACATACCCCACACACACTTTATGTGAGTGGTAAACGTCCCAAGTTTACAGACAGAGATATCTGTACTAGCTGTAAATGTGCTATTTCAGCAATTAGAAGTTGGTCTCACTACAGCAATGCAGGAAAGACTACAGAAAACTCACTGCAGCTCCAGCCTTGGTGATGCCAGCCCCTGGATGGGATCGTAAGTGCCTCTAGGCACAACTGCACGCTCAAAACAAGAGAAAGGCCGTAACATTCAAAAAGAGAGCTGGGATACACCACTGCTCCCAAAACATTCACACTCACTTGCTCATATATACTCAGCAGTGCCCCATGGCGAAAACGAGTGCTTACGGGAATCACCTTCTGGAGATGTCTCTGCCCACCTCACTGGCCATAACGGCAGCCCAGGGCTACATTTAAGAATAGAAGTCTGCATTCAGCAACTTACGGCTTGCCAAGTTACCCTCACAGCGCTCTGCAGAGCGGGGAATCAAACTTCTGTATTTCGTCAGACAAGGAACCGAAACGTGCAAAGAAATCAAGCTGCTTGCCCAAAGCTTTACAAGAGCTTAGGCGGAACCAGAAACTAGAGCAGGCCATGCGAGTCTTGGCAAGCACCGCAGAGACGAGCCCTCCCGCATTTACTCCTCTTCTGGACTCCCAGCCATTCCTCTCAGGGGACAGTTGAATTTTCTATCACTGCAAAAAGAAGATCCCAAAACTTTGTGGGAAAGATAAATCCCAAGAGTCTCTCTTGTTTACATCTATTTATTCTTTTAAATCCAGCACATTCGTATCTGCGGCCAAGAACAGTGCAATTACGTTCTGTATGTGATTACAGCCTGAAGCCTGCTGTCTTTAAAAAAATAAATATATTGCCTTGATTAATAGTTGAAATAGTTGTTGATGATTCACCTCTGATTTTTCACAGTAATTCTTGCAATAAGCAACTCACTAAATGCACAAACCTTTACCAAAATATGTGAAAAAAATAAGTCTGGCAAGAAGTAGGTTGAATAAGACATAAGCCTGTTCAGCATCCTCTCACTCTAAAAATCTAACATACCATTTGCTTTATTAGCCCTAACTCAACTATTTATTTAATTTGCATTAAAAATGAAATTGGAAATTAATAGAGATGATCTAGAATTGAAGTCGAGCAAAGATAGCACTTCTTTTTTTAAATAGACTTTCAGTTATGAATTGGCATTACTGCACACTGCTGAATCGCTACAACAGTCCACGGTCAGTACTGGAAGCCTGTCAATAAAGCCGTAAAGCTTTCATTCACCAACTATAACACAGCTGATTAACTCAAGGCTTCCTTTTCCACTAAACTGAATCAGTCTCTGCTTGTTCACATACTCGGATCAGATCTCATGCAACATCTACGAATTACAGTTTTGCAGACCAAGAGAAAGGAAACATTTAAATACGGAGAACAGAAAAAACAATAGGCAAGTCAGTGTTTCACCCCAGACAACGAGTAATTGCAACAGGCTTTAAACTAGGAGCTCACGAAAACTTTATGGTAAAGAAAGCAAAAAGGAAAGCCTGACATTCAAAGAGTATGTTCACATGTTCCATTAATTTCCCCCTACATTTTTGGTGAATTATTTGGGCCAAGATCACAGAAAAATCTACTGCAAGTCACATAAATATGCTGCCAGCAGAGAGCCAAGAGATTTATTTTCAAGTAAGAGGCAATTATAAATAAAATACAAAACAAACATCTCTAGCACCAAACCTAATAAAGGGAGCCAGAGCTGCTCTTCACTGCCTCCCCCCACCACCGTAATCACATTTAATAAAAACGATAATATAGACAAATTGCTTCCCATCTTTCTTTGAGGCGAGGCTTCAATTTCTCGGACTATGATTGTATTAATTTCTTGTTATATGCAACACCACCCGTTTGAGGTTGAAACGGGCTGCCAACCCTGCTTTCAAAGTCATATGATACAGCAATATAGGATTGGGGGAATGGGGGGGGGAACACATCTGTAAAACCAGTCCCTCCCTCCAGCTTGTGCCAGCTAACTCTGCCACTTTTGCGACCAGAACCTGCTGTTGGCATAAGCCCCGTTGCACTGCGGCAATTAACTCCAGTACAGCGATATTATAGTCTCTCATATCCCTACTTACTGCACTCGTTAACATTTGTGTTACTACTCCAGGTTGACACCAATAACTTAGTAGTCTCTAACTCCTGAAAACTGCTCTCCAACCCTATTTTTAGCCCTCCGCACATTCCCACACTGACACCAAGGTCATGCTTCTCATTCCAAGCATCTTAAACTACATCTCAGCCCATTTCAGTCAAGCCCGTGGAAGTTTTCTTCCCTTACAATATTTTTTCAGTGAACACAAAATTAGAAGGGACAGAATAATTTTTCTTCTCAGTCGCAACAAAACCATCTTCTGCTAAGTACTTTGTAACGGCAGTACTGCACAGCAAAGTTATCGGAAATAAGGGTTTTATAATAGAAATGGTGACATAGTTGCATGAAAACACTGTGATTCTTCTGGAAGGAAAATGCCTTTAAAATCTAACTCGCTCCATCACCATCGCAAAACGCCTACTCTACTGCAGCATACTCTCAAAAGAAACTTCGTTAAGCGGGTCTTGGCACCCCAACAATGATCTGCAGTCTCACACGGCTTTGTACAGTATGTGGGCTCATTATTACCAGCAGCTGTGTCCACCACCACGCTAATAAGGAAGGGGAAGATCATATCCACGCTAAGTTAGAACCCAGTTTCGCGATCAAGAAAAGAATAGAGGAACAAATCCGTGTGAATAGAAGCAAGTGCAGGAAGGGTATCTCCACCACCACCCGTTATAGGCTTAGTTATTCTTTGCTTAACATCAACATCTACCCATTTCTCCCAACCAGTAAGTCCTGCCAGCCTTGTTCCTCTGTCATTATCAAACTAACTATTCGCTTCACTGGGGCTGGTTTATCAACTTCAGTAAATGCCGGCCATTGCACTTGGCATAATATTTGGTCATTTTGGAATTAAGAGTGTCAGTAAACCACCACTCCCCTCTGTACACAAATGATATATATTAATCATAGCTTTGTCATATCTTTTACTGAAACAGTAAAAGAATACTGAAGAGAAGCAGACAAGACTTTGCCTTAGCAAACTCTTGAAAGTTAACAATAACCTCAACCTGACCAGTTCTGAGGGTGCTGTTTCAAAGACTAAAATCTCCACGAATTTAACACAGGGTAAGCCTGATTATTAAAAATGTACTTGAACCTATAGCTCTCTGGATTATTTAGGATTTACATGACACAGAGCCAGCAGACCTCATCTGATGAGGAATATACTGTAATATCCTGCAACTCAGACGCTATCAATTTACTCTGTGTTTGCAGAGTATGTACAACATACCACAAAATGAAATAATAAAAAGAGGTTAACAGGAAAAAGCTGACATGGTAAAAGTAAGACCCAGAAAAATCAATATTCCAATGGATATCCTATAAGCACTTCACACTTAATAGGTTCCATCACTGTGTAAACATTTCCTAAAAGAATGACTGATTTATTCTTAAGCACAGAGGGGGGAAAAAAAAAAAAAAAAAAAATCAAAAACAAAAACCCACACATTTACCAGCACAGACCTTTCCCATCTGAAGTTTGCACGGAAATACCTATATGAGAAACAGCAGAAACATGCATGGTCCTTTACAAAAAAAAGTTACAGGAGACAGCCATATGCAGAACTCAAGAACCAAAATGAGGTGTAAACTATGTAAAACAAAAGAAAACCTATCCACAAATTTTTTGATGTTTTTGAGCAATTTAATAGATGGGTGCCATAGATGCTGAAGTATTCTATTGCTTTAAATCACAAAGCAAATTAGCGTATGCTTTCATCTGTTAAGCCTAGTTAATTTGTCTTTCAGTGACCCTTGAGTTCTGCAAGGACAAAGCAGATACAACTACTAAATGCCCTTCAAAGGGCTTCAAAGACCAAAAAAAAATAAAAAAAGAGAAAGGAAAAGAGACGTCCTTGGTGTCCTCAAAAGGCAATCAAGAGCCTTATCCAAAGCCAGTATAGGAACTTCTTTGAACACTGCTGGTACATGCACAAATTCTTCCCACCTGACCTGCGTACCTAACATGCCCAGAATCCGGTGACCCAAGTTCAAGGCAGCTGAAGAAGTATCACGCTCTGGAGCCATCTGTCTGGCTCAGCTTGGCCCTGAATCACCTTCTAACAGCCTCTTTCTCACTGGCAACAAGGGAAGACTACTACACTTCAGTTAGATGTCTAATGCTAGATGGGAGGAATTCAGGTCTATATAGACGCTAAAGAAACCGTCAGGTGCCGACAGCACTGAAGTGACACAATATTTGAAAGTAACATATTAAAATGTTAACAGTTAAAGGACAATGCTTTTTGCATAAACGTGTGATTCTCCTCCTCCTCCTTCCATGTGTCGTTTTATTCAGTCGCTATATATTTTAAATATGGACTACAACATTTGACTTAGCGTGGCCACATGAACAGTACTGGTGTCCTGAGGGCACTCCTCAGCATCCTGGAAGCTCTAGTACTCAATAAGGCCTCTTGTGCCTTAGAGCAAAGTAATATACACTTCTGCAACTCGAGTTTTCTAATGGTTTTCTATTTTGGCTACAGCTCCAATGTAGTAAGCACGCCTCTGTTGCTTATTTAATCAGGTAACACGCCAGACAAATCACAGAAGTTCACTGCAGTTACCCCAGGACACGCAGTTTCGAAGTATAACTTTATACGCTTATATTTAGTTTTCATCTTGATTCCTTGTCGTCAACTGTATTAGACGTACATTGGTTTTCGATCAGAAATTTCCACCTCTTAAACTTCTGTCTGTATTTATAATGGCACTTTGCCATACTTACAAGGCATGGGAAACAGGACGGTAACTGAAAACATAGACAGAAAAGAGCATGCTGCTGTTTTCTGTTATTTCCCCCAAAAAGTTAGCACGTCGCATGTTTTTTCCCTTCCTCATCCTTCCTCCCCCCACAGTATGCTAGCATATTTGCAACTGATCATAAATACCAAGAGCCCAAGTCCCACTCCACAAATCACTTTTAGATATGCTCCAAGTTAAGTATATACAAATTGTCACTGACTTTCATTGGTCTTCCCCCAAAAAAGACAGCTAAGGTTCCAATCCAGGATCTTCTTTTAGCACACTGAGATTAATAAATATAAGCAAAATCCATCTTCCTTACCTAGGAATAGCTGCAGTGCATAGAATTCAATCTAGGCACATTCTTGAATTAAACTTTGCAACATATGCGTAGAAAACATTTTGCGAAACATTTTTCCCTCACTCTAAAACCTCTCACAGTCCAGGGAGCTATTCCAAAAAATCCAGCATTCATGTCCTGTTACTTATATGGGCTCTTTAAACCACTAATGGGAACTGAAAGCTCCTGAGGGAAACCGAGTACAACTTTAAGCTAAAAGGGACACTGTACAGAATCATGTTGCAATCAAATTGTTTGATTCAAAGTTTAAAACCAGGCCAGAACAAGTCTGGAAATACCATTTTCTGACATAAGCTTTTTTTCTGTTAAATAAAACCATTCTTCAAAAAGGAAGAAGCTTATAACTTTATCTACAGAGCTGAATTTAAAAAAAAAAAAAAAAGAAACACAATAGGAAAGGCTTCAGGTAAGGTATGTTTCATTTGATTCAAAAACATTGAAAATAATTTTAAAGCAAACAAAAAATACTCCACAGGAAGAAAACATCACTTGTATCCACAAGTCCTAGTTTCAGAGCCTTAAAAGAGAGCCCAACAGTTGCCTTCCTGCCTCTCTCCCCTTTTCTCTGCTTTTTTTTTTTTTCCCTCCAGTATTTATTTTGAATATTTATCCCCATCCAAAATCTAATTCACATAAATTCACATTTTAACTATAAAACTATAATTCAGCTAACAGATTGAGTTACCGTTTGAACAACGATTTTTAATCCATAATTAATATGCAAAAAGTATAAAAAGAGGCCTTGGCTTGCATAAGCTGCGCTCTCCCTTTCCCCATCCTCCATGACAGATAATTCCGTTTGTCCGTATTTTATGTTGTAATCTTATCAGTAGTCTCTCTCTTTCTCTCCCCCTCTCCCACTGGTTTGGTTTTCTTTCTAGATAGAAACACTTTCAAATCCTGCCAGGCAACAATTAAAGCAACCACATCAGGTTGAAATGGAAAACACTACTTAATATACTGGGATTTCGTTAATATCAAATATTCATATCAATTGTCAGGGGAAAAAGAAAAAGGTACCAAGTTCACTGACCCATATTTCCTTTATGGGCTGAGTAAACACGCACAGAAGCACGTGTTCACCTCCAGTGAGCCAAAAGGGAAGGCAAGCAGGTCACCGTGCCTGAAAAGCAGCTCGTGCAGAAGCAGCTGGTGCTGCTGCTGCTGCTCCCGTCTTGTGTCCACCCGCACGTGCATCGCGGGACGTCAACCCGCAGCGACATGGAAAAGCACGGCCTCGAAGAAACCGCCCTTCTGCTTCCCTTAGTGCTGCCATCCTCTGATAACTTCTGCACAGCTGCCACGGGCTAACAAATATCAAGCAATGGATAGTATTCAAAGCCTAACGGAGCCAGGAAAGGGACTTTTGCAGAAGACTCCCAACTGGCACTCTTGAAGCCCAAAGGAAGCGCTGGTATAGGACCAGCAATAGTCTTTCAGAAACCATGCCTTCGCTGATGTAGCCAACATACATTCTCCAACTCAGTCTCGACGGACTAGCCAAAACACGTGTAAGTAATGGCCCTGCTATCAACTGAATCTCCACCAATCCCACCCCCACGAGAACAAGTCATCTCTTATCGTGCCGTTCCCTCACCTGCCACAAACGCGCAGTGAAAGTCGCCTAAATACGCTTCAGCTGATCCCAAACCACATCCGTTTTAACTCGAGTAAGGCCCATTTTAGACCAGACAGTATCTTGCCAGAATCTAATGTTGGATTACAATTGACTGACTTTGCTGGTGGCGAGCAATCAAAAGTTTTAAAGCACTGACATACCCCTCACCTTTAAAACCAAATTCAAACCAGCTATGAGACTCCCTTAGCATGACTAAATCCCTCTCTCCAGCTACCTATTAGATTTAAGAAAAGTCATAGCACGCTTTGATTTTCAGTCTTGCTTTTCCTCAACACAGTCTTTCCTTGGAAGACCACAGAAGTTCTTCATGATCTGCACATATAAATACCTCCTTGGATGGCCAGCGGCAGCTTTCGTGTATTCAAAGCTTGGAGTCTGTGGGTTTCAGTACTTTACATCAAGAGCAAGGTACACGCGCACTCAGAATAACCCCATGCCTCGGTTTCTCACTTCAGTTAAAAAGCATCAAGGACGCACATCAGAGGAAAAAAATATCGGTGTTAATTTGCATTCTAGAGCTGAAGGTACTCTAAAATCAAAACGATCTAAGCAGAAATCTTGATCATTAAGTGTTTTTAGCACTTTCTATGTTCCAGTTATTCTCTGCGGAAGGGTTGTTGTAACAGGAGCCTTTTATTTGCTAAACAAGCAGATAAGATGCATTAATTAAATAGGCTGCATATATTAACATATTTATTCAAATTCTTTATTTACAACATGGAAAATGACTCAATTCTAATGTTCCAAGAGAACAAATTTTCAGCTGTTATTTGTATCAAAGTTGCATTTCGAAAAGTAACTGAAGGTAGAGTAAAACTGATTTTAATTATTTAAATAAAGTCATCTGAAATATGGTGGGGACAAAAAGCAAGAGACATTTTGTTTATGGGTCAGATTTATAAAACAAATGAATTATTAAGGTTAGCAACTGGATTATTTCTGGTCATGATTCCAGATTTCAGTTTATCCTTTTCTCTTAGCCATACTCCTGACTCGATAAGCCCTTTATCGCTTCCTAACGAAAGTCATCTCACTTTCTAGTTCAAAATAACTGGTTAATGAATTGAAAGAGCTAGTTACTGAATTCACTGAACAAAATAAAATCCAGGATACAGGCGCTCTGAATTCGATAGAAAGGCTGCCATCAAATTTTGCTTAATGCTCAAAGAAAACCTGGTTCCAACCTGTTAACCAGAAAATTTCCACAGGTCACAAATGTTCACAGAAAGACAAATCCTATGTTGCTTAAGCTAGGCGAGGGAGGAGACGCATTCAACTAGACTGGATATTTCATTATGGCTACACTTTTATCTTAAACTTACTTGTAAATAAGACCTCCCCATTCTACTTCTAATCCAACTTAATGTTTCAGTCTATCCAGTTCTAGACACCTATCCCCTACGTACATTCAAGAAAATACTTCAAGAAGATCTCAAAGCAGACACACTGAAGTTGCTGAGCATCCCACCCTCATGCTCCAAGATTGAGGTTTTGCTCAATCTTGACTTTACGACAAGCCTTAAAGACTTATATCCCCAACAGAGGATATAAAGTACGCTCTCCTGACCTTATCTGGGATAAGGCTCACTCCCGTATCACCACGGTGGCAGGATGCTTACATAGCAAAACAAAAGTGTAGCATAGTGGATGTGTCCATACCTCATTAAATAGCAGAGCAGTGAAAACACAGCAGCGCAGCTTTATCACACACTAAGTACCCACGGCAGGATCACGTTCATGGAGTTTGCTGCTGCGTTATCTTAGAAAGTCTTCAGGCTCTGGTGACCTGCGTGATTCTTGCCTCCGTGACTTTTCCTTGGAAAGGCCTTCAAAGGGCACACAAGCCAAAGAGCTAAATTTCTTCTGTCTACCTGCTATAGCCCAGCTATCTGCACTTGAGCAACTGCTGCTGCAGACATAGAATGGCTCCTCTTACCTGCCTACCTTCTACCCTCACCTTTACTGGCAACAAACAGAAACCACCTGGCTCTCGAGATCATATAGAAGAAGCTGTCCTGATCTCCCTGCGGCAGCTGCCACCCGCTTTCGCTGCCCTCCTCTTTTCACACATCCCCACATCAGCTCAGCTCTCCGGGCTGGCCCAAGCGTGTGCATCTCGCTGTCGCCATTATGGAAAAGTAGAAGGAGTTAATAATTGCACAGGGGATATGAGGAGCGCTTAGTTTTGGCTTTGGGAAGTTTCAAGGTCCAGGAGAGACCTACCCACCAAGGTGGAAATCCAGGCTTCTGCTTGCTAAAAATACAAAGCAAACATCAATTGTGTGCTTTTGCGTACACATTAGAACAAAAGGAGCCAGAGATGCTCAAAAAGATACTGCTGCATAAATGACTACAGAAGCTTTCAGTGTAAATTTAGGACTGCAGTGAGAACATGCCAGAAGCTTGCAAAGCACAGCACACAGCAGCCAAGGCAGGTTTGTTATGACGAGAGAAAGGATAACAGCACTGTAACAGAGAAACTTGAACTGGTTTAATTGGGTCCTTCTCCTTATAAAATAGTTACGAAAAGAAATGTGAGATTATAGAACGAGCTGAAACTGGAGTCCTAATAAAACAGAGGAAACCATTGATCTCGGTGAGACCATTTACTGAATGCATAAAGAGCATTGAATCTGTTAGCATGAAATTGATAAGAAATGATAAAATGCTTTTTGTTTTTAAAAACCTGTAAAGTTTCTTATAAGAAAGTCAAACACGACGATTAGAAAAAGCCCAGGTTCAAATGATTCTACAGTGATCGCAGACTCGCTGAAATTCTGAAGGCAGAAAACACCAATGCTTTTTCTGCATAAACGCCAGGGTCACTAGTTTAAAAAGCCCGTCACAACCTGCCAGAACAGCTTAGACAATATCAAACCATCTCAAAAAACAAAGGAAACATAAGGAGTTGAGAGAAGAAGTCAGAAGCACATAAACGTTTTTTCCACACGAATGACTGCAACTCGAGGTCTCCGAACTTCAGCATCACTAACGGACTACGCAGTAGCACAGAAAGCCAAGAAGCGACACAAGAATACAACAGGAGGGATGGAATTTACTTCACAAGCTCTACAATAGATCCTGGTACACCTCAGCCTCAAAAAAAAAAAAAAATTGTAAAGACACTTACTGCAGGATTTTGTAAATATGGGTTGTTGTTCACGTATCACGTAACGTTACATGCGGCTGCAAAAATTCACTCTGTCTCATGAGATCATATGTATACACCCTAAATTATCAATTTGTGCAGTCTTTTGCCAGAACCAGTCAGACATTTTCCTTTATTTCCACAGCTGCTGAAAAGTATCATCGCATCCATAGTCTATTATGTCCAAATTTTCCTGGCTTTTGAAATTATCCATGCTTCTACTTTAAAGCCTGAGCTGGAATGGATGTTTAACTCATTCTACAAAGAGTTTAGTTATACGTCCACTTTTATGAAAAATTAAAATGCTTTCGCTAAGAGGCAGTGTCTTTTTGCCCCAAGAAGCTTCTCCAACAGCAGTTAAGTAAATAATATGAAACATAAACAGGGAAAGGAATCAAAGTGTTTTGCAACTCAGAGAGAAGAGGGGTTTGGTTTGTTTTCATAAGGCTCAAACAGAAGAAGTTTTGTGACTTAAGTAAAACGACTGCAAAAGGGGTTTGGAAAAGGAAGGCTTCCATTAAAGAGATCTGAACTGGTTCAACAGCAATTTGAGCTCCACATGAGATCACTTTCTGCCATGCCACAATCAGCAATGGACTTCAGCAGCAAAGCAAAAATTCGCAGCTAAAAAACAATTTCACAAAACATAGGCGTGAGCCGATGACAGATGAGAGGGCAAGAGGCAAAACGGAGGCCACCTTTGAAACAATCACTAGCACTGTATTGCAGTCTGCCATGAGAGAGCATCTCCCATATCTTTAAAGCTACAAATGTAAACAATACTGAAAAGAAGTTTGAGTTGACTGGTGAACCAGGAAATGAAAAAATGAACTGAAATAAAACGGACTTTCCTGTGCCCCCAAGGAGCAGCTCTGGGAAGTCCTAGCTCTCTGTGCGTCCTGCTCCCGCTCCCAGTTAACCTCCGCCAGGGCGCTGTCTGCAGAAAGTGGGATTTAAAGACCATGTTTCCTTACCCCTTTCTGCTGGTTGTCACCAAAGGCTGCTATTAGTTGCTGCAAACACCCCTCTGGGACATGGAGAAAGTCATAAAGCAACTCAAGACACTCAACATGCAGTATGCCTCAACTGCTTTAGGGGTTTGAGAGACACACCCCAGTTTAGAGTCATTCTTCATTTGCATTTTTTTTTTTTTTAAATAAGTCACTTCTGATTCACAGCAAAAAAGTCATTTTGATGGTGAAAAGCCACCACTGGATCACTCTCCTGCGAGAACAACAAAAGCAGAGCAGGGAGCTGCCAGCAGCGCCTGCAGTTTCTGGGAAACGGCCAACCAAGGAATAGGCTCAAGCCAGAAACACCAGCTCAACGTGTGGGTAATGCCGCCTGGAGTGTTATCTGGGGCTGCCAGCATCCACGTTGTGTAAGGGCGACCTGAGCATAATCCCACCTGCTCCTGCAGCAGGTAACATGGGGCCCTTGAGAGAAAATTCACCACAACCACATGATATCATCACGCAGAAAGATGATTTGGGGAGAGGCAGAGCGCACGGGCTCACGCTAAGCCCGTGGCAAAGGCAGGCCTGCACCCACAAAACCTGGAGGCAGTGAGAGTCTTGATTCACATTTAGTTTCAGAACCATGCTTAAAATGGAGTGTGGATGCTGCCATTGCACTCTGCCCTTGTGCAACGTGTGGGGCACGCAGCTCACGTTTCAAGTTCGTGGCCATCGTGACTGCAGCTCCAACACTCAGTACTCTGGAAGGACACAGGCCTGAGCAGTCTGAATCAGGGCCGTACTTTCGTAACACGCAGTCTTCCTCACAGCGAGCAAAAAATGCCATTCCCTCTCAGGCAATACGGCCAGGACCTAAATACAAGTCTCCCCCTTTTGACAGCTGACGTTGTGTCTCTAGACCTCTGCTTAATCCGCTTAGTACTAGGATCTGCAGTTAAACTATCTGAGTCTGAAGCTTAAAGACAAAAAATAGGAGATTCAGTTACAACAAACAAGCAAAGGCAACAGGAGTTCTCTATTCCCTCTTCATTAATTCAAAGGATAGTCACCTGATAGACAGCGTTGACACTGATTCACTGTCTTCTCAAGACTTGGGTAGACCTTTCAGGCTCCAGTAAAAAGTTCAGAACCACAGAAAACCTTGTGCAAATTTGGAAAACAGACAGTCATCGCTCCTGGGGCAGATAAGCTGCCAATACCAGCTCTGACAGTTTACATCCTGACTTGCTGGGCTTGAGTAGTGTCTGGAAAGAGAACACGTATCAAGAGTGACTAGGCTGACGGTACAGGATATAGAGGAGGTACGAGGTACAAGGTTTGCTGAACAGAAATTTCTCTCTCCAAAAAATTGTGCAGATGGCACCACATATATTATAATAACTCAGGACAACTTTCTGCAGCCCTTACAAATGAATTCGACAGGAATCTTACAGTGTTTCATACTTTGCATATACAAAGGTGGTTTTAAATATGGATCACCCTGATAAAGATGACTCCTCAGAACCTCGATGCATACATGCAAACGCTGGGAACCATGTGACCTGAGAAAACAAAATTTCTTTGCATATAGGTACTTGCTAGCCAATTTTTCTTCAGCTTCCCTGTGGGATGGAAATGGGCACATAAGTATTTCTGAAAACAGGTAATAACGGCTGAGGAAAGCCTCTCTAGTTTTATTTATTACACAGGCAAGAAGCCAGACAAAGCATTTAGTCAACTAAAGTTTTATTGACAGTACTAAGTGGTATGTTTCTGACCTCCTCTTTTCTTCTCGAGTAGAATGTTACCCTTAGCTTTCTTTTTATGTACCAATAAAAGCAATTAAGAAAAAAAAAAATCTATGTAACTCCCTGAAAGATGCCAATAAAAAAAGCTACTAATTTAAAAAAAAGAAACTGCATTCATCATTCAGCATAATTGCTCCACAGAAAGACTAACATGCAGGAGACACGAGAAAGAACTTTGTCTAGGGTGCTCAGGGGAAAAGGTTGTATCAAAAAGGTAAACTTAAAATAAGAGAGGTAGGAGGTAAGAAAAAAAAAATCCTTACACTGTCCAAGTTGACCAAAAGTATCAACCCTTGTTATATTTGTTTGTAGTGCATTACTCATTAGGCATGTCCGTGCACTGGGAAGAATACCAGAGAAAACATGTGGTTACAGGTCAACAGAGATAATACAGTTAGAACACGAGCTCTGGTCTGCAGCAGCTTTCTTTAATAAGTATTTCCTATTTAAGTGAAGATTGATCCTATATGATAGGACAGGCCAATGATCCAAAGAAATTGCTTTCTAGTGCTATCCTTTACTGCAATTTTTAAAGAAACTTCGAATGTACATGCACAGTGAGCTTACAGAGTTTCATACGGGTGTGCCTAAGTTTCCATTTCATGTAAATTCAAGATTTATTTTCCGGTGATATAGCCCAGGGGCATGTTTAATTCAATGCGTAGTCTTTCAGCCCAGAGATCTGAAGTAAGTTTACAAACATATAAGAAACTCTTGTTATTTCAAATTGCTATATGTTCTAATTTTCAAGACTGCTACGCACGAATCATTGCATTATAGGAATAGCTCATGCAGTTACAAAAAGCTTCTAGAAGGAAGCGATAAATGAGCATTATATCTTCATTATTGTAACAGAACGAAGGCGCAGAAATACATATTTTTTCCTTCCCCCCTAAGTTTCGCAGAGTTTTCATGTGGCTTATTGGTCAGAAAGCTAGCAAGAATGAAAGCGTAACTAGTATTCCCCATCTCAGCTACCCACTAAACGACAGTTAAATTGTGCTGAAGGAAATTAGTGCGGTTTGCTTGCACAAAAGGCTTTTTTTTTTTTTCCCCCCAAAGTTAGCAACCATGTTGTAAAACATTTAGAAACAACGGAGAAAGAACCTATACTGCTATTCTGATACAAATATTTCAGTTAAATCAGCATGACTTTGGCAAAACCAGACTGCAAGAGCCACATCAGGGAATTCTCTTGGCACAAAAGTAAGCAGCAAATGCACAACCAGAGAGAGACACTGTTTCATAACCAAGAAGCACATATAAGACTGTGCTGGATCTCCTATTTAAGATAACTGTCTTTCTCACACTGTTTGTACAATAAATTCAGTGTACTCACATACAACTCCCAAGTTTTGGCTGGTTTCAGCCAACTCTTCAGAAGGTTTGAAGCCTTTAGATATGAAGTTCTCCCCCGTTTCAGATAAACTGGTAGCTGAACAAAGGAAAACTCCAGCCAGGAGCAACATCTCTGAGAGGGATGATTTCAATTCTCTTAGATGACAGTTGTTAACAGGCCTTGGAAGTAGGTTTAAAACAAAAAACAAACAAACAAACCAAAACAAAAACAAACAAGAAAAACCACCAGTAGGAATTTGGGTCAATGAGAATCTAAGCGTCAGGAAAACAAAGTCAATGTTTATGGGAGGCAAGACCAGAGAATTCCCCGCTTTGGCTACACGTGAACTGGATGACAATGGGAATTCAGTTACGCAGCACAGAAGAGTTCAAGCTTGTGATGCTGGTGTGAAAGTCATGCAAGCTTATCTCACGCAGCTCAGCTAGACATTTTACAGCTTCAGTATGTAGAGAAAATACATATGGTACAAACATATTCCACAAAAACTTTTTTTTTTTTAAATTCTCTCACACATCGTTTTCTTTTCAGTTTAGTAGCATAATCCGACCTACCTTCTTCACCAATCCAGGCTTAAGATTCATCAAACATCATGATGAAGAAAAGATCAACTCTAATGTACCTGCCTTCCATCTGAAATTAGGTGTCTTGTATGAGACCTGTGGCTTCTCTGGTACGTTAAAAAAAAAATTTAAGCTTTAACGATAAAGGCCTCTTCATTAAGAAAAACACACCATCGTTATGAACAATATGATTCAAAATCTTCCAACATCCTCTCTGCTCTTACTTAATAATATTTCAATGAAGTTTACTCAGATTTTTGCCAGAACCACTTCTGGTCATTTTACAAATTTTCTGTGGTTTACCCACTGCGTAACTGGCACCTTACTCTGAAGTATTTCACTTCTATCCTTAAACAAAAAAAAAAAAATTCAACAAATTATCTTATACTGGATAATGCAACAACGCCTAAACCTGCTGCAAAGAAAAACCCAGTTTAATGCCAAGCCAGTAACTCAACCGAGGACAAGTTCACACCACTAAAAAATTGTCCCAGTTACTCTCTACTTCACTTTTGCCCCCTTGCTTATTGCGCTTACGCCTAGAGCGGAACCAAGTACAAACCCATCTGCAGTCCAAGCACCACTATTTGACTCTGGAAAATATATACAAGCTTATACCAAATCTCTCCACTCAGCTTCACCCTGCTTTATGCCCTGCCTATCAAAAGCAACGCACAGAGTCCAGAACGGGGCTGGGAGGAGAGAAAACATGGTGCCACTATGAGCAGCAGCTGCAAGGCAGATCTTTGCTCACTTTTGTTGAGTGCACACACAGCTGTGCACCTTAGCTGGATTTCAGCACAAGGCCTTTAACTTCTGAAGTTAGGATTTAAGCTTCAAAACAGCTGGCTCCGGATAAAAAGTTTGATATTCTTAAACGCACACACTACTCAAGGAAGGGGGAAGAAGAACTGTGCAGTTAAATTAAAACCTCTCCATAAAAGAGGCTTAAAAGAGGTATGCATCCAAAGACAAAACAGGGAACAGACTGAATTGTTCCAAGGGTCGAGAGGAAGACAGCAGAAATATCTGATCCTTTAAACTGACTACACTAAAATTGAGTCATAGGTTGATACTTCTGCCCCAAGGCCAAACTGATCCTGTAAATTTCAAGCCCTAGATTCAATTATAAACCCTCAGCAAAGGTAAGGAAGGCACCTTTGAAACACACTCTTCTATACTCCCCTTCCTTTCAGGGCTTCAAAGTAACCCCACTTAAATCTAATAGGGGCTTTAAATGTCCCAAACTTTTATTGATTCCAGGTTTCAAAGTTTTATTCATCCACTTTTCTATCAACAATTGTTTTACAGAAATATTTTTAATTGCTTTAAAGAGCACTATGCATTCCCTGTAGGACCTTTTGATTCTCTGGTGTGCATTATCACCCATTTACTTTAGGTTTTCCATTAGTCAAGAGGTGGCTGATTCACATTCAGATGAAGCTGAAGCACCAGAGAGCACACAACACAGTTAAGGCAAAGTAATTTCATTCAAACAGCACCCAGTACAGAAGATACGTAGCAGTCCAGGAAACCAAGAAAAGGTCGTTTTTCTTTTTAACCGAGTATGTTTAGAAACAAGGAGTGATCATTAAGAAAGTCTGAAATTGCTTAAACTTATATCAAAACGCCCCTAAAAACTCCCTATCTCTTCATTTTCATCAGTGACGCAAACACACTGACTAGGTACTGCAATGAAGTAAAGACTTTCCAAATGCTTCTCTAGAAGAAAATAAAAAAAAAAAACCCAAACACAGTTACACCACCAGTCTTCTTACAAAGCTCACAAATAGTCCTATGAGTCATTCCAATTAAACACAGAAATACAGTGTACCATTGGAACTACCTTAGAGCCCCAAGTCATTTGAAAACTAGCATCGGTACTATTTCAAAATATAGATTCAAATGCAAAGTGTTACTGTTGATTCATCAGCTAAGACATTCTCTTCTCCTTCACCTCCCAACCACACCAAAAAGATGTCGTCATGGGAGAAGCAAACCATATACTCCAATTCTAACAGGCACATGCCTTCTTCTAAACCTGACTGCAAGATGAAAATGGGATACGTAAAGTATAACTACATTTATCGCTCTGCACTTCTGTACCGTTTCTGCGATGAGAAATTCTTAGCCAAATCAAGAGTACTTCACAGATTCAAAATACATCACACACCGATGAAAGACCTTCAAACTGAAAAAGTGCAGTCATTGTAAGGGTGCTATTTCCCCTTCTGCGTGCAAGTTAGTGGAGCAAGTAAGCATGGTGCTTGAAGCTGTGTCTTCCTTTACATTAAAAAAAATGCAAAAAAACTCAGTAAGGGTTGCAGCCCTTCAGTGATCCAAAGATCTTTTCAAAAGCATAAACAGATGTTTATCATAAGCTCCGTCCAATTCTAATGAAAGTTAACATTTGACTAGGATGGAGGGAAAACTGCAATTAATGAAGTTCTTCATTTCCTATCCTAAACTGCTGTACCTGACATCCCATATAGAGATGTCAATCCCCTGTCTTGGAGGCAGCTGTATTTCCACATTTAATGCAGCTGGTTTGGGTGACTTACACAAAAAAATCTGACCGGGAGAGAAGTAAAAGAAATCCCTAGCATGATTTTGTTGCAGCTTTTCAAGACAAAGTGGAATTTTGCCTGGTGATCCTTCTTTGAACTTCAGTTATCTGCAAGCTTAAATTAAATTTCATTTCATTGTTAGGACTTTCTGAGCACCAATAAGCTCCACAGATGCAAAGCAGGAAGCACAGAACTAGCAGGTAAGGAAGAGATCATCGTCTCACCAGATCCTGTTTTCAGCAAGAAACAGTTTTTTAGGTTGCATACTTGCCTGAACTTCTTGATAGGTTGATGATTTCTATGTTGGGGTAGTAAGTCTATGCTTTACATGTTTATGTTATCTTTTCACTATGCTTCCTTTCCAAATGTTTGAACCAATAAAAACAAACAGGTTGAAAGTCCTGAGTTCAAGTTCTACCCTTGCCACTAATTAGTTACAGCTGAAGGCACATCACTTCAACCTTTCTTTCCCAATCAGTAAAATAAGGACGACAATAAACATTTATCTGCTTAAAACAGACACTGGAAGAATTTGTTTGCCCTGCTGCAGTTTGCTTTTTAAATACACAATGACTCTATGAAACTCTAAGCAGCAAGTATCTAGATTAACTGAAGTGATGACGATTTGGTAAATGAAGTTAATTGTTTGCTAAGCTTTCATATCCTTTCCTTTCTTAAGGATACCATTTGTTATAACATACCTCCAAGCCTCCCATTTGAGCAGACCAGGACATTTTATGTTGAGTTTGTGGGGGTTAAAGAAATTACACATCAATTACCAAGATACTGAATCTTAAGAATCTGAAGAGTTGTATCTTAGAGCACAAAACTCTTTCCAGTCCCCTTCCTGCAGGGAAATACCCACTAGGAATGGGAGCTGAAGCTCCTTATTTCATTGCTTTTGTAGTAATAAGTGATCTCTGATGCACAATGTTTTCTTGACTAGCGCGTGCAATCTGGTACTTTCTAAATCCAATCTTTGCCTGACTTCATGGCACTCTTTAAACATCTGCATTTAGAAGGTAAATTAAGTACATCTGCAGCTGTTTTAGCAGTCAACTAAGCAACCCCCTATTAGAAAGGAAGGAAAAAAAAAAAAAATCCTTAAACTGTGACTCTGCAGATGAAGATGAGTCTTAAGTCTTGTGAATCATCAAATCAACTAGGAAATCAACTGAGGCTTCTTCATCACTGAAGATAACGAAATGAATAAGTGAACTGACCACTGTGACTCCAACTTTTTTAATACTTAATTCTACCAGTCTTCGTGTAACATATAATAAAGAAATTAAAATCCATTAATACAAAGGAAGGAAGGAGTTGGAACAACCCCCTAGAACAGTCATTTAATGAAGCACAGTTTATCAATGCTTGTTACACCCCATTTCATGGGCTCCTTATTTATTCAGTTTCAGACAACGTTTGGAAGGAAAAAGCTCCTTTGAAAGCACACACTTCTCTACCTTAAAGCTCATTACTAAATCCTTGCCTTTCAGCGCACAGAACAGTTCCTTACAAATGCAGCCCTCCTCCTGCATGCTACTAGAGGATGGCAGTCAAAAGAATTAAACACTAAAGCAAAGCCTTCCCTCGATGCACAGAAACACTGAAAAGCAACATAAACCACAGTGCTGTCCTCCAGCAGCTAGAGGCTCTTTTTTCTTGCATAATTCTGAGGGGGGGAAAAAAAAGGCTCAATAAAACAATTTTACTGGGAACCGATATGGGAATATTTTGGCAATTAAGAATTTTGTACTGCAGACCCCGAGAGCTTTATTAGCATAGCATTATAAAAAGTTAGGAATCCTGCTGGGTAGAAAGCTAAGTACATCATGGAATAAACCTACGACGACTACATTGGCACCGGAGAAATGAAAATATTTCCACGGCTGAATGCTGTCGCCATCCTGTGCCAGCAACACCGTGACAGGTCTCAGGAAATGAGGTGAAGAATGACTTAGCCACAGGACATCAGAGCAGTGGATTATGAAGATACCACAGAAATACCTGAATTACAATTTTATCAGAAAATTTAGCTGCTTAGGTATTTATATGGCCCATTGTCACAGCATCCAAGAAGCCTCCCAGGATTTAAATATTTTCCTCTAAGTTACTCCTGCGAAGTTCTTCACCAAGTTGCTTTATAGATACACGAGCATTACTGTCCAGACTATCAATCTCTGAATGAGCACCTAGAACAGGCCCCCATTTTTACAGGAGTCTTATAAAATTTCACAATAAAAATGACACCAGTTGCAGAGATTTTTTTAGTGAAAAGCACTGGTCTAAGGTTTTTTAGGCCCAGTTTTCTTAAAAAAAAAAAAAAAAAATGGGACTTACAATATCTGCCTGTGCTCCTCCTCCCTGCAATAAATTTTTAAGTGAAGCTAGCAAACGGATTACATTAATTAAAGAAACACGTCAGCTTGGATCTGTATATCCTATTTGTTGTCTGGAAGCAGATAACTAGGTAGAAGAGATGTCTTTTTAGTGCTTCTACAGAGAAAATGCAAATCTTAACTAGCTGGAATATAGACCCTATAAAGCAGCTGAATGAGTTAAAACTTATCCCTGTAAGGCATTAAATATGATTGATAAGGCACCTTCACACATAAAACTACATCCACACGGGCAGTTTCAGAAAAATCTGGCTCTCCAACAAACAGTTGCATTCAGTGCAAAACTTCAGATCTCAGATGCAGGAAACCTTTTTATTCTGGATTTGCAAAAACAAACGGAGCTAATGTTACAAAAAAGAAGATGCTTCACCTTTTTCTGTCTCTAATGTCCATTCACTCACTGTCCCTTCCTTATTTAAACTGTAAATTCCTTGGGGCAAGGACTGTCTCTTTAGGAGTGGCTGGACAGGAGTGGCTCAGCAGGAAGGGCCCTCACGCCACTGGAAAACAAAATAATAGCTGGCACACTTATTTTCTAACTTCAGGTACTGTGTACTAACTTGTCATTATATCCTCAAACAAAGACATCTCTTATTCTGCTTACCAATTACATTGAAAAAAAAAAAAAAATCAAAGTCACTAAACATTCCGTAAACACCTGCTTTTATAAAGGCAACTTTGAAGGTATGACACTTCTGAGGTATAGCATGGCCAGCTGATGCCTCCAGCCTCCCCCTTTTACCACTCAGTTTCATCAGTCACTAACTCAAGAGAAAGCAAGAGAGGCACAAGAATTCAGACTTGAGCTTCCCCAAAAAGAGAGTTTTGGTACATGTCTAACTTACGCTTTGCTGAGTAATACTCCTTTTAAAATAAATCCTCTACATTAGGCTGATTGACATTCACAAATTACAGTCTTTGTAACCAGTTTCAGGGGTGAATGTTTAGCTGCTGGAATTTCAGAGGAGTATTTTTTTTTAAAATCTTTTCAATGGAATGAGCATTACCCCAAGAGATGCACACTTTCCATTTCTCAGACAGATGAAGTTTCTTTAATCTTAAAGCTAGTTTTTAAAACTTATTTTCTAAAGAAGGAAAAACATGTTCGCTCATATTTGCATAAGATGTTTATGACTTGTTCAGTCAGGAGAGCTCAGGAGAGCACGTGCACCGAGGAGCTCGACTCTAGCAAAAAGTCTGAAGGACAGGAGCAGCAATGCAATGGGACAGTCAACAAGGCATCTTTTCCCCTGATGACACTTGTAAAGAAGCTGAGGTAGAAGAGAAGCATTTCAGCTGAAACAGCACAGGTGCTCAGCAACTCATCCTGCCAGTTAAAAGAAAAATCCCCTTGGCCCCAACTAAATTCCTTGTTTTCCAGAACAATAAAGTTTTTCCCCTACAGTCATATTAACATGCAAAGTGACTCATGAACATCCATTCTGATCCTCATCCTTAAGTGCTTTGCTCAGCAAGAGGTACACTTTACCCATCTGACAGAAAAACTCCCGCTCCTCTGAAGTCTTTCCAGCTTGTTTGGAAGCGTCCAGCATAGGCATTGGCCTAGATTAGGAGTGCATTTATGCACACAAGAACAGTCTTGACCCACTTCTTGTCACATCATCTTGCATACCCAGAGCTGTTAACTCTGTTTTATTATTCACACTAAAACAAAGGACTGTGTATATACATGAGGTCTTATGAATGCCCATTCACTGTACATGCAAGAAGAGAAAAGAATCATTCTGTTATTTGCCATCATCACCCCCCTCTCGCCAACCCACCGAAAGACCCACAAAATGCCATTGCTATAGAAATACCTTTGACTGGCAGCATCTTGTTGGCTCCAGTTCAGAGCAGATGCCACTGGACTCTGCGAGTCAGCCAGCACCAGTTGGCACAAACATGGTGAACTGAATGAAGGGGAACCCTTCATAATCAAATAAGCAAAAATAACTTGATGCAGGTTTCCCTTTACACTAAACCAAATAGTTTCAAGACCCAGTTTTGCCTCCATGAAGTACACTACACTGCAAAGCTGAGGGACCACTTCTGCCAAAAAGTCAAATACGAGGACACCTCCTCTTCCCCAACGATTTGTGGATTTCAGCTTTCTAACTTACAGGAAAGGCAACTTTACTGGGAAGAGGATAAAACTGAGACTCATCCCACCAAAACAAGCAAGCTTGTCGACCAAACCATTAAACCTCTCCTTATAACAAGGAAACGTTTCATGCTTAATCATCCTAAGGATAGTTCTCTAAAGCACCTCGTACAGAGGGGCAGTAAACGTAACAGCCTAAGACATGCCAGAGGACAGAACAGAGGATTTCAGATGTATTGTGCAAACAAGTGTATTGCCTGAAATTTCAGCATAAAATGTAAAATAATGCAAGAAACGCACCTCCTCTGAATGGAAGGAATTTGTTCCTCTGTTCCTAACAGACTCCACCATTTCTATCTTTGAAGAGGATCGTGTATTTGCACAAAAGACAGTCTTCTGGCTTCATGTTGCCAGAGAAATTTAATAAAAATAAGTAAATCCAGGAGTTATTACTCAGAATAAACAAGACAAATGGTATTGCATTTGTACTCCCTGCTCTCATCATGAAACTAGGATTCTTGTCCCATCTGTGCAAGCTCGATTACCTCCAGGCTGAACAGTTCCGTATTTGAAGGTAAACTGCACCAAGCCACTACAAATCCTACCCTGCCAACTATAGACCCACGCTAAGAAATCAGAGTAACTGCTGATTTGAAGTGTTAATTTTAAAATATGATAGGGGCCAACAGACAGATGAATGCACACAAAAGCCCCAAAGTCTTTGGGGCTTATGCATTTACAGACACTACTTGGACCACCGCTCCTTTACTCATGACTTTCTTGCCCTTCAACTCCACAAAACTTTCTAGTGTAGGCCTAAATACAAAAAGTAAACTGCCAGCTCAAAACACGTTTTGAAAGTCATGCCTAAGATTATGACAGACTTTGCAATTAAAACAGTCAACTACCAACCTCAATGTTGTAACTACGGATGTTACTTCAAACTTCAGTATTCTCAGCATCACGAAACCACAGGGGTAGCAGGTACCCTCCAGTAAGTTTTCAGGTTACATGGGAAAAGGAAGAAATGGTTCTGCTTGACCATATCCTTCCTTTTCTCGCAGATGTCGAGGCTCCCTATTCATACAGCCCCCGGACGATTTCTGCCGTCATAGAATTACCACACTCAACTCCCCACTGCTGCGCAACACGCACAGCTCTTCACACCAATGCACTGAAGTGGAACAGCAGCTGGGTGAAAACAACAGCTACATAAGCAACTGTGCATAACAAAAGTAAATACAGTTCCCCCACCGACTTCAGAAAACATCTTTAAAAGGAACCCTGAGCCCGATCTCTCAGGGTGGGGATCTGCAGTCACGCCACCTGATCTAACCACAGGGGTCAGAGCGAGGCAGTCCTGCTCTTGCCCCAACCCCGCTAGCTGTGCAAAGCCTTCTCTTCCCTTGTGCTGGCACCTGTTCGCATGCCACTGTACAACAGGCCAGATGAAGGACCTCCCCAAAGATCCAGCCAGATACCAATTTGGAAACACGGCACCAATCTACCAAAAGGTAGGGCTGGAAAGCAGAAGAAAAATGCTCCCTATTGTTTTCTTCTCTTTCCTGTGCGTGCTGGGTGTCTTTGCTTAAGCACTTTCCATTGCAAAAAAAAAAAAAAAACAAAAAACAAATCATTTTTCTGTAGTCTAACAAAGACCAACATAAAGTGTTGATGGAAGAAGTTGCCCACTACCTGAGCGGAGCCAGGTAACCAAACTGATTTTCAAACCCCGCTATACGGTCAATTTGGTTTGTGCCTCTTCTCTTCACTCTGCACAGCTTGTGCAGGAGAAAGTCCACTCCTTTCAGCACTAGGCAATAGCTTAGGGGAAACGTGTAGTGGTGCAAGAACCTGAACTCATTTCCTGTGTAAGGAAGCCCATTTACTTTTTTTGTGCTTCTATTTCCCCATCCGCAAGTGGATGATGGCAGCGAGAAGACAAAACACCTTGCCACTTCAGCGTGATTTTGGGAGCATTAATATAACAAACACACACAAGCCGAGTCTGACAATTCGCAACACAGGGAGAACGGATGCATCATTGAGAAATGTAGTTCTACCCAAAGATTTTAGCCAAATTCTAGCTAAATTTTTTTTTCTATTGAAAAAAGTTCCTCCTATCAAATTTACACCTTTACGTTCAGGTTAGAAAGTGTGACCAGTTCCCCTTCCACAGCTGAATCCCTCTGTCGACTTCTATTAAACTCCAACTTACATGTTCTTCAAGTAAAGAGAGAAGAGTTGCAGGCTTTTCTGCAACATCATGTTAAGCTGCAAATCATGCTTCCACTGATACTCAAGCACATGTCAACTCCTGCCAGATCAGAATAAACTTTAGGCTAGTTACTGATTTTAAGAAGCATTAAGCACTTTTTTCTCCCCTCCAAAGTTAGACGGTGTGTGGATCTTGCTCTTTGGCGCTTTCTTTTTCCAAAAATGCCAGAACAGTATCAACTAGGAATTGTGTCCGATGTGTTCTTTTTGCTTACTTTTGAGATCAAAATAGGCTGATCGAAAGTTGCACAGTGCAAAAATGTCTGCACAGAAACCAAAATGGCTGAGTAAAGATTCTGTAACGTTGAGCACTAGAACGTGCTGTGTTTAAAACTGCCACAGTGTCAGAAGAGCCTAAGGGTTGGCCACATGTATTTCATGCTGCTCACTGGATATAAAAATAACTTAGTTCTGTTCAGTAAAATCATTTTTCAAACTTTGATGGAGCCAAGTAAGTTCTATTAAACCCAATTAATAGTTCAACAATCCCACTCCTCTTCCCACAGCTAGTAAAAAAGAATGTTTGCTTTCATCTTTACCAATTCTTCAACTGCTCCACTTTTTTTTAGAATTTTTTCTTTCTTTACTGACATTACAAAGAGGCGTACTCCAAAACAGTTGTTTCTCAACATCACGAGCGTGGCACTATGTAAAAATTCAGTGAACTTCCCCACCCCTACCCTGATCTACTCGCCCTGTCTCAAGCCTGACTGTTGCACTACGCGACTCTGTCAAACAATCTGCCACTTCAGCAAATGCACTGAGCACGGCTACCACCCAAATGAGCTTGTAAAGAAAAGGCGTGTGCACGGCAGGAAACACCTCAGAAGTGCAGCTGCCGCCCAGTTCTTCACTTACCTAGTGGTGGACTGTTACTGTAGGACAGTTCAATACAGCTAATCTCAAAACCTCTAAATGCCCCAGGTGAGTTCAGAGAAACTTCTTCTCAGCTCTGAGGAGAGAAAAAAGATGCCAAGACTGAAAAAGAAGCAAGATCGTAAATTAAGGGACATAAGAACTGAAACAGAGAGGAGAAAGTAAGTGAGGAGAGTATTTAGATGATCTGATCTGATGACTCTCCTCCCACTACCCCATATTTTCAGGCCTATCAGCATAACGTTTTAATTAACAATCCTGAAGTGCTGGAGATAAATAAAATAGCAACATTATTCTTAAATGTTGCGGCCTCTGAAAAACGCAAGTGACACTTCACCTGCCAAAATCATCCCTGGCAAAACTCCACTGACATCAGAGGAACTACAGCAAGCATGAAATCCGTCCACAGTTGCTTTAGGACAATAAAGGCTTTGTGTTAGAAGATATAGGGCGTTTGCGGTTGTTTTTAATAAAGCCTAGCAAACAATTGTTTATCGTTACTGAGCAAATATCGCTGACAGTAAGCAAGCGGCCATCACATTCACAGTGCACACTGTCCATCCATGTATTGCCACGAAAACAGCCACCAAAAAAGCAAGAGACTCTCAGCGTCCTGTTCCCATCAAGAGAGGGGATTAAAGACAGTTTAACTGCATCTCAAATTGCCCGCAAGATCCACAAGCAAATGCTCCCTTTTCAACAATGTTCTTCCATGCGCCTACTTCTCTGTCAAGTCAATGAAAGTTGCATATCCTAGGTGGTGCTACAGGATTTAATGCAAAAATGTATATCCCAGCGCAGAAGAGCACTGCTGCCAGAAAGTTATTCAACAATACTCTCACCACAAACTACACGCAGCAACCATATTATGCTCATTCAGAAGTATTTTCTCCTCATTTTGTCGCGTGTGTTAGCCTGCAAATTCTCAATGAAAGCCAAAAGTTCACACATCCTCCTCACCCCACTCTCAAGTTTGCTACAAGCGTGCACCAAATTTACTGGATCAAACTCTGCACAGACGCCAGCCAAGACCGCATATGACGATCACACAGTATTGACGTGTGCCAGATCTCATTAAACTACAATAAATAAATAAGTGGAAGCATTCAAGTTACACAGATCTTCTGTGTTGCAACCCTCACCCTAGCAAACAGCCAAATTTTCCCAAGGCACTTAACCATGCAGCTATACTGGCCAGTCATACTGACTTTTAAGCCGACGCGTAGGAAAATCTAGACGCTTGAACTCTCAGGGCCATTCAGGGAAACTCTGACAGAGTCCCAGCCGCAGGAGCGGACGCCAGGAGGGCCAGAGCAAGTCTCCGAGGCTCACAGCACGGCCGGTTTTTAACTTTTTCACCAAAGACCCGTCCAGAAACATCCATCCTCCGTGCTCCGCACCCACGGCGACATCAGCTGCAGCTCGCTGCTCTTTCACGGGGCAGGAAAACAAATACGGGAAATAATTCTGCAATGCCAAAGGAACGTATTTTCCCCCTTTTCTCCCTCCATCCCACCCCCCCCCCCCGACACCTGGACACGCCGGGCTGCGGCGAGGCCGCCCCGGGCGCAGGCGCCAGGCCCCGGCCCGCGCCGCCGCGGTCACCACAGGCTCAAAGTTGCTTCACAGACGGGCGAACAAAAACACCCCACCGGCCCCGCCGCGTTCACAAGCCAAAAGCGGGGAGCGGGGGGGAAAAATAATAATAATAATAAAAAAAACCACACACACATACAAACAAACAAACAAAAAAAACCTTCCCACTATAGGCGGGGGGGGGGGGGAATAAATAAATAAGCGTCCAGCTGCGGATTTAAAGGCCCCCCCCGGCCGCCGCGCCGAGGCGGGAGCTGCCGAGGCAGGAGCAGGTCTGGCTGCTCGGGGGAAGCGCACCAGGCGCCCAGCACGGCGCACCCGCCGCTTCATCTTCTTCCCACCCACCCACCCACCCTTGCTAGGGGCACGACTGAAGTCTCCATTGTGGCGTCCTTCACCCTCTCCTGACCACTTTCAGGAGGGTAAAAATTAAACAAGGACGGGCAGCGCCCGCCCGGGGCTGCCCCGCCGGCGCTCGCCGCTAACGAAGCCACCAGGGGCGCCCCCCCCCCCCCCACCGGGGAGCCTCCCACCCCTCCTTTGTGTGCCGGCAGGCGGGCACACAGCACCTACCTGGCCGCGGACGAGGCGCCGGCAGGGCAGGCGACGCCCCGAGGCGCGGTGAGGCGGGAAGAGGAGGGGGGGGGGGGGGGAAGGCCAGCAGCTGCCCGGCCGCTCGCCGCCTGACGGACTTGTGGCGCGGCGCCGCCACACGCGCTGAGGCGGCGGGGCGGGGCGGGGGCGGGGCTGCCCGCTGAGTCACCGCACCGCCCCCCCCGCCCCCCCCCCCCCCGCTTTGTTGTCAGGCGTTCGGCGGGTGCGTGGAGGAAAAGGGGGCGGCGGGAAATCCCTGAGGAAAAGGGGACCCGAGCTGCGGGCAGGCAGCTCCGCCGGGGAGGAAGACGCGAGCCCGGGAGTCACGGGCAGCGCCGAAAGGTGCGCTGAGGCGTTTGAGCCTCTGCGTGACCTCCACCTGGAAACGTGGCTCGCTCTCTCTTTCTCTCTCTTTTTTTTTTTTTATTTTTTATTTTTTTTTCCTGTCAGAAATCTCAAGTTTTCCCGTCTTCACCCCCCTTTTCCATGATGCAGAGCCGTTACGGCTCCACCCTGTCCATCCCTGTGGCGGATGTTCCCGCCAGTCGCTAAATGCGATTTGAGGTCCCCGCGCGGCCGCGTAACGTGCAGAGGCTTTTGGCAATGAACCCAAAAAAGACCTCCTGGGATGAAATGTATGTTTATAAGTTCGCGTACGTACTTGGATTCAATCGGTTTCTTTTGTATGTTTATCAGCAGGATTACTGCGAGTTTCTTGAGGGGCAGATGCGCTGCGTCACAGCGGCGAAGTGACAGCGGCGTCTTTGCTCATGGCGGGGATGGAAAGCTGCTGGACCCGTCGGACCGTGCTTGGGGAGGGGGGCGCATCCAGCATCGCTTGGCTCTGGGAGGTGGACCTGTCCCCTCCAAAAACCCCGACCCCGAGGAGTCCCCGTGGCAGGCATCCTGGGTGCTCAGCAGGTGCTGTTGCCACTGGCTCTCTCCTAGCTGAGCCCCTGCCCCGGCGTGTGGCGGGCAGCGGGTGGGTAAGGAGAATTACTGTTTTCTGTGGGGCAAGGCGGAAATCCTGAGTGCTAGCATGTATTTAAGACTGCTCAGGTCTTTGCCTGAGGCTCTTCTAGCACTAGGAAAAAGGGGAATGACAAAATACCTGTGCAAAACCGAGCACGTGGATGGAAGCCAAAGCACACGTGGCCGCTGTCTGTTCTGGCTCGGTTTAAGTCAGCTGAGGATCAGATTTGCAGATGCCAAGTGCCAACAGAGGCAATCGGGGCTACGCTGTGAAGAAATGAAATGCTATACAGTGCTACGTGCTCCTCAGAAAGTAACTAGCAGCATCACAAGTTGGGCACCGACTTGCGTGGTCAGTGTTCGCAGCCTCAGCCCTGGTTATGGCCAGCCTCGTTCCCCAGACGCACCTTCCTTCACAGGAGCGCTGCGAGATATGTTTGTTCCTGTATGTGGAGCCCATGGATACTATAGAGAGAAAATACCTCATAAAAATTGATTATTTTTTATTAAATGTGGTAAAATGCCGTGCCTGGGTGAATGAGGAGTATAAATATCGAAAGGCTCCCTGTTCTGAAGAACAGCCCTCTGTCTGAAGCTCGTCGGGGGCAAGTGGTGTAGGATCAGAGCACTGTGAACAGCAAACAAAGAAAATGAGCTGCAAGGCCAGCTGGAATGCCTGTCTTTTGCATTCTTGACCTTATTGGCCTCTCCATATCGTTTCTGTATGTAAGCATTAACCATTCGTCTTCTAAAGAGACTTTAGAACTGATCAGGTTTTTTTATCTCCGTTGCGTTAAACATTGGGCAAGCAGTTGTCCCTGCTCTGAAATCTGACACTACATCAGTGTTTCCCGACTCTTTCTGATCTCAGACAGCTTTTTTTGCTGTGATATGTACTGTTTCCCCCAACAGATACTGCATATCCACACCTTTAAATGGAATATAACACTTCACTGAAGCTACCTAAAGTTTCTGGGTATCCTGCCATGGCTTGTCAAAGGAGCACAGGCATTTTTGGTGCTGATAGCTGCCTTATTCCAGTGTTACTTTCAGTTAAATGTGTAGTTATGTAGTACTGATGACCATGCCAGGTGCAGATTTATTAACAAAGTCCCTCCCCACACATACCATCAGCTTGCGCTGCCTCCAATGACTGTACTGCCTTGCAACCCCCACGGTGGTATCCAGACTTGAAAACTATTGCTGTACATATGTGAGAAAGAGAAAGACAGAGGCAGAAGGCTGAAAGGACTCGCCCGGAACGCATCTGAGGATCAATGATGGCTGAGATCAATCTGTTCTCCTAGTGTCTTACTTCCTCACTCAGTGGTCAAATGATAACTCCAAGTCAAACCTCTCACAAGCAATTTAAGGGATGCAACTGGGGCATTTGGTTGCCAGTGGGCCTGTGCTGGCACAAGAGCTGCTAGGTGTCCCAAATGTCTGGGCGGGAGGAAGTGAGTCAGTAAGAGTTGCTACCCATGGATCCAGCCCAGCTGCATCCCGTAGTGAGGAAAGGGGATATTTGAGGATTTTACTGCCTCCCATCCATGGACCACTCAAATTCCTGGAGTTCCCCTGGCTTCTTTTAGGCACACAGTATGTGCCTCATGGCTCCTGACCATATGAAAATTATCCTACGTGGGTCATGTGATAAGGAAATTTGGCCACCGTTGCGTTATACTCATGACAAGCCTTCTTCCGCCGGAGCTGTGGGTGCTGAAATTCCAAAAAAGCACTTGAGGAAGCCTCGGGGCTCTTTCTAGATGAAAAGCACTATATAAGGCGTTATCATTTTGTTTTAAATGAAAAGCAATATATAGGAATCCAAACCGTGAATAAACTGGCTGCACTTTAGAACGGCTCTCAGACAGAATAATGTACTGGAAATAATGAACAAGATAAACCCTTTTTTAATTAACATTATAGCCAAAAGTATATAGTCCTTCTATTGTCTAAGCATTGTGGGACATAAGTAGTTTCGCCTTCTGACGTCCTATGAATCAAATCTTTATATTACTTGTTTTAATTGCCTCTTGGCATTTATGTTTCTTTCCAGTCAAACTGCAGAACTAAAAGCAAGATCATCGTTTAATTACTTGGGTTGTCCTCTTCGTAGGTGTAGGGATTGCTTGTTACCCTGTATCTGTACCATACCCAGCCTTTGAGTGTTACCATAATATAACCTTAAATAATAATAATAACTTTTTTGTGACAGAAACAAAGTGGAGTAGAGAGTCAGCTGCTGTGGGATTCCCTTTGCCTAATTTTAGCTGTCTGAAAGTAGCTGTCTTGTCTAAGCAGGTCATGTAGGCTACTGGGGGGAGGTAGGTACCTTCACAGGGAGATTCAGGCTGCCTACCGTAGGTGTCTGCATTGCTTCAGGAAGTGCTTCTGCTGGTTATAAAAGGCAGTTTCTGACAAGCTTCAGCTAGGTGCCTTCCTTAGAAACTCTTGAGCTGTATGTAATTCCTTTTTCCAAAGTGGCAAAACGCCTCCTCATTACCTGCCTGCATTTTTAAACATGGGATGAGCACTGCCCAAGTATTATTCTTGTACTGCTATTCCAGATAACATGGAGAAGCACTGACTTGCACATATGAGAATGTGGTTTTCTTTGTTCAAATATGCCCATTTTAATTTTTTTTTTAGATTTTTTATTTAATATAGGTAAACAACTGGAATGTAGATTGCTGTAAAGATTTTTCCATACCATTCTGTAGAGGCATCAGGCAAGTATCTGAAGAAACATCTGTTATGCACATAGATACATAAATATATATAGGAGCTAAATAATATGACGTTTGAGTTTTCAGGGTTTTCTTCACACAAAGCCAGGGGCATGAAAGGGATTTCCTCCAAGTTTTCCTGTGTATTAATAATGAAGATCAGGATGCCACCTTTGCTTCCTCTTCTTCTGAGCGTACGGTGAAAGGAAACAGTTCTGGATCAAATCACAAAGAGCAGTGGAAAAAAACAGAATACACTCCAGCCTGGCACTCCAAAGTTTAATTACCCAGTGTGCTACATCTTTATGGAAGAAGGAGACAGATAAATCCCATATGTTAATCGTTGGCCCCCTGTGGCTGACCTTTTGCTCAAATATTCCATATTGTGATTAATGTTGCACAGTTGGATCCAAAATACGCTCATTCCACAGGCTGCAGAAAAAAGGAGGATTCTGTTTACCTTCCAACAGCAGAATTTCATTTGATCACTCTTTTAGAGACTGACTTTATCCCTGCCTGTAGGTTGCCCTCTGAAAAACTGCTCTGCGCTTCCTAAACTAGGACTCGTAAGACCCAGCTTCTCTTACTGCCTCTGCTACTGGCTGATTGGGCAGCCTGAAATAAGTAATCTTGTCTGTTTCTGCTGCAGTAAAAGAACTGACTTCCTTGCTGATACAATTTGAAATTTGCAGATAGAGGACACTAAACAGGAGGTTCGTTTCTAGAGAAAATTAGAGATTGCCCTCTGGAATCTAGAGGATTAGGTCAGAAAACGATACCTGCATATGGGTCATGGTTTTCTGGTCACCTCCTCCCCTTATCTTGCAACCCTATTTGTACATAGGCTGTGTTTGCCTTCTCATGGTATTGTAGTAATTGTGTATCATTCTAATATCATAAATTGTGTCAGTAGGCCTGGCAGAGAGAAGCAGGCATCTGTACAAAGAAATCAAGATTTTCGAGCTCCTCTGTTAGTTTGATCCTGAAGGCACACAGTCTTTCTGTGGACCTAATATGCATCCCATATATTACAGATACACAGTGCATAGCACTCCACGGCACTTTTCTAGAGAAATCAGATCCTCAAACATATGGTAGTAGATGGGCACAGAATTGTGATGTAAAACATATAACAGATTCAAACAACATGTCTCCGGCATCTGCTGTAGAGTTGAAACCTTGAGGTACAGCAATTAATAATAACAGAATTTCTCCATCTGAGTTCTCTAGAGTCAGGTCTGCCACTGAAAGCCTTATCCAAAGCTGATTTTCTAAATTGCCGGTGCTAAAATTGCCACAGCCTTTAGATTTAGACTGAACACTCATTTTTGGTTTCCTCCTAGATGAGATGAAGCAACAAAGCCATGGTGAAGGCTTGGAAGCTACTCCTGCTCCCATGGAGATCACAAGGAATTTTGCTTAGAGTGGGGTTATAAAGACATGCCCAGCTGTCTTCCCAGGGATGACACAGAAAAGTCTATAAATATACAGCTGTAATAGCTGGAGAGGCAGAAAAGCGTGAGACAAAGCCTCCGAGGAGGTCTGTCCCTACCTCCAGCCAGGACACATCTGGACTGCAGCACAGGCTGGGCTATTTTGTTTGTTTCCTTGCTATTTTATTTATCAGACACGACAAGCTGTTAGCTGACTGTACATGGGGTGGCCTTAACAACAATTACAGCAATCTCACATCGTTTCCCGCTATAACAAATAATCAAGTGCTCTTTTCCCCATGAAGGGAAAGATAGACACAATACCCTCCATGCTCATGCTCTGAACCATAAAACACATGCAAATTGCAAGCGTCAAGCAGTTTTCTTCTGTCTGTCCTGTAGTAATGATTGCACTCCAATGACTTTTCATAGGCCACACAGACACTTGCAGATAAACATGCGCATGGATCAAGAGGTTACAGTGTCTTCCGTCACAGGATCGCAAAGTGCTTGTTAAACCCAACAATCCTAAGAAATCCATAGCAGCCCTTCAAACTGTGGCATTTCCAGCATGCCTAGAATATAAACATATATAAGCACATATATAGAATATATAAGCATGTATATTTTAGAGATGAGTAAACTGAAGATCTTCATTTTCAAAGAACTACTGACTCCAGTTACAGTTAATGGAAGCCTCAGAATCCACCAAATCGGAAAACAACAGCAGCAGCAACAAAACATACCTGCTAGTATTTGGCATTTAAAAAGCAGAGGGTTTGATCTCTTAAGTGTTGAGTTTGCTATATATCGCTATGGAGAATTTCCTTTGCAGAAATCCATGAGCATAGGTCGTTGCTGCACACAGCAGTGAGCCTGGTGCAAGGCTCCCGAGTTCGCAGTAAGCTCTGCAGAATCAGTGGGAGCATTCGAGTTGTGAGAGTGCCTGGCTCCCTTTGCATGCACACATCAACTCTACTTACGATGCTGCAACAGTAGTTGTGCGGTTGAGCACCCAGAAATCCTTAACATCAGCCAAGCTGCTTTGTTTTTTCCATAAAGTCCTAGAAAGGCAGAAAAAGCCACAGGATGGCAGATGGCTTAGAGAAGTGATAGAGCTGACAGAGGTACCCAAGTCAACGCATTGGTAGCAATGCTGGGAGTAAGATTCAGAGCTGCTGGTTCTCATTGTCCAAGTAGCAGGTACATTGCACGCTTGAGTTTGTCTCCATGACAGAATTGATTCAGGTGACTGTCATCAGTGTGCAACAACTCTGGCTGGCTCGGGAATGTCTTAAGCAGTTGAACTGCAAACTTCTGCCTGCATTATCTCTGGCCCTGCATGCTACTAGGACTTCTAGGGGCATTCTTCCTGGGGAAGCTGTGCTAAAGTAGGTTCAAAGTCTCTCTGATTCTTTCTTACTGAGTTATTAATCATGAGAGAACTTGTCTTGTTCTTCCAGACACATGAGAAAAAATGTGGGAAGAAACTGAAGAGACAAAATAAAGTTAGCATCCCAGGGGAAAGCAGAAACCTTGGCCGTAACCCACGCTTCTAGCTGTGCCTTCCAAATCAGGTCAAGGAGACTACGTGAAACACCGTATCAGAGCCTTCAACAGTGGGTAGTGAAGATAACAGGGTGACCACAACTCCAATTGCCAGTGCTAATACAAATCATAAGAAAAAAATAATGAAACAAACAGCATGAGCAATTAACAAAAATAGGTTTTCAACATTTTACCTGATTTCCCACTGACGTAAATTATTATTCTGTCCCTAACTCTTCATTTTTATTTTCCACTCCCTATGGTTTAGTAACCAGCTGGCATTCCCTATAAAGAAATCAGCAGCTTGATTGAAGCTGTGGCTACCCTGAAGTCCTCTGAGGCTTTCTTATTGACTGACCATATCTTAGATAAGGTTGCCAGTAAATTATAGTTCTGCTTAAGAGCATCTGCCTCAGGGCTGCTCTCCCCTCATTATAAAACCTGATCTAATCCTGCAGGTCTCTTCAATTATTGGAGACTGCAATACAAGAAGTGGCTTCCCTAGTGAACCTGGAATGAGATAAACTCTTCCTAAGTAGGATAAACATGAATGCTCAAGAGCGTGGCTAAGCATTTCCAGACCAGTCTCCTTCTGATATCCATTTGGTTTCCAAGTGAATAACATATCACCACTCCTATTAATGTTGACTGTTATTTCACCACAAAAATGAGTTAAAAAATTGATGTCCATTCACCTGTCAATAGAAAACTTGTAAGTATTTCTGTCTGCAAGAATCACGTGTGTGATAATTCAGGTGACAACTCTGGAAAGTGTACTAGATAAATCACTTGCTTCAGGCTCTCTGATCTGCAATAGAAAGCCTTGGGAGATGTCTCATCTCCAGACCAAGATATACAAAAAATATTTCGCTCGTAAGTTCTTGATTGCAATACCAATGAATGTCAGAAAGTAAATGGAAAAGGAACATTGACATTTTTGCACCTTAGGCAGATAATTTACATCTTGGGTTGCAGAGTGAGTTGGATATGTCAGTGCTGACGGGGATGAGTTAGTCCAGTGTATAGCTCCGTGAAGTAAATAGATCCAGTCCTGAGCTGAGAGGACTGTGCAACTGCGCAGCTGCAAAAATATATCAGAGGAACATCCAGCCACATTGCCTGGGTGAGTAAAGGGGAGACGCAGGCCTGTAAGCCCTCCTGTTGGATCCGTACCTGCTGCAAGGTCTAAGAATGCAGATAAATGCCTTCCCTTTTTCTTGCCTTCCTCGCACATAATAACACAAACGTACAACTTCCCAGGGTCCTGCCTGAACAGTAGTTTTTCTTGAACCTTGCCTTTTGTGAGCAGCCTTTCATTGGAGAGAGTGTTAAGCCGCATGTTGCCTTAATACAAATCTAACAAGTATGTTTCAGCACTAGTAGATAGCTTATTTTTATTTACAGCTTTGTGTTTCCATCTGGATAAATAAAAAGAAACAGAAGGATTTATTTCATTCAGGGGGCAAATTTGCCTCTGGCAAACAAATTAATGGAGCCTATGAACCCAAGCCAAGAGTTATATGACAATTTGACTGAATGTAACACTAATGAATTATTCTAATGTGCTTTGAAAACCCAGATTACGTTTACTCCACAGCATTTCTTGCAGTCTGACGGAAGCTTATTGTTCACCCAGCTCCAAATATGGAGTGAATTTTGCCCTCTCTAATGGAAAAAGAACAAGCTGTCTTGTCACTGCTGTCGTCCGTGCGTGCTGTTCATTAGATCATGAACTTGTACTAAGGAGGGCAAGATAGCTCGGGATGTCAGGTGGCCGAAGGAGGAGCACTCGTTGTGAGGACACGGTGGGGCTACACAGGATCATTCTTCCCAAGTCTCGGCCTACATTACCAGTCCAAGGAAATGCTGTCTGTCCTGGTGGACCGGCCTCATGCCTCATAGGATCTTAGGGAGCTACCTCCTGGGAAGCTATCCCATAAGCAGCAGTGCATACTGCCACCTTTACAGAAAACGGGAAAGGGAGCAAGCCACTGATCCTTCAGGTGTAGTTCTGTGGCTTCTTTCTGAAAGGAAGTAAGCCTTAACTTCGTACCCCCTTCCCTCATCACTCACCATCTCGCCTAGTGTATCAGATGTGGGGCTAAGGGACTCCGCTTGGAGACCTCTTTTCTTGCACTTCCTTCTGATAGGTCATGTATGAGGATATAACAAGACTATAAGGGTGGCTGCCCTGTTCGGATGGCAAATCTGGCTAGACCCATCTCCAGTGGTGAACAAAAGCAGATGCCCGGGGAAGGGAATAGGAAAAGGGCAGACGCATATGATAGCCCACTACTCCCACAGCCTTTAGCCACTTGTATCTCCCTGAGCTGGACATAGATTTCTGTGAATGTGATACCTCAGATCAGACAGACAGATCTCTGTCCCATGAACTTGTCCAATATCCCTTTAAATTCATGTAAGCTTTTGTCAATATCTTTTGGCAAAAAATTCCAAAGTTCACTGGTCTTCTCATGGGAGAGGAGACTCTGCTACCAATAGTAAGAAACACATTGTGTAAATATTAATCGCTAGCACTTGGTACAATCTTCCTTCCAAATAGTTACAGTCTCTTTCAAAATTAAAATTCGGTCAAACTGAGGTTTAACCTCCCCGCAGTAGCCTCTGTCCTTTAATGGAGCTCTAGGTTTGTAATACTCCTCTGGTTTCTAGAAGAATGCGTCACAACGTTGATATAATTTCAGAAAAGCTGTAGAGTGTTTCTTAAGGAAAGATGAGAGGATAAATGCTAATGAATGGAGAGTGGGGCTGCCACACTAGAAACGATTATAGAAACAAATAGCTCCAATAAAAAGCTCGGTTCTCATTTACATGGCTACAGCCCTCTTCTAGCTAAATTGTGGTCCTTTTTATCAAAGGATCTAAATCTGGATGATCTCCTTGTAGTCTGCGCAAATTTATGCCAGTTGCATTCTGGTTTTGATCAGCTATTTTCTATTGAACTATTAACTAACTCAGCACTACCCTGTAAATACAGTAGAATTTAATGAAGAGGACTCTGTTATTTATGTATTATTTGTAGATAGCTTAAGTCTTTCCCCTGAAATAGACAAGCTACTATGACCCCTATAGTCAATATGGGCTGCATTTGCATTCTTTTATAATGCAAGTCAGTTGTGGAGTTACATACAAATAGATCTCAGGGGGCCCTGGCCTCCCAGCTGTATTAAATAAATCCCCATAAGCACAAAAGAGGAAGAAAAGGAAACGAAAAGCTTCCTGCTAGCTTCTCCTGGAAGCATAGAAATGAAAGAATTCACTTCTGAAGTGTCCTATGGAAATAAAGTTAGAAAACATCGGAAAAGGACCCTTACAAATATACAGTCCTGGAAGTGCGACAGTAAACATCTTGCCTTTAGAGAGGAATGGAAATTTCCCAGTGCGTTCGATCACCATCACGGCCCTGCAGAAAACACTTGGTCCCTAATCTTTACTCAGACTAAATGTCCTTCTATTGGGAAAATCACAAGGGGAAAGTGCACCGCTTTGATGGGCATAGTTACCATGTAGGGTTTTTTTTGCCAGTCGTTTATATAAATTCCTCTGCCCTGTTTTACAGCGTTGCAAATATATATCGTTACTAATACACATTCAATGCTCAAGCTGATTCTGGTCTGCTAAAAGGAGCTGTTCAGGCATAATTTTTGTTCTTCTTGCAAAATATTTAAATGGAAACTTGAAAACAATTTTGTTTCAGTTTAAAATCAAACATTTTTCAGGGTTTGTTCGTTTATTAACCAAAAAAAAACCCACATGCCTTCCTAAAACTTTTAACAAGTATAGAGATATTATCTACAAATCTTTCCATTTAGTCTAAAAAAGCCATTTCTGGAAAAAACTTTTTTTTAGTGATACTAATTCTTCTACAAAAGCTGATGTTAGACCTATAGCGGTCCTGGGCAGACCTTGTAGCACGGGTCATTCTCACCTCGTGTTTCCTTATGGGTAACTTATGGGACCCTCCCTTGCATTAAGGCCTGGACAAGTGGCATATGAGTTGCCTTTAAAACCAACTCCTCCCCTGTGAGTATCTCATTGTCTGTATTCGCTGGACCTAATGGGCAGTGGAGGGATTTTTTTATTCATCTCTTGTGACCAGCTTGCCACAGTGTTTTACCATATGTCCCTTCACACAAGAGACAGAATGGAAAATCACTGTTTTTTGTTTGTGTGTGTGTGTGTTGGGGACAGATTTTTGGGGACGTGAGGGAAGCTCAGTAGCGCTTACTTGTGGTGCACTGGTTTTGTCCACTGATTTCATAGCCTTGGTCTTACAGCATCCAGAGCAAAGACACATATTTTTGTTAGTAATAAAGTGGATGAAAAAAGGCTGGCAAAAGTGTCGCCCAAGTCACATTGCATTTCACTGATCAAGGGGTCAGAGAGGGCAAACTGAGTTTACAGTGTGCCACCAGCCCTCCTAGGAGCTGCATTGTCTTGCAGTTTTACCAATCCAAGCACCATATCTGAATCCCTCTTTGCATAGGACATACCGTGCCGGACGAGTTTTGTTTTACAAAATCCAAAGTGGGAACTTTGAGGGATGAGGGATATAATCAAACCTCCCTGACTGGGAAGAGTTAGATAAATGTTTCTGATTTCAGTCCATCTCCTGCATTAATCTTATTATTCAGTGACTGCTTAGAGCCATCTCATGCTCATTTAAACTAAATACATAACCCAATTAAAACAATCCTGAGCTATTAAGAACTACAGAAGCAGACTAAATTTCAGTGCTTCTGCATTTTAGATCATTCAAGACCTCCAGAGCATGAATATCTATATTGTCATTTTATTCCATTTCATCTCAACAATCATTAAGAAATTGCATATTTAGGTTAGGAGGCTGGCATATTTTGTATATGATGCAATAGTTCCAGCCAATTTCCTTAATAAACCAGCATCTAAAAGAATTACTGGATATATTATTCCCCGGGTATGGCTCTGTGTCCAGCTACAGGATACAGGACTTAGGTCTGCAAATCCACTTGGGTCCCTAGGATCATGAGAATGTGCTGAAGTGATAGTAAGAAAGGACTGAGGAAAAGGGTGGAGCTGCAAGTATTCAGTTTGTCAGCATAGCAGCTTTCCTAGCAGAGCTGGAGGGTTACCAAAGGCCTCATGGCTCTCTCTTTTCCTATAGGAAATAATCTGTTAACTAGCAAATTCACAGTGGAAGAAAACAAAGAGAAGGGGGTAGTTACACTAAACAGTAAAAGGCTTTTCTCGTCAAGGATGCTTAAACCCAGCTGCAAGCTGATCTGTTTGCTAGGGATGGTAAACTATGTATTTCCATGGGATTCTCACAAGGTTGTGATTAAAAACCAGCAACACTCACAAAATTAAAATGAACTGAGAAATAACTAAAACAAGGGCAGGAATCTCAAAGTGAACATAAAGCTGAGCAGATAACTTCAAGCATATAATTTCTTTTGTGCCATTCAATTTCATAAACTGCCCACGAACAGATTGCAAAATTAAAACACACTGACAAATAACGAAATGCTTGCTCATTACTAGAAGAATTGACTTGCATTTTTTCTAAAGATAATTCTTGTTCTTCAAATTATCTCAACCAGGATTGTGTGGCGGTCGTAATTTGCACAGTGTAACTTGGTCACACAGGTCAGGTGGCTCTGCAGGACTTAAAACCAGCACAATTCGTCTCAGCGGTAAACTGAAAGCTTTTGCATATCAAAAACACTGGAGGACATAGTGGAACTGGAGAAGGTACAGAGAAGGGCAACTGAAGTCAAGCGAATGGAGCAGCTGCCTTACAAGGAGAGACCTAAAAGGCTGAGACTCTTCAGACTCTTCAGTATGGAGAAAGAGCGGCTGAGAAGGCATATGTATGACGTTTGCCAGTTCACAAAGGCTATAGGTAAGGTGAAAGCAGCTGGGCCGTTCACCAGCCCCACAATTCTAGAGCTAGAACAGCACTCAACCAAACTAGCAGAAGATCGGTTCAAAACAAAAGAAACCACCTCTACACAGCAGGCAGTGAAATTCTGACACTTGTGGCCACAGAAGGTTGCAAAGGCAGACGGTCTCAGCAGGTTCGAAAGGACACAGAGAAATTAATGGACGACAGGTCCAAAAAGAGGTAGTAAGGGGAAGAGGCGGGGGTTCCCCTCTGAAATCCCATGCAGTAACAGGATGCTGGAGAGTGTGACGGAAATGGATTGCAGAAAGCGTTCGTGCTCATGTGCTCTCTCTACCTAGTATCACCTATTGCCATTGCCCCTAGTGGATTCCCATTTTAGAGCCAGAAGAAGGTGGCGGAGGAAGACCTGTGACCAGACTATTGATCTGAGCGGGAGGACGTTTCTCGTGTCCTTCAGCAGTTTGGAGTGGGGCACAATTCACGCAAGTTATCTAACCTGAAAGCAAAATGCATCTCAGTTACGTTAACCTGCACAGCTGTGGAAAAATGTGCAGTGATACCATCACAGATTTCTCCACTTTGGATTTGGTCTGTATACCTCAAGTCAAATCCCGCATCCTTGTTCACGTGCACAGACGTGTTCTTTGCTAGTCGTGCAGGAGCTGGGCTTCCCAAAGTTGGAAAAGTCACCAGTCAGAAGGAGTGGAAATTTTAGTGTAACGAAAGAAACCTAAAGAGACAGTAAATCTGACTTAATTGCTCTGTGCGCAAAGGCTCAGCTGTAGGAAGTTCCTGTGACCTCTCTGGTCACTAGCAAACATCAACGACAATGAGTTCATTAATCAGCTTGCAGCCCCCCCCCCCCCACACCATGTTTTCATCTTGTCAGCCTGCTTTCCTCTTTCTGCCCACTTTCCTGCTTTCCTGACGTGCCTTTAAATTCCCCGCGGTACTCATGAAGCTGCTTCTTTTTCCTACTCGCATCTTTTTTCATTCTGCTGTGCCCTTTTGCACTCTGAATGTGCCTTTGAGCCTAGCAGACAGAGATCCCTGTGCTGCGACAAGGTCTTTGGCTTCTCCCACCACACTCTTGTCTCAGTCACAGCTCTGGTCTGATGAACTCCACTGGAAGCATGCACAGCAGGAGGACGTGAGGGCTAAACCCGGCCATGCAGCTGCGATACAATGTGCCAGAATAAACATTGGCATGGCAGGAGAGGCTGATGACCGGGACTGGCCAGGAGGGCTCCATGCTTCAGTTTGAGCAGAGCTGATGTTTCACAGTTCAGATCAAAATGGCTAGGTGTTGCGCAGATTGACACCTCATGAAAAATTAATTGGGTGTAAATGCAAGTAGAATCACTTTCTGCCAAACCACTGAGATCCTGAATTTCAATGGTGCTCCAATTTGACTTTTTTCTTCCCCCTTTTTTCAATTTTTTGCACCTGCAAATGATTGTAGGCATGATTTTGTGTCACCAGTTATGCAAGTCCAATTTGTGCCATTCAGTAAGCTTAACAAACTGCTTTTGTTAAGCTTTTTCAGTAAGCTTAACAAACTGCAACAAATTGCTTCATTTGTGCCCAGTTGCGGGCAGCAAAGGACACCGGCAATTATGTATATGTGGGTCAAATGATAAGGATGATGTTTAGACAAGTTCGGGAATTTTCCAGTGAGCTGTCTTTTGGTTAGAAAAAAACAAAACAAAACCAAAACCAAAACTGATCTACTTGAGCTGAGATTTTTTGTGGGAGTGTTCATACCAGTTTCAATGAAGATGGAATTTCTGGGAAAAACCACACAACTTGACAGTCAGTTTTTCCCACCTCAGCGTGGCAAGAACTCAGAGTTTAGAGCGTTTACTTAAGATGTGGGAGTCAATGTCATATCTTGCTTTGGGTGACCGAGAACACATAATTGATTCTCGCATCTCCAGAAAATGCGCTGACTGCAAGGTTGTGTTTCTGTTTCAACGTCTTTGGTTGAAATGGTCTCACCTGCAATATTCACTCAGCTGGAGGAAGTCTGGCTGACTCTGCCTCAGCAGTCAAAGAACTTACTAAGTCTATAAAAGACTGAGGGTCACATCTGGGTTTCGATTTAGGTAGGGTGACATCCAGAACAGTGCACACTCAGGGCTTTCTGGCAAACCATAAATGACTGGGTCGAGGTTCCAGGTGATCGTCTCCCTCTAGATATTGGCTTTGGAGGAGTTCTCCCTGAGCAGAGAAGCTCCCAAAAGTCTTTACAGCTTGTGCAAGTACCTACAGAAACTGTCTTCAGGCAAAGCCCAGAGGCCTGGCTTCAGAACAAACCCTTCAGGCTGCAAGTGATTTAAAACTTTTAAAACCTTGCACCCATTATGCACCACCCCATACATCCCCTTTTCTTGAGAGAAGCAAAAGAAAGCTTTGCTAGTGTTGTTTTTTTAAATGGCTGTAAATAAATTTATATAGCATTGAAATTCATGCACTTAGTCCAGGTAGGCCTGGGTAGACAGCGAGTGCTCTGTGGGTCATATCTGCCTACTTTCTTTCAGTGGAAGGATACATGCACACATTTTTTATATGAGAAAACAGAGACAACTTTTACAATCTGTTTGCCTCTTCCTAGAAGGCTCTGTAATCGCATAACGTAAGAAGAAACCAAGCTGGCCTAGGCTCCAGCAGATACCCCCTGACCAGGTACAACTGCAGGAAATCTGGTAACCGAGCCCTATAAAGAGGTGTCTGCCCCTCTGCTCTGTGCTCCTTTTCCCCCTTTCCCCTGCTCCCAGCCTGCAGCACAGCTGAGGTGTGGAGACAAGGACAAGGCAGGGAGCGAAGGACGTTTCTTGTACGGTTTTGCTGATGCAGCTCCTTCATCATGGAGGTCTAGATACACTAACAGACAGAGGGACACACTGTGCATTTCTACAGCCTGCATTTTGCAGGAGGTGAAAGTAGGAAATGGTAATGGTCATTGTTGTTTTCAAGTGATTCATGTAGCCAACGCGGTGGATCTTTGTGGGTTGGTGCTGATGGCTGGGTTCAAACCCCAATGTTTGGTGCTGATGGATGGGGTTCAAATCACCAGCCTAACTGGGCGTAAGATACTCTCACACCCAAGCACAGAGGTACCCTGGCGCTCAAACCACCAGTCCCTTTGCGGCTCTGAGATACAGCTCAAAGTTCCCTGCTGGCTGTGCCAACGCAGCTGAGAGCACGGAAAGAGCAAAGCTACTCAGAAACAGCCCCAAAGAGACTGTGGGCAGGCAGAGCAGAAACAGCACTTGAAAGGCACTGGAGCGAAGCAGCTCCAGCATTGCCATTCCTGAGGGCTGCGAGTAGCATTAATGGGCCCCATGTGCTACAGGAATGTTAAACTCTGCGTGGGCTGGAAGATTTACACTCTTGACATTGGGGGAACTTCCTGACTAAGAGCTAATTGCTTTGGACTGTGAGCGTCTCTGCTCCAAATTACTGCAACTTTATTGAACATTAAACCTAAGAGAGCAACAAAGCCAAAAATGGACCGTTCTCCTGTGTAAGATGCTACTGCTTTAACCCCATGTTTCTGAGGATGTGGAAAATAAGATACTTTGTTTAATGAAGTTCATGTGTATTTTTCCATTATATTTCACAGAAAGATGAGATTGGTCATTATTTCTAGTGTATTGTGTGTCTCCAGCAATAGTCAACAGTGAAGGTATATGCAAGTGTGTAGGAGCAGGGCGCGGCGGTAGCGCTGCCTCCTCAGAATACTTTCCCCGTCTTCAACAAGTTATGGCACAAGGATGTGCTGAGCCACAGGTGGTGTCTTTGCATTTTAATGACCTTCAGTGGTTTCTCTTTTATGAATTTGTCCATTAATGGACTCATGGAAACTGCTAGTAACCCAGACCCTGCAGGAACGAGTTCCACAGCTTGACTGAATGTTGCATGAGGAGCTGCCTCCTTTTGTTTGTTTTGTACCTGCCCTTTTTGCCTAGCACTACACTTGCTAAGTGCTATTTTGGTGATTCTCTTAAGTGCACATTGTAGCATAGTTGAATTGACAGAAAGAAGTGCTTAAGACCAGACGCAGAGATCCAGCTGCCCCATTTTATGTTCATCTTTGACCACTAACCACCGAATCTGAAGTTTAGCTCCCAGAAGGGAAAGAATCACTGTGTCCGAAAGATCTGCTCGAGATGAGTTCACCTGAAGACCTGGACACTTAGTCGTAAGTTTTCAAATGCAGTAACTTTGCTTTTACCTGTGTAACCCTTGAGGCACACAATGAATGTTTGGATGCTCAAATAATGGGAGGAAGCATGAAAGCAGGTGCAGGGCCATATTGCAAAAGGACGGGAAAACCGCCGTGCGAGCGGGGGAACGAGTGGCTCTGAAGACATCTGGAGACAGCACATGAGCAGAAAGGCAGTAATAGATGGAGATGACAGTGGGATGGAGGGAGAAAAAAAGAAACTTAATGCTCAGTGATTTAGGCTGGTTTGAGCCCGGTTTGCAATAGTTTTGATTCGAGTGTGCACACAGAATGAAGAACAGTCACACACCATGAGAATGCTGAAAACTGCGGGAAACAAGGTCCCTTTTTAAAAGGAGGCCCCCCCACCTTCCCACCACATAGTTAACAGAACCTTTATTCCACACCCTCGTATTAACTCCGAATTGTCAGGCTCCACTGCAAACCTTGAATACTTTTAATTCATCCCTGTGGTTCCCTGAGCATCCAGATGAGACAGAGATTTAGTCAGTTAACTTATTTAGGAATGCCTTCTCCGCTTTCCTGTACTGCTCACATTGCAGTATATTGCTGGCATTGTTTAAAGTATTACTGGCAAATAATATTGCTCTCTGCATTATAAATAGAAATCAGGCAGCAAATAAAATTAAACGTGGACTGAAAGGCAAAAAATTCCTGAGCAGAACAGTCTGTGTGTCTGACAGGAAACAGAAAAACTTTGTTAGGTCTGCCTATGACCAACCTAATTTGATCTTGGATTTTTTTTTTTAAATATAGTATTACTTGTCTACTAAATGTAACAGCTGCTTGAAAACAAAAACAAAACCACCAAAATACGATCTCTCCTGGGCTTCCCCAATTATTTAAAACAGCAAAGTGTTTTGCATTCTACTTTCCCAGTGTTCCTGTGCAACCGATAATGGTAAACAGCTTAAAAACCACAACATCAGGGTCATCCAGGCAAAAAATATCTCAGCAGCGACTATGAAGGACAGGTCAGCAACAATTCCCAGCTTTGGTTATAAATGCCCTTCAGCCTTAAGAAAGACTTCAGAGACACACGCATTCCTTAAACTCTGTAAAACAGCAACTGTGCCGCAATCCAAGATATCCTGAACTGAGCTGGTAGCTCCATCTTTCAGGAGTCCAAGTCCATCTGTCAGGATTTTCACTTGCCGTCAGGTTTTACACTACAGAAGCATCTTTCACATGAAATATAAAGCAAAAGTCCCCAGTGAACTTACTGGAGTCGTCAGTTTATTTTTGTATATGCTGATTATTTTATGGATTGTTTTTTTTTAGTTTTGCTTCCAGCTGTAGTTTTTACCAGAATATTGTGGACTTTTTTGGTGGGGGCGGTTAGAGCGATGAATGTCAAGTCTAAGCGTGATCAGTGCTTTTGCAGCGATCAGTGTCATTTTTTGCTGGGGCAGCAAGGCCTTTTGGAAGATTAAGATTAATCTTTCCAGTTTCCTGACTCCTAAAGATAGCAGGCAGGCTCAGCCCTAACTGCACTGCAAGTTCATTTCGCGGAGAAAAGCTCTCCATTATGATCTGTTCTCACCTCTCCCTCCCTTCTTCCTCAGCTGCTTCATCTGTGGCATTTCGGAGGACAGCCATCTCAACAGTTTCTGTATCGAGACTCAAAGCGAGTTGCTTCGAATCCAGTCTGTTAACGGCTACACCACGTGTTTCCTCTATAGGCGTCTTTGGGGCTCATTGTCAACCCGAAAGATCAAAAAATGTCTGTTTAGAATCGGAATTCATTTTTCAATCACCAAAAATTACCGGGAGTTTCTTAGAAAATATGTTTCCACTGGAAAAAAAACATTTTGATTTCGGAGAAGCACAGATTTTCTCTTCAGTTCTGCTGGAAAAGCAGAACTGATGTGAGCTTTGCTCTGTTAGAAAAAGATATTACGAACTGTGCTAGGGAACTAAGGGCTACACGTAGCCCCTGTGTACAAGGAGAGGTACACAGAGATCTGAAAGTTAGCTGGCTGCAAATCTGCTCTGATCTGAAAGCCAAATAGCTAAGCGTTCCCAAACTGCTTGCCTCTGTTATCTGCGTGCTCCTATTTTCCCACTCTGTGTAGCGAAAGTTGTTCAGAGCATAGACACCCAGCACTGGGGCAGCACTCCAGCAGAGAAAACACAAAAAAGAATTAAATCGTGACTGCGGCTACCCCAAAGTCAAAGGGGCTCCCGTGCAGGCCCAGAGACCTGGAGCGTATTTCGTGATCATGACCTGGATCAGCGTATGTGATCCTACACGCTTGGCAAAGCGCCCGTTGATCTTTTTTATGCAGGATGAGGGCATGAATGAACTGGGACTGAGAACACATTTCATGCACAAGAGCTTTATAAGTGTTTTAATTACAAGCCCTTGCTTGAAAAAAGTAACCATGTTCTACAGTGATGATTAACACTGCAAACTGGTAGTAAAAGTACTCACTTATTGTGAGACATTCGGTGCAATATTGTGACAGGGCTTTTAATGACTGCCGGTTATTTTAGAAACGTTGTCTTGTACAAAATACGTAAAAATACGTGATAATCAAGGGTGAAGGGATTTCTGCTGTTGATTTAAAAGCTTTCTGAGGCAGATTCGAAATCCCAAAGCTGCAGCATTTGTTTTAGCACATAAAAAATGCAAAGAAGAACAGACTGGTGGAGCCCTTGTTCGAACAACTGGCAAGCAAATAGCGATAAATCATGAAAAATACATTTCCTAAACTTTCTCTTTTAATATATTAGGTGTTGTTTGCAAAATAGCTTGGGAGAGCATGTCGATATAGGACTGCTAGCTAGATAACAAGCCAAATCTCTCTCCACATTTTGGCCAAGTTGCACCAGGGATGAATTTGGCACTGTCTCTCTATAAACATTGATCAAGCTGTTTGCATTTTGTCATTAGGCAGTCCCTGACCCAAGAGGATACATTTCCTTGGCAACAAAAATTAAGGGCCTGACAAAAACACTACTTATAATCTGCATCTTTTTCTTTTCCTTAACAAAAGCTGCGTTTTCCCACCGTCATCCCTCCCTAAGTAACAAAAGATTAAGGGGCCCATCCAGTTTACTGCGAAATCAAAGATAAAACTTCCACTGGTTTTGATAGCTAGAGTAGAGCGCATAAATCATTTTTGTAATTATTTATCGGTTTGGTAGCCTAAGCCAGGCAGCAATTCCAGCGGATTCCAGCTCCGTTGGCTCTGGCGCTTAACGTTTTGGCTTATAAAATTCCTACCCACAGTGCATGCAAAGAGAAGAGGAAGGAAGGCTGCTGCAATAGCGACTGCTGGGGAGAGTTCTGCGATTCCAGGCGTTTGGGCTAGCTTGCAGCAACGAATATGGACTTCTTTGGGAAATTCACCAAAAGCAAGAGCTACGGAGGTACTTGGGCATCACACACCTCTATTTAACCAGGAGACTCACAAAGGACTTTTCTACCCATCCAGGCTTTCCTGCAAACTAAGTTTTAACCAAACAGATCCCTGTAAAAATTACTTCTCCATGTGTGCAAAATGGCTGGCCCAAGTTTTGGGTCCTAATCCCTTAGGTGTTTGTGTATTTTGTAGGTACTGCATGAAGGAATGTTACCGTCTGTGGGTTCCTCCGTTATTCTCTATCTATCTGACTGAATTTGCCATGGGGAAAACAGGGTGATTGCTCTTTGCTTTCTTACTAGATAGCGAGATCTTCAAGATTTTCTCCTAATTTGCACCCATACATTGGAGCTCAAATCCTGGTTAGCTGTTTAGGAGCAGCAGTAAGTTTCACCACCGTCCTTCTAATATGATAAACAGAAATCATTAATATTCCCTTGTGTTATTATTCTCTATAAAATATTTTGATCAATGTAAATCTTCTCCCAATCCCTTATCAGATTTCTCTTCCTGATACAATACAAATAAAAACTAAATATAACTGTATAGCTCGTAATTGCAGGAATTTCCATGCTTGCTTTCTTTTCCCAGCTACATGTTACGCGTTACGAGAGGAAATGTTTGTGCATAGTTATAACATGTAAGTTACTATTTACTGAGCATCAGCCAATGTCTGATCAGAGTTGCACAAAATGCAGTCCCTTTCTTTAAGAAATTTTCATGCAAAAGGCTTAGTCCTGTCAAACTTCATTTACGGTGGAAATCTCGGTGAGATCAACGAGTGCTTCAGGATTTACAGGCTCAGGCTTTAGGCAATCGCTGCATCTGCAAGTGGTGTATTTATTCCCTTCTAGGGAGCTGAGCTGTTGACAATACAAACTGACTGCAATGACGGTTCACCTCTCTTGATGATAAAACCTGCTTCCGCTCATTTCAGATGGCCGAACCTACCTCATAGCCTCTGAGCAGTGATTGCAAGGAGCCAGGAGGCAAGTAACAGTAGTCACATTCAGCCGCTGTAGTCAACGGTACAACAGTGCAGTACGTCCATTGACCGCGTCTAAGAAAGCCACCGAGGCGTTTTCTGAAGGTTTTACCTGCCTGATGGCAAGCCAGAAAAATAATAAGAGAACAAAACAAAATCTGTTTTCCTCCGCCTTTGCTTGTTTGCACGGCAGCATCACAACCCCACTATCAGGGTTAGCAGCCCTCCTGCATTAGCAAAACCAAGCAATAGTTACTAGCACACCACAAAAGAGACTGAATCTGCTTTTTTTTTTTGGTTCCCTTTGAGTGACAGGCTAGGGGGGAATTTCCACATCTGTTTCCTCCATTTGTCTCTCGTTCGCTACCACGGAGCAGGAAATGCATCGCTCCGCACCCCAGCCGCTAACGCTTCCAGGAGCGAGCCTGAAAACCGGCCTGGAAGTTCTTCACACTTCATCTGCTGGAGTTTTAAAAACATGGCTTGCTATTAAACCAGAGTCAACTTGCTGCGTCAGGGCAGCAGTCTGAAAGAAGAGTATGTTTTCTTTGGGTATAGTAAAGAAAAAGAAAAAAAAGTCAGGAAAGGGAAGGAGAAAGTGAAACCTGTCTTTACCAGGAATATTTCAATTACCGTGTATGTCAAGAGTGAGGATTCAGCTCTTTGATGAGCATGTCCTGGCTGCCTTTCACTCTGTCTTGCAGCTCCGCGTTACAGCTACAAAGAGCTCCTTATTGCCTGCCTTCCTCTACTTCATAAATCTATTCCGGGACATCCTCTCTACAGGAGGAGACATGGTTTAGTCATTCCTGCTACTTACGGGTCCCTAAAGGTTTGTCACCTGGGTAGGATGACTCTAGCGCGTTCTCCGTTACGCTGGAGCAGCCCAGCCCGGAGACCAGCTCAGCCCCTCTCTGCCCTCTCCCTGGACGTGCTCGGAGCTGCGCTGCTTTACGCCAGGACACCCGGTGTTCACGTTCAACCTTTACGCGCTTCGGGGGCCCAGCTCCTGCAGCGCTACCCGTCAGCGTTACTCCCCTGAAACTTTCTGCCACTCCACAGCAGCCAAGAAACTCTCTCAGTTGCTTCATCCTCTTTGCTAGCACTTCCTCGCTGCAGGAGGCTGTAAAGTCTTGCAGGCTTGTTTGCCTTAACAACCATGTCTCTCTTTTCCTAAGGCTTCAAAGGATATAAAAACATCTTATTCCTCCCCACCCATCCCTCCTGACAAAGAATGCTTATGAGCCCTGAAAGATAAACGCTTGTCATTTAAAACCTCTTTTCCCCAATAACCTCTAGGCATCTGGCCTCTGTGTTTTGTCCCAAAGCCAGATAAGTTGTCTTCCTGATTTCATTCAGCTCGCTTTCACACTTTCCAAAACTTGAAACTTGCACGCTGCCGAGCCCTTGAGACTGATTAAAAATAGCCTGTGTTAAGCAAAAATACCACAGAGGTTTTCACTGTGCAAATGCAAGAGCGTGTTCCCTTACCAGGATTTCCTACAACACCTAGTCTAACACTATGCCTGCAGAGGATGGGCTGTCACTTCAGAGGTCAGCTCTTCAGCTTGGGTCTCCCAGCACAATCTCGGTATGGCCCTACTGAAGATCCACTGCCCCCATCAACATGGAGTAGGAGACAAAAAGGGGAAAGAGGTTGTAATTTAAAAAAATTGCAGTTCCTAAAGCTGAGGATAAGAAGGCAACACTGAATTGCATCCTGATGGCAGTCCTCAGCAAGGCAGGCAGAGCGTGCAAAGTTAACAATCAGGACAGAGCAAGACCAGACAAAGAACTCTGTGATAACATCATGACTCTCTTGAACGTTTGTGGCTTCATAAGCAAAAATCACTGCAACCCAAAGTTGCTTATCAAACATTGTGAAGGAGTGTGCTTGCATCTTCACCTTCCCCCTGACCTTTTAATCTCCGACATTCTCCTTAATGAGACGTGCTCTGAATGCCCAGCAAAGACTAGTGTAAATAAATCCCTGGCGTGCAGGGAATTGCAGGACTGGATGTGGTGTGTTCAGTATAGCTCCAGGATTATATACAATTAGACTGTCTAGACCAAATTCAGAGGGGATGTGGAGGGAGTTGAGGATTACCAGCTGGGAAATCAGGCTGAGATATTCAGTGAAGGGGTGGAGAGCTGGGTTGTGGCAGAAGAGGAAGCCAAGTGGAAATGTGAGAAAGCACCAGATAAATTGCCACTAGGTTTGATTTATTTTACACCTTCAGCTTCTCTGTGTTAGCTATGTCTAGTACTCTTACTGGAACAACGCATGTCTTTCTCCCACTACATCGCTGTCAGCAAGGTAAGTGGCGCTGCCTTCCATTAATACTGGGCCACTGAGACACAAAGTGGCTGATGAGGTTCAGGTGTGCTGAGCTTCATGAACCATGTGCCTTCTGCGTGTGTTCTTGTGCTTAGGAAGCACTAAGCTTGGGACGTGTTGGGCAGAAAGGCACCTGGTTCTCCATAGGTTCCTGTTCTGTCCACTTGTTTCAGGCTCAGGCTAAGGCATGAGGAAGTCTCCAGTGCTCAGGCAGGAGTGGCCCCAGTATGTGGGTCCACACTGGAGTCATTTTGCCCTGGAAATCTGGCTCCAGTCTGTGTTTAGCTGATGGAGTAGCCCTAAATCATACAGAGTCTGTGACAAAAACCTGAACTCAGGTCTCCAGGTTGTTCTTCTAATCTTTGGACCTAGGGATCTATCCCACCCTATACCCCTTGCTTTCCACTGGCCTAGGATTTTCACTTTATTGCCTGGTGTAGGAAAATTTTTAAAGAAACCAATGCAGAGTTATGATCTATTTGACCTGCCACAGCAAGGACTTCTCTCACAGGAAACAGGAAAATGTAAGTCTTATTTTGTTCCTCCTGGTGCTCCTTGCAGGCAACTGGGCCCAAATCCATCCCTGCAGGAGTGCTGAGTTCGAGAAAGAGGCAAAGAAGAGAGCGTTTGTCAGCCTGAGGCTCACAGCATAGAGATTGGTTCTCCTTGGGGCAGATCACAACAGTGCTGAGTGTTACTTTGATTTCTATTCTGAGCTTTAATATTCCTGCGGTTACCTAGGATGACATGATGCCTCATTACCTCTCTTTCTCTTCCGTCTACCCTGGGGTATTCTCCACTACAGTAGGCGTAGACCTGCTTTGTGGTCACCTTATATGGGCTCCACTGGAGTAGAGTAGCTACAGATCACACTTGGTGGATCGCTCTTGTAAGTCTTATTCCTTTGTGTTGGACTGCATGGACTTGCCCCTGCTTTGCCCTGTGCAGGCGTTTTGGAGCCAGATGGTTCTGCGACTTGTTGCTTCTTGCTGTTGTGCTCTGCCAGCCTGAGCAGAAGGATTGGAGGGGCCTTAGCTAGAACAGGAAGCAGTTTTTGCTGAACTGTAGGAGCTATTTTAAAAGCATCAGCAAAGTCTAGCGCAGAGAAGACCCTGCTGCCTCAGAAGCATATTTAGCTGATCTGATACTGAAACCTGACCATATTTTACAGAGCACATCATTTACCCCACTCTAGGCAGGGCCTGGGATTTGGAGGCTTCATGCGGCTCCAGCCATTAGCAAGGAGAGCCCTTTCTCCAACGAATAATTGAGGAAAAACCCATTTCTCACTGTATGAGCTGGAAAGCCAAACGTCTGAATTCACCTGCTCCTTTATTTACTCCTGCGTCAGTACTGTTTGATAACTCACAGGTACCTCTCTCAGCATCGTGTTTGCCCCATCCTGCTCTCATCGTTGAAATCGGACAGAGAGTTGGAGAAAAAGAAACAAAAAATCCTCGTGCAGGCCTGTTTAACCTGGCCATGCTAACCCTGTCGGCAACAGTCCTGCATGCGGAGGTCCTGCCCGCTCTGGTCCCCAGAGCACCAGCAGCCTTCATGCCTGTAGGGGCTAATGAACAGCTAACAACTGGGAGACAAGCTGACCCTCTGGCCCTGTGCTCAGGGAGAGGTGCCTTGGTGCTGTGGAAAGCGTCGTACTCGCTATTATAGAAAATATATAAATAAATACATATCGCAGAATCGCAGAATGGCCAAGGTTGGAAGGGACCTCTGGAGATCACCTAGTCCAACCCCCATGCTCAAGCAGGGTCATCTAGAGCACATTGCACAGGAAAATTATTATTTATAAATATACTTTGTTCTATATAAATATATAGTAAAATGTATATAAATTTAGCTCCCCCTCAGCCCTGATATCGCAGCTATTTCACAGTTTCTGGCTCTTAGTTTCCAGTATTACTCTTGGGCTCTGTGTAACTTCCCCGCGTTTTTCACTGTCTTCCCTTGACCCTAAGAGGAGCTGTGCTGCCGGTCTCTGGCAGCACACTTTCTGCAGGGTGGATAGAGGAAATACTCTAATCTCTTTGGCACTAAGGAGGCACCTTCTAGTCTGTACAGATCTGGAGAGGCTTTGGGTTTTAATCTCTCTGTAGTGACAAGCAGCAGACGCCACAGGCTGGGGCGTTTCGGATGTATCTCCCACCTTGCCACAGCGGGCAAACAAATCTTCCCAAGAAGTTTTCACCACCTATCCAGTTTCCTCCTGCCAGGAAATTCAGTTTTCCTCACTCCCAAAGACAAGAGCTGTAGCTTTGTTTGCAGTTCCCCTTTCAAAAACAAAGCCAGTGCTGACTGACAAGCACAGTGCCACCTCCACAACTTGAAAAGCAACGTCTGCAGTCTGGAAGATAATGATGCTCTTTTCTGCTGACTTGGGTAAGAGCAACTGCCAAATCCCCTGACTGCTTGCAAATGGCTCCTTACTGCTGTAATTTGCTTTCCAGCAGCACCTGAAAACCCCAGCTGGGACTGAAGCCTAGCTGTGGCTTTGCCTTTAAAAACCTGCTGTCCAAACAGGTATGGCAAAGCGACGGACAAGGGACTTCCATGTGGTCCCACTGAGCAGCGGCAGACCTAGGATGAAACTCCCTTCTCCTCTCAGCAGCTGCTTTACCTAATGCTATAGGGTTATGCCTTACACCTCCTCTGCAGACCATATTTTTTAGTCACAGAATACATAGGTTTTCTGCTTCTCACGCACTCACTTTACAGGCTGCTATTTTAAGGAGAGGGAGACCGAGCCAGACCCAGTGTAGATACAAACCTGACTCATAATGAAAAGTTCAGCAGGAGAGACTGTCATATGCAGACTGAAAAAGGAGCATGAGAACTCCTAACCTTGCTCAGCTACCAAGTCCAGTTGGTTTAACTATCCCGTCCCCAAGACCAATACCAGCAGCTTCGAGAGCAGATGAGCATACGCCTTCAACCATGAAGATTACATTTCTCTACCAGAAGTGCTGATTACTTCTAAAAAAACCCTTAAATTAGGTCTTTTTATGCCTCTCCTGCCATAACTGGTCTCATACAGTTCCTGTACCTCCACAAGAGAAAAATTAGGGCCTCAAGACTGAAGAATCTGAGAAATTTCTGTCAAATTTCTACAAACAGTATATCTGAGCATCAATTTGCCTTCTTAATATATAGTACTTGATGGCATGAGTTAGAACAAAGGAGGTGGTTAGAGGAAGAAATACAACACTGATAATAGTAAGATATTGGTGGAGTGAATTGCAGAGGGCCCTCATGAAACAAGGAAACAGCATTCACTGGGATGTGGCCAATCACTCGGCAGAGCCTCTGGCAGAGAGACACAAAGAGTGTGCCAAAAGTCCCACTCTCCAGCAGGAGAACTGAATTATAGATTATATCACGGCAAACAATATTTTTAATACAAAAACTCCTAGTTTACCAAAAAAAAAAAAGTTTTTTCTAGGAACCATGCTATCTTGGAGCTGCTGGAGAATGCAAAGTGAGAGATACGTACACGGCCATGTCCCATAGTGGCAAAGATGCTGATCTCCCTGTTGAGCCAGGGGAAGACCTATTGCTGGAAAGAAAGAATGTATGGGGTACAAAAGGCCAAAGGAAGACCATCCTCGGAGGATCTTCCGGAAGAGGATTTCTATCTAGTAGGTCTGCCAAAGGCTGAATGCTACCTAAAGGCCATCCTGACAATAGATTATTCCCGTGGAATCTGCGAAAGTTTTAAGCAGTCAGAAGTTTTACTGACTCCATTTCATGGATATTTAAATTTTAACAGAGAGTGTCAGATTCTCCACCAAGAAAATGGTTTTGAAATCTCGGGAGCCGGGGTGGGGAGTTTTTTGATCCCGAAGTAATTTTTTTTTAAATGATTTCTACTTTTTATAAAAAAGCAGGAAAGTAAGGAAAGCTTCATTGAGCAAAATTAAAGAGGTCTGGATCTATACGGAATAAAATTACAACCAGGCTGAACTGCCAAACCTCTTAATGACTGTGTTCCCTTTCCAGAGATGGAAAAAAGATGGACCAGCACCTTTTTTATCTCCCATTTCCAGGAAGCTCTTTGATTTGGTTTGCACATCGGGATTAGAAGAGTAGGGTTCAGATATCAAAATAAAGCTCATCCGTGAGTATTTTTAGCCTGACCGGAAGTAGAAAATAACAGAAATCCTTCAAGATTTCCAGCTCCGTTTGGCCACTTCAAGAAACACAGATAAATCCCCCAACTTCTGTTTGCTTAGCAGCCAAACTGAAGGGAAATGGTGAAACCTGGGCGCTTTGCAAACCGTCCTCTGTCCGGAGAGGGACAGACGACGCGGTTCGCTCCTGTGCTGGCCGGTGGCTTCATGCTTTGCACCTTCTCCATGACAGCAGAGGAAGACAATGGAAAGGGACCCCAAGAAAGGAGGAGTTCCCGGCTGGCAGCACTTCCATCTGGTTGTGTTGCCAGGGAAACCCCTTCCTCTGTCTGTTCAGTTCAGACGAGCTATTATAAAGGCTCTAGGTCTCGGGATGGCCAGGACAGGGGATAACTCTGCTGCAAATCCTATAAAGAAACTGCTTTCTGAGCCCTGGTGTGCTATGTAGCATTTGTATTTTGGATCAAGTCGCATGTGCCATGTGTGTTTTGCTTTTTCTTTTTCTTTTTTTTCTTTTTTAAGCCACGTTCAAGCTGTGTGATGTATATTTGCATTTGAATAAAGAGGGTTTTTTTTTAAGTTCTTATTTTTATCTCAACAAGTGGACTGTAGCTGGGAAGAATAATTGTGATGCTGCCTATGCTTTGAGCAAAATACACTCAATTCTTGCTAGTGCGGGGTAAGCCATGTTGAGTTCAATTCCTTTTAAAAAAAAACCCACTCCCACACCCTGCACCCTTTCTCCTCCTCCATTTTCAGCGCTTCTTCTGATTTTCAGAAATTCTTCACATTTTCAGTTGGCATGTGACCTCACAGAGAGGAACACATATTGGCCCTAAGGACGCGGGTGCTGCGCAAAAAAGACGGAAATAGAAATCGAATCTTCCTGCCTGCAGCCTCCCGCTTTTGTTACAAGCTCACGACTGGCTCGTCCATCAGTAACGCTGCGCTGGTCACGCAGTCGCCTTCGTGCACAAAGAACATGTCACAAATGCCTGGCAGAAGTGGAAGGCAGATAAATCTGAAACTTGATGAATTCTCCCGGTCCCGAGACCCAAACGCATCTCTGGTTGAACTCTGCTGGGCACCAATGTGTTATTTCAGCAACGTACTTTTTAGACCCTGCTCCACTTGTCATTCTTTATCCTGCTGCTCCACTTCTGCTGATGCAGCTTTCTTGCCAAGGATATGAGCATCCTGGTCATTTTAGGGTATCCTCATGTAAGTTGCTACCTCAGAAAAGGAAGAAGTTCCAGATGACAAAACGCTTCATTGCACAGTAACTGAAAAAGGAAGTTGTGGCCTAAAAGAGAAGTCCTGCAAGCAGCAGAAAGTCATGAGCTGCCTACAGGCCAGCTGACCCACAGCTGCCGGGAGAACGGCCTCCCTTTTAGAGCTGAGCCACAATTAAAAATACCTGTAGCCTGATGCTGCAGCAACTGAAGGAAGTCTTGACAGTGCTTAAAGAAGGAATTTAAAAAAAATAATTCTGAAATGCCTAATAACATACATGCTGAGGGAGTAATTTCTGGTTTATAAAGCGTGGTGTAAATGTTCGCTTTAAAGCCACCGGCAGCACAGGCTGGACTAAAAGTTAGCAGAAATATTCCCCTGTCTTACTGTGCAGTTCACCATCCAGCATTTGTATATCTACCTCCTCTGTTAGTATAAATTAATTTAAGGGTCTTCATTCTCCAACTCTGTTACGGAGGCGGTAATCTCTCACAGATGAGTGGAGTGTCCAGTTGGAGCCCTTAATATTTTAAACTGTTGTCGCTAATCTACCATGTGATACAGGCTTCACTGTGACTGGAGAAATCCTGGTGTCTTGGCTCCTGGATGCACTACCACACGAGGAAATGATATGCGATCATTAATCATATTGCCTCCCCACATACATGCGCTCATACGTACCCACTGCAGCTTCTTTCTCCCGCCTCTCACCTGTGAACATGCTGAGTTCTGCTCAGACATGCGCTTTCGGCAGCAGGACTCTGCGCTGCTTTGTTTGGATCGGGACCAGTTTGCTTGTGGTGCGGCGTGCAACCACACCACTGCATCGGGAAGAGAGGAGCCACCCTGTGGATTTGCTTTAGCAAAAAGCCAGAATGTTGTTTTTCTTCATTTTCCTTGGCTTCCTACTTCTGATTTTCTTTCAAGGTTAGTGGAGGTGGGACTGGTGGTTTTAGCCTGGTTTGTGGTGTTTACCTTTCTCTGGACCCTACATCCCTTCGGTGCTGGCGGCCAGCGCTGGCATTGCTGCTGACGCCTGTGCTGGGGAGAAGTGTTCAATGACGGGGGTTGTGATTAAGATGCAATTGCAAAGTGATGCAAAAAAGGCCGCTGAAACATGCTGTTTACATTGCACAGGGCTTATGCCAAAGCTATTAGCACTGATCCTTAGGCCATAAACATTTAAACTATGGCTTAGAGTTAAGACCAGACCTGTCACTGGAGAGCCAGAGTTAAGTCCAAGGAACTGCAAAGGGGAAAACTCCATTTTAGTGGGATGTGATTCAGGCTTGTAATGGTTTATCCTTCTTCTAACACTAATACTTAAGAGGAACTAATTTTCCCTTGAGAAAGGCACCGTTGCAACCTAGAAGACAGGGGTTGAGAACTAGCAGCTTCATTCCAGTCTTCCTATCCTACCTACATGGCATGAAGGGCAGCCCCACAGCCATCCAACGCATGTCCTAACGGCTTCAAATCAGCCTCAGGTCCCATCTCACAGAGGGTCTGGGTGGGGAAAGGACATTTCTGTGTTTCGGAGTCATTCACAGACAGATATGGATAGCAGCTGGACATCAAAAGTGGTTCCTGGAGCCTCACTCTCTTCCCACTTTTTCTTGAAATCTTGCTGGTTCTGAACTAGTTTACGCTCAGAGATTTATGAAAAATAATCCTTTTGTTGATTTGTAAAGAGTATTTTCTCCTCAAACTTGCATTTCTTTTGACACTTTCCTGTTTTTAAGCCAGGAAAATATGCAGTTTTTCATTTTAAAAAATGACATATTCCTGTAAGCAGTGTTAAAAATAGTAACAAAATATTTTCTGATCTTTTCAGACTTTTCATGGAAAATATTTGCCATTCTTTTGCCTAGAAAATTAAGTAAGTCTTGCTTAGATTCTCTTTTTTTGTGGAATCTAGATAAATCACAATCCAAAGGGCAACTCTTTAGCTCAGTATTGATCTCCATTTGACTCTTCACGCAACAGTCCCCGAGCTCTGTGCTACTCAGAAGATCTCTGCTCACTAATTTGCCTGTTGCATTGCAATAATAAGAGCCGGGAGGCTTGCTTTTTTTTGTTTTTGTTTTTTTGTCTGCCACAAAAAATGAAAGGAACCTTCAAACTGATTGTGGCTGACGGAGGATAAAAATCGTGCTGGCAAAAATGTTTTGTTCCATCCCCAGTTCATCACAAAGCTGCCTTCAAGACGTGGTAGACGCTGCACACGAAACCCTTTGTGTTAAAGCAGGGCAGACATGAGTGGGGCAATGGGAGACGGCCAGAGCCCTCAGTTGTTTGATCACACCGTGGGGACGGGCCCTTGGCTGGGGTTGGAGCCAAGGGAGGACACGTCCCTCAGCTCTGCCCGGTGCTGTGTCCTCTCTGGCTCCCTAGGCTGCTGGAGGGGGATCAGGGAGCCAGGAAGACACCCTTGTTCTCAGTGCGAACCCCCTGGATTCAAGGAGCGGCGCTAAGGGTGCCAAGTTAGCTACTGGCAAGCAGGGATGGAGAACTGACGCTTCCCCGGGCCATTTGAATTCAGCCCTGTTGTGAGTACAGTACAGCACAGCATTAAATCACCAGTTCCTATACTTCTTCCACATCGATGCCAATACCAGCCCTTAGCAGCTTTGTCTGTCTGCACCATACTGAGAAGCTGTAGGCAGCCCCAATATAGGGGCTTCGACCCCTCCTGCAGTACTTACAGTCACTGAGGAATCAGCACAGCAGCATTTTCCCCTCTCTGTCAACCGCAGGACTTGAGGAGGGGCCATTCCTTTCCTGTAGCTTGTAGCAACCATTTAGGCAAGGGCTTGTATTTAAAAACAATAAGCTGGGGTTCAGGCTAGAGCTCCTCTATGTTCCAGCACTGGGTATTATAAGGCAATTGATTCGTTTGCCCAGCAAACTATAAAAACTAAATAGAGACACCCTCAGCTTTTTCCAGGGTCCTTTTCCAGCTCCAGTCTCTGGCTTGCACTCTAGGTGGGCCTGTGTCAAATGCCAGCTCCACTTGAGCATATAATCACAGATTTGCTGAGAACATTATATTTTATAACTATACTCACAGCAAACCACACAGGGAGGAAAAGGAGGAGGAGACCATAAACAGCTGAAATGTGTGTTGGCCTCTTAATTGTTTTGCCTTAAGTAGAAAGCCATAAGGGTAAGACACAATGTCTCTGAACCCGGCACAGGCAGAGCTCCCATGACATCAACACATATTCAGCACTTGTAAAGATAACGGGACACACATAGGGTTGGCAAGTCAGAGTCCATGTGAGAAACATAAGGGTCCAAAACTACTTATCCAGGATCACATTTATCTAGGATCTCATCCCTCTCACTGTTGGCAGGTGGAGTCTTTGTCTCGGAGGAGGAGGTTTTTTAACCGAGATTTCCTTCCACAGAGTGAGCTGTTTGTTATATCAAGTGTGACTAACAGAATTTGTAGTTTCACCAAATCACCCCAAATTTAAATGCAACCTAGCCTATGTTGTTCACAGGACCAGATTAATCATCCCTCTGAGTTCTGACTCTATAAAGCAGATACAACAGCAGGACCTGACCAGTGACGGTACTATTTATGACAGAACCTCTCTCAGCAGGCTAGAAGCCTCCTCTCTTTAGGGAATAGCAGAAGGCTGCTCTTCCGGAGCATCTCTGGAAGACCAGCAAGTGCACAAGACTTCCAAAAACAAGTCTGTATAGGCAAGAGTAGGAGAAGGAGGAGCTTCCCACCAAAACAAACTTGGAGTGGCAGGGAACAGGCATTGCCGGGTACCTTTCTAACAGATGTTTTGGGAACTGACAATGATTTTAACAACCAGCTCTACCAAACTGGAACGAACAACCTTCAGCCTAGCTATGATTCATATCCAAAACTTTTATACAGAGATTTCATGGCCCATCATTTCTTGTTAGTCCTTTGAGTGAGGAGATGGACAAATTCCTCTTCATTCCTTCCGTAAGGGCATGCCTCTAGGGTATATGGATTGCAGGAGAGAACAAATATTGCACTTATCCATAGCTGCTATCTTTTACAAGGGATGAGGCTAAAGCCATTTGTAATTACATTAGCTGCAAGTGGCCGTCCTGTTCTTATGGAACGACAGAATCACTGCGTTAACAAGTTGGAAAAAAACCCAAGACAATTGAGAGGCTATACTAGTTATGTAACAAGTCCCAGTATGGTCTGATATATCCTTACGTTGGTAGCTGTATGCCAATAAAGTGATCTGCGATGTACGGGATGAATCTAGTTACCTAACAGAGTCAAATCCTGTAACGTACCTGGTTTAATTTTGACAAAGGTAGGATTTAATTGTCACATTAATATTGTGTCTTTGGATGAGCCAGAGGCAACTGTCTCTCCAAAAATTACCATAAGTTGCAGTTGAGCGTTATGATTCCTGCAGAATAAAGATGAGGAAGCAAAACAAAGGCTGACTGCATAAACTCAGAACATCAGAAAGACAGAAAGCACGTTCGCTTCTTACATAGTACTGCAAAATGGGAAACAGAAGAACAGTTTGGCTGGACCTGTTCCAGCTTCCTCCAAGTTTTGCTGAAAGCCATGTAAATGCAGAGTAACTACATGATGCTACTTCTATGGTTATTTGATGAGTAGTAGGTGAATCAGGCCTGGTCTCAGCATTACAGGTCTGTTAATATAGATATACATTACATATATATTTATATTACAGCACTGTATAGGTAGCTATCTGTTTCATTTGCCATGCTCACATCACAGATCATCACATCATCCTTGGTCATGCTAATTTAGAAAAGACAGGATTTAATTTGCACCCCAGATAGGAAGCAAGCTATATATGTCACTTATACCTGATAAAGGCTCACTCTCCAAGACTGGCAAATCCAGCTCCTTCTGTGACTCCTCTTCTTCTTCTTGTTCCTTTTATGTTGCATTTCCAAAGAGAAGGCAGGAAAAAAAAGAGAGGAAAATGCAAATCATTATACTGTTTGTCAAAAAGAGACAGAGAATTATGAATGGTACTAATAACAAATAGAAACTTGAAATTACATCAAAAAGATCTTTCATCAAGCAGTCTCATGCTTGATGCATGATGAATTACTGCTCATGCAGTAATTCATGCCTAGCATTAAAGGAAGCCTCCTAACAGCTCTGTATCAGATGTCACTTCCCCATGATGCCAGTAACACAGATGGAGAAATTGAAGCTCAGAAATCATGCGAAACGTCACAAAACCCACTCAGCATTTGAATGGTAGAGCTGGCTTGAGATTAAAATCCAAAATTTAATATTAGCATTAAAACCTAGTATTGCCTGTCTCACACTCCAGCTGAGGGCATTAAGCTTCTCTGTCCATTGCAGAAGAAAAATAAAGTCTTACTAGAATTGTTCAGCTTCTCCTTACTAAAACACTAACTCCATGCATTTGAAAATCCCATTGATGTCAAACGCAGAATAAAGCAACAGGTGCAATTGCTTTTTCTTCTGAGAGTTTGCCCCTTGGGAAGTAACTGTTTTTCTAGCATTCAGAGGAAAAATCCAGTCACAGCCAAACTTCTGACTTGTGATCTCCCAAAGTCCTGCTAAGTACACATATGGCTGCATTCAATGGAATGGAAATAGCGTTGTTATAATGCTTTGCAGAGTAGTGGGAAGGTGGGACCGGGAATGGAGGAACACCGTAGACTATGGAAGTCATAATGCTCCACAGCTGCCTTCTTGCATGTTTGGTGCAAGTTGGTCCAGGACAGATTCCTTTCACCTCGGTTTAATCTTCTTGGAGTCTACCTTAAGTTTTTCCTGTAGGCTCCTTCTGGCCAGCGGTGACAGAGAGGCACCTCCAGCTGGTGATCCATCCCATCTGGGAGTCACCTAAGATAGCTAAGGTGAACCTGGAGATGCAGTTTAGGATGAACACTGGAGACTATCATGAGCCAGACAGCCAAGTAAAATGACTGGAGTGAGATGAGATGGGCCCTGCCATTTATTGTGAGATAAATATGTTCAATGCTGAGAATTGAATGGACTTCACACAAATGCAAAGCCACAGCCAGGTACAATGAAAACTAGTTTGCAATTACCTTAGTGAAGGACAAATTGAAGACTAGCAGAAATTCAGATTTTCTCTCAGCACTCTCAACTGATCTCTGGGTAACGTATTGTCAGAATGGTCCAAGTGCTTTAAAATGGGAAAAAGAGGAATAGGTTTGGGAGATCTGAACTGACATATGAGTGTGTGATGGAAGCAGGTTTCATGGTGCAAGTCTGGAAGAACTTTGTTCCGAGGAACTCAGAAGAGTGTTGGCAACGCAGCCAGTACCCCTTCCTTGGTGTAAATCATTTTCTTGTATTTAAAATAACAAGTGCAATTTTTGCTTTGTTTGGCCTCGTTATAGCCCATGTCACAGACAGCTTGACTTCACGCAGCAAATACAGCCAGGGAGAGATTCAGAAAGAAATGCAAACCGGTAGGATTTCATACGATCTATCAAGTTGGACAAAAATACCGGCAGCCAAGCTTCCTCAGCAGCAACAGCATAAGAATATAGCATGGATCACGTATCATGCCAACTTATTTTACTAACCACAGCATGCTCCAGTGGTCAGCCTACAGACTTCAATCACCAGATTTCACCCCCTTCCTCAAACTTCCTCTGTGACACCAGGCTAAACCACCTCATCGCTCCGTGCCTCAGTTTCCTACCCACAAACAAGAAACAACAGCCCTGTTGCAGGCTCCACGCCCTGCAAACACCTCTATTGGGATATTTGGTGGTGAACTTGCCAAGGAAATGAGAGTAAGTGATTCAGCCTGGAGGACTCTGCACTGGGAATGACAAGATGTAATGCAGCTGCTGGCAAGTGAAGGAGGAGCTGTCAGAGCAACAGGCAGGAGATCACATTTAGCTTTCAGAGTAGTATTTCCAGAATAAATATAAGAGGGAAGCTCAGAGAGGTCAGATGCTGAGATTCACTTTCAGAATGACTCCTTTGACACCCAAAGAAGGGGAACAGGTTTATTAAAAATGCAGTGTAGATTGCAAATCTGTCACACACACAAGTCACCAAATGGAGTAGAAGGAAGGATGAGGCAGTTATGGAGAACCTGTTGACAACAACAACCTCTTGAATGACAAGTCTGTGAGCAGTTTGCTGTTATTCAGCATTGTTTTGACAGGAACTGCTCAAAGCAACTGCACAGGGGCAAGGAGTGAACGGTTACATCCACTTGGAGGTTTGTTTATAATCTCGCAGTGGGGAAATATGACCATGAATGAGAATTAAGCCCTGCCTTTTCTTAGGAAATACAATTTACTGAGGCAGAGCAGGAAGGACAGAGAAGTAAAAGGGGCAATTAACTGGGTGGAGGAGAGGAAATGGCAGCAGAAACAAAGGCTAGGAAGAGGGAGCAACACCACTGGGGCACTGTTGGGTGATGGCTTGACCTGGGCTGCTCCAGGGAAACACCCTCTCCCATATCTGCTTGGGTCCTACTGCTGTGTCTACTGTGGAATCTGCTGAATTTCCCCTGCTGCAACATTTCTTGGCCACGTTGACTTTAATTGACTAAAGCTGATGGTGTCCAGCACAATGGAAAAGGATAGGAGGACAGCTGCATTATCTGCAGGCAAAGGTCTTGCACTTGGTGCATGACCCCATTGTGTCACTCCCCCTCATCCTTCATCCCCAGAGCAGCTGCCTGATAGCTGCCTCACCCCCTGAATGACCAGACAGTTTACTCGCTGCAGTTTGAACTAAGGCTGAGAAAGCAGTGAGTAGGGCATTTTCCATGTAGAAAGGTCATCAATGGAAAATTTTTCATTTGAGGTGAAAATGAAAAAAAACAACAACAATATTCATCAAACATTGAAGAAGGTGAAAGACGCCTCCTGGGAGTTTAGTTTGGGTTTGAGTTCATAGGTAAGTGGGTTATGCTGCAAGTACCCCGTTCTCTAAAGGCTAGGCTTAATGTTCAATATCATCTACCTTTTTCAGGAAGTGCCTGTGCAAACTTCAGCATCCCAGGGTGATACAGACCAGATACTCTGGAAGATCCAGATCAGGAAATAGTGGGGACCTCAGATAAGGGAATTACATTCCATGAGTCCTCACTGGAGCATATCAAAATAGAAGTATTTGCAGCCAAAATAATTTCATGTTAGCAATTTTGTTGTTCTAATTTGTAAAACAAATAAACAGAAAAACAAACACTACAAGCAAACAAACCCCAACAAACACACAAACCCCAAACCCTAAAGCAAGCATAGGATACACGGCTAGGGAGACATTTTTTGTAGTTGTAGGATTTGACATTTTATATCAGGACTAGATGTCATGTCGAGGCATCCAAGCAAATATGGTTTACCACTCAATACAGCCACTTCTTTCTACTGGCTAAGTTTAATCCATCTCATGTATCTCAGACTGACAGAGCACTTCCTTTTTATGAAGGATTGGAAGAAGTTTCCTTTTTTTATTTTCATAACGGGATCGGAAACGGTTCAGAGAAAGTCAATGAGAATGATACAAAGGATGGGTGGTGGAAGTACACAGGAGGAAGTAGACAACTGGTTACTGAATGCACAGAAACCACCTCCAGCTCAGAAAGTCCCCTGAGCTGACTGTAGCTGGAAGTGAGGAGAGCACATGGGGAGGTATCATATACACTTGCCCTGAGTCCGTGGGAGAGCACATGGGGAGGTATCATATACACTTGCCCTGAGTCCGCGTCTTACTCCTCCCTGAGCCCGTGTGTGGCCACTGCTGGAGAGAGAATACAAGGCTGGATGAACGTGTGTCTGCCGCAGCACAGACTTTCTTATGCTCTTACTTTCTTAAAAACCCCAGAAAGACAAGGGCAGTTTTATGCTCCAGGATTTAACAAGCTACGAGTAAGTAAAAATTTCAATTTGTACTGCATCAGAGAAATAATATCTGCTTAGATTCACAGGCAGTGTCTAGCAGCAAAGTATCTAAAACAAAAGAGCAACCAGGGAACTCAGTTGCATTTACAGGTCCTGTTATTTCCTCTTTAAAATTAACACTTTCTACCTGCCATGCGCTAGTACTAACGCTGCACCAGAAACCAGCCTCTTCAAAAACCCTAAATGGTTGCATCAGGCTGTTCCAGGGAGACAAAATCCCTTCTATTCTGGCTTATGTCTGGGATTGTTAAGAGGCCACTATCATTTTAGCTCTCAGCAAGAAGTCAATTGCAAGTGAGGCAAGAAATACTCCTCTGTGCTTCCCACTCCTGCTGATACATACATGAAAAGGTTGTTGGAGATGCAACTTTAACAATATCTGAAAGGAATAATCGATTCCTGGCAAAGCTGCTTACGTGTGAACGCGCATCTATGCATTTGAAACCAAAAAGCTACTGTAAAACCTTTCTAGGAATAAGCAGAGTGGTCTTGCATGATTTTCTCCATTCCCTTCACTGGTAATGCAGGGCAGAGCACCCCTGTCACAGTGTGAGGTGTCGCTTAGCTGGGAAAAGCCCTTTCTCCTCGTTATTTTCTGTAGCCACTTCACACATCATTTGTCTTCCACCGTCAGTGGGATCACAGCGCAGGTGGGAGTTAAGGGCAACGTAGGACTTATTAGTCAGGAGCTGCTGGGCAGATCCAAGGGAAGACTGTCACTTTTCCTATTTTTGCACAATAAATGCGTTTTGTCTCCACTGGAAAAGCAGCTGCCTCAGGCAGTTAAGGGAAGCTAGGAGAGAAGCTAAATGGATTAACCTAGGCCCTGTCCAGCAAGTGCTGTGAATGTATTCCCAATGCCAGTTTAGGGTCTGGTCCGAAGAACTGTCTGAGAGAGAGCAGGATGCTCACGTCCCCATGCTTATGCCAGTGCTTGTGTGGAGTAAAGGCATAGACTGCCGTAGGGCCTTAGATAAAGTTTCTCGGTGGAGCAAGGACCCTAGAGGCTGAAAGCACTAAACCCTACCTATCACTTTTTAGAGGCAGGCCTTCCAGGTGCGCAGTTGCCTTTGAAGAAGACAACTCTCTCTAAAGCCAGGATTTGCAGCTGGCTGCCTTCACGCTAGCGGTGGAGGGCAGAAAATAGGCCAGAAACGAAGGTGTTGGACACTCCTGAGGAGCAGCTGCAGCGAGTCTTTTAGGGCCGATCAGTAACAGGACAGCACCTAATCCTTTGCAACAGTATACTTTGGCTCCCGCCAGGCACTGCCCACTCTGGGCTGCGGGACCAGGGGTTTCAAGCCCGCATCTGTCATGACGTGGGAAACTTTGATCACATACGTAACCCAAATGGATCAGAAAATGAAGGAGGCCCAGCATTACATGAGCACTCCTCCCTGTTCAAAGCAGACTGATAAAAGAGGGGACTGGGTGGTTAATAACATGCCAGGGAGATGAAATAATGTCTTGGATGAAAACGCAGTGATAGGCAAGAGCCACATTTATGGTTGCATGGGGCGAGTAACATTTCATACATATTTCAGCACTTCGAAGATAAAAAGAAAAGATTTTCTTACAGGCCTTTTGGGATAGATAAGAGGATTTATAATAGATGCATTTCTGGCCCATAATCCTTAGAAATGCATGTATTTGGTTCATATGCCAACTATGACAGAGAAAAGAGCTAAACGATCAGCTTATTCCATTGTGTAATTTGGGTTGTAATAATTACAACTGATCCTTTTGTGTTTCTCCTCAGCCGCACAGAATGTGTAGCTGCTATACCACCCTCGTGGAAAGCTTGTACTCGATTTACACGATACAGTCGAGAGTACACCACGGTCCTGATAATGGGATACGGCTTCTCTGACATCAAGACTGGCCATTTTGCTCTCCCCTCTCCTCTCCTGACCCACCTCCTCTAGAAAACCTACTCTGGTTTCATGCCACCCGGTTTAAATTCTGCTCTCATCAATGGCACCCTTCTCATATGAGAGTAATTTGAGTATCTATCCAAAAGGCACTCAACGTCTCCATCCGTCTCCTAAGGGCTCCAACACAACTGGAACTCACTGAACATTTGGACAGAGACATGAAGCAAGGCAAGAGCCCGGAGAGGAGAGCTCTCTGCCCCTTATGAACTGGTCCCACAGAAATAGAAAGACTGGAAGGGCTCTGCTTGGGGGAGTGTTTTCAGATGCCTCTCAGAACTGTGGATTAAATCCAAAACTCCAGTCAAGGGAGACCTTCCAGCAAATCTACAAACTCAGGATCAAGCTTGGACAGTGGACTTCCTTCTCTTAGGTTGTCAATAGCTTACCCGAGCCTCTGAAGCAGACACGTGAGGTAAATGATCCCTTCCCTGTGTCTTAGCATGAGTGTACTATATTTGTATATAACATGGAGCTATAAGAGGTGGAAAAGTAAAATAATTCTTCTCTCAGCTTTCCTGTTACAGACCTGCTGGAGTTTGTATGATGATATCTGTGTAGGTAGCAGGGCAGGTGCAAAGTTAGGTATGGGAATATTGAAATGAACGTGATCTGATTTTTCAGGATCAAAACAAAATATTGACTCAGTGCCTCTGAGAAAAAAGGAAAGCAGTCCAACTTTATCTGAGCTCTTTGGTGTGGATTCAAGCAATTCACTTTCAGAATCTGGGTTTGAAAGCAGCAGTCTCTGGTTTTAGGAAACTCTTCAGCCTGGTGGATTCCTGGAGCCTACAAAAGGCAGACGTTTCAGCTGCTGACACCAAAACTCACTGTGGATCTGTTCCTAATGCTGTCAGGCATGCTGTTCTTCGTCTGTCCAAACAGACAGTGCAGAATAAGCAGGGCGCAGTGCCCTATGCTGAACAGCGTGGAGGAACTTGCCAGCGAGGGCTTTGTCTCCAGTCCCATGCAGCAGATCAGTGTGGTGTTTTCCATTACAAGAGCTTCTTATCTCCCAGAGGTAACGTGCTGAGAGATGTGGCAGCTGATGTATGTGCCTGTGCACATACAAACTGGGATAATAGTCCCTCCAACAAAACTCCTCAGGCTGTTTCCGACTCTGGATTTTGCATGAGAGACCAGATCCAACGCAGATGCTTCAGCTCGTCCCTGTGTTTAGCCCCCAGGGTGGAGGAGAGAGAGTGAAGTGCTCAGGGAGGGGAGTGAAGCCGCTGTCAGCGCAATGCGAGCGCAGCGCCTGCAAACCACAACAGCGTGGGCCTTCCTGGGAACCACTGGAAGGGGAGAGGGGAGGCAGCCAAGCCTGAGGGTGGAGGAGATGGGTTGGATAGCAAGACTGGAGTCTATGAAATGGCAACGGGAGGTCAGCCTAGCTAGATTTGCAAAATCTGCCCTGCAGATTTCAGCCAAGCAAAGCTGAGATAAACGGGCATCTCATCCTGAGCTGCGCAAGCCATGCAGTGGCTAACACGTGACCTGTAGATCTACAGAACAGGGCAATGACAGCAGAAAAAGGGATGTGATGCTGCCCTTGTACACCATATTTCTAGGATGGCCACTAGGGTCATCTAGTCTTAGGTCCTTCTGCACCTACCCATCAAGAAGGATGTGAAAATGACAGGGTCCTGGGGACTGGAAACAAGCCTTGGGATATAAAACTTAAGCTGTTCCGGTCAACCCAATGAAAAGGTGGAGAGGAGACTGGTCAGAGGAACAAATGCCTGGGGAAAAATATCACAGGCAGAGGGCTTACTGAGTGGGGCAAATTAGGTTTAGTTCTCTTCCCACTGTCACTCTCTAGCTCTGTTATGGTTGTTCCTTGGCATAACGCAAAGTGGCAATAGCCTTATTTTCCACTCTTCCCCCAGTCAGATGAGAGCTATGCCCCTCTCCGCAGCTCATGTTTGGGAACGTTTCACTCTCATGGACAAAGATGCCATGAGATTCAAAGATCAGAAGCTGAGGCTGGATAAACTCAATTTGGCAATCAAGCCTGATGCTCTGGCTGTGAGCACTGGCACTGCTCACTGCAGAGGTGCTGGTCTCACCAGTCCCTTTTAGACACAATAAAAAGTAGCTTTTTAAAAGTCCTAGGCCTACCCTAGAGGCCAAATCAGAAGATTCAATGGTTCTTTCCACATATAAGTACCAATCTGTTTGTGTTTGCCTTGGCTTTGCAATGCATACATTTATCAAAACCCACCATCAGCTCAATTCATTGGCTGGATCTGCAAAAAAGTGACAAATATGCAAGAGGGAAAGAGCACTTAAAGAATTATGACAAACAGTAGGTCTGGGGGAGTCCTTTCACTTGGACTCCTCCTCCGAGACGAAAGCTCCCTGGTATGGCATGGCTTTATCAACTAACAGAAGGAAGCACGTCCCTGATTAGTCACCAAAAGAAAGCAATAGTCACCCATGATTTGTTACCAAGTGCTAAGAGAGCAAAACATTGGGGAAAATTTGTATAATGGATTAGTGGGGGTGCTCGTATCTTGCAACTATTTTTCTTTTTTTCGTTACACTGTTGACAGTCTCTCTCCAAAGACAAAAGATCCTGCAACCCAAATGAATTTTAATTCGTGTTAGAAGGTAGCAGCACCATTCCTCCACAGATAATGGATCTTCCTTTCCACCTTTCAAATATTAGTTATTCTCCATGGAGTAGTTCAGAAGTACTTGGATGCAACAAGGTACGTGAGACTCACCGAGTCTCTGCCAGAAATAGGACCAACACTGTGGAAGAGATACCTAGGTCACATATGTTGAAAAAGGAGCATAAGGAGGTGGTTACTGTTGGAAGAGTATCTCTTCATTAAGCTTAAACAAATGATTGCTAAACTCTCATAATTCATTCCTCTGAGCCCAGGTCAAGAGGAAGCAGATAGATAATGAGGACTACGGCTCTGGCCAGACTTCAGCTTCTATCATCATCTCTTTCTGAGGTGCTACTGCTGCTCAGAGGCAGGTCACAGCTATTTCCCCTTAGTAGAAAATCTACTTTTGTTTCTCTCTGACAGACTGTGTCCCTTTGGTTACCTATTCAGGGGAAGTTTGTCCCTGACACAGAGCAAAAAAAAAATATATCCGGGGTAAAAGTAAAGCCTGGAGAAAGTTGTGGGATCCAGAAACAGCTGTTGATAATGGAAGGCATAGAAAGGCTGGAGGATGGGTGTTCACATACATGCTGTCTGCAGCATCTTTTAACTGCCTACCAGGCCAGCAGTGAGCACTTGTTCTGACAGCTGATTTTCTTCAGCCTGAACAAGCCAAGGGGGATATCACACCCACTCACACTTTCCAACTTCCTCTCCCAGGCTCTCATAAATCCCAGAATGGGGCCGCACTGCCCTTTCACACAAACGCCTGGAGATTAGTAGCTGCCCTGAAAATGTCCACATCCTCCTTTGAGACCTGACAGAATTACTCCTCCAGAGGAGCGTGGACCTTCTGGCTCTTCCTGACCAAAACCCTGAAGCCTGACACAGACACAGCCTCCGGTTCTCCCCTTCATGGATGCTATTCCTTTGGAGTGGCAGGAAGATGCTACTGTGAAGTTGATTTTGCATGCCTAGTTTACAGCATAGACCACCATTACACTGACCTCCAAATAATATAGACTAGTCTGTGAATTGCTCTTGTCCATGCCAATTGAATTGGGCCTCAAAAGACCACACAACAGGTGTCTAAAAGTAGAGCTATGCTCCCTAACCCACGACCCAGTAGGTGAGGCATAGCACCACCCATTTACATTGGTTGTCCATCATCTGAATAATTCTCCACAAAGAAAGGGATGAGGGATGAAGAGAGGGGAAGGAAACCCACCTGGTCAGATCTGTCCGTTTTCTGGATTTTTTGCATCACTCAGATAAAGAACGGAGAACACTATAGTGAAGTCCTCAATAGTATGTCTGGAGTTAGGTTCAGTGACAGCCAAGTGAATTGCTTGAACCCCAAGTGAATTGCTTGAACCCCTGCATCACCCAAACGCAGATGCTCCATTGGAGTTCACTGCTGGTAGGTGTCACTGCTGAGCTTCAGGCACTTAACGACAGCACCAAAAAGGGCCTAACACCTGCTGATTTAATGGAAAAAAAATGCCTACAGGCCTTTGGGAATCTGCTGCTCAGTGTGTCATCAGCTAACAGAAGGTATAGGAACAGGCTCCTTCTGGATGTCAGATATAATCTCCCACCTTCAAAGTGATGGAGGGTTGAGTATCTCTGATTCATCCAGACTGGATCTCTCTGTATGATTGACCCTGATAAATATGGAATCATCAATAAGAATTTGATTTGGTCAGGGCTAGAACTGACTTTTTAATGGGATCCTTGAGAAGGTGAGGGTCAAACCGTACCCATCGAAAATATGCATTTGGCTAGCCAGAGATTGGCGTTTGTAGGCTTGAGGATGCCTAGATCAGCCATTCAGTTCATGCTGAGCCTGGGTTATTAACACATGTACTCTGCCAAGAAAAATATCATCATTACCTGTGTGAAGTTCCCTCCCCTCTTGCCCAGGTCATATCAGAGCTGAATTTATGAGTATCGATGAACAATAAACACTCTATCCTAAACACGATGAACAATATAGCTGGATTTACTGAGCTAGTCATAACTGAGTTTATTGACACATATATATAAACTGATATAGAATTGCCGTATTTTTCATTCAACAAAAAAGTCTTGACATTTTTTTAGGAAACACTCTTTACTTTGTCCTCCCATCAGGCAAGCTAAGGAGCCTTGACAAGTGAGTTTGACAAAATCCTAAAACAGGCAGAAATGAGGGGGAAAAATATGTTAAAAAGAGGAGAGATGACCTGACTGTTGCTTTGTGCAAGGGCTTATAAACAGTTAACAACACTGGTACAGTTGTGCGTTAGCCACCCTTGCAGTGTTTTGTATCCTTACAGAAGAAGGCTAATTAAATAATCTAACTTATACATTTAAAGATGGCGGCCTCCTAAAGGAATCTGATTTCCAGGACTGCCAAGCCATTGACTTTAGCCATGACAGTGGGTCCTTACCTTCTTTTGCAAAGAGTTTAAGGACTACATGCCTACATGTTATGATACCCACTAGAGATCACAGTTTCCACCTACGCCACCAGGTGCTTAAAACTAGAATGGATGCTGGTCTATCGGAGCCCCCCTCTCCTCCTCTCAGAGGTCTCCAATCCATTTGGAAGTAGTAGAAGATACCAGAATTGTTTGGCCCTGTCCCTTGTGCAGAAGTGGGTGGTGCCAGCATTAAATTACACCTCCTTACACCTCTGTTTTTAAAGGAAACGTCGTCCTTTTGTCTGGGACACATGCGTCCGTCTTCCTTAATCCTACGTTCAGCCTTTGTGCGCTGGCAATCGTGCAGTCTCATGAGTGGGGGAAAATTGCTCTGAAGACATTACGTATGTGATCTGTCACCAACACTGACTCCCACGTACTGTCTTATGTCAAAGTCTCTAGCCTGATCTCAAGCGCAGAAAACAGCCACCTGCCTGCATTGCCATCCTTCTCTCACCCAGGCCAGCAACCCTTGAAAAGCAGAGGATCCCCGCGAGTTTAACTTAGTGTGCGGGTTGAAGGCTGACACATTTTTCTTTAAACAATACAAGTCGTGCAGCCCAAAAAAAGGCATGTGGGAGCCAGAGACTGTTCTTGGCACAGAGTTTTCCGTTCTAGAAGAAGCTTCCAGATGTGTTATGGGTTACATATATTGCTGCCCATTGCTGTTGGATTTGAGCTCTTCCCACATAAAACCGACAGCAAGAGCAGTTACTGGGGAATTTCCTGGACTCTTGGTTGCTTCTCTCCCTTTTTGAAATATATATATATTTATAAATAGATACAAAAATATATAATATTTCTCACAATTGTATTTGGAGTTAATCATCTGATTTCGAGATGATTCCCTCCCCACCTCATTTATTTTTTCGTTGGCAGTTATGAGGTTAGTGGGAATGCCAACATTGCAAAGTGTCATCTTCATGGTAGAAAGGCTTTTTACAAAGAAAGGAGGCTTTTAGGAGCTTTTGAAGCTAGTCAGACTGGATTCGCCTGATCTCTTCCTGTAGTTTGCTCCCTTGCCAGTTTTCCTCAAGCCAGAATGCTTTGTCACTAGTTCTCTCAAGCCTTGCCCTTAGCTTTGTGATCAAATGCACAAGCCATATAAACAGCTTTTGTACTTTCTGCCTGGAATACCTCTTTGTCTCCTTACAGAAACATTTTCTCACAATTTCTTTGGGTAGAAACCATTCCAGTTGAAGTAAAAGCCTCACTCTGGCTGTCTCTAAGCCTCTTGATTGTATTAAAATGTACTGAATGCATCAACAAATTTTAATTCCACCTCAAGATAGAAAAGGGCTCTCAAACTCCTAACACTAACGTCTCAGCCTGGGATCATATTCCAGTTTCCATCTTCTCTGTCAAAATAGAAAATCATTCCTAGTCTTTCACCCTCCAGATTGCAAGGGCAGCCCCTCAAAGTAGGATGGATCTACAGTTTTTGTGTTTCTTTCTAAACTGAGAAGTCTGTAGACTCAAACGGAATCAAGGAGTGGAGGAAGGTGTCTGGTCTTATGATGAATAGAAAAAAAAAGGCAGAATCAATTAACATCTCTATAGTTGAGTCTAGCAGTCCTTGTTCAACAAGAGAAAGGACCCAAAGGACAGCAGCTACGTGCAGCCTAGCTACTTTCAAAGGGGCGTTACAAGTATGTGCAGTGCCCTCAGTGAGAGAGATGGGCACTTTCCCTTCCACATTTCTCACCATACCTGAACACATCATCTGCTGCAACACATGTGTGTGCACTCAACGCAAAATTGTTATTTTGTGCAATGAGGGAACTGAACCCCTGAGAATCGGTGATTTGCTAAGGTTGAGGTAGGAAGTCTGGCCAACACCCTACCTGCTGGACCCACCTTCTGACCCAAAAGGGCAGTGGTTCTGGGAAATGCTCCTAGTGAGATATTGGTTAAATCTGGAAGGTTAGCTCAGAATACATTGAGCTGGATTTGACAAAGGTCACGGCAGCATCCAGCTGACCTACCTGGATCACGGCTGGAGAGTTTGGGTTTTTCCTGAGGTCCTGGGCAGTCTGTGAAGACCTGCTCTGCGTGTCCAGCCTCCTGGGGACAAGCGTCTCAGGCCCCTAGGCTGCCAACCGAGAAGATCCACTGACCCCCTCTAACCTTGCTCAGCTCCTGAGCTTGCCATGGGGCTGTGCAGCCAACCGGGAGCCCTGAAATGGCTCCACCACCTGCAGGTTCGAGCAACCTTGGCAGCGACCAGAGCAGCCAACTGGGGGGACCTGGTAGTCCCTCAGCAGTGGGAAGCGGACAGGGGGGTGAGTACTGGGGAACAGCTCTGATGGCCAAGGAGTGTATTTTATTTCAAAAGGACCTGTTTTTTCCAAAGTAAAACCTTCCTGGAGCCACTGGGAAACTGGCATTTTAGAGGCTTGTCGCACGATATGCTTGTGGAAATTTTTTAAAACTTTTGCTGTTGGTCCAGTTCAGAGCAAGATCAAATTTTGCTTCTTTTTCTTTTTAAAGGCAAAAATATCTACAAGAAAGACTGGTTTTCAAACAGCTCATCTGCAGCTAACTTGCTCCTAAGATACAGCACATTCCCCGGCTCAACTTGTTGATTTCTATGTTTTTGACTATCATAGTTTCTGCCTTTCCTGCAATATTTGCTTCTATAAAGCAAACAAGAAAGACACACAAGAACTACCAGCTAAGGGCTGATCCAGCTCTCCAAAGACAGATTTTACTGACAATAGGCTGGAATTGCCAAGTTTTTTTGTAATGATACAGTGGCCAAGGCAGTGAAGAGAGTAGCAGGTGCTGGAGAAAGAGAAGTTGTGTATCATTAATCTGAGAAGTTAAGAAGATAGGAGGCTAGAATGGAAGGGATTGCTTACGATTTGTGCAAAAGAGAAATCACTTTGTATTCCTTGTCTAAGGCATTTACAGAACCATGATGAATTTTCCCCAAATTAGAAAGGGAGGATAAAGCTCCACAAAAATCAACAACAATGCCAAAGAGAAGACAGTAATCTACTGTGTTTCATGTGGCCAACAGGTCAAGCAAAGTGAGGCCATGAGACGTGGCCAGATATTTGTCCCTGAGGAGTCTGGTAAAAGCCTCCTCTGCGTAAAGGAGTGGGGAGAGCAGAGCAGATCTGTCTATAAACTGGAGCAAAATGTCAATGCAGGCTTTACACCAGAGTTTCAGGGCAAAGAGAAGAAGGAGTTTAAGATGGGAGCTGGATACTGGCAAAGACATGAACTAGGTCTCCCTGCCTGAGTGTGGCAGAGACATGAATGCTTTTCTATACAGAGTAGCTAAAAACAGATCACATTTGTCGCGGTAATGGCATTTACACAGATTTTTCCCAAAAAACAAGTCATGCAGGCTTCCCTCCACATCCCCAGGCACTAGTTCCTACTTCACATTAAATAAGCTTAGAGATAGTCACTATAAGTTGATTTACCTTCTTCCTGCTTCCACGCAAAAACAGTGTAAGCGTTCTGGGCTAGAAACACAGACAAGAGAAATTAATCTTTTTGGGAACACACTGGAGGCCGTCAGGAACTGCCAATTCAAAAGCATTATCCTTACCCACCTGCGCCAAAGAAGCACCCAAGAGTTGATAGACTCTTGCCCTTCTGTTGAATTGGCCTTTAATGGGCTTTGTGAGGCTCAGTAGGCTACATCAGCCACTAGTCAAAATTAGGGGAGAAAAGCTGTCACAGGACGTAGAACAAGGGAAGTGATTCCCAGCAAGAAGTTTTAGAAGCAATACATTTTCAGTGATAATAACCTGATCTGGCTTAACCATAGTGTGCAAACTCGGGCTAGTTTAACAAATTTGGACCATAGGACAGCAAAACTGGTACAACTGCTTGCCACATTTATGTTAGTGCAGCTTTACGTTAGTAAGTAGACCATGTAAGAAGGTTGGGCTCTGGTTTTCTAAGACTGAACTACCACTCATGCTGAGTTTGTCTCCTAAGGATGTTTAAAGAGCTGTTTAGTCTCTGAAGCATGATGAGGCTGATCCCTAGCAGGCTAGCTATCTGCTAGCATTTATTAGACCCTCAGAATGCAAAATGTTAAATATTAAGGTTTTTTTTCTTTCAATTGTATTGTATATCTATCTTTTCTATGGAATACTCGTGTTCCATTATTCTTTACTCGCATTCCTGGTTTAAGACTTTCAGTAAAAATCTTTGAAATTTTTCTCCTTGGAGTGTTTGGTTTCTGGGGATAGTTTCTGTTGGTTCCCACGTCACTTCTGGTGATTTTGCCAGTGGGTGGTCATGCCAGTAACAAGAGATTTGATATTTAACAACCACATTTTAGAACACAATTTGTTCAAACAAATATATTCCCTTGTTTCCTCACCCTTGGTGTGTGTGAGTAGCAGCAAGTTTGGTGCAGAGGGAAAATTCAGCTGGAGCGCTATTCCCAAGTTGTGTTCAGCACATCCATCCCTCTGCTGCATTTCCGGCTGAGACCACCCTTAGCAGCCTCGCCGCTTCATGTTTATATCATTCCCGTAGCTGCCGTTGAGGTTATCTATCTCCAGTGGAAGGGCCAAGGTGCAAGAAATCGTTCCTATACTGGCTTCCATCGTGTGCCAAGATTTATATTACTTGTTGAACTGGATTTGTTACAGACCTGGACCGTGTCGAGAGCTCACAGATTCCAGGAATGAAGTGGCTCCCAAAAAGCCTTTAAGTGGACATCAACATAAAAGGAAATTCAGCCTCGTTCACAGCAAACAATCATACTAGCCTAAGGAGCGCAGGTTGCCGTTGTATCTACTACAGTTAAAGCACACCACTATTTCCTATAGCTAGCAAAGTCAGGCAAGTGACTTTACCTAAAATGAGCAACAGAGTTGAAAGCAAAGAGGGAAGAGGAGGAGGGAAAGAAAGGAAATCCTCACCAAACCCTCCTTCATTTATTTATACTTTATACAATAATACTACCAGATGACTGAGGCACACGGCCAAGTTGTGCAGTTCTACAAAGGGCTTCACAAGGAAGATTTAGAAAGCAGAGGCTGCTAGGTTTTGTGTTTAAAGAGAGCTGCTGAACACCCAAGACTGAAAAGGGCCCCATGCCAAGGCCACACCTGCCTAACCCCAGGCGCCTGGCCTGACCTCCCGGCACGGATTGCAGGCAGTTCTCCAGATTTGCAGGAGACGCCTACAGCAAGGAGCCTTCAGGGACCTTCCTCGTCTATGGCAGAGCGGGGTAGGAGGAGCTTTGCCCCCACTGGGGCACGCTGCTGCCCTTGAACCTGCTTGTGTCTCCCCCTTCTCTTCCTCCTCTAACAAGCCCCCAGCCCACAGAGCAAAGGTCTGGGGCCGGGGCTGGCTGTGCACGCAGCGTATAGTTTGCCTTCTTCGGTGGCAGCAGCTAAACCATGATCGCCTTTTGCTGGCTTTTACCCCCGGTCACATTCATGCTGACGACTCGCGCCTTCAGTCCCCGTATCAGCTCCAAACTGGAAATCCAAGCATTTTAAACACAGTGGATAAGCGGAGGAACATGAAAGGTGTGGGAACAAAGGAACACATGTTCTGTGTTAAATCTCATTGCTTCTATGTTTATTAGTTTTAAACGGGACCAGAATATACAATGAGAAACAGCTGAAGGAGCACGATCTCAGACCACCAACACCTAGCGACTGGGGAGTCACCAGGGGAAGGGGCTGCAGCACAGCTGCTGCACGGGGACAACCAGGCGATCCACTGAAAGAGCCCTAGCAGACAGCAAACTACCTCAACCTGGATTATGTAAGCGGATTTACTGGCTTAATAGAGCTTGGACGTTTGGTTAAGAGGGATGCTTTCAAGCAGAGCTGGTAGAAGTAGGGGAAGAGGTGGTGACAAAGCTGCAGTTCCCTTTCTTATTTTTTAATTAGAATTTGTTTAAAAAGCCAAACATATCTCCCGTATATTTTCTCCTTCCTGCCCTTCATGTTGCTATTAAAAGGGAGGAAATGGGTGGAAGGGAGCAACAGTCTTCACTTCACATTTTGGTAGCGAACTTGGAGGTTTCAGAGAATTACAGGTGAATGTGGGGGAAAGTTTTTGAAAAAAATATATTTTGTCAGAAAAGTGAAACGAGTTGTTTTCCCATCAGCAAGATTTAAGACCTTATAGGATCTGAGGGTCACCCACAGACACGTGGCAGTACTAATGCCAGGTGTGGGAGGACCTGACTTAGCCAAGGGCATACAGGTAGTTTGCATTCATTGCCTCTCCTAGAGAATTCCTGTAGAATTCAATCAGATTATAAAAGCAATGCTTGAAGTCTGCAGCATTGTTATTCCTCCTAACTGCCTCATGATGGGTTTTAAAGTGCTGGGAAATGTTTATCATTAAGTCGTTTTCCAGGAGGCAGGAGCTAAACCCACGTGCAGCTGTTATTGAGCTCCCATACAGCAGTGGAACAGGCTAGAGATTTTCCTTTTCATTTTCCCCTTTGTAGTACTCAGCTGATCTCTCTCGGGCTACAGTAACGGAAAGAAAGAACGCTGCTCCGGGATGGTAAAGGAGAAATATGCACGTCTCCTGCAAACCGAGCTGCAATGGGGCAGAGAGGCTCTGCGCATTCTGGTTCCTGCTAACTGTGATTCAGCCTTACGTACCCCTTTGCCAGAGGAGCATCCGTGCGAGGATGGGCCAGCCAGGACAGGGGATTAGCCTCACGCGGCTTCACAGCGCACCGACTCTCTCCTCAAGCCCTGCAACGCTGTGTCCAGCACAGGACCCAAGCAGTAGGAAGGGTGCTGACAGCAGTACCTGGGAGCTGCTAGGGATCGGTTCAACTCCCAGGGTAATCTGAGCAGCCCAAAGGCCAATCTAAACCAAGATTACTCCTATATTTGTATATGAGTGTGGTTACACATTGCCTGGCAGGTTGTGAAGAGAGGCAGAAGCCTTTCCAGTGACTATATTAGCGCTACAGTGCAACGTAAGTGGAAAAGTAGATGCTACAGCCAGCATCTTGACTTTATTGGACTTTATTGGAGAATATTTTCAGCCTGAATCTTCATTACTTTTTGGACTTTCCACCAAGACACCTGGTGCAGTAGGATCCTCATGTGACACAGTAATCCAGATGTCCTCCAGGTCAAAAAGGATTCCAGCAATATTACTGGTGAAAATGGCAGGATGGCCTCTATGGACAGTATGTCATAGCATGTGAACTTCTTCAGGTTCCTAACTCTGCAGTACAGACTACTGTATATAGACCTCACTAGTGCCCACCAAGCAGATCTTCATGTTTATAAATGGGTTCTCTAGGACCTTCTGTGACTTCTGCACTTTCCTGAGTAAATTCCTATGGGACTGAAAAGAAGGTGGGGAATGGACATCCCTGCCTAGCCCTGCAGTGTTGGTTACAACTCCAGATCCTGCTTCATGCTTCCCATGTGATATTCAGCTGGGTCATTTTCACAAGACCATCATCCTCTCTCATGGCTGCTGCCCCAGTTTCCATTTTCCAGGTTTCCCCTATAGGCAGCCACACAGCACCTAGGGCCGTGTGTGCATATTCTGTATTGACCATAAAACTCAAAGCATGGACTTTACCTCTTCCTCTCAGCTTTCCAGTGCACTGTGCTGGAGTCCTTATCTCCTCCTCTTCAGAGCAGACCTTCCGTTGGGCTCACCTAGCAGAATTCTCTTCTTTGGCTCACTGGCTTTCTTTTACATGCTCTTCAACTGATTTCTCTACCCCTCATAGACTAGTATCAAGCCCTTCACTGGTGGGAAGTCTGCAGACCCCCAGGAGCTTCTGCCCTCGACCTCTCCTGGTCCCTCTCTCCTCCCTCCTGCTCTGACTGCAGGTGATTGCCTGGCCCTCACCCCGGCCCCAAGCTGTGGCTTGGGTCTAAGCTCAGATGACACTGGCCTGAACCGCCCTGAAGGCTTGGCCTGCAAGGTGGTGTTTCCTGTAGTAACCGTACAGCAGAGAAGGGTTTTTAGCCCCTTTCAGCCAATGCATTGCAGTACATTGAAATACAGCCGCCTCAAAGTCCTTTGCCATGGGCAGCCCACCTGTGAATAGTGTATTCAGAGAAGAGGGGATAGTCATCACATGTGCCTCTCTGGACTTTAGCAGTAGTTAAGTGGAGGTATATTCAGAGATGAAAAGAGGTAGACTTGGTTCTTCCTGACAATTCCTTGGAGCAGGGTTATTTTCATGTCCCCCATGAGCCCAGAAACCGAGATACAGAGAAGACACTGGAAAGTGGCACATGCCTCGAACCCAGAGCCTCTGATAACCCTGCCGTGGCCCCTTCAACTCTTGCCTGACAGGCAGGGAAAGCTATTCATCTTCCTCCTCTGCCCTGTGCAGTGCAGGTCACTGCAGCGACATCCATCTCCAGGCCAGCGAAAGCAGGGGCATCCAGGTGGTTGGTGTTGGGTTGGTATTTGCACCACCACTTTTCCTCTCTTCCCTGCACGCAGGGCTAGGCTGAGATGCAGGCTCGGTCCCTACACAGTCCTTCTCCATCACCATGCTACCAACTTATTTAAACACTTGTGCTTACCCACATTCTGTATTGTTCTTGTTTTCAAGGTCTAGATCTACTGCATGCACCCAGTGATGCACTATTCATGGAATAATTATAAGAACAGCAAGAGACCTAGCCACCAGAATCAACCTTAAAAAGTCTTCAGTTACTTTTGTGCAGTGATTCAGATTCTTCTACAACTCATAAATCATCTATGAGCTAGAAATATGTGACCTCTACAAGGGGAAATACATAAATCTGTCTGGCCTGCACAAGTCACCAAACTTTCAGGATAAAGAGCATTCTGCAGTCTCCAGTTTATTCTTCAACTTCACTTCTGCAATCATAAATGTCTATTAATGCTGAAAAGCTGGAATTGAACTACATTCTGGAAAAAGTGCATAGTGTCATAAACCAGACTCCGATTAATGTCCGATTTGGTCTGCTTGAATGCACAAACTAGTCATGCAGCTTTACAATGAGCAGACAAAGGTCTCTGAAAGGCAAACTTTTTTAGTTCAAGATTGGTGCTAGGCTATTAATTAATAATTGCAGTGCTTGGCTATTAGTCACTCAGCCAGGGTTCACTGTACTCTCTCCCCAGAATGACTTACTTTAAATGTGTTATGATCTTACTGATAAAGACTTCTCTGTGCTTTGTTCTTGTCGTGAGAGTGTGGCCACTGTCAAATCAAAACCACTTTAATAAGTGTCCCCATTTCCCTCCAGATCATACACTCCACCGTAAACTCTATCTGCTGCCACTAAAGTGCAGAAGATAGATTGAGGTTCATAGCTACCGAAGCCTGAAAATGTAGGCCAGCCCTCGTGGGCAGGGGAAGAAGCTCTTGGAGACTATCGGATGAAAACGGCAATAAGAAGCCAGGCTTTTTACACGCAGCGGCATGTGTGGCACATGCATTATTAAAACCATCGTGTACTTTCCCCAACACCTTGTCGTCTTCTTCCCAGTTTGTAGGACGGCCTGCTTCTGTAGAGCCTAGCAAAGCTCAACTCAGCCCCGGTCATGGAAAGAGTCCTGCAGAAAATGTAGCTTGCCCCCTGGTTCAGAAGGCATGGACCAGTGATCTTGTACGGCTGGTTAGAGGTGGGATGTGGAGGGACCTGCCAAACGGAGTCCCTGCACACAGCAGAGGAACATGGGAACATCAAGCTGTAAAGATCCTCCTGAATCATCGAGCAATCGTCCCCAACAACCAGAGCAACTGTACACTGAGGTATGGGCCAGCCAAGAGCAAAATGGCAGCAGCCCCTATGCCCAGGCTTTGTTTCTGTTGGCACTTGGTGGAGATTTCAGGAGGAGAAGAGATGAGATCTGTATCAACAAAGCAGCTTTAAAAGTTCTGAGAATAAATATGTTGCACAGCAGAAAAATCCTACAGAAAGCTTGCAGCAGAGCCTTTTAAACAGGATAGGTCAAAACTGATGAAAAGTTTGACCTGAATGAGTTTTGGGTTGGATCGCCTAAGAACAATAATAACACGTCAGTGAAAGGGATTTGAACCCACTTGCTAGGAGCCAGGACTGTCACAATTTTACTGCAGAAAAGTGGAGTCTCCAAAGCAGCCCTCAATGTAAAGGCATTTGCCATGGTGCATCTTACTATTTAAACTATTGCTCATCCTCTCCCTTTGAACACCAGAACTGGATAACAAATGTGGCCAGGCCACTCAGCAGGAATGCTGCGGAAAGCCAAGAGCAGCGCTAAAGCCTGTGACACAGCACAGCACTGGGCAAGAACAACATCTGGATACTACATGGTCTCGTGATCCACAAAACACTGATCCACACAATCTGGGGGAAGAGGGAGGGCTCCAGAGAAGGGTGCCTTAAGTGCAAAATGAACGTGCTGTTTCCCCTCTAGACCAGTGAAAGCCCCAAAAGCCAGGCATGCTTATACAAGGTGAGCTCCTGAATAGCAACCTAGGGTAAGGTGAAGCTTTTCTCTGCTACCGTTAAAAGGTCAGCATTGCAACCTCCTAACAGTGCTAACCCAGAACAGTTCCCCGTTCCTGCTCACAGCACAGATGCAGCAGCATTCATGCTGGCACATGGAGGAGGGCGAGGCAGGGAGAGGAAGGGGAAGCCAGAATCAGGGAGAGCACGGACTGCCGTTTTTGGTGGCAGTGGTGGTCTACAACAACAGTGATCCTGCATTTTATGCTGTGGAAGCCCTAAGTATGGTTTCCGGGCCTCAGCCACTCTGCCTGTTCCCTTGCCTAGTCCCAGCCCTGTTCCCACAGCCACGGCAGGCACAGAAATAAGGTGCAGCAGTGATGGCCTGGAGTCCCCGGACCCTTGGCACTCAGGTCAGACAGGCAGTCCTTCTCAGCTGGCATTGGAAAACTCTTTCATCTTTAATCTTCACAGGCATTGGTAGAAACACGGTCTGAAAATGTTCCTCTTTAACACGATGCAAACAACATGCACAGCTTGACATCTTAGCACGGGGGTTTGTCACATCCCTCACTTATGGGCACGTTCCTTCCTCTCAGTGATTTACTTCCAACTTTCCTGGAACCCCCCTGTGTGCAGGTGGCATATAGGGGGGCGGGCTAAGCTATACGTCAGCTGCAGAGCTGGAAAACAAGTTCAGCATGCATCATAATATGAAGTATGCAAAAATGCAGACCACAGAAATGATATCTAGAGAAAGACCTTCCCATGCTGAGGCTATATTAAAGCCTGTGAGCCAGGAGCAGCCCATAGAACACGCATGGTGGGGGCGGGGGGAGACACAGCTGCAATGGGAACAGGATTGCTAACATTGCATGACTCCTAAAATGCATGTTACGCTGGGTAATGGCAATGGGGAGGGGGTTACCATCTCCTCTATTTCTGCAGGGAATCCACCTTTTGTGTCCGTGTGCAGGAAAACAAGGAGCTCAGGAGAGGAAAGGGGCTGGGGGGTTCCCTGTGTCCATTCCTGCAAGTCCACCACTGCCTGTCTGCACCCGAGACAGTAACGCCTCTCACATGGCGGGCTGTCATGTGCATTTACAACTTTCTAGCAATATGGGTGCAAAGGGTCAGGATTTTATAAACCATCTGCTGGCCCTGACAAACCTCGGCGGCTATAGAGCTGGGGAAGTGTTCCCGCACTTGGGTGCTAGCCAGGCTGCTGGGTTTGGGTCCCATCGCACTCAGCTCATGTTCTCTATGCTTTGGTTACAGTCAACATTGGCCTTTCTCTTGCCCTTGCTGGTACGTTTTGTGGTCTCAGACTGTTTGTAAACCCTCTGAGGGAAATGAGACCTCACTGTCCTGGACCAGGACCAACACTGGTGCATCTCTTCATCTGTATCTGTGTTCACAACCAGGGTAAACCAATCTAAGACCACGTTGCTACCAAACGGTGTGGTCCTGTCTACTCCCTGCCCCGGCCACGTGTTCCTACTTACTCCCATGTGCCAGCACAACCCGTTGTGCAGCTATGCAGCGAATTGGATCAGCTCAATGGGTCATTTTTCTGCCCGATTAACACATCGACCCAACTCACCATGTGGTTTCACACCTGCTAGTCTGGCACAATGGTGGTGGCGGGAATGCACGGCTGGGACAGGATGGGACGGGATGGGATGGGATGGGGGGAGGCAGGACTACTCCTTTTGTCAGATATGCAGTCTTGGATTGGCTTGAACTATTCATAAAAGGCTGCCCCTAATTTTCCCTTTGGAAAAGAAGAGTAATTCTCTCTTAATGGGGAAATTTTGAGAGTTCATTGTGTTCTGAAGACTTTCTAGCCACAGCATCTTTTCGCAGATCGTAACCAAGTTGAGCAAATAATATTTCAACTGCTAACAGTTGAGTCAACAGCACGGTGATCAAGATTTAATCATTTATTTCACAGGGGGAGACCATGCTTCTATTTTACAAATCCTTTTTCATCACAATAGGATCCCCTGAATCAAAGGCTTACAGGTGTGATTTTTGGCTGGGAACAAGCAGTTGCATTCCTACCAAACATATTCTACTTTCCAAGCATAAATAGCCTTCAAATCCTTGCAGTTCAAAAGAATAACGTTCCAGAAAAGGGAGGTATTTCCTTCCCATGTGTTCAAAGCCTCATCAGGAATGTGTTGGTTAGCATGCAGCGAACAGGACATCTTCCATTCCCAAGGACCAATTCATAACCCTGTCAAGAGCAGGAGTTAACCAAGCAAAAATGGCCACAGGAGGCTAAAACCAGCAGAATTTGGACCAGGAAGGAAAACAAACTCAGCCATAAGCACAGACCAGAGAGGTGCCTTTTTTTTTTCCCCAGTAGCAGAGAGAAGAACCATGCTTCTTAGCTTTAAGCAATGCCCCTTACAAAACCAGTGGAGTGAAATTGACATCTCTTCCAAAACCCAGCTGAAATGCTGATGAATTTTCTTGTTGATCGTGGAGGGCATAACACTATACAATAGTCAATGGCTTTGCTCTTTGGGAGATTAGATTAGATGTGCATAAAGGTTCCTTCTGCCCTTAAATTCTATTCCTTTTGTCATACGGATTTCTTTTAAAATGCCCTCTTTTTGTTTCACCAACATTCTGAAGAAAGGTGGTGATTTCTAATTCTGCAGAGGACATTGCATGTCCATGCCAGCAGAAATGTCCGATTTTATCCCTCAGGCACATGAGAGTATCATCAATCTATCTGAGGCTCCAAATATACAAAAATGTAGAGAGGAAGGCAGTTCCTGTCCCAAGAATGTGAAGTGGGCAAACCTTTAGCAGCCAGCAATGGTCTGATTTCAAAGGCAAATATCTCATGAGAGAACAAAGGGATTTGCTACATATTCATTATTGGGGTGCTTTAATATTGACAGACTTCCTTGTAGAATTTATGCAAGCAGGGGATTGAAGTCAACAGGATCATCAGAGCCTGGAGACTGCCTGCCAGAGCATAGCCTGGATTAAGGCAGAAAGGCAGAAATAAAAATATGGACCAGTCCTCCTCTGTGGGTGGGATTCATCCTAGGTCTCACCAGACATTGCTGGTTGTTCTGTACTTGGTAGAGAGAGATAGCACAACCATTCCTCCCCACTGTTTTAGGATAGGGTGGTCTTATCCTTAGGGTATGCTTAGGCTATCCTGAGGTCCTCACTCTGCAGCAGAGAGCCCTGGAGGGGAAGAAAGCTCTGACATGTCTGCTGGGCAGGAAAGGAGGCTAAGGAGCTGCAACACAAATCTGAAGCTTGTTGAATTTGCATATGCTGGTTTGAGAAATTTAGGCTAAATGGAGCTGTCACAAAGTGGAAGAAAGTTTATCCTTGTAATAAACGTTCAAACGCCTGGGTCAGCTATGCAGACCTCACATGCCAGAAGGAACGGTCACCCTAAGCAGTAGTGTGCAGGCTTGGAGCACTGAAGTCGCAGAGTGAGAGGCTGTATATACAAAAGAGGCATGAGACTTTGTTTAAGGAACCTCTCTGAAGTAAGAAGATAGGAAAGGCTCTCAGGAGGCAGATGAAGTTGTTGGGTTTGGGGCTTTGCTTTCTGGAAGGGGAGGTTATCAAGAGCTCTGTCACATGGAGGGAAGGGGGACAAAGGGGAGAAAGGGAAAGGGAAGTGAGCTGCTGGGAGGAGGAGAAGGCTGCGACCGACCGTTTGCTTCGCTCCGCAAGGAAGGGCTGACAGTGTGCTAATGCCTTCCGCAGGCAAGTAAACAGGATCCCACAGCTGCCCTTTCTCAACCCAAGCTCGCAGCAGATCCCAGGGCAATAAATGCCTTTCCTTGGAGGAAAGACATCTCCCCTCCACACTCCTGTGCAAAAGATTATTACCTAAATGTCTCCACCACACTCCCTCTGAAGTAAAAGACGAACTTCCAGGGGTTTCTAAGCTGACCCTAGAAGAGCATCAGGTTATAGAGCCACACTAGTCTTTTGACAATGAGGCTGATACAATACCACACACAGCAAAGAAAGACCTGCACCAGGTCCCTGTGTCCATGCTATCTAACAAAGAGCTCCCATGGCACTCCCTCTTCGCCCTTTGGAGACCATAAACCACGGCAGGGACACAAACACCCATGCCAGGAGCCGAAATGCTCCCCAAAGGGCTGCCGGCACAAAGCTGGTGTCAGACGGCCCAGTGTGGGGTGCCCACAGGCCTGGCTGCGATGCACTGTACATGTGGATGGGGCATCATGGCGGCCACCATGGGGTCTGGGTGATTCGGGGAGGTCTCCACCAGCTGGGCATCTCCTCGCTGTTCTGGGGACAGTTCTTCTGCGGGTACATGGCTGCAGAGCACTGACCTTGGAGAGGCGCTCAGTGAGAGCCAGGTCCCCTTTATCAGGGATGGAGGTTCAATTGTCCTGGAAAACTCCTTTTAAATTGCTCCACACTAGCTAAGTTGCTGAGTGCTATAATTAAAGCAGCACAGTTTTATGAGTGAAGAAGCCCTGGGAGACAATCTTGTACTACAGGGCACCCAGCCAGTTCCCCAAAACCACGGCAGTTCCAGTTAGTGCCTTCCAAAATATCTGATCGCATGCTTTTCTAAAGTGCAGGAGGTTTCCTTGAAAGCTGGGATTGCCTTAGTAACACTTCCACAGGGGTGTGAAAGATGAAGCAGTGATGAGGTGACATGTTTAGCTTTTACCACTGCTGTTTGCATTCAGGGATTCCTTCACACACATCTCCCATGTGTGCTGAAGCCAAAAAGCAAGGATAAAGAAGAGTTGAAAAGGAAAGCGGAGTAGCTCACCTCTAATTTATTCCTGAAAAAAAGTTTACCTTGCCCTATTAGATTACCCTTGTCCCCTGAAAGACCCAGAACATTAATTGCACATGTTCACCACATTCCCCTTAGGTCAGAAGAAAGCCTACACAATGCCAAATTCCTCTATCAGGTCAGTAACTCTGCTAAGCTGCTCCTTATTATTACACATCCAACCTCAGCGTGGAATTTAACTGTGCTGTGTTCTTACCCTCCAGCTCCACCTGCACAAACCAGGCTGGCGGTATATTTATGAGTGAAGCACATCAGCCAAAAATATACATCCATTATCTTATTCCCCTTTGCCATCTCCATAAATCCATAAGGACTAAGGTGCAAAATACATTAAAAGCCTTTGAACTGATCATTTACAGAAAGTCAGTAGCATCATTATGGTTCGGTATTTCCAGAGGTTAGCAGGTGTCATAATGTTTTGATGCATTTTAAGATACAACTAGGAAAGACATAAGACGAGAGCTGAAATATTCATACTGGTACCCAGCATCAATACTGTAAGAAACCATATTATGAAACTACAGCTTCCTGATGCACAGCTATGGTGAAGAGTAATAATCTCATTAGAGCCGATCAAAGGTTTCTGTCTTGGCTTTTGTTTTGTTTTGTTTGCCAAAACAAAAAAAAAAAACATTCTTTAGCAGAGACAGAAATAATTTCAGGTAATGTATTCTTTTACTTTGGGGAATGAAAAAAATACCTAGAAATTGCAAAAAAAATATTCAGCGCTCAGCACTGTTCCTGCTAAAATCCCGCTGTCTTTGATCCAAACACGAGAGGAAGCAGGAGCAGGACCAGTTTCGGTAACCTCACACGACTTGCCTAGCTTCCGGGTTTTCGGTGTTAGGCATCTCTCTTCCCCTCCCCTTGCTTGCTTCTCCTCTGGCCGTGCTTGCAGGCTTCGATTTCTTTGGTGACAAGCTCGGTCAGGAGATTCGTGCCCCTCTACACGCGTCCTTGTTCTCAGTCCTTGCCTTCCCGCACCAGTTTACAGCCCCCGTGGTTGTGCCAACCGAACCGAGTCTAAACCACATCTGTGAAACGGCCCAGGCTAAACACAACAGCTACGAATCTTAAGTGGCAGCAGGGTTTTTCCAGGTCATTTCACAGATGCAGTTTAGACCATGGCCCTACGAACAGCCGTGTGCTGAAGGAGGCAGCAGCCTGTGGCACAGACGGGCAAGATTAACCCCGGGAGAAATCATGACACAGAGCCGTGCTCTTAGCACAGGGGTATTGGATGTGGACGTAGTTAGGTATTTACTGCAAGCGGCGGCTGTGCCGTTTGTCTCACTGAACCCAGAAAATTCATCAGGCTGAAAGAATGAGAAACGTCCTGGGCCAGTCGAGGGCAGGCGCAGCTCCGCAGCCTCGCTGCGAGCGCCGAACCTTGCACAGCGGACACCGCCAGCGCCCTCTGTTTCCCCACTCTCACTGCAAATAACACGTTTTTTGACCGCTGACTTCTTCGTTTCAATACGCTCTCAAAGCAGTTCCCTCCGCGGGATTTCCTAGATCGATCAAGAGGAAATGCCCTCACGCAGGGCACGATGGGAGGCTCTGCCCGGCTCAGGGTGTGCTCGGAAAGGAAAGAGCTTCCAGCGAGCGCTTCGCCTCCCGGACGTGCTCCTTGCTCTGCCGGGAGCGAATTCATGCAACGCTCGTGCTGCACCTCTGACCTCACCACCTCTGTGGTGAGTGAAGAAGCCCTGGGAGACGATCTTGCACTACTCCGGATATTGTGATTAGCATTTCTTGTTATATACTCCACAGGCTTTGCTGACGCATTTTGACGGCCAGGTTAGGATTTATTGCTGTTTTGAAGTGAACATGCTTAAAGCAGAATCTTGAAGAAATGAAAGCTGAAAGGCAGGCCCGCTGAGGACATGAGAGTAAGGTGTGTGGGAAAGGATAGACGGGCCAGGCTCACAGTGACACTATGGATTAGAAAAGAAACCCTCAATAAGCATTAGATTATACACATTTCTTCCCTCTAACGTCTCGGTGCAGCCTAGGAAAATGCACAGTTTTTTAAAATAATCTACATTACTCATACAGACTCGGTTACCATCACACAAGGCCACTTCAGGCATTAACGTATCTACCCCCACGGCAGCTCTACCAGTAAAAAAAAAGCTGCTACCTGCTCTGAGCAGCACAGCCCGCAAGCGAGGAGGCTCGTCACCCCAAAACAGCGAGCCTCTCAGTAGTGCGGCGAGCCCATCCCCTCCCGCCTGCCACGGCACCTGGAAGCACAACGCACCCCACACGCAGAGGAGGGTACCCGTGCGTCGTCCGCCTGGTCTCAGCTGCCGCCACAAACCTATTGTACCCGCGCGCCGGGGGGGACCCCTCGGTCCCTCTGCGGGGATGTGCCTCGCTCTCCTCCCTGGGAGACACCCAACGCACCGGCCTCGGTCACCCATGGTCCTGCTGCCCGTCGTGCGATACGGTCGCTCAACGCGGTTGGGACTGTTTTCTGTAACCAGAGCTGCTTTCTAGTACGCCACCCGCTCAAGATTTTGGCTTTCTTTTACTAACTCCTCACACTGGCAAAAACCCTAATACAGGTACGCTAAAACTCAGCATGGACTCAACTATTGCCCCTTCCCCGCCGGCGCGTGCCTGTGTGCAGGCAGCGGGGACACGGGGCAGGTTCAGCTACGTGCACGGTCAGGAAATCAACCTACCAAATTAATATCTTCAGTGAGGAAATACTACATGACCGCAGGAATCCTGGCTCCCAGGCTTCTCCTCCAACAGGCCGACCTTGCTGCTCCGACCGCCCTGCGGAGCAGGAACGCGAGGATGCCGGCGCGCCCTTGAGCCCTGCGAGGCTCACTTGCGCATGGCGCATGAATTTCCTCTTGTAAAATGGAGAAGTGACAGCGCAGCTGCTACAGTCACATGCCCATATGGGCTGAGAGAGACACCACTTTATAATTTTATAATGTCGCTGTAAACTACCACAATGGCTGTAGCTTTGTCTAGCACCTGAAGTAATTCTTCTAGGCACAACATTAAAACAAGCTGGGCTCCAGGTGCTTCTTTATATCTTAATATCTGCATTCCTCCCATCCCGGGCTTAAGATCTAACTAAGCTTTGCAAACTTCTTCTCGAGAGCTACCACAGTCTCACTGTCCTTGCGATAAAGGGTTTGTAAATTGGATGGCAATACGCTAAACAAACGCAATAAATCCATACTTTGTTATCCATCTGCCTTTCTATCTGCCTTTCCTCTTGAGCTGAGTAAAGCGTTAGCTCATATCCTGGGAGCCCTGAGCCGCTAATCCAAGAGCATTCCACTTGTGATGGTGTTTATTTTACCGCTAGTGATGGCAATCGGGGCTGCTAATGAACTGACAAGGGGGTGAGATGAGACTTAATGCTGTTGACTGAGAGAGAGAGGAGGGTGCCCTTCCACCTCACCACATCTCCACTTGGTATTTCTCAGGATTTTTGCCATGGTTGATGCCACTGATTTCCAGGTATCTCCTTTCACTCCCTTCAGACGTACCTGGCTTTTGTTTTTGTTTTTGTTTTTTTTCATTTTATTGACAAATGACATTTCTAACCAGACAGACCTTACTGAAATACTATGCCATTTCTATGTGTGTGCAATTCTGTTGATTTTTTTTGGAAAGCCAAGCTCCTTCCCATGGCTGGAAACGTTTGGTCTCAGGCTGAGAAATAATGGCTAAGGGCTGAAGGGAACTGACACACTAGAGTTCAAAGAGCGTTTGCATCTGGGGGGGGGTCATCTCTAATGCAATCGTTCAAACAAAACTAATGATGATGAAAAATGATGTAAGTATTAATATTATCTCTGAGAAACAGTTAAATTACACCTAGCCTGGGGAACTGAAAGAAAGGTTTAATTAAAATCTGCTTGTGTCAGCCTTCTTCCCTACACTTACAAGCCAGGCTTCTGCAAAAAACCGCCTACGGAAAGGACAAATCCCGCACGAAACTGGAGAGCCCCCCAAAAATTAAAGCCACAGGGGCTGACTCCAAGCATGGGAGTTGCCTGAGACCACTGATTTTGGGGGTGCAAAACAGCTGCATCCGGCTGCAGGGGCCAACACTGGTGTCCCAGAGCCGCTAGGGCAGGAGGGGCGGCAGGCGCTGTTGGAAGGGCTGTTGCCATCTGCTGTCGCCTTGCGGCTGCGGAGCAGCATTGGGAGCCACACGGCTGTCTTTCGCAGCCTGCCCTCTCCTCTGCCCATCTTGGGAGGCTTGGGGTGGCAAAATGCAGCGCTGCTTGTCCTGCTGGGAAGCCCTTAAATGCTGCCTGGTGTGTGTGTGCACGCGAGAGAGGCTCCAGGGATCCTCAGATCAGAAGCCAGACATGCTCAGAATAATGATATTTGCTTTGATACTAAAGTACTGTTAATTTTATTTGCTTTTGGAGCCTCTAGGGTGTTCCAGCTTTTCCCAGCATCCATGAGGACTAGATACAAATTATGGTTTTAAAAGACAGTAAGGATTTCCCTGCTACCACCAGGACATAAAGAAATTCTCCAAAAAAGCACGTGGCAGGATAAAATCACGGGAGCTGGCTACACTGCAAGTAAAAGAGCCAGGCTTGGCTTGGACTCTGCAGAGAAGAGCTGTGGTTTCACGTGCGCATCTGTGGGTATCATCACAGCTGCCCGGGGACACTGAGGGAAATCCCAGGATCTCAGGCCATCTGTGTTGAAGGGCTGAGGCTCGGCACCTCTGCCTCCTCCTCCATCAGCTCCTTTGGGAGCTGGGCTAACATCAGGCATGACTGACAGCCGTAAATGATCTCAGATTAGACAGGGAGGGCAAAGACAGAGATGCATGCCCAGCAAAGCCCTCGCAGAGAAAATGGGATTGAATGAAGACAAACTGGCCTGCTACATCTCGCGGTGAGGGGCAAACAACAAGCACAAGATCTGTCTCAACAAGGTGGTAGCTGTAGTTTTGTTGTAGCTTCGATGGCCTAAGGACACAAGGAGGTTTGTAGAGAGATGTAATAGCTTTTATTAAATCAGCTGTGGTGCACAGAGGGAGAACAGATGAGCTCGTGGGTGTACAAGATCTCTCTTGCATCCTGCCCGTCACGGTTACACCTCTCATTCCAGCCTACTGAGGGCAGGAGAACAAAAGCACCAGAAAGTCAAACCCAGGAACAAAAGAGAGATTCCTGAAACCTGGTAATTTCCATATACGACTATTCTCTTTGCCACAAGAAATGATAAAAAACATGTAAGAAAAAAAAAAAAAACAATCCAGAGGTAAAGGCGAGGAGCAGAAGAGGTTATGGGCAAGTAGTCGTGAGCCATAGGCGTTCTCTGCCAGTCTCCAACATGCTGTCAGTGAGAGGGCTCCAGCCCACCTCGGCCTCCATCCAGGGCCACGACAGTGATGGACCCTTATGGGTGCAAGAGGTGGGGGTTGCCCAGAAGAAGACAGGATTTTGCCCCCCTTTTAGGGAGGAATACAGGTACAGGAGTAGAGGAGGAGATATGAAAGGCCTTGGCAGCAAAGATGAACTCAGAAGGCCGGGTCATCCAGCAGAGGCAACTGCTTGATCCTTTCTAGGTTTCTGAGCAGGATTGGTTAACTTGACAGCGGAGACAAGAAGGGCCACAGAGGTATTTGAAAACAGCCTAAGAACTGTGCAAGCATGCCGTGACGGTGGATGACGTCTGCTATTGAATTTGGGCCAGCTAAACCTTGGCAGAGGGGAACCAAGGGAAGGAGAATCTTCCAAGGTAATACTGCTTTGTTTTGTACCTCTTTTCTGAGCTACAGAAAGACGGCCAGAAAGACCAATCTCCAGCAAACAAGAATCCTGTTAAGAGGTATATTAGCACCGTAACCGTGACTTCCAGAGAAGGTCCTGGGGACACAGAAATTCTCTTCTTCTCCCCTTCTCCTACCTTTGCTATAAATTTACCATCATGTATCACCTTGTGAATATTTTTGGACCTTAAATACTTATCTATTTCAATATTCTGAGCTATACACAAAAAGACCCAATCCTACTAATGAGACTGCCATTAATTTTCTGCCAGCGGGTGATGGCTCAGTATATATAACTTTCATTTATTGCTTCAGTTTATTGTTTGACTTTCCCAAGAGATGAGATTGCCACTCTGTCCTTTCTGAAGTTGTGCCTTATTTCAGACCAGAGGATTTCAAGATCTGGGACTCGATTTCACTCATGCTTCTGTAAAACAAAGCTATAAAACCAAATAATACATTGCAGAATTCTTGTGCAATGAAAACAGACTTGCCTTGAAATTATGAGATTACAACACATTGAAATTATGTACGTGATTATGTTGGTTGAAAGAAGAAAAATCTCTTCCTTATTTTTTAATTTTTTATTTGCAAATATCACAATTAAGAAAAGCTGTAAAGGGTGAAGGTTGTGTATAATAGGAATTGTATGGCAACGATATAATGAATATTAGATGCTCCTGTCAGAGAGATCTATGTATGTGGATCAAGTCTGATTGAATAATGGGAGAAAAACTGGAAGGAAAATCCTTATGTACGGACTCAAGAGCAGAGAAAAATGCAACATGAAGGACTGAAGTTCACTTTGGTTTTTGAAATTCAGTAAAAAGAAGCTGAACTGAAACTGTTTTTTACAGTGTAAGACTTACTTATGTTTACTTTTAACCTCTGATAAATGCTCAGTAGAAAGACAGCTAGTACCAAGAAGTTTTTGCACATAAAAGGAGGAAGCTCTGTGGAGGTCTGGCAGAACCCGGTAAAAGATGGCAGCAGACAGAAGAGCTTTTAGACATATTTGTTGAAGTAAAGAAAGAGCTGGGCTTAATATTGGAAAAGAATCTGCACAGAAAGCCACCCAGAACAGGCAAATGCGTCCAACCGCCCATGCTGGAGCAGCATTACAGAAATGCAGCACCGTGGGACTTGTGGGCAGAGCAGGGCTGAACAGTTCAGGTACAAGGGAGGGGGATGTGGAGCAGGGTCATGGTCAAGTGGGATTTGGGCATGGCTAGCAGACACAGCCATGCTCATGGCTGACTGGAACAGATGACAGGTTTGTATCCACCCAAGGAAATGTGAGCCTGAAAAATATCCTGCAAATGTTGCTGCCTCTTTGAGCCAACTAGTGCCATTGGGAAAGGCCTTGCTCCGGCTGTGGACGAGCTTCCTGGGGCACTGGTATTGATGCTGATTTACGTCAGCGCTTGCTCTTCCTGTTGAAGACATCAGTTAGTGAGAAATTGTATCAGAGCCATTTGAAATCTCACTGAGCTGAAACCTGGCCAGCAGTGTCACACTGCATATAATTACTTTTTGCTTGTTCCCCAAAAGGGTCCATATCACTCCGCTGGGCCTTCTATGGCTTTGGAAGAAACACAACTTAAACTCTGAATTTTTTTATTAGTTGGCTCTGGAATGTAATTTAGGTCTGAAGCTGATACATGGTCCTCTGCTGCTATTACTTTTAGAGGCCCAATTTTGGTTACCTTGGGTATGCTTTCTGCAGATGCTGAGTGAAGGGCTAACATTTCCTGGCACCTCTAAATATCTGTCCAAGTTTCAGTTTAGGTACCTAAAAATGAATTGAATCTTCTGGCATTCAGGTACTATTTTTACTCAGATGCCAAAGGACAGACACAAATTCTGTGACAGAAGGGGTCAGTTAAAAGAAAGAGAGCCCTTTTTACCCAACCTGGCCATTACGATCTGAAGTTGTGGAGCAAGGAACGCATGTTTTATGACAAGTGAATCTATATAATATTATTCAGCAGCTTTTACCTGCTAATTTATTTGCTGACTCCACTATATGCCTTTGCATAACTTCTGTTCTAGGAGCCAGTACAACAGCAGAACTGCAGGCAGCTGTGGAAGCTAGTGCACGGGTGAAAGACCGTCCTGTCCCCAAGGAAGGCACTGTCTTGTTAGTTAAGGCATATGTTTGCTTTGCGTCGGGGCAGCAAAGCTAAGAGTCCCTTCTGCTTTTGTTGTGGTATTCTCCTGCTTAATGAAAGAGTTGCAAGAAGGCACTAATTTAAACAGAGCAGCTGGAGAGTTGTGACCGCTGGTGTCTGGCAAAGAGGGTGACAGAACAGGGCTCCACTTCAAATGTATAGTTGGCACCAAATGAAAGGAACCTGCCATTATTCTTGGAAAGGCTTTAGTCGCCGTGTGGACTCCGTACCTAAAGTAAAGCTCCATGTACATGTTCTGAAACCTGTAAAGTTCAAACAACAGCACTTTGTGCCGGACGCTGTGGCACTGAAACCAAGAACAGTACTCTTGGGATGGACCTGCCGTTTCAAACACTTAAGTCTGGCTGCGCCGAGTTGTTTCATTAAGGGACATAACGGACCAGATGATTTGGCTTCTGCCACTGTTGCTACACTCGTTTGTGGTCTCAGTGCTTCCATTTAAAATAATAAATAAGAACTTCCTTCTTATTCTCATGGCTTAGACTTTTCTAAGCTAGTGGACTTTTCCACGGACTTTTCTAAAGGATACTATTTAGGCCTGCTGGCGGGGAGAGGCTGAATGCTTGTAACACTGTACAGCTGTAGTGCGGCTGTCAGGCGAGTGCCTTTCAGATATATATGTTGTGCTCTCACCTAGCGTCAGTCTATTCAGTGTATTAGGTATTACAATATCTCTATATGCAATAGCCCTCAACATAAGGCTATGAGATGAATAAGAACACCAGAAACAAACAGAAACACTGCCATGCCTCAAGCATGAGATGCCAAAAGGAACGGACTCTGAAGGCCCCAGAATAGCTGTATTATGTACTATTATGTCTGGATATAATGATATATCTATAATCACGTATATAATAGATATATATGTGATCTATTACGATCTGGATTTCTCGAGCTGTATGCCTCTGGGCCAACACACAGTCATATTCAAATGCCATCTAATAGCTGCAATTGCTTTATGAGCGCTCTTAGCAACAGATCTACATTTTCTTACTAGGACAGTGAAAATGAATTACTGCTGTTTTCTTTATTTACAAGAAGGGACAAGACCTGAAGTACGACACTGTTCCTCTTGAATGAAGACAGCAGAATCTCACTCTTGCTAAGTTTCAAGAATAGGTTAAAAATTCCACCACTCAGGTAGCAGAAGATGGCAGAACTTGGCCATCCATAAATACTAAAAATGTTCAGTCAGAGAAAACAAATCTTAGGCTTGCTGGAGGAATAGCTGTTAGTGCTAAAATGTCTCCATAGAGGTGTGGCTGTCTGCTGTAGAAAGCAAGATATGTAGAGTGACTAGCACTGAAATAATCTTTGATTGCATACTGTAAGATAAAGCTGTTTCTGCACTGTCTGCATTCACATAACTGCTTTTTTTTTATTCATAGAAAAAGATTATTTTCTAGAAGAGAAACTTGGAGTCAGCTTGCAAGTGGAAACTCAGTAAGAGTCCACAATTACTCACATAGTTAATACTGACATGACCAAATACCTTTACAAATTCTTTGATGCATCCAAACAAACAAGATAATTTATAGATTAACTTCCAACCTGTATATTGGCTTTTGCCATTTATTTTGTTTTGGTAAAATTAGCCAAGTAAAGAAATATAATTTTCCAGGATTTTCTTCTCAGTGAAAAGAAGGGGAGGGAAATGAAATTGAGTCATTTATGTCATGCTCATTGATGAGACCAGAAAATGGAAACAAATCCTAACTGAGATCTGAGTGACTCAGAAGCAAGCTTTGGAAAGCGGTAGAATAATGCAGCTGTCAAAAGCAGCATGCAAAAAACGAACCTGCCTGACCAACTGTGAGGGGGGCTGTGTGAGGCAGAACAAGAGGGACTCCCCATGGCGGGGAGATCTGCCTGAGGCAGCAGCAGCAGCATTACTCCTTGGGCTCTTTTCTCTCAGTTTTCTCACAGGGGTGTGCTCCATTAATCTTGCACTTTGCCTGCTCTGGGAAAGGGGCAAAGGGAATTGCTTCTTAAACTCCCAAGCTGGATTTTTCAAAAGGAGCGTGCACCTGGCACTGGGCTCACCTTCACACATACCCCATGTCCAAGATGACTGTAACCCAGAGCTGCAGGAGGAGGGTCTCTGTGGATGCAGAGCCTGCGGAGTGCCCACCAACTTCTGCATCTGCTGTGTCTGTCTGCACGCCCATGAGTTCCCTCCATGCTATGCATGGCTTTAGGACACAGCCTCTGAGAGAACTGCAATCTGGATTCCTGGAGCAATATGTCTCCGGGCCAATATAAAAATCAAATTACATGTAAGGCTTGGCCTTGATTCACAGGCAGAGTCCCCAAGGCCCTAGAGGCCTGGAAAGTTATTTCCTGAGGGGCTTGATTAGCAGTTTGGTGCTGAATCAGACTCCCTGGGGACAGATCTGTTCTCTTGGCTCCTCAAGCTAATGCAAAAACAATAGAGTAGACAGGAGCTTCGGAGAAAATATTGGTCTCAAGAGGCAAGCCCAGCCCAGCCAGGATTTGATGATGCCCCTATGCTCAGCTGCTGTAAGAACAAAGAGCAGTGGGTTGCCACGGCTGAAAGCAGAAACCAAGCTTTCTGTATGAGCCTACCATGTCACTGCTCTCTCTGGCTCGGGTGATCCTGCCAGAGCACTCTGGTTTAGAGAGAAGTCAAGACTTGCACGGTCCCCAGCTCTTGTATGGACTCCAGCCAAGCGCACAGAAGCTACGTGTCCTTGTAGGTATCCCAAGCTCAACCTCTTTTCTTTATTAAGGAGAGATGTAGCAAAAAGCATCAACCCTTCTCTTTTACTCTTGCTGCCGGGGAGTGGGTGGCCGCAGCTGTATCAGACGTGAAGACTGCTCAGCAGCCAGGCGTGGATCAGTAAGAAGGCACACCATTGACACAGTTTGCTTTATCAAAGACACGAACATCGCTGAGCCACAAAACAGCAGAGCAAAGATGTGTCAAGTCATAAATAACTCATCATGAGGAAAGTGTGCGCCGTCTGGGCATGGAGCCATAGCATTCATCCTTAGATACGCATTCAAATCAGCTCCATTAGTATCATATTCTTCTGTAATTACTCCATTGATTCGAACTGCATCCTATCTCCCTCCGAGAGCAGATAACACCCTTTAATTTACTGAGAGTCAGGAGAAAGGAGAATGCTAACATAGCATCCACACCGTGTTCAGAGGAAGGCTACGGAGCACATGTGAGTGGGCCATGAAAGCCTACAAAAGCTGAACAGTGCCAATTCTGCAGGTGCTAAACTCAGCGAGAGCAAAAAACTTAGACTGAGTGCGAACGGGATGCCAGTGATTCCTTACATAGTAGTATCCCAGGACCCTCACGCTCATCCCAAGAATAAGAGGGGTATGAACTCTCCAGTGAACCCGGGCTGTTCTGTGTTGGTGATGAAACTCAAAACCTGTCAAGTTTCATGTGGTCTCCAGTTTCCTAGTGGAGGTTTCAAAGTGCTCTTGTTACATTACCTTGTTTTCAGAAGTACTTTTCATGAAACTTTACAAATTCTCCTCCTTAATCCCCTTTAAATGAGACTCTTGTGACTTCCAAGAACTCCCTGAAAGCTTTACTATTTCTCTTATTATTGTTGGCACACAGGATGTTCATTACTACCAAGAACTGCTGGAATACGTTCCCGAGTGAGACAGGGCATGAAGAAAGCTCGTAGGCTGTCCCTCATCCCTAGTGCATGCAGAAGCTGTCACAGAACAGCAGCTGAAAGCTGCACGACCTGTCTGCAAAAGTAACTCAGCCGATAGAAGCTGAGAAATGAGGGGGTAGGGGCTAGATTTAAAAAAAGAAAAAAAAAAATCTTGTTAAATAGAGGAAACTGCAGAATTTTGACCAGGGTCACATCTGGAGTACTTATGCATCAACCAAAGCAATTTTGCTCTAAAGATGAAAGGGAAGATGGCTGGATGGGGAATCCTGCAGACAAGAGAGGAACGGTGACGGTCTTCAGTGTGTGCAGAGACTTACAAACCTGGAGATAGCAATGCTGTTGGGCAACAGCCAAGCAAAGGAAATCAGGTCTCTTTGATCAGAACTTTCTATTTCTATTAGGAAGATGAATTTTATTTTGTGCATGTGCAGGCCATGATAACAGGAACACTGGTGGAAGTAAAGGAGTTGTGCGTTGGACAGGATGAAAGGCTCCGGGCCGCGCAGTGCCGTTACCTCCGTATTTATGTGGGAGTGAAAAGCAAAGAAAAAATGTAATGAGAAAGTCTGGTTTCATTTAGGTGTTGTTTATACTCAGAGTCAAGAACTCTCAGCCCACACACACTCTTCCCAGACAGCTGCCAGCTAAAGAATAAAGATTAAGAGGAAGAGATGAAGGGAAAACGTTACAGTAGCATATGCTACTAAGAGAGGGTTTGGTGGCAAAGCACAAGGAAGTGGATTCAAAAAAACTGAATCCTGTCCAAGGACTTTCTCAAGCTTCTTGGAGGACTTTGGCCAAGTCACCAAGGCCATAATCTCCTATCTGAATTTGCCAAAGTGTTAACACTTAAATGCCATTTAATTTACGACAACATGTTTTGAGGTGCTGAGCTCTTGCAAATACTGCAGAAGGAAAGGGTGTTAATGGTTCTCTGGCAATCAGAGTGCATAGCTGAGTGCCCAGTTTGAGCACTTTGAAGGGACTAGTCTTACCCTTTGGATTTAATTTGCTTTCATTTGAACTAGAGTCAGTCTGGAGAAAATAAAGGTAGATTTTCCTTGGTGTACTGTAGAGAAGATTGTCTGCATGCAATTTCCACGGTATCATTGATAAAGTGACTGTAATACTCTTCTTCTGAGGGGTGGGGGAAAACGGATTTGTCAAGGTAGTTAAAGGAAACATTTTAGTACCAATTAGTTGCTATCACCAAGTAATGCTAGCCATTTCCTGCTAATTTTTAGCTGTCAAGTAGTTGTAAAAATATTTAACTGCTTCCAAAGTTTTTGAATGTGTACTTGAAACGCATCATTCAGCAGTCGCATGCTCAGGCCTGTGGGATCATCCAGCGTCCAGGGGAGACTTGAATGCAAATACTCTTGGCCGTTTTCCTAAGAGAGCATCAACAGTGCTATGAATCTGGCCCTGTGAACTCCGGATGACTGCGTCCATTGGTGCTGGTAGTACAAAACCATGAGTACGTGCAAGTTTGACTGTAAGAAGTCCCATTATTTTCAACAGGCTGCTCACATTCACCATGTACTTATAATGTTCATTCAGTCCGTGGGGTATAACATCAATGCAGGGCTTCACCTACACACCTACTGGTACGTATCCTGCTCCTCAGCTGTCCTGATCTCTTGCAGTTATATATCTCCATGAAATGAACACTTTTCCTCTGCTGTAAACGTGTGACAAGTTGTGATCAGGTTCTGTTTTACAATGGAGCCGCACGTGTATAAACAGCTGCGCAAAGTGACAAGCAAGGAAGAATCAAGCTCTTGAATCCTCTATGCAATGCATTACTTGAACTCCTCAGATAAACAGCATAGCTACGAATTAGTCATCGAAAGATTCATGGAACAAAGAGTGGACAATAATCTTCTTCTGTGTGGGGAGGGATATTCATGACATTTCTTTCCAGTTTCCTAGATAGCTGCAGTTATAGCTTTGAACTTTGGGATCTGCTGTCCATTATCATCATTTTGCCAATTAAATCAATTCTGATCCTTGGGGAAGTAAGTGTGAATCAATATGGTATTCATAGCCTTTCCACTGACTTCTAAAGACCTGAAATGAGGCTGATTTAGTCAAATCCGCTCTCTCGGTTCTCTAGCCAAATAACTAGCCAGGGAATCAAAAAGAACCAGGAGAGAAAAACCAGGTAAAGTTACACATTCAAAGTCTGAAAGTAGCCATGAGGTCCTCTAATAAGGTCTACACACCCTAAAGGTATGACTGATGTTTATAGGAAATCACGGGTGAGAGCATTTGACTTCACTGAGGCTCCGCAGCTTGCTTCATCAGATGTATGTCTCAAGCTGTCTCATTTAAGATCTCAGCTCCTGAGCTGCTGGAGCTCCAAACAGCTTGAAGGCGGAGAAATGATTCCATGATGCACTGGAAGATATTTGGGTTTCTTTTGTTTCAGGAAAAACAAGACGACCCCTGAAGGTCAGTGGAGTTCCAGTCGGGTGAATGACATTGTTAGTTAGAAAGGATACTAATATGCTTTTGTTAGCATGAAACATTTATTGCAGTCATAGTACTGTTGTTGGTTCAGAAGAATAAAGCCTTCTCCTAAGTTCCCTCCCCAGGAGTTTACTAGTGGATAAAACAGGACTTGGAAATAAAAGAGGGGAACATTTTTAATGTTATAGCTGGGGTGGAGATACTAAGCAAGCAAGTTCCAGTGCATAGTTCTGGCAGTTTTGATTTATGGCCTTGTAAAGACCGATAAAGACCCTCCAGGCAGCACACAAAACACAACAGAATCAATTCATTATATGTCAGCATCAGGACAAAGATGCTACATGTACAGAACTGCACTGACATTTAGTCATCTCTTATTGCCTAGACAATCTCGAAATATTAAAATGATGGTAAGTTATGTATAAACACATTGCTGCCACGAAGAAATTTGTAACCAAACAAGTCTAACTCAATCTCTTCGGTAATTATCTAACTTCTGTTGGGATCATGTTTATATTGAATTTAAGGTTGGCTCCATCTGGAGCAGATGCAGTCTTCTTGTAAAAGTAATAATTGGTCAAATTCGGGATTTGGTTCCATGAATGCAAATCCTTTGTATTCCAAAATGTGTGAGTACATGTCCCAGTGGGGAGGGTCAGCTGGAAGAACTCATCAATTAGAATTTTACTCTGCTATTAGTTGAAAAATGGACTGATCTTCTTCTTGAAAAGGATTATGCTGACAGGTAGACAGCAGGTCTCTTGGTGATGGAAGTTTTTAGAATATTTGTTGCTAGCCCTTTTGCTGATGTCATTTTGAAAATGAAAGAGACAAAACATATGCTTGTTTGATCCTGTTTTCTCATGGCAACATACATACACCGAAACCCCTACAGCACAGAATCACAGAAACGTTGGTTGGAAGGAACCTCTCTAGGCCTCTGGTCCAACCATCTGCTCAAAGGAGGACTGTTGCCGACGCTACCTCAAGTCGGCCGTGACTTTGTCTAGCCAAGTCTTGAAACCCTCCAAGCACAGCACCTCCGTCCCTTCTGGGTGACCTGCTCCTGCTGCACCACCCTCCTGGTGGGAAAGTTTTTCCTAACATCCAACCTCGTTATATCATTTGGCACTACTGAGAAGAGTTTGGCTCCATCTACTCTGTAAATGCCCTTCTAACAGTTTTCAGCTGCTGCTCCTAGTGCTTGTGCCTGTGCCCTGAAGAAGCCCAGCCTCTCTTCACAGGGCATCACAAGTGACACTGCAGAAATGCATTGTGACCTTGATATCACTTACTTTGGCTCCTTGAACTAAATAAGCTTAGGACTAAATTCCTAAGTCCATCCCCAGAAAATGGTCAGCTAGCTGTTCTTCAGAATCTCCTATACAAGACAGAGCCTTCATAGTCAGCCTTCTCTTTTACACTGAAAAAAATTATTGCTCTGCCAGGCAGCTCCAGTTGTTCCTTATATTCTACAGAGGGGCTGTGGGGTGTGGCAACAGGACTGAAATAGTGGTCTACAGAGCCCTTAGTTCTGGTGAGAGCGTTATGACCCAGCCGGGAACCCAGTAGCTCACCTGATTCCATAAATTCTCTTAATTCCAGCAGCTGTATCTATTTCATTAAACCTTTTTCTAACACTTCTTCTACAAGAAGGACAGATATCTTTTCCAAACACGGTGTTATACCTGACCCTGAAGGGGAAGTGAGGAGAGGCAGTCTGTATAAATGTGATTTGGCAGGGAAACTGGTGCAGGAACAAACTACTAAAATAAAAGCTGTGGCATAAAAAAGTTGAGTCACACATGTGGCTTCTGTTCCTCAGCGTTCATCAGGAGGAAAAAAGTATGTAATCTCCAGCTACCTAACCAAGAGAAAATGAGAACAGTGCTATTTGCCTATTACTATTCATGATTTTAATAGTACCAACAGCAAAGTATGCAACATTGTGACCTTCTTATTCATGCGAGAAGCGGAAGTCACTGAGACTGTAGTCAAAACCTTACTATTGCCTCCAAGAACATAAAAGCTAAAATTAAGATGGAAAAAGGGTTCTATAGTCAGTAGTGCCACGGCCTTGAGATACCTGGCTAAAGTACTGCAGAGTACACTCAAGTCAGTGGTAAAAATGCGGCTCGACTTCAGATTTTGGATCGGATCCAAAATAAATCAGCTCCAAAATTGTGAGGATCACAAAAGATAGGAAGAAGTTTATGAAAGAAAAATACTATGAAAGTATTCTTATGCCCAGTATTATAACAAACTTCCCCGAAGGCTTCTGATAATAGTGCAGAAAAGCAATAGCTGTCATATTGTATTATTTAAGTAAGAATAGCCATTACTCCTGTCTTGACTACATTCCGATCAATATAAGATAAATGGTCCTATGGACTTTTTCCCTTTTTTTTGTTCTTTACTTTATTAAAGAGAAGCACTTCTCTTATCTTATTGCATAACAGCTTCTAGAGCACTCACCTTTGGCACGCTGATGATGGACGGTCTGGGGATGTGAGTACAGACTGCAAGAGCATCATGGCTCAGATGGCTCAGCTCGTTAGCAGAAAACCTTGATGACTCTGTAGCAGTAGATGCTGACTGAGCAGCAATATGATTACTAGAATTGCTGTTTGCACGGCTGTGTTTTTCAGAGCTTCTACTAGCTTTGAACGTTTCTTCGCTGGCCTTCTCTCCCTGGTGGCTGATGTCGCCAGCTGCTTTTGCAGATGGCTGCAGACACACTGTTGAGGTCATCTCAGTCTTTTGCTCCTCCATGGCTAAAGGGTTTGCGTTGGGCTGGTCGAAAGAAGTGTTTTCGCGTGCATTTCCGAAGCAGGTGAGCAGGGCTGAACAAGGGAAAGGATGCATCTTGGATGACAGGTTATCGGATCCGCTTAGCCTCCTTTCCACATCAGCATAATAAGCAGACTGCACTCACATCTAGAAGAGAGCAGAAAACGAAAGCCCAAGCATCATGTCATTCCAGCCTTCGTAGAAAGAGCATCCTCCTTCCTGAAGTTGAGAGCGTTCCCAAGTGCGGTACTGCACATTCCCCTCCGCCCTCTGCAGAAGCCAGCCTGTTACCTCCTCACCTCCGCCCACTCCTATTGTCTGGAAGTCAAAGCAGTGCAGACACAAAGAAAATGTTTGCAACAGTTGCATGCTCTTCTTCAGAGCTGTCAGCAGTTAAACAAAGCCCTCACAATACCCCCATAACCACAGCAGGCTATGTTTACGGAAGGAGACGCTACAGCATTAGGCAGTGCTAAGTCAATAGTGCTGTGGCCTCAAGTTACCTGGTGAAAGAGGCAAAAAGATAATGTAGCCTGAGCTCACCAGCCATAATAGCATCAACATGTGTATCAGTGACATCATAACAATAGTATGACTGGCTCCGATTACGCAGCTCAGATATTTATAAGCTGTAAAACCTGAAATCGGTTCTCTCTCTCTGACTTAGATCAAAAATGTACTTTCAAGCTGGGGCTGGGTTGTTCTTTGTTGTTAAGAAGAAAAGTGAGTGGCAGCTTTTGCCAGGGAAGAGAAGATGAGGTCCTGTATGAGCACCCCATGCTCAGGTGCTCAGACGCTCAGAAGTATCTTCGCAGACCTACTCCTTCAGCATGGGCATGCAGGAGCCTGACCCTACAAGTCCTCCTTCTATGCAGGGGAGCAACGGATGATGGATCGCTTGCTCCCCACCACTGATGCATCTTCTCTCCCAACTCCACTCTGAAAGCATCCACTGCTCTTCCTGGCCCTCCACTCTCTGGGGAAAATTAGGGAAATGTTGCACTAAAATTCAGCTGCCATAAGGCGGGTGTAAGGGGAAATGTTTCCTTTTTCGGTGTGCAGCAGCTTGAAGTTGGCTGCTAAAACAAAAATATGTGGGAAGGAAGGAAGGAGGGAGAGTTTGTGGTTAAAGCATCTGCTTCTAGAAAATCTGAGTTCTTTTGTTTGTGTTGCCACAGACTTCCTGTATGATAGTGGAGATGTTATTTGATCTCTATCTCCATCTGTAAAAAAGTAGGAGAGTAATCACTTCTTTTTCCACGCGCTATACATATCCTGTCTCTTTTAAAAAGGTTGTAAACTCTTGAGAGGAAGAGCTTGCTCTTATTTGTTTTTAGACTGCTGGTATAAACAATCTCCAAATTCACATGTGAAATCTACCTGCTAATAGCATCCAAATAAAAATCATGAGTTTCAGTCTTTCTCAACAAGCCCATATTCTTCCATTTACTTTTCTAGGCTGTTTTGCTGTTAGCTTGTTAGATGCTTCATACAGCTGTGCCTTTGATCTTACCGTAAGGCTTGACGTTGAGAAAAATATGATATACTAACCCACATTTCCAGGAACTGATCTACAGAAATTTGAGTATGAAATTCCCACATGCTTCAAATATGGGTTAATATGTCAATTGTCAGTGCCTGAAGTTCCCAGAGCAGCAAAACAATCTCAGGTCCCTCACTGAGCAGGTTGTCTTCACCCATTAACCTGGCCTGCTTTCCTTGCTCCCTTATCACACAACATTAGTTCCAGCTTTTTGAATTAAAGAGCTGATTGCCACTAAAGAGCTGATACTCAGATGCTAACAGAGCTCCTGGAAACCAGCTGCACTAGACACCTACATACAACTGTTGGGAGAGAAATGGGCAGAAATGTGAATCTTGGCATCATGTTTCCATTTGATAACTGCATTTGCGCTGCCCTCTTAGGCGGTACCATTCTCTTTGTACCCTTTCCAAACCAGCACTTTTTGTACGTCAGCTGGTCTAAATGTCTGATGCTTGGTTACGTGAAGGCCCAAAGTGGTCTCCACTTTCAGTTGTATTGTATTTTGAGCTGCAGGGACTCCTGCTGTTTTATATCTTACTCCTTGATTTGTAAATATTACCAGGTGGGGTGAACAGAGTGCAGTCCCTGGAGTGAGATACCTATACTTGGTGACCCAAAAAGACCAAGTCCTGAAAGCTAAAAGTATTAGGAGAGGATCTGATGAGAGGAAAGCAGACAAGGGGGAAAATGTGCCTGCAAACCGGAAATTCTTTAAGAGTATTAACTTCTGACACGCAAAGTATTATAGTCAAGGAAGAGGACGATTTTCGTTGCGGGTGCATCTAGTTTTACTCGTGAGGTGAAAGCGGCAGCATCATCTCAGTATTTCCTTTTAGCGAGTGCTAGGCAACAAAAGACTGTCTGTGCCCATGCGCACAACCCAACTTCCCCCTGTTTTGCACCCACTGGGATGCAAATGGATCTATCTGGAAATGGATCTATTGCAGATGGATCCCTTTTGCACCCATTTGGATGCCACACTCTTCTGCACCGAACTGTAGGTAACTGTAGGCACAGGATTCCGTTTTGGACAGCAGGTAGATAAAAGTTCAATATTTTTTTCTCTTAACTTTCAAGTCACTTCAGTCCTTTACTAGATATGACCTTGGATGTGTCTATCATCTGTTAAGGTCTGTTCCTGTCAAGGTAGATAATAGTACTTATCTATCTCAGAGAAGTAAAACATTAAACAGCGTGAGCTGTTTAAATATTACAGCCCTGGAAGCCTGATAAGATCAATCTCTCATATCAGGGAACTTCAGAAGTCAAGGAAGTAGCCAGGAGTCTGGGTATTACTTGAGTTTTACAGGCATGTGGAGGATACGAGGCTGGCCCTCCACCAAAAAAACAAACTTTCTCATGGGATTTATTCTGCCTCTATTCAGTCTTAGACCTCTGCAGGACAAAGGGCACAGGTAAAATATTTTTAGAAGCTACTGAAATATTCAGAACCTCAGAAGAAGATCAGTTTGAGTCTAGATATAAGCAAAAGTGTGGAAACTTCCTTATTTCTTGTAAAGTAGGTCCCCTATAAGTACATTTCCCTTTACTAATCCTTAGGTTTCATAAACACGTTTGAGATGAATTCGTAAAATCCTTTAGGAGGTTTTTCTGTGTTATCTTATAAACTTAGTTCTACATTTTTGAATGTTTGCACATTGCCCTCTAATTGGGCTAGAGATGGTACTGTTTGGGTACTTGATGTCTTGGCAAATGAGAATATTGATAAAGATCAACATTTTACTCAGATTGTATTAAGCAAGGGAGCTCAGGTATAGATATACGCCAAATCCTGTTCTCACATAAAAGCACACATTTGGTGTTTAGACGCAAATAGTGATTTCCAAGCGATGGACAGCTAAGACTTTGGATGACCTGACACATCTTTAATGACACGGTAAGATGTCCCTGGAATTAAAATAATTATTCCAGCATGTCAGCTAACCAACAAGTTACATTCGATTCTTTCCAGCTCTTTAATTGGCCCTAGGAGCCTTTCTTCAGCTCTTTCTAAGATGCTTGTGAGTTCCTGAGGATACTCATCTACGTGAAGGCTAGCTGCACGAGAGTCATGATCACATAAAGTCCACCATGTAGCATAGGCGCATGTCTGTGTGAAGGGTGTTGTTTTAAAAATAATATGTCTGCCTATATTATCACTAAGTATTGAGGATATTAATTGCCCACTTTCTGTGAAGACCATTGTAGATGCTTTTCGGTCAACAAAAAGGGCTAAATTGTCAATTGTTGTTACTGTAGGAAGAGTCATCAGGACAAGGATAATTAACCTGTGTCTCATCCTGAATTTCAAAAGAACATGAGAAATTGCCATGAGCTGAGCACTACCAAAACAAACTGCTGGTGACATCAAATAGGTGACAGCCACGAGCCACAGCATAGACCAAATCTCCTCACAGCTTGGGGATATTTGGTTTGGGCTTGGGCCCACAGATCTAGCTGACCTTAAAGATGTGATTCAAAGTTTATTTCTCTCAAGTAGATCTCCTTGCACCAATCAATCAAGCGTGCTAATCCCATTTTTATGTGAGCTGAGATGTTATTAGGACAAGTGACAAGACTGGCTTTACTCCTCATGAATTTGTTCATAAATTAATGATGAGCTAAAATGTACTGGCTTAATACCTCAGCAGGCTGGACATTCTGAGTAAATGGAGAAGGTGAATGTCAGCCAACTCTTGACTTGTCTTAAGTATCATTTCTTCAGGAGAAAATTTTCCTTCACGTGGCTTATATTATACTCTCTTCTGAGCAGGAGACGCTGGGTCAGATTTAGCTCGGCATCCCTTGCTTACACCAAGGACTAAATCTAGCTGGTTCTGTTAACTTTGGAGGAGCCGGATTAAAAGCATGTTGTCGTGCTTGCATGTTTATATGTCGCCCCTTCTTTCCCCACCGTTGCGTTCTTACAGTAGTGCTGATTCTCCAAACATCTCCCAACCCAACGTCTGTCTGCTGAGGGCTGTCTGTAGCACGGCGCTCCCCGGCCACTCCTCTTCCTCCTCCTGCTCTGAGTTGCGCTCTTAGGGTGTGCCATCATAGGGAGTCCTAGCCTGCGTCTACCTAGTATTAGGTGTCATTAAAGATAGGTTAGAGGGACCATTAGAGTTATCCAGTTACAGCAGTTCCTGTGTTTCTAGCTGGGAACATCTTACTTACAAGCTAGTTTTAAAAAATGCACAGGACACCTGCTGAGGCTTTGTTTTTACTAATTTTCTGAATTTTACAAATGTTTTGACATTTTAAAAACTGAATTACAAATCTGAGACATGACGAATTCCAACCAACTCTACAGCTCAAGCTGCAAAAAAACGCCCCTTTTTGTCCAAAAAGACCCCGTTCTCTTGGAAATCTAAATTCTGAAAGTCCTGAGCAGACTTGTTTAGTAAGTTCCAAAAATATCATTCCTGAGAGGCCAAGTAAAAACTTCCTTCCTTAGAATACTTAAAATGCAACAGGACTAAACGATCAACTGAAGGTAGGGACGACATATGCCCTCTCCTGGGAAGGGCTGTCATTTTGAGGGGTAATGAAAATGCTTATCTTGAAAAAAGAAGCTGATTTATTGCGGTCCCTGAGTAGCTGGGAAAAAAGCCATTAAAAAGTAAACCCAGCTGGTAAGATCATAGAAGGCTACAGAAGCACTAAATTTAAGTCCTCTTCAACAAATCATGCAGTCCTACTGTAGCATTTCTGAACAAAAACCAGGATGACTCCCAAACAGCTTGATGGATGCATGCAAGCACTCTTAATAACAAAAGAGAGTTTGTGTTCAGATTTTCTATTTTTGGTCAAATAAATATTTATATCAATCCAAATCAAAGTCTTGGGCCTAGGAACCAGATGTTCTTGTAAACCGACTCTTGATTCTGCTGCTGAAACGGGTATAAAAGAGATGATACTGTTTACCTAGCTGTCTTCCAGTGAGGCAGTTTACTTCCCTCAGTGAAGGCTTGTATCTGAAGGCTGCTTTACATATATATATATATTTTTATCATAAGCACTCATAGTTTCTGAGTTGGATTTAGGAGCTTTGTTCTTATAGTGATCTCTGTAAATCCAGCTGCTTACCAGCAACTGAAATGAAATTTCTGTCTGAGCACAAGTTGTCCTTGAGACAAGAGGAGAATCTCTTTTGTCAGTAGTTTAAAGCATTCAAAACCATATTATTGTTTTTAAATGTCTTTTCATGCACTAGTGACCGACTCTTGAAGCTCCCGAGCTTAAAGGACATTTTAATGTAATTGACATTTTGTAACTGATCAGGTTCATTTACTTTCTGCACTTTCTTCAATAACACAACCAGCCTTCACCACTTTATGCGTTTATAGCAATTTTCCATTTTTTACTATCACCCACTAATATTAATACGGTGTGACTGAGACAGCAGTACTTCAGAGCATTGTATAGAAAATAAAATGCTTAACAACAAAATACTTCCTTAGCTTCAATGATTTTATTTCATGAAAAGATTTCTTTTGAATTTACAAAGAAACACGCTAGACTCGGTGCAGCCCTTTTTCTTTTCAAATAACGTAGGCCTCACTCTTGGCTAGTTTTTAGCAATTGCCTCAAAATGCAGGGACCTTCAAGGAATGAAAGAAAGGGCTTTCTCTTGTTTGCAACTTTTCCAGGGTGGGAAAGTATCCTAGGTGCACCTGGCACACATCTCTGGATCCCCACGGCCTGATTCAGTGTCTACTCACTTCACAACAGGTCGTGCCTTGACTCTTGGCAAGCATTGGCTCAGGATCTACAGAAACAAATAGTCCTGCAGAGACTGCCCCTGTCAGTGCAAGGCAGATGGCCCTGGGGCTGGCCTCTGGCCTCCCAGCTGGGTAGAGGGGACTGTGCCACTTGCACAGGTTGGCACAGGGATGCAGCACATTGCCAGGAGCCCTTCCGGAAACGTACATGCTGAAGGCCACTTTCCCAATGGGGAATTTTCTCAAACTGCTCTGACTTCTCTGGCTTCCGCACCATCAGTGCGTGAAAGGGAAATCTCATCCTTTCCGTAGCTGGTCTGCAGCTGTGTTAAATATTCCCAGCAGCAATGGGCAGGCTCCGCTACTGTGTAAACAGAAATGCCGACCAAACTGAATTCGGGGGAATCATCCTCCGGCTGTCCCTACACTGCTCTGCTGGCTGAGCCAAAACACCCTTCCAGTTGCACACCACAGATGGCTAATTAGGACCGTGGCGAGAGGAAACCTGCTCTGCGGCCTTCTCTGCTGGGAATGGGCTCTCCGTTATGCAGAGGATATCCATCACTGCCTCACTCATTTCGCCTTTCCCTCACTTGATAGTATGCAAATACAACCAAATGGGAAGAGCCCGCACGTGTTGCCTCCCTTCGAGAGCTGGGTTATAGCCGGAGAACAGCACAGTGCAGACGGCTACAGCACAATCTGGCCTGCAGGGACTAAGAATCTGGGTGCAGACAGTGCAGAGAAGTGGGGCATGCAAAAGAAGGGAATGATGTCTGGGAGCATCTTCTTCTTGGGGGGCACTGAGGGAGATAGCGTGGAGGACATCAAGGCACTAGCATTTCTCTCTGGAGTTCACTTTAAGGCTGCACCTCTCTGCCTCTCTTCCGCTTTCCTCTTGTTCCTCAATTCCTGATGTCCATCAGAGGTTTTCCTCCGGCAGAAGGGGTTTGTTTCTTCTCTGAAAAACTCCAGTTTTGGAATTCTCCTTGGATTTAGCCTCAGGATCCAGGATTTAGCCTCAGGATCCAGGATTTTTTCTTCTCACTGAACTCTTTTTTTCTGAATCCTACTTATAGTGCCATATCCCCCCTAAAAAATGTCATTAATACTGTTTTAACTTCAAGGCATTGCCACTTATGCAAGACTTACAATAGTCTTTTAATGTTTAACTATGCTAATTACAGCATGACAATTACTTGTCAGTATAAAATGACCCAACCCCTTTGGCTTTGACTGTCCTAAGCCTACCAAGTTTAAGTGGCTAATAGAAGGCTCTGTATCTCAAAGCCATGAGGAACCATACCAGTTACACTGTCTGACATATAGGCTACGAAAAGGCAGTCTGAAAACTCTGAAGTACTTGTATTTCTTTCTTCCCTCACTTACGCTTGAAAAGACATCATCATATAGGATTTAAATCATATATTGTTCTTAGCCTTTTGCATGTCCACTGAACAAAATCTGATCTTCATCTTAACAGAGTAGCGATTGGTAAATAATAAAAGTAGAACTCAATTTTAAAGGACAGTGTAGTGAGATACTTGGAAGATGCATCATTGCATTATTTTTTAATATTTGCCACGGAAACTTTAGGGCATTTTATAGGAACATGACAAAAATGCTAACAATTAATTTATATGAAGAAAAGCACTTTATCTTTTCCCTCTGTATAAAGGAGTCACCTTTCTGGCTTAACATTTTATTAATAAAAGAATCTACCAAAGCTAGTATCATCTCATAAAATGATTACTTTGGTGAATGATCTTTCCTTTTTTTTTTTTTAAGAAGGAGGAGTAGAATTTTGGGACAGTGTATTTTCTAAAAGCTCTAAATAAAAGCCGCATTCATGACGGCCTTGACTGGAGCTGCTTGATCAATCCAAACAGGATCTGCACTCTTTTTCGTACTTTTGATTTCATTTTGGCTATGTCTGCGTACCACTTTGCTTTGCTTATTTTACAGCATTCTTTCATGATACTTGGGAAAATGGATAGCGGTGGCTGCAGCTAGATTCTGTATTTAAGCAAGAAACAAGATTCAGTTCATGGCTGCATAAAATTCATTTCTAGTAGAAACGGGTGACTTACAAACTTCATTCATCTAGTCCAGGAAGTACAGCAATCAACCGTCAGATTGATAGCCTCAATTCCAATAGCAAAACTGGGATACCAATCGCCGGATCCAAATCAGCGTGGGCGACTCGTGGAGCGGGGTGCCCTTCGACACAGTGCTGCCTGCCTGCACGCATATGCAATACAGGCAGTTTCTGACCGACAGACTGTAATACCTGCGTGTATTTACGCAACGCACTTGTTTAACGTTTGCTTACAGTGTCTGAACCAAACACAGATGGTAGAGTTTATCACTGCCTCTCCACAATGGCTCTGCAGGCATTTAGCTGACTCAGTTCCTTGTTTAACCCTCACAGGCAAAAATCCAAAGGCATCATGGTAATATTCATAAAAAGTAATTGTCCAGAACTTTAGATGGTGGTAACAGTAACCAGGCTACACAAGTGTTCATAGATGGTTGTAACTTTTACAGGCATTCAGAAATGTTCCTAAGCATGGATGGCTCCTCACCGCGACACGCTGAATCCTTTCGTAGCTCAGCTTGCAGGACAGCCCGTGACTGAGCTATTGCCATTAACCTCAACACCACTTCCACATTTTAGCTTTCATTCCTTTGATTGAGTTCCATTATTTAGACTTCCTTTTTATCTTCTGAACGAAACAACGGGCACATACACAGCTGGCAGGTGCAGCTTTCCACCACTCAACTTGCATGGGTCGGTTTTGCTGGCTGCAGCTGGCTGCCTGATTAAACAGGCAGGAATTCCCATGTCAGTGCCCAAAATGCATCTAACAGCTGTCTTGCTCTCACAGACTGTTCTGATTTCTATTTAAATGGTTTGAAATAGCTGTTTTCCCCTCACACCCACCCTTCAACTTCACGGCGATGTAATCAGGTCATGATAAAGCACAGTGTGGGTGTGTTTTACTATACCTTCAAGAACAAATATTTGGCATGAACAAAAGTCACTGGCACATTCAAGATACTTCAGGCTTGGAAAATCTGCCCATTTATTTATGTGCCTCAAATATGGAATTAACAGCCAAATTAAAGCAACAGCTTTGTAAATCTTATTGCAGCAAACTGTCTTCTGAAGAGGAGGGGCAGCACCAATCAAGAGTGTGATTTAGATGCGAAAAAGCTGAGTCAAGCAGTTATAAGGTTGTTCAAGGCTGGATGAAGGAGCTGGTACTGCTGTGATTAAAACTCCTGGTTCCCAGAGGCATGCGAAAATGTTAGAATCTCAGATTCCACTTTTAAAATGTTTATCTCCAGCCTGGGGTTGTGAAAGAGAGTCTGAAGGCTTATCCTGGACCTTCTAGCAAGCAAAAAAGATGTTAAACTTAGCTGGCCTGAAAGCTGCCCAGTCCTGGGTCCTCCTACCCTCCTGCTCCTGCCCTCCTCTCCCCAGGATAGTATTTAATTTAGGACAGCTATCAATCAACCTCATAGCTGCATTTTGAGAGGAGTGGTAACTGCCCAAGTTGCGGAGATCCCACGGTGGAAAGACTGAAGGAAAGTATCGTTAGTGTTTCCGAGACAGACACGGATCCCTGCATCAGTACTAACAACGTTTTTCACTTCCGAGGAGTTCTTGGCTCGCTTCAGCACTCAGACCAATGCTCCCTGCTAGAAACTGCTTCACCTATTTTCAGTAGCCTTGAGGGAAGGTCAGATCGCAGCCTGTGTCCTTTTGGCAGAATCCTCCTTTATGGCTCACTTGCCAACAACAGTAACTCGTGCTTCACAACTTCCTCCTTTGCCACTAGCTCTATTATAGGCGGACAAAAGGCCTTCTCCTGTCACGTGGCATTGGGAGAGAGAAGGTTCCTCTTTTGCCAGGATCTATGAACTGGTGGTCTCAGCAGTAGGGAAAAAATGGCTTTTTGGGCTGCTGAGTTTGTTGGCATCAGCAAATGTAGACTCTTACGGAGTGAGACAGATCCAAAACGCTGCAGGCTGATGGCAGCTATTTCTGCACCAGTGAACTGGGTGCGGGAGTCCCACCTGGTACACAAAACGCTTCCACTCCTATATTTTGTCCACAGTGAGTATTTTCCTTCCACCTGATTTTAAAACTGCTACTTAACCATGTATGTGACTTGAGTGCCTTTCTCCCTGATCCATTTTGCACAGGAACCCCCAGCAAGCCATGGGATGATGTAAACAGTTTGTGCTCTGCTGAGTTTATTTGACTCACGACAACTACAACCCCATCCTTACGGGCACACCTGGCTCTGTGGTCACTCCATGGGCAAATGCAGACATGGCTGAGCAAACAAGATATCTTGAATCAAGATCTAAATACCTACCCAATAATAAATACATGTTGTCGGGCACAAGGAAAACTCTGGTACTTTGCAAACCTTAGGCAAACATAATTTAATCCATTTACTGAAACGCTTTGGCAACGAAATACATTTTTACACCTCATCGCAAAATGACAAAGTAGTTTAGGATAGGAAATGCAGAATATCTTATCCGGATGAACCTGGGAGAAAAACGAAGGTACATAGAAAAGTTTCAAGTAAGGTGTGTTTTGCCCCCAAAGTTAATACTCTGCTCTTTTATGAATTCTCAGAGAATCGTGAAAAGCTGGAAGTGCAGAGGAACGTGGATTTACCTTCTATGACAGCACAGATCCAAAAGACAAGGGACATTAACACCCAAAGAGGTCCTTTATTCATTACGGATGTGGAAGGAGTAATGCCTCTCTGAAATTATCGTTACCAGAATGAAGACAGAATTACATGTTTTGGCTGATATTGAACTTCCACTCCATCTCCTCCAAAATGTGACTATCAGAATTATTGTCATGGGGTTGCACTGCCGTTTTTTTGGAAGAGGTGAGCAACAGAGCGCTCACACAGTAGATGGCTGAGCACCATCTCAGCCTTCTTCAGCACAATACCTCCAGGGCATAACCCGGCCACCACCACATGGCCTTCTGCAAAACGGGAGATCTCAATCCTAACTGAAGGTCTTTGATACCACAGCAGAGATTAAGAGCCAGCCACCCTAAACCATAGATTTTAAACACTGGGCCATAAATCTTACTTCTTCTTGCGAATGAGCTGCTGCAAGACAGAACCCACCCAAAGTCGCGTGCCCCTGACCAGATAGTGTAACAGGTACTCCGCTGAACAGGGAAAGGTGGTGGCAAATTTCATCAGGTTGATGGCTGAACTGATAACTGACGCCTCTCTGTAGTTCTGCTCCTCACTTTTCTTTGCTTGAGACTACCCAGGACTGAAAGTTGTGTGTTACACGAAAGACGGCTTCCTTTGTCCCTTTCTCAGAGAGGAGAAAACTGCATTTCTAATTTCCTTTCAGTTCAATAGACAATCTAAAAAGTCACTTGCTCATATTTTCATAACAGTTTTGATATTTTCTAGGCCCAGGTTAGCTTGCTAGATGTGAAAGGATAAAAGACCAGAGGAGACTCCTCATCAGGAGAACAATGTTAAGTAGATTTCAAATGCGGAGCTCCAAGTGAATTCAATGAAACCAAGAGAGAAATGAGTTGCTGCCGAAGTCAACAGAATTACATAAACAGAGACTACAGCTTCAAGGATCCAGATTTTCTGATGGCCCATGATAATGTAACTCCTGACGTCCATAAACTTCCTCTCCCATCTGTGAGATCAGACTGTTGTGTCTGCATATTTATGTTCTTTCTGTCACACAGGAACTGCACTGGTGGACAGACGGATGTAGCCCTCCAGTAAGCTAAGGATAAGCCAGCCAGTTTGTAATAAAAACATAGCACGTTACAGTAAAAACTATTAGATTATTTACCTGCTCATCAGAGCACTTCAACCACTTTTGACAGATTAATTTTCATACAGTTCTGCACTTCCTTGCTTAAAGCAGATGTACCCAAATAACTTACAAATCTATCTATCTATCTATCTATCTATCGTAATCTATCCATCTAGCTATGTTCGTGGCAGGAAATACAGAAAACTTACTGAGAAACCAAACAAAATATATTTGAATCAGTTGCCTCAACACATGCATCTAGAATTGGAAATTCTCAAGGCTGAGACATCCACCCAATGCTGGCAGATGAGACACGGGACTGTGAGGATACGCACACCATTCCAGGGAGCTGGAAGTCAGACAGGATATCTTAAGAGTATCTCAAATGTCACTAGACATGTATGCTCAGGCAAGTGACTCAAATCCAGATTTTCCAGACAACATAAGGCTGCCAAGCTTCATATTTTAGCTTTTAGGTATTTATTGATTTGTAGGACGTTGGCAGTATGCTCATTACTACTGGGAACACAAGCAAGACTCTTTTTTTCCCCCTGCTAGTTATGCTTCAGACATGCACCCTGATTCTCTTCTCATCCCTGTTTCCACTCGTGGATCTCTGCCAATCTCAGTGACTTTGTCCTTGAGTTACACCTAAGAGAAAACAGGATCCTGTTGCTATTTCGTCCATCGTCCCAAGAAACCACAACTGCAAAGCCTGTTTAGTGGGATATTCAGCAGGGACTGCTGCTGTGTCTGATGAAAATTATGGCCTCGCAAACAGGTCATTAACCCAAATGTTCTGACAAACATAAAACGTGCCACGAGTTACTGCTCCACTTTAACTAAATGCAGTCGGAGTCCTTTTTCTATTGCTGTTTAGCGTGAGAATGACCTACAGAAATATCAGCATACTTCAAGGGCTTCCAATGCATGTAAGAGCTGCGTCAAGTATATGAGCTTCTTTCCTGTAACAGTGCACCTCTCTCTGCTCTGCTGCTCTGGCCAGCAGAAGGTAGGTCTCTCGCTTTCCCAGGGATGGGTCAAGTTACTAGGGGAAGGTTTGTTGCTGCCATTAAGGGATCTGCTGCCTGACTAAGGCTTTGGGGCCAGCGCAGGTCCTGCCCATAGAGGCTGAAGCTGTTCCCTGGGATAGGATTGAGGGAATCCCATCCCTTTGCCACCCACACCCTTCGTGGTGTAGGTGCTGGCTGGGCAGCGTAGAAGAGGGTGGAAGATGCCAGTGTCGCTTCTGGTAGGGGTGAAAGGGATTGTGTTGACTCCAGCAGGGATACAGAGGCTTTCTGAGGTAGAAACACAATAAGATAGCACTCTAGTTTCCTTTTATGAGTGGCACCATGACTTTCCACCGATCTTTCTGTGCCTTCCTTTTCTGTACTTAAAATCAAGCAAATACTTTTCTAGATCAGGCTCTGCCTGTGTATCGGTCAAATAACGCCTTTAAACAAGTAAAATGTCCTGGAATAGTGGAGTTTTCTGGTTGTGTTGCCATCCATTGTACAAATCTGTAACCGCAAGGATTTTTAAGAACATCAAAAAAAAAAAAAAGAGAGAGAGAGAGAGAGGCCCAAAGATTTCTCAAACTAGAGTAAGTGAGTTGAGAGCTCAAATTCTATTGAAATCGTTTGAAAACTTCATCTTAGCAGAGTAAAATGAGATAGTGAAGCCCTTGGACATCTACAGGCACTGGAAAAACATAATTTATCAAGGAGGGAACAAATGCGTTCAGAATAGGTCAAAAAAGTGGTAAGCTTTTATTTCCGATAGCTTCTAAAATGAACTAGACAGAGCATTTGTGGCAAGCTGCTGCAATGACAACAAGCTAGCTGTCTAGCTAGCTACTAGAAAAGGTAGGCTAGTTCAATTATTCCCAAAAGTTTATGATCTATCAATTATGGAATAATCCCACACGGGAAATCACAGAAAGAGATCAGACAAGGCACTCGAGAATAGCAAAGAACAATCTGACAATCCTGAAATAGCAAGAGCAATTCACTAAATCAAAAAGGTCCTCCCCTTCCTCAAACTGGTCTGTACTTATGCTATGTATCTGCAGAATATATCAAGTCATCATTCTAACATTTGGAAACTTCTATTTAAATTACAGCATAATATATATTTACGCCATAACAACCCTCCTACCCATTATATGATAATAGATGCAAAGTGAAATACTTTACTTCTGTCCTTGTTCACTACAACTCGATTTTTAAAAACACACTCTCAAGCTGTTTCTTCCAGCACTCTGCCTTCTTCAGTAATGCATAAAGGACAGGGTTATCTGCAGGAATCCTGCCTCCTTCCTTCACTGCTGAGGTGAAAGATGAGTGGCTTTCAGGAAAGCTACGATGCATTTGTAGCCAAGGAGCTGCCTATGGAAGTTGCAGCTGGTGTCAAATACCTCTGTATGAGATTATAATCTGATGTGCTTTCCAGCTGCAGCTGATCAGGGTTTATAGCTAGTGCTTAGCCTACCTTTTTCTGCTTGTCCATGCTCTCCCTACCCTGCCTGGCCAAAGATCATCTCCCCATCTGCTAACAGTTGCACGCACAGATCCTTCCTAGCCCTGGTAATACAACCTCCACAAATAAGATTTTTTGTTAAACTTAAGTTTTTTGATATAGCTGCATTTGGAAGCTGCTACGTGTTTTGTCAAGGGACATCGCACATCACTAACCATCAGCAGACTGGGAACGCATCACTGGAAACCCCCCTCCAACTCCCAGCCATAAACTTAGCACAGCTCGGATGCAGCTTGTACAGTGTGGCCAGAGTGATTTAAAACAGCCTTACATCAATATATATCGTGCTTGTAAATTACAAACTCCAGCAGTGTCAGGCACACTTAGGATCGATGCAGAACTTAATCTCCGCTCCGGTTGCGTATTGATTTAACTACATTGGCTTAAATTCAGATATAGTAAATCAATAGAGCTCCCTAGCATTGACACAAAACTCTGGTTAAAGGTACTTCTATCAGTGCAGCTTGTCCTAAGAAAAAAAAATGTAGCAGGATTAATTTTTTGCCCAGGTCTCCCTGCGGATATGGTTGGACAATCACAAGCAGCTCAGTCAGTTCTTTAAGATATTTGTTAAGTTAGTTAAGACATTTAAGAGAACAATAACATTGTTGAAAGGAAGAACTCTCCAGAAAACGGTGAGAAAACAGCTAAACCCATCCCTGTTTGCTAGTTGCATGAGCATAACTGGGCATGCGAATCCTGCCAGTCTTCTGACAAAGTAAAACAGACTAACTTCACCCATTTTCGCCAGTGGTCTGATGTCAGAGCCAACTGAATTAAGCCGTTATGGGGTTGGGTTTAAATCGTACCACTGCTCGTGGAGAGAACTGGATTCTCTGCCAGTTTCTACCAGAAATGTCTTACTTGGTATGAGGTAGCGAATAAGAAGAAAATCAGAAAAGTGGATGCACAGGAATGGTGGTAATGCGTAGTAAGAGGCAGATCGTTTCCTAGCAACACTTGCTTTAGGCCGGTTAGTTTTGATCAGCGTTCTGTAGCTAATAAGCTGCAATTTTTTATCTGTACTGCCTCTCTCTTATCTACCTGTGCTGAAAGGGAGATTAAAAACATTAGAGAACATAGGATAGTGTCTAACTCTCCTAAACTATCCATCTGAAAGTGAGATATCTGAGTACACCTCCACCACGTTTTGACACTTCCCTATCTCCATCCTCTCATGTGCTCCAGGAATACCCCACGGCTAATTCTGCTCTCAGTATCATCAGTGAGAGACCTTTAATTTCACTGGCAATAGGACAAAGCTCTTAGATTTTACTTCTTTATAGATTTCTTTTGTGTCTTTATTTCACATCATGTCACTAGAGAATAAGCTAAGAGCCACGTTCTGTGCATGTGTGTAAATGTGTGCATGTGTCTTGGCATATTGGGACTGAGGCCTCTGCTCACCTATTGCAATGAAAATAATTAATGAGCCCAGAAACATTAGTAACCCTTTCTGAAGGTGTTTGGAAAATGTCTTGCACCTCTAGGGTGCTACAAAAGCAGCTCCTACTGAAACCTTCAACATTCCCTTTAGACAGCATGTGTGATCAGTACGTGCTGCTTTGTACAGTGTCTGATCTAAGATTTCCGCATGCATGCTTAGGGACCAGCACCTTCATCAGGCTCCCAAGCTCTGTTTTCTCCATGCAGGCTCTGTTCACTTCTCCCCAGCTTGACAGTAACTTCCAAAGCTCAGCCTCTCTCATCTTGGAGAGCTCCACGGATTTTAAGTCCAGTTTCCTTTCTGCAAGGGGAAAGAATGTGAGACATGCTTTACAGAGCACGTAAGTTTTCATGTTGTCCTCAACTCCTCTGCGCTGCCAGAGGGGGAAAAAATCATCCAGTTCATGCAAATGCTGCAGAGGGACTTCTGTAATTTAGGGGGTAGTGGAGTCAGGGACAGCAGTTGCTATGCCGACTGACACAGGCTTGCAGGCTTGTGCCATCCACAGCGATCCATCTGCCACTCAAACTATTTAAAGACAGTGATCAGTGCTTTGCCAGTCTATGATGCCTCTAGAGTTGCTAGCACCAGCTCCTCTGTCTCACTTTTTCCCCCACGCTTAGGGATTTTCATGGCCTTCCTCTCCCCACGAGAAAGAGTGTGGAATGAGTCTACACCAGAGAAACCACACAGGAGAGCGAACCACAAAAAGTGCCCAGGCGTGGGAAAAGCTTGCGCCAGCCCTTGCACTTTGTTAGGACAAGAGAAACAGATCAACCACAAGATACGAAACCATTCAAAATGAGGCTTCTTTCATTCCACGGGACTGTCTGCTCACTTCCGACATTCAGTTTTTATTTGCCATAAAAAACTCTCTGGGTAAGGGGAGAGCAAGCATGTTTTTGACACAGAAAGAAAGCAAGGACTGATTAACTGAAGAGAGAGAAGAGATTTAATTTATTCAAGTTATTTAAAACTCTGCAGTCTTTGTTAACAGCTGCTTACTTGAATAACCAACCTCTCTCCGAAGGATCCAGCACTGCTCCTCCTTCACTGAAGAGCTGGGAAAGTGCCCATCTGCCTGTGTGAGTCATCCAGACTGGCCTGCAACAAAGACTGCTCTGGCTAGGATGAAAATATAAGCCCCAAACTTGTTACTTTTTCTGGCCTATTCCGTAAGCAGATGAGAACAGGGAGGGAGAGAGTACAGAACTATTTATTTCTCTTTCTATTTACATTTAGAAAGGCTAAAGAATTGAAAGAGTCTGTGAGCAGGGACCCAGAGGGATAAATGAATATGAGTAAACACCAAGGCTCCAAAGCCCAACGATTTGCTTTAGAACCTGGACCGACCACATCCGTGCTCACTGAACCGAATATCTGTGTTCTTAAGCTTTTCACAGACGCTTGGCACGGGCGCATGGGCACCCACAGGGCAACTGACTTCAGCAGTGATTTCTGTGCATGCATTACCGGTGCCTCCGCAGTAACAGCACCAAAACATACGGGACAGGGAGCTAATACCAAGGGAAAAGAGCACATTGCTGAGGGGATCCTGAAAAGGGAGGCATGCTTTTAGCACTCTTTGAGGCCCCCGGGAGTGGAGGGCGCACAGGCACCCAAACGTCAGGGGCGTTGACTCCCACAAGCCACTTGCTATGACCATGGAACATCCCGTTCCATGTGGGTAAAACAGTTAACTCCAGTAAAGCAGACAGCGTATTTGCCAGCGATCTGGATAAAAGACGTTGATAACATGTAAACAATGTACCGATAACATGCGAATAGTGGATTCTCCTTTTCTGGCTGAAAAGTGGTTTTGAATGATGTTATAACTATTTCGCGATATTTTGTTTAATTCTGTACCTAAAATAAATCCTGAAGGTAATCTGTGCATTACATCAGTCTGTCATGAACATAATGAATGTGCAATTAAATGAATTAGTGAATAAATTGATACACCAATGAAGCACTGCTCTTTCATTGTAAAGTGCATCATATTGAAAGCAATGAAGATTTTTCAACAGGGAGAAGACAAACAGACCACCTGCGGTTTTAAATTACGGATGAAATTCTTCTCTTTACTCAATCTGTCCTACCAAGACCCATGGTGAATAAGCTCTCTTCAGCACAGGAGTATGGAGGAGGCTGGTCTGCTGAAACCTCTGCTTATAATCTGGCCAGATTGAGTCTCTGTTTCTTTGCACCCTGGGGAACTCCTGTTGATCTGACTGGCATCTTCATTTTTCGCTTTTACTATGATTGTAAATTATTCGTGGCAGAGCTTGTCCTTTTGTTCTGTGGTTGAACAGAACTCAGAGGAATAATGTCCGGGCGTGAGAACAGTGCAGGAAAATCCCCAAATGATAACCTGGGAAAATCAGAAGCTGAAAATTCAGTAAATCTATTTTTGCAATAGGTAGGTCCATGAGAGTGGTGCTGCACCTATCTGTCTCCTCCGCTGGAAGAGACAAGCCAGAATCACATGCAACTGTGTTAAGGTAGCGCTGCACCTGAGCTAACACACTAATTCTCAGCGGCGGCCATTAGCCCAAGCACATCGCTGCACTCATGTGAGCGTGTCCCTTCCGGGCTGCCTTACTCGTGTCCTTGTGGTTGGCTGTGCCCACTGCTGTAAACATATCTAAAGGTTTTCTCAGTGAAGTGCCACAAAAAAGGGTGACCAGCCTCAGCAGCGCATTGACCTTGAGGCAAAAAGGTGCAGAATTCAGAAAACAAAAGCAGAGCAGAGCTAAAGACAGCACAGTTCTCATGTAGGGCAGGATTTCTCCCTTGTGAGATAGCAGAAAGCTCGAGTCTTCCGCAGCAGCTCTTCTGCGAGGGCCCCAGAGATTCCCTTCGAACTCCTCACAAGAAAAACGTCTGCTTATCAGAGCTGGGAGAGGAAGGAAAGTTATTTCTTTCTCCAAAGAGCACTAGGAAAGAAGCGAGGAGTCCCTGCAGCATGACTGATTGACATCAGAGCACGGAGAGATTTTACAACGTAAAGCCTGTGATTGCAAGAAGGTCCTTTGGTAGGATCAGCTGATATACTGCGTCCTAACTGCAAGGACCCTAGGTCTGCCCTGAAACAGAAGTCTCCTTCAGTCTCCAAAAATTTTAGACAACAATGATAGATATTCTCTTATATTCAGTTATCTGGACCCAGATCAATACTACCAGAAGACACAAAAACATTGGGTGCCTGAAATACCTCAGCCCTAAGTTTCCTCTATAAAGGGAAAACAGTGCAGTTGTCTGTTTATAGGCAGTGCAGCCTCCCTCCTCTGCAGCCCTTGCCTCTCCAAGATTTAATCTGGAAAGGTAAAAGGGGATTTCAGTATATCTATTCAGTCCTCAGCTGCTGCACTGCCAACAACTGTGCTAATTTTCCCCTATTGTAACGGGCTGTTTAGGGTCCCAGCCAATGACCAGGGAAGCTGCTGGAAAGAATCCCACTGATTTCAATGGCTGTCTAACAACATGGATCCATATACACTGAAAATTAACTCCAAACTCATTTCATACAGGCCACAGGACTGTCCTCTGTTACTTGTAATTATCAGTTATTATTGTGAACACTGGATTTGAATTAATGCCCAAGAGTGCAGATGGACAGATATTTTTACCTAACAAAAAACCTACCATTTAACTAGGACTTTCTTAGAACAAAAGAGAATGGTTCCAGATGCTGTCCTTTTCCTTTTGCATCCTCACAGCTGCTGACCAGCTCTTTCTCTATGGTGTCCACAGCAAAATCTGAATCTCTTTTTAGTGAACTGTAAAATCTGTCCAAAAATTCTTTACATGCTGCAGCAAGAAAATAAAATCCTTAAGCTGAACAGCAGAAAGCTGCTGGCAAAGCTGCCAAAGGAATGTTAACAAGTTAGCTAAAGACAGGGATCATCAACAATTAAAAAAAAAAAAAAGGCTGCTGTGGAGTTTAAAAAAAGAACTTTAATTTGATCTTTTAGCTTTATAGATAATGGTGGCTCTGTCTGTGGGAAAGGAATTCATTCCGTCAGTTCTGTATGGATGCCATCAAAACTTTTTTTAATAAAAGGAGCTCAAGATATATCGCCACTTTGATCTCAGTTCAATAAAGCCAATCTTAAGAGTTGGTTTTAGCCTGGACCTTTAATTGTGTTTAATCACTTTTCCCAAAAATCAATGTAGTTGACATGATACTGACCGAGACCGGTCAGCAGAGATAAGGAAGAGCTATGGTCTAGCTACATCGTCCAATCACAATCACCTCTAAGGAGGCAACTAATGATTGTAGTTATCCTCACAACACCTTTGGGAGGAAGGGAAAAGGCTACTGTGCTTTCTTTCAGATGAAAAACTCAAGAAACAGTAAAATTACATTACTTGCTCATGATCACACAGTAAATCGCTAACCGAACACAAAATTAACTCCTTGTTTCAAGCTAGCACCCTCCCCCGTAAATCAGATCTTATGCCTAGTATAAGACATCCATCACTAACTGACCTCCTGTTGACCATGACCGATTTTGGTGTAGTCAGCTCTGGGTCACTCATTCAATTCTTAAACTGCTAATTTAGGCGCTGGTCAGTTTTCTATTGAAGTCATGCCACAGAGTGTAAAATTCATCCCAGTTCTCAATGAACACAGGGCTTTCCTCTACAAGTGCAAAAGTGAATTTCATGCGTATATCTCAATGCAACCTGCTTGGAAGGCTCTGGGCGTTCATCATTGCACCCTTTGTAATGTCATAACTTAGGTCTGCATTATTAATGCAAACATTTCATATTTACAAGGCATCTTCCAGCTACAGATCTCAGAACGCTTCCTATCTATTACTACAACCTTTCAACATCCCTGTAAAGTGATTTTGGCATCATTTAGGAGATGGAAAAACTGGAACATGGAGAGGAAAAAGGCCAAAATTTTGAAAGGAAGTTTTTTGAAGCTTTTTCTGTTATTGTTCTTGGGAAAAAGCTCACTTGAATGTATGTTTAAAAGTTCTCAGATTTGACATGAGCAATAAAATTGTTCAGCCAACCATGACCATCATAGATGCGACTAGAGATGCGAGCGCCTAGCATGCTCTACAGCAATTCCCGAAATAGCAATGAGGCTAATGCATATTTCTGATTTTAGTCACTTAAACTGTATGTGCAATTATGTGTAATGCGTGCTTAATCTTACTCTAAAGAAAATCATACCTATTTGACTTTCGTAACGGACTACAAAGCCTTCTCAAAGGTGACTTCTGTGAGTTCGCAATTCTACCGGTATGTCTGCTGTGTCTAATTAGCCATTAGTGCCTCCTTAGCTCTATCAAGAATAATCTGCAGTTGGGAGAATGGAGCCAGAAGAGAATTGTATCAGAGTAACTTGGAACAGGTTGGTTTATTCAGGTCAATGCTGTTTTCAGACTGAGTTAGCGGAAAAAGTCCAAGTCTTTGGCCAGCTCCCTCAGGACACCTCAGTGCGGGTCAGCAGCTCTTCTAGTGAACGATGGTCACTGTCTCATGTACGGGTTGATGTTTTGGTTGTCTCAGGCTGCAAAGCAACAGAATTTTTGCTACTTCATGACTCAGGCTTGTGACACGGAGTGGAATAAAGGATGGGCTATTTTGCCAGTAATCAAAGCTTTTCCAATAAAAGAGAGTAAGAAAATTAACAGTCTTGACTTCCAACTAAGAGCAGATTTTTAATATGCTTTGTGTCATTTAGAATACAAAAATATTTTGAGGTATTCTCTAATAAGCACTCTGGTGTAAGAAAAAAGAAATCTGGCTTCAGCTTTACTGTAAACCTACTGAGCTGCCAAACAGACTCAACGTTGCAGATTTGTAAGGCGCTGCAATTGCATGTTGCATTTATGCCACCTACAGGCAGTAACATCAACCTTTCAGCAGATTTGCCTGCCAGGCTTGCTGAGTACTCTTGGACTGCACTGGGAAAAGACTCCAAAGCAGTCAGCCCAACCCTCTACTCATAAAAAGCACTCAGTTCAGCTTATTAAAACTTAACACAAATATTTAATTAATCTGAGCCACTAATATGAACTTGCCTTTTCCATGTCACTTAGTTACTGGTACAGCGAAGCAATGAGAATACTGAAATCCACTTTTGTCAAGCGTGCTTTGAAATGTGCGGCAAGCCTTATGGCATACTCCGAAAAGGCTTTCATTCTCCACTGAAATCCAGTGCCTTTGGGGGTGATATACAGACAGACCTCCCAACAACACGAGACAGGGAAATGTATTCCTGTGCCCAAAATAAGTGATGCAAAAAATAATGATGATGTAATTACTGCTTGGGATTTAGGCAAGGAGTTTGAGGAGCCTCTTTCTATGCAAAAAAATCCCATGGAAGCTTTTACGAGCATAAGCGATGGGGCGGAAATTGTACATCATTAGGAAGTTAGCACCTCCAATAGGACTGTACAGTCTCATGCTGTCTCAGGGAACCGGCTGCGTTCAAAACCGGGGGGAAGTGCCACCTGGTGGACTGTTGTCCAGATCCCACTGCAGCTGGCTTCTCCCTAGAGCCTATTTACATCCCAAGGCCAGAGAAGATCAAAGGGCATGGTATTGCAACCGCCATCTTTAGCTTCCTTAGAGCTTAATTTCCTCAGAATTAACTCAGAATATGCATGAGATAATTAAAAGAAGTTCTCTTATCCTTCTTCCCTCACCCCAGAGGACATTTAAGAGCATATACTATTTGCTGGACATGAAAAAGTCTTGTTCAACAGACACACTTGCTTGCACTCAAAATACTTAGCAGATGTTACTGCCTTACTTGCAGAAATCTCCACGATTCTCCGGCAGTCACCTTACTTTGGACAGCGTCAGGGGAATCCATTTCTGCATCCAAGCTTCTCAGCTGACTGCGAGCTCTCAGTGCAAAAAAGCTTGAGCTTTTGCACAGGTTCATTTTATACTGTGCTAACAGTTGGTCTTACTGTGGCAAGTCTGGTTTTTGGATTGGCTGAGAGATCTGCCACGGAGTGGGAGAGACTGGGGTGCTCAGAAATCCTGCTTTAGTCTCACTGTGAAGGCTTGTGCTACCAGCCAGTCAGCTGGGAAATATTACTAACAGGTTTCAGCAGAGTACCTGGCTAAATCAGAGGTGGATTTTTGGCAGGGGGAGTTAAGAAATCCCTCTCTGAGCACACCTGAGCATGGTGAGTCTGCTAATGATGTATGTACCTGTGAATGTACAGGTCTCTCATCAGACTGCGGCCACCTCTCTCTCTTGCCTCTGGCTCAAAGGGACGGCTCCTCCTGGAGGTGTAAAGATGTATATGTCAGTTGCCTGAGTCCACACTGCTGCTGGCTTCAGTACTCTGCTCCTCAGCCCTACCCTTAATCAACAGCAAGAACATTAAGGTTTGCACTTACTTACAGAACTGTTATTGCAGGCAGGGCAGCCTTTTACATTTTATTTAGAAGTGGGTTGCTCACTCACGTCTCAGCCAACCCAGACGCAGTGGCAGCTCCAGAGCTTCCCACTAGCTATGGGGCAGACAAGCTCTTCTCGGTCCTAAACAACTACTACTGGCTGCATAAATCAGCTGCCATAATTCTCCGCCAGGGTGTTTCTTGTCTGCTTCCATGCAGGTTTGCTTGAACTTGGAAGGAGTACTAACCGCTTTAGTTAAAATAACCAGAACTTGTTTGTGTCTATCCTGATATGTCCATGGCATTACAATATCTGTAAAACAACCATGCATGCGCATAGCAGAATCATGAAGTAAACGGTGTGCATTTGTGTAGCAGAGACTTTGGCAGTGTGGCCACAAGCGCTTTTTGACACACAAATTACACACGCAGTTTTAGATTCTAATCCCAACACCTGTTTATCAGCAAAAAATGATGCAATTGGAATTAAGATTTCAGGGAAAACATCAGAAAGTTACTCTGGGAGGGTTCTGGTACTAGGGGCTTCTTTTCTCCTTTACCCTCCTAACTTCACTGTCCTCCATCTTAACCTTTGTCAAAGACACCCTCCTCCTTATTGCTTTCTCTCCTGAGATACCCTTCTATAATACTTTCTCCAGTCCCTCCAGGTCTCCCCTGTTCACCTCTACACTTCTTCCCTTGCCATTCCTCTGTCTATAAAGGGAGGCAGGAAAGGAGCTACAATTTGAAAACACTTTAAAGGTACTGTTTTCAGTTGTACAAGGTTTGCCTTTATCAGCCCCGGTATCATCTCACGCACATGGACTCCTCACAATTTGAGCTCCAGCCAGGCTTCCCCTTGGTCAGACTTCAGGCAGCTCAGTTGTTCCCAAAGAGATGGTCCTGTGACTAGAATACTTAGGAAACCCAGGAAAAGTTTTGTGACACAAAATTCCTCTATGACCTAGGTTAACTCCTTTAACCCTTACGTAATCTTCATTTGCTCCTTTAAGCCTTCTGCGTACCATATAAAGCAAGGATAAGGACAATTTTTACTGCTGGTTGATGCAGTAAGTCGGAACCATATTGCATTTAGTCTCCTTACAAAAATGAGAGCCAAATAAGCACCGTGAGTTATTACAGAAGCACTGTGATATTTACAGTGAGAGGGCACAAAAGTTGCGCTTTTTAGTGCAAAGACTCTGCTGTCTTTTAAGGTGCATGGAGAAACTGGCTGCATCCAAAACCTGCTCTCTGAGTGTTCCTCAAAAGGGATCTGTGGGCACGTGTCACTAAAACTGCGCTGGATATTGGTTTGTGACGTCTTTCTTCCGTGCGTTAGCTCAAATATAATAGTTAAAAAAATATTCTCCCACTTTCTTTTCCCAAACTGATTTAAGATCTACTGCTGCTAAGTCCGTTATCTTCCCCTTTTCACTATAGACCCTCTCAGCCTGTTTACCAACTGTGCTTGATTATTGTAATACATATTTGAATATGCCGCATAAAGCCAAAGGCAGAAGTTTTTGTTATTAAATGCAGCCTGTCTATTGTAATATACCTAAACTTGACGTGGGGGGAAGGTAGCCAACTTTCCTTTGCTGTCCCTAAAGCAGGCTGTTGCCTGAAGTACACCTGAGAAACACAAAGGTCCAAGGTTTTCTGGGACCAAAAAGACTACCCCACAACAGCTCTGTGTTCGTCATCAGGCCATGTGAAACGTGAGCAGCCTTCAACACGGCAAAACCGGTTTTGTCTGGAAGAAGTGAGCTCTGTATGATATTAAATTTCTCCAAATCATGACTTGACTTAAAAAGGACATGGGCTGGAAGTCTTTTTTTTTTCTTTCCGTGTAATAACGGTGAGATGGACTTCACCGGTGTCACTGTAGCATAAGAAGATACCGAGCTTTACTTGCAGACACCGGCCATGCACAGTTAAGACTACGGAAAGCTTGACTGGCAACAATTATGATACTTGGATGCAAATATCTACACCTTCTCCATGTGCTTCAGTGTCTGCAAATAACCCGAGAGAGAAAACTTTGGCATAAAGCAACCCCCCACCCCAAAATTACATGCATGAAATAGCTTCATTCACCTTCCTCTCTTTCAATCCCTATTTTCCTAGTGATTGTGTCACCTGGGGTTAAATCAAACGTTTGGAAAAAGAGTCTGACCCTAGCCCCTAGCTAGGCTGAAGTTTTAGTTGCGGTTCCACTTTCGGTTTACCCGTCACCAGCGGCAGGTTTCTGTGACAGAGAGGGGCGGCGACCGCGGCCTCCATCTCCGGTGCGACCCGCAGGCCCAGGGCCGAGGCCCCTGCGGGGCCAGGCAGCAAGCCTCCTACCCTGCCGTCACGCCTGGGGTTTCCGGGGGCTCGCCCGCAAGGGAAAGGGTGTTTGGGGACTGTTTCTAGAAGGAAGTAAAGACATTTGCATTCCTTGCGCACTTTTTTTACACAAGGCCCGATAGGCGCCGCGAGGACCGCGCTCCTAACGGCCGCTACCGCCAAAGCCGCCGCCCCCTCCCGCGGCACCTCTGCCTCGTTACTATGCGCGATGACGCCCGTCTCCTGATTTTTCTGATTGGCCGCTCGGCCGATTGACGACGCTGCCAAGCCGCGCCGAGCGCAGCGGCGCGGAGAAGGGAGGGAGGAGAGGGGGAACAGGAGGGGAACCTTGCGCTTCTCTGTGATTGGTTTGAGTGGGAGGGCGGTGCGGGCTCTGATTGGCGGGCGAGGAGAAGCGGGCAGCGGGATTGGTTCCGTGGGAGGGTAGGGGGGCGCGACCGGAGAGAGGGAGGGCGCCGTGCATTGTGGGGGAGGAGAGGGGGTAGCGCGCGTGGAGCGTGAGGGGTTAATGGCGGCCATCGGCGTCCACCTGGGCGCTACCTGTGCCTGCGCCGCCGTCTACAAGGTGCGGGGCCGGGGGCGGTGGGCCGGGACCGGGACCGGGACCGGGACCGGGACCGGGACCGGGACCGAGGCGGGGTGGGAGCTGGCTGCGGGCTGCGGGCGGCTCACGGGCGGCGCCTCTCTCCTCAGGATGGCCGCGCGGACGTGGTGGCCAACGACGCCGGGGACCGGGTGACTCCCGCCGTGGTGGCGTTCTCGGAAAGCGAGGAGGTGGGTGAGGCGGCCGGCTGCGGCCCTGGCTCGGGGGAGAGGGCAGCTCAGCCCGGCCCTTACCGTCCGCTCTCTCTCTCGTGCAGGTGGTTGGCTTGGCCGCGAAGCAGAGCAGGATCAGAAACGTTTCCAGCACTGTGGTGAAAGTAAAGCAGATCCTTGGGCGAAGGTAAGAGAATAGGTGCGATGTGAGACTCGAGGAGTTTAGTGTTCCCCGTCGAAGCTCGTCAGTGCGATGCGGCTTCAGCACTGGTCTGCTGAAGGTATTTTGTATGGAAGATATTTTATGCTTAAGCAGTAGCGGTTAGGTTAACCTGACTTTGACCGGAGTGTAAGTAAGTATGTTGTTGCTTTAAAACTTACCCTATGTTTCATTACAGGTGTGAAGAGAGGTATAGTATTTTGTACCAGAATTTGCTTCCATATTCAAATTTCAACAGGAATTTAATAATAAGTAGAACATTTGATAGGTGCTTAAGTTCCTTAACTAAAAAAACATGTTTTTTTATCTGCAAATCTTAGTGAGGCTAAAATCAACTCTGGCTAAGTTCATTTAAAATTTGGTATCACAGTTATTACAGTGATGAAATGCAAATGCATCTTGTTATTCTTCAGTTAGGGGACCTGTGACGATTTGCAGTGACAGTTGCAATGACTTTTAAACTAAACTTGGTGGCTCAGGTTTGACAATAGAGATTCCGTAAAACATTTTGGTGGTAATCTAGTTGTATGGTACGGTTCTTTAACTGAAATGAGTTGACTAGAAGCTATCTGTTCTGATGTTTTTCTTAGCATTTTTTTCAGAGCCTTATCTTTCTGCAGTCAGTGGAAGTTTAAAGAGGGTTAGCTTGTTGCTGCCATGTTATTTCGGTCAGTGCAATAAAAGTGATACAAAAATCTTTTATAACTGATTACTGAGGCTAGCATTAAGTTAAAGCAGGGTTTTTTTTCTCCTTTTAATGTTATGTGCTGTTTATCTTAACTTTCAAATATCTATTTCTTTCTTAGTTTGGGGGAAGGAGGTTGAAAGATACCAGCAGTCAGAGCCATTTCTTCTTCTTCTCCTGTATAGATGTATCCATAGTGAGAACAGGAATTTTGGGGGAAGTGTAGTTTCATATACTACAGACTTTACTAGGAACACCAGCGAGATGAATCTTTGAAATTTATTTATAAGGATTTGTTCTGCTGTTCCGAATTTGTCTTGATAGCTCTGGTGACCCACAAGCTGAGAAATACATTACGGAAAGCAAGTGTTCGGTGAGTATGATCTAATTCTTCTTGCTCTCAGAATAGCTTGTATCATTCTGTAGTTGTTTTTTTTTTTTATTGTATTGTTTGTGCCACACCATGCTTGTGTTCTTTAGTGATCAGCTCCCGTTATATGAGGTCTATATGATGCTGTGTAGAACGTGGGTCTGTTTCCACAAGGTGGAAGCTTCGCCATGTCCTGAAATCTCCCATTTTGGCATAGGCCAAAAGAAAAACTATCTGTGTCTCTGGGGCGTTCTCAAAAGGGATGGTGCTTCAATATATTCAGATAATAGCACCGTACTGTTTCTTAGTGCTGGTAGAAGACCCTCAGGGTAGGGCATTTGTGATTGCAAAAGCTTAACCACTCGACTTAATCAAGTTATTTAATTTGGCTAATACTGTGCTCGTTCCTGGAAATCTTCTGGCAAAGCAAGAGAAAAACTACCCTAAATCATACAAAAAGTCACTCTTTCCCTCACGTTCTTTTGAATCTGTAACTATGTGAGTACCACTTAGTAAGTTGTATCCGGGCTTTGACTTATCCCTAAGGGGAATGAGTTTTTTCACTGGTCTTTGACTCTTTGTATTGATAAGCTTATGTAGTCAACTGTTATTGAATATAAGCAAGTAAATACTCTTGCTCTGAAATTTCCTTTTGTACTAAGGAAAACCCCTTAATTGTAAAAGGAGGTCAGGAGCCTTTAACTCCATATCAATGTCACTATCCTATTTACTGGATAATGCAAGATTTCTTTGTGATCTGTCTTTGATAAATGTTTTGGAAGTGTTTATTCCCTAGCGAAATACTAACAGAGAGACTGTAAAGTCCAGTGCTTTTGACTTCAAATGGAAATTAAAGTAAACATTGCTGTTTCATTAATAACCAAATTAGACGTCTTAGGAAAGTGTGTTGGTTTTGCTTACAGATAATTGAGAAGAATGGAAAACTTCACTATGAAATAGATAATAAACTTATTAATCCAGAAGATGTCGCAAAACTCATTTTCAGTAAAATGAAAGGTATATAGTAACTAAAATCATAAGATAATTTGTTTAAAGCTGTCCTCATGTTTTTAAGATGTGGTGTGTTGGTTTTTTGCTTTTAATCAACATATTCTGCCTATGTTTATAAACAGAAACTGCTCAGTCTGCATTGGGTTCAGATGTAAATGACGTTGTTATCACTGTACCATTTGATTTTGGAGAGAATCAGAAAAATGCCCTTGGGTAAGAGGATTAAGATTTTTCTGTTATTTAACATGCCTAAAGCAGACCGGCTGGCAGATCAGCAACGGGAAGTCTCCTGCTGGACTTTGGTTTTCAGCTGTCAGTTGAGAAGTTGGAATGCTCTTTTGAATAGCGAAAATGCAATAATCAGGAAATAAAATCCTGACTCTGAACTCCATAAAGAGTTTACTACTGTGTCATAAGCAGTCAAATTCTGAATCCATTAAAGTGAGAGGGAGTTGTGATAACATCAGAGAGAGAATTTCATTTCAGAAGTATTATCTCTCATGGCCCTTCAGTGTCCTCTTAGGAATGTATGCAGTTTGTCTCTGTCTTCCTCAATGGTTTCCCACCCCTTTACACAGCAAAACTCGCCAACCCAAGTGGCTTTGCATGATATCGTTGAGGACTTTTTTTTTTGGTCAAAGAGGTGATACTGAATACATACAAAGACAGAAATCCTGTTATTGGGTATGTGGTTTCTTGGCCAAGTTTAAGAGAACCTTGCAGGGCAGCATAGGATACCCTGTACTCCTGTTGCTTCTGTTCTTGGAACGTACTCCGGGGGTGTCGGTCGCTCTCCCTTTTCATCAAAAATGACTGAAGTAAAATGAAGTTCTGCTTGGAAGTGCAGCTGCGAAAGTTTCTGCATGTGAAAAGATGAGCAGACTTTTGACATGTCAAAAGTCTAATCTGTGCATAATCAGCAGCATATCTTACTAGTTTCTGGTATTTGGAAGCTGTTAAGAGCCCTCCTGAAATATTGAAGGCATGCGTAGTTAGTCATAGAATGTAAGGGAGCTGGGTATTTGCAATATGTATAATGAATAAAAAAAACCAATTTTTCTAGCATACAAGTATCAAAGTAACTTCAGAATGGAGAAAATGAATTGTAGGACAGTTCCAAAGACACTGAACTTCCAACGCAATGTTTAAAGTAAGCCGTGGCAACTTGAATTGGAAGTAAAAGCATATTTTCCTCACGTAACATCTGATGAAATGACATACCAAACTTTTAATGCCATACACCTGGGAATAAGTTACCACAATTGCTTGGGTGTGGGTTTTTTGACTTTTCTGTTGAGGGGGCTGTTTTTTTAATTTTTTTAAAATGTGTAAGACTGATTGTCAAGGAAAACGCTGATGTATAAGTGCAGAACAGAACCAGCTACTTGAAGAGCAGAGTAGGAACTGAAGTTGTTCACAATTTTTCTTTTCCAGTTGCTTTACAGCTTGATATTAACAAAGTAACCAAGTTCTGAATTGGTGACGTATCTAGTTCTGATGAAGTCTTAATAGTGTGCATAACTCTAATGAAATCATTAAATGCTGTTATGAAATGCTGCTATGCCTTATCACAGGGAAGCAGCTGCGGCTGCTGGATTTAATGTTATGAGGTTAATCCATGAGCCATCTGCAGCTCTCCTGGCTTACGGAATTGGCCAAGATTCACCCACTGGGAAAAGGTAGAATTTTAATACTTAAATTTAAGCTACCATAGTTAAATCCATAGGAGTTTAACAAGTCAAGTTCTATCCTGAGAAATCTTAAATGGGGGGGGGGGGGGGAATGCTGTCTTGCTGTAACAGTAAATATAAAATTAATAATTTGAAGCTCCGTCTTCTCTTTTTTTCTGTAAAGCTGTTTGCCAGTAGCCCATAATGTTTCAAAACCCTTTGTAGTTCTGGTGTTGTTTTTTTAAGATACGTTTGTCTCCAGATTCTGTCTTGCTCTTTCATGAGCAGACTGGCTTCAAGGAAGATGTATCCCTTTACTTGCATAGGTTTAGGTGAAGCTGATTTATAATTGTGGGAGTCCTTGTCATTTTACAGACCATAGAATAACTAAAGCTGAGTTCCTAGACGCAGCAGGTGGACTTGGTTTCCCTAATATGACTATTCAGATAATTTGCAAGGTTTTCAAAATAACAAAGACCACCCACAAGGCAAACAGATGTTTTATTTTTTCTTGGTGTTTTTTTTTACCCTCTTATAATTGCATTGTATGATGTTAAACGTAATATCGAGTACTGATTTGTTTTGTAGGGTAAACATTGGCTACTCTTCCTGTATTTGTATCTTGTCCTTTAGGGAACCTTATAACTTAGTTGCTGGTACCCCAGATGCATTAAATTCAAACAGCCCGAATCAGGTTCTCTTTACAAAGAACTGATCAAAACCTGAAATGTATTACGATGATGATCTTTTGGAAAGACAAAACAAACACAATTGTAGATGGTTTTAATACTCTTTTTTTCCCCCTATGGCAGCAATGTGTTGGTTTATAAACTTGGTGGAACATCACTCTCTATCACAGTCATAGAAGTAAACAGTGGAATATACCGTGTTCTGGCTACAAACACAGATGATAGCATAGGTGGAGTTTGCTTCACAGAGGCTTTAGCGCAACACTTAGCGTCTGAATTTCAGAGGTAGGTTTTGAATTCCAAGTATGTATGTTGTTAGCACACAAACTTCATTGTCTAATGTTCACGTTCAAACAAAAAAAAAAAAAAAAAAGGATGTTACTTTGTTCTGGCAGATCTAGCAGGCTGTCCATGACTGAAATGACTCAGAAATATTAAAGAAACAGTTAGCTGTTGGTGGGAGGGAGGAAGGGGAAAGATGTTGGTTTTGGGTAGGCGTTGTCTGAATTCAGTGCTGGAATTTTTTTTTTTTTTTTTTTTTGGTGCTGTGCTACAAACTTCTGTTTGGAGTGATGCGTGTGACCACTGACTGCATATATCCTTTCAATTAAAAGCTCTCAGGGGGCACGGATTTAGCTTGCTGCTGTGTTTGTGTATTTGTGTGTGTGTGCATGCATGCGCTTGTTGGCATGAAAGACCATGGAGAGGCCTGGGTTATCGTTTCACACTATGATGATGAAAAACAACCAATATATTATAAGTTAGGTTTTCTTGATGACAGTTCTTTTGAGTTTCCTTTGTTAATACAAAGGAATAAGCCTGAAAATATTAGTGTTTTCATATACTTCTAAAGCCTTTAAATATTCTAATCCTCTGAGAGCTGCTTTTTAGAGACTGTTTTGAGGTGGCCAACTGAGTACTATCACACAGTGAGACTTTTTGGACGAAACGTTATTTTGTTAACACGTCTTACGTTCCGTGTTTGATTGCTTACGATAACCTCGGTGGTTACAGATAATTTGCAGCGTTTTCTTGCTGTTTCTTGAGTTACTTACAGGATTCATTCGGAGGAGAAATCTCTCTGTATGAGACTTGAGAAATCTCTGTCTGATAAACACTAGTGTCTGAGTTCACAGGAGTGCCTCTACCCAATGTTCTGTAGTTGAATTTGAAATACTTTTATTTTTCTTGATAAACTTTCAATAGGGCAGTATGGGCAGTACTGAAACGTATGGTGGAAATTGTTCAATAGCTTTAACCTCTTTTTCCTTTCAGAAAGTTAGCATATCACTCAAATGTGTGCTTTCCTGAATACCTTTCTGTTTAACGTAGGTCTTGTAAACATGATATCAGAGGAAATCCCAGAGCCATGATGAAGTTAATGAACAGCGCTGATCTTGCAAAGCACTCGCTATCAACCCTGGGAAGTGCAAACTGTTTTGTAGATTCACTATATGATGGCTTGGATTTTGATTGTAATGTGTCCAGGTAAAACAACTCTGGAAGTTACTTCTCCTATATTGTTTTGTGCTTTAATTTTTTTTCTGCTTCATTTTTAGGTTGTTCAATAAAATTTTACATTGGTGACATTAATTTTAGAAATAACTAGGCTGAAAGAAAGCAAATTTTTGTCTTTTATCTTTGTTTCGTGTTAATGGTTCTGTTATGAGGAAGATCTTCAGTAGTTGGGCAGTAGCACTACACAATGTTGCCATAATGGTTTGAAGATAAACTGAAAAAAGATACAGGGAGGCCCCATGTTTAGAACCTGTTTGATTGAAAGGAGAATCAGTGCTGGAATTATTCAAGGCGCTTTTATTCTCTTAATAGACTTCTTAAAAAGGAAAAGGCTTTTAGTCTCTTTTCACCGAAATGAGCTCCAGAAGAACAGGAGCCGGGGAAACTTTGTCTCTCTTTTTGACAGCTGGGAGTGGAGAAATGCTTTCTGTCTATTTATGGGAGTTCTTTTGTTTATACTGCTGTGTCCTCCTGAAAGCTTTTTCTCTCCTGGGGTGGTCTCTTAATGAAATATTTTGCTGACCTTTAGTTGCTCTTCCAGTCAGCAACTTTGGCAAAATGAAATAGATTTTTTTTTAAAAAAAAAAAATCAGAACTGTGCATGTGTTGTTGCACCAGTTGGATTTGGTGAGATAAGGCACGGTATGTCTGCCGATCCAAGAAGTTCTGCTGTACAACATCTGTTTGGCTCGGCTTGGATTAGGATTCTAGTCCTGTGAACTACAGTGTTGCAGAATTTGATTCTGTGCTCGTGCAGAGTGAAGCTTGTTCTTCAGGCTCTTTCAAGCCTGGAAACATACAAAAGTTATGATTTTTGTATGTTTAAGTAACCTACTCCTGTGTATATGCAGGAGACAATTTGCCTCTGAAAATTCAGCTGGCATGTTTCAGTCTCTGTGTCCCTTTGTGTCAGCTTGAAGCTGATAGAATGGTTCCAGGATTTTTGCTTCTTAATTGTCATGACTTGTATGTGAAAAATGAGTGAGAAGGGGTGTTTTTCTAGAGTGCACTTTAAAAAAAAAAAAAAAAATCAGTCTGCACAGGTGTTAGTAATAGAAGCAATAGTACAGCTATTTTCACAGTAAAATCACTTCTTTGGGATTAATGGTTAAGGGGGAAAAAAGACTTTATCTACTTGAAAAAAAATTTATTTAATGTGAAGATTAGCTAAGGAAGTTAAGTATATTCTAAAAATGATCGTTCTTCCATTTCAAGTGTTTACTCTTCTAGTGGTTGAGACAGTATTTCTTATTTTTATTCTTTTTTTCTTTTTTTAGGGCCAGGTTTGAACTTATTTGTTCTCCACTTTTTAGTAAGTGTATAGAAGCAATTAAAAAACTATTGCAGCAAGTTGGGTTTACAGCAGATGATATTAATAAGGTAATAATGGAAATAATTTTTGTCTCTAGTATGCTTTTTAACTCCACAAGAAAAATTTGAGACCCGTTTTCCTTACGGACTGTAATAAGATTATTTCCCGATGTGTTTAAGCATTTTGGATCGGGTTCAACAAAGTATGTAGGCTCAGGCTCTTAGAGCTCCTGTCCTTGCTTTAATGTCAGTTTTTTGAAGTTAAGCAGAAGTTAGTTTCAGAGTCTGGAGTGTGTTTTGCAGCTACTTATTCACTAAACGATAAAGTATTCATCTGAATTCTGTGTATAACTCGCAGTAGAGCTGAGGATTATTTTCTTCAAGTTCAGTCAGTAGACTTTTTCCTCTACCTTCACTGAGCTTTGGATTGGGTTTGCTGACACTTGTGAAGATATTATTGGACTTGGCCTGTCCTATGAGTTGAACAGATCCCTTAATGTCTGCTTGGCGCCCATGTTCAGCCGCCCTTCGTTTCCCTTGTTAACCTAAAAACTTATGATTTGGCATCGGATGTGTTTATACCTTTTTAAGGAGTAAGGTAGCAAATATCACTTCGTTTCATTCAAATGTCTGCAGCTTGGTACAAGAGTAATTTTATCTCAGCTGCTGTATGCCTGTGTCTGGAAAATAATGCTGTACTGTTGCGTGCGAAATCCACCAGTAGCAAGTATTCTACAGCAAAAGTTAGCCAGCACTTCCAGTGATATGGACTGCCACTTCAGACTCTTAATTACTGTTCACTCTGATTTTTGAATTCTAGAAGTAGACTAGTGAAGTATCCTAGGCCATTGTTCGCAATGTCTTTTGTTTTCTGGTGGCAATACATCAAGTGGCCCACTGTGCCCCCAGGCTTTAATAATCCTGTTAAATAAATGCAACTGTAGTAAAAAACAAGTGAGCCTAACTAATGGTTTCTGAGTTATGCTTTACACGACTAAAACTGGGAGTTAGCTTGATTTCCATATCTGGTTGATCTCGAGTAAGTTACTGTAAGAAATAAAAGGTTTATAAGGGCTCTTTTCCTAAGCAAGAGGACCAAGCAGCACAAAGTCCAGCAGCTGGGTACCAGTGGCGTTCTCAGGGTTTGATACTGAGGCCAAGATTGTTTAATATCTTTATTAAGAACCTGAATGACGGGGTAGTATGCGTTCTCAGCAAGTTTGCAGGCAGTACCAAATTGAGGGAAGCAGTTGTTACACTGGAAGGCTGGGCTGCTATTCAGAGGAACTCAAAAGGTAAGACAAACGGACCGACAGAAGCATCGTGAAGTTCCGTGAGAGGCCAATGTAGAGTCCTGCATTTGGGATGCAGTAATCCCATGCAGCAGGATAGGCTGGGGGTTGATTAGCTAGAAAGCACCTTTTGGAAAAAAAGATCTGGGGCTCTTGGTCAACAAGTTAAAACAAGAGTTGGCAGAGTACTATTGCAGCAAGGAAGGCCAGTTGCCTGCTGGCTTGTAATAAGCGTAGCCAGTAGGTGTAGGAAAGAGATTGTTTCCCTACCTGGCGCTTGATGAGACTGCGTATAGGCTCTGTCCAGTTTGGGGCTTCCTGTAGAAGAAAGGAGACTGACATACTGGAATGAGTCCAGTTGGAGGGCTCCCAGGAGGGTTTGGGGCTGGAGCGTATGGCTTGCAAGGAAAGACCGAGAGAATTGGGGTCTGTTCGGCCTTAAGAAGAGAAGGCTCAGGGAAGATGTTGTTGCCGTCTACCGCTGTATAACGGGAAGGCGTAGGCGAGGCAACACGAGACTCTTCTGAGAAGTACATGATGGAAGGATGGGTGGCAATGGACACAAGTTGCAACATGGAAATTCTAGATAAAAATAAAAGAATTTTTACTGTGTGGGTGGTCAGACTCTGTAACAGGGGCCCAAGGGAGGCTGTGGATTCTCTATCTTCAGAGATAAGGTCCTGGGCCGTTTTTTCTAACTGGGCCTGTCCTGAGCAGGAGGTTGGACTTGACGGACTCTGGAGGTTCCTTCCAAACAAACATGGCTTTATGTTGGATTCCTAGATTTTAAAAATGTCACTTCATCTAGCTGATGCTCCCTATAAGAGGCACTTCATCAATATACTACTTCAAGCTTGCCTTAATTTCAAATGCAGAAAACCCAGAAGTCAACATAACAATTTTTCTAACAGTTACAGATGATAAAATATCCCAGAGCAGTTTGTGCCTCTGTACTGAAAGTTGGAGCGTGTCTCACTTTATAATTCTGAAGAAAGATTTGAAGTCATTGATGCATATTTCCTAGGTAGTTCTGTGTGGTGGGTCTGCTCGAGTGCCAAAGCTACAGCGGCTGACGCATATTTCCTAGGTAGTTCTGTGTGGTGGGTCTGCTCGAATCCCAAAGCTACAGCGGCTGACGCATATTTTCTAGGTAGTTCTGTGTGGTGGGTCTGCTCGAATCCCAAAGCTACAGCAGCTGATCAAAGACATTTTTCCAACTGTGGAGTTGCTGAACTCTATTCCTCCGGATGAAGTAATTCCCATTGGTGCAGCCATAGAGGCAGGAATTCTACTGGGGAAAGAAAATCCCTCTTTAGAAGAGGAAGCACTCTTAATTGAGTGTTCTGCCAAAGATATTCTACTTAAGGTAAGGCTAAAATTGTTTAACTTTTGAACACTTTACTATTGTGATGAATACACAGTACTGCTTCTGTGGTACTGATGTTAGAGGTGTGGTATTGCTAGAGGTGTGGTATTGCTTTAGTATTGGTCTTACAGATAAGTTATCGGTCGGCTCTAAGTGTTGATTTAAGCTTTTCAGAACTGGTAGAGAAACTCCTCTTGACTTCAGTGGGGGTTAGATTTGGTCCTTGCTATGTTACGCTGGCTGGATTGATCATGTATTTATAGTTATTTCAATCTTTGGAATTGCTGTGATGGTAAATAACCTTCAGCAGAAGGTCTGAATCTTGAGGTTTTTATTTTTTTGCATGGCACACTGTTTTATAGCTTCCAGCTCACTGAAGCGTAGAGAAAGGCATGAACTTTTTTTTTTTTTCTTTTTTAAGGGAGTAGACGAGTCAGGGGCTGACAAATTCACAGTGCTATTTCCATCAGGGACACCATTACCAGCTCGAAGGCAGCACACCTTGCGTGCTCCTGGAAGTGCTGCTTCTGTGTGCCTTGAGCTATATGAGTCATTAGGGAAAAGTCCTTTGAATGAAGATGACAAATTTGCACAGGTGAGTATGCACATTCCTATACATTTTTATGCGAATTATTTTTTTTGCAGACCCACCTGATTTCCAAATAAAATAAAACCAAAATTAACCCCACCCCTACCAAACCTCTCGTTGCAAAATTAGAATGACATGCATCTTTTTGGAAGTTATCCTTAAACATACTTTATAGCACGTTTGTGGAAGAATTTAAGCACTCTTTAAAGAAACTTTAACTCTTCCTCTTAAATTTCTGAATGCCTGTCTGGTTTTCACGTATGGCTCTATGGCAGTGCAGCTGATCTGGGATGAAAGTTCATAACCAATCATCTCGGTAGTATGCAGGTCTCCAAAAAGTTTAAAAATAAAATTACTGGAGGTAACGAGGCGGCCAGTGTATGTACTATTATACTTTTTAATAGTCCTAGATTGGACGAGATCTTAGCATTAAATACCACTCTGAAAATCAAGTGTGGTAAGATGAGATAATTAAATCTTCATCTGGCATGAAGGTATTACTGATGAGTCATTCCATTAAGAGAACACAGCTTGCTTTAAACAGTATGATGTACTTAGTTTTCCTTCAGTTCCCCTGACTTATGGAGGCGAGTGCAGGGAACGTGTGGCTGGAAATGGACACCATGCTTGAGGAGAGTTTCACTCCACCGTAGGGTTGCCCAAAGGTCTGTGAGGGGATAGGTCATTGTGCAGTAATTATAAAACTGATCCTAGATAAAGGAGCATGTTCACCTTTTACTCCAGTCCATGAGAGTTGTAGGCTCTCCAGCCATCTTGATAATAGACTCGGAAACATGAAAACAGGTATGTAAATAGCTAAACGCATATAGAATTGCACTACACCTGTATGAAATCCACTAAGGTATGCTAAGGTATGCTTTGATGTTAAATTATTAATAGCAGATGCTAAACAAAATGAATTGTGCACCTTATCACTTGTATTGCTGTTGTCTTTCCGTTAAACTCCTGTGCAAAGATCTAGAGAATTTATATTTTATCTTTTTTTAATAGATTGTGCTCCAGGATTTAGATAAAAAGGAGGATGGTCTACATGATATACTAACTGTCCTCACTATGAAGAGGTACCCAAAATATTTCTTGTTCTGCTCTTGAACTTGCTGTGTGGTGCTTCTGAGATTCTTCCGAGTCTCTCTCTCGCTCTCTTTTTTTTTTTTCTTCATCCTTGTTACAAGAACGTTTAGTTTTACTTTAAGAAATGTCAGCGTTTCGTTGTTGGGCTGTGTCTTCACAGGGACAAATTCTGTAAGAAAGCATGTTTTTCATACAGTAACTTCTGTGCTTTCATTGGTCAACAGTAGCAAAGCCTGAGAAATGCTTTAATTTTCCCCAGAGGACCTTTCCTAACCTGGCCACTCTCTGATTCTGTGATACTGACTAATAAGAAAGGACAACCCTTTTTTGCCTCTCTTAGTTTCTTGACATCTTTATCAGAAAAATTACTGAATGTTTGACTGGAGGTTAAAAGAAAAAAAAAAAAAAAACAAACACAGTGCAACTTTGGATTGACATTAGAGTTATTGGAGATGTGATGCTATGTGCATGAGGTTCTTTACTGGGCTTTTGGGACAAAACTAAAGGCTCTTAAACCAATAAGTTTTTTTGCTAGCCGTAGTTTTAGTAAAAATGGAGTTGAGACATAAATGTCAGTGTTGGCCACAGTCTCCTTTTTGCATCTCTGGAAAACTCATGGCAGAGATGAGTACACTGACACAAAATTCATTGGGACTAGTTTTGCAAACAAGTTCAACAGCTTGATGGGCAGAGAGTTTGATAGTTCATCCATGAAAAACTTAAAAATGGGCAGATAAGTGATAACTACCCAAATCTTAAAGAAACTATTCAGATCAAGTCAGTTGAATTATTACTGATCGTTTACCCATTGGTTCAACTGTTGTCGTCTTCCATTAATGCAGCAACTTGATGGCACTGTTTCGGTGGCATCATCAATTCACAAATAACGTATTCATATAGATGTGGCAGAGCCTTACAGCTTTATTTTACCTCTGGAATTATACAGCTGTCTGTTTTGACTCCTACGGGAATAAAACTTAATGCAGTTGTGTAGAGAACTCTTTAGGTAACTCTTGAACTGCTGAGTAGTTTAACTATGCTTGACAGTAGTCAAGATCTCAAATTCCCTGTGAAGTAGGGGTAAGGAAATTTCTGTGTGTGTGTTGTTTTTGTGGTGGTGGTGGTGTTTTGTTTTTTTTTTTTTTTTAATGTCCACACTCTCGGGAAAAACTGAGGTGGGTTCTGTCTTCATTAGTTGTAATGGATCCATGAAGGACTTCATACATATGCTGCGTTTGTGATGAAAACCTGTGTTCTTACCCTTTTAGAAACAGCATTGTTAAGCATGAGAAACAATGCTGCAGGAAATCATGCTTCCTAAATCTACCTTTTACACTAGATTAAGTGGAGAAGATCTCTTATTTCGCATTTAAAAACAAGAAAGAGAAAGTTATTTGAAGGGATTTCTCTGGACCTGCTTAGGCCTTAATAGTAGGGGTTGGATCATTTGGAATAAAATTTCACTTTCTGCTACCTTCATACATTACTTAGACTAAGTAGTTAAAACATTTGGTGGTCTTCTGAGGATTGCCATGAAGTTCACATCACTTTTCTAAATAAGAAAGTTTTCTAGATGTTGCTAAGATACTACTTGCTGTTTGAGTACACAATACTTTTTTTTTTGTTGTTCTTGACTACCAGATGTATTAATGCTCTATTCATAGACTTCACCAGAAATACCTTGTTAGTCATACAGAGGTTTGCACTTAAGCTGTGTTTTCCTTGTCAACCTTTATATAAGCAACTGTATATTGCAGAGAACTTGCAGTATGTTAAAGGGTTTTTTTGATAGTATTTAGGTTAAAAGCTCAGTGAAGAGTTCACTGGAAACCATCATCTATTTCTCCTAAATCTTAGGCATGACTACTTCATATTATGTCTAGATGAAGTAGGATTTGATGCTACCTCCAATTCTTTGACTTAAAATTGATGCTTTCTTCTTTAAAGCTTGCTTGTTATTTAAAAGAATATTTCTGCTTTTCTAAAGGAGAACTGTCATGCTTTCAGAAGACCTCTTTATCTGTTGGTTGCTGTTACTCAGAGTTTCCAAGATAGATATTTTGAATGATGTTACTACATATCTGTTTACAAACTCCTATTAAAGGAACTTAGTTACAATACAATAAACATATAAATATGTAATCATGTTCCAGAGTCTCTTCCATTATGAAGAAGACAGAAGCTTTAATGGAGAGCAAGAAGTGCATATCTAACTACTCAGCACAGTAAACTAAACTTCATAAATCAATTTAATCTGTGGTGAAGCTTGTTCTCCACTGGTTTGTGATGTTACTCTTTTTTTCTCTTCGTCTGCATGAAGAATATCGCTGTTAATCCTCTCTGAAACATGCAGTAACATATTAATAAGATGTATGTTGCGATAGTCCTAAACGTACCTTTTTATTTTATCTAGGGATGGGTCCTTGCATGTTACCTGCACAGATCAAGATACAGGAAAATGTGAAGTCATCACTGTTGAAGTGGCATCATAGTCCCATTTGAAAGGAAGCATTTTTCTGAGCTGTTTTTGTCTCTTGTTGGCTTGTCCTCCAAAGTGATGACTATCTCTCAAGTGTCTTTAATTATTCGTAGAAGACTGTAATAAACTGAAGTAAAACCTTAGTTTGCCACCAAGTCTGTTTGGAGTGGGAAATACAGAATGTTGATCTAGACATGCAGACAGATGAGCGTTGAATTATCGGCAGCACTTTTTTTTAAGAAAAATAAAAAAAGGTCCAAAAGGCAAATCGTCAGGGCTATGATTCAGGAACAAGCATATTACATAATCTGTAATATTTGTGATTTGATTCGAAAAGGATTTTTCTGTAGACTAAGCAAGACCTATACCCATGTGACCAGTATATTTGCAGTTTCGACAGCAAAACAAGAACTAACAAAAAGCAGTCTTGTAAGTATCTACTCTCAAACAACTGTACCAGATTGTACTAAAATCCTGTATAGCCTTGAAAAGGTTACCTGGAACCCCAGAGGTGATGCCCATTTGAGCTGGGCTCTTGAGAATTGGATTTTTCTGTGGAACTATTGTAAGACGTTTTTGTGATGCTACCTGAAAAATGTGTTTAAGGGGTATATGTGCTTATTTATGTGTTGTTAATAAAATACTTTTTTATACAGTTGCTGACATATTGTGGCACTCTTCTAATTTCTAGCCAGACAAATTGATATATGTAGTGACTTATAAACTGATAGCCTTTTTTTCATTTTAGGTGCAGGATTAATAAAAAGGAGATGGAGCAGGCCAGTGTACTTACAGGATGTGGGGATCTCAGCCTAATGTGTAGGTAACAGGGACATCAGTTAAATCTGCCATAGGACCATGTGTTATCTTGCCAAATATTTAATATATATTAAATTACCTTACAATTAAGAGGCATAAGCAGACACCAGAGAAGGGGATGCCAGTTTGGGATTTAGGAGACTTGGATCCAATTATCTGCTCTTCTATAGATTTCAAATGCTTAAATCTTCTCTTTCTCAGTTATGCATCCTAGAAAATGTATTGTAGTATTCTTTCTCCCTCTCAAAAGAATTAGATTCTATAATAGCAGAGTTATAAAACTTAGTGCACTCCAAACGTGTTTTATCAGATGAAACACCGGAAGTGTAAGGCTGTCTTAACTAAGGTGCTGTGTAAGTTCTGCCTCCCCTGGCTCTGCTGCTTTGATCCCTTTAAAAACAGGTAAACAGTTCGGGAACTCCTGTGTGAAAACTTGTAAACGGAGGCTTGGGAAAGCCCATGTCTTGTGCCTTGCGGCAGGGAAGCCCTACAGCCCTTACCCAGAAATGGGTGCACTTTTCTTCGCTGTGACAGAAATCCAAGTGAAGAGACACTTGGCGCTAACTAGCGTCCAGACGTACATCCCGTCAGCCTGTTTTGCTCTATGTAACTTTTAATGGTACAAATTCAGGGGGGTTGTGGGATTTTGAAAGGTATGTTAAGAGCAAGAACCTCTTCCGAGACCTGAATTGTGAGGAGAGCCTAAGTAAGGCTTCCCTCGGCTTTTCTGTCTCGCAGCTCTGCCTTTCCGCCTGCTGCTGCGGTGCCCTCAGCTTCGGGGGCTCTCTACACCGCTTCCTTCCCTGTGGGGAAGGCCGGGTGCTGACGGGGGGAGCGGCCAGAAAGGGAGCCTCAGCCGGAGGAGGGGTTCGGGCAGCTAGAAGGGGGCCGCAGCCCTTCCCTCCCTTCCCCTCAGGCCAGGCGGGGAAGGGGCCGGGCCGGGCCGGGGGTGCCGCCCGCCGCCTCACAACGGCGGCAGCGCCGCTGCCAGCCGGGGCGGCCGTTACCGCCGCTTGCCGCCAAAGCCCCTCGGTCGCCGCGGGGGCGGGGCGAGCCGCGCGCGTGCGCGCTGGCACGGCGGCGCCACTCCCGCCCCACAGCCCGGCCGCCCCGCGCCGCGCCCCGCCCTTTTCCGGCGGGGGCGGAGCCGCGCGCGGGCCCTCGACCCGCGCCTCGCGCCTCCGGCCTGAGCGCGGCCCCCTCCAAGATGGAGGGCTGGCGAGGAGGTGAGGTGGCGCCGGCCGCCGCGGCGACTCGGCCCGTGGCGGGGGCTGGGGTTGGGGCCGGGGCCGCTCGGAGCGCCTCTCCCGAGCCTTTCCCCCTCACCCTCCTCCTCCTCCTTCTTCTCCTCCTCCTCCTCACGCTGGGCGGGTCGAGAGGGAGGGCGAAGGGAGGCCTCCCGTCCGCCCTCAGGGACGGGGGAGCCGCCGCCGGCCCGCCCCCCCTTCCCCCCCCCCCGGCGGGGCTCCGTGAGGACGGTTCCCCCCCCCCCCGCCGCCGCCGCCGCCTCAGCGCGGCCGGCCGGGGTGGGGGCCCGGCGCCTTGGCGGGCTCTGCCCGGTGCGGCGAGGGGCTGAGCGTGGGGGCGGGGAGGGGGCCGGTGCCTGAGGTAGATCGGGATGGGGATGGCGGGGGGGGGGGGGAAAGGCAGGGAGAGGAGCGGGGGGGCGCCCGGGGCCGCTGCCGGCGGGGGGTGGGGGAGGAGGAGGGCGTCTAGGGGAGCGCCTGGGGCCACCGCCGCCCCCTCGGCGGCTTCCCAAAGTTTTGGCGGCGCGCCGCGGAGGCGGACTGCTTGCCGGGGAGGCGGGGGGCGGCCGCGCCGGCCCTTTCCCGGCAGCGGTTGGGAGCCGGGGCCGCGATAAGGCTCGGCGGGAAGCGGGGGGAGCGGTGCCGCCTGCGGGCCTTTCCTGGTGCCGCCCGGGAGCTGACGCAGGAGAGCGGCCGCCGCGCTAGTCACCTTGGCTCCGCCGCAGCGTGTGGCTCCGGCCCTAAACTTCATCTAACACCCACCTCCCCCTTCCCACCCCCAGCAGTGTTTTCTCGATTCTCGCACGACTTGGCACTCTTCCGTAGTCGCTCGGTAGTCTGTGGAGCGTAGCGTCCCTTTAAATCTTCCTACCTGACAAGACATCGGCGATCCTTCTCGAAGAGTGCTTTGGATCTGTCTTGCTCATCCAGTCACCATGGTTGCATCGCAAGTGCTTGGTTTCCCCTTGGCTAACTGCACATACCCGCGGTCTTGCGAAAGAATGAAGGTTTCTTTGTAGTTCAGTTCTGGGATGCTTCATAGGCAAATTACTTAATTCTTAGTATAGTTTTCACTCGTGAAGGGCTGCTGCAGCGTCTGCCCTCTAAAAGGTTTTGTTGCTACTAATAAATATACATGTTGTCACGTGGAATGAAGGTTCAGGTAGGGAGTCACTGACCTGTTTCACTTTCTGCACTACAGTAGGATTAAGTTTGACTTTCTGAAACGCTGTAGTTGTGAAAAAGACTTATGGACTGCTATTACAAATGATAATCTGGGGACTTTGGGATAAGGCAAAAAATCAAGTGCATAATGATTTCAATTTAGCTGAGACATTAAATAGGATTCTTTACCAATTTTCTTATTGTAGCTTGGTATGTGCCATGTCTAGCTTCACTTGAGACCCTCCAAGAATTATGTAGGAAGGAAAATCTCAGATGTAAATCCATTGGAATCACCAACAGGAATCTAAAGAGTTATGAGGTGGAATATTTGTGTGACTACAAGGTAGACGAGGTAAGAGAAATCCAGACCAATTTGATCACTCTTTCAGCTGAAGTTTGGAAGCAAGCAAAAGGTAGTTTTGCTGATGATATAAAGTTGTAGGCTCTTAGGACAAAGCTCTCACTGACATCAAACAAAATATCTTTTTAACTTTGAACTGTAAACAGAAAGTGGTATACTTACCACTTTCAATATGTTGAAGGAAGGTCTTTTTTGAAACGATGGAGATGTTGGAATAAAAAAATGTTACACCCTTATGTATCCGGAGGTAAAGGAAAATGCTGATGCCTTTAGGTTGTAGCTTGGTATCTATTATGCTTCTCCTTTGTTTGCAGGTAACAGTCTGTTTTTCTCTTGAATGTTGTTCTTTGAAGAGTCAGGGCCATGTGCTGCAACTGGGTTTGTTTGGCTTGATCTTGCCAGTGAAATTCAGTTTCAGGATTTGGCCTTGTTACAGTTACTACAGTTACTTGGTCTTTTTTTAAAAAAGTACAAAATGTATGCCTGTTGACTGTAAATACAGTGTTAAGTGTTTTGAATAGCTTGTTCCTTTAGGATGATGGTTGATATAACAAAGAGGGGGCTGGGGTTTTTTGAGATTTGTTGGGTAAGTTTAGATTTTCTTTTCTGTATGTGATGTCACTGTATTCTGCTTGTGCATACAAGATACGCAACTTAATGTAACTGCTTTAACAAGCTAGCCTCCTGCTGGTGTAACATTGGTGATTTGAGTTCTTCTTTCCAGCTGTGTTTTTTTTTTTTTTTTTTGCCCCTAGAGGTGATACGCAGAGTATGCAAAGTTGTGCCATCTGTTAACTTGCAAATGGAAAACTTGGTTTTCTTTTACCTTTCTCCCCAATCCTAACTGTTATGGGGAAATCAAGACCTTCTTCAGTGTTTGCCATTACTTAACTCCAGTGACTCTTTTGTATTTGTCTGTATGCTCTCTGATGCTAGATTTCAGTAGATTGTCTGAGTTTGGCTAAATCTGTATGTGTTTCTGTATTTCAAGGGCACAGAATACTATCTTGTCAAATGGAAAGGATGGCCAGAATCTTCAAATACTTGGGAACCTTTGAAAAATCTGAAATGCCCATTGCTTCTTCAAAACTTTCTCAGTGACAAGAATGAATATTTATCTCGAGTAAAAGAAGGCAAAGCACTGAAAGTGAAAAACCATGTTAAAGCTTTGAAACCTGCAGTTGCAGATTACATTGTAAAGAAGGCTAAGCAAAGAATAGCTCTGCAGAGATGGAAAGAAGAACTCAACAGGAAAAAGAATCATAAAGGAATGATTCTTGTGGAGAACACTGTGGATCTTGAAGGCCCCCCTTTAGACTTCTACTACATTAACGAGTATAAACCTGCTCCGGGAATAAATGTAATAAATGGAATAACAACTGGCTGTGAATGCTCAGACTGCCCTGCTGAGAAATGCTGTCCAAAAGAGGCTGGATTTCTTTTGGCTTACAATAAACGAAAGAAGTTGAAAATCCAGCCCGGCTTGCCAATTTATGAATGCAATTCATATTGTAGGTGTGGTCCTGACTGCCCTAATAGGATAGTACAGAAAGGTACACCATATTCTCTCTGCATCTTCAGAACTAACAATGGCCGTGGTTGGGGAGTCAAAACTCTCCAGAAAATTAAAACCAACAGTTTTGTGATGGAGTATGTTGGAGAGGTATGTATTTACCTCATATGGATAAATTATTTGTAATGGAAGAAATAGGAAAATAGCTTGATAAGCTTCCTCCCTGTTCTAACGCTTCTTGGCTTTTGCTATATAACAGATAAGTATATTTTTGAGTGCCGGGGTACACTAAACGGATATTGAAGTTGGCGGTAAAATTGTATTGTGTTGCTCAAAAGCTCCTCCGTTCCAGAGCAATTGTAAAAGGTTGAACATGAAGAGGATACTGTTGCTGAAGGATTATTTTAGCTGTGGTCCCTGACAGTATTTTTAAAGACAAATCCTTCTTTTCTTTTCATATCAGTTGTAGTCTTTATCCTTTCTGATCATCAACTTGGATTATTGTAGCTTTTGCTTCCAGGGCCCTTTCAATACTGAACGCTTCCCAGGCACAGTTGCTGTCATACCCTCCACCTAGTCTATCGGACCATTTTTTGTTTTGTGTGAACTTCTAAAATAGTAATTCCAAATATATTTGTTACTTTTGATGAACATCGGGAGCAAGACTTAGAATATGGACATGAGAAGTAAAGTTCTGTTTGAAATTGTGTGAGATAAAGTAAACGGATTGTTCTTGAGATTTTTGTACTGTGCTGTGTTATCTGGTTTAACCTCTGCTCTGCTTCAGGGGTCTTGCATCAGTAGCTCCTGGCAACCTTTCTGATTCCATCTATTGTATTTCTGCCCCATCATCTGCCTTGCTACTAAGGCCAGTCCAAATAATTTCTTTTGTCCTTTCCTACTGTACTTACTATCAACTTTACTCTATTTCATGCATGTTTCCTGTCTCGAACCTTCTGACTTGTCGTATTCATACCCTTTTTTATAAAATCTTGCAAACATGCAAGCGAAGTTACTCAGAATATCTCCAGTGACGATTTAATGCAGACGCATGGTTAAGTTATTTTATTGCTTAAAGCAAAGAGTGTATATGTACCCTCACACCTGAGTGTACTGATTCCCTACAGGCAAATAAGTTTGCAAATCCGGTTTGTCAGAAGGATTTAAGAGATTTCTCTTTTTGTGAAATTTTACTATATGTCGTATCGCTCTTGTTGCCAAATCGGGATTTCTTTGCTGAGTCTGCAGAGCCGAATACACTTGAAGTAACAGGCTGCAGATAAAGTTGCTTGAGCTGTTGCTTCTGTCAAAAGTGACTAGTTCTTTTGCTTCTTTGGAGAGCTTCTAGATTGCTCCTGTATGCTAGTATACGCTAGCCTAATTGCATAGCTCTAGCTTTGTGCAGTGGTTGTATCTGTCTAAGTTGTTGTGAAATCAGGAATTCCACAGTGGCGTTAAGGGTTTCCATTACAGTAAAACAGCAGGAAGAGATGCTTCTAGGGAGAGAAGAGATGAGTGCAGGATGATAAACGTGACTGAGTTGCTGAGATGGATATATGTTATATTTTCATCTGTACAAAGGGGGAGAGAGAGAGAGATGAAACTTTTTTTTTTTTTTTTTTTTTAAAGTAATCAGGCTTTTGGGGGTCTAAATGAAAAATTATGTGGATAGAAACTTCAAGTAGAAACAATTGATTGTACGTTTCATCACTAAACACTTAACAGACGGTAGTGGTATTTTTTCCCTGAGACAAGGTAGTACCGTGCATCATGGGCAATTATGAACAGGATATAGGCAAATTATGTCCAAAGCAGTCTTAGTTACTAACTAATTAGTTTAACTAGCTGTATTTGTGCATTCTTTATTCATTGTAGACAGAACACTATCTTATCAAAACAGTGAATGTGCTGGGTCTTTTTACTAAATAAAAGTAAGATTTTTCCATCTCAACTGTGATTTTTTTTTGTTTGTTTTAATTAAGTAATAGTTAATAATATGATACAGTTTTTTCTTTTTTTTTCTTTTTTTCTTTTTTAGGTGATTACAAGTGAGGAAGCAGAGAGACGAGGCCAGCTTTATGACAACCAGGGAAATACATACTTGTTTGATTTGGACTATGACTCAGATGAATTTACAGTAGATGCAGCTCGATATGGGAATGTGTCCCACTTTGTGAATCACAGTGTAAGACCATGTTTTGTATACTAAGAACTTGGGGAATTATTCTAATTGCACCAGAAACAACATCTCCTATTATAAATATTTTCTTATCATAATCACAGCTTTTTCCGGAGTAATTTATTTCGTGCCAACGCAGTTCAGTTAGTTAAATAATACAATATAATGCAATGCATAGACTGGAACGCTTGCCCTTTACTCAGAGTCAGAGTAAGACAACTGATGACAAAATGTGCAAATGACAGGTTACCTGAACTGGACAGCTGGTAGGACTGGAATTGTCACTGAATTTCCAGCACATCAGGTACTGGTTCTAGATAACCAAAATGGTTTTTTCTTTTTAAAGTGACTGAAAGGCCTAATGTAGGAAAAATATTTAATAAAATCAGTAAAGGGGCAAAGATGATAGGAACCGTTGGATTCTTTGTGACTAGGTGGAGCGAGGATTATTAAATGTCAACCGTCAAAAATTGGGAAGGGAAAGAACATTTTCTTTCTTTTCTTTGATATTTTTCACCTGTAGATACCATTCCCCCCGTCCACTACCAAATCTAAACTTGGCAGAGAATTTGGAAGTAAGTTCTAAACAGGATATTTTTATAATATTTTATGTCCTATTCCACTGTTATACCTAAGACAAGAAGGCTGAACTGCATTTATAGAGTGAATTATAATAACTCTGAGTTCAGGAATGATTTACTTCTTACTGATTTAGTGTTTGTGACGCATACAATTGATGTTCAACAAATACAGTAAATTCATGTGTTTTCTTCATATTTGGGAGCTGCTGACAAAATTCATATTTTATGTAGGCTTGTTAAGGAGAAAGCTGAGAAAGAGTTTTAGCTAATCCCAATTGCTCTTCACTTTTGAGAGTTGAACCAAAGTAGTCTTGTGCCTGAGCATAAAGTTAGAAGTCACGTTTCATGCCTGATTTTCTAAAATGGGATATTCAGCGTTACTAAAGAGCAAAAAAGGGAGTGCTTAAGAGTTTTACAGACTATCTCAGTGACTACTGACTTTTGGCACTTAATCTAGAAAAAGTGAAGTAGTAGTGTTTAGTCCTGCTTAAGCGTGCTTGACCCCCTCCGCCCTGCCCTAGCACATAACTCAAAAGCTGAGCAGACTGGCAATTAAAAATAGAAATTTACCCATAGTATTAATTATTTCTGACCTGGAAGTAACACTTAAACCTAAATACAGAATAGTGAATGTATGTGCCATGAAACTATGTCGTGTACCTGTTCTTTCACCTTTAATTCTTCTGTGGGTTTTGTTAGTACAACTTACCTCTGAGTGTAGCTTAAATAACTTTAAATTTTGTCATCTTTTTTTGCCATGCTTCAAAGTTAAATTTTTTAGTAGGCTGTTGCATGTTAACGTAGCCTATGTACAGCGTAAAGGTTACTTCTTTAAAAGAACTCTACTTGAAAATGTGAATGCTCTGTTAAGGCTGTTTACAAGAATGTAATTTGTTAATTTCAGAAGATAACTTGATTTCAAATTTTTCTCACTGAGAGAATAACGAGTGGTTCCTTTCCTTTGACCATGTTTGCACAACAAGTTTCCACTGCTTTTTTGCATATCTGAAGTGTTTCTTTTTTAACAGAAACTACATTAATTTTTGCCTTACAGTGTGATCCAAATCTTCAGGTGTTCAATGTGTTTATTGATAACCTTGATCTGCGTCTTCCTCGAATAGCACTGTTTTCTACAAGAACCATCAAAGCTGGAGAAGAGCTAACCTTTGATTATCAGATGAAGGGTCTGTAGATCTTTAAAAAAATTTTTTTGTGGGAAATGTGGTTTACTCGCTGATTTTGTTGCAGCCTGATACCAGTGCATTAGGTCAGGCACTGCGTTTTGCTAATGCGACTATGAAGAGCAAAAATTATCTCATTGACTTGTAGCGCAGACAGAGCAAACAGAAGATTTTGTGTGTTCCCTGCCTCTGGTACATTATGTCCTTCAGCATTCCTAGCTCAGAGCAAGCTATTGTGGTTGGTAACTCTTGACAAGGCAGCTTATTTTGAAGATTTGTGACAGGGATGCTCAAAAGAATGGTTAGAACAAAAACGTGTTTGGATATCATTTTAAAAAACTTTCCAAGTAATCTACTTAGATGTAACTGCTGGTAACAGTTACAAAGAAAACAGCGTCGAGATCTGAGGTGGATGGTAGGTTTGTGTTTGTATTCTAGTGTTTGTGGGCCTCAGCTGTGGATGTAGGTGCAGGTATATGGACCTTCCCTCCTCCTTTTTAAAGTCTGCAATTGTTTTGCTGGGTTGAATACGTTGGACATTACGCAGAGAATTCAGGAAATGAATTTTTGTAAAATATTACTAGCTCTTGGATAATTGATCTTCTGTTCAGGATTTCCTTCTTTTTTTTTTTTTTTTCTCCCCAATATAAAATAAAATTCTGAAGTCTTGCTGACGGTGATTTTCTTTGAGTCAAACTTTGCTGTTGTGGCTAAGTGATGGTATGCAATGCATTGCGTGCCCAGCAATTTAGTTTGTGTGCAAATACTGACAGATTGATCATATTTAAATCTCTCCTTAAAACTCCTCTTTTTTGTGGTATCTGTGACACTAATGTTCAAGGCAGGCTGCAGTCTCAGCTGATCATTATGGATACGGACCTGAGAGTGCAAGGCCCAAGTTCTTTGAGCTTTTGATTCTGATATGTGTGTTAGGTGTTGTATAAATAAGGAGTTGTAACATGAATGTCATTAGAATTTGTGTTTAGGTTCACACACAGTTCTTTGAAGAACTGGGTTGGTAGAAAGCCTTTGCCTGTCTTGGATGCATTGCATGCTTTCAGTTGTGGTTTTTGTTTGTTTTTTAAGCTTCCTTGTTTGCATTTGTCTGTCACAGGTTCAATAGATCTGACTTCAGACTCCACTGATGGTCTTAGCCCCTCGAGAAAGAGGATCAGAACTGTCTGTAAATGCGGAGCGGTGTGTTGCAGAGGCTATCTCAACTGAGTGCTGGTATCCAAAGTCACAAATATGTTGTTCTCTTTTAAATGGATTTTAAGAAGACTGTTCTCTCGCACGTCCTTTAGAGTATTTTTACATCTAATGCAAACGAGTACAATGAAAACAAGGCATTACATTTGTATTTGAAATGGCATTGGCCAAAGAAAGCTAGTGTTACAGGCAAATACGAAACTGAGAACATGAATTACAAGCTGATTTTTCTAGCACGGTTATTAAGGAAGCAGTAAAACGTATGCTAAGAGAACTCTTTAAGATGTATCTTGATTGCAATATTGAGTGTGAGCTTACAGCCCTAGGCCTCTTAGGAGCTGATTTCAATGGGATGAAGGGATGTTACATGCTTTGTATACCTTGAAAAGACAAGACTGAAGGCATTGTATTCAAGTCCTAAATCATAGCCAACAGTCCTCTTGCCTTTTTTTTTTTTTTTTTTTTTTTGCTGTTTAAATGAAAAGCTTCAAGGATTAGCAATAACAGTTATGGCACCGTGGTAAAGGATTAAGGACAGCCGTCAGACTTTGTCTAGATGAAGGTTTACAGGAATACAGATTTTAGAATGTCCATGGAACTCCACACAATAAAGTAATTGGCATTAGTAGATTCTGGATGTAAGATCAGGGTCACAAAACAAACGTTTTTAGTTGATGTGATGTTATTTAGAAGTTTGACAAATAAAATTCTTATGTTCTAATTTTTAGTTAGGATGCTATGGAAAGTCTGCAATTCTACAGAGAATTTGTAAATATCAGATTACTGGTAGCAACATATGCTGTTTGTTTTCATTGTATAAATTTGGCAGTCATTGCTGAAACAAATTACTAGTTACAGTTTGGAAATAGATAACAAAAGAATAGGGAAAGCAGCCCCATTGTTTAACAAAGCTGATGCATTACGGAGATATACTCAGTTATCTGTTTAGGTACAGAAATATCCTGGGAAGTGATTTGTATTCGCAACTGTTTTTGATTAAGTTTTTACATACTGTGACTTTTTTTATCTAGCGACAGATTTTTAAGATATTAGGCCTCTCTTTTCTTGTTGCAAAAATGTTAACTTCAGTGAAGTTAGACTAGGGGTGAGTTTACCTACTTGTTGTAGACATTTGTCAGATGTTTTTGAATGTAAAGGCTGAGAAATATACTTTCCTTCAGCTGCTTGAATCTTTTTTTCTGATCATCTTAAAGTTGTGTTGATTTATTGATAACGTATGCTAAGTTTTGCTTGGCTTCAAAAACACTGAAGAACAGTTGAGTTAGGTTATGAGTAGAGTTACAGCCGTGGTCCATACTCCAGGGATGATATAAGTATTTTATGCTCACGGATTAAAAGCTTGTAAGACTTGCATACCACTCACAAATCATGTAAATGTTGATAGGGTCAGGCAGAATAATGTTGCTCCATAAATGGATGCTAGCTATGTATCATAGGTCAGCTAGTTACCTTTATAAGGTACACAGCTGTTGGCTCAGGTGAATGAAGTCAAGTACCTAGCATATAACAATTTACTTTAATTTGTTAGAAAATGCCTTAAATTCTGTGTTAATTACTAGCACTCCATCAAGAGTGTTTACAAGAATAATAGAGGTTGTTTGTTGATTAAGAGGCATGGTTACATTTGCACTGAAGATCTGGCCCTTCGGCAGAAAGTGAAATTTTATATGCTACTAGACAAAATCAGTTTCACAGTTGGGATGATGAGTGAGGGCCATTGGAAGTGCTTTGTAAGTTTTGTAATCTGCAGAGAGATACACATTGAAATAGATACTTTATATTGTTTAATGAATAGGAGAAAGCTTGCCTAGATTTAAAGGTATCTGACGTTACCAGGCTTGCCTGTATCCACACTTTGATATCAATGCTGAATCTAAACAATTTTTATCGTATCATGTCTCTAACAATCTTTTATAAAGCTTAAATGGAATGTGGAGCTTTAATGTTAACAAACTCTAGACAAACTTGTATCATTTGGAGTCATTAGGTTTTCTCTTGCATGTAGCCCGATTCAGCGATGCATTCCACGTGGATGGAATCTGTGATCTCCAGCTCCTTAATCTGTTGCAGATCTGCAGCCTTTCCTGTTGGTTTAGGATTGCAAGAGTGGCTGTGGAAAGAAACAGATTCCTTGCCAAATCAGTTTCTGTGGCCTCTCCTGGACAAGATGACTTAGGGGTGATTTGACTCTCATTTGTTTATGCCCACACCCAGTTTGACTTAAAAATCACAAGTAAATACATTTTAAAAGACAAACTTTTACTAGTTGTACTTGAGTTTAATGCCTGCCTTTTCTCAAGGCAGTAAATGTTATCACCAGCATTGAAATAATACTGCTGTTCTTTAAGGATATGTATGTTACCTCTTTGTGCGATAAATAAAGGACCTTTAACTTAGACCTTGGGAGGTAACAGTATTTTGTATTTATTTGAAGTAAACCCATGGATCCAGTTTCTAATTTAGAACCTTGAACAGTATTTTATGTTTACAGTGCATTTCAGTTTGCCATCTGTGAATTAGCTGAATGGGACACTGTGTCACTTTTAAAACTCCTTTTGAGTTCAGGGGAAAAATTGCCAAATTGGAAAAGGAGAAAAAACTACTTTCAATTTCTTAAGGAGCCTAAATCAGCCTAGCTTCTGCCTTTGTTTTGCTCTGTGGTCTGTTAGCTTCATCATGGCCACCAGTTCAGTTGTGTAAATGCACTTCTCAGTGACTGGTAACTTGTAATCTGTCCTCTGGCTGGTTTTTTTTTTTTAGGTAGCAGAACTAATGCTGCAAGGTCATTTGTAAGAAAAGCTATTATGTATTTATTTAATCTCAAAGTTAAGTCAATCTTTTAGTTATTTTCTAATGTATGTTTTAGGACTGTATACATTAGAATATGCAGTTTGTAAGCTCAGGAATATTTTCTTTTCATATTGTTTGATCTCTAGTATTGCTATCTTCCTATAGTTTTTGATAAAATAAATTAAATTTAGTTTTTCTTCTGTTGTTGTCATTCTTAAAAATCGGCCAGAATTAACTGTAGATGAAGTAGTAGAATTTACTTTAAAACTGCACCCTGTTACTACATGCCTGTACCCAAGTTCTGTAGCACTATAAAGCCTGAAGTTTAGCAGATGGCGTGAGTAAGTCAGTCACGTGTTTCCTATTCAGTTTAGGCTGCTAAGAGCTGGTATAAATTCTCATTGATTTTGTCTAAAGCAGATTGGGTTCTGTTAAATTTAACCACTCTGTAAACTCAGCCCTAAACTTAAACGTATTACAAAGCTAAGGAAGCAAGCCAACAGAAGAAATTCTGCTCTGTATGTTCTTACACAGCAGAGGTAGTTAAAAGAGCAATTACAATCACATAAGCCTGCTTAAAAATATATATATGTATATTGACAGATCCAAATTATATTTAAAAAAGAAGCCCAGAACACAGAAAAAGTGGGTAAAAGGTAAGTTATTATTATTAAAGATAATTTTTTCATTGATCTCTTTTTACGACACTGTTCCCAGTAGCAGAATGCTGGCTGGTTTAACATTCACATTTCACTAAAGATGGTGTAAAAAATAAAACATGCACAGAGAAGAGCTGTAATACTAAAAGTCTTTTTTAATTCTTTGGGACTTAAGACCTCATGGATGGGAAACGTCAAAGATTTTCAGAGAGGACTTTTACTGTTTCTGCATTGTCACAGCTACTGAAACTTAACAAAAATCTGAAGTTACATTTACATTTCAGAAGCTAGGCACGTTGGCAAAAAGTTAATTACCAAGGCAAATGTGGATGGAGAATCTAGTGTCTTGATTTAAAGAAAGAAAATCTGAACATGGTTTAGTTCGGTGAAGTCAATGGGATGCTGCAGAGGAGTCAAACCTGGGTAACACAAGAGATCCTTGAGTAACAGGTTAACTTCTGTTACTATGACTTAGCCTCCTAAGCAGGCTACTTGTGGTAGCTTTTGAGCCACAATCCCATGGAATTTTATTTTTAAATAGTTTCAAAAGACAGTTTGGAACAAATGAAAACACCAAGGACCTAATGACACGTTCTTTACAATGAGTCAGAGAGATAAAAATCATAGACATTGGATTATTTTATCTTGTTAAGATGTTAAATTGGGTGACAACACCTGCTCAGATTAAAGAGCGACCACTTGAAAAGAAGAGTCTGATTTTAAAAAAAGTTTTTTGCTCAGTAATTCTCTAATCTATTCTGCCGTTTTTTATAAAAAAAATAAAGTGAAAACTCAGATTTCATACAGCTGAAGTGTAACTACTGTATTATTTGCATGACCATTCATGAAAGGTAGCACATTTTTTTCCCCACCGTTAAAAATGACACTTTATTAAAGCTTGAGATCACACATATCTATACAAAGAAGGCAAACTCTTAGAGCTTACCATTTAAAAAGGAAGAAAAACCACTAAATTTCATTTAGTGTTCCAGTCTTAGTTTTGTTTCGTCTAATTTCTGTCTGCTTATGCTCCTAGAGAACTGAACTGTATGAGGTAGAAGGCTTTTATAGTCCCTTTTAGGAATCCTTTTTGATATTTCATGGAGGGAAAAAGAACAGGCTGCAACTGTCTGTCTGGTAGCAGTACATGTCTGAAGAATTGCATAATTAGTGTGCAAGAAAATATTTAGCACTAAAGATAAGAATATTTGGGGAGGTGAAAGAACAATTTTCAGCATTTATTTTCATGATGTAATCACTTAAACCTGTCTTCAGAAGAGATTTTTTTCATTCAGTATGTTTTCACCTGCTGCTAGCTTCCTATATAAACAGTGCAGTTTATCTGGCTGAGGTAATTCAGCATCAGGAGTCAATGGAATTTCAAAGTCAGAGGAGCTCTGAGAGTCTTTCTTCAGCTCTAGATCAGGAGTCCTGGAATTGTCATTTACTTCAAACAGCATGTCTTGAATTTGAGCACTGCCAGTTTCTGCATCTTTCTCACGGTCTCTGCTTTTCAAGTCACGGACAACATCATATGCGGAAGATCTGTTTTGCCCCATTGGCTTCCACCTACTGTTTTCAGCCTGATTATCTTTGGTGGTCTCATGCAATATGGAAACTCCTGTTCTGCTCCCACCTTTGCTGAAGCAGCTGAAGTCAGAGGCATTTCTCTCTTGGGAGGTAATGAGTACTGTGTCCATCTGGCTATCCCAGCCCTGGCTCCCCTGCTCTGATATGTGCGTTGACTGAGAAGAATTTTGGGAGGAGATGTGTGTGGAGTCACTCACTCCATCCGAATCACTGAAGAGTGACTGGGACCCACCAGCATCTGCTGAAGATGGGAAGTTGTCCTCGTTTTCCGAGCTTTCATCTATTTTGTTACGCTTAAAAAAGGCGTCCCAGCAGGGCAAGTGTGCATTAGACTCCTGTTGGTCACCAGTTACACCAGAGGTCAAGTCGGAGTGTTTTTTTCCACTGGAGTTTGATGCAGATGTGGCATCTGGCTCATGGAAAAGAGCTTCCGCTGTGTTTTTTTCAGATTCTTCTTCACCCTCATCTTCATCATCATCATCATCATTTGATTCCTCACAATCCATGAAGTCTACCTTGAGAGAGGTGTATGTTGCGGTTGCTTTGTAATTTTCTGTGTTCTCGTTGTTTCCTTCTGCATTTTCACATGTTGTCTTAAATGGCCTGCTCTTTGCCTGCTGTTTTGGAATCTTAGGCCTTGCAGAAGTTAGTTCTGTATCAAAGAGATCATCTTCATCTGTCAAGAGAAGAATCAAATCAATCACACTAAGAACAGTTACTCCAAATAATTTAGCAGAGATCTGAGAACAGTGTTTTTTAATAAAAATTCCTTTTTTCCTAAAGAAAGGAAAGAGTTCTTTACTCCAGGTGGAGGCTTAGCAGAACATTACAAAGTTTACCGTACAAAAGATCCATTTCAGTAGTGTTCGCCTTGGCTTGTCTAGCACTATGCTTTACAAGGGAAGCTGCTAGTTGTCACCTTCCGTATAAGCTAGAGCAATTATTTCTACCATTTTGGTTTGTATTACTCAAACAACGTAGCTGGTACCTGTCAAGAGTCTTCATTGATCAGAGGCATAATTGAGTTTTGAGTTTCAGCATTCTGCCGGAGCAGATATACAGATAAAGAGAAGCCTTCTACATAATGACCTTCAGAATCATCTTGATTATTCAATAATTATTTTGTAGGATCAGACCCCAAACAGGGATTTAAAAAAATGAGTTGCAGATACTGTTTAAAGAAAGGGGGCTTCATATTAGCAAAATGAAGGGTTTCTTTTCTCTTGTCTACAACTCCTGTCACAATGTCCAATGTTACTTGTATTGGGAGAAGCAGACACTTTTAATCAAAGCAGTAGTGGAATCTCTGGAGGTGTCAAATGACCGGGGAGTTCTTGTTCCTGAAAAAGCTAACCTCATTCCTTCCATGTTTTGAATAAAGGTCGACTCAAACAGAACAAAGAGTCAGATGGATAAGCTGACAAAGCAGGCATCCCTACCTCTGGCCTTCATATGCATGGTGCAGAGTAGATGTGGCCCTGGTGGACAGTGATCTGGCTTAAGTTAATCAGACCTCTGTCATGTTCTGCCTGGACTACATCAGCCTTGCTCGCTTGGCACTTCAGGAACAGCTGCAGAGAATGCAGTACGCCCAAAGTGGCCTTCTATTTCCTGAGTAGCTTTCCAGAGGCTACAGAATTTATTGACCATCCTAGATGAATAAAAAGCTACTAGGTGCTAAAAAGCCAGTTGTTTGGGATAAATGAAGTAGAGCAATTCCACTGGCATACTACTCTGTCCCCCCACCACACGTTATGTGATACAGGAAAAGTTAGTTCTGTTTGTTAGGAACAACTTTACTAGGGATGGTCTCGGGCTGCGGAATGGAGTTTCTCTAGAAGCTTAAAGGGATATCAAGCATTAAGCATGTATTAAGATCACACACTTGTTAGACTCCAGTCCAAGGCAGACATAGGAAGGCCAGTGTCTGTTGTGTGTGTTCCTTAATGCACTATTGAAAGTCACTCAGAAACCATAGTGATAATGATGGAAGAGGCCCTTGAGAAAGCCCCTACAGAACAATTTGTACCACCTTGTACTTGCCAGAGTAGTAGTTAAGGGGCAGTAACAAAGACTGCATTCACTGTAAGTTGACAGCATAGTTTGCAGTTCACTAGTAAGTGAACTGTTAACACTGTATGAGTTAACACTGGGATCATTTTTAAAGCAAAGCATGTCATCAGACCCAACCACCTCAGAACAGCCACAGATCACTTCAGTGCAAGTCAGCTACTGTTTCAGGTTTTATCTGAATTACACAATTAGACCTCCATCATCCTCGTGAAAACTACATTAATTTCATTTATATTTCTCTTTTCTAACTGTATTTCTTCTGTTGCTCTATACACAGATGTACTAGCGAGCACCACTGCTTTGGGGATTTGTTTATGAAGGGTGGCTTGCCTGCTCTCTGCTTAGTCTCAGGACATTCAGTCAAGGAACAGCGGCACCAGAAAGTTCATGAAAGGTTTTGTCACAAAACTTGGCTCCTAAAGAACTTTTACCTGTGTCAGATAAGTCTGCTTTGTGGACTCTCTTCAGTGTTCCTAAGGGCTTGTATTTGGGTTCCATGTTTCTTCGGTATGATCTACATAATGGCTTTAACCTGAGAGGAACACGAAAGCAGTATTTAGAGCTCAGCAGATACGTTTTCAGGACCAAAAGTAAACCTTTTCACTTGATCCAGGTATACTGCTTCATGCCTTTCATAAGCACTGCAGCAAGCTGCAAATTTGCAGGACTGCTGCAAATGCAGCAAGCGCTGAGGAAAAACTCAGCAAAGAATTAAGAGTTTAGCCAGTTTAAAGGTAGTAATCTGTCATTTACCTTAAAGCAAGCATCATTTTAGTCCCTTGCTTGGGGGAGACAAGATGACAGGGATCCAAATATTTGGTTTTAAATCAGCAATAGTGAAGCATTTCTTTCCTTATTAATAAAGAAAGGAGGAAAAAAAAGGCAAAGAATCAAGTCCTCGTTTTGTTTGGACCCTGTGTGACCACTACTCTTCTGCACTCCATAAGGGCAATTTCTAAGCTGCCAACCTCTGCAGCAGGACAAGAGTACAGGTCTTTGTGATATGATATCAGGGTGCTTGTATAGAGGCTAAGAGTTCAAGTCCCCAGAGAAACTTTGTTTAAGAGAAACTTCCCAGAGGTAGCAATGACATAGCAGCAGGTAACAGAATAAAGAAAACAGGATACACATGCAGACAATACGCAAATATAAATGCTTTTCTGATAATTATATGTGTATGGAATAGAAACTCTCAGACTTAATACAACATACAAATGCTCTTCAGAAAGCTGAAGTTTGCAGAAGGACTGAATATAGAAAGAATGAGACTGAATGAATTAGCAGAGGAAAAGTAAACCAAAAGGCATGGGCCTGCTTGAGAAGCTGAGATTCAGGAGAGAAGTTGCCTCGATAGTAACAGAGGTTAGATCACCTCCATTCACCAGCCAGCTGCCACTTACATTTCAATAACTTTGTCTTCCGTCAGACCCACTGGCAATACGTTGGGATACACGTTCACAGGACAGATATAGCTCAAGAAATCCTTAATCTAAATTGAAGAAAAACAGAAGCGGTTCAACAAATTACGCCAACAGTTAATGATTCCAGTTAATGGCAGCACTGATGAAAGCACAGATTGAGTACTCCAGCTGTCTCATGTAAAGACCGATACAACCCACGAGCTAAACGCTATCAGAGTGAATAGCCTTGTAATAAGGCAACAGGTCGGAAAAGGACGCTGAGAACTCGGTCTCACCTAACTGTCCCGTGGCAATATCAACTACACAAACCATCAATACCTTTGAAAGAAAAGGTCAGACAAGCCCACGATGGTGACTCCTACATGTTCCTAGGGAACACGATCCAGTCCTTGCTGCTGTAGATCTTTTCCCTAATATTAAATCTGCATTTTTCTTAGTGGACTAGTTGCCAGTTGTGCAGATTGGAGTATTCCCTTCCTCTTTGCTCTAGCCCTACATATTTAAAGGCTTTTTTCAAGTTTCCTTTCAGTCCTCTATAAAAAGACCATATCACAAAAAACATCACTTGCCCAAGCCTTTCTTGCTCTCACTGTGGTATTTTGGATGCTCTCTAGATCACAAATTTCTTGAAGAACTGTGTCCAGTTTTTGGCACTCCACTCCAAACGAGGCTTTATCAGTGTTGCGAGTTGAACATACTTGCATGTTTGCAGGCTTTACTCCTATCTATAAACACCAATAGGACTCGTCCATTTTTTGCATGAGGAGGTACGACTCCCTTACTCACGATATACTATAGTCCCCATATTCTGCCAGCAGAGCTGCCATATTGTAGGTACTACTTCTTAGAACTTCCATTTAAAATTCTGCAAGGCAAGGCAGAGGAAATCAAAATCATTAACTGGGTATCTTAATAGCATGAGCATCTTCCCAGGGCTCTGAATAGCCTCAATTTTGTATGCGCAATGCTCTGCGACAGGCTGATGGTCAGCACTCATCTAGTTTCATTTCAACTTAAGTTTCTGATGAGAGACAAGTGTTCTAAGAACTGGATCAAGTTACATTAAATGAAGATGTGTGGTCCCGGAGAGGGTGCTGCAATGAACCATTTAATTCTAATACAGCAAGAGGAGTAACAGTGGCCACTAGGATGCAGAAAAATTCTATCGGAATGTGCAGGCACGGGAGAGAAGACAAACCAACCCAAAACTGAGTCACAGCAGATAAACAATGTAATGAAAGCCCAGACTCCAAGCTTTACAAGTATACTACAGTTACACAGTGTTCTAACATACACAGGCAGTCAAATAACTGTAGCAGTAACCTGTACTTACAGCAAAGGGAACAAACAAAATAGGTCTGTAATCCTGCCCTACCTCAACATGTTCTTCTGCAGCTATATTAAAACAATGCCAGTTTTGGCACATCCCTGTCTTCAGCATCCACAACTTCCTATGCCCTTATGTCTCATTACTGACAAGATTTTTTTTTTTTTTTTAAATTTGACAAATCACATCACTCACTCCAAAATGTTCAAAACTACTTTAAATTTTTTGTTTGTCACTGTCTGCTCAGTAATACAAGTTTACAAACCTCGCTGTATGAAGAGTGAAAAGAGAAACAAGCTCTGTAGGAACTCTCTCCAGTCCTAAAAAAAAAGGGGGAAACACAAAAATTAGGTAATCTGTCTTCATGCTCAGTTAATAGGCAAGCACAAACTACTCTCACATAGTCCATTTTGAGTCTCAGTTATAAAACACTGAGGCAAGATACACACCTGAAATAACAGATTTCCACATGGCCCAAATGCTCACCTCACTATTACATTGTTTTTTTTGGTCCTTTCTCCAAACCACATAGTGGAGGGTTTGATGCTAATTATGTGCAAGGGAGTTCCATTCTGGGAAGTTATTCCACACGGCAGTCGGTTCCCTCGAAAATAGTCATCATCCTGTCAAATGAAAAGGGAAAGCTAGTGGCAATCCTGACTTTTTTTTTTTTGGTCAGAAATTAAGCACCATATCAAGCCAGACCAATTTCTCACCCATCTTCCAACTCTTTCGAAACATCATCTCTTTGCTGATGCCTCTTACTTCCATAGTGTAGCTGATAAAGCAAATCGATCATCAAGAGCTACATCCCTATGTGCCATCTCCAGTTCTACTTGTGCTCCTCCGAATTGAAGCATTCAGCTTCCTAAGTGTCCTGGGAAGGGAAGGTCATAAACTACCAGCATGCTATCTGCCTGGCTGCAGGAGGCATCACACAGGCTGCTTTAGATGCATTTAAATGGATAACATCTGACCCATCTAATCCCCTTTTCATCATCTCACTTCATATCACAGTAAAATTTTCAAGTTTCAAATATAATTGTTTCTAGCATAAGCTAATGTCTTTTTTTCCCTTTAGCCCACTAAAATTCTCACTCTCTTTTGCATTAAGCCACCATTTGGCTCAAGTCTCCTTGAGCAGAGAGGGGCTTTAGGAACAACGGCGCGGAAATATTAGCATCTACAACTAGTCTTTCATAGCAGAGGCTCTGCAAAACAATACCCACCCGAGGATGTCGACAGGCATGAATTTGAGTGTTTCGATCTGTAGTAACATGGTAGAGGATTTCTGGCATGTTTTTGAACATGTCGAGTTTGTTCACATGCACCTAGAAAAAGGCAGTGTTTATTCTTAATTAGCTTGATGTATTTGCCAAACTGCAGCTATACTAACTATAGAGATGTGATTTTGCCCTCAACAAATATCGGCAAACAGTTAAACAATTACTAACAGTAACAATGTCCAAGTAGAGAAGTGTTAGCCAAAGGTGTCTTTGATACTTATAACAAGCAGAACATACCTCCTGTGCTACAGACGAATGAGGTTTCAAACACAGTCCGAAGTTATCTGCTAGCTAGTAATGTCACATGTAACTGAGAAGGCTTTTTTTCCCCCCCCCCTCCCCCCCTTACTCTGGTGGGGCAGTTTACCATTCCCAATGCCTCTGAGTAGCAAGATGGCGCCCAAGATGTAAGGGAGAGAGGTAAACACTGAGCTTGAAAAATGGGGATTAATTAACTTCTGCCTGCAGAACCCAGATGTTCCAGTAGATGACAGGGACTGAAACCAACTAGTTAACTCATTCCTGAGCACAACTGTAGCTTTTTAAGAACAGTTAATGAAAGCGTGCACGCCTTTCACATACCACAGTCCTCTGAACAGGCATTTCCAGCTTAATGACTGGACACAATCATTATTCAGGGTCTGTTTTAAAACAACAATTACGGAAGCGTTACCTTGATTCCAAGTTCCTCACTGAGGTTTATGAATAAATATTCATATCCATAGGCAGCTTTGCAATTCAGCCACACAACATGATAGCGACTCAGTGTGGTCCAGCTTCGCACTAATTCTAAGATCCCATTTAAACACTCCTCCTAAAAGGATGAGGAAACATCGTGAATATGTCATTGAAGATACTTCTGAAGCGCTGGGATTCAGTAATGTAAAATGGCACTGCATGCAAGATTTACCTAACAACAGGTTGGTTAATTATCAGTGGCTTTAGGAGGCTTCCTCTCACAGCTGATTTAGACTTACCCTGCTTGGTATATGGTAAAATTTGGGATCACAAAAAGTGGTGTCCAAATACACACTCTGGATGTCTCTTACTCTGAAAGAGAGAAATATAAAGTCAGAGCAAGTAGTGTATCACACCATTAAGCTACGCTCCATCCTCTCTCTTCAAAAGGAGAGAATGCTTCCTCTTTACTTACACAGAGCAAGTCAAAAGGGGCTTTTAACTGCTGTGTCATCTTAACTGCAAATTTATTTCTAAAACCCATCAACAGCAAAGCCTCACAAGAATCTGAATTAAAATATAGATCTTTCTGTGATACCTGGTCCCTGAATGCAAAAGCTCCATTCTGGCTGCTTCTCCTTTTGCAAGCCTGAAATCCCCTGTATACAGCACCGTGCCATTTTCACCTTGGAACAAAAACCTACAAACAGAAACGCTCCAGTCAAACTCCTCGACGTAAACATCCGGTTTTGATGCAAGTTTGTTACTTTACTTAGAGAAGTCTATGTGAATAGCAGGTTTCGGAGAAAGTGCACGGCAGCAGAAATACTAGGCTCAATTTTGTCCTAGAGTAATTTCAGATAAACGCAATGATTCCGACTGTTATGTCTGGGACATGACCTATCTTCCAACTCTGACCAGCCTACACATAAAAACCTCAGAGGTTCTGCCTGCAAGGGCGGCCCAGCTATTGCAGCCACGGGAATCCAACAGGCATCTGTACCATGAAGTCGGACAACTTATTTTAATGTCATGCTTAAGAACGGGAGAGCTTGCTTTTAAACCCAGGTTTGCAGGTCGTTTTGAAGTACAGCTGCAGTCAAGAAAGTTGCTATTCAGAGGCATTGGGAATGGTAACCTGCCCCACCAGGGTAACAAATAACTTCTGTCTGGACAGATCCCAGATAGCACAGTGGTTTTCTAACACTGACCAAAGCTGGAGGATGCTGTCATAGTAGTATTATTTCTAAGTAAGAACTTTAAATTCACTAGCTTTTCCTAGCTTCCCAGCAGAGACATTCGGAGCATTGAAAGGACGTACATGACCGACCCTGGGCAGTGACCAGCTGGTAGAAGTGTCACCTCTATATCTTCTTTCTGGAAGAGATGGGTTAGCATTATTTTCACACTGTAATGAGCACTGCTGGCATTTTCACTGATAGAGTCAGAGCAACGCATTACTCCCCGCAGCCTCCTCTGGCATTTAGCATTGCTTCTGGAGGGAGGAGACGGTCTCGTCACATTGCAACAAGTGCTGAAAATCAGCCACCATCCTGTCATGCCAAGACAGCTGGCTGAATACTGTATGGGTGCTCACGAGTGCCATTCAGCCAGAAGACAGTCCTATTTCCCTGCTTCCTGGGTGAACAACCATCACAGAAAGAATCTTGGAATACTTTTTGCCTGGAGATGCTCTACAGGACAAAGTCTTGCACTTAAAGCTAGTTAAGATAAGCCAGAAAAAACACCTATTTCCCTTGTGATTTGTCACCTGTAAGATGAAGATCCCTAATACAATGGAAAAATGTGAGCCAAAAAAAAAAAAAAAACCACCACCACACGAAACAGTGATCATAAGAAGAACAGAATGAAGAAGACGAGGAATTCCTGTGGCTACACGCTGGAGAAAAAGGGGAAATGCAGACGTTCTGTTTCTCATGCTCCTTTTAAACACTATTACTGTCCATTAAAAATATATGAATATTGCTTGTAACTGATTACCTCACCAGATGTTTCATCTTCTAAAGAAATCTGAGTGGGAGTTTCAACTTCCAATGTAACCTGTAACAAAACGAATAAACGCATCACAGGACATACTGAACATTTTGTTTCATATTTATGGCTGAGTATTCATTACGCAGACATCTTTAGCACCCACTGTGGCTAATGCTAAGCCTGTAAAATTAAGCCCATTTCCCTGTACTAAGTCATGCATTTCCATTAAAAAGAGTTGATGTCTAAAAATGAAATGGGAAAACCCCGATTAAGGTGCTCATGCCTAAAAAAGGCAAGTGTTGGACCCTAACACAGCTCAGGTTGGCTTTCTCTGGCTGGATCACATACCTTATTTTTGGATGAGTACAAAGGCTAAGACATGCTGTTCCCACAACACACCAATGGATTTGCTAGGACAGGTCTCTGTCCTGCTATAGCACAACTTCCCCTCACTCTTCCCAGTTACTGCTGCACGCTTGTGCCTTCAGCTGCTGTTAATGACAAGTCACATGTAGCAGGAATTTCTGGGTTTTTTGTAGAAAAGCTATGGACAGCAATTAATCCTGTTTTGCTTCATCCTCTACTAAAATCTAGAGACCTTGAACACAGATGCTCTGTGGCCTTCTGCAAGGTTAATGCTGTTCAGCAGGCTCCTCTCCCCTCTTGGCTTTTCTCTTTGTTTCAGCCACTATTTATATGCAATTCTCCTGCCAAAAAAGCCAAAGTGGAAGGAAAGACTCCTGTCAAAGACTGCTGTCATCACCCTTCTAGCTGTAACCTCCAGCTTCTCATCTGAGCAGTCTGCTCAGCATTTGGGGCTTTACTGCACTAGATGGATTCATAAGACACCACATCCCAAATTTCTGGGCAGCTGTAAGCATTCCTTTCACCTGGTACACGCACAAGCCTGTAACATTTGGTGTCTCTGCCAGAAACCACAGTATCAGTCACACAACTATCAAATTCCTTCCTCACTCCAAAACAGATACACATGTCAAAAAGCATTTTATACTAAGAATTCAAACCAATAGCAAGAGGGTTTTTTTTTTTCTTTTTTCTTTCTTTCCCCCGCCCCCCCAAACATCAATACTAGCTTCATCATCTGCAGCTTCTTTTGGGGGGAAGCTGAATGAACTCACGAGGCTGATCTTAATTCCATGCACTCAATGTGCTCTTAAGTGCTTCTACATTTTAGATGGTACCTTGAAAAACTTCAGAGTCTCTTCCCAGATACAGAGCCTCTCAAACAGGAAATCTAGGACTAACACTGCCTACCTTCCCTTTACTGCTCATACAAACTCCTACTAGCTTGAACACAGACCCTCTCACAGGGCCTCTTCTTCTAGGTCAAGCTTAACAGATACTGGAAGCAAACAGATACAAGCTTCAAAAACAAAAAAGAAATCCCACCCTTTACACTCCCTAGGAGCATAACGCATTCCTAATGCTTGCTCAGAGTACCTTTACGGAGCCCAGGATCACTTTAATTCCCCTAAATCATGAAATCTTTCAGTCTCTAAAGGCTTCATATATAGCCAATTACCTTCTTCCTCATCCAGCTTCAAAATTAAACCTCATATGGAGAAGTGCCCTAGTTCTCTTTCTTCCTACCCAGACTTACCCCATGTATGAGCACCTCCCAGCTCCCCCTCCTACGAGTTTCTCTGGTATGGAGCTCAAGACCCACCACTACCACCTCTTTAAGGAGACTCCAGGCCGTAACTCTCCAAAGAAAACAGGCTTCCGCCTGCCTAAAGTCCTTCTCGTCCTTCTCAAGCTTCCATTTGGCTAGAAGGATTTAAAGCCTTCTCCTGTCCTTGTTTGGGAATACAGAAAAACCCTTACATCATCTGAGGATGTAAGTGCATACTCAAGATGTGAGACGAATCACACTCAGTGTCAAATCTGCATCTGCAAAAGGGAGCAGATAACTAACCACAAGTCACACCTATACAATATGACCACTAATCCCTTGAAATTTGGCTCCAAACAGAGGAAATCGAGTAATTAGGTTCTTGAATGACTTCACATCACCAACACGTTTTAATGTGAGATAATTCGTTCTCCAAAATTCACAAGGGAAATAATATTATTAGAAGATTATACTCCCTGAGTAACGCAAGACTGTTAATGAAGCAAAGGAGAAGTGAAATAACAACAGGAGCAAAAAGATACGAGCAACACAAGGAAACGAAGGAAGAATACAAATGAATCAAGGCAGAGTTATACAGATAACAGTACATTTAAAGCTGAAGTTGAGAGAAAAGGATTAATTTTGTAGAAGGAAAAGTAAGACCAGATGGTAAACCAGTGAACCAATCTCACACAGCAAGGGAAGACATAGTGATGTCTGAATTTAACCTCTGAAACACCATGTCAATACCAGCAACAACATTTAAACATTTCTGAGGAGGGGAAAGTTTCCTCCTCTTGAAAATCATGACTTGGAAAGTTTTAATTAAAAAGAATTTAAAACTTACAATGCGGTTCTCCCAAAACTTGTATTTTGAGCTAGTCAACAGCAATTCCTTAGTTACTGGCGAGCAGTATAAGTTAACTTTCAAGCTGTGAGAAGACAAGAAAACAAACGAGTGTTTTTTTTAAAGTAGAGGCAGACAGCAATCAGTAGCAGGGAGCAATCAGCACAGGTACTCCAGACCCCTCTCTCATTGGAAGAAGCCTGCAGGATACAAAGTCTGCAGGAACTGTTTTGCCCCAACCTGAAGATGTGAAAGTCAAGGTGAGTTGCTCCACCATCTGCAGGCTCCTCTTCAACACGGTAGATCCAAAGACTTACCTATATGTACCTGTGCATGTACATTTTTGTACAGAATTAAAGTACACAACAGGCAGTCACATGCACATACATCTTTGCTCACTTGCTTCCTCTTCAAGGTGTGTTTCAGATGCGTATGTTTTCCCTGCAGTAGACGTTGGGGAGAGGAGATGCTCTGCTGACTGCTAACTATGAAGCTCCAGCCTTTACCCAGTGTGCAAGGAGGTCGGACGGGCAAAGAGAGATGCCCTGCCTGCATTTGAGAAAATCCAGCATCTACTCTAGCAAATTAAACAGTGCCTGGGGAAACACCCAGGCACTCAGTTTTCTGTAAACTGAGTGGGTAGACCACCCCCAAGGGCACTTTCGGTCCATACCAACTGACACTCTTCCCGAGAGCTCATGGTTTCATCAGCTGGATCACCCTATGGGCCAGTCCCAACAGACATCGGCATGTAGACACCTGCTTCCGAGACCAAGAGACATTAAGTCCTCCCCCCATGCAATGAGTAAAGCACTAGACACCTCCCCATCCCTAGGGAGCAGTCAGGGGCAGGAGCACGTGGGAGGCGGTCATCGGCCTTGCTCAGGTGCCTGCTGCCCATCCCGCGTGATGCAGCCCGTCGCGGTTTTCAACGTCAAGCTTTCCAGGTACGAACCGCGGCACGAGTCACACCATCTTCAGTGACGGAAGGCGCTGAGGATTTTCAGCGGGAACCGAATGAAAACCTTCACTGGTTTGGCTTTTCCGAACGGCTGAATGAAACGGGCGGTTTGAAGCTGGGCGAGCGGGTGGCCGTTTCACCACAGGGGCTCCTCCCTTGTAGCTGTGAGGACGGGCTGCTCTTCTCAGCGACAGCAGAAGGCAAGCCGGGGCTCAACGCAGGACGAGTCGGGATCCCGAGCCGGCCCTGCCCCGGCTCGACGTTTGGCTTCTCACCCACCTTCAGCCGAGGGCACGCACGCCCCGGGCCCCAGGCCGCGGCTGCCGTCGCCTGCCCAGTCCTGCACGCGCTAACCTCCAGGCCGACGCGGTTTAGCCGCCGGACTGACGATGCCCCGCACGGTTCGGCCAAAAGGTGCCCGAGCCGGAGGGACGGCGCCGAGGAAGAGCAAGCTCCCAGCCAGCGGGCACCACAGAGCGGGCGGGAGCAGCACACACCCCGCCGCCAGGCGGGCGGCAACGTTCGCCAGTAGCCACCGCCTGTCCGAGGGAGCCTCCGGAGCCGGCCTGCTCCAGGGCCCCTGCTCAGGGCAGGCCCGATCGCGCCCCGCCCGGACCCGCGGCCGCCGGTACCTGCTCTCCAGCCTCCTCTTCAGGGCGGGCGCCCGCAGCCCCTTCATGTGATCTAGGCGGAAAGCGGCGCGGCCGTCAGGCGGAGCGGCCCCCCCCCCCCCTCCCGCCGGCTGCGGCCGGGGCCGGGGGGCGGTCGCCATGGGGACGGGCGGGGGAGAGGGGGGACGGTCGCCATGGGGACGGGCGGGGGGGGCGGTCGCCATGGGGACGGGCGGGGGGGGGGGAGACGGTCGCCATGGGGACGGGCGGGGGGGGGGAAGGTCGCCATGGGGACGGGAAGGGGGGGGGAAGGTCGCCATGGGGACGGGAGGAGGAGGGGGGGGAGACGGTCGCCATGGGGACGGGAGGAGGAGGGGGGGGTTGGTCGCCATGGGGACGGGCGGAGGGGGGGGTTGGTCGCCATGGGGACGGGAGGAGGGGGGGGGATGGTCGCCATGGGGACGGGAGGAGGGGGGGATGGTCGCCATGGGGACGGGAGGAGGGGGGGATGGTCGCCATGGGGACGGGAGGAGGGGGGCGGGGCTCACCCTTGTGGCAGTGCGAGAGGAAGTAGGCGCGCGCGCGCAGGTTGTGGCGGTCGAAGCGGTCGATGGACACCCAGGGGTACTCGCGCACGCGACCGCCGAACCGGCTCATGATGATGGCGGCGCCACTGCCGCTGCCACGGCCCCGCCCGCTGCCGGCGCTTGCGTCACGCCGCATGAGGGGGGGGGGTGTTCTTAAAGCGGCAACGGCCGGAGGGTGGTGGTTGCCTGGCAACGCGGGACAGCGGCCGTTGGTCTCCCCGCAGTGCGGCCCGGGCTGCTTCGGCTGCGGAGGGGGCCGCATCCCCGGGCGGGCCCGTCCGGCCGCCTCGGGCGGAGGTGGCTGCTGCGAGGCGCCCTTGGGGCGCCGCTGCTCTCTGTGGGCCCGGTGCGGCGGCCGCTCTGCTCGGGCGGCGAGGGGCGGCCCCGCTCCGGGAGCCGCGTGGTGGATGGGGCGCGGAGCCGGGGCCACCACGACGGGGCAGGGCCTGGGGGTCGCGGTGGTGTGAGGATGGGGACAGGGCCACCACGGTGGGGCAGGACCTGGGGGTCCTGGTTGTGTGCGGCTGGGGACAGGGCCACCACGGTGGGGCAGGGCCTCGGGGTCGTGGTCTTGGAAGTCGGGGCAGCATCAGGGCCACCTCATTGGGGCAGGGATTGGGGGTCGTGGAGGTGGGGCCAGTGTCAGGACCACCACAGTGGGGCAGGGGCTGGAGATCGTGGTCGTGGAGGTGGGGCCAGTGTCAGGACCACCACAGTGGGGCAGGGGCTGGAGATCGTGGTCGTGGAGGTGGGGCCAGTGTCAGGACCACCACAGTGGGGCAGGGGCTGGAGATCGTGGTCGTGGAGGTGGGGCCAATGTCAGGACCACCACAGTGGGGCAGGGGCTGGAGATCGTGGTCGTGGAGGTGGGGCCAGTGTCAAGACCACCACAGTGGGGCAGGGGCTGGAGATCGTGGTCGTGGAGGTGGGGCCAGTGTCAGGACCACCACAGTGGGGCAGGGGCTGGAGATCGTGGTCGTGGAGGTGGGGCCAGTGTCAGGACCACCACAGTGGGGCAGGGGCTGGAGATCGTGGTCGTGGAGGTGGGGCCAGTGTCAGGACCACCACAGTGGGGCAGGGGCTGGAGATCGTGGTCGTGGAGGTGGGGCCAGTGTCAGGACCACCACAGTGGGGCAGGGGCTGGAGATCGTGGTCGTGGAGGTGGGGCCAATGTCAGGACCACCACAGTGGGGCAGGGGCTGGAGATCGTGGTCGTGGAGGTGGGGCCAGTGTCAAGACCACCACAGTGGGGCAGGGGCTGGAGATCGTGGTCGTGGAGGTGGGGCCAGTGTCAGGACCACCACAGTGGGGCAGGGGCTGGAGATCGTGGTCGTGGAGGTGGGGCCAGTGTCAAGACCACCACAGTGGGGTAGGGGCTGGGGGTTGTGGTCGTGGAGGTGGGACCGGCGTCAGGGCCACCACCATGGGGCAGGGGCTGGGGATCGTGGAGGTGGGGCCAGTGTCAGGGCCACCACAGTGGGGCAGGGGCTGGAAACCCAGCCCTGACAGTGGGGCCAGGGTTGGACTTGCCGCTGTGGGGTAGGGGCTGGGGGTTGTGGTCACAGTGATGGGGTTGGGGTGGTTGTCATGGTGGTGGTCCTGAGGTCATGGTGATGGTCCTGGGGATTGGGGCAAGGTTTGGGGGTTGTGGTCATGATGGTGGTCTGGATGTTGGGGTTGCGGCTGAGATGGTAGCAGGCCTGGAAGTTGTCATGGGATTAGGGCAGAGGCTATGGGGACGCGGGATGAGGACATGATCTTGGTGAGAGGGCAGAAGCTGGGGCTTATTGCAGTAGGACAGGAGCAGGCAGTCATAGTGAGGAGGCTGGAGTCAGGGTTGCAGTCATGATGGTGGGCTGGGCATTGATGTCACGGTGGTGAAGCTGAGGATAATGGTCGTGGTGGAGGGGTAGGGACTCGGGCTTGTGGTCATGGCCACGTTTGTACTGGGACAGTGCCTCCTCTCGCAGCTCCAGCCTAGGGCTGTCGGAGCTGGGGAGACTCCTGCTGCCATTCTTAGCTCTGCCTCTGCGCACCCTGTGTTTGTGAGGGACACGGTAAGGCCGTAGTGTTGCCTTCTTCCTGTCTGAAGGCTCTGCACATAGAAAGGGGAGAACATTCCTGTTATACGTTCTTTCTTTCATGGGTCTTTAAAACAACCCTTGTTTATGTGAGGCTGGGCAGGAACGGCAGTGGTTGGGTTTTGGCTGGCTAGTAAGCCTGCCTGCCCTTAACCTGTAGGCTCTTCAGGACTTGCCCTTCTTAGGATGTCATTGCTGGGGCAACGGGAGCCGTGCTCCTTCTTGGTCTATAGGCACCACTAATCTCTATGTGAGAGCAAGGCAAGACATTGTATTCTGGGCAGGTTGTTTTGTCTCTCTGCTGTTGGTGGTGAGTGTTTAAGCAGAGTCCTATTTTGTAGAAAACATGCTCTTTTCCTTTGTGAATTTTAAGGAAACAGGAGTGGGGAAAGAAGATAAAGAGAAGCAGCATTGTGGGACAGCTGATTTGGTGAGACAGGAATGTTGCACCATTTCAAGAACTTGAAATAAGTAAGTAGTGAGCTGCTTCTAGTTGCTCAGCTCTTGGGGGTGCTTATTATGGTTAGAGGGAAGCCAAATTTGGAACACTTCAGGATTCAGAGTTCTCCTGTCCCAGTCCATAGGTGCAGGCTGCTGCTTTTCCCTTTCCAGCAAGTAGCCAGGCTGAGTATGTATTCCCAGTAGGTACACAAACACACACACACTGCACACATGGCTGGCCACCCAGACCAACAGAGACTGAAAGCAGTGCCTTTACCAGCACCCGCCTAAACACAAACAGCACTCGCATAAACATGCATAACACAGACGGTTGACACTATTCTCCCTCTCCAGCTGATTAGGACTGAGTTTCCCTAGTGAACCATGCTCCCGCTCACTCTCTTGATTCACATACCTCCACATCCATGAATCTGTTGAATATTAGTATGGGCTTCAAGTCTGGCTAATACCTATGCCCAGATCCCTTATCCATGCACCACCACCTCAGACGTTCTGTTATTTCAGATGCTGGTTTCTTCCTACTCACTAGGCTAGTCCAGCTTGAGGTTTGCTAGTGAAGCATACGTATGCACACAGAATAGAGAGCACCCTCATACAGAATATAGGTAGGCAGTTTATATATATATATATAATATATAGTTTAAATAGTGCATGAAAATATCAGCATGGCTACTTTAATATTTCAAGGCACTAAGCTGGCATTTTAAATATGTGACCTTTATTTTACATATATTTTTGGGCAGGAACGCCTGTGTACAGGCCATCTGAATTAATGGTCAGTCAGGAACTGCCAGGCATATCTAGATGGATTGAAGGAGCACATTCATTAGATGAATTCAGTACATCCTGTACAGAAGTACATAACCCTAGTAACATGTAAGTTGCCATAAGACGCTTACAAAGTCATAGTAGTTTAGCATTTATTAAGATCTAATGTTACTACTACTAATTATTAGTTTACTAGTAGTTTTTCAGTCTGTCTTGAGTCCCAGGTTGACAACAGTCTTCATATGCTGTAGACTTTTTTTATATGAAGAATTCTATAATAGTTACAAGAGGGTTCTTTGCAGCAAGGGAGGAAAAAACAATATTGAGGCAAATCCCTTCAAGACTGCACTATTTATAGTACAGATGTATGCTAAACATACTAGTTTGCACATGACACCTCATAACTGGGTGGGAAAACGACCTTTTTAGTCAATGGCTGCTTTCAATTACAAAATGCCAGTAAGACTGCAGAGCCTGGTAAAAAGAAGATTTGGAGGACAGAACTGCAAGAAACAGTTGAGTGTTGCCAGAAGAGAGCCTTCATGTGCATCTTTTTTATTATCTTTAATAAAGTATATGTGGTAAGAGAGGAAAGGCCCTTTTTTTTTTTTGTTTCCTAATGGCTCTTATGTTAGACAAAAGGGGCAGACCTCTGCTGTTTCCATGTTACGATAAAAGTAATTCCTGATATCATTTTTCCCAATGTATTGTATGCTAGAGTATAATTTCTTTTCTGCCCTTAAAACAAACTAAAAGCATTTATGCATTTGATAAGACATAAACATTCAACTTTTCAAGCTCTCAATTGCTGTAGGAACTTTCCAAGTAAGGAATTTTACCTGAGCACAGAATTTGGAGGCAACTTAAGTGGGGGGAGGAAGACTGTGTTCATTCCCTTAATACAAAATCTAGAAGCCTTTTTTCCCTTTCTGGGAGATACCTTTTCTAGTTACTGAGCTGAAGCTTGGTGACACTACATAACTAGAAGAGGACTCATTTCCGATCATACTGGCAAGATAACATAGCATTTTGTGTATTTTCCTTGCTGAAGCGATTCAAAGTTTAATTTTTAGCAGCAGAGTAAGATATGCTCAACTGAAATTCAGATATGAGATAAAAGACAACAGATTTATGTTTTTTGGAAGTATGGTTCAGATCCATCCCTAGTGTGTTTCCATCGACTTCTCGGAATGTTTTTTTAATTGTTTTATTCTTTCGCAGTTTGGATTTTATCTGTGACTGAACTAGTCCTAGTTCTGCTCTGGTTCAGGTTTAGCAATTGATTAACTTATTTACCATTTCTTAGCATGTTTGAACAAAATCACATGGGGCTTTATGCAGGGAGAAGGAGTATAGAGGAAGTCAGTACAGATTCTTGAATGGACAAACGTAGACTAAGACGAGTTTTGGTAGATCGTGCGCCTTTCTTCCTTAGCTCTGTCCAACATAATTCTTGAGAGCTCTTCCTTGTCCTCTCCACTGTTGCCATGTGCATGTGCCTGGCAGTACATTTCCATCTTTCCTTTTCCATCCTGAGTGTTTGCTGTTCTTCAGTAGCAGCCCAGTTCTTCCTTTTGTGCCCAGTTTGGCTTCCTGTCAGTAGGAAGGAAAAGAAACTCGATGAGCTGCCTACCCCAAGGAGTCAAGAGAAGGGGCAGTAAATCGGAGATGTGAAATTAAAAAAAAAAAAAAAAAAAAAAGAAACCTCTCTCTATATTTTTAATGCATCGCTCTGCTGAAATGAATTTTAGGCAACATAAAGTGGCAAAACTATGATAATAGTTTCTGTTTCTACAAATAGAAGTACAGGTGGCTTGGGTTTGTTTGAGATCAGCTAGTGCATTTAATCTGTTTCTAACTTCTTATAATGTGTTTTGGGGTTTTATCTCAGCCTTTGAGGGAAGGTATTATTGTGCTATCTGTACTTTCCTTACTCTATTTTTCAATTTTGATCTGCCCATTTGTATCTGACCTGAACAAAATGGTTTGCTACTTCATTTTGAAAAATCTAATTTCAGGAAAAAGTCTGAAACTTCTGGAGTCATGGCTAGAGCTGACATCAAACCAAAATCTATATGTCATGCCAAAAAATGGTCAGATGAGGTAGAGAACTTGTACAGATTTCAGCAAGCCGGATACAGAGATGAAGTTGAATATAAGCAAGTAAAGCAAGTTGATATGGTAAGATTTAGAATTCTGCAGGGGTTATTACTTTAAAACTTCTTTGTTTTGTGCTAAGTGATTAAATAAACTTGGAAGTACCTCTTATTTCCTTTCTTTTAAGCTGGTTTCTGATACATATTCTCCCCAAATTTGACTTGAATTCTTCAGCTATTAACTGTGCAGAGTAGCTTGTTTCACAGAAATGAAAAGGAAACACTAGCCAACCTGTGTTTTTGTTCCCTCTCTGGCTTCTACATTTAGAAGCATTATATATATTTCTTTGAGTGGATGTAGCTGCCATCTGAAAGAATAATTCAGTGCTGAGGAAAGGAATATATAAGAGGAAGTTTTCTATAAACTTTCCCTGTTACTTTGCCGACAGACCTGATAAGAAGGTGGTTCAGTATCCAGGGACTCAGTCCTGCTGTCCTGTCTCATTGCTACTAACTTCAATTTTACAACTGAATTGTGGGGTAGCGTAATTTGACTTTATGTAACCTCAGAATTTGGCTTCTATTGAAACTGCCCACAATAAAAACATCTGATGCAGGTTGTGGTAAAGGGCGTTGTTGTGTAGTTCATTTCCCAAACCAACATTTAGTCTCTCAAATCCACCTTTAAAAGATCTTAGCATCTTGTGCACATGGGTGCAGTATTCCTAAGAAAATCACTCCTTATCTAATTAACTTAAAACAGTAACATGTACATGTGCAAAATAAGATGCAGTTAATTCTTTTGTCTTGGGCTTAGGTACCACAGTAAAGGCTGTAGCGCAAAACCTTTTAACAGTGCAAAAGGAAATCCGGTAGTTAGAGTGGTAGAGTAAGTCTGGTTAAGATTTATGGCAGGCTGTAAACTCTGACTGATACATAGTTAAGGAACAAGTTAAGGAACACCACTTATTCTAGGTAAAAATTAGCCTGAGTTGTGTTCAAACTTCCCAGGATCGCTTTATTTTTCCCAGGCTGCTAATGAAATGCATGATGTGTACATTTTCCTGATGAGAGAATCCTGAAGAAACCTTTAAATGTCAGTCAGTCTTTTACAAGTGGAATCGTCTAGCTTCTCAAATTACTGAAAAACTGATGTTTTATTCCAACACAGCATATTTTAAAAGCTTTGACTAGTCCACTTCTAAATGACTCAAGTCTATTAGATAGTCTTAGGTCCTTATTTCTAGACTTTTCTGATCACAGTGTTTTATACTAGACAAGGAAACTGGTTTCTGACATCTTGCTCTTAATCTTTATTAAAAGTTAATTAAATTAATAGTAAAGCAGTGTTCAGATGCAAATGAAGTTGTTCCATGGAAGTATATGCTGTATATATAATACACAAACGTAATTCAGTGTGAGCATGTTCAGGTGAATGTATATCCTTTTTATTCTATTCCTAGGTAGAGTGTTGGCCAGAAACTGGATTTGTTAAGAAACTTCAGAGAAGGGACAATACTTTCTATTATTACAATAAGCAAAGAGAATGTGAAGACAGAGAAGTCCATAAAGTAAAAATTTATGTGTATTAGCCTTCTTATTGTTCTAATTTGTTTGTGTTCATTTTTGTAAATCTGTGTGTCAGTTAGGCAAATCTCATTTACTTAAAATTTCTATCTGACTTGCCCTACTTTTAAGTATAGGTGTCATTCTTGGATAGAACAGGGAAGATGGGAAATCTAAAGAGAATTTTGGAACTCTGGACAAGGAGATTTCTGTTTATTCCTGTTATAACCTAGAGTTATATCATCCCTCATTTTCCTAGTTGCAGAGAATGTTTTGGCATCTAAAAAATGGAAAAATGGCAAATGAGCATCATATACTTGGCTTAACTGTATGTAAGGTCCATTATAATTAGAGGCATTCATCTTTATTCAAAACAATGTAATTTTGTTGACGCTGGCTAATATCAGCCACAGTCTCTTGGAATAGCTGAGGGTTATGACGCTACAGAGGGCCCAACTCAGGCCAAAGTCTAATTCAGACACAGGCAAAGAGTTTATGAGAGGATGCTGAACAATCAAGTAGCGAGGACCAGTGCTGAGCTGCAGATTTAAAAGTTGGTTATTGTGATGGTAACAGTCATAATAAAATTGTCTTTCTGAGCAATAGGTAAGGTATTCCCAAAAGTATTTTTTTTAAGATGTAAGTATTAATAACTTGAGGAGGAAGTACTTGTTGACTTGGTAGCATATGCCTTTTCTTGGGGGGGGGGGGGGGGGGAAGTATGGAGTTACATATGGCGGGATCAAGGCGTATGGAGCTGCAAGAAGAACTTGAGAAACAACCTGAGTAAGATTTAAGGTTAGGTAAGCTACACAAATGATGCGTGGTACTCCTGGGCAGGATGCATCTCATCTGACTTCAGATATTACATTGCTGACCTCTATACCTGAGCATGTGTTATGGTCTGAAAGGTTAAAGTTTTGAATGCTGCATAGGAATATATGGGTGACCTCCATACGACCCTGGTCAAGCAAGACAGGCTTCCCGCCACACTGCTTTAAAATCATAGATGGAGAGATACCCTGTGCTTGTGGCAGCTGCTGCTGTCAATCAAAAGAAGGTTCTGGAATATTCAAATGAAGGATCAAAAATTAATCCAATCAAAGCCAGAATTCAAAACAGGACCAACCACAAACGTAGCTGATGGCTGCGTGCACAGGGTGTCTTGGGCACAAAAGCAGCAGTGCCCAAAGCTTTGGCTTCTTTTAGAAAACTACTGAAATCACAAAGATCCACGTGCCAGGAGTGGAGAAGCTGAGCGGCCTTCTTCAAGGTTAGAAGGTTAGATCAAGGCTCTTTCTCTATCTGAAGACCTGCCGGACCATCTGACGCTGAAGCAGCAGGCCACTGCCGAAGCGGAGGAGCAACATCTCTGGAACACCTGCCCTGCCCCTAGGCTCGGGACGCTGGGTCCTCTTGTACTCAGGATCCTTCAAGTCATCGTGGACACATAAGCTATTATGGTGTTAAGCCGGGAACTGGCACACCCGCCGGTGTGGCCGGGTACAGTACGGTCCTGTACTGCGCTGAGACAGCTATAGGCGGGGTTCTGTTAAGGACTTTGCCTTATCAACTGGTGCCGCTTCACACGACATCGGGGTACCCTTCCTATATTCCTGTTCTATATTCCCTGTTAGTTCATTTGTGTTACTTACTTGAAGCTTCATGTACGTATTTGTAAATAGTTTAATATATTACATTGTTTGTATTGTGTTGTATTGTTAATTAAAAAGTGTTATAAATAAGAGTTGTAAATCGTTCGTAAATGTAAGAATTCCTATACTGCCACCCGAACCTATCCTTTGGTTCAAACCTGTTTCGGTCAAATAAAGAACTTTCTTGTGAAGGAGAGTAACGTTTTTCCTCCGGTGTGGCCGCCCGGCAAACCTGGACTGTGACAGCGTGTCATTTAGATACCCTTTGTTCTGAATGGAGAGAAGTTGGTCCTTCTGGGCACAACTCACTTCTTCTGAATGTAGAACGTGTAACTGTGCCAGCAGCTCTGCAAAAGCTGTTCCCGTGGATGCTCTGGGACACCTGATAAATGAGAGGTATCATACTAACCTTTCATTCATTAGGGAATTTAAGTATAATACTTCAGGATGCCAAAAGTCTTTAGATGATTGACCTGTAGAGCAGACTACTATCGTCTAAACCAGTAGATGTGTTCATGATAGTTGCACAAAATGGTTATTAATATCTCCTGTTTCTAGACTGCAAAGCAAAGGGTTGTCTAAAGCACGTTTTGGACATGGATTAGGATGCAGCATGCAAATGTTGTATACAGCAATGTACATTTGACTATATTACGGATAGTCATCTTTCATTTGAACCTAAGATGCTGACCAATTTAAGATGCCAAATAGAGGACTCGCAACTCTTAAGTCTAAATAAGAATTCAGAATATTCAGTATGCAGAAGATGCCATTGTAATCAGGTAAAGATGATCTAGGCACCTTGTTTAGACTAGTTTGAAATTTCTAGCCTAAACTTATATTTGTTGTATTATTAGATAAATGACTGGAAGGTGCTCAGAAGCAAGAGTGAAGTTACTCTGTTCCATGAAGATCTTAATGTTATGTAAATAAATAGTAACTAACTGCAGTGATGGGGGGGGAAGCATTGCTACAGTAAATTTCACTTCAGCGTTTCGTTATGATTTCTCTTTTGGAGTACTTCTTTCTGTGTTTTTTAGGACCTACTTCAGAGAAGACTCTTTGAATGCTTTGAAAACAAACAATGTGAACATAACAATTATAAAGATAATCCATCTTTTTTTCTCACTTTAAGGTAGTGGATCTCACTTTTTTCAGTTCATAAATTCCTAAGCAGAACTCTTCTAGTGGACGTGAAGAAACTTCCATCTGTACAGATGAACAGTATAGCCGATTAAAATGTATTGAGAGTCAAGCAGTTATCGCTACTGACACACACAGAATAACTAACATTAAAGAACAGGAATTAAAACTGCAGGTAACTTTTTTTAAGCTGAACATTATTTTTAAACACGGACTTCTTAAATTGAAACACGTGCCAAAGATTCCTGGCTTCTCCCATTTTACCTCACTAAACCTAAATGTTTTTGCGGTACTGTTGGATGTTGTCTCTCTTGCATTGTCTTAAAACAACGAGCGTGTATTTCATACACCCGCTGGGGTTTCTTCGTGTTGAGCAAGTAGCATGGGAATTCATGTTTCACTTCTGAAATGCTGATTTTGTATGAGTTGGCAGATTCTTCTAGCTGTGAGAGAATGAGTTATCTAGATTTTATTACTAACATTTTTCAGTGTGTTAAGTGTGCTAAGAGGCTGAATCTCACTGTCATTTAAAAGATTAGTGGGGTGAATAGGAACAAACATTTTTGGAATCAGTGCTGAGGACCAGGTTACAGACAGCCTCTCTCAGCCCTGATGTTATCTGAGAGTTCACTCACTTCAAGGCAAAAAAGCAGGTTTTATAGTGTCAGTGACAGCTCAAGTTTGTCATAACTATCTATCTTTTCCCATCCCGTTTGTATCCATGTTTCACTCCAATATTTAATATAGTATATTTGGACATTTGCTTGGGCTATTCTTCCTCCAGTGGACTTTGCATTTAGCTGTGCTTACTGAAGCATGAAGCTGTCACTTGAGCGCTAAGTGTTCCTCTGTTACTGATATGTTGGATGTTGACTCTTTCAGTCAAAAAGCAGTCAAAAATTTGTAATGCATCAGAACTTTCTTTTATTTGATAAATCTGTAACTGAAATATCTTGTCTATTACCTCTGTTTTGGTAAGCATGTTGAAAACTAAGTTTACTTGCATCTTAAATTAAGGTCACTGAAGTTCTGAAAGCAGATCGGAAGTAAGCAATCTAGAGAAGCTATGCTTTACTGTCAGGGTGACACAAGAGTTCACGTGAGTTATCAAGATAAATAGCTTGCAATGCCATTACAAAAACTGGTAAGTACTTTTCATACTGAACTTTAGTAACTATAAACACATTAAAAAAAGCAACTATCCGCATATGAAAACTGGTAAAACAAACTTTCCCGAGACCTTTCTTTTCCGACTTTATTTGCCAGTTACAAGTTAAACGGCAAGGGTGCAAGCTCTCTGAATTAATCTAGTTGTATTGAGAAACAGAGACTGCATTGATGTGTGCTGTGAGCTGCGTTTTCAGTGTTTTCAGCCTTTACTGGAATTCATTATGCAACAGTCTGAAAGTGGTACTAAATGAAGTTATGTGATTGCATTACAGCCACAGCAGCTCAAAGTACCACACAAAATGATAGTATAAGCACTTTAATTCTCACTCTGGTACCTGAGCGGACAATTATCTTTCCAGCTCTGAAAGCATTTGAAGAACCTGAAATCTTGTGGTTTTCAACCATGGTTCCTTTGTTTCCAAGTGTTGAAAACGATTGCGGCCGGCTTCAAATTCATCAGTGACAACTTTGTAACACAACGACTGACGTCACTGGTCCTCGCATTGGCTGATCCAAGTGAAGTCTGTGTGAAAGCAGCTTGAATCACTGTTGTGTTTTCTTCAAGGGTTCTGCCATGTTACCATTGCTCTATTGCACTGTTACTGGTAGGAGCTGCTCAGCTAGCAGTCTGCCTCTTTGTGCTGAGCACTTGATGGCAAGTTGTAACTACTGAATAATATTCTTTTTCTTAGCTCTCAAGGCTTTGCATTTGCTTTCTTAAGTAATGGATCCAGTGAGAGGGACAGCACAATCAAGAACAGCATTCAGTAGGATGACTGGTGAAGGTGTAGTGTTGGGGGAGTTCTAGGCTGGCACACAAGAAAATCCTGCAATGTAAACTTGGTCAAATGTTACCATTTTTATGGATGCTCTGTTCAGCTGGTATAAATACATGTGTCTTGGTGTTGGGATGCAGCATCTTTACTGGTTAGTGGGTTTTGTGTCTTTTTTTCAATAAGCCCCAATAATTTTACATATTGCTATCCCTGCTTGCAAGATAGCAGTAGGATATTGCTTATAAAGAAGATGCTGTTCCACCAAGGGGACTATATAATAGTTGCATGCTGAATTTGAATGGTTTTCCTCTAAATCTCAAACAGTTAGCCATGTAGGAGAACAAGGGTGTTTAATATTAGGGCTGTGAAGTGAATGGCCAAGCTGTTAAAGATGTTATGGGTGCCACTGAATCCTGCAGACTCCGGGCCTGGAAGTTTCTCCTTCCTGGCTCCAAGAACCCGCCCCAGTGTGCCTGGGGACCCAGGTAGTCTCTCCATCCCAGGCCGATGGATGCGGCTGCCCTTCCCTGTGCTCATGTGGTCAGTATCAGTAGCAAGGCTGAGTGTGTACTCAGGAGAGGTGCGTGCACACAACGCTAATACAGCTGGCCCCTCCGGCTCCTGCAGGCAGAGCACTGCCTTTAGCAGCACTCGCATAAACAACACCACTCATGTAAATGTAAGTATGGACAGTCCAGTCCCATTGGACAATCCATCCAATGTTGGGATGCCTGTGGGGAAAAGCTGACAGTGGGCTGTGGCTGCTAGGAGCTATGTGCCTGGGATGCTGTGTGTGTATTTCCATGGACTCTTTGGAAATGGTCAGGTCTCAGTACAATGGCTGAAAATCACTGTTTTGAGGAGATACTCATTACAAAACATGAAATGTCTCTGTGGCAGCCCATCACTTATACCTTGACTCTCAATGAGTGAGAAAAATCTAGAGCTCTAGCTGCAGCCACAAATACAGATATTTATTTAAAAGGTTGGATTAGTATTTTTTTCAGACCAGAGCAATGTTTCCAATGGAGAAAGAATTATGCATCTAGATCTATGAATTTAGAAGACATTCAGAAGAGATATTAATCAATAATATGTACAGTGCACACAGATTATTGAAAATGTAGGGCAAAAGAAATAGATGAAATAGAAGCTCAGTCATGCTAAAGATAGAAGACATTAAAATGGCATTAGGGATCATAATTTAGGAGTGAGTTCTCTGTTTGCAATTTTACCACTTGCATCTGTCAGATAGAAAAAAAACCAGAAAAATATTCGTAATTCCTGCTTTTTTTCTATTTCAGAATGAAGTAGGAGATTCTATCCATCCCATGCTGGATGAAATAACTTGCCATCTGTAACTGAGGAGCGCGTGAGGCATTACTTGCTAAATATAAACACTTTCCACTCAGAAGTCCAGGGTGATGTATGCTCAGGGAATTAAGACCAGTAGTTGAAGAGCTCTCCTATTCACTAATTTTAGATCTTAAATTTTGGAAAACTGGAGATTCGCCAGAGGTTTTATGGAGAGTCAACTTCGTTCCAGTAGGTAAAAGGCAAAAGAATGGTATAGAAATAGGTTTTGTTTCTGGAACATCTCATTTTACCTCCTGAGGACTAAGACAATTTCTGACCAAAACCATGAGACTCAGCCTAGAGGTACCCAAGTAAAAGCAGTGGCTTGTGCTGTGCAAGGTGCCAGCAGAGCACTTAATGCCTCTTGTGTGGGAGGGAGCGCTCTGAAGCTGCAAAATCCCTACATTTTTAATAAGATAATAGCTCCCTTGCATAGATGAGATTTTAATGACCTGCTTTTCAGGTCGGAGGTTGTAGCTGCAGCACTTTTTCAGTTAGGCACCTCATAGAGTTTAACCAGAAGAAGAAAGAAGTGAGTGGTCCACAGCAGAGATCACTGAAAAATGCCATGGCAAGGATGCGGCACCAAAAGTAAGACCATATACTGCTAATTAGGAAGGACAAAGAAGGAGAGATTTTTCTTTCCTGTTTGTCCCACTGCGGAAGGCTTAAGTGACAAGGGAAAAAACTGCACCCTGCAAAATCAGGAGGTGGTAACGTTGTTCTACGTCTCTTTCTGTGATTTACTGAAAGTAGCTTTTTTTTTTCTTCTTTACAAAATACATGACAATCCAGATTTCGCCTAAAGCGGGTGTGAGGTTCTTCCCGCTCTCTCTAGGCTGACAAGCTATGCAGCCCGTTCTGAAAGTTCAGCAGATGATCGGGCAGGTTTAGCTGCTGTCTGCACCTGTGTCACTGATTCAGTTGCTCAAAGGCTCCCTACACAGAAATGACTCCTGACAGTTAACAGTGTCTTTTCCCCTCTACCCTTAGAAGGGGTGTTTTGAAGAAGGGCTCACCAGTACACGCTTGTTTACCTAAAGCTTGCCTAATTCAAGGCTGCCACTAAACTGAAGAGACTCTCTGAATGTTGCTAAGGTGCTTATACACTTACCAGACGCTAAGAAGGGAATTTTTTTTTCTTTTTTTTAAGAAAGTTTAATTGCTGTGAAGATTTTTTTTCTCAAAAAAAAAAAAACCCTTGAGATTCCTCTAAATCTTCTTTTATCAAATGCTATGACTTTCAGTTGAGATTTTGGGGCATGAAGGAGCAGATAGGAAAGCTTTTGTGATACATTAAATGAGGTAATGTAAAAGAGAATCCGCGATCCCATGAAACTCAAACCCTTGGCAAACCTGTAGGAGAAACAAGGTTATAATGAGTAAGTCCAACAATTTATCCGTGACTCTGAACATTTCAACTTCTTTATCTCTCATCTGATCTCAAAGATTAAAACACAAATATAGAAAAAGTAAAATAAAATAGTTCTATGGTAGTACTTAAAAACTGCTATCTACATTTTCCAGGCTATGAGGGAGGAGATGGACTGAAGTTGTGTACTGAATATGCGAGCTCATGTCTCCCTCTGCTGACTGTCCCACGGCTATCTGAAACTTTTCCTTTATTTCAAATGATAGGAAGTTGTGATTTTTCCCCCTCTGGTACTGTGCTAACATTTCTCTTTTACACCCCGATCCATGACCGTAATGTCCATTTGTAGGAGGTGCTCGTTGCTGCCAGCTCCTCGTGTCACCTCAGCAGGTCTGGCCACCCCAGGGCTTATGCGTGCTATTTTAACACTGCCTCTTCTCCCAGGTGGCAATCTGCCCTTTGTGTCTGGCTGCTAGCTGATTTTTCCCTTAACTGCAAAATAATGCATAAATCCTTGTTTAAAGGAAAATCTCCAAAAACTGTAAGGGACAGGCTCAGGGCTGCTGAGAGAAGGGAGCGAGGTTAGAGAGAAGGTTACAGATGGGCTGTGCTCGAAGTATTTCTGCTGAATTTTGGGTTTGCCCTTTTCAGTGTCAAGATACCTGTAACTCCTCTTGGTATCAGTTTAAAAACCTTTCAGTCTTCACAGGCAGCTACTAAGTAAAACTAATTCTGGGAATTATGAAATGCAAAGGTTTGGGTTTCTGTTCTGTTTTCCCAAGTAGCCTCATGAAACCCTGGTTCCTCTCAGGGCTTTTTCGGCTGGCTCCTGACACTGCACTTTCCCTTCAGCTCTGCTAACCCCATATCTCTTCCTCCGTGTTGAACCGCTTTGCTCTAATGGGAAGGGCCAAGGAGGACTGATGCAGGCTGAGGGTGGTCGCCACTGGCTGAGGATGCCGCAGACACCAGAGGACACCAGCTCTCTGGCCAGCACAGCACCAGGACAGCACCTAGCGGAGCCCATCCCCAGGGCGCAAGCAATTTGAGAAGCGTACAGCTTTAGTGCTGCTGGGATTCGTTGGAAAAACTCATGCCCCCAGCTCTTGTTGGGGATACAAGCAATGCTAGAGGCCCTTGAGGTAGTTTTCCCGCTGGTGGTCTGCTGTGGGAGGTGACTCCTATGGACAGAGATGAACTATAATTCCTTCAGGAACAATAGAGTGGAATCTCAGTGCCACAATCATCTCATCCTTTTTTTTTTTTTTTTCCTTCCAGAGCATTTCCTCAGTTTGGCAGTAGTTTGGTGATTTGTTAGGACAGAGATGAGTTTAACGTCCATTGTCGTGAGGTGTATTTGTTCATCAGGTTCCCTTTGGACTTAAACAAGAAGGGGAAAATAGTACCTGGGGCCTCCAGGAATTTCTGGTTGCTAAAGCTTTGTTAGAAAGCTCAAATGAAAGCCTTTTCCTTTTGGAAAAAGCATGCCAAGTAGACTACCCAGAGAGCCATGGTGCTGGGAGCTGAAGGCTGATTTAATGGTGCCAAACCAATTATCAGGCTGTAATCATTACAGGCAACACTGAGAAGCTGCAAATGCTATGGGGAAGGAAGTAGGAGAGCAGTGGCTGCTGTTGTTGGAGCTGGAATGGAGATAAATTGCAGCACTAGAAAACCAGTGCTAAAAGAGAGGTACAAGATAAATTGATGCATTAGAAACCCCAGCACATTATATCACTTGAAAGGACGTGCAGAACAACAGGGAGCTGTGTCAGTGCAAAGCTACAGACAGTACTGTCCGTGCAGATGAGTTACGGACCTCCACCTTGGGACTCCACCATCTAGCTAGCTGATGAACTATGGAGGCAGTGGCATCTATGACAATGATGGGATATAGCCTTGGGCTATATTAAAATTTTCGTATATGTGCTGAGTTAAATCTTCATCCAGAGTAACTGAAAAGACACTTGCTGGCCTTTAGAATAAATAAAATATTAGACAGGAGACTATATATTTTCTTATGAATCTATGGTGCTGATGTTCCAAAGCTCTTTGCAATTTATGAGTTAAAACTACTACCTGGAAACAATGCCAGAACTATTTTTCAGAAAGGAGAGCTCAAGCTTAGTATGTAAACCTGGGAACTGCTTCAACACTTGAACGCAGCCAGTTTTGATAAAAGTGTACTAATCAAGAACAAGGGAAACTGAATCTAACCTGATCAGAACAAACCTGTGTGATGTTAAACCATCTAAGATTTCTTTATAAACTATATTGTCCATAAAAAGCAGGTAGATTTGTATTTATGATCATAAGAGCTCATCTGATTTTCTCTGAAGATTATTTATTTTAAATTGTAGAAAGTGGTGAGTCAGTGCTATGGAGCATCAAACTTGTGGCAGTAATGAAAGCTCTTGTGTCGAACCTGATGCATGTGAGCAGCTTGTCTTTATTCTCAGACAATATCGCTTGATTCAGATTTTGCAAAGAACATTGGGATGGGAAAGAGAACAAATTGCTAAGCAAATGTGGAAAGTCATGTTATCACTTATTGAATTGTATTGGGTAGTAAGGATGGTTGGATCCCTTCCACTTTGAAAAGAAGAGTCTTCTGTCAGAAGACTGAACCAACAGCTCTGTTGTGTGACTTGGCCCACTGGTTAGCGTCAGTGGAGACACAGTGTGCTGATACCCTGCGCATCCCCGTTGCTCTACACATCACTGCCCAACCAAGACAGCATATCCATTTGGAAGATTTATGGCAGTTGTGTTGAGGGTGAGACAGGCCTTTTGAGCACTAACATAAACGTTAAGGTAGGGAGGTCTTTAACCACATGTGCCAGGACTAGAGTCATGGTCTCGTTTTCCAAGGGCGATTTCAAAAGTCGGACAAACTCTGAAATAGGAGCTCAGTGGACAGCATGGAGATAAAACCAAAAACACACCAAATCCTGCACTCTTATTCATGTACTGCGTGTAAGTCCTCTTGATGTCAAGCAGGGTTTGTTCTTTGAGCTCTGACTGCAGGAAAGGGACCAAAGCAATTGCATTAAACTGCAGTAGATGGAATAGTATCTGCCACCACAGCTCTGCCTGAAAGCCGGCTCTCCTTTGACCGACTGAAATCTTCCAGTTTGAACAGGATACTACAGGTGCACCATTCATACCTATTTGTTCTTGTGCCAACACAAAACATCTCATTCCCTAGCATTCACCACTTCACACGTCGCATATAAAAACAGCAGTATCCCTTCTCGGCCTCACTTTTGCAATGCTGACCAAGCCAAGCGCTTCAGCCTTCTCTTGTAAGACAGGCCTTGCCTTGTCCTGGTCATCCTACCAGCCTCTCAACCTATTTCAGAACAAAACAGTCTATTCTGAACCTGAGTGACCAGAACAATGTATTCCAGATGGGATCTCACTGATAACTTGTAGAGTGGCAGCAATTCTTCCTTTTCTCCTGTGAAAAGTCCTCACTGCGAATCATATTTGCGTCTGCCTTTGTTATATCCTATTGGCTTATGAATATCCTATGACTGACCCTCAAAGCTTCCCCCTCCTTTCCAGTTTCTACCAGAGGAATTTGCTGCTTAGGGCAGGAATTCCTTTTAGTCTCTATGTGTGTGATGGGTCTTGATATCCATGTGTTGATCTGTCTACTGTTATCACATTATAGTCTTAAATGAATAACTTCTCAAAAAAAATCTTTAGGCTCTTAACTTATTTTTTCCCTTCCCTGGTGACTATTGCTACAAAGAGTCACTCAATACTAACCTCCAAAGGAATTCACTGACATCATGCACTGAAAGAGAGAAAGAAACTTGTGAATTGGACCGTGTGTAGAAACCAGCAGCCTCACTCTCAGATACTTTTCCGCTGTGCCACATCGTCGCTCAGAAGAAGCAGACCGGCTCCCACAGGACCTCTCTTACCGAATGATCTAAATGTGAGTTCTGTTGAGCAGGAGGACACAGCAAAATGAAATTCATCATTTGCTGAACAAGTGTTGTCATCCACTGAAAGAGACACACAATTTATCGAATCATTTGTATCATGAAACCAGACACTTGGCTGAGCCAACCGCCATATCAGCTATGTCGTCTATTGAGCCTAATACATTAGTGGCTCGATCAGATCCTCATTCATCAGGCCTGAGTTGCTGCCTACTAATTGAATGTGTCACTTAGTAAAGCATTTTGATATCCAATCAAGTGGTCCAGGTGGGGAGTGCAGAGGGAAGTTAAGTGAGGGCATTCAGAACTGAGATATTACAGCAAACCATGGGCTGCCTAACTCCTCTGTTCTGATCTCAGCACGGATGCCTGAACATTTGGGTTGTCCTCTTCAAGCTGCTGTTTGGGTCAGTCATGGCCCATGCTGTCCTTACCATGTTTTGGTTTTTACCATCGTGGCTTTCTCCGATCTCGTGGCCCATGGCAGCGTTTCCAAGAAGTGCTTTTGCAGTGGGCGTGGGACCACAGGCAGGGATAAATTCCTCTCTTCTTACTCCTAATCAATCTAAAAAGTATCTTGAATACCAGAATCCTAGAGCTTCAGGTGCTGGAGACACTGATGAGAAGTAAGGGAGGAAGCAATAAAGTAGGAGCTTTTGTCGGTTTGTGTCCTAAAGAAGCTGAAGCACAGCTTAGCAGCTCAGCCAGAACTGTAAAAGGGTTGTAAACTGAACTACACAAGTGAAACCACTGGCGAAACAACAGGTAAATGGTTTCATTAGTCTGATAAAACTCAAATACTGCAGAGTGTATTTTTGAGTGCCATTGACTGGCATCTTCACCTTATCTATTAACTATCTATATACGCTATATTTGTTCAAGTATCAGTGTGCATTTTTCCTCACCTTTTCCCTCTGTTTTGCACCTATTCTTAATTATTTGTAATTAGTATTTTGTTCTTGAAGGAGGTTGTGCCCATTTGTCACTTTGAGCCATATCTCGAAGCATAAATACAGTACATGGCCAAGGGCACTCACGCAATAGCTCTCCTCCAACAGTGCAGCGCTTCCCTGGGTCAAGCCAGACCATATGCAACTCTCCATGTTTCCTGCAAGCTGCCATGCACCCTTCTCATCAGTTTTTTAGTTGGAAGCAAGGTAACTCTTCAGATCAGCTCCTTCAACTCTGGAGACCATTGGCGCTCTTGGGTAACGGAGAAGAAGGGTTTGAAGGTGTTCTAGAGGTGACCGGGGAGCTCAGCAGTGCTCCCAAGTTTGAGTTTTCTCAATTTCTCCAGCTCTTAGATACCTGGAGGAGGTCTCCGTGCTTCTGAACGCAATGCCCTCACATTGTGTGTGTCGGGCCTCGGAGGCGCTCACAGGCCCCACTTCAGCCCAACCCCGGGGCCATTAGTCCCTGTCTCACAACGCCGCAGCAGGGCTGGGCTCCAGCCCTGCCACGGCCCTGCGCCTGCCCAAGGCCGGTGATCCGTATCCCCACCCAAGCTTTTTGGATGTGGACCATGTGTAGAAGTAGCCTGCAGTGTTAATAAGAAGCTGTGCTAGCCAGCGGGTTCAGCAGCACCTTGCAGAGCCGTGCTGCCTGCACAATGTGGAGATTCAGGCAAGGCACAGAAGCAAAAATGGTCATTGAAGAAGGGGCCTCTTGCAAAGCATGTTTGAATGTAAATACTCTGAAATCAGCTTCAAACACACAACAGATGGACCCAAAGTAAGGAAAAGTGTCGTCGTTGTTTCATTGCCAAACTTCCAAGAGTTTTATTTCCCGGCAATGAAATTGCAGAGTATTTTGTTTTGGGGGCGGGGGGAGAGGTTGGCTGTTAGCCCCTCAAATATTGGCTCCTTATCTGTAGGCCAGACCCTGTGGCCTGACTGGACTATGCAATTTGGTGCATAACCAAAATCACACGGCCCCAGGGACAGCTTTGTGTTTTCTTCTGGGTCTCGGATTGTGCTGTGCAGCAGTGGTAATGTGTATTAGATGTCAGATGGCTGCATCGACCTCTTGCACAGCAGGAAAGGAACAAAGCAGCTGCAGAACAAGGAGAAAGGGGGGGAAAACCCTGCCATCAGGTCTCTAAGTGCATGCTTGCAGCACAGACTCAGCTCAGTCTAGGCAGAGCCAGAGACAGCTGGGGATTACATCCAAGTGCTTCATAACGACTGTAAAACTAATATTTCTGTAGAGCTATACTAACTCCAGAGCACTTGTGCGTCAGTAAGTCACACTTTTCTCCGCATGGGAATTTTTTGAGTGGATCAAAAGCACCTGAAGATTGTCTCCACTGAGTCTCAAAACCCTTCTTCACCAAACAGGGAGCGTGCGAGCAAACGCCGCAGCGGCACAGGAGGCGTTTACGACTTTCCTCCCAGTACTTTGGCTCAGGAAAAAAAGTCAAGCTCAGAGAAAGCCTTGCTTGAACTTAGTTTCTTTTATCTTTGAAGTGGCAGTGCTTTGGTCTTCAAACGCGCTGACCACAAGTGGCTGAAGTGGAGCCACCGATCAAACGCGCCGGCAGTCCCGGGTGCCGACCACAGGTCCTGAGTGCCAGCCACGGCTCCTGGGTGCCGACCACGGCCCCTGGGTGCCGACCATGGGTCCTGGGTGCCGACCACGGCCCCTGGGTGCCGACCACGGCTCCTGGGTGCTGACCACGGCCCCTCGGCCGCGTGCTGCAAGAGAGGCGACGTGTGTCACTGGACTGATCAGGCCATCTTTGGCGTTGTGATTGGGGGCTTAAGGTTCGATCTTTGATGACTGGGCTTTTTTCTTCTCTTTTTTTTTTCTTTTCATTTTGTCTATGGAGCTGGCCTTTAAAATCTTTTTCTGCCCAGTACGAAGGAAATATCCATGTTATTGTTACAAATTTCCAGCAATATTTAGTGGAGTCTGCAGGAAACCCCCTGGGAACTTCTGGAGACCCAGGGAGAGAAAGAACAACGGTTTGGAGACAACAGAAGAGCGGTTGAGATGAGAAATAAAATCTCCCCTGTGAGCCACAGCATTCAGTGCCTCTTACTTGTTTTATTTTTTTCCTCCTAAAATGCACTTGGAGAAGTGTTGTAGCCATGGGGGAGGGCGGGGGGATCTAGGGATATCCATGAGGAAATACATTTCACGTGAGCAGTTGATATAGTTGGCCAAAAAAAAAAAAAAAAAGGCCAAAATTTAAACAGGCGTCGCTGCGCGCAAACCCTTCCGCAGCCCTGAAAGAGAAGCAGGCAAGCTTCCGGCCGAATGCAGGTAGGGGATGCTCGGACTGAACGCCGCTTTGTGAATCTGGGGGCGGGGGGGGGGGGGGGGAGAAGAAGAAGAAGAAGAAAAAAAAAAACTTTGGCTAATACAGGCGGCAAAAATATTTTTACTGTCCCAAATCTCCGCCCTCGGCTGATAATCCCCCATGCTGCCTCCCCCCCGGTTTTGCGACCGTAAAATAGGTGACTGGGGGAGACACTGCCGGCATCAAATGTTTAATAATGCTAATGATGATGAGGAGGATGATGATGAAGAAGTTGGGGGCTTTTCCCAAAAGCAGCGGCGGCGGGGAAGGCGCGGGGCCGGCATGAAGTTTTGCAGCCCGCAGCGGGCGCCCCGCGGGGGGGGGGAGAGCGCGGCGGGTTGCGCACAGGCGCGCTGCGCGCCCGGAGGGGCCGCGCGGGGCCGCGCTGCGCTGCGCCGCGGGGCCGGGCGGCGGCGGCGGCGGAGGGGCCGGGCCGGGCCGGGCCGGGCCGGGGGCGCAGCAGGATGAGGGCGCGTCCCCCGCGGGCTCCCCGCCGGCGGCCTGAGCGCCCCCCGCCGCCGCCGCCGCCGCCATGGAGGGCTTCGCCGGGCGCAGCTACGGCACCGGCGCGCTGGACAACCGGCCGCTCTTCGGCGAGACCTCGGCCCGGGTAAGGGCGGCCCCGCGGCGGGTGCGGGTGGTTTTTAGAAAAGGGTTAAAAAAAAAACAAACCAAACAAAAAACACCCCGAAAGGAGGAGGGGGGAGGGGAAAAAAAAAAAAAAAAGGATCCTTAAGAAGAAAAAAAATCTCACCGCCCAAAAGAAAAAACGGCAAAGCCTCCCCCACCCGCAAATAACCCCCCACCTAAATTAAAAAAAAAAAAAGATTCCCCCCCCTCAAAGCCCTCCCCAGAATAATAAGCTCTGCGCCCTCCCCCAATTCCCTGCCAAAATACCACCCTACGCAGAAGGACCCCCAAGCAGTCCCCTCCGGTAAAGGGAATAGAAAGGACCCTGCCTGCAAGCAGAGATACCCCAAATTAAAAGTCGTCCTCCCCCCCCCCCCCCCCGCCCCTGGCCAAACAAACCCAAGTTTTCACCAAATCAAAATAAACATAATCCCCCTTCCCCGAAAAGAAAGGGACCCCCCAACAACAACAACAACAACAACCCCCCCCCCAAGGAAAATTAAAAAGCAGAAACTCCCCCGAAACAATCACACGCCCCCCTCGCCAAACGAAGAGGAAACAAAAAGCCCCCCAAAACCTCCAAAGAACAGAGATGAACCCCCCCCCCACCACCACCTCCCTGGGGCAGCATGATGCACCCCCAGCCATGGGGCCGGGTGGGAGGGAGCGCGGCCGCAGAGCCTGCGCCCCCCTGCACCCCGCTGCGCCCTGCTGCACCCCCCTGCACCTGCTGCACCCCATTGCACCCCCCTGCACCCCCCTGCACCCTGCTGCACCCCATTGCACCCCGCTGCGCCCCGCTGCACCCCCCTGCATCCCCCTGCACCCTGCTGCACCCCGCTGCACCCCTGCCTGGAGCGCGGCTCGGGGCGGCCGCTGCGCAGAGCCGGGAGGGGGCTCCTGCTGTGCCTGCCTTTGTGGCAATATCATTATCGTTATTATTACTATTACATTTTTCTCACGGCGGTGGCCCACGCGCGGCAGTGGCAGCTCCCCAGGTGCCAGTGCCCGAGCGAGCCGGCCGGCTGGCCCCTGCGGTTTCCCCGTGGGAAGCTGGCAGGACTCGCCGGCTCGGCTGGGGAGGGGGCGTTCGCCGCCGGGGCCGGGCAGCCGTCACAGCCGTCACAACAGGGGCCGCGCAGCGTGTTACGGCAGCGAGCCGCTTCCAGCCGGGTAAAGGTGGATATTGTCTTGGTTTTGTCCCTTGGTAGCGCTTCAGAAAGAGTAATGAATATGTATGTGTGTGTATCTGTGTGTGTGTGTGTGTGTGTGTATGTATGTATTTGGGAAGATGCAGGTGGAATTTGACTGAAATAATTCACAAACGTGCGTGAAATTAGTCATCCCGCCTGCCCAAATACTTGGGAATGCTTCAAGGACGATCGTGGTTTTTGTTTCGTCGAAAACTGTAAACCGATATTTCAAAGTTAGCAATGAACGTTAGGAAAAGTGCTTTTTAAAGTATGCCGAGAGCAAAAACGTTTTGGGTTGAGTGAGATGCTGAGGTAGGACCCCAGCACGTCCTGTTGCAGGTTGGTGGTTTGAAAAGCTGATGGGGCTTGGTGTTGCAACGGAGACGGTGCTCGCGCTGTTCCTGGCCAAGATCTGCTCGATGGACTCCCTCTCTAGGAGTGAAAGGAAAAAAAAAAATAGTAGGTAGCACTTCCCTGCGTTCAGTGTTTGCTTATCGCTCAGGTTAGAGATGATCTCTGAGGTTTTTCTCATTTAGATGTTAACTCAATGTTTCTGGTTAGTCTTTCTGTAAAAAATGTTGCTGGTATTATGGTGTACAAGCCACCAGCCAAATTTTAGAGGAAAAAAAGAACAATATGGGATATGAGGAGACATCCAGGCTGGGAACGGGATCCCTGTCTAGATGCTTGGGACCTCTCCGAGGACGACAAATGATGGACAAAAGAGATGATGTCGCTACTTGCTGTTCCAAAACTCTCCTCACAATGTAGGGCTTGGCTGCTTCAGGTGTTGGGAGGACATGCCAGCACATGGAGGCAAAACCCCACGCGTGGCAGTGTCCCCCGGCCCTGCTGTCCCCCCATCAAGAAGCACCTGCCCCGACAGCAAGCTCTGGCTGTGGAGAGAGGTTCGCTGGAGCTCTGCGCTGGGCAGGGTTCCCGGGGGATGGTCCTTGGTCCGATTTTGGGAAGCCTTGTGGAGGATGATGTTCTGGGCGGAAGGACCCCAGTTCTGAAGTGACCAAGGTCGAAAGAGATGGAGAAATGGGGGAGCTCTCTAGTATCCTCTGGTGTTTCTGAAGGTCCTGTCTGTGTAATTTATTGCTCATTGTCGCTAACGCGGACCAGGAGGACCTGTGTCCAAGCAGAAGAGTGCATCCTGAGTAATACCTGGAGGTAGCCTCCATGTCATTCCTAGAGCTATCTAACTCTTTTCCATGCAGTGCCTTTAAGACAGGAGAGACAGGAGAGGTCTCCAGTTGTACTTAATCACACAAGTCACATGGAAGGTGCTGGGCATCTTACCCACAGCTGAAAGTGATTGCCACTTTTCCAGGTAGGGAGCTGAGCTGCTGCCAGAACTGCTGGGGATTTTGCAGGGGAATCGAGCGCTTGCAGTAGGCTGCTGTGTCCGCTCCGTCCTTCCCTGGTGCAGAGATGTCTGTCGTTACTCTCACTCGACTGGGTGACCTCTCCCTGCTGAGCCATGGCAGCAGTACCAGCAGGGTGATGTTCACAGACCAGCAGGTCTCTAGGGAGACGTGAGTGTCTGTACGCAGGTGTCCTCTTCTCCTAAGGAGAGTTGGAGTCCAGGCAACCATGCCATCTGGTAGAAGACTCTGCTTTTACATATCTGCAAGGGATGGCCAAGGCAAAGCAGAGAGAGTCCTTCCTGCTCAGCATAAGCTGCATGGAAGAGCACAAGGCTGCAGTGGAACACAAGAACAAAACCGATGTGGTGTCTGCTGGCTGCTTCGTGCGGCTCTGCTTCCTCTCGCTGAGACTGTGTCCTGTGTAGTTGCTTTCTGCAACCTATGGTTTCCCCAGGTGGCTGGACCAGAGTGCAACCTTCGGTGCCAATTCATCAGGATCTACTGGGGAGAAAGTTCTTAAGCCCAAAATACATGGCTAGAGACTGGAGATGGACGTAGAGAGAGAGGAGCTGCAAAGGAGGTTTTGGCTGATCTAATAGGCAACTGTCCTGGCATCTTGCTAGCTTAACTACTTGGTCTCCCTTTATTTATAAGAAAAATTTTAAGAAGAGTTGGAAGAAAGATGCCCAACAGCTTTGCAGGCAGGTATCTTGCAAGAATGTATAGTGGTGTTGTTAGAAATTTTGGTAAGTGGGTGATGGAGGCTGGTGTCTTGAGTTGGTCTGGTCTGGAGCTGCCTTTCGATGCTGAATGGGAGGGCCCTAGGGAAGGGGGGATAGCTGGCTTTGAAATGAAGATACGAGGCTTTTCTTCTTTCTTTTTTTTTTTTTTTTTCCCCTCCCCTGAGGTAGCAGAGAAAGGAAATGCAGTAGAGGGATGCATAAGCACAGTGACATGGTCAGTGCGAGCAGCTTGGAAAGGGACCTTGGCAGGGGGATTTTGCATAGAAATGGATGGGTCAGATGGCTTTTATCAGAGCTAGGGAGATGGATGCTGCTCCATGGCAACATGAGAGGGTCAGAGCTGCAACAGGGGCGTTTTTGGGCTAGCTAGTTGGGTAGGAAGGATGATCTCCTGGAGATCTTACGGAGAAGGAAGTTCGGGAAGTTTAGACATAGATGGGCCAAGCCTAACTGTTCAGCCAGAGCCCTCTTTTTTGTGTGCCTTTCTAGGTCCTGTAGCAAAAATGATATAGCTACTTCAAGAGGGAGAAAAAGGACTTCCCTCTGCCTCGTGCTTTCTCCCCTGCCACCTTGTATTTTTTCCTTCTACTGCTCCGGTGGGCTCCAAGGACTTGTGTCTCAAAGACATGCCGTTCCCTGTTCCCTGCCAGCTTGGACTGGGCTGTGGTGGGGGGTGTCTGTGTATTGCAGTACAGCCCCTATCAATGCAAAGAGATGTAAATTCAGCCTTGGTTACTATGGATGCAATGCTGGAAACAACTGGGTGTGAGACAATGCAAAACGAAAGCACCAGTGATAATGTGACACATAGGAGACAAAGCATCACAGATGCGAAATTTCTCAAGAAAGCCAAGTGAAAAGTAGAAACCGCTTGGATTCGCCCATGACAAGGGCATTTAAATATAGCCGGGTGGGTGTTAATTACTGTAATCTGAAAGCAAAATGCAATAAAAAGAGTGGCTGAGTGCAAGATGGGAGTGAAGAACCATTGAGGACATAGCAGGAATTCCTCTTGTTTTGCAGCTGGGATCCTGGCCAGGGAGGCCATGCACATGGCTCCTCCAGTGTATAACACATATGCATACACATGCCATTGTCCATGTCCATGTCGTTCCATGTAGTATAATCTGGCAATAAATTAATATATCCCCTATGACTGCAACGGCCTGGGGTCTCACTGTGATTGCTGCTGGTGTGGAATTGCTGGTGTAACATACACAAATGTGCCCTCCATCCTCTCCAGTGCTATAGCGAGAAAACACTGAAGTTATCCACCCGCCGGGGAACCAAGTCTGTCCCCTCCCTCCTGGCCTTGGCTCCTGACCCGAAGCTGCTCGACTTTGGGTTGGCATCGTTCCTGCCGGGTCGCGGCAGCAGCTAGCTTGACGTTGCAGCCGCCTCCGTTGCTTGGTACCTTCTGCAGCTGCGGTCGGAGCGCTTCCCGGGTCGTCTCTGTGGTCACCGAGCGGTTCCTGAGTCGCGCGGCAGAGATTCCTTGCACGCTGGGCTTTTCTGAGCCGGGTGCTGCACCTCTCTGTGGTTGAGTGTAAAGCAGTCGTGTCACTGTCTGGGTCCTCTCCTGGGAGTGCAGACCCGGAGCTGTCCGGGCTCCAACGCTGGTATCACTTCTCCCAACCTCCTGGAGAATAACTCGAAGGATGTAGTGCACTAAGCCGAAGAGGGAAAAAGAGTAAAACTGTCGCTGTCATGTGCAAGGTGCAGTCTATGCTGCAGAAAGTGACAGCATGTGGATACAGTCCTGCCTCGGTTCCCCTGTTGCTCAAGGCAATCTCAACCAGATCCCGAAGGATCTAGGATGGTGCCCAGCTTGGTGCCTTCTCGATCCCATCTCCCTCCCTCAGGAGCAGCTGGAGAGGGGCCTCCCTCACGCAGCAGCCCTGCGTTGCAACCCCGGCGTCTCCAGTTCCTGAACGTCCTTTCCAGCGTGAGACGAGCAGGCAGAAAACCCGTTCCAAAGGGGAGCCGCCACAACACCGAAACGCGGAAATCCTTGGTTGTCTGGCACAGTTCACTGCACCTTAGGGATCCGGGATCTCTGTAAGTGGATCAGGTGCTATTAGACTATATCATGAGTTAGTTTTCATGTGCAAATGGCTTAAGCTGGCACAGGTGACCTTCTAGCAGGGCCTGCTGGTGTGGCAGGCAGGCTTGCAGGCTGAGTTTTTTGTGTGTTTATTTTTCTTCTTTTTTTTTACAATAACAGTTATAATAATAAGGAAACACGAAGTAATCCTTTAGGAAAGCCCTGCCTGAACCAGCTGTGCTGAATCCAAGACATCTCGGTTTGCTGGCCTCTCTCCTTGACCTGGGACCGGCTCTCGAGCGAGGCGCTTTGGGGCGCGCGGCAGCCTGCTGGCAGGGCGCTGCCTATTTCTGCCGTTTTCTTATGTTGCTCATAAGAAACTCTGCTCGTTGCAACCTATTTCTGTGCGTTTTAATGTGGCTGCGAGTTTCTCCCTGGGCGGGATCGCGTTGTCGGGCAGGACGCGGAGGTGAAAGGCTGCGTCAGCCCCAATCCCCTTAGCCGTCTCGGCTGCTGCTTAGGTATTTTTAACCTTTTTAACCTGGGCTAAGCTGCCAGGAGCTGAAGTGTCACCGGGCGCCGGGGAGCGCAGCCTCGGATCAGCGAGCCGAGCCTGGGATTTCAGGATCAGTTGCTCTAAGCTCGAGATCCTGAAATACCTCGTCCTGCTGAGGGTATTTTTGGACCGTTTTGGCAACCGGGGGGTTTAGCCAAGGGGACGCAGCGCGCGGGGAAGGAGGAGCCCTGGGGCTTGCAGCACGCTGGGTACTGGCCCGTTGGCGGGTTGTTTGCTTTAAGCAGCTGATGATTTGGGGGTCCAGGCTGCGTGGGCTCTAGAGGAGTCCGACTCCATCATTTTTTTCCCACAGGACAGTCTTTTTGCTCTCCGACAAATTTGTCGTAGTATCCCAGAATTGTCATCCCCAAATATTTAGTTAATTAGGAGAAACCTAATGATACATGACTTTATTTGCAATATAATCTATCCACATATGATCATGCATCAATCTCTCCCAGCCCCTCTGGGGAGACCGTGCTGTGATTTTATGTTTATTCGTATAGTTTTGTAGGACGCTTGGCTATTTCTGCTTTGCAGCTGGCAGCTCGGCTTCACGTCCCCTTTCTCCTAGCCTGCTCTTCTAACCTTTTCTCCCTGGGGAATGACGAGGAGACAAGTAATCCAGCTGCTGACCCCTTGCTGCCTCTTTCATCACCAAGGAGTGGAGCCCAAATGCAAACTCCCTCCCTAAAACCATCTCAGCCAGGGTCTGCAGGGCAGGAGCCGAACGCAAAGCGTCCTCCTGGGGCTTCCTCAGGTGGGGGCTTCCAAAACGAAAAGCTGCAAGGGGGAAAAGGGTGCGAGTCTGGCGGAGGGCAAGCTGTGTGTCGCTGCACATCTCTTTTGCTCTACCTGTTTTATTTGGGAAGCAAACAATCTCAGGTGTTAAACCCAACTGTTTGCAACGCTGTCCTACTTCAGTGATGGATGTTTAAACTCAGAGCAGCACCATTAAGAGAGGGGTGGGGGCAGATGTCCTAGCAATAACGCGAATATTTTCTTTTTGCCTAAGTCATTTAGTTAGAGGTCCTACAGAAAGTGTTGTTAGGAAGGCCCAAACTCTCAACTGCGCTCCTTATTATAAAGATTTAAAAGTAGACCACTGGTAGGTGGTCTTAAAATGCGCTTATGGTGTGCCAGGTTTGTGCATATGCTTACATGCTGAATAAATATTTGGGTTAAAATAGCCACAGGAGCGTAAAGAAACTCTCTTAAAAGTCACTTGCACGACTACTGGATCCTACTCAGTGCCTTAATTGCGACTATGCTGAGCTTAATCCTTCTGGCTGTGGTTACTGGCCCATGCGGTGCAAGGGGAACGGGTTATTCCAGCTGCCCTCCTGCGCCGCAGCGGTTGTTCCAGCTTTCTTGGGCTTTCGTCCGTGGTCTGGGCACAATTCTCTGCGTTTGGATCCCAAACTAATTCACAGATTGGGGAAAAATCAGACAGGTTACTCGAAAGAAAAGTACTGGCTGGGTCCTGGAAGGCCGTGTTCCTTCTGCGTCCCCGCGTGCCTTGGGGGCAGTGGTGGAGGGTCCTGCTGGGCAGGAGGGGCCCTGGGTTGCTTCCTGCTCTTTTTCCAGAGAGGGCATCTGTACATGGCTCTCAGTGACCGTTTCCCAGGCCCCTCAGTCATGCTGTCATGTATTACAGCCCCCTCCCATCCCTGCTGTGACATGGGCCTTATCTGGCGTGTGATTCTGGTGCCGGGTCAGCGTCTTGAGTGGAGGACACCAAGTGAGACCTCGCTTGCTTAGCCAATTGCAAGCTAACAACCCTGTTGCTGCTGCACAAGAGAGAGACGCAGGTCTGATTTGGCCCATACAGCCTCCCCAAGGTCCGTGGAGGTAGCAGAAGGGAAGCCTGGCTTTGTGGCAGAGCTCAACAAAACTGAAATGCTGCTGCTTGATGAGCACGTGCCTTGGGTGATACAGGTCCTGATTTGTTCAGTCCTGTACATGTTGCAGGTTTGCTTGTCTGTTTTATGGGTTTTTTACAAGGCCTGTGTATAATTCTCTTCTCTCTTCTGCAGGACAGGATCATCAATTTAGTCGTCGGCGGCCTGACATCCTTGCTGCTTGTAGTAAGTATCCCACATCATACCCTGTATTTCTTGTCTCCCTTAGATGACAAAATCAGAGATCCTCCTGTCATGGCACTGCAGAACGTCTACTGACTAAACAGTGTAGTTTGGGGCTCTGGTAGTCACTGGCCTATTTGTCATTTGAAACCCTTTGACAATAGGGGAAGGAGAATACCTTTCTTCAAGCCATTTTATCTTCTTCCGCTTTTTAAGATGTAGCTCTTTACTCTACAATAAAAGGCCCCAAGTCCCTGGGCAGACTGTATTTTCGGCTGAACATAAGACCGAGTGAGATGAGTCCTTTCGACCACTGCTGCTTGTCCTATCCTTGATTTTTTGTGTGGAAATTTTCAATTAAATGCTTATGGCTGGACGCAACACAACCGATCAGGTTTTGCCAATGTAACGTTGTAGGGCTGATTATGCTGCAGGAATGCCAGCAGGTAGGTGAGGACCTGAGCTTAAGTCCATGCTGTACCTAGGTACTGAGACCTTTCCTGGACAAAGTGCCTAAACCCAGGAGAGTTGGTTTGCGTCTCTTTCCCTCTACGTACAGATTTATATATGAGCTTTTCCTAAGTCACTTGTCACTTCATCTCAAACTATACTTTCCCCTAGTTTTAAAGACAAGCCCCACCATCAGGGATGGAGATTTTCAGTTTTGCAGTGCATGGTGGTACCAGCAGCTGCTGAGATCCGCAACCCGGGCATGCGTTAGGGAGAGCAAAGATGGAGGGAATCCTGCCGTCACGTGGCAAGCTTGACTGAAGTGACGCCTTGTACGTGGTCAATGTACACTCCTGTGCCTGCTGCCAAGAACAGCTGGCAACACACACTTCACAGGATTGGCGAGGGAGAGGAATCTATCTTCTGAGTAGTCTTTCATCCTGGATCGTCACTGGCAAGATCTTTGGCATGAAAAATTAAAATAAAAGAATCATTTCTCTTTGGATGGATTAGCATGGCTTTCTGGGTAGTTGGAGAACAGCTGCCAGAAACAAGACTATTTAGCTTGGTAATGAAGCGTTAAGCATTCTTTTTTTCCTGAGTTTTGGCAAAGTCACTTTCCTCTAGAATTTTACGTTTCACTCCACTACTTCATGTTTTGGGAGTTAAATGCCATCCAGTTAATTTGGTGCTGGGTGCCTCTTTCCCTGGCAACTGCTCAGACTGCCCATTTCCTGCCCAGGGCTGCTGGGGCTGTGTGCTGGGCACAGGAGGGGTGGGTGGGTGGGTGTGTGCATGCAGCGCTGTACGCAAGAGCTGTGGCACTCACTTGAGTGGTTGTGGAGGGCCTCTTCTCTTAACAGATCTCAGGGCAGGAGAGATCAAAGCGTTTCTTTTTTTTCCTCCATGCAGGTCACTCTAATCAGTGCTTTTATCTTCCCGCAACTACCTCCAAAACCTGTGAATATATTTTTTGCTTTCTGCATCTCCTTGTGTTGCATTTCTGCTGGCATACTTGTAAGTACCACCACCTCTACCACGCAGTCTTTTGAATGTGTGACTGAATCTGACAGTCTGCCTTATCGCTCTATGGCTTCATGTCAGTAAATTTATTTGAAACACCCTGTTTGTGAAAGTTTGTCCCTGATTTTGCTCACTAGATCTAGTCCTCCCTTTCTTGGAGGCGGAATCATGAGCTGCCATCTCCAAAGAAGTCAACTGCAAATGTGTCTTTGTTTTCCTGGTGTACAGTGTGACCAGGTGCTACTGGAAAAGGCAAATGACCAAAGTGCCTATGAGAGAAATGAAATAGAACAAGTCTCTTGGGGTTGCAAGAAATCCCCACGATTAACACAGGATAGTTTTGAGAATTAGGCAACCAGATAGCAGAGCAATGAGATGGGAAATACAGCAGTGATTCATCCTGCAGAAGACTGGTGGTAGCTCAAAAGACTTGAACTTGAAGTGGTGGGGCAAGCCCAAGCGCTTGCAAAGTCCCTGAGCTATCATGCACAGGGAGATGGAGTGGCAGGAAATAAGAGCAGGTGACAGTTCACCTGGGTACTAGGTTGAGGTGGAGCGGTAAAACACGTTGCTGCAGTCTTGTTGGTATAGTCCACAAGCATGCTAAAAAAACATAGATGGCATGCCTTAATTTTCAAAGGAACTTTGCTGGTTGCTACACCTAATTTCTCCAGTCAGATTAAGCAGGGCTGTTTTATGGGGGGGAGGGGGAAGCTCTAGCAGTTTCTGGCATTTTTAAGTAATGCAAACTTATTCCCTCTTCTAGATCTACTGGTATCGACAAGGAGACCTGGAACCTAAATTCAGGAACTTAATTTACTACATACTATTTTCTATTGTCATGTTATGTATATGTGCCAACCTGTACTTCCATGAAGTGGGTAAATGACTGACATTGCTGGGTATTCCCAATGATGCTACTGTATCAGACTGCTCTCAGCTCGGCCTGAGAAACTTAATGGAAGACGATCAGCCTGAGAGAAAAGCAGCGGGTTGTGCAAGAATAAACCAGTACATGATTTTCATGTAAATGTATATGTAATGTCCCTCTTGTTAGGGAGAATTATTGCCGTAAGACATGACATTCTGCTTTTTTTTGAAGAGCTACTGTTGCACTTAATGAACATTCCAGTTGTACCGATGTTTCAGAATGGCACAAGCTTTTTCATTTTGGAAAAAACTGCATTTTTTTTATTACTGTACAAGTAAACTGCAGCCCTGCAAGGTTCTGTAGCAGTATAAATAAACGGCATCTTACAGTTACATAAGACAAATACTCTTTATTTTGTTTAAACTGAATATACAATTATTTCTGTTCCCTAGGCAACCATTTGAAACTACAACTTATTTTTCACATTAACAAAACCACAGACTGGAAAAGACCAACTCTGATTATGAAGAGCTAATTACAGAAATAAATAAAATAATTTATACATGAGCCTTTAGTTTCTATAGTTTTTTTCTCTTGAACCCTAGCAAACAGGCTGCTCAGCCTAGTGTCTGTTTCAACCCTTGAACGTAGGGATTAATTTTTCCTTTGCCTTAAGCCCCCTACGCCCGAGTTCTCATAGAGCTATATCTCCAAGACCAGGCCACCTCCACAACACCCTCCCCCCCCCTATCTAGCAACTTGCTGCATAATTCACCTCTAGAGAGGTGGCTGGTAGTGTAACGTAAACAGCGAGACAGACAAGTGTTTCCATCTTACTTGCCAAAACCTTCAAAAGTTACAAGCTTTTGGGGGGATGCTGCCGGGTCCTAGTAGCTTCCCTTTCTCACAGACCTTCCCTTTTTATTCCGCTTGCTGTAGTGATGAAACTAAAAAAAAAAAAAAAGTTAGACTTTTCACAACTATTGTTTCTGAACTGTATCCATTGCCAGCAACGGACTCTTCAGGAACAAGCAGAACAGAAAAATCCCATAAGCATCTGTGACTTGAGTCCTATGGTGTAGAAGTACTGATGAACCAGATGAGATGGGAATAGAGACCATTTCTTCATGATGCTGCTCGTGCTCCCTGAAGTCTTTGATGGAATACATTTCTTCCTGAAATGTAACAGTCCCTTACTCCATACGTTACAAGAGTCAGTAAGTGCAGAAATCCTCACCCATTCTTCATGAAACATGTGCAAACTAATTCTTGCTGCGGCACTAAGAGGCTACGGTCCACAATCCTTGGCTTCTGTCCAGTTTTCAAGATAGGCAGTTCAGCACACTAGTAACAAAGTCTGATCAAAAGTTGACCATGTGGCTCCTAGCAGTAAGCACTGCAACAGAGATTCTTTGAAACACGGAAACGCCTTGGCTGAAAAGTAGTAAACCGGGCGTCAGTTGGCTGCTCTGTAACCCTTTCCAAGTGAGGTAAATAGCCTGAGCAGAAAAAGTGCGCTGTAGTCATTTCAAATGGTAAATCTTTGTTTAAGGACATGGACTGACTGCTTTCTTTGGAAACGTGGCACAAGGTTGTTACTAATTCACAATGAGAGCACGGTCAATAGAAAAATGGACATAATTACTGTTTCTCAGTGGCAGCTCACTAAATCCTCAACATCCTTTGAATCCTCCGAGTCAGGACTGCCCAATGATGAACCAATAATGTGCGACCCATCTCCATGATGCTGTAGGATGGGATCTGCCAAGAGATGCAGTACATTAGAACTCCTTATTTATTGTGCCGTTGAAATAATATTCTGTCCTTGAAACAGATTCCGTCCCGTTGAAACAAATTTCTGTCTTTTGACAAGACAGAAAACGCCGTCTGAGCTTTGAACCAATTTTAAGCCACGTTACACGAGCTAGTCAGTTCTCAATTATCAGTTTCAAGATAAGCCTTGAGTAATATATAGATGCAACCAGCGTGATTTAAATTTGGATCCAGCAGGTCTTACTAGCTAGGGCTCAATGCTGACCCTCAGATAGCTCTGCAGTGAGATCCTTCCTCCACAAAGGAATATTTATTTAGGTGCATCACTGGAAGAATACATCTGTGCTGCTTCCAAGGCTGGGCTGGCTCTTGGCATTTGGGAAGTGTTGCACAAGCTAACAAACCTTTCCAGATGAGTGCTGTGCAAACACCTCCCCCAGGAAAACCCAGCCCTTCATCTAAGATAACAAGCAATCAGTTGCACTTCTGATGCCTTTGGTCTTCTCTCAGATGAGAAACAAATTTAGTTCAAGCACCAGCCAGGAAGAAACGCACATTAAACAGAGTTACTCATTAGCCTGTGTATACCAATTCTAGGCTCAATGATAAGGGAAGCCGCTCAGTGACAACGCTGCTGCTGTTCTAACGCTTTTCCCGTGAGGTTAAGCTGCGTTCAGACTAATTTTCTTCTACTGAAGTAAGTGGGGTAACCAGCTTGCTTACAAAGTTTCACAGTAATTACATGGAAAGCAGTTTAAGAGAAAGCAAGGATCTATAAACTGGTGTCTACAGGAACTCAGAACTGCCACACTGAATTAATCCTGTCTCCAGCGTCAACTATATAAAAGGACCATCCTACCTGTTAGGGTTGTCAGGGGCAAGACTGATTCGCTGTCTATATCGTCCGATGTCTGGATGAAACCATGAGAAGAAGGAACAATAAGGACAGTCTCATCATCTATTGTAGGCTGATCAACTTGTTCTTCTATTGTTGGAGAACCCAGGTCCTGAACAATAGAAAACAGAAGGACAGGACATGAAAGGTACATTCTTGGTAGCACAGACAGGAAAACCTGCTTTGGCCAGCCATACTCCATAACAAGCAACAGACTGCCTGGATGAATTTTATTTCATTAAATTGACACGCCAACACCTGAGTTAGCTACCCTAGCACTGCTATGGCATGTTTCATCCTAGTGTAGGCAGCTAAAAAATGAGATGCCCTGAGAGCAGTATGAGGGCACATGGAGAGGAAAAGGAGAGGCGGCAGAGTGGTGATAAAACATTACTTTAAGTAAAATATTCTGTCTATAGAAAGTAATAATTAATCTTTTCCCTTACTTACTATTTAGATGATCTGACATACTGAACCAACACCTTTATAGTACTTACCAGCTCCACAATTGCTATAGCTTTAACCTGAACTTCATATATGAGTTTCACTACTCCTGCTTCTCTATTAAGTTTTAACTACTGGACCCGCAGCTCAAGAGACCAATTTTAATTGCTCTGCTTTGTCCTGTGAGTCACTGATATAGAGTGGCGCCGAACTTTTTAGCTGAACCTCACTAGGTCAGAAAATTAGCAACACGCTGATTCCCTCCAGGTTCAAGCTGTCAATGTCCCCGCTCTTCCACAGCTGCTGCTGCCTGCTCTTTCTAGGCTCTGGTAGTGCTGACACTGAAAAGGGAGTAACACATCTGGCTTACTCAGTGTCACAGCACACTCCTGTGGACTCCTGGCTCTGGGAACGCAGTGGAAAGACACCCTGGCTAATCCTGCCAAAACAGGCACAGATATTTGAATTCCAGTTTTTTTGTGTATAATGCTTATGGTTTGTTCATGCATCAGGAACCACCGATGCAGAACGCTAGCAACCGTAGCTGACAGGGTGAATGTAGCTGGATTTATCTCAGTTTTCAGAGGTAGGGGGAAGTGTTTTAGAGCGATAACAGCCCCCTGTGTTCAGGACAATCCTGAAGTTCCAGCCAGTTTCAGGAGAACTTGCTTACCTGTATATTTTCACAGTGTACTTTTTGTAAAGAAAGCTGCATGGTAACATTACCTTTCTCTGGTGCTGCTGAAGAGCAGGAATTCATTACCTGCGCTGCAACTCAGAGATTTAAACTTAGTCCAAGGGTGTACCCATTCATGCAAGGCACAGTACGCTCAACCAGAAAAAGCAGCTTTTCTGCAGAGAGCTCAGCTGGACCTGCCCACGATAAGCAGTGTGTCGCAAGGCTTGAAACTGGGGAAAGGAGGCACGAAAAACTAAAAAAGCCATTGTGGCAAATGGGCACCTCTCCCAGCCAGAAATAATCTGCAGCACGATTGCCTTCTTCCCACTACCCACACCCACAACGACAATACAATATTGACAAGTGCATAAAGATAACACTGACTTAGAGAGAGTAAAATTTAGAGAGGTTTTTTAGAGTAGCTTTTTACTTAGAATCACTCTGATAGTTCTTTCCTGAAATTTAAACGTGTCAAACTTGAATCCAACTAGAAGAATAAAGCAAATGAGAATTTCAAGTCCAGTTTGCTTTTTTGTACAGAAATAAATTTTAATACCTCTCTATACACTGTTAGCCATAAGTAACTTCTATCAAGTTCAATTAGAAACTGTGTTTATAGCACAAACGTACAGATTCCTGCTTGAGAAGCTGAAATTTTGAACTGAAAGCTGACGGGCTGCCTCAACCATCACAAATTTTATCACAATTGTGTAAACTACAAGACAAGAAAGAGGAAAATGGAAGAAGAATCCTCAGCTTTGGATGTATGCAGGATACAGACACTTCTGTAGTAGCAGACTGTTAAGGCATACAAAGATCCTCCTCTTAATAAGAGCACAATGAATATGCAGTGCCTCTCTATTTACCTTTGCAAAGACAAAGCCTAACAAAGTTCAAGCATATTAATAGCGTATTTTTTTTCCAGAGTGGTTTACAGCAACTGTAAAACGTATCATTTCGAGAAGAGGAGGGGACATCTGAATCTACTTCATCTCTTTTTGCAGTCTAACCTAACCCAGCTTTTAAGGAAAAGATATTTCACACCAAAGAGAGTGTCTTATTTTTAATGCTCCTATTTTCTTTGTCTTATTCATTACTATAGTTCCAGCAACTGTAAGACGGAGGAATTTAGTATAAACAATCCAAATGCCTGAATTAATGTGGATAACCTCGTATCTGCTACTGTAGTGCTGGAGCCGACGAAAACTGAGGCCAGAGAGAGCCATGGCTTATATGCTTTTCATTTCAATTTAACAAATATTTAACTGGTCTACTTTGCTTAATAAAAGTCCTCAAAAATGAAAGCTGGGATGCACCTAAAGACAGGTTATTAGATTCATAGAGCACGAGTGAAATACTGTACCTAACCTTCCTTGCTCTGTAAAGTACACATGTTGGGCAATTTTACACCAGGTTTAAAGCAACAGCGTCAAACAGTAATCAGATGAATTCCACTGTTAGGTGCCATTTCTACTCCCACAGCCACCTGATCACACAGATATATATTTTCCACAGTCAGCAGGCAATGCAGTCTGAGCAGTGAAGCAACTCCCCAGCTAGCGAGCGGCTTCAGATCAAGCCAAGTCTAAACTTTGTTCCAAATTAAAGCCCATCCCTTCCACACCCATATAACATTAATGAAATGGAAGGACAGAGCATCTGAACAAAACGCGCTTAGAGCTACGACATGCATTAAATCACTGACATATTCATATTAATAGCTGGACATGAAGGTTCAGAGAGACAATGAAATCATTCTCTCTCCATGCAGAGAAGAGGAAAATTTCAGGTATCACACACTTCCTTACCTCAGTGACATAAGTGCTGGTTAAATCAGTGTGAGAATCCTCCCCTTGTTTCAGGCTGGCCTCTGAAATCTCCTCTTCAGTTCTTACCATAACTCCATCCATGAGTTCATTGCTATTCCTGCCACTAAATTTGGAGGCATCATCTTCATTGTAGGCTGACTGCTCTTCATCACTCAGCTTGGACTGGTGGATATCATCTGGGAAACTATTTGCTTCTAAGGTATCGGGAGGATCTGTCAAGTCAGCTGACTGAATGTCTGAATCAACAGTAAGTTCTGCCTGAGTGACAGAGGAGGAGATATCTTCAGCAGCAACGGTGCGGATTATGACACTTGGCGTGTGGCACTGCACTGTGACATTGTCACCTGTATTTAACAAGTGTTCTGGCTGTAAGCAGTATTTGGAAAAAGAAAAAAAAAAAATCTCAGAGACTTTCCTCTAAGTATCTTAAATCTTTCAACAAAGAAAGCAACTGAATTCAATGAAGTCGTTATTAAGTGTAATTTAAAGGCTTACATACACAGTACAGCAGCCCAGATCATCTTTTGACCTTTCATGGAATTAAATAACGAATTTGAGGACTGGCTTTAACTGCTCTATAATTTACAAATAAATATGTACTGTGAAACAGAGGCTAACTGTTCAGATGAGGAGGACTGCCCTAGATTCAAAAGGTCAGAGCTTTCCTTTTCTGAATTTTGAACACATGTGTTATGCAATCTTCAATTTGCTTCCCTTTCCCTCCCTCCAACTGTCACTACTATACGAATTTTGTGAGGACCAACACACATTTGCGAGAGTAACGGGAAACAGCAGGAAAAAGTAGTATTTCGTTTTGCCAGGGCTAGCCAGTAGGTGGAGACATCACATTTAGCCAGAGTAAGAACTATCCAAGCTAACATGTTCCCAAGCAACACGAAGTTGCTTTTAAAAAATAATAGTAAAAAAAGAAATTCTCACTCTTCAGTGAGAATTCTAAGTGGTCAAAGTAACATTGTTATGACTTAAGAACCTTTTCACAACCCTAATATGTACAAGGTAAGCAGGGCCCTGCATTATTAACGTTACTTACACCCCACCCCAAATATACGTCTTTTTTTGCTGCTCAAAATACATACAGATAAGGCATGAACTATGATCTGCTCTGGGGAGGCTGGAGCGGCAGCAGCTGTTAGGGTCATGGTAGGACTAGTTGTCAGTGTTAAAGGAAGGCCTTGGCTTGAGCTTGTCTGTAGTAAGTATGTACCTGGCGTTCCAGTGGGCTGGAGATGGAAGGACTACAAAAGAGAATACAAGTTTAATACCCAAACGTACCGCCTTCCTGGGTCACAGTTAGCACTCACAACATGCTTATTTACAGGAAAATCTACAGCAAACTCCTTACATACACAACATTCACTAGCATAACTGTAAACCCCCTGGAAAAAACCCCAAATCCTACTGCACTGATTGCTGCACTAAACTCAAGAAGTAGAGAGAAACTCATTTACAGCTCTACGTTACCGAAACAAGTATTAAGGCTGAGTCATGCATGTTGTATAACAGCAGGTAAGAAAGTTAAAGGAAAAAATTACTGTTAAATTGCGAGAGGGAGGAAAAAAAAAAAAAAAAAAGCTTTTCTCAGCTCTTACAGAGGAACGACTTTACAGTGAAGTAAAAGCTGGTCACAACCACAACATTCCCATGAAATACAGTAACCGTTAACTCAGAGTTAAAATCAACTCTGGCTCGCCAGAGAGGGGAGGGCATGAAACAGATTCTGCTGAGCTCCAGTGATGCTCTTAGTGGAACCTGAACTGGGCCCAAAGGAAAGAATTAGACAGAAGATGCAGCAGGGAAAAGGGGAGGGAGAGGGAGAGAGAGAGTGAGCGCCCTATCTTCACGGCTGTTGTTCTCACTAAAAGACTGAAGGCCAGATATGCCACTCTTGCTAGTGAGTAAAGATAGGGCCCTAACAATCCAACATGCAACACTAAACCTACTATTAAGATGAAAGAGAGACTGTGCTATTAATTACAGTACAATGCAACTGAGGAGAATCTTTACTTAGTGGAATCTTGTTCTAGCTCTGTTATGTTAAATTTCAACCAAAGAGACAAAGAAAGCATACAGGAAAATTTCATCACGTTAAGACAGATTTAAAGCACTTAGCTGTAATTCGCATTTTACTCCACAGCCCTACACGTTTAGAAATAGACTTTGCTCTAAACTGTTAAGTTTTAGACCAGTTAATTCTCCCCTCTTTCAATCTCTGCATGAAGAAAAATTGGGCAGTGGGGAAAACACAGTTCCATAGACTAAGAAGTCGCTGTGCTTAAAAGTACACAGTGACAAATACCAGTTCTCTGTTACTTACTGGAAGAATCTCAAAAGTCTGCAGCGTTCCACTGTTTAGTGTTATTGTCTCAGAGTCAACAGTAGCAGCAGGGGAATCAGTTGAGGCTGCAAGAGGAGGGAGAACAGAAAAAGAACGTAGGTAAAGCAAAACGTTTCAGCCCATAACGTACTGTAATTGCTACACAGCAGGGTATTGTTACTTCCAGTAATAATAATAATAAGAAGAAAACTGGCAGCAATCCTAGTTACAAGGCTCTCTAATTTGTACCTAAGACACAACAGTATTTAAAGAAAGCATTCTTCAATCCAGATGAGCAAAAGAAAAAGTATAGTTTAACTGCCCAGGGACACAAGCAAATTTAAGTTAAAGAAGTAATTAGATCTCATGTGATCTAATTATTTAACATTTGGAATGAGATGTGAAAGAGATTCCAGTTAAACTATATCCTTTGACTCACGTATCACTTGTTTTAAACTAGTGTCAGGTTTAATGTTGCTGTGCTTCCTGCTGCCTTCTGTTTTTCTTTATTTTTGTTTTGTACTTTTTCTGCCCTCCAAAGCGTGTTCGCGACTGATGAAACACCAGGTGCCCCCCAAGATGTTTGCTTATACTCTGTGGTGCCGCTGCAGTGTATAAAAGCTCTAAATACTCTTACTACAGGTGTGTGATTACGTATTCACTGCTATTAATTCTAAAGGTAACTAAGAACAGCATTAAAGATGGTTTAAGTATCAGACATTTCAAGATCACAGCTCGTACCCCAGGCTTTAAAAGATATCAAAAAACCTCTTCAGAGCCATTATTATGATTTCTACTTACTCTTGGGGCGGGAAAAATCAGGAAGTTCCAGGAAGCTGGAGGTAAATTAATATTTTGCCTGGGATTATCCAATAATTCCATAAATACTGAAGGGGCAAGAAACCTAAGTGACCACAGTAGCACTGTAAGCACTGGAAACTTGGCAATCTCAGAATACGTTGCTTCAAAAGTAGAATAATTTTGGTATCTAAGAATACATAAGCTCTGATTTTGAGGGTTTTTTTTTTGTTTTTTTTTTATTGTAGTGGCACAGTCAAAGCTTCCCTCTGCAGACTCCCCTGGCATCCAGTAGCAGATAGCTGTGAAGTGTAGCCTCTCTCTTACCTAACCATTTACGTTCATAAAGCAGGAATTATGCATCTGAAACCTTGAGCCTTCTATAGGCTCAAGGTTAGCTATATGGTTATAGGTTATAGCTATAGGTTAGCTCTTATGGGATAGGGAAACAAAAGACGCAAAGTTCAATTTGATTACACAAACAGGAGTTCTTTAGGAAAGCAGACTGAAAAAAGGGAAAAGCATCCAGTAACTACGTGCTTGACAGGCAGACACAGAAGCAAGTGACGTTACAGAATAACCATTACAGGACTCAATTCCCACAAGACTAAGAGTTACAGAACGCCAGTAGATCTTGTCTGCTCACCAAAAACCTGTAGCTTTGACAAAGCTGGGTTGAAAGTATGAGACTACTGATGTATTACTACAGATAAAAAGGTTTGTGACTTAGTATTGCACGACATTCTAGTTAAGAAACATACCAGGTGAGATTAAGAAGGCACTTAATAATAGGCTAGCGTAACGTAATTACAAACAGAAGATTGTTTACCAGGCGCCTTTCTAGTCCGACTTTGGAAGAATCTGTTCGTGGCCTCTCTAACACTTTGTCATCAGCAAGACTGAAGCACTAACTTTTCCTAACAAAATTCACAAGTGACAAACAATGCAGAAGGGTAGGCAAAGCTTTAGGTTTCACTAAGGATAGTAATTCATGTCTTTCAACTACTTACAGACATGCGTAATCTGGACAGGAATTTGCAAAGCTGTCACAGGGCTTGGTGCGTTGCCTGCATTCTCCTCTAGGCGAGCCACTCGAATCTGAACATGCTGAACCCCCGAACTGGAATTAGTGTTTGGTAATCCACTTCCAGACTTGTTCTCCGAAAGCTGGTGCCCTGGATTGTTTTTTTGGTTCTCATGAAGTTGTTTAAGACCCTTTATTAGCACTGAGAGAAAGAATAATCATTCTAAACCATGCTGAAGAAGGGCATTTGAAACGCTAAGTGTGAGATTTATTCAAGACGAGAACAAAAAATAATCCTTCTGTATTTGGAACCCGAGCAATTAATTTATAGGTATTTCAAACAGAAATGCAGAGCACACATAAAACACATTTACTGTCAATTATCTGGGTGAACTTGATTTTCCTCAAGAAACCTAGACACTTTAGGATGCTTGGGAAAAATGGAAAGCTGATATAATTTTCAACATCTCTAAAAACACGTACAGTATCTTCCTAAGTTACAGTCAAGCCTCAGTATCACTAGTTACATAGTGTTGCAATCAGAAATAAAACCTCTAATCTCGCAAAAGATGGAAGCAGTTTTGTTGAAGAGGTTGAGAGAAGTGTAACTGGAAATAGGGAGCAAGAGACAGAATGAATCTCACGACGACTGCGCTGCAATTCTCCATCTGCTCATGAAGTGGCTGACGGCTCCAACAAAACCACCCACTTTTCACCATCACCACTGCGGTCCCATTGAGGGAGCAGTGTGTATACAAGGTTGCAAAAGCGCAGGCCTCTGCTCTTCTAGCATTCAATTCGGGGAACTGCTTAACATCTCCCACTCCTGACAGCATGGGCGTTTTGTCTGGGGAACGGGAGTAGATCCTGTTGATTCAGTGGTGTATTTCTATTATCAATTATTCGGCGGAAGAGCTCTCTGTTTATATCGTTTATACCGTACTGAGCCTAACAGGACTACTCTCTCAACTGCAGCCTCCAGGCATTACTAATACATAACCACCGCTGATGACCACAGCAGAAGCGTCCATTAAATTATAACTTTCATTATGACATACGACTCTTCTCTGGGCTCTTTTTTTCCTCTTCCCAAGACAGAGAAAAGAAGACTGAAGGAAAGGTCATGGAGACTGAAATACCCTTTGGCTCAGGCATTAGGCTTTCTGAGCCAGAAATGAGAACTATTAGAGAGATGTGAGGACGTTTATACTCCATTTCTTCCCCTCCTCTCCATTGTGCAGCCAGTGATAGAACTGGGTTCTGTCTACAAGTAAAAATCAGCACCTCAAACAGATTACATTTTAATATTTTAAAGGTAACGGATCTAACCTGAGGTGATATTGTTAGGCTGCAGATACATATCCTCTTCCAGCTGAAGAGGTCACTGCCCTCCATACCAAAGATCATCATCATCCGAGATCTGCCAGCTGAGCTGCTTATATACACGCTCTCACCTCAGCCAAAATGAGGGGAGTTGACAAAATCTGTTTCAGTTGTACTGTTGGCTTGTTTTGACTGAAACACCTAAGGACTGCTTGTAGGAGCAACTCAGCCAGCAGATCCAAGGGGCCAGTAACTTCCAGCAAGGGAGCAATGCCCTCTTTCGCCAGCAATGCTGTAGGTAGACAACAAAATGCAGCCTTATTCCTTTGACATTTGCGAAGGGGGCTTTCAGAAGGGAAACGCGCAACTAGTACGTTACCAGGGAATGAAACATCTTTGTGGTTTGCAATCTGTCTTTTAATGGTCCACCATTTACTCCGAAGCCACTGCGGTGAGCGGACGCTACTCCATCCTTCAGCTAGTAAATCCCAATTGATGTCATTTTCATCAGAAACTTCAAGTTCCGCTATCCTGACAGGATATAGAAAGCATTTATCTGTTAGAGACTACCCTCCAGACTGGAAAGGGTGTTGCACATTTCTGGTCTTGTCACAGTAGCAGAGGCAAAGTGGCATGCTACTGAGTAGTCCACCAGAGCTCATGATTCGACACAGGCTTCCAAGGCTCCACGCTGCCAGAGGTCAAGCAGAATCATAAACAACAGAAGATGGACTAGACCTGTTAGATCATCCAGTCCATCTCCTTGCCATGCAGGATTTATTCTTCTTATTACACATACATTAGGGCTTTGACTAGACTGCTGCTAAGCATTCCAAATGATGGTACTTGCAACTTATTTCTTTGAAAAACCATTCCCCAAACATCTCCAAGGCAGGAAATACTTCTTGAGATTCACGCTCAACTTTCACTTAATTAATTTCACGTTAAGATATTTAAGTTACTTCTGTTTTCTCCTAAATAACACTCATCCATCCTTAACATGGATTTTTGCCTCCTCTCAGAGGCTTCTTAGCCAAAGCAATAGCAACACAATATTAAACCGTTCCTCATAAATCAATCCCACCAGGCTCTCCAGGTCAGGGACAGGCTTCACACAATTTTGGCAGATGTCACGCGCACATTGGATCAGAATCTGTTTTAATTAGTTTTTGAATTGATAAATATCTCTGAATTGCCTCCAGCTCATCTGTACCTGGAGCATATGAAAGAGATGTGTGCAGTGAGAAGGGAAAAGATTTTTTGTGAAAGTTAAAAAAAAGTGCTCTCCACAAACCAAGCAATAGCACTGAATACTCTTGCTAGACTGAAAAAAATAAAAAAGCTACCGAAAAAAACCCTAATGGATGAGTTAAGGATAACTAGACAGACCAAAACAAATTCTATTTGCATAGAAAAATTAAGAATTATAACCAGCACATTCTGAAACAGACAATCAAGTTTCTCATTTTGATTTCAAGTCACACAGCTTCAGTAAATCAGTGAACAGTGCTCTGCAAATAATATTTAGATTCCCTATGTGTCTTGGCTTTTTATTCCCACCCAAAACTATCAATCCATAAAAATCCCCTGGCTAAAAAGTCTGAGTTAAAGGCATTCGAAACGGAAGGAGGACTGGAGAGATCAAAAGATTTCCCAAGAGTTACCGAGCTTTTCACTACCAGGTTGCTAGATCAAACGTAGCATCAAAGGTCCTGAAATCCAATCAGTGTTTGGTGGCCTACGCGAAATTAATTTGCAGTCTCAGTTTAGTTCTTTGTAGACAGATGTCTACATCACAGAAACCGCCACCACACTTGACCCTTGTTGGTCATCTCAGCAGAGAGGCCAAGGACTGAATGGGCAGGGAGACTGAACTACCCTCCAGTTTAGGGTTAAAGCGCATTGGTGGGGCAATGTGTGGGGAGCTTGCACGGTCGCTGCCTGTGCTGTACCTGTTCTGTGGAATAAAGAAGACTTCAGTCTCCAGGGCTTTCAATCTGACACCTTTCACGAGCACTAAAATTCACTAAAAAAACAAAAAACAAAAAATATGTTCAATAATAAATCTCTGGGAACTGTAAACACAGCAGTGATTTTCGGAGGGTTCTGGTTTTTAGTGTCTAAGAAACCAGCAAATGGGACCCCAGCGGAATCCTGCTAGCGTCACGTATTATGATCCTTCTAAAATAATTAAAATAACAAACCTCAATATCAGATTTATTTCATCTTCCTTGGTCCACTCAGTTCCCCCACTTTGTTTCCAGTTGAGATAGTTGAGCCACTTAGAGCGACACTGCTTTTCAGAGCGTGTTCCAACCCGTTCTGCTACGGCAGCCCACGATACACCTTGTGTGACAATGTCACCTGGTTCTGTGCTAGTTAGCTCATGCACTACTTCTGCTAGTCTTTTTTCTTCTTCTTCTGTCCACTTTCCTGAAAGAGAGAAAAGCTCTCCAAGTTAACCAACAGCAGATGCTACCCGCAGATCTGACCCGTAACGCGTGAACAGACATTTATCTTCGTTGCCAAACGCTTTATTCAAAATGAAAGTATTAACTTGTGCAGAAGATACAACCGTTTTAACTAACAATTTACATTATGTTCACCCTTGCTTAACAGATGCATCATGCTGTTGTTCTGCTGTCAAGTTCCTTCCTCTTCTCGATGAACAAATCCACACAGAACTTACTGGCCAAAATACTGACCAAAGTAAACTGGCCCAAGCTACCTCAGCTATATTATGTGAAGTAAATTAACCATGTAAAAGTTCAGTTTACTGTAATTACATCAGGTCTGACTAAATTTTTCTTTCATTGGAACACATACATTTCAAAATAAATAATACTTTACTCCTAAAGTGAAGCTGTCTCCTAACTGACACTTCCATAAACAGTATTTGTCTATTAGCATTCAATGCAAGAAGTAGTGCTTTTTAATCCATCTCAATAAAATATGTTCCAGTAGCATTATCATATGATGGATAACGGACTGCAAAATTAAACTGTGTTTTCTGATCTTTAAGAAAGGAAAATGACAAACCTCATACACATGCGTTTTAAAAACATTCCCAGATTTCACATCCTAAGTTGCTCAGTTCAGTCACACCTCTCTGAAAACACCACTGACAAAGGCAAAGGTGACACAGTTTTAACTAGAATAGCTATTACTGACACTAGCATTTACCTCACCTGTGTTGCAAGTGTCCTTCATCAATCTACATCGGTCTTTTACAGATGAAGCACTTCTCCCCAGTGCAGCTCCTATCGTGGCCCAATCATTACCATGCTTTATTCTCAGCCTAAATGAAAACAGGCTCATTAGCATTATATCCTTTATGAGATTACCAAAGAACCAATTACTCTCTAACAGAAACAGGACACGTGCAGTTTACAGGCTAAACGATAGAGGAGTCACTGTGATACTACAGTATGCTTAATGTATTTTCTGTTATCACTGCTGATTTTTCCATTCATTTCAGAAAGCCCTTTGGGCTGGCCAAGTCTCGGGATGTTCATTTCTAAAATGCGTATAACAACATATGTCTTGCAGGAGTGTTGTAAGGCTTAACTACTGTGTTAAATACAATAAAAAGATTTAGACAGAAATGTAACACCCATTCTACACAAGTTCCTCAAGGATTTTCAGGTGGTATACAGCTTACTTGAGAAACCAAAACAATGCTTGATGAAAACACAGGCATCCTACAATTCAAATGAAATAAAACACTGTACAATCATGTCCATAATACTATTATTTTCCTCCTACACATGATATAAGGTTCTTAACATATTGACTCATGATCTTTTTATTATGACACATCTGGAACAACAGGCATCTTGCAAGTCACACAAACTTCAGCTACACTGATAGCCAAACAAATCCATCAAAATAACATAATACACTGTTTTTTCTCCAGTCTAACACAATTTCTGCAAATGAGTCAAACCAGGAAAGCTGCAAGGGGACATAAAACTTGCAGCCCCTGCCTTGATCTGGCAGGTTCATAAGTGAAATCAAAGAGCCTTATCGGCGGCCTACAGATCTCTCATATTTCACAGGGGAAACGCTGCCCTTGACCTGCAACTCTTTAGAAATAGCCTTTGCTCAGGTTTTCTAAAGAAAGTGGGCTTCTGTTTTTCACAAACACATGAGCTTGACTGTGCTTGTAAAAACCTGAAGCATAGCTGGTTTCAATAGAAGGCTTGTTTAAAAGCTCTGTCGTATGTCGTTTAAGACCTGAATTCATACTATCATATAAAAAACTGATCAGAAAGTAATTTAATGTCTCTTCCGATTAATTTAAAATTACCACTATTTTCCGATAGTGGTAATTTCTCGAGTTTACCTGTGCCTTTTCAGTGATTTTGTATAACAAAACCTGTAAAAACTATCCAAGCTGTTAAACAGAACGTTGGTACCATGATCTAGTTAATAAAAAGACTTACTCTTTAAGCTTTTCAATTTCCTCAGGTGTATACCTAAGCAAAAGGTAAATAAAAATACACTATTTTATATAAAAAGCATACAGCACAAATATTTCTGTTTTATTAACCACAATGTACATATTTATTTACCATAAACAATTAAGGAACTTCAACTATACAAAAAAACTGACTGTATGCTTGCAAAGAACGCAAAGAACAAATTCTATTTTTCCTGTTAATGCATGTCGAAAGTCATCTGGTCTAAGGTTCTTCCTATTTTACCAGCAAGATTCCCCATCCTCCGTGAACTTGCTCCCTTGCTCCTAAGAACATGATTAGAATTTAGGAGATTACTCTCTTAAATAAACAACTCTTTTTTTCCCCTCCTACCTCAAGTTTGCAATCACCATAAGGCCGAATTTGCATTAAAAAAAAAAAATTAGCATTGAGATGACATTTTTAACCATCGAGAATCTTGAAAAACTATAACCCAATATCCTCATCACCATTTCTAGATGGCACCATACCCACTGCTTTACACATGGAGAAACCAAGGGCACAGAGATTAAGAGCAATTAGCTGAAGGTCACAGTTCTAGAAACAAACTAGACTTCAGCAGATAGCCAGGCTTTTCTCAAAACCTTCTAATCACATCAGAAACCCCTCTGCAAACTGCTTGCCTTAAAAGGCAAGCACAACTATTATCAGGGCTGATCAAGCCTTGATCCTGTGCTGAATCATAACAGATCAGTTCCTGTAGGCTATTAACCCTCGTTTAAGCAGCCTGGAGTTCTAGTGCTTCTCCAGAACTGCTGTCTTGCAATTCTGAATAAATGACATCACAGGCAGAGAAAGCCATTTCTTAGCAGAATTCACCAGAGGTCAGTTATGAGCGGGAAGAGCTAGGTCTGCTTGGCTAGAATCCTCTGTCTCGCACATAATGTGTCAAACATTAAATACATGCCCTACTCATACCAATAAAACCATGCAGCATTAGAGGTTGTCATACTTTCCCACATGGTTTCTGTCATCATACATGCGAAGAACTCTTCTATACACAGCAAAGAGAGGCCGATTCAAACCCCAAGCTATTGTCCGGTAGAAATCTTTTCTTTCATCTTTTGACATTTCAAATATAATTTCAGTGGCATCTTTTATTCCACGGGCCTAGAGGGAAGTATTTAAAAAAAATAATAAAAAAAAAATCTTAGATAGAATCTCCTAGAAATCAAGATGCAGAATATTTAACAACTGCAGTCCAGCACACCATTATGCAACTTTCTTTGCATTTCAAATACTACAATCCAAAATTTCAACTAATTTATGGTTTTAATTACATCGAATACAGAGCCCTGAACATTAAGTTCCTTACACTGAAGTCCAAGTATACACGGAAGCTCTAACTTCCATCCATGTTTACAAGCAATTTCAAAAGTGTACTTTGTGGTCAAAAGTTGAGTGAGATTTAAATATATTTACTTTGGTGTCATTAGCCTGGGGTTATACAATGGAAAGTTGTGAGACAGTTCTATATCAATGTATTACATAATTGCTTGCTCTTCAGGTGAAAACATTTTTTCCAGCTAAACGACTCTTCTGTTCTGATGGAAACCCAAAGCAAATTTGATTAAAAAAAAAAAAAAAAACACCGGAGTAAGTATAAAAGGAAAGCTTTAGTTTAATTTCAGCACAGTAAAAAGCACTACACTATTCAAAGCAGTAAAACTCCAAAAGACAAGAAAGCAGATAAATGGGAAAATGTGATAAATTTTGACAATTTCTGTACTAGTCAAGAGTCAGTAGTAACCTTAGAAAAGTTATCTAGCTAGCCTAATAAAGTCTATCTAGATTAAAAAAAAAAAGCACTATCCGTGCATGATTTTGTGGCAGAAATTCTAATACGCGTGCGGACAGGCATGTATGTTTCCACAACTAATGCTGACAATTTTGCATGTACACTAACGAAGGCTGAATTCGGGGCAGGTTTTTTTTTTTTTTTTTTTTTTTTTAAAGATGAAGGATGGTGAACCTGTAATATCCAGGCTGTATTTTCAGCTGTAAGCCTACTATATCAGAAGTAAATATGACTTGTGGGCATTTATCACTGTAAGCATGTTAAATGCATGCCTATTTCTGCACTAAACTCTGACACTGACACACAAAGGGGAAGAAAGCAGATACAGGAATCCTCTTAGTGTAGTGAACAAATGCAGGCATTAATACACTGGCAAAGGAGTTTGGAAGTTGCATTCAATTTTTTGCATGGAAAAGCGGCTCTACCCCCAACCTTCTTCTCCTGCCTTCACCACAAATTTTATGAGTGATGTATATTCAGGAAGAGAGTTTAAACCTCTTGAGCATCCTGGTGTGTAATTTTAGAATGGGTTATATCAGTACACAAATTAAGAGCAGTGTTACATCCAGTAGAATCTTAAATCCTTTGCGCGGTTACAATTATCTTATGAACAGGTAACGACTATTTGTACTATGAACTGTCCAGAATCACTTATTTGCACATTCTGGGAACAACTACAGAAAGTTTCTAGCAGGAGCTGCATAACCACTCCAACTGGCAGATAACGTACTCTAACGCATACCTTTAAATAACGTTCAATGTTACTCATCAAAATGTCAATTTCTTCCTTCGACCACATCCCTTGCTTCCACTTATGGCCTTAAAATAGAAATGACAAACTAATTACCACAGTGAAGGTCGGCAAAACGGAAGAAATCAGAAAACATGAACAACTTGTTATTGCAATTAACAAAGAAAAGGGAGTAGTAATTTTAGCTACTTAAACGAACTAGAATTAATTCAAAACAGATGCTATTTCAGAACCGATGAACAATTCTCCATAACTGCCAACTTCAAATATTTAAATAATGCGAGTCAGACCCCTCCTCAAAACCATCAGTTTTTTTTAAGGCAGAACACTAATTTCTCTATGTGCTGTCAAGCCACATTTTCAGGCTTTCTCTTCAGCCATAAAGACTAGAAAATTTCTCTTTACACTGACGGCCAAAATTTTCACGTGCTCAAAGGATTCCAGAAGCTGGGACTTAAGAAGTAAATGTGATTCATAAACGTTACCTGACAAATTAGCAACATGATGGAGTTCTCTTATACACCTTATCTTTTCCCAACCCTCAAGTGCAGCCTACTGTAAGTGCTTTTCACAGAGGTAACTGTTCTACCTAGTGTACGCCGACAAACTGGGCCCTCTCTTTCTCTCTCTTGTATTGGCAATAGTGCCCAGTGGTCACAGTCAAGAGAAAGACTGATGCTCAGTGTTTTATTTCCCAAAGAAAAGTGACAAATCAACAAAGACAAACCTTATGTTTCATCTCTGACTACGCCCTTAGTAACTTCAATGCTTTAAAGCTTTAACAGCTTTAAAAGCAAAAACAATCAACTTTTATTCAAAAAGAAAACCTGGGGTCTGAGACAATATTATTATAACCTGCTCGCGGATCTTGAAAAAAGGATTCCTATCAGCTGGAGACTACCATCAAAATGATGAGTTCTTGCCAACAAGTGCCACACTCCTAGCAACTGTAAAAGGAAATACATACTGGGATTCCTCCACAGCTGATCTCTGACAGAGCACAGACACCCCAAGAAAGGTGCAGTTAGTATGGTTTCTTATGTATTTTTCTAGGCATGTTTAAATGGAAAGGTCTTCCCAGTATTCATCTCTCAATTACAATCACTAGATTTAGCACTCTCATTCACTCACAACTGTAAATGCCACTCGTGGTTTATGATCACTTAATACGCCCATGAGATGACTGCAGAAGGAACACACACAGCGAGTTTCTAATATGTTTCAATAAGACACATACATCAAACAGGCCACCAATTCACATGCAAACAGTCATTTCTCTGCCAAGCCACCAGTGCGTGCTCCTTCAGGGACAGCTGAGAACGTGTAGCTCCCAACCAACAGACTGAAGCCCTTTGCCAGTGCCTTCCGAAAAGATTGTAACGTCCCTGCTGCCTCTCACCCTAAAGCAAGCCAGCTGCAGCAAAAGGGTTTCTCTCGCTTACTCTACCCTAGTTGCCTCAGTGCTGCAGTGCAAAGGGATGGATGTCTTTGCTGTTCTACTTCTCCCCCACTCCCTGGACTGAACAAAGGGCTTAGAAGCTCATACGAAGGATGGAGAAAACAGGGGGAAATTACTGCCTATTAAAAGCAACTGTGCACACTTGGCATCAGTGAGTGAAATGGACACACAAAATTGTTCAGCAACCTTCGTCTGCATTTCCCATATCCAATGCCCAGACCCTGCATGCCTCGCGAATTTTTTCACCGACAGCAGCACACTCGGTCCTCTGGAGTAGAACTGACTGGGCAAGAGAGAACTTGCTTCCGGACGGGAAAACCATTTTTTCCTCAAGCTTTCTAATTAAAAAGGGTCTTGTTTTGTACTGATCGAGAGAGATTTTCAGTTTTATTGTCCTTCAAAAACAGGTAAGGTCAGGATAAGAAAAACAGCTGAGAGACTGAGGAAACTGAAGAGACAAGAACTCTTCATTTGAAACCAAGCTGTTTCCACATGTTTAGAAAGGCACTCCACCTTCCCCTGGGAGGAAAAGAAAAAAAAAGCTTGACAATTCAGTGGCTACTACATGACTGCACAGATACACTTTGAAAGGGAGGAATGCTGAGGGGGTGGTAGTTTTAATAGTAGCAGTGATTATTTCAGTAGACTCTGGTCTGCATAATCCCAGCTCTTTCTGAGCCAACTCCACTGCAGAAACTGTTTAGCATGAATCACAAGAACAGCAGCTGGACTAATAAGCCCCATCTAGAGGAAAGATTCATTAATCTGAGCATAGATTCATTCTTTCACGGTGTGCTCCCCTCCAGTTGGACCTTCCTCGCACCCAACTAGATCAAAAGATCAAGACTGTTAGATCAAGTGGAGCAAAGGTAAAACTGTCTGCACCATCTGCGCAGACATATCAAGTATGACAGTTCTCCACCATGGCCACTGGAATCACTGTCACCACTGGAAATACTATGCCCCCCTCATTCTCTCCAAGCGTATCTGGAGTTCCAAATTTTGCCTTGCATACAAAATGTCACAGTGATGACAAGGACTTAACATATTAGATCTCTTACTAGTTTTAGATCCCGTCTCTTCAAATATTTTCACTAAAACAGCCAGACCAGAGATTACTTTATGCATCCTCCAAAATATTCTCTGAGGCATCTGGAACAGCTTACCTTTTAAGCAGTGTAGGAGAATTTCATTTTAAGTATCCTACCTTTATTTGTTAGGGAATCCTTATCTTCTTTGGTTGTGAACCAGGCTTGACTAACAGCTGACACTTCTTCATTGCCCATTGGGGAAATTTCATCCAGCTGTTCATTCTGAAGAATCTTGAAGAGACCATTAAACCTAATCAGTTTAGTCAGATCTTCAGTTCATTCTCACACCTTGCATTTCATATGAAGATATAATTTGAAGGAAAAGGAATCCATCACATCCAGTCACCTGGCTAACTGCTGAAAAACTGTCACTTTTATAGAAATGACATTACAAGTACATCCTCCTTTCTCGAAAGACATGAGTAAGATTTAGCATCTTAACACACAGATGTTCTGAGAATCAATCAGATAACGTTTGTTCATCCTGTTTAAAATAGAGTGAACACCAAGTGTCTCACTGACTTCAGCGGAAAGAGGACTGTGTTCAGTACCTCCAAGATAGAACTTGAAACAGAAAACCCACAAGAAGAACAGAAGGTAACTATTAGGACTGTTGACAAGGAAAAGCACATTTAGACCTGTTATAAAGCTTAACTTGTAATCAAAGAACTACAGAAATAACAGATAAACTTCTCCAATTTCTGTGCAGATCATTACAGAGCAAATAACGAGCCTTGGAGGGTTAACCTATTACTGTTTACTGTCTCACTCTTTGGGCAGGACATTACACTACAAATTGCCTCTTTCACTTAAAAAATGATTCAATTGCACTTTTATAGAACGATATTTACAAAAAGGACCTGTGTTCAAATACATCAGTTTCATACTAAAAATATTCACATTCATTTAAGGAGCCCTTTCTGTTTATTTCTCTTTTTGTAAAAATTCAAATAAAACTATATGTCAAATAGGTCAGTTCTGAAGTTTTATTGTACCTGAATCTGAGTAACAGTTCCTTCATTAATCTCATCTTCAGCTACCTCAGTGGTAGCAGTCATGGTCACCTCAAAGCTCTGATCATTTTCTGAAACTTCAAAATGGGTAAGTTAGTTGTATACCTTACTCTTAGAACATTTGTTATGAATGGCATAGGTTTTATAAATTGCTGTCTTTGCAGTGAAAATCCTTAGAGTGATCTTGCTTGGTGTTTGTTTATTGACATGGTAGAATCACCAGCTGATTACCAATAGTTGCTCTTCATAACAGTTTACGTAAGTTTTAAAACATCTTTACTTTTGACTAAGAGCTAATGTGAAATACGCAACAACAAAAAAAAAGACTCTTAGTTGATGCCAACAGTACTGTATTAAACGCTGCTTTTCTAGCCCTATTTTCATTATTCTCCAATTATTAAACTTTCAAACCTTTTGGCAGCATTCTCATTCCCTCTTTTTTTTCTTTTCCAACCTCAATATGTAATTCCTTTACTTCTAAAGAGTTTCTGTTAGCTTCCACCAAATAAACAGCCACTCTAGGTGTTGTAAGTAGATATTTTAACTTGCTAGATCTGTTTGAGAAACTATACTGAGCCATACATAATATTCAGTGAACTTCCTAAATCTCAATTTCACCACTCAGCCTACCCTTGGTACTACAGCAATCCATACCTTAAAAAGACCATGTGTTTGCAACAGAGATATGTTTTTTCCTCAGTATTTTAAAACATGGAACTATACTGTTTGATCATTAAAAAATTAATCTCACAAGCTCTTTGCAAGAGTACAGCATTTACTTTTTTGCTCGTTCGCCTAGCTTTCAACTTGCACAGAGCACCTTTGCCTGCAGACCTTTCTTTGAGACAGGTTTATTTCACCAGCATTGCACAGAAATAGATTGCTGCAAAAACATTTAAGGCTCATGAGAGATAAGAGGTGCTGCATAAATTTAAGGTACCAACAAAATTTTAAAATAAAACATGCAAAATACTGAATGTGATCAAAAGACCCCACTTTTCACCTTTACCAACAAAAACATTTGCTTCAAGAGCACGCAGACTTACAACAACTTACTTGGAACTGCAACAACAGAAATGCATGGAGTGGAGTCATCAAGACTCTGATCATCCTCTGACAAGCAAAGCCTCTTGTGTGGAGGTTCAGCGCTGTCTTCAGAGTCTATTTCTTCAGCTTCTAAAAACAAGAACATCTGCAGGTCACTTTCTGTTAACAAAGAGGAGCTCTTGAAATAAATCTAGCAACAATGACCATAACAAAAGGCAGAAGCAAAAGCGATAGGCTGGTTCAGGGCTTTACTACTGCTCGGGACCTAAGCATAAATTATGGACAGTAACAGTTCATGTGCTTTCTTCAAGGTATATATATTAAAAAAAAAAAACCTCATAGAAAACATAAATGCTACCCCCAATCCACTAACCTTTCCAACTTATCTCTCTGCCATGTCAACAAATACCTTAAGTCTGCACAAACTTGGGTATGTGCTCAGTTCTAAGAGCCCATTTCCACTGAAGTATATCAGGATAGCGATATCCTTAAAGCTAGGCAGGTACAGAATAAACCCCAGCTCAAAAAGCAGATCGAATCCAAATATTTCATCTAATTTGGAGAGAAGCAGCAGAGACAAGGAAGTACAATAGCTGGATCACTGAAAAGAGATGAAAAAAATGATACGAAATACAACTGTGTACCATTTTGAGGGCAATGAAGTATAAGGTTCCCTTCAGTGTCCTGGGTCAAAGTCACAGAGTTCACGGTTTCTACTGTCACTGTGTCAGACTCTTCTTCAACTGTGCTCATACTCAAACCTGAAAGAGTAATACACAAATTATTTTCCTTAGTCAGGCTGCCACTCTGATTGTCCATAATGCTGTTTCCTTTATCTCAAACAATGAGTATAAACTCTCAAACAGATTGATGAATCTCTATTCCGCTCTTTCCCATCAGCAATTCCAGCGCTTAAGAAGTTTAGCCGCCATTACTTTTCCTGCATACTTACGCATCACGTAGAGTAACGTCAAATAGTATCAAAGGTACTTCTCCAGCCAAAAATAGTACCTAAAGGCCCCCATATAAGAGCATTTGCCATCTTCATGGGGCAGAAGTCACCCAAGAGTATGGAAAGGATCTTTTGTAAGTAAATTCAAGCCAACTATTACAAGTTGAGAGTATAAAAAGAAAGGACCTTGTGGGTGATGCAATAAATTTTCCAGCCTGCATAGATTATTTCTTGCAGTACATTTTGTACTGCTTTGTCCAATTTTAGCATTTCAGCAATTAGGCTTCCAGTGGACTCCCGTTAAGAGACTCGCTGTGCCAAGTAGTTCAGGAGGACAGCATCGGGATCAGCCAAGGCTGGCAGATAAAAAACGGTTGCAGGTAGTGAGAGATCACTGTACGCTCCAACACATTTGCCTGTCAGTCAGAATGTATTTCTAGTCGTTGGAATTCACCCTATTGCTTCTCTTTATGCCCCTTAAGTTATCTCTGCCGTCTTACCCGTTGGACCCTCTTCACACCGCAGGCTTCGGTCGTTGCTTTTCCTAATTAAATATGTTCTTATGTATAAACAACTGCTTCTGCTGCATTTCTCCATTCACTCCCTCTTTATCCCACACTTGAGTGCCTCAAATTAATGCTCTAGCTGCAGATGCATAAAATTACTACCGAGAGACATAGCAGCATCCCTCATACACAATACAGTCTGAAACAGGCTGCACAATTTTACACTGACTGCTGCACCTATGTAAATACTGTAAGCACGTTATTAATGTGCTGCTCTTGTCTCTTATTACTGATTCTCTACTCTGTGCTTAATCTTCTGCTTTACATTATTTTTACAAACTTATGCTATGATTCTGTCAGTGTTTCTAAATTCTCTAAATCTTCTCATATTATTTGTCTCTTTAGTATTTGTAAGACTTCTCATTCGATAATTTTCCCATTATATAACCTTCTAAAGCCAGTCAGGACTGAGAAATATTTTTGTAATGTTATCCTGTTCATAGCTGCACTGTTTATGGATTGCTAAATTTCAAAGTTTTCTTCTTCTTCTTCCTGTATAATTAACCTGCAAACGCTATTTTTTTTTAACCATTGAAATAACACGAGCAACAGAAAAGCTGAGTGCAAGCAGTCACCAGTATAAAAAATTACTTGGAAAATAAGTTAACTGAGGTAAGCAGTATACACCACGGTCAGTGAGCTAGTGCAACGTTTCTAATTATCTCACTTCCACCATACAAACACTATGAAGAAACCCAAAGCATTACTCGATCATTAGAATTTCGATTTTAACTAGCAACGTTACTAATTTTGAAAAACGGTCTGAATCCCTCAAACACAAAGAACGTAAGTTTTGCTGCGGCAGAGGATAAATGAAATCACATCTATCTAAATTATTCAGAAGCTTTGCAAAGATCTCATGACTTCTGAGCACTCGGGTTTGGTGGGTCTGCCTGTGGCAGAGCTTTGTAAGAAGAAAATATCACCTAGAAAGTATCACCTATTTCTCCTTTAAATTCTTCCTAGTCTTTTTCTGTGGTTTTTGATACATCAATAATAGAAAAAAAATTTATAACTTTTATTTTAAAGTCAAGGTATTACCATCAACAATTTTAACTTGTAGCTCAAAAAATCATGGATAAGAGCTTTTAAGAATCACAACTATATTATAATCTTCCATGTAGCAGGTAGGGATATCCATATGCCCATCCATTCACACAGGGAATTTAAAACCCCTGTTTTAAATCACATGTGTAATGTTAACAATACTGCCTTGGCAGGAAATGATTTCATTTCTAATTAGCAAATGTGTTCTTTGCTATCGAGGATTCCTAGCAAGAGCAGTATTTTCTTGGTAAGATAAAGACTACTGACAGTCTTTCAATAAAATTACTTATCATCTCTCAAGCCTGATGAAGCTTTGAGCTTTCGTTGAGCGCATACAGTGACTCATTCCTATAATGAAGTGATATGACCCTTCTGAATATGTCAACAATTGCAGATCATGTTAACATCTTAAATCACAGGGTCCTCAAACTTACTTTAATCATCTGTCATCAGTAACAGTTCCTTGCCACATGCAAGTGTCGGAGGAAACGACCTTCTTGTGATTCATCTGCTCACGAGCTTTAGAGCCTCTGCCCTATCTATTCTTTACTAGTAACACTTTCCTACTATCCTTCACTAGTATCTGCTGCATGACTATAGTACTGATTTTAAAGAAGCAGAAGAGGCATCCTTAACTTTCTCTAAAGGGGAAGAAAAACTTAAACCATTATAGTTACATGAGCAGACTGCAATTTCTTCAACCTAATTCTGAGCTGTTCAATTCTGAGCTGTTTAATTTTTTGGGAGTTACCAAATTGGACAGTTCTGGAGGACAAACAGAAATAGAAAAGATTCTCCTCTTCAGGTTTTTCACATGCACTTTCTGGATAACTTTTATTGTGAGGAACATGCAGTGAATTCCCAGCAAAGTTACTTGAAATGCCAGGGATTATTCCTCTTTAATTATATACGAACAGCTGTTGATAAAACTTTTTTCTCTCACAATATCCTGAAAGCACCTATGTTATCTCTTACCACTATGAAAGCTTGAAAGACATGAGATTTACTTTCATAAAGCAAGTTATGTCAATCACAAACTTCAGCTAAAGCATATTTTTACCTGTCTAGAAGCAGAGGAAACTATAGTACCTTCAACAGCAGAAGATGCAGAACATGCAGAACAGCATTCTTTCTTTTATGGAAAGAATCCTGAAAACTGAAAGACAGATAAAACTGACAGGACGATAACAAAGTTGGACATTTCTTTCATCAGTTACTCGGGACTTGTTGAGAATTAGAGGAACGTGCTTACAGGAGTAGGTTTCCAAGTCAAAACCACAGAGTAATTGGGCTTATCTGTTTTGTATTCTCTCCCTCGCTGGTTCTCCATGTTAAGAGAGAGATGGATACAGCACAGGAAGGGTCCATACTTCCAAACCTGAACTGTCCATGGAAGAGAAAAAAAAAGAGATATGCCATGCTCAGCGCATAGCTGCTACACCGTCACTTCCGTACAAAAGCGGCTATAACAGGACTCTAAATTATGTGATAATAAAAGGCAGCGCATCCAACAACCGCGCTGATCCTTCTGATCAAGTGAAAAATCTCTACAGACGCCTGCTTGAGATCACAGCTACTCCTTCTAAAGCGCCAAAAACTGTGCACGGCACATTCTCCAAGGAACGGAGTTTTCCAAAGAAGGAAGCACTCCTCAGTGTGACTCCTGGACTGAGCAGGATTTCGTAACTTTTTGCCAACCTCCCAAGAACAGTTTATCCCAATGCTGAGATGAAGTAACAGATAAGAGCCAACACTAAGTGCAGGCTCTCCAAAAAAGACAACTTTGCTCTATGCCAGACATTTGAGACTTAGCATATTTTAAGTTTTCTGAGTTAAGGTAATAATCACGACCAAGCCTCGACAAAAACTGAACAAGAGCCAAGTCCTTGACTTCAGTGGAAAAATTTCCATCAACTTTTAACGGGTGTGGAGCGGACCTGAGTCGAAAACTCTGACTGCAAAATACAAGAAGAGCCAGGTCAAAGCCAAATGCATATTTTGGACATTACTTTTTACTCGTTAAACTACAAAAATATAAGGAAAACAGAGAAACACAGAAACTTACTCTTTCAAGACACAGAGACTGGGACAAGAGCCCTAACCCATGAAGAGATGAATTAGTGACTGAATGGTGAGAGCAAAGGAAAAAAAATATCTCGAATTACTGTTGTGGTTACTTCTGCTTGACTATGAAACAATCTCCAGATCCTATGAAGATTGCTGCTTTCCACTTGAGTAACGATGGAACTACCACGTACGATGGAGAACCATCATAGACGATACGTAACGGAGTCGCCTGAAGCTTAGCGCGAGCGCAGCGAAGAATGCAAAGTGCTGCCGCAGGAGACAACACCCTCTAACGCAGGCTTCTTCGAGACTGACTGCAGGGACACTGTACTTGCTGGATGTCCTTGATTTATCACGGGATGACAGCCGAAGCCACGCTAAACGATGCTGTACCACTGCAAAGGTCTTTCCGTACGTGCCATGCAAGTCCCATTTATTACAAACACCTGCACGTTCACCACCCATCCGCTACTGAAGAAGTTACCTACACAAACTAAACGTTGGCCTTTAGCTCTTAATTATTGAAAGTTACGATATGAATAGTCTCTCCTTTGCCAAAATGTCACCTTCTCATGAATTCACTGAAAATAAGTGTTTGTTTTTGAAAATGTATTGTTTTCTGTTTGAAACAAAAAGGTTACTCCTTTCATTCTAAATACAAGCCCCAAAACATTTCTAGTCCTAGACGCAAACACAGGCTCTAGAAATACAAGCCTACTACTAACGACGTTACAATCTGAAGGAGAGCGTTAGCTTGTGGGGGAAGGGAACTCGCTGCTGGATGCACTGTGGATGCGTATTACAAAAATGCAGTAAAGACTGCATGTCAGTAGCTTGAAAAATTATGTACATTTAATATGGACTTCTTGCATTGCTAAATTTTTGGGTGTATTTACCAACTTAGCCAGATCCAACTTTTTCAAAGAGTTAATTACAATTTTAGAGAGGTTTCTGCGCGCAACCTAACAGATATTGAAATATTTTGCCCACGAGTATCATCAATATGCAATTCCAATATACATTTTCCAGCTATCCACCAAAGCCCCATAATATAGCAGTTCTTATCTGTTTTGGGAAACATGCAGCAGACTGAGGCAAAAAACAACAAAGTTGTTTTTACACTAAGCTACAAAAAAAAGGAACATTTTCATATAAAATTCTTCCAAATCTAAATCACAGGAGGATGAGCTCAAATGTTCTGTGGGCTGCAAGAGATTAAATAGCAGTTCTATACACTAAGAAATATTAGTTTTCCCCTTGCAAGTAGAATTCTATCATAATTCCTAGTTATTAACAGAACGTCTTGTCTAGTCTTCTGTGGACTGCTTTAAATCTTTTAAAATTTCTACACGCAACTGTACTAAAGGTTGTGTTCCCCGCACTTGGCAGAAAGTTGAAGTGCACTTCACTAGATTCTGTAAAAAGCAAAAACTGAAGTTTATCGAAGGCTACCAGCTATTAAAACAGGAAAAATCTCAGCGGAAGCACTGGGATTTCACCGCATTTTTTCCAAGACTAACACAATGGAAACAAGGTGATTACATGACCTCATACACCTTGTAATTGAAGAAGCCCAAAATGTTTAGTGTATTCCATACCTCATTTCTTCAAGTCAACACTTAAGCCAAAATCAGGAGTTTTTAACAACTCAGTGCCAACTGGCTTATGTTATTATTTAACAAAACACCTTCTTGCCACATCAGGTGAGTTTGATTCAAATCTAAAAATCATCACAAAGGAATTGTCTTGAACACCTGCAAAGACGGATGTGAGAAGGGGACCAACTCGGACAGATTTCAAACAAAACGACCCAAAGACCGGAGTTCAATATATACAAAGATTTATTAAACTCTTATCGGTATGAGATTATAGGCCCGTAAGAACAGTTACAGATCTCAGGCGGAAGGTTTTAGCTGTGGATAAAATCTTGATAAGACTGATTGTACTTAAGTATATAAAAGAAAACCTATTTACGTGTAGTTTCATTGTAAGCATTCCAATTACCTCTTCACCTTTATAACAACAGGCAGAAATTTAGCATGCAATAAAATATGAACAGTTGATTGTTATCCTAATCGTAAAAGGCATAAGACTGATAAATCCACAGCTCTGCTGCTTTTTGATGAACGCAGAATTAACTCTCGTAAACGTGAAGGGGATTATCATAAACAGTAAGACACAGCATAGACACATGGTGAGTATTTTGAAGGTCTTTATGTCTTATAAGTACACTTTTTGTAATTTTTATTGGTTAAGATGAAATCGGTATTTTAGAGGCACTCTAATTAAGGAGCTTTATTTAACGTTCAGTCTCGTGGGTAAACCATCAAACGTTATACGAAAACTTCCAGTACGTGTCTAAGAAAAGCAAGCACCAAGTTGTTGCCGTTACTATGATCATCTGCATCGATGGAGGCTGGAGTTGTAACGGGATGTTTCCACCTCATTATGAAGGCTACATCATCTGCTTTTCTAAGATGGTTTTACCTACGCTGTCAAGAAACCTAACGCCAGAGCAGCGCTGGCAAACAAAAAGCATTTTCCAGATTACTTCAACCCTTAACTTCAGTGTCCAGGCCGGACTGAATAAAGACCACTACGAATAAGTGCATACAAACACTATCTGTCAGGTAAAGAGATGCTGCGTTAAGGCATAACCTTGCATTTCTCAAAAAAATAGTCCGTAGTAGCGTAACGTGCTTCACCATGCCCTCGTGCATAACCAAGAGACCTCAAAAAAAACAGAAAAGAAAAGAAATCCTTCATTGTGGTAAAGCACTGAGCACACCTCTGGCACAGAAAAGCCAGGTACTGCTCTTAGATGAAACCCCTGCCCTTGGCAGAGTTGTACGTTGAGGAATTCGCTTAAAAAACAATGTCCCGAGCCACCGCAAATCACAACCCTGACCAGAAAAAAAAAGAAACCAAAAACAAAACAGATAAAAGCCACAAGCTAAGGACACCCCGACCACAAACCCAGAGAAAGAGAGCTTTAAACGTGCTCACGCAGGTGGCCTTTTATTACCGACATCCAAGCCGGGGGGGGGGGGGGGCGTGAAGGGGGGCTCGAACAAAAATAGCGTCCCCCCAAACACAGAAACCGCGGTTTGGGAGCTTCCAGGTTTTCCCCCGCCGATGGCCTCAGGCTGCGCAGCGCTCCGAGGCGCGCCAGCCCCCGCGGAGCAGGCGCCCACCTGGCCGCAGCGCAGCGGGGCCCTGCGCACCCTGCCTGCCCCGGCCGCCCGCGCTGCCCCCCGGCGGCGCGGGAAGGGCCCCGCAGGCCGCGGCCCCCCGCTGCCCCCCGGCCGCCAGCGCCGCCATTTGGTCCCGGGCTGGCGCCGCCGCCGCCATTTTCCCCTCCTGGCGGCGGCGCTGGCCGAAGCCGCTGCCAGCGCCGCTGCCGGCCCGGCCCGACGCGGCGCAGCGCGGCCCAGCTGGGCCCGGCCGCGGCTGAGGCGCGGTGCCGGCCACGGCCGCCGGCCACGGCCGCCTCCCTCTCGCAGCCCCCTCAGCCCGCGCCGCCGCCCCGCGCCGCCGGCCGCTCCCGGCCCTGGCAGCCCGCAGGTCCCCGCGCACTTACTTCCTGTTTTGGGTCCGGGCACTTGAGAAACCAGGATGGAGACTCCGAAGTACCAGGATGGAGGCGCCGAGCGGCAGCGAGCGGCGAGTGGGGGAGGAGGAGGCGGAGACGGAGGCAGCGGCGGGGCCGGGCGCGGGCAGGCAGCCAGCGAAGCCCGCCGGAAGGGCCGCGCCGCCCGCCGCGCCTTCCGCCCCGCCGCCGCGCCACAAAGCGCACGGCGCCCGGCCCGGCCCGGCCCGGCCCGCCGCGCCACAAAGCGCACGGCCCCGGCCCCCCGATTTCCAGAAAAAAGCCTCAACCTTCAGCGTAAATAAGCAAAACCCTTAGGTGCTGCTTTGTCTCGGCCCTCGGCGGGAGGCCGCTGTTGATGCAGATGTGACCCAGAGCAGGTTTTTGGCCCCCCAAGCCAGGCTAGGCCCCTGTCTGCGCGAAGGGGAATTTCTCCTTCCTTTCCCCAAAGGTTTCTCTGTGGTCACAACACGCGCTGGGAAACAGAAACGCTGCGCTCCTGCTCAGTCAGAGGGGCTCGCGCGGACTTTCCCCCTGCAGGAACGGGGTAAATGAGGGCTCGCTCCGCAGGAAGGACCCAGAGCGTCCCGGCGCCTCAGTCTCCATCCGCTGCCAGGGTTTTCCCCTGTAATACGTTCGCTCAACTTATACCACAAAGTCCCTTTTTGTCTTTGTTTTCCCTTATACAGTGGATCTTCCATCATATCCTCCCCCACACCTTCCCAGACCAGCTTTAAAATACGCCCTTGTCGTCACTTATTAAGTGCTATGTTTTTGTGTTGTCTGCGTTACAGAGGTGCCACTGGTGGAAGCAAAACCTGCACATGGAGAAAGCTCCGTGGAAACGCCTGAAGGGAGGATTTGGGTTGTAACCGTTAAAGCTTCCCACTAAAGCTTCCCAGGTTTTCTCAGGCATTCTCTTAAGACGGTAAACATCTGCAAACAGCTTTTCTTTTCACAGGCTGTAGCGATCCGAAAGCGTTTGCCATTTTTTCCGCATTAAAAATGACATTTTAATGTGAAACGTGAAAAGTTCTGGCTGTAATTCTCAATGCCAGGTCAAATCCTTTAGGAATCCTTCAGTAAAAATTGGCGAGACTTTTATCTGTATTGCCCAAATGCATTTACAAAAAAGATTGCTCTGCATGTTAAAAAGGCAGTGCGAGAAGCTTTTATCAATCAGTGCAATGCTGCAGGGCTTGGGAGGTATTGGGAAACGTGCTGCCCTCTCAGCCCCTTTGCCGTCATTGGGAAATTTCACCCAAGTTTAGCCAAGCTGAAGGCTTCTAAAAATTGCTGTTCATTTATTCCCAGGAGAGACATACAGAATTTGTTCACCAGGCGGGACTGAGTTGCCGTAAACATACGGTGCCTTTTAACATGTTAAAACCTTAAGGTTTTGGAGACATGTGCATGGGACTGGTCAGTATGACCTGGAGGAGATCTGTGTGCACAGAGGTATTTGAGCTGTAAAACAAAAGTGTAGAGGTTTGTAATTGGGGCGAGGAAACAGAGGGGCTAAGGCTCAAATGTGGAGATGAGATAGGTTAGGGAAGGGACGTTGGATGTAAAATTACAGTGCTGAAAGAATGGAGACTGAATGTGTAGCTGAGACAAGGAGAAAGTAGCTAGAACAAGGAGCTGAAGGCAAACTTTGCAGCGTTTGTTTTGTTCAAAGTATGCTTTCATTTACTCTGTTTGGTGTCTGTATACTTGGTCTTTCTGCAAATCAGACCTCAGGGATCTCCAATTCCGCATGAGAAAATGAGGAACACACAATAGTTGACTTCCAGGAAAGAGTTTGTTTTAAATGCCTGGTAGCCCTTTAAACTCCGTGGCCAAAGTAGAGGTACAATCCACTTTTCCAGGGTTGCCTACGTCTTCTTAATTCACCAGCCTGGCTTCTCTTGCAGCTTCCTGATTTTTTTGTTTCATGCTTTCCAATTTCTGCAGCAAATGAAGCAAGGATCCTACACGTGCCCTTTTTGCAATACATCGCTACTTTTTTTTTTTTTTTAAGGAGACTGTGATCTTGCTGTAAAGGAACAGGATATCATTTGGTTGCCCGGTACCAAAATGAATCATCAGAAGGCTGAGTTCAGATTGTAAAGGAAACAATGGTTCTGATGGTTCTTATATGTCAGCCTTCATCACATAAAAATGTCTGGAAAGACTTCCTGCGTGGTTAAGTGGCAAATGCAAAGAGGGCTCCTTCCTTATTGTGCTTATTTTCCTCGTATGTTATCTCCTCAGTTATGAGCATTTTTCATTCTGAGTATAAAGTTTTCCCCCTTATTTGTTTTTTATCTTATCTATCTGGCTCTACCTTGTGCAAAACAGTATTTTAATTGCAAAATCTGTTCCTGCTTTTTTGTAATGATGAGGTTCCGGGATATGTCGCAGTGTGATATGATGATGGTGAGCCACCACTGTCAGATCACATGGCAGCACGTTTTGAACTGGAGAACTGGAAACTACATGCAAAGGTCCTGTGTCTTAGTCACGGATCTGCAAGACTTTTTGCGCGGTTTCGGGATCATGACCCCCATTTGTGCCCCAATCCCTGTTTGCACAAAGGAAATAATAGCACTTTCCTCACAGATACATTGTATAACCGAAGTCAGAAACATTTGCTTAATATACCAGGTTCAGTCCGGATATATGTGGTAAAAGCAATGACCAGAAGTACAATACTTGTACGATGATGATCCTGAAATTAATACGGACTTATCTGAAGATCTGATCGTGAGAAGAATTCAACTTCAGTAGCCCCTACTTTAATTATGCGATTAAGGTTGGACAGCAATAGTCTAGCTAGAAAAGCATGACCTATTAAAATCAGTACAACAAAGGATGTCTGTTTCTGCACAGAGCACAGAAGAGTGCTGGAAAACAAGAATGGATCTTCATTTTCTTTTGTTGGAGCTCAGAAGTTATTCTGATCATTGTTGTCCTTCTGTGGTATTATATTTTTCTCCTCTTAGCCTTATTGCTCTTTTACCTCTTTCATTTTTGTTATTAAAAAAACCCGAAAGAACAGGTGCTTCGGTCCCTTTTTGCCTTTTTACTGTCACTTTTTGCTTTTTTACTGTTTTGTGTACTGTTTTTTTACTCCTGGACTGTTTTCCCCTTAATGGCCTTCATTTCTTGACAGGACAATAAATAAGTTAAAGAAACTTTATAGGATAAGCAACACAGATTGTCCATGGTAGACAGCCTGGAAGATGTTCCTCGTGCCACAGCGCAAGGGTTACCCCTTTGCACCTGCCAAGGCAAGTGGCTCCAGCCCTCTTGTGCCTCACACACAATTTTTGCCCATACGGGCATGCTCTGTATAAGGACCATGGCTTGACTCATGGCCCAGCTTCTCTTTGTCATTCACTGCACAGCTATAATGCCCTGGTTGCTACTGCCAATAGTGTCCCTTCTGGGATCAAACGGAAAAATCTCCTCCAGCCATAAGGTATGGTGTACAATAGTCCTTGGTGAGCTGAAGGGAGCTTGGAGTCTTAGGCATCTTCATCACCTTAGAGGCTGCTACTCACTTCCCTCCTGCGATATAGGCCAAGAGCTGAGCCCGCTATCTTCCACGCTGAGTGACGTTTCTGATAGAGGGAGACCCCGTTGTGACTGTTTCCTCCTGCTCCTCCTCATTTGAGACATGAGAGGGCTAAGAACTTTTGGATGACATGTATAGCACACAAACATTGGAGACCCTCATGTAAATGCCTGCTGCCTGTCCGTGTCCTCGGGGCCTCATCCCCATGTTCAGCAGAGTCACCCTATGAAGCCTGGCTGACTGAATTCCCACCATCAATGAGAAATAAGCTCAGATGGCTTAGTGGTAGTGGAGGCATGAGGTCATTCTCCATATCTTGTAGCCTTATGTAACTGAGGTGATAAAGGTATTCACCCCTCTTCATACAGTGTCTGCGCGGAATGACAATGTGATTATATGCTTCAGCAGGAATACCACTCCCTGAACACTGAATCACAGAACAGCTGGGGTTGGAAGGGACCTCTGGAGGTCATCTAGTCCAACCTCCTGCTCAAGCTGGAGAAGGTTGCCCCAGATCACATCCAGATAGGTTTTGTGAGTCTGCAAGGATGGAGACTCCATAACCTCTCTGGGCAGCTTGTTCCAATGTTCAGCCACCCTAATAGTGAGGAAGTGTTTTCTGGTGTTCAAGTGGAATTCCCTGTGTTTCAGTTTGTGCCTGTTGCCCCTTGTCCTATCGCTGGTATCACCGAGAAAAGTCTGCAAGAGATATTTAAACATCACACAGAACGATTTATGCATACTGTAGCAGGCTTCGGTGACCAAATACACTATACCTAAGTTTTCTTGTTTTCATCACGTCTAGGATGGGTTCTCTCCTACCATTTTTCTTCCTGCCAGTGATGCTCCCTGTATGATGTGTATAATATTTGTCTTTTGGGCCTGCCCTTTAACGGAGGCCTACTGTGTAACACACCTGTAGGCCATGAGTTGCAAAACAAGGAGGAGAGAGAAAGTACCAAGAGCCTAGAAATTCATAGTGAGGCAAAATAAAGCATACAAAACCAGCTGTACAGCTGCATTTATTTTATTTTACAGGTGAAAGCCAAAAAAGGCTCAACCAGAGGAACAAAACGACACAGGGATTGTAGAGCAGCGTCTCTAAATACAATCCAAACGAAATGTTTGAGGTCCTAGAGGAACCTTCTAATAAGGAAGATCCAAAGACTCCTAAACATTGTCCCCAGACTTCCTCATCCCCTGTGCAGTCCGGCTGTGCCATGGACTCCTTTGGTGCTAGCAATCTGAAAAACAGGATGATGAATTTCCTGCTCATTTCTGACTTCCTTTAGCATCCACCACACAGGTCGCAGCTCTCTGAGCCAATTTTTGGTGCCAGCACCCAAAGTTCCCTTTCCTGAGCCTTTTGTTGGATGAACAGGATGAAATCCTGCTCTGTAATAGACTCTTGTTCTGTGGAGCAAAATGAGATTCTTGGATCCCGATTTATCTCGTATTAAGGAAACAATTATATCTCCTGTATGCCTGTTTAAGGCGATGAAAGAATCAAATAGACAGTGTGCTATGGATCTAACAATCCCTTTTTTTAGTAGCAGTTAACTTTTTACGTGTGCATACATAGTTATTTTCTTCCATATGGCCTATTTTCCTGGTAGCCACCAGATGTCTCTGCTGCAGTGTGCGCTCAACCCGCCAGTTGCATCCCAGAGACTGAGTTTTCCTCCTTTTGCTGTGATGAATTTAAGGTTGAATTAGTATTGCTCTCCAGGTGCACTACTCTCATTTCTTGTCAGGCATTAGGAGAAAAGAGAGACTGTGACACTGGGAGCTTGAGGAAAAGAAGACATGGGACAGAGCATCATCAACATGTTGATGACTCACTATGGTGCTCAATAAGTCCTGAAGGCAAAATACAAACTCTTAATAATCCAAAGTCTGATTACATAGGCTGTGACAGAAAGTATAGAAAACAGAGAGCTTGGAAGAGATTCTTTTTTTTTTTTTAATAGAAAAAAAAATGTTTTATTCTGCAAGATTCAAGAGAAGAGAATCAGAAGGGCCTTGAATTATAGGTAGTAAATACTGGGGATGGGCAGGATGGATTATGTGCAAGCTGACAAGCAGTGTGACTGACCTGAGCAGCTTCTTTGTATTGACCTCTAAGGGTGAGCATGGTGTGAGTGTGAAGCAGACGGCGGAAGAAGAGGCTGTCGTTCCTTCCTGTCAATCCAGGAAGGCCTAGAGCAATTTGTGATAAAGCCAGAAGAGAAAATGTTAGATCTTATATATCTTATTTATCAAATAAATGAGCTAGAGTATGAATATATTACTTGTTGCCTTCAGGCTGTTGGATTAAGGAGAGTGGGTGATGTGCAGGCTAAGCGCTTGAGTGGAGTGAAAGTTGCTGGAACAGTTTCAGGGATGGGTGGGTAACACAGAAGAGCTGACACTGATCTCTAAGGTGGAGTCAGAGCAGTTAGCAGAGGTGCAGGAGGTATTTATACAACTCTGTTACTCTCCCTCATGTTAACTGGCTGGGATCAACATGCCTAAAACCCTCCTAAATTGACTGAAGAATTGAAGTCCTGCAAATCCCAGAGGATAATCCAGTGCTTCAGCTAGGTTTAACCTTTAGCGCATCCCTAGCCAGAAAGTTCTTGAGGCTCTTAACTTCAGTTGCCCAGATATACTTCAAAGTATCCTTGCTGTGAGATGAACAGCCCCACTGAGATCTGCTGCCAGGTAGTAGACAATTGGGGTGATATTGTTGGTATATAACCTGGAGGGGACATCATTGGCCAGAAGCAAGAAAGTGCATTGAAGACCCCTCTTATTTGAGAAGGTTTGAACCCGTACTCCCACAATCTAGAACAGAGCCCTCACCGCAAGAGCAGGATATTCCTGGAGGGGAGCATTCTCCATCCCTCTTACTGAAGCTAGGCCACTGCTTCCCCATTTTCTTTGGTTTGGAGAGCCCTCCACATTGCAGTAGGTAAGCCCTCTCCTGCAATATGCAGGTAGTACAGGTACAAGTTCCTTGGAGCTTTAGGGGACCTAGATGTGGCAGGCAAAACTGTCTTGACTTGGAATTTTCACTTAATTTAATTTATTCCCAATTAACACTAGCTTCTGATCACTGAATCAGATGCAGGAAAAAACATAATCAATCAAACAAACACTTAAGTAAACACCTTTCCTCCCTCTTTTGCAGGCTCAACTTCAGCCAGACACCTATCCTCCCCTTTCCTGGTCTCGACTTCCTTTATTTTCCCCATGGGTTAGGCTCAGGCTGCCCCACCCCAGCTCTTCCAGTGAGGCAATGGGCAGTGCAGGAGGTTGAGGTCAGGTGCATAATGGTTTCTTTCTGTTGCTCTTTGCTTCTTACTGGTTTTCCTGTGATCCAGCGTGGGTTGCCCGTGGCCGTGGTCCCTCAGGGGTGTCTCTACCCTGGCATGGGTTGCCCGTGGGATGTGGTTTCTCCATGGGTAGAGAGTCTCCTTCCAAGAGCATGTCTTCAGCTGCATGTCTACTCAGCAGTCTCTCCCTCCGCTTCTCCTTATGCATCCGTCCCTCCATGTCTCCTTATATATCGTCTCACGTATCTTGTCTTGTGACTGCCACTCTTTCTTATGTCTGAGCAGAGGCGCCACGTGTTCCTCAGACTGGCTGACATTTTGGGGCACGATGAGTTGTCCACACCAGTTTTGCAGCTGGCTGGTATGGCTGCGAGTGGCCCAGGGCAGTTGATGGTCTCCTCCCACACAGGTCACCACCCTGCAGTCCCTGGTTACCCAGACCTTGCCATTTGTTCCTAATACACTGGGGTTCCCATGCTTGTGAGGCAAGAGTGCTTTCCACTCATTATCCTGTGTAAGGGATGGTGATCCAAGTGTTTTGACTCCTAGAGGTTCACATTATATATAAAATGCAGAGTGAATTTTGGTGGACTGGATCTCTCTGTGGAGGTCTTCAGTTGCATGTCTCTGCCCTGACAGCAGAAGGAGCTTCGGTGCTAACAGGGGCTGTGATCCTTCTGCTCCATCTAGGTAGATCAGGAATGTTACGGTTAATGCTGAGTCTTGGGCACTAGTCCCCATTCAGACACGGTACTGAATTATTGTTTTGAGATACAGTTTCATGGAAAGATGCTGTCACTAGCCATACCTTTTCCCCCCTATTCTTTGCAATCCACAACTGCAGAGGTTCGCCTCATTTGGCTGCATGTATTGATCTGTCGTGTCCATTTAGTATGAGATGCTCTCTCTGTCACGTTGGGCTGGTAGAGCTGAACCGCTGACTTGACCTGCCAAATGACCACCATCGTAACTCCTTCCATTCACAATCAAACTGACAGGTGTCAGGATTGCTGTGCGGTAGCTCAGGATTCAAATTCTAAAAATGCATCTTCATGTCAGTCATAAAAATTTTGCTCTAGGCAAAAGGCAAATACACAGAGAAGAGCTAGACTATGTCCCGTGGATTATCCGCTGACAAAACCTTTGTACGTGGTTCTTTCCATCCTTTGTAGGAAACAGCAAGCAACCTCTCCTGAGGAACTGTATCTTGCTGTCACAGACACGGAGGTGCTACTCTCTAGGGCGGGGAATTTATGAATGGAAGTAGCAGTTAGCACAAGCTGGAGGGGGCAGGCCCCGAGGGGAAGACACCTCTCCTCTCTGTGCCATCCTGCGACCAGCCTGCCTCCTGTTTATCAGCTTATTTATATTTACATAGATTTATATCTGTATATATATCTAATTACATATGGATATAGCAAATATATTCATTACTTATTTATATAAAATACATTTTTAGAAATAAACAATCTATTATTTATATAACACTTAATCATTTATATGTTCACAGTTTGGTGGATGCTGGCTGTGGCGGACTGCTCGGGCTCTAAAGAGATGCCGTGAAGAAGAGAGATGCCAGAGAAAAAGGAACAGTGTATAGTGATAACTTGTGTGGCTACCTCACTGCAGATTGAATGCCTCATGGGAAAAATTATTACTGTGGTTGCACGGCCTAGGAAAAATCCTGGAGAGAGCTGTCAGTCATTTTGAGACTTCAGACTTTGTATTTGACCAGGAACAATTTCACATATTTCCTTGCCTGCCCCTGAGTGAGGTTGGAATAGACTGACCTGTCTTCAAAGCCTCTGATGATATATTTTGAATGCTTGCTGTTTCATTTACCCTCTGTCAGAGTCCTAGAAAATAGAAAATGTCAATGTATTCAGGAGCCTCGGTACGTAGCCTGTGGAGCTGAGAAGGAGGGCATTTTCCCCTCTTTCTTCCTGAAGTCCCTACTGAGACACCTTAAATTGGGATCACAGGCAGTCTGGGCTGTATGGCTGCTTAGAGACTGTTCAAGCGTGCTTACACCTCAGTTGCCCGCTGGAGGTGCCCTTCTCTCCCCGTAGACTGGGGCCGTAGTAACAGTGATCCTAATTAACCTCCCCTGAGCCTAGGGAGGTTTATGTGGGTGCTGATACATCTGAATGAGAAGAAGAAAAAGGAGCAGAGCCCTGGAGCCTGTGAGAAGAGGGTAAGGTGCCATCAAGAGTCTACCTGGTAGGATCAGGATGGTGCATCCTTCCTGCTGGTGCACAGCAAAAAGGGAACTGTGCAATTTGCAGTATCCAGAACAGATTTGGTGGCTGGACAGGATATCCATGGGAACAGGAACGAGAAACGGCTTCTGTGGGATGGCAGTATGGGCAGTGGAGGAAGAGAAAGGGTCTGAGCTTCACAGACTTACTGATGGAAGAGAAGGGAGAAAAAAGAACAAAACAGATGGGTAGAGCAGATGGATCCCAATTGGGAAGTGGCTTGCTTCGTGCCACCGGAATCAAAGGCACTGATTGCAAGGGGAGGTAGGACTCAGCATGAGGAGGGTGGCAAAATCTAGGTCTTGCTGTAGGAGGGACAGATAAAAGTGGACAGCCACTTTCTGCATGGTGTCTTATGTGGACTGTATATGCAAAGGCTATAGATGGGGAGGGGAAATGCAGGCACAGCTGTGTTGAGGAGGGAGGCAGAACATGGGGACCAGAGCTGGCTCCTTGGCCTATGTAACCCAAGAAATCTCCTCTAATAGGAGTTGTATGACCACAATTTCAAACCCCCGGGGAACCATGAGGAGGAACATAATATATTGCACACTGGAAAGAAGCATCTTGTTTTGAAGCTACGAGTTGGTTTAGCTTCCATATGACCAGTTGAAGTTTGATGTGGGTTCGGCGCTTTGGCAGTTTGCCAAATGCTGCTTAGTATGGAAGCAATGACAGAGCCCCCACCAGTTTGAGGGAGACAAGGTATTTTCTTTAGGCAAAATGTGCCATTTATCATGCAATTCTACTCATTGCTGGCAGATGGTGCTAGTATATACCTAGGAGCTGGGAGCCGGCTTTTCCGTATCATGGAGGGAATCTGAGCAGATAGCATCTAGTTTGTATTTTAATTGAATTGACTCACTACCAAGCAAAATTATGTGCATATTTGTTCTTTTGCTTTCAGCTTCAACTAAACAGGTGAGCCAGTTTTATTTCTGTCTCCTTGGATTAGCACAGAACTGGCAGGTAGAACTCATCCCCAAGCCTAAATCTTTCCATTGGAAGGAAAGATATTCATGACATTATTCCTCCCAATGCAGGATTTTCTTGTGGTTGCCAAATCAGTATTTTGTGTCTATGGTGATCTTGCAGTCTCCCTTTAATAGTGGTTTGTAATTTCTCTCCGTAAATGTACCATAGACACAGCCTAGATAACCTCTCGGGGCCACTTCTGTCCCCATGTTCTATGTTTCTGTTTATCTCACTTGCTTGATGCTGTGGCACATTGCTGACTGTTTTTGTTGCAAGGCACAGTGAGAGGAAAAGTTTCTCTCAGTGGCTTGTTTCTCAAAGGGATGTTCTGAAAAAAACTATTTGAGGGAATTAATGAAGGGCGGCATCAGTCTGTTTAACCCCTCTAAATTTAAATCTCTAAAAAGATGCTGAAAGATCAGACAGTGATAGACCTTCTCTGCTTCCAGAACTGCTCTCCAGGAGGTACTTGAACTCTCTGCGTGCCGCCTCCCTTTGCTTGAAGGATCCCTGGGTGCCCTGCACTCATATTCTTGGAGAGTGGCTCACAATGCTAGAGTCGAGGAGTAGCAAGAGAGCGAGAAAAAGGAAGCAAGACCCTATTCTAACAGCCAGTGCACTTGGAGGTAAACAAGTCTCGGTTTTATCCGGTGATGTTTTAATGTAAAAGTCCTACACGCTCCAGGGAGCTGGGTGTAGGACCTACGTTTTGTCCTACCCAGCTGAGCATCAGGCTGCCTACTCTGGGTTGTCTTCTGGCTCTGTCAGGAGAGAGGGAGCAGCTCCCTATGCTTTCCCTGTTCCTGCCACAATAGAGAATGACCGAAATGATCTAGGTTAAGAACAGAAATCGTTTTTTTTGTTGTTTTTTGCTTTGCTGTGGATCTTTTCAGTGACCCGGTTTCCAGCAGAAAACCCACAAAGCCGTTATATAGCCACAGGAGAGGGGCTGAAGAACTGCAGGGCGTGTGGGCAGAAGTGCTTGCATGCTCTGAGATGTCTTTAGACGGCCTCACCAATGAGGAGAACGTACCCAGACCCATGCCCCCTGCTGAGGAGGACTCAGGACATAGACCTGCCAACTCCCGCATGAGGCATTTAGCCAGCAGCTCTCATGCAAAAGGACGTGAGCACAGCTGCTCCTCTCACCTTCTTTCCTTTTAACAAGAAACCATTTCTGCTCCGCTAGGGACCTATTCTGAGGTGATGGCCAGGTGGATGGGTCCTCTTAGGATGTAGGTGCCTAGCACTTCCTGTGGATGCCTCACACTCAAGAGGGGGATGAATAGCCTAACTTAGGCAGAGAGGATCTTCTTCCAGAAATATCCAGAGGTTCTCTCTCCTTAGGCATGTCAAGAAACGCCTGCACGTATTTCAGAAGGGCCAAGGACAGGCCTTGAAATATAGCTATATCTAGTCCTATACTAGTAGTTTTCAAACTCAGCACTTTCATAAATGATATTAATAACGTGGGTTCGATCCTGCATAATTATGAATCACCTGGATGATGGAGCCAAATGCACCCTCGGCAAGTTTGCGAATGACACAAAACTGGGGGGAGTGGCTGAAACACAGATGGCTGTGCTGCCGTTCGGAGGAACCTCGACAGAATGGAGAAATGGGCAGAGAGGAAGCTCATGAAGTTCAACAAAGGGAAATGAAGAGTCCTGCACCTGGGGAGGAATATCCCCAGGTACCAGCCCAGCTGGGGTCCAACCAGCTGGAGACCAGCTTTGCAGAGATGGACCTGGAGGTCCTGGTGGACAAGTTGAACGTGAACCAGCAACGCACTCTCGCAGCAAAGAAGGTCAAGAGTATTTGGATTGCATTAGACAAAGCGTTGCCAGCATGTCAAGGGAGGTGATTCTTTCCTCTAATCAGCACTTTTGAGGCCACATGTGAAGTGTTGGGTCCAGTTCTGGGTTTTCCAGTACAAAAAAGACATGGACATGGAGTGAGTCCAGCGAAGAGCCAAGGAGATGATTAAGGGACTGAAGCATCTCTCATAGAAGGAGAGGCTCACAAAGCTGGGGTTGTTTAGCCTGGGGAAGAGAAGGCTCAGGGGGCATCTTATCAATGTTTGCAAATATCTGATCAGAGGGTGTAAAGAGGATGAAGCCAGACTCTTCAGTGGTGCCCAGTAACAGGACAAGGGGCAATGGGCACGAACTGAAACACAGGAAATTCCACTTGAACACAAGAAAACACTGTGAGAGTCACTGTGAGAGTGGCTGGAAATTGAGAACACCTCAGGTTGCCCAGAGAGGTTGTGGAGTCTCCATCCTTGCAGACATTCACAACCCAACTGGACGTGGTCCTGGGCAACCTGCTGTAGGAGACCCTGCTTGAGCAGGAGAGTTGGACCAGATGATCTCCAGATGATCTTCCAACCCCAACTATTCAGTGATTCTGTGATTCTGTGAATTCTTCAAATGTATTTCTCAGTTGATTGCTACATGAAATAATGAAGAATTGAAGAATCTCAGCACAAGACTGCATCCAATGCCAGCGCCCACTTTGAATATTGTTTAGAAGTGCCCATGTCCCTCTTCTTGGGCTCTCTGATGTGTTTGGAGTAAGGCTCAGATGTGCTGTATGCTCCGTAAGAGGGACTTCTGTTCCCATATGCCAATGCATTGATATATGGTGCAAGGAACATTGACAGGTGCAAGGAATTCATTTATTAGAAAATGTATTGGAGTGTATGATCTGAAACCTGAGCTACAATCAGTCTGTTTTTCCTGTCAGAGAGGTGAAAAACAGGTGAGAATAATCTTCAAAAGCAATCAAAGCAGAGGATAACAGCATCTATTTCCAAAAATGACACAATGATATGTTTCTGGACCTTAAACAGGTTTGTATTTTCATGGGATTTAGCAGAAATACATTTCACATTTTAATCTGATTTCCTAGACTAGAGAAAAAGTGACTAAATGAACTGATAATACTACCTGGCAGCTGTCAAATGACTTTTTGCTGTCTAGAGAGAAAATGGAAGAACGTATGTTCTGAACTCCTGCTACTTAACTTAGAGGATGAAAGAAATAGAAGGGGTTTAAGTTGGAAATGAGATCATGCATTATGCCCTTTGGACAGCATGTAATCTGGCTAATGGCATCAAGTAGCTATATAAATAACTTCATTAAAATGAACTTGTTTCAAATGAGCGAAATAAATCAGACTCATTTGTCAAAGAGCTGGGACGGAATAATCAAGTTAATTTAAAGCTGCTCACTGAGGGGACAATTCTTGAATTTATTCCACTGGTGAAACTGCCATCAGTAGATTCAGTCATCAGTGGGAGCTCTGAGCACAGCAGGAAAACACAGACTAGGCTTGCACATCCGCATCTTTCGGGAGACCCTCACTTGTCTCTGTATCACTGACTGCAGAATCCTACAGCTGAGTACGTATGCTCCAAAGTATTTAAAGGATTGTTCAGGGTCCGCCAGATCTAGACCCTTTGCTGAGATCCAGTCAGCTAAATCAGTTTGTGAGGGTCTGAGTAGCTCTGTGCCTGAGTCTGCACTCTGCCCTCTGCTTCTGAATTAAAGCTGAAAATAATTATTGGAAAAAATGATTGCTGTTTGGCACTTATGCCTACCTTGGTGGGAGGACTACATGATGCAACCTGTCTTTTCCCCCACACTTCAAGGATTTATGCCTATCTTATTCCCTTTTTTTCATTAAACCCTTCAGAGATTTCTGTGAAAGTCAGAAGGCTGAATCGAGCTCCTCAGGCTATAGCTGAACTTGCTCCTCCATGGTCCAGACAAGCTTTAGCTTTCTGGTGATGAATAAGTAGCCAGTGTAAACCCACTCCACTTCAGTGAAATCGGTTGAGCGATGCAAATTTATACCAACTCCTGGGTGAGTGAATGGGATAATTGTCCCATCCAGAGGCAGGCTGCCTGGATCTCTGCATGCTCTTTTCTTGTTTACTGCAAACCTCAGTTCTGAGTTGCTTGGATTATGCTCTGATAGAGCAAGAACTGCCCTGTACCATCGTCAGGCAGTGCCCCTTATCTCACCCTTATCATATGGCCAGTTTTCCTCTTTGGTGCATTTTGGATACGTTTCTCCTGCCTAGTGAGGGGAAGGATGAGAAGGACACAAATCTTACAAAATTAGTTTATAACCAGCATTTATAAACAGCTGCATTTCAAATGAAAGAGTGAGAAATTGATTCTTCACTTTTATATCTGCTGAGGTCAGACTTCAGGGTATGGCATGTCATGCTTTTATGTTACAAATCTGCCCTGAAATATCTGTAGCTGACAGCTATGGGTTTATTAAATGAGAAACTGGACTATGAATTCAGCTCTCGGCAATAAAAAACCTTTCAGCTCATTAATATATCAGGCCCTGCTCTTTGGTTGCGCTCCAGGAATGATCCCACAGCTCAGGTAAAGGGCCCTGGAAATGACTTTAGGCTACCAGAGAAATTCCTCATTCCTGGGACTCTGGTTTATCCGGTGTAGTTTGCTGATAGCAGCCTCTGGGCTACTCTCGCTGTTTGAGATGAAAATAAGTGTAATGCTCTGTTCACCAAAGGCATGGTGGATACCGTGCCACATTCCCTACCTTTATCTCGATCAGCCAGGGTGACATACTCACTGTCCAAGGACTGTCCTAATCACCCGTTATCCTCTGGTTCCCAGCCTGAGTTTGTGGTCTGTACCTGTAGATGGGCACAGAGCTGCCTTCCTGTGGAGCTCTCTGGCCCTATGGGGTTTAGCTTTGTTGTTTGCTCCCTCCCAAAGTCCCAGTTAGGGGGAAGCTTTTCCCCTCCGATAGACATTAACAAGCACGTCAGCTCACCGGGGGCTGATCCAGCTGCAGCATTTATGCACGCGACATTGGTATCAAATAGCAGCCATATGTGTGGGTCCAGAGGTTATACTTCTGCGGTAAATTTGATGTGATGCAAAATGATGCACTAATCTGTTAGTAAATGTCGACATACTGTCTGCAATGGAAATCAGATCACGTACAAGCAGAAACCTTTGCTTCAAGTATGAAAATGATTTGTGTTATTGTGAATTTCTTCATTATGATGATTTTGATAGTGGCAGTTTCTCTCTATAGGACCAAAACGCATTATTCTCTCACTTTTATGAGCAGAAAGGAACGATCCTCTTAGGGATTCGAATGCATCTGGAAGATCTTTTTGTTATGGTGCTTATTTTTTTCCTGCCGGGTGGGTCAAATCGTCATGATTTATACTGCTGTAAATCTGGAGTAATCCCAACTGGCTGACTCTTGTCAGAATCTGTCCAATGGTTTTTAACAGTTTTTCAGTCCAGACTGATTTAGCTGCCCAATAGGATTGCTCTCACTAGCTAAGTGAGCAGAATTTACATTTCAGCCATCAGACTCATTCCTTTAACTCTTTTGTAAAAGCTTGCTAATCATCTTGAGCTAACCAGAATTAAAATAAAGCACAAAATATTACATTTGAGAACATATGGTTGTTTTCCTATATTGTAGCAGTGACTGCTATACTGCAACCCGCATCCTGCTTCCCGTTCTAATTTATCTTTTCATCTGCTCACATGTTTTTGAAGTGAATTCATTCTCAAATTAAATGCTGCACTCTAAAGAAAAACACTGTGGGTTATGGGGAAGTGTATCCTGTGGATGGAGTGTGAATTGCAAGCCAGACTGCACTGTCCAAAGGTAAGGTGTAGCTGGTGGTCTGACACACAAAGGTCCTGATTATGCATATGGTCATACCCAGAGTAATGTTTGCACTTGGTTCAACGCAGCATTTAAGTTGGACATGTTTTAGAAATTGCAGCGTGAGGATCTGCCTTTCTACCTGCAATGAGGGGACAATGGCAAACCATTTATCGTCCCTTAGCGTATGGTAGTCACATGGTGGGTCAGGGTCTTCTGGGATGTGAAGGAAGGATCTCCACAGCACAAAGCTTGAGCGACGGTGTGTGATAGCCAACGGGGCACCTTTCAGGTGCGGTCTGTCATCTACAAGGAGCAGGAAGCAGGAGAAAGAGGTGGTGTTGCACTGTGATGCCAGAGGTTGCTCAGTGACGCTCAAGAGATATGGAAGGGGACATTTCAGCTAGAGGCAGAATGTGCCCCTGTTTTTCCATTTCTTTCTCTCACTAAAACCGAAATGTTTCTAAAACAACACAGCCTTCTCACACCGTTGTAACAAGGCAAAGCTGCCAGCAGAAAATGAAGTCATTATATCACAAAAATCAGCATTAGCCATCAATCTAAAGCACAGTGAGAGGACATCTGGCCTGCCTTTAACAGGTGATCTTCACTTATCTGTGTAGGAGATTCTTTTTCATCTCTGCAGCTGATGACACATGTCACCAAGGATTAGGAAAATCTGTGTTCAGGAGAAGAGGCATCTCTGCTTTCAGGACTGACAAGAAGAAAAAGAAATGACAAAGTAGCTTTTTTTCCCCCCCCTCAAATGAGCAGTAAGCCAATTAAAATGATCTGTCACCAATCAGCAGGTTTGGAAAGGAAGTGGAAAATCATCAGTGTTAAGACTGTAGTCTTGAGACCCAGTTCTTTCACGTTCTTCACTTTGAGGCAACGTAACGTAACCATTCATAGGAGCAGAAGGAAGCCTGTGCATTCCAAATCTGCAGGATCTTCACCTTCTTCAGCACAGTGCTGTTGAGAATTTAAAAATGCCAGCTCCCCAGGTTCCTAGCTTGTAAATATTTATATATATTCTTAACTTTAATCATGACTGCTTCCATGAATTCGCTGCGCATCAGGAACAAACATGTTGGGAGTGATGCTGTACAAATATTTTTAACTGATATTTGGATATTTAGGACCTGATTCAGAACTGCTGAAATCCAGGGAGCCTGTCACAGAATTTAAAGAGGTTGAATTTCAGGCCCTTGGACAAGTATTGTAAATTCCTTTTAGTCTTTTCTGCTGCAAATCGCTGCTGAGGAGTATTGTCCGTTATGTCTCAGATAGCTAAGGCAAACAGCCTTGGGATTGGAAAGCCTAGAAACCTCTAATGCTTTTTGGAAAAAAAAAAAAAAGAGTTTTGGTCATATACACCAGAAAAAAAAAAAAAAAACCCAAAAAACCCAACAGAAAAATACCCAAACCAAAATGCATGATTGAAAGATTGTCAGTTCTACCGTCCGTCTTTTCAGGTATTGCACAGCATCTCAGCCGTCTTAAAAAGATAAGTTTCAATAACTCACCCTTCCCTGTAGTGTTAGAATTAGATGTTATAAGCAGCTGGGAGGCGTAAATGGGAAAAAATGGAAGGAAAACCAAGAGAAGCCTGTTTCAGCTGCCAGTAAATATTGAAGCTTTGCATTCAATAAAAGAACAAATAAATACCGTTGTTACATATGAAGCGATGAGCTAAAATCAGTGATTTTTGTGTGTGTGGCTTTTTCCCTTCTGGTCGCTGCCTGCTGTGGCAGCAGCTGGGCGCCAGGCCAGGGAGCCTTTCGGGTCTGAGGCAGCGGGCTGCACACTGAGTTTCAGCTTTTCCCCGTCTTTCCCTTTCTAATGATGATTAGGCCGTAGAAGCTCTCCTAACTGACGTTACCGGGGGTCCAGCCTTCTGCACGCTGCTCTTTGGGGCTGCCTTGGCTGGGAGACGCTGCTAATTTCCAGCAAGGAAGTGCGGCTCTAGCCTTTACGAAGTGGGTTTCAAGTGCAGATTTCAAATGCTGCTGCTAACCTGGCTCTGAATATTTCCTAAATTTGCAGCTGCTCAGATCTGAAGTTAAGGCTGAGTTTCGGCAGAGGCCACGTGGGGGGAATACATCTCCATCCAAAGTTCTCCCAGGTTTGGTGGCGTCCAGATCAAGGCATCTTTGGATGCAGACTCTTGTCTAAATTCAACGAGGGGAAATGTTTGCCCGGCGTGGTGCGACATTGCGGGGAAGTGCCACGGTCTGCCACCTGCATGGCGTCTGCTTCCTCGGCAGACTCCACTGTCTGCAATGGAGCAGCAATTGTGCAGCAATTTTCTAACCTAACAGTGTATAATAGCTCCATTACATGCACGAGAAACTAAGAGGGATGTGAATATAGCACTGAAGAAGTTAAAAAAGCATGACGTGTTTTCCCGGAAATCCTTTCCTCACAACTTATTACATTGTTTGTTCTCAAAAAAAAAAAAAATTACGAAGAGCGTTAACTTATAGATAAGTTAACAAAAAAATCTGTTTTGTGCTTTATCCTGAGAAAAAAGTGAGTCAAGCTCTATGATGTTTGTAACAACGAGAAAAAACCCTGCACCATTTCAGAGCAGCAGCAACAGTACAGCAGCATATATGAGGGACAAACAGATTTATTTAGAAATATCTCTTGTTTTCGTTTGTTCAGGGCAAATAATCACTACCTTTTGAGTTAAATAGCCCTCTGCAAATTCATTAGAACCTGTGGCCGTATCTTAGAAAACCTTCACTGTTGTAAATATACGGAAGGAAGCATGGTTTAGCGCTGCGATCATAGGAACAGCAAGAAGCTAGTAACTGTCTTAGCTCTCCTCACTCTGCTTTGGTGTTGCTGCTTAACCTTGCATGAATTATGCTTCACCTTTGCCAAAAATTGGAGCTAGTCAATTTTCAGTTCACTTTGTCCAAAAATGAGGCTTTCTTCAAAACAGTTGTTGATAAAACTGTTACTGGTGATCGTATTTGGATTTAATCACCAAAAAACTCTTACAAGTTTTAAAATAAAAAGTTTTCAGTTTCATTTTCAGCGATAAACCCCTAAAAATGCCATTTTGGGGTTGTGGTTTATTGTCAAAACTCAGAATTTTTCCCTGAGAAATAAAAGTTTGGATTGTCCTTTCAAAATATATCCCCCTCTAGGGCATCGTCTGTAACACAGTTGTTCTCACAGTGTGACACATCCCTACTTGATCTCCTGCACAGGTTTTTCCACAGTTTCATAACATGCTTCTATTCAAAAAGTTGTAAATATTTGAATATGTCTTACCATCTCTCTCCCTCTCTCTCCCTCTCTCTCTCATCATAAGCCTGGCATATTTTTTGCTTTTTTAAGATAAGAATGCTCTGAAAATGCTGTGACGTTTGATTAAGATTGATGGATATCCTGAAACTAAATAATTGGTAATTAATTATGTTAATATTTTTTTTTTTTTGCATTTGAAAATATCTCTTTAGTTTTTCCTTCTCACATTGTCATTTATATAGCCTTTGCCAGTGTGATATAATTGTCAGGGCTGAATGATGGGGCTACTGCGGGAGGCTGCACATCCGTTTGACCATTTGTCCCTCACCATTTGGGAAACACATTCCTCTTTAAAGCTCGGGAAGCTGGAGGAGAGGTTCCTTAGCTCTGGCTATATTTGCCTTGGAGTTTCAAAAGAAAAAGTTCCCTGTGGCACAGCCAGAACAAAAAAGATAGATGAAGCAGTAGGAGGGTGGCTCCACCGCAGGGTGGTGGCCTGAACCTCAGCGACCTCCTGAATATGCCAGGCACCACGACCGTCGCTCCAGCTTGATTCTCAGTTTCTCCTGTGAGATCTTTTCCACTTTGTCTAATCGATTAAATAATCCTTGGGTCAGCTGGAGATTCCTCTGCTTTTGGAAGCAGTCAGTTTCAAGACGGTTCAGCGCTTACCAGGGATGTGGAATAAAGGGTCTAAATTTAGCAAAGCAGGAACTCGAAGCTCTCTTCCCCCTAGCCCAAATGAATATTGTTAATACGAGGTTCTTAGCCATTGTGATGCTTTTTTCTCCATCTCTTCACAAAAGAGCTTGCTCACGGTGCAAAGAGAAAGCTGACGATAGCCTCCAAATGTCACGTGGTGGGAAAAATACTTCCTGGCCATCTGTGCTTAGGATACTGCACTGGCAAAGAGAGAAATACATAATGGGATATATCGTTTATGGAGCTATTTGCACAATCATGAGGTTTTTCTTGTGATAAGCATGAAATCTGATTATTATTACTTACAGCTATGCGAGGGATATTGCTGCTGCTATATTGCTGCTGTTACAGCAGCTTTGCATAGGAGATGAGGGACTGGGTGAGAACCGACGTCCGCGTTGCTCAGGATCCTGCCCCCAGCACGTCGGCACAGCTGCATCTGAAATCTCACCGGAGCAGATGTGGAAGAAACTAATTCCAGCAATGATCTCACCCAGATTGGCTTTGCCTAGTTTGGACCCGTGGAAAACGAATACCCTTTATATCTGTATAACTGCTGAATTTTTTCCCTAAACAGCAGTGGTTGGATCTAAAGAGCTTTTCAGCCAATGCAAGTTATTCTTACTTCCAGGAGATCTGCCCACATAAGCGGTTAACAAGAAATATTATTTATTACTATTACAGCTCTTTCCATAGATCCAAAGTGTGAAAGCCGGGACCAGAACCCCATTGTGTGACCCACCGCACAAAGAAAGATTAAAAGGATGCTTTTTGCTCCAAAGGCTTTATCAGAAAAGAGACAAGAGGTGGATGTGAATAAACAGATTGGGGACTGGTGTGAAACGGTGTGCTTGGGCAGCAGGATCAGCAGCGGTTTCAGGACACCAGCTGCCTTTTCAGTGCCAATTTGTTTGTACAGGCTCCACTCTTGCACGCAGCAGGATCTGAGGGACTGCTGGGAGGAATTGCTGGCTGCATTACTCATTGAATCAAACATTTCTATGTGAACCAAACTCTCATCTTATTTGCCTTTTTGAACCAAACTGCACTTGTTAAAAAACAAGACTTGACCTTTGCTCACCTGTTATTAGCATCCACAGTCCCAGCCTGGTATTTATGGCCATTACCTGAAATTCATATTCGCTGAGCCAGCTGCTATTTGCTTTGGCTTTCATTCACCCCTTGCCTGGGCACAGTTGCAATAGAGGTTTTATCGGCTTCCCCTTTCCGCAGTGCTCACAGAGAGGGGCAGAGGGAAAGGCTCCACACATGCAGAGCGCATGTAGGCAGACATTCATCGTCACATACGATTTCCAGTGTGCTGAAAACGACTGTTGCTGCAGGTTTCTTATTCTCCCCATCATGCCTCTTGTTGGTAGAGGAGCAAACGCTGTGCTGAGTGTCACCTTCCGCTATGAGAGCTTCTGAGTTAGATTTTCAGACCTCACATTCCTGTTGGTAGCAGTATCGTTTTGCATCCATACTTACTTTCAGCAGAAGCGTCACAGAATCAAAAATTTTAGCTAGAAAAGCCAAGTGTTACTTCTAACTCACCTCTTCTTTAACATAAACCTCAGAGTCCCGCTGAGTAATTGCATGAACTCAGAAATCCTGAGTTCAGCTGTAGCACATCTTTCAGAATAATATCTGGCCTTGATTTAAAGATTTCTGGTAATACACGATCCACAAAACTGGCCATGTGTTGTTTTATGACCCACCTTTCCTGTTACCTTTCTACTGCTTATCTTATATTTTGTCTGAAATATTTAGCATCAGCTTCCAGCTGGAGCTGATTACCATTATGTCTTTTTTTCTAGAACGAGCCACCTAGAATGAGAAATATGTTTCTCATACCGGCTGTGAACAAAGCACCTCTTAACCTTCTTTGAGAAGTGGAAGAAAAAGAGCATCTTTTTCCTCTTATTGTGAGACATGCTTTCTAGACCAATTTAGATTAATTAAATGTCTAATTTTTTCATTTGCAGATACGATTGGGCTCTTAGGTGCCTGCATTTCACAACCCCAGAAAATGTCTGCTTAAGGCTGAGCTGACAGTCTCACCCTATAAATAGTCTGTGGAAATGTAGGAACCGTTATATATACATCCATTACAGCCATGAAGAATGAGAAATCAGAGATACCCAGCACTGCAGCTTGCATGCCTTGAATGAAATAGTTATCTTGATTAAGGAAGTGATCTCCATACTAAATCAGAATTAACTTGAAGAGCTGTGATTTCAGGAGCTGCAGAAGGCCACTCCTATCTTATTAGAGTTTTATTAATTTTATATGGTGAAATCCATCTAATCAGGAATATCCTTGATAGAATGTAATTGCACATTTCCTTTTCTTCAGCAGATCTGAAGAAACTGGCAAGATCTCTGTTTGCTCCAGGCAGCCCATGGTCTTACACAGGGCCATAAAATAGATGAATTGTCTGCCTCAGAAGTGCAGAACAGGTTGAGTCAGTACATTTCTGAAGTGAACAAATAGTTAATAGCAAAATAGTACAATATGTTGTCAACATAGGCTTTCAAAAAAAGTCAACATTAAATAGCCAAGAAAAGGACATGGGAAACGAGCAGTCACAAAGCTTTGTTTTTGCTTTGTGTATACCCTACCAATTTCTGCCTTGACAGTCTTTCATGTACAGTTGCCTCTGTTTCCTTTATCACGCAGAGACGATCCAGACCTGACCAGGTCCTCCCTGCTGGGTAAGGGACAGTGATTCCGCTCCAATTTACTGGGCACTTATCAAGCAATGGATCAAAGAAGTCTTTACTCAGTATTTAATTTACTTAATATTTTATTAATACTTTGATCCCATAAATTATGGCAATAAAACACCCACTTACTAAGAAGACTTCTCGTGAATCTAAAGCAAAGATGGTCACGAACTCCTGGTAGCCACCTTCATGGTAGTGTTTCATCTTCCTTCAGCTTTTAGGCTTTCAGGCATTAGAAAACGGTTTCCTAGCCAACGATACCTCTGAAAGCTGCTGGGAGTTAATCACGCGACGCCCACTCCTCCTCTCATCGACGCGTACTTTGGTAGCTGCTGTTTTGCCGTACTCTGCAGACCGGTTGCGGATTGTAGTACTCTACTCTCAGTCCTGCGGGAACAGCTAATTTATCTTCCTAGAGAGATAATTACACAGTTACTCTGTCTTTGACTGTTGGGGTTGGTATCTACAGAAACAATCTGTACAAGTAAGAGGCATCGTAATAGCGTGGGGGTTTGGGGAACGTACGATGTGGCACGGGTTCGTGCTGGACGAGGGGGTCTCCATCTGGCTGCGCCGTGTCTGCAGGTGGCCAGAGGCTCGTGCAGAGAGGGAGACGGTCCAAAGCAACGGCCAGCGGTGATAGGCACCTGGGCAAAAACGACTGGATTGCCTGTCTATTGCTAGAAGACAAAATAGCCCAATGCTCTGGCAAACCCTGAAGTGAGTATTCACTTATAGTCCCATTGTTTATATCCCACTTACAATATTATCAGTTTAGAAGGAAATGGAGGAAGGAAGAGGAGAGAAAGAAGGGGAAAGAAAAAGGTGGATTGAGTTTGAATCCTTTGAGTAGGAGCCATCCAGATCCTGCAAGAGCCCTGACATACCTGAAGGAGCAATACTGGATAATTGGAAGAAAACTCACTCACTGCTTGTGTCTAAGATCCCTGGGTGTTTTATTGCTATTAGGACTTTTTATGGGATCAAAAATATTAATAAAAAACCTGCATCAGGACTTCAGAAAATCGTTGAGAACCTGAGCTGCCATGAAAATACTTGTGATGCTTCAGCTCCATAAAAGGAGGCCTGAGATTTAAAAATCAGCCCTGAATAAAAGCACTGCTTTTACAATTGCATTATTTAAATTTTAAACTGGGAAGATTCCAAAGTAATCAGTGTTGTTACACTTAAATACACGGGAAGAACACAGGACCTGGTGAGATTCTTCAGGACTGTTGCAATAGAGGGTCATCTCCGTGGCTGTGCAACTCCACTGACTTTAATGGCGTTTCACTAGAGCTGGCCTTAGGGAACCTTTAGGTTACCCATGGAGGCAGCACTCCACTACAGACCACATTTGCAAAGGACTGACTCACCCAACTCACATTATCAATAGTACGTTGTACTAGAGTAGAGATGGGCAGAATAGCTTTTTTGAACAGATGCTCCCTCTACACAAATTAACTTTCATATCAAAGGGAAATTTCATGCCTGGTGTGCAGCTATTTCAAGCCTGGTGTTCAGCTCTGTGCTTTATTCCCGGAGGAGAAAATGGCTCAGGCTTTGTTTTGCCGGACGGGGGAACGCTTGCACAGTTGGGAGGGCCAGGATGACACACGACAAGGCCAAAGATAACGATTCGGCACTGCCAGCTTGCAGACTTCACTTGCACTGATTTCTGCGGAGGTCCAAAAAGAAAGATAAAAAGAAACGAGGAACTGAAGGAGGAGTTCTTCTCTTACCTTTTATCTCCTATCAAAGCTTTCACCTGTGTCTTTATTAGCAATGTGCTCTACATTTTTTGAGATTTACTACTTCAATGTACTCTTTTGAATTCCTGCAGATAGTTTCAACCAATGTCTTAAAGATATGTGCTATTTTAAAATTATTTTGTACAAAGGAATCAGTTATTTCAGTGTTAACTTTGCCAGAAACGGAGCCTCTTACAAATTATAATTGCAAACCAGCACGGTGAATATTCATTTGTGAAACAGGTGACTTGAATGGTTTTATTAGACTGCAGGCAGATGCTGAACCAAGTCTCCAGGAAAGAGTATGTTTGTCTTCACGCGGCTGCAATCACCAACAGAAGGAAAAAACCTGAACGTTTTCTGTTTGCTCCCTGAGACCTTTATGAGAAGGTGTTCAATGTATCGGAAAACCCCAAATTACATCCAATCTTGTCTCTAAAAGTGTAAAAGCTTTCTAAATCCAGGAGTCACAGTTCACTGATATGGGCACCTCAGGTAATAATTTTTGCTGTACAAACCAGCTGCAGAGTGGGCTTCAAGAGCATTGAGAGCTAAGTGCACAGATTAAAGGGGACAGACTTGTGAAAGTATTAGAGTAAATCTAGGCTGGTCTGATTTGCAATATTTTGGTATGTGAGTATCAAATGCCAGAGCAGCTGGATGGTTCGGGGAGTTTATTCTGGCCTTTGCTGCTAGATTATAAGGGGCATTACATTAATGACTCTGACTGCAAGTCTGTATTTGGGGTGGGAATGGTATTACAGTGGAGATGACAGCTGAACACTGGCACTGGATATCTCATTTCCATCGGGATCTAAAGTCGTGGCCATGTCTTCCTCGTCACTCACAGAGGTGGAAGGGCAAGATTTATAACATGTCCGAAGATTTAAAATATGCTCATAATCATATGCTTTTCAAATGACAAAGCCTGAATAACCTAAAAGTCATCTAGTTTCAGTTATCGCTCAATATAGGTTAACAAATCCTAGGAAAAACTGTCTGACATTTGCTTTTCACTCTAACTCATCCAGAAAATGAATTTAATTTAGCTTTTCCTTAACCTACTCTAACTGAATAATGGGAATAAATCGTATTAACTGCTCTTTTCCTTTAAAAGGTACATTTACCCCAGAGTTGAGCAGGGAAGAAATGTTTGATTTTAACTTTGTATTTTCTAGACAACTGCAGAAAAATATCTGAAATCTGAATATTAAAGTTTTGGGAACCTGGGATTTTAGCAATAGAGATTATGTTTTTTGAAGTCCTTTTGAATTTAAGATAGTAAGGACTGAGACAACCAGAATTCATTTAGTTTACTGAAGAAAAACCGTTTTTAACAAGAATAGAGAGGAATTCATTGTTTTTACATTAAAGGGCAGGAATTTTTCCAGCTTGTACATTACACTACATTTTTGGTACATTTTTAACAATTATGTGCGTATACTGGGAGCCATGTGAACACATGCAAACCTTGCAGTTTTCAGTGGGCATCTTTAGTAGGACACACATGTATCTTGCCAGATGATTTGAGATAAACCAGATTACAAGGTGTGAGTACCACGACTTGCTCAGTAATACCTTTTGTTTTGGATGATCTTTTAGTGCTGCATGAGTACCTGTGCTCGCCTGAATGAGGGAAAGCATATGGTCCCTATGTATCCTTCTTGGTGGTAATGCTGGCATGGTCCCTCAGTGACATTTGGGGTGATATCCTACAATGTACTGGAAATACATTCTACAATCCCCTACAGTCCTAGTGGGAAAAATAAAAAAGCAGATGTCTTGCTGTGGAAGGAGACATCTGGCCACGTTCTTATAGAGCACTTCACTACACTGTACTTGATACTGTAACCCAGATAGCTTATTTCCCGCTAATCCTCACCTTTCCGCTAAGAAAATGACTCAATGTTCTATAAGTCACATCTGTTCATATGGTTTATTATTTGCTGCAGTTCCTCACATTGTTCAAATTCGTATTTTGGAAGGAATTATTTGGCTTAATTCTGCTTCCAACCTGAATTTTTCAATGACTCTATAACCGTCACTTGTAAACTAAATGACAAACTGAAAGAGACAACAAACTCTTAGGTAAAATTTACATTATTCTACTTTTCATCATGAAGTTGCTAGATAGTCTCCCTTTCTTCTCCAGGGCTTGCAATTTTGCTTGCTTTTCTGTCCGATGACCTCCTCCTTTGGGGTACAGGTTATGGATATTGTCACTGTTTTATATTTCATTTCCTAAGGAATCCTGGGAGCACCAACCTTTTCTGTCATAATGCTGACCCTGAATCAAATTCATCCGTACTTGCAAACCTACCAGGAAAAAGCTAAAGAAGCCAATAATGCCTCAGTGCAGTGGCTCCTCTGGGAATCCCCCATGCTCTCTGCATTTCTGCTATTCCCTGGATCTTTTGCACTCCCTGCCCAGGTGACAGCAGTCATTGGTCACCTTGATCTACTGACTTTTTTCTCAATCCAGCCCATATTTCACAGAGACCTTTGAAAGCTTGCTCTGGCCTCTCTGACCACCAAGGATGACCAAGAAGAACTGACAGTCCATGAAATTTCAAGAAAATATGTGCTTTTCCTATGGAAAAGGACTATGCCTTCCCACTGGAGAGGTCATGGAAATCTGCTTGTTTCAGAAAATTAGAATATAAGCCTGCCCACTCTGTGTAAAGACCTCCTATCTTGAGGAACCAGAGATGCCTAGACACCTCTAATAAGAGGGGATTGCTGTTAAGGAAGGGCACTGATAGGCTGTGACATCAACCCAAGGACAAGGACAACCCCATGTCCTGGTGGTGCTCAGGAAGGAGGGCTCCACCCAAAACAAGGCCCTGCTGAGTCCTCATCTAAGGAGGATGACTTCTTAATGATGACTCTTCTTCCCTGCCTTTGCCACAAACTGGTTTAGCCTCTGGTTTATCTCCTCGTCTCTGTTTCGGCCCTGCCAGCGTGACCTACTGCTCTGGCCCTGCCTTGGTTCCTCGTTGCAGGTCTTTCAGCCATTTGGTCCCCGGTGCTGCTCCAGTCCTAATTCAGCTCTTCGTGGTATCTGGCCTCCCCCTCCCACCCCCGCTCTGGTCCTGTTTCAGCTTTCGGAGCTATCCTCGAGGAAGCCTAGTGCCCTGAACCAGCCTAAGGCAATGCCAGGTTTTGCTGTCTGTTCTCCTGGCCAAGTCCTGTCACGGTCGTAGAAATTCCTGCAGAGTCACGGCGGTGCTTCTGCGGTCAGGCAGAGTCCTTTATTTTCAAATGTATGGAATTTTATCTGAGGTTCTGAATCTTTCTGGGGGTTCAAGAGGCATCTTTCTGCCATTTTAGCTTTTCTACTCCTTCACTTGTGCGATAGGCATTTTACAGTCGTACTGTGTTTGTATATTAGCTTCCCATGTACAGTCTACTGGAAAAGACTCCTAAAATGTTCCTTAAGTGAATGATTCAGAGTAAGAGCCATTTTGCTCAATCTAATCCAAATCTGATGTTTATAACTGGGAAACGCGAACATTTCCCCCTCTGAGTACATGTCAGGGTTTTCTTGTGTGCTTGTAACAAACTCATCAAATCTGCGGAGAAACATTTTTTTTTGTTGTTCTCAGAGACTACAATATTTTTTCTTTCTCAGTCCCTGCTATGGGAAGAGGCTGAGATGCAATTTTGGAGCTGACAACTTTTTGCAAGGCTGATCTGGAATACTAATTCAAAACTCTGAAAGTCATATTAAACATCTGATCAAAGTGTTTTGGGTTCCATTATCATGGATTTCTTAAATAGAAACAGATGGTATTTTACTGTGTGAAAGCACTGAGATTTCTTTCCTTTCACTTTTTATCTAAGGGGAATACTGTTCATATGAATTTTTATGCAGCGCCTAAAAAAAGAAATAAAAAGCAGCTTGATTCACTGAATGCTTCCTAATGAGATATCTTGTCCATCTCTTTATTATACCTTACAAAACAGAACTTGGAAGTTTCTGATTCCTCATGATTAAAATACTGGCAAGTTTGAACGAGTTTCAAGTGATCTATATTTTTTGGTTCAATAACGTGTCTCTAACAATAAAATTTGAGCAGGAATTCATGACTGTTCCTAAGCATGACTGAAGACAGGAATGAGCTGGGAAACAAATCCCAATTACAGGGGACACACTGAAATCTTTTCTCGTACTATCTTAATAATGACACTTGAAATTATGTGAGCTGAATTCTCCCATGAAAACAGTGGGGCTTCACCCAAAGTCAGAGCTCCGCCCACGTAATCTGCACTCTGGAAAGAGGCATAAGATCAATGTTCCTGCCTTTTTCTCCTACAAAACGCTCTTTTTAATCAAAAAACATATCAGGAGCGTTTCTACTTCCCCATCACTTCTGCTTCTACTTTATTTATTCTTTGCCCATGTGGTTCCCAGAACTACAGCTCAATAACTTTGTAAGTCCGTGGGTTTGTTTTTACCTTATTTTATGAGGAAAGGTTGCTATTGCGCTCCAGAGTTACAATGAAGATTGAGAGAGCAACTTACACTGTTCTCTGTCCAAAGGTACGCTTTGAAGCAATTTACGGCAGTTTGACCTTGCCGCAGAGCTAAGAGGTGATCTTCATAACTATATGATTAAAGACGGAACTTTTTTGGCTGACAAAAGTGAGTTCATGGGGGAAAATGTTATGAATTAAGCATGCAGGACTGGGTCTGTAAGCCAGGATTTGTCCTGTATGGTCTAAACCAAAACGAAAACTTTTCTGTTTTGGCTGTATGGAACTAGCAGACTATAACCGTGACTGATGTAAAATGAATCCCGGCTCTTGACACTCTCCATTTCTATGAATTTTGCATCAAGGTTAAGAAAGATAATGATCTTCATTAAAGCAGCTTCCAAACTGCTGCACAAAGCTGTGAGTTTTAGTGCTTTGAATGCGGATAAGGTATCTATTGCTCTGGAGACTGTATTTGGACCTGCATTTCTAAGTTTAGCAAGGACTTTGCTTTCATGTAACTTGCATAATGTTGGTGGGGCATGTTATTTTAATATAACTGGACACGAGAGCTTTGCATTTCTGTTCAAAAAATGGATCACTTTCTGGCAAAAACTAAAGCACTATTAAAACTCGTAAATAATTAAAAATTCAATTTTGTTGTGAGGAAGGCTTCTGGCTTAACAATTTTGGAGAACGAAGCTGGACCAGGAGCAGCTCAGCTTCTCCAGCGTTACCCTGCTGTGACATGTGGACCCTGACTCAGAGAAATAATGTCATGTTCTCACACTCTCTTGGGAAAACAACAGTCTGAACACAGATTTAACAATTCAGAGGCTTAGTAGGAGCTTCAGAGGATCATATTTAACGCCCATTAAAGCAACTGGAAATATTCCTAGTAACATCAGTATTCTTTTAATTATCCTGTAAAACTAGCATTAGAGATTCATCTGAGCAAGTGTACATCTACAGGGCAGACACCTGCACTTCAACTGCTGCCTGGACTCTTCTAGCCCGTGGAGAAAAATAAGTATTTATAGGATGCCATTCGTCCTATTTTAATGCAGATATCTGAAATAGGCCATGTGAACTGTGCTCTAACAATGTCTCTTTCTCTTCATGGCTTATAAAAGGAACCCAGACTGGCTAGCTCAAATGCAGATATGGGAAATTAGGTGAGAAGGATGCCAGTCAGTAGCGGTCTAGAAAGATAATTTGAAATGTGCAGCAGATGTCTCTGAAATGTCTGGAGTTCTGGCTGCTCCACCCTAACAGTCATAGAGAGCTGTCCTCTATTTTTAGTAAACCAGTGTAAGAGGACAAAATCCTTAGATCAGTCAATGCATAACAATCATCCCACAATCTATTTCAGTCAAAACTGTGATCGGTGTAAAACACTTCTTCTTAGCTCTTATACTAAATACCTGTTGTAGAGTCAATGCTACATTTGCAAGGGGACCCAGCAGCCTCTCTCCTCACAGCTGTGTTGAATATTGCCGCAGCTTTGGTTAACACTTGCTGATGAGAGTCTTTTCCCAAGGAACGCGCATTGCCAGCTCCGCAGTTGCCAGCTCTGGGGGACTCCTGACACCGCGTCGGGATGTTTGGCACAGCAAGCTGGCGCTGCTTTAATATTGCTTTTCTTTGGGTGATAGTATGCCAAGAATTATTCAGATCCTCCTGAAATGATTAAGGGAGCTTTAAGGTAAGAGTAAAATGAGCATCGCTTACTAAAATGCAAAATAAGAAATCAGTTATTAGAGTCACATAGCAAAAGTTAAGCAATAGTACACCTTGTAGAGACCTCTCTCTCTAGTCTGTTTTTAGTGAATTAGTCTGTTTTTTTTTAGCGAATTTCCTACATTGCTTTCAGTGAGCTGGTTCTCAGCTCGAAATAACATCCAAGATAACTTACCCGTTTCTCAAAAACAGGCCCACGCTCTTTCACTCATGTCCCTTAGGCTCTGCCGTCCCTGAACTGAACGTGCCTGCAAGCAATCTTGTCTTACTGAGAAAGCGTCTGCTGAGCTTACATTGAATCTTAGAGTGACTCTCAGCCCTCAGTACGAATTTAATCTGGCTGTTGACAGTTTCCTCTGCTAATGGCAATAGTTTGGCATTGTCGTGCCTTTGGAAGACCCCTCTCTGCTGGGTAGATCTTCTTACGCTTGAACATGGGGTTTACTGTAAAGAAGTGTGTTTCCACAATGTGAATAAACTTCTTCCTTAGAGACAGATGAGGAAGAGTCACAAAATCTCTGATGAGTATGTCTTGTATGAGAAATGTAAGCAAATATATTTCCTAAAGCACATGTGCTACATTAGACCTTCGAGATTTGGGGGCTTTTTGACCATTTACACTTACACTGCCCCCAGATTGTAAGCTTTGGGTTCATACTTTATTCATGAAATATCCTGTTCACCTATTCTAAGAAGAGTTTGCTGGAGACAGCAAAGGGATACACAGTGAGAGTAGCTGTTTAGGAGTTCTGATCTTCATGTAGATGTCCAGGTGGACAAGGCAGCTTAAAATAGCCTACCTGCAACTGGAGCAGAATGAGGCATGCCGTTCGTCTTACGTAAGGGCCAGCACAACCTTCCTGTCCTGCCTCACTGTCAGGGGCACGATGGCATGTGGTTGATTTTCTTTACTTTCTTCCAAACGGAGGTTGAATGTTTTCCTCTGATTTCTTAGGGAGAAGAAAGGGAAAGTAGTTGGTAGGATAAGCTGGCTGCATTGACTAGGCGGGGAAGTGTTATATTTGGAAAGGAATTGTAGTTTACTAGTTTGCTCCTTCTGATATATGACTTCTTTGCAGTTTGGCTTTGCAAGTTTTTGTCTTCTGTGTTTGCATTGTGCTTTGCACAGAGAGGACCATTCCCATTAGCCTCAGGCATTAATGGATTACCTATATAATCGTAGCCTGCATACTCAATTGGCCAGCTCATTGCCTCTATCTGCGCGTGCAAAAGCAATGTCTTTCTCTATTCAGCTCCCTGTCACACAGCAGGGAAGAGGGCTGAGTCACCTGTGTTATCCTCATTGCTTAAAGCATCTTTGCCTGCCAGGGCATCTGGCGTGTTTGGAGGCAGGCTTGGTTACCTCTATCTGGCCACTTCAGTCACTGGAAAAGTCTACGATACTTTTTATGGATCTAATTTTCAAGAACGTGTATCCAAAGATCCAAACTTGCCTTAGGAGGCAAGTTGATTGCATTTCTGTGTATTTATTAAAAAAAAAAAGTATATTTTTTTAACACTGAAGTTTAGCAGAAATACGCTAGGCAGTGAGGATCATCAGACTTCAGGATTTGTCCCTGAATGTTGGAAAGTGAGAGTGAAGTGACTTCTCCAGCTACTGCAAAAACACCTAGTTATTACTGGGGGTAAGGTAAGTACAAGTTCTCATCAGCTTTCGGAAATGCCCGTAGTATTTTCATTACTTTGATAAATATCAAGGGTCACTTTACGTCTCGGAGCAGAGATTGCTCAGACAAAGCTTTTAACTTCAGGCTGACATTTTACCTTAGCCTGGTAAGGTAAGCATGTTTTTAGAGATTAATTCAAGTACGCTATTCACTTTGCAAGGCTAATTTCAAATTCACTCAAAACAGCCTAATCTCTTGCAGGTCTGTGGGTTTCTAATGATATTAATACTAAAGCCAGACATATCAAATATTCACCTTCCCCTCCTCTCCAGTACTCCTCAGTAATATCCACACGTGGTCTCACAAAACATGCTTAGAAAGTCTTTCCAGTCCTCAGCTAGTAATGAAATGAAGGCAGAATAGAGGCACAACCCTACTGTTGTTCAAGTCTGAGATGGTCACACATGGCTGTTTTGATCCCCTCTGGTGATGCTTGACCCTCCTCATGGACCTGTAGGCCCCGCTCAGCCCCATGAAGCTCATGCCAGATGCCAGGCTCCTTGCAGATCGTCCTTTATCTCTCGTGAGAGCATCTGTGGTACGGTAGGGGCTTCAGTAAGGAGACCTGAGCTCCATCTTCACTTGCTTGACACTACACTTTCTTGGCCATCTTGCCATAATCAGCTGACAGACAAACCGTCCTGTCCTGCTGTAAGTCCCTGTCATCCAAGCATCTCAAAGGCTGAATAAATGCCAAATTACAAAGGGAGAATACAAAGAAATACCTAGTGGCTTCCCTGAAATAGCAGAAGCTGCTGTTCATTCTGGGCAGGAAGACCCCTAAAAGCACAATTCATCTCTTGAGGCTATTGAAACCTAGGTAGGGCCTAAATGAGGTGTAAATCTTGGGCTGATGTTCTGCAAAAGGATACATTTTGCCCAGAATGAGTCAGTGGCAATGATGGGAGCGGAAACAATATCCCTGGAGTGCTCATTGTACCCATTAGACACAGCTCTCTTGCAGTGACTTGTTCTCATTGCCCAGCTAATGGGGCCCAGCATTACACTGCTAATGGGGCTGACCCATGAGCTGAATCACTATTCATAAATCGGGGTTTAAAATGAACAAGGGTGCCACACACAATTTCAATTCAAAATAATTTTGTTTCAAAAGAGTTTGTGGGGGAAAAGGGTATTGGGAAAGACTTTGGGGAAGCTGCATCTTTGGGTAAGGTAATAAAGGAGCAGTTTAAAGAGGGGAGAAACCTGATCTCAAGAACAGTAGTAAAGAAGAAAGCAAATCCATGAGGGAACAATTAATAAAGCTTTAGAATTTCAAGTACAGGTATTCTACTTAGCTTGGTGCCACTTAGCACTAGTATGTTAATATGCTAGGCTATTTATAGTACAATAAATCACTTTATCCCTTAAATTGCAAAATTACATTTGTTGTGGTGTGTTACCAGATTCAAAGGAGCTGATAGTGTAACTGGTATTTTGTGGAGCAAATCAAACTGGGTCTCTGTGTCAAAACAATATCACCCCAAGGGAGCTGGTGAAGTAAACAGGTTCAGCCCACGGTAGGTTCCATGTTCAAGTACTGCTATATTCCCTGCAAGTGAAACAGCCTTCTACTCCTAAAGACACTACAATACTCTTTAACCTATCGGACCCAGAGCATCTTCTTAAGAGACAATTAGTGCAGAAACCCATGTGGGATGCAGCCAAGACTGACTCTGAGTCTTCTCCTGGATATTTCAGTGACAGCTTAACAGGGAAGAGGGACTAACTATATACTTTCACGTCTGGCCCATGCTACTTTTCTTTAGCAGTTGAAGGCAGCATCGAACCAGCCACACCGACCTGGTGTGCTAGATGGATAATCCCTTCACAGGATGTGGGCAAGCCAGACCATGCAATTTCAGAGCCTTTCATTGAGCTGGGGTAAGGAGCAGGGAGTGCCTGGATGATCCTGTTTGCAGCGCTACTTGCTCTGGCTATGGGGAACTGAGCTTCTCTCTGACCTGATGTCAGATTAGTGCATGGGGCTCAGGCGGGCACCACGACATGGAAGAGGTTGACCTGCTCAGATCCTCACCTACCAGCTGGTCAGGCGCTGGGGACGAGGCTGCCGTTGTGGGTTCGCATGTCTGCTCCCTCCTCCTCAGGACAAGCACGTGAAGTCCAGCACCTGTCCCGATCTTGGCTTCCTTTCCCCCAGAGGAGCATTCCTTCAGTCTTGAAAAGGCCCTATCCCATGGGATGGCAGCCCAATGTGTGTGAGGGATGCTCTTCTCCTGGGTTTGGCCCCAGGCCTTCCTCTTTCCACGACAAGATCAATACAATGTGTGCAGGGAGAACTGGCTTTAATGAATGAAAAACCGTGGGAGGTTCAGGAGGGGAAGGCTGGAAACTAGCAAGACAGGCAAAGAGTTTATGCAATCTTTATTTTTGAACATGCAGTCATCTGCCTGCAGCACCTGAACGGGTGTAGAAATTGTTTTCAGAAATTAAACATAACTGGGCCCAACGCACAGAGTAAATACTCTATGACTCCTATAAAGCTAGGCTACTTGAACACCTGAATGACTGTAGCAATGTCAGGACAAAATAACTTCTCAAGTACATGATGCATGTGACAGCTAGATGTGCTCATCTAATTGCAATAAACGGCAGATAGAATAAGAGGTCATCACCCAGGTTTTGCATTAGCACACAAGTCTGATGATATTTTGATTGATTTCAGGACTGTTGACAATGGAGGCAAAAGCCTCCCAGACTCTGAGAGAGCTGCTGACAGCCCTGTGCACTTTAAGCTTTCCCTGGCATAGCTGCACCACCATATAATACCACATGCTCTGCTTTAATTTATGCAGATTCTTACCCACAGAAGCATGTTTTTCACCATTAGGAATCAGAAGCTAATGGTTTAATTTGCATGTCTGTATCCTCATTCCACCTGAAGACCAATAAATTTAATTGGGACTTTAGGTCAACTTGCAGATCATCCTGTCAGGCTGCTTGGTCACGGCATCACCTTGGAGTCACCTTGAAAAGATCTGTTTCAATCACGTGCTGGTGTACATGCAGGGTCAGTGCAATTTCACATCCACATAAGTTAGATCAGAATCAGGCTTTTCATCTGAAAAAATTACAACTCTGCCTTCTATGAAAATGACTCTGTTACAATTTCTGACATTTAGTTGGTGTTTTTTATTTGGAAAAATTGTTTTTTGAAAATTTACAGAGGCTCTCTGGGGAGCAGAAAATCAATACTGATGTTAATACTGACTTACAGTTGTTTGCTGCCATTGTGTGTGTCAACACTATCGGCAGTGTCAGCACAATTAATTTTGCTGCCAACCATAGCAACAATATGGTAATAAAATATGTCAGTTCTACAAAAGTTCCTGTTTATCAAACAGGTGAGACTTTCAAAGCATTTTAATGTTGATTCAATGTCGTTCCCACCAACTTCCCTGGCAGAGCCTGGCATTGCTTCCTTTGAAGCTTTTGAAGATCAGGGAAATGTTGTCATTGATTCAAGGGAAGCAGAAAGACCTTTGAGAAGACACTTGAAAATGCGCTCTTTTAATCACAAAAGCCTTCATCAAGACGGAAAATATGGGCCCCTTTTCTTCCAAGGGACACCACATGACAGCCCCGTGACCTTTGGGTTTTTATTTTTTTCTAGAGAAGCATGATGCTTCTGGTGGGGTGGATGGGAGAGGGAGTTTTATCCACCGTACTGTGGCACAGTGGTCCCTGACACTTCTCTGGTGGTGTAAGAGACGGATGATGGCTGGAATACTGGGTAATGGGGGATTGAACGACTCCGTCCTGAGGGGATGGCAGGGGTTCAGTACTGCACAGAGACTGCACTGCTGTGTGCTTTTCCCCAGAACCATCTGCAGAGCCTTTGCTAACCTAAAAGAAGATAATCAGCCTCAATATTCACCTTAGAAAGCAACAGCACCAACCCAAATAACCCTTCTTTAATGCAGAAAGTGATTTATTCAGTGTCATTCATCCTTACTTCACACACCGAATCAGCACAGCCAGACCGTATAGATTTCAGGCTCCTATTAGTTTGCACTTGATGCTCTATAAATAGAGCTACCTTACTTCTCAGATTGCTCACCCCACCCCCACACAGTGCATGTCCTCTTTGGACATGACTATGTCAAGATGGGTCCTGGAGAGTCATCTAATAAGGCTTCGTTTTGCATGCAAAGTCAAGAGAATCATCATTACTCAAAACACTTCTGTCATCCGATAGCAGATAAATAGGTTTGCTGGGAAAAGGCATCTGTGTGTGAATGGCCAAGAAACTCTAATGGCAACAGTAAAAGGTCTCAGATTGTGATCCTGCTGTCTGTCCTCAGTTATCTCGGAAATATTTACCACTGCTGTTCCTCCTTACAGAAACAAACATGCAAACTGATTTTAATGCAGTGATTGATGCTTTTTAGTCTAAATGCTCTGGGGAAAAATTCAGCTGGCCTATACATTTTAAAACTGTAAATGAATATTTTACCCTTAGTTGGGAAAGCAAAGAAGGAGCTGTCAAGTCATGCTGATATCTCAAAAGCAAAGAAATTCTTCTATTATGGATGAACTTCATGTGATTCACATTCAGGCAAGGCGGCTTAGTTCTTTAACCTCTCTCCCCACGTCCGCAGATTAAAACGGTGCAAGACTGCTCTGGATCTTTTATGCTTAACCTTTGCACAGCCATTATTAAATTGTATGTATTCAAAGAACTCATCTAATTCCAAGCCACGAGCAAGATTTACAGCAGAATTCAACTAAAATCACAGTGAGAGGAAGGATGAACAAAGAGATCACAACTGGAAGGCTCCCAGAGGTTTGAGGGGGAACTGAAAGATGAAGTTTGCGAGAAGAGCAAGAGACAGGCATCTCCAAGGAGAAGAGATGAAAATATAGCATTTAGAAATAAGGATATTAAAACAAGGGGAAAAGGGATAGTGCTGAGTGTTATATATAGCAGTAGGAATTATGAAAAGGCACGCAAGCTGATGCTGACTTTTCTCCAGCCAGAAAGTCAGCCTTTTTTAGGGTTGTGCAGGTGTGGGCTTACAGAAGAAGGCTATGGATACATGATGAAGCCTGCACTTCACACATCACCTAGCTCAGCATGCACACTGTCCTGCTCTAGGCTCATTTCACTGTGCTGTGCTCTGTTATGGATGCAAACAGGGCTGCAGTGTGTTACGTAGTTCGGCCAGACATGCAGCAAACATACAAATCCAAAGATGGAGGACACCCACCTGATCTAAACAGCACCCTACAGAGCAGAAAATTATCTAGGGTGGGATTCATTGGACCACGTGCTGGTGTCTGTATCTGAGCTAGCTAGGCAATTGATGGAAAGAAAAGGTATTTCTAGGGTGGCATTCAGCTTCTTCTAAAATAGATGTTTAAACCTGTCGCGTGAGTGGTACCATGACCTGCAGCTCAGGACACTTTAGCATACCCACTACAACATGCATCTGACGTGTTTTAAAATCCTTTTTGAGGAGAGGGTGAATGGTACTCCCAAAGTACCCTGAACTGTGGGTGACAATTGCGGTGCCCAAAATTAAGTGAGATGAATACCCAGGACCTGGATCTTCTACAGGCTTTGGGGGACCCTTGGAGAGAAACCCCACTGCAAATATTTTCTGAATGTGCATATTTTATAGTGACTGAGACTGCACAGCCTCTGTCCTGACACATCAGCTTTCTCAGCATAGTTCTCCAGATTATCCCAGGACTGACTCATGACGGTCCTTGACTGACCGGCCAGTAAAAATAATGTCTAAGCAGGTCGGAACTGAACCAGAGGAGCAGGTAAACAGGGAAGATGATTAAAAAAGGCTGCATTAGAACCAGCTCAGGTCCAGAGCTCCAATAGCCGTGTTTGTTCAATACGAGGCCCTGACACAAGTACAACAGTAAGTGGGGATTATTTGGTGCGCAGAAACAGCTATATGGCTTCAGTACTTGAATAGGAAGATCTACCTCATGTGTTCAGTGTGGACTCACTTAGGTCCCTCCTGGTTCAGACGTTGATGCCTTAAAAGAATCAAACAAATTTAAGTAAATCAGTTTGAGAACTACCACTAACATTGCTCTAGTTAGATAAATATTAAATATTAACAACATATCGTTAAAAAGGTACCATATGTGTGATATATAACTTTATATATAAGAATAGAATATTCTTTTACTATTAGTATTTAACCCGAAGTTCTAAAGAATTTGAGAATTTTGGGAAACTTAAAGTGAGAACTTAGGTATAAGCGAGAATTTATTAAGGCTATCTCGAACTGCACTTGGGAAAGCATCGGCAAGATACTGGGTCTTGAAAGACTGTCAGTGTTTATCTTGAATAAAAATAGACTTTGGTGGAGAGCGCACAGATTACCAGGTTATGTGAGAACATATATGGTCCATCAACCAGACAGGATATCTGAGCAAAACACATTGATGTAGAGCCTGCAGATGGATGTGTTACCAAAATGAAAGAACAGCTTTCCTCCTGTGGGAAAACCAGTTAACTATGTAGAGGGGCCACATCATTTAACCACGTGGAGAGTCATCGAAGTTGGCCGTTGATAGCAACCCTCCAGGCTAGGTGCATGTGGCCAGGATAAGAGCTGCCGAATTGGGCAGGTAGGTGGCCTTTTCTTCCAAACAGGGTTGGCACAGCGGGTCCCCTCGATGCCCTGTCCTGGTGGCTGGACTGTCCTATCTGCACTGCTGTGTATGGAAGCGCTGCCTTTTTATCAATGAAGGGACTTAATCTCAGCGTTAAGCTCCAGGTTTTGTTCTTTATGGTTGACTTGACCGGTTACTGCTCTTGAGGACTGGCTGTTAACTAAATCTGGGTGCGACGCGGGGGTCTTGGAGTGAACCCGCGTTGCAGCACAGTGGTTGCCCTGCCCTCATTCAGTGTGCACGCTTGGTCCTGCCAGATGCTGGAAAGACGTAGAATTCCTCAGTCCTGCTATCGCCTGCTTTCCCTGGGAGGTGGGTACCAGTGGAGAAACTCAGCTTATATTGATGAGGTTTTCCAAAAGCCAGAGTCACATGTGAGTACAGGTAAGGTCTTTAAGGACTTTCCATGATAAGAAGGCAGAGCGAAAAAGGGTTAATAGTTTCCTTTCGCCTGTGATGTATTCCCCCGCAAGCTAATGTCAGCCTACAGGCCTGACTAATCCTGAGTGTGGTTGCTAATTGCTGTCATCCAAACAGAAGCTGGCAGCCATTTAATTTTCCCTTTCATTTGGTGTCATTAACATTAGCGACATATGGCTGCTTCTCCTGCCACGGCTAAATGGCTACTGGAAAAACCTAAGGCCTGAGTTCTGCAAACATCAGAGTCCATGATTAACTTTAAGCATCTCACTGATGTCAAAAAGAACCATTTACAGACCTGGATCCCGAATGCTTAAAAGCTGTCGGTTTTTTCTGAGCACAGCCATAATAACAGTACAAAGCTCCACTTTTAAGATCATCTTTAACTTGCACCAGACTAATGGAGAGGCACTGTAACGCATAGGCAATTCTGGAAACGAAGCTTGAAGTAATTCTCCCAGTTGTTCCTGCATAACTTAGTGATTCCAATTTATCTTTCTTCCTTTGTTTTTTCTATACTTTAAAGTAGAAGAGCAGGGTGATTGTTTTTAACTCAAATTGCATGACTCTTCTGAGTTACTTTCATATCCTCTCACTTGAATCAAAATATTAGTTCAAGATTGCAGGTACAGATCTCAAAACTCCTAGTGGCGCTTACTGCTAGCTCCCTTTAACCCCTTAAAGATTTAAAAATCCTTTAGGTATGCTGCCTTATATAAGGTGTTGTTTTTTTAATGTTACAGTTACATGACGCATCTCAAATCCAGCTCTGCTTTCTTCTACCTCATATGTACATTTCTAGCTAAGCTGATTAAATTTTCAGATAGTGTATACTTTTTCTGCTGGCCTCATGCTTACTATGTGATGGAGAACTTTCGCCATCCTGCAAGCCATCCTTCAGGTAAGATTTGCAGGTTTTAGTATTGTGCGCGTTTCAGAGCCTATTCAAATAGCAAAGCAAACAAAGTGACAACGTTGCTTTTAAAGGCAAAGACGTTTTTGAGCCTTTTGTCATTTTGAAACATAAGGCAGGAAAAAAAAATCACTGGTCTTTTAGTGATTTTTCTTGCTAGGAAGACAGCAAGTCCCACAAAAGACAGTAAATAATTTTTGGCAACATAGAGCAACGGCTAGAGATTAGGATGTAGCCTTTTATTTGTAAATTGAGTTGTTCCCATTGCAAGTTTCAAAATTAAATAATTTAGAAAACAAGAAGGGAAAAAGAGCAGCTGACAAAGCGCACTCTGGTATTCCCTTTCCTGCTCCACCCCTGTATGATAAGGGAAATTTGCTCACTGAACTGGCTCCCGCTGTTGCAATATTTGGTGACGCTGTCGCCCCTTCCCGAGAGATCCTGGGAGCTGGAAGTGCATTGGGGGAAGTTGACCCTTCCCAGTGGAAAAAGCAGTTCTGCAAGCACAACCGCACAGACCTGCTTCCCACCACGAATTTTAACTCAAGGCCAACATCTGGAGCAAGGGGTGCACTTCTCAGGAAGTTAACCTTGTATCACCTCTTTTCCTTGTATGAAAGATATGGTGAATCCAACCAGTATGGTTTTATTTCATATATATTTAGAGTGACTTCCTTACGGCATGCCTAGGAAAAGTCTGCAGCTTTTCCTGTTTTATTTTAAGAGATCTAAAAAGAACTCCCGCTCCTGCGGAAATCAGTGTTCCTCAGAATATTTCAGTCTTAGATGTTATCCCACAGCTAAGGTGAGCGATGAATCCTTGAGACTGATCTTCTGGTCCACCTGAACCTGGAGCAACACAACACTGCACAGGTCTGGGAGCACCAAACGTAAAACGGCATCGCAGTTTCCTTCCTGTTCCCCGCTTCATCTGGAGAGGCAAGGTGCTTTGAATTTGTGTGTAGCAGTTTGCACAACATTTGCACACAGGTTCGTTCGAGAGCCTGCTGAGGGATGGGGACCCACTTAGCAGAAGAACCCATAATCCGTTTTCTTTCCTCTGGCTAGAGCTAAAAGTGGAGCAAGGCTCAGTACGAGAACAAAGGGAAAATTCAAACTTGTCTGCATTAGCAGAGACAGACTTCCCTCCGGATTGCGACAGCCAGGTCCTCAAATGACATAAGATGAGCTAATGAAGCCATTTTTGTATAGCAGCAGATGATGACAGCAGCCAGGGGATGGCAAGAGGGGTTACACGACACAGGCACACATCTGACCCTACCCTTATACTCCTGATCTCTTTCAAGACATGAATAAAGGCCGAGTCAAACTCAGATCACAGGAACTGCAGTAAAATTGCCAAAAAAAGAACTCACTCAACAAATTAGAAATCTTAAAAAAAAAGCATTATGTGTTGGAGTTTGAAAAGGTAGATCAACAGAGACAGGAGCGTACCTGAGGCAGAGGTCTCTGCGCTGGGTGACGGCTGTTAGATGAGACGAGGCAGAAAGGGAGAGACGGAAAGGAGCGGGGCGGTGCGCGAAGTAGGGCAAGGACGCGCGGGAGCCAGGGGACCGGCAGCTTGGACACGCTGCAAGGAGGGGAGCCAAAATCTGGACCAAAACGCAACCGCCAAGGAAGAGGGCTCATTCTTCTGGGGGTGCCTTTGGGCCAGGCCACGGATGAGCTGCTCCCCTTGTCCCGTGGGGAAGAGTCACCGTCATGGGCTTCGGTGAGCGGGTGGGTGGCGAGGGACCCAACACCCCCCACCTCGGTGGGGTCACCTCCAGGGGAGCTGGGAGGCAGATGGGAACTCGCTGCTTTGCTTGACATCACTAGGCACGAGGACAGGGGGCAGGGATGCTGGCAGCCAGCTGGGCCCCCAGCAGGGATGGGCAAGGGTGTCACTGTGCCTCCCACCCCGGAGCCTGTGGGGCGGCAGGGGGCCGGGGCGGGGGATGCTGCCAGGCCCCCAGCAGGGTTCGGCCGGGGCAGGGGGCTGTCACCGTGGTGTCGCTCCCACCCCGGAGCCTGTGGGGCGGCAGGGGGCCGGGGCGGGGGGATGCTGCTGTGCCCCCAGCAGGGTTGGGCCGGGCAGGGGGCTGTCACCGTGGTGTCGCTCCCACCCCGGAGCCTGTGGGGCGGCAGGGGGCCGGGGCGGGGGGATGCTGCCAGGCCCCCAGCAGGGTTCTGCCGGGGCAGGGGGCTGTCACCGTGGTGTCGCTCCCACCCTGGGGCCAGAAGACACAGCCGGGAGGTGCTGCCGCGCTGCCGCTCGCATCGGCGGAGCTGGACCAGCCGTGGGCAGCATGCGCCTGCGCTGCCTGCCTGGCTGCCTTCCTCCTCCTCCTCCTCCGCCCGCTCCTCCTCCTCCCCGGCTCTGGCGGTGCCGGCTGCCGGAGCGGGCGGCCGGCGGGGCTGGTTATGCCCCGCTGCGGGCGGCTGCAGGGCCAGCGGCAGCGCGCAGCGGCCGCGGGCGGGGAGGTGCCCGGCTGAGGGCGCGCGGCGCGGCGCGGCGCTGCGCGGCGGAGCAGGACGCGGCGGTGCAGGATGCGGCGGGCCGCAGCGGCGCGGCGCTGCCCGGGCCCCGCCTGGATGTGCCGCTGGCTGCTGTGCTGGCCCGTCGTCGCCGCCGCCCTGCAGCTGCCGCCCTGCCAAGAGGTGAGATCTCCCCCCGCTGGGGCGGGGTTGGGATGGGGGGGGGGGGTTGTTTCCCAAATTGGTGGGTGGTGGTGGTGGGGGGGGGGGGACACCCCGCGGGGGCTCCTCTCCCCCCAAGCCGGGGCTGTCCGTGGCGTGAACAGGGTCGGGCAGCCGTGAAGAAGGAGCCCTGGCCGGGGTGGGGGGGTGTCTCTGCACCCGGGGACCCAGCAGGACCCACGGACACGGTGGGTTATGCACCCCCCCCCCCCCCGCATCACTTCTTCTCCCTCCGAGGCCTCGAAACGCCAGAGCTGCCCCCAAAGCCGTGCGGGTCGGCAGGTCCGGCTGCCTCTCGCTGCTCGGGTATTAAATCCGTGGCGGGGGGGAGAGGAGGGGGCTAACACCTCCCTGACCCCGCTGTGCCAGCCCCAGCGTGCTGTCGGCTGAGCCGTGCGTGCCAGGTGGAGAGAGAAACTTTCTGCATCTCTCCGACTGTTAAAATCAGGACTAGGAGGGACTCCAGCGCCCTGGGAGCAGGGACCGGGCTCTGCCGGGCTTTGCAGCGCTGCCTGAGTTGAGGCTGCGGGGAGACGGAAATGCTCCAGCGCATGGCCCCTGGCTCAGGTGGCCCCGAGGAAGGTGGCTCTGCTGATCCTCTCCTCCCAGGGTTTCTTTTCCTCGTCCTCGCTCCTGCTGTGGGGATATGCTCCCTGCTACTTTGCAATAGACAAAGTGGAGTCTATTTATTTCCTGCGTTTTAAATCCATGAGAGGGGTGTGAAGGGGCTACATACCCCCTTGCTGAGCACAGCTCGGAGGCCGGGGCACTCCTCTAGGAAGGAGAAATCCTGCAGCCAGACTGATGGCGGTCAGCCCCCCTTCCCCTACCCCGCAGAGGATGATGCTCCAGGAGCATGCAGTCGCTTTGGTCTACAGGAGCTTCCTCACCTTGCATTTTGCTGTTACGCTGTTTAGCATGCAATAAGTTGTCTGTCCTGAGACCAGGCTGGGGATGTGTGGCTGCCCCCTAGCAATGAGAGCGCTCACCTGGAGCTGGGGAAGAGGGGTCTGGCTCCTGGCTTGGGGGAGATTTCAGGAACACCTTGGCCTGGTGTGCAGAGGTCCACCTCTCCTCCCTGTGGTGAGAAAGGGGATCACTGACCTGGGAATATTTCCTGTCTCTCTGACCATTGAATCCTCAATTTTTTTTCTCTAACTAGTAGAGCTTCAGCAGGAGAGCGCAGCATTAGTCCAGTGTGGGGACATTTCCCAGGGGGCTGGTGGGGAACGTGGAACATCCAGAATGGTGGCAGTTTTGGCCATACGTGATGGCAGATTTATACTCTTCTCCTGAACGCCGGTCGTCCTCAAAGGGGGGACTTGCATAGCCACCTGCTTTGAAGCACCTACCTCTCCTTTCCAGCTGCTGCCTTTCTAGGATGTGACCTATCTTATCGTAGTCTTCTTGGCGTAAAGGTTGAACCACTGCAGATGGTTAAAGGCTGATGAGCTGAAGCTCAACAGAGGTATCGGAGCAAGACAGTTGGTATTTTGAGGATTACAGGCTGGGCCTTAGGTGCCTAAATTTTCTCTCAAACCCAACTTCAGTGCCCTTTTGCATCTGGGCCTAGAGTGCTTTTCCTTTCTGTTCAAGATGTTGGACAACATTAATCGTTTAAATGCTTTAAAGTTTCACTTGCATGCTCTTTAAGACAGAGACTTCCCTCACTCACGCAGTTAAAAAGCCATTTGTAACCTGCGCTGGGGTGTGTGGGTGCATCCGTGCAGCAGCGTATCCCAGGGGATGTAATTCTAAACATGTTGGGATAGAGAAGAAAAATAAAACCTTAGCTTGCGGAGAAGCAGGGTAGCAGATCAGCTGTTGTGCAACGAGGAAGAACAAAAATTGACAGTTTATGGCTAATACCTGGCTAATGCGTGTCAGTCTCTAAACTTCACCATTTGCCATAAACCAGTCTAAATCAAGCGCTCTGGGTATATTGCCGTCAAAATGACAACAGCTCCCATTGTGATTGACTCTGATTGCAGCAGACTCAGACTGGGATGAAGTCTTGGAATGAAAAAATACATCCTGTTAAGAGGATATTACAGTCCTTTGAAGGCTTAGTAAAGGTCTCATTGTTTTATATCCAAAAGGCTTGAAAAACACAGTACTTAATGCACTGGAGGTAGTTCATTTTGAATCTATAGGGGATCTTTCTTTTAGCTGCGTTTTTTTTTTCTTCCTTGACAACTTGTTTTTCTGTCTCCTCACTGTTGTGAGAAATACGCGTATCTGCCAGTTTGTGAGATTTCTGCACTGGTACAGCATTCGGAGCAGTGGGATCTCTGGCTATGCCTGAGGCTCCATGGTGCTCTAATAACATAGATAATACAAATAATAATGTTTTGCAATGTCATTTCTCAGCAACTTTTTGACATTGTTTTTTTTTTTCCATCAGGAACTCTAGTAGTTCAGCACAGTGGGCTTGAGAAGAGCATGCCTGTACTGCAAACCAAATGGGAGAGTAGCTCATATGAGTGTTTTCATGGGTGGTTTTCATGTAGTAAAGTGATATAGCCATAAGCGTAGGGCATAACAGGGTTCGGAGCTGGCTACGATGCCCGTTCACACCAGCAGCCTTTGCTAAGTCCTGCGATGGTGGCACCTCCCAAGGTATTGCTCCGAGGCAGCTGCTTTGGGGATAAGGGTAGGTGCATCACCAAGAGGTGCTGGCACCCTTTGGATATGGGTGGCCTCAAGGCTGCAAAAGCTCAGAGGTCCCACTGATGCATCCTATACTGCTGGTGACATCCTGCCTACCTAAGACAGTGGCAGAAGAATAACTGCTTAGTGAATTCTTTCTACTTAAGCAGTGAATGGGATATTGCAAATGTTTCGTGTGTTGCATAGATTATTGACTTGAAATGGAGTTAATGACACCTGTGATTTTCCACTGGCATGATATACGTGTTGCAGAGTTGCGGTGGAAACGGTGAGTTTGTTCATTCCCATCGCCCTGCCACTGCAGGGTGCGTTTTTTGTGGAGATTTATTTTCCAGTGCTTGCTTGGTGATTTTTTTGAACTTTCCAACCGAATGAGCCTTCTTTGGCTTCCCCTCGGAGACTCTCCGAGATCTGAACTGATCTTACTTTTAGGACATTTTACCTCATACTCAGCCTAAATGGGTCTTTTCTTCATTTCGTTGTTCTTTTCCCTATCTTGTTTTTGCAACCATAAAAAGCCATAGCGACTCTTCTCTTACTTCCCCTTCAAACAATTTGTTTGCATAGAGAGATACGAAGCGTCGGAGCTGCTGGCAAAACTGTTTTCTGTCATTTGGTTTTTGATTCTCGCTCACTATACAGATTGAGAACAAATGCATATGTTTTGGATACACATAATAAATGTGATTGCATTGCATTGGAGTGGTTTACATAGTGGAATAGCAGGTAAACCAAAAAAAGAATTATAAAATGACTAAGTGAATGGAAAGCATAGTGCCATAAGCCTTCTATAAAATATTTTTTTTTCTTACTAATCTACTGGAATTCTGGAAAAGATAAAAAGGACAGAACTAATTTATTTGGGCAGTGAGAAAATCTTTTAGAAAATCGCTTGCAAGACAAAGCTAAGAAGCATTAAGGAGGGAGGTGAAGCATGAACTTGAAACTGGGTCAGGTACAGTGAATTAAGCGTGTTGAAGTAATGGCCATTTGCATTATGAGAAAAGGTAAAAAAAAAAAGGGATGTGTCCAAGTTTTGTATTAAGTATTCCTAAGTATATTAGTATATTAAGTCAAGATAATACAGTAAGACAAGTGATCTGGGAAATGAGGTGAAATTCCTGTATTTCCTTGTGAAGGCTGGAGAGGAGATGCCTGTCAGCCTTGGGAATGACATTATGTAACAAAGCTGTATAATTAGCCAGCATACCTGTCACCAGATACATGCCAGCAGGAGTAGCAGGAACGTCTGCCAGAAGGAATGTGAATGATCTTACACGTTCTTATATTTTGAGTGAGCTGTACCTGCTTGGGAAAATGGTTGGGGTCATTGATGATGGCTCAGTAGACACAGCCCCATCCTATGTGCTTATGGTGAAACAGGCTGGGCGGGTGATTAGAAAAAAAAAAAGGAAAAAAAGAAAAAAAAAAGAGAATATTCTTGTGCCTTATCATGAGTACTCGGGAACATTGAGTATTGTGTTTGTTCTATAGCTGGTTAATAAACATACAGTGGCCACAGCAAAGAAGGTGGTGCTGTCTAGAGAAGACGTGAGTAACTTCAGAGAGGAAGAGAAAGAAGGACATATATGCAGGGGCCAGAGAAAAAGAATCACATGCAAGTCTTTGAGACAGTGTAGAAATAAAAAAGGCTTTCTGTGCGCTTGAAAGGCTAAATGTTATTACTGTTGAAAGGTAATATGTTTTTACTTAGATTTAACTGTAAACAATGTATGGGATTTCTTGGTTACTGGGACTCATTTAATTTCTGTTGGCCTTAAGATCTCTGAAAGAAAGTAGTTCATTGCTGTGTTTTGGAGGAAATTCTTCTAAGCTGGTTCTCTCATTGTTCCTTAGTGCTGTGCTCTCCCCATGTCTGAAGCATCTATGTTGGCTATTTTGGCAACAAAGTAGGAGCTATACTAGCTGCTGGGGTAATCTAGTGTTGTATTTCTGGTTTTCTAAACACCCTAGAAGATGGGAAAGACTTCTTAATTTATGACCCATTCATAATCAGCAGAAGCAGCTGTGGAAAGTTTCCTCAACAGGTCGTATTATTACTAGCTCTTGCTAAGCAGGCTTGTGTTTTTGAGGTGAAATAAGAACAAAAAAATACAGCTTCCATTTGCCACATTGATGGAGGGTCATAGAGACAAGGAAAGAAGAACAATAATCATGCTATAAAACTGCTGTCAGTAAATGCAGTGAAGTGGAAACATGCACACAAAAGGGGAGAAGACAGCCGCCAAGGCATGGGGACCCCCGAAGAAAGCATTACCCTGCAGCACGTAGGTGGGAGGTGGGCTGAAGCATGGGGAAGCTGGTGAGGTGTCAGAATTTAAAACCTGAGAAGGAAGACGGAAGCTAGTACGAAAAAAGGAAAGTGAGCCACGGTTGTAGTGAGTAAGAAACAGAATTAAGAAAAGGTGAGGGAGGGTGAGCAAGGATGCGAGCTCTGCTGGGATTCCCAGCGCATCCGTGCATGGCATTGGTTGGCAGTGTTGGAAAGCCAGGTGCTGGGATGAGAGTATGCATCGATCCGAGTTGTCTGCTGCCTCTGCTGGGCTGTATTTTCCACCAGGTGCCAGCAGGGAAAGCTTTAGCAGTGTGTTGATTTATGCAAGCTGAGGACCTGGGTCAGAAATGGGGGATTCAGAAAAATGGGGATTCACCCCACTGGTGGGTTGCAGGGAGATGCAATCAGAGCAGGCTTTTCCCGTGGATGCACCAGGTGGTACCAAAACCTGGTGAAGGAAGTAGTAAGCTCAGATAAGTAGGAAAAAAGGTCAGGTAAGTGGAGAATAGAGAAGGTGTAGCAGCAAAAAAGGCAGCCTTAACCCCTTATACCTGAGAGGAGGAAAAAAAAAAAGTGTTAGAGGGGTGTCAGGGAACAGGTCCTATGTCTCCCCTAGACATTGTCAAGGTCTTTCTAGGGGCTGCTACTGCAAAGGTATTTTGCATGCATCCAGCATGGGTGTATCTTTCATAACTCTTCCATCTGCTTGCCCCCCCTCCCCCCAGTAATTATTTTCTTGCTGTTATTTTGGGCCTGAAAATCTGTTTAGGTTTTGGTTGCTGGTAATCAAAACATGTTGATTTTCAGTCTTTTGGAAGTGAAAATCTGTGTGTGAAGAACTGGAATTATTAAAATCCCTTTTTTGACAGCCCTCTCTTTTTTAACAAAAATACTTTTCATTACAAGATGTCAGCCAGATCTCATAACTACCTTGCTTTGCAAGCTTTACAGCGCTCACCTTTCTCAAAAGCACCCGAGGGTTCACAGCTGACTTACGATGATCTGAGACCGTACTAGCCGCCAAACTGCTGGGTCCCCTGGGTTAGCCCCAGCAATCCTCTCACTGTGTGGTGGGGCAGATGAAATGATAATTCAGCTGAAAACTAATTTGCTAGAAAGAAAAAAAAAAAGGAGGATAATTAGTTTTTAGCTGAATGAATGGGCAGATATGACTCACTGTTTAGTCTTGGAGACTAGGGAGGTCGTAGATGCCAGGTGGTAGCATATGATGAGGTGAGGAGAAGGGCTCAGCAGGATTGCTTTTTTGGGGGGCGATGCTAGCTTGTGTCAATTTAGGCTTATCGTGAAACTTTGCACATCAGTCCAAGTTTCTTTAGTTGGTGCTAGGGAACAGTGGATGACTTGTCCCTGGGAAAGCCTTGGGGGTAGAAGTCGTGCAGGAGGCTTTGGGACTCGTCAGGTGCAAGGTTGGTCCTCTCTCTCTTTTTTTTTTTTTTTTTTTTACTTCTAAATCGGAAAACTGTGGTCAGATGGGGCTAGTCTGGATTTGTATTGAGCAAGGCGGCTGTATTGTGTAGTGTAGGAAGAGGAAGAAAATGAGAGGTTTGTGTGTTGAAGGTGCTGAAGAACCGGATTGTCTTTCTCCGTGGTGAAGCTCTGGCTTCAGATGTGCAAGTGCCATCCCTGCAAGGAAAGGGGTATTTTTTGCAATCAGATGTACTTTCAATGAAGAAGATCATTTGAGATGACGGGCTGTTCCCAACAAGAAGATTTCTTTGACGGAGAATTTTGCCTGCTACAAAGAGAAGCACTCGTGCTATCTCTTGCTGACATGGCATTAACCTCTCCAGTCTGTTCGTGCTTTGTGGTCAAGAAATACAACACAGATAGCAGAGACAGTTTAAGCTGATATTTGAAAACTATTGGAAAGTACTTCCAAAAAATGGTAAGAACGTTATTATGTGGTAGTGAAAATGCTGGGAAACTTAGTTACTTTTCATTTGCTTTGATTTCATTCCAACTTAGAGGTGCAGATATTTTCTGGAAATAATTCACAGCACAGTCTCTCTGGAGTCAGTTAAAAGGCTATGCCCACTCCTCTGAGTGCGGGAGAACCGGAGGACGAGCTTTGCCCAGGACTGCCCGTATGCAGAGTCGTCAGCTCGGTCCCAGCTCTGCTTCGGATTGCTCCAGGCAGCCCTTTCACACATATTTACTCAAGAGCAGGTTAATGCCAAGCAAGGGGAGCCAGTCTGTGATTCTGGACACATCCTTGGCCCTCTTTTAGTTGCTGGGGTAGATGCAGCCGAAAGAGCCGTTTGCTATGCTGTCATTCCCAATATGGGTTACGAATGCTAATTTTATAATCCAGTTTGACCAAAAAAAAAAAAAAGAAAGAAAAAAGAAAAAAATACTTTAGCAAAAGGGTGAATTTTCCCTCTGAGGTTGGAACTGACCATAGCTTGCTTAGATTATTACTATAATAATTATACAGATTATAATCAAAATTACTTTTGATAGAGTGAATAAGATCAGGAGATTGAAATATATTGGGTAACCAGGCCAGAGGAAGAAGCAACAAGGAGTACGAAACCTGAAGATGGTGCTGAACTCTGAGAGCAGGGCTGAAAGCCATTAATGTAACTATGCTACTGGACTGATGATGAGCAATATGCATTTAACAGTAGAGAAACTAGTATATAAATTGATTGTGCACTCCCAGAAAACAAACATGCACTGAATTAGTGACTCTCTGCAGGACACTCTAGAGTAAAGGTGATTACAACTTCTGCCGTTGACTGCCGTTAAGAAGTTGACTGTTAAAAGTGTTAATTTCCCATAGCGTTTCTTGCGGCATACAAAATCCTTGCAGCTTCGTTCGTACACTCTGAAGTTTTTCAAAGGAAGATCCTCACACGAACCCACCGTATTTTGTACACATGTATGGCTAGTGCCGCGTCTTTTGAGAGATGTCCGTCAGGAACGGATGGCTTGCGATTTTCCCAGGCTTTTATATCTGTGGCTCCCTCCTGCTGGCAGGTCAGCAGTGAGGATCAAATGCTGCTTGTTTCTGGTTAACTGCTTTTTATCCTGGCTTTGTGGTTCCTTAAAGCAAATGAAGGAAGAGAAAGTAAGTTTTCCCAAGACAGTTCTTTTCTTCTCTCGTTTGCTTGGTTTGATTTCATCAATTTTTTTGGAAAAAAAAAAAAATTAGATTTTCCTTGAGAGGAAGGAAACCAGGGCCCTGGTCAGACTCCTTTGCACCAGGACTTAGGCGGTATGAAGGGAATATGAGCGTATCTCGGGGATGCTGGGGGAGACTGCTCAATCGAATGGGAGGGGAGGCAGGATTCAGCTCTCGCTGCTGCGCCTTTTTGGCGAGCTTCCTCCCTGCAGACCTCCCTGCTGCTCGGCAGGTCGCCTTGCCCTGTGGCTCACTGCGAGCTCCTGGAGGTGAGTCAGGTAAGGGCTGTCTCCCCCTGCGCTGCTCAAATGGCAGCTGAAGCCAGGCCAGCTGTCTCCTCTTCCAGAAGACCAGACAGGGTGACTCTGCCCATTCGACACTGAATATAGGATTCACCAGTACTTTGATTTCTCCTTTGCTGGCGGGAAGCCCAGGGTGCTCTGTGTTTGGCATTTACTCCTATGGAGTAGCTGCAGTTGATGGTCAGGTTCTCGTTCACCCCAGCTAAGAGGAATCGTAATGTGGAAAAGAATCAAGCCCCGTGTCTTTCTGCTTTGAGGTATATTCAGTGCTTACCCTATTTTAATGTTTACTAGCTTCTCTGAGGAATCACCTACCTTTTAGTTCTGGCTTGCAAATCAAAGCCCTGGAGTGCAGCATTGTCCATTGTGTTACTGACCTGCTAATCTCTTGAACTGCTTTGCTAAATGAGGGAGAAAGTTTCCTTAAAGCTGCATCATGTGGTTATGCAGGAATCACAGCTTTCATTGCAAAGGGGAGGGGGTGGGGGGAAGGTAAGCCTGCCCTTCAGGACGGCTGGGAAAAGTCAGAAAATGTGAATCTTAAAAAGCAAGAATCTGGAAAGTTAAATGAACAGGAGCTAAGTTGTACAGTGTTTTAAGATCCTGTGGGACTTAAGACCATTGTGAGAAAATGATGGGGTGAAGGTGATGATGCTTGACTCGTGGCTTTGGAAGGCTTTATGTGGCTATTACTGAAAGTAGAACTTGATTAGCAAACTTTGCCATTATTCACCTCTAGCTTTTGCAATGCAAATAGTCCCCTGATGGCAACCCAGTGACGCCTCATTAGGAAACGTATATTCTGGAAATAAAAGCAGATTACCAGTGTGCCATCCTGCTTTCACAGACTTATGTCTATCCTGCTAAACACAACAGGCCCAAGTAACCACGGTCTCCTGACTGTTCCTGTCACCTCACTGTTGGCGTGTTCCTGGCATGGTTTTGGCCCATGGCAGCCTGCTTCTACTCTCATTTTTAATGATTAGACAATAAAGATCAGTGGAGGGAGTTTGTCATGGGAATACTGTAGTTGGATACAGTTAGTTGGATATCTACCACGTCAGAAGGGCATGTAGCACCCTCATAGGTCTTTAGGGCAGCCGAAAATCAGTGTGGGTGGAACAATTGCTCTTCTATTGTGATCCGTGCATCATCCTGGCATGAGATGCTGGCACTGCAGGAGCAGCTGAGCATTGAGGAGAGACAGCATTTCATACTGTGGACAGGACTCATCTCACTTTTAAATACAGTAGAAGTTAGGCATCTAGTCCAATCTAAACGTCTAGCTGTCAATGAATGGCAGTCTCCCTTCAAGAGTGATTTTTTTTCCCGTCTGGAAAGTGTGGTGTGATTTGCCTGCTGAGTGTGCCCGTCCTTCTCCACTGACTGCAGGGGGTCTCTGGTTTGTATCAACTGGACAACTAACTTTTAGCTGTCAAAAGTAAAATCAAATGAATCCGGACCCAGCGGTGGAGTTAATTTCTACTGAAACTTCACTAAACGGAGTGAAATCCCATTAGCTGTGACACAAGCTGTGAGATCTCTCTGCAGTGCTGTGGGAGCTGAAGTGTTTTGATAAGGCTCCGTCGTTGCAGAGGTGGCACGAGGTCTCCACGACGGCCTGATTACATTGGAGACGGGATTGAAATCTTTGCCTCTAAACTACCAAATTCCGATTGAAACGCAGTGGGAGCACAGCCCTAGTCCTCTAGTTCCTGAGAGCTGTCTGTGCGTAAAGAGCTCTAGCGCTTTGCCTCAAAGCAGCTCCCTACCAAAGGCACGTCACCGTTACCTAAGGAGCAAGCAACAGCAAGCTCCTGCCAGTGGAAATTTTTGTCTGTGCTATGTATGGGATTAAATCTAACTTATGTATAGTAAACAGGTTGTAGTATATTGGAGCTGTTTGTCAGATGGGCTAGACCTGTGTTTGGATTTCGTTTCCCGGTGTGAAGAGGTGGGCGTTGGATTTATGGGTTCCTCACAACGTGCACGACTGCAGGTTAGCTGCGTTGCCTGGGTGGGAAAAGCAGCTGTGAATGCATTTCTTTCATAATATTTTAGCCTGGGCCGTATCTCTAGGGCACGAACAACAGCAGGGGACGGCTCGGGAATTGTGCCGGCGCGAACGCTAATCTCTTCCTTGTCCTGCCTTTCCTCTGCGCTGTGGCCTGATGAGTCACCGCTGATTTATTTGACCGGTATCGCCATGACACGAACACGGGACCGTGCCCCTCGGAGAGGCTGAATCGTGCTGCAGCCACAGCTGTGGGGCTGCGCTCGGCCGCCGGCTCGTACCCGAGCCCCGGCCCGGGTCCTGCACCCGGGACGCTCGTAGCTCCGGGCACGGTCTGATGGCCACGTTAAAACCAAAGCAGCTTTTTCTCCACCGCTCGCTTGGCTCAGGCTGCCTTGGGCTGTTAGCTTGTCCTTGGCTTTATTTATTAGCTATTCTTGCAGTGGAAAACGTACTCTGTGGGCTTGGAGGCAGCCCAAGAGGGAAATGTTGGATGAGGCTTCCTCATAAGAATATATGGTTCCGTATTTTTCTTGTCAGGCTGTGATTTAGGACCTTTGTACGATGGGCGGGGTATCTTCAGCCCCGTAACAGGGTTAAGCTCTCACAAAGGTCCTGTCCAGGGGTAAAAGGTTTCTTCGAGTCAGGCAGACCTTACTGAACTCGACCTCCCAAATATAACTGCCCTCTGATATTACAGGTGTCCTCAATCTCCTTTTTTATCCTTTTTTTTTGGTGGGGGGCAAAAATGGAGTATTTGCAAAGCATTCAGCAGCCCCCCAAGTTTCCTGAAGTTCAGTATCAATCAAGATTTGGCTAAAAGTTTAAAAAAAAAGAAAAAGAAAAAACCATATAAACTTATTTGCTATGGATTACTTTTTTTCCCCCTAGTTTGAAAATATTCAGCCATCTGGTCAGCAAACAAACAAAATGTTGTGTGATACTGGCAGCAAAGCATACACTGAAAAACAACTTGTCTGGGAAGCAAGCAGTTTGCAGCCTATCTGTAGTCTGGTGTGCCTTCCCCCCCCCCCCCCCCCCCCCTTTTTTTTAACATATATATGAAAAACTGAATCTGGTCATGATCTTCAGGATAAGTAATTTCAGCTCTCACAAAGCCTAGAGCTGGTAACAATATTTCTGTTTTTACTTTTTCCCTTGAGGACTGATTCCTGAAAGAAGCGCTCCTTTTCCTCGTTATCGGCACGGTGGGTTTTGCAGCGTTACCTGTACGTGTAACAACGTAAGCCTTGCTTATAGACAGGTTTTCTGTTAATGTAACTCCTTTGGTTAAAATTCTGTCTTGAGGCGGCTACGTGGGTTTAACCTAGTGCAAATCATTTGTATTGACACAGAAGTGAGTAATACTGGTAGCTCTTCTCCCGCTTCTTTCTGGGACTATATATATTGGCAGAGGAACCTTTGTTTTGGGGTAATTTGGGGTAATTCTTTCCGCATTAAAGGTTCGTTTCGGTGTGTCTTTGCCTGGCTGTAAGTCAAGCTCAGCCCGGGAGCGAGTCTGAAAGTGAAATTCTGGGGGCAAAAGCCAGACGGACTTATTGGTCCCTGTTGCTTGAACGAGGAGCGTACCAAAAGTACACAGAACTGTGCAAATAGTGACACGGAAATTAGGGCTGGGCTCTTGGCCTCCACAACGCGCCACTGCCCTGCTGCAGCGAGTATCTAGCCGATGGTTTTTAATGTTGCAACAACTCTCTCGAGAGAGAGAAAAGGAAATGTGAAATAAATGTATTTAGAAGGAAACTGTAGAGGTGGTGACAGGGCATGAAAATGATACCAGATCAGATAGGCCAACATCATCCAGGCTTCCCTCTAATAATGGCTTTGTTCCTTTTCTAATGTTTTTCTGCTACCTGGTGCCATATGAAAAACTCATGCACCTAATGGAAGCTGATAACCCACAGCAGAGGGGCAATAGCTGAAGCTTTGCAAAACGCTCATGTATGTGCCTAGTTTAAAGCATATGAATAGTTCCACTCAAATTTTACATCCAAGACTCATTTAAAATGAAGTTTATGCTTAAATACCTTGCTCGATTAAGGTCAGAGAACTCCATGAATTGCAGTAAGTCAGCACTCTGACATAACAGTGATATACTATTAAATTCAAACCATTTACTTCCAGTAAGCTGAAGATTTTCCTTTAGGGGCAGTGTTTAAAAAATACAATTCCTGTTGTGCTTTAAACATGTTTACATCTTAAATCAGTCCAGTATTAGTTTCATGCAGTCTTTTTTGAGTTTTCATAAAAAAACACTTTTGTGCTGTATACATTCAGCAGATTCTTAAAGACTATCTCATGCTGTCCTTTTATTTGCTTTCTAAAATTTAATTTGTGCAGCAGATTGGACAGGATGTTGCTGTGGGACTCTGTTACTGCAGAGGAAATGCAATAAAATGGCCCACATTGATTCCTCAAATGATTAAATCTGGCAATGGCTCAGGTCCTCCTTGGATTAAAGAGGACAACCTGTAAAACTGTATTACCTTTATACTGCTCTGCATGAATGTGCTGTGAGTCTTGCAAGAATGAGACGGGCAATGTGGCAATAGTTTGTGAACCGAATCCTTGGAGATTTTGTCCCCGTGGACAGTTGCCGAAGTTAAACTTTGCTCCGAGCGCTTGCTGAATGAACGAGTGAACATACGGAAGGTGATGCACAGGCTTTAAGATGTACTCACACGTGCAAAAAAAAAATGTTTATGTTCCCCCAAATGGTTCACTCAGATTGCAGAAGCCTCATAAATAAATAGGCTATAATATTTATTTTAACATTTACTCCATCTGTCTTATTTTTCTCAAGTGCACAGAGATATTTTACCGACTGAAATCGTCAGCTCGAGTCCTCATCTGGTGTAAATTGTTACCTTACTCTTTTGTTTTATATCTAATGGAGTGATAGCTTGGTGACTGCGCACCTTCTCCAGAGTTCCCAAAGTGAGGATATTGCCATGTCCTTTATTTTGAGATGATAACAAAGGGCCCAAACTTATGACATATCTTACTTCAGATACAGAACGGATGTAAAGGGCTTTACCAGCTCTGCATGACAGGAAGTGGGGTCCCTTGGCTGGTGCTTAAGGAACGGCTGAGCTTGGATACAGCTTTGGTGTCAGGGTTTGGAAGCAGGGCAAAGGGCAGGAAGGAAAAAGTTGTTGTCGGCTGGGAGAATGGACAGCCGTGTGCCCAAGGGCAGCTTAGGGGAAGTATGTAGGTGATTCGTAGAGTTGATGTCTCCTGGACAGGTCTTCCCTAATGCTGGGGCCAAAATCCTCTTGCTGGTCTTGGTGCAGTTGACTCATCTGGTTGGTTTCTATCTCAGGTCTTGCCCTGTGCGGTCTGGAACCTCCCCATGGCCTTGATTCTTGCACAGACAAAAGCTCAGCATTTTTTCTTGTGTTTTTTATACATCTGATGTAATGCTGCTGTTACTTCAGGTAATTGTCTTCTTGGGGCTTGCTTCTGGGCTGTTAAATAGTTATAGCCTGAACTCTTCATGTGCAGATTGTCTTCTGAAGAAGCAACAATCAACAGCATCTGTACTCAAGAAAATAGAAGATTCTCTTTTCATTTGCCAGTTTTAAGCCTTGAATAACTGGGGATAAAATATCAAGGTTGAAAAGAAGGAGGCTTGAATAAAATCCAGTATATTAAAAGTTATAATTAGAACTGTGATTGTATTTAGTATTGTCAGGCCTCCTCAACTGTAATAACCATGTAGCTTTGAATAAGAGGCCTAACCATATTTGCAGTGAAACGTGCATCTTGTTTTTGGAGACTACTTTGGTTTATTACGCAATGCCAACACACGCACCTTAGAGTATGCTTTACTGAAATCCTGTGGGTGGCTTCATCTAGTAGCCACATGCACACAGTGTAGTCTGCGTAAGGCGTACCATACGGTTGATGTTTGTGACTATTAGGCACTAAAATTTACTTTCCTCAAAACAGTAGCAAGTTTTTGCGTATGGAAATCATCTTATGTGAACAGATCTCTGCAGATGTGTCTGAAGCTGCTCTGTTGGTGTGGTAGAGAGCGGACGAGGGGCATCTAGGCAGAGGGGGTTCTCTGTCCTGATGGCATGTTGGCATGTCGGGCTGTGCCCAAGCATGGTGTGCTTAGGGAGCATCTTCCCCCTCTGCCCAAAGCTTTTCTTGCAATAGGGAAGGCAGAGAAGTGTTGTCGTGTGCACGGTCTTGGAAGGGCCTTTAGTAGACAATATCCTACGGCTCTTGGCTACAGCACATTTGGAAACTCCTTGTGACTGCGGCATACGGAGTTGAAGTGTAATTGTTTCCTTTGCAAGGCTGCTGGTTTGCTTTGTGCTCTAACTGTTGAATGCTAATGCTTGAACAACAGAACATGAGGATTTAGCAAGTTTCCTTCTTTATAGCTCTGTATCTAGAAGTTTATAACAGTGGGTGAGTGTAAATACTATTAAAACAAAAGTGTGAGGCATTATACTTTTTACTGATATATAAGAGTGGATATGGGATAGATTCCCAGAATTTAAGAAGGGGAAATATTTGAGCTATGGATAGGGCACTTAAATATTGATTGTTAAGAGCGCACCCCATTAATTCTGCCTTTGATGGGCCTGCATGGCATCATCAATCTTGGCACTGAATCTGACATTTTGTGCTCAAGTCTAAAATCTCTATTAATCAGTGCTTGATCTTTCAAATCAGTAGGACTTTTTCTCTGACTTCAATATTGCAGAGATCCTGCAGTCTACCTGAGATCCTACCTTAGCAAAGCATTTAAGGGCATACTTGCTTTGAAATCTCCTTTTCAATCCATGCAATTTTTTATTGCTTTAAGGTGAACGTGTGCTCAGTTCACTCGCTGAATCAGGGCTTCAGGGATAGTGTCTAGATTGAAGTTGGCAGGCAAGTCCAAGAACAGACATAAATGCATCCTTAACCAACATGTTCTTTGGTTTCGTTTTCTTGTAAATTAACTCACTTTTTTAGAAAATTTAACCTTAAGAGCTCATTGAAAAATTACGATTTTCTGTTATCCCCTCATAAATCTTTTTGAGAAACGGTAAAGATTTGCAGGTGAATTTCTTAGGCTTTGAGACTGAGGGTGGGGGGCAGGGGGAAATACCAAACAAACCCTACATTTCCAGGATCATCGGAAACCTCCTCAGGCTTACTGGCAGAGCTTGGCAGTCTGTGGGGATGCTGAGGTTAGAGGGACATTCTTCACCTTTCTGCTGACACTTGTCTACACTACAGAAAGGGCAGTGAGATGAATGGCCAAAGAGGAGGGCTGTGGTTATATGAGGGCACCCTCTGGGGAGGGAAATCCTTGGTCCTTGACCTTGCCCCTAATACTCTTTGTATATCTTATAATAAGTGTTAACTATTAAATCTTAATTTCTGTGTTGAACGTTTAAGTCTCTGCTACAAGCTCTCTAGGGAACTTAGGTGCTGGAGAGGGGAAAGGAAAGGCATCTGTGCTGAGCAGCTGGCCTGCACCGGTGCAGAGCTAGCTGAGGAGTTTTGAGTCCTGCCTCTGAGCCCCAGGGCCCACCTGGGTGGATGTGCCTCACCACAGCCCTTTCTTCCAAAGATTGGTCCCTGATCCGAACACGAACACATGCTGTTTGTTCAACAGCACTTGCCCATTTTATGGTCTCTCCTGTCACTTGAACTATCGGTAAAGGGAACCTTGGCCTGACGGAGGTGAAAACTTCCTGTCTTCTGCTCCTTCTGCTGTGGAGACACTCCAAACCCAACCTTTCTTCAAACCCTTTGGCTGGAGCCAAGCCGATCTGCTTGTGAGCATGTATTGCTAGTGATGACTGTGTAACTTTTCATGGGGTAATTCATTAGCACAGGCTTGTATCTCATTGTGCCAGCCTCTGACCCCTTCTCTTCTTGTGGGAAATGGACATGATGGCTGTGATGAAGAAAGGCAAGAATATGATAATGGGAATTGTTCAGCTCTTTGCTTTGGTTATGGAGTTAACTTCAGCCTGTCTAGAACACGCTGAAGAAGATGCCAAGACAAAATGACGATATTAATGGGTAAATAAGGTGTGAAACAAGCTTTTAAAGAGGTATTTAAAAGAGTTGGCCACTTCCAACTGCTCCAAATGTAATAGTCAGATGTTCTGGTAAGGAAAAAAACAATCTTATTAACTTCATGTGCATACAGCATGTTTTTAAGAATCTGAACTGTTGGGCTGCTTTCAGTGTGTAAAATGGAGGAGTGTCGTGGGGATTCATCTTCTCTAACTCTGCTCATCCAGTGAGCGACATGGCAATCTCCTACCTGCACCCCACCTTATTGCATACTAAGTCCCCCCCCTCTGCATGGGTTGAGTCCCTCAGCTTGCTGAGTACAAAAGTCCACCTTTTAGATGGCTAAAGTTGGATGAGATAAATCCATCCCTCTTCCGTGGAGGTTTGTCAAGCAATGACAAAAGCAGTGTTAGAGAGCTGGGAAAGTTGTGTTTTGGAGAGGTGTGATTGCATTCAATAGCATGTTTTGAATCCTTGAAAGCTGAAGCTGAAACATGGTGCAGTGTGAAAGGACACAAGGCATGCTCCCTGGGTCTGTCATCTTGCCGTGTAACAGAGTTGCCCTCCCGTACTCTAGGGTTTGAAAATTACTTTCTAAGAACCTCTGTGCCAGGGACTTTCACTGAAACGTTCCTGAGCAGAAAACAGAAAACTGAGAGGGTCTTAATCACGGTGAATTCATTGTCATTGACATTAATTTTCAAGAGGGAAAACTGTGAACTCTGCTAATATTTGTAGAGCTTTATGAGGATAAAAGGCTATATAAGTACGCAGTGTTACAGTTCTTAGAGCTAGAAGATGACATGCTGCTATACTGTAGTCAGGCAATGTATAGCTGACAAGTCTATTGCAAATAAGGTCTGGCTCCGACTTATTGCACTCTGCAGCTCTTTGCAAAGAGCAAAGCATTTTAAAGAATTTTGTGGGAGAGCTGTGACAAAATGATTGCACCAATTTCTTTGCTCTTCACCAAAGACTGTGCTCGTGTCGAAGTGGCTGACCTCCTCCAACGCAGTTATTGTTTAAGGCCATAAACTGTAAAGTCTGGCCTTACAGTCAAATCCCATGTGGTATTGTGGCTACAAAATCCTTTGTAAAAGGCCTTCTGGATCAGGAGGAGCAAGGCCAAGAGTGGTGTAAGAAGTATAACTGGATGAGTGTGGGTCAGGAATATATTGGGTTGATGCTAGGAATCTGAAAGGCAAATTGGCGCATTTCAGAAAAGGTTATCAAAATGTTAGAGGTAATCCAGAGAGGCCGGAAAGAATGGTAATTAAATGTATGGCCAAACACTGGCAGGTGAGAACAGGGTACTTCAGCAAGGACTGGGAGGAGCAGGGGCTGTGGGGAAGAGGGAGGTCGGGAGCTGTTAGTCTACAATCATTTAAGCCTTTTCTCCAATAGCACCATGTGGGGAACCAGTCCTTGTCTGTCCTTAATGACACTTGGGAACCCGTTCCTGCAATACTTGAATGCCTCACAATAATCTACGTGCATTTCCTTGCAATGGCTTTGTAGAAGAGCAATTTTCTTCTAGCCTTATTTTGCAGACTGCACATGGTGGCACAGCAAACTAGTTTATGTATATCTAGCTACAATTTATAGAGGGCTTTTCCTTTTCGGTGCACAGTGGTCATTCAAGCCCTAGGATAATGATATTTCCATGCTTCTGAGTTTAGCTAGTGCTAATTTCTACCTTTTATTTGGTTGATTATGGTGGATTTTTTTTTTTTTTAATGATGAAAAGATGACGTCGTGGGAAGTTAGGGAAGGAAGGGGATTTATAAATGATTTAATGTTGGTCTGGTTTAGTCTCCATTGAAATTGGGAATTTCTGATACTGATTGAAATGAGAGTAGACATAAGCCGGTTCAGAAAATCTTATCCTTGTTTCTTCATCTGTTACTCTGCGGTATCCTTAAGGTCTCCAAAATAGTGATGTGAAAGTCTACACACAGCTGAGACTGGGTTTGGGCTCTAAAACTGGATCGTAGAAGTGGTATTTTCTGATGGCGATGTGACTGAACACTGCATTCCCTATAGTATTTGAGCTGCCTGCATTAACTAGCCAGATGTGACCCAAGAGACACAGGCAGAGACACAGGCAAAGACAGTCAATTTTTGGCCTGGAATTCAAAAGCAAACCTCTTCTGGCAAGTTTGTGCTTTTATAAGAAAACTTGTCTCCTGTTAAATTGTTACTGGGTTCCTTTTCACTTGGCCAAAACCCTGAGTTTCTTCTGTCCTGACTGTTTTTAGGACAAATTCTGAATTCAATTGGCTTTTCATGTTCGGAGCTAATAGTGTGGAAAATAAACCTGAGGTGAGTTGCTAAGGCAATCCTGAATGCTTTCATCCTCGAAAAGTGAAGTGGGGTTTTCCCGTCATGAAGCAGGACCTCTATTTGCCAGCCTTGTGTGATTCCCCACTCTGTCCCCAAGATTTTGGCAGCCCTGTCACTGAGGGGTGATTTAGAGTATCTTCCATAAAATAGTCCTAGCGTTCCTCAGGCCTTCCGGCTACGGAGAGTTGTAATAACTTTGTATTTGCACCTCCTCATCAGGGGATTAATTAACTATGCTTTTAAAGAGATGCTGACAGTTTTGAGGTCTGCGGCTCTAATTGTTATGACCTCACCGTTTCATCTCTAATGTTTTGCCTCTAAATGGGATGGAGTTTTCCTGCCTCTGGGCAAACGCAAGTGTCAAAGCTGTTATTTGCACTTGCTGTGATGGTCTGATATAATTTCTTTCCCTAGTTATACAAAAAAGGAAAATTGGCATCTTCAGGAAAGTTTTGTAGCGCAGTATTTACCTGGTTCCCCATCATAGTAGAATTAATTAGCAGTGATTAAACCCGGTCTCCTTCTCAGTTGCTGGACATGCATGCTTATAAAAATAGAACAATAAAGAGGAAATTGTTTTCTCAGTTTTTGCTGCTATGTTGCCTTTTAGATTAAGTCACGCACTACCGAAACTGGGGCCTTAACAATGGTTCTCGTTATTGGATATTGCCTTTTGAATCAATTTCTAGGTCTCGGAGCTAATTATTTTTAGGAGAGATGACAGTGCATACATGTTCCATCCCTTCCGCCGTGCTGGTATGGCCTGTAAGGAAGGAAAGGACTTGCACAGAGTTCATTATAAATGCTTACCCTGCCTGAGTAAGTTAAATAGGAACTGGAAATATTCATAGGAGTGCTGAACCCCCTAATCCTAATAAGAATGAGCATGCTGATAGGAAGTGCTTTGGATACTCAGGTGAATCCACAGAGAAATTTTAATTATGTCCTTTTGTGACTCTAATCCTAAATTGCTGCCTTAACAACTTTCCTATCAGTAAGGTTAAATGAAATGATATTAAATAGTGTTGCTTTCTGTTACCAGTTTATCACAGACGTTTCTTAGGAGCAAGGCTAGTCTGCAGTACTTTTCCATGAGGGGTCTTTTGTGTCATTTTACACTTTGCTCTAATTCTCGTTGTTGCTGATGGGAAGGTGCTTTCTGGCCAAAGTGGGACCTGCGTGTCCAGGCATCTGAGACAGAGGTAGGCACTTGAGCTGGTATCTTACTTTTGAGAGTAGTGGTGTCGATGCAGACTCTCTGATGTCCGGGGATGCTAGCTCCCGGTGCAATGGGGAGGAGACTGGGGTCTGCCTTGAATTTTCTTATAACAGATGCAGAATTTAGGCTTTGCAAGAACTTCTCCTCTCTGGCTGTGCTGGACAGTGGGTGGAGATGAAACCTGCATTACTGTCTTAAGTTAAGCAGCCTATAAATAATTGTGCCTTGCCTATGAGCTTTCCAAGTTTTCAACAGTGAAGCATAACATAGTATGCTGCATTGGAATATTAGGGCATTAGCAAACATAGATGTGCATGTATCTTGTAATTAGTGGGTCCTGTAAAAAAGGTGGTGCTTTTAAGCTGTTAAAGGCAGAGAGATTTAGGTGGGAGGCCCAGTAATTCTCTTAAAGCCACACAGTGCCTCAAGCTGGTGGCAGAAGGAGGATCAGGAGCTGTAAGCTCTATTCCCAGTGCTTTCTGTAAACACTAATGAACACGCGGTAATGAACACACTTGTTCCTAATGCAAAGCTGAAGCCTAAGGTCTCTATTGTGAAAGCTCCGAGAGAGTGAAACTCAGGATGTTTATAAGCCAGTTATCTTCAACCCTCCCAGACGTGTGACATCGATTCGTAGTCCTCACTCACACTTCTGTACTATTATGAGTAACTAAGCTAGTGAAATGATGGAATTAGCTCCGATTGCTTATAGCAGTTTCTCACGTTCGGGGTAAAATATACAACTAATGTGCAAATTAAGGTGCTACCAAAACTACCTACTGCTCAAACAGCAACAGTGTTAATTCTTATGTATACGTTTTGGTGGACTTACTCATCAGAGGACTCCACAGGTAGAAAAATAAAAACACACAATTGATTAGATGGACTATTGGAGAAAAGTGGGTGGAAAATGAATCAGTGAATCTTTAGTTGTTAGGATACCCAGATGTACATGTTGTGGACAGGTCTAGTAGTTTAATTTGGATATGTGCTCGCGAGTAATTCTCTCTTCCCTTCTGCCATGCAGAAAAAGCATCTGCACTCTCATTTATTATTTATCTATGAGCAACGTTTTTCATTTAATTATAAATGTCAAGGTAAAATGATCTTTTCTGGTAATAGAAATGGCTCTTGCACTTAAAGGGTAATGTGTGCTTAGAAAATGTTAATATATTTTAATTAGTGGAGCTATATTACAACTAACCTGCTGCACCAAGCTTCGTAGAAATATTCTTTTGGAGGAGATTCATAGACATTATTTTTTGGTGGATCCAAACGGTCATTTGTTGATAATTAAAGTACATCCTTTTTATGCAGTAAAATATCATCCTTGTGCGTTATGAAACGCTTCTATTGTGGATGCACAGGAAGTGTAATCTCTAGGGACAGACTCACTGATATCATGCATATGCTTTTCAGTTACCCCCTACTTCAAATTTGGTAACATCCCCGTTTGCTGTGTTGATTGCTATGCACATGTAAATTATCAGCAGCAAATTCAAAATCTGAATGGATGTGGGGTTGAAAGCGTTTTTCCTGTATTCTCTCGCATTGTATTCCAGAGGAAAACCAAGGGAGAATACAAAAAATACCGTTAGTCTCTAGTAGGAAAAGTCAAGGAGGGAAGCATGAAACAGATAAGGATTAGGCCTGCCAGTCATACATATCTTAAGGAAAGCACTCTTGAATTCATGCAAAAGGGATCTGTCCTCTAGGTATTTGTTCTCCATTGCCTTTCTCCAGGCAGCATGGCTCCAAGAAGTAGGGATGCTGCAGATGGCTTAATCTTTGTTTCCATGATGGAAATGTTGGAGCAAGGCTCTACCGAATGGGATGCTGCTTTTACTGTTAAATATCACTTGAGGACAATATCGCTTGCGGTAGGATCCTCCCCTTCATGTTAACCTGGCGATGCTCTGACCCATTCGTGCTGTAGACAGGCCCTGCCACATGGCTTCCTTTGCTTTGATGCGGCTGGTGGGAAGCGCACAGCCTTTCATGTTGTCGGTGTTTGCTAGATTGCCTGGCTTCACCCTCGGTAGATGTTCTCAAAATCTTTAAAAGGAGCAGCTGTAGTAATATTGGTAGGTTTGAAAGCATCAGGTGATGAAAAATGGGACTTTTCTGCAACTCTGCTCACATGAGTAATCTCACAAAATTCTGGGATGACTTGCTTCAGTAGAGGCCATTAGTCATCAAGTCTGGCTCTGTACATCCTTGATGAGGAGCATATTGCTAGAGGAAGGTTGCTGCTTCTAAGAAGGCACAGCTTCAGACTTGCTGAGTAGATGGTGTTGTGGGCCACCATCGTCTATCAGTATCGTTGTTTTGAGAAACGTAACTCAAGAAATTGCTTCCGTGAGAGATTCCCATTATATTTTTATTTGGATTAGATTTGGTCCTAGTGGATCAGGGTGGAGTCTCCCTTTCCCTAGAAGCTATGTGCATTCATATCATGAATCACCATCTTTGCCCTATCGATTTGTAAACCAAAGATCAGGTCTTTGGTGGATATGTCAGTTTAACTCCACTGATTTTGATAGTCAGTTCTGTCGTAGTTTATTTCACCGGTTAAAATAGCCAAGACAGACTAGCATACAGTGAAACTATTACATATGGGTGTTTAAAGGGAAGACAGAAGATAAGAAGCCATCCAGTTCAGATGTTTTGGTAGTGTTTCCAGGCTTTTCACAGACAGCTGCACATTAATTTTCTTCAAGTTGCAATGCATTTTTCACAGTGAGGTGCGGGGTGGAAATGGCTGGAAGTGAGTCTCGCAGCCTTAGTTGTGCTACTTTTTCCAATTATTAGTTTTTCTCCAGTGTTTTAATTCAGCAGACTTTTTGATATGGGGTGCTGTACTGTGCAGTTATTAGCACTGAAAGGATACTTTTGTGTAAGCTGGGTCTGCAGCAAGGTGTGGAAATTCTTCTCAAAAGAAAGAAAAAATTGACAGCAGTGAAATGAGACTTCTGAACCTGGAAAAGCTCCAGTGAAGCTGGGGGACAGGCTATACCCGCAAAGAAAACATAGTCCTTGCGGCTCTGCTTCCAGAAGTTAGTCAAGCACACAGATTTATCCCAGTTCGTGACTTTGGCGTTACCTGTGCTTGGCTTAAGCCCTGTGCTGGACTGGCAGCCCCTGCTAGGTGTGTGGGGCCAGCTCAGAGCTCTGTGTCCAGCATCTCCGCACTGCTGGGGGAGCTGGGCTGGCTCGTGGAGCACCACAGCGGGGATTTCTCTGCAGCGCTCCTGCTCTTACTGAGCAAAGTAGAATTGGAGAATAGCCGGAAAAATCCAGCAGCAGTAAAAGGAGGCAAGGTTTTACGTGAAATAGTAAGGGCCAGCTAACTGGAGCTCTTCAGAAAAAGAAATAAATCGTACAAGTGATAGTATTAACAAAATGGTGAGGATAAAAATACCTGTATCGGGAAAAGTAAACCGCCAGGTGAAGATATAAAGTGGCATCTCTGACTAATGGAGGAAACATAACAAAGAAAACAGCAGAATTATGCGTATTAGAGAAAAAAGGTGATGTTGGCCGGTGATGTTGACCAAAACACGTCAAGGAAATGGAGAGGGCTTTTATACACTCTTTGAGGAGGGAGAAGAGAGAGGAATATTTGCTCTACACTAACTCCATTACTGATAATGTCTTAAGTATTTTATAATGGAAGGATAAAGGCCTATGAAATATTTGTATGGCAAAAAATCAGACAGCGTTGAAGATCTTGTAAGCTGCTAAGAAGGGTGATATGAATCTAGAAAACAAACATCCAATTAATGTATACAAAGAATTTGGTACAATAATGAGTCATGGAAAATTCTGAGCAGAGGAAAAAAATGCTGTATCATTTTTTCCAAAAAGGACAGTCTTGGCAGTCACTGACTAAAACAGTGTAACAAATAACAGAGGAGAGAAAATCATTATCTAGCATATAGTGAAATTGTGGATTTCACCAGTATAAACGATGTGAAACAAAGTTGATTGCTTTTTCTGATAGACACAAATCAGTGGATGGGGGTGATTACAGCTCATGTTATTTATGCTGGGGCTGTGATAAAACACTTGCTATCGCATTGCATTGAAACTTGCTCATAACATGAATTGAAGCTGTGTTTTGAGTCCTGTCAGACAGTCTGAAAGTGGTTAAGGCGCTGTAAACAATGCAGTGACACATCCAGACAGAGATTCACAGAGCAAAAAAACCTTTCTATTTAACATTTCCATTGATAAACGCAAACTTCAATTGCCCTAAGAAAATGTGTGCAAACTGGGAGGTATAGGAAACGAAGGATAAAGAAATAATTAATGGCATCGAGATATTTTATAGATAGACGTGTGAGTTAGTGACACAGCACCCAATGAATTATTTTTATGTCCTCAGTGTTCGCTTTATCTTTTGTTTAGGATTTCACATGTATACAAAGAACTAGATAAAACTCTTCCTTCTTTCTACGTAAGAGAGAGAGTTGACTGCATGCAGTAAATCTACTGGATGTCTCCTAGCACCAGAGTTGCTTTACTCAGAATGAGACTGAGCCAATGTTTGCAAGTGTCCAATCAAATTTGCAATGAAAATTCAGTGTTTTCTTACGTTCTTTCCAAAGGCTCTTCCTGGACATTTAGGCAGATTTTTGTCCGCATACATGTTTGCTAATCTTTCATTTTAAAAGTTCCCGTAGTTCTGCAAAGGGTCAGATACAACAAATACTACAGGACACCACTGGCTGGGTGCTAGAAGAATATATTTGGGACTTGTTTAAATGGGACACGTGGAAATGTCGGCACATGCTGGAGTGCTCTACTGAACAACTCTAAGTGAGACTGCTCATCCAAATGACTCTGTTCCTGCATGCTAGCTAATATCTACCAATAATAAAAAATGACTTTTGAATGACTTCTTGCAGAAGGGAGGATTACATTAACCCGAATAGTGACTTCCAAAGAATAATGCAAATGTCTGTAGTAAAAATAATCCAAAAGATCTATTCAGTGGCAAGTGGAAACCTGGAAATAAGGGATGTTTAGAGAGATCCAGGGATACAAGTTAACAACATAATAGTCATGTAACATAGTGCAAAAGATCAGAGTTTGGCAACAGAAAGTGCTGGTCTGTCTCCTGGTGCCTTTTCAGGAAGAGTACTGGTTCTGGTTCTTCCCATCTTTGCAGCTTATATAGCTCTTTGCACCACAGCAAAATGAGTTGTATTTGATGTGGTAGTTATTTTATTCCCATTCCATGCCAGTTTAATTTACACCTCTGGAGGTTTTAGAGAATTCAGCCCGTTTGTTTTTTCTCCCTTTCTGGACACCTTGATATCAGAAATATGTTGAGTCTTGGGGTTGATCATCAAAACCCAGAGAAATGCCCTTCTAACAAAGTGACCCCTTTGAGATGAAGAGTGACCCCAAACTGGTTCCTGGACTTCTGGTCCGTCTCTCTGACCTCCTGTGATGGTAGTGACAGAGTGCTTTCTGAGGCTCCTCCTTTTCCCTGGGGAACATACTTGAGGCATAGAAATATTTTCCTGAGGAGCTAAGATGGATTTTGACTTTCTAATTTAAGGTAAATGTCCTCAGGGACGTTGCTGATAGAGCTGCTCTCATTCAAATACTTTTGCAAACATGGGCAGGGCAGACTATTTCTGAAGCAATCTTAACACTACTTTTATGTCTTTTTCATATTACCTTATCAAAGTATGGGTATGTGCCATGATTCAGTGCAGAATGATCCAGGGAGCAAGCAGCTTCTCATACCTGTTTTGGTCCAGCTCTGTCAGCTCCCAGTGTTGCTGAGGCAGCTCAGCTGCTGCAGGCTTTACCCCTTCCTAAAGTACAGCTCCCGTTAGCGGCCAAAGTTGCGAAGGCTTTAATGAGCCTCCCTCGCAATAGTTCAGATGAAAGTCCCATTAGGGACCTTCCTAGACCCCTAGGTGGTGTTTGGGTCTCCGGATTGTTAAATCCATCAGGAAATGGGCACCTAAATTACTGTGAGGATCTTTGTGCTTTGTAGCTTGTAGATTAGCAGCCCGAGAGACTGCTTTTTTTGCTGCCTTTGTCCGCTGGCCAGAAACAGCAAGAGAGCTTAAAAAAAATAAAAAATCTTGCTAGAGGGGAAATGACTTAGGCTCAATTCAAAATTGTGTGCTTTAAGATGAGGCCAATGCTGGCTGACCTGCTCACTTTGTGTGACCATGCTGCAATATTATCTGCATCTGCTTTCCACTGTGAGCACATAATGTGATAGATAGCATGCAGTTACATTTCTTACACTTAAAGCAAACCACTACATTTGCTTTGGTAGTGCGGACCTTGCCTTCTGCCTGCATCTTAGTTCTTAATTACTCTATCTCCTTATAATCCTTCTTAGAAAGCCATTTAACCCCTATTTCTCTGAGCCTTGTGCCTCCTCCCCTGCTATTACACGTTTGGATTTAGAAATGAATTTATAAACCGCACTTTACAGAGATAGAGCCAGCTCCTGCAAGCCATCTCTACATAAAAGACCAATTAATCTAGAGAAGCAATCTTGAAGTAAGCTGATATTCACAGGCTTGATCTGTGTAAGTTTGATGTTATATAAATTGCCTATGGCTGTTTTTTTCCCCTTCTTTTCTTTAAAATATATCACTGGATCAAACTCTGAGAAAACTCAGTTGACTTCGGTGGTGTAAATTAAATTGTATTTTGAGAGTTGAGTTCGTCTGATAGAGGCTTTCTTTGAAGAATGCATGCTCTAGGAAAATAGCATTGTGACAAGCAGTAGCTTCAGTAACAATGGAGCAGGATGACTTTGGATAAAAGAAGTTTCTTTTAATCAGGAGAGCTCTAGAGATCGTTTTTATTTAGCATTTTTCACTGCTTCCTCTGGAATAGAATTTTAGTTTTGTGAAGTTTGATGTAAATGCTCCAGGGGTCATTTCACAGACCATTGTTGTAGATAGAAACTATCAAAATAGAACAAGTCATTTCTTCAAAGAACAGGAAAACAGACAACAAAGAGAAAGACAATTACTGGCAAAGAAATTCTCTTCTATTGTAATGATAAATTGGTGATACCAGGATTTAAATGAAAACTTGTTTCCGAATTGGTGGTGAGACCTTTACCTTTATACATAAACTAAAGTGTATCAGAAGCTCTCATTGCTTTCTGAGAGGTTGGCAGTTTTAATATGAGTGCTATATATGATACCCTTGATTTCAGTGAACAGTTTATTCTTTAGAGAATATTTTCGCCAACCTCAATAAGGTCTCAAGTATGACATGCTGCGAATTGGGAATTGTACTGAATTTATAATTTTCTCTCTCGTTTTACAAGATTTAAGTAAAGTCAATCTGAAGAACCGTAATAAAGGACCAGAATTATCATTTGCGTAGTGAATCATACTTTAGAATTAAAAAAAAAAAAATCACATTAGGGAAATCCGAGGAAGGAAACTGTTACTACAAACAGGAAACTGATAAGAAATAACAAGTGAAGCCAAGTTGGATCAGGAGTCTGGAAATTCATAGATATTTGCAAATTGCAGTGTGGCAATCCTGAAAAGTGTTTAAGTTGTCCTTGAAGTCAATAGGAAATGAGAAAGCTTCTCTCCCCACTTGACCTCTAGGATATTTGCAAGCTTTGAAGTAAATATTTTTAGTTTTTTTTTTTATTTAAAACAAAACGGCCAAAAACCTAAAATACTAATCATCCACAATTTGCACTCAAAGAAGGATGGATTCAAAGTGTGCTGAGGACAGCGGGAGGTTTTTCCGCTGGTTTCAAGTTCACATTCTCCTCTCCCTCCATCTCTCACTTCCATAGCTATGTATAAAATCACAGAGCTGCTCTTTTTACAGCTGGCTTTGCAACAGTGTCATAAGATGCTGTGAGACTAAACGCATTAAGATTATGAGGACACAGGAGCGGTTCAAAGCTATAATAAACTTCTTCAGTTTTTCCTTACCTGACTAGTCATGCTGCATATTCCCAGCCAGACAAAGAAGACGGATGCTAGAACTGAAATCTTTGATAATTCTGATAATGTAGACGTACCACAAAATCATCAAAGATCATGTTGCTATTAAGCCTTTTCACGAGGGCATTTCAGGAGCTATAAATGAGGATAATAATAATAAATGCTTGAGGCCCATATACCTTCCCTTCCCCTCTACTACTACCACCTACGTGAAGTCTCTGCTCTGCGTTATCAGTGGAAAGAAGGTTGTTGTAGGTCACAGGAATGAAAGAAGGCTGTGACATGGCAGGACTCCTGATTTCTGGTTACGTACTGCCTAGCCGTGTCCCTTCCCCATAGTGTGGTGAGACACGAGCCGTGTCCCTGATCTGGAGAGCACCGTGGCTTGTCCCCACTGATCTGCCTAGGCGCAGTTGGGTAGCAAGGCGTGGTAGATTAGGGGTTAGTATTTTTGTATTGCCTGCTACCTGTGACACCTCACTGTGCTGTTCATGAAGGCAATGCACTGTGGAGAATCGCCTGGCCAAGCGCAAGGGAAGGATAGTCCTGTACATCAGCGGTAACAACGGACAAGTTATACCTGCTTTGGATTTGTATCTTCCTACCGTTGGTTCCTGGTAGGCTTCTCTCTGTTGATTTAAACACAATATTGATGAATACCAGTGAATAAGTTGGCTGGTGCAGGACCCTCTCGGCATCTCGCAAGGTGGTGAGTGCCCACGGAGCTCTAATGGCCACCTTTGTGGTTTCAGCCGACTCACTGCAGTCCCTGGCCCCTTTCCAGAAGTGTCATGTTCCCATGTGCTCTTCCGAGAGCTGGTGCTGAGGGGTGTCTTTCTCTGCTGCATTGTTTGGACAGCCTTGCCCATACCTCTCATTTCTCAGCTGATGAGCTTTGTGTCTACATTCTGCTCCCCATATATTCACAGAAGCTCATGCTGACATTAATAGTTATATAGGCACACTGGAGGGCTCATAAGGAACGATATCTTCGTCTCGTGTGAGTAGGCACAGTAAGCGCTAGCTTACACCTCTGTTGTTCGGATGCCTTAACCTTCGTCTCCATCCCAGGTTGCTGGGATACACGGCAGCTAAAGTGACAGATACACATGGCTTTTAGTTACCCATTTTTCTGTCAGTAGACTAGGACTGCCATATTTCAATATAATCCGCTCTAACTGTGGCTCTAGTTCTGTCAAAAGCCCAGCTAAAACCTGGGCTAGGTGGCTTGTCCTGTTCAGCTATACTTTTAAAATATTTAATAGGGTGTGGAGAACTTTCCTTTTAAAAAGATTTTTCCTTCTCCCATTTAATTTCATTGCTGAGGTGTTCATGTTCTATTTATACATTCGTAGAGCTGGGATACTGCTGTCAGATTTGCTCTATTCACTTTGACTTACTTAAGACTCCCTAAACACCAAAGTGGCAACTGCAATCAGATTGAAAAGAGGAGGTGAAGCATGGGCTGCTTCTGCAGCAAACCACAGGACTCTTCCAGCCACTTGAGATACAGATAATACAGGTTTTACAAAATGTTGCTTCTCTGTCGAGAGATCATATTACCTTTTTTTGTGCACTTTTATAGGATTGCCAAATCCCCACTTGCAGGAGAACTGTGGATCTAATCCTGGACGCCCCTTTCAGAGCTTCGTCCTTAAAAGGGTGCAGATTTCTTATGCCATGGAAGTTGGGAGAGTTTGGTATATTACATGGTTTGGTCCTGAGCGATATTTCATTGAAAAGTAATTACTAACGCAGTGGATTTGGATGGTGGCCCTTTTCTGAGACAGTTAAAAACTTAACCTCTGTAGGGCCAACTGTTTGCTAGCTCAGCAGGAATACCAGAACCTCAGAAGAAGCGCAGTCTGGTGCATTATGGAAGCTGAGCTTCGTTTTTGTGAACCAGATGGTGAAAAAGGCGTCTGTTGAAAAGAAAAGATTTGATATTAAGAGTTTGTCTACTTGGAGTTTAAAGTATTCTGGACTATCTGAATGAAAAAATAAATAGTCTGTTTATAAAATGACTAACTAGGACATGTGGAGAATATCAATTTTTGAGAATGCTTCATTTTGAGGAGTTTACCAAAATTTAGATGTTCCCTACAAAATATTTCGGGGAAACTCTGGAGGCCGTGAGGGCCCAGGAGGGCAGATATGTCCCTCCGAGCACTGTGGTGCCAGTGCTGGTCTCTAGGCTCTGCCATTGCTGTAGCCCCCATTTTGGTAGGTGGATCTGCTTGCACTGTCTATATTTATTGAGAAAGAAGACATTCTTTGAAGGATAATCATTGCTTCTGATAGATGTTTAAAAGTCTTCTCTTCTGAGCTTAAAACTGATTGTTTTTCCTGTAGTTTCCTCCCTGCTCCTATCCCCAGAATAATCTATTTTCTGCCTTTTCATGTGTAGTCTCATAGCATTAAGCTTACAAATGTACTGTGTTTGTGCTGAATATAATCTACTTAACAGAAAATGTTTGCCTGAGGCTACAGATCTTAACCAAGCATTAGGCAGACCTATTCAGCCATAGTGACTACTGGCCTGCAAAAGCCAGTTTTCTTTTTTCCTTTCTTGGCTGCATAAATCTCAGAGAATTCTTACTCATGTGTTAAAGCTTGTTTGGCCTGAGGAGTTAATCCGTTCTAAGACGAGTCTTTTTCTCTCATAGGTATGGATATGCATGAAAGCATGGTCTAAATCCAGAATAAATTTCTTTAGAAACTAGCCTTCAGAGCCTTCTGCTGAGGAAAGGACTGTCAAAATGTCTTTGACAAAGCGTAAGCTTCTGGAAGATTGATGGCCTGGAAACCTGAAAATTATAATTGAAACTGAATGTTAATATATTTTTAGTAGGGAAAGAGTAAGATTTTCTTTCTAAATTTCAAAACATTCATCTTATCCTTGGGAAGATGAAATGTTTCCTTTTGGCATTTCTAAATAAAATATTTCAACATGACCTTTTTTCATTGAAAATAAGAGGAAAAACTGAAAGGTCTGAGAGTGAAATGATCATAGTTTTTTAGTTCTGGATTATCAGAAGCATATGGGAGCTTTCATTTCATTGGAGAAAACAATTATCTTTGGGCTTGCCAAAACTAAATGCTAATTCAGCTCCCAGCTGAAGAGTACGTTATTATTCACCTATAGAAGAGACCACCACCGCTGTTGTCTTTAACATTTCCTTATACATCATAACCTTAATTTAGGTCCATCTCTCATTTCACTTGGCAAATTAAATTGTTTATTGTTGGAAATATGATTGTCTCTCTAAAACAGGGGGCACAGACCCTCCTGCCTTCTCTTCCTACAGCTACCAACCAACTTGAGTTCCAGTGATTAAGAGGTTTTATCCATTTCCTGACTTCTAGAAGGGTTTGATACACCAATAATACTGTGCCTCCCTCTCTCCCTGCCTAAATTTCTTCTCATAAAAATACTTCTTTAGTTGTTTGGGCTCACATTCATTTGCATGAATTCACCCTGGCTCATTAGGACTGCAAGGGAGGCTAGTTAAATGAGACTGAACATAATTATAAAGGAGCCTTTTTTTTGTTTCTTAGGATGAAAGGATTATAGTTATGCAGACTGCAATATTGAGTAATGAAACCATTTGTAACAGGAAGAATTATGTGTAAGATCCTGCTAGGTAAAAGGATAAATTTTGCTTGCATGCAAGTACAAGAAAACCTCTGTACTTCTAAGATTACCCAGTTAGATCAGAGTTTCTTCTCCCTGAGCCATCCAGCAAGGGATATATTAACTCCGAGAGCTCCCGAAACAGGTGAATAGGAGGCGTGCGCACTCATACCCCAACTCTGTGGCTCCAGGATTGCAAGTCTTTTTGTAGTGCCACCGAGCGCTCTTTTCCTAGAAAGCATGTATAGCCCAGTCGTCCCCTTCCCTGACCCCATGTGCAGCTCTGCAGGCAGCTTCTCCCCCTTGGGCTCTATGTGGAGCCTCACAGTTTGCCTTCCCTGGTCCCACGCTTGTCTGCCTCCAAGCCTGCAAACCACCTGGCCCCCTACTGCCATGTGCAACCCATAATATCACTTTTGTGGTTTGGTTTTTCCAAGCATGCTTGTAGCCAAATGACAATACAGATTCAGGTGTTCAGTGCCTAATTTACAGTCTGCACAAAGTGAGTTATTTTTGGTTGGGTTACCCCTGCTTTGGGAGCCCTGTTACAGCTACAACCCAGGAGCCAGAGGGGCGAAGCATCTGTGAGTGGGAATATCCTAAATCATCTGGGCTGTGGGTTGTGCTGTGCAGGGCGTGGGCTTGTCACTGCTAACCCGAAGGTTGGTCCTTGTGCTAAGTGATGGGCTCCTTATGAGCTAGGAAAGACGAGGAGAAAATATCTCCTCTCTACCATGTCTACCATGATTTAGTTTGTGTTGGGTAGCAAAAACCCGATCAATGAGGCGTGTGGTTGGAGAAGAAAAAAAAAATTAGTACTTGATTTTGCACCTGGTGGCATCATACATACCACTTTTTCTTCCTTAAAATCACATTGAGTGTGAAAGTGCAATGGTCCTGTCAACTAGCTATTAGCCAGTAGCTCATATAATTATTATTTCAAAATATATGGGCTTGTCATCTGTGAAGGACATGGGGATGGCATTTAATATTCCATTTACATTCGCCTCTGTCTGCAAAACTTTAGTCCGGGCTCTGTAGGGTGTTTCTCCGTTTGGGACTGATCACGGTGGGAGCAGGCGGCTGGTGTGGCGGGTGCTCAGCTCCTGGAGCTGAGGGGAGAGGAGTCTGCTTGAGCCCTGTGGGACCAAACCACGGACAGGTGCAAATTGCTTCTGGAAAGGAGATTGTTATGAGAGGATTTGACTTTCTGTCAGCGGAAAGCCTTTCCCATGTTCTCCTGACAGATTAGGCAAACTGTGGTGGGAAGAAGAAGCCCTGAGGGCTGAGTCTTGCTGCAAGCCCGTAGCAATAAAAGGTGAATGTGAGGATTTTCACAGCTAGGGAGCCCGGAGGTCGTGACAGCAAGCCCATTGCCCTTCCCCAGCCCGAGGTGGCAGAACTGGTCACCGTTACCATCCAGGTTGTCTTGATCTCCACCCTTGCTCAACTAAGTCTTCGTTTTCTGAATCTCATCCGTGAAGAGGGGCAAGAGCATCTTCCAGTCTTGGTAAGATGTTGTGAGGCACCTCCCTCTCCTTATGAGAGTGGTGATTTTGGTCACTTAAACACTCCCTCGTGACAAGAACCATCAGCACAGACTTAGGTCCTTGTCGCGTACCTCCTGCAAAGACGCTTCCCTGTGTTAAACCCATCTGTAACCCTGGGATTATGCCCTCTCCTTCGGCAGCGGCGTGCAATACCTACTATCACTACATCTTGAGCCACATTGACTTTCAATGGCCCTGCTCATCCTCTTTTAGTGAGTTTACCAGTGGCCAGGACCCACCATCAGGGTCGCCTCAGGCTCTTCCCGCACCCCCGAGGCTCATGCTTTGCTGCAGCCGGCCCAGCAGCATCCCTCTGTGACTGAGCTTTTTATCCGTAAGGGCCAAATAAATCACTAATGCTATCTGTCTGCCCGTGATGACTGAAGAGCACTGAATGTTTTGCCGCATAATAACGCGAAGGTGCTGGTTTCTTTGAGACTGTTCCAGTGAATCACTGTAATATATTTGTACAGTGAAAGGGATTTAGAATTAATGCTGCCAAAATCAAGGCTGTTGATGTATAGTCCTCCTTTCTGTTTGACGTTATTTACGTTTTTTTAACCAGAACACGTCGGCCACATGGTTCATTTTCCCCTAAATCACTGCCCGCAAATCACGAGGTCAGTTTGCTTTTTTATGTCAGCCTTCTGGTTCTCCAGGGTGCTGACAGCAGCACTTCGAGGGCAGCTCAGCCTAGAATTGAAATCTGGGATTGCATTTGGTCATGATTTGCTGCAGCATCACGCAGTCCAAAAAAAAAAAAAAAAAAACCAAACCAAACCAAACCAAACCAAAAAACCAAAAAACAAAAAAACAGCCAAGAGCTTGAGCTCAGGCAGATGGCCTGTGCTTGTAACCATCCTTCATCGTGATGGCTGCTGACAGAGCAGCTGTAGTTTGCTGCTAGTCAGTATTTTGCATTAGAGACACTAGTATTCCTAGGATATGAAACTTGGCAGTAGCAGTTTGCTTCACTTGAGCATCTTTTGTTCAAAAAGAACAGCATGGTAAAGGGAAATCACTATTTTGAAAAGCGAATGAACCGCACTGCCTTTGAGATAAACTGCCAGCACGTAACTTTTGCTCTCTCCCTGTGTTTTTGCATTTTTAAAAATTGTGTCTGTGTTTAATTGTGGTGTTACAAAACTGTTATATAGGCTGAAGGTGAAAGCCTAAAAAAGCAAAACAGCTTCAAAGCAGGTCACAGATCTTTTCCAGAGGCCAGCCCAGAGGCTATGGTGAATCAGGGAGCAGTGTAGCCGAGGTTGCTAGGGGAGGATTGGATTTAGCACTTTATTCTTTCTCTCTGTGAATCCAATCGATGATATAAAGCGATTTTTCAGCAGGACCCCCCCCCCCCCCCCCCGGAGATTGCCTGACTTTGCCTTCTCTTATGTTGGATTTGCCAGTCCTCCCTGAGGTATCAGGCTGATAGAAAGGCTGTAATTTATATTTGGTGCATTAGGTTCTGTGTGTGCGCGTATGTGTGCGAAATACTCAGCCAGTGGTGGAGGATTCATAGTTAGTTTTGCACTTCTGTGCTTAGTGGTGCATAGTTATCTACTGATTTGCTGTAGTAGAGCTGAGCTGCTACGACAATTCACTACGAACACTGATATGACAATTCACTGCGAACAGTGACTTATGGCAGGGCATACCAAGCATTAGCCGGACAATTGCTTGCTGTTTGACAAATAATAATAATAAGTAGCTAATAAGAAGTGGAGTAGGACATTACAGAAAGAAGAGCACGTGGAAGGTAGCAGGTTGGACGGCTTGGACCGAATTTATGGGGACATAGCTTTGCCTGCTCCATTTATGGAGTCTCCCTGAATGCTACCTTCAAATCTCATTGATGGGGGTTATCTATATATTGTATGTGATGAGGAGCTAAACAAATTGGTGCTGATGGTATCGCCATCTGACATGCTAAAGCTTTGGTTGTCGTCTCCCCAGCTAGCATGTTTGTGGAAGTGCATTACAGGTTGTGCCTGGGCCTTATTGCTACCACATGGTCATAATTTCCTGACAAAAATTTCAGTCCTCAGCGTTTCAAATGAGAGAAATGAGGGAAAAATGTCTACCAAGTTTGCTTCTTAGAAAGAAGTATTTTGCTGGAATTTGAAAGTTTTCTGCATTGTTTTCTAATGGATTTTTCACAAGCATGCTTTTAGCTGGAGAACCTGAATTGTTGAATTGATATTTCAGTATGAAATACTATCTTTTCCTTTTCAACTGGAAAAAAGAAAAACAAAAAAACCCCACAGCTCAAACAGTCCCGCCTTTCTCCCTCCTTCTAGTCTTCGTAACAAATGAGTTTTTAACATCCCAGTGGATTCATCCTAAATAGCATGAGATGGTGGACGCCTATCCGAGGTGAAATGGCCTATCCTCAGAGATCCTATCTCTCTCCATGTGCTGTGTAGGCAACTGTAACAGGTGACTCATGTAAGACAGCTAACTTTTAGATTCCAAACTCAGGACAAATTTAATGTTGTTAAAATAGCTACACTTTGCATAGAAAAATTGAAACATGTTTACGTTTTGTCTGTGCTTAATTCTGATTTTCAGAGCCATTGATAATGCATTCAGTTGACCACGGCAGTCCCAAACTGAGGTATAAACATGTAATGCCCATATAACATGGCTTCATTCTCACGTGTCTTTCCTTGAATATTGAGGCTTGCTTAATACTTGCAAAGTGCACTATGATCTGTGGCGGAAAGATATTGCGGAAATCCATGCCGACATTAGTCTAAGAAATGTAGAGTTAACAGTATTTGGAAATCGGCTCTTTTACATGCACGTTGCCTTTCAGTGTATTATTTTTATTTTATTTTTTTTTAAATCTAGACTACATTGACCTTGTGCTGGCTCCGTCACGCTGGCTGACATAAGACAGATGATGTCGGCAGATGAGAGCCTGGCGTAACAGACTGCATGCCAAGTGGCTTCGAACAGCATCCGTTGGCCTTGAAGAGAGGAAGCCCGTTTGCACAATAAAAGCATATTTAGCAGCGCTAGCTGCCTAACTGGCTGGAGAAGCACATGGCCCTGCTTTTATGTCATGAGCTTTTCTTAGCGAGAAGACAGATGGATTACCAGGCCAGCTTTGCAAAACTGCAGAAATGGGGCAGAAATGGGGCCAAATGCTTCTATTTTGCCACTTCTTGGAGCTCTGCTAAGGTTGTAGCTATGACTGCTACAGCAGGAGCTGCTCCAAGAGGCAGCTTGGAGGTAGCGTGGGAGCAGGGCTCCTGCCGGGTGTCACGGCGCAGGACTGTTTGTGGATACGGTATGCGGGTAGCCCTGAAATGCTGAAGCCGGGCTGGTGTGGCATGGCCCTTGGTGGGGCAGGTGACATGCTGTGGGACCACGCGAGGTGATCGGCTGTCTCTCGGAGCAGGTTTTCCATCCAGAGGCCCAGCAGCAGCTGGTGCTTCGTCAGAGTGCCTCTTGCATCCTAGTGAGCGGGGCCTGAATGGGACCTAACTGAAAACCACCTGGGCTCGGGGTGGATAAATGTACTGGATATCCTGAGGCGTGCTTTGGTTCTCTGTAAGCACAGTAAGGAAGCAGATATAAACTAAACACTGGATTAGAAGATTTTTCATCAGCTGTCATTTAAAGTTGTAGAACTAGAAGAAGAGAAGAACAGTACAGAACGGGTATTGACATGAGAGCTTTTCTCACTCTTTTCAAATATTTGGGCATGGCACAGCTATTACTTCAAAATTTCATATTTTCCGAAAACAATAGGAACACGAACCACTGCAGTGGGATCCTGTTTAGGAAATGGACTTGCAGCAAGCTAGTTGTATGTCAGTGTGTGCGTGTGTGTGTGTGTAGTGAGCTTGTTAAGAGCTCAGACGCTTAATTTTAAGCAGTCTGAGAAATCCTTTGCTAAATGGAGATTAATTTAGGTACATGCAGCTCAATGCAAGTGGTGTTCCAGATGTGGGGGTGAAGGGTAGTTTTTGTCTTTTCTTGTAATTGCTGTCCTGCTTTGAACGTTGCCTTTGATGCTTTTTTGGATTAATTTCTGCAAATTTTAGTGTTAGGGTATTAGCCCCACAGACAATGCTGCACTGCCTTCCCCATCTGTCCCCTGACAACCTGTGACACAACAAGGACATCTACTCTAGCTATCACTTGCCACTGTGAAACAGTAAAACAGGACTGAGCCTTCCATTTTGTAAATTCTTGTAAAATAAGGAACTTATTCGGACTCTAATTTAGACTAAGTAATACGTGCCCTACAGCCTTTGCACAGGAAAAACAGCTCATAAAGTCGGGGGAAATCGTATGCAAATTCTGTAACACCGGGAACAAATATTGCACCCATTTTAGCTTTGCATGCAGTCAAGCCTGTGCAACTCTTCCTGTGCTCTGCTGTGACAGGCACTGTGGTCTTGTTTCTATTTAGAGCCTAGACTGACTGAACTTTTGTTTGGCAAGGGCTGGATTTTAGCTCTCTTCCTGCACAAGGGAGGAACTGGGAGTAAACACTTTTCCTGAGCTATTGTTACTGCCGGGCGCAGATGCGAGCAGCTCGGCCGGCCCGTGTGCGTGTCAACGGCTATCCTCAGGGGCGGCGAAGGGGACAAGGACAAGATGGGATGTCTAGCACCTGCTGTCCGCCGGGGGCACGAGGCTGGTCTGCCTTGGCTAGGACCTAAGGCTGGAAAATCTCATCGGTGTCTTGAATTTCGATAGGGAGGGAAGAAAGTTGCCATCACCCCAAGAGATGTAAATTTGTTTCCTCAATTTGTTATGGTTCTTTGCTGGCTGAAAAGGATCTCTGTCGAAATCCTTTGTAACTTTTTCCCATGGGAGTTTTGCATATAAATATAGACTAGAAATAGAGGAAGGGGAACAAGCGATTATGAGAGGTTTGCAGGGAAGTGTTGCTGCAGCTGTTCTAGCTGGAGCTTCAGGTCACAGCCTCCAAAGGGAGGCGAAGAGCCTCCTGTTGCTTTTTGCTTCCTTCACTCCCCATTTACCGTGCGACTTTAAATGACTTTCTGCCTTGTCCTGAGTTATATTTCTGCCCTCCCGTATTCTGGGGGACTGCATCCCTTTCAGCTCTCCGAAGACATGCCCTTGTCCCAGGCCAGGTTAAGGTATCATTCTGCTGGTGACCACCAGCACATGTTTATCTTCAAAAATGCTTTTTTATCTTAGCAGTGTCAAAGGTCTGCCTGTACGTGGCTCAAGTTAAGCATATACTTAAGCAGTTGGGGTGCTAGGAATGGGCCGTTGTGATCCTGCTGCGAGGCGTTTCCCCCTTGATGTCCGTCAGGATACTCTACATAAAGCTCTACAGACCTTCAGGGCCAAGAAACTTGTAATCCTTTATGAGGGGTATCTGACATTCAATGTCAGAGCAGAAGAAACTGGCATCTAACAAACTTGTGTTTCCATTTATAAAACATGCGTGTATTTGTCGGGGTGCCACAGAGACAGACAGCCCCGACAGGCTGCACCATTTAAAGGGAAGCATGAGGCCGGGTTAGCACAGGTGTTGGAGAAATGATCCGTAATTCACAGAAGGGAACAGATGGCTTTTGTTGTAATGCCTATGTTTACATTTAATGTCAATATTCCTCCCAGAGCATCAGCCTTTCAGCGATATATAGCAGCATAAAAGCATCTGGGAAGACAAGGGACGCACTTTTGGCCTCAGAGCAGCTTCTTATTTCAAGAGAGGGAAAGCCATCAAGTCCATGCTCTGCTGTCTTTGCTGTCTGCCTCCTGGTGGGCCTTGCAGATGGAGAAGGGCCTGGGGGGGATCCTGTCCTGCCAGAATCCTTAAAGAGCCTCCTTGTGCTGGGATTTGCTGCCTTGCTTAAAATTGGTTTCCGGCTGGTTCTGTGAATGCAATTAGTCACTGGCACACAGGTGGAAGATGAAAGTTAATTCTGCAGCACCTAATTAGCTGGCATTGCCGGAAGACTTTGAAAGTGGAGAAAAATCATTGTGACTCTGGCAGCACGTTCTGGAAATCTAATAGCACAGCAGTGTGGTATACAATATTTCATCTGAGAACTAGTTGTCACCTTTAATGACCTTTTGTCTTTCTACTAAAAGACAAACAAGAAGCTTGAGTCTCAATTGGCATAAACCAGTGCAGCTCTACCAAAGATCGTGGAGCTCCACCAAATGTTATCAGCGGAGGAAAAATGGAGCCTCTAAGTTAAATGATGACGAAATTATCCTCGTGTGCACATATGAAAATGCACACACAGGTGTGTACGTGCGCACACACTATTTAAAGGTGACTTTTTTTTATTTGCTTGTATTTAGTTCACCTTGGAGGCCCTACTTGAACAACAATCATAAATGAGATGTCATCAGATTGTTAACAAGTCCCCTGTTTGTTAACAAAGCAATCGCATGAATCGTAATTAAAAAAGCCAATTAAAAGACTGTCTGAGTAATATTCCTTCCAGTCCCTTGACACATGCATATATTAGAAACGCATCTGATACAAAGCATAGGACAAAAATGATCGATAGCAGGTTACAGTGCTCTTTATTACAATGAATTAATTGATCACGTCTAGCAGATCTTCCTCCCAGTGGAAGCTTTGAGTATTGAACGCATTTCTTATTTCTCTCTGTGTTGTTGGAAACTTGCCACATGGTTTCATATCACCATTTTAATTTATTTGTGACCTGAGAAAGTTGTATCACCCTTGAGACAGTTAACTTTCAGCTAGATAGTTTGATGAACTTTTAGGAGATTTGGGGATGGGCATTATAAATTTTCTGGTAGGAGAGTAGAACTCCCCAAATCCAATTTGGGGTCAGCAGGTGCCACCTGAAAGCTGTGTTGCTCAATTGGTTTTCCTGCTCCTTGATCCGCTCTTACTTGAATGGCATCCCATTGTAAAACTAACATACCCCAGTGATGTTACCCAGAGCCATTCTTCATAGCATTGGGTGGCGGAGGCCAAAGGTGAGTGGCTGCAGGAAACATCCCTTCGATCTTGAGTGGAGTCTTCTTGTATGGAAGACAATAAAGACGTGTTGGTGGAGAAATGGTGAGAAAACTCGCTGTCTTCTATGCTATACTATTTGACAGATTATGCCCTCTTTCTGGTGGGTATTTGGTGGCTCTTAAGCTTTTCTCAAGCATGAAAGCACTTGTCAGAGTCATAAGGACATGGGAGACTAGCCTGTTATTTTTTACAAGCTCTTTCCTGATGGAAGGTGTCCTGTTGGAGGCTCCTAGAAATGGCCTATTTTAGAGTATTAAATGTAGAGAAAGTAAGTATTCCAAGCCTTTCATCAGTCTGAACCTATGCAGATAATGGATGAAACACTGTAGAATTATATCAGTTATTTTAGAACTGTGTTCTGTTTTTTTCCCTTACCTGTAGAGTGAGAAGGATTATCTGTTTAACATGCAGGACTGGGAGCCAGAACTCAACTTCTAGATCCTATTCCTGACTTTTCTCCTGATTTGACTTTAGGTAAGGCACTTACTTAAAAATATGGTCTGGCTCTCCAAATAGCTTGCAGAAAAGTGTAGTATCTCCAGTAAAATAAGGATGCTCTTGTGGGGTGGATGGAGGAAGGATCTTCCTTGGGACTCCACAAGAAGCCCGCAGTAGACCAAGGAGGAGGACTCATGCCACAGGTCAAAATTAACCTGCCTATAGATTATAAAAGAACCCAGCTCCTCGTATTTGCAAAGGGATTTGAGATCTCCTATCATTCTTACAAGGTGCCGTTTACTAACTCCATCTCACATGCTTTAACGGAGATGTGTCTGCAAGCCTCATTCTCGCAGCTCCGAACGTATCCAAGTCCAGCTATGCGTAGGCGATGGAGCAGGGTGGGAGGGTTCAACTCCTATTTTCTCCCCTTAGGAAAAAAGTGTTTTGGGGCTTACGATATCAAAAAACATATATAGCCGTCTATGAATTTCTTGCTGATGCGTTTCCTGGAAGTTGCTTTGTGCGAAGCAGGAAGAAGAATAGTAAGATAGGTTTCAGTGTTTTATCAAAGATGTTGTCAAAATACAAGTTCATTATTTAACTCTCTATTTTTATGGCCTGATTGGCATTAAAAAGTCTATCTTTGATGAAGATTTGTAAGGTTTTGTTGCTATGAACCAGAATATGCATTTGGAAATTCTGTTGACTGGCTCTGAGAGATGTATCCCTAGAGACAGTCTTCATTTCCATATTCATTAAGCTGTTCTGTGGTGTCTGAGAGAGACCAAAACCAGGAACCCCATAAGCCCTGAAGCCTGGGCATTTTCTCTGTTTCTGGACCAAGCATTTTGCTGCTGTTTCCTGGTATTTTGCTGCTTGAGGGATATGATCCTCAGGCATGTTTAGGAACAGGAGGCAGCCACGTGTCGTAGAAGAGGGGTGAGAAGACTAGGTTTCATGTTAAGAAGCATAAAGGAGTCACAGCTGATGCTCTATTGCATGTGTGACACATTTCTTCTGCGGCTTTTTCTCTTCTCTCTTGCTTATTCTTACACTGCTCACAATCAAAACCCGCTATTCCTGTTTTTGCCTTTGCTTTCCGTATGAAAAAGGGTGAATCTGTCCTTACCCTCCTCGTCCTGGGTTTCTATCCTTTCCGTGCCCAAGCTGTAACCCCTTCCACTCAAGCTGTAATTTTTCAACAAAGAAATTCTCCACTTACCTGCTCTAGTGCTTCATACTATGCAGCATCAGGCCCTAGATGAGCATTTGGCCCTGCAGTAGCAATTCATGAACCTTTCAGATAGTAGTTGCAATTCCCCAGCCTGCTGCCAAGGTCTGAAATAAAGTTGAACTACGTTATGTAGTATGGACTACACTGTCTCCCTGTTACATTTATTTACAATTTTTAAAACTTTTTCTTTTTTTTTCAAAAAATTACATTTTTCCTCAAATATGAGTAAGTAGGATTTTCATTTAACCAAGTAAGTGTGTATTGACAGTAAGTCCAGTAAATTCTCTTGAGTGATGGCAGCTGTGAAAGCTAGTGGAGGTGAGGTCAGGATCAAGGTGCACTTTCACCTTTGATTTAAGGCAGTCGAACTCTGTGCAGCCGCTAAGTCAGTGCTGTTCCCTGGTCTCGTTCCCTATACGTCTTTCCACCTTGGCCACCCATTGCCACTTTCTCCTTTATGTCTGCACTATCACTTGCGCAGCTGTGTGCTGAACCAGTTCATGGAGCTGTTCTGGCTGAAAACTAGTTAAAAAGAAAAAAAATAAAGCCTTTCTGATGGATCTGGTTCTTCAAAGCACAAGTTTTAGTGCAGGCACAAGAGTGGAGGAGAGATGTGTGGGTTGGGGGAGGCAAACTGCCCCCAAAATCTTATTAACTTACTAAGCTATTATTGAAGAGACTTACAAACATACAGTTTTTCTGGCTGAAAATAATAGTGTTTTCCATGCTGTTTTGCACCAAGCTGTAGAATTCTGTATGGTGGGTATCACCACCTATTAAATTTAATGGGATAATCTTAAAATGTTGAAAGTGTTCCACTTTCTCTAGGGGTTTACTTGCAAGGATGGCAATGTCACCTTCTGTTATTTAATACTTAGGGTGATGAGAACATGAACTGATTGACTGTGGCTCATCCTATGATCCTTTGGAGTCAACGGATGTCTTTTGTTGACTTCACTGGGCAGCACATGATGCCAGATGAAAGAGCCACTGCTTTACTAAATGCTATTTGCCTCTCTAGGTTGCAAAAATAAATAATCTCAGACACTTTCAAAGATGGCTGAGCTAGTGCTGCACATTTCTCACAGTCAAAGGATTGCAGGCTGACCTGACCTTTTCAGGCTGAAAATGGTCGCTGAAAGGAAAAATAAGATAATGATGATAATAACTCTTGTAGTCATTACTGGACTGCTGCTGAAAGGGATTTGGCAAAGGCTGGAGAAATGTCACAGCAAAAAAGAGCACCGTCTCTACTGGAAGATGATTGCATCTGACCCCATCTGGTGCCCACTGAGAGCAGTGAAAACTCACTTCACTGGTTTCAGCAAGAGCTAGGGTGGCTGAAGGCCCACAGAAGACCTTGCTCAGAGTACAACCCTGAAGTTTCGTGCTTGTGATGGCGTGTTATATGGGAATGAGTTGGCCCTAGCAAACCATGTCCACAGCATGGTAAATGCAGTTTCTTGGAGGGATGTGGCCAGCATTCAGGGCCAGCCATGCTCGCAGGGTCTGTTTGGGTGTCTAAGTGATAATGCCTTCCTTTCAGGCTGTGTTTTTCCACAAGTAAAGCCCCCACTCGCACAGTTTGCTCCTAGTTCTTGTGCTCAGCTTCTGTGATGATGATAGCTGCTTCATTAGCTGCCTGAAGAGTGGTCCGTGCACATTAGCATCATTTTATCTAGCCAGTAACTGTGAGCATTACCCTGGGAAGCTGTATAACGTCCATCACAGGAGGTTTCGTAACGGGTTAGGCAAACTTCTGCCAGGAATTGTTTAGGTATGGGGACAAGAAGATGGACTAGAAGGTTCCTTACATAACCTTCCAGCCCTGTCATCTCTTGCTTTAAAACTCTGTGACAGTAGTAACACGTTATTTCTATGACAAGCATGTCTAGGAGGCTCAGTTAAGATGTGGGTGCCTGTTTGACCAGGAGTTATTTAGAGACTGCACCACCGCATTCAAAACTGAAGTGACAGCCCAGCATGTCATGGGTGTGTGAAGAGATACCCAGGGAGGGGTTGTCCTACCTAGCTGGAGATGTTTACATGGACATATACATGTCTAAGCCAGCCATCCTAGCTCCTCCAGCACTGGAGAGAGAAATGAGTATCATTCTAGATGTTTGAGATGAATGGGAAGCACCTGCTCTCTCTGCTGACCGTCATCCTAGTGGTCAAACTCTGCTGTGCGCTTAGCAAGATGAAGTCCACCTGTGGTGAGGTGAAGTCAGACCATATCATTTTCCTCCTGGGGGCCAGATAGCTGTGATCTGAAAGAGGCAAATGAGGTGAAATTCAGTGCCTCTGCAGATGTGTTTGTTGCAACACGTCGACCATGGGTGAGGGAAATCCTTTGGCCTGGTTGCTCTGAGAACTCAGCAGTTTTCTCCTTTCAGCAGGAACATGGTATCACGTAGATGCTTTCCTGTCAGCTCTTTGTTTCTAAACACTGATAAGGATTGCCTCTGTCCTCCTGCTGCCAGAGCTGTTGATGGCTCTCTCAGCTTCCCCTATCGTTCTGCAGAGATCTGCCTGCTGCAAATCAGACTGCTCACTGGCCTAGGACTAACCATTTATTTTAACACATTTGGGTTGGAATCCTGGAAGCTATATTTGAAAAGGCAATATAAAAAAAAACTTACCTGAAATGCCATTTATTTTGATTCCCCACAAATATTGATGATATGTTTTTCCTGAATTGTGGCTTTTATTCAGGAAATCTCTTCAGTTCAGCTTTACTTTACAGATGGCTCTGGCAGCATTTCAACCTAAGCTTCTGGTGGTGGAAACCTGGTGCTTGAATTAGGCTCAAGATGCAAATAGCCTGATTTTTGGAAAGTCTGGATATCTGCAGCTGCCTTACAGGCTTCTAAGTAATACAGTTAGGTCTGGGTTTTTCACTGCCAAAAAGGCATAAAGAAATTAGGCGTCAGGAAAGAGAAATGCGAAAGAATACGCAAAAATGACTTTAACAATTTTTAGATTTAGGAATGAAGATGGAAATAATGAAAAGCCCAGCTCAAGTTTTCCGCTGAAAAGCACTAACATGACTAATTTCAAAGGAGATTAAAGAGGAATGTGTTCGTGTTCAGGAGAAGCTTACAACTGGGCATTAAGCCTGGATGAATGGTGTGACAGAGCACCGCTGACAGATTGGTGCGCTGCTCACTCGTGGGCTCTGGACGATAGGAGCAGGAGAGAAAGCAGGAATATTTACTGATGCCAGAGGATATAATTAGAAATAATGAGTGCAATAAGAGAAGAGGACAGACTAGAAGCCTGAAACTAATGAGAAATGGGAACTTGCATCTCCTTTCAAAGCTCAGATTAGGAGAAGTGAGTGACAGGCAGTCCTTGAAAGCATGGGGATAGTCTCAGTGAGTTGAAAGCTCTGTCCCTGAATGCGCCAGCGCTAAAGAGGCCAGGCACTGGAAATACAGCTGCAAGAGCTGCTCAGACCCAGCACGTAGAGAGACTTTCGTGTCTGATATCCGATCCTTTGGGATATCATACCTTGGTGTGATACCAGGCGAAGTGAAAGCTTTTTCTCCCTTTCAGTGCGATTAGTCAGGGGGTCATAAGAGTGCTCAGTGGGACTGGGCTCCCTTCTTATCTCCTTCTGACTCCATTCTTTCCTTAAACAGGCTTTTTCTTTGTGTCTTTTTTTTTTTTTTAATACACAGCTAATCCCTATTGCACATGTAAATATAGATAGCATGCAGGTCTCTGAAGATTATGGATGCCCCTTTTGGCAAACAATATCTTTTAATAGCATTGTGTGCAGTTAATCCGGTTAAGCTAAGCAAAAGTATTGCTGGAACAAGCAGTGCAAATTCAGGGAAGGAATAAGTGACAATCTTCCTGGGAATTGTTATTTGGTAGCATTGTGGCAAGTAGGGTGGAAGTGGGAGCTTGTTTTTTTTTTTTTTTTTGGCTTTGCAGTGTTTATATTTGGAAGGCAACATGAGCAGAGCAAGCTGTTAAATTGCAAGAGACTCTTGCTATTTATTAGCTTGTATTATTATTATTATGTTATATCATATTTCCCAACAGAGCTGGAAAATGTTTATTGCTTCTGCTCTCTGCTAGGATCAGGTGTTTGATGCGCCAGGAACTGGCCGTAAGGGCTTGCAACCCTCTTTCCGCTCAATACTGATGAAGTGGGAAGGGGCAGAGGCAGCTCCCGTCCAGGTGAAGGGCTGGAACGGGAAGAGGTCTGCACGGAGAGCGCGCGCGGGAGACAGCCTGCGTCTCCCAGCTGATATCCGTGTTTCTAACCCTAGCAGGTTGCACAAATCCTGCTTTTTTCTCCTCCCCCCTCCCTGTGACCAGCACACCGTATCTTTGCTCTCTCAAGGGTGAACAGGCAGCGCTGGCGTCTTGTGAACGCACGAGGGCTGCTTTTTTGCCAGTACGTGCTGTCCTTCGAAGAGAACGTGTGAACCTCAGGTTTCTTGTAGCAGCTTTACGTAGCAGCACAGCTGTGATTTGGCTAATTCTCCAAGAAGAATAAGGCAAAACTCAGCATAAGTAAAATAAGCACACTTGCCTGTGACGTTTTCTGGATTACTATTAACTATTCGTTTTAAATTTAATGTTGAAGGCTATACATTGATTCTGATCAGCTTCTTGGAACAGCATCAATTTTCCACTTAGAAAATTGCTTTTTTTTTTTTTCAGCTGAACCCTATATGGGGTGTTGTTGGTAGGTTCTGAGAGATACTTTTCTATGGAAACTTACTCTTAGGGCCTGCAATTCAAACCCTTCTTACTAAAGCCTAGGAATTTTGAGCAATAAATAAATGCTATAGGAGATAACAGCTCGACTGGGGAAGGGACATTTAGACATTCAGAATATTAAGGCAAATTCCAGAAAAGTAAAGACACAGAGTCAGACTTACAGTTCACCTAAAAACAGGTTCATGGCCAAATTTAAAGATAATATGCCTGGATGAGAGTGGGGAAAAAACACGAAGAGAAAAAATTGTGTAAGAGCTGGCAAAAAGTAAGACGTGGCAATGGATTTACCATAAAATTCATTTTAAAAGACTGTTGAATGAAAAAATTTCTTAGATCAGTCAGGGAGAAGATAAAATCACGAAATAATGGAATTCCATTTTTCAGTGAGATGCAGAAGCGCTGTAGGAGGCCCATGACACGGAGAAGGCTCCCCTATCAACCTGCTATATTTGGAAGTTCAAATTGCTGAGGCAGATTAGAGACTCTGAGCCTGGTAAGCCAGTGCTAATGGGCGGTTTCCAGGACTTGCAGACATCACGTTGGCTTTGTGGGTATGCCTGTGCTGCAATCAAGGCACGCATTCAGCTTGTGTGGATATACCGGAGCTCATCTGGGTACTGAGGATAGTGTCACCATGGCAGCAAAACCCACTCAGGATGCTGGATCATTTAGGTGAAACTGAGCTCCATGCAGTTATGGCTGACCTGCTCTAAGTAACCAAGCTGGCTAGTTTAAAGCTGGCCAATGGTGCAGCTACAGCTGTGAGTTGCTGCCATGCTTGTAACTGCAGTGGAGATGCATCCTGAGTTTAAAATCAGTGCCCTTAATGGTTGTTTGTTGATAAAGCTATAGCACAGGAGAGGAGGAGGTGGTGATGGTGGCTGGCAGAATTCTGAGCTATGCACGTGTGACCAAGTGCAGAATTTCATTTGCGTTGTTGATTACAGTTAGTTACCAGAAGAAGAACCTAGTCCTTGGAGTGATTTTTGGACATATAGTTGGGTTGAAAGCCTGATAGATAACAAAAAAACTCCCCAAACCCCCAAAACCTCATCTTTTCCATGAGGGAACTGAGCACAGTCATGGCAAAACTCATGAAAAGAGCCCATTTAAGAATTTAGTTATGCTGCGTAACCCTCCCTTGTGGCTCTTGAGACTCCTCCGTGGGCATGGCTAGCCACTGGCAGGGATGGGGTGGCCAGAGGGAAGGACAACTGTTGGCGCCATCTCACCCAGAACTGTCATCTGGCCAGCTAAAGCTGCAAGAAGTTTCCACAGACGGAGCGGAGAGGAGAGATATAGACCTAACTCTTCCCGCTGAATTTGGAAGGAGAAAGGATTTCTTAATCGTTTTTGTTACTCTCCTGAGTTTTGAATCTCCAGTGGTAAACTGACATTCAGATAACGTTACCCACGGTGTTTCTTCACTGCACAGTGCTCTGTGGTACAGCTGCCCTCCCAGCTGTGCCGCTTCTGAGACCCTCCCTGGTGCTGGCTTTGCTGCAAAGGGGTTGCATGTCGGGTAAACATCCTGGAGGTGTGTTTGGAGAGGTTTGCCATGACAGCGACCTGGATGGTTGACACTAAACAGCTGTCTATAGCATTGTTAACCTGATATGAAGTCAACAAAAGAGGGTGTCTGAACATGAGTCGGATTCAGAGGGTTTCAATATCCTTTTCTTTGCTTTACTGTGATCTTGGTTATTTAATTTAAAAGATCATTTTTTCTTATGTGATATGAACTACGAAATGGATCTATTACAGATATGTTATTTCTATATTCTGGTTGCCTTATAGACAGATTTCAATAAGCAGATGATTAAGGACTGTTTTTGCTGTTCCTTGAGGATTACATAAAAGATGAAAAGGGGAAAATGCAAATTTTAATTGAGTAAATTCATAGTCTTGAGAGTATGCTATATCATTTTTCACTTGTAGCTCTGGGTTTGATAGTATCTTTGTATGCTTTGCTTTATTTTTGAGACAAATATTTTCTCCTTTCCAATTTGGTGTTAGTGGTGCTTTTCAGTTGAGCCACAAAGATATTTATTGGACCCTAAAGGTATTAACTCCAGAGCAATCAAAACATTATTTGCAATTTGATGTAAAATATCAAAGGCTTTAATGATGTTCAGGTAGAGCTTTATTAACAGACAGAGATCTCTGGAAGGCTCTTGTAACAGTAGAAGAAATATTAATTTCCATATCATTTGTTTTTCTATGAGTAAACACGAGGAGAATTGTAAGTCTTCTCCGTGTGAATCACTTGAATGTTTGTGGGGCTGGACTAATCTATATGAAAGCCAGCATGGATCTTCTCTTATCCACTTGATTTCCCTTTCTGCTCCACTGTATGGGATGTCAGCGCAGCAAGGGATCATAGAAAGAGTACGAAAAGATTACCCACGGAATAATCCTAATGTGCACAGAGGACCTGCTTCTAAGGTAGCATAGTTTAGGGATTGATGCCTTTAAGAAAGCTGATTTGTGCTGGGTGGATTTTGCCCTAGTGAGAGTGAGCTACCCTAGCTGAGGAGCTTCTCTGCTGCAAAGCGTGGCCCTGCTTGCACCCTGGGCTGCTTCCTGCTGCTGTCACCAACACTGCCTTCCCCCATCATGGCTCACTACCAGGCCTTCGAGGCGAAGCCAGGTAGAATGGAACGAACACCAGCCCGAACCTCACGAGCCTACCAGCTCTGCCCTAAAGCCAAACAACCCTCTGAGCCTCTGGCTAAAGCTCTGGTCCCACTTTTCCTCATGCCCATAATTTTCTGTGTTACTTTTACGGGTCAGGCAGGGCCATACAGTGTGAGCGGGGATGAACGTGGGGAGCCATTACTCTGGTGGTAGAGTCTGCCTGAGGAAACGGAGAAGTCTCCATCCAAGCTAAGTGGTTTGTCTCCCTTTGTATCCAATGGAGAGAAAGAAGCATTTCAAGGATGTGTGTTATCTCCTCATCCCTGCTGCAGCAGGTGTCCAAAACAGTCCTGCGGCCACCCTTGTCCCTCTATTGACTGCGAAGGCAGTTGGAGGTGGCCTAGCCCATATGGAGACACCTCATGGAGCTTGCCAGTACATATCATTTTAATGCAGGTCTGTTTCCTCTGGAGAAAGGTGTATACCAGTTCTGCCAACTTCACCTTAAGTCTCTCTTGATACCTGACCAGTTCAAGAATAAGAAGTTCTTCGGGTTTATTCTGACAAACCAGAGATGAAATGGATTTGAGGGGTTACGAATGTGGAAACAAAGCTACAAAGATAAAACTAAAAAAGTAATTAGGTGCAAATCTAGACTATATCTAGGATCTGAATCAATGTTAGCAGTAGTATCGCTAGCTAAGATTCTTTCCTAGCTTATACTAGGAGATTTCTTAATGCTTCTTACTCAGACCACTCGAGGCGTTATCTCAGTCACAAAGATTATGGGAATGATCTCCCTTCACATCATCATTGTGCCTTGGGGTGCTCCTCAGAGCTGACCCTGCATGGAATTTTCAGCAGTATCCTAGTACTGGCTGCTTCTCGCCTAACTTGTCCGGACTTCTGAAATTGATAAAGAGGGAAAGGCATCCGTGGAAGGTGATTTTACCCCACCTATCTTAGGCCTACAGCAAAACATGGGATAACTTGTGGTCTGGAGGTAGCTTGCTCCTCTGACCATCGAAGAAGCCTAAGTGGCTAGTGTAAGCCAGGTGGTGGCCAGATACCTGAAAGGCAAGTGGTTTGGGACCAATCCTGCCTTGAGAGATTAGGGAACAAAATTCTATTGGAATTTGTGCCCTCTCTTGGGTGCTTTTGCAAATCCCACCCTCTGCCTCAGGGTTTGTGCTGCTCGGCACCCGATGTGCTTTTGCTTGCTCCACGACGCTACAAGATGATCATCAAAGCAGTGAGAGTGCTGCACAGCGTGTTCCATGCGAAATACTTCCTTTTTGGTTTAATTATAACTGAGTTTGCTAATCCCAGTCTTGATTAATGAGCTTAATATGCAAATGTTATGATGAAACTGAAACTCTTTGTGATTGTTTGCAGACAGATTACCACTTCGAGTACACAGAGTGCGACAGCAGTGGCTCCAGATGGAGGGTGGCTGTCCCGAATCCGGCAGTGGAATGCTCTGGATTACCCGACCCCGTGAAAGGGAAGGAATGCAGTATGTTGGCACTCTTCATTTTACAAACCATTACTAGCTGTTTGTGTTATTTATCCTTACAGCGACACCAACAAAACCCCTTGGAGGGACTAGTGGGTTGTGACTCAGGTGATAGGGTTCTTCCTAGCTCTGTCAGTGATATCCTGAATGTCCCTCAATTAGCTTTCCTCTGGGTCTTTTTTCCCCCTCCAACCCTTCCCCTTGTCTTGGAGCTGTGGAGTAGCGACTGTCTGTGCGGGGCAGTTGCATAACTCACAAGTATCTGTTACAGGGACCTTGTACGCTAGTTCATAGACGAGCCTCCTACAACACCCCCTGACGAGCTGCGATTGCTTATCTTGAGCTGCCCTACTCCAAGTTTAATCTAGCTGTGTTGGCCAAAATAGCTACCATCACATTGGCATAGTTGTCCGCGCTCTTGGTACCTGAGGATGCCAGCATTATTTAACTAATAATCAGCTGAATGCATAAGTAATGATAAATGTCTTATTTGCCTGCATTATTTCCATGATGAAACTCTTTCATTTTAAGCTTTTAGATTTTTTTTTTTTTTAATAACTTGGAATATTCTCGTGTCACTTGGTCATGTGTTTTTGTATGCTAAAACACTTCTTTTTTTGCATCTGGGGACATAAATAAACTGCTGCTCTGCAAATGCATTTGAACTGTTCCCTCACTTTTTTGTATCTTCCCGAGCTGAACGCTGTTTCCGATCACACTTCCTTGCTCTAGCAGTTCTCTTCAAGACAGATCCTAGCAGTGCTTTACTTTGTCAGAAATTTGTACCATGAACTCTAAATTATTGTATCTGCCAAGCTGGATAAATGATGGCAACGTCCTTTCATTTCTACTGTAGGAGAGGTGAGTTTTTATTCACTTCTGACTCTCCTCCTGTAAAGGTTTATTGTTTATTTCATTACTGCATGTATTCCAGCCTAGAGCACATAAATGTTTTCTGTAACAGTGATGATCGCCGTTAAGATTTCTGACTGCTTGCAAGTGTTCCCTAAGAAGCTACCGCTCTCATTCCTGGTACTTGTGTTTAGCTGCTGAGGTTTTACACGTGGGATCTCTGTTTACCTTTAGGATTCGTTATTCAGTACAGAACTAGAGAGCTGGGAATCACCTCAAGTGATGCTCAGTTCACCCTCTGGCGAAATAGCTACAATAGCTATAACTTTGTCATTCCTGGCTGACCCTTGGCTGGATTCTCTTCTTCATCGCTCTTATCATATCCACTGATGAAAGTCCACAGCCTCTCCAAATATTTGCTCATCTGTTCAGTTCTATTCATTATTCTTCCTGTTACATGCTTTTTTTTTTTCTGCTTTTGAATCTCCCTTGCTGTACTTTAAGCCTGATATTTTTGGCTATCTTCACTATAAAGGAGCAGATAGTGTTACACCCTTCTGCTGCACAGCCACTTTTCATGTACCCTAAGGTATTTTGCCAGCATTAATTTTTCCTGATATAGGCTATTTCTTCTTTAACCTTGTGATGTTTAGGGCCCAGCAGCATTACATTCTTCCTTTCTATTGCACATTTCAAGAAGTGGTGCAATTACCTTTTCAGCTCTACTCATCTGAGTGTATTTCTCTGGTCTTAAATCAATTCCAGTGAAAATTCAACTGTTTAATAACAACAGATGAGTCTCTGGCTTCTTCAAACCTGGCCACCTGTTAGACAAGGGGAAAACTTTGCCCAGGAGATTGGCTGTGATATTATATACCAAACTATAGGCTTCTGCTAAATACACTGGAAAACTCATCTCAGTAGATACCTCTCCTTCCTGTCATATTTTTGCAAGTCCCGTGGCAACCGAGCTGGCTCGAGAAGCAATTGGATGGTCAACTCTTTCTACTGAGCCCTTCAGATGTCATCGCTCTAGGCTCTTGGGAGTGCAGCAAAGAGTCAATGTAGTTTTTTTTTTTTCCTGTAGTATATAATCTGGCTTCAGAAGATGTCTGTCTATATTCTGATGGCAAAAGTCTTTTTAGTTTTAGCGTCTTATAGTCTTTTGCCTTTTGTTTTAAGAGGAACCCATCTTTTCTTTCAGGCTGGAAGCATGATTCCATCAACAACAGTCAGTCACCCTAGGAACGTGAATCAATGGGAATCCCTCCCACTCAGCTGGGATAACATGCTGGTGCTTACTGCAGAATATCTGAATGAGAGTACAGTTCTCCTGACAGTCCATTCGTCAGTGGGTGGGATGTACCGGGAAAGGCAGCTTTCGAACGCAATTGCGCTCCAGCCCTTTAGACTTTGCCCATGGGGGTCTGTTGTCAGTGAGGAATCATGCAGAGAACAGACAGCTCCTTCTTGTCTTCTCATGTTCCCTGGGGGGTGGCTTTTGTCTCAGCTTTTGACAGCACAGCAACTGGACCAAGGATATCTTAAGCTGAAAGTGCAAATTACTATAGCCTGAGGGAAAAGTGAAGGGTTCTGTATTTGGAGCTGTTACAACGCATGTTCTCAGTGGACTGTGTGCAGAGTGAGATTTATAGTACAGACTTTGCCAGGGGTTGTGTACACGTCTTACAAAGTAATTAATGGCTTCTAGAGATGTATTCCTTTTCTTTTCTCATAGGCCTAGTGTTTGTCCATCCCAAGGCCTATCAAGAAGTACTGCAAGTATAGAATAACCTTTGAGATGTGTCTTTCTGGTCATTCTACGAACTTATTCAGATTGTGCAACATCTTGTAGATCCTGCCATGTGGCCAGAGCATCCTGGCATTTGGGCTTACTCCTGGCATTTGGTGGAGCCTTGGACTCGCTTAGGTGTCTCTTCCAATAGGTCAGCCCGCAGAGCTGGGGGACCAGAGGGCAATCACCACGGGTAGCATGATGTCCAGCTTCAGAGATCTATTATCTTTAGAAGTTATGGTTCAGATCTGGTAGTCCTGAGAGATAGCCAAGCTGGCTATGTCTCGACCCTTAAAAAAGTGCTGCAGTTGTAAAACAGCATGAACACTTGTTTTTTTTTTTTTTTTTTCTCCTTAAAGTTGGCAGAGCCCTCAGTGGTCCTTAGTGGCAGTTAGGACACAGTGGATATAGGGGAATTTGGATGAGAATGCAATTTTTTTTTTTTTAAACACATTTGCTACCACAGCTGACTTAATGATGTAGTGTGTGCTGTTTTATCTGTTCAGAAGTGGTCGCCACTTGAAAATATCTGATATTGATCTTTACTACTCTTGAAAACAGAAGTAACTTGCAGGCTGTCATTAATTTTGGATCTTCAGAGTACTGTGTGAACCTCTCACGCTTCCAGATGCTCAGCAGTCATTCCCCCTAAACTGTACCTGAGCTAGGAGTTCAAAAGATGATATAACAATATGTTAAATGTCTCCTGTCATCTCTGTAAATATGTCTAGACTGTGGTCTCTAGTGAGTGCAGAGACACTTGAGATTGCTAAAAATATGTTAGCTCAGGAGCTTCATGTATCTAGAGCGATCTAATTGTGGCATCCGTGCTCAGTCGGTGTCTTGAGATGTGCTCATTTTCAGGATGTTGTGTTTTACTGCTTTTTCTTCAAATGAAGAAAAATCAGTAAATGAACCCATTTAAAATTAGGCTGGCTGTTTCGACGCTGTGCCGCAGCTGGAAGCGTGTGCCTCCCTGCAGAGCCCAGCTGACTGTTACCTGCTGAGAGTGACTGCCGGCACTTCCCAAAATGGCTGTGGACTTGGAAAGTATGTCAGGATTCAGACCTTTTCTAGGTCTTCAGAGGCAAATCGGGCGAAACTTACCTGCAGAGAAGACGGGCCCTTTTGAGGACTATTCACGTGGGTCAGAGGAGAAAGGACTATCATATTTTGACTGTTTCATGATCTGGATATTAGATTTTTTTTTTTTTGCCTTTTTCTTGCCACGAACAGAGAGCAGCATAGATACTAAGCAATGACCTGTCTTCCTCTCCTGCCACCTTCCCCTCCAAATCTTTCCTGTGCAGATGGGAGGCAGAGAGAAAGAGGGAACCTCGAATAATAGATATTTGTGTTGTTGTGTGATGTGCTGCGTATTGTACTGCACTGCTGGGGTGTTGGGTGATGTACTGCTAGGAAGCAATCCTAGACGTGGGCAGGCAGGTGGCAGAAGCAGCTCCACGGGGTGGTAGTTTGTTGCAATACCCTGGGAAAACATGCCCTTTTATTTATATATATATTCCATCCCTGTCCAGAAGGAAATCCTTCCCTCTCTTTTCTTATCTCCTTGCCTGGTGGGCAAGCCTGTGTTTTGCCATTTTGCATGTTGTGTAGGCAGCAAGGCTCAAGGCTCGCCTCACGGAGAAGGGCTCCCTCCTTATGGGTCACTGCATGGCTGTGTCAGACTCTGCCTCGTGCCAAAGGGCCTGGTTTGCCCGTTTCTTTCCCTCATGCTCAGAGACGAATCGTATTTTTGCACTGGCACATCACAGTAGCAAGAAATCCTGGGCAGAGGCCCATCAAACGTGCAGCGAGGATCTGGGCTAGGCAATAGGAAACGTTTATTACTCCTACAGCTAAAATACTGATATTAAAGAGTGCTAAAGAGTACTTTGTAGGTCTCCTCTGCTTCACAGCCAGGACCTTCTCTCCCGGCACCTCACTGTGCAGCTTCCCAGTTTTGAAGTTATAGCGCATACACTGAGAAGGGAAGCGTGCGGTGGGGAGGTGGTGGGCAAAGAGCCTTCTTTGGTAAAATCCAGGCTGGCTGAATCACTCCATTACTTCTTAACAGTAAGGAATGTGCTTAACCAATTTTATCATCTCCTTCATTTTTAATTACTACAGATCTCACTCAGATTTTCTCATGAATCTGGTAGTGGGAAAGGAATTTAGCTGAGAAGGATCACTGCAATTAAGGCAATATACTTGGCTTTTTAAATTAAAAATATTTATGGCAGTAAATAGGAGATGTTTGCGTTTAGGGCTAGTCCTTGCCTGAATGCCCAAATGGGTGGCATCTCCTGAAAATCCTGTATTTTGGTCTGGGGGCCACATGTTGTCCCTAACGCGGGCCTTTTGGGACCTGGCGGTAGGGGCAGGGTTTGGCTTTATGCTCCCCCTGACGCTAAGCTGCGTTGTATTTCAGTGGCCGCAGAGTCGAGTGTTTTTTGCCGGACTGGTCGTATGCTGTGTATTTTATGCTTAAACTAAAAAGTCTGAATTCAGAGCCATCCTTTCTTCCTTGTCTCCTTTTCTTCCTTTCTCCTTTGTCTCCCTCCACAGCAGTTCAACCCAAACGTCTGCTGTAGAGAGCGTGCTCGTACTCTCCGCAAGTGAACTGAAACACTCCTGTGAACAGTGTCTGTGAACGAAGAGGGAACAGAGACTTCACATTTTGACCTGGAATTACGTTTAGTATTAACTCTCCTGTTTCACAGAATGATATGAGCTATATCCTGCCAGTCTAAATGGGAGCAGGTTACACCTTAACTCATAAATATCTGTTAATTTTAGTAGTGACACTACATGCATAATAAAGAACTGTAGTAAGAATTATAAATAGAAAAATGTTGAAAGCAGTAGAATTTGCTGTGTTCAAGGGGAAAGATTGCTGGTAGAGTTACTATATAGTCAGCATCCAAATGCCATTTGTAATTAGCAAGATTTCTTAAGAGGCACAAAAATGTAATTTATTTAATTGGTATTCTTAGGGGAGGGAATTGATGATATGGAAGAATTTGATCATGTATAGTGGATCGGAATTATTCATGGTTCTGCTTAGCAAACTGCCCCTTTACCTAGAACAAGCAAGGCTGGGGTAACTTCATTGATTTGTGCTTCGGTTTTGAGGCAAGATGTGTGAGTGTGTGCCAAATGGTAAAGATATGAAAAGCTCCACTGACTTTAGAAAATAAACTATCCTTAATTACAATGGACTTTACTGGGGCTTGCAAAATTTGACCTGATTTGTTGCTACGAAGCTGTGTTTGTTGAGTTTATTGTAACTTGTAACTTGTGCAATCCAATCCTAGTAAGAAATATAGATCTTCCTGCTAATTATAGTGCACTTTAAACACAGTTAGGTCAAGTGACCTTTTTAAGGCTTGTAGGTTTTATAACGCTTTCAGGCAATTTAAGTATCTGCAGGAGTTTTGATTTTAACTTTGTACTTTTGCAGGTGAAATGTAAATGGAAGGTTTTGAGTTTGGTATTCTCTTAATCACTGGTAAGATTTGGTGTCCTGAACAGATGAAAAGTGTGTGTCTGTCTGATCCTAATGCCTTTGAAGACAGCGGGCATCTGCAAATTTTATAAATTGCTATGTATGGACATACATGTTTGTGTAGATAGACAATATAACATATAAGTTAAGCATCTGGTAGTACCTGTAGGCTTATGTTACAGCCTTCTGACATACAGTGTCACTTTACATCAGGTTCATTGTCAGTAAGGTTTTGTATTCAGGCGAGTTCTTTGTAGTCCTTGTGCTGAAGAGCTTGTTCTTCCAGCATTTTAGGTGGAATTTTGAAATTTGGCTGAAGAAACCTTGAAAATGGCAACTAGAAGCTTTAGAAGTTTCTTAAACATTTTCATTCTTGCACATGTGGATATGAATACTCCCACGAGAAAAGTGCTGTTTATTAAACAGTGTAATTTGTATGTTATCTTAAAAAATTTTTTATGTAATCAAAAAATTAAGTATCACCATAGAGTCATTGTCCTTATCTAAAAACACATATAACAGCTGCTTTTCATAAGGCTTACAGAAGTCCAGAGTTATGGCTTCTTGAAGCAAATGTGAATCGTAAGAAATCGTCATAGATTTCTTTTGCCTTTTTTGTTTGACAGCGGTTGCGGATTATTTTCTGGCCTCATTAATGGGCATTTAAATAATTGGGATTCCTTTATTTCACTCTGAAAAAAGGAAATATAGTGACATCAGCATAGCTCTGAGGGATAGGCATGCGTTTACTCTCATTTATCTCATGGCTTAAAAGCATTAGATCTTATCTTCATGATCCTTGATGTACTAGTATTTTCATTTTTGATGTCATTAAGACAGTGCTTCTTCGGGTATACACATTGGATACAACAACAAGGTCAAGCTATTAATGGTTACTGGTGTCCAGCCATGTCATTTAGATCTGGCATATGCACGTAGATATACTTACATACAGTGACAGATGCTTTTGGGTATCCTGAGCTGTAGGAAAGTACCATTTTCCAATTGAACCGCTCTCAAAAAATGTATTCAAAAGATCTGCCCTTTCATCCCTCTGTCTCTCACATTGCTCTCTCTAATGGTAAATTCTGACCTCTTCCCTCATGTTGACTAACACCTTCCCCCTTATTCCTCTTTCTGTTGAGCTGTCCTATGACTCCCATGACGATAGCTGCCTGTCAACATGTAAAAGTCTGTGCTTTTCTGTAGAAAGTTGCTCTCTCAAACCTTGATAGCGAACGAGGAGATTCTTAGTGGGCATGAAATCCAGGGAACCTGAGCATTGCTCAGCATGCTGTAGGTTTTGCCCGTGACCTGTTATGTGCTACCTGTCAATTATTGATGACTGAGAGAAAAATAGTATGTAATTCTGGCTCTGCCACCACCTCTGACTTGAAATGAATAGAAGCATGAAAAGTAGATTTCAAAGTCATGTCCCGTACAGGGTTACTTTTGTGTTTTGTTACTTTTGTGCATGTGGCCGGCAGGACTGAGCAGCTGAGTTTTGTATGATTCGCTTTTGTATCCCTGGGAGATTTTTTTTTATCTGTTTTCCTGCGGGAAAGGAAAGGCTTTCACAGTAGAGCACATCGGTGTGGGAGGGATGACAAGCGCTCAGCGGTGGCTCTTGCTCTTGAGGACCACTGTGAAGCTGAGCGGGGCGAGCGTGTGCCTTAACAACCCACAGCGCTCTGGCTGGCATGGTTTGCCAACTGCGGCTAACAGGCTGTGGTTTAACAAAGCACTGGAAGAGATGTTTACTTCCATTCCCGTTGGAGCATCACTAATGCACAGTCCTAACTCAAATCAGATAGCTAAGTCCTGTTGATTTCATGCATTACGGTTCTCACCTGGACTGAAGCTTAAGGTACATTTTACCGTGGCAGTTCCACCTCAGTGTTTCCTAATGCCTACTGTTACCCTGAAGATAACCTGGTGTTACAAATAACCTTTCAAGTTTTTTTTTTTTTTTTACTCCATGTGTGAGCTATACTTTCTTTAAAGAAAAAAATCACACTGTTGGCTTTTGGAAGTATAGATTTCTTTAGATAAACAGTAAAAAAAGCAGAAGAGTTTTCAGTGAATCCACAGAATTGAATTCCCAGGGAAGACTTCTTGGGAACTGTGTGTTGGTGTGTGTATTGAGACTTCCAAGAGAAAGTTTGGCCTTTGTGTCTTCTGATGATTTCTTCGCCCTATTTGTGTATGCACTGTAATTAAATAAGTTAAACACAGCTTCCTCTGAGTCACTGATTTCTCTTTCAACAGGACAGCAGCTGGCAAGACCTTGGATTTGCTGTGGTTTGGTAGAGAGATGAGAGGGATGCATAGTGCGTGTGTGTGCATGTGAGAGAAGGTATAATCACAATGAAGATTTTTTCCACATCAGTTGCAGGGGATGTGAAGAAACAAGGTTTGAGACTACAGCACCTAGGTGCTGAATGTAGATATTTCCACCCGAGCTGATATTTGAGCTCCAGTTGCAATCCAGTGTATGCCTAAAATTTGATGCAATTGCTCAGGTATAGTTTTTAAGAGTCATTTGGGATTTCTTAGGGCTTCCTGTTTGGCCTCCAGTTGCTGCACCGGAAGGACGTGAGTCTCCTGTAAAACTCGAGTCATGTTTTCCAGGCCAGGGCAGAGGACACTTTTCTCATGAGTTTATTGAATAGTCCCATGCCAAAATCACAGCTTTAAATGCCAAGTGATGAAATAAAAGGGGTAGTAAAACTGCCCCATGTACCAGGCCAGAGAGGGAAGATGGCACTATTGCTGTCAAACGGATGAACTGGAAGGAACGCTGTTCTATTTTGTCATTTCTTGGGTGAAAAGGAAAGACTGTATACTATTAAGAAAAGAAGGAGTGTCTACCACAGAAAGTTACTCTTCCCCAGGTTCCCCAGGTCAGCTCTCAGTGTGAACACATTTGAAACCTAAATAGCCTTGACAGATTTCTTTTTTTTTTAATTAACATTCAGTCTGGTTCCTGATAACACATTGTGATATAATGACTGAAGAAAACGAACATTAATTATTCACAGTTTATTGGAGAAGCCTTGTATAAATTATTCATGTAAGACATTCTGAAGCGAGCTGAGATTATAGGAAGCATTAATAGTAGAGCAGTGAGTTTTTCTCTTCTTCGGACTTTGTTTATTTTTCTCCTCCTCCCTTATTTTTGTTGGTTCTTTGTACCATCTTGCGCCTCCAGTGCATCCCAGTGTCGCAGAGTGTCACTAAATAGATGGCTCTATGTGAACCTTTGTCCTTGGTCACGTCTTTCCCTCACGGTTTATCTGCTGAACCTAGCAGCTGTTTGAAGGTGAGTGGCAAATGCGTGATGCTGTCAACCTCGTATTTCCTTTCTGAGCTACAATTTTCGCATCTGCCCACAGGAGGCTGAGATAGCTCAGCCCTGACATTGCCTGCAGGAGATGGCAGCATCTTATCTGAGGCGTTAGATAGTGGGGCTCCGAATGAATGATGAAGGGAGAGAATGAAGGAAGAGAGCTGAAAAACTGTTGTATGAGATTACCCTTCCAGTATATTTTCACACAATTAAGTAGAATTGCTCCATGTTACCCCTTCTAATGTTATAATCTGGCAAAATCCAGTCCTGAGTCTCCTCTTAAAAAGGTAATGTTGTGGGAGCCAGGAGGACATGAAAAGAAACACATAGTCTCTCCATGGACACAGAATGGACAGAAGAGCTGGAACAGTTTTAGATATCACAAAACTGAGAATGGTGTGGAGAAAAATGTCTGCTGAGAAGACCAAAAGAGGTAAAATTAGCGGGTTCAAGTGATGTGAGATGTGAAACGAGCTGAGGGCAGAAGAGATGGGAAGGTGTAACACTGAGTGGCCAGGGCCGTGTAAGGGAGAAAAGCAACTGGGATATTATGTGGCTGAGTTAGATGTTGGAGGGTGCAGGATATTGAGGCAGCTTTGACTGGTCTTCTGGAGAAATCACAGATATTGTGATTCCTCTCACAGGATGGCAATAACGGAGAGATATTCTACATATGAAAACATCTAGAGGCACGCTTCAAACCTCAGAAGCAGAAGAGTAGTAGTATTTATGTGAGTGTCTACTCCGTCGTTGCAAGCATGCTCAAGTAATGAGCTTGTCCTAGCCCTCAGCATCAGAAAGCTAAGCAACGTGAGGTTGTTAGGATCAGTTACTAGAAGAGAAATGTGCTAAGTAACTTTGATCCTAGTCCACAGAAATCTTTCGGTAAGCCACAGCTGAAAAGGCAGAACTTGATCCAGGAGCCTTGCAATGAAAGGTTAAACGAGGCAAGCTTGTTTGTGGTCTGTTTTCCTTTTTAGGAGCTATTTCCATGTGCGCAAAGCGATTGTAAAGTGCTATCAGATCTGGAAAGCAGTGTATTGCATCCACTCCCTGGAGACGGGCACACAACAGGCAGGGCTCCTGGTGGAAGGTGCCCCATGTTCATGGCATGTCCCAGGACGGCAACACTAATGCAATCACTGGAGATTCACTGAATTTAAAAGGGGTTTAATTAGATTTGCTAGTTTGACCTCATAATCCCTTAAAATGCATCAAATTAGATCTTTGCTGAGGCTGATAACTTGTATTTGATATGAAGTTTTTTCCCATATGGTATCCGGTTGTGGTATGAAGTATTTAAAAGACAGAGGGTCCATCCTACCCCATGACAGTTTTTTCAGTGATCAGCCATCTTTCCTTTTAAGAATGTGTGCATTATTTCCAGTTTGAATTTGTCTGGCTTCAGCTTTCAGAAACTAATTCTTATGCTGTTCTCTGCTTGATTAAAAAGTCCAGAAGGACCCAGTGTTTTCTCCCCCTGGAGATACTTATGCATTAATCAAGTTGCCTCTCAATCTTCTTCTGATAAACTAAGTAGACTAAGCCCTTTAAATCTCTCACTGCAGTACATTATCCTTAGCTCTAAAAGCACGTATAGTCCTTTCTTTTCACACTGGTCTCTTAAAAATGCAGCATCAGAACTATATTCAGTATTAGATCATCTAGCCTGTAATGCATGTTTCATCCTATGCATCTGATAACAGTGGGGCAGGTCATGAGATTTAGCGTCATGCCAATCGGAAGTGCTCCCTGATACCCGGTTCAGTGACGATTTCCCAGGGACAGTTCTGTTTTGTGCTCTGTTGCTCAGGCAGTTCTTCATCCATTTAATGTGTGTTTTGCTAGTATTGCGCAGTACTACTTTTTTAGGCAAAATGGCATGCCAAACTAAGTTAACTGTCGTAGAAAGCATAAGTCTCTTACATCCACTCGGTCACCTTTATATTAGGAACTTGTAATCCTTCTAAAGAGTGAAAGGAGGTCTATTTGACAGGACTTACACAGTTGTAACAGTGGGTATTAGCTCTCTCTAGTTTTTTATGGAGTGAATTCTGTCTCAGTTTTCTTGTATGAATGTATGAATGTGTGTGGCCGCACGTGGCAGTGTATATCTAACAGTACCTAACAGCATCTTATGTGGCCAAGACTGATAGCCTGAACAAACCACAACAACATATGTTTTCTCTCTTTATTTTAAGAAAGCCACAGCTGCGAACCACCAGCATTTCCATTGGCTTCACTGGAGCTACTGAAGATGCCCTAGTATAACCAACACCACAGGATGCTGTGTTGTTCCTAACTGCCTCTGGACAAGTTTTTTTTTTTGTTTTAAAAAGGCCCATGATCGGCCAAATAACCAAAACCTTGTTGGATGTCTTGCAATTTTTTCACAGACAGAAGATCAAATTCACTCTGCCATGTGCATTACCCAGCTGTGTAAGCTGATGTGTAGCAACCGAAACATAGTTGAAGGATGCAATGTGAAAGTTTGCAGTTGGTGGAATTTATCCTAGAAATTTATCCTACAGCGTTTTAGAGCTGTGATGTTCAAACAAGATCAGTAATGTGAGTCTGGGAAAGATGTTCAGAAGTGCCTAAGTGATTCAGCACCCTTATCTCCGTTTTCTGAAACAGCATAGACAACTAGGGAGCTATTGTTTAAACACGTTTTCTCTGAAAATTATGCATCAATGCTTAAGCAGATGGGCTCAGGAGGTAGGGGGCAGGTGGTGTCTGCAAAGGCTACCTTTAAGCGGGGAGACTGATTTTTCCTCTGGAGTTTGAAGCAAGAGGGAGGCTTTAGTAGAGGACAAATTGGAGCAAACACCTAAAATATATGATTTGGATTCTGGAATCTTTACATCTCGCTGTAACCTTCCATTTGGTGACACTGTCCTTCCTTCCCGTTCCCAGCAACTTGCCAGCTCCATTTCCACCAACACAGTGCTGCTGCAATAATGGCAATCCTTTCCATGGGCAAGTGGTCATGGGTAAGCCCTGAATCCCTGCTTAGCTACATGCTAAGGACATTTAGCAGCAAGGAGCAAGGTGAGGAGCCAGTGCTTGGTCGTTGCCTGGTGCCTCCTGGCCCATCGCAGGGAACATATGCTCTGTAGGGTCCCCCAGGAGCTGCAACAACCTGCCTGTCCCCAGCGTGCCCTGCTCCGCCAAAGGCCTGGGAAGGATGCCCAAATTTGGCACCGACGTCACTTGGATTTAAGAGGGATTGGCCTGACTTTTGGGCTCCCTCTTCACTAAAAGAGAAAGCTGTGCAGCACAAGGAGAGGAGGCTGTCTCTGTGCTCTTCGTGCGCTGTGTTTCCTCCCCATCCCCCTCCGGCTGCCTGGAATGAAACCAAATGATGCATCTGTTCCCATGTCGAAAGTGGTTCATGTTGCCATTAGCCACGTTCGGCCCCAAATTGAACCTGGCAAGCAGCTGGCACGCTCGGAGCTGGTTTGCTTGCAGACGTATGTGTTTTGACGGGAAGCGCTGCTGCCTTTGAAGTACAAAATTCTTAGAAAAGAGAAAGAACATAATTTCACAGCTAAATAAGAGCAAGGCTCATCTCTGCCATGGAAGATGAGCGATGGGTGTTGGCGTCCTGCCTTGCAGCCTGCCTGATCCCCTATACTTTTTTTCCTATCTCTATCTGAAATGATCAGACTGCGAAGAGTTAAAAGATATTAGCTCAGTTAGAGAAATAGTCTCTGCTCAACCTCACTCCCAGCTGAAGAGGAGGTTCTGCTGCCTGCTGTGTCTTCATTATGTCAGTGAAATTCTCTCTGATACTGATTCCTTATTTGAAAGCCAGAAATTTAGAATGTATAGTTAAGCAATACTCTCAGTTTCTCACTATTTAACTTCCTTAACAAAATGTTGGAACGGATAAAGGATTTGAATATGTCATGACAAAGGTCTCTCAGCACCCTTCAAGGAAAAATAGAGCAGGATTTATTAATGGTACTAAAGTTTTTCCTAACCAGTGGATCAGGACACCTTTACATGATTAAGGTGAGGGGCTATATTCTATGTGGTCTCAGTTCAGAGAGACGTAGAGGGAAGTGCTCGCTCCTACGGTCTGTGTGTCTGAAGAAAAGCGATGCTTCCTACTTCAGTTCTGGTAGATCTGATGGCTTGGGCTGAGGTTGCAAAGAGAGGCAGGTGGGACGATAGCTGTACCACTCTCATGTACCAGCGCCTACAGAAGGTCATTTGCTAGCCACCTAGGGTAGTTTTTTCAACATATCTGTTGGTCTTTCACTGAAATCCAGTGCGGCAGGATTCCCTGTAGCACCTGTCCCTGCCAAGAGAGCAGTCCGGGCTCAATAGCCTCCTCCCCACTTTCCTCCTTGGTGCGTCACCAGGGAGCGATGGGGTTAGAACAACAGACCTGTCGGCTTGAAAAGCACGGGAACACATTCAGAGTACACTGATATAACCAAGAGGGGAAAATGACCCTTTGGCAGATCTTTCCATCAAAACAGACCTTTTATCTACATTCCAGTGTTGCCTGTCAAGGACAATTACACAAAGCAGTGCGGCGGGAGCTGGCACAGAAGTGAGGGCCTGAACTGCCGGTTGGGTTCAGATGGAATTTGTTGTTACGTAGTGACCTCTTTATCAAAGTATTTACAGTCAAACAAGTTTTTCTGCAGTTAGATAAACATCAGTACATCTACAAAATCTTACATGCTGGGACATCAGTTGGAGTAGTTGTTTGGGCCAGTTTCACCTCTTCGACTAGCGCTCAGGTTTTTGGACTGCGAGCTCATGACGTATCTCTCAAAATGAGTTTATGAAATAACCGTCACTGCACGGCGTGGCACGCCTGAAACATTCAGTAAAAATTCCTGCTGTTTCTTGAGATGTGAGTTATGTGCTTTGCCCTAAATCCTACCTCGGCTAGACTAGCTCAGTTAAGTTTAAAAACCCTCAAGGAACATGGGAGATCTTATGTGCTGCAGCAAGTGTTCATGTGTGTTCACCGAAGCGCCACCCAGGGGGTTCAGTCTGAGAGGAGACGTGGCGTGGTGGCTGGACTAGGGGAAAGCGGGATTATCTGTACCAGAATGGGTTTCTGGACGTGAGTTATGGTTCCTGGCGGAAACATGGGACTCCTTGGGGCAAGCAGGCATTCTCCTCTCTGAATTTCCTCTACATAATGGGAATAATCTTTCCTTAGTGGGTCGAGACATCATCACGCTGACAAGAGACATATAATTACTTGGAGTAAGTCATTTTAGAGCCATTAGTAGAAAAAGCACTTTGTGACTGTACCTTCGCTTCCCCTAGTTACGTGTTAAATACTGTCTTTGTTTTACTGGTGACATTTTAATAGCATCCCAATCAAAGGTCAAGGCCTCATTTGCTAGACACTGTCTTGCTGGTGATCTTTCCCTGGACTACCTGGTTTATCAGACAGTATGCTCGAGGGTTTGCAGGTAGCCCATGTGAGGAGAAATGGGGAGAGCATCTTGGATGAGAGTTGCAGCTCTTACCCAAGGATTGTAGTGTTACGTTACAATTGACCGTGTACAAGACATAACAGGTGGGACGTAACAGCGAGAGTGAGAAGAGGAGAACTGTGTCACAAGCCCTCATTTGCACAACTTTGTGTGAACACAGTTTGTGGGTAGAATTTTTTTTTTAATGGCCCGTGCCAATGGAGACAAGCTGCAACTCAGAAGCTGTTATCTGAGATTTGATTTCTGTGCCACCATGTCAGTGAAAAAAACAGACACTGGTGAACTTCTCAATTTTGCAGCCAATTTTGGTAGATCAACTATTGTGTTCCTGTGGCTGAGTCATTCCCATTTGGTTCCCTTTAGTGACAGTTTGCTGTTAATTAATTAAGCAGCAGAAAATTAACGGAAATTATGGGGATTAGTCTGCCAGTCAATGCATTAGAAATTATTTGTCTCCTCAGCGTTCTCCTGTGCCTCTGGAGAGTACCTGGAGATGAAGAACCAGGTGTGCAGCAAATGTGCGGAGGGGACCTATTCCCTGGGCAGCGGGATCAAGTTTGATGAGTGGGATGAGCTGCCAGCAGGGTTCTCCAACGTGGCGACGTTCATGGACACAGCCGTTGGCTCTGCTGAGAATAAAGCAGACAGCTGCAACAAGTAAGACAGTCTGTTCGCATCCGTGTTATGCGGCGATGGGTGAGTCTGAAACGGTTTAGACATGCGGAGCTGCGGGACTCGCATGCTGCTTGGTTTTGCTCAGCAAAAGCCTTCTGTCGCTTGTGCCCAGATTATCCACTGTTTGCTAAGGACTGTGGGGAAGACAGCCCTACCCCACATGGAGGCTTCAGTCCTCCTCAGGATGATGTCTGCACCCCCTGGGGTACTGGCTAGTAGGGTCAGGCCAGCCTAGACTCAGCCTATGCTGATTTCTAGATGGAGACAGCTCACATCCTGTAGTACGGGCCTGTGCGTTAAGTGTGGGTTTGGAGGAGGAGTCCAGCTCTGAGAGCATTGATTTTGCTCAACTTTAATTGTCATTTATGCTACAGGAAATGGTTGATCCAGCAGTGCTGTGATGTGGCCTTTCTAAGGTGCCTTCCTGGGAACAGCCTACAGTGTCCCTGCGGTCTGGGGTTCGATAAAAGCGAGGCCATTAGGCAAAGCACAGCTCTGTAAAGACAGAGGGAAATGTTTTACTGTCAGTAGTAAAAATCTATATAAAAGCACACAGTGCAGAGATCCTGAGCAGGGAGGATGAGAAGAGGGAGTGCTGCAGATGCAATGCAGCCCTGCCGTGGTTGCTTTGTACCGTCTCACCAGTGCAAAGCCAGCTTAACTAGTTATCTTAGCTCTTCAGAGGGTAATGGCAAACACGAGCGGCTGGGAAGCAAAATTTCTGGCTGTTTCTTTTGCTGTCATCATGGCCTCCTAGGGCTCAGCAGCAGCTACAGAGTTTAAGTACAGCCTGGAGCTGCTCTTACTTTTAGCTGAAAAGCTCAAGGATCGTGGTGTACTAAATGTGGCTAAAAGGTACTTTCATAGCCTGCGTAGAGATCCATGGAGTTTGGGGAAGGCTGTTCCTGAGCCTGCTGACTCAGAGCATGTTGGACATATGGATAATAAACCTTTCCTGTGCAGGCCGGGTCCTACATTTCTAGCATGTACCATCATCTTTTCCAATGCACACTTTTAATGATAGGTAATATTTTTATGTGAAAAACAAATGGGAATCCAGTAATAAAAGATAGAGGCAGTGAATTTAACCGTTGTGGTAGTCTGGCTCCTTTTTTAGCTAATATATTTTTCTATAGTAATTTAAGAAACGTCTCCACAGTGTCTGTGATCTCAAATGAGGCTTGTTTTGTTTGTGTTCATCAGCTCTTCGTGGACTCCTCGAGGGAATTACATCGAGTCGAATAGAGATGACTGTACAGTTTCTCTCATCTACGCGGTGCACCTAAAGAAATCCGGTTCTGTCTTCTTTGAATACCAGTATATCGACAACAACATCTTCTTTGAGTTTTTCGTAAGGCCTTTTCTGTCATGAATCCAAACCTATATTAAAATAATTCAGTCCAGTTAAAGACTATCAGAAACAACTTTCCCCTCCCTTTGTATTACTCATATGTCCACAGCTTGTTATTGCTGAACAAGCTTTTTAAAAAATCTTCTTTTCTTTCTGCCACTTATCCTGCCTTTTGGCATTTATTTGAGCTTCAAAACTTAAGCTAAAGTGATCTGTTTTACCATGCGTTGGGATTTTCACATTAGGATTGTGGCCATCCAGCCTTTTAAAAGACAGCTGCTGGTGGTAGATGCTTCAGTTTGGCGATGTTTGACGTGAGATGACTTTAAAGGGGCTTGAAGTTTAAAGAGACTTCTTCCAAGTAAGGCAACCGGAACCTGAGATACTCCAAGGCATTAGCAATTTATGGAAATTTCAGTTTTTGGTCAATTTGGATCATAGCCTTTAAGATAAACGGAAAAGCAGAAGAGACAAAAGGCTGGAGACTTGTTGTCGTATTGCTTTATGGTTGGCTTCTTTTAAAGGAGCCAAAAAGTTCAGCTGCCTTGCGGTAGGAATTAGGCTTGGAGGTCAGGTCTGCACTGCGAAACAGCGGGGCTAGGGGTAGTTAGCTCTGAAATGGGAGCAGCCTGGCTGGGCTTGCGCCACGTGGCACCCACAGTGCTAAAAGGATCCCTGCTGATCAGCCTGCCGGCCTCAAAGGAGAAAAGCAGCCTGGCGCTGCCCGTGAGGATGGGTCGCCTCGGGCCGGGGGTCCCAGTGCCAGCCCTCGCAGAGCTGCATTGCTTTCCCTGTCTGTGTTGTATCTGCTGCTCAGGGTAAAGAAAAACTTAATGGCAGGCAGCTCGGAGCAGGAGAGGACTGGGAATTTTCCATTCCCTCTGTTACTGCCTCTCTCCCTGTCTGCTGGGCTCCAGTGGTCATCTGCAAAATGCTATTTGTGCTAGCTCACAGGAGTACAGGGCCTTAACTGGTGTTTGGGATGTGTTTCATGAAGCTGGGACAAAAGTGCACAGTGTCCTTATTCTTAGTAACTAAGTCAAGAAAGGAAGACAAAAATAACCTGCGGGAGACATCCTCTTCCTGCTACATCAGTGCAATCTATTGCACTTTGGTAATAGTGCAGACTATTATTCAGCCCTTTCAGGTTTACATTAGACTGTCCTTCCTTTTTTCATCAGCAGAAAGCAGCAAATACCCTTTTTACCGTCAGACGAATGTAACAGGATTATGACTCCTAGCTAACTCTAGTTGCTTGGCTGACTGATCTGTTCCTGCAAAGGAGCAAATATACTATTTCTCTGAGTGCTAGCTCTGAAAATGGCTTTTTGATTATTACTTTTATCCAAATCCCACTGATTCACTTCCTTAAATTTGTCATTCCCTTTGCAGGAACCAGTGAATGGAGTGTTCCTTTGTAGAAATCACCATGCAAATAGTTCTTAGTGGTCCTCAGTATTTCATGGAAACTTATGTTTAATACTCTTCTAAAAGTTCATTTCTTTCTCCAGCATGCCTTTGTGGTTAGATGTATTTAATGATGATGCTTTAGCTCTGGGCAGTGGTATTTCACTGACAGTGGCCTGCAGGTTGCCAGGGAACGGTAAAGTTTTCACGCTCGCCAGATGCAGGTGGCTGCACTGCTGGTCTATGGGCAAATCTGAGGGTGAGCAATGAGACGTGGTCCTCAAATGTGGGAACCAAGCAGGGACGCTTCCTGTTAGATATGTACTGCTGCTTCTGCCTGTTCTTCCCAGACTCCCTTACATATTTAAGCCCTCTGCACCTTATGAGAAGAGACTATATCCATTTCCCTCTTCTCCGTTTTCCAGTGGAGGTTATCTCCATTTGCAGGTGGGAACTGAGGCACAGAGATGCTGAGGCCCAGATTGCTCAAGATAATTCGGGGTCTCCCTGCTATTTAGGTGCTGTCCCAGCAGAGGTGCTGCACTTTTCCTTAGCTGTAGATCCAGGTGGGAATTAAGTGCATAGATGCTTTGGAGGATACGGGGTTATATAACTTACTTCAGGCATGATGTGGAATAACTTTGAGGAGACTTTACCTCAGGTCTTCTGAATTTCAGCCTAAAGCATTGAACTATCCTTTCTCCCTGTTGGTGTAAAGGCTAAGTAATTGGACTGATATTTCAGAGGCAGTTGATGCTTTTTCTTTAGAAAAGACAGCTATGAGAAGAAAAAAGTGGGAAGCTCTGAGGCCAAGCGGCAAACACTTCTGTAAGGAGAGGGCTGCAAGGGTACGCTAGGCTGGGCTGGGGAAGGGGAAATAAATCCTGCAGCTTTCCCAGCGGAGATTCTCAGTGGCACTTTCCTTCTCCCTTAATAACACCGCTCTCATCTCTGTCGAGGTTAGGTAGCAGGGAGCCAACAAGTTAATATGTATTGACTGCACCAGGTAGTTTGTCAGAGAAAGCAGTTTGTCTTCCGGCTTCGACCTGTCCATTCCTAACTCCTCCTCGATTTAGAGGCCCATGGTAACATCCAGGGTTTGAGAGAACTGAGTCCTGGTGGGCTCAGGAGAAGGAGGAGACCTCCAAGACAAGGCCAAAATGTGACCAGATAATGAGAGGAGAAGGCCAGGGTGTCCTCCCCCTGCTCTTTTTTCCCACTACATCAGAGGTGCTGTCATCTGATGCACTGCTAAGCTACGAGCACATTTTGAAAGGTTTTTTGCCACAAATAAGGCAGCTGCTGTCCTAAAAACATAGACAATAGGAACAAAGCTGAATCTTATCATTCCCCACCAGTAGTTGCTATGCTGACAGAGAGACGCATCTAACTGTGATGACCGTTCTCATGTTTTTGATTAACAGATACAAAACGACCAGTGCAAAGAGATGGAGTCCACAGCAGACAAGTGGGTGAAGCTAACGGACAATGGGGAATGGGGCTCTCATTCTGTAAGTGTAAAAAAAAAATCCATCATGATGCTCTTTCTCCTATTTTTATAAATGTCTGTGATTTCTTCTAACTAGGGATTAAATAACGGCTGAATCCTGTGAATTTGCTTGAATAATCACAACTTGCCTGCTATGGCAAGCCAAGCCACTGAGATCTCTAAGGGTCTGATCCTAAAGCAAATGATATAGATGCAGGTCTTTCTCTTGATTTCCCTGTGCTTTGAATCAAGTGCTTTATGAGGCTAAACAGCGTTATGCAAGTGTGCACACCACAGTCCCTCCGCATGATCGTAGCTGAAATCTTCTAATACAGTTGTTTGCTTGTGAGAGCGAGAGATTATTCCCCGGTGTTCAGAAAATACTATATTCAGTGGAAATGAACCAGCCACCGGATTTGGTGACTGCACTGATGGTGCATAGACTAGGTCTTCCTCACTAGCTCCTGCTGAGGCCAGGTTTCCACTATATGGGCATATCCTAATTCATAGAGTTGTGCCAGCAAAGGCCCAGCGTAGGTGACATAATGCCAGAATGAAAAGACTTTTCATTGGCACAGACAGCAGCCTGCTCTCTACTTTTCATGGCCTCTTGGAGGATAATGCGTATTCCTGAGCTGGCTTTGGTTGGCAGTGCCTGTTACCTCCGGTGCAAGAGTGGAGCAAGTCAAATCAGGGGGCTAGATCAGGAGGATGAGGAATATAGGCTGAGAAGTGGATTCAAGGCCAGGCCACCAGCCTAGGTGAGCATGTAAACAGTGTCCACGCTTGGGCTGGTGGCATCTGAGCATCTTGTCCGGGACTGGTACTGCCAGTGGTGAGAAGCAGGAAAGGTGCAATTGTCTCCATTAACTACGAACGGTGTTTGGGTGCTTGGCTTCAAGGTAGACTTGTGAGCTAGAGTCCATCGCTGGCTTTCTGCTAGGCTTTTGTCTGCACTGCAAACCCTGCCACGCTGGCTCCGTTGATCCCAGTTTTCCAGCTGCTGCAGACTCTGTTTTCAGCGCACCATGCCCGAGTCCTGCTGCACCGGAGCTGATGTTGGGTAGCCCCACACGATGCAACACGATGCTTAATGTGGTACGGTCCCGGTTCTGCCATCACCCAGCATATCCCAGCTCTCCATTGCCCCTGTCCCATGGACAGTAGGTGTTTGGTTGGTTTGCTGCACTGTGTTTCTGCTTCCCTAAGTTTGCTCTTAAGCTGTCCTGGTAGACCACTCCTGGGTTCTTCTTTCTGATGTGATGGCCTGACTGAAACATGCAGCAGCTTGGGCTTTTGGTAGAAGATTCCTCCTCTGGCTTGTAGCAGGGATGCAGTTTGGCGTTCACCTGGGGCAAACCTACCTGGCCTGTTTGCTCGGTTGCTCCTTTAGGACTCTTTCTCCTGGATCAACAAGCCGCATGGTTCTGGCAGGACCCTTTTGTGTGGTAGAGTTATCCCTCTTCTTGTGTCGGATAGCTAGACTAGGATAAAGCACCATTGAGCCAGTATCAACTGTGGCAGCAGCAACTGTTTTGTACAGGACTAGTAGATATGGTACAAGTTTGCAGACCAGGCAGGGTCTTGGTAGACCTGCTGCTGCTAGTGGGACTATAATTATACAGGTGGGTTTAAGTCAGCAGGCACTGACTGCTGAAAGAAGTGATACTGCCTTCCTCCTCCTCCTTATCCTGGCCTTGGTACCACCAGCACAGGGGTTTGCGCAGCCCCTCACTGACCACAGTGTGAAGACATATAGGTCAAAGGATTTCGGGCCTGGATCATTCTTCCCCATCTGTTTCACTGCTCTGAGTCAGAAATGAGCAGGAGGTATGGGACTACTGCTGGGGATGTTCCTGGTTTGTGCTAGCTTACTGATCGTGATGTTATGGGGTTAGATGCAGGCAAATCTTGATGTAAAGCCTTGTCTCTAACTGGAACTCACTTCAGAGCCTGGATTTTCTACCTGGGTCCTCTTGGGTGTTTTTGTTTTTATTTTTTATAAAAGTGAATCTCAAAGCTTTAAAAACAAACCGTCTTACTACATTTGAATACGTAGCTAGAGTTTCTCTGTGCAGGGATGCCTGCTAACTGTCATATGTATCCTTGCAGGTGACTTTGAAATCGGGTAGTAATATATTATATTGGAGAACTACGGGGATTCTCATGGGATCTAAAGTGGTAAAACCAGTTCTGGTGAAAAACATCACAATTGAAGGTAAGTGGTAGTTAACCTTCTAGGTCTTGAACTCGCTCCTTTGTCATTGCATTTGGCATATGCCACTGCTACGCTTGTGTCCTCTGCAGTAAAGTGCTTTTTGGGTCCCCTCATCCCGTTTTCTCTAAGGTGTAGAAGAAGAGCAGCAAAACTTCATGCTGTCAGGTGAAGGCGGAGAAATTAATTTACCTGGTAAATTATGCCATCTGCTGGAGAAGACTGTTTTAGCAATTAGAGAAGAAAAGGGAAAAACCACCCAACTAGTTTACTTCAATGGAGTGTAGAAAGATCATGTTTACCGGTGAGCCTGTTGGTGAGAAGTTGGACAACATAACTGTTCTGGACCAATGCCAGTTAAATCACTATTTATGGAATTGATTGAATTATTTAATTAATGGAGTACCTACTCTAGTCCATTTTTAAGTGTAATCAAGCCTGGAGTGCTGTGTGATGTTTTTGCATTAGGTCAGCCTTGCATTGAGGAGCAAAGATTGAAGACCTAAAGCTTAAGTCATCAAGACCAAACGGTCTAAACTGAGCAGAGAAAGTATGTGATTTTTAATCCAGTGTGTTATCCAGCTTGTCTGCTTTTCCAGATAAGCAGGCAGGCAGTAGTTATGGAGCGTACCTCTCCGCTTCTCAGTGCGTTACCTGTATTTACCTTACAGGAGTTGCATATACGTCTGAATGCTTCCCATGCAAACCTGGTACCTTCAGTGACAAACCGGGTTCATCCAGCTGCCAAGTGTGTCCAAGAAATACTTACTCTGAGAAAGGAGCTAGAGAGTGCACCAAGTGTAAAGAAGAAACGTATTATGCAGGTACATAAATCAAATGGGTTAAAACCAGGAAAGTAAGGTCATGAGCTCACCCTGTTTCTGTGTGCAAACACAAGAACTGCTCGATCCAACAACAAAGTTTGGCTTCCGGTTAATAAGCAAAATGGAGTGGAAGTAATGTGGAAATGAAGATGAAGCTTCCTAAAAGCTGTAGAGGGCACTGGATTTTGGCCAAGGCCACGTACACTTGCAAAAAGGATATCCAGATCTTTTGTGACTTCAAAGTGTGCATTTCTTCTGAGTGATAACAGCAGTCGTACTGTGCCCTCTCGTGGTAATTTTTCTTATTGTTTGGTGGTTCCTGAATTAGCCTCATCACTGCCTTTAGACTTGTGGCATTTCTAGGAATCTGTTTTCCGAATGCTCTCCTAGCTCATCCCTGCCTCTCCTGTGGCTGGAAGATGTGGCGATCTAGTGCAAATTCTAGTCTCAAAATTCTTCTGCATTCCTATGTATCTAGCGATCATGAAGTAAAATGGGCAAAATCCATGCTTTATGTGCTGATCAGAATGTCTTCAATTCTCTTGCTTGTAAATTGTTTGAAATGAAAGTTTTTGAAGAGGAAGTTATCAGCCATAATGCTTGCTGTCACAGATTATGGCAAATGCCTGGGGACTTGTGCCTGTGGTCAGGATGTGAATGAGGGTTTTGCAAGTATACCTGATGAGAAGAAAAGTTGGACCAGCGTTGTAAAAACTTAAAATGGATTAGTATTTTCATTCTTTATCGAGTGAGAATTTATTTCCATGCTTGGACAAACTACACAAATTACTACTTAAAGATGAAGGACTGGGGTAAGAGTTTGGGTCCCTGCTATACTGAATCAATGAATTTCAGAGTGACAGGACAAGCGTAGCTGATATTTTTCCAGTTCTCCTCTGCAGTTCAGGGGAAAGTTCATGTAGACTCTATTTAAGAGCGTAATTTTTCATTCTGATTTTGTATTTTTCTGCGGGCTTGCTTTTCTCTGCAGATTTCACGCTCATTATACTTGTTTGCAAGGATCATTTGACAGTTGAACATACTATTCTTCACCCTTTTTGTTTTAGATGAGGGATCCAGTGAGTGTACAGAGCGTCCCCCATGCACAAGCAAAGACTTTTTCCAGATCCACACCCCATGTGATAAGGAAGGAAAAGTAAGTGGAAGTCAAGATATTATTTTTGGGCTTACTGTGATCTCTTGATCTGAAAACAGGGCAGGGGGTCAATACTTTGTGTTGTAATTTTGCTTCCAGGACTGAATGTCTCTGAGGCTTTGGGAATGTCCTTCCGCTGTTTTCTCTCCAGCATTTATCCATCTGTAAGATTTTGCACACCCTGGGCCTGCCTAAGGGATCCGTTGTGGTGAAATGTTAAGCTCCTTGCACTTGTGATCGGTCTGCCTGGGTCACTGGGGTTACTTCTGTGCTCATAAAAAAAATTAAAAAAAAATGGTTGGGGCACAGGCTGTAGCACCATCCCGGAGTAGACCCTACTCTCTAGCTGTTAGCATTTTTTCTGGAATACTTTTGACTTGTGCCCACATGCCCCATCACAGGCAAAGCCCAGGTGTGACTCAGGAGCTAGCACGGGACAGGGAGCATTGGACATGACCGCACCTATTTTGGCTGGAAGAAGAGTTTGGCTACATGGATGCGAACTGTGTCATGCTCTGTGGTTTTAGCATCAAAGAACAGTCCGTGATCTGATTAATTAATAGTATAGGTGTAGCCTGGGAGTGCCCATGTACAGCATCAGAGCCTGACTGCAGATACCATGTTTGCCTTGTGAGGGTACCTGGAGAGCTCCACAGTCACATGGGAACTTCTTCAGGTTTTGAAGAAAGAACTCACATTCACTGGGACACGAAGCCCACAGTGGGCACGTGGTCAGGCTGTTTTGTCTAATTTCTCACCTTTCCTATCTCTCTCAGACCCAGATGGGGTGTCAGTTAGTCAAAATCCATAAACCTGTGGTTGCTTGCCCAATATTTGCTGGCATGATGGAGTATTTTGGGGTCTCCTGGTCAATCAGTTCCAAAGTGCAACTGAACATGTGCTTGAATAAAGAAAGCTTCAAACACTTTACTTCCAGAACTGGCAGGCTCTGTAACTGCAGCATTCAGCACAACCCACTCATGGCTCACCGCCTATTGCTCTGTTAACTTCTTTTAATGACTCAATGAATTAGCAGCAACATTTACTCCTACACCCCCAGGTACTGCTTTAATTGTGGCTTCCTGCACATTACTTTGTAACTGATCTGTGCGATTCAAGGCTTACTGGCTTTGAATAGGTCCCCAATGGTGACACTCAGCTCCCTCTTTCTGCTCCCTCAGTGGCCTTTCCTTTCACTGATGGATATCCCCAGAACATAAAGTGGGTCTTCCTGCAGACACCCTTCCACTTCCCATTGCAATGAGAATGTGTGTCATAAATGCACAAGTATTGGCTGGGTTTTCAGAACTGCTTTCACCACTCAGTGCTCTGCATCTCTGCAAATCAGTCAGGGTATGCAGTACTCTCCGGCCGTCTCTCTACATGTACAATAGCACGGTGAAAGCTTGACTCTGCACACCCTCTTCAGATGAGTAATGGCTGTAAAGCACCAGCCTGCAGGTGTCTTGATCCAAGGCTTACAGGCGTTTTTTTCACTGGATGTTAGATTGTCTTCTTCCTTCTGCTGTCCCCACTGCATGTGTAGAAGGACGATTATGACACTAGGCTGATCCTCAAGGGGCCCTGGGAGGTTTAGGCCCTTGACTCCCACTGATTTTCGTTCATGTGCAACTTTAAAAATCCCAGGCTGATTGGTTCAACGTGGGACTTATCAACCCTCAGCTGAGTGGTTGCAGGCACTCTCTGACCGTTTCTTCCCTACATCAGCCTCTGTGGAATTACTTCAGTGTGTACAGCATGTTGGGGCTCTGTGCAATCACATGGGTACCTTGCCAACTCCTGATCCTTTTTGTTTTAAATGCTGTGCATCCCTATTACTGCTGAAGTAGACAGCAATAATCCAGAAAATCCATTAAATGGTAGAAAATGGCAAAGGCAGGCTGATCAACACGGGAAGGGGAACCATGAGCCAAGCATGACAGCAAGGTAAGCAGACGTATTGGCCCCTCTGACTGTGGGGACAGTCCCACGGTACTTAAGCAAAGTGAGCAAAGCAGATCCAGTGCCAGCAACCATATTCAACCAAGAGTCCAGATTAGTGGACGAGTCCATAGTGATGAGGCAGGACCAATATCAAATCAGCATGTCTGCAAGTGCCAGGTTCAGAGACAGTAACCAGGGTCAGCAATAGCCTAATGATCGCCAGACAAGCCCATAGTGGTGGGGCAGGTCCGAGGTCAAGCTGGAAAGTCAAGTCCACGGGTCACAGTCAGGATCTGGATCAGAGGGGTATGCGATCTGGCACAGGCTTGATGTGGCGCACCACTAGAGGGGCTTCTGGGATTCCTTCAAATTCCAGGGTTAGTTGCACTGAACTCAAGAGATCATCATTTGTCAAGTATAAGAACTTATTAGAGCTAAGTGGTTCTACACATATGATGGACACTGGACAACACTAAACAATTAACATCAGACAATCTACAAGTATAACAAAGCTAAAATGTGTAGTAAATAACTAAAAATAGAATACACATATCAGAGCTCTGTGGTTAAGCCACGGATGCACAGTACAATGGCCATTCTTGGATGTATGGTACAATGGCTGCTCTCGTCCTTTCCTTGTCCTTATGGGCCACCACTCCAGTAGAGTTTTCTCTGGATTGCTCTCACTAAGCTTGAGCCGCACCAAGATGATTCGGGTTCTCCCTGGTAATTCGCATCAGGGTTGTACCTGCTGATGGGTGGGCTGTCGAGTCTGCAGGCCACCTGATGGTGAGTCCGAGTGCAAACCAGAGGTATGTGGCTTGCTCTCTTGTATCTTTCCTAGTTCATTATCCAACTGATCAATGCCTGACTGCAGTTAGACAATAGAACAGATGTCCTCAGTCGATAACATTCTGGATACCAACAGGATGGTCAACAGGTAACAGTACACATATTAGTATGGATGTTCAACAGATAACCCAGTGCGAAGTTTCACAGTACCTAGGTGCTTATGATGTGAGTCTGGGGTGTCACTTCCCCTTTGCTGGCTAGGTTTGCTCAGTAGTCATGGAGTCACTGGAAGGCTAGGGACCCCACAGTGTGGTGACTCTGGCCCTGGTACACCTAGGATCTTGCGGAGCACCCCAGAGCAATCCCCTCTTCTATGGGTTGCACCATCCTGAGTCCCATGCTTGCCTATGTGGCACCTATCACATGGCTGCAACTCAGATTAGTCAGGGACCTGGGGTGGTGAGAGCCTCAGTTTCAATGCAGTGCCCAGGAGCCGGCGGTTGAGCTTGCACCGGCACTTCTTCCAGCTGTTTTTCAAACAGCTTCAAAGGTGGCCGATGCTTCTTGAACAGCTCTCTCTTACCAGAGGGTGAGCTTTGAGCACAGGTGGGTGGATACTGAGGATGGCAGGGGGATGTGCTCAGCACCCTGACACCAAGGATCAAATGCCATAAGATGGAATCTCCCCTGTCAAGCTCTGTTCTCAAGCTTGTGAACCCAGTTTCTTCTTGTTCCCTTCTCTGCCCTTCCCTTTATTATCCTAGGTGTGCGAGGTCTGTATTTGACCTAAAACATGCAGAATGTCCTAGTTTCATTTATACGGAGGACCTTGTTTGGGGCTTTGAGTCCTACAGTTGCCTAACACACCACATGAGTCCAGTGTCTTCTTGTTTCAGACTCAAATCATGTACAAATGGATAGAGCCCAAGATCTGCAGAGAGGATCTTCCTGATGCGTTGACCCTACCACCTTCTGGAGAGAGGAAGGATTGTCCACCCTGCAATCCTGGCTTTTACAACAACGCCTCATCTTCCTGCACTCCTTGTCCACAGGGCACGTTTTCAGATGGCACGCAGGGTAGGAGACCTGTCCCCCTGAAGGCGTCCTTTCAATATTTGACTGCAGTCCGTCACCTACAGACATTGCTTGTGTCCCTAAAGATAGTTGTCTGTTTGTATGTGGCTCACTTTAAAGATATATCACCATAAGCCAGAGTTCGTTTCCCATAAAATAATTATTGAATGGCATTTGGGAGAAGGAGTAGGATGTCTGTTTTCCCTCAAAAGTCCTTTCTTACCATGGACTGCTTCTGTAAGTTGACCTGCTGCATTCTGCATGTGTTCCTTGGCTGATATAAACATCCTAAGGGTTATTTTTAAGGGTTTCTGAGAAGTGAATCAGAATTTTCAGTCAGTACTTCCTTTCTGTCCTTTCTTCTGTCCACACTGAGTTCTTCCCTGTGCAAATCTCATTTTAAGTACTATCAGCTGAGAACCCTACCAACTTTGTCTGGCCTAAAGTCTGACTCGTTGGTTCTGAAATGTACTGACCCAGTAGTCACCTACAGAAGTTTGTGGGAATTGTTGTTTACCAATATCATCAAATTTTTAGGTGAAGCCACTAAAAGGAGTACGGTTCGAGGCATCAGTTGCAGATCAGTTACCATGGTTAGGGTCTTCAGTTTGTAAAACACTGGCCTGATTTTTCTTAATGCTCGGGCCCTGATAAGTCATTGGCTTTTTAATTGTAAAGAAATGAATTATTTTCTTAGCTCAATATTTATCCCAAAGAGTAAAATGCTAATATCTGTGTTCTTTGAAGCACTGTGTTTGAGATGCACTTTGGCCATGTGATTTCCTTCTCCTGCCTTCTCTCCCTCTAGAGTGCAAAGCCTGCCCTGCTGGAACTGAGCCAGCTCTTGGGTTTGAGTATAAGTGGTGGAACATCCTGCCAAGCAACATGAAGACTTCTTGTTTTAACGTCGGCAATTCAAAGTGTGATGGGATGAATGGTGAGCCAAACTCCCTGTATTGTTACGTGCCTGTCTTTCTCCTGTGCTGATCACCATTGTATTGGAGCGCCCATCAAAATGAATATGCTCTTTGCTGAGTGAGTCATAACACAGAGTTCCTTCCTTTTCTTTAATTGCACCAGGCTTGATAATTCCTGTGGGAAGTAGTGTCACTGAATGTCAGAAAGAGGAAATAAAACATCTCTTGTATACCAGAAGAGGGCAGAAGCTGCAGTCCTGTCAGCCAAGGATCTGTCCTGTGATAGATTTTTATGCCTCTGAATATCTCCATTATAAAAAAGCTTGACTTCTCTCTAATTTATCTCCTTTCGTGTTTTGTGAAAGCTATGTCTTTCAAGGACACTTAATTCTTTCGGAAAACTGCCTTTGTTCATTTAGCGTTCAGAGCTTTCGCTCTGCGCATGTACTAAGTCATGTACTCTGCACATTGCAGCAGAGAGCAGTCACAGCTCACCCGTGAAAATGGTCCTGTTCAGGACTTCTCCCATCTCCGGCCCTCTCTGAGAAATTTTCCTTGGGCTGATCTGCCTTTTTAGGTTGATGTGACTCAAGCTTTGAACTGTGTTGAACAGGGATGCAGTTAGGTATATGCATAGATTAATGCATATACCTAACTTTAATGCATAGATTCATTGATTCATCAGTTTTAAGGCTGAAGGAGATTAGGTGCATCAGCCTGTCTGAGCTGCACAGCACAGGTCTGGGAATTTCATTTGCTCTGCTGATTTCAAGGTTACATTAGCCTCTAAAATCAGCAGTTAATTAAATTACTAAATTTTTATTTCAAAAGCATTATTATACTGTTCTACAGTTTATACCAGGCACCTTTAAAATGTACTAATACACTGAATGGTTAAAAAGTATGATAGCATAGCAACTTTTTGTAATATGACCCAGAAACCAGTCATTTATTGAAAAACCTGTGTATTTTGTCCTATGAAGGTTGGGAGGTGGCTGGTGACCATATCCAGAGTGGGACAGGAGGCTCAGACAATGACTATCTTATCTTGAACCTGCACATCCCGGGATTTAAGTAAGGAACAGATTTTTTTTCCATCAATTTCTCATTTGTTTCTGCCTCTTGCACCTATTTCGCATCACCCCAGCGTGAACAGGGTTTTCCTTTTTGAAGTGTAAGAATGTCACGGTTCATGAATTAGAAACAACAGGAAACTCGGATTTTGTTCCTGTGTCCCCAGTAGGCGCGCTGCAGCAAATTGAATTCTGTAAGACCTTGATTTTCAGCAGCATTTACTTGAGTTTGAGGTACCAGCTGGCTGGCAGTCTAGAAAGAGAGTAAAGATGTTCCTGGTCCTCTGATTCTAAATCATGCTAAAGTAACCAGCTAAACTACACTTGCTGAAAGGAGTTGACCCAAACCCATTTTATTTTGCATTGAGGCTGACTCCAGTCGGTGTGCACAGTCTGTGCTTACCCTGGAGTCGGTGGAGAGGTGTTCAAGAGAATAGTACGTCCCACCTCTTCTGCACCCTAAATCAGCTGCTGGAGGTGCTTGCCATATCTCAGCCGAGGGGGACTGTAACTTCTTACACTGTGTTACCAACTATGATTTTTATTTTAGATTATGGGAAAACAATGAAAACCAAAGAGAAGCAGGAAACATCTGTGGAAAAGCTTGGCATGTCACTGTGTGTTGCTCTGTGACAGTCACTAGAGATTCAGTAAAACACCTCCGTACTGCTGAGTGCTAGTAGGGGATGAGGGTACTTTTAAGTTTTTACAGGGGAGCACCCGAATTTTTATGGTTCGCGTGAAACTCCTGAATGCAAGTCCTACCACTGGAGGGTAGAGGCAAAACGATCAATGCAAATCACTTTATACTTAGAGCGACTCCCACAAAGCAGAGTTAAGCATTAAGGTTCCCTACCAACACACTTGCATTTGGGTGATGCCTGTAGGGAGGGAACTGTACTGTAAAGAAGTCATGCACTCAGAAAATGATCATGCTGCGTCTGCTACCCAGCACAGAAACGCTATGTAAACCCGGCCTCCGTAGTTCTGCAAGGACAGGTTTTATGTGACAGAATTTCTGTAGTTTCCCTGCTGTACCAAAAGCAATTGGAGGGGTTGACTGTTGTGTGTCTGGAGAGCACCTTGCAAATGTTTCATTCGTTCTCTGTTAAACAGACCTCCGACATCAGTGACGGGAGCCACTGGGTCAGAACTAGGACGGATTACTTTTGTTTTTGAGACCATCTGTTCAGCAGATTGTGTGCTGTACTTTATGGCGGTAAGTGAGACCTCTCTCTCCATGACTGACGACTCAGCCTGGTATTCCACATGTCACTTTAATCTCTACATAGGCGTCATTAGTTGCGCTTGCTTTATTATGACTAAGATTAAGCATGACATTAGTTTAATATCTGAGGTGCCCTTGCAGGAAGGATTTAATTAATGAGCTAGCAAAGTTTCTTCATCACTCAAATTCTTGGTTATTTGTTTATTAAAAAAAAAAAAAAACATTTGACACCAGAGAGCCAGTTTTGCCCTTGTTAAACACATTGATAAAACTCGCGTCATCTTTCATGCAGTCAGGGTTGCCTCCATAAGTTTAATAGCATCACAAGCCAAGGTGTGGGATAGAGGGACGAGAAGCAGAAAACTTGACATTTTAGTCCTGCTTCTGTCAGTGACCTGGGGAATCACTGGAACTGTAGACAGACATTTGTTTGTGAAGGGGTGTCTTGGATAAGTGCTGTGGTTTTTACTTTCCTCATCCTGCTTATTGTCAGGCCAGCTGAGGTAAGGTAGCTGAACCTGCAGCTGTTCCCTCATCCCTTCCACTGCAAAGTGAAGCTTTTTTTTTTTCTCCTCTTGAAACCTCCTTTAGACTGGTAAGCAGATGCTTTTCCGTATTCAGGCATAATTTAAAAGAATCTGCTGCATCTGGCACTGGAGCAGAGCTGGAGCGCTCACGTGGTCATTTAGAGCTGATGGAGAACACGAAACAAAGCCATAGACCGCACAGGTTTCTTCTTTGGCAGTGCTTTATTGGTTTCAGTTCTATTTCACTTGAGATACCAGCAAACTGGGTATCCAAAGATGGTGGAACCTACAGTTTTTCTTTAAATTTTGAGCTTCCCCTCTCTGTGCCATGGCACCCACATGTTTTCCAGAATTTGAAATCTGAAAGAACCACTGTGATGAACTGTCTGGATAACATTTATAAGCTGCTATAGGACTTTGAACTTTACTGTTGTGTGAACAAGAGCATCTTTAGAATAGCTGCCCATTTTCAATGGAAAAATTACCAGTGGTGGAAAATTGAGGATAAATATATTTCATCTTCTGTGTTAAATGTTAAATACAAATTTAAAGTCCTTTATATATATTAATCATTATTATTATAACACACTGGCAGTCAATATAGCATGACTCTACTTTTCACCTTTTTTATTATGCACGTTTTCAGGATGTCAATCGAAAAAATACCAACGTGGTGGAATCGTGGGAAAGAAGTAAAGAGAAACAGTCCTACACTCACATCATCTCCAAAAATGCCTCCTTCACATTCACCTGGGCCTTCCAGAGAATAAACGAGGGCCAAGATGTAAGTGTTTCTTTATGTGCAGGCTTTTACACCACAGCTTTCCTTGGACATTCATCCCTGGAGGTCTCGCCCTGCGTTGAAGCTCATGGGATTCTCATAAAGGCGCCGAGTGGCTTCAGTATCATTGCAGGGCAGCTGTGGATAAACCCCTGCCCCTGCTACACATGCTGAAAGCCAGGCGTGTGCCCAAGCCCATCCGTAAATCGGTGCCGTGACGCACAGTGCCGTTTTTCGGGTCTGCACGCTGTGGCACAAGCGGCACCCGGGTCGTTTTCTTCCACTCTCGTTTCAGAGCAGGCAGTTCATCAACGACGTGGCCAAGATCTACTCCATAACGGTGACCAACGCAGTGGATGGAGTTGCCTCTTCTTGCCGGGCCTGTGCACTGGGCTCTGAGCAGTCTGGCTCATCCTGCGTGCCCTGCCCAGCAGGACATTACATTGAGAAAGAGACCAGCCAGTGCAAGGAGTGTCCAGCCAACACCTTCCTGTCCATCCACCAGGTCTATGGCAGAGAGGCCTGTGTCCCCTGTGGGCCCGGCAGTAAGAGCACCAAGGTACTGGAGCTAACAGAGGCTCTAAGCTATGGGCAGGCAGGTTGTAATATAACCCCCAAATGCCAGTTTTACTTCTTTACTACAACTGTGTGGCTTGTTAGCAGTGGAGTATAATTATAACCAACCATCTCTTTCTTCCAAATATGTCTCCAGTCTAATTGTGTTTATAAATGTGTGATAACAACACAGAGATGACCACACTGGCTCAAACAAAAGGTCCATTAAGCCATGTATCAAGAAGCTGCATTGAGAACAGGCCAAGCATATGCGTTCCTTCCACCTAAAACTCTCCTGGCCTCCTGCTGTTTTAAGCTCAGGGACTTTCTGAGCTGGATGATGTTTCTGGGTTTTTCGTAACGTGTAACAAAGTTCTTGTGTATGAACTTACCCTTAAGCTCAAATAAACTTTGAGCAGGCACAGCATCCTTGGCAAGGAGTTGCACAGGGGTGTGAAGAACCAGCCCATTTTGTTCATATTCTGCCTGTCTCTGACTAGGCTCGTTTCCTATTCCTATTTCTTGAGCTCTGTTTCTTGCGTTTCCTTTGCAAGGTAAAAATGTAACTGAGCCCTTGTTCTGATCTGGGGCTCTGAGATCCTTAAAAACATCTACAGTAAAACGGAGCAAGTGACTGCGTTCGCTTAGCTAGTGCAGGGGACAGGAGACAGGGCAGGCTTGGGGAATGTTAAAAGTGCGTCTGATACTTGATTGCAAGGAACTGAAACAGGAATGGAGGTTGTCCCCAGCCAGCTGAGGCAGCGGCGAGGTGAATCAGGAGCGCAGGGCAAAGTCCTCCTCCAACCTTACAGAGAAAGCGGTCCTGTCTGCCCCTGTTGCTTTAACTCTTAGGTGGTAGCTGAATGGTTTGCTGCTGGTCCGTAACTGTTCTTTGATATATGCCTCTCCTTATCCGAAGGACCACTCTACCTGCTTCAGTGACTGCTTGGTGTCATACGTCAAGGATAACCAGAGCCTGAATTATGATTTTAGTAACCTCAGCCAGGTGGGCTCATTAATGAGCGGGCCCAGCTTCACCTCCCGAGGGACCAAGTTCTTCCATTTCTTTAACATCAGCCTGTGTGGGAATGAGGTGAGCTCGGTGGGTTTTGAGGGTCTGGGGGATTGACCAAAGTGTTGCCTTTGTTTATGCTCTGTGGTGTCATACTAATGAGACAGGCCGGGTGCTCCCCTACAGCTGAGCTCTCACCATCACACAGCAAACGCTTTCCTCTGGATCTCCCCAGCGAGCTGATTTTAAGCAGCCAAGTGATTTTCCAGATCTGATGTGGCAGTGCTTTAGGCACAAGTAACCTTCACATCCCTGTCCTTTCTTCGTTCTCGTGCCTCTGGGTCCCTTGGGTCACAGCCCTGACCTTTTTGGTGTTCCCACCAAGGGAACTCAAGCGAAGAGCCTGAGTTTTTCAGTGATCAGCTTCTTTCCATATAGCCTCTGTTTCTCTTTTGTGTTGCAGCACCCCTGCCTCCCCTCCTTGCTGCCTATATGCACTTACCAGTTAGTGCCTGTTAGTGACTTTATTTGCAGTATTTTAAAGCATTAGAAAAATGTGTTTAACCTGTGAGTGCAAACAGGCTCTGCTTTTGCTGTTGCAAGTTAATACATGCTTCCCAGAGCCAGGGTTTCCTGGGCTGGGGTTTGCAGCATACCAGGGCACTGCCCACGTAGAAATAGATCTCCCAGATTACACCGTCACATATATAAATTGCAATTTGTAGCAGTGCCAATGATGTGAATTGACCCAGGAAAGCCAATGCATGTAGTTTACGTGATGTTGAGTCCTGTAAAGTTCTGAAGTTTCTTTCCCGTCTACCAAAAGGCTCAAACACCTCCAAGAGTTGAGGCAGATGAGCAGTCACATTTCTTTACGGTGATTTACTGTAGGACTTAAACATATGTTTAAGTACCTCCCTGGATTAGAGCTGCTGACAGCTAGATCCACAAGGGGTACAGGGACCCACACTCTGTGGATCTGGTCTCCATTTCCCCAGATGCTGTCAACCACATGACCAGGTCCTGAGTGCTTGGCATTTTTAGAGTCAGGCCTACACTGAATTTTTTGATTTTTCTTTCATTGCTGTTGCTTTGAGATTCTAGCACAGGTCTTGAAATCTGACGTTAATGCAGCCTTAAAGGCTGTGACCTAATATATGTCTGGTTATGGATTTCGTGTATTTATGCTTTGAGAATATTTTATGTGGATTAAATCCCAAATAAAGAGGTATTCTGCAGTGTATAATTTACGGGCAAGGGAAATATGATTTTCCTTTGCAAGCCATTTTATTATGCTCTTCAAGTAAACACTGTGCTGTCGAGATAGACAAAGAGAAGTGCTTCGTAGCACAGGTTTCTGATAAGACATATGCAGGAGGTGACATCTTGTTTCTGAATGTGTACTAGGCTTTAATTGGAGCCTTCAGTTTAATGTTACCGTTTGTCTCTCTCATGATAAAAACATCAAGCTGTTTTCAAGATGCACTTAGATGCACTAAGTTTGCAATCCCTCCCTTCCCAAACCTGTTCACATCCCACCAACAAACCAACAGCTTCCACATTTTCCCTGATTGTCCACAGGGGAAAAAGATGGCTATTTGCTCTGACAATATCACAGATGTTACTGTGAAGGACATGGTTGCGGAATCGGAAGATTTTTCCAATTTTGTGGGAGCTTTTGTCTGTCAGTCCACCATCATCCCGTCAGACAGCAAGGGTTTCCGAACAGCCCTGGCTCTGCAGTCCAACAGTCTTGCCGACAGGTTCTTAGGTACGTGGCTTTGTCTTTTACAGGTGGCTGAGGGGGAAGGCTCTTAAGACTGACGAGCTCATAATAATAATACTAATACTATTAGTAATAATAAAACAGAGATAAGGCTTTTTTAATCCCTGCAAACTTAACGCACACCAGAAACACCTGCTCAGTGTCTTTCTGTGGAAAGTGTGTTGCTTGTTATGGTATCTTGGCTCCCTCAGACTGGACAAGAAAGATAACATGTACATTCCCTCCATCCTTCAGAGTTTGAGATGTACTCGACAGGGAACGCATGCCTGCATTTAAGGCCTTTAGAAGACAATGATGGGGCAATACAGGGCAAGACTATTCAAGTGATGCACTAATGCTTGAAGATACCAGACAACGGTGTGATGGAAGTATTTCAGAGAAGAAACTTGCTATCATGGATGTACTCTGATGTCCTTAGGGTCACGCTGTAGATCATTCTCGGCTCAGTAGCGCTGCATTACCCTGGGAGGAGAGCAGAAAGGCAGTCCAGGACTAAGTCCCAGTGTCCCATTTTGTTCCTGAGCTGCTAAGCAGATCTTGACTTTTGCTTTTGCCACTGTTTCAGTATAGCTGATGGCAGAAGGAGAAGAATAGGGACTGTCCCCATGCTTTATCTTCCATGCCACTAGTACTCTCACTTCCCTATGTTCTTGTGGTTCTCAGGGCACAGAGAATTTCAGCACAGAAATCTGGGGAATATAGTTAAAAAGAGCTGGTTTTCTTTCATGTTTCCTGCCTCGCTCGTGTAGGACAAGACCATAATAGCCATGCCAGTCCAAGTCTTTGTGCCCAGAGTCTCCACTCTGGCAATGTCAGAAGAGGAACCTGATGTGGGATATAATTAGGTGACGAAGGTCAGGGTGGCCTGGGGCCATGCACATCTTTAAGTCATTTATTGCTCCTGATCACAGGTTCCCGGAATTTAAGGCCAGAGTAGACAATGAAGTCATTTACTTTGTTCACCTATCTGTCACAAGCATTGAGTGTTTGTACTTTTTACCTGGCACTAAGCCTAGACGTTTGTGTTTGACAAAATCACATCTTTGGAAAAGCATTGAACCTACACTTTTAAGACTGGCGGAAATGAAAACTCTGCCATAGTCATTGGTAATTTTTTCCACTGGTCAGTCACACTCTCTATATTTTCTTTTAAAGCAGCCTTATTTCCTATATGAATTTGCCTGGTTTCTGTTTTCAGCTCTTGCTTCTTGTTATTCTTTCTCCACTTCACACCTGCTTTTTCCTTCCTGGAGAAATATTTTGTATACTGTGATCATCACACCTCCTCATTGCACCCTGCCCAGTCTGCCGTTCTGATAAAATAAACAGAACAAGTTCTTCTAAGTCTCTGGCTATGAAGAATTTTTTTTCAAGCCTCTGAATATTTTTGAGGCCTTTTTTGCAGCCTCTGTAACTTGTCAGTATCTTTTCTTAAACATTGGACACCAAACTGGAATACTATTCCACTCTTTGGTTTTCTATCACAAATAAAGACAATAAAAAACACCTTGCTGTTTGAGTCCCCAAGCCCTTCTTGCTGCAAACTCAGGGGTTTCATGGTGTCCTCTTGGATCGTGATATCCACTCTAGATCTTTTTCAGAGTTACAGTTTCCAAGGGTCAATCTCTCTCCTTTAGGAAGGGCCTTCATCCCTCGGTGTGCTTGGCTGCACTAAAGTATGTTTAGTTTGTATGGGATCAGCTTACTGAGTGAGCCAAGTTGCTCTGTATTATATTCCTGGTCCTCTTCTTAATCTTTGTCTCATTTACATGCTTTACCAACATTGCTTGTGTACTTACAGATCACTGATAAAAATTTTGCATTTTGCGGACTCCGTTATCAACGCTTAGAAAAGCCCAGAGATATACCCCATTTGATGACAGTTTTCCATAGACAGCTACTTTATATAATTGGTTAGTTTAATATTTTTTAATCCAGAGTATGCACTTTATTGAAATAACACTGCTAACTTTTTAATTAGAATCTCATGTAGTAATTAGTGAAGTACTTGATAAATTTACATAATTTACTTTAGCAACCAAATTCATAAGTGCTCGAGGATTGAAATTAAATTTGTTCATCAGGAGTGTTTTCCATAAATTCATGTCGACTGGTACAAACCCGTCTCCCATTTCCCATTTTTGATTTTTCGCCTCATCAGGTTAACCACAGTGTAATCTGTTTTAGTCTTGTCCTTTTTGAATTTCTGCACCATCCTTTTATTCTCCGTCGGTCTTCTGACATTTCCCTATCATTACAAACTCTCTTAAAGACCAACACCTGTAAGCAAGAGACCTCTGTGGCCACCTCACTCCTATGTCCAGGCCACCTGGCCTTGCTAGTCTCCAAGTGGGCATCCCAAGCAGATACTAACATCCTCTCTTGCCACTAAAGGAATGAGAGATGTTCAGTTATTTTCTTGGAAAGCAAGCCGAGAGTCCTGATTTTTTCTGATACAGAGAAAAAAATATTAAGATCTTCTGCTGCTTTTTCTTTATTATAATTGTTTCATTCCAAAATGGTTGAAGTTTGCCTTTCCCAGCCATCAGCAGGCCTGTAAGATGTCCTTTCATTTCTAGTATTCCTAAAAAAAACCCAAATTTATAATTTTTCAAGTGCTGCCAAATATAGGCTTATTCCTGAAAACTTTAGCATCCGTTACTATTTTTCTCTTACTCATTCCTTTTGATTTAAATTGATTGATCCTTGATTCTTTATTCCTCTCCATGGAGCATGTGCCACTGTTTTTATTTGAATTGCCCCTTTACCACTGCCCTGATCCAAGGTAGAATTTTAGTCAAAGCTGTTGTCATTCAGAGAGAGTCATTGTGGCTTTTTAGCTGTCTAATTAATATCTTTTAAAGAATGTCAATTTTCTTCCGTATTTGATTTTGCTTCTAATGTACTTATTTTTGAGAAAATGCACTTTAAGGTGCCAGCTATACAGTATTGCATGTTGCATGGGAATATTCTCTTTTTGAATCTATTGAAGATATTGAGGTCCCTAGGAGCTATGATTGTCCAGTCCAGTGATTAATCAATCTCTGTTCATCATGTTGAGATCCAGCAGCTTATTTTGTTCTCTGTGTTGATTTAATGCTCTGTAACAGTACCTCACCCATATGTCCTCCTGGGCACTGTTAGTGCATCGATCCATGTCCTTTCAAGATCCCGTGATCTCAGTTATCAGTAGTCCTAAACCAGGTAATTGTGTCTAGTGCAAACTGCCATGCCATCACCTTTGCTATCTCTCCACGCTATTTTCCCTAAAAGAGTTATAACCAGACTTGAATTTTCCAGCCATGTGAATCATCCTCCCAGATGTAAAGCCAGTTATATCAAACTCCTGAGAATGCAGTTAGATTCTCCAAACTGTTGCAAGAACAAGTGGAAAACATCTTTTCTTCACAGTCTTTTCCATCTTCCCACCTGTTGCTAGGTGCTACCACGTTGCTTTTTCTTATTATTCTAGCTATTTTTCACCTGGCTTGAAGGATGCAGCCTATCCCATTTGTACAGCTCCCTCTTCTTCTAAACTGCTGCAGTGCAGCACCAATATTTTCTGTCTTCTCTTGTTTATGGGATGGGAAGGAGCTCTAAGAACTTCAGTTGCTTGAGTCTTCCTTTTTTTTCCAGCTGTCCTCCAAAATCCATGCAGCCCTGTGTAACCTGTGTTCTTCCACATGAGTCTGTTATTTGTTTCAAAATGTATAATTAAGGCTTGCCTATGACTCCATGCATCTTCTGAATCTTGCCATCACATTTTCCATTTTTTTTTCCATGAATACTATAGATTGCTCAGGGTGTTAGGTTATGATATCGTAGAGTTATGCATACGAGCATCATATGCCAGGTGTATGCTTTGAGCAGCAGATTGGCTCTCCAGACCTTCCCAACCTAATTATTCTGTGATTCTATGATATCCCCAAATTTCTCTGAATTCATATAAAGAGCAAAACTTATTTGCAGTGTTGTTATTGTGTTACCTTTTTATTTTGTTACGAACGTATGATGAAATCAGACTGTATGAGAAACGTGAGTCTGCAAAGATCACTTAGGTTGAAGAATGTTGTCTAGTTAATGGCTAGCATACGAAATGCTATTAACTGAGAGTCATTCTTTGTCAGCTGAAAAATAGAGATGTGAATCCCTCTGAAAGCCATTCTTAGCTTGCTCCTTTTTTTTTGTTTGTTTGTTTTTGCTCACATTTTAGGAGCTACTGTTGAAACGATGCTGGAAAATATCAGCATCAAGACAGATATGTTTCCTCTCTCTCCAAGCAAAATACCTGATGTGCATTTCTTTTACAAGTAGGTAAAACACCGTTTTATTGGTACATCAACTTTCTTCATTTGTCTAAATGAAACTAGAACTATGAGGGAAGATCTTTAAGCCACCTTTAAACTTTATCACTTTAATCAGTATCTGATTGATACTGATGGGCAGGTAGAAGAGTATGCTATATGATCTGCAAATATGCTGTTCACTAAAGTCTCAATTACACTTGATTTGTAGAGAGTGACACAGAGCTTTGATTCATCCAGGTGCCATTTCCAATGTCACATTCCTTTCCGCAATATCCACCTCACATTGTATATTTTCTTTCACATTCATTTGGATTTACTTTGACATTACAAAAATGAGTTGACCAAGGTTAAAAAAAATGTTCCAACCTGCACAGATACTAGTATACCTATCCTGTTCTTCAACTTTCCTCCATAAAGAGAATATCTGAGATGGGGCATGATCACAGATCACCTCAATTAAGATGTCCTCACGTAGGTGTCTGCATGTGTACTCAGTTTCTAAGCTCGGGCTTGGAGCCTACAGAGCTATTCAGCTCATCCTGCGGCACATACTTTCATTCATTCTCCTGGTTTGCTCTCTAGGCTGTTTTGACTTTATTGATAGATCTTAATTGGCTGTAACACTTTGGATATCAGCGCTTTATGCATATGTGGACACCTAAATTTAAGTGTCTGAATCTGCAGATTGGATCCCACGCTGTAATATACTTTGAGTATATTATGGACTTGACTTGCAATGCTTATCATGTTGGAATAAAGTCCATTTTTTGAATCCTCCTTGCCTTCTGCTATTTCAGGAAAATGTGGCACTCAGATTCGTAGGTGAGGAGAGAGCCATCATAAACCCTCCAGCAGAGTAACACACCAGTCCCAGTTTCTGCAGTTCTGTTTATTAATCATTCTATTCTGTTCTGTGGGCAGGTTTATTCCTTGGCTCAGCAGAATTCAAACTAGCCAGAAAACAGAACAGTTTCCGCAGGTGGCATCTTAGAGTACCTGGAGATTTAAATGATGTGATGAATCCTACCTTGCTTCCATTGCTCCTTTTTTTTTATCCTTCCAGCTAGTAATGGTGAAAGTGCTGTGGTAAAGGGTATTTCTTTAGTATTGCAGAAGCATAAATAAATGATCAGAGACCTATGCAGCAGCAACACATATGTACTGCAGTGGAAATGTTTTACTGACCACACATTTTCCCTCTTGTTTCACGTTAGGTCTTCAACAGTGACAACCTCCTGCGAAAATGGCCGCGCAACTGTTGTGACGATGAGATGCAACCCCAGCAAACCAGATCAAGGAGAGCTTTCTGTGCCTAGGTATCTAATTATTTTTATCCCAATAGTGCCTAAAAGCCCTCTTCCCTCAGATATCCTTTACAAACCTCAGCAGTAACCTTATACTTAAATGCAGTTAGAAGTGCTCTCTCCCTCATGAGCCCCCTGGAGATCTCCCTCGTTTCTTCTAGGTGAAGGCCTTGCTGCAGGTCCTGCGTGCCCATCACCTCCCAGCAGACCAGCTGCTCTGTATTTGATCTATGCAGTGACAGGGGTCAGAGCTCGGGCAGGCTGTTCCAAACTTAAATTCAAAAGTGCCTGTTGCCAGTGTTTTGTTTTCTGCACTTCTCATTCCTTTCAGACCCTCATCTTTGACTTCCTGATTAAAGCTGCCTAGTCTGTGCTTTCAGAGGCAGTTTTCCTTCCTTGAGCTACAGCCGTGCCTGTGCATGAAATGATTTTTAGGAAAAGAGCAAGGTGTTCCAGGACCTATGAAATCTTATTGCAATGCTTATCTGAGCCCTGACTCTGTCCAGTTCAAGTTCAATATGTGTTTTGGATCCATATATCTTCAGTGCTATCTTTAGAAATAAAGAAGATAGCAATGATGATAGGCTGGAGATGCAGTGTTGGAGATCAGCTCTCTGGGATTTGAGAGATTTTGGTTCATTTCAATACCAGGAATAGCCTGTGTGATCCTAAGCCTGTCACTCAGTCCTTGTGTTTCTCAGGTTTATACTTGTGAAATGAGGAGAAGAGCGTATCTTCCTCCCAGGTATGGTCTTTCTAAAATCAGTTGGTTAGAGATGTGCTTAGACACTGTGTTAAAGCACTGTGTGCTGAGAGAGGAGCCCCATGCTTTGGTAAAGGTCTGAGGGCAGCGTTATGACTGCAGACTGAGCTGCACTTGCAGTCCTCGTAACCCCCTTGAACATGCAGCACCAATGAGGGCCTTCCTCTACTCCCCATCCTTGAATTGAACCACGTCTGGTCAACTCAAGGGGCCCCTTGGCCCCTTTTACCAGCTGTGTTTCAATCGCCTGACCTGATTTTTCCCTTTACTCTGAGTCAAGTGACTCCAAAAAGCTTCTTCCTTCCAAAACCCTGTATATTCCTATCCCTAAAAACTTGCAGAGAAAAAAACAGTAAAAGGATTAACTTGTTTACCCTTTAGCAACACCCTGTGGTCTTTCAGAAGTTCTCCTCAGCCCTGCTAACCCTCATCTCTGGCTGTCAAGGCCATCTGGATGTTAGCATAAATCTGTTATCACCCCCTCGGCTTATCCTCCTTACCAAAAGTTAAGCCTACTTCCCAGAAGCTAGCAGTGTGAAAAGTTTGGGATTCCCTTTGGTCAGTCTCAGGAGAAGTGAACCATGAACACCTGACTGAAGCCAGAGGCAGCTACTTCTCAGGTGATGGCCAAGTAATCGCTATTTGAATGGCTTTGAAGATGTTTACTCCAGTTTCTTAGGGATCTGATGCGCAAATGATACTGAGCAGCAAGCCACCATGTAATTCCTTGGGTGTGCGTTCTTGCCTTCTAGTGCTATATGTTGAATTCAAGGCGAGTTGTGGATAACCCACCTTTAGTAAGAAAAGTGTAACGTCCCTTCTTTTCAAAATCATGAATGTGGACAGAAACTGCACACAGGTGACATGACATGCCTTAGCTCATTTCCTGTTGATTTCTCCCTTATTAGCCCCCTTTGATTAGCTCAGCAGTCAAATTAGTCGAAAGCTATTTTCAAACAGTGAAGTATCTGATACATGTCAAATAATACTACACATAGCTAACTCCTTGATCCTCCAGATGTAGTATTCCGTATCATGTGAAGCTGCAGTATAAGATGGAAGAGGCAGAGGAGAGAGCTCTATCAATGCTTTTGTCATATATAGAGAAAAAATACTCCGTAATCCAGAGAAGAGAGTTCCTAGTTTTTAAAATCAAAGAAAGCCAGAATGGATTTTTAGCTCAGTGGACTTTTCGATCCTTAAAATTAGGATAATAGATTTCCAGATAATGTTGAAAAACCCTTTAAGCTCATTTTTCTATAGGGATATATTTCACATTTATGAGATCCAGCTTCTTATGGACAGTTGTATGGACTTTTGGTCACTGCTGCTGTTAGAACCTGACCTGGCTGTCAGTAACAAAAACTAAGTGAATGTCCTGGCATTGCCACAAGAATTTTGTTCTCTCCACTGAATATAAAATAGGGCCATTAGTCTTTCTTGCACTAAGAGAAACTGTTATCTATTCATTAACTGGCAAACATCCTCCTAGTAATTAGCCATGACAGGACAAGTCTACTCCATATGGACAAAATCACCCAGACATCATTATAACAACATCAGGAATCAGACTGTAGCGTTCACATGAAACAGTCACCCAGTGCAGGGAAGAGCGAGAGGTGCATATGCTGGGCTCGCCCCTGCTGGTGAAACACTGGAGTAGTTCTGCTGGTCTCCAAGGCTTGGTTCTTTCTGTTCTCTTCATTGTAGGTGTGTAGGTAGCACTCACTGCCAGGAACTGAACGGTTATTTTAGTCTGTTGACACCCAACATCCGTTTTTACTTGAGAAAGCGTTTTACAAATTGGGAAAATTCTTACCCCAGATTTTTCTGTCTGCTGACTTGAAGGGTATTTACCCATTTGTTGTACTTATCATAACCAATCTTCAGCAGCAGCATGTGAAGTGAGGATGCAAACCCCAGAGCATTTTGTAAGCGATAGATAACTTGGCTTTGTTCTTCTCCTAGCTCATGCCCCGCTGGCACCTGTGATGGATGCACTTTCTACTTCGTGTGGGAAAGCGCAGAAGCTTGCCCTCTCTGCACGGAGCAAGACTACCATGAGATTGAGGGAGCCTGCAAGAAAGGATTTCAGGTACGGGACCTAAGTCGGATGGGTCCACTGGGGTATCACTTGGATGCTGTCGAAATTCTGCATGTAAGCTGACACACAAGTGCAGGTAGAGCTGAGGAATCTCGATCCGCAGTCTGAGGCTGGATGAGAGCCCTACTGATGAGGTACTATGTTGAGACTCAGGGTTTTTGTTCCCATGGCAGTACAAGTCCTGAGGAAGAGCTGGCTTGTGCCTCACCAGCTGTCTGGGCAGGGCCTGAACTGTCTGCATTCATACATGCAGGAAAGCTTTGCGTAGGATGAAGTGTCCAAAATGACACTTAATGCAATTAATGACACTTAAATGACCATACACGTCAGTGGTGCACTAGGGAAGGGTTCAGGATTTCAGTTCAGAAATTTGTCTGTCCTTGCTTGCAAGAAATTTTTTTGCTACTGCCTTCTTTAATGAAATATTATGGTGTCCTTTCACTGGTTCAGAAACATTCTGTTGATCAGCATCTCCTAGGTAGACCGGAGACCTATTCACAACCTATTCACAATTTTGTCGAACCCAAACTCTGTCAGGAAGGTGAAGAGCAAGTACAGAATAGGAAACCCTTTCTGGCTTGTCTGAACCTGTAGCCACAAGCCAGGGGACCTCAGCTGGAGTCTGAAAACCTGAAATATATATTTTGATTCGCTTCTTACTGAAAAGATGTCTAACCTGTCTACCCCAAAACAGCTTATTGTCTTCACATTAGAATAGTTCCCCATTTTCCTACCAACTCTCTCACTTTTCAGTGTTCTCTATTTTCCGTTTGAAAGGAAACCTTGTACGTGTGGAATGAGCCAAAGCAGTGCATTAAAGGGGTTCCTTTACCAGAGAAAAGGACGAGCACTTGTGAAACCGTAGATTTTTGGCTAAAAGTTGGAGCTGGTGTTGGTGCTTTCACAGCAGTTCTGCTCATAGCCTTGACCTGCTATTTTTGGAAGAAAAACCAGAAGTAAGTACTGTGAACTGTGTTCCATGTACAAGTAAGCTAAAAGCTCAATGTCGTCAACATCTGTCAGCAGAATGACATTTCATGGATCAGGCCTTATGACAGCGTAGATGAGAAAAACCATGTTGGATCAGTCCTTTAATCCACCTAGCTGAGGTTTCTTCTGCCAACAATGGCTATCATAAACTCTAGTAAGAAAAGTATAGAAAGTCTATCGTAATTTGTTATTGGATAACCTCCCAATAGGAACTTTCTTTGTAACCCCTGAGTTTGAATTTGACCTTAAGTCCTAAAGCAACATGACTTCACCAAGATCTGGAGACCACAAGAACGTCTCCTAAATCTAAATCATACTTTTCGATTGCGTTAAAAAAAACGTTCCTGACTGCATTCTATTTAGATTTATTTTGGCAGGATACGTCTGGTATGTACCAAAAAGATCCATGGCTCTTGAACTGAACATACTGGCTGTTCCCCACCCCTGTTATCCTCTGCCTCCCAAACCTCCTGCCATAGACCTTTGAACTGTTATTCCATCCCCATGGGATTTCATTCCCCCGTGGCACATCCGGCTTACCCAAACCCAGACTCCAGCCTTATGACCCCCTCCTACATCACACTGTTGCCCGTATCTCCACTCCCCCCTAGCGTCTTTGGACAGGGGTGTGATGCAGATCCTGGTGCAGGCCGAAGCCAGATCTGCTTGTTGCCCCCAGCCAGCACGCAGGTAACTTTTCCTCACTCAGGAAATCCTCATGCATAGTCTACAGTTTGGGAACTCTGAAGTACCTAATTATGGTCTATTGGAAAGATGTGTATCTTTTATTAAGACTTCTAAGGATAGACCGCTAATCTAGAGAGCAAGAACCGAATGTATTGCTAATAGTCTTCTGGTTACACTTTTTCCATGATTAAAACCATCTAATTTCCAATAAATACCTTATAAATAATGTGAAAGGACTGCAGATAATCTAAACTATGAAAACCTTGAATATGAGACATTTGTAAAAAACCCATACCTGTCTGACTTTATATCTTCAGACTGGAGTATAAATATTCCAAATTAGTGATGACAGCCAACTCAAAAGAGTGCGAGCTACCAGCTGCTGACAGCTGTGCTATAATGGAAGGAGAAGATAATGAAGAAGAAATAGTATACTCAAATAAGCAGTCACTGCTGGGGAAGCTCAAGTCCTTGGCCACAAAAGTGAGTAGTAATTATTACTATTAATTCTAAAAAGTAATTATTACCATTATTTATTTATTAGTGGACATGATGAGGCTGTGGTGCTAATTTGCACAGTGCTTTGTGCACCCTCCCATGCACACATCAGTCAGTCTGTAATCATTTCGTTGAAATACACAGTACAGCTAATGGTAAGACACATTGCAGGTATTGAGGAAATGCTCTCTCTTCCACAGAGAGCTTTCAGTAGTCGTCTTTATTATATGGATAATATTCAAAAAGAGTAGTAACAGGGAGGGCACCTCTATCCTCATGTTCCTACCAGATATCTCCATTGCTAAAGCAAACACTGCTATTGCAGATACAGAAAATTTAACTTCAGGAATATAGCTTGCAGCCTACCTGGAAGAGCTTCGTGACTGTCTTGAGAACCACAATTTTGAGAACTGTGGCGTCAGCTGGAGAGGAGACATCTACCAGAGCCTGTTACCCAGTGGAGTCCTTAAATCTTTAAGCAGCTTCTGTGGACAACAACAGCACTAAGCATTTTTCTGATGTTTTTTACAGAAGTGGGTGCTAAATTAGTCCAAACCCCATTAAAACGACGAAGGGATAGTGTTGTCTGAAGGTCTGGGCTAAGGGGGTCCGGGCAGCGTGAAGCAGATGTGATTCTAGGATGTCCCACGTTGCCCATGCACTGCTTGACTTTGCACTGCTGAGTGTCCCATTCTCATAGCATATACGGTGTGGAGTTGTTGTCTGTTTTAATTCATAGCAAAAAGGTCCTTTGGCATCCTTTCAGTGTTTCTGAGAGGCTGAGCAGAGGACCATCATGATAGGTCCTTCAAGTGATTTGGTCTTTTTTCCAAACGTCTTGAGCCAATAGGAGAGTAATGCTGTCTCTAAGGGAGTCTACTTGGAGTGTCCTGATCCAGGATAAAGCTGAATAACATATTCCTTTCCAATTTTGCTGAAGAGGATTGTTTCAAAATAGAAAGGAAAATTTATGAAAAAAAAAACTTAAAAAAAATCACTTTCTTGTTTCTTGTCCAAAAAAATTGCAGAATTTTGAATTTTAAAATATTTTATTGTATTCTATATTTTTCTTTCTGTGATTGAGTTAAATATAATGAAACCCTGTGTGCCTCCTTTTTTTTTTTTTTTTCCCTCTTACATTTCTCTTCTGTTAGTTCTTTTGTTTGCTTATTAAACTATTTGCCTTTATCCACACTACCCGTTCCCTACGTCTCCCTCCTAGGAAATGTTGCAGTTACACAACTAATAGGCAGAATTTCACCCTGCCCACAGCCTAAATATTTGTCCTGTGAAATTGATATTATTTCCTGCAGAAAAAGGCAGGAATGCAAAGTTAAGAATATTGAAAATCTAAATAAAATTAAATTACATCATTTTTGTGGTGATGTTCGAAAAATGAAAGTTGATTCTATTTTAAATCCTTTTTAGAAGGGAGTGACTTTGAAATACAGATGATTTTTCTGTGTGAACAATGGCTTGGCTGGCTGTGACAGTGCAGTGACCAGCGCTGCTGGTGAAGACGATGTTTTTGCTCTATGTCTGATAACTGTAACAGCTGTGCTGGCTCCATTTGCCGCACCAACTATTGGCTCCTTCCTGATGAGAAGAATAGAGATGAAGGTGTGGGAGAAGCTTTTTTTTTTTCTTTCTTTAAAAAGTGAGCTATAGTACTCCAGCATTCAGCCCCCTTGAATGCCTATTTGGACTCAAAGAGAGCTTCTTTAAGCTCCTATATCCATTTTAGCAGGCCTCCTGAGTATTCTTTCCTTTCCAAACAAGCCTGTCAGATATTTCTAAGCTGGTTCCTTTTTCCTGCTAGATAATCATAGCTGGCAAACTCAGCTTCCAGTGCTTCATTAGCTTACTGAAATCTGTGTCCTGTATGCCTGCACATAACTGGAATTTAATATATATTTCTCCAAAGCAAATGTTATAGACATGATTTTTCATTAATGCAAAAGATGAGGAAATTCATCTTCTACTGCATTTGCATGTAAAATACAGAAAAAGTATATAGAGAAAAATGCGGGGGGAAAAAGAGGAGCAATGTAAACTGAGAGAAAGAAAAATCTGAAATATCTTAACTATATGTTCAGGCTTTGGGCAATGACATTTCTAGGAGGCAAAACATTTCATGAAGCTATTAGCAGCTTTGAGTACCCAGGGAATTCAGGGACAGAGCTGTAATATAAAAAAAAAAAAAAAAGGTTATTTTTAATGGGAATATAGAAGTTAAAGAATTATCAAACTGCTTCAGATCTGAGGGGGTTCAAGTTCAAGCTTTTGTCTCCAGCATAACAATACTAGACCCTTCAGAGGAAGAAGTATATACTCCGCAGTAGGCCTGTGTAGGACAATTTTCTCCCCTGCTCTTTCTCAGCTCTGTCCTGATCTCCAGCAGAGATTGCTTCCAAGACAGGACCGTGAGTTTTGTTTAATATCATTTCCAAATGTGTGTCAATGTCAACAAGTATAAAAGGTAGGCATGTAAAACAAGAACCGGCACAGTCGAATGAGTAGTTTTATTAGGGCTCCGTCATTCACTTCTCCTGTGTGGGCTGTTGTGTTGCCCATACACACCGCAACGTGTCTATCCACGCTTCACGCCTTAATATCTGCTGGCCAGATGGCCTCGGCTGTCACCCAGCAAGTAAAATCAGAACGAAAAAGCAACCCTCCAGCCCTGATATTTAAGATAGCAGGGGCTCTGTGGTCTCTTCTGCTCTTTTTGTCCCGGAGTCACCCAGAAGAGGAGCTGGGACAGGAATCGAGGCAGTGGCGTTCACATTCACAGGTTTTGCTCCACACATTTCTTTACTGTAACAAGCAAATTAGTAAGTAATAATAATCATGCATGCGATTACCTTGCAACTCCCCTGCTCTGGCGGTCTGTCCTGTGCCATGAATATGGAATCCAAATCTTCCATATACCCTCTCAAGTACCATGAAAAACATGTATGTTTTTTGATTCTTGATGGAATTTTGATATTTTTGCAAATTTTTACAGAATGACTAGTGTTATTACACAGGAAAGGGTCAAACTCTGCTTTTAGTTACTGCAGTAGAATCAAAGTAAAGTCTTTGGCAAGGGCTGCACGGAGTTATTAGGAGAAGAAGGGCTTTTAGCAACTGTTGGAGTGTATTTGAGGAATCCTGGTTGATGGGAACCTGTCTTTTCCATTGCAGGAAAAAGAAGATCACTTTGAATCTGTTCAGCTGAAATCTTCAAGGTCCCAGAATATATGAAGAATTAATGCTGCCTTCAAAGAAATAAACCTGATTTCTATTTTTACAGGACCATATTTTAAACATATTCTGGCACACATTGTAGTGGTGGTCTCAGTGAGAAATGCTCAGCCATTTGGGAGGAAAGAAGACAGGAAGCAAACCAGGAAATTGGATTGCCTTATCATGTGATTGAGTACCTTGCCAAAAAAGAAAGCAGATACTTGGATTCCATACTGGGAATGAAATTCAACTCAGGAAGAGATATACATACTGCAAATAACATGAATTTTTGCATTCACCTAGGCATTGCTCAGGCATGCCATGTGATTTATAGGTACCTTTCATTTCCTGTCACCCCTTCTACACATATTCATAGCAAATGATTTGCAGAGAGGCCTGAAACCTGCAAAGGTTGTGCATTGTCCTTTAGTAGCATAACTGTGAGTTTCTCTTAAAATCAAAATGGTGAATGGTACTCGAATGAGCCTCAGGTGAGTTTTGAGCTTTGGAGAACGCTTATGCTCTGAAGGACTGGACCGTGTGCGTTGGTCTTTAATGCAAGGATCATGGTTTTGCAAGTTGAACCCTGATGCCTAAGTCACGACCATCAGGGTTGAGGTACAGGCTGCTGCTATTGTATTTAAATGTGTTTACTGCAGCTGTATGAATTGTAGGACTGGGTCCATGATTTATAGATGGTGGCAGGCTCAAATTCTATGAAGAGCAGGAGAGTGATACCTACAGTGCAGGCTGCACCATTACTTCTCTCTGGAAGCTTGTCCTGTGAAGAGAGGTTGGTGGCAGTTTTGGTACCCTCCCTTGGGCTATTGCTGCATCACCTGTCCCTGGAGTACAAGCCCGCGGAGACTAACCTCCGGAGGTAAAGCACCAATCTCTGCTTCCGGGGCTGCAGAATCAGCTTTGTCAGCTTGGAGGCTTATTGGAAACACTCAAAGATCTCTATTTCTGGCCCAGGTGAGGAGTGAGGACAGATGCCCAGTGGAGCTGAAAATAGGTTGCACACTTGTGCAGCTTAGCTTCTAAACGCTTTCTGCTGCGAGCGCCAAGTAACTGCATTTAAATGAGGGCACAAATTGATGCCTTGAAAATTGGAGGCTAGGTGGAATTGTTCATAAAACCAGCCACATTATAAGCATATGTTATTCATAATAACCTCTGTAATCATTTCCTGAAATTCCCATTGAGGTCGAACTCAAAGGAATCTAAAACTTAGGCAAAAAATATTTGAGTAACATTGTGCAGGAGTTCTATAGACCCAGGAGAAAATGAGGAACCAGGCTTGTCTTGACCTCTAGTCAGGGTCATATTTCCATTATAGTAAAATTATCTGAATTGTGGAACGCATCGAAAACTTCGGAAAAGACACATGGGCAAAGATGGAGTTTTTACTATAAAGAATATAGATTTTTGATTTTATATGACTGAGCTACATCTATGAATAAAACAGGGCCCACTTTTAAGTGAAAATTAAATTACATTGAATTTTTTCTGCATTCTAAATATTTTATTATACTACAGATGTGGACAAAAAATTTTATGAAGTTTAGATTCTTTTTCACTAGGGAAATTCAGCCCAGTTGCTTTATATCGCCAGTTACAGAACACAGGCTTTGCTCTTTTGATGGGAGATACTTCAGGCATCTTAACAGAAGCGGTGTATATTTTTTTTTGTTGCTCTTGAACAGGCACTTCACTTTCCCAACAAAGATTTTTATGGGGTATTGTTGAATGTATATTAAATACACATTCCTTTTTGTATATTTTGTACCATTGCACACTTATTATTGTACATTGTATTTGTCGTCATGATGTCATTTATATATGGGTGTCAAAGATGAAATGCTCATGGAGTAAATGATAATGGCTTTGGGATTTCACTTCTTGGATCTTTTATGAAGAGGGTTTTTATGTTGTTGATTTTTATTCAACTAGTGTGCTGTAGCATCAAAGATATATATCTGATGGGCATTCATAAAATAAAGTGAAAATATATTTGAAATTTTGCACTTGAGATATTTGGGTAGAACTACAGGCTTTTCTGAACATTGCAGCTCTGGAGCAGTGGCCAGGATTGTATAACTTTTCACTGCCATCAAATTGCGTTTGTGTATGTCTGTTTTTATTTATTTTTTTCTTCTCTCTTTGAACATTTTCCAAGCCATAATTGCAATTCATTCTCCAGAACATCTTTTCGTCTTTCATCTTTGGACCTGTGTCTCTGCAATGTCAAAAATGCCTTAATTTTTATGAACTATATTTCACTTTAGTTAAAAACATAGAGGGTCTGTTTGGTTCTTACCCTTCCCTTTAATTTTTCCAGTCAGGTAGAAAGTGGCAATTTTTTGTCTGCTCCCATAGACTTTATTGAATTAACCTTCTCAGATCTGGTTGCGAATGTTTTTTTATGATGTTCTTCAAAATTCTTCTAGGCAATCCAATAGTCTATTTAGTGCAGTACTAACCTAGTGGGATACCAACCAATACTGTAGACTTTATTTACCTTAAAATAAGAAAATGGCATTTTCCAGCAATTAAGAAAGTTAAAACTGCCGTATTTTAGCTGACTTCTGCTATTCTTTTCTTTCTTTTCTTTCTGTTAAAGACACAGTAGTAAGGGGATGTTATTTCCGTTTTCCCGTAAGAGGCACATTTTGGAAGCCTTACACTTTTCATTAAGAAATCTGCTGTGTATGACCTCTTCTATACTCTGCCAAAATAGGCTTACAGCAGCCTCCCCCTTTTATCCCTCATGAAGTCACACCAGAAACTGTTATTTGATGCCATAAAACAATGTGAATCAGTCTGTTATGTGTTCAGTTGATTAAACGGAATGCATTTTATTGCTGCATTTGCATGCTCTTCTTTGAAATCTGGAGTCAAGCAATTGAATCGCTTTGAAGATTAAGCACATTTAGTGATGTCTCTGTCAAAATTATTGACAAATTAAGCAGAATGTTATTGTCTCAGCTTTGACAGAGCTTGCCAGGGTGGAACTGTAAAAAGAATGTATTCTATCTTGGTTCTGATTATGGCAGTTGGTGTTTGTAGTATATAACATGATTGATTTGGAGTCTGTTTTGGGGGAAAATTAAGTCTCTTAGAGCAACAATGAAAATTTATTGGCTAGTTTGAAGTAGTCATCACCCCTGTTCAAAGAGAGGATTTTATTATCTTCTCTTTAAAAAAAGACATTCTGGGACTCTCCATTTGTAAAGGGGAAAGTTTGCAGTGTTTGGTTTGCCTGACTTGTCAGAGTTAGTAGTACCCATAAAACAGAGACACTTAACTGTAACCAGAAAAGACAGCAGCAGATGTCGCCATCTAGAAGCCTGTGATTAACTCATCTCCAGCAGTGGCCAACACATACGCTTCAGAATAGAAGTAGCTACAATGGACATCAACATGCCAGTGAGGTTGAAATTTCTTCCTAAGCTAAGAATGCTGCTGGCTGGTCCATATCCTGAAACATGGAGGGCTTAAATTGCTATTCTAGTTAATGTAACAGTAGATGATAACCTCAAGGAAATCCTAGGAAGTTCTGCTCTCTTTGGCATTCAGAGTTCTCTCTTGGTTCTTACCCCTCATACACTGAAAAGTGAGAGATGATCTTAAGCTGCTACCATGTTTTGGTTATTATTCCGGGTGTATAACATTAGTCCTTATCAGGAAGAAAACTAAGGCCCCAAGTGCTGTGAGGCTGGTGCTCTAACAGCAGCTACGAGCCAAAGTGTGGATGGGTGTTTTCCCTGTGTATTTGAATAAAAGACATGCAAGAGTGACTTCTGAGAGCTTTAGTTTTACATACAGCCCATTTCTTTCCCTGCCTCCCTCCTCACACACTTCACCATGCTAAAGTTTCCCAAGAGAGCTCAGCCTAAATCACTCCCAGACTTTGTCTGAATGTTAAACCTTGAGGCACTGTTATATTCTTGTTCTCACGTTACTTATGTTAATTACGTTGCTGCTGTTTCTGTTGTCCTTTAACAGTTTCTGTTGGATTAACAGTTGCAGTTAAACACCCCCTCCCCCCCCCACACACACATACCCTTTTAGTTGGTCTCACATAAGTTTGTTGGACACACAGAAGCAATCTTTGGGAGCTGGCCACTGCTTCCATCACAGGTGAAATTCATTGTGCTGTGCTTCCATTTCCATTGCTCCTCAAGGATTGCCATAAATTTAGAGGCACTGATGATGATAATGATTCTTCAGCTGGTTCTAGACAGTGCTGACATCATCATCCCATCTTGTTGTTGCTGCCAGTGGAGGGGTTGGTATATGTAGGGCAATGGCACTTTTGGGGAGAGAGGAGACCCTTCCTGACTCTGCCGTTTCCTTAGGCAAGAGAAGCAAAAAGATTAACCCTTCAAGCCTCCTCCATGCTTTCACTTTCTACCTGTCCCCTTCCTACTTCAAGAATAGCCCAGCCTGGCCTTAGCCTCTTTTCTGCTTGCAATGACAAAACTCAGTTTTTCCTTTGTTGCTGAGAAGCCTTGAGGTGGTTCTGGATAAACAACTTTTGTCTTTCCTCTTGCAGGCTGCAAACGTTAGTGAGTAGGCAATGACACAATGGAAATCAGACTATGTTCAGGGGTGAGCTAAGGATCTGTTCCAGTCTCCCTTATACTAAGTGTACTAATTGGGTGAAGGATTTCAGCAGGAATCTTTTTAACCAAAGCCCAGACTTTTGGGTGGAGCCAGGGTATTTTGGACATTGCACTGATTTATTGGAACTGTTTTGTTCAGGGAGAACATGATATTTTGTAAAGAGGAGACAAAAATGTTTTGATTTTGACGGTTTTGAAACAGACATTAGAGTTTTTCAATTTGAAAAGATAATTCCTTTTGAAATTTCTTTGGCTTTTGATTAAAACCATTTTTATTCATTTAATTCAGGAAGAACAATCACTTGAAGACAAAATAAAATCTTTTGTTTTACCACAGTGGATCTTTTTGCCTTCAAAAGTCAGTCAAGGCTTTAAAAACAGACACCTCCTCTACAAAAACAACAACAAAAACTTGCTTATTTGGGATTGACTGTTCAGCCAATAAATACAAAATCATCAGTTATGCACAAACCTTTCTGTACTCTTGGTTCGTACTAGAGAATTAAAGTGGTCTGAGATTATGACTTCTGAATGAACAACCAAACTTTTCTGCAGCTTGCAGTGAGGCATCGTCGAAGCTGGATTAAGACTTGCTCTCATCCTCGGCATTTCTGCCCACCTGGCTGCATGTAGCACTCAGAGTGGTGCGCTGACCCTTTAGGATGGACATGCTAGGGCCTCCCATACGCCATGGTGAACTGTCTAGGCAAATCGTTACTTATGATGGAAGCCCTAAAGAGACCAGAGAGTTCTATACTTTAAGACCAGGCTTTATACCAACGGAAACTAAAACTATAAGCTATTTGAAACAGAGAAGCTCAAACGATGACATGAGACAACAGTAAAAACAAAAACAACCAAAAACAAATGCCCACATATTTCCTCTTTGCTCCGGTGTGATTGTAATGTAGGTTATACAACATTTTGTAAAACGTTTTGTCTGATTTCTTAGTGTTTTTTCATGTTAGTAAATATTTCTTCTTTCTGTACAGTGACACTGGGCAGAACAAGTTTAATCAGGATGACTGAATACAGTAAGGGAATCAGTAGTACCTGCTAAAACAGGGTGTGAGGCTCCCCTCCCCTGGAAGTACTCTGGTAGTGCTCCATGCATGGTTGTTCAGATTTAGTAACCTGCCCATTAGAGAAGTAAGGGTGATGAGGAAAAAAGTTTAGGCATCTGCCTTTTCACATCCACCAAACTAAAGGACTTACCTACTTTTCTGTAGGTCCTGACCTGCTGTAAATTAGCTTCAGTGATGCCAATTTAGATTTTAGGAGTGGAATTCATCTGACACAATTTTTTTATTTTCAGTGTAAACTTTGTGATCTGAGCTAGCTGTGTTTGGAATGATCCACCTCACCCTAATGCAGCAGTCTAAAATCATTCAGGGGGAATGTGCCTCCCCGGGCTGTTTCTCTCCATTGAGTACAAAGGGAGAAGCGGCTGACTGTCTCATATATAACTATCTATATTGTGGAGAGTGAATGCTACATGAGATGCATCCAATCCTGATTCTTGTTTTCCGTAAAAATTGAAAAGAAATTCTCCTTGCCTTGGGTATTTTTAAGAGCTCCATAAACACACTGAAGATGCAGGGATATCAGTGTTCTGGTCAGATATTTTTGACCCTTTGCCATACTTTGAATAGTGTCTTAATTTACAAAAGATCATGCATTATCAGACTAATGTAGCTGCCAAATTTGAGGTGCTTTAAAGGGTCTTGATTTAGAAAGCAAGATGCCCAACCTGCCAAAAGTTGACCCTCATGCTGTGTTTGAAGGTAGGAACCAAGCCAAAAGCATTCGGCGCTGCAGGGCTTGTAGTGTGAAAGAAGCTGAGTGATGGGCTCTGCACATAACATGGGCTGAGGAATGCCGATTTTGAGGAATGTTACACGAATTTCAGTACTAGACAGCTCCATGCTGCTGGGTCTTAAATGGGTACGTGTGCAGCCAGCAGCAAAAGTGTAGACACAGAGAGATCTTTCCTGGTGGATACATGGGTGTTCAGAAAAATTAGACAGCTAGGTCTGAGTAGCAGTAAAAAATGCACGTCCTTTTAGTTTTGGCATTCAAAATAACATCTACTTCCTTTGCCAGGTCAGCCCTAAGGACTTGTACCTTTCCAGAAATGTGTAACTAAGTCTGCATGTAGAGCTGGGCTCCAGCAAACCTGTACTTCCAGCAGTTTGTACCTTCAGTCTCTGCCTTTCAAGCCTCCATGATGCTGTCTTTGAAGTCAATGAGAATTTTGCTATTGACCTCAGTTGGACTGAGATCAATAGGAAGGAGTCCTTAGGTAAATATGCCCAAGCACATTATTCAAAGGTGTGTTTGTTTCCTTAATGACTTATTGGACCCAGCAGAACAGAGGATTTCAGATTGTTTCAATAGAAATGAGGGAAGCCTTCAATACGCAGTTTTAAAGTCAGACTTCAAAGTTAATTTGTGATTGTCTAAGTGTGTCTTGAATTGTTTGGTTGGAATGCAAAGGTCATTTCAGAGATGTGTAAATTTCTAGTGGATTTCTCTTTTGTGACTTTTCCCGGTCCTTGCATCTCTGCGGAAAGACCTTTTACAGCACTGCTGATGCAGACAAACTGAACCAGCCGTGTTGTTGCTGGAGGTATAAAGAGTCTTAGCCAATTTTCTCACAGATTTTCTGATATCTCTTTGCCAACCTAATCTAAAATCTGCTAGACTCTAGCAGTCTATTGGTATGCCTGACAAGCATTATATTATGGCAAATGAGTAAATTATTTAAACAAATCTCATTGAGATACAATTAGGTCATAAAAACAGAAATATAAAGAAGTTCTCCAAAATATTTTCACTTTTGAAAATAATTCTATTTCTCAATAATAAAAAGATCACTTAAGATGCTTTAATAATGTGCCTTTTTTTCCTAAAGGAGAAGGAACTTATACCTAGCCCTGATGAAGCATTCATCATAAGCAGCAAGGAGGGGCCGTGCATATTACATGATGAAGATTTTGTAGCACAGGCACGCACTGTACATACTTACATGCACACAAATACTGCAGTCTCTTTATCCTCCTTACCTACCCTAGGGAAATCCTCTCATAAATATATGACCTTGAGGAAAGAAGAAACAAAAATGAAACCATGCTGAAAAACTTTTACCTTTTTATTATTGGTGCCTTTACATTAATACTGCTGTTTTGTGCTGAGAAAACCAATCTGTTACACGTAAGGTAACTGTAATATACAACATAGAAATGCAGTCTAAGTTAATTACAACAAGGAGCTACAAAAAAATTTGGTAGGAAAGAAGTCACCTAACATTGCAATTGTGCTTGCAACAAATCACTCTCTTACTGCAGGACTACGCACATTGTGAACCATGGTTATTTACATGGTTATTTACATGTCCCATACAATCGTTAACAACAGAAGGGCTAAAATCAGTCTAAAAAGTTCCAGAACATCACTATATACTGTACAATCCTCAAAAATAATTTATTACACTGTTTCTAAAAAAAGGTACTGCTTTGTTTTGTCTTCTTGTGTTTTTCTTGTGTTTTTCAGCGTGCACAACATGTGCAAAATTTTGCCTAACAGTCTAAAAACTCAAGAACTGAACCGTAAGTCACAATCACAGGGATGAGGTGGTGGAGTCCAGGACCTCCCTTCCATTGCAGACGGTGGGAACATACATACTAGCTGATGCTGAAAGAGAAAGAGAGGGGAAAATCAACCAACCTTAGGGGTGGGCAAAAAAACCCCAACAACATGTAGGATTCCCATTTGGGTTAACTGGATCATCTAACCTAGCCTGAGATGTGTAAGGAAGAATCACTGCAGGTGACTATGTCAGCAGTGGAGCTGATAGAGGTACCGCCTGCACCTCTGCAAGGCAAGTCAGATCTTGGATAGGCTGAAACATCCCCTGGAGGAACCTGATTTCTCTTTGCTGACTATTGGGAGAGGCTAGGTAGGGTGATGAAGCTTCTCCAACAGTGTCAAAATAAAATGCATACTTTTTTTTTGGATGATACTGGGCCAAAGGGTCTCACTTTATTGGATTTTGTACGGTAGTGTGAGATAGTTTAGCCAGCGTGATGTTAAGATGCCTTAGTAGAATAAAAATTGACCCTTTGGATTTTTCATGAAATGGCATGAAATACTAAGGTCAGACTCTGCAAGCTTTCCTTAATTGGAATGGACATTCCTGAAATGAAACACATGCATTTTTTAATCTAGGAGAGAATCCACTTCTACACATTAGGACTGTGCATTGACTGTGCATTACTTTTTAATCAAAAAAAAAAAAGTGCACGTGAGTGAAGACGTTTTTGAACAACTGTGAATTTGCAAACAACGTTATTTCTCATCTAATCCCTGAGTGTTTTCTGGCCAATAAGCCCCTTGATTTCTAGGATCTCTGGATCAGGATTAAATATGACTCCAGAGGTGAGGGCCAGATTCTGACACCCTTATCTACATTGCCTAATACTTTATTCGCAAATATTTTCATTGCTTCAGTGATAGGACAATGTGATGCTGAGTATAAGAATCTGTTTCTAAACGCAATTGTATATTGATTGTAGAATATATTATTATTCTGCTAAAGTCTTGTGGATTTAATTTTAAAAGCAAACCGGTCTGTCCATCTTTGTTACAATTATCCATTGGGAATCTGGAATGTGTTTTCAGATACTCTGTGACATCTCTATTCACAGCACCATAAAGCTGTTTTCTGAAAGATACATTAGGTTAATGATAACAGTGACCCAGAGAAATGTGATGTCTTCATTAAAGAAAACACACAGCAAGCAGTGCAGTGACTTAGCAAACTCAATCATCCAGTGTAAAAAGTAGTTTATGCGGCTGAAAAGGGCACGCTCAGTCTTCCACAACGGGTGCTGGCTACCCTTTCAGCTGCAGACCAGTTCTGTAAAGGCACTCAGCATCATTTGCAGGACAGATCGCTCTTTCTTCAAATCAGCTACTAATTCTAATTCTTTCTTTGGGCAAGTAAATATTTCATGGAAAGCAGAACTGCTTTAACAGAGAAATTTAGAGGTACCCTTGGACTAAACTATTACTCAGAGGGCAGGGCATATTCCTGATAAACAGGAGAGCTAAGAATGACCGTCTGCTCTGAATTAGATAGCAGGGGCTTGATTTCTCACAACCTGGATATGTTGAAATCAGTTATTTGTAGATAGAAGGGCATCATGTCTAAGGTTTTGTGAATGTTAACTATCAGGTTTTGTATTTGGCTTTTACCTGCTTGTAATCTGAGAGGACACTGACCTGATAATTTTGTAAATATTACTATTACTATTACCACTGCTACTACTACCACTACTACTACTACTTTTTGTTGGCAGATTGAAAATCAGTACTGCTTGGGAGACCTGATTCAAACCCCTATGCTACTGCAGCATGACTAAGGGCAAAAGCATTTAGTTTCTGTGTATCTCAGTCACACATCCAGAATTATTTTAGCTTCAGGGGTTCTGTGAAGTTCAACACACTGAAGACTATGAATAGCTCAATTTCCACGGTAACTGGGTCAGGGGGACACCAAAGTTAGACAGAGAACATGGCAGTAAGCAAGAAGCCAGCAGCCTTGCCTTTTGAGTTCCCAGGCTTACCTTCACAGCACATACTTCCTCTTGTAATGCTGAGAGGTAGCTATTAGCTCTGCTGAGTGAAGGAAAACGTCCACACAAAGCATCCAGCTCTTATCTGTTGGCTGAACAAAAGATCTTACTTTTCCTCACCCCTCGGCAATGCTAAATACCAGCCCTGAGTTCAACATCGTGCCTTACAGCTGCAGCCAAGTGAAGGATTGCAGGAACTATTAGCGACACCTCACCTCCACTTTGCCCTTGTGTTTATGCCAAAGCAAAAGGTGTGACACAAGCGGCAATCTTGATTTGGCTGCAATTCATGCTCTCCTCTCCTCTTTCCCAGCAGTCCTCTCATTTTGCTCAGAAAATCCTGGGCACAGAACCAGAGTGAAAATGTGAGAGCTCAGCATTGCTGTGGGCACCTTGCAGCATTTCTGCGCAGTCTCAAACTTGCTATCCTGTGTGCTGCTTCCTCTGCTCATGCTCATTGCTGGACAGCTGTGAGTTAACTGTATATAAAAGCTGTATAGCTACACTGGTTTGGAGCTAGAATTGGGCAAATAAGCTACTGAGAGGGAATATATGCCAGCTCGGCTATAAAAAGTAGCTTTAATTCTTTTTCTGACCCCTGTGGAGCACTTCTGGAGGAGCTCATGCCTGTGTGCAGCTGTCCATGTGGATATAACATGGAGGAATGACACCTTCTGGGTGTAAAAGCTCAGCCTGAATCATCTAGGTGCTTAAATCAATGCTGAGCTCTTTGGGACCTGTAGTGCGTGCTGAGTTCCTGCCTTCTGGGAATATGTCTGCCAGGCCACAAAACAGGCCACAGGAAAGTGAGGAAATATCCTCATGGGGAGAGGCACTGCCGCAGAAGCAAAATTTATACAGCCAAAGGTGAATTTTCAAATGCAAATAAATTGCATGGTTATATACATTCCAGAACTTGTCATATACCTAGATACATATATGTCCTGCCTCTCTTCAGTTTATAGCTATATTCTTTTGTCGTCCAAACTTCACCTGACTAAATGATCAAAGTTCAGTGCCTTTACATCAGGTTTCCTCACTTAGCAGTCGAATATTCACCTCTACTTGCTTTTTGCAGAGCATGTAGCAGAGATGGGGCTCTGTGTTCAGATGATGGGACTTCGTTCAGTTGTCCTCACTGCTACTATGCTGCAGCTCAAGAGACTGAGCAGATACTCAGACCCTCCCTCCACCACTCAACGCAGAGATGTAGCCGTGATGCACTCCTGGAGCTAACACTCTTAGTACTACCTGAGAGCATCTTGAGCTTTTCTGACCTTTTCTCACAGTGCTTGGCCAGTTTCCATGGTTCAAGGAGCCATGGGTAAAACCACCTCTGAGTAACTTGCTGCTCATTGCTCATAAGAGTATCTTAGAGCATTAATGAATGAGGGAGTGAGGAGGTAGCGGTAGCCTTGAAATGTAACAGAGGTGGGAATCCATCAAGGTAGGAAACATAGCGCCCATTCAAGCAACTGAGCTTCTAAAGGTAAACTCCTGCCCTTACGATAACGAACAACAACTGGCTTTTCAGATGTCTCTGTTACTACAATAGCCTGCAGCTAATTCTGGTCAGTCTCCATTAAGCAGCTTGTGACTGATGAAAACCATCAAGATCAAAAGAAAAACAAGTCATCAGTCCCAGGATTGATAAGAGCAATATTTTAGGGTTTTTTTTTTTTTTTGAAAGATGCTGTGTGGAGATTCATGTTCTTTCACTGTCCTCTTACTGCCACCAAGGGAATATTCCCTGTGATGAAAGGGGTGCACAATGAAAGAGGATTATAGCAGGCATGGAAAAGGCCATGATATCTATTAGAACCAATTTGGATGACAACCCTTTTGGAGGTTTATGAATGACTGAAGAGTTGAAATAGCATTAAAAGAAAATTTATTCAAAATCATTTACAAATAAATGGAAGGGAGTGAGGGAAAGTTTGCCTTCTTAAAAATATGGTGCTATGATAGTGCATTCTCAGTGTTATTTGCTAAAATAATCTTCCCAGAAGGTAGCAGTTGGGCTTTTCCCACTGTATACAGCGGACTTTTTAGTCTCCCTTTCAGGTCCTTCTAGTCTCTTTCCAAAGTTTGAAAAGACCAGCAGGGACAAGCCCCTCAGTTTCAGTTAGTTGCAAGCATGGAAAGTAAATGATCTAAGCAATGAATTAGCAAGATGTTGTAAGGCTGGATATTTATGCTTTCCTCAGTGTCTTAAAGCTTTTTATAAACCTGAAAAGTAGGCTTTCAATTTATAGATATGTGCTGAGATTGTCTTTCAGTTGCACGCGCGCGCGCGCGCACACACACACACACACACACACACACACATTATCCAGCCATTGTAATAAAAAAAATGTAATTCCAAAATGCAATCCTATACAACAGTATCGATGAATCAAAATGGTTTCTGATTTAACTTATTGCACAGTATGAGGGATAAAAATTGGAAAGACCACTTCATGCAGTGTTCATAGGGGGATGAAAATAATCACATGAGACTTACCATTTTGTCAAGGGGTCACATATCTAAAGGGTTATTGGGAATCCACACGCTTGCAAATCTGGCCCTTTTGAGAGTGCTGTGCACTTCTGATGCTTTGGGCTGTCTCACCTGTCTTGGTTTAAGTTCTCCAGAATAACCACGTGATTTTCATTTCTGGGGTCAGGGCTGGATGTAATCCTCACTCTGATGAGATGGGGGACATACAGAGCCACATGGCTGATCCCTTCTTAAGAGACCCCGTAGCATGCATGATACAGTTTGGCTTTTGGAATGGGAGAAGCAAAAAAAGATGAGGGCCCCTCATCCTCCTAATTCCTGCCAATTTGAGGACACGGCAAGATCCCCAGTTCCTTCCCACATTTCCCATTGATACCTGAGATGCCAAACATTTCTAGTAAATTTTGGAATTTAGGTCACAGTTTAAAGCCTGAGGCTGGGTTAGTGTGATCTTCCTGGCAGACCTTGCTCTGTCTCCCCACTTTCCTCTGTTTCTTATTCCTTGCTTCTCTCTAGTTGTAGTGTGCTTTTTCAATCAGCCTTCCAGGTTAGACATGCTGTCTGCGGAGCTCTGTGAACAAGATGCTCTGTGCTCCAAGTTAAGCTTGACAAGGAAAAAAAATATACATGACCTCTTTTTCCTTTATCCCTCCAAATCTCCGAACAACTTACATTAAAAAAAAAGTGACGGTCCCAAAACACAATCAGAGACATGAATCTGCTTGGGATGAAGAAACAGAAGATGAGGGAAAGGAGAGGGCAGAGTGGATGAACTGTCCTCGCAACTATGTGCTGATTGCTTCTCTGAGCTGTGGCACTGACAAAGGGTACTACTAATGCTCAGTGTATAGAAACAGTTTACAGCATCCCTCGTATGCACTTGCTGCAGACTTAGAGCCTTTTCTTATAACCCAGGCAATAGCACCCACTGAGAGTGTGCTGTGTGGTAGCCCCGGTCCTGACAGGGACGAGGGGACAGGAGTCCAGGGCAATCTGCTCCTTTCGCTGCTATGAGGGTGACAGGGGGAGACAGGGCTTTCTGCAATACAGGCTTGAGTCAGAGCCTGCTGAAAGCTTTCTCCTGAGTTCAGTGAGCTTCATATCGGGCTCTGAGCTGAATGCCATGTGAGAGGAACAAGTTTTGCTCTCCAGACACAAAAGAAGTGATGCTTCCAGTGGGTACATAACGCAGCTTACAAAAGGCTTTTTGTTCCTAGCAAAAAACCTCCTTCTGACTTTACCCAAACTCACTGCAACCCCACATCCTTATAGATAGGTGGCAGTTTTGTTACTTACACTGGGAGTAAGTGGTCCCGGTCCCACTGACGCTGAACCTGTTGAGATGGAGTCTGTGAGTGACCACATTCTTCTGAGGCTGGAAGAGGATGATGTGCACCTTGGGTGCGAACAAGCAGCCCAGCACAACGAAGCCGCTCAGACTCACGGAGATGCACATGGTGGTGGTCTGCACCTAGGAGAGAATGGGCGCGAAGGGCTGTGTTTCAGTATGAAAAGCTCTAAATACAGAATAATAGTAGCATCATCTTGTAACAGCAGGAACCACAACCTTATTGGCTTGTATTGGTACAGTCCGTCTTGAATATCTATTTCACCCCTATCTTCCACTAGACCAGGATCGCGCAGCTGAGGTGTATGATGCTGACAGTGCCCTGTTGCCTCTAAAGAGGGTGCTGAACCGAGCATGTGCTCTCTCATGTAGCAGGAGAAGGACAGTTCTGCTTTTTCTCCCTTTCACCCCATTCCCCTTAATTCCTAAATTGATCAGGAAGTCCTCTATAAAGCCGGTCATGCATCAACTGGGCAAAGCTGGCTACAGCGGAAACCCTGTTGTAGGTACTGTGCTTTATGAAGGGTTATGTTAGATGCCTCATGCCAGGCTCCATCTGAAAACTAGTTTACTCTCGGGCCTCAATCCCATTCAGAGCACTTGAACAATCCCTTGTAGAGATATAGGTGTGACTGTGAGTAAACACAAGAGCTTACTTCTGTAGGTGACTTTTGCCAGATGGTCTCAAAGGTGCACTGACTTTGAGACAGAGCTCCTCGGGCTGAGAAACAAATTGCTTGCAAGGCTACAGGATTCTAGAGTAGTTGCCACTGGGACATTTATTAGTGTAACTTCACCGGCACAGTCTAACTTTCTTCATGTTTTTTCACTTGTATAACTAGATGTCAGTTTATTACCTCACTTTCAGTATATATTTTCTTCCTAGCTGATTCCTCAATTAAGATGTTGAATTAAAGTGCCTTAAACTCTACTGCTTAATCTGAATTATACATCCATGGCTCATTTTGCCTTAGTTACACTCCTGCAGTCCCTGGAAATTAGCCTTCTTCCACGGGAATGCTCCTCACATCTCCTTGTCAGAAATAATTGTTGCAAAATGAAAATTAGAGCAGGGAGTAGATTTTGTTGCTTTATATATACACAGAGCACCAAGTGCTTTGTCAGCAGTGAGTTTAATTAATGTGATCATATAATTAATAATCACTCTTTACCAAAGGAGCATGTGGCAAGCTCCACGGAAAGGTGCATTGTTCTCACAGAGTGAGGGATCATGGAAGACTGTACATAGGCAATGTGAGAAAGGGACCCTTTTTATGCTTCCAATTGCACTTTCTCCTTCACATCTCTGCATTTGGTCCAAAGGCCTCTGAAATCAATTTTATGTGGGTCTTGAACCAGCCCTTATGGAGGTAAAACAGATCCAGGAGTTTTCTAATAAAACCAGAGCACATCAAGGCAGTAGTTTCAATTTAAGTTCTCACACTTACAGTGCCCTCCTCCCCAGCCTGCTCTGCTACGGTCTGTGCTGCTGGGAGCAGCTCAGCTGTGCTGACACTGTTATGTGATCAATCAGCTAAATCATTTCGGTTAAAAATAATCCCACCCCACTCAGTTACTTTTAACCCAGACCAGCTCAGTGCTTTGGGGTGTAACCTGGCTTCATGGACACCAGTGTTGGCAGAGCTGAGGGCCAGCTCTGCTAAGCTGGGCAGAATTGATGGGAAGTAGGAATTTCCTAAATAGTAGGAAATTTAGACCTCTGATTTTATTAGATATTTAGTCTAACTAGATGTTTCCCTTCCTGTGCTACCTCTGCATTTCTTAAACCTTTGTCTAAGGTGTGCCGGTGAGAAAAATGCCTTAAATGCGGTAGCTGTTGGAGCTGGTATGAATTTGCGTGCGCTTTTTAAATCGTACCAGGCTTCACTGTTTTTCTGATTCAGAAGGAGAATCCCTCAGTGAAATCAGTGTGGAACTCTGCATGAAAATCAATGACATCCGAGAAATCTGTGCTATCCAACAGCTCTCCTTAGAAGTTTTGACAGTGAAACTAACAGAGGCAGCTGACAAACAGCAGTTTGCACAGCAGCCTCTGGGCTCTGCTTCTGTATCTTCTAGATTTTCTGGGAACGTCTTCTGGGATCGCCAGAGGACCCCTGGAAGCTCATTTAGGAAAATCAGGGTGCATGCTCCTGCCAGGAAAGGATAGCTACCAGAGGCCGTGACTTCTAGTAATCTCTAGCAGCTTCTAACAAGCTCTGTCAGCCATTTTTCCTAAAAAGGTGCTTTGAGCTTTTGTTCCAGTTGACTGGTCCCTGATCAGGGAAGGTGAGGCACCTTTGCAGCAGTTGCTTGGGAGAGGCCTATATAAGTGCAGGAGCTAACAGATTTGCCAATTTGCATGGCACTTTATGCAGAAGGGCATGAGAAACTCTGCTGAGGACAGTGTTTGTGTGTTTAGCAACGGTGGTGGTGCCACACGGTCCCCAGCACCCACTGCAGCAGTTATCCCTGGCACAGGAGAGGACTCAACAGAAGCTAAGCTCCCAAAAGAGGGTGCAGCTTTGGGGCTGTAGGGATACCTGGGGCCTCTCATGGGGGCAAGGAGAGGTGGTTGCCCCATCTGCCAACCTGACCTGCTGTCTAGGGAGGTCTGCTGCTTTCCAGGGGCTTGTATCCAGGACGGTCTGGACAGGATGCTGAGGCTTGCCCAGCCTTGGACTAATACTCCCTGCTGATCTTCCATTTGGCATTGGTGATACAGCTAGGGGAGACCTGGAGTGTGCCAAGTGTGACTACATGGCTCTGGAGATGATGGTCAAGGGCATGGGGGTCAAGGTGGTTTTCTCTTTGAAACCCCTGGTGAGAGGGAGGGGCTCGAGGAGAAGTGGCTGGATCCTGTGGGTCAAGAAGTGGTTGCACAGCTGGTGTTAGCAAGAGGCGTTTATCTTTTATGACCCTTTTTGAGGAATGAGGACTGCTAGGAAGAGATGGGATTCACATGACCAAGGGGGGCAAAAGCATCTTTAACAACAGACTGGTGAGGAGACCTTTAAACTAGGAATGACAGGGTAGGGAGATGATGACCCACAATCAAGTGAGGAAGCGGTAAAGTGGGTTGGCAAGCAAAGGGTGCACTTTGTGATGTGGACAAGAGATATCCTTAAATCAACAAGACAGGGCTGTGTATGCACAAAAATAAGGAAGTGTCTTCAGGGTAGCTTTATAGGGGAAGTTTTCATACCTTTTCTGGAAATTCAGTATGACCGTTTGCCTTGTTGACATGCCTGCATGCTAATATGCACAGCATGGGGAACAAACAGGAGGAATTAGACGTTTGCGGGCAGTTGCAGAGCTACAGTCTCATTTGGATTACAGATGTGGTGGGATAGCTCACACGACTGTAGTGCTGCCATGGATGGATATAGGCTCTTTATGAAGGACAGGTCAGGATGGTGAGGAGGGGGAGTTACCCTTTATGTAAGAGCAGCAGGAGGGCATGGAGCTCTGCCTTGGGGAGGATGATGAGCCAGCTGAGAACTTATGGATCAAGATTAGCAGGCAGACCAACATGGGCAAACGTTGTGGTAGATGTTTGCTACAGACCAGCTGATTGAGAAGAAGTGGATGAGACCTTCTTCAAACAATTGTAAGAAGCCTCATGTTCACAGGCCCTAGTCCGCGGGGGGACCTTTAACCACCCTGATTTCTGCTGAAAGGAAAACAGAGCAAAGCACAAACAATCCAGGAGGTTCCTGGAGAGCACTGACAATGACTTTCTGATACGGGTGACCAAGGAGATGGAAAGGAGAGGGACTTTGGCAGGACCTCATACTTTCACATAAGGAAGGACTGGTAGGGATTGGAAAGGCTGGGGGCAGCTGTTGCTGCAGCAACTATGAGACGGTGGAGTTCAGGAACTGAACTGAAAGGAGGGAACAAGGCAAAAGGCAGATTCACAACCCTGGACTTCAGGAGAGCAGACTTTGGCCTATTCAGGAATCTGCTTGGAAAATTCCCATAGGATACTGATCTGGAGAGAAGTCTAGGAGGGCTGGTTGATTTTCAAGGATCACCTCTTCCAAGGAGGAGCCAAGCAAAGGTGGCAAGAAACCTGCATGGATGAAAGATGCTCCTAGGGGTGTCCTCCAGAGCAGGGCATACTGGGGCTAATACTGTTTAACCGGTTAATGATCTGGAGGAGAGGACAGAGTGCATCCTTGGCAGGTTTACAGCTGATACAACACTGGGAGGAGTGGATGATATACCAAAGGGTGCTGCCATTCAGAGGGACTGACAGGCCAGAGAAATGGGCAAACAGGAATGTCACGAAGTTCAAACAAAGGAAAATGGCAAGTCCTGCACCTGGGGAGAAATAACCCCATGCACCAGTACAAGCTGGGGCAGACTGCTGGAGAGAAACTTTTCTGAAAAGGACTTGGGGTTCCTGGTGGACAACAACTTGAACACGAGCCAGCAATGTGCCCTTGTGGCCAAGAAGGCCAATGGTATCTGGGTCTGCATTAGGCAGAGCGTTGCCAACAGGTTGGAGGAAGCGATCCTTTCCCTCTACTCAATCCTGGTGAGGCCATATCTGGACTGCTGTGTCCAGTGCTGGGCTCTCCTGTACAAGAGATACCTAGATTGGCTGGAGAGAGTCCAGCGAAGGGCCATAAGAACAATTAAGGGATTGGATTTGGATCACCTCTCATACGAGCAGAGGCTGAGAGAGCTGGGACTGTTTAGCCCGGGGAAGAGAAGGTTCAGCCTGGAGAAGAGAAGTGTTTCATATGTTTATAAAAATATGACCATGAGGGTAATGGAGATGAAGTCAGACTCTTCTCGGAGGTGCCCAGTGATAGGAAGAGGGACAACTGGCAAAAACTGAAATACAAGACATTCCATTCAAATATCAGATTTTTTTTTTTTTTAAATTGTAAGGGTGTAGTAGAGGCAAAACCTCACCATAACCAATTCCAAGAGGAGAGAAGGCCTTAACTAACCAGGTTGGTTTGGTGGGTGAATCTTGGATATGCACTGATGTGCCATCTCAACATTTCTAACATGCAGTTTGGTGTCCTTCACAGAGAGTCCGTACAGAGACATTTCCACAGCAGTGCTGGTAAGGATGAATGCTATGTTTTACTGCCTCCCCTCCCCGCCCCTCAACTACTACATTTCCCACGAGCTCTCCCTCTCTTTTCAGAAAGGTGAGTCCTAAACCATATTTGTACTTAATGATAAAATCTCGCGCCAGGCAACATTTACGTTTTTTTTGCTGACACTGTTATGTTAATAAGATGTCTTTTTCCTGGTGATGCCATCAGCATTGGTCTACCTCAGGATGACACAGACTGGTTCATAGTCAACACGGGACACTGAACTAAAGCCCATTAAATCTGGGCTTTTCAAAGGAACCCCAGAAGTGCAGACCTCTAGGATGGGATTTTTCAAAAAGCTCCTAAACACAGGACGAGTCATGAAAGTATCAGAAAAGGGACTAAACTCATTTTCTGTCAACTCACTATGACTCGAGTTGCTACCATATGCACTTTGGAAGCTTACATTTAAATTCAATCAAAGCAACTTCTGAAAATCCCACTTACCAGAAGATAGGGCTGAAAAACGCTGCTGGAGCAGGCAAGTCATACCCCTAGGCCATTAGTGACTGTGCTGCCCACTCATGTGACCGTCTGCACCGACATTATCAGTGCAGGACTCCTCCTGTGTCCATCTTCACGAATACTTTGAGTGCCAGGAACTTTTCCCCTGTGCCGGCCTTAAACTTTTCCTTCATCAGCCTCAAGCCATTACTCGCTATCCTACCTTCTCCTGAGACTGAATAATTCCTTTCTCTCTTTTTGTGTTGCCTTGAAATTATTTATAGTCTGTGATCACGCCTCCCTGGGTTTACTCTTGTCTAGACTAAATATATTTAGCTCTTTCACTGTCACTCTCTGTGTCTTACAGTGTCATTTGTTAACCATCCCTGCTTTCTTGAGGTTCTCAGTACCTTTCCTAGGCTGAGAAAAATAGTACTAAACATAGTATTCCAGGGTGGTCACACCAACAGTATATTAGGTGACATTATTAACTGCCCAGTTTTACATGCATACTATCAGTAATAATACTGGCCCTAGGTTAGTCTGCTACATATTTTCTGGGCAGAAAGGTGACAATTCAGTACAAACTGCTGCAAGGGATAACTTCAGCAGCCGCTTCTCACATGAAAATGACTGTAAGAGTTCCACTGGAGTAGACTGTAATTTTTTTCTGAGATAATTTTTTCCATCCAAAAATACAATTTTATTGAACCTGAAGCTTTGCAACAGTATGTTAGAAGTTAAAATAGTTCAATCGTTTTTCTTTGAAGCATGCTAGTGAAGGCTGACTGATTTTTTTGGCTCACTTACAAATTATTTTATCTTATACAATGTGGAGAAGGAGTAAGAGTTGTATATTAAAGCATAACTTTTGTTGGGAATTCTTTTTTTAAGAACTATTTAAGAGGAATTTTTGAAATTCTTTCCTTATTATTATTTTTATTTGGAATAAAATACTGTTTGAATGGCAGGTTCTTTTGCTGAAGTGGACTAGTCGCTTCAGTTTTTCATTTAAGGTCTGCCTCCACCAAATAACTCATAATAACTCATAACTCATGATCTACTAGCTTTTTCTGTTAGAATTATGACTTCGCATACTGATACACCAGTATGAATACTTCATCCATGTGCTCTGCCTCTGTCACAACTAAACCTACTATATAGCACTAGTCCCTTCCACCTCTGACTCTGCATGCACAGTTCAAAATGAGACCACTTAGAAGTAAAGCGAAATTTTGGCAATTCGCTCTGATGGGCATTAACATTGAAATAGTTTGTTTGCAAAGGACATAGGGGACAAAAGAACAAAAGAGGCTTTTAGTAAATGACTACAGGGTTCTCTGCAGCGATGCACACAATCTATGGAAACACATAGCCAAAAACTTACTCTGTAGTCACTGGATGTCACATAAAATATAGGGAGAAAGGCCAGCCAAATGATGCACGTTGTGTACATTGTGAAACCGATAAACTTGGCTTCGTTGAAGTTCTCTGGGCATTTCCTTGTTTTGAAGGCATATACAGTGCATAAGACTACGAGGATTACATCATATGTTAAGGAGATTAACATACTGGAATCCTTGACATTGCATTTCAATATGACAGTCTCTCTCTTCTCGGGAAGAGTGTACCGCCTGGTACCGGGGGACTCCAAGATAAGCCACACAGACACCACCACAATCTGTACCAAAATGAGACTCAGGCAGATGAAGACCTGAGAGCTGGGGCTGATGAATTTAGGCCTTTGAGCGCCATTCTTTACACCATCAAATATTCTAGCTATGCAGTTTGTTTTTGTCAGGAGGGCACTGTAGCAGACAGCAAAGGAACTTCCTAGCCCCAGGCGACGCAGGGTGCAGACAGCTGGCGAAGGCTTGGCTATGAAGAAGAAGGTCATGCTGTAAGACAGGAAGACCCCAAAGAGCAATATGTAGCACAGTTCACGGCCAGACGCTTTGACCAGGGGGGTGTTGTTGTGCTTGATAAACACTCCAATGACCATAAAAGTACAAATAAAGCCCAAGCATGCAATGGTAACAGGACCTATTGCCCAAGCATCTTCCCATTTGATGTAATCTTCTGGTAGGTCATAACAGCCAGTCAGGTCAGCCGTGGGCCATTTTCCAGGCCCACAGTCTGCACAGGTAAATTCATCAGCCAGGTATTCATAGGTTTCACAAGGAATACAGATCCAACAGCAGACGTCTCCCGGTTGCATATTCTTCATCTCATTAGGAGCACAGGGGTCACTACATTGGGAAACGGGGATAGAGCTCCTGGACCAGTGGATAGAGTCTACGTCTAGTGACAAGGTTTCCGCCCAGTGACCAACCTTCACATAGGAGTATCTGCCTCCGGTGTACTGGAAATTGAACACGTTGTATCGGCCTATCCCGTCTCCATAGGCATCAAATTTGACTGTGCTGTCTGCAGTGTTGGGAGGATTGAATGGAGCTGTGAAAAACAGAAACAGAGAACATTATTACCAAAACACAAAACCGGAGGAAATTTTTTTCCTTCTTTTTAGCAAGCACAGCCATCCAACAGCTTATAGAATCCAGTTCCTGGGCCAACAGGTAAGCTGAGAGGTCTGGCTCTAACTCAATAATTTTTGAAATGTTTTTGTCTTGTTTGAACTTGGAAGGAGGAAAGAACTTAAATAGCAGAACTCCACTTCACTTCATGAGAAACACGTGGAAGTGTGGAAAGTTATGGTAGAGTACCTCTTTCCTTATTTTCACCCTGCATACACATGAACTCTCCCATTATGTCTCCCCATCTATATATGCAAGCATAACCTGTCACATTTCTCCTCTCAAGAAAGAGGTCTGGTTGTAAATGAGACTCAGTGTTATTTGGTGAAATTCAGCTACCACAATACAAGGAATTTTAAAGGGACAGATCCATAAACATGAGTATGAGGTGGACAGTATGGAATGACGTTGAAAAGAGGATTCATTTGGAGCATGGTGAAGAAGTAACTTTGAAGTCCTCAACAATTTCTGACTATGTCTTTTTAACTTCTTCTTGTGTTCTAAAAAGTTAAGCATGCTTCTACTTTGCTTCAGTTTTTATCAGTTTTATCAGTTTTTGACATTTCTTGTCTTGTTTCAGCTTCCCAGCATGCGCTGCTTTGGTCTTACGTCTTGTTTGGGGAAAAGAAGAAAAAAGCACAACCTGGATCTGTGACCAGGTTTCCCGTTTCTATGGGAAATCGATACTGTAACACTTTCAACTGTTAAGCTCTGGACAGTTTTTGTCTTTCCTGCAGCTGAAGTTCATGCAGGGAGTGAAGAATTATTAAAAATGTAGGCGGAAATTGCATTTACCGTGTGATTTATTGGCCGTTTTCTGTACCGTCAAAGGTGAACAGCTTTGCAGGCAGGAAGCAAAATTTTTTTTGGTCACTGATGAGCAGTAAAGGTGATTTCGTTCCTTGTGTCTTTAGTTAAAAGAAGTGATTCCACTGTCATTGCTGGAATAAATCTTTTTCCCTACACCTGTGCCCGTTCTGTGCTTTAGCATCAGCAGTCCCTTATAAGGATGTAAAATCTTCCTCCACTTCAACCTCTAGATAGTTTGAATTTCTTGCAGTGGATTTATTTAACTTCTACAAAGCACTGAGGCTAAATTCTTTCATCTTTTTTGCTGCAGAATGTTACCTTACTTTGCAGTGCTCCCACTAATGTCTGTAAAAGGGACAGTGATTTTTTGGCACGGAAACACTGATTGAAGGGGTGATGCACAACCTGCACCTTCTCAGGAGCTGGACTTGGAGGTGCATTTCTTCCTCTACTTTCTTCTTACCTTACGACAAGGTAGGAAGACAATTTACTTCTTACCTACAGTCACTTCTGTTTTCAAGCCGAGTCTCTGCCTGTTTTTATCTCTGCCCTTCGCTGCACTTACCCCCCTCACCTGTGTCCAACATAGTGGTAGACAGCCCTGGTTTGTGGGATTACAAACGAGGTCTGGGTAATCCAGGAATGCATAAAGGGATTATTTTTCTCTCTTCTCGTTCACTGTTGGCACCTAGTCCAGCAAGTCTAGCCCAACAAGACCTCCCAGCGCGCAAAACCTAAAGCTAGTGTAATATTCCCCTAAACGGTCAACCTTCTGGGAAATAATGTGCTAGAAATTGAACAAGCAGCTAAATTCAAAATATAGGTCAACAAGAAAGAATATTAAGTAGCTTCCCTTCTCTCCTGCCTTCTTCTAACACAGAGGCATGCAAGCTCTCTCAGCCAGAAGCAGCATTAAAATGAAATCATAATGCAGCACTTAACAGCTCTTCAATAATGTGCTGTCATTGCCAGGGTCTTGTTTCATTATTCATAACGCTTATATAGATTGTAGAAGCCGTTAACACAGCAGCTCTGTTTTAAGAGCCAATTTATTCACCTCAGTGTTATACAGGCCACGTCCTGAGGTGTGCTGAGAACCTGTGACTTCTACTGGGAACAGTGGAGCTACAGGTACGCAAGACAAATTGCAAACTGGTTTTTGCAATGGCTTAACCATTTAAGCCATTGCAATGGCTTAACCTTCTGCCACGTGTGTATCTTCAAGTGCATGATTACCTTGGACTGTCTGTGGACTGCAGATTAGACCTGTTTGTGTACTTGATATGTAAGGGTCAGAACTATCAGCACTTTGCAGGACTGAATTCCCCATGTAACATGGAGAATAGCTGCTTAGTTCTGACAGAATAATTATCATTTAAACAGGACAAAGGATTTGCCTTGGACTTCAACAGTAGATCCAGCAGGCAAAACAAGTAATTGCATATATTTAGCTTGAAACTCATTATTATGCTACCTTCCACGAGGCTGTTCCCACACTACACATGCGAGGAAAAGATTTTTGCAGGCAGCTTGTTTTAAGCCAACCACAGCTTGTATAGACTCTAAGACAGCTGGAAACATTTATTTTTTGTCGCTGCTGATAGAGGAAAATAAATTACACTCCTTCGGATGGGAAGGATGAAGTCATTTAACCAAACAACGATGTATTAAACTATAGTATGGTGATCCAAAGAATACAAATGAGCCACTGGGTGGTAGCAATTAATATATCTACTGATTACATATAAAATCACTAACGTATTTTAACTGGTACTTATCAACGTATTCCAGCTCATGTAGCACTGCCTCCAGAAACTCCTGTTTTCAGAAAGGATGATCTACTACTACTACTAAGATACCTATAGGCAATAATGCAAAATCGTAAGAAAATGGGACTTCATTTTCTACAGTGAAAAGAATAATTTTTGCATAATGGTAGATGATTTTCCCGGAGATGAAATGTCAGGCCATGTTACAAATCACTCAGTGAGAAATTTTTCATACTTTAATTTCAGTTTTGTGAGAAAACCTGAAATCTTTAAAACAGGTGTTTCTGGTAAATCTTTTTCACAGTTCTAAATAAGCTGTTTTGAATTTGTTCCTTGGCAGGTAAGAGACATGACTCTCTGGGTATATCCGTGCTGTTAGCTAAGAGGCTCCCTGAATGGCAAGACAAACTTTGTCTCCTTTGAGCAGTGTTTTTGAATTCTCTCCTCCCCTTGCACTTCATGGATTGGATTAACCTTACGCAATGCAGTTATCCAAGAGAAATTCTGTAAAAGAAGTTGTCTATAGGAAAAGAAAGGACAATTAAAAGCGATTTAAAGATAAACCAGTCATGCTTTCTGCTCAAGCTTGCAGCAGTTTGGCAGTGAAGGTGCAACACTAGGGACGACTTTTATCAGATTAGGAGAAACACTCAGGTACTCAAAATACAGACGGCAAAAACCTATGGAGCTGCCCTTCAGGCAGTCCACCTCTATCACCTAATGGAAGAAATCCTATCAGAGGAAAATGATGGCCTTGTAGAAGCGGACGACAAATTCCTTCAGGTTCAAGCAGCAGGGGAAAGGGTGTACAGCTTTGTGACTATTTCAGCAGCAGATACTGATTAGAACATTGACATTTTATAGTTTCTATACAGTGAACTGTGTCATTTTGTTTCCCTCTTCTTACAGTGGGATCATCCTTTCTAACAATGACTAGCAGTAACTCGCTCATATAAAACTATTATGGTTTTGCCTAGGTGCTGTTAAAAGCAGGTGAGTTGCTTTCAAGGTGTTAGCAAGGCTATAGCAAAGGTAATTTAGCAACCTTTATTATATTTGGTGTCAATGATGTACAGGTCTTGGTGGCATATAAGAATTCAAAAAGAAAGTCCTGGAAAGAATATTTATTATAAGAGGTGGCATGGGAAATCTTTTTTGAAATACTTCTGATTCCACGCATTGGGTCAGTTAGATGAAAAATACTTCAGGATCTTTTAACCAGAGATGAGTAGATGATGAAAGCAAAGCGGTTTTAATCCTTAATTAGGCTCGGGGAAACTGTGAAGAGACAGGGCAGCCTAGGAAAAGCAGATGATCGTCATCTTAACCGGGCTGGAATCAGACAGACTGTTGTTTGCCAGCCATATCTTTGGGCCAGGAAGGCTATTATGCATAGAATCTCACATGTGTTTGGCAGAGAACTGAATATATACATGTTGTCTTATAAAAAATAACGTCTGTAATGCTTTCTGGTAGGAAAACTGACAGGTATGCCTATGTCTGAGATTAGTCTTCGTATCAAATAAAACAGACATCTGCTCTGTGCTTGCAGAAGGTATCCTTTGAAAACAAGGTGGAGATCAGAGGCATAGCTCACTAGCGAGGAGGCAATTCTTTAATAGCAAGGCTTGATGAAAGCTGTGCAGTTTTTCAGCTCTGCACTTTCCAAACCTGTAGGATTTTGTGTGGCTCAGAAAGAAACGTAAAAAGGAATATCATGTGCACCAAGGGCACCTTCTTCAACAGCTTGTTGGCCCCAAAGACTTTCAGCCAATAGATTGTAAGGAGATCATGGAGATTATAAAGAAATGGAAGTGTGAAGAGAGAACCGACAGGAGTTTCTGAAAAGTTGAGTAAAACCTCTTTAGTTTCACTAGATGGTGCTGCAAAAACTCTGAACTTCTGATTTAAGAGTGAAAACGAAGACATTAGTTTATGCGATGGAAAAATATAGGTTTTTTTTTAATGCTCCCTATTCCTTCCTGCTACATATTCTGGTCAATGCCTTATTAAAGCACTGTAAGGAAGAGCCTTCACAGTAATATAACAACAGGATATGGTGTGTTTGTCCAAGGGGCTCATCTGCGTGTATGATGCCTTATCTTAAAAAGTATCGCAAAGGACCCAGGGAAATCATATATCTTTCCATTTTATTTTTAGCTAGATATTTTTTACTGAGGTCAAAGTGACTTCTCTCTGCTTGGCTGAACATTCAGACTAAATGATGGAGCCCTGATTCACCCACCTTTGTTCAGGTTTCACACCTGACTGGCATGAGGGACACTGAAGTCCAGTGACTTGAAAGTTAGCAGAAGGAATGGTCACACCGGAGTGTCATAAGATTGTACCTCTCCACAACTGATAAATAATGAAGGGGCTTAAAATACCAGTTTTCACAGAGTCAAATAGTCACTTGCAATCTCTGCACCATTTCTGGATGTGTTTGTGCCATCTACAGTATTTCTTCTTCTCATTCCAAAAATATGGGCAAACCTGTGAATGCTTTATTCCTAGGGACAGCTTTACTTGGGAACAGCTTAGGCAGGGTATGATGGAGAACTCTGGCAAATGCAAACGTGTAGAAAGATCAGCAGTGTAAGGCCAGTTTGTGAGAGGCGCGGGGTTGCACTTGAATACCGCTACCCTTGACCAGTCTTACATAAATATAATTTTCCTATCTATGTATACTAGATTTTCCATTCAGCTCTTATTTTAGCAAATGTAAGGAATTAACAATGGGATTTCTAACTCATTAAAGCGTTTACATTTCCAGACATGGAAGGCAGAAAGCATGTAAATGTTTTACAATCATCATATTTTTCCTTAAACATACAAAACATATCCCTTGAAGTTAGGAAAATCTCTTGAAGTCTTTAGGTTAAAGTTGCATTAATTCAACTATTAAGAAATTAAACATATGAAAAAGCATCCAACAGTCATTAAAAAAAAAAAAAAAACCTCCTTAGTTGATAATTGATACGAATGAATTGTGAGATTCCAGCATAGCAATGCCTTTGGATTGATATCAGTCTTTTAATTTAAGATTATTCCCCCCTTTGGGAAATGACTGGCACAAGAGGCAAAATGCCTACAAGGTAATTTATATCAGCAATCAACTTGTAATTACAAAGAAAATTAAACCATGACTTTAAACTGCCTAACTCCTCCCTCAGGCCAACTAGTTATTTTGTAAACATAAGCAAGGGGAACCAATCCTATTACGAAGAATTACGGCAACTGCTAAGGTGACAACACAAAAGATCAAGAACTGGGAACTACAGGTTCTGGGCTGGCCTTTAACATCTCATGAAATGTTCTAGCCTCAGAAAAAACTGAGTTTCCTGGTGATGCTGGCTGTCCATTGCTGAAGATTAACATTGCTTTCAGCGCTCTAGATTTTGGCTTGGACTTTCTGCCAGTATCTGGGTTAAGAGTTTCCCCTGCAGCCGGTCTATACTATTATTTCTGTTAAGAACCTAAGGAAAACTCTCAACAATTACCCTACAAATTGTTAATAATGATGCAATTCGCAAAATGAAATTTTGTAATTTAGGTAATTATACAACGGCTAGAAATGTACGTCTAATAAGATGACAAGTTAAGCCAGTATTCAGTGAAGTATATCTTATGAACGATGAAATGCTGAGTCAACCAATGTACAAGTGAAGGTAGGCTACTTGCACCAGCGAATTGCTGTAAAAAGACAGTGAGATAAAGAATAACAGCACCTGGCTTTTAAAGTTACTCACGCATATCATACACCAGCTACAAAGATGGTACATCACTTCTCCCAGTGTCATCAGTGTTCACTGCCATCCATTATCCCACAACATGCAAACTGCGTGTCTTACTAAAACTAGCAAATTCTGCTCTCTAGAAAAAAGGTAAAACCTGAGAGCACAGAATCATTTTTTTGCCAATGTTTTGCTCCACTGAATCTGTTCAGTAACAGCAAGAGCATTCACTGGACCTTAGGGAAAAGAAAAATGTTGATTTATTTGCCTGTTTAAGGGTGGAAGCAGAGACACACTGATAGGCTTAGACTGATAAACTGTTTTAGAGATCTGAAAAGGACTAACAGCACAGCGTCAAAGCCTCACCTGACTTGAGATACGTTATTTTCTAAAGAACCTCTAAGATGATTTTTTTATTCCTCAGTTACTGCACCATCAACTATACACTATTTATTCAAACAGAAGTGCAAATTTCATACAGGAAGTTTAAGAAACTTTCTCAATACATTTTTGCATTTCCCTTCATATAGTGTCTCTTTTGCACTGTCTGAGGGAGGAGGAATTCTCCTCTCTGTCCTGGCCCAGCTTGTCTGCCTCGGCTGCTGAGCTGGCGTCAAGATCTTGGAGCAGTGATCAGGTGCTCCAGCCATCTGGGCCGTAGAGGGATGCCATGGGAAAAATCCTACTTTCAGGGACACCTCAGGTGAAATTCACTTGGTGCTATATCTTTCATTCTCAAGAGCTCGGTGGACATATGACGTATAGTTATTTGTGGCAAAGGAACTTAGTAACACAGACTTGTAAGGGACCACATGAGTGCAACCTTCTGCTCTTGCAGGGAACTATGCAATTGCTGCTTAGACTGGGAAAGTTCAGAGAACCTGCCCCACACAATTCTACACATGATCACACGTTTTCTGATGTTCTGTAGCAAATTTAAGATGCATGGTAGAAGACAAAGCCACAGATAAAATGCTTCCACAGGAAGACAGCAGGGGAGTTCTGCAGTGGAAGTCTGCAAAGTATAAGGACAGGAAGATGCTTGACGACCCAAAGGTATGAAGACACACATAAACAGTTAGTTACTGATCACTACAGGAGTTCAGCCTTGGCAGCTGGGCAGATTTGGTTTTAGGGCATAGCAGAGAGAAAAAAGAACATGCATACAGCACGTGCAAAATATCCCATTTATGGTGAAAAGACAAAGGAGATAGCAAGAAGACAGAGAAACCAGTCACATCTTCTCCAAGAACAGGAATAAAGGAAAAACACAAAGAATTGCTTAAGGACTGTCCCCTGGTTAAGGATGCTGCAACTTATCGGTGCTATTGTCTAAACACCAGGACGTTCTCCCTTCCCTTTGGCAGAGAGCTGCTTCTTGATTTTCTGTTCACCGGTTTGCTAATGCAAACTCAAAAATCATACGCCAAGTAATATCTTTCTTTTACTGCATAGCTGGGTTAAGTATATTAGATCTTTAAAGAACAGCAAGCGAATGTTTGTTTAGAAGTGAATGTCTCTCAGCCTTTAAAGCGTTTTTGAATTTCTTCTGGAGGAAAAGTGCTAGATACATATGTGCCATTAGACCAGAAGAGATGGGAGGATGATTCACATATTGGCAGGTGGAAAGATGGGCTTGTAACAAGAAAAGCAAAACTGTAGGAGATGGAAAGTGGATGAAAGACTGAGGGGGCTGGGGCCCTCAGTGTGTGAGGTACAATAACCTACGTTTACCATTTATCAAAGTGTTTGTAAGCACAGTTCGCACCCCTGCATCTGACTCTGTGCTGCTCTTCGTATGCACTAAGGAGTCAGTGAGTTTTGGTCTGTAGACCCTGCAAGCCAGCTTAACGATCTTGGCACGCTTTATATGCCTCAAGTTTAAGGATTTATATTTGCACATATCATCATTCTGGCTTAGCACTGAATCCCTTTGCATTCCAGTAGTGAGCAGGTGACTTTTGAGTTATTATCACTCTTTCAAGATTTAGATTCCTCTTCACTTTGCTCCGTGGCTGGAGCAAGAGGCGAGAAAACAAATCAAAGTATTGTTCCTACACCTGAGTCGTGCTACAATTAGCATTTCGAGGACATTTTTGGCACAAGAGTCTCTGCTTCTGACTTCCATGTGCGTGAGCGTGTGTGCCTTTGCCCCCTCTTTGCCTTGAAGAATTTTAGTATTCTTTGTATTCGCTGGTTACATCCTCACATAAAATATGATTTCATGGCAGGAAGAAGGAAACACAAGGAAATGACTCACCCAGATAACAGCAGTGAAATATCTTTTTTACATTATTCTCTGTATCTGCTAACAAAATAGCCATAAATATTGCCGCAGTGCCAAAGTAGACATTCTCCGAAATGCTTTTAGAGGGGTTAAGAAATGTGGATCTAACAGAGGAGGAAATGAAAGACACTCATCCTTTAACACGTTTCTCTGCCAGGTCCATCCAGTTGCAGTTGATGGGAATTGTGTAGAAGGTAAGTTTGTGAAGAGTGCTCATATATAAAGGGAGTTTCTGCTCCATAGATGTGCAGAGCTGGGTTTTTTTTTCAAAATTGATTTCAAAAGGTAGGTGGTCTGAGGCATCTCTGAGCGATTTCTTTGATAAAAATACTCACAAATATTTGCATGAATAAGAAAGGCAAATTTCTGATTGAATCTGCAAATCCTTTCAGTCATTCCTCTGAAACTTCTGCCTGGAGGACTTATTTTCATTCATGATACCATTTACATAAAGGGAAAGGCTGTGAATATACAAAAAATGTGAAAATTTTGAAAAATGTGTGCTTACTGTAGAGATTTACACAAGGAACGTTCTGGGGTTGAGTTGAGTTTCTTTCTCACTGTAAAAGATTCAATCCTTTAGAGAGAGAAGAGAGTCTACTGTATCACTGAGCTGATCCTTTATATACCGGGAGTCAGAAATACTCTGAGACAAGCTTGGAAGGAAGAGTTTGGGCTCTGCACGAAGCTGAAATAGAGTCATGTATTTCCCATTTACATGCTCCCCGTTACCCTCAGCAGGTTACCTGAACTGTTGCTCAACAAGTACCAGCACAGCAGCCAGCTTGTGGTGGGTTTATGTGGAAATGTGCTATGTGGGAGTGACGCAGGATCCTGACCAAGATTCAGGCCTAGGTTGCACAGACCTTGATGTCTAGAGACCACTCCGGTAGATCACATGACGGAGCGCAATGTGAAGATGCTAGCTCAGGTCCCAAAAGCAGCATGACTATTCTCATGTAGCACCAGGCTGGCAGGCTGGCTGAAGATTAGTGTCACATTCATGTGGCTGTACCGCTTTGGCATAAGAGCTGCTTTAGTCAGTGCTAGCACGGGAATATCTTTGCACTGTACTCTACCGTATGAGGTAAACGTCTTCCAGGAATGAAGTGAAACTTAAGATATTGCATAGGTTATCACGTATCTGTAAAGATACTTTTCTGCAGAAGCACGCTCACAATTCTGCCTTTCTAGGATACTTACTAACTGCCAACACAGAAAATGGTGTGTTAAAATATTCATTTAGTTTTCCTTGGAATTACATATTTGCATTTGTGACTTCCTCCTTTTCCTTGAAAAGACCTTTTTTTTCTGGGACATGCCCAAAGTCCTTGAAACTCAGGTACCTATTTTACATCTGGATGATACTTTGAAAGAAAATCTCCTTTTCCTAGTGTGTCTTTTTCCCAGTCCCTACGCAATCTCCTCCTCATGTCTTTGTCCTCATCCTTATTAAGGTTGTCATTGTCCTGCTCTGAGATCAGACGCCGCCACTTTCATCCCCTAAAGTGGCACCTCACCATACTAGTGAGACTAACTGAGACTACTTCTCAGAGTGCTACCTCCTTCCATAGGAGGTAATCCTCCTCCGAGCAGAATCTGGTCCTTCTGTTGCCTTTTCAGACCCCAATTAGATATTAAAATGCAAGGAACAGGAATCCTGAACCGAACTCTTTTCTCACAGGATATCATGTCCTTTCAGGTCACAAGAAAAAAGCAGCAGACCTGGCATCGTTTTAGCTCTGGGTGGAAGTCACGCACACATAAATCTGCATGAAGAATAATAATCTATTCCCATGATAGATCTTGAGTTCTCGCCTTGCTGTGGAGGCCTGTGGGATCGGAAAAGTGAGGGTGCACAGTCAGAGGGTGAAAAGGCTGAATGAGTTTTCCAACTCCTCCAAGCACCTTGCCTGTGCAGAGCCTTGGTGTTTTGAATTCAAATGACATGTTCTAGGAAAACAAAAGATGAAATAATAACTATTGTAAAACAACCAGCAGGCAAACAGAAAGTCTCTGATTTGGAGAAATTAGGTTACTGAGCCTTCTGTCTCTCAAATATGTGATCTGAAAGAAAATCACTGCTCAGTTTTTCAGTCAGGTATTGCTCCATAAACACAGAGTGTCTAATCCCTTCCTCATTTACCCACCTGCACGGGCACTGTGTAATCCAGAACTTTATATAATGCCTAAAGGTTACTTTATCAATATGACCAAGGCAAACTACCTATAAGCTACATACAAGGCTATTTCAACTTGTGTTCTGTTTCATTTTTTTGTTAGTTCAGCTGAAATGGTGGGTTATATAAATATGCAAGTACAGGAAACTGAGATGAGCACTGCTTGCTATTATTTCAGGGACTTCAAAGTCATTCACCTAAACATGCTGCTATAACGAGTTTAGGGTCATTGCTGGATAGTGGTTTCTGCAGACTTTCCAGGAACAGCACCCAGCTAGTTGGAGGCCAAATGCAACATATTCCCTCCCACTTCCTGAGAATGACGAAGAAAAGTTGTTGCTGCTCTGTGACTTCCTAACGCTGCATTTCTTGTCTTCATATATATAGGAGGTCAGTGGCCATGCCAGACAAGTGAGTGCTGGCAGCACACGGAGGTCAGCACTTCTCAGTCTCCACCATTCCAGCCTTTCTGAGCAGGTAAGAAAACCTCTGCTCCTGCTCACCCAGGCCAATTAATGCTAATTAGTATACCGGATGACAGCATGGAAAGCTGCTTTTTATGACGGTCTCAGGCTAGATAACAGATACTATTTACAGGTAGGTCACTGCCCTGCCATCATGGCAAGAGAAATTTCAGTGAAAGATTTATTTGGAAGTTGTGGCCTAGAGATGAAGAGGTCTGCATGTGGCTTCCACCCCATCAATTATCCAGCTTGGATGCTGCATTGCATGACACAAAACGCAGCCAGAACGCAGATAGTGTGCCTGCAGACACACAATAATTGATATAATTAGTAGCAGATTATTTGCCATAGTGATACCTCAAACTTAAAGTATCAAATGAATGGATTCTAGAGTAAAATGTTTAATTGTTGTCTATTTAAAAAAAAAAAAAAATTCTATAACGCCCCGAGCAACCTGGCCTGATCTCATAGCCGACACTGCTTGGAGCAGCAGGTTGGACTAGAGCCCTCCTGAGGTCCCTTCCACCTGATACATCCCACGACTTTATGATTCTATACACTGTGATGCTAAATTATGCATATATACATATAAAAGTGTAAATAGATGTACATATAAACAAACACAAATATAAATACATCATACAAATACATATAAAACACATGCACACATACTAAAACCTTCAGCAAGGGCCAAAAGAAGAGGGACTGCAGACCCACAGCAGTATATACAGGTAGGAGGAGACAGTCGGAGGAAGAAGAAAGCGGGGGAGGTCATCAGGAAAAGTGCGCTGTCAAACTCTCACTACAGCTCTGTGTGTATATACCAACATAACTATACTATAGAGAGAAATATGGGACTATATGCTCTATGTTCCACTGCTCTGAAATAGCAAGTCTCAGCTGTGCTTTCAGAGACTTTCCCTTAGCTGCTTTCAGGGGTTTAAACACCTTTGTGGTCCTAGGAAAACGGCAGCAATTTTTCCTATAAATCCTAGACATCTTTTCACGTATATTTTTAAGTGAATCTTGGGGAATTCACTCTGCATTTGCCTTGGTTTTATTAGTCACAAATCCATCATGAATTACACCTTTGCAACTTTTATGATTAATAAGGTATTGGCTGCCTTCTATCCATGAAAGTTTTACCTTCAGCTGAAGGGGATGCCCTGTTTTATTTTACAAAAAAGGATCACAAGGAAGTCCAGAAACACCCTGAGTGCTTGAGAGCTGGAGGCTAAGAGGGTCCAACCTGGCATTTAGGAGTTCACTGAGCGAGATGATGGGTAGTAGGGCTGTCTGCTACAAAGCCTGGGACAGGAGCTCTAGCATCCTACCGACGGGTACTCCTTGCTGTAAATTTATACGTGGCCTTTCACGTTGCTGCACCCATAACTCTCCTTGTGATACAGGCTGCATCAGTTGCTGGGTCTATGCTCCACGCAAGCCTGGCAGACAATGAGGATTTTGCCTGATATGAGCAAGGACTGATTATATGGGCTTTTCTGTGGGGTAGAAGACGTGAATTTTTGAATCAATTTAGAGAGAGACATGATGCTGACTCTTGTAACCGTGGTACAAAGAGGAAGAAAGGGCTAGGACAGAACACCGAGTGCTCTAAAAGTATGTGTTGCCTAAAATTTTTAATGATTTATTTTCCAGAACTGCTACTTTTGCTAGAAGGATGATGAAAATTCTCCTACCATTTTCTATAGTGATTCCAGAAGCTACAGGACCGTAGACACACATGTCTACACCCCTATCTTCCTCCCCCTCTGCCCACACACCCCTGTGCCTGACTGTCATCAGGGATAGCTCCTGAAACGCTACCGCTCCTGCTCACTGTATGGCTGGAAAAGCCAGAGGCCCGTCCTCTCCCCTCGGGGTGACAGGCCTGTATTCTGCATTGCCAGCCCAGAAACCTCGGTCTAGACTAGGCTGTTGCCAGTCCTTGAATGGTGCTTCACCGCTGTCCTTCCTCACCACTGCCCAGCTTTGAGCACAATGCGCTGGAGAAGTGGCTGTGCCAGGAGAACGACTGGTAGTAGCAGAAGCCATATATAGGACCTTTCTTAAGGGACAGGCACCTCCTTCACACTGCCCATGCCAGCGCTCACTGTCTTGGCACGTGTCAAATGTTGTGGGGCTTGCAATAACAACTGTGAGCAAAGGTAACGCTGGTCTTCAGTTTCATCCTGGCTGCTTAAAGGAGCTAAAACGTGGCTAAATCTAGTCAAATTCCTTGGACAGAACGGCACTTGAGTTAGCAGAGCTGATCCACGCGCCAGCCCCTCTGAGCAAGAGCAGCCCCTGTGTATGAGGAGCGCTGCCTCATGCTGGAGCCAGCCCAGGATTCACAGTCCTCCTTAGGGACCCCTCCACTGCCACCCTCCTCCAAGCAAGGGGTGGGCACAGGTGAGAAGTAGGTTTACCCAGGGCTCTCACTCATGGAGCCCTCTGCTTTTGTTCAGCCCTTCTCTGTTGTGCTGTTAGTACAAGCGAAAGGCCTCTTGTATCAGCGGCTCCTTATCAGCAGACGAGCTTCACAGGTCAGAACGTGAAGTTCTGCACTTGTGCTCTCAGGAGGGAGCGCAGCACGTGGGAAGATCAAGAAGATGAGCCAGCCTCTGTCTCTGCGTAAGTCCAAATGGGAGCTGAGATGGAGCGAGCGAGCGTCTTTGTCTATGAACTGGGCTCTGCGTTCTCAGATCCTGCTTCTGGAAGCAGGAATCAGGCAAAGACAGCTCTTCTCTCCCCTACTGAAAGATTCAGGATAGCGCAACGTTTTTCATACAGGTCTTACTCGTTTGGAATTAAAATATGTTCTCCAAGTATCTCACAAACAATAAGGAATGAATGCTCGCTCTGCCTTCTTGCCACACTGCCGTTCTATGTGGTTATTTCAATTTACTGAAAAAGGAGAAATAAGTAGGAACACAGAGAGGTTCACAAAATTCCTGCTGCAGAGTTTGTCAGCAGCACGTCATGAGAGCACAGAGATTCCGGCCAGTCCTCTACTCTAACCTTGCTATTACCTGGTCCCCGACTAATTTCCTGCAGATTCCTTTATTGCTCTGCCTGGGAGTCTAACATCAGGCTTTTAGCTGAATGACAAGTGAGAATCTCAGTTGCTCTAAGCTCCATCTGTAGCCAATGGAAAGAGATAGAGGGGCAAATCATGTCTCAGGTGGGCTGCATCACCCTCTGAAAATACTGACCCCCTCCATTAACTTTAACCAGACCCGAACTAAAACTAATTAAAGTGCCTAAGGTAAATGTCTGAAATTACACAGCCACAAAGCAGTGATGTAATTGCACACTCTCATCTACACAAGATGGTTTGTTTGCAATGCACCATCACATGGTCCTGGAGGTCAGGAGACTATACTCAGGGCCATTTGTTAGATTTTTTTATATGGCAAGTCAGAAAGCGACACCTGCTGCAAGTTTATGCGTGCAGGGCTCATCTCTCTGTACTGCTGGCTTTCACCACGGGTGGCACTTCTTAAACAGTTATTTACGTGTGCACAAACACGGTTACCACGTAGTTCTGTTTCTTGCTTGATTGCTTTTGGTGGGCACGGAGCCTTAACTATGCTAAAGAAGTGAGAGATTCACAGTCCTGACTTGCTTATAGTGTGTCTGGTGGGCTAGTAACCTCTATGTCATCCTCTCTGCACCGGGATATGTTTTCAGGTGTGGAGCTGCAAATATGAGGGTATCATCGATTAAACAGACCATGCAGCTGGATCCTGAAATTCTGTTAACAACACACCCAGAGACTTTCTTCAACCAGAAAAGAGCTAAGGCAGCTTCTTCATCCCATGGAAATCAGTGACAAAAGTCTGTGGATTACAATTTCACACTTTACTAAAAGGAAGAAGTCACGGGAGATTTGCTGACTCTCTAACTACATAAAACTCACTTGTCTGGTTTTAAAAACCATGGATGTAAAAAACATGGATGCACACTATCATGGGAGAACTGATATCAAAAAAAATCATGAGGTAAACGTTAAGTCACCACTGGTAATAATATCTGTGGAACAAGGCCAGCACTGGAAAGGAACTAGCCAGTTTTTTTTTACAATATTTTAAATTAGAAATGACAATTAACTGAAACCTAAAGTTCTTTAGAGTTTCAAAGATTTCCAGGTTGATTTTAAAACAAATTCATTTGATTCCAAAAAAGAGACTTCTCTTTCCAAACTTGTAAAATGAGAGCCTTTGAATTTTTTTCAGTTTGAAACAACTTCTCATTCATAAAAACAGAAGATATTTAAATCAAAATTAAAATGAAATTTTCTGGCCGTATCTAAAGGATTTTTTCCTGGAGTTATATAGTCAATAGAAATGGAGGGTACTTTGACTTTATGTCTAAATGTTTAGGGGAAAAATACTTGGGAGCTTAAAAAAACTGCAAGATGGACAGAAGATTAGTACTTATGTATTGGAACCAACACCATACAATGACAGACTGAGGTTGTACTGTATTAATAGTGTATGCATTTAAACTCCTCATAAAAATGCCTGCAGTGTTGTACAAAGTTTCAAAATAATTGAAGATTAAGTTACTGAACCGCTTACTCATTTGGGCATGCTGTTACTGTCCTGAAGTGGCAGAATTGCTGAGGGATGTTGCACCGGGCTGTCATTTGCTTGAGATAAAACTGCCAGGACCCAGGTCCTGTAAAGTGCTATGCTCCTAAATCCCCTGGATTTCAATAATTTCAAGACTTTCAAGTATCTTTAGGGATAAATGTAAATAAACAAGAACATATTTTATATGAATTAATTGCTAAGTCGAAGGAGAGGAGAAATGGCGGTTATTCCTGATTTTCCATTAGATCTAAAGCCTGAAATGTTGATTCATCCTGCTTGTGCTGTTGCCTGTGACATGCGAAATAAATAAATAAGGATAATCCATGTCACACGCTATAAATGCATTTGTATACATCAGGGTGCATGAGTATTCTTACTGATACAGAAATATTTAGGAGGAGACCAAACAGCGTAAGTGTATCATGTTGCTTGCGCCAGGCATGTTGCTTCAGCTGCACTGCATGCAACACAAATGAGGGTTTTGAAGCATTTCAACTTCCAGCTCCTCTCGCTGAGAGTTATTATTTCTCTTTACAACTGCAACTATATTACTAGGGCATGTCAAGGTCCTGTGTCCTCCCAAATCACAACCTGAGGGAAGATGCAGGAAATGACCACTTCCACCTGTCTCTCTCTGATTTCCATGGAGAAGAAATTCAGGTATGTGGGCAGGCCAGCAGGAAACGCTGATGTCCTCTAACAAAATCATCTAGTGGGGTACCGTGAGACCAGGGTCCTGGGGAGCACTGCAGCTCGCTGTGGGAGGTATGTCTAGGGGTACCCAAGAAAGTCTCCCACTCCTACTCTCACTAGGAGTGAGAGTAACACTAGGGATCTGCTCCACAGTATTTGGAGATGGATCTGAATCAAAACTTGAGAAGACCACCAAAGGGAGAAGCTCAAGCTCCAATCTAACATTTGCAGATAGTTTCCAGCATTAATAATGTTGTACTGCCATTAAGGGTCACTTGGGAGTGAGCATGTTGTATCATAGACGTAATGTCCTTTGGTTCCTCTTAGAGCCAGTTTTCATATGAAGCACAAACTGCTGTTCCCTTCCTATCAACTCAGTCAACTGAGAATATCAGTGTAACAAATCAAGTTCAATATAAGTGCTTTAGAAGAAAGTTAGGCACGTAACAAGAAGCCATGATTGTCTACATTTTGCTTTGTTACTCCCTCAGACCTATTTAGCCTTCAGACCTATTTAGCCTTGCTGTGGTGTAACATTGCTAAAAGACTAAGCTCAACCATATATGATGGCAAAAACAAGCAAAGACCTATGCTGCACAGCCAGTCACCATGAGGTCTCCTCAGATCATTATCACTTCACCCACTTTCTTTCCACGCCTGTGCGTGTTTTATCTAGATTTTATACTTTGTCATCAAGCTTAAAGATCGTGGAGATCTTTATATATTTAAATGTATTTAAATACTTGATACTGATTTGGTCCTATGGCAGGAACTACTGCTTTGCTATGCAGAGTCACTGGCCATTGATCAGGATCCAACTATTATGCAAATTCTCACAATAAAATGAGGAAGAAAAGGCCAACTTTTGGCATAAGCACAGTATGCAGTTGCCCAGTATAGCAGGTGGTGAAATGACCACTGGCATCTGGACTTGCCTAGAGAAAGGCAAATTGGCTGTGAATGAAGTGGAAGCTGGTGCGTGGAAGTCGCTGTTTAGAGGATGAAGAGGAGCATTTCCAACACCAGCAGCTGCCACCTCCACCTCTTCCTTCTACTGGAAGCAGCAGGATCATAACCTGATTTTTTAAGGTTCTTCCCAGGCTCCCTGTCCCAGCTGCTCTTCTTTCTCCTTTCCTGTGGCAGAATTGGCCTCTCCTGGGTCCTACACTGCATTGAACTCTGATATTAGGGACTACTGGGAATTCAGCTGGCTCTTACTGTGATCACCAAACATGTCATTAATTACAGCAACATTCTGAAAGTACCAAAAGAGAGATGTAAGTTATTACCTGTAAAATTTACTTTCAGAAGGTAATCTTTGTACAGCTTCTTGCCATCCAGATGCTTCATGGCATCACAGAGTTTGGTGGTGTTTGGACATAGAGTCCGCTGCATTTTATGCAAGGCGTGGGCCATTGCATACACGGCATTCACAACAAACATAATCTTGGATTCTTGCTCATAGTTGGAACTGTTGATAGTGAAGTGCTTCTCACAAGTCTTTCTATGTGGCTTTCGGTTCTGGAGATTACATTGGAATTTTTGCTCCCAGAAGTCCTTGAACCAGGGGTTGCGTCTATTATTGTAAGGGCTGAGGCTTTGGAAATACCTGTCAAACTCTTTAACCGGATGGGAAGCAAGTTCCAAGGTTATTGCTCCAGAAGCTATATGCTCATTGCCTTTAACGATGCTCTCTTGAGCTCCCCATCCGTCACTGGCAATCCAAGTGAAGGAAACATTGAAACGGTTGGCAGCTGCAATGAGTTCCCGAGAATCATCACCTCGCATGAAGAGCACCACCACTCTGGCATTGGGTTTCTGGAGCAACTCTCTGATCACACCGTCGTAGGACTTTCTGATGTTGGATCGTCCCACTTTCTCGGAGGTGGCAATGCAGATGTTCCGGAGGCGAGCTTCCTGCTCAAAGGCTTCGATCCCCGTCTCCCCATAATCTCCTTCCGAAGCAACTGTCGATACGTAGGTCCAGTTGAAGAACCGTAAGATTTCAGCCATGGCTTTTGCTTGGTAAAAGTCAGGAGGCACTGTCCTCGCAAAATAGTCATAGCGGGATTTGTCACTCAGCTTGGCACTGGTGGAGGCATAACTTATCTGGGGGATCTGGAAGAGTCTGAGTAAATTTGCCACCTAGAAGGAAGAGGGAGAACACAGACTTTTAAAAGGATGGTATTTATAAAACTGAATAGAAAACTCTAAGAAAAGATACAAATGGTGGTTTTTAATACGGGGTCTTTTGAAAATCGTGAATTAAGGGTATTGATAGACGGTATTGACAATGCACTCTACTGAGAGCAGTGTATTGTGAATGTGTAGAACATCTATTCTACTGCCCATTTAATTTTCAAAACTGTAATGGACCTTTTATTTCAGTAGAGTTGCATCTGTTTAAACCAACAGAGAATTTGACTCAGGTGGCCAACAGACTTCACTCTCAGCCTACGTTCCTTACTAAGATCTGGGGATTTGTAGGCCTTTCCTGTATGTAATGAGATTTATCTTCTCCAAGACTCAATGCATTTGATTAAAAAAAAAAAAAAACATTAAAAAGATATATACAAATATCTCTTTTATGCAAATATCTCAAATATGCATATACAGGCTTCCTCTTTCACAGAAAATTCTGATCTCACTTATTCAAGGGCTGAGTTCCTACCTGTCCAACTTTTTACTCCCTTAACTCTTTTTTCTGAGCTGTTCTGACTGCAGTCCTCCTGAGGTGGTAAATGTGTTGCATGTTACTACACCTTTAGCACCGCAGTGTCATGTTGACCTTCAACTTTTCATAAATAATAAACAATTTTAGTCATCTCTATTGCCTTTCTAGTGTGATTCATGTTGTCCGAAGTCCTATTTTTTCCTGAGTTGCTCTGCTCCTTGCTTAAATATGCTCACATCTGCTCTGTTAAGCTCATACTGTTGGCTATGAGGCAGTGTAGCTCTTGATTATATCTGGAAAGAAATGAAGAAAAGTTATGGATTTTTTCTCCTGTGGTTGTTTTTCAAATGACAAAGGGAAGACTTTGGAGGTCTGCTCTTAGTGTGTGGAAGTTATCTCCAATAAATCAAATCTAAAGTCAATCTTGGAATATAGCCTGACAAAACCATTTCAAAAGTAATAGTGTACTTGAGATTCCCAAGGGAAACTTATTAAAAATTGCACAATCAATTAGTTTTTCACATTTTCCACAATTTTTTCTCTGACCACAGACTACATGTATGAGAATTCAAAGGCAAAGGACTTTTTTGAAAAATGTGCTGGAACAAGGCAATTTAAAAAGACTCAGATGTCAGTGGCAAAGTAGGCAGTCTGCTATAAATAACCAAAAGCATTTTATGGCTTTTTGGTAACATTATTTCTTGGGATTTTATAGATTTAGGTTCTATCTTTTATTTACTGCAGGCACGGAAGCAGTCAGTGTCTGTCTGTGGCTCAGTCTCCCACCTGTAAATTGGGGATACCAGCTGCTGACACCAACACTTCCCTCACCAACACCTCACACAGATGTTATGAATTCACTGAGTTAATAGTTTCATCAAACTGGAGCAAATTCTTGTATGGCTAGTCTGTGCCAGGGTCCATTTCCTCACCACAGGCAGGTGGTGCCACTGGCAGCACCCTGGGACATCTGAAACATGGCGCTGGCAGATACGTCACAGGACCTATGAGATACTCTTCTGGGCCAGCAGTGAAGACCAGGAGGATACCTTGGCATCGCAGATAGCTAGATGCTTGTATGCAGGGAGTGGAGTCATGCCCTCATGACTTAGACTGGGATTGGTTTATTTTAGTTCAAACCAAGATAAAGCCTTGTCCATGCTAACTGGAATGAGTATCATGCCCTGTGATTTTGTCTAAGGTACATGAGATCTCACTAGGAAGTATGACTGGGTGTCATGACTGGGAAGTGGTGACATGTATCTGGCGGGTTAGTGAGGTTCAGTGGATGGTCTGAGCATTGTCAAGCCTGAGTGACCCTGTGACTTTTGTCCGCATGTCCTTTATATTCACGTGGTTTGGTCTCATGCCCTCACTGAAAAAGAGCACTTTGATTTTGTCATAAGAACATCCTCAGTGTACGTATTCCAGAACATTTCTTGCAGAAGTGTGTGGGCTGGAATTGCTATTCTTGTCTCAGCTTAACAGGAATTATTTTATTTGAGCTAAATCATAATAAGGATATACGTATATATTATTCTGCAGTTTTTCCCCCTAAATTGGCTAAAAAAGAAGTCAATTTTCTAGTGAAAGCAGTGTGTAGTCAAGCCTTCGGCTTGCAGAAAGATAGCGCTAAGAAAAATAGCAGCTTTTCTATTGTTTTTATTTATGTTAGTCTATGCAGAAAAAGCATCCTTAGGCAGGAAGACAGAGCTACTCCCTCGCTGGTAAGCTAGCCCTATGCCTTGGAGGTCAGTATTTCTGGGGCCAATGCAAACAACACGTGCAATTCTGCTTCCTGTGCTACGGGAAGAAGAAAGGCTTCCTGTTGCAATGTTGTTTTCTGTAATGCTCTTCACTGCACTGCTGTCCAGATGGTATTTTTTTCAGAGATCAAAAAAAAAAAAAAAAGTCTGATTAATCATAGAGGGTAGTGACCCAATCACCCCTGAGAGCTGTGACTGATCGTGGAGCTCAATAAAGTTGTATCTGTGATTAATTCAGTGCAGGGAATTCTTCTCAAAATCCTGAAGCTGGGGATTTTGTAGAATATTATAGCATCTTGATTTTAGGGACTAGTTCTTCAAAAGAATTATGGTTCAGGCACTTAACTGATGCGTTTCGGAATGGTGTTATTTTTTTCTAGCCAGTTCCACAGTGATCTGAATCATCTGCTTTGAAAATCTGATCCTGATAAAACTGTTGATATCCAGCAACAAGAAAAGGAACAGAGAAGCTGGAGAGATATTTAATGCTATGCTTATACTGCAGTGTCTCAGTGTAGTATGGGACAATGTGATGTAGACTAGAGGTACGTGGACTAAGGTTAAACCACATGAGGCATATCTACACTGTAGCTCCATGCTGCCTTGGGATGTGTGCTATAGCTTCAGAATTTCACTGTAGATCTAGCTTTCGTTAAGTGAAATAATCTATTTGGGCAAAGCTCCAGGCAGCAATTTAATCAAGCCATGGTGCATGCAATTAGAGCCTGAAATCCATATGTTGGCACTTAAGTAGCAGTAGTAGCCTGGTTTTCTTGTTGTTGAAACCAGTGGGTTTTGCAGATGCTTAGCACCTTTGAAAAAAAGGCTGAATGTTCCATTCCGTTGCTGCAATCCCCCAACAGCGGCTTTACGTCGTTTGCTACGGACAAGGTGTGCTGATATAGTCAGATTCTGGTATAGTCAGGGTGGAATGCAAGGCAGAATCATTCTGGAAACCTTCATCTGCACTCACACTACTGCTTTCATTGGCGTAGACATCGTCCTGTGTTAAAGCATCCACTTCCTAACCAAATCTCACTAAGCTCCTAGGTCGGCAGGTGATTTGTAAGGACCTGCCGAGCAAAAAGTCCAGTGTGAGCAGTGTCCCTTGGCAGAGAGACTGCACCAGCAAATTGTGCAAATGGAGCAGCCAGAATAGCGCCAGAGGAGAATGCCGTCCCTGTCACAGTTTTTGAGCCACATCTCTAGTAGGGTAGCAGTGCCATTTTTTTAAGTCTTCATTTCCACTACTCCATTGCGTCATGATTAGTTCTCTATAAATGAGGGACAGCACATATACTTGTGGGAAATTGCCAATCTAGTTTAAAACAATAAAAAAGGTTTAAAAAACATTAAAACAGTAAAAAGGTTTCCCAGTGTATTCCTGGTCATTCAATAATCCTGATGATAGATGGGGTCAGGCAGGTTAACACCTGCCTCAGAAACCCTGGTCTGTCTTTTGATTTGTTGAAAGCCATTTGTTGAATCCCATCAAGTATTCTGATAATCCTGTGCAGGACTTTTTGGCTGGGAATAGGATTTATTCTAACGCTTTTGGTTACATTTTCTCTTCTTCTTAACCACCCACAGGCCGTTACATGGTCTGTTTGAATGTGCATAGGCTAGGAGAGGACATGAAACGCTTTGGAAAAAGGAAAACCTTAGAAGTGTTAGAAGAGATTAGGTCCCTGCAACACAACGCACATGCGTACTTGCACAGTCCTTGGACAGAGGAGGCTCCGCGTAAGATCACAGCGCTCTGCACTTCTAAAGCTTTTTCCATGGGAAAATCTCATGGCACTTAACGCAGCTTAATGAATCAAATTTCACAGAGCTCCTTTGAGACAGGCAAATAGTGGTATGGCTTTTTTGAACAGACAGTAAATTAGGCTGCTGAGCAGAACGGGATTGAAGTAATGGTAGTTTGCCTCTACTGAGAAATGAGAGTTTGCCTCTACTGGCTCACTGCATTCCAATCCATCCTAACGGACTGAAGGCAGAAGTTCAGTTGTTGCCTTTGGTCTCCTGAAAAGTCTCTGTATTCCTGAAGGTAAGTAACTTATCCAGATTCTCGCAGTAACACAGTGGCAAAGGCATGTGCCAAGAATTTCCTAATGCCTAGATCGTTGCTATAACCCATGAGCTGAGCCCTCTTCCCCCGCTCTCCTCCTGCTCTCCCCCCCTCCACCTTTTTGGGGCAGCTGGAGGTCAAACTCCAGCTAAAAATATTTGCATCAATTAGACTTACATATATTTTGCTCATTTGGCTTTTTCATGTTTTTTCTTAAATCCAAAAACATTTTACCAAAATGAATGTGGAAAGTGCAATTTTAGAAAGGTAGGAGATACACACTGGTTCTGAACGGGCGGGGGTTGTGGATGCGTGGCTAGTGGTGGGTAAAAACCTAATGAAAAGAATAAATCAGGTACCTCTCTAGTCAGCTGCCTGCATTGGCCTATAACCCCCATGTTTGCCTTCCCAGCCCATCGGTCTCCATGAGGCTGCACCTTTACAGCGTTACAGTGTGATGGAGCAGTTGTTCCTACGGCAAACACTGTTTTTCTTCTTGAAGTTTTTACTTGGTCCCATTTAAGAGAGACCCTCATTATTTGTGGTTTGACTTGGAAGTCAGAAGAAGAGCAAGCCTTCACTATGTGCAGCAGTTTGTGACCTGGGCTGAAAGTTTCAATTCATTCTCTGAGGCATGGGAAAACCTTCAAACGCTGATTTCTCTAGTCTCACTGAGGGCTAAACTTGCTTGAGCTTTCTGAAACAGCTGCTACCAGGTTCCCCTGAAATCGTCTCTTCTCCAGGCTAAACAAACCCAATTCCCTCACTCTTCTCTCGTACAGCTTGTGCTTCAGCACCCTCTTCTATTGATCACTGTAGTATTTATCAACATCTTTCTTTTACTGGGGGATCCAAAACTGGACACAGTATTCCAGGCGTGGTCTAACAAGAGCAGATTAAAGGGAAATAATGATTTCTGTCTGTCTACTGGCTATGCTTCTATGCTGGCTATCCCCAGCCCAGCATGCTGTGAGCCTTCACTGCTGCCAGACTGCACTGCTGGCACTAAATACGAATGATACTGAAGAGATGGGCTTCACTTTAACCCTCTTTGTTCGCTTGTACTCAGTAGGCTAGAGGGTTGCCTCGCACTTGAGGATTGTACGGCCAATCCCTATCAAAACTTTGCAGTCCTTGTCAATATCTTTCATAGACTTATCTCCTTCTTGTGCTAAATATGGACAATGTGCATGGTAGAAACAAGCCCGGCACCACAACACGCTATAACAAGAAGTATGCACCCACAGTGGGGGATCTTCACAGCTAAAAAGCGTTGGAGCTACCTCCTGGTGCTCAGACTTTAGGTGCTAGACGGAGGATGGAAAAGTTGATGAGCGCCTTTGTTATAACAGCCTAGGGACTCATCCTGCATGAACTTGAATCTGCACTCCTATAGTTCAGCTTGGACAGTTCTAATTGATACCAGGCACCTACATGGCTTGGGAGTGCTTGGGAGGAGAAGGAGGTCTCAATGGTGTGCATGCAGCTACTCAGTTCATACCCAGTACTTCGCTCCAAATCTGACTTGTTTTCAGTGGAAAACTAGGAATCTGAAATACCTCTAACAATCTATCTGGATCTTCCTGTCTCAGTTCTGCACTTTAGAAGTGAAGGTGTTATTACTGTCTGGGACAGTACAATAAACACTATGGAAGACAGTCTCTACATGAGACAGGTTATATATTAGCACCTTTGACAGAAGAGACCAACTTGGATTCAAATGGACTTCAGGTTCTGTCCCCAAGCATGCATCCGCAGTGATGATATTCCAGTCCTTTCAATCATTAAAGATCAGTACAAGTCAGAAGCTATGAAGCATTCAGCAGCTCCAGACCAGCTTGTAGTCATCTGTAATGTTCTGGCTCTTTGCAGGACTAAAGCAGTGGCTGTCACCAATATTCTCTCTTTTTAGTATTAAAAGAGCTGTTTATTAGTATTTGTGAGTGTGGTTCTCTAACAGCCTTCCAGGAAGGTTGTTAGAGAAGGGAAATAACTCAGGAAAAAACACTGCACATTAACAAACAAATAAAAATGTCTGTTTTTTTCTTTTTGGTTTGGGGGGCAGGACAGCAGTGTTTTCAGCCTTCTCCTTCTGCTGAAAATTTTAGCAATGCAGCTAGAAAAAGGTAGCTAAATATTCACCGTGGACTCAACAGCTGTCATATCTAGAGAAGCAGTGCTTGAACAATGAAATATTTTCATCTAGTAAAGGAGTGCCAGAAATTGGGAATAGTGTTAGAATAGTAACTGGGATTTCTGGGGCAGACCCAGGAACTTCTTTTTATCTGTATGTTGTGTGCCATCGAAAATGAAGCAAAAAGGATGTTCAGAGAAATGCTGTACTGTAAGAGAAGAAAAGTATTGATTTGTTTCTCTGCTGGAGGTAGCTGGAGGTAAGTTCTCATATATGTACTCTACATCCATGCGACATTAACTGCGGAGGGTAAATAATCTAAACGAGCACACTGACAATAGTGCTGTACAGAAGACCTTGCTCTACACAGGAGTGTGACACTTCCCTAAGAACTGGTAAATCTGATTATAAGTGACTCATATTACACTTGCACATGGTTACAGGCCTTGAGAAAGGGGACTAAAACCGGATATCATGGTCTTAAAAGGATAAGACTGTGCTACTGGAGTTAAAAAACTTTCCCTTGTAGTTACATCCTTTCTCATTTATAATGTGGTAGGGCTCCTTCATTCCTCCCTGTAACCTCTTGAGTTACTTACCCAGCCCTGTAAAACCATACCATTTCCCTCTGGCAATAGGAACAAATGCTCACGTAAGAAAAACAAGCAAGCAAGCAAACAAACAAACAAAAACACTGCAAAGGAATCAGGAAACTACTTGAGATTTTCAGAGAAGTTAGCCAGAAGAAGTACCTACATTTCTTTGAAATCTCTAGGAAGCAAACATCTGGTGCTGCTAGAGCACTTTGAAAATCTCAGCCGAATGGATGTTCAGTTTTTGAAAATGGAATAGAAACAAGGAGAGGAGCAAACAGCAAGGACGTGGCTGGGGGGATGGAAGAAGGAAGTAAAGGACAGAGATGAAAGAAGGTGAGCTTGAAGGAGATATCAGGGAAGCCAGTATGTATATGTGTAGCTTAAATGCTAGTGGCAGGTGGCCCATCTCGCAAAACAGATCTTCTAGTAAGGAGCTGGTTTAGCTTTACAAGCACAAAATCACTTGAGGCTGTTGTTGCACACTTGAACGCAAAAGCTCCTCTACAAGCCTGGCAAAATGCCATACGTGCTCTGAGGTCACCTGAGGATCCTGCAGCCCTCTGGACCTCATTATCCCATATATGTTTCCTGCCCATAACCCTGCTAGGTGAGTGCACCGGGAGAGAGAACCCATTTTTTTGCATATAGTTTTTTTTGCACTATTTTGCACTATTTTGATTGGTTATGGAAGTCATAAGCTATTGTTAATGCCCTCTGGCTGGAATATGGTTTATTTCTGGAGGAGGAAATGGAGGTGATTAGCTTTCAGGCTCCATGAGCCCGTGGCAGATTTGTTTGTCTAAAAAGAATTGACATCCTGAAAAAGATTTTTAGTAAATGAACACATTTTCTGAACTTCATGCCAGATGGTCATTCACGTAGGAGAGAGACCTTAGCTGTTCTGATAACAGTAATGCACCTTTACGCCTTTAAACCTTCTCCTGTGGTGTTGCTATCGTTTGCTTCAGACCCAGCAAGGAATTCGACAGAAGAGAGACGGGCAATGGTATCTATTCTGACATTTTTTTCTGGATGAAGCTCAGTCTAAACTGGAATAACCTTCATGACTGTGATCTGTGGATCTGCAGCATAGAGGCAACTTTGCATAGGACTCAACCCCTGCACCACCGTCAATAGAACAGATCTGGAAATGCAAAGCCCAGTCCACCTAGGGGAATGTCTAAATTTTTTTCTGAGAAAGAGAGGCTGATTGCAAGAATTAGTTCAGTTTTTGGAGATGGACAGGATTATGGGTGAAAAAATCCAGCACTGGACCAGCCATATCCCTCCTTATACTGCATATTCCTGACAGAGCTGACATGGGTATTTTACACATGGCATTTGGATTAGCTACGCAGTTGCTCCTATGCGCAAACGAGCAATCCTTTTTTTCTTATCCTTTTACAATGTCTATGAATGTCTCCAAGGAAAATATGTCTGAAATTTCTGTTGTAAACTAGGTGACACTGAATAATCTGGCTCAACTAAAAAAACAGGAACACGAAATCTGAACTTTGAAAAATTCACCTTTTGATCCCAGATTCAGCGCAGGTCAGAATTTTATACCATGAAAAGCACTTTTTCACATGAGCCCTTCCACTGACTGAGAAGCCTGGCTTAGGTTTTGAGGGATCAAGTGCTGTGCAGATTGGGTCCACTGCTAATTTAAATACAGCGTCTAAAAACTAATTATCCGGATCTTCATTAACGATAATAGCCTAGTCTGACCAGAAAATAATTAAGCATTCCACATTCTCTTGTTGTTTTTACCCTCTGCAAAAAGTGCCTATTGCGCATACTGACTCAGCGGGGAAGGTGTTCGTTGCTGATTTACCAGCAAATTCTTTTTTCCTTGGTGGAAGGATAATGAAAGAAGCAGAAATCTGACAGCAGGAGCATCATGAAGTGATTTGGCAGACAGCTGTCCAGACAGAAATCAGGAGAGGGAGGGTGAAAGGAGGGGAAGAGGAGATATTGAAATACAACAGCAAATTCACAGGAGAAAAAAAAAAAAAAGCACAAATAATTTCTTGTCTGAAGAGCTCAGCATGGTTTATTTTAAGGCTGGGAAACTGGGCTGTGGACTTTATGATGTTTACAGCTTTCAGGCAGAAGAAAAATACTTGAGAGGGCTACATCTGAACGTATCCAGCACCCCCAGTACTGTGCGACAATACGGAGAACAGGGAGTGCTCAGCTTTGCACACACTTATTCAAGTGCTTTGATGTTCAGTGGTGGTGCAATTCCAGTTGTTACTGGAGCGTCTGTGTACACGCGACTAACTCTGAATTTTGATTGTCTATTTTTTGCTGCTACACCAACATTTGTGGATTTAGTGCTTTTCTGTGAAGTTCTTAGGTCTTCATGTGTGATTCTGCAATTCCTATTATTCTCAACAGGGATTTTCTCTTGAATCATAGATTATGTCTGCCTATCTTAACAACATGAATAGAAAGAATGAATGGCTTTATTAAATCTCTTCTAGATAGTCTGAAACCTAGAGAAAAGCTAGAAAAGAGAGACTGGATAAGGGCTAGCCCAGTCTATGACAAGGGAAAAACACTGGCTGAATAGTTCTTTTCTACCTAGAAATACACTTGATGACGCATGGAGTAATTTATGAACCTATTTCTCTGTTGTTTTGAGGACTGAGCAACTATTGAGCAACTATTGTCAACCATGGGGCAGTTTTATCGAGTAGTAATAGACATTACTGTTGTTTCAACATCCCTAATAAGTTGTGAAAACCTGCTGATATACGAGTATGTATATAGCTATATTGGGCTTTTCACATCTCCCGAGTAAGAACAAAAGCCTTCTAGCCAGGACTTCCAATTTCCAACTGCAAACCCAAGTTTTTGGAATTTCAGACATTGGTATATATTATCGTTGTACTGCATCCAATCTCCCACCTCAAATATGGATTAAATCTTTCATCAGTGCACCAGAGACTGGGATCAAAGGGGTAGATTGATGGATGTTGTGAAAGAGGCCCCAGGACATTTTAGGACCGTGGTGCGGACTACCTCAGGCCTTCTGTGAAGGAAGGGATAGGCCTTCAGTGCTAACTACTTTCACGGGCATTCCTTTTAGGCTACTTTATGTCCTTTGCAATCACTAGCATTTTGGGTAGACCGGGAAACAGAATGACCACAAACGACCAAACATCTAACAAAGCCACTGCCACTTCTCCACCCCGGGGACAGCGCGGCTGCATAATGCTTCTTCCTTAAAAAAAAGGCCAGCCTTGAGTCATCTGCAGCTCGAGGAATTCCTGAGCCAGAGGTGGTTTCTCTATAAAAACTTCTGTTTTCTGCTTCCATTTGATGTACCCATCGTTTGCTTGGAAGGGACAATGAATAACGATTTCCCTAATGCTCTCTTCATGTTACTGAAGATTTTGTAGCTATCCTTTCTCTGCTTCAGATGCCTCTTTTCCAGCCTTGAAACTTACGTGATCTTTGCGCTCTGAGTAAGCAGAGCCACACAACTGGTGAAGAATACGCTCTGGAGTACCCTGCATGACCATGTGCCCACTTATTCCCTACTGTGAATACACAGAAGAGCCATGTGCCAGAACACAAAAGGGAAAAAAATGTATTTTGTTGAAATGAATCTTCTGTGCTCGTGCGTGTCTGATGGCAACTGTCTGGGTTCCCTAGCTCGTGGAATTTAATGCCTTTGCAAGCACAGTAGCCAGTCCATCATCCTTGCTCTGGCTAAAAAATAAGCCCTGGGTGAAATCTTGGCTTGTTTATGAAACAGATACAGGAGGTTCCTAAGCTTTCTCACAGTGCTGGGATGGTCTATAGCACAGAACAACACTTTTCTCCTTTGACATTGATATAGTAATTAAGGCCTGCGCTAACCGTCTGTACAATCATATTGCTAGTAGTAGACTAGAGGTCTGTTTTGGGAGTGCCAAGCACTGACAAGGCTTTGTGGCTTTGCAAGCCTACAGCTGACTGTTAGGAAATACTATATGGTCTTAGACTACCTGAATATAAGCTTAACATACCACTTGCTTGTGGTTCTGGGTGACATAGACTGACTTATTGAATTTAACCAAAAGGAGTCATATATATGTTAATTTGGCAGCTTCAGTGAGGCTAGAGGACAGTTATGCTTGTGCATAGTGCATACTGGGCAACAGCTAGGAACTTTAGAATATGCACAGGCATAGACATATCTAGACCGGAGACAAGAAAATCAGAATTTTTGCAGAAAAAAGGTGGCATATATGTCCTTCCTGTTCATTTAACAGAAAAAAAAAAAAAAAAAACAAGGAATCAAAGTTTTATTGTGAATTTATGAACATGGGAAACCAAGACTAAAAGGAATCAATGTTATGTTTAGCCCCACAAAACTGAGAACAAGCATGCAAAAGAAGCATAGTTTGAAACATATAAGGAACATTTAAGCCACCTGCAACCTTACACCATCACATTAAACACTCTCCATCACCCTAGTGAGATCTTTTTTGAGACCAGTATTGTAAAATCAAAAGCTGCAACTAGAAATGTGTCACAGGGAGGGAGCAAGAGATACTGAGAGCACGTGTCTTCTATGCTACGCTGTCTTCTTACAGTGCTTACGCTCTACTTTGCCAGGCAATATTTCCACTCATTCAAAGAGACATTTAAAAACTTTCTTAGCGTGGACAATATATAGAAACAAAGGAAAGAGAGCAAATTTAGAATTCGTTCAGAAACTGTGCCTCCTGCTTATAATACTGAAGACCTTGCTCACAGAAGCCAGCAGAATAATTTTCTCTGGCTTCAGTGGGCTTTAAGTAGCAGCTAAACGCTTCAAATCAAATTTGGGTCAGGTATAATACAAGTTTTGGGTTAGTATGCCATTTTTACTTTATTTCAGCCTGGAAGTAGTATCAGGATATCTTATTTCATTTTAGAACTCTATTGTTTACATGACAAAGGGCATGTAAGCATGGCATGACAGGCATGCGTTTATTCAGAAATGTAGGTGGCATAATCATACGATTCATGTGAGAGCAGAGGTCTGAATTTAGATTCGTAAAAGCCTCATGAAATTTACAAATGTCCAATGAAACCCGAAGTTCAAAATAAATACTGAGATTTTAGGAAATTTCAAATACTCCCAGGATCTACCATGACTAGAGGAACTGGACAGTTGGCATAGATCTAAAATACAGCAGATATTTTTAAGAATGAATCAAAAGAATACAAAATCAGTAAAAAATCATATGCCACATTAACCCCTAGGATAAACTGACTGAATTGAGACTTTCTTTTTGTCCATCCTCTGAATAGCCAGTATTTCTCTCACAGGAGTTAGAGATGCATGATTTTCACCTGATGGAGCAACTATTGAAACGACTTACCTGTATGGAGACGCTGCTATAGGAACCACCTATGACTCCTGCAATGAGTAATGGTAAATTCTCTTGAATGGCGTATGAACCATCAGGGCACATATACTCTGTTTCATCCACTTTAGTCAAAGAGGCCCTGACAAACTCCAGAGACTGTTCTAAAGCATATGTATCCCTGGAACACGTGTCCAAAATGTGAACTCCAAGCTTAATTCCTGGCAGCAAGTAGTTGTCTCTGTTGATTTCATCAATGGCAAACAACATAGCCTCCAAGCGCTGGATGCCTCGGTCTTCATTGATTCTTCCACATTCTTCTATCCCGGTGCCTTTTTCATTGATTGGGAATAAGCCACCTAAGACCAAGTCTCCTTCTATCTTAATCTCCTTTCTCACAAAGTTGTGGTCACTTAGGGAAAGGAAGACCCCTTTGGAAAACAAAGCTAGGGCAAGGACTTGGAGTCTGGTGAACATCTTCATCGGTCCTGTTCTGGCAGCTCTAAGAAACATTGGTGGGAGCAAAAGAGCTCTTCAGTCTTTCTGATCCATTGCCAGATTTGAAGTGCTGTCCCACAAGCCAGTGAAGAACAAGCCAACGAGACTTTCCAATGGATCTCTAAAGAAGAGATGAAAGGAATTAAAAAAGGCAAAATGAGATGTGAACTCTTACCACATTTTTATCAATAAAACATTTGAGAGCAGTGCCAAAGGACTGCTGAAAGCACAGATTATAAGAAATACGTTTGTTTTGTGTTCTCAAAGAGTTCCTTGTTTCATATGCTCCGTAGCCAATTAGTAACTAAACATCCACAATGACGTCCATGCTCAAAGACCACAGACATCTGGAGTGATATAGCCAGTGCCGACTGCTGCTCAACAATGTTTTGCAGCTGCTAAGGACAGAGATCACGTCTGGTATTTTTCTTATACCAGGATCCTAGACTCTATCCTCTCTCTCTTCCCAAGTGCTATATAGTCTCCCTCACTGCATGGCCGGCTGCTTCCAGCCACCCTTTAGTAAGGTTTCTTTTTTGCCAACTGTGCTCTACTTACTATTCAGCTATAGCACTTCAGCTATTCTGCAGCTGTAGCGCTCTCCCAATGTTATCTCCTTACTCTTAGCTTTTGCTGTACTCAGTGCTGGACCTTCGGCTCCAAAGTTTCTTGCTGAGTCCAATTGCCATACCCTTCTTGACAAGCCTTCTCACCCAACGTAAGCATTAACAGGTTGGGGGAAACCCATTTGGGTTTCACCTCCCTTCTTAGGCTGTGCAAGATGTTTGAAACACAGAAACCCTGTGTTGATAGGTGGAAACAGGAGACTATGTCTCTATCAGAAAAGTAAACAAGGCCGTGTTATGGTTCATACCATCTAACTGTTAACCTGATTGTAACTCTGGCACGGTTTTGACCTAGACCAACTAGTCTGCTCCTCAACTCTCCTAGCCGTGCAGTAGTGTAGGACACTTTACTAAGCGAACCAACTAAGGTTAGTTATTATGTGGAAGGACAGGAAATTAAACCTGGATCTCTGCATATGTCTTAATCAAAAAACCATCCCTCCTCAAGGCAAAAAAGATTCTCCCCCAAGCAAATTAAGTCAAGAAAAAGATGAAAGTGAAAAAGAAGAGGCGTGACAAGGAGGAGTCTTGTACTTGATGCTTGCTTAGGGCATGCAAATGCCTATGGCTGGACTTACTCACTTTAATGTTACTCGTGGTTCAGTGCTTGGATCAAGAGGAGAACAGAACAGTGATGTACGTACTTGGGATACAGTTTTACTCCTACTAAAGTCAAAACATTTTGCTAATGACCATAAAAGGAGAAATATCAAACTGGAGAGATAAGATCACACTGTGAACAATTTTGTGACTAAATTCACACACATAAAGTGTACTTATGCAATATAGATGCACGATTTGCCTGTGAACTCCTTGTCAACATCTCTTTAAATATGACAAAGTGGCAACTTTGACCCCCAGCTCCTGAGATAAATCAAGTACGGTAATATTTAAATAGATCACTTGAATAATTTAGTCCTGTACTTACCTTTTCCTTAACACAGCATATATTATGACTATATTGCAGGGTTATTTATAATTTAGAAACACTTAACACTAAGATATTGAAATAAATAACAATTAAAATTTAACTCTGAATGATGGATAAACATGCTTATTTCAAGGCAGTTGTTTATCCCGGTACAATTTCAATGTTGCTATATTAAACTATGTGAAAGGATAGTGTTTTATTCCTATTTACTCCAGCATTGTTCTCTCATAAATCAGTCATGTGTCAGATGCAAAGGTAAAGGTCGTTCTCTGCAATCCTACTAATATGTGTGGGTCGTCTGAACTACCGTCTATCTCGGCAGAAATAGGTGATATCTCAACGGAAAAGAAAATTCATCATCCCTCAGTGATCTATAAGCAATCTAGTTTGTGGATTACATTTAGTAGTAGTTTATTAACTAGTTCAAGAAACGATTTTGACTGGGTAATATTATGAGGACTAATGAAATAACTGGATTCAGCTCTAATTTCTGTGTCAAAATTAGCAGTGCAAATTTCCAAATATTTTTCAAAGATATACATGGCAGATAAAATAGTGAAAATGTTCCATTGTAAACAATTATCAGGCAAAAGGTGGCATTTATGACTTTTTTTTCTAGTTAATAATTCAGTCAGACCTTCTTCCATTGCTCTCATCGTTAATCCACTGTCTGGATTAAAACAGGTCTTGCGATTTTTTTTATGTAGTACGCATTCTATTTACTTCTGTAGCTTCTGCTGCCACTCTGTCTCCACAAATATTCATACATTTATCCTTACAAAATTGATGTAATGTTTATTCTCCCTGTTTTGTACATGACGAGGAAGAGGCACAGAAACATGGAATGAGGTTCTCCAAAGAGTTTAAGTCCAGATTTCCATTTGCTCAGTACTCACAGCTGACACCAAACTTTGAGAAGGGCTCAGCCTCACCTTAGACTTTAAAGATCGCACTTTCAACAGTGCCCTGCATTCCCTGCTTCCCACTGAAGCACTAATTCTGAAAAACTTAATAAGCAAGTTGATCTCTTTTCCAAGTCAGTCCCTGAATGAGTTACCTAAGGTCATTAGCACAGACATGAATAAAACTTTGATCTTTCCACTGGCTTCTCCAATACCTAAAGATAAGCTAGCCTTATTTCTCATCGCTCCTTCTGCTTTTTATGGTTATTTTATAAGACGACATTAAAAACACTCTGTTTTCAACGGTGCTTCAATGCTACCAAAAGCAACTAACTTTGTCTCAGAGAAGGCTAGTCAGAGGAAGACTATCCTGAATGCTACAAGAGAAATGCCTAGAGCTATGATGGAATCATCATGAACGCTAAGGAGGCCGTTCTGCACCCCCCCCCCCACCTCCTTCGTAGGTGCTGGTTGCTGCAGATGGTGTCACCATTCACCTTGCATCTCAGCTGTATCTGAGGGATCTGTGTGTCTGTCATTTCTCTGTAGTAAATTTTAGAAGGGGGCTATGAATGCTTTCTACGTTGTACACAAAAATGGAGCGTGTAAAGGGAATGCAAATGCCATAGAGAGGATTGATTTTCCCTGCAAAGAATGATCCTGTAAAGGATTTCTTTATACTGAGTTTTGAAAATGTAGAGAGGCACTAGACATGCAGGCTCATGATTTCCAGGAAAACATGATCATCCTATCTTACATGTTCAACTTTGTTTATAAATGGGAGACGGTTAACCAAAAACGCAGTTTCAGTCACCAAATGTGCTTCCCACTGCAGCCTTGGTACCTTTGCTCCCAGGCTGGTGTACTGCTGCCCTGGTAGGCTCTGCTTGCGTTGCAGTGTCCTGCCAAAGAAAATGGGTGTTATGCAGAGGTGGGTCAGCGGAGGCATTTATGCAAAGGCTGGTTTGTCAGAAAAAGTCCGCCCCTAGCACTATTAAGGAATGATCCTTCCAGGAGCACCTGTTTATCAGCTGGCTGTGTGACTTGTAAAAGGAGCTCTAAGAGGCAGATTCAGGTGTCTGGCAGTATCACTATGGTGATGCCTGAACAGACAGCTTTGAGGTTCGAAGGGAGATTATTTAAAAGCAGTTAGCAAAGATGGGATAGGATCTCAATTTCTCTCCTGTTCTCTCTGGTATGCACCTCCCACATGCTTTCTCTGCAGCTTACATAACTCCATATTATGGATATGAACATGTTGTACCTATTCCAAGCTAATACAGCCCATATCCTTAACTGTGGTGAAGGTAGCACCCCAGAGTCGAACTTTGCCACTTGCTAACAGAAATGGTTTCACCACGCTGACCAAGGCAATTTGGCCCTGCACTGTCCTCTCCTAAAAGCAAATTTCTGGGCTAGCATGTCTACATTTCACAAAGGAACGCCTGTTGATCATACAGCAATTCTTTTGCTGTTCTTATTTAATATTTCTGCTACAGCTTTATTATTTAATATTTTAGCTCCAGCCATGGAAGGGTTAAATTGTTCTAGGCATTGTGCTCATATTAAAATATATACATGCTTGTCCTATAGAGTTTGGATCCCTGGTGGAAATAGATTTAAGCCCTAAGAACAGAAGCGATCCAAATGCTGAAATGAAAAATAAACAGAAACAAGCAAAAAGATACAGGTTTCTGTGTTTGGATCAGAAGGCTTCTGCTAGCACTTCCTTATGTGAACTTTAGCCAGTAGCACTCAGCTTCTGAAACACTCTTTTGAAACTCTGCATCCTGTCCTTTAGAGCCCCTTCTCTGTCCACCTGTGAAGGTGGGCAAGGGCAGGTTACCTCGGCTATTGGGAAACACTGCCAGCACTTCCCTCAGAAAAAGTGACTCAGTCGTGTTAAGATGGCAACTGTGCGGCTTTTGTTCAGAATGCCCTTGCCACTTGATCTGAAAACTCAGAGAGTTTTGATAGATTATTTCTGTGCCCGTAACAAGTTGTTTACACTAATCCAGTGTTTCCTGGTGTAAGTTTGCTTACTTACTAAGGGTATGCACACAACAAGAATGAACAAGAAGATGCAGATTTCTGGATTTTCCCTGTTTGGTATCCCACTGATACTGTCTCCAAAACTGGATCTCTTCTTTTGCGGCTTTCTTCCAGGACTGTACTCACATGACTGCTCTGGTCTTCTCAGGCTTTCTGCTTCCAGCTCACACAGATAATGGCAGCTCCACTTGTCCTTTCAGTTCAGAAATAAATTATTGTGTCTTGGGCACAACGTATAGAACGTATCTATTTTTCTAGATATCAAACTCCAAAAAGGAGTGCAAATGCATCTTTCATTTAGCCTGATGGCTTTATGGCAGAGTACGACTGTTCACAGATCAGTGACAAATTTGGGGATACTTTCCACCGTAACAACACCAATGCTTGGCATTGGCAGTCCATCCAACAACTGTCGACCTTCTAATTTTCCACTTGTAAGACTAAGGAGAGCTGAGGCAACTTGGATCTTCTTGCTAGCTTTCAACACGATTAATTAGCAAATAGGACAATCTCCAGGACAGGATTACAACTCTGAAAGGTTTCTGCCTCATTCCTACACTGTGCAGTCCTAAATTCCCCCAGATTTTGTCACCCTTGCAGTATTTCGCAGGGCTCATCTGTTTACCCAGCTTCTTGCAAAAGGATGCAACGAGAGCTGACGCGGGTGCTGGAGAAGATTATGTTTAGCTTTGCTGTGGGTGGCTCCCTCTTGGAAGTCATTTTACTGCATTATTCAGGACTACAATATGATACTGTGGTTCCTGAAGCCATATGTCAGCTTGGTATCTCCTACCACCCTTAACAACATTTCTTTGGAGGAGGACTGTGCTCAACAGACGGGCACAGGGCAGGTTGCCCATGCTTTTGCTCTTATGGCCCATTATGACATTGACGCTGATAGTTCCATCAACATACTGCCTACATGGGCACACCGTCACTGATGCCTTGCTGGGCACTATAAGTCTTATGCTATTGTAGCACATTTCTGAAATAATTCCTGTTTGGTATACCCGACACAACGGGAACTGAGGCAGTTAAATGCCACGGTGTCTTTCTGTCAGAGACCATGGATAACTTGCACAGCAGCATTGCTCATCCTACACATTTGGCACGTTTGTATGTGCTCTGCCAGAACTTGACCTTAATGCCTAATGAGAACTGTACTGAAAGACTGGATGTCTCACTTCATTGGAAGAGAGTGATGGACAAGCTTGAGTCTCCTTACCAATTATAATTAGAGAAGTAGTCACCTCTGAAAGAGAAATCATTTTTACAGGAACCTAGGCCTTAGAGAGACAGATATGTGCCAGGTACCCAAGTGGATCACATACTGATTCCGGCTAGCTGAAATCTGACGGCTCAAACTGGGAAGTAAAGAGAAGAGAAAAGCTGCAGAAAAGATGGTGAAGTAGAGAAAAACAGCAAATTTCTTCATGAAAACAGAAACATTTCCATTATGAGATGTTAACCGGATGCTGACACATACATTTGCTGAAAATTTGCTCACTGTTACCTTAATTTATTTTTTCTCTTGGGAAAAATGAGAAGGGTGGCTTTACAGCGAGATGACTTCACGCCTTTCATTCCACCTTGGAGACCTATATATGAAAAACATTAATTAATACAATTTTCATTGGCAGTAGCAGAGGAGTAGCAATCCTTGTATTTTGCTGTTTTTGTTCTTAACAGGTAATAAATGGAAGAAAGTCGAGCTGAAAAGCTATAGTGCATATTTGCTTCATCAGACTTGTCTGACAGCTGATTTATTCCAAATAACGATGTCAGATTCTTATTACTTGATTTTCCGTCTCAAACTGCAAGGTTCTTTGCAGATGGGTAACCTGCCAGAGAGATGGAAATAACCTTCAGGGTTGATCAGAAGCCACAGCTGCCCTCTTGCAACATAATTCCTCTCCTAAGATCTAATTATTGGTGTCTTTTTCTCCAGTTTTGAAATTGGAAGCCTCAGTTCAAGTGACACAAGTTCATCTCACGCCTGGCATGTTGTAGAAGAGTTGCAAATCTACTTGAATAGCCCTAAAAATTTACAAGGGATCTCAAGACAAGAAATAACATACAAAGAAAGAGATAAGGTGTCAAAGTAGAAGGAGACCATACTTCTCGAAATACAAACTTGCATTCTGTTGTTTTAAAGTCAGAGAAAAAGAATTAAAATACCGTATTACTGTTTGTACTGTGTTAACGTCAACAAGTGATAAGCTTTATGTTTTCTACAGTGTCAACATATAACAGATGTCCAGCTCTTGCCTCAAAGATCTATGATATATTCATCCTGTTTTAAAAACAGAATTTAAAATATTCAGTATTTCACATAGGAAAACAGAAGTTTCTAGATATTAAAGGGGCCCTATGGATTAGCAGGAGATCTATTAATTTAGCCCAGTGAGGAACAAGGAACCACTGGAGATTATAGGACACTAATGTGATGTGGAAATACTGGTGTTTGCTGCTTGTTAGATCAAAGCAATGCATCTGGCACTGGCCGAGTCCTTCTGCACTGAGTTTGGTCTCAGCAGAGGGAGCTGCAATGAGCAGACCTCCAGAGATCTGGGCCAGGCGGCTGTGCAGTCTTCTCGCTCATCAGAGATTCTTCAGTACTTTGACAATAAGTATATTCAAGTGTATCGAGAAGTCCAGCCATGAGCCTGAGGCTTGCACCATCTGGACAATTTGTGGTGTAATGATCTTGATGTAATGCAGGGTTAGACCTTTGCAAGTCCCACCATCTTCCCGTCTGTCTTTTTTGGATTGAGCTGAATCCTACTGCTTTTTATCCATCTGCTTATTTCTTCCAGGCATTGGTGACAGTTGAAAGCACACCAACAGAGACTGCAATGAACGGACAAGTGCTATCTGCGTATTGATTGCATGTTAGTTGACTTTAGTCTCAGTCTCCTTGGGAGGTCCCAGAAAGACACAAAATAGGCAAGGTGGGAGTATAAAGATTTTGGGGACAAAAGAGCAGCTGTCTTATGTGACCTGTGGAGGTCACAGCCATTATTCCTGCTAGCTGGCGCCAGAAAGTCCTTGCCATGCTAAGGTGAATAATGTCAAAGGCTGGGTGAGAGAGTTTAATGGCATAAATGTAGAGTTGTCTTGCTTGAACTGAAAAGTGGTATTTTCAGCATCATGTCCTGTAATGCAACCTTTAGCTAAGAGGAGAGTGTCTAGGGCTTTAACACCTGTCCTTAAGGTGGGTAAAGTTAACATCTACTTACGTATGTATAGTCCCAGGGAAACAAGTTTCCCCAAGAAAACATGAATTTCATCTTTGGAGAAGTGGTTAGCCTTTCCCTTTTACTTGATTCTTGAGCGTTTATTCCCCCTCCGCCCCGCCGCATAAAGCTCATTTCTATCTTGTGCTCATAATCACTCTGCAGCTCTCTGGAACATCCATAGGACGTTTCTTGGGCCCAGTTATCTCTGGCCCAAGAGCTTCTGTCTGTGCTCCAGCCAAAAGGATCTGCACGTGCATTCTCGGCTCCCGCTGCATGGCACCGGTGTGATCTGCCAGATTTCACTCCCACCGCTGCTCTGCCAAGACATTTCCCTCACATTGCAGCGATAGGCCCAAAATATGGCTGAGCCTCTGCATATGTGGAGGGCAGAGTCCTATTCCACTACTGCTTCTGTTGAGATTCAATTGGGCTGCTAGCAGAGCCAGTGCTATAGTCACAGAGGCCGTCGAAAGAAGCTAAGTGCGAGCTGCTTCCTTTGTCCATCTCCACACGGGATGACTTTTGCTGCCACCTAATTTGTTCTAATGGGGCCTAACCTCAGCTTGGAGCTCCAAGTAGCTGCAAGCAAACCTTTCCCAGTACCCTCCACAGACCCCAGTCAGGTTAGGAGAAACTATAGCTGCTTTCCTGGGATAGCAGAGATGAGCAGCCAAGCTGTGCATAAAGCCCCCTGCACAGTGTCTTCTCACCCCAGTGTGACTTAGTCACAAGCCAAATAAGCCTTCCCACACCAGCGTTCCCATCCCTGTCTGGTCTGAGCGACAGGAGACAAGACCTGAGCTGTATTTCACAGCTTGCCACACCAGTACTAAACACTCAGCTGGGAGTTTTCCAAGTTAAGATGAACACTTGTTCCTGGTTTCCCTCTTTTGTCAAATGGGGCAATGTTTCTCCCTCAGATATATGCACTAGAACCTCTTTAGAGCAGGAGCTGTTGCCTGGGGCTGAACGTTACGCTGTGCCTCACCACCATCAACCATCTACTGATGAGATTCAATCTGCCTAACCTGCATAGTTAGCATATGGCAGTGTTTCAGGTACCTTTGACCTCCTCCAGGAGAACCTCCTGCCTATTCTGATTTAGGCACCTTAACAAGAAAGACAGAAAGTGCCTCTGAAGACCTTCGAAGGCCACTAAGGTCTTGCTACCAAAAAGTGAAGCACTTGATTTAGGCAGACCGCTTCACCTAGCATCTGCAATAGAAGACCATAGTAAGTGCCCAACTACATGAGAGAGTCTTAACCTACCTTGATAATAACAGGAATTGAAACAGATCAAAACACAGAAAGACTCTGCTCAGGTTTGTGAAGAAAGGAAAGACTTCAAGTACTTAGCATTGGATTTTGACATTTTCCTGCTGTTTTTTTTTTTTTTTTCCAACATGAAAGGATATAAATTTAACAGCAGTAGCCTCTCTCAGAATAATCACTTCCCCCCACACATGGAGACACCAGCACCCAGACTGGAAACTGTTTCATCACATGAATGCTACCTCCAGGCTGTAGCATTCAGTGGAGTGTGAAACCGCAATTAACGGAGCAAGTGTTTTGTAAGTGAGCAGAGACTGCTGCAAATTACATCCTGCTATTAGCTGATTTTAGAACAACGCTGTTGAACGGCTTCACGATTACTGGGCTGTGGCATGTATTAAAAAACCATTAATAAAACATAATTGATTGTGAATTGTGCTTACTACTTTTTTAGTTTTAACCACCAATGTCACAGAAGTTTACTGGAAACAAAAGCTGCACTCAGCTATCTAGGAGAACTGGATTATTTTAAAAATTTTAGGAAGCTTGATCCATAGCTGTTGCAAATCACAGTACACTACTGAAACCTATGGGGTTTGCTGACTTAAAGAGTTCTTCTTTGTCTTTTTCTTTTCCAGCCAGCAGAGAAAGGTGTGAGTCCGTCTTGCCTCTGCCAGAAAGTATCACTGGGAGCTTGAGGAAAACAATACTCTCAATCTTTCAGACCTGCCATTCACTCGACTTGCCCTGAGAAACAGGTAATGTCACTGCTAGGGAATAGCAGCTGGCAGTTTCTATTTACTGAGAAACAAGTAACGTTACAGTGCTATGCTTAGAAAATACTGGACACTCCTATTTATCTCTTTTGCGCCCAAATTATTTTCAAGCCGTAAATCACGTACCCTTACAGGAAGCCAGTAATGTTTCATTCTGACGCATGACCCTGCTTCGTCTAGTGGATGGACAGGTTACGCCACAATAGGTTTATGGCTCATTTTTCAAACGTGGACACCCTGGTATGAATTTATGGACGTAAAACTGTCCATTCACAATCAGCCTAATTTGCGACTCTGACAGCATGCAGGTCCCAGCCAGTGACCTGCCTTCTCTTCCGAAATACTTAATGCTCTGGGGCCTAAAACTCACTCATTAAAGCTAGGAATTCCCAAGGTGTCCCGCTTTAGATAACGGCCTATTGCTGGTCAAGGGAGAGCGATACCTACCTAGCTCCATCTATTAGCCAGAGTTAGCCAGAGGGAGCCTGAACTCTGCCAAAGGCGCAGAGGAGCGCGCTCAAGCGTGTTGCTGTCATGGAAAGGTTTGGTTTAGGGGAAAAGTTAGGAAAACGGGTTTTACTGAACAATGGGTTTAAGGTGCCAATCACCCTGTCCTTTCTGTGAGCCCGGTTAGCCTGCAGAAACCCCCCACTGCCACAATCTAAGACCACTAGCGGAGGGCTAACATGTGCCCCGGCAGCCCGGAGCCGTCAGTCCGCAGAATGTTCCGGAAGGAAGGCGAGCCCGCACCGCACGGCCGGCTGCGAACAGGTCCGCGGTAAAATGAGGGATCCACACCGGACCGCTAAGAGCAGGGTCTAGACAACTTTAACCAGTCGCTTGCCTGCGGTCCCAGAGTGGGACAGGGATAAAAGGGGCACACGCGAGCCCCGCAGCGGTGGCGAAGAAGAGAGCTGAACCGACTGAAGAAGCAATGGCGGCGGCAAAGAAGAAGCCGCCGAGAGCTGAAATCACTGAAGCGGCGGGGAAGAAGCAGCCTCGACGGCCTCTTTCATGGCTCCAAGGCGCCAGGCAGCCTTGTCCAAGGCTCCCCCCGCCTCCCGCCCCAAACCGAGGGAAGCTCTGCGCCCCGGCAGGCTGCGGGCAGCCAGCGCCGCCGTGCCCCCTGCTCCGGGACGGCGGGTCAGGCAGCGGGGGATCCCCCCCACTAACACCGGCGGACACCTCAGTACCCCCCCGCCCCGCTCCGGGGAGCGGTGACCGGCTGCGCCCTGCTTACTTCAGAGCGCGCGTGGCGGCGGCGGCGGCGGCGGCGGCGGCCCGCTGCGCCCGCTCCGGCCTGCTGAGGGGCCCTCGGGCTCGAGGCGGCACCATCTCCCCCCCGCCCCGGGCGTGGCCTGCTTGTCCCTCCCTCCTCCTCCTCCTCCTCCTGCTCCCCGCGCCGTCTGGTGTAACCACCAGGTGCCTTCACCCTCGCCTCTTCGAGCTCATGTTTGCAATGACTGTAATTGTTCCTGTCCTGTGTCGTGTGGGGAGTTCAGTGTGTGGTTACTGACTGGTTAACGGTGCGTTGCTACTGCTGATGTCATTATTGCTACCTTTTAATTGTTATTGTTACCAGTGATACGTATTAAACTCTTGCTCTTTGTTTCCGGCCGTTAATGGTGAACCCATTCGTGAGTGACAGGGACACCTACACGGCTAGCGCCGAGCGCTGCGAGGACGGCAGCATGAGGGTGCTCGCGGTTGGCTCCGCCGCCCCTCCCGGGCCTCCCGTGACAGCTGCCCCTTACCCCAAGCGTTTCTCTTCGGGTATTTAAGCTCAATGCGTTTTCAAACAGTTTTCTCACCTCACAGCGAGGAGGCATACAGTGAGGAATAAAACCCAGGAGCTCTAACTCTGTTTTGCTGTAACCGCCAGGAACGCTCGCATAGAGTGCAGAGACATCTTCAAGGAGGACTTAGAGAATGATGTAACATACTATCTGCACGGCGTATTGACTTTTGGGTTGGGTATGGCAGATAACCTAGCATAGGGAACACGCAGAATAGTTTGTTGAAAATCATTTCCCACTAAAGAGCGAGCAGTAAGGTTTTTTTTAAAAAAATAAACCAGTGAAAGATGTTTTTTTCCTGTTTCTGCAAAGACATCCTACACAGAGAATAAAAAATATGCCTCCTACTGACTGAGAGGGTGACTTCTACTGGTACGAAATCAGCTTCAAGTCGGTCACTACTCAGTCGCGTTTCTTTTTCTGACCTTTTCGCAGGTAAAGGTGTATCCTGGAGCAAACACCTCAGGACTGCAGCGGGCGGCTCCTTTCCCCTGTTCCCCGTCCACCCCTCAGATCTGGTTTATGCTGTTTCCTCAGTTCCTTTCCTGTGGCTCCACGGCGGCACTGTACTTTTGAATATACGTTTTGATACGTTTTTGAGGAGCCAGAACCTCACAACCCCAACACGCTTGCCGCCTTCTCTCGCTGTAAATGGCCATCGCTATGGCAACAAGTGCTTAACTCAAAATTTAGAGAGGCACTTAACACAAATTATAGAAGAAGAGCTACAACTGCGTTCTGTTTAAAGCCACTGTTTGATGGCCTGCCATGGCAATAGCCGCTGATTGCTCCAGGGTACCCAGGGGACCTTACCACCTGTGGTCTGGCACCTTCAGCTCAGAGCAGGGCAGGAAACCGCTTTCTCCGACGTTGGCTTTGTCTTCATTCTTCGCTGTACCGACAGTAAATGGCATTTCAGCCATCTGATCAGTCACAGAATTGAATTCACAGGCTTTACAGGCTGGACCTCGATACCTTTGCCAGAATATTTCCCAATCTAATAGTGTGAGAAGAGAATTCCTTGCTAACGAAGGCTAGGAAAGACATAGGCCCTATTTAGCATTTTCTTGAATAGCATTAGTGTTCTCAATCACCGTGCCTGGCAGCACATGAAGGGACCGACGGTGCTGTAAGACAAAGCAGACCACATGTCTGTGACACTTCCCCTTGTGAGGAGCTGTTCCATGGTGCCAAATCTCTGATGTTAGATTTGAACTCACGATAGAGCAGAGGAACTTCTGACAAGAATAATCAGAAGGATTGATAGCAAATTTTGGAGATAATTGCTAGTTCTGTCCTTTACGTACTTTAGGTAAACTTGGTCCGCTTTCCTTACATACGGCCACATCTTACATAAAGCCAGAAGCAAGTGTTCCTGTACGTTCTTTACTTTGTGGAGGCAGCACACTGATAACAGTCTTGGTAAACACTATTCAGAGGGATACGTTTTGGCCACTGAGCTCCTTCTTCATAAGGAGTTCTTGGGAAATCCTTTCCCATACTCCAGCCAGACAACTAGTGCACAAGAATGCCAAACTGACTAGGAACCGAAATAGCCTGGAATAGTGAGCAATTACGGGCAGAGAAAAAGGTTCTGTTTGCAGCTGAGCATCCCAGGAGTACTCTCAGGAAAGTGGAGGTTATATGTATTTTGAGCACTGCTAACTGCGGGAGGATGCAGTCTGGGGAGAAATAGTGTAAACACAGTTCTAAAAGAAGATGAATGAGGTGGCTCGTTACTCTGGGGTAAAAGCTAGAATGACAAGAAGGCAGATGTGCAGATGTGAACCATTCATTGCTGGCTGGGAAGAGCTGAAATCTGTTCTCTTGAAAATGCAATGTCGTGAGAGACACGGAGGGGGTGTGTAGGTGATGAGCGTTTGTTGTCACATCCACCACAAGAATGAGAGAGCACCACAGGAAGGCAGTAGATTGTGTATTGAGAAATGCGGAGGGCAGGCGGTTTTCCAAACAAGGTATAGCTGAGCCGCGTGGTGCTTGCTACTGGCTGATGTGGATGCTAAAAGTCTGTATAGGCTCACGGTCACTGGAAAAGTTCGTGAGGCAGAAATCCATTCCGGGCTCGTAAGTATGAGGACAATGTATCTTCCTCAAGAAATTCCTGCACAGAAATGGAGGGCTGAGAGTTTTTTGCAGGTATAGGCTGCATTGCAGATTTACTCTAAACCCTATAGTCTTCCCTAAGCACCTAACAGCACTGTTGGAGAGTGGATGCTTTGTCGAATGGACTTTTTTTTTTGCACCCTGTATGATTATTATTATATTACAAATCGTTCCTACATCAGCCAGTGCTGAATAAACCAGAGGGGATGAATGCCTCAGAGCGCCATGTCGTTACCTCCAAGATAACACTCTCTGGTCTTCTTTGACTTAGCACCTGGAACAGATATTGATTTCAGATCTCTTGGCTCTATTCCCAGGTCTCTCATGGGCTGCTGCATAATGTGGGCCAGTCACTTAAGCTCTCTGTACCTCATAGTCATTGTTTATGAAGTACAGAGCTGTGACCCTTTTCTGAATTAAGACTAACTCCACAGTTTGTGCAAATTGGGGTCTCCTAATTGATTTCAAAGGGAAGGCACAAATGCACTAGCAGGGAGAATGTGGCTCTTGATTTGTAAAAATAATGTGAACAGCTGTACTGTGTGAGGCCAGCAGTCCATCTTCCCTATATCCTGCCTCTGGCAGAGATTAAAAGGTAGGCCTAGGAAAGAGAATAAAAACTGAATGAGCATATTGTGCTGCTTCCTAAGAACACCCTCCCAGCCTACAGTAATTTACAGCTCAGGGACTTCCTAAGCTGGATGTGATTCCTTTGAATCTAGTAACCATCAGTGCAAACTTATATCTCTTCTGCAAACTTATATTTTTCCTTTTGATTCCATGACGCTTTTAGTATCCGCCAAATGACCTTCACAGCTTCAAAATGAGGTTCTGGATCGTAGCTAGAGAAAACATCTCTGTTTTCATGGGGAAAACCACCTCCTTGTTTGGTCCTGCCACATTCCGGCTTTGTCTGATGCCTTCTTGTTCCTATACTGGAAAGATAATATGCCTGGATGAACGTCAGGAGAGATAAGGCAACCTCCAAAGTTATCCACTAAAGACAAATTTTCATACCTAGTTTTAGGCATCTAAACTGAGCCTCCTAAGTTTTTTTTCCCTTTATAATCAGTGGAGGGAGACAGAAACCTCCAAATGGCAATTCCTGTCCTGGGAGGGATGGAATACACTCTGTAGGTGCTGTCTTCATGGCTGAAAACAAGAGCTTATGGTATGAACAATCCTAACTTCATCCCCTTAATCAAAGGTCTGAAGCTAAGTAGGATGAATCTAGGTTCAGCTGCTAACTATGCTCCTCTCATCCATCGCTGAAGCCAGTAGAGGGGTCTGGTCAAGGAACAGTTAAAACTTTTTTATATGGACTTTTGTATGAGGTTTTCTATTTCTTGCAACATATAGTCTGCGTTAGGGACCTACTCCTCACGTGCTCCGGGAAGAGTTAGGTCTGATTTATTTTGGGAGGTCCAGAGCTGAAAATTCTGTGTGTGGCCTGAGTGCCTTGAAATAACAACTTCTCTTGTTATTACAGTTCTCATTCCAATTTAAGGTTAATACTTGTATACTAAATTTCACCGAAGCAGGCATGAATGGATAATAATTCCCTTAAAGAATTCAGGAACTGGCCAAGAGTTACTAGTTGTATTTGTTAACAAAACTGAACCAGCGGTGAGGATTTCATTTCTTTGCTTGTACTTCCTAGCTTTGATCAGGGAGAAGCTCTGTGTCTGCCAAGATTTCTACTGACCGCAGAAATGTCAGCAGAGCCGTCCACTCTGCAGCAGGAGCGCAAAGAATGTTATTCTTTGGGAATTGCCCCAGATTCTTCTCTCAACCAGTGATTGAAAAATGTGAGCTGAAAACCACAAGACCAGGTGCATGTAAAGAAAGTAGGTTAGGAATCATACATGCCAGATTGTAATCCAGGCGAAATTCCCCTCAAGGGCTTATTCTTCTAAATCCACAGCTTGTTTCATGGGGCAGAAACATGACAGAGGAGAGCTACCTCTGCAGATCATCTGTTCTTCCTCTTGCACAGATGTATGGGGAATGAGAGGACAGGAGGAGGCTTGGGCGGTGATACTGCTGTGTGTGCCAGCCCTATAGCTATAGGAGAATTGCCCTCAGTTGTAGGTGTTGAATTGACAGGTCTCTCTTCTGTGGAGAGAGGAGAGCAATCAAGAAGCAGGTGGCAGCCCTGGCTGTTACAGTCTTGCCTCTGTTCTGTTCCAGTGGTAGCCCAGCTACAAGTTTGTAGCCAGGCCATTGCCGAGCCTTTACAAAAGAAAAGTCAAGGGACAAATTCTGGGAGTCCCACTGATAATAGCAGAGGGGAATTGTAGAAGGGTAGTAAGCGAGGAAACATGAAGAAATTCTGAGATAAAATTTTGAAATTTAATTTTGTAGGGCAGAAAATTATGTTTGACAAAATGCTAGACTTTTAAGGTACGTGACGGTTTTCAGGGAAATGCAGTTCATAGAGCTGTAAATTAAATGATCTTACATGGTTTTAGAGACAGGTCCATCCCACTCACTTGGCAAGAAGCAGTGAAATACCCTCCCTTCAGGGCTCAGGCCCATCTGCATAGCCATGAAGGTTATTGGTACACTTTCTCTCAGGAAAGCAAAGTCAGCACGGCCAAAATCCTCTACGTTTTGCTGTTACACAAAGGAACGAAGAACCTACATGCGAGACTGAGGAATGCTGTGAAAACAGGCCACAATATTCAAATGGCAAATCCTCCAGCCCTTCTCTGACATGAAATGAGCACAATACTTGAGTAGTGGCCTACCTTTGCTGTTTCACAGCTGCGCTATCCAGTGCATCCTGCAGACTGCAGAGCAGATATCGTCATCGGCAATACGTAGGTATCTTGTGCCAAATCAACAGGTGTCTGGAGATGGTCAGTCATCCTGACTGAAGGATTTCTCACTGGTTTGGATAGGATACTGAATGCCTTGAGCATGCCCTACCTGTAAGCTTTCCTCTCTAAGATAAGGCTGTATTTCAGGGGTGAAATCAGGGCTTACTGAATTCAGAGCCAAACTTTCACTGATTTCACCAGAATATCCCCAGATAACACTAAGTCTCAGCTTGAGTATTTTCTTCCTGACACTGTATAAGGTCAGGGCATTTTTTTCTCCAAAGATGAGTATGTTGTCTGGCAGCTTCCGGCTATGTAAGACAGGTTACAACAGTGAGATACCCTACCAAATGAGTGATTCTTCTAGCAAGAAGAGTCTAGCTTCCTGTGGCTTTCTCCAGGGAGAATTTTCCGGGACCTGCTGTTGCGGATGAGCTCACTCTTCAGCCTTTTTTTTTTCCAGTGGAGTTCTAATGTTGTTCTCATTCCTTTGCTAAGCCACCTTCCTTTCCTGAAAAGGAAACCTGTAAAAATTAATGCCTTTGAGGTCTGTATCTTGTAGTTTTGTTGAAACTGGCTAACATTCAAGTCTCATTGGAACGGACAGTTAGTGTCATTGCACATGCCGCATTTCCTTAGGAAACTGGGCTGCAAAGGACAAGAGCATGCAGTAAGAGCTACTCTATCCGTGCAATGTCCCTATGTCTAATATTTAAGTCTAGCCTATTGTTATGTAAGCCAGTAGCATAGTTTACTCCTGAAATTAGTTAACTATAGAATGTGATTCATCTAATATATTTTAGATATTGGATTAAGGTGAAATAAATTTCACTGTAAACTGCATCTATTTCTCCCCGCTGACTATGAAGAGGGCTCATGGGGCCGGACAGTGGAGCTTTCTATAACAAGTGAACTCCGTAGGCTCCATTTAGTCAGGGATGATCTAGTTATTGCAGCTGAAAGAGGTCAGTGTGAAATTTGTTTGACCAAATGGAGATGTCTGTTTTAGGCTGAATCACACCTTACACTTGATTGACTAAATTGCTAAAATCCACATAAAGCCAATACAGCTAGCTTACACGCAGACATCTGTAACAAAGATATCTAGATAAGATGGATTCCCCTTTGTGGAATTCTATGATTTTGATATAGCCAAAGACCAGTCTTTCTGTCACATTATTCATATTATATTGGACTCTCGTGAACCTTGCTGCTAAAGAGCCAACCTCTCTGTGAGTAGAAGCAATAACATATCAAATAGTAGGAAATTACTGAAAATGCGTTCTCTCTAAGGGTAGCTTCTTAGTTTCACTCTAGAATCATTGATTTGCTGGATTTGAATTGTTTTCTTCATCAAAGTTATGATAAGCCTTTGCACAGCATATTTCTCTCTCTTCTGTGGCTAACGCTAGCTTATTCTTCTTCAGCTCTTATATAACACTTGTCCAGGAGAATATATCTGTGATATGTTTTGGGGGTTGATTTTTGGAAAAATATGAATAAACTGGAATAAACTGGAAGACTATCAGTCTCTTAGATTATCTGTGTTTCCTCACAGGAAAATGCAAAGTCGATTAAAACCAGCCAACTGTAATAAATATGTTTTTTGATTCTGTCATCGTGGCTACAGATGAAAGCTAAGGACAAATCCATAATACAGTCGTACAGACCAAATGATATATAAGTCTATAAGCTTATATTCATGACAGATAAATGCTCTTATTATCTTTACAGCATGCCCCAGTTAGTCCAGTATGAACCTGGTGAATTAACTCATTACTCAGTAGTTAGGATGCTTGTATATAGGGTGTTTGCTTTTCACAATAGGATTGCAAATGCTAAAAGTTTCATTTCCTCAGTCTGTGAGCTCCTTCCTTCATTGATCACTGTTCACCTATTTTCCTCATCCGTTCTCAGCATTTTCCCAGCCCTTGTTCCATGTCCTAATATCCTCAGGTTCTTATTCCCAAGCCTTCCCCTTCCAGTTAGCTTACCCCTCATGTTACCAAGCTCTTTATCCCGAGCTATTTGTCCATTGCAAGGGACTTTGGATGCCCTAAGCATTTCGGTGGCATAGTTTTTTCTTTCACTCTGCCTGAGCATAGCGACAATGGAGAAGAGACTCTTCTGGTCATCAGCCCCACCACGGCTGGCAAACAGCAGAGAACAATCACAGTGAAATTCTGGTCTGCCTTCTGTGCTACTGTCATGCTTTGCACAGATAAGCTGGTCCTAAGCAGACGCTGTGAAGTAATGCAGCCTTCTTCTCTCCTGTGTGGGATTATTCTGGATGGCACTAGAGAAGCTGAGAGGCTCAAGTGTTTTCACTGAGGATAGCCTCTTCAGAGACTTTAGCTACTGGGCTGTTCAAAAGATTTTCCTGAGTATGTGTAAGTGGTGATTATTTTGAAGGGCTGGTAACAGCCCCGACTTCAGAGTTTAGTAAAAATCTTGACCAAAATGACTCTTGCTCTCACTCTCAGTGCCCTACTTCAAAGCATAAGGAACTGCAATTGCCTTTCAGAGAAAAGGTTGCTAGAAGATTTTTATGTGGTAGAGCAGCACTCCTTCCATCTCTGTTTAGATCTCTTAAATAATTATTTGTTGAAACTTTCTCACCCTCAGTACATTTTCAGTTCAGCTTAAACTAAGCCTCAAGCAGACCACACCCTGCATTTCCCTTCAGTTAGTTGCAGTCTGAAAGAATTATTGGTGCTTGAGAGAGAGTCTCATGATGGGAAATTTGACAAATTTAGCAACAGGTACCACAGAAAGGATATCTTCCTTCAGGAGAAGACTCCTAAGTTTTTCAAGCTGAATTCAAGAATTTGTGTCAGTTATATCCCATAGAGTCAATATGAGACCCTGGACTGACTCCAATGGTTCCCTGAGTCAGGAGCATTAAAGGCTTGAAATTTGAATTCTCTTGTAGCAACACATGCTTTTAAATAAAGAATAATTTTCTAAAAATAAAAATAAGAATAAAAATAAATAAAAATGAAAATGAAAATGAAAATGAAAATGAAAATGACTGTGCAATGCATTGACCAAATTAAGTACCAATGAAAGTGATTCCGTTTGTGTCATTATAGTTATCCTGTTGATGGATCTGGCCCATTTTTAGCATTAAAATCTTTATGTTCTCTTGTTCCAGCTGTTCAGAATCATTGATTCATCTTGAATGAAAAACAATATTTTTCACTTAAATTGAATCTTAAGTTCCTATTTAGTACCACTTCAGATCTTAAATTAGAGTGTAATGTGAGAAGACATGGGAATGAACTGTAAAGATGCATAATTTGTCAAGTGGAAAAATTAAATTCCTCCTTCCTTCTTTTATTTGGTATAGCTCGTACAAGGCGTATTGAATCTGAATAGATGTAGTAAGAAAGTAATCTTGTACTTCAAGAACTGAAGTACTTGTGGAGAAAGTAGAGAGGTGAAGAGGCATATGCAGGTGTTGTAGAGCTGGATCCTGTCCTGAGGTATATGCATTCACTGCATTCGCTACCTAGGATAACAGTTTACCTGACACATATACAAGAAAACTGACTAGTTTTGAGTGATGCATGTTGATGCCTCTGAGTTACTGCCGCAAGTGTGGGTAGGTCCTCATTGTTAGTATCTGGAGCAAAGGAACAGATCTGCAGAATGAATACATGGATGCAGTGCCAATGACCACGTTAGAGCTCCGTGAAAGTACACCAATTGATTGTTTCCATTTCTGACAGACAGTGCAAACTTTCTCTGTTGATACTTAAAGGTCAACAGGAAAAACTTCAGAATTTGTTCCTGTTTATTTGTTGCACTTCAGGAGCCACAGAGAAGAAATTAAAAACTCATCAACTGGCCAGCATGGAGGCTTGGAGCACTGATGCTTTCATCTGTTAAGCTTGCTGTTTCAGAGCACCCATTTTCGACTCCTAGATCAGCTGCTCAAATTAATGTACTGATCCTTGCTTGGAAGAAATATAGTTCCAGAGAAGGTAAGTAATTTATAATTTTTCCATCAGTCTAAGAGTAGCAATGAGCGTCTATATACGTGCACGCATGTGGGCTTTCTGGCTGCTTTCAACTTTCAGCAAATAATTACAGTAGAGCATTAACTCTGCGTATGGTGAGTCTAAAATAATGGCGTGATCTTCAGGCAGAGACCATTAGTTTGCGAGACGGGTCAGCAAGACAAAAGGGAAGTATGCCTGCAGCACACCTCATTTTCCCTTAGCTACCTCTCTGTTTAGAACATCTATCCTCTCCGTTCAGAAATTCTTGATAGAGTTGTGTCCGTTTCTCTCCTCTCTGCTACCTGCAATTTGTGCTTCTTCTCCACCACGGAGAAATCCCTTTACAACTGAGGATAAGTATTGTCCCTTGTCTTTGAGAAGCTGAGGTACAGGTGAGGTTAAATGACTCCTCCAAAGTATGGCTGCGAGTCAATGGTAGAAGTAGCCAAGATCACTTAGTTCCCAGTCATCGTATCTAACTCTCGGAGAACACTGATGTCTAAGAACAATGAAGAGACCAAGAAGCCAGAGGCAGGAGGGTGTTGTCTTCAGTACAGACAATTTCATAAGCGGGACAGGGCTGTAGGGAGGAGCGGTGCCTGTTCTAAGAATGATATGGCTGGAAAAAGCAGACGTATTTTGAATACCCGTATTCTTTTTCAGGTCTTCATTAGTCAAAGTTTCTTACTAGAAACATTAATTGATTTAATTCTCATTTCTCTTTACAAATGTTGCCTCGCTTAAATCAGACCACCACAGCCACAACACCAATCATTTATAAAACTGTTTTGTCCAGACAGATGTTCAATTCCAGACACCTATTGACTGCATATGCAGGAGCACAACCAAGAAAGAAGAGCTCTACAACACTCAAATCAGAACCACTCGAAAAGCCCTGAATATTAATTTTCTTTTTGTCAGAAGAATGAGGGAGAAAATCCTAATATTTTCTATGTCCTTCAGTAGGACATAGAAATCTCTAATTTCAAGACTAAATTCCCTAAATCTCTTAGGAAAACATCATATTTTTTTTTCCAGTCAAATCTCATTAAAACCCATGAGAATCTTTTTATTGGCCTGGGCTTTGGCTTATAAAGTGACACATAGAATCCTCCTCCACCATTGGAAGGGCTTCAGTCAAGCAGGCAGAACAGTACACTGAAACCTGGTTCCAATCTCAGCTCTGTCTTTGGCTCACCTCTCTGTGCCTATATAAAATAGGGATGATATTATTTTCTGACCTTGCAGATGTAGCCTAAGAATTAATGCTTGTATTGCTAGTGAACAGTGGCTTACTCCGTGAGTACATTTTGTTCTTTTTTGCGTGGAGGTAAATCAGGCATGCCACTGATCGTGGCAGAAATTTAGCCCCACTGCACAGCAACTTTAATCCCGTCTTCTCTAGGCTTTAGCCAGGAGGCTTCATTCAGCTGGCAACATGCCTCAGACCTAACAACAACTTTATGACATATCTTGCAAGGAAATATTTTTTCCTGCGTGGTGAGAGGGTATGTTGGTAGGTTCAGCAAGAATTCGGAGTGCAGGCCCTGCAAAAAGAGGAGGAGGTGTGCTTCAGAGCATTGCAATAGCTCCTGAAATCCCAGAAAGGATTGACAGGAAGAGTAATTACACAAAGCATGTAGGGTCATTTCTGCTGCTGTCAAGCCATAACCTAACCATCTTCCCTCCTGTCCCTCTGGGCTCAGACACGTTCCTTCACAGGGTTTTCAGAGCACTTGGGTTTGTCTCCTGCTCTGAAGTGCCTTCTGGAGAGCCTTTCTAACGATGGTGGAGGAGCGCAGGGGGACTAGCTGAAATATGAGTGATGCGAGTTACCTCTGCTGAGTCTAAATTACCCTGGGATGCAGCCACTAGCGTGTAGGCAGAAGTGCTTGGCAGGCTGACACTGCTTTCTGAAGCCAGACTTCATCTTGCAGCCGTAAGCAGAGTGTTGCTGGGAAGTTCTCCTCACTACACGGCAAATATCCTGCCTATAGTTTGAGATGCAGCCCACAATGAGCTGGGACCATCCAGACACTGAGGAAACCCACTCTCCATGACCCAAATCAGCAAAAGCACCGACTGAAACATCAGCACACAGCACTCTGGCAAGCACTAGTTATTAATGACATTAATTATTCATATATTTCACTTTTATTTAATATTTGGCATACTACTGTGTTCGCTTTACTGTCCCCTTGCTCTAACACTTACGCATGCAGAAAGGAAGGGCTAAAAAGACATTGAATACCTCTGCAAAGGCAAATGCTTTTATTTGTTTTTCAATGTTTACTTGCTTGACTGGAGCTTTCCACTTGAGCCTCATAGCCTAGTTAGTTAGAACAGATTGCAAAGTGGGATTCATGCCTGGGTAAAGATAGTTTGCTTGCTTTACAACACCAAGATAAGCGCCGATCTGAAGCAATGTCACGAGGTCAATCAGGTCTAAGAATTTAAACGCCAAAAGATTTACAATTACATTTTGACAACCCCCTCCATTCCTCCTCCCCTATCCCCAAGCAATAAGGCTCATTTAAAGCTTTAAAATATGGGAAGCAGAAAAGGAGTCATTAATTTTACTTACACAACAGCATTCGCACTTGTAAGGTTTTGACAGCTTCACTAAACCCAAAGGAATTCAGATAGCTACAGCAAATGAATGCATACCAATACCCGTATTGAAAGGAGGTATTTTTTAGGACTGAATACATATTTTCTTCCTGCAGGAAGCTGACAGTGATGAGAGTACGTAGGATGTTTTACTACCGCATTCACGTGATGCTACTCAATGTTTTTTTCCTCCTGTTCAGCATATTCTCTTTGTATTTCTCAAATCAATAGAACTGCAGCAAGTCAACACATTATTTCAATAATTCTTAAGATGCTCTGCCCTTACCACCATACTCAGCACCTCTTGCTTTCAATAAGGGAAATAGACTCCTTAAATGTTGTATTTGCTACTCAGAAAGTTCAGATGTTGACAGTGTCTTTCTGAGGATCAGAAATCCAGTTGCAAAGAGCTAAACATACATGCATTGAGCTGGATGCTTCTGGAAACAAATATTGTGGGATTTTATTTATTTTTTATCACTGTCATGATTTTGGATGGAAAATGAAAAACTTGCAATGAATCCATAATGGGCCATTGCATTTCTGTCTGAGACAATAGAAACATGCTTTTGTCTTCAGAAGGGAAGGTAGATGAAGGCAGGCAGGCTGCAGAATAAAACAAGAATTAAGTGATAGCTACTTGCTGACCATTGTTCTGCTATCTGTCCGTTATCTGTCTGGGTGTAGGTAGTAAATACCACATGAATTTGAATAAAACCCATTACTCACACTCACTTATAGACGTGATGATAGGAGTTGCTTGACAGATCTTACACAGGAAACTTGGATGTAGTTGAGCCCGTTGCTGTGTCGATTCTCCTCCAGCAACATCTGCTACCTGTGCAGGAACATTTTAAGACCTCACTAAACTTGAAATGGTGTCAGAGGGTTAGGGGTTTCTACTTGTTTTTTGTATCATTACTGGGTCTTTACAACAGCAGATGGCGAAATGTCTCCTGAGTAAGCCAAATGCCAATGCTTTTTCTTACAGGACCTCATGCAAAAGCGCTAACAGCTCAGCTCCTCTTAGTTCTAAGGATGACGGGCCTGCTCCAGCGCCTTTTAAAGTTACTGGGTGCCTTTAATATGCTTTGGATCAGCTTCTTGATACATCTGAATGCGGCAGGCAATCTGTTATAAATACTTCCGTATGGTTCCCACAGTTTCTTTTGCATGTGCTGGTAAACAAGCTAATGATCTCCCTTTTAACAACACTTTCATTTTGTAATACACAGCCCCCTGCTGATCCAGAGAGAAGTTAACACAAGTGTAAGGTCAGGGCAGTTGGAAGATGCTTTTAAAACACATTTCTGCCTCTTTCTTGAGTGAGGGACTTCCTATTTCTGATATGGTCATTGCTGGGGGATAGTGTCTGCTGGCAGCGAACACCTGCAGGGTTACACATGACAAAGATTAGATGGGTGAGGATCATCTTGATCAGGTTTGTCTTTCCTTGGTCCTTCCTTTCCTTGGTCCCTGTGCCTAATGCTGTGTTGTTTTGCAGGAATGCAATTCAATGGCTGTCAAAAGATATTCAGAGCTACTTCATGCTTCTAGAGTGGTCCTAATTCACTCTTTTTTCTCATGATGGTTAACTGATGAGCTGGTGATCAGGAAATCTCAGCTCAATTCTTGGTTCTGTATCAGGTATGGGTCATCTCTTCATCCCTCTAAGTCCCATTTTCTCTGCTGGTGATGTGAAACAAGTTAAGCTCACCATAATGGGCTAAGTTCAAGTATATTTACAAAGAGGAAGAAAAGCCTATAAATTCAAATGTTGTACCATTTATACCTACCTGCATTTCATGTTGAAAAGTTCTTTTTGCCTTTCTATGTTATTTTCAAGAATATATATCAATTTATGAACACCTATTCTATTAGATTTCTGTTGTGACTTATTAACCAAAAGGTCTTAGATGATACGTTGCCGATAGCACAAGCATGAAATGCACGAACTGAGGAATGTATAGATATCTAAAAATTGTAAAAATTGTCAACATTTAGCATTTGGGGTATGTAGGCTCACACGCGGTGCTGGCTGCTATTAGTGGCCAGCGGTGCAGAGAGGAGAAGATGTTTTTTGCTTTTCGATATATTGGCAAACATTCTTTGATAGCAAGTTCTATGCTGATTTGAGTATACTGAATGTAGGGAAGAAATGAGTGGATAAACATGATTGAGAAGCACCAACAAGGAAACTCCTAGGTCGCTGGTCCCTGACACACGTTGCTCAACATACTGCCTATGCACAGAGGAAAACTCAGGAGCCTCAGAAGAGGAGTCAGAGCAGTGGTACCCTGACCAGAGCGTGTCCTAGCCCCGAGGTACCTTCTTCAGAGCTGTGGGAAGGTGGACAGGGGCAGTTCTGTTTCCTTGTACTCCATGACGATGATTCCTTTCTTCACGTATTCTCATCTCTCCAAAAAGCTTGTGTGTGTTTCACTTGCTTCTTCTCAGACACAGCCAGAGGAAGAAGAACTGACGGTGGCCACCAGACAAGGAGGGATTGTGTTGGAGGAACCTTGTTCTGAGGTTGCCCCAAAGCGGGGACCAGGTTTGAGTCTTTCTTTTACACCTACAAGAAAAGGGTAGGTAGGTGCTTTGCTTCTCTCTGACTCCTCAAATGAGATGGGTGAATTTATCATGCATATTGAAACAGGATCCAGGAGTCCTAACTATATAAAACACTCACCGCATTAGGCTTTATACAAGTGCCAAGAGGAAGTGCTTCCCCCTTTCTCTCTGGGATTGTCTGTGTTGGATAACAGTCAATAGCTGGCAGTGGACACTGAGTAATATGGTAGCAATAGGGTCTGGATACCTGCAAACGTAATTTGACCACGGTCGCACTCAGAGATTCATACTTTTGGTCTTTCGTTACTCTGGGTCCCCTTGTTTCTCAGAGGGGTAAGTGCTAAGTTTATCCACTTCGGCACTTTCCTTGCGTTGGATAGCAGTGGCTTAGAGGAAAGAGAGGGATTCATAAGAAATGCCTTAAAGAAAGCCTAAATTTCTTTTGACTGCTGCCTGTGGAGTTTTCATATGTATTGGGAAAAATATCATGCTCAGCAATTGTCATTGCTTCTGCCTCACAGAGAAGTGCTGCATTTGTTTGAAAGTATGTATTATGTCAAAGCAGCTCACTGCCTCTCAGATAACATGGCATGTGACAGCTGAAATCATCTGGGATGTTCCAGTTAAAGGAATCCAGGGTCAAATTCCCAGGGACTGTGGACAGCCTTTGCACATAAAACTGTCTTTGAGTATGAAGGGGAATTTTTGAAAGCATTCAAAATCTCTTTTACCTTCTTTTGTAGAATTAATTCTACAGTTTCTTGATCATCCAAATAGACCTTCTCTGCATCTGGTCCAGTTTGGCTACAATTATATTAATAAACAGAATGGGTCAGGGACCATTCTCTGGCCCAGATGCCGCTTGGCACAGTTGTACTAGGCCCGTACAGCCAAGCTCTCCGGCACGCCAGAAATGGAGTTGGGATGTTGGGGTGGTCACATCCCAACAGCTTGTTGTGCATGGTGCTGAGGCTGAGCAGAGGCTTCAGCCTCTTCCCAGGAGTTTTCTGGCAGACTTATCTTGGTCAAACCTCAATGGCCAGGGACCATGTTAACAGTTAAGCAATAAGGATGATCACAGCCAGGTGGGTGTTCTGGCGCTCTTTGTTTAAAACTGTTGTCACAACCTTCGAGTTCCTCTCTCATGAACAATTAAACCCTGTGTGCAATCTGTGTATAATTCTGACCAAGAAAAATGAATTCAAATAGGAGTAGGTGCAGAGAAGGACTAGTACAATAATCAGGGGCCTGATGAACCTGTTTGAAGAGAGGGGAGTAAAACAACTTCACTTATTTAGCTGGGTAAAGGGAAAGCTGAGATTTTTGACAACTCTCTGAAGGTACCTTAGGGGGCTGAGCACTCAGGAAGGAGAAGAGACTAAAAGACATTTCTGACACAAGAACGAATGAGTGTAACCTGATCATGAATAACTGGGGTTTGGGAAAGTTAGATGCCTGAAAAGCATCTAAGGAGTCCAAGCCCTATTGATCTGCAGTGATAGAGGAGGTAGAAACCAAGTCTCAGCTTCTTCTGGGCTAAATGAGGATGATTTCCTTGAGCATTGTTCTGCCATTCCATATATTAGCAAAAGAGCCCAGCAATAGCTCCTGCAGAGACACTCAGGGTGAACCAATGTAGTTCATCTGTGAACACAGGATGGGGAAGAGCTGGCTATCCTAATTTGTATTTGCAGTGTCTCCGGTCCTGGTTATGCTCTAAACAACAGAAAAAATAGGCAGGTATCTAGATACTAATTTTAAATCAATCGGAACTTCAATTCAAATGCTTTTGTATCCAAATGACTGCTCCATGCCCTAAATTCTCTGAGTTGGGCTTAGTTCTTGCAGCACATAATGCGTGTAAAAACCACCCACCCACTGCTTCAGAGCCATTTTTCTTCATCTAAATGAAATTTCTTTACTTCCATTCATCTTTACAGCTCATTCAACAGGTCCCTCTGCAGCAGTGAAGGGAAGCATGTTTCAATGCGCTAATCCAGCTCCAAGATGGATTAATTGACTCACAAGCCCCTCTGATCACTAGCCAGATGTCTCTCCCCAGCTGGCAAGCCTTACTAATTTTCTTGCTGTTGTTGTTGTTAATTCTGGGTTTCCAGGCAGCAGGGGCCCTTCTCCACTCAATCAAGAGCAACATGCCCTTTGCCGACATTTTGTATTCCTTGGCCTGCTTTCCCCTGGGCAAAGATATTCAGCCTCCTCTGCTGGCTTTTTGTCATCTGGCCTGTGGCCCCAGGAGCGAAGTCTCCTGGTGGTTGCATTTGGGTGTGTGGCATGCTGGGCCACCGTGGGGCAGTGCTGTACACGCTCAAGGGACGTGGTGCCTGGAGTGTGAATTTCAAGAAAGGGCCCAGAATTCCAGGTCCGTGCACTGAATGTTTGGAAGAAAAAGACTCACAAGAGGGAGAAGCATTTCTTCTACCAGCCTGTGTGCTGCAAAACGAAATGAAATGACACCGTTCCTTGGGAAAAAAAGAACAAATTCTAAAGAGTAATTAGAAAGACTGTGCAAGAATAGATCAGTTAAGACTGTAAACTGGGAAGCAGCATAGCGTGATGGATAGTTCGGAAGATGCCATGCGTAAGCACTCTGGCTGCTCCATTCCTGATTCTGTCATTGGCCCTGCTGTCTTCAGCAAGAGACTTCACTTCTCTGGTACTTGCTTTTCTCATGTCTAACAGAGATTTAATGATAACCTTCTTTTAAAGATATGGGCTAATGAGCAGGACACTGTGCGAGTTAAGTATCGCTTGTATCTCTGAACATATAGCCATATGTGTTCAATGTGCAGGCTTCTGCAGTAACTTGCAATGATTTGGCTAAAACTCTATTGTCTTCTACTGGAAAGGTCCTGACTTTAGCCAGACTATAGAACATTGTTTGCTCTTTCTGAGGCTCTTGGGGCATTGTGATTACACTGAGTAGAAACTTAATCTACAAGAATTCAGCTGGATGATGCAACCTTTATGAACCTCAGCAATGATCACCTCACGCAAGTCGAGGGAGGTAAGTGGTCACAGTACTGTCAGCCACTGGAACATTTGGAGAGGAAAGTTGTACTGTTTAACAGTATGATGATGGAATCCAGCTATTTGTATTGTGTTTTCTGAATTATAAAGATGGCACCCTGGATTTCTAGCTTCTCACTAACGGGGGTCATTTGTCCTAAATGTAAACAAATTCCTGGATTATAGGCACTCTTTTCTTTCCTTTCCTTGCCTTGTCTTTGACCTTTAGTGAGCAGGCTGAAAGCAGTTCCCTAGAAGAGAAGAAATAGTACTTCTTCTTGACTGAGCTGTTGTTTTTTTCATTAGAGAAGAGGTTGCAAAATAATTTTTTTCAAGCAAGATCAAGGAAAACACAGCCTGAAGAGAGAGAAAAAAGAAGTTCATCTCAGATGTGAACAGAAGAGTTCAGCTGCATTTGCTATAGACCAGATACTACCTACTCCAGCTAAAAATGGGGTGAAAGTTGCTCCTTCAGCATCATAACAGTTGCTTCCAATTCATCGGAGTATAAATAAGAGCAGAATCTGGTTTGTAATTTAGTGTCTTCTTTCTTCTTTAGCTTAGATACCTGCCTTGTATAAGTCCCACCACTAATTTCTTCTCATATTAGGCATAGCCCCACGGAGTTTGTTTTATAGGGAACTTAAGGCTTTGACATCCGATCACTGTAACCTGACTTCTCAGAACCCTGAACACAAGCATCTAAAAAAAATGAAATGTGAACAACATGCACCATCACTATCAATTACTGCGTTGTTATGTGGCAGATTCTCACCACAGGGGGTAAGCAACTTACTTGACATTTTTGGCTAAGGGCTTGATTCTCCTCACTGCTAACAGAGATTTTATGCTGACATCTCTGTATACACTTCAGTAGTGTTTAGAGCAGAGTAAGCGAGAGCAGAGTTGGGCTCAAAGCCTGTGTGAGTGCGGAGGAAAGCGTTGTCTGCCAAGATAGGCTTTGTGCAGTCTGAACAGTCAGCTGGCATCTTTGAAGAAAAGACTTCAAAGAAAACAGGAGGAAAGAAACAATGTCTAATCTTCATACAAATGTACTCAAGGGTTTCTGAAACTCAGAGGCTTCCAAGATTTAAGAATTAATTATCACTTGCCAGAAGCAACCTTTATTCACAGGTAACTGATATGGCAATCTGAGTCCTTTAGGTGTAAAATTCATGAAACCATGTTTAACTGATGAAAGCTCAGTAAATCGCAATATTTCCCTTTGGGGCACATGCACATTTTCCAAATGTCTGATGTTAGCCTTTGCATTGTTTATGCGTGGTAATGACAACAGGTCCCAAAATTTCATCTTTTGAAGGAGATGCACTTGGAAACTGAAATTTTGGTACAAATACTGTGACTTGCATGTTCACATTAAAACATGCAACATTGCAGGCCAGATTATCAGTCCCAATAAAGAAGCACGGTGGTTCTGTTGACTTCTGTTTGTTGCAGGAAGAGACAAGGCTCTAAATCGCTCGTTAGCTCCATAACTGTGTAAATAGTGAGGAACACTGTGAATGACTAAAAGCAAAGCAGTGCTACTCTTATTCCTCTTAGAATAATGGTGTATGTAAAATTTGACCCTCAGGCCAGCTGAGGTATTCAGGGTATCTGAGCACCTCACAGGCTTTGTTGCATTTGTCCTTACAATACCCTTCTGAACAAGCACTCCTGTTATACCCATTTTACACTTGAAGTTTGAAACCTAAGGAGGTGATACAAACCATGTTTCCAGCGGAAGTTAGTGCTGAAAAAGGAGTAATGTAAGAAGAAAGGAGTAATTTAAGGGGAATTTAAGTATCTAGAGGATTCAGTTATCTGATGGAGTTACTGCTCTCAATTAAGTGCATGATTTATTGTAAAATATCTGACTAGAAACATTCTCAGCTCATAGTAACGTGTAGCTTAACCCTTGGATTCATCATGAGCTGGAGCTGTGAAGCCAACCGGTTTGTGTGGCTCAGCTGCTGCATAGAAATGCATTAAACCGCAATAACAGGATTGTGTGTCCCAGCCCTCTGTTCTGTGACATACTCTTGAATTTAAGACTTTAATGAAAAGAGTTGCTGCAGAAGCCCCTGAGAGCTGCACCATTGGAGTGAACTAGTTTCCTGGTGCAAACAAAGGTTTTCAGGCCCAGAGCAGATATGTTTAACATACATACAATAAAAAGTTTTCCTTCTCCTAAAAGTCAGTGAGCCCAGGCACCTCTACAGCAGAGAAAGGTAATGAGGACAGAACAATTTGTAGGCCCTTTGAAAGGATGAATCTTGGAGGCAGGACTGTAATTGCTTCATTTGAGGTTTATTTCAGTATGACTTCATGAAATGAGATGAGATTTTTCTTGATATTTGCCCATTTGCTGTCAGAAGGCGATTGAGGCTGTTATCTCCCCTCATGTCTGAATTCTTCACATACAGATAATAAAAAGGCCCATCCTCTACGTACCGTTAGCACTGGCAGAGAGGGTGAACTTGGGTTGGCTGCTGCTTGGGAGTCATTGGGATCCTCACTGCAGAGGATCTAAGTGATACAGAGGCATTGCATTATCCCACATTCTTTCATATTAGCATCTAGGAGGACTCTGTCACAAAGGACAGAACCTGACCCTGCAGTTACGTAACAGGAGAGGGTATGTGTGTTTGTTTTCAAAGGAAATTTTCTTCTGTGAACATGCAAAAAAAATCTCAGGAAACCTCTTCTTGCTGACCGTTACAGTTCCTAAGACAACAAACCCAAAGGTAACTGGTATTGCCTCTCCCTCTGAATGGGAAATGTTGATATTGCGAGTATTTGTTTAACTGCAGATAGTTGACACAGCTTGTGAGAAATTATTTTGCAAGGAAACGCCATGTCCCTAACTCCTCCTTTCCTCTGTGCCCCGACTCCCTGCTGGGCCCTCTGAACAGCCCCACCAAGAATGTCCCTGACCCAGCGCTGGATCTACCACCCGCTCCACTCTGGATTCACCTTTCTCTGTGAACATCCTCCTTCTTCCCGAGCAGGGACCAAGGGCCATGCAGCAAGTGGATCCTCAGCGAGGGCTTCAGCTTGGCATCGGCCGAGCCAAGCTGCAATGGTTCAGGCCATATGGAGCAAAACATGCAGAATCTGGCCCCAAGCAACTTGAACCAAAAGTAGGCAAGCTGGCACTGAGTTATTTTTGCCTGGTGGGGGATATTTGCTGTGTTTGTTCTAAGGTTTTGGTGTCACTTATCACATGCCTGTTATAATGCATTGCCTGAGGCATAATTGAATTCAAAGGGCATGTCCGTGTTGAAAGGGAGGGCTGCAATTTGTTGGTGTTCAGATTTTTCATTAAAATCCAAGCAGTTTTTTCTGACTGGCGGGAACAATGGTTATAGAACAAAAATGCTATTAAAAAAAGAGAAAGCAAGGTCTTTTTTTAACAGCTACCTGCCTGATATTCCCACACTGACTTGGAATCAAGCCCAGTATTTAAAAATAGTGGGATTGTAACAAAAAAGCAAGGCGAAGAGAAGAAGAGCCTTGATGTTGAAAAAGGTCTGGCAGGCAGGTGATATGTATGGTTTATATATATCTCTATCTCTGTGCACACAAATATCTATCTAAACACACACACGTGTGTGTGGTTTTGTGTGTGCATGTTGGAGATGTTCCCTCTCTAGAATGAGAAACTTGCCTTTGCTGCTGGAGTTTCTCTGAAAGCTCAGCCAATTAGCTCTCATCAGACCCATGGAGGCAGACACGACTGTTATCCTTACCCACAGATGAAGAGATAGGAAAGAGTACGGAAAGATTAAGGGATTTCTCCTACAATAAATTCATAGCAGAGCTGGGAATGCAGTCCAGCAGGCAAAAGCCTGACCCTATTAAAAGCAATGGGAGACAGCGTCGCTCAGTCCCAGAGCTTCAAAACAGAAGTCGATTCTTTCTTTGAGGAACTCTCTGTCATACATTTGCATAGCTAGAGAAATGGTCTAGAGTAATAAATGCAGTCATTTAAGACCTCCCTAAATTGAGTGCTATATTCTCCCAGGCTACCAGGGTCACACGAACTGAAATTTTACATCCTGAATTGCCATGTTGCACAGCACAGTACTATCAAAAAACAGCTGGAGGGTTTCAGCTAGCAGATGAGCTAGATTTAGAATAGATTGAGCAAAGTCGATTTGTTAAAGAAGAAAAAAATCCTCATTTTAACATGGAGTTCTTTCCTTCTTGTTTACATAATTGGTCCAGGGCAATGTTCTCACATTATAAAGACGTTTTCAGTTATTATTTTTAAGCTTACTTCATTAATGCTGGCAGAGCACTTTGAAGTAGAAAATGTAAGTGCTAAGTATCATGCTTTCAAGGGAAGCTTTTACCTTCCCAGAGGTCACGTGAAGCAAATGTTTCACCCCTGCAAATGTGCATAAATTGCTGCTGGTGGTAGAGGGCCAGATTTCCCCTAAAGCTATGGCAGCAGCTGCACGCAGGCTGCAAATGCCTAGAAAGGGATTCCTCTTTTCGGCAGGGAGCTGGTTTGTGGAACAGAGGTCCGTCAGCTCCAGCCTGGGAACTGGGTCGCCTGCATTGCTGCGAGGAGCCTGACAGTGACACTATCTGATATTTTTTGTCTGCTGGATAAAACTCCCTTAAACTCATGTGAGTGGCACAACTGAGAGTCACCTGACAACCCCCTGGGGGAGGGTTGTCCAAAAAATCCAAAGTATATATCCAAAATTTCTTCTTTCTCAGCAGCTGTCAGAGTGTGATGGTCCGAGAGGCGTTAAGAGAATTGCACTGCGTGTTGGGTTATGTGGCAAAGGAAAGACTACCAAGGTGGGCAGCAGGTGCACCTAGACCCCTTTCAACAAGGGGAATTACTTCATGGCGTTTTCTCTTCTGCTAAAATACAGCGTTAGTGACCGCTGGGGGCTGCTGCTTGCTTGCCGCTAGCCCACAGGGTCACAAGGGCAGGAGAGAGGTTATGAATGCCTGAAAGGTGGAGGATGGGGTCAACAGACCCCTATGATCTGTTTGAGAAGTCTGTGACATCAGGTTAATGTTGAAAATCTTTATCTAAGCCTCTGTGATTTATATCTTTCCCCACAACAACCAGCATGAAAACACAGGAGAGATCCTGTCTATTGACTCTGGGGTATGATTTGGACATACACACGGCTGCTCGTGGAGAATGAGGTAGAAAGCTGTCATCGCGCTGTACGGCAGCCTTGCTGCTAACTAAACAAGAGTAACAGCCTCCCCATTCGCCTGCAGCTGTGATTTATTACCTTGTCATATTTCAAAAGCTAACTCAAGTTGAGCTTGGTCAGTGCTTCGAAGGAGAGCTCTCCGAGGAGCACGCAGGAGAATGTTCCCCAACTCAGAGCTGGGACAATAGTCCAGCATGATATTAAAGATGTTGCTTTTGGACTGATTGTAAAATCGATGTGTTGGTCACTGGTGGTCTGAGGGGAGGAAACATAATACCTAACGTGACTGGACAGTACCCACCAGGTATTTCTTTTTCTGCAAAAAGTCAACTCTGCAGCAGGTGTAAATTGAATGAACTGAGGACGATAAATCTGGCTGATTGCTTTCTCTGCTATGTCTTGTTATATGGACTTAGAGGCTTGGCTGTTTTTCTTGGTCATCTTCCTTTGATGTTGCTTAATTCCTTAAATTGTACAACAGCATACAAATGACCCTTCTGAGCCAGACCTAAAGCTCATCTTGCCCAGTATGCTGTCTGACAATTGCCAGAACCAAAGGCGTAAGGGCAGAATATAGGAACAGGGAAACATTTAGTGATTCTTTTTCTAATGAAGCTCCCAGCTTCTGGAAAACCACAGCTTAAGGATTCCCTTAGGGTTATTTCTGCTTCAGACTTTTGGGATGTGGACTTGATTTTTCCCTCATCGTTCCCGCAGGGGTAGCTGAAATCTGTAGCTGCTCAGCACTGTTGGCAAGGTTGGGTCCATTATCTACCAGTTTCTTATATAGGGCAGCAGCGCTGCGACTGACCCTCGAAAGACAATCAGCCACATTTATTCCCACTAGCTCTTGAGATGCTGTGGTTAAGATCCTGGATTCTGTCTGCTGGAGCTCTGGGAGAAAGCATTGCTCTACGACGAAGTGCACGTGCTGATTATTCATTAAGCAGCTTGATTGAAACAGTTCCAGTCCAGACACACATTTCCCTTCTGCTAAGCGTGCTACATGGATCTAATAAAAGAGATATTCTCTCTTGTAAATATGAAAAGTATATTACAAGAACTGAAATATGAAAAGTATATTACAAGAACTGACTATTGGTCTGAATTTGAAAAGATAATGAAAATGAACAATTTTATCTGTGCATTAATCTGATCCCTCTGGTTGCTAAACAAATACCTTTTCTTCATTTATCTTTCATTTATAGCACCAAAAAAAAATATTCCCATGGGAGCAGGGAGTTCAGGTTCAAAAGCTGTGTTTTCATTGTCTAAGTTTGTGTCTCTGGTTTAACAAACTGCAATTTGAAGTAGGGAAAGTGATAAATAATCCCAAATTAAATTCAGTAAAGTAATTGGAGCATCTCTACTGATGCCGTTATTTTAGCCAGTCATTCCAAGACTGAAACAATTGAACCCCTTTGAAGACGGCAGGGCGTCTAAGAACCACCACTGCAAATACTTTATGACTGTAGTAATTAACTGTGCCGTCTCAGCTGGGAAAGCGAGACCCTGATAAGCACATTACAAGCCACTGTTGAGAGTTCAAGTGCTTTAAAGAGAGCATTGAAAGGAATTCTGCTTCAGACTAAGAAAGAAGCCTGAAAAAAAAAATTCTTGAAGGAGAAGATTATATTTTATGTGCGCTTCTCTATGTAGAGTTAGAAGCAGAATGTGAGCATACTTCACAACTCATGTAGGCACATATTTTCAGGCGGGGCTGCACCCGAGTCCAATCTAGTCCAGCATCTTGTCTCAGAGAGCGGCCAGCATCAGATGCTGCAGGGTACGAGAAAATTGGTGGGGCTAGTTATGTTTTACCAGAGAGGGAACAGCTTCCTAATGTCCTGTTGTTATTGTTGCTGCTCTTATGTACGGGCTCAGTTTCGATCTATAGGACAAAAATTAAAGAAGTTCCTGTTACAGACTCCAGATATCCTTGTCCAAAGCATAAGATACTTTGTCCTAATCATTCACTGAATGATTATAATCAGGCCCAAACCATGAATTCCGTGGATATGCTTCATTATTCCACTGCATATGTCCAACACGGAATCCCATAATCTGTTTTAGCTCATTGGAATAAAAATGACTGATTTCTTCTGGCTATTGCAGCAGTCAAGGCAAATGGGAGTCTGGCTTGTGGTTTTCAGTGAGTCCCTGGCCTTTCCCTGACACTCACATCCACAGATCAACACCGAAGCCCCCAAGCTGCGAATGCCCTCACAGAGGGGATACAGAGCAGCGTGCTGCCGAGGTAGGATCCTGCCGACTTGGGTCCCAGCTGATACCGGCTGCCTGCAGCAAGTCATTTTCCCTTTCTGTTCTGCAGTTCTGCATCTACAGACAGATATATTGACACTTGCCTTTTTTGAAAGCAGTGTGATTGATAGCTCTGGCTAAAAAACAACCAGAGAACATAGCAGAAGAGATTGTTTCTAAGGATTGTCAGCTACACCACTGAAATGGCATGAAACAACCCACAGATCTCATCCTTAGACAGAGAAGAATACATTCACCTCCGTGCAAAGTTTCTCCTTATGTTCCTCCTGCAGAGTTAAGATGAGCCGTTGACTTTACGGCTTGGCATCAGCTTTTTTGTTATTATTATTATTATGATTTAAAAAATCTCTAAGCTTAACCGCAGTCAGCTTTCCCCCTTGAGCTACAGTTGGGGGCAGGGCACTTTCACTGGAATTAATATGGCTGGCATGTCCTTCTTGGTTTTGAGGATAGTGTTTTCATGTTCTTTTCCTTTTTTCACCAGCTCTCTTCTGTTTTGAGCCTGCCTGCCTCTCCTGTTTCTTTCACAGTCGCTGTTTTTGCTCCAAGCAAAGAACCCGCTCAGGCTCTCACCCTCTCATGGGCCCTGTGTACGCCTGAGGTCAGGCTAGCAAATCTGAGTATCTCTGGAGCCAAACGTTGTGCTTTGCTTCCTTCTCTCACCCTTTTTAAACCCTCCTCACAGTTTTCTGTTTCCCACTTCCCATGTTTTCCCCTCTTTCTACTATCTTCCAGTGCTGCTGCTGGGCAGAGTTATCTAGTGGCTAACACATTTAACTAGGACTAGCTTGGATGCTCCTTAATGGCTTTGATACAGAGTTCCTGTTGGCCACCATGCCAGTCGCTCCTCTTCACTCTGACATGTTTTATCTGCTTCAATCACAGGATTTTCAGGGAAAGAAGCAGTCTGTTACTCTGCGTTATTACCCAGTGCAGCACAACACGGGTCCCCTGTCATTCAAGGCACCATATGCTTCTGTAATATATACAGTTATTCTGGTGCGCCCTCACAATGTGCCCTGAGATCACTTCATCTATTTAGTCTTCTGTCCCTCTTCCTCTCCTCTATTGTTCTTTTAATACTGTCTCCCTTTAAATGCTGTGGCCCTTCCTCCTTTTGTCCACGCTCTGTTTGCCCTCCTCCAGGGCTGTGCTGCCAAGCCCCAGCAGCTAGTCCTGAGGCCAAGATGGGGCTGGGCCAGGGGCCAGCAAGGGTTTGCCAGGAAGGAATGGGCTGCTCTGACCCATCTCTGTTCCGAAGGAGCTGGGACTTCTGTGCCTGATCCTAACTGGGCAAAGAAATAAAGTAGGGGAAGAGCTGCTTAATGAGCTCAGCAGAGGTGATATGCCTCACAGGAAAGGTGGTATGAGCAACAAAGAGCAAACCTTCCTGGAACAAGTGTTAAACATCTGGCTTGCGAAGCCTCATTCCTTGGAAGTCTTTAGTCATTCTGTCACTTTTCCCTAGCTTGCATTTTCATATGAGCCCTGATTTGTGAGTTTTCCCCACTTTCCTTCAACCCTTCTCCCTCTGGTTCCCACCAGCATGGCCCAGGTCCTGTGTGCTGCTTCGGTACAACCAAAGTTCCTGAAATCCCTTGATGAAGGTGCTCCAGCGAGGCTACAATTAATTCCTGTATCTGTAATTTGTTTACCTTCTTCTGGAGTGTCTTGTAACAAGCCTCAGGAGAGGGATATAAATGATGAATGCAGGTTAATAACATGGGAGTCTGTGGAAAATTGCCTTAAGATGGCACAGCAATAATGGGTATAAAAACAGCTGAAGCATGTGGCAAATCCTGTTCTATATAATGGAACACTGGTAATATATGCTGTAGTTTATGCCAAAAAAATCTGAAACTTAAAAAGGCTAAAAAATTAATGCCTGCAAAATACTATTGAGAAGAAAGAAGGTTAGGCAAGTTATTCACAGTTTTTACTGTAGAGGAAATATTAAGTAAAATGGGCGGACTTCATTCTATTTAGTTTTAACCATTGAAAGGACTGGATCCTGGCTATGTATGTCAGCCAGGGTCCCTGTCATCACTGGAGAGAGGCACGTGCTTCAAGGGAAAGAGATTCATCCCCTCTCAGGAAAGATGCTTAAAATGGGTGAGATGAAGACCTTGCTCTTCCCTTTATGGGAGAAGACAAGTTAATCTAGTCTGATCTACATAAGATGCTTAACCTTTGCAACAGCTACAGTTGGGAACTTTCTTCTTCTCCAAGGGATTAACAAAAATGGCCTAAGGTCACAATGGCGGGACTAGGATTAGCGTAGACTTATTTGTGGTTTCTGACATCATGAAATGGAGATGAGACCATTTCTCTTTTTATAGCAACAAAAAGGCAGCTCATGGATTCAGCTGGATGCATTAGTAACGTCTCTGCCAGATGTGAAACGTTGGACGCAGGGTGATGCAGTTGTGCCAGATGCGCAGGATGCTCAAAAATGATATATTATCTTTGTAAACATTTTGTGTACCTGCATGATACTAAGGGGAAATAACCTGGGATTTCTGCATGAGCTAATGTCAAATAGGGGTTTGAGGATAGCTGAGGCAAATCTTTAAGCAGGCAAGCAAACGGAGAAGCCTTGCCCTCTTCTACTGCCAAAAAAGGAAGTGGAAAATGCTCATTCAGTTATAAAAAGGGGGATCTGCTTCGCTTTGTCCAATAACTAGCTAGCAGATGATAGCTAGACACCGCCTTTGGAGCACAAACTGGGCAAACCTGTGGAACATCCCATCCAGCAGTCACAAAATAGAGTATCTTTTATGTCAGGATATAGGCAGGACAGAAGTATAGCTCAGCTTGTGCTGAATATTGTAGAAGAAGGTACTGTGGGTCAGCAGCATTTAGGTGAAGGAAAACTCTTAATCCCTATCACGGCCTGCCCTTGCAAAGCTTTAGCCAGCGATCTGTCTGAAACATTGGTTTTCAATGTGTGACCTGGTGGACCAGAGGATGATTTTAAGGCAATGATTTTCATTTTTTTAAATGTTAATTCCCAATAACATCAAAACTGTGGTTTTCAACTTGTGGTCTGTGGATCCACATGGATCCGAGGACTAATTTCATTTCATGCTTTTCTACTCTGCTGAGAAAAGCAAGCAAGCCTAATGCCGATAGACTTAAATCAATTACAGTAGAATCTGCATCCACAACAGGAAATAGTAAGGGTTCAACAAAGAGAGAAAAGAATGGAAACCACTGGTGTCGAGGAGCTTTTATGAACTCAAAGCAAGAGAAAAAGAATCAAGATTCAATTTGCCTTTTTTTTAAATGGAAACACCCTGAAAGAAGGTTAGTGGAGGACCACCAACACTTGTATCAGGGAAAACTGAAAGGCAAAGGAGCTAGATGACCACAAGCTGACACTGTCATTCCCCAAAGAAAGCAGCACAGAAAGTGCTGAACTGCAGTCAGACTTGCTAATGTGATCACTGGGAATTGGAGCTTTAGATAGTGGCCTAAATCTCTAACCTGGTGTGTGTGACTCATGGCTCCTTGCCCTGAGAAACTGGAGACCTGAAATCTTGTCATCTCCCTTGGTGACAGGGGAAAGAAATTAGTGGGGGCACTGAGGTGCAATTAGGAATAGACAGTGTTGATTGTCATTTTCATTTTAAAAAAAAACGTATTTCTTTGCAAGTTGCTAACTAGTTATTTTTAGATTACCACAACACTTATTTTAGCACAGGGTAAATTTGGAGTGTATTTTATTATACAGCAGATCATTTGTCTATAGAAGAAGTTCTGTTAGGCTTGCCACAGCAATCTGCCAGGTACAACATTTCCAGCCAAGTCTCAAAAATATGAGTGCATTAAAGGTATTGAGAATTCTGATTGATCCAGTGCTCTATGCAGATGAGCCTGAAAAGTGCATTTTCTTTTACCTGACTTGAGTTTACTCAGTGGAATAACAGTCTAGGAGCTAAAAATAGCCTGTCAATGGCAGGCAAACAACAGCCAGCTTTTTCCTCGGCATTGTCTGTGTTCTTCACTTGCTCTCTGCGTGTTGAACTGCTGTTCATTTCTATGGCAGGTCTGTGCGAGAAATTTACGCTGACTATCCCATACGGAATTAGCAGGCGGACTGGAGATCAAAGGTTGTCTCCTTTGCTTAATATTTGTGGCATTTCTCAGCTCTCAGAACCAAACCAAACCAAACCAAACCAAAAAATTCTCCAGGAAAAAGAATGTTAATTAGCCAGATAAAATCCATGATCTGCAGGATCAATTAGACAAAACACGCATTTTGACTAACTGACGGGGGGGGGGGGGGAAGGGCAGTCACTGACACAGCAAAGCTCAGATATATGGTACAAGACAAGGATAAAACTCTACGAAATTCCAGTCTTTGATGTCATCTTAATAATGTTCGGTTGCTTGTTCATCTGCATTTGTGGATGACACGGCCTTAACTCTTTCAATTCATCCTGCTCTTCCCTTTTTGAAAAGATCAGTAACATTGCTAATATTCTCCCAGTGCTGATTTGGTTGAATATGGCATATTTATTTGTCAAAGGCAGATGTCCTGTTTTATTAAATATCTAGCCTAATATTCACACTTTTGTTTTTATTTAACACAACATGACATTAGAATTGTATAATTTTCAGACATGAGTTCTGTACATCTAGTCATCCACTGACAGTTGGGATTTATTTTAAAAATATGTTAACTCTGGACTGGAGCGGTCTGGGAACAGTTTGGATCTAGTAACGTATGAGTCATGAGGGGAGTTATTTCCTTGTTCTGTAAGTATTTTGACTGATTCAGGCAGTAAATATGCAGCCTGATGAGACATTAAAAGTTTATCTATGGAAACAGCCCCTTTGGTCTATTTAGCTTCATCTATGACCACAAGGTGGATCTAGGAGTTCAAATGTTATAGAAGGATAGCTTAGGCTGTTTCCTTACTCTGTATGGTGCTGTAACTCTTGAGTTATTCAGTGAAAATCAGCGATTTTTTTCAATTTTACACTGGAAAGCTATTTTCAGCTGTAAAGACATTCGTGATAATGGGCATTCTTAGTCATGAAAAGAATCTGCTAATACTAGATTTCAATTTTAGTAATGAAGTCCTAGAAAAGGAAAATCAAATCACCAAAAACACCAGTAGCATTCCAGAAGAACAGTACTGGGACTGGTACCAGCAGAGCAGGGCTAGTTTTAGTCCCAGTATAACTTCCAATATGGATCCAGTGGCTGCCAGCTCTGCCACCTTAATAGATGCTGGGGGGACGAGAGGATTATAGCCCTTTGATACTCTTGGTACAAGCACAGAGCATAGATGAAACTAGTGAAAGAGGGAAAAAAATCCTCCAAAAACCTAACCTCCAAAACTTAGAAATAACTCAGGCTGTACGGATTGATGAATGTAGCTTGCGCATTCTCTTGAGGTTCAGCAAGGCCACGTATTTGCAGCTGTTACTGACACCTAGTTATGTCACTCAAAGTCAGAAGGACCATATTGAACTAATAAGTGGTACAATTTGACTATGTAAAGCAGTGTGCCATATTAACTTAAATTGTACCAGAGATAGCAATTCTATTTCTGACTGCAAAATAGCGAAGACCTGTTTAACGACTGATGTTATGATGGTTCAGTCCTGATCCTGCTAATAGCCATATCTTTGTGGACTTAAAGTCAGCTCTGTCAGTTAGAGAGGAGAAAATCAAGTAGGCGGGGAAATCTTTGCAAGATTAAAGGTAGTAGGGGATCTCCATGCAGCTTTAACAGCCCTAGGAAACACTTCCACTAGCTCTAGATGAGCGAACCTCAGGATGAGAGACACTGCAAAGTACAGCAGCGGAGGGGAGGAGGGAAAAGAGATACCTTTGAGGAGAAGAAATGAGTACATGAGGGAAATCATGAGAACGCGCTGCTGGGGACTATAAGAGGCAGATTCATGCTTGGAAGGGGCAAGGTCTAGTCTTTTATTAGAGGGTTTCAAATGCCTGCTAGTTTTTTAACAGAGAAGACAGAAAAGACTGAAGAAAGAGAAGAAAAAACCTCAACCATCCAGTCGCCAGATTTAAATTAAACTCAACTCAGGTGAACCCAATCAGGGAATCTGTGTTCAAAAAGGAAATCAGGAGACCTGAGGTCTTAGGAACTGCTGACTCAAGGAGGAAGAGCAGGTGTTCATGATATTGCAAATGTCTCCACGTGAAAACCAGAAGCCACTTTTTGACGTCATCAGTTGGTAGGAAGGGTATTTATTTGCTTTAATTTGTGCTACGTAACCTCCTCTACACCCAAACTGCAGAGGCTCTAAGCCTAATTCAGCTTTAGGAACAAGGAGCAGTGCTTCTGTTTAAGAATGCTAAATTTTTGGCTCAGTAAATCTCTAGTCTGGTCCTTATCATAACCAAGATAAATGTCATCTCATATGGATGATATGTAAACTGAGAAGGGCTTGCGTATTTGCATAATTTAATACTGGACCAGACTGTAGACATCACGGGATTATTGGAAGGATAACTTAATATTTTTGTAAAAGTCTGAAACACAAATCTTTCAAATTAACAAGATGAACAGTGTGCCTAGGCTTGAGTGCTTGCCAGATTTTCTGATAATAGTTTTTTGCCTCACTTTAACATAGTTTTAATCTGTCACCCTTGAAGATTATGAATAGCTAATTCACAGATCTACAAATTTTAAGGACATAGGGACCGTAATGACCTTTTAGCCTGATCTCTTGTATAAAGCAAGTAAAAGGATTTCCCTGAACTGGTTCTCGCTTCAAATCTAATATCTTAGCACTATGAATTAATTAAGAACCTTTGGACTGGGTTAGAGCAAAGGTCTCTCAAGGCCGTGTCTGTTGGTATTCAGTCTCCAACACGATCGTTGGTATACGCTTAGGGAAGCATATGTGTAACAAGACATATGTGGTGTGATCCTTTTGACAAAATCCTTTTAAAAGACATCATTTCAAAAAGCGTCCAGCCTCTGTCTAGAAGTTCCAAGTTGTTGCTTATGCGCACAGTAACAAAATTAGATTTTTTTTTTCAGACAAACTGAATTTAGGGAGGGAAAAATCCTTTTGCAGGATAAACTCATGTCCAAATAACAAAGGTGACATCTCAGAGTTTCAAATGCTCTTTGTCTTCCTTCTACTGAGGAACTTGTGTTGCAGAGAGTTCCTCTTTGGAAGAAATACAGAGCAGACTGCTGTGGAAACAGATGAGAGAGAGTGCCTGGCAAAGACCAGTGGACAGCAGCAGGAGGAAGTTTTGCTCTCTCCTGTGATCTAGCGCTTCATGTGAGGTCAGTCACGGAGCAGGATCTAGGTAAAATTATGCCTAAGGTTTCAGTCATGTGAGGAGCATGGACAAAGCTGAGCCAGGTCTGCAGGAGTCCTATCTTAGACATTTGGGTGAGATTCATTTAACCAAATGGCCACATTATACATTCGTACATCTGATCTGGTTATTCAAAAGACCCTTTATAGTCAGTGAAGAGAAAAAAACATTTTTTTGGACATGATTCCCTCTTCTATAGTGGATGTCTAAAGTAGGTCAGTTGAGTTATTCCCTAAAATTGCTGTTTTTCTCCTGACCGCAAAAGATAATTTCCTAAAAATGTAGACCTCCGCACTATGGTATGTCTTCACACTATGTCTGGTGAGGTGAATCCTGCCCTCAGATGCTGTTTTTCCTTAATTTGTACAGAGAATGAGGTTGTGGAATGAAGTGACCAAAAGAAGTTGGGATTGCTGGATATTTGTAGAAGTGGGGAAGAGCAAGTGCAATAGATTGCTACAGATATATCTTAGCTTTGTTCACAAAGTCTGAAAGCTTATTCTGACCAGGTGAAGGGCATATTGCCTTGCTGGGGGGGGGCAATGGAGAATGACTACTTGTTCTTCCAGGCTTTTGAGTGCGACTCAAAGCATTTCTGGTCTTTATAAGGGATGTGAGGCAAATCCAACATTATCCTCAGCGTTGTTATTAATCATAGGAAAAAGGATTCAGTAAAAATACATGTTTTTGATTTGAAGTGGAAAGGACAACTTGCCTTCTTAGAAATCCTTTTTATGTGAAATAGGTCGGAGACGTCTGAGATGAAATGTAACTATTTAGTTAACAGCCAGGGGTTCATAGGGAGACTAAGTGATATGAAGTTCAGACCTAGAGGCAAAATAATGAGTGTAGTTATGCGATCAGCTGAGCCTTTACAGTCACTCTCCAAAGAGAGAGAGCTCCACGCACTTGCTTGGGCTGGAGTTGCACACGACCTCGAGAGTGCTCAGGGCACAAGGTTCCCAGCACTATAGACAATGGGAAGTTTGCAGGCAAAATCGAGGGAGAACTGCTTACGTGCTAGGCATAGATCCAGATCATATTGTACTCTCTAAAGGCTAACTGTCCTCCAGTGCAGTGTGGTTTTATTCCAAAGGAATGAGCTGAGAAAATAAGCCTTTTTTGTCATTTCAGGTATTCTTCTTTACTGTCACGCTGAAAAAATCAGCATGAGAGTTAGGAACCAGAGAGGACTGTCTCCTGAAGAAGCAGGAGGCTGAAAGCAACTTGGTAGTTGATTTGTGTGTAGTTTGGAGGCTGCAGGAAAAATTCAGGGAGGAAAGTAGTTTGAAAGCATCCAAAGGATTTCATTAAGCTGTTTGCCTGCATTCTGCAGTGAAATAAGAGGATTAGCTGAACAGAGCGAGAGCCTCAGGCCCTAGAGCATGGCAGACACCCAGCAGTGAGGACCATGGAGAAATCCGCACATGTCTCTGGCCACTAAAACAGTGCGAAGGTCCTGTCAGTCAACTTTCAGCACAAGGGTGGAAAAGGGGCCTAGTCACCAAGGGGAAGCTGAGGATGGGCCAGGAAAATACTGTAGAGTTTTCAAGAAATGGCTACCAGCCTGAGGTTTATGCAAGTCAGTTGTCTCCCCGTAGCTCTGCTAGAGAAGGCTAAACCCTGGCAAAGAGCAGTGTATACGGAGGATAAAGTGCTACTGGTAACTGTGTACTCAGGAAAGATTTCTGAGCTTATCTGATTGTTTTGTGTTCAGCAATCAACATGGGAAGCACAGTAAATATTAAACCATCTAAGCCAATCTGTTTTTTTTTCCTATAGTTCTTCTTCAACTGCTGATCGTAGCAGAATAGTCCATCCAGGCAGAAAAGATTGTCAGAAAAAGCAAAAAAAAAGACATTTCTTTCATCCTTCAGACATTTTTCATCAATCCCTTTTCACCAGCAGGATCTCTTTCTTTTACCTCCAATCTAGTTTCTTTTCAAATCAATATTATTTCTTTCACCAAACACTGAGTCCTTTAATAGAATCTAAGTGTGTTCTTTAATGGGCATGAGAGATGCTAATAAATCATGGTAATAATTAGCTGGAATGATCATGCAACAAAAACTTAGTGCCATCTAAAAAACACTTAATGCATGGGCTGAAATTTCTCATTAGACTAAGAAGCATAAGGTTCTTTGGTGCTATGACTCAGAGAAGAGGGACTATCCTGCTGATGAGATTGTGCCCAAAAGCAGAAAGAAGTACTTTCTTTCGGAATACTTTTACTCCTGATAACACAACTAATTGCACAAGTTATCTAAAATATGTCTTTGTCTCTATTTCTAGTTATTATACTAAAAAAACATTACAGATGTCCCTGACTCAAGGAAAAAAAAAAACTTAGGATCCTTTGCTGTTCCACAAGTATTACTTTGAGTCTTTCCAGTATCCAGCAGCAATGAATATTTTATGGCTTGATAGGCAGTTCACTAGACTGAGATGTAAGCCGGTTTCAGAAAACTGGGGAAATAATAGCCAGACTGGCCTGAAACTCACAGTTTTCTGGATCACATCAGCAATCTCAGGCCCATCGCAAGTGTAGTCAGGCCAGATTGTGAGCAAAGCTTCATCAAGTTCAGGAGGTGAGAAATTACTTGGGAAGCAAGGAGATCTTTTATTGCAGTCCTTAGCTAAAGAAGCAATGAACTTAAATGGCAAAAAGAGACATTTAGGCTAGATAGTAGGGAAAACTTTCTAACCATAAAGGTAAGGCAGCTTTGGCACATGTTCTCTGGGAAAGGTATGGGGTCTCCACCATCAGAAGTCTTCAAGAAAACATTAATCAAACTTTTGTCAGAAATGACAGGATAATCATGACTCTGCTTTGGGGCAGGAGACAGATAGAATGACCTCCTCTTGTCTCTTCCAGCCCTAATTATGCTGCGCAAATTCCATATATCCCATATTTGCAAACTGTCTCTGTCTTTGGACCTCAGTGTAGTTACACTGATTTGCGCCACGGATTTGTATGTGACTCACGTTCACATGTCATCAACTCCTCAACAGTTTCTCACTGGTGACGACCAAGCAGTCAGGAAGCAGTATCTAGCCTCACTTAAACAGGCTAGTGAACGTACCCTGATGGAAATATTTTATTGTGGTGCAAAGATTTTGCTGCAACGTCCTCTCTACTACTTGAGTAAGTGTTTAGGAAGCAAGTAGACTGATATCTGAAAACCTGAAACTGCAGATCTTATTGATCTCTTGAAGCTATTAAATGATTGAGCAGGCAGTACACCTAGCAAATTGAAGAGCGTTGCCAGTTGGTGTAACGTGGAGGAGCTCTACTGACTTTGTTGCTAATTTATAATGGTCTAAGGTTTGCCCCACTGAATCCTGAATTAAATTTTTATATATTTGTGAACTATTTATGCTGTATAACAGATCAATACTTTTTAATTGGTCACCTGATTTGGGACAGATAAAAGGAATATTCCAGTATTCTCCAGGGTCAATATGTAGGGGCCTTAAATGGTGAAAGATACTGTGGTTTATGAATGGAAAAAAAAAATCCTGGGATGGGAAAGAAAGAGTGTGATTTACCTAAATATCTTTTCTATCTTTGACATGAATAATACATTTTCACAAACTGACGACAAACGTAATGTCCTTTTAGAAGATGACATATCATTCTTTATCTCCCTTTAAGAAAGAGTTATTAATTTTGAAAAATCTTCTCTTTCTGAATTTCTTTGCATTTTGTATGAGCCATAAAACCTCCAAGGAATTATTTGAATTTCAATACCATCTCACGCTTTTATTAAAACATACTCTAACCCTGCTTCAGTAATTATCATGAAGATAAGACCCTTATTTCTAAAAACTGAAATCTCTCAGTAATTTCAGATTTGGTTTAAGTATCCTTTCGTTAAATAATTACTGAGTAACACTATAAACAATTTCTCCGTGATAGAAAACGTCACAAATTCCTTCCTTATGCTTCTGTAGTTTCTGCTTTGCCAGTGTATTTTATGAGGATTTATTACAAATGACACCTTGAGTTAATAATATAAAATACCTACTAGTTTCATAATCATCACTGCAGTGCAGAAAGCATTAGACTTACAGTAGTTCTGCATTGACGACGTCAATAGATTTACTGCATTCATTTCCTTATGCAAATATTCCAAAAACATACATTACTTTAGACCCTTCTATAGTGTATTACCTACATATGAGGGTACCAAAGCCTATGAAAATGCAGGGTGGAGTTTAAAATTGACAGTATAAGTCTTGTTGTTCCTTCCTCTGTTGTCCTAATATCAGGCCTCCTTTAACATTGGATTCTGTGAACATATAAACTTCTGCAGAGTTCTTACAGTAAGAGAGGGGCTGTTAATGGTCTTAACATGACAGGCTAGATTGGGATTTGTAGAGAAGAAGGTGCAGCATGTTGCTTCCCCTAGAGTAGAGCAGGGACTGAACAGGCATCTGTAATGAGTCTACATGTGAATTAAGCAGAGGTTTATCATGCCTTCTCTCTCCCTGTGTAGGCATACATCGCTCTGCTTCTGCATGGTAGAGGTTACTTCTCCCTTGCCTGCAGGACAGCCTTGTTTCCTCCTGAAATGTGTCCTTGTCCATCTTTTTCCTGCTTCCCCAGGTGAAGTGTAGCACTCTGCTTTTGCCACGCTCTGCTACCCAAAGCGGGTAGTGGAAGCTCTGCTTTGCTGTTGGATGCTTAGCTGTCTCGCAGGGAAGTAAATGTTGGTAGTATAGAGAGTTATACTGTAAGATCCCTGGGGCAGAAATCGTGGACTTTGCTCAGCTGATCTGGAAAAAGAGAGAGTTGGAAGGGATCCTGAGAGATCTTCCTGATCTTCCTTTGCTGTTACCCGGAGCAGGATCAACTTTCCTTACATCTTGTCTGACTCAGTCTTGTCTTGCTTACTTTTAAACATCTTTGCTGATGGAAACTTCCCAGACTTCCCAGCTATTTATTCTATTGGCTCAGTCTCCTTACCACTACATTTGTTTCCTTATTCTAGCCTTCTCTATGACAATTTAAGCCCGTTACCTCTCTGTGACAAAGTTTAAGTCCATTTTGCTACACCTCTATTATGCCTTGTTTTTATTCTCTGGACTCTCAGTGCTTTATATTTCCTTCTTGAAATATAATGCTCAAAATTGAACACCCTACTCCTAATATGGCACTACTAATGCTGAGTAGATGGCAACATTTACACACCGTACTTGGCAGACAATATTCATGTTTATTCATCCCAATATGAAATTTGATTTTTTCACAGCAAAGTGATATCATGCTGTTGAGTCATGCTCTGCTTCTGTACCGTTAGATCCATCTCTGTACAACTGCTACCTGGTCTGTTGCTCATCTTCCCATATTTGTGACATTAACTATGTTGATAATTTTATGATGAACTTACTTTTCTCCACAAATTATCTTAGGAACCAGAATTTAGTAATCCTAAAGTGTACCTGATCTGAATGACCATTACTTTGCTGATCTTGAAAGACATGATAATCGAGTTAGATATCAATAACTCTCTGTTCTCTACTTAGCTGGCAAACAGATAGCCAATTACATGTCAAAATAACGTAAAAATAATGCATAGTAATCAGCGATCAATTTTAGAACAATTCCTTTGGGTCAGGTACAATCAACAGCACTTTCATAGACTAATATGTGGAAATATGCATAATTCTGCAGAAGAACCTATCTTAATTAAACACGGAGGGTATCTGGAATCAATACAGATGGAGAATGCGTTCACGTTAATCTTATTGAAGAAGATGTCTGTGTTTAAATTTTGTTTTAGGAAAAGAATAATGCAGAGAGTTGCAGTGACATCTTGAAGTCCTTCTGCTACTGCTGTCATGGGAGTTTGTTTGAGAAAGGTCTATAGGTTTCAAAATCTGCATTTAAAGTGATTTTATTAATAAATAAACATAGGTGAATTAATACGTGCAAGATAAATTTGGCAAAGGTAACAATGGAAATAAATAGAAGAAAAATTAAATGGATTAATACATTTAATCGGTCTTAGGTTGCCTAATGAACAATTAGCCTAGTATTTAATCCCTTTCAGTTCATTCAGTTCTGCAGTTCTTATTCTCTAAAGATAAACATGGATGATTCCAAACGTGCTTTTGTTTTTGAAACTACTCATATTAGTATTACATTGTAATCATTGGCACAAAAACTGTCTTATAAACGGGAATGAACAAAACTGGGAAATGTTAGAGCATATATTACCTGGTGCTTTAAAAAGAGGAGTTGCAAAATATTGCAGCACTTTAAATAGTAAAGACTGAGGTGACTACTGCTGATTTAATAGAGATGGGCCTTTACATGGAAGCTGTTTTTTTAAGGCTTTGAGAACAAACTGTTCAGCATCCAATCAATGGCATTACAGTGTTAGGCTCTACTAACTATGATCAGACAGTGTATTTTAGGTATCTAACTTAATTAGCGTGATCTAAGTTTAAGAGACACCTCAGCAGTTCAGACAAGTGTTCAGGACTGCTAAACTCTGAAGCCATTTGTCATCATCAGTGGAAGGAAGGAGCACCAAGCTGCATCCCACTAGTTGCCTGAATGTGTCCCTCTGTGTCTTTGTAGTTCAGACTGTAAAAAGTCCTCTCTTACATGGAAACTAACCACCTTTTTCACCCAGTTCATCCAAGCAGTGCTTATTTAGCAGCCTCAGTGTGATGAGGTTAGATACAGGGTGGAGGAAAGGGGCTACTCTCATCCACAGTGGTAGCTTGTGCTGTAGTATAGAGCCAGTCCGGTTAAACCTTCAAAGCAGCTGCTTGCTTGTCCAAAGGGAATTTAAATTAACAGTCAGGAACTAATGAGATGGACCGAAAGTGTTTGAACTTACTGAGATATATTAAAATATCATATTGATTAGTTTGAAGGCTAGAGGGGACCTTTTTGTTGCAATGTTAAGGTGCTCCATGAAATGCTGTAGAGAATTGAGTCAATGCTTTTCATTTTTTCTTCCTGTTTTGTGTGCTAATTGCTGATCTCATCTGCATGATCCTACTAGCTGCAAAGTATTCTCTGAGGACCCTTTGGGGCAAGTACCTGTCGCTGCTCCATCAGGACCCCTGTAACATTATTTGTGTCCTAGCCAGCTTGAGATATGTCCTAGGCTGGCCAGGGAAAAGTTTATCTTAAACACAGAAGATAAATTAAACAAGAGAGGCAGAAAGTGTGCCTAGGAGGCATGAGGTTCTGGATTCTTGCCTAATGCCATGCTTATCAGGCTTAATGTAGATGAACTCTTGTGTGAGTTTGCCAGGAGCAAAGTCAAACTTCTCATCTGAGATTTCCTGATGCGTTGCTCCATAGTCATGATACTTAAAGCAAGAGCAGCTTCTGCCTTTTCACAGTCCTATAGTTGGACTACCCAAATGTCTGTATCCGTCACTAATCTCTACAGCGTTCACTGGTACATCTTAGGCTTGGTGTTGGCCTGAAGGCTTCCTTGTACAAATGGCTGCAGAGGCATCCCTCCATGATCAGTGAACCTCTGCTTGGTTTCCACAGTGCTGAGACCCTGCAAGATGGAGATTTCAGGCCTCCAGGGAGCTTGTCTTTGACTTACAGACCATCATGCTGTTGGCTGAAGTTAGTGATGACGATAGTCACTTCCCATCCATACTCAACAATGCAGCAGTTAAGCATCCGTTTATTTGGCAATGATTGAATGAAGAGAAGCCATTACCCTAATAGGTATCTGTGATAAAGATAGTGCAAAAGTTGATTTGAACCATCTGAGGAATTTTCTTCTGAAATGTGAGTGTGGATGGGAGGACAGGCTATTGTTTAGTTGGAGCCACATGTATTTGTGAACTAGAAATGAATGACCAGCATCAGTCAAGACAAAAAAGCAGCAAGCTGGAAGGTGATAGGTAGGACAAGCACGTTAGAATGGTCCTGAGAGACTTAGAGAGCTATTTAGGCAAAATGCAAGCTGGAGTGAAGCTTGGAGCATATAACAAAGAAATGGCACGAAGGATTTTTTTGAGGAATGTTGTATTTAAGATAAGTGAAGTAAAGTCATTCATCAGCTATACTCATCTATCGGGTACAGGTTCAAATGGGCAACTGGAAAACGTCCAAAAGAAAACAGCAAGAATAACAAGATTCTAAAAAAAGGGCACAGCTGAAAGAAAAATAGTTATTTTATTGAATCAGTAGAAGAGAAGGCTGAGGGGAACATTGCATAAATGAATGTTAAAAAGCCGAAGCCCAACAACTTTGCTGTGTAAAAGGCTGGAGTGAAAAGGAAAGTACTAAACTGCTCTTAATTTCTATGGCAGAGAAGACAAGAGCGATAGGCTCAATGGCAAAGAGTGGGATTCAGTTAGATTTTAGGAGACTTGCTATCTTTAAGAGCAGTAAAGCAATAACATATACTGTTTTAGGAGGCTCTGGAATCTCTGTTCTTGGAGATTTTAGAGGGAGAGGATCAACAAATAATAGGAAAGGCTCACAGATAGTTTATATTATCTTTGGATGGCGGGGGGATGGATTAGATGAGGTCCCTATCAATGTAATTATCTATGGAACTATAAACGCTATGTTTAGGAAAATGGAATATTGTGTACAGTCTTTGAAAATGAAAACCTTACATCAGGAAGGCCTCTTTCTATCCCTTTCTATACTAATGGATACTACATCCTTGCAGGGTAGATCCTAATTGGAAGCGTGCATCCTTTTCAGGAAATTGTAGGGACTTAGGAACTCTATTATTCTCTGAAACTGCTCCCTGGACACTGATTTAAAGCATCTAGGTCTAAATGGAGCTATTTGCCTGCCTCATTCTGTCAGACTGGTGAATATGGAGTAGACGAGCAGGTTGAACGAATAAGTGGAGTCTTGGCTCCACCTTCTTGCCTACTGATCAAGGTGCCAGGATCGAGTGAAATTTTAGGGTGTAGCAATATTTCTCATGGATAAGCAGGAAACGAGGCATTGCTGGGTCACACCACTTCCTGCTGCTACATCTGGGTGGTGCAATTCATCCTTTGCCCAAGATGCCTGTGCTTCAAGTCACCTTATACATCCTACAACCAGGAGTTACTTCCAGACTAGATTCTGCTTCCCTTCTTCATCCTGAATAATGCCACTGGGAAAGTGTTCATCTGCACTTGATCCTCAAGGCATTAATGTTAAGCTCCACCTCTCAGCTTTGTCCTATATACCTGTTTCTGGGAGAAATCTTGGTCAGATCGACTGGTATTAACGAGAAATTTGTAGTCTGTAACGATCTTGAAAATGACAATAAAACAATAAAAAAGGAAATCAATCTTTCCCTGTTTGTCAAAGGTTTCTAGTGCTGTTGAAGTGCTTGATATTTCACATAGTCTTTCAAATAGTGTTTGAAACTGTTAAAATAAAGATACCTTTCCCACATTTTCCTTCTCTGTCTTTCACAAATGGTGGTTCTCTTGACCTTCTTTTCCTGTCTTTCTTTGCTTAGAGGATCAAAGCTCTTCTGTTTATTTCTTTTTCTCCTAACCAGCTTCTGGAGTGTTAAAAAGCACCATCAGTATACTGAGTTTACATTACAAACAAGTTAAAATTCCCAGTCTCTCAGAGCTTTTCTCCTAGGATACCAAGACAAGCAAAGTTCAGCTAAACTGCACAATTAATCTGAGATCACTTCTGAATGAAGAGGAAAAGGCTGTTTTAAGCATGGCCATTCTCTTCTTGAAGATTTAAAGTCTGCTTCAGAAAGCAAAAATTATTATTCTCTGAAAGTTATCTCCCTTTATTTGTATTCTTGGAACTACCCCCTTGAATCATCTTCCCCTTCCACTCATAAAATCGTCTTAGTGAATCGACTGTAGGATTAGCCATATGCAAATATAGTCTTATCGACAGCTGCATTGACAAGGTAGTGGATGAAAAAGGACACTGACTGTACATTGCTTTTGCTAGAACAGCAATTGTTTTCGTTCTGCTATGAAGACCCTGAGACAGACAGCTGATTTGTTGGTTCTGAAGAAAACACTCTTCTTCAAGGTAAAAGTATCCTGTTATAATAGTAGAATGAATAAACGTGTGGTGGCTGGTTTGGAGGATTTGGCTGAAACAGACTTCATCGCTGATGTACCACTCCTACATAAATGTTTACTACCCTCTTCTCGGCTTTTGAGAGCAAAGAGAGTAACCTGATAACTCAATCCAGGACATCAATCCCGTGTAGAATGGGTGTACACCTCTATAAGAAAACACATTGTCTATTGATCTCATTGTCTGTTATTGTCAAAGCTCGTCAAAAGCCCTATGGTTGCAAGGAAGAAAGTAAGCAAATGCGGTTAAAAGAGCCCAAGGGATGACATCAAAAACAGTTTAAGGGTAGATTTGTCAAGAGTACTTTAGCATATTTGAATAATATTTGGAAAAAAATACTAAGAAGATTCCTTTAAGCTTTCTAAATTTTCTAGTAAAATATCACTCTCTGTTGCACTTTGTAGACAGAGATTTCAAAATGACTAAAAGCAGACCCTTATTAATGTCTATACAAATAATGTGCTGTACAGGCTAGCAATGCAAAATATCCTTTTCATAACATTTTTTCTAAATTTTATTGTAGTATTACCACTCAAGCCATGATTTTCCCCCTTTTTACAAGAGAAAGACCTAATATACTGACAATATATATCTTTTAGCAGGTAAAAACAATGCGTTTCATCTTTTGTTTACTCGAACATCTAGAATCTTTTAAAGTGGAACCCAATCTGGTGTCAGTTGACAGAAGAGATTTCCTTTTGACTGTATGAACTAACATAAAAATGTCATTCAAAATCAATGACAAAAAGCCAGAAAGTCCATGGCCGTATTCTCAGTTTCAGAGTGAAATTCAACACTCAAATAAATACAAAATCTCAGCAAAAACTTTGAAGCTTTTTGCAAACGTCCTCTTCTTGGCAAAGCCAATTATATTATAGCATAGAATACTGATTTTTAAACATTCGTGTAGATTAAGATCATTTTTGACTTTCCTTAGCCATGTGTACTGATTCCAGCAATGGCTTTGGATTAGTAAGAGTAAAGAGGAAGAGTAAGAATTTCAGAACCCAACCCCATATGTTTTAGTACACAGTATCTTTTTCTTTCTCTCCGCCTCCATCCTTTCATCTATCTATCTTCTCTTCTCATGGAAATATATGGGAGTAATGGAAAAAAAAAATCATTTAATCTCTCAATGTGATATGAATTCTGGAAACATCCCAGAAGTTTGCATTGTGATTTTTGACAGATCTCTCTGTCTATGAGATTCTTACAGTAGGGTAGGTACTTTCAGCTAAGCATCATTATGTATTTATCGCACACCTGTAGATGCATAGCATTATCACAGCAATAGCTTCTCACGCTTTCCTAAAAATCTCTTCACTGGATGATACAATTATTTTGAATGCATTGAATAATAGCAAAAAATATACACAGTAATTATAAAATAACATAGAAATCGCCTGACAGAAAGCACAAGATCAAGAATAGTTCAGCCAAAGACTTCCTATGAAGTATACATATAGAAATATTCACACAAGCACAGCCACAAGTCTTCCATCAGGAAGATGTTTCTCATACAAGCTGGAGCCAGTATAGGATAGAAGGAGTCCTAATCACAGCTACGTTAGATAACAGAGATGCCAACCATGCAGATGCTGTAAACTGTATATTTAGATCTTCAAGCGGCCAAGAACTGTGGTGCATATCCTACTCAAGAGAACCAGTGTCAACAACGTCAAGGAAAGTCCAGGATCCTCTAAGGCACACGCAAGCTTTCTATAGGGCTCCCCTTCTCACCAGAGAGGCAGAGTGTATCTAGCCTGCAATTCACTTTCTTCCCACGACACCGGGCTTGGGTTGCCCAACAGGGTTGCTCCTGCACCATCACAGTCCTGCTGCTGATTACATAGTGGTGCAACGGGGAGCTATACTGGAATTGCTCATGGTCCTTACAAAACCAACAGCTGGGAAAAAAACAAAACCCAAACAAACAGAATGTTGTATCTTTTCACTTGCCACTGATGAAAAAGCATTTAGGGGCAGACTCGAAAAGATCTTAGTGCCTGCAGAGTCAACACCTGACTATTGCAAGAAAGTCTCTAGCAATCCATTCCTTTTGCAAATTAAGCAATTTATTTAGATGTTAAAACGGGGGTTGTAAGATTTTCAAGTCCTTTTGAAATGATGTCCCATCCTATACTTCATAGGTCAGTGTAACAGCCTTTGGTTTGACCACATAGAATTCAGTGATTATTACAGATCAGTGATGTCCCGGGGTGCTAGATTTGGCATCTGCCTCTGGTTTAGCTGGAAGAGGTTTAAAGAGTCACACCATGCAGTTAGGCAGCCTCTCATCAGCTACAAATCTCAGCCAGCCTCTCTGTAGGGCTAATTCCAGGGAAGAGTCCTAGCATTGCCAAATCTCAGACTCAGTAAATTGCCTGCAGGGTTCTCCTTTGCAGACTGCAAGGTAATGTCTCAGTCAGCCTAACAACACATGCTTCTGAGCACCAGCCACCACAAGCACAGGCTTTGCAGAGCGCTGGATTAGACAGTTTGTGGATCAGCTATTAGGACAGTAATCTCCCCAAATGTGGCACTATAGGCAACACAGAATACAAATTGCCCCTGATTTGTGTGTGGACTCATTTGTGGAGCTTTCCACAGAAATGGAAGCTAATGTATGAATCTTGTTATTTTCTCGAATGTAGGTGCACTTGGTTACTACATCCTGCACATTTTCTGTTTGCTCTGTTTTCCATCAGCAATGTCATCTCCTGGGCAAAGGTTTTTCAGTTTTCAGGTTCGTTTCAGCTCCTTCCCCTGCCTCCTCCTCCTCTGCACTAATGGGAGGTGCACTTCCTCACCAACAAAGCTGTATCACCCTTGGCTCCTCTTCTCCCTTTTTCTCTTTTTGGTAGTCCTTGCATCCACCCTTTGTCTTTGCTTTTCCTCAGTTTTCAGTTTTTCCAGTTCCAAACTTTTCATACTCTTTCCCTATTTCATTCTTCCCTTTGTCCTCTCTTCAAGCACCCCTCATTTTCTTGAGAGAAGTCGCAGTTCTTCTCACCCTCAATCTATACCTGCCTTTCTCAGCATCCCTCATCTCTGGTTGATTCTTAAAGAGGTACTCTAAGACTAACATTTTTATCCCTCTTCTCACGAACACCTTTCTTCTAACACATTAATTCTCCTAATAAAGTTCTGACCAACTAACTGATAGACTTTTGGTCTACCCATGATGCTTTTGACTTCCTTCTGCCCCATGTCTGTGCTTTCTTGGTTCTCCTCTGGACTCAAGACTATTTCTCTGTTGACTTCTTAGGAGACTCCATCAGACTGCATCTGCTTCTGCTGTTCTTACTGCACTGCCCCCCCTGGATTTTGCCCAGAGCCCATGCATGACGATGAATTTCCCCTCCTTCCATCATGGATATGTTATTTTGTTAATTTGTCCTCACCTATGGTCACTGTGTGCTGATATCTCGTAAGATTTCTTTGCACCACAGACTTTCAAATTCTCTTACCTTCCTCCTCTCCACCTAGCTTCTTCATCTTCTCTCTGAACACCTCAAATTACTCTGGAAAAATCAAATTTATGACATTTTCTCTGCTAGTTTGCCCTCACCTCCCTCTCTGATATTGTTTCCTTCCTCAGTCAATACCGTTGAAGGCAATCCTCTGCCTTGCTAAATTTTGCAGTTGCCACTTCTGTAACATGTGCAATATTGCCCTGCTAGTTAGACCACCTGGTAATTTCTAATCTCATTGATGAGATATTCTTCTCCATCATCTGCACCTGCTTTCCAGTCTCTTCCACTCACAACTGACTTACCAGGCCATTTACTTTTCCCCCAGCTTTAATACTCATCCGAGTCTTATTATTGCTTCTATGTTCCTTTTTTATCAAGCTATTTTTTCTTCTCTTTATTTTTCCCAGTTTGTTTCCTGCAGCTCTTTCTATTTTCCTCAAACCCTTTCTTATCTTCATAAGTCCATTTTTTTTCTCTGTTCACCTTTCCAATGGAGCATTTCAGGGTCTCACAACATCTGCTAAAAGTCTGCCCAAGTTCCCGTTTCGTCTTCGAAATGTTCATAACCCTTTCCCTCTTTATGCTCCTTGCTTGATGCATGTTCCGTATAGTTTATATAGTACATATAGTGCTTTGGATGTACTAGGAAAGTGACTTTCACGGTCAAGGTCGTCTCTACCATCAAGGGCAAGCAATGTGCTAGACTTTAAAGCACGCTGAAGGAAGCCTGTCTCGGTAGCTAGGTTAACACCATGCCTTTGCATGTGAATAAATTGGATCTTAGCAGGCTTTGAAAAGCTGCTGTACTACTATATGGGTTTTTGATATAATCTATTGATTTATACCAGGAGCCCGTAAGTTTCTGTATAAGCAGTACAATTGCGAACTACAGAAATGCTCTTACAGTCTCAGCATAGCTGTGAACGATAGCGTAATGACAGTTCCAACTACATCATTTAACATTTGATAGGACCAATATGAAAATAGAAGCAATATAGTTCTACAGCATCTTTTGGTGTAATTCGGTATAGCTCTACTAAATTCTCTTCTCTTTGACTTTAATAGGTTCATTGTGATCTACTCCAGATAAAAATTTGCTGAGTTGTTTTAGAAAGACATCTAGAAACATGATAGTATATTCCTTGCAGTATTTTTGAAATACTGAACATCCCTGAAATAAAATGTTGGAAAACCTTGTAGGGCAATAGTTAAGCCAGCAAATTCATTCAGGTCACCCACTGGATTCTGGGCTTACCTGAAAAGGAACCAGTAGCATAGATCTGTAACAGTTAAAACACTTCCAACAGCGAACTGTGTTTTGGTCCCAGTGGAAATAAGTCTGACAATTGCACTGACGATGTTCCCAGACATCATTGTGCCCATGAGAAATTCCTATTTTTTTGTCATTTCACACTTCTCCTATCAAAATAAACTCATGATTTTCAAGCCAATCTAAATTTTCATAAGAGGAAATGTGTCCCAGATTTTTCTGCCAGTTTAGGGGTAGACTATCACAGTAACGGCTGTGCTTATTAAGTTCATAGCCAGGAACAGGCGCAGAGATTTAGGAAGAAAGTGCCAGCCAAAGGCTGCAATCCGTCCTTGCCAAGAAAGGTGCCGGGCGTCCTTCCCCCACTGCCGTGCTCTGGACCATCCAGTGCCGGGTGCAGGGGCAGGGTGGCTGACCAGCCTTCTGCGGATACCCCTCCACTGCAAATGCGACCCACACGGGGGTTAAACCACAAACTCTCTGTATTTGGCAGCACTGGTGTGCTGAGCCAGAAGACAATCTTGTCTTTAACTCTCTGACCCAGACTAAGTTTGTATCACTTAGGAATAAGCATCTGGTTGAAACCAGCCGTCAATTTTATACCAATGAGCTGAAAGAAAAGCTAGTCAGTATTGCATGATCTTCTTCACCAGAGCTTATACAGCTTACCACGCTTTATATATTTTCTCACACAAACAATCATACTGTCTGATTCTGCAGCGTGTCAAACATCACTGTGTTGTTGTGTGGCATCCTGAGACTGATAGCAGGCCTAACATTTTATTAGCCAGAACAATTCATGCTAATTGATCAATAACTATTAAAAGACAAGTTTGAAAAGATAAGGTGCAGAAATCCTGATAAATATTTTATAGGGCTTGGGAAACAGCTTTCAAAAATGGAACAGACAGTGAAGTCTCTTCTGCAAGATGCTATTAGCACAGTCAACAAACTCATAGGCAGGATCCTGCGCCCCATAACACACTGCGTGGCCCTACTGGATTCACTTGGATCAAGAAAGAATTTAGCCCACTGAATTCAAAGGAAAAATTGCAAGATGACCCTAGGACAGTTGACATTAGGATGAGGTCACTTGGTCTTATAGCATTCTATATATGGGAGTCTGTGAGTTTCACAATAATTTACACTCCATAGGACACTTCCAGGGGAGCACTGTATTTGCACAAAACATCTGTACGGCTCTTTCTTTAAATGCCAGCATGTCTCCTTAAACCTTCTTCATTTCTAAATTAAGCTCCATTTATGTAATGCAAACTACTGAACTGAATGATACTGCTTTTCTTACATATTTATTTTTATTTGGCTTTCCAGTCTGATTTATTAGTTTGCTTCTTTAGACTTTAATTAAGTATAAAAATGTAAGTGGGTCCAGAAAGATACTTTACCCTTGTCTGTTGCTTTAGATTCACTCTTTTAATGAGAAGATTAGAACCTTACTCCTAGACAAGGTGTTAAAATTCGCCTTAAAAACTTTACTTCCAGAAGCTGATAAGTAGGTCATCAGCACAAGTAACCCAGACAAAGAACAACAGCAACTAAAAAGACCTCTCAGCTCTGGGACAAAATTCTTGGTATAATATATTTGAAGTTAATGGTACTTTGCTTATTTTTTAGTTATAGAGCAGTAAAGCAATTGGTGGATTTTCTATTTTAAAGCGGTATTTATTCTTTTACATCTACAACAGGACTCTGAAAATGCTGAGAGCAGCAGTGCATTCTTTTTTCAAATGAACAAACAAAATAACCACACAAATTAAAATACGATTTTTTTTTCCAGTAGAAGACAAATTAGCTCCCATTGTCCTTCGCAGTTATCAGTTTGTTAAGAATTTTCATGGATTGTTGTAAAGAGTGGAAACATTACGAGAGTACAGTTTTCCTGTTACCCCAAATGTGAATAAAATGCCTCAAAGTGTAATTTTCCCAAATGTAACCAGGGAAGTAACATTTTCTTGCAACAATTGCATTCATCAACATAAACAACAGCAGAATAAGCCATAACAATTTAAGTGGATTTGAAGAAAATGCAAAACAAAGTAGAGTCATTTTCCTAAAATATGCATTTAATCAGGTGGGTTGTGCGCTTTTCAAATTGTTTTCATGCATATTTAATCAACCTGAGACATATACTTATGCAAGCTGAAATAGGTACCAGTCTGTGTCCCAGGCTGTTCTGTTTCACAGTCTTCTGATGGAGATTTTTTTTCCACTTGAATTAATTATTTAAAAAATGCTCTAAAATCATCTTCAGCAGGTGGCATGGACTGAGAGAAAGCCAAAGAACTCAGAAGCTAGCAGCAAATCCTTGGCTCAGTTCAATGCAGTGTCAATGAGATGCCAAATTTTCACAAATTGCTTGTTTTTTATCAAGATTGCTGAAACGTAGGGATGGGTGTGTGCGCAAAATGATGCACTGAAGCACTATGATAACTTAGGGGGAAAAGTCCCCCAAATCTATCCCCCTCTAAACACTACCTACACACATGCATAAAGAAGCACTTTCTCACGCCCACATGGGTGTCTCAGTAGATAGATATGTGTGCCTGACACACATGGAGATTAAAAATATGTACCCACACACCTTTAGGTCTGCACACAGAGTTAGATAAACACCATCTAGGAATAAATGCACACTTCTATACATCTACATTTATACACACCTATATGCATCCAAGCACATATGGGCATAGGCACACACACACACACACACACACACATACACATAGCGCAACATAGGAATGTATGTCAGACACATGCACAGGCACATACTAGAAGCACATTCCTGTAGCTGGATGCATACTTACATAGACAAATAGATGCACAGGCGTATATGAGGGAGAGTTCATATTGACTCGATCATCCCTGCTAATTTATCCTTTCCTTTTGAAGCTTTCCAATTTTAGGACCTGGGATCAGCCAGGTCCCTGCAGGAGAGAGTCCTCAGGAAGAGCAAAGCCCTTATAGTGTTTCTAAGGTTTCCCCTCTCTCCCCCCTCTCTCCCAGCAGCAGATACAGGGAGAGGAGCCAGGTACCCAGCAGTGGTCTCCCAGCTGCTCCCTTGGCACTTTGCACCCTGACTTAAAACACACTCCACATCTCCTCCCCTTCCCCCCAGGGCTTGCCTCTGCGAGAGCTGGAACCTCCAGGCAACATCTGGATGCAGCGGCTCTCCCCTTGGCAAGTCAGCCCCTTGCACTGCCTCCCCCTCTCCAGCTGCAGAGCAGCAGGGTCTCCTTGCACCCTACCTGCCCTCCGCAGGGGTGTGAGCGCCCTTGCCAACCTCCATCACCTTCCCTGGCTCTTGGCTGAGCAATCATGCCTCCTGCCGGCTCCCCCCTTTGCAAACCACCTCCCTAAACTTTTTCTCTGGCTGCATAGTCTGCAGCCCCTCGGTCAGTGGCAACCTCTCATCCGGCAGGATGTGGGATGCAGGGACTGGGAGGTGGGGAGCAGGCTGCAGGGATTGGGATGCAGGGACTGGGATGCAGAGACTCAGAATGCAGAGACCCAGGCTGCAGGGACTCACGATGCAGGGACGCACGATGTGGGATGCAGAGAGGGGGGGTGCAGGATGCTGGTACTCAGCTGCTTACCGTATGGCGAGGGTAAGTCCTGATGAGTCTCTCTGGCTGCTCCTAGGCATCGCGGGCCACCCAATGGGCTCGTTAAACATCCACCGGAGAGTCTTGCCCCCCAAACTTGTGTGAGCTGCTTCCTCTGGGAAGAGTCATGCTTTCTCCCCCCCACCCTGGACCGAATCCGAATGGAAACTCATCAAGGCCTCCAAAACGGTCGGGGGGTACGGCTGGGGAGGGAGGAGAAGGAGAAGGGGGTAATGGGAGAGAGCAGCTGCGGTCACCAACTAATCATCCACTTCCTTCCCCTCTCTCCTGGAGCAGCCGCTTCCCGTTCATCTGAGCAACTTTGGCTCTCCTCAGCCAGGCAGCGCGGGTGCCGCCGCTTCTGGCTGGGCTTCCCTTTCGCCTCCTGGCATCTTTCAAGCTCTCCTCTCCTCTCCGGGCTAAGGGGATTGGTGCAAAGCCTTAAATTAGGCGGCGACTTAGAGTTGCAAATAAATAAGGCTTTAAACAAAGCTTTAACACCTAGAGTCGCGGAGACAAGGAGGGCGAGCCGGCCGGCCTTTGCAGACACTGCCTCTCCCCGCGAGTGCGTGCGGCGCTGCGGCCGGCGGGGGGCTGGCTGGGGCTTATCCCTAGCACTTAGGCACTGATTGCTTTTCCAGCCCTAACTTGGCAGCTGGCTGAGGGGGCTCTGGCCGGGCGTCCCCGGGCCGCCGTGCCCATGGCGCGGGCGCGGGTGCGCGGCGCGGCGCTCCCCGCCGCTGTTTAACCGCGGCGCGGCGCGGCGCGGTGCGGGCAGGGGCGCAGCCCGCGCCAGGGGGGGCCGCCGCGCCGCCGTCGCCTGGCAACGCCGCATCCCTGCCCCGCGCATCCCTCTCCCCGCGCCCCCATTGGACGGCGCCTCGCCGGGGCGCGCCCCCATTGGACGGCGCCCGGCCGGGGCGCGCCCCGCCGAGGATGCTCGGGCGGCGCGGTCTGCCGCGGCGGCTCCCCGCGCCCCCCAAAGCGCGGCGCGGGCGGCAGCCCGAGCGGACACCGCGGCTCACGCTGAGGCGTCCAGCGCGTTTTATCGCCGTCCTCCTGCCTTCTCCCTGCCTGATATCAAACCAGCGGCTCTGACAGATTTGCATCTGCTCTACATCTCTTAGCAAAAAAAAAATATATATATGTGTGTGTGTGTGTGTGTGTGTGCATGTGTGCATATATGTGTGTGCATATATATATGAATATATACATACATACACATGTGTATATACAAACATATGCACTAAATATCTCTATATACTCTCTATACACTATATATTATATAAACTATATAAGCACACATAATGTATATATACCACATATATAGTGTATATACACACATACATATATACACTTTGCATGTGTGTGCATATTTGAATATTTATATATAAAAATATACAAATATGTACTTATATATGTGGATATCGAAATATGCATATCCTGTGTATTCCAGCTGTCTGTATTCTGTCTGTGTATTCTAACTCTCTCACACAAGAGGAGAGAGGAAAAATAGTTACTAGGGTGGAACGCGGCAGAGTGCAGACACAAAAGGAAAAAGGAAGCTGCATTTTGTGCTATGCATATTTGAAAATCAAAGGTTTGGAGACATGGCAAATGTATATGTTGAGATGGTTATCACTTCTGAAGCACCACCGGGAGTGTTAGCAGAAGGTAATGGTCATAAAGAGGGAATTTAACATCATGAGGTGAGTGTGCTGTGTCAGAGTCAGTGAGGGTAGATGGGCTGACTTCAGAAAGGGTGAATTTAAACGGTGCTGCATGGGGCATTGCTGGTATCACATTTGGCTTCATTGCTCATTCTCTGCTATGGGGGACGGCGAGTAACAGCTGCTCCCTGCTAGTGGAGCGTAGTGTGGAGAGGGTGTCCGTGAAATCTGAACACCTCCCTCTCCATCACAGCTCTAGGTGGGATGCTTTGTGAATTTCTCACCTCTGACTGTTTAGCAGGGAGAAAACCATTACCCGCTTCTCCCCCGTGGACTTGCTCCAGCCCAGCTCCCCATCTGCGTTGCATAGACATTTGAGTACAGCAAAGAAAGAGGCACTGCTGTCATAAGCTGCAATCCAGCAACTCACAGGGGGCCCCTATTGTTCCAAGCAGGCCAGTTCCAACGAGGAATTAAGCCAGTTCAAAATAAAATGAAATAAAGAAATTCTTTCGCTGCTATTTAATATTTAATGTTAAGTTATTTAACATCTGCTTACTTTTGTGATCTAGCCATTACATTTGAGCTACTTGGCTAATTTTAAAGACATTCGTTTTTGGAAGCCAAGGACATTTGCTAAGATGTATGCACGCGTGAAACTGTTTCATTAGGGACCTCAAAGTGAAGCAGGAGGCAAACTGAAGGACTCTAGTCCCTCTCAGGGTTTCACTAGTAGAAGCTAGATTAAAATGTACATGAGGTGACACAGTAACATCAAGGTAAATTGAAATAAGTAAGAAATCAGTACCCTGTCATTTAAACCATAGCACAGTGTGACAGACAAGCCTGGCATTCCTTTTTTCAGACTCTTGAAGGCTAATTGTCAGGAAAGTGCAGTGGAAGGGAGGATCTGGTTCTGCATTGCCTTGCACACAGTAGTCATGGTGCAAAGTGAGTGTGAAGGTAATTTTTTTGGTTCGGTAGGATTTAAAATCTACTGTGTACGAAATCGGTCCACCAAGTGGAATTCATTTGGCTTAGAGATATTGTATGATTTGCAGCAGGGAACTTAGGGGCAAGGAGGTGATGTGGCCACTCATGCCTTTGCTTTGAGAGGCCTCTTTGCACTGATGGTTCACTCCTTTTTCCCTGCATGCTGCCACGCAAGCTCTAAGAAAGCCTCCTAACACTACAACCCCTTGTGTTTGCACCTGATTTACGGCTACTGGAAGCAGGGCAGCAATCCTGCTGTACTGACCAAGCTGTAAAAGATGACGCAAGGGTGTCAGCCCCACATTCTTCCTCAGCTGCTTCTCCTGCGCAAAGGCGTCACGTTTTATCCCTGAGAAAACATCCCGGTCATCACTGTGATGCACAAGGTTGTGAAGCTGGAGCTGCCTTAATGTGCTCTTTCTGCCAGTGTTCCTGTGATATCTTTTGTCTTGTGAGCTCTTTGGGACAGGGCCTATCATTTTTGTTCCATATTTATAAATTCCCTAGCACAAGAAGGTGCTAAATAAGGTCCACACATAGGGCAACTCAGCATCCTGAAAGTTAAGAAAATTTTCAGTATTAATATATAATAGCTTAATTAATTCTTGTTTACAAAATCCTTGAATGTATTCTACTGCATGCTCCCCTGCCAGCAATGAGGATGTGGGAACTTCCAGTTTTCAGAGAAGCTTAGTTTAGAAAAGGATACCAAAACAGGATTCAGGACACCTTATCTCAATCTATGAATATGGCAGAACTGTTATTATTTTTGTAGAAAAAATAACTACTTCTGTTCCCTTTTGAAATACCCTGTGCTATGTCCAGTGTGTTATGAAAATACAATCCCATATTGAGCACGAGTTTTGAGACATTCAGATGCTGAGAGCTATAGGAGAATGCAGTGGTGTGCTCTGTGTTAAGCTGTGCTTGGATATATCCGCAGTTAGACACAGCAATCAGGCCATATTTGTTCTGCCAGGTGATAGCTTTGAGGAAAGTACCAACAGGCCTCAATGTCTTTGACCTGCATCCAAAGAAATAATCTTAATATGAAATTTATTTATTTATTTTCTATCTCTGGCATGAAGATGTAAGAGTAAAATTAAAAGGTTCTGAAATGGGACTAGTTTGCTTTTTATGAATTATCTGTTAGTGAAATAATAGGTACAGCTATTTAAAAGATAGATTCCTTTCAAACTGAGTTCCCACATCGCATCAAGCTGAGTTCACAGGAACCTTTGATGAGAAGAAGAAGTTACTTTTATAAAATTCATGAATGTGATTAATTAACAGAGTTATCACCACAAAGAAACAGGTGCCTATCTTTTTATTAAATGTTTTTTAGGATAGCCTTTGTACACATAGGAACTTTCCAATTTTACATTTAGTGGTAAGATGCTGTTGCAACAGATCGTTTTGTAGGGTTACTTAACTTGCTATTAGCAGCTCCTTAGAGACACACTCAAGCTATTTGCAGATTGGAGCCTAAAGCAAAGTTTTAGAAAAATTGCAAGTGTGCATGTACAGTCAGTGAGGGATCTGTGGATTGGACCAAGCCCACCTGAATAATTCATGAGGCCTATGATCTTCTCTCCCTTCCTGGGGACCTAATAGAAATGGACAGGGAATAGGGCCATGGAGAAATTAATTGTTCTGGCAAATTGCTCCTTGCCACTTAGTTTCCTACAGCTTTGCAGCTGCTTCCTTTGTGTGTGACTGGTCACAATCCCAACCTGTGCGCAGTTGTCTGGAGCTGACAGTGATGGCTTGATCAGCACCAAGATCAGTCCTAAAGTGGTTTGGTGGTTTGAGGCACACATCACCAGCCCAGAGAAATGATGTCGTGTTCTTCTCCTGAGATTATGAGATGAATAATAACAGTCTGTCAATCTCAGTGTGTAAAGCATTGGTTTGGTGGAACAGGGAGGAGTGCTATTTCCCCTTTTTTGGGTACTCGTTGTGGCCCAGATGTACCTCCGCATCACTATGATCGTAGTAAACCCCATCAGCGATACGGAAATGCAAAGGCAACAAGTTCATGGTGGCTGATATGGAGATCTGCAAAGCCCTACACTGCTTTTGTGTAGGCTCATTGCTACCTGGCGATGTTTGGTGACACTAACATATTCCAAAGGAGCAGTTCAGTGGCAGAGGGCTTTCAGAGGGGCATATGTCCCCTCTAGTAATTCCTAGAGGATATCCACAGCTGTGAAAAGCTTTAAGGGTGTCCTTCTGTCATACTGAAGCGCCTCACAGATCACCATGGACACTTGAGCACCATACAGAAATATCCAGTGGCTATCCAGTGTGTTTGTCCTGGGAGAAATAAGTAGTTTCCTCTCCCTTAAGAACCTGGTGGTTGATTAACTTCATAATGAAGCTCATTGTCAACATGTAATGCCTTCTTATTGTGAAGCGATTTTGAAGAGATTTTATGTCAGCATGCATGGTACAAAAAATATCCACTTCCATTGCTACTAGTAGCGCTTACCCTCTTACGGCTAATTAGCGTGAGAACCACTGGGGCTTCAGCCACCTTGTTATTTCCTTTCAGAAGTCCAAGGATGACTCTTTCAGCTGACTGGTGGGATATTGGCCTGACACCAACATGGAGAATATGGTCAAGATTGCCATCCTGCTATCCTTCTCTAGCCAAAATACTACAGCAGTGCGTGCAGGTGCAGGGGCAAGGTGAGAACAACTCTGGCTCTACCTGGTGTATGCCTGGCACCTGCAGTGCACTTCACACCACCTCTAGGTTCCATTGCTCAGTACTCTGGAGTCAGCTTCCACGGCAAACCTGCATCTTTTCCTTCCACCTTCCCCTAAGTTTGTGATTTCAGAGTGAGTCTGTCCTGTGAGAGGAGACTAGCCGTCCTCAGAATGAGCAGAGGTCTTTGTCATCAGGGGACAGGGTGCGGCACAGTAGCACAGTCTATCCTCTACAGTATTCTTTAAAATAATGCAGGCAGATCACCCCATTCTACAAAATGTTGACTGCGACCTCTTTCTTTTCAACCCTATGGACAAGGGGATACAAGATGCTGGCATTATGTAACACATTTTGCTGAAAGTTAAGCCACTTCTACTTTTCTGCGCATTATTGCTGTCTTCATTAGGCTTTGAGACATTACCAATTTGACTTCTCCAAACTACTGCCTCCACCCCTTACAACGTATCTTCTCTTCTGAAACATTTTCCCTTCCTTCATCTTTCTTTTCTGTAGGAATTACTGCATTTACATATCATGTTTAAGGTGCTTAGAAATTATTGACAAGTTTACTTTACTCCTTAGGGGCTATGCGACACAGTCAAGCTGTGAGCCACTTGAAGCATTGACTGGCTGATGCAGGGAATTGTGTGTGACTCGGAAATTAGGGTAAGGGCCGAGAAACGTGGCACACTGCTGTCAGGGACTGTGGCACATAGATCCATTTCCTTTATAATCCTATCGTATCTATGACCTACCACATACAGAGCAAGGCAAAAGATCTGCATTTTCCCATTAGCTCAAGGTATTGGCTTCCGGTGAAATAAATATACTCACAGTCCTCACAGCACTGCTTTTCAAGCCTGAAAACCCTGTTTTTATTATGTCAGTGAGTGTATTTCAGACTCCCTTCACACTGAGAATCCATCTGGATATACTACTGTCTAAATAGCCTGCTGAGATTTTGCTTTGCCCCTAGTTAAAAATGAATGGCTAAATTTATAAACAGGAAGCTTATTGTGTTTGTCTGCTGGAAAATATTCTGGATTTTGTCTTGGCTGGGATTTTTGTTGTTGTTTTTTTCTTTTTTCCAACCATTCAATTTCCTTTGCCCTCCTGAAAGGAACTGTTAGTCCAGAGCTAGAAAGCTGAAGTAAAAGGACTAAAAGGACCAAAGTTCCTGGAAATGAGACTGTGGGAAAAACAAAAAACCAAATCAAAACAGAACAGATAGTCACAGGCTAAGGATCTGGACCATCCTTTAGCAAAGACATAACATTTTCCAAGCAGAAAGGCATACCTGAGCTCAGAAAATTAATACTAGCACAAAATGTAATTGAGCAGATGGTGACGAAAATAACATTCAGGCTGTTTGAAAGCCCTTTTTTTAATAGCTCTTTTGTTTTTTTGTCAGAATACTGTTGTCCCCTCCAATTTAAGAAAAGAGAGGAAATGCAGGAGAACTGAGAAAGCTGTATGTTTTTCGTCAGCTTCTATTTGAATTGCACACCAGTAAATGTGGTTATGAGAAAAACTTAAGGTTGTAAGGCAATCCAAATTTAGGAAATATGAGAATTAACATTGACAGTGGAATTTAATTCAGCTCACTGGTGCATGTTCATGTTGACACGCTCTTTAATTGGTTTAATACCGTTTTTTTCTTTTTTAGAGAATCCTGACACATTCAGCACAACAGAAAAACAGGACTTACTTGGTTGACAGTTTGACCTCTCTGCATTGCTCAGTGACTTTGGCTTGTGTACTGTACACTGTTCATACTTTGGTTTACAAAAAGAGTGACCAACTTCTTCTTCAGTAAAACACTCAAGTGCTTTGTAAAAAAAAAAATTTTTCCATTTCATTTTCCAACATTCCAGTGAGACAAGGGCTGGTGCTTTAGATTTCCATTTCACAGATGAGAAAAGAGCACATAGACACTAAAACCAAAACATTTGTGCCTGATTTTTCACATTTAGGAGGGATTCATTTTCTGAATAGTTCTCATTATACCTCGCTGTTGCTCACGTTATTTTAAGTCTGTGCTTCTAGTTATTGGGTTGAGAGAACAGTATATTTTTTCCTAGTCTCATTCTCATAAATGAGTAAACTTTTTGACTGAAATCATGCACACAGAGATAGGCGGTCAACATGGAAAAGTCCAGCCCAATAACTAAACTTTGGCAACACTGTACGCGCTCTAATGAGATTCATGGTGGGAAAAGCTCAACAATTAGAGTACTACCTGATACTAATACTTGGAGCTCAACATTAAATTATAAAGATAATTTATTTTAAAATACAAATTAAAGTCAGCAGGGTAATGACCATACTTGATCCAAAGCTTATTGATACCTTCCTTGACCCAGCAAAGGCAATTTCATGAGGCCAGAGAGATGCCAAGGGAACAGGAGGCTTTTTCTTTTAGGTGCCTCTTTCTTTGTCTGCCTCTTACATGCTCATTGACAAGTCCATGTTATTTTCTAAACCTCAAATGAACATGTTTTTTTGGGTCTTTCATCCCTGCTTCTCAAATAAGGGGAGACTGAGAACACCTCCACACACGTGCCAGAAACGCTGGGCTTTGCTCAGACTTCCTATCAGAGGGGGCTGCCAGAGGGTGGCTCTTACATGCCCGTAAGGCCCGGGCTATACACTACTGCTAGGTGCTCTGATTATGGATACATGGCAGTAATTCCATCTATACACTTCCATTTTCCAATCAGTGGCTTAATGAAGGAGAGAAACTTAATTTGCCAAGTAATAAATGATGACAAACAATATCAGTTCCTCTAACTGTAGTAACTGTAGCACGCACTCATCTCAGCTGGCTTAATGTTAAAGGGTTCTCCAAAAGGTCTGAACTTTGGGCTATTGGGGTGGAAGGATTCTGGAAGGGAGAGGAAAAGAAGAGTGAGAAAATCCCTAAATAGCAGGTCCTAAATGGATAACACCCTGTTAGTTTTTCTATAGCGTTGAAGCAGCATCTCTGAGGTGACAGTTATAAATTCATAAAAATAGTGTTATGGGATCAGATTAAATAGCTGTCTAGAACAGTATTTCCTGTCTAACCATGGGCAGTAGCAGATCCTTTAAAAACACATGAGGACTGAACAAAACAGAAGAACACTCTCTCAATATACTGCTTCTGGCTTCCAGTAGCCTGTGCTTTAGGGATCTTACCTTCTTTTGGGCCCATTATTCTGTTTGCCTTTGCAAGACCATGCTGCAGGGAATTCCATCACTGAATTAGGTATTGTGTGAAAGTGCTTGCATTTTTGTGTTTTAAACCTGCCTTAGTGAACACCCTGATTTCCTGTACTACGAGAAACTGTGAACAGTTTGTCCCTCCTCATGCTCTGCACGCTGTTCATGGCTTTATGGACGTGTGTCATATCCTACCTCTGCTTAAAAGCTGAAAAATTCTAGCCTACTAGTTTCTCTTTGTCACTTCTTGCTTCTGACCACATTTTTGCCTTTCTCTGTATCTCTTTTCAGCTTCATGGTTTCTTTTTCTGAGATGGGAAGACCACCATTTGGAGGCTTCAAGGTGTGGCAGAAACACTTGTTATTACAGTGTCATAAGGATGATATTTTTTTCTTGCTGTTCTTTCTTAATAATTTCTAAGGTTCTCCTTGTTATTTTGACAGCTGAGCTGGCATTTTCAGAGAACTATCCTAAGCAATAACAGTTAATTTAGAGCCTGTTGTGTTGCATACATAGCTGGAGCTATTTTTTTCCTCACCTTCAGTGCTTTACATTCATTGACAGTGACTTTCATCTGCAACGTTATTGTCCAGTCAATCAATATTGTGAGATCTTTTTGAGACCTGTAGCTGCTACTTTTACTTTTTACTATTCTCAGTATCTATGTTTATGAGGAACAGTGTCATCTCTCATTAGTTAACCATTTTCCAGATCTTTCCAGAATACATTTAGCAGTGTAGTTCCCAGAACAGGTGTTTGGGTCCTCACAGGAAGTCTTCTTTCATTATGAAAACTGAATGTGAATCCCTATCCTTTGCCTCTTTTTCAGCCACTTACTGCCTCCTCTTGTCTTTGCTAAGTTTCCGTAAGAGTCTTTTATGAAGGGATTTGTCAGAAAAGTTGCAGACATTCAAATATAATTTATCAGCAGGTCATCTGTATCTTGTTGCTTGTGGGCCAAAGAGCTCTTGCAGCCATGTGCGGCATGGCTTGGTGTATAGAAAGGATGGATTCCAAGCAGATTTTTGCACACGTCAGTTAATACCATTCCTTACCATAGTTTTCTTACCAATTTTCTGCTATGACAGACAGATTTATTGGTCTATATTTCTCCAGATGACTCCCAAAACACTTTTAAACGCCACATGACATATTTGATTTCTTTGGTAACAGGCCTGATTTAAGCAATAAGTTACAGGCCACAGACAATAAATAGTTCAGTAGTTTCATATCTGAATTCCTTTATCACTTGGTTCTGGCAACTTTTTATTGTTCTTTTTGACAATCTTTTTTTAACATATATGTACCCCTATTCTCGACAACTAGATTCGAGACAGTTCCTCAGACTTATCAGCTGTGAAGAAAGGCTTTGGTGGACCCTGATGATACCAAAAAAAAAATTCATTTAGATTTTCTGTTATGGCCTTAACATCCTTGAGTGCCTCTTCTATACCTTGAGTATTTATTGACACCACTAACACTGGCAGCTTTCTCCTGAAGTATTGAAGAAAAAAAAAGTTACTTGCTTTTATGCTTTTTGTAATTGCTCCTCAAAACCTTTTTCAGTTTAATGCACGACACTGATGTGCACAGAAGGTTTTATATATCAGAAAGCAATTGCCTGAATCCAATCTGCAAGACCAATAGGCATCCACTGCAGAAGAGGAAAAACTGTAAATAAACTATATTGAAGACGAGTTGCACTGTTGTTCCTGAAGGCAGGGATATTTGTGGCCTTTTGGATGGCATCTGAAGTGAATTCTACAAGTGTGAGACAGAGGCCAGGACCTCAAAGGTCAATTTGATGGAAACTCCAAGTGTGCTTCCAGCTGCTTCTTCCACCAATCTAGGGTCACAGATTTACTTTGTCAATTCTTATTAGGCTGACAAGACTTATTGTAGAAAGCCTTGCAGCTAAATTAATGCTGACCCCCCAAAAGAATGCTCATTATTTGGACTGACTATTTCATTTCTGACTCCCTCACCTCCTTGATCATACTTGTAGACATTAAGAGTGCCAGCAGTATTACACTAGAAGTAAAAAAAAAACCTTTTTTCTTCTGCCTTTGTTTCATACTTCCTCAACTGCCTTTATGAGAGCGGGACAGGAGAGAGGGAAGTGAAAAGTTTGGCTTATTATACCAGATCAATACATTTCTTTTTGCTCTACAGTAGAAAGTTGAAGTTGGCTTAGTTAACTTCATAGTTTGAAACTATCTGTCTTTACTTCAGGCTAGGCAGACCCAAAGGAAGTCTTTGCATATGAATATATACAAACACTTGAAGACATCTCTAGAGAGAAGTTGTATCTGACAAAAACCCCCTCGCTTAATCCTCTGTCCCTTCCCTTTACTGTACTACCTATCATGTGATTTGACACGATAATGTGATGAAATGCTGACCTTCTTATTTTTTAATGTTTCTTTTCTTCCATGAAAGGAAGTTTAACTTTAAATGACCACATAAGAAATAATAAAAATAACTTTCAGCACTTCTTAGGATCAGTTTTTGTCTGCCCGATTAAGTCGCTCAAGACTATTTTACAGATAGGGAAGACTGATTAGAGAGCGAGTGTTACTCACTTGAAACTTCACATGGGGGTAGTGGCACTGTAGTCACGGAGATGGAGCACTCCCAATGGCCTCAGCGCTCCTTTCATTTGAAAGGGTTTGAAGATGGGACTCTACTGAAGTTAAGGGCTTTCCACCTCATCACTGGGCTCAGCAAACGTGAGGATGGTAAGAACAAGGTAGAGACCTGCTGTTCAGGTCGAGAGAAAGAGTTAATGTCAGAGCACAGACGAGAGAGAAGTAGTTTTTCAACACTAACCCCATGTTATAATTTTTTTTGTTTTCAGTGGACTCAAAATACACCCTCAGACAGGTGTCTCGGATATCCTAAGGCATCTGGCGCCATTTGAGTTGCCTGTGTGTGGTCCCCTGAGTTTGGCCTCTGTCAGCTGATCAGCTGAACTGCTGACTAGTCTCCACAGACTGTATTGACTAAATCTTCACTGCCTATAATTGAGACACCTAGTTTATATGTAGAAATTTACATGTAGGACACCTTAATCTAGAACTGAAACCCTCTCCTTCACTTTACAAGGGAAAGGGATGGAAGCAGGCTCTGCTTTCCCTGCAGTTACAACATAACCTGGGTCTTGCTGACATTGCTCGACTACAGAAAAGTTGTGGCACCCTGTACTCACAAAAGGCCTCTCTGTAAACAGTAAGTTACACCTACATGTACATACACATACAGACATATACTCCTAAATACTTAAGATAGCCCTATGCTCAGAGGTGACTATCAGAATAACTCTTAAACGTTCCTAATCTGATAGTCCCGGATAAAGTAATAAAAAGTGACTCAAAAGTACAAACACATAGAAACTGAGAAAAAGCACTTCTGGAGCGCGTGCTAATGTTCCTGCAGGGGACCACAGTATCTCAGGGTAGAAATGTACGTCAAAGGGATGACATTATCCTCCAAGAAAAGCACGTGGAAGAAAAAAGCTGGAGTCAAACCCTCAGCTGAAGTAATACCGACTAAAGCTCATAATAGCTTTCAGGCTTACATTGTTACAAGGACTGTTACAACTAACATTAGCTAGAGCGGTGTGTAGAAGCCTGGGCTGAGATGCTGTGCCACTGAAATAAATGCTTTGCATATTATCAGGACTTATCTTTTCTGCAGTTATTCTCAGTCTTGCACACAAAAGCCTTATTGCATGAATCCAGTGGTGCTTTTATGTAAAGGTGGAGGGCCCCAGGGAGTGACAGGCTGCAAAACATGTGGTCATAACTTCATAACTGATATCACAGCCTCACACCAGTAACGAAAGTATCGACTGAATAGTGTTAATTCTGGTTTGTGTGACTACAGACAGTCAGGCTAATCCTCCAGTTCTTTTCCAAAGTGTCCTCCTGCTTCTCCTAAGTGTGTCACACGAGGCAGGAAGCTCACAGCTGCGTTGATAATCATGGCTTGTGGCTGTAGAGGTTATTAGTGGCACGCACAAGGAAGTACTATGTGAAAATGCAGGTATCAAATCAAGTGTGGCATCTCCCATCTGAGAGGGGCAAAGTCAAGATGAAAGACTGCGGTGTAGTTGCCTCAGGTTGGTGTGGCAGAGGCCTTAAGTTCAGGGAGAGATAAATCCCTGACACCATGGCAGCAGATGAGAGAGACAGAAGAAAGATTTGATTTGTCATAAATTAGAAAAGGACCTGGGACAGAATGGAAAAAGTCTGAATCCCAGCTGCTGCATCACCTCTGAATTGTACCCACTGAGAGCGAGACGTCAAGAGTGTGAAACACCTATGGCATAAATGCATACAGTGGACTAGTCACTTCTGGATCAGAAAGATCCAAAGCAAAATAGTTGGAAAACAGAGAGAAACAATTTTGTTTCTTTATTTTTTTAGGAATGTAATTAATCATCTGCCCTGTTTTAGATGTATGGTATGAGATGATTCACATCCAAATGCCTATTTCTCTCCATTAATTGTAAAAGAAGTCTTGGGAACTGACTCAGGTAGAGATGTCTACACACGGGTTGTCAGATCAGATGAAAACCTCTGTAAATGTTGTAGTAGATGTCTGTGTCTCAGCCTAAAGAAGCCCTAACTCAGGTTGGGATTTACATGGAGAGGGGGTCCAAGGGGTCTTCAGCCTCCCTCTATCAGTGCTCATCCTCCCTTTCACACGGTGCAGTAGCAGCCCTGTGGCTGCACAGCCCTGCAACTCACAGTATAGCGGATCCATTGGCAGTGCCACATCACAGCTGCAAAAAGACCCTTGTCCTGTGCAGTGCTACTAGCACTGTCACTTGCTGAAGCCAGGAGGATTAGAAAAAATAAATAAATAAAAACTAGAAAACCCCTACTGCTTTTGCCTTGGGTCAGCAGAGGGCCATGGTAACAGACACCTTGGTTTACAGAGTGGCTTCCTAGTCAGTCTCATATATTTAATCCTTTTGCCCCAGCAAGGAGTTGAAAGGTCTAGACTGCAATCAGTTTAATTACATATTCATAAGACTAATTAAAAAAGGAATGGCGAGAAAAATGCTATGCTTTTTAGGAGTTGTAAAACCTTACCTGTACTAAGCCTAAAGTTCATTTACATGTGACATAGGGCATTCTTTTAGTAAATATGAGGAAATAACACGGAAAGGGAAAATAAAAACAACAGACCGTATATTTTTTATTTTTCATTTATGTACTATTTGCCTTAGAGACTGAGCATCAAATATTTTTACAGTAGGCAACTGTACAGTTTTACTCTGAATGACGCATTCATGTTGTTAAAATTTTAAAGTTGCTAACAGTTATTCTTTCAGAAAAAAAACACATTTCTGTAAACAAACTCGGCTTACCTAATTTTTTCCTATGTATATGTAGAAAACTTCTACATATATATATAACTATATCAAATGCACACCTGTATGAGATGATATGAATGGGATATATCGCAGACATTCTCTATTAGTGTAATCCCCTGAGATGCTTTTAATAAAGCGTAGCAAATATAGCAAGATAAAAACCCCACCTTGTGTCAAACGTGGCTTTTATTCAAATGTAGATTCTTCACCTTTTTCTCTTTCTACAGAATTACACTTGTCTCAAACCCAGAAAAAGCAAGATTCAGCTTGGGCCACATTCCAGCTGAATTATATTTTTACACCCCTTCCTCCAGCGATGCTTACATTCTAATATTTAATGTCTCTTTTTAATGTGGAAGGGAAGTTTATACCATGAGAAAGAGACTTTCAGCTTTTTATAAGACTTACCATTATTTTTTACTACAGGAAGCTTTTAAATGTTTCACCTTATAATACAATGACTTATTCAATCAGAGAAAATCCATTTTAGGCAGTTTTGGGGGTTTGTGGGTGAAAAATTAAGTGCTTAAAGACACACCGAGCCACTGTCTAGCACAGGTTCCCCTGTTATTGGAAAAACTCCATCTTGTTACACTTAAAATCCTTATTTTTGGTAAGTGCGCTAGGAACTTTGGAACCCACATTTCTGCTGCTGCACAGTATTCAGCCACCTATGTCCTGATGAAGTTAGCCAGCTCAGCACTCACCTTTTGCTTTAGTCCCCTTTGGACTGACGAAATAACTATCTGTTTCCTGAGCAGTCCCTGCCTTAGCTGTGAAGTCTGATCCAAGACTACTTTGCTTGTGACCTTTTGTGAAACCATTTCTCAAGGGCCTTTCGCTCTCAACGCATGCTACGGGAGCCTGTGAAGACCTTGCTCTGCCACTGTGAATGTCCGGAGACCTCAAAAGCAGCTCTTGCAACACTGATTGTTGCTACACCCAATTTCCCCTTAGGTCTTTGCCTTGTGAGGTTCTGCCTGAGGACACTACCAGAATAGGTAGGACTCATCTGATTAAAGATGGCCGTTGACTGCGTAGACATACTCCTGTGTACCACTCACCTTGAGCTGGCTTCTACGTGCCTAGCCTAGGATAACGTGAACTGCACTCTGAAGGTGCCTTCTCCTCTCCTCTGACTGCAAAGGTATGCTCAGGTGACCAGCTTGGATGAAGGTGTCCATTCTGTAGAATTAGGAGAGATGGATCCCATCCCCAGCAACAATAGTTCACCTTCCAGACACTAATATATGGGACACACACTGTGGGACTGCTCACATTTGTAGGGGTACTCATATGCATCAGTGTTTCCTACATGGGCGTGTAAGGCCTGGCTGCAGTCTGCACAGGGAGATGATCAGCTCTGTCCCTGTTTGTAGAAACAGGCTCAGGCATCCAGTGCAGGGATCTGGTATTTGCACTTTTTCTTCTGCAAAACTGCTATTGCTTTCCTGTTGCGAGATCTAGATTACACATTAATTTGGGAAAGCATCAGCAAAAGACAGAAAAGCAGTGCGCAGTGAACATTTCAGGCCTTGTCGCACTAGAAATGATCATTTGTCCTAGACAAGGTATACAGAAACATTAATTTAAAAGAACTTGCAATATTGTTAGGTCTGGCCTCTTTTTTTCTTTCATTCACCCTTTTACCTCCTGGATAGCACTTTCGTGTTCCCTCAGCCTCTGCCAGGCTCCCTGTTCTTCCCAACGCCTGCCTTTTCTCTCAGGTTCATTGGGTTTTCAGTTCCGTGACTTCAGAGAGCCTTCTCCTCTCACGCCCCTGAGTTCTCTTCCTGAATTAATCTCTTGCCATCCCTCAGTCATTTGTTTCATTTTCTTAAGCAATTCAATTATTTTCCCTCATTCTGAGATTAACTATATCTTGGCAGCCTTGGTAGCTACTCATTCACAATCAGATCAAAATACATTCTTGCCCCAAAGAGCTGACACAGCAATAACAGAGGTGGGTCCCTTCCAGCTGAGTGTTGCCTATTTGTAATGTCATGTTCTCTTTGGCCTTCTCCCTTCCGGAAATGTCGTTTTACCTGGATGATGGAGAGTGTCCCAGAGCTTGCATCTGAAGTGTCTGAACTGGACTGAGATCTGCCGAGAATTGTTACCTGATCATTCAGGTTATCCATTGTGCCTGTTGTTTTTGTTGGTGGCAGTTAGTGGCTTCATGATCAGCATATTCAGTCTCTGGATCACTCTTCCAAGTCACCTTCCTTGCTTCAAATTATTGCCAAGAAAGCCTATTGCCAGTCAGTTATTGTAGCTGTCTAATTCTGAGATGTCACTAAACTTCAGTGCCTGAAATAAATGTCTCGGGCTTCAGTGTCATCTTTAACTTCTCCAAGATGAGGAGGTAACTGAAAACAACCCAATATTTCTTTATCATATAATCTCAAGATTTTAAAAACAAACCCAAAACATGTGAGCCTTTTCACTTGATTTTGGAAAGCCTGAGGCTGGCAGGTTTGTTCTGATAGCCTTTTTTTAAAACTTCTCTGTTCTCCATTAAGCCTTACCTCTTTGTGCCTCTCCTCTTTAATAAAGATCCTTTGTAGCCCTTCACTCCATGCAAGAATCCATGAAATCAACACTTTCCATGTGAGTACATTTATTTGTAGTTAAAAGGATAGAGAAGAGCAGGATTTAGTAAAGGATCTCAGTAGCCTGTTTTGATGCTGGGAACCGGTGCTGTTACATTCCTGTGGGTGAAAAGCTTTTTCCCTCTCAGTCTTTTTTCGACTCCAGCCAGGATGTTTTCATTTGGATGGTGAGATTTTCAACAGCACCTCAAGCGCTTAAAGAAAAAAGAGTGCTTTTGAGGTGACATATTGTTTCCTTTTGATTAATGAGCTAAATATAACCAATTGATCCTCAGAAAACCAGTGCGTTTCTTAATGATATCTGAATATTCCATATAGCTTGTTTCTTTAATGTAAGTGAGTAAGAAGAGACCTTTCCTCTTCCTCCTTCTGATCTTTCCTCCTTTGAAGACCAATATAAAGTTTTGCTTGTAAAGTATAAAATTTCCAAGCTGACATCTTTCCAAACACTTGTTTTTTCCCCAGAAGAAAATGCAACCAAGTTATTTTCTCTGCTATGCAAGTTTCTCACTGGTAATCAGCCAGACAGAGAGAAGCTTAGCAGACAGAAGAAGAATTATAATTACTTATTAGCATTTCAGTAAGGTCTAGAGAAATCACCTTAACATGACTACTCTAGTGGGCTAGGCATTATACAACCGTAGAGTGAAAACAAGTCCAGGTAATGATTACCTAATGCAACTGCCTGGGGAAAGTTTTCCTTTCTTCCCTGTCCCAGCATGACCCAACCTGACCTAGAACCTTGGTTTGTGCCCTCAAGCCATAGTACATTACACTTTTAGCTTTGGAGGCTTGTGGTTCAATTCTCTGTGGATTGCCTGAGAGTATATTTGTCAGACTTACACATAAGGGACACCAAAGTTAAAAGAATAATAAGAAGGATAGATAGTATAAACTAGTAGATCAGGCACAGAGATGGAGACATCAAAGCAGTCATACGTCTAGTTTCTGTTTCCTTCAGAGGGAATGCAGACATCTAAACATGTTCCTAGATTTGGCCCAGAGGCTAAATGGAAGACTTTCAAAATACACAGTTAGGCACCTAAGCACTTTGAAAGTCAATAGTCTTCAGGTACCATTGTACAAAAGAAGCCTGCCTTCTGAGCCATCATGTGGCTAAATGCTATGGACTTTTTTGATTTGACTTCCTTTGACTAGACAGCAAGCCTGGATGTAGGCACCTGGGAGTGAGTTAGTCACCTAAACACACGCACGGACTGTCGTTTGAGATACAGTAGAACAGCTGAGCTAGCTGCGTGTGCGTAAGACGTACCAGAGGCCCATACCTTTTTGGAGCAGCAGTTAGAGGCCAGGCAGGATGCTACAGATCAATATCTTCAGGCAACTGAATCACACCCCAAAGAATCGCACTGTAGATACCCCTAATCTTTCAGCCGGTTGAGTTGAAGCCTGCACCACCTGTCTGCAAGACAGCACTATGGTGTAAATAATTATGAAAATTAACTTCTGTAGCCCTATAAGAGATGGAAGAGATAGACGCTTTTGCTTTGTTTCTAAAATGTTCATCACAAAATCTCAGGCAACCAAAAAGGAAAAAAATCTTGTCCATCTCCCTCTAGTCAAGGCTAATCTATTGGCTTGATCTTCAGCTGCTATTCCTCTATTCAAATCAATGAAATTATGCCAGGTGACTTGGTGTGGATCCACCCAAAGCTTAACCAGAGACTTAAAATATAGCATGGCCAGTGCTTCATCTGTATCTTTTGTCTTTAAATTACCTTAGCAGTAAATAAGTTCAATACAGCAACTAAAAAAGTTTGTGCCACTGCAAGTGTTCAAAGCCAGTTAAAGCCCCAGCTACTACTCATCACCCGAATTCAGAATGATTTTCACATTTATTTGAAACTATAATTCTTTTGATTTTTACCTCCTCTGGATCTGCGGTGGAAATCGCAGGAGTTCTTGATGAAAAATGGAGTTTTCAGTGACAGACGACACGCCCAGCAAAGTCTCTGGGGTTAATTCCCCTCTAACTTCTACCAGTGTGAAGTCAAAAGCAACCCACACAAAAGTTAATGAAATTGCACAAGGGAGTTACGTTTCAACAGGAGCACACCCTAGGCAGAGTTACTTCCTGAGACACATCTGCATGATGTTATTGAGGGCAAAAGAATGTTGTGATTTTAATAAGGGAGAAGCTGGCTGAGTAGTTCTTAAGTAAAATGTGCATGATGTGCATGCCAGCAGGTTCTTTACAAAATCAAAATGCAAACAAGAATCCTCCACTCTATTCTCAGGGAGGGAGACCATGACACTTAATCTATATTATTTTAAATCTACCATGTAAACATCTTTTTAAAAGCCTTTAAATTTGGAATGTAATTGCTACCAGCTCATGATTACATATAGACTACACAATCTATCATCGAATCAGATAATCACTATTGCTGTTGGGAAACAGGGAATTACACAAGAGCCTAAAGGAGAACACTTCATAAGAGGAGAGAAACAAACAAATCAGGGTTGAGTAATCAATCTCTGTACCATAAAATGTTAATGTTGTCCTAATAAATAAGAATTATCTTCCATTGCTTGATGTGCTCCCTACCAAGCATGTCACATAGCCCTTGGTATGCTTTAGTTTTAAGTGGCACTGCTATTAGTACTTTAGCGAAATAATAATAGTTCCTTTTCATTTTCATAAAAGTAATTAAACTTATCGGTTTTCCTGTTAATGCAACAAGTCAACCAATAAATGGGCAAAAAAAGTTTCATTCACAGTGTTTTGAAATTAGCATCCTATGCACCAGGGATTATTCAGATATGAGGTTCTGAATTAATGATTTTTATTTAAAAAAAAAAAAAAGAGAGAGAGAGAAAAGACATCCAGGGGAAAACCACTCCTGTCAGCTCCTGTATATCTCTTCTTCCTTGAAGAAATGGTATTATTTATAGCATAGCTACTTAAACTTCACTGCAAGCTCACAACTTCTTCAGATAAAAGTAACCTGACGACTCCGAAATGACACAGAATTTTAAATTGCACTTAAGTAAACAAATACTCTGCCATACTGAGAAGTGACTTGCACATTGGGGTGGACTTCGGCTTTTCAAGGGATGCTGAACCTAAAGGATGAATTGAATGGAAAGATGTATTCTGCTCGTGGAATACAAATTAAAAAGCTCTGAAAGTAACAGCGCAATGAAATCTCCTAAGATATATATTGGCGGGTTAAGAGAGGAAATAACATTCCTGGAGGATTTATAATTTACATTGAACAAATTTCAATCCCCTCATGAATAAAGTGCTGTCATTTACAAATACTCAGTATATTTTAAAATAGATTCTAACACATTCAGAGACAGGAGTTGAAGTCTGTGTTCGATTTACAGCATCAGAGAAGAAAGAGACAGAAAAGACTGGAGGTCACCAAAGGCTATACTGCCCAGGTGGCACGTTCTCCAGTCTCACTTACAGTGTTCCACATGATGAAACTCCCTATGCTTTTGAAGGTCATTTACTCCAGAACCAAAATCCAGCTGGGACTTTCTGCTGGTCTTACAGCCATATACTAGCGTGCAAAGGGAGATATCTGTAAACTCAGCTGCCTACTGTGGAGACAGGAGAAGAAAACTGTGAAGAAACGGAAGATCTAAACTCAATTGATTTTGCCTTTGTACTCTCACTGCCAGAAAGGATGGGGGTTCAGACGTGTTATCCCTGCCTCTCAGCTGGCAGATTATGTACAGGAACAAGAAAACTACTAGAAGGAAACCAGGTAAACAGAGCATGCGTGTCTGGTTCCCCAGGTGCTGAGATCTAGGAAAGTTCATGTGTCTGTTGTGAAGTTTTTCAGCAGCTTCTTTTGGACTATTTAATCCAGGAGAGTGACCAGTGAGTACTTGCCTTGTAACAAGAACTTTATTTTCTCCTTTTTTTCCATGTCACTTTTATAACCTTCTTTCACAAAGTGCGGACTTGCTTGTAGGCTTGATGGTCCTACGGGTAAACACTCGATACGACACGGAAGGTGTTTGCTCAGTCCCTGTCCTATCACAGACCTGATCTTGGGCCAGGTCTTCAAGGCTGTTCAGGCACCCAAAGATAAATACAAATTCCAACAAGATTTTCAAGCCTACCAGCTTAAAGTTCATCTACCCCTTGAATTTCAGCAAAGCTTATGTACTTGAGGTGCCTATATTTAAGTGCAACTGAAAATCTCACAGGATGCTTGCCTTCATCAGGTTACCTTATTGTTAATTTTTCTGCACATTAGCTGTCTTTCTTTTAGAAAATTAGCTCTTTGTGGGCAGAATCTATTTCTCTGTTCGTATAAACATATGCAGGCATTTTTGTGCAAGGAAGCAACAGGGCTTCTGTAATAACAGTAAACAGTGTTTCTGCACTAAACTGGATGATTAAAAGACAGGGAAGCAAGAAGACCGTCTCCATTCAATACAATTGCTAAAAAAGTTTTCTCAGTAGCACTTTCAGCCTTCACGAATTGGAAAGGAACAGGAACTTCTCATGTGAAGACTTATGACCTTAGCAATTGCGGGAACTAGAACACATGAGACTTAACTTTTGAAAACATTTATAGAGTAGGGCTTTGTTTTCACTATTCGGCCACATCTAGTGGCCAGCTTGCACTTTTATTCACTGATATTCTTGGATATTATGGTTATCTTTGGCCAGGAAGACAAGTAACTGTCTCAGCATGTAAATACTTCACAGGAAATTAGATGAATAGATTTCAAACCCAGAAGTTTCCATCATCATCTGAATTGCTCTCCTGTATAAAAGAGGTCGTGGAACTTCAGCCAGTAAAATATGCTGATTTTCAAATCCAAAGGTTGTAAGCAACTCATAAAGAAATTTTGTTATCCAGTTTCGGAGAGAGAAATGGAGCGCAGTGAGATTAAACTTTAGGTTCTCCAAAACTCCTTCAATTGTCCAATACGTTAGAAGAGCTGGACCTGAATGACTCTCACCAAGTAACACACAGGAGTATATGGAATAATGCAGCAGGGATCATATGTGATCTTTGAAGTTCTAGTATAGAGCTCTGTATGGCAAGTGTCTTGACTTCTAGTAAAACCTACATTTAGGTTTTATCAGCAAGCCTCTAAAGTAGGTATCAGGCCAGCCGGAAAAAGGGCAGTCAGTAACTGTTGCCTATATACTAAAGCAAAGTGATAGAGTGGACTGTCAAAACAACACATTTGTCAAAGAAACATTTGAGCATTTTACAATATTTTAAGAGACCAAACAAATTTGTTTTCCAACAGCTGAGATGATTACTTTCCCCCTCTCGCCCTACTACACACAAGTTTTAATGTCTGTTTAAGTGATAATCTCTGCTACCTTGAAGTACAGAAAATAATGAACAGCTGCTCTGGCTGATCAAATGCAGAAGCAAAGCTGGGGTATTAATCTCCCATAAAAGCAGTTTATTGCATCTGGAATACAAAAGCAAGAGGCGGTTATTGTTGAGCAGAAGAAACTGTATTAGGGATAAGAAGAAAATAAATATAGCTTCCTTCCTCGTCATGTGTGAAATCTGAAAGTGCTACTTCTGTAACAGACAGCTTGATTATGTGCACGTCATGATGGATCTTGGGAAACATGATTCGTATTCAGCTCCCAGTGCTGGATGCAGTGACTTTACCTGCCTGTATCGTTGCGCTACTATTTAACAGTGTGTATATATGAGCTATGCTTCTGAACTACAAGTGAACCGTGTTAGTTTTTATTTTTTGCCCCAGCTAACTATTGCTATTCTAGCCAAAGCTTGCTAGTTTGGAAGGCAAGAGCACAAGGAGCATAAAAGGAAATGTCTTGAGCAGGAGAGAAGTGTTCAGAAACAGCAAGGGCCTACCACCCTGACTGGTCTTTGCACTTCAGCATAACAAAATGGTCTTATACTGACTGCATCCACACCCCTTTGAGCTGGGAGGAAACCCTCTAGAACTAGCAGAATGAGACCTATGGAGATACCTGCATCATTAAGCAACAGCCACACTTCTTAGGACTTAAGATGTGACGTTTGCAGAGAAGGGATAGTAAAAAGGGAGTCTTTTCCCCTACTAAATATTTTGTCTTCAAATCTTGGATGCCTGATCTGGCAGCTCTTTCCTTCTGGCTCCCTGCCTAAGAGAAGTTCGTCTTAGTCTAGGCCGATAGCTGCTCCTTCCCCCTTTTTTTGGTTTCCTGGGAGAAGGAAGCAGCGGTTCATAAATCTGCCTGACCTTGAGGGTTGCAATTCTCCCACACTCCTATGAGAAGACAATAGTACTGTATATCCCGATAAGAGCCAGACAGAGTCTGACCCATCCTCAGCCGGGGCTCGATCCCGCTGCACGTATTTTAAACGGAAGAAAACTCCCTGTGAACTGGGAACTATTCAGAGAGGCGAGGTTACGACAAACACAAGTTATGAAATAGATATATTGGATCATAAGGATTCACATGCATTTCTTTGCCCAAATGCAGGCGCAAAGCTGGATTCTGACCCTTACCGGCCTACAAAGAAGTCTCACATTATGGCCAGCTTTCAGCTGGCATTGGTGTAACAGAGTTGGTTCCTGTCCTTATAATTTGACGGACAGTGAAGATAAGAGATGGGGACAATGCAAATCTCCACCATGCTTTCAGCTGATTTAGGGTCTTGTCAGTGTTTTCTTAGTTCATACTGGCTGATACCCTTTCAGGCAGGGGGCTGTGAGTACTCCATGATGGCTTTTCCTCTTGCTGCACTGAGTAGAAACTGTATTAAGACAAGCTTCTGTCTTCTGGGCTCCCATCTAGGGCAGGGGAAATGAGCTACCCAAGGATGACTGCTTTTATCTGAGAGCTTGAATAGTGAGCCTTTGTGTATTGCAGTGTCCTTAAGATGATGTTTTACATACACATCTCTAAGAAGTCACACATGTTCAATAGATAACCTATGTACGTGATAGGTGTTACTTAGAGAAGAGATGCTTTCAAGACTGAAGTGAAAGCTTCGTCTAAAAAAAAGCTCTGCATGAATACTTTACACCCTTATGCCTAATGATTTCACTGGGAACAACTGAAACAGTGTAACAAAGAGAATAAAATAATCCCATGACTTAGTCTGTAGAACAGTCATTGAATATAGAGGGTCAGGCAATCGCTGCCGTGCTAGACATTTTATCCAGGAATTCAAATACATCAGGATATAGTGTTTACTTAAAGATGAATTGAAGGGCCGTGTGAAAGGTATTGCTGGTTGAAACAGGAACAGAGCCACTGACAGAGGTGAGAGGAGATTTTCAGGGCAGGTGTAGCACATTGCTTCCTCGCATCAGTGAGAAGTGATGACCACCGGAAAACAAGCCCACAATACAGTGGTGCTATCTGGCTTAAATATTCGGGCCAGGATCACAGGCGGTACAAAATGGCAAAGCTCAACAGAGATTTTTTGGGTTATAGAAGCAGAGGATCTGCTTATCAGTACGTGAAATGCTCTAATATATGGATATAAGTGATTTAGCAGTGTTAAAACCAGAGTGCCTGATTTTCTTCTCACTTATGTCAGTGTTAATCAGCAGTAACTTTGCTGAATTTACTTAACACTGTTCTTCTTTCTGCCCCTCTGGCTTTATTGTAGTTAGTCCTAACTAGAATTGTGCAAATAATTGACTGTATAGGTCATTGGCTGAAAAAAATAAAACAGAAAAAACAAAGGAAATGCGAACCCCAAAATTTAGATTCAGTAAAGGACTTCATTGTGCTGAAGGGGTTTTCTCTTAGCTTGCAATAGTGAACATATCTATCCAAAAGATAAAGGCTCCAATTTCTTCGTGGCCTGGGTTGTATAAACTGAAATACAGAGAGGCCCTAAGGTGCTGTCTATACTCCAGGTCTGGTAAGAAGGGGCTTGAAGCTGGACTTTCCACACATTGCAGAGTGTTCCAGTATCTGAGATATAGGCAAAAACTGGAAATATAAGATCATTTTTTGTTATTAGTACCTGTTTTTATAAATCTTATTGCTCCTACTAGATCATAATGTGGTACTGTGGAATTGCCAAACCAAAATATTTCAGTATTCTGAAGATGCTTTTTTTTTTTTTTTTTTTTTTTGTTTCCAGACAGAATATGTGGATTTTGTGAAAGTGATGATTTGGCTCCCTCAAAACCTCATTTTTGTCGGACAAATAAATGATTTGCTGGGTGATTTTTTTCCCCCAGGCAATACTGATCTGCATCCATGTAAAACAGAGAGAAGTCAGACCGAAGGGATTATGCTGACAAACACTGGTGCAAGCAAGAGGTAAATCAGAGCTGGCGTGTCTGATGGGACCAGGCTGTTCCTCTCAGCCCAAGTGAGTAAAGGTCCATTAGCCCAGGGCTGCAGTCAGCAGCAAAATAACTAAATTAAGGAATTTTACAGACTTCCCACGTAGTTAAAATGAAAGAAAACAGATTGAATTTAGAGCATTACACACCAGGGGAGCAGAATAAGGAGGGTGGGGTTAGAAAATGAAAATCTCAGGGTACAAAACAAAGAGAAGTAAAGTACTTGGCCTTAGAAACTGATTATTATGATAGCAAAAAAAGAAACATATTACTGTCTGCAAGTTTTCAGCTCCATTTCATGAACCCTATTTTGTATTTATGACCTTTTAACATCTCTGTTGAGATAACCTTGCTCAATTCTCCATGTACCATAAAGTGTTTTATTAGGCCATTTGTGCTTACACTGATTGAATATGATACTTGTTTTAATAGAGGGGACATGCTACTATCTGGCTTTTCAACAAATAAATACTATAAATGCTGCTTATGAGGGCTCACCAGTTTCAGCTTTTGTCTTATAGCAGTGAAACCGCAAGCATATGCCTTGAAGTTGCAAAGCTCCTTCTGGGACTTCTCTGAATCCAAGTAATCTCCTTGAGCAATGGATTCACTGACAGTTCACTGTCTGGCTGCCAAGAAAAGATTTGTCATGTCTTTACACCAAGAGGAGAAATTCTGCAGTACTAGCCAACTCGTCTCCACAGGGGAAATCAGCATATTTTTCTGGTTACACTGCATTCCTATGATCAATATTTTTGTTCAAATTTAACACTACATATGAAAACTAGCATTCTCGTTTGACTAACAGTTGCAAGTAAATAGTGACCTACATATTAAATTTCTCTACTTTGCAACTTTATTCTTAAGAGAACATCTCTAGAATTAATAAGGAAATAGCAGGATTTGAAGATGTCTTGATTTTCATGAGGGAAAGTTGGCATTTAAATTTTATTCTCTCTAGATAGGCAACAATGTTCTCGGCTTCTGAAACTTGGACAGATGTAAAACTTCAGCATATTTGCCTATATTGCCATTTTTAAATACACATCATGCATTTTATAGAAATCCTTAGTAAAATTTTCAGATATGCCAAAGCTGTTTAGAAGTCTAGATTATTTTCAAATGGGATGGAAGCATTTAAGGAAACAAGCTCCACTGACTTTCAATAAGACTTAGAGTGTCCAGAAATTAATTTCCAAAATGGCACATGTGGCTAGATACAAAAGCATAGGTGCTCTATGCCTATGACCAAGATATCAATCTTAAGACCCCATGTTTTTAAACCCATGGATATTTGAAGTCATCAGTAGCTCAACTTTCTGCCATACGAGTCAGTAAGGTGCATATATTTCTGATACCATATGCAAAAACCATGAAACACCGACAGTGTTGGGAAGAGATCCCTGTATCTCGCACCTAAGCACCATGTGGATTAACAAGCAAGGCATACACCTCTAACCTAACTCAGTGTGGCAGAGGTCCATGCATACACCCAATATACAGATAAGCAGCAGGGTCTTTCCGATATTTCCAAATACCCAATAGCTTGATTATATTCAAATAAGACATAGACAGTCAGTCTAAGTTCAAATTCCTCCACTGTCTGAGAGAGATGAACCTGCTGCTCTCATGCATGAGGAATATATACAACCAACAGGCTTCCACTCTTGACGCAGAGCAGGAAATAGTGTTGGAAAGGGATCTCTGAATTGCTCCTTCTGAAGGTATGTCACTGTGCACAGGAACAATAAATTATGACTGCACTGGAGCTAAAAAGTGGAGAGGAGCACTCAGCTCACCAGTGATGGCCCTCGTACGGGTAAAGCTGTTTTCAACTAAAGGACTCTTCCTAATTGCCTTAGAATTGATGCTTAAAGCTTACTTCAGAGCTGAGAATCTGTACTCATTCATGAAGAATGGGATTTCTGTTGAGGTGTCTCTCACATCATCTTCATATGCTGTTTCTAGACTACTGGGTAAAAGATCACCTTCATAGGGTATCCTATCTGATTCAGGCCCTAAGTGCCACTAGAGTGCTGTGGCAGGAGCATCTTTTTTCCTCTCCCTCCCCCCCACTTTTCTATTTTTTATTTTTTATTTCTTGTCTGGGTTTCTGCTTCCCTCAGGCTGGGTCTAAGCATACGTGAGCTTTGTTTGATAGTCAGTTGCACAGCAGTCGTGGGAGTTGCAAAATGGTCAAGAATGTCAAATTTCATGCAGTCTCTGTAATTGCTCCTAAGGCTTGCAGCTCTGAAGAAGGCTTTCAAGGATCTTGGGCACTGACCCTGGAAGCTCTGAGTATACTTGGATGGAACTAGTCTGAACAGCAGAAAGCCTCATTTGCTGCAAACCTAGGCAACACTAAAGTGCCCATTTTGCTTACTGCCCCAGACTCACATCCTGGGAGCCTGCTTCATGGTTCCAAGCCATGGTTCAGCAGCGCTAGTCAATCAAAGTTTTAACAAAGTTTTCTGCTCAGAAATCACAAACCACCTATAGATCTGGCATTTTCAGCCCTACAAGTTTCACCTTGTGGTAGGATGTTTGGGTTAAAAATTCTGGAGTTCAACGACTGCTAAAAATGCCAGGCCCAAAGTTTTATTGTAAAACTAGACCGTAGGTTAGTACGTTATAGTCATATTTAGAAATGCTACCCAATGTCTTTCAATATGTTTGCACAGTACTTAGCCTCATGGAAGTGAAAAGATGAGTTTAAATATGTACAATATGGGACGAAACTGTTATAAACACTAAGTTAGTGTACTCCCTTCGTTTATCTTTATGATATATACTTAGATTGAATTAGTTCTAACTTTCTCAACTTCCATTTTCTTCACTGTGGATTTTTTGGAATTGTCCTTCCTTGTAAATGTTTGAATTGGATGAGTGTTTGAATTACACGGTTTGCAATCTCTGAACAGTTATGACTCTATATGAAGGAGTGGACAGAACTATACACTGCTATGTTTTTGCTCAAAGAACATGGGTACAGTATTTAGCTTCCTGAGTTTTTTGTTGAGTTTAACTTTTAGGATTACATAACCAATACCATTTACATCAACCAGCTGACTGATGACTACTTTTGAAGCGCTAGGGTAAGAAATATATAATAGTGCATTTTATCATCAATGTACTGGATTTTACTGAGAACAAGGTATTGCAAAAACAACAGGATGCTTCATAGTCTTACTCACTAATAGCTTAGCTGCCTTAACGTGACTGGATTCTATTCCCATTGTCCCATTATACAGTGTAACCCAACTGACAACTGCAGAATCAGTTTTGATTTACAGTGATCCAGAGATAAGAAGTCAACCAACTGCAAGATACAATAAGACAAATGAAGATGCTAATTTTCATTTCAATCAATTCATTTGAATCATAATTTCAATCTTTAAATAGAACACTACTTCAAACTTCATAAGCTAGAGAAACTTAAATAACTGTTCTCAGAATTCCAAGTTCTAAACAGTTTAAACGGCATAAAATGAATACTTTTTATTTCTGAGCATTTACTTATTCTGAAACTCTAGTAATTCTCAAAATAATTTATGCAAGAGCAGAGTTTCATTCAGTTATCGGAAAAGATCATATATTAATAAAGGCTGATGACATTAAGGCTGCATACAATAACTACTTGGGCTACATCTTCTCTACCAAATATACTCTCAAACTGCTAATAAATCAAACTCTCAGTAACCTTCAAAATGAATAGCTGAACAGATTCCATTTAGACAACTGTTTTATAATCCCACAGTTTTTCTGATGTAGGTGAAAACTTACATGACTGGCTCATCACTCAGCCTCCAAACTTAGTTTAATACCACACATCCTCATGGCTTCTCTACCCAGCTGTTCTGAGTTTGCTGCTAACTCCTCCTAGGAGTTATCAGAAAAAAATGTCTATTCCTAAAAACAAAAAATGGATTTGAAAATGCTTCATACTACTTCTTAGAGTAGGATAGTTTCACCTAAGAGTGTTCCAAGGAGACTTGTCCTCCAGAGTGAAAAATCCCTGTGCAAATCTGTCTCATCACCTAAAATCTAAAGACCATTTACATAAGGATAATTCAGGGGAAGTGAAAGAACAGCATGATCAGAATTGTAAATATCTGAAAATAAAGATAAGACCATATCTGCTGGCATGAGCTTTGTGCTTAGTGCATCTCAGATGATGGAAAGCCGCTGTAAACCATTCTAAGCTGCATTTGCGATTCTCTGCATCAGTGGAGCAGTGCCAAAGAGCTCTGGTGTATCAATAAATCCAGTGCAAGTGGCAGCTGCATCTCTGTAGACAGATAAAGCTTCTTCTACTAAATGTAGTCCAAAGGAAACATTTGCACATATACAGTAGTGTATTTGTATGTGTGCATGCATGTGTGTTTACACGTACACACACAGAGAATCCTGTATGTGGTGAGCTTGGTAACACCACCTGATATTATAGTTACCCATCATTTCCATTGAGAAGGGCAGTTACTTACAGACTTGCTAACTGTTAGTCAAAAGTCTGAGTCTTCCATACTTTCAATAACCTCATTTGGTCACAGATGAGCATATTGGGTGAAGAGGTCTGGTGAGACTGGTCATGAAAAGGAGACAGTGGAACTGATAGGCTGTAAATGGTTGCTGGGGCAGCTGGGGTGAGTAAAATGGACAAAAAGCCATGAAGGGAAGCAGATTAGGGCAGTGAGCCAGTATGGAAAGTGTTGGAAGCCAATATGTTGGTGCACAACATGGAGGCAGCATGAGAGTTTGGGATACAGAAGATATTTGGATGGGATAGCTAAGGGCTGAAGATCAAAGAGAGCAAGAGTTAGCATCAAGGCATGAGCAAGAAAGCTCTTAGGCTAGGAGAAGGGGAAAGAGGTTGTCTAGGGAAAAAGCCTGGCCCAAGACCCCAGGAAGGGGAGGGAACTGCAGGGCTAGATTACTACTAGATGGATCTGCAGCCGGGAACAGGCTTAGACTGGGACTCAGAGAGGGGAGAAGGTAAAGAAAGAGGAAAGACTAGAGGAAGAAGAATGAAGAATGAGAAACTGGCTGGCCAAAGAGACAGGAACCATCAGGCGCATACTCATTTGCTCTGTGGGAGATGATGGATGGGACATCCAAACACTGATGAACTTTTCTGGGGTTGCAGTATGCCCGGGGAGACAATCTTATTACTAATTTCAGTTGCTAGGCTCAGAATAATCCCTACTGAATATCTGAACTGCATTTTTTCAAAGGCTTGTAATTTGGTCATCTTTGTGTAGATTTTCTTTTACACAGTTCCTTCCCCAATTTCAAACCCCTCTGCAAAACGTCCTAGAACTCTCCAGTCTTCCTGAGGAAACAGCTCCTATATTTTTCCAGTATTAAACAGCAGTGTTATGAGAAAAGTCTTAGCTATTTTGTTTCAAATAAATGCATTCTAAGACAGCCTGGACACAACTAACACGGAAAAAGTCATGATCAAAATGATTAGGAAAGTTATGAGCAACTAATAAAAGGCCTTCAAATTATGAGTATCAAGCAACAGTAATTACAGGAAGTGCTGGAGTACGCATACACACACATTCGTAGAATAACCTCTAGGCTTTCAGCTTTCATGAATTATTCTCAGAGGACGGACCCTTTCAAGTGAGAACCTAAATATTTTGTTTCAGTGTTTTTATAGGCAACCCACAGATTTCCTTGAAAATCTGAATGGAGTCTGGTACTTAGTTGGGGTTACGGCTGACAGTACCTCTTATTCAGTAGACAGTATATTTTGCTGTAAATGTTTTTTTTTTTGAAGAAAATGCATTTTAATTTTATGACATTTTTGAAAGATAGGGCTGAAGCAATTGTTTATAGTCATGTTTTATTCTCTACTAGCACTTCACCTAGGGTGTAAGCCAGCAATTGTTGAATGCATCTTTGGTGGTGAAACAATTTATTTTTCCCCTGTAAGCAACACTGTAACATTTTAGGGGGGTCTTTGCGCGTAGCAGAGTTCCTGAAGCCTTGCTAGAGGGAGATCTGATTTGCTTTGTTTGTAGGTATTAGAATCATTCGTACCATCCTAACAATTATCTGAGATAATGTGTATTGATGAACAAAATCAGAAGACATTCAAAATGACATTCAAAATTTTAGAGTCAGTCATAAAATTGCTTCTATAATTTAGTGCCTGATATGAAAAAACAAATGTTTAACTATGGAAAAATCAGTGAGACTTATGATATTCGGTAGTTAGTAGGAAAGGCTTTTACAAGCATAGTTCTCATTCAGAGAAACAGGCTCTATTTTTCCAATTGTAGTGGAGGTAGAAAACTGTTGTCCTAAATGCTCAAGCTTATTATATAGTCCTGATACTGAGGGTTACAGAGTAAAAGTATTAGGAGCCTCTGCTTTCTACCCACCTTCCCTTTGCCATTTGGTGTTAAATGAAATGAGGTAGCTCACAAACACTTAAATTTGATTATAATGCCCAGCCTGAAAATTCCTGCTCTGTACTTAGCCATTTCAAAAGCAAGAAGGTAATGTGCAAGCAGAACCCAGGAAACCCAAGCAGAAGGATATACGCTCTGTTGTATGTATAGTCATCTAGCTATAGATAAGAGTTATATTTCCTGTTTCTACATATATTATTTTAGAGGGCATCTTGTGTGCCGCTTATTAGTTTGCACCCCAGGAACAAACACTGCTGTGTAGTAATATTTCCGGGCAATACTCAAGAATACAACATTTACTGAGGTGTTATCAGGAAATAATTGCTTAGGACATGAAACTTTTTTTCCTAGGTATGGGAAAAATATCCAAGAGTAGTACGCTAGCTTCTTGAATGGTCTTAACCAGTTTTTCTCCACTTAAACATCATGAATATGCTCCTTTACACCAGCTGATCTTTTAGAATAAACATCATTCATTTAAATTCCTTGTCAAGAGGGAATAGTACACTATATTCACTACTACTTGGCTAGGAACTATGTACTTATCATAGTACTCCAAATATGCCCTGGTAAGCATCATCTTAATGCCTCTTTTTACCTAAGAAAAATAAGATGAGCGTCACCTTTGAAATTCAGTTACAACTAGAGTTGATAGATGGAAAGAACATACCTTGCAAGTAAGCTTTTTAAAGACAAAAAAGAAAAAAGAAAAAAAGAAAAAAAGAAAAAAGAAAAAAGAAAAAAAAGAAAAAAAAGAAAAAAGAAAAAAAGAAAAAAGACATCTCTCCAAAACTGTGAGCTGCAAGAGAAATTTGTTAGAAGTGGTTCCTGATAGTTGCAGCAAAAATATTAGATCTAGAAAATGTTAGAGGTCCCTTGCTAGTCTTTAAGTCAAAGAAATCTAGGAAAGAAGCAGGCATTGATGCTTCTTTTAGAGCTTACATAAAGTAAAATGTTCGGAAAATACCAATATTTAATGGCAAATGCTGTATTTCAGAGCCCAAATGATGTTTTATTTATCAGCAGTGAAATTACATAGCTCAGCTCTTCCAAGTTCTCCATCAATATGCCATTTTGCTCCCTGATGATGGCTTTAGAATAAATAGGAAAATAAAATATTTCCTTAAAAATGCTCAAATGATTTGTTTCAGGGCTCATAAACATCTTCGGCGAGCAATAGTTTGATAATATCTAATGTTAAGTAATGGCAGTGATGTTGTAATACTGGTCTATGGACGAAGAGACAAAGTTTATAGGGATTTATTAGACTAACTGATATACTTCGAAAAATAGATAAGCTTTAGGGGCATAAAAGGCCTCATGAAACTTGCCTATTTTTTTCCTCATTGATGCGATATTACTGTTATACATATAATCTCATTGAGATGCACACTAATCCCTGGGGCAAGTAAGAAAGGTTTTGGACAAATTGAGGTTTAATTCTTCTCTTGACTATATATCGTTTAGAAATAATGGTCTTATGCTATTTAGAGAGAAAAATGAAAATATTCTAAATTGGGGAGATCAGAGATAAATGCACTTTTTTGCATCTTTTATATCTCTGAATAGTTGTCTGGTACCTTACATGACTGACTCACTCTTAGGTTTAACATCATAATATATGTCTTAGAAGAAGAAAGGTGATGCTATTCCCTGCTGAAAAGAACAAGGTTCAAAGAAGTTAGAGGACTCACTTCAGATCACAGATGAAGGTCATGGCAGAGCAGAGAATTAACCACCGGCCTTCTTGCTTCCAGGCTAACATTCTTCTTAACGGGACAATTAGCACTTGCACCAGTGCAAAAGGAAGGACCAGGCCATGGTATCTATAGCTACAACAAAAATGCTCCGGGTAGAATTTGCATGAGGATTAGCGACTTCCCAAGAAGCCCAAAAGAAATGAAACAAGGCCTGTGAGCTAAAAGACAAAAGGAGAGGAAGGGAAGCAAATGAAGATAGTAAATGGCCCATGTTTTAAAATCAAAGTTACGTTTTCTGATATTTATCAAAAACGCTTATCAGAAGACAGAAATGCTGAAGCCGCCTTTGTGCTTCTTGAGTTCAAGGTTGCTTGACCCTCAGAGGACAGAGCTCAGTGTAAGGTAATGCAGCTTCGTTATATCAAAATACAGCAACCCAGAAACGATTTTGAATGGCTTTCTGTTGGTTGAGAGAAACTACCACTAATGCTTTTATTATCAGGTCATGAGAAACTGGAAACCTCACAAAAAAGTAGGAATTCTTGGAATCCTCCATACAGCTCTCCTGCTTCTCTATGTGTCTCCCTGAAGTGGGGTTAGGGAACAGGATATAGAGATGGCAATAGCAAAAAAATGAGAAGTTCTCAAAAGAGTGGCCCCAGCAGGCTTGCCTTCCATTCCCTGGTGCTTTGGATGATCTGGTTGTCTAGACTTTCTACAGTAAAGTTGCACATTGGATGAACTAGCCTTCAGGGCTCTATTTTCGAGGCAAAATTCACAAATGAGTAGAATTTCTTCTTTTACTGTGCTATTTTAGACATCTGAACTAGCAGGACGGGTAGATTGAGTGTGTCTGTCAGAGCACTCTTGCAAGACTTGGGTGGAATTTAGAACAGATTGGTAGTGACTAGAATCATCCAGACTATTTCATAGACCAATTGTGAAATTTTCAAATAAACACCTTTATACTTGGAAGAATATTTAGATATATTTGGGAAATGTTCTTTCTGAATATCTGTAAGGCTAATTTATCATCCTTCTTAAAATGACCCTCTGTCATAATGCACATAAAACCTGATGGTAGTTACAGTGTTTATGTGCTTTGGTAATATCCCTCCTTATTAACTGATAGTATCTCTTGCTTTGCACTCTCCTGTCCATCTACTTGTTAATGTCTTACTTACACGTTATACTGTACATTTGTAAGGGCTTGTACAGCACTGACTTCATGGTCCATGACTAGGTTTCCTGTCACTGTAACTTAAGAAAGAGAACTGGTACTGATATTAAAGCTACTGTGGTTGTTTAGATGATTTACTGTGCTGGAAAATATGAAGCACAGAAGTAGTCATGCTACCCAAATTAGGTAGATTGCTTACTCTAGCGATGGGATTCACATCAAACTAAGATAGACATCTAACATAGGTAAGATGAATCACTCTCAAAGTGGTCATTTTTTTCTTTACTGGATATAAAAGCTAACCAGATGTATAACATCAGGTGAGAGAGACGCAATCCTAGATCCCTGTAGTAGTCACTACGTCTTCTTGCCAGTTGTTACACCAAGAGCCAGATCTTTCAGGTCCAGAAAATAAGTGATAAAAAAAATATAAAATAAAAATCAATCACTTTTCTCTGAAACACCATGCTATGTAATAGGTGGGAGGTTTAAGTCAGGCACTTATATTAGCGATTTGAATACAACTGCTATACATTATAGTAATACAAACTGTGAGCGATAGCAGTAACACTGGAAAGCTTTTATCAAATTAAGGGAAGGTTTTGGATCAGCTCCCAGCTTCTACGGATTCATTTATCAGAAACTGGCAACTGGTCACCTGCAGCACCTTTGCTGGCAGCTCCAGCAGAGCCCTTGAGGACTGGATGCCTCATGGGAATTATTTCCAAGGTATGATCAGTCCTTTAGGTCAAGACACTCTTGCACAGCAGTGCAGGGGTGGTGATTAGTCCTTTCATTGGAATATTTTGATTTGAAATAGGAGTTGTTAATGTTAGTTGACAGTATCTTGGCAGAGAGGAGACAGATAGATCCCTTCTCCTCCCTCTGTAGTTCTTATATCTGCTGTTTTACTAAAACAACTCAGCTTAGTTGTAAGCTTCAATGCACAATTCTCAGTAACATACTCCCACATAAGGATCCATTGAGCAACTTCCATTGTGCTTTTGAGGGTGAACACATACCCATGATGTGCTCATGAACCCTACAATCCCTAAAAATTCAGAGATAATAAATGTCATGTTCCTCAGCCCTTTACAAGAGGCAGTTTCTTTGCTGCCTAGGAAAATAAATTAGGAGGAATAACACTGCCCTTAAGAGGAATGACATAGAAGAACTATGGTACTATGCTAGGACCTCTGCTCAGGAGTATGGTAACAACTGTGAGTTCATGGCTGGAAGGAAGAGGTTGCAGCTAAATCCATTTTAGACTAAAAAAATCAGACTCCCACTAGTAACCTTTAAAAATGAAGGAGTCACCTATATCTGGGCTCCTTACGGGTTATTTCTTTGCATACTTCTCAAGCACAGACACCGTTTATCTAAACCAGACAAGATTACTGAAGAATTCTAGGGTATAATACAATGGGAATTTACTAAATGGAGATTGTACAGAGACCAATTTCCTCAAGTGGCTTATTTCCCTTAAGCCTATTCCTACTTTAAAATAGAGTTCAAGGGTGATTTAGGCTTTCAGAAGCCTTGCATCTGTGATCATCTGTGGGACTAAGACTCTTCTGTCTCTTAAAGTCTGCTGCATTTCAGATGCCTTAGGTACTCTGAAGTACTTTGCTTGGGTACAAAAAAGAGTATAGTAGGTTTCCACGGCAGTTTGCCCAGACTAATATAGCTACTTCTAGCTGTGCTAATTAGTCACAGTGGAGCTCCACAGTAAAGCTTGTTTGTTCAGCACTTGCTCAGGTATCTTTGTGCTGCACTGCGTTATGTCATATATATATAGTCTTGGATACTTCTAAAATCCTAATCTCTTACCTAAGGCAAGTTAACAGAAAATGTCCATGTGGATTCCGTATTTTTGTAGCTTCTTCTTGATTTCAAGATCAGATTCTCTCAGTCTGGGCCAAATCTCCCACATACACAGAGCAATACCTCACTGCATCAGCAGTGGAGCTTCCACAGGACTATGTGAGAAATAAGATGCTTTTTAGCCTTTGCCATGGTATTAGAATATGAGCCATAAACTCCTCTTATGTCCTCCACAAATGTGCTGACATTGCAGAACTAGCACAAATGAAGCCTAATTTAAACCTATTTAGAAGCAGGAATGTCTTGAGTGAAAGGGTTATGTGTGCTCCCAGTAGAAACCCTAAGAAGAAGGGTTTCCCCCCTCAGAAAGGGACTCATCACGTCCCATATACCTATGTAATACTTTGAGGAATGTCTGTAGGCAGCCTTCACGGCTGTCTGCGCTGTCCTACTAGGAGGCATGGTCTCCTGTACAGGGGAGGCTGTAGAGACAAGACTACTTCCACCTTCATTCTGGTTCAGCTCTGGTTGGGGTGAGATTATTAGGAGTTCAGTTTCTACTCTGCTGCAGCTATGGTCAGATATAAACTCAGAGAAGCGATAAGTGTTCCACACATTTCACTCCTAAAGCCTCTTCTGCTATCTTTCATTAAGCTAGGAGTAATTACATGGGAAATACCTGAGAAGTAAATTTGTTGAATAAGAGAGGGCATTTTTGTACTTGATCCTTTGTTGGATTAGAATTATATCTCCATGTTGCTTTTCTCTGTGAATGTAGCACTGGTGAAAGGTGCCAGACTGATATGCCTGGCGAATAAATTAGTCTTTTTACGCACAGTCAAGTTTGAGTACCTCAGAGAGTCGGAGCCAGTAAATCTCCCTAATCCCAAGAGGTAAATTCCTAAAAGATGCTATTGGTAAATGTTAATTCTCTTCCTTGAGATGGAGGTCAAAGTCAGAGAGAAAGGAGATAAGGCATCATAGAGGCATGCCGGATAAATCCAAACACATTACCAAGAAAGGCCTATTTGCCAAGGTGATATGGAAATGTCCCACTCTCTCATCCGGTTTTGAATGTGCCTGCCAATTCGATGTCAAATGTCAGAGCCTCTGCCCACTCTGCAGTTGATCCCTACAAGGAAAACACAAAACAACAAAACACAGCTCTTGGGTTCTGGTGATATGTTTTCTCGAGGGCAAAGCAACTGTGACAGATTTTCTTAAAAATTCTTCCTGAATTTTCTTCTTCTGAAAAGCAGCCGTTCAGATTTTCAAAAATAACTGGTGTCTTAGCATGCCAGATCTGAGAGGTCTAAAGGAATGTGCCAATTAATTGACTAGGGAACTTAAAAACTGAAGCATATTTCTGGACTGTAGATGGGTAGGAAAGGAAGAGGGAGGGAAATGTGCACGCATACATTGCTACTGAATCACATAGCTTGCAGTAGACACTCTGAGGCAGGTGATAGTAATGTGGCAGGAGCTACTGCTCCCCATCCTCTCTCCTTTGCCAATCTTAACTGAGTCACTGCTTTTGAAATTCTTGGCCAACTTATTAATTCAGCTACTGCCACGGAAAGTAAGTGGTGCAGCTAGAAATAACTCTGAAGAGGCCTAGTAGTGAGATCTCCGAAGAATTCACAACACATGACTGGCTCTCTCAAACTTCAAAAGAACTGGTAAAAAGTTATAATTTATTGCTTTTCCTGCTCTGAAATATGTTTAGTGCCTTTAGTTTAAACACTACATGGCCAAGCTGCTCATATTAATGACAGTATCAAAAGTGCAGCACGACTGTGAATCCTTCATTCCAACATGCAGAGCACCCAGCACACGGAGCTGCAAAATGCACACCTAATGGAGGAAGAACAGTCCAGCCTGTTAACAGCATCTTTCTTCGGATCGGTGTCCTTAACCATTCCTCCTTTGCATCCTTTATGGCTTCTAGCTCTTTCCTGTTTCCTCTACAGGTTTTGCTGGAGATACAGGCTGCCATGAACTGGCTTTTTGAAATTATGGGTTCACTGGAGAGGGGGGGGAGAACCGGTGCCGAGTGGCCCCCTCTCTCTCACAGTGGGTCAGAAGCTGTGTTGTAGCTGCCTTTCACTGTGATGATGCAACTACTTTGAGTCTCTTACCTCTACCCAGTCACCAGTGTTCGTGAAATACTGAGGAACTTTATGCTCGAACCCTCTGTCTTTCTGTGAAATTACATTAGTATGCTCTTGCCTACCACGTTCAGAAGTTATTTAGAGTATGTGACAGAGTGATTTTTTTATTCTGGTTAAATACTTGGATAGCTGAAAATTATCTTTGGTGCTGACACATTGCCTTTCTGGGGCAGAGCTGGCTTGAAAATCTCCAGCGAAAACATTTTTTCCTCAGAAGACTGAATTTTTAACGAAAGTACTTTGCAAAATATGTCTCCTTTAGATGGATATTGCCTCCAAAGCAAGATCCCTTTCAAACCAAAATGTTCTGTTTGTAAGAGGTCTTTATGGTAGTGTGTGGTTGAAGTGACTGAATCCACTGTACCTTTCCTTTCTGGGTCTTCTCTACTTCCAACTGACTGCACTGACGACTGCTGGCCCCCATAATATACAGTACCCAAGAGGACAGGTTTCCAAGAGGATTCCCTCATGGGAGTAAGAGTTTTCTCAAAAGAGATTGTCTATAAAGAGAAATGGGCCATGATCATTCAGGGTGTCAGCCCCAATAAGGCCCTGCAGAAACATTTCCAAGTAAACTTGTTTTTCATCAGCATTTTAGCCAAAAAATGTATTTTAATTTTTTTTTTTAGGGGTAGAGCCATTTCTGATATCCAACCAGCCTAATTTTGGAAGCTTTTCTGATGAGTTGTTCCATTTCCCTGTGCATCCTTCTTGCCAATAGAGCTCTCAGGTTGGAAACAGATATCTGAATACTCTTGCAGGAACAGTCTGCCGTGACTGTGTAGAGAAGATAGTTGTTAGCCAACTCAGCTAGCTGCCATAATGGAGGAGGAGCCAGGAAACTACAGGCCTGTCAGCCTCACCTCCATCCCTGGAAAGGTGATGGAACAGCTCCTCCTGAAGGTCCTCACTAAGCATCTGGAGGACAAGAAGGTGATCAGGAGTAGTCAGCATGGATTCACCAAAGGGAAATCATGCTTGACCAATCTGATAGCCTTCTCTGACGGAATGACTGGCTGGGTAGATGAGGGCAGAGCAGTGGATGTTGTCTTTCTGGACTTCAGCAAGGCTTTTGACACTGTCTCCCATCACATCCTCCTAGGTAAGCTCAGGAAGTGTGGGCTAGATGAGTGGACGGTGAGGTGGATGGAGAACTGGCTGGATGGCCGAGCTCAGAGGGTTGTGGTGAATGGCGCAGAGTCAAGTTGGAGGCCTGTGGCTAGTGGTGTCCCCCAGCAGTCAGTCCTGGGTCCAGTCTTGTTCAATGTATTCATCAATGACCTGGAGGAAGGGACAGAGGGCACCCTCAGCAAGTTTGCTGATGATACGAAACTGGGGGGAGAGGCTGACACACCAGAAGACTGTGCTGCCATTCAGAGGGACCTGGACAGGCTGGAGAGGTGGGCGGAGAGGAACCTCATGAAGTTCAACAGGGGCAAGTGCAGGGTCCTGCACCGAAGGAGGAATAATCCCCTGCACCAGTAGAGATTGGGGGTTGACCTGCTGGAAAGTAGCTCTGCCGAGAAGGACCTGGGAGCGCTGGTGGACAACAAGTTAAACATGAGCCAGCAGTGTGCCCTTGTGGCCAAGAAGGCCAAAGGTATCCTGGGGTGCATGAGGCAGAGTGTTGCCAGCAGGTGGAGGGAGGTGATCCTGCCCCTCTCCTCAGCCCTGGGGAGGCCTCCCCTGGAGTGCTGTGTCCAGTTCTGGGCTCCCCAGTACAAGAGAGACATGGCACTACTGGAGAGAGTCCAGCAAAGGGCTACCAAGATGATTAGAGGGCTGGAGCACCTCTCCTATGAAGAAAGACTGCAAGAGCTGGGCCTGTTCAGCCTGGAGAAGAGAAGACTGAGAGGGGATCTCATATATGTGTACAAGTATCTGAAGGGGGAGTGTCAAGAGGATGAGGCCATACTCTTCTCCATGGTGCCCAGCAACAGGACAAGAGGCAACGGGCAGAAACTGAACCACAGGAAGTTCCATCTGAACCTGAGGAAAAACTTCTTCACTGTGAGGGTGACAGAGCATTGGAACAGGTTGCCCAGAGAGGCATTGGAGTCTCCTTCCCTGGAGATATTCAAAACCCGCCTGGATGTGATCCTGGGCAATATGCTCTAGAGGTCCCTGCTTGAGCAGGGAGGTTGGACTAGATGATCTCCAGAGGTCCTTTCCAACCTAAACGATTCCGTGATTCTGTAATGCTGAGCTGTCCACAAACGCAGCAGAGATGGAGGTATTACTGCAAGAGTGTCACAGCTAGCATATTGATCCAGTTGTGAGGAGTAATGTATTTGACGCCATAATGGCAGACCTAATCCTGTTTATCAGTCCTTCCCCATCCACTTGATTTATAGTAGGGATTATTACAGAAGTTGCATCTTCTCCAGAGCAGATGACTGAGGTGAGGGCTCTCAGGAGATCCTAGCTGGAGAGTGGCAGTCAGACTGAATTGAGACAAGAAAGCTACCCTTTCTACGTTACACTGAAAAACCCAGGCAAAGCCCTAGCAGGTGACAGATAAACAGCTCAGCTCTGAGAGAGATTTCTGTTGACAAACCCTTATGTACTGACACAGAAGATGAAGCTATAAGTGTGCCCTGTCTGATTCCCTAACAATTACAGGTTTCTTGTTCATGCTGGTGTGGTTTCCTTTTTTTAAGTTAACTCACAATCCAGTGTTTTTTTCTGTTTCATTATACCAATAACATCCTACTGTATTAGTAATAACAATTAATGTTGTTTCATTACCCACCTTGGGCAACTGCAGCTGCATGAACTTGATATTCCCCTGAGCCAGCTGCAACAGGGAATTATTAGCCACTGACCACAGGCTTTGCCTGTGAAATGTTCATGGCTTGAACTATTGACTGGCAAAATAAAAGCTAGACAGAGCATAGAAACAAGAGAGCTTCTCCATGAGCCTTGACAAGACTCTTGATACACTCAAAAGGGCCAAAAGCCTTTTTGTTATAGTTCTGTAGGAGGCAGCAGAATTTCACTCTCTGCAATTTTGCTGGCACTTTTTTATTCTCATATATTGGAAGAGGACTAGGATTGCACACAGCGTGGGGTTTGCTTCTGACTTCAGTGAGGGCAGGTCTCACCTCCTGCCTCCTATTTGGCAACTGCTGGAAGAACACATCAGGGCAAGTGCTAGGACAGGGAGACCAGCTTCCAGCTAGCCTGTCTCCATGTTGTTGCTCAAGGAACTGGAAGATATAGCAGTCAATTCCGTGCTTTTATTCTATGATCCTGAGCTCCTTTATAACATCCTCCTTTTCAACACCACCCTGAGTCATGCTAGGAGGACAGCAAGGTGTCAATTTTCTAATGCCTGTGAGAAGTGGAGCAGTGTTCACACTTCCCTACCCACCAGCCGTTCAAATCCACCCGCAGACTGTCTTCTGTCATACGTTTATTCACACATGAGCAGGTAAGCTCAGAATAAGTTAGAATCTTTTCTTGGAAAGAAGGACCTATGTCAGACGTTTCCACACAAGCTTTACATTAAAAATTCCACACCCACTGATGAATGTTTTATGTCTGCCTGTGTCCTTTATAAATCTATCAAGGGTGCAAGCTATCTGGAAGCAGAAGCTGCTCTTCTGCTTGGGAAGTGCTTTTGAGAAGTTCTGTTATTCTTCATCTAGGAAAGAGTGGTTCTCCCTAAGTTACTAAGAAAGAGGGCACAAGTTCAACCATCCAAACCCATTTTCTACCCTCTGACCTCCTTGACAGCCACTTGCCCTTCACTTCTAAAGCTTAGCTGCACACTGTGTAATCACTGCACTCAACACACCAGTTAGAAAAGGAAGCCTGAGCAGTTGCTATCTCATGCCATTAGCAGGTGAGAGTGGAGAATGAAAAACCAACAAAAGCAAAGTTGGATGAGGAAGACAATTTGTGTCTCTTCCTCACAAACTGTGGTTCTCTCATGTCAGATCCCGGCAAGTGAAAGCACAGCACAGTCTGAGAAAAACAAGTGTCAGGCAAACAGGTCTGCTTTTCAGTCAAAGTCTGCACTTCCTGCACTATATATAAAGATAAATAATAAATACATAAACATAAAAATAATATATAAATACATATATATGAACATATAAATATATAAATATATATATGTGGTCTGAAGAGAGTCAATACCACATGGTAGAAGTGTACCAAGTCATTAAAGAATAAATCTCTACACTGCTTGGAAATAAACTCTTAAAGAAAAGGAGTGAAATGTCTGCCTAGTCCCCAATCCTAGCCTAAGGTTAAGCACAAGTAGTAATATTTATTCTGTGAATGCAGAAATGCACAGAAACTTAATCATAACTTTGGATCGCTACTCTGCAGCAAAAGTAAGTGCTGTGCTCTTCAATGCAGTGTTTGGGAGGAAATAAGTTATAGAAGAGGGAGGTTTATTTTCTCCAAAATTATCTGCTCTTCCTACACCCACTAACAGTAGATATTCTGTGAGCAGAATACTCCAAACAAAACAGTAAAATAGGCAACAGAAGAGCAAGTTCCTCTATTTGGAGATAAGCAAGAAAAGATGAAGAAATAGTCATATATTCAGGCCTCCCAAATTCCTCTCCGACTACAAAGAGGTCTAACAAACAGACTTCTTCAGCAATTTCCTCCTCCTCCCTCTTTTCAGGGTGGATCCCAAAAAGTAAGAAGTCATGCTGTCTCACAGATGAAGAGATTATGCAGTACCTTTAACCTTTTCCTTCCTGTCTCCAAAAGCTTTGTCCTGCTAGCTGTGCCCTTTCTCATACTGAGAGTGTTTTCCTCAAGACCCTAGTTCCTCCTCCATCTCTTCCTTCATCCCCACTTCCCTTCCCTTCCCTTCCCTTCCCTTCCCTTCCCTTCCCTTCCCTTCCCTTCCCTTCCCTTCCCTCCTGCTTTCTTTCTCTCTGCCTACTTGCCTGAAGAGTAGGAATTATACTGAGGTAGATGAAGACTTGGTGGCAGATGAGATAAAATTAATAAGTTTTATCACAAAACTGGTCTCTTATAACCACAGTGTAATCTCAGAGAAAGAAAGTACCTGATTATCTCACCATTCAGAGGGTGTCCTCTCCAAAACCTCTGCATTCTTTTGCTGGAGATGCATCCTGCTCACTCCAGAGCCATAGATAAACACAATCAACAAAGTAACTTAGAGTCACAAGAAGAGGTTAACTGGAAGCAAAAGGGTATGCTATTTTAGTCGGCTATGTGGCTACAGTGTTTTAGCTGTAGCAATGTGGACACAAGCCGGTGACTGAACACAAGATAAAAGTGTTACATAGATTAATTTTGTTTGTTTATTTGTTTGTTTGTTATTAATAAATTTATTACAGCTTTTGTTTCAATATGTTCCAGGAAAAAAAAAAAGGAAGACAAAGAAACAAAAAAAAAATACCCCAAACAGACCAGCAAACCCCCAAACAGTTTATTTAGCTAAATACTGGTAGATAAGAAAAGGACAACTAAATCTTTTGCCTATAACACTGTTTTAGTGCTGTGTTAATGCAATATCATAGGGTACTATCCTCTCGTGTCGTTATCAGCTGGGCAAAACTCTTCTAATCGGGTTCAGGTTGCCTGAGAGTAGGCGCAAGACGGGAAAGTCCATTAGGGAACAGAACCATGGAGGTTTGCTCTAATTCTCTAGCAAAGAAGGTTCTCTTGCTTTTGCTCACTTGCTAACTTTATACTGGCAGGAATTGTCGCAAAGGACACAATTCTGTGAAAAGTTACCCAGAATATCAGTGCACGGCTTCTCACAGCACTGGTAGATCTAAGTAGCCAAATGGTCAGATACCACCATTCAAACCACCCAAAATTACTCAACCTAAGAACACTAAATGTTGCAGACTTTATAGGCAATTTAACCAAGACTCGATTTGTTCATTAATAAAAAGGTGTGACCTAAAGCTGTTGCTTTATCTAGAACAGTCATGAATCTCAAAGAAAAAAAAAGATTTAAAATTAGATTTTGTTTTTATGATAAAACTTGGTGTGCAGACGCTCATTGTGTTCTGGGATAGCTTAGGTGGAAATTTCTTTTCTTTTGGAAATTTCACTTTGGAAACTTTGGAAATTTCAATTCTTTTATGACTTCACATAATTCATTCTTAAAACTGTCTCTCACTGAGGACTAAGGACAGTGAAATCACCTCATGTTTGTCACAGGCTAACAATATACGCAGAGGCAGTTATCGTGATCAGGTGATGCATAGCAGCTCATCACCTCACAGTAAGTTACCCACATCTCCAAGCCTTCAGTTACTGTTCGGGTAATCAGAGTTTCCCCACAGAAATGAGCTGAAGAGAATTATGTTAAAGAGCGTGCAGGGTCTGAAGTAACGAGCTAAAGGGAGCCATATAAATACCCTACACTGATGTGTAGATTTAATCTTTGTGGGAGGTATATATTTTATTTCTAAAACACATAAAACATGCACATGTTAGGACAAAAATAGCTCTCCTTGAAATGTTTGCGAGAAACTCCTACAAGCCTTGCTGAATTAAAACTTTCATCCACAAATAATGGAACAGTCTGTAGGAGAGAGAAAATCAGACATTTGGTATGGGATTCATCTCAGCCAAATGAAGCTGTTTGAAATGTAAGTGCTTAAATTAAAGCACTTTTCTTGACTCTCTTTGTAACAAGAGGAGAGTGGGAGATGTATCTCTAAATACTAATTCATTCTATGTCTCTCAGTCATCTACTTTACGCTGGTGAGAGCTGCCTGCAGCAGGAATCTACTTCTCTCCATTGATTATTGAGAAAATACAAGTAGATTCAGCAGCTGAATTCTTGACTGTGAAAGACCAGGTATGCTCAATCCCAGGTCTCACCTCCAAGAGGAGAGTGTCATGGCTCACAGAGCTGGTTGTTCGGGCCCTGGAAGAGTGAAAGGCAAGGATCTGTTTTTACCTGAGATGAGCCTAGGGCGGGACCCGACGTGTCTGTTAGTTCTTAGTATCTTTATATTACTGTTTGTCACCGTAATATATAATATTTTTCCATTCTAAAGACAGTGGTATGTTCTTGTCAGATGTCCAATGAACACTTAAAGAGAAATTCTGAAGAATGCAAATCAGTTTTTTGTTTCCCCTTTAACCCAGTCCTTTCATTATTTACTCCAAGTGGTAAAGCTAAATCCACTATAGAAGCATTCTACACGTGTCATAGATTTCCAGCAGGGAACTATTAGGTGTTTTATAATTAACACGGCATGAAAGAGCCATCACTTCTATGGATCTGTGAGTTCACACTTTGCTCTAATGAGGCCTAAGACAAATTGTTCCAGTTTCAGAGTATTGGCTACTAAATTGACCTTGGTCTATAGATCACTTCAGGCTTCTATAATTCTAATTTCTCATAGCATGTGCAGACTTGCTAGCTGCAAATGTCTAAGGCAAACTTACGTAACTCCACGAACTAAAGCCAGAAGGAAAAACACATGTAATCGATTCAGGTTTATGTTGTTATCTATTTTTCTAGTCAATATAACATTTTTCATCCATGAAAATTAGCAGTTTCTCCAGAGGTGCAATGGGGCAGAGTTTGAGCCAGTGTCTCAACTACAAATATTGCTGTAATTCTCCTTGCTAACAGGTAACACTGTGCACTTATCATTCCCCTAGAGCAAAATGCAGAATAAAAAGGAGTGAAAGGGGAGAGGCAGCTGTGGTTATATCTGCATTATGTTTAGGAAACCTTGTGCATAGAGGAGTCCAACAGCGCACTGTCTCTTCTGGGTCCACGTGTACCTGAGATGCAGTACATGAATGAGGCTGCTGATTGCTGCTGTCGTCATCCAGGTGCCACCAAAATTGTAGATGGAACAAAGAATGGACGAGGACAGTTCTCTGCACATCAGCAGTTCCCAAACCTCATCTCAGTAGTCGCACACTAAGGACTGCTGGTGCTCATGTTGGCTATGCAGCCCGGCATGTGTGACCCTGGTCAGGTGCTATTGGGTTTGGGATGGAACCTTGATCTGTTTGGAAAAGGTGCGTTCTGAATTCTGCAGATCTACAGAACAGCTGGATTTAGCTGGATCCGGCAATAGTGACTATGATAAGGAATTAGGTCATCTTAACTGAGTTTCTGATTCTAATGAAGAAATGAGAGTCATGAGTCCTGCTCATATGTCAAGAAATACGAGCAATGATTAACCTAGTGGCCTATTTGTTCTCTCTAACCTGACCTAGGAACTCTCTGGTGGGACGTAACATGTAATGCTGATAGGTGCTGGAGAGCTGTTCGGTCAGCACAAGCTTGTGTTGTGCAGTGAATGTCACAGCAAGGGTATGCCTGGTGTTTGCTGGCCACACCATGAAAAAAGTTGGCAAGGTCCTGGAAGAAGGGAATGGTGAAAAGATCAGTCTAGTCACTGATCTTTAATATCTGATGCTTGATACCTCTCCTTTCATAGCCATCCATAAAGGATCTGAGCATATCCATTCCCTCGGGGAGGCCAGCCTGGCTGCAGGGCTCAGGGCAGTTCAGAGCCAGCACTGCTGAGGCGGCCCCATCCCTCCAGGGCCATGGGGAGACCCCACAGCCTGTGGGGAGACCTCAGCCAGGGCTGGCCCTGGCCAGGGGAGCTGCTGTGAGCAGTTCTGATAGACTATCTGAACTTATTTCTGTCAGTGCACAGAGTCTCCAACAAGTTATGGGAGATGTTATAGAAGATATTTGCCATAATTCAACAAAGAATAACATCCAACAGGCTAATTGATTTGGAGCACAAAATGAAGACTGCCAAAGGTTGAAGTGCAATGGTACAAATTAAGTAAACAATTAGTGAAGACTTGGCAGAAGGATACCTTATATATACACAGTATTTTAAAATTATGCAGCTATTAATTCTTTTAATATTAAGTCTCACTCTGCACTATTCACACAAGTAGAAAACTAGCGTGATTTTGGAGAAACTGTACGAAATTAACACATTTTGTACTTTATATTTTCCTGTCTTTGTGATTTGGTGGTTGAAGGTTATGCGTCTTTGGCTCCTGAGATGATCACGTATTCTCTGCTTGCTGTGCACCTATGGAATAGAAGGGCTGGGGATAATGGCAGGAACTGGGATGAGGAGATGTGGTGTACCAACCATTCTCTTCTTTAAGACTGTGAGTGTAAGGAAAAAAGGATAATTGTAATGGTAACTGGATTCCTAACGAGTGCAGCAGAAAACATTGGCTATCTTCTTTCTTCACTATGAACTGTAATGCAGTATGTTCCCATATACTCTGCTAGCGCTGTCGGATGAAACAAGGCAGCATTCCTTCACAAAAGGAACTCGTGGTGGTAGGAACCACCTTCCTCGACATGTAGCTTACTGCGGACTTACAGTGCTGTTCGACCTCTGTCTGGCTGATGGTTCTCCATGGGACTTTGTAAAGTGGGCTAATGTTAATATCTACGTAATGTATTCACACGGCAAAAAGGGTTTGTCTTTCCAGTAACTAGCCAACAGCTAATTGCTGTCTGTACAACAGGCCTTAAATAGAAAGGAAGCCAAATCCAGTAGAACTGAAGTTTGAATACTGCTGCTTGACCAACTTGAGCAACTGTAAGGGTTAGGTGGTTGTTTAATGACGAAGAATGAAATATGATAGCTTTTCTTATAGTCCACAGAAACAAGCCTTTAAGAAAAAAAGGTTTAAATATCTCAGCCCATGATCTCAGATATTATAAGTCTTCAAAAAGTAAAGCTGCATAGGAGCTTAACTAACCGGCCTTCTTATCCCATACTCTGCACTCAGAAAAGCATGTATTTGTGCCATCTCTTTCTCTCTGACAGAGGAAGGCAAATCTGCAACCTGTCTAGCTAACCTGCTCTAGCGTTTCATTGTACTTACAGTTAGAAATTTTTTCACAGTATCTAGCCTAAATCTTTGTTGCTATAAATGAAGCCAATTTTTTCTTGTCTGACCCTTACTGAACTTGGTGAACAATTGATCATTCTTCCCCTCTTAACATTCTTTGTTATCACTGTAAAAACAACAACAATTGGACAACTGTTATCATATCTTCCTTTAATCTTTTCTAAATTGAATAAACACAGTTCTTTTAGCCTTTTCTTTTAGAAGAAAAATCTTTTTGTCCCCCAGTTTCCTCTGTACTTTCTCTAGTTTGTCTACAACTTTCTTAAAATCCAAAGCATAAAATTAGTTTCGTAAAGCTAAAGAGTCTTTACAGTTTTGTATACAAGTTTTCTGTTAACACGTTCCACACTGCAATTTGTCTTTTTAAAAATTATGTAAAATATTGCTTCTTAATTGGTTAACAATCTGCTGTTTTGCTTCGAATTTGATATTGCTTTGCTACAGCACAGTAGTTTCATATCTTTGTGCTAGATTGCCTTCTTTAAAACGTAGCACCTTTCACTTTTATCTTTATCAAATTTCCATTGTTGATTTCAAACTAAATCTCCATTTTACTGGGATCAGTCTGATTTCCGAAATCTGAAAATAGTATTGGGTGCTTAATTGATGAAATGCCCTCAGATGCACCTATGTAGGTCCACTGACCTGAATAAGACTTCCTTTCAAAGATCTTTTTTTATTGAGATTCTGGATCACACCCAAGTATGAAGTCACTGCCTGGTCCATTATATGTCAGTCTGCTACAATGGCGCTTCAAGTATATGCGTTGGCACTTTCTACATGTGGGAAAGAGGATGAATAGGAGTAACCTAAAAATATTTAGACTGACATTTCTACTTTTCTGTAAGAGTACTTCTAAATTCCCATTTCGGCCAATAGTCTTGTACAAATGAACTTGTGCACCCAAGACCTATTTGAGCACACACTTTTTGCAGAGTTTTGCACATCTTGGACAAGCAGCAACCCCTCTTCACTAACTGTTCCCTTTCTCAGGGCTGCCCTAGCGCTCTCTCACACACAGGTCTAATATTTTCTCATTTAGTCTTTTTCCTCTCCCTGCAATTATCTGTTTAGACTAACAAGCACTTGAAAGTGAATTATATTCTAAACCAATGGAGCTCATGAGGAGTGACTCAATATTGTGCTAATTTAGCTCTCAGTTACTTTTATAAGTTGTACAGGTCCATTCAGGTTCAAGAGTGAAGCACGGAAGCTTTTTGTTGCAATGTTTCTATGAGTATTCTCTTTTTAAAGAAATATAATAGTCGATATTTTTGTTTAATGAAGGCTCAACTACAGGTGATACCTGATGTTAGCTGCACAGTGCTTGAAAGCTATCCTAGATAAAAATTAATATTAGCATACTGGCTAAGGGAGAAATGAAATAAAATAACCACTATGAATTAAGAAGAAAAGAGAGAAAATATCTTTCACACACCATAGGCTTTTCTCCAGATTGATGATAAAACTGAAAAGCGCTTTGAAGATGGGAAATAACAAATGCTGAAACTGTGTCTTAGTGTCTCCAGTATGCGTCGCCGCATGCTTCAAACGAGTGTGACTGATAGAAGTGTTGCCATAAAATTGTGGCCAAGAATCAAAAAGGGACTGCTAAATTTTTAAATGTGTGATTCCTTTTCATGTCATTCAGTCAAGAAATATAGTTCCTCTTTTTTTCTTTTTTCATTTTTTGGGGTTTCTGAAGTTCTTCTGTAGACATTATGCTCTGGAGGCAAGTTTAACCTTTGTTATGTTTTATCATTTTCAGATATCTGACTTGGAGAGGAGAGCAATGTAATTCCTCCCTTTAAATAACAAAAAGTCATGAGTTGTCATCTTTGTGTAACACCTTAGTTTCTGAAGACGGAGGGGAGATTTCCTTCTGAACAGTTTTCTAGCAAAATCTATGCACAAATGGTTGATTTAAAAGCAGTGAGAAATACCTACTCCAATAATGCAAGACAGTTTTGAGAACTTTGACAGTTAAGAGTTTGATTGACAATTTTAAAGTGCCTACTAAAGATCCTGATTCCCAGATAGGTCTTTATTAAAATAAATTAATTCATCTTCAGAAAATTCAAATTAAACATGCAAAATTGAAGCACTGAAAAAGAGGGAACTGTGTTGAAAATCTTGACCCTACACACCAGCTTTCAGTTATGCCCTCTCTATTGCCACGTCCTAAAGCTGATAGTACCTCTGAGTAGAATCATTGCTCGTGAGAGAGTTTCCATTGATGCCATCAGTCGTTTCTTACCAGATGGGCGATAGGCCATCTGTTCCAAGGAATTCATCAATGGGATGAACTAAAGAAATCAACGTGAGCTTCTTGATAGCCTAAAATGAGAGGAATAAGAATGAAATCTGGGAATGAGATCAAAATTTTTATTTGACTTTATTTAGACTAATAACATTGATTTGAATTATTTTGATCTATTTTGAATTGTTTAGTTTTAGTGACAGAGCCAAACTTTGTATTAAAGTCTGTGTTATATATTCAGAAATCCTTGTAGTGGGAACACAAATTATTGTTGATTGATTATTCTACTTATTTTAAAGTGGAAGATACAATGTTCATTTTTTCTGGACTAGCTCGAGAGAGGCTTTTTTTATTGTGAGCCACCTAAGCAATCATAGACTCAAATGCAAGTTATGAGCGGAAAGTTGCAGACACAAGTTAGCCGTGTAAAGTGAAATGGCACATGTAAATTAAGCAGTATTTTCAAGCTCTAAGTTGAATTTGTCAGGATAAAACTGGTGAGAAAAAAAAATCAGATCTGCTTGAATCACATTTTCTGAAATGATTTGGTGGTCAGGAGGCTGTTGAAGTTTAGGCAACTGAAGGGGAAAATCCATATCACATAACTTGGGCATCCAAGCATCTACAAACGTGGATTGTTTTGCTGCTATTCTTCACAAAGAGACAGATCAGCTCTGCTGAGCTCAAGACTCCTTCTATGTTACTGGAGAGACCCCATATCTTTGATAAGAGCTCATGAGACAGGAGGAGCTGATCAGTATGAGCTGAAAGACAGGTGATACAGCTCAGCATGTTAGGTGCTCTGTCCGGTTGGAATTTATTACACTATGTTTTAAGTGGGCACCTGGAAAATGTATGATGGTAACGGCCCTTCAAATGCAATAGTCTTGGTTTGGTCCTAAGATGCCATATTATTTTTATTATATTATTTTATTTTATTATCTTCTTCAGTCATTTTGGTGCCTAATAACTTTGATTTATATTTCATTTTTTCAATAAGTCCAGTGTTGATCTTGGGAAAGAATAACAATTAACTATGATTAAACATGATAGAATCAACTCTCCGGTTGGTTAGTGCTAGTTTCTAGCTCTAGTTTCCAGATGGTTAGTGTTTGTATTGGCTCAGTCACTGATGAAATCAAAAGTAGCCTAGGCAAAAAAATAGTGTGATTTTTAAAATACATTGCTTACAGTTGTAGGCATATCTATTTACCATGAGGTCTCATTATACTGGTCTGGCCACAGTGCAGATGTTAGCAATGACATTCATTTTAAATCACCTTTGTAATGTCAGTAAGATGTAAAATGGTTATTAGTTCTGACGTTTCCCCTGCAGAAGAAGAACATAGTAAATTTAATTTACTTTCTCAAATGCTTTTATGATGTCCTTTTAGAATTATTTTGATATCACAGACCTGGAGGCAGTCCTTCTCATAACTATGTGTAGGAGAATTTGTTTCCTTTCCTGTTCTACTATGATGCCAACTGGCTTCTAATGAGACTATGATTTTTGGTGTCACTGAACCAGACCAGGCCTGTGCTGTTTTGCTGCCTAGTGAATGCTGAGAAGATCTTCCCATTTTGAGATGGTGCAACAATAGCTTTGGAATTTCCAGATTGGAGTATTCATACTACATAACTTTGTGATGGGCTATTTGCCAAATTTGCATGATTGATAATTCCTCTTATTTGAACTTCCATAATTTTGAACAAGATTTTTCATTGAGCAGGTAAAGGGGTTTCAGTCTGCTGGATTAATTGTAAGACTACTGTAAGTGAGGTAACGACATAAAGTGGTGAAAAAGTAAAGATAAGCAAGGAACAAATTATTTTACAGTAGATTAGATGAGTGTGCAGACTGAAAGTTTAAACCACAAAGTGGCAGTACTAATGCATCAACAGGGGGAAAGAATCTAAGGCCTTCGATGGGTGGGAGGTGTCTGGAAGCTCTTGTGAACGATGGTAGACAGCATATTGTATGTAGGTGTGTACGATGATCTGCTTCCCCCCAGCAAAACACGAACTGTATCTAGACTCCAAGTCGTATTTCCTCATAGCTATAGTTCTTCTGCTTGCTTTTCATTTTTATGCTCCATGCCCTCCTGAAATGGTACATTTGAAAACATTTTATGTATTCTGAACCTTTTATTCCTAGAAAGATATCAACAAACTAGAGGGAATTAGAAGAGGTGTAAGAAAGAAAAGTTGTGGAATCATTCTACTGTGAAAAAATATAAGAACAAAAACATGCACAATAGGTACAATAGCTAACTGTGATAACTCTTTGACGATTTCCCAGCAGGAATTTCAATATATCCTTAGAAAATACCATAACTACAATTCTATTTTAGGACCTAGTTCGATTTGTATAATATTATGTTTGGCCATTTGTCAAGCCATAGGAAGGGGACAGAAGAAAGGCCTTAGACTCTATCTGCTAGAGCTTAGATGGACATGGCTGTTAAATTGTTTATTTTAAAGCAAATGTTTAAGATTCATCAACAAGGAAGAATATTAAAAAAGAAAAACGTTCAATTTTAAATATGAAACTATTGTATGAAAAATTACAAATGCATTGATGAGGAAGGCAGGATGAAATAGACCCTGAGCCCTGACTATGCAGCAGAAGGATTTTCAGGTCTTTTTCTCTCCCACTAATATTTCTTTAGGCCAACAAATCTGAACGTCCATTTGCCGTGGTGTCACTGAGATCACATTTTTGAAGACAATGCTTTAATTGAAGTGTGGTTTAGAGCACAATTTGGCTTGCAGAAACTCTGTTATCACTGGTGGTGTGCTAGACAGAAAGGCTCACTGTCAGAAACCAATGTGAATCTGGGTGAACGGCTGTGAGAGGCAACTCATATTCTATTTACATGCCAAGAAAATCAGACCTAGAAGTGAGTGAAACATAATGAATAAAGGATAGCAAAGTGTCATTTTTGTAGAATTAATTTTTAGGGTGGGTGCTAAAATCTAGACCCTAATAATTCTCATTGTTCATATAGTTCTTGTTTAAATACTTAGGTCCATATATTCAAAAGTAATGGATGAACTGATATGTTCAGTTTTAGAATATTCAAACAGAAACAAATTTTCATAAAGGAGCGCCTGCTCTCAGAGCATTAAGACACAGCAAAATGTGTCAGTTTGGGGATTCAGATGCTGAAGTGCCCATAAACCTCCCCAAAGATTTGAAAATATGGGTTTTTATTCTTACCTCACGGTAGGCGCCCATAGTTACATTCGTGTCGTTTCCACTTACAGGACTATCTTTTACACTGCTCCTCGAAATAAAGATGAATATGCACTGTATATCAAAGCTATATATAAAACAGTATTTACTTTACCAATATAGACTTAGAAAAAAAATCATTAGTTTTGGTAGAGTAATTTTAGTTTCAGGCAAAGTAACTAAGGTCAAGACATTGCAAGAATTTGGCTCCCTTGTCCCGCATTCATGCACAAAAGCGTCACTAGTTTGGTAAAGTTGTTCTAACAATCACAGAAGGCAGCAAATAGTAGGTTTGCTCTACCGATTTGCTCAAAGTGTACCTTCACTACTTGTCAACTTCTAAGCCTTACTTTTAGCACTTCTTCATATCTTGAGTTCAAGTTCCATTGGTGCTTTTCAAACCAAGAATGACATTTCTGGGTAAAGTTCATTAAAGCAGCCATTTAGCATTGTCATTGAATGTTAGAAGATAAACTTTAATTTATCAGGTAGCAAACCTGCTTAGAAAAGAATAATTGCAATGCAAGTATGGAAAACAATTCATTGTAAGTGATGTGCCCAGATGCATGACTGTGCGTTGTGTCAGCACTGGGTGCTTTGTTTCTTTTTAGAGGCTTGACTCCCCAGTAGATCCAGCCTGTGGCTTGGCAGGTTGCGCATACTGATGTGTGGGACACTTGGATGTCAAAAACAATTATCTGTGACAATCGGGCAGTCAGTTATCTTGAACACCTTCCAGCTTTGCTCCATTTATGGTCATTAGTATATAAAGCCGTGTTCTTGAAACTGTGTTTTCGTTTATTTTCCCTGCCAGTCAGTGCCAGGCAACTTAGTGGAGCCTCCCGACATTGCTCCCCTATGGAAAGAATTTGAATCAACATTGTTTTTTTTCCCCTCAGTATAAAATGTTCCTTGTCTGTTTCATTCTTCTCTTGCTTCAAGGGCAAAATAGCTTCATGGTAAACAAGTAAAAGGCTTCTGTAATCACTACTCGCATTTATTTGGATTTGTCCATGCTTTTTAAACAAATATATTTATTAAAGAGGGAAGGAGGGAGAAAATTTGGTCCAACAGCTCCTGGTTTTCAGTTTGTCCTCAGAAGAAAACTAAAGGTCTCCAGACAAATATTACAGCTGTTGAACTTTCAATATGAAATGTGCTTCTGGCTCATGCTTAGGACTTGAACTGGGGTATGAGCATAGTCATACTCCTAATAGCAGGTTCTTTGTGTATCCCTTTCCTCCTTTAAAAGCTGGATAAAGAAAAATGCTTATGCATGATGTTAATTGAGAGTGCTCTTAAAGCAGTTGCAATTGTGGTTGTTGTGTGGTTGGGGCCATGTCTGCCCCATCCATTCTCGCAGCTGGATAAACTCAGCAGTGAGCAGCACTTTTATACAAAGGTTAACTGAATGTCAAGTTCTCCTCTTCTGCTAGACTGTAGGAGACAAATCCTATGATTCAAGTTTTGCCTTTCCTGTTTGCTTTCCTATCTGACTTCAGGCAAATGACTTGAGCTCTCCAGTTCTGTATCTGTATGGGCTCATCAAATATCTTTGATTATACAGGTATACAGCATCTGATATTCTTGTCTCTGCTGCTCTATTCTGTTATAGTTTAGATAAAACTATAATTATAAGGATTTAATAGTATCTGATACAAAATCAGTTTTGTATACAAGTTTCTCTTAATCCAAGAAAACAAATGGAAAGAGAAAATGTCTATGAACTTTTGGCTTTTCTGGCCAAAGACTTTTATTAGCTGTTTCCTTGGTAACTTTTTGCAAGAAACCTCTCAAGATAATTTTGCATTTGGGAGTAAGGAATCTTAAAATAAGACAAAGGCTACTGAGAACTCTTAATACAAAGGCACAATGCCTCCTAAAGAAGCATTCAATACAGCTTTTATGTCTGAGGAAAAGAAAATATTCTGAAAAGAAAGGCACAGCATGAAAGCAAAGATGGTCTGATGAAGTACTACACAGATAGAGCAACATCAAAGCATCTACGTCTTGTTTTTTGTGTTTTGTTTTGGTTTTGGTTTTGGTTTTAGTTTTTCTGAGACACTGTGCTGAGACCAATAGCACTTCTCCAGCTGGGAGAAGATGGCGTAAGAGAGAACATTTTGACTTCCTGCATGGGAGCATTTCCTAAGTAAATTAAATGTGTCATGGGAGATGATACAGGGTAATCTGTAGAAGGACATGATGCAATTAACAGCTATGTATAGAAGGCAGAAGCAATCAATAAATATTTCTGTTCCATAATTGAAAACAGGCAAGAATAATGTACTTGTACAACGTAAAGATGATGAAGCGCTTTTCAGTTGACATAGCAACATCTACTAAGGGCAAACATTGTGGAATTTGCATGGCCTAGATGACTTGCATATCAGACTCAGAAGTGTTGATGGACACTTTTGACAAACCCTGAAGAAAACCCGGAAGAGTCTCCATGGTCTATTCAAAAGTATTCAAAAGGGATATTTGATCAGCAATATTTCTATTATTCCTGGCCAAGGGGAAAAATGGGATCTGATTAACTAAATTAAAGGACTGGAATATAAGTAATGTCAAATGCATATTTTATGTTGGTAAAAAAAAAGATTTTATTTTTGATGAGAGTGTAAATTTTGTTGCCAAATGTACCTGCGTTGTTCAGGTCATTATTAATTGTTACACTACTTAAACTTTGTAAGAATTAGATTTAGAATCGTGTGACATTCTAATTAAAAACATTGCACTGTGATTACCAAGAAGGAGCTGATGAATGGTACATCTGACAAATGTTAGAGTTGTTACTCAAGAGGAATTTTCATTTTAGCTTTTTCTAGTGGGAATCTTTAGAGACGGAAAATGCACCTTGCGTTGCTCAACATTTTTACCTGTGATCTGATAGTAAATATATCATCACTGCTAGTAAAATATGTGGCTGGACTGAAGACCAGAGGAACAGCGAAAACTGATCAATCGGATCAGTCGGAAACAATGATCATCACTGCCTAGCAAACTGTTTTATCCAATCAAGATGCTTTTGGCCATGCAAGCGTAAGGAATGCTGGTCATTCCTGCAATCTAAGAGTGGTGCTATGGAAAACAATGATATTTAAAGGTTTGGGGATCACAGTAGAGCAAGAATCAGCACACATTATTCCAATGGCTTGCTGCATCAAAAAGGCTCATGCTAGCCTTATATGTCACAATGGTTGAAATAAAAAGTATTTTTACCTCCTTTTGTGGTGCTAATAAGACGGATACCACTATAATGTATATAGCTCTAATGTCCACAATTTGGAAAAGAATATTTCCAAATTGGAGAAGAAATTCATCAAAATTTTTCTAGATCTGGGAAATATGCATTGCAGTGAATCATATTTATAGGGTTGTAGTGTTTATAGGCTTTTCCAGTCTAGTAGCAAGAGACCCATTACGAAGGCTGAACATCAAAGGCCATTCAAATGGGAAAGACAAGAATGTTTTAGTATAGTTTAACCAGTAATTGAGCGTGAATGCTCTTAAGAATTAAAACTGTGATGGATTGTTCTTCTTTTTGATTTTTTTTTTTTTTTGTCCCATAGGCTTTTCTAAAGGATGTGATATGATCAGAGACAGGTTACTAACTTTGTAAAGGGATAATATGATCAAACATCAAAAGCTGTGATTTCAAAAAGTTCAAATTAGGGGATCGTCTAATGGTCCCTCCTAGTCAGAATCTATGGAAAGAGACATTTATGAAAAAGGGAAGCTTGTCGCTTCTTACACAAGATGAAGATATTTGAATCAAATCTTGGCTGTGTCAGCTTTCCTCTCAGTTTGATTAGCTTTAGGCTTCTGGAAATATTTAAGTCTGAGTATTAGGGTAATAATTCCCACTGCCCTATTATAAACAGTAACGTGTGACTTCCGTGCTAATGTGCATAATATCATAGATGCAACAAAAATTGCACTTACAGAAAGTGTATGTTACAAGGTCTTCGTCTGAACCCATTCCATCGGGATGAGAGCTGTTGGTAGGTAACCTTATAACTACCAACAGAAGATTTTCTCCGTAGAGGTACTGGGTTCAATTCTGGCTATATCAGGCAGCAGAGCAGCTACCTCAGCAGCAGCTCCCATGTTGGTAACCAGACAATTTTCTTTACAGTACTCCTGAGTATATATTTTATGTACTACTGCTAAAAATATCAACTTAATTCCTTCTTTAGTAACCTCTTCCAGGGATCATGCATCAAATTACACACCATATTTCATAAATAATTATCTTACAAAGAAATTCAGCTTGGTGTAAAAATAAAATGTCAATCCAATTTTTCTTCTGCAAAAATGTCCTTACGCCAACACGAAATGAATCCTTCACCATATGGCCATAAATGAAACAGAAAATATGTGATCTAATGGTGCTATGTTAGCAAACTATTCTAACTGATTTATTTTTCTTAGCCACTACACTGCTAGAACATCTCTGTGCTTAAACTGCCACCAGTTCTGCTTAGCATCTTCTATTTTAAAGAGCAGGCAATGAATGTGAAGGATTTACCATATTGTCGTAGCTGATGAATAATAAATAGTTTTATATTTCTAATGCTGCCTGAAAATGCTTAAGTTTTAAAAATTTATCTTCATTATAAAATAAATGTAAATATTTACTTGAAACTGGTTATTAACTCGAAAGCCTGAGCTGATAAAGAGCAGAGCCAAACCACTTCCTTTTTTTATTTTTTTCCTGCATTTCTGAGCATATCCAAACAGGTCTGACATTGGAGATATTCAAAGTATTCTCATCTCAAAGATGTTTAGATATTTTTTTACAAGCATGCCCTACCACAAGGAATAAAAAAGGGAGACACACTGGCAAAAATGAAAACAAAAGGGCCGTGTAGGGGGAGGAAGGGATGAGAAGACTTTGCTTTCAAATTACTGAGGCAAAGTCTGGGAGGTAGGTGGCATTTGTACTACAGCTTGTCTTTTTAAGCGTTCCTTAGGAGAAGAGAGAGGAAAATTTATACCATTTAATGTGAGCATCCATTGTTTGGAAAATCATCAAAGTTCTCTTTGAAGTAACAATTAGGAATAAGTAAATACAATATTAACAAATTGCATTAGAGTAAACACAAATTCAAGGCATAATAGATAGTGCAAAGTTATGTTTAGCTTCAAAGAAATGGTGGCTCAGCCATTACTTTGCGTTTGGTGGTTCTGTGTTTGTGGAGGAGACCATGCGGCATGTCACCATCTCTGAGTACAAACGCTCAGCTCATCTGAGTAGTCCTCGCTACTGTACAAGTGTCCTACTTTATGGCCATGGTCTACAGAGCATAGTTACCCACAGAGCGGGAAGGGTAATTAGTCAGTAATGCAAATACTTAGGGTGTGCCTTATCTTCATCATTTAAGAGAGCTCTCAGGAAATGTGTTGCAAATGTGGCCAAAAATACTGTCTTTGCTGACTACAGCCCTGATCCAATGCCTATTAAAGTTAGGAAGAGCCTCTATGGATTTTGATCAAGCGCTTAAACCCCTTGCAGCTTTTGCTACAGCAGGATTATGTTGCTTTATTTCCCATTGTGAATTTTGCTTACTAGCAGGTTGGAAAACTCTTGATGGACTCCTACTGGAAAGGTTAAGTCATATATCCTCATGAACCTTTTATTGATTAAATTCTGTGTGGTAAAAACTGCTGGAGAATCACCTGTAAAACATGATTATCTGACTAATGGTTGGAACATCTACAGTCCTCTTAAGAACAGATCTCCTTCCTGTAAATTCCCTCTGTGATATCCAGGCAGCTGTGTAATGCGACAACAGACTCTCACTTATCAGTCAAGATGTATATAATTCCTTATTCAAAGGAACCTCTTTAAGGCACCTGCAAAAATTACTGTTGCTATGGATAAAGCAACACCAGGAAAATGATTTTTTGAAGAACAAGCTAGCCATGAAAATAAGACTAGTAAGAATCGTGTGAGAAAAGTAGGGATTAGTGGCTATGCAGAGACTGTGATTGTGAATTTTAATATGTAGCATCCTAGATGAATTCAAATCAGAAATGGCTTCTGGAGGTGTGTAGTCCAACCTCCTGCTCAAAGCAGGGCTAATTTCAAAGGGAGTTCAGGTCGTTCAGGATCTTATCTAATTGAGTTGATGACTATGCTAAGCAGTATCTGCCCCAGTATCAGTCCCTGAGGAACATCACTCACATCAGGCTGATTAGCTGCAGTGTGAATTGTTGCCTGCCGCTCCTGGAGCCCAGCAGTCCATCAGTTTACAATACAACTTGCAGTCCACCCATCCAGACCTCATTTCCTCAATTTAGCTACCAGAAGACTGTGGGATTCTGCTTTTACCCCTGCTGAATTTGATGTAAACAATATCCACTGATCTCCCTCCATCCACAGAGTCAGACATTTCATGAGGTTGATCAAACCTAGATTGCTCTTAGTAAATCCATGCTTGTCGTTCCCAACCACCTTCTTGTTTTTCACGTTCCTTTCATGAACCAATCTGCACTGAAACTGGGCACTTCCTGATTCTCTTCTTTCTCTTTCCTGATTTTTTATGCTAGTCTAAAATTTGACAAAATCATCATGAGAAAAAAAAGAGATTTGACACTATTTCTTGGAGAACTTGCAAATATTTTTCCTAACCTTTGCTCTTTACAGTCATGTTGTAAAACTTTAATTTAGGACAAAAAATTGCTGTATATGAAATAAAACTATCTATCAATCACCAAGATTCATTAATTTGGAGTTGGAATTGATCAAAAAAAGCTTGGTAATAATGAAACTAACTTTAAATGTTTTAAGTCTACTTAAGCTATTTGATAAATGTTTGTCAATTAAGCTCAAAGCATTGAACTCATCCTTTTTAATTCTATTTTCACCAAGACTTGTCATGGTATCATGAGCAGTTCAGATTTTTAATCCATGTTTTTCGGGCTTGGATATCAAAAAATGAAAACCTTGATCCATGTTCAGTATCAGTATTCAGTTCAAAGCAATCTGATTTTTAGGTGTTCAGCAGTTCACTTCGGAAAATGTTATCTTTAATTTCTCTGAGTCTCAGTTGGTAAATTCCCCGTGTGACTCAGTAGGAAGCAGACTGAAACCAATAGTGTTTTTCACACAGCCTACTGAATAGCCAGCAGACAGTAGTTTTGTCTTTGCACCGTGAACAGCCAAGGCCAGATATTAATGTGTAACTTAGCAGTGAAAGGTTCCATATTTCATTAGTAATCTCAGCATTGTTCAATCCCCTGTGCTATTAGCAAAATGCAAGGAATTACAAGGATGACATGCAGTGCAGGAGAGAGGAACACTATAAAAGGCAATGTTTAGGAAGTGAGAAGTGGCAGCGTTCACTTGTTAAGTGTTTATATAAAATCTCTCAAAGAGAGGAATAGAAACTTTTTTTTTTTAAATGCATTGGTGTATTGCATAATCTAATTGAAACTTGTGGAGCAGAAAGCTGATCTTGCAGTAACGTTTGCAGATACAATTATGGAAATCCTTTGAGCATGATTAAATTATACAGTGTCTGGATATGGAAGTCATTTTGATACTAATGTCAGATCAGAATTGGAGTCAGCAGCCATGTATGAGGTAGCACCTTCCTGACTAATCTGCTTGGAAAGGATAAATGTGGAGAAGTTAGCAAATTAGTTAAGTTTTTCCAGTAATAAATACTAGTCAGAAAAGAGACAATTTTGCACCATCTATCGGACAAATTTGAATATGTGAGGCCACCCTTGAAAGATCACTCAGAAGCAACCATCAACATGAAACTCATCATACAACACAACAAATGACATGTCTTCATATTAATTGGAATTTGAAAAGGTTTAATCAGTCATTCATTGTTAGTTTCAAATCTTTTAGTGTATTTTTTTTACATAGGTAGTTTTTGGCTCTTGTTACAGTTATTTGTTTTGGATAACGCTGACCCAAACAAAAAAGTAGGTTGATTTTGTTCCTGTTGTTTATCTCAAAGCTGTTGTTGATTTCTTTTAGTAGATAGAGTGTTTCAATCTATTATCTGTTGTGAACAGCTGGGCAAGTGCCCAAAGGTCAAGTCTTGAGAATAGAGGAAGATTTTTTTATTCACAGAAGATGAACGTTGTAAGTAATATCAAGATTTCTGTTTCTGTAGTCTTTCCTGAGAAGAAATTTGGACTATCCAGAATGTTAAAATTTAAATCTTTAAAGGATTTGATTTTGATATAAAATCTTATAACTATGACCTAATGCAAGTTCTCCTTATAATACTCTGGCTCCTAAAATTAACGCAAACTCTGTAGACCAAATTATGCTTTCCCACAGTGCAAATGGATTCCATTAGCCTCCCCATTTGTAAAGACATGAATTTTTAAGGTCATTATCAGTTCTATCAATCACCTTCATGATTCAGGGCTAGTTTTCACCTAGAAACTGTACCAATCATCCTGACAACTTTTAGTTCATCGAGAGCTGATTTAGTTCTCCTTTCAGAAGAGAATCAACCATGTTTTAAAGACTCTGGAGTGAAAGAGTACTTCCCATTCCTATTAGTAAACAGTTCAAATGGCTAAGTATCCTCCTGCTAAAGAATTGCATCTCATTTCCAGTTTGAAGTTTTGGCTCTCAGCCACTGGTTCTTGTTACTATAGATGAAAGAGCCCTCTGATATCAGACTTTGCTCCCTGCGTAGGTGGAATGTTCCCCACGTTGTCCATATTAATCTGATTTATTGCTGCTACTGCACTAACTTTCATCAGTTTTTCTAACTGTCAATTTTTAAAATACATGCCGGTTTCAATATGCTGGCTATTTTTGTAGCCTAGATGCCATGAAGTAGCTGGAGAGGACTCGAAAGAGATCTTCAGCTGGATGAATTATTACTGGTGGAATAAATATATCTACGTCTTTGAAGGCTCTCTTATACTCTGGACTATAATTTTCTGGGAACTTTCACCATAAAGGGCTCATGTTTGCTCTAATAAATGACTGAAGTACCTAGAAATTCATTCCTGTAATCCTAGCTCGCAAAACAAACTCTGAAATCCCCGAGACAGGCACCTCAGGCTCAAATTTTTCTGGTTCAATTTCCACACGTGTCTCTGTGATTCCTACCAGCTTCATGCCCTGGCAGCGTAGAGCCAACCAATAGGATACGCAAGACAGAGGTGTTTGCACGGAATTTAGGAAATTCTCCAGTGCCTGGGAAATGTTAGTCACTTCAGAATATGCCACGCAGTACAGCAGATAGCCCTGAGAACTGACAACTATCACTGCTAACTATAACTACTGTAACGTAGGAGTGTGTATGAAATTGCACCCCCTTTGCAGCTCAGACACCTGTCTCAGAGCTGATGGAAAATGGGTAGACATATTTAATATCTGCCATCCAGAACCCTCTGTGGTGATGAAGTCTACATATACTCTTTCTAAGGACTTGGAAAAACTTACCAGAATTACACTATTTTCCATCTTCTCTAGAACTTCCTAGTGGCTTCATGCATTTGCCTAGGAAGTGAGAGAAAAGGAGTGAGTATTCTCATCGAATTCACATCTGTTGCCTCGAGAAGGCTCCATAAGCCCTGGGATATAAGCACAGGGCTGAAGCCCTTTTTGTTGAAGGTGTGAAACAGCAACGAGGAATATATCTCAGTTCTCCCAGGTCCAAATTCAGCCCCCTCGTTATAGAACCCTTTTTCCCAAAGAGTTCCCAAATTTCTATGTATCAGGAAGATGGACAGTCACCCCTTTCTATTCTGATTGTTTTTTTTTTTTTCATGTGGCTTCATGAGTCAAAACATTTTTATATCAAGACCCAGCAAAAATGTGTTGACTTGTTCGGAAGGAGAGTGTGTTGACTTGTTCTAATAACTAAAAAATCAAAATAAATGACAGTATTTCTGTCATGCTTGTATTGCAAATTGACCAAATACATACTATGGTCTTATTTTTCTGGCATGCCTTTCAGCTTAAGGAAAAGGTTATGTCAGAATATAAGGGACAGGACTGTGCCTCCAAGCTATTTGGAAAGGGGATAAGGATTTGACTGCTTGGTTACCCTGAGATTTTTCCAAGGATTTTTAATACATGCTTCTGTCAGATGAAGCCACAAATAAAGACTCAATTTGAATGTATTGTTGCTTGGATGAACTGAGATTGCTTATTGCAAAATACAGAGGCCTTCCCAGAGGCTGCAGTGAGGTTTTGTTCCTTGCCTTCGAGTAGGAAAATTGTTATTTATACTTGAAAGATGATATTGAAGAATCAAGTAGTGTCTCATTACTGTCTCATAAACTGCCTACCTAGTTCAACTTCTTCCCAGGTTCTCTCTCCTTACGCCTGTGATGGAGCATATCGAATGTTTTAACTTTGAGAGGATTAAGATGGGGAATGTGAGCCTGATAACACATCTGCACTTCATCTAGACCTGATGGATCATGAAAATCCTCAGAGAATATCCAAGAAATCTGGGTTTGCACCCACATAGTGAATGCAGGGAGGAAAGATCTCCAAGAAGGACCATTTGAATGACCTCCAACTTTTGATGATTTGATGCATAGCTCTGATTAGAGTTGTGTATAAAATTTGCTCACTCAGTGAGAAACAGAATATTTTACAAGCTACATAACTGAAAGAGTTAGAAGAGTGAAATAATAGTCCCTCTTTGATTGGCAGGATAAGGCCTAGAAAAATGAAAATGTGATCATCCAAGTAATTGGTCTTGAAAGTGTGCCAGAATGACCACAAAATTTAGTTCCTCTTTAGGGATCAAAAAAGGGAGCAATATTATCATGATAACAGAACACTCGGAATCTGGTCTGGAACGGCATAGTGGCAACTGGTGGCCTTTCCGAGGTCTTCTGAGGATTTGGCTCTAGTTGTAATTGATCGGCACTTCCATATTTGGCTCTGAATGCCGATAAGAAGCATTTAGCAGAACCAGGACTTGGGCCCAATTTTCTTAATGAGTATCCACAGGAGCATCCTTCTTCCCAGGCTGAGATATTTTCTGGTAAAAGGCACACTGATGGCATCCTTGGACGCATTTGTTCAGAGGTTGCATCCAATATGCCTTTGTCAGAAGGAAAATATCAGAACAATACAAGAGAAAAATACCAACCCTGCTTACTAAAACAGGCAGATGAAAAAGGCTAATTATTACTGAACACTTGCTTTACAGCCAAGCAATTAGAGGAAATAGGAGGAATAAAAGCAAGTAAATATGCACAGCATTCCTGAAGGAGAAATGCCTAGAGATCCTGTTATAGCATTGCTTTTGCACAGCCTGGAAACTTCGCCATCAAAACTATAGGGAATAGAAACATGCTGCACGCATGCAGAATGCCCTTGGACTGTTTATGACACTGCATGCATGAAATACCCTGTGGTTCCTCTAAAATAAATACATGCTGTTTACCAGATCAAGCTGTTTGACCTAGCTGTGATATTTGTAGTATTTCCTTCCATTAGAAGAAAGAATAGGTTTTTGGTATAGGCTGAAGTGCTAGAGCTGAATTTCCTAATCTTTTTCAGATTGTTAATATGTTTACAGACAACAGTTACGGATCCCAAGAACTTGGAATACATGCCTGTCTATCTCATGACTTTTCCTGTAACAGCTTGAATTAGACAAGGGTCCACAACCACTGGTTTTGAAACTCGTTTAGATGGTGGGGAGCTATTAATATTCTTTGGCAAATAAGAGAAGATGCAACCAAGAAGTACGTTATAACCTACCTATCTAGGGGACTTGAGAATTTTAATTTGAAAACAACCCCCACAAACCTGTGTTTTCCTCTTGTTCCAGCTATTAATACTGAGAAGGTTAAAAAATGAATGCTAATAAAGTCAAATAACAAAGCATGTTCATCGTATGGCATGACATAAATCAGTTACCATGATATGGTCATGCAAAACTTTGGATACATCCTAAAGGCTGCACCTCAAATTGACACTCAAAACAGGAAGTAGTCAAAATCAGTCTCACTGTCTGAAAAGGCAGAGCTCTGTTACTTGTACAGTAAGCGTGATGCATGCAGTCACTGGACTTTCTCATGCTACCCTGAAAATAGTCTTTAATTGCGAATAGTCTTTATTTTTGTAATAGTAATAATAAAAAAAGGCGTAGCAGGATGTGTCTGCGCCTTCACGTAAGTACTTATTTCCAGAGCCAAATTTAAATATAGGAAATAAAACCAAGAAAGTACCTTTGCGGCACCTGAAATCAGACAGAAAGAAAAAATACTAGGCAAAGACAATCTACTTTTCAGCCTGTACCAAGAGAGTTAATAAAAGCAGAGACTCAAAACCATATGTATTTTTTAATGAATGTTGCCTATGCCATTTGTGAGAAGCAGTTCACTATCAAGTCAGGCTGTTAGAGGGCCTTGAATAGGTGTGCTGTTTTTAAACTAGGCATGAGCTTGAACCAAAAGATGATACGGAAGAAAGAAGTTGTTCCTCATTAGCTCTGCTTTCTACAGCTCTTTTCCTTCCCTCTAATTCCCGCAGCTGCTGGATCTGACCCTGCTGACGGTCCTGCAATTCTGAGGGCTGCTAAAAGGCCCAAGTAGGGAAGACAAAACAACGACAAAGTTTAAAGTCTTTGACAAAAGGTAGGGAAGTTTTTGATTAGGGGATAGACAATTTGAGAATGATTTCCCTTCCTGAGGCTGCACCTACAACTGAAGGAGAGGAATAATTGTTGCAAAACCCTGACTACAGAGAATGGAGTAGGTCTTTGTGAGTCGAAATAGGAGGAGAGAAACTCCTTAGGGTGTGTTAGTAAAAAAAATTTCAAGGAGATAGAGTGTGCAGTGAGTAAGGCATCCAGAGAAGTGCGATTTCAAGGATAAATCATGTCAATAAAGGAGCCTGATGGGAGTGCTGGACACAGCTACTGCGGTATGTGGCCATGCCGCTTGCACTAAACCATATTTTACTCTATTGCTTTGGCAGATCATGTTTTCTTTTGCAGGACTGACTTCTCTGCCACCATTACTCCCGGCGGGCTCCCAGACTTTTGCACACTCAGAGTGCGCTGGGGTGTCTGAACGTCTCGGTGGTCGTCAAGCAACCTGAAGGCTCAGTCACGGAAGGACTAGGTCAGAGGGTCTCCCCTTAGAGTAGGGAGGTGAGGGGCTTTTTACCTGAAAGGATGTATTCAAGGGATTCAAAAGCTTTACCACGCATAGGAGCAGAGCTCATGGAGAACTTCACAGGAAGTCAGTGATCAGAGTTCGTTTTCTCTCTTTTTTTTTTTCTTGGGATATTAACTTTTCTCTTAGAATAAACAATATATTTGATGAATTTCCACTGACTGATACTTAGCTCTGGGAAAGGACAGGCTCATTTTGCCGAAATTGCTTCTGGATTGGGATGTTGCATATCCCATTGCTAGGGACATGGCCTACCGCAGAAAACATTAAAATTTAATGATACTGGTGGCTGCAATATTATTTCCGAAAGCAAATTGCCGTATTAGGATATTTAGCCTTCTCAGATCTTTAGAGAATCATTAAACAAAGTAATTCTCTATTACCTCAATGAAAAGGAATTAATGAAAAAGCCAAGTTATCAGAAAGGACTAAAAGCAAATGATTATGAGTTAATAATCTTTCAGGAATTAAAATGTACAACCTTGCAAACAATCAGAAGAAGTAGCTATGCAAGATCAAACTATCACGTAGAGCATCCCGCAATGATTTATTCATTAAAGATGAGGGAAATTACTTTCCATTACTCCCAAGAATAACCTCACAGTGAAAAATAAATTGGCATTTATAATACTTCATTTCTAGACAGGAACAGGAAAGATATTTGTGACTTGCAGACAAAAGATTTATTTTGAAGAAGTGAAAAAAAAGGAGAGTAGTTCAATTTCCTTTCCTGCACGTCCTTTTCTAATGTTTTCATTTAACTCTCCAGCTGCGTGATAGCAAAATAAAAATCTAATCATTTAGGATAATCTAAAATACTCTAATAGAAAACTTTATAATTAGTTGAGTGTTTTGAAGGGTCATTTTCAGCTGCATCTGAATTTTCCTTACAAATTTTGCTATACAACTTCATTTACGTGTGATAGAATGGAAATATTTTTGTAAGGTCCCAGGTTTAAACTTTGACTTTCACCACTGCTTGTCAGTCTCAGTTATTTGATACAGCTAAAGGTCAAGAGATATCCCTTTTTGCTTCAGAAGAACTTGAGAATTCTTAGAAGAAACTCTGCACAGCATTATCTCTGCATATTGAAAATATGTGAAGCTAACGCATGATGAGGCTGCCGAGAACGGAAAAATGTAGGTCTTCCTTCACCCAGCCTAGTGAAAGATATCAAATGAGTCTTTTTGGATGTTATCTCTCACCCTAATTCAGTTACCTATGCTTGCTTAGGCCTTTAGCATTCTTTGGGATATCCTAGAGTATTCAGGCATTTGAGCAAGACTCGTAGATTTGATCAGAGACTTAAAGGAGACCAGAACTCTTCTCCATTCTGTCTGGATGGAAAGTAAGCAAGACACATCCCAGTCCCTAGAGGACTACTTTGGGGCAATGGACTGCCTCTGCTATTTTTTTTTGATAAGAACTCGATGTCTACCTGTCATTAGGCCTTTTGTTGCCGTCTACCACTTCTGTGGGACATGGATTTCCCATAGTGTGTTGTATATGTCAGCTCAGTCTGAGCAAGGTTCAGACAGGATTTAGGGAAAAACTTTCTTACTGTGAAGACAGTCAAGCAGTGGCATAGATTGCACAGAGAGGTGGTGCAGTCTCCATCCTTGCAGATTTGCAAGACCAGACTGGATAATTAGCCTCAAGCATTTTGGTAGAACCTCATCTTGCCTTCAACAGCAAGTTGGACTATAGACATCCTAAGGTCCTTTCCAATCTGAATTATTCCATGATTGTGTGATCCTTGGATACCCTAGAGCACTTCAAACTGGATACTGATTTTTTGGCATGATACTGAATCCTTGATGTCCACCGACTCTAGCTGGTGCTTATACATCCAGCTCACATGTATACCTTTACATATTGACAGCTAAATTTGATGTCTTAATGAGGAAATGACGAATCCTGCTGTCTATGTGGCAGCTATTTACAAATAAAGAAAGCGCAGGATTCATCAGATGACGTGGTTTTTCAGCCTACTTCTCAGTGTGTTTGGATGTGAACTTGGGAGTGCAAGTGTGAGAAGCATATGCAGAGATAGCGGAAAATACTACGCCTGCGTTTTTCCCTCTCTTTTGAAAAAAGTGTTCTTTTGTCTTCTGTGCAATCAGTTTTCTGCTGCCTTAGAATAGATTAGACCATGGCAGTGGTGGTTTTATTTAACAGTCAGAGGGCGAGTAGACTGCTTTGGTTAAAACAACAAGGAATGCTTTATAGTGAGGATTTAAGTTTCTCACGTTCTGAATCTCATTGAAGAAAAGATGCAAAAAAGCTGAATATTATTACTCCAATATAATTTACTCTAATTATTAAGGAAAGGGGAAAGGGGAGGGCTGCAGTTTCCTCCTAATGAGATTTCCATCAGAAAAGCTATAATTGTTCTTCATGCCAAATTTTTAATACCGGAAATCAGGAAGAGAGGTGGTTTTAGACGCTTTCACTTTGAATCAATTTTCTAGTATGTATGGAAAAGAATCAGAGTGCTTTTTAAGCCATTTGTGTGGCTCATAAGCCAGAGAGCTCCGAATGATAGTGCTGATGTTGAACACTCAACACTAGTGCCCTTCCAGAGCTCAACTTAAGGCAAATTCAGAAATTATATGGTCTGTGCAGCCAAAGATTTCTTCTCCTTTACTTTGACCATATCTGTGGCTGGGTTAATGAGTTGTAACTAATAAATTATAAAAACGTCTGTGGGTAAAACTCTGCTAGCTATGAGGGATATGAAAGAAGCATGAGAAGAGAAATATATTTTAGAAGCTGTCTTTACAACACTCCTGAGAGGCAGCCAAAAAATTTCCCTGTGTTACTGATAAGAAACAAAGGTGCACAGGTATCAACATCTAAGCTAGTAATCTAGGGTTTCATTAGGATGCCTAAATACAGGCATTGTAGTATCATTTATTATGCCTTAGTGTATCCCCCTTTTTTTCCCAGCTACCACTCCAGAAAAACAAAACACTCCTCTAGTTTCTGTTATATCTATCAGTCCTACGCAGATGTCTTGGATACCATGGAGTATCTCCTATGTCTCTAGACACCTCTGTGTAGGCAAGGAAATTGAATAGATAGTAATAATTAATTCTAGGGCGTAATCCATGTCCTCCTTATGTGGACACCCAAATTGTTCTAATGAATTGCATTACAGAAGTACCCATTTCCCTCCAATTATTGTAAACGGAGTTTTCATCTAGCATATTCAGTATTAAAGGAAATGAATTCCATCAGAGACACTCAGGTTTCCCACCCCTCATGCCCAGATGTCTGTTACAGCTACACGCTGACTCCATTCTGCAAGGAGCCTCAGGTGTGGACCACATCCCCTCCTCTCCCAGGCCCTCTAGGCACTGGGAGACAGATTCTGCGGTCTCTGAGGGGCCTCATACTGCCTACTGAGATCGTGACAGGGAATAAACCTGCTATAAAGTAAAGATATTTGACCAGGATTGTAAACAAGTCCGTGGTAGCTGCCATGGACTGATATTAAATCCAGATCTTTTCAATCCTGTGCCTTTAGCAAATATTTAGGTAAGAAATGTTTATTTTCAGTTTTGACCTTATCAGGGTCAAAATCTTGCTCCCCCTCCTTCCTTGTTGTCCCCAAATTAACTCCATTAAAAAATAACTTGGAATTAAATACATTAATGAGTTGTATTGATTATTTTCTTAGTAGAGAATTATCTGCTAATGTTTCAATAGTAGAATATCACATTGAAAATCCTTAACATTGGGTAGGAAGTGAAAAAAATATACTAAAAACATACTTTCTATTATCAAGGAGGTGGAGTATCATACTAGAGTAGATTATTTTTAATCTTTAAATTCTGTGAAATACATAACAGTTAGTTTAGAATCTGATACGGATAAAATCATTTTATTTTTAATATTCACTAATGAAACTTAAAATGGCACACTCTAATTTAGATTTTGACCACATACAAATATTAATTTTGATCCATGATAAAGCTACATTCTTAAAGACTTTTTTTGAATAAAGAGGAATAAATCAGTCTTTAAAACAATCAATTTGAATTAAAATACAGCTTTGAAAAGATTAGAATGAATTATTCAGCTTTTTTTCCATTTCCCTTTTTAGTATAAGCAGTTCAGCAATAGTGAGAAACTCAAAACTTCAGTGCCAGTGCCATTACATCAGCACTTCCCCAGCATAGACACACACACTTTTGTACAGAAAAGATGAGAGTTTAACTTTAATCACGCGTAGCTTTCAAAGAAACAACAGACTGTGAACTCTATTTCTCAAGCTCATCATTTGCTTTCACAGTTCCTCACTTTCTAGAAGGTCTTCATTGCTGTGGTCCAGATTATGTCTTCATGTATACATGAAAAAGCTGGATCCTTCCGCAATGTGATTTCGTATAAACCCCTCACATTCTTCTGGCATTCTCTGATTTAGAACCAGAAGTGTTTATGTCCGATTTCATGGGTTTTACGATTTTACTGAGTGATACTGTTTTTACAGCAGAGTTGTCACCTCTATCTACACAAAAGCTTCTCTGGCACATTAATAGTGCTTTTCTCCTGGTCTAGCTAGCTTTAATGGGTGCGTAAGCTGTCATATAACTACATAGATTTATGCACTGAGGACGAAGAATAACTCTTATTAGTGTATACCATTCTCCAATATCATGGCATGGAAAGGAATGTGCCCCCAATTCACTGAGCACGAATCGTGGAGTTTCTTAGCTAAGATCAATATTAAGGACTGTGGGATATTTCCCCCTCAGGTCCTACAGACACACGTAGTGCCTGCAACTCCAGGACTCACACTGCAACAACAGAGTGAAGCCTTAGCAATGTAGCTAATCAGTTCAGCGCAGATGTTCAAATATGATCCACCTTAATGAATTCTTTACCAGAGGCCTGCTCTAAGGTGGTGTCATCCAGGAGTTCATATGTGAGCGTATGCCTTGAATCTGGCCTAAGAATGCTGAGGAAGAGGGTAGCTTGGGAAGAAAGTGTAACAAAAACCTCAGTGTTAAAATTAAACTCCATGTGTATCCATTCCAACAGGAGAAAAACAAATCATCATGGTCTTAAAGTTGAGGCTAATCGAGCATTATGAAGGATAATTGTGGAGGATATGGTGGATGCAAAGCCCAATGTCTACAGCAGATGGAAAAGTCAGCTGTGGTGAATGAAGAGCAGTCAGTCCCTCACACACTGTTTCATGTGGTTTGGGGATTATTGCATGTCAGGATCTAGAATGAAGAAATAAATGTTTTGTTAAATCTTGCAGTTGATCAGACCCAAGATCCAACAAATGTTCTTCTAAGATGTGCATACTGAATGTAAGGCACAGGCACCTTTTCCTGAAAAAGAAAAGAAAGGGAGGGGGCTGGAAATTAACATCTGTGCTGTTAAGAGTTACTTTCGAAAAAACTCACAAAATTTTTCCTTTTCACTAAGTCCAGGAAAGATAGCAACTTATAGAAGCCATCACACAACCAAGCAAAGGAGGAATGGATATCAAAAAGAACAGCTCTGTACCTACCCTTAGAAATACTGTGATACTTCTAGAGTGTTATTTTTACACAGAGTGTTATGACTGTCGTGATAGAAAAACATATATTACACACACATGCACATTGTTTTATTTTGTTACTATGCATAACAAATATAAAGCAGTAATTACTTATCAGGATAATAGTATTAAGAGCTCTCTACTGCAAAGGTGGCCAAGAATACTTGTCAAGATGAATCACAGAATCACAGAACGGCCAAGGTTCGAAGGGACCTCTAGAGATCATCTAGTCCAACCACCCTGCTCAAGCAAGGTCCCCTAAAGCACATTATTACCCAGGATTGCGTCCAGGTGGGCTTTGAATCTCTCCAGGGAAGGAGGCTCCAATGCCTCTCTGGGCAACCTCTTCCAGTGCTCTGTCACTCTCACAGGAAAGAAGTTTTTCCTCAGGTTCAGATGGAACTTCCTGTGGTTCAGTTTGTGCCCGTTGCCTCTTGTCCTGTTGCCGGGCACCACGGAGAAGAGTCTGGCCCCATCCTCTTGACACCCTCCCTTCAGATGCTTGTACACATGGATGAGATCGCCTCTCAGTCTTCTCTTCTCCAGGCTGAACAGGCTGAGCTCTCTCAGCCTTTCCTCAGAGGAGAGGTGCTCCAGCCCTCTAATCATCTTGGTAGCCCTCCACTGGACTCTCTCCAGGAGTACCATGTCTCTCTTGTACTGGGGAGCCCAGAACTGGACACAGTACTCCAGGTGAGGCCTCCCCAGGGCTGAGGAGAGGGGCAGGATCACCTCCCTCCACCTGCTGGCAACACTCTGCCTCATGCACCCCGGGATACCTTTGGCCTTCTTGGCCACAAGGGCACACTGCTGGCTCATGTTTAACTTGTTGTCCACCAGCACGCCCAGGTCCTTCTCTGCAGAGCTACTTTCCAGCAGGTCAACCCCCAATCTCTACTGGTGCAGGGGATTATTCCTCCCTAGGTGCAGGACCCTGCACTTGCCTTTGTTGAACTTCAGGAGGTTCCTCTCCGCCCAGCTCTCCAGCCTGTCCAGGTCCCTCTGAATGGCAGCACAGCCTTCTGGTGTGTCAGCCTCTCCCCCCAGTTTCGTATCATCAGCAAACTTGCTGAGGGTGCACTCTGTCCCTTCCTCCAGGTCATTGATGAATACATTGAACAAGACTGGACCCAGGACTGACTTCTGGGGGACACCACTAGCCACAGGCCTCCAACTAGACTCTGCGCCATTCACCACAACCCTCTGAGCTCGGCCATCCAGCCAGTTCTCAGTCCACCTCACTGCCCACTCATCCAAACCACACCTCCTGAGTTTACCTGTGAGGGTAAAGACTGTCCTGTTCTTGTCACTGTACACATAGCCCTGTGTTCCTACCTAAACATTGCGAAGAGAGATAACCTTTGTCCAAGTACGTTCCCATGGGCTTCAGTGATTTAGGTCAGATCCCAACAAGCAAGATGCACAAAAACTAGAGAACACTAATGGATCCTGAAGGCTTTACAGCCTTAAGCTATCATCCTAAAGGCTAAATGATCAGCTAAATTATATTATTTGATTAATATTGAAATGAACTTTTGTGAAATACATATAAGCCTGTAGGGACTTATACATACATGCATGCATATAAATATATATGTGCACACACACAAACTCATAAAAATATATATCTACATACATACGCACGGGTAAAACAGCTTGCATTACAGACATTTTGAATTTGCCATTTAATAGCATTTAGATTTAAGTCTGAATGAATAATAGCAAAACAAATTCTGGTTTCTGACTGAATCAAAGTACTTATAGCTTTTCATCACGGGCCTCCCTTCTCAAACTGCTTTGACACAGATAGGATTACTGCAGACTTGGCCAAGAAAGAAAACTAATCTTTTATACTTACCCCAAGTGCTAACATATTCATATATGAAATGGTGTTGCTTATCCTGCAGGTAAAGATGAATTTACTGGCTATAGTTAGCTTCAAAAGATCAGCATCCTGACAGAAGAGCCAGTAAAGCGTTGATGCTAATATTTTTTGCTACAGACTGTTGCTGAATATAAACACATTCTGCCAGCCGTGCAGCTCTAATCTAAACTAATCTGAACTGCTTATTGCCACATCAAATGTGACCAACAACAAATCAAGTGGACTAGAAATACTTTGAAAGCAAACAAAAACTTCACAGGATGCATCAGTAACTGGTGATACTTTGTTGGTCAATTATTATTTGCATGAATAAATAGAACAAGATATTTAGAAAAAGGCAAGAACCTTTAAACGTGAAATCAGAGTATTCGGGTATTGCAGGGTCGTGTGTGATAAGTAAAGCGTCTGGTCACACTCAGCAGCTTTGTGTTCCCGTAGCAAAAACTGTGGCTTCCTCTGGTCATGTGGCACCTATGGCACAGGAAGGATCTCTTAACAACCAGGTGACCACACTATTTTTGTACCAGCTTTAAATTCAGTATTTGATCTAATATAAATCTAAAATAATTGCAACTGAATATACATAGAGCACTAACAAATCATTCGTAGCTTTAGTAAAGATATTTCAGCTTATCTTTGGCAAAATTTTGAAGCCATCCAAAAGATTAAAACATATTTTCCCTTTCCTTCTCCAGTCACACTGCTGTCCAGTTATGCAGACCCCACGGACCTTTTGCCATCTGGGTAAGAAATCAAATACCACAGCTACTCTGTTCTTGTTGGGGGTTTCACTACCACTCTGCTGAGGTCCTGTCTTGCTTGTGTACCCAGTACTTATCGTGGTTCAATGCAGCACCCACTGGGGAGGATGGGAAAGTTTCTTTCAACTTCGGTGGTACAGAGTTTTTGAGGCGCAGAGACAGATTCTCAGCTGGCGAACTGCTCTGAGTGTTTCAATAGCTGGCGCCCTAAATATTCACAGGATAACCATGCGCATGCATGCTAAGTTCCCCATAGAACATGATCTTGATCTCCGGGACCGTGTTTCACATTTTCTTCCACACTATTTATGTTCTGGTCTGTGAGTAAATGAATACTAAATTGAATCAGCAATTCAGGCTTGGTACATTTCATTGATCTATGACAGATCAGAGCTTGATGCTGAGCTAATGTGGCCCCAGGCATCAACCTTTACCACTGACATGGAGTTAAAATTCTCTACTCAAGCCTATTTATTATGAATGTAATCTGTTTTAGGAAAGCACCTATATCTGTGCTAACGGTTCATTCAGATGCATGCAGTGTCCTCATTTAAGATATCCAGGTGAACCCATCTTTCTCTGATCATTTTAATAGTGCACATTGTTCCGTCTTGACTGGTTTGCTCCCAGTCTTACTCTGTTTCAGATATTTTTGCCTCACTCCCATTAATGATAGACTGCGTTGATTTATTTCTGTATGCAACACTGTATTCTGCAGTTATATTTTGCTACAGTAACATTTTATTAATTCCCTCGCCCAGCAACTCACTCTCTCAGCAATAAGTAGAAATAAAGAAGGTTTTCTGAAATTTCTTCTGACCTGGTCAGTCAAATTTTTGCCTGGGATTCTAGACTTCAGCCACCCCCACGTTCTTCACTCAAAAAGAAGTAGCTCTGGTGCTCGGCGCACCTCCAGTAATTGTCATCCATCAGTGCCAACAGGGAGGACAGTGGACTCAACCTTCTTGATGTCAGCAGAGAGAATTCAAAAACGTACACTTGTCATCCTGCTTGTCATGTTTGATGAGTGCCTTTCCTCACTCCCTTTGCTTTGATCACTTGATCTACTGCATCCCTTAAAATTTCTCCTCACCTCCCTCGCATGTGCTTATTTCTCCAGAGCGCAAAGCAGAGCTGAGAAAGAAAAAGATGATTCTGGCTAATGACTAGACTATAATATAAAGCCTGCTGCATTCGGGTGGTATAGAAGCATTTTGGTTCTTTTTCTTAAGGGACTAAAAAAAAATGAAAAAAACCCCAGAAATTGTTTTGGTCTTATCCTAACTTGTCAGTTACCGACACATGACAGCTCTTGTCTAGGGGTTATTCTATTTTCTTTCTTTTTTTTAATGATTTCCCCCTAAAAAAGTAGGTACATTTTACGATCAGAAAGCCAAACTTTGAACCAAAGAGGACATTTTACTCAAAAATGCCTATGTAATATATTGCAGTATCTTGAAACGAAACTATTTTTTGGCTAAACTGTTTCTCAGTTAACCCGGATTCATGAGAAGTTTCATTTTCCATGACACTTTATTTTTCAGTGAATTTACTGGCAAAGAAAATTTGTTGCTATCTCTACATACAAACAGTGAGAGTAAGTATATACTGTTACTAAAAGCAGCCTTCCTTTCTATTATCGATTTCTCTTGCTATGGTCAGCTTTTGCCTAGATTTCATATTTTCATATTGCAATAATTACTAAATACCCGTCCTTTGATTTCTGTGAAGGACTAAAGTGCTTCTGGTGAAAAGTATATTAAATCTAATCATTTTTGAAATTTGAGGGCTTTGGATTTAATTGAGATATCCAAATTAATTCCTTGTTAGACTTATCTATATATCGCATGAAACCATCACCGTTCTCTTGAAAATTCTTACTCAAAGGTAAAAATTTAAGTAGATTATCTTGCAATGTTTCTGCTGTCTTGAATGATGGAAGTATTTCCAGCCTGTTTACTCTCCTGGGGGTTTGGTTAACGACTGACTTCAGGCTCAGTTCAAATTTGGCCCTGAACATAAACTTTATTCACAGCCTGGATGTACACCTAGCTTTCCGCTGTCTGTGGGACCACTTTGGCAGGGCAGTTCTTTGTTTCAAGGGAGTTAAAAAAAGCACCTGGAAAGTCATGTGCATTACAGTTGTGCTTTTCTTTTGGTTGTCAAGGTAACTGCCTTAGGATTCCTGGCAACAGCTTTCGTCCAAATTGGTAATGGAAACACCACAGGTATTAGCCAGTCAGTCACCTCCCACCAGGTGCTATTTTCAGAACAAGTCAATAGACCAGCAACTGCAAAGCGGTGAGAGGGTCTGTCCTATGCCTTCGTCTCTGTGAGCCTAGGTTCCTCGGGCTACACACACGGACGGCTTCTCCGTGCCTGTTGTGGGTGAGGCTGGTAGAAATGCTTACTCTTGAGCTTTGCTGTCAGGGTAGAGGAAACCCTTCAAAGCTCTGTTTTAAAATTGTCTCTAACTCTGCTAAAGCTATGAGCAGAGACTAAACCTTGACAGGAGGAAGAGGGTAGATTTTGTTTCGGATGTGTGTTGCTTTCTGTTTATGTGAAATCTGTACAAATGTCTTCACATTTAAAACCTTAAAGTAAATAATTATGACTTGCACTTTTGCAGTGGATACCTCGATTTAGTCATGAAATATCCTAAAGATGTTGATTGGGATCTCCAGTCCTTGGACGGGCAGAACACTCTGGTTGCAATTCTGGGCTCTTCTGTAAGTGCTAGGTGCAGACACCCACATAGAGAGCTGGGGGCTATCCCTGTTACCAGCTTATTTCCAAACTGAGTCGGTCCAGCCAGCACGTGGAAGAGTAGAATGCTTGATTTTAATGAAGAGGAAAGCAAATCTATATGCATGAGGCAGGATGTTCAGAGGAAATGAAAGAGTAAGCTTAAACAGGGAACCTTGAATGGTAAAGGCAGAAAATAGGACAGGATGAGGGGGAAGACAGACAGGAAAAGGAGAAGGAAAACTGCATTGAGTATCTGAAACAGGCAGCGAAAATGGGAACTGGAGACCTGTGAGGTGGGGGTGAAAGAAAGACAAGAGATGTAACACTGCGGAGAAATGGTTGTGGAAGGACAAAAAGTCAAGGACAAAGAGTTTATGGTAAAGAACGGATGGACTGGGACTGAATAGAGAATTGAGTGAAGGAATGCAGATTTTGAGCTTCAGAGACGAGGAAAAAGAAGTGAACTCCATGCGTGCGTGTGTGTGTGTGTGTGTGTGTGTGTGTGCGTGTGTGCGCGTGTGTATGTGCGTGTGTGTATAAACTAGAATAAAAAGAGAAAAGGAAACAGGCTGGGGATGGCAATATTAGAGCTCAAAGTCCAGTGGTGAGATATTAGGATAAGGAAATTCCAAATGAAATAAAAAATCTCAACAGTGGCAAGCCAAGAAAAACAAAGTTTCGGATAATGATCCAGATGATGGTGTGATGATTCAAATTGTATTAGCACCCTTGTGAGAAAAACCAGGACTTCATCTGAGGAAGAAAGACAGAAGGAAGGAGAGCCAATCAGAGTAAAGTTAGATAAGGTGTGAGAATCGAGATACAATAGTATCGACGGGTGATAATTAGAATTTGGATAAACAGATTAGAGAAAATGCACAGAAATATCTGAATCATATGAATAACTGATAGAAAAGGAGATGACATGAACATTTTTCTAGGTAACTTTAACATGCAAATATTTATATCTGAACTACATCTATATCTGTATCTGTTTATACTCCCTTTAAAACAACGGAGACTTAGTATGGGTATTCACTCGACCAAACTCAGGTGCCTACATTAGGATGAGATTATTCACCTCCTGACTCCACTGATGATGCTGATTAGCTTTCCACTGTCTACTACGGGATCCTAGGAGACTGAGACGTAGATATCCAGAATTAGTCACACGAGTTCTCTCCTAAAAACTTCTGATTCAAAGTGCAGGACCAAACTTGTTCCTTCTGGGAAACCATAGGATAGTGTTCTGGATCTCCATTTGCACTATCAGAGCCCACTGGAAAGATATTTAGTAGAAAGCAGATGTCCTCCAAAAGGAATCTAGAGCACAGCTGAGCTTTAGTGTAAAATTTCCACAGAAAATTTAAATAGCACATGCATTTTTCCTCACTGATTAGCGGTTTCTCTTCTCCAAAATGTATTCAGTGAAGCTCTCTCACAGACTACGGAAGAACAAGTTTGTGATGGGTTAGAAAAATTTATGGCATGGTTTTGAATTACACATTTACTTGTGCAGTAGCAGGCATGATCAATTTATCCGGAAGCCACAAAAATGAGATTTTGAAAATCCAGGATAGCCTCATGTTGATTTCAATGGGAATATAGCTTGGTGCCCATGTGCGCTGACATGGGACTTAGATGCTTACACAGGACTAATCAATGGGGAGCCCTCCAGAAAAGAGAAGAATGCAAATAATCGAATAAAGCTGGGACATCTGGTTAACTGCTGTAATCTAGTGACAAGAGCCTGAGGGAAAAAAATGGGGAACTGACATGGTTAACAGCAGGACCAAGGAAAAGCAGCTTGGCAGCTGGAAAATTAGAAATATCGATGACACTAGTGCTGTGAACTTTTTTCTGTGGGATTATGCTTTGAAAGGGCATCACTTCAGTATCAATTTGCAGTTTAAAATATCCATGTGTCAGGTACAGAAGGACCTATCAAAATATCAGGTCACTTGAAGATCTTGATTCTCTAATTAAAATCCCAAATGTCTTTCTCTACGGAGGTGTAGTTCAACCAAAACTCTCCCTGGGCTATAGCACTGGTCAACCTTCCTCCTTCTTGGGGACTATACTAGAGAGGAGTTGTTTAATCTGAGGGTTGGGAGAATCATCTCTCAGTTTCCTTCAGTGTTGCCCTTCTGGAAGAGTCTGGGCAAAAGCTAAATGCTTCCAAGCCTGGATATTAGGAAGATCTCATGGGGGCCACTCCAAGTCCCAAGGCTTCATTGTAACTCCAAAGCAGTACAGTTGTAAACAAACCGTCTCATCCCCTGGCAGCCTAGAAGAACCCATCTGTAGACATATGCAGTGTTGTATCTGTGACACTCACAGAACGCATTCTGTGATCCTCCTGGACGTCTGTTATGTGGCAAGGTCTTCATGCCGCATGTGCTGGCTTCCAACTTGCAAGGAAGAGCAGAAGGATAAGAGAGTGGTGAAGTACTTAGGCCAAAGTTCATTGTAAAAGGAAACAGAGTTAAGAAGGGAACTGTGGTCAGTGGTAGCACCATTTGCAAATTTGCAAGCCACTCCATAACCTAGTTCAGATCAATGTTTGGAGCAAATCGGTTCCTGGAAAGAAGAGTGAGACAAATAATCATATACAACTTTTGTAAGCCCCTGAAAGACAAACATCAGAGGATTAACAGCCAATATGAATGAGATAAGGATAAATAATGCCAAATCACACCTAATTTCCTTAGTGACTGGGTAATAGGGCGTGTGAAGAACGTGTCACAGCATATACCTCAGCCTCAAGGGTGAGTATCCTTCTTTCCATTAAACAAAACATTCCTTATTTTGGAGCTCTTAGAAATTCAGTACTGCACGATCTTGAATGCTGGTGGATCTGTTTTCTAACTAACAACATCCGGAAGGAGAAATGTTGGGAGTGTGTCACAGATCACCGAGTCAAATCAGACCGCAAGAATTTGATGACAATGCAGAAGATCTCATTTTGGGAGACACACAGAAGATACTTCATGCATACCTCTGGAAGGAAAACAGTATTGAAGCTTTTTAATTTTTTGTCTCAAAATAGGTAGCACCCACGTGGAGCAAAACTCTCTGTTGACTGCAGGTGAACGGATTCCCTGATTGTCTGTTGGTGGTTACATGCGGAGCAGTGCTTCTGTATATCATGCCAAGCTTAGTGGTGAACTTTGCTGTTTCAAAAGGCTAATTAACCCCCTCCCTCAAAAAATGAGTGAAGTAATAATTGATATTGACAAGGACAAACAATCACAGTTAAAACTGTGAATGAAAACAAGACACTTTTCGGAAGCTTAGTAAAGGAATAAAAGTCATTTTCTATGGTGAAGTAAGAGTCCCTTCTGATCCCAAGAGGAAAAGAACAGCAAGTGAGCAACAACTGTTATTAAAAGCATTAGAGAAAAGCACTGGAAAACTATGAGTAGCGAAACCACTCTAGCATTACTGCAACTGAAGACAAACTTTTCTGTAAACAACTATCTATTCACCTGTGATTTTGAGACTTCCATATTTATAACCTTGTTTTATACACCAAAGAGATGAATTTACACTCCTTTATTTACTTCTCCATCATCTGGTTATTGGCCTTTGAAAACCTGCATACCTGTTTGCTCACTTCTCCCTGCAGGTCTGTATGTTCAGACTCTCATTTTACAGCTTGCTTATCATTGTTCCCACAGTCCACATCTTCCTACACGTCTCTTTTGAGAGGAGGGAGTTATGCAAATTTTTCCCAAGCAGTGGATTTCACACTAAGAAATGGAGATTTGTTCTTTTAAAAGCTGAAACACAGTTTCATGGTTATTAACATGCTGTTTTGCTCAGTTCCACTTCCCTGTGTACTTATTCTAGGCATAAACTTTTATTAAACTTATCTAGCACTTCCCATTGCAGGACCCTACTTTCAATTGCTTATGATTTTGACAAAGCTTTGATTATTTTGGCTCAAATGTACTGTGTGCAGCCTGAATCTGTGATTTTTTTAAAATTATTATTATTTTTTATACTTGAAATCACACGGGCCTGTCACATATCACACAGACGTAGGAAAGGGTAGTAGAACGGCAGAAAGAAGAAACATAGCTTCATGGGTATAACCTTCAGCTGTGTGGGCTTGATATGCTAAGAAGGAAGAACCAGGAGGGAAAAGCATGTGGTACAAATCTTTTGTAGCATAAAAGCAGGTTTTTGAATCACTTAAAAGGGCAGGGAAATGGTGAGGCTTCCAGATCTCATTCAAGACAGGGAGGAACGGCAGAGAGAGTCCTAAACATCTTGAAGCTCAGTTTCTTACAAGGAGCTAGAGAAGAGCAGTCTTGGGTTACTTTCGCTGGAAGAGGGGTTAAACGTCCTGAGTCACTTCCGTGAGTCCCTCTCATTTATACCACTGAAGACATTTAATTATGCTCTGAAGAGTAACTTTATGCCCGTTTCTCTGGCACAAAGCTTCAAGACATTAAGTAAAGCATTTAAATTGAATTTTTATAATTCATTAATAAGAGAATTGGTGAGAGGGTAAAAGATGGAACAAACAGGTATAGAGGTGGAGGGAAGACATAGGTGGAGGGAAGACATATGTTATATGTCATACGTAATATGTCCTAGCCAGAAAAAAAAAAAAGTCAAAATAATTACATGAATGACATAGAGCACAGTAGAGTTTTTTTGACAAGTTTAATATAAGTTATCTACCACAATTCCAAATAAACTTATGTCATAAAGATGTATAGGAACTTCCATATCAAGTTAGAGAAGTATAAACTGGTCTGATGTGACCAACATGGACACCGTCAGTGATATGAGGGTTGTTCTACATTATAGAAATCTATTTGATAGAAGGACAAAATTTTTAATATTCACAGAAATATTAAAACCTGATCTTTTTAAAATCCTGCCGTAAGACTTAGCTGCATTACATCTTGTGACAATGACTTGCACAGATTAATTACTTGACTAATAAACCACTTTCTTCCTCTCAGTATAAAACTTGCCTTACAACTGTATGACACATCCCTCATTCTCCTCTTCACTATCCATCATGTTATCTTTTATTTGCCTGCTGCTGAATATGAATATTCATAAATTGCACTTGCTTTGTGCAGGATATTTCCCATGACTTTAATAGTGGTAGCCTCCATTTTATGATTTTCTTCTTTTGGTTTTATTTTTCCATTTCTGCCGTGTCCTTGGGGTACTTGTATTTACTTTTAATGAAGAGAAAAAATGGTAGCAAACGAGACCCGTACAAACTCCAGTGAAACTTGGTGAATCATTGCATCTATAAAGACCTTCTTCAAGCCAGTTAGTCTTTTCTGCAGCTTGTGCAGGTTGTGAAGCTAAAATGTTGCCTGTAGTATTATTTTGTGTCTCTCTTGAGCGCTTAAATTGTCTTTACTTGCAGTTTCCACACCAATGTTAATGCTAGCTTTATTTTCAGGTTTGACTTTTTAAAGTTTTGGGTAAAGATGTTGCTTTTTTCCTCCGTCTTCCAAGCAGCTGAGTAATTAAGACATGTCTCAGCAGAACAAAAATGCAAAGTCCAGACCAAATGTTCAGGGACCCCTTAAAACTGTTAATATACTTTGCCATATGTGTCTTTTAGCACTGTTCCTTGAAGTCACTCATGACTGTGAAGTGACAAGGTACTGTGGCATCGTTCGATAAGCTTTAGAGGAACAGCCCTGATTTTGGTTAATAATGAGGCTTGAGCCCAGCTCTCCAGTAAAGGCAGCACAGAGAGTCTGTCCCAAAACCCAGCAAAGAGACTTCCTCTCACTCAGGGACCTTTGAAGCAGGCCCTGAAATCACTGTCCAGCAGTGATATCAGGTACAGTATATAGGACCTCCCAGCACGGGTAATGTATGCAGCACAGTGTGATAAGCTATAGTACACTTACTGTGGACAAAGTGACTTTAATCTGAGTTTTCATGCTAAAACTCAGTTTTGTCAAAAGTTTGGTTTACATCTTTGTAAAAGATGTAAAAGCAGGTAAACCGTGTGTGTAATAAGTGCACCTCAATTTACTATGTTATACTACACCTGTCAGTTAATAGCTGTGTGGCCTTTTGTGTGTATTCTTCTCTCATTCATAGCCAAAATCATCTCTCAAACAATTCTAAATAACTGGCAAAGATAGTAATGGAAGCTTGTGTTTAATGTAAAAGCAGCAATCAAAAATCTGCCATCCCAATAAATGTTGTAATATTATTAGCTAGTATAAAACAACTTTGATAGACCCCACTGCCAGCGGGATAGACTATGTAGTAAATAAGGACTTCAAAGAAATTACTTTGCATTTTCTCTAGAGAGGAGTACAGGAGAAAGAACAAAATCTTTAATAATTAAAACAGTTCTATGTCCAACAATTCAGTCTTACCTGCTACATATCACATGTCAGAGAATTTCATCTAGTAACTTGGCAGAATACAGCAGATTGTTTAGACTTATTTGAATAAACTATTAATACATTTTAACCCTTAAAAACGGTACTGTATTTGACTGGACCAACATAAAAAATGTCATTTTAGTCTCTGTTCTCGCCTGATGGAGGGAATAAAGTGTAGAATTGTAAGAAGAATTTCCTTGACGGTCTGATAGATAAAATACAAAAGATATCTAATATATCTCAGAAATCTCCTATAAATCCAGAGAATTAAGGAGCACCACTCAGAACTTTATTAGATACAAAAGTAAAAAAAGTAAGAAACTTGGCTGAACAAAGCAATGCTTCTAAAGTTTTTTGTTTAATTCTCCTTCATAGTTTAGTGATATGAAAATAAAGTCATTATTTTAATGCCCACTTTTCCAATTAGCCTTATAGTCCGTGAAAAGTCTCATAAAGACATAGCACTTCATTAGTTACAAGATGCATTGCCATATAGAGGATAAGGGGATGAAACCTGCCCCAAACTGTTTTAGTCTCCACACGAATGAGATAGCCCTACAATTTCATTATGTTTATATTAATGACCTGGCTAGCAAACCAGTTAAACTCATCCTAACCTTCAGTGTTTTCTGGATTAATAATTTCATTAGTGTCACCTACTTTCCTTGCTGTCTTCTCAGTGATTAATTGGTACTGAACAACATTTTTAAGTGTTTTTCCCGTCAATGCAAGTGGAAGACACCACATGATCAACAAAAGCCTCTCAAATACTGTCTGCATTAGGTAAGTTCAATCAGGAAGGTTACAATGCAGCGCTGCAGTGGTAGGCAGTAAGTCAAATTTATAATAACAGTGCACAACTTTATCCCTGTTTCTCAAGATACTCTAAGAAGAAGCCACAATAGGTGAATTTTACAAATGGAATAACAGAGGCACAGAAGACCAAAGGTGGGATTCATCTCCCTTAACTTTTGTTGTCAAAGAGCTAAACACTTAAGTCTGAGTTATCTGCTAGAGTCAGTGGCAAGTGATAGGCAGTTCTGGTGAACAATCGATCTGACTCATCTTGAACGCTTATTTTGAATAGTATGAATTGCATTGGGTGCCGAGCTCATTAAGAATCTAGTTAAGTTGCCTAAACATACGCATGCAATATCAGATACCCTAGAGTATCAGACATGTGTCTTTCTGGATCAGCTGCTAGAGGCTGGGCAGGATAACCTAAAATGCTGCAAATAATCAGGTAGGTGCCTTGATTTAGGCAATGAATTGTGTCCTAGATCTTCACTGACTATAATGAGGGCTCAGAAACCCAGGTCGTATATAAGCATCTGCATTGTAGACACCTAAATTTAGGTATCTTCCTCAGTGAGCTGAATCTCACCCCAGCTAAGTCAGGCAAAGCAGACCCAAAGTGACAACCTAATGTCACCTAGCAGTGCAGTTCTGAAGGGGATCTGGTTTCCTGAAGCCTAATCCAGTAGTCTTACCATTAGGATATTATGCAACCCTGAAACATAGTTTGAGGTTCATGACAACTTAATTTTTCAATGTTCTGGCAGCCAGCAAGTTTTTTTACTGTTTTTAGAAGCTGTAGACCTCTTTGCTCTGAATACTAACGGTGAGATTCATTTTACCTAATATCTACCTAAAAATTAGGTAGCTCATCCAAATCCTTGTCTAAGTTGGTTTGGTTTAGTTGGTGAAAGAAGTGGTCACCAGAGAGAGATTTTTCTCCTAAAAACAGATAGCTAGGACAGATGAGATGACCCACAGCTGGGGGATAACTCTTTCTATTCCTCCACTGATTATAGCTGGGACTTGGTCATGTAGTGCTTCCTAGAAACTTATCTGTGTAAAGATAAATGAGGAAAATCTGAGTTAAGGCTCAAAATGGGCAGAGATCTAGTAAAAGACGCATGAGCCACACCACTCCCATTTAACCTTCACTCACAACAGCCTTTGCATAAAATAGTCTCTGCCTAGGCAGACAGCCAGGTTAGCAGCTAACCTTATTCCTCAAGTTTGTGTTACGCCACAAACACACAGTAGTTCTAATGCCAAAACCCCATCGTTTTGGTTGCTTTATACTGTGCAAAAGTATTTGAATTTTGCAGACATGCTGCCTTGTCAACTTCCTTTACAGTTTATGAAGAGTAGGTGCTCTAGGCAGAAGTAAAATGTACCTGTAGAGGGCAGCTGTAACTAATCACCGTTTTGTGGCAGCTCCTACTCAGGGAGCACCTATGACTGGCTGGCCAAGGCTGTGAAGTCAGCTCTCCTATGATATGTTTCATCCAAACAATTCTCTGCACAAAGACCATAAAGCTCGAGTAGGGAGCTCAGACTATCACTAGACTCTTTAATTATTTTATAGTTTTATAAAATAAAATAAAATCTTTCATGAACATTATAGAATGCTTTTTTTTCTTCTCTTTTTTTGTAGATCTTCGTTTCGTAGCCAGAATTCTGATATCAGGAAATTTAAGAGGCATATCAGGACAATATCCACATAATTGCATTATCCTTCAGTGAATATAGCACGACCCACTGAACATCAAAATCAGTCAAGCTGTAATCACATGAGTAAAGCTTGTCAAATGTTGGAGAGCCCATGTTCAATAGTCATGTTAATACAAATGATCAGGTATGATTTTTTTTTTTTCCATTTTAGCTCAATAGCTACAACAGAAAATTCCAGATCAGTCTGGCCTGACTTTCAGTGAGGCATTTCCATTAGCAACCTTGTCAGTGGAGGCTTTTTCAGATCTTGCAGGGGCTGAATTGCTCTCTGGGGGTACCTTTTTACTTGGGCTACTGTACAGGTAATCTAAGGCAAATAATAGGCTCTTAACTTAAATACCTTAAATGAGGTAGGATGAATCTAGGACCTTTGGTTAAGGATTTTTTAATTCCAAAATAAATCAAAGAAAATACAGCTATAACACATTCAGTGTCTTCTCTTTACTAAAAACTGAAAGCGTAAAGTATTTCACAGACAAGTTACAGGCACCTCCTTGTGTTAATTCAAGAGAAAATGAACAGTTTCAGCCACCGGTTACAGAAGCTTGCATCTATCTCAAGCAACAGCAGTTCACATTTCCTATTTAAAACAGACAGCCATAAACGTAATGTTTTTAAGATTTCTTTACAAGGAGAAGAAGAAAGTAGAGCTCGCTACAGTGTTCCCTGTTTCTTTAATTTCACAGCTGAATTATCAGAAACTTACTTAAAGGGGGAAGGCTACAAGAAAATTCAGAGCTACTGAAAACATGCGTATGTACATATAAATATGCTCAGCCCTTTGGGTGTTATTGAAGTGCAAGTAACATCTACAGTATGCTAAAGCTCCATGTAATGAAGAAAGGGGGTCATGAATTTTTTAATAAGGAATGACAGAGGGTATTTCATCACTGCAGAACAGTGTAGTTTTACCTAAGCTAGCTTTAAAATAGCTAATTTAGCTTATGGTAGCAGAGAGCTCAGAAAGGGCACAGAAAACTGTGAGCATCTACCTCCTTTCTTGAAGCGTGATGGGAGGTGTTGCCACCCACAGTGACCTCCCCATGACTGACGTCTGAGCCAGCGGAAGCTGTTAGATCTAGTTATGACAGAAAAGGCAGTGCAGAAATATTGGGAATTTGCAGGCCATGTAAAACTTTAAGTGCTTGAAGGCCTCAAACATCAGATCCTTTGACCACTAGTCTGAAACAACGATTACTTGCGTTTTTTGACAGACAATTACTGTTTTAACAGGTGAGATTGGAAATTTCAAGTATGGGAAAGCTGGTACTGGACAATGGATAAGGGTCAGAAAACTCACCCAGTACATGTGACGACACAGTAATGATAAAGACAGAGCTGAGCTTGTACAGAATTCTGGAAATTATAGACAGGATTGATTTTAGTGAAAGAAATTCACTTGAAGCATTAAAGAATAGGTTGATCCCTATCTGCGCTGTTTTCAAATTTACCACTAATCCGAGATGATTACCTTCTATCAGCTTCAAAGGATGTATTTGCCACGGTTCCTGGGGCTCAGTATTTTTCAGAGATAATTTGTCCATAAATGTAGTGCAGACGGGTGATGAGAATTACCATCCAATTAGAACACATTAGGGCTATTTTCAGTGTCACAGGCAGATGTTTACCTATTATGCGGTGACGAGACAAGGGGCAGGGGATCTGTTGAGGACGTTATGCCAGTTAGGGTACAAGCAGAGCACCCTAAGAACCTCCCAAAGGTTGGGAGGTTCATCATCCCTGAGGTATATGGGGTTTTTTGTTTGTTTCTGGCAAGCATACTGCATATTGTTACCATAGGGTTATAATGGAGTAACAAGTTATCTTAGGAAAAAATCAGCAATCGTTTCTCAGGACTGACTTCTAGTATGCTGCGTGCTTCAATACAACAACATTTGTGATTGTACTGTAATGAGCTGCGTGATCCAATAGCATATTGGTGATTTTTTCCTTATTTTGCACTAAGAGGGGAGGACACCTCGCATCTCTTTTAATGCTTTGCCCGAATAACAGCCCCATGTGTCTGCTGTACCTGGTAACCTTCTAAAGCCTTGCAGTACAGACACGGCTATCTGCAGCCGAGTCTAACATGTATTCTGCATAATAACGTCTGTGATGTTAGTGACCGCTGACAGCCGGACTCCACCGTGGTTCCTATAGAAAGGACAGGGCACAACACGTTGGATATGTCTCCATAAGAGAATTTTGGCGGTTACCGATTTGCTCTATTGATGCTCCTGTGCTGGCAAACACCATCCAAAGGATGCTCGGTCATGTAACTGTGGCATTGAGCTGCAGCCAGTGCCTCTTGCCTGCCTGCTCTGCTGCCTGCGTGGTTTGGCTTTGGTTTGGTTTGGCCGTATTGCCCTGCTGTCTACCAGTGGTAATACTGAGTGACCTACACCGCAACTCCTGTTTAACGTGCTCATATTTTTTCGTTCCCGGTTCTGCCCCTCCTACTCGCTCTTCAAGAGTCTTATCCTGTCAATAATTACTTAACTTTAGTCAAGGAGTGGCTTTCTCTCTGTATCTGGGTCAGCATTAAGCTTAGCTTCCAGTGCTAATTTTCATGCTAAATATTCTTAATTTGTTCCTCTTTTATAAGCAGAGCCTTGCTCCAGTAAATCTTCTTGTTCCTCCTGTGGTGTCTCCAGTTCAGAATTGTCATGATTCAATGAATCTGCAATGAAACTATTTTAATTATCCTCCCTTTCCTTCTTTATTTTTTAACTTGTACTAGGATGCCCAAGCCTCCTGCTGAGGGCGCATTCCTGCCTTCCTTCAGCTCCCTTGAAGTAAAGAGCAACGTTTCATGTCAACTTATCATTTTGTCTCCCAAATCATACTGGACCAGCGCTTCTCAGTGGTGTGAGGTGATTCCTGTGAGGAAGCTCCAGCTGCTTCTGGTGCAAGTTCAAGGAAAACTGCCAGAGAAAAGGGGTAGGTAGTCACATTTTTGTAAGACTTGGCAAAGCCAGAGAGAGGTGTGATCTGCTACCTTGCTCTCCAGTCTTTGAGTGCTTCAAGTTTTTTCACTTGACCCATGGTAGGGAGAAAAATGCCATTTGCAAACTTCATGGCTGGCAGCTATTTTTTTGGACCTGAACCCCACTGCATTTTTGGGGTGAGTGGCAGGTGAGGGGAGGACTAATTGAGGTATTGAATCCAAACCGAATAGCACTTTTGTCTTGGCTCGATTTGCAATAGTCCTGAAAATTAAAATTGTCAGGCATCCTAAGACCTGAGAAAGAAATATCACAGATGCTGCAAACAATTAGGACTTTGCTTCATGCTTTTGCTAACCAGGCAATGGCTTAGACGGCAGCTTGAGTATTAGTGCGGTTAGTTGAAAAAAATGACAAAAGCCTGGATAAAGTGCTTGCCTCTCAGGCAGAGCACTGTCACTCATCCATTGAGGCTTCAGAAGTCGCACGGTGCACTTTGTTCAGCGAGAGGCTTACGGGAACCACCACATACTGTGTCCAACTACCAGGAAATCCTTTATCAGTACATCCTTTTGAAACTGTCATTGAACTGGATGGACCTAAAAAGCGATAAGCATTAATAATACTGTGTTCTTTTTATCCATATGTCTCTCAGTTTGGTCTCACTTGGCTTTATCTTGAACTCAGGATTTGCAGTTTGAGCTAGTCTGCGGCACTCCTCTCCCCCCCGCTCTCTGCTCCCCGCACTTCCACTTTAAAAAGTAGAGCTTAGCTCATCACGTATGGACACGTAAGACAGCAAAATAATAAACCACTTCTTATCTAAGTCAAAGGCCAATGCCTTTTGTTCATAACCTAGACTTCTTTTGGCAAATACATCAGCAGCCTGCATATAGTGGTCTACTTGTTGTTTGTTTTTAAAGAAGTCCCATGTGCAGCAGAGCTGGCTAGGGTATTTAGTTTTCTGTGTGTGTGTGTGTGTGTGTGTGTGTTTCTCCTTTTTTTCCTAATTTATAAATAATTACTTTAAATTCATATGACAGAGGAAGGAAGCAAAGATCTAAGTCTGTTTCTATATCCAGAAGCAATTCTGATCTTAACATCATCCATCCTTAAGAACATGCCTACAAGCACACCCAGCTGTCCAAGCAGAAAAGGATCCAGAAGGATCTGGGTATGAACCCCACTGCTCACTGTCCAGCCCCGTTTCTCTTCCCGATGAGCTTATCTTCTTCTTTTTTGCAGGAAGCCCAAGGAATTGAACCAGAGCTCTAATGCGTGCACATGGAGACAAGCTTTTGAAGAAAACTGAATCTGCAGAGCAAAGGCTTAGCTTTACATGGCGCAAAGAATTTTGGTATGTTTCCACTGTATATTCCTTCCACAGTCCTTTGGGGATGACTTTGCAACGTCAGAGTAGTGTAGTCAGGAAGTCAGGAAGTGTAGTCCTGGAGCTAGTCATAAATGATACATGGGATAAGATGAAGCATAAGTGTAGACTTGTTCAGAATATGCTACTCAAGTGAAATTACCCTGTCAAACATCTTACAATTTGCAGCAAGGTAAATTAGTTAAATCAGTAGGAGAGTGCAAGGTCATAACATCAAACAAATAAATCCCAAATCTTCAGAACTCCTCTTCAGCTTTACTCCCTGCTGACAAACAAATAAAATGTATAGGGCCTAATGGCACTCAAAATTTCTGTGGGTACTTTGACAGTGTGGAGCAATTAAGTACCCAGTGGACATGCAAGTCCTGCCAGGTGTGGGGCTACATCTAGCTGCCCTTCCACTTACCTCTCTTGTAGTGCGATCCCACAGTTGTTCTCAGGATATACAGAGGAGAGGCCCCTGCCTAAAATGCAGAGGCTACAAAGGGAGGAAGCAATATGGTTGGCAGCACAACGACTTCTATTTCAGTATTTCAGTGGTTTGAATGCTCATCTAGTCTAGCAAAGCACTGCCCATGTCTGAGACTGAGAGCCACGTCTTCAAAGAGATCTAGCTGACTTTGAGCGCAGTCTGGGTTGGGGATAGTGCTCTCAATCTTTCATGGCAGAATAGTGACATCATTACAGTAATAATTTAGAGGGTGAGAGAAGGAGCAAGCCAAACTGAGTCTAAAGCCTATGGATTAGGGTACTTGCAGGAGAAGACCTGGTGTCCAGTTCCTGATCCATTAAACACACCCCCTGGATTACAATAAAGACATAAGTAGTGGTTTAGAAGGAGTTGCAAACTGAATTTATTTTTTGATAGTGCTGTTGGCATAACTGAAAGCATTGTGAACTCTGCAGTGATTTCACTACTTGTTTTCTCTTTAGAGATAATTTTCCAGGAGGAGGAATTTAAGAACAGGTGAGTAGAGTGACCACCCCCAGATCAGCTGAGGGCAAAATATTTATAGCTGACTGCACAGCCACATAGCCTGTCCCAGCATGTACTGACACACTTGCAGAGGCTGGCATGCCTAAAGGCTGCTTCTAATTTATTCTCCTTTTCCTATAGTCCCTGAGAAGCACAAATAATCAGAGAGCTTTGAGGCCTTTCTATGCTCCAGCTCTTTTGCTCCTCCCACACCTGTATTCCCCTAAAGTAAGCACAGGACCAAAGCACAACTTCTATAACTTATGGTAGTGTAGAAACTCATTTAAATAAGAGTTATTATTGGAGAGCCTTCCCTGTACCCTTTAAAGATCCTGAATAGTAAGCATCAGAATGTATTTCTATGCAACAATATTTGAAGAGCACATTGTTTCAAGGAACCAGCTATATCTATTTCCTTTCCCTGACAAAAAAATTATATTCAAAGAATAATTCTGTTTTTAGGCTGTGAAGATTTGCTGATTATTTATTATCTATCTGGCAGGATTTTATATTTTTTAATAAAAACTGCTAATAAAACATTAGTTTTAGCTCTGACCCAGTTTCAGAAGAAGCGAGTCTTCAGTTTTAGCTACAGTTAGGGTGCAGTTCTGGAACGGCACAAATGTGTATACAAACAGAGGTCAAGAATGAATGAAAGGAGAGGGCTTGTTTTTAACCCACAGTTATGATAATATTGCATCGTTCATCCATCTATAAAAAGAGCTATAAATGATGCCATCAGGGCTTTGAAAGAGAGGGTCTTAATTCTGAAATGGCATAACTCCTGGATGCTTGATTTTGAGAAAGATAGAATTCCTGTAGTGTTTATTTGTGTGCGTAAAAATTTTCTTATGCTTTCATCAGACAAACCAACAGGCTGTTATTCCAGAGTGTGGTATAATATTGAATCCCTACTAATCTATCACAAAAGAGGACCTTGGCTCTGCCCTTTGGAAAAGCAGTTGATAGCGATAGTACATTGTCTTCTTCTATATTGCTGAGCAGGAGGAGAGGCTGAACTACATCAAGAAATGGGCCAAGTCTTCCATGGTCACAAACTCTATTTGTCCCTCAGACTGAACCACTCTTTATCTATTCTGCTCTGCAACTGCTGAAGAATCTCACCTAAGTCTCGTCTTTCTTTAATCAGGTGGTGCCCAATTTTCCTGTATGGATTTCCTGCCAGAGCCCACCCCTCCATCGGTCTTCCTATCTGCTCCCAATATCTGTACTCTGCTTATCTCTGTTCATCCTGCTCCATCTTCTCCTCTGAACTACCTGTCTACTGGCTCATTCACGTTTCCAGTTTGTGCTCATTGCTAGTGTCTGCCCTTCATCCGGGAGTTCCCCTTCTAGCTCTTTATTCCAACCTATTTTTGACAAGGTAGTCCCAATTCATCAGGTTAATTTCTCATTATTCACTTGGTCCTGTTCTCACGCCTACACAGATCGTTCTGATCTTCCCACGTCATTGATTCCCAGTCCAGCTTTTCCCTGTTTCATTTCCCAGTACTCTTTCCCAGTCTGCTATCCTCCACCAACCCTTTGTCACAGGTATTTTGCCTCACACTTAGTCCCTTCTCCACTCACTCTGCCTGCCTAATATTTTCCCTCTTCTTCTTTAGTCCTCCTCCCTCTTTGCATTCAGATCTGTCATCTTCCTTGACACATGCAGGGGACCATGCTAGTGAAATGTGAGAAGCAGACTCCATGCTCTCAGAAAAGGCGCAGAGAAAACATCTTTTCCTTTCGGCCTTTCCTGCGGATAGACAGAATATGGATGATCTGGCTATGAACCACCAGCAAGGGTTTGCTGACTAATAATGTTCCTTAGCTAAGTGATCAAGGGGACAGTAAAAGGGCTAATATAATAGTCTACTTTCTTGCCAAATCCTACTCCTAAGCATAAAGATACTGGTTCTTCTCAAAGAAAAGACGACAGGAGCTTTAATAGGGATTGAAAACAACGTATTTTTTCATAGTCTCATTCTTGGAAACAGTTGAATAAAGTTGCTTGTGGCTATAAAAAGCAATCAGAAGCAGATACTGGCATGGAAAATGTCATCTTGAACAGTCAAACTTAAAAACATCTTTATTAGCAACTGAAAACGTGGGAAATGTTCTTACAAGAGGAGGTGTCATCCAAACCTAATTATAGAAGACGCTTCCACTCTTAATGTAATATAATTTAAATTCATTTTGCATCTGTAGTGTGAGAAGGGATGCATTTTAATTCATATGCCACATCTAGTGTTGCTGAGTCCAAAAGCCGCAGTAGTGGTGGAGGTCAGTTTTACTCTACGTGAGGGATTACTGTTTATCAGTTTGATGACAAAAACCTTCAAAAGTGTCAGAGAACTCTTTTCAAGAAAATCTTCAAAATGTAGCATTAAGCCTCGATATAACCCCTAATTTGGTAAAGATTTTTTTGACTTGCTCGACTTTTTGCAAACTGATTGTAGTATATGATTTCAGTGTCACTATCTGAAGAGATACATACAGATCATCAAATCTCTGCAGGAGGGTGGTAAGATATCTTTTTTTAAGTGTAAGAAAGATGACTATGTTAGCCAGATTATGTAGTTTAGGTAACTTGTATGCTCCATGCAAGCATTGAGTCTTTGCAGAGGTGTATAAATAGTGTTACATGATTTCTTGCTCTCAAACACGCATTCTTTGGAAATGAATAATTTAGTCCAGCTGTTCAAACCCATTACACTTTCCATTACAAATTATTTTAAAAAGCATAGGATTTAGGTACCTTTAAAACTCGATGGCTGCACTAAAAGAGACACTAGATTTGCATAAGCTCAAGCTATTGTTTATTTTCTTTAAATATTCCAGCCTAGAAGCCTTTGTTCTTTTCTTTTCACGTCTCTGCAACCCTTTCACTAGCTTTCCCCGTATCAGTTTCTCAAGCTGATTCAAAACATTACCATGAAAACCAGACTGGACTATAGCAATGCAGACATCCCTTGCAGACTTTGCAACTTTTGTAGTGAATTTGAATATCAAAATATGCTGTATACAGTCCTGTGCCATGCAAATGTCATCTTTTTTTTTTTTTTGGAAAAAAAGTCTCTTTTATATAAGTGTACAATATTACACAGTGCAAACATGTATGAGTACACATACACACTCTCGCATTAATTGCTTTTGCACAACACCTTGCTAATGTTCTTTATGAAATTCTGTAGGACAGACAGGACATTGTACCTGGCATAAATTATGTTGTAGACGTGCTTACAGCAGTAGCACAATGATAATTTGCACTAATTGGACATCTGACTCAATATTCCAAAGAAAAGGTGGATATCCAATTCCAAAAAAAAAAAAAAAGAAAGCAGCAGCCAGTAGCAGCTAGCATGCGGAACTGTAAAAGTCTCATAATATACATCTCATTCTCCTTCTTATTATCACAGCAACATCTTAAAACAAAAATAGTATTTATTTCTGCAGAATAATGTATTTGAATCTGAGCCTTCATTACCAAGTGCAGAAATAAAACTCAGAATTAATAGCTATCCAACAAGGATCTAGATAAAAATATACAATTATATTGACACTGATTTCCATCAGAAACAGTTGTCAGGTTTCCAGTGACACCAGACAAGTAAGGACTTGGTAAAATAAAGGAGGAATTCAGCCCAGGCTACGTCAATTTAATCAAATACAAGATGAGGTGAAAGATGCAATATGAACTAGTTGCTACTCAATTACTGTTCGAGCTTTCTTAAATGAGTTGAGTGCTATCTTATTTACATAAGAAAATCTCCACTCTTGCTTCACTGATCCTCAGTCAGACCTGAACTGGGAATTTACGATTGAGTTCTCAGTGGAAGCAAAGTACTGGAACATTAATTCAAAATGCAGTGGTTGGCCTGAATTCAATCTTATTGATGATGCTGATGAGCAGTGTCCATTCTTACTAAATTCCTGTAACAAGCGAAGCCCTGAACTGGAACTAAACAAGGAGTTGCCAAAAATTTGGAGCCAAACTTGAATGCTGCTGGATCTTCTTATGTATGTGTAAAACAAAATTACCTGTTCCCTGGGTTTTCTTTGGCTCATATGTGCATGCTTGTAATGGGCAAAAAGAAAGTTCACATTAGCTTAGGTAAATTCTTCATTCTGGAAACTATCACATCAGCCATGACTTGCCAGACAAAGGAAGGTAGCTTTTTACTGCTATCCTAAGTTCTATATATTATTTCAATCAGTGTCAAACGAGTTGTACTTCTGTAAGTGTTTCCTATATATGTGGGTATTTTTTCCCAAGGACTGATAAAAGGGGACTATTCAGCCCACAATGGATTGTGATATGGGTCAGAAAGTTCTGGAATCATGTTAACAGCTAAAGCATGGATGATTTAGGTTCAGTTATCTGCTCTGTCAATCTTCTCTTGGTCGTCTTTGGTAAAACATTTAAGACCAAATTAAAAAAAAAGTAGATAATGTTGAGGACAAGCACCTCTACATGTGCATCGACATGTGTCTACCAGTTAGTGAAGTGTCTAAGAATGTGAACGGTCAAGGGTAACCCGAAAGATCTTCAGCTTCCCCAAAGCAGGTGCCTAGTGACTGGTTGACTGAATTACCCTCTCTAGGCTCCACTGGCCTGAGAGCTTGATTCAATTGTCTAAATACCATGTACTGCCATTTGAGATGCTTTCCAAGATATCCACAAGGGGTTGGCAAATGTGACAACAAGGCTTACTGGAGACCTGCACCCTTCGGGCATAGTAGGTGTAGGCTAAGTAGAATAGTCCACATGTCCTGAAATACCTAAGTTTTGGCAGCTCAACTTCCATTGACTATGAAGAGTACTTACATGTGTGCATGTGGAGACATACGTGTAGATTGTAAAAGCAGATGTATTAATTTCGAAACAAATTATGCTGTTAACCTCAAACTCAATCCTACTTTTTGCTGATGTATATGTGAGGGGACCCAGACATCTAATGGGAGAACTATGAAGACCTGAAGGATACGGTGAGTTGCAGCAAAATGGTTTCACCCGCTTGTCTAGGGAATTGTACCCCTCACCTTTATCTAGGGAGAGGAAGAATACAGTCAAAGGTTAATTTTCTATCCCATGGACTTCAAAGGTCTTCTGTGTTCACTGGGCAGGAAACTGAACCACAGGAAGTTCCATCTGAACCTGAGAAAAAACTTCTTCACTGTGAGGGTGAGCATTGGAACAGGTTGTCCAGAGAGGTGGTGGAGTCTCCTTCGCTGGAGATATTCAAAAGCCGTCTGGATGTGATCCTGGGCAATATGCTCTAGGTGACCCTGCTTGAGCAGGGAGGTTGGACTAGATGATCTCCAGAGGTCCCTTCCAGCCTAAACGATTCTGTGATTCTGTGAAAACCCAGGCCCACCATTACTCAGGACTCCAGACCACCAAACGACTCAACCAATTCTTCCAACCAATTATTGCAACCTTTGTTCTCACACACGCCATTTTCCCCAGTCGTGTCCTACTCGCTTTCTCCTGAGCGCCTTGGACAATCACATGAAATTTGTTGCTGGAGGAACTCCCTCAGTGACTCTATCCTGCCAACCTAATCTTCCTACTGCCTAATCACATCTTAGCACAGCGGTAAGCAACATTCTAACTCTGTTACCCTTAATGAGTGGGATAACATTTAGTTCACAGGCCCCGTGAGACAGAAGTCACCAGCTTTTCTGACTGCATGAGTTTTTCCATCGCAGGCTTCCAATATCACATAACAGTGACCACATATGTGGTACATTTATCCCGGGCAAACAGATAGCCGTTGTGCCGCAGAAGAAGCACCTGAACTCTCTAAGCTCTGGCTGCACCTCAGAAGCCCAGATTGATCGCCACTCATCACTTTTTCTTTTCTGACAGGGTATCCAGCCAAGGTGAAGAGTGGACTTTTAAATATGACATAGAGACCTTTTTAGGAGATTACTGGAGCTAATGAGATCAAATGGCAGAGCAGATTAGAATATGACCTAACCTACTTTTTTGCAGTCACTAGTGAGGAGTAAGCTATTGGACTCCTGGAATATTTCAGCTTTTGCACCCAGAGATACCATTTTCTTAGTAAGCCTCCTACATATAGCTATAGATTTTAAATGTGTCTTACTAGCTGAAACTAATAGGTGAAAAGCACTGAATTTGCAAACTTTTCCCAGTATGCCTAGTGGGTTGTTCACTAGAATTTGACTCTTTGATCAGCAGCTTGTTACAGCCCTAAGAAAAAAACATCCTCCTCCATCTACTCCCTGTATCATCTCGCCCCATGCAGCAACCCGTTTCTGTGTCAATTACTGGGGCAATCTGTTCTGAACGTAATGGTAGAGATGCCAGGCCCCTCAAAGGCTTGGCTACTGCAGGGAAGCTGAAGGCCCCCACTGAGCACAGGTGTTCTCTAAGATGACTGTTTACTTGTAAAAATTTGAAGGGAGCAGAGGGAGTAAGAAACAATGGATGAAAGCTGCCTTTCACGATTTCAGAAGGTCAGGACTATGCCTTTTACACTGAATGGTTGACAGGTGTCAGGAGTTAACATGCTATACATACAGAGATGATTGGGGTTTAGCTATTCAAATTAGTTAATTGAGGTTTGTTATTTGCATGCGGCTGATGATGTGCTTTAGGACATGCAGGGAAAGAGTGAAGAAACAAACGTACTGTTTGCTTTTTCTTTGAAACATGAAGCAAACTTGAGTGGACGTTCACGCTACTTAGGTGTCCACGTTACTCGCTGGAGCAGTTTTTTATTTTGAGATGGCACTCGTCCCCAAAGCGCTGTGCTCCACCCTGACATTGCAGCCTTCAGACTTCATATTAATTGTAAATTCCCTTATTTAGTGAGCAGTATTTGGAGGTTTGCTTTTATTTTCTGCTCATATATCTTGACTGAACCACTTATGCTTATCTAGTAGTTACTTCCAGAGTTTAATAACTGCTAGAAAAATTCCTACATTCATGCAATGGCAGGCTTTCCCTATTAAATCTCTTTGTCCCTATTAAATGTCTTTTGATATTGAGAGAGGCAATGTCAGAGCTGAGGTTTTCATGCTCAGAGCACCTGGCACAGCATCCCACCTGGAATGGTTTGCGCCACTCATGCTGCAACTGTTATGAGTCTCACAGCTCTTAATGCGTTAAGAGCAAGGAACAGAAATCCCAGTATCTATCATAGCCTCCGTGATGATGCGGCATAGAATCATACTGATGTAGCAGCTTGCATCCAGAAACAGTAATTCTGCATTTGTGGGACACTGTGTCCACGTAAATGAGGTTATTAGTTCAGGGTCTCTAATGAGCTCACTTGTCTTTGCACCCACAGTGTAGACTTTCCTTCTGGCGGCTGAATGTCATATAGAGTTTTCAGAGCCAGTTGCTGTAGGTCTAAATGCACCCAGTCACTTCATGCGAACAAAGAACTATGTCCGCACGTCCAGAGAGTACCTGAGTCAAGCCTCTTGGACAACAACCATGTGCCGAAGCGTGGTGGATGCTCTGAGAGTTCTCTTTAAAGCTTTGTCAACACCTACCAATAGAACTAGAAATTTAACGCTTCAGCTATAGGGTTAAAAAAGACATCTGGGAGTTGTGTTACAGGATGTGGTATGTGAGGACAAGAACACGCACACCAAGAATCTCTGTCCCTGTGTCTTTCTTTTAATTTTAAGGTGTGCATTCCTGCAAGACTTGGTCCTGTACCTTTCAGCTCAGCCCTTGCCTAGGAGTAGCCCATTACGATCTAATACCATCCAGCAAACGCTCCTTGTCTTCAATCTCCAAAGCAGTGAAAAATGCTAATACTTTATGCCACATTATTTAGGGACTTCTTATAGTTCAATCTGTTAATTCAGTTCACTCTATTCAGCAGTGAATATATTTCCTCTTAGGCAAGGTTGTATTCAGCTGTGCAGGAGAGAATGTGAGAAATAATCCCAGTCCTGTCAGGAAATTAAAGCAGCAAATCTAAGTTTTAATTTACTGTACAAATCTCTGCACTGTTACGTCAAATATTTTTATGGAAAAAATCAGTGAGGCACCACACAGTAACGTGAAAACCTCTCACCTCCTACCTCTTTTTTCAGTATGAGAGCATTACGGTCTGGGATGCAAACAATACAATATTTAAACTGAAATTTTGACAATAAGATATGTTATTCTTAAAGTTACAGCTTAATTAATCATTTAATGGGAGTTATTTTAACGATGGAATTTGCCACAGGCATAGTACAGGTTAAAATGTGATTTTTGTTCTCAGTTTCCCTGGCTTCTATGCCTTTATTTCCAGTTAGTCATTTGTAACATTTTAAAAATTGAATTATGAGCTAGAATTTTCCAGTCTTATTTACAGTTCAGCATCAATTCTGGGGGGGAGTGAAGGTCTGAGTAAAATTGGTTTAGATGCTTATGACTTCAGACCAGAAACGAGCTACATTCTTCAGCCTGGCTACGATCAGAAATCTTTCATGGAAATAACTTAGGAACAGCTGAATATGGTTTGTTCTAACCTGGCTTACGATTTCTTGAGTGGGTTCCTTTAATGACTTGATAGTTTTACAGTTATAAGCATGGCAACATTTTTTCATAGATGCACGATATAATTTCCTATAAGGATTATTTTTAGATATTGATTTTAAGCTCTGTCTCAACAATGTGCAGAAGAAAATGTAACTGGTATTTTCTTATTACATGGCTATACATAAGAAAATGCACATTTGTCAAACCAAAACTTTTAAAGAGAACATAACAATTATGATGACTCTTTTGTCAGAGAAGTTTCCTCACATCCTGGAGAGAGTTTCCAGTCTAAGGAAGGCAGAAAAGTTGGAATCAGCCTCATTAAGCAATATCTTTCCGGTGTCAACACTGGAATGAGTGAGACCCAGCTTTATCTAGACAGTAGAGAGAAGTGGCTCCTCCTGATTCAGATAATCCAAAAGGAAATGTGTAAAAATGTCTGTTTCTCTCCATCAGTTTAAAAAGGAGCCATATGGTACTAGCTGAGATGTGAGCATTAAATGGTGTATACCTACATTGGGTCAGACACATATTCCAAAGATATTCTATGTAATTCCCCGAACCTTTATTTGAAAAGCAGAATGGGAAGGGCTCAATTCTCTATTTCAATCAATAGTTCAGACACAAAGACGAACAGACTGACTAACCCCCAAACAGCTGGGTGGTTGTGGCACCTGCTTGGGCAAGGGGAGGACAAAGTTCGGACAGGACATGTATGCAAACCAATCTGCAGTGCTTCAAAGGATGGTGAAACCCTCTCCTTCCCTCGACCACAAAAACGCTTCAGGATTTGCATGAGAAATGGCGGAAATCCTGCCTCCTCTTTGAACGAGAGCACAGGGAGCTCTGAAGAGTGGGGTTCGTATAATATAAACAAGCTCAACTCAGCTGATAGGAGTGGGATTTCCAACTGCGAGTGATGGACTGTAAGACCCTGGAAAATGATGCAGAGGTGACTTTTCAAGTGCTGAATTCCCTGCGTGACATTTGTGATAAAATTCTCCATAATAGCGCAGTTACCTGCTGTGCTTAGCTGTTTTAAAAATGTGGCTACTTATCTAGCTGTCTAAATAAAGGCTGAATTTACTGAAGGCATGGTACCTGCCCTCACACGTAAAGAAGGAAGATACAGGAAATTGACAGAGCAGTTATTTTAACCAGGAAAATACTAGAACAGATTACTAAATAATCAGTAGATAAGGAACTAGAGCATAATACGGTACTTAAAAACGTCCAGCATGGATCTGTGAAAAGTAGATCGTGTCAAGCCTATCTAAATTCCTTCTTTGATAGGCGAGCTTACTTAGTGGATGAAGGAGAAACAGCAAATGTGATGTATTCTGACTTTGCTAAACATTTTGACATTCTACATAAGCAAAGCAATGAATTAGGTTCACTGTGTGTAGATGTGTAACTGGCTAGAAAAAGGCACCGAAGGAGTGATTTTCAATGATTTTCCAGCAAATGGGGAGGACATTTCAGGTAGGGTGGCCCAGAGATCTGCCTTGGCCCAGGTCTAGTCAATCTAGACTGAAGGACTAAAGCACACGTAGATAAATTCTTGGGTGACAGACTGCGCGGCGTTGGGTGTGCTTGGGAGGAAAGGATCAGAATCCATAACCATCCTGCTAAACTGCAGCAAGTGTTTGAACCATGAGGATGAAATTCAATAAAGACAAGTGTGATGAATAGTAATGTCTGTGGAGGAAGCCTGAAGTGCAGAAATAACTGGAGGAACAGCAGTACTGTAGGAGAGGTCCAAGATCATCGTGGCTTACAAACTGCACATAAGTCAACAAGATAATGCAGTTGCACAAAAGGCGAATCTCATTCTGGGATATATTAGCAGCAGGACAAGGGAAGTAATTATTCCACTATACTAAACAATAGTGAGACCTCAGCTGGTGTACTGTCCCTAGTTTGTGCAACAAGTTTTAAGATACTTGTAAATAATTTGGAAAAACTCCGGAGGAGAGAAAGAAGGTGAGATAAGGAAACTGCAGCTTATAAAAAAGACTGAGAGATTTCTATTTATCTGGTAAAAAGAAGACTGAGGAGGAAACATGATGTTGCATGAAATGTAATGTAATTGTAAGGAAAAATGAAATTACATGAATAATTCGTAATTAATTTGTTTAAAAGGGGCCTCCACACCCTGTGCATGTATTATAAGAGGGGCTAACAATATAAAACAACAAAAAAATTCAAACAGAAATTTCAAAACAAAGTTTTATGATAGAAATTAGGAAAAAATTGTAATTATAAGAATAACAATGCACTAGAAAAGATGCCTGCCTAAACTAGTGGGTGCCCCGTAATAGTAATTTTTAAGAAACATTGGACAACATCTCTCAAAGATTGTCAGGACTTATATGCTTTTATTATATAGAGAGGAGACACCTAAATGATCACTCAACATTCTTTCATTCTCATGTTTCTATGAATATATTACTTAAACAAAATGCTTAAAATCTGATGTTTTAATAAGTATGTATGCCTCTGTTTTCCATCTGAAAGAGAGCATGGAGAATTTATGCACAGAGAAGGATCCTTGAAAGCGCAGTAACATGTGTAATTCAAGATGACAGACTGGGATTATTTTTGTAGAAAGTGGTAGTGAAAACAAACAAAACCATCCAAGGAAGAAATAATCTTTACACGCAAAAATGCCAGATTAGTCAATGAAAATTTTAAATCTAAGTTTTTTAACAAAAACTGAAAATTTTCTGTAGTAACAGAACCTTCCATGAAATAGTCTAAAGAGTTGACAGTCTATTTTTGAAAATAGTTTCAGCTGAAACAATTTTGAACGGTTATGTTAGTAACGGTAAAGCCACTGTTATTTACAACTGTGGCAATCATTTTATTCATTTTATGATGGGCTTTTTATTGTTCTTTTCTCTGAATATTCACATGCATTTTCTTAAATCATTTTGTCTTATGCCTCATACTCCCCCAAATAATTCTCCCGTTAAGTGACAAAGGCAAGTTAAGGAAGACAAAATCAGACTAGCACATAACAATAAATCAGGGAGCTCTTCCACAACGGTATCTCTGTGCAAGCACTTAGAAATCTGTCCTCCACTTCGTGAAACAATTCATTGGTGTTGGCAGAAATTATAGTGTTGAGGCAGGTAACCTTGTGGTATAATATATTGTTCAAAGGCAGTAACACTCACTCACTACTACAGCTGCTATTGTTAGCCCTGTGTTGGCATTTCCATTAAACTCCTCATGCATGAGTTAGTTAGAAACTATTTCACTCTGAACTTGAATCTTGTTTGCAATGCATATTCCTTCTGGGTTTTATTTCAACAAGGACATTTCTGAACAGAGTTTGGGAACAGTATTGACCCTCTTTTCAGATCAGTTACACAAGGTTACATCTCCAGATTCACACTATTTGATCAAAAGCTAGAGGACGTGGGGCAATTCACTAGCACGCCTACGCCACATTATCAGTACCTGAAACCTTCTGGACACCTTCCTTCCTCCCCCGGACCAATTGCATGCCTTTTACTGGGACTGCGACGTTCGCTCAGGTATTACGTTAATTCCTTAAGCAATAACGTCGCAGGAAACCAACGAAAGTAAGCTTAGCAAGGGTGGTGGCTAACCAAACAAAATCTAGTTTTGTTATGCCTAGGAGTCATTCAGAAACAACAGGATGGTAGAGGTTGGCAAAAAGTGTCCGGGGAAAGGAACAGAGATGCCGTGCCTCGAGTCACAGATGCAGAGTAACGCTGCTATTGGAGCCAGAAGATATGAATGATAGTCTTACTTATACTGCTAGGATAATTAGCCAGCTTTTACATCTTTTGCAGTCTCACTACTGTCTTTATAATCTCAAATGAATCACTTTCCTCTTACACAGTACTTCTATAGTAATTTGTTTGGGGTAGAGACCATTTTTTTCTAGTATTTTATCACAGACCCTGTCATAATGGCTCCAGGCTCATTAGGAGATCTTTTGGTGCTTCTGCAGTGTGAATGAATATATTTAAATATATGAATATATATGCATATTCATATAAATATATTAATAAAACCTTATCGTGTCAGAGTTACACTGGCTGGAAATGGAATAATGCATGAGTGAATCAATCAGAGACTTATTGCTAACTCATCTTAACGCTTTGCAGTCTCGAACTTGTAAGAAATAGTAATATTGTTCCAATTTTTCCTGTCTCCGTGGTTACACTTGGAATACCAAGGTGAAGATAGAGCCATAGGGAAATCTCTAGGGTCACCCAAGTTATACAAGGCAGAAAAAGCACCGAGCTCTTAACACTGTTAGTGCTCTCCCACCGAGGCGTTGTCTTACGAATCTTCAACAGGAGGACAACAGCAGATGTGATCAGGAAAGCATTCCCCAAACCAGGAAATAAGCAAAAATATACTAATTCTATTCTTCATCTGGACTCATGCTCTCATATTGTAGTTCCTTCAGTGTAGGGGTTGAGTTTCTTGTGTGTGTGTGTGCGTGTGTGTGAGACCAGCCACTAACAAAATAACAAGTATTACTAAAAAGTGAATAACATTAGGATGATAAAGACCTCATGCAAAGACAGCTTCCAACTCTTTCAGTTGTCCAAACAGAAAAGTAACAGAGTTAGCCAGATGCTGTCAACGTTTACTGGTGTGAGTGTATTCTTCTCTGATCAGCTCTCAAAATGAATGAGGATGTGTCCCAGTTGCTCAACACCTCAAAGGGATTACATCAGGATTTTGAATCAAATCTAGAGGACAATCAAATGTTTATGCATAGTTCCTATTTATGGTGCATCCAGATATGAAATCTACCCAGAAAAGTACCATTTAAGACCAGTATTATTCAAGTAATCTTTTAAATTTGCACTGGACTTTAAATAGGTGCAGCTGCTCAAACGAAACATGGTACAAAAGATGCATTCTTGAATGAAGCAAGCTATTTTGTAAAATGAGACTTTCTTCACTTGCTAAACTGAGCCTCTGAAGGCAGATTTTAGCAACAGGTAAATAACACTGATGTTTCAGCCTAAAGGTCTTGTTCAATCTTAGAAGATTAAGATTCTATGAAAGCTGTTTCCCAGTTTTTGAAAAGGTAATTTACTATTTGATTTAATGGTAATGATGCCCTGCTAATCTGTGCATATTTTATGTTTCTGCCAGATTTGCATTTCTATGCATCAAATATAGGGGAAATATTCATTTTACTGGTTGAATGTTTAAGAATTTTGAAGTATAGAATTATTTCAAGGAAAAGTCATTCCTGACCTCTATTCATTTTGAGATATGATAACTTAGTTTTTAAGCCATAGCTCCTACTAGCTGAGGACACAGATTCTTGTCATTACAGAATTTTATAGATTTGTGAAAACTACAGCTTCTGAACAATACCGAGGAAATGAGTCAAAATCTCAATCTGCTGAAAAACAAGGAGTTCTATCTAGCTACAGAAAGAGCCATTTTATGTCATTCATTTTGTTTAAATATCAGTTATCAGGCTTTTAACATTTTTATCCATTAAAAGTACTAATAAATTAGTTCTCCTGGGCCAGTTTTAATATCAGCTAATCATGTGTGATTAAAGTGATAGATAGCATTTGTCACCATAGTAGCTGGTGACAGCTCTTGCAGCATTCTGCATTTCCAATATCTATTAGATACTTATAAAATATGATGAGATAGATAATGTATCATTTCATACATTAGAACTTTAAAAAGCTGCTCAACAATGTTACATTTCCAATGTCTCCAACAGGTGACTTACTTATTCTCATGACTCACATTTGACATTTTCTTAAAGGCTGAGCTTTTAGAGGCTTGGATTGCAAAGAAAACCTTAGAAAGATGAACTTAATGATAAAAAAGCAAAAGTAATTAAAAATGTATATTATGAATGATTAATAAAATCTATCATTTTTGCATAAAGTATTTTTTTTCTAGCTTTAATAAAGACATCAGAACCCTTGGGTTTTGACATGTAAAGCAAAAAGTTAATTGCCATTTATTTATTCATATATAAAATCCAGCGTGCTTTCCAGATAAGCACAGGTTAGCCAGTGTGCGTATGCCATAAGGTAATTAGTCTTTTACTCAGTGGCTAAAGACACGCTGTTCTGCTAAGCACATATCTTTCATCTCTTCAATTTTGGCCAGGTCTTGGGTAGATTACTGCATTGCAGTACACTAACAGGGCTCATAATCTGTAGAATGAAAGGAAGTTGATGTGAATTGTATAGTACTTCAGCCTGTGCTGCTTTTTTGGGGGAAAAGATGTTAACATATTGTTGAGAGGGAATACTGTTTGACGTAATGGAAGCTTCCAGATGTATTGAAAACAAAAGCAACTTTTAGCAACTACATCAAGTTGCTAAGAGTCGCTGTTAGTTTTCTGTCTCCATTCCACTGGATTTTTCTCCAGAGTTTAATTGCAGTTATCGGCTTGATTAAAGAAAGCCAAGTGCATTTGTCACGATACTCAGCAGAATCCTCACATCTTTGTGATTGATGAGAAAGGTCTAGACAATATCCATTACTGTCATAAATTTTTACACAGAGCACTGAAATGAATTCTTCCAGAGCTGGAATAGGTTGGTACAAGTGGATGCCACATTTAGTCCGTGGGGTAGACACACTAATGCAGACAGCCTCATGCCACTTTTTATCCAATTAGCTCTTACGATTGCAAGCAGTGTAGCCTCAGCAGCACAGACATCAGTGCAGCCTGCAAGTAATGCTCTCTGAGAAGTACTGAACATGCTCAGGAGGCTACTCTGCATGCAGCTCCATATTGACACAGATGGCTTGCTAAAGATGTGCTGGGTGGCTTTGCGTTGTGTGGCCCCTTTAACATGGATATACACAGACCGAGGCATCCACCAGCACATGATAACAAATGGGTTATTTTACCATGCGTGTTTGGGTGGGAAATCTGACAAGCGTCCCAGATGCATTGTTATAATTTAAAGTTAAAAAAGAAACAAACAAACAAAAACTCCAGAAAGAACCTACCCAAAGCTTAAGAGGAAGGCAGTCATGTAGAGGGATATTTCTTGGCTAACCCAGAGCCGAGACTGATCAGTCTTGTCTAGTCCTTATTCAAAGCAAATAAAGATTTGCTGATTTCCTTGTTTAAATATATACACCCTTGTGAAAATATATACACCCTTGTGAATAAAATTGCCATCATCCACTGATAAATCACAAACATGCTTCTTTGCAAATATTACGGCTGTGCTAATGCAGGTGGATTAGCAAATCAGCGTGGTCAGAATACAGCTGTATGTTTGTCCTCCTCTACGCTGCAGGCTGTTAGAGGTTGGTGTAGAGACGCCCAAGCCCGAGAAGGGCACTCTAGTTCCATGTCTAGGAGCAGACTAGCCATGTCATCACAAAACTGTAACCATGCTAAAAGGCTCTGATGGGTGCCAGAGGTTACTGGCTTAGGTTCAGGATCATGGCAGCATGACATATCGCTTTCAGGTCTGAGTTGTCTTCTGCTTGTATAGATGCACTGATGAGGTTGATGCTGGGTTTGGGAGCTCTGCAGTGTGCTCTGCTACTTGTTTTAGATATATTTTCTGAGGCTACTCCATCAAGCTTTAGGTTTTGGTCTGTCAGCCTCTCTGGGAGGGGAATGTCCTGATTCTCCCCTTGCTGAACAGAGAATCAAGGCTTAGTCTCTAGATTTGGATGCCTAGCCCAGTTTTCTGGGAACAAGCAGCCAGTGGCTTTTGTTGACAAGCCCTTAAAGAATTCACTGAGATTTATAACTAGCAAGAACACTGAAATCCTACCAGACTGAGTAAACAGTACAGCTCCAGTTCCCCAATAAGCTCTTGATTCTCAGTCTCAGTTTGCCTTTATCTAATCTCTTTCAGCTTCAGAAGTTACCTAGCAGTTGCTTCCAGTAGATTTCCAAGAAATCACATTTCTTCCTGCTTCTGGAAATATTCTATGGGAAGCAGAAGAAATCCTTTCTTCCTGCATTCAGATATCTGGCAACAAAAAAAAAGCTCATCAAAGACTACGCTAACTCTTGTGGTAGATGGCTCAGTACTTGGATGCGCCATGCTCTTTTCTGGTATGCAAATTTTAACAGACCTGTACAGAAGTATTTCAGCACGCAGATTCAATAACCACCTTTACAATTTTCCACACAAGCACGTACAGCGTGTAATTTTAACCAGTTGTTGCGTATGTCGAATGATATTAAAGTACTTTTATTGCTTTTGACTCTTATAATTCAATCTAGAATTTAATCCAGTGCGGCAGGAGAGCAGCAGTGAAGTTTATTAAGGTAGAAGAAGTAGCCTGCTGTGATTGGGTAAGTTACTGTGTCAAAGTACTGTTCCTCAGAGCAGAATAAGGACGCATCCTGACTGTCTGCCAAGAAGCCTGGGCTGCTAATGGCAGCATATGCCCACGGTTACTGTGCTAACGCTGTGACATGTGGTAGTCTTGCAAAGAGGCAGCTACCATTAACATCCCACAGCCACCTTGACTAAAGATACATGAATCTAATGACAATTACATATACTGGCTATTGCTTCAGCCTCATTAAAACCCAGTTTCACCTGCTCCATCACCATCCAAACATATAGCATTGACTGTGTCTCCTCTGACACCGATTTTTTTCTAAATGCTAATTAAAGTGACAATCAGTCTTTTCATTAAGCTAGTCGTATGAACTTCGTTGCTTCTTGTCACTGATCCTTGACCTTTACTAGACTGTGGAAACAAAACAGAGAGAGTGACAAGTTGAAGGCCATAGAGAGTCCTTGCTTCCTTTCTTTGTTTCGCTATCTAGCGCAAGAAAGAGAGTAAAGTTCCTTGAAGTTATTTCTATAGTCTAGTGAATCTAGAAACATTGACTAGAGTATTGCTTAGTGTTGCCAGAGAATCAATATTTCAGGACTTGTTCAGCTGTTACATAAACACGTGGAATTATCAACTTTTTAAAAACAGGCAAAATCTAGGGTGTAATGACGGTTATAGGGAAATTTCATTTTTATCAGGATTCAATACCAGTTTCCCACTTTGTTTCCACATTTGAATTAAATGCTTAATGGTAAGCAGGTGGTGTGGGGCAGGTTTGTTAATTCAATTAAAAAACAACCTATAATTTTCCTTTCATCTGGGTTTCCTCTGTTGTCATAATCCTTCCATATCTTCAATCATCCATATGATATGAAAAGTTGAGTTCACAATTTCAGGTGTGGAAACATATCCTGAAAGAAACAATGATACATCCCCCACACATACACCCACACAAATATTTCAAAAAGTGACCAGAGTTCTTTTCAAGCAACTAACTAGGAAAAAAACCCCTGTTTTATTTCCCAGTGCACATTTCCTCCGAAATAAAACCTCAATGTTTTTGAAGAGGTTCGAGAACCCCTACCTTGGCGCCTGTTTTAGTCTTACGGTTCACTCTGCCTTACTCAAATATATCACCAACTAACATCCACCTTGTAATGCATAAGATTTTTCTACATTCAATACTAGATTATATCCAAGTGCCATAAAAATGACTGAGGGAGTACCTTTTGCAGCTGAATGCAGCTTACACAACTGTTGCATCCAGGTGAACTTAAAACCAATCAAGGAGAGTATAGACACAGCAGAAAGGAACTGAGTGGTAGGTGTAAAAATGGAATAAAAACTCATATGGCTAAGCTATGACCTCCTGCCACGATGATTTGAGCTGTTTCATTTAAAGTCTGATCAGTCAAAGAAACACAGAAACTCATGCAAACCAATGTTAGCACTCCTCGTGTCGTTTGTGGCCTGACCGAGATTTGGGCTCTTAGAAGGCTTCACAAATGCAAGTCAGAACAAAACATTGCAGACAAGCCGGGCAAAGAATTGGTGTTGCCAGGCAGCAATGAGTCAAATGACAGCGTGCTCCCTTGCAAAAAAAGGAGATGCTCTGTAGAAATGCCAGATGAAAGCCAGGTATGCTGCCTCTCTGAACTGCCAGAGAAAATATTCACCTTTGTGTAATGCAGCAGTTACTGGTGAAAGGGAGGGGAGGATTTGTGTGCAGACCCGCTCTGCAACAGAGCTGAATGCATCTTATATGAGTAGGAAACATTCCTGGAAAAATCTATCCTAATTTGACCTCTTTTCTCTCACCTTCCCTCCCTGTTTATCTTGCAGTCATTTACTCTAGGCCAGTCTGCGATGGGAGGAGAGGGAGGAAAGAGTGACTTGGCTGAATATTGGACTGTGAAGATTCTTTCTGGGGGCAGAGGAGAGGGTCAGGCAAGATTAACTGCATTCGCTGGAGGTTGGGTTAGGTGTTCTGGAGAAGCCAGAAAGGTGCAGAAAGCTATGAGTGGAGAGGACTGGGGCACAGACAGGCTAGGACACCTAAAGGTGACCAAATCAAATATGTTTGACATGATTTAAAGCCAGCTTTTGTTCCTTTTGCCTTTCTTTCTGATTTACATGGTTATGGTATACACATTAAGCTGGGTTTACTAAAAAATAAGGCTTATTTGATCACTCCTTTGTATGGGTGTCAGGTTCCAATAATGTCTTTTGAAGCTGTTGACTAGTTTCAGCTATAGCTGAGAGAAGAGTAGGAGTCATAGAGATGACTGATGCGGAAGCTGCACGGGACGTAACGGACAGAAGAGATAGAAATCTTTTCAGTGTCCTGAAGGGCTCCAGCCTGACTTCACGCGTTTTTAGACTGCAGGGAAACTACCCAGGAGACAAGCCAATAGGCAGAGCTTGATTCAACACCTGTAATCAGCCTCATCCAGCTTCCTGAGTTCTGCTGCTCTTGGTAATATCTATTTCCTAGAGGGTTAGATTTCCCAACCTAATTTGTGTTATCTGGATTTGCTTTGTCCTATTGCCTTTCGGTTCTTTCCCTCCACACAGTAGGTCCCCTTTGTTTGACGACAAGCAGTTCCAATTAATTTTCAACTTTTTTATCCATTTTTCATGCTGCCTTTGAATTGTACAGCACTGATTAATTCAGGGGACCAAAATAGTGGCTATAGGTTTGAGCTGAAGTGATAGCGAACCATGAACATAGGCTTTACTGTTCACGACAGCACAAAATGCTTGTACGGAAAGGTCTGAAAGTTAAAGCATTTCCTTTGTCTGTCATATGTTGTGCTTGGTTATACTTGCCAGAACAATAATCCTATTATACCCAATGAGAGGTTATCCAAAAGCTAGGAAGATGAGTACTAAGCCATCCTAGCAGATTATAACTCAAAGGCTAGTCTGTCCATTATTTTGGTCCTACTAGAGATTGATATTATTATTACTAATCCATAAATAAAATAAATTTAAGTGGATGTATTGAAAGTATGTAGACTGAGTATGATTTCAGAGCTATAATGCTGGCTCTTCTGACTTCCTAGAAAGTTCCCGTTGTTCTAGTCTGGCTAAGTGCTCAATTTGTTTTCTTTTTTAAAGACCCTCCAGGATAATAGGTATCTAATGCATCTACTGCTAAAAGCTGACCACAAAAACAAGAGATATGAGTGCTAGTAAAAGTAAGAATTATTAGTATATAGCAGTCTTTATGCCTTTTATTCAGCTATACTTATCTAAATGTGCTTACATATATATGTGCATACCTATGCACAAAACATATGAGCAACTATATAAATGCATGCATAAACAAATAACTACAGATATAAGATTGTTTCTCAGAATTGTTATTTACCTGAAAGGGGAGCTATGCAGCTGTGTGGCTGCTACTGTGGGACATGGTAATGAACAAAACCTCTCTCCGTTCCACCCAGCTGTTACAGTGAGGATAAAGGGAAGGTCTTCCCTGATAAACTTCCATCTTCAGTTTGGACGTCTGTGGGGAGGGAGCCTTCTTCAGCTTTTGCTTATAAATGTCTGTGTTTGTGCAGTTTGTTTTAGTGCATAACTGTGACTTCTAGGGATTAGTGGAGTACAAACATTAATGAATAACAAACCATGAAAAACAAAAAAGGCAGCTCCAGAGATATAACAAATCTCTCCAAGTTCTCCTACAGGAGTCTTGTACAGCAATAGCAGTTTGGAGACTATCCTTTACTTCTTCAGGGCGTGCAGAATTTAGTCTTAGGTGCCATCATGAGGATTTACTGCATATATTTTCAGTTAAAATATACAAACAATCAATTTACATGTTTTTATACTGGTAAAATTGTGTTCACTTAGGTGAAGAACTGAGGTGAAGGCAAAGGTATCATGTTGATGAGGGGGCTAAGGGAACTATGGCATGGCTATAAGCTTGATAATCAGCATAAAATCTGCTGGGATTTTGCTGTCTTGTCAGTTTATGGTACTTTCCTGACAGGAGCTTGGCAGGCTGGGAATTTGCCTGGAGAGCATGGGAAAGGATTGCTGAAAAGCAAAAGACATCTCTGAAATGTTGCTTTCTTATATCATTTTTGAAATTATAATTCCTTCTGAAAAGAAGCAACTTTTATATATCTATACCTATATCTATATGCATCTATGTATATAAACACACACACAAACATACATATTTATAGCTAGGGATCAGAAATACAAATCCTTGTTTCTTCTTTAAATCCTGCAAGTACAAAGTCTCAGAATGTGGAGAAAGACATTTTCTGAATACCAGAAACATATTTTACTTGTTATTAATAATTTACTGAACACCATTAGTGCTCTACTGGATGGAGTAGGAAGACTTGGCTACATGGGGGTATATTTGCAGTGATTTTATACCTTACAACAAAAAGTAACAACAAAAAGTGATGGTGCACAGGAAACAGTAGCATAATGTAGGTTAGAAGGGACCTCTGGAGGTCATCTAGTCTAACCCCTAGCTCAAAACAGGACTAATTTAGAGCAGATTAGAAGTGAAGCAGAAACAAAACTCATTTGGGACTGCAAGGCATGTCAGTGATGATAGTACAATAAAACCTAGGGAGCAAATGACAATGCCATTGCTGTGTCTGTTGCATGGACAAACAGAGTTCCTTTGTTCATGGTGGGTAAGTATGAGGTCTTGAAGTCATTCTGAGTGCAGAACGAGTGGCCTTTTGCTTCCAGGTAAGTTCAACGCTTGTAAGACATTAGAACCATAACTGGCTAGATATTTTTCAGTGAAAAAATGCTTGCTCTTGTAAATGCCAATTTCTTAAGCTGTTTCAAGACCAGTATGGGATTTCTAATAAAGGACTAGCATACCCACCTAGTCCACTTTTACAGTACTGGAGGATAAGGGGAACAAAGAACAATTATCACTCCTTGTGTCACCTAACAGAGTTGACCTGGTAGATGTTGAGGCGACAAGATTTGCTGAGTCATGATATTCTGGGTGAAGTTCTGGCCTCTTGGAAGTCACTGGAACTTTTGGCATTGAATTCTCTGGGACTTTGAGTCTCGCTTCATTTTATTTCAGTAAATATTCATTTCACCCTTAATGAATCTTTAAATTAAATCGTGAATTTGGCAAGAATACATAAGGTGCAAAATACAGGCTCATCTGTTTTGTATTGATGTTATTTGCTTGCCCACGCAGCAGAACTATTTTAAACGCCATTTGCCCATCTGAAAATAGATTATTGTGGCACTCCAAAAATACGAAAGGACCGTTCATGTTTGCTGTTTCAGTGGGGTTAGTTCAGTTCTAGTTCCACTGAATATTTGACCGGGTTGTATCTGAAGATAAGTTTATTGGTGTCTTAAGTTTAATATGCATATAGGATGACAAACGTCAGGCCATTTAAAGGGTCTGAATGTCCCAAACCTGCTAAAATAAATGTGAAACATGCCTCCATATTGACTGGGAAATTCTCACTACTTTTTTTTAAAAGCATCTCTGACTATGACTAGAGCAGATGATTGAAGCAATATGGCTTATTGGGTCAGTCTCTATTATTGAGTAAAGCAGAATGAGAATCTGCTCAGGCACTTTACTGGGTAGCCCTAGGCAAGCCCCCTTCTCTGTTTAGCATTTTCCTCAAAAGTGATGGTATTGTTATGCGTGGCATCCCTTGGCTTCTTTTTGCAGTCAGAGGAAAGGGGTGCACATCTCTCAAATCAAAGAACCTAAGCTCTAAACTACCCTTCAGAAATGTGCCTCTCTCTTCTCTGACTACAGTAATAACTCGGCATGATTACACTCTTAATTCAGGAACCTCATTTTGCTGTTGATAGGAAAGTGAGCCTTTGAGACTAACGAGTGAATAGCTGCAGAAGACGGTGGTGACTTCCTCGCTTTACAGAGGTGACAAAATGGCAAAGCCAGTTCTCCTAAAGTGGAATTGTATGACCTCTGCAATTAATTAAAGTAAGGCTTTTTTGAAAGGTCAAGGAACTGAAATGTTATTTAAGAGTTGTTACACTGCTTGCCACAGCGCTGTGAGAATAACAAACCTTGACAAGAAAAGCAGCATGTAGACTTTTGATAAGCGCTGTCAAACAGCTCAGGCCTAAACAGTACAAAGAAACAAAGATAAACATATTTGTTTCTGGTTGTCAAAAACAAAAAAAAATCTCAAAACCAAAAAATATCCAGAGATTACTTTGAGTGCTACTGTAAACTATTTTGAACAATATATAGCACCGAAGTGTTGCAAACAGAAAACCTCAGAAAGGTCAGCTGGTATGGAATAAAACATTCAAATTATGGCAAATGGGAGCTTGGGCTTGCTGCTGCTCAATTTGACTTCCCTAGTACTGCATGCAGAAAAGAATAACAAACAAAAAAGAAGAGATCTGCTATTACGATGCAGGAACTAGGTACTTTTAAATTATGGATTTACATATAGAATTTACATATAGAGCTCAGACCTGACATTAAAAGCAGCTGTCAGGGGATCCCTTCGGCCCACATGGTTTAGCTGCGGCAGGGGTGAACTAACCAGTGCGTTAGGAAGTGGTTCTCCTTTCATTGCAAAAGATGACATTTAATTGTTCCTCCGTTTAGTCTGAGTGAATAATGTTTGCTACATCAATTGCCTGCAATTGATGTCTGTCTTTAACATTTAACATTGCCCAGAATAACGATAGCTAAATGGATTCCAGTCTCTGGTAACATCTACATTAATTAAAGGTACTAGGAGAGACTGCAAATGACTAAACCATACGCCAATTTGATATAAGGGTGATCAAAGTTTCTTTTTCTGTGTGGCTGATTTGTGCTGCTGTTAATAGAGGTAGTTCCCCCGCTTCTCCCCTAGGTCACAGCCATGCATTTTGCCGTATACTTTCCTGATACCAGCACTTGTGTTTGGTCAGTCAGGTCAGGGAGCTGGTGTGATTCAAAACAAATCAACTTTTGCAGGGGTGATTTTCAATCAGATGAGCTCATGGAAAGCTGTGGAAACAAACAGACATGAATATGAGGGAAGGCAGAACGATCCCTTTTTCCGAAAGCCCCTCCTTAAGTTGGGTTAAACTGGTCATGAAACAGCATTCTGAAAGTGAAAAATCCGTTATAAAGATTAGACAGCTAGCATGAACTCTATATTTAAAGAAGTCAGACTCTTAAAGCCTAATGAACTCCCATGGATTTTGAAGAGAATTTAATCAAACCATGCATCTTGAATCTCTTACTCAAATTTATTATATCATTTATCTTTCCTAGAAGGCCTGTACAGCTAGATACATTTCATTAAGGAAAATTGGCTTTAATATACCAGTAAGACAGATTTAGAAAACACAGTGATTATGTTATTTACAGCTCATACAAATAAATCTAAAGCAGAGACAAAGACATTTCTAACCTATGGTGCATAAAGCCTACGCTTAGTGGTGATGCAACGATGTTATTGTTCCTTGTGGACCTTTAAGCAGCTACTATAAAAGTACCAGGTAGATGTAACCTTAAATTTGTCAGACTGTCCCTTTGCAGCAGCTGCAGTATAACAGAGCAGGCGAATAGAAATGTGTCAGCGTTTCTGTATTTGTACCTTTACTGTGGATTGGCATTTTCCAACTCTTCGGACATGAAAGCAACCCACAATCTGACGGCATTCCACTACTTACACCTTCACACCTGAGTACTGAAATACCATTCAGGAATAAAAGAAGAAATCCATATATACTTCTTTCTTCCCTCAAAGTGCTGAAAAGCCTTTGAAAAGTAAAGCTGATGATAACATAGAAGTACAATTGAAAGAACTCTGCTTTGGCTTAATTATAGATTCAAGACATCCTTTGACATGTAAGACATCATTTGAAAATAAATGAAACTGAACAAACACTCCAAGTGGTGCATGGATGTGTGAATAAGATGTGAATGGAGAGTTGCTATTAGTTATATTCCTCCCAGTTAGGTCTTGGAAACAGACCTGCTGAGAGTGCTCAGTAGAATATATTCTTACAATTCTTACATCTTAGTGTAAGAATTAGATATGAAACCTGTACACGATTGCAAATAGGAAGCTATTGGCAATGGACAAGATCATAACTCAAGGAAAGTGTAGGGACAGAATAATAAGAAGTGTACATAGTGCATAGTGCAAAGTCCTTGATTTAGAGGTTCATCAAAAAAGTTGTTTTGTAGTGCCTGGGTGGCAACAGAAGAAATGAGATACCTTAGGCTCCCTGTTCCTCTTGAGGCAACTATGAATTATTAAGGTAGTGAGGCCATGAAAGGGGTAATGGAATCACTGGATGTATCAAATGAAATGTTTTTCTAGTGACTATAAGGAAGACTTTAGGACCATTGTATAAACCTTAAGAAGGCCTTAGATAGGATTGTATATGTGGATCAGATCTCAAATAGATGCTCGAAGAGCCTCTTTTGATGATCAGGAAAATAGAAAACACACCTTAAAAGAGTAATTCAGGAGAAATTTGTTTACTTAGTCTAACAAAAAAATGATGCAAGGGAACTGAATTACTCCTTATAAGTACGTGTCGGGATGATGGAACAGTGCTTAATAGCAGCAAAGGAGTAGAATTATTTATGTTAGAAGATAATTCTGGTGCAAATATCATATAGAGTTAAACTCATCAAGGATAAATTTACACTGAAAATTAACTGTCTAGCAGTGCAAGTGTTGAAATAGCTTCCCAAATAAAACAGATAAGCTAAGAACATTGCATTGTTTCAACATGAATCTTAATAAGTTTATGAGGAAAAAAATAACAGTAGCGGGATGAACCTGGAGTGAAAAAATTAAGCCTGTGCTAGGAAATTAGAGATTTTTAATTTACTGATATTCTCCCTAACAGGGTTGGGAGTATCTGAAAGGAGACATGACAGCTATATATTGTGATATATTTATATCAAATAATTCCAGGCTTCACAATCGCTGTTATTTGCTTTCCAGGGCCAGAAATAATTTTTCTATCTTCCTATATCTTTTTTGCCATTATCTTTTTCCTTTCTCCCTTAGAGGTGAAGAAAACTGGTTATAGGTGTAGAGAGGATGTTGAGCAAAGAGTATTGCTGCTTGTAGTGTTACTGAGAGGAGTGTCATGATCACGGTTGGTGAGACTTGCTCAGGGATAACCCAGTCACTCAGTGAATTTTGCCATGATTGAATTGGTTTAATGTTTTTCTCCTTTATTTTGATGTGGTTCATTGACTCTAATTTCACTGCCTATGAGTTCATCCAACAAATTTCCTGCTTTTACTGAAATCAAAAATGCTGGAGGTAACAACAAAAGGGTCAAACCAAAAAAATCTCTCCATTAAGCAATGGATGCTTAGGGAAAAAGGCACGACGTGTTTCCCTAGATATGTTTAGGAGGTTTCTGAAGTGGGACTTTTATTCCATGTTAACAGTAGATGTCTCAGTCCTTCATACCTTTATCTAATTCAGGAAATCCCTAGATTTTTCAGGCTACTTTCCAGTGTCATGATACAGTTTTTGCATCATTTGGTCTTTGGCATAAAGAAAGGTCTGCTATCTTGAGAAGTGAGAAGGGTGAGAAAAGACTCGGAATAGATGTCTGACAAGGCCATTGAACTAAACACTGCAAGCCTGAGGGCTAGAGCTGATGACCTATGAATCTTCCTAATCTTTTGTTCCTGTATCATTTAAGTAAATCAGTCTTCAGGCCACTCACATCTCTTTACTTAATATGGGTTAGTATACATCCAGGAGAAGTTAATAATAACCTTACGGAGATCAAACAAAGGAAAGCAGTGACACAGGTAACCCTCATACACGTGTGGCTTAGATGTAAAGCTTGCATTGCAATTTTTTCTATGTATCTGGCCAAAGACATGCTGTAAACAAGAGATCTGATTATAAAACCATTAAGTCAGTAGCTGTACATAATAAGAAGTGATGAAGTGTGACGGCAGCATATCTTGTACATTACTATAATCATTTTCAGATACATTGGCTAGAGAAATGTGTTGAGTTACAAGACTGACATTTCTCAGTGAGGAAAAGAGCTGTAAGAATGTTTAAGGGTGATTGAGGCACTTGGAAATCAGTGCTTTTGCCTGGGTTGCAGGACCTGTTCTTCAGAAGCATGATAGTGGAGCTGCACCAGCACAAGCAAATCTCACGGTTGGCACAGCTGTTTATTTTTCTACACTGGAAACATAAGCAGAACAAAACAGAAATATTAATGTACAGTCCAATTGCCTTATTGAGCAGAAATAGATAAGATTAAATATATATTTAAAGATTAGTCTTTGCTTAGATGTTGCATTGCAGTTTAGGAAAAAAAAAAATTAGGAAGTAACAAAATAAAAACTGACTTGATCATTTCAAAGCCATGATTCTTTGTATCAGCAGCCTAGCAGTTTTCTCCCCATGAGCCACAAAGTGCTGAGGAAAGATGGGTGTATATTATTATCCAACAATTTATAATAAAGACATTTTACTTTCTATTATTGCATGCAGAATGTTAATGACTGAAACAAATCTATTGGAAACAAAACTTCTGGCCGCTTGTCATTCCAAAAACATCCAAGTATGGAAGCGCCAGCAAGCAGTAAGGACGGCATATTATCCAGCTTTGACCTTTATATCCAAATGTTTTTTCCTTCTTGTTTAGGTCTATGTTTTGAAACATGGCTGAAGTATACTGTCGTCTCTTCATTGTGGATCAACCCATTTTTGAGCTGCAGAGTCCCAAGTTCTTTTCGCTACTATGTCACTTCAAATGATACAGCAAAGTCTAGCAAGGATAAACTCAGCCAATAAAACTTTAGCAATGGGATTCTGATCTCATTTGTACCCCGATAGGTCCATGGTACATGTCAATCCTTAGTTCATTTGCAGTCAGCTCCAGAAGGAGCAGCATATGGTTTTTACACCATCGACGTCAGGGAAGCTAGTCTGTGTTTGCGCTCACGCCAATAAGATCAGAATTTGTTCTTAGTATTCCAGAAGTGAAAATCCCTAGACAGCCTAAATATCATTGCTATATGAGCCCCAGCAACCTCAAAATACTTCGTCTCAATGAAGCACCAGTTGAATTTCAAGAAATGCCAAGCTATCACAGATTATAAGTCTCTAAACAATCAGTTTAGGCCACAGCCCTGCTTGTCTCATTAGTGGCAGTTTCTTTACTAAATTCAGGTGGGTAGGTTTATCATAAGGCCTGTTTACTGATTAAGGAGCAATGCAGGGAACAGATCATAAATCTCTGGGTCGTAATTATCTCTCTGAGCTCTGCTTTCGGGCAGCTACTCATGGTGCTGGACGATACTGGTAAGAAATTATCAGAGTCCTTTAACTGGCTCTTATGTGTTGAAGAAGTGTCATTAGCTACCTCCACCCAGAGGGCCTGGAGGCTCCAGTATGTGAGTATATGAGGCAGAGGACTGCACGCAGACAGAGCAGACGCAACAATTTTATCTTTGCCAGTGGTAGAAGGTTACTGTGGAATAGAGGTCATATTTAAGATCATCTCTCCTAACTTGACTTAAATAAGGAATCTTATCTAAACTAGTTATCTAGTCTTCTCTACAGCCAACAGAGAAAGGCGGCATCTCTCATGGTGAATAATGTCATCCTAAAAGGGGCATCTAAGATGTAATGAATCTTGTAAAAGGTGCTTATCTTTTCCCCTCTGAGTTCTGATGCAAGATTACTCAGCTTGTAGACTAAACACCTAACTTTAAGATGGTTAGAATTAGGGGAAATGAATGTCCACCTTAATCACATCTTTTTGCATCTTTGCACGTGTTTCACACTTCTGTTGTTCAGCTCAAGACTAGTGATATTTTATATTCTTTTGTGAAAGGGATGAGCACTTGCAGCTGAGGACTACGCTTTGGCTATTGCAACTTGTACATGATGCTGGTACTATGGGAAAAAAAGTGTGTAGGTCCTTGGCATCTGAAATTCGGTCCCCCCTCCCCAGTTAAGGAGTCATTTTTGACTTTAATGGCATCATTTATGCTTCTGTTAATGGAGTTAATAGTGCCCACAGACCTCCCAAGGTGTTCTGCACTTGCATTAATTAGTGTTTTTAAAGTATCCTGATATGATAATGATGAGCTTCATTAAAAAAAAAAAAGAGAGAGACAATTAATAGTTATCTCTTCAGAACAGTTAGAATACAGCATGGTAAATAAAGCATGAGATCACATACTGCACAATGAGGAGAAAGCCAATATTGAATAATAGCTCATTAACTAAATATCATAAATTTCTGGGCACTGAATAAGGTAGTGCACAGTGTAAAATGTAATGTATGAATATGTAATTAAAGATTGCATCACTATGTATAAGAAATCTGAATTGTGGTTGCATAGGCAATTTAATTCTGGTGTTTCCGAACATGTAAAAGTGCTTCATTTTGTGATCTTAATAACGCTGAGTTAAATGAAGTTAAATGAGAAATGATTCACCTTCCTATCTCACAGGTGTTTTCAAGTATCTCTTCAATTATGCACTTAGAAAGTCTCCAAATCTTTTGGAGACTTTTCATAACAGTAACAAACCCAAGTAAGATAGTCAATCCAGGAAAAAAAAAAAAAAAAAACAACAGTGATTAGGGCATTGAGAAACAAAGAGTTTTTGTTCTGGTTCAGGTAAGACAGTGCTATCCACAGTGCACCAAATTTTACATGTAATGACATAACCCTTAACTATATTCTCACTCCAAGTTGTCCATGAGCTGTCCTAAATGACTAAATGAATAGTTATTTTACAGACTAGAAAAACAATTAGCAGAGGATCTTTGCTGAGAATGTAAATGAACAAATGCAAGAAACTGAGTCCCCTAGAAAAAGGGAGAGAAGGAGAGAGAAGAAGAGAGAAAGAGGAAGAAAGGAGGGAAAGGAGGAAAAGAGAGACAGAGAAAATTGATTTGCTTTGAAAGATGCAACCAGAGTTTCACTCCAGGAAAACTAAGAGGCTCATAGTTTTGAACTGAATCAGAGGCTTCAGTAGTTGCAAATGAACATTCATTTGCTATATTTTATCTAAATGCCTTAATGAGAAGATTAGATGTCTCATTCTGGTCTTGAAATCCTCTTCTTTCCAGGCATTAGCTTTGACCAATTAGTGTTTGGCAAAAACAGGAAAGTAAATGTCAAATGCCCTGGTTCAGATTTTGACATCTCCTTTTTTTTCTATTTAATGTATATTTGTTGTGTGTCTTTCCTATGTGCACTGTGATGCTGCTTAGAGGAGGTACTTACAGGTCGCCATTAATTGCAACAACAGAACTTGTCTTTCTGAAATACACATGCCCAATGCTTGCACAACCTAGAGTTACGTACTACCAAGATTTAAAGATGAGGGATTGAGATACAGATCCTAAATGTTTCCTCCAGGGTCTCAGAGGAATTATGAACCCTATGAAGAAACTCATACCTTCTAAGCACTTCAGCCAGCCCATCATCTTCCTCTTCTCATTTCATTAAATGTTTTTACAAATTGCTTACACATGCCTCTGTTGGGCTAGTTTAGGGACACAGGAACCTGCCTCAGTTTTAGTTGACTTAAGGTACAGGCACAAGTGCTGGTAGGTGACAGATTTTGAATGTTGCATAGTAGCACTGACAAACTCTAGGAGCTGAGAGCAGAGGTACCTGAAAAGAAATATTTGAGAGATGCAGAGGCTCCAGGTTCCCACTGAATTTCCACTGGTACTCTTAACCACTGATTTTGGGAAAGTAATGTACAGTCTGTCATGCTACGTATACAAAATTTCCAGCCTTTGAGCTTCTTAAGGTTTCTTCCAGCCATATATTTCTATGAATCTTCAGGCAGGCCTCCACTGCTGTGCGGGATCTATCCTTCAGTTCCTCTGCCCATGCTCTGAGGTGACTGAAACCGAGCTCACTCTTGTCTGTAAACCATTTAATGGCATTAGCATATCCATGTCATATGGAAAACTTAGTTTCTGCCTGTGGCAGTAAGAGTGAAATGACTGTAACTGCAAAAGGAACCAAGGATTCAAATCGCTGTTACAAGGGGAATCATAGCACTGAGTTTCTTGCATTTGTTCATTTACATTCTCAGCAAAGATCCTCCGCTAACTGTTTGCTTTTTGTTTCTTTTTTTTTTTTCTTCCTAGTAGTCTGAAATAAAGATCAGTCTGTTCCAAAGATTTGGGGAATTTCTGTTGGTCTATTTGTTAACATTTGTTGCCTGTGGCATCACCCGCTGCAGGCACAGATGAAGGCTAATGCATCATTATCAGCATATTGAATGAAGAGGCCATCCTGTGGAATTCTGTAAGTGATATGCCTGCTTATTTGCATTGTAATAAGGTCTGATGACAAAGAACCCTCCAGGTCACTTTGTCTGAATCTCTGCAGAATGGTAATATGGCTGTAATGAATTGCAACTTGTACATGGTACAAATGCGTTTGGATACAAACCATTCAATAACTTCAGCAACCTTTAGAAGTCAGACCCCATCCGTGGTCTTTCAGAGCTTTTCAGTGGTTTCAGTGAGCTTTGGATCAGGCAGATATGTACAATCAGGTAAGTCACTCAGTGCTGGAATTTAATGAATACATTCATTGAACAAATTGGAATTAATGCTAATAAAATTACTAATGCTGGAATTGAGTATGACATTGAGAAATGCACTGTCGGGATTCATCACTCCTAACTTTGGATGCATAGGTTGTCCACAGACACAGCTGAGAGAGTAGTCTGGACTCCTTTTTTTGTCCGCTAAAGGGGTACCATTCATCTCTTCTTTACTTGACAGCTAAAATAGGTCTAATGAATTACATTCTCAAAGTGTCTATTTGTCTCCGCTGGTTGTAAAAGGAGTCCAGAAAACCAGCTGTGATTTAGACATGTGTAAACTTTTGGAGCAAGGTGAGATGAATCCCACTTTAATAGCCTTTGAAAGCCACAACTAGACCTGCACCTAAATTCTGTGCGTTTACCCTATATGTTACCCAGGCCATTCACTTCTCTACAACGAATAGAACTCATTTCATCTGACTTTAGACAAGCAGAGTATAGACGTCTATGTATAAGCAGGTCAACCTCGGCTCCAACTTTCATCAGTGAAGGTAATTAGATACTGCTATATTATATACTTCTGTGGCCAATCAGATGAACCCTGCTCAGTGAGTCTTTTTTTGGCTTTTCTTCAGTCTACTGGAGTTAGGCATCCTGGAGAAGAGAAGGCTAATGGACATCTAGTTGCAGTTTTCCACAACTTAAACAAGGTATTACAGAGAAGATAGAGCTAGATAGAGGTGCATGATGAAAGTATGAAAAGCAATGGTCAAAAGCTGCAGCAAGCAGGATTCTAGCTAGGTATTAGGAAAGAAGAAGCTCACTGGTGGCATTTATTCTAGTCTGCAAACTTCACAGAAGATATCTTGTCACTACTGGTTAAAAGCGGAAACAGGTTGCCTAGAGAGGCTTAGAAACCTGATGTTGGAAATTAGCCCTGCTTTGAGCAGGAGATTGGACTAGACACCTCCAGAGGTCCCTAACAACCTAGTTTATTATGCCATTCTTAGATACAGACAACTATGAAAATGGAGGGAAGGGAAAGGGTGAGTAGAGAAAAGTTTGAGCACCTCAGACATCTCTCCCAAGGAGTGCTCCACTGGCACCTTCCAGCTCCTAAAGGCAGCTTCTACCGAGGCTCTTTTTGCCTATTGCTGCTGAGCTGAGGTAGGATCTATCTGACTAACTGGAACAGCTAAAAGACCTCTCTTTGCAGTCAATGAATAGAATAATCACTTCACAGCAAGGATTCTCATTTCCTAAAGCAGGCATCATCTAAAGAAGGGTTAGATGATTGCACCCTGGATGCACTTTGTTAATCTTTCTAAGATAAATAAAGCTGACCACAGAGGCTGAATTCTCACTGGAAAAACACAGAGGCTTTGATAGAGGCAGTTGCCTCAGTGAGTTGCTCTGGAATCAATGAGGCTCTGTACTACTGCTGCTTTAACTGGCCTGTGGTTGATAGTAGGACAATTAGATGCTCTAAGTGCACTTATTTCAAGTCCAACCCGTATTTACAAGATGTATTTTCTATTTACACTCTTCAGCTGAAACTGGAGCTGCGTTCTGCTGGCTCCTGCCCTGAGCAGCTCCTCTGAGTACGGAGGGTTATGCCGAATGTGGGCTATGGCACAAGGTTGCCCTTTGCTTTAGGGGCCAAGTGAACCTCCAGAAACTGGGGTTCAAAGTAGCAAAAACTACTTACAGAGCTGAGAGCTGCTGGCAAGGCAAGGGAAAGGCTGTGTGCAGCACGAGGCTTTATTTTTATGAGCTCCTAAGTCTGTTATTCATGAGTGGCCGAGCAGGCAGCAACCCGTCCTTTATCTTGTGTCCCTGGGTGATGCAGAGGAAGTAAAAAATGGGATTGGATTCATCTGATGCAGAAAATCTCTGATTTGTTTATCAGGAGATGTGAGAAATGGGGACCGCACTTTGTATTTTTCATCTAAAAACAGTGGTGTGCAAAGATATTAAAGGAACAAATTTTCAAACTGTATTTTCAATCTCCCTTTCCTAAATATAACTGCACTTCTAAGTTCAGATCATTTCTTTTTAAGGGTTGCCTTTATAATCAGCTGAAAGATTATGATATCTTTAAATCACATAGAATAAAATGGGACTTACTCTTGGATTAAATACTGTTCAACGGGGTTAGCGAGGAGAATAAAGGAGAGAGGACTAGGAGGCTAAGATGCAGGCACCACTGAAAATCTGACATTTCTTTATACTTTTAAAATAGCATTTGCTTCATGGATCACCTTTTGATGAAGAGTGACAGCCTGTTTACCTCCTTGGAAACACTTTCCTGTCCACCTCTGACCTGCCACAGGGAGAAGTCAGGGCTTTAGCTCCTCTGACTGATTTGTCTGCAACTCTAGAGCCTGAAGGAGGATATGGTTTACCCAGCTCAGCATTACATGAATTCCTTGTAGGAAACAGTGGGCAAACTATTACTTTTCACCGATCCCTCCCTCCTGTGTAACCCTGTGTAATAATTAACCAGCAGCATTTTCAAAGCAATGATGTGCAAAACAAATAAATAAACAAGTAGAAGTAGGAATGACAAAGTGATTATACCCATGCGCTTTGATGCATAAATTACATGATGGTAGTCTCAGAACAGTTCATCATACTGTATGATCTCCATGGCATTTATTCTAATCGCCAAGCTTCACAGAAGATACCTTATCACACATGCGTGTTCACTGCATCTGGCCCTAGCACTCTCCTCTCCCCACTGCTGGGATTCAGCTGACAGCAGTCAGAGAAGAGGAGACAACCTATTTTCATTTTGCCTGGCTTCCCACTTGCAGACCAAAAAAACCACCATCTTATTCTGTAATTTGTCTTCCACCTTCATGGCTGACTGTGACTGAGCTCAGTCACAGCTCTCCTTTATTTAAAACAAAATTAGACTAAATTGCAAGAATTAAGAACACTTATCTCAAGGCACTTCCAGAACTCAAAATCATGAGTTGAGCTCCCCCAAATCATAAGACTGCCCTAAAAAGGTTGTAACATTAAGGTAAAGGTTTGTGGATTTGCAGTTTTTCTTCTTTTTTTTTTTTTTTTTTTGTGGTCTCAGTTTTGAAACCTTCAGGGTTCAAATATGTCACCTTTATAAGTTTTTGACTGAAATCAAAAGAACTAGAGAAGATTAATGGCAGGCCTAAAACCATGTATCAGATCAGTATTGAAATTGTTCTATGACTCTTCCTTCTCTCCGGGAAATTTTGATTCCTCAGTCCCTCCTCTGGCTCTTAGAAAATATTTCCTCACAAATGTATCTCTCTCTGCTTTATCCTTTTGTTTATGCTCTCCGACTTTCAAATGTAAGGTAAAAAATATTCTCATAAAGAAATATAGCCTTTTGCCATCACCACTTGCCAGCTGTCATTACTGCTGCCCCAATTCCTTGCCTGGAGCAATATTATTTTAATATTCTATTAAAAACAAAACAAAACAAAACTTGATGTCCTCTAGGAAAATAGAAAGGGTAAAAAGCAGTGAGAGTGTATGTGTGCATGAGCACGTGGAGCTTTCTTAGTACCTTGTCTACCTATTGGTTTAATCCTGATCATATTGACATTTTTTTTCCCTCAAGCAAAAAAAGTTTGCTGTGATGTCTCCCTTGACACCATGAGCCATTGAAAAGCTGCCAAGAGTGGACAATAGAGAGAAAAGGATGAATGAGGGACTTTTGAAGGGACTGGCAGGGTGACATATCACAACTTTGGCTACTAACTGAAACTCACAGGGACAATTACATGTATATATGTGAGAGGCACAAATATAGTGGGGAGCACTGGACTGCCATTGGCTGTATAAAAATGTCCTCTGTTTATATGTAGAGCGAGTGAATGGGCAGCAATCAAATACTGCATGCTACCATGCGTAACGACTCATGGTGTTTATCCGGCAAATGCAAAGATGAACTTGACCTCCGGAGAATGAGGGGACAGAGCCAAGGAGAGGCTGTTCCAGCCACAGTATGGGGAAAGTTGAGGTAGAGAGGAATGGAAGAAGAAGCCTAGATAGCCTGGCTGCTGCTGGTCCTGGTCTACCTGTGATAGATGCTGATGGAAATGGCCATAAGTAGCTACCAACCCATTGACCATGGCTTTTCTTTTGGCATTAGCAGCTGGAACGAGTCTGAATTTCCAGAGCTTTGGGGTAGACTAAGTGACGACTAGGGCCATGGCTGTTTTACCGCCCTTGTTAGTCTTCTTCCCTTGGTAACTGCCTACGTTCTTTATGCCTAGAGCCAGCCTCGGGTGATCCCAGGCTCAAAAGTGATGAAGAAAGAATCATCTCATACCCCATAATAATGTCCTGGCGCAGAAAGCAAGGACGAAGCAGCTCATGACCTACTAAGATACGACTGACCTCTTCTGGGGAGGTTGTCAGAAGGAGGCCAGGACACGCCAGTGGCTTTTGTGATATGGAAGTCAGATAATGGAGAAGCAGATAATCAGGGATAGTAAGGTCTTAAGACACTGCAGATGTTTGCTTCAGCTGTATGAATCAGAGCCCATACTGAGCAGTCATTACGTTACCAGTTTTTGCAGTGTGGTCTATTATATGCAGCTCTTATTCCCCCAATTTGGTTTTGTAGAACTGCAATGAATGAACTGATCCAGAAGTATTAATATTAAAACATTTCCATCCTGGATTTATCTGAGTAAAACACAGATGAAAGATTTTATCATAGTCCCTTGTGTTATGCGCCCTTCTTAGTAAACCACTTTTAAGAAATGTTAGTGGAATGAAAGAAATGAAAACTTCCTAACTATGTTGTATAAAAGTCTTTTTGCTGGAAGATAGTACATGTTATATGTCATAATTTGCACTGTATGGAGATGTAACTTGAAATATCTGAAGGGGAGAAGGGGTAGGAATGAATTTTCACGGTAAATTCACAGCCCCGGATGATTCTGGATAGTAGGGATGAATATTATGGCTTGGCTACTGCATTTATATTGGCTCCTCTATTCCAGACTGCTGAGAAAACATGCACCATGAACTAATAGTAAAGCAACTGCTTTCCAAAAAATGGTCAGGAGTTGTTAGCCAGAACATCCTGATCGAAGGAAATACATATTTTTTTTCTTCCTGCATTAACCCAGAGCTCAGACTCAGTTCAGACTGATGTTGTTTCCCGCCTCATCCAAATCTTCATTTTGGTCTCTGAGAGGACTGCTTCTGCATGTTTGGCCCCAAATTCCAGATTTTTACAGGTATTTCAGCCTCTATGGTCTGAGAGGCAGATGTTGGCCTTGGAATTGAAATTCACAGAATGAATACTTTGACTACAAAAATTTGGGATGTGGAAAAAGCAGCAAACCTGGCCTAGGGCAGATGGTAGAAAAATGATAACAAGGGCAGATAGGGACAAACAATTGAACCATGAATTTCTCTTAAAACTCATAATGGAAGAGGTTGTGGCTCTTACCTATTGCATAGACGTTCCCCAAAAGTGGGAAACCTAGGTTTTGGGCCAATTGTGAAACTGAAAGAAATCACAAACAAACGGAATGTATCCCTATCTAATTTGACTGTGACAAAGCTTTCACGGCCTCACCTGAACAGTCAGACAGAACCCTTTACCACTGCTTTCTGCTCCTCTCGGCAAAAGAGGTTTGAAACCACCAGGCCATGCCGTAGCAGAAAGTCCTTGGCGTGAAGTGATGGGGCAAAGGGGCACCATCACCCTCCATTCAGCTCAGCTACAGCTCAGGCTGCTGCATAGACGTGAACAACTCCCAGGGCCAGAAGGAGAGCAAGGAAAAAAGTCTTGCTCTGCAGTCCTATGCCTTTTATGACAATATGAAAAAAATCGAGTGGCATCAACATTCACCTCCGAATGTCCCCTAACACTACTGCTGGCTCTTCCTCTGGGCTCCGGAAAATAAATGGGCAGAGGATAGACTCATCCTGCTGGCCTCCAGCCACTAAGCAGCTTGAAGCCGTCACAGCCTTGAGGATTATTGCATGCCCAGCAGCAGAAATGTAGATACCCAAGACATTTCCTCAGTCACAGAGGTCCCTTTGGGTTTGGAACCAGTGATTTTGAGGATCTAAATTTTGTACTTTCTTAGCCAAAGCGGCAGGTATGTATCTAAGCCTCCTCTGAGGTTCAAAGTATTTGTGTCTGTGCACTCTAGTTACTTGCCAGCAACCCTTTCTTTACGTATTTACAAGAGATGATAGGATCTTTGAGACAGTGAAAGTCCAGGTTATGTATGTGCATAACTCTTCACACAAACAGGCATGTAAATTAAGTTGATTCAGTAAAAAAAGTAAGAGGATTCATTAATTAGGTCAATTTAAATTACTTATCTATAGAAAGTTGATTTTTTCCTAACAAAATAAATCAAATTAAAAAATCCTGTCACCTCTCTTTTTTTCCAATAGACATCCCTAAATGGGCTTTTCCTGTTACCAGATGTGTGAAGCAACATTACTGTAAATTTTCACACCTAGCTGATTATTTAAACATCTGTTCTTTCTGATAACACAGGGTATAAGATGGGAGGAAGGGAAGGAAAGAGAAATAAATGGAAACATTGCTGATTGCTTTCTAACCCATCTCTTAATTTTTCAGTTGAATCATAAATCCCAGAGCTATTTTTATTACAATGATATGTATGATGAAACCAAGCCTATAGATTATATAAACTTCTTACTCATAATTTGTCTTCTTTTTTCCCTCTCAAAATAATGGAAATGTGCCACAACATTATTCACATCCCCTGTGAATGACTATAAAATGGAGGTGGAGGGAGGAGAATTTTGTAGGTAGAATATTATGTTCATTAGATAAAAATCAGTTACTCAGTAGCTCATATTTAAAAATATTCACACTTAATTTAACTCTTTTCATGCTTTGGGAGGATTGTGGGTGTTTTAATCTGTTGGGATGATAATACCATTCATCTGGATGGGCAGGTTTGAAACTGACTTGAAAATTTCAGTTATCTTTGTTTTTGATTTGTCCTCCTTAACTCAAATTTATTTTTCAATGAAGACTTAAAAATAGAAGCCTGGATAGATTTAATTAAAATATATAGATTCCATGCTATCTAACTTGCCCATTTTAGTCCCTGACCCGGACGGCATACATTTTTTTGCAAAATAATAAAAATAAAAAACGGAAAATGCACAAAGGACCCCAGAAACAGGGCACCAGTCACACTCAATACAGAGGCTAATCCCTTGAAACAGGCCTGGTAGCAACTGTACCCTTATGGCAACTTCCAGCTTCATGAGTGAATTCGTGACCATCAAAACCAAAAGGAGAAGTTTTTCTCTTTCATCTTTGGCTGGTTGCAGTAACAAACTTGTCTACAGGAATAAGTGAAAAAAGCATAGAAATAACATATTAGTCAGATGTAGGCACTAATTCCTATTCTTCTCCCTTGTGGGAAGACAACAAGGTAGGGAGTGCTGAGATTAAGCAACCCTAAGCTGACCCTTTTGTGGACTACAATGATCTGTAGCCAGCTGATCACTCGTATGATATTGGCACAGTGATTCATCCTCATAATGATTCACCATCAATCAAACACACAGTAGACAGCCAGTGTAAGCAATGTGTGTTGTGTTGTCTCTGGTTTGAGTGATGAACAAGTCATAAAGGAAAGAAGCACCCTGCGAGCTACAGGTGGCTTTGGTATGTTCAAAGGTCTGTGGATGTTCAGAAACATCAAAGGGTGTTGCAAGAGAAAGTGCTTATTTGGTACTTTTTTGTTCACAGTTGTTTTCATCTCAGGTGGGACTACTTGCGTGGGAGGTTCCTCTTTATCTGAGAAGGCACCAAGCAAGTTTGGGGAGGATATCTGGAGAGACTTTGGGGATGTGACTACAGGGAGAAGAAGGACAAGAGTCGCAGTGGGCAGCTGGGAAATTGTCACTGAAGCAGAGATAAAGACTGTAGAGAGGAGCACAGAGCAGAAAGGCTGCAAAGGAGGTATGGGAGCTGCCTAGAAACAAGAAGGGATTGTGGAGAGTTTGTGGCAACCCAGGAAGTCATTGCATTAGCTGAAAACAATCACAAAGGCAAAGATAGTCCTCAAGGACACAGTGGGTTCAGAGAGAGTTGTGCATAAACTCTTCATTTCTCATCTTTTTACTTTAGGCACTTTCAAAGTTTCTCTGCTTAAAAAGTGAAGTATTCTAGTTCTTAGTAAAAACTGGCTTTCGGATTTCTTTGGAGGCTCCCTAAAGGAAAAGGACTAGGCAGAACTCTCTCTAAGCTTTGGAAGACCTGGAAGACCTTCCACGCAGCTCGTGGGGAAAGATGAACAAGACTTTCTGTCAGTGGGTCCGAGTAGATGAATTCAGACTGGGAGAGGGAAGCAGATACGCCAGCAGTGATGTGGGCATAAAGCCTTTGTGTTGGGAAGTGTATAACTGGGCTTTCTGTCCACTGGTCCACAGAAAGGAATAGGAGTATATTGGAAATGAGTGCACTTTCCTTCAGCTCAAGCTATTGATCTGTTTTCTATGTCTTTGGAATTGAAAGCCTGATCTTAATTGCAGCTTTGTGCTTTAGAAAGGTGTGGTTAGCGAGTTTGCCTACCACTTGTGCAATAGCGTCTAAGCTTGCCCTGCATTTTGCATTTCTTCAGGTATAATGTCTCCTTTAAAAATAACACTCCTGGGAGTAAGGGCTAGGTTGCACTTTTCAGAAAATCCCTGCTACAAATACATCGTTTAAAGCTGTAAGTAAGCTTTGCAGTCCATCATATTTCAGATCGATACACAACAAAGAGCTGACATAGATCTTCCACAAAGACAGATTGCACTTTCAAGGGAATTTTGTGCCATTTAAAAATGAGATTAAACAAGATAGAAATGCTAAAAACATGTGAAAGTTAAAGTTTAAGTCACTAATGGAAAAGCCCATGTGTCATTCTGCTTATTAAAAGACAACAAACTGCCACAAAATAAACGCTTGCTGCTAATGAGCTAATATTTAATCAGCACAGTGCTCTGTTCTGCAAAGAAACCCTGTTCTGTTCATCGCTTTTTGTTGTTGGTCCTTTAAAAAGAAAGATAGATGGAAAAATCAAAGGTGTCACATTTAAAGTGCTCTTTCTTTCCATCCAGTGAAGCAGGACAGTGCTGTACCGCTCGTCGTGATTTTTCTTTGTGACCCCAAGCCCCCAATCTCAAAGGGCAGGAGAGAAAATGGAGGTCACATTGCTTCTTATACATATTGTCATGCAGAGATGTGCTCTTTATAGAGAAGACGACTTTCAAATGGAGTGTTTAGTTCTAAACCTCAAAACAAGATGGTAGTTTTTTCAATATTTCCCCAGGATGTTTTTGCTCTCCACAAGTGGGACTGCTGCTTGTCTGGCTGTGTCACAGCACTGGACATGCTGTGGACTGCTTGCAGGGGATCCACCTGCCGAATCCCATGAGAGGTTTGTATTCTGGGGCTAGGCAGAGTTACCTGTTTTGGACCTCCGGGCCCAAACTCCACAAACTGACTTCTGCAAGAGGGAGCTCAGCAATGACAGAGGGAAAGCAGAGCTCACGGTGATGAGAAGGAAGGAGAGAAGAAAATGTTTCCAAAGAATGGGATAAAAAGTAACAAGAGGGGTGATGGCAGGCTGAGTTTTGATAAATCCCCTTCTCCTCCTGCACTTAGCCTTTCCTCACTTTTTCGGGTTTAAAATAAATACATCTTTCCAATAAAGTTTTCAGTAGCCAGAGAAGATTTAATTCCTGACTTGCAGCTGTGACTAGAGTATGAAATAGTACTTCAGACTGTGCAAAAAGTAATTTTACCTGGATAAAATTTGCCTCACACCCTCCCTTTGCATTAGTAATCCTTTTTGTTATTACCTAGGCCAGAAGTTAATGCTGCTTTCCTCGTTCCCTATGGCTTTTGCATCTTCCATAGTACCTCATCAAGGACATAAACTCGCTGGTTTGTGATTTAACTTTTCAAGGACATATTAGGGATTAAATTAATAATACTCTCCCCTCCCGGCCCTGAATTCTAAAAAAAAATGCTGCCTTTTATTTCACTAAAAGAGAGATATACTCATCTACACAAAAATAATAAGCCCTCCACATGTTTTTCTTGCCTCAGCAGCCTCATCATTCTGGATCCTACTCTGGGGCTGGAATAGGAATCTCTGTGATAGTATAAGATATTTTCTTCCTGCTGCTTTTGTATCTTTCTCCCTCCTGGGCAAACTTCCCCCCTCTGACCACGAAAAGACTTTTGAATTTATATTTCCCCACACAACTACCCGGCCTGTTTTTTTGGCTGGTGTTTTTCCACTCTTCAGTGAACTACCGGAGGATGTAGTGTTTTCTGGCTCCAGCTAGCTTCCTTTGAAAACCAATTATTTGATCCAGAGCACAGTTGTTAAGTTTAATGATTTCCCATTGTACCCAGTCAGGGAGCGAGGTTACTTTCTGTCTTGTCAGAAAAAGCTAAATTTAACGTGCGTAGAGAGGAGTTTGGCAATGCAGCAGTTTTCATAGCAGTGTCTTCTCATTAGCATCTAGAATCCTTCGCTTTTACCTAGACAAATTCCTGAATCTGTTATACCAGTCAGAGACAAAAAGAGACTACAGAGGTAAAAGGCACAGGTAAGATATTTATAATTGGTAGGAAGGTGGGGTTTGCGCTCCCTGACTTCTCTGGTGGATTATCTCAATCTTAAATAAAACTGACGTCCACTAGGACTAGCCATGTTGAGGTGAAAGTGAGGGTTAAAGGTGTAAAGGTCTGTTTCCTTTGGTCTTGTTTTTTTACTTTTTTAATTTTTTTAGGGTTTTTTTTTGGAATAACTGGGCCAAGTGGAACCTCCTAGAAGGAGAAGATCAGTTTTCTGAGGGGAGACACTGAGCCTACTGAGGACAGAGGAGGTCCCAGGCTGTGGCGGTAACCTCTGGAGATGCCTGGTAGAGCCTACCTGGCCTCAAGCCTTTGCCCTTGATGCACCCAGAAGGTTGTGCTATGTCCGCTGACTCCACGTGTATGTCTTACGTCCTTTCATGTGTCTAAAATAGCAAATAGATACTTCTTCTTACATAATTGAAGTCAGCTTTATGTGCTTCCTCAAAGGCTGTCCAAATTGCTCTCCAGGCCCTGGTCAGACTGCATTAACTAGACCTCTATCATCTGTAACGGAGCTTAGATACTTAGCTCTATATTGACAGCTACATATAGACGCTTACATTAGATGTCTAATCTTTAATTAGATCCAACCTCAGATTAACTGTCACGGGGGTAGTGAAAGAAAAGACTCAAGTTTGGTCTTGGGGAAAGATATGTGTAAAAATTCTTTCTGTCTTTTATGTTTAATCTAATTGCTCTGCACTTTTTTAATTCAATAAATTATTTATCTTAGCTTTTATTCTAACAGAACTTGGATTTTTTTAAGTTTAAGAATCTTTCAATCTTCTCTGACCTGTTCCACATGGGAGAATATCTAGATCATTGACCTCAAAATCTCAGGACAGTCCTAGAATAAGAGATGAGATTCTAGATAAAAGTACTATTCCAGCCTTTAAATCCTCATATAGAGTTGGGCATAGTTATCTTTTATCTTCCCTTCATTCTACTGGCTAAGATTTACTCTGTAATTCTGACTGTCAATTTTCCTAGAGTTTATTTTTCATTTTCCCTATTCATTTTCAATTTTTATAATTTAATTCATAAGAAGTTGCTTGGTTGCAAGCTTTCTGCCCCTTTGACAGATGATTATAGTTTACGGTGTGTCATATTCATTCATTTAAGAGGCAATTTAGTTTATGAGTCAATCCATTCTGCGGGACTCTGCTAAGTAAGGTACCACCCAATGCAGGTAGGAGGGATACAATGGGAATCTTTAAATGGAGTACCACAAGGATAAAAAACAGAGTGTCAAACAAAATTAAAGATCAAATCACACAAAAAGTGCTAATCTATCCAAGCAAAATATACCCGCTTCAGCTCATAAAAAGTTCTAGCTCAGTTGCCCCTTCTCAAAGCCTGTCCTTATCCATGCTTGTATTGCCCTGTGTTGGAATGAGAAGGTGAGAATAAAACAGACACAAGCTGCAATTTCTTAGTCAACACACAGCCTGGAGACAAAGACTAAAGAGCAGGGGATTACTGAAGTTCACCATATGCAAATAAGGAGTAAGAGAAAGCAGATAGGATTTCTCCCAGCTTGATCCTGTAGTGGATCTCACAGTCACACATATAGTGAAGTTAGATTTTGAAGGATTAATGTCAGGATTTCTGTTGATGTCAAAGATCAATTACTCTTGGACGTTTATTTCCTGCCTCTTAGAAGCTTTCTGAATCTGCCTGAGTTCTTTTACTTTCTGTTCTTTATCTATGTAGACATCAATTTAGAAGCACAGATAGATAGATAATATGATTTGGAAAGGCGATGTATCTTGAGAGCTCAGGATGTTCAGACACTAACTCTGAGCACTAGTACCCTGTTGTTTTTTCCTCTAAAACTTGCTTACTCTGTTAGCTTTATCTGATAACTGATCTATGATCTATGATCTATGATGACAGTAAGCTAGAAAAAAGTGTGTGCATGTGTACGAAAAACAATACACATGCATACTAGGTTTTTCAGCCCTGGTGCAACCAAAGAGGTGAAAGGCACGCCCTAGGAGTAACTGCTGTGTTTGAAAGAAAGAGGAATTTCTTTAGCCAGTGATGCCGCCACATCACATTTTGTATTGTAAGCATCTAGTTACAGAACTTTATCCAGGCGCAGTGGTAAGCAGGACAGCAGTCTAACGATGACTTTTTATAAGCTCAATACAGGTCCAAAAGGACTGCACTGCCTGTTTACTAACTGGATAGGAAGTGTACTTGTGGATTTGGCATACACATGCACCAGCCAATATCTGTACTGCTTGTATGGCATCCTTGCCACGTTTAAAACTATTCTGATTTACAGATGACTTTCTGGACTAGATGATATAGCACTTCTGTCTGTAAGTTCAGGCTGGGTCAGCTGAACCACAAGCCTCTTATTCTTCCTAAGTTGTTGGTGTTTTTGTCAGATTGCTTGATGTTACTTATTTAAAGACAAATCTCCTGTAGTAGCTGATGACTCCCCTGTTATTTATTGCATATAGTTTTCATATATGCGTATTGTTTGTAGCTGTGCCTCATACGCCGAAGAAAGTGCAAGCAACAAAGGCTGAATCTTCACATGCCTCGAACCCTCTGGCCTAGGAAAAAAATGACTAGATGCTATCCAAACGTACTTGACTAGGGATGGGGATGCTGATCTAAGCTGTAGCAATCCTATTCAACACTGACATAGAATTTGTTTATTCCAATAGCTGTCTGATAAGCCCTTGATTCTGCGGAGTTCTGTGTATGAATAGCTCCCTGGGCTCATAAGATACCCTGTTACCACCATGTGATGATTTTCATCTACTTTAATTAGACTTTCTATAAAGGATTGTAGGAAATTATTTAGGAAATTTCTATAAAGGTTCTATAAAGGAATGCTTAAAAGAAGTATGTTGATGAACAAGATAGCTGTTTGCAGCCAGCTTATCAAATAGAGCGTGTACAGTTCTTCTGAATGCCAGTGCAGAGTGGACTTCTGCTGTATATCTCACTTCTGTGAGACAAAGTTGTTTATTCATTTATCCAGAAGCAAGGGCAAAATTTAAGCGGTGTTGAACAGGCGTAACTGACTTTCCATTGATTACAGTGGAGCGTGTTTTTCATCCCAGGTGGGTGTCCAGCTACAAGGCTTAGATAAAGGAATTGATGAGGTGGTTATTGAAATACCCACTGGATGACAAACTGGTTGCTCTGGTAACTCATTATTTAATGTTTGAATGGCAGTATAAATAGGAGATAGCACACGTTAGTTATCATGCATTAGCATGATAAGAGATGTAAAAGATGCTGCCCACTTCAGATTTGAGATTTCTACAGAGCACAATACCTTTATACCTGTGTGTGTGTGTGTGTGTGTGTGTGTGTGTGTGTCAAAGGGCTCAAAGCCTCATTTTTGTATGATATAATCCCAATGTAAAGGCTGAATAGAAATTTGATTTCATTCAGGGAATACTTTGTTATATTACTCAAAGGAGAACTCTATTTTTTTAAAAAATACCATGATAAATTAAAAAGAAAAAGGAAAAAACACCCTCTACTTTCCTAAAGCAATTGAAGTTGTTCCTTTAAAAGTCACAGGCACTGTTTTCAAAGACAGCCTGGCTTTTCAGGAAAATAAGAAGTGCAAGAGATTCATTTAAAAGTGAAACCACAGGGATAAAATAGAGCATTGGTACAAATAAACAAATAAGAACAGTTTAGTGAAGAAGTGGAGGCAAAAGCAATGGTGAAAAAGGGTGACTATGCACATCAAAAGATGTTGTGCTCTCCTCACAAGACTAGGAATATATACTACAGTAAGTGGTTTCCATAGGATATCTACACCCTCTTTATTCTCCTTAATAAAATCATCCTTTACAAAATCAAACTCTCAACTGAACTTTCCATCCTCTTCTGTGCTTGTGACGAGGGTCCAACTAACCTGCTTCGAGTCTAGACACGGAGAGTTCAGTCTAACACTGGAGTACTAGAGCTTACAGTTACAAAGTCTGAAGTCAGTTAACATTAAGACGTTAGAAAAAAGTATAGAAAAAGAAAAAAAGTGTAGAAAAGTAAAGGAGTACTTTGAGTAGGCAGCTCACTGCAAGCCATATTCCATGAAAGAAAGCAGGAGGGAGAGTGAAAAAAAAAGGATGTCCGCTGTGTGCCCCATGCAGAATCCCTCCGTTTTGTTGAACACAGCAGAGTGTTCATTCAACCTGTATGGGTCAGGTTCTCATTTATATAAAAATATATTATATTGCATTAAAAAAAGAGACTTTATATAACTAAATGGTAGGTCTAGTTGGTATTTCTTGACAAACTTCAGCAGTACCGCTCTTGCAATCCACAGTTACTCCTAAGACAACAGATTGCCTTGCTGTTTGAACTCACGTTTCAACATATGAATGGTATTTTTGAAAATATACATAATATAAACTTTTTAAAGCAATTCTCTTTCTTAGTCATTTCACACAGTAACTTGCATGTCCATTAAATGGTAAGATGCTCCATGAGAAAATGTTGTAATTGCACGTATTTAAAGCGTACAGCGTTTACCTTTATTGCAACTGCTGTTGCAGCTGCGGTCTCAAAAATTATCCCAAAGTGTACAACCATGGTGACGCAACTAAGAGAAATTGGTTCTCTGTCCTTGTGAACCTTTGCTGGATGAGAAACAGTAACATCGATAGAGTAGAGAAAGTATTGTACTGCATACCCCCAGAAGCCAGTCTGGCCCCATGACTGTTCATGGAGGAGTAAATCAGACTCCGAGAGTTGTTTGGGGAGGGAAACCTAGTTAGAATGTTTGAGGTAAATATAAGAACTGTCGTGTGGGCGTTGCAGACACAAATCCTGTTATATGCTAATAGGATTTATGCATATAACTCCCAAACATCATTATCTGAGTTAACTCCTCTACACCTGCAATATTTAAAATTAAAATGAAGGTGTGCTATTTACATTTTCATAACATTGCGTCTATATCACACGCACACATTTAATATTTTAACTTCTTTTCACTGACTAGATGCAATGTCCCGGATAGACTTCTTTCATTTGAATGACTGATATTCTTCTTATGCCTGAAAAATCTTGAATTTGCTGTCTTCGAATGAACTACAATAATTATAGTTTCACTTAAAAATATGAGTTCTAATATAGGCATTCCCCAGTCACGGAGTGAATGTTACGTTAGTAGACAGCACGCGCTGTATCAGACCAATGTTTAACTGCTTACAAGGTAAACTTCATTCTGGAAGTTTAGACAGGTCAGATTATCCTTTCAACTGCTAGGGAAGGCAGTTGATTAGTAGATGGATCGAAGGCACCCAACAAAACCAAGCACACAATTATCCTCCAGTTGAGAGCTCTCTTTAGGATCTGGATGCTAATGAATAAGTCTATACTGACTTCATTCTGTTTCCTGGGAAGAGATATTTAGTTTCTGGACCTCTTAGTGCAGAACAGTTTGCACCCATCCTGCTCATGACTAATTAATTGACTTCATCCACTCTGCACAGCACTTGGAGCAGTCTTTGACCTCCTCCCTGTCCCACAGGCTTTTGTTCATGTAGCGCACTATATATACCCAGATAAATGTGTGTGCGCTCTGGTTTTGTTAAGGAAAAAACTATTCTTCTATTTCTGGAGCTGTTCTTCTCCAGAAAAGAATCATCTCGGATAGAAGATGGACAGCCCTCCAGAGAGGGGTCCAACTGCTGGTGTTGACATCCTTGTTTTGGATAGTTATATTTAGGGCTTGATCTTGTAGCATCTTGTTACTATATTATTATTCAGCACAATGACTAATTCTATTAATAGGGGTATAACCCTCCATCCTCCCCCAAACTGCTAGTATTTGCTAAGTAAACTCCCACATTGCAAATCTAGGAAAAACGTGTTTAGGATTTTAAAGATTGTTGAGTTCTGGAATCTAAACTGTCTGGAGAGGATGCCTCAGGTGTACACCGCGCTGGGAGCAGGGAGAGAGTAAAGTTAAATATACCTTCAGCACAATCCTCACTCCAAGTAGTTGTACAGGGTAGGAGATAGTCAGATATTGTTCTACTCAGACCTGTAAATTGAAAAAAAAAATCTTGAATTAGGAAAGTAGAATTTTTATTCGGAAAATGTCAAAATGAAGCCCTTTAGCAGTCCTGTAATATCTTCCCTAAGATTTGTTAGATTTGTTTTGGTTTTTTTTTTGTTTTTGCCTCTTCCAGTCACAAGATTTCCCAAAACTGATTGTCTGTGAAAAAGTTTGTTTTGCTAATTCAATATTTTTTGAGAAGAAAAAAAGTTCAAAATCTTCCCAGGCAAAGTGCTAATTCCTTGATTTTTGCCACTCTAATTTCCATAGGTAAGGAAGCATGGACAAATGTTAAGCTGGAACAAGAAAGAAGCAGGCCTTGCTGGCACCTGGAAGCCAGCAATATCTCTATTTGGGGTAATGTGCTCATAGTGCCTGGAATTATGCATGGATACGGCTATTTTTCTTTGTCATCTTGAACTCAGATCATATTAAAATTCTACGACTTTCAAGAGTTCCTTTCTTGCTGTGAAATGATTTATTCCTTATAATTTAACTATCTACGTTCTTCACTTTGAAACTGGTTTCTGCTCTAGTGAAGGGATTTCTGTAGTAACTCTTTGCTAGGCAAGTGTGTATGTTTCTAGAGTTTCTTATCTTATACTTGAAAATTTGAAAATTCACACAGTAATTAGGACTTTATATCACCTCTTTCTCTCAATAAAATAATGAAATCGTTCTAAATAATAACTGCTCATCTATCATGAGTATATCAGGCAATAGGGGCTTCCTCTATCAATGCACATCCTATGCTTGTTACAGGAGCCATTACAGGAAAACTGTGCTGGATTCCCATTAAAATAGCTAAGGCTATACCTTAGCACATCAGAGAACAGGAAATGAAATTTTATAGTGGATTTGCACAGGAACAGATTATTTGTCCAAGAAAGACTCAATTCCACATACCTCAACTTCCAGGCTAACTTTGGCAACATGTGGAACGGGATATTGGAGAGTAGCCAGCGCTTTGGTGGAAGTTGAAAACATTTCTCATAAAATAGTACATTGAGTAAACTGTGCAAAGTGCTGCACGTACAGTAGCCTAGTATATGGGTTTCACCCTGAAACAGATAATGTCTTACTTTACCTTGGGGAGCAGCAGGATGCGTAACGGTTTTAGTAATATTCAATCCCCTTTCCTAGGTCCAGCCGCAGTACTAGTGACAAAGGAAACTAATGAAGGCCGTAGAAGTTTATATAAGGACAATATTTAATTCATAGTTTAATTGGCAAATAAATCTCTTCCTTACTCCTAAGGATTTTTGAGGATTGTATCACAGAATCACAGAATCACAGAATCACAGAATCACAGAATCGTTTAGGTTGGAAGGGACCTCTGGAGATCATCTAGTCCAAACTCCCTGCTCAAGCAGGGTCCTCTAGAGGACTTGTACAAGTAATGAAGTTGGAAAGAATAATGTCAAATATAACTCCAAAAATAATACAGCAGAAAAGTGCAAGAGGCCAAGCTCAAGGAACATGAAATTCAAGGCTCAGCCTTAGCTCAGCTGGCTGGAAGATATGTGTGAGGTGGAATCTCCTCTTCTGACTAACGTAGGCAGTAAGGCATGAAGTTTGTGATGTGAGAATGCTCCCATTTACACAATAAATTAAAAATACCAGGAATAAAAAAAAAAAATCTTTTTAATAGATAGTAATAACCCCTGAAGCTCAATAGCACAAGATATTCGTATCCTGGACATAGTGGCTGAATACTCAAAATCTTCACAGCAGAAATTTGTTTAGGTGCTTTTAATTAGTGATTTGGATAAGGTGATGAGCAACTATATTGCTATTGAGAAGAGTACTAGGAAAAGCGCCATCCACTTGGTACTGAAGAACCAGCAAAAGCGATTCTCTTTCCCCAGAAATGCTCATGGAGATAAAGTATCAAGCAGCAACATTAGCTGCTGTTTCTGTGGGCTTAGAAGGAACTGATCAATACATCTGGCTACCATCTGCACACTTATGACAGCTGAGTCTATATGGATGATATTGACCTGCAGAAGGACTTAGTAGGAAAGAAAAGTGGATTCTAAGAAATTATGTGATATATCAGGACTCAGCCAGAAAAGCAGTTCTTCAAGGTTAAAAATTGCTTCTACAAAGCAGAATAGGATTGAACTCAAGTACAGAGCAACTTCTGAAAATCAAATTAAGATATTCTGGCTCTTCGCTCTATCAGATAATGCTAACATATAGAGAAGCAAAAGAGCAAAGATAAGACACCAGGAGGCCATGGAAACGGATTTGATTCCTGATGAGGTTTTCTAAAGGATTTTTAAGGATCGCTGGGAGAGCCTTAAAAAAACCTCCAAAACAAATCAGTTAGCTTTTACTCAGAGTTCAACATAGAATCAAAAAAGTTTCCAACTCCATTCTGCTCTTGTACTTCTTTTTTTACTTCTGAGGTTCTTGTTCTCCACTTAGATATTTACCACTGAACAAACTGCAGATGAATTGCACCTCGAAAGTATGAGGTTTGAGAAACAGAGATCACTTTCCTTTCAGAGATGTTGGACTTGCCCCCTCCCACTTTCTTTCCTCAAAATGAAAGACGTCGACCATGTCTTCCAACTTCTCCTCTATCTGTCACTTTAGCAAAAGAGGAAAGGAGTCAAAGGAGAGACCATCACTCAATCAACAAGAAATGAGGGCAAGATGAATACTTCTAGTCTTCTCCAGAGAAGCACAATGACAGCTTGGGACAGAGTATGGAGGAAGTGGAAACCCTCATGCTGAAGGGATGCTGGAGACCCCAAGGCTTCCAGAATCGATAACTTTGTGGCCTTTCACAGGTAGTTTCAAAATAATCTTTTTTTTTTTCTATTCCAAATAGAGAACAGAGCAAATGTAAAGGAGAGACAGCTCACAATGCAAAACTATTTTTGTGCAAATTACCCTGAAGCATCATGTCCCAACAAAATACGAGGGCCCAGTGAGTACATACTATATCAACAGCTATTAAGGAAGAATCTCTCCCCCCGCCCCACCCTCAAAAAGTAAATAAAAAAAGGAAATACTGTTTTCCCTATGTTTCAGAAGAGATGGTGGGTGAAACAAAAGGATTACCTGACTAGCTGAAGGCTTTGTGGGGAATTGCCTTGAGAGCTAGCACAGATTGGTCGAAAATATTCTGATGAAAATGTATCAGAAAATGTTGAATAATCAAAATCGAAATGTTTCATGGAAACACCTCGAATCCAATGATCTTCTGATGCTCAAATCCAATGAGCTTCTAATGAAATACAGACCATGAAAATTCACCCAACAGGCTGCAGGTGAATCCAAGCTCAGCAGTAGATGCTGCTTCTCAAAGACATGGACTGTCCAGAAGTTTAGAAAAACAAAATTTTCAGGCCTACAGCTCCAGGGCTGCAATGCAGGCAGCTGTGCCAGCAGTCTCAGCCTGGGTTGTTCAGTGATTCAAGGATTTTTTGATAAAGAGCTTGCAAAATGTAAGGATCACCTGAGACCTAGCTTCCAGCCCTGCAGAAGGAAGTTTGGACACACTCAGAATTACCATGAAATTGGCTCTAATTCAGCTTCTGAGTTACGAGGCTGTTACTTAGGGTGTGGCTGCTTGCAGCTTCTGGATCTCTGTCAGTCTTCCAGGGCTTCCTAGGAAGTTCCAGGTGCCATGAGTGAGCTAGAAGCTTCTGAGTTTGGGTTCCTAGGCTTAAATTACATTTAGATATGGCCGTACTGAAGTTTTCTTTTTCTTTAATCTTCTGTGGAAAATTTGAAATTATCATTTTCTTTTTGTCTTGTTTCTTCCCCTCTGACAGATATAGAACAATTTTTATATTTAGAATTCCCTGTGAAACAGAAACTTAAACATTTAAGGAAAAATCACCTTTACTGTAAGGTTTTTTTTTCATTCTCCAAATGTAATTTTCACATCATCTATGTCTTTTCCTTTGCACTCTCTTTTTTTTAACCTCAATCACATAAATGGCAGAAACAAAGCCCAGTAGCTGCAGTGTGTTCGTTTCCTCTCACCTATATTTTCATGCACATCTGTACAGTTAGTGTTTCCATGACACACATTGATTCAGCGTTTGCCTGTGTGTTTGAGATGCTCTGAGGTGTCTCAGATGTCTGCATGAGACTGTTACATATGACCCAGCCACGTACCACAAGATCTAAGGGAGGTCTCTGCCCTTTGCAGCAGCAACTATTGGCCAGATGGTGTACCATTAAAATGTCTGACATGGCACTAGATACCTACCTATGTCTGGGTAACTGAATCCTCTACCAGGTCACCTTGCTTTTGAAAGCAACAGGTGCTGTAATCCTCTCAGCTGAACACTTTGCACTCAAAGATGGCTCAGTTACCCCTCCTAAGCCTTCTCATGTTTAATTGGTAAATGAAATCAATAACTCAACTTCTATGCTTGTGGTGCCTAAAAAGAGCTGGTTTTGGTCTTTGTCACTTTTTGTTCCGAGCAGTGATCAAAGCTACATACGGTAAATGCTTTGGATCTCTTCCTCCTACTGCTGAAGGCAATAAGAGATCTGCCACTAACTTGAGCAAAAGTATTTTTGAGTATCAAATTTAGTTATCACATAATTTAGAGTGTCTAATAGGACTGATCTGAAGCTGAATTAAAACCGAAAAAAGTGATGCTAGATAGATATAGAGAAAGGACATTAAATATACTTTCAGGGCTTGACTGGGAATGGAAGAAATCACCCTGGGCTTCACAGACAGGGAAGAACTTGGCATTAGATTAAAGGCTTAGGCTAGAATTAGTCAAACTTTCAGGAATGTTCAAAGGATGAAACCTCCTGAGATTTGCCTATTCACAGCCCTGCCTTGCCTGCTATGTATGTGGTGAGCCCATATTTAAGGCCTCGAGTCCTCCTGGAGACTGCTGTCCCAAGGACCTGGGAACTAACAACATAAAACTCTGGATGAACTGTCTCTAGGTGGCTTCGGGCCTGTCCATCAGGCTTCTGAGCAGTTAGGAGGAGAAAGGACACCGAAGATGCCGTATTTAAGGTATTTTGGGAGAGGAGGAGGAAAGCCTGCTCCTCCAGATTCACATAATCTCATCTGCAGCTTTCCCTCTGTTAGGAAGCAATGTGAGACAGACTTTCAAGTCATTTCCTGTGGTGCCAGTCCTTCTGTGAATATTGACTCACAGGTTCTGTAAAACTGCTGAAAAAATGACAAGTTAATAAACGTTGTTCCCCGACTGTCTGCTCAAGAGAGAGGTACCCCTTCTCACCAGCAAGACTAGCGGGAGGAGGTGTGTGTGGGGGGGAGCTTGAAATTCTATATAACTATTTAAAATAGTAAGATGAGGTCAACAGAAGCACTGGGAATTTGTGAACCCCTATAAATTCCTGTTTTTCATACTGTCACTGTAATTCTACTTTCTTGACCAAAGTGTGTGGGGGGGGCTGTTTGTACCCATTTATATGTCTACCCATTCTGTTCTTCCTCAGGTCCTAAAGTCAGAGTGGGGCAATTTTTTACATAGTAGCCATTTTCATGATAATCCTCCTCTCTCTCCTATATTTTGAGGAGAAGCGGCTGCATTCAGTCTGCCTGTTGCTCCCACGGAGGTGTTGCTTGTGCAGTGTGGCAGGCTGGCCCCTCTCGCGAATATTGCACCCCTGGAGAAACAGCAGCTCCCGGCTTGATTTCTTTAGGGCTGAGAAGTGTTGCGAGATAATGACGTGATGTTGGTATCTTAGCTCCACCACCCATGTAGCAGGTGTTAACTATGCCACATGGAAAATGGCAACATTTCCAGCCCTGGGGACTGAAATTTTCAGCACGCTCATAGAATAAGTAGTTGGGGCTTCTTTACGCTCATTACAGGGTAATGTTATAATAAGGGTCTGGATTTCTAGTGCTTTCTTCCTGATTTCTTGATTACTCAGCCAGGGGTATCTAGGCTGTCAGTCAATGCTAGACACAGAGGTACTAATGTCTAACTAACACTTACTCTGAACTAGAGAAAGAAGCATTAGGCATATTATGGTGAGGTTATTAACCACTGACGTTTGATAAAAGCTTTGATTCATGATTGCTAATGTATAGATTTATACTAGCAAAATTCTTCAGTGGGAAAGGAAGTCTCTGTTCTCTATGTCAATTTCTGCACTAATACATGTCTCTCTTGCCCTTGCCCTTGCCTTGCCTTGCCTTGCCTTACCTTCCTCTGCTCTTTCTCTTCTTTTTCTTTCCTCTTTCTCTTTCTTTCTTTTTCTTTCTTTCTCTCTCCTTCTTTCTCTCTCATTTTCTTTCTCTCCTTCTTTCTCTCTCTCTTTCTCTCTTTCCTTCTCTCTCCTTCTCTCTCTTTCTCGTTCCTTCCTTCCTCTCTCCCTCACACTCTCTCTCTCTCTTTTTCTCTTTCTCTTTCTTCAAATCTAAGATATGAAAGCTTTTTCCATATTTAACCTCTAAGCCTTTGTTCCTTGCAGAAAATATCTTGTAAGAGCACAAATTTCAGTCAGAATGTACTAGTACTGGACAACACATTCATTTCCAAGTATTTTCCATGATTTGTTATTCTGGGCTGGGGTAGTTATTACAGGTTGTATATAATTACTCCTACTTAGTAATTTTATCTAATAATGGGTTCAGGGGAGCAGAAAGTATTAATTAAGGAGGTACAGAGAAGTCCAGCAGTAATGACATCTGAAGCAACAGTATCTGTTTTGTGTGAAGCACAAATCCTGGAGCAGAGTTTTCTACTCTTCATCCCAGGAAGCAAATAAGTGAAATTGGTCAGAGTTGAAGAACCAGTAAGGGCTTGAGGGTGCTGGCTAGTGGTATGACTAATCAAGTAGAGAAAAGAAATTAAATAAAGAAGACCTTTCTACAGAGTCACAAAGGAGATGTGGTAGTGATGGAAATGAACTGCCATTACAGATGCTAATCAGCATGGCTCAGTGTCTCTCAGTTTTGGAGTCAGTACCGATGGGAAGCCTATACAACAAGCGGCATGAATCTCATATGGCCTGACTTGTCCTGAGGGAATTCCTCCCAGCTAGCAGTGGCATAACATTATTGTGGACTGCTGCCACTATCATCTTAGAGAAAACGCAGTTAAGTATTCAAAAATATCTCAAGGAAACAGTGCAAAATTGACTTTTCAAATTACAGTATTTCCAAATATACAGCAAATATATGTAAACCACTAATGGGTTTACAGGCTATACGTGTCCATTTGGGTATGATATTAATAAGGCAAGGATTTACTTACTACATTCATTACCTAGTGACATGGCTCAAAAGGTAAGAATAGTAAAGGGAAGTCTCCTCAGGAAGGTGCTGAAGACTACATATGAAGTGAAAGCTTTTCAATCAGCAGATCCAACTTCTTGCAATTGGGAATTTAAAAAGATTCAGCCAAGAAGCTTTCAGTACCATTAATGTTCCATTTTCAATAGCTACTAGAATATGAGGAAGTTCAAAATGTTGGAGGGAAGCTAATTTTGTGCTATTGCTTCTAAGGCGATAAACGAGATAATAGACTCTTCTTGCTGTCAGTCTGATAATGATCTTAAGATTTGATTGGCAGGGAATTAAAGAAGGAAAATAAAATTAATATCAACTAGCATGGAAAACAGATTTTGTCAAACTAACATGATAAATGTTAATACAGATACATTATTGATGAAATAGATTTTTCTGTTTTTGGCTTAGCACTGCATGCTGTTTTGCTTGAGAAAATACGATGGCACAACTTCAATATGGGACAAGCAGAGTTAAAATAGGGCAGCTGATAGCCCTCTGAATAAATGTATTAATGGCAAATTAGCACTGAAATTGTTTGTTTCTCTGAGACTGCACAAAGAACAGCTCTGGGGTCTACATTACTTGTGGTTTTTACTAACGCACATTAATCAAACGTAATCTCCTTGCTGATAAATTTATTCCTGACATCAAGGTCAGGAAAGCAGGATGAAGTAAAGAAGATGAGTAACTGATACAGAGTAATCCAGATCGCTTGGTAAACAGGGTCCGTGCAAACAAGTAAGCATTAGAGTAATCTGCCCTTCAATGGTCGTCTCGGAGTTAGAGGTGCAAGTCTGAGCTTATCACCCCGGGCTCTCTCTGTGATCCATGGAGAGCAATGCATGCCTCCAGAAAGTGGTTAGCTTCATCCTGAGAGAGGCTGGATCGATTGCTCTCTGCAGATGACTCTTGTGCTTCACTGATCAGAAGGAGAACATAAATGTTTAGCTGAAAAGTACAATAGGACAATTAATAGTATTATCAAGCTGGCCAAAGGCCTGACAGTTATTGAAGAGTTGGACTGTGTGTGCTATACATCATTCCCCTTAATGAGGAGAAGGTTGAGGGATGGTTTTGTTGTATGCGTAAAGAGAACTGATGGCTGATGGTGAAATACATGTATTTTCAGATCAAAAGCAAGGCACTCATTTTAAACAGCAAGGGGTATATTCATTCTTTGAATACCTTTTGGAGACTTGCTAAGATCTTGCGTAAGACTTTTGCTTATCTTAAACAAGACTAATCTTATTCATTAAAATTATGACAGTGCAAAAAGGAATGAACTCTCATGAAACTGTTGGCCTGTGTTTTATGAGTCCAGCTCAGATATTCACAGCACACATTGTGTTCGCTCTGCAAAGGACCAGCTGCACATGCTCGTTTCTTTCTTTAAGAGTGTAGTGAGAGACTTATAAGAACGGGAAGGTGGAGCAGTACTGAGAGTGATCAGCGCAGCAAGATACACTTGAAACAGTTGTTATGATTTTACTTCATATGATAACACCAGTTGCAGTTTTTGATTACCTATACAAAATTAGATGTTTTTAAAAATTATTTTTGCGTATACATATTTTCTCCTGACATGAACTATGATCTTCTGCTCTGATTATGTATCCAAAAGTCAGACTATAAACCAAAATTATTCTAACACTCCTGCAATTCACGTGGTTAGAATCATTAAGTTATGAAAAACAATCAGTCAAATACCAATCACTGGGGAACTCCTACCCTACCTACCTCAGGGCTTTTTATCTCAGTCTGCCGACCTCTACCTCTCCCTTTTAGTCAAGTTTTAAATCTCTCCTTAATCATAACTTTTCCCACAAAGTAGTCATCTCCCTTGGTGTACCAGTACTGCCGGCATGATCCAAAACAGCCTTTTGTACAAGTCATATCCAGTCTTTCGCTTTCCCGTGAATGCATCCCCAGAAGGGTCTAGGCTCTGATAAAAGCAGGCTGGCAAGCCTACAGCATCCCCCTACCACTGCCAGCCTTCACTGAGCTCACTTTTGTTATTGCTCTTCTGCTAATCGCTACGAGTACTGGATCTGAGTGCTTCTTATTTTCAAGGCACACTTGAAGTTGTAGGACAAGCTTGAATTTCTCAGGGAGGAGCTGGTTGAGCTGACTCCAGCTTCTTGCCTGGGAGCTAGAGCCCTGTTCCAACAGAGATGAGCTTCCTTTGATAAGAAGGTGATTTTCTTCAAAGGCAGAAACAAATTACTACAGCATCTGCTAATAATCTCCATTTATAAGATCTCACAAATTAAAATATTTATTGAATTTAGCTATTTGTGAGCCAGTACCGAAAAATACCAAGGAAGACAAATCTTTTTTCCCTCCAGTTTACATCTGGAAACAAATTAATTCATACCTAATATTTAAATGCCTCTGGCTACTGGCGTTGGTGAATACAAAGGGTATGAAAAGGGAAAAATGACTGCATATATACTGTTGCTCCCATTTTAAAGTCTCTTTGGAAGGCCGGGCTGGGATGAAAGGTCTTTAAAAAGGCTCATGTCATGCCGGTAGATGAATTAGATGACATTTGCAGAGACGTTTGGGGCATATTTTTTTCTTTTTTATTTTTGTTTCTATTTGTTGGGTTCTGCCCAGTAGATATCACAGCAGGGCAGAGCTGCAGACTGATTGTGATCCTAGCTCTGCCAGTGCCTGGCCTGACACCACTGTACATGTCATTTAGCTTCTCTGAGTCTCATCTTTTCTACCTGTAAAATGGAATTGTAATGCTGATCTTCACAGTGTACTTCAAATACGCTAATAAAATTGCTATGTCTGAGCTAGGAATTATTACCAAGGGTAGATTTTGTCTCTTTTAACATCTGTGCAACTTACATAAGACTTGATTCACCTGGCCATACAGACTGTCTGCATTTGAGCTAGTCATTTGAAGTACCTTTAAAATCAGTGGTGAGAAATAACCAATCCCAGATCACAGTTGGTCTGATTTGGTTTAGATGTCTACCTTTTGACAGATTTAGTGCAGAGGGGAGATACCTACATTATAGATAGATTGTTAAACTGAGATGATGTTAACCCCACCCAAAGTGGTTTAGAAGTTCATGGCTCCCAGAAGTTTAGATTCCTTGATCCAAGTAATATTAAAGGATTTTGTATGGATAATGGTGGATTGGCCCATTGTCTTCAGGCCAGAAGACAAAAACAAAGGATCGGAGCTTTGAAGTACCCTCATGTGATGTCACTTAAACAATTCAAATGTTGATTTTTTTTTTCCTTTGACTAAGAAATAACTAAAGAACAAAGCTTTCATGAATTCTCACTTGCATTGACTAGGATTGAAAAGAAACAATTAATATGCATTTCTGACAAAGAAACAGAAGAAACAAATAAACAAAAATCCCAACTAAATAAACAATATTCCCCCCTTCTAAAAGCCAAAAACAAAACCCAGACCTCATAAAAACAAATAGAAAGGTTCTATAGCCTAATTTTTTTAGACTACCACTTGATACCCAACTAAAATTGTGGGAAAAAATGCTGTTAAAAATGCAACATTGAATTATAATGTAGCTGAAATTTATGCATATTATATAATATAATTTATAATAAGATTTACTGGAAGATTTACTGGCTGTAGTTGCCATGCACTTTTTATGCCTCCAAGAAGTACACAAAGCATAGTGAGTTACTACCTGTGCTGAATTTTAACTGTGCATCAGAACTTGATTTGTACAAAACGTGGCAGTCAGGCTTCACTGGGGCTCTTCTAACAACTTTCTTCTGCTTGGTATCAAACTAGAGCCTTCCTTTCTGTCTCAAGTTCCATGGAAGCTCAAATCACAAAATAAAACTCAGCTTAAAACAGTATAGGTCGCATCTTGATCCCGGAAGAACCTGGATTTTACCCCAGAATTCAGAATTTAAGGGTAAGAATAACATTTTCAAAAGTTATTTAGTCTCACATGGAAAGGGGAAGGGGACTCACCTTGTTTAACTAAAGTCCTTTGAAAGTTGTATATCTAATTTAAGTAAACTATTTATGTTCCTCTATGGTCAAAGGAGAGAGAACTTCTTCTTAAAAGGTAACTCATCCCATGGTAATGAGATTTCTGCACCTATTTTGCTAAGATAATTGGGATAAGTCATACTCTGGAGATTCCTGTTATTGCTGATTGATTAAAATGGGAGCCTAAACAATTAGTTTAGACTTATCAGCTTTTAAATGGCTGTCATTAGGTGAGACAAAGGTGATCCTAAGGCTGAAATCTAATGTAGAGCGTAGGCCTAAATTACACTTTTTAATTTCATTTTGATCCTTTCATACACAGGAGGAAAAAAAAAAAAGCTGGTGTAGATGTGCCCCTACATAACCATATCACAGACTGTGAAGCATGTGGCAGTGTTTTTAATATCATAAACAGAAACATAACTGTTTAGTCATATGCATTTTGAATTACTACATCTCTTCCTTCATGTCTTTGGATTTGTTCCAAATCTTGTCGAAATCAATGGATATTGCATTATAAAATCTGAGCCCTTTATTCATCAAATTAATTCAGAATTTTGCTTATAATCATTCATGGAATAGCAGTACTTTTATGGTAAATGTGTGATAATAGTTGCTTAGAAAATGGCATTCGATGAAACAATTTTTCTTTAAATAATTTTAATTATTCTGTTAATAGCTATTCAAAATCAAAGTGAGTGAAATTAAATAAAAAACACAGAAGAATAATAAACCTTGTTTAAATCCTCTAATCACTTTAATAACAAAAGCTTACAGTATTTTTATAAATTTGGTAAGAAAATTTCTCACTTATTGTTCCCACTTAAGTCAATAGCTTTTTTAATGTTATGTGCATTTTCACATCAGTGGGACACGACTCGTGCAAAAATTTTGAAAGGGGGAAGATACTGGTGTCCCTCCAGGGGTCAGTACTGGTGCCAACACTGTTTAATGTCTTCATTAGTGGTCTGGATGATGAGACCGAACGCACCCTCAGCAAGTTTGGAGACGACACCAAACTGAGAAGAGTAGATGACACACCAGATGGTTGCACTGCTATTCAAAGGGACCTTGACAGACTGGAGAAATAGGCAAACAGGAATTTCAGGAAATTAATTAAAGGGAAATGCACCTGGGGAGGAATAACACCATGCACCAGTATAGGCTGGGGTCTGACCAGCTGGAGAGCAGCTTGGCAGAGAAAGACTTGGGAGTCCAGATAGACAAGTTGAGCATGAGCCAGCAGTGTGCCCTTGTGGCCAAGAAGACCAATGGTATCCTTGGCTGCATTAGGCAGAGTGTTGCCAGCAGGTTGAGGGAGGTACTCCTCCCCTTCTACTCTATTGGTGCAGCACATCCGGAGTACAGTGTCCAGTTCTGGGCTCCCCAGTACAAAAGATATATGAATTTACTGGAGTGAGCCCAGTAAAGGACCAGGAAGATAATTAAAAGACTGGAGCACCTCTCATACAAGAAGAGGCTGAAAGATCTGGGACTGTTCAGCCTGGAGAAGAGAAGACTCAGGGGATCTTGTCAAGGTTTACAAGTAACTAATGGGAGGGTGTAAACAGGATGGGATTAGACTCTTCTCAGTGCACCCAGTGACAGGAGAACAGGAAATGGGCATAAACTAAAACACAGGAAATTCCACTTGAATATAAGAAAATATTTTTTTTTACTGTGGGGGGGAAAACACTGGAATAGATTGCCCAGAGAGGCTGTGGAGCCTCCATCCTTGGAGGTATTCAAAACCTACCTGACTGGACATGGCCCTGAGCAACCTGCTTTGCTTGACCCTGCTTTGATCAGAGCGGGTTGGAGTAGATGATCTCTGGAGGTCCCTTCCAACCTCAACTGTTCTGTGATTCCCTTATTCTGTGATTGTGTGGTTTAAGGATTCAGTTCTGGGTTCTGCATATCTGTAATATATAGGTCATGAATGTAGGTCCAGGATATGCATTCGGTCCTTCAGATAGGGGGAAACTGTGCTAAAGTGCACAAGTTACGACACATGTCAATAATCCTTATAGGTTCCTGCTCATCTGCTCATTCCGATGTGAGAAAAGATGTTTCTTTATAGAAAATAACCTATGTAAGCCCATAGAAAAGAAATGATGTTTGAATCTGATTATTTCTTGGGCATAGTTTGTTAAGGTGTTGTGCACCCTTGACCCCCAGTGATTTCAGTGGGAATTGAAGTTGCCCAGCACCCTGTAGAAGAGGGCTCCTGCCCTCAAAGGCCAGGCAGAGCAGAATCTACAATATTCACAGCATGTGTTCTTCACACTTCATATACCAGTGATTCAAGGATTTTCACAGTATTCCTTCCAGACGTTTAACTCCCCTTTACACAGCCATGCTGAAGTTCAGCACAGGCAATATAGTTTCAATTTCCTCTCATCTGAAAGCTTCAAAACCAATGGTCTCTGTGGATTTGTGTCTCTAATCTTCCTAGGTCAAGGATACTTGACTTCCTACTCACCTCTCCAGAAGGTCCCCCTTGGGGGGATACGCTAGTTATTACCTGAATAATCTGCCCCAGACTGCTTACCTGCTTAAATGAAGAAACAAGGGCGGCCACTCAAGCTGGGGTCAGGGAAGGAAGGAGAGCTTGGGCCAGATGCTCCTTTGGTGTAAATCTGCATTGCTATTGCGACTTTCAGAGTAAACGCCTAAGTGATGATGTTTTCAGGAAGCATGTTTCAACTAGTAAAAGCATTGAGTTGAGGTGTACACATTTTCTACTGGAGCTTCCAGGAAATCGCTTTGATGCTTCTTTTCTTTTTTTCTTTTTTATTTCTTTTCTTAAATTAAGTTGTATGTGTTCCCTCTACAGCACTTCCTGAAAAGTAATGACCCAGACACTCTCCTCCTGAGCTACAGTAAATGGAAGGGAACAAATAAACGGAAAACCTCTGTATCTGCGTTAGAGCCAGTACATCCTTCAGATATCTCCCAGTGGCTGTGTCATTAGCCCTAACGGCAAGCAGCTGAGCCCCAGCACAGCCACATTGGTTTTCACTGAGTACGTATTTGTGCGTGAAAAAGGATGTATTTGCAAATATTCCTTCTGGGTTACAAGTGTAAGACATTTAACTACGCAGCCTATCTTTGGTGCCATCTTTTCAATGATAGCATAGGGATAAGCTAAGTCCAAACTCTCCTCCAGAAAATAGACTTGACAGTGCGTGAGAAAGGTCTCCCTTCTGCTAAAACATGTTCACATAATGTGTGCAGCTCTTACAGACAGATTTATTTTAAATGACTGGCCACCTAAGCAAAGCTAGTTATCCAGGATACGTTTATAGTCAGGGAAGAGGCAAAGACTTATGAAACTTATAAAACTTAGCCTATCTTTAGGTAGATGCCTAACATAGGTAGAAAGAATCATTCTCTGAAGGTACTTCTTCATTTCCCTCCACCGATGATACAAAAACCAAGGACGTGGTTGAGATGATCTTTGTTAGATGTTAGCATCAAGGTGAGATGAACCTGCCCCCCTTAAAATTACCTGTTTCTCCATTCAGAACTATAGAAAAAAGACAAGGGTAACATACTCAAGGGTGGATATCTACTTTTAGTTAGAGGAAACACACTCCATTCGCCTAACTTCTGTAAGGCTAAAATTATGTAAAATTAATCCATTTGAAATCACTGTGCACCTAGAATGTGTTAAACTCCCATTGTTACGAGGTCACTTCACTTTGTTTCTAGGCCAGCTTTTCTCTGTGTGTGTACACCAGCTATTGGGTTAGGCCCCTGCTCTTTACTGGGGCTTAGAGTTACAGTCCCCATACAAATAGCGACAGAGGAATTCACTGTGGTGAAATGTGGGTGTGCAGTCCTCTATGGAGATCATTAGAACATAAGCACAGCCACGTTGTGTCAGACTCAAAGTTCATCTGCTGTCTCAAATAGCCAGAAGGAGATCTCCCCCAGGAGAGCATAAGAACAGAGCAAGCAATATCTTCCCCTGTTACATTTCCTGAGGCCAAAAAAACTTAGCTCAGGCACTTTCAGAGCTGGATTTAATTTCTAAATAAACTCCAGGCCTTTCTGGAGGTCAGGGTTTAACTTTGCTCTGGATCTCCGTTAAAAGTGGCTGGGTACAAAGTCTGGCAGATGGTTTCCTGTGTGCCAGGAGTGAGCCTCTGGCATGGAAATGGGAACTTCTTCACTGTGTTAACCTGGAGGATTATCTGGGCTTAACTGGGTCAGCATACTGCAGGATCAGACAGGGCTAAACTTTGTACAATATTTTATCTCCAGCGCACAGTGCTTTAAAGCTCAGAAAGTCATTAAACACCGAGCTAACATAGGAAATGCCTAGTGGGATTAACCTTCAAAAACTAATTACCAAAGAGATCAACAAAAGGCAGCCTTCATCACTATTGTGCGATAACACACCAGAAGAGTGAGTGGTGTCAGAAAATGGTGATTAAAAGTCTAACTCACTGGAGACCCTTTTCCTATGTAGGTACAGGTTATAATTGTTTACTAAGGACTGATCAATGAAAGACAATTTTCTAATTATAGGTAGTGCTGCTGAGCACAAATGATTATTATTCTTTTGTCATTATTCCAGTATTTTCTACAAAAAAAAAGTTACTGAATGAAGCCATTGCACTAGCACCTAAGAAGGATTGGCCTCCATCTTAAAGAAATGGGGTGGGATTATCTCACCTTACTTTAGACATTGACAGTAATAGTGATTTAGTGACATCTACAGTGATTTAGGTATCTACAGCTGAGAAAATCATCCTAAATTTCCAGTGATAATCAATGAGTAGAAAAATGAACAGAAAGAGAAATTATGAAGGTCTGATTTGTCTGATTCATGTGAATAAGGCAAAAGCACCCTCTTCCCCACTTTGGATAGAAAGGGAACTTGTGGTGACTAACTTGAATATAAAGTATTAGTTGTGAGATGAATCCTACCTGTTTTCTAAGCAGGTAACACAAATAAATGCTGAGGTTATGAAATGGTCATTATCCCATCAGGTGACAAACCAAAGCCCCAGTAGACTACTCTTACCTCTGAAATCTGTTAATTACTCCTCAAATTTTATATCACCTGGATGAATATGAGCAAAGGAAATATGTGATAAAGAGCCATACAGCAGATTATACACACACACACACACACACACACACACACACATATATGTGTGTGTGTGTGTGTGTGTGTGTGTGTATATGTATATACACACATAGAAGTTATATGTATGCAACTGCATCTGAATAATATTATAGTATATTCTACTAAGTATTTTTTATTCTTATATTGCATTTTATACTAAATATAGCAATATATATTTTACAGTATATTATACTAAGTATTTTATATTATTTTATTATATTTTATACTATATACATTATAAGATACATACTATTTTACCACAAGGCTGCTCCAGTTTTTGGATAGAGATCTTTTTGGCTGATTTCGGACTGGCCAACAAAATAAGATCGTACTTTTTCAAAAAAGACAAAGAGGGCTGACTTTTCCAAACCCCTACAGATGTTATGAGGATGCCAGCCCATCTGAAGATCAAACACATCAAAAACATCAAAGATTCGGAAGCACAGGCTGAAAAAACTTTCTTGGAAAGCACAAATGCTGAAGCTTATACCACCAAAGTAAAGAATCGCAGAGCACATGGGATCCTGCACAGTCATGCAGGCTGACCATGTTTCCAAAAGCTACCAAGTTGATGCTATTATCAGAACTCTGGGAACGCATGCTATATTAATATAGTAAAATAAATGTGATGATAGCACTAGTACAGCTCAACTTTAAGAGCTCATCAGGGAGGACTCAAAATAAATCAGTGCATTTAATTACCTTTCTGAGGTTCCCAGATAAAATAAATGTATATTGAATTTCCCCCTCAATTTAAGGTTCTTCACAAATTCTATTACATTTTAATTAAAGTGAACTTGTTTTTCTGTTTAGTGGTTATTCTAGCTTGATTTTTTTTTTCATTATTCTTACAATTGAATAAAGATGCTAATTGGGGATTAGTTTATAATAACAGCTGACAGGCCCTGAGGATCCATTCTGCAAACTAATTGTGTATGGATGCAGAATAAACCATCAGCCAGCACGGGGGAACCAGTCTGTTACCAAAAAAGATCGTGTTCATTCATAACTATAAACTACACACTACAATGAGTTCTGTTCTTCTGAGATACTCTTATTACTTAGAACCCATGCACTGCTGTTTTTCAGATTTGGGGGTTTTTTGCTTTGACTTGTGAAGAACAGGAAAAATTTGCAGTTTTCATGGCACATTCACAGGAGAGATAGCTTTATTTTCATTTACATGAGCATGGATAGCTCATGTTCTGAGGTGGCTGGAGGTAGATTAGATTTGGTACAGGAGCACAGTAGGTGAGTGAATGTTGCCAGCTTTCAAGATACTAATAAGGATGCAGTGTTATACTAATATAGTTGTGCTGTATCGGGATAAGAGCAAAGGGATTTGTCTGTCAGAGTCTATTCACATAGACATTTCTAATGTTAGCAAGATGATGTACAGTGCTCTTAGTCTATTCATTGGCAAAAAGCTCCAGGAATTCAATACTGAGTAAGGAATGTGGGAGGGAATCTTATATCCTGTCAGAATGTGAAGTTGCTAAAATTAACTTTAATTCTCTTCTGACCCCAAAATAGCAATGACATCTGTATATTATTTCACAGTTTTAGTTTTGACTGTACAGAAAGGACAGAATTTGATCCTCAGGTCTGTACATAAAATCATGGTATTATTTCTCAACATTTGCAAATGGTGCACTAGCTGGGGGAAAGAGCATAATTTCAGGAAACCATTCGCTTAAATTACATAAATTCACATCTGATATACTTTTCTGGAGCGTGGTGAAGCGGTAGCACATCTCCAGGCAGTCTAATAAGATATATGGATTTTAGTTACATTTAAGAAAATAAAACAAAACAAAACCCCTAAACTTTAAACAGAAAGATGTTTCTTGCTTGAATTAACTGATAGTTTAGTATACTGTCAATTTACCTAGGAATCTAGACTGCAAACTGTCTGGTAGCCTGTTTGTGGAGGGTTATCTTCACTCTCATGAACATGTAGCGTAAACGTTACAGGTGCTTGACGTTTAAATGAGCATAGATGTTATGCTTAGGATGTGTATTCACGGAAGATTTTAATCAAATCCAGTGGCAACCAAATTATTTCTACGATGTAACCCATATTTTAGTAGATATTTCTTCAAAGAGGGAAGGACAGGGCCCTAAATTTGTTCTCTTCCAAACTTCACCTTCAGAAGGTTTGAAAATTTTACAAATTATAAGGAATTGGCAGGATAAGGAAGGCATAAACATTATATCTCAATTATGGATAATGTACTGCGAGGGAAAAGCAAGAAATAGAGAAGGAGTCATTGTTGACGCTAATCTTTTTGTTATTCTGAGTATTTGTGCAAAATATCTTTCAGTGTTAATGAAACTGAGTCAATTTGTATTTTAATAAGCTAGGAGTATGTAATTTTTATGTTAATTATAGGCAAGATTTTGTTTCAATGTTGCAGTGTAATGAGTTAATGAAATTCTTAAGCTGAGAATTTGTAGACAAGTTAATTTAGTAATATTGTTTATTGAAAAGTAAAGTGGTTTGCAGTTTAATATTGTTTATTGAAAAGTAAAGTGGTTTGCAGAAACCTAGGCTGATAACTTAGTAAGGAAATACCCAGAAAGGTTAATGAAATGCATTAAAATACTTTTATATATAATCTAATAGGTCGTTATTCTTGAATTTTCCCACTGATTTGAAGTTCACCGTAGCAACATTGCAACTACAGTACAGAGCTGATCTGATATAGCTTAAGGCAGGTAAATACACTGAGTAAAATGTTGAGACTGGTTCTGTAAAAAGGGAGTCAAATGGCCTAAAATGGCCACTGTGGAAAGGACTGGAGTCAAATGGCCTAAAATGGCCATTGTGGAAAGGACTTTCTAAAAATATCTCTTCCATGCCTCTGAAGAGTGTGATTGCAGCGAGGAGTAACTGAGCTGTGAGACAAAAAGAGGCAGCAAGGGTTTTAACATGGACTAAATAAACTCATTACAGAGTCTAGAAGCTTATGTGAGATCCTATAACCATATATTGATAAAAAGCCATGGTGGAAAGACCTTCCAAGTCACCCAGCACAGCACCTGCCTTCAGGTAGTACCAGCTACACAGACGCCGCTGATAACACGTGTTTCTAACGCGAGCTTACAAACCTCTAGGGATGGGGGTAACATAATGCCCTAGGCAATCTCTTTCAATCCTTAATGGCCTTGCTATTAGAAAGTTTTCCTAGTACCCAGCATGAATCTTCCTTGCAGGAACCTCAGCATGTCTTGCCTTAGTCTCCAGTTCTCTTAATCAGAAAGTCGTGGTTCATTCAGCGTTTCCTCACAGGCCATACGCTTTTTGATCTCTAACCATTTTCTTAGTCCATGGCAAAGTTTATACCACCATATCTTTCCAGTTTTACTTATCCCAGCTAAGCTAAGCTAAGCCTCTGGAGCATACAACGATATAACCCAGGAGCGTGTGAGTGCCTGTACACTTCTGAGGCACCTGCTTCCACTTGCACTGAAGACTCAGTCTGAGAAAATATTCACACTGTCTGTTGTCAGTGATGAGCTAAACCACTGTGACTGCTACGGCGTGGAAGGTGAAGAGACCGGTGACTCTTCGAGCACCTACTATCCATGGGAGCTGCGAGCTCTGTTTCTGCGTGCAGTCAACAGACAGAAGTATTCACAAAAATTGAATTTGGCACTCACTGTTGGGAATCTCCCTACAGCCTTGAGTCAATTAGGCAGCCTGGTTCTATGAACAGAAATGACTAAGGGCTATTAGCTTTTGAGAGGCAAAGGAAGCCTGCTTCCTAACCACAGAGGAACAACATCTATATTGGTTTCAAAATCGGTTTGTCTGAAGTAACTAATCAAGTGAAGCAAGCAGTGATTTACTGGGGGGTTTAAAGGAGAATAGCTTTGTCGTCATCAATAGCTTAACTCTCTGGAGCACCTTGCTCCCATGTTATACCTAAGACAAGCTTTGCATAGTATAGTAGAGTTCACTTCCACATGATTACAGTTATAGACCCCCTTGAGGGAAACGCAAGCAACCTACAAAGAGAACAGGCTTTTCATCATTGTTTAAAAAGACTTTAGAGTTCTGTTTAAAATGGTAAAAATGTTACTTACCTCCCTTGTATAAAACTTGGAGGTCCAAAGCTTTGATGACTATGGCATTTAGCTGTTAGGGTTTATTACTGGTTACGATCCCTTTCTTCAGTGACTCATCCCATTTCTAAATCCCACTTTTTCATATTTTCCCATTACCATACTGACTGCAACATGAAATTTAATGTTTTGCTTTTTAACTTCCCCAATTAAAGCAGCAAAAAGACATGGATGCAATCATTTTTAAACTCCAAGATCACATTCCAGGTAAATTTGGAAAGTACAATCCTGGTTCCTCTGTTTAAATTGCATATTTAAAATGAATATTTACATAGGCTAAATCAACTAATCAAATCAGGGAAGAAAAGCTAATTAAGTGGGCTTGTCAAAGGAGAATGAGGGCTCACTATAGAGATCCTTGATCCTGTGACTTGTGTGATTAGTTGTTCTTCTGTACTTAGGCAAAAATTTTTGGACTCAAACCCAGAAATTGCCACTGGGTCCTAAAATGCAAACTGAATATGTACACTTTTGCAGCTCTAGGATAGATATGGAAATACATATATATGTATCTCCAGCACCAAACAGGATCCAAAATTAAAATTATGTATGCTTTTCAGTGCCTAGAAGAAAATATCTAGTTATTTGAATCAGGCTATATTTGCCTCTGGCATGAAATAGGATACATCTAATTTTAACATGGTAGGACTATTCCTTTGCATTTTCCATTGTATTCTCATTCTATTTTTGCTTAAGATGTGCTGGCTGTACTAGAGAGACGTGCTGGGTACACATGCTGGATGCATGTGAACTGGGGTGCTGTTATTCAAGAGACTATCTATGGTAAACAAGGAGTTTGAAAACAGGTATTGCATTCCAGTTTCAAACATTGACTTTATGAGAATCCTATAGATCTGGATTGTACCGTGTGAATCCATTTGTACAGGCAAAGTCAGATGATCTAGGGTAAAGAAATGTAAAGCAATCAAGCAAGGCTTGATTTAATCCCGAGTTCCTCCTCCTGCTCTCACAAAGCATCCATACTGCCCTGCCTAGGAGCAGAGGCTCGTGGGGTTATATTGGCTCCAAGGCTCATTTGGCTCTAAGGTAAGACTTTTCCATTTAGATATCTAGCCTAAACTAATCAGCTGGGAACACATCAGTATTCAATGGAGAGAAAAAGCGTCTCTAAGTTACAATTCATTGTACCTATCTCGTGCTAGACATGTGTGCAGGTTGGGTGAGGTAAAGCTCTTATCTATTGATGTGAGGCAGAGCTCTTAGGGAGACCCTAAACACTCGCTTTCGCTGAATGCTAATGGTGTGATGGATAAAATGGTGACACTAGTCATACCTTGGGTAGGAATATGACTCAGTATCTTCATAAAGATGCAATATAACGTCCAGGCTGGACAAACTTATTGGGAGGGTATTTAAAATAGCACCTTATTACCCTTCCCGGGCCTGCCCAAGTGACTAAAGAAAACTGATGCTATAGGTAAAAGAATGAAGGGGACAATCATCATCTCTACGCAGACTGTAGAAAGCCCACATCCAATGCATCATTTATTGCTCCCTGTTCCCTGAAATTCAATAATTAGTTATTATGTAGAAGAATTAATGTGTTTAAAATGAGCCTCTGTTCAAGTAGTGTTTTTCAAGGAAGGACGGCTTTGCTGGAAGTTTGTTTACCAATATTCATACACTTGAGGTCAAACTTATTTCTCTTGAGAAGAGAAGAGACGTAAGTTTGCAGGCACTTGAGTTCTCTTCCAATGGTTTTGAAGGCTTCAAGGGGCCTGTGTTCATTAATATCCACTCTGTGTATCACAAGCGACCTGACAGCTATCCAATAGAGCTCTTCAGGTGCATTTTCAACAGTATATGCAGAATTTCAGCTAACCTACTTTGACAAACCAAATACTAGGCATTTAACATAAGGTAATTGTCTGATTCCTTCTTCTGATACGGATTCTCTACGGGCATCTGAAGAAGCTGTTTCATCCTATAACAAGGAGCTAAGCCAAGTGTAAATGGCTTCTTGGAGATTAATTTTACCTATATTCTCTTCCATTGATGGTATAAGCAGCCTCAAAAATCACCTCAAACCGAATATGTACATTTTTGGCATTTGAAGTAAGATAAAATTAATGTGAATTCTCATATCTCAAAGGAAAAGTTACTTCCTGCCTCCTGTAAATTAGCAGTTTGTTTACACCTGGAGCATGGTAATAATTAAGCATTCTTGTAGGAAAATGTTCTTGTAGGAAATGCATCATGTTTTCTTCAGTGTTTCCTCAAAACAGTGTAGAAAAATGCCTCCTCAGTATTTCACTCAGATTACTCTTCTCCATTAGAAAAAGTCTTGTGTAGTCACATATGTGTGTGTATGTCAGTAGTTAGCTAACCTCTAAACGTCAGCATTAAGCATAAATATCACCTTCTCTTTCTCTCCTTAAGTGTGTCTATAAGAAAAACAAGCACTGCATACGTATGCTTGTGTCTCTTTTATTTCATATTGTGTGTATTTATAATATGTATATGCAATATATATTTTTACTCTAATGATCTTTTTTTTACACTTTTGTATATTTTCTTTTTTCCTGTTAAAAGGTTTTTTGGAGGGTAAGGGAGGGGATAAAGGGACCTTTAGCGGGAAAGACAGGCTTTTTCTCACTAAAATTTCTTGGTGAAAATGCTAAGTTTCATACAGTCAGAAAAATGTGAAAACAAAAAAGCTCATACCGAGCAGAAAGAAAATCATATTATTTACACTTGGGATCCACTAAGTTGTTTGAACACTTAATGATTAAAAAAAGAATGACTTCTTATACTGCCAGAAGTTCTTTTGTGGACGCCTTCCTCTTCATCTTTTCAGTCATTCAGGAATTTATCAATACTCAAAATAATTTATTTGCATCTGTGTTTCTTTTAAATGGATTGACTTTGGAGACCCTCTCACCCTGTTCCATATACTTGCAGCTTCCCTTCCTTTCAGATGTTTTCAGCTCTAACAGTGCATGCTTTAATACGGATCTTTTGTTGCAGCTATTCCCGCGCACTTGCTGTCTTATTGCAGACCGGTTTATTCTAAATACTAATTCCCCTACCGTGGGAAGACCCCCGTTGTATTGGAGACAGTGCTGCATTCATCCTTCCCCAGTCCTTAACAATGAGAGAAACAGTATACTGCTATTAGCACTGAGTTTGCGGGATTAGAGACGTGGGTGATGTTTTTTGATCGCTGCAGCAAGGCAGAAAAACAGAACAAAACAGGTGGCTAAAAGCAGTTCGTATGTACCGAGAAAAGTTTGTATACGGACACTGTAACCATGACGGGATTTGCAAGTAAAGATCGGCACAGGAAGAACCAAGGTTGTCCTCTTTATAACATTCATGCAGGTTGAACCCAAGTTGTAATTCCATATTCATTAAATTTGCACATGTACCTGACCAGATCACCTGGCAATATACATTTGATCTGCAACAGGAACAAACATATGGCTGCAAAAATAGCTGCAGAGCATTATACATATCACAGAATCACAGTACTCATAATGTCTTTTAGGTTGGCCTTTACACTGTCTGTAAAATGATAAATAACACTAGATCTTGCTTAAAATCCGTCAGTACAAATCACCTCTTCTAAAGCCGACAGAGTGAGGTTGTCCCAGCCTGTGTGATGTAGTGGGAGATTTGAAAAATCTTATTGGATGTCCTAAAGCTGAACGAGCTTCTGAGGAAACCATAGGCTTAGCTCTTGTCTGTATCCAAGCTATATCTACTTTAATTAAATCTATTTCACCAAATCAGGTTAAAAAAACAGAATCTGTATCTGAGTAACCTATTGTAACTTTGAAGCTGGCCCTTCTCCGAGCAGGGGTTAGACCAGATGACCTCCAGATATCCCTTCCATCCTGACTTTTTCTGTCATTCTGTGATGTTAAGCTCTTAAATCCTAAAACACTGAAATAGTTTACCCAAGTTGATTTGATGATGTTAGCGTAAGAACGACTTGCTCTAACTCAAAGGAAATTAGTACAAACCGTTCTTACATTAAATTCATATGTACACCTCTGTTACGGAACAACAACAGGAAAAAAAATAGCCTGCTACCTGGAAACTTTAATTTTAATTCTTTTCTTCACTTTCGCTTCTTGTGTGACCTTAGATACCTTTCTCCATATTCCAGATTCCCACTGGTAAAATAGGAAAAATTAACATTTGTCCCAGTGGTGATATAAGGGGAAAAACATAAAAACTTCTCAGGTATTACGGTTGTGGAAACCATATATTTATGTTATTGATAAAAGCAAAGATATGTTTGCAGAATTTTACATTTGTGTATCTATCTTTATAAACACATACCTTTATCTACAGCATTGTAAACTTTTGTTCGTAGTTCAAAGCTGAAACGGGATTGCTTCCCCAAAAGGCAGAGCAGAGCAGCACTTAGCAACAAAATGTTCCGTGGTGAAGAATGCAACATTGCATTGTGCTCATTAAGCTGACCTGTGAGACAATAGCTTTTTTGGAAGTAGAAAAAGACATTTCAGATTGGCTTCAATTTGGCCCAAATTGCAAAAAAGGTTCTAACCTGACACTCTGAAATGAACAACTCTCAAAGATAATGTTGTATTTTTTTGACATAGCTCTCCCTCCCAAAACTTAAGGGAGGATATGAGAGGTAGAACGCGTTCTGCAGGCAGGAAAAAAGCTGACTCAGACTGGGTAAGAAATAACTTTGCTATAACAAATCCGATCAGCTACAAAAATTGAGTTTGAATAGTTCCTTAGAATCTCTGGTTTCAAGGTGCAAGTTGCCTGTAAGATTTATTGGTTTGATAAATACAGATCTTTACTAGCCAGCCAACAATTTGAAACTCGCAGACTCAAAGCGGACTGGAAGCAAAGCATTGCCATCAAGCGTCGGACTGAATGAGGGCCCACGCCTATGCAGCACCTCTGAACGATAAGCTCCAAAACAGCCTTACAAAATTCTGAGAGTCTCATGAGCCTATTTACACCCAAGATCACGCTGCCAGCATCAGGAGCTCCCTACATAGACAGGAAAGTTTTTACTTCAAAGTTGTTTTTCATCTTCAAGAGGTGCTGAGCTCACAGCTCTTATTACCATTAGTAGGAGGTGTTGGTGCTAACCATCTCTGAAAATGGTGCCATTTATTTTAGACATGGTGGCCCAAGCTTCTTTGTGCCACCCTGTAGACACAAAGCAGCCGCATACCTGCCTTAGTTGGTCAATTAGGATAAGTTAGTGGCTTGAAGTAAAAGCAGCACTTGTGAAATTAATGGGCTGTATTTTTTTCTAGTGTGCTATAAAATGCTTGACAGGTATGGAGGTTTTATTACCAAAAAGCCTAGACCTGGGGAAATGATCCAAAGGTCTTAAAGCTCTGGACTGAGATAAGTAGCCTGTCATAACAGATTTAGCAAGTGATCATGCAATTACAGGGAAAAAAAAATCAGTCTTACTGCAGAGAAAGAATATCTTATTTACAGGAACATTGTGTTGCTTGCTTTTGGTGAAATTCAGAAGATTCAGTGCCATTGGGGTCCATTAAGCAAGGTCCTTAAGTATAGCTGCACCGCCAGCTTTCACTGCTTTACTAGGATTGCAGTATTTGGTGCTTTGTAGAAGCTCCTGTATTCATTTGAATCCCAGGTATTTTTACTTTTGCAAGAAAAATTCCTAAATGCAAACTTCTAGTCAGCACTACTGCAGAAGAAAACTTGAACTGGTGATCTAAATCAAACCCTAAAGTGATCTAGTGACATGCAGAAGGCAAATGTAACTGATTCAGAAGATATGTGTATGTATACATGTATATATGTTTAGTGATATCAGGGTGAACATGATTTAGAATGGAAATTTGATTGAGGAGTTAATTAAGGAGTTGATTTGGACATTCTCACTGAATCCGGATCGAAGGGCCAAGATGAGCAGAGCCATCTAACAGCTTAGACACCTGAAGTTCCAGTCCATTAGACAGTAAAAGCAGGGTGTTTTTACCACTCGTTTTCTTTGGGGCGGGGCGGGGGGGGGTGGAAAAGTGGGGCAGAGGGCTGTAACATTTCTGCCTTTTAGTGACCACAACAACTTTTGTAGAGAAGGTAGACGTGAGGATGGACTTCTTGAGGAAATTTTTCCTGGCATTTCTCTTGGAAGCAAAACCCTGCCTTCATAGGAAGGATCACTTCTGTTTTGGCTGCAATAAATGTTTCCAAGCATGATGTCTATTAAACTAATCTTCAATGGCTCAGAAGAACCAAGCTAATATTCTATTTTCCTTCTGGCCTCTGGAAAACATCCACCTGTTAAAACACTTGTAATTACAATTTCCTTTTTTGGATTAAATACCTGTATTTCCATAATGCCGTTTAAAAATGAATGAGAGAATGAGTGAATGAATAGAGTGGCACTCTGAGTTTAAGAAGATGTAATTTTTTTGCCTGAAATAAATACATTAAATCCTACTTCAAATTCTATAATTACATTCTCTCTTATTACACACTTTTAATCATTGAGGGACTATGCCATGTGTCTTTGTTATATTAGAATTATGAAAATTGTGGCATAAAAATATTACACAGAAGATTATTGAAAAGAATTAAAGGATTCTCATCATAGATGTGTCTGCGTATTTTATTATAGACCAGAAGCACAAGACTTTAGTGAAATCAACAATCCTACCCACTGATGGAATCCCACGTCAGCCCTTTCAGTTATTAATATGTCGGGTGCTGTTTCTATGGAAACTTCTCAACACAACTTTCATTATAGGATCTTCAAAAACACTGTATAAATAATGCTTTTACAATACTACTCTATCAAGTAATAATGAGGCATTAAAACAGAGTTCTTGTTATAAGTCGTGTTGTCTAAGAAAGGCAGAAACCAAAAGGCAGACTGCTCCTTGCACCAAAATACTTGTATAGTATGCGGTTTGCAAAATGTAATAGTGTAAGCTTATGATGCCAATTCAACTGGTTTTCCAAGAGAATAAATAAACAGGAATAAAAGAAGAATCACTTCAAAATACCTTTTTTCTCCTTAAGGGATTTTATTCTTAAAGAAACTGCAAAGCATGCCATTATTTTTCCCGTAGATACTAAACAGTAAAAGCAAAGCTGCACACAGAGATACCCCTTAAATTAGCAGAGAAATCATGAGGGTACTGAAACAGGCTCTTAAATGTCAAAAGAATCCCTAAAATTCCTAAGTAAACTGGAGTCAAAGTACCAGGGAGTAGTCCCTCTCTGAAAGACAGCATTTGGGAAGCAGAACATTCTCAAAGACGTTCTTTCATTCTCTGACGCTAACGAATGCCTCTGGTCCGTCAGGCCCAGTGACAGCTAAAATATCCATGGATCATAGGCTTCCATCATTGCTATCTGACCAAGAACTTGCTTTGTTTTTTTAGAATAAAATCTTGGGTTTTTTCATGTTTAAAGGGAACACAAGTGAAGGAAGCTCCCTGCTTTTAAGAAAAAAAAAAACATTAAATTTAAATAAAATAATGCTACTAATCAGCCATGGCAGTGACTATAATTCAGGACAAAATTGGAAATTTAAAGATGGAATGAATTTTCAGCAATGCTCTAAATAACAGACTAGGTGATTGATATCAATATGTACCACGTAACGGAACGGTCTCCCCAGCAGATAGTCTCCACTACATCTCTAGGAGGAAATAGACTTTGGTCAAGAGCAGGAGCTAAACATCTACATCTAGAAATCTCTTCACTGGGAAGATTTAGTGCCACCAGCACTAGATGTAGCTAAATTCTTCTGCGATAGCTATTGCATTTATGAAAGCTGAAGTATCAGCTTCACAAAGCTGAAGATGAAATCCTTGATCATTGCATCATCAGAAAGTATTCAGACTTAAAGGTCAGAGAAAGAAAAACAAATAATTGAGTAAAAGGCTTTGAGTTGGTTTGGATAAGACTGTAGGAAAAAAAAAACAAAAAACTATCCTTAGTCTACTTTACAGCTGCTGCTGACAATATCTCCAGCAAATTAGCAGGAATTCATGGGAAAATTAGCAGGAGACAATGGGAAAAATGCAAGTATTCCCATGGCGAGGGCATGTAGAAGTCAGGTGATATTCCACACCTACAGAGAGAGTGGAAGGAAATTTCAGCTGTTATGCTGCTTTTTCTTTTGCTGTCCTTTTTTTTTGTTTTGTAAGAAGTCTGTTCTGCTCTGTCTTCTAATGAGATGTCACTGAATCATTTGTATTTTTGAAACTGCATGTTCTACAGTAAATTCTTTTGAAACAATAACGTACCTTAATGAACATATATTTCTTAATTTGTTTTAAATTTGATTATTTTCCATATTGCTATAACATGCTGTTACAGTAATGTGCAATATGGATTTTTCTATTTACATTATATTTGTGTTTCATTTTATTAAATTTTTAGTAGCCTGATTATTCAATGCATTGAAGTCTATTTTTGGATTTCTAAATGAAGATATTAGAAGGTAATATGATAGTAAAGAGTGTCGGGATAGCCTATAAATTAGATGAAAATCCAGATGGGCAAATGCAACAAGCTCTTAGGGGTTTATCATTAATATGCAATTCTGTAAATTATCTTCTGTCAGTCACTGGAAAAGTCAAAGCCAATTTTCACTTAGAATTACTGTAGCAAAGACAATGTCTCTATGCAGGCAATCAGATTCTCTTCTTCTTTACATCTCTATTATCTAGAATAACGTTGATTTTGCAGCAGGCTCTCTGAGCCATGAATATAAGTGAACAAAGCTCTGTAAGTAAATTATTATTTGGTTCTTTTGAAATTCAGAAAGGAAATGAAAACCTGTTTGGTTTTGGGTTAAATGAAAAAAAAAAATTGATCCAAAATGAATTTTTTGATTTCTCTTTTCAGTATTCTTAGCTCTTCTCTCAGTAAATGGAGTAAAAATTTTCAAGTGCACAGCTAGAATTACAAGCATTTGGCACCACCAAAAACCAAAAACCAGAGAGAAGGCCATATTTCCAGCTCCATCACCCAACTTGGTTCATGCTGGGTAAACTGAGGAGATATTCATTCAGCTCAAATGGGAGAGACTAGCTTTGTCTATCTGAGAGTAACTGCAAATTCATGCTGCATTCATATCCTCCTGCAGTTTTCCAAGCAGAGAGCTTTCTGAAGGAAGGATTTTATTGCTTTGATAGCGCTGTTGGTCAGACCATTGGTTTTTAGACAACGGAATTGTACTGTGTGTATTTACATCTCTGTCATTTAAACTTGTGGCCTCTAAATAGGGCTTATAGTCAGCTATTAATTGTTTGGTGTACACCAGACTTCGATGGGTATATAGACTTGATGTTTCTGTTCATCTGTTCAGCTACATTTTTATCTAGGCTATCACAGGGAGCAGGAAATAATAAGCAAGGAAGTCTGTATGCTTTCCTCCCAAGAAAGGTAAACAGTTGCATGTCTGGTTTGTTGTGGGAAACAAGAAAGAGTTAAGAAGAGATAAAGTAGGGGATTTTTTTTTTCTATATTATTAGCATAATCTTTTTCACTTTTTTTGGCGTTTATTTTTGGCGTGTGACAAGCATGAACAACCTCATTAACAGGCTGAGTTCACTGAGTTCAGCGTGGAATAGCTTACTCTCTTCTCTTAAGTTTTCCAATTTGTAAACCATTTTCAGGGAAGTATACCTTCTCCCCCTCCCATCTTTTTTGTTTTTTTGATATTGCCTTAAGTCCTATTTTCTTGATCCTTTTGAACTAAGGACGGTTCATTTCCTAGGCTCACTCATTGCTCTCCATCAGTTATGGAGGCACAATATGGACAGATCTCCAGTTTTATAACAGCAGTGGAGACATCACGCCTTGGTGAAATGCACTAATAATTGTAACCGACATCTGTGGGGTTTTGTTTGAACATTATCTCTGGAAATTCAAGTTCAGACTTTATATGAGCTTGGATGGGTTTTTTTTCCCTTGGATTGAGATGGATTAAGCCTAAATCTGGCCCTTGTTCTTCAGAACATTGTGATACCCTTGTTGAAATTCATTCAGCTTCCAGATCCCTCCTAAGCTTAAATTCAGTTAGTAAATCACATGTTAATAACTGCAAAATTAATATTTTAAATAATTCACAGAGAAGAAGTGAGCCGTCTTTGCCACTGCCCTTTCTGGCAATAATACATTGTCAGTTTGAGCTAACAAAACTGGACAAAGACTTAGAATATTGTCCACCTAGGACAGGATCAAATCCTCTTCTCTATTGGATGTACTGAAAGCCCTGTTAGTATGTATGACACACACACCAGTGTCTTCTCATTTTCAGGCTTATAGGACACTCCTTGGAGGCAAATGTAATACATTTTTGACACTTATATTGGGAGGAGATGATTCATTTCATAGCGATGGCTTATTCTCTTCTATAACCTGTGGCCTTAGTAAAGGGCTTTTAAGAAACTACCTTGGAGATATGTGTCCATTTTGTAGATATTTAAAGTGAGGTAAAATGCCCCCTGTGTCTAAATCGAAGGCTGTGGTTTGACCTCATGAGTTGACTGCCAGAAAATAGTCTCAAAAATGAATGCTGTTCACTGGAAAGAGTGATTTCCCCGTAACAAGACATGGGAAGAATGCAAACAACAAACAGGGTATCCACAGCAGCTTGATTGATTGGCTACAAAAGATTCCTTTGCATGCCTTTTCTTTTAATCGCTTTTGTCTCCCTAACTTCTCTCTCTCCCTCCCTCCACCTCTAGTTAAAGCAATGTAAATGAGAGGTTAGGGAATGTTTTCCCTTTAAAGATAGTTAATAACACACCCTCCCCCTTTCTCACTAGGTCTCAAATGCAAGTTCTCTTGCAGAGAAACTGATTCAGATTTACCTCTGAGAAATTTGGACCTTGTGAATGCCAGAAGATGAATACTATGGTTCACATAAAGGAAATAGCTTGTTTATTTGGTTTGATTGTTCTGTTCTCAACAACAGAAAAGAAAAACATCTGTTGATCTGGGGGTATACCGAATGCTATTTGAAATAATGCAACCAAAACAAAATCTGCAACCTCGTTCAATTAGCACTGCAATCTAACAGAACTGGGTATGGGACTTTTTTAACCACGTAACCATTTGGCATAAAATTTTTCTCTCTCTGTTCTCCAGCAACAGTGAGCAATTATGCTTACGTATGATTCAGCTTACCATGATGCTCAGGCAAACACTTGGGCCTTGAATACTCTGTGCCTGTCCAACAGGAGTGCAAACTCAGTTTAAAGTCACCTTTGGAGAATGATCTACTGCCAGCCATTTCTTTATTAGATGGAGGGAATCCACGCCTGTGGCAGCAGAAAGGAAAAGATAAGTAAGTAGGTGCCAACCTGTTCAGGGTCAGACTGGTAAATAGCCTGCCCGGGTTACACTGGCAGTATGTTGAGCTGCTGCGTGTTATTGGGTGCGTTGTCCAGAAAACACCTTGCTGGCACAAGTGAGCCTTGCAGCCTCGTTTTCTGCACAGGGCAGCCTTGGCATGTCCCTGGAGAACTGCATTAACGTGCTTGAAGTATCTCCTGCTCCTGTGTACTTCCAGATGGAACCACCTGATAGTGAGAGATTCCTCTTTGAAGATGTCCTCCCACCTGCTCTCTTCTTATAATTCATACAGCAAAATTGCCCATGAACCATGATAATGGAATAAACATTACATTAGGGCTCCTCTTGCAAGCATAAATCCATGTGAACATTTTTGTGTCCATGCTCTACTTTTCCACAGTTTTGTGGAGCAGCCTTCATACTTTTATGATGTCTCATTGAATACAACACAAATATAGGGCCATGGGGTTGCATACTACTGCATTCTACACGTTTTATAGACAAATGAAACTAAACAGCATGGTTTAGACCATCAGCAGACATAAACTGCATATTTTCTGGGTTTGTTCCTGTTGCTACATAATTCATCAGAACTAGTAGTGATTTTAACCACAATCTCCTAAACTACCATATGTGCTAGGCAGAAAAGGTTTTTTTCATTCTTTATAGCCTTCCACGGAATAATGCATCTTTCACGCTAATAGGTTCTGGACCTGTTGGTCAGTTTGATGACCGGAATAATAATGCTGGATGATGCATCTTCTCATCCTAAGAGCAGGCACTTACCTGCAAATCTCTTACGTAGAGATAAGAAATAGATATATACACAAATGGGCTTTTCCTGTGAAAGGTCAGCTTCTGAAAGGATTTCCTTAGTCACTCAGTGAAAGATAACATTTTACAACTTGTCTTCTGCTTTATACTCTATTTAATTAGTGTGCTGCTTACTTTGATGAAAATATGTTTCCATCATGATTAAAAAGCTCTTTTGATTAAACTATTTTGCCTAGACAAGAGGCCTGTAATTATATAATAAATTAGAACTATTTTGGAGGAAAGTTTCTCATGCGTTAATAAGTTGTAGTTCAGTTCCACACTGTAACTCACTGGTACCCAAAGTAGTTCACTCTCTAGTTGAACATATTACTGTCACTAGTCAATGTGGAACTTTTTCAAGGTGGATTATAATATTGATCTTTTTTAACAGGCGAAGAAATTGGGAAAATACCTACCCTGATAGATGCTATAAGACCCTAGCTGTCTCTGCTGTTCTCAGAACCTGAAATGGGGGGAAGTGCAGTACAAAGACAGTTGAACAAGTTTGATGGAAGTAATCTCGACTTTGGAAGCTCTATAGAAAAATCTCAGGTTCCCTAGTATGACATTTCTCGTTTTTGTTGATCAGAAATGACAATAATCAGAGCAAGCTTGAATCTCTCTTCATTCAGCCAAGGTAGGCATGTTCCGAGACGTAAAGAACATTTCTTTGCTTATGTTACACAAGAAGCTTGTATAAAAACTGGAAATAAAACATGTCCTTCTCTAGCCTGACTAGAGTCTCCTCTCTTCTTTTTATTTATTAGGGAGAAAGGAGAATGTTTATATGAGAAATGACAAGCATGTTCCATCTCCAATAGACTAGAGACATTGATGATTCAGGATCTGGATTACTTGTGTCAGGATGGTCCTTGGGGATGGGGATGTTTCCTTTATGATAGAAATTAGGATCAAGAAAAGCTGCTACATTAAAGGGAAATTTCACCTCCTTCCTTCTTCTTTAGCATCAGATAGCAGGCTGTAATACTTGCCAGAATCATGAATATCACTCAAGGGACTAAGTATTAAAACCTTTGGCATCAAAATCTATGGCTTATTTTTGCACTAAATTTCACATTCTAAAAGTTTATATAAATGGCTGCTGATATTCCTGAAAATAAAAACAAAAACATTGTGTTTATTTTCATTCATTCATTATTTATTTATTTATTATTCATTTATTTTTTATTTGTCAAGATAAAGAATGTGGTAAGAAACTCATTTGCTCTACTAAATGTAAACTCTCAGGCTTAGACATCTCGGCTCATCTGTAAACTAATGGCTTCCCTAAGCTTGTTTGATCCTGGTGTTTTTGAAGCAAAGGCCACAATATATATGAGTGACAGGTTTTTATCCCCATGAGGCTTAGCTGAAGTCACCAAGCTGTGACCTGCGCTAGATAAGAGCTAGGTCCTTTGGAGGTAACAGATAATGAAAGCCTGGACCACAGCATCAGCTGACTTCTCAATTTATCATCCACAGTTAAAGGTCAGATAACAAAAACCAAGTGACAGTAGAGACGGAAACTCAACCCATCATTTTCTACACTTCAACCGTAACAGGAAACAAACAAGGTAGATATTCTAAATATAAATAGTGATAATTCATATTTTTCATATTTAGGCACATAAAGTAATTGCAGGAGCTCTGCTTAATAGGTATGTGCTTTTGCTATCTAATTGCTACAAGATAAAATGCTCCCTCAGCAAAGGCATAATCATAAAAACTTTTTTAGGCACTGATAATATAAAAAAGCAGATGGGATTCCAACAAAATCCTCAGGTGCCACATAAAAGTAATGCAGATCAGAAAGACACTTTCAGCTGTGAAAAGCAAAGTGAAGGAATTTTAAATTACTGGAAAGGATTATTCAGAAGTCTCAGTCTCTCTGAACGTGTCCTGAAAACTCAGTCCTAAACAAGATGCTGAGTTACCTCAGTCCATCCCATGCCAAAATTGGTGAGAACTGAGAAACCTCAGCATTTTTGCAGTTCTGTTCCATATGGAGCAGAAGGGGATCAGAGACTTCAGAGTGACTGAGATGCTCTCTTGAGACTCAGGAGAGCCAAGTTTTCTTCCTGGATCTGTCACTAATCCACTTTGAGACCAATGCGTCTTTTATTCTGTTTATTTAAATTACTGGTTCTCGAGGTGCTGGTTAGGATTGTCTTAACATAAAGGATTTGAATATTATTGCCGGTAAACTGAACCTCTTAAGTGAATTTGACACAGTTACCTACTTTCTACCTGTCAGAGGAGGCCTCTGGACATTATGGCAGCACAAGGCGAGTGATTACCGCTGGGTATGTATGCTGCTGTTTAAATGCAATACTTTTATTGTACATGCACTTTTGTACTACCAGAATCTGACTGTCTGCAGGATGCAGCTGAAATTTTCTGTTCAGTTCTCTTATTGCAACCTCTACAAAGGCAATGCACGCCTTCGCATATTATTTTTCTTTTTCTGAGCCCTAACTTAAATATGTATATGTGTGTATATATACATATATGTGTATATGTATATATATATATATATACACAAATGTATGTATCTTTTGCATTGAAAGTAATATGCATCTTGCTGAATGTAGTGAAATAAATTGATAATCTGAAAATCAACTGCACATTTTTTGAAAATCTGGTTGATTTTTAAACATAGTGAATATGCCTTCACCAAAGGCAAAGGCAGGATCCTGCACCTAGGGAGGAATAATCCCAGCAGTACAGGCTGGGGGTTGACCTGCTGGAAAGCAGCTCTGCAGAGAAGGACCTGGGCGTGCTGGTGGACAACAAGTTAAGCATGAGCCAGCAGTGTGCTCTTGTGGCCAAGAAGGCCAATGGTCTCCTGGGGTGCATTAGGCAGAGTGTTGCCAGCAGGTGGAGGGAGGTGATCCTGCCCCTCTCCTCAGCCCTGGAGAGGCCTCACCTGGAGCGCTGTGTCCAGTTCTGGGCTCCCCAGTACAAGAGAGACATGGCACTCCTGGAGAGAGTCCAGCGGAGGGCTACAGAGATGATGAAGGGACTGGAGCATCTCTCCTCTGAGGAAAGGCTGAGAGAGCTCAGCCTGTTCAGCCTGGAGAAGAGAAGACTGAGAGGCGATCTCATCCATGTGTACAAGCATCTGAAGGGAGGGTGTCAAGAGGATGGGGCCAGACTCTTCTCCATGGTGCCCGGCAACAGGACAAGAGGCAACGGGCACAAACTGAACCACAGGAAGTTCCATCTGAACCTGAGGAAAAACTTCTTTCCTGTGAGGGTGACTGAGCATTGGAACAGGTTGCCCAGAGAGGCATTGGAGTCTCCTTCCCTGGAGAGATTCAAAATCCGTCTGGATGTGATCCTGGGAAATATGCTCTAGAGGTCCCTGCTTGAGCAGGGAGGATGGACTAGGTGATCTCCAGAGGTCCCTTCCAACCTCAAGCATTCTGTGATTCTGTGATGTAGGTCTTGTAAGAAATTTCTCTATATTGCTATATGCTATGCAGGTCCAGCATCATTTTATTTCAGCATGGCTTAAAATGTACTTTTCCAAAGAGGTAGGATTATTATTTTTTTCTTTCAGACTCTTTGTAAGTATATGATTTATTAAGTTTACTTCCTTCCTTTCCTATTACAAAAGTATAGATTACTTCTAGTTTAAGTAACTGTATTTGCACGGAAGTGCTCTGACTTCAGTACATGCAGATCACCTCTTTAATCTTTTCCTTATGCTGGTTGTCACATGAGAGAACTTAAGTATCTGCTTTGCCCATGAGAGCTAGAACAACCTGTTGATCAGAATATTAATTTAAGACCAAGAAAATTCCATATTCCAATCTACTTTATCAAAACCACGCAGAGAGAAAAAAAGCATTAGAACCTGTGGAATGCTCTGATACAGCAGTAACATCGCTTACACAAATACCTAAGTCAGATTCCCTTGGAATCCTTGAAAGCGCTAAGACTCACTTAAAGAGTGGAAGGAGTTCAATTTCATATGATTTGACTATGCAACTTCCTTGGAAATCTATCAGCTCAGAGATCTACTTTTCTTTGTTGAAATCTAATACTTTACTGAGACACAATATATCTTCAATATTTGTAAAACAAATAATTCGCCTGACTGATAGCAAAAAAGCTATTTAAAAGCACCCCAATATTCTTTTGTTTTCCCAACTCTTTCATTAAGGAACTTACTCAAGTGCTTTTCATGGTGAAAACTCTTTATAAAAATTTACTTAATTCAATAATACTCTTAGGTACGAAATCATTTTTGTTTCAATAGATTCCTAAGAAAGAGAAGTAGAATATTCTTCTAACTATGTTAATAATGAAGCACTTACAGAACTCTGCTTCAGGAAATTGTCAATAAGAAGAGACTGTATCAGGAGAAAAAGAAAAACAACCTACAATGCTCCCCTTCTTCACTCTGCAAGGCCTGCTAGCTTGTCCAAAGCAAAAGGAAGCTTCAATAGCACGACAAAAAGTAGGAATCATCTAGTACGCTGTACTGGAGCATAGTGATTATGAGTACCTCGGAAGCCTGTAAATAGCAAGAGATGTAGAAGTGTTATGACACTGGCCAGTCAAATATTTCAGTATTAAAGTTCTTGTTAGAGATTGATGAATAGTGCAGTCCTCCCTCTGTGCAGCTGTTTAGAATTTTTGAATGACTTATTTATCCATGGAAGTGTTTAAAAATCTTGAACATTACATAAACTTTTAATAGAAAGAGTTGGAACGAAGAGAAAAAGTCATGCTCCTGCAGCGACATCATATACCCAGCGGTTTGGAGAGTAATGCTGGTATCAGGCTGTTTGCAAATAAGTTCATAGGGGCCAGCTGCAGTCCTTCACTTTTGTACTTATATAATTCTTCTTTCCAAAAAAACTGCTTTTTTTCTGCATTATTTCTTCATAAAGAGGAATGTTTTAGCAAGTTAAATACTGCAAAAAATTCCTTCTATCACTATTTTCATATACGAAAGTTTGAAATTACCTAATCTGGGTCAAGGTACAATTGTGCATGTCTCAGTATGCAAACAACCAAATTCATGAACATAGAATAGCTCACAGGTATCCTGTATACTGAAGATCATTTGCAAAACATGATTAGTTGACACATGCAAAAAATACTTGAATTTCTGTATTCTATGACCAGAAATAAAAATAGGCTGGGAACAGAATAAAAGTTATTTGCAGTATATCAAGAGATCATCTGAAGATCATTTTCTTCTTTTCCGAAAGTACTTTATGTTCTGTTCTTGAAGGATAAGGAGGCAATCCTACACAAAGCTATGATTTGGAGAGGGGTCAAAGCTCGTGGTTAAGAAACTACATTACTTCCTTAGGAACTGGAAGAAATCAATAAAAGGACAAGTGTGTATGAAGAGCACCTGAAAAGGTGGATCTTAAAGCTTTTTCCCAAAAACGGAAGGCTTCTGGGCAAAAGCTATCTCGTACTTTTAGCTGCCAATGGAATTCATCGCTAACTTAAAAAAATCTATAATAATATGTCTTACAACATGCACCTCCAGTCCATATACCAACACTGAGTGATGGCTTGGTGTAACTAGGAATGTGCTAACAATAAAAAAGTGAAGAGTCCTACCAAGCAAACTGTTCAGAACAGCTTTTAATATACAAGTGAGTATATTCTCAATATATAGTGCTGCTTTGATGGGAAGAGAGGAGATTTCTATAAAGCATATTCTCCTTGGTATGCTTAGAAGGGGTAGAACTAGGTGGATTGTAAATATAAAAGGCTGTTACAAGTTTTAAATATTTGTTTTGAACATAGCTCCAGCTGGTGGGTTTTGAAATTAATAGTGGTTGTATTTATGTTGCTGGTTTGTGGAACGCTGGAGGTGAGAGATTTGAAAGTGTATCAAGCAGATACTTTAAGCAAACACTTCATTTTAAAGAGACTCAGTCTACAGAAGCTGTCAAGTTCTTGTGTTTATAGAAGCCTTCTCTTTCCCTTTCTTTATATAGCTCACAGACACTTAGCTGAGGATGGTTTGACATTAAATTGCATCATGTTTGCATTTATTTCCCCAGTTAATTGGTGGACCAGCACTATCAAGGATCGCACGCACTTAAGTTATTCCTCATTTGCTTTGCTCTTCCTTCTCCTTTATCTGTGCTTCTCCATGATTCATTTCATAGATAGCTCTGCTTTTTGTCTTTCACTGTAATGTATTTATGTAAGAACAATTCATGGGTTTGAAATAGAGTTAGTTGTTCTTAATAGCACGCATTCTCAGGAACATCACTGTTCTTTTGCAACTTCAAGCGTTCCATGAGTTGGAGCAGTTTAGAGAGGCCCCGGCCAAGAACACGGTCGCTTTCTGCTAGGAACTGGAAAGACAAATTGCCTGAAAGAGTTAACAAGTTAAGTACAGGAAGTAAATGAAGAATGAGGAAGGATGGGATTAGTAGCCCTGCTGCTACAGACAGATAAACATGGGGAAGCACTGCAAAGATGTTGCAACTCAGACCTTCAAAGCTTCCCAGGCAATAGCAGCCATTAACTTCATCAGGATTCCACGACCTGAATATCTGGGAATGTAGGTTTGACAGGCTTGCCTGAGTTCAAAGATATGTTCAGAAGCAGAGTAAGGAACTGACCACAGATTTTGGAAGGACTGCTGAACAACGTTATGTGCCCTTTCTATATATGCAGATGGAGTGGAAAGGTAGAAGACATGTCTAGGGCAGGTAGGTATTTGATGACATCCCTATTGGGCATTGATATGCTGATGCACAGCTGTGTAAGAACAGCTTTGAGACTAGGCTTGAGGCTAAATGAAATATTCATTCCAATTGCATTTTAGCGTTCTCAGGAATGACTTAAGGAGAGTGCTGGCATGATAAGATTAGTTTGCACTCCAGAGTACATAGCAAGCAAATAAGACGCAATGCTTCACTTGCCATCTTAGTTCATGAGCCTTGACATACAAAGAGATTCAGCTTACCTAATTTTGGGCATCTTTATTGCAAACATCTGTATCTGAGCTGATTATTTAGAATACTTTTACAAACAATGGAGAAAAGGCACTTCTAAAGAACGACACATTTATTGGTGTTAGACATCTGCCTTGAAGTAAGAGTTATCTATTTCTCTCCTCTGGCCATAAAGACAGAGTCTAGACAACTAACTTATGCTAGAAATGTATGTTTTAGACCGCTTGATTTTGTCTGGTGAACACTTGCCTAGTTTAGGTAGGATGCCTAATCTTTAGACTGTTAAGTGGATGAATTTTACTTTCTGTGCACAGTGTGGCAATTCTTTCCTCTCTTGACTGTCCCCATGGTGAGTCTGCATGACTATTGCTGGGCAGACAAGGCCCTGGCCTTAGGGGCCAGGGGCCCCTAAGGGTCCCTTAGGGGACCCTTAGAGGCGTCCCCATAGAGGGGTTGAGATGTTCAGGATTCATGGAGAGGGTTAACTTGAACTAAATGAAGAGCAGAAACAAGGTATTTAATCTGAAGATAGTCCTGACATTGGCTGGATTTTATATTGCAGGCATAACTTGAGGATTAGAGCAAACCTTGGAACATCATTGCAATGAACTGTGTGTAGGTGATTTGCCTAGAAAGCAGACACGGTTTTAAACGTTTTGTTGTAATTCCAACCTTTCTTGTGTCTTAAGACTATTTGTAGCAGGAATTTGTTCAGCAAATAAGAGACCACAGAATAGTTGAGGTTGGAAGGGACCTCTGGAGATCATCTAGTCGAACCCATCTAATTAAAGCAGGGTCAAATAGCACAGATGGCCATGTCCGCTCAGGTTTTGAATATTTCCGAGGATGGAGATGCTATAACACCTCTAGGAAACCTGTCCCACCTTCCTAGTAAAAAAATTTTATCTTGTGTTTAAATGGAATCCCCTTTGTTTCAATATATGCTCATTTCCTTTTGCCCTGTCACTGGGCACCACTGAGAAGAGCCCTGTCCTCTTTACATCCTCTCATTAGATATTTACAAGCTTTGATAAGATCCCCCTTGAGCCTTTTCCTCTCCAGCCTGAACAGTTCCAGCTCAGCCAGCCTTTCCTCATATAAGGGATACTTTGATCCCTTGCAAACCTTTGTGGCCCTTCACTGGATTCGCTCCAGTATGTACAAGTCTTGTCCTGGGGAGCCAAGAACTGGACAGAGCACTCCAAATATGGTCTAACCAGTGCTGCGTAGAGAAGAAGGATTGTTTCCCCTGAGCTGCTGGTGATAATTTTCCAAATACAACCCAGGATGCTGGGTTCATGTTCAACTTGTCCACCAGGACTTCATGTACAATTTCTTACAAGAATGAGGAAGCCATCACATGTTATAGATGTTAATGACATGCTACAATCTCTGGGAAGTCCTGCAGAATCAGTGATGGCTATTCTATAAGAAACCAGAGAAAAAAGGGAGTCTGAAATGCCAAGATCTCACGTTGAATATTTTTCATATTTTAGGCTATTTGCATTAGCGTGCATCTATTTTTTTGTGAGAACTAGGCTATTAGTGAGTAAAGTTGTTGCTAGAAGATTATTTTAATTCAGTAGAAATGTATTTTTTTTTGTTTTAGTTTGGTCTTGGTTTTTTTTTTTTTCCTTTACTCCTACCGGAATGTTTCCATTTACTGACAGGACAGATTCCCTGCCCTAGGACTTCCCATGTCAGAGTGATAGATGTATTTTTTCAGTCACAAACTTGGATAGAGAGACAATGCTAGGTCAGCAACAGGGCAGAAAATGACGTAACATAGAAAGTTCAAAACCCAGCCCAAAGGCAGGAAGGTATTAGGTACTAAAAGGTACTAATTAGGTATTAATACTAAAGACTGCTGCCTTGAAAGGATGCTCATATCTTACAAAATTCTCTTCCTAGTAGTCCCTAATGCTCATGAGGAGCCTCTCTTTAGCTAAAATTGAGTGTGTTAATCCAAGCGATAACTTTTCTATCAGCTATATTGTTTTTTCTTTGGATAGCTTTGTTTGAGATTGCTGTACTGAACTCCAGCAGCTGTGCTCAGACATAAATGAGCCGCAAAACAAAATGATTCCAATTCAGAAGGGCAGTTCCATCTGAGCTACTAAAATCTCACTCATTAGGCTAAAAGTAGAGGACACATTTGAACTAAAGAGGAAAAAATATCCTAACATACACATTGGAACAATGCAGAGGTAGTTGGGTTCTTAAGTTCAGTTCATTCACAGTTCTTAAAGGATACAGCATCAGCTAAAAGCTGAGACAAATAGGGTTCCCAGATTCACTTGTACATTAGCTGTTGCCACTTTATCTAAAGAGGTACATAACAATGATGTGAACAGAACTGTAGATGTAACTCTAGTGGGACTTTGGGCCACAGCTTCTACAAGAAGGGCCAGAACTGTGTTTGAAGATGAGGGTCTGAATGAAGAGTAGTGTAATAGCCATTCATTGTTCCTGAGCTTGCTCAAAGTATAAAGGAAAGAATTATAATCATTATTTTTGTACCAATGGTATCATTTTTCAGATATTTGGTCCAGAATTTTTGAGTTTGGACAGGGAGATCTTCAGTTTTGCTGAAGGGAGCTGAAGGTCATTTTCATTAAAATTCAAATTTGGAATGAATTTCTGTAAGATTTTATTGCCTGCATCAGGTTCTTAGCCTTTCTGCAGGTTGGTGTAGGTTAAATGCCTTTGTATCGCTTCAATAGGACTAGCCAAACCCCTATCTTTTCTGAATCTGGCCACAGAAAAGAGTCAGAGATACTGCAACAAGAGCTGAAGACAAAAGGGTGAAATTGGAACAGAGCTAACTTTCTGCTCATACAAATTTTTCCATGCTGGGACCAACATTCTTTAGTCCTCAGGCATTTTCTCTAGTTGCAGTAACTTTTCTACCTGGGCATTTGAGTGGGTTGTTGTTCCTGTTTGCAGTGTCGAGCGTGATCAATCAAGCCTCAGAAGGGTTCTGCATCCATTGCTCATATCCTGCAAAAAACTAAGAGAGTTTACTATACTTTGTGCTTGGGTTCTCTGCTTTTGCTGTGATAGGCTTTTACTTTCGATCATTATTGTGCCAGTAAGAACATGTAAAAGAAGGCTTGCACTGGCTGTGTCTTAGTGCTTGGCACAAACAGGGTCTTTCCTCGGTGGGACAGTGTGTGTATTATTTTTTCCTTCGCAAGCCTCTCATCTGAAAACTATCATTGTCTGGCAGTTCTGCCTTGCCTAGAGTCAAGGTGCAACTGAATCCTGTGTCAGCTACCTGCCAGTAAAGCAGATGGGAGCCGAGAGACCAAGTGTTTACCAGCTATTGTTTTTCAAGGATTATTCCTAACAAAGAGTATTGGGATTCCCATCAATCCCGTGCTTACTGACCTGTGGCTGAGGATAGCTGCCAGCACTGATTCATCTCTAAAACGGATTTGCTCTCACAGCCTCTTCATGTCAGTAGCATGGGACAGACTGAATAAGGAATGCTGTGAAAGATCAAACACATACAAGAGGCTTCAAAAAGAAGTCTTTACCCTTTACTTAACATGCCATGAAATGGGCCTGAGTCTGCATTAGGATTTAGAGCTCTTTCCAGGTCTCTCAAAGGGTCGTGGTGCAAGCACGTAGGATGGAAACCCAGGTTGAGGGAGCACACATAAGGGGTGCTGTGCTTGACCTTAGCAAGTGAATCAAAATGCTCACACCCAGGGAGGTGCTGACTGCAACAAACCTCCATTTGAACCAGAGGGGCACCCAGAAAAACCGAATGCTAGTACGCCTGATCCACCTCAGTACACAAAGGTAAATATTTGTCTTTAAAAAAGAATATAGGGCTAGATCTTCAGTTACTGTGTTTCGGGTAACCTTTCCTGATATCGGTATACCCTGATTTGTACCCGCTAAATGCTGACTGTGTGTTTTGGTATGCCAGATGTAAAATCACAGTGGTTCGGCACGCAGTCCAAAAGCATTAGCTGTTTTTCTAGGTGCATTCCCATTAGCGTTTCAGTTCAACTCAGCACTGCTTTTCCCAGCTTTAGCTCCCTATCATCACCACATAATGCACACAGGTTCACATCACAGATGGGTCTCCTAGCACACAAACTGTATTCTGCTAGGAGGGAATTAAACCAGAACATGCACTGCAGCACCTAATGTGCAGTAGCTGCTAACAGCCCAAAGCACCAGATTAGAGCTAGCCCAAATTAAAACCTCTGGAAGGCATATAGTGTAGATGTCAAGTGCTCTGCATTGCTTTCTCTACATATCTCCTCATATGAGGCCTCACAGCTTGCTAACATAAAGCCAGCTGCTTACTCTTTTTAAATTAAAAGTTTCCCCAAGACCTTGCTTCAGCAACTTTCTTCTCTCCGCCTTGGAGATATCTTGCCCACTGCTCATTGTACATTAATCATTCTGTTGCACTTATGTGAACCCCTGCGATCAAGAGAGGCGAAAATCAAACCAAAATAAATTAATAATAATAATAATAATAATAATAAAGTGCCTTCAAACCATACAATTAAATAAGTAAACAGCAAGTGGGAAAGATCAGCGGCAAGGCATTAGAGGGTGTGACAAAGCCAAGAAACAGAGGGATTGAATTTTGAGGGACTTGGAAGCTGCTAAGAGAGCAGTTTTACACTCCAGCCCCAAAGCAAGTACTGTAAAATTCCATTTGATTTTTTTTTTTTTCTAGCTGGAAGCTCAAACACTGCCACATGCTGATAGTGATAAATCCAAAGAGGCACAACCTTTGCAAAGCAATTTTTATCAACACTAAGAGGATGCTGCCTCAGCAGCCTGGAAAGGCAGAAAATGTTGAGCTTCTTTTAACACATATGATAATTTTTGCTAAATTTTTGATAGAGCGGTGAATTTACTGCCGCATTGTAGAGTTTTATGGTTATTTCCATTCACTGCTAATTAAGGAGTGATGTTAAAAAGGCAAAATAGTGTTCCTAATATTTAGCTCTTGGGCAGGGTGTTACTTTTCTGAAAGGCCTTTCACACATGAGACTTGTGCAGCGAGGGCTCTGCCGTGTAAAATCACATTTATCAGCCAAGGGAATGACATTGCCAGAGGTCAGCTTGCTGTACCGCAATGAAGCCAGTAATGTTTTAAACTTCAGTATCGTAAGTTAGACACTTATGTCCACCCTTTGGTGCCTAAAAAGGTAGGTTTTCAGAGAAATGGATCAACTCATGGTGAAGTTAGTGGAAACAGCAGCTTCACAGGTTTCTGAAAATGCTTTATATAAGTGCCCAGTGTTAGATTTGGATTGCAGCCCCAGAGATATGACCCCTAAAGTCTGAGAACAGCTGCAACTAATTATACTGAGAGTAAAAGGTAGCTTTGAAAAGTCAAGGAGATATTCACTTTCTGATGCCTCAGCTGAGATACTGGGCCACGTGGTTAGATTCAATTCTAGGGTTAACTGGCACTTAAACACTACATTTACGTCATCTCCAGAGCAACCTAGGGGTCTGCTTCCATATTTATCCTGAAGAACCTCTGGTTAGGTAAGTCTGAACGTACTGGTCCCTAATCTTGTGTTCTACCAGATCCAGATATTTGGACTCCTTAAGTGTTTCCTCTTTGACTGTCCATGCGACAAGAGAGCACCTTGTTTGTATCCGCAGGATAGGCTCTACACAAATGCAATGCCATAGATACTGACAAGGTGGCCTCTCGCCATTTCTCTTGTCAATTAAAACATTTTCCAGGTTGTTGAACATTTATGCTGAAATTCATTTATATTGAAAGGATTCATGAAAAACCCAGCCTCCCTAAGAATATCCTTTTCATTAGAATAAAGACCAAGTTTCCAATTCGTCAAATAGCAACTTTTTCACATAGTTGAGACCCAAGTTTTCTTACTTCCTCCCCTCCCTTTTTAATCTCCTCCTTTCAGCTCCCCATATTGGGAACCCAAATAGATTCTTCTTTCCTACAAAATTCTGCCACTTCCCACATCTTTACGTGAAACACAGGTGTTCCAATTTAAACCTCTATATTATCATTATTCCCCACACATTCGGACAGAGATCTCGGTGCCATAACTGTGGATATCTTCCATAGTCCTACTATCCATCCCAGACTGAGGGATACCTAATACTGATGTCTGCATCCTAAGATGCAGATCTTAAGTTCAGGTCCCCAGATGTCAAGGCTGCTGCAGAGTGGACATCGATCAGTTTTAACTTCATTTTTAGTTAAATACTGTTATTTCATTTATTGCTGATGGAGACACTGAAGCCAAGGATAAATCATCTGCTAATTTGTAAAACATTTGATATTTGGCTCACAGGTTAGATTCAGTCCTTCTGAAATAATTCATCAAATTATCAGTCTGGGTCAGGTAAAGGATTCTCGGGAAAGAAGACAGAGAATGAGCTTGAATATATGAATTATTCTGGTAAAACAGACTCTGTCATCCTCTTTCTCAGGAGTTTCTTGCCTTTCCCCCTCTGTTTATCTAACTTAAAATGTGTTAGCCACTTGACCAGAATATTGACACCCCCCACTTTCCATTTATGTGTTAGAACTACTCATTCTTATGTATGTCAGGTCCTAACATAAGAGCACTTACACTTCTGCTAATGCAGTGGGCCAAAGAGTGGGAATACCTGCACCTTGAACCCAAACGCTTGGCACCTGAGGCTGAGGACTTCAGTATGGAGATTGAGAGTATCAGTAAGGAGGTTGTGGCAGCTTATTTCTGCCAGAGGATATACACATTTTTTTCTGTATTTTCTTTCTTTTCAGTCTTTCTCTTTCAGGCATTAGGAAGATTTTAATACCAAAATATTTGCAATATTGCTTTTGAGATAGCAAAGAGATGAGGAGCACCTGATTACAGTTACTACTTGCAAGAGAGGCTATTCTTTTTGAAGGAGAAAACTTATAGCCTAGCTTAGGAAATTTTCACTTGAAGGCTGTGCTGATGCTTTATAATACGGCTGCCACTGTGTCACCATGGACACATCATCATCTTACTGAGGTCTCAGAGATGTAGGCAGCTGAAATTCCAGCAGAGTCAGCTCTACATGTCACTGTGGCTCACAGAAACTAACTCCTAGCAAAAATGAAGAGCTCAGTAAGAAGTTAAAGACTCCTCTTTTCAAGAGTGCTTCAGGCAAGAAAGAATACCTATGAACACAATCAGTTTGGGAGTTATACTAAATAGCTACTAGTGAATAGGAACACCTTTTCTTGCAGAGACCCTGTTTCCCATGTTGCAAGCTGTTTTTGCCTTTATCCAGTAAGGACAATGACATCTGTGCCAGTCTATTGTGCTCCTAACTTCTGTTTCACACTGTGCTCCACTTTTCCTGAGATTTAATTGCTGACATATTGATTCAATTCCTAACACCCTACTTCTGTACTTTGTGATAAACTGAATGAATTTAACAGCCTAGTTTATTAAATCCTGGACTACAGGAGATGACTACTGCTTTGAGAGGGGAGCCTGGTGAAATCCACAGAACAGGCATCAGGAATCCATATCGCACAGCTTGGGAACCACAGTTCCCAAGTGACATATCACACTGTCTTTAGGGAACACCAGCTGAATCCCAGAAAATGCTCGGTAGGGTGAGGGAACTGAAAAAGGATGGTCTATATTGCTCTTGTGCTACCCAGAGAATAAAGACTAATTAGGTGCTTTACCAAGTCCAGTCGGCTAAGCTCCCTTTGCCCTCAGTGGAGAGACAGGTAACATACATAGGGTGATCCAGTGCTCTGGAGATGCTCTTTTTCTTCCTGCCATGCAAGCAAAATTGATTCAGATACTTCAGCAAATTTCCTACAGTTAGTTAGGGGGCACCTGAGTTTTAAGATAAAAACAAAACAAAAAAGCAAGCAAACAAAAAAGCCCAATCTTTCAGTAGAGCTTTTGCTATACAAGCTTCAGTTTTCGCTTGAAGAAGTGAAATGCAAATCAGGGGCTACAATCTGGAGCCTTAGCAACAAATAAATTTAAGCTATTGAAGAAACTAATTTTGGGCTAAGCTATTGAAGGAAAATTAAGTTTGGGCTAAAGCAGTAGGAAATTAAAATTACAGCTGTCAGGACTGAGTGCTTACTGTTCATCTAGAGACTCAAACCTAGGTGCATATTTATTTCTGCATGGGCTCAGGAAGCTTTAAAACATGGGTCCAGCAGGTAGGACCTAAATAAAAGAGCTGAGCAACTGTTTAGAATGAGATGGAGTGAAAATATTTTAACAGGGTGGACAGCCTCCCTGCTTGCTAAAACGGTTACTCTCCCTTGCCTTCACTGAACATCATATCCAAATTCAGACACCTGAAACTGGTTTCTATCACAGGCCTACACTGTGTTCACAGCCAGTGAAGAAGCATACACATTTTTTTAACTTGTGTTAAACCTATGTCACACTAGAAAATCTCCAGATGTCTCTTCCAACCTCAGACATCCTGTGACTCTATTACATATTGGATGGCTAAGGTGAAGGCAAGTGAAAATGACAGCTGAGACTTAGGTATCTAACTTCTAGGTGCCTGTGTCAGGGCGGATCAATCCCTTCAGGAGTAACCTTTCAAGGAGGAATAGGCTACGGACTTACTATGACCAATACTAATATCTGGTTACTCTACTACATTGATGCAGAAGGTCAACATCCTCCACATCATTCTCTTTTTCTCTCCAATCACTCTCTTTTTCAAGCTTTCACAAAGTTTTGAAGAGTCAAAACATAGGACTGACAGGGCTCTGAGTTCATTCAAGCCATCACAAACCCTTGATGCAATATTTTATTCCTCTCCTTGTACGTGCTGAGCTCTGTGTTTGGATGTCTTGTCTCAGCACGATGCAGGAAAAATGTTAATGAGGCCAGGGAATCGCGTTGTCAGTATGGTGGTCCACCCCACGACCAGGGAGAGGGGGCGCAAATACCAGGCCATCCACAAGCGCTCCAGAGGTGTGAGGGGACAGGGAAGGCTGTTCTTCCGCTGTCAGGAGGCTGGACCAGCAGTCTGAGGGTGGACAGGAGTTGTCATTCTTCACTTCCCACTGATCCCAGAGGCCCATCTGACAGTGCTGACACTCCACGACGGCTCATTGATTTCAGCTGCTTATGGAGAATAAGCTTGTTTACGCTTCAGCCCCAGTCCCTCAGAACACATTATGATTCCGGCTCTCCCTGTATGAATTCATTGTCATTTTTCTGCCTTGTTGGGGAACAAATTAAACAAGGCAGAACCATAAGCTTAATAAAAAGGGTAAAGTTACTTCTCTGGCTGGCAGCACATCTGATGGGAGCCTTAATTTGCTTTTTTCTTTTCTTTTTCCTTTTTTTCTTTTTAGTATTAAAAGGCTGCTGTTGTCTCCTGCAGTTTGTGAGCCCCACTTGAGCAATGAACAGTTTGGACTTTCCTGAACTTTCATTTATTATTATTAAATAGAACTTTGGAATGGCCAAGATTTAATGACGACACTGAGTTCGGTTTGTGATTTTATTTACTTACTTGATTCTTATTTATGAGGACTTGGCCAGGTTGTGAAGTTTCTCAGCACTGAAATAAAGCATTGTTACAATCAAGCAAGGAAGTAAAGTGAAATAAAGGTGATGTGAAAGCAGTTTGCTTGCTTATTCATTTAAATTGATTTTTCTTTACTGGCTAAGAGCATCTATTAAAAGAACAAAGCCAAAAAGAAAAGAGAAAACTTGAGTTTGGAAGTACATTTTGTACAAACCTTTAGGAGTTAAATGATCTACAATATCTCTGTTTCCATTAATGATAATGGCATTTTTTGCAATGGACTTCAGCAGGGAGAGAAGAGAAGCAGGAGAAAACAGACCAACAAAACAAAAATCAGCATTCGTAATTAGTGTTTGTCGACTCTCGTAATTTCATCGAAGTATAGAAATCACTCAAATACTTAAAAATCCTGGAATCTCATAATTACGAGCAGTTTTTTTTAAAAAAAAAGATTTCCTAATCTGCATGACTGCAGAAGAAATTTTAAGTTCCAATGGCTAAAGAAATAAGGCAAAGTAAACAAATGTAAAATATGTTAATTTTATGCTGATCTCTTGATTATCATGTGTTATGTTGGCAGTGCTGAAATAATTAATGATTTCTTTTTGCACAGCAAGGGCCAGATCTTCAGGTGATATAAACTGATCAAATAACATTGCTTATCAAACTGTAACTGAGCTGAGTCAATTTATACCAGTTAAAGATATCAATTTTAATTAAAAATCATGACTTTAATGTATATTTTAACAGGACATAAATTGCATTCTTAAAATTGTCAGTTATTTTTGATTTTCATCTCAATTGTTCTCTCCCTGATCTTTTCTGTGATCTCAGTGAATATTCTCTTTACTTAATTTTTCTCTTCCCGATCTCTACTTTTCTAAGATCTCTTTAGTTAATTTTTCTTCTGTCTTCACCTTGAGCAAATAGCAGATTTGTTTCCTTTATGAAAATACTTTTTTCCCCCACTAGGGACTCATGCTATTTCATTAAAAAAAAAAAAAAAGATTCAAACAATTGCAAGCAGTGAAGTTATCACCTCTCCAGAAACTACAGCTTGTAGGTTGAGCAGTCTAAGAAGTTCTGGGTAATTTAATGTGATGGTGTCAGATATTTGCGCCTCAGGTGTTTTCCCCAACAGTTTTCCAGCCACATACACGTGTATGTGGTGGTGGCACCTGGCCTGACCAGCCAGCGTATTTGGACTGATCAGTCAGGATTCTGGAGAGGAGAATGAAAAAGCCTTTAAGATTTGATCTAATTCCTCATCTTTAGCTTAAACTGAGCCTTAAAATAATCTTCTTAAGGCGTGGAGGATCGTCTCAGCTGTCAGCTACATCTACATCTCAGCTGAGAAGTTTTTTAAGCTACGCTACCTTGTCCCTTTGTAACTGTGCAAACATATCTGCGGATTGTTTCCTTTCTCCCACTTGATTTTGCCTTTAAAGTTTTGCCTTTAAAGTTTCCTCGGTCTCTTTCATAATTTCATCTCAGTTTCACATTCATTTACCCTTCCCTTCCCTTCCTTGCTCCTCCTCTCCTCCTCTCCTCTCCTCCTCTGCTCTCCTCTTCTCTGCTCTCCTCTTTTCTTCCTCTGTGCTATTTCTTTCTCTATCCTCCTCCCTGAGTGTGTATATTACTGATGTTATATTGACTACATGAGTATAATGCAACACTACTGGTGTGACACTAGAGCAAGTTAATATGATGTGAATTCACGAAGTATGACTTCAGACTACGATTGCTGTAGGCAAGGTGCTTTGTCTTCATTAATTCTGGAAGATGCCAGTTGGATATTTCCTACATAAACCTTCCATCATGCCTAACCTAGGCAAAGTCACCTTCTACAGAGGTCTACAAGTATTATCTTGTTAATGTTGAAATAGAGATTATATTTAATCTTCTCTTTTGCATGTCTCAACTATCTTCAAATAAGAAGTCCCTCTTGACTGGACTTTGGTGTCCTCTTTGTATAGGTGAAAATTGCCAGCAAATCTGTTCTTACTTGGTTTTAGGTCCTTTAGTTCTTGACCATCCTTGGACAAGTTCATGGAAAGTGATCGGCCTCTCTTTTTAACAGTCCTCTGTGCTAAAATGGGTGTTAGGCTAGTGAAGGGGATGCAGTGAGCAGTGGTTTTCCCTCTGTGTCTGGGAAAGCTATGAAATACCTTTGATTATACTTCTCTGCTGTGTATCAGAGCACAACATGTGGAACTGTGTTGGTTTTTACTCCAAACTGAAGGAAGATTTGGATTCAGAAGAAATGTTTGCCAAAAGAATATTTCTTGACAGTCAAGGACTTATTAAAACTTTTTCATTTGCAGGTACAACATTAGGAACTCAATTTTCCAGAAGATTTTTTTTTTCTATTCTTCTGGGTTCTCTTTGTTTTTCATTAAAAGACTAGAGAAAGTTTCACTAAAAACTCAAGTGCTTTTAACAGAATTTACATTTGTAGAGTTTAAAACCTTTCTGTAGAATAATAACAATAAATAGTAACAAGATACTAGATACTAAAAATCTAACTGAAGTTAGACTACTGAGTAGTTACAGATTTACTATTTTCATAGCACAACAGTATTTCATTCAGTGCAGAAGCCATGTTTTGCTTTTTATATACTATTCTGGAGTTGACTTTGTATCCATAGCCCAGGAATGACACTAACTTTCTTTTTTTTTTCGCTTCTGGCAGATTATTCTCATTAGCATCACTTATAAATCCATAAAAATGAAAGAGTACCGGTCTAGAGATACAGTCATAGAGACATAGAGATTGGGAAGTGACAAATAAAGCACCATTTGCTAAAGAGCAGACTGTCAACCAGAAGTGACAGACAAAGCCAATTACCATATGCAAATGAGCTAGTATTCATAACATAATTACAAAAAAAGAAGCTGTATTTGTCAAAAGTGCTGCCATTCAGGACTGATTCTCTAGCTCTTTAAAACCTATAGATTTCCAGATTTTATGAACCTCTGCATCACCTTTTTTTAGAATGGTAAAATGTACTTCTTCTCAAACCCATTTTCCCTATGGTTTAATGCTTTTATTTATTTCTTCACACGAAAACGATGAGTGCCTTTAAAAATAGATAGATTATTGCCATTTGGGATCCCAGACTAGTCCATCTACTCTGCCTTCCCTTCACCCAAAACACGACAGATGCTTCAGGGAAGATGCAAATAATCCTCCCATATGATAATTTGCCTCTTTTTTTTTTCCTACTGCCCTACAGTGGAGACTTTGTCTGACTTAATTCAAAGCCAAAGTTCTAGCTGACTTGAACATGGTCAGGCCTCTGTTCACTGCCTTTAAAATGCTGGGCTGGGTGAAATTCATATGATCGTGAGGTTGTTTTGGTGTCAACAAGTAAAAGCATGCTGTAATGCAGTTGCAAATGGTGTGCATTCATCACAGTTCAATGCAGAGTAGTCAAGACAGCCACAGTCATGCTTGTTTCTTTGCCAGTTGTGAGCATCGGCACCAATGATGTCTATCTACAGACTGGTTGGTCTGCATTACCTTTGCCTGTATTCACATGTGGGATACTTCTGGAAGAATAAGCATATGCACTCTGTTACGGTTTGTCTACGTATGGAATTTATTATGAAGTAAGTGAGGAGATGAATTTGAAGCTTGGTAGTTATTTCACACTGGATCTGATATAGAAACATTCTGCATTTCCAAGGGATAATGGCTTGATCTTCACAAAAGCACTGCTTGGGTGCTGTTTCAAAATCTCTTTAAACACAGCTAGGAGGGGCTGGTGTCATGATCCTACCATTGCCCTTAATGGCTATGGGCAAGCAATGAGCCAGAGAGAGAACTGTCTTCCAGGAAACTAACCCTCAAACACCCAGTGATTCCTTTCCATCCAGGGCCATTCTCTTACTTAACACTGGAGCTCATACAAAGAAGACAGCAGGGAGGAGAATGGGTGACCTAAAGGGGTAGTGAGGTGGGATGACAGTTTTTTGTGGCCCTATGTTCAGTTGAAAATGGCTGTGGAAGCCGGGTCACAGCGTTCAATAAGAGCAGTCTCAGGCAGGTGAGTGGAGAAGTTAGCCATGTCATCTGCCCTGCACGTATAGATTTCAAAGAGCTGATGGACTTAGGAAAACCAGTGAATGGTTTTCCCAGTGAGAAGAAAGAGCAGATTTCGAGGAATGAGATCTGCTGCCCCCCTTCTCTCAGAGAGTGCTGACATGCTCATTTCTTGCTTGCAAATTTCAGTATTTCTCCAAGCTTTTAGTTTCCAGAGCAGAATTATGAAAGCTGTGAGTTCTGGTTTACAAAGTTTCTGTCAGTGCTTTACTAGCAGTGCCCTGGCTGAACATATTTCACTGTGTGTGATGGCTGTATTTAGTAAAAGCAATGATGCTGACAGTCTGCATGATGGAAGCCCTAATCTGTGCGGTGTCATGCTCTATGCATCACCAAAAGGGAATCTCTAGTGACTCATTAATGAGAGGGAAATAGTGACATTATTATTATTATTTATGACTTATCCTGCTCCACAGATGTGCGAGGCACTTTAAAAAAACAAATAAAGATGGAATCCCTGCTGTAGCTGAAACTACAATTTAAGAGATGTTTACAGATGCTGCAGTTCTTCAGATTGTTCACGACCAAAGTCTGTTATTTCCACTAGCATATCAGCCTTCATCTAAAAGAAAGAAAGAAAATGAAAGGAAAGCTGACAAGAGATCCAGAAAGCCATTCTCGGTACTGGCTATTGATTTAATACGTCTCAGATGAGACACCTTGCCACGGGTCCATCTGTGGGATCGGTGGCTCTTACAGAAGGTTCTTTGGATGGGAGAAGGCCATATCCTCAGAATAAGATCTTCAAGCCCTAAGCTTATTTTCTCAGTTGGTTTAATAAGGGCAAAGTTTGCTAAGGTTCATGCCATGTTGCAAAACCTATCTGTTCATTTAATCACTTCTTACATGAAAGTTCTGCCTGATCTTAAAAACGTCCCTCAAACTTCTCTCAATTCCACTCAGTTTCCAATAACACCTTGCACACTTTGCATTGCTGTAAATTTTATACAGCTAACATCCCTCTCCACTCTAGACTTTAGCTTCTTATAATATATATTGCTATGGCTTTTTCCTTCATGGCTTTTTATTTGATGTTACGGAACAGCTTGCAAAACATCTGGCAGTAAATGGTTTATATTTTGAGGCTATCATTTCGCATGAGAAACTTTCAGAGAAGTCAGTGAGTTGTGTATGAAAATCTTTGCATAGCCCTCTGTACTATTATGGCAAGCGAAAAGAAATTTTTCACACTAAATCAAAATCACAAAAAAGGTGGGGATTTTTCCTCTCTTGCCAGGACAAATGATTTTTATGACAGAAAGCACTGGTTCTCATTTTGCTATAGCTATAGCGTTGTATAAATTTTTTCTGGTCCTGGATGGAAGTAGAATGCTATTTTCAGCAGCACGTACCCACTTAGAGCATTACATCAAATGACCCAAGGGAGTAAAGTTTTACTGAACCTGGTGAAGCTATGCTGATCTACAGCTATTGCCTAACAACTGCTTCTGGGCAATGCAATAAAGCTGCATATAGTTAAATCATCGTGTAGATAGTGAAAACAGTGAGGCTATTTTATAAAACCCATGAAAAAATGGGATTGCTAAGAATGCCCAGATGCTACAGCAGAACCTCTGGGCTTCTTGTGGCGGTAAGAGGGTGGGCATTGCTTTTATTGACTGTTTTAAAGAAAACTGTCTGGAGAAACTACTAGAATTTAAATGATGGAATGAAATATTTGTAGTTATATATACAGTGTAGATATTTAACAAGAGAAAGAGAGAGCTTTATATCTGAAAACCTACAGACTAGACTCAGCTGAAATAAATATCATTAGGATAAATACAATTATTAGGACGAATAAAGTTTCCAGTTGTATTTATATCTAGAATTGCCCCTTCTTCCAGTATGCGAGGCAAGACAGCATAACTAATGTACTCTAGCTTCAGTATATGAAATATTTCATTCGCTCTAGACCTTGCATCTCAAATATGGGTACTACGGCAACTTATGAGGAGTTAACACTCAACAACACACAAATAATTAGAGCTTAAGTAATCAAATACAGAGGACGCTTCACTCACGGCTTCATGAGGATCCCTGTCAGCAATCATAAAAAGCCTAGTGAGCAGCACAGACATCATAGACCAAGCACAGCAAGTGATCATCTCTTCCAATGTAAAATGAAACAGCTTAGGTATAGTAATCAGTATATAATAGAGGAAAATCCTCTTTTTTTTAGTCTCTCTCCTTTTGCTTCTTTTTCAAAGTTACTTTGAATATGCCAAATGCAGGACGAGACAGAAAATCTTCAAACAGAAAAGGCAGAAAACAAGAAAAGAAAAAATCCTTTAAGCTCAATGATGTATTTTTCAATGCCTTTTTTTTTCCTCTTCCATTTTCTTTTGACCAGCCTTAGGCTCGGGCTTTGATCTATTTTTCAGTCACCAAGGTCCCTTATCAGAGAAAACACAAGAAAGGGAAAGTGAGAGATACAGACAGAATGACAAATAGATGCACCCTGAGTCACCATGCAGTGGCTTGTCTGCACTTCAGCCTGTCTTGAGCATAAATTCTATCTGGAAACAATCTGCAATGGGAATGCACAGGACAGAGAAAGAAAGCTTTGTCCTGAGGGCCTAAACCAACCCCCTGCTGATTGCAAAGATCCTCCTTTTTGGTATGTAGAAGGCTGTTTAGCTTCACCTTCAAGAGGATAAAACAATACCATGTAATGTCCTAATATTCCCTAGATACTCCTTTTTCAGCTTCCCTCCCTTCCTGCAGCCTGGGTTAACTCTCTGTCCCCCCACATGCCATTTTTCATGCATGTCTACACCTCTAACTTCCAGGAATCATTTTTTCTGGCACATTATAAGGTGTACAGAACAAAACTGCATCTAGACCAGTATTCTTTCTCTAACACAGGCCAGGGATGGACATCTGGAGAAAAGAGTGGGACCAGAAAGCGGTTTCTGTACTTCACTTCCAAAGTTTTGCAGGACTTCCTGAAGTGGAGGTGGCAGCTTCATGTCTAGACATCCTCCATGAATTCTCCTAGAAATATGCAGGCACCTTTACAATCACTGCAGCTTTTAGTATTGATCATCTCCTTCAGCAAGGAATTTCACACGTGTGAGGGGTCATTTTGTTTGTTTTGAACTTGCTATGTGCTAGTATCATCTCATGCCTTTAAGCTCCTGTGCTATACATTGGTCTGCGTTCACCTTCTCCTCTTCACTCTTGCTCTGCACTTTTTCTTCCCCAGCCTGGAGAATCGCAGTTCCTTAGCTGTTTTTGCACAGACAGCACTTCATACATTGGTGCTCTCCTTCTCTGCACCTTTTGTGCTTCTGCTACATCCTTTGTGAAACAGAGAGAAAGAAATGCACACAACATTGAAGATGAAAGCCCACCATAGATTTATACACTGGCATAATAACATTCTCTATTTTTCCTCTATTCATTTCCTGATAATTTTTAACATTTGATTTGCTTTTTGATGGTGACAGAATACTGACCTGGTGTTTTTATGGCACTATCTATTACATCTCCAATATCTCTCTCTTGCAAGATAATAGTTGGCTCAGAGTCTATCATTTTATAACTAAAGCTTTATGACTTTTACCTGTGTGCATTACTTTACATTTATATTGAATTTCATTTGCCATTTTATCGCTCAGCCACTTGGTCTGTATAGTCCTTCTGCAAATTTTTTGCAGTCAGCTTTCATCCTTACTAAGTCAAGCAAGTTAGTATCATCAACAAACTTTGTGTGCTCTCTCTGTGCCTCAGAGAGCAGTGCATTTTCACGACATTTTCAGACAGTTGATTCAGGACCATTGCACTTAGTGAAGTGAGAGAAGCCTCAGCCTTCCAACTAGAATTATTTTTGGCTTTTTACTTTTGATGTTTCCTCAGTTTTGCATAGTTAGCTGTAGGCCACCATCTTCCCATCTATTTTTATCTGCTTTTTCACTCTTTTTTTCTTCATACTCATTCTTCTGAAAGAGTAATTTCATTATTCATGTTTTGAACATGCATAGTTTTTTGAGATGTAGTTTGGAATAGATATATTCCATAAAGCCAACAAAGCTTTCTCCAGAATAACCTGCACCCCTAGGGAAACTAACAAACTTAAATAAAGTTAGATTAAAAAAAATACAGAGGTGACATTGTATGCTTAGTTGCCGCATCAGACAAAGGTGGTTAAAGAATATTAGTTTTCTTAGCCAATGGTGCACACTGAGTGATGTGACCAGCAACATATCCAGCCACTTTGATTCCTTACGCAAATGGCCATGTACAGACTTCCACCTGGGACAAGAGTATGTAACTTCAGAGGAAAGTGCAGAATGAACTTCTCATTCTTGCTTCAGGATCCCGGATAAAATGCTTTAAATTCTCTGTCATTTCAAAACTTAACTCTGCCATAGTAACTCTCAAGCATCATTCTTCAGGAAATGCAATCCTGACTCTTTTTCTTCTCTTTTTTTCTCTACAGGTGCTTACAGCTCAAAGAAAGCAGGTGAAATGCTGTAAAGCAGGTACTGCTCTCGCAAAGCAAATGGGCATGTAGGAAATCTGGAGAAAGGATTCAACTGTTGCCTGGGTGAGCTGATGAGTTGCACTGTACCGTGTTTATAAGACCACTTTACATGTTTTTGGAGCCCTTCATAGTCCTCTCAATTCTTAATTACTCCCACTAGATTTGCACTTCCAGCTAATAAGGTTATTCTAGTGAGCTCTTCCCCTTTCAGATTGTCTATAAATATACCATTATATCCTCTAAGTCTTATTTAAACTTCCTGAGGCACAGTAACAACAAACTTCCCACCATAGTTAGCAGCAGATTTCAATGCAACTGCTCATGAGTATGGACTCTGCGATTTAGCACAGACAAATGACTCTGGTGTGCAAGCTACTGCACCGTTAAACTCTTTCTACAGTAAGAATAGAACATTATTCTTTCTCCTTTTTTCTCTATCTCTTAGCCAGATTTTAATCCATGTGAAGTCTTTACCTCTCACTCCACGGTTACCAAGTTTCCCTAAGAGTTTCTTGTTAAGGGCTTTATCAAAAGTCTTTTGAAAAGCTGAATTAATTTTATCCACCATTTCTCCCTTATTCACTATTTTGTTAACTCTGAATTCAGAGCATTAGCAGTTTAGAGAGGTGCAATTTGGCCTTGAAAACCCAAGCTTTTAGACTTACCATGTTATATACATTGAATTAATGTATAAATATATCTTTCACGATTTTCTCAGCTATTTTTTGTGCTGCTAAAGTATGTCCTGCATGACTGTAAAAGATAATCACCTTTAGTGTTTTGTGAAAGATTTGTGCAGCTTTGGCTACAACCCAGTTTTCCAGGGCGTCAGCTTTTTATTTTGCATTTTTAAAAATAAATTGTGTATCTTTAAAAAAGCAGTTTAGCTGCTTCATTATTTAGGCCCTCAGCGCTTCCAGACAACTGAGACCCAGAAATGGTGATTAACTGCAACGTAATATGTTGTGTTATTTCAGTACCTTTTTTTTTTTGTTTTGATTTTGGGCTCTTAGAGAATGTCTCACCTTTGCTTCATGTTGAGAGTAACATCTATTTAATTTTTCTTTAAAACAAAGGTTTACCCTTATTCACAAATGTCAACGCACTTTTTGAGTAGACATTTTGTGATGGTGCGTGAAGAAACCACGTGAGGAGGAGCTGAGTAACCAAGCTGAGATAATGGGCAAAACACAGGCATAAAATAAAGTCAACATTGTGCATTGATTAGAAGAGGGATGTGGGAAGACTGAATTACTGAGATTCAATTCAAGTTATACCCCTGCCTTGCCACTCACCCTCAGGCAAGTCATTTAACCTCTTCAGCATAATTTCCCCAGCTCTAACACAGGAGTGATAATGTTTGCCAACCTCCTGAGCATGTTGTAAGGAATAATTAGGTAAATTTTTGAAATTGTTATAATTATGCTAATTGATTGAATATAAAACCTTTTTTTCCACCTTGGAGAGGTAAGCACAAGGAGAAAAAAATAAGGAAAATAAATACTTCATGATACTGGAGAGGGCAAATTATTCCCTTTGAGACTGGGCCAAATACAGCCCTGGAAAGCTAGCAGGAATAGGATTTACTTAGAGCTGGATATACATTTGAAGTAATTTGGTGCAGTTCCACCAAAACCAATGGAGCAGTTATTTACACCCCTTGGAGCTCTGGTTCATTTAGTTCAATGAAGTTAATGTGAGTTTGTATGGATGCAAAGCAGATCAGCATTTAGTTCAGTGTTAAGGTAGAATATACTCCCTTTCTATTCCCACGGTGGTATGTAGCAGAAATAGGCTGTGGCACTCCAACATTTAAAAAATGGAAGGAGAAGGGCAAGGGCAAGAGCAAGGGTAGGGAGAAGGGGAAAGGGAAGGGGAAGGGGAAGGGGAAGGAGAAGGGGAAAGGAAAGAAGAAGAAGGAGAAGAAGGAGAGGAGAAGGGGAAGGAGAAGGAGAAGAAGAGAGAAAAGGGAAGGGAAAGGGGAAAGGAAAAAGGAAGGCAAGACAAGGCAAACAGAAGTGAAGTGAGAAGCAGGAAGCAAGATAAGGAGAAGCAAAGCAAAGAGGTTCTATATGCAGAGAAATTTTTTGTTATTGATATACAATCTTATTTTAATTTCACTAACCGCTAGAAATTTGCCTGAACTTCTGATCCTTATTGTGCCAGACACTGCAAAAATATAAGAAGCTAGGAGGATGCTGAAGCCATATTATGCTCAGCTTTTTTGCACTCCCCTTCCTCCTGCACCTCAGCGACTTTGCTTATTGACGAGCAAGCAGAGTTCTGGGATTCTGAGCTCTTCTGGCTGGGAAGCAGCATACTCCAACTATATTTTCTGTACTCACCTCAGTGTTTCCTTCTTTGCGCCAGTTCAGGCCGAATGCAGCACAGAGATAAATGGAGAGACAATAGCCTGTTCAAAGAGCTTCCAACAGAAGCAGACAACTGCCAACAATGGGAGCAGAGAGGTAGCATGCCTGAGCTCTCAGGCTGGACCAGAATTAGAAAGTGAACCAGCAGTTCCTCAGATCCACTTGCCATTACACCGCATTGTGCAGACAAAACGCAGCAGCTAATGACACCTTCCTTTGTTGGGTGCTGGAATTTGAGAACAGTGGTGCTCCAGGATTAATTGCAGCTTTTGGAAATGCTTCATGTTATCTCTCTGGAACAAGTGGTGATGATTTGTTTCTGCTCTGCAAGTTTAGATTGGTTTATTTGAAATATCATGAGGGTAAAGGAGTTTTATGGAGGTAAAGAGGAAGAATTATCACTGTATGTTAAAGGAAGAATTATCACCAGTACTTATAATAGCAAAGGAAGGATTATCACTTGCAAAAAAGCTCAGGAGGATTACTTGGAATTCAGAAATGTACCATAAACAATCCTTATCTCCTACAGAATGCTAGTATATATTTTACAATACAGTTGGCTCCAGTGTTCTATGAAAAAATCATTCAACATCAGATGCTTTTTAATAATGCAATTTGAATTTAACCGTTCTGAGTCTTAGAATTAAATTAATATTCAGTTGTCATGAAACCAAAGAAGCTGCTGATGAAAGGAACAAGAAAAAGCATAGTAAATTTATTTCAATCAAATTCTAATTTTAAATCTTTGTATCACTATACCTTCTGCAAGTTATCAGTAGTTCCATAACAGCAGAAGAGCTGTATGAGCATACGAGATCACCTAGTAAACTAGTTCAAAACACACACTCCAATTCCTTACAAGTTAAGCACAAAGCACAAGGTTAAGCAACTTTTTTTAAAGTAAATGGTATGTTCATAACTTCTCTCAGTCACAGTCATAAAAATCAAATGATTAAATGTTGTTCTTATCTTACAAAAATACACATCCTTCAAACACACTCACAAACATGCACGTCATTTTTACAGAAATTAAAGTACAACACAGCTAAGGTTAAGAAAAAATAAAGAAGAATATACAATACAAAACCATGTATAGATTTCTTCCGGTGAGAAAAGACAGAAAAGAGAATTCTTCCACTTACGATAAAAGCATTTCATATTCTCCTTAAGGTGCTTAGATACTATGAAGATAAGCAGCATAGAACACACTGAAAAATTCTAAAAGATCCCAGTCTTGATAGTGACTGTGTAAAGACACTATCCCCCTCTGGAACAGATGGAATTATCTGAACTGAAATTTGTTATGCCTCTGGTAATTTATACTGACATTTATATTTATAGATATAAAAACAAATCTGTAAATCAGAAAAAGAATTCTAAGACAAATTCAGCACCACTTCTTGTGCTGTTATTCACTTGGGTTTGGGTGTGATGCTCTATCTTCTTTCACACCTTTTTTTTTTTAACTTTGACTGGTATCTTTATAGAGTCATAGTATGACTAGTTATAGTGCATCCTGCTGGGCATTACACAACAAGCAAGAGCCTTGGGTCTTTGATCAAGGTGTTTCCTATTGCACCAAATTCTTGATTATTAGAGAAAAGGGAAATCTTCATCAAAATAACATAGTAGTAATGGATTCTTCCTGGCTTCCAAGTTAGGAGAACACTTATACTATGAGTTTGTTCTGAAATAACTGTTTTACAGTACAGTTCTGGTGATGGAAATTAGAGTTGGAATTACAAAGAGAGAGAACTGTGAAAAGCAAAAATTGGGGATGCTGAGATGCTTAGGATCAGTAAGTAGGATAATTAAAATTGTTTTGCAAAAAGGATTGAAAGTTCATGCAAAGGACAATTTATTTTAGATAAACTGGCTATACATGTCAATTTTGAAGGATGAGGTTCAAATTCTTAAGAAAAGAGCTAGGTTGGGAACTTCATGCTTTCCTATTGATGCATTTCCCACACTTAGGAAAATTAACATCTCTTGTTCAAAGTACAGATCAATCATGGACAAAGCTACTTCCCCCAAGTACATCCAGCAAAGTATCTCCTATTTCACCTGGAAGATCACCTCCAGGATATAGCAGTGGAGGTAAGTCAATCTTAATGCTTGTTGAACCTTCAAACTCGGCTAAGCCTGACAACAAGTTGATAGGATTGCAAAAAAGATTGTGTATGAGGATAAAACGAGTAAACAAGGCTACTTACCTACCTACTCTTGGAAGTAGAAAAACCCTAATTTTCCCCTCCCACATTTTATCTGCAGCAGAAAATCTAGCCATTCTGTGTGGAAAGAAAATATGCCATACCGGTAGATGGTAGTTTGTAGCTGCATGATATCCACATGCATCCACGTGGAAAAATGTTTTACCTAACAGCGAGTTATATCAATATGTGTTTCAAGTCCTAAATGCACAGTCGTGAGCATGTTTTTCCATAGCAATGCCCTGCCCAGTTCTGCCTTCATTTACAGGAGGTCCAGCATTATTTAAGTGTGGAAAACTTAACATAGTTTTTAACATAGATCTTTATATAGAAGCAACAGTTCACATCGCTAGTAATCTGCTTATTTTCTTCCTTTGGTAGATGACTCGTAACAACCTAGCTCTTTCGTGTTTTACATAACATTTAACCAGCTGTCAAAGCAGTTCTTTGGAAAGCATTCATCTCCAGATATGGCTCGAAGTCACAGAATCACAGAATGGCCGAGGTTGGAAGGGACCTCTGGAGATCATCTAGTCCAACCTCCCTGCTCCAGCAGGGACCTCTAGAGCACATTATTGCCCAGGATTGTGTCCAGGCAGATTTTGAATACCTCCAGCGAAGGAGACTCCACTACCTCTCTGGGCAACCTGGTCCAGGGCTCTGTCACCCTCACAGGAAAGAAGTTTTTCCTCAGGTTCAGAAGGAACTTCCTGTGGTTCAGTTTGTGCCCGTTGCCTCTTGTCCTGTTGCCGGGCACCACGGAGAAGAGTCTGGCCCCATCCTCTTGACACCCTCCCTTCAGATGCTTGTACACATGGATGAGATCGCCTCTCAGTCTTCTCTTCTCCAGGCTGAACAGGCTGAGCTCTCTCAGCCTTTCCTCAGAGGAGAGATGCTCCAGTCTCCTCATCATCTTTGTAATATGTGGCTTTGTCCTAGCCTCTACTGAGTGAGACACAGCAAGGAGTGTGGCAATAAAGTCTTTTACATCCTATGGTAATGTCACAGAAAGACTATTTAAGAAAGCATATATTTCTCCTTTCTGCTGGAAACTTCATTGAAACTGACCTGTGAAATACATTTTTGGCTTTGACAGTAAATAATTTTTTAACATAATACTGTTTCATTGAAATTGTGCCGATTGTTCTTTGGTGGCAGCTGAGAACTGATCGCAGGGAGGACTCTATTCTCCAGCAGTATCTAAATCTCTGCTCAGGTTAACAAGTGTAATCTATTTCCAGTTTGCAATTCTTTTTAAAATTGTCTTATCTTGTAACCTCTTTTCTTTGGCCTTGAAGTCAGCGAGGATCTTATGTCACAGCTGGACCACGTGACAGGCTTGAATTTACCCAGCCCCGAATTTTCAAGGTAATTGGATCAACTTTGGTGTCAAGTAGGCTCTTTGGCAGCTTTAGCCTTCAAGTCAGTGTTAAATCTGTTAAGTGGTGTGAAGATATGGTCATGATAATAATAGTGCAGGTTAATCTCTTTTGAAGCAAGGTGTTCTGCTACACTTTGGATGCCTGCACACTTACCTACTTCTTCCTGTCTACTGAAATATTTTGAAAGGGTCTAGTTGCCACTGCGGTGTCCTTGATATGCACTCCTGGAGGCTGAGCCAGCAGGTGCTGCAGTGCTTGACAGTCCTGAAGTGCTTCAGTGCTCTTGAATATTTGATATATTTTGTAGCCTTCTTTCTGCACGAAGCAGTTTTGAAAATGGTAAGATATACCCAACAGCCGTTCTCAGACATGTAATGGCCGCAGCTTCACATCGTGTTGGCAGTGTAAAGCTGCGGTCACCATTGCTATGGAAAGCAATGGCGTTATTCCAGGGCAGAGCTCTGTCTTGTGGAGGGCAGCAAAGGTGTTTTCACCTAGTACATATCAAGAAGTCTGAAATTCATTTGCAGCTTGGCCTACATCCTTGTCAAAGAATCTTGCTAGATTTAGAAATTCCCTTTCATCTCTTTGACTGCTGCTTTCATCTGTCAGACAAAATGACCTATGCTTTCTGATGTTTGCCTGGACTAATGAAGCATTTTTAATGATTGTCCTTTTTTTCACACATCTTAGAATCCCTAAGTGTGCTGTCGCAGAGTATTTCCTTGGCACCGTGGTGTTTGTGGATGCCTAGGCTGTTCACAGATACCTTCTCTCTTGCTATACCGTCTAACATTAGCAGATTCATGGTGTGGGGAACCAATTAGCAGCTGTGGAGAAAGATTACTTCTCAGGTATTACATAGGGCTCTAATTTCATTCCTAACTTGTTTGCTGCCCATAAAAATTCTGTATTACCTCTTAATCAAGAAATAGATTAAACATTGATTGATCATGACAGAAGAGGTAATTACAGGTTAATGCTAAGAACAGATGACTGCAAACCATGCTGTGCTTTCCACTGTATACTAAGCAACCCTCATTAACTCAGTACTCCTTGTAATCTACTTTTAAAGCAGAAACTGTGATTTTGTACTACTGTTTGCAATGTTTTTGCTTACGAAGGTACTGATCAGGGACCAGAGTCCCATTCTGCTAGACACTGTGTACACACAGAGTTTGGTTTGCAACGTAAATGTTTCTATAGCCTCCTGTGATGGAAAATAATACAACCAATGCAAGCTGAGATATATATTACAAATACATAAATTTAAAATGTAAAAATGCAAAAGTTACATTATGCGTACTCTACATAAGCAAACCATATTATATCTTGAAATAGTCTATTTCATGACTGACAGGGTGATTCATAGCTATTGATATGATGATACTATGTTGATGTATATAAACTAAGCTCTTATCTGTCTCCCCTGAGCATATACAGAAGCAGTAGGAAATCATAGTGTTAACTTATTGTCTTTGACACATTAATTTCCACAGTTTTCACTACTAATGACGTTAATTTCAACAGTTGACAAAACACGTCCGTATTAAACAAATTAATTTTGCTTCTCTTTTGGAATGCTCTAAGAGTATGGACATGGTCAGTTATTTCAGATCATTTAATGAGCAGTACCTCTTAAGTCAGTAACTTATATCTTGTAGTAATTGGTCTGCTCCTATATATTCTCATACCTTCACTTTGCATATTTGCTATTTTATTTTTTAGAAGAACCATTCAACGTTTCTTCCTCTTTCAATATTAGTTTCATTATTACTAAATAATTTAAAATATTCGAAGTTCATCAAAGAAGACGTTCAAAGGATACTGCTATAAATAAAAATCTAGTTGAATTTGCAGGAAGAAATTTTTGCCACATAAATATATAGTGTCACTGAAACTAAGGAATTTATTGTTAATGTTATTTATACCTATGCAATGAAAGTTCTGAAAATGTAAAATAAAAATAGCTGATCTGATCTTTTGATATATTTAATATATATTTAATTATGTTTTATATATTAGCATCCAATTTCATTGAAATGAAGACAGAATGACACTTTTGAAATGGCAATATGAAATTACAGTTTTAATTTTCTTAGCTTGAAAAAGTGAAAAAAAAAGTTATCTTTTTATGAATGTAAACCTGTGGGATTGTTTTTCCTTATAGAATTACATTTTGACTAGAAAAGAATTTCAAAATTTTATTAGGTCCCATGTGAAAAAGGGGCAATTTTGTTCGTATGGGAAATTTCCCTGTGAAGCAGTCATATGATCTTTCAATATACCAGTTCCTCATCAGTGCCTCTCTAAGGAGTTATGCTAACATTAAAGACAGCACACAGCACAGCATGGAAGTCAATAAACTTTTCTGCAGTGTGAATGTGGGGCAGGAATATGCAACTGTGAAAGGGAGAGAATAACATGAAAACTGCAGCACTGAAACCTGTCTAACAGCAGTTTGAGGGTGATTGCTCATAGAGAAGAAAAAGAAGGTACAGTAAAGGTCATATCTGCTATATTGGGATATGTATATTTAAACAAAAATAGCAGGGATCTTGTATGCTAATGAATTAATGACTGGCCGTGAAATACTGTAGTTGTCCTGGAACATAAACAGATAATGGCTGTATTTTACCTTTCAAAACTTTTACCCTTCTAATATAAGCTCTAGGTATCAATACTCTGTACTGTTCCTAACTATGCAATCAACAATGTAACGTCTTTAAAAAGCATGTAGTCAAATAGGCATTTTCATGTCAATGCACCTTTATTCTAGGAAGAATGTTTATTTCTCTATCAGTAATCCTGTTAGTCACAGCTGTTTAGCCTAGTGAAATGAAATAGTTCCCAGTTTGCTGAAAGTCTGTCTACAATTAAATGTAATTAGTTTTTAATTAACTGGAATTTTTAATATCTCTCAAGTACACTTTATGAAGTTTTATTCAAATAAGGATATGGATTACTTTTCTTTCAAAAGTTTAGAGCACAGAGAAAAGGCATCAAAAGAGGTGCTACAGATAAAATAGACCTTATCAGAGAAAGACCAATTCATGTGAGAATCTGCTGAAATGCTAGGTGGGACGTATACCCTGAAGGGGAGCTTGAGCAACGCCTGAACTGTGTGTTATTCTGACATATCCATCTGTACCACTACCTATAGTTAATACTGTAATGAAGTTCCTGTGCTGAGATGGGGGTTTAGACTGTTAAAGCAATGCCACAGAGATCTCCACCGTGTAGCATGTCCCAGGCGGGCTGCATCTCCTTGCTCAGAAAGTACCTTAGATGCTGTACTAAAGCACTACACAACAATCCACTAGAGAAGTCTCTGGGGCATCTTGTGCCAGATGAAAAAATTCAAAACTCCTTGAGGCAAAGAACTGGTCTATTGCAAATTTACCTTGCTTGATCAATAGACAGACAAATAGAAGAGCATTCTAAACGAGAGTAAAAAGTCCACTATTATTTCTTCTGAAAACAGTAAAGTAGAATGTTTTCATTTCAAAAGCATCTGAGCATTTCTTTTCAATAATAACCAACCCTTTTATTCTACTATACAGAAAGATTTCAATCATGTAAAGAATAAACCTTTCACTTCAAGAATTCTGCACTATAGAGTAATGCTGTAAGATGGTATATTAACTGTATCCAAAGATAATATTATAAAATAACATGAAATGTAATGTTGAACAAAAAATAAAATCACAAAGACATTTATTCTCGTCTGGAATGAGATACTTCAAATGCCTTTTAGAAAAATAAAAGAAAAAGATTTAACAGCTTGTTTTGGAATTTTCCCATAAAACTGTGATTAAAATTGGCAGTGTCCTATAAAATATTTTGATTTCAATCAATTTTTTCCTCTGAATTATCAGTTACAGGCAGCTCTCATACTGCACACACACATATATTTGAACATGCGTGCAGGTTTTTTGCATATATTCCTTCATTATGTTTTAATGGTTATGAGCTCTGTTTTGCCAATAGCTGAGCAAATATTTAAAATGCCTAGTACCCACCACTCCTACTGACACGCATGATCAATATATTGTATGATGAAATTGAGCAGGAAAGTCTCAGTGTAACTCTTGATACAGATAAGATGAGAGAAATATGTTTGAAAGGTTGGAAATGTAGCTGAGCAAGGCATCTAAACAGTAAAAGCCAGTTTACTTCATCTGGTCTCCGGCCAAGCTTCCTTGATTGCATGAGTCCAGAAAAAAGAAACACTCCCTCCTTTCAGATTCTTGGCTTTGATCCAAGGAAAAGCACAGTTTTGGAAGTCAGGAGTATGGGGTCCTTTCAACGCTCTATCCTTGATCTGTGTGAGCTGCATCTCAGCCCTCTAGTCTCAGGGTGGATGTATTGTCAGGAGAGAGCAACGCCCTCTGTCCTCAAAAATACGAGTGAACTGCGAGAGAATTAACCATTTTGAATGGATATCCATGCTCCTTCACCCAAGACTGGAGCCATGCTCGTGGCACTGCCTGAACGCACACTGGAGATGACGGCTATCAGGGTGACACAGTATAACTTGGGGTAGCTTGGACATCACAGATACCTACTCACTAAGCATGGAGTAGCCTCTAGCTATGAAAATTCTTCTTGGCAGACTAGAAGAGAGGTCAAGGCTGCAGCCCCAGCTTTTCTTCATGCCTCCCATCTGTGTGATGACCTCCCTGTGGGAAGGTGCCTCTCTGCACGCAGGAAGGCAAGGGCTGTGATCATGGTGAGATGCTGCTGCCCAAGGAGGAAGCTCTTTATGTTCTTCCCACAGACCATGAGCTTTTATGTCAGCAGTGTGAGACTATGCCACAGTCGCCAAAGCAGAACTGCAAGCTGCAAGCATCCGGTTCCAGGAGGCTGGAAGGGCCGTGAGCTGAGAAGAGGCGGCATTGGAACAAGTAAAAAGAAAAGGAGTTTCCTTCCTTAGGAAGAAAAGCAAGCAATTGGCTTGATTTAAAAAGCTCTAGCTTCTAAGAACTAATTAAATCTTCAAAAGAAGGGGAAGGGGAGAATGTGGGGGGAAAAAAACAAATGGGCAGAGCCGAAGTGAATGTATAGCCTTCCTCCGCGAAAACTGTGCCGTCCAGGGGTCCCATTCATCCCGTGCGGACATTCAGCTTTCAGCCATTACAAACCAGCCTAGTTTGGCACCAGCCTTTACAAACCCCAGATACTCATTAAAGGCCAGGCAGAAGTGCTGAAGGAACGTGTGAGCTGGGATGAAAGGTGCATTGGCTGAGATGCCAATGGGGGGATTAACTGTCACCCCTGCTGTATCAGTATGTTGTTTTCATGAGCAGTGAAACTATTCCTCATCTCTCGGATGCTCTCCGCAGTCTCATTCCTGAGATTTTTATTTCCTCACTATCCACTGAAGTCAATGAGCAAGTTTCCTTCCAAAGAAACCTGGGGCTACACGAGGAAACTGCAACACTTGGGTCTATTTTCATAATAGATCAGGGACCTGCTTCATGGTATAGACATAACTATTAAGCCCTGCCAACTTGTATCTGAGAGTGTGATTAGAAACTGCAACTGTAGACATATCCCAGGTTATTGTCAAGAAAGATCCTATAGGCTGTTCTGGCTTTTATTTCAAGTTTTTCCTTTTCCCATAAATAACCATCTTTGATTTTATTTTCTAAGTGAGTTACTTGGTGAGCTGTATAGGAATTAAAAATAAATAAATACATAAACCTGTGCAGATAAAAGTTACCCTAGGTGCTTTTGCTGCAGTATAAAAAAAAATTAAAATTGATTTCTAAACATAACAGAAGAAACCTTTCAAGTTCAGTGTGATTTTTCGTCTTGGATATATCCAAGTGGTGAAATGCATATTTCAAACTTTTTAAATGAGGTCTGCTAGCATGTTGACAAGCATCTAGTTCCGCTGCTTGCTGTTGCCCAGGACTTTTGTCCCTCATGTCTGCAGAAATGGTTACCAGTGTGAAGTGCCAACAGAAAGCAGCCCAGTCATAGCAAAGACAGCCGTTTGATACATATTAGTGCAGAGACAAAATACTACTCGGAAAGCACCTGGGCGAAGGCACAAGGTGTACTGCCAATCATGGCGTTATGGACAGTGAGTGGAGAAAAAAATGGTAGTCACTGTTAAGGCATAGGGGATGCTAGATTTGTAGGGCTGGTGGGCTGATGTGGAGGACCCTCCCTCCCGCAGCTTGTGCATCAGCTATTCATTTCTATGTTATGCATTTTAGCCTTTTTACTTCCCATTCAGGCCCAAAGCTACAAGCAATTGTTGGTCACCTCCAGTCAGGTCACTTCCAAACCACGATGCCATACGTTAAGGTATTTTCTATGCTGCCTGTGATAGCTATCTGAAATTCAAAGGCAGGTAGTTTGACCCATCTGTGGGTCATGCTGCCCATGGGATATATGTGAGCCATCCTCCTGCCTCCTTTTCAGGCAAAGATCTCAGCTTGCAGCCAGTGTCGATAATTAAGAGTTTGGGTGCAAGTGTGAGCTCAAGCCTGGAGCTATCTGGCAGTATAGGTGCAGAGTGAGTTTCCTTTGCTCAGAAAGTCTATGCCTTCTCCTGTAGAAATATATTGATACTCTTGCTGTCTACTCATGGTTGCCAAGAATATCTATACTTCGACAGGGGTCTATATTTTTAAATGGATGCATCATTACCTCCTGTCATAGCTCTGTTGACGCAGACTTTTCTCCATGAACACATTTTCTTGAAAGCTTTTTTTAAAAACTTTATTATAAGTAGAACTGCCTTGAAAACTGTTTCTTTATCCCTGAAAATGCTTCAGCAAAAAGAAGAAAAAAAGTATCTAACTCAGTATTCTTGCTTTTCCCAAAGTGGCAAGTGAAAGCAGTCCTGGAAGACCTTTGTTTTCTTTTGGTGCTGTCTTGCTCAGATTATGTATCTAGTGGAAGAAAGTGCCTATGGGGGAAAAGAAGACGGAAAAGAACACAGAAAAGACTGCAGTCACCAACATGCGGTGCTTTAGGTAGAATCCAGTGAGTGCTGCAACCTTTGTTTGGGTAATAAAGGAGCAGCTGACAAAGCGATAGTATACTTTAAAAAATAGCCCATGGCCAGATACAATAATGTCCCTTACTGCTACAGGGACTTGTCTCTAGTTATTTAGTTGTGTAAATCATATATATAAATATATAAATATATAAATATATAAATATATAAATATATAAATATATAAATATATAAATAAAAACAAGATCCATCCCAAATCTCCAATCCATTTTTACAACAATTAGCAAGGCAAATGTCAGGTACAGGAAATTTCTCAATGTAGAAATAAAAGAAAAACAGAAAAAAAAAGTCCTTTTATAAGATTACCCTAGCCACAAAATGCACCTTCTATCTGTGGGCACACAAGCATGCCAGAAGGCATAGCCTTGTCCTGACAATAAATCTAGAATCATAGAAATGTCAGGCTTTAAGGAATCCTCTTATTCAATCATCTACACTGAAGCAGCATCAAAAATACGTAGAACATCCTGAGAGTTATATATTAGCTGTCCTTGAAAACCTTCAGTAAAGGAGCTCCTCAAACTGCCCTGGGCAGATTGTTCCAGCGTTTCGCACATAAAGGAAGGTTTTTCTCATATTCAGCTTGAATTGTCATATGTTAAACTAAACAGTTGTATCCCAATGGCGGTGGAAGATAACTAATTACTGTCTTTTTTATACAAATTGTGTGTATTGGAAAACTCTAAGTGGCTTTTTTCAACCTTCTCTTTTCTAGGTGGAGCTCAGTTCTTTCAGCTTATATTTTCTAAACTGCTTAATATTGCTGCTCTTAGCTGGGCTACCTATTTGTTCTAAACCAACACTAAAGCTACACTTAGTAATTTAGATAAAACTCCACGCTGGCCAAGTAGCATTGAATAATGGAGAATAAAAAAAGAGCAGAACTGGACTTGTTTTGGCAACTCCATCATACACACCAGTAGCTCATAAGCAGTTTCTCTTTGTGTTGATTCATTACTCTTATAGAGATCAGGCCAATTTCTCCCTTCTGCAGGGTGCTGGCTCCACTGAAAGCACAGATTTGTGCAACGTGAAGATGTACTCCACAAATCTATCCTCCTTGTGGCCGTACAGACTCCTGCTTGGCAGAAGAGAGAGAAGCGTCACATATCTTGCAGTAATTTAGCTCTGAATACTGTAAGATATTCCCTGCTTCTCCCAGCCAAGTGTTTTCATTTTTAATACTCCTTGATTTTCCTACGTGTGTGTATGTGTGCGCACGCTGCAATGCAGAGTGCAACAACTCTGGATTCACTGGTAGTGGAAATGGGGAGGCTATATAAACTTAATCAATAATCCTTAAAATTTAATTAAGCAGTTGCATCTGAAGACCTGACTCCAAAGAGTACATACGATCCATCGTGATAAAAAGCTGATGTTGTTTGAATGACAGGAATATAAAAGTGGTGGTCTTTTCATTGTAACCCTTTGGCAACGTAATATTCTTCTGTGCAGAGACATAAGAAAAGAAAAAGAAAAATTAGAGAGGAACTCTCTACCATTTGCTTTGAAGCGTTCACCACGCTTTGACCTTCATAGCTAAGCATTCCTTCAGGCCCTACAAAGCACCCTTGGGTCTGTGAATCTTACACATATGATTTCCCCGAGGCGCTTGGCTCTCCTTGCTGGCAGTTACCCCTGGAAAGGAGAGAGGGAAAGGGCTGTTGAGAGGAAAAACATAGCTCACTGGAAAAGGGAAAGGAAGTATTCTCGCTCACAACAGCCCTTTAAACCCTGAGCAGAGGTAGCTTCTTGAGAGCTCACAAACCCTCTGAGAGGGCACGTGGAGGAAGGAGGACACTGCGATTCCCCAGCTCTCCAGTTACCACTCGCACTGCTGCAGCAGGCTTTGCTCACAGATGTCTGAGCTTCACCACGTACACAAAGCCAGGAATTGTAAGATTCTAGGCAGACCTAGATTCTTTTAATATATTCAATTCGTAAATGTAATTTTTAAATTCCCTTAATGGAAAATTTTAAGTGCTTTTAAAGCTTTTCTTTCTTGGAAAAAAAATACGTATTTCAGGGGCTGAACTTCTTGCACAGCTGTGTTTCCAGTTAAGAAGAAAATATGGGAATATTACCTCTTTGTACATAAGGCATGGATGGAACTTTTATACATTGTATAATACAGCAATGAAAGTTTAATATGTTGTGTGATAGATATAATAATATTATATCTGTATATGGGAAATTTCCTGGAGAGATACTTGAAAGGAACTCAGAAAATGACTTTGCTACAGCTCTTTCAATGCTCTATTCTCATGTACCCCCAAAATATTCTGCTTCTTAACAGTTTTTGTGTTTCTCCACATTGTGCTTACTCTGTCTGACCCTGTGTTAGCACTTCAGCGTTGTATAGACACTTGAGAAGAGGAGACAGCTGGTTATGGCATAGTCAGCTGGTGATGTTAACAAGCTCCTCAATGCACTAAAAAGCCAGGGAGAAATGGGTCATGTTGTAAACGTTAACATTAATTCTCACCAGAGGCTATGGGAAAATGTAGGTCATATCACAAGGTGTTTATACAAAATATCCTCCAGCAGTAATAACACCTGCTCTTGGGCACAATGCCTGCTTCTTACAAGGAATGATGTCAGAAATCCCTCCTACCACCTCCGAGTCACTCAGTCGTACAGAAGCAAGAAGTGCCAAGCTGAAATGTTTACATAAGTACCAACACGTACATACTTTTCTTCAGCTCCTGCAATACAAAAGAAGTAAGAACTTTTTACAGAAGTTCACAGTAATATATCTGCAATTGCAGAAGTTACCATGGCACCTTAAATGCTAGATAGCAGCCTTGCTGTGATGCATTACTAAGTGACAACTGACTGGTTTCACACAGAATCAGTGTTTTCCAGTTTACAGAGGCACAGATTTCATAAACAAGACTTGTGCTCCAAAAACATCTTTGTTTTTTTCAGATATTATTCATTCTTAGTAGTGTTGATGAAAAAATATTTTTATCACATTTTCAAAATCTGAATGTTTTCCTAGCCCACCTAAGGTAAAAACTACCACCATTTCAAAAATTGCTCAAAAATTCACATTTTGAAGAAAAAAAGTACAATGTTGTTGTAATAGGTGTTTTTCTTCTATTTTTTATTTTTTTTCATTTTATTTTTAAAAATAAGATAAAATTTCTGCATGAGTCATTTGAAGTGAAAAATAGATATTTTGAGAATTTTTGTAAAAAGCCCTGTGAAGGCCTTTCTGATGGATGATTCAGGATGTTTACTGCAAGGGGAGAAAATCTCGGAAAACTTCACTACCAATTCTTCTGAGATTATTTTTTTGGAGTGCATTTGTAGAAGATGTTGGGGGGCAGGGTGTGGATAGACTAATTAGATTATTTTTTGGACTATTCTTTGTCCGCTTTGCTTTCCTACAATTTTTCTGCATAAAAGGCTTCAATGGGATGTAAACATTACTGTTTCCATGCCAGTAGTTTGGTGTAAAGTACTGTCCAGTGAAGGTTAGGTGTCCAATACTTGCTCTGCAAAGACTTAGCAGAATTTGTTATGGCTGTGGGCAGAACAGTTTCGCTCATGTGTTAGTTCCAATAAGGCCAGATTTCAGGCTTCCTTCCTGTAATGAAAAATCCTGTAAACATAGTCCACAAAATGCTGATGTTATACCGATTCATTCTTCATTCATTTATTCAAAAGTGTTGACAGGTTAACTTTTTGTTGGTAAGCATCACAGAAGACTCGTCATTGCCTGTCTGTACCTTGCAGCAGAAGCTGGATTAGGTGTCATCTGTTCTCCCACAGCTAACATAAAGGTGATATAAAAGTAGGAAACTAGAATAAACGTCTTTTCATGTATGCTGGCTAATTTGATATAAATATGCACACTTATTTAGCATCTAATTAGTTCTGGTAGGTAAAATGGCAACGCATAGCTTTAGTATTCGCTGTGGAAGCCTGGTACTATTCGATTTCTTACCCAGTGATACTCAAGAGGGTTGCTTGTCCAAGCCAACACCTTGGCAGTTCTGGCTTCAGGTGCACTTGAGGTCTAGACTGGAGAATGACCCAGCCTTGAAACTTAACTTTTCAAAACCATCCTTGAGCTATATCCTCTGGAGGTTGCTGTAAACCACGCAACAAAACCCACCTAAGCATCTTCTACCACCTGCATGCGGTAGGAAAGAGGAATGGTTGTATCTAGGACTAAAATACAGAGCAGAGGGGCAGGAAGGAATAGGGTCACTCCTTAGGCTCTTCTCTATGCCAGTTGGATCTCTGGGTACCCACCAGCGTGCTAACATTACGTGCATGTTTCTTTGGTGAAAACAGCAGCACTGGAGAGTTTGTATTTATTTGGGGCATGCAATTAATTACTGCTTCCAGGATTTCTGATGTCTGGAACACATAATACAGAAATGAAATCTCCAGTAGGTTTTTTTTTTTTCTACGTTATCTCCATACATCTGAAAAATTACCAGTATTTTCTGACTTGGATTTTACAGGTCATTTCACGGATCTGCATACTCAGCTGGACCAGGTTATCTGGTTGTATCTGAACAAGCAATTTGTTTCTTCTACTTCATAAAATAGTCAACAAGCTTAGAAATTCAGATCATTCCTTCCCCTGAGGCTTTTTCAGCATTACTCCATGGTCTCCTTCCTCTCCCTGGTCATTTATTTCCAGTCTACCTGCTCCGGAGCTGACACGCCGTATATTTCATAACCCGTGGGTTATGAAAGGTGGCTATTCCCACAGAGCAACGAAATGGTAGCCTCAGGTCTCCCTGGCTACAAGAAGGAGCACTCTCTCTTTCTCTCCTGATGGCTCTTCCCACTTCACCTTCCAGGTGAATTTCCCTCCAGCATCTGTTATATCAGGCTGAGGGACAAAACCTACAGCAGTGGACTCCTTAGAAAGCACAACATAAGGAAGGAAAAGTCCTAAGTATGCCAATTATAATGGTCAAAGGCAAATGAGGTCTGCTAATTAGTGATACCATATTTTCCTTAGCCTAGCTCTTAAGGAGAATTTTAGGCTCCTGGGCCCTCAAATTTGCCGTGTGCACAACCAGCAGAAAATTGACAATTTTTTTTTTTAGTTTATTTTCTTTAAAATAGTGTCTAGGGTTACATGCTTGACTCATATATCAGGGATACGCCCTAAGTATTGGCTAACATTACGGTGAAGTACCATTATGCTAAACTGTAGCCAGGAACACTGCCCTCCAGCAGGTCTTGTTTTTGAGAACAGATGCTGACAACGCTCCTGTGCAGCACTGTGGCCTCATTTCTGAATGCTGCTACATTAGAAGGACCTGGCATGGAGCGTCTCACAGAAGAGAGGCTGTGATGCTGTTCTCCCAAAGAGGGAGCTGCCATCACTGAAGCAGAGATCCCAGACGAACGAATCTCTTATCTATTGTGTAAAACATGGGAGATGTGGCATAATGTGGTAGCCTGTTTTCACCCATTGTGAAAATAGGAAATCACAGAATGACAGAATAATTTAGTGGTAAGAGATATAGGGAGGACATCTGTTGCAAAACTCTGCCTAAATCAGGGCTAGGTTCCACTAGTCAGATCAGGTTGCTCAGGGCTTTGTTCAGCAGTCTAAAGTATCTCTGAGGATAGAGACTCCTGGATCCTCTTTCCTGTATGTGACCGCTCTCATGGGGAAACTTTTCTTCCTAATTTCTAAAAGGCATTTCCCTTGTCTTGAGTGTTCCTTGCTTCTCCTTTCACTGTGCACCACCAAGAAGTGTCTGGTGCTGTCTTCTCTACACCTTCCCATTAGTCAGCTGAAGGAAGCAATAATATCCGCCCCTTAGTCTTTCCATTTTATGACCGAATAAGCCCAGCTCTGTCAGCCTGTCCTCATATGTCATGTTCTCCATGCGATAGCTTATTTATCTGTATAACCTACGCACCTGCCAGATATCATGCCACAGCATCTTCATTAATTACTGTAGTAGCATTTAAGACCACAGAAGAATAGCTAGAAAAGGCTGCAAAGAGTCTCAGACAAGGCAAGAGACATTCTTCATCTCTGCTAGACAAACAATGCAACAGACAGCTAGTGCTGTCGTTAAAAGCTCTTTACTTAGTCTGCTTAGAAGTTGCTATTATGGCCAATGAGAATTAAACTGATTTAAAATTCTTTCTGTATTTCCACTCAACATACCATATCTTTGTTAAAGAATTATTTCTGCTGTGCTAGAAGTCACATCAACCGGATTTTCTTCCACTACTGTATATTTTAATAAGTATACACAGCTTTCAGTGGGAAAATCAAAATCAAAGCTGTTTCATTTTTAAACAGAGAAGCCTCCTTTTTTCTTGTTTTACACAAAATAGTGAGCATTTAGTAATATTGGAAATGAGCTCAGTGTTGTTAGGCCGTTACCAGTTGCATTCCCTTACGCAGAACATAGTCAAAATACTCTCTGTGAATAAAGAAATTCCCAGAAACACATTAAAAGAGTAGCCTGCAAAATTCTTTGAGAGACTGCTAGGAATTAATATAAAATTTATCAGGCGGTTTTGATGCTTGGGACAGGACGTTTAAAAGCAACGTGAAAGTGCGTATTTGATAGAGCTCTGCTTCAAAAAAAGAAATACTAAGGAAATGAGAAAAGCAATGCCCCGGAAGTTTTCTTTAGGATCAATGAGGAGGAAATTCAGCGTAAGAGTCAATATAAGGTGCAATGGTTCACCCTTCCTTCTATGCTTACGACTGTATCTGAATTCTTTTAATATTATTGAGCTTAGGTGCTGCCAACAAAAGATTCCTGTTTCATGCTTAACGTGGTGTGGGTATTTATGCCTCGAAAAGTGGAAGAATACTGTCAATTTATTCCTTATGCACCACAGAACATCTGCCAGACGATGTAAGTCAATATTTGGTCTCTATTGACTCGTGTAACTTTTAAATCATCAAGTTGCACATAACAGATATGTTGCTGTTATGCAGCACAGACTTTTGCATAGATATAGATACTGCTAATTATCAAGGAAGAGAATGTATCCTGAAAGCATCCTTAAGAGATGCTGCCATTAACCAAAGTGCTTTCATCTGCAGAGAAAAAACCATACTAAAATAACAAGCAAAATTTTTCAACTAGATTTGATCTCGTTTGGAAGCCTTTATCAATCAAGTCATTCTGCCTTGATCTTAGACACATTATCAGACTTGACCTCCTACCTAAGCCTGTCAAAATCCGTGGGTGAATATGTTTTACAGATTTCTAATATGCTGATCAACGACAAGTGCAAATGCTTTTCAAAGGACCATGCAAAGAATAAAATAACAGGTATTTTAGACAAAACAAGAAGTCAAATCACTTTTCAAAAAAGTTACTTATATACAAGTACTAGCATTAAAACATTTGAAAGTTAAAGATTCACATTTCTTACAAAGCACGTTATCATTGGTATGCACAGTTTTTCATCCATAGTCATTAATCCTTGTGCATTCTAGAAATTTAAGGCCAGATTTACTGCTGGCATAAGCAGATGCAACCCATTAAAGTAATTGGAAATGTGCTTACTTGTGCTAACTGTGATTTCATTCAGTGAGGTTCTGCTGTCTGCCTTCTGCACCCAAAGAAGTAAATGCGTGTTATGTACACAACCTGAACTACTTACTCACATTATTCTCTTATAAATTAACTGTAACTGCTAAGGAAAAGGATCATCAGTAATAATTTTTTGTTGACACCGTAAATCTGGGAAGGAGTTGGATGGTGACTCAGAGGAGGCTGGTTATAAGATTCCTTTGCGGTACGGTGACCCAAAGATCATTGCATTAGTTCTGTAAAATAGCAGAACCTCACTATATCACAGGTTACACTCCCAAAGAGTTTGAGAACAGTTTCATCCAAATAAGCTTCAGGGGAATGGGTAAAGTGCAAGGCAATAGGTGCTAAGCATCTTTTTTATTTGAAAATTCTAGTTGTTGCCTTTGTCTAAATGTCTCTGCATTTGCAGCAGTCTTCCTTTGCATCGGAAAGCTCAGTATCTCTCTTGGGCGGGTAAGTGCAATGTTCCTATTCAACCCAATTTCAGTTTAAAACCACAGTAAAGTTAAAATATTTTCTGCCCATAACTGCAGCAGGGATGCAGTGCTTTAAAACTCATATTTTAGTACATGGGTATTCTGAGTCGGTAGTGCTGTTCAGTAGTTAAGCCGTGTCCTGGTTAATCTTGAGCTCTGTAAAATCAGTGTCAAAATTACTATAAACTTAACCTGGATTAGAATTTTACCTGTTGTGACTGAAGATATTAAGACTAAGTCTAGGTAAATTTTCTTTCATTAAAAAAAAAAAAGGATCACAATTCAGAACAGACCTATTTTGGCATGTGGAAACCTGCAGATTTGCCATAGGAAGACAAAAGGGACATGTAACCTTGGATATGTAGACTCCTCAGCTTGCATACTGCGTTACGTTTGATTGATTCAGTGAGTTTTCAGTGAGATTTCCCAAGGAATTTGAATCTTCAGAAAGATCATCTAGAAAAAAAAAATGAAGCAATCAAAAAAAAATTAGGGCTATCTAAGTGGTTTTTTTTGTTTGTTTTTCTAAACCACAAATTTACCTAGTATGAGGTTTACTTGATTATTAATGGTGGCTTTAAGAAACTGATTCTGTATGCTGCTTCAGATGGAAACCAGTATAAAGTATCAGAAGCACAAGACAGCCATTTTAGAGACATATCTTCATTAGAAGAATATATGAGTAACAAAATAATTAAATAAAAATTTAATCTGTATTGGTTTATGTTCATGACACTACAAATGAGGCAGTATGAAACTATATTGGTGGGGTAGAGATCTCATTTAAATACATTAGAATAACTTATTTCCTGAAGTCTGAATAAAAATAGGACAGATTATGTGTGGGCTATATTAGTGGGATATGCTCCTATTCAAAACAGACATATTTCATCAGTTTTTTCCTTTCAATAATCCAATTGTCAGTTTTATAGCCCATAAAAAAATGTGCAGAAGTGATAGGAAATGACTTTCATACATATCCGAGCTGCTGAGTTGCTCTGTTTCATTACACTGCCCTGTAGATGACTGACAGCTCTGTAATCAACTTCAGGCTGGATTTAGTGGTTCCACGTCCTTTTCTCTCATTAATTATTGAAGGCATTTTTCTCTGCTCAGAACTGCTGCCACATGCCGGGTCACTGTATTCAGTACGCTGCTATTTGCATCCTGCGTCTGCAGCGGCAGCTGGGATGTGTGCTGAACTGAGAGTCGGTCATGACACACGTACACAAAAGAAGATAAAGAGGAAGAAAAGTAAGATGAAAGACTTGTAGATCTGTTTGTAAGTAAGAGGCCCAGAGCAGCTCTGCTGCTCCTTGTGAGGTCTCAGCAGCCCGTTTTCAGCAGCCAACTAATCATTTACAAGATAGGGTCTTGTTTTGCAAATGTTTTTGGTCTTATTCTAAAAAGAGTATTTTTTTAACCATCGTTGCTGCTATTTGTCCTTTTGTTGCTTTTTGCCTAATTGGAGAGAGCAAGAAAAGAGTGTTCCTAAGAGATCCTTCATGCACAAGCAGCACAGCAGCAGAATGAATGCCCTCTAAATGTCATCTATTCTGGGGATTATATTTTTTCTGAAATATTTGGTGAATGCTAAAGAACGACATGGTCAGAGTTCTGTCCTCGAAGACCGGTGACTGATCAGTTAGATATGTCTACAGAAGTGGGTCAGGCGTATGTCATCTCTTCTGCCCCTCCTCTGAGGCAGCTCTGGGTTTGAGTTACCGAAACCTGAGCCTGACCTAATACATAACCTACTTCGATTTAGTTCAGATCAATACAGCATTACACTCATGCTGCTATTTAGATTGGCTGGTATGTGTCCAGGACACACAAGCTGAGGAGCTCACATCCACTGGCAATTATTTTTGTAAATACAGGCTAAACTCACAAGGCTCCCTAGTCCTGCTCTTAAGTTCTATAACCATCTCCTTCATAAGTGTTCAGCTGCAGGCATGGGCAAGTTGATAATTTCTCTGTGCACCAATTTCTTACCCATAAAATGGGAATGATACTGCTTCCTAACCTTTTGCACGAGCAACCATGTATGCCTGTCAGAGAAAAGAAATGTCATTTTGCAGAGATTTCTGGAGTTTCAAAATTCTTATCCTTCTACTAGGGAATAAGGTCCAAAAAACACTGGTGAAACAGAAGTCCAGGGAAGATGTCTGTTTAAAGGATTTGAGCTTGGTGATAACTGAAGCAGTCTGATCTTTGTTCAGCAATTACTTTAAAAAATCAAATGGAAAGAAAAAGATCAAAGATGTGCTTTTCATGTTGAGATAGCAACACAAAAATTAGGAGACAGATTTTTTAATGTTAAAAAAAGAGGAGACAATATCAACATAATCCTGTGAAACATATCATTATGAAAATCTAAAAAATCTTCTGATGGATTTTTTTCCAACCAGACACGGTCCAAAAATTTATCAGGCCTTAATTCCACTTACATCCTTTTGCGTATTGTCCCTGCTACCTATTGTCATGGGAGCCTAAGTGTGGGAGGAACCTCTGCTGTTATTGAATCCAGTTCCTTCCCATCTTAGCCACAATATCATATAATTCAATAATGTGTAAAATAAGCTACCAATCTGAAAGGTTCTCAGTGAGTAAGAGAGGGAAAGAGGTATCTAAAAATTTAAGATTAAAGTACATCTTCAGGGGCAGGATTGATGTGTAAACAATTTTAGAACCAAAATCGTTGTAATAAATACTACTTGGAAAGAGAATTTATCTAGCTCTAGAAGGTGGAATAAACAAGCAAGACACTATTAAGAGATATTTAGGAATCTTCTTTTTTCCTGTTATGTGCAAGTAACTGATTTTGTGCTTAAGCAAATACTGAAGTGTTTTCAAGCCACTGTTTCAGATTTGGTCTATGATTGAATCAGATGAAAAACAGTATCTTCTAATATTTAGACATAATAAAATAGTGCTATCAGAAAGGTACTATGTTGTCAGGCTAGACATTTGCACCCGAAATTCATTCATGTGTCTAATCTGAATGAAAAGAAATACTACATTTTCCTTAGCACTGGGGAGAGGAGCAGTCCTTGAAGTGTATATGCAATGTAAAAATAACTCTTATATGTGAAATCATTTCAGTGTATATTTTTGGACAATCTCAATGCTGTTATTAAATTAAGGATTATTTTACAGCGTTCTTTACATTAAACACTTCAAGTAGCAGACTGACAGGTCTACGTAACATTTATTCAAAGTTACGTCTTTGGCCATTATAATTGTCTACTATAAGAGAACTGTGCAGTACTTTCTGATTCTGTACGCATAAATATTGAAATTAATGTCAAGAACAAAATGTTTCCATTTCTTTTTATTCAGTAGATGTCAGCAATTGTTCAAAAATGAGGTTATGAGGGAGTAAAATATCCATTTTCTTTCCCACTCAAACAGGAAAAAAGACTTTTCTCGCTAGAATGAAGTGCTCAAGCTTCCATTCTGTTTGAGTTTGTTCATTACCTTTAAGATGAACTCAAAATATAATTACACCATAACTGAGGACAAGCATAATAAATGGGAAAGTTTTTCCAATCTCACTTTGTCTTCCTGCTACTGCAACGGTCATGTTTAAAAAAAAAAAAAAAAAGTACCTAGAAAGTCCTCGGTTAAGGTAAGTAGCCCATGTGATGCCTTCATGCCAAAATCATATTATCTGCTTTAGAATCTTTACTAATTGCTGTCTTAATGGATTTCAGGTACATAGAGAAATAGTCTGTAGACCAAGAAAAGCATATTATAATGGAATAGCTCCAGGTAAGCAGAGGTCCGTAAAGATGTGACTGCTATCTGGAGATACGATTGTAGGATTTGGATTTTAAAAAGAGAAGAAAGACAAAGCCCATGCTTTGTTTCAAAGAATGTCTAGTAGAAGCCACTATTTTGTTTAGATTTTCTGGTCACTGATACAAAACTAGAAACTTGCACTGAAGATTTCTGTGACAGCAGGGGGAATCCAAAGAGAGCTGAGCTGCTCTCTGGCATTGCCTGTACTAGCTCTGTTGTCCCCAGTGCTAAAAACGCCTGCAGCATCAGAGAAAAAAGATCTCCTTTATCATTACATCCAGTTTACTTACAGCATTGACAACCCATAATCTTCTCCATCTTAAACCTAGTGACTCCGCCAGGCCTTTGTGCTCATATTGAGAAACTCATTACTAAAATAATAATGACATTTATTCTTCTAATTCCCTATTTAAACACAATTAAAGCCAGAGTTTACAGATTAGTTCTTACGGTAATATTGTGGGGATTTTTTAGTTTAAATAATCCTTTTCGCCAGAATTGTACACTATGTTCTTGTTAAGTGCTTTATAGAAAGACTGGAACTATCTCATCTAATATGTCTCAAGATCACATCTGACATATTCATAGATACATTATGCTGGTGGTCCACAGTCAAGCTATTTCCAATGGATTAGTCAACCTATTTCCAACGGATTCACTCAATTCTTTCACCTTTACTGTTATTTCCAACTAATGAACACTCAGTTCATATCAGCTTTTTGTGTAAGTCTAAGTGCATAACCTTGCACGTTGCACTATTACAGCTCGCCCCATTTCTAATGCTCAGCTTTCAACATGACCACATTCTCCTTGTATGATACTCTAATATGGGTCCCAGTTTTAATTACTACACTAAACAAAGAAAAAATTCTTGTTGTTGCCAAGACTGAGTGTCAAAATGTCACTGATAACATCCTCACAGTCTGAAAGATTATTTTTAATGGTTGACTGTTGGTAACTGCATAATCAGACGTTAATGGCTGATTTTCACTTCCTTGAATTATCCTAATACAGGATAGTAGAGATTCTGTGAACAGGTGCTTCTGACAACTCCTGCCAAGAAATCAGGATTCAGACCTCTTTTTTTTTCTCTGAAATGGGAAGTTTATGGAGGCCAGACTGAACTTATGAGAAGGATGCTCTCCACACAGATTTCCAAAATATATTTATGTAAGAAGCATCCATTTGCTTACTCTTGTCCTATTATACTTTCTGATAAGCTTACAATAAGCCTACAATAGCCAGCACGTTTAGTTCAGGATATCAATGATTTTGAAATGAGGGTCTTCTGACCCCCTTTCACTTCTGAATTTATAAATACAAAGCAGAGAGAAGTGCAAGTGGCTGAAGGTCACCCAATAATTTCGGAGCAGAATGAAATTCTTGTGCTCTCTTCCTTATTCTGTCTAAAACCCCATTTTTATAAAGCTAGAACTCCTACAGGTACAGTTACACAGAGAGCGAGAGAAAACCATCGTCCCTTTTCCACGCACTGTTATGACTAGAAGTTAATTCCTGCACACCGTACAAACAGTGAAATCAATAACGTACTTCCTATATCCACTTCCTGTGTACAAAGGATTTAAGGAAATTGCCTATAGACAGATATTGCCAATCTGTTTGATCAGTCACCAGTGGTAATTCCTAAGGCTGAGTCTCATTAAGCTCTGAAGCGACTTCTGGTGATACTAAGAAGGTACAAAAGAAAAGCAATGTTGTCTTCATGTAACAAAATACAACAGAATAACCTAGTTCTCCAGATCGACATATAAGACTGGGAGTATATTAATAATGGTACTTAGATACATGCAGCTATTTATTTGAGGCAATTGTCTAGTTATAAGAATGAATTTTGGAAAGGATATCAGAAACGGCAGTGAATTAGTCACCCCGTGGAAACCAAAATGAGTGCAAGAAAATTCAAGGAATAAAAGCACGTGTGAAGAGGAACAAGTGTGTGACAGCCACAAATATCGTTTCATCTGCCTGTGTAATCAGCAACATTTTTTAATCTTCTAGTGTACATTGAATCACTTGGTTATTATCAGAAGAACTTTTTCCCTAAATAATAATCAGTTAAGCTACTCTACGCTTCTGGGAAGTAAATAGCATTATTACTATTCTCCAGGTATGGTGACTGAGATAGAGACTTTTAATTGCCGTGGAAGTAATGGATGTGTTAAGCTGTGGAGATTAATCTGTTCTTTGAGTCACCTTTTCTCACAGTGGAGGCTAATAATGAAAGATAGAGGCTTTCTTCCCCTAGGAATAAAGCTGGAATAGTGGCAGCACAGTGGCCAGCGCCTGTTCCGCAGACAGCTCTACTGCCGCCTGCCTAAGCAGGACGGTAATTGAAATGGTAGGTACCAGTTTTTCAGCACTTAGAATCAAGACAAAAGAGAATGTGGGTAGAATTAATCTGAGCTAGTTGTCTAGACTCTTTTATAGCCAGAGGAGGAAACCAGACATTTGCACAACACAGTTAATCTTATCCGAAAGCAGGTTTCTAAAACTGATCAGGTGAATCATGCATTAATTCACCCGTTTCATTCTATTCTTCTACCTATAAAAGGTAGCAAAGCTGATAAGCTCAGATATAAACGTCTGAATTAGTGAGCTGAAACCTACTCGTGAAGACTAACTTAGTCTCCAAGTCCCGGTTTCAAAAAGCAGTGTTTATTTCCACGTTGAATTTAGAGTTATGCTATAAAATAAGTATACCCATATCCCTTTGGTGCCCTTGATGCATATTAAAAATACATACTAAATATATTAGTATAATTTAATATACTCACCATTAGTGAACTAGTGAGTTCAGATTAGAGTTGCAACAGCTTTCTCACCCCTACAACCCTTCTGGTTATTTTCAAATATCATTGCAGTTATCTTCAAATACCAAAAAATATGGAAACATCAATTTTGACAGGATCTCAAGAGATCATGTTTTAATCTATCCTCTAGATCCGAGATAAGATGGGTGCATCTTAATCATTTTTGTCAGATGCTTTTCTAGAAACATTTTCTTTAAAATTTCCAGTAAGATGGATTTTATAGCTTCCTTAGGTAACCTGTTCCAGTGCTTTACTCCCTCATGATCACAAGGTATTTCTTATTATCTTTTTGAAAGTTAAACTGATTTATTTTTCTCATATTCCTTTTGGTTATAGAAAGCAATTAATCACCATCATTTTTATGACACATTTTTACATATTGAAGATAGTCTCATTCTCTATCTTTCCTTCTCTAGATGAAAGGAATCCAATTCTTTCAACCTTTCCCCATAAGTCATGTCTCCTGAACTTTTTCTCTTATTCTTTCTCCTTTCAACTTTACAGGTTATGCATGTTTTATACCATAGTGCTTAAAATTATACAGTAGCTCAATGGAACAATGTCAAGTGACGTTTAATAATTATTTCCCAAGCCTTACATCTCGTATGGCATTAATGAATCCTAGAATGAGATTTATCAGTTTTGAATTATCATCTCTCTACTGACTTTTATTCTCAGAATTTACTGCCATTCCTAGATTTCTCTTGGCACACTGCCGCCTCATGCACTATTCCCCATTTTGTAGCTGCACGTTTGATTTCTTCTTCTGAGGTGCAGTGCCTTTTACTTGTCATTATTGAATTTCTTCCTATTAGATTTCATCTTATTTCCCCAGTTTCCTCAAAATCATTTTGAATTTTGAATTTTGATTCTGCCTTGTAGGATGCTTGTGACCTCCCTCCTGGCCCAGGCTAATGTCATCAGTGATTCACGGATTAGAAGAGAAACTGATAATATTACTGAACTAATCAGTGTGTGAAATAAAAGGCTTAAAGCGATGGCAGAGAGTGAAAAAGACTACTGAAGTTAGCTGAGAAGAGAAACTTTGTGGGTAGTTGTCAACTAAGGGATCAACATGCAATTGGTATGATATATGATGCTTCACCAGTTGTCTTCTGCCTAGAAATGTGCAGTAGCAATTCAAGAAGATGATCATGTTGCAAACAAAGCATAATTTTAACAACCTTACATGCGTGTGCTGAGAACCTGTGTCAGGCTTCTGTGAGCTCCACTGACCAGTCAGTCCCAGATGGGTGATCTTCCTGGGATGGGAGGCCTCTTGGGATGTCCGGTGAAGAGCTTGAGATAGACAGGTCTCAAGCCAAAGGAAAAACAGGGGAATGCTGTCTAAGGCAAAGCTATGCAGACCTGAAAATATGTCATCTAATTATTATAGCTGGGTAAGCGAGGCACTGTAGAAGTTGATAACAACAACAATAATAAGACAGATAATAGACTAATGAGCAGGCTTGCTGTAGCCCGTGAAAGGATTACTGATGATCTACACAAGACACTTGCCATACTGTATGAAGGGTAATATACAGACTGGAAATTTTCCAGTTACAGCATTTTAATACATAGAGCTTGAACTATAGTGCTGCTAATAACAATCCATGTTTTGGAAACAAGGATTTTCCATATGTTTAAGATAAAGTAATCAATCGATTAAAAAGTGCATGTTGCCTGGCTGAAGGAGATAAACAATAGAAAATACGTTAGAAAGGATGAAGAGTTTATTAAATATATATAAGTCTGTAGATCACAGCTTTGCACTTGGAAATTTTATTCCAGATTGTTAACAGTGGGCCAGGGACTTTAGAGCGCTTGAGAGCCAGTAGTCAGGATGACAACAGAGAGAGCAGTCATCAGGAACAACCTGATGAACAGGAACCTGAGGAACACCCAACAACCAAAAAATTCAATGTCTATTTTCTCTTCCTTTATCCAAGTCATTAAGGAAAATACTCACTTTAGCAGAGACCCTGCACAGGTCTACAGGACACTATTTGAAATACCTTTATAACTTAGCAATGAATCATTAACTGTGGTATGAGGATATTTTTTTATTCAGCTGATAGTGGCTTTATCTAGTCCTTTCACATCAATACCTAAGCAGTTTCTTTCTACCCATCAGAGTTTAATCTAGAACGGTTAGTTCCTCGGTTACTTCCTTTACCTTCTAAAGAAAAGGTTGATATCAATAAACATTTGTTCTGTCATGTTTCTGTGTTCTATCATATTGTTTATCAGAAAAAGATCCCGTTAATTAAGGTTCTTCATTACCAGTAAATCTATTTTTTTCTGTAGTTGTTTAAAACAATCTTCTTTTTAAAAGGTAGTCTGTAGCACATCCCATTCCTCCTTTTATATTTATACAGAGATTCTCAATATCTTTTACTATCACTTACTTGTGAATATGAGAGCAAAAATATATTTTGTACTATATAGAAAAATACATCTTATGTTTTTTACTACTTGTTCTTCTTCAGATACTAATTCCTTTTGCATAAATATTCCAATTCCGTAACTTATTCTTAAGTATCTCTTACATGATAATACTCAATTTTGATGGTGTTTTTAAATTTTTACTGCACTTTAGACAGTCCTTCATAGGTACTGAACTCCTCATCAGGCCTTACCATTGTTTCCTTTCTTTTTTTTTTTTTTTTTTCTAGAAGGTTTCACCCAGATTCCATGCCTTTAAGCATTTCCCAGTTACTATATTCACTAACTCCTTTTTTGTCCGTGGTTCTCTGAAAACATTATGAAGCAGTCTTCACCAGGTTGCGTGATGCTGGTGTTCTTAAAAGCTCTTCCCCTGCTTTGTCAGATGGACATTGAGGGTTCCCTGTAGGCCTCTTTACTGAACTCAGAACCAGGTACCAGGCCTATCCACTATGTAAGGACCTCCTTTAGAAAATCTTACATAATTAACTCTAGAAATGTCTAGAGTTAACTCTGTCTAGGTAAGCCCGTACCATTGCATTCATTTGGCAGAATGGCCAAAAACATCAATTGCCATTCTGACGATTTCATCTTTGTTCCCAGAATTTCACAGTCATTTCTGGTTGACTTAGGGTCATTAATACCAGTATGGATGAGCAGCTTAGAACTCATCCATACTGATGTCATACAGAGAGCAGCGATCTTAACAATCCCTTGAAGGTGAACAAGTCTAGATGTTTGGACATGCTGCAGTACACTCTCTCTGCAATTAAAATGATGTGAATAAAGAGAAAATTAATTGCTTTCTGTGGAGCTAATACAGATTCATATCAATGTAATTGAGCTCATAATCTGGCCCCTCGACAGGTGAATTCATCTACGAGGAGCGGTTGCATTGCTATTGTTCTTGCCACAATAGTTCTTTCGAAAAAGAAAGTCATTGATTCATCACTTTTGCATCTCAGACTCCGTTAAATATATGCATATAAAATAATATAATTCTTACTGAAATAAGTTTAATGAATTTCCTTTAATCTCATAGAAAAGGTTTGGTTTTTTTTCCTTCATCTTCCTGTGAATACATAAACTAATAAGATGGAAAGGAGTGCATTCTCACAGATGTTGGTAGTGATACTTAGTAAGCGTGGATGAATGAATCCCAGCAGATGGAGTGAACCTCAGAAAATTGCTTCATTCATGCAGCCAGACTGCTTCTGGTATCTGATCTATTTCAGCTATCAGTACCCTCTGCTTTGGAGATGTGCTGGGGTGGAAGCACTTACACTATGTGGTGCAAAAGGTTTTGTTCTTCTGCAACCTTTTCTGCTTTCAGTATTCAATTTTGTGGAGTACCAGGCAGCATGAGAGGTAGTGGTGATCACAGTCTGAACCACTGTAGTCACATATAGATCCAGAGCTAGATCAGAACCTCCCTTCATTCTGCAGTTGTTGGTTCAGCTCTGGAACAACTAAGTAGTTCAAACTTGAGCAATATTTCACACGTATCAGCAGCACTGCTGATTGAAGTTCCAGAGAAAATCTTAGAAAAGTGCCTTACTTGAAATCAAAGTGGTTAACCCAGAGTGAAGTGTTTGAAAACAACGTGTTCTGACTTGTGCCTATTCCCAGCTGTTAGGTTTTTTGCTGTAATCTTCTGATACTGCTAAATAATTGAAAGAGTTGAGCAACTGTAGACTGTGAGCTGTTAACGGAATAAGTGCGAGGGTTCTGTTACAGATTCAGTAGATATACATGAACTTGAATTAAACCATCACTGGAAAAGTTATCTCACTCCCTCACCCTGATTACAACATATGTATTTATTATTCTCACAGGACAATAATGCACTATATCAAGCGCAAAAGAAGGTTACTCTCAGGTGCTGGAGAATCACCAGTATTAATTAGCATCTTTGGTAGAAACCCCTTAACAGTACTTCTGATTGCTTTAATTGAAACTTGTGGAAATAATGTACATTTAATTGAAACTTGTGGAAATAATGTACATTTGGCAGGAAAACAAAAGACTATTTTGTTTTACACTCCTGTTGCATCTAGACTAACCACAGTTATACAGTCTATTAGTAAATGCTTGCTTCTTCCAGTGAGCATTAGAGGGTACACTGTGAAAACAAAACTAAAACCAAATGCATTCTCTATTTTGCACAAGGGTTTTTAAACACCTAAACATATCCCACTCCCAAAAACCACACTGCTAGCAAATTATCTTTATAAGCCAAGTACCTCAGAGACCACAACTTACATATAAAAATAAACCTCCAACGAACTATAATAAACATTAGATAGCATTAGATCTCAAGACACTACTATTTGCATAAACTTGGATTTTGGTCAACAGAGAATAAAATCTATTTAACTTCAAGGTCACAAACCTTTCCAATATGCCCAAGAGGAAATATGTAGCTTAAAGTTTTTCATAAACTAAATAGTAAATCTCTCTAGAATAAATATTCTGAGAAGGGATTGTATTCTTCTGGCCTTTTGCGTTTACGAAATTAGTAATCTGATTTTCTCTTTTTCTGATTTAGCAAAATATTTTTCTTTTCACTGTAGTGAGCTAGTTTCCAAATAAAGCTAAATAAATGTTGTATCTTTTATTTATTCTCTACGTTTAATGACTTTGTCCTGCATATTCTAATTTTCTGATCTAGTATTAAAAATTTCCAGGTCAGAAAGATTTTAGCAAGATGAAAAGACACAATGTGAGAAGACAGAGTTTATAGCCCTACAAACGAATATAGGAAGCTGTGGGTATGTGCAACCAGTTGCAGTAATACAATATGGGATTGGAAGCTCTACATGGCAAAAGTTATTGCTTGTATTTCTCATTGCACTGTGTGATCTTAATCCTTGCGAGGACTTGTAGGTATTACTGTAATTACAAAATTAATAACATATTTTTTGGAAATACTTGTACAATTTACTTTCTTATTTCAAATATCCTGGGTTTTTTTAGATCTGTGTGGTCTCACAAGCCCAGATCCAGTTAATTTCTTAGGATTCTAATTTCTAATGGAATATTTCTACTAAAAGTTGGAGTCCAGATAAAAAGTAGGAGCACAGATGTTAATTGCATCTGGTCCTCAGTGTTTTTGATGTGTTGTCTTAAACGGCAAACATAGGTAGCTAGAGACATATAAGATATCCTAGGATATCCTGCATGCCCTACAGCAGCTGCTCCATCAGATTTAAGGCAGTTAAGTCGCTTCTGGGTAATGACAGGGAGACTTAAATGTGGGTGTCTTTATCTGTGTGCTGAATCTCACTCTAAACGTCATAGGCTGACTTCAGTAAGGTTTTCAATACTGTCTCCTACTACATTCTCAAAAGTGAGCTAAGAAAATATGAAAACACAGAAACGTGAAAATACTGTGTTTCAGTTTGGGTCCAGAATCAATCGGGTAGTTCAGTATTAATTGTGATAATCATCTGAAATTAAATCTATACCACAAGGAGCACATGAAATGTTCGCGTGTGAGTGCATCTCTTTTTTGGTGACATAAACATTTCTCTTTAATTTAGGCTTGAACTAACCAAAATAAGATGCAGAGCAGAGCAATTAATTTGATTAAAATCTTTGCCACAAGTAATAATGAAATAATTTGTTATTTGCTTAGCACTTCAGGCAAGGATTTCATTCCTTTGTCCTGTAGCTGTGCCCAGGTGCGACAGCGGTTACCCACAAACAGCAGCAGCTCTCTCTCATTATATCCACTCAGTGTTATTTTAGGCAGTACGAATGTAGCTGAACTTTTCTGGCATGTAACACATGGCTTTGTTACTCTAGTCAGTCATCCCGCTAGGACTACCCCAGAAGCTATTTGTAGCTGAGAATTGTTAGGTTTTTTTTTTTTTTCTGTAAAAACTAAATCCAGGTGTTCAGCCTGCAGTCTTCATTCCTAGATACATAACTAGATTGTGCTAAGCTGATCTGCCCTCTGGAAATGCTTCTCTTTCCCCAGAAGGTGTGTGGGAAACGCACAGTGCCCTGAGAGCATGAATAGATGTTAATTTCCCTGAGCAGCCTCACCTGTGCCCCCTCAATTTAATCAAACTCCATGTGCCAGGATCTTGGTTTAACCTGTGCCCTCGCTCCTTGCCTGAGCTATGTAGTCCGTTAACCTGTGCCTGGTCCTTGACTTGTTGGTTGGGTTGACCTCAGACCTGACTCATTGTTTCAGGTTCATCTGGTGGTCACTGAACTGTTGGCAGAACCTGGTGTTGTCACCAGTGCTGCCCAGCTCCCATGCGACTGCGTCGTCTTGGTGAGGACACCTGTGGTGTGGTCACCCTCAGCTTCCGGCTCATCTTTTCTCATAGCAGCCCCGTTCTTGCCGCTTCTGTCACCTAACATAATGATATGCCTATCCTGACCAAATTCTTCAGATGACTATGTTCTTCAATTAGGCACCCTTTAGTAGCAAATGTAGGATAAATATTAGACCTTTGTGATTCAAAATCTGGATTATTCTACCTTAAACACACTTCACTAGCCCAGCTCTGACAGATATATTTTTTCAATTCAAACACCTTCAATTAATAAAATTGAAAAATGATTAAAATAACTTTGGTTTTACTTATTATGAATCTAATTAATATATTAGATATGCATTACTCAGATTCATAAAGACTCAAGCACAAACAAAAAAGTTTATTTCACGAGGAAGTGAAAACAGATAGGCTTATTAAATGACACAAGTGTCAACAACCTTAGACTGACAGACGGAAGGGAAAATGCATTTGATGGATGATTCTAGCTGAGAATTTACTTTTACAGAATTCTGACAAGAATAGCAAACAAGGTGTAGCTCCACAGTAGACAGACCATCCATGAAACACGCACGATGAAAGCCAAGTAGCTTGCGCTAATGGAAACTAAGAGGAGCAATTGTTCAGGCTGTTGAGTTGCTAGAAGGCCTAGAAAAGAGTAATTGCAATGAGAAAAGGTGAAAGGCTCTGAACTATTCTGTTCTGGAAACCAGGTGGAATAGCAGAGTGACTTACGAAACCATTAACAGGCCGAGTAGGGAATTCTCTGTGCTTGTTTCTTGGTAGCTCAGAAAATGGGGACACCCATTGAAATGATCAAGTAGCAGATCTGAAAAATGTGTTGAATCCACAATGGGTTAGGTGCCACTTGTAAGAAAGTTTCGCAAATTTTGCCTGGATGAATTTCTCTGAGGCAAGATCTCACTATAGCTGCGCTAGTTTTAATCCCTTTTCCTTAAGTATGTGATATGGTTCACTCTAGAGATAAATGTTAGGTTAGATGGATGACTGCCTTTATACAATATATTTAATTTCTGTTGTTGACTGGGGAAGGTGAACGCATTCATCAGCTCTGTAAGAGGCAGAGTATAATGCAAAAATGAAGTGTGGAAGATTTAGAAGAGGAAACAAGAGAATCCTTAAGGAAGTATTATTTAGAAATTGAAGAGTTAACAAACATCTAAAGGTACCCAAATGAGCACATGGATATTTGAAAATGTAGTCATAGAGGGATTTAAATACTTACCGAAAGTCACACAGAAAATCTTCAGGAGGACCAGGAACTGAACCCAAATGTATTAAATGCTATTTTACTGCTTTAAGAGTAAGATCATCACAGTTCCAGATTCTACCTCTGTTTTAATTCTCTGCTGCCATTCAAGAAGCAGGAGACATCAAAATATAGACAAAGGAAATCTAATTTTTCAAAGTATATTTATATTTTTCTCACAGAGAACAGCAGGCCTATGAAAATCATTGTCAAAAATAGCAGGGTTCAAACAAGGATTGTATGTTCATGTAGGTAATTAGCATATTTATAGTCAAATTATGTGGGATGACTATAGGACAACCACTGACAGCTACTGTTAGCAAGGAATTATCCTTGTGGGCTTTTTTTTACCTCCCTTTGAGACACGTGAAATGAGCTGCTAGCTTAGACAGAATATTCACCTGACCTAGTATGATGATTGCTAAGCTCCTAACAGCAATCAGACAGTCATAAAGCTAATATTCTATGAGAGTTTTATTGACCCTATGTGTAGCTTGTTTTTCAAGGCTTTCTCTTGCTTTTATTGTCCCTGACAATGTAGCTATTTTTTAAAAAGCCAAGTGAAAGATGACAAATTCACACATCTGACATGTTCTTCACACTCCCTCAGCTTGATAGTTTAGGCTTTTCTGAAGAATGTCAGTATGAGCAACTTTAGGTGGAAGCTTTCAGTGCATGTTCTGATTTCAGTCACTCAACAGCGGACACAAAAGCTGCACGTATCTGGAGAACAGCATGAGTATAATTAATGGAAGGCTTTCAGGATGTTTAAACCTTGGTCTCCTTTCCTCGTACATTGTCTCTTCTATTAGGTTCAAAGCATTACCCTTTTCCATTTTTCCCCTCATCTTAATTATCCTAGTCTAAATAGATTAATGTCCGCTTTGAGTGTTTACTCCTAATTTTCAAAGTTTTAGGTTATCCCATACTTTTCCTGTGTTTTGCTTGTGATTAACCACTCATTCTGAGCGTGGAGCTCCTGGGGTAGTAGTACAACTTCCTCCACTCTATGCTTTCCATGAGCTTCTCTTTGTAGAGACGATTTCTAAGAATTGGTTTCATGTTAGTTATCTATTTGGCCATTCTGGCTTGATCTCCTTTCATCAGGTTAAATGTGTTCCACAGGGAATGATTAATTGTACATCAAACATACCCATAGTTTTCTTGTTCCATAAACCTTTATTCCTTGTTGGATAGAACTAAGTTCTTTCAGGAATGGCAGACTCAAAGAGAATTGGAAATAGTTCTCAACAGGCGAGTCTACTGTGCTTTTACAGACATAAAGTACACTCTGGTGCTTTGTTCAGATAGGATGGCCTACAGTTCTCATAGAGCCGATGCACTTTACAAAAGAAACAACAAAGACAGACAAAAAAGACAGACTCTGTACTGCCAACTTGAGAGGCTGATATCTAATTTTTTAAAGCTAGCAAAAGGTGTTGAATTCTTGAAATGTTCAGGCTAAATTGTCTATATTTTAAGAAAGCACAGGTTGAATTTGACTTCTGATGTATCATTGGCCTCCCGCAAAGATGACCATGTATTGCTGCTCTGCAGTACATAAACTGGGAGCTAACATAGGGTGATCCCAGTATGGATTGAAAAGTCAGACCGACGGCACGGATTGACATCTGTTATAACCCAGGGCTGTTCCATAGATAGCAGCATTGTCAGAATGGTAATTGCTAAAAATTATTAAAGAATAACTGCTGAGTTATATCCGTTTCTGATGCAAACAGTGTTTGCAGTGGAAGACAGTCAGGGACTGCAAACCAAAATTCCGAGGGGAGTATAAATATATCTTCTCTGATATGCAGCAGCTTCCCAGCCTCAATCAATGATGAAGATTCATTCAAATGTAAAGACTGATTTTTAGGGAAATGTAAATATGTGGTAAAGGTCTTTTCCCTTAGCTTTCTGTTCTCAATGATTTATTACTAAAACCTCTTACTTTCCTTTTAAGGCTCTAATTATATTCTTTCTCATATGTAACTGGAAAGAGATCTTTTTCAAAGGAACCTAGAACTTTCTTGAAAGTTTCTCTTCTTTTGCAAATAAAAACATAGAAAGCAAAAATTCCAGTGCATAAAGAAAAGGAAGCAAGCAAAGACAAAAAGCATGGTGTTAGGCTACACAGACGACGATTTCCTGAAGATGGGGAAATATCTTTTGTCATGAAGAGAGAAATTTTCAGATATCTTCTGACAGTCAAGTGTTTCTGTTGTGGGCTGGCCTGTAACTGGAGGCATTCATGTCTGCGTGTGAGATCAGGAAAATATGAGTGCCCTGAGTATGCGCATATTCAGGTCCTGCCGAAGGTCCTTGAACCATAGGTCTGAAGGCTCTGGGTGAAGGATGTAGTTTATATCCCGCTGTGTATGCTTGTCTTGGTAAAATCTGAGACGTCACAGTGAAGCCTGTGCAAGTGCGTGCTGTCATTTACTTTTGACGTTAATCAGTAAACAGGAAGCCACTTCATGCTTCCAAGGGAAAAAAGAAAATGAATGAATCTTATTCGAGAACTGCATGATTTTCAGGGCTTTCCTTAGCCAGTAGAAACTCTGCTTTGCTGTACAGTAGGTCTTCAGTGACAGACCTCATCTGGCACTTATTAGCACGAGCAGAATCCATGTAATGAGAAACGGTGCTGACAGGCGTTTTTTGTGTGTATATATTTTTTTCTCTCACACTACAGGGCATGAATTTACAGAAATGCCATTTATTCTCAACCACTTTCTTTTCTGCATTATCAGTTGTTTGTTATTAATTGTGACATTTTGTTACCGGTGATTCTTCTGTTCCTATTTCTATATGCAGCCCTATCTTAACTGCCTGCAATGTTACTCACTTAATTTATTCATCTCAGAAAAAAAATTGATCTTATAAACAATCCAAGCTGCTCCTAAGAACTCAAAGTAATTATACTGTTATGTCCTTGTATAACAAGAACATTTAACAGATACACAGGCTGTGGATGTCTGCAATTCAGCAGTGGGCTTTAGGGAACACAATATTGAAAACCGTATTTTTATTTTTATTTTTTAAAATTACAGATTTCCTTTAAAAACCCTTGGGTCTTTTTTGTGTTTGTGATTATTATGTTTTAGACAAATAAATATGTATATAAATAACTGAGAAAGAAACTTTCTGAAATCCTATATGCACAAATTATTTGCTGATGGCAGTCCTGTAAGTTTTGACTTTGCTTACTAAGCATATTGGCAAATCTCATTCTGGAGTGAGGCACCTACAGATTTCTGCTGTACCTTTAAAATGATACATGCCACACAACATCTTTATTAGCAGTACAGAAGTGAAACACAGAGCAATTCAGCTTTTTGCACCCACAGTGAACTGCGCTACCACTGTACCTGTGCTCTGCAGATGTTTTTGCTCATACCTACCATTTTTTTCAATGAAATAACATCTCATTGCTGCGGGTGGTGGTGGTTTTGAATACACAGAGTTCTAATCTTGGCGGTGGTGTAAATGGGTGCTGCTCAGCAGTCTTCATACGCAGCTATATCCCACTGGTCTAAAAATGGGTTTGGCTTGGGGCATTTTCCATACTCGGCTAAGGTGAGCTATTGTTCAGAAGTGTTATGGAATAGAAACGTTTCAGTATTTCTGTTTCATTTCTGGTTTCTCTCGGTGGCCTCATTTTCGTCATCTGCTTAAAGCCAAGTTAATTGCTTGAATTTCATCTTGGAGTGACTGTGGGGACCAGGGGCTGAGAGCTGCCTTCTGCACCAGCTTGGTCTTGCGGTGCCTGTGCTGCTGCCCCAGCTCTGAGAGTCAGACACATCCTGGTGAGGCGTGACGGAGACTTGGCTACCCTGGGAAGGAAATAGTGGCATCAGTGTGCTAGTTTTATTGAGAGACAGATCAATCCTCTCCTTTTCCTTTGAACTATTTAGAAAAAGCTACTCATAGTGGGCTACAGGGTACCTCCCATCCTTTGGTAAAGTTCAAAACCAACTTTGATACCATGGGTGAAAATATGCAACTGGTTTTAGCGTTGCTAGATCCTTCCACTGGATAAGCCTCCTCTGCATCCTCCCTCAGGCAGTGATAAAATTAGCCAGGCCAGACTTGGTGCAATCAAAAGCAAATCCTGGTTTGGCTGACCATGCAGCTGCTGGCATGGTGGCACGTGCCAGGGTGCGCAGCTGGGGGAGGAAGCGATCCCTGCAGCAGGGCAAGGCCTCAGGGCACTGCCCCGATGGTGTGCTGGTGTCGGGGGATAGTCAGGCTCCTGCAAGGAGCAAGGTAAAGTTAAAAGTGAAGATATTTTGCTTCTTTGAACAAAAAATTCTGTTGAACTTTATTACAGAGGCATTCTGACTAACTTGTAAATGCGTATAGCCTGATCGTTCATCCATGCATACGTATGTGTGTCTGTGCATGTGTATATATAGGTATAGAAAGACACATATACTCATTTTCTATATGTTTTCATTCTATGTACTCAATGATTCCCTGAAAAGAAAGCTTTGTTCAGTAATGCTTCTTGTATACAAATAATAAAAAACAATAATTCATATTTTTTTCCTGTTCTATTTAAGTCTCTGTGGCAGTAGATCAATCTTTCATCTTGTTGCTGTATATCTGAGGGAGAATTCTGACGTCCCTGAAATCAGCAGTGCTTTGGCTTATGTTCCATGGGATTAAGATTTGGCCCATAGAAATTCTGATTTAAAGCCTTTTTAAATCAATGGACGGATTCCTATTGGCTCCTGTAGAACCGTAACAAATCTGTAGACAAATAGCTGTGCTTATATGACAAATAATTTAACCAGAGAAAAATGGGAACTTCACTAGGTGACCTGAAAAAAAAAATCCATCTCAAGAAAAAGCAATTTTTATAATCTCTTCAGTTCTTTGTGCTTGAGAATTTTATGGAAAAGAAAGCTCTCTCTCTGACATACTACAGATGGGCGTAGATGTCTGGATTAAAATAAAATTACATTTACAAGTTACATTTCTGCAGTTCTATAAAGTATGAATAAGAATAAGAATGTGAGTAAGAAATGGTTACAATATAGTGACTTAGTTGAAATCCCTTTTTAATTGTGTATCCTTTAATTAAATCTGCCTTACACCTTGGAGTGATGCAGTGGGGACTGATAAGGAATCTTGTTTCTAAAGAAAAGTCAGAGGAGGATAAGCAAAAAAAAATAAGTCTGGTATCATGTGAAGAACTATGCAGAACGCAATTAATTTGTAGTTAAGAAACCCACAGATTCTTCCTTAAGCTAAGCAGTATTGGTTTTCTTAAAGGTTTCTTTTCTCTGTGACCAGTCATTTCAAATGTTTAATGTATTACTAGCTATCTGTATCCTTTAAAAAACCCATGGCAGCCTCAATACCCACAAATATTTCTCCTCCTTTTACCTTTACTGCCTTCTCTTCTTCTTTGCTTTGATTATTTGTGCTTGATGTCACTGCTAGTGATTTTTTTTTTTTTTTGGCCATGATTTCATCGATAAATTCTTTAACAGGTACTTGAAAGGTCTTTTGCTCTCTGCAGGATCTTCTGTTTCCAGGCGTTGCGTTAGCAGAATCTATTGTTGCCATCCATCTTTCAAATTGCCATGATTTGTAGCTAATGAATCTTACAAATCGTAATAGGTTTTTAGGTAGAGTTGTTATCCTTTCTCACATATACTCTGATCCGTTTCTGTTTTTTTTTTTTTTTTAATATACACTCAGGACTTTGTGTAGCTTAACTTCAAACCCTCCTTTCACACCAATGCCAAGTTTTATCTATATTCTATTACATTGCAAGAGATAAATGGAGGTTTCTGTTCCTGTTTGGTTGCCTCTGATCCCACCTCTTCTGTACCTGGTATGGAGTAGCATAGTGTCGGCTTTTACCTTGCAGTCAATTTCTTCTTGTGGGCACCTGTCAAAACCTATTCCTTTCAAAATTTAATGCTGGTAGGAAAATGCTTTATTCTTTCTTTATGTTTGCTTTTATCACAAGTGTCAGTATTTGGGGGTAGGGTGTTCTTCTAGTTCTCTATTAAACTATAAACCATAGGCTGGACTGTCTTGTGCAAGACAAATTTAACTGAAAATAGATACTCCTATGTAAGGGAAATCTGTATTTAGCATTAGATGTAGGAAGAGATCTGCTATGCACCTGGATGAGCAGGAAAGGCTATGGAGGAAAACTAGCTGAAGAAGATTTTGAAATGTCTATCTCCTTACGGTCATCTGACAAACTTATGCTGTTTCTTCTGCTTTTAAATGACTCTGGAAATAAGGTGGAAGTACCACAAAAGCAGCATTTACATAACAGTGACAAAGTCTCCTCAAGTACTTACTTGAATTGTTTTCCTTTTCAGGTGCTTTGCTTTTTGTTACTGTCTTGAAAAGTGGATTGCAACCTGAGGTCAACGAGGAATCATAAAACTATTTCCAGCAGACCACGCCGTCGTGTCCCAACAGCAGCACAAAATCTTCCTCTGGCCCTGTCAGTGCTTCAGTAGCTATTACAAAGGCTGGGAAAAGCCAAGTGGCTCTAATTTGTCTCATGAGATCTCTGGGTTATTCTGTCACATCCCAGTAGTATTGCACCAATGACATTTCCCTGGAAGAAATGAATGTAAGATCATGTGAATGATTCAGTTTAACGTTTATGTACATTGTAAGTGTGCATCACATGACGTTTCAGGCAACGTTATTAATACTGTCAGGAAACATACCCGGAACTCAGAATTTCACTCTCAAGGGTCCAGACTTTTGTATTCAGATCAACAAAAGGAAAATATGTTTTAAAACTTGCCTTTGTGTATTGCTGCCTGAGCACGCTAAATCCAAAGAGTCCAGGTTTAAATGACAGGTACGATATTTCCTAATAAGTGAGTATAAGGGCTGCCCTGAAGCATCCTTCCTGGACTTCAGCAGTGGTTGCAGTAACTGTGAGCCCTGTATCCTACCTTCTTTCGTTAACAAACTTTGAATTAGGCAAACCTACATGCAAAGAGTAAAAACTCATTCATGGTGTCTAATCGGTAATGATTTGTTGTTATCTGATTATCTATTTCTTAAGCCCTTTATATCACATTTATCATTCGGCCTTATGAATGACAATGAAGAGTTCCCTCCTCAGGGAATGGAATTTGTTAATTATTTTCTTATTTTGCCACACCTTGTTAACCTGTGCAGGAGATTCCACTTCTCGGAGGGGCAGCTTTGAAATTGAAAGAAAATAAATTCAGTCATAAAATTGGAAAAAAAAAAAAAGAAATAGATTCTGAAAACAGTTAGTAAATAGATAGTCCCCTCAAGTGTAGCTCAGATCGGATAAAAAGCTTCACGGGGTGGGGGTGGGGGGAGTTATTTGTAAAATCTTTTACTGTATTTAAATTCTAAAATTAAAAAAAATAAAAATAGGAATTTGTTTTAAAAAAAGGCCAAATGGAATATTTCAATGGTATATGTGTTTTATTATTATTATTATTATTATTATTATTATTATTCTTTTTTTAGTGAAATTTGCTTAAAAGCTTTTCCAGGGAAACCTGGCAGCCAACCCCACCAGCCGAGCCGCAAGCAGACGCTGCCGGAAGGTCCTTGGCGGTGCCAAGGGCGGCAGCGAGGGGCGGCCGCGGCGGAGCAGCGCGGAGCAGCGCGGAGCAGCGCAGAGCAGCGCGGAGCCCCCCGAGCCGCCGCCGCCGCCGCCGCCGCCGCCGCCGCCGGGCTCGGCCGCGCCCCGCGGGGCGGCGAGAGGCAGCAGCGCCACCTGGTGGCCGAAGCCGCCTGCGCCGTTCGCCGGAGAGCGGCGGCTGGCAGAGGCGGCGGGCGAGGGGGTTTGGTGCCAGCGCTGCCCGTCTCACCCTCCCCGGGAGACTTGCATCTCTTGGGAAATCTCCATAAACAAGCCAGATGATAGATAGTGTGCAACACAGAAGACAATTGCAACGCACAGGACTGAGCTAGTTTTAAATGAACCAGTTTTGGGACTGCAAGGCAGGTAAAGTAGCGATGCGGAGCTCAGTGTGGGCTCTCCACTTTGCATTTACGTAGCATTTTTGAGAGAGTAGGAGGCTGCAGGTTGTTCTGGGGATTTTATACAAATAAGAGTAGGGAAGCGTTATCTCCACTGCGTACAGGAGAAGATGTAGCAAAGACAAATTAAAGATACTGCCCCAAATCACAAGAGAGATCTTTACTAAAGGCAGGAACTGAACAACTGCATCTTAGTTCAGTTCAGTGCAGTAAACACTGAAGTATTTATCCTTTACTGACATCAGTCCTCTAGACCTGAGTCTACTCTGGATTCACAAAAGCGGAGATAAGGATGGAACTTGTCCGATTGCCGCTTATTACAACCATTCTTCACTTCCCAGCAAATAATCATCAATCAGCCTTTCCAGGATATTCCTGGACAGAGGACTGAAAAGCAAAGATATTATCACCTGTGCTGTTGCATGACTAACCTTTAGCACCACAGAGGTGAGCAAGTGTTTGATCTGCCATCTATGCTAAAATATTTCAAGGCTGCTGATTGATAGCACTTCTCTGGGAAGTGAAGAGTAGTAGGAATAAATGTCTTGAGAGAAATTCTGTTTCTGCTGTGTCTGCCTACAAAAAGTCATATGTGATTAACGATTTGTAAATAATTTAATGCATGGACACCTCTAGTTTGGAACAAGGCTGTTGTACTTGATTTTGGTGTAATCCACTTTTAAGGTCTTACTCTTTCAGTTTAAACCTGACCTTAACACCAATTTTATATCTGGATGCATGCAAGCCTTTATACTGCTGAAAATCGAGAGTCAATGGAGAATATTTCTTTTCAATTTACCAAGACTTTTGCACCTCAAATTTAAATCTAGGCTTTTTTTTTCCAATAAAACAAAGTAAAACCAAACAAATTGCTGCATGAACTTAATAAAGAACATGTGGGAAGTAATCTGTTAGCATCACAACCAAATGATGAGATAGGATTTTTTTTTTAACGCTGAGTAAATTGGGATAGATTAAGTAGTTTGAATAAAGTTAAGATGACAGCAAAAGCCATAATAATTTCACCCTCAGTTAAAGGTGCAATTGCCAGAAAATTGAAAAATGTAGTGAAATTCTCTGCAGTGCTTGAAGAATCAATGTGGGCCATATGTGGCAGTACAAAGCCGATGCGGAGAAGATAGAACTGACTGATCTTTTTGGTGCAGTCTCTGATGTGTGAAAGTCATTTTGGACTTTAATTGAAGTTAGGAGACGCTACCCTCTGATGGACGACATTTGTTTTAACTATTTTTTAAGAGATGAATGAAGTCTTTCATTTTCAACACGCAAAAGACTTGGGCGTTTGTAGATAAAAATGGGGTTATTAAAAATATCGCCCTCGTCAATTGTGTGGAATGCAACTATTCAAGCGAGGTAAAACTTCAAGCTGTTAAAATGATTTCATTGTTAGCAGGAAGCAAGCAGCAAATTTCCTTATAAATAAAACCGAAGGCGCAAATTCTAATACAATCTCTGTCATGTTGCCTATCGAAAAGGTGCTTAAAATTTGCTAGAATGTGTGTGCTATGGGCAGTGTTTAAATCAGTTATCACAGGCTCACTACTCCTTTACTGTTTGTCTCATTTTGAGCATTTTGAGCGCAAGATCTTGGGATTGCCTTTCATGATGCACGTGCATAAGGATTCCCATGTGGACACATGAACAGAGTATGTAGCTAACACAAGTAGTAAAAGGTAACCTGTTGTGACCACCTAAAATCTATTTGCAGTGCTACCCGTTACAGTTGCTTACTCTGCACCATGTCCTTGGTCCTGCTAAACTTTTACGGCAATGTGCAGTGGGAAGCAGTGCTTTCTAGTGACTGAGACCCCGACCAGGATTCAGAGACTGCATTTCGTTTGTCTGTCAGGAAATCATTATCAAAGGCCCCAGTTTCCTCATCCATAAGCAGAGATAATGCTGTTGTTCTCTTCCAGTAACTGCTTTGAGATCTGCAGCTGAAAAATGTTAAGTATACATCATCGTGGTATCATTTTAACGGACTCAGATTTTAAGAGCATTCTGTTTTCATGCTTTCATTTGTCATTCTCTTATGACACCCAATTCGCACTCCCAGTCTATACACCAACGTAGAATTGTCTTGCTCTGTCCTATAATTGACATATACCACTGACTAGAGGCTGGGATGTAAACATAAAGTAAATATTAAGTTTATGAAAGGAATATAATTCTAGCACATATACAGTTACATAAAATATCTGTACATATTTTCTCAGTGAAGGAGACCAATGTATGTCATGAAGTCATACCTTGGTCTTAGCGAATGTTTGCATTGTGCTGTGTTGTAGAGATAGATTTTAAGCTAACAATTTCAGGGTAAATAAGTGATTGGTTTATAAGGATAAGTTGCTCTTTTATCGTATTAGAGCTGAAATATTTCCCTAATATGAAATGATATTTGATGAATTTTATGCTATTTTGAAATTTATGCATATCTCAACCGTATAAGGAGTTAAAACTACCTGAATTTTGAACATCTTTAAAGGATATAGAAATTAAAAAGAAATAGTGTAATATTGTATTATCTGGACACTACTGAAGCATACCTTTCTCCACAAAATGCAGCAGTTAACAAAATGTCACCTTATTCATTTAACGATTATAGAAGTGGAATCATTTTATGAATGAATTTTAAATATCTCCTACGGTCATCTGAGGCTTCAAATAAAATAAGTAGTGAGCTAAGGAGAGAGACATAATGAAAATCACAGCCTGATCCTGTTTTGAACTTTTGAAAGACGCTGAAGAGGCTCTTAATAGCACAGCCACACTTAAAGCTGTGGTACTTTCAAACAAGAAGACGAGGAGAACTTCAAAAAACATTAAAGATTTGCTAGTCTAGCTAGCTAATAATAAAAAAATAAACATATAAAACCATGTAAAGATATATGGAAATTGTTATTAAAGATAAAAAGATTGTTATTAAATAAACATTCATACACACGCACACGTGCACACACACAGAGTCACCAGAACACCCAAAATATACTTATTTACCATAATGACACATAAAGGGTGCATAATGCTGTTTTCACCACTTTTATCTTGTATTTCTCTAAAGCATCCTGAGGGTGTTATTACCTGCATTGCACTCCTTCATCTTGTGCATTGCTATTGTAGAGTCTGGTGGTTCCTCATGATTTGAGGATTTGCAGGCTCAATTCCTCTTATTTTTCTTCCTGCCTTCATGGAGGAAGTTGGAGATTCTTCCTGTTTCAGCTACAAGTCTGCCTTTCTTCAGTATAAGAAAAAGTTGCACCCATGTTTTATAAGCGTACCCTGCTTTTTAGCTGCAAAAGCTTTCCAAAATGTAGTCCCCTATAGTATGCTTTCTATTTCATTTTCAGATGTTACTTACATGCATTTGTAATACCTTTATTTTTTACCAGGGGGTTGATACCAACTAATCTGTCTCAAAGCTTTGTATTGAACATCATTTTAGGATGCATGGAACCCAGTTCAAAAGTTGCTGCTCTCCAGTTTACCAATGCCACCTATGGATCTAAAATAAACTATTTTAAGTTTCCTTAAAGTTATATATATATTTTTTAAGCAATGTTTTCACAATTCTGCCTAAGATCAGCAATTGTGGATCTCCGTGATTAGAAATACTGAACTTCAGCTATTTTTATTTCATCCTTCTTCCTTTAAGCCATTTTACAGGCCACAGAGAGTCTGAAATACACACATGAGATTAGTAGATATGGTACAGGACCTGTGGGAGACTCCTGCTCTTCCAAAATGTCAACTGGAGGACTAGTGGGATTATTCAAGTGCCTCTCCAATGATAAAAAATGGTCCTGTTTGGGCAACATGATACCCTTGCTCATACACTCAGAGGAGCCAAGATGGCTCAGTTCATGAGCCAACATGGAAGTGCCTGCTAACATTTAAGATGCTTGATGCTCTTGGGTGAATTCCTGATAATCCACAAGTGCATAGTTCTCTCTACTGGTCCTGTCTTATCGATCACAGAAATGTTTGGGAAAGCCTGGGTGCGCTTAATTTGTCCTCAGTGCTAAGCTTTAGACAAATGCAAGGAGTGCTTACATATGTAGCTCACACATGTCCATGTGAGAGTAGATAATTATATTTAGGTGTCTATAACACAGGCTTCTACCTCTAAATAAAAAGATCATCTTTAATGTTTAAAGTAATTTTCAGTCCTAGTGTGTAGCTGCTCTTGAGCAAATCCCACCAGGAACTGTTCTTCCCTGCAGTAATGTTAGTGCTGCCAACATCTGTGTGTCAGGTACTGAGCCTTCTTATTGTGCCAAACAAGCGTACTGTCCTTCTTCTTGGGTATCTTCCATCTTCCTCTTCAGCCTTTTGTGAAGTGATTTTGCCTCTTGTTGATTCAGAAGTCCTTGCAATGTCAGGACATTGTCGAGGTCTGACAGTTTCTTCTGTGTCACATGTATTCTTTGCGACTTCTGGAGCATTTTCAATTTCTTGAAGTTTGTACTTTTGTTTTGCTTCTGATGCTACTGTGAATCTACGTTTTGAAAACCCAGCCAGCTCTTTTCCCTTCTAAACATGTGATCTGGTCTGATTACGTTCTGGCTGCAACCTAGCAAATAATACAATTGCTTTTTTCAAGACTGAGTTGAGCTGTTCTATCTCAGGTCTCTGAGCACCCTTGTAATCTGTTGCCAAATTAGGAATTCCATAAACCCTTCAAAATTGCGTATCTAGCTTAATAGCCTCCGAGGTGTTATAAATGCTTCAAAAATTTCTCCTTGTTTTTGATCTCTCTTATGAAACATACAGTTTTCTTTCTTCTGTAAGCATTAAATTGTTTCAAATCTCTTCAGAACGGTTAGATAACTGTTCATTCTTCTTTGTATAAATGTAGGCTGTTAAACAAATTCAATGCTTCAGACACAGCAAAACTGGAAAAAAAAAAGAAGAAAACTTTTGCCCATGATCGTTTTCAGTAGCTCTTGCAGAAGAAACAAAGTTTCTCTTTGAATCTCTTTGTGTTATACAGTGCATTCTTAGATCGTTTTAGCCATAATGCAATACCACTACAGTGCAACAGAATCGCGTGGGGCTGCTGCACCGTTTTATCACTCACGACCTTTTTCTTCTCTTCAAGTACCTGTCTTCTTTTCATGCACCTACTTCTTGTACTGCTCAATGTTCATAGTTTCTGAAAGACCTTTGTAGAGCTTATAGGCTTGAATACTATAACAAAGTAGTTAATGAAAGGTTGTATAAGAGAGCTTCGGCGGGAGAGAGAGAGAAAGAACGAGAGAAGTGTTTATCACCGAACTGAGTTTTCAATTTAAAAACTGTAAAAACAGAATGTTCCAGAGTGTTGGATTTCAGCTTTAGCAGCAAAATCCTGAATATTTTTAGAAACAAGTATTCATAGAGCTAGCATATATTTGAAGATACGCACTAGGCAATTGCTATGGAGGAAAAACTCAAGGGAATAGGAGAATCCTAGGATATCTGTATTTCTATGATACTTCTATTTTCTTTCTTTTTTTAGTAGCGTTATGTCCTTGTTTGTGTGCGTGTGCGTGCGTGTGTGTGTGTGTGTGTGTTCATGAATATGTGTGACTACATAAGAAAGCATATATATATGCTTTTACATGCATGCAAACACATATTCATGTATAAATATCTATGCATTCAGATACACAAATGAAGAGAGTCAAAAAGGAAGTTTGATTTGTCTGTGCATTTCCTGAGTGAAGCAGACTTCTTCAAGTAATAGGAATCCAGACACAGACATGCAGAGTCAATTTGTACAATACTCTGTTTAAGTTATTGTACAGGAGATAAATGCCTGTGCATGATTTGCTAACGTAAATAAATTGTATGAAAGAAGTGTTCCAGAAATTAACAGGAAAAAAAAGCAAAAAACATCTACTTGGCCCAAACTTCTCTACCTAGAACAGTTTAGAAAAAGCATTCTTCCACAATAATCTTCTCTACATCTCTCTTTTCAGCTATTTAAGAACAGTTGACAGCTCTTGCTTCTTGACTTCTGCAGGAAATGTGTGAATTCTTAAAGCAAACTTACACACCTTTCCTTTCGTTACATCTTTCCTGCTGCGCCTGTTTCTGTTTCATAATATCACATCTCAGATCTTCCTGTCTATGTAAACATAGATTTGTGGGGTACATACTTTCTTTTACCAGTAAAGTGGTTAATTTTCTTTTCCTCTAGTGATGGTTGTCTGCATTCAGCATGTGAAGAGACTCAACTCACAAGAGGGATGAATATGGGACATTTACCCTTTTCTGTTCTCCTTAGAATCTTTTCATGAAAATGGATTACCTGTTTGCCATTCTCTTTTCTCACTATAACCTTTGTCATCTGTGGGGGCTCCCTGAGCTCTAATGTGTCTTTCTTCATGAATTAGAGGGGGAATTCTCCTCCTCTTTGACCTTTTCAGTATTCTGCATTTCAGTGGGGTGGCATTTCCACTCCTTAAAGATTACAACCTGCACTGACTAATCAGCCAATCAAATGCCAACTATGAATGTAAAATCAATTATTGTTGCTGTCAAACCCAATCCTCAGTCCAGTGTATTTTAGCTTCCCCAGCCGTCATCCACTGATAGGGTTAAAGCTCTGATCAGCGGCAGGAATTTATATCCAGATGGGCCTGATCCTTTGACACGTACTGGAGAACTTTGTACTTGGCTACCTGAACAGGAACTGAACTTTTGCTTACTTCAGAGCATGGACTAATTTATCATTCGGGGGGCTAAATTCAGTCCTCCCCTTAGTACCGCCATTTTTATGGCTTTGGGCAAGCTGCTGTGCTTTATGACTTTTTTTTTTTTCCTGCCAGACGAAAATATTGAAAACCATCATTGTCAAACTAATGACTTCCTGTCTCCTGGAAGAGCATACTGGAGTTCAACCCTTAATCTGAATAGGGCTTAGATTTTTCTATTTACCAGTGTTGGCTACTTTCTGCGGTGGACATAGTGTCCTGAATTTTAAGTATACTCTTGAGCCTCATATTTTCTATTAGTCAACTGTAGGCAGCTTCCTACTCAGCAGGCAAGAGAATTAAATCATCTTACAGGCTTTATAGGTCTAAGCTTTATATATGGTAAACAAGGAGTGAAGGATGTCTCACTTGGGCAGTTTTTATAGGCATCTGCTACCCTCTATTATCATAAAGGAGTTTAAGTGCATGAAGAAATTCTCTGAATTAGTGAGATTCTTTGAAATAGTGTTCCTGATATCCCGCTGCCATGCCAAGCTTCATAATATAAGAGCAGGAGTTGTCTTTTCTAATTTTGGTTATTCGACAGTCAGAAGTATTGTCTAATTTTCCACTTTTCCCTGTAGATATTGAGGAAAGAGTGTACGAGAGGACAAAGTGAATCCCACCTCTTCATATTTGTTCTGCACTTGGCTCCTATTGCAAGAATGCTACTGTTTGTCGTGTGGTTTAAAAAGCTTCTGGGAATGGAGGAGGTGATGGAGATAGGGAGGCATGAGATTTTACTTACAAAATATTCCTATCAGTTATTTCAGATTCGTTATTCTGTTGATCCATAACAATACCTGGCTTTTACATGCTATGTATATTTTACATGCTTATGTCTTTTAAATGGTTCTACAAATTCTTTACAGGAGAATGAAGTGACCCAGAGTGTTACTTTGCTGTGCTAGTTTCCAGACCTTTATGCTATAAACCCCAACAGTTTTTAGAAAGCTTTTCTTAAAGTCATGGAATAACTTTTTAAAGAATGTGGATTGAACTAGTTCCTGAAAATCCTGCTGGAGATTTTGAAGCCAGGGTTGCAACCAGAACCCCTGGCTGTCGCAGAACAACAGATTTTATGTTCAAAAGCCTGTACTTTCCTTGTGTTATGTCCTTTTTTCCTCACCTCTAAAGGAAGAGGAAATCTGTACCGTATAGGGCATTACTATCATTCCTCAAATGTAGCAAACACTCTTTCATAAGCGGGATGGTATTCTGAGCTAAAAGGTAACATTCGTCTTAACCGCCTTGAAATATCTAAAAGTTAGGGAAATACTTTCAGGATGGAATTCCGCTATGGATTCAGACAGTTAAATTCAGATGTTTGAAATCTAGCCCCTTAATCTTGATCTGAACCACACCTGGAACATTAGGACAGAGGAAACCCACCCCTCACATCTGGTCTAAGCCATTTATATAAACTCCCCATAAATAAGTAACTTAGATTAAATACCTAGTTTTTACATTTGAGATGTGTATGTCTCACCCCAAATCTCAACATGATAACTGGGATGAAATCTTCAAGTATCACTTTTGGCAATCAACTTGCAAAACATGTACACAATGAAAATTTCCTTAGAAGATCTAAGTCCGATTTAAATCAGTTGGACATTTTCTGGTCAGTTCTGCGAAGGAAGCAGGTTAAGAAGTAAACGTCATGTCTGCTGGTAGAATTCTGCTCTCTAGAAAGCAGAGAAGTCTCAAGAAAGGATGGTGCAATGAGATGTAGTCTTCTCTCTCTGTAATGTAGGCATGTGTGTCAGTGTATTTTAACAGCCAAAGCCTACATACTAGCTGGCTAAGCAGAACAAACATTGCTGATGATGTACAGATAATTCTCCTCTGTGGCTGTCATGGACATTGATGGATGGAAGAGACGCTTTCCCTCCCTACCATATTTTAAATCTCTTTAGCAGCTGGGAGTGAAGTCTGCATTGCACAGGGAATCAAAACACAACACCTGCCTCATTAAGAATTACTGAGATTTCCAGTGGATCTAAGCCCTTCCTAAGACTCCTTGAAAAAGGATACTTTTACAGTCCAGTATGCATGGTTGCTAGCGTGTCATTGACAATGATCATGTTTTGTTTGTATTATTTGAGTGGCTCATAATGCCAGAGAACACTGATATATTTTAAGTATTTGTCTAGTATGAAATATATAGACAGGGACAGACAGAAAAGCAGATTTTAAAATCAGTTAAAATATTCATAACTTGGGCAAATAAATCCTACCTATAGCTTTAAGTGTTGTCAGAATAACATTATGCCTCTTAGCCAAGGAACATCCTGAAAAGTTTTCCATTGCTTTGTAATAACTGACATGGAACCAGTGTATTTTCTTGGTGTCATTTGCTAATTTATATATATTTTAGGCAATTTTGTTTCGGTGGATATCAGCAATATCACACTGTGCTTAGGCAGAAATCCTAGATAAGACCCTCCAGCACTTATCTAAAGCAGAAGCTATCTTCTTGTCTTAGCTTCTCTTGGGGAATTTACAGAGACTGCTGTTGCATGCCTACAAGAGATGGTTAACATACAACTTTCCTTCAGCTCCCGTACATCATTTTTGGAGTCCAGGAAACCACACTGGCCTATTCCTTTCAATGGAAAGGAATAGGATGGAAATGGAAAGGCTGGATCTTTTTGTTCTATGGAAAGCATTTACTTGAATGACTACTGTTGAATGTTTCTCGACGTAAATCATATGCCTTATTGATATTATTATTACTAATGCTAATCAAAAGGAATAATAGTGCAATTACAGTAATTGTTGGCTAGCCTTCTTTCTCAAGCAACTCCAACTGTTTTCTGAGTAATAAACTATTATGCTATTTTCTGCTTGAGAACAGTTTGAAAGTATTTGGGGAAATATTTTTGTTAATCTTTTTTTTTTTTCTTCTCTTTCTAATGAAAACTCCTTTTGTCAATTCAATGCAATAAATAAATGACATTATTGAAATCACACTTGCAGAACTGCCCTCTGGGTATATTAATGAACACTGTGGAGCAAAGCATGCAAACCAGGCAGATGGCATTTATGATTTCGAATAAAGCCAGAAAGGAAACAAACAATTGAAGAAGAGTGCCCTCAGGAAGGAAATAGCTATGGTTAGTCATTGTCTGTGCTTTGTTCAAAAAGGCTTGAAAAAGATCAGAGAAAGAAAGAAGAGAGTCTTCATTAAGTACATACATTTCAGTTTATCGTATGGTATTCTACAATGGGAAACAATATATTGCAAATTGTCAACATAAAAGTGAGAAAAGGCTGACAACAAGAAAAAGCTGCAGCCTTCCGATGCGCATTTTTGACCGTGAAAAGATGATAATGGTGGCACGCTTAGTAGAGTTGCTCTATATTGTTTTATAGCACTTCTTTTTTCAGTCGTGCGAGGAAAGGAAAAGTGATGGTAACTCCAGAATACATGTATCTCGTAATCATATGAATTGTGCATGGAAGTGAAACATTCTTTTAGATCTACCTAAGCCTAAATCTTTGATCAAAAAGAATAGGCATGCTTAGTCAGATTAAAAGTCCATCTTTGGTAGCGTTTTTCTAGTGGTAACCAAGAGCAAAAAGAGAATATAGAACTGTATAAACGTAAAGCAAGAATATACTGATAATTCCCCAGAATATTTACCCCACTATTGATATAGAGATTTTTAACTCTTGACTACCAAAGGTTAGAGAAAATAATCGTCTGCATAATGAGTTCAGAAAGCTTTTTATTTCAGAAACAGAACTTAAAAGTGGAGTCACTCCAGAAAGGTATTAAAGAAGATCTATTTTAAGTACTATTTTGATGATTAGAAACAGAAAGCAACATCTCCGCAACAAATACACTTTGATTCATTACCAACATATATTGATCCATTCTTGCATGTGGTCCTTATTTTAGATTTCAAGTGCTTTCAGCTATTTATCAAAGTCTAAGTTGTGTCAAAGTTTAACTATGTCTATGCATCATGGAGAGAAACAGGCACCTCCTGAAAGTGATCAGTCCCATCCTAATGTAATTACCCAAGACAAGTGGGAAGACTTGTCTTCTGAGGATACCTATTTCATTCTAATGGCTCAGAAGGGAGCCTAGGTTACAAAAAGATGTTTAGACATCTTCAGACACAGTTAAATTTTTAGACCTCATAAATTCCATCCTAAGTACAAGACTTGGATTAACACTGTAAGATTTGGCAGTAATAAGGGAAAATTGCTCTGGAAGGGGCTAACAGGCCTCTGTTAGACTACATCCTAGTCTGTCCCTTGATCTCTTTCTACTCTGGCAGAAATACTCTATTTTGTGAATTTCTGGTTCAGCCACATGTCTAGGAAAGTCCACTAGTTTCAAAGCTCTGTTCATTGTCCAGCTCTGTTTCTCCACGCCCCATCCACCTGGTTCTGCAGAGAGTGCTGCCTCTGTAAACCATAGTGAGTGCTTTACTTTCTTTTTTGGGACGTAAGGTGAGATGAGACTTTACAAAGCAGTATGAAAAAAGGAAAGACATAAAGCAAAGAGAGAGAGGAGGAGCAGGAGAATCAATGACTGGAATACGTGGTTACACAGACTAGCTGGAAACCTAATTTGGACGGTTCTGACTATTCTTTAACACTATAGGCAAGCAACAGATCTCTGTCATGCTCCCAAATCTGAATATTTTTTCAGGAAGATGGATAGTTAAGCCCATCTAGAACTCTTATTGCTGATGAAAGTCATGTAAAAACAGGAACAGGTAGAACAGGAAGGACAGCTTACAGACCATCAGACGCTTGCCTTATCTGAGTACGGAAGAAGTGGTGGATGAGATGATGAACCCCCTCATGATGTACAAAACTGAAAATATATTAATTTTACAGTAAGGTGAGTTTTACTGCAAATGGACACAGGGAAGAACTTATTTCATATCATGGATGAGAAATGGCTGGATGATTGCCTTAATAATTTGTTGCCTGTCTTTTGTTTTGGGGCTCACTGTACTATAGATTATAGCTCAGCAAAGTAAGATGCGGCCACTGTAATTCACATCAGGGAATCAGTTAATATGCTTCCAACGTTATGGATATGAAATACAGAGATATGTTTTTGGAGAATAGCAAATAACAGAGTCCCTGCGTCACAGTTCATATAATCATTTTTCTCTAGGATGAAAGCCAAGGCTGTTCCTACAGAGAAGCTGGAAGAAATAATTCCAGTTTCAAACAACTCACCTCTTATTAAAGAATATATTTTGTCAGGAATAAAATTCAATAAATTACTATAGAGGTGAGAAATAGCAGGGCAGACAAAATCTAGTGAAGTCCATGAAGATCCATTTCCAAGAGTAGATTGATCAACTTTCCGTGTTCTGAAATAGTTAAAAATATTTCATATTGTTTATTATGAAAATATAATTTCATAATTATAATTGGTAACATTTTTCATTCATAATTCTTCAGCACTTGTGGAATTAAAGAACACAGGTAAGCTAAAATTAATCATCCCGCATTCAATCTATATTTATTTTATCTCATCTGAGATCATCTCAATAGTCTCTGGACTTCAAAATTAGAAGAAACTACCATAATCAGCAAGATTGACTTCCTGTCTAAGTTTTTCTATAGAATTTTCCCAGAACCTGTGAAAGAGAAACAAAAGTAGGTAACTTGCCAAAGCACTTGCAGAGAAAGGGACAAAAAAGCCTGTTCTCCTGATTTCTGGTCCAATTCCTATCCACAGGAATAATTCTTAACTTCTACTTCCATAAGATTTCTTGGCCTTTTTCACTGCTTTTGACTTACTCTTTTCTAATCTACTCACATTATCACTGGAAACTTCAGAGTGTTAAGGCTATTTGGTTTTTACCTCAGGATTTCTGATCTCTAATTTCCTTTCCTCCTCATCATGTAATGAATATGGCTTTCTTCTTTCTTCTGGCTTAAAAATCATTCTGTTCCTACAGGATTATCTTCTCTTATGCATCTCTCCCTTCCCTAGCGCATACTCCAAAACTCTGCCCTTAATAATTACTCTTTCTGAAAGCAGGTATTATTCATGCTAATCTCTTAAAGGCCAAGGAATTTCAGAAAGCCTGTGTCGCATTTTCCTGGTGAAGATGATCCAAAGTTTTACAGCACATCTATTCCGTCCAATCCATTAGAATATGCACAGCATGATTAACAGTCTTAAAAAGACTAGTACGAGAAAAATGTTATGATCTCACAATACAACAAAACACAACATTTTCCACAGTCATTTTTACATGACAAACACCCATACACACACAAAGAAAGAAAAGCCAGCCCTAGGCTTTATTAAGGTTAGAAATAATTTTCTTCTTCCAAATTAATCCTTTCTCAGTAGCTGGAACACCCCCGGAATACGTTTCACAATCCAACAGGTTTATGGCTGCAAGATACAAGTTACAATTTGTGAGGAAATATCAATGTGCTAATGTGCTGGGTAATATGCAGCATGAATCAGTTAAGATTCTTCAGGCTGCTGAGAAGTAAAAAGCTTGAGAGTCTGTGAGATATTAATAATACTATTTTCTTGGTGGTTGTGCCACATTGCAACAAACTCATTTCAATCCATCTCGGGGCATAAAACAGTCTATAAATAAAAGATTCAATTTTGTAGCTCCCGAAAGGTAAGCTGCCTATAAATTGTAGACTGACCAGAGCTTAAAACAAAAATTTTTAAGCTGTTCTTTTTGTTTTTCCTTCAATTTTACCTTTCAGGAGAGACACAGTGTAAAATGTTGGGTCAATCTCTTCTGTACTATTGCTGAAGAGAGAGATTCCAAGCACTGAATAACCAGATCTGCTTTTATCTGCTGATATTTTAGTAGTTATATGTGTACAGTAATAAAAATTAAGGATGTAGATTTAGATTGGAATTTATCTGAAGGTCTGGATAGAGAATATTTTCAAATAATGTATGGCAGTTACATTTCATCAGCACTTTCGATAAACTCCAGCTCCAAAGTTTAAATATGGTTGGAACGTGATTTGGGCTTTAATCTATTTTTAATCTACAGCTCTGGATTTCTTTCCAGAGTTTATGTTGGCTGCTTTTTAGTTTGGAATGATTGACTACATGCGCAGTAGCCAGTGCCTGAAACCACTGTAGTTATCCCCGTAGTTATCAATGAGATTCGAGCTTCGCATCTCATTGACATCTGAAAAATGAAACTGAAGGCAAGTAGGATAAACTTTCCATTTATTTTTTCCCCTTCTAAAAATGAAACTGAATCTTGAGTCGGTGAACTTTCCTTCGGGAAGTTTGTGGTGGCAAAAACAACAAAAACAATTGTTTTTCTTCTATAAGTCTCAAACTGAATATAACACTTGCAGATTGTGTGACAAGGACCAAAGTTTTTAAAGACAGATAGATCTATAATTGTTGTTAATAAGATAAAGTTCACTCAATCCATCCAGTGGCACCAAAAGAGCTCAAGCATTGGCACAGTGTGCTAAATGACTCTGAACAAAGCTTACCTGCTTGTATCCTAAATAGGAAGATGTGAGCAAATGGTTGCTTTATAACATGGATAACTAGTTTTTTTGTGTTTAGTTTTTGCTATGTGAATACATTAACTGTATATACTATGCATCAACTTATTTCATTTCCGAATTTTTTTTATTGAATGAAATGTTAAGGGTAAGATGACTCAATTTTTTAAAATGCTATTATGATTAAAATATTGTTTGCCTGGTTTCATCCAGAAGAAAACCAAATACCTCTTCCGTACTTCTGAAGGAATCTGAGGGCAATACTTCTGAAAAAGTCTATTGACATGCTGGCAAGAAGAGGACTTTTTAAAAAATTTCTTTGTTGTAAAATAAAATGCGTTGTTACCTGCAAAGGTCCTTCCACAGCACTACGGAATGATGATTTTAGACATTCAGTTTTCCCTTCCAGCACCTCTAGGCCACATGACCCAGCATAGACACTTACATGTAAGATGAATTTCTTCCTGGAGGCGGCTCTTCTCTTCCTTTAGGTATCAGCTTGGGGCCCGCAGTAACTAATTCAGACCTTGAACTGTTAAATGCCTACGGTAGGGCCAATAATTCAGAGACTCAATCGAAATACCCATGTCTCCAGGTAGCATTTGATCACCTTAGTTTAGTAAGTGTAAATGGAAGGTGAAAGAACTGCAAGTAAGGCAATGATAAGAAATGAGGAAATCTCTGCCCTATACCAACAAAGTTACAATACATTTCGGTATTTCTGAAGGAGAGCACACAGGTCGTACTCCAACCTGATGGCAGTTTTGATGCATGCAAAGCTGCTGTAGTTTTATATGACAACAGACTCACAGAAGGGTTGAGGTTGGCAGGGACCTCTGGAGATCATCTTGTCCAATCTCCTGCTCAAAGGAGAGTCAGCTAGAGCAAGCTGCTCAAGACTGTTTCCAGTCAGGTTAGGATGATCTGCAAGGGCAGGAACTCAACATGATTTCAAGTGTTAGATCAGGCAGCCTCAAAGGCAGCACTGCTAGCGGTGAGTCTTGACACCAGTGCTACAGGCGCCCCAGTATGTGTCAGCAGACGCTGTATGGAGCATCCTGAATCTGACTGCAGGCCTTGGCCCAGCTTAACAGTAATGTCAGCTAATTCAACCACGCTTTCTTTTTTTTTCCTTTACAAACTATCTGACACAATGTGTGCAAGTTCCATGAGGAATAAAATGCTGTAGTCTGGAAATTTTCTGCAGAAAAAAAGCATCAGAAAAGACAGACGTAGCTCTGTTGACAACTCTCTGTCTTCTTCCTTTCATCTTATATCAGTTATGTATATAAGAGTAATAGATCAAGCCTGAACCAATATTTCAAAAATATCTTAGGATTCCCCAAACCATCCTTATGTCTGTTCTGCCAAGCTGAGCTTGCAAAAAATAAGTTTGTTCAGCGATAAATAATTCAAAAATCGTGTGCCTCAGATTACCAATATCTCTTCATCCTCTGACAGTTGTTTTTCTGCTTTTGCTAAGTATAATGTTGTGGGTACCTCTAAGATGAAATCTGCTTCTATATGTTATTCAGTCCTGAATTTACAGACTTCAATGGTCTTGCATAGCTTTGCATAGATACACTAGTGTTAACATCATACATAAAAACAGCATTCAGAAAGTATTCTGGAAGTATTAGGGTGAACAATTAGAAGTACTGCTGTGGATAAACATATCCTGATGTGCTGCTATTCCGTTTCACTTTCTGATAGTCAGCATGGGTCAGCCATGTGGCATACCAGCACAATCAAACCCACTACAACCATTGTCTGTCTATTTGCATTTGCAGGATTAGGACTCACAATGCTGAGGAGTGACCAGCACCCTTTTCAGGATTTTCTCACAAATTCTCATAAATTTCTCACAAATTTCAGCAAGGCTTTGGACGCTGTCTCCCATCACACCCTCATAGGTAAACTCAGGAAGTGTGGGTTGGATGAGCGGACAGTGAGATGGACTGAGAACTGGCTAGATGGCAGAGCTCAGAGGGTTGTGGTCAGCAACACAGCGTCTAGTTGGAGGCCGGTAGCTAGCGGTGTGCCCCAGGAGTCAGTCCTGGGTCCAGTCTTGTTCAACTTATTCATCAATGACCTGGAGGAAGGGACAGAGTGCACCCTCAGCAAGTTTGCTGATGATACGAAACTGGAGGGAACGGCTGACACACCAGAAGGCTGTGCTGCTGTGCAGAGGGACCTGGACAGGCTGGAGAGGTGGGCGGAGAGGAACCTCCTGAAGTTCAACAAAGGCAAGTGCAGGGTCCTGCACGTAGGGAGGAATAGCGCCAGGCCCAGTGCAGGCTGGGGACTGACCTGTTGGAAAGTAGCTCTGCCGAGAAGGACCTGGGAGTGCTGGTGGACAACAAGTTAAGCATGAGCCAGCAGTGTGCCCTTGTGGCCAAGAAGGCTGATGGCATCCCGGGGTGCATTAGGAAGAGAGTTGCCAGCAGGTGGAGGGAGGTGATCCTGCCCCTCTCCTCAGCCCTGGAGAGGCCTCACCTGGAGTACTGTGTCCAGTTCTGGGCTCCCCAGTACAAGAGAGACATGGCACTCCTGGAGAGAGTCCAGCGGAGGGCTATGAAAATGATGAGGGGAGTGGAGCATCTCTCCTCTGAGGAAAGGCTGAGAGAGCTCAGCCTGTTCAGCCTGGAGAAGAGAAGACTGAGAGGGGATCTCATCCACGTGTACAAGTATCTGAAGGGAGGGTGTCAAGAGGATGAGGCCAATCTCTTCTCCATAGGGCCCAGCAACAGGACAAGAGGCAATGGGCAGAAACTGAACCACAGGAAGTTCCATCTGAACCTGAGAAAAAACTTCTTCACTGTGAGGGTGACAGAGCATTGGAACAGGTTACCCAGAGGGGTAGTGGAGTCTCCTTCCCTGGAGATATTTAAAACCCGTCTGGATGTGATCCTGGGCAATAATGTGCTCTAGAGGTCCCTGCTGGAGCAGGGAGGTTGGACTAGATGATCTCCAGAGGTCCCTTCCAACCTAAACCATTTTGTGATTCTGTGATTCTCTCTCACAAAAATCTCTCAGTTCAAGCTGAAGATATTTATCTGATTAAATTCTTAATGCATTAAACTACTAAACTCAGTGCTGGATTGAGAGGACACATGAGCCAGTGATTCATATGTGATTACAGAAAATTTGAGTATGGGATGACTCCATCCCATATGGAGACTTCTATAGTCTGATTCCGTACCACTGGCACACACCTATAGCAATCCTCAGGCTAAGGTGAGCAAGATCCAAGTGATATCAGCCTAAACATATGAAGTAATAAGCTCTACTCTCAATACAGGTAATTGGCCAAAGGGCAGAGATTTACTGATGGGGCCAAATGGCATGTAGCTCAAGAACTATTTCAGTTGGAACTAACTCTGGGCAGACCTTACTATTTTACTGTAGTCGTGATGAGGAACGTGACTATGGATCATGGCCACAGGACTGAAAATTTTTTACACTGAGTAGCAGGGAGATTTTTTGTTTATGTGTTTTCAAACAGCTAGTTTCAGAAAAATACCTGGGATTGAAGGTCCAGATTCCTTCACCTAATGTTAGACACATCATAAAAGTACGTAAAATTCAAGAGCTTTATGGCTGTAGGATCCATGAGCTTCCTTTGCAGTTAACTTAAAAATCGAGGCTCCATGAGCATACTTTGTAGTCAATTTTAAAAGGAGGCATCTAAGATCTAGAGTGCAATCTGAAGTCGTCTCTCTGTTTCTCTCTTAGTTCTAGGGGATTTTACATCAGGTCTCCTGCAGTGCCTTAGGTGAAGTGGAACTCCATTTACTATTTCCCATATAGGTTCCTCATTCCAGTACAGAAGTAAAAATCCAGGCTATCAGACTCCAGGCTCCTGTTATATTTGAAGTAGCAGTAATCACATGCCAGCTATGCATAGATCAGAATGTCCTTTTTGTTGTATCACTTTTTTTTTTTAAATCTCATTCTTGTCTCCAAATAAATTAGACTTTACTAGAAAAATCACTTTCTGCCACCACAGTACTTGTAACTAAAACATCTCTTCCTATTCCTATCAATAGATTCCTTCTGAGTGCCTTTGTTACAGGGTTATAAAGTTTAATCAAAGCTAATGCTTCAGGCACCCATTTACATTTTTCTTGAATGCTGCAGACTTTGGAGGCAGCCTTTCTGAAAGAACATGCTTTGCAGTAGCTAAAGCAATCTTTTCAGTGAGATAGAATTTCCTTCTCAGATTATGAAACAACTACTGCAGCATAGGGAAGATTGCATCAGGTCTGAGCAGTCTGACAGGAGTATACTATGGTATGGGCTTGATAGAGCGATGAGATAAGACGTGTGAGTAATCCAATTTGGAGTTAACTCAGATCTGCAATATAGGGTCTCAGACAGGCTTTAGAGAAACAAGCAAGCAAATGAACAAACAAATAAACAAACCCTAGTAATGTACGGGCTTTTTTACAACATATAAGGCCTTCAAATCAAGTGATTGACATGAAAAGCTTCTCTTCGAGCTACCATCAGTCACTTCTACCTAGCTTTTGCTGTCCTTACACTGTGACATAATGCACTTCCTTCTAGGGGGCTCAGTGCCATTTGCAAAGGTGATAATGAGGCACGGCCAAGTTCTTTGCAGACTTTAGGACCTACTTTTGCTGTACCAGGAGAAGAAGATTTCAGAAAGCCTCTTTTCTTTTTTTTCCTTATCTAGTGCAGACAAGCAGGAAGGACCAGAAAAAGGCAAGAAGTAAGTGGACCGAGGATCCTTATTTGTCTTTAAATAGACATTACTGCAGAATGTCATGATGGGGTAGACCTTATAAATTCGACATCAGGTTCCTAGCTGTGAAGTTATTTGCACTGGAGGAGCATGCCTAGTTAAATAAAAATTTTTTTAAAAAAGATTCAATTTCTAACAGCAGCGTGAGAAAAGGCATTTGCTGCAGTGTTAATATCTGTCAAACTCTGTCTCATCAAGACGATACGTTCATCAGTGAAGGATGATAGAAAATGATGTCAGAATAACAAAGGTTGCCAAGTCAGACTCTGAGGTGAAATTATCATTGTTAAAGCAGAAAACTATTACACAATGGAACAGCGCAAATGAAGAGGGGATAACCACCTGGTGATACTGTTTTTGATAGAAAATTGACAAGAAGGAGTTGGGAGATGGGAACAACAGAGAGAGAGATAAAGAAGAATAAAATTATTCTATAACTTGTGATCCATTAATTGCCTCCTTCATGAAAGCAACTTAGATCATAGCTGTGACGGCCACAGAAAGTTGGGGTATCACAAGAAATGGCCCTTTGGGTGAATGCAGTTATCACTTCAAACAGAAAGAGAAACACACAATTGTAATATTTAATTGTTAGCACGCTCTTGTGTCAGTTATTTCTCTCCCTGACGATGCTTGAACATAGTTCAGCGAGCAGCATGTGTCAGGGCCCTTTTCAAGAGAGATAAGATCTCATCAGGTTTGGCTCCATCCACTTTATACTATCTGTCAAGATATCTTAGAAGTATTTGCACCGCCTACAGGCTTTTCAGCCCATCATACAGGGTGTGCAAAGCATGAAGAGGTTTTCTGTGTTGTGCAGAGGTTTGCGCTATGCTGTGCTGTTCTGTTAGAATTCAGATATTGAAAGAAACAGCTATCACAATCTTTTGCTCAGAGAAGTCTCTAAACAACAACAATTTGAACGGAGGTATTCATTTGTGATGTTTGCAGAAGCATCAAGGCCAGAATTCAATGAAAAAATAAACAAAAAAACTCCTAAGGATCACTCTGATAAAATCTCTGCTGCAGTTACTTGAACATTGTAGTTTCCGGCATGGCAAAGCCATTTCATTCTCTCAACACCTGATATGACGAAAAGTGGTTATAAATAATGCTACCATGAAGGTCAGCATTTATAGCCAATGTTCATTGACATTTATATCTGAGAAATAAACGATTTATTGAAAGAGCAGTTGCATATAAATTCCTAATGTCTTACATATTGCTATTATTCCCTCCCACAAAACAAAAATATAGAGCTGGATGACTCCTGCTCGTGGTAGGAGACAGATGGAAAACTGAAGGTCAAGAGCCTAACAATGATACTACCTTTGCCATCGTAACTATCTAAGAAAAAAATTTTGAACGTGACTTATTGTAAAACTCAACACAGAGGTGCATCTCTATAATAAATCCTGGCATTATTAGACTGGATTTACTGGATATAAAGTCCTTAACTTTTTTTTTCTCTCCATTACAAGTCCTTGAAGGCTTCACCAATGCTTCTGCCAGGCCTGCTTCACAGGCTTCTGTCACAGTGTCTTTTTTTGGACTGATAAGTTTGAGATTTTTATTCCTTCCACCCCCTAATCCACCCCTCCATCTTTCTCCATCATCAGAAGTGGAAGAATCCAGGGACCTCAAAACCACTTTCAATGCAAACAATATCGCCCAAAATAATACATCTCCACGAAATGTTCTGGCATCAGCAAAGCAGCTCAGCTCAGCTCAAGAAATTTCATCAAAATATTTCAGTCACCTCAAAATAGGAAGTTTTACCACTCTCATGTGTGAAAATAGAATGAGGTGGAGGATGTCATGCAATATTTGTTCCTTTTTCACAGAGCAACTAAAAGATCTCTATAAACTTAGGGAGCAACAACACTGTCAGCAGTCCAAGTACCTTACAACATTTTGCCCATGATGTCATGCCAGATGACTTCTGTCTTTTTCCTCTTCCCTAGTAATTGCAAAAACCCACAATACACACAATCCTTTTAGATTCCCACTGTCTAGAAAATAACAAGATTGACGGACAATTGACCCTTCATAGATGAACATAGGTAGAAGGTTAAACAGCAATTTCCTGTTCTCTGGCAGACCCTGTTTATCAAATCTGAGACCTACAAACGGCATTTCAGCTGCCAACCTGATAGCTCATTTCAAAGTGGTCTTTGTGAAATACAAAGAAAAAATCCTCCTGGATGGTGCAACATGGATTTAGCATGATTTACTCTCATTGTCTCAAGCTAATTGACTCAGAGAAGAAAATAAAATCCATTTTTTTGTCATTCTGCCTTCTCTCTTGAAAAGCTAAATTAGAGCATATTAGATGGAGGCTGTTTGAAGTGACTGACAGCACAGTTTGTATTGCATTCCAGTCAGTCTCTTAATAATGCTATCCAAAAATTCTGTGCCACCTAAGCGCTCCCCGTAGGAGGCTCTAATAGAAGATTTTTTTCTTCAGCAGCTAAATCAACATGAGACCTTCCAGCCATTACAATTGCAATCCAACAATAGCCTAACATGCTGTGGGAGCCTTATTAAAGTTCCTTTAGCTTAAGTCCATTTTATTGATCATAACATTCAAGGGAGCCCCACCTGATCAGGTGGATTATGCTTTTCACAAGACAAGATGTAAATCAAATGAAAGTGCAATAACTGTTGGAAAGAAGTTGAGATGATCCTTCAGCCTAGCCTCTGTTTCATTAAATCTGCCAGCATTTTGTTTAGATAAGCCACACTAGTGTATTACATGTCCCTCACCAATTTCAACTATGCCGTTTCTATCAGTTTTCTTAACTGTAAACCTGTGCTAGCCTGAGTTGTGAGCAAGAAGTAAGCAAAGAGAGAACTGTAAAAATGCCATATACATTGAAATTGCTAGTGATCCTACGTTTTGGAGCATAAGTGTTTCTATGGACCGATCTGTGAAACAAGGACACTTACAAACCTTAGTAGAGATTGGGGAACATTAAAATGTGTTACTGGGATTGCTAAAGATGTCTGAAAATTTAGTTTGTAAGTCTGTACAACATAAACAAGAAAATCATAAGGTGCATTTGCTACTGATGCATACAAATATGCACAGTCTCTGTGCACTAATTAAGTAATTAAGAACACTTGTAGTTCCTTTTGTGGAATATCTGGGTCTACACCTCCAATAGCCTTTGAGATGTACTTTATTTCGTATTTGTGTAGAAGAATTAAAGTAAGAGAGCTCATGGGAAGCCCAGGTCTCTTTTTTCCTTCAAAAGTTAGGAGAATTTTTTTTGCTATGTGCTGCTGTGCAGGGTCTGATGATGGGGACACGATAGCGGTACATCTTCAAGCTCTTCCAAAAAAGCAGTGTTGATCCAAAGAAAATGCTATCTACAGTACAAAATTTGAAATATAATGCTACAGAGTTTTTCCAGTTTTTAGGCTCTGCTACTCTGTTGGTCCTTTGTGGACTGCAGGCCTCAAGTTTTTCTTTCCTCTTATGCTTCACTGGACCTTTTGCACTTGGAAAAGACCACTTTTCCTTCCCTTATCCTTCATGCTTTGAGAAAATGAAAGCTCCTACTCCTACATGCCTGTAAAATGAAGGATTTATTTCTTATTTAACCTACTATAACAATTATGTGCTGCAAACAGTTCACAGTGGCATGCTTATAAGAGTGGCCTTTTTATTGTAAATGCTTTTTCTTTACAAAGCTGTAACTGAAATAATGTAACTATCATGATTTCAGAGCAAACTGTTTTTTTGTAAAATACAGGATTAAAAAGTTAGCCATTTCTGATATGTTGTTCAAAAAGAGATTATTCCTCTGCTTTGTGAAGATACACATACACATATATGTAGTTAGAGAAAATATGTTTCTGAAAATTTAGGAGGAAGAAAAATGTGATAACATCTGGTGGGCAGAACATCAGTGAGTGATGGATTGCCTATTGGAACTTCTGAGATTTTGCTTTATCTATTTATTTGCTGTGGAGAGGGAAAAAAAAATCAAGAATTTTCCCTCCATTCTAATGGTCAGTTTCAAATAACAGTTTTCAGCTTTCCTTGAAATGAAGAACTCAGCTGGAGAGGTCGTTAGATTCAGTGAGTCTTGCTAGGAGAAAAAAAGATGAAAAGTAGACAGGTCTCGCTATGATAGACTCTTAATGCTTCCTCACACGGCTGCTTATAAGGTTCTAAGTTGAAGCTGTGTCTGAGCTAACTTCTTTTAGTCCATTCTGCTGAACATGCTCAATTTTGTTACAGAGGAATAGTTGGGCCATAGAAAAGAAGTTTAGCACTCCTATCTTCTAGACTGCAAAATGCCGAGGCAAGTGAGACTCTCTGTGTGTCTGTGTCCGCGGCCGTGTGTGTGTCTGTGCCATTGTTGCTGTGTGAGTGTGCTGGTGAGAGCTAAGGAACTTCTGGAAGTCAGAGAGGTGGGAAGCCAGCCCAGAGGGAGTCAGCAGCACGAGCGCAGGGTAGATGGTCCTGAGGCTAGCAGGGCCCTCCTTAAGGACGCGGCAGAATCAATACCGAGCTTTAGAGCCGATGGAGAAAAAGCTGATTTTCCTAGGGACCTAAGGGGACTGTGGGGTTTCTTTCACGCGTGAAACCACGGAAAGCTTCTGGTTGTGAAAGCAAGAAGATATCCCTGCATAGGAAAGGAGTGGTTTTGCTCTCAAAAGTTTTGATTCATCTCTCATTCACCAGACCAGAGTTTTCTCCCTGTAAAGAATGACCTTGTTCCATTTTATTATTTTTATATTCTGAAAAGCTCCGGTGTCAGAGATTGGGAGACTATGCCATCTTTTTCTTTTACAGAAAATATCTCTGTTAAAAAGGCAGAGAGAGACAGCTTCCTGGACCTGGGCTGAGGACTATACCTCCCTGGAACTGCCTTTTTCTCATTTTCTGTACCCGGTCACAAACAATTCCTAGCAGTACTCCCTGCTCCTCCTTCACTTGGCTGAGACATGAGACAGATTAGGTCCTAGAGCAAGTGATGGAGGACTAGGAAAGGAAAGACACAAAGCTGAATTCAGTCTCAAAGGCGTACCCTTAACCCCCTTGCGACAGCCTGGCCAAAGCAAGACCTTGAATTTTTCTGTATGGCCATGGACTTTGCACGCTACATGGATGTGCAAGAGTTGAGATGAAGAACAATGCTGCTTGGGGCCACTGCCAAAGAACATGAATAAGATGAAGAAGAAAGAAAGCTTGTGCCAGGAAGGGTGAGAAAACCTGTTCAAAAGGGCCATATATCCGTGATACAATTTATATTTGTTCTGATGAGCTGCAGTGCAGCTCTGGGCTTTTTTTTTATCAGGTGTATGATAGTCTCAGTGTTATACGAGATTCCTGGTGTGCAGTCCATGGTATAACAATCTAGCATGGCTTCTGTCAAAGTGGCCCTGTGATTGACTGGTGATGGGGTGGTCAGTGACAGCTTTTACGACAAGGTACTTTGAACTACTCTGTGTGAAATACACAGGATGGATGAAGCTGCTGTTCCACAGCCTGAACAGCTGAACTCATTATTTTCTTCTCTCAAAGAAAAGCCAATGCAGTCTACATTTCCATTCCCATTAGGCTATTGATCATTCTCTTTACTGGGCAGGCGAAGGAGGGATTCCACCCATTCTGTGCAGAATATGGCAGGGTTATTAAAAGAAAATGAAAACTCTACTTTGGAAATGTCAAAGTCTAGTTCATGGATATAAAAAACAGATGTGGATCCAATTAAGTTTAAGTAAGTGACACATCAGATCTCTGCAAGGTACTGTAAGAGGTGGTAAGAAACCAAGCTGTCCCAAGCGTGGGGCAGAAGACCAGATGTCCTACTGCTGGCATTAAGGGGAGGCATAAGGGCCTTGTGAGAGGCAGGGCTGCAGGAATCCTTGTCGGCTTTCTCTCTCTGGGTTATATTCAGCAGCATTAGGCTGGCTGTTCCTGCAGGCTACTCTATGTGGCAATGGAAGGGTAAAGGGAGAAGAAAGAGTGCGAGGAGCAGCAGAGTTTTCTTGTGGAGACATGGGCTTCTACCTGTCCCAGCAGGAACAGGGCCATCTTGATTTTAATGACTTGCCTGTATACTCCCTTACATTTTTTCTTTTTATTTTTGTGGATCATCTGGTAGCCCCGGACTAACCCTTTCCATGCTGTTGCTGTCTGTTAGTGCTGCTGCTAAAGAGTGGGGTCACCAGCTGATACCATGTTCCTTCTGCTCAGATGGAACATTAAACCATCCCTTTCCCTCCTTCACACCACTTTGCGATGGGTGACTCTGTAAGAAACATCTTGCAGGACCTTGTGCCCCTCCACCAACAACCCCACGAGAGATCAGAGAACAGGAAAAAAGTTTTCCTGCTAAGATTACTTAATGTAGCTGTTTCCCAACACAGCATTTATAGTGCAATATGGACATTGGATAGCTAAGGTTTTGTGGGGAGTTTTTCAGTAATAAAGATATTGTCTACAGCAGGCATTTAAGGAGGAGCCTGGAGAAGAATCAGAGGAATTGTAATGCCTAAGGCAGGGTAACTTGCTGAATAAGAGTACCGCCCATGCTTCTGTGTGCGGATGGGTAACTTTAACCTAATCATCTCCCACCATTGGCGCCTGCCTCAGTTTCCCTATCTGTAAATTTGATATTTACCTGCTTTCTAAAGAGCCTATGGCATGATCCAAAAGCTGAGCAGTAACTTCATTAATTTTTTCTTAGAGACAGGTAGCCTTTATATACTTGCTCTTCTGAGAAGTACAGACAAGTGAGATCGGTCTGTTTAGCAGTGCTAAGAGGATAAACATGATTTCTTTCCCTTCACTATACTCCTAAAATCAATATCTTAAAAAAAAAAAAAAAAAGACGAAGTTTGTTTTGGTTCCCTTACAACAATCTTTTTAAAAAGCAGAATTTAGCTTTATGACACACTGAGGTGCAATCACTACAAACCATTAAATCGTTTGTCACACATAATATTCATGGTGAAATACATCACCTTTTCCTCTTCATTAGTCATTAGGAATCCAGCCTGGCATTTGCTGACACCTCTGGGAAGGGTAAATGATCTTTTGTGGGAGCCAAGTTTTAATAGCCCTCTCGCAGAGTATAAGCCGTGCAGCTGTAACTGGGGATCTGACAGGAGGCTGTAAGAGCCTTACTCTTAGCAGAGGAAGGAGGTGGTTTTAGTCCCTGCCCGATAAATCTGCAGCTGTAATTCATTTTATGCCTACAGCTAATTTGTTAGGAGTTTGTTCTGTTCTAGATCAAGACGCTGTTTCCCAGCTCCCTTAGCCAAACAGGACAGGCTCTGTGTATGTGGTTTCAGCTCAAGCTTGGAATCTTTTTTCAGCAAAATTTCTGATGCGCTTAAAATAGTCAGGCTGTGAAAGGCAGGACAGGGGCTCATACAAGCTCCCACCCATTTTTGTGCAGTTGTTCATTCAAGACAAATGGTAGTGCCTCTGCTCTCTGCTTGAAAGTAAGGGCCTTCTGAGGAAAGAATAATGCAGACAAGTGTTCAGCGTGTGCTGATTTCTCCTGAATTCTTGTCTTTACTGGGAATCTGACTGATACCCACCCAAAGTTAGTGCGTTCCCAAACCTTAGAAGCAGCAGAAATAAGGCTCTACCCAATTTGTTCCTTCTCATTCTTCCTATGGAAATAAGAGAGCTACATTAGGAACTTTTAAACAAATGTGCTCTGTTTTAACAATGTATTGGGACGGGGGGAGAAATACAGTAGAGAAATCACTTAGAAGCAGTGCCTTGTTGGGCAACTATTTAAACATGTAGAGTGTATCAAAATCACTTCAAAACACTCTCTTTCCTAAAATAATGAAGAGATAATTGCACTCAAATCTATAATGTGAACAAAACCCTCTGGCATTGATGATGAATTCTACCACAGTATCTATCTATCACCTGCATTCAGTTCACATACGGCTGTAGCTAGACTGCAGACTGTTGATGGGGGACTGGAGGGTAGGGAGTAAGGCACTGAGCACTTTTTAACTTTAAAGGAAGTGCGTGCTTAGTGTTGAGGCTTACTCTCCCTTTCCCTTCTCCCATATTCTTATTTTCTGCTCTGCACTCAAATCATCCATAATCCAAATGGTATATGTATCATCTCACCACATGCCTCTTTTTTTTTTTTCTTCCTAGAATCTTCCATTCTTCCTCTTCTCTTCTGCTATTATTTTGCGAAATGGGGAAAAGAGTGCTTTAGGCAACTTAGTTACACACACTCCCATTGACTGTGATTTTGCAATATCGTCTTATTATGGGGCAGACTTTTCCAGGCCCCCGTTTTCTTGTCATATTTTGTGGATGTCTTGGGGCAAAGCCCTCAAAGTCATAGTGTCAACGACTGCATAGCTTCCTTCTTGGGATTAAAATTACTTGGGAAGGAAGAATGTCATTTTTGATATGCACTTACACAGCCAGCAACGATGTTTGTCCATGCTATGGGAAGAAGATGCCTGCTTACTACTACACCTATGAACCTACTTTTCCTTACTTGTAGCCTTGAGGTGAGTAGCAAAATAGAGTAATGAAGTCCATTTGTGAGAGGCTGACATAAGATGCCAGGGGACATCTTGGAGTGGAGAGAGTACAGATATAATAAAGAGGATTTTGAATCCCTTCCAAGATCTTTCAGAATAAATAAAGAATCCCAATGAGATGATCTGTCTAGAATAAAACAAAATAAAGCAAAACAACAGAACAAAAAAACAACAGAGCTATTAAAAAGTAAAGAATCCGTGCAGCTCTGAAAGCAAGTGGATGATCAAGACAGAGAAAATAATGTCTATCAGGTACCAAGCCTGTCCTTTCTGTCATAGATCTCCTCCACGTGCGACCCCTGTGCTGGGCTCTGTGCCGGGAGAGCTCTATCTGTCTTGAAGCCAACAGGGTCCCCCGCAGGAGGCGGTTCCCCTGGACAGAAGCACTGATAGCTCATCTGGCGTATGAAATGAGGATGATTTCAAGCAAAATCCACCCATTTCCAAGCAGAGACCCTGGTACGCCCTTCTCTCTGAGCACTGACTTTCTGCATGGCGTACTTTGCATAGCGTACTCTGTATAACAACGCAATTTGTGGTATACTATAGATACTACATATATACTGTAATATGAATGCTGTGTTTGTTATACCTACATGATATACCATGAATTGTGGTCATTGTGTCACTGGGCCTGCATTATAGGAAGGAAATCACTTACTGTTAAATAGGTATAGAAAATATGTTATTTATAGAAGATTCCGCTCTATTTTCTGTGTTTTAAAATTGTTTACAATTTCTGTTTTACAATTGATTTTTTTTCTTTTTATTCATTGGCAGGTGCTCACAATAGGACATATAATGTCTTATGTTTCTATGGAAGTAATGGGATCTCTTCTAGGAGGAAAAAAAATCTCTAGTTCATTGTCTGTGCAACTTGACTGCCTTAATCTTTCCTCTTTTTTTGTGCTTGTCCTTTCGATAGGTTTCTGTTTTTATGTGCAATTTTCAATCAGGTTCTGCTGCCAAATTACCACATGTGATACGCAACAGCCTCGGCTCGCCCAGTTTCCCTCGGTTCACGCTGTTCTCTCTTTAACCACCCTCTGTATTTGCATTGTAACAGCTCACAGGAAACTTGTATACCCGGGAAGCATGATCGTGACCCAAAGTCTCAACATTTTTGTAGAAGGATGCATGAGATAGGTGTGACAAGCCTACTGTTTATTTCCCATGAGTAAATACTTACGGATAAAATTCTTGTGTCAGTGGTGTGCTGAAACAGTTTCTTAGAGGAAAGCTCTAGTAAGTAGCAAGAGCATTTGTTCTCTGCCTCTATCCTTCTAACCAGAAACATGTCTCAGAAGGAAGTGGATCCCTGGGTTCAAATCTAATGCACCTGGGTGAGAATTTTAAAAGTGAGGTATCTATGCTTTATCTATGACTATACGTGTTGCAGGACAGATGGAACAAGCTGGTAAATAAAACAGGTTGCATAAAGAAAACACACAGATGCTGCATCATTAATTTTTTTTTTTTTTTTGTCTACAATTGTGAACAAACGTGTTGGGCCCTGACAGCCTGGTATAGAGGCAAAACAGGTATTGTGGTTAATATCCAAAGTCTAGTTAAGTGACCCTCACCAGTGGTCTGGTCTTGAAATGATTATGCTAGTGAAATTTTCAGTGGAATCAGTTTCTATATCAACAAAACAACCTATAAAATTGTTGTCTATGTTTTCCATTGTTTCCGGGGGAAGGAGGGACTAAGAGGGGTCCCACATTCAAGTAGGTATTTTATTTTCTTCTAAATCACGCTATAGAATGCCATATGCCTTATGTTACTTACATACTTAAATGGCTGCTAGTAAGAATAGTTACCAATTATTCTGGCATAAGACAACTACATTTACAAGTTTTACACAGATTAGAATTCTATATGTTCATTATTTACCATTTTCTAATTTGAAAGAAAAAATGTATCAGTCCTATCTCAGGCACAAGGGATTACAACTGCACGGTCTTGTCACTTCCAGCTTTCTCATCTGTTGCTGCAAAGCTATGATAAATGTAGTTTCAATGAGATCACAGAAGCAGCCTTATCATGTTGATAAAAAACAAGCCTTAGATTAAAAAATCAATTATGCTCTCTCATTTCTGGAAGCAAGAGTTTTCACTACTTCAGAGTCGGGTTTCAAACAGTGTTTTAGAGGAAATGAATGATGTGTCATAGATTAGAAAACCAACAATATGCATTGAACTTCTTGGATCACACAAAACGACAATCATTTGAAGGTAAAAAACTTCTGTAATTTCTTGAGATACATAAAGTAGGTGATCATTTGACACTTTTGTTTGATATTTGATGCCAAAGTACCATGTCAGTTATTGTTATCCCTTCCAAACATCGCATTTTTGGCTTGATGTTACACCAGATTCATTCAGTGTTATAAGAAAACTGTGAATATGTGTGTGATATAGAGAAATATTGATGTTTTCAGTGATAGAGAGATTTGAAAGGATAATAAGCATATGAAATATCTAAACTGTTAATTAAAGGATGAACTGCTGGTTGGTATTATGTAATGATCACTTTCATACAAGAGGGAGGAAAAGCAGATCAGGAATGCTTGTGTTTTCAGGCCAGACTTGAGCAACTGGATGAGTCAATCTAACATCCTTCAAAAGATGTCCCTAGATTTCACCACACCAACCTTATAATTTGTGTTTGTACTAAAGTATTTCTTTCGGAAACACAGTCAAATTTGATGGAAAGATTTCATGTGGTGGAAGTGTATCACATACCCAGAGTACAGATAACTTTTTTATTCAGGGGGAGGGTAAAGCTAAAAGAAAAGAAAATGGCTGTTAAGCATCATTTTAAGTGCTATCTTCAGTCCACAAATGATCTATTTTTAATAGTTAGATAAATGAACTCCTATTTCAGACTTTTTATTTTTTAATTTTTATTTAAAACACTTTTTTTTTTAAATTTAAACTATATTCGCCATGCAGTCCTCTATCTTTTGAGGGGTTCTAGCTTTACTCCTTCCCAAGACAAGCTGTGCCAATGATTAATTACCCTTTCTTTAAAAAAAAAAGTGTGATTTGTTTCTGATGTCACAATCCAGAGTCATGTGTTAGATTAGACAGTTCCACCTAAGCGAAGCGTTCCCCTTGTGTGTATATCTGCAGAATATGGTCAGACCTGTTCCTTTAACTGTCACGTTAATGAAACAGATTGCCTTCCCCTCCGAGTCAGGCTTTCTGGATTTGAGTACGTTGTCTCGCAATCCCTTCTGGCGATATTTCAGTTATAGAAATGAGGAGCAGAAGCAGTCTCTTCAGCCACGCCACTGCCTGAGAGACACCTGCTGTAGAGCAGCAACCATCATGCCTGTCCACGTTCGAGTTAGGGATCTGACCAGTGACATTTTTGGGTGTTTCTCGTCATGCACCTTCATAAAGCCATTCGATAGATCAATATCCTGTCTGCCGAGCTCTGTTGTAAAACTTTTTTGCAGCCTCCTCTCCTCCAGAACAGCAGAACTGCATCTGTTCCACCACATTTAAGCCCACACAGGACTGGTAAAGTCTAGCAAGCATTTACCTTCATGATGAGAATACTGAAAGAGTGGGACATGTACTGGAACAGTAGCTCTTTGAGCCAGGGGAACCATAAACCTGAGGACCACACATGCTAAATGCTGGGTTTAAAGAGCGCTCATCTCTCATAATGAGTGAGACACTATAAAGCTAGGAGATAAAATCAGTTGCGTGACGTTGAACATTACAGTCTGTCAGATGCTAGTTTCAGTGAACTGTGCTAGAAATCTTATATTAAGACAACTGAGAAACAAACCACTTTTAAACAGAGAGCTATTAAATGGGCTAGAAAACTAGACTCTGGAGTGCTGATATTTCAGAAACTCCACAGATTAATTAAAAATTATTATCATTAATATGTACTGATTGTAATCCTGCAGAAATCCCAACTATTTTGAAAAAAAAAAAAAAAGGCTAACTTTATGAACTATAGACAAATAAACTTTCATCCACTACTGAAATGCAGCAACCTCTGAATGACATTTGGCAGATGTCAGACAATACACAGAAAATACAGAAGAATAATTCAAAAAATTAACAGACCTAACAATTTTTTCCAATAATATGCTCTGCCTCTTGAAAAATCCTCCCATTTGTTTCTTGCCTGCAATATTTACTTTCTTTTAGTAGAAGAAAAGCCCTGTAGTGGGAATAACAGAAATAGTAGAGTAAATTATGTTAAAACGTCGACTTGCTGCAGGACTTCTGATGTGATGGTACATGTAGAGGTACTATACCTTTGTGAAAGACGCTTATGCTCCACAATCAAAGAAAACTGATATGCTAGATGTGACCTAAATTGTCCAAGTTTATAAAGCAAATACTGGAAGTTAGACCTGACTGTGCTAGAAATATCAAGCTTGTTTCTTCTGCACTGCCAAATTAGACAATATAAGTTGATAAAAAAATTGATAGAAGCTTAATACTAATTTTTCATCTTTTTTCCCCCTCAATGACCCTTTCAAGCTGTATTTTATAGGTGAAAATATCTGTATCATTGCAGTATATTAAGCTAAGACACACTGCTAAGATGTCTATTTTCAAACTCTCAATTCATATACTCTTTTCTCTTTAAAAGTTCATAGGATTTTTTATACTTTTATAAGAAGATTTTAGTTAATTATATTGTTTGCTTATTGTAGTGGTGCACAGAAACAAACAGATCACACTTCTATTCTGCCAGGCCCTATACAATTGCTGTAACTACCATATAACCAAACTGGCAGGCTTGTGGTTAAGTCTACAAGCTATTTTCCTTTTATATCATCGAGTGTCTTCACCTGTATAAACCCAGCATGGACAAGTTTCTCAGCGCTCACAGCAAACCAATCTGTATAGTCAGTGGATAATCCTAATATAAGAAATATAGAATCATAAAAAATGATCTGATGAAAAAAGTATATGAAGAAAGCTTGCCACTACTTTCCCATCCCCACCAATATCTTCCACCCATCTTCTCTATTCCCCAGGGTGGTCATTTTCCAGTTTCCTGAATCCTTTGCAGCATCCAACTCATACGGCCCCCAGTTCCCTGCCACCTCCCCACTCTCGGTCCTCAGCTCAGCTGTCTGGGATACAGCACCACTGGACAACCTCGGCTCACATTTTGGGGAAAATTGCCAAGAAAGAGCTGTGAGAAAGTCCACCATCCAGCCTAGGCAAGAAGGGTAAAATTGCCAGCAGAGACAAATAGGCGACAGCTCCCAGGGTTCAAGGGAAAAACCATGCCAGGAAAAGCATAAAATCCTGAAAGTAAAAGCAGATAATTGCAACTTGGCAACCCAGTACAGCCAGGACGTGTTTGAGGGAGCGATGTAGGCCAGTCTTCTGGCTGGCAGTGTAGGACTCTTCTGGCTGATGACAGTCTTAATGGCAAAGACACTTCAGGTATCTTATCAAGGGTATGGGAGGAGGAGTCCTTGTTTGTTGTCAGTTTTTAAAGTTTTATGTAGCCTGCTTGCAGAATCTCTTTGTGCGTGATAACAGGTGACCGAAAGACAAAAGGCAGCAATGCTACCAAACACTGCAGTGCAGAAGCTTGGAGCCAGGACCTTCTACGACAATTACATCTCAAAGCGTTGAAGTGTTGTGGTCTTTCCTACTGTATAACATCTTGTGTCAACACAGCAGGTTGGCAGCTGCAGTCCTGTTCACAGGGAAGTGGTGTACTTCATGGAGATGAAGAGGAGGGGAGGGAGGCAGGGAAAGCCAGTATTTCCACTCTCCATCTCTCTTGTGATCACTGCTTTCTGCTGGGCTAGGTTAAAAGCTTAACTAAGTTAAAGAAGCTGAGTGAGGGTGGGGAGCTAGGTCAAAACAAAGGGGGTTTTCAAGTCAAGAGCTCCACGTGGCCCAATAAAATGTCTCCAACTGTGTCTAAAAGCATGCACCAAAGAGACTGTACAAAAGCAGAACAAATAGCGTGGGACTTCTATGTATTCGCCTACTTTCCAGTAACAGGGATTATCTGCAGAACAAGAAGGGGTAACATCCAGTTTCTCCATTCACTTCTTGAATGTGTGCAAACTTTTATTATTCACAACATCTCGGAGCAAGGAGTTCCATCGCTTACCTCCACATCAAGAGAGACGTGGCACTCCTGGAGAGAGTCCAGTGGAGGGCTACAAAGATGATTAGAGGACTGGAGCACCTCTCCTATGAAGAAAGACTGCAAGAGCTGGGCCTGTTCAGCCTGGAGAAGAGAAGACTGAGAGGCAATCTCATCAATGTGTACAAGTATGTGAAGGGAGGGTGTCAAGAGGATGAGGCCAATCTTCTTCAATGTCTTCTTCAATGTCTTCTCCGTGGTGCCCAGCAATAGGACAAGAGGCAACGGGCACAAACTGAACCACAGGAAGTTCCACCTAAACCTGAGAAAAAACTTCTTTCCTGTGAGGGTGACAGAGCACTGCAAGAGGTTGCCCAGAGAGGCACTGGAGTCTCCTTCCCTGGAGATATTCAAAGCCCGCCTGGACACAATCCTGGGTAATAATGTGCCCTAGAGGACCCTGCTTGAGCAGGGTGGTTGGACTAGGTGATCTCCAGAGGTCCCTTCCAACCTAAACCATTTTGTGATTCTGTGATTCTGTGATCATATCATGAATCACCTTTTCTGTTTGCTCTGACTACGCCATCTATTCATTGCTTTAGAAGAAATTTGGCATCCTCATGAGCTGTGAGTTGATCTCCCATGTTAAGGAGAAATGAATGAGGTTGTTTGTAATTGTAATCTAGTACAAATTTACTTCTTACTAAGTCATAGATTTGTAATGATTCTGTAATAGAACAATTTATAGTTTGTCTACATTTAAAATGTGTGGAAAAAAAAAAAAAACAGCCAAAAGATTAAGATAAGTCTGGGGAACTTACAGAAGCAGGCCAAAAAAGTGATAGCAGGAAAATGTTCTGTTTGGTGAATTTTCTTCCTTGGCTTGAGTATATCTGATGAAGCTGAAGCTCAAGTGTAGTCAGCTCCTGGAATCTGTGAGGTTCTTGTGGAAGCTGCTACGGTCATGAAGTATGCAAATACAGTTTTATTACTGGTCTTTCACAAAGTCCTGACCCAAAGTTCACTGAAGGCTTTTTGCATCCACTTAGTTTTCGACTGAGCATTCACAGTTTCTAGTCAGAGTTAGTTTTTGACCATATGTCTTAAATGAAAAGTAATGTGTGTAAATGAGCAGTGACATACTAGAGAGCTGAAGGCAAGGATGAAAATGACAGTAGGGAAAAGGAGATGGAACGAGGAAGATGGAATTAGCATAGGTTGGAGAAAAGAAGAATTAAATGAGTAGCAGATGACAAGGGAAACTGAGGGCAATGCACTGCTCAGGTTGTGGTTCAGCTTTCAACCAGAACCTGCATCATGAGAGTTACTCACAGGAACCACAGATTTTCTGTCTCTGTGATGGTATTAAAACTCAAAAGCTCCACTCACATTAACGTAAGACTTCTAGTGCTGGATAGATAATGCTGCTGTTGTGCAGATATTTTTTTTTGGTGCGGACAAGGAAAAGGAACACCCCTAGCAATTCAGAACAAGCAGGAATATATTCTGGTTCAAGATGAATGAATTTGAGAAATGCTCAAATGACATTTTTCAAATTAAATCAAAATTTGCTTCATCTGTGTTGTCTAAGTGAAAGGTTATGAATTATAAAAGGGAATATATTATGTTTTAAAAAGTTCTCGTTCCTATATAATATACTATATCACTAGGTTCCAGTATTGCTGAATGTATTTTTCCATTGTAAGAAATATTAGATGAAAAACTTCATCCAGCTCTAAAATTGTTGCAGGAAAATAACCCTGGATCTAGTCCTAAAGGAGCAAGGTCTGCATTGTAGCAAGTTGAGGGAGAATGAATTGAGCATGGTCTGTCCCGGAAAATTAATTACATTAGTATAGTTTAAATTATACAATGATTTTCCTTTTCTGTGCTTTTCTTCACTGCCACTTCAAACCTGCATATGTATGTAGTTATACCTTTATAGTTCATGCTTCTTTCTTGAACTGCTATATAGTTGCATCAATGTCAAACACCGCTAATAAAAATTTCTACTACAAAAATTTCTGCATTTCCTCTAAAAGTTTAAGAAGTAAGATATTCTATCCTAGTATATTTGCATCCAAAGGCAAGTTTAAACTAGCATAGTTACTCAGTACAATATTCTATCCCCATTTAAAATAACAATGGTAGGTATCCCTTTTTAGTGTAGATAAGAATAAAGTGGACAATGAAAATGTCTTTATTCAGGAAAGTAGGGTTTGACTTGCCGATAGCTTTCAAAGAAAGTCACACTTTTTAATGATTAATAACAGTCTTTATATTTAAGTATTGTATTTACATAAAAATGGTGCAGCAGGTTTGTATAAACTCTCCTAATAGCACATTCCAGAGGCATATTTAGGTCATGTTTCATATCCCAACTGTAAGTTTAGTAAAAACGGTAACTGCTTAAATATACAGACATTATGCTCTATTTTAATTCTTTTCTCTCTCTTCCTCTCCCTGCACCCTACCTGATGAAAAAAAACCTGAAGACTGATGCTGCTGTTTTTTATCTCTTTGCTGCCATTTGGGGTAACATCAATTGAAATCTCAGTCGAAGGAATCAGATAGGCATTTTCTTAGCTGATGAAATTTTCAGACCTTCAAAATGTACTTTATAGGAATTATGTAAAGTAATCCCCAAACCCACCAGTTTATAATCTAAATGGACACACAAAAGGGTAATACCTACATGGCAGATGATGTGATGTTTAACAAGCATCTTTATAGAGGATTGTTGAAAGGAAATTAGGCTGTTTTTCTTTTTTTTTTTTTTTAATGCTCAAAATCATCTCTCAGGGAAGCAAGTGTCTTTATACTTTAAACTCTTGGGTAGACATTGAAATGGCAAGTAGAAACAAAGGATCCAGAAAAAAGTCCTGTATACCTGGCAATAGAAACAGTCCATGTCTGAGACAGCTAGCAAGCTGTATACATGCTTTATGTTGGCAGTGAACACTGAGTTCACAATATTTTGGTTTGCTTGTGCCACAAAATAACATTTTCATTGCATATTTCTTGGATAATTGCTTTGTGTAGCATAAAATCTGTTGGCGTGTCACAAAATATTGTCAGCAGTAGCTATTAGAGGCTGTTCTCAAAAGATGTCTCCTTCAGAATCATTGTATTTGTATTGTAGGCGCTTCTTAGAGTAGTGAAGTGTCATAATATTTAATAATCACATAGATATTATCGTAATAGGCATAAAACATGATGGATGATAATATACAGAGGGCTGAGGTACTACAGCATGTGTAATGGTTCAGAAACACTGACGATTGCTGAGATAATGTAGCACCTTGGTACTTTTTTATTTCTTTAAATTCAGAATAAAGAATTTCTTCAAATTCTTTACAGTTCAGTTTATCTCAAAAGAAGATTGTATATTATAGAAATTGAAGTGCAGATGGACAGCTTTGCCTGAAAAAGAGGAAGGGGAAGAGGAGGCACAGTTACAAGAAAAAAGCTAAAGCAAACATACAAGAAGCCAAACAAACAGGTTTTCAGTTTCAGTGAAAACTTTGACCTGCCAGAGAACATAAATTTTAGGCTCTTAACTAACTGTTGGAGCCTGAGCATAGCCAGTTGCTGCCAGCTCACAACGAAGCCTGCTAGATCCAGGGTCTCTGGTGGCTGCTGTTTGCACGACTTTCAAGCTGTGTGAGGCCTATGAATCACCTCGACCAATGCCTTAACCAGTTTTCACTTTATTGGTTAAACTGGACTTATAATTTGAGCCGATTTGATCAAAGATTATTTCCAGGCTTTGCTTTTGCTAGTGACAATTCAGAGCAGACTGTGTTAAAGGGAAGACTACTAGGAGAAGTCACAGGCCCAGAAAAGGTCTAAAACTCAGAGAACAGACAGCTTTCTGGGATAGCTCCGGTAAAGAAGAAAAGACAGTGAATCGTGTATCACTATTAAAAGGCAACGGCTTACACAGAGCACTCACCTAAAGAAGAAGAGGGTAATTATATGCCTATGTAATACTGACGCAAGACAGAAAATGAAAAATAGAAGAAGATTAGAATAGTGAGTGAGTTTTCTTTAAATTAGTGCTTAATTTTTAACAATAGATTTCAGAGTTCTCCGGGGATAACATACTAAGAAATGTTAGCTATTAAATAGAATAGCCTCAAAGACTTAGGTAATTATCATTTTAGTTGGTAAACCAGTAGAAAATTCATAATATGAGCTGTTGAGAATAACTTTTTTTATGCAAGTGCATCAGTCACAATAAAATTTTCCTGTAACAGTCATTGGTTAGATAACAAAATTGCCTGAGTGCATTAATGCTGGTGGCATGGCAACAGATTCAGGACTACTGCAATATACATATACTTACAGTATAAGTGAGTTCTTTCTCCAAACATTCACCTGCAGTATATACAGAATAAGTTACCGACATGCTTTTTCCAGAGGAGTCTACGCATAGAGTCAGTGGGTCAAATTTCAAAGCTTAATCTAACTGAAAAGCTAGGCCATTAAACTTGTGTACACTAAGCCCTTTTTTGAAGTTTTTATGCACTTGTCACACCCACTCAGACACACACTCATTTATCTGTCCAGCACTTTTTAATCGTTCATAGTAAAGTAAGGTGTAAGTTCAAGACAATATGCCTTACTGTAGCAGGGAAGTAATGAACAGGAGAATGCAAAGAATCTAAAATAGATATTGGTTCTAAGTACACCTGCCCACATACTGGGCATTCAGTTTATACTCAGCCCCTCGGTTTGAAAATGGAAACAAGATTTGCTTTCTCTTCATTTACCGACAGCCAGGTAGAGATAAGGCAGTGCTACGACCTTGACTTACACAAATAGCTCTGAGTTAGATGCAGTGCAGAGGATGGATTGCATGGTCTCTACTCACTTGGCTCTGCGGGCAGGACTGTTGTACCTTTAGGAGACGGTCCCGAGTCCGTGGGAATCCATTTGTAAGTACATACATAATATTAATTCTTAGATACATATTATACTCACAGTAAGACAGGAAAACATTAAAAACAAAGTGATTGTCCTTTTTTAGTCTCACTAGCAAGATTAATTTTGGCACTCTCCATTTGCACGATGGCTGAAGATTAAAAACAATATTAGGCTGGAACAGACCATGCGGATCAGGAGGAAGCAGAATAGCGGCATGTCAAATTGTGCTTGCCTTGCAGTTACACAAAAAGCTTACCAAAGCTGGTTCTCCATAACTCTTGAACTCACTGAGGTAACTGCAATGCAGTTTTATGTAAGCAAGCTTTGAATTAGCTACTTTCTCTGCAAAGAGCTGGTACTGCAGCAGTGAGGAGCTCAGCATACTGTAGGTTACAAAACATGTCTGAAGAGTTTGATACCTACTTGTGTGGCTAGCCCACACTCAGATCCAGAGAACTGCAGCCAGAATAGGACCCAGATGAGGTCAGGTATATCTGCACTGCAAACACAATGGAAATCGCAACTGGAAGACTGTGAACCTTTGGTAAAAGAAAATTAAACACATCTATGCAAGTTTAATCAGAGTGTTTTTCAGACCTCCTCAGAGAGGACAAGTGTACATACTGGTCTACAAAATAAAGCAGTCTAGACCTTTCTCCAAAATGTGTCTGAAGACAAGAATGGGGTGGAGGAAGAGGAGGAGGAGGAGGTACAAATATCCCTTAAAAAGAATTCCTGTCACCGGATTTTGGAGTAGATGTGGGAAATTCGTCATTTCAACCGACAGCATTTTAGAGGTTTAGGAGCAATTCCACCACGCTTCTGTGAAATGTGATACTGTGTGTAACCATCATTTCTTGTAAGCACATGAGGCAAGATGTGGTGAGAGCTGAGCCGTGCTTATTGCATGCACTGGGGTGCAGTGCAGAGCTCCCTCAGCTGACATGGAGGTAACTACTAATTCCCTGTGGTTCAGCGCAGTGAGGATCCTGACGTGATGGGTTCCTGTACCACTGACCAGAGCCTGTAACACTGACAAGAGTGGGTTAGACATTTTTCAAAGGTAGCCACTGTGGAAGGAAGTCAATCCTCATCATGGTGTTTTCATGACAGCTGGACTCCAAAGCATTAATTTCTTGGGGACTGATGCGCTCTCAGACGTCTTATGACTTCTGATTGATGCATCGCAAAAGGTTGTGAAGCTCTTGTTTGCTTTTCATACCCAGAGATTCTTCTTATCTTCTCCTAAGGTTAAACACGTAACAGCCAAGTTGTATAATATGCCCACAATAGTAATTCTTGACACATTTTGAGCAAGCCTGGATACAGGATATGTCAAACCATATGGAAAGAGGTTTTGCAATTTTTTTTAACAAAATTAACTTTTCTGCTCACTGAAGTTGGTTTTAATTAACTCAGTTTTGATAGTTCCAGGGAACTTCAGTTATTTTAGCTATAAGCTAATTCTGAACTCTGCTACAACTTCTTTTTTCTAACATTTGAAAAAACTTTTCCAACAAAGCCTATCAACCAGCAGAAATGTAATAAACAGAGGCTGATTTAGGTGAGATCTTTTTGGCTTTAAGTAGTTTAACTGGCAATCACAGCATGTTTGTAATGATGGTTACTGACTCACGGAGAGGCAATTCTTTCCATCAATACAGCATTCTTCATGGCATGCATGGCCTGTGAAAGATATCTCTAGGTTGGTCTTCATTCCCTGGAGACCATAGTACTTTGGAGTAGAGACATATCACTCCAGTTCTGCAGTGCTGGAATCTGTCCAGACACTGAATCTGCAAAATGGCTCTACTTTTAACACAAATTACTTTGACATTGAAAATCAAGAGTGAATGCTTATGTATTCAGAGCCAGCAGTTAGAAATGATGCTTACAAAGATGTTGACTCCTACCAGAGGACTCCAGGGCTGAGCTCCCATCATGTTCCTCTTGCTGTAACGGGAACTGAAATCTGGATTTCACTGAGTAGATAGTGGAGAGGGAAGGACTTGAAGTGCTGTGAGACAGAACTTGATTCACCTGAGCACCTTGATATTTAAGAAAGAACTGAATCACTTCAGCTCTTCCTGCTTTTCTTTTTTTCTTCCACAATCATTCTTTACAAATATGTCTTAGTAAACAGACGCACTGATCTTTAGCTAACCCTTTCAAAATATTGATTGCAGGTAGAAGGAAAATCCCAGTATTTCAACAACGACGGAACTTTCTCTTGTTCTTGAACAATCTCCTTTGAAAGCTTTCTGTCAGGATCTTTGTCTTTCTTGCAGGAGAGAGTCGATGTGGAATATTTCAAGGAATGACGACTCTTTCTTTTATGGACTGCCTCATTTGAACCTGTAAATAGCCAGGTATCTGCACTGGTGCTGATTTTTCATTTAATTCAATGCAAGCCACATTCACATCTGGCTTAAGTAGAGCTCTTAGAAGTTTATAAAATAAGTGGATATATTTCTTGGTGTATGTTTGATGCCAAATATAATAAAGCTTAATGACCACCGCGTCCCAGGACTGACTTCTCTAATAATCAGCACAAGAAACAAAAGAATGGTCACAGACAGGAATAGTGTGTTGTGGGCAGGATAGAGATTTTATTTCAAGTGACATCGAATTAGGGAAGGAAGTATTAAACCAAGCTGGCTGATATTTTAACCTTTAGTTCATGGCACCTGGTCAATATTCTTAGCTTTCTTAGACAACTGTTCCCACCACACAGCTGTCAAGAGTATCTGACAGAAGAGCCAGATGAGCACCTTACATTACTCTTCTCAAATAAACCAGAAAAGTAAAAGATCTGCGTTATCTTAAGGGAAAATATCACAAAAATTTCTAAAATCTGAGGTAGAGATGCATTACAGTAGATTTAGGCCCCATGGAGGTAGAAATTGTAACATTAGAGACCACTGCTTTTCCGAAAATCTTGTCTCTTCCCTGACCAGGCATAAATGAAACACAGGGGAAAATGAGTAGATGTAGTAATACAACAGAGCCCAATGTCCTTTCTCCATTTATGTGTCCTACCTCAACTGCTTTTAGAAAGTCTAAGCCAGAGTGAGCATACTTTTCTGAACTGGTACATTAGAAAATCACATCTAGGCTGTGATGCTGCTGTTTTTCTCTAATAAAAGCCAATGTCCCATGGCATTCTCATAACTGACTCAACACTAAATTTTCACAGTGTAGAACAGTGGATCAAAAATAAGTATCTTTTCCAATTTAAATGTAATGGATCAGTTCTGAAGGGAAAAATAAATATATGCTATAAAACTGTGCAGCACTGGAGATAAAGATTTAAAGGGACTCTCAGCAAGTTTAGCTCAGTGCTCTTGTAGAACTGACAGGCCAATCTGAAGTTTGGTTTATCTGTGATTTTACTGATACTTAAATTAAAGTGACTTCTGTAGCTTGAAATTACTGGTACTGTTTTCAACAAACACTCAGAGTTAACTTGTGTAAAATTTAAAATATCCTTTGTCCTCAGGGTAAACGTTAATAGTACTTTGCTCTTCTAGATTAGGATATTACGTTTCTAAAGTTTTCATTTTTCCTCTGAATCAGTGTGCCTGGCAGCTTTGGCCTCAGGATACCGAGGCCAGGATGACTCACAGCCACATAACTGTTGCTGTTCCTGTATTAACATCTCTTGCCTCAGAAAGTATGTGCTGGGGAAGGGGCATCTGCAGGCATGCAGGAAGGCCAGAATCCTTTCTTCTGACTATGTGGTTAGTCTCAAGATCCCCAGGCACATTTAATAACAATTTATGAAAGATAGATATTGCTATTAACAATAAAAACTTGAATGAATGAATTGCCAATGTTCATCAGACTATGAAGTCTACTGATACTTTTTAATTAACGAAAGAGACAGATGCCTCAACAAATTCAAACTGATTTGATATGAATGACATAGCTGTCTTTTAAACCAAGTAACTACGTTCTTTGGATGGATATTTTTTCACTCCCATACAACAGGGAGCAATATAACTATTTTTACAAAGTACTCTAGATGCCTCTGTTACTCTATTCCCTCTTATGCATGATTTGTCTATGATATAGATTTTGAAAAAATGTTTTAGGAGTTATCAATACAATACATTACCAAAAAAAATAAGATTCTCTGGAGGTTCACTGACTAAATACTTCAAAGAAAGAGAAAAATAGCTTGCTTTTCATGATTATTAATTCTTCTAACATTTCCATCATTTAACACATGAATTATTTTGGAAGTGATGTACAAATAGAAGCTGTTGCTTTGACAAGATGGAGGAGACACTCATAAATGAGCAAAACATATGAAAAACCTCTGCTGATTCAAATAAATAGACTAAGATTAAAACAAGAGATGCTTAATATCATCTGTGAAAGTTTGTGTGTGTGTGTGTGTGTGTGTGTGTGTGTATGTGTGTGTGCGCGTGCATAGATTAACAGCTTTGGCGTTCACTGCAAATTGCAATGTATTTCCACGGTACCGAGCATAACTACGTGTGAGTTAATTGAAGTGCCAGAACTGGCATAGTTGTGAGGACATGGTCCCTTATCCCTTCCCAGTGCAATAAAACTGTGGGAAGCAGAAGCTGGGAGCCTGTGCCTTGTCTGGGCACAAGATGCTGTGGTTCATCCTCTGCTGCTGAGGAAACAGCCCCAGCTCTTGCTGGGTTGTGCTGCACGTTGCCTGCTGCAAGTTACCACCCCTTAGCTGACCTGTGGAGCGGTCCTTTGGCCTGTCTCCCCTACAGTGCCCAGAGAAATTCAGGGGGCAGGGACAGCCTGTGAGAACATGACGGATTTTCTGAGGTTCCAGTGACTGTGTTGTATACCTGCAGGTGCCCAAAATGAATCAGTTGTTTCCCTTAAAAATTGAGTAGTATGGCAAGTGCCAAAGGTGCACAGTACTATGTCATTCTGAACAGCCTAGCAATTTGTCATGCCCTTGAAGAGATGATACTCCTCACACGAAACTGGACTGGCGGGGTGGATACACAATTTAATCTAAAGAAATTACAGAATGATTTAGATTAGTTGTTATACAACATTAATATTCGTCCCAGTCGGTAGTTCTCATCCTTCAGCAGAAGAACGGAGATGCACCAGTTAAGGGATCTGCTCAAGGTAATAGGGATAGAGTCAAGAAAAGCGTGCAGATCTTTTGCTATGGTCCTGCACTGTAAACTCTAAATTAGGAACCAACAACACGCTAAAGACAGGATGTGCAGAAACGCTGGCGTTCAGCAGGGCCAAGGAAGAGCCAGGAGCTGCAAACATTGGCCTCTTCTGACTTCTGCAAATTTTTAACTTTACTTTGGGAAAGAAAAATACGTTCTCACATGTCACCCTTGAAAGACTGATTATCTCCACACTACTGTATCCACTCTCCCCTTTTGCAATATTCTCTCAGAGAAAGGATATAATCTTTAAATAATTTATTTGCACTTATCCTGGAAAATCTTTTCATTATTGCTCTGCTTAGGAGAATTTCTTAACAGGGAAACAAGTACTCTATGGAAAGCCGAAATCCCTATAAGTTACAAAATGCAGGATACTCATCTTTACCTCACTGAAGAGTTGCTGTAAGAATTCTTTCTTACTGCAGAAAGAGGAACCTGCATGTGGATTCAAACTTTAACAGTAGAGGGAAGGAAGTACCTAACATCTGAATTACTCTGAGACTTTAAATTATTTCCATCACCCTGAAAATAATCTCTAAAATTGGTGGAATGTTAGCAGATTTCACTGCTGGAGTAGCAAATCGCTTTTGTCCTGAAGAGACCTTAAACTCCTGGGAACCTACAATATTGCCTCATTCCTTACTGCTGTGACAGGGCAGGACAATAAGCACACCAGTGTGACAAAAGGGATGGGTGAATACAAATACTTAACTCATACCAAGTTGTGATTTTAGAGTCAGTCCCACGTTGTGACGTGCCACTAGAGGGGCATCTGGGATTCTTTCAGATTCCGAGGTTAGTTGCACTGAACTCAAGAGATCATCATTTGCCAGATACAAGAATTTATTAGAGCTAAGCAGCTCTACACATATGACGAACACTGGACAACACTAAACAATTAACAGCAGACAATCTACAAGTATAACAAAGCTAAAAAGTATAGTAAAGAACTGAAAACAGAATACGCGTATCAGAGCTCTATGGTTAAGCCACAGAGGCATGATACAATGACTGTCCTCAGATGCACGGTATAATGACCGCTCTCACCCTTTCCTTGTCCTTATGGGCCACCCCTCCAGTATAGTTTTCCCCGGACTGTTCTCACTAAGCTTGAGCTGCTCCAAGAGGATTCAGGTTCTCCGTGGTAGCTGGCATCAGGGGCGTCCCCGCTGATGGGTGGGTTGCAGGTCTGCAAGCCAGCTGACGAAGAGTTCCAGTCCACACTGAGGAATGTGGCTTACTTACTTTCTTTTATCCTTCCTGGGCTTAGTTCATTGTTCAGTCAATCAGTGCCAGACCATAGTTGGACAACGGAACAGATGGCCTCAGGTGGTAACAGTATGGATGCCAACAGGACGGTCAACAGAATGCTCAGCAGTACGGTCAACAGCTATCAGTGTGCACATTCAACAGCCATCGGTGTGCATATTCAACAGAGATCAGTACGAAATTCCAAGGTACCTAGATGCTTACAGTGTGAGTCTGTGGTGTCAATTCTCCTTTGCTGACCAGGTTTACTCTGCACTCATGGGGTCACTGGAGTGACCCACTGGCACTCATGGGGTCACCGTTACGTCAACCCACCAGAGTGGTGGCTCTGGCCGTGGTGCACCCGGGGTTCCTCAACTGTTGGGGAGCACCCCAGAGCAAACCCCTCTTCTATGGGCTGCACCATCCTGAGTCCTACGCTTGCCTGTGTGGTGCCTATCGCACATGAAAAATCAAAGATTCAGGAGCAAAACCAGGATGTTTTTACATGTGACTTTCCCCTAGAGCCAAAGGGTGAAACAATGTCCATTAACTGCTTACCTGGTAAAGCTGCCTATCATTTTTGCTATTGCTGAGCTTTGCTGATGGACCTATTGTGAATATGGAGTCTTCACGAATACAAAGAACTAAGAGGAGAACTAAGAGAGGCAAAGGAATAGGTGGAGTCATAAGTAAGATAAATAATCTTAAATGAGATTCTCTGCTTGACACAAGCCGCATCCTACAATCTGTACACACTACTAACAGCTCATGGACTATGGAAGTAGTTTTTTTATTGAAAGTACATCAAGAGAGAAAAAGGAACAGAATATAAGGACTCTTAAAAAAAGATCAAAAGAAAAAGAGGCTCCCTGTTGTTAGCTCCCTGCGGTCTTCAAGTGATACCATAATGAAAATTCCAATACTGTATTTAAAGCGGTTCAGTACACCCTTATTGTCTTCATTTGATTTGCCAGTTGTAAGCTTTTCTGTAGCGGTAGTTTCTAATTCTCTTGCAAGATATTAACCAGAAAGCTATTCTGCGTTTTAAACATTAACCTCTTGATTCCTGAAGTAGTGTTTTTAAAGTAGATAATGTTTGTTTGTTTACAAAAGAAGACATTTGCCCTAGAGTCTGTAGTCCCTAAGGAACTGATCTGTAAGTGTTATATCTCCTTCTCATATCGGATATCATTCCAGTGTTGTTGTGTTGTCTAACATCACCACATCAGGTGGATGAAAATGGGCCTTGACTCTATTTTGGACATATATGCAGTCTCACTAATTCGTACTTCAGACCTGAACTGATATATCTTGCTGAATAGTCAGAAGAATGGACCTATTGACTTCAGGAGGTCAACTAGGTTTTTGACATCCATGGCAAACAGTGAGGGAATCACAGTATTGATGACACTGAAAGTGTGTCCCTTGTTTGGAGGAGGTGGTGGCAGAGGAATAAATTGATCAGTACAGTCCTAGACAACATTTGGAAGCCTTTCTATACAGACATATGAAGGGATAAACGGTTGTTGTTTTCTTATTAGAGACTGAAAATTACAATCTTACTATAAATTTCCTGATTTTTATAGCTTTCTGAAAAATGGAAGACCTTTATATAGATTTATCAAAGTTGCGCTAATGGACTTGATTCTGTCTTAAAAAAATGTATATTTTTTTCTTAATAGAGAAAAAATCAATAGATTTTGCCTTTCTGTTCATGATAATCTGACTTTTTCTATAACAACTGCCCTGACTTCAAAAGAGAAAAACGATTAGCATATCACAGCAAGCTGAGAATGTACACCCTTATATTTTTATGATAGTACATCTCTTTTACTTACTTAACTGCTTTAGTCTGTGCTACATTCTTATGCAGGAAGGGTTTGAACTATCTAGAAAATCTCTCATGTAAGGTTTTGACCTTAGGAACTGTAGACATGAATATCTAGCTCCTAGATTTGTATATCCAAGAAGAAATTTATTGATGAAAATTTCAGCTAAGTGTTTGGAAGTTCCTCTTTGAATACTGAAATAGAAGATTGATCAGGCCCTGAAGGAAGATGTTGAACTGTTTTCAGTGAGGAGGAAATTATTTTGCAGGTATTTTATACAGCGTGGTTCTCACGTAATCTGTAGCTAGCAGAATAACATACCTAATCTGTATTAGAATAAATTTGATGGATAAAAGGAATGCAGTGGCCAATCTATGCTTCTATTAGAGCAAGCACTGTTTCTCTTTGATTTCTTTCAGTAAAGTAATGGATATTATCCAGTGCATAGGTTACAATACTAATTTTCTGATGCACTGTTCCATAGATTAAGCTATTAATTATTCCTTTTATTGTACTATGCGGGTATTTTCTTTTGAAAAGCTCTTCCGAAACTTTTTCTAGCTGAATACACAAAATTCTCATAATGATTAGCCACCGAGCCTGCAATTGCCTGCTACTTTAAAAGATATTAACAGAAATACACTTATTCTCATTTTCAGAATTTGCTTTTGGGAATATGCATATGGACCCTATTAGATTAAATGACAACTGCATCTAAGAGAAAAATTTGGCTTTTGCCATACTGTGAAATCAAGCTAGAACTATTCACTGAAATTCCAGATCTTCTTTAAATACACATCCGTCTATTGTAGGACTTTTTAAAATCTCCTCTTCCAACTAAGCAGCACTTATTAAGGGCAGACTTATTACAGACAAGCTTTTATCCTAGCTAATAAATAAGAAATCACATTATCAAATTTTATGCATTTATATTTTCCAAAATCATATAATCTAATCAAGCCTGATCTATCTAGCTCATGTCCTTCTACTAATGTATATGAAAATAAGGAAATTACTTGGAAATTGCCTTTGTCTTTGAAACATGAAATATTTATTGGAGAGCTGGATTTTTTTGATTGTTTGTTTGTTTTTTTAAATACAGTCCCTATCTACTCCTTCTGTTCTGCTCTGGTAGGGATTAATCAATCTCATCTTAATAAAAGTATATCTTTCCTTAAACTAGTCATATAGAGCAGAAAAACTTTTAAAATATTTTTTTTTTAAAGTTAGTATCTTTACAGAGGTTTATGACACAAAATCTTTTTCTTTTACAAAGTAGAGATTAGATATTCTGGAGGAAACTCAGCAAATGCCAGAAGATATTGCTTTTCAGAGACAAGATGCTATTGATTACCTCACTCAAATAGTTTTGCACCTCTCTGTGTGAAGCAGCAGCTCATGTCTCAAATCAAGTCCAAGATTAAGTTGAGTTAGGAGCTCAAAACTCCCCCTTGCTATACATGCCTCTCAAGATTTTCTTCTTTCCAGCTTTTGGCTTTGTTCCAGTCCTAAGTACTACTTAGGATCTTCTCGTGTACATCTTTGGCAACTTGTTGATCACAAGCTGTTTAGCAGCTTGTCGATTTGTAACTATACTGTGCCTATTCTTCTTGACTGTTTCCTCAGCGTCTGTACAGACAGACCAGAGAAGCATACTCAGCATTCTCCAGAAATGTCTCAAGCAATTCAAAGACAACTACAAGATTTTTTCATGAATTAAATCTTGCTATGAACAATGAATTAGCATATACCCTCATTGAAAGATAATTTATTTGCACCATGACTTGAGAAGTAGAAACTAGTAGCATGACTTGCAAAATAAACTTTATTACAATTGCCTGAATTAGACTAATACACAGAGAAGCTCCTGGCTTCTGTAGGACTGTTCATGTAAGTACTCACTAAATGACATAAGAGTTTAATAATGTAGGCCACTATTTACCATATGAAATCAGCCTGGTATTAACTATTAAAGGATAATTAGGTCAATTTTTTTTTTTTTTTATATTTGTCCTGGTATGCTATCAATCTCTCAGGCTTGACTTTCATTTTCAAGTCTGCTACATCTTTGTCCGTGCCATATAATTTATTGTGAAGTTAGCTTGTCTGCTTGTCACACAATTTTTTAATGAGAACACTGCTGTATTTAGTTAATAGAAACAGCGCTAGAGTAGACTAAGCTAATCAAAAAAGTCTCCATGTGAGAGGCAAAGTCTCTAGGCCTGTTCTTTTCTTTCAGATTTCTAGAACGTTTAAGAGTATTAAAGTTTTGAGACTTTTACATTAAATCCATCCATCTATCCCATCTGCTCCTTAAAAATGTGTGTTTTTGTGTTTTTGTGTTTTGTTTTTAATATTGTAGACTTTGCACACTGTGCCTATATAACATATTTCATGAAGGTAACGGGTCAGATATTCTCCCAGTCATTTGCGGAGGTCATCCTCAGCAAATTGTTGATCAGTGTCAGAGACCTCATGAACAGGCAGTTCAAGAAGAAATAGTTCACAATAAATGGGGGCACTAGAAATAGGAAGACCAAAGAGAATCTGTAGAAAATCTCTGGAAGTAATATTTGGAGTTTGGGTCATCTTAATAACCAGACAGAGAACATGAGGAACAGCTTCCTTTAGAGAAATAGTTAGCTGACATAAGTTTGGCTCCTGGGACTGGCACACTAAATAGGAGAACTGCTAGTACCAGGATGCCTCTTTGAGACAACGCTGTTGGAGCGCAGTGTCCCAAAGGGGCAGAACTCAAGCTCTGGAGCCAAAGTTTAAGTGAGCTAAAGACATCTATAAGTATATATATATAAAGCATGTCGAGGGCCTTTTTTGCATCTCAGGGCAGTCTTTCTGAATATACATCCTGGTGTTGGCAAAAGGGTTTTGGTTTCTATGACCATGAGACCCTGTTTGAAGACTGACAACTGATTCGGAGAGATTGGATCCACCTCATCAAATGGAGCACATGCATCTTTGGCAATAGGTTGGCCAACCTGGTAAGGAAAGCTTTAAACTAGGAAAGATGGAGGGAGGGGTGAGTTATAGAGACCACACAGTCAGCGTAACAGGGCTCAAGTGGGGGTGCCTCCAGCCAGTGCACACAGCCACTGAATTGCCTACAAGATACGACTATGGGGTATCCTCTAGCACCTGTCCTGGGAAATCAGCATGCTCAGATACCTCTCTGAAGTGCCTGTACACCAATGTATGTGGCATGGGGAATAAATAGGAAGAATTAGACATCTCTGTGTGGTCACAGGGCTGTGATCTCATTCCAATTACAGACAGTTGGTGAGATAGCTCACATAACTGGAATGCTGCCATGGATGGCTATGTGTTTTTTAAGAAAGACAGGTTAGCAAGGTGACGTGATGGGGTTCACCTTTATATGAGATAGCAACCGGAACGTATGGAGTTCTGCCTCAGGGCAGATGAGAGCTTATGGGTAAGGATTAAAGGGCAGAATAATATGGGTGACACTATTGTGGGTGTTTACTACAGGCCACCTGATCAGGTAGAGGAAGTAGATGAGGCCTTCTACATGCCACTGAAAGTAGCATCATGATCACAGGCCCTGGTTCTCATTGGAGACTTCAACTACCCTAACATCTGCTGGAGAAACAACACAGCAAGGCACAAACAATCCAGGAGGTTCCTGGAAAGCACTGATGATGACTTTCTGACACAGGTGATGGAGAAGCCAATAAAGAGAGGTGTGCTAGTGGATCTTGTACTAACAAATAAGAAGGACTTGTGGGAGATGTGAAGGCTGGGGGCAGCCTTGGTTGCAGGGACCATGAGATGGGGGAGTTCAGGATCCTGTGAGGAGGAAGCGGGGAAATAAGTAGGATCGTAACCCCGGACTTCAGGGGAGCCAACTTTGGCCTCTTCAGGGACCTTCTTGGAAGAATCCTATGGGATCAGGCCCTAGAAGAAAGGGGAGTCCAGGAGAGCTGGTTAATATTCAAGCATCACCTCCTCCAGGCTCAAGAACAGTGCATCCCTATGAGCAAGAAGTTGAGCAAAGTGGGCAGGAGACCTGCATGGGTGAGCAAGGAACTGATAAAACTCAAACAGAAGAAGGAAGTGTACAGGAGGCGAAAGCAGGGACAAGACCACTTGGAAGGAATATTATAGGGACACTGTCAGAGTATGCAGGGATGCGACGAGGAAGGCCAAGGCCCACTTGGAATTAAATCTGGTAAGGCATGTCAAGGACAACAAGAAAGACTTCTTCAAATACATCATTTACAAAAGGAAGACTAGGGAAAATGTGGGTCCGCTGCTGAGGGGGCAGGGACTCTGGCAACAGAGCACACAGAGAAGGCAGAGTTGCTGAATGCCTTCTTTGCTTCAGTGTTTATTGCTAAGGCCAGCCCTCAGGAATCCCTGACCCTGCAGACCAGGGAGAAATTCTGAAGAAAGAAAGACTTTCCCATGGTGGAAGAGGATTGGGTTAGAGATCATTTAGGAAAACTTGACACCCACAAATCCGTGATGAGACCCTGATGGGATGCATCCACGAGTGCTGAGGGAGCTGGCAGAAGTTTTTGCTAGGCCACTCTCTATTGTCTTTGAAAGGACATGGCAGTCAGGAGAGGTGCCTGAGGACTGGAAGAAAGCAAATGTCACCCCAGTCTTTCAAAAGGGCAAGAAGGAGGAGCCAGGAAACTACAGGCCGGTCAGCCTCACCTCCATCCCTGGAAAGGTGATGGAGCAGCTCCTCCTTGATGCCTTCTCTAAGCACAGATCCTTTGGATTCATCAAAAGGAAATCATGCTTAACCAACCCGATAGCCTTCTATGATGGAATGACTGGCTGGGTAGATGAGGGCAGAGCAGTGGATGTTGTCTACCTGGACTTCAGCAAGGCTTTGGATGCTGTCTCCCATCACACCCTCATAGGTAAACTCAGGAAGCGTGGGTTGGATGAGCGGACAGTGAGATGGACTGAGAACTGGCTAGATGGCAGAGCTCAGAGGTTGTGGTCAGCAACACAGCGTCTAGTTGGAGGCCGGTAGCTAGCGGTGTGCCCCAGGAGTCAGTCCTGGGTCCAGTCTTGTTCAACTTATTCATCGGTGACCTGGAGGAAGGGACAGAGTGCACCCTCAGCAAGTTTGCTGATGATACGAAACTGGAGGGAACGGCTGACACACCAGAAGGCTGTGCTGCTGTGCAGAGGGACCTGGACAGGCTGGAGAGGTGGGCGGAGAGGAACCTCCTGAAGTTCCACAAAGGCAAGTGCAAGCTCCTGCACCTAGGCAGGAATAATCCCATGCACCAGTACAGGCTGGGGGTTGACCTGCTGGAAAGCAGCTCTGCAGAGAAGGACCTGGGCGTGCTGGTGGACAACAAGTTAAGCATGAGCCAGCATGAGCCCTTGTGGCCAAGAAGGCCAATGGGATCCCGGGGTGCATTAGGAAGAGAGTTGCCAGCAGGTGGAGGGAGGTGATCCTGCCCCTCTCCTCAGCCCTGGGGAGGCCTCCCCTGGAGTACTGTGTCCAATTCTGGGCTCCCCAGTACAAGAAATACATGGAGCTCCTGGAGTGAGTCCAGCGGAGGGAGGGCCACAAAGATGATTAGAGGACTGGAGCATCTCTCCTATGTGGAAAGGCTGAGAGAGCTCGGCCTGTTCAGACTGGAGAAGACTGAGAAGGGATCTGATCAATGTCTACAGGTATCTGAAGGGGGGGTGTCGAGAGGATGAGGCCATTCTCTTCTCCGTGGTGCCAGCTGACAGGACAAGAGGCAACAGGCACAAACTGAAGCATAGGAAGTTCTGCCTGAACAAGAGGAAAAACTTCTTTCCTGTGAGGGTGACGGAGCACTGCAAGAGGTTGCCCAGAGAGGTTGTGGAGTTTCCTTCCTTGGAGATACTCAGATGCCTCCTGGACACAATCCTGGGTAATAAAGTGCTCTAGGTGACCCTGCTTGAGCAGGGGGGGTTAGACTAGAGGTCTCTTCCAACCTCAACCATCTTGTGATTCTGAGGTTCTGTGGTCCTCTACATTAAAAGGTCCTGATATATAGGATATCTTGAAATTCAAAGAGCAGAGCACAGCTCATCTTGCATTTCAATACAGTATGTCCCCCTCCAGCAGAAGTTATGTTCATCACTACAAATTGAACATCTTCTTTGGGAATGGGTACTGGACACAAGTCGAGGACTGGGCTTCATCTTCCTTCATTTCAAAGTGTTGCGGAGTGCGATGTTTTTCAGTAGACAATTCAAATCAGTAACCTTAAACATTTGCTTTTGGGGGGAAGGTTTCCAAGCTCCCACAGCTCTATTCAGTCACAGCTCGTTGCTCCTAACCTTGTTTTCTCTTTCAGCATGGCTTTTATCAAGCCTCCCGCTTGTTTCACAGCCCACATGCTTTGCCAGCTGTCCTTGCATAATGTGAAACTCAAGACTGTTACCTTTTCAAAAATCAAAGTGTCCCTTTAATATAACCTTTAAAGAGACCCCTTTTACAAACTTTTTAGATGGATATTAACCATAACCAATAGAGGAGACTGTAAGAAAGAAGCTAAAATATTCCTCTTTTTTTCTTCTTTTTTTTTTCTAATGGTCAAACCAAAAAAACAAAGGGTATATATATAGTTTTGATGGCAAACCACCTTCTGTCAACAGCATGTTTCAGTTGGAAGGAGCTTTTGACACTTGTCATGCTTGGGGTGTCTAATAGTCTCTTCTGTCAGAAGAAAATTGTGTGTCTAGTAAAACGTTTGCTCTAAAACTACATAAAAACTAATGACTGTATCAAGCTATGTACATTGCCGGAAGCTACAGTCTGCTAGGAGAATTGCTTTTTATTTGGAGGCTTGATATCATCATGCTGTCAAGGGCCTCACATTGGCTGTTGGCAGACAGGGCAATGAGTTCACTGTGCATTTTATTGCCATAAACCTCAAAGCCAGCCTGCGGCTTGGTCCCCGGTGAAAGCTGATAATTTTAACAATGATGCTCATTCTGAAATTTTTTAATCAAAAAGTTTAACTTCATCAAGTTGCTGAATGTCCTTCTCAGCTTGGGAACGGCCATTCAGAACAATGAAGCTGCATGGCTGGTGGCCTCATACTGCTGTGCTGCTTCTGAAATACCACCATGACGGGCCAGGTAGGACAAGTTCAGACAAAAATTTAGTAAAACATCATTGTAAGTCAAACACTGAAAGGGAACAAGGAAAATTTCAATGAAAAATAGAAGCCTTTAAGTTCAACTATAACTCTGTGGCCAGGCAGGAGTAGGGGGGTGGTGGGACTGGAGCCAGCACCACTGTGGCATCGCGAGGCAGTGACCGATGGCCCTAGCAGGGCTGACACAGGCTGGGGCTGGGCAGGGGGAGCCCAGGGCTGCAAGACACGGAGAGCAGGAGTGAACCTTCATCCAAAAAAAGTTTTTTCCTTTTCATCCCTCTCGTGAACAGACCGCTCAGTTCTTCATTAAAGCCCTCCTCACTGACAAGGCTGAAGCAGGGAGCGGGGAGGGTAAAAGAGGTCTATGCCTCTATCTTCTGGGGCAGGCTTTCCTGATGTTTCCCTCAGGTATTGCTGCCCCTTTTGCCTTGCTGGCTGGAATAGAAATAACATAGCTCAGCCTTCAGTGGGTAAACTTTTAAAAAAGAGAGTAAAATTAAAGCCAGCCTTACTTAATTGGCTTTCTTACCCTAAGACAGCCCTCCAGCCGCACTGTATTCTTGACCTTGTCTTTAAGGGATCAGCTCCCTTTTTATGTTGAGTGTGTGGAGTACCTATTCACATAAATGTGATTTCAGTGCAAATATGCAGTATAAAATTGCTGCCCCTAGTAATAAACCATTTATTGCTGAGAGTTCTTGGGGAAAAGCAGGTAGGACACAAGTTGAACTAAAATAAGTAAATACAAATGTGTTTATAATCCTTCAAACAGGCCTATAGTACCACGCATGGACAAACTGGTGATCTTGGAGAATCTGCAAGTCTGAAAAAAGAAGTAGTTCTATTTTGGGTGAAAGAACCTTTTTTGGGGCCCTGTGGATGAAATTTCCATCTTTGAAAATTTCACTATGAAGCACACCTTTCATTTTCCTTTATTTTCTTTTTTTTTTTTTAATTTGAAAAAAGGGAATGGATAAAAGTGAAGTTTTGTTTTCATTACCTCTTCGTCCAGACTTATGCCTACATGCTATTTTCCTTTTAATGCATTATTCTAGAAGGAACTAAAATGACTATTTACTGCATTGTGTATGGTAAAGTTGACCCAGGTTGAACCAGTTTTACTGCTTGTTTGTTTGCTTCTAACATTCAAACCTCAAGGGATTTTTCTATCTGAGTTAACTATCTATTCATAAAGCACATTGTCTAGAAAAGAATCTCAGCAAGTTCTGTGGTGGACAGCTGAAAAGCAATCGTGTGTACAATTTTGGGGTAAGTTGAATGGTAAAATATTTTTTGTGCATTTTTTCTTTTTTTTTTTTATTTTCAGATAAACTGCTCACTCTATGTTGTATCTTTCTGAGTTTCAGTTTCAGGGTTATAATTAGGAGTGCCTAATCTGATGAGTACCTCATCTGATTTCAAGTTGTACAGATGTGAGTTGAAAACATGGATATCTAGTATTTGGCACTAATATCAAAATTTGGAATTTTGGTCTAAGGCTAGTAATAAAAATTGCACTTATGAATTATGCATTGCATTATGAAGCTATCCATGCATCATAAAGCCATTAACGTTAAAGAAAAACCTGAATGCTCTGAAACGCATAAAGAAATTTATCCGTGTACAAAGCTAGCATCATATTCTTTAGTTTGATGTGGAAGGAGTTTGACAAATGTAAGAATACCTATTGTAAAAAAAAAACCTGAAGCACATGAAATAATTTTAAAACCAAAATGTATTTTCTGAATTTTTTTTCTGAAAATATTTGAAGTTCTTGTGCTTCCAGGTGTGGAGCAGTAGACTGACATGTGGAAAACTGGAGTATAAATGCTTTTCTTGTATGAATAATGAATTTGTGAACAAAATAATTGCTGTCCTGTGCTCTGAATTGGCCTAGACAGGCAGCTGAACTTGTATCTCCTATAGGCTAGGACATCATTGTCAATGTTGAATATAGAGACTTTAAATTTGGATCTCCTGCCTCAGAGGGTCGAGCCTTTGGAAATATTTCTCTTTTTCCACTGAACTTATTCTGAAAAAGAAAAATAATTATCCATTATACTATCTACAGTATAGTATAATGCAAATTTTTAAAAGAATAATTGAGTTATCTAGCCAATCCCAGTTTAGGAAGAACAGTCCTGGATGCTAATGCTACCTGCAAGTTCAAGAGCATGGCGTTCAAAGGAACAGAGAAACAATAAAACCTAATATTCCCTTAAGGACCATCATTCCCTTAATAGAGGATTTCCCTGAGGTTTACAGCCGTGTAGCATTACTACTTCACTTCTCTGCATTGAATTAGGCTCAAGGACAACTGTACAACTGCATAACGGAAGCTGATGAAATAGCTGATGGCTGATTAATTCTTTCTCATCACTCATGAGATAGACAGATAGATAAACTTGTCCTCATGGACATAGTGGAATTTTTTTTAGTAATTACAGTGGGACTAAGATTATACGTTAGAATTGACATCAGTCCTTACCACAGCTACACCAAGGCAGGGATACCTTCAGTCCTCGCAGCTACCTCAATAGCTTCTTGAATGGAGGCCAGCTGGCAATAAGCCAGGTAACCAGTGGCGTATGCAGGTATCTTAAGCACGGTTTATGTGCCTGGCTCAGATTCAGACAGAATTTGCTGCCAAACCACAGAAAGTATGCATGTGTCATTCGTGCATTTGGAACTGGAAGGAAGGAGGATCTGGCAGAGAACTTGAGGCACTGACAGGCTCAAGCTAATATCATAATATACTTGGGTTAAGGCTGAGATTCAGACAGGCACTTATAAGCCTAATATATAGCATAGGTGTAATATAGGCACTTGGATCCAAGTGGTTATGACACTTCCTGGAAACGGGAGTCCTATATTCTGTATAATCCTTTGTACATTTCGTGTATTTCATCTGGTGACTCTAATAAAAAATTCACAAATAGTTCTTAGCGTTCAGGTCTCTCCACAGAGAATGTCCTGAAGTCAGCCCCTCTATTTTGATTTCTCCTGTTTCAACATTGCATGGTTTTCAGTAGAACTGCCTTTCTTCAAGAGAAAAGACAGACTTTCAGCCTTGCCTCTGATCTACCTGTTAGTAGAGTCTCTTGGGGTGGAGGAGATTCAAGTCTACCACTTTCCACACTAACCTTTTAGTTCTAGGGAAATGGCTTAAAAACATACAGCTGTTACATAAGTTTAGAGATGTCACTCTTGTTTATAAACTCTCTCTAAAACATGCCTCTTGTACATCTCCAAAAAACAAAGCACACTGAGTGTGAAATGGGTTTGTTCTGTGTTCCTGTGAACTGACTCAGATGTTTCTTGCTAAGAACATTGACTATATGAACTCATTGGCCAGGTATTCAACTCTTTCCGTTCAAAGAGGAAGAAAGACAAATGCCTAAGTGAATAGCAGGAATGCTACTCAGCAAGCCAGGCGCTGGCAGTGGCACTGTAGTGACATTTAACCCCTTGTCAGTGTGAGTCCACTGTTCATGTGAGCGATCCAGCCAAATATTTATACTTTAGCTTCATTTCCCATGTGGTGTTCTCTTTTTGTAATCAAAATCTTGTATAAATAGCCACTGGCTTGAGATACCTTTGACCAATGACCTTGGTCAATTTAAAAGACAGATAGTCTTTTGGAAAACATTCCATTTCCTGTCTAATTGCATTCAAGAGCTCTTGGTCAATGAGGACAACTGAAAGGTCAGAAAAAAACAGACCAATCAAGACTCATGCACACAAGTTATTAGGGTTAAGCATTATTAACTGTTATACAACAACTTTTATACAACAATTAGAACATCACAATCTGCACCACAGAGCAACATCACATGCCAGAAGTGAGCAACACGGTTTTATCACATTGCCCCTGTCATAGTCCTAAGCACCCTATTACCCACTAGAAGGCTCTATTTTTCATTTTTGAAAAATACATCCTAGATATGTAATTAAAAAAATGCCTTAATAAATATAACAAGATATGAAAATAAAAGCAAACGGCCTTTTTTATTATGGGTCTGGACTTCAAAATGGAAAAAGAAAAAGAAATCTGAGCTATGTCTGGGAATAAGATCAAAAGTGAACCTTTCAGTCTTTAGAAATCCTTGTTTTAGGAATTAGTATCTCATAACCAAAGAGTTCATCCGTTTTTAAAAGTCTTAATGAGGAAATATATTAAAAAATCTAAGATAGAAACATAATTCCAGGCTGTCATATAGAAGGGAGATTAACTTGCTTTCTTGAAACACATAAACAGTAGTTTTCACAATCTGGCAATTTCTGTCCTGCAGTTTGACAGTATATCCCCATCAGTAGCTCTTAAACTTCTCTCCTAAATTTGTTTTATCCTGTGGAAAAATTGAGGAAATTAAATATTGTGCATGCATATTATTTAAAGATTGCTAAATCATAAAAAAATGAGCGGGGGAGGAAACGTGCAATAAATGTGAATCCAGATCCTTAATTGCTAAATTATTGAAAGTTGTTCTGTTCACACACTCATAGGAAAGACAAAAATCAACATGCAAATCATCAATCCATTTTTAGTAAAATGATGTTCACCCGGCTGTAAATATCCCTGAATATGTGACTGGAAAGGAATTTTTATATGGCGCTTTCATCTGGGTTTAGGAGTCTCTTATGGAAGCACACACAGGACTGACAGGTTTAGACTTCGGATTCCATGCTGGGGTAGTGTAAGGAAATGGGCAGATAGGCTTTTCCAGGCCAACTCTTGTAGTCATATGGATGAAGAAATGCTCACTTTCAAGTGTTGAAATAGTTCCATTGATTTTACCAAATGTTATTATGGAGCAAAACTTGTATCATTTGCAGAAAATCCATAGGAGGTTTTCAACTTTACAGTTTTCTATATTCAATTGTAACTATTTATAGTAATTAATTTTCACCTTGTATTTTGAAGTATATAGTTCTGGAAAAAAAAAAAAAGCTTATTTTTACAACAAAACATTAGTTTGCTGATAGACAATAATATGCAGACTGTAGAATATGGTGGTTCATTTGCCAAGCTAGCTTAATGTACGATAATCCACAAAACCTTATACTTTTCTGCTTCTCTGTTCTTCTGGATCATGATATTGTACAGTCTCTTCCAGGGATAATCATCCCTTCTTCTCAGCAACAGCTGATGTTTGTCAGCAGTATATCTAGTGATCCAGAGATCCACCAGCTTGACTGAGATCAGAGACTTGTCTAGTGGATTTTTTCCCCTACTTAAATACATCTTGTAGAAACGCTAGGCTGTGGACTTTCATAGGCTGTCATCTTTCGTGTAACTGTCCCTTGGGACTTCAGCTATGAGTATCAATCACTCTCTTGTAGGTTGAATATGACACATAACTTTCTAGTGAAGCCTGATTGACTCCAGACGTAAAGTGAGCTCAGTGCATGCCTGTTAATGAAAATTATCTCCTTTGCTAACAAATCTGGATGCTTTTGTGCTCAAAACAACTGCTTCCACAGCACATACTCTGCTACAAATTATAGTGTGAATCTGTGTTTGGCAGATAAAAAGAAACAAAGCATAAATGACTCAAGAGGAAGTTTCTCCCCCTCTCTCTTCTCTCCCATCAAACCTCCTGAGTCTTGGCTATCATTACTTTCACGTGACAGCTGCTTCCTCCATGGTTTCTTATACAAGCCCTACATTTCTTACTGAGGAACAAGCGTGATGAAGTTTCACTTGACAGTACACTAGCTACGTCTGTACTAGTAAATGAAATTGGCCTGGGGCCGGTATTCTGTCATTGTGGCCAGGTGCCATCACACGGCCTGTATATATTTTATTAAACTCTCAGCCTCCATATCATACCGGCTGCTTGCGAATCACATACTGGGAATCATCCCTGACCCGTAGTAACTCACAAACCAGCTCAACTGTGCTACTTGGCCCATACCAGCACCATGCTAGAGGCCATTTTCACATTTTAGGCTTATAATGAGGAGTGTTCCCTGGCCCTAGCAAGACACATGTAGCCATTCATTTAGCTTTATTCCTTCCCATTACACTGAAAAATAGGCACTAGATGTGGCATCTGTAGTGTGGTGTTGCACTAGCTGAGCTGGCCTGGGTAGAGGAAGACTACTCAAAATGGAGCTCTGCACAGGTTAACTTGCTCTGCTTGTCGAAGAGTGTCTTCTCATGGAGATCTTAGTCAGGGGTTTCTATTGTGTGTTACACCAGTTTACCATTAGATACACCATAGAAAAGGGAAAAAGTATTTTCTTATGCAAAACCGTAAATGCTTCACAGTCAGACCACCCTTAATGTCATCACTCCAGAACAGTAGATCCAGGGGTAAGTTTTTTCTTCTAGCGTGGGTAGTTCAGAGTAGCCACCTTTTTAAACTGATGTAGGAGGAAAATAAGATTCAGGGGAATAAAGTTTTGTGAAACTGAAAGTATGCAACAGTCAGCAATAAAGAGTGATAGTTTTAAGGCTTGAATCTGAAAGATGCTGAGCATCATCTCTTCAGATAAAAGTGAATCATAAGGACGAATGCCATATTTTAAAGTCACAAAAAATCATATTCTGTATTTTAAATTGATGCATCAGACAAGATGACATTGGGTAGCCCATCTGGAATGTTTGGGGTTGGTAATACCACAGTCACTATCCAGAGTTGCTTGTGAGAAAGTGTTCTCTCACACCAGTTGGCAATTACTGTAGAGATCAAAAAAAAAAAAATCTTTTAATCCTTTTATTATTCCTGTGAGAAATCGAAGGAGATCCATTTACACTTTTAGTGACAACAATTAATAAAAATACTTAGAAGATCTAACCCTGTAACTCTTATGTGAATGAACGGGTCTATTGACTTACATAGATGTTGGATAAGGATTCAATTAAGTCAGAAAAAGTCTTTCTATTTGTTTCAACAGACTTGGAAGTAGACTTTTGTGTGCCAGCAATTCATCTTTGAGTGAGTTATCCAAAAGGATATCAGTGACTTCAGGTATGTTTTAATTTGGCATCTGGATTAGTTCTCATTGCAAAGTCTCCAGCAGTGAAAAGCAGTAACGATTTTCTGTTCTTTGCCAAAATCAATATCTGTGCCAAGAGAGTTCAACAAATTTAAACTCATATAGGATGATTAGGTCAAGTATGTACAAATTTATACCAAACATCTAACCAGGATGCAGATTTTGGACTCCAGCCCTTACAGCAAATACCAGTATATGGTAGAAATAAAAATGCATTTAGCCCATTTAGCCAAAAGGGGGGGGATGAAGGAGGAAAAAAAAATAGAAAGAAAAGCAAGAAAATGATTGTGATTGCTTTAAGAATCGAAGATATATAATCTTGGATGTAGTTCTTGGATCCCATTGGCTCTACACGGGGATTTAGTTATTTTTTTCTTTCATTTTAAATAAGTAAAGCTTTGTTTTCCTACAATAAGCTTCATTCAAGTTTTTCAGTATATGCTTTGAGCTTTTAAAGCTCAGTGCTGTTAAGATGCACACCTCATTTTACGCTAGAGGGAATAAAGATTTTAGTAAGCCTGAGATATGGAAAACTACTTGACTATGTAAGTCAACCCAGGTCTGATTTTTCAGCTAGTGAAGTATTCAGCAGCTTCCATGGACTTCAGGTGAGAAATATCTTTTTTTTTTTTTTTTAAATAATTTGGATGATTCTTTGTCTGACCTGAAGAAAAATTTTGTCAAAAATTTATAACTGTAAGTTCCTAAAGACCCTACTTTGAGTTGGGCAGGCTATTTATCAGCTCAGAGCGCTTGGCCACTGCTTTTCCCCACAGGTTCTAGCCACTAAATCTCGTTCTCACTCAGTGTAGAAAGCTTCATCTTCATACTTGTGGGTGCTCTTCTTTGTAGAACAAGGAGTGGACAACAGTTTACGTTTTAATACATATGATATCATATGTTCTCTACCCTTTCTACAGTATAACTTATTTTTGCCACACATTTTTCAGTGTATGGGTTCTCAGACTTCTGCGGTGTTGACAACAGCTTCAGGTTTCGCAGATCTCTTTCTGCGCATTCACATTCCAAGGCAGCTCTGTGTCTGCTGTCGAAATTCGTCAGGTGGAAAAAAGTAATAGTGGGGAAAAGGGTGACAGTGATGTGTTTTCTCTGCAAGCCAGCATCTGGAAGTTCAAAATTGCCTGCACCCTGGAACCATTCACATCTCAGCAAAATACCACAAAATCCTTCAGATTTACCGGTGAATGACAGTTGGGCACTAGTGATCCAACTCTTTGTTCTTTCCATACTGGATTGGGAGATTAAAAAATAATGCTAAGAGCTAACAGAACAAGCCATTTGAAATGCATGGATTTTATTAACTCTACAAACCGAAAGAATTATGCTGTATATTTATGAGTACCGTTTATTTAACTGTTTGAAGATTATAGGTGGAGCTGCTGGCACAGTTTATTACATTGCCTCACATTTTCTATTTTAAAATCCTGTTTTCAGTCACATTGCCTTTCTAAACTGTAACTGTTCGGCTTGCAATTTTAATGCCAGGTGTCTGCCTCAGGCTGAATTTCCCTGGAAAGCATAAGCAAAATTGTTCTGTAGTTTTTTTGAGAATAGGGTCAGAGGACAATGAAAATTGCATGGAAAGATGCTGAATTAAATAAAAATTGCTTTCCTCAACTTTTAAGATAAAGAGCTTGTGTTTTGTCAGCCAGCTCTCTGGGACACTGTATATTGTCAAATTAGGGAGAAAAAGTAAACTTTCTTCCAATTTTAATTCTGTCAGACGAGGCTGGAGTTTTTTAACATCATTTTGAGTGAGAGATGTGGCTATCTGTGTTCCTGAAGGACTTATCAGTTATTTTGTAAGTGTAGACAAATGAAAAAAATATATATTTAATCGGTCACTATGTGCTTGAGACTGTTCTTTACATATAAAAATCCACATACTTACACAAATCACTTATGGGACTTTACCAAGATAAGCTAGTAATCTTTCCCAGATTTTTTAGTGTCTTCATGGCATATTCAAAACATAAATGTTTTCAGTCTCCCTTATTTGGGAATATAAAGGACATATACTCAGACTGCCAGATTCTGATTTAGAGAGCAGATTTCATCAGTCAGTTGTTGTCAGCTGTGGAATAGGATATCAGAACTACCCTTTCAGTTACATGTGAATTATGATTTCCTGGCTAAATCTTGCAATATTAGATTAAACAAACAAATTCTTTCCTTGGTTTGTAAGTCTACTGCGGAATGGTCAAATGCTATATGAATTGGAAGTTCTTTTTTGCTTTGCCAAATGGAAGATTTAATGCTATTAAGAATCATGTGGGTCTGTTAAGAAACATCTGAGGCTGAATGTTGTACCAACACAGATAGAGCAAATGACACGTTTTGCCCGCTGAAAATCTTGTTCTGTAGCTTGCACACAAGCTCCTCCTTGAGGACATGGGAATTACTACAGCAGAACTGAGATGCCTTGCTTTCAAGAGCATACCAGAAACAAACAAACAAACAAACAAACTGTATTAAAAAACTGAATTGTATCAAAAGGTGGCTCTGAATTCTCGCTCTTCTGAGCTATTGTTCCTGGTAGAATTTAACTTAACTCTAATGAACAACTCTTGTTCCAGAACCCTTGGCGTCGGCCCCAAATACCATACACTGATTTTTTTCAGTAGCAAGGTCATTCAAGAGAATTCTGTAGTTAGTCTAATTCAGAACCATTCGAGGTGAACTTTGTATTCAGATAGGCCAATTCCTTTCTCAGATACCTTCTCAGATACCTTCTAGGTTCTCAGATACCTTCTAGGTCCATAAAGCGCAGAAAGCTGTGCAAGCCAGGAACTGGTGAATACATGTCTTCTTTCTTCCTCCAACTTCCTCTACAATGTTTGGCCAGGAAGGAAGGGAGAAATGAAAGAAGAAAAGGTACTGAGAATAAATTTCTTCTTTCAAAGAAGAGTGGGGATGAAGCGCATCTCAGTAGCAGAGGTGCAAAAAGCCCACCCTGGCCCTTTCTGCTATGCCCATTTGAAGAGAGGCTATAGAGAAAGTATCTCTTTACTGCTCAAATTATTAATAATTGCATTGTTTTCTAGGTTATTACTAATGCATAGCAAGAGCAGAATAGACATGCAGACAAAGTTGAAACATATAGCTAACGACCAGTGATAGCTTATACTTATTTTTTTCAAATTAGCATAATATACTCTTAACAAGCTGTGAGCATCCTCCCAAGCACATAAAAGTATCAGAGCAAAACGAAAGTGATCATTTTCCCTAGGGCTAGAAGCTCTCTAGGGCTAGGCTCTTCCCCTCCTAACAGAACCCAGATTTCATGGCACAATACAGGAGTTCTGTCTTTAAAGAGGCCTTTCAGCTGTGTTTGAGGTATGACATTTGAAGGTGGTAGAGTTGGATTATGTCTGGCAACCTGATAAAAATGGATATTTTTGAGCCTTGGGACGTTTTGCAGAAAACCTTTTCAGCTGCCCCTCCCTTTCTTATATCAAGGGGAGGCTAAAGGGTTTCCGCTACTGTACTCACGTAACACACCACCAGTTACAAAAAAAAAAAGTAATGACAGCGTGCGAGAAAATGGCAAAGAGATGAGTGGGATGGGAGATATGAAACGTCCCCAGACTCCAAGAGGAGCGAAGATAGAACAGTGCTAGTTTTATAAAACGAAATTAAAAATGGGGGTGTGGGTTTGTTAGGGGAAGGGCGGCGTATGGGAAATTCTGCTCAGTTATGTAAAATGGCCCTGCAAAAGAAACTGGGCTCTGTGTGTGTGTGTGTGTGTGTGTGTATGTGTTTGTATGCGCATGCATGTGTGGGGGAGGATTTAGAATCAGTTTGGAATTTGGTAAGAAATACCCTAACTATAAAATTCTACCTGGTTATTTAAAAAATCTATAAAAACTCAATTATTCTCTATTAAATTTAAGCCAAATTTATTACGTGTCAAGCTAACTTATTAGTTTCTTCTTTATTTTATTTGCAAGATTTTTCCAAACAGGTGTTTTGAATATGGCCTTCTATAGCCATCTCCAAATAGGAAGCTGTAATTATTTTTTAAGTTAAAAACAAAAATATTCTTCCTTAAATTAGATCATCTAAAACCTTTCCTACTTGGAGAAGATGAATAATACTGTAAAGGAATGTCAAGTAGAAATGAATATTATAAGACAGTTTGTCATTGTTTGTTACTGTACAACATTCATGACCGTTTTGAACACTAGTTCTGGCAGAAATAGTGATATTGCACATTTTAAGCAAATCTGACAGAAATAACATTGAAAACTGGGTTTACAGTTGTAATAATCCTAAATAAGACTCAATTACTCATCTGTTCAGAAGAAACAGTACCACATGATCTGTGCTCAGTCATAACATACATACTACCAAATGCTAACAAGTATTTTAAAAAATGATAGAGTTTTCTTGCAGGTTTTTTTTTTACTCAACATAGATGAAACCATGAATTAGGATACTGGAAAATAAGATGAAATTATTCAGATAAAGTCTAGCTGAAAAACTCCATAATCAAAGGTTAAATTTTCAATGTTTATTTTACGAATGTAGGGACTATATGTACTTTTACTACATATATGCTGGTATATTCCATTAAAATAATCAAGTAATTTAGTTTTCCAGGCCTCTGCTTTACACAAGCACTCCTTTCCCAGTAAAGCCTTTATCTTGCCAAATCCCTGGTCAGCCTGGCCTGAGAAGAGTCCGGTTTTTGTTATTGGAGAACTACAGGATAACTTCTGATGAGGAAGAGCTGGCTCAACAACAGATAGCAGAGATGCTATACCACATGTGAGAGGAGGCGAAAGCAAGGCACTAAAGTATCAGCAGTGTTTCTAGAATTTGCTTACTACGTCGATATTTCATTTACACTGTGTTTTTAGATGATATTTCATTGCTCATATTAGTTTGTAATATATCCTCATACTACATTATGCAAGAGGATGAAGGACAGAAATGCAACATCCAAGGGAGAAAGTAACAAACAGAGGAAAATCCTGTTTAGCAGTTATAATGACATACAACGCAAGAACTCTGAATTAAAGTTGCCATGACAGCTGCAGCCCAATTTTAACACAGTTGGTACTGAGTTCTCTAAACAGGGATATAAAGCGTGGGTCTCCATATAATGACTAGGCCACAGTATTAGGGGAAAGTAGGATATGTTAGGTAACTTGGTAATACTAGTAGTCTCAATTTCCCAATTCTCTAAGCTCTGCCTGCCGTTTTCTTTGAAAGGGGTCAGAAACAGACAGTTTGTACCTCAAACTTCAGCCTACCAGCCTTTTTCCTTAAAGTGCAAGAGAACTGTGGCAAGGCTACTGTCCATATTTCTCCTGGGCTTTGGATTTGCAAGGTGCTTGTTACAGGCAAATCCCCTTGTTTCAGGGTGCAGCACTGTGGCTTGTGTTACATCTGTACCCCAGCGTACAAACTACACTATCAACTGCACAGTCTAGTTACATGGTAGCAGACTTCCCTGTAGTTATGGGTCTCACCAGAAGATGAGTGGGATTCCAGAACTGCCTTCTAAGAGTTAGGGTCCAAAAATACAATTTGTTACAACTCAGAAGTTCATACATTTATGAACGAGATTATGAGATAGAACTAGTTCATATTACAATCCTGAAAGCCTCGTCTTATCCCATAGTCAATGTTAGCACATGCAGGTTGCTGTCTGACAGGGGGTGGTTGGGCAGTTGCCTATCTGCTTAATTGCAGAACCACTTAAGAAAGTGTTATTCTCAAAGGAAAGAAAATAGACAATGCCATTAAGGTCTGAAGATGAAGATAGTGCCTGAGTTTCTCTAGGAAGTGGAAGCCGTCAAGCAGAAATTGGCTATTTAAGCTTCATAGCTGCAGGTTCGTGATCTTAAAGCAAGAAGAATACAACCATCAGTGCAGTGTGCAACCAGGTTCATCTCAGATAACATGACCGTGAAAAATTTCTGCTCCATAAACCATGCTGAAGACAAATCACTGTCTTCCACCTTGGTTGCTCTGTATCCAGAAGATAATTTGAGAATGGAGAAGCTGCCAATTTACCTAATAAATGAAATACGTCTTTCATTGCTATTGTCAGTTTCCAATCTGCCCAACACAATTGGTTACTGCATCAGTAGCATAATGAAGCTTGAAGAGCATAAATTCCATTTAAATGAACACGGGAACTGCATCTACTGAAACTCCTTGATTGCCTGGACTGTGCTTGCTGCATTTTTCAAGAAATTTTCCTGCATTTGTCAGGAATTTAGCCATATCAACATCTGAAAAAGCCTTCCTCTAGGCTCTCACCCAAACTAAATCTCTGACAGTAGACATCTTAAACTAGTGGGCATGGATCAATCTCCCATTTGGGAAGAAAGTTCTCTCTTGCACTAATTTCTGCTATGCAGAGTGTTAGAACCACACTAGAGTTACCAGTACTAGAACCGCAACAGAGTTAAGTTTCAGAAACAATTAGACCCTTCCTGTTAAAATTTCCTATCACTGTAGGGAACTGAGCTGGTGCAACTCAATATGACTCAACTCTGAAAGTCAGTAGACATGCATGCACTTTTTCTGTTTTTTTTTCCAGAACTAGTGCAAAGAAGAGCTGCAAGACTGAGATAGGGAATACTGATCAGAACAGTCGCATGTTAACTAGCTTAAAAATATTTGAGACAAGAACTGAGTTATACTTCACCTGCATGGAGACTGGGAAGTCGCTGCCAGCAGGTAGCTGTGCAGACCTACGCTGACTCAACCAGATGTTGTTCTTTTTCAGTAAAACAACAGCCGAAATGGGTTATAATACTTGAAGAAATGTGAGTAACTGTCAGAAAAGGAAAAAATGTATTTATATTAGAGGAAAACACTGGCAAAGAGCAAAGATGTCAAGGGTAAAGTAGGACTGAAAGTAGAAGGCTTCTAATCACTAGAACATTTATCATAAACTAGTAAATTCACTGAACAACCTTCCATTGCATGTTACAAGGAAAAAAAAAAGAATCTTTAGCATTTTTAAGATGAAGTAAGGTCAGTTTGTGGAAAGAGCTATAGGATGTGGCTGTTTGAAATAACAGTAGGTTTAACGCTATGATCTAGAGCCTTTCATCCCTAAGTGTGCATGTGTGCATTTGTGTTTGTTTGTTTGCTTTTATAAGGGCAAAGGAATGGGTGGTAGTTCCCTCAAGTCTGTTTCTCTATTGTGCCAAAGTATATGTCTTTGGCCTTCGAAGCGGCAACATTCAGTTTCAGAAATTATCAGTGTGCTTTCCAATTTATCTGGGTCTTGAAATATTACCTGAGAAAGCTGGCTGCAACAGAACAATAAATAATTCCTATGTGAGGAGAAATATGCCTTCCCAATACTTAAACTACGCACAGGCATTTGTTGTGAGCTTCTACAATTGCTTAGCTCCACTGCGCTTTCTGCAGAACGTCATGATTCCTCAGACTTACTGTAAAATTGTGAGATACAATAGCAGTGCCAGGAAATATTGGTTCATTCTCACAAGATTGATATGCAGAATGCCTTCCAAAACGCAATATCTTTATATTAAAGAATCAATGTAAATGACATCAGAGCCCACTTTTGCCCTTTTATTTATAAGTATCAGCATACTATCTTTTATGCGGAGCTAAGACAATTGCTATTGTATCAGTATATTCAGATCAAGAGTAAGGCTGGAGCTGTATGCTTCCAAGCAATAAGGCTACCTTATTTCTAGATATTCCATTCCAAAGTTAATTGAAATACTGCCACTGTTCTTTCAAATATTTTTTCAGAAAGCCATATAGGACCATTATTAAAAGGTAAACTAAGAACCTCTTCCTTTGAAAAATAAACTGAAAATCTCCACCTAAAAGTGTGGAAACTTGTCACTGAAGAATACATCCTTAACAAGCAAACAGTCACAGTTCTATTGACTGGAGTTGATAGTACCATATTCTGTCAGCTGAAGGCTTGTTCCACCTTGTTCTATGAGGTCAAGGGTATCCCTTGCTAGAGGGTGTTGAAACAGGTAGCCTGATGGATCTAGGCTGCTGCAGCTCTGAGTCTCCAGGTGCAGCCAGTGGCAAGGATGAGCGTGTATTCCCAAGAGCTGCACACACACACACGTGCGCATGCCCCATAAATGCACACAGCACCTATATAAACATGAATCTGATCCTTTTCTTCCTCTCTGACTCATCAGGAAGAAAATCTACTGGTGGAAAATGGACGTATTTATATGACAAATACGAATGACTTTCCTAGCTGGTCTCAGGCGCTCAGTCTACCCAGTAGCTGGCCCCCAGATACCCTAGTCTCTCCAGCTGCTGGCACTTGGACATACGAGCACCTGAGCTTTGCAGTCCCACTGTTGGTGATGGTACTTACTCCTCTTATCCTGCATGCTGGCTACTCCAGCTTGCAGTTCACTAGCTTTCACACACACATACTAAGAATAGAGAGTACACCCACATAGAAGACAAATGCAAAGTAGGATTTAACAGGAATATAGGAAATACTGTGGTGATCACGTACAGGGCTCTGTCCAGCAAGTGTAGTGACCAATGAGCTGTTTACACCTGACCAGCCCTTTACCCTTTTCCCTCTAGTGCATTTGAATCTCCAAATCTTTAATCACTTTAATGTTTGCTACTTATTACGAATGTCCATGAACAAAGCATGGAGGTATGAAGCACTATCACCAGAAGCTGTGAAGCTCCTTTGACAAAATCCCTGTGACAAAGTGAGCTTTCCTCAAAGTCATAGATGGTAATACAGTCCATCTCTTCGAAAAGGGAACTGGAGAAATATTTTCCACATTTCCTCTCCTTCTCTTCTTCCTTTTTTTTGCCCCTCCTCCACTCTTCTGTTCCTGTTTCTGTGGGGGGGATATTCCCATCCTTCTCCCCACAGCTCCTGTCCAGCATTTCATTCATTCTTTTTATCTTTAGAGTGTAGCTTTAGTAACATAATGTTTTTTCATGAGTACGGCTCTAACAACTCCTTTTCTCTTCCCTCTGTTTTCTGGGTTTGGGCACTGGCTTCTAAAATGGAAATTACGGAAAGTGGATGAGTTGAATGCTCTTTCTTTTGTTTTCCACTTCCATTAGGTTTCTAATTAGCTCGAGGGATACTATTTCCAAAGAAAGTGATTTCTGAAACATTATTTTAACTTTTCTACTCGTACATGAGGTTATGATGATAAACCTGTCATTTACCAATGCCTAATTTGTCACTTTGTGTGGAATTCATTTCAAGACCAAAGCTACATTCAGCTGTTTATATGAGCTAGCTGTCTAAGACCTCATTATAGTTGATGATATTCTAGTCAATACAGTTAGTGGAGCCTCCGGAACGGTATTTGGGATACCAGGACACGGCTGATAAACATGCCACAGGAACTGTGAGAGACTTGTGCTCTACTGGAGTGGTGCATGGAGGCCAGGCAGGATATTCAGGTTCCTCTAGTTCTTCGTAAGTATGCATAGGTATGTATAGGTAGGCGTACCTCCTATGTATAGGTAACTGGATCAGGACCAGATGGCAACTGACCTGAAGGTTCAGCTCAGTTGCATAAACCTAACACTATTTGAGGCACTCTCGGGTATCAAAAATGTCCTTATAGGACTGACAGATATAAAGAATGACCTACAGTAGACTCATATTCTCTGAAAAGGAAAATGAAAATTAAGGAGTCATTTTATTGCTAGCAACAAAGGGATGCTAAAAGTGAATACTTAACAAGAAACATTTACTCCTAGAGCACTTTCATCTACCTGCACTGGAGGCCAAGTGAAACCCTTAAGGTATCTCAGATGGCACTAGAGGACTGTACTTAGATAACTGAATTGTGCCACAAAACTCCAGTGATTATCTTGGGACCTATGATATCTAGGTAGAGTCTTAAATTGCAGTATGTCTACTTTGAGCTGAATCCTGTCTAGTTTGATTATTCTTAAATACATTCTTCTGTTATGAAAAGCCGTAAAAAAGCTTTAAGATCATAAGAATATATTTTTTCCCCAAATAACCACAACTGAATTCATTAAGTGGTTGTTAGCCTATTGATCCACCCAGGACCAGGTACACATCTTCAAATTAATATCATTGAAGAAGAAGTGGACATCTTCTAACTTCAAGTGAATTTAGAGATCTGAGGATGAAGATGAGACAGATACAAGATGATCTGACTTCTAACTTTATAAACTTTTCAAAAATAAAATTTCAAAGTCTTATACAAGGAAACTCAAACGGTTTTTTCAGTCTGCACTCTGCTTTCCAATGAGACAGAAAGCTGAAAATGCTCAGATAGATTAAAGGGCTCTAGGAGGGAAGTGTTTCCTATTGATTCTTCATTTTTAGCAACTCTTTGATGCCAGTAATAAAGTGACTCCATACTTTCTCTTTTCTTGTTCTTTTTCTGTGAAAGAAGCCCTTTCAATCAAGAGATTTTAAAAACGTACAGTTAAAATCAGAGATGTAAAAGATATATTAAGTCACCTCAAGAAAATATCTTGTGTTCGGGTCTTCCATTCAACACAAATCACTAGAAATACAGCTGACTCACTCTGATTTACATCAGTAAAAGCCCTAGCTTGAGTACAGTGGTCGTATCTTGCTCTAAAATCTAGGTGTAGCTGTTTCAGACTTACACGATAGTGTCCAGTATTTGGACCTTCATGTTACTTTGGGCCTCATGTCAATTGCCATATCTGTTTGATCTCCTTAGATACAAATTATAATTATTTAGCATGTGAGACTAGTACTGAAAGAAAAAAAAGCAAAAAGCAAAAAGCAAAAAGTAAAAAGAAAAAGAAAAAAACAGGGAAGAGCTGGCTCTATTACTAGAGAAACAAGCAAAAGTTTTCCCCTATGTCTATAACTTTTGCTGGAAGTATCCTAATGTATTTGGAAAACATCTCTTCTAAGACAGGTAAGTCACACTGTAGCTGTTGTAAAGATGCACATATGGGAGGTAACCTCCACAGAGAGTAACTGGAGAATGCCATCAGAACAGAAGAAATCCACTGGCATTAAATTTGAGACCTGGTACTACTGCAGCTCTTTTCTAAAAGTGATAGAAAAAATAACGTCTGAAAATAATGTCTGTGTCTTGAGTACACAACTAAGTAAAAATATCTAGATGTAATGAGAAAACAGATTCTGACACAACTCATTAGACTTTCTTCTGCCAAAACCCATTTTTTTTTCAGATTTCAGGGGAAAAGGTAGCAAAATATATATCATTAGACAGAAAAAGAACCTAAAGAACTTCCAATTTAATTTTACTAACTGAGCAGTGAACAAAATAGAAATACATAGGCATTACTAAAGTAAGGCAGAAGTAGGTAAGTTTTAATACTTGCCTTGTACTTGATAGAGTCTGCTGCTTGATTCGACCAGGACAGCCCATCAGCTGCTGTAAACTAGAGTAAATCCATTAGCTTCAATGGGCTCACATCCTTTTCTTCTGGCTTATGACCTTTCCCTCTGCCTCAGGTCATAACTATACCCCATAAAGCAGGCTCTCCAAAAGGTTTTTTATTGTTGTTACTATTCCTGATATTTATCTCCTATCTGGAATACAGTAAAATAAAGGAGGGAGCAGAAAGAGCTGCTAAACATGTTGTTTCTACATTCATTTTTCACATGGGCCTTGTCAATAAAATGACACGGTCGCTCAAACTAGTACTGTGGATAGCCACTCTTGGCATCAAAGCAAGCTTAAAAAACTCCATGGAAGCACCTCTTCAAATTGGACGTTTCCTTCCTGAGTCTGTTTTGGAGGGACTATGAGATTTATTCAGGCAGTAACGTTAGGCAAACAGCAATAAGGCATCCCTGACTGTGCCTCTATCTTCTACCTGCTAATGAGGAGTAGACAAAATATCTATTCCCCTCCCAGAGATCCCACACGCTGTATTGTCTTTTGGTAGAATCTTTCTTTAAATTGCAGAACTTCATGAAGGAATATATCACATAACATGGGAAAATCCTGCTGAAGAGAGTCTTATTATCATTGAATAAAGGAATAAATCCTGAAATTTTAAGCCAGTTGTTTTTGCCAATGTTTTTCTATCATTTGTCTTTCTGAAAGAAAAAATATCTTAAAAATTATAAATTAAACTCAAGTATTTGCATACTATTAATCATTCTGATTAACAGTGAGTTCTAAGAAAAAATTACTCTCCCCTGTATTTTTTCTGTATAGAGCTGATGTTTTCCTCTGCTATAGCAATGCCATTTTCACAGACAAAATTACTGAGATGTTAGAGGCAGAACTCAGTACCCTAAGACTAAGTAATCTTTGTGATACCCAAAAAAGCCAGCCCCAGAAAAGCATAGACCTAGTAGTCATACATTGTTCAAACATATACATATACATATACATATACGTATACGTATACGTATACATATACATATACATATACATATACATATACATATATGTACACACACACACACACACACATACATACACACACACATACATACACACACAAATACACAAGTATACACACACACATATGCATGAATATAAAGAAATCTTATTTGAAAAAACAGACCAATCAGAGACATTTAAGATGAGTATAACTATTAGGCATTTAGACTGCAGTATAGTCCACTAGACTTTAGAATAGCATATTCCAGTAGCTTCCATGCTAGCTTGGAAATTAAAAGATACCTAGCTCCCAAGAACGGCTATACAACTCTGACAACTTCAGCTGAATAGGCAGATGTATAATGACATTTAAAGGCTCAGCCCTCATCAATACCAGTTTCAGTTTGGTGCGTAAACACCTTTCTCAATCTTACCATTCAGGCTTTTGGCAATAGAAAAACAGCTTCTGCCTCATATGAGTATTTTAAGAGTAAAGAATAATAGATGCTTATGGGTCCTAATTTATTGGAAAAACACTAAAGAGTTCTACTCTAAACACAGGCTTTGTGTTCGGAGATAGTAAATCTACGGGTCTTATAATCCTTAGGTATAGAATAATATCTCAAGAATATGGCAAGTTTCACACTTGATGAAACTTTGAAAAATGCTTTGAAGATCTGTAGATGTTTTATATCTGAAAAGTATTAGCAAGAACTGGAAAACTTTGATTTTTCTTCAGACTGTAATCATCGTATTACTTCAGTGACACTTCTATCACATAATTCAGATGGAGAAAGCCTGTTTTGTTCCCTTCCTCATCCCCGTAATTTAGGTAAGTTTCTAAAAATATATCTCTGACAATGCGAGAGACAAGCTGTCAATAAATTATACAGACAACTTTATCGCTTTAGTAAGACCCTGTGCAGGGCTTGGAACCATGATATGATGCTATAATTAAAAGAAGACTACAATTGAGTATTAATAAAATAAATGCCATCTGTCAGTGTTTTGTTCAAAAAGATGTCATATTAGTAGAAGAGCAGAACAATTTTAAGGAAGAAAAGCAGTGCAGCAGTGCAATAGCACCATCCACACAGTACTGTGGAGTTACAGACTTAACTGGCCTGGGAAGGGAACGTTGAAGGTGCAATGGTTTCTGCTGAGATGGGCTTTACAGAGTAATAGTGTCCCTGGGAAGACAGGTGAGGGCCATTCTAGTCTGCCTTGAAGACTCCTCTCCTCATGTTTGAGCACCAAATACAGAAGTCAGTCCTGCAAGATACAGTCTTTTTGTGAACGATGGCAGCTGACACGAAAGTTTATGTGGTTGGTCAGGATCCTGCTGACAGAGCTGCACCCAGCACTGAATGGAAGACTTAATTCTACCAATGTAAACTTCTATAACCTTCCATGACTTGAGCAGCATAGCTTGTTATAGTAAACACTGAGCTTAGTCCTACGTACTGGAAAGATGGATCAGTTAACAGGGTGTTGTGAAAGCTGAAGACAATACCTGGAACTCACTACAGAGGTAGAAGATGTCTGTATCAGATACAGCTTGCCTTTGTCCTCCAAAGTACTGCGACCAGGGCACAAAAATTATCCATTCTCTTGGAAGTCCAAATTAAGCATTGGAAATAGAGAGGTCAGATTAATGCACATTTGGCAAAAATTCACAGATGAGTTTTGTTGACTCAGTTTATACCAGAAGAGGTATAAACTTACTAAAATAGAGAACTGTGAGAACGGTTAGATGCATTTAACTTTTCCTCAGAATTTCTCTATTTCTCATAATGAAATACATATATATATACACATACACACACACATATACATATGTCTTTATAGTATGGAAGAGTTTTACCATGTCTTGGGTGACTGTAGTAGCTTTGGGATGATGGAACTCTACACAGCTCTGCAGACTTATATTAGTAAAAAAGACAACCCAGGTGGATCTGACTTCTCTAGAAATATGACGATCAGTCATCTATTTTCATGCTTGTAACTACCTACAACAAATGTCCTGTTACACAAGTTACAGCATTTAGATCTGTTTACATATCACAATACGCCTTTAGACTTTGATTAGTCATCACAAAAGTGATTTTACTTTTCCTACAGAAGGTGCTTATTTAATCGAGGTTGCTTAGTCAATGAAGAGAGAAAATTATGGGGAGACTTGCTGGTGTTCAACCACTAAAAAATGTGTTGAAAAAGAAAATGGGAAGAGTATCCTTTCTCTATTAAAAGGGACTAAGATTAGATTACAGGAAAACCTTACAATATGAAACACTAGAAGAGGTTTCCTGAAGAGGCTACAAATTCTGTCTCTGGAAGCATTTCTGAAAGTCAACACAAGCATCTGTCACAGATGACAAAGATGAAGTTGATCCTGCCTTCAGGCAGAGGCAGAGATTAGATGTGGAGGTCTCTTCTGGCCCCGTTTTCTGTTATTACCTCAACTTCTCCACCAAATCCAGTGGTGTTCATTTATTGATCTTTCACAGCCTGCTGGTCAGAGGCAAGAGCTTTCTGTGCTCTTCTTACTGAAACTTGACTCTTGACTACTGGAGTATGAAGACTTTCACTGAAAAGTCAAGTCCTCTCTGAAGCTGCTGGAGCTACAGTGGCAAAAGCAATTTGCTTAACCTCAAAGAAGCTTCCGCACAACAGACTGCCAAACTGATGATCCAATGGCGGTTTTGGGGATGGAGAATCAGTTCTGTAAAAACATATTTGTCTATACTGCATGCTTGAAACAATAATAAGCCTGAAACTCTCCAGCTCTGAGATAATCTTATAACCTACCACCTAATGAAACTTAACGGGATGGAGCTAATGCTTCGGTTCCTATCCATCTGCCTTCAGTTCATGGGAGCACCCAGTACGTGCTGGAGTCATAAGACGGAGGAAGCCCTCCAGCCTGAGCCTGCAGCGATGATTTGTGCTTTCTAGTTGGAATCCTTTACGTGCATATTATGTGAAGTGATCCGTTCTCTGGCACGAGCGCAACTGCACAACTCCTCTTGTTTTATGACTTCATACACTTGATGGTGCTTCAGACACTGGCTCAGCAACAGAAGAGACTGCAGGGAGACGCAACATGTGCAGGTTGTGCGCTTTGGCTTGCCAAGAGTTACAGATGTGAGAGATCTTACTTTCCTGTATCCATTTTGATTGTAATGTCTAGCCTATTTTGTTATTGTGAGCAGAGAGCAACACTCACATGAAGTTAAATGTTTAAAACTTTGGAAGAAAAAGATCATAGTTGCCATACTTCTTTAAGGCACACTCCTCATCTTACATATTCTGCTTGTTTGCAGTTGCCTCTTCTCCATCTTTTATAGTGGCATTTTTAATGTATCTTGTCATTTATTTACAGTATTTACTTCAACTAAACTGTTCACTTAGGCTAGACTTTTCCCTAAAGTTAGGAGAAGTAGCAAAGGCATCAAGGTCTGAAACACATAAGAAAACGAGCGCTAACAGTTGCGATTTTTCAAGGATCCCAAAGACAACAGAAACAATTTTAAAATAAATATTTAGGCATTTAGATCACATTGAAAAATAACGATTTGCCTTAAAATGCTTTTGTTAACACACGAAAGCACTTTTGAGTCCAACTATAAAGTAGTGAGTGAGCCTGTGATGAAGATAATACCACAGAAATTAGTAGCATTGTTGTCTATTGTTGAATCAGAGACTTCCTATAAAATGCTATGTGCCTTGATTTCCCTGCTGATGAAAACAGAAATAACTTCAACCATTGCAAAACTTTCCTCTGGCTTGGTTAGAACACTTACGTTAAAAAGCTGTTAATCTTTCACTATGGACATACAGAATGCTTCAGTGAGGCGCTGGCCATGCACATGGCCTTGAAATACTACCAAAACTTGTGTCATAAGCTAAGGGAATAATGCTTTTCACATCCCAGTTGCTTCTCAAAAAGAGCAGTATGCCCTAAATGCCTAAGCACACACTTGCTCAGTTTTAAATGTACATAGACTGACCCAGAGAAGGAAATGGAAATAAAATACATTTAAGAGCTGGACTCTCTTCCCTGAGTTACCAGAAGGGCCAAGCCATTCAGAGTTCTTGAATTATACTTTTTTTATTTATTTGTAGGTCTGATAGTAGGTGGCCAGGCCAGTATTGTAGGTATTAGAAAAAAATCCATAAGAAAATCTGTTCCCCATCAGGGAAGATGAAACAGGGCTATTTTTCCATGCAAAGGACTGAGTTTGACTGTGCAGCAGTAACTAGATTGAGAACTATCAATATTTATTATCAATGTTATTAGTATTATTATCAATATTTATTATTGACTATTGCTATTCAGTATGCTTCCACCATATCTAGGGAGGTTCCCTCTTATTTTTATTCCACCTCTTATGTCAAGCTGTTAAATTCAGAATTCAGTAAAGAATCTCCGGACAAGAGCTATCTTCATCCGATATAACGGATAATTTTTGCCATTATATCTCAATTCTCATTCATTGCAGGGTAAATCATTATGTCTATGTCTGAAAACTAAGTGAGATTTGCTAGGCATATATTTGAATGTTAGAAAGAATCAATATAAAATGCTTCACAGACCTTTCTTTACAAATAATCAGAAGCCTAAGATATAACCATCCTCTTACGCCATACCTCTATTTTTTAAATAGAATCATACTTTCTCACTGATCTAAAAAAAAAAGCAAAAAACCTTTTAGACCACCCTCCTTGGCACCACCCTATAATTTTCTTACTCTTTGTATCTCCCTTCGTGTACCTCCAAAAAGTTTTTAGGACAGACATGGAAACTTAATCGTCTCTTTCAACAGCTGAATACCGGCCTGGAAAGAATAGTGCAAGGATTTATTTTAGCCACTAGGTGGTAGCAAGCCCGCACCCCTGTGGGAAAGCGCTTCTATCTGTACAGTTGGAGCGTATGCCAAATAACGAGAGCTAATCGGTGGCAGGGGATCATCAATGTTCAAATCAGCCTTGAAATGATTTTCTCCTGCTTTAGTATTTCACCTGTACATAAAAACAGTTGTCCTACTCTAAGCCAGAGTCAGAAGAAACTACATACTACGAAATTCAGACTTTTAATTCAGGCTTTTTTTTTCCTTTTTTTTTTTTTTTATTCTCTCAAGAGGAAAGAGAGAATGAACGGAAAGAGAGGCAGAGAGAGAGCTTGAGCACTGGACATTAAATAGACCTGCAGAAGGATCATAAGGAACACAAAAATTAGGACCTTAGAAATGTTAACCACTGTTGTCTGTGCCATTGTCTGCTTCCTTCAGATTCAGAGAGTTCAGAAATGCAATGGTAAAAAAAAAAGAGTCAAAACACAGTATCACAGTATGAACTACAGATTTTTTTTTTTTTTACTCCTGTATCACCTTTTAGAGATATATTTTGTAGGTAAAAGCAAGTACCCAGAAACTTTACTAAGCTCCTAAGATAAATTGTTAAGGTGTTTCATATGTCTCTGTGTTAAAAGACCTATCTCTGATATAAAGAAAATGGCACTGGCTACTCATGGTAAAGGGAAATTTAATGCATATTAGGCCATTTTAAGATTTGCTGTAGTTCAGGTCTCTCAGACATCTCATAACTTATACTTCAGAGTTGAGCTAATTCAGATTGCTGATAACCCTTACAATGTATTTCAGTGAAACATGGAACATCCTCAGCTACTATGACCCACGGAGGAACCAGGGCTATGCAGAAGCATCTCACCACTCTTCAGGGACAGATCTAAAGTGTAGCACAAAGTGGCTTTCCTAATCTTTTAGGATCATTTATAAAGTACTTCAACATCTGTCAGATTTTAGGAATTGGCTTGTGGAGAGAGGCATCATGTTCTAAGCAGAAAGGAAGGTTGGGGAAAAATGTATGCAGAAATATTTTGGCTTGAAAGAGCAGATCAGCACTTTAAGTGATTGTGTCAGTATCTCTGGAGTAAAGTGTTTGGCTGGTCCTTAAATCAATAATACTATGTCTAAACTCTCAGAAAACGTGGTTTCAACTTCCCAAAATTACTAGTTTTTTTATATAAAATTATCCTCTTCTCCTCCTCTATTTCCCCCCCTTTTTTGGGGGGGGAGGGGGGAGATCTTACAACAGAAGGATTGCACGCATCTGTGTATGTTATCATAACCACAACTCTGGTTATGTTACTGTACTGTACTGTTAAAGGACCTTATTTTTTTTCCTATATCTCTGAATAGAACATGCCAGGAATTCTTTGCTAATGTTTGTGAAAACTGTTTCTTGTTAAACTCAAAACTGAACAGACTGTGGAAAGAGAATTAAAATGGTAAAGTTTATTTTTATCGTAAACCAATAATTCTTTTTTTTTTGCTTCTAAACTTTAATTATTCTATTCAAAACTTTGCCTGTTAACATCTTATTATATATCAAACATCAGGAGCAAAACAAAACATTTGAAGAGGATGAAAGCAGACTATTCCAAATGGTCAAACTCAATTTTATTTTATTTCAGGGATATTTATTGCATCATGAAAATTTGGGGGTAGAGTTTATCCCCATTCAAAAGTAAAACAAGATTTTTGGAATCTGTCTTAGGAAAAATCCGCCACTGCACTTCATCAGGAATCTCTTTTTGCATCTTGCCTTACGTTGTATAGGACAAAACAACCCAGCCACAGGAACGGCTCCTCCAGCACGGCTGCTAGCTTTCAGTCTGCTCTCTGACCAGCTCTGCTGCCAGAGGAGAACAGCAATGAAGTCCTTGATGCGCCCCTTAGTAACCAGTTTGGGATAATGCCTCTTGAGCAAAGTATTAATTTAAACGCTTTTGTTTGTTTTAACTGTGGTCTGTATAAATGAGGTCTTATATTTATATAGTATGATATCACTGATATACAAAATAAAAAGCAAATTTATCTTCCAGTGCGTATGCTCTCCACAGGACGGTTTTGCAAAGGTAGCAGTATGGAGCCTTCACAGCTGTGCTTGAAGGGGCACATTTGTTGAAAAGCCAATCTGCTGGCTCTTTTGAGTAAAAGCCTCAGGTCTGGTAAAAAGTTAGAGTTACTAGGACCAGTAACATGCTTATCAAGCCTTCTATTTAAAGACTGAAATCGACTTTGGATCAGAAGTGAACATATGAAATCCGTGTGTTTTCCTGAGTTAGCCAGAGTCTATGGAGAGCCTCTGGCTATTTATTAACGTGTTCATCAGCACCCTGCCCTCCTACGTGCTGGGTGTCAGGGTGCTCTCCTTTCTCTCTCTGAGTTTCTGACTGCTTAGCTTTTTTGGCCTTTGCATTTTCGTGAGGAGAAAATAATTAAAAAAAAAAAAATCTTTCTAGTAAGATAGCCACCTAGGAAGAAGTAACAGCGTATCAGGAGTCGGAGACAGGGTCAGCAGCCTCTGCTGCAGGTGATTAGAAGGAAATTGAAGGAGGTGATGCGGATAAGTGATTCTGCCTTTGGGACTGACAAGTCCTCCTGCATAGCAGAGCATCATGCTGTGAAGATATGCTTTTCCACGCAATTTGATTTTTCTTTTTTTTTGAATGCTATTTGTACCATGCAGTGGCAAGTTCATAATCAGCAACTGACGGTGCTTAGCTCTGTACAGACAAACAGTCCGTGCCTGGGAGGGCTCAGCATAAGAGAGTGGCCCAGGGAAGATGCTGGGCCCACTGATGTGGTTGTGGCTGGCCTGTCAAGATCCTGCACACATTGAGTGGACTGATTTGAAAGTAAAGGCATCAGCTGATAGAGCTTGTTTCCTCGCAGCTTAAAAGTGGCTTTAAACATCTTTCGCATAGGTGGTTTGTGTAAGGGCTCCTGCTGGCTGAACAACGTTCTGAAGAAGCAGGGAATAGGGTTATGACAGCTTTTGGATAACGGGATTAGAGACTAGTTAAAACAGTCTGTAAAAATATAGTTTTAGTGTTTCCAAAAGGATCAGGATTAGATAGCGTCCAGACATTGATTTTAGCATTCAAGCCAAGGAGGCTTGATTCTGATTCCTCACACTATAAAGTTAGACTAGGCTTCAGCAGAGTTAGTCCTGCATTAAACTTGTGTGAGCCCTCTTCCAGACTCAACAATTTTCTCCAGTGTCCTTAAACTCACCATGAAGTATATTTCCCACATCTGAAAGGGAGTCCTAGAAAGGGGAAACAGTATTTTTTTGCGTTTGGGGTTTTTTGTTGTTGTTATTTTTTAGATCCTTACGTTAAAGAATGTTATCAAGACCAGAAGTGGAAGCGGCAAGGAAAAGAACTTGATTTCTTTATAGTGTTTTCTTCCTCTGCTGGACTCTACTATGAGAATTCTTCAGGTTGATAGCTGGAGAAAGACCAGACCTTTAAAGTTCATGTCCCAGCTCTGTAATCACTAAAGGTTAATTTAATTAAGGAATGTTCATCATGAAAGAACAGGCAGAATCAGTGGCATATTCCTATCACAGAACTGTGACCTTAGGGTCTTTAAGGATGTAGGTAAGCACACAGGTAGCAGGGGGAAGAGTTATCATTTGGATGATCATGTAGTATTTATCGCCGTGTCAAGTAAGCAACATCACTTTACAAGGAGAAAAAAAAATCCTAATTAAGTACATCGGAGGCCTCATCACGATAGTGCATCCTTTAAAATTTTTATTCATTCATTTTTACTGGCTTTTTTTCTTCTTCCATGGCTGTTGTAGCACTTTTTCAACTCTAAAGGCACAAACAGTAGCATTTAATTTAATAGTGTCTTTGCTTCAGCATCTTGCTGAACATTCTTAATGTTTTCAAGTCTTGTTCACTACAGTAGCATTACAGGAATGATTCAACTGTTTCCGTTAAATATTTATTCGAAATGAAAATTCCCTGGAAAATCCCATGATCCTCTGCTTTCATCTCAGAAAAGGACCATAAGAACCAAATATTGAGGAGTCAGGTACTCCTATTGAAGATGTCCCTAGTCACTATTTAATCATCTTAGCAAACCATGAACATTTCTAGCCAGACTTATTGGCTACCAGAGACTAATATCTTGGATATTTCCTTATTTTAGATCTTCCAGCCCCTGTTCTGCATGATGAAAGTGGAAATAGAAATCATACACTACTGAGGTACTTGCAACGGACTTCCACAGAACTTTGCCCTATAGCAGACAATAATCCTTATCTGAGGAGGCTTAGAGAGTCTGTATACAGAGTATCGTTTATGAGACTTTTTAAAATGGAAAAATAACTACAAAAACATGCTTTAACCGGAATATGTAAAGAATCTTTCTTTGAGAAAATATTTTTGTTTCCAAAAGATGTGTTCTGAATGACTAAATTTGCTGCCAGTGTCATCTCATTAAGATGCAGTAATGCATAATTAAGTTCACATGATACTCACTTGATATAACTTGGGTCTTGGGAGAGGGTAGAGATATTTCAGGACCTGAGAGAGAAGATCCTTTCCTGCTAAATACTACTTTTTAATAATTCTGAAAACTCTGATGCATTCCAGGTTATTGAAAAAAAGGCACGTCTTCCCCCACCCCAAACAACAACAACAAAAAGGTCTTCTAGAGAAGGGCCACAGAACAAACATTCTGAAATTTCCCTCTGTTATTATAGTGTCTAGTAACATTCAGAATTTTCCAGGTAGGTATCCTGAAAGCACCCTGCTAACTTGGGAAGGGATGGAGACCATAACAAGGTGACCAAGAGTGCAAAAGAAATCACAGCAGAAAAGGAAAGTTAACCTATACTTACAGTCTTCCAAGTCTCTGTCCTAATTAACCACACCATTTTTCCCTTTTAGAAGAATGAAATATAACAAAGGAGGATAAACTCTGAGGAGCTGGAAAACTTTTCCCTTTCACTTGAAGGATTCCATCACAGTGATGAAAGAATATACTGATCAAACAGATTAGACAGACAAACTTCCGTAAATCAGTAAGACTGAAAATATTTTAGTAGCACAGTTTCAGCTGTTTCTGTGGCATGGGAGATTGCCTCATCTTTCAAAGCCCTAGAGCGAATCTTCCATAAGAAATAGAAGACTAGATTGGGTGGTTACAACAATGAAAATATTCCTAGCAGATGATGAGACAATGAACCACAGCAAGCCTCATGTATCTTTTGACAGAAAGACACCACCCTTGGTACTCTTGAACTATATATTAATATTTTTCAACATCTGCTACCCATCTTCCTGACGGTAGAATATAAATTGACCACTTTCAGCTTCTTTTTGTACTGAGTAGACCTACACCTCGTGGGCCACTGTGGATTGTTCCTTTGCCCTACTTTCACTATAATTATTCTTGGGTATCCCTAATGAAAGCCATCCGAGAAAGTTACAGACTAGAGGCCTCTCAGAAATACAGGTGATTAAAATGGTGATTATGTAGGATGTATCATACTAATGACTGGAATTTTGGCAAGCACACCTGGACCTTAAAATTTCGTCCTCTCTTCTCTTCTTATTCTCTAATGAGTTGACAATCAATAAAATAAAGATCTTCCTATATTCTGTGACTGCCATTTGTCTTACAAATACATCGCAAAACATTAGATCAACTTTCCTGCATCAATGTTCAATTACTTTTGAAGAGAGCTGATGGTGCTCAGACCTTCTAGGCTTGAAAGCACAGTAAGGAATTTAGTGTTTTTTAAGAAACAGCAGCAAGCATGGGACTAGGTCTGGCACCTGAAGATGCAGATAGATGCTCACCAGAATTTTCTTAAGTAACTCTGTGCTCAACTCCCACAGCTTCACATGAATTGATTATCTGATCATCAAAGAAAATCTGAGTAGGTTCTCACCCTTAAAGCCCTCCCAAGGTTGCTCTTCCAGATATAACTCTTGATGACAGAAAGTCTGACGTTGTCAAGTATTGTGGAAAACAGAGTTTTTGAACTTAAGAAAAGTAGCAATCTGCTTCTGACTGTATATCCAGTCTGAGCTGTTGACAGTTTCCTTTTTCTTGCACACTTAGGCAACATCTTTGGTCACAGAAAATGAAGCAAAGGCCTGAGGACAAAATCTCTCTCTCTCTCTCTCTCTCTCCCTCCCTCTCCCTCCCTCTCCCTCCCTCTCCCTCCCCCTCTCTCTCTCGCTCTCTCTCTCACAGTCTCTCTCCCTCAATAGAGAGAGGAATTATTGAGGAGAGGAAGAAAAAAAAGTGAAACTATGAGCCAACTGTCTGATGTCTGGCTTATTCAGAAGATAAAGACAGAATCTCCTTAGTCTGATTTATGAGGGAATTTTCTGGGCCAGAATGACTATCTGAAAATCATCATCTACACAAAGCATAGCAAGCAAATTGAACATTTGCTTTCTTCCTCTTCTTTCCAGAAAAGATTACTTCTCAAACAAGTAACTTTGATTTGCCACTCATATGAGAGAGCCATAGCGCTGCTGGAAGAAATAGCTGGGGATAAGAGGGAGAAAAATAGGCAGAGAACTGAAACCACATACAAATTAGAGCTATAAAACATAGTAGAAGGAAAAGCACTGGAAGTCAGAACAAGACTAAGACACATAATTAATTAGTAATACCTTATGAAATGCAAACATCAGGAGATTTAAAAAACAGTGGTAGGTCCATGAAATTGAGTTTCTGTGCCTACTAAGCATATTTTGAGGAGAAAAAGAGCTTGTCTATAGGATATTTGTGTGTGGGTGTGGGGTGTTGCTTGGGGGAGGGAGGCTTCCTTCTTTCCAAAGATTTTGCTGCTTCAGTCTTGGATCTAATGAGAACCAAATGGTTCCTGGATATAATTATTTTATAAGGTCTGGTGAACAGACATTAGAACTTTCACCTGTTGTAATCTTAGCTCAAACACTGCTTGCAGTGAGGAGGAAGAGTGTAGAGTCCTAGAGCCTTCTGGAATGAAATCTTTCAATTTAAAGATAATAAATCACTTAAAGCTGAAAACCACATTTAAGTAACACCTCATTGAGCCTTTTTAAAAAACATTTTCCCTTGGTCTACCACATGTATAAATAAAGTTAAATAAAAATGATTTGTCTTGTTGATAATGAGACTAAAAGCACCAGTAGCAGGATAATAGTACATGCTTTCAGAGAAATCCTGTTAATGTTCTTTAAAATAGTTACTCTACTTCAGACAATGGAAAGCTGTGTCTTTCACTTGTTAGACTGGAGGAAGGAAATATTAAAGGGGAAAATTTATATTTTTTAAAAGATAGATTTATTGGCTAATGCTGCTGTAAAGGACCGCGTGTGTGAGAGAGTGTGGAGGAACACTTTCAGGAAAGTAGGGAAAGTCACAATCATTTGTGCTAATATACTCATGGGAATTACTGATTTATATATCCCAGGACACAACTCTTAATGTTATCATTAAACCCACAGGGTCATTACAGGTATGCTAGAAAATAGAGATTTATTTTTCTCAAGAATCATGGATTATTATGAACTTGCTTTTTCTTCCAGAGCAGCATTTTGGAAGCTATGTTCACAGCCAGACTCTGCTCTCCAGATAGGGCTTGGATTAGCAAATTTTAAAGCTGGTAAATTGGAATAACCCGTGCCTTAGAGATGTCCTTATGTCTTGTGAATGTATTAAAAAAAGTCCAATTCCTCTTTCAAATTAGCCTACACAGAATTCTGGTCTTCACAGTGAAAAGTTAATACTGCAGAATGAAAAGTATCCTAAAAATCTTTCAACAAGGATATCTTGTTGTACTTACCTCTAGGGTAAACTCTGAGATATTGTGGTATCATAGCAGAGTAGAAGAGCCAAAGTACTGCTCGGATACTTCTGAGAACGTATATGTCCCACAGAACTTGTTACAGAGATTTAAGAAATAGTCGTGGTTGTTTTTCCATGTCAGGGCATAATGAGGTATTTCACTCAGCCAAGACTTTTAGGAAATGAGACTGAAAAGCAATGAGCCATACTTAAGACACAAGGCGCATTGGTAATGTTCATTAGAAGGAAGTCAGATCATTTCCTGGTAGATTCAAGGTATACAAGAGATTAAAACATCAACCTAGTCCAGCTGCCTTCCCTCTGACAACTTTCAAACTGCTTCATAGCGCACTAAATCTAACATTAATTATGTGTAAGTCCATGCAAGAACGCTAATTAAAGCAATGTACCTACCGCCTATTCTTACGCCTTCCACACAGCAAGAACAGAGCAGACAGATGCTGTTTCAGGTTGCTGTATGGGAGAGTTAGAGGTAATTGCCCCTACAGTTGTTAGGTTAATTCATATAGGGAAATCTCTTGCACAATTGTTGTTTCATTTGCTCTCTCATAAAAGCAACTGTATCAGAAGCATTCTCTTTACATAAGCTATTTTTATGCAGCTATGAAGACTAATTACTTAAACTAGTAGTTCCACAAGCGCAGGAAATAAGGAAGCCTAGCACTTCATATAATTCCCCTTTGGGCTTGACTGACTTCAGAGACTAAGGAAAGCACAAGCTCTGTTTGAAGCTTTTCCTGCAATTGAGACTGAAAAGCTCCATGTGGGAGAGGCATGACCATGAACATCACCTTTTTTCCTCCATTAGGCATAACACATAGTTTCTCTCTGCTCTAACTGCCCATCCATTTTCATAAAACAGATAGAAGCTTAATTATCTGTGGTGCTAAGTTCCTTGAAAAAAAGCATTGGTTTCACTGGGAAGAGAAAGAAGTGCATAACTTGGGAACACACACAGACAACAAAAACCTCATAAGCCTTGCTGCCATAAGAAGTCAAGCTTAAAAACCCATATGCAAATGTCAGTTAAGATTTTTTTTTTCTTTACATACACGAGACTGATGGTTTTACTCCAAAGGTTCCAAAAAAGTATGCTGTTCTATAGTAAACAAACCCATAAACTCCTGTAGAAACCCACAAAAACTTAACTGAACTCAGGGTACAGAAGAAAACATGAAGGCCTTAATATACTTTTTGGGTGGCTTTTAACATCCCTGATTCCCTGATGTGAGAACAGATGATATTACGTCTCTCAAAGATTACCTCCAAGCAGCAAAAGATAAAGCCTCTGATTTCTGATTACTGTATACATGTCTATTGAGGAGAACCTAAGCCACAGCATTTGGATTTAAACATGAATCTAAAGTCCCTAGAGGTGCTCATGCCTGAGGGTTTTGGTTTTATTTACTATAGCGATAAAATGGCCACCTACGTGTATTTATCTAGATCTCAGTCTAAATTTTATGCTAAAAAGCAGGTAGGGTTCTGGTTTAAGGTTTCCAACAATAACAACAACAACAAACTTGGCCAAATCAAAGTCAAAGTTTTGAAAGACTTTTCATTTAGCTTAAGGGAAATTTTCAGAGGAATTTCTGGAATGTAGACAGCTATTGTTTAACAAAAGTAATAGAAGAGTTGAGTCTAACCCTTTAGAGGAAAGTCTCAGCTGATGCCTGCTACAAGAATAATGTTTGCCTTTTTTCTTAATAAAAAATATGCACTTAAAACTGTAAGGCTGCCTCTCAAAACAACATCTGCCTCTATCTGCCAGAATCCATAGACCCTACTGCGCTTTGGAAAAGAGAGACTATTTCCATGAAAAAGATTTTGAAAAACCTCCGAACCATGTGTGCAAACACTTACAGATGACAAGTAGTATACATTTTTATTTGAATTTTGGATAATTATAGAATACTTGTACTGAATTTGGATTGATAACCAAGTAATTGGTAAGGAATATGATTTAATTTTGTTAACCTAATTCTATTTAGGAACTTCCACAATTCTTTTACTTACAGGTGAAATTTCTTCATGATATGAATTCATGCAGTGCTTATCTGCTCTATCTAATATTCCCCAAAGGACAGTTTCCTACCTTCTGTCTTACAGTGTGAGGGGAAGAACATATCAGTTGTATCATCTGATGTATACACTAACTCTATTTGCAGCTGTTCATTCTTCAGCTGTTGTTAGGAGAACTTTCTTCCTAATTGGGCAGCTACCTCTAGTGACAGAATCATCTATCCACAATCAGTAAAACTGGAACTTCTTTCATGTCAGCCCAAAGGCTGGTAATTTAGACAGGGAGAAGAAAAGTATGATTAATTACCACTTTTCTAACTCATATAGCTCTCATAATTTTACTGGAGACTTACGATGTTTAGTGGTGTTTTCCCCTACCTCTCCTTCCCCCCACCCCACCGTTCCTTGAAGGGTTGAATCTCAAGTTTATATGAAATTTCAGTTTTAATCTTCCTAAAAAGTTAACTTTAAAGAAAACTTTTCAAACTTCAGATTGGCAATACAGAAGCAGGTCCTAATAGCCTACCATGTGTTAGAATACTTTTAATATTTTTATTGTACTGACTTTGTATGTGCTAAAGGCTCAAAAATAAGTTTCATTCTCTTCTTAGTGATCCTGGATATCTTGGTACTGTTATATGAGTTCCTGCTAATGGAGGAGAGGTAAACTTGCTTGATTTAGACATCAGAAAGTTCTTGAGCCTGAGCCATTCGTATCTTTATGAAAGAGCTCATGCTTTCTGTCCTCTTTGCTAAGCACTCCTTATACATTCCCATGTATTAAGGCCATAAAGAAACAAAAATACTCCTGATTGATAGGCAATGGGAGAAAAGGAATCTGGTGCCAGAGAATTCATGAGCAGCTGTGCTGAATCACAAGATTATCCATAGTAAGCATGGAAATGGTGGGGTTCTTCAACACCTTATGGGTAGATCAGTGAATTGTGGTCAGACTTAATTGCTGTGGAAAATGAGGCACAGAGAACAAGTGAACTCCAAATTAGTGAATCCTAAGTCTTGTTTTAACCTGATACGTTCAGCCTCTGACGCTTGGCATCACCAATAGCTTCCACCTGGGTAGATTTTTGGTCCGGTTACTGTAATGTGCCTCTTGATAGAGGGAGCATGTAATGGTGTTTAGATAGTAGAGTATCTCTCATGTCTTGGACCTAGAAAATAGACAAGGCTGGGTTAACCATATGCTTTACCGATTCATATTTTTCAATAATAGCTGCAGCAAGTGAAAACAGTCTTTAGGCTTCTGTAATCTTAAATAGTAAACTAGGCTGGCATATGGAAGATGAGAGACTGGACTGGCTAAAGCCACTTAGTTTTCCTTCCTTCTGCAATTACACTAATTGCTCCTGGGACGGAGCAGAGAGCGGGGCTGAAATCTGCGTACTAAAGGAAGAAAGTCACAAATGGAAGGGGAAACTCAATCTTGGCATGAATATCAGTCCATAAAGTAAGATGAAGGCGGATAATATCATGTTAACATAGCTTCGTTGTACAAGCAAGAAATAAGCAGTCCAAGTGGTATATACATGGAGGCAGTAAGGGGGAGGAGGCAGGAAACAACTTTTAAAGATTTTCTGCTTGTAAAAAGAGGGAGATTGTAGACCCATCTCTTTGAGAAACACCTGTGTGGTCTGATTTCATCTCTCATTCAGAGCAGGTGTTGAAGTGTTTCTAAACACATGGAGGAAAAAGTCATCCAGAAAACCGTGTTTTATGACATCCCAAAATGAGCCAATACATTTTATGCTTCAGAAATGTTCAGTGTTTTATCGTGGAACTTGACTGCCACTTTGGAGTAACTACAGGAATTGCTCTTTACTTTTTGGATAGTTTTCCAACTGTTCTCCATGACTTAATATTAAAAACTTGATGGAAAACATAACATTTTCAGCTGAGAAAAACATTTTCCAACAAAGTTCTGTTCTTCTATTTGTGAGGAGACCTGCATGTGAAAAAGATCTTGTAGATAATAAGGCTCTAGAGGTGATTATTAATCAGCATAAGTCAAATAAGTTGCTCTTCCTTACCTACGCTACGGCTTAGAGTCTGCACCAAAGCAGTGGAAGACATATGCAATAAGAAGACTCCTGGCAAGGGATTCATAAGGCATGTCTTCGCAAGCAGAAAGAGCTCTAAATAAAACTGAATTAACATGTTGTAAAAATCAGAGTGAAGACGAGAGCCTGTAGTTTGAGTCAGTAGATTGGAATAAATCCTGGAAGACCAAAAATTTGGGGGGAAGGAGAAGAATCTGTAGAATAATTCAACAAGCCGAGGTACGGATGGCAGTAGTTCCTAGATACATGCACTCACTTACTAGGATACTGCTCATGGATATGGGAAACATGGGTTTAGAGCCCCTTTCCTCCCAGCTCACAGTAGGGAATGAAAAGTTTTGGTTTATGCTTGAAACACTTGTTCATAATCATTCTTATAAAATACTTGACTACTAAATGGACCATAAAGGGAAAACAGTATCTACAGTCTAACAGTTAGGAACTCAGGTTGGCTTTAGCTGTTACTCCAAATAAGGGAGAAAGGTGTTTTTGACCTTTGTTTCTAGCATCCTAGTTGAATATATGTAGTTCTACTCAAGCCTTTTTTTATTTAAAATTTCTGGAAAAGAACACAAAGTAATTGTGTAATATTTTTATTTTTATTTCTGGTTGACCCAATCCAATATTCAAATGTTTATTTGTGGTTTTGCCATCAAAGTGAAACATCAACTGCTTGCAGTGCCTTGGTCTTTGCTGATATTTTAACCATAACCATAAATCTAAAGAACAAAGCTTTTCCCCTAATAAGACTGCACCTGTATGCACTAAAGACTTTGCCTTTAGTTAATTAGCTATCAACAGCCCAAATAAATTACATGACTTTAAAGGCTAGTGTGAACAATGCTTAAATGTTTCTTCTTGGCTGCAGACATAATGTTGTACTTCAATTAGTTAAATTGAGAGATTAATTAAAAAATAAAAAAGGGTTTTTTTGTAGATGAATTCCTAAATAAGAGTTCCTATTTTAAAGATTGATGTCTCGAGCGGTAGATTTAGATTATGGCCAATGATTGTAATCCAATATGATTTATGACAATATTGACATATGACAATATGCTGCGTAGTTTTAAAAAGTGTATTTGCCACAAGGTGGCAAACTACGTCTACAGGTTTAAATCGAAAACAAGATTGTAGAGGTGCCAAGATATGTCTAAAACCCTTTTATTTCCTGTGCTCAAACAGAAAATGGTGTCATATCAACATCTGATGGGCATCTACCATATAGGGACAGGGGAAACCTTTTTCCTCGAGGAATAAGATAACATGCAGAAAGGGGAAAAAGGCCATCTTACCAATGCTTTTAACTCATCACTTAATTCGTAGAAAGTTCATTAAATTAAAATAAAATCAAACAAAACCAAATAAAACAAAACCTTTCAGAACTTGCCCTAAATAAGAGTAAAGTATGAGCCTATGGAAGCGGCTGCTAATTCTGTGAATAATAGCTAATATAGTTAATAATTGTGTGAATAATAGTTAACAGAAGGCTTGGCCTGGTGGAACTAATATTTGCATTTGGACTAGAACCTACCCAAGCTAATGGGACATTTTCAATGTTCTTCTGCGGGGACTTGCATGTCATACAAAAGTAAAAAAAAAAAAAAAAACTTTATAAAAATCTCTTTAAGAAAAGCACCTCCACAACTAGAAGATACTAAAATATGGATATTGCAAAGATAATTGGAAAGGTACAGGTTAATCTAGTATTCCTTTTTGGATGTAAAATACAATAGAGAGAAGATAGATGGTCCTATTACTGGATTTGGCAAGCAAAAAATCCAAAGCAACAATAAAAAACAACCTTTTAGTCTTTAGCAAAAGGCTTATACAAAAACGGTGAGTGGATGAGAAGTGTAGAAAATCTTATGGGGAAATCCCAATCTAACCATGCGCTGCAGATCAGTCTGGATAGGTTCTACCTCTACCTTTTGTTGCTTCATCACAGCTGAGATTATCAGCCCAGTGTTTGAAAACTTTTTGTTTGTGCATGATCTAGACTAACTAGTAGACAATTAAATAAGGTTAATAAAAGCAACTGTAAACAGTGACACAGACAAACCACTGTTATGAAACAGAGAATGAATGCCATTTAAATAAAATGTTCTGGTATTTTATCAGGAGATAACTCAAATTCCTTAGGTGACCTGCTGCATGTTTGAAAAAAAACAATCAACCACCTCCCCCTGCAAAAAGAATCACCAGAAAATTTTCAGTCACTTTTAGGAGACAGATCAGGGCAGATGCTTCATATTAGCATTTTTAGGACATTAATAAGAGAAAAACAGAAAGTGGATGGAAAACATCCACAGCAGAAGAAAGAATTGTCTCTTGAAATCTACATTTAGATGAGAGTCCTAGGTGCAGAGGTACCAAAGCAAATATCAGTAGTGCCTTTTCTTTCTCCTCCTGAGATTTTACATCTAGCTTTTTTCCTACCAAAACTGGTCTATGCTGTATGTAAGCAGTTTTTGAGAAATCCAAATTGAGCACTTAAGGGAATAAACTCTGAGCTAGTAGGAGTCTCATAAGACAGTGCTCTCAAAATGTAGTTAAATGACAGACCTGCTGTAATGGGTCTACAAATGATCCATGCAGGAGTCTTTAAATAGTTGTTGACAGTCAGTGGATCTTTACTTCTCATTTTAGAGGTACTCTAGTGTTAATGGAAAAACCAGGAGAAAAAAAAACCCAAAATATTACACTGAGATTCTTCCTCTATCTGCCATGTCAAAACTTCATAAAATGTACAAACCCTCTCTGGTACTAAGGATATATATATATATATATGCATCTAGGACGAAATGCAGCTTTGGATCTTTCAGTGTTTGCACTTAAATAATACCTAAAAATTAAAAATAAATAACTCAGCAATTAATTAGTATCATCACACTGTTCATAAAGATTCATAGTTCTCCTTGGAAAGACAGGTTTGGTTTATTACATGAGTGTATTTTTTATTAGGAAGAGTTTAGCCTGTCACACAGATTCAGATCGTCAGCTTGGAGAACCTAAAACTCTTGTCTCTGCCTCTGGAGTTTTGTGGCTGAAAAAAAAAAAAAAAGAAAGTGTTCTGATGGTTGACAGATACTGAGTTATTGCTATAAATAGCTGTGCGGTACATCTGCAAAAAAGGACAGCTGAGCTCAGGAACCATTCACTACAGATGAGCAGTTAGTGGTGCCAGCAGACTGTGATTACTGTGATAGGTTATAATGACAAATGAAGTCAAAGCTGTCTTTCAAGTAGCCTTCCAGAGCAACCACAGGCAGGCTGTGAATACCAGGACAGGACCTCTACCGAATTAGTTCAGCATGGAGTCAATGCAGAGCACACTGCTGGAACATGGTTTCATCTGTAAATATGAATTGCAGTGATCAGCCCATCAGGTAACAAACACATGCGTTAGAGGGAACACAATGCAATGGCCACCTGCAGATGCGAGTGGAATTTTTCCATTTCCGTGTGTCATTAGACTTAACAGAATCAGTGATGTGAACTACCACCACTTTTGGGAGGTTCAGCTGTATTGTCCAGATGCAGCTAATGCTGAGCAGCGGTAGAGAGTACACAGGGCAATAAGCCAAGTATAACGAGAAAGCAGAAACAAAGAAGTGAGATTGCGGGGTTAATAGTAAGTTAATAATTTAACGATTCAGAACAAAAAAGTGTCAGTATAGAAAGACAGAAAATCTGAGGGAAAAAGGCAGAGTCGGATGATAGCAAATTAGCAATACTGAGAGTCAGTTTGTTTAAAGGAACAGTGGACGCTAACATTTCTGCATTTCACTAATGAGAATCTGGCCAGCAGACAATCATCAGGAGATTGTTTTGAGGTGTGTACTTGTGTGTATGTGTGTATGTGAACATACGTTAGCCTATCTTGGTCTATGCCAGGGCAAGCCATAGCTTTGCCTAGTAACATGCTTGTCCCAGCCAATGCCTATGGGTACTAATTAATAAATAATTGTGATGTACTCACAAGTTCTGTGCTTGATCCTGCCTTCGTATCTCCACATTAGATAAAAGCTGCCGAAATAAAAGTGACACAACGAGTTAGCGTCTAAAATGCTTGATATTCTAACCATGTTTGTCATCTTCAAATGTTATCGTTAACAAAAACTGTTAAGCTGAGGCTTCAGAATTTTTACAAGTTACTCTTTCGTTTCAGCTGTTTCACTCTCTGCAAATAACTATCCCAGAGCAAGTACATGTTGAAAGGGGAGAATATGTGTAGGGAGGAAGATCTACCTCATGATCTGCTCATTATGGGTGGCAACCCATCAGTCAGACACAGCCCTTGAGAAGAAGATAAACCAAGTACCAGACACACCCAAGACCTGGACTTTCAGTAGGGAATTCCTTTTCCTGCATAATATAAAATAGTATAGGTATCTCTGGAAAAAAATAATATCAAACATTTGCTTGTTAAGATCCTAACAATAGCACTGAGAGAAGTGAGAAATGTGATTTTGATCTTGTGTTGATTTGTTGGCAAGACTTTTGGATGGAGCTCTACTGAATTCCAGTGCAAAGGTCATACAGCAGAATGAATTCCTGTTTGCTGGTTATACATGCAATTTAGCCAAGAATTATGTCTATTAGGGCATAGTCTAAAATGCCCACCACGAAAAGCACAGCTGAGCCCACTTATGAGAATCTATCCTTCTGTCTTTTGTATTTCCATCTAGTAATTTCTCTTGCTTATCTGTAACATTAACGTGCTGTTAGCTTTGCATTCATAATAGAAATATTCTCATTTTGCATACTATTTTCCCTTGTTAGAGCCACATAGAATGCTTTATAGAGGTTGATATTGTTGATATCCTTTTCCCATGGATGAAAAGCTGTAGCACGACAATGAGCTATGAAGCATTTCTTAGAAAGGTGATCTTATGAAGGTGTGGCCATCTCTGATCATCACAATTGCTCTGTACCTTGACCACATCTGTAGGAAAAGGCAGCATCTCCTGTTAGACTAACTGACGGGGGGAATCAAAACAGTTTAGAGAATTAAGCCTTTCTCCAGATCTGTGATGAGTAACCTGACAGAGTAAGTCTGACTGATTGATAGTTGTTAAAATAAAGTTAGTTTGGTTGAGTTTAGCTGAGTTTACATAACATGACTATAGAACATTATTCCTCTAACAAATTCCTATACTCACAATCTCCAAAAAAGAAAAAGAAAAAGCAGGGTGGGAGAACCTGGGATTAAGAATAAAAGAAGTTAATGCACATTTGCACATTTATACAGCTTCTAAAAGACCTTTAAGAATTTAGGCCTTATTTAATGTCTGTGAAATACAGCATCCTAAGTCCCACTTACAGAGCTGTCTAATATTACTTAGGTTACTTAGTAGTGCATTATATTGAAAGTCTTGGAGTTAGTTCCATGTTCTCAAAGTCTGAAATTGTCCCTTCACTTCAAAACTACTTGAAACTTCTTTCTTGGGGGCGATTTTTATGATATGGGGGCTAAGTGATTAATAAATCAAGGTGCTAAGCACTACCAGCTCCTACAAGGGTTGGAAGCACCTTAATGCTGTACCTCCTATCCTAAGATGTCTGTTATTCCTGTTCAAGGCCTCTGCTTTATTTCTGTGCTTTAAACAATGCTGGACTTTTATTGCCTTTGGAAAGCAGTGAACACTTCTTTGATATAATGCAGTCCCTAATTTTGAGCACAAAAGGGATTTTGACATGAAAATTGTAATCTTTGGATCATCCTTTAGGAAAGCAGAGGAGTAGTAAGCTTTTCTAAATTTTATTTTCTCTACGCAGCGTACATCTAAGCTCTTCCTTGAAGAATGCCTTTACAGAACAAAACAGATAAAAGAAAGATTCATTCTTTGCATGGCGGTAGAGGATTATGAGATATCTTGGGAATAGAGTTTAGAACCACAAAAGCATAAATTGATAGCACTTGTTAGCAGTGGAGCAGTAATATTTTTTTCTTCTTTCATTGATAAACTGACCATCTTCAAGAAACAGATCCTTTGGGAAATGTATGAGAAAAGTGAAATCCTCTTAAAAATTCTGAGTAGCCAGGTCCAAACAAAGGTCAAATACTGACAACCAGTGCTTTCTAAACTGTGTCGCAGGGATCACTGCTCCGTGGTTTGGAGCTTGCAAGCAGAAAACTATTTAATAGTGTTTTTAATAGCATTTCAAGTAAAGGGAGGCAGATGAGAGAATATGATAATGTAAAAAAAAATTTCCAGGTGAAAATCCGTTGATTTAAAGTTTAGAGACCCACTGTTTGCGATATGTCTTAGCCTTTTTCAAATTTATTAGATTAAAAAAAATATATATAAGCCTTTTCGTGTTTTGTTTTGTACAAAAAGAGACTCCAATAATGCCGTTGCTCGGAAACTACTCTCATCGAAATACCCAGGAATAGATCAGAGTCCTATTGTGCTAGCTACAATGTAATCAATATACACGGAACTCTTGCTCTCAAGAGTTTTAAATAGACGATAACAAATATTTTGCAATAGTGAATATAAGTTTCAGTATTCGGGCACATGACTGTAAGATAAGCCATTCACAATTACCTAGCGTTTGCTGGGGGCTAAGAATGCATTAACGGGCAGTTACTGCATCTCAGTAACACTTTAAGTATCCATAAAAGAGGTCACTGGTTGGTGATTTTAGGTGTATGTTTGTTGCTCAGAAGAAACCGAAAGGCATCATTGTGTAGAGCAGAACTGGGAAGCCCATACTATTTAACAGAGTTCAGAAAGTTGTTTCTATTTTTTTTTAGTGTATCCTTTTTTCTATTTTTCCTCCACAAAGTAGCTAAGTGAAATAAGAACAAGGAGGAGAACTAAAGTGCAAGAAAGGCAGGCCAGCTGCTAAAGAGAGAGATAGGTCACCACTGGGCAGAAGAGTGTTGTTTTGTGGAACAAGTCTCAGCTGTTATTCTTTGATGTGTAAAGGAGACTATTGCTGTGTCCTTTCCTTCACATAAAGCAGAGAGTGCCTAAATAAGTGCAAGTCAAACCTAAGAAGGGCTTGGCCAAGTGCAGAAAGGAAGGTGACGGACACCTAGGAAAGAATAACATGATGAGGATGTGTATGCAGGTTCCTGCTCTACTAAGCAATATAAACACTTGTCCTATTAAGTCTAGGATGAGTCTGAACAACTTTGGTAACAGAACAGAGCTCAGATATTGTATCAGATTATAATACCAATAAGTGGTCAGATATGTGTACCTTGTTAGATAGAGGAGAAATGTGAACCTGAAATAGTCTCATCTTGAAACAGCTGCTGGGAGAATGAATGAATGTTTCAGAATTATTCCTATTGCATTTGCACCCATGTGAAGGGGAAATAAATATATTTTTAAATATAGTATCCTGAGAGGATTTGGGGGGTGGGGGGGGGGGAATAAGACTGGAGAATGGAGCAGGCAAAACATTGTCTCATCTGAAATAGTATCAGATCTACCAAGTTCAGGATATGTATAGTCATGCTCCTTTATTGGTTTCATATCTGTCAAAGCATAAGTCTTATGATTTTCCTTCTTGAACGAATTAAGCATTTATTTTGAACTCTCATAGCCAGCTTTCTTATGATTGCAGCCTAAAAATATTATGTTTCCATGGATGCTAGGCTCATATACTGCAGGGGTTTTTCAGTCACAATTTCAACAGAAGCACAAAAGATAAGTGTTTCCCTCTACCTCAGAAACAGAGTCTGTCTGCAGTAGGTACAGATTTGGGCACTCAGTTGTTTTTCTAGGTACCAGGACCAATGCTATACTGTTGAGATGAGGTGTAAATCCCATGGATGTGTTTGTTCAGGGCTAACATCTGTTTCCAACATTCAGGTCAGTATTGGGAAACAAATTAAGTAGGCTGACTCCCCTTTTAAAGGGTTTAGTAGATTAGTAAAACAACAAAAAAAGATGATAAAAGATGGAAAGAAGCAGAAAGCCACCTGGCTGTCTTCAGACACCTTATAAGTTTCTACACTTCAGTGCAGAAAAGATATGCAAAGCCGCAAATGACTTTTCAAAATCACTATCTGTATTTCAAAGACAGAGGAAGGTAAAGGGCCATATCCAAATTCTGCTGAAGTCACTGGAAAGTCTTGCATTTACTTTGATGAGATTGGATCCAGTCTTAAAAACTAGGGTAGTCTCCTCATATTAAATGAGAAATGTTGCTCAGAAGAAAGGAGGAGTACAGATAGACTAAGGTGTGTGTGCAGCCTCTGCTTGACCAGCTGGCATGGAACAAATTGCTGATGACGGTCCTGGGGATATGGCAGGTTTGGGTGTCTTAAAGTTATTAGAATTAGATTAGCTGGCAAAGAATCAAAACATATTTGAGGTAACAGTTTGAGGCTAGCATGGATTGATGTTCCTGGAATGTTGTTGTTCCTGCTCTAGGAATTAGAGGATCTGTCTTTCAAGAGCTTCTGGAAAACAAAGAGCTCTGTCTCCAGAGAATGTACCAACAAGAAAAGCAGGGATCTTTCCATCCTGCACAACATGCCACAGAGGTGCTCTGAAGCTAAGGCCCATCCTGCAGCTCAGGGCCTAGGTAAGCAGCTTAGACTTTTGGGGAACAGCCATGGCTTCTCAGCCTACTTTGCTTATCCAAATGTCCTGAAAAACTGTATTTGAGTTCAGGAGGCTACATGCGCCAGCTGAGTGCTTGTCCCTCCCACGTCTGGTATGGCTTGTCTCTCCCTTTGCCAGAAAGCCTGCTTTCCTCCATTCCAGGTTTGCTACTCAGCTCCACTCATTTCTGCACAACCTTTCTTTTCTCGTGGCCAAAGCAATCTAACTTAATGCTTCCTCTGTTGAACACTAAAATAAAACGTTCCCAAATTTTCCTTAGTCTGGTTTTGTTGGAGCTACAGCAATTGAAGATTGGTAATACGAAAAATAAGGGAATAACCTTTCCTAAAGTATAAAGTTGCCCAGTATAAAAACAACAGTAATTTTCTTAGTCTAGCATCATTTCTATTGCTGAGCCAATCGTGAAGTATTCTTTCATTTTTGAAAGATGTCATGAAAAATGTGGCAGTTTCTCTTGGTTTAGAATTGTATCCTCTCTAAACAGCCTCCAGTTCAGGGAAATAGTATTTTCCTATTTCTAACGTAAACTATTGGATGATTAGAAGGACCATGGTTAGGACTAGCTGACAGGAAAGCACATAGCTTTGAAAAAGGGAAAAATTGTAAAAATAGATTTTACTAAGCAAGTGGAGTTCTAGCAGAGGAAAAGGAGAAAATTTAATGATAAATAATAGAGGGAGAGCTGAAAAATTCGTTTAAGAGCAGACAAGAAGGGTTGAGTGGGGTGGGATTGAAATACTGGGAAAAAATCTTATGTTATCAGCCAAAATAAAACTCTGGAATTACCTTTAAAAGCTGGTTCCAACATTTCCTTTTCCTTGTTAACAACAACTCCTGGAGGAGAAGAAATATGAATCTTTTAATTGAGAGAAAATAAAGTAGATAGCAAATCATTTGTTGGAAGGATGGCTTTAGTGCAGCTCTGCTACAAACAACAGTAAGGCTAGTGTCTTTACGCCAGCTAAATCATGAAATGTTTATCTAACTTTCAAGACCCTCAGAACTATCATCATTCCTTTTCGTGATTCCTCTCTTACCGTTCCTTTTTCTTAGATGTCCTGTTGATGTTTCTGAGTTGACTTTAATGTTCTCCCAAAGGAAATAGCTGAAAGATCCAATATGGTTACTTCTTTAGAAGCCAAAAATGTTTTAGCACTTTCAACATTTTTTACATGGAACTGGGAATAAATGACATATGGAGACTGCTTCATATCACTGTTAACAATTAGACATTACTTTCCTGAAATACTTTATTTATGTAAAAGTCAAGTTTTAAATAAAGATACATCTCGTATAAAATGTATTTATATGTGATATCCACTATTTGCCAACAGATGTAGATTGTGAACCCTAGAACATATTTAGATCATGCTATCAGTGTAATAGGTATTATTTAATTTCTCTAAGCTTGCGTCGCATCTGATTGGCAAAGTTCCACTGCATTTTTAAAAGCAGAAGCCTAATAAAAAAAATGTAAAGAACTTGTTTTGACTTCACATCTTACTGATGTTCCGGGGACAGTTACACATACTGCTGTTAAGAAATAATTCAATAAATACACAAGAATATGCTGGTGACAAAATAGGTAGAAGCTTGCTTTCCTGACCAATCCTTCAGCGGTCCGTAATATACCCAGGGGACAGGTTCATTACATGTGAATTTGATCAGGCTGCTGTTAAAGTTGGATTCTAGACAAACTGGACTGCTTGTTGAGTGAACCACTCAACATGAAAGAGCAGTCAGCTTATGCTTTATGCTACTTTCTCAGCTCTACCAAATCTCTTTGTTCTGAGGTATGGCCTTATTTACAGCTGGTCAAAACAAAATGAAAAACGATATTACTAGCCACAAAACTGAAATGCTTGAATTACTGGTTTCTCAATTAAAATATATCAAAATTGCTGGTTTATTTCTCTTCTGCAATGTTTTGTTCATCAGTCTAAATCTTGAAGTGCTAATTTCTTCTTTATTACCTCTTTCTTTCACTCTTATTTGACCCCTGGAATATTTGGAATTGTCAGTCAGATCTGAATAACCAAGATAGCCCATACGATTGTGAGGGTACCAGGTTTCACTAGTGACTAATCTATTACTAGTAGCAGAGGTAATTGACAGAACACTCCATTTTATAAAACATCTCTTAGAAGTGAGGAAATAGCACAAACTGAGGTTGTATGCTTCTAAAAGTAGACTTTGCAAAGACCTGGGCTATGTAGGTTATAGTCAGCTTTAATGCATTTAAGGCTGCTCTTACTGTGGTGATTTTACTGCAGAGGTATGCTGAAAGTTCAGTGATTTTACTGGCATTGTACAAATCTGTCTTTCTAAGACCCTAGTAGCATAATTTCTTGTGTAGCAGTAAATTTAGCTTTTGCTTGACTCTTACCGAATTTTGGGAGAACTTGTCCGTTCTTCTGATCGTTCAAGAGGAACAGTGGGAAAGCACTGAACGCTATCACTAGATAAATGCTCTTGTCCTTGCTTGCAATGAGGGTGAGCCTGAATGTACACAGCTGTATGTTTTAGCCTACACATTCGAATAAGGCAACTACCTGGTTTTACACTCCCAAATCCTCAAGGTAGTCCTAGGCTTGTTCTCGCCCACATACCACATGTGAGCAAGAAGAGTTTTGTTCGTGGATAGGAAAATTGCATTCAAGTAGCATTCAGGTTAACTCTGCAGTGAAGAAATGTTTTATTTTTCTTGTTCAATGATCTGTTAAAAAGACTATTTTCTGATGGGAAAAGGACTTAATTGTCTTTAACAGGCAGTCTTTGAATATGCTTATTTCGATTATGCAATGTTACAGCACACTACTGTAACAAAATTAGGGTATAATAGTGCTTGTGCTGATGCATGCTGCCCTAGTATTTTCCATCCCGCTCACTACCATAGATAACTGTACAAGAAATGGAGTGAAGGCGGTAAATACTCAGTAGAAAGCTTTTGAAATATTACATTGGAATGAATGCTCACTCTTCTACCTCAGGCTCTCAAAAGACTTTACATTTAAAAATGTACCTTATATGATGCCTCAATATAGTGATCATTTTGTCTGTTTTGCAGAGGATTAAAACTCAGTGACCTGGTAGTGGCATGACCACGAGCAAAATAAAGAGCCAGGCTCAGGTGCAAGAACAAGAAAAGGAAAGTATGACTTGATCACTGAGCACACTGAAAGGACCTTGGTGATTTCACCCGTTTCAGACCCACATACGCAAGAAATGTATGATAAATACACTTCTTAAATAAATGGAGCTCTAGGAAGTTGCTTCTGTTTTAAGCATTGTTTTTTTAAGAACTGAGAGATGGATTTTAAAGGCATGCAATGGAATCATCAAAAATGTTATTATTCTTACCCAAAATCAATTGGACTTGTATATGAGGTGCTTTTGAAATCTTACAGGGTGACTAGATGTTTACACATCTTTTGAAATATGTCAAGTCCCCAAGTGCTGGTTCCAAGTTCACGTGGGATTAAAGCGTGAAAAAATATTGCATCTAGTTGCTAAGTTATATTTTACCTTTTAAGAGAGATTTTCTTTTTTTTCTTTTTTTTTTTTTTTCCTGTTGGAACTGCATATAATTGCACTAAAATTCATTAGCTAAAATGAACACAATAATGCACTTTGTTTAAAGTTCTCTTTCTTCACAATCAGGAAAACTATTAAAAGCCCTATGTATGGTTCTGGAGTAGTTATTAGATTTTAAAGTTTTGAGCCCAGTGGTGAAATTAGTAACTCCCGGTTTTTAAGTCATGCTGATGTTTATACCCTCTTTCATGTACATTTCCAGCATAACTTTGCACAGGATTGCTCTGCCTCACTGTTACGATCTTCGAAATGGCTGTCTGACTTATCATATGTTTTAAGACTCATAAGAAATCAACTAGCACATGGTGGACTGGTTATTGCCATAGCCTGCAAATTACATAGAGACAGAAGTCAAGGACATAGCCTTGCTTAAGCTGAGGACTTTCAATATAAATGAACTCTGATATTCATGAAGTGTGTTGTTATCCTGCAACGATTGAGCTGCTGCTGGCGAGTCACAGTAGCCAGTTCCTCATTTGGAAGTGCTGAGCATCAAATGCTTAATTGACTCAACCCAAAGACTAGATTTATATCTGTGGTGAAAATGACATCTTGAGTTTCCCAAGGCCAGATTTATTTCATCCAGATTTAGTTGCTTAAATGAAACACCCAGTTCAGTGTATGGTTGCCCCAGGCTCCTTCAATAGATAAAAGAGAAAAATGCCTGTAAGGGTAATCCAGATCTTATGTGAGTTGTCGCAAGGCCCCTCGCTAAATAAAGATCTTAAGGGGATCACATGCATAAGACGGTGGCTGAAAATGGGCTAGACGAATCTGATCCTTTACCACCATTACTTCTAAGCCAGTTCTTCACGAGATTTTTAGTGAAGTTTTAAATAGTCGAAGTCATTTTCCTCCGTCACATCCCTTGGCATGATGTTTTAAAGTTGAGCCTGTGTTTTTCCCGGATGTAGACATATCTGCTTGCTGGAAATATTTTTCTTTGCTATACACATTCCCTTTGACACAGAGGTGACAGTTGCTGTAAGTCACTATTCGTTTTCCTTTAGTTTATTCCACATATTGAAATGGCTATATCGGATCAACTCTTTGGGCTGATGTAGAACATCTTGAAGACAACTTCCACTGTCTCAGAATGTTTCTTCCATTCAGCAATAATATATATATATATACACAGAGTTATAGAGCGTGTGTGTGTGTGTGTATACACACACATATGTTCATATATCTATAATCAGGACACAGCATAGAGTGCTGCATTTCTCTGCATTAACAGAGCTCCATGGTTAGCATTCAAACTGAACTGTGTATGAAAGACTCCTGTGAACATATGAAGCAGTGAAAAGCCGTGGCAAAACTGAAATGTTCATAAGAAAATACACAAATGGAAAGAAGACTTACAAACCCCAGTTTGCTGAGATGTACCTGATATTATCTAAATAGCTTAGATTGAAATTGTACATTCCTGTAGCTAATTAAGACTATAAATGGGACTTCTGCCACATTTAGCAATAGATAAATTTTTATTTTTTATGTTTGCACACTAGAGCTTGGCTACATAGCTGAAATGCAGAATGATTCATTTGGCCACAAGGGTATTTGCCAGGAGAAATACTGGCTGGATAGTTTCTGTGCTGCCCATGATAAAATTAAAGCTTTCCCATAACCCTTGGCCACCCGGTCTGTGCAGTCCCGGTGTCACAGTGGAGCCCTTTGTTCCCACTTTGCTCCTGAGAGGGGAAACACAGAGAGAGCTGGTTTCTTTGTCCTTTCAGCCAGCAGGAATGAGCTCACATACTGCAGAGAGCCAGCAGAGCCAGCGGTCACCTCTCTCATCCTTACAAACCCTAGTAGAAAATGGTAAAAGCAATTTTGTGACGCACAGGTAGCACGCACAGGGAAATTGGGGTGAGGCAAACAGGACTATCTGAGCGATTTTTATTGAGGAATAAAGGACTCCATTTTGCTTCAGTTATGATGCTTTAATTTAGGAGTCATTCTGCTATTAAGCACTTCTAACGTGAACAGCAGCTGAGCAGTGAACATTAGTTTCTAACCCTTGGTGCAATTTTTGCATAGAGCTGTAACACATATGGACAAGTGAGGAAAATATTATTCCAAACCTGTGTGTGCTGTGTACATTTTGTTGTAATAAGGTCATTTGTCAAGGTCCAATAACAGGCTTGAAAGCTCTGGCCTCCTCCTGGCATCTTTCCATGTCTTGGAGCTAGGTTGGCCACCTAAAATGTTTGGATGAAAAGCCAAATTTCTCAGTGTTCAGGGTGCTCCCCACCTGGGCTTTGGCAAGGTTAGATCTCCATTTGCTGCTAAAGATGAGTTATCCTTAGTGATGTTAACAAGCCCATGAAAAAAACAAACACGTTTTCAAGTATGAGATTCAAATTCCCCCTGGGAAAGTATGAAGCTATGCCTGTAGTGAAAATGCAAGTATTTAACAACGTTTCAGTGTCTGATGGCAATCTAATGGATTTTGTCCCAGCACTCACTTGCCAAAGATGGCAGTGCTCACTGTTTATATTTTCTTTCTTCATCGTTCTTATTATCAATGCATATGTTAGCAATTTAAAAAGTGCAAATCTGAGGATCTGGTCTTATTTAAGCAAAATTTTACTCACTTTTCTACTTTGCTGAACATTTTGACTGGATAAACATTACAAGGTTTTGTATATACATTCAAAGATGTATTTTGACTTCACTTTATGTTCTTATAAGTACTTGACATTAGAGTAATTAAAAATAAAGAGAAGTTCTTAGTAGTTTTACGTTGTTTGTTTCCAGATCAATTAAATTAGGCCTTGTGCATATATTGGACCATTTGCATTCACATATTCAGTGGGAATCAATTGTACTGAATAGGCAACTGGTATTGTTTTAGGCACTTCAGGATGCTTGTACTAGCTGCTACTCTGGCTGAGTTTGTCTCTTTGTACTTTCCCACCCTCCCTGCCCATGAAGGCTAGCTGGAGGTAGCCAGGATTGGTATGTGGAGTCGCCAGGGGCATTTAGAGTTTCAATAGCTGCAAGATCAGGGGTGCAAGGGAACCCTCTTGCAATGTGAAAGTGAACATTTTTACTTCCAGCTTGCAACGTGAAAGTGAACATTTTTACTTCCAGCTTGCCCAGGTTCCCAGCTATAAGTGAATACAGTGTGCGTTGCTGGGATGACCAGGGCCAGGTGCCTTGAGTCTATCCCATGGAACTGGCATGGTGAGCTCTTTCCTTCTTTAACTTTTAATAGAAGAAGTATCTTTGTCCTAGTGAAACCGCTCTAGCTACTTCCGTAAGAGCTTTGCAGAGAGACAAAAGATGTGAGTGTGACTTATGCCATTTTTATTTCCCAGCTTCTAGTTGTTTTCCTCTTTGGCCATACGGAATATGTTAAAAATATCATGGGAAAGAGTCTGGAAGTAACTTAGCAGAGCTGTTTAATAGAAAGCTTGTGAATTTTTCCTTAAAGATCTGCAGGAGAGTTGTTTTATCAGTCATTTTTTGAGATAATCCTCCACATGCAGATGCCAGGGTTGTATTCTTTCTGCCTGTGTTCAATTTTCATTTCATTTATACATAAGCTGTCTGAGTAGATTCTAGATATAAGATAATTATATTTTTTTATCATTGGGAACAAAAAGAAAGGTCCAATCGTTTTTCTCTGTGAATGATGGGAAGAAGGATATTTTTTTTCTTAAATTATATTTAATTTCCAAAGTATTTTAACTTCAGAGTATAACAAGTATATCTTATTTCTAAAAAGCTAAAAAGTGAAAGTCCTTTCATATCACGTCCTCTTTTGTTCTCATAGTCAGCTGCCGTATGCAGGAAACAACTTTTAACGCAAATTACCATCTCTTTTCCCCAAGTTTAAAATAACGATTTTCCAGAAAGTTATTTGATTTTGGAAAATGTCACCTTTGAAAGTGAAAAATAAAAACTGGAGAACAAAATAAGACAAGAGAAAGCTGAGTATGTCATTCAAAATTCAAAATGATGTCCTTGAAAATGCATGCATGAAAAGCAATGACCAAAGTTTTTAGAAAGCTTCCCATTTTGTTAATAGGCCTTCTTCAATCCACAAATTAGTTAGCATGAAGAATTTCAACAGTTCCTGTCTGGGGCAAAATCAGAAAATGAGTGCAAGCTGAATTACCTGAACATATCCCAAACAGAGGGATGCAAATGTGGCCACGGTTTGCTACATTTCCCATCCCCAGTGGGTACATGGTGGGCTATTTCCTCAGAACGACAAAGCTGCTACCGTTATGACTCGAATCCCCAACGATTAGATGTCTTATCTAGGTACTTTAATTTTTGCAGGTAGGGTCTTCAGCCTCCCTAGATATTGCTTACTGAGCAAATATCCTGGCAGCTTGAAGCTTTTTACGTCTAGCCGAAGTCCCGTCAGGGTTCGTAAGACAGGCAGGAGAACACTTACCTTGTTCACTAGCTCCAGTGAAGTATATTCTCAGAGTATGTTTAGCCTCTTATTTCTCTCCCCCCTCCCCAATCCTGCAGGATTACCAGCACATGGAAGAAGAGCTCTCCTTTTCCTCAGTAGCCTTGTAATTGAAGCGCTCTTTGGGGAGATGGGATAGCTGACTTCAAAGCCCTTCACTGCCCCATATTTACCACATTCCAGGAAAGTGCCAGAACATTCTGGGCTGGAAGCCTCCTAAATTCTTCCTGTGCCATCTTTCACACTTTGTAAAAAAATGATTAAATATTCATTGGAGCAGGGCCTGGAATCAGACTTCCAGACTTGTCTTAGGTGCTGCATAATCTAGCGCACATTTATCTCTGTCTCTTGTTCTCTCTTTCTTTTTCTTTGTACTAAATTAGGCTATATGAAGTAGGTGATCTTCTGAAGGAGAATCTGTGAAAGTTTAGTACCAAAGCATTTTATTTCTCCCAGCTCAGACCCTGTCAGATACATAGATGCAAGTCCCTGCAGAGAAAGGGTAGACTTGAACAGGCATTAGGAGGATGTACTGTTTCTATGTTAAACAGCAAAAAGCTTTCTGATACGGTGAACGCTCTACTATTAATGAGGAGATACAATGTCCAGATAACAGATGACATGGATAGTATATTTTCAAAGATGATATCCTGCAGAGAACCAGTCCAAGGAATAGCTGAACTGTGGGAAAGCCAGTGCAGGCATCCATATGACTTGGGAAGAGTCACAAATTCAACAGGGCTTATTAGATCCACCTGAGTGAATCCATGTAGCCATGCCACAAGGCTAGCTGTGTTCAGAGCCATGGTGCACCTACACTGCTCCTTAGCACTTGTTTTGGGAGATCCGGGGTGCCTTTACACACGACTAGCTCCTGCCTTATAGGGTTTATTAATTCAGGCTCAGAGCAAGTCATCTCCATCTCTGCCAACTCTGGAGTAGGATGTTTCTGGAGAATAAGAAACACTGCCACCACAGTGACATTGCCCATGATGGAATAAAACTTGTTTGAAACAAACTGACTTTATATTGAGACAACTGCAGTATCTACGTCTAGGACAGTTCATCCAGCATCTGGGCAAGCGGTCTATGGAGAACGGACGGATGACTGCAGTCAAAGTGGAGACTAACACTCTGGGTAAACTAACACAATGGTAGTCAAGAGAAATGGTTATATATGAAGAGCAGTGGTGGGGTAGCACTGTTCACCTCCCGGAGTCTGGGGTCTGCCAGAACTACTGCGTAATACTTTGTAGGTACCTTTTAGCAATACTTATTTAAGATGAAATCTGACCTGTTAAAAACACAGATTCCCTGACGCAGTGAAAAATGAGCAGATTTCTGGACAGAACACGTTAAGGACAGAGGAGTTGTTCTAGATAACGTCTTCGTTTTAGGAGCCCAGTTTTAAACTCCTCTTTAGAAAAGGAGTCCTAAAATCTGTCATTAGCACAGCTCTAGCCATTGATTTGTGTTCTCATTTATTGTATGCAAATGATTTTGTTGGTGAAAATAAAAAAAAAAAATTCCCTGTTTTTTTTTAATTTTCAATTTTTTCAAATCTCAGTACAGTAACTGCTGATGTTATGACACCGATGTCATTGTATAGCCACAATTTTGCAATTATGTGTGAATTTAAAAATCCTAAATCCTGCTTGGAAATTTCCAGCTCAGGATGTGTGTGGTAAAATTTCCAGGTGTGAAGTTCACCTGTGGTTTTCCATAATAAAAATATGAACCGCCATTTACAAAGAGAAATTTCAGGGAACTCCGAGGTTGTGAACTTGCAAGAGCCCAAAAACCTTTGAAATTCAATGGAAGGTGGGTGCCTAAATCCCTCAGCGCCTCTTAATCCAAGAGACTTGGGCACCTATATTCTGCACAGTCATCCTCCCCCTCCATCCCCTGGCAGTGTAGACCTCGCCTGAGCACGCTGTATCAGTCATATGTCGCTGTTTGAAAGAACATTTATTGCAGCCAGATAAGGAATATTCCTTTGGCTCTGATTCAGATGGATTTGAAAAGTATGATTTTTCTTGGAAGAAAACTGAATCCCTTAACTGTTTTCTCCTGCCACCACAGCACAACTACTGATTTACAGCAGCATGAGGTCTAGTTTTCCATCTACATAATATTTGGGGAAAGCTTATGGCAACATAACGTGTAAATGAGTATAAGCAGAATGTGTTTGCTTTTCCTTCCTGCCTGTCTACACAGAGATGATCTTGACAGTGTCTGTTCTGTGTCGAACGCTGCACGCCAGGGGCTCTCTGCCCTGATGTTTGCACTGCAGGTGACAGCTCCTACTTGCCTGCAGGAAGCAAGTGGTACAGTCTGCACCATCTGGGGGCACAAACACGCAGCAAATGCACTCCCTCGTGGAGTAAAGCAGGCACCAAGGTCGCTGCCATCCCCTCCCTGGATATTTACCAAGGGAAGCCAACCTTAAAACCTGGATGACTCTCCTGAAAAATGATGCCAGGGAGATGCTGTGAATCAATATGTTTGGGTAGTCTAGCCTTACCTCTTCCCTAGCTGGCACAAGGACCTCTTTCCTGGGCTGCTTTGAGGATGTCTATGCCTTCTGGCGAGTCATATGTCTGGGCTTCCCAGAACAAGATTTGTAGCTATGTATATATCATTAAGTTAATTCTCTGTCTTTAGACTTTCCCCAGTGCACTACTCCTTTCTATAATTGCATATGCGGCCTCAGGGCTGAAAGAGATAGAAGGAAGCAGCAACAGCTACAGTAACAGCAACCGCAAAAAGAAAAAAAAAAAGAAGTGAGCTTCAAGATTAATGATTGTTCTCTTATTCTGTTTTTTTCCACATCCCTGCTACCTTTCTGGTATTTATCTATTTCTCTCCATTTCCATACCAGTGGTCAGGGATTAAGAACATGCTCTATTGGTCAGAGCAAACAGTTTTTGAATTTTTACATGTTTTCAATTCGAAACATTCCTGACTCTCACAGGAGGGGAATTATAAGGTTCTCTTTCAACTTCTTGTAATTTATTGCTTCTTTCATGAAAGGATTAAATGCATTTGCTGCAAGACTAGTCTTGCCTTCGGTATAACCCCCAAAACTCTATCAATCAGTTGTAGTGCGAATTTCTCTGAAAGTAGTTTTTATGCTGTGCAGTTCAATGGCTTTTTGGGACAGCACTTCGGACACTTCACCACAATTTAATGTAACTGTACAGATGATAGTGAATATAACTTGGCCATCAGCATGAATGTTACTGTTTCGCACAGATCTGCTGAAATCTGATGCAGCATGTGTTAGTCTCTAGCATAAGTCCTCCTGCTAAAGGCGATGCCATGTTGCTACATTAACATGAACAGTATAGGTGTATTAAACTCTTCCTCCAGTCAAAGCACAACATTGGAAAAAACATTGATTCTTAATTAGACATTTTTACTGATGGAGAAATTTAATATTACTCTTGATAGATGGTATCAGTAGTTAATTCCTCTTACCCTTAAATTGTAGTAGTTTTCTAAATAGAGTCTGTATTCCTTCAGTTCCAGCTCCTACATGTATAATTTTGCCTGCTAGGTTGAAAAAGCAGAACAAAACAAAGCACAAAATCATTATCATATTTCTGTGCTCTTTGTTGGTGTTTCAGACTACAGACTATTCCTCTCATAGTTTTTTTCTCTAATGAATTAAACCCTTTCAGTTCTCTCATCCCATTACTCTCAGGCATGTTTTTCAGTCTTTCAATCACGGTTCTGACTCCTTTCTGAACTCTTTCTAGTGGTTTCAACTTGCTTCTCAGAGCAGAAGCACTTAACAAGACACGATATCCCAAGAGGAGTAAACACAGCAAATAAAGAGATAGCGCAAGCTGAGTGGGAACTCAGTTTCCTTTATTTCCATGATATGTGTTTTGTGATGAGCATGAATCAGACTGGGATCATGACTAGCTACATATTCACTGCGACAGCCCTGCATTTTCACAATCACTGCATGCTAGCAATGAGTCTCATATTCTAAATCCATTGCCTACATTTTTTGTTGTAAGGTGTACACATTTTTGTTTTCTATATTAAGGGCCATATTAACCAGTCCCCTTCAATACCTGCAGCTCACCCAAGATTTGTCATGTGAAACTATTCAGGAATTGGGTGCTTTCAAGACCACTGATAAAAATATTAGATGGCAATGTAGTCTGAACCAGCAAAACCTCTCTAAAAACACAGCAGCTTGATAATTCCTCATTAATGAGTGTATCTGGACACTTAACAGCCGGCAAGATTTCAATCTCCATAATATGTCATATGTTGATTTTATAACATTCACTTTTTTAAAAATATCAAGTGATAACAGTCAAATACCTTGTAATGTTTAAGTATATTGCATCATTTACCTTTATCAACAAAATGTGTAATCTTGTCCAAAGATGGTTTGACAAGAGTTGTTTTCATAAACTTTTGCTAACTGACTTTAATTAAATTACCTTACTTTAGATTTGGAGTGGTAAAACCCTATATCAGCCATTCTATTATTTTGCCCTGTGTCAGTGTCAAATTATCAGGCATATAATTACCAGATTGTCCCATTTGCCCTTTTGAAATATTGTCACAGCATTCACTTCTTTTGCAGTTCTCTGGAATATTCCAATATTTGAAGACTCGTGCAAATAAATTAATAAAAAAACGAATCCATAGATGTCTCGGGACAGGTTTATCCTGACGTATATACTAAATTAAACCCCCAAACTGCAAACTACAGAAACAACTGCTTAAAAATGTCTGTAGGCGATCTTGGAATAGAAAGTGTAGCTATACTATTCTGGTTTAAACTAAGTGTTATTAAGACCTTATTTTTTAATAACATATACAATGAATTCTACCATTTTACACCTCCATCAAAAGAGATCTGAGACATACACTATATAAGTCTGTCTATAAAATCATCACAATTTTCTACGATTAGAAACAAATGAAGATGTTCCTGATAATACATTTAACATATGAGCTGGATCTAAGCTGTAGCACAGATGCAAACTCCAATGCACCCCACTGCTCTGCTGCTTTTTTGATACAGACTCTTTGAAGCCACTGAAACACGCTGTTCCTCTCCTGCTTGTGGAAACACATGTTTCATTCTCCAGAAAACCTTGTCTAGCTTGCAAGGAATTGGTACATACCCAAGCGTCACCTCAACTGGAAGCTGGTACATGGTAAGCACGTGTAACTGGGAAAGGATCCTTAGTTTCCTCATTTAGTGAGCCAAAAAGTAACCTAATGAATGGACTGTGGACTACGCTCATGAGAGGGACTGGGTACCAAGCACAGGACTTTAGCAGACTTTGGGTGTGGGGTTCCTCTGAGTTACTGCAGATGTCTACTAATAGGTACTTCCACTGGAGCTAGTTGCCCAGTGTCCAGGGTGAAGTTCATCTCATTCCAGTTCCCCACATAGTATAAATTGATAAACCGCAGTCTGGAATGCTCAATTTTTGTCCTTCGGTTAAAAGAAGCTACACTGTGCGCTCGCACCTAGCAGACAACTGAAATTAGGTTGGATGATTCCACCTCGGATGCCCAAGTCATATACTGCGAGCTACTTCTTGAGTAAGTACTGATCAGGCTACCATATAAAACACAGGTGACGGCATTGCAACCACCAATTTCTTGTTTAGCAACCTGTTTAGACCTTGCAAGAAATGCATGAAAGTGCCTGTCCCTAATAGAGAATTTCACAAACTGGACCATGCACAGATGTCACTCCCTGTGGCCTGAACAAAATAACTCTTGTTTGTGTGTATTAGGACGGGGGTTGAGGGGTGGGGAGGAGAATGAGGATGTTGTAAGAACAATCTCAGAATCTCCTTTGCTTATATTTTCTGGCAATTTACTCCACATTCATCTCCATTCCTCCTACTGAGGCTTTATGTTACTTCCTGATGCTTTTTACTTGCAGCATGGAAGAAACTCCAAACGTTGGGTTTTAGGTTCCCGTCTAATGACAGAACAGTCAAAATTTGGGCATACTAAGTTCAGTTAGGTACTAGTAGGTACCAATATTCTTCAGTAGATTTAACCTATGTCTTTTTTCGAAAGCAGAAGTGGATCAGTCTGATATATGCCATTGACTCCTCAGAATAAATGTTTTCTTCATCATTTACTGCTTTGTTGTTGTATCTGAAAGTTTTTGAAACACCTCATGAGTTTGAGATATTTTCATTTCCTTATGTGATATTTTGAAAATTAAGGTTTGCACACACTTGCAGCCTTCATCTTCCTTAAATGACATGAGTCTTACTTTAAAAAGAAATAGGATGGCAAATGACTTCATATGTAAAATTAAAGCAATTTTTAAACTTTCCAGGCAAAAGGGTCTTATTCATAAAAACAGATTGTACAGTCCCTATTCTCAAGCTTGCTTTGTTCTTTTTTAAGTTATCAAAGAATCATATTTTATTGCTGCTCTTTTATTTATTTGACAGTCACAATTCTAGTCTCACCTGCCTGCAAAACATTTCTTTATATTCACTTCAGACCTTTCTTTGAAAAAAGTAAATGACTTGTCTGTCTTTGTTCATTGAAAGGACATTTGTTAGTTAACACTACATAGAAAGGAAGTGTTTTGTCGTAGATGCAACTCTAGCTAGAACGAAGACTGAAGCTAGTTCAGGGTTTTTGTTTTTTTTTGAAAGTTGTCATCAGGAAATTCCAATTTGTTAACATTTTCCAAAGGGATATGCCAGATTTGATGGAACTTTCATTAGAAAAGCCTTCCCAGACGCAGGATGTGCAATTTTTGGTCAAAAGCAGAAGCAGAAGTGCATGCCTGTGAGTTAACAATAGACTAATGGATGGAGCAAACACCCACAGTTTGGGAGAAATAGATTCAAATTCTTCCTTATTAGCAGACTGAGAAGGCATTGGAGCTTGAATTTCCCTCATCCTTCAGAAAAGAATATAGATCAGCAGTTAGTTACTATTTTTCAGTTTCCTCCCAGTGTGAAGAGGGTTATTTCCAACATCTCTAATACCTTGTGAGAGAGAACGATACTTTGACTGTGCTCCAGACGGTAGTGTCTTTCCTTGGTATCTGGCTCATATTCTAGTTTGCGGTACATGATCTATCAGATCCAGACCTAGATTCTTTCTAGATCCAGAGCTGCTGCTGTAACTGTGGGCATTTCTATCTGGAGATAGTGCTAGCTTCATCATGTTCAAAGTATAAAATAACATCATAGAAAAGAGTCTCTTGTAAAAGATTAATTCTGGTGCATTCTCTTCTGATCTGCCCACCTGTTGAGAACTCTTTTTTGTCATTTATGTGAGAATCTTTGAAGGAGAAGGTTGCAGAAAAACTCTAAAGAGAAATTCACTCAGAGTAATTCAGTAATGGCAAGTAAACAGTTCACAGCAAAGATGTGCAAGAAAGGCATCAAGTGTGGGACCAAAAGATCACAGAAAAGGAACTGGCGAGAGGGGTAGCAGGATATCATTTACTCAGTATAGGAAACAAGTCTAACTACTGATGAGATGTGCCGGAAGAGACAGGGACATTTTATGTCATCAAAGTGGGTTATTTTCCTCTGACTTTCCTGGTAGAAGTTTCAATTTCTAAATAAAGGAGGTCAGCAAACAGGTCAGTTTCTGTTAAAGATTTCATGGCTCCCTTCCTTTCCTTTTCTGTCTCCTGCAAGATCAGAATCTGCACCCTATAAACTTATGGGCTTAGAAGACCTGTTTGAGTATGCCTTGTGCCACCTCAAATCCCCACCTGTCAGATTCCCTTTGCAACTGACAGCAGCTGGAAGCTCCAGGTGTACCTAAGACTGGTCTTACGGGAGTGCAGATGAGGGGCATTCACTGACAAAGGCTGGATATAAATCTTAGCGTAGCAGTGTTTATTAGGAATGCTGGGGCTTTGGTCAGAAGGTAAGGCTTACCTCTTTAAAACGTGGCTGTTGTCTTTTCCCTTTCTTACAGATTTCTCTTCTGAAGTTCTTTCAAAGCCATACGGAGACAGGAATGATTATTTCTTTATTGTATTTGACTGATTCACAGAGTCTCCTTGCTCTTATAAAGTTACAACGTTGAGTCTACAAAGGTACCGTGTAATTCTGCTTTACAATTAAGCTCTCACTCAGATTTTCCCGACCCCCAAGAGCTACGCTCAGGAAAAACTTAACGATCAAGAAGGTGAAGCAAGTCTGTATGCAGCATCAAAGCAGAGCGAGGGAGCTTAACATAAAGCCAGGGTAAAGCAAACTGGATGAAAGACTGGCAGGTGAACGAAGGACCGAGACACTTTTTTTTTTGGGGTGAGCGTTTAGGGCTTTCTTACTAGGTTTGGAATCTCTGCTGATTAGCACATTTTTCTGTCTGCCGTCTTTTCTGCTGTCTGCTAAGGCTGAGACAGTTTTAGATGAACCAAGCCTACATGCAGTGTTTAGGCCAGGTTTTGATTCAGTGGATTTTTGCCAAATCACACCAGCGCAGCACAATGGCTCTACTGACCTTTCAGGCATTGAATGCAACATTTAGACAAAGCTTTGTCTTAAACTTGCCAATTCTCTCTCTATGGAAGTTAAAATACAATTTTTCTATTCATTTACTCAGCTTGAATTCCCTTAAGATGAGGGACTGGATGTTTTGATTATTACAACATCCTTTCCTTTGGCCTCCAGACATGCAACTTGCTGTGCTCAGATCCATTCAGAACACAGCACATCATTCCTGTGCTTTTACCCTAAAACATTTTCCTTTCACCCTGTCACTGGCTCTTCCTTTTTACCAAGTCTAACAGAAGCTACTTGTCTTCAATTCCAAGGTATTTTTCCAGGTTTCCATATTTCTTTCCCTTTCATTACTTAAATGTTTACTCTGTGCTCATCCAGTGATTTTCTTCCTTGTTAGTTAACTTTCAGACAAAGACTTTCATGTTTCTCGTCATTTTCCGTGAAACTCATCTCATTTTCAAAATTTCATTAAAGCACTTTTTTTGGCTACAACAGCTCATTTGAGAGCCCAAAACCTCCGTCCTTGACATGTCACATAACTATTGGGAGACCATAGTAACAAGTATCTCCTATCCTATAACAAGTTCAGTCATATAACACATTAATGGATTGTGATGGGCATGAATGCAGTGACATGGTAGGTTATTCAGATGCTGCTTTCCCTTTCGCGTGATTCATTTTGCATTTCTTACCCACTGGGAGAAGCCAGCATTTTGGTCCAATGTTATGGAATAGTTTGGCAGGAGATCATGTTAAAAGGCAACTGGGAATGAACATACAGAATAGTTCAAAAGCCCTACAACACCTGCTTTATCCAAAACTCAGCATGCACTTGGAAAGGAAAATGAAGCAGGCTGGCAACTGAATGTATGGTTCTGAGAGTCCAGACAGATTCTGCAAGTCTTTGGGACAGGACAGCCTCTTTTTTTTTTTATTTTTTTAACCTATATATTTTTTGCCCATTTAATACAGTGGAGTTGTAGTCTGTGATGGCAGCTGAATACAGAAAAAATAAAATGATCATAGTATGAAGTCTTCATATGTCACTGGTACTTCCTTTCAGAACTTTCCTAACATACAGTCTTTCCAAAGAGCTTGTTCCAGAGCTCTCCAGAAATAGAAATATCTCCTTTTACTTTCTCAGGCATAACTGCTTACTATAGATTCGCAGCTATCTTAATCATTCCTGAGCATTCTCCCTTTTAAGTACTACATGCATTCATGTTACCCAGTTTTATCCCCCTAAAAATTTAGGTGTTTTGTCTGTGCTGTTCATTTACATTTTCTCTGTAGTCAACGGAGATAGGCAGTCACCTCCAAATAGCAACTGTTCCCATTCCAAGATTAATGACATAACAACAAACAAATACCTCTCTATTAATTTTTAGGCAGTTAGTTAGCTTGAACAAGAGGCTTAGTTGAAGTGGAGTGGAACAGTGTCCTCATGCAGCTTGACTGATACAGTCTCTGTATAGTTTGACAGTGTAAAAGAGTGAAGGATCAGGCTTGTATATGACCTTGTGTGATTCTCCTACATATGTTCAAGACTCTAAGAGTGAAATCCTGCCACCACTAAAGTTAATATTGAACTAACCATTTATTTCAATGAGGCCAGACCTGAAATCAAGGAAAGAATTTTAGGTATGATATACCATACTATATCTCTCAAAACAATGGTTCCCAGAATAGAGCATCATTTGTATAAAAGGTGGCTTCATAAAAAGCTGTTCAAGGAGGAGGGCCAAAGGAATCAAAGTTAACGCCAGTCAGAGCTGTTTCAAATGCTGTTACCTGAGCAAGTCTAAGCTTTCCCATTTTCACGGTAACCTAGCATTTGATTTACACTGTGATCAGGAGAAAAAAAAAATAGTACGTAAGTTCTTAATACTTTTACATGCTGATCTAAGTTTAAACTATAGCATGTAAATGTCTGCAGTGAGCACAGCAAAGTCCAAATAGTAGCTCTGGCTATATTGCTTAAACTAAAGAATCATGCCAAATCCAACAGCAAAAACCTAAACCTTAAATTATCCCACCAAGGAAGAACCATTATGGTAAGAGTAATCATATGTCCTTGGAATACCAAGTTGATCTGCAGAGAACACACAGAGATGCAATAATACAGTTTCCACTGACTCAAAATTAAAAACACTGGTGTAGTCACCCTATCCAGTTTGTGGGTAATCTGAGCAGGGTTCTCTGGCTAAACCATGACATTTTGCTACACTAATTCATTATCACACATATTTGCTGCAGTGGTGCACATCAGCCAGCATGTTTTAATAGTGCTCACTACCCAGTTCATACACCAAGCATAGGTAATAGGAGGCCTTTCCAAACAACAATGTGTCAAAAGAAATCTACTATTTAAATTATCTACAAGGGAAATGTACAGTCAGTAGCAGACAGCCTTTCATATGCTAAATCCTTGATATAATCCCAAATACAATAAAGCTTTCAGACTATTTCTTCTACCCACTTCTAATGGGAGATACATTAATTAAAACAAGCAACATGTAATAGGATGCAGAAGTTGCTCAAGTGTGCTCGTGTGTTGAATTTCAGAGATGAGAATTTCTCCAGATTGCTGCTTTGCAGTCAAGCATTGGCTTTCTAAGTTTTAGACTACAATGGGGGCATGTAGGCTGCTGGCTTCTCTCTGCAGCTCAGAAAGAACTGACTGTATACTGAAGTCTGGCTCAGGTCTTCATTCCACTTTAATTTCTTCCAAATACTGTACTCAGGGCCTCAGTTATCCCTTTCTCTCCATTTGAAGCTATGTTACTGTTCTCTTCTGTTCTCCAGAAGTACCTGTTCTACGAACCATCTAATTAAGAGCCACAGACTCTTGAGTTTTAGCAGAAAAGATAACTTGCATCCTATTGGAGAGGGGTAGCTATCTCTCCAGTTGAACTATTTAATATTTATAGGAATTAGGTATAAATCTATAAATCTATTAGACCCAGACAATATATAAAATATACTTGCCATCATCTAAGGAGAAGTGAATGTCAATCTTCTGCTTAAAAAACTGACAACATCCTACTTCTTCTCTTTCCTCACTCCTGTGAAAGTGTCTACTGTCTAGTTCATTCACACAGTGATGAGTAATAAAATTTCTATTACAGATGGAGGTTTTTTCATGTGATTACATAAGCCGGGAGGGCTTTAGGTTCAAGTGTTAGTCTCCTGAAGCTATTTTACCCCATGCATATAGGCTTAGAGAACAAAACTGTGAAATTCAGAAATTTGCTGTTTCCTTTTCCTTTTTACTCTCAGATTTTGATCTCTCTTAGTGAGAATGACCAAAATAAATTTAAATCAACAGTTACTCCGCATAATGTAGGCTGTTGCACAGTGCTTAATATCTAGCATGATCATCTAATGATACATTGAAGGTGTTCACTGTCTGAATTTCATTGAACAAAATTGGTACCTAATAGTGGAAGTACTCTTTTTTCTTCATAAGCCTATACAGAATTTCCTTAAGGCGGGACTCATTAAACTGACTTTTATTTAGTTCCATAACTAAAGTGGTTCCATTCCCTTTATTGGTTATATGCATGTTTGCTGAGAATATGAATCATACAATAAACAAAATGGTCGACCATGTATAGATGGTGAAAGTTTACTAGTCCTCAGGGCCGACCCAATGAACTGGATTTTATTAGACTTTGATAAAAACTTTCAGGAGTTACTGATCTCATCATAGCAGAGTCATTTCACTCTTTTTTCACTACGCTTTCATGAAAAACACACTTTGTTCACGACACTTTCATGAAAAACAAAATTCAGAAGTGATCCAAAGTAAACCTGTCTGTCAGATTTCAGTAGGGAATCTCAACTCGTACAGGCCAAATCCATTCCCATAGTAGGCCATGAGGATCTAAAATCTAATATGCTTCCCCCATAAAACTCCAATTTCATCTTTCTGTATATATTTACAACTTTGCATTAGGCCAAAGACAAAATTAGTTTCGGTGAGATTAAATCTGCCATGGGTGCATCTCTACCATATCTTAACATCTTTTTATCCCAGTCTCACTGGGTAGGGAAACTGTTACAGCTTTTTATTTTTTGATGATTTTTCAAAAAGCATAGTGCTTAATTGAGATTTAGGATAGCTGCTCTTTTTACAGAACCAACGTCTCATTCCTGAGCTTGAGCTCTTTTTTCTTTCCTGAGCTTGAGCTTGTACAAATAAGTCAACATCAGAGGTATATAAGGTGAGAAATACACGTTCTGCTCTCTAATCTATTTTCCCTACTGAACCATGACACCCTCCTTGTTTCTCTCTCTCTTTGGTGTTACGCTAAGTCTATACCCAAAAAGAACTTAGATTTCCTCTCAGAATGAAATCCAGATTGCTGTGTTAGATGCCAAGGTTTTCTTTGCAACAGGGAGAATAAGGGAAATGATTATGAAAAGCTTCAGAAAAGTGACCTCGCCAGTCCTCTGAGCAAACTTAGTTGATTGGGAGATCTAGTCAACGGGAAAAGTATTAGAAATACAGGCGGTATTCTGTGTGAAATTTTACCTCTTTCTGGAGCTTAAGTGCATTACTCCCAACTTGTGTGGTTACATATTTACTAGTAAGCAAAATAAGCCACAAACCGCTCTGTGACCCTAAGGTTAACTGGCATATGACACTTCAGCTAGACTCTCTTCCCCACCAAAACAGGGTAGCCACAATAATAAACACTATTGGCCTATGCGAGCTCCTGAATTATATCTGGGTATTGTCTCGGAGGGTGTTGCTTGGCCCTGGTCAAAAGTTTAACTGTGCCTACCAGTGATTTGATTGTATGAATTATTGAGTGACTTTACTTAGGCTCGCACCCTGGCTTTATCATGTTCACTAGTACAGACATAGGTTGTAAGGGTATCTCCGTAACCTCAAAATGAAGAAAGCATGATTTCTCTAATTCTCTAATTTCTCTCAAATGATTTCTCTAATTATTGTGATACTTTTTTAAGTGAAGAGAGACATCAGCTTTGTCTCATATCCACTTAAAGTCTTTGAGGAGTGATTTTTAGACGTTGTGCTGTCTAATTCCCACACTTTACATCTCAGCTGATAAATTTTCTACTTTTTTATGATGAGACCTTTGTGAATTCCAGCTTGTATCAGCCTCATTTTGCCTAGCATACACGAGAGCATTCTCATCTCCAGAGCCTGAAGTAGTTGCTCATCTCTCTTTCCTTTCGGCCAAACTTTGTCTGGATTGGCTTTTTACCTTTAATTCTTTGGATGACTTGGAAAATTCCTACTACAGAGTCATTCCTGTGAACAGATAAGCTCACTATTGTCCTTCTGACTGTATTACGCTTTGGCACTGCGATCCAAAGAGGGAGATTAAACACAACATTACTTATCAGTATTGTTAACCATCCTCAGATTAGCAAGGTGGCCTTGGGTGCAACCCTGGCTTCCTGAGTCCTTGATTCCTGCTGTGGAGAGTTAGTCTGGGTGCTGGTGGTCAGGAAGGTGTCACAGAGACTGGTGGGAATGGGAGCAATTTAAGAAGTGCTAGTCTTGCGGGAGGTCATATCATGCTGTCTGAAGGTGTTGAGGCTTCCAGAGGCATTGCGGGCGTGAGGTAAAGGCAATTTTCTGCTTTTCCTTCTGGTGAGGGAGGGTACAGGGGGAAATTTGTTCAGGGGGAGATCTTGGGAACAGGATTTCCTGCCGTCAGCAGCCCACGCTCACAGAGCAGCAGGAGGTGTGTGGGACCAGTCTTCCTTCTATTGGCCACTGCTGTTTTTTCCTTCTATCATTCCATTTGTTTAATTTGCATACCAACTTTATAAATTATTCCTATTAGGGGTGAGCGCTGCTGTGAAAATAATCAAGACAGATGTTTGAGGCTTCATCAGCAAGCAGGCAAAAGCATGCTCAACTTGCGCACACAGGTCACAACTCTTTATAGGAGAAAAAGTGATGTCATAGCCTCTAGCATTTCAGGAAATGTCAGAGTAGGACCTCAACGGAAGGATGAATCCAGCACACAGTCCAGCCAATATTTGTTTCCATTAAGAGAAGAATAATAGCTTAGTCATCCCTTTTAAACTTACTGCTGTTGTAGGAACACAGTCAAGAATTGGCCCCCGGTTTGTGGCTTATGCCAAGTCTGGATCAGCTGTACTGGCCCATAAAAGCAGGGGGGAATACAGTTCTGCAATGGCTGGACATAGCATATCCCTAAAAACTTGCTCAGCATCCTTCTCCTGGCCCCCTAGGCTGTCAAAGTGCAGTGCTGGATTTAGTATGTGAAGAGATAGACCCCTGCTTGAACCAATGCTCTTATGAAAGCTCTTATGCTTTCAACAGAGCATGACATAGCTACTGAAGTCCAGGTTCCCCATTCCCAGTCCTTTTTCTGACTATAAGGCTAGAGACACATTTTTACTCTTCCCTCTGCTCTCTGATTCTGGACTGAGTGATTCAGATGAGATAGGCAAAGGAATGCCTACTTAGTGTATCCAGAGCAACATTTGCATGCAGGGATTGAGCTGCTTAGCAATGTTAAGGATAAAATGCTTTCAGGTAGAAATTTCAGTGCCTGGAAATTTTAATCTATAAAATTTAGATGCTTAAGAACTTCTGACCTCCTCAGGAGAGGCTAGTAATTGTGCAAGAGTTTAAAGAAAATGCTGGTTTTGACCCAACGTTTCCACCCAAGCAGATGAGAGCGTTCAGGGTCGTGCTTGACCTTCAGAATGACCTGTTCCTCCATACCACAGGAAATCCCTTGACAAGCTGTTCCAGCAAGGGGCTGGGAATGACAACTGCAGCCAAAAGGGAGGAGAGCTATAGAAAGGTGAGGTAGGGAGCACACTGCAACAGCCCTGAAGGGTCACTGAACATGAAGTGTGCTTTATGTCACTATGTCAAAATTATCTTCCCCTGGGATGGCTGTCTCCTGGCATCGGACATTATTATTGCTATGGAGGGGACAGCCTACTCTAAATCCTCAAGTGGGGGAGGTTAAAATAAAATAGAATAGATTATACTGTAAGACTTCCCGTCCCAAGGGCAGCTTAGCAAATATCTGGAAAATAAAAACTTTTTAAATCATTTTTTTTTAAGTTTTATCCTCCGCTGTCTGGCATATTGCAGCTATTTACTTGCCTTGAACAGCAGCTTGCTTAATTTTCATGTGTGCACTACTTTACACAGCGAGTTAGGTAAAGATGAAGGTCCACACTCACCAGATCAAAGCTCTGGTAGGACAGAACTGTTTGGGTTGATTTGCAGACTTTGGAGTTGACTCAACAGAGAACAGGCACATAAAATAGCAGCCTCAAGCTCAGATATCATACCAGCTCTGATATGCACATGCTGCACCCACTAACTTGGAAATCCACCAGACTTTTCTAGTCTTTTATAAACAAAGCAAAATTCAGAAAACAATATGCATGTTTAGTGCAGATATTTAGCCATTTGGCTCATGTCTTCCTATATTTTATACATCAGCTGTATACTAATAATCCTGAAACGCAACCCAATCAAGCTCTGCTGTTTATACTCATATCATTATCTAGCATAGAATAAAAGTGAAATTGTATTCATTGTGATGAACAAGGTTCATATGTGTTGTTAATGATCCAGCACACGTCCATGTCATTCTGCAAGAAATTATGTTATGCATATCGAGATTTTCATTTTTTTTGGCCATCAATTCCACTTTCTTAACATATACTGATGTTTTATTAGTTCAAGAGTAGAGATAGGAGATGGTAATTTCAGAATATTTCTATAATTAGTAGTTTGAACAAAGTTTGTATGAAATCTGCAGGGATTATAGTGTTTAAATCTCTTGTGAGGCTATAGAGTTCAGTTGGAGCAGAACTTGTATAAAATAGACTATAATTGAAATCATTCTTACTAGCTTACCAGCATTTGAAGTCAACATTTGTACTTGATTAAGTGTAAAAATTCTGAGGATATTGTTTATTTTATGGGATTGTGCATAATATGAATAATAGGTGAGTGTTTGCTTGTACCTGTTTAAAAGTTACGAGCACATTTTTCATAGTGCAACAGATTGTGTTATTTTGTTGTAGGTTGTAAAACACATCCAAAGGGAAGCAAAATAATTACAGACTATGGCAAAAAATCTGAAGGACTATGTAACGATTAAGCAATTAGAGATCTATTATGCCCCAGCCAAACTGGGAGGGGAAAAGTACCATTTATGGAGGTCACGTAAGTCCAAGTTCTCTACTAGTATAAAAAGTGCGCAACATTTTGAGAGCTCTGTGGAGTTCTCTATTCCTTATGCTAGCAGATAATTTACACAAAAGCGGTAGAGTACGATCAGGCTGCTTAGAGCAGATTTACTGTCCCTGCAACACTTGCTAAGAAACAGGGCTACCGGTGTATATCTGTGTGGCCACTTCAGAGCCTTAGTCTTCTGCTGCCGGTGGCAGCCTAATCACAGCAGGTTTTGTATGTGTGCACGCAGTGTGAGTGCTAATGCAAAAGGCACTCCTTACATCTTTAACTTCCTCAAGGCCGACAGTTAAGATGGACTTGTTATCACTTTGCAAACAACAATTAGATGTGTGATTAGCATTTAGGTTAGCCCAGCATGTCTGTGAATTTTCTAATAGTATGGACTGTGGCCTACCATCACGGTTCATTTGTATGTAAATATTAGCTCCTTAACATTAGTAAGTATAAATTCACATTGTGCTCCCATTTGTTTGTACTGTATTTTGTAATAGCAATCTACTACCAGGCAGTATGCTCGACTAATATAAATTAAATTCATTTTCTCTAAGCTAACTTTACACTAGTTGAGAGCTTAGTCCATTGATTTTGCTCCAGAAGCACATAAAGCAGGCATTAACTAGTAAAGTTGTAAGGAGGTCCTCTAGACCGACATTTAAATAATAGGTTATCAGACAAAGGCAGAACTTGCTCCAGTTACTGCCTCCTTTCTATGTCATGTGTATGAGCCTTCCTCTTTGATGTTTAAATACTCTTTGATTTTATGCAGTTCTCAGTAAAGACAGCCTCATTCCAGCCTTTTCATTAGTGTTGATTCCTACCGTGTTCCCACATCAGCAGCTTTTTATCAGAACTTTATAATACCCATATCCCACTTTCTGTTCAGTAATTCTGTTTATTCCTTGAGATTATCTTTTCCCTTATGGTGCATTTGTGTGCCGGTTTTGTGACTTGTTTACAAAGATTGCCTTAGTTACACATATGCTAATACAAGCTTTTGGATGAACTTTTTGGGCAATCATCTTGGGACTAGAACCTGCCACACCTTTCTTCTGAGTGGTGTCCTCCTTTGCAAACAGCTCCTTTCATAGTTTAAACTTTTTATGGGTCATACTACACCAGATTAAATCAGTCCCAGTAGTAATTTCTATGCCATTACTTGTGACATAACTTACTGCTGCTTGCTGTACACAGCAAGCAGATTTTTACTGTTGAAAGAAGCAGTACAGCTAAAACACTAGTCATCATCATATTATTATAAGGTATTCTAATGGTTAAGTTAGATCAGGTAGAGATTTTGTGTTGCGCTGTTTTCTGGTAAGATGGAACAGAGTATCAGAACTCTCTCTAGTATGTTGGAGACACACAGTTTTCACTCTGGATTAAAGTAGGAAATAAATTCACCTTGGCTGCACCGACTGAACAAAGGCTGAGCAAATGCTGCATTGAATCATGTGTTGTTCCTGCTCTGAGCCTAGGTGGTGGAAGGAGGTGAGAAAGAGGTCATCAAAACCTTATTATTGAAAGACTGATGTGCTCAGAACTACCTACTGGAGAAAAATCTGATTTCTGAGAGGACAGTCATCAGTGAAGAGACGCTTTGAGCTGGCTTTGAACTCAGGGTTTGTTCAGTTGCGCACCCAATCACCTTGTGTCACTGAGAAGCCCTAAGGTATCACTTCTGGTTTCCAGATGCCTCTCCAAAAGAGCAAAAACTTGCATCATATCTTGGTTGCCTGTGGAGTCTCAGATCGAACAAGGTGCCAACATACAAGCAACTGAATGGAGTCCATTGTCAACACAGATAATATGGTATGAGTCACGTTAACATCTAGTCTCAGGAGTAAATCGAAAAGCTAAAGAAAAGATGAGGAAAGGACTGTAGGCCCCTTTTTGTCCATTTCTCTCCAGTGAAAAGTTGAAGATACTGCATCTTGGCTATTATACTGAATTTAGACTATCAATAGCACCCCAACTTGAGAACAAACACTGTCCTGAAAATAGTGGTAAGATGACCTGTCATTATCAGCAGCTATCCTGCACTTTCTCTTAACTATACAGATGTAAAACAGAGGATATTGAAGTTGAATGTTGAGAGCTGTACTGGCAAGGCTCTTAGACTCAGAATTTGACAGATCTTTTGTTTTTAAAACCTGTTTGCAAAATCCAAGGGTTCTTTAAAAGGTTTATTTTCCCCTCAAGGAGTCTCAGCAATTGGTGCCAACAGGCTAACTGTCAAGTTCCAATATTTTATGTGTATATAGAGGAGGGCTGGATTAATGAAAAAAATTCATAAGAAAGCATTTCAGTGTTGAGATTTCCAAATGGTTTGTGTTAGTAATAAAAGAGTGGGGAGAAATCACTTGCAGTGTTTGATATCTGGATATTTAGCTTCTAAAATTTCAGTGTTAATTGGACTAATTCTAAGGCACGCCACGCTACTACAGCTTTGTGTTAAGAGAGATTATTAACCACTATAAACTCCAGGATGGGTGATGAATTGACTGCATATCATTATCAATTTTTAAAAAAACTTTCGAAGATTGAGACTAAAAACTTGTAAAAATCCAGAGCAATATATGAGGAACGATGGAGAAGGGGTAGAAAGACCAACAATCAAGTAATGAAGTGGTGGATGCAGTTGGAAACCAAATGGTCTGGGGTTATGTAAATTGAAGGGGCCTCTCTACAAAATAGGGTTGAGCTGGAATTGCCCCAAGGAGTTCCTGATAAAAAGAATATCCTCAGACATAAAAAGAAAGTGTTTAAGAGGTGGAAGCAGGGACAGGTGACCCAGAATGAATATAGGGACACTGTCCAAGCATTCAGGGATGGGATTAGGAGAGCTAAATCCTACCTGGATTTGAAACTGGAAAGGGACATGAAAGACAACAAGAAGGGCTTCTATAAGTACATAAGCAGCCCAAGGAAGGCTAGGGAAAATGTGACACCTGTGCTATATGGGGTAGGGGATCTAATATTAAAATATACAGAAAAGGAAGAGGTACTGAATGTCTTCTTTGCTGGTAAGACCGGCCTTCAGGAATCACAAACCGCTGAGATCAGAGGGGAAGTCTAGAGGAAGAAAGACTTACCCTGTGGGAAGGACGCCCAGGTGAGGGAACATTTAAAGAAACCGGACATACTCAAATCTATGGGCCTAGATGGGATGCACCCACAAGTGCTGAGGGAGCTGGACAATCCCATTGCAAGGCCAACCTCAATTATCTTTTAAAAGTCATGGCAATTGTGTGAGGTTTCAGAGGACTGGAAGAAAGCAAATGTTACCACTATCTTTAGGAAAGGTAAGAAGGAGGATCTGGGAGACTACAGCCTTACCTCGATCCCCGGGAAGGTGATGGAGCATCTGGATACTATTTCCAGACACATGAAATACAGGAAGATGATCAGTCAGCATGGATTTACAAAGGGGAAATCATCCTTAACCAACCTGAAGGCATCTGTGGTGGAATGACTAGTTTGGTGGATGAAGGGAGAGCAGTGGGTGTTGTTTATTTTGACTTTAATAAGACTTTTAACATAAAACCTTTAACATGTCTCCCATAACATCCTCATAGAAAAGATAATGAAGTATGGGCTAGATGAGTGGTCTATGAGGTGGACTGAGAACCGGCTGAACTGCCAGGCTCAGAGGGTAGTGGTCCCCCCTGCGTACAAAGCCCAGCTGGAGAATCACTGGTATTTTTCCCCATGGGTTGACACTAGGGCCAATACTATTTAACTTCTTCGTTAATGATCTGGGTGATGGGACTAAATGCACCCTCAGCAAGTTTGCAGATGACACAAAACTGGGAAGAGTGGTTGATACCTCAGATGGTTACGCTATTATTTAGAGGGACCTCAGCTTGTTGGAGAAATGGGCAGAGAGGAATCTCACAAAGTTCAACAAAGGGAAATGCCAAAAGTCCTTCTCCTGGGGAGGAATAACCTCATGCACCAGTACAGGCTGAGGGCTGACCTATGGAAAGCAGCTCTGCAGAGAAGGACCTGGGAGTCCTGTGGACAGCAAGTCGAACATATACCAGCAAGATGGCTTTGGGTAGAAAATGCCAACAATATCCTGGAATGCATTAGGCAGAGTGCTGTCAGCACACCATGAGAGGTGATCCTTCCCCTCTACTCAGCCCTGATGAGGCTACATCTAAAGTTCTGTGTCCAGAACTTTGTCTGGACTCCCCTGTACAAGAAAGGCATGGACATACTGGAGCAAGTCCAGCAAAGGGCCACAAAGATGATTAAGGGACTGGAGCATTTGTCTTATGAGGAGAGGTTGATAGAGCTGGGACTAACTATTCATCCTGGAGAAAAGAAAGCTCAAGGGGGAGCTTATAAAAGTTTATAAATATCTGAAGGGAGGGCATAAAGAAAATGGAGCCAGACTCTTCTCAGTGGTGCCCAGTGAGAGGGCAAGAGGCAACGGGCCCAGATTGAAACGCAGGAAATTCTATCCGGATGTAAGAAAACATTTCTTAACTCTGAGGGTAGCTGAAAACTGGAATAGTTAACCTGGAGAGACTGTGGAGTATCCAGCCTTGGAAACACTCAGAATCCAACTGGATATGGCCCTGGGCAACCCGCTCTAGCTTGAATAGGGTTGTTGGACAAGACGATCTCCAGAGATCCCTTCCAACTCCAGCTATTCTATGATTCTGTGAGATTCTGCTTCGGTATCCATTTATATGGATCTTATTAATCCCACATAAAATAGGACACATGGATTTTGAATGCTAATGACTCATTGGAGAATAGGGAATTTAAATGAGTTGGAATTAAAGGACAGCGAGCTAAGAACATCTGCTGACTTACCAGTCTTAAAATAAACTTCTGATAGTACTTGCATGTGCAGTCAAATCTGCCAAGCTTCAGTTATTTATTAAGTATAGTTGAAGACTTTGGATAATTTATTTACAAGAAATGGGTAGCATTCCAAGCAAACATATGACTCAAAGATCAGACAATCTCTCTTCTATTAGTCTAACGTCCCAGTCTTTCACTCACTGCGATCTTAAAACTGGAGCGGCTATAAATTGTACTGTTAGTTGTTTAGTTACAATCATTTTTCCATTTCCCTAAAATAAAGTCATTTTGTGGTTCTCTCACCAAAGAATTGTCTACTGTATAACCACCTCTATTATGAGCGTAAACGTTAAGACTCTGGTACATCATATTTTCTTCAGCCACTGAAGTCCTGCAACGTTTAACCAGCAATTTTCAAAAGACTGGCTCCCACCTACACCTGTGGAGGAATAACCCCATGCACCAATACAAACTGGAGGGCTGACCTACTGGAAAGCAACTCTGCAGAGAAGGACCTGGGAGTCCTTAGTGGGCTACTAAGATGATGAAGGGACGGGAGCATGTCTTACATGAGGAGAAGCTGGGACTGTTCAGCCTTGAGGAGAGAAAGCTCAAGGGCGGGATTGTATGTATAAATATCTGAAGGGAGGGTTTTAAGAAAATGGAGCCAGACTCTTCTCAGTGGTGCCCAATGAGGACGAGACGGCAACAAGCACAAACTGAAACACAGGAAATTCCAACTGAACGTAAGACGAAGCTTTTTTATTGTAAGGATGATCACACACAGGAAGAGGTGGCCCAGAGAGATTCTGGAGCCTCTAAGCCTGGAGATATTTAAAATCTTAGTGGACCGTCCTGGGCAACCTGCTTATGTGGTCCTGCTTGAGCAGAGATCTTGGACCAAACGATCTCCAGAGGTCCCTTCCAACCCCAGTGATTCTTTGATTCTTTTTGTTTCCCTAACAACAGATGCATGTGTCCCTTTAAAGGCCGGAAAGGAAAAACATCCTTCTCTATGCTTCTAGTATGATAGCCAAGTGTTTTTCTTGTGAAAAATGTGATTCATCTGTTTACACAGGAATGCCAGATTTTAAAAAATGGTGCCTGTAGACGCAGTTTGACAGCCATGTAGCCGGCTGCGTTTTTCAAAGTGCCGAGTTTGTCTCCCAGAAGCACAGTGAAGTATTGGCCAGTATTGTTTATATAACCATGAATTTCAGGTGAATAAGGTGGTTCCTTTACTATTTAATTCTTGTATATTATTACATATTACTTCTCTTGTGCTGTTTCACTATTAGCCTGAGCCTTGTGCAAGCATTTGCATCACTGAAGTGAAACATTTTTTCTGCTTTCTTCAGGAGAAAGGAAAAGGAGTTACAGTGAATCAGACTTAGAAGGTAGAAAGGAAAAAAAAAAAAAGGCTCTGGTGAAGGAATTTATGCTGTAAAGCAGAATTAGGACTCTTAAAAGCATGCTTGATAACTAGGGCTAGGTAACAAAATCCTTACCCTGTCTTACTTCAAAGTCCTCCTCTTTTTATTACCATAACTTTAAAATACGTTCTCTGCTTCATTTGCTCTGACAGGACTGAGTGTAGTTTTTTGTTAACTGTGATCCAGAAAAAGGGATGTTCCCACACGTACATTTTCTGATGAGCCGAGCCATCAGTGTTAGGCTCCCAGTCACATTCAGTTCTTGCCCTTACTCTCTTTTAACATATGACTACCAGAAAGATATCAATCAGCTTCTGTGTCATAGCTGAATGGTTACAGCACTGTCTCCACAATTTTCAGAGCCAGGTTTCATTTCCTGTTCAGTCTGAAAGGGTTCAAATTCAGAAATGCTCCATCCTAGGGAAGTTTCCCAAGTCCTGGGCTGAGTTGCGAGTAGACAGACACTGCTACATCCCTCCTTTTAGAACTATATCTATAAGCAAAACAATGGAAGGTTTATGGGATTAGCAAGCAAAACTCTAAGAATTACCCAAGAAGTTTGGTCGTTCAGCTGAAAATGAAGAATTTTGTTTTGCATCCTATCTCAGTTCCTGTTTAAACATTTTGCAATAAGCAGCTTCTAAATGAAATATAGAAATCAGAGCTCAAAACATTATGACCTCTTGAACTCAGCACTCCTTTTAAAAGCACCTCTGAGGTGGTGGTGATGATACCTACTCGAGGGTGAGCCTGCTTGCTTAACAAGCAAGAAGCCTGTGTTGCAGGTCACTTTACTGATTAAAATCTCCCTGCAGTCCAGAAGATTGCCCGCAAAGACAGTTTAGGTCTTTTGGAAGAGATTAACTTTTTTTTTTCCAGTTGGTTCAATGTCCAATTCACAGATTAAAGACAAATACAAGCAAAATGAAGCTTTCTTTGCATTACAGCAGTTTGAAAAGTGGTAAAGACCTAGTTTCTATTCTATTTTCTGTGATTATTTCTATTTTTTTATCCCAGTGACTCTTCAATGTAAACTGCATAAACAGCTAAACAGATCAGGAAATTGAACTCAGATGTAAGTTTGAATCCTCTGAGGTGAAAGAAAGTGTAAAGCCATGAGAACCTCCCTTTTGTTGGAGAGTTCTCTGAGCACTCAGCTTTCATGAAAAAATTGACATATCACTGGCATAGCACAATTTAAAAGACCTGAGCCTTTTTTTTTTTAATAGTGTTTTCATGGATCTCTAATCTTAGGTGGCTATGAAGAACCTCCAGCCTACCTCTAACTCAGACCTTAGACTGGCTGGTAAAAAAGTGGGGTTCAGGTCCATACTTGTGCTGAATATTTTTGACAAGATGCTCTTAGGTGCTTTTGCATTTATGGTGCAGGTTCTAGATTGCTCTAACAGGACACCTCACTCTCCCCATGCTCCGCATATAGACCTGGCAGCTAATTCAGGACACGGCCACCCAGCTCCTGGGGCCAGACACCTAGAAGCTGTCTAACTTCTAGAGGTTAGACAAAAGGTGCCTAGCCTTGAGGGTGTCTGACCCCTTCATTAGCCCAGGCTCCCCGCCTTGCATCTGTCTCCTCACCTGTAGGACAACATTAATCCTATTTACCTGCATATTCTGAATATATTTGCACAGTGCTTTGAAGAATTTGCAATGCTAATTTACAGCAAAAGCATAATTAATCCCAATGCAAAGTTCCTGATCCTCATTAAGGTGAATAATATATCTGCCTGGTATAGTTCATTTTGCATTAAATGATACAGCTACAGCAAATGCTACAGCTATAACACATGTTACAAGGTAAAGATCAACAGAAAATAATTTTATGTGCTGTATCATTAGCAAATCACTGATTCTTTCTCCCGATCCGAGGCAGCCATCTCAAGAAGGGAAAAGTGTTTCCAGAATTACAGTAAATTAATCCAGCAGTAAACATGTAGTAAAAAATTCCTGGGTTCGAAGAACATGGCTCTTCTGCTGCAGAAATCTGCCAAGGTAGTTGGGAAAAATATTTGGATGCAGCCGGAAAATATCACAAATAACATAGGAATCTAATAACCGGAGACAGACTTTTTAAGCCTTTGCTTTTTCAGTGTATGTGCATGAAGGAGAAAAGGAACTAAAAGACAATTGGTGCACAGTAGAAGTGAGGGTGGCCTTAAAAGTACGGATTCCTTGAGAACCTGAATTTGCATTTGGGCAATCATCAGACTGTTATCGCTTTGCCTAGCTGAAACAGTCCATCCGAGACAGGTGGAGGTCTTTATTGGTATGCCACACGTCGTGATTAAACCACATACAATTTAACAATTTTTTAAAGTAGACAAACTAAAAACTCAGATGCTCAGCTGGTTTAAATCATTATTGATCCATGGACGTCACCAGGCCTTGGCCAACAAACACAAGCTAAGAATCGTGCCCTCTGTGTTAGCATTTCATCCAAGCTCACCTTGGACTCGTTGCAAATGAGGTGTGGGAAGGTGAGGATGGCTTAAAAAGCTATTCTATTCCCTTTGTTCTGAGGTGCCAAAGTGGCTCCTCGCCCAATCTAGGAGCAGCCTACTGGATGTAATGCCTTTGCTGGCTGCGGCAGCTCAGCCGCTTTCAAATCGGTAACACATAGGGAACCTCGGAGGGAAGCAGCAGAGTGAGGAGGTGGAAAAGGTGATAGGAAGGATGCTCAGGTAATTAAGGAAGGAAATCTGAGTGCTATTGTAAGCGCTGACACAAACTTTCCTATAAACAGTTGGCGAATACTATTGGCTTCTAACCATTGGCCCATATTTTTCCAAATCATCCACTGACTTTTGAGTGTCAGTATTTGATTTTCCATCTGAGTCACTTCAGGGAATAATTTTAAAGCCATTCATTCATCCATTCGTTCTCCTATTCCATTGCCTCTGTAAAAGCACCAAAAAGGTTCTACTATTTACCGCAATGTCTTTTTGGATCTCTGCGCTCCATCGCTGTTTTTTCACCCTTGGAAGAAAAAAATAAATAAATACAGATTTCTAAGCCCTTTCTTTCTCAAAGGTGGCTGACATCTGGATTCACAGGATGTTTTTTATTAGTGACGACCATCCACTGATATCAAAACAAACTGCTTGATTCTTGTTAATTTTTTGTCACATATACAAGGAGCCCCTCAGGTCACAGAGTGCATTTATTTGTTGTGTAACTTTTTCCTTCAAAGCAGTTCTTTCTGTGAGGAATCCTATTGCTACAGCTTTCTCTTGGCCTTTGCTTTCCACTCATTTTATTCTTTTATTTTCTTTCAGTTGCCATTATTAGTGTGGCTTGTTTTGGTGCCTCTTCTCTTACGTCAACTGGTTCTGGTTCCCATAACTGTACTGGTTCCCATAACAATTACCCTGAAACAAACGGACCCACAAATTGATAAGGAAATGGACATTTTATTTTTGCTTTGGAAATCACAAATTTTTCTTTTCTGAGATACATGGCCAACACACAGGGTACTTTATCCTAAATCCATTCAAATTCATGGCACTCTTTCCAGTGAGAAGCTTCTAAGGAGGAACTGAGCTGCCTACTTCCCTCAGGAGAATTCTAAAGACAAAATAAAGAATTATTTATACATTCTCTCTTAATAGAAATCAAACAGTCTAGATATGATTTTTTTTCCTGAGTTTTATTTACATAAATTGAATGAAGTTTTACACTTGGGATGAACTGTTCAAGCACTCCCATATGCAAATTCATGGCAAGTTTTCACAGTCTTGGGGTAACTGTGGTTACTCTTTAAAAGTTACAGTAACTTGCTATCTATATCTTAAATTCTGTCATTCTATCAATAGAAGCACTGGTATGCCACAATTTTAAGTGATTAAAAATTGACATTTGTCTGTTATCCAGAAATATTTGAAAGTTAGCACACTGCCTGATAGATAGAAAAAGTGCTGACAGATTTATATGAGGCACTACTGTAGTCTGACCCATTTCTATTACGTTTACTGGCAGCAGTGTAGTATTCAGATTTAACATGCACAATTCCCAATAAAATCAATGCAAGCTATTTCAGTGGAGTCAGCAGTAAGTGCACATATTAACCCAATGTGTTAAACATATGCATAGTTAATTACACCAAACAAGACTGAACAAGCTCACACAATCTCTCACCAGGTCGTCACTGAGTGCTCAGAAAAGGGCCGGCTTTTTGTTTGTGTGAATCGGTGCAGCTCTATTGGCAGAAGACCTGCCTGGTTGTGTCCTGGCTGGAGATTTAGTCCTAGGGCTGGTACAAATTGCATATTTTCCTTCAAGAGTACTGGAAACAACTCACAACTCCCAGTCTTTTTGGTTCTTTTGATACTTCTGAAAAGGAGAGCAAGAGACAGGGACAGAAGATGAAAATTAAAATAGACATCCTCAGACTTAAAAGTTAGATTTGGATGTTGACTCTTCTGGCTTGTCCAAAGGTTAGTAGCAAAGTCAAGATGAGTATTGAGGCTTCTCTGGTTCTTCTCAGTTATGGTCAAGCTTTTATTTCCTAAAGAGTACACCCCTTTCTTCAAAAAGAATTTCAGTAGAAGGAAGAAAACTATGTCTCCTACCTGTATGTGTTTCATATAGTGTTCTGATATTTCATGCACTAAAACTTGTTTTCCGTTCAAACTGCCCCCTTAAAGTCAATGGAGCTTACAATGGATAATTACTAAAATAATGTAGCTCTGAATTTATCCCCATAATTGTTTCCTGAAAATGTGCATTAGGAGAAGAAAGAGACACTGAGTATATAGAAGGTGAAGATACATATACATCCCACTTTTATTCCAATGGCTACACATTATATATTGAAATATGCCTGAACTGTTTTTATGTTCTGTTCTGAGATGATATGCAGTGATAGCTTTCAAGGGGAGAGAAGGTAGAAGGAAAGACATGCCAAATATATGCAGAAATGAAAACATTTCCAGACTGGAGCTTCCTTATTTTTTTAGCATCAGTCCTAGAAAAATATGTATTTTGGCTAGCAGGCTTTGCTTAAACCTACTTTGAGGGCAACCTTTACTATGATCACAAGCAGCCAAATACAAGCTGCTATAATGCTACTGATTACACTGGTTTATGTCTCTGTTGAATCTGGCCCATGATAACTACATAACTGTGTAATTAATGAAAGCATAAATTAAGCAATAAAGTTACTAAACTGAATCATAAGTTAAGCCAGAGGAAGAAATGTAAGAAAGTCTAACATTAGACTGAAAGATTTAAATGAGAGACAATTTTCCACTTTTAACAACTGGAAATGAAGTATATTTCTCACTTCTTTGAAATACAGATTTTTTTGCTTAACCTTATATACTTTTAACATATATAAATCATGCTAAGTGCTTAATTCTGTAATGTGTATAACAGCACACAAGTCCATTTTCCTTGTGAACTGCTAGTGTAAAAAAGGTTATTTTTTTAATCATTGACTTAGTGTATTTATACATTTTTATATGAACACACACATATAGGAGACAATTATCAGGCACATTTTACTTTAAAAATGAAGCATTCTGTAGTTTATTCCTTAATAGATAGACATTTGCCAAGAATCAGTCTCATGACTGATTTATCATTTTAATATGTCAACTTCTACTTTCAGGAATGTGCACTTATTGGAGGGGAAAATAGAATTTCCTGTGGAATTGACAGTGTACTAGTATGAATACTCTTCTGAAAAATACGGTGTCGAGGAGCCATGCAAACATTTTGGGGAAATGAGTGTACTGGCTTGTATGCCTGAGGACATATCTGACCATCAGGCACCCAGGTGTGTTTTATTGTGTAGTGTTGAACAAGGGCTACCGTGCAGGTCAATAAATGTCATATACGATATCAGAGATCAAAACTGATATCCAACTGTTAAGCTGTGTTTTCAATAACACTCCATAGTCCACTCTTCCTGTCAGGCTATTTTGAGTTTTAATAATGATATATTTTTCCTAAAAATCCAGATGGAATTTATTAAGATTTGGACTATTATAGCATTATGAAAATATGACCTTTTCTTTCTTAAGGTTATGTTGCTTTCTTAACTCTTTACACCATTAATCCTATGCTTCTTATGACCATGTCAAAAAAAAAAAAACTTCCCAAAGAAAAAAAGGAAAGACGTTTAAGGATGTAGTGATGTACCAGAACGCTGCAGAAGCCTGAGTCCTATTTTGGCTCTGAGCACAGTGCCACTGGGACTTTGATAAAGCTATTTAGCAATTCATATTTTTAGGTTGTGACAATTAGGAATTTACCACCTGACACTGAAGTGATATGTTTGTTGATTTGGTAACATGAAAATAGGAACACAAGCTTTCTTGAGCTGTCTACCTGGAAGCTGTTGGAGACACAGAAATATCACCTAAGTAATTTATAAAGGTGGCCCAATTATTTCTCCTCTCATTGAGGAGATTCCTACTCAAAAGCATATGACATGCAAATATAAATTCAGTGAGTTAGCACTAGAACTATCAGCTTTTCCTGTACAAGTATTAGGATGAATTCTTACAATGACAAATGATCCCTGTGTGTTGTCCATAATCCCAAATGGAGCAGCAAAGTATTTGAAGGGTTAGTGTTCCAAGCAGAAAAGAAATTTCAGCTGTTCCAGAGCAATAAAATTATGTCATAGTTGCAGTTATTCAAAAGATCCAGGACATGGAGGTATTTAACGTAAGTGAGGGAGAATGAGTCAGATCCTCAGCTACTGTGATTCAGTGCAATCGCACAGGGTGGATTAGATTAGCCAATTAAAGACATGTGGTCTTATACTCAAGAGGCTGATAATCAGAAATGATTAAGGAACAGAGAGCTTTGCCCTTAAGACTGGGTGTCATCTCACATAAATTTAGTTTAGAAAGCTGTGCATGAGCAAGTCAGCTGAGGAGCAGCTTTCTTAGGACGAGATAAATAGTTGCCTTATGATGCATATCTTGTTTCTTTGGATATCCAAAGTGTCTGGGCATCTAACTTAGGTCGTGTACTTTAGAGTATTGTAACAAACTGTTATAAGCTCTATCCCCAAAACATTAAATTTGTGAGAGAGTGTGGAGTACTAAATCCAGTTTCTAAGAAAAGATGCCAAAATTAAAAACTATAGCCTCTCCACACCCCCCAAACCCTAGATAAAATAATCACCATGAAAAATTACCAAGTTTATTATTATTAGGAAGGCAAGCACTGGATAAAGGCATTTCTTCTGATTTTGCCATTGATCTGTGTTTCTTAATCAATTAATCCTGAATAAACTTGAGTTTGCATAACTAATTTGGTGGTTGAACAGGATAACTGAAAATCAGACAAAAACTGAAAAGGAGAAAAACTGGTTAAGGTGTCACCAAAACAAACATGGTCAAAAAAATGTGTTAGTACAACAAAGCGAAAAATGAAATTTTAGGTTAATCTGTTGTTAGAGTTTTTTGAGGTGGGACTTATATTTTTATTTTCAATTAAAAATAGCTTCCATATTTAAATTATAAAATTTTTAAAGTATTTTTCTTCAATTTTATTTCATTTCCAAGCAAAATATTTTTGACATCTTGGAATGATGTTCTTTCATTGAGAGAATATTGCAAAAAAGTTTTACGATATTTCAAAAGTCTGCCCATATGTCCCCCACCTCTGGTTTCCTTTCCTTCCTTTCTTCCTCCCTTTTCTTTTTTCCTCTTTCCCCTTTCCCTGTTGCTGCTAAAATATGTAAAATAACAGATTATTTTAATGAATACACACATTTTAACTCCACAGAAACTGCACATTTGGGGTGATTTTACTACCTGATGAAAAAAGTATCCAAGTTTAACTATAACCACTGAAAGCAGTGAAGAGAAATCAGAGCAAGTATCAGCACGCACACACACACACACACACACACACACACACACAGAGTATAGACTCAGCATTGTTATTGCTCATTTTTTTATTCAAATTTTTAATAGAAAATGAAAAAAAAATGTTTGCAGATGATCCTTATTTTGACCAAGTGGATGGCTGGGACATATGTGGCTTGGTCACAGGAAGAAACCTGACTCTGGCACCTGTATCTCTCCACACAGGTTAGTGGCTGCTTCTGTGACCTGAGCTAGATGCTTTTGAGCTTGTTTGGGTATCTCTGTACTGCATTGCTGTCCATCATGCAGACCTATTTTAAAAGAGATTTATGCATATGTGCCTTTCAAGCACTTTTCCAAATGACATGACTTTATGCTTCTTTCCAGATTACTTGGAACAACTTGGCAGTTAAAGGGGTGTTTGTAAATTGCTTTATAAAATATATTTCCTGTTGCCATCTTGCTCCTTCTGAAAAATACATATTTAGGCCATTTTTGTCAGCACCATGTACACTGGGTCTTGTTTAAAACCTGATAATTAGATTATCTGAGAAACTGGAACGTTTCCAAGGCAGCCGTTTCAAGTTTCTTGGTAAATAGAATCTGTATAATGTATATATTTGTGAAATGTATATTATTTACTTTATAAAGTCTTCTGATCTTCCATAAATCCATGTTTACAGAGTAGATTTTAATGCACTGTATTCTACTTCTTAGGAGCTAGCCTATTCATCTCTTTAATGCCACACATGTAGCCACATGAAAAAAGTCCATGAAGGATGTCTTTGAAGTGAAGCCATTGGACATATGATGGACCTGCTTTTCAAAGTGAGAAATACAAAATGTCACTGTTTATCTTCTCTGTGAAAGAACTGCAGTGCTTTGTTTGGGGTCTATCCTGATGTGAACACATGTTTGACACTCATTACTGTGTCCTGCTTTTTCTATAATAGAAAAAAAAAAAAAAAAAGAAAAAACCTACTCCTGTGAATGTATCTTGAGGTTTTTCTATTAGTTTATTTCTTTCTTTTTTATTATGCATCTTGGTTGAAACTTTGTAAAGAGAAATGAGAGTTTGCACAAGGCTTAGAACTGTATTTACGCCACTCCTGGAGCTCACTTAAAGGCATATCTACGCTAGTAGTTGCAGATAAACCAAGTTAGCTCTGCCTGCCTTAAGCCTGGAGCACAGCGGCTGATTGCAAGCCGGCTTGTGCCTGGAAGCAGTCTAGCCACATGCATGTGGTGGAGTGCCTGAGCTAAGAAGCCCCAATGAGAGAAAGATCTGCCTTTGCTTGGTTTCACAGTGTAGATATGCTGAAGTTCAGCAGTTCCTGTCTCTGTAGGCAAGGCCAATTGTAAATACCTGTCCTGACTCAACTGGAGGGAGTTGTAAGAGTAGTATTACTCTTCCACTCATGAGACTAGCCATCATGGTGTAGCTTGCCAGTATCTCAGAGGAACATGCATGTCAGGACCAGAAACTGAAGACAAATGTCCTGTATAGCCCTTAACCATTATCTCAGTGTGGGATATCCAGAGGAAGCTAGTTAAAATCAAAGAAACTTTTTTTTTCTTTAAAGAACATAGAACAGACTGATAAAGGAGGTAGGAGACCCACAGCCATCCTCCTGTTTAACAGGCATTTGTCCCTTCTGCATAGCCACTCAAGAACAGAGAGTGCCGTTAAATATGATGCCCATGCTCTGAAAGAACACTACAAAATTTTAAGCTTCTGATACACAACACCTCAAAATTGGCATAAATTCAAAATCTAAGCTTTGATATAGATCCAAATTTTGTACTGTTCTTCAATAAGCTAAACCAAGGACCTCTCTCCTAACATCTGTGGATATTGGGGTATTTGAAATCCAACTCTAAATTCCATCTTAAGCCATACTCTAATGTAAACAAAGTTAATGGCTTGTCAGCATGGGGTTATAAAGCAATGTGGGTACTGTCATAATATTGATATAAGGAAACTTTGAATATATAGCCATTTTTCTGAATATAACAGTGGATTTTGCTCTTAGAAAAAGTCATTAAATCAGTATGTCCAGGTTATGTAGCAGCCAGAGAAAATATACAATTGTGGCAGCCAAAAAATTACATGGAAAAGAAGTTGTATCTTGACCCATTGACTTTACACAGCTCCAAACAGTAACTGCCTTTTTATGTTATATCATGTAGGTTGTATAACCACGTGTTACAGCTAACAGGCAGCTACGACTGTAGGGAAAGAAGGAAAAATGTACACTTGACCTACAATACTCAGGGTACTGCTGGAGTAGTAGACAGATAGAGAGCTTGTTCTGCATGGCCAGGAGGATGGGAGAAATCAGAAAAAGAGATGTTGTTCTGGAACTCGTCATCTATTGTGGTTTGCCACCAATGAGGAGTTATTCCCAGCAGTATATCATTCATTATTGGATGAAGATTGGTTAAAAGACTCAAGTAGAATTTTTCAGGTGCTATATTATGAACTTGGGGTTCAGTTATTGTTTTTCATCTAAAATCTCTGTTTGCAAATTAATACATATCATTCCTAAGGATTATCTCCTTAGGATGTTAACACAACAGAAAACAATTTGTTTTGTGCAGTCTTAATGATCTCCAAGTGTTCGAAAGTGAATTTAATTTACTTTGCAATGATCGGTACAAGCTATGCTTATTTAAGTATTTCTGTCCATCTCTGCAATCAATTTTTCTAGCTCCTAATTTATATGAATCTTCTCTGATTTCCTCCAAATTTGAGATCAATTTGTAATACTGAAGGGGCAAAATTCATGTATTTTATACTTAATAATCCTTATGCATCTTCATTTTACATTTTTAATCCATCTTTTCAATTAGAACCTGTGGCCTTTAAATAACTTGTTTCATACAAGACATCAGCTGTTCAGCCAGTATAAAATAATAGTGTGCTTGGACACATAATCATTTTATTAAGTTGTCTGAGATATGCTCTGAAACCTCGCTCAGCCTGTAACACTGTTCTGATTTATACCAGTAAATAATCTCAGTATTCATTTCTGTATTCTGTTAAACTCAAAGATACGTGTGATGGGCCAAGTTCAGATAAAGATTTAAACTGAATTTGGAGTTAAGGAAAGACAAAATGTGAATCCTTTCCAAAAGTTTAGCAATGATTTGTATTTGGGTAAGAACCCACACCCGATTAAGTTTAAGTATTTTGACCTGTTTGCTGTTCTGTTGTATAGAGTAGCTCGATCATAAGAACTTCATTTGTGCTGTTAGTCTACCCCATGAAAACAAATGATGTTTCACCCGTATTGAAGACATGATGAATAGATCATAACACAAAAGTCATGCTAATATTTAGAGAGAAAGGTCTGCACATCTACATACCCAGCATGTGATACTATGGAATCCTGATATTTTAAAAATTACTAAAACTACAAACTTACAGGACGTGCCTCAGGGATAAGCACAAATTTCATGAGAGGTAAATTTATTATTCTGACTTAGTTAAAGATGAGATTTAATCTTTCTAGAGTAGTGTGAGCAAATGCAGTGGTAATATAAAACCATGGTAGAAATTTATATTTTTAATGCGGTTGAAAGAAATAATAGTGAAGATTTGAAGACTTCTCTCCAATGTACACATCTGACATGGAGCAATCTATGCAGAATTTATTCTCCTTTCTGAACTGGGATCCTCTGAAGCCTCTGGGCTTGTTCAGTCTCACCGGATGTGATTGCTTCTAGACACTCACCTACAGTATCTGCCTTAACATACATCTTAACTTGTGTCCAGACACTGTGCCTAATTTCCTTCGATTGCAGTTAGCTTTAAGAAAACTGTACAGATGTATAAGTGCTTTACTATACTAGGTCAGACTGCCCAAATCAAGCACATAGTAGATCTGCAGAGTGAGGGATGAAAAGGGTTGATGCCACTAATTCTGTAACATGACAGAGGTCACTAAGGAAAATCTAACAAAGCCAGAGCTGATCACTTCCAACTTTTGTCATTGCTTTCTTCAACAACTTTGATATATTTTCTACCAATTTATACAACGCTCTTTGCAAGCAGATATAAGAGCATCTAATGAAGAACTTATGCTAGCATAGATAAAATATCTAATAATGACTGACATATTGATGTCTCTTGAAGCTCACTTGAACCTTGACTGAAATGTTCAATCTTTAAATTTTGCACGCCATCTAATGTATTTTCCTGAATATAACTACAGAGAAGGTGCACTGAAGGCAATAAGGTATTTCAAAAGGTGCTGCCACTATTATGTGGATCGTAAGATGATGTTTTTAAAACCCTGACTAGATTATAACATTTACTTGTTTCATCTTGTCCAGTATTTCTCACTTTTTCTCCTACATTGTCATTCACCTGTAACTTCCATTGTTTAATTGCAGTAACACATGTGCTTGCTGTTTAATATGGATTATCTCCACATCATAATTGGGTTTGCTCATCTAAGAGTATAGGAAATACTACACTGGATTAGACACAGAGTCCCCCAAATTCTCCTGCTGATTGTCTCCAGTATTGGGAGTCTGGAGAAGCTGTAAGAATTCCTGGAGAGGAAAAGGTGGGTTAATCTACCCTTCTCCTTTCTCTCCTTCTCTCTATGCATGTGGGTTAGTCTCATCCTAACCTCTGATACCTAGAAATTGACTCAAGTACAAAAGCACCACATAGCCAGGGATAATGGTTTTCTTCGGAAAACCACCGTGCTGCTTATACATTGCAAAACCACAGACAAAGCCCATACTAGTGAGGCTAAATTCTGACGCTGGCTGCTAAGTGTAATTCTTCTTATGCAACTTCTTAGTTTGTTTAAGCACAGTTAATTATCAGGTATTCTGAAGTGTCATTAAACAGTACAATGCAAAGTAAAGTTAGAGCATAGGTTCGTGTTTTATATAGATGTCTAAAGTTAAGGAATTATGAATAAGCTCCCTAATTACTCTGAAGTACAGATGGAAGCAATCTTCACAAAATTATAAATAATCACTATGCTGTTGATTGCAACAAGTGGAATTTAAGCTTGCCAATCAGTCTCAGAAGTTTAATTAAATGTACTAAAAAAGCAATTTGATACTTTTAAAGACAAACTGTTGTATGGCACTGAAGCACATCAAAACACCAGTTAGGTTTGCAAAGCAATCTGCACTCTTGATCTCAGAAATGCCAGCATTCCCAGTTTAGAAATTTTATGCTTCGCAAGCCTTGAATAAATATAAGGCTTGACTTCTGAAAGTATTATTTAGGTGAAGACATATAGGTTTCTAAATAACTTTTTGGATAAGCAAGGATTACTCTCAGGCATTACAGGTCCACATGCTTAACCAGCCTAGTAGTTTTGTGTAATACTGAGAGAACAGACCCTCTATATTGTAGGAAACAGTAAGATGTGCCAAGTGTCGTAAGGCAGGTTTAGAATTTGTGGAGCAGTTGAGGAATATAAAGGCACTTATGTTCAAGATTGTCCCTTGGCCCTTCATGACCTTCTGGATCTGTGAAGCTAAGCTTGGGGTAAGTAAAGCGTGAAGCATAAGACTTTGGCAGAATCTTGGCTCCATCCCTCTTCAGTGAGCCGTCAGCCCTGCACAAACTTACACAAGCTGGTACTTTTGCTCCTGTTAGATAAAGTGTTCTTCAAGTAATGTAGCTGAGCAATACAAGGCAACTGCAATGTATGGTTTAGTAAGTAACGCCTAGATCAAAAAAAGGACTTATCTTATATCCAGTCTTAGGTATCTGAGCTAGGATTTAAATGAAGCTGAAGTACACAAGTTGAAAACTGCAATACAAATAAACTTAATGCAGATGCCACCAAGCCCCACATTTAACTGGTGAATCCCTATTTGGGGCTGTATTTCTGTTCCAGCTTCAGTTGGGAACAGTACTAACCTGATAAACTGGGAAATCAATTTCCTATACATGTACGTCTGGAGCCTTTTAGGGAGATGAGGTATCCTATTAAGTCTCTTTCTTTCAATCCAGAATGGCATGGGCTTTCTGTAGGTTTACGTGTGTCTCAGAAACCTCTGGGCATCTCAGATCAGCATGCCTTGAATCAGCTAGGCCACTGAACTGAGGCCTCTGTGTCCACTATCTGTGTGAAGCTGATCAAGGCTGAGGCAGAAAAGGTATTTCTCCACCTAAGCCTTTGACAGACAGGATATGGCACATTAGGGTGCATCTAATGCATAAAGAGATTATGCCTCTTACAAAATCCAGCCGAGGTAAATCTTGATGTATAGACATAAGCTGAGTAGATAATTGCAGAGGCCACTTCTAATACAATAAAGTATCACTTAGGTCATTGTCACAGGAAGTAAGGAAACTGACTTCCCCTCCTTCCTCGGGCAGAGGAGATCAGACCCATATTTCCCACTTCCCAGGAGAGTGGCTGTCGACCCAAATTTATGTTAGGAGGGCTAATAGGGAAGAGCATAGACATCTCATATATCTCCAGTGGGGAAAAAGACTGAGAGTGAGAGATGTCAAAGAAAAAAGGCGTAACTGTGTAATTTAATGGTTAGAGCTTTTAAAGAAAAAAGGGAGTCATAGGCTTTGTTTCCTCTTCAAAGCCCTATTCTGTGTTTTCCAGTAAACTGCAATTGAGTAAAATTAGACTAGAAGTCAAAATTCCTTGTTATCAAGTGATTGTCTCTACTCACAGTGCCAAAGGGTTTTTTTTTGTTTGTTTTGGTTTTGGTATGTTATCCCTCTCTCTGGCCTGTAGAGCTGTAATTTCTTTAAAAGGCGAAAAACAGCTTCAGCAGGAAGGGCAGAGAGTGTCCTGCTCTGTATCTGTGTTTGGTGCAGAATAGCGAACACCAGTGTGAGGACTGAGGGAACCCCTGAGAATAAAGGGTAACATAGTCTGGCCACACACTGAAAACGTTACCCAACACCATCCTCAGATAACACTGAGTGCGACTCATCGGCGCAGTCAGCTGCAGGATTTTCCAATGTTGCAGCTGTCCTGCAACTTATGTTACCTGCGCGTACCACTGTGTAAATGAAATAGCCTTTAGCTTTACATGGCCTAAGAGGACCTGAGATGTAGCTATGCTGGACTTAATTATGCCTAATTACTCCTAGTAGGGTAAATGCGGGGAACCATGAGCTTGGCTTTGGTCAGGTGTTCCTCCTGAAGTAGCTGGCAAGCACAAGGTATAAAAATGTTTCACCTTAACTGCAGGTGTAATGTTGCTACTTCAGATGGCTGAGATATCGCAAATGAATTATTTTTCCATTGGAAAAGTTTTGATTCCTGGAGGGCTAGCAAGGTAAAAAACCGCAGATCAATTTTTTTGTCATGAAAATTGTAGGATTTAAATATATTTCTGCAACTGTATCTTTAAAGCTGCAGTACATGTATTTTTAGATGAACATATGAAAATGGTTAAATTTGTAATTACAGAAAGTAAGTATGCAGTTTAAAAAATGTGTGGAAAAGATTGTTTGTTTCTCATAGTACCTCCCCGGTTAACTCCAAGAAAGTAACCTGCAATTGCAAGACCAGCTTTTGAAGCACACCTTAGGCTTTTCCATTATACATTAACTCTGTAGCTGGATGTAGCATACCAGAAGAGTTTTTGGATGCAGTACAAAAAATAGACAAGAAAGTAACGAAGTTGGAATTTTCTGAAAGATCATATTTTCAGATCTGCCTTGCAGGATATTTGGCAATTTCTTTTCTCTGTAGAAGTGGCTACATAATAAAAGTACAAAGTTCCTTTGATCTAAAAAATCTCTGTGGGATTTAATAATTTATATCAGAATTTAACAGCACAGTGGAAAACCTTTTTATATACTGGAGTCATTTTGCTTCTCTTTGTCAGATCAGCTCTGCTTGAAACAGAGACTTGCTGTTAATGGAGCTGTACTATATTACAATGTCTCAGACATTTTGGTGGCTTTCATTCTACCATATTTTGCTCTGGTCTCTGTTCAGCAGAGATCTTAAACACATTCTTAAATCCTATCATTTCAGTGGGACTGAAGCCCATGCTTAAATGTTTGGTAGAAACTGGGCCAGAATATAGACTCTTCTTTCCAATGCTTTTGATGAAGAAAAATATATTGAGACAGAGCCTGTTCTTTCATTTTCAGTAGTACCTTATCCCACTGAACTGAACATGAAATAAGGCACAAATGTGAAGGTGAGAAGGAAAAAAGAAAATTTGTCGTCCTTAGCTGTGTGAGTGTACAGTAATGGATCTGGACATGTTTGACTTAACTTACAGAATAGATGCCTTCATTTGAGATATCTCTATTTTCTTTAGAGTTGGTGGGTAGGAATATGTACTTGTACAGCTCAATTTACACCTTCCTAATATAGATGCCTGAAGCAGTCCAGACAGATCATACTCCGGAAGTGGCCATTCACTGCCTGACCTGTGAAGAGAGCTTGCACACAGGCAAGCTTAGACACATGGTAGGTGTCTAAGGCTGACTGATGAGATGACTCACATCCCATGGAGCGGTAAGAGTAGAGGGGAAAAACTTACTAGACCAAGGTTCACTGTGCCTATCATCCCATCTCTGAGACCGGGCAGTAGCAGACACTTCGGCAAAGAGAAAAGTCACAAAGGCATATACAAAAATTCCTTGGTCTGGCAAGTTTTCTAGTAATCAGTGGTTTCAAAACTTCCTGATACAGAATTTCTTTTTGGCTTATCATGTTTAATAACATCAGTTGATTTACCCTCCCTCGGTTTGTCCCGTTTCGGTATTCATGAATATTTCTGACCTCCATGAAATGCTATGGCAATGAGTTCTATAGTATAATTATATGTTGTGTGAAAAAAGTGCTCCCTTTGGATCTATAGCTCACTCCTTAATGATTTCATTATATGGCCGGTAGTCCTTGTGCTAAGAGATGGAGTGAATATTCACTTTCTGTTCATGTGCTGCATACAGTCTATAACTTAAAACCCTCTATCATTTTCCCCTATCAGTCATCCCTTTCCAAAGCTTAAGAATCCTAGTGCATTTACTCTTTCCTCATACGGAAGCCATTCAGATCTAGCCACTATTGATGTGAACAGGGGTTTGCAAGATCAGGATTCAAGTGGGCTTAGTATAAAGAAAATCAATAATGGCAGAGGAACTAGATTTCCTTAGAAAAGTCCTTACACTAACACAGCGTGTTAAGCCACAAAATACACATAAATACTGAATATTTACTAATCATTGTAGAGCCTATCTATCTAATTGATTTGGCTCTTGTAGACACATTTTAAATAAAATTAATTTAAATCGGTTATTGTTTTGAGTATTAGAAAAACAAATCCCTTCAGAAGACGAAAAAATAAACATAGTATATTGCCTCTTTTTTTCCTCCATTTTTAAATATAAGACCCTTCAATTTGGAATGAAGATCATGCTGACTGGGGGGAATGAAATACGGTGGTCTTCATCTCTATGTTAACAGTTACAAATCAGCCAATATTTGGGGGTTATTTGCTCTTCTCCATGAGTAGGCAGATTGTTTTCAGAAAGGAATTGGTGGACTCAGTCCAATTCCTTGTTGAAAGGGGCATCGTTATTAACTCATAATATCAGGATAGAGCAAAGAATTGAAAAACGTGAAGGTACTTCATCTCCCTGGAGATGTTTTTGTGACCCTAACATGAGGAAAATCGGTGGCCTAGCTAAGCTTGCTTGTTCCTGTTATTTATTATCAGTATTAGTGCAGCTCCTAGAAACTCCCCTCGAAACCGGAGTCGCATTGCAGAAGTGTGTTGGTTTCCAACATATTTTATGCACACATCATTCAGTAAGAAGTGTGTTCTTCCAAAGTAAAACAAAACAATGTGTTTTTACATGATTCACTAAGCTTTGCTGCAAGAAATACAAAATAATTGAGCAAGACTGCAGTAACACTCCAATACTTTGTTATGAATTTTTGCTGTATTCAGCAGAATAAAATGACCCTGGTTCACAGACTCCCAAACCGCAACTTGCAGAAGTGAAATTACACTTTAAAAGATTTCTGTAGAGGACATAGCTCTAAAGATTGACTTTTTAAATGGGTAAAACTCATGCCAAGATAAAATGATCTAAGAAGGGATGCCCTTTTCTCCATGGTTTCTGACAGGTTCAAGTTGCTGCAGCTTTCTTCTCAAAGTTTATACTGGAGTATGATATCTCACAAAGTATTATCTGTATTCATTGCTTGAAGTAGTGTGGTGTTTAGAGCCCTGTTCCTGTTAGCTATATCAAGAGAAGAAGAACATTATTCCCTTCCCTAAAGAGTATCTGATTGAAATATAGACAAGAGGTGGACACAGGCAGGTGGGGAGTTCAGGTAAACAGACTGGTAAGCAAGTTGTGGTCTTGGTGCACCAGGATGCAAATCTCTGTCATGGAAACCTTCAGCCTTTGCAGCACAGCAGCGCTCTGCTGAGCCGCTCTGCTCACGTTGGAGCAACGTTCTTCACCCACACCCCTTCAGGTAGTGAGGGAGCAGTTACCAGCGGTGCTCCACAGCCATATAAAGAACAGAATAACAGTCTATGACAGAGGTGATGACAGTATGGGAAATGCTCCTGAGAACTGTAATTGTTAGGGCTAACTGCAGACCCAGATAGCTTTCACCTGTTGGACAAGAACGACCCAAGCGTCAATGGCTACTTCAGCTTCAAAGATAAGAGCGTGCTCTGATTTAAGAGCCTATTTCTGCGGGCAAGGCTGTGAACTCTTTACTGCTGCTAATGAGATCCATCAGCCCTTTGACACTAGTGGCACTAATTTCTGGATAGAAAGGGTAGCAATCTGACTCAGTAATTTTGATAAATTTGTGTTTGCGTACAGTCAATTTTTCATACATGCACATAAAAAAATATATGAGACTGGATTATGCTAAGATGCCTAGGATACCTCTGCTAATTTCAAGCTAATTCTGGGCTCACACTAACATAGGTAAGAACTGAGTGTGGTTCTGAGGATTCATCTCTCTAGAACCATTTCCTTATTATCAGTTTATGACTCAGTTTGAGTGCATCTATACATCGCGGCTCTCGTGTTTCCGGGTATGGTTCCTGCACCAATAACCAGCTGAACCAACCTGTATTACAAATGAATTGGATGGACAAGGAGAAATAATTTACTTTTACACAGAGGCAGGGAAAAAATATCCCATCTTTAAAAATTTATATTATAGAAAAAGTCACTCCTAGGCGTGCTGCATATTAAATCTGACAGGTCTTTCTTAAACTGCCTTAAGCTGGGTGGAGTGCAAAGGTGACATCATTTAAATGCAATAGCACAGTTCACAAATTCATGGGGAGTGAATGCTCCCTTTTCTCTCTAACTTTATGTAGCATTAATCAATCACCTTCTAAGTGCCTATGTAAATTATTAAGATCATAAAGCAGGCAAAAAGTGAGTTCACCTTGCATAAAACAACAGGCTAAGTGTTTTGTATAGAATCCATCTACATAAACTCTACATAAACTTTTCCAAGTGACCGGAGCGATGGCTCCTGTGGGGTACTGATGCTGTTGCCTGTCCATGGGTGTTCAGATGGCTGGAAGATTTCTGCACATCCTTTGGCTATGTCCGTGAAGCCTAAAGAGTTATTTAGTTCACTTGAGAGGAGACACTGAGGGCTCAGTTCACTGGCTCAGCCTCTCGTGCGCTCGGATGAGTCAGTGATTCCCCTGACTAGGGGTGGGATTTGACTTCCTAAAGATAGGACTCCAGTAACATTCTAGACAGCCTTGGGCATCCAACTCATCTGCACAGGGACGGGAGACACAACACTGGGTTTGTAAGAGAATTGCACCCTTCCAGAGCAACAGCTGTAGGCCATACGGATACTACACAGTGCCTAAAATGACACCAGGTGCTAGCATTTGGCCAATTCCTCTGCGAGCCCACACACCTACCTCACATGTAGACACTTAAACGTAGGTATCTTAATCTGGAGCTGACTTCCACCTTCTATGAATACTGAATTAAACTATGCACTTACTTACATGGCAGAGCTGTGAGTCTGGCAGAAACCTGCTCCCTGGGGGCGAGAAGAAGCGCATCACCCTCTCCACACACCACCGTTGATGACGGCAGAGCACGTTCTACCCTCTAGCACGTGGAAGTGAGGCAACTGGAAACCATCTGTTGCCTATGCCCAAGACACTGCTAAAAGGGACTATGCTTGTGTTGTGGAGGAGTAGAGGGACCGTGATCGTGCCCGAGAGTTACACAGAACTGATCTTTCTGTTTCTCTCGCCTGCAGAACAGCTGAGCACAATATTAACACAACGGTTCTGCAGGTGAACCAAAGTAACCACTTTGCACATGGAGTGGTGCTATTTCCGATATCTGCTTAGGTTTCTATGCTGATTACTGCAGGGAGACTAACATGCTTTTTGTGCCCTCAGGATAAGTGTTTCACAGATAGTATTATTCCTCGGTGAGAATGTTTCACACAGTTCAGCCAGGGAGTTAAAGACATCCATTACAATAACAAAAATAGTAAATAATCAATTTTAATTTAAGCCTAATAAAAAATTGATCTCCATGTCTCATAGGCACTTCTGCAGGTACCACCTCTAATGGGGAGAAGATAATCAAATTACTGAAATTCTACCCTCAAGTGAGAAGTAGAACAAAGGTCATAAAAAAGGATTTGTTCAGTAGAAACGACATTGCATTCAGTTCTCATCAGAGATTAGATGGCAGCATTTACACTCAGCAGCAGCTTGGGCTAAATTTAGATAAATGACTAATCTAGTAGCTGCACTAGCCTATTTCTCTGCAATGCCACCAGGGACAGCAGTGATGATAATTCAGCAGCCAGAGAGTGCCTGCCATCCACAATAAAGCCTTTCACAAATAAGCAATACTAAACTGAGAAGTTAACATTTTCAAGTTGGCTGCTGAAGCACACCCTTCCAGTTTCAAACTTTTGCATTTACTCTGCTCACGAAAATCAATCCACTTTGACCCACTGATCAGCCTAGGATAACTGAGAACTTTCACAAGTAACTCCTGTCATTGCACACTTTGTAGATTAAATGTTTAATACTGTGCAATGAGGTAATAGGATCTGGTGTAATGTCTGCAAATGGATTTCTTTTCCAAGATTCAAAGTGAATATTTTGGATGGTAATGTGCAGTCTTTTGCCTCTGACTAGTATTTCTAATAACCATGCTTCTGGCTGATACATTAGAGAGCGAAACAAAGGTCTCTGAGGAAGAAAACCTAAGTTTCTGTGGTTTGAGACAGAAGTTCATCACCGAGAACTGCAACAACTAATCTGAACTGTGGTATGGCACAGAAGAGGCCCTATGAAATATCAGTCAATGATTTACTTAAGTATGGAATTTGTACCTATTGTGTATATACAATATAAAAGCCTAATACAATTGTATTCGTATTTTAATATGCTGTACAATAGAGGCTGTGTTACTCTACAACATTATAGACGTGTGGTGTCATGAGATGAAGCAGAAAATCTCCCAGGCCTGTTTCTTCAGTAATGCTCATATTTTAGTTCAGTCCCCAAGGTTTATGGCTTATCAGATGCAGACAAAGTGAAAAGAAACAGTATAAATGAAAACTGTTACAGATCCATACAGAGCATGATGCAGTGTGGAATGAAACCTAAATGTATTCTTTAATAATGAATAGTAAAGTCAACATTTGTAATGGTAACGGGAGATATTGAGTTTTTCTTTCATTTGCGGGTCAAGAGTTAATGTCTTATCCCAGCTAGGGAGCTTAGACATACAGTGCCCCATTTACGACTACTGGAGTGTGTCATTCAGACTCCTGCAGACAGTGTTAGTACCTGGCACAGCTTCATGAGGAGTGGAGTATTTGAGAATACACGGTCACTTCTGTACTAAAGCTGGATAATATTATTTCTGAGGTAAACTGTAACATCTTTGTCACTAAACCTATTCTGGCTGAGCTGTCACCATTGATGTGAATGACAGCATTTTTTGCTTTAAATTTGCATCCATTTCTCATTTGCCAAAAGGAACAGAGGTGGACAATGCTGCCTCTTGTAACATTTACTTAGTTAAGGCCCTTTTCTTCATCCTGGACCCACTATATTCCAAATTAATAAGCTAACAGACCAAATCCACTTGCTTGTGTGTATGCATGTGTATATGTGTGAAAACTCCTAAAAGATGGACATCTGACTGCTCAGTTTTTGACAAACACAGACTTGTAGAGTGAACATCCATTGCATAAATAAGCAGAGTGCTGTGCAGAGCACCACGTGCATACTACTGTGTGCTGCACCAATCATGTAGGTAAGAATAGGACCTTAAATTAAAAAAAAAAAAAAAAAGCTCCCACAACTGTCCTTCCCCTTTTTATTTTCAGCACCATCTGCACAGCATCAGTGTTTTCATCCAGGAATAATGAGAAATGAACTTTTTTTCCAAATTACTTTTGAATGTCTTAGTTAATGCTAACCCTCAACTGTCTGATGCATCACTTCTGTGTTCACTGGTGAAAATTTTCTAGCATCTTGTGACCCTTTATTCTCCCCTGTCTCCTCCTGCAGATGTAGAAGTTTGGAGGAACCAAAATTGCAATGCTTCCAGCACCCATATGGCTGTGCCTATCTGCCTTCGAAAAGACAGGAAATCTTGAGCAGGGACACTTCCAGATGCTTTTTTCAGGTAATAATGTAAGAGAATACTCAGAGGAGGTCAAATCTCCATTTCTTTCTTCTAAACCTTCGTTACTGTATATTTAGTATATTCAGACTGTCCATGGTGGATGCTAAGACAGATGCAGGTGCCTGAAACACACAGAAGTTCAGCCCATACCCTATCCAGAGCCTTTAGGTACCAACTTTAGGGGCAAAACAGTTTCAAAGCTTGTTATATGTACCTAATTTAAGACTCTTCAGAACTTTCTGTTGCCTGAACAAGGTAAAGGTGTAACAGTAAAATTGCTGACATGTCCCAATAGACATCCAAGTCCACTGTAGTGTTGAGAGGAGATGGTGTGAATAAAATCCTTTTAATGTATTTATCCTCACAAGACATGCAGCTTTAGCATATTCCTCCTCAGCCCTCCTATGAGGGTAGGAAACAGGGAGCTGCACAGACGGCAGCTCCAAGGGGCATCTCTGCTCCCGCTCCGTGGCTGCTGGTGGGAGGAGACCTCCCCCCTACTGCGGAGTGTCACAGGGCACAGCTTGCTTTCTGTGAGCTGGGGCCAACGTTTTCTTTCTTTTTTCTTCTCTCCCTGCTCCCCTCCTTCCTTTCCCCCACATGGTGTCTGCTTTCAAGATTGCTTCAATAGCTAGCATTGTAACCTACAGAAGATGGATTTCCACAAAATTAATTTCAGCACTTGGATAGAAACTGATTACCCCTCTTTGTAGTCCTGGAGATGAAGTTATTAAATGAGAACTGAGAGTGGAATGCAGCCAAAGTTCTTAGTAAGACCGCTGCAGTTATGTTCTCTTACTCTTACCATACTCTGTGTTGCTTAGTAAGTATTTTATGCCTTTCATTAGTTTCTCCAAGAAGTCAAAGAACACAAGCACACGTCTTAAATTAAGCTGAGGCCTCTAAAGGAGGTAGCAAAGCTACCTGTATGCTTCAGCAGGATTTGGCAGTGAAAGATATTTGAACATTTCTCAGTTCTTGCAAATCTAGTTGAAACATATCCATCCTGTTGTAATGATTTGCAAGACACTTGACGGAACCATTTAAAGTTCCTAAGGTGTACTAATACGCTATAGTTAAGAGGAATTTAAGAATTGCAATAGTAGATATAATCTATGATTTATCAACTTAACTATGTTACAAAATAGACTGATAACTTTCCATCATATTTTTGATACAAAATAGTTTTGCTCAAACTCACTATTTTCTATCGAAAAAAAAAAAAAACAGTAGAGAAAGGGGAGGGCTATGTTCCTTAACTAAACTAAGTTTTGCATCATGCACAGTTTCTCACGATACTCAGTTAATAGCATTACTCACAACATTCTCTTTGCGTTAGCACAATTTATCTTATCACAGATGTTACATGATTGGGGGGGGGGGGGGTTGACCTGCTGGAAAGCAGCTCTGCAGAGAAGGACCAGGGAGTCCCGGGGGACAACAAGTTAAACATGAGCCAGCAGTGTGCCCTTGTGGCCAAGAAGGCCAATGGGATCCTGGGGTGCATGAGGCAGAGTGTTGCCAGCAGATCGAGGGAGGTGATCCTGCCCCTCTCCTCAGCCCTGGAGAGGCCTCACCTGGAGTACTGTGTCCAGTTCTGGGCTCCCCAGTACAAGAGAGATGTGGCACTCCTGGAGAGAGTCCAGCGGAGGGCTACCAAGATGATTAGAGGGCTGGAGCACCTCTCCTCTGAAGAAAGGCTGCAAGAGCTGGGCCTGTTCAGCCTGGAGGAGAGAAGACTGAGAGGTGATCTCATAAATGTGTACAAGTATCTGAAGGGGGAGTGTCAAGAGGATGGGGCCAGCCTCTTCTCCGTGGTGCCCAGCGACAGGACAAGAGGCAACAGGCAGAAACTGAACCACAGGAAGTTCCATCTGAACCTGAGAAGAAACTTCTTCACTGTGAGGGTGACGGAGCACTGGAACAGGTTGCCCAGAGAGGTGGTGGAGTCTCCTTCGCTGGAGATATTCAAAACCCGTCTGGATGTGATCCTGGGCAATATGCTCTAGAGGTCCCTGCCGGAGCAGGGAGGTTGGACTAGATGATGTCCAGAGGTCCCTTCCAACCTAAACGATTCTGTGATTCTGTGTGATTCTATGATTGAGTTTGTTCTAAAAACGATAGTTTTTTTTTTTTTTTTTACGGTTGGTATTTTACTTACAGAAATTGCATTTTCAAATGCAAAAATACAAAACAATATTTATATCTAGGTTCAGAATCTAATCATTTTTGACCAAATGCAAACTAAAGAAAATGTTTGGGCAAGGTACATATTGCAATATGGATTAATTGATTCCCTTTTTCTGTAATTCTGCTATCCAGTGGGCAGAATTCCATCTTGGATTCAGGAAAATCAAGGTTCAGTTTCCTGATCTACCCGATTTGCACTAGGGATTTTAAACCACATCCCAAGAGAGTCCTTTAAGCACTATAAGGTAGCTAGGATGAAGGGTTCATAAACTGTAACCTGCACAGCACTGGGGATAAGCAAACTACTTCAGGTGGAAAAATGATCTGGTAAATAGGTAAGGGACAATTCTCTTTCTGGAGCTGGTTATACATATCACTGCTGCTAATGCAGTAGCAGTGATACAGAAGAATATATTGTAATTCACTTGAGAGCAAGTATTTCTCATTTTCTCCTGCCAAAGCTATATCCACATATCCTATATTCTAGCTGAGTGACCTAAGCATTTGGCTGTAGTCGCTCTCCTTCGGATATTTAAGTACTCTGTACAAAGTGTAACTGCTCCAGGGGGAAAATCAAGAGCCACTTCTGAATCGTCCTCTGAATGTCAGTGTCATAAATTACAGTGCCTAAAACCAAGGTGTGAAAGTTTGATGTCTTAAGGTAGAAAATGATAGCACTCCCTAATGTGTAAAAAATGTTTCAAAATGTATCAGTATTGCTATCCCATTTCTAATATCTGTCCTGTCTTAAATTCCTCAGTAGTTGAGATGAAGAAATATGATTACATAAAACTACTTTGAATCTGTCAGCTCTTGGATTTATTAAGAAAGTTATAAAATATTAAATGTAAAAAGAATATGTGTGAGAAAGTGCTCTCTAGATGATTGTCACTAATTGAAACATGTTCCCACCAGAGGACCTGAAGGTTATGCATTATTTCTTATGAACTGATTTAATTTTCATTGTGGGTTACATCTACACAATACAATGCAGTGTTATTCAGAGAAATGAGTTTTCTTAAAACCATATGGTGACATTGTCTCAGATCTATACTAAAGCGATCAAAGTCTGCTTTTAAACCGAATCAGCCTTACACTGACTTTCCAGGGCTGGTTTCAGTGCAAGTGCAAGTTTGATCAGCTTGCTTGGATGTCTCTGAATCACACTCCGTTTCATGGCAGCTCAGGTGACCTTGGATAACTCAGATGACTACAGTTCAGCTTCTTGACATAACATCAAGAATGGTGTGGATTCATGTGAATAACTGTAGGTCTCTACAGTTTGGACTTTTGCATCTATGTGGCTCTTCCTGAGCTCTCTTTATGTTCAAGGAAAAGAAAAAGAAACTTCCATGGCATAGTGTATTTCATCCTACTGAAATAGTTCAGATGAATTGCTAACAAGTGCCTTTTTCTGTTGATTTGCTATAAGCAAGGCGTCTGTTCAGCAGCAGATGCCTGTACTGTAAAGTTAGACAAGATGAATCTCACATTAGTTGTCTGTCAACACTAACATACGAAGACCAAGTCACTCTTTTGATCTTAAGTTCCTGAATGCTCCAGGCAGAATTCACTTATGCACCAAGCAGTGAAAAACACAGAGGAAATGAGTAGATGTGAGTGGGGCAAGGTATGGGTCTGATATTAAAGGCTGATTATGCAGGAAAGCAAAGGAGCACCAGAACTGCAGAGACAGAAGGTTCATATATGCTAATATGCCTGTCCTGGCATAGTTTAGCATAATCCACACTATTTGCTTTTTTCACCCTATTCTTCAGTCCTCCCTTCCAGAAGCAGATTTAGGTATCTCTTTATCTCTATGAGACTGTACTTCAGTTACCTTCTCTAGTAACTTATTCCATATGTCTTTTTCTCTGAGAGTGAAGCAACCCTGCTTAAGTCCCTGTTTGCTCATTGTTACCTAATATTTCAATTCGGTCCCTTAGTTTTCCCCTGTAAGTAATAATAACAAAAGCCCACCCTTCGTGCTTACTTTGTATTTTCACTTATCTCTCTTTCTTAATATTGAAAACTTTGACTACACCAGCTCCCAGATTTTTCTTCTCCATGGAGGATAAGACTAGTTCTCACAGACTTTCTTCATTTTATTAAAACAAAACAAAACACAACAAAACACACAACACTGCACTTAAGAATAAGAATGAAAAAATATAATTATTTTTCTTTATCACAGAGGAAGGACCCTGATCCCTGAAAATATAACCTTTTGTCAGATGACTAATTCTGTTAACTTAACCCAGTAGAGCGGATGAAATGTAAGAATTTCTGGATGCTAACTTGGAGAATAGAGAAATAGGACTTAGTCTCATGTCAGGTAGTTGTAACAGACAAGGGCTTCTCCAAGTCACGTCACCAGGAAAAGATGGATTAGCTAAATAAAGGCAGGATTCGCAGGGAAAGACAAAGGGAAGGATTGAAAAGCTTTGAAATTTCTTCACAGAGGAAAAACATGTATTTTAAATATTTTTCCCTTTCATGGTAAAAATTCTATTTCTTAATTATAGAATTACGGTGAAATAAATAAAGTATAGAATTACTAAAATAAGTCTTTTTGTAACAAAGATGATATTTGATATGATTATTTTCATATAGTTCTTAAGAGGGTTAAAATTGAAGAGTTAAAAAATGGAAAGTGGGAGAGGGATAAAACACTTTTTACTGCCTGAATCTCTTCCGTCTTGCACCATGTGTTAGTTTACACTGGCATCTTTCCAGTGGGTTACTAATGATTTATACCTGTATTTTGAACTGCAGGCTTTGAGAAGGAGACTGCTGTTATGGTTAATACACTAGATTCAGACAATCTGACTTTAATTCCTGGCATTGCCAAAAAGGTCCTAAGAAAGAGCAGGCTATTGAGAATGATGTTTTCAAAAGCACATATTTAATTTGAGAACTTCCCTACAATTTGCTAAATGGCTTAGGCATTTTCTCCAATCAGCTTTCATTGAAATAGGGCTCTTAGCTAGATTCACAAGTGGATTTATATCTGCCTCTTTAGATGAGAAAATCTAAATCTAGCTCCTCATGGACCCCCTTTGCTACTGCTCCTAAATTTTAAAGTACTGTAGGTCCATTTTCTTCTTTTTAATATAACATTCTACAACCACCTACAGTTCTCAATAAAAGTATGACTCAACTGCATCTGTCTTCTCAGCTCTTCCATGTACAAATTCATAAATGAAGACCTCCTTCCCAGTAGGGCTGAATACATTGGATGTTCTTCAAACATACTTGGAGGATCAGGTTCTGCACAAAAGATGTTGCCTTGCCAGATATTGCTATTAATCAGTATCTCTGTGGTTAGGTCACTTATATAGGAGGTAGAAAGTCTGAATCTGACTTTCTTTTCAGCTATAACAAATAAAATTGATTTGCTCCTTTTTGCCTTTCCTCTCCTCTCCCCTCTTCTTCTCTGTTTTCCTCTCTTCTCCTCTCCTCTCCTCTTCTCTCGTCTCCTTATGGAAGCTGTTTCTCTTTACACGGAATAATTAAATATTTACTGGGCCAAAATAGTGAGCTGGTTTACTTCTGGCCATTCCCCTACAGACTCCTTAATATGAAACAGGGAATTATTCATTAGACATAGACATAGACATAGACATTCATTATACATAGAACTCAGTCTGTTGCTTTTTTTTCCCCCTTCCCTTCAGGTGAGTGTTGTGGCTACTAAAATAAAGTCGCCTTCTCTTGATCTGGCTTAATTAATATGCAAATATTCCATGCAAATTATAGTTATTTCAACAGGAAGGAATGGGATCATTCTTGCAGAATCTGGATAGTGTCGAGTATTCTCCAAGAGAATATAGGTGAAATGGATTCAGATTCCTCCAAGCAATGTGAAAGAATACCCTCATTTTAGGCAAAGACTTAACTCTTGGAGTCACATAGGAAAAGAAGGGCTCAGGATCTACTTTTCTGTTGGTTGTATTTTGAAAGAAAGAATCTGAAAAAGACCCGGATCCTCAAACTTGGAGAGGATGCCTCTCAATCCTAAGTGGAAGGAGACCTTACAGACCAGGATAAGGTTTTTATGTCTCTGGAGGAGGAAAGAATAAAACATAACCTGGTTCTAATATTTCCTAGAGGCCATACTAGGCAGTCAGAAGTCAGAGGAATTTAGCTATTAGAGGATATTAAGGAAGCTTAGATATCAGAAATGATATATTTTATATTTTATATATATTATGTGTATATATATATATATGTATGTATATGTACATATACATACATACATATATATATATACATGCATATATATATATAACACCTTCCAATGGAATTCACAGCCTCCAAAATAGTCACGTAAGATTCCTGCACTATGAAGAGAAAAATTAAGCATCTGAAAATGGAATTCAGAAAAGACAAGAACTTTGACTGGAGAAGTGCCTGGGGCCAGCAGGGAAATCCTGAGGAGAGGAAGATGAGGATGTTTTCTTCCACTTGTATTCATAGCTGAGAATAGCAAGTAATTCCTTTCTTGCAAGAGAGAATAAACCATTATTCCCTTCATATTAAATAACTCAGCACATAAAGCTCTCTGTCATTAGATCAGAAAGCTCAGATTCAAATCTGGGTTAAAGTAAGGATTTGAACCTACACTGCATGCCTTCACTGCCTAAATATTCAAACTATAAAACATACTGAGGTGCAGCTCCTGTGCAAACTTGTCTAAAATAAAGTCTAAAAGAGAGAGTGAGAACATAACTCCTCTGCTGGTGGCTGAGATACATTCTCAAGAGGTGTGTTTCAGTCTGTGCTTTACTGAATGCTTAAACACTTCATAATAGGAGTAATAATTTAATTAAGAAAAAAAACTCATTGTAGATGATGGGCTAGACCAAAGGATGGAACATCTCTGAAAGGAAGATGTGGACTAACAGTCCCGCTTATAGCAGAATGTGATTTGGCTGCATCGACGCCACTACCTGTGCGAGTCATCTAATCATTTTGCAGTCTAATACAAAGCATGTCCTGAGAAGGCCAATTGGATGGCGGTGGCTGGACACTCTGCATCTCCACACCTTCAGGACTTGCATGCTTAGGTGTTTACCTTGAATGCCTTCTGTAGGAAAGAATGAATTGCCCACAGGAGGTACTTACCTCTTCTGTTTCACTACAGAGAAACCGAGGGTGCAAGGTCTCTGGTGGTTAAAATTACATCAGTGAAATTTCACCCTTAGGCATCTAAGTTCTCCTGTGGATCTGGCAGTTGAGCGTTTTAGAAAATGCCATCTTTGAGCTCTCTGTGTCCTTGAAAATTAGAATGATATCTTGCCCTGCTTTTATCTCTTCTCATTTGGAATTTTTTCTATCCTGTACTACCCAGCAGTAACTCCATGGTACGCCTCTAGCTTGCAGCTTGGGGCTTTGGACAACTATTTGCTACTATAAGAAAAATACTAACAATAGCATCAGCTCCATGGATCAGTGATTCTCTCCACGTCAGGCTGTTTTAGGCTACCTGTGAGGCCTAAACTGTGTAATTAACAAATTTTCCATTTCAGCTTTCACCTAATTTGGCAACAGCTGTTAAAATGTGAATATATGCTGTGAGCTGATGCTGTTGCAAAATGGCTCTGTGATGTTTTTATAGGAAAAAAAATACAGCTTGCTCTTCTTGATTTCAGTGTACCATGATCTACAGTTAACACCTCTGTTTTCCATTGACAGCAAGACCCAGTATTTCCAAATGTTCATTTTACTGATCAGAACTCTAAGAACAGTATAAAAAGCCCACAACAAGCTGGTATTCATTACTGGAAGTGCAGGACTGTAAGATTAAATTTATAGTTGAATAACTCCTTGATACTTTCACCAGGAATGTGTTCACTGTTGGACATCCAGTTAACTTTTCAATTTCATGCAGGCATCAGAAATTACTGCTTGCTCTTCTGAATTTAAACTGATTCATAAACTGCAGAGGATGCACACACACATATGCAATCTCTATCATCTTACACAACGTGCAAATGATAAGTGACATGCCATTGCACAGTCTGTTACTTTAAACCAATATAGTCAAACCCCAAGAGTTCAAAGCAATGGCATACAGGAATTTCAATAATTATATTGTTTCTTCGACTTCTGTTTTTGAGTTCAGTGTTTCAATGATCTCAGTGATGGGAAAATGCTGAGGATGTTCCCTACTATCTAACAGAGCAATTGACAGCAGTGTCTTCTAGCTGAAATAATATCTTTGAGCTACATAATACAATACTTCATACTCAAAGATACATGCAATTGTGCTCATATGCTCATGCACACATGCATAAGTGTGTAAACATGTATATACAGGCTCACCTTTGAATCCTTAAGGCTTAGTTTTTCAGTTACGTTAATCAGTTCCAAACTGAGTAAAGTAATCTAATATAAATAACATCTTTTTGTCTAGTAGAAATACATTTAGCTGTGCTGAATCCGACTGATCTGTATTAGTTGACATCAGATAAAAATTTGGCCCTAATATTCGGAGCGTGACTTTGACAATGTAGCAGTTTGTGAATACGTGCATGACTAAACGAGTATTTTTATGTCAGCTATTAGGTTGCAACCCATGTGAATTGTTTCTAATTCTACTGGTGTGATGAAGAAAATATTTTGATTTGAACACTGTCTAATAATTCTTTCAAAACTAAGGTTACAAAGAGTAATATTAATTCACATTTCCCTTCAAATTAACTTTCTTAGTAATGGAATAACAGACGATGGATTAAATCAATAAATGAGTAGTTGAAATGAACTGTGTAAGTAGAATAATCAATGTAGGAATGGCTCTTTTTTTGTTAAACTGTTGTGAAAAATGGTGCAACTTTCTAAAAAAAGACAAAAAAATCCCTAACATTTCCTATATAGAAAGTTATATGCTAAATGAAGTTTATTTCAAGTTTGATTTGAAATAAACACTGGTTTTGCACTTAGATTTTAGAATATAATTTAGTCTTGAAAAATATTTTGCAAGAAAATAATTTAAAATATCAGAAAAAAAAATCTTCCTTGACTTTCTTTCCTTCTCAAATATGATCGTGTTTGAGGCTGAGTCAGATTTCAATTTTTTGTCAGATAAAGCATTTTATTGCAAGTCTTTGTCCAGTTCAGCTATTGATTTCAGAGATAATTGCATCTGCCTTTAATCTGTTCTTTATTCCACAGACTAGAGACATAAGGATTCCAAGAATTCTCCTTCAAAAAAAAATTGTTTAATAAATATCCCGCTTAATACTTACCAAAAAGCATAGGTTTCACTAATGTAAAACTAGATGTGAATCTGGGTTGAATGGGTTAATGCTTTTGATTTGGCAAAAATTCTGAAAGGATTCCGTGCCAGGTTGACTGAAGATTCAGTTATTCATAGAGCCCGTGGTCTGGAGGAAACGGCTACTTACTTACTGATCCGTGCCTATTTCAGCTTCATTTTAAAAATTAGCTTGAATTTATATAACTTACAACCCATACCACTCCCTATCTGTGAGATGAGTAGACAAGGCTCAATAATTATTGGCTCTATTGACATATCTGGAAAAGGCTTTATCCATGGCTGATCCGTGAGGACCAGCCATGGATTCATGCATGCCTTTAGTGAGCACGATGAGCAGGCTGTTTTTATCAACATGGCTCACCGGAGTTAATAGCAATATTTTATTCCAGTTATGTACAGGTGTAAATATCTGTTCAAGTAGATCATGTGGTGATGATTTTCAAGCTGTATTTCTCTGTCTTCCTATTATGAAATCTCCAAACACATGTTTTCCAATCAGGATCTTATTCTTTTAGAATTTTAAACTTGATGTGTTTCCACTAATCCCAGTCAGTCTATTTTAAACTTTTTCTTCATCTGTCTGGAAAGCATCCAACATACCATATGTTTTCTTTTTCCTCTGCATCAGTTATTCTTATGCTAAGCAGATACATGAAAAACACAGAGAATTTCCCAGCGTCACTTACTTCTTTGCACAGTCTCGTACCCTCCCACACTGCCTTGCTCTGCTCAAAATCCCTTGTCTTCAGTTATACAGCTAGTTAACTAAGTTTCCTTTAGTCTTAAACTATTACCAGTGTAAATTTTGAAAAGCATGATATTGCACCCATTGAAGTCTTTCCAATATCTAAAGATGGCTCATCTGCAGAAAAAAAAAAAATATCACCAAGGGAACTCTAATGGTGGGAGGGATGAACTACAGGCTGGATAAAGAAGACAATACTTCACAAGTGATTGCATCTGAATGTAGATGGCAATGTTGTACTTTCTCTCCCATTGATGCTTCTCAAAATGGCTGCCTCTACAAGACCAGAAACTTTGCTTTACCATCACGTCCTTCTTTTTCAGGCTGTTGTAAATAGATTAGTAAATATATGTTATATATTGTAAATATATAAGTAAATATATTACTTTTAATGGTCTGAGGAGGCTGTTAGCCATGCACTAAAAATATTTTACCTCTCCTTTTTCTCTCGAGGTTCTGTGAAGATTCCCCAGAGCTTGCCCATATCCAAAAGCCTGAGATCTGGCATAAATAAGAATATATCTTTCACCTTACACACAGAAAGTAAGCATGGGGCGCAACTGAACAGTGCTACATGATCATGAGATCCAGCCCAGTAAATTTTTTGCTGAGGACTGTGGTAAAATAAAAAAACATCAAAAAAATCTGAGAAGCCATTACTGACCACTGTTTTTGTTTTCTCCTTTTTGCAACGCTCCAGAAAAGTGGAAAGTATGGTAGTGAACAGTATGGTTGTATGGGTCGTAGAAGCTTTTATATGTTAGAAAATTACAAAGAGAAAGGATTCAAAGTTAGGATTCAAACCTCAGAAAGCATATGGAAGAGCAACAAAACATGCAAGAATAAAATCAGGAAGGCAGAGGTTCATATTAAATTAAAGAGACATAAAAAAGCAATATATAAAGCTTGGAAAGATGCATCAGAATGAAGACAAAGGAAAATGTTTGTCTATTACCTAACACAAAAAGCGAGCAAACAGTCAATATGGGAGATAAAGCTGAAGCATTAAATTCCTCCTTCGTGTCAAAATTCAAAGAAAAGAGATTATAGCAAGAGTACAAGAAGAAAAGGATTATGCTGCACTATTACATTCAACAGTTGCAATGGAATGATTTATTGAGTACTCCCAACTCTGGATATCCATAATTTTATTTTACAAATTACAATTAGGATTATCATAATTATATCAGTTAAGTTATTCAGTAAGCCCAGTAGTTTCAAAGTCAAGCACTAGTATGTCTTCTCAAAATGAAATAGTAAAGCTTTCCTAATCAAAGATTAGGTCATGCTCATATTAAAGACACTGACAGACTATTACCGGGTTCTGTAAATGACTCGAACTTCTAGACACTATAAAAAGTATGGAATATTTTGCAGAAGCTTGGCATATGTATTGAGGATTGATTTTTATACACAAAAAAGTTTGAAATCACCAGTTTGACTGGAAATTATGGGATAACATTTGGGTTATTGTTTTTTTACCTTTTTATATATGTATTTTGAGATTCATATTTTTCATTTTTTCTCCACTATTACAATGATAAAGGTGAAAAATATATACATATTGACTTTGTGGTATAATAAATTTATTCAGAGACTAGAGTCTTATGAGAAAAAAATGTAAAACATGAAACATAATATTTTCTGAAGCATGTTCACTGTTACTCACAGCTTGAAACACAGCAATTTTCAATGGTTCTCTCAATAGTTAGTGTTACTAACCACAGTTCTATGGTAATACTCATTCATGTTCCAGGCATTCAGCTTATTTTTCATTTTTTAACCCATGAAACATTTTCACATATTTTCCAAGCTAAAATGGTTAAAGCCTAAAGCAAACGCTAAGATGTATCATATAACTGATAATACATAGATTGGTGGGGATGATATGTGTTTAACAAGAATTTTAAGCAGCTGAAGCTATTCTTTTAGTAATGCTCCTGCTCTTTAGCTAGCATAACTCCAGCACAGGCAAGTTCGGTACTGCCAATTCACAGCTGATGGATTTGCTCTACAGATTTTATTATCTTATGCTAGATTTGTAAATGGATAGTATGCAAGTGAAATAACTTTGTATCACTGTTAGGATTCTCATATACCTCTTTCCCACAGCTTTGATGGCATTGTTTTCAGTTAATGGCATGCAATAAATATTTTGTGAAATATGGAACATTCTTGTGGTTTTATTGAGGACATTTAAAAAATATACTGCTCTGTAGCATTTCCTGAAGGATTCAACCTTGATTCTGTTTAATGAGCAAATAATGCTGATCACAAACCTGAAAGGCATTACTGTAAATTTTCCAGTAGTTATAAAACACCTTTTTCCCAGACACTTGCTTTAAAGCACTGCTGCGAAGAAACACATCCTGGATTTCATATTTGCTTAGAGAAAGCTGGGGGCTCACATGTTACTTTAGCCCCATTTTTAACCCTCCAAATTAGTAGTAAAAAAATATTAATAATTTATGATTCTGAACAGAGATGAAGTTGACCATCATTTCCATATAACCAGCTAGATTTAAAAGAATATTAATTCTAGAGATATTTTTAGGTTGAAAATAAGTGTATAAATAAATACTTGCTCTTCATATAGCAAATAGAATTCCTGTAGTCATAGAATATAGAAAGAATCTGAATGTTAGAATCATGTCTGCTGGAAGGGACTTCCAGAGGTCAGCTAGCCCAAGCCCTTGCTCAAAACAGGTTGCTCTAAGTCCAGTCAAATTTTATATATCTCCAGGGACAGCTTCACAGCTTCTCTGGGCTCACTTTCCAGTATTAGTCCACTTTTCTGTTTAAAATAATAATAATAATAATAATAATAATAATAATAATAATAATAATAATAGTGATAAGAATAGAAGCAGAAGAAGCAGCAGAAGAAGAATTTCCTTGTTGCAGCTTGTCTCCATTGCCTCTCATCCTTTTGCTGTGCACCTTCAAGAGGCTGTACACCCTCCCATTAGGTAAGTGTAGACTTCATAAGACTGAATAACCACAGATCCCTTCTTGTGCACCATCTACTCCAGCCCCCGACCATCCCAGTAGCTCTCTGCTGAGCCTGCTCCAGAAAGTCAATGACTTTCTTGTACTAGGGAGCTCATAGGTGGACACAGTACTCCAGATGTGGTCTCACTAGAGCTGAAGAGGGTGATGAATCTCTTCCCTTATCTTGCTATCATCTGCCCAGCGTGCAGCTGGTCCAGCATGCATTTGTCCACCTTAACCTGATAAGGTCGTTGTCCACTGAGACCCGCAGGCCCTTTTGTGCAAAGCTGCTTTCAGTCTTTTGCACAGGATTATTCCAACCAGGCTTCCTATCACCACTGTTTGGGAGGGACTGAATGGGCACTTCCAGTGTAGCTATTCAGTGGCTCCTGCTGTGGCTCTGTAACAGCAACAAGGCCATCTCAGGGCTACGCTGAGAAGGAAAGCTTATCTTACAAAATCAGCCATGATTCAAGGGCTTCCCCAGGGGGGAAGCAAATATCTTGAACCTTAAGTGAATGAGGGAGGGAGGTTATTATTGACATTATTCTTGCAAACTACGTGGCTAAATCATGGTAGATATAATTCCAGGATTCATTCCTATTCTCTGTTCTAAGGCAAAAGATGGGAATTTGCAGATTATGCCTAGTGGGAGAAGCCCTAGCTTTTGGCTTTGAAGCTGTGATAATGGTTACCAGCAGTATAGAACTGCAGTAACATGATGGAGTCACAGTTTTGTAAAGTCAGAGCTTTGTAGTCAACTATTTCTGTCACAGAAATTTGACGACTTGTTTTGCTTTTGAATTAAAGCCCTTTATAAACAATAAGACATATAAGCCCTGCTTATATGAGCTTCAGTGGAAAAAGGAAGCAAACAGGAGCTTTTTTTCCTGCTGTAATTTACACGTAATTAGGTTAGCCTCTTTCCTTGAATCATGGACTCAGCCTCAGTAATGTTGCCTGCAGTTCAGTAGTCCCTAGTTCGAGAGCACTATTGTTGGTGCTCCACAAAGCTGCACCAGGAAGCTTGGAACTGCAGTTTTGTTTATTTTTGAAAGATAAAACAAAACCGTGATAAAAAAAGACTATATTCTCGGTGGAAAAAGGTAGACCCCTCCCAACCCGCCCCAACCACTCACACAGCAAAGAAATCCTGTAAAATAAAATGAAGTCCTCAGAAAAAGATAATTTTCTAATGTTGTGAGCTAACTCAACCACTGTGGCATTTCAAAAGTTGGTGAGAAAAGCATGTTGCATGTATTAAAAGTGTGAACTTTGGGTTAAAAATAGAGTTGTCTCCCTGGAGTTCTTACTGATGAACAGATACTAACATGAAACAAGATTTTAGGACTGAGCAGAAGTCTGGGTTGCGGTGCTATCCTCCTTTACAGGTGTTTCCACATGAAGGTGCTGTGAACCCAGTGCTTTTTGCTATGCCATGCACAAGACTTCTTTATTTCAGAATGCAGCTGTATGGGACTTGTAGGTCTCCTCTTTCATATTTACTCTCTGTAGAAGTAGAACTGTAGAGTGGGTATCACCACGGCTGCATTCTCAGTAATTGGTTATTGCTTATTTTATGTTCTTTGCTAACCGACAAAGCAACATTCAGTTTCAAACCACAAAGTTTTTATGGTTATAGCTATTGAAAGCAGAGCTGTCTTAACAAGAAGTCTTTATCTGAATTCTTTCCTAGTGCCATAATAATAAAAATAGATACACTATATACAACCAGATAATCCTTTTATTTACAATTTTCCTTTAAAAATATATTGGAAATTTTACAGTGAAGTTGCACGACAAACTGATCTTTCCTTTCTTAATACACTTAAACATCAGCAAATGATGTCTAAAACATTGCTATTTATCACTATTATTATAAATAAAAACATAAGCTTGTTGGGATATGCTTTCAGGTTCTTGGGCTCATGAGTCTATGAGGAGAAGGCAAATCCTGGGCAAATTAAGGGAAGTTTGAAGAGAAGTTTGGGAAAGTACTAATACACAGCAGTAAAGCTTCAGCAAAGTCAGCACAGATATGTTCATTCACAGCAGCAGGAGATCCGGGAAGAGTTATTTCCTACAGGAATTCCAGTGATTCTTTAAAGATCAGATTACTCCATTCTCCTGGAATTGTATGGAAAATGTTGTGACATGAAGAGAAAGTCATTGGAGAGATTTTCCAATATTTTCTAGTTTTGGACAGGCTGTGAAGCTCATAAAAACACTCCCTCCAAGCCAAACGTAGTAAATGTAGAAATACAAACACATAGCTGATCTTCACTTTCTTCAGTCCCTATGAAAGAGTTTCAGCTCAATTCACCCTAAATTCTCATAGATTTTTCTTTACTGAAAATGTTATCTGCTCTTCTGCTCTATGCACACTCTTGAAATACATTTAATATATTCTAGGTCTCAAGAAGTGACTGAAGAAGTTCAGCTCCTAGTAAATAATTAACCTCCCCTCAAGAGAGAGGCCCATGATCGTAAGTGCTGTTTTCTCATTAACTAGATGCCAGGTTTAAAAATGTTGCACTGAAATCGTACAGTCCCTAAAGCAAATGGGATTTTTGCCATTGTTTTCCATAGCACCAGGATTTCAAACTTCCTTTGACTATATCTTGTAAAATATTCCATTAGAAACTATTTCTATCGGAGTGAAATTCTACCTTTTTTATTAGTATATGCTCATTGTTACCTTTTGCTTGGGTTTGGAATCAATATTCAGAATTACCTTCTATTGCTCCTTGTTGGATGACGCGACAATAATTGTTTTTTCCCACTGGCTGCTCTCCACGCATTAAATAAGTTGTGTTGCAATAGAACAATTGGAAATAAAGCAAAATATTTTCCAAGAACTTAAGGGAAGCAGTATTCAGCCTTCTCTCAGGATCCAATAGCAACTGTACACCTAATTCCTTTAGGCTCTTTTGATTATTTCAGCCTCTGGTTGCTAAGAAAGTAGAGTTTTTTGACCTCCTTTACAAGAAAATGTTCTATAAATCCTAGTCTACCTTCCACTGCAAAGGAGTTCTTCTCTTCTCATTTCCTAAGTTCCCTAATTTCAACCACATGCCTTTCACTAATATATTCAGCAGGACTGAAGAGTGCAATGCGTATCCAAACATTTTACTTCTAGGAACAGTTTGGAGAGCCTATCAGACTCTAAAAATTGATTGGTCATCAGCTGTTCTCTGCAATTCTTTGCTTATTTTTCAACTTTAACAAGATACAGAGAATCTCAAAGCTGAGGTTACAGAACATGCAGCTTAACTCTTTCTCTCCTTTTTTTAAATTTCAGATTATTTTTATGGTGCCATTTTGTATTAACTGTAAGAGGCTTTTAACTCTGGATTTCTGCAGCTGGACCTTTGCTGAAGCACCCTAAATTTGGTAACGCTTGCATAAATGAAGGGGTTAGAACAAAGTTGTAATATCAAGGCCCTGTAGTCTGTTAGGTCTTTCTCCAGGCTGATATATCAAGTTGCTTTTCACTACAGATGGCAGGGACCAAACCTTCCAGTGAAACAGTTTTCTGTCAGAAAGTACTGTTCTATCAGAACAAAAAAGTTCTGTGGAAGTGCTTCAATTTTGACTTCATTTTGTTTGAAGCTAAAAAAAACAAAAAAAAAGGAAAAGAAAGAAGCCTAGATAATGTCTAGATAATGGGATACACTGAAGAAGGGGCAGGACTGGGGTCTGGTGCAACCTTGCCTCAATTCTCCCTTCTTTTTTCAACCCAGTGACTATATACTCTTAGGTATAAAAACAGTCAGGAACAGCAACCTACCTGCAGTGCTCATCTCTTAGCTGAGAGGTCTAGCCATCAGGCGGTGTGATGAGGCTTGTGACCCCTCTGCCCCACGGTGCTAATGACTGTGGTGGTCACTTCAGTGGTCCAGAGAGGGCACAGGCTTGGCTGACTGCTCTGGGCACTTACCTGGGAAAAAGTAACTGTATGTCTGGGTTACTTTAAGAAGATTTATACAGCCTGAATCTTGCTTCTTAAGTAATTTCAAAAATCCCTTCTTTTAATAAGTACATGAGCTCAGTTCTCAGATATTTAATATAGCTAGGCAAAGAGCTGAGTCAAACCCTTTCCCCCAACACCTTAGACTAAAAAGTAATTTAGTGGCCAAATATTTTGCAAATTGACAACAAAATAGAAAATATGTGTACTTCTTGCTCTCCGGTAGCATTAGACTGTGCTGGAGTTACAATTACTTACAGACTTTTACAGATGCCAGGAAGAAATTTCAGGTCAACATTCTGAAAAAGGAAGGAAATTTATCGCTCATCTAGGCTGTCAAATACGTATAGATGTGCTACACTGTAATCCATTAGCCCATGGCTCTTATGTGCATTTTTAGCCTGAAGAGAATTGCTGGTGCCTAATTTACTTTTTTTTAGTATATTTTTTTCTAACTGGAAAATTATTGTGGAGTTAGGACAAAAATGTGACAAAAACAAACATATGGAATACTCAGAGTGGATTATTAACCAGAGATCATTAAAAAGAAATATTATGCACCTCCAGTTCTATATTACGAATAACATGTGTTGAGCAGAAATATAAAGAACATGTGTATGCCTTTGCTTATACTGATCTTGATATGCAGTCAAGTGGTTGGATATCCCAAGATAATATTGATGTCCTGTACATTTTTGGCACGTCAGAATCTCATTTATAGTGACTTGAAATTGAATCAAGTATGTCAAAGTGAACTAGAATTCCCTGTATCATATTTCCTCAAGTTTAGGAAAGCAAACGACATTCTCTTTTCAAGCTTAATTAACATAATTTTCCACTCAATGCCTCATGGTCATTGAAAATTTAATCTCAAAAACATGTACTTTGAGAAAGAAATCGGGCAATAGCAGATAATGCCAGTGCAGATTAAAAAAAGGATATAAATAATAACTGTGAACATGTAAAGTCTACAGAACAACGGTGCTCTGTGGTTAAACTCTCCTTGTTTTCTGTCAAGCTCAACAGTGCTGACCTATAAGCTAGGCTGCAAGGAGCAGTTCCCCCTAAAAACTTCAATTAATGAGTGTGGAGGGCCTAACAAATCAAAAAGTCTGATTGTATCCTTATGACAATGAAAATAATCTCGGGAAAGTATGTTCCAAATGTATATCTCTCTATAAAAAGAAAAACTGGTCTTAATCCCCCACACTTTTATGCAAAGTGTCATAGGATCGAATTTAGTCTCACAGGAAAAGCCTCTGATTTTCCTGACAGCAGTCTGTAGAGCTAAAGTCAAGTGTAACCTATGACTTTTGACCAGATCAGTCAGACACGATGGACCGTGGTAGGATCCTCCACTGCAGAGGACGCAGACATGGAGACGGACCTATTGACTTGCTGGTGGAGGAAGAGGAATGACTGATAGCTCCTTCTTTGTACTACGGTGACAGAAGGTGGACGCTATGCTTCAAACTACGTGCTTTTAGGGATATGAGTCTCAGTTTATTTTTATAGTAGAGACACATCTCTATGTGAGGATCACACATTTTTGATAGGCAAAATTTAGGGGAAAAATCCTGGGAAATAACACAAGGAATTGAATCTTAGTTCACTTTTTTCTGTAACTGTAGAATATAATATCCTAATGTCAAGGCCTTATGTCAAAGTCTTCTTTTAAAGGGTTCCATTGGTATCTATATCTGTAGTTAAAGCGAAATTTTGCAAACACCTGGAAAAATAAATCAAGAAATTGTAAAAATAACAGTTTAAAATGAAATAAAAAGGAGATTGACCTAAACTACAGTGAAACTATTTTTCCTCCCTCACTAAAACATAAGCATGATTGGGTTTTGAGGGTCCCAAAGCTCAGACAATCATTCTTTACTGTTAAATTCTTTCATGCCTCAAAGCTGCTCTAATATCAGTTGAACCTGTTTGAACTCCACATCCAACAGAGTCTTTGGCAGGAGCTTGACTTTCAGCTCACGTGAATGAATATATGGAATAATTAGTCTGTTATTTTGCTTCTACATCTTAAAAAATCGACATGATGTCAAACAGTGGTAAAATCAATTTCTCCTCTTTCTCTAAATTTTGCTTTGCATACTCAGCTTTGCCTTGCACTCCCTCACTGTGTGCAGACAAGAAGTCAGTGATTTCCAGCTACTGAGAAGGTGGTGGCGAGGGGGTGCATCCATCTGACTTCAAACGACATGAAAGGAAAAAAAAAAATGTTTCCTCGGGATAGCTGGCACTTCAGGCTTTTATTTTTTTCTATAATTTTGGTTATGTCTTGCTTTCTTAATATGTGCAATCTGAATACACTGGTATTGCCTGCTTTGGTAATGCTGCTCACTTTGGGAATACTTAAATGGATAGAGTTAAGTGTCAGAATAATAATTTTCAGGATTATGAAAAACCTTTTCTGACTGTTTCATTCTTACAGTCTTGGAACGCATGTTTTCTATAAAAATAAATCACAGATTTTTTTTTTAATTAGTGTCTAATTTTCCAATCTAATCACACATTAGAATCGCATACACCGCAAAATGTTCTTTTTCCTCAATGCTTCTATCCCAAGTATATTTTCAACTGTCATTTTAAATACCCTAACAGTTCAGAACACAAAAATGCATCATGAATTCCTCCCTCTAACTTTGACAAACATTCAAAGAATAAATAAATAAATAAATAAACAAGCTACATCCAGTCTCAAGATCCTTCTACCGTGGTCCCACATGCTTAATTTTGCGTGGCTGAAATAGCCTGCTCAGCCTGACTGTGGCTGTTTCAAAGACTCAGCGGAATTATTCACTTATACAAAAATCTGGGGATGCATAAATGGTCATAAGCCCAGGGCTGCTGTGTTGCCCACTGGAGGCAAGACGTGGGGAGCCTTGTAGATGTCCCGTCGACTTTAGAAGCAGAAATGCTGCAAGGGTTTCCAGGTATATTTCTTGAAGCGGGAGCGTGGGATACCTCTGACAAGTTGCTACAACCTCGATGGAGACAAAGCTGATTTGTGTGTTAGTCATCTGCGAAATAGATGCATTCTGAATCTATACTTACCTATACATAAACAGCTAAATTTATGTACATATAAACAAGTATATATGTAGGTATATATGTAAGTATATAAACATATACACTGATTTATTATGCATTTTATTTGATATATATTATATAGTTGTTCCTAATAACAGTCAGCCACTGATAATCAGTATTGAAGGCATAAAACTTGCTTGACTTTTAATTGTTTTTTACTTATTTCTTAACTTTCTCCTACCACATCGCTTTTATTTTTTTAAGGTCCTTTTACTCAAACATAAGCTGTCTGCTAGTATCTAAACAGGATGGAGACATTTACAAGTAAGAGGGCCAATGTGCCAAATCAAATAACATTTATTTTACTGGGGAGGGGAAAATGTCAGAAGTAGAGAGATCTGTTTTTACATTTAGAATATATTCAAAATGTTTGAAGGGAAGCAGAATAATATCCTGCAGTTTCCTCTGAACCGAACATACCGTGTCACCAGTAACCCCGCATTCAAAAGCAATAGTTTTACCTTTTTTCTTCCACTTCAGCCCCTCTGTTTTTCTCTTCCTTGAAATGGTTCATGGAGAAACCAGAATGCTTGTAAATCAATGAGTTTACAGCGCACACCCAGGTCAGCTGGCACTGAGCGTCTCCCCACAGAGCACTGAGAGCATCCGGTGTGCCGGGCACCTTTGAAAATCTATCCGCTCCCTTTGGCGGATCAGTAGGGGTTGAAATCCTTTGAAAATCACTCTGCCACAACAGGGTACCTAGATGCTTTGGAAAATTTGACTTTAAATGTATGGAATTGCAATAAACACGTTACAAAACTGCAATCGCTAAAAAAGTTTGTTCATTCATTTGTTCAGGCAGGAAAACTGGCCAGCAATATTGGTCCCTTGGCGTCCACTTTCCATCTGAACTTTTTTGAATTGGAATATCCCCTATTATTTCCAAAAACATAAATTACAATAAGATTTGATATTTCATCCTTAAATGTATTCTTTCTGAAATTACATGAAAAAAAAAACCCCAAAGCATCAACATTCCATTTTTACACAGAAATTATTAACACCATTTTAGAAGGAACAGTTATTTCAGAAAATCCTTTATTCTGGCTTCATTCTCCAAGAAACTTTCCAAAATAACCCAAGAATACTATTTTTTTTAGATTGTGTCTACTAGCATCAAATATATCTAAACTGAATCTGAACTTAGTAACACATGTTGATCTGTGTTCAAGTATGCCTGCACTTGCGTAAGCGAAAGGTCTGTGTTGGTGGCCCTATATGACAAAAGCACTGTATTTTTTTATTCCTGTGTGGGGGAAGGATCCTTTACTTATCACGCATAACTTGCTTGTCACAGGTACGTTGATGGAATTTTTGACAGGCAAATACTTCTGTAGATAAACATGCTTCAACTCTTGGAATATTTACAGACTGAATTTTACACATATTGGACCCCTTCCCTCTCATTATTACTTTACTACTAGCTTGTTTTGCCTCTACTTGCTTCTTGACTGTTTGTTTCCAGGCAATTCGGCTATGACCTAAATAATCACTTAAAATGATGAACAGGGTGCTGTCCTGAACAGGCCATTTGTTTCTTTGTCTAATAAAAGGGATCACTGAGGGCAGATTAGCTTAGGGATCAGAATTGCTCTCTTGGGAGCTCATATCCTCTGATAACAAACGTCACTTGCTGTTTCCTCCGTTATTCATTATCAGCAACTGGTCATGATCAACTGTTTTATCCTGACTATCTCTATTTGCCACTCCAGCTCCTCCTCAAATATTTCCATGCCTTAATACCTTGACGTTATGTCTCCATAGCCAGTATCTCCAGGGCCTATTGCTTCCTCTATTATGCTATGTAACTCTTAAAAGCAAACAGCTTTAAACCAGAAAAAGGAAATACAGCTTTTAAGAATGTCATTAAACTCAGCTGCTGGGGACCAAAACACACACGTATGGTTTTCAGAGCATCTCTGATTTCTTCTGCTCCCAGGAACCTCTCTAACTCCCAAAACAAGGTTTCAGGAAGCTCTTTGCTAGGCACCCATGCACCTGAAAGAAAATTTTCTTCTTAAAAGTTTGGGTTCTGCTTAGCTCCTGCTTATTCTGTTTCTTTTTTCTTTTCTTTTCACTTTTTCAGGTAGTTGTTTGTTCTGTTCTGGCAATTTCTTAATCCATGTTTTAATGTGCTGTGTTACTGCCTGAAACACCTACTTTGTTTAATAAAACAGACTTTTTTAATGATCAGGAATATAGAAAATTCATCAGCTTATAATCATAATTTCACTTTTTTTAGTACTGCTTTCAGCACTCCTGGAACTTTTCATTGAATTTTATGTTAATCTATAAATTAACTCATGTAGTCAAAGCACCTTGCAATTGGTGATTTTACTTTTATCCAGGTAGCCTGAAGCTTTCCAGCCTTGTTTCCGTGAGTTCCCTGATGTGGAGCTGGGGCTCAACTTGCTTGGAAAAATTCCGATTTCTACAGGTGGTACAGCAAACACTGTTAGCAATTCAGTGGGTGGCATTTAGCTCCCTGCATATTGCATAGCAGCTCTTTTAGTATAGTACCTAAAGACAGGAGGCATCCTACCGGACCACCAGTCAGACAAGCTGGAAAATCAGAGTCCTGAAAATTTAGCTATTTTGTTGCACTTTTTGGAAGAGCAAAAGGTTTGATATGAATAGTCTGGCCAAATTACAATCAGGATTTTGTATCCAGGATATATCTATTTCCTGCTAATTCAAGAAAAATGTCTAGTGAATTTTCACACTAACAATTTTATTTAAGAATAAAAATGGCAACTGGAAACCCAAATGTTTGTTCTTCTAGATGGCAGAGATGGACTTACTGTCAAGGCATCAGACAAATATATTATACCGTGATATTTCCTTATAAACAGAACATCTTGACTCAATCGCTTTATTTCTTCTTGTTTCAACTTTTATGTTCTACAGATAGATTAGTTCTATTGTTCTACGTAATATGCATACATGATTTAATAAGAAGAACTATTGCATTTTTTAAATTTTGTTCTCAGAATGAAGAGAAATTTAAAAATTGGATATTTTTCAGAAAATCAAATATTACTGTGGAAAAAAATCCAGCAAGTTCTTTAAGTGCATGTGCATAAGTACATCAAGCACTGAAATCAATGGTGCTTTCCAATGATTAAATGTAAGTAACCTGCTAAGTCTGTAGTAATTCTAAAATTTATGAGGTCAAATTCTGATTTACTGACACTAGTATATGGTGTCTATTGATTAGATCATATCTTGTATGATCAGCAAAAAGGGGTTTTCAGCTTGCCAGCTACTCAAAAATTGGCTTGAAGAGAAAGTCACATGCTTTCATAAGCTTTTTCATAATCTTTGCACCAGTATTCCACAAAGCCCTATATTTTGTTCTTTAATGCTGACTTGTTTCACAGCTATAGTCTGTGAGTGCATTTCTGTCATTCAGTTTTACATTTTATTATATTTTTCACTTCTTAAAATTGCTCTTTTTCTTGATAAATACATTTTATAAATTAAATCAGCATGGCCTGACCCAACATATATTAAAATGCCATTTGAAACAGTTCCAAATTCAGGTGCTTATAAAAACAAATTTGAGAAGCAACAGTAATTCCAAACCCTCCTTTGCTATGCTGGTAATTTAAAATTATGGAAATACTTCTAACTTTATAGGCAATTTGAAATGGAAAGCAACAAGGGTTCTGGGCATGTGCTCTGTATATAGGGATTTTGCACATAGAAAAGCTTTTAAAAGCACCTTCCATGTGCTCCCATTTACCTAGTTCTGTATATGTTCCAAATGAAAATTGCACATTTATATTTTAAATTCAAAATACTGCTTTTATTTAAATTTCTAGCCAATAAAAAGAACATCTGTACTATAACTGCAATCTGTCTGTTCAATTTGTACAAAATTTATGTATTATATAATGGATCTATATATTTATTATTCTTTCCATGTAATAGAACACAGTTTTTAGGGTGTGTGTAGAAGAGAGGTTAAGCAATCATTGGCTCTGTAGGCAATAAAATATTACAATAAAAATATATAATCTTATATTTATGCCAAAATACTGTTAAGTGATATGCATACAAAATCCTGACGTATAGGCAGATGTGTCTCTACATATCACACTTAGATTTTCTTTGTTCGTTCCACACATGCATGTAATCTCATTTGATCAGATCATTTTCCTGCCATACTGAATCAGTACTTTACAGCTGATTGCCATGGCGGAAGAATTAGGTTCGGTTCAGCATGAATATCGGAGGCAGAGCTTAGCTTTAGCAGTGTAGCTATTTGTTGCTGTGTTAAAGGACCAGTTAGTGTCCTGGTTTACACCATACGCAAACCCACAGAGTGTGAAAGGTTGTATAATTAAATTCAGGAAGCATTAACCTCCACCGCAGGAATAAATCTTTAGCAAACTAAAACTATCCTTAGTCCATGTAGTCGATGTAGCTCCGCATATTGTTATAGCGATAGCTTTCACTGAGAATAAATGTTGCAGTTAATCATATCAGAAAAAAATAGATACATCAAAGGCCTTTTCAGTCATCCCAGCACGGGACTCTGTAGGCTTACTCTTACATTTTCAGAAGCATCTGATCAATAATGTGCAATTACATGAAAATTGAATAAGAATTTAGTCTCTACCTTGCAGTGAGGAAGCTGTGGTTGTATGTACAAAGGAATTGAAGAAGAGGTTGTTAAAAGCTTGAGCAGGGCAGGTTCTCATCTGGTGTAGATCACAAGACCCCAATGGATGGTTCCCCTGTGCCACGTATCCTCAGCAGAGGATGTTGCCAGTTGCCAGCAGAAGGGGGAAAACTGAGGTTTTTAGAAGGCAAGGCACCAGCCCATCCACTGTATTGGAGGACTCTGAGGTACTGTCAGTATGCTTCACATGACCAGGCAGAAAGGAGGAAAGGCAAAGTATTACGATGCTGCTGAGAAAATAGCTCAGGGAAGAGTGGTTCAGACTTTTCAGGAACTAAGTAATCTGTTGGAAGAGAAAACATTGGAGAAAGGTTTTGTCTAAACCAAAACAGAGCTAAGCTGTTGGCACTTGACATAAAAAAAAAAAAAAAAAAGGCTAAAGGGAAGTTCTTAAACAGCACATTGCTAAGAGACCAAACATGCAGAGCAGTGCATGGCTCAGGACAGTACAATCTCTAACGACAAAGTCTAAAAGCTTTACTCTCAACCAAAAAAGAGGTGGAAAAAATCACATTGTAAATGGTGAAGAATGGTCTGAACACTTAACGTCCTATTCAAACAAAGTGCAGAAGAGTAGAAAAGCAACAGAAAAGATATGCATGTGTCTACAGAAATGCTGATAGTCTGAGTAATAAAACGGGAAATCTAGTTTGTTTTTGTTTTTTTTTTAATAAAGAGATTGCTAGCTAAGCCTATCAGAAACTATCATTGACAAAACTTGAGTAAGACAAACATTAAAACACTGTAATGCTTGGGGCTAAAAAAAAAGTTATGCTGGTGGAAGGATGGTTCTATAGATTAAGAAAGCTTAGAATCAAAACAAATACATGAATTAAGTGTATTGATTCTTGTACTGTTCCATATATTAGCAAATGGTCTAGAAAACAGAAACTAATGAAATCACAAAGATGATTACTAATAGTATCACGCTTTTTACGTTCTTAAAGACTTCTATTAAAACAATCTAAATCTTGTACATACAGCTCGGGAAACTGGACTTACTTTGACTTTTAAAAAAAAAGTCTTGGAGGTATTGCAGATAGCTTTATAAAACATTGATGCTTGAGCCTCAGTCAAGGTAAAACAAAACATAACAAACAAACAAAAAGGATATCAAGAATTATTGAAAAGGAGTACAAACAATAACAAAAAAGTAATCTTACTTTATCCATGGTACCACTGGACTGAGTGCAGTGTACAGTTCTGATATTCTGTGTCTAAAAGGACATAGTAGAACTACAAAGGGTATTTAAGGTAAGCAAAGCTATAGAACATTTTCTCTATGAGGACAGGGACTTTTGCCTTTGGAAAATAAATTATGGAAATAAGAGAGCTGTATAAAATTGCAAGTAGAATGAAGAGGATGAGAACAGACTGATTGCCCACGATTGTAAGAGAAGAACTAGGGAAATATCTAAGGAAAATTAGCAGACTGCAGGTCCAGCAAGCAAGCAAGCAAGCGAGCAAACAAACAAATAACACAAGGAAATGGTTTTTCACAATGAGCTATACAGTCCAGGAGTTTCTTGCCCCTGAAGGTAAACACACTGAACTCTGCTCCACTGATCACAATCCTCTGAGTCAGTTCTCAATCCACCTCACCATCCACTCATCCAGCCCACACTTCCTGAGCTTGCCTATGAGGATGTTACGGAACGCAGTGTCAAAAGCCTTGCTGAAGTCAAGTTAGACAACATTCACTGCCCTCCCTTCATCTACCCAGCCAGTCATTCCGTCATAGAAGGCTATTAGGTTGGTAAGGCATGTTTTCCCCTTCACGACTCCATGGTTACTACTCCTGATCACCCTCCTGTCCTCCACATGCTTAGAGATGGCAACCAGGATGACCTGTTCCATCACATCACTGGTGCAGAGTCTAGTTGGAGGCCTGTAGCTAGCATTGTCCCCCAGGGGTCAGTGCTGGGCCCAGTATTGTTCACCTTATTCATCAGTGACCTGGAGGAAGGGGCAGAGTGCACCCTCAGCAAGTTTGCTGATGATGCAAAACTAAGAGGAGTGGCTGACACACCAGGGGGCAATGCTCAGAGGGACCTTGATAGGCTGGAGAGAAGGGCAGAGAGGAACCTTATGAAGTTCAACAAGGCAAGTGCAGGGTCCTGCACCGAAGGAGGAATAACCTCATGCACCAGTAGAGATTGGGGGTTGACCTGCTGGAAAGTAGCTCTACAGAGAAGGACCTGGGCGTGCTGGTGGACAACAAGTTAAGCATGAGCCAGCAGTGTGCCCTTGTGGCCAAGAAGGCCAATGGTATCCTGGGGTGCATGAGGCAGAGTGTTGCCAGCAGGTCGAGGGAGGTGATCCTGCCCTTCTACTCAGCCCTGGAGAGGCCTCCCCTGTAGTACTGTGTCCAATTCTGGGCTCTCCGGTACAAGAGAGATGTGAAGCTCCTGGAACAAGTCCAGTGAAGGGCTGCAAAGATGATGAGGGGAGTGGAGCATCTCTCCTATGAGGAAAGACTGAGAGAGCTGGGCCTGTTTAGACTGGAGAAGAGAAGATTGTGAGGCGATCTGATCAATGTGTACAAGTATCTGAAGGGGGGGTGTCGAGAGGATGGGGCCAGTCTCTTCTCCGTGGTGCCAACTGACAGGACAAGAGGCAGCAGGCACAAACTGAAACATAGGAAGTTCTGTCTGAACACGAGGAAAAACTTCTTTCCTGTGAGGGTGACGGAGCACTGCAAGAGGTTGCCCAGAGAGGCTGTGGAGTCTCCTTCCTTGGAGATACTCAGAAGCCTCCTGGACACAATCCTGGGTAATAAAGTGCTCTAGAGGACCCTGTTTGAGCAGGGGGGTTGGACTGAATGATCTGCAGAGGTCCCTTCTAACTTCGGCTATTCTGTAATTCTGTGATTCTGTGAACCTAGGAGGCTTGTGTGGATTCTTCTGTCAATACCATTTCCTTTCTTAAATCATAAACAGAAGGAAGCTTAAATAGGAAGAAAGAATTTTTTTTTTTCCCCTGTGACATGGCATTTTCTGTTTATTTGTCAGCTTCTTCATTAGATATTCCATCATGACCTCAAAGCAACTACATGTGTCCTGTGAGATAGCGACGTTCAGCTAGTTGTGGAACCACCCAGTGAGTTCATCGCTCCAACGTCATTTGGAATTTAAAAAAAAATAGCCTTTACTACTTTACTCAGCTCTTTCCTAATCCCAATTTTCAGGCAGGTTTTTTTCACATTTCAAAATTGAGTTCTCAGTTTTGAATTAAGAAAAATATTTGAAATACACTTCTACCAGTTCTGGCAATTGTATTCTTCATTTTTCAAGGCAAGATTTACCCCAGAAAGCAGTAAGCCCCTGGACTGGGCTGCAGTAGCTTTACGTATCTTCTTTTCACTCCTTGTTCCTTCTGCATATAAGCACCATAAACCCTACTGACTTCAACAGGGAGCGTTCAGTGACTTCCATATGGTTTAAAAAAGAAAACCAGCCAGCATCATATTCAAATTCTGCTCTCTGGATCTTGTATTAAGCCTTAGCTTTGCCCACGAAGATGGTAATTCCTCATGCTAGATATAAAAAAAAAATGGTTATTTTCTCTTTTGTAGAATTTATACTGCACCAGGAGATTTCTATGTAGTTGTAAATGGTTTCCCATTCTAACAGTGCTGACATATCCTGCCAGAGACTTACTCTAGAAAAGAAAGGGTTAGCATCTGTGAAGTCAAGGGTGTAAAAATGCGTCAAAATGCTCTCAGAACAGAATCTGTCCTAAAGGATATTGAGTTTAGCCAGCGCTTCCTAGGAGATCAATATCTCCTTGTAAAAGAGCACGTCACACATTCCATTCTACCGTCCTTATATACAGTAGATAGAATTCGTCACCTTACTTAACCTTGATGATCTCAGAGTTGGCATCAAAGGTTAGCAACCCATCTATGCCCCTGAAGCTCACTGCGGAGATACAGGCACTTCTAGATTCATCGGTCTTGGGCACTTGTCTCCGATTGTCCCTGTCACTCTCTGGAGGTTACAGCTGACAATAGACAAAGTCTGGATAATCAGTTTAAACTATGGGCTCACATTTACGCAGCATATTTTACATGACAAAGATCCCATTCCGGAAGCATTGGCTTGGAATGCTTTCATGAATATTGATTTTTTAATGACTTATTCCCATTGCTGTAAAGGATACTTTTAAAGAATATATTTTCCAACTATTCCTATCAAAAACAGTTTTCAAAAGAAAAAAAGATCTTTAGAATATTATTTTCATTACATCTGCTTTGAAAATATTTTCTTACTGCAAAACATTCTCAAGCATATTTGAAAACAGAGAATGTGAAATCCTTTTAATTTCAAAACTAAAACCACTGTGCAATTTCAAAAATCACCATACACACATATCTGGTTTTTTTGATCAGCTACCTCTATACTTAATCCTCCTGAAATAAGAATATTTATGGCTTTATTTAGAGGATTTTATCAAATTGAGACTCATAAAACTCCTCTGCGTTTTTACAAAGCACATTTCAAAAATGTAAAAGAGAAGAAGAAAAGCCATTGTGTATACTAAATCATATTTTTATTAGCTTTGAATTCAGCATATTTAAATACTTCTGGGCTTTGGCTGATTCAGCTAGATTATATTTTAGGTCACTGTAAATGACATAACATTGATTCAGACAAAAGGTAATTAAGAGTCCTATCTGTAATGTTTTACCAATATGTCTCATTATGCCCTGAACACCTCTCTAAATCTCCCAGAATGGAATGGTTCATCTTAACACAGAGAGAATTAACCTAGAATGCTATGTGTGATGAAAAACAAAACAAAACAGAAAAATCATGATAAATGGCCAGAACTGAATTGAGAAAGATATTAGAATAAAAGATGGACATAAAGCCAACCGTTTTAGACACCTTTAGGTGCAACAACACTACTGAAGCTTCCAGTCTTTCTCCACTGACTCCAGAGGAAGACCAAATAACAAGTTAAGACAAGATGACTAACATTGGAATGGCTAAAATTAGGGTGAGTTAAATGCCACCTACGTGCATATGAAGGAAATGTGAGACAAGTTTATGAATTGTTAAAACCACACTCAGACTAAAGATGGTAAGGTCTTGATGAAAGAAGAGGAAAACAAGAAGGAACACTTCAGCGATTTACTCAACCACCCTGTCCCAGACAGCCCTGCTGTGCTTGATGGGGATGATTCATTCATTCATTCTCAATGCCAAGGAAAACAGCTCTTTGCAGTCTGAAATGAAAATGGGCCATCATGGAGCTGAGAAACAGCACATTTCCTGAGGTGGATAATATTCATGCAAAAGTACAGCAGGCAGAAAGGAGACTGTAAAGCATTTGGTAGATTATTCATCATCTTTTCTTTCAGAAATGAATTGGATGACTGCCTTTCAAATGCTGAAGGAAGAAAAATTATGTGGTGTGGATATTTGGAAAAATATACCAGTGACTGATCTGGCTTGGTCATACAGCCTCAGCAGATTTTGCTGAGATTTGAATGGGGACTCCTTATTTAACCATGTCACCAAGGAAAAATACAAATCTTCCAAAAAATGTGGCAAAAGAGCATCTGCAGAACACGGCCAGGACCAGGCTGTCACTGGAGGAAGAAAATCGTACAGCCTAGGAGATAAACCTACAGGTAGTGAATAGAAAGGGACGTAAAAGATAAGTAGGAGATGCAGAGGTTGTCGAGGAAATCTAGAACAGCAATGGTACTGAAAAATAAGGGAAATTTACACTAGTAGACCAATATTATAGCAGTATTACTAGCATACCAGTGTACCAGGACCGGTATGAATATCAGGGGATATTTATGTCCCCAGTAGCACGGAGAATCTCAGCTCAGTTCAGCAACTGAAGGTAATCAGCTTAAGTGTCTTTGGTCTCTTAATGCTCTTTATACACAGAGGTGGAAAGGAAAGGTTGTCGCCTCAGGGTAGCAGGCCTATCGTACACATGCTGCTCAAATGAACGTAAAAGTAAATCCACACTTATGTACAAAACAATCACATGCTTTAGTAAGAGCCTGAACTTTATTGTAGAAACTGCTGCAGTGAGATTAACTCAATTAACAGTGAAGTAGACCTCGCTACGATCTAAACTGACCTAATACACGTATGTCTGGATGACCCTGGGTCCAAGCACCTGCAGACTTGTTTGCATTTTATTTCGTGTATTTATTATGTTTTAATTCTATTTATTTTAACTGGATGGCTTTTGTTTTTGTTCAGTTACACAGAGCCCCAAGTATTTTTGAGACAGGAGTAATATATACATAAATGTTTCATTATTATTACTATGTTATTATCAGTGTCTGTAGGTTCAGGAAGTGGTCTGGAGAACTTTCCCAGATGTTAAGCACAGTTTATATCAGTGAGGAATGAGCAGGAGAAATGGTATAGAGCAAAAGTGACATAAAGGAGCAGCTGCAGAAATGAAGAGAAAAACATTAGAACTATCCAAGGAATAGATTTGACACCTTCTGAATCTGTAACAGAGCATTTCTACTATAGTGGAGAGTAGCTTGATGAAGGCGTATGTGATTAACTGCTTATTATGACCTTAAATTTTTAATGTCACCAGTCAGTCTAAGCCCCATTAACATTATTAGGGAGAAGGAGGAAATAAGGGGCACATGTGTCAGCTTCAGAGGAGGCTCCTGAAGCTTCCACACATGATTTCTATTCTGCTGAAATATTATTTCCTCTGAACTTGTTCAAGCCAGCTGCTTTACTTGGAGTCCACCTCTGAGAGAAGGTCTTTTTCCAGCGATGGGAAGATCAGCAATGGGTTAATTTGAAAGGATGATTGTCTCTTCATAACATAGGAAAGCTTTGACATAAAACTCAGTTTGGGTGACTACAGCACCATGAAATGAAAAAAAGTGTGACTAGATATGTTGGAAACGGAGAGGAATATTTGAAGACATGACTACAAAACTGAGACTTCTAATGAGCTTTTAAGGCCTGAAGTGTAATTGATTATAGAGATAAAATCTGCAGCATGCTTCTGAGGTCACTTTAGGCACCCTTTGGAGCCTAAAACTGGAGATTCTGAGCTGATCTTGACAAAGCCATAAATTCAGGCACTTCTGCCGAATTCGAAAGGATAACTCACCACAGACAATTCTGAGAAGTTAGTCTTTTATTTCCATTCATCCATTCATGATTTTTTCTTAGTCAGCTAGTTCCCTCATACCCACTGCCATCTGCAATTTTCTGATGACTGTGCAAACTAATTACAGGCTTTGGCCCCAGGCCAGGAAAGGATTCACAAATGTGCCTAATTTGGCATATCCCATTAGTTTTAATGGGATATCTCAAATGTTCATTGCCACATTTGGATACTTCTCTGGGTCAGGGCAACTGGTTATTAATGTACTATTAACATGTTTCCAGTGAGGTGATATTTGTATCATGTTATTCATTGACCTAAGCACACAGTAATGTTTTTGTTTTGTGATTTCAAAACCTTTTTCTGCCTTTATGGAAACTATCCATTTTCTAAATGGATTTGCCTTTGGGATTAAATGAATCTCTGTTAACAGTGATTTGGTTTGTATGAAAATCCTCTTAAAAACTGCCTAAAATGCTGGCAAGAAAGTAACTAAAAAGAGATACAAATAGCTACCTCCTTCTTATACCCTACTTCCTTCTCTTTTTACCAGAGATTCTCCAAAAAAATGAAATAAACTCCTACATAAACTGAAACCTGAGTTTCTCTTTTCAAATAGAGAAATGGGTAATGCAAGAAAGAGAGACAGAGAAAATAAAAGCTACATTTAGTTGGATTTCTACATATCTTTTTAATCAGCATTTATTCATACTTGGGAAACCACTTCCCTCTGAATGCTTCCCTAATATTAAGGCCAGAAACTTTCATCAACATTTTACAAGCATGACTGAAACTAAACAGCATACTTTTACTGGATAGGATCAACCCAGTTATAACTTCAACAAGATAAGTTTATTGCAGCCCAAAGTGTCGAAGTCAAATTGTGATGAAAGAAGAAATAATCTGTATATTCTGCTCAGAGATGCACTAAAAAGGTAGTTTGGTTAGTACTTGAACTCAGAGTCAAATGTTCCCAAAGAGTTTAGGGGGCTGTTAACTTTTCTGAACGTCTGCCCCACTGACGTTAATGGAAGTTTTACCACTGATTCAGGAAAGGTGACTTTGGACAGTGTTGAACTGCTACAACCCTTTTGCAGTTTTGGGTTGTGATTTTTGCATAGGAACAAACATATTAGGTCAGACTGAAAGTCCATCTAGCCCAGTTTCTTCTTTCCAATGCGTCAGTCAGTGAACGTGTAGGGGACACAGGGTGACCAGGGCAAGGATGTAGTGACGCTTCGGCGTTACGCTCTTCCAGCTTCCAGGGATATCTCCCTGATTCCAGGACCTTCTGAGATAGAAACGTCTTAGAAATGTATCCTTATGATTTTGAGAACATTACAGAAATACATCCAAAATTTCTAATGATTGAATTCAGCCTTTTTTTCTTTTTTTTTTTTTTTTGTAAATATATTTCATGATCCCCAACCTATTATAAATATGCACAGAATTTCTATATACTTGATCATGGAAAGCATAGATATTTCTCTCTTGTGCCTTATCATATGTCACAAGAATGTACTTTACAAATCTCTGTATTTTCAGGTTTCTACTAGAAGCTGAAGGACTTCAAATATATATAAAAAATAAATATTTTTTTTGGAACAGTTCATGCCTGGCTGAAAGCAGGAATTATCAGATATCTCATGGGAAAACTTGTTCTTGTGAGATTTTTCCTCTATTTGTAGTAAGATTCAGGTACTTTGTACTTTCCTTAGATATTTTATACTTAAAGAGCAAAACATACTATTGTTCAAATATACATTTCAAATTAGATTAAATTAAGACAAAAAGAAAAAAGGGATCAAAGTTTATGTTAAGAAGCTACTTAAAATCGTTTGTAAATGGTAATAAATTATATACATACATCTATATATTTAGGAACATTGCAAACAGGAATCCACAATGATAAAAAGACTTCTGCAATATTGATCTATATACAAGAGAGAGTTCAGTTTTTTATCTTGTGGTATCAGACAAGTGAGTCTTGCACCTAGGCTTGCACCAGTTTCTGTTCCTCCTCTTCTCCTTTCTTTTGGGTTTGATCTCCACTGGACAAGCAGAACAGAGTCCAAATTCCGGCCAGGTCCCTGACCTAATTCATCTGGGGACCAAATCCTGGGAGTCCACAGAGCTCTGCCCAGGGGCGGCGTGTAGCTATCAACTGGCCACTTATTTAAACATCCATTACTAGAAGGTTTTTTTTTCATTTTATTTTGTTTCTATCTAGGTATAATTTTAAATTTTATATATAATTAAGCTAGTAAAAAACGCACATACGAGGGGCTACGATGTTTACATATATATTCTTAATTGGCTACATCTATCTTAGTATAGGAAAAGGATCAAAGCCTGCTCTCCAGCCTGAGAGAAGGTGGTATAGCACAGCTCACATCCACACCCCTGTACTATTTACCCTGAGAAACAAGGCAATGTCCTCTACACGGCTACGTGAGGACAACCCTGGGCCCCTGCTGTCCTCCAAACAGTGGCAAAGGGTTGTCTAGTAGAGGGCTAAATGGCACAGATCAAGCCTTATTGGAGATGGGGTTCACACTTGTGCAGCAAGGGTGAGTGGGGTGCCAGTACCTGAATCCTGATCATTTACCGCTGTTGACATGGTCTATTAACATGCAGCTGCAGTTCAGAGGACAAGATGATTTCTGATAATGTTATTAAATAGCTGTACGTGAAGATCAGGAATTATGCATTTAGGTATGTTATAACCCAGTCTTACTGGAAGGTTTGGGTATACAAGGGCAGCAAGGCCATTATCTTAATCTACATGGCTTAAGAAAGCTATTTCACAACTAACCTTGGAAAACAGACAGTGTAGACCTTGTCGTCACTTCGTTTTCTTTTAGTATAGGAGTGGGTGGCTATGTTTGTTGTGGAAAGCTTGTAAAATTAAACAGTGCAATTATTTTAATCTCTTAATATGTTTGGAATTACAGCTCATGACTGTTCAAAACACCCTAGTCACTGGGGTTTGCATAACACATATGCCATAGAGTCAGTAAATGTCTACCATATGAGCAACAAATGTCAAATGATAAAATAAATTCAAAAGAAGACCTTCCAACCCCGGATACCCAGGAGATAGGGAAAGCAAAAGTGACAGCTGTCTTCAGTAAGAGAAAATCTATTTAAATATTGTTTTTCAAAGGGTTCCTCTAAATAAGGAAGATTTATTTTATCGTGGGCATGCCAGAAATGCCATGTCATTAGAAAAAATATTAAAAGAGTTATCTGAGACCCAAACCTCCACCATACCATGATTCAGTTATTAAAAAACAAATAAATGGACACTTCAGTCCTCAGACACTAAAAAAAAAAAAGAAAAAGAAAATAATTTTTGCAGCATTTTCTCCTTTTCTGTAAGATAAATTATTTTCCTATGTTAACTTACAAATTAAATAAAATCAGATCATAACATCCATATTCACACCTCATAATAATTTACTCCCTCCCATGCAAACCACTAGGACTACTTGTAGGTTAAAAAAATGTCATTCAGTGGCAGTTAGGAATTGTAGTTTTACTGGTAGTATTTAGAAAAGAATAAGACTGTTGGAATAAAAACGTTAGGTGTATCTTGCTAAAAATACGTACATCCTAAGTTGTACCCTTCCATTTATTTATTATATAGTGTATGATAATGATACTGAAATATGAGAACTTTCTCCTCTCTGCCCTAGCTCAGCATGAGGATTTCTGCTGACTCTTTCAGTTCAGTAGGCAGCATTCAGTAAAATAACAGCAAGTACAAGGCACATGTTAGGACTAATAGGATGAATAGGAGATCTATTTATTCATTGCAAGACCCTCAAAAGTAAAAGAATTTTCTGAACGTATTGGTTTTCCATTGCAGTAAGCTCACTTCCTAAACCATAGTTCATGTGCAGGAATACATTGTATCTGCAAACCACAGATATGGGATTGGACCCATCGTACTGAAAGCTGGGCTTTTTCAAGTGAAAGCTCACCCCTACACTCACACTGTTCATTAATTGCTGGCCACTGAGGATACTGTCAAATATTTCCCTGTTCACTCCCTAGCTCACTCTTGGTCTCCTGGCCATCCATCTTGCACAAATACAAGTTTTTTTCCTGAGTTCTTTTTTAGTATGAACCTATTAGTTTACTCCTCCATTGAACCCTTCTCCCTCTCTCTCTATCTTTTTTTTTTTTTTTAACAGAAAATAGCTTTGTGACTCAATAGAACACTAATGAAAATTTTATTTCTTTCATAGGTTTTCTGAGTTTTACTAAAAAAAACTTCAAAAATAATTAATTTATACAAATATGAAAAAGAAAACATAAAATAAAAGAGACAATCAGCACATTTGTGAAAATTAATAAATAATTTCCTAAACAGTTCCACAAGAGTCTTTTCAAAATCTGGAAGGCTCTTTTTTCTATTGATCATGATTAGTACTTTTAGAAAGCAACAAAGAATAAACTGAACATCACACCAGGGACTGAGCAAGGAGACCCTGAGGAAGGCTAAAGATAGATCTCCTATAAATTTACAACACGGCAAGAGAGTACAAATTTCGAAAGAAGGTCATTGAAATAGAGCACTAAACACCTTTGTAAATCATTTTTAGTAGTGCTCTTACAGGTAATTAAGCATAGGAAAAAGCTCGAACAATTTGAATTTTGTTTGGGTCTCTATTTTACAATTGATTGCATAATTTATTAGTCTGTAAGAATAATTTCTGCTTGAAATTTATATCCTAAGTGAAAATAAAGTAGTCTATAAGTGATAGATAGGAGAAATAGTCTGATAAATGGAAGTAAAGATACAATTATTCACCCTTATGTTTGGGATAGAGTTTAAAAAAGTAAGATGGTATTGTGTATGATGCTTGTTTAAAATGTTGCGTAGTTCTGCAACATTAAGGCTAACTGTATCTTTAAGCATTACAGACTTAGTAAATCATTCCCAAGGAGAGAGAAGAGAGGCTGAAACTCAGAAAGCAGTGACATGCAAAGGAAACCATATGACTGTAAGAAAGCTTGCTTCGGATCAGTTTAGTTCATTTCAATTTAAACAATCAAATTGTTAGAGATAATTAAATATTTGTGGTTTTTATACTTCCGTGTTCCTCTCAGGAACTGAATGGTTATTACAAAGTACTCAGTTAATGTTGTTGTGTCTTGTTTAGAAAGAGAAAATATGAATAGTAGATGAGGAAATCTCTACAATAACTAACTAGCAGGTGTCTATTGTCTCTGCTGTAAGATTTAATATAACATGCCAATATCAAATTAAAAGGAAGAATTTGTTACTATAGACACTAGTGAGTGTAAAGGTCTGTGTTCTAACAATAAAGTAAAAAAAAAAACGATGAGGGGAAAGCAATAAAGCTATTCAGTGATTATGAAGACTCTTGCTGAAGATATGCCACATACTTCTTGAATTTCATCTTATAAGGTTATTCTACATTTAACTCACTTCAGCCTAATGCTTTTAAATTGAATTTGGAATAATGTTTCACATTAACGATATTTTGGGGAAATTGAAAAAGCCAATGGCATTACCACCTGGAACGTACTGCATGAGCAAATCATGCTGTGCTCCTGTTCCAGACCAATTGTATTCTGGCTGGAGAAAGATTTGTTTGAGCTAGGACTATCTAAGTAAAGATTTTTGCACATGAAGTGCTGAAGCAAGTAGGAATTGAGATGCACTCAACAAGCTCATTTTCAGCCTCAGCAGCTGGAAATGATGCAGGGCTTTAGAAATTCCTCCACTAAAAAAAATAAGTAGAGTTCAACAGTGTAATGGGGCCTGGCTTTGTGATGGTGTGTTTCAGAAGAGCAGGGTCACGTGGGGCCAAGAGGGAAAGGAGGAACCAGGAAACGTTGGGGGCTTGATGAAAGTTTGAGGCCAACTCCCAAAGATAACCGAAGTCAACAACAAGCCTTCCAGTGGTTTCAGTGGCCCCCAGACATATGCTTAAACTTTTGGAGGCTTATCAGGATTAAATCAAAGCTCTTGAGGTTCAGTTATCATTCGTTCTGGCACAGGTTGCTATTAAAGCCATTCAATAGCTAAAACGAGGCATGGCTACAATTTCTTCAGCGTGTAACTAATGCACTAGAGCTACTTTTTGAAACCATCAGCAACTGTGTTTCATACAGATCAGTTCTTAATGATATTCACTGAGACAGGAAAAAAGGAAAATTGTCAGTCGGGATGAATATTTGGCAAGGCAATTTTATTCTGAAGAATAGAAGGAGGTAATTTTCATAGTTTAATGGCTTCTAAAATATATGTGTGTGTGTGTGTGTGTACATATCTATATACATACATCTACATCTCTAAGATTATAAAAACATTTTTTCTCAAATTGTAACAACTTTCTTCTCTCTGAAAACAAACCATTAAGCACTCTGCAAGTGTGCCAATTGCTGCTTTAAATGAAAAGAGAACCACAGACATTGCTTCCAGCCCGCCAAAATAAACCCACCCTGACTGCTGAGATGTAGACCAATGGGACATATGTGTGTGATAACCCCATTCCAGAGTAAATCCAGCCACAATATTAAGGAGTAATTTGAGTAATAAAAAAGTTTCATTAAGCATAAATCAAAACACATTTTATGCCTGGAAGGCACTTTTGGGCTTTCTTCTTCTTCCTACCCCCCTTCCTGTACCCTTCATTACAATATAATCAATTAGAAATGAGCTTAAACCAAACTAGGATGCCAAATAGCCCTGAATACTGAATAAAATTTGAAATGATAGGTGTGTATCCACAACCACTAGATGATTATATACATCTGGGAGAATTTTCATTAAATCTGAATAAAGCGTGTTTTCACCAAAAGGTAGGTTTCACAGGCCTAGAATGAACCAACTTACTGCACTTTCACACTTGACTCAGGTGATTTGCAGTGGCTTTCTGTGTGTGATCTCTTAGCCTTTTCCACTTACAGAGCAATGAGCTATAGTTTAATTCTCCTTCATAATGGTTTATGCTAGAAAATTTAATTCACGTTTGCAGTTAGCTGGAATGTCATGGTCAGCAACCACAGTTCAGCCAGAAAGCAACAATGCATTAAGCTGTGATAAATTAATCACTTGGAAACTTGTGAACACGTCCTAAGGAACTTATGGTTACCTCTTAGCGTAGTATTTTTTGCACTCTATCATTTTAATGGCTTTAGCCTCTCAGCACTCTAGTGACAGAAGTAACCCTACCCCTGTCCCCTGCCCCCGCCTTTTCCTTTTCTTAATGGGGAAAGTTGAGGCACAGAGAGGGATGAAGATACCCACAGTTACATAGAATATCTAAGTCTGAAAAAGAAATTGATGCTGAATCCTCTGAATCCTAGGCTTGTTCATTAATCACTAGACAAGACTTTCTCTCAGGTTGTTTTCAGCCACCAGTTTTTAGGCATCCGGGGGCAGGGGTGGGGAGGGAAAGGAATCTAGGTACCATTAGGAATAGAGAAGATAAGATTCAGATAAAGTAAGAATTGGCTGAGATCCTTGCTCAAACCTCAAAGTCCTCCTGAGGTTTGAAAATGTTGAGCACACTCCTTTTATTTTTTTCCTCTGCCTCAATGGCACTTCCTGATACTGGCTGGGATGGAACAGCGAAAACAGTATGTGAAAAGCTGTGGTTTGAATAAGTTTTTCCAAGTTTAAACTCCCTTTTTCTGAGATTATTCTTACTGATCTTCTGTAAACAACAAAGGCAATACAAACAAAGTATCCCCAATCTAATAAATAACTGAGCTTCAGACCTAGAGAATGCTGTGGTACATGTACTAGACACAGAGCTTGGTGGACTCCTGATTTGCAGTTGAGTCCTTGGGTGGATCCTCCACCTAGGCATCGTGCTATGACTTCAGTAAGGCTCTGGAGATCACATGCATATCAGTGACACTGCATAATTAAAACCTTACACGGCAGTTGTCAGACATGCGGAAAAAATGTAGAATGTACCAAAGAGAAAGAAAGGAGGTACAAAATTCAGTCCAAACGAAATGTTTTAATTTTCCTGTTATTCTTTCAAACACGAATTTTAAGATTCACAGAAACATCAGAACCACTGCTGGGAGAGAGAGACAGACAGAGAAAGAAAGAAAGAGATCACATCTTTGAAATTCAGAATCAGAAGAGCATCTCCTTGTAATATCCAAGTAAAATTATGTTGAATGATGAAATCCAAGAAAATCCCTGAGCTGTCATGACAATTAAGTTCAGATTTTTATAACAATTTAGACTCTTTCTATTAGGTTGAGGCTTTAAACAGTCATGTATATGTACAAAGCCTTTTAAAATCACAGTGGGTATTGGGGAGTATTTGATAGCTGCATTTTTAGCTGGTAGGTCTGCCTTTTAGAATCAATACATGATAATCACAAGTGAAAGCTTGTGACTGAAAGATCCTGGCAATTTTTTCGTCTATGTGAAATGAGTTACTGCTATCTGCCCACCATCTAGAAACCTCAGCAATTCAATTAGCACTGATTGAAATGGTAATTGATAATGTCAGCTCAAAGGCCACAGAACAAATGAGCCTTAAAGCTGAACCATTCCATTATCTCCCGAATACCCTGGAAATGCTCACTGGCAGAGAAATGTATTTGTTGGAAAGTTGGTTGGAAAAATTATTGGAAATGTATGAAATAAAGCTGGAAGAACAATTAGTGCATGTGCTATAAAGTATAATGCTGTCCTGGTAGGAAGGCCAGTAAAATGGCTAGAAGCTATCTTCATTTCAAGAGAGGATTAACTTTCCTTGACTTTACATGTTTGTAACATAAGTATCTATTTAAAATTAGGTTCAGATTGGTTGCCCACATATAGGTATGCAGTGCCAGTTGAGACATCTTAGGATACTCTGCCTTGCCTCCAGCTGGCCTAGGCGGGCACTGGTCTTCCATACTGGGCATCCCTTGGCAGATGTCTCAGACAACCTAGCACATCTCAAATGGCTCTAGATGTGTGGACAACCAAAATGAGCCCGTATATCTCTGAATTTAGAGCTGCATCTCACTTTCAAAGAGAGGCGAAGTGAATCTTGTCCTTCATGTTCCTGTTTAGAAGTGTTCTCCTTTGATTCAAACATCATTTCTTGTGGCTGTAACCTGAGAGTAAATATCAGGAATACGAAAAAGACAGGATATCAGTTCTCAGGATTGCGGATACAGAACTCCTACTCAGCTTTAAAATTGAGGATTTAGAAGTGAGAATGATGGTAGTGCATGTGGACCTCAGCAGTTTAAGGTACCTTACTGTACTCGCTTTAGAGGGTTACTGAGGAAGCTGACCTGCACAATTCAAAAATCATTCTCTGAACATCTACCTTCAGTGGGATAAAATAAAAGGTAATCATTTATCTTAATATGTTTCTAGAACTGTGAAACTTTGTGTACATTAAACACCTGTGTCAGTGAAAGGTATACAAAAATGGTACATGATGAATGGCTCTTCCATCAAATTATTTGAGTTAAGATCAAAAAAATCAAACTAAATCAAAATAAAGCAAAACAAAATCAGCTGTGTTTGCCTAGGTGCCATTTTAATCTCTGCATTCTTTTTTGGACTACTTCAAAATTATGCACGCGTGCTCATAAGGTTTTGTATATATAATAATAAAGAAATTACAGCTGAATAATGAATGGCTTAAAGTAGATCTTTGAAACCACAAACTAGCTGCTTGAAGTCACTGCTGCATGAAGAATATCTGTAGACCATGTTCAGAAACTTACCTTCAAATAAAACTGTAATACGATCATGGTCTGGAACTAGCAAATTATTTAGGTTTCCATCTGATACTAAGTTTATGAGATCTCTTTGAATCAGAGGGTGTCACTGTTTTATAATAATTATAATGAGCACTGAGTCAAAATTCCAAAAGGATGTGAGACCTGAGGTTCATTTTTGGGTAGAAATAAGTATCCAAACTGTATGTAACAAGCAATTCATGAATAATCTGTTAAAATGAGCTGATAAGACATCCCTAATTTGGCTGGTCTAATCTCAGATTTCACATCCCTCTCCTAGCCTTTAGTAGGCTCTCTTTAGTATTCCATTTAATCTCAGATTTTTATTTGAATTTTGCCCATCTCCCCCACTGAGGTGACTGGTAGATGAGAGGCAAAAGGCCCAGCTTGGTGCACTTTCTATTATCCATACCATGTCCTATGATTCAGTAGGAGCATTTTCTTTGTGAGTCCAGGAAGATTGCTATGGAAAGGATTAGATGAGAAGGGCACCCCTCTCTGCATTCAGTAGATTTTTAAGTTATCATCTTATCTTAATGCCTATCTACACAATGCAAAAGCACTGCCTGCACCAGCCAACTCTGCAATGGTGTAATGTATTAGTGTAATGTATTGCCATGATGTTGTATTGCTGTACCGCTGAATCTGAGCTAAAATAACATGGGTTTACATGAAGAAGATGTGGACATACTCTTGATCACCTCAACTTCCAGAGGCACCTAAAGCCTGTTGAAAGAGTTTAGTTTGTATGTAAGGTCCTGCCATATAGGCATACACAGATATGATCCCATCTAGGAAGAGCAGAGCATTACAAAGGCTAATGTCTTTTGAAATTCAAGTACCTTCATTACCTAAGGCAGACATGTTTTAACAGTGCTGAACACACATAGACACTGATTTTAGCACAGATTTGATAAACTATATTACTTTATTAGAAAGAGCTGTACATGTAATGCCCACCTCACTTGGCCCGCTAGACAAAGGTATCACTGAGGGACTAGTACATCTAGGATCAGCTCTTTTTTTCACTTGGAAAGATTCAAATATGCAGCTTTTATTTCGTATAAAAATGAACAATCCTAACAGTCATAATAATGAATCCAGTCTAAAAATAGATTTCAAGAGCCAGTTGGAAGAGCACCTCAGTTTGCCTTCTACTGAAGAATTTAGAGGGAAAAAAAATCAAACTTTCAGGATCACAGAGGCAGAAATCTAGGCCCCTAGTCATGCCTTGATGACTGAGAAAGTTTTATTTGCTTACTCTAATTTTTTTTCAGTCCAATTGATCAGACAATGCTTTTTGCTCTCTGTTCAAGAAGGATTGAAAAATGGCTGTCAGCCTCATCTGTATGCTAATGCTTAGGATGCTTTTTTCAGATGCCTTTTTTGAATGTCTGAGGTCATCAAAACTAGGAAAAACACTGAGTTCAGACCCTTTTTTACCTGAGAAAGTGATCTAATCATTCTGCTGTCATGCAAAAGGGGACACGACTGCCATTCCTTTTCAGGAATCTGTCTTGCGTACCCAATGTAACAACCGATGCTACTGTGTGATAGGGTGTGAATCTACTCAGGTGCCTGTCAGAAGGATATATTTTAAGTTCAGCAGACAGGTTGGATTTTTTACTAGAATCTGTCATAAATCTGTCTTTGGAATATCCTTCCTGAGCTATCATGGCAAACTTAGACATTCGGACAAAGCGAGTAAATAAGAACACAGAGAAATTAGGATCAAATCTTCAGCTAAAGCAATTTCAGAGGAGCCATGAAAATGTACATGGCTAAGAATCAGTCCCTTTCATAGAAAAACATATAGCAGAAAATCCATCTGCACAATTACTGATGAGATGCATGTGCACACGATGTCTGGTGTTTTTCAGAAGGAAATTGTTGGACAAATTAGTATCCTAAAATTATAACTTATTGAGGCTCTGGTCCAGAAAGGCACTTAGGCATGTGAGTATCTTTCATCACTGCTGTAAAAGAGAATACTCTTGTGATTCTGCACATGTTCAAATGGCTTATTCTAGTTTTGTCTGAAAACTAGTTTGTCTAGTTCATCGGTTAAGCCTCTCCAACTGGCTGGAAAGTGCTCTGCACTTTCACGTCCTATGTCATTCCACTATTCTGTTTATTTTGCTCATTTATGAGAAAGCTTTTGGAGTGGCTTAGATACAATCAAAATGTTAGAATGCCCCCACCTTCAAGGTCTGACAGAGCAGAAAACAGGCCAATTTCACTGATCTGCCGAAGAGTAGATTATCTGTGGTAGATAGACAGTATCCCGTTGCCATTGCAAAACAGTTCCCTGCATGTGTGTGGCAGGAGGTAAAGCATTCGAGAAATAAACTTGCAGAAAAAATAGTATATATTTGAAAACACACTTTATGTATTTGCAAACACTCCTTTAGTAGTTGCACAACCTAGTCGTTTTCTATGAATGGCATTTGAAAACCTGCTAACACACATACACTTTTACATGAGGATTTAATTATAAGAGGAAGGCACGTTTCCTAATTGAGTCCAGCTTCAGGGAATATTAAAGGTCATCAAAGGTGTCAATCCACAAAAGAATGGAAACACATGTTAACATTTTCCAAGATGGTAGTAGCTTCAGACAAAAGGTTTATCTCCACTCATTGCTCACTTAAACAGTTAATAGTTCTATATTTTCCACATAACAATGGAATGGATTTTTCTGACAAGTATCAACTACAGGCTATACTGAGTGCTACACTTGTACTAGAGATCGCACATTTAAATATACATTTAAAGAGTTTAAATATGAACAGTGCCTTATAAAAATAAATGAGATCATAGTGTATATTTATATAGCTCCTTCTCTGGAGACAAGTAGGAGATTAAGTAACTTAATGAACGACAATGAAAAGTCAAAGCACTAGTAAACTCAGTCCTGCTGTAAATACACCCAGCTCTGTTGATGACCAAATCTGTTCTTGCCCAGAGCCATATTTAGAGTGTGAGGACTCCGTCCTCATGCCAAGTTCATTACTTCTGCTTCACACTGAAACAACTCAATTGCTTTCACTAAATGGAGCATGTAATTTTCTTAATAACTGCTTGACCATAAAAAACAAGCAAACACAGAACATAGTGTGGAGAGCACGGTTTCGTATTCTGACTGGTACTTTGGATTTTATCAGTACTATTCCTGTCAATAATCACGTTTACAGCGTATTCAGTTTAACTCCCCAAAGCACCATATTTATATGACTGAACAAACTGGTATTATCAAAACAGGGTCTCAAGCTGGCTCCACAGTCATGCTGATGTAACACCTAGACTGCGGTTCTTGAGAAAGTACAACAGGTGGATTATATCATGGCTGGGAATCCAGGATCCATGAGCCCGTTTTTCAGGCTTAGACAGAAAAGCTGGGAATGCGAAGTTTTTGCTATTGAGTCAAGTTCTTTGGGACCCTGGTTCTGCCTGAGATTTGTCTCCTGCAGCTGTAACCCAGAACCAAGTGTGTCTCAAAGTTTCAAAAAATGTGAGAACTTCGGATGTGAGACTGCAGTTCCTACAACTTCTTGATACCAAAAGAAAGAGATTTTAATTGGCATGGCCCTAGATTCTCATTCCCCAGCTATCAGCACAGCGCTTCTCTTGAGTACGCTGAAGTTCTTGCCTGGGCCATTTGCCTGAATTTCCTTTCCAAGAAGACCAGGGCACAAATGGAAGATTGGTTAAATTTCCTAGAGATAAGAAACAGCTGCTAAATTCAATCCAGATTGCCAACTTAAAATTTGCACGTGAATCAAAATAAGGTGAGATTTCTTTTGTGTGACAGACCATAGTTTTAGACCTGTTTTGCTGCAACTGCATAGCTTTCATAATAGGTCTTGATTCCATCAGTATTATAAATTATCACTAATATATCTTACTATAACTGTTATTCCCTGCTAACTACTAGGAATTTTTGAAAGAATGCCTATCTCTTTCTTTGTGTCCAAAGAAGTTTCATCAATCTCAGAAGCATCTGTATTAGATATTGGGGAGGAAATACATTCATTGTGAATGTCAGGAGGAGACAGTGTTTAACAGATTCCTTAAATTGGCCGAATGTTTGCAGCAAGTCTTCACATCCCATAGTGGGTTCCTCGAAAAGATGTCTTTTCTTCACCACTGAGGAACCGTTTTTATACTCTCAAACAAGTGTGAATGGAATTGATGTGGAAGTAATTGGGATTTCTCCATTCATCTCAGAAAGAGCTGGATCATAAGTCTGATCTTGCAGCATTTAGAAACACCAGTATGAGTGGTAATGGGTACAAATCACAACATCTTGCTGAAAACAGTCCAAGTTGAATAAAACTCAGTCTTAATCATTTCTACATCTCTAATCAGACTCTTCTGAATTTGAATTGCTGTGTTTGCATCACTGGTGCATAAAAAAGACACTAAGATAAACAACTGCATTTGAATGGTTATATAAAGTATACGCAAAATAAAAAACAAAATCTCTGCTGCTGCTAATCTTAAATTTAACTGAAGCATCTGAAACACAGAACAAGAGCTAAGGGAGGGATACATGGCAGAAAATAAGCTATGTAAATAAATATGCATTTAAATGTACGAAGGGGTGGGAACATAAGGTTAATAAGGACTAAGTGATGTTCATTTCTCTCCAATTCAGAGTAAATAAAACAACCGTACTTTCTTTCCAGCAAATCAATCAAACTGCACCACAAGTACAGTGACACCCTATTGTTTCTTATGGCTTCTAGAATGAATGTGAAATTATGAGTGTTTTGCTTGGCACAATTGATTCTTCTCCTGCAATCCCACCAACAGGTCCCAAACTTTATATTCCTCTCTCAGAATCCACTCCAAGTCATTATTATTCAGTTGACAGGTCTTTCTGAAAGCTTTTCTGTGCTTCTCATCTGAGACATCTGCAAGGATATTGTGTGTTTTTGGAGCATAAGGGAAGTGCTGCTTAGCCCACTTGCTGTCCCACCCAGCAGTCACTAGCCTACTTAGAGGAAAGCTGGAGTATTTCCCTCAGTATCCTTCTCCTTCTGAGTTTAGAACAGATGGAACGATCTGTGAGAATATCAATTGAGATATACAAGTATGAATTAATATTAATGGATTTTATATCGTCTAGAAGTAAAGTGGGTTCTATTTTTGATCTCCTCCTGCTGCAGCCTTTTTTCAAGGAGCAACAGAAACAGGCTGCTCAACAAGAGGAGCCGAGAGTGATAGGCTGGGGCTGTAATCTCTCTGACATGGGGTACAGTCCCAGAGTACCTTAACAAGAAGAGCAGAGCACATCCGGTGCCAGTAACCAGGGCCAGACAACAGTCCAGTAGTCTTCAGAGGAGTCTGCTGTGCCGAGACCCATCTGAGGTCAATCCAGGAAGTTAAGTCAGCAAGGCAAAGCCAGGATCAGCAAGGAAGCCCGAGGGGTGCCTACAGAGAAGCTTAGGCAAGGATCAACACCAAGCACCTGACTGAAATGCAGCCCTCGAATCAAGGGGCAAAGATCCGGGATGAGACTTCTCACGTCTTTCACACATGCTTAGCTGCATTTGCAAAAGCCTCCTATAAGAGTTGACCTTGAACACAGCCTAATAAACTTCTAAGCCTAATAAACTTCTAGGAGGGAGAGAAGAGGTTGCAGATCCTGCTGCTGCACTCAGGACCTTGACATCTTGGTCACTAAGCTATTTACTCATGTTGAGATACTTCCTTTTCAGAACACCCTTGGAATGGACACCAGCTGTAAAAAACACATCATCCTCAGTGGGAGTGGGTGAACATTGGTCCTGCACATCTTCATAGCTCTACAAGCTGTAACACAGACTTTTTTAAATCTTCTATATGTCCACAGCTGTGGTACAGAGGGGTTGAGATTTGGGTCTGAGTTATATTCAGACCACCTAATATATTCAGACCTGCAGTGCTTAGGACAGGCTCAAATATTTATTGCACTGTCAAAGCTCAAGAGATGAGTCATGCAGATTCCCCTTGTTTCCACGGACGCTAGGCCATGTAGAGTTGGAGCAGAAGGGCAGGCTCCATAGTCAAGCAGTTTATCATAAGCAATCCACTTACTGAGACAAGGTCAGGAATCATTTGTGATAGTGGTGAGATCTAAACAGCATTGCAGATTCCTAACTCAATTTTAGCAGGTGCTGTGAATCCTTGTGGAACCAGTCTGTGGGACTCATTGCTGTAATATGTTAATGTAAATATCAGCATTCAAAAACTGACAGAATATTTACATGAATAGGAAACAAAGGCCAGATTAGGTACTTAAAAAATCATCCCATTTCAATATTTTAGTGCTTTAATCAATATTCAGATAAATTAAATTATGTTTACCCAATCATTACTTACTTAGCACATGATTATTAAAGATAAATATAAAGTTTATATTACTTTTTAACCTGATGTTTCTTTTTAAGCAGTCCAATACTAAATGTATGCTTATACCATCAATATTGTTTTTACACACTGATTTTCCTGATCTGATTTTTCCTGAATTTTCTGATCTGCTTCAGCCCTGTGTAGAGGCAAACAATACAGAAAGGGACTTAATACTTAATTGGTCTGCCACTGAAGCATGTTACAATAAAATGATAGTAAAGATTAAAGAAAAGGACTATCTGCATTAATGATGGCTAAGTGCTGAACTTCTGTTGTAGAGTTTGTGGGATAATGAATTCTGGCAGAGAAACTCGTGGGATTTTGTGGGTTTTCTATAAAATTTAGCACAGCAGCAGTGGGTGCAGTTGCTTCACTTGAATGACTCTCCTTGTGTCTTAAGATGGTATTTGGTGTCACAGTATGTTTATTTCAACTACATTAATTGCAGCCAAATATTTCTATTTGATCAATTGGAAAATAAGATTGCTGGGAGTCTTCCCTGTGCTCATTCTTTTCTTCCAATTTCTTACTTGCTTCAGGCAAATGATCTTCCTAGAACTTTGTCTGTGAGTAAGGATTCAATAATTTGTCCCAGAAAAAGCAATAGCACCATCCAACAGTTTTGTCATTCATTGACAGTAATCAACATACACATATTTCCTCATAACTATGCCAGGTTCGTTAGGGTATGTGCATATGTGTTTGCCATTTTTAACTCGCGTCCTTCCAAGTATGACATGTTGTTTCAATGAAATGAAACTAGTCTTAAAAAATGAAACATTGTAGCCTTTGGGAAAAGGCAATTGAACTTCTTAGGAAAATTAGGCTTTATGGAGATCATCATCTTTCTTCACTGATTACAGAACAGAAATGTTCCTAACATAAAATTAGGAGATGTACAGTAACAATGAGGATACAAATTATTACATTTGACACATAATGGTCAAATCCTTCTCCTAATATTACTGAATGTGAACTCTAGTTAGTTTGAATAGTGTTACTTTGGGAGGTTACACTGGGAATTAGCATAACTTTTTAGCAGAGAATTTTCATCAGTTAAAAATGGAATGAAAAAGCATGGAGTTTAATGACTATGGCCTAGAGTTTATAAAAGGATTTAGAGAGATGCTTAAAACCCAAACTGAAATTAAAAGTGCTCTGGCCAGCAGCCATATCTGTGGCTAAAGGCTCTTAGAACTAGATTCATCTTGCCTCATTTTAAACATTTAATGGAGACATTTGAGAAAGGAATGTGGGCTTTGTAGACTCTTCATAGAGTTGATGAGGACAAGTAGAGACCTGCAGAGGGAGAAGTAGTTGTTAGGTAGATTGAGAAACCCTCTGGTGCATATATAGCTTTAAAAAACCCTCTGAACCACATCACTTTACTGCTTATCGGCCGGTACTTTGGTTAGGTACCTGCAGTGCGGTGGAAGGAATTCAGGCTCCAGAGTGCTTCTTCCGCCTAAACAGACATCTTCCCCAGCTGAAATAATTCAGCAACTGTGCCCATTAGAAATTGTGCTAATGCTCTCTGGAAAATAGAATCCAACTCCCTCCTAAATCTGGAAAATTACAACTCATTTCCCTGGAAAGTGACCTAATCCCCTATAACTGAGATTGCAAGCAAGCAGTATCTTCTCCTTCTGCTGAAAATATGTTACTTTACAGAGGAAGGATACAAGATTCAGGATGCACAAAAGAGAAAGAAGTCTGACTTTTAGCCTAGCTACAACAGCACCAACCTGCAATATGGGTTGGGGGAAGGCCTTGAAGTTAAAACCAGGAGTTTCAAGAACCTTGCTGCAACTTAGCTATTAGCCTTTGTCATCCAAGACCTTTGTGAATCTCACGCTTAAACACCAGTACTGGTAACTCATGGATCTAAAAGGACAATAGTAGCTGATATTAGCCAAGAAATTACTGTGGTAACTTTATGTTTGAACCACGATATCCCATGATATTTCATAACACCTACCTACTAGTCTAACATGGTGTCCGTCAAATGCTGTATCATTTTTTGTAAAATAAATCACAGCACAAGAGCAAGCTCAGTATTCCACTTCCACAATTTTATATGAATAACACAGAGATCAACTATAAAGCTGCTGTTTATTTCCAGTTACTTCATAATTATTTTTCCTTCCATAATCAAGGATTATGATAATAATAATAAAGAAAGTCCAGTCTACTCAGCTGTTATTTCATAGCATCCTAATGGTGTGAAATACAAGCATGCAAGAGATCATTTACCGTCTGGTGCAAGATTTCCAACAGCCCTGTAGGCATCCTTGTGTACATACTTTTCAGCTGTATAAGCCCATCTAATATAACTGCTTCTCTGACGATGAGACTAAAGTGTAAAACTCAATAGAAAATACACCTCATTGGGAGAAAATAGAATTAATATCTCATTATGTTGTCTTTCTAAAGAATCATTGCCATGATATGCTCTTGGGATCTCTGCAAGCCTTTTCAGTCTATGTGAATACAAACAATAAGGGTTAGAATAATAAGCAGTTGATTAGCTGTTCCTTCAGCATAGTAGCTAGAGGATACTGAAACAATTCAAAATTCTTACATGATCTATTATCAACTTCACTGATTTTTTTTTTTTTTTAAGAGAACATTATGAAAGCCATGAAAGCAAATTCAGTAAGACAGAAGACATTCTGGCCATTTTAAGGGCAGTCTATTGTCCATAACATTAATTTCATACTTGGTTCACAGAATTACCCAGTAAATGTTTGCCCTAAGGACTTTCAAGATAAGCAGTAAATCACTGAATAGAATTCAGAATAGTGTTCAAAATAATACAGATTTTTAAAACCATCATTCATATCAGGTCTTCACTTGAAGATAGTTTTGAAGACAAAGGTTATTTGGAAAAAAAGTGTATAAGTTGTTAGCTGATTCTAAACAATGTTAAAATCAAGGATACCTTATTGCTGTTACACACTGAGGCTTGGACTGAGCTCATCCAGCTCTGGCAATGTAAAGGTTATGCATACAGTTTCAGTCAGCAGTGTAGGCTCATTCAATAGCCCGCAGGAAGAAACGGGGAGATGCAGTGGGAAATTCATCCTATGCATTCTCAAAATCTATCTTCAGATAGGTTAAATAATCTTCTAGAAGTGTCTGTCTCTTTGGATTGATAAAAAAGGGAATCTTATTGATTAGTTTAGTCTAAACATCTGTTTTAGATAACGAATGTATTGGCAAAATGAATCTCACCCTAAATGAGAAAAGAAAGATTCGTAAACATCTGTTTATGTTGTGTGTTTCAGTTCAGAAATGTAGATGTTGTACATATCAGTTGGATATTCCTGTAGGCATTTTGACCTGCAAAACAGCAATTATAGTGCTCATTGCTATGTGTAACATAGGACATGTGCCCATATTTCTGGAATGCTATTCTGGAATTTATAATTCACACATAAGAAGGAAGTGCACTTACTTTAACCAACTCAGTTATCTGAGTGAAGTCAAAATTAAAGTTGACTGGCTTTCTAGGCTCATAGATTTACAAAATAAGTGAAGCTGGAAAGGTTTTCTGAAGATCATCCGGATAGTATAATACTCCTGTTCAAAGCATGGTCAAATAGAGCAGATTGCTCAGAGCTGTATCCAGTTTGGTTTTGACTCTCTCAAAGGATGGAGACTCTGCAACCTCTCTGGGTAACTTTAAATATAAGTTGTTATGTTCCTTAATCTTACTCTTTTAATGAAATTTCGTAAGGATATAATTACTTCTGCAGTAGCTATATCTATATGTATGGCTGCAGCGCCTACAGATATATTCCAGTTACTTTTAAACTAGCTACTTTGGATTCTGGTAGAAGATCAATTGCAATGGCACGGGTGTTGATGAATGAATTCCAGATGATCTAGTGCATTCTGCATCCTTTGGTACCTTGAAATGATTATCAAGACTAGATCATCCGAACTAGCTAACGTAAAATTTGCTTACTGTTTCTATACAAATTAAAAGAAGAACTCTGATTCAAACGGTAGATTATCATGTAAAAGCAGAAGTGGCAAAATCAGGATTGAAATCATTTCCCTATTCCTTGACGTCTGCAGTCTCAATCTCTTCTCCTATGCTCTGGAAGCAAGGCTCGTTAACAATACTAGATACTGACAAATTGTTAGAAATTTCTCCTCACTAACAGAAGTCAACAACTAGTGGAAACACAGCAAAGATCTTACAGAGTTGCTTTTTTTGTGTTGCCTTTTTTGTTGTGGCCTGTGGTTTGTTTGGTTGGTTGGTTGGTTGGTTTTTTTTTTTTTTTGAGAAAAGCAGGCCACCCTGGTGAACTTGGTGAGCAACCCAAGTGGAGGATGTTAAAGGAAGTCTGTCAGTCCTTGGTCTATATGCTCATGTTCTCCAGTTAACTGTAATTCCTCCCTGCAATTGTCTCTCCTCCCATGCGTAACATGTTCCCAACTAGTTCCCAACTAGTTAAAACTTAATATCCATGCTGAGGCAGTTTGCTGGGAGGTCCAAGCTCCGAGTTCAACTGATTGCTGTCTGTGTGCTAAGTCCCCCTGAGTTTTCCCAAGCACGAATGATTAGGCCACTCTTTTCTTTGCATGATCATGTGTAGAGAGGACAAGCTCTCCTAAAAAGAGAGAAAGAATAAGAATTATTTCTGTAAAAGGAAAAGCAAAAAAAAAAAAAAAAAAAAAACCAAGAGGAGATAGACTGTAAAGATGCGATTCATCTGACAGAGTGGTATCAGACTCATACGTGATCTAGTAAGGCTGAGCTCCCTCTACAGATACTGGAAAGAATCAGGCATTTCTAAACTTCAACTCAGTCTGGAACAAATACTTGAAACAGGTTAGATGAATATGTTATAAAAATATTTATTTCTCCTCATTGACTATAAGTGGAACCCAGCGTGACTAGCTTAGCTATTGACACCTATAATATAAATGTTTGGAATTAGGTGAGATGATTCCCAGTGTCTTTTCCAATTGTCTTTTTTCTGATTCTTTGTCTGGGACAGGATGTAATTTCTGAGACACCTGCTCATTTTCCTTTTGCAGGCTTTTGGATGCAGAGAAGGGAAGTTATAATTCCAGTTAAAACAAACAAACAAACAAACAAATAAACAAACAAACATCTGGGTGTATTAAGAGCCTAGGACCGTTTAGGTCTCAAAACACCACTGACAGCATCAACAACAATTTGCTTTTGTTTCCTAGGAAGAAAAAGGAAAATTACATTTTGTCATTGCTGTTGCAGAGCTAGAACCAGAGTGTTGGTTTAAATCTCTTAAGCAACTATATTGCCCTTTACGGGGGAAATAACCAGCAAACCATACGGTACTGTGGATCACGTCCTCTGTCATTAGTTCTCATTGTTTTAACAAAGGGAAACTACGTACGGAGATCAAGACCAGGCTGAGTTACTACTGTGGCAAAGAAATGCCAGGAGGAACCTGTACCCCACCCTCAGTGCATAGGAAAAGGAGTAAGGCAATGAGCTGAATATTAACCCCACTTTCAGGGGGTAACAAAAGCCAAATTTGGTTTAACAGTTCTAGGCTTCTCAAGCACCCTTTAGCCAGGGAAGAGGGAAAGGCCTCTCTAAAGGGCAAAAGAGAAGTCTAACTTTGAGCTGACTTGGAGGAGCCAATTTTTCTCTGTTGAGGTAGCCCACGACTAGGGTTTTTAGATAAATTTAGCCTTTGTGAAGATAAATGGGGTTTTACTTTGAGCACTGAAGGCATATTACCCTCCTGTACCACTTAAATGTTACAAGAAAGCAACAAAGAAAAACTACGTATAGAAAAGGATGTATGTCATATTGCTGCTACTTCTGGGTAAAGGGGTAGCGCAGCAAGTAGTAAAACTATAATTTAGTGATGATGCTGACATATGGCATAGTGCTGGCTAGTTCTCCCTCAGATGGGAATATTCATAAAGTAGATTGACTTCATTAAGAATAGAAGTTAACATTTTATTTTTCTCTTTAACTTTGTAAGTGCTCATTTTAAAGCCTTTCAGAATCTGTTCTTCCAAACCTGCCTGCTGAGAAATACAAATACCATGTATACCGTGTTAACAAGCCATCTGACCTCTTTAAAATACTTGCCTATGTAGTCTAATAATCTTTTAAAAAGGGATTCGAATACAAATGATAGAGTGTTTTATGTCCATGCAGAGAGAGAATCCAGTCATCAGGGACGTGGGATATGGGGAAAGACACAAAGCTGTGTAGGTCTGGGTTAAAAAGCAGCTTCCAATTGCTTCTGTGTTTGCTGCTGTGGAATTTATTAGCTAAGTTCTTGTAAAGTCATAGGAGAACTGGTAGGGCAGAAATATAAAACTGTTTGAACCTACGGCAATACCAGGTGTACAGAACTAAACTAAAACATTTCAAAAGTTCATATCAAGCAGACTCTGTGAAGCATGTAACTCTGATCTAGCTTTCCTTGACAAAAAAATCAGTCATAGAAGGGGGAGAAAAAAAGACGCAGTGTTTAGGTACAGAAAGTTTACAATTTTTCCTTCTATATTTGACATTTAAATTGGATGGACGTGGGCCAAGGACTGGAAGAGCAGAAGTTACACAGGACAAGTTAATATATGTTGGCACTGTGCTTTGTGTTCATGCTTGCTTGCTTAGCTCCTATTGCTGCTACAGAAAGCTCTGCATAACCCCTGCTATAAGATTCACGTAGTATAGCAATCCACTCTATGCAGAGGTCTGCAGAAACAAAATAATAATTTTTTTCTAATAATGGCTTTTCTGACGGCCATTCTCTTGCTCTAGCAATCAAAGTTACTTGAAACTTCCGGTTTACACTGCAACCTGAAACCATAAAAATGGCAAGAATATAGATTATTTTTGTCTTTTTCCCTTTATGTCCAACTGCAGTATGTCAGCCCCTTAAAGCCATTACTCTGACTGACTGCTTAATATGGCATTTCCGTATTCTGGATCGATTGCTGAAATAAAAATATTCTGTGGTCCTTCTCTTGACCACAAGCTAAATTCTACTTTACCATCATAAAGCTTGGATAATCCTTTTCAGTTGAGAAGGTGAAAAATATTCTCCTTTCAATGAATTTGAGCACCTATTTTTGGACCCTTAAAGCTATTTCAGTCTATTTTCTTCTTCCTAATTACTTCCTAATTGCTCCAGTACCACCAGAAGATTCTGTAGTTTGCTTCTGGTCATATGGCTGAGTATGAATATGTGTATATGTGCATGTCATACTTCCAGTTTTTAATGATGCTAAGTGTAATGACTATGGTTACAATTGTAGTAAGGAAACACCTAACAAAGACAGAAATATGTTATCTGGATTTCTTTCTTCTGCAATAAGCTAAACAATTAGGAAGTTTTTTTTTTTTTTTCCCCTCCCTGGAAATTAAACAGGGATTCTGATTTGAAGACTAACTGCTTTGAGATTCACGCGATGATTCAGAATCCTAACTTGGTGGGGCAGGGGCCGGAGGGGTGTACATCTAGACATCTAAATGTGAGTATGGTATCTAAGCCTCTGTTGGAGTCCATGAAGATCTAGTCAATACAGTTAAGAGATCTGGAGAGTGATGGATGTCATCCTACAGTCAACACTTACATTTGGTCAACTCAGCAGTTTTCTAGGCTATGTTGATTTAATGGAATACAGGTGGGGTTCTGTTGCTTAAATATAAATGTCTAATGCCATAGGCAACTTAGGGTATCCAAGACATATGCATAGGGCTTGTAGACGTGGCATAGGATCATGTGAGACCCATGCCCTTATTGAGTGGTAGCTGGTGGTCAGGTGAGTAACCCTAAAGCCATTACAACGGTACTATCTGTTTATGTTTAGGCAGATGAAAATCTCCTTAGAGCTCAGCTAGCTGTGATGGGAGCACAGACATGTGAGTGCATGAAGGAACGTAAACTGAGGAATCTGAAACATTTGGATCTGAATGCCACCTCTTGGGCTCAGTTCAATTACATAATCATCGGTGTTTAGTGCCAGCTGACATATCCTAAGTTATCTAGGACATGCTCTTGATAGGACTGGAGTTATGTCATACATACAATTTTATATTGTTTTGGAGCCGCATCTGGAAGCTAGATGGGAGAACCTAGAGTGTCTCAAATGACATTAGATACATATGTGTCAGCAGATGAATTGAGCCTCATATGTCGAAACTTCTGGGTCAGGACTCGTTTGCCTAAATATTGGTTATTTTATAAGCTGTCAGGTGTTCTATCTGACTGCCAGCTACTTTTCCAGAAAAGCTATTTGTCACACCAGCCAGCCTCATACCTGAGTCCCTATGTTTAAGCAGCTGAATCCCTAAGATTTGCAAGACCATAAAAATGTGCTTCAGTCATTAACAGAAGTGATTTCCCATATTACGGGAGGGCCACACAGCTTGGGGAAGTTCAACAGGTGGCCAGTGAGAACAGTCACTTATTATGCTAAGGGAATGGGCAGTAGTCATATGAATTTCCTTGGTGAGAGCTGCAGAGCTGCCAGACCTCTCTTGCCTTCCCATCAACACTATCTGCCGTAGCAGATGTGCTGAATGCCACAACTGCACCTGAGCAGGAAGGTGATCGTATTCCTGGGGAGCACCAGATTTACTGAATGTGCACAATAGATCCCTTATGGAAACCACTGGAGGGATATAGTATCTGGACTTTCTCTAGTATAGAAATAAAATACTGCCCACCTTCTTCCACCTGTCAAAACACTGTGCACCAGTAACATAGGCTATTAAAAGTCACCACTTGGACAGTAAAAATCTGCTGCAAAGAGGAAAGCAGTGGACTTCTCTCTGTTGCTATTGAGAAATAACAGGTTTAAACCACAGTGAGAGAGATTTAGATGAGACATTTGGAGATCCCTTTGCTCCAAGGACATTTCATTCCTAAGAGAGTGATGAAGGCTGTGGTACCTCTGTCCTTGGGATAGTTTAGACAAATAACTGTCTGGAATGACTGAAATAGAAGTTTTGCTGCCTGCAGGCATCAGGGCTGACTAGATGATTGCTGAAGGTACCTGTTTTCTAAATTTTCTATGTTTTGGCTATCAGAAAAGGACACTAATATTATTAAAGAGAAAAAACAACATAGATAAATACAGACATAGAGAAGGACAAACACTGTGACTGATTCAGAGTATTCATTTAATATCTCTTGTTCATATTCATCCCTTTTCTTTCCCCCCCTCCACAGAACTGAGGTGGAGAGGACACTAGACTGCTTTGTCTTTGAGAACGCCTGGGATCTTCATACGCACCTTTGAAGAGAGACTGCAATAAGAAATGAGTAGAAAATTAGTACCACATAGGCACCACAGCTTTCCACCAGTCCTGAATTTCCCTGTTAAGATACCTGCTGCGCTCTTATCACTTTCATACCTTTATTCCTAACTTTTATTAGGATGCTTTCACTGGCATTTTTTATACTATTTTTCCTCCTCTTTCTACTATCTCCTGCCCCAGACCTCTTACTGATGGTGAGGCAAGGTGGCGACAGCTTTGCTGCAAAGTAGATGCACCAGCATGTGATGATAGCAACACCACCTCGGCCGCTGCTGCCACCTCTCTACCTCGTCCACTTTGATTGCTGCTACATGAGCCCTCTCTCTCTGTTCTGTCTCCATCCCTCTGCAATGCCGAGGCAGTCCTGCAAGGACTGGGAGCTGAACTGAAGGGTCAGAGCTGTGAGAAACCAGCACCTTGAGGTCCAGGCCTAGTCCATGACGCTGCTCTACCTCACCCACAAGTGCGGTCTGGAGGGATGCTGTCAGGTTCTGGGTCATATTATATTAGGCATCGTACAATGCCCATGCTATCCGTCAGGAGTATTCCTGGCCCAGGCTTCGTGTGAAGCATGTCAAGGCATTTCTGGGAGAGGGCCAATTGATGCAAACCAAATACAACCAGTGGAGCATGCTAAAAATGAAACAGTATGTATAGTTACAGGAATGTGCTTGAACCTGTATGTTGGCTCTGTTGCCATAGATGCACCTGCACAAACCAAGGCAGCCACATACTCCCTTTTTTAGTTACATGATCAAAAAAAATAATTTTGGCCTTTACACAAATTGGCCATTCCAATTGCTTTTATTTTAAGGGAGTGGAGGGAGGAAGAGGGTAGATCAGTTTATCCAATAAAAAAACACAGTTAAAGGCTGGTTTTGGCCAGGTCTCTTGTATACTGCCGAGCTGGGGATAATGGGGAAAAGGGGTAAGCAAACTGCTCTGGAAACATGAAGACAACCTTAAAAAAACCTTGGGGGAAGGAGGGAGTACTTTGGCTTCAAAAGCACCAGATTAAATATTTCTCTCATTCTTTCCTCTGATTAAAATTATTTGTTGCAGCATTGATTTAATTGCTCCTAAATTACATTTTTGGGAATTATTCTACTGGTCTAAAAAGCCAATATCAGTTGGCCCAGCTTTAATATTTAAAGCTTACCACGAACTCATCTTTTTGGAAATGATTCTCTTGGGATCCTGATTGTCTGTGGTAATGTGGCAAAGCAGCCAGCGCATGTGTGAACACATCACACAGCTATTAAGACTCAAGCTGTGTCAAGATTCAGAGCAAAATTCACCTTTTTATTTTAACCCATGAGGAATGCATTTTATTATGAATAATGATTATTTTTACTCAGCAGTGGCTTTACTTTTTGCTTACAGAGTATTTTCTGCAAAGATGTACAGTAGCAGCTATTTTGAGTGCTCGTTTATTTTGTCATTATTGGGAGATATGAAGTCTTCCTCCCTTCTGCCTCAGTGGAAGCCTTAGTAAATCCTGCTCCATGAGGGAATTCTGTCTGGGAATTGCGGCTTGGTATATATTAATTTTGGTTTTTAGTTATTTCACTATGGGGCCAAATCACGGTCATGTCTGATAAGTTTCCCTGTTATTTACAATGGATATATACAGAATCTTGTTTCACCTGGGGTAAGAATTACATTATTTATTACTATTTCTGAAACATTCTAGGTGTTCAGAGTTAAGTCATGCGCAAACAAAACATGAGATATTCTTTGAAGTCTTGCCAATGTGCATCTGCGTCCCAGAGAGAGAAAAGAGAGGGAAAGCTCGCCCTTCAAGGTTCTTACTACAATTCCACAACACAGTGTTTATTTTTAGAATGATCCTTAACTAGATATCCTAGATGCAGTGTAGAATATGTACTTAATGTGTGCACATACTTTCCTTAAATTTTCAATTGAAATAGTCTAGAGATGTACATTATTAATTATATTAATTGGAATTAATTACCAGAAACCTTGTCACGCAAAGGTAAGACAAACGTTTTTCCACCTCTGAGAAAATTTGGGGTTTTATTTTTGGTTCATGATCTGGTCCTCTACACCAGAGAACCTCTGGTGCTCTCTTATCACCTTCCTGGCTCTTGGCCTGTATCCAGAGGTCAAACAGTTTGATGCAAAAAGGAGTATCCTTTCTCTCTTCTCTTCTCTTCTCTTCTCTTCTCTTCTCTTTTCTTTTCTTTTCTTTTCTTTTCTTTTCTTTTCTTTTCTTTTCTTTTCTTTTCTTTTCTTTTCTTTTCTTTTCTTTTCTTTTCTTTTCTTTTCTTTTCTTTTTTCGTTATGATATTTATAATAAGAAGCCCAAACCCACAACTGAGACTCCAAAACACAATAGAAATAACAATATGTGAAAGGATTTCCGGATGTCTAAGCGTATACTCAGATCTGGAGTTCATAGGAAACTCGCAGAGCATTTCACAAAGCCCTCTGGGGTGTTCGCTGTCATGACGAGCCTGCTATTAGTGGCAACAGCACCTGTTTGATCAACTCTCTGTTCAGATTTGTGCAAGTCGCACGGTCTCTTTGCACCCTTTAAACCCACTGTATTCATTATCTATGCAACAGAAGGAAAACTGTAGCATAACTAAGAAAACTCAGCTCTGTGCAGCGAACAGTGAGTAAAGGAAATAATTGCTTTTGCCTCCCCTTTTGCAGAACCAGAGCCATGAAATGAATTATCTGATACACACCTACAGCCACCTTGCTTTAATATCACTAAAATAACAAATGCAAAGACCTGGAGTTCACTAAACATACATCATGAGCTTTGCCTGAAAAACATTACCACAATTAGTGGTATAATGGTTTTTAATTTGTCTGCTTTATTTGTCCAGTAGTCTTTGTGTGTGAACAAGCTGAAAATCATATTTTAAAAAGTTCAGAGAAGGACGGTAAATTGCATGATGTCTGCCTAATTTCAGCAGAAACCCTCACGGAGAATCTCCCTCTAGCTACATCTGGTTGCTCTAGTCACGATTCTTTAAAGCTTCTATACAGTAGAAAAATGCAATTTTTTCAATCCTTTACATTAAACCTACATGGGAACTGGTTTAGGTCCCTTTCCTTTTCCAACACGCAGGCAGCCTGGGCCTTATTGCTTATTCTTATTTGTGCTACTGGGAGAAAAACTTGATACTTCAGCTTTATTGTATTCCTCCTTTCGTTTCCCCCCCAGCATCGACCATTAAACATTTAGCTAATAAATACATATTTAAGGCAAGTTCAAACCTACCTTAAAAAAGAAAATTGCTACATAAAAGAGACCAACAGTAGGATAAACACAGGCCACTCACACACACTGTACATAATAAATGGACAGCTCTTTCAGATCTTTTCTGTTCTGCATAGATAGAGATGCTTCATACCAGGATTTTCTAGCCAGAGTGTTGCTAATGCCGTCTTTGCTAGCAGCACTGGAAGGCTAAACTAAAGATGGGCCTGATCTACTTATTATTGGCAAGAAGTTTGTTTACTGGGAAGAAACAAAGACACAAAAAATTATGAATTCATTGGCTACAGGCTGTTGTAAATCAAGATGCAGGTGTGTATGTAGGAGTAGCTTGTTTCAGCTACTTGTATAAGCTCTGGGAGGGAGGAGTGATCAACAAATCAATCTTACTCTAGTCTGTGGTCTTTTTTAGGGCCAGAAAAACTAGCCAGATGTAGCTATAATGCATCCCAGGTACCTCCTGGTTCTCGTGCTGGAATTCCAAGTCTGACTGCGGTTAAAGGCAAAATGAAGCATTCCTCCACTAGCAGACATTTAACCACTATATAATAATTTTGTCCCAGAGGGCAGTTTGGCAAAATGCTATTAATAAAGGAGAGGAATAGAGTGTGGCAAAATGGACAACTTCCTGGCACAGCTTCTGAATGCTGGCTGCTGTTACGTAGCTGTAATTAGAGCTGTCCGGAAATGTTGTGGTACGATGCTGTTCCTTTAGAATGCTAAATTCAAAATCTTCTGGTCATGACATTTGGTGAAGATCTTCCACCAAATCCAGTGCAGTGCTTTGCCATCTGCTCAAGCCAATGGCTGGCAATGCTCCAGGAAATATTGCATCTCTGGGGAAACTGCAGGGGCAAGAGGGACTCCAGACCTGCTGGGGGATGTTTAAGCATAAGGAGATACGGATGGTTGCCAAAGCCAAGAGTCCACTCTGTGGTGTGTGTTTCTCTGGCTAGACAGAAGTTTGTGTACCTTTCTGTTTGGGGAGGAACCTGCACTTCTGCTTGTCTTTGTGCATGTAAATCTTTGTATCTCAATACAATTCTACTCACAATAAGGGGCTTATATATCACGCAGTCAATACTGAGCAGCTACTTGAACACCTCACAGCCCCTTCTTGAACTGCCTCTGGACCAAGGCCGTTAACAGTAGTGCTGCTTTTGCTTTACAGCTATCATTGCAGCCGTCCTCTTTAAGTGACACATCCTGATCCTGCAACATGATCACATCTTTTGGGGGTTAGCAAAGGAAGAAAGGTCTGAAAATTCACTGTCTCCTCTCAGTCTGCAACTCAAGAGAGCCTTTCTGTGACTGCTACAAAGGTGTATCTTCTTGCATTTAAACTGAGGTCAAAATCATGAAAGAAAGTATAGGTAAAGTGTGCAGTGCCATAAGTACACCCCATGATATAAAAAACATACTAAGGCCCTCCCTGCCTTAGAAAGGCTTTGAAGTCCTAATTCTATAAAACTCTATGTATTCCCACCTCTGACTGCCCTTGTTGAGCCTATGGGGTGCTCCACACTTCAGGAATTCCTGTGGAAAATTACAGTTTTTATTGTTGCTGTTGTTGCTGTTGTTGTTGTTTGTTTGTTTGTTTTCAAATATAATTCTTTGACTAGTATGGAGGTGGGAACCTCACCCAGTTATTCCTGCATCATAATTTCTGTATTAGCTACATTATATAATTTTCTTGGGCATTATTCCTATGTTAAAGATTTCAGGTGTCAGATAATCTGCCACATCTTTCAGTGAGCTGTTGCAATGTTTAATTGCTTATGTTGTTAAAAATGCATGCCTACATGAATTTCTAATCTCAATTTGTCTACGATTAGCTTCTAGGTATTAGATCTCACACCTTTCTATTTCTGATGTGTTAAATAATGTACCATCAGAAATCTCTCGCTTTGTGGCACCTTTTATTATCAGGTCTCGAGACAGTCACATACCAAAGAAAAAGGGTTATTTGACTATTTGTGGAATAGGTACCCTGTGCTCTGCGTTGCCCTGCTACCTCCATCAGCTGTCTGAAAGTTATCCAGTCAAAGCTGTTCGTAAGCAATAGAGAGTGGTATTTCTCCCAAGAGGATGGTGTCTCCCCTGACTTTCATCATAAGATAGGGGTCTAGACTAGATTAGATAGATAGAAAATTAACCCGCTGGTCAAATTTTTCTCTTCTCTTCATCTGTAGAGGGAGCCTAGAGAGCTAGTTAGACTAGATAGCTTTTAGAAAGCTGAAGTTGAGTAAGATGAATCCCTCTTTACGTGACATAGAGGCTATTTGAAAGGACAGCTAGTACTTAGATACCACAGTGATTGGCACTCTTCTTTGAACATACAGGGAACTGGTCCAGAAGGCCTAAAAACCTTGCATTCTGACTGTGGGCTGTGGCATTTTAAAGTGGGAGGCCCGTGGGAGAAACTCAGAAATTCTTACTGGGGCATAACTGAGCGATCCATGAATGGTTTAGCTTTACTAAAGTTCATTTAACTTTTATTCCTCGATCTGTTCAGGCACACGCAGCAGTCACAGGTCCTTGATTCAGCTGAACAATAGCTACCGTGGGGTGAACCAAGAGCATTGTGGAGGATGACCGCAACCATTCAGGGATTTGTGCCCACGTGCGGCTGGCTAAGGGAGACATTGGCACAGGCAGACTGAGGGCCATGTGTGCGCCTACATGCCCTGAGGAGTCTAACATAGAAACGGAAGGAAGGGGACCCGACATTAGCCGCAAAACCAGACAGTGACCTCATCATATTTACAGTGGAAAGTGAATGACTTAGGAAAACAAGGCTGCAGCTTTGTTAGGAGCATAATTTTCAGTGTTCTACATCAGAAACACTGTGAGAAAGGTGTGGTGAGGGGCTTTCTCTTGGCATTTTGTATGAGAGGTTGGTGGCTCTCCTCAGAAAGCTTCTTAACATGTCTTTCTATATCTCTTAGAACAAAAATGTTGACCCTGACTCTCTTCTAAAGGATCTTTCCAAGATCAAAATTCTCCTTCACTGAAGCATTGTGTGCTTGAGAATGACCAGAGATGTTCAGGGCAGGGTGGAGTTCATATAGTAGTGGGTAGCTGAAAGGAAGTGCCTGATTCCAAAGCCTTGAAGAAACAAGCCAAAAAGCTGATGGAGCCAGGCCATAGTTAGAGTGAATCTGCCTATTGTCACCACCTGCAACTAATTTAAATCCTGAAGGCCTGCTGGGACCTCAAGGCAACCCATGAGGCATAGCTATGCTTGACCATTTTAGCGATAGCAAAGACCTCCTTTATCGCAGGTGTTTTGCAATCTTTAAAGTGAAGATCTGATTGCAGGGCAGTATCCTGGGAGGTAACAATCAGTGGACTGTATAGTTTTATGTTATGGAGGAAAGATCTCGCTAAAGCCCCTACTGATACAGTTGCATTTATTACAGAGAATTCTGGATCACAGCCTGAGGTTACCTATAAACTGATGTTTGAGTATCTACAGAGGAGTAAGACATCTGGGTTTTGTTCTCATTTTGCCTCTTAGGTGAGTCTCCTGATCACCGGACTACTGAGTTTAACAGCCCGGGAATAATATCTATTCCCTTCCTCAACTTTCTGAACCCCCTTTTGTGTCTAGCACTAAATAAAGTATTTTCTTTCAGCATCTCAAAATTTATTATCTGGTTTTGGCTGAATGAAGTCCAATTTTCAAGCTGCAGCAGTTCCCCAGACCCGCATACTGAGTGAATAAATAATTTTCAGAGGGAGCTGCTCTGCTTGCAAACAAACTGTGACTGTGCAGTCAGGCAGCTTCCCTTGAAGCAACCTAATTCAGAAGTATGATGCATGCCCTGCCGATCTGTTTACTTTTCCTATAGTAACTCAAGATTTAGGCTGTGAGAGTGCTGGGATTATTGTTTTACTGTTTCCATGCTGCTGTCCTGCTGATTTCTTTTCCCTTTTTCTTTCATCAATTGCCTCTTATTATAATTACATAATTAATGCTCCTGAATTTTGACAGTCTTTATTGCATACAGAGAGCACTTAGCATGATGGGCTCTTATTTGCAGCGTTCAGATACTACCCAACACAGAGCCCTCAGCATAGCTGACAGATGCTATACCTATACAAGTAGCAATCAAAAAACTTCAAACGCTGGTAAAAATAAAACAACCCAGACCTTCCCAAATAAAAAGACAATAAGGCTGCTTCTGTGCTTAGAGACTACGGATGGGAAACTAGAACAGTCAGTAAAACTCAGTGGTGGCATTGCCCTACAAATCTAGTTTACTGTGCAGTACTTTAAGGTTGTGGTGTTGGCTACTATAAGAAAACATTTGTAGCAGAGAGATGAACAATTTGATCAGCATAAGTTGTTTTTAATACTCATCACATACTCCCGTACGTTAAAACATGAGCGCTATAATATTAGGAGGCCTGCTTGGACTGATACTGGGCTGCATTTTTCTGTTTATGATCTGCTTTCTGAGATTTACTGCGTGCTCCTGGTTGGAGCTTGGCAGGCTGTAAACGCAGGAGTTCCTGCAAAGAATGAGTCTTTATCTCTGCCTGAGTCACCAGGGCAGGGTGGGTGACCGCAAGGCTGTGCATCCACCCAGCCGCGCTGCTGAGTCAGGAGACACAACCAGCCAGCAGCCCGTGGCCTGGCCGGTCTGACGGCACAGGCTGACACCTCCGCGCAAAACCGAGTCTCAGAAAAAAGCTGAAGGAAGGGGACCCAGCTGAAACCACAAGAGCAGACTTCCCCGGTCAGCACCAACTCTCTGCTGGACACACATATGAGACAACCACGAGGAGGGTAGGAATTACAACTAGAAATATGCACATGTTACTTTCCTGCAGGCACTTACTGGGAGGAAAATGCATGCCAAGAGAGTAGTAAACAAAGACAGACAAGGAGTGTACTAGTTTGCTCTGTAAAATTAATCTCCAAACACAAACATACCAGAGTTATTATAAATTCTAAATCCAGCGATGTTCAGGGCTTTTCCAGCTTATTTACCACCGTCCTCTTGTTAGCAAGTGTGGAGAGGTGTGAAGACACAGACTTTAAAAAAATGAAGCAAATCAGAAAACAGAACAGAGACGGTGGCTGATACAGCTTTCAGCTTAGGCTGTAACAGCAGCATGGCTCTGCTTGTAAGGGTATCTTAAGCAATTCTGTTTCTCCTTTCTCCCATTCTCCTCAGCTCACAAATTGCCCTCACTCCTTTGCCTTCTCTTTTCCTGTCATCTGTGGAAAAAAATAAAAATAAAAATAAAATAGCCGTCTTTAACCTGGATTTGTTTCTAACTCTAATTCACAATCCATCCTCTCAAACAGATGTCCTGCAAAAGTGAAGGGGCGAAGCATGGGCAGAAACAAACAGTCCCAAAGAAGCTTATGAGCTTATGGTAGCTTATGAGGTCACCAGTGAAGGTGAGGGAAACATCTACAGCGCATCAGTTTAGATGGCACTGCTTTTTCCTCACCCCAACACACTGTGAATAGCATTGGAGGGAGGCACTAGATGTCCCAGTAAGGGACAAGGACGACTTTTATACAAACTTATGAAAAAGATGGTTCATGACCTGATTTGTTTAGAACCGAAGACTGTAATCAGTCTTGCTTTTTTGGATGCAGAACAGTCATTTAAGATGCCACTGCCTCCTGCTGGGTTTTAAGAACTTTCTCATCAAGCCGGCTATCCTTCCCACATCTGTAAATGCCACACAATGCTCTTATCCAGCTCATTACAGCTTGCAAAGCCACTCGGTTAGTTATGCTTCTACCTGATCCTTTACAGAGTTTCAGTTATAGAGATGATGAATTCTAGGTTATGGACAGTCACAGGCATCTCTATACTTTGGCTGGTTCAACATATCTACTAGATCTACCAGAGGATATCTGACTATGTCCAAAAGCATAGGATAAAGTAGCAGGAAAATACTTGGTATGAAAATTAATCATAAAGGACTACTCTAAGCACTGGAGTTGAGAGACATCCCTGTCTACCATCTAAACGAATAGATCAGATAAAATATGTTGATTGTCCCTTTAAAAGGGATGAGCTACACTTACTATTCATAAAGATGGCGCATAATCAGTGTCATCCTGCATCAGTAACTCCATTCCTGTAGGATGCAGTCCAACATGTTACCTATGGTGCCATACTTGCCTAATGCAGGCATGGATTGTGAAGAGCAGAAGCTCCAGTATCAGGGAACAAGTTCAGCTCACAGATCAAGATGCCTCAATGGAGCTATCTGAATGTAGGTGCCTGAGCCTCCGCTCTCACCATTGGAGATTTGGTCCACACTGTTTGAGAGCAAATCAGCTGGTCCTAAAGCACACAATTTTCATAGCTGACAAGCTCTGTCAGATGCACTAACTGATTAGGAGCTTGCCATGAGTCCGTTGCACACACGCGGGTAGCTAGTTTCACCTGAGATACGCCAGGGTATGCTGCTTCAGGGTATCCTGATCTCCTGCTGCCGCTCCTGAAGACTGAAGTGTCCCTTAGGGGTCTGTACCTTTCCTGCCAACTCCGTGCAGATGTCTTAGATACCATTTTACTTCTCAAGTGGTACAATGCACCCAAATTTAGGCAGTTAAATCCCATCCCAATTATCTGTCTCATCTTAAGAAGTATCATGACAAGGGGCAAGCAAATCAGAAGAGTGAAACAGGCCTATGGAAAACTTTACTTATGGGGTGCATACATGTACTCAGTTGTACAGAGCCTGTTGTAGGGGTGGGGATCAGAGAACCATACACAGTCCATGCCTTTAGGAGTTCGTACCCCACAGTCCTGATCCTGCTAGCATTGCTGTGAATAAATCCAATGAATGATCATGCCTGTATGAGTGGTTATAAGACCAGCAAGACCTATGAATAATGAACCAAGAACCAGTTTGTGGTTAACAAAATTCTTATAATAACTCTGGGAAGCTTACATTGGAGCATGTATTGATGCCTAGCTGAAAGTTTTCAAATAGGAGCCAAGCATCTGTGCCTTTGGTGCCAGAACCAGGATCAAGTACACATTAACTTTTATGTGTTTGGTGTGTATATTGGCTCAAGGATGCAGTTATACCTGAGGTGTAGATAAAAATCACTGGCTATATCTGCTCTGGAGGTGCAAAGGTCTTTAGAGCTAGCTGAATATTCTGCTAACATGATGTGGAACTAACGGTGATCCTATTGGCATGCAACACAGCACACAGTATATTATGAGGTGCCGTGCATGCACTGTGCAAATACATGGTAAAGGTGGTCCCTGTGTCAGTAAATACAGTCTTCCAGAAAATGTTGGGAAACAACAGCTACACAAGCAGTACTGTGGGCAAGACGACTAGGGTAAACTAAATACGGTCAATCAATCAGCCTTGTACGCACATCAGCTCTTCAGGAGGACACTGTTAAAAATGTGCATCACACCTTTCAGGAGCTGTACCACCATGAAGCAACTGGTACTGTGTTAATAAGTATAATTTGTCATCACATCTTTCTTACAAACACCGCATTACCAGACCAAAAAGACAAAGTTGATTCCTGAAACTGAGAATCCAGATACATGTTAACAAAACAAAAAAATAGCCAAAAGCAGTTCAAGTTTACTGAATACTTCCTAAAACAGGTAAGCATCTTCAACTTCATGTGTACGCGCTTCTGTTGAGTGGCACCAGTGGTTGGCTCTGTGTTAGCTATAAAACTTACTATCGACTAGATAAGATGGGACTTGGACTTCTAAACAGGAAAAAAAAGTGGATGGTAAGCCCCAAAATCCAAAATTCTGATTCTAAAATCCTTCACTTGGAACCACAGCTCTCCTTTGATGTGAAAGTTTTGTAGGCACCTGCAGCTTTATTTTCACATATATATTTAGGGGTAGCTACTTTCCTTGTGAAATGTAGGGTTTTGTTCTATCTTTTGGAAAACTTCCTAGTTTCCCTAATGGGACATCTGGGTTCAGTTTTCTGATTAGTCTCAGGGGACTCACATCTACATCTCCCACATCACTAGAGCCCCTTGAGCAGTTGAGTCAATAAGGACACTCTCCATCTTACATAAAAAGTCCGGGATACAGTACAAGAAGTGCAAATTCTGTGATAAGAAAGGGATTTGAGTTGATAGCTTGGTCAGGAGACTTAGTTGAGAAATGAGAGTCCTATCTATGAATCCCTATTTCAGTATTATGTATTTTTACATACGTGAAAAAATTAAGGACAAAAAAAGAAAAAGAAAAAGAAACCCTAATGGTTAAAATTTCAGCCCTTGAGGTTTTAGAAAGCCTTAGCTGACTCCACCTCAAAGATGCTCAGCCTTTGTGGGCAGGCCACATAACATATTTTGGTGGCAGGGAAGGTCTGTACACTGTCATCCTTCCTTTGCCTATGACTAGACTTATTGTGGATATGTGCAATATAAGCAACCTACGTTCATGCAAGAGATTTCATGTTTCTCAAGCATGCTGGGCTAGCTGCATATATGGTATATAGTCCATGCATAGAGCTAGCTCCCTCTTTGTGTCTAGTCACCCTCTTCCTTAGTGGCCCAATCATAAGTACTTAATTCATATGTCCTTTTCAAGAGTGTGCTGGCACCACCAAAGGTTTGCTACAGATGTCCCCCAGATGTGTTCTGGCTCATCAGCAAGTCTGGGATGATTGGAGACTCACCAGCACTGCCTCCTCACTGAGGCTGGAGTTTAACCAACCATGGACCAATTCCTTGTTCCTAATAGCACTCTTCTCTGCTGATTGGTTCCCACATGTCCCAGAACTTTAAGCAGAAAGTTGCCACCTGGCTCCTGGTTGAGCTGGAAAGCAGCAACTAACTGGAAGGCAAATAGAAATAGTTTTGTAAAAGGTGACTCAGCTGTGATAGCCCAGGTTACGCATGGCCCAGGGCCAGCCACCTCTTCATTTCAAGACCCCAAGTCATTCCAAGGTATGGCCAGAGAACAACATAGCCCAGATTTAAGTCTTTAAAACATGAACGGCAGGCAAGTTAAGGCTCTAGCCTCTTTGTATGCCAGTGTGGAGAAAGACACGGAGATTAAATTTTATCATGCCTAAGTTGTGAAGTTAGAACATTTTGAACTGTATTCATTTACACACACGTTTCAATTTGGCCTTCGTTTAAGTTGCGTTATATTCCATGTGCTACAGATTTGCCTTATGAAAAGGTAGAGATAGCATCTAGCAATGTAACGATGCAAGCTGTATATGTCACTCCAGGCATTTTATGAGCAAACAGATGTGATATCAGAATCTGTCTGTAAGTCATATTAAACTGGATGAATAAACATCTTCAAGAGGTATTTATTTATTTATTTTTCTATTCAGACCACTTGGGAACTTACTACATGGAAACTAATTCCTTAAGAGTTGCTAAACTGCAGAAGATTTTGCAAAGTCTTTTTCCATATAGAGGGAAATGGAGAAATGTTTAATTTCTATTTCCTCTGAACATTGTAATGAAAACCAACCAGTGTGTACCATAATAATAATAGAACGATTTTATTCCGGAAATAACCGTAATGATTGTGCCCCTGTAATATTTAAGTACAGAACTGCTACTGAAATGCAGGGTAATACTAAGTCAGTTCTGTTGTTCCACTTCACTTCAGTATTTTAATGCAGCGGCTGCTAAAACAGTGGGGAAAAAGTGTATTTCCTAGTGCACCTGCTGGGATTATGTGTGAGTCACTGGCTGAGCTCTCTTTAGAAGCCAGCTATCATTTAGCTGTAACATTAACAAAACATCTTATTACTGTCTTCTCCTGTCAGGAATATGAGTAATATGGCAAGACATACAAAGAGAATAAACATATACTTTTGTTTATTTACAGTAAAAGTAAGTTTTCATTTCAAACAGAAGAAAACAAAATAGCTATTTCCAAAGGAATTGCACCCCTTGTATAAAGCACCCCGCATAACCTGCATCAATACCATGACTAGCTTATTTGCCTTATAAAGATTACCTCAGTGCTATAGAGGCATCATTCATGCTGCTACAGTTTGGGTTACGACATTGCTTCCAATAAAAACTTCACTTTTCAAATATACAAGGTTCAGCTGTGCAAATCTAGGAATTGCAATGAAACTAAGTGTATGAAACTGCTGCTATGGTGGGGTCTCATACGTAAACCTTTGCAAAGAAGCATCATAGATCTGCTAGTTCTGTGTTAAAGGAATGATCTACATGGACAAAGAGGATGAGGAGGGACATTGCCACCACCCAGCAGAACTACCTTGTGCAGAATATGTTCTGTGTCCCAGCATATGAGAGGCGGCACTCTGCTACACTCTCCTCCTTCCCTCATCTCCCACATGAGCGGTGGGGTGTGTCAGCCTGTTATCTCCCAGCCTGAAAACTTTTTGGTTCACTGTTTAAACAGGAGCAGGTGTCTAGAGTATTTTTGCCTTTGGATTCTGATTCATGGACAGGGACCACAAAATGCAAGAGTGTCCAAGGCTGGCCACCCTGCCCCAGAGGAGCAGGGCATGAAGGCAGAGGAGCAGCTCAAGAAACAGCTGTTCAGCTACCACAGTTTACAGAGCAGCATATTAAGGCAAACCAAAATTGCTGACATTTTATTTTAAAATACTACATATCAAACAATGCTGTCCCTTTTACATCAGCAGCTGACATGTTAGATCTGTTACAGAAACTTTGATGTTCAACCTCATGACCTCTCTAAGTGCATCTTTATTAGTATTTCAATTCAGATCAAGAGTACAAATTTGAAGTAAGTCGCCTATTGTCCCTAAATATTATGCTTTGGTTTGCCCTGAGGAGCAGTCTCAGGGCCAACAGACTGGTTGCTTTCACTGAGCCACAATTGCTCTGCTAAACCAGAACAAACGCTTTGGCAACGAACCTAAAGCTGAGGGACTTCCTGGCCATAGCAGCAAACAAGAACTAGCATGACACTGGACCTTCAGTGTTGACTGTTTGGTTGTACAGATTCAGCCCTATTGAGCTGGATTTCAGGTAGGAAAACAGTGCTGATACTTGAAGTTCACATTTCTGATTTCTGGGAGGATACTTTTTTTAATAGCGTTAGTTTAAAAAAAAAAAAAAAAAAGCCATCTCTCCATGAAAGTCTATCATTTCCGGCTGATAAAAGACAGGAAGACATCAAAGAAATATATTTTGATTGATGTGGTTGAAAAATAAACGTGTTGAATAGAATTATATTAAAAACCTGTCAAACACTAGCTTCTAACATTCTATTCTCTTTCAAGGAGTTATTTCTGTTTGCCCTAAAAAGACAATGTTTTAACTGCCAGACTCTCATAAAGAAAGGAATAAATTTAGAATCTTCTATATTCTGTTTCCCTAAACTCAAGTACACCTCCTCTGCCTTTGATTAAGTTATAATAGTGTAAAGATTTTCTCTTGATATAGATTTCTTGGCATATGTTCGTATTAAATTCAATCCACAGTCCTGTAATTTAACTTAGATTCAGCAGATGGAGAAAGGATAACCCTAACCCTAAGAGAGGGCATTGCAGGTGAACTAAGAGGCAGGACATTCTTACGCAAAGGAGTAGCAGCCTGAAAATTGCTGTGCCTGCTGCTGTAAATATGGAAACCATCAGAAAGTTAGAGATACATCTAAGTTTTGACAAGACTTTATTTGACAAAAGAGAAATATAATCAAAGTCCAACAATCTGCACTTATGTGGTTGTTGTCGGCCATTTAATGACATGTTAACGAAGCACAGCTGACTAAAGCATCACTAATTGGTCAAACATATATAGCATACTTCTTAGTACAGTATAATATAGCCTTTAAGGGTACATATGGTTTATATCAAGCTTCAGAAGCAATGTATGCAGGTTCCATGCGGCATAAAACGCTCTGTGTAGCTCTAGAGTTTGTAGAGGTGCCATATAAGGGAACAGAGTGTGGCACAGGTCCTGTCATGTAAAACTTTCTATGGAAGCATTCTAAACAGAAATAGCTCTTTCTCCATTATATATACCTCATAAGACCTCATCGTGTTGTGCGGAGTGACAGGCTGAACTTGCATTCTAGCTATGTCTAGAAGTGATTTTAAGAAGCAGATAGAGTCTTTTGGAATCAGGAAAATGAAATAATAATTTTCTCTGTTCAACACAAAGACACAGATGAGTAAAAAATTTTGCTGTCCACTTTGTTAGGAATAATTTTGCCTATGGACAGAAGTAAAAATAATCCAAAAGGCAAATCAGAAAGAACTGGAATCTGAAGGAAAATGCAACAAGTAGGCGCAAAATTGGTGTGCATGATTTTTGGACGTTAAGAGTCTGTGGGTTTACTGCTAGCTGAAAAGGGGATTTTGAGTTGTCATGAAAAATGCTCTTGTAGTACCCTCATTGCACTCAGAGCTACAAGAGCATTCATTGCTTTTAAACAGAACTTTGTCAAGAAATTTCCAAGTCCATACATTTCTCTTGAATTGGACAACAAACCTCTGACTTCTCAGCTAACTACTCAAGTTAAAAAGCAAAATTTTTTAATTGTCACTGAAAACAGTACCTAGGTCATCAAGCCTTAGAAAGCATCCGACCCCCACCTTAACAGCAATATCCTTCCAGACCAATCAAGAGCATACAGTGGAAGACACAGGACTGAAAGGGAATACATTTGTGCTGTGGTCCCTGCTCTTGCATGCACAGATGCTTTGTTCCTTTTCTCCATGTTTTTTCTTCCTGCCTTTTTTCTCCGTGTCTAGATTTCGGGAATAAATTTGAGGCAGGCGTTTACTACTATCGTGTACTCAGGGCCTTGCCCTTCACAGACCAGTCTGATCTGCTCAATAGCAATAAGAGCTATTAAGAGAAGAATCATTAAGAGAAGAATAAAGGCTGATCTGGGCCTGCTGGACTATTGTGCTGTAAAGGCAGGTGGATTTTGTGCGAAATAAATCTGAGATCACGGAAGCCTCTTTGAGGACACGGTGGGACTCAGCCCCATTGTTCAAGACTATTGTCTTGTCCCTCCAGGAATAGAATAGTAACCCCTCCTTTAGAAAGGATTTTTTTTTTTCCGCTCCTTGAGGCTGAAAAGCGATTGGGAAGCTCCTGAAAAGACCAAGTTGCTTGTCCTTTTCACATATTTGCTAAAACAAACCTCCCACTTGCATGATGCATGCCGTGTAGGTTGCACTCTGCGTTATGTTCCTGTAAGACTGGGTGGACCGCTTAGGAGTGAAATTGTGTTTGACATTTTCTGTCACTGTGATGGTATGGTGGAGCAGCCTTTTAGTAAGCAGGGGAGAAAACACGCTTTTCAGAGTTAGCTCACCCACTGTTACCATATGTAGGTGGGAAATGATGGGGTGCTGACTAACACTGTGGGGAAGCTTGGAAAATCCTATGAAAACTGAAATAGGAGACTATCTTAGGCATTTCCTTCACCTCTGTCTTTTAGGCGTTTTCTCTTCCCATCTGTTCAGTCCACAATTGCTTCTATGTTCTGCCGTTTACATTGCTTATTTTGGGCTTCTGCTTGAAACTGATTTGAAACCAGAAATGTATTTATTTTTCAAGCTAGACTAAACATTGGGAAATATATGACTATACAGTGACAGGGGAAGAAATAACTATTTGAATTTTTGAATTTGGAGTTTTCCTATTTGCAGCTTTCATGATTTTCTATAACTTAAAAATGAATTTAAAAAATATTCAGAGACATTTAAAAATTTACCTTAAAATTTAATACCTTTGTTCCCATAGGAGCTAAAGAGAAATAACCACTGACATTAGTGGGACAAAAATAGAAACTTGATTATCTTAAGTAATGACATTTTACATTTCCACTTCCTAGCACACAGAGAGAAATATGAAATGGAAATGGCCACAAATATATTATTGTTATAATCACAGCTATGAGTTACAAATTATAATTGCAATGCAACTTCTCTATTTCTGTACTTCTGGCTAATTCATAGATAACCTGCCAGTGTGTTAAGAGAACAGGCCCAGAGGGAACTGGTTTTCTGAGAAAGTAATGAAATGGAAAAGTTGCTCCTCTCAGAAGGGGAGGAAAGACAAAAGACAAAAGGTTTTTACAGTGAATCACAATAAAATGGACGTTAGCATTGGCTGGCATGGCCAGTTCTCCTATGTCCCTTAACTTTATTCTTCCCTGTATGTTTTCTCTTCTTCCTCCCATGGCTATCCTACAACAGCAGAACCACAACCCCTCCCTCCTCCAGGGTCTAAAAATCATTTATACTGTTCGGAGGAAACTGCTTCTCATCGCAGCTAAAATTTCAGTGATGCTTCTAATGCATAAAACATTGGCACAGAACATTAACAGCCATTGTGTGCCGCGACTAATTTAACAACTGATTTGCTACCCCTCTGAGCTAAGTGTGTGAAGCTTTTAGACAAATAATGGGCAATGTATCAGGGTCCTAAAACTGTCAATTTGTTTCAGAGAATTCTGTTTATCTTAACTGCGTGTCAACACACAAGGAACAGTTTAGTAGTGCCCCACATAATGTTTGCTAGAAAATAGCAGTCTCCCGGCAGTTCAGACCATGCAGAACCTGCTGGGGCTCATACAAAACAATTCAGTCTTGTCTGTGAGGACCACGGCGCTCATGTTCAATACCGGCAACATTTCTGTTTCCCCTCTCCTGATGCCATTTTGCACAGATAGGATGGATAGGACATGTTCATACCTGAAACAGAATGATCCCAAGGTCCCCAGAGCTGGCTCCAGAACTGACTGCAGCAGATCTGTGTCAGCTTAATGTTACAGTGAAATTAAACAGCCTTCGTGAGCAGCAGGGCTTTCTTGGATAAGGTAGCGGTAGCAGTGCTGTCCTGCAACCCAAGCCGGTATCATTGCATATAATGCAAATGAACAGCTCAGCTTGGAAAGATCTCTAGCATCCAGCTCTGAACACTTGGATAGAGATTTTCTGTGCAGATTTTATCAATTTTATCCAACTCCAGAAAAAAAGGAAACATTGTTTGAAAATATGGGTAGATCTTATGACTTGCCTTTTGCTCTTCTGTTCAGAATACAGCCTAAAGAAATGCTATTATCTAGCTGACACGTGGAAACAAGATACAGGGATTCTGTTCCTGGGTTTGTCTAAGACCTGCTGGATTATCTGGAGCAAATTATCTTCACAATTGCTTTCCTGCTAAGATAATGATATCTCTGCCTTCTAGTTTGTGTTTGTACAGCTTCTAGCACAACTCTGGAACCGTAACATTGCTAACGGAAGTAAATCTAAGAAAAAAAATTATGAACCCTTGGAAACATAGAAAGATGTTAAATATATACAATTTTCTGGTGAGAATGTGCACTTTAAAAAGGTAAATTCTCTCCCCTATTCAAAAGGCTTTTCACCTTTTGGAAAATTCTGTTGGCCATGCTACTTTGCATCTTTCTCAAACATCTGGAGAGTGTCTTTTAGGGACAGACTAAAATTGTAGAAGGGAGAAAAGTGAATAGCATAATTATGGCTTTATTTCGGTCCGCTCATGAAATTGAAGGATTAGCTGTAGCAGGCAGCTGTTAGTCAGGGAGGTGGCCCGAGGTCAGAAGGTTATGCTCTTGACTACAAAGAAGGTCTCTGGATTGGAGAGAAGAAATCTTCAGCTGGTAACAGAGTGGTATTTTAGCTTAGTTTCTTAAGAAAAGTGGATTTACAATATCACTCATATATGCACGTTTTTGTATAGCCCCCTTCCCCAAAATACCTTTTGAATTTCTTTGTGGAATTCAGTCCAATTTGACAGAGATTTGGAGGTTTCAGACGTGTTTGGTTCCTACATGTATTGTGAAAATGGGCAGCTGACTAATGGGGAGAGACCATACTAGTTTCCCACTGAGTAACAGACTTTACCAGGGGCTCAGATCTTACTAAACACTGGAAAATCCACAGAAAGCGTGAGGCATTATAAAGATGCCTGCTACGGGAAGAGCTTCTATCAGCGTTCACCCTAGCCACTCCAACTGTGAAGAATACATCAATAAGAAAACAGATGTATTTAGTAGTACAGACTATAGGTCTAGTTTTATATAAAATAAGCGATAGCACGTCTACAGAGATGGGTGCAGTTTGTTGCGATCTGGCTCTATCTGTCCTCCAAGCTGATTAAAGCAGTCCCAGACCAAAAGTCAAATGGCTGTACTAATACAGTGATGAGCTGATGCCTGCCTTCCAGCATTGTTTTTATTTGCTTGGACGCAGAATTGTATGCTTACCTTTTAAATACACAAACAGAGGAGATGAATGCTCAGAATGTAATACCAATAGACAATGTGGCCAACACTCTCCGCCTTTCAGTTTACCAGAGCACTTAAACCACAACTCATTAGCTTTCCCTGAGCAGAGCTTTTATCCTAGCAGCTGTAATGGCTGATGCTTACACAAGGAATGTCATGAGCAATGGAAATAATGAAACATGGCTGGTGTTTTGTGGTTGGAATTTCTTGTGGCTAAAAAGTACAGTGAGGGGATCTGGGCGACTGACCTCACCTCTGTGTGACATCATATTCATGACTTCATATATCGGTGATGATATGGGTGTTGGGAGCAGGGAGAGAAATCAGGAGCAGCCGTTTCTTCCCACTGAGAAGCAGGTTGGGGAACCAATACAAGAAGCTATCAGACTGGATTTGAAACTAGAACTCAGATTCCCAAAGCCCTTTTGGCCTCCCCAGTATCTGAAGTTTTTTCTGCTCAATCTTTTTTTATAAGAACATGTTGTTACCTGTGTCACCGTCATAGTTTTGGTTTGTACTGCTCACAAACTGTGTAACAGCATAAAACATCCAGCAATAAAGAGCTGGGTTAGATCTGTCAACTTCTGTGGCTTTGATCCTTCGAACAAGCATTCAAAGCTGGGTGCCAGAAGTTAAGCATCTAAAATGAATATGTGGCTGGTTCACTGAAAGTGCAGAGCACCTTTAAACATTGTTGAAATCTGAAATCTAAACACAAAAGCTGATCAGAGCCAACACTTGTGACTTGGGTGTGAAAATTAGTACAAATATACAAATATATATAGGCTGATAGAAAAGAACTTAAAATGTATTTATCAATAACATCTAAATTACAGTAGGCTGTTAAAGTAGTAAAACAGCAAACTCAGAAGAAATAATGTATCGGCTCATGGGAAAATGACAGTCATTTATTCTTGCTGAGGATACGCTCCATATTGTTGAAATAAATTACACATTTTGTAATCTGCATTGCTTATCAGGCATGCCTAAAAGTCCAGGTGTTAATGGAAGAAAATGTGGAGATTTCTGAATTCTTTCTTCTGCTCCCCAGACCCTCAAGGCAGTTCTAACTAAAATAAAAGCTCAAATTCCCCCTTAGCACAGGAAGGGGGGTTGCTTGGGATGGTCCCTGAGGGGGTAGTGCCATGCATACTTGAATGGCAGATTCCTGGACAATGGGATACCTGAAAACTCACACTCCTCTTATCAAAGAGAAGAACAGAAAGGTATGAGAGAACTGACAGCATACAGCAGGTAATAACAGCCCCCTTTTCAGAGGATTATCTCAAAGTACACTAACAACTTAAAACAACTTCTGCAATCTGCTTTTCATTTGGGTGGCTGTTGATTGTTAGGTTTCTTTGTTGGGTTTCTGGTTTTGGTTTTTGGTTTTTATTTTGCTTTGTTATTTATTTCTTTGTTTTATTATTGCATTTTAGGGGTAATAAGATTTGCTATCAATGACAAAAAATCAGTAAGTTTGCAGAGATTCTGAAACCTACCAAAGCTGCACCTGGTGAAAGACAGAGTTCCCTAGGCTTGGGTTAATGCGCTTGAATCAGGATTGTCCACTTACAGTAAATAACATCTTGTAAGATGGGTGTTTATCCCTACATTTTCAGTGGGCACGCAGAGGACATAAATGTTTAGTATGGTTTACATAAGATTGAAAGAATAGTAACAGGATTAGAAAATCTTATTCTATATGCAGAGGTGGGGTACATCTCACTGCATTTCATCTCTCTAAGCGTTACACACTGAGTCTAGCTAGTCAAATCAGTATTCTATGTAGCTTATGAAGATATAAGCACCTACAAAGGACAATTCATCTTCTCCAAGAACAGAAGTATAAGAGGGATGGAGGAGAAATCTGTCTTTCATCACAGACTGCAGGGGGAGCCTAGATGATGAGCTGAGACCAGATGCCTAATCTTTAGACAGCTGATGTTAAAGGAGATGAATCTGTGACTTTATCAGCAGATGAGAGATGATTGTACTGTCATGTGACCTGACAGAATAAATTGGTTTCTGAAGAATGTATACAATGGATTATTTTAAAGTTAATTTGATTTCTCTTCTTCTGCTATGAAAAATACAGCAATATTTGGTATTTAATTCACTGGACTACCCTTGCATGAGTTTCTCCATTATTTTTGGATAATGTCTTTTCCGAAACTAGAAATTGAATGTGTCTAGCAAAAACAGAGAGAGGACCAAGAGGACCAAGGAAAGGGAGGAGCATGATGACGACATGCTGTTAAATAACCGCTAACTTAAGGAACAGAATATTATGCTGCTACTTTGAAGTGTCAAGCTTTTAAAGTATTGCTAGACATAGAAATATTTGCAACAGATATTCATCAGTGCTTCATGCAGTCACAGAATGGGATAATTGGGATCAGTTCATCAATGGCTCCAGTTGATCCCAAGGCAGTATTAATGCCACAGCAGAAAATACCAAACACTATAGGGCTTTCTACCATAAACTTCATACAGATTTAAAGCTTGATCTAATAAAGGAGTTAAGGTACCTAGAGAGTGATTCAGGCTCTTGAACTTTCTGAAAGCCCCTTGGCTTAGTTGTATTGTTTAAAGATTCTCATACGCGGGCCATTCATACCCTAAACTATCCAAAACTCACAATTTGGTGCTTCTTCCCAAGGCCAAGCAGCATCTTGCCGCTATACACTCTTCCTCCAGTCTGCTCTGAAAGAATTGATTCTCAAAGTGTATTTAACACACAGACAAAACCCATCCCATCACCCAGGGCAGCTGTGTTTACCCTGTTCACAGTAACAGCTCTTGTCTACTCCTTACATAGGAGTGGCCAGCCTGTGAATCTTGAGCTGTTCTCATGAGACCTCCATGCTGCATTTGTGTCACCTGACTAGTAGCAGGGTCTCCTTGATGACCTGGGAACTACTGGATAACGTAAACCTTAAATACAGGAGCAAATGAAGCAGATACTACTGCTGAGGTCACTCACTGTGACACCCTTCAGCCTAGTGCACACTGTGCAGTGGAGTTACGGGACCTTTTGAGATCTAGTATCCTTTTCTCTCTGTGAATCATCCCCTTCTCGATAGTTTTTGGAAGTTTTCCTTTAACTCTCATATTCAAAAGTTATTGGTCTGCCAGATAGGCAAGGTTAGAGCCATGACCCGTTCTTTGAACTAATATGGTAGACACCCACCACAGGAGAAGGTCCTGAGGACTAGACTGCCAAAAAGTAGAAGGTGACTGCTTGCAGCTTTCAGTCAAGTGTCAGACTTCTCCAGATGCAACCCTATGCTTCAGTTTCTATCAGGTAGCCATAAATGACCCACTTGGCACATTGAGTGTTTTTTAAGGTAATTTGTTCTCCTTGGACTTTCTACTAGAAAGCTTAATTTCTACTGTACTAAGACATGGTTCTGATTTCCACTCCAGGGACTTGAAGCTAAAGCTAAGCACTTTGGCATTTAACTTGCAGACAAAGAAGTCTTTTCTTTGGCCTAGCCCTCTGTCTATAAATCTTGTCAGTCAAGGAGGGGAACTCACTTGTCAGTATCTAAACCATCTAAAGCTACTTTTAAGCATAACTGAGGCAGGTGCGGTGCAGTTGTTGGTTTCGTCTTCTAGGCCTGCAGCCAAGTGATTCTTTACAGAAGACAGACAGGAAATTTATAGCCATGCAATTATGGAATATGCTGCAATGAGTCCTGGGGAAATCTCTGCATACAGGTATATTCACAGAAGGCAGCAATGCCTTCTAGCTCTCCTGCGTTGATAATCAAGGCAGACATTCATTCATTTACTTGGGAGTTCTCTGCTTTTCCCGTCTTCAGTGGAAAAGAATCTCTGTGTTAAGTACGGTGTTCCTCATTCATGCTCCTGAAGCAGTAAGTTTGGTTGCTACAGAATATTTCCCCAAATTCAGCTATAGTCAGATGGCATAATGAACATATATTCAATTCTATTTTTTCTTCATTCTCAGCTAATGAATCAAATGGTTTGGCTAGTCCGTAGTTGTTTCAGTCCAGGCCAAATGCTATGAATCTGTCTCAGAGAGACCAAAGTACAATTACACATAAAGACACATGTGAAGATAAAGGTGTTTCATTCAAAGGACATGGGCTGTGGCTTCATGAGACAATACATCTATTCATAAAAATCTTAATATACGATCAAAAATCCTGCAATCATATGAGGCAAAACACTGATATAGCCTATGCTTCTTGTTTCCTCACTGTGACAGTCACTTTACCTGTTCAAATTTTTTCCAAACAGTTTGACTAATTTTGTGCAAGCAGGTCAACTATTACCTCTTCTTCTGCTGTTGCAGAAGAATTAGCTGCCACAATTGCATGTCCATACCTGACCTCATAGGTCCATACCTGACCTCGCAGGTCATGCAGAACATTGGGTCATATGTAGATCCTGGAGGAGTAAGCCACAGAAGCACAGTTTGAGAGCAGCAGCTGTCTGCTCAGAGGGGCAGTGAATCTGATTGGGATTTTTAATGGACTGTACTGGCCTTTTCTTACAAATGCAGAACTCATAAAGGGAAAATGTAATTTTTCAGAAATGGACCCAAATGTGTATTTGAAGAAGTAGGTCTTATAACATTTTCTTTTAAAGTTCTCTAGGTGAAAAAGGTGGCTTTTAGAACAAAAAACTTTGGTGCCAAAAATTCAGCTTTTAAGTAAAACTAAAGGTGAAAAGGTAATGCGTACTTCTGATAGCTTCAGAAAATTTTCACTCTCTCAACTTTAAAATGTGCTTATTTATAGATACTCAAAAAAGCTGGAGATTTTTATTTTTCATCCTAACTTCTGAAAGGAGCTCTTTGATTTGTTTGTTTAGCTTTCCTGGAAAGTCCGAATCTTACAGTTTGGGGAAAACATTTTCTTCCTGGGTATAATGCTCTCCCTCGACTTTAAAAGCCTGTCAAGCATCTCTCTGTAGTTCTGATTTATCGTAGTCATGCCAAAGGTGGACAGCACAACTCTGAGCTTGCTTGACCAATTCAAAGGGGGTGTTTATGGGCAGACACTGGGGCCTAGAGGATGTTATCGCTTTCCCACCCCCTGCCAGGATGGAATCTGACACTTCTCACTTTGCTAATGTTTTCTTCTCCCTTGCCCCTGGCTGTGGCTAAGTGATTGTTTATGGCAGATACTTTAAATCATTATCACCTCCTGGGCCTTTGAGTATAGCTGCATAATCTGCTTTTGCATCAGGAAACTCTTCTATCAGTACAAAACAAGGCCAAATGTTTATCTGGTGAGATGATAGTCAAAGTGTCTCCTCTAATATTTAAAAACAAACAGCAGTATCTCTGTTCTGTTGCAACGAGCACTGGCCAGCTAGAGCCAAGCAGTACTTCTTACACTCCATGCTGCATGGAGCGGCACTCCTCGGATAGCCGTTCCCTATTTATTTATACAGCTTCAGCAATATCCAGGGAACTTTAGGGATGATAGAATATATGAATAAGCATCACAGCTTTGTTTATGGCGTTGCCTTAGCACTTAAACCCTGGTTCCCGCTGCGGTGGAGCTGCAGTAACTATAACGAGAAATTTGCTGCGGTTACTTTACGGCCAGCAGCGACCCTAGGCACATGCCGAGGGGGCAGCTGTGCAGAGCAGGAGATTGCCAGGGGGCACCAGGAAGGCCATGACCTCTTTGCCCAAGCTCTGGAAAGCAAAGCTCCTTGCTGCTCCCAGGGGAAAGACAGGGGTAAGCAGGACAGGGATTACTAATTAGGAGGGAAAACAGCCTCTCCCTGAATCACCAGGGACCCCAGCTATAGCCCTCTCAAAGCCCTGGGAGAAGCAAGCCTGGCTTTCAGGGTTGTCTTCCACAAACGCTCCCTCCTTCCTTCCCTGCTTGCTCTCACCCTCCAGCTCGCAACCTTCAGCCCTGTTTAAACATTATTGCAAGGTCTTCAGCAGGCTCACGCAACTGCCACCACAATCCTTGCAGCTCACTAAGGGTTTCTAGCAGTTGTCAAGTATTTTGTTGGCAGAGGGGAGTTCAAAGGAAGCAATTGAAGGATACCCGTCAGTTGACTGGTAATAATTATAGAGAGCTCCTTTTATGTACTGAGATCAGGGGTATGTCAGGGAAAGCTATTTGAACAGGAGTTTGAAAACAAAACTCTCACCTATTGAAAGTGCTCGAGTGGGTGTTGAATAGGTGCTGAATGGAAATTGGCCCAAATTTCTAAGTCTTAGGAATTTTAGATGACTTGTTATCAAGTAAATGAGAAAAACACTGTCAAATATCACTGGATGAAATCCTAAACTGACAGTTTGCTTTAGATTCCACATTAAATTTTATACCTGGAATGGAACTTTAATGCTTTGCTTGATAAGGAGTTAGTGTTAATGTAGGAGTTGATGTATAGGCTTAAATCTTGGTCCAAATTAAGTTGCTCAGAGCTTTGGCACTGCCTGGAGCTGTTTGGAGTCTTTTTCCAAAGAAGTGCACGCAGAGAGGAAGGGGGGGAATAGGGGCAGTGTTTAGGAAAGAAATAAGCAGGTTTCATGGATATTCCCATTCTTCAAAGGGAAGCTTGCTGTCCGAAAACATTAACATCAACAGAAATGTAATGGGTTTACATTTCTGGTTAACCATACAACACAGCTGTTACCTCATGTCACTGTTAAATACATTGCAGGTTTAGTGCATGAAATTTCACTGACATCCAAACTAATCTAAAACATGGCAGCAGGGGTAAACACAACTAAATAAAGAAAGCCTGGTTGTGGCTTTAAAAAACTCCTACTGCTATATTGCATTGAAGACATCCAAACTTGTCAGCACAGTCACCTCAAGGCTGACTGTACAGCATGGGTTCCCAGGAAACATCTTAAGCTACTAAAGGAATTGAAGTTACAGTTCTCGTTCAGGCTAAAGACACAGTAGTTGTTTTGTCCATTCTGTTATATCACCCGGTTGCCAGTAGTTGCCTGACAAAGAAAATAGCAGAGAACTGCCCAGGAGCATTTTTTTGACATTGTCCGTGTGAGTATGGTTAAAGTAGAACCAGTGTCTGCATAGGAGTGGTTAAAAGGTAGCATTGTTTCCTGGCTTGGGCTACCCAGCCTGGACTATACTGAAATAGTGAGGTTTACATTTTGGACCCTCAAAGAGAGTGTCAGCCTGGCCCTTCACTTATTCTCTTAGCTTTACCTTTAATAACCTGTCCACATTGGTTACACTACCTTGGCACTCACGTTTCATTTAGAATATTCCTGCTGCTTCAGCTGCACTTCCCAATACCTGATGCAGCAAGCTAAGCCTGAAAGTCTGACATTAAACCACCCAGCTCTGAAACTTTGTGAATCTGACCTCAGCAATCACATTTTCTCTCTTTCAGCTGACTCTGATTTATTCCAAACTAAATTTTATTCTTTATGATTTAGCCAAAGTGCCTAAGCAATATTTTGCATATTTATTTTAGCTGTTTTATAAACAAACTTCCTGCCTCACTGCAGTCTCTAACACATCCACGCTTCCGCCTTGCCCTTGCCTTATTTTTGTTTATATTGTCTCTTTCTACGTAACCTAATCACTGCTTCCTAACCTTGCCTTCTCTTTCTACTGACAAACATCTCAAAATCCTATATAGTCTGTTCCTTTTTCTCTTACTTTGTTTACCTCTCCGAATGACCTCAGGATAAATGACTCCCTTAAAGCACACTACTCTCATTTGCTCTTTTACCTCTAAGCAATTCCAGATCAGAGTGCCATGTGAAGTTATTTTTCTGATATCTCCTCTTTGACACTCTATTGTCAATGCAGACTTTAGCGCTTATAAAGAAATATAAATACTTGTTCCTCTTTGTTTCTCACCTACCTTTCCTCCATGCCTGCTGGCAGCTTCACTTCTCCATGCTCGTATTCTTGAAGTAATTTGAGTTGGACCTCTCTGCCTCCCACACTTCCAATATTCCAATAAATCCTATTATCTCCTTCTTCAATATTATCAAATTGCTCTCTTGCTTCAAGCTCTACTTTTCTGATGTTAACCATCCCCAAGTCTGGATTATCTCTCACCTTGATTAATCTAGCCTTTAGGTTTCCAGCTTTTTCTGAAACTTTAACTATTCTATTTGTCCCTACCTTTTTTTCAGTGCCTTCTAGGGGACCAAACGGCCTCCTACTCTTGATGGGTTGTCAGTTTACTCTCCGTTTCATTTTTCTTTTTTTTTTTTTTTAATTTCAGCATCCGAATGAAAAATATGTAAAGAATGACCTGAAACTAAATTTTGTTAAAGTATTTTTTGTCTTCATTTTCCCCTTTGTTATTAAAAGTAAAAGCAAAAGGCTGATTCACAGCATAAGGAGAGAATATATAAGATGCTACGACATGCTATTTTGCTGAAGAGCTCAGAGTTATTTAGAATTTGAAACATCCCAGTTCAAGTACTTAATGCCTGAAACAGAACAAGGGATTCAAAACTTTATTTCTCACCACCTATTTTAACTTCAGAATATTCTGCTTTCTGGACTATGATTCCTTAATCTTGGTATCTCCTGTGGAACCTGGTCTACTCTTTGAAATATTTAAGTATTCGAGACAGCAATAAATTAGTATCTGGCTATACAAGCTATTAGATTATAGAGTTCTCTCTCTTCCTCAATCCAATTCCTCCCCTACACATCAGGCAGAGAAGATTTTTAATCCAGATAAACCATGTTCCAGATTACCCTAATTCATGAGTTATAAGGAAACTTTTGCTCTAGAGATGCCAAAATGAACACTTAACACATAGGGATCATGATCTTAATAACTTTTTGCTGAATTTGGCTATACTTCCGGAGTGATCAAAACTGACTATATATAGTGAATCATTGTAAGACCCACCCAGCCAGTTGGGTTTTCACTGGCGAGATGTAATCTGACTTGGGGACAATTTTTATATAATAACTTGCTTTAATCTACGTAAATCTAAAGGAGCTTACAGGACAATACAGAATAGAATTATTAGCAATTTTCATCTTGTTGCTAGAGATTTTGGGAAGTTATTTTTAGTTAGTTTGTTTGGGGGGGGGGGGGGGAGTTTCCATACTGAAATAATATTTATTTCCAGAAAAAAAATGACCTACATTTGTGGATTAGTGAACACAAGGAATTGTCAAAAAGCAGCAAACATGAATTTAAATTATGCTTCCAGTGTGGAAAAAAAAAATGTATGAAGCCTAGAGCTCTTTCAGGAAGGATTTAGAAAACTGACATTTCACACATCTACTGTGTCCTCATAGGAACTTGACCTCTATCATGGCCATTTCTTGGAAACTTTAATTGCCCTAAGGAGGAATTCCGCTCTCTTTAAACTCTTATTTGAAATATTTATTGTGATGAGCATGAGGAAAGGGTTATCCTTTCAGTTCTACCTTCTAGCTTGATGAGCATGTATTTTCCATTAACTGTAGTCACAGCTACTCATTAAAAGACTTCAAGCCTTTGATAGTGCAATGGAGTGGAACACCAGCTATTCATCTCTGGAGAGCACTGTTCATACTGCCTTAGATCATAACCCAAAATGAGCTGCTGATCTCATCAGCTGTCATTTGTTTGCATCATAAAACCACCATATGGTTTGGCACTGTAAGCGTTCCCTGTTGAGGGAAAGCTATGGCTGGTGAAGGGGTGTAGCAGGTTGGGATTGGAGAGACGTTCAGAGAAGATAACTGAACACTAGGAACACACTGAAACTAGTATCATTTTTAAGCACTAAACTAATTTGCACATGGAAAGAATATGCTATTTGTATTTTCTGATATCAGATACTTTCATTCCTTGACTATTTTTCCTTGTTCTTTTCATTCTGTGATCCTTTATAATGAACAGTTTCTTATTTTCAACTAGTACTGTGGAAACAGCCTAGTCAGGGTATCTGTGGGTTCGTTGTCTAGATGTTTGCATCATTTACTAATAAGCACAGCTGACAGTGTTTTAGCTGATCAACTCAAATTACACCTTCCTTTCCTAGCAAACAAACCTGACCTGAAAGACCATAACACCTTGATCTATTGCATGGCCTCTCATTATTTTCTGAAATCAATGTTGAATGAATGTTGAAAGAGGTTATTTCAGCTTTTGTGTGCATGAAAGTTGATCCTTCCCTCAACCACTGCATGATAATTAACTCTTCACTATTGGAAGTCGACAAACAATTACATCTTCTATGTCAGTGTTCAAATTCCAGGGAGGAAGTGTTCAATTAGTATTGTCAAATGAAAACGTAGACATCCACCATATAGAAGGAACCTTTTGTTGACTTAGAAGCAAACGGTGTCAAAGGCACAACAGGAAATTGCCACTAGCCAATCTGGACTTTCTCAACATTCAGCTCTACATCCCACAGTCATCAGCTTCTGCTGGAGAGCAATTTAGGTAGCAAGTCAATCACATCTGTAACTTTGGACAACCCACCTACGGCATGCACTTGCAGATGGGAGGAAGATTGCTTACACATTCCAACTCCTGTGCCTCGTGCTTGGCTCTTTTCTTTATCAGATGTGCTAAACAGCAATGCGAAACTGTTGTTACTTTGGAGGCAAGAGATTAATGACTTATCTTTAAAGTTACAACAGCTGTTTCATTTTGTGAAGCATATTTTTTACAAATATTCATGGCTGCATTTCATAAGTAATATTTATTGTCATGTTCAGGAGATGAAACGGTGGAAATTGGGATTAATATTTAAATGAAGAGCTGAAGCATATGGAATGTTTTTAAGTGAACTTAGAAAGATGTGCTGAATATGAGCCCACATGTCACTTCCAAAAAAGGCAACATTGGAGCCATGTGTCATGTGCATCCCATTTTTTCACTCCACAAGTGACAAGCTGTGCCATGGTTGCATTCAGCAACTGCAAAGTTGTAAGCTCTAGCTGATATTGTGAAGAAGATGTATAATGATGGATGAATGAGGTTCCAAATACTCCCTTTAATCAACTTGAGGGAAATCTAGCTCCCATATGTATCCTTTATAGAAAAACCTTACAACAAAATAAAAGATTTTGATGATAGTCCTGGAGTGAGGACAGTTTCCATGTTATATAGGATCTGTAGCTATTTTAGTTTTAACTAAACAGATGGTTAGGCTCAACACTGAAGGATACAATTAGGATTCATTTGGCTTCACTCAAAGATAAGAGGACTCAGGCTAGTTGCAAGCCCTAGAATTAGAATTAGTTAAACTAGTTAATTAATTAAAACCAAATCTGCTGCAATAATGCATCTTCAGACTCATTCTTTCTCTCATTTCCCTTTCTATATGGATGGAAGGACTCATGTCAGATTCCTCTAACTTTTAAACTAAGGTGTAGGACTGGAAAAAATAATATAAATAGCAGATACTTTGTTTAAAAATGTATCTTATCTGGAAGGGGAACTTTGCTGAAGATACGTAGATAACTACGGCTGGTAATAAATATCATGTGGTAATGTTAACTTAAAAAAATTCCTGTTGTGTATTTATTGCCTAAAGAAGGCACATCCAAAGATAAAACTAAATATTCCTTTAGGCTATAGATATGGAGTACCGTAAAAAATTGAGTGTGATCTTTGCAAGCAAACACACTAGCAAGGTTGCCAAATACAGTTTCACTTTATCTTAAACTGACTTGCTATTTTTTCTCATTAATTTGTCTTTACATGGGTTTGAATAACTGCTGAATTGAAAAACAGGAGAATTTTGGCAAGATATATCAGAATATAATTCTGAAAGGACTAACTGAAAGGACTAAATTATGAAATGATAGTATTATGACTCAGCTGCAGGATGGAACAGTTCTGATATGCTGGTCTGTACTTGTCCATCACAAAATCATCCCTATCCGAGAAAAGAAGTTCAAATTTTCATGGAGTACTTTTCAATTAGTTTATAACACGGGACCATATATTCTTACCCTGAATAGCTACAAAGAAAGCTTAATCTAGACCTTAGCAAATTTTTGCAGAGTTATATCTGATCCACTTATTACTACTAACAAAAATGCCAATCTGTGAAAACAGAGTAATGGATGATATGTCACACTGCTGATGGGATCAAGTCACTATTGATCTACATTTCAATAACACAGCAAAAAACATAACTACTTCACTACCTGTGAACTAATCTTCCAGCTCTGAAGAAGTAATAACAAATATTTCACCTTAAAGGGTTAAACACATAGAACAATGAACAGTTTTAAAGGAAGCTGGAAGCATGCTTTCCAAGTTCTACTTCATGCAGCCTTTGACTACGGTATTGACAATCTGCAGTTTTACCTTTCTAATGGGTAGTTGTACTTGCAGTAAAGTAGAAAAAAAATGATGGATTGATTTTTGTAGCATTAAAGGAAGAAGATTTTATTACATATTAACTACCCCCTGAGCACAGTCACCTGGAGAAATCAGATGTATTATTGTATCTAAAAGTTCCCAAGATTTAAATTTTTGTTCTATGGGGAACTTCAGTTTTTCAGGATAAGTTTTATTCCAGATATGAACAAAGCCTCTAAAGTTTCTAATGGAAAGAAAATCTCCTAAAAATTCTCCTAGAATGTCTGTGATTTGGAGGTTTTGCTGATGCCCTAACTCAGGGAGACTCTTACAGCGCTGAAGAAAGCAATCTCTACTAGCAGTGGGGGAGAAGTTTCCCCAGCTACAGAATAAAAGCCTAGAGGATTAAGACTGCCAAACAACTCTCCCCTAATCATATATCCATGGCACAGATTTTGAAAAAGTTCAGTTACCTGCATGGCAAGGTTGTTCCAGAGTGCAGTCCTGCAAACCCCCAAAATACCTGAGCAAGCAGGCTTAGAATCAGGAAAAAATTATCCTGGGAAACTCTCAGTCAAACGAGATTCACTTAAGATCATTTTTTGATGTCATCCACCTTTCTAATCTAAGTTCTCTATGAACAAGATAACAAGATATTTCACAGGGAAAAAGTATGTGTGTATGTGTGTGTATGTAATATATATATGTACACACACGCACACGTGTATGTATGCATATATGCATTGATTCATGGAAACCCATAACAGCCTCCTGGGATGAAAAATGCTCTGGTGGAATCTTTCTGAAAAAAGTCCTATTATAAGTGTTCTTTTTAAGACATTTTCTCCTTTTTCTGTTTCCTTGATTATTCCTATCTGAGCACAAATCTTTAGAACTGAAGTTATGAATTCTTCAGTCGTCTCTCTGCTGATGAAAGCAAATAAAATTTGTTGACTTTAGTAGCACATGGAATGTATATGAAGGCAGCCAGGAGAAAGAAGTAATTCAATGACAGTATTTTACTTGCTCAGGTGTTGTTAAGCAGGGTTTAAAAGCCAGAATGTAGTAGAGCTTTTCATACAGTTTTTTGCAATATGTTTGTGTAAAGGAAAATAGATGTTTTTCTGGCTGTTTATAGTAATGAACTGGTGATGTGCACACCTAATAAAGCTAACCTCTCCTTGCTGCAAATGGGTAAAGACATATATATCTCTTCTTTTTGCAGTCTATAAGGAATAGAATATTTTAGTGTGTGCTTAATTCCTGGTCCTCTTTTTACATTGACAAGTAAGTGTCCATAGAGTACAATTACCACTACAACTGAACACTGTGTCTACAAATCTGTGGAGCAGGTGTCTGAGTTAACTACTGTCTCTCTCTGATCCAATTTACATTTACTCCTGAAGAAGGGAGGGCACTTTTTTTCTGAAAACTCCTATACAACCCCCAGGTTTTTTTCAGATCACTTAGAGCTTTGGATAATTATTAAACAGGGTATGAAGAAAAGGTAGCACACAAGGGCTGAAGGGCCCAAATGAATAGCTTTCTGAGAAGAGGCAACAGGTCTGTCTTTCCAGTAAGCGCTGAGTGATTCCGGTATTGGGACACTATCACCCTTCCAATGTTTATCCTGAAAACAGGTGTGAAAAAGAAAATTCTGTGTATACTGTAGTTTCAACAACTAATTTTCAGGCCCAACTCTTGCCATTACAAATTATGATTTTGAATCACTTTTTTTTTTTGTCTCAGGACTTCAGCATTTCAGGGTTTGTGACATTCCACTCAAATCAGCAAAAAGCATATCACCAGCTGGCTCTTTGACGTTGTTATGCCCCAGTTAAAAATGCTTTTCACTTTACTGACACACTGCCACATGCCATGAAATGAATTTCCTTTCACAGATTCTTGGAGCTATTTGGACAAATGTAATCAGATCTGCACCTTATTCATATAAGTATCCCTATTTAACTAACTTAGCAAGAAGTGAAAAAAATGGGCTTAGAGGCTCAATGTTTTTAACAGTAGCACAGCCATGAGTGGTGCCTTTCAGCAATTCTGAATTGCCTGGAAAACAGTTAAAATCACTTCCTAAAGCTTCTGGCTGCTCATACATGCAAATAAATGGAATCAGTTAGTTATTTGCTTGTGTTTAAGTGTTCCATTATTAGCCTGCTCATACAATTCCTGCAGTAAGCTTGGTAAAACTGACCCAGCTGGAGACTGCTTCCAAAAGACTCCTGACTCTGCTGACTCCAGGGTTGCCTGAGGAGAATTAGCAATCAGGAATAATGCATGGGATATTTTGCTTGCATTATGCAAGATGAATGCAAGGTAAGTTTGTGGGTAGGCCAGGACGTGTGGAGTGACAAGCTGGCAATAAAGAAGAAAGAGTTGACATATCGTGCAACTTCTCTGCAAGGTGAAAACAAAGAGTGTTTTCTCTACAAGGCTATTCGCTAAAGTCGTGATACACTTCTACTGATCTCCAGGAGTGATGATAATAGATCACCACTCTTTGACAGAGATGTTAGTGATGGATACAGAGTTTTGTGATAGATACAAAGGTAAAATTCCTCTACCATTATGGGGACTTAGTGTTTGATACACTGATCATTAGACACGCTGCTTTGGACGCTGCATGTTTCGGTTCTGAGTTAGGTTTTCAAAAGCAATTAGAATTGAGATTCAGTGCATCTCAAGCTCTTCAGTTCAGATGCATAAGGAGCTAGATGCGTACATAACATTCAGAAAGATTTTCAATAAAATTAAATTTCATAACCGTGTGTCACCCTTCCTCCTCCTCCTAGGCTGAGTCTTCCTATTTTCTCTTGAGATCAGTAGATCTGATGTTCAGGTGTGGTAGAACTCTTAGGCACTGGGACCTCTGAAGCTTCACTTCAAAAATAGTCAGAGAGTGTTAATTACTGACGTGAAAATTGTATTTCTAAACCAGTAACACTCTATGGCATTTCACTTTTCTATAATGAACTCTAAAAAACTCAGAGAATATATTTCTTATAAACGAAAATGTGTTAAATATATTGTAGGCCCTAATTTAGTTTAACAGCAAGGTTATATCCACCTAAAAAACAGGTTTGTAAAGGAAAGGCTTCCAGACATTAACTTATAAGAATGATAACAGGCACCATTACATTGGAGACATTGCTGATACAGACAACATCCCAGTTAATACTTTTTTTATTCAAATGTCATGCAATTTAAAACTAGCTCCTTTATTCTTACCTTGTGTTCACAGTGAGGTAAAATCAGATCTCATGATTTTTTCCATATACAATAATTCAAATTTACTGTTTCTTTTTTTCTTTCCTGATGAAATTCCACTTGTTTGGTAGCCATAGTTACTCACATATTAGACTTATAAACCATCTATAAACTGAAAGACAGTGTAGCCTCAGCTGAGGAGGGTGGTGTTCAAAAGTTTGGCTTGCTCTTTCTATCCAAATTTATTATGACTTAGCTGAATACAATTTATATCATTTGATCAGTACCAATAGATATTTTACTGGCCAGCATAATAATATTCATTCTTTTGGCTCTAGCAAGAAAACTGCTCATACTAACTCTTAATGTAAAGACCTTTCATCTTCAATTAGCTCTTGCAGAAGGTTATCATTACTGCTGCTTAAATGGAATCAAGAGCAGTGAATAGCTTGTCAGTGAAGAAATCTTAGTTTACTTTTCCAGTCGTTCTCTCTTCACCCTTTACTTTTTCCTCAACACAATTGGACCAGTTTATTCAGTACAGTAGCCCTGGAAGCAAATATAATAATCATCTTAATAAGTCTGATAGTCATCAGTTCTTCAGCAGACAGTACAAGACTGTTATCTCCCAATTACTCAGGAAGATTCAAGCTGCACTTTGAGGGTATTACTGAAACGAATGTGAAATCTGAATTTGCCTTTCAGATATAGTCTATTTTTTTAATTCTAGAGAAGTAAGTTTGTACCATAGAAAATGCATCTTCCATGGAAATCACTATGTAGCTTCCTGCCCCAACTGGTTATTAAGTCCATGATTTCAGACCTGAGTCCACCAGTGATAACCACAAACAGTTACAGAGCTGCTCTGAAGCCAGTCTCCTTGAGTATGTGCATGCTAATATACGATGGTAATGGGAGAGCTAATATAAAACGGTTGTAAATTCAGCATATAAATCCAGCACATGAAAGGAAAAGGCTTGGAGGATTTAAGTGTGTATATGAACAAATCCCAAGGGTGAGTTTGTTTCATTACCCTCTAAATCTACAGGAACATCTAAAAATTGTTCTAAGTGATAAGAAGGTGAAGAAGGTGAATGTGAGAGAAAGAAGAGGTGTTACGGATGGGATGAGTTTGCTGGATTTAGTGACTTGGCTCCTAAGAAGATGTGTTTAGAAATGAGGAAGAGGGAAGGAAAAATGAGGAATTCCATTCTAGTCAATAACATGTTAAGAAAAAGCATTGCGTGAACAGCTCATTGTTTAGCAGCATGATTCTTTCCTGTTGAATATAATGCCAAGGGCAATAAATATTTGGGGAGTTTCAGGAGACAATGCCCCAGATACTTAATTTTTGACCAGAAAATGTTCCATTTTTTCTATCAATAATGTTGTACTTTGCATGTAAACAGCTAGCAATCCAAGGGGAATAAAGTGAAAAGAAAAGATGCAATTTACAGATGCAAAAACTGCAGGGACAGAGCTTAAAGAAAAATAAGCCTGAGATGTCATTTTGAACTGACTACAGCATGTTGTCTTCTTGATTATCCAAGAAGAGCGACTCTGTTATTCTACTCCTGCAATTTTAGTTTGTGAGATAGAATAAAAAGATCTAAAAGGCTCTAATATAACCTTTTCTAAGCTTTAGTAGTTGGTTTCTTTCTTCCTGTTTCTGAACACCCTGCTCCCATTGGTGAAAGTTCATCTCCAAGATGAGATCCAACAGTCTTTTGGGCCATCCTGGAGATGGGAATGAAAGAAGACTGATGTGCAATGGGGAAACAGAACAAACCTGCTGTGCTGTCCTTTATGCCCAGTTCTTTCCATTCTTGACTGAACATCTTTACATCCAGAAGTAATCAAACCAACCATTTGGTCTTGACTTCTTCCGCCTTCCTTACTCTGATAAAACGCACAGTCATGAACAGAGGTGCAGGTCAGGAAGGACAAGTGGCAGATATAATAGCGAGTTCCAGGAGCGTCGTTCTTTCTACCCCTTACTTATGTAGCATGGCTTATTAGTAGTTGAAGGACTCCATTGTTGAACTGAGATCTTTGACAGGGACATCCTGCCTTTAAGCAGCTAACACTCATGAAGGAGAGGCATTCATTTTGTCATACTGTTCCTTTCTCAGTGATCCTTTTCCTGGGAAAGAGATTGGGCTTTCCAAGCCAGTCTGAACCTTTTTTTTTTTTTCCTCTGCATTCACCACCATGGAATATAACTGCAATAAAGAAGATGAAGCCTTCATCTGTCTGCTCTGTATGAAATTTGACCTGTAATTCATAAGAGAGAGTCCTCACTTTCCAGTCTGCCACTCTTTCTGAAGGCTTCCTGCTCAGATATGTTAGATAAGTGAATGAATTTTCCAGATAGGTTTTCTTTCTTTCTTTCTTTTTTTCCACTCCTCTCTCCTCCCCCATTTCTGAAAAGAAGCCATGAGAGGGAAGAAATAGACTGTAAAAGAAGCACAAAAGCATAGATTTACTAAATGATAAGAATAGACTCAAGGGGCCTCCAGGTAAAAATGGGGTAATTGGACAGCATAATATCAAATGACTTTGAGACATGATGTGACTAGTATCCATATGGCATTCAATTATATATGTCCAAATACTAGTCTGTCTTCACCTAACCTTGCTTTGGGGCCTCTCTCTAGCTCACAGTGAAGGATGTTTTGTTCCTTTAGGCATAGGGAGGGATTTAAGAGATATTCTTCAGCCTCTTTTTAGGAGGAGGTGAGGATAAGAGTTTGCAGCCTTTCTCTCCCCCGTCTCAGCATTATTGACTGTTGTGGCAGGTACTCCAGGTTGGTGACAAGGAGTGCCCACACATCTGTTCAGTTTCCTCTTCTTCCACTCTGGTTTTGATATAATGTTTTCATCCAATCCTCCCTTTCCAGCCATATCAATCTTCCTGGATACACATCCCCTGGCTCCTCGACTTTCAGTGCATTCCAGTGAATGACTTTAGGGTTTATGGTTGCTCAGGATGCATAATTCTCTTCTTGCAGAAGTTTTAGACCACCATAGTTACTCCTCTGAAAATAGCCACAAGAGACTGAGTGAAGAATCGGGCCTAGGATGCAAGATCAAGAGTGGTGTCTAAGAAAAAACTTTTCTATGTGATGCATATTTTTTAACAAGGATGCATAGACCGTCTTTTTTCTTATCAATCTTCCATTTATATTGAAGAAAATGTCTCTACAATACAGGCTTGTATACAGCGTGAGATTCTCAGGCTGCCATGACCAATAAAAACACAGGGGATGGGAATTCTTTTCTAATCGCAATTTCAGATCCATAGCAGCTTTCAAAAAATGTCCTTTTGCGCTAGTGCTGCTCCACTGTTCAGAAATGCCTGAGAAACAGTCAGCATCTATCACATTTTATCATATGCTTCTATTTAAAATTGTGTGGAATATACAAAATATGTTTTGTATATGTAAAACTATGTATAACAATGAAATGGTATATGCAAGATACATGAGTTAGATGCTCTATCTTGGGTCGTTCACATGAGACATTCAGTTTTTTATTATTGTTAAGATGATTTTTTTTTGTCCTAAAGAGTATTTTCCTACCTTTATATACCCTGTAAATGTTAGGAATTTTTTTTTTTTTTTTAACAGAAATCTCTTAACACACAAACTATGCGACAGAAGTCAGCGATGAGTTTTAAATATACCTCTTCAAACATGTTTTATCCAGACCTGGCTCTTGTGGAGGAATTATGACAATTGTTCTATTAGGAAAAAAGCAGCTGCTTACACAAAAACAAGAGATTTTTCTTCCTGTTTCTAAACATCTCAAGTCATTGCCAGACTTAAATGTCCTATGGAAATATCTGCCTCAGGGTAAGGGTGCAGTTTTATACACAGATAAGTATAACATTAAAGACTATGCAGATAATGGCAATGAAATGTACTGCGACTTGAGCAAGCTGCCTCCCTTTTAGTCTCTTCTCTCAGTGGAAAAGGAGAGAAAGCTGCAAGGGCAGCTGAACGTTTGTATGGGGATGATCTGCGCAAGGCCAACATTAACTTTTCTGCTGTCCTCTTTCATGTGACTGAACTACTTCTGAAATTGGTTTATTTGTATCAGGTGAAGCACAGACAGTCCTAGTCCTGCAGCAAAACAGGGGAAAGGGCCCTAGTGTTTACTTACCCTCAGCCCTGGGAGCCCTGTTTTGTTTGTACCTTTCACAGCTCTGTGACTTGTGTGAGCATGCTCCCTTTCCATCCAGAACAGGCAGAAAAGACACCAACTGTAGCTTTCTGTCCACGCAGAAAGCAAGACCCTTCCCTTTTTTTGTGTCGCTCTCCAGAATTCTTCTATTGCATCTACCTTTTCCTACAGCAAAATCCTTGTAGCGTGGTTGCATCCAGTATGGAATTAAGCCTGTCTCACTTGCTGGCCATTATACTTGTTTTGTTTTGTTTTATTATTGTTTTTTTCTATAGTTATCTTTCTGTGACTTCGATTCAGATATAAATGTTTACAGACTTTTGGACTTATTTTTGTTGTGAACAATCAGTATAAGCTGCTGGGAAGTCACTGGTCCAAAGACTGAAATTTACATTTCCCCATCTGTAAGGATAGCAAAAAAGGGTTGTAAGAATCTGTTGCCACTGATCTACTAGTAGTTATCACCTTTGTTACCTGTGCTAACACTTCTCTGGCCTTGGCCAAAATGGGAAAGCTTGATGTCTATTCTGTCTCTTATGCTGGCCCCGCAAAGGATGGGGACAGAGATGTTATATATTTTAGTGAACAAAGATCAGATGTGAAACTAACTACTCTTGAGAGGAGCTACTTTTTGATGATACCTGGTCATTGCTGAGACCAGAACAAGCAGTTGCCTGTATATCGCATCCATATCCCTTAAACCAGCTGCATCGCTATCCCTTCCCAGCTACAGTGTTAGATGGCGTCTCCCTTCTCCCTGCTCCATCTTCATACATGAGCTTAGCCTGTGCCTTGGTCAGTGCTACCACTGAGCAGTAACCCCTGTCAGCTGGTGAGTGGCTAATACCAATCAGGTGATGACAATATTTTGTTATTCTGCCTCCTCAGCCTACTCCCTTTACAGCATTTGGTACAGGAACTTGCAGAAGTCGGAGAACAGGTATCGGACATAGTTGATGACTTTGTGGTGTAGGGTGGGAGGGTACAGGAAGAGCATAATGTGGAGGGCTGTGACTTGTGGGAAAGAGGTGATTGGGTGTGATGTATGAATGAAAAAACAGAAGTTATACGCTGGCTTCTGAAAGCTTTACACAAGGCCAAAATATCCTGGGCTCTCCTGAAAGGTGTTCATGGATTTTTCTATCAGCAGTAGCAGAGCAAATTAAACTTGGGTATCCCTACCTTAAAACTTTCTGTGCCTTGGATTCATGCTCCTCCAACATATTATTTGTTACCTCTGTAATATTCCTAGAAATATAGGATAAATATTGATTACAGCTGTCTATTTTTTCAAGCTGTAAGAGACCACATGCTGATCTCCAAAACTGTGCATCTGCCATAGCAATACCAAGTGGATTTGCAGTGCATTGGTACTTATGTGTTGCCTTCCTGCAGGAAGGCTTTACATTTTCAGCGATGTTCTTGCAATTTGGGTGACCAGTAACCACTGCAATGGTAGATACTGAGAACTTCAGAGATCTGATCTGAAAGATATAGACCTGAATTTTGTCACACACATGAATATCCCTACTGCACTAATTGAGCTGTTCGGGCATTTGGAGTGATAGCCCCAAGGCATGATTGCACATCCCATGTTATTTCCAGTGTTTCGGTGCACATGGATAAATAAGGTTTTAAATTCAATCTTTACTCATGTCTCTCAGTGCAAATGAAAGTGTTGCATTACCTGCACAGATCAGTTAATTCATTAATATATTAAAGTATAAGGTTTTAATGCTTTGAAGCTATTATGCTTAATATTGCACTTGTGGTGCTTTATCCTCGCTTGTTCAGCTCACCTCTGAGAAGTGCAGTCTTCTACCTACAGATAATGTGAATGGTACAGTATAGTAAGTGTTAATCTGTAAAATCTTGTAGCTCTACCTGGCTCAGATCACTAGTCTCCTTCTCTATTCATGTACAACTCCTCCTCATGTAAATGAGGAAAGCATGTGCTTTGAGGAGGAAATATACACATCATGCCTCACATCTTAAAGCACACAAGATGGTTTTTGGACATACCAGAGATAAGTAGCATGATGCACAAATACACATAATGCTTGATGAGGTACCATAATACTTGTTGAGATACCATAATATATACAAAACTATTTTCACTCAGCTGTCTTCTACTACACATGCTGAGACAATCAATAATTATACTTGGTTTGGATTACCTTGAAATGAATTCAAATACAAGTATTACCTGGCACTAAGCCTTTTTCCCTGCACTACAGGAAAAGTAGTGCTAATTCAAAAATATTGTTTTCATTGAGAATTTTGAATCATGTATCTGCAGCTACTTTGCATGACTAGTTGTTCGGGTTTTTTTATGTTATTGTCTTTTTTTGTGTTTTGCACACTTGCTTCTTTCACCTTTCCAGCTTTAACTTAGAAGAGTATAGAAGAGGGAGGAAGGTAGTGTCTAATTTTCTTATATTTGTGAGAAAATTGTAATCAAAGAATAAACTGAGCCTGTTTGTTTTCCTTTGTTTTGTTTTAGAAGTCTGCCTTTGGTCAAAATGTTTTTGAACAAAAATGGTCCAGAGCTGTCCACATCCCTGCTCAGATTTGAAAGTCATACTAGAGCAAGAATCATGAATAAAGAATGAAAATAAAGGTGACAAATCAAAAATATTATGAGTATTTTAATGAAGTCATAGAATTAAATATATATATATATATAGATGGCCAGAATAAGCAGATGGAAAATGACAGTTTGCAGACAGCAGCAAGAAATAAGTAATTCTATACAGCAGTTTACCCTCATTGGTTGCTCAGCAATTTTTGGGGTGGGAGAGGAAAGTAATAGGACCTGTAATCCTTAGCTTTCCTAGCTGGTACTATGCTGTTTTCCATATTGCCAATGAAACTGGAAGAAAATGTTTAAGCTGTGCTACAAATGGTTGTGTGTTTTGTACTCACATTTGAGCAAATATCAGGCTCTTAATTCACCTGTGTGTATAAAACTCTAATTGACACCAATGAATACATGTGCAGAAAGAGTGCTGTATTTGGCCTCATTTCTCCAGAGCAAAGGTATGCAGGCTTTTATGCGGAGCAAAATTAGGTTATAAATGGTATGAAATAATCATTTTAAGAAAATATCTCCATCTGGAGGTACATATATACTACAGTCGAAGAACCACAGAGTCTTATCTGGAAATGGCCGTTGTTTTGAAGACAAGTGGGTAAAACTGCCAAACCTTTAGACAGGTGCAAAAGCACCGCGCATCTGAGTTGTAGGCATGATTAGAAAGGGTAAAAGGATGAAATAGCACATTTTGTTTTAAGTATCTGTTTTTGGCAAGTCAACAGGACCCTGAACGGATTGTATTTTGATAGTTCCTAATATTTGTGCTGTTAAGGTTTTAATTTTCTCCTGAACAGCCTACATTTTTTTATAACTTTGTATGTCTGAAAAAGGCACAACTTCAATTAATAAATCAACTGTGAGGTTCACTCAGATCTTCATAAAAACACTGTCAGGTTTTGATTTTCATTCCTCTCCTCCCTAACAGTATCTCTCGATCATTAAGGCCCTATTTCTGTTTCCAGGAGCTACCTAAAAGATACGCTTACATCTCGCGTTGACGAAGTTACGTACCTTCAGATTAGAAGACTCAGCACCTAGCCATGGAAGATACATATGACATGAAGCCTATACTGAGGGTACCTATGCTCGTGTGATTCCATCTCAGGATAAATATATGTTCCTAACTGTGAATAATCAGGATGAAATCATAGTTAGAGTTTGTTTTCTTTAAGATAGTTAGGAAAAGTATTGATAATGAACTTCAAGAACCAGGAACAGGAAACATAAGAATTTGAGTGCTCTTCATGTGAAGGAATGTCACATAGGTCTGAGCATTGCAATTGCTCCTGGTAAGCCATATCCGTGTCTCACATAGGCTTAGGGTCAGTGTGCAAACTCATGCCTTCTCTCATCTATCTGAGTTCATCCTCTATTGTATCTCCTTGCACATTAGAAGCTAAGCTTTGGCTCATTTTCAGTTTTTGATGCTGGCCAAAAATTTCAACTTTTCTAGTCAAGTATCTTCTGCAACTTGGAGAGAAACAAGAATACAAACAAATATTTCTGATGAAAATAAAATAAACAGGAAGCACTTACTGAAAGAGCCAGGTCAATACATGCCCCCTTCCTCAAGTGTATTGCAAACTTATTTTATTGTATGAGCCGCTATTTCCTGCAGAATGGTTGTATTCATCAAAGCACAAGATGAGCAGTGCTTTGTGAGTGAGGCAGCTGCGAAAATTTTTTTTTTTCATTTATTATCCTCCAGTATAACCTTATGCCTCATTTACTCCATGCTAGCTGAAGTCTGCGCTGAGGAATCTTCTCTGCTGGCACCCTTCTGATGCATGCTGCAAGGGTATCTGAGCACACCTTCAACAAAAATGAACTCCTCCTCAACTCCCAGTATGAGGCAGGAAAGTATTATCCACATTTCACAGATGAAAGAAGAACTTAAGTCACTTTCCCTGTACGATAAAGGGAGCAAGTGCCAAGAGCTCAAAACGTGTCCAGCTCTCTCAGATTACACTCCAGTGCCCTAATTATTATGGCAATTAGCCTCTCGCATGCGTGGTGGTTTAACTCACTATATCATATTATCTGTGCAATGAATGTGAAAGAGCTAAGACTAGCAGACATTATCAGGGGACAATGCTCTTCAGGACAGTGCTAAATTCAACTCTCTCAGTACAAGCAGTACATGAGCATGTGGAATAAGAAATACTGGCTCATGTAACAGGGCCTTAGCAGCAGGGCTACTGCTGCTCACTTTTTTTTTTAACTGTTGCATCCCAGGCGAGTGCCTCACAGAGATTCACACTTTTTTATTGGACTGTGTACATTTGACCAGTAGTAGAGGAAAGGACCGATTCCACAGTGTACCTATATTTCCTGGACAAATGGACAATAAGCTGGAGATAAGCAACACTGATAGAAGTGACTCTATGAATCAGACTGAGGTGGTGATAAAATAGCTACAGCTCCCTTCATGCAGTGCTGGATACTGTCTTGTGTGAAAGAGCTAGTGCTTTGATTAGCCAGCCCTGTACGGAAGGGAAAAAAGAGAAGTTGGCGAAAATGAGGCATTGCCACTTTTGCCTTTTGCTGGCTCCCAGCGCTGGCATCCCGCAGCAGAGCTCAAACTTTTGCCAAATAGTAGTTCTAATGCTGGTCCTTCCTCACGGTGCTCCTCTTGCTGCTCCCTTCGTTCTGCAGTGACACCTCTGACTCATATGGGAGAACAGGATCTCTTCTCCTTCCATGGACCTGCACATTTTCTGCAAGGAAAGAAGATGATTGCTTGACTGTGGCTTGCTTATAGAGAAACCGCTCTGCAGCGTCACAGATTCCCTAATGTGACTGATTGTTATTGTCTAAAAACAGCTCTATAAATCTACCGCACTTGTGGAAACTGTATTATAGATGTCCTTAAAGCTTTGACATATGATTTAGTCTGCACTAGTTTTCCAAAGCTATGTCTCTGAACTTCCTCTCGCAGTTAAAGTTTCTGCTACCCATCTCCTATAGTCCAGAAGTGTTTGAAATACAGTAGCAAGCTTTTTTAATAGTGCAAAATACACAATTTTTATCATCCCTTATTTTTGAAGGTTGTATTTGCTAGAGGAAAAAAAAGTCATTCTGGGCTACTGCATGGACTGAGAAGAAGCAAGAAAACAGAGAGTTACAGGAAGCTGAAAGGCATCTCACAAAAGTCTTTGTGCAGCTTTAGTGACAGGTATTGCTTTACATTTTGCATATAACAAGCCCACATTTCATTGCAGCTTTAACTCCAGCTGGGAGCCAAGCTATGTACACATTAAAGTAATATAGAGTGAAGGGATAGTTATATGGTAAAAACAAAGTACTGGGTGTCGGGAGATATTGGTTTCATACCTGGATTTGCCCTTGACTATGCATTGAAATAATCCATTTGGTTGGTTTCTCTCTCCCTCTGAATAACAACTTGTAAAATTAATGTAGTACTTACACATCTCTTGGAAGTATTGGACTGCTAGGTCAGTTTCTTGGAGGATTGTTTTAGTTGAATGATATAAGTTGCTAAAACATTACTACAGACGTTGAAGGAAGAATCCACCTTCTGCCTCTAGCATCCGTCTGGATTATCCAACTAAAAGGATTTCAGATAGTGCTGATGCTTTGGCAAGCCAGTAGAAGTGATATCGTCAATGACTAGTGAAGTGCATCGTTTTAACTACAGGCAAGTTTTTATATTCTTTCTTTAGATATCTAACTTTAAACTACTGAAAGTCTAAATTTAACTTAGGAGCTAAGTCTTCCCGGGTTATCTGTATTATCCATAGAGAGGCCTATGCTCCTCCAAAAGCACCTTCCAAGGTATCTAAGTCAGGTTTTCCTTTAAAACTGCCTTCCAGAAGAGCCTATTTATCATCATGAACTATGCAGGGAGTAAAGGGTAGTTAGGAATGGGATTCAGTTCACCAGGGTTCAGTGCCTGACAGGTAGATGCTTGCATCAGAACTAGTCATTTAGACTCAGTGGTGAGAAACAAGCGCCTCAAGAGTGCAAAATGCACGTTTCCCACAAAAGATGCCTGTTCCTCCAAGCAGTCATAAAGAGAATTTGTGCAGTTGCTGTTAAGTAAGCCTCTCTATTGAAGACGTCTCAAGTTAGAATCCTAAAGTTTGAATGCTTCCTTCTGGCCTGCTCCCTACCCATCCCCCATGTAAAATATGCATCTATATGTGTGTGTGTGTATATATATATGTATATATATATATGTATATATATATGTATATATATATATATACACACATACACGTGTGTATATATGTATATATATGTGTGTGTGTATGTATATAGGTATATATGTGTGTGTGTATATATCTATATCTATATATATATATATATCATTCTTAGGGTTTAAGACTAGCACCTTGGTTTTCAACACAGCTTTAAGCAAAGATTAGTCCCTAAACAGAAATTCTGGGAGCGAGTAGTTTTGGTCTGTCTCTTACTCTGAAGTGACAGAACTTTTGTTGAATAGACTTCTTGGGTTCAGGATTTAATTTTAAGATAGGAATGCCAAACCCAAATAGGCCAGCGTACAGGGCAATCTGCCTGATTCAGAACAAGAACATAAGTCCTGGTTTTTCTCATGCCAGATGGGAGCCTAATACACTGAGTTGCTGGCAGTTCTTCTGTGGGCCTCTCTCTTTTCCCCCTACCTCTCACTCTCCCTGTCTCCCTTCTCCCAATCCCTGAAAAAAATCTTTGCCAGGTTTGTTTTAGTTTCTTTCTCCATCAGAATAGAAACATACTTCAAAATCTAAAATCTGTGAAAAAACAGAGTTCTTGTTTTCAGGCCAGTGTGCCTAAAAGAATCCTTAGCATAATCAGGTCAGTATAATCAGCGTTGTTTAAGTGGTCAAAAGCCTCTCTGTTTTTAAAGATAAAAATAAGCATCGTGGCAAGCGTCAGATGAAAAATGTTTTAGGAAATGGAATTTAAGTGAGCTTTTCAAAATGACATATAAAAACAAAAAAATGCTTTCTTTCGTTTTCTGGCCTCACTCAGTTTCCTGTTTCTATGTGTTACAATTGCATTTTAATAAAGATATTATTACATTCTTTTTGTTGTAGATACTGTTTTGTGGTGAACAAAATATGATCCTGCTTTTTCCAATACTTTGGTCAGGCTGAATACAATTATTCTAATGCTTTCTGAGTCTGGTTAACAAGAAGTTCACTCACATGTCCTGATTTACCTTCTTTTAAAACATCAAAGGAATGAAAAATCTTTTGATATGAATGTTGCCTCCACCTCCATCCTTATCTCTCTGTAATATTGCTCTTTCAGCTCTCATTGAAATAGTAGGACTGACTTGGGTCTGGGACTTGCTTGATCTGGGACACTGTCATAGAACATCTGGCTCCTACAAGGAAAATTTGAATGACCAGTTTTTTTTTTTTTTTTAATGAGACTGTATTTTATAGGAGAAAGACTCCAGTGCAGTTCTCTTTTACTGATCCTGGAATGACAAAGTATTTCACTTCTTCTTTAATCCTGCTGGTCATTGCCTGTTCCATGACCTCCTTTTCATCTTTTATCCTTCTGGGTCTTCAGAAGCAAGCTGCATCCAGAGCCCATGTTACAGCCAAACCAGACCAATTGCTTGCTCATGCTCACCCTGACACTTCCTGTCTCTTCAAACATTTGAAGAGTGGCATTACTTTAGAAAGCATAATTGATGCACCTGTAGCAGTTTCTGCGGCATGCAACACGCTCTGAAAATGGAAGAAAGTCCAGGTGATTTTCAAGCGAATTCTGCTTCATTCCTTGCAACAGAGCCTGTGCTAGCCATGTTGCATCATTTTGTGCACAACGTATAGCAGCAAGTGCAGGAAGTTTCTGGTGTCTCTGATTCTCAGCTGGGTGCTGACCATGTTCCCAGTCTTGTACAACACTTAAAAACACTTTTTTCTTGCCCAAAAGGTCTTTGCATTTGGATTGAATATCCAATTGCAATAGTAGATGTCAGAAGAGCTCTTTGAAAGTGATTTTCTATCTTTTACTTATAAAAAAGGGGAAAAAAGCCCTGCATTTTTCCCTCTGAACCAAATCAAAAGCAGAATTGGCTGCTCAGGTTCTGCCAGAGATGTTGTCATACTTAGAGCATGGTAGTCATTGAAAACATTGTGCTTTTACAAGAATAAGATACACAGACCATTACCTATATTCCAAATGTAGCTTCAGATTTAATGTTAGATACATAAGGTAATGCCTATTTGAATCAGAATCCTGTCAAGATTATGTAGGTCTACCTAGTTGTTACCCACATACCTCAAACTTTATAATATATTCCTCACTTCCTAATCACTGTTTAACACCAACTACATTTCAGGATTAAATAATGTCTGTGCAAAGCACTTTAGTTGAAAAATCTTTTATATGGTAAATGTATGATAATTTTCTTCAGAAGGGGGAAATCTCCTCCAACTTCTTCTGGAGGACAGGCTTGATATAAAATCCGAATCCAAACACATCATGACTTCAAGAGGTGAACATCTGCTGTCTGGATCTGACCTTCTTCTGACTTTTCTCTGCAATGACAACGTCCAACTTTTCTACAACTTCTGTTTAAATGATTAGTGGGGCATAACATTTTGCTCCCCATACAACTGAAAAGAACAAAGATGTTTCATTCTGCTTTTTCAGATCCTGGGGAAAGAGATGCTATTTCACTATATGTAGTAATTTATACAGAGTTCCTCTCGTGTTACTTAACACTTTTATTTAAATTCAAGTATTTTCAGGACAAGCAATATCTTTGGGATAAACTTACTCACAGACCAAGAGTACAGTGCACTTACATTTTAGCTATTTTCTGGAAGTGCTCCTGAAGTATAAATACCATTATCCTCAAAATTACAAAATCACACACAGGAGAAAACTAGTTTCTGCTTTAGAAATGTCAAGACAGATGCGCAAGTGTGAAATGACTTACCCTGGATTAAAGTTAGACAAAGAAGTTCCTACAGGCTTTTTCAAACTTCATCATTTGTATCACATTTGCAAGGCTAGGACCTTGGAGTAAAATCTTGTTCTCACTGTATTCAGTAAAAATTCTGTCATCCACTTCGAAGTCAGGTTTTCACCATGGGCTTTCCTAATAAAAAGGAACATTCATTGCACTACTTGAGCTAGAGAAAACCTCTGTTAGAAGATGGTAGCAGGAAGGATTTTACTTTATGAAGACAACTCATTAGAAAGTGTTTCAATTATAAACATATAACCAATGCTTTAGTTGTCTTTGGTCTTGTTGCAAGTAATTAAGTAGGGTGATGTATATGGGTCTCATCTAACATGCTATTAGATATGTCTTGTATAAATGTGTACAGCAGATCTGTCCACCTGAGTGTTGTCAATGGAGAGAAATCTTCACTAATCATCACCTAAGTAATAATTTAGGAGACAAGCTATTGGTATGTGTGTATAGGATGAGGTGAATTGCCCCTCAGGAAGGCCTATTTCCTCCATCACCTTTAAAGAGACCTTGTGGTGGTCTTTGTAGTCTGCATCTGGCTTGATGAAGTCTTTTCTCACTATCCAATTTCAGTGTCATGGCCAGCCCACCTTTTTCCATTGCAGTCCAGCTCCCTTTCCACCGTTGCAAACCAGCTCCAAGATTTCTCTGACAAATGAATCCCAAAGCAATTTAGCATCTGTATGTAAGACATATTGCAGACATAGCACTCTAAAGTACATTATAAAAACTGGGATTTTATATGGTACTTTGAGATATTTGAGTGAAAGCACAGACTGTACAATCCAAGCCCAGCTGTTCATTAATCAGCCTCGTATAATTTGTATTTTTTATTCTTTATTGTCCCATTTTACATGTGTATTTCCAGACTAGTTCAGTCATCTCCAAGACAGCTTGAGTTTTCTATTGTCTCTTTAGTCTAAGAATATGATCAGATTCTTACCTTTTTGGAGAAGATACTTTGTCTGAGCAGTTCCATGTGTGCTAAAGCACATCCATCTGTCATCTCTGAAGGGAACTCAGCATGATAAACATTACTACAAATTAGCATAGTTTGCATCCTTGGCTCTGAAAAATGATTTTAATTAACTATATTTACTGAATGGTCTTGAGGTCTGATATTTTAAGACTACTCCCTGCAGAGAAATGGAGGTAAATATGGAGACTTTGACACTGTACACGTGTTTTTGCGTGTGTGCACAGGTCTCCTCTGATCTTGTTTCTTGTCCAAGATATAGGTCTTGTTTTCTTGTTCCAAATGGAATATTCAGCAACTTAGTCATTGCCAGTAAAGCTTTTGGGTGCCTTAGTTTTTCAAAATAAAATGTCAATAGTTGTTTTTTTTAAACACATGACTCAGGGTAAAAGTGCTATTGCCAAGGTTTATCAGTCATTAAACTTTCACTCAGCACAGATACCATCTGTTTGCCTGGGAGCTGAAACAAGAAAGAACATGTATACCAAAGCATAAACAAAGATTTCGTATGACTGTAGTGCTAACTTATCTTTGGTTAAGATATTCCACAGAACAGCTATGGACCACCAGGCACGTACTTACAGATAGGAATTTAGCTGGTAAATTGATGGAGGTTCTTCTCTTGGCAATGGCCAACATTAGGTGTAGGATGAACAGCAGTAAAAAAGCAGTCAGATTTTTGGGAAGGGGTAAATACAGCAGCAGAAGATAATAAAAGGCAGCTGGAACCACTCCCAGGTGGCTAGACAGATGGAAATGAATTCAGGCCGTTTCAAAATTAAGCAAAGCATTCTAACACTCAAATATATGCAAAAATTAAGAAACTGAACAAAAAAGACTTTAGGATGACTCCTCCTGTCCTCCCCTCCTCCCCCCCCCCAAAAAAAAACCCCACAAAAACAAAAAAAGAATTGTTCTGCCATCTCTCTAGATGAAATTGCAGGTGGACCAACACAGAGCTAAGTATACATGGTAAGCGTCCTTCAGATTTAGTCTGATGGACTTCATACTGATAATATCGTGTAACTAAGTACTGCACACTACAAGACTGATCCACCTGCAAAATCTCATACACTCACAGTCATGTTTTCTGGAACAGAGAGAGGATATTGCTTCACAGAAAGATACTGGGTCAGGCCCTCAGCTGTTGCAAATTGGCTTAGCTACCTTGATTTCAGTGGAGTTAAGCCAGTTAATTCTGGACTACATCCTTAGTTGAAGTTTTTGCTTGTGCAAGTTTCAAATGTTTCATTTAATGTCTTCTGTGTTGGAACAATTCTGTCTACCACTCTTCTTCCATACCTCTGACTTGGTTTTGTAATTTTATCAGCCTCTCTTTGCAGCCATTTTTGCCTTTTGATGAAGAAATTCAATTAGAACAAATATATTTTCATAAGACATAACAGAAATGAGAAAATGTATCATTTGAGTTCATGTGTAAGGCAGAGCATGCCCAGTCAGAACTGAGGTTCAGCTATTCACTTTGGAAATCGGCTGTTACACCAGTACTTGTGATTTATTCTTTGAGACCTGGAATCGACCTTTATTCTAATCTTCTTCTCACAGTGCCCTTGACAAGATCTAGGACTGTATAATGTGATATTTGGTATCAGCGTAATTATATATTGATACATATATCATCAGCTTCCCTTCTGAGTTTATGAAAAAAAAAAAAGACATAATTATAGTATATTATAGGTGATAAAATTAGCAAAGATATGACAAAACTCAGTTTCTAACCCAAGGTCTTAAGAAACTGACTTTTAGTTCTTAATTCTAAGATATATTTTCTGCATGATCCTTGGAAACAGCTTAAAAATCTTTGCCTCAGTTTCCTTTCAGCCCAGTTTAACAAGTTATATTTTCCTTCCTTATCAATGGGTAGTAAGAATAAGGTTAGTACTTAAAGTGTTAACTTGACACATACAGATGAAACATAATTCATCTCCCCCACTTCTGCCCTTCTGCACTGGGTCCTTTTGTGCCATAGTCCTTTAGTGAACCTCCACAGGCAGAAGAAAAGGTACTTATGGACGGTGCTTCTTCCCACCTGCCTCTGATTCCTCTCCTATGACAGGGTGAATCAAGCTCTGAGATGTCCATTTTGTTGTTCCTGGGCCATAGGGAAAGCCTAGATTTCTGACTAGCCTAAACCTTCCGATAGTTACATTTAGATGAGATAATCATACATGCTGCATATATTAGTTATACCTATGGCCAAATGTTTTTGAGAAGTCTGATATTTATAATTTGAGATGTATGTAAACCAACTCATGTAATCATTAATGACCATTGCTGACCAGGAATTTTCCAGCATTTCATAGCAGAAGTGTTTGAAGGAGGGGAGGAATTTGAGGGAAAACAGATGATTACAATACACTATGGTTCAGGTCAATCTTTAGGGAATTTTTTGCAAGAAGATCAATCATCAGCTATCTTTTTATTATAATCTCCAAGTTATTAGACATGCCACCTGTCAGTTCCTCTGACATGAAAGATCCTAAAATATTCACAGCTGGAAGCAAAATCTATGTGTGTGATGAGATCACGCAGGCATCAGGAAGACAGAATGAAATTCAGCTGAGTTTAGAGAACCATTACAGACCTATTCTGAAAGCTTAAAAGATGTATCGCACTCAAGATCTATGAGCTTGCTCATTTTGTAGCCAACCTATAAAACTAACCTCTTATGCCTTGAGGGGCTCAACTGTCTCACTCAAGGCTATTTTACTTTATCTATAGTTAGATTATTAGGCAGTCCATAAAATCAAGATCTCTGCCTGGAAGGCAGAAGCTCTCTGTTTGACCTGCAGTTGCTCTGTTTTTGCCAAAGGAGGTTGCAGGAGTAATATACAAATAAGTTAGGCCACTGCCAGCAGAAAACATCTACTTGACCCGAATTTGTTTTGCTTTTGCTGCAGGAGATGACTGGAAATTAAATAATCTTCTTAGTAACCTTGTCATTGTTTTGTATGGGCTGCTTGAGGCCATTAAGAGGACATTTTTTGCATCCTTCAAACACAGAGTTCCTATAACTGTTTTTGGACAGGTCTTGAAAGATTGCACAATATATATGTGCATTCTTCTTTGCTATGACCCTATTCTAATATTTTTATGATGTTTATTGGAAGTTCCTCTTTAACTACCTGAATTTTAAGTTTTTTTTTCTGCCTCCAACAATCTAAGCTTTATGATCAAACTGTACATTCAAACTGGTGATGCTCAGGTAATAGTATCTTTTATTCTTTTGATTCTTTTCTCTTTTATTACTTTCACCTATTCGGCACTGACAGTAACAACTACTTATTGCCATAGAGCAGTTTAAGAAGGTGAATTATTTCATGCATTTATAATTCAAATCAAAAAGCTTCATATAAACAAAATTACGTATCACCCACAGAATTAACTCGATGAGTAGACAAGTCCATAGAGTTAGAGTTTTCTCCTTAAATTATATGGATATGGACTGTTAGAAGCTATTAATTTAAATGTATTCACTTGGCAATACAAAATGCAATATTTTCCTCTGCATGGCCATATGAAACACACTCGGTTTCCCATTCCTGCCTGTTTACAGGAAAAGGAGACAAATACAGATGTTTAGATACTGAAGCTTATATGTGTAATTTAGTTTCCATATAGCTACTGCTGCCTTTATTGACAAAGTTCTCTTTTGTTTCTTATCACTTTACACTAATATCACTATATCTAAATGCTTTATCTATACAGTTTCAAGCTGTGGATTTCGTAACCTGTTCTGCTGAAAGCAAAATGATAAGAGGAAGAAAGCAACCTATATTGCAGGTGAGAGTCATGTAATGGAACAAATCTCAGTGGCTTACAGTGCCAGTGGTCAGAGATTAGAAAATCTGAGCTCCAAATACTGATTAAAAGCCTCTAGCAAAAAAATATTTACATTAACATTTCTCTAATCTTCAGTTCTTTGGTAAAGGGGGATTTTTCTTAGTCTAATTCTGTATTATGGTAATATTGCCATATTCTTTTGCTTTTTCATCAGCTGAAAAGGAAAGGTGCAAAATCCTATGCTCATTTGCATTTGATTCTTGAAATTTAATCTCTGATCAGTACTCAGTGTTATTCCAACTAGTGTTAGGGAGCCCAGCAGGTTCAGGGCATGGCTGGACTTGCAATGTAGATATACATTTAGAGCATCAAGCTGTTTTTTAACATGCCACTCTTGGGAGATCTGCTATGCTAAAACCTGCTGACCAATTCAGCCAGAAATTATAGCGCTATAGAATATTAGTACTCCAACAGTAATCCACTGGGGTTCATAATTTATATATTTATCAAAGTTTAAGTTTAGCAACTGTATGGATGGATGAAATTTTTAGCTTCAGATTAAATTTTAGATTATTCTTTGAAACTCTTTTCTTTCACCCATCTGTTTTCTCCTCTGCATTTCCCTTGCATTCAGAGATGCTACTTGAATTCTATCTCCCTACTGCAGTTCTTCGTGCAAGCCAGCAGTCACTGACATCATCCTAAAATAGAAAAGGGAACTCAAATTAAGAATTCCAAAAATATGAGGAGAAAGCAACTAATAATTTCAGCTTACCTTCTTTACTCCTTACCATAGACCTCAGTTATGTGGAATGTTGAAAGCTTTTGTTAGCTTTCTATGGAAGTGCCTGGTGTTTTCACCCATAAAGTTCAGCAATTAATATCTGGAAATTTATTTTGAAGTAAATCCATTGAAACCTCCCCCGTCCACACACACACATACACATGCACGCTTGTTTACACCATTGTGTTATTTCATTTTAGTTGAAACTGAGAGCAGCTCCAGACAAGTATCCCTAGATTAACTTCACCCTTTCCCACAACTTCTTCCTCTTGATTCTAATTCACTACTGACTAGTCAGATATCTGGCAGGGCCTAGGGTATAAAAAGTATCAAAGTAACTTAAAGCCTCTTTTGTTCTCCCTTTGCTTCCATGAGGAAGTGAGGAAAATACAATCTAACTCATTGTGCCTACACCACCTCACAACCAGCCCTCGTCCAGTTTTTCCCTCACTAATGGCGTAAAGGGGCTCTGCCTAAGTCTGGAAAACTGTGCCCTTGAATGCTGACGGTTTGCTGAATACAATTTAGATGAACATACACTTAGCCTTTGTGCAGCCTGGGATATTGGATTAACCACTAGGAAGTGTTCAAAAGCTTCATTCATATTTCTTTTTTAGCAGCAGAATGGGATATTATGTAGCTTTTGGAAATTTGATAAAGATTCAGCTTCAGAGATTGGTTTGTTAATGAAAGCATTCTGGTTTTGCTCAAAAGAACTATGTCTCTTTGCAACAATCATGGCTGAAAGAGTCCTTCAGGGCTTGGAGTCTTCTTCTGTACTGCTAAAAGGATAATATTTAGAACAGGGACAATCTCCTATTCATTTCCAATCTTGATTTATGTTGTACACTTTGGATAACATTCACCCACTAAGCTTACAAAAGCTTTGTGTATCTTTTAGGTCCTGGGTAAGGATGGAAATGGAACAAGAAACTGAATGAATCTGTGAATCTGATTCTCTGACACCATGCAAAACAGTTGTTTAACGTTTCTTTATGTTGTCTATAGCCTAGCACTATTAAGGCACTTCTCTGGAAATGAATTTGACCTCGAGGTGTTCAGAGCCTCAGCTTAGTACAGCTTTTGACCTGAATAAGAGCTATATGGCTATGAAATTTGCTCTTTGAGGCGTCATAAAGACTGACTATATAGTCCATATACAGTGTGAAGTGAAGCTTAAGGAAACACATGGAATTGTACATCTGGAAGAGGAGAGGACTTCGAAAGACAAAGACGACCGACCTCCTAGCACGGATGAATAAGCAAACCTTGAGCTTGGGGGAAAAAAAACCCATGTAACTGGGAAATAGATGTATGTGCCAAGTACATCTGATGGCTAATAATGATGAAAAGGGACAGTCTTTGTTTAATGCTATAGACCTAGCTGGAATAGGAGTTATGGCTGACAGGTGAGGTGACTTATTTACATTGGGTGTAATAGTCTGGGCATACCTGATTACACAAAGAAAATGCAATTCTCTTCTCTAAGCTCTTAGATATCTATTAGGGTCTTGGCCACCGAGTGTCACCACCCACTAAGTCCCCATAGGAAGCAGCAGGGGGGACTGGAGAGATTATTCTTCAGACAGCAACAACATAGATTTTTTTTCCAGATTGGTCTGTGGTTCTCAAACTATTTTTTTCTTGCTACTCAGTGGCGATGCCCTGGAACAGGAGAGAGGCGGTGTAACTCCGTGGCTCTCGGGAACCATAGGGTTCGTCTGCTCCTGCTGCTTTTGTGGTCCACGTCCTCCCATAACCAAAATGTCTTCTACAAAGATTCTCCTCTACCTAAACTGCAATTTCTTCTTGTGGGAATCTCCCTGGTGGGGTGCCCCTTCTTTTATTTCCATGTTCTTACCCTTAGTTTGATATTTACAGTCTTTTAAGATAGGTTAAGACTGAGTCAGATACATTGCTGACAAGTGGTTATATTACTTACGTAGATATTATCAAGTTAGTTTTGCCAATAAGACATATAAATATTTGCAAATAAATACACATTTTTAACCTGAATGCAAAACATCAATATTAGATATGAAACTTCAAGTAGGTTACTAATTTCTCAGTGACATTAGGGTACCAGCTTTCTTCACAGGGTGATGATCTGACCTTTACACTTCTAGTCCGTGATCATATTTTCTAGCATGCAGGTATGCACATATTCATAAGTACACTTCCACATACATGTACAAAGCACAATAGATTGGACAAATGAACAATGTCTTGAAAAACTATTTTTCTGCTCCTCTACTAAGCCAATTTTGGACTCTACAGATGATAAAATGAGAACTTTCAGCTTTTACCACAAGACAAGTGACTAAAAAGGCAAATGAACATTTTGTTTATGCACATTTTAAGTCATTATTGTATTTCAGACACCAGCAGCATTCATACGTCACAGAAAGTCATTCCAATAATATTAAAGGATCATGACTGGGATGCAGGAAATTATGACTTAGTTGGCATCTTATTTAAAAGGGAATGCATACTGGCAAGTGGAATGGAACTTCTGGAGTTAAGTGGAAATGTTAACAGAAGGTATAAATCATGAGCTTTAAAAGGAAGGGAGAACCCCACCAGAGAGGATATGTATTTTTACTCTGTCTTGACAGACATAACTACCAGCAAGTTAAACCTGGGAGTCACGGGGAGCCCTGCCTATGACTGTTCTGGAGCCAGCAAAGTCGTTTTGTTAGATGAATACTCGACTTTATTATGTGCTACTCTGCCCACCTAATAGACAGTGATAAAACAAGTCCATCACCAGCTAAAGACAAAAAAAAACCCCTTAATAATAGGTGATCAAGCACTGTCAAGAGGTACAAGCAGTTGAAAAATGCTGCAAAATAAACACCAAGAAAAAGATTAAGGAAATGAATATGATCCTGCTTTTATGAGATGTGCAAGCTTTTTAAAGTATTTCCCATCTTTCCTAACATAAGTAAGCAATGCTATTATGGATATTGGCTTGCCTGTTGCAGTGCCTGGCCAGAAGGCTGTAACATACGGAGAAGGATGATGGACCAGAGTTCTGCAGAAGAGGAAAATTCTCCGGCATTAATTAGTTGACATTACTGATCATGATTGGCTTCAGTACTTGCTATGGACTAGCTGAACTTATTTACTCTCTTTTCAAGTGAAGCTGTCTTCTGTTGGCTGTGAGGGAGAAGGAGGAGGCAGAAGAGGTGGAACAAGAAGAGAATGAACTTCTCTGCCTTTTGGTGAGCTGGAGACTGGAACTAGCTGAAGTAGAAGATGACGTTTGAAGGCTTATGTCCATATTCTAAAAAAAATTGCCCTGCTTCTGAACTCATTTTTTGGCTCCTGCTGATCTTTTTGAATGTAGAGAACTTCCATCTCATAAAAAGGATGATCAATAAGAATTCATGCACTAAAAAACAATTAAAAATCTTTAAATTTACATTACTGGCAAGTGCAGTACAACTAAAACTCTGTGACCATTAAAAAGGATGATAAGAAAAAGGGATATCAGTAGGCTAGCTCTGTTTAAACCCCTACACCAGACAAGTATAAAGAAAATTTTAAACAGTTTAAGGTTAGTAGGTGAAGAAAGTATGATCTCTCAGGCAAATTCCTAATTTTATCCATTACGGGTTGCTGTGTATATAAAGAGCAGAATTTTCCATTATGAATTTTCCAGAAGAAACTACTGGAAGATATTGGAGATGGTAAACTTGACTGTGAATGATGAAATATTGAGGCACATTTACAATTATTGCTATAAAGGTGCTCTTTCTGAGTGCTAATTCTTACCAATCATAAGCTTCACCAAGCCCAAACTGCGTCATCCAAGTCTAATCCTGTGCACAAGGGCACTACCAATCATTATACTCAATACTGAGACTGGACATTTTCTACATGAATGACAGAGCTTATAAATGAGGAAATCCACATTCATTAGAACATAGCCAGCTTCAAATATGTTAAACAAAAGGAGGAAACACCTAATTTAGACACACTTTAACCCTCATTTAGCTTGTGTGAATAAATCACTGATTTCTATCGACTCTAAAGAGTCGATATCATTTTTGTTTCATTTGTTTAAATAAGTCAGATGCAAAATTCATTTAAAGGAATCCAACTATTCAAACATTGTCCAGACTTCAATTACACTTTCAAGTGTAGGACCGGGACCAGCATGTCCCAGAACATGTCCCAGTGGAACCATTAAAGACCTTGTTAGTGGATATAGGCCATCTAATCTCACTTACATTAAAGCGGAAAGATAAAACTGCATGGAAAGATCATGACTATCCTGGAAGTCTAACAAATTGAGGCACTTGTCTAATGTTTATCAGTTAAGAGAAAACTCCCTAGTTCTGTAAGTGTTATGTGCCCAGGTTAGTGAGCCATGACATTCATTCTATCTCATGTAACACTTTTAACTTTATGTTGAATGAAGCTGTACAAGCACAAGTTTCTTACAAACTTAAAAAAGAATGGCTAATGGTAGATAGTACAAAATACAGGCTTTTGTGGGAATTGTAATTAAAAAAGCATGTTTAATCAGAAAGAAGGAAATGAAGCAAAGCAGCTCACCTCTTACAGTTCATCATTTTTATATTATCAGTATCAGGTTCGGAAAAGTGACATTGAACTTTGCTCAGTTTGTAATCTAATCTTGGCCAGTGTCTGATCTGATCGCTTAATGCAAATAAATATTTTGTGTGCATCCTATCTGCCAAGAAGATGTTTGTAAACGCCTTATGCTCATATAAATATTAATCCCAGACCTTAGAATTTCACTTGTGCACAAATAAATAAATCATTCTTTGGGAGCAGAAGACATGAATTGCTCAGCCAAGTCATGCATTTTTGCCATAAGGCTTGTCAATACAGTTTTAGAAGGAATCTTCTATTTGTAAACTAAAACCAGACTATTTTCTGGGGGGAAGAAATGGTTTCTTTTGATGTAGCATAAGACTCTGGGTTTATTAGATGTTATTCAAGGGGTCAGCACAATGGATGTTCTGAATAAGCCCAGGAAATAGTGTTCTAGTTGAAAAACTGACAAATTCCTGCTAGCGTGATTGAGCATTTTGAGACACTGGACACAAGAACTGAATCTTATATTGGGCCACTAGTTTCATCCATTAGTATTATTGATACTCACTCTATCCTTGGTAAAATTTAATGCTTTGCTCTCTTCTGAAGGAGAGTATGGCTTAAAATATTAGTTTATTTGGTATCGTCTTTGTATACTTTGAGTTTAAGGATTTGAGTTATTCATGCAGGTTGGAAGTAAGGAAAGAATTAATCTGACAAAATGTAGACACCGAAATCTATGGTTAGTCACCCAAGACTCTCTTTCCATTCAGTAGAGTTAGTTAAGAAAGGTATATTTCATCACATCTTAAAACAGCTGTCAAAAATAGGTCAAGTGTATCACTCCCTAGAAGTGCTTATTTCTATCTATTGACATTTGCAAGCTCAGCTGTTGAGGTCTGTTGCAAAATTCTCAAGCTGAGTAAAATGAATCCGAGCACAAGTGTTGATAGTTTCCTTGTCAGATTTGATTAGGAACTTGCATATAGTGCTAAAGCGATTGAAAAAACATTCCTGAGGCCTCTACTCCAAATCTGCCCAGCTATTGAAGAACTCTATTAATTACATATCAGGAATTTTGAAAGAATCAGTTTAGGGCTATAATGATATTTTTATTTACTCTATTTAGGGATTCAGGTTGCACATGCAGAGGCATAGGTTTGTCTGTGTTGTTTGCAAACTTAATGAGTGGATAATGAAGCTACTTAATGAGTAAACAAAGAAGCAGCATGAGTGCTGATGAGGAAGAAGTTCATATTTTGTTATTAGTAAAGGCTGAACTCAGCAATCAAATGCTAGCTGTGACAGGTGTTCTGTCTAATGTAGAGATGAAAAAGGAAGCAAGAGTAGGGCTCAGAGAGGACTGAATTCCCTGGAGTACCAAAAAAGGGAAATCATATTTAGAATAGTTAAGCGCAAGAGGAAGAAAATTGGTCAGAGAGCAAAAAGAAACTAATTGTTGCAGTGGAGACCACAAAAGGAACAATGGAGACCAACCACCAGTACACCAGTACAGGCTGGGGGCTGACCTGCTGGAAAGCAGCTCTGCAGAGAGGGACCTGGGAGTCCCGGTGGACAACAAGTTAACCATGAGCCAGCAATGTGCCCTTGTGGCCAAGAAGGCTGATAAATTCAATAAATATAAATAATTAATTCAATAAAAATAAAACTACTATTCTACTGAGGTAAAATTTACCTCCTTTAAGGATATAGTACAGATTATGTCTTGCTCTGAGTGAAGTTTACAAGAGTGTGGAGACTGGTTCCAGTGGCAATTCAACCATTGTTGAACACTGCACATTTTCAAATGTGTAATAGGGGAGCTAAACAATAAAATTATTGAACTACATGAGGAAAGAGATAGAGAGAAAGAGCAAAAATGGAAATACATATATGTTGTTTATCCAATACCCTAAACAATAGAAACAGGACATGGGATATGTGACTGAATTATCACAGTTTAGCTATTTACTGTCTGCCAGCTAAGTCAAACTGTTGGTGATGTCTGAGGAATATTATTAACCCGCTCCTAACTCTGAGGTAGTGAAATAATCATGAAAATCTTTACACTGATTTGCATTACCTCACACCTAAAACAATCTAAGAACATACTTACAGATATTATCGTGAATATGCTCAAAACACTCGACTTGGCTAAGTCATGTCAAACTGTATAAGAAGTCCTTGAGCCATAAGATCTACTTGCATTCAGAAGCGTTCAAGAATAAATGATATGGAAAAGTTCACCTTTATTTTCCTCACATACAACTTTATAAATTGGTTAGGAAAATCCTCCTTTTCAAAAAGAAAGATGATTTCTGAGGCGACAAAGAGAGCTAGAGTTGACCAAAAGGCAGCAAATCTGGTTTCTGGGGAAGTTATATTTTTCCACAGGAGTTGATTTAATCCTGTTCGGATCAAAACCATGCACATCCGTATTCCGTGGACCTGAAATTTTGCAGTGTATAGTTCTGAGTTTTACTTTTTCCTCCTTATGCGTAAAACACTTGTGTACAGGCAAACATGTCTTGCAAACTGCACCACTACCAATGGTGGTGCAATTGGCCAAAACGGATTATTTCACTGAGCGGTTGCAGCTCTCTTCAAAGAAAGACAACTATCCCAATACCGCAGACCATGAAAGCCTGAGTAATTACAGATTCTATTTGTGAAAACCTCTCAGAAACATGTTTGAAACTGAGGTTCTGGGGCTACGAGATTCCTCACCGCAGACCTGAGAACTTAGTCCAGTTACAGGCCTGGGACTTCACAAATTTGAGGGTTACAGCCTCCCAGCTGAATCCTTCTTCCAAGAGACAGTATGGAAGTGGTGGCTTTGCTGTCTTGTACGGGGAAAGGGAGCCTAGAATAGTAATTGTCTAAGTGAAAATCCACTCAATCCTTTCTTGGATTTAGCAAAACAGTCATTGAACTGGAAATGCTTCAAAACAGCAAAAAGCTCAATAAACCACTCCTGAATTAATGCTATTAATTGAATTTCCCAACGAGCTCTCAAGCAAAAGCTGAACTATTTCGGCTTCTGGGTCTTTCAAATAGTAAGTGACTGACAGGGAAATATATTTATAAATTTCTTTCCTATATAAATTAGCCAGTTTACTGGACATGCAAAGGTCCATTTAGAAAGAGAAATTAGAAGACTTTTTGATTGTTCAGCAGCCGACAGACTATTTTGCTCCCAGGGGAGTTTGTTTGGTGCTGACACACCATTCTTGTGTCTAAATGGAAAGTGACAACTGATCTATTTCAAGAAAATTCAATTGCTGATTTTGAGTACTCATGAAAGACGGGACTTTATTAAGGAAACGTGTTAGCTTCTTATATTGCAGTTGCCAGTATGCTATGTTTTTTTCTTTAAATCTATTGTTAAACATGAACCTGCTTGGAAACCTATAGAAGAATATAGATGAAGAGATGGAAACATCTGTTACAGTTAGGGTAATCTGTAGTGGTTATTTCATAATGCAGAACTGTGACGGTATTGAATCATCAACAGGTACTGAGCCATCAACATCCTGGAAGCGCATAAACAATTTTAGTATCAAGGAGTCTCTTTTCCCACAAAGATTCATCATGGCATCAAAATTCACACCTGAGGCTGCATGGTAGAGATGTTAACAGCTGAACTGGAATGAGGTATCCTCCAGATAGAGATTAGTTCATTCTACTAGGCTAACTTGTCAGAATTAGTTTCTCTCTGTAAACTTTCTTTGGAGTTCAGTAAAGTGTTTCCACAATGAATATATTAAATAGAACTTGATTCTTTGGGTTTTAAACATAGATCTGGGTACTAATAAATGATTGCAATAAATGTAGGGTTATATTTTGCATGATGTACTTGTCAATGGCATTTCATGTACTTATCAGTTGCTAATGATGTTCTAAAAAACTGCACTTTTAAATGTCAGAATACATGTGCTCATGGAATATATCTGGCACCATTAGAGAAATTCTGTCACACCACACAAGTTATTTTTCTGTGAGTTATCTGATAAGTGGCCCATATCCCTGCAGAGATCTCATGTAAACCTTAGAAAAATGTAAGAAAATCACATTATGATCCCAATATGGTCCTGGATGCCTTGTAAAGCCAACTTTCTTCCAGCCAGCTTACTATTCCAGCCCTGGGAGGGACTCCTCCCTGTGTTTTGGGAGCCCTACAAGTCGTTTCTGAAATTCCAATATAATTACCAGTCTTATACCAGAAATCTCATTCAACATGCCTGATTGGAATGTGTTTACTTTAGAAAACTGTATTTTTTTTTAATTTATTTCTGTAGCTCTTTCTAGTGGAATTGACTCAAACCTCAACCTTAAAAGTACAGAAATATTCTCCTTCCCAACCTGTCAAAATATGGTCACTTGTTCAACTTAAGAATGAGTATATTCATATTCCCTTCCACGCTGCCCCTCATGCCACATCCACAAGGCCATCTCTTTTGCTTTCAAAACATACGTTACAAATGAATGCTGGTCTGCTTACAAAAAAGAAAACTAACATCAAGCTAAGACCTTTGAGCACTGCAGTGACCACCACAGTAATCAATTTTATCTCATCTCCTTAAAAGCCTTTGGCTGTCTATGTATACCTGTTTCATGTACAAATTTATTCTTCAGCCTTTGGTATGGTGGCTTCTAAGTGACTCAGATGCTACACTCAAGATCCTGTGTGCTTCCTTTCAATATAAACACTGTGATGCCTTCAAAACATAGACAGAGCAAGGCATTTAGATCAAGATTAGTATGACTACAACTTCACAGGTGAGACATATTTAACTTCCTTTCGTATTTCGGGACAAGATAGTCAACACCATCAATAGAATTTTTTGGGCAGTTCAGTTCACCCTAAGAGAGACATATAAAGCTCAGTTCGGTAGTCCAGACTTAGGCATGTAACACTATTAGAAATACTTTACAGTATCCAAGATACATAGACAGAACTGGCAGATATGACACACCACCTATGACCTTCTGAAGCAACAGCTGGATAATATGTTACGCCATCTTGATCGACATTGGACAGCTAAGTTACATCCCTAACCAGAAACTGAATTCCACCTTTGCTATGCAGAGTGTAATCCAGACTGTGTAGCTGCAGAGTGTAATCCAGACTGTGTAGCTTTCTTCTATCATTAACAGAGAAAGCTAAAGTAGCTCTGGCAAAAAATTTGGAAAGCTTATATGAGCAATGAGCTACCTGGAACTCATAAAGAATTTTAGCTAAATTCAGATGCATATCCAGATATCTTCCTTTTTATAGACACCTTCATGAGATTATACAGAAGGCATCTCTGTTCATTTGGCAGTCTGTAATGAGGCTACCTCCATACTACTAAAGCCTTTCAGTTCCAGGGAATAATGCCTGATCTTGAGGCCAAGTGCTTATGCCTACGCTACCCAAACCTGCTTTTCCCTAAAACATTGGCTTTGGGCCTAAGTGTCCTCTGAGAGTCCTGTGCGACTTCCTCCACTCAAAAAACGTTTTTTTTCTGTACATTTTTCGCTGTGTTGCACCCTACTAGAGTGATATTTTGCCTGATATATTGCCAAATACACGTTACATGTTTTCAAACAAAGAATGAAGGTGTGTGCAGGTGTTTGAACACACAGAGCCTACTGGGATATTATTGGATGTTGGTTAAGGAAAAAGTATCAAATGTTCTGCAGTCTTATTCACATGGCCTGCAATGGCAACAGCATATTGACATTTGGGCCTCGCTTATAACGGTAGTCCTGCAAGCCTGATCTGATCCCATAGATTCAATAGGTTTCTGGTTCTTCCTACCATCACTCCCTTAGACTACTGTTGTGGTACAAGAAGGATATAATTTCTGGCTTCAGTCTAGAAAAATGAGGTCAACTTGGTTCTTCAGAAAAATAAAAAATATCTATTTCCTCTTTTTTGAAGAACTGGTTAAGTCTGACTTCAAGAAGGATCAAGAATATGGATCCTGTCTGCCTCCCCGTACACAGTATGACACTTACAAAGGCTGTCACCTAAAGACAGCGTCTTTGCTCACTCACTGTAAGGAGTTGCATTCATGGTAGCTTTTCAGAATTGTATTCTGAATTGTAGAGTGATCCTGGATACCTAGTGCAGGTTTTTAGACCCCATAATAAGAACATGGATGTTAGGTATTGCAACATAAGGGTTATCGAGGGTCACTGAAAACAATCTTATAGATAGAATAAATTGTATTGATCACTGTTTCCTATCCAGATGCATTATGTTATTGCAAGTTATAACCCTGCATGTATGACCTATATATTCAGTTAAATAACCCCATCTAATCAGATCTCCTTTTTTGGATATTTTCTGGTGCATGTAATAGAGCAGGTTGTTCAGTCGGCAATACAAATCGCTAGGATTCTCTATATGGTTGCAGAAACCAAAAAGTATTAAATTACCTGCTTTAGAGAAACAAAGATGTTCAGAAAGACAATTTCAGCCCTAATCCACAATGTATACAATGACAAATTTGATAAATTCTACAAGTTTTCAACTTTTTCTTACATTTTACTTATTTTCTACATACTTAAAGGACTAGAAATATTAAGTATCACATGTATTTCTGAGTGTCCTTTATTCCCTGTGCTTTTATTTAAAGCACTCAATGCTCTGGAAGATACGTTCCTGGAGATAAGAAGAGCTCCACTACATACAGGATATAACCCTCTCCTTTACTGTTTCATGAGCTTATAGTGTGCATTAGGAAGGTTCAGAACTGACTTTTTGTAGGATCTGAGATGAGCACCTCATACAGTTTTCTGACCTTGCGGAATGGGGACCTCCGAGCTCCTGCAGTTGAGTCATTAATATGTTAGAGCATGTATTCTTGTGAATGGTTTCGCTGTTCCTCTGAACATTCTCCGAGTTAAACTGCTGACCCTATATACTCTGGTGCAGAAAAAAGGCCCCCCTTTGGATCAGTCTGTATCCTTCTTTCCAGAAGGAAACACTTTCTGAAAGACTACTAAAGAACTTATTCTGATCCAGCTGGTAGATAAACTTGTGCTGATCTAGTAATTACTCCTTTAAAATACACTTGCTACAGCACTGTAGTCTAAATTTAGCATAGTGAATGTTTTTGTTCAAAGGCTGTGCTAGTCAACAATTTCCAGTGCTGGAAAATATTATGAAGATGGCTGGGAACAGCAGGCTGCCTGTTTTTTTCCAGCAGCATTAGAAATTACCAACTCTGAAATGAAACCCAGGCTCCTGTTCAGCCTGGAAAAAAAAAAAAACAAAAAAAACCCCTATTTCTCCAATACAGATCTTGAATTAATTCTGGCTTCTTGTTGGAAGCATAATTCATTTCCCTTTAATTCTGATATTCTTGAAAAGTTTTCTGATTAAAACTGGGAGGTGGTGTGATAGGAACCTTCCAGCTTTATGCTGCTTATTTCTTGAGAACAAGAGAAAAATGTTCCCCAGTGGAGGCCTCATAGGAACTGGTCTGTAAGTTTGATTGTACTTATGGTCTAGGAGAGAGGGAGCGAAGGAGAGAAGGGGAGAAGAGAAGAGAGCGAGAAAAGGAGAGAAAAAAGGAGAGAAACCAGTGGAAAGGGGAAGCTGAAAACAGAAAGCTGTAAGTGAAGGACGAAGAATGACTGGATTGTTGGTTCCAGGGTTTTGTCCTCGCTGAACTTGTGTCCTACAGCACTGAGTACATTCTGCACTCTATGGAAAGGAGCAAGTTTGGGAGGGCAAACAGGGGCAGAAATGCTCTCTTGCCTAACCTTAGCTAGGCTGGCACCGCAAGTCAAATTTACAGTGGAGGTGGGACAAGCTTGGAGAAAGCCTTAAGTATGGACTAGAGGTGAACTCTACAAAAGCCTCAGATTACTAAAGTAAAGAAGGGTGCGGCTTCGGTGTGATGAGCTGGTATAATGTTTTCAAAGCTGTCTGACTTAGAGATCTTGCCTGCACTATTACGTTCTCCTTCAAACACAATCCATCAGGGTCCCCCAGGGATACAGCTATTTTGTCTTCACTGGGTAACACTAACTGAAGTGCTGCTGCTGTGTTAACAGTCAATGTTCTTCTGACATGAAGATGGCAATATTTCAATGCAAGCTGATCATATCTGTCTCTGTACACACTCCTATAATTACCTGTCTCAGAGGGTTTTAGTAAAGCTCAGTATTTGTACAGTTGTAGATTAACACATATAATAAATAGAAAACTGAAAGAGGCATTCTAAAAAGCGTCTTTCAAACAAACAAACAAACAATAAAGTACATATTATACCAAAGTGATTTATTTTAGTTTATTCTGGCCTTGACTAGCATAAAGGAGAATATTTTGTTTTTAGAACATGATTTAGGAATACATCTCTGTTCAAGACAGCACTGGAATAGTTATTTAATTTCCATTGGCACCTGTGGGACTTAAGCACATGATTCATTTTGCACAGATGCTTAGGTTTTTCCCTGAATAGGACTATGACACAGTGACCCAAACCCAAAGTGTTTAATGTATTATATGTCATCTCTATAATATGCCAGTAAACCAAAAACAAAACCACTAGTTATGCCAAAAATCTCTCATGATATGTAGCTTGCAGAATGGTACATTGTGAGTTTATTACTATAATTCACTTTTATCACTACAGTTCAGCTAATTTCCTAAGAGAAAAGGTAAACACAGCAGAAGAATCAGCAGTCCATGATTCCAGTGTACCTAAACACATTTATTTTCAAATAAGCTTAAGAGCATTCCATTAGCATTCTGATAGACGCTAAGCAGCTAAAAGAAAGGCCATGCTATTCCCAGGACTCTTAAACAGTAAAGAAATTAAAAGGTTCCTAAGATATGGGTTGAAACTTTGTCAAGGTTCAGCAGAAAATCCTCAAATGTAAGCAGAAGATAGAAACCCAGTAATCATATCCTGCTCTGAAAAATAATTTGACTGAGATGGATCCTGAGTTCACTAGTTGAGAAATACCCTCCCATGTGACAACTAGGACAGGACATATTTTAAGATTATTTCCTTATTTATATCAACTTCTTTGTAAATATTTCCAATTTTATGATTAGGAGCTTTACTCTTTTGCCCAGTTGGAATGCAGCTTCTTTTCACTGTAAGTCCAGAATTCAAATTTATCAAATAAATCTTGGGGGAACATGACACACAGCCAGGTAAAAATCCAAACAAATCAATGTTACAGGCAGGTTTTTTGGACGGGTCAACAGTTTGAGAGAAATCAGGGGATCACAACAGATGGGATGTTTCTCGCTAAATTCTAGTTCTGGATTTAGGGTCTGGAAGCACCAAGTGTCAGAAATAAGAAGTAAAGTCCCATCTTAGGCAGCCTTTGCTCCTAGATGGATTGCCCTAATACAGAGGCAAACCATGGCTTCTAATCACACTGTCTCAGGGAAATAAGGCTTGAAGTGCCCTTCACACTAAATAGAGCTGAATTTGGAAGACTAGAAGGGCTTGTGATAATTGTGGACATTTGCAGCTGGCAGAGTCCGTGAAGAGTGACAATAGATAAGTGCAGATGTGCAAGAAACAGATTCAGCAAGGTGTAGTCCAAAGTGAAATGTGAAAGGAGGCAGGGGCTGAAAGAGCTCATGGCACTGGGGAGCTCTGATTGCCAAAAAAGCAAGAGCGTGACTTGCTTGTCAGGATGCCACGTGAAAGCCAGTATACTTTGAGAGGGCGGTAAATCGGGAGGATAACATGCAGTAAGAAATGTCTAGAGATCATGATGGAAGACATCATCACCTGGAGGCAAATATTACTGCTATAGGCTCTTCACTTCAGTGCAAAGAGACCAGAAGCCGCTTCTTGCCGTGTAGTTTGCATCAGGGAAGACTTCACTACTGAAGTGGATTAAAGGGATTCAGCCAGACTTTCAAAGGATCAGAGTATCTTATCAATGAAGTTTTATAAAATTCCTGTAATTGCTTTAGTTTAAAGAGGGCGTAAAAATGACTTAGCCTTTTAAAAGTATAGTACTCCAAAGAGCAAAATCCCAGTGAGCTCTGACAATAGACTGACAGGGTCTGAACTGCTTCACATCGCTTGCTAATGGATGATGGGAACTGCTCCTAAAAGAGTGTTCCACAGATCTTACCGCGAAGAGAAATTCATCAAAAACGTGGGGAACAAAAGATCACAAAGAAGCATTACTTGTGAAGCTGGGTGTATCATGGAGCGGCGAGGGCCAACTGCTCCCTGTGGCTTGGGGGTGGTGGGGCGGGGGACAGCCCCAGCCCTGGCATCGGGTGCAGCCATGGTGGTTGGGGTGGGTGTCGGGGGACCTGTGGCCGGCAGGGACAGGGCTCTGGTCGGTCTGGAGGTATCGCGGGGAAGGGAATGATGGCCTTGGGCGGGGGGCGCTCAGATAACGTTAATACAACACCTTCTAACGAGGCTACAGAACATATTTGATCTGACTAACCTGATATAATTGATAATGACCTGATAATAATTGATTTATATTCACGGAAACTGACTCTATTTCATGTTGTTAAGAGAGGCATGAATATAAATTTTCCAAATTTTCTTAATGACATTGAAATTACCCCAACATTCACAAATGGAGGAAGCAGGCTAGATCCTTAGTTTGCTCAATCTAGCCCCAAAGCCTTGGCTTTAGCGTTTATTTCTTTCTCTCAGAGGATTCACACAGGAGCCAACTGCTTCAAATTCCAAGATTGGTGCAGATTAGAGATCATCATCTACTCTTTTTTTTTTTTAATTACCCACAAAAGAATAAACAAAATTCCACACATTCATTTAAATGAGCTTGCATACCGATGTATTGAAATATTTCCCACAAAAGACTCCTTGAATAGAACATGTTCTATCATTCAAGCATGTTCAGATCCACAGTTTATATTTTCTGCTTTCTCACAAAAGCGCTAGTGGGTAATATTTAAACAATACGAGGTTTCTCTAAAGGAAACCTCTCTATGTTCATCAGAGTTACAATATATCCAAGTGTCTAAGACATAACTATGTTGCGTCATAAGATAAGAAGTATTTGTAATTCCAGAAGTTCTTTCAACCAGTAATATAACTTTTAGACAATATGACCAATTTCTTTTCTTCCTTACTTTGCTGTAAGTTGTGGCAAAGTCCTATTTATGTTATTGTGGCACAGAACAAAATTTGAAATATTGTAGTTAAAACTGTGATGCAAGAGAAACAGATTATGAATGTCCATGACATCTAATATTCAACGCTATAGGTTGCCTAGGACAATGGAAGGTGGAAGATGCCTTACATAAATAAAAAGGCACATCATGTTATCTCAGTGTATTTCCCTGGAATTGCAGATCTGCTGTGTTCCAAACCAGGTTAACTGTTCTGGAAGTAGGAGGGAGTGAGGGGAGATTCTTTCTTACTTCATTTGAGCATACTTTATTTCCCTCCATAAGTCAGATTGGATCTTAATTGTATAATAACTACTTGGAAATGGAAAGCAAAATTCTTTCCAACCACTTTCTTCAAAACTATTAGTTTGGAATGAAGAAGATTAACTGCAAAGTAGAATATTTTATTATAGTCCGCGTAGTAAAGCCTTACACTGTGAAATAAATGAACACAATGCATTCCTTTTCTTGAATATTTCTTCAAAAACAAACCTCTTTTAGATTATGGCACTTGGCATGCGATGTCTGTGTTCAGACAAGGACTGTGATCTGCATGATAATATACTTCCAGATGCAGATTTGTTCTCTTCCAAGTTGTCAGATGCTATTTATCCATTTCCCTGCACCTTCGTGAGCCTTAATCACCTATAGGACAACACTTGTATAACCATCAATGGTGAGGGTTAATGTGCTCCAAGCACTTTAAAAGCCTTAGGGGCTTCGTTCAGTGACAGAACAATGTTATCTTACAAACTAAAGGCTTTTTTCCACTTAATGTATGTAACTAGACATGTTTTTACTGTAATGAGCAGAAATGACCACTAAGGACACTGATATGCTTTGCATCTGTAGAACCATCAACAAATATTCCTTTGCCTTCACATCATCCATATGAAAGAGTTTTACAACCCTTTTCTTTCGTCAAGTTAACCAAAGCAATAATTTTTCCTGTAATGGTTTTAGAACATGAGCAGAACTTCAAGCAATGGTCAGGAATTTACATGTATTTGGCTGAGCCGTTTTGGTTTCTTCAGATTTAGTAGAAACTTTGGAAACTCTGTCACAGAGACAGAACACGGTAAATTTAGAGTATACCCTAAATTAGGCAGTTGAAATACCAGGATCAGTCTAGGAGGGATGACTTCAAACGTACATAAGCTAGTCCAGCGCACTGAATAAATTCTCAAGGGACTGGTGTCAAGATGCCATAGCTACTCTGCCACTGGCACTCAAACCCAAATACATTAAGTACAGATAGTAGAGTCATACATTTCCATTTCAGCATGGGCACACCCAGTGCGGAGAAGGGTTCTCCAATTCGAGACTGAGGTGTGTGGGTGGGAAGCTTGTGAAGCTTTTATATGCATTGTGGATAAACAGAGTATTTCAGGATTCAGGATGTCCGTTTGGCAGTTCTTCAAGAATGCAAAAATCAGGCTTAAATGAAAAATTCGATGTTCTAAAACAGCTGAATCCTTCTTAACAGAGAAAGTAATAAGAGGCAAAACACTTTCTGCCATTGCTGAAATCTAAAAACTTGGTCTAACAAAACAGTTCTAAAAGCAACAAAATCTCTTTTTTTTCCATGTGATGTGATCAAATATGATTGTCATGGCTAGTTTGGGAAGCGCATGTCTCTGACACTGTGTTCATCATAAGATTTCTGTGCAGCAAAAGCCCAGCGAAAGCTTGGAAATCAGTTTCTTGCTCATTATAACTGGAGCATGATACCTGAGCAGTAAGCTAACAAGTGACCCACTGCAGAGGTTACTTAAATGTTTAGAATGTAAAGGGTAATGCCTCTTAACATGTTTTGTGAGAACAAAAAGTTACATAAGTTAATGAGAAATGTCCAAACTGCTAACCAATATTAAGACCACATTAACTTACAACCATGTGTAAGTCATTTAACTATAACAGCGTGATTTTTCCTTTTCTGCAATCAGAGTCTAGAATGATCTGAATGTTTTACACAATAACTTTGCTATAGTTTCTCTTTTAAGAATGAGGGAATAATCTTATTTATTGTATGTCATCATGACAAGACTTTGGCAAGAAATGTTACAATTCTACATTTTTCTCTGTTTTTAGATTAGTGTTTTAAAATGCAAATATTAGCAATGCAAGCACTAAAAGCAAACCGTTGCCTCCATACAGAATCTCAGAGGTATGCATCTTTGCCCAAAAGAATCATCCACAGCAAAATCAGGACTCTAATATTCTGCATCATGAACAAAAAAGTGTATCAAATATAGATTTTTTTTCTTTAGATATGAGAAAGTCTGAATTCCAGATAGGAGGTAATAAGATTTATCTTAATCATCTCATATAAACAGTGGAAATCAATGGACACTGTTGTCTAGAATCGCCGTATACAGTGATATTTCCAGAAGGTGATTCAAGCCTCCCATCAAGATATTGTCCATTGAGTACAGTTCACTAAATACAGAGGGAGCATAGGCTGACTGCATTCCCAATAGAGATGCCGGACTACAGCTAGCAGTCTGTATGTTTATAATGCTTTTTATCACCATTTCTGTAACCTAAGTAATATTGTAGGTGATTTTAAAACACAAAGCCAGACAATTGTTCCCTGATGTTTCCCTGTATGTGGAGTTTCCAGAAAACTTCAGTTAATTTACTTTAATGTTGAATATTTTCAAATCACAGCAAAGCCAATAGGATTAGGAAATATTAACACCTGAAAGACTTGGAGATTTGAGTATCATAGTGGAAACTCACATCATTGTCTCACTATGCATCCCTAGGGTCAACCAGGACTCCCTGCTCCTATGCTGGATAGGCAGTTCCACTGATTGGAGTTTGTATTTCCTAAAACAAGATTGTTTCATATGGTTTTCTGAAATCTAGCAGAGCAAGCCAATTTAATAGCTAAGTATTTTACTTCCCTGAAACAACCATTCTGTTTTTTTCCCCTTTTTTTTCCCCCCACTTAGAGACTTGTTCCACTTGGAGACTTGTTTCCGTTGAGGGTGATGACTAAAATTTGGATCGCTGCTTTCTGTTCAGTTAGGCTCAAGTTTTCTTATCTGATGCATGCATACAACACCATATAAACCAATCTAAAATAAAAAAAATAAAATAATCTCTCCCTATGTTCAAGTAAAATGGGAACAGATAAATGGGAATTGAAGGAGCGCTCCATGAGATATGCAGCCTTAGCAGGCTTGCTATGCCAAACATCAATTCAGTTAAAGAGTTGAGAGGTTTTGACTTTTTTTTTTCATTTTTTAATTTTTTTTTATTTCTTCCCATCTATAATTTCATGTTCACTTTTATATCCTGGCCATAAAAGCGGCTGCTGTTAAAGCACATAGAAAATGATTCCAATAAAGCTGAATTTGTAGCAGTAAACAACACTGTGCCTTTTACTTTGTGCAAGTGGAAGGGATGCACAGCATCTACATGGTACCATGCTGGTGCATGACCAGCAAAGTTTGCTTTATAACTGGACTGTAACATATAACAGGTAATAAGCTATGGGTGTTCGGGAAAGCAAAGATTATTTTTGGAGCCATCTAGCTGTAAAATATATAACCAACAAAGTATTAGAAAACTTTAAACACAAGTTGCATTCTCTCTTGAAATTAGACAAAGTGATTTCAGTTCATGCTGACTTGTGGCTATTGAGTGTTCTGCGTCCTGAGCACAGGTTCATCTTTTAGAGCTTTCCACTATTGCTGCCCCATTCAGGGAAAGGCTGTTAAACCAGACTTCATCACACTGGAGAAAAGTAGCACAACATCATTATCTTTCATTTCTCTTCAGATCTTGTTCTTCCATTCATATCTCTGTGTATGAGGTCTGCAACCTATCCAGTAACCAGTTTACGATCATGACTATGTTTACATTTTCTTCTACAGGCCATCTGTGAGCTGTCATCTGCCACTTTTCATCCTCATTCACTTTTTTAATCATAGCATTGAAGGTTCATCTTGACGTTCTGACTTCTACTTTTATGTCTTTAAAACCATTGCACTTTATATCCTGTGCCTTTATAAGTTCTCTTCTATGTATTGTCTCTAGCCTCCTGGTGTCTATTTCATTTTCAAAAAGTACTTCCAAATCACTGAATGGTTAATCCATAATTTTGCCACTTTCTGTGTATTACTTGTATCTAATATACAAACTAGAAAAGAAAATATTTAAGAGAGCAAGCAGAAATTCAGGTTATAAGGAACGAAAGGATAGATTTACTGAAAGGAAGCCACGGAAGTTTCCCTGCTACTGACATAACTTCTAAGGCCTAATTCCCATAGTGTTGTGCTATATAAAGTCAAATAAAAAGGCAAATTTTTACTTTGAATTTAAAGGGCAGAATGAGAGGAAAAGTGGTTTCAATAAATCAGTTAGAAGGATCATTTATTCGTAGGATTCAGGAACCTGACACCTAAATTTACATGTCTGTAATGTAAGTATGTTCAGATGAGTGATAAACGTTGTTTAAACTCTCACGGTAGTCAGTGGAGACCTAGAGCATAATTTAGTGACCTTAGATGCCTGTTGCCATTTGGGAAGCCTTATGGCATCTGCCTGGTCTCCATCTGCCAATGAAAAAGGACACAGTCCTGTGGCAGGTTCTGTGGAGCACCTTCCAGTCTTGTGCAACTATCTTGGATTCCATAGGGCAGCTCAGCTGATGTCACATGCCTAAATTTAGATAAATTAATTGAATATAGCAGATACTGTACAGCTGACCAAATACCTGATGTGATTCAGTTGCCTAAACATAACAGTTTAATGCCACTTTAAATATTCTGTAGTAACCCACCTGGGCTCCAGCTGTCACTCTGGAAGGACACGTATCTCCCCTTGGCCCTGCACCCAGGATGTCTCAGATGGCATTAGGTGCCTATAGTGAGGTAAATGAACCATATCCTAAATATCTACTCTAGAACAAGTGCTAGGTTATGTTGACTGTACTGTCTAAATCTCTGTTGACCTTCATGACAGCTTAAACATCCACATATTTAAAAGTCTGCATATATATTCCTAAATTTAGACACAGTTTAGACAACGCAAATCTCCACTGTATTGTATAAGTGGATAAAAAGGATGTTTTAAGAAGTCTACAATATTTATTTTCATTTTTGCCAATCTTTTGATAGTTCTAAACATCCCTAAAGAGGGATAGTCTTTCCAGCTAACCTCATTTAAATACGCAGATCTAGGCAGACGGAGCTGAAAGTGAGCAGTATATTGGTATTGGTTAGCTGTGGACAACAGTAGCTGATAGTACTCCATACTAGTAGCCTAGAGACCAGCTGACCCTTGTTTTTGGCTTTGTGTTTCACAATCAGAAACATTCTTGAGTGCACTTCATCCAAAAATGTTGTATATTGCTGCCTAATGACTTGTACTGCTTGGTTAGACAACAGTTTCAAATGGAAAACTGCTCAGGCCACCTGATGGGAGGCTGGTCTCAGTTTTGATGGAAGTAATAGCAGGTGTGGAGAGCCCTTTGGCAACAAAATGGTCCAGCACAATTTCTGCATTAATTGAACATGTGTTCTTAGTTTCATTTGCTTGAAACCTTTTCCATTCATGTATATTTCTCCAATTTAAGTGAACTGGTAACATTATATTAAAGCACACAATGCAGCTTTTGGAAAGCAAAGCTTGTATTTGGGAGGTAACTATTCACATCATGGTTAAATCAGGTTTTTGTTTTTTTTTTTAATTATATCGGGGCAACTCAAAAAAGCCAATGAACACATGTAACAGAATAAGATTTGTCCGTTACTCTCTGATTTTTACAGCTGCATTGGGTGCTTGTAAGGATAAGGATTCTCTACTTTTTTTTGTCTCCCCCCCCCCAGCCCCGGCCCCCATTCTCCAAAAGCTCAGCTTTCGCTCAGCAATGTAATGGGAGTTTTGGAAAAAAATGATAAAATTTGGCCAAGAATTTGTTCTTGATACTCTGTTTGTTATACTTGGGAACCAAAAGCTCATCTTTGACCAGTATAAGCACATTATGTTTATATTGTGCCTAACATTGAGCTTTCTGTGAATGTTTGGTCTGATATCACAGAATTACAAAATAGTTAGGGTTGGAAGGGAATTCTGGAGATCATCTTGTCCAACCCCCTGCTCAAGAATGGTTAGTAAGAGCAGCTGAAGGGTCAGTAAGACCATGTCCACTTGGGTTTTGAATAGCTCCAAAGCTGAAGACTCCACAGCCTCTCCGGGCAACCTATTCCTGTGTATGATCATCCTTACAATAAAAAAGCTTTATCTCATGTTCAATTGCAATTTCCTGTATTTCCTGCTCAGTTTGTGCCCGTTGCCTCTCATCCAGTCACTGGGCACCAATGAAGAGTCTAACTCCATCTTCTTTACACCCTCCCATCAGATATTTATATACCTTGATCAGATCCTCCCCTCAGTCCTCTTCTCCAGGCTGAACAGTCCCAGCTCCCTCAGCCTTCCCTCGTAGAAGAGATGCTCCAGTCCTTTACTCATCTTAGTAGCCCTTTGCAGGATTCACTCCAGGAGCTCCCTGTCTTTCCTGTGGCCAGAACTGGGCACAGTACTCCAGGTGTAGCCTAGGAAAAGGATCACCTCCCTTGACCTGCTGACAACCCTGCCTAATGCAGGCCAGGATGTTGTTGGCCACAACACCACAGGGGCAAATTGCTGGCTCATGTTCAACTTGTTTTTCACCAGGACTCCCAGGTCCTTATCTGCAGAGCTACTCTCCAGCTAGTTAGCCCCTAACCTCTATTTGTATATGGGGTCATTCCTCCCCAGGCGCAGGGCTTGGCATTTTCCTTCGTTAAACTTCAGAAGGTTCCTCGTTTATGAGGATGTTATGGGAGACAGTGTGAAAAGCCTTACTAAAGTCAAGGTGATATTCATTGCTACTCCCTCATCCACCAAGATAGTCTTCTTATCATAGAAGGCTATCAGGTTGTTTAAGGTTGATTTCCCATTTGTAATTCCATGCTGACTGCTCTAGATGACCTACCTGTCCTTCATGCGTCTAGAAAAAGTATCCAGATGCTCCATCATCTTCCCAGGGATCAAGGTGAGGCTGATTGACCTGTAGTTTCCTGAATCCTCCTTCTTGTCCTTCTTGAAGACAGCAGTGACACTTGCACTCTTCCAATCTTCTGGAGCCTCTCCCGATCACCATGATTTTTCAAAGGTAATTGGGAGTGTCTTTGCAATGGCATCATCTAGCTTTCTCAGCACTTATGGGTGCATCCCACCAGGGCTCATGGACTTGTGTATGTCTGGTTCATTTAAGTGTTAAAGTCAGCTAAGTTTAAGTTGGGGTGAGTGTTCCCTAACCTGGTCTTCCTCCACTAAGAGCAAGTTTTTCTTGCTCTGAACTTCTCATCTGTTCTCAGAGGCATGGGATTCTTGAAGGCCAGTCTTACCAGTGCAGACTGAGGCAACTAAGGTATTCAATACCTTAGATACAGAATACCTTTTCTGTATCCTTTCTCATCAGGGCCCCACATTTTCCCCAGCCTTCCTTGCGCTGCTTATGTATTTATAGAAGCTTTTCATTCCCTTTCCAGTTTCAGCTCCAGGTGGGCTTTAGCTCTCCTAAGCCCATCCCTCCATGCTCAAAAACTGACTTCATATTCCTCCTGGGTCACCTGTCCCTGCTTCCACCTCTAGTGTACTTCCTTTTAATATTTTAAAAACTCAAAAGCTTGGGGAAAAAAAAAAAAAACAAAAACCCTTAACATTTGAGCTTGCTGTGTCCTCTTTTTGTCTATATTGTAACAGTGCTTGAGATCATTTCTGTGCCTAAAATTCTGGTGGCTGAGACCAAAGGATTAAAAAAACAGAAGACCTCCAGAGTAAAGGAAACCCAGGCATGGAGGAACTCTCTACTGGAACTTTGTGGTGAAGATGGAAGCTGAATGAAAGGAACCAAGGAGAAGGCTTGAAACATGTTCAGTTTGCATTTTTACTGTGTTAAGGTGCTTGGGAACATTTCTGCTAGGGTAAGCTTGTTGTAACCTGGAAGAAATTATAGTTGTAATAATCTGCGAGAATCTGAACAAACGACGTTTAGGCATGCCGAGGCTGAGGTGTTACCCTAATTTAAGGCACCGTTTTGTGGTTTAGAGGTGCAACAATCACAAACTGTAAGGAAATGTGGAATAAACTGTTAAAGAAGTCTCCTTTCAGCCTGAAAAAACTGTGTGTGGTCTTTCATTCTATGTATACCCTCAGTAAAGTGCAGAAACCCTGGAAAAATGAGGATAATTAGTGGAACAAAAACAGCTCAGCAAGTGAATGGCAGCTCAGACTTCTGGATCAGCTGTAGATGAAGTCTTCACTGAAGTGCAGGATTGCTGTCAAAGTCTTTGAAATGGAACGTTAGTATAGAGTATTTGGGAAGCAGCGAGTTGCCCAGGTAGTTGTTCCCAAGAAATTAAAGAAGACTGAAATTGTTTTGAAAAATACTTTGGGAAAAGAACAGCTGCTTCTTGCATATTATCTTATTTATTTTAATATTGACCATTTGTAAGATTTCTTACAAAAGGCTGTTTAGTTGACAACTTGATTCATTGATTGCAAGACTGAAGTTCAACTCATTGAAGTCCTACATAGTTTGCTAGAATTTCACTGAGTTCCTCATTGGGAATATGATTAATACTTATGAATGATCCTTAGAAGCTTAACCTGCTCTGTATAACTGTTTGGCTGAAGGGTGACACATATGTCATCACCTTATTTACCCTCTGCTGTGTATTCTGACAAATATTTAACAGCTGCCTACTGCATTTCAGTGAAAAGCAATTGTTGCACCTCTAGTGACTAAAGAAAAGGTCTCCATTCCCATTTGCTATAGATGCACCAATCTTTACCGAGCAACACTGATAAATCCCAGATGAGTATACGACTAAATGTCTAACAAAAATCAGTATTCTTGAAAGAATACTCTCTTCATAATACTGTAGATCTGGGGAGATGGGATGGAAAAATGGGGGTGGTGTTGCTATTTAGAGTAACAAATTCACATCTCCTGTTACCACGTCCTGCATACTCCAGAATCGACAGCTGACTTATGTCTAACCTGGCAAGGTTCAAACGAAATAAAATGACAAAAACTTCAAACACTGTTGTGAAATGGAGGAAGACTAGAAACAAGCCAGTAGGCCTTTTATATCTGTCATATCTTTCCAGCTATTCTCCGTTCCTATGTTATTGCAGCAGTTACTATGAGTATGGAACTTCCTTTTCTGCGGTGTATGGTGGGGAAATTGCAAATTCGACCTAAGACAAATGCACAAAAAACCTGGGGGCAGTATGATATTATGGGTGAGAAAAGTTCTTTATTCACAGCAAAAGGAGTTTTTCGCATTAGAGCTGTCAGTGACCCACCCAAAATACTAGATAATGGTCTGCAGGAAAGAATTCTGTACTGATAATCAAGAAGAGTGTCATTAAAAGGTCTCTTCTACCTCCACTTACCTGGACTCTTTCAACAGCAGTAGGGTCTAGTGGGTGTCTTAGGGTTTAACTGAAATGCGGTCATTTCACTCACATTCTAGTAAAAACATGTACACCCAAGCACAATCTTCTTCCCACTTATAAAACAAAAATGGCTCCAGAAGAGAAGTTCAGCTCTAAAGAGTTAAGCTGGAGTATCTGCTTTGCTCCTACCCTCTGCGACACTTGAAATTGTCTTTTGGTTTCCCTGTCATCTGAACACTCTCTTGCAAGTGTGGGGAGATGCTGCTCTGATGATTAAATACAGATGTTAGTGACTTGCTGCATGAACAGTGTTTCTATTTCTGCCAAATGTTGTCACTTTGGGATTCTTCAGGGTATACCGAGAGCTGGCACATGCTCCTGCATTTGTTCTGGCACTTTTAAATCCCCACAATGTAGTGGCACAGACACTAGAAGAGTAACCCAGCAAATCCCCCGAGGGAGAGAAACACCAACTAAGCAAAGCCTGACTTTGGTAGTGCAGCCAGAATATTTAAAATGTCCCAGAAAATGAGAGGAATTAGAGAAATAGAATAGATTTTTTACAAAAAAATACAATTAAACAGCAACAACAGCAAAAACTCTGAGCTGAATAGCAAGGCTAGTGTGAGCTTGAGGAAGCAGCAGTGCTTAGCTGCTCCAGACACAGAGCAAGAATCAAACTCTCATCCCTGTTTTCTCTGAGAGCTCGAAAGTAACTGACACCAGCCCTGATACTGGTATTGATTATTTTCTTTCTGCTTAGAATAGACAAAGATAGACCAGACTTTTTCTATAGAAAGTCATCTATTTCTTTAGCAAATACAGCTGATATTTCCTTCCTTGCCTCTCACTAATATTTTGACACTCTTGCTTGACTGAACTCTTTTGTAACACAGAATAACACTCCAGGAATTATAGGAGGTTTGTTTACCCTGAGTGTTTCATTCATCAGTGAGAAGGCAATAGCATCTCTGATACTCATGGCAAACACAAGAGCTCAAACAAATTCAGAAAAAGACAGCTGTGATTCCTACTGTATCCAGCTGTGCTGCTCATGCCTATTTTAAAGCTCTTTTACAATTTTGGTTTAATAGCAAACTGATATAATCTATACGCAATGTAAAGGTGCTATGACTAAACTAATAACCTTCCTTTAAAATTCAGATGTTCTATTAATGGAAGGGATTTTCATATTTGAAAATATTACAATATAAGTGATTCATATTTCAAACAACTCCAAACACAGAGTGCATCTGGAATGACCTGACTATTTTCTTCTGTCTTGCTGAATTAATCCTCACTATGAGAAATTATACATTATCTAGTTTGAGTCTTGAATCTGCTTTAAGTTGTCATGACTGTAGCTGAACATATTTCAGATGTTTAAGTACTTCCTCCCACCTCAACATATCTACAGAAAAGCAATCTCTCAGTTTCTTCCAGAAATTTACTGTCAAAGGAAAGACAGTAGCCATAGTCTGGGGAATCACTGAAGCATCATTCAAGAAGCCTTTTCCCCCCTTTATTTACTCGTTACTTCGATTGTTACCTTGATAGGTAGACTATACACTAATGCTCTGTTGGATCACACAGTTCCTGCTGCTCATTATTCTCCAATTCTATTAAAAAGATACCATCAGTTTGTTTTAAACTCATATGTACTTCAATTTAAAAATGAAATCATCTCACACAGAGGCAAAACTTCTTGTTGTCACCCTAGGGATTGTGCGAATTGGTAGCTAGAGTTTTTTTTTCCTTTGTAACCTTCCCAGTTGTTTATTCCCTAAAGCAGCCACTTGAATTCCTCCTTCTACCTGCATTATTGCTCCCTTTAGAAAAAACTGCTTTCACTCCATTGGAATATGTCATAATTAACTTAATTGAGGCCAAAGGAGTCTTCCAAAAGGATTTATTATGTTTACATTTGAATAATAAAGATTGCAGATAATCTACAGTGTAATTAGAACAAAATCTCTCCAGCCTTCAAATAGTCATTTAAACAGGAACTCAAGACACCTACAGTAATTTCTTTCCACTTCATCAACATTCTGGGAGGCATGCCCTGAGACCTATCCAAAAGTATGATCCCATGGAGCTCTGCTGATGTAAAATTGGTGCAAGAGGGAAAATCAGAGTCAGAATTTTCACTTTTTTTCCAGCAGTTAACTGCCTTTGAATTAATTTCCTTTTCTCTATTAATACAGAAATAGTGTCACTCCCGGCCCCCCACCCTCACCCCCTACTTTCCATCCGGAGAATGAAAATAGGAGGGTAAGATTTATGGCTGTGCTGCAGAAATGAAAGCATATTAGCACAGCCTGCAATTTCCCATTCCTAAGCACCAGGCTTCATTAGTCAATTTGCATACGTCTGTGAAAATTACTGATGTAAATGCAATTAACAGAGAATCTCTTTTTTTGAAAAAAAAAAAAACCCTAAAGTAACATGGAAACACTTTCATCTACTTTCAAAAGTATTTCATTCAATACATTCAGGAAAGATCTTTCGCAACCATACTGACTGAAGTTGGGAAACTTAAGGGCCTCTGAATCAGGGTATGGATCGGCTCTATCCTAGAGGTTCAGTTTCTATAGATCAGTTTGAAGAGCTATTTTTCACATTATCAGAGCTCTTGCCTACATTATTGAGGATATTTTGCAGGGATAACATGGGTTTTTGGTTTCTGCTTCATTAAAAAGCATCTCTTCCCTCCTCTTTAGACAGATTATCTCATACAATTTCAATTTCAAAACTTACCAATTCCATTTCTGTGCAAGAAAATAGGCCTATATAAAGGATACCCTTTAAGACATGTCCATCAAGGAATGTGAGTCCTTAAATTGTAAAGTTGTCCCTTCAGCTACTTGATTTCAGACTGTCAAAAGAATGGCATAAATGCCATTCTCTTTTTGAGGGAGAAAACATTAATTTCTATTACAACGTGGCAACACAGTTCCACATGCAATGTATCAAAGAGAATTTTTGAGAAATTTGTGCAAAATCTCTTTTTTAGGTCAGTTGGTCTTGAGATGCTCTAATCCCCTGCCTTCATGGTTTCTTGGAATCCTCTGTGATAGAGATACACAGTTTTAATTTCTTTTTCTTCTTTCCCATTGCAAACACATTGTAATAGTACGTACACTACCCAGCGTTCTTCTACAGATTTTACATTCTCTGCTGCTATCCAAACAAGTTGAATAAACCGTAGCCGAGGAATGCAGACAAATACATTCCTTTGTTTATAGCAATCACATAAATCTATGTGCATTGATATTGGTGCAGAGGTCTGTGATGATCCTGAAAGAGGGAATTTGGGCAGCATATCAATCTCTTATGATCCTGAAATAATGCTATGGGATCTTTAACTTCCACTTGAACAAGCACTAAAGGCAGAGAGATGGAAACCCGGATTAACTTCTTATTCAAGTGACACCTCTTGCAATGTTTTTGACCCTTACTTTAAAGCTGTCACCGGTTGCAGTGATTTATGGAAACACAATCCTTTTAAATCCTCCTCCCTCTTATCTCTGCAGGCAGTTTCCTGATTTGCTTTTCTTTCTCTTAGATCATTCATATTATTCCTTGACAGGGACTGTGTGGACAGCCACACTTTCGATGGTACTTAGAAAGAAAAATGACTCTTGTTTTCCAGTAGAACAGAAGACATTATGGACATTTTTGAGTAGATTCACATGGAGGACTCTAAGTCTTTCTTATTGTTTCGGGTTAGGGGAAAATGAATAAACAAAAACAAAAATCTTAAAAAAAAACACTTCAAATTGCATTTTATCTTACTCTAGTTTCACAAACTAAGTTTGCCTGAAAAAATCAGAAGCGTATTAATAGTAATAAGATTCCAAAGAGCTGTAGTCAGTAATAAGGAATCTGTTGGTCTAACAGCACTTCACCACCAAAAATAAAAGCTGTTTCCGGCCCTAGAGGTTATGTCTATACTAGGAAATAAAAGCCATGACCAGGGTGCTAGCTCACCAATATGTATGCTGTTTCACAGTTTAGCATGCTATCTGCCACTGTTTTACCTTGTGTCAGTTAGTGTTGTCCAGACAATACCTGGGCACAGTTCAGGAGGCAGCACGTGTCTAGGTCTGTTTCCCACAAGCAGTTTGAGTATTTTCATCCTGGTTTGCTCTGGAGAGAAGCTAGTTTCAGCGTGTGGAGGCAGGCTATGCCGTGGTGTTGGAGGTCAGGAGCACAGACCAGCCTTTGTCCATTGTTACAGCCAGAGAGTGTAAAGCTCAAGTACAAGAAAAGGAGCAACAAAGGAATACAGTGGAGTATCAGGCCACAGTGAAAAAGTTTTGGGAGGCAGTGCATCACCTGGGGAAACAGTGTAAATATTGATGTAGCTCTATGAATGTTTAGAAAGAGTTTTTCCAGAATGTGATGCTCAAGATGAAAGAAAGAATGAAGCCTATTTTGAAATACTGATACTGCTTGATAGAGTAGGACTGTTAGTTTTATCTTATAGGTACGAGTATATTTTGGCATAAACATGGCAAGGAAACTCTTATTGTCCATACAGTTACTGCCCACTGCCCGTACTAGAAGTATGCAAATTTTCTTTTCAGAGAGTGGTCACTCAAAAAATTCATTTGACTCTGGTATCACAAAAGAGGCAGAAACCTATGTACAGGGAGCAGAAGCAAGTGATGAGGTAGGACAAGAAGAGAGCGGAGCATATTTCTGCTTCACTAGTGGCTTATCTACCTTAGGGAGTCCTGGTCATTCCTCAGACACTCATTCTCACACACTCCACAATACGTTCAATACTCTCTATTATACTAAATATTGTGTCACAGGTCAGAGACATTGTGAAACGATACTTGAAAGATATTTTTACAAAGATTTACTATTTTCCAGATCTTCCTATTTACTTGGTTACCTTGTATGGTATGTACTGGTTACCATCCCTACAATAGAGACATATCTATCTCTTCCGGACAGGAGAAAGTTTAGAAATATAGTCACAAGTGTTTGAAAATATGGGCAAGCATTTATACTTTTTGCAGTACTGAAAAAAGATCCAAGAAGAGGAAAAAACAGCAAAGAAAAGTACACAACGTAGAAAGTCAAATATATTACTTGAATTTGGAGCGGTAGTTTCTGCAGAGTTGTATTTGAACGACAAAGACATTAAGGAAAATTGTCAGACTGCTGCAATGGGTAAATGAAAAATAAATCCAGCAGAGTCACTTTCTTTCTGATTACAATGTTCTGTGAAGATTAAAATAGGTCCACCACAAATTTTCTGTGTAGAATAGGTTAGGGACTGTGATCCCAGAACCATGAATGAGTACAAAAGGTTTTTTTCTGGGTTTTTTTTTTTTTCCCCACAGTATCCTGGGTTACTGTTATTATTATTATTATTATTAAAGTCACTCCTTGATAAAGAAGTGAACTTTAATAGAAATGCAGTCATCCTTTGTGCAGCTGTTGTCTCCTGCTGCTCCAAACCAGCCAATTTGGGTAAGATTACAACCAAACAGCACAATCTCCATAGGTCCCCCCTACCCAGAACTTCCAATCATCAAAATTTGGCCTTAAGACGATATAATAAGGTCTCCGCTAGAGATTCCTGCCTCCCTCAAGAAAAAATAATAGTACACTGAATAAGATTTTTTTCTTCTTTTTTTTTTTCACTCTGCCTAGAGACTTTTGAGGTGAAACAGGGAAAGTGTAGCTTGAGTTCAGCATCTCTTGAACATATATAGTGTGAATATTGACTTTCTAGCTATTAGAGATGTAAACATAGCTTTCAGAGGCCACAAAGCTTCAGTATATGACCAGCACAGTCACTCAGCCTGTGGGTTTTTTTAAGAAAAAAGAGTAAGACTGCAGCTATCAGGAGCAGATGATTTTACTCAATATATTTATTGTGGGTTTGTTAAATGACTTAAAACAAGCAATGTTGAAATCTTCTTTTTTCCCAAACTCAATTATCACAAAGCTATGGGAGAAAAGCTTTTTTTTTTTCCAAATGAAATCCAAGTTCTTAGGCTCCGTTCACACAGTCGGGCGTGCAGAATCAGTAAAGCTCTGAGAAATTCCCCAGGGTTGGCTTAGACCTCTGCCACTTAGTGACACTGTGACAATGGGACAGTGCTTGTCACAGTCTTCCCAGTAATTTTCCAAAAAAAAAAAAAGAGGAAATAAAATAAACATTCTGTCCTCTCTGACAGAAATAGTTGCAATATTAGCTGTTAGATTTGTTCAGATAGAGACCGTGACCCTCACTGCATTTACTGCAACGAGACCCCTGCCGCAGCCATTGGAAGTTTGGAGAAAGCTGTGGTATGTGAAAATTTTTTATTGTTTGTGCACTGCTTTGTTCTGCTACAGTAGCTGAGGCAATTTAAAGGCGAGCTTGTGGGAATTACCACAGCACAAATTTGTAATGTGAACGTTAAGTTAATAACACAAGCCATTCCAATTTAACACTTCTGCATCTCTTGATGACATAGTGCTAGATGGTGTGTTGTCTCCTTTGAAGTGGCGAGGATAGGCATTTTCTTGATTGGAGGAAAAGTTTTTTAATCAGTCACTGATAGACATTTTGGCTGAATCTTTTACAGAATTTGTATGGTTCTCACAATTCTGATTCTTTTTAATAGAGAACATATTTGGCTGACTTTCTCATACGAATTTTTCTGGTGTTGGGAAAGGGAAAATAGCCAGTAAATGTTACATAAAAATAGGAGGGGAACTGAGTTACAGTAGTACCCAAAATCATCCAAACCAGTAAAATATACCATATATTATTCTTGAATGGTTCCACCTCTTCAGAGACAAGAGAATGCTTCTTGTAAAACATATCTTATCCGTGATTGGCAAGAAAACTACACTTATCTTGAAGCTGACTTGACTACTGAGAGTCAAGCCTCTGGTGTGCATAGATGAGTCCCCCTTTGTCCTTCTCTCTATGTCCGTTATCTCTTTCATGCTGTCAAAGCATCAGCTTTACCCCTGCTCTGTTTGAGTTTCTGTTGCCTGTCGCTCCAGTCCCAAGTGGCATGGCCTGGAGCGCTGCCCTGTGCCACCCTTGTGTGTTGAAGGACACAACTGTAAATATCACATTGTCTCTGCCCTCTCCTTCCTTCAGTCTTTCCTGCAGTTGGATCAATTGTGAGGCCCACAAAACAGTAGATAACGATTAGACAGCTGGCATAGATTCTGGCGGGGCTGTGAAAATAATGGAGCTTTTATTTATTTACCTGCTTCAGAAATAGAATCAAATGGAGAGGGAAAGAAAAAAAGAGGAGAAATTGTATATTTATCTGTATAGACTAAGTAAAGGATGAAAATCCGTTCAGATCTGAACAGGCAAACAGATGAAAACAACCCAAATGACAAGAAAAGAGTTAGGATTAGGGGTCTTCTACCAAAAGCTACTACTGGAAAAAAATAGCTTTTTCTCTCTTTCTGGTTTAATACCCTGTGAGTCTAGGGTATTAAAGCCTTCAGCAGGGTTCAAGGGGTTCCAGGGCAGGGCCAAGTTCAGTGCGTTGTTCTGCTAGAGGACATTGAACCCACTCTCTCCTCTCCTCCCTCCCCGCTAGGAGAATGCGACAGCAGCAGTTTGATGGCAGCATGGTTGGAGCGCTTCCACTTTTTATAAATAAACTTTCACAAGAGCAGAATTGTCACTTCCCATGTGAGTATCTCAAAAAAAGCAGGTAGAAAAGAGAAAATGCCCAACTTTCATTGCAATTCTTGTTCCTAGGTTTAATTTAACCTAATCTGACCCAAGCTTTTCATTGCTATCAGGTGCATTAGACAGTTCAGGGTCTCGTCACTGTGTCCACACATCGATATTTTGCCATTTATTTGGTCTGAAAATTCACTGCATCTCCTCATTTATATTGTAGCCACATGTCTGATGCATAAGCTTTCTGATATCATGATGCAATGATTCCTGATGGGAGGCACATTAAGATTTTCTAAAGGTAAAGAAGGTAAAAATCTGCAGAAGACAGAGAGTGGCAAAGCATATTGGGCAGATGCTGTTATCTTTACTACCAGATAATATCACAGTACCACTGTGGTCTGCACTGTTTCCTTTGTGATCTATTTTACTTGAAGAGAAGCAACTCCCACGGTACAATGTTTCCTAAATCCAAACTTGAATACATAGGTAGAATTTGCTTAGAGAGAAGCTTAACCCCAACTGAACTAGAAAAATGACCTACAATAACTAGGTGTTCCTAAACTAAATACTTGAACTGCTTATTTTGGAGACCACATCCCAAAGTAACATAGCTGCAGATCATATTTTCCAAAAAGGAACAGTTTTAATCTGTTTTGGCTGGACCATAAAATTGTTCTGGGAGGTAAGTGCAGAGCATACTCTTCAGGCGAGTGTGTTCCAGGTTAGATCATTGGAGTCTGAGATGAAACCTCTACTTCTACAGCTGGCAAAGTGTTGTACTCTCCAGAAGGATGCAACTCCAAAAGAGCCTGAGGAAAGGAATTGGCCATGGCTTAAGAGTCTCTTTTACTATCCTTTTTTTTTTTTTTTAATGGGGGAAGAAGGGGAAGGCTGGAGGCACTGCAGAGCTGGAAGAAAGCTTGGTTGGGAGGAGACGAGGCAGTGAAGCTAAATTATGACTTGTGAATAATCATATCTTTTGTTGTCACGAGGTTTTATTGCATTTGGCACTGAATGGCTGAGTTGTTATAGGAATTTATGTTCATGCCTTATTCAAACAGAAAAAAACCTGAATCACTAGTTCATTTCTGAAATAAAATGAATGTGCAGGAGCATCTACAAAGAGAAAGACCTCTTTCATATGAGCCAGATTAAAAAATGTGTAAAAGGAGGACTTTACTGACCAATTACTTTGGTCAAATTCTTCTCTGTTGCCCTTGGGCTTTATGGTTAGTGAAGCTGAGGAAGAAACCTGTTATCCAAGTTCTAACCTGAACAACCATGGATAAGTGGATTAAAAAATGAAGTATCTTACAAGACCTCTTCATTCAAGTTTTTGGGCCTTCTAGTAGAATTAACTGTGTTAGCCATCCCTATCACAGTTTATTCAAAGATTCCCTGAGAAATAAGCGCTCAGCAACGTGTATTTTTCAGAAGGGTTAGATAAGCAGACTTGAAAAGTTAGTCAAGTAGAACTAGTGTCTGTGGAGCCTGTTGTGAGAAAACACCTCTGCCTAAGCTGGGTGCTGTATTGCTTCTTTGCTGTCTCATCTCAGAAAAGGACCTTATCCAGCGGCCATACATATTTCCTCTAAAGCTCCTGGGTTTCTTTTAAAGCTGAGTGACAGAAAAACGTGCATTAATGAGAGCTAAAGGTAGGCTATGCTGAACCAAAGTTCAGTGTATGTGGGTGTTCTCCCAGTTAGATGTTTGTATGCCCATGGCAACTGATTTCTCATGATGTCCATATTGTTGTGCTGTTCTTGGATGACTGAAATAGAGAATGCTTTTACAGCCTTTTTTGCTTCACTTGACTGAGGATGGAATGGTTCCAGTTGTGTAAATAGCTCCTGGTGCTCATCCAGCTTTTCTCCTCACTACCCCATGGAGATGCATTTGCTTAAGCAGGGCATAGTATGAGAAGCAGCACTGCTGGATTCCTCCCTCCAAACTCTCCAGCATATCTTAGTTCTGAACTGCAATATCCCTGCCTTTCCAACCCTTGACCTCTTCTACAATAGAAAGAACTAGTTGCGCCACTATAGTATCATTTTGTGTAATGGACAATTAAAAGGATTTTAAACACACTAAATGTGTGACTCTTGATAGGACTTTAACTTAGGTCTCCAGAGACAGTCAGTTAATATTCCAATCAACCACACATTTGTCTATTCTTATACAAGTCCCTTGAGATAATGATGGTACAAAAAGTGATATTATACAATTAACATAAGGAACTGGAGTCTGATTTTCTTTTTCCCTTGGAACTAAACAGTTCTTACTCAACTAAAACAGCACTCACATCACTACAGGATTTATGAGGATTACCTAAAGCGCTTTTTCCCATACCCAGAGTGAGTATGAGTTTCATCCATCAATGCAAGCTTGCATAAGCCCTGTGAATGACAGGCTATGCATGACTCTGAAATCCTAACTCAAGTGGCAGAAAAAATGGAAAGCGTATAGAATACAATAGACAATGTACAGATGTGCATTTTTCTCACATATAGTTGCAATCCGTGCTTTATGAATAGTATAATGAGGCCAAAAGGTATGATTTTTTTTGTATAACATAGTTCCTTTGTATGCCTGATAAACTAAAAAACATAGGAATAAGCCAAATTCTGATATTAAAGGTCTGAGAAGTCATATCTGAAACTTACTGCTGATTTTAAAGGCTTAATTCTCTTAAGATATTTTAAGTTATAGAGAAAAAAAGAGTGAGAATTAGCACTTGTAAGCCTCTGGTTCCTGGCTTTATGGCCAGGAAGTGACTTAGATGCTCCCTGGAAAAATGACGGAGAAAGATGCCCACTTCATGAGCTGCTATAAATCGCTGCAATTACGTTTGTTTCTGGAGCTATGTTGTTGATGTCTGCTGAGCATGTGGCACACTTGAAAATGCATTTAATGACATGCATTCATTTGTGAGTGCTTCTGCATCTGTCAAGAATGACCCTCCTTCACCATAGATATCAGACGATGCAAGGTGTTCAACATGACAAACCGTAGGAGATCAGACAAAATGCCTATCTAGCCTTGCTTCATCCAGTGATTAATACTAGCGTGTAGTACAGGAAAAACAAAACAAAACAAAACAAAACAAAATAAAACAAACAAACAAGAAGAAACAGCACAAATATAAAATGATCTTTCCTCTGTTATATTCTTTCAGCTATCTCAAGATACATGGATGAGACCTTTGAAAGAGGTAGAAGACACTTGAGGCTTCAGAGTAGAGACCTTTCCTTGTTTCTTCTTTTTTTGTCAGCATTGACTTTTTCCTGAGCCCTTCAGCGTATTTCAACTTTATTGCTCAAGGAAGTAGCTGCGTCAATGGAGAAAGGTTTGGCAGCGTGACCTTTTCAGCAACAATATACTCCATAAGCTGGAGAGACGGGGTAGGCAGTAGTGTTCATTCATGAGTCCTTGATCTTAAGATCCTTTGGCATTTTGTAGTTGCTTTTTCCATGGAGAAGGAAATTATACCAATTTTGGGTTCTTAACAAAACGTATGAAAGAAATACAAGCAGCCTCCTTGCTGTCTTTGAAAGAGCACTCTTAGAGTAAAGGGAGATGCTAAAAATGAATGTTGAGATTCCAAAAGGAGTAGGCTAAGAGTCCAGCCTGAGTAACATTAAAGGAGTCCTAATTTTAAGGAGTGCTGAGCACTGACCTGGAAAATCAGATTCCAACACAGATATCGAAGAGGTGGCACCAAGAATCACCAGTCAGTTTTGATGGCTGAGCCTACAAAATGGAGAATTACCAATCTCCACTACCCATAGAATTCCTAACAGCTAAAAAAAAAATTCCTATCTGCTAGACTAGATACTGGCCAGAATGCTTTCTTTTAATCATTTCTGAAAAATAAGACCCAATAAAACATAATATATTTCCTGGTAAAAAGATATTAATTGTATTTGTACCTCATTCCTTCCAGCTGGATTCAGTTCTTGCTGAGCACATCAGACAGTTTTTATTTGCTTCTTGTCATGCTAAGTAAGATGACATTTAATATTAAAAAATGGCTTTAAAAATATATAAATCTTTGCAGCTGAAAGAGGACCCACTCAGAATGAAAATCCTAGCTTTTTAAAACAAACTTACTTTCTTAAAGTATTTTCAATACAAATATCCAAAGCAATGTTTAACCCTTGCTTGCTCTTCTCCCCTCCTGATCTTTGTTCAGTTGATGCAGTATACTTGATTTAAATTCCAGTCGGTCACTTGTTGCTCGATACATTGACTTTTAAGCATGACAAAGTCCCATTAAGGTAAATAAATGTTTTAACTCCAGACCACGCTCCAGCTTTGGGACTTTATATGGTAACAGAACTGATGCATGTCTTTCACTGTGTCTGTGGAATACTGTATAACAATAAAAATGTCTTGAAAATTAAACTGACAAGCCTGGATCAGATATCCACTCTGAAATGCCATCGTTCTGCAGACTTGGGAAGCTCAATAGGACACTTTACACATCAAAAATTAATCGTTAAATGCAGTGGGAGCATAGTCTAGGCTTAGATCTGCCTAAGTTTTAGAATTTAACAGCATACTATATTGTTTGTAATAGATATATCTGATATACAACTTTTGCATCTGTCTATATTTATCATATACAGATGCAGACTTTATATTTTATTTTCATAGCTCAGTTTTCATAATAAAAATGTTTGTAGATCATATGATCTTGCAGTGCAAACAGCATACCTCCATTAAAGAAATGAGACTCCATAATTCAGCAAAATGAGGTATTTTTTGTGTGTATGAAAAGTCTATTACTCCTGAAAATTTCTTTAGACTATCCACAAATCGAATTATAGACCCTGTAACTGTAGAAAAGCTGATGAATTATGAGGGAGGAGGAGTGGTTTAGCAAACAATTCAAAAGTTTGAAATGAAGATATAGGAGATAATGCTGCATCTGGAAACCATGTGTGTTAGAAGAGGATGCTCAATCCAAGACCGGCCTTTGTCTTAGGTTTCTCTATGTTGTCCCTTAAGGTGTAAGAGACATAAGCGTCAATGTTAACTCTAGATGCAGGTAGCATTACCAGCATTTATATAATCTATGTACAAACTCAACTACAAAACAAGCTGATTGTCTCTTTCTTAGGAAAGGTCTGACTATCTGAGTACTTGCTTGCAGTGATGCCTCATTCTCTGTACTAACAGAAATCCATGACTGCGGATGTCAGGTTGGCTATTAGCCAGTTTTTCTGCTTTGAAGTCATAACTTACAAGTTAGCTTTTCCGGATTACGTACCCTTCAAGCAGCAGCTAAGATTAAATAACCAGTGTAGGTTTTGGACACGAATTTAAGGAACCATTCAGAAAGACTCCTCTAGAATAAAGATAAAATAACAAGGATACCTGTACGCAAAATGAAAATGAACTTCTCTGCCAACTTCTTACAGACTTTGATCAAACTTTCCCATATTTCCAGTTGTTTATAATTTGAAGATTTGAATTTCAGTAGACTAGTCTTGTAATGTCATCTGTATAAGGCATTATTCACAGTCTTCATTTCACGGCTGCTTTGCTCAATTAAGGCTTAGAAACAAAGAAGAAATTATTCAAATGAGCAGGAACAAATTGCAGGGATGAGAAGATACCCCTCAGGAGTTTCAAAGGAACATGAAATGAGTGATACTAACACAAGAAATCTATAGGCAAAGTTCATCATTAAAATTTACAAACACTTAAAAATCAGGCATTGGCCTATGCGAGAGACTCAAAATGTACAGTGTTTTCTGAGCATGATCTTTGGGTATCTTTTATTTCCTTTCTATTTTTTAATTTGCTATGGTTTGCATGTTCAAGCTTTTCTCTGCCACTGTGAAGGATAGAAGATGACATATTATCCATTTTTAATGAAAACACATCTCACATAATCACAAGGTTTCCAGAAACCCTTCACTATTTTAAGGCTTGAGATCAAATAGATTAAAATTGGCATCATGGAGACAGGCAAGAAGTCATCCATTTAACCCTGAGTACTCGTTGTATATGATGCATGGGGTTATAAGAGCAATAAGACTGCATGAAAAAAAAAGCTTTTAAAAAATGCAGGGCTTTTCTGTGCAGTGTTTTGCTGAATTTCCTAGCATTGGTTTGTAAGATGCTGAAAGTCCTCTATGCTCTTAGCAGCTGCTTTAAAATCTCTTTAAAATATTCCTGGATCTCCTTTATTGACCAAATGAATAACTAAGCCATCATTTGGGTATATGAGAGTGGGAAGCAGCTCGGCAGTGGTGCTTTTGGGGGACCCCAATGCGCATCACATTCTCCACCTGACAGCCTGAAAGATGACAAAAGGCTTGCTCAACAGAGAGGACTGCTACAGTTTGGGTGCTTCTACAGATCATATGGTTATCCAAGAGGCATTGGCTGAGGGACATTTCACTTACTCGAAATCTTAAAGTTTCCTCGTTTTCCTATAGTACTTCTTATGTTCTGCTTTATGTTTCTTCTAAGAAGAAATAGCAAACAAAACGTGTAAGGTACTACAGCAGAGCAAGACAGACACTTGAAAAGGGAATCATCATCAAAATGCATTGCATTTCCTTCATTAGATGCAAGAAGAGAATCCTTATACGACAATTGCACGAAGTTTTCCTTATCTCCCAGTCTTCATATGCATTTATGCTCTCAGCAAATAGCAAGGAATCTTCCTGTAAACTGGGAGCCAGGACACAGAGGTTAGATTACCTTGGCTAAGTCATTAAAACAGTTGAACCTGGGCCACCACTTGGACCACACACTTTTTCCTCACCAAGCCAGGTCGAATTCAGTTTTTGTTTCCATCTCACAAAAACAGAGATCTTTACAACTACCCTTCCACTTTAAGCTGTACTTTTAATTCTTCTCATAGAAGATCCTAAGGTTGTACCATGAGTTTAATCTGCCTTTATTTCTAGCATGAAAATAATCTGACTTTTTAAATTGACCTACTGTGATTTCTAAGTCAAAGACAAACACCAAAGGACTTTTGTTAAACCAGAGTACTTAGTTTTCTTGAAACACCCCTGCTTGGCATTTGTTTTCTGTACATAAGACCTGCTTTTCTTTTATCTCTCCCAAACAATGTGATGAAAAAGACCCTCATGCATTCAGCAATTGGGCCTTTAAAAACAAATTTTGAGTAATACGAGTTTTTACAACACACTTATATATTTATTTCTTGGATTAGTGCATTTAAGGGCCTTAAGGAGTTGAATGCTCTTTCTAAACCACATGGGGTTTTTTGGCATTAGCTTCCAAGCTGCTCTATGGCAAATAGCTAAGACTTATGAACAAAGTCACTTAATTTGAAAGTTCATGCACAGGTTACAGAAACACCGGTGGCGTGAGCAGGTTTTCTACTGCTTGCCTCTTCTAAACCCTTAAACATCTATTTTCACAATGCTCCATCCAGCCAAGGGACAAATTTGCCCCTGAAGAAAGCAAAATGCCTGCACTCTTGCTTCTCTAAGTTTGCTTCTTAAAGCCGGACATAGGTCCTGTGGCAAAACTTCAGTTACTGATTAATTCATTCTACAGGCAGCAGATATTAAGCAAGCTTCTTGCAGCAGCTCTTCTGGGAAACACTGGCATGACTGTAACACTCCCAGCTGAAATATTCTGAGGTATTTACTGATTCTCACTGCTCAGATCTGAAGATACTCCAAGTCGCTGGAGCCAAACTAGCCCTGAGGACTTGATGTTAGTGGCCAAATCTAAAAATTAAGAAAAAAGTATGTTCAGGATCAGAATTTCAGACTAAACAGGAAAAATCCCCAAACTAAAAAATTCTATTGTGGGGCACCCAGGAAGGTTTGATTAATCTATTGAAACCTTTTCAAAATCTATTTTTTTCCCCCTTAGAATTTAATTCGGCTTTTGAAATGTAGAGTATAATTTCAAAGTGGAAAGAGAAACATTTGCTTATGCCTCAAAAGAAAATTTTGAAGGATTTTTTTTCTTCTCCTAGATCTTTACTTTAGCTGAAAGTATTTTTTAAACGCAGTTCACTTTCATACTTTGGTACCACTGATGCGTTTTTTGTTAATTCCTTTTTAAGTAACCATAGAAACATAGTATTTTCTAAAAAGAATTACCCAGCTTTGGAAAATCCCTTTGGAGAACAATATAATGATGAATGTTTTCAATGAACAAAGTGAGAGGGAACTATCAGAAAATCCTGCTCCGAAGTGAACGCACAGATCAGTTCCTCACAATATCCTACTCTAATATTCAGGCTGACTAAGGACTTTGTACCTTTGGTGAAAAGAAGGATGCAAGAAATAGCTGCGTTCTAAAGTCATGGTTCATCAGTTTCCTGCAAACACCTAAGTTTGTATTTCAGTCTCTGTTTTATTATTATTATTATTGTTATTCTTTGTACTAGGTTGTTTTATCTTCCTTACGTAGGGACTAGAGCTTCATGGGTTGAACAGCTCTGATAGATTGGCAGAGATGGCTGAGCTTGCACAGACTACGTGGGACTCCTGGCAAGAATGGAGGGATCTCTGCTGCTGCTGTATTAATTCACTTATTATTCTTACAGATTCATACGAGGTGTCTGGATATGGAAAATGCATAGTCACAAAGAGGCTAAAACATAGCTTGTACAGAAAATCCCCTGGTGAAGACTATTCGAAGATTAACATTCTTTTTTGCCGTTCACTGCTAATGTTTCAACTCCATGTGGTTTCTTTAAAGAAACACGACTGATCGCTGCTTCCTTAGGCTCGCAGTGCTCTTGCCGTGGCTCTGGGTGGCGGACTGCAGAGACAGAAAAGCTAAAACACAAATGCTATCACTGTCAAAGGCAGCCTAGAGACACAATATGAAACATGCATATTTGCCACACAGTACTTGGAAATTTTAAAATGACTTCCGTATTATGGTGCTGCCTGACATTTATTCTTGTTCCCATTTCAATTCATCTTTCTTCTGCATGAGTATTAGAGCTGTGTGCACTGCACCAGATGAGGTCTTACCATTGCCTTGCACACTAGCATTAACATTTTCCTCCTTCTCTTTGGATTTCATCTGCCTTTTTCACAGCTCTGTGACGTTAGCAGGTCGTAGTCATGCTGGGAGTCTCTCATACACACAGCTGCTCTTCTTTGTTATTTTCAAGACCTTGGCATTCAACTCCTTCAGCAGAAAGTTTTAATAGCATCTTAATGGATGTTCTTACTTTTCATAGTTGTGAATTTTCCCCCACTTCTGTTTCTCTAACTAAAGGCCATCCAATTCTTTCTGTATGGCGTCTCCATCCTTCACTGTAGTGACAACGACTTCCAACTCTGTGTTGTAATATTTTATTAGACCACTCCTGGGTTTCTGTGCCAAAGGCAAAACGAAAATATTTTATGAACTTAGTCCAGGTTTGATTCCGAGAAATTCCACTGCAATGTCCTTGATCCAAGGCTTCCCATTTAGATACAGATTGTCATCTCCTGTTTAAGCAATTCTTTAGCCAAATTCCTGTTCTGGTATTATTGTCCTCAGCCCAAGAAATTTCCCCTGCGACCCAATCTCAAACACTTTACTGAAGTCTAGATATGTGACTGGACTTAGTGTATTTCCCTTATGAGAAAATGAAGTGTTTTATCAAAGGAAGATTGAAGGTCTTTACTATATGACATCTTTGATAATCTGTGTTTTTATCACATCTTCAGTTGTTCTTTTTTTGTTGTTGTTTTTAATTAGAATTTTATTTAAAGCTTTCTTTAAGCCTTGAATAATACTATTAACAACACACTGCCTTAAGTCATTTTTTCTCCTTTTAATATATATCAGCTAGCTCTTCTAACTTCCCATCATATGATAGCACTCCAAAACTGTCAAATTTGTTAAAACTCGTTCATACTAGGGCTGTCATTTTATCAGAATTTTATTTTTTATCTATTAGTTTGTTTCCAGACGTCTCTAATGGAAATGATTCTATCGCTCTTCACTTCTCAAATCACCTTAAATCACCTCAAATCAAGAACATCTAACACTTTGAGTTTTAGTTCCAGTTCAAATGTTATTTCTTATTTCCCATCCTTACTTCTATTAGTCTCTATGCCTTTATGAACATTGTCTGCACTGAAACAGGTAAATATTTACAGGGGTTTGGGTGCTGTTCCTTTAATGTCAACTTAATCTGCACGGCACAGCTCTCTCAGTTCATTCTTTGTTCCTCATGTCTCTCGTGTGGTTGAAACTTCTGTTATAGCTATTAATTTCTTTTGAAAGTGGGCCTTACTTTGTCCTTACAAGTTCGGGCCTCAGTGATGTGGCTTTTAAATTAATTGATCCCTTTCCTCACTCTTTAAAGACACTCTGCTTAACATTGTCTTCTATAATGACCATGACTTTTTCAATTACTGTCACTTCTTCCTTGTTCAGTGTCTCTGAATGATGACATCTTTCAGCCGGAATAACTGGGACTTACCAATTCACCAACAACTGCTCTCCCGTCTGTATATGGAAAATTAATCTCAAATGTACGTAGATTAAAAATTATCTATTTATATTTAAATTGATTTATGTTCCGGACTGCTGTTTTAGGGTGAACAGCTACCATATGAACACACCTAGATTGGTGTCACCAGTTCTCTGAGGGAGGACACTCATCTGGAAACCTTGAGCTCTGCTTCTCATTGGCAACAAAGAATGCTAGAAGTCCTAGGTAACTCATTTGTTTTAAGTAGGAATCAATGCCACATAATTTTCTGCCAAAAAATTGATGCAAAACAAACCCTTTTTGTGACTCAAATCCCACCCTCCTCCCTAAGCCTCATGTGGATATTTTTATTGTTGTCATAGGGCATCCCTGAATTTCTCATCTTCATCTGGCATCAGTAAGACTAAAATGATATTACAACTTGGCAAAAACAGAACGCTGCACAGTTAGTGAGTTTGAAGATGAAGGATTTCCAGTCATGGGAAACTGGAAATTGTGTACTCAGCTGTAACACAAAAAAGGTCATTAGGCCAGTTTCTGCAGTGATGCAAAAGACGGCATAAATGGTGAGTAAATGGTGGGCTTTGGTGAGTATGCAAAATGAACATAATGTTACATTCAGAAGAAGACAGTACATATTCTTCTTTTTTTTATAATACACAATATAAGGTGAGTTTGTGATTTTTTTGTTTTTGTTTACACAAACGAAGCTCTGATAATTTAATTACAGAGTTACTTTTGACCATCATTTCTGGTGAGTGTCCTAGTCATAGTAGGTTGCATATCTCTGATCAGATATTTAACCCTTCTGATAAACGGGTCATTGAAAATTACAGTTTTACAGTATTAGTGAACAAGTATTTTTTTAATTAAAATAACCCAACCTAATTTCTTTGAAAAATTCTGCTTCAGTTCTACTGGCCCACTCAAAACACTGAGGCCAGATATAAATAAAACCACTATTATTAGTGGATTATTGTGAGATTTGAGCTCATCAACTAGCCACACAGAATGCGTAATAGCAACTATTCTAAGACATTATACAAAGGCAGTAGATGGATATTTCAAGAGTACCAAAGAAACTTAGACACCTAAATATATTGACTTCTATTATCCCTTCACTAAATCTGTTTATAACCACAGAGTAATTTCCTTGCTGGTGTACACTGGCACAGTTCAGCTGAGCGGAGTGGAACTAAACAGATTTCCAAGAGCTGACAGCTAGTTCCTTACATCGTCCCCCTCCATCCCCCCGTTCTGCTTACACCACTTATCTTTCTTTGCAATTGCAGTTTCTTTTGGGTGACCTGTACATGTTGTAAGAGGAAATTCCATGTGGAAGGGTTTTTTTTTTTTTCTTTTTTTGTTTAACGTGTCTTTCTACTATAACAATTTCCTTGGCTGATTCCTCCCTTCCTCCCTTCCTCCCTACACCTGTAGTGGGTAATCTTTGTATTATTTTTTTCACATTTATGGGGGATGGGGGAGAGGAGGACATTTTAATGTTCGTTTTTCATTCACAGTACAGCATTTTTCAACGTCTCTTCCAAACACTTGCACATGTGAGTTGTTCCACTGAGACCATTACTTTGTGGGAGCAAAGGGGCTTGCAGAGAACCAGTCTTCTGTGTGTAGTGAAAAATGCTTGAAGCTGCATTATAACTCCTAGCCATTAGACTCAAATTTCTGAATGAGCTAGCTTAAAATCTAATGTAAACCCACAGATTTCTACACTTAGCTTTGATAATTTTAGCTGACATTCCTGCAATTAGGTGTTGCAAATTCAAATACTTACTGTAGGCCACGACTGTATAATCATTTTTTCACACTTGTCTCAATTCAAGAAGGGAGGAGAAATCAGATTGAAAATTACTGATTTCTTTAGTGTTTCCTAGCACTCTTTTGTTTCTTCTTTATATATCAAACTGTCATTAGAAGTAGTAGGAAAATGTTAAAACAATCAAAGGTGATGAATATCTTAGCAGTAATGTAGCTATTAGTTGTTATGAAGCTGTTAAAAATGTTCTGACATGCAAAATTTCAGTATTAATCTAGCAGGCTTAATTAAATAATTTTGCAATTATTTATTGTAATTCAAACAACTTTTGTATTTACACTCGAGTTAGATATTTACTAAATTTTGGGAAGCCTATAATATATGTTATGAGTTACAATGTATAATTATATGAATCCATACAGAATTAGTTAATTTGTACTTGAAATAACGGAGGCATTAAATTCTCCCGTGTTTGAAGCTAGTAAGAAAACTGCGAAAGGTGAACTATTAAGTCTGATGGTGATTGTGTTCTTGGAGCATTAATGCTGCAATTGAGTTTTTGCACAGTGACTTGCTTTAATCATTCTTAGCAGCTAGGTCTTGAGTTGCTTAACATGAGTTTAGATTATAAGAGTATTAACACAGCAGTATGTTGCACTGTCACTTTTGGGAACCATGAAATGAAACATGCAAGTTACTGGATTCGTTTGTAGGCACATGGGAAAATTTCAGCACCACAAAAATCATTCTCTTGAGACTGAATAGTTAAGACTTTGATATTTTAACCAAAATAGAATAAACTCTAAACGATTCATTAGAAGTCTGTTTTGCATTGGAACTTGTGTCAGAAGAAGAGCCTTGAGAGGGTGAACATGAATTTAAGTTTTATGTCTGTTGTGTGTATTCATACTGCAAAATCCCAAGTGAGCACTGGGATCCTGCTAACATATCTGTGTCCTCGTATCAATCATTCTAAGAGCAAAATAATTTTTCTTCTTTCTCAGCCTGTAGAAAGAGATTTCAGAATAAATCAGGGCACTTCCTAAACTACAGCATATGCATTGTATTAAACTACAAATCTGTCTACAGCTTTTCCGGGCGACCTAGGGACTTTCTGAATTTGATATTTTTTTCCATTTATTTATTCAATTTTTAACTCCTGCAAACTTTTGGCATCCACAACTGCCTGTTACAGTGTGCTGCGCTGCACAGTTTAACTCTGTGCTGCGAGAATAGGTGCTTCCTTGTCTGTTAGAACCTGACATTCGGTAATCTCACTGATGATTACTGCTTCTTGTATTACAGGAAACGAAGAATAGTTGTGACCAAGAGTATCACAGCTAAACTGTGCATTGTATAGGTGCAAACAAGTACCTCAAGGATAATTGCTAACTGCTAAAGTAGAGCATCAGCAGCCTCACTGCTTGCCTTTATGTCAGCACCTCACCCAGAAATATTGTCTGCTCATTTTCTAGAAGCAATCCGCTTTTTAAATCTTAAACCTGTGACACTGATCATGACCTTCAGTTTCACATTCCATTACTTCACAGTAAGTTGACGTGTGAGCAAAACAATCTGTTCCTCTACAACATCCTCACTCTGAACTACGACATAACTGCCTGAAGAGATTGAAGTCTTGGGTCTTAGGCATGCTTAGAAGGAGGTAAAAAGAAACATCTATAAAATAGATGAAACGATTTTGAGGTGTGTAGTGGAGAAGACGCAGGTGGCTGTTTTGGCAGTGGTCTCTGGATGTTCTCTGGGGTATGGCCTAGCTGATCTGCTCACAAAGGCCCATACCAGCTGGGTCAGCACTGCAGACCTGTCACTGATTTGTATGAACACACACTCAGAATCATTTACAGATTGTCCAGCCTTGCAAAGAGGGAGCATGTAGCAGCTGTGAGTAGTACTCACTCTTAGCTAACATCTCCCCTGCCATTTTCATCCCTGCTGGATTTGTTCCACTTGTCATTGTAGCAGAGGGCTACAGGCAGGATGGAGAGTCCTTAGAGTTTCATGTGTCTGGTAATGGTTCTGCTCTTCCTTATCTGAGTATGTCTGCCAGGTTACCTGCGACAAATCTCTGTACACTGCTATGTGTAAGTAGCAGCATTACATTTCCCTGGAAATGTTCAAAATGTATCTATTAATATGATGAATTTTTTTTTTCCCTACCTCTTTCCCAGGTGTTTATTAACCTAGTTGTTCAGGACAGTTTGGAAAAAGCGACTGTTTCTGGTAGCGGAACACCACATTATGAAACTTGAGGAGATGCCAGTTTGCCATGAGAAAGGTTATGACATGATTTAGATTGGAGTTCTAGCCAACTTGAGTATTAATCTGATTATCAGCAAGGCTTCTTCTTCCTGCTGCATGTTATTGCTGAGAACTTTAGTTGTCCCTCCTAGTACCTAAACAGTCAGGATATTTAGTAACCCTACTTAATAGCCCATCCTTAGTAAGTTAGGATACTTAGTATTTAAATAGATTAGGTAGCTATATTCTGATCTCAGATCTGCAAATTCTGGAGAAAAACAAAGTTGATTGATTATTTTGTCTCTCAGGCTGGTATTCAGCTGACAGATTATGAAACCTAAATTTAGATATCTACATGTAGGTGCCAGATTGTAAAACTGTGTGTGAGTTTGCCATTGTAACTACACATCCAGATGTCTCGGATATTCTAGCGCACCTCAAATGACACCAAATTCCTACATTTAAGTAACTGTATTGAGTTCAGGTTATAAAGAACGATTCAGATTATCCTAAAATAGACAAATACATTAAGCTGGCTAATGTTAGTTTCTTTCTAGGCTCCATAATTTTACTGACTATATTGACAATGATGGTAACCTAGGCATGGAGATGCACGCATCTCAAGGTATCAGTTGGTTACAAACCAATTACAAACCTATAGTCTCCTCATGGAGAGACACTTCTAGGCCAAAAATCATCCCACCCTACTGTAAGTATATAAGTGAGTGGGATGTCTCATCTGCAGGTATCTATCTCTCTCCACTGGCTGTAGCAGAATGCTGGGCAATTCTGAAGGGTTCTACCCCAGGTTTTAGTTAGTTAAAATTAAATAAGATATATCCCAGCATTAATTTCTTAAAAATAGGATTTCTATGATCATTTGTAACTAATTGTGCTATCACCCAAGGTTCTCTTTTCTGTCCATGCAGTCCCATCTCTGAATGGCAGGTTGTATTGTAAATACATTGTAAGCAGGAGTTCCCATAAGTTACACAAGAAGGTAATAAAATGGCCCTGAAAATTTGTTGCAGATGAATGGTATGATATTACGGTTCATGCACAGGGCCAGATACTTAGAAATCTGGAGCTGCATAGTGCCTGTCCATGGCTAGGCAGGCCAAAGTCTTCATGAGTCCTCAAAGACAGGCATCGCACTGTCTTCCAATATAAAGTGACTATCCAGCAGTTCCAACAACACATCGTATGATTTAATTTGGCACATAGGCCTAAAGATAAATTTCAGAACCGGACTTGCTCTTTGAGAAAATTAGATTTAATATTCAATATTCATATTAAATATTCAAGTATATTCAATATATGTTTCCATATAATATATATATGATAATACTATGGACAATGTGGTATTTAAGAGAAAAATTGACCCTTCCAGTTTGTGTATTTTATTATGATAGTTATTGTTATCTTATTGTTGCATGCTCACATACAATTCTACAGCATTAATAATCACGAAAACGTAATAATTCAAATCAGAAAGATTAGTAAGGTTAGAGAGCAGCATGATAAAAATTTATGGCTTATTTACAAGAAGACAGAAGATTTTTTTTTTTTTTAGGTAATGAGCATTGTATCCTATCATTTTAATACCGCTCTTAGCATCTGAAAATACATATGCAACATGATGGAGTGCTAGAACATAATAATGCTCCTAGAACATTTTAAGAACATTGAATAAAAGCACTGAGTTAGGTAAGTGAAAGCATATTTTCTAATTTCTTCTTTGATATTTTATAATGCTTCCAGACATTCTTGGGCAACAAATTATTTATACATACATATTTATACATACATATGCATACATACTCATTTTGAGTGAAAAAAAAGTTGTTAAAGTTGTGTTCTTTTCCTAAAAGGTCCATCTGCCTTTGTACAAAAGGGCAGAACACAGTGTTTACAGATACAGTACTTGAAAGCCTGTGGGTTCTGGTCTCACAGTCTTTCCCTAGAAGGGTTTCAGGGTGTGATAATCATCCTCACTTTCTTTATAGTGAAATGAGAAATATTTAAAATTATTTTGGTATCATATGGGTCAGAGTGTGAAAGAGAAACTGCTTGTTTAACATTTCGTCACCTATACTACTTGAATGTGGGCTGCAGAATGGGTCCTAGACTGAAGATGAGCGTAAAGGATAGTTCAGGCTAACTAACAACAGTCACTAGGATAGTTCTTGGATTGAAGATGTTTTTGGAAATGGCTGCTTCAGAAAGTGAGTGGTGTTTGATTAGTGTTACACTCTGTTTGCACATGTCACCTACTGACAGAAGATTCCTGTGCTGCAACAAGACTTTGCATATAACAGCTTTATCTTCATTCTCCCTTTATCTGATAGAAAGAGATAGTTTTTACATAACAGAACTGTTAATTATTTCTTGACAAGATTAATAGGGCCTTGTTTTGACATAATTAGAGCAAATTCCATTACTTCTGAGGCTAAAGCTGTGCTAGAACAGAAGCTGACAAGACTTATAGGTAAACATAGATAAGAAAATGCCTAGTAAGCAAATTTAGGTTAGGAAGATTCAATACAGCTATTCGGACAATAGCTATGTATATAGCAAGCACTCACTGAGAAGAGGATGAACAGTTTTTCATAGAGCCATAATGGAGTATGATATAGTGAGCAGCCACTATATCTCAAAATGAGCTCGAAATTGCCTGGCTGAATTCTTTAGCATTGCAAGTTTGCATATTAAGTATTGGAAAGAAAGCAAGTTAGGCTGTCCATGGAAAAGAAAAGCTTCGATAAGGCTAAAAATCTGCTTTTGAACATCTATGTAAAAATGTCATTTGCCTGACTAGGTTATTTGAGTGACTAGAACCTAGCAGAAGAGATTTGTAGGTAAGTTAGAAAGAGGAGAAACTGCTAATCCCCTTTAAAACATAAAAATAATTGTTTATGCTCTAATGATCATTGTCAAGTTCCAGAAGAGCAATGCAAGACGAGTCTTCATTTAATACTTCTCTGTCACTTGGCAGCTCTCACTGGTGAAAATGGTGGCTTCAGAAGTATAAGTAAGGTGAGAATTAAATACAGAGAAATCAGGGACTCAGTGTACACTCCCTGAATTAAATACACATGGCTTAAAAATAGATACTGAGAACATTAACGAGTACCTGAGCTTTGGTCTGGTAAAAGTATGTCTTTAAAATTCTACACCAAAAAAAGTGCTGCTAGCAATGGTCCAGTGTTCATTGACATTAAGAGAAACAGGCATCACCCAAATGTTTTATTGATCCGAGAAAAGCTGCATTCGGGTTTAGACAGTTGAAACTTTCTAAGTCTAATCTATTGCTTTATAATGAAGTAAAAGAGAGTTTTTGAATGTTTAAAAGTATCTCTATGTTAAATGCATTTGGAAAGTGCCCATTCCAGACCCATTTCTAAATCTAACTAGCCTACACACAAATTGCTTATGCTTCTCTTCCATGATCACTGCTTACTCCTTACATCTGTGATAGGCCATCTGTTTCTAAATGGCTGTAAAAATGCTTTATATCCATAAAACATTACCATAAAAATCAATTTTATTCCTGAGACATAATTACCACACACGTAGTTATTTACAAGCTGTTCTCTATTGTGCACATAAAAAATATAGGGTATGTATAATGCAATATTTGAGATGAAATCTCAAAAAGTGAAATCCTTTAGGTACAGACAGGGACAGCAGGATGATGATTGATTTCTGTATGAGAAGTCTGAATGGATTAAGCCTATTCATCCTGGAAAAATAGAAAACTAAAGGGGGGATTATGACAGAGTGCTGTAAAGCCATAATTTGTACAGTTCTAAACAAAATTGACTGCTTCATGAAAGAAAGGAATGAAATCATTCATGAAAATTAATGAAATCACTGAGGGATTTTTCATATAAATATGTCACGTCAAGCTTAAGGAGTCCATTAGCCATGAGTAAGGTCTTGGAAAATGATATAGGATGAAAGTACCACCTGCTTCTCTATTCTTATCATTTCCTGTGATTTCCCACTGTTGGAGACTACCTAGTTTACTGCCTCGTATAGATGGGTCATTGACCTGTTCCAGGACTGTTGTTCTTAGGATCTAGGAAGATTTGTTATTTTCTTTTTTTGACTTAGAAGTGGCATTCACTGTGTTAAACCATGAAAGGCCTCCCCATTCAGATAAGGTATGAAGGATGAAGTTTAAGCAGGAAAAAGTCAAAAGTGAACTCTAATTTTTAACACTCTGGAGCCATAAAGCTGTGGATTAAGCAAAACAAAGCCATCCTGGATATGGACTGTTTTGTAGGCCAGATATGTCCTTGGGAACTAGCATGAGCAGATGGCTACTGTGCATTGATGCCAACAGAGGAAACTGGTCATTTAGAAAAGCTTCCTCCTGCCCTTCTTCCCAAGTTTGCTACCATGCTGTTTAGATTTCAAGGGAATCTGAACATCTGAAAAGTCCCGATTTTTCATCCCTGAACAAAGAGATGGCTCTGACCACTTGACTATAATAGCTTATGTTTCATTTTGGGTTTAGTGATGCAACATGAGCCACCTCACCTGGTGCTTTAATCTGAATGCTAGAATAGTGCATTTGGTTTAGAAGACAAGAACAAAGGAAGTGCCTTGAGAGCGTGGAGCTAAGCAGTAACCACATGTAACATTTCTGAAGTAGAACCCTTTTGTAAAGCCTCAGACTGACCTCCTTCTGGAAGGAGAACACACTCTTGTACAAATGGATTTCCTTCTCTTTTAACTTCAGTACAACTTTCCCTTTCTTGAACTTATGCGATTGTACAGAAAGTTTGGTATGTGAGAAATGCAACTCTGAGTTTCAGATTTTAAACATTTCCCCTCTCTTTTCTTCCAAGCCTTGTTTTTAATCACATATATGAAAAATCTACTATATTTTTTTCTTTTAAGCGTTCAATACCTTATATTACAATTTTGAGAGCATATCCTTTTCTCCTTAAAGGTTGATAAAGGAGCATGCAACTCAATTTGAAGCATTGTGCACCAGGAAGGTCCTTATGCTAGTTGAAACAAAAACAGATTGCCCCACTTAGTATTCACAAATACCAAAAAGAAGACCGGTGAGATCCAGAAGGCAATTTGGGCATCTAAATATTATTTTAAGGATCCCAAGCAATCATTTAGGTGCTACTAACATTCATCAAATTCCCACCTACCTCTGTAGGTACATTAAGTGCCTAATTGAAGAGATTACAGAGTTAGTCACAAAGATTAACTTTAGTCTTTTGGTGTTTTTTCTAGCTTTAATGGACAGAGAGAAACCTCTGCAGGCTGACTGAAAATGCCTGCATTAAGCTTCTGCTCTGAAATGCCTCTTTTTAGTTAGAACTGGTGGGGGGGGGGGGAGGGAACCCTTTTTAAGGATGCTAGACTCCCTAAAGTTATCCTTTGTGGTTTTTTCCACATAGTTTCCCATGTGACATTTAAACTGAGAGACTCCAGAGCAGAACAAGGATCCCAATCTGTGTGTAAATCTTAGCCTGTCCTAGCTCCACATGAAAGTGGGATTTAAGCACATCCCAGGCATCTCCCACAGCTTGTTTACTGTGGAAAGATAACTAAGGCACAGGCTGGCTGTCATCCGTGGTGAACTTTAATGAGGTCTTTGTTCTGAAACACGTCAGGGTCTTCCACTGTGCAGAGCCAAAGGTCAGTTTAGATGCAGCCGCAGACATTTGAATTTTTGTGGCGGCAAATGCCTATTTTGAGGATGTCCAGGAGCAAGGTGTTAACCTCCTGAAGTTTAACTTCATTCTCCTGGATGTTCTCATCTTCCTCTCTTTCTTAGCCTACCTGCATGACCTGACCCAGTAGACCTGCTTATAGCATGTTTAGTTCCATACAAGAAACAGAATATATTTATTTTTTAGTTTACATATGATGCTATATTGTATTATGCTATATTATAGTATATTATATTATAATAATATAATGTATTATGTTATTATATATATTATAATTTATATTTTTTTATTTCAATATATTTTAGGATACAGAAATTCTTCTTCCATCTGAGATTAAAACCTTTTCTGTATTAAATATTTGAATATTCATTTGAGCAGCAAATGGAGCCTATTATTTTGTACAATCATATCCGCATCTTTGTTAAAATTAGCTAAAAGGTTAACTGAGTCATAGGGAGATTTGTATTCATGGTTTTTCTTAAAGAAAATCTGTTATCTGTATAAATTAAATATTTCTTTTAAAATTCTCTTAAAAACTGGAATTGTGGAGAAAGAGTTTTTAACTGGTTTTAACAAAAATTAGGATCTTTTTGAATAGTAAAAATCACTTTTTTTTTGGTATAAGAGAAAGTATCCTGATACCCTGAAACTGATCTTTGAAATTATTGGGGGCAAAAGAGCAATCTCTTCCTCAGCACTTCCTAGGTCTGAGAGCTGTCCTTAAAACCTTCAGACCCCTCCCAAGCCCTCTCCTTCCTCACCAATCCTAAGCCCGTTACTTCCATAGCGGGTCTTCCTCCCCGCTGCCCCTTCCTGGGTCTCGACTGAAGATGCAAGCAGTCTCCCTCGGCAGGCCTGGGAGCTGCCGGCGGCCCGTGGCTGCTCAGCAGCCAGCGCAGCCTGGCCTCGCTCTGCCTTGCACGCTGACCAGATGCGGTGCTCACCACCAAGCCAACCACGTAATTAGTGCGGGGCAGGGTGAAAGGGGAATTTTAATAGTGTAATTTGGTGGACCAAATCTAATTGATGATTGTGAGCTGTTTGTGAACCGCACGGTGCGCGCATCTGGACTAGCTGACTTCTCAGTGTCCTTTTCACTCTTTTCTATTATATTGACCCCGAGGCAACCTAACCTCTGATGTTGCCATGAGCAACCCTGGTGATCGGAGAACAGATCAGCCCTCTCTGCTATCCTCTGAAGATTAAATTTTCTCCCTTCTTCCTGTTTATCCCATATTTTTATTTTCTATGGTGAGTAGGACATGAGGTCTTCAGGCAAAATGGAAACTCACGCCTGCTCTGTGGAAGGGAAGGCACCTCTGGAGGCTCGGAGGAGGCTCTGAAATGGCAGCAGGATTCGTGAGGTCGTCTGGAACATCCGAGGATGGCCCTAAGGATGTAAGAGAGATCACAAAGCTGGTTTGCTTTAGGAAGGGATAGGGAAGGGATAATCTCTTGATCTCCCCTTTTAAGAAACACAGAACAAGCAAAACCAGTCGAAGAAATAACCTATCAAAACACAGCACAGGACATTTCATTCTCTGCCTTGGCAGAAGACAATGGCAGAGATGCACTGCATATGAGCTGTTCATCGTATCTGGAAGTGGGTATGAAAGTGTTGTCAGTCGTTTTTCATTGCACAAAGCTATTTTGACAAAACCAGTATGTTTAAATACAACGTTACACTGTTTCCAACACGAGACGCTTTGATCTGGAGAAATGAACATTTCAATTATCACCACATAAAAAACGTCCTTAGCAAACTGCTACGCTTTTTCATCCTGTATGTTAGTTTTGGCAGGGCATATCACACATTCTTGTAAGTAACACATATGTAATCGTGTAAAAAGTAATAATAAAAATGAAAAAAAAAGTGGAAAACTCTGAGAAAAGAATTCTGGGATTGATATTTTGAAGTTTTAGTCAGGTCCAGCAATGTCCTTTAATCTATTCAGTGTATAGTTACATATACAGAGAAACTTTCTGCCACTGTTTTTCCACCTCAGTCTCTTTCTTGAAGCTTGAAAATTATAACTGAATTTATCTTCTACCAGGTTTAGATCCTGAAACAAACCTGCTAAAGAGGCTTCTTCTTTAGGGAATCTGCTCCTGTGTTGATAGTGAGTTGTTATATATTTTAAAATTTTATATATACTGAACTTCCCTCAGATGCATTTGCTCAATTTCCTAGAGTTTGAATAGCTTGCTTTGTTCTTTCTCACATCTTTTTCCTACAATTTACTCTAATTCAGCTGATAGGCTCACTAACTTACGCCTGAGAGTAAAATCCTCTCAGAGATTTATTTTCATACAGTGGAATTACATGTCCTTTATGTGCATAAATTTAAGATATTCAAGGATCCTCTTTCTAGACTTTTTCTTTTTCAAGGTAAAAAATAAACTTATCTCTTATTAGCAGTGAGCCAAAAAGTTGTCATGTTCTCATTGTGATCACACATCATGAATTTTTAAGGTTTTCAATAATAATCTTAATGAACAAGTCAGGGAATTAGCTGGCTGTATAAGTGACTGGGATCAGGTCACTTAAAGGGTAAGACAATCTTAAAATTAGTGAGGCATTGGGGAAGGTTATTCAGAACTTTTCAAAACGTGTATATTGAGATATTCAGGAAACCTTCTTAACTACATCTTTTGCTGTAGAGAGAAGGTTTCCCACTGGCTGCAAACTGGCAAACCATCCATATATAATTTAATTTGTTTTGTATAAGCTTACATATTATTTTATTTGGAATAAAAGACAAAAGTTTTCAGGGCTTCTCAGCAAGTCTCTACTTTCTTTGAATTTCTGCATTTTGGTTATGCACAGCAGGATAAATATATGGAGAGTTTGCTTGACCCTTTGACTAAAGGAGATTGACAGTGGGTTGGAAAAACACACATCTGCAAATATCACTTCACTAGGTTTGTAGCTGTTAGTTCCCTGTAGATCTAAAACAAAATTCTAGTGGAAAATTGCACCCCTTGATATAATTCCTTTAGTCAAGAAAGTCAGTGGTGTTGTATAAGTGCAGCTGATAATACCCGGTTACGAAGAAAATAATGTGCAAAGTGTGCAGGGGTGTCTTTCCCTCTTGTGGCTGCTGAGTCGAAAGATGACAACTTACTGCTGCCACCAGCGACTGGAAACAAACTGTGGGCTTAGCTGGTGGGAGGATCACTCAGAAGCCATTTTTCAAACTCTACTAGCTTTTGTTTTCATCAGAAAAACAAAATGGGCATCCTCCTACTATATTTAAAATATGATTTTTTTGTTTTTATTTTTCTATATGCTATATTATTACTAATCAAGACAGAAGAGTAAGTGCCCATATGAGAAAAGTACCCATCTGAGAAGATTTTTGTATGTTTGCGTAACAAATAAAGTTTTACTCTCACTAGTGGTTCCTTTTTATGTTCCAATGATCTATGGTAAAAATTCGGAGCATTGTATACATGTGAGTGTGAGATCATATGAAGATAAAATGTCAAAAGGTAAAACTGAGATTGAGGCAAAATTGAGATACAGTGTGGATTTGTTTGAGAAATAGAAGCAAAATAAAGCAAATATAAGATCAAAGTGGTATGGAACAACAACAACAGCAACAAAACATTTTGGACATGAACACCTAAGAAATGCTTTTATATGAACAAGAATTAAATTCTAAACCCAGCTGATCTCTCAAAACTGATTCTTTCAGTTCACAGCTTGAACAGGATCTGTGTAGAATGAAGGCGATTCAAATCCCAATTTATTAATTAGGATGAAAAGCCAAAGGCTAAAATCATTCCAAGGAAGTTAAAAGCTTAACATGATAAATACGTTTCTGAAGTTCACATTTCCATTTGTTCCATTAGAAAAAAAAAATTCACAGCTAAATGTTGACGCTTTTAAGACATTTTATGGCTTTCACTTCATGTGTCAATGGGGTCTGCCTAAAGCTGATACAAATTAACCATTTTGTATTGAAAACGAGCTCTCTAAAGTTGTGACTAGCAACACAGAAGACTAACATGTTTTATATACTTGCAATCTAATCTGTTCTTGCAATGGAAAATGAGTAATTTATAATATTTCTTTAGTAAATCATTTCACCACTTGGTTTTTGTGAGAAAATACAGCACATTACTTGGCCTAAGTGGTAGGATATTGTGAAATACACAGCAGAGTTCATACTTTCAGTCCAGTGCAATGCTTCAGCAAAGCTCCACCGAGGTCACTGCTGCTGCAACGAATTACATCAGCCAAGGATCTGCTATTGAACTGAGCTGTGAATTTAGTGTGCAATGTATGTGCAGCAAAAAATGGCCCTGCTCATAATGAAAAAGTAGGAACAAAGGCTTTGGTCCCTGGTCAGAAAAATTCTAGTTCTACAACCAACAAATTTTGCAATTATTGTTGATGTCAGTGGGTTCAGGACTCAGTCCTCACTAAGCCAGACTAGATATTTGTTCTGGAGTATTTTGCTTTTATGTCCCCATGATACAGAAAATAACATAGCTTACGGGTCATAGAAAGGGCAAAGTGATATAATGAAACACAGAAATAGATCATTTAGCATAGCTACCTGGGAGACCAAAAAGAACAACGAAAATTCCCAGAAAGCTATTGTTCATGTTGGCAGAAAGATTTGATGTGAAAAAAAGAAAAATCACAAACATTTTCTTTCTAGTTTCTAAATAAAAAAGTATATTTGCTTCAATCAATTGCAAGAATCTAAGGTACCTCAGTAAAATCCATCCTGATTCCAGTAATGTAAAAACTACACTACTGTTCAAATAAAGAGCTAATCTTTTCTTCAGCCTGGCTCTAAAAGATGCCAGTTTTTTCAAGTTTCAGAAGAAGATGCAAGAATCCTTCTAATGGACACATGTAGAATAACCTGCTATAAAAGAAGTTCACTTAGGAAAATGTATGCCACTACTGAATGGGACCCTCATTGAAAAATAGTAGAACTGAACCCCAAGTTTACTTTTACACATCATCTTTCAAAACGTATATCAAACTATGAACCAAAATAGTTAATACCATTGGGTAGTATCAGTTAAGAAAAATATGTGTGATTTTATAGTACAGTTTTCTTTACATATTGGTGAGCTTATGTCTGCCAGAACATTATCTGTTCTGTGCAGAACATATGCAATATGACAGTTGTAAATTTAATTGCATTTTTTTTCTTCTTGAGCGTTCATGGACAGGATAATGTACTTTAAGGAAATACTGTGAGACTAAAAATTAGAGGTCAATAGGTCTAGTTGGCTATAACTAAGTGAATATTCTATATTTAATTAAGTGACTGATCCTGAGAGAAAACTCATCTGGTGTTTCCACTGACCTGAAGACGTGACTACTCAAGTCTTTTAGAATCACTCCCTAAAAGTTAAGACTAGCAATCAAAGAACATATCCTGCAACCCAATAGACCTAGATTCAGGCCACCACAAGGCTTAGCCTCCCTTGTTTTGCAAAGTAGTAGTGAAATTTGGCTGGTTCTGGCTATTTCCTCTGTAGGCTTCCTATCTTGCCTTAACTTTTTGTGGACTTTTAACCTGCCAGTGTTCTCCTTGGTACTGCACAGGTTCTGTGGATGTACAAAGGCCAAAAGAAGGAGTGGCCTGTGACTAGAAGTGACCGTACCCGCTGTCCTAGGTTTATTATCACGGGAAGGAATAATGATGACATTCAGGGGCTACGGTGCTCCTGACTTGAAAAATGTCTTGCGAGCTCTTACCCATTTGCTGCAGTGGTAACTATGGCAAAAGGGTGCTGACGGTCTTGATACAAGGGGAATTTCTACAGCACTCTGGGGGACTTGTAGTGCAGTGGTTGCAAGGCAACAGTTCCCACCCTCATCGGTGGCTAGCTGTGTGATTCACATGATTCTTCCAGCTACCGTGGCTTTCAGTTAGTCCTTCTAGATTTGACTTAGACATTAGTGCATCCCTAACCCACCTGCCTTAAGCAGTAGTGTGTTCTTCTGCATATCCTTCTTTCTCACTTTCAATACTATTTTCACTTTGCCCCACCTATTCCCTGGTGTTTGAGCAAAGTAGATTGTTGACAAACAAAACAAGGGACACAGCAAGTCCTAGACTGAAAAAAAGCAGAGTGTTAAAGACTGAACCTCCGCAATTTTCTTGTGTTTATATGTTTCCTGTGGATTAGCATGTAAATTTGGCTCTCTTGACTATCTCTGAATGAGAGTAAAATATAAAATTCTGTTTCTAGAGGGATCTTTCTTTGTCTGTTTTTGTCTGTGCTTGTTTTACATTGAAAAATGATTATAATGATTTCTCCTAAGTCTTTTTTCTCTGTAGGGTTTTCAAAACCTCTCATTGTTATATCCCATAAATAAGCTTGACGTGTTAGCTGCTTCTCTAGATGGACACGACTTGATTCTTATGACCACATATGAAAGGAGTGGAACTGAACGTACCATCAACCCCAGGTGAAAGTCATGGGCATTGTTCGTTACAAAAACATCAGCTCCATGCCTGGTTTGCTTTTTGCCTTCTCAGTGGTGTGGTATCCCAAAACTGGGCTTACATTTTTCGGTGAATTCCAGGCTTACAGTTATGGAAAAGGAAGAATGTGTCTCTGTATAAGCATCCAAGGATATTGCATAAAACCATGAGCATAGAACCCATTTCTGCCGCAGCCACCACAAAACCTGAGAGTAAGTTGCCGTAGCTCCCTCAGAAAACCACCTAGATGCCTGCCAAATCTGTTTTCCTTTATAGTTTAATTCCAGATTTAATAAATATAAAGAAAAGGTCATCAAATGAACAGAGACTATGTAATTTACAATTAGAATATGTAACTGGTGTTTCATAAAATATGGATATAGTTATGTCTCTGCACTGAATTGAAAGAACCACAAATATTGACAGCTTGCACCTGCAATATAGATTTATTGGAGTTTTAAAAACTTAAAATACAACATTACACGTACACAAAGTGTATATTCCTTAGCTATGATCCTCTTTTGAAACTTAGCTCCTAAACAGTGTTGCCAAAAGAAACAGCTTTTGTGCTTTCAAACAGCCAATATCTTATAAAGCCAGGAAGATGAATAATGTTATGTGTAAGGGATGAATAAAAATATCAAAGATCTGAAGTTCCAAACAGGCTCTGCAGGCCAAGAAAACTGTATTAAAATTCACCCTGAAGAAAATAAAAGCAAATAACAAGGGGAATGAACCTGAGCATTTAGTTTTTCTGCTGCTGAAAGTTGGTAAACGATCCTGAGACAGAATTTCGCAATCAAATTTCCTAAGATTCTTGAAGCGCATTGTTACACTTGGTTGATTTATTGACAATAAAGTTATGGGGCTATGGTTTGTGAAATTTTATGTTGAATGGGTAGTTTTATTGTTATTGGAGATTGACAGCATTTAGAGCCATGCTGTTGAATTCTGCTGTTGAATTTGAGGGGGAAGGGGACATTTTACCCTTGCCGGTAGAAAACTAAGATTTCATTCATAGACCAAAGCCAGAAGAAAGATTACGATAACTCAGACTGACCGCTTTCATAATTTAAGCTATAGAAACACGCACAAATTTCTGCTTGAGTTAGCACCTAATAATTCAGCTGCATGAATGCAATTCCTCAGTGATCTCTAGAGCTATATCAGTGTACAACTTAAATAAAAATATACATTCCGAAATTTATGTAAATGAGGGAATTGGATCCAGCATTAATCAGTAAAGGCACATACTGCTTTTAAACCCTCTCCCCAGTAAAATATGTGGGTGAAAATTTCCTCTCAGTTCTTCAAAGCAGTTGCCAATTCAATCTACTTTCACTTATATTTTTGTAAAGCATAAATATTGATACCATAACTAAAGACTTCAGAAAGAGTTAGATCTACTTTTCAGATGTTATATATATGCACAGGAAAAGTCATTCTTTTTCCAAGCTACATCCGATTTTAATCAGGAACTAGCAACTGACCATCAGAAATGATAGGAAGAAGAATTACAGTATACACAAAAAGGTCACATGCAGGTTAGTTATGAGTGAGATTCATCTCATCTGATTTTACATATATGAAGATTAAAGTTTTGAATATGAACTAGTCATCTTAGGTTGCCTTTGTGGGGCAACCTTGAACCTCAAGAAGAAAACATCTGACCTCTCTTAGAGAGAGATCACATTCTCTGGAGGTAACTATTTCACTTCTTTGACTAATAAGGAGTCTCAGATGACTAGATCATAAATGTATTGCTTTTAGTTCACGCTTGCATGGTTGGGTATTCTATACTACCAAGAAGTATCCCAAAAAGAAGAACAAAAGAAAAACGGTCATAAACTAGAGAATAAGAGACCTTGGAAGTGAGGAAACAAAAGTGCATTTTCATCAGTATTTTTAAAAATGCCTTATTCAATCAAAATATTCTGTTCTGTTTCATTATTTTTTTGGTCTGTTCTGGAAAAAGGTTGCTTTAATATGAAGTGATTCTGGCACTAGTCCTTGATGTTGCAATATACGTATTCAAAGAATGTAGGAAGCTGGATCGGTCTCTGTCCCCCAGTCACATAAGTTACAGCTTGGATGTATATTAATGCTCTTTATGACCTTGCAGATGTTTCTACTGTGAGCAATCACTTCATTTGTTTCCTTCTTCTTGCTTTTTTTTATTTGTGTTTTATTGTTTTCTGTTGAAGCCCAGATTTTTCAATTACATTTTCTGACTGTCTCAGCAAAGAAGTACCCACACAGCATGGTGTGATTTTCAGTCATTCTTGACATCTGTCTTATACAAATATAGAAGAGCTATAGACGCTCCCAGATAAACTCAGAGGTCACCAAGTATTTTTAGGTTTTCTTGGACGTAACAGGGAGTTCCCTTACATACATCTGGATCTGCTCTATTTTCTGCTTTTGCAGATAGCACATTCATATCTGGTAAGCGGACTACAGGGTCTCATGTATTTGGAGACCTTCGCATTTATGAAGGGATTCCAAAATGATTTGCTGTTGTACCTCTGCTTTCCAAAAATCAGGATGATGAACCATACTGCTGCAAAGGGGTTCACTCTAACACTACTTTAAAAATCAGTCATCTTGATAATGATCACTGTTATTAGCCATTGGAATAATTTCTTTAGGGATCAAATGATTTCTCTTTCTTGTAGTTACTTAAATCAGGATTGGCATTCTTTCTCATGCATCTGTCCTAGCTCAGCAGAAGGCTGAAAGCTAGACTCTGATCGTCCAGTGAAATTCCTGAGTTAAGTCAAGTATAAGTGACCAGACCATATTCTGGGCTTAAAATCTTTTTCTTTATGACTCTTTACATAAGCTAAATCTTTGTTATCCGACTAACACTAATGTGTAGCCGTTGAGCAACCTAGACTGCAATAATTAAAAAAAAAAAAAAAAAAAGGCATGGAAATATGTCTACCGATATCAGTGAGAGAGGATATTAGTTAGTTAAGCTTCACTTTGATGCTTTCTCTTCCACAAATCTGATCAACAATTAACTACGGAAAAATAAAGCTGGTAGCTTAATTTTATTTCTAAGCTGAACAAAACTGTGAAAAGTACCTGTTTTGTAACAATTGTCATCTTTCTTTTTAATCTAAAACACTGCTTTCCTTTTCTATTATTTCTATTTATGTTTCTTTGTGAACGGAGAGTACCTGGAGCTATGCATTGGATTGGTAGATACAACAATTTCCACCTATGAACACAGTTTTTGTACAGATCTATTTTTAAAAGTATTCACTCATTGCAGCTTCCTTTCTGTGGTCTCAGGTTCTATTTTCATTGTAGTCAACGAAAAAAGCCCCCATTTACTTAGGAAAAATAAAATGTTAGAGCTAGTTCGATAGGATAGAAGATATCTACCATACCACAATATCATATTCTGAGTCCTGAATGCACTGGCTTCTTCCATATGTGAGTTTATTCTCAGTTGATAGAGCCACTGAGTATATAAGCATTTGATATAGATGCACATGGTTTCAATGATGCTGAACATATTAGTTTGTTTTTCATCTTTGTTTTTTTGAAATTTTTTAAGTCACAGCCCCAAAGACTGAATGGCAGCCAACCATAGCCACATCTAGAAACGCTGCTGGTGTAAACCGAATTAAATCTGGTATAAAACTGAATAAATGATTTCTACTGAATTAATTAAAAATCTGTTTATTTTGAATAAAATATGTTTCTGTCAGACTCTGAAGGTAATTTTGATCTACAAGGAACACCAAAATGTGGTCACACTGTTTCTATGTTGTAATATTGAGATGAATAGCACCTTTCATAACAGAGTCCTCAATAACCTCTGGACTTGATCCTGAAAACACTTTGTATGTAATTATGTTGGCTTCAGCTGTACTACTTCAGGGTGGGTTTCACACACTTAATACTACACATTTAGAAGTTAGACATTCAGACTGAGAGAGTTATGTAGGCTCCCTCTGCAGTCAAAGGAGAGATATAGAAAGTACTAAGGAGCAAGCTGTCTTCACTGTTTCAAGTACTTTTTTTTTTAAGGATGAGATTAATCATTGCTTAGATATGCCAATCCCCCTCTATCAACCGCAAAAGGAGCCTGCATGACCAAAATCCTAGCTTCTAGAAAATAAATTTGTGTGCAAATGTGAGCGCATATGTGTTGGATGAGCAAGGCCTGAGCTCAATACAATGTTCAACCGAACTCCTTACAGAGAGAAGCAATCAGTGCAATATTCATCATTGTGTTTAGTGTGGAAGATACGTTAGCAATGACTGATGACTCCTTTATCTAGAAAGGTGGTAGTCTGAAGGATGTAAGGATGCTATAGCACAGTCAACCCTGGATGCAGCTATGATGCAAACGGGAGTAGTCTGCAAGAAGTACGTACTTCTTCTGCGTGTGAACCAGAATCACAGTAAGGGTGTTGGGGGCTGCAGCTCCCACAGAAAAAAGCTCATCTTCTACATATTTATACCTGACAATATGGGCAAGAGTGAGCTACGCTCTCCTAAAAAAAGTGCCATTGAATCGTGAAGGAAAAAAAGGCAAGGAAATGGTACTGATGCTTTCCCAAGAACTTCCCACAAGATACATTTCTAATTCAACTTGTAGCTTGCTGTGGATTGTGGAGATAATCAAAATATGATGATGTGTGCTGTGGGGACTTTACTAAGATTTTAGGATTTGGCATCCATTTGTTAGGATTTAGATGCCTCACTAACCTCTTTTGGCTAGGCTAGGTTCTTTGTAGAGAGAAACCCAGCCTTAAACCTTTGAAGTTTCCCTCAGAGCTTCCAAAATCTACAACCTCTATGAAACTGTACCGATCTGCATTAGAAATGATGAGCTGACCTTTGAGTTAACAGTCCTTTTCCTTCAAACCTGAGGCACAGGTACATCCTGAAAGGATGTAAACAACTTCTTAGCATGGAACAGAGGGCACATGTAAATAAGTGCACTATACTGAGTCACTACTTTCATCCTTCTGATCCAGTGTCTATAACTCACGTTTTTCAGATAAACTTTGCACTTTCTTGGCCAGTAGTATATTATCTTTAGCTACTAATAACTATCTGTTCTCACTGATGAAGTTATAACAAATGCAGTGTTTACAGTTTAAGGGAGAAGTCTTTTAATATAATCAAAGTAGCTATTTACTGGGGACAATGAGCATAAACATGTAATGTACTCTGTACGTTATTAAAGCATGTGGCTTCATTTAAGAATATTTTTATTGCAAAGTGATCACCTAGAGCTGAGATTAGCTCTAAATTGGGTAGGAAACAAAAATATCCAAGAATAAATTATAAATAGGATGTGTTTTAAACAAAGCTATGTTTTAGAGCCAGAGAGAACATTTCTATCTATAGAACCATTACTTGAATGTTTGTCTTCTGTTAACCACAAGTACATATTTTCAGTAGAAAAAGTGACTTTCAGGCATATACAAAGGTTTTTTTTCGTGCTAAGGATAAACAGAACTAGATATCCTATGTTCAGAGATAAGAAAATACATGGAATCTTTTCTTGTTGTAGCACTCATGTTTTATTAAAATGAGAGGATATTTTATTATTCTGCAACCACTACTGACGGGAACTGGACCTCTTTAGACACAGTTCAGAGTAGAATTTATTCCTATACTCCCATGCTTGCTGCCGAAGCCATTAAATCAATAGGCCAGTTGTCTGACCTGTTCAACCACTGTCTGACCTGCTCAACCACTAGTTTAATTGGAAGTAGAGACGGAAGGTAGAAATACCTTCTTAGAAATGTAAAAGAAGTATAATTTGCTATAAAGCAGGAAAATGAGCTTCTGTTAATTTTCCTTGGAAATTATTTTCGTAATCATAAAGTTCTGCAGAGGATATGCTTTAAAGCAATAAGGTGCCTTGGACATGACATATAACGTAATCTGTACATAGGCCTGTGATATTCTGAGCGAACTTAAATGCAACAGAGTTTGAACATGTCTAGTAATTCAAGATCAGATCCCGTACGAGTAAGGTTTGACAATTAGCCAGGAGTTTGGCAGCAAGACAAAGCTGGGTATTCTGTTTTCACTTAATCTCTTCAGGAAGGTTTTGCCCCCTTTTTAGTGTCATCTATGACTTTTTCTCTGTGCCTTTCATACAGTTTCCTTTCATCTCTTTCTTAGAGCATCATCTCAGTAGAGACGGATTATCTTCTGCATCTTAAATTAATGCACCCCATGAAACTGGCTCTCATTTGGGAGCCCTGGGAGATAGAAATGCCCACCTTCATACATTTTGACATTCGATGGGATTTCTTCCACTACGCTGCTCAGTATTTGTCGAGCTTCTTCACAAACTGGTAGACTGAAGGAGCCCTGACCTGTTGTCTCTCTGCTCTTAGTGCTTCTTGTTCATAGTGCTTTGGAGCAGGTAGAGCTTGGGAGGATCGGATCAAAGTAGAAAAAGAGCACTAGAAGAAACCTGCTGTGTCAGTAAGGTTTTGCAGGCACAGTCAACTTTATGTTCCCCAAGCACAGTGGGAAGTGAGAAAAAGGATGCATTTTAGATGCCTGGTTCTATGTGATTACCTGTGTATATTTAACATAAAGAAAAAATATATATATTTAAAAAGAAATACTGTTAGCATTTAAATCAGATCACAAATGTAATGTCAAGGCTTTCTCCGAGCTGTACTGTAAGGAGAAAAGAAAAGGGCCAGACCGAGAATAGAGGAACCCCTAGCTTTAACACCTCGGGGAAGGGGGGCACCGGGGAATATGAGATCTATGTACACTGCTGTGCAGGTGCTGCATTAATGTTGTCAACATTAGAAGTAAAATAGACTTTCCAATTCAAGGAGTGAGCTGAGTCCCTTGTTTTGCTTTGGAGTCCCTCAGCTGGTTAGCCTAGCTGAATTTGTTTGGGGCAGTGGGTAAACTCGGGCTACTCCAGCTCACATAAGGTAGGACCACGGGCTGCAGAAAGAGGACCCGCCTTTGCCTTCAAAGGGGTTACGAGATGGCAAGTCAACACCTTGCTAATACTATTCTGTTTCTTTTCTATCCTCTTTAAAACACACGGGTTTTAGTAGCTTTATGATATATAATGCTCTCCTTTACATAGTCCCTTAGCAATCAATCTACCTCCCATTATTGTTAGTGGAAATATGCCTGTTGTCTTCGAAAGATATTGATTGGGATTCCTGGATAGTGTCGGAATCTGACCTTGATGGTATTGGGAGTGTGGGACCCAGTCTGACAATATGCTTGCACTTTAACTGTGGGTGCTTAATGGTTCAGTCCTCCCCAGAGAGGTACATTTGGCACCTGACTCACAAATGCAGGCAGCTGAGGTTGACTGGATGAGATGGTTTCTTCCCTCAGCAAAGTATCTCGGGTTTTCAGTTGTCTTAATATGCCAGAGATGCAGAATTGGTTCATATTTGGCACTTTCATGCCTGCTATAGGGAATCGAGGCAGAAGCGAATGTCTGGGAATAGGTACTGCCAGGACTTCAGGCCATTCAGGTTTGGAAGTCAACATTTTATTTCTTTGTCTTGTCAATGGAGACTGAAAGATTCCTTTGACATTTTTCAGAAGAACATCCCAACTTCTTAACTTGTATATTTAAATTTGAGTGATAGGATCTTTCTTTGGAGAACCTCAAATACACCAAATGCATTGGTAATTTGGTGCTTATTTTAGAAGAGATTCACTAGGTACTATTTAGGCTTACATATGGCAAATGGTATCTCGCCCTAAGAGATTTAAGTAACAATAATTTAAAGCATTGCATAGTGCTGCAGGCATTTCTGTCACTACTTACAGAAGGACTAATAGTGCTCAGCATAAAGATAAATGCTAATAGTCAAGTAGCATGCTGCTGTCTCATGTTTCTTTTGCAGCCTTTTCTAAGAGACCATCTATCTGCTTTGACAACTGATCTCATATGAAAATAGTTTTATCTGCAATATGTCAGTTTGGCGTTACAATATCTGGACAGTATTCAGACTTATGATCAAGCAGAAAAGGAAAGGAATAGAAAATAACAAAAGCAGCTTACCTTTCTTCCTATTTTAAATTATTGGCTAAAGTTCTATTTGGCCATTTAATTCATGCTTCTTGTATTGTTCAGTGAGAAAAGAAAAAGACAGATATCTGATGTTCAGCTTCTGCTCTTTTATGAGCCACTCGGCCTTATAGGAAATTTGAACAGTTGCCCAGGGCAGTGGGTGTGGAATCTCGTCTTAAGGGAGCCTCAAATGCTTCTTTGAGCTGTAAAAAATAAAAAAGGAGGGGAAAAAATCTTTCCAATTCTTTACTCACATTTGCAAGAACCTGTTGTATATATCTTCCACTCTATAGTCAGAGTCCCTTCTGCTGTCAAAATAAGCATCATCATCACCATCATTATAATTAACATACCTAAAATTTCAAAAAACTCTTTTTCTATCAAAGCGTTAGCCAATTTTTATCAATTGTGAAGAAACTCCTATAACCTTTTGGGGACCTGTAACCACATGTAAGGAGCAAATGCAGCCTGAAGAAAAGGTCACTCAAACAGGTAGCATTAATGCAGACAGTATGAAAAGTAAAGTTCCTTCTTATGTCTCCCAGAAAAGTTGTATTTACCTACTCTGGGATTTTCTGAATAGTGGTTTAAAATACAGTGCTAAGGAATGCATTAACTGATCATTTGAAATGATACTCTGCAGATGGTGAACGTCTCTTCTGCCTTTGTCCATGGTATGACCTTGTGCAACCTTGCTTTACAGCGTTGGCTAACAAGGAGTAAAAAGGCATGTTTGCTTGACACTCTACCCAGAAATGTTATGAGCTTTCCTGAGTTTCATACAGAAAATAGCCACAAGAGGGCATCTTTTTCTTGGTTTCTTCCACTCGAGTAAATGAAGCGCTTAATTATTTCACAAATTGTTTAGGATAATTCTTGAAAGATGAATCTTCTGTTACTTATTTCAGCAAGGATATGTGTTCTCATGAACTGCAAGAAGACATAGTAGCTGCTAAAATAAGACCATTTACAAAAGCTTTTCTTGTACGCTTCAGAGAGAATGCAAACTGTTTCTACAAATAAGGAGATATTCATACTACTTTCCTTTTCACTTATGTCTAAAAAGTCTCCAACATATGAAGCAGGTAGCACTTTTTGGCATGTTTTATTCCCAGCAGGATTAATGTTTTCAGAATGCAAGGAAGCCCAATCTTGCAGTTCCAAAGAAAGCTCCAAAAATCAGCAGGGATTTTCTTATCAACTTGCTCCTCATTTTCCCTTTGTTGAACTTCTCCTGGTGCGAAGGGTGGTTACTTATCGAGTACCTGTGATGTTCAGCCAGGATCTGGGAACAAAGTAGAGTACAAGTGTCATTCCTCATGAATTTAAAACACAAACTGGGTTCTATTTTGCATCATACCAATCAGAATACAGAGCCACAAAGGCCACCCAGGGACTAAAGCAATGGAAATTGTTATGGCAGACAATGAAATGAATGTGGAAAATCAGGAATAAAATTCCTTTTTTAAGCTCTTAAAATAACAGAAGTCAATGGCAACTATGAAACAACCTGTCTTCAAACTCCTCTGTTTATTTTGTGGGAATATAAGACACAAGTAGGCAAATAGAGTCTGTGTATCTCTGTTTGCAGAGCTTATAAAAACACCACCACCTTGGTACTGTAGTAATGAACTGTTTTAAAAATGTAGATAAAAAGTGTAAAGCTGGAATTTGGTGGGAAGTGAAAACAATTTGGTGACATGTGAAAAGCATATTTAGATCCTATGCTGTATAACCAGATCTCCCATCTGACTTTTATGGGCATGATCAGTGAGGGTGAGGTCCTGCTGAGGTGGGGAGCATAGTGGAAACTCCAGTAGATGTTTGTTCCACTGGACTTTGGTTCTGCTGCTCTTTTACTGGAGCAACAGTCCCAATCTGTTCTGCAAAAGCTTTGCCAGCTGAAGGCTTTCAATCTGAGCTCTTCACTAATGGAAACGATGCCAGTTTTTGAAAGAACCCCAGTGCGTCCTGTCTGGAAGTGTCTGATATTATCTGTGCCATGTGTTCAATGGCTCTCAGCCTGTGGGCAGCAAGGCTCTTCCTTGGGCAGCCGCAGGAGGAAATATGTTGGAGAGAAGGGTTTGGTGTGGGAGGGGGTTGGTCCAGGAGAGGAATTCTCCCTTAGGAAGTGGTCTGCAGAATGAAAAAGTTGGAGAACCACCGATGTAGCACATTCCACGGGCAAAACAAATAAATGGAAAGGCAGATGTATCCCTGGCAACTACAGCTTTGCCCATGGGTTATTCTTAAAAATGTTAGCCAACCTCTAGTTTTGGGCCACTGCCCAGCTGCTTTCTCCTTATCAGCAAGTGTGGCGAGCTTGCCTTTTTTTTCATTCCCAGTCTATGACCTAGTGAACTGCAGTTCAGCCTCAGCAGGAACGTGTCAAGGGGGTAATGTTCAGTGCCGCGAGGGAACCTGAGGCTGCCCCGAACACTGTGACCTGGACCAGCACCTGTGCAGGGTGCTTGCAGCGTTGGGTGCGATGCCCCTGAGCGAACTCACAGGTGTGTGAACAGTCGGCATAGGAGAGGTCCGTGGTGCGGGGCGCACCCTGGCAAAGCTGCCCGCGCTAGTCCAGGGACCCTCGGTGCAGGGTGGGCAAGTTGCTGCTTGCAACGTGTGTGCGCGGAGTAATGCCTGCTCGTGGAGCTGATATTTCCTGGTGGCTGGGACTGTGACCTACGCCGGGACCAGCAACAGTGGGTGTGTGCCTGAGCTCGCTGACACACACGCAGATACACACACACACACACACACACACACCCCCGTGCGCGAAGCAGCCCATTTGCTGGAGGGGTGTGCATGTGCGTGTGAGGGAGTGGAAAGGGGTGGTGGGGATGGAGGAAGGGAAGCCAGGGGAAAGTCTGACACTCGGCGCAGAAGGAGGGAGACCCTCGGCCGCCGCCGAGCCCGGCAGCAGCCCGCCTCGCTCGCAGCTCCAGCAAAACCCCTCCCGCCGCCACCGCCGCCTCCGCCGGTCCCGGCCCCGGGCAGCGCCCAGCCCCGCGCCGGGCTCCCCCCGCAGCGCGCCGCCGCGCCGGACCCCCAGCAGGTAACAGCAGCGCCGGCTCCGCGGGCGCGGGGTCCCGGCTCCGCGGGCGCGGCCAGCCGCCGGGGCCGCCGCCAGGTGCGGGGCGCGGAGCGGCTCCGCGCTGCGCTCCTGCGAGCGCCGCGCTGCCCCTCCGGCCCCAGGGCGCCCGGCCGGGCTGCACCTGCAGCGAGCGGGGGGCTGGTGGGGAGGGGGGAAGCCGCGGAGCGCGGCCGGCGCTGCCCGCGGGAAGTGCGCGGCGCTGCCGGCTGGGGGCGCGGGGGGCTGCGGAGGCGGGGCGAGCGGGGCGAGCGGGCGACAAGTCCTTTCGCCCCCGCCGCTGCCCGCCGCACCTCTGCTGCGGCCGCTTCTCCTCCGCATAGACGTCGCGGGGCGACCGGAGGGACGGTGTGGACATAACATGAGCAAAGCTCTCGCATCCTGGAGTTGCGGCGTCTCGGGCCAGTGGGCAGAAATCCTTCCGTTCCGCGTACTCCTCCAGCATGGCCATGAGCATGAGTTGAAGGTGCCTGCCACTCGTAGTGGCAGAGCACCTGGGGTGCTCCCTGCAGGGAGATGGTTAGTCTGCTCTCACTGACAACCCCCGCTTTGAGCCGCAGCACAGAGGGTGTGAAAGCTCCTTCTTTCGCTGTGAAAGTTGCTGCTTTTTAGAAAAGAAACGTTCCTGAGCACGTGAGGTAATTGGTGACTGGGTCCTGAAGAATCACCAAGCAGCCACCTATGTTTCCTTTGAAAATGCTTCGCTTTTATTTGAACTGGGAAAACTTGTCCAAGAACAATAGAGATCAATGGAGCGGTCTGACCATACACCAGAGAGCACTCTGCTGAGAAGGCAGCAGCTAAGCCCTGCATCTCCTTGCCTCTGAAAGCTGGTCATTTGAGATGCAGGCTAGAACTTTTGCAGCAATTGTACCATGTCACTTTTCCTTTTTAGCACTCACTTGCAGATCTAGCCAACAGGTAACGAGACTGGATTTCACTGTTAACTCTTAGTAAATGATTTACCATATGGAATAGCGTTTTTATTTTGTTCTTCAAGCCCTCATTAGAGTATTTGATCCATTTTTGCATCACTGACTTTTAGTTAGGTTTTTTAGCTCATTATGGGCCTGATCCAGAAAAGAACTACTCATTGGCTCCTGCAAGGTATGCAGGGGCCTAGGTCTTTTCTAAATCAGTGACAGCTGGGTTGTCAAAGTACCTTTCTAAAGTAGAATTTGGGTATTTTAATCCATAACTGCAATCCTACTGCCAAAATTGGTACCCAGATTCTGCAGGTGTCACACCTCTTTTTCTTAAAGTTTCCAAGACAAGTGCTGCTCTGCAATGCTTCATAAATAGAAACATTTCAGCCTTGATCAGTCTGAGTAGCTTGCCTTCACTTTTATTTGAACTTTATCTTGGCTAGGACATCCAGACTAGCTGGAGATCCAGGAACTAAATTTGCTTTCCCTCTTCTCGCTGGATCAGTCCAACAGGGATTCTCAGGGTATGGTGAATAGAGCAGACATTGCAATGGATAAAATAGTGAAGCACAGAGGTTGGAAGAGGTATGTACTCCAAATCAGGCAGAAGAGATTTGAGCCCAAGTTCCCCTCAACCAGTATGAGTGCTCTACCCATGGCATACTTTAACCAGAAAAGGAAGTAGCAGCTTCTTCGGTACCCTCTGCCACAGCTCAAAAGATAGGAGTGACTTCAGTTGAAAGACTTGGCATGTCTACTGTCATAAGGTGCTCTCAGGACAATAATCTCAGCTAAAGGGAGTTGCCTTCCAGTAGTACTGAGTAAGATGAATAAATCCCGGAAAGGTACAATTTTGAGTTATAATCCTGCCCTCAGCTTTTGTTTGGTGGGTACCTACAGTCAGATCCCTTTAAGAGTGATACCTGTTTTGGATTTCGCTCAAAAGAACCAACCTTCTCCTGCTTCTCTCCAGTTCTAGGTTTTACCGTCAGCAAAGGCTTCTCAAGCACTGTACATAATAGCCCTGCTCTCACACTACTTCTCAATGTTTTTTCTAAGAGGTGGTGTTTTCTCTGTAGCTATCGCTATATTCATTATGCAAATTACGCTGCACCCTTGCAAGTGGATTGGGATTTTGCAGTTGAATTAAATGAAATAAGGCCCTAGGAAAAATTATTTTAATTAAACTAGAATATTAAATAGAAATAAATGCTGCTCATCGAGAGAGAGCTCTTTAAGTGCTCAGGGATACTGCATCATTATTACTCAGAGATTTAGTAATAATAATAAATAAATCAGCATTGTAACCACTAAAGTATTAGAAGGCTGATCCAAAGAATGAATCACTCCCAGCAAAACCTGTCTCTATTTTTCAGCCGGTTCTCGATGGAGATGTATGCTCATCTTCTCTTTCTATGCTCTAGCACAGAACAAGTAGAGTTGTGAATACTCCACCAAGTCAGTCTTTATCGTTTAATTTGCAGAAGGTCATAAGCATTCAATGAATTCCTCTGTAAGCATGCTGTCAGCTTAGAGTTATCAAAATAATGACATATTTTTGGATTCTTTTTGAATTCCTGTTTTTTTGTCTCTAGTTCCTGATTTTGCTGTCAAAATTGTGCGGAAATTGTAATCTCAGGTGTCTCCGCAAAGTGTACCGCTGCAATGTAGACACGTGAGTTACCTGTTGCTCCCCAGAGGCTGCTCATCAGCTGAGTATCCGTGAATTCCCAGCACATACCAGCATTTCTTTGGCTGCAACCCCTTGTGCTGGAATTGGCCACTGAGCCACCTCTATATGCTTTGAGGTTTCCTACATGAGGGAATCCTTCGATGCTGGTTAAGCAGGCTTTCCTACCGCTTTATCCTGGCAAGGCAGTCTGCAAGAAAGCCAGGAGCTATATTTGGCCCATTGTCTTTTTAACCCGTAGAAAATGTTTAAGGTGCATGATGAGTGTTAAACTGATAAATCGCACAGTGAATATGTGATGCGTTTGTTTTCCTTGCTTTTTGGACTTTCTCTAGCTACAAACAAACAATAGAGAAGCTCAGGGTAAAGCCATGCCCGTAAGATGTGAAGTGTGCTGGTTGTGTTTAAACTATGCATGAAGCAAATTTTTACTCCTTGGGTGTGCTATTTTTGTCTTTTATATAGTGCTGCACCTAAGTAATGCCCTTCCTCCCCCCCGCAACATTTCTGACTGGATTTCAGGTATTTATTATAAACTTAGCAGTGACAATGAGTCAGTGCTTAAACTATCACTGCATAAATCTTTAATCCTTTTATCCTCCTCTCTCTATCCTTGTGTATTCAGAAAGGCCCCTTCTTGTATTGATATTTTTTTGCATCCTAGAGACATACCACATGAACATCCACGTGTTATCTGACAGTGGGTGACTAAAAAAAAAAGAAAAAGGAAAGAAAAATCACTTACGTTCTTCTCTCTCCAGCATGGATGGATCCAGCATCACATGGAGGGGATCCAGAATGAGTCAGAGAGCAGTGTTGTATTCCAAAATTCCAATTTATGCTACAGCTGGGAAGCGGTATTTAGCATCGTGTGGATTTATTTTCTTTTCACGGCAACTGCAAAATAATTTATGGAAGTCATATAGCCTAATGGGCAGAGCAGATAACAGTAAGCCAAGAAGAACCTGGATTCCCATCTGGGTTGACTCATTGACTCGATTTGATTATCAGGGTGATGGGTGTGGCATTTAAGTCTAGAACATTAGATTGACCTTAACTAGATCATTGCACTTTCCTACAGCATAACTGGAAAATGTGATTAAGGTTCAGAGCTCTGCTGGTACCTAATAGTCAGCTTTAACTGCTAGTTGACCTACAGTCAGCTTCACTGATCAGACTAAGCCCAGTACGTTACAGGCATTTATTTGCAACCTTCATTTACGGGAAGAGTCCTAAAGGGTTTAGGATATATATGGCTAGAGATAAATTCATGCTCTAGAGTTTATGTGTACATGCAGACCTTTAACTGGTGACAACCCTCTGCACTGCATGACTTGTGCTCTGTAGATGTTACTCAGCCTTCAGTAACACATATCCTTTCTGTACATCTTTGCATTTATTTTTTTCCTCTTGTGTTAGCGTAAATAAAAAGAAGAGTTGTGTGAGCTTTTTTCTTTTGATGTGGTCAGTTTTAAAGCAAAACAAATATTCAGAATCAAACTGTTTCCAATCTAGTTGGTCAGTGAATCAGGAGCCTTGCAGGAAGCAGTTGTTATGCAAAAGGAGGCTAAAAAATCTATAACATCTGTGAATACTCCAATGAGATGCTTTTTCTTTTTTTTTCTTTTTTTTTTTTTCCTGGGGGGTGGGGAAGAGGGAAATTACACATTTTCCTGGAATATCCCCTTTCAAAAATCCTGAAGACTTTGCAGCCCTGAATCTGATCTCATCTTGCATCAGCATAACTCAGGACTAAATTCACTCCAAACCTAAAGCCTAGGATTAACTAAAAATTATACAAAACTAAGGCAGGCTGTCATGAAATGAAAGACTTGTGCCTGTTCTCAGTTTATCTGAATTTAGTGACTTTAAGGGACCTAAGCATATGTTTAAAGATAGACTGCTATGCAAATGCTTTTTTGGAAGGGGTGCTTTCCTAAAGTCTAAACCTAGAGTGAAATCAAGTCTTCTAAAAGTTAAATGCAGTTCTGAGGGCTGATGTGGCCAAATATTCCCGCTTAATCTTGGCTAGAATTTTAATACTTTGAAGAGCTAGATCTAATGGTATGTGCCTACCTAGCCTGTTATACTCCCTTGGAATTTATCAATGACACAGTCCATATAATTGTGGTTACTTTTTTGTGTGTCTAAAATCCTTTTTTGGTTTTGCAAGGGAGAGACTGCAAAGAGGGAGAATGTAAAATATTCTTTCTCAACCAAAGGCAAAAAGTTGATTTTCTTTTTCCTTCCACAACGAAAAATTAAAACAATGTCTGTTGCTGTCATGCTTAATGTCAGAATCTCTGCTAAAAAACAGTATGAAGAAATATGATGATTTTTTCATATGGAACTTATTCCCTGTAATTTTATAACACACATATGCGAGGTTTTGTAAAGACTTATACTATAAAAGGCTTTAGAGCAGTGTAATAAAAGAAAACTGTGTTCATAACATCCTTTGGCACGAAAAGAGCTAAACAGCTTCGCTTAAGGGAAGGTAAATAAAATGAACGGGTGATGACAAATAGCGATACGCTGTCGCGAATGTATTTTCTCCAAGAAGTACAGGAAGACTCAGCCTAGGCTGTAATGTTCCCCCACTATTTTTCTGACCTTCTTCACAACCGTTGCAAGATGTAACATTCGTACACCCTCTCTCTGAATTTTAAAATACGTCTTCCACCTGCATATAAAATATTGATCCTTTATTCAATTTCATGACTGTTATTTTCTTTGAGCAGGTTCCTGAAAACATTTATTAAAAATATAAATAAATCTTCAAAGTGACTACAGTATTCCTATTTACAGTGTGGTGGTGTGTTACATCAGGGAAGATCCTTTGTTTAACGGAAAGCAGAGCAGATACTCTTAGAAAAAAAACAAAAAATAAAAACTGTTTGGGTCTATTTTCCATATTTCTTAAAATCTTGGTTGTAGCGTGAAGCTCACAGAAGAAACGGATCACCATGATTTATCACTTCATTTGGTATATTCACTAGTTGCAAAACAGTGGACTGTCTTCTCATTCAAAAAATGTATTATTAATCTATTAGCTACATTGCAGGAGCATCAAGAGGTTCCAGTTGGTAAGGAAGGTCCCCTTTTATGTAGCGCTAGTGATGTATCTAATTAAACAGATAAACAAAAAAACATTTACAACCAGAATGTAGGACAAGAATCAGCAAAGACATGAGACTAAGAGACATGGATGCATCAAGAAAGCACAAGTAACAATAAACAGTTTTATTTGGTAGAATAAACAGAGGTTTCCCTCTATTTTTCGGTTGATGGATGATATAAGCATCAGGGCAGAGTTGAACTCGTAATGGCATGATGAGATCCCCTATTGTGAAAGATAAATATCCAATTTGGCCTAATGCCTAAATAAATTATTTACATTGAATTAACCTGACTTTTGGTTCCGGTGGCCTCCTTAGGTTAGCAGATTAATTTCTGAATGACACAGCTTCAAAGAATCCACTTTATTCTGGGGAAGTATGTTACAAGGAAGTTAGAGGATTTTCCGGAGGCACAAAGTCTCCACATGGAAAAAAATCTGCAATTCTTGGATCCATTGAGCCTTGTAATATTTTGAATTGGAGGCTGCAAACCTTTTTGTTACAGCTGGAGTAGAAGTCCTTATCTTAGAAAATATCTGTTAGAAATACTATGTAGAAACACAGGTTTACCAAGAAGGAGAAAAGATATTTCAATGTATTCATTTGTGGAACAGGCATACTAATTTTTACCTGAGCTGCACATATCTGAGCACGTTAACAGTGAAGACAGCTGTTGTCCCCCAGGTGAAAGGAGCTATCTGACAGCAAAATATTGCAAGTCATTAAGTTGCAGGAACAGATTAATTCAAAGGAACAGAAACCCCAGATATCTTTATTACCTCCATTCCTTTCCTAAACTCCAAATTTAACACACAATTTTTGTAAAGTGCTGTTTGCCAATGGATTTCTAAATCTGCGTGACTTTGGTTCAGAGTTATAACTTAAGAAAACAGAGTTTCTGGGTGGGATTCCACTAAAATAGTCTTGGGTGAGGAGGTTGATAAAGATCATGTTAGTTACAGGAAAACCATCCAGAGAGGAGTGTTTTTTTTTTAATTTGGTGCAAGCCACAGTGTATTTCCCATTAGTATGATGTACTCTGGAGAGGAGGGGTGAACTTATGCTAGAGCTTGTAGATAAAACTGCGGTCTCGGAGGGAATGATGGTAGCATAGAACAATTGCTATGCTGCAAAGATTCAAGATATAACAAGCTGCATCTGTAGTTGGTGTAAATTAGAGAAGCTTAATTGGATTTACTGGAGTGATTTATAATAGCTAAGGGCTGTCATATGCCTTTAGAAGTAGCCAGCAAATCTTTCAGTGTACTCTGAAAGCATTTTGGGGAGTAGAGCTGTACAGAGGAGCTAGTAAGCAAGTGCTGTTGCTCCTCAAGCGGTGACTGAGTAAGGCAGGTGGTTAAGATGGGATCCCTAAAAGCCAGAAGTCTTGGCAGAAGGCTGCTATTCAGGATCCTCAGTTATGAGCTCTCCCAGCAGATAGGCGTCTATGTAGAGTCAGTCCTTTTCTTTGTTTCAAAAAAAAATATGTACCCACACATATATAATACATGTATATACGTGTGTGTGTGTGTGTGTGTGTGTGTATGCACATTTTAAGCATATATTGTAGCAGTTCACATGCTTGCTTTTCTCTGAGGTGACCTGAAACTGTGATTTGCAAGAGTATGTCTGAGCCATGGTGCTGTTGAGTATTTTGGAGTCTGGCTTTCACAGTCGCTGCAGTTCTTTTCTGTGAGCAGTTCGTTATGAGTGGCTCAACAGAAGGCAGCTGTATGGCCCAGTGGTGAGAGCATCCAAAAGATTTCTCTTCCTGGATCTGCTCCTGTTAATATTTTGGTATTGGTGTTGATATCTACTGTTTGATACAGAACTAAATATTGAATTAATCCTTAGAATACAGGTCCAGCCTTACCTGTTCCTGAGGGAGAGCTCTAAACTCGGAACTACTGGATGAAGGAGGTTGGGAGATCCTCTTCTAAGTTCAGTTTGTGGGAGAACGAGGCATGCTTTGAGCATGCCTAACCCACCTGGGTTTTGCAAGGAAGTTGGGCAGAGCAAGGCCTGTTGTCTGAATGCCACAAGCACTGAGCTTCTTAGGATAACCCCGACTTTGCCGTATGTGCACCCAAGAGCTGGAGCCTGCGTGCCAAGGGGAACGTGTTGTCAAGGAGGTTTGACTACATACCAGGTCTCAGTAACAGCAAAGGGCAGTTTCTTAGGCTGGTCTCTAGTACTGGACCTGGCTGGCTAAAGAGGCAGTTAGCATCATAAATCTCTGTTATGAATTTGATCTTTTGGGTAAAACAATTTTAATAGACAAGGATGCTTTACATAACTACTGACTGAATCATTGTGGTCTGTTTATCTGATGTCTTATAGAGTATATAGCGCTGTCAGAACTGAGGTTTTCTCAGACCTGAAGAAATCCAAGGTGTTTATTTTAAGACTCAATTTATTATTTTTTAAATTGAACTCCAAGTTTTAAAGGCTTTAAGGCAAGGCTGACTGGAAGTGATATTTGGAAGGCTGGTCCCAGCTAATTGAGGAAAAAATGAGAGAATTGATTCATCCAAGTGAGTTACTAACATTGTGCAGGTCTGAGGGTCTTTTAAGCTCTCTTTCTAAAAGAAAGGGTGCATTTACTTCTGCTGTTCCTTGAGGCCTAGCTTTTTAAGACGAGCATCCTGGGTAATATTGCTTGCAGTGTATAGGTTTATTCTTGTGGTTGTAGTCTCTAGTGACATATACAAAAAGCAGACATATATTATCTTTTAAAGCTGCCTCAGCTAGAAAAAGGTAAAAGTAAATTTATAGTAAAGAAATATCTTACCCAATATGATACCCAGACTGCATGAACACCTTTCAGTGAAATTAGGTTAGTTTTCTTATGGGAAGACTTTCCACCTTTGGAGAAAATCATTATAGACAAGTGCAGGGTGAAGACTGCTTAAACTCACTCACAAAGTCTGTGAGGAGGGAAATGATAGACCTCTGTTATTAAGGTATCCCTGTAGAGAGGGGAATTAAAAAAAAAGGAATTTTCAAAGAGATTTATACTTGCAAGTACAGATCAATATTGCGCTATGCTCACACGCCCAAAGCTCCTGCACTCTTTGCTTCCTGTGTATTTGCTACAGCTCATTACTTCCCTAAGTGGCAGCATGAGTGCTGCAACGAAACACAGAGATCAATTTCCTCGCTGGTTCTTAAAATAAAATGTTATGGTACTGGATGTATAGACAAATTACTGTGCTTTGGCTCCTACAGTGACGACAGCTTTTCTCTCTCTTTTTTAAATTTGTTATTGTACAGCGATGTGTAAGGATGCAGGATAAATACTTACGCACAAAACACTGCTGGAAGCTCAGATACCAGTTTCTGTACCTTTTCACAGCCTGAGAGAGAAGCTGGAAGTGGTGGCAGTGAGCAGTGCAGGGAGATTGTTTCCCTTAGTCCCAAATGTCTGGTGTCATAGAGGGAAGAAAAAGTAAAAAAAAAAAAAAAAAAAAAAAAAGGACACCACACACCAAAGTTATCATATTCTCAGCATGTTCTTGCTTTATCTCTGGCTCTTCCACTGTGCTGAGCCCACGGTGACTGCCAGCGTGTCCTCCAGTGGCACGGTGATTTACCTCTTCTAGATGAATTTACCCGTCCTCATGTTTTTGCTGCAGCAGTTCTCCAGGTAGCTTCAAGCCGCAGTACACCTCGCCCCAGCCTTCATCTTCTTCCCCCGCTCCTAAATGTTGTCACCTTCTGCTATTACAATTTAACTCTCTTTCATTGCTCTAGTAAAAACTGTAGGCACAGTTATGCTGTATCCTGTTAAATCCTAGTAACAGTCCAGGCATGAAGGGAAAGCTCCACTCCCTAACGGTGCCGCGCTCAGTAGTGGTCTTGCATGTGTGGTGTTAAGCTGTTATAAGGGAGACAACTCAGAAATAGACAGTTTTGGGTCTAGTGTCAGATTTTCATGAGAATGGTAAAAAAAAAGCCTTTCTTTGCGATGGCATTTACACCACTGATCTCACTGGTACACCTCTACTACAGTTAATCTGGGCTGAAATAGTGCATAGTAATTTTCTTAGTACAGACAAGTGTGTACTTATATTTTTATCCTAGTTTATCACACTGTTTTAATAATATCTGCCTTAATGAGTGACAGGAGAAAAAAAAAAATTCCTTTTCGTCCTTTCTGTTCTCTTCTTCCCTGCAAGCAAGGTAAATACCATTAAAGTGATTTGAGAAGAGCATTTTGGCATGTGTTTGGGTTCAGTATGATCGTTTTCTGTTCAGGGATTCACATGCCGCAAAAGAAAGTGAGATCTGACACCTCCAAGATAAAAGTATCTGTCTATAAAATGTTATACTCATCCGTGTAAGTGAAATTGTAAGTGAGGCCAGAAAAACTGGGACACAGTGACTCTGAGCATAAGTAGCATTGCTATCTTTGGTGCAAGCATCAGCAGAGAATACCACAGTCCTTTGTGATGCCCTTGGGGGAATCTCACAAGGTCTCACAATAGGCACTGTGTTATCCCTATTGTCTGTTTGTTTTCATTCTTTTCTCAACAAAACAACATTTTGATGCTTGGAAGGCATGACCCTTTTAAATTGTGCCTCTCTCCTCATTCATCTTTCAGCCACAGGAGAGAAAGGTGTGAGCACAAGTGGTTAGAAAAGTTGAAATGGTGCTGGCAGTGGGTAGAGGAAATCGTGAGTGACATCTGTGGAAACAAAAGTTATTCTATATAACTTATAGTTGTTCTACAGGGTCCTGCAAGGTGTTACGTTCAGATGGACCAGGATCCTCAGTCAGTGTCTCCGGTGTCTCCGCATAGAAATTAGTAGCGTTTTTGCTCAAAGTCCAGATAGCTTTATTAGATACACCTGATGGGGTCTAATCTGAGCTTCAAATATACCGCCTCATGGAAAACTTCTCAGACTTGGCCTGCTTGCGTACCACCTCTCTGAAATCAAGCTCTGTCATACTGTGGAGGCAGTAACAACTGCTCAGAGCTCCTGTTTTCCCCAACGTGCTCAAGTTGAAGATACGGTCTCAGGGTGGTGATATCCACTCCCTCCCCCACCCCTTTCTGGTGTCATTTCCATGTCCTGCTTTTCTATTAGGCTAAGAGAAAGTACCAAAAAGGCATTTGAGTTTTCAGCAGTGTTTGCTATGTAAGTACTTATTCTTCACCCCCTGTAGAGAGATGTGACAGGTGGGATTTTCTGATTTGTATTCAGCTTTGAAGTAGTGTGCTTCACTTGCAGTTCACAAAACGTAGCTTGGAAACCCTCATATAGGACAATTGTCTTTCCTTGTTCGGAAGCTGGGTTGTCTGGCAAAACTTTCTCATTTCAGTGTAGGAGGTTTATTTTTTTTTCCAATTTCAGATGACAGGTAAAGCAATTGGATGGAAAAGATACTGGAAAACACGGACAAGTCATTTTTATTAAGACAGTAGCAGAATCTCCATTTGTTGATGTCCACAGATAGCGAGTCTTATCTGGAAAATATGTGCTAGTCTACAGACAAGCTACTGGATTCAGTATAAGGGTAACCAGGTAAGTTCTGTGGTCTGTTTAATATAGGAGTTGATCAAATGTCCCTCTGCAATGTGAAGAACCTTTCACAGCTGTTTAAACATCTTGCCTGAAAGTTGTGTGTTACTTTGCCTGTATGTTTCCCACAAACTGATCATATTCTGTGCTTAAAGTTTCTGGAAACAAATGTGGATGTGCTTTGATGACTATTCAAAATCAATATAGGGTGATTGGGGGTGGTTTAGAGATCGAGGCTGCTGGCCTGAAAAGGGAAAAATGCACTTGTATAGCATTAGAAATAGTGTTTTAAACTCGTCATTTACTTGGATAGTGTGAGATTGTCACCTGTCTCCCTATGGAAACTTGTTTTTCTGTTCCACCATATCAAAAGCATTAAAAAAAAAAAAAAGAAAAAAAGAAAAGCAGCCTAATTTATAAATCAGCTCATCTTACTTTACATTAATTGCACCAAATTCTGCTTTGGGATGCCCAGGTAGAAGTCCCAGTGAGGTCAGAGGACATGCTTAGAGTTCAGTAGTTTTCCCCAAGATTATTCTAAGAAATAGATATCGCCTAATACTGAAGCCTGCTCCGGTCTGATAAGGTTTGTCTACATGCAGAAGTCAGCATTCTGCTCAACTAGAAGAACAGGGCACAGAGCGGTGTCTTTACACTAACTCGCTGCATGACCAGTCTTGGGGTGTACATACTACATCTGCTTTCAAAGTAAAGTATGCTACTTCTCTAGTTAAAAGGCTTCTAATATACACTTTTATGGAAAGTGACTCAGGGTAGTCAGCATGCTGCTGATCCCCTCCATGACTCTCTCATGTTGAGAAGCCTTAAGTATTTCAATTTTAAGATCTTGGACAGTTATTTCCACAAGTGCAACAGTGTCTGTGCACCGTACTGAGATACAGAGAGCCCAAATGCTATGTACCAGGGCTCGGCGCTCATTGAAGTGAATGTAATATTTTCACTGAATATCAACCCTTATGCTGATGTTCATGTGTTTATTTGTATCACAGCAAGACCTAAAAATCGAACCTGAGATTATGGCCTCATTTTGCTAACTGGTAAGTTACCATCTGAGAAGAGCTCAGAGAAGAGCAATAAAATGAGAAGGGAGGATTTGAGTCAGATTAGATTTACGAGGAAAAATTAAAGGATTTGAGCGTCCATAGCTTGTCTGAGTTCAACAAAGACGACGACATGACTGTAAATACTTCAAAATTTAATTCCAAAAAACAGCAGAGGATTTTCCTAATGGTAAGGTTAGGCTATCAGCTCAGGAGACCTCATGTTAAATCCATGATATATGTCCCTGGGCAAACCATTTATGCTTAGATCCTAGCAAATTCCTACAGACAGGCACCCAACTGCTACTTCTTTGTCTATGTCAGTAGCTGTTAGTCAGATGAGATTGCACACCATCTAATTTAGACAACTAACTTGCTAAATACCTTTTCTGGATCTTGACATCTACCTGCCTCAGCTACATGTCTGTAAATGGGTATAAAACTACCCTATGTATTAGAAGCATGAGAATGATGGATTCAGAATACATGGGCATTCAGCAGTTGTGATAATGCAAGCCATGGAAGTATACTGAATAGAAAAGAAAATACAATCAAGATAGGATTTATTTCACCTGTCTATAGTGTAAGGGGTCAGCTAAGCTTCCTCTGTATTAAGTACAGAGAGATAAGGTGTTCTTAAGGGTAGTGCATCCCACTCAGAGATAGCTATCTGAAGCGGGGGATGAATTCACCCCAGCAGTGCCTGTCTCCACCCTCTCTGGAGGGAGCCAAGACAATGCTTGTATTTTAGACAGCTAAAGCTAGGCAAGATGAGTGCTATCTTAAGGATGAAATAGAATTAACTCAGGCTGATTTTAAGGGAGGCGGGGGGAGAGCTTTTAGTGAGAGTGTTTTCTGAAATGTTCTCTCAACAAATTTCAGAAACCACCTCAAAGAACTTGTATTTTTCTTGTTACATCTTATTAGAAGTTCAGGAAGTCCTTTATGAAAAATTAGCAACCTGATAGAGCCTCCTTCAAATTCTGTTTCACAGTTCTTCTGTGCAGACTAGCAACATCCCAGCAAATTTCTACAGTGCAAGTACTAGTAAGAAATACTGTATCTATTAAGGTCTACATGTTGTGTAATACTATATTTGAAAAATCTAGGCCTTAGTAATTCCGTGGGAGCTGAGCTCTTTTGGAAATCTTTTTCTAATATCTTTTTCTTAAATAATATGGCCACATGCTAGCTGGAACAGTCTGCTGCCTCTAGCTGGTAGCTCTCTACTGAACAATGACTGATCCTCACAGAAATTACAGTTATGGGCAGTATGAGTTTAAAAAAAAAATAGGAAAATGAAAATTATATGGTGGAGAGCTACAGAAATGCTGGGAACTTCCATCAGAGTTGCTGGAGGTCCATGTGCAAAGCAGCTGTAGGATGGTGAGGCTGTAAGGGAAGGCTGAGCAATAAAGGCTGGTGAAGGACACTGAGATGACCCATCTGAGGCCCTTGCTAACCCATGCAATTGCACAAGTTTGCATTTCAAAGAAAGATGAGCTTAATTAGTTTACCCTTCTGTAGACGTAGCTCAGTGGTAGAGTCCTCCCTTGTATTATTATATTCGTTACTCTGTGGGACAGCAATCTCCCTTTGTGACTAGTTTGTTCTTTTGGGTTTGCACTCTTCAAAGAAAATGCTTGCTTTCATGCTTTGTCCCTGTTATTTTGGAAGGTCCCACCTCCAGCCTTGACAGAGTTCGTCTTCACACAGCTGGACTCTCATTTTCCTCACAAGTGTTTGTCACTTGGCTACTTCACTGGCTCTGCAGGGAAGGGAAGGAGAGAGTCCCTTTGCTGCTCAGGCCCCTACCTGCTGGCTCAACTATTAGTGAAGAAGCAGGGACGAGAGAGCAACCAGCCCCTTCAGGGATAGGGATCTGGTGTCAGATACCCTGTGGATACTTATGATATCAGACTAAACTTACGATAAAGACTGTCAGAGTAGGCTGAATTCAGAACAGTAAAATATTTTTTTTTTCCAGGAATTTGATTTTATTGCTTTTCACTGACCTGGAAGACCTATTGCTTCAGGCCTTGCATCATCAAGAAATCAGAGGTGCGCTTAATGTTTAGAGGATGATTTACAGTTCACAGAAGGGTTTGAAAAGCTGCAGGGGCCTTTGCCAGGTGTGGAGCACTCCTGACTCACGTCCTCTAGAGTAAAGGAAGGACATGAAATAAGAACTCTCACATTCGAGAGGAGTCTTTGGATTGCAAGGCTATGAACGTATGAGCCCATTGCAAATGTCTCTAGCCATCTTCAACCTCAGCAAGACTCAGCCGGTGAGTTGGGTGGGAGATGTGCCCATCTTTGGTTCCTGAGAGAGCCTAGGCATGAACTAGGCATTACGTTACTAGGTGCTGTTAGGACTCAAGGTTGTTCCTGCTGCTGAGGGAACATGGCTGAGGCACCTAAAGCCTGACAGTTAAGACGTGAGGGAATACAGATGGACATTATATGATTTACACCAAGACCAGTTTATTTCTGGGCTCTCTAAACACTCAGGAGCCCTGATCTTTCCTGTGATTCCAACCTTGTGAATTCACACCGTAAGCACCTACTTCAGGGGCGCTGAGTCACCCTTTGTAGGTACCCACTTCCTTCTGCTGGCTTATGTCCTCTGAATCTCACCTAGTGGCCTAACGTGGGCAGTGAAAGGCACTTCCAAGAGCCCAGCGCTTCAGACACAAGGGGGACGACGCTATGCCTAAGTGTTCACAGGGTAAAGCCCCGTTCATCCACTCGTCACAGCAAGTGGCTGTAAAACACAATATGGAGAACAGCGAGAAAACAGACAACAGTGACAGGGCTGCCTATATTTAGCTAAATAGCTGCTGTGCTCTGCCCATTACTTATCCTATTCATAACTCTCTCACCTTCTGCTCCCACTGACTGTTTTATCCATCTGGTGTCATTCGTTATATATTTGGATTATAAACTGCTGGGAGGTGGGCCTTTCTCATCCCTCTTCATGATGCGTGTAGCACTATGGGGTCCTGCCCCTGACGGGGGCCTCTAGGCACTATACCAGTACGTAAAAATAGATCAGCAACGCAACATCCGTTAAGTAAACCATACAGAGACCTAAACAGTATTTCAGTATTGAATTGCTCTAGTGTCTAATATGTGGTTCATGAAATAACTTGCTGTAATTTTCTGAGTTAGGAACAGAAGACAGCACACTCAAAGCCTTATATCTCTGTGCTATGTGTGGGGGACTTGGGGGAGTCTATAATTACTAAAATTGAGAAGTCTGCCAAAGATGATTTACAGGTATGAGGAAGAATGCATCTTTTGTGATGCTCAGGACTTTGTCAAGCTTATTTTGGAGGTTTTCCAAGATTAATAGTAAAAAAAACCACACAACATTTTTAAAGTGAAGCAATCAGGCCACACTTCATCAGTGTTTTCCAAGTCTTTGCAGCTCTCGCCTAGGGGTTTGCAGCAGCTTCCTCTCTCCTGTCACAGCATTGATTGTTCATGCTGCACCAGGTAGAATCAAATCAAGCAAAATTATCTCAGTAATGCAGACAGCTTTTGAGGTGTGTAAGGGCAATAACAGAAATAGATATTATCATTTGTATTGCAACCATTGCTGTAAGGCTTATCTGGGCTCAGAGACCCACTAGGCTACAAGCTATGTCCAAACACCATGAGTTAAAGCTCTTCTGAAAAAAATATCAATTATATTAGAAAACAGATTTACCACAGGAATGAAGTACTATCCTTACTCAGCTTTGAGTCACAAAGATATAGTGACTTGAACTTTCACAGCTGTAGATAGTTGCTGCTTGCAGCTGATTTGACGGGATTGCTTAGCGGTGTTTTGGAAGACTGAAATGCCCTTGATGAGCTTATGCTGTGGAGGATTCTTTCACTGTAGTGGCAAAGCTTTGGGCCTATGCCACTGATTCTCAGTTGTTTTTTTGAGGTAAATTGATTTCAGTATCACTTCCAGGCCACTTTCACTTGAAAGATCTTCTTAGGCAAGTACCTTCCTACTGAGGCTGTGACTCAAACTGTTAGAGCTTTGTGTCCATCTGGGAACCTTAATCAAAGACTACAAGGGGAAAACTGAGTATCCAACCTAACTGGTCACATAGATCCTCTGTCTAATCAGTAGAGAGGGAGATACCTCAGAACAGACTCCAGTCCAAGAGATCTGAAGTGGGATGAATCAGCCCCTAAAGTGCCTTTCTGGCTCTGATAGCTATAAATGGAAACTAAATGAATTGACACCCCGTTTTTAGATGACTAAATTTAGGATGGTGGAATTCTAGCTTTAGAATCACAGTATTCCTTTAATTCCTCTCAACTGCATTCCCCACTAGGAATACATTGGAGTGTTGATGGCAACATAAGCTTGGAAAGCAGCATCTCTGACAGCAAACCGTAATCCAAAATATTTACTGTTCACTTAGGTTCCAGTGCTCTGAGGCAGTGAGCTCGGGTGAACCTCTTAATTGGCAACACAGGAGCCTGCTTCAGTGCCAGAGGGTTCAGCCAAATAATATCTGCAGTAGATTTTTTTCTGCTTCCTTCGTGTTTGGAGAAACATGCTATTGCAGCTTGGAGCACAGTTAGTGTGTCCAGTCTGCTGCTGAACTGAGACACGTTTCCATATTGCTGGCTAGTGGCTGCTGGAGCTGATATTCCCTGTAGATTACTGACAATGCCGCAGGAGTGTATGATATTGTAATGCAGGAAAACCACATAGGGTTTGATTTAGGAAGTTCACTGCCATGACTGTTGAGCATCTGGGTAGCTGTTTGTTGAAGGGAATATAACAGCTTGCTGGGTGCTTTTATGTCGCAACACAAACGCCATTAATGAGTAAAGCAAAGAGAATCTGATTAAAGAGACTGGAGTGGTTCTCTTGACTTCAAAGAGTTGGATAGGGCCTATTAAACCCATAATTGTGTCTACAGACACAATGTACACATACAGGAAATTGGAGAGAAACCTCCCCATTTTTCTGCTTTCTGTAGCACCTATCTTAGCTTTTTTACAGCTTCTCTCCAGCTCCATGGTACCTTTATCCTGCTGTCCTTTTATCTGGATTGGAACAGAGAGAGGGAGACTTCTCTGGAGCACTGCATCATTCTGCATTGCTCAGGAGAAACTTTGCCAAAGGTTGGGGAGGGGAGAACCCAACAACAAAGAAAAACACATTTTAGCTTTTTAACATGCAAATAAGAGATACCAGACTCCCCAGCAAGTGTTTGGAGTGCCCTTGTGTTGATTCTAATTTTGTTAGCTTTTAGGAGGTCCAGCAGGCCTGCAGGTGTGAGTGCTGTGTGCTGCACCAATCAGGCTTTTTACATCAGACAAATCAGTACCTCCTGATTCTAGAGCTTCTCCACACCAGACACATTACTGCAGTTCTGCAGAGGAATTTATAATGGGACATAGGGAGACAGAGCTCCTAGTTTCCACAGCTGCATATAAACCCATAGAAAGAAAAGAAGGTTTCATTCTGTGTTCTCAAGAAGAGGTAGGCAAAGAACACACAGCAGCAAGGAGAAGAGGTTAGCAGTAGCACAATCTCCACGTATATCATTCACACTCACACTTTGGGAAAAGAATTCCCAGAATGGGCTCAAAATGGAAGAGAAACATCCCCCAGGCTTTTGGAATGGGAAGAAGAAAAGAAGCTGCAGAAGCTCCCTTCTCATGAATTGTTAAAACAAAACAAACAGCTGGATGGCAGAAAGACTGTGCTTTGCCATAAAATATTTCCTGAAACTTTCTTCCAAGATCCATACTATTATTTATTTATTTTAGTTTTTCCTTCTCACAAATTTGATTTTAAAAAAAATAGGCATCCCATCCTTCCGACAGGAGAAAAGGATACTAGCAATAATTCTGCTAGTACCTTAAGTATGGTCAGTGATAATCCCTTCTCGTGAGCACGTGGTTGAAGAGAGCAAAGGATTCATGTTATCCTTCCTTGTAGCTCTAACAGCTGAAAGGGTTAATGCCCATTTCCACTCACATTTGGTCACTGTGATCCTTCTGTCCTCCGTCCTGCAGATCTGTTGCTGGCAAGTATAGGAGCGTTGTACTTAAGCTGCTTAAATTAATCCAGCCATTGTTGACTGAAACAGAGGGTGGCTCCATGAGCAGATCTTCTGGCAGAAGGGAAGAGGTGGTGACATGTGGTATGAGGGCCGTGACAAGTACCGAAGGTCAGTAGTGCCCCTCCAAGTGTTAGAGCCGAAGTTACCGTGCTGCCTATATGGCTTTTGTCTCCACTGTTTCTTTTTTAGGGGTCCATATCTCACGGAAGCTGAACAAAGGACGTCTGTGGAGAAGTAGGTGAAGTTCTGTTCTGAAAGTAAACCCTGTGAGCAGGATTTTGTAGGGCTTTGTAGGCATTGGGGTGGATATCAGCTATTTGCTGGTTTTTGAGGGCTTGTCAGATTACAAATATTCCACTTACAGTTTAGCTATCCACTCCCTAACAAAACCTAGCAACCCTTATATTTTCTTTTCTAACTGACGGTCGCGTTGGCCTGATTCTGGCATCTGAATTCACATCAACGAATTTTTTGCAGGGTTTCAGGCCATCCCATTCTTTCCATTGAAACTACACAGCGGAGGAGCATTTTTAAGTGCCAAAACTTGGTGCGGTCCTTTGCTGGCTTTCTTGTTGACTAGCTGTCTTGCTCGGCTAAGCACTTTAAGGGCATGTTTTCCTCATGGGAGCAGGGACTCTCAGGCAGACCATATGACAAACAGATCGGTTGCATCTGTATTTGTAAGTTAAGCAAAGCCAAGGCACAGTATTGGACTGCAGTAGCCCATAAAGTTTACTAATATGCTCGCTGGCCTGTTTTTGGCCTTTGTCAACTGGTACTTTCCCAAGCAGTGCTCTAGCAGCAGCTGTGGGGATATAGAGGGTTGCCGGAAGACAATATGGATGAGGCCAATCTTTTCTGAAGGGAAAGAGTTTAGCTGTATGGACATAAGCTGTGCCAGGCTGCTCTGTCTGAAGACGTGCAAATAGTGTCTGACACATTTTAATTAGTGATAAAGACTTAGCCTTAGGGGTCTAGAAGCTCAAATCAGAGCTGGATTGGGGGTGACTGCACCATATTCCTGGAATTACATATGCTTTTCCTCCTCCCACTTTTTTTTTTTTTTTTTTTTTTTTGTCTTTTTAGATATAAGCTCATCAGAGAAGGTATTGGTGCTTACACTGTATTTGTAGAATATTTAGCCCTGGTTTCTGTAGACTTCAGTGCAAATAGAGGCAGCTGAATCTGTTCTTCACTGTTTGTCTAGAGCTTAAGTGAGTTCCCTGACTATAACTGTACAGCTAAGAAAAGAACAAAGGGTAGCTGCTTAAAAAAGGTAAAACCTTCTTCACTTCAGCCCTGGCTATTTTACTTGCAGGCTTTTATCAGACCCCTAGGGCTAAAAGTATTTCTTTTCTTGTCTTGGCATGAACAGCAAATGGAATATTTAAGAGGAAAAAAAAAGTCTGTATGAGGCAGACCAGAATGATGCAGCCTTGCCTGTTTTTCTTGATCTGAAGCACTTTATTAGCTGGAGCACAATATGGCCTGGATGTCATGGTTTCCACCCCGTTTTTGGACTGCACACCAAACAGACTCAGAAGCAATCATTTGCTCATGAGCTGGTGGATGTTTGCTTGAATCCTTTGCAGCGTAACGCTTTCTTGGTTGGACTTTTCTTCATCCCATTCTCCTCCATAAACACTCCAACAACTGCAGACTAAATCATTTAGGCTTATAATGAACAAAACTCTGAGATGATAATGAGAAGCAGTGAATAAACTCTTCATTTCTTACATGATACTGCCTTGAACTCTGCTGAAGGGGCTTTATCTGGCAAGGTCAGGACTGTGATGAAGTATAAGTTTGGACGGAGAATCTGCTTGAGAGATAGTATAACCCACTGAGTGATAAGTGTTGACAGACTGGCACCCTGATGTTTGAAGTGCTTTCCCTTGCAGCAGAAGTATGTCTCTGATCCTGCGGTGTTATGGCCAGACTCAGTCTGTTTTGAAAGCCTATACTTTCTTGACATGGAAACTCAAAAAGATTCAGGCTGAATGCACTTAACAGAACCCTGAATTTTGGGCCACGGTTAAAGAAGATAAATTTCAAGGATTCTATATGGCCTCCCTAAAAGGCATTTGTAACAATAATCATAAACATGTGTCAGTCCATTTACATTATTATTATTGTATATTTACTTTAGTGTTTTTCAAATACTTTACCATTACGTTATTGTATGTAGTGCAATAGTTCATAGAGGATAAAAACATTAAGTTCTGATTTGAAAAGAAGGATAAAACAATAACAGTGGGAAAGTGCAGTCTTCTTCTAGTGCTTAACGAATTGGGAGCATTATTCAATATGTTCAGGCAGATTCTCTCACAGTTCCTCTTCTTCTCTGTTTCTTCCCTGTGGGTTGACTTCTGAGTGCTCTCACTATGGCCACACAGGGAGAGAAAGCGAAATATGTGACTGAGATCTAGAATGGGAGGCTGAAGATTAAGTGAAATTTCCTGGGACCTCCAGGAGAGAACTGCTTTGCTTCGTCCCCAAAACTCAATGTTATCAGAAGCTAGGCATGGATGGTTTGACCAACCTGAGGTCTTAAGAAATAGTAGTGATATATTTTCAGTTCCTTGAATACTTTGCTTTGGTTACATTCACAATTTTTTTATATATAAAGAAAATAGCTATAACTTCTGTAGATAAAGTGAAAAGCTCAGGAGGAGAAACAAAAAAAGTCTGTCTTTCCTTTAGTTTCTAGTCTCAGTACTGGGGCAAGTTCCCCAGCCTGTTTCCCTTATCCCTAGTATAAGGGAATGTTATAGCACATCTTCAGAAGATTTCAGTACCTGACATGACAGTTCTATCAGCTGGTGTTGTTTTTTTGACAACAAGTGATCAGGACATCTGATTTGGAACATAATATCATGCATTCTTTTATAATGGATAGCATGAGTATGACCCTTAATAATAAACAGGACTAATCAGACCTCTCTTTAACTAATTGAATGCAGGGGGTACATCTGCAGAGATAAAAAGGGAAAATACTGTTCTTATTTTGATCAATAATAATGAAGCACTAATAGACATTTAGTTAATTTTCAGGGATTTGCAGCCATCCTTCCCTCAGTGGGAAACAATGATAAATCCCTTGCGAGTGCTTTCATTACCAGGGTCCCAAAGAATAGTTGTCTGCACTTTCATTCCTTTCCACTCTCTAATATATATGTACTAGACTGCATTTTTTAACCAGGCAATCAGAAAGCATGTATTCCCCAGGACCTCTGGGTCACTACCGCATAGGGTGGACACTGAATGAGATGAACACTAAAGAAGAAGAAAGGTTGTCCTGTTATTTTTAAAAGAGCTCAGTAAAACCTAGAAGCCTATTGCCTTTATTTTCTGTCTGCTGCACAGATTTGCCAGGAAGAGGCAGGATCGCGTTGTTTGCCATTGCATTCCAGCTGTAGTTCTGACATTCCTAACTTTACAGTTCTTGACTTTGTAATCTTCATGTTTAATTTATCATAGAATCCATTTTGTGTAGCAGGATGTTTTATTTTATTTCTTCTCAAGTGAGAATACTATCCCAATAATGGCACATGCACCTAATATAGCTAATACACTTTTTCCTTTTTTAGGAAACCACCTGAGAGATTCAATCCTTTACCCCCTGCAGTAGAGGATCACGCATAGACATGTCAGGGTTTTATGGTGTTTCAGCTAATGCTCTACAGTGAAATGAGTTATCTATGGAGTAGCTATACATAAATCTGGAACCAGAGAAATGAAAGTGATTGCTATCATTGTGTATTTGTTGTTTTTGGAAGTTTTTATTTGGGTGGGGTATGGTCAAAAACAGAAATAAGTAAGGACATAAGTTTTTTTTTTTTTTTTTCATTCCGTATAACATCTGATATCGAACTAGAATCAACAGAAAGAGATAAGCAACTCAATCATGTAATTCACGTGATTTACTTTCTGGTGGGTCCTGTTTCTCTGTATTGATTTTGTATGTAGCTGTGAGTAAGAAGGCTGCCAACTTACTCTTCTCAGAACCTCAGAGATCTCCAAAACTATTTTTACACGAAATTTATAAAAGGCAAGTCCTAGTTTCATTCAGATTGTCTGAATGAACATGTCTAATCATTCTGTCTAAAGAATTCAAAATTGGATTAAGAAGATGAATTTAATATTTATGTACTAACGATCACAAGTTTCACCAATATTGTAGGATTATGACTGTTTCCTAACAAGCTGGTGCAACTTCATTAAAGTTAGTGGACACATACCAGTGTATCTGTTTGTTAGTGTTTACTAACTGTAAACTGCACTGTGCTGGTACAGTGAAGACTTTGATATAAATCTCTATTATAAATCTCTGCTACTTTAATAAAAAAAATTCAGGACATTCACTGAAATAGGAAAAAAAGCTAACTACTGTGAAAAGAATGAAGAAAGAAAATGACAATTAATAAACAGATAATCACTGCTAACTGTAAGCTTCTTTAAAACATTGATCAGCACTATTTGAGCAAAGTAAATGAATTTTCACATTGCCATCCTTAGAAATTGCATACTTTCCGGAGGCTTGAATGCCTTCAAAGGAACTGAACATGGGCAATAGTATTACTTCTATTCATAAGCAATAGTATTCTTACCACTATATGTATTGGATCTAAGTAGAAATGTATCGTCTTAGAAAAGGAAAAGAAAATTAGCATCCACCTTTAGTGTCAAGTGGGAATTTTAGAAAAGTGGAATTCCTGGCTTTTGTTCTTCTAAGTTAAATTCAATTCAAAACTTGCAAGTTTACTTCTGTAACACATTGCTTCAAGAGAATCAATTTACCAGATGGGCACTTCTCACAATATGAGACAGTTATATGCCTTTCTAGAGACCCAGTTCATCTTTGTGAAAACAGAATTAGGCTGTCAGTATGCAGTAGTTTAAAATAAGCTCCATGCTTCACCGATGTGGTGGGTAAGATCATGACTTAGTAGTTTATAGATCTACACAGGATTTTAAAAGGAATTCATAGGGATTCCTATGGGACTTGACCTCACTGACAGTGTTATTGACATAACTCATTTTCTTCACTGTTAAATAATTGAAATCCAAATTGCTGCATTATTAAATAGTCTCAATGAGTTGCAGAAGGGTTGCAACTTCTTTCAACTTTTTTTTTTTTTTAATTAAAGAAACGGATTTTCCTATTAGGTGAATTTTGTGTGAACTGTTTTGATAAACTAAACTATAAATAAACTAATAACTATATCATGCAGGATTAAGTGATGTTTTAATTGAAGATTATGGAATTTCTTTGGTGGAAGAATGAAAAAGCAAAAATATGGGAATAACTTTTTCTTTAAGATGCTTCTGCTGTGATCATTGATACAATTGTGATAAGCTTTTTAGGAACTGAATTGAACTGAAAACTGCAATTTAGAGAAGGCGATATTGCTGTGCGCATGACTCTATACTTCACATTTTCTTGGTATTGCACAGCACAAACTTAGGCCACTGTTTAATAAACAGGCAGGCTGTTGATCAATGCGACTGCTCATGTGTGTCTATTCTTGTGAGTGCTTCTAAATAATCACTAACCGTATAATGAACATTATTTTGGATTAAACTTTGTGCATCTGTAATTAATCACTCCTTTGCTGAGTTTTTCTTATTTTTTTGTCTACTTACACCATAAGAGAATCTTGGCCCTACATAACAAAAATTATATTTCAGATTATACTGGCTTAGTGTATTGAATATGTGCCCAGAGATATGTCCCAGTATCTATCTTGTTTTGCAGTAATAGTTTATAATTAAGCTTTGTGTTCTCTAGAGGGCCCTATTTTGGCTTTCTAGGACTGAAAATGCAACGTGATAGATGTGTCTTTGTTTTTTTTCACCTCAGTTGAATGGAACAAATGTTCCGGATTTGCCTAAATTATGTTCAGCATGGAATCTTTAAAAATTAAAAAAGAAACAAGTTGTTTGTTTATTTAGAAGAATTCTAACAGCATTTGGAAGCAACACAAATACAAGAACAAATGGTTATTTAATTATTTTAAGACTCTAGTATTGTATTTATTGGCCTATTGTTTGTGCTAAATTGAGCTGTTGTCATGATGTCAGTCTTCTTAATACAGCGCACAAATATGTAGCTAATATCCTGAGGACTTTTTAAAAAGACGTTGCCTTCTCAGATGTTGTCTCTCGGAACTGGCTTTGTTTAGGAGTTGTGTTACACTGTCTTTGGGTAGCTATTGTTCCTATAGTCAGGTCACACAGGGTAATCAACTCAGCTCTTTTCCACTTCCAGCTCTGTTAAACCTATTTTACCATGTCTGAAGCATTCTCGCCTCTCTCTGCTACGTTCTGCAGGTTCTTTTTGTAAAGATGCTCTGCAGCTGCCCAGCTGTGGCACTGTAGAAAGTCCAAACCTGCAGGACTGAACAGAGCTGTCAGGCCGATATGCCAAGATCCGCGGTTTGGCTGATGGAGTCAAATGTATTTTGTGAGGAGACGTTGATTCAGTAGTCCACTGATACGCTGGTTCTCAACCTTGGCTGCTGCTGACAGCAAGCTGCCATCTGGGAGGCCACGCTGCATTTCGGTCTCCCTCAGAACCATCAGTTTTTATTTTTAATGTCCCAGGTAATTAAATCAAAGTATGAGGGATTACAGGCATCCATGTGAAACCACAGGCTGAGGATGACTGAACTAGAGGATGCACTCAGGATTTGAGCTTGTCTGACATACAGGAGTGGAGGAGAGGAGTTACTTCCAACTTTAGAAACTGTTCTTTCCACCAGCTTGGATATTGGACTGGGCCAGATACAACTGAATGTGTGCTCTAGTTCATTACTTGCACCCAATGAATTTTAACAGATTAAAAAAGGTTTCTGAGAGTGACCAAGCTCCTTTTAATTGTTTGTGTGTCTATCTCTCACTGGATGTACCAGGGAGTCATAAATATCTGCCTTGTATCGTAGCCTCCTAAATTAAACATTAGTTTAAAATTTGGTGCTTAAAATTAGCATAGATGTTTTGAGTTTACTGTGATTGAGTCAGATAGTTTCCTTGAAGAGGATAATCTGCTGGCAGTGGGTATGCACGTTCCTCTTCGACGTCTGCTATTTGAATAATGATTCATTTTTTTTAATTTAGATACGCCTCCATTTTTGAAGGGAAGATTAATGAAAGGCAGGCAATTCCACCTACACTTTCATTCCAGAGGTGGCTTGGGCCTAGGCTTGCTCCATCCTGCTTGACGCAGCCTGAATACCAAGGAAGGGGTGGCTGCTGATTAGGGGAGTGCTTGTGGGAAGAGGCACTGGCCCCCGATTTGCTCAGCGAGGGCAATTTGCTCAGGAGGCTCTGGTCCTTTCTTTCTCATATGGACCCTTCATACCTCCCAGCGCTCTACCACTGTAAAGTAGCCCTAGCTATCTGCAAGGCTCGGTGCTCACCCTTTGCTGTAGCATCATGCTGGGTTACCGCCCTTTCTGCTCAGGTCCACGTGCTGCTGCTTTGCTTCCTCGAACCGTTGAAGTTGTCCGTGGCAAACGACAGCATTGCTCCGCAGCCCGGTTTTGGAAATTTCCCACTGTGTCTCCAGTCCCCAGAGTTAAGCAATTGCTGTTGCACTGTGTGTTGAACTCTGCGTGACCAGTTGAAGGGATTTCTCAATTGAGGCATCCTGCTGTACCGCACCAGAGCCTGAGACCAATTAGCCTGAGAGCACAATTCAAGACACATGTATTCGGTTCAGCAAATGCTGTTTATTTGTTGGGTGACGATGTTTTCCTAAGTTTACACTTCACTCGTGACATGATTGACGTTTCTGTAAGGGGTGGTGATGTGTCTCTAGGTCTGTCACTATTCTCTTTTTTTTTTTTCTGATTTTCGCAAATATATATCAGCTATAGTGGTGTACGATAGCTGACTTTTGTATGAGTGGAATTGTGATGCTAACTACAGACTTATAAATTAAATTAAACAAATATGACCATTAGGTTTTCAAAACAATAGAGCATTACTATGACAAAATAAAGCATTTTTATTTTCTTAATCTTTAGCGGACAAGGATGGAATAGGTCTCATTTTTCTAGGTAATACTATATTTCTACATTGTGACTATCATTACTGGATTACATGGGATTTAAATGTGTGTCTTTCAGAATAAAATATTTAAATATGAATATTTAAACAATTCTATTCAAGAGCACAACGTACATTATTAGCTCATCCACAAAAGATATTTTCATATTTGCTTTGATCCCCTTTGATCTCAGGCAGATAGCAACCAGCTTTCAGTAGCCTCTCTTTATAATATTTCTTTTTCAATGTTCCCATGCCTTGAACTAAATCACTTCCATTGTAGATATTCAGTGGCCCAAATGACAGTACTTAAATTCTGAATTTGTTGGATCTCTCATCTTGGCTTTTCTTTTGGCATATTTTCAGATTAATATTATGAGAGTAGATAAGCTTAAGGGGGAAAAAAAGTAGAAAGAACATGTATTTCAGCATGTATAAACCAATAAAACTAGTATGCAGCATCAAAAGAATAAAGCTATATCTTTAGCAGTGGCCTAAGAAGAATACCTTTTTAAAAGCCTTGCCTCACAGAGATTTATATTCTTATGGGAATGTAAGTGATACCAAGGGCAGTAGCTTCTCAGTGCAGCTGCAGTTATCATTAAAAGAGATAAGTGTTTGAAGGAATTTTGATATTTCAGCCATGCTTTGATATCAAAGGTCTCTTGTGTGAAATAAGTAATTATGCCAACAAAAATACAGATGACCATTGATTGGTAGTTATTGCTTTTTTAAAAAAAAAAAACTCTGTAAAATGGATTATATTTTTAAAATTTCAGTAAGATTATAGTAAGCTATAAACTGATACTCAGTTGCTGTGAATCATGATAGTTCCCATGGAACAGGACACACATATATGCATACTATGCACACCTACATCCGAGTATGTGTTCCTTTTATGTGAATTTTGTCTCATCTAAGTCTATCTTGCCTTTCCTTAGTCTATTATGGCTATAACAGCCTTACAGGTCACTGTAAAGCTGCTTTTGCAAGTTTGCAGCAAATCCATTGAGAGAAAGACAGAAAAGTGCGTAAATTCTGCAATCCCAGAATTCACATGCTGCAAAAACAATATGGTGTATATTCTGTTTGAGTTTAACTTCCTTTTCTTAATAACATGAAAATACAAAAAAAAAGGATTTTTATAGAACGTCTAAGAGTGTAGAGAATTGCTGAGTAGTCTGATGTACTGCCTTCTGGTTTCACTGATATGAGCGAGAAGTTAAATGACAGCCACCACACTGCAGAAGCTACTCAATAGTCTCTGCAGGACTGACCAGAGCAGTGAAAGCTGTGTCCTGTGTGCATGATGAAACACTAAAATGCAGTTGAAAGTGTGCTAATGTGATACTGAGACATTCCATGCTCATTGAATATTTGAACTCCTGGTTCATCTATTAGGTTTGCTAATTTAATAACTTAAGCCGTATGTTTGCCAAATGTTGATCTCAAAACCTTGCCCTGTGCTTTGATAAGAGGCAGTGGTGTGGGAATGGAGGTAAGGGCAGCATTAGAAGCATCCCTTCTTCCACTCTTGCAGTTCTCCTAAAGTAAAAACCTGGAAACTCTCAGAAAACATCTGCCAGCATTTACTGTTAATTCAGACTTACATCTTTTTTGCTGCCCACAAACTTTCTCCACACCATTTTTCAGAAAATCCAGCTTATTGGTCGGGAAAACTGCTTTCTTTCTATCTTAAACTTCACAGCAGAAAAGGTGTTCAGTTCAAACTGCAGCTGTACTTCTGCCTCTCTGCTGTGTGCAAAGCGTGACAACGGCAACGCCAGAATCTGGATCCCGTTTGCCAAATTCCAGTCTTAACTCATTCCGAAATGCTACTGTGTTTATTTTGTCTTGTAGCTTAAGACAGAATACTCCATTTCCAATGCTTTTATGTTTTACAGCGCTTATTTTTGTGTAAGCACTGTTTTGCCTGTGTGCCTTTGGGAGGAGGCTTTTTAGAATTGAAAATTAAATAATAAGAAAGGGGGGGGGGTGAGATATCTTTTTTTTTCTGTCTTCAAGAATAACTTTATAAAACTTAACTGTTGTTTAACCAGTTATAACTGTTGCTATGCCTAGGTTTTTTGGAACAATTTTTGAATATTATTCAACCCATTGATCATATTAATAAATCTGCCATTGGCTATTATCCACCTGAGAAATGATATAACTGAACTGTGTCGTGCTGTTACTATTGCAAAATTTTGTCTTTTTTTTTTTTTTTTCCCCCTAAAGTCAGAATAGGTTCAGGTGCTGGAGGGACTTTGGATGTAGGTTTCAGTTTTTACTAGTGTCTAGTGATTTGTGAATCAAGATTCAGGCATACTGTCCTTGAGCATGTTTATATTTTTTTGACCATTTAATATTTGGGAAGCAAAAAGTCATATTGTAACGGACACAATTTAGAAATTCTGTACATGGGCACATAAAAGAATGTCAATATATGTATATATGTGTGTATATATGTATATACATGTATATGTATGTATATACATACATACACATACAAGCATTAGAATCCCTAAACAAGTTCTCGCACACCAGCCAAAGTACTGTAATTGTTTGTGCATGCACTTGAGCTTGCCCGGATAGTGAGGTAAACATCAATGTACTCCAAGGACTACTCGTTAAATGAAGCACCATATTTTAGTACCAAGAAATCTCTTCTGTCCTTTCATTATTCTCTACTTTAAAGAGAAATTTACTCTGCATATGAGTAATTTTAATTAGGGATTTTGCTGGATGTATATTTTGGAAAATTTTCAATTGCTTAGGCAGACTGTAGACAAACATATATATATGTGTGCACACAATATTTTCTCTGCAATAATTAGGTATTTCTGGCACTTTGCAATAGCAGGATCACAGCCAACATGTAGTTACCTTTGGAAAAATCTTAAAAATAGCTTTAATTGAAAAAGGAGGTGCAACTTTTCTGTTTAACTTAATGAGAATTTTTTTCTTTTTATTTCAGAAAGTGTAATGCTTTCCATCACCTTTTTAATGTTAATTTTTCATGAAAAAGTCATGGAACTTTTCAATATATGGATTTTTTCAAAGCACTCTGAAACTCTCTAAACACTGGCAGAGTTGTCATTACATTATTATGATCCTCTGCAAATGCTAACTTGCTTGAAACTTGACATTTTGATAGCTATAATATAAGTAACTAAATGACTTTTAATTATAAATAACTACATATAACTAATTTCATCCTCTTAGAATAATTATAGCTTATGACAGTGAGTTAAAACTTTTTTTTCTTAGTGTGAAAGGAAAGGAACTATTTTTCAATAGGGCTTGTTGTAGTATTTCTATGATATGTAACCATTTGGATATTTAACAACCTTCATGGTTCACTATGTGGGATATTGCTAAAGAAAGCTATATTCTGACAGGCCCTTAAATTAATGTCCGTGTATGTATAAAGTATAAGCAAGAAGTGTATAGAGTACAATTGTTCTTAAGTATTTGTATTTGTCTAATGGACCAGTATACTATAACAAACTCAAATTAGGAATCCTTTTCATGAGCTGTAAATTTTAAGTTTTGACCTGCTGACTTCATGAGAGTAAAAATTCTCCAGTGGGAGTAAGATGTTCATTATGTCTTAACATAAAGTCCAGGAGTCAAGGAAACACATGGCTGGAATAAACAAGTAGCTCATCCAGTCTGCCATTCTGGCACCAACGGCGGCAAGACCAGATGTTTCAATGGAAAACATAAATCTTCACAATTTTACTGCTCTAAATTGCAAGATGTTTTTTCTTTCAACATTCACACCTTGAAACATGAAGATTTACAGAACTTTTAACTGCATTTCCGTATATTCCCTTTATAGTATCAACCTTAAAATATACTTTCAAAATTACTTATCCTAATAATTTTAAAAACAAAATGTACTTCAGATATGTTATCAATTTATGGAAAACTCAAATCCTTGCCCCCCCCCCCCCGCTTTTTATTTCTTTTAAATCGAGAATTAAAGTTCTGGATGTGGGGAAAAGTGGCCATTTCAGTACAGTGAAATTGAAATTCGCAGCAACGTCAGAGAGTCAAAGAAATAGCCTTGTTGGATACATAGGTGGCCTAGCGACAGAACTGCTGGTACTGGGATACTTTTCCCATCCCAGGTCCTAGTGGTGTTTACCAAGAATGACGTGTGGGAGCTCTCCTGCTGCCGAAGTTGAGCTACTGTTGGCTGTGAAACCTGGAAAGTTTCTCTCTCACTGATTTAAACAGTGATTTTGACACACTCACGTGTTTGCCAACCTTGGCAAAAACTTCTTTGGTTGAGTGTGTAAAGCTGGTCCTGGACAAGCTGGTCCTGGACTCAGAGCAAAGAATCAATTGTGAAATGCTACATGACATCTTGGGCAGTGATCATAGCAAGACATCCACTGGAGCTGACTGCTATATCACATTCGTAATTTTCTCTGACCTTCCAGATACTCTCTGAATTTGTTATACACAGACAAATAGCTGCGTAGCGTGCATAATGCCTGTAATGACAAAATACCTGGATGGTTATCACAACTAAATTATTATATTACTATTTGTGTGGCCCAGTGGGATCTACTGTTTGGCTAATATAAAGGTGGTAGCATTTGAGGGGAAGTTAATATGTTGTCACATTTTATTGTTGGTATTGGAGGTGATTCACCACACACTGAGTGGTAGATATGCAAAATTGTTTGCCAGTTGGTGTTGTAGATGCAAGAATTTTACAAGAGCACAAATGGAGGCTGGAAAAGCAGTATATGCTGGGGGTTACAAAACAGACAAGCCAGCGATTGGCTCAGGCACCTCAGCTGAAAATAGATATAAAGAAGGCACATTATGGAGGGAAAATATCATACGCATTCTCCATTCTTATTCTTCCTTACACTTACTGCTGACAATAGAGCACTTGACTAGAGGAACCTTTGGCCTGGATGAGTACAATCATTTTCAGATTCTTATTTAGATAAGGAGCAGTTGTTTGAGAAAGTTTTTTTTTTTTTTTTGGAACAGGAAATGAATGTTGGAAATGGAGAAAACCAGTGCTGTTTAAATGTAGAAAATATTAATGTGTTTAGTGATACATATTGCTAATGAAAGGCAAAATTAATGTTGAAAGAAGCTGAAACGTGATCACTTTCTCGATTATTGATTGCATAGGTTTGCAATCTTGCTTTTTTAGCTTTTCCATTTCATACTATATTACTGTGAGGAATAGATTTGCAATGTTTTGTCAATGATTTCTCCTGGTAATTTTCAAAGTACATACAGAAGACATTTATGGATCTAGCTGCACATCTTCTATGCACTGCCTCTTAATACTCTACACAACTTAAGTGCTCTAAGCTGCACTATAGCATGCATATATTATTGACCAAAAACCCCCCAATCAACTGTAGCAACTATGTCTGCTAAAAATGCACATCCTTTTTCAGAGAGGAGATCGTTATTGGGAATAATTAAAAGGGACATGGTCAATTCACAGTTCATAAGTCAATTCCGTGACTCATGGAATCAAAATTTTTTTATTATGCACATAAGGCATTTGTTTTAATCTTGTTTTCTCCATTTGTCTCATCCGTTGTTGGGATTGGCCTTGCATGGTGGATTCTTATCTTTTTATTTTTATTTTTTTTTTATGTTTGTACAAGCACTTTTGAAAAACAAGAATGTTACTGAGGTGCCTCAGAAGGGATAGAGGTGCCAAGGTTTGAGCGGGCTTTTTGAACTGACTCATTCTGCATGTCCTGACTGCCAGAGTTGGGTTATAACTTCTAAATGTCACTAGAAACAGCCAACTTTCTTATCATCCATAAAATTTAAGTTTGCCTCTGGCAGAATCGTTGTTGCAAAAAAAAAAAAAAAGTCTATGAGTGTTGTTATTATTGTTGTTATTATAATGAGTATTAACTGCTTAATGTGAAGAACAAAATTCTGCTGCAGTGTTTTTCTTTGTGCATGTTAATGGTTTGACAGACCGTATGTGCGACAGATTTCTATTACCCATCAGAAACAGCTGCTTGCTGATCATTACGGTGATTATAACGCACTAGTTTACAGATACTCTGGAACCTGTCAAGAAAAATGCTGAGAGAAGATATTTCCTTCTCCCAGCTTCCAGAAATTCCATCTGAAAGAACAACTGTTTGTTGCACCCTTCCACGTTATTAATGGTGTGAGACCGTAGCAATTTAGCAATATAGTTCTTGGTACAAATTATTAGTTATCTTTCTATTTCCTAGATCAAACCTTTCAGTCTTTTCTATCATTAATGACACTCCTTTCACCATATGTCTCAGCCACTAGCAGATATCCATAATAATAACACTCAGAGTTTACGTATATATGCCTATGTTTTTTCCAGTTTCAGGAGAAATGTGACTATTTTGCACTGCCCTGGATGGGGAGTTGTGAGGTCTTTCCCTGGGTTGCACATTACACAGGACGAATTTTCAATTAGCTCTTTTTGAGCTGCTGGAGGAGCACAAAGCAGCTGTAGTGGGACTCAGGGTCTGGGCAACTGACCTCATAGAGAATGGAGGGTGGTCAGCACAACAGGGGAAATGTTCGATAGCTTGTCAGTGCTTGACCCTAAGGTCTACGAGACTTCCATTCCCTTAGTCAGATTCTCATTCTGTTAATATGAATGGTTGAACTTCATTTGACATCAGCCAGTCCTAGATTTGAGTGCGAGTACATTATTCCCTGTGCCATTAATGCAAGTCACATACTCCAGCTGAGCAGACAAGGGAAACAGGGTTTCCAGTAGTCAACACTGTTTTGCTTTGCAATGCTGCACGAAGATGATCTGTTGGTTTATTCCCCTACGGTTACGTTCCACACTCAAGTATCTTCAACAAATTTGTTGTAGTTTTGTTATATTTTATTTATATTATTTTATATTTATTTATATTTTAGTTGTGTTTATTTAAAATTGATATGCTGCATCAAGTAGCCCACTCTAGTGGGTAGAAAGGAGGATATGATGATGGCATCAGTCATTATTAATTAATATAATCCATTTCTGCTTCTTATTCATTTCAAGTCCAGCTAGCAGGGCTACTGAATGTTTTTAGCATCACCTTTTCCAGTTGTGAAACTGGAACAATAATACGCCTCCCTAGCGAAGAGTCAACAATGCATGTGCTAGTTACTCTTACAATTCGAATTAAATAGGTGAAAATTATATGCATTTTAAATGCTACATCTTTTCAGAGTTTTATTCTTCATCTGCAGAGATTTCACAGTTTTGCACTGCAGGTACAAAAAGGATCAAAGATTAATTAGTTTTAGGTTATTACCTTTCTCTATATTTTAGCGGTGTTTGCCATTCAGTTTTCTGAAGGATCCATGGACTGAGGTTCCCTTTAAACAGAGACAACATGTAATTTTACTGATTTTTTTTTTAAATGAAAAAATTACCATTCAGGAGGTCATTCCTTGTAAGGCTATTGTATAATGCATGTTCATTTAGTTGGCTGTTATATTTGTAAGCTCCAGCTGCAGCCATCACTCTCTAAATCTGTCATTGAAGGATTTTGTTTTAAATTCTGCCTAGCTTTGTTTTCAGATGGTTCTGAATTCCTCCCTGTGTTGAGCCACAGCTGTGAAAAGAGAAATCTACCTCTTTAATTCAAAGGGTCAGTGGTTTAAAAGCACTAAAGCCCAGTAGGGAATAGCTTATAGAAGATAGTTAATCATGAGGATCCCAAGGGGTTTTATAAACTTACTGAGGGCTCATCTGACTCGAAGAGTGCTATGTAGCTTCAGGCCTCGGTTTCTTTGAGGGGTGCCTATTTTACCAGGGAATGGGATCCTGTTTAGAGCAAGCACCTGTGGTGGATGTTTGCCACCTGCTCAGTGGTGGCTATGGAAACATAACTTAATCTACTCCACCACATCCCTTTCCTAGCTAAGTCACCATGGAGGCCGAATTCTTTCTAGTCACTTCTCTCCCCACACCCTTAAGAAGCATTTAGTGTAGTAACTGCAGTGGACTCCACGTCTTGATCCTATTGAGAGAGGGTAGGAGAAAAGAGGGGTCAGGCTAAAATGTACAATTTATGTTTCTTTTCAGGGTGAGCAAAGCTTGCTGGTGGCACCAGTCTGTCCAGTGATATTTCCCAACCAGCTATGGCATCTTCCTCTTCTAGCTCCAGTGGGGAAATCCTGAAAGAAATCACCCTTTTTTCTTGTTAGGGCAGACAAAAGGTTTATCTCAAATACGAGGTGAATAATTTAAGCACTTGATTCTGGTACCTAGTTCCCATGGGACAGGCAAACTAGGACTGTGTGGGTGAACAATATCTGGCAGCCTTGAGATATTGTATTAAATTATGTAGCTAAAATGTTTCCATACCCATCCTATGTGTACTTCAGCCATCCTGTTGACACTGCTGTTCTTCATACAGGGATTTATTAACTGTTTGTGAATTAGCTCTTGAATACCTGTAACTTTCGGCCAATTTTATAAAAGTAAGGCGCTTTTGATTTCAATCTGATTTCAGTAGTAGAGCAGTAGTCTGATCTGCGAGCAGATAGATGGGCTTTGTCCCCCATCATAAGGGCCATTGGAAAGACAGGGATGACTAGGAGCTATTAGCAGCCATTGAATGGCTGTTAGAGCCTTAAATTCCGTGGAAAGATCAGTGGAAAGGTATTGGGAGCTGTTAAAGACCTTCAGTGTGTTATCTAGTTCTGTCCATTAACTGTTAAAAGAACTAATAGAAACAAATTGTATTGGAAAGCATATCAGGAGACCATTTCAAGGCAGGGCTACCTTCAGGTTTGTACCAGGTTGCTCAGAGCTTTATCCAGTCAGGTTTTGCCTGTTCTCCAAGCACGGAGACTCCACAACCTCTCTGGGCCCCTGTTCAAGTGTTTGAGAGCTCTTATAGGACATAAAACCTCAGAACTCCCTCATGGTCAAGTCTGACTCATCATCTTTATCCTGAGTTGTATTAGGAAGACTGTTGCTAGCAGGTCGAGGGAGGTGATCCTGCCCCTCTACCCAGCCCTGGGGAAGCCTCACCTGGAGTACTGTGTCCAGTGCTGGGCTGCCCAGTGCAAGAGAGACATGGAGCTCCTGGAGTGAGTCCAGCGGAGGGCTACAAAGATGGTTAGGGGACTGGAGCATCTCTCCTCTGAGGAAAGGCTGAGAGAGCTGGGCCTGTTCAGCCTGGAGAAGAGAAGACTGAGAGGGGATCTCATCCATGTGTACAAGTATGTGAAGGGAGGGTGTCAAGAGGATGAGGCCAGCCTCTTCTCCATGGTGCCCAGTGACAGGACAAGAGGCAACGGGCACAAACTGAACCACAGGACGTTCCTTCCGAACCTGAGGAAAAACTTCTTTCCTGTGAGGGTGACGGAGCACTGGAACAGGTTTCCCAGAGAGGTCGTGGAGTCTCCTTCCCTGGAGATATTCAAAACCCGTCTGGATGTGATCCTGGGAAACATGCTCTAGAGGACCCTGCTTGAGCAGGGAGGTTGGACTAGATGATCTCTAGAGGTCCCTGCCAACCTCAACCATTCCGTGATTCTGTGATCTTTGGAGGATTAAGTATCTACTGGGGCAAAGGAAATTAGAGGTAGTGTTTTATACCTTTTTCATATCAGTTTAGTGGTTATGGCACTCTTCTAGAAAGTAGAAAGTTTGAGATTTAGTCCTCCTTCATCATGAGGTTGAGACTTTTCATATCTCATGAAAATGCCCTCTTCCCCAGCCTCTGAGATTTCAGGACCGTTTTTTCTTTTTCAGCACTCTTATTAAAGCAGAACTACTGCACATAAATGCAAGTCAGGGGGCTAGAAAAAGGAGAGGGAAAGAAAGCCTTATTATCACATAAAAAGAGAGAAAAATAGGGTTCTGGAACCTCTTCCTCAGAACTGGAAATATATTACGTCGGACTGTCACTAAGTAAACTAATAATAAGACAGCTCTAGGAACAGAGCCTGGAACCTGAGGGCTAGAAATCAAGGACTCTTCCATCCCAACTTGACACCTTACACAGCCAAATTCATTTTTATTTTTTTTTTCTCTCCCCCTTTTTTTTCCTATTCCCCTTCTCACTGTATGCTCATTGTAGCCAGGGCCACACCTCCTGGAGGAAGGGTTGTAAATGATGTTCTAGAGAACCTCATGGTCAGGGCACTCTCCTGCAGGATAAGAGATGCGAGTGTTACCCTTTAAGACTGAGGCCTGTCTGGACCTCCTACTTCCAACCAGCAGGACAGGATGAAAAACATGGACTTCCCTGATGATGTGGTGACAAAGATAGCTGTGGCCTTGTTCAGGATTAACCCAGGAGACTGTTTACTCAAGTGTGTACTACTGTCTGTTTTAGATAGGAGATAAGTGGCTGTCCTCACAAGGCAGACACTGTGGGTAACAAAGTTTTTTTTTGCAAAGGGGACTTTTCAGCTTGTCAAAGAGACAAAGAGATGAAGGTAGGTTCCTACAGAGTGAGAAGAAAATAGTGGTCATTGAACTGGATCTTCGCATGGAACTGTAGGTGCTGCAGCCCAAATTTAAGAATGCTTTAAAAAGTGTGAATTAATGTGGTGGACTTTTCATTCACATCTATGACTGCAAGAAAAGATCCATACCCTATACCTCCCCAGTAACTAATTGGTTAACAGTGTAAAAAGCTTTACTTTTTTAAGTTAAGTATTGATTCATCTGTGCACTCTGTGTCCTCGCTTTGTCCTCACGAGACAAAGGAAAGTTATTGTGGTTTGAAACCAAAGTGGAAATAGTTCTGTGTTGAATGGAGGTGGTGATGCCTGAATTCGTGTTTTCTTTTTCAGCATGGCTGTTTTAGATTCCAGGAACTTTTATGCTATCACCCTTCACAAAACAGCTTAAAAATAGACCAACAAAACAACTTTATTGCACTAAAGAGAAATTGATTTTCCTGCAACATGTACAGAAAGTTCTCTTAGGGTCTAAGAGCAGTATGTTCTGACCCTTAAAAATGGTAAAGTTTGTGAGCAGTTAACATAGCTTTGTTAAAACTTTGCTAACCTGCCATCTGAACTCATCCTGGTTGTATATTACTCCTTCGGCAGACTCTGTGAGCTTACAGAGAATGAAACAATAATCGCTTGTAACTTTCTGCAGTTTGCACAAGAGCTTAAATCAAGAGTAAAACACTGGAAGAAGTGGTATGTGAGTCATCAATCTTGCCACAGGAATCACGGCCAACAGTGTGTAGTTCCTGGTGAAAAGGGTGGCCTGGTGACTAAGGCACTGACTGGATGTTGAGGGGATGTGGGTACTGATCCGATCCCAACTGCTAGTGTGACCGTATGAAAGTGATGTCAACTCCTATGGTAACATTAAAAAAAATTCAATAGCCTCATAATGGTGAGGATGAAGGCATTAGGGCTTTTAAACTATTCAGGTGCTATGGTGATGAGTACCCTAGGGAGCCCCATGGATAGGAATAGGTCCACATTAAGTTAGAATACAAAGAGTTGTGTAAGCTTACAAATGGGACATGTTACAGTGGCCATGCTGACTCCTTCTCCCACATCCTCCGAACATAAACCAAACCAAATATTAAAAAAAAGAGAAGAAATCAAATGCATTCAGCCTAGCAATATAATAACTAGGTCAATGTACAAATACAAACCACTTCGCTGCAATGTACCCTGTCATAAACGTCTTCAAATATCATTTTACAAATTGGCTGCACAAAAAGTCAACCCAAAATTTAGCTGGACAACTGATATAAAAAGCTTCTCCAAAAGAGTTCAAACATATTATGAATTATTAAACCAAAGTCTGTTGGAAATGTAAGTCAAGATCCTTCCGGCATTCTCTCCCTGTACTGCAGTTTATATTAAAACTCTGCAAATTATTCTGTACAGAGTTCACTGACAGTGCAGCAAATAATGAGGCCATATATTGATGAAAAGAATTATGTGAAAATATGCAGTTTGGTATACAGCAAACATATTTGATCAAAGACCAGATGTCATATGAAATTAACATTTCTGTAACCATCACTAAACTATATTAGCTTGAATATAGGCCCAGTAATGATTTTGAAAATTATCAGATCAGAGATTAGCACTGCTGATAACGAACTAGATAATATTAGTAGTTCATGAAGCATCTTATCAGGACAAGTGCAACGGTGTTAAGAAGCTGACTGAAACATGCAGTTGCCTATCCTCAATATTTGTAACAATTAAGTTAATAAATTCTAACAGTAAATTCGTTGGCAATACATTTCTGTCTTGATCATATTTAGCTACAATTTTTAGCACAGTCAAACATTTGTTGTGAACTGAAATAAGCACTAGAAATACATATGTAAGTTTAAGTCTTCTTTTCCTCCATTCTTTATTTCAATTTGTTTGTTTATTTATTGATTTATTTATAAGGTTTACTGGGATATAGTTATATGGATGGGCTGGGTGGCTGCAGGCAGAACCAAGCTATTTCTGCATGCACCCTGAGTTGGCTGGCTGGTGGTGCTTCTGATGCTGAAACGTGCAGTATATAGTTGTGTAGTATACTAATTAATGGAGACAAATAACAGTTGGTGTTGGCTTTGATCTGGATTGCCTGAACCAGGGACAGAAGACCCCTACCTGTTTATATTTAGAGAGACAGCCATATAGACATAGCTACCAACTATATACTTTTGGAGTATGGACTATTATTTACCTTATTGCCGTACAGCGCCTAGGAGTAAGTAAGTAGTGTAGACTTGATGAATAATGTAAATGTCAGTGTAAATATGACTGATACACAGTTAATGGAATAAAATAAACCCACATACTTATGTCTGCGGTGTTGTTCGGACTTTCAGATATGTTTTTCACTTCCCATTTTCCCATGCTAACAGCAATCCTGTAGACTGACTATTTTTAACCATCTGGTAATATACAATTTAATTCTTTCATCTTCAGAAAAATATTTGTTTTACGCCTGAAGCTCCTGTATCTGATAGTGGTGGCAGCAGCAGCAAGTTTCCACCTTCTCTGTGGCCTAGCCATTTAGGTGATTCGTCACAAATCTCACCGGTGCGTTACACTGTCTTCCTGTCAAGCCAGGCTTTTCACAGGCATGCAAAATACATCACAGGACCCATCTCCTACAAGCAACTCATTTGTAGAATAACCCCTTGCTACTAGTTATTGGTGATCCCAGAAAGAGCAGCGAGCCCAGACCTCTGATAATAAAACTGTCACTGCTGGAGGACTCCTGCTCCACCCCTGCAGATGTTGGAAGGCCTCCTACGAAGGGAGGCTCAGAGTGCGATTTTTCCATAGCAAAGCACTGGCGAGGATTCCTGGAGGTGAAAAAGAGGACTGTAATCCTTCCTTGGAGTTGGCTTTTGTAGGTATATGTTTCTTCCAACAAAATAATGGTAGTTGCATGATCGGTGGTTTAGCTGGCTTGATGTTGCTGCCTGGGGTTAATTCAGGTTTTAGCAGGACAAATGTGATCTGTTGGTGCTGAGGCAAGTCTCCCCAAAATGAGCATTTCTTTTTCCTGACTGCCATCGTGACACTTTTCTGGCTTTTCGTTATTTTCTCAATAGCAAGCCAAGGCTGCTCAACAAGCCAAGCTCCTGCATGATTTCTCTCCCTGTCTGCTTTTTCAGTGCTGAGCCAAGTGACTCCAAGTGCTGTAGGCGGTGACTGACGTTTTAGAGGAAAATTATCTGGCTCTGTTGGGAAACCTTTAAACGTCACGGCACTCAGCAGGAAGTGGCTTTCATCTGGTCTACCTTTTCATTAAGGTTTCAAGGAATTTTGTTCCTACTGTCTTTTCCTTTTCTTCTGAATTGAAAAAAAAAATTACAAACCCCATCTTAGAAACATTTTTCAGAGATTGAGAGGCTTTTTTGGTCTGCTGGGTCGTGTTGTGCCGAAAATAATGTAATGCTGAGGTTTGGCTCAATTTGATTCTTACGTGTGTTCCTAGACTGTACTGGACACTGCTTTCCTCTTTTACTTGCGTTTTTTGTTTGTTTGTGTTTTAAAACAGAAATATAGTGTGTTTTCATGTGGTTCTAAATACAAAGGCTAAGGGAAGCTGTTATTAAAAATGTAATATCAGAAGTCACAGTTCCTTAAACACACACATACACATAAAAGGAAAAAAAAACTATATGAAATGGGTATGCATCTAACGTTAAAGTGAAAGGCATGTTGATATTTATGTGTGGATGACATCAGTTGCACATCTGGCTAGCGGGACACTGTTCATTCATCTGCCTATCTACTTTTTGCAAAAGAGTAGCCTTTGTTTTATCCTCAGTCTTGAATTAATAAGTTATATGTCCAGAAGGCATAATGCTGTAGATGAAGCTTCCCAGAAGCACTCTTTTTAATGATACATAATGATGCATATGTGTGTGTGCAGGGCTATCTACCTATATATCACATTCTGAAAGAATTACTTCTATTTCTAGGTGAAATCTTTGGATGAAATCCTGACCTCATTGACGTTAGGGATCTGAAAAAAATTGTGGTGCCTTTTAAGGATCATTTTCTCATTTCCTATATGTATAATTTTAAATATGTATTAAAGTTTATGTTCAGATAAGCTCTTCACAGCACTATGCTGCAGACTTCCTATAGAGATTTCCTATGGAGGATATCCATTTTTGCCAGGGTTTATCACCTAACAGGCTACATGCCTTTAGCTTCATTAAGCCCTGTATTTAGAAAGATGCAGAAAACGGTAAAAAATAAACCAAAGAAATCATATCTTTCCCCTTCCTTTCTTTTGTTTCACTTCCTTTGTATCAATTTTTAACTTTAGCTTCAGTTTATCTTTGTCCTAATAAACTGAAAATCCAGTCTAATCCTCAAAAATATTTTCCGCCCATTGGAGAACTTTATTTATTATCAGCTGATTCCCTCTAATGAAAATAAGTTTGTTGGCAACCCTTTGCTCCCTCGGTTGTCTTACTCTGTGTCTCCCAATCCCTTCATTTTTCTTTGCTGTACTTGGCTGTTCTCAAGTGGGAATCAGAGCAGAGACTTGTCTAGACTTCCAAACACTGGTATTGAATGGATAGGGTATAAATCCTGTGGGGAGCTTAATAAAGGTAAAGCCTATGCTTTGTAAAAACTCATTATAACATGGAGTATGCATCATATGAATCATTCCTATTCATTAGAATATTTAACAATATCAAAGCATATTTTATGACAAAAACCTATCTAAACCAAATATACTAGTAGCAATGATTAAGAGGGGGAAAAAAAAAAAAAAAAAAACCCAGCCCTTAATCACCCACTGTAGACTCACTACATTTTTCGGATTGTATCATTGTATTTTTCTTCAGTTATTTCTGCGAGTGTTGGGAAGTGACGTGATACTGATCTGAGGTTTTTTGTAAAAAGAAGAAGTATTTCTCTGAACAAGGAGAACATTTGCTTCACTATAAACTGCACAAAAGCTACTTAGTAAATGGGAAAGTAGCTATGAATAATACTGTTTACCAGTTCTTGGATGGCTTTAGCTTTAAACTGAGATTTCACAATGAAGAGAAAAGCTTTCTCTGCCAAATAGTATATCAACAGACCGTCTATCTAAGGGGTACAAGAACACAGTTTCATTGTGGTCTGGATCAATGTCATCTTTGTTATTTAAAAAGTAAGTTAAGGATGTTAAGTGAGTCTGGAGACTAAATTTTACTTTTAGTCTATTTTATTTGATGTGTTATTAATCTGACTCATGTATATTTGTAGTTTTTCCTCTTGTTAAGGCAGAGTGTTCAATAGTCAATTCATGGTACGGTCTTGAAGTACAAAGTAGAGAGCCGCAAAAATATTCCTCTTGGAAATAGGAGGAATCTGTTTCCACTGTATCACTTCTACTGTTTAGAAGTGATACATCAACAAGAAAACAAATCAAATATATAGATATATATTTGTACTTAGAACTATGTACTTTGTAATTTGAATGCGTGTAGGTAAAGTAAGTGTACAATATGAGCAGACAGACATACACCTTTCAATACCTATTTGAATTGTAGATGGAGGACTATTTCTTTCTTTTTGGAACTGATTGGTATTAAATTGATTCAAGCAATGTGTTTGTATAATGGTCCACTCACTCATATTATGTGGTTAATGTCTGCAAAGGATATCTTCATTTACTCTCTATTTACTCTATGGAAAAATAAAATTAAATCTCAAGATCTCAGAAGGGGATAGCTGAGGAGCAGAAGGAAAACTTCAGCTATTAAAGATATTTTACATCTTGCAACTAAATGGCCTATGTAACTTACTCAGCCTACTTACAAGTACAATTTTTTTTTTCAATTCTACTCTTGCTTTTTAATCAAAGTGAGACAATTCAGAGATTGCTGTCGATTTTTAGTAGTTACTTCCAATTTGCACCATTGCTATCAGATTCAGTATAACTCACCATACCATTTGGTTAATCAGTTTTATCTGTATTTGTTGCAGGTTGCTTCATTGTCCTCCGTAGTAGAGTACAAAATTCAGTATTTTAAAACGGCCTCAGAATACTAGCACTGAATCCTGGATTTAAATTATCCTCCAATTCAGTGTAGGTTGATGTTAAGGAATTAAAGTGGAGCTTATATGAGCTATGGTTAAAAAAGTGTGTTTTGTGGGTGGGTCAGGGTCCTTTAGCTTCCGAACCTCATGACGCCAGGGGAAATCAGAAAGCTACACAGTATCTGTGAATGCTAGATTTTGCATTTCGATAGGGTTTAATTGAACAATCTGAAACAATTCACATAAGCACAGAGCTCTCTACTGGCTGCCTGTATGGGGAGTCTGAAGAGCTCTGTTTATTGCAACAAAGGGCCTGGAATAAATTATGTTTAGTAAATTGGCTCCAGGTTTTCCTGTTTCAGACAGTAGCCTCGGAGTAATCTGTTTTATGGGCTCCACTAAATCTGACCTATTGCAGTGAGGTGACACCTCGTTTCATGGACGTGACATCGCACATGGGCCAGTTGCGTCCAGCTGGCTCTCTCTGGCAGGATGGCAGAATACCAGCGGGTCACCAGTTCGGTCTTTTGGCAGTTTTAACCTATAGCCCATTACAAATTTACGAGCCCCCCCAGGGAGCTTCCACCAGAACTGAGCCAGGTGCATCAACCCCTCTTCTGCAACGCGTTTCCCACCCCAGTGAGGAGCAGATGAATGGCTCTCTTTATTCTGGTGGAAATAGCCCTGAATTTCAGCTGCATGGATGCATAGCTTCCTTCCTCGAGCCCTCTCTCAGGTGATAACAGAGGGCTAGATGTATCCTAGCAGAAGCTAAGGCGAGAAAGCAGCTTTTGCCGCAGTATTTTTGTTTTCAAATTCTTCTACCTCTTTTACTTTGGATCTGTTCATCACAAGAAAGTTTTAGAGCATGTGGGATCCTTAGTAGAAGTATCAAAGAACTAAAGGAAACAACAATTTTTCTTTCTCTGACAAAACTCTTCTGACTTTTGGGGGAGATAAAAGAATGAGGGGAGTGGGATTTGCTTTTAGATTTCATATTTTACCTCTTTTCATGAGTTTTGTTGCTTCTGAGCTGTGTGACTACAGCTCTTGTAAGCATAGGACACTGATTGACATTGCATATGTTACAGAGATGAAGGGTATTTCCTGAAGATTAATGGTTGGTTAGTCGGTCTGAAGTTCATTAACCTGAGCAAGTCATTTTTGGAAGGACTCTGTGTGGATGCTGGAGTTGTATTAGAAGATCATCATAAACTAAAAATATATGTGACAATCCAGCCGGCTTGCAATGAATCTACGACAAGACAGGGTTGGCTCAAGCTCACAGAGCAGCTGCCTTCAGTGTAAACTAAATGCCTTGTGTCAGGCATTAAAGTAAATGGTTTTTCACAGGCATTATTCAGATAGAAGAAAAAGAAGAAAAAAAAAAGAAGGTTTCTGTTAGCAAAAAACTCCTACAGGAGAACGTCAGGTTCTTTACAGCCAAAAGGCCAAATTCAGTGCTGGTCCTCAATCTGCAAATAAACAAATGACAGTGTGTTCAGGCAACTGCTTTATTCTGTCAGTGGTAAGTTTAGTCCTGTTTCTTCATTGTACTTTGCCTCAATAAAATGAGCCCAAATTGTCTGGCGAGATCCCCATTGGCTAAGACCCAGACCCTCAAGTCATGATTTCTCAGCATATTTGCAGTGAGATTGACTCCTTGTTAATTGTTTCTTTTTGAAGTGTGGCTTGTCTCTATCATCCTACTGAAGATGAACAGGGTTGGTGTCTCTTGTCTTAACATAGTCCTCCCCCATCCCTCCTCTTCGTTCCCCCTTCCTCCCTCCAGAAGGATTTCTTTAATGTAATGTAACTCTGCAATAGTACTGTCCGTGCCAGCCGTTTGTATTCCAACCACAAATAGATGTACTGATATGGAATAAGTAAGTGCTTCCTCTCAGGATCCTACAGTCTGGTAAAGACAACCGGAAGAGGAACAAATCAGAGGCATTTGATGTTTATTTTGTTTTCTTTTCATGTCATCTCATGAATGCATATGAATGCATATTTGCCCTTGGCCAAAAGTAGCACATTTAGACATTGAATCTGAGCGTTGAGGAAGGGACTGAGAAGAAAGAAGCTCAATGCTCTGTAGTAGGAAAGATGCTACAGGCGTTTGTACAAGCCCTTTCCCTCCCTCTGTCTCCATCATACCCTATCTGTACACTCGCTTGTCTTTTACAGTTGGCAGAAGTGCTGGAGGCTCAGAAAGCCCCAACTTCTCCTAAGACCCTCTGGCACAGACACAGAAAACTAAAAGAATCCTCTTTCAAATCCCTCTGCACCAGGAAGGATGTACTACCTTCATCAGGAGGTTAAGTGCAAGTCCCATGGAGTAGCCCAGGTCTGAAAGGGCCTTGCAGCCCAGGGCCATGGGCTGTGCTGCACCTCCGTTAGGTGAGCAGGGGACCTTCCTTTCAATGGTTGTGCACTGCTAGCTGATGAGGGTGCTAGGATTACTCTGTCAAGTGAGTGGTTTCAGTGTCATTCAGAAAAGGATTTGAAATGCTCTTCATGAAAAGTCACGAGCCATTAATCTCCCAGCTCTAGCTACTAACCATAACATTTGCTTACTCATTGATTTACAGCATTACTTGAACACTGACATTTGTCATCTCACTATCTCGTTTGACCTCTGGTATGGTGCACTTGAAGGGGGACGGATCTCGTCTCACAGGCATTTTCATGGTCTGACCTCCATGATTCATTAACCATCAAATGCTGCCTTCAAAACTCAGCATTGAAATTCAAGAAATTACATATACAAAACTTGATTTATGGACAAAAAGGGGACACAACTTGAGTTATTGTCCCCTTGCAACTGGGTGCAAAGCAGAACATCAGGAGAACTGTTGCTGTTTTCTGTTCAGCTACCAGGGTGGCTGTGTGACCTTGAGGAAGTAGGTTCACTGCAGTTTTATGAATCCATTTTTGCATAGGGGAAATAAGGACAGTGATAATTTCTTTCTTTTGTAAAACAGTTTAAGATTTATGGAATATGAATGACTGTTATTAAGTGAAAAGTGTTGCAAAGCTGGCTTAGTTGCACGTTGTGTTAACATAATCCCATATCAGCCTATTGACCTCGGCATGAACCACTCATTAAAGTTTACAGGACATTATGGTGCGTGAACTGAGGCAGCTATGCCTCATAGCTATTCTACTGAAAATATCATATTGAAAAGTACTTTTAAATCTGTCAGCTGTGCATTGATTTTTTTCTGTTAGAACTAAACACAATTCCTTGTCATATCTGATTTTTTAAGTTCATGTATGAGCATTTGTGATGGATACGTACTCACTATAACTTAACTTTGTATGCCCATGGTATCTGAGATATTACAGTCTATTCTAGTCATAGCATAAACATACAATAGCTGCTGTATTCAGATAAAAAGAGAGTTATAAAACATTAAACTATCCAGCTTAGTATGAATTAATGAGATGAATGGTAAATGCTTTTTATGGATATTGTACTAATTTAATTTTTGATTAAAAGTTAGCTACACTAGACGTTATTATTTGAAAAAAATTAGATATTTTTTCAACCTCAAAATGTATAAATTTAGTACTAAAGAAACATATTTACAATGTTTTGGTTTCTACTAGAGAAAAAGTCTTTTATAGCAAATGTGTTAACTGTTTAAGCTACTCTTTAAAGATATATCTGGCTTGTTTTCAGAAACATTATTTATATGATGATGCAAAAGATCTACAGATGTTTTATTTTTGCTTTCAGATTAAATTTGCATTGTTTGAAAAGCGAGGAGATTTTTCACCGTAGTTCAAAAAAAGATACAGAAGAAGAGAGCAGAATGAGAGCTTCCCAAGTACCACATGCCTGCAGCTTGTTATCTTTAGCAATGCTGTTCCTTCCAGTCGCTGGAACGTCAAAACAAAATATCCCAAGACTTAAGCTTTCCTATAAAGGTAAACTTTTCAGCAGTTTTTCTGATTCTGCCACTTTTGTTTTGATGTGATGTTGCCAGCAGTTCATTTCTGTTATTAAACAGGAAAATGAAACATGGTTGTCACTACAGTTCCCAGAAACATACAATAAAAGCCTTAAAGACGAATCCTGCCCTGGGACAATATTAAATTCTCTTTTTTGGGGGGGAGGGTTACATATTTCTGAAATATACCTTTTTTTCTTTTTTTTTCTTTTGTTTCTTTTGTTTCTTTCTTTTTTTTTTTTTAGTTTGCTCCCAAAGGAAACAGATATGCTATACATAAATTAGGGGGGATTCACTTGCCTAAACATAGGCTTCTAGTGCTCCTTGAAACGCCGTAAGGTACACGGGGGACACTCCCATGTGGCTGGTTGTGATGACGCGGGACCTGGAGGATATCCATGTCCTTCTAAAGCAGCAGTCAAGATAAAACATCCAAGCACTTCAAAGGATACCACTGTTTAGGCACCTATTTTTTGTAATCTTTTTTTTCTCTAACAGTAAATTTGGTATGTGAAATTCTCGAAATGCTGTTTTCTTTCTTCTTACCTCATTGGATCAATAAGGGGCAAACCCTTATTTTTTTGAGGAGTTCCTTAACCTTAAGTCATTTGAAGTCTCATTGAGAATATCACAGGCTGAGGGGTTTAAATGCATATATATTCTTAATTCTTCTTACAGAAAGTGTGGATTTCTTGTGGCTTTGAATGTACAGTACACTTGCACAGTTTTTACAAGACACGAAGATATATTACTTTGATATTGTCTTCTTTAGCTAAAGTAAATGCTCTCCAGTTAGTTATTTTTCAACTATGTCAGCACGCTGCCCTTATGGGAGCTAATTCTGCTGTCAGTTTTTCATGCATAGCTCTTCCTCTGCATGGTAGAATTAAGCTCAAGATGGTCTGACGAGACAGGAGGCTGTAAAGCCTTCACCAGTGATTATGGTATGTTTATCGTGAGCTGTAACACACACAGGAATGTATTGAGTAAGCACAATGAAATACTATTTATTTGCAAGTTTCTGTTTTACTGGTTTTGTATACCACTGCGCGCGGTGTGAACATGCGTTTCAATGTGTCTGGGTATGAGAGAGAGGAAGTGAGATCAAGAGATCTTGACAACATTTTTATAATTTCAGGAAACAGTTACACTCACTTAAGCCAATGAATACGGAAACTGAAAGACCTAACTTGAGTTATGAACGTTAGCAGTAAAATCCCCCTAATATATAGCCAGACTTTTCACAGCTAGATCTTTTGAGATAATTCCCGATAGCAGTATATACCCTATGGTGATAGCATTTATTGTGGATTTGACGTTCATGATCAGTGAATTCCTCTGTACTTTAAAGGCAGATAGCCTTTGGCAAAATCCTGATGGATACATTTGGCAGGTAGAAGAGAAGAAAAATTATTGAGGTCAACACAGGGGGAAAAAAAAAAAAAAAACTGAAATCTTAGTTTAAAATGGTGGCAGAGACCTGCTGGGAGTGGTTGGGAAAATGCCTGAGCTCATTTAAAAAGACAATGAGTGGATGATTGATATACAGGCCGTAACCCAAACTTTTATTAGGAACTTTATAAACCTTTTAGTTTGGCTTGAGGGTTCTAGTTTCCTATCCAAACTTTTCCACCTATATCCCTGTAGGAGGAAAAAAAAAAAAAAAACAACAATAGATACAAACTGTTACATAAATCTTAATTTGGAGAGCTGTGATGTGACTAAAAAGCCAAAAGAGAGGGAGAATTATCAGATGTTATTGTGCTTCCTCTTTCTGTTTTTTTTGGAGGGGGTACTTTTCTTTTCCTGTAGGGAACAAGAAAAAAGTAACTGCATTGTTTTCACATTTGCAGATGTATTAAAATAGAAATGAGGGAAGAGGTGTTCTAGATAACCTTGTCTGCTATATTCACTTGTTACCAAATCTCTGAATAATGTATGGATAAAAGAGAAGGAGAGAAGAAATAAATTAAAAACACAGAGCTGATATGAATTCTGAAGCAAACCTCCACTTTTTTTTACTCAGGAAGAGAGTTAAAATGGATTGATTCTTTTTTTTTTTCTTTTTTGAAGATACTGAGTTTAATTTCCAGAAACACAGTATTTCTTTATAGTCTATGATTTGAAATGGTCAATATTGCAGCATTCTACTTCAAAAACAACCAAGTTTAGGTATGATTAAACAGTGGATGATATTCAGTGGTTTGTAATGTTGGTCAAATGACCATTCTGCATCCACGTGACTCCGTTTTTAAAGGATAATTCTAAGTTCTTCCTTGACAGAGTTTGCACTGTAAATGGTGCAGGTAGTGCCTGTCATAAATAATCATAGTTTTGTTGTTTATAATTATGTCAGATGTCCTGACTATTAATATAGATGGCAGAATTACTCTTACACTTTTTTCAAGCATCTCAGCTGAAACAACCCCAAGCTTTCTGAGAATAAGATGTCAGAGAAATGAACAGTCTTGCCAGGACTCATAAACTCCTTAGAGTCATGTGATTGACAAGTCCTGGCATCTCCATTCTTTGGAGTTAAGACCTGAAATATCATGAGGAGGCAGGGCCTTTTTCCACCTCTGTGGAAAACTGGCTAAACTTGGCCACGTCAGGAGGCTCTGAAAACCTGATCACACATGCCTGTTCATCTGGCTGTGCAAGGTGTCTTTCAAGGGAAATGGCTTCATCCCCTTCCAACTGTGATGGGTTTATAGGGTGGGATAGCTCCCTCTTCCCAGAAATGCGGAGCATTTGCTAGGGCAGGACTGCTGGAACCAAGCAGGACTTTCCCCTCAGTTGCTTCATCTCTTAGCTGCAGCACAGGGCACCTCAGTGGAAAGCGAGAAACCTGTTTCTTCCCATGCCCTGGCAGTAAAGAGAAGAAAGAGCACATCGGGTGACGAATGCTGAGGATGAAGAAGTATAGAGGACAGGAAGAGAGGAAGAAAAAGGGGGAAGGGTAAAAAAGGAACATGGAGAAGGAGAAAATTGAAAGAGAAGTCAGCAGTGGGTAGAGGAAGAGGGGGAAGGAGCAGGGTGAAGTACTTGAAAGTGTCTATAACCACAAGAGCACTCTCCCTTTAGAGATTCAATAAACCTTAGTGCCTCACCAGCCCTCTGCTTTCAGACAGCAATTAAAACTACAGAGCTTGTCTGCGTGGCAGTTACACGTTTTCATCTTCTGCGAGATAGCTTAAGTAGCAGAAGTCTATGCCAGAAACATTAAGATTCCAGATATTCCAGTGAATCATGTGGGTATCAACATGATGCCAGATGAGGGAGAGGGATTTCCTTTATTCTTTGCCCCAGTTCTAAAAATACACGTTTTAAAGATTGTACACATGTAAACCTACAAACACGCACACACTCAATTTATATATCTGCGTAAGAATTGCAGATTCGAGAATATGTGTACTCCACTATGCTGTAGTTTTTTGTTACATACCTATAGTCCCACATTTACCTGATTCATTAACTGAAAAATTCAAAATCTCTTTTTATCTTTTTCACTCAGTCTTTAGCTTTTAGCTCGTGGCGCATGTCATTCCTATTACAGAAATTAGCATTGCTCTCTTGATGCTCCTTGTGTGCTCTCACTACAAAACCCTTAATCAATCTACCCTTTAGATACTTTTGCAAGATTGTGAGGTATCTTTATTATGTTATAGCTATAAAATTAGGAAAAGGTAAATAAACTGTTGGCTAATAGAAGATTACCATATTTAGAAACCTAGGGTCTGATTTTAAAGTAAAAGTCCATATTTGTATAGAGTTTGTGTTATGCGACACTCGGTCTCTGAGCAACAATGTGTGTTTATCATTTGTTCTGATGTGGCTGGTGATACCCTCTGACTGTCATGCAAATCATGGAAGGCACAGAAGCGACATTCAGCTTCCCTAAGCAGTACACCCTTTTGTTTTTGCTGTCTACTACCTCATTTAGTGTCCTCAATTCAACCTTGACAACAAGTGCAGAAGGGTTTTTGTACACCCACCTCACTTACTACTGTCATCCAGAGGACAGTGTCAATTCCATTACTGACAGTGTCAATTCTATATACTATTACTACATTATAGGTATAAAATTGTAGAATTCATATTGTATAGAAAGTCTTATTTCCATCTATCTTTTGCATAATAGACTTTGCCAACTTATTGACAAGTACTTTTATATGGATTTGTGTGTGTATGTGTTTCTTGGGAGATTCGCAGAGACCAAGCAGACGAGAAGGTTAATCTCTTCCTAGGCAAAAAACATTTTTCAGCCTCTTTCCATTCTTGGTGTTCCTAAAAACTTTCCAGTGTAGATGCAGATGCCTCACAGCAAATTTAAGCCTACTGGCTTGCTTTATTTGGTTACTTTTCATGGATGCCTTAGAAGTAGTCTGCACACTCTAAGGATCCATTTCTATTACTTAAGAGCACACTTGCTTCCTGCACTGGGGACTTCTCCTTCTTCACAATAACTTTTTCTTCTTCACATTAAATGAATTAAGGTGCAGTCCCATCCCTTCTAAACTCATGGCAAGAGATTTGCCACCAAAGTAGTTTGCAGCAGGATCAAACTTCTACTCCTTTTCACTTTTTTCATTTTATGTAAGTGAAGTACAGACATACAGTTCTTTCTCCTCTGTTGAAGGATAACAATGTTAAATCATCAGGCCCACATGGAAGTTAGCCGTATTTAAGAATAATGTTTAACTTCATGCAGTATTTTGCATACATGTTTTTATTCCCTCTAAGAGTGATCCATTCTTATGACACAGTCAAAAAGAAAACAGAGGATAACATTTTGATGCCAGAAATCTGTCTGAAAATTTTACTGGGTTAGTGCATTTCCTTAATGTTCTAAAAATGATCCTTTGAACATAATACTTTACAATGCTAAGCATCCTGTTTTCTAAATTATTTTTGCTTTAAACATATTCAGTTTATAATTGAAGAGATGTTTAACTCTTGCGTCAGAGCAGTCAGTTTCTTCTGTTTCAGTAAAGCTGACTTATGTCCATGACATGCATCATTTAATTACATATGTAAAATATAGTCACAATTGCGTAGCTCCATGAGCTTCATTTAAACTGTCTGTGATATTGTGGAAATTCCAGTCCCATGAAGGGGTGGGTTGCACAAGTATGAATGGTTGGAACAGAGTAAACCAGCGATGTACAAAAAGCCTAGACATCAGCTTGCATTTCTGCAGTTGTGCTGACTGTACAGGAAGAGGAAGAAAAATCAGTAAAAAACATACCTCTGTGGTAATATCAGTAGCTATAATTCTGAATGTCCATGGAGAGTAAGGAAAAACTACAGAGTAGGGGCGTGCTTTTTTGTGCAGTCACTTATTTTATTTGTTGTTTTACTCATTTTTGGTGATTTTTGATTTCTCAGGAAAAAGAAAACAAAACAAACAAAAACCTGTGCCTCAGATTCCTTTGCTAAATAATTTGAAATCTATATGTGAAAGTTAAGAAGGTCTATGTTCAGGTTGTTGTCTAGTCATGAAGTAGATTTTGCCCTAACTGTTGTTTCAAAAATGTTTTCTATGCCTGAAAGCGTAAACTGAGACTTAAAACTAGATGAAGACGGATAAGCACTCCTGCCCCTGCCTAGAAAAGTTCTTGAATACTCTATACTGTAGACTACGTATAAATTTGAGAGGTTTTATGCCATTTTAGTAACTGCAAAACCAGCGAGTTTCTTACAAAGACCTTTTTTTCTTTTTCTAAGCTAGTGAACTTGGAGGTCAGATGCAACTATATGTTGCATTTTCTGTCATATAATTATCATATATATAATGTCCTGGAGAGCAGCCTCCAGTCAGTGACATCAACAGTTTACATAGCAGTTGAACTAAGAATAACCTTAGAGAACTGACTCGTATCAACCTCTTAACAGTGTAAACAGCCTGTAGCTCACAACAGTTTTCTTTTTTCATAATCACAAAAGGGGCCTCAATTGGATAAAAAAAAAAAAAAAGAATTGTGTTTGCAAAGTACCGTACTATTCTGCTAAATGTTCACTTGATTAAATCCCAGAAGATGAGGGAAAAACAAAAGAATAAGACTTTGGGGGAAAGAACTGGTCCCTTGTAAAAGGAGGACAAGGCAACACCAAAGAATTGCTCCCCTAAAAAAAGGATATGGGGAAGATACATGATCAATGGCATCGGCTTCAAAGGGGATATTTCAGAAATATTTATCTACTTGTGCCTTTACTAAAAGCAGTTGTAGAACAAAATCAATGCTAAGTAATTTTGAAAATCCCAGCCTTGCTGTCTTTCTATGCATTGATTTGAGGGCGTGCTCCTCTTGACGTCAGTGAGCGTCTAGCTGTTGACACCTGTGTTTGCAGCGCTGCTCCTCGAGTCACATCCTATTTCCCTTTCCTTCCTCTCCATCTCTGCTGTTCTGAATATAGACACGTTCCTCAGACAAGAGGTGTGTGTTGTGTTGTTCCACAGGATTTTGTTGGCTGAGAAGTTACTATACTGCACTGCTCTCAAAGACATCAAAGTTTTATGCTCAGCTTAGCTGGCAGCTTCGGGAACACTTTGCACCTCCCTTTGCATCATCCATACAACCTGGATCCCTCCAAAAATGTTTCTGGCTAAATATATTATTATTATTATTATTATTATTATTATTATTATTATTATTATTATTATTATATAGACACCATAGCTGTCTATATGAAAACCATGAGTGTGCCTGAAAGCATAAACAAAAGTAAATAATAAATATTAAATGAGGTTTTTTTTTTTTTTAAAAGCCTACACTATTAAATAATAGCTTGGGTGTATATTATAATAATAAAAATAATTGACCAGCAGTAATTCGGCAGGGCGCATTAGCCTATGCAGTCACACATCGCTGATATCCCTTGCCCTTTATCTTCTAGTCAGTACATTCTTGTCTTAATGTTGCCTAGGAAGTCCACAAGGCCGAGACTGGGTCAACCTACACATCTGCACATGGGACTGGATCTGACTGAGGCTGCTGGGCACAGCTCCAGTACAAATAACTAACATATAAGAGAATTAATGTAGAAATTCAGTGACCTCTGATTTCAATGGTTTCATAGGAACTTAACTCCTGTCAGTATCAGAAAGTACAACTGATAATTATATTTCACTTTGCCATGAGTAAATATTAGAATAGTCTGAGCTATTATAGCATGAATTGTTTTTATTTTCATTGCTAGAAGTGATCCTTTGCTGTGACCAGTGCATCATTATTGGGAAAACCTGCCTTCATAACAGCTAGTTGATTTACCTTGTTATACCTGCTTACTTTTTAATCAGATAAAATATATTTGTTTGCATATCTAGGAGTGAAAACTGGAAGAACAATATAAGGAGACAAATCTTTTCCTGAATATTCAAAGTTTCTCAAAAATAGTCATTCTCTACATTTAAATATCATAGTTCTCACAGAGATCATCGATTCGGCACAGTTAGCCCAGATAATGGCTAACTGACCTAAGGAGTACTGCATCTCTGAACTGCAGCTCTACAGCAATTTAGTGTAAGGCTATTAGTTTTGCCTTGAGAGTTCAACTGGTAGCTGGAAGAAACAGCTGAAATATTATTATGGCTCCCACTGTCACTATAAAAGCTCTCCTCCCTCCTTCGGAGCACGGCCCTGAGCATGGAAAACAATCTATCTGGCCCCAGTCAGATGAGGAACCCCTCTGGGGGGACAGGAACAAACCGTTACGCGTGGTGGGAGCAAGCAGGAACCTTGTAGAGCAGATTTGCTGCCAGCAGAGGAAGTGTCTAATCCTCTGACAGGTAAATCTGCTCGCGGAGGTTCCTGTCCTTCCTGCGCGGTCGCTCCCTCCTGCTGCTGCTCCTTCGCTGGTGCCAAATGTTGCATTTGCTCCTTGAGGAGCAGCTGAGTTGGTTGTGCTTTTACAGACCTGATCGCACCTACTTTACTGTATCCATTCCCCTTCTCTGTTCATCAGGACCTGTCCTGGTCGAATTGAAAAACCAGAAGATAGTTTCAAAGCCAGTTATGAGGAAATTTGCCTGCCCTCCGGGGGATTGTGGGAAGGGCGGAGAAGAACCATCAGCACTTCAGAGGTCTGACAGGCTCTCTCAGGCGGTGGTTTCATGACAGCCGAGCCAATATGAGAGCGTGCTGCTTCTGAAAGGAGGAAGTGTCCTGCCCTCTTCCCTTCTCCCCAAACACACATATGCACTTCTTTCCCTCCTCATCTGCTCCCAGATGCATGGACCTGCCCTGTTTCTTGCACCAGCTCCAGCTCTCGTCAGATCTTTGGCTAGGACGCATGCTGTTAGTGGTTAGGACTTCACCTCTCTATCTTATTGAGCATTGCAGTCCAGCCATACAGCTTGTCAGGGCTCTGATCCAATGCTTGGAGTCTGCGGGAGGAATAGTCCCCACAGCTCCTTGCTGTATGCTCAGCTGATAAAATTATTACAGGCCCCAGTGGTTAAACTGAGAATCTGGCTCTGAGTCTAGATGAGAGCTGGGCTTTGTGCGTTTGAATGAGGAGGACGGGGAAGGGTGGGACGTACAGCTATTCAGTACTTGCATGAAGATGTGTGTTGCTCACAGGCTCTGGATACAATGGGTATATAGCATATAATTATGCTCAAATAAAAATTACAGATAGTTTTCCACGATAGCCGTGGCAGGGAACACAGCTGGAGTTTTCTGTCTGTGAGCTGTTCTTCATAAAAACGGAAGGCACTGAAAGTGCTAACGAGGTAACTAAGCAAGTAAATCTCACTGATATTAACTCTCCTTTGCACTGTCAACTTACCTCCCTCAGGAGTAGCTTGCGCTACTGTGCACCTCTCCCTAAGCTGTCAGAACCGATATTAATGTGCTTTGCAGGTCTATGTCATCTGACACTTTTATTACAACAGAGTTGTTCATGCCTCTGCAGCTCAAGGTCTCTCATCTTTTACCTTGTCTAGTTGTTAGGAGCAATAGTCTCGCTAGGAAGCTGGCAAATGCATTCAAACCTCCTCAGAAAATGCTGAAGTGAAAGTATTATTGGGAAAAGTGACCTTTTTAAAAACTATCTTTCGTATACGAGAGGGGCAGCCCGGTGAAGCAAACCCTGGTGTCAGACGCACAGTCTGAGAAAGCAGGTTTGACTACAGTTAGTCAAACTCCTAAAAAGATCCGTGCTGCCAAGGAAATGACTGAGCCAAATCCAGATTTCTGTAGCCAAGCTACCTACACCTTGGATTGCCTTGAGAAAAATCCCTCGCTGGTTCGAATCATGGACCCGCTGCAATCCGTGACAGAACTCCCACTTGTTTCAAGTGTTTTACCTCCTAAGCATGGCATTTTATCTGCAGAGTAAAAGCTGAGTAAGGTTTTAAAAATGTGTCATGTTCTATGCAGCTGCTACCACATAGCATAGGTGGAAGAAATTGCACAACCTGCTGTTGTTTTTTCAGCCCAAAGGAATATGGGCCATAAAATGCTGCAGAGAACTGCTTTGTCTGCCCCCAAATCCTCTGTGAATCCTCAGAAAAATATAGTGCTCTCAGAAGTTTCTCTGAAAATGAGGTTACTTGAAAATTGCAGTTACAGGTGCTTGAAAATACTCTAGCCATTTTTGGGTCACTCTGAAGAAAATAAGGTCTGAAATGAAAGGCTGATGCTATTTTGAAGGCAAATGTAATATAATGACTGTCATCTGTTTTGAAACGACGGATAATACTGCATATAACTTTACATACCAGAGTTTGACCAAGGAAGAGCTGTGTGCCTGAAACTGCTAAATATAGTCTTGTTACATTTTTAACACCTGCACATACTTGCAAAGTGCAACACACATCTTCTCCAAGTGAGAAAGAGTAAGTCCCCTGCTGTATCGTGGAGTGTGTTCATTCATGGAAGTTAATGTAAATCCCAGATTCCCTGCAATGATTTTGTTGCTAAACTTTACTAGGTCCAACCTACTGTCAGTACATATTCTTTGCACTGCCTATTCCTCAGTGCAGGCCGATCTTCACACTTAATTCCCTGTGGCCGTGTCCTTCATAGGGTTCGTGCCATTTGAATTGGAGATCATGTGTTTATGCACTTACAAGTAGCTGGAAAGTTTGTGAGACGAGATGGTAGGCTAGGTATAGCAGTAAAACTGATTTACAATTGATGAATTTAACTCATCCCATTTGAGTAAGTCAATCAAAGCGGATTTGATCAGCTCTCTATTGCTATCTATATATTTGATTTATTGGGAGATGGGAGGGACAGGAGGCTGTGAAACGGTAAGCAAGGCATGAAGGAAAGGATTTATGTCCAGGCAGGTTACGAGGACTCTTGATTTTAACTTGCTGCAAGATGTCTGAAATTTGACATTATAACTAGAAAGAGCGGGAGCAGCCCAGCTAATCTAAAGCTGTGTTTTTCCAGGGCTAATGAATTCATGGCCTGTTTGCCATTACGGTAGTACTTAGTAACACTGATCTTCAGAATGACTTTAGAAATCGGTCAGTCGAGTGGCCATCCTCCTGAGATGAGGGCCAAAGTTTTTCCTTACCTGCTTAACACAGTCACTGGGATAAATATTTAAAAAATAGAACTAGAGCTTGTTCTATAGTCAAGTTAGAAAATCCTGTTCTGTTAGGTCAAGAGCAGTCAAGAAGAAAATGGGACTCCATCTTCAACAATGGCCTAAAACTTTACTCCACTAGAAATAAGAGATGTTTATGCTCTTATAGAATAAGGTTCCTGTACTTTTGGGATGCTTTGAAGGGCATTTGAAATCTGGTGGAGGAGGAAGAAAGTGAATTTCAGTTACAAAACTCAGATTAATTACTTTTCACACCTGACACTTGCAGCCAGGTTAAGGATCTAGGAGAGGTGAAGGTAAAAAAGGCAAGTTCAGTCCTGACACTTGAAAAGGAGGAAGTAGAAGTGATTGATTATTTGCGTGGTCTCCCTTTCATTTGGAGAGGAGATTTGGCTACCGTTTAAGTCCATTAAAGTACCGGGCATTCCTAATGAACAGGTATACCTGGAAAGATGTCAACAATTATCGATAGCATACCAAAGCTCATACACTTGCAAATCTTTTGCACCGAATTAAATTTGTATTACACAACCTTTTAACATTCACGGTATCATTAAAAAAAAAAAAAAGTCAGTGACTTAATTTAGCCTTGGAAACAGCAGTGAGGTTTGCTTTCTTTGGCAGTTGTGCAAGAAAGATAAACTACTTAGGAAAAGGGAACCTGTGCAAATCCACGGCCTTAGGTCTTCTTCAGAAAAAATAAATGTTTCACTAGGGTACATTTTCATTTCTGCTGTCTAAAGCTAATTATTTGATTTGGCTCTGTGAAGTTTGTGAACTGGGTCTTTGCCTTTTTCACCAATAACATGAAGTCACAAAGCAGCTTTTAATCATCTCTGCAATCATAACACTTTACAAGTTATTTGTGCAGCTGTTTCACTAGTCAAATTTGTTTGGAGTTAAAACACAACTAAAATATACTATCATAAACATAAGTGAGAATTGTTTAGTCCAAGCTTAAACGGGGTGTATTTTCGGTGGTTAGCACCTATTTTGTTGCACAGTATTACATTTTTTTCCAGATTCAGAATACACAGCCAGCCCCATAGACCGATTATATGCCAGACTCCGAAGTAGATGGACTAATTAAACTGCAGCTGTCTCAATTCTGGTCTCGAGGGAGTGCCTCCTTTCAAGTGAACTGATATGAAACAGAATCAGGTCCCTGCAGGGTGGTGTGATTTGATATGAGTTATATAATTTTTATTTGTGGGTGGAACAGCCGCTGCAAAGCATATCTGAAGATAAGATGATCAGTCCATTCCTGATGAGAAGTCTTGGCAGCACCACAACAGAAATAATTGTAGTTTAGTTACCACTGACTGAAATACTGGTTTGAGCAGCACAGTGCACGATGGAGCTATTCTAATTACTTTGCATTTTTCTGGGTTGGAAAATGCTGGCAAATTTGACATCTCTCAATAAGTTTTTGCAAATAGAGATTTTGGGAATGTTTCGTATTTTACTGATTCCTGAACAAGGCCAAGGAAGCGTCGGAAGCTTGAAGTGGAAAGTGTCTTGATATGCCTTAAGCCCTGTAGCAGAGAGTTCCTGCATTTTGGAGCAAACTTTGAGAATGTTCTTTCTCTTGTGTCACCCTCCTAGACTAAGCCCCTCCTGGGAGATAATTTAATTCTGAAAGAGGAACAGAAGTGCTTTATCTCAAAGTATGTGACAGAGTAAGAGGAGCTTTGAGGCCTAGTTAAAAAGAGAAGCAAGATTTTGAAATAATATTGTGCCCACAAGAAATTAAGTTTTTTGTGCTCCCAGTAATCCACATCCTTTTGGAAAGGCACTACTGTTTTCTGCTGACATGATATTTTCCTCACCACCCAGTTAAATTCATTGTATAGCAATAGGAGCCAAATGCCATGCACAACCAATGTTCATTGTCTATTGTGAGATGCAACTAAATAAAATATAACTTGCTTCTTTCGATAAATAGTAGAAGTTGTTCGTACGATGAAATTACTCCCTTTGCCTTCACACACACACACACATCTGGGGTCAACTGTGTATATTAAGCTCAGAGTACTTTAGAAGCTAAGTAAATTGTTGCATTACTGTTATATGGAGATTTCTTTACCTCAACAATTTAGTGGAGGACAGCATCTGTGAACATTGTCATGAGTATTTGCCAATAAGTGATAAGTCCTGTTCTCGTCTAGAGGAAGATGACATGACATTTTATTCTTGACTATATAGAAAAATAACAAAATTTTACATCTGTAGGCTTTAAAGTTAGGGTCCTTCAAAGATGTAATTAGATGTAGATGTTTAGAAAGAGGTTTAGGAGTTCCCTTCCCCTAGATTAGGCCTAACCCATAATTTAGAGAAATTTCTGTGGCTGGCCATGACAGCAGTTCTGAGTGTTGGCCAAACAGGTTCCACATAGCTGTATGCTTACACCATGCTGGAGTCGAGGAATGAAAGCACAGTCATCGAGGGTATGACTTGAGGCTAAGAAGTTGAAATATGCTATAAAATAGGTAAATACCTATTATCAGAACAGAATGACAATTTTTCATTAGAAGCCTTTTTGCTACGGCTCTGCTGCTGTAGGTCGTGTAAGTAAGGATAGAGCTGCTGTGAGCCAAGTCTACTGAGATACTTTCATAAATGTAAAAAAACAGTGGCTATTTCAGCCTCTGCCACTCAGGAATGAAACATTAACTCATTAGGGAGTTTGCTGAATACTCATTTAATGGCCGGACTGAAGCCTGTGAGAGAAAAGAAAAAAGGATTTAATCTTTAGTAAAACAGCAAACACACTATCATCTGGACATGCACTAGTGAAAGATCATCCCTGTAACTAACTTTGTTTCTTTGAAAACTTTGTTTGCACTCTGAAAACACTGTTTCCATTTTGGGCTGTCTACATAGATACAGTGATTCAAACCAACAGGTTTGTCTACGCAGAATATATTCTCTTGAACCCCAATGGACAAGTCATATTTTCATGGTACATTTTTTCAGGGTAATATCCTTGATAACATTTAACATATCTAGCTAGGAAGGGTAATTTCAAGCCCTAAGGTAGGATTGTTTTTGTTGAGCGAATACAATGATTAATTTGGCTGTAATTTAATCAGTTCTCTGTTAATGTTTACTTGACAGATTTTATTAGGTCAAATTTCAGTTTTAATCCTGTCAGTGGCCATAGTCAGAGTCTTATTTCCAATCTCTTTTCAGTACATAGTAAATAACTGGACAAAACTATTGCGAACCTGATTGTTCACCACTTTGCAGCTTACGTTGTCATTTTCGTCAGTTAAAAAAAAAAAAAAAAATCAGTGAGCGACGCTGTCATTCCAGTTTGGAACATTTTACAGATGATTTTCTTGTGATGCAGTCAGAGAAATATTTGTACAAGGCACTGTGCAGTGCTTGTTCCCAGTTGGGCGTTTCAGTCATGAAACAACTTTTTCCCTTCCCTTTGTGGCTGTCCTAGCTGATTCTTTGCTGAGAAATACTACAAGTATTGAATGATAGATGATTATTGTCCTTTTGGGATGCTCACCTCAGAGACTTTTCCTTCCAATTAGAATAGAAATAGGAAGTGGAAAGCAGTGCCTCAGTCACCTCTGTTCAGTTACATGGAGAACTAGGTCTATATGTTTTGGCAAGGCAAGTGTCACACTTAAAAGGGCTAATGGACTGCACTGCGCTAGACAGTGAAACCAAGTGCTGTAGTATATTTATGTGGACATTTATTTTCTCCTTATTAAGATCAAATTCCTATGGATGGAGTGAGAGCTCATTCTGCATCTGAGTTACCCATGTCACGCAGCCTCGCTCCATCCATAGGAATTTGCTGGCCGGCAATCGGGATTTAATCGAGACTGCAAAATTTTTAAGGCATTTCTTTGTATATACGATGCACCAGATAGATAGGCTTGCAATGCAGCCGGCTCTTTCATCATCAAAGATGTCATGGGCAGAGAAGAGGAAGAAGTTTACCCGGAAATGATATGCTCAAGTGATGCTCGGCTGATAAACAATACCTTGAATTTCAATTGAGACAGTAGCCCAAGGGAGCTATCACTGACATAAACTTCCCGCTATGCTGTGGTCAGCGTCAGAGGATCCTCTCTCAATAGACAGCTCCGTTACACCCAGTACCAAGAATTTCCAGTCTAGAAAAACAAGGGAGGAGGTTTGTATGAGTATGACATCTAATGATGACATACATCACACGCAAAAATGAACAGGAGAAAAACACATTATTACTAGAAGTGGCTGCCCCACAACAGAGTACCCAACAAACACATGTGTCAAGAGGACTAAATCATTGTTTCTTACTGGGTGAAAGCACACTAGTAGAGTGAGCTAAACTTTGAAAGTCTAGGGTTTAGAGAGTCTTTGCCTTTTCCTTTTTAAAATCTGTATTTATTTATAATGCTGGCTTTGTTGTTCTTCAGCCTTTGGTCTTCTTCATCCAGTTCTAGGATAAGAAATAGTTTGGACGGGACTTAGATGTTTATAAAACCATGTTGTTTGCCCCTGAGTGATCTTGCTATCGATTAACCAGCAGGTCGTTTAAAGTGTTACTAATTTACAAAACACTGACAACATCTTTGGCTCCACAAAAGATATGTGAGTAAGGACAGTACTGGCGCAAAGCAGTGTGGAGCTTAACATTTGATTTAATTTTCCAATGTAAAGTAAGATTTTTCGAAGTACTTCCAAATAAATATCACCTAGGGGAATAGGAGCTGCAGTACAATACAATTTGTTTTCAGATCACACGCTTATAACACTCAGCAGTGAGCCAGGCAAAACCGCACAACCTTAAGTAGAAGTGACAGAGCCAAATAATAATTGTAATAATTATATACTAAGTAGTTAATTGAATAATGCTATTATTTTTTCTCCCTCTGTACTGTTTATTACCCCAAAACAGGACTTAATCTTTGTTTTTCCTGCCACATAGTTTGTGAGAGACCGTAGGACCAAAGGGTATTTTCTCTTTATTTTGATCAATTCTGAAATTTCTCTGCAAAGCGTTGACACTGACTTTCATCATGATCAGGGAGCGTGAATAACTCGTGCTGCTCCGAGTAAGCCTATCCCCTCTAGTAGCAAGGACAGACCGTCCGACCAGCGCTGGGAAGGTGGAAATACCCTTAATTTTATATTTGATTAAATGCAGGAGTTGCTTTTCTGTCTTGAGATTTATGAATGCTGTAGTTTGGAGAGTTTGCTTGCGGAAGAACTGATTCACATGTTTATTTCTGTTCTCCCCAAACTAATGGCTGCCCAACATGACTATGCTCTCGTTGTGCTCCTTTCTATATGGTTTTTGTGTCCTCATCCAGAATTAGGTCCACAGAGTCTTCATTAAGGAAAGAGTTTCAGAGTTCTTATTTTATGGCCCTTTAGCTTTTTTTTTTTATAGAAGAAGTATAGATTCTTTCAGCAGTTTCACAGAGAAATGTATTTTTCTTAATTACCTCTTGAAGGAGAGTGGAAGCCACTATTAAATCACAGTAAAATTTAAGTGCTGAAAATTTGTGCTTTTAATAGGGAAAGGCTTGATGGTAAATTAAACAAGCTATAGCCAGAGCTATGTCCTGACTTCTGCCGCAGAGAGGGCGAGGATGCAGGAAAAGCCACCCATCGTCACCTCCATAAGGAGGGCAGAGTCCCCAGGACATACTATTCTCCATATTGCCATTAACACTTAATATTAGACAATGGGCAGACTGAACCTCATGTCAAACTTTCTATACACGTTATGGTTGTCTCCTCCCAGTCCTTTGCATCCATATATACCTGCTGCTTCCTGTTCCTTACTGTTCTCTGTTGGTACTGGCATACTTTGCAGCTTTATATGTAGAGCATCAAATACTGAGAGATACTGATTCTTGATCATATGTGTCCATCAACATGGTGATATAAACACACATGAATTTTTTTTACAATGGAGAAAAGGTATGGTGCATCTATTCCAAACGTCTTTTTTTGTTTTTAATTACTAAGGATGTAATTCCTTTATGTCACATATATAATTTATTAAGTATGTTTCATATAGCAAAATCTTTTGTGAAAGTAAATATTACCCAATTTGGAAGTAAAAATCCCCAAAGAAAACCAAGGTTAACAGGAACTGTGTTATGATCCTAGAAAGACATGCTCTAAGACTGCAGTTATCTCACCAGCATACTCCATGCTGGTTGCATATATTTATAAAAGACACCAATGAGTCATATGTAAACATTTTGATTATAAAGATTTTCTTCATTTTCCCACAGACTTACTGCTTTCAAACAGCTGCATCCCATTCCTGGGCTCAACAGAGGGGCTTGATTTTCGAACCCTGCTGCTAGATGAGGAGAGAGGCCGGCTGCTAATCGGGGCTAAAGACCACATCTTCCTGCTCAACTTGGTTGATTTAAACAAAAATGTAAAAAAGGTCAGTCTGTTTTCCACAGATTTCGTCTGATAATTTCAGTTTTGGCCCTTCTTCTCCATTTTTTTTTCTTTTTTGCTTCATTGGGTAACTGATAGATTCGCTGCGCAAAGCGTTGTACTAGGACTTCATAATCTCACCTCCCGTTGTTACATGGATTATCTTTAATAAACTGAAGTTCTCATGGTATGTGACCTCCTGTAAGACTGAAGTCCTGCAACAGGCAATCCACCTTTACCTTGTGGGTACCTCTGCATGAAATCCAAACATCAGCAAACAGGCTGATGTCGCTCAGTGTTTGTTTATTACTTTATCTTGTGCCACGGACACCCTCCTCAGATGAGAGCATTTGGAAGAAGATAACTCAGGACAAGTCTTTCCTTGCTTGCTGGCATCACTGGGTTTACATTACGGTGATACTACTCAGCGCAGAGGCAATTTTGATGGTTCAAATTATAATAAGTATGTTAGTGGCAATTTTAGTGTTAACATTTGTATTAATATTTAGAATTAGTACTGATAGGAGAAGCTTCCACTGGGATCTACTACAGCTTTCCCTTGCCTGTGTTCTGTGACAAGTTAACTCTGGATAATAGAATGGCAATTTACCCTTCAGTATTTCTAGTAGATATGATGAACTGGAGCTTTTGCGAACACAACTGACTGCTATATATAAAAAACAGATGCCTGTGTAGGAACACACAGGAAAACTGCTTTCCTGGTTGTTACAGATATGCTACTTATTGGAGAAAATTTAAATTCTCAGCTGTGTTTTATATATTCTTTAAGCACAGGCAGGTTTTGAATGACTGCATTCTGCTGTCGGTTCTAAAGTGTAACTGAGCCTGAATTAACATGACTGAAGCCCAGGGACTTAGCAGGTGTAACAGGAGAGAACTTTGCTCCGCATATTTGAATGCAGCACATGCTGCGACTATATTGAACAGTTTCTAGTAGCGAACTGAATATCTTATTTCCTTTTTTGACTTCTGCAAAGGACGTTTCTTCCCTAGAAAGCTTTATCAAATGGTTAACGTGCATCTTCCAGCTTAGTAGTTTGTTCAGAAAATGTCACCTTCTCAGCGTATTTTAGTGATAACTGCATTATGCATAGTTCAGATTTTCAGGCTATGGATTGATTTCTGGCATAGGCTTTCTGTAGAAAACAAATTTTGTGTGTGTGAAAAGCAGGTTTCTCTTTCTGTGGGGTGCTGCTTTCCTCCTGAGAGATGCTGAGAGCCGTCACCTCCCATCATGTTCAGCAGGGATTGATTAGTCCAGAGCTTTCTGGAGGCATCAGCACCTTGTGCGACCAGACCCGCTGTTCAAGCTGGTTACATTCACTCTCGCCAGACCACCACTGATTATTGCGGACGTCGTGCTTTTTAAGAAGCACAGAACACAGCTGACGCTAAGAGAATTAAAGTGAAATCAGTCAATGCAGATATTACAGGACAAAAATTGTATATTGGAATGAGAATTTGCATTTGGCAAACTGAATAGAGAGTGTGTGCCTAGATACCTTGTATCTGAACTAAAGAAGGGGGTGTTTGGAGGTTCAAATATATTTCCTTCTGCCTACTTCTCAGTTTAACTGTCCCGGTTGTCTTTAAGATAAGACATTGAGGCAAGTGACCTTTAAACAGCTAAAACAGACTCGAAAGCTTTGCAGCGCATCACGGTGTGCTGAGGTCCACGGTCTCTGTGGCTAAGCAACAGCTTCATAAATTTGCCCTCTTGGGCGACACAAGACAATATGGCACAAACGGTGCTCTCGGGTTCGCGTTTTGGGCTGGTTGAAAGATGTTAGCGAGGGAAGAGATGGGCTGCAGGAAGCTGCGCGAGGGGCTGCAGATCAGTCACGGTGGCTTGGGGGCTGCAGGGCAGCGCCGGTAGCAGCGCAGCATCAGGACGCGGCGTTCGCCTGCGCTGTGTTTAGACTGACCGTGGTTTGGCTTGGCACCGGGCCAGGCGGCTCGTTTCCAGGCTTTCCCGGTACGAGGAAACCACACATGTCGGGACGGCAGGGGTCTGAAGTGTGTCCTTTGTACTCCTTGGAATAAGAGGCGTCGGGAAAAAAAGAATATATATATATATATATATACATATATATATATAGGATTATATGTAGCCACTGAAGATAGAAGCAGTTAATTAGAATATTAAATTTCTTCCTATAAATGAGAGGTTTGTTAATGACTCTGATGAAGGAGGGTTAAAAGAGTGAGCTGAGGGGGTGAGGTAGATGTTACAGCTTTGAAACTAGAATGAAAACTTGTGCAAAGTTTTGGGTTTTCTTTTCTTTCTTTGAATGCAAAGTGAGCGTTACCAGTGTAATACTGTGTGATGGGTGGATGCAGAGAGGTTTAAAGAAGCTCTCAGTTTCAGAGATTTGTTGTATTAGGATACTACTGATGCACCTAAAAAGTGAAGTCTAAATCTCAAACAATTTACTGTCAGAATATCCCTTTCTGTGGATGCAATCACCAGGTAGAACTATATTGTAGAGTGTGACGTTGTATATTCAGATATTTCTGCAATAATATTTTAAAAAACATGCAGAGCATCGTATCCTGTTCTCTTCTATAATATAATGATACATATATCTTTATATATATATATATCATTTAATAACTTCCTTTTTATAACCTAATCATTTACCTAACTTAGTTAATTTAACTTACCTCTATTAGGTTATGGTTTTATTTCCTGGTGTATTTTTTCCTAATGAAATAAATCAACAGCTCTTCTTGAGTTCACATTTTCTTAAATCATTGTAATTTTTATTCAATATATTGTATAATTAGTGGAAAACTTCCTTAGTTGGCAGCTTGAAAAAATCCTCCCGGTTTCCACTGCAGTGCTTGCAAACCTTATTATAAAACAACAGCAATTACCATAGCCTAAAACAGAAAAGTCCTCCCAAAGGAGACAAGGATGCGGAGGACTAAAATGCTAGCAGTCTACAAATATCTAATGCTTAAAAGCAGATAGTCATTTTTCTGTAGCAAGAATATAATTTCTGTGAACTTATACTGAAAAGAAGCCTACAGCTCCTGTTGTCGGGATAGAAGAATCTGTAGCGCAGCTTTCCCCTGAAAGATCCTGAGATACCTGACAAGCATTGCAAGCTATTTATGAACAGGAGGACGTGTGGTTCAGTCTTATGAATAAAATACAGAAAAGAAGTATATTCAGGGAAAGAAGGCACAAAAGAGCAGCAGTTCGTATTTGTCACAGCATTCCAAATATAGACAGTAGAGTTGAAGACAACTATGTCATAACCAGTAGAAGTGCAGCTTAAAAAGAAACATATTTAATAGCATTAGCAGATGGAGAAGCAATTCTCTAGGAATTCTCCTAAGAGCCTACCAGCGCGATGACTTTGGTACTCTAGAATTTTCCTATCGGTTTGCCTGAAGTCTTTGCTGTTTTCCTATTTGAAACCTAAACACAGGCGACAGGCAGAACGCGCTCAGCTGGGTAAACGCTTACGGAAGAGCCGCAAAGAAATTCCCCGCCTCCTGCGCAGCTGCCGCGCTTGCCAACGACGCAGGCAGGGCCGTGTGTCAGCGCTGTTATCGCGGTGCGATGCGATCGGCAGCGCGACCCGCCCGTCTCCGCAGGAGCCGGCGTGCTATCAAGGGCCGACAAGCTCTTGAAAAGCTGCCAACCTGCAGGAGCTGTCAGTGCGGGGAGACACAGCCACATGTGGGCCAAATAGATAAACATGTCAGATCCCAAGAGCAGCTTTGCTACAACTTGTTTTCATCTGCCCGGTGCGTACTGGCACCAGGTCACAAATTATTGTCGCTCGGAGCATCCTTAATCTGCAATTGTTGCTATGTTTTTGGCATTGCCAGGTGCAACTGTCTTATGACTCATGCTTTGATTTCCTCTTAGATTACTTTAACTGTGTGTATTTCGCAGTGAAAAGAGTATGTGTGTATAGACACAAATCTATGCATACAAACATGCAAACATATATGTATATATAATTCCTTTTTAAAACAACACCCTCATGAGTTAGGAGCCCAGTTTTTCCTTCCTTGCCCTCAGAAACCTGCCGTCAGTCCATGTACGTGTTATCTCAATTAGGACTGAGCACAGTGGGAATTTAGCCAGCTGTGAAGCGACACTTTGGTTTTGCCGTCAAGCCAGAGCCTCAAGGAATATATACAAAATCTGAAATGCTTTTTGTAGCCCTGAAACCCAGTAACACCACGACTGATCCGTCCTTACTGAATACCCGCTTCTTGTCCTATACCTTAAAAGAATTTAGCTTTCTACCTCTTCGGAAAAGATGTAGAGGAGTCTAAGGATGAAATTTTGAGGAGAAGAGGCTTGCTTTCCCCATCAGGAGAAAAAGGCTTCCAAGGGGGTGTGAGCAGAGGCCAAAGAATCAAGCGGAAGAAGCCTTTGAAGATTTCTGCAGTCCTGGAAGTGAAGACATGAGGATTGGAAAGCTCTGGATAAACAGTCTAAAACAAGCCGAGTGGCACTCATGAGTCCACCCGGGTTTACGTTGGTTTGTCCCGCATCTTCGTTAGTAAAGAAAGTTCTGAGGAAAGAATTAGGGTGAGGCTGGTTTTTGGCAGGGGCTCTTCCTCGCATGGAGAATTCGTTTACAGGGTGTTGTCTGCGCACCAATGGCCATGATTTTGGCGCAAAAGGATCTCTTCGTGTTGTCGGAGTGCGTCGGGTACTCGTTCCCGTCTGTTTTACAGTATTTCTCTTCCTTCCAGAATTCACAGAAATACAAACCATCTTACTTGTCATTTACAACAAAACAAAACTGGTTCTAGCAGGTGATCTGGCAGCAGATATCGAAGGAAGAGCAGAAGTTACAATGCTCCTTCAAGTGAGGGCCGCCCGAGACGGAGGGGATAACTTTGTGCTTGATGGACCTTGGAGCGTTCTTGCTGCTGGGCTGCTAACTGCTGTTTTGAACCTGCGGAGGCCTTTGGAGTCCACAACATTGTTTGACAAACCTGAATTTGGACACCTGTATAGAAAAAGCGGAATTTTTAAACAGTGTTTATTGACACAAAACAACAAACTGCAGCAAAACGTGAAGCCTGCGATCTGTAACAATAGTGACAGCAATTCTACGTGGAAGAAAGTGTCTCTATTATTTCCTTTTGCATTGTTGCCATAAATTACTTTTCCGTAAACATCCTCTGTCTTTTTCATATTTTCCCGATAGGTTTTGGTGTAAAGAACAATCAGTATCCTGCTGTCTGAAAATTCTTGCTCATACTGGGCCCTGAGTTTTTCAAAGATAGGATTTGTTTTCAGTCTGAAGTGATAAACACATAAGGAGCAATGTCATTTGCCCTAAAAACCCCGGTGTGCAATTTCTGTTTAGGAGAAACAGACAGTAGTCTGTAGACCAAAACCTGCTGTTTGTACTGTGGAAAATCAAGTGTAGATACAATGACTTTTTTCAAGATTGAGTTCAGTGTACATGAAATTAACATCTGGTCCATTTTCTTTAAGTTTTCACATATGCACATAATGTACCTCTGAAAATGCACTTTAAAAACAACTCCTTAAATTTTGGAAAGATTGACCATATATATGTATATATATATATTTTTTACATTGCAGTTGACAGAGGATCAAACTTTAAGATAAGAACTGTGGCACTCTGAGATCTCACTTTAATACTCGTACAGATGCAATGTGAAAAACCCGTTTTGGTTCTAATTGGAGGTTACTCCCTAACAGCCATTTTAACTACCAAAGTCTATGAAGCTCAGCATCTAAATACACAACTGTTATTTCCCTCTGACTTCCAGTGCACTTTGCTCAGATTGGCAGCGTTGTGAAACTAAAGAAAGTAATATACTGACACCGGCACTTTCCTCTCCCGAGTGTTATAAATCAAATTGAATCAATCCTCATATCCTCTCCTCCTTCTCCCCAAAATATCATATTATATCTTTCAGAAATCCAATTTTCTGCTACTATAAAATAACTGGAATTGGAAAGCTCTGACAAATGTCTCCCTGGAAGTATATTTCCCATATGGGAATCTGTGTGCCAGAGGTACAAATACCTGTTGAAAGGCGGAAGAAGGCTCCTGGCAGATACCAAAGAAAAAGATATTTAAGAGTACATTACTGGCTTTTGGGGATGCCTGACTGTCCCTGATGGTTAACTAAACCTTGAAACCATGATAAAACTATTAAAAAGAAAACTAAATTGAAAATCTAATTCTAAAGACAGTCTATTCAGGTTTTTAAATACAGGGAGAAATTCAGATAAGGAACTTAGATGTATTTACTTCCTTTGCTTACTGATGACTTTAAAATACTAAATTCCAGAGTATGGCAAGTACTGCGGGACCCAGATACAAGAACTGCTTAGGGTAACCTTCCTCTTAGGATTCGTGTGTGAGAACAGTCTGTGCAGTTCCCCGAGTTGTGAACTTCCCATACCAGACGCATGAGTGTAACAGATGTGAGGTATTTAGAGACCAACTGGTACACATGCACGGCATGCTAAAATCAGCTCCATTTCCCACTAATTAAAACATGCTTTTGTTTTCAGCAAAATAATACTAAGAAAGCATGAAATTCTTTCTGACATTTGTTGGGAAATTCAATAACTTTCTAGTGCTTGCAGTAACTTTCAATGAAAAGATCCCAGGTCAGGACAGGAATGAAAAATATCCTAGTTCTCAGGAAGCAATCTATGAACCTACTTGTATGGTATTGGGAGTAGGATATTTATGATATTGTCTCACGCCACTGTGTGACAATCTTCATTTTTGGGTCTTACTTCATTGGATCACCACCATATAGTCTCTCTATGCAGTTTGATCTTGCTGTTTTTCTTTGCTCTTCATTTTTCAATGACAAATTACTATGTGCTTAGAAAAAAGGAAAAATGTAAGTCATATTACTTTCATTTCACTGGTGGGAAAACAGAGACCTGAGTGTAACATATAGTAGGGTAGTGGCAAAGCTGGGATTAAACTATCTTCTGACTTAATTCAATGTGTTTAGATTATGTTTCCCCTTTACTGCATCTGCTTTATGATCATACTGGGCTATGCCACAGCCCCCTTTTCACACAAGGGACTATTTTCTTATGGAGGAGAGTTCCTCAGGGAGACATCCTTGCATGTATCATTTCTCAGTGCCAGGATGACAGCGGTCTTGCAGCTTGATCTGGTTTTGTTATTTGGAGGCTACAGCAGGGACTGTCATTGGGAATGCACTCGCATCAATGAATTTATGCTTCTGAGTTGTGGTTTGCAAGATTCACAGATCCTTACTGAAACATTTTGGTGCCCAGGAAGCAGTAACTTTAATGTCATCTTCTTCTTTCAAGCAGGAATACAAAAAAATCTAGTACATAGAATTAAAAAAAAAGAAAGAAAATAGATCTTTTTATCACTGTCTCTTACTTCAGCAAATAGCTATTTCAAATCAGTGTATTTTCCCCTCGGTGCTCCCACCCAACTCTTATTCCTTTGAAATAGGAAGGAAGCAATCCCTGTTTTCACAGGACTTGATTTTGGTAAGTGAGTGTTATGTGACATGCTGGTCAGCTGGTGTCCCTCACTCCAGATACTGCTACATCCTGCTGGTGCTACATGTGCTGCTAATAAAACACTTCAGACTTTCTTGTACCAAAGGCCTTACTGATACAGAAGTGCTTAAGCACGTGTGCCGCGTCAAGCATGCGAGCGGCTCCGGTGAAACCCAGAGGGCTGCTGAAAGCCATTGACCTCAATGGGACCACTCAAGAGCTCGCTGTTGGCATGAGCGCAGCTATCTTAGGGACACGGCACTGGCAGGAATCACATTCATCAGATGGTCTCATTGCTGATTTTCACCCCGCAGCTACCTCATGTAGCAGTTATTCCTTTAGCAAACTGATCCAGCTCTGCTGTAAGGGGCGTTGTGGGATACTTCATGCAATGTCCGTAGGAAAGCTGTTACTCCCAGAACCTTTCTACTCAGTTTTGTTGTTTTTTTTTTTTTTTTAAACTCACAGTTCTATATTTATTTATGGTCAGTTTATACTCATTTCCTCTCACTGTTCATAATTCTGGTCTTGAGAGTTCTTTGATTCCTCCTGCACAATATTTCCTGTCTTTACTTGTATAAGTGATGCTTCCCAACTTCATGTCATCTGCACATTTTGTTGCAGAATGCTGTTTTTTTTTTTTTTTTTTTTGCCGAGGTGACTGAAGAATATATGAAATAAGATGAGCCCTGACACTGTTCCTTGAGGAGCAACATGAGTAACTGCCTCCCACCCTGGATTATTATCATCACTCTTTTAGTCAGTTCTTCGCTCATCAGACCATTTTTCTTATAATAATGTCTATTTTCTAAGGCTGAACAAATCAGTTTGCATGCGGTAACATGAAATGCTTTATTTATTTAAGAGCAGCTCTACCACATGTAGAACTGAATTGAACTGATACATATAATACACATATAATACACATATATATATATCATATATGCATCTATCTAAATTGTGTGTTTTTTAATTCACTTTTGCTTCTACAGTTTTTTTCATAGTAAAAATACGTATTTGGAGAAACAAAAAATGTTATTTACTCTTAGAAACTACTCTGTTGCTGGTCTGAAGGGACCTTTGTGGTTTCTAATGTTTTGTTTTAATCAGAAATCAATTTCCAGCTTCCCTTTAAAGTGATACCTTATCTATTCTATATTTATGTGTTACTGAATTTTGTACTCCTGGGAGGTTTTCTTTCACTCTGCTAGCAAAGAACATATTGGCTTGTGTTAATTAGGAGATTTTAATTTCTTTCCTGTTACTAAAGTTAAGAAAAATATTTTCAGAATTATTTAAAAGTAATAACAGGGTAATTTTTTTGGTTAGATAAAGTCAGGAAACCATGACAGTAGCCCTGACCTTTTGAATTTTGATATAGATATTTTGCAAGAAAAATAAACTAAAGATTAAAAGATGAAAATAATCCTACTCAAGTAGATGGCTCATGCACTTAAAATAGTTTCATTCTTCATTTAAAAGTAATCCCACCTAACTATTCTAAGATTTCTCTGAACGTTTCAGATACAGAGGCAAACATGAAATATATAACTCACGCTGCTTGCAACATGAAATGATACGAATTTACCATGTTATTGATGTTGTTACCTTCATTATGTGTTTTCCTTTGAGGAATGTAGTTAAAAGACTCCGGTAAATAAGAGGTTACCATTGTGAAATGAACATCTGAACTGAAAAACAACTATGAAACAAAATGACCAATTTCAATGCATCATACCGTCCACAAACTCGAAAGGAACTACTGAAACATCTAGTCTTATTTTTCCATATTGTTAAACCAGATAACTTGTCTGACTGAAATATAATATCTGGCCTTAATTCTATTCATACAGAAAAGTAAACATGCATTCATGTAAATAAGTTTTGTTTATGTGAAAAGTCAGTGAGACTACTCATGTGCAAAAAATTACTTGTGTGTCAATGTTTAGGGGAACAAGATCTGTTTGTTAGGTGGTGTATGATCTAACTGGAAACTAAATTTACGTTCTTTGACTGAGCACATTCGCTTATTATTTATTATGCAGTTTTCTTGACCTATTACAGATTAGAAACGACAGTTTCTGGGAACCTCTCAGTTCTCATACAGAAAGTAAATAAATATCACTTTAAATCCCCCATACATATTTGTATATTGATTTTTAAGTTGGATCATTTAGCTACATTTTCCATTGACTAATGAGGCCTTACAGAATGCTAAATAATGAGGCAGCTGAGTAGCCAGAAAGCAAAACAATTGACTTTTCTATCATAATCGACTGTGGTCTTTTCCTCAGTCAACAAGATAGGGAAAGTGTATATCTCAGCCTGACTGGTCCAGCTTGTACAACAAAGACAATTTCCCATGAAGGAATCTGTACAAGCATTAAGGGTAGAGTCAAGTCCATCAATATGTGTGTTGTCTTCAAGTATGTATATAATGAGGTGTCCCAACGTGTGGGTCCCGTTCCTCTGTGTAGTCAGTGGGGAGACGCAGGCACTTTCAGAAATCCGCAGAGAGAGATCTTGACTACATAACCTGACGCCTAAACGTAGGCAAAAAAAAAAAAAATCTTTCTCCAAGAAGCCTCAAAGACCTCTGCCCTTCTCTCTTGATGATATAGGGAACTCGGGCAGAATTAGGCATAAAGTTTATGGGCAAAAATTAGATCTCGTAGTTCAACCTGGCCAAATGTATTTGTAGAACCTTGGTCTTGTGCTCCTCCGGCTGTTCCTTCTCATCAGCTTTTCTTCACCAGCTCCACTTAAGCCTCCAGCTTTCTGTCTCCTTAACCCCGGTGTCTCTTGCACCAGACCAGAGCTGCAAGCGTCCATGCAGAGACCAGATGAATTCAACAGTGCTAACTTTGATTCTTCTGGATGGCCTTGCAACATTCCTAGTATTTTCCTCTATGGTTTCTGGCATTACTGTGTTATCCAGACACACTGGCACAGCTAATTCCATATTGCATTTTGGTATCTAGATGCTATCATTACCTCATTCTGAGAAAATGCTCTGGGAAAGTAAATTTGTGCTCCAGCTGAGATGTTGTTATACTGCCTTATCTCTAAATTTAAGTAAATATTACTGTAAAGGGTTAAGGCTTAAATGACTTAAAATATAATATCTTTACTAATAGCTTCTAATCACAAAGGTAACTGTAAATTCATTTGAGAGGAAACTGATTTCCTTGCAGAAAGCCAACATGTCCATTTTCACTGAGAAGAGAACAGAAAGAACTGAAATCAAAAGGACTGTCTTCAGGTTCAGAGGAACATTGACTATGGCTTTTTGATTGTGGCAAAGCTATTTGACACAGGGAAATCTGTAGGTTTCCTTCCCAGTACGGGACTAAGCCTGCCCGTGGGGCATGCTGTGGCATAATGACATCCTACGAGGTATCAATAGCTGGGCGAGCAAAAGCGCGTTTTTTCCCTCCAGCTTCTGCGATCTTCATCTGCACCCTCCTCTGCAGTGGCCTAGATGTTTGTCTGAGCAGAACTCCAACTCCGAACCTTTTGATATTCCTCCATTATTCAGTTAAATTCATACATTTCTACTCGCAACCTAGTCATACTGAAGAAAGCTGGGCTATCTTTCAGTAACCACAGTTTCAGCCCTCTTACTCCTTTTGTGACAGCTAAGTCCTCTTTTGATTTGCTCTTGAATTATGCATCCCTACTGCACAATAAATTTTCTTCAATTATTAGATATTGTGCTATTTAAGATTTTGAAAATGTGATTTGAGATTAAACCCTACTCTAAACAGCCAGGGCTACTGGTAATTTACGTATTGGTTCCTGGGACACAAAGCAATTTTCTAATCAACATTTACTCAAAAATTAGTAATTTTTTTTTTCCTTACAACAATTAATTATGAAAAATGGCTACAACTGTCTCTTGACAAAATAAGAAGAAGGCAAAAAGACCCATGGTTAGCATGGTGATTATGGAAAACTTTATATTTGGCTTTTATTTTGAATTTAACAGAATCAAATATATACTTGATAATACCCCATTTTGGCTATTTAATTGAAATCAGTGAGCCGGAGCTTTAGCTGCTGTTAATTAACATATCTGCACTAATATCAGGGGGGTTACAGTAACTGGGAATAATTTGCCATCTGGCTCCATCTACACTAAAACCTAATTTACCGGATTCTACAGAGCAGTTGAAAGAAGAAACGGAAATAAACATAGTGTACACTACAAATTATGTAAGGTACATGATTCTCCACTAACCTCCCATGTCATTTTCTAAATCTCTATGCTTCACTCAGTAATCTCAGTTGCTATTGATAGGTGATGTTATTAAACTGCGTGCTATTAATTTCTGTCAAATGTACTTTTTGTTCTACCAATTTCCCTTAAGCTACCTTCAGTTTCTAGAACAAGACTTCTTTTCATTTGAAAATTGGCAGTAACAGCTAATCATTTTTTCATAACTGTTTTGCCAAGTTGACTGGTCCAAATTCATCACAAATGTAATTTACCCTCTTTTGCAGTCAGTTTAATCTCAAGATGATTTGGCTTACCATATCTTTGTGAAACTTACGCAGTTCATGATAGTAAGAAGGTATATCAGCCGTAACTAAGTAGTTTTAAAAAATAGATAGGCAAAACAAAAAAAGAACGAATCAAAGATTTGATTGAAAGCCTCTGTACTTGTTGTGTAAGAATATGTATTCATAACCACATTCATTTCTATTCATGTGCAAATTCCTTCCACATGCATAAGCATATTTTAATTGTTCTCTCATGGAAACAGTTAAGCTGTATCACAGGAAAACTTAAATACTCATAATCTTTGTTTGTCTTTTTTTTAAACTATATTACAGATTTATTGGCCTGCAGCAAAAGAAAAGGTGGAATTGTGCAAACTAGCTGGGAAAGATGCCCATGTAAGTATAGTATATATTTTTACTTATTGTTGCTGATAATGTTGTATACCTATATATATTTGCTTCTAAATGCACAAAATAGGGTTGATGAACTATTCTTAGGTTTATACTTTTTTTCCTAAGGAGTAGATAAAGCATGAATCAAAAAAAGATTTTTTTTCTTTCATTTAAAAATCATTGCACGTTCAGGCTTCTCTTTAAATGTTAATATTTCAGGAAAAATATTGAATAGCGTAAGCAGCAAACATGCTTAACAATCAATATATGCAATAGATACCATTGAGAGAAGTCTTTCCTCTGAAATATATCCTGGGAGGTACTCTGAGTAGGTTTGATCTGAAATCCACTGGAGTCTGCATATGACTCTACTGTTGTTATCACAATCCTTTCTTTCCCATCCAACTGCTCCTTTTTCTTGGGAACATCCTGAATGTAACTTCATTATAAGTCATTAACAAAACAGAGTAGCAGTGCATCTTACAAATTAACTTAATTTGTATACAGCTGCAATTGACATAATGTTAAAACAAAATCTCAGACTCATTAACTTTTCCCTGAAACCACAAATCTTCTTTAAAAGGTTCTGTGTACATAAGGTGCATTCATATATACAGTAAAACTCTTATATATCTTTTGCATAGCACAGATTGCATCGTCTATGTAGAGTCCACCATAAATATAAACATTTCCCAGCTGTATAATACAATTTCTTCCTTTTCTGTACACAAATTCTGTGTTTTCCATCCAGCTTGTCTGTTACCAAGGTGGACTCCAGCTCAAAACACTCTCTCAGCTTTCTGCCTAAGGAATTTCAACTTTTTATCCTAACTTATTACTACCCTTATCTTTATAGCTGACAAGAACCAAACAACACCTCTCCTGAGCACTGGGAAAATTCCGATACTGGTCTATATGCAGGATTTGCACTAATCTACTCCCATGCTCAAGCAAAAGAGAAGGAGAATATTCGTACTCTAGGGCCAGGATTGACCTGAGCATCCCCAAGGACTCATAGAAATACCCAAACAAAACAGAACAGTAGGATGTGGTTGGTGCAAAGAGAACTCGTACACAAAAATACTCTCTGGAACTATGTTACAGCTCCCCTCACTTCGCCACAGTGATTTCTGTCATTTAATCTTTGGCGTTAAGGCTTGCGCAGAACCCTTAATTGGGAGCAAAAGCAGGAGAATTGATAGTCAGGCTAATCCTGTGGCTATCCCACTTCTGACCAGTTGTTGACAGGGGATGTTTATTACGAGCGAGTGAAGAGATATCCTCCAAACTGTATTGTTACCACACAGCTTATTGTGGCTCATGACTGTGAGCATTATAACTAAAATAAGCTTGCAAGTCTGATGGATGAACTGCCTGGTAAATAGCCACCGCAAGATTTTAGCCATCACAACTTTGAACTATTTAGTAAACAATCACTGTTACAGTAGTTTTGACTTAAGCAGAGGGATACCATGACTATAACCTCATAGAATGTGCAATGTGAAAGAAGAATAAGCAGGAAAATTAACATTTCTCTCCTTTCTTTTTACAATAGACAGAGTGTGCCAATTTTATCAGGGTTCTTCAGCCCTACAACCGAACTCATGTGTATGCCTGTGGCACAGGAGCATTTCACCCTCTTTGCGGATACATTGAACTTGGAACTCACAAAGAGGTAATTTGGTTTCCTCACTGCTCTGATGTGTCAAGGAATAACCCTCTTCTTGTTTAACATTCATCATAGATTTGAAAATACCATGTGAATGTATAAAAAATGAACTGACGGCAGCTTACATAAATAATAGAGCAAATGGTGGATTTTACAGGTCAGAGAAGAACTTGTGTTCTCGTATTTGATATGTGCTTATCGCTCTTGAACAAAGCACTTTTCTTGGTAAGGCTTAATACACAAACTTCTTCAGAATGACACTTTCGCATGATTAACTAAGTGAAGAGCATATTTAATGCAGACGTCTTGCTTTCGAGTAAGTCACTTCCCCAAATATTTTCTACTTACACATGCACGGTTCAAGATTCATAATTCTATTTTTTAATGTACGCATATTCCTCTGTCCTCAAAGATAATTTCCTATTCCTTGCACATAATATATGTAGAGTTTGTAAATGGACTCTTCAGAGCCTGAGTCAAAGGATAGCATCTCAGTCGTTTGCAGATAGTTTACAACCCTGTTGTTAAGTGAATGTCCTGATATCCTCTACCACTAGCGGCATATTCCTGAACTGAAGTTAGAAGCTGATTGGTCTTCATATGCTGGTGACCCAGAAATCTCTGTCCTAAGTGGTAAATGTTTGAGACCAAAGCCTCACAGCAGAAACATTTAGCTATTGTCTCAGTCAACTGCTTAGTACACAAGTCTCTTTTTAACTGCTGTATGTACAACACCTTGGCTATATTTGTTACTTTGGCTATTTTCTCAGACGGCGTCTAGAAGTGACCTACCTGGCTGCTTGCCTGCAGAGCACTCCTTCTGTAACACTAGAGCTTCTTTCTCTTCTTCCAGGGTCTAAGTGAAATTCTAGAATATAAGAAATGAGGTTCGATGATACATTATTAAATTCAATAACCTGATGTATACATCAGAATTATTCTGGCATACAGAATCAAGGGCTAATGCTCTTGAAATAAAACAAAATGAAACAAATAAAAAACTGTTAAAAACAATTAAAAGCTATTATTTTATGCCTAGACTGAGACCCATTTGTTCATTCTTCCTAATCTGTGGGCTGATTGACCAACCCGGGGCAACTTCCTAAGTTACAGAACTCCGAAGCTGCCTGAAATCTTCAAGATGTTGCTCCTTTCCCAGGAAATCATGAATGCTCTTGGTATTATTTAGTATATGTTGCATAAATGAGCCTGCAAAGAAATCTTGTAGGTTTCTTTGCTTCAGTACTTTGAATATTCTAGCTGAAGAAACTGAGATTTTAGATGCCTTGTATGATACATCCTGCTGATCCTCTAGCTTGAATGCTCCAATATTCAGGTGAATTGAACAGAACAGCTCTCATCAAGTCTGTAGCTTACTTTTAGGTCAACAGCATCTTGCAAGATGCTTTATTCACTCTGCCACTGCACCCTTAATGACTTCATTTGCGAAGGATATTTTCATCAGACGTCGTAAAGTTATAGATTTGGCCTAATCGATTAGTTCAGTCTGATAGCTAGTCTAGACAAGAGATATGTCTTGACTAGACCTAATCAAATGCCCTGTGACAGAAGGGAAGACAAATCCGCATATTGTATGCCCTAATCACCTCTCTGTCTTCCCAGTCCTGCCTGTCCGACATTCACCAGTTGCTCAGCAGAAGCGGTAAATTTTACAGTGTTCACCACTGCTCAAGTCTCTTCTGATGGAGCATTTTTTTATACAACATCCTACTGAAGTTGCAGCTTTGAATAGTGTGAAAGGCTTTACTCCTTCCCTCCTTAGGTCCCAAACACCTGGTAGCTACTGCTCTTGCACTGCCTCTCCAGAGAAAAGTGACATTGCAGGCAGGTGCTGGGTCCCCTCTCCTTGCAAACACATTGATTTGCATTTGATAGGAAGCTGTAAATATGTCCTGGTTGTGGGAACCAAAGCCAAGGTTCCTATGTGGTAATTCAAAGCACTTTGTTCCACATCCATTCAGTTAGTCTTTTTTTCTTTTCCTTTTTTTTTTTTTTTTTTTAATCTTTGGTTACAAGAATGGATGTTTGGTAATTAACAACCTCTACAGGAAGCTGTGGGATGCTTGGGAGGGCCAGGGCCTGAGCTAGTCTCCCTGAGACTGTAAAAGCAGGCAGTGCCCTGGTGACCTTCGAAGCCCGCTGGTGGCTCTGCCCACCGGCCTGCTGCCCAGTGCCAGCGCTGTGAAAACAGGCGAGTCGGTATGGATCAGGTGACGCAAAACCACAGCACACACTGTTTTTGAAGAGTACAAATCCCCTACGGGATCACGCAATTAAAGGGGATTAAAACCCTAGTTCTGCTATTCCTGAAGTCACTGCCAAAACTTCTCTTGGCTGGTAAGGAAGAGGCTTGGCCCAGCCAGTGCCGTTAGCCACAGTTCTCAGAGGGATATACTTTTCTTAAAAAGCTTTATCCAGAGTGAAAGCAGGAGGTTAGTTCTGTGTGAATGCCTCATAGCGTTTGTCTAGATGAAATCTGAAATGTTTAATGTTCATCTGTAAATTTATCAGTCCCGTGAATACTGCTTAACTTGGAGACAGTCTATTTGTGTTTGACACTGCAAGGCTTGTCTGAGCAGCTCAGGCTTACACTTGTTAGGATAAATGAGAAAGGGGTAGTAACATATTATTGTCATCAAAAAATATTTCGTTTTTAATTTAGTTTTGTACTAATTTAGTTTTGTACTTTTATACTGTGCTCTGACCCACTTCAGTAGCCTGAGAATTTGGTTTACCTGATATCCCAAAGGTTTGGGAAGGTAACAAGGGTTGTTATTTGATGCTTAAATTCTGCTTTGTGCCATGATAGATGGAAGAAATGGAATTTACGTTCATAGATTGGAATTGATTTTTTTTCTTTTAAGGAGCTTAATTATTCAATAACCTGGGCTTTCGTCTTTTGAGCCTGGAGAGCTTAGAAGACAGCTCGATGAAATAAAAAGGTTTAATCATTTGTAATCCGGCGTCTGCTCGTGATGAATTGAATTAATGTGCTGTGAAGTTTGATTCTATGTGGCCATCTTTAGGTATACTTAGCTGTCATTTGTAGTCTTCCATCCTCCTGCCAGGCAGAGGTATAGAAATAAGTATTTAAAGTCACTGCATCCTTTTTAAAGTATTGGTCTAAATCAGATAGAAGTTTGTTTTTCAAATCTGTACCTCTACAATAGACATTAAGCCCACAATGAATTGATTCCTGAACACTAGTGGGACTTTAAATATCACTGTAGAGGTACAGCACGTTAATAGCATTTTGTTGGCAATCCCCTTTCCCTAACGACAAAATTCTGAAAGCCTCTGTACCTACAAAGACTTCATTTTACTTATCTGAGTAAGCAGTTCAGTGGGACTCACAATGGGTTTCAGGTTTAAGTACGCAATTAAGAAACTAATGAAAGAAGGAAGTAAAAGTGCCCATTTTGACAAATCGAAACTGTAGGAATACCTCAAACTAATGTTTAATAAAACTTGAATTAAAAATGCAAGATCTTCCATTTCAAATACTAGGAATCATTTTTAAACAATTTCTTTTCTTTATCTTCTTCTATGGCCTTGTTCTGTGACCTAAGGATTAATCACCATATATTTGGGTACTACAACCAAAGATCTATTCTGATATCTTTCATATCACTAGCCTTGTTAAAAATATTAAGAGAGATCATATGCTACTCTCATTTAAAAGGGGCTCAACTATGTCTGCGGTGAACATTATTCAGCAGTCCCTGGAGAAATGCAGGAGTCAGCCAGAATCCCTTCTGGATCTCCTATTGCAACATAGTCTATCAGCACTTTCCCAAATAGAAGCCAGTGCCTTTTAAGTACAATCTAGCTTTTAATTTGAATAGAAATGAACACGATATCTTTTTTTTTCCTGAAAGTAATTTTATGTTTCTAAGAAATATTTTTTGCTATAGAATGAGCAGGATACATTAAAACAAAGAGTGAAAACATCCAGATATGAAACAGATATGTGAACTGTAAACATCAACGTTGAGATGACAGCTGCATGACCTAATACATCTTCACTTCGTATGTTAGCAGGAGAGTTTGTCCAAGTGAGTTTTTCTCTGCAGCCACACCAGAATAATGAATATGTATTTATTCTCAGGACATAATATTCAGACTGGATGCTCAGAACCTGGAGTCTGGCAGGATGAAATGTCCTTTCGATCCTCAGCAGCCGTTTGCTTCAGTGATGGCAGGTGAGACCCCTCTGAGCGAGGTACTCCTCTCACACATGCGGTGGCTTCATAGCTAGACACCAGAGCCAGCGGCTCAGCAGATGTCATCGGCGGAGCTCCTCTGGCATGAGCAACATTTCAGATGCTGTTTTTTGCTGCCTGAGCTAAGGGACCCTTCAATCTGTGAACACCAAGGAGTTGGAAATTCAGCAATATAAATAGAAACGTTTGAGCAGATGTGAAAACGCTGCCAGTTTAGATTGAAGGCAGTTTCATCCTTACCCAGTTATTTCTCCTTTAAGAAGGCTACAGACACAGACAGAGACACAGACAGACACGCATACACGTGCACACACACAAAACCATGGACAGACAATGTTTCGAATGCTTCTGGGCCTCTTTCTGCAATTATCAATATGTTCTGCCCTTTGAAGTCTGCTGACATCCGCTATTTCCATAAATACATTTTTGAGGTCTCTATTTACTTGAGTAGCCACTTCTGAGGCTCTAAGTCTCAGAACAAGATAGTGCAATCGGCCTCCTGCGTGTCTTGCAGTGCTGTGTGGTCTGACACTCGGTGCCATGGAATGTCAGCTTGACCTCCAGATTTCAAACTGCTCTAAGAGCTACTTTTGTCATGGTTTGGTTCATAGCTTTGGACAATTTTCATTTAACTTGTCCATCAAACATATGAATACAAGATAAGAGTGAAGCACCATGACGTTTTCATTTACAGCCAAAGAGTGGTGATGACAATGCTTTGAAGTATCAGTCGCTCTGTGTTATAAAAAGAATATGACTAATGTTCAGTCTTTATTCTCAGATAATAAGATAGATGATTTGTGATTCTGACCCAACAGATGGGGCAGGACTTCCTTTATTAAAAACAATAGATTAAAGCTAGTGCTTATTCTTCTCAGGGACCCCTAGTACTATTTAATGACTGTGAAGTCTATTTATAAAATGGAATTCTAGAAACTTTAACTATTCTTCTTTTAATGCAATAGAACTCCATGATTTATTATCCTGTTGGCTAATTTCAGTAGCACTCTAGTGCTTTGACTGCTCTATTAAATCTTGTGAAATGAAGAAGCTGCCATGTTTTAGCTAAGTAAAACATGAACTTCGGTACATAGGAATTTTCAGGCGAGATAAAATTAATGATCAGGCTATTCCAGTATCCCTTTTCTGACTGTGCCTGGTGTTAAGTGCTTCAAAATAATGTACAAGGAGCATTGTAAAGAGTTACAGGCCTGACCAGAGAGTGTGTTCTTGGCCCACCTTCTGATTATTATTTTATTCGCAAAACTACTAGGAGAACAGTATAGCTCATGGATCAGATACTGCACTAGGGCTCAGGGGAGCTCAGTTCCTGCCCTCTGCCACAGGGAGACCCTCAGGGCTACTTCTCTCTGCTGCACTTTATTCATCTGCAAAATGATGATAAAAATTTCTTATGTCCTTCAAAAAGCGTTTTGAAATCAGTTATAAATATATGAGCTAAATGGTATTTCATTTTATTTTCGTTCATATATGTATGTAGGCTAATATAACGGAGTAATTTTCATTCTTTGTAGAAATGCCTAATCTTTCATTGAATTCTGCAAAGTATTTTGCCCCAAGTAAATTCCACAGATAAATTATATGCTATGTGAAAAGCTAGTCTTTGTGACTGTAAAATTAAGTCACCTGCTCATCATCCATCTTTATTACAAAGTACTACTCACCAAAACTGTTCTGGAAATAACTGGAACTTGGAATGAGCGATACCAAAAGCAGAGAGAAGTGCTGAAAACTCCTTGTCAGCAAAGTCTAAGCAAAGATGGACAATTTCTTTTAGCCCTTCAGATTTATCAATCACTGAGTGCCTGTCAGTTAGCAAACACCAATTATCCTGCCCATTCCTCATTATGACAAATACCTTTCAGAATGCACCATTGTTTCTTCACAAAGGCGACATGCTGTCTGAAAGATGTGCGTTTCAATATTGTCATGGAAATAATACATAAATAATAGTAATAATGAGGTGAAAAGAAAACTGGTAGATCTTTTTTTGGACAGATATAATGCTCTGGGATTGGTTTTATTTTTTGGGGAGGGGTCTTGTTTTTTAACAAACACACATCATCTATATTGAATGGTATTTATTCTGCATTATTCTGCATTCACTCTCAACAAAAGACCTCGTTAACAGATCTTGTGAAAGGTTTCCATACAGGGTAGAAACTCATCCTGGGGAAGGGAGGGAAAGGGGATTTTGATGTATGTTGTTTTGTATGTGATTATGGTTTATGAACATGACAATTGTCTTGTTTCTTTTTACAAATTCCAAGGATTTAATGTTACAAGTCATTAAGCAAAACCAAAATGCCTCCATCTAAAAAAAACAAAAAAACAAACAACCTATCTTATTATTTTTCAGGAAATAGAGTTGTAAAAGGCACTATGCAGTAAAAAGCACTCAGAGTAATTGCTTTTTTTTTTTTTTGCTTCTTTTTTACAAAAGTAATGAGATCCAAAGGAAAAGAGGAAACACTGTGCAGTGCTTAAAGCTGTGGAGTTTTGCTTTGTCCGCAAAGCTAGCAGAAGAATAAATAGTAACTGCAGTCGTAGCAAGCACACTGTACTGTATTGCAAATATAGTTTTCTTATGAGACAAATTCTGGCTGCCCTATTCAAGCGAGATATCTTGTTTATGCTGAAATGACCATGATTTGGGTCTGTAGCCATATTCCTACTATTAACATGTTGCGTAGTTGAGAAGAGTTCCGGTAGTGCCTAAATTCCTCTTCGCGAATAAAGTGTTGGATGGAGATCCCTAAACTGGTAAAGGGCAAAGCCAATAATTTCCCATTCCCAAAGGGTTCATCATGCTCAACCAGCTTGGGTTCAGGAGCAGCAAAGCCAGCAATATCGCTGTAAGGCTAGTACAAAAGGGATAGCTTCAGCCGGAAGATGGTCGTGTAGTTGCCGTAGTCCCTCGGGTTTCATGGTCAGTACTCATGGGGCAGGTTGCTTGATTCAGATATGACTTGATGTCCTTGTAAGCCCAGCACTCATCAAAGCCTATGGGGATTTACCTTCCTAAGTGCTTAAAGCATTCAGAAATTAGACTTAGATCCTTTCATTACATAGGCATGCAGTTACAAATGTTGCCTCCATTTAAATGTAAGTAGCCTCATAGAACCACAAATCATTAAAATATGAGACAGTAACACTTTAAAGCATTAAATTAGTTCATAGGCAAATTAGGTACAGGTGTTGTTCACACAACAAGACACAAATAGTTTTAATTTTGTTTACCCCATAGCTGTAGAAAACCTATTTCTTTTTTGTTTACAGATGAGTATCTTTATGCTGGAACAGCTTCTGATTTCCTTGGCAAAGATACTGCTCTGACACGTTCTCTGGGCCCTTCTCACGACCACCATTACATCAGAACTGACATTTCTGAACATTACTGGCTTACTGGTAAGATCCCAAGCATATGCTGTTGTCGTTTGCAGTGTCCCTGTCTTTCTGAGTTAATAGCCCCTTTCTTACATAAATATATGTCCAGTAACTATAAATATAGATATTGTATCATGGTATCTTTGGATTATGTAGGCTCCTTTCTAAAAAGTTCAGTGGAAAAAAAAGCTCTTGAGAAATGTCATAGAGGTGAAAATGCTAACTAAGGAAGGAGCAAGAGAATAAGATCTAATAGTTCTTTCTATCTATGATCTGTATGTTGTCCAGTAATTGGAATAATATCATGATTTAAATGCTTCTATTTTCAGTGTTTTTGGAATATTTTTTTTAAATCATTTTTTCCAATCGCTTGTTAAAAAATGTTCCCTACAGCTTTCTGAAATGACAGACTAGAAGTTCCACTTTTTTAGGTGGTCGTCTTTTTTTTTTTTTTGTTGTTTTTTGGAAGGGGGAAAAATGCCCTTTGTTGCTATGAGGATCATTTTAAAACCACTAAGGGCACCCTGAAATAGCTTCCCAAGCAAAACATGCCTTTTTCTTGCCTGTTAAAAACATTCTGAGCTAGTAAACCCTCTAAAAAGCTGGCCACATTTACACCCGGGCAGTCACAAACCACACACGGAGTAACATGGAAAACTTTACTCACAGGCTAACGCTGCTCAATTAAAGCATCTCCCTTTTAGCCGTCAAGTGTCTTTAAAGATGTGGCAACACTGGCCCTGATTCAGGATGCCTGTGTGGCTATTATGGGCATATTGTAAAGGCAGGGCCTGCTGACCGCAGGGTTAAGTTGTCTTCCCAGCAGTCAACTTCTGAAAGGGATAATTTTGCCTCTTAACTCTTTGAGACCTCAGCAAGAGGATTTCCCCCCCCCCCCCCATTCTTTCTCTCCTCCCTAAGCTGTTTCCCTACATTTCTGACTGGATGTGACTCTATAAGCTCAGGATTTCTCCTAGGGGGTGGAGAGGAAAGGAAAAGCCACTTAAAGTCGTTTTGCCTTTCCCCGTAAGAGCAGTCCTTCTGAACAAATAGAAGATGTCACATCTGACTCTGATAACCTACCCCATTTTCACCTCCCTGTTCCTCAAATGACTGGCTCAAAGCCCGTCCCTTCTCTCCCATCTCCTGCCTCCCACTGCTGCACAATGCAAAAAGTCCTTTGTTCAGTATAGACCAGAAGTGAGCTGCATGCAATATAGACCAGCTCTCTAACCATACAGCTAAACAACCATTTTTATCACTGGCTACTCACTGGTGTTCAAGGTGGAAAGATGTTTTGGGGTAGCTGCTTTCCTAAGGGATACTGTAATATCCTAAAAAGAAAGATTTACTACAGTTTGGAACCAAGGAGCATCTGGTGTTATCATTAGTATAGATCCACCTCAATGTGCATTACAGAGGTATGAAAGAAGGCTCAGTTCCCAGCCCAAAAGAACTTACAGCTAAAATACCCACTGTTCCAAGCATTTCTTTATGCTGTGAATGCTTCCTCATGAGCAATTTGAGACAAAGGAATATTACAAGAACACAGGATAAAATAAAGGATGCAGAATTGTTTATGTGTTTTAGTTTTAAGGGTTGGGGGGTTCTGCCTTTTTTTCTTCTTTTAGATCATTTCATTTTTTCATTTTATTTTCACTTGTAACATCTGTATTTGTGAAAGTTTCCCAAGGAGAATAATATATTAGTATATCTAGGTTTGAAAAGCAGCTTTAGTGTGTTAGACTGTGGTGTGAAAACTACCATGCATTATGTAAACACCGAAGACCCCATATATTCTTTAGGTTCACCTTATTGCCATCTATATTGAATACTACAGCCACACTCTGTCTAAAATTTCATATACATAATCCATGAAGTGGATTATGCCTAAAAGGCATAGGTATAAACTAGGTGCTTCTAAGATTTTGAAATGGTCCTTTTAGGGCTGGAGGAAATGTTGACTACAACTCTAAATGATGGGATCTTATCTGCAATAAGGAATAGGTTAGACAATGCATTATTAGTTTATTATGCAACATTATGAATTGCATACACTTTGTGCTTTCAGCAGATTTTGATGTAAAAAAAAATATTTACTTGATTTCAGGTTTAAATCCCCTCTCTCCTCTAACCCTCCTGTCCCCTAAATCTACCATCCATTTACCAAGCATGTGTTAGACCTCCAGGAATGGTTGTCCATACTTTAGTATTAGAAATAAATTAGAAATAAATTATTTTCAGGCGTGACTCATGTTTTACTTAGGATAAGCACAAAATATATAACTTTTTTTTTTTTTCATGGGACTGAGGAGCTTTTGCTTTAATGCATCGTAACATTTTAAAAGCTTTGTCTGATTCCCTTTCTGGAGACAGAATTGTTCTTTCCTAGGGGAAGGGAGGAAAAGACAAAGCATAAGGGAAAAATGCGTAGGATACCTTCCAGTTCCTTGCAGGGCATCTCTATCTTGACTAATTAAGACATGTCTTAATCTCGATGACTGAATAGCAGCTCTACAAAAGAGGAGGGAGGAAGGCAGCTAATCTTTCCCATGACTCACACAGGCTCATACGCCAGCACGCAGTGACACTGAAGACAGAGGCAATACCGTCTCTGCTCACAAGTCAGCCCTTCTCCCGCAGAGCTGAAGAACAAGGCACTAACACAGCCCCCGACCAGAGCTACCAGGGCAGGGCACAAAGGCACTCGGGGACATCCGCCTAGGTCCGGAAGGCGTCCCGCCAACCGCAACCGAGCCCGGCTCGCCTCGGTTGAGCAGAGAGACGCGTCCCATGGTGGGATACCCGAGCTGTGCACACAAGCATGCACTAAACAGCTGCACATTCCTCCCTCTTTTATAGGAAGCTAAAGTCATCATTAGAGTGAGTGTTTCCATGAATAGAATTAACCTTTTGGGGTTTTTTTTTTTTTGGTTGCAGTTTAGTCTTCTTTGCCAGGGACGGATACTTGCAGGCAATGAGCGGTCTTTCTTTGTACCCTGAACGCTTTAGATGGGTTTCAGCTCGCTTAGCTTGAAAAGGCAAAAGTTAGCATCCTGTCTGAGCTCAGTCATTTTGGTTGTCTCTTTATATAACTTACACTGCCAGAGCGTGACTCACCCCACCTATTGCAGGAATCTGTCCCAAAATAGGATTGTTCACTGTCACTTTCTTCCTCTGCACTATGTCCTTCCCTGAGAGAGAAAGGACCTACATGAGCGTAGATTAGGGGCTTGACTTCCAGCTGGTTAAAGTTAAGCAAGGTGAGCGCTATCACTTGTACCCTTATGTCTTGTATTTCTGGAAGCCCAGCTACGACGAGCTGCGGCAGAAGACTCTCACTAGTTGAGAGTCTTTGTCATTTCTTTATTTTCTGGGATTTGCTATTCATGTGCTGTCCTCTCTTTCTGGGCCTGATGAATCTCACTGCTGTGTAGGCCTTCTTAAGGCACATACTATTAACTTACAAATAATTTAAAGAGTGTTATAGCAGCAAACATGAAAATGTGTGACCAACTCAGTGAAGATCATAGTGAAGGACTAGGTGTAACGGCTATTCCTGCTAATTTACAAGAACATATTTAAAAAACATGAGTAATGCATAAATTTATCGAACCTGCTATTCTCAGAGTTTATGGTGCCTTTAATCCCCTGTTTGCTTACATACTATCTAACCATGAGATTACTGTGACAGAAAAGTTTCTATTGAAATGTCAGATTCTTGAAAGGGGAAAAGCTATGTGTATAAGAAAACAAACATTGGTTTAAAATGATCATCACACAGTTTGTTTCCCATGCAAAGAATCAAAAAACCTAATTCATGGTTGATTTTAATTTACTTTTTTATGTAGTATGGACACATTACAAAAGATGAGACATAGATCTCACTTGCAGAACATAATGTGCTTTTCAGATCATGAGCTTTTTTATTAAAGTGTTTTCAGTCTCCTTGTCCTCGTATCTTTTCAAGTGTATTTTTGTTTGGATTTAACTTTCAATGTCAGTGTTTTCAATTATGTTTTAAAATCGTTAAATATCTATGTTCCTTTAATTTGTTAGAGATTCTTCTAAATCTGTTCCAAGAATTGATATTGAGACGTTTGTTTTTGTATTTAGCTTGCCAAGTAAAGCAATGAAATTTCAGTTAAAAAAAATCAGTATGCAGAGTTTAGTTCTGTAGATGTGGATTAAAAAAAATCTATACGAAATTCATAAAAATGCTATAGAAGTATTTCATAGGTTTTCCTATTAAACAGTTATTTAACTAACCACATATTTTAGAATCTGTATTGGACACATATTAATGTATATATTCATGCTTAGAGATCTAATCTTCAAAGTAGACTGAAAGGACCTCAAAAGTAATTGAATATTTTCTTTAGGCTCATTTCAAAATCCTAACTTAAATTTATAGGGCTTGATGCCTTCATCATTTCATTTTCCCGCTGATGCCATTCTATGGTGTCAGAAAGGTTTCAAATGGAAGTAAAGCTGTGGCTATTTTGACCCACAAATTTCTTCTTCTGTCATTAAGGTGCATATTCAGCACTTAAATCCATCCCATTTTCTTAAACTGCGAACTTATGAATCAAGGACCCTCTTTTGTTCTAACCTGTCTGGGGTTTGCAGGTGAATATCTCTGCACAGCAAGGCATCGTGCCATTAGGCCATACAGGTCCGTCGTGCACTCTGGTATGCTGACTCGGGAATCTCAGCATGGCGCTGTATCGCATTTTGTAGATATAGTCCATACGCTTGTTACAGCGCAGGTATCTAGGAAATTGTTAGCTTGGGAAAGCTGTCGTTTATATGTATATATATTTACAATCTTGTAGACCAACAAAGGTTATTTATTTCATTCATTTGTAAGCTGAATCTACTAAGCAGTAGTGTATTTCTGTACTCATAACTGCTGTAATGTGTAATTAGATAAATTTAAATTCTACCACACAATTTTGGAAAAATCTAACCCTGATAATGGTGGCAAGAGAAGTGAGGCAGCTTTTTGTAGGCAATATTTTGTCCTGAAAAACACACAGAACGATAATCAATGCTGCATACTTGTGCAAATTAAAGTCAGGTATATATACGCAAAAACATCAGGCTAAGAGTAAGTGTTTCAGAATTCATGATGTTTTTTGCTCAGAGTTAATAATAGATTTGCGACTAAATGTCTGTATAGCAATATTTCTAATTTCACTAGAGGGTACAATCTAAAAGCAGCTATGGAAGCAGAAATGTAATATCATGTGTTAGCACTTTTCTTCCTACTTTTAAAACATGTTCTGGGAATTTTTAGGAGCAAAATTCGTCGGAACTTTTCCCATCCCGGACACCTATAACCCCGATGATGACAAAATCTACTTCTTTTTCCGAGAAATATCACAAGATAGCGGGACATCTGACAAGACAATCCTTTCCCGAGTCGGGAGAGTTTGTAAGGTGAGGTCTTTCTCTCTTATCCTATTTTTAATAGAAAAGTTGCGTTTGTTTTTGTAAAAAATCTTTTTTTTCCTCCTCCAAAACTAAAGGAAATAATGCTACCTAAGAAGTCATCCTAGTAATTTTTCAGAGCACTGATTACCAATTCTGTCTGAAATTTACTGCACTGAAGAATAAATAGACTTGGTTTTGAATGAGTGTACTCCTTTTAGAAAATAATATAAATGATAACCCTGCATCTAAGTAAGAACATATTGACCTTTGGATATACAGAAGTGGCAGCTTTTGTTTCATTAGCTTTCAGTGAGGATTCATTTGTTGGTATGTGCACAATGCCAAGCTATTCGTTATACATCACTACATCATCCCTGTGCACTACTGAGAGTTGGAATCATTTCTTTGTTTCTGAGCACATGTGATTATTGGTGGGGGTGGGAAGGCAAAAATGTGTATTTTTGTATGCTGCATCCACACCTGCCTGGAGGTTTCCTTGCCTGAGATAAGGCTCACTCCTTGAACAGTTGATCGTCAGGAACCAGATCTGCTCCAGCACTAAGTTTCATTCTATTAGCGCCCGACCTGCTTTAGAAGATTGTCCTCTTCCACTTCTCTTTCATTATGTTTGGTATTACCCCTTATGGAAGATGTCTGCCCCTGTGGTACACTTAACCCGGACCTAGACTTTCATGAGCTGCACTGTTGTTGAAGAAGCATCTCTGCCAAGGCCAGAAGCCTCTTAAAATGGTAATGCAAAGATAAACCAATTACTGTTACATGACAATGATGATCAGTAAAAAGTCTGCTATTTAACAGCCTGCTGTTGTTGCTGATATCTTCCTCCAGTTATAGCAGAAGGGTCTGTTGACTTCTTTGGCAGACGTATTCTCTGTCCACTGCTATAACACATAGTGCTGTAGGAGTGGATCAGTGTGAGCGCTCCGGTCCTGTCCTTCAGCCTTCAGTCAGTCCAGGTACTCAGGAATCACTGGCCAAAGTCAGAAAAATTAGGCTTTAAAAGTTGTCTTCAAATTAAAAAAATATATTAGCTTTGAGCAAATGTTTATCTCCTGAGATGAGCCAGATATCAATAACACTATTATAGTAAGCACACAATTAGGTAACACGTTTCTGTGATGTTTCATTCAGAGGTCTTCATTTACATGTATTTGCTGAGCAACATTACTCTGCTGCAAGTGAACATTAGCTTTTTAAGGAAAAGACTGAAAATAAATAAATGAACAAAAGAGTTTATGATTTGCAGTAAGATGTGTCTAGGAAAAAAAAAAATCCAGAAAGAAAAAGAGCACACACTGAAAACCAAACACCAGGCACATGTGAATATAAATATGTAAATGTATGAGTTTTCTGCAGTCCAGGGAAACCCTAATAATTGAGATTTCAGTGACTACAGACTTTTCACACTTCAGTCTTTGACCTAAATGTTAAGAAAACAAAAAAAAAAAACCCTCATTCATAAATCAGTTCTCTAGGAGGTTTTTAGCCAGACAAAAGAATGGATAATCTTTAGTTGGGTATTTCTCAGAGGTATGATTAATGGCAGAATGGAAATGCAAACATATATGATTTGCTGCTAGACATGGCATTTGCTGATTATGAGAAAGCACTTAATGCATTAGGAAAATTTGGTAGACAACATTTTCAAGTCAAGGCACATTAGAGATTATATTAAACTAAGATATATTAGCAAGAGCGCTCCGGCATCCTTTACCTAGAAAAACAGCAGATAAGATATCATAACAAAAGCACAAGTATTGTAAGGTAGTCCTAATGACTAGGCAGAATTGTACCTCAAATGAGACTGAATTTGTAGAGTAATCATGTTAAGGGGAAAAAAATGTCTTGCAATTTATTTTGTAATACTCAAATGAAAAACACAAAAACCTTGAAAACAGCTGAACCTATTTTGTTACATTCATGCATAAACATCTCTAACAAGGAGGATGTATTACTCTGTGTAGCAAGACACACATATGCACACTTGTTTTAATACGCATTTGTGTGTGTGTGTTTTTGTGCATGGGCACACAAATACACATAAGGCCAGATGTTCAAGAGTATCCGTTACCTTCAAATGGAAAGCAAGGAACTCCCAAAAGATTTCAGCGCCCAAGAACACTTTTTTTAACCAGAATAATGGAAACTGGTAGATAAGGTGGTCATAATTAGTGTTAGTTTTACACTGTCTTTTTTATTTATTGGGAACTTCCTGAAGGATGTAGAATTCTACTGAAAATTCCGCCTCCTGCTTTTTTGTACATTTTATTTATATAAATAAAATTATTATGGTTATTCAATATAAATTAAAGATATGTAAACAAACTCCTCTGTTTACAGACTAACTCGCTAAGGTCCTCTGGATCTGTAGTCTGCTGTGCTGTATCTGCTATACTTAATTCTCCGATATGGAATTGATGTCTACTGTTACAACAATGGATAATATAACAGTTTCTGCTCATGCTGTCTAGTTAATGTGGTCTGTACTGCATAAAGATAAGCCTTTGCCTTCTTTCCATAGCAAGCATAGAATAACAGTATATGGGAGGAGACCAGCAACTTTTGAAATCATTTACTTGGTGTAAACCCAATTTCTGTCCACTTGAGCTTAATTACACTCTACCTCAAAGTGCCTCAGGGCTCCTGTACATTAATGTCAGAGACACATGCTGAAATTAGAATAGGCTTTGTTTTTGGTAAGGAGGTTAGTCAATGCAGCCTATTCTTTGGCTAGTTTTCGTTAACTGAACAATATGCTCTCTCACTGGTCGTCCCCCTTAGGGAAAGTCTTCTCTGGAAAGCATTCCTTTTTCCCGGCTACTTTCAAACCCAGAAGATTACAATACTCTCCCTGGCAGTTCTTTGCCCAGAGTCAAACAGCTGTCACTTGTCCTGCTCATCAGCCCATCCTTATGCTTACCGTCTACGAGCATGTTTTGTAATAACGCAGCCGCTGTAGCACTGAATAGCACTGATTTAGATTTACGTCATCTCCATTCCGTATATCACTGGGGATATCGTTACAAATTGGGAGGAAGTGCTTTCAACAGTCACTTTCAAAACCAGTTGTGTGATTTATCGTGGCAAATGGCATTTCCTATTTTTGGTTTGAGGGAGGGAGAAAAAGTATCATCGGCCTATCTGCCATACTTGATACTTCTTGTGCTATGCTTGTACTCATATACAGTGTAATATGTTGGCTTATTTGCATTCTTTTTGAGGGAGGTCAGAAGTGAAAAGAGAGAATGACTATCAAAGATTCCTCAGGTAGTATTTATCTATTTTTTAAAATGCGTGCAGATACGCTCACGTATATTGCATGCATCACACAAACATTTACTTCTTAAGAGCACGGACCATATATTCCTCTTTCTCGAAACGCAGGCATAAGCTGTTACAGCTACTGCACTGTTACTGTTTGTGCTACTGCACCAGTTTGCATCTGCTAAAGACCTGACCCAGTCGTTGCACATGGAACCAGGCTTTGAAAACAAAACACAATGTCCATGCACCGTGCCCTCTGCAGTCAAATAGTGAGTCAGCTACACTTTTGTTTGCATATTTACTGTAAAGTGATGACAGAATTGTCGTTGTATTTATGCCTCACACCTCACATATGCACAATTATAACCCTAAAAGACACCTAGATTTTCCTCCTATTTTCCCTACTCAAATAAAATGAAAAACAAAAATCCTAGCCTCCAAGACTCCGCATAAAGGTATTGGAGAGGGAGGAGGGTTATTGAGGTTTTTATTTGTTTGTTTTCTACATAGAATCCCATTTTTTCACAGTTATAACCTCATTCTATCGGAAAGGAATGTAAATTAGCCAGAAGCAGTAGTCTCTCTGCTACAGCATGAAAATCCTGTTTATTATTACAGCAATGTCTATTTCTTGTATTACAAGCTTCTCTTTAATGGTTTTGGTGATGTATTGCAAAAGTTACTGCATGTGGGCTTAGAGACTGATTTCCAAGAGAGCTCAACTGCCAAGAAATCAGACTTGAGCCCCTGATGTGTATCTGCGTTTCCCAAAGCGTTCAGTATCCAGAAGCTTTCTTTGTTCTGGTGGGAACAATTGAGCTCTTTGTCTTTTTTTGCATGCCATTCCACCCTGGCGTATACCAATCTGTACCTGGGGACAGGGATATAGCAATTAGGCACAGCCCTCTTGGTTAAACGGCACTTCCTAAACCCAGTGGAATGCAATCATTTTAAGAGCTCCTGAGTCCAGAGCAGAGGACACACCCTGCATTCCACCTTGGGGGAATGTAATTTATTTCCAAAGCCATGAACATAAGAAGAGTTCAAGGCCGTGACCTTGCGTCCAGTCTGATGCTTCAAGGCAATTTGTACTCCTGGAGTGCCAGGAGGGAGTTTTCTTTCTGCTAGCCTGAGCACAGGGACTCCAGTGGCCTCCAGTGCTGGACTGGTTGGGTGTAAGAGTTAGGAGGTGTTTTTCTTGTCTGGGGAATGGTCTAGCCGCCCCTTTAGTGTGAGCTGGGATAACTGGCTCATTAACATTCTTTGTATTTCTATATTGTGCAATGCATCACCGTGTGTAGATAATTGAGCTACATCCAGAAATGTCTGAGTGCCTGCATAGCGTAATGTTGTACTGTTCAGCAATATTAGCTTAGGTCCCGGAAGCAAAATAGCCATGTTAACATGTTCGCAGCAGGGCTAATTAGGCCGGGCTGAGCGCCATGCGAGTGCAGCTATCCTGCTTCCAGTTCTGCAGGCAACTCACATCATTCCAGACGAGCTGGGAGACCGAACGTACTGCCTATCACACACTTACATACTTTCTTTGACACTGTAATATTGCCTAGTCACAATGCTAAGCCTGGGTAATATTTTCTTTTTTTTGTTTTTGTTTTTTTTTTTGGTGCTGGTTTCTCAATGATGGTGATTTAAAACACTTAGACACACTTTTTCCCTAGGAAAAAAAAAAAAAAAAAAAAAAAAACTTTGGCCCTTATTTGCCAGTTATGCATTTTGCTGCAGTTTGTCCTTTAGCAGCCGGCTGCTCTTTGATTTCTGAGTTTTACATTTGTTATGTGCCATTTGAAAGTTTTCAAGTGAGGTAAAAAGCAGGTGCTCATCAAGATGATGTCATTTTAAGGGCTGATGCTTTGGAGACAGCCCAGTTCCATACTGTATTTGTTTCTAACTGTAATGAATTATGAGAAAGAAGACAGACCTTTGTCAGGTCTTGTGCTCCAGCTTTTCTTACTGGCAAAGGTACAAGCATGAGCATAGGAAGTTCTGCATTTTTTTTTGTCCCTCATGGGTGTGTTTCAACAATATAATCAGCAGGTTTTTTGTGAAAATTCATGGTTTGCAGATGAAGCAAAAATATGTAAGTTATGCTTGTATATGAGAGGTGTGACTGAATTTTACTGAGCCTCAGGGAAAATGGAAAAGAAACTGTAGTATCAGATATAGTTTTAAAAACTGGACTATAGATATGCAGCTGCAAAATCTCTGAACCAACTCTGGAAAACTTTCTAGTTACCAGAGAGACTGTTTTCAGAGCACACTGTCTTTACCCCACTGATGCAGGAAGTGAAGAACTTGCAAAATTAACTGCAGTAGAGATCCTGTACATCTCTGGGGCTTAATCTAAAGTCCCTGACTTCAGACTGCTTTGATTCAGATCTTTAAATATCCTTAAACGTAGTAATGATGCCTTTGTGTTTCTGGAAATTTTCTGACATCATAAAATTAGTTCCCTGGTTGTTTAAGAACATTAAATTCTAGGTGGTGAATTCAGGCTTGGTTGTTCAGAAAGAAAATAGTCTATCCCAATATTACACTGCTCACTTCTTTGTGATACTTCAGTACAAGGTTTCACAATACAGCTACTCAAACTATATAAATTCAGGACTCCTATTTGATTTAATTGCATGGGCTGTCTAGTCACTGAACTTGCCTATAGCTTCATGGTCAAGAATGCTACATTTAATAACTTGAAGAATTTTTCCTCTGTCATTTTATATCATTTTTATGTATTTGTACGATATACTTGATTTTAAGTCTATATGAGAGTTCAGACAACAGACAGGTAGAGTCAAATCAAACAATGGAATAAACTGTAAACAGATTATACTCAAAATTTAAGATTGCTTTTGTCTGAGAATTAATTAAAAATGTGTTCAGTTCAGCCATCAACTTTTGCTCACTTGAAATTCCCGTTGATATTAGAGTGAACAGACCAATGAGGAATATAGCAGAGAACATGTAGTTTGTGGAAGTCTTTGAACAGTTTTGGGAAGTGTTCTTAATGCTGACAAACAATGTGTTGTGGGATCCTAGCGTGATTACTGAGCGGCCCTGAGGTAAAGTGGACCTTTATCAGTGCAAAGCTTAATTTTAGTATTGTATTTGTCCCGAAACACATTCAAACATGCTGCTGTGATCTCTGTCTCTTCACCTGAGCCCATTTATTTCTGGCTTTTGTTTTTCTCATGGTATGCATAGCAACATTCCAGAAGTTTTCTTTACTGTATGGTTAGATTTGGTTCCCATCCAAAGATAACCCAGTAAGACCCTCTGGGTATGATGACTAAATATCTTCCAAAATAAGAGTCAACATTTTCCATAGTGAACCGAATAATTGTGCATGCTCAACACGAGTAAATTACCGCTCTGAATGAAACAGCAGCAAATCTGCTTGAAGAGCAGGAACTCAAAGCTAAAATAAATACTGTTTCTCTGACCCATAGTTCAGACAAAGGACATTTCCATAGTCATGTGGCCTATTCAGACTATATTCTTGCAGTTTTAGCTATGGTTTTCATTTATGATAAAGATCCTCTTCTCTTTTCCATTGTTTTAAGGTCTAGAAATATGTGAATGCCCAGAATGGCATCCTTACCCTGCAAGTCTCATGTAAGCTTTCCGACAACACAGGGTGTGTGGTCAAGGGACTAAGTCATCTTGCCCTGTGTTCAGCTATCTGAGCTTCACTCTGGACACAGGCCAAAGGCTTCCCTTGCTCAGTCCTACCGGGCACTCACTCGTTTCGGCAGAGGAAGTCAATAGCAGGCGTGAGACTAGCTGCAGCACTGGCTGCGGAGATTTGTGGCCCTGCTGCCCAAGCCTGGTGTCTAGTTGGGCAAGGGCACAAGTTGAATTAAATGTTTACCTTTTTTGTTTGCTTTGTTTTTGAGATCTATATTTAAACCTGGTTGTGCAATTGGCTTTATACTTGCATACAGCTCACTGAATGATCTGATCCGCAACCTATAATCTTGGTCTGCAGGAGATACTGTTTAACCTCTCCAAGTTCTTCTGCAGCAAACAGCGTGGTCTACGCTAAGGGAATGAGGCCAGCCAGTACAGAGCAGTGACAGCGTACGAGAGTGGTAGATGTACTACGTTAAAGACGAGGACCCTTTAGTGTCACTGCCTGACCCTATGGCTCTATCTCAGGATGGGGAATATAAGCAGGAAGGCAGGACCAGCGACGTGTTTGGTGCTGGACTGTAACGGACTATGAGTTCGGAAAGATTTTCAGACACAACAGCCCCCAGGGACCAAACAGCAGCCTAGGATTTGCATATCTGTGCACATTTGCACATTTGTAGTCTAGACTGAGTTTTCTGTTTTGAGTTGTGACAGTATGCCATTGTGACAGTAGCTCTGAAGAAGGATGTGGAAAACGGTCAAACCAGCTGTGAAAGTCGGGTTGACTAGTGAAAAACTTAATGGTCCAGCCTCACAAATCTAAAGGAACTTCTGATTGTGGCTCTGTGGATTGAGGGCTGGAGAGGTATCAGCCTGATGCATTACACTGGAAATCAGGAGGGCTGAGTTTGTCCCAGGCCTTCCTGTGGAGCTGATGTGAGACTCTGAGCAGTTCATATTAGCTGTCTGTGCGTGCTCTCACTTTTTGTTCTATTTATGTGCCAGTTCTACTGCAGTGCTAGGGACCTTGCAATGCATAGTCTGTGTGCTGAAGATTTATACCATCCTGCTACCACGTACTTTGTAACATATGTCTCTGAGCAAGCATATGGCTGAGTCCCACCCCAATCCCGATCTTCGGCTGTAGGAGATCAATTAGCTCAAGTGTCAGAATTATAAACTAGCAATGCCCACCATGCCCAGAGGAGCTGAAGCTGCCTTGAATGAAGCAGTATATGATCCCATGGTGAGAAGCCTTCCCGTGCAAAGGCTCTGTCAATCATAGAAACAGCAGAAACACAAGACAGAATTGCCGCCTTCGCTTTCAGATAAGACCTGGAGCAGAGAGATGAACCGGCTTTCCCACAGTTACTCCAGACTTCCATAACAGAACAGGCAATATTTAAATCATGTTTCTCTTGTTTATATTTCAACCACATTTTTATTCTCTCTCAATCCCGCTTGATGTGTTGCTTGATGTTTCTGGATCTGACCCGCAGCCTGCTGAAATCATATGAGGAATCTGTCCTTTGACATCAGTGTGGTTCAGATCAGAAATTTTGAAACTAGATTTGTGAAGGAAGACATCTTACCTTCCTATGTATGGTCATTACCTAAGAGAGTTGGGTATGGCCAAAATATATGCAATAAAACATAATAATTAAAAAAGAAATGTGACTTTGAAGACAGAGGTCCATTGACAAGAATGCTAGCTATTTCTCCATTTACAAAAATGCCTGAAGCCTACTAAAAGTTTTTCCATACTATAGTACTTTGCTGCTGGAGATGTAATCTGTTTTTGGTGGCTTCACCACTTAGCAAGACTGCAAACAAAAGAAGGGCTCCTGGGCCTTTTGCAGTTTCAGCACTTTTCCCCTCTGTTCTCCAGTATTTCTTTTTGTTCAGGTCAGGAATTCGGTTTGGAGGATCCTTTTGCACATCTTGCCACTGGCTCTAATTAATAACCTGCTTCCAGAAATTCCACTCATTATCTTTTTTGATTTAAGTGGCTGTTCAAGATAATTACTATTTTAAAAGTTTTATGAATCACAGAGTTTGACATCTTTGATGTTGATTGATTTTCAAAAAACCTGCACTTTCTGTTCTAATTCTCCATGTGTCACTATTACTTACTTACAAACAAAAGATTTAGAACCCCTAAGATGCAGATGTTCTTTAGCTTTGTTGCCATCTGTTTTGTTGCCTAGTGAATTCTAAGACTTACATTTGTGCATTTTGATGAAATTAACTTGATATCATGTAGAAGATACAGCAGAATAAAAAATTGATACAGCAGAAAGTCTTTAATATAACTTGATTTTTAAATCCCTTGTTCTTAGCTCTTTTTTCTTTGATATCAGTTTTTTTTTTTGTGAAAACAAACACTGACATCTTAACCAAAGGGTTTGAAAATCGTATTTATTTTGTTCTGCTCTATATAAATTGTAGATATGCGTAGAACTTTCCCAAGAAAAATATATGACATGACCTTAATTTACTTCACAAATGTTACATTGTAGCATTTAATCGGCATTCTTTAGTACTTTCAGAAAGCCATATATTTACATGTGAACCTATTCTCATCTCAGTTGTGCATCAAATATTTGAATTCTTACTCTAGCTTGGTAGAAACCTGGTTTTTCACTCCAACTCTAATTATTTTTTAGAACCAAATCATAGCAAAAGGCTGAAGTTTTGAGGTTTTCTATAGTATAAAAGTCCTTATTTTTGATTAAAAATATTTCATTTATTTCTATTTTATGTGTATTAATATCATAATGAATTACTTCCCAATTATGTAGATAATTTCTGTGTTTAGGGTTTTTTTTTTATAGTATTTTCTCTACACATGACACATTGAACTGTCTGCCCTCTAGCTGACAATTTACCTAAATCTCTAAGTCAGACAAATACAAGTAACAGAGTTTTTACAGGCACTTCTTTCTATTATAAAGAAGGTATTTCAGGTGGAAGTGTTGGTATCTGTTGCAGCTTGTGAGACTGCAAAGCAGTAAGTGCTAATTAAACCTTTATTTGTATTCAAAAAGAAATATGCAGTCTTAAGTGCCTTCATCTGTAATCTAACAAAGTTTACAGTAAACACTGTTAATCCAGTGTGCTTAGAAGTGATATTTTGTGAGATAAGATTTCAGATACTTGTGACTGCTCGACTGTTACAAGTAGATTAGCCATATTTTTGGAATGAAAGGTTTGTTCATTCTGCCTTTCCCTTCTCTCAGCACTTAAATTTATCTTGTCATCTTGTCTCATCTCACTGAAATACCGACTGTTCTTTGTCTTCAGTTCTGATATGTCCTGGTCAGAACCATTTCAGTGTATCCAGAACACCACAAGCCTTCAGCGTCGCTGAGCCCGGTCCTCGGTCAGTGTAAATCAGTCAAACAGTGATTTCAGGATTCTATCACTTTGCGTTAACTCCTCCCTTCCGTTCACCTATGCACTGGTTGTCCTCTCCTTTGGTGATTTTTCCTCTCCTATCCGTTTCTTTGCTTTCTTATTCAACCTTTTTTTTTTAATCCACTGATTGCTCAGCCTGTATATCTCATTACATTAATGTAATGATCTGCATCCAGCTTCGCAGCATGACAGTGATTCATTGTGGACTGACTTTATTAAATCAACATTTCCATAGAAAAGATTGTTTTCTTTGTGTACCAACCCTGTCTCAAACAGGTGTTGGGCCAATATCACCTTTACCCAACCTTTCAGAGGCCAATAATGATGAAATACGATGACTTGAGGAACCTATATCAACGTTGGCAGATAGGATGTAAGGCTAATGAGTTCATACCAACACAGTCTGAAGAAAAGGCAGATAACTGCATGTTTTCCAGCAGCTGAAGCTTCAAGACAAGTCTCAAAGACTAACCTAATATATACCAATGAAATAGTGCCCTTCCTTCATGGCATGGAGCTTTATAAGACAGCTGCTACCTGATAATCCAGGAGTACAGACGTGCCTGAATTGCTGGTGTTTTTTGAACCTCCTTGCTCTGAGCTGAGCTAAGTCCACCTTGTAGATAAAGCTGCAGCAGTCGTCACCAGTTCTTGCACTTTCACAGTCAGTGAATCATTAGGCACACAAAGATGCAGCTTTATTCAGAGATGGTAGAAGGGAGCTGAAAGTATTATATGGCTCCTAATCAAATAAAAAATAAAAATCCTAATGAAAGGTACACTTTAGTAGAAGCATGTTGAAGGGTATGTCAGCAAATTATATGTAGAACGGTGTAAACCAGTGAAGGCTCTGTTCTATCTCAGATAAATGTTTCACCATGAATTTTTCAGTCTCTGGCTGCTGAAGGACTTGGTTTGGAGTACTGGCTGGTCATTGAATTCTCCTTGTTCCCTTATAATCGGTACAGTGTTATTGGCAACATTTAGGTATATACTTCAAACATAGGGCACACTTGCTAAATGTCTCCAATGTCTCTTAAATTCAAGTAACATGGTTAACATCATGTCTTGGCTTGAACGTGAGGAAATATGGATATATCTTAAATCCAAGGGAATCTTATACTTCAAAATACATAGCACTTGCTAAGACTGCTTCCTTCCAGCAAAATGTTTGGTTTGCACTACTGTTTAGTAGCCTCTCTCACTCAGCGGAGCTATTGATATGTTTAAAATAAACATTTGCGAAAATACTCTGTTGGTTCACAGCTTAAGGGTGTAAAACACAAGTATGGATTTTCCAGTCTCTTGCAGAAGCTCAGTGTCTGAGATGACAGGAGCAGGAGCTAGACAATGCTGTTTTTCACCATTCCAACCCCAGCACCTCTTGCTGCCTCCTGCCTTTCTGATCCTAGCCAGGCGGTTCCGCACATCTCAGAGTCACGTGATACTGCACAGCATCCACCAGAAACCTAAGCTGAAGCACTGCAACACAAGAATTGTTTAGCTAATCTGGATTGCCAGAGGAAGGAAAAGCTTAACACTTTTTTTTTCCTCTTTCTTTTTAAGATCCTTTGTCGTATCTTTGTAATTGTTTGGTTTTAATTATGCCACAAAGTTTATCTGCCATGCCTTTGAACAGAATACACACATGCACAGCTGACTTAAGGCTGCTAATTTTGACACCTTTGTAATACATCTGTTGGCTAGATGCAAAGCTTCAGGCTTGGCAGGACTTCAGGAAATCAAGAGGGGAGGTAGCAATTCTTGTAAGAACAGGAGTTCCAAAGGCGATATATTAACAAAAAATCATTTCCAACTGAGCTAGACTATTTAGAAGTAACAAATACATGAAAAGGGAAGTCAGAGTGCATTACCAGAGAATTGCTGCTACTCGTGAAGTGAATTTCAGCACTTAAGAACTTCTTTCTGAATGTTTGTAATATTTATGATATGGCCCTGAAGGGTCAAATATAATCCATGGAAATGCCACTTAAGCCCCTCTACCCAGTGTTTCCTATTGCCTGGTTCTAGACCTTCAGAGTCAATTGACCTTTACAAAATCTTTTTTTTTCTTCTTCTTTTTTTAAGTATGCTTTGTTCTAATGAGTCTAGAGGGGATGGCTATTTATGACCACATTTGCTGTGCCTAACTTCAGAGCACAGACCCCTTAAGTTTCATAATCTGTAAAAGAAGTGAGGTAGACACCTTCGTGGGTAATACAGACTCTACAGACCTCTGTTGGTGAACAGAGCATTTCTCTTACGTATTTGAATTCTTGGTTCCTGCTTGAGCATCATTGTCCTTGCAGATATCAATACGTAAAATTTGGTGCCTAAATAGCTCTGTGGAACTGAAATATGTCTGTGATTTGAGACCAAAGGGAACACATAAAATCATTAGGTTGCTCATATGCTCAGTAGAAGGAAATACATTCCTAAGCAGACTCCTAGTTCCTGCTTTTTAAAATGTAAAATTTCCTTCTAGGATCCACACAGTTGATTACTACCATCCTTGACATACTCCTTGTTATAAGATTCAATATTTTGAAACACTTCTGTCATAGTATTGTATTTCCTTCAAAGGAACATTTTTGAAAATCTCCAGTCATTTTAGAAATAATGTAATTTCTTAAATGCAGTTAGATGGAATTAGCAAGTCCTGTCTTCCTTCCACCTACCTTTAGGCACCTAACTGAAGCGCATAGTTAGTAGAAGGACACCTACCTTGCAGAAGGGTAATTCAGATTTCCAGTGGTGTTCCTCTGTTGACTTACAGAGAATCTGGACAGGTGTCCTAATATCTTGGAAGGACAGTAGGTAGTAGGATAGGAAGTCTTACTCAGGAAGTAAGTCAGATGGAGGGAAGAAGATCTCTCTTTTGTGGAGGATAGAATGATATTTCCATAACAATGGTTATTAAAATAATATGACTGGTTTTCCCTGGAGTGCATACCTCTGTGATATGTGTGATACATATGTAAAACAAACAGTGCAGTATTTACATCTCTGGAACTGTTGGTGAATATGGTTTTTCATTTTTGAGAAATCTATCCAAAATGTTCTGTACTATTATTGAGTTTGTAAACAATTCTTGAAGAACCACTGATTGCAAAAAATAGCATTACAGGGAACAAGAAATCACGTGACATACATAGATATATGTTTTGGGGCATTCCAGCTGTGGAGCTGTTTAGAGAATATTACAAACAGATTTGGATATAATTAGGAAATTTTATTTGCTCATTCTCTGAGCTGAAAGTAACCTCTGGAGCTACTTACAAGAAGTTTGTCCCGGATTTGAAAAAACAAAGACCCAAAAAAATCACAGTTATGGTAAAGATCAGACCGCGGAATCAGACAGAAGAAATACGGTCAGTGCTATACTATCACCACATATCATAGATGTTCATGTTAAAACTGCTCATATCCATTTGATGTTTTAGTTACTTACATTTAATTTTTATTTTATTTTTACTAGAATGATATGGGAGGTCAACGGAGCCTAATAAACAAGTGGACTACTTTTCTGAAAGCTAGGCTTGTGTGCTCGATACCTGGTCCTGAGGGAGCCGACACACATTTTGATGAATTGCGTAAGTTGAGTTATCTTTGATGGCTTGTTTTGTCATCAGCGTTGCTTGTTTGTTTCTGCTTTGTAGAAGAACCATGTCTCATTCAGATTTCACTGTTTTTCCATTGCTGGCAATATCACTGTCTTTTATCAGAGGTCCCTGATTATAACTGGAATTATTCTGTTCAGAACTTTCGCTTGTTTGTTTGTTTGTTTTGCTTTCTCTCCCCTACCTGGAAAATGAGCAGGTGCTTCTGTATAGAAAAAAGTCTATCTGCAAATGGAGAGACCTAAGAATATTAGCATGAATTCACATGGAACAAATTAAAACTCAAAAATAAAGCTTAATTATGTATTTTCAAATCTCCAAATTATAAATAGTAAATACAGAAATGTTCAATGGATATTTAATTAAAAAACCCTTTTCCCATTGCAGGAGATATATTCTTACTTTCTACAAGAGATGAGAGAAACCCTCTTGTATATGGAGTCTTCACTACAACAAGGTATGTGCTAAGACCATATTTGCACCTCCAAGCCAGTCCTGAAGGTTTTAGTCGGAACTTTTATAAAACCCTGACATCACCAGACCCGGATTCTTGGGAGCAGTGGGAGACTGCCTGAGTAAGGTTTGCAGTACTGGGACTCTAATGGCTGTGGCCATTATCTTCAGAAATGGGAGTATAAATTTATGTCCCTAAACCTTTGTGTGTCTAATTTTTGAGAAAGATAGCATGCAAATTTAAAAATAAGCAAAAACATACTGATTTAATTCAATCTAATCTAGTTGAATTTACAGATTACAACCCTATTTATTAAGTACTTAATAGTCACTATTTAAGAAAGTTTATTGTCATCAAACATCATCATTTCTATAAGCAATAGCTTGGCATTAGCTCTATCCTGAGATCAAAAAGAATTGTACTTTAAAGCAACATATCAAGATGCCATTTTTGGTAATAAAAAATTCATAAAGCATCACCATTTTTATAGGAAGATTTGATGGAAGAATAACTCATCTTTATCTCACAGGGATAGATTAATTAATGAATATCTCAGTTATGATAGTGAGTCATGCTATACAGAACTGTCAGACAGAAAATTAATAATTATTTCTTTTGTCTCCAGAACCTTTGATTTTAATGTAATTAGTAAGGACTAGTCATACACTGAACAGTGCAAGCACAGTGAAAAATTAACAAGACGTTCCTTAAGTGAGAAGCAGCCACTGGAATGGCTCCATAGAACGTATAACCACATGAAATATTTAGAATTGAATGAAATGTTGCCTGAAATGGCCTATGAAGTAACTAAAATACATATTTCCCTGCAACCTGATGCCATTTTCATTAAAGAACTGAACTATTTTTGTTAGAAAAAGACATAGAACTTTTATTCTTCCCTATCTCTTCTTTTAATTCTGTTCTGTGTACCTGCAATTCTAAGCCTAGTTTACCAATAGAATCATTCAAATGCAGACTTCCAGAAGTGAAAACAATGTAAAGGAATGTCCTTCAGCTGCAGAAAATCCTAATCATAATGGTCAGTAAATGACATCTGGAGCCAGTCTGCCGCTAGGAAAAATGATAGTCTATCAAGTGATCCCAAAGGCTAGCGGCTAGCAGGTGCAAGTGAGCAAAGCTTTAAACTGCAATGACAGCGACATAGAGTACCTGAAGTTATCAGACCAGTATACATTGTCTGTTATTTAGCACCATTTACGACAACTCTCAGGTGCAGGACTTGATGCAGAGCCCATCAGACCCGATGGAATTAACTGATCGAGTGGATGAGCCGGGCGCTGAGGATATGCTTATTAACATGCTCCTGCAACATGCATATCAATCTGCCTTCTCTTTTCAGCTCTGTCTTCAAGGGCTCTGCGGTTTGTGTGTACAGCATGGCAGACATCAGAGCTGTTTTCAATGGCCCTTATGCTCATAAAGAGAGTGCAGATCATCGCTGGGTACAGTACGAAGGTCGTATCCCGTATCCCAGACCTGGTACAGTAAGTGTCTCCTTAATTACATGCTTCTATTTTTACGCAAAGGTCATTATCCTTTTCTCCCCTCTGGATTGGTAACTTACATTTTCCACTCAGGATGTTTTAAATTATCCTCTCAACCCTTTCCCTACTGTTGACAGCTCAGACTTCTACCTCCCCTTTTTATATATATACATTTTCCACTTCTCTGAGATAACATTGTGTCCAGACTGTCTATTTCCTGATTGTCTCTCATATTGTGGTCTCCTACTATTCAGCTGTATTTCCATCTGTTGGGAGAGATCACCTCTGAGACATCAACACTCCATAAAAAGCTAAATACTTTTCTTTTCAGAAAAATTCTGAAGAAAAATTATGAAATTATGAAGAGGTATTTTATTTGAATTCTAGCATTTCTGATTTCCTTTTATCTTTATGTCTATTACAATGCTAATCCTTGAGATATGATCTTTGATTCTGCTATGCGAATGTGTTCATGTCCACAGTTCGTGTTACGATGTAAAATAAGTAGGCAGTTGCTGCAGATTTTATGTGAAAAAAGATAAGTGATAGGAAGAAAAGTGAAGTTTCATATCTGTAAACACTTACAAATCCTGATCTGTTAGACTTCAGATGAAACAGCTAGGCCAAAACAAAGACGAGAAAGTTGAAAAAGTTCATTAAATAATTCTCCCTCCACTTTTTATCTGACTATTAAATTTGGAAAAGCATGGACCTGCATTCACAGCTGAAGAAGAAAAAGACATTTCCAAAAAATTCAACCACTTTAAAAAATCAGAAAAAAAAAGAGCGTAGAATCATACTTAGAAAGCAGAAGAGCAATACGTTAAGAGTAAGATAGATATTATCCAAGATAGCTTCATGTTATCTAGGTCAGGTATTGAGTAAAGTAGTACTAGGCAGCTGGGTAAATCCAGCCAAGCAGTGAGCTACCAAAGTTAGACTGGCGTTGATGCCTTGGCTAATAGCCACTTGGATGGCTCTGTGTGATTTCTGGGACGTCAGCATCAACATATTCTTAGTTTCAGGCCATATTCTCTAGCTTACTTAGCTCTTCTTTTCATACTTTTATTTGCATCTTTGTGTATTCTTCATCATTCTGTCAACACCCCATACTGCTTAGTCTGATGCTGTTCTACATTTTTGAGTGACTAGTGGTACCAGCAGGAATGGGGCATCTGTAATACATATTTGGACAGGCTTATCTTTGAAGAGTACATTCAAACACATAGGTATTTGGGTGTAATCACAGAATCACAGAATAGTTGAGGTTGGAAGGGGCCTCTGGAGATCATCTAGTCCAACCTCCCTGCTCCAGCAGGGTCCTCTAGAGCATATTTCCCAGGATCACATCCAGATGGGTTTTGAATATCTCCAGGGAAGGAGACTCCACTACCTCTCTGGGCAACCTCTTGCAGTGCTCAGTCACCCTCACAGTCAAGAAGTTTTTCTCAGGTTCAGAAGGAACTTCCTGTGGTTCAGTTTATGCCCATTGCCTCTTGTCCTAATTTTCATCAGAGTTCTGGAAGCCGTAGTTCACAGCTTCTTTATCCAAAAACATAGGCCTGAGCTGAATGTTGAACTAGCCATTTCCTACTTCAGCAGCCGGGGCCTGAGCCCTGACCCACTTCTTTAGCTGTAAGCGAGGTAGAAATGGCAGCTCTCTCTGTAAAGAGTAAGGCATCCTCAGAGCCTGATTCAGCCTTCTTAGGATCTAAACTCCTGGCGTAAGTAGACTCCTAATTTAGACACTGTAGGATTACATGCTCTCTCTTGTGCAAAATGTGTGGTGCCCCAGAAAAGAAGATTACGTATAATTTTTTCAATTATTATTTTTTTAGCACATGCAACTCCATTACTGGTCAAGAAGCACAGATGCATTTAATTTTAAGTACAAAAATGGTGCCAGTAAGAACAATAGCTGGTCCCATGGTACCTAAAGAGATTAAAATAACTCTTGAAAAACTCACAGTGCCCCATAAGGATGAACACTCTGCACAGACAGACGGGTCATAAGCTCATTGCATTTTTGAGTGTATTAGCCATCACATGGTTGAGCTGGGATTCACAAGGAAGGAAAAATGTCATGCTGAAGCATGTCAACGCTGATCTTTATCACTGATTTGAGTATCCATGAAAGTATTTTAAAGGTTGGGAAGTTTGAAGATAAACAGATATTTTCCATAAGCCATCCCTTAACTCTACAACTGCTTCCTTTAAGCACCTGATAACAGCTGTGAGAAAATGGTCCCATAAAAATCCTTAGGACCTCCATACCCAGTGGATTTTTGTAGGAGTTTGTCTGACCAAGGGCTGAGAAGGGAACTGGATTTTACTGAAGAAAGCTCTGTGAAGAAGGATATCTGTAATATTTACTATGTAGATAAGGTAAATGTATTGCTGCATAGCTATTTATTTTTTGTCTTAGTGAGCTGGAATAGTCTCAGATTGCAACATACTTTAAGCTTGGTGGTTTAAGATAGGGTATCCAAATAAGAAGTAGACTTATGCCATGCTCTCATCTTATAATGGGGTAAGCCAGACCTCTGGATCTGAACAGATTTAGGCTGTAATCTGAAACAAGAGAGCTATGCTCAAAGGTAAGGAAAAGCAGCACTGTGCCTTCAGAAAGCTGCAGTTTGTTTGAGTGCTGAAAAACCTCTCCTTAAAGACAAATTTCATGACTTTTTGCCAGCTATGGAATGGTTCAGGCGTGCTCAGAACAATGTCAGAGGTGAATAATCCATCAATTTTTAAGTTACAAGAGCTTTTTGTAAAATTAAAGTTCTACCTAATTGTTGCCTACCATTAGCACGGCCAGCACTCCCCTGATTTTATGTTTCTTATATTTTAAGCTACTGACCATGTCTAAAAATGGCTATATTTTTAAATAGATTTCCTTTGAAGTGTGGCTTCCAGAGAGGCACTGACTTCCTTTCAGCATTTATACAGAAGCAGGAGCCTGCTTACTCTAATTTAACTTTCTGCTCAGCTGCCTTTATCTCCTAAGTAAATAAAGCTGTTCACTATAGGGGCTGTGACCACTTTGATATTGAAATTTTGACAAAATGCTTCCTGTGGCAATTTGTGTTGGAGATAAACTCCCAACATGACCATGAGATCATGCCTTCGCAATGCAAAGCGATGCTGCAGGCAGCAGGAGCCCCCGGCTGCTCCAGACCCTCGCAGACCTGCATGGTCCGCCTGCCCTCTGGTGTCAGCTCAGGGACCCCCCGACTTGCCGGCTTGTGATCAGACACGCTCAGATGCTGCAAATCCTGCAGCTCTTTTATTCTAGCCTTTCCCAGTGGTGTCGATAGGAAGCGGAAATAATGGAAATTAAACAGAGGCAAGGCTTGATATATACTTAAGTTTGGAAGCTGAGAAAAAGAGACAAAAGAAACACGCAGCTGGCAGCCCCCGCACGCAGGGCAACTTGAAGGCCCAGTGAGCTTTTGCAGTGTCTCCTTTAGCTGTTTAAAAATTGGACTTGCATATCTGCAGCTGTCCCCAGATAACAAAACCAGTTTTTTTCCAGTCTTTTAAAGATTCATCCAGGAAATTGTCCATTGACAAAGCAGTCATCAAGGACTTGGTTTAAAGCGTGTTCTGAATTTCCTTCTGTGTTCTAAAACAGTTTTCATAATGCCCTATGAGGGATAAGAGAAGGCATTAGAACAAGATTTTCAGTAAATTAGGAGTAAAGAACATTTCTAGACTACTTGTGTAACTGTAACCATTGTAGTATCAGAGCATCTCACAGTGAATTTGGCCCACTGGAAACTCTTATAGGATATAAGGAGCCATCCTCCTTTTATTGATGGTGAATAAATCATCACCGAGGCCATATTTTTAGAGGAATGTCAGTGTTTGAAGATGCTGATTATAATCTATCAAAGAACCATGGACTTTAATTCTTCTTTAGGGCAACGCCAAATATTTTTGGATGGATCTTGATTTTTTATTAACTGATTTGCTGAAAGTTCGAAAGAATTCTCTGAATTAGCAAAGTAAGAATTTTGCATTCTAATTCATTTCTTAGCCATAAGAAGAAACTGTCCAGTAAGAAAGCTGCACCTTCTGTTCCTTTTAAAAGCTTTATGTTTCACCTCTTTCCACTTCAGATCTGTTCACCAAAATATGGCCCTGAGCTCCTGAATCCTTTGTTTTTCAAAAAGCTTACAACCTGACAAAGCTTTGACTATCCTGTGATCTTTCTCATCTTTCTCCTTCTCTGTTGCTTTTTCTCCCTTTCTTCAATGCAACTCTTTCCTTTATTTCTTCTGCTAACCCAATGCACAGGCTGATCCTGATGTGGTGTCCATCCATTGGGATTTGGCTGAGCCACAGATAAAGAATCTACAATATTGTCTGCCAAAAAGCCTCCCACTGTCCTCCTGTCTGGTTACGTTTGCTGCTTTAATAAGTGCTTTCATAAAACACTGAGGGTTGCACAGGTTTTCCTTGTTATTTTTAGACTTATCTTCCTCTTTCACCTGATCTTTTATGGCGTGGAATGCATTCTTCAGTTCTCCAATTCCTCTCTGCTTTGATCTCCCCACTGTAAATGGGGCTGCTCAATTAAGTGAAATGTTTCACTTTGGGGGTTTATTTTCCTGAGAAATCCTCCTCCACTTCCTCCTACTTACCAACATGTTTTCCCCAACATGAATCACCTCCCAGCTCATAGCAGCCTTTCGAAAGGCTGTGAACCCAGTCACCTTTCCCACTTGCAGAGGCTGGCAGAGAATTACAAAGTGCCACCTGCAAAGTCCAGTTCACTCACCCAAATGTTTTCAATTTGGTTAGCCTCAGATTGATGCTCTCTCGTATCAGCCTCTACTATCGACAGTAGAGGTGTGTTAAATGGGAAAGAAACACAAAATGGTAAGTGAAGGCACTGGAATCGCATAGAGCAAATTTCTATGTCCAGTGGGATCCAGGCTCTGCCTAAACAAATGAAGACATTAAACTTGTTTTAGAGATTTTGTTTTTATTATTATTTGTTTGTGCTCTTTAATGAGGGGAGGAGGTTTGTTCTTGATTCGACTAAAAATTTATGCTGTTAGATTCTTCCATTCAGAGCCTGATTCATTCCCCTCTCCCCTGACCTCCTCGAGGCCTGTTCTGAGTAGCTGCAAGGTTAGCAAGAAATTCTTCTTGCTAAACATCCAGACTTTCTCTCTGGCACAACCCATACATCCTGTAGAGACACACTTAGGCTTTCTGAAGCCATGTCCAAATGCCAAAAGTACTGTGCAGCTCTGATCAGACTGCGGAGAAGGAGTCACACGGTATTTAGCTGACTCAGGAACCCAAGCCTCGTCTTCAAAATGGCTTGTAGCTAAATCTCCAACAGTATGTAAGTGCCTAGGTCCTGAGAATCGTTATTTAGATGCCAGGTACCCCATTTCCTAAGGTACTTCTTAGCATCCTGAAAGCTCACAGCAGGCTTCAGTAATCAGGGTTACATCTTAACCCTTCAGTATTCAGACTTTGCTTTTCTCTATACGCTTGCATGCATACATGGGGGTAAGGGAAGTCCGCATTTAACACGGAAGTGACAAGTTGAAGGTAGTGCTTCAGTGATAAGGAAACTTATTTAGAACTTGGGAGACTTTACTTCACACCATTGGAGAATGCTGTTGGATTACAAGGCTTTTGCTGTACCCTATTTTATTCTGAATCCTCTTGCTAGTCAAATGTTCACTACCTGAGAGCTGTAGAGAGTCTGTATTAGTGCCTGGCTGTGGTTAATACATTCTCCTGTAAAAGCAGAGCCGGTGTCCTCGTTCCTGCTGCACTTAATAGAAAAGAGAGAGCTTTCCAGCGGAAAATAGATCTTCTCCCTTCCTGGTTAACATCTAAGTAACATTCTTACTACTTTTAGCTAAACTAATACGTAGTTATTCCATGAAAAGTGGAACACCTTCAACAGGAAGGAGTGGGAGAGATCCCAGGATGGCTCAGGTCCAAGAGCCTGGAGCATAGGGAAGCCCAGACTAAGGTGTCTAATTCTCCAGTATGGGAAAGTTAAGGAATTAAGTGTCCTTAATGTTTCCTATTGACTACTTCAGATGCTCCCAAGAAAGTGTGTGGGTAGTACGGTGCTTAATTCTCCTTGTGAATGGCATAAAAATTTCTAGCCTGTACGTCGTGAAATTTGCCAAGCAGATGTCCACTGCTCTCAACGTTATCAAGTCCCTGTTGTGTACCCAGCCTATGGGTGTTTGGCTGTTAAGTGGGTCTAGGGCTTAATTACGATAAGTCGTTTTTAAACTGGGACTTTAGGCACAGCAGAAAATGAAAACCTTGAAGCCCACAGGGAAGGGCATGCTGTTTAAAAATTGTCAGTCGTCAACATCATTGCTGAATTAAAGACACATCACTAAATGGAAAGGATATTTTTTACAGACTTTAAAGTTACATTCCTAAATAATTGTCGTGACTTTAATGGGTGTTAGATTCAGCAGCTCTTACTGACTTCACTGGATGATGTGAAGCACTATGCATTTTGGCAAATCAGCCATTTACTTAGGAGCCTAACTTCTGGCACCAGCCTTTGAAAATCTTGGCCAGGGTTCCTACATAATGTTAACGCAGTCACACCGTATATCTTAGTATTGTGTGAGATCTACACATCCAATACTATGCTAAGCTGCAAATTTAATAAGACAAGTGAAAAAAAGAGAAACTCTCATGTATGTGTAGTGCTGCTGAGTTAGTGTGTATTTACTTATGGTTGAGAAAGATTAACTTTAATTTACCACCTCCTAGTCAAATTTAGATACAAATAAAAAGTGAGGAAAGAAAAAAGGCATTTTTTCAGATTGTCTAGGATTAGAACTGGGTCCACCATGATTATTGTCAAATTGAGATTACACTGCAGGCATTGAGAAGACTTTAAGTAAATAGTGAATTGATTCTTTAAAAAGTTTTGTGACCTTGAGTTTATAGCAGTTAAACAGAGATGGGCATAGCACTTTTAACTCTGTTTTTCTCGGGTTTCTTTTTTCACTTTTCTTACTTTTCCTTTCTTAGCATGTACATTTGTATGAAGTTATCATTCATGACAGCAAAGGTGTAAGAAACTGGGAAGTATAAATTACATAGTGAATATGTTCTTTGCATGATTCCTCTAGAAAAACTAATTTTCCCCTGTGAAGTATTGATTAAGAACGATTCATTTTTCGTGACATTAACTATCTAGAAGAAAAGCATCATATCTGAGCTACTGGTTTAGACTTCTCTGTCAGAAGGAAAGAGATAGACACCTCCTTTGTGCAGTTCATGCACAGACAAAGTAAGAATCTAAATTAGGTGAGATGGATCCCACCTCTACTGCAAAAGCGGAAGATGTTGAGATAGCTTAGTGATCATATTATAAGAACTTTTATGGAACTGCATCCTCATGTAATTCACATGAAATAACCCTGCCAACCTACTCCTGTGACATTTGATACAGATGCAGATCTCTCATTGTCTCCAATGGGAGATGATGTCACATATCTGAGACAGCATCTGGTGCTGATGATGTGAATAAATGTCCTTTGTGAACTGGGCAGAGAACACCCATACCATTATCACATGGGACACGCACCAGGATATGAACTCACATTTTCAGAGGTGAAAGGCTACTTCACTCACCCACTTGGCCATCCAGCCTTTATCATCATACATCCTATTGATTACTCTGAAAGGAAGCACAAGCCTACAGGAATTGTTCTGTAATGATGGGTGGACACGCTTTAAACAGCTGCCTGAGGACTTTGCCAAAGGGTGGCCAAAATGCAGTTTTCATTCCCATGTTCCATTCATCATGCCACAGTCAGTGATGCCTCTGGAAATAGCTTCCTGTGCCAAGCATAACAGGGTCACACCTGGCCAGCTGTTCTTGGTGGTCATGCTGTCTTAGGATGGGATCCAAAGCCCACTGAAATAATTGGAAAAGGTCCTATTGACTCAAGTGGACTTTGGATCAGACATTTAGTCCTTGTTTCTACTAAATGAGCTGCACAAGCTGGCAGAGATTTCCCTATATCATGCATGGTAGAGTTTGGGCTTTTGGGAATATTGTAACAGCTTAATTCCATATTGGTATACATTTTATCCTAGTAATGTTTAGTAAGTGATGTCACTGCTCTCATCATCGTCTGTTTATGCATTTTTGATAAGGTGCTTAAGCATTTCAAATTCCAAATTTGGCAAAAATCTAGGACATCTTTTAGACCCATGAGGCTACTCCCATTTTTGAAATAGAAAGAGATTTCTAGGATTCAGCTGTGGTTAGGTGAACAATAAATGGAGCTCCAGAAGATGTAGAATGTATTTTAAAGCTAGTGAGAGAGAGCATGAACCACAAAAAATGCACATATAAAGGAAAATCAAATTGTAGTACTGACTGAGGAGAAAGAGGTTTATTGTACAATTGGGGAAGCAAAGAAGAATGATTTTGATTCTCATTCTATATAGAATAAATTGGTGCAAATTCTAATTCAAAGGCCGTTACAGAACATGTGTCTCTTTCCAGTGATTTCAGAAAACTTTGATTCAGCCCCTATAAACATAAATTTGTTTTTGAAATCTGCAGGGTTTTTAAAGTCTGATTCCCATATAAGTGGAAAGAAACTCAGACTCAGTTGTTCTAAACATAAGGAGAAATGTCTATTTCTGAAGCACTGCTTATGTTTCAAGTGTGAACATGACTTGGTGTTTGTGTAGTTATTAGGCTGTCTGAATCATTTCTCTTGTAATATGATTCACTTTGGATTTTTTTTTTCAAAAGTCTAAAAACGAATTGCCTTTTTTGCCACACTCATTCTGCAATATCTTCTGCTATGTAATACAAAAACATATATTTCTGTGTCAAATTATTAAACTAACATTGTTATCTTCAAAAACCAAGCTGATTACAGCCCACCTTGAGTGTCTAACCTTGTAAAGCCTTTAATCTGTGAAGCCTTTCTGCTGAAAAGTGCAGCAGAAAACAGAACATGGGAGATCACGCTCAGCAAATCAGAGGATAAATTTTTTTGTGCAAATGCTAGCAGAAAGTCCATAGGATTAACTCACTGGAAAAGTACATATATTTCCAAATGAACTATTTTTTTCAATAGGCTTTCATCTTCTTCCTTTCTACTTGTATTAAGCTGTGCTTGCAAGGAATGTCCTTTGAGTAGTTATTACAAGACAACAATACAGACATAGCTTTGTTTTCTTGTCAGTTCTTTTATAGCCATACATTACACTATATTTTGAAACAAAATGACTGAACATGCTGTGAAGTATATCTTAATTCAAATGGCACAGATTTACTGTCTCATGAAGAAGTTTTCAAAAGCCGTTGAGTGATTCAGCAGCCTAAGCCCTGTTTTCTAGAGTCACTTTCAGAGACTTTGTGAAGATAAGGACGCACAGGCTTAACTCCTATTGAGTGAGGCAAGTCAATGCTCTCAAAACATCTATGAGGTCTTTAGATAGCTGTAAAAATTGGTCCAAGCAAGTTCAGGAAATAGCTTGTGGTCTTTTAAATCATTCAGGCTACACAATTGCTAAACAGAACCAGAAGCTGGGTTCAAGCACTGACCCACAGTCACCATGCTGTTTAATGCTAGTACCAGCCATGCCATACTGCAGTCCTGCCACAACTAGTACCTTCCCAAGCAATGCTGTGGCACCGTTTGGGGTCAAAGATAGATGAGAACTGTCCCAAGGTGGCATTTTAATGTGTCCATTCTCTTTTGGACAGTAAGAGGGTTAAACCATAACAACATTAACTGATCTGTGCTTCACTGGCCTGTTTTATTTATGAATAATCAGAGGTAATCTCTGACATTTTTGAGAATGTTATCCTCAGTTAGAAGATTTGGCTTAACTGGTTGCTATATCTTTTTATGTAGCATATTTATGCAAATGCATGTTCATATACAACTGTATATGAGTAGAATAATTCTGCATAATATTAGCTGCATTTACCACATGAAGAACTTTAAGTTGATTCATCCTTAGACGTGGGTACACAATACCTATATCAGCTGAGGAGAGGCTAAATTTGCAAGACCATCTTCTGACATGCACTGTCCTACGGACATGTGCTATGCTGTGTGCATGCCTCAGCACAGGCAGGGAACTATCAGTGGGGAGGAGAAGGGTCTCCAAGGGAGAGAAGGGTCCGGGTCTGGTCCTGAGCCCGCAGGGAGAGCTTTGCTCCTACGAACTGAAGTTGCCTAGCCATGACAATAATCACCAGCAAAGGAAGAGGGGGGATATGCTCAGCCCTTGGCACTGTATGTATTACTCCTAATGCGAATGTTTTGGAGAACGCCAAGCCTTACGTCACGGAACAAATCTTGACCGCAAGCCCTTAATTGGCACCCCGGATAGAAGGCGTGTTGAGCTGGGGATTTGGGAATGCGGCCTGAAGTTTCTTCTGTTTGTAGGGATTAGCTGTGAAGGAGGATTGCAAAGCAACTTCACCGCAAATCCTAACTTTGTCCCAGCACACTGCGAAGACACTATTTCATCATATTTCTTTCTTCACAGACTGTGTTATGGCTCCATCTGGCAGGAAGCACAGGGATTACTTACTAAAAAGTAGTTTTAAAAATTAAGCAAACGTGAAAGGATGTCATCAGCTGGAATATGCTTTCCAGTTCTTATTATTGTCTGGGATTTGTACTGCCTAGTAATGCTTTTAAACTCATCTAGACTAAAATAAAAGATTTCTCAGACTCGGATAACAGACTTAGGTGTAAGACAAGGGACAGTGAAAGGATGCACAAAAGGCATGAGAAGGAGAGCAGGTACAGGGGTGAGTATGAGAGATTATGGGTCACAAAGCACCAGCACGATCAGCCTTGTGAGAGTTCCTGGGCTCACATCAAAAGGCAAGTTAAGGAGAGGTTTGAAGGAGAGTGAGAATGAAGGTTTATGATAGTCTCCAGACGAGAAGTGTTAGGACCAGCCTGGCATAAAGCACAAAGATATGTGTGAGAAAATGAACAGCTGAATTTGATTAGGTTGCTGGTAAGGGCTGAATAGAGGTGGGAGCCAACCTCAGCAGTGAAAGAGAGACACGAGGCAAGGATGGTCTAAGAGAGGGATCGCTGCATCCTCAGAAGAGGATGAGGCTCTGCTGTTCAGAGCCAGAGAGCAGGATGCTGCAGCTGTGGAGATGTGAGCTGGAGCACAGCTTTCATCTATGTGAATGAGTAAAAAAAGTCACCTCTGAGAAATAATGAGCTACGGGGACCATTTGGCATCTGGAGAATATGCCTTTATTATAGAAAAAAGAAAAATGAGGCTGGCATATGCAGCTTTTTAAAAAGTTATGGCCTCTGCTTGCCTATACAAGGAAAAGATAAGCCTGGGTATTTCAATCTGGAAGTAAATAAAAATAAAATAACGAAAAAAGGAACATAAGTAAAGCACTTACTAGTAGCTTTCTACCACAGTGACTCTGGGCGTATTCCCGTGGAGGAATCGAGCATTAGTCAAAGACCAGGGCAAGCCAATGGGACACTTGTCCTATTCTGTCCCACTGCAAGAACAGAGCAGAAACTCAGCCTCAAGGAGAGAAGCAGTCAGACACTGCCAGTCCCTCCGGAATAGGGAACAGGCAGAAATATTTCTGCTTATATTCCACTCTTTTTTTACACTTTTTGTACTTGATTTTCCTCCTCCTCTATGGGCAGATGAAGTATTCTGTGGCTTTGCTGAACACAGAGGAAATACAGAAAACAGAAAATATTTGATCTGTGAATAGATCCTGCAGTTTGAGTCGTTGAGATTATCCGGTCATAGCCACCGGAGGGCACTGCAGATTTACCTTTGAAAGGCTTTTACACAGGTACCAGCAAAGCTAGTTTATTCAGCATATAGCAGATTGAACTGTATATGGATACCTATGCCTTGAAATGGCGAGCTAGACAGAATAATAGGTCATTCACTCACTTCAGACTTGATTTCCTTATCTTGGAAAATATCTGAAGTGATAAGGCTTCTGTGAGCGGGGCAGGGAATGAGGAAGATGGAACTCTTATGGATGTATGCATCTCATCATGAGAATTTTTCTGATTAAAAAAAAAAAAGCTTTCAGTGAACGAACTGATGGGCACTCTTGCTGCTTTCTGGTCAGTGGTTCAAGATGCAGCACTGAGCACTCTGATTTCTTACTGGCTTCAGAGCGAGTTCCCAGCTGTTCTGGCAGAAGACGTGGCTTCAACTTGAATGTAGACTGAATTTGTGACTTACATGAGACCAAATTTCTGGCGTGGTCTATGTTGTCAGTGGCTATTACAGTATTATATCCTAGTAGTTCCAAAATGAGAAAAGAAAAGTTGGAGATTATCCTATATTATTGGATTGTTAATAACTGAATTTTGATGACTCCAAAATATATTGCAAAGAAAAGAAACAAATATCTCTCATAGTACTGGAGGTACGACTTGAAAGTAATAAATTCACAATAATATTGTATTGTCATGCTTGGTGATAGCGAGACGCCTATTAATGTCATATTTAATACTCTCTTCAGGAAGATTGCTAGGTGAAATCTTGGTTATGGTCTTAAAAGCCATTTGGTAATATACCTCAAAAAGTATGGGTAGCTTTTAATAATTGGTGATTACAGATAGATAGATAGATAGATAGATAGATATACATATATGAATTGTTAGCACTTTATCCAACATCAAACAGATAAACTCTTTTTTCTAATACTTCCTTTCCCTTAGTATCTTAGAGAAGCAATTCATCTCCTCTCTATATTTTAATTTCTGTTAGTGAAAGTTATGCCTGAGAAAGAAGAAAAATCTATAGGTGTTTTTTCTTGAAAGCATGCCTATATCTGTGGGTAGGTGCAGGTGTCGATATATTACCAACAGGAACTGAAGATTTGTAATTCTGAGCAGTAGCACAAATGGGCAAGGTGAAACAAATTAGCGAGTTTTAGGTAGTTTTAAAAGACAAAGGAAAATAGGTGGGAGCAAGACAAAAATAAAATGAAGATGAAGGGGAAATACTTTTGAAATGAAAAGAGAAGAGAAGAAAGTGGCAAAAAAAGGAAGAATGTGACCCTTTGAAGAGCCGAAGCAGCGAGCATACACTGAAAGTGAATGCCGAACATCCCAGTGTGCTTCTATGCTTTCAAAAAAACACTGAGCTATTTCAATTGTAAGCTAAATTACTGGTCACTAGCAAAAGTGCTTTATAGACATGCCCATTAGCAGCTGATAGCTGCTAGTCTTTGAACTGGTTTGCATGTTTAGGTGTATACAAAATAAGCCTTGGGTAGCCAAGGTTTTAGGTTAAGGAAACAACTGACTAAACTTATATTCCCATGTAGGCATACGTGCAAGTATCCTGCTTTTCAAGATAACTGAGGAGCTGGATAGAAACCTCTAGACTTCAAAACACGCAAATAAATCTGAATTACTCCTATTTCTTTCCTAATATTCCTCTCATCTTCTTATTCCCTCTCTTTTGTTCAGTGTCCAAGCAAAACCTACGATCCACTTATAAAGTCTACCAGAGATTTTCCTGATGAAGTCATCAGCTTTATAAAACGCCATCCGTTGATGTACAAATCAGTTTACCCAGTGACAGGAGGACCAGTGTTTACTCAAATCAATGTGGACTATCGGCTGACGCAGATTGTGGTGGATCACGTCATGGCAGAAGATGGGCAATATGATGTTATATTCCTAGGAACAGGTATGAGAGGTCTTCCATTGTCGCTCTGCACGAGCCTTATCCCCTAAGAACGTTTTCTCTTGCTCCAGCAGGCCCCAGGAAACCTTTTGGTTAACATCACAAAAGCTCAATCTCGTCTTTTAAAAGTAATACTTTTTCCTCTGCATGCAACTTCAAGAAGGATTTAGGTGCCCCTGAGTCTGTACCAGCACTTTATAAAAATACTAAGATTAGAGGGACTTGTTGGCTCAGGAGATTGCTTCTGAGATGAGGATCTTAACATCTCTTGCTCTTGAGAAGATAACTCAGTTAAAGTTGAGAGTAACTGGTCTTTCTTACCCTCCAAGGGCTGTTTAGTACCTGACTTTGTACTATGTGGTGGTCTGGCTCTAATTCCTGTGGTAGCACATCAATAAGCCATTAAAAAACAAAACAAAACAAAACAAAACAAAACAAAACAAAACAAAACAAAACAAAACAAAACTTAGTAACTTCAGGGAGTATTTTCCATTATCAAAAGTGACTTAGTGCATCAGTATTAAATGTTATATGACACTGAACATTTAAAATTAGGCCTAAAGCTATTACCTTATTCCACTTAAACACTTTAAAAATATTGCTTTGCAACATGAATAACTCCAAATAAGAGGTCTGGAATTAAACAGATAGAGATTGAACTACTCTGTCAGGGAAGAAACTTGCTTTGCAGTTATGTTATGCATAATTATGTATCTGTTTACATTTTTATGATTGTTACATGCCTTAAGGAAAAAGTATATTTTTACCATTATAATTAAATTTAAAATCACTGGAAGGATCACCTGACAGCATGGTATGCTAAGAAATATTAACATACCTATTCATAATGTTTCAGAAATAATTATACACTCTCTTGCTCCACTGAAATTCTTTGTTCCTAATCCGCAGTTTGAAGTTCCCTCAGTATTAACAGCTCTTATAAAGCACTTCTCACTGGTAGATCTGATTGCTTTGCCAAGAAGGTCACTCTCATTATCCCCATCTCACAAGGGGTGAAGGTGCACAGAAGTGAAAAAGTTTATCCAAGGGCAACAAGTAAGCTACTGGCATGAGCTGTAGAGAAACTAAGGTCCCTGTTTGAATCTACCTCAGTGCTCAGTGCTGCTGAGTTGCACTGCCTTTGGTCTGGCTTATAAGCAAAGTTGATGTTCTACACAGTAATTTGATAGATTTGGATATTCTGAAGTGATTGGGAAAAAAAGCAATTGAATTTTAAATATCACAGAGCATCACCTCTTATAAAGTGTGGGTTGACTCAGCCTTCAAGAGCTTCGCAGCTCTGTTATCATGGCACAGGAGTTCACAGACTGCCTCTCTGTTGGAGCATTAATGTCTTTCAGCTCAACCTCTCTCACAACTTTTTTTCCAAAAAAATAAAATGCAAGGGTCCCTCTGCGATCCCTGACTGTCGGATGCAGTGGTACCAGACTGCAAAGCCCTGAGGCTTACTCACAGAAAAGAACATTGATATAGCCTTTTCCCACCTGCCAGCTAGGAAGGCTAAGGATAAATTTCACCTATGACCGTGGAAGATCTCAGTTGCTTTCTGAATGCAAGCTTTCTTGTAGCCATCAAAGTGGAAAATTGATCACATTGCCAAGCTGTGAGATGCCTAGGATTTGAGAGTGCCCTCTCCATCTAAAACTTACTTTTCATGTGATAATAATGCTGAAAAATAATTTAAAACTTAAGCTGTCAGAAAAGGTAAGTTCGCTGGTTAAAATGTACAAAATATTCTTTCAAGGGTTGTAAGGCTGCCTTCAGGGTTTTGCTATCCTTGATTATAATAGTTTCTCATAGAAATTAAGTTATATTGAGAGATGAGCAGCTATAATACTCACATGTGACTGGCCTGCATAAATGAATAATTCTTCAGAGCGATTCTTCAGGCTTAGAGACGTCTAAGCCTGCATGTACTAGGTAGTCACTAGGTGGCACTCTGTAACACGCAAACATTTTTTGTCTGCAATGCTCTCGTTAAAAGCGAGAGTTTTCTTTTCCAAAAGCAAGTTTTTGTTCCATTTTATCTGCTTAAACTTGTCCTACGAAAAAAAGAAAAATAAACTTTTTATCTTTTTTTTAAAGATAAAATTTCAAATATTGTATGTAGTGGCTGAATACAAATACACCAAATAACTCAGGAGATTTTGAGCAGCAGCAGATCGGGAGCTTATGTGTTTGAATGCATCCAGCCAAACTACGGCAGAGCTTAGAAAGGCCGGCAGCTCTGTACACACAACCTAACTGCAGCCCTTCGTGCATACGCGGGCTTTGCCAAATATATTAAAAAGGCCAACATATAAGGCAAACATGTTTTTAACTTTGATTAGTGGTGTGATCTCCTATTGTATGGGAAACAGAGAATGAATATCTGACTCTTTACCATTTTAAAGTATTATTGTTCATCTTTTCAGTATTGTGCATAATGCTTAGGATTAATCTGTCTTGTGTTATTTCCACATTGCATGTTCCAGCTATCCAGTTCACGTCCCCTATTCAGTTCAGAATTCAGCAGTTCAAGATTCACCTATTTGTGGTGATATGAGTTGGGCTGGGTAGCTATTTTCTTCACAAATCAGGAATTCAGGTTTAAATTAATATATAACTTCAACTTAAAAAAAAAATAAACAAACTCCATATAAATCCAAAGAAGCTGTTTCTACCATTTTTAAATGAAGATTCGGATGCTGAAAGCAGTCTTTGTTCAGACATTTCCCTAAAATGACAAGATAAATGAGAAAAAATGCAGTGTGTAATTCCTCACGTTAAAATGAAACCTACTTTTCATTAAGGAGCTAAACTGGGTGAAAATGAATCCTCTAAAATAAAAGCAAACAGTTCTCTGCCAACGTAGGTCCCCAAGCTGGGTCTATTTGGAGGTCAGATGGGCCCTAATTCTGGGGCAAGGAAACATGCGGAAACTTGTAAATGAGAGCATGTATGTGCCTGGGCATGCGTGTGTGTGTGTGTGCGTGTGTGTGTGCGTGTGTGTGTGTGTGTGTGTGTGTGTGTGTGTGTGTAGCAGGCGGGTTAGACCACTCCTGCCAAGAGCAGCCTACAGTTGTGTTGGCTCAGCCATGTGGTAAAACCACAAGTGTAGTGTATGAGAGGCAAGCAGATATTTAGTATGGATAGCTGTCGTTTCAAGCCTACATCCCTGATGCATTACCTTAATTTCCCGTGCCCATTATTTCAATTTTTTTCTTTGTAACCTAAGTTTAGAACATCACTTTTTTTTTTTTTAAGAAAGAATCTGAGATCAAGTTGATATGAAATAAGAAGAAATGAACGTAGCACTCTAGCACTGAAACATAACTGTGGGTTTTTCATGATGTATATTTGTTTCAGACATAGGCACAGTACTGAAAGTTGTAAGTATCACAAAGGAGAAGTGGACTAAGGAGGAGGTGGTCCTGGAAGAGCTTCAGATTTTCAAAGTAAGTATTAAGAGATACTACATTAATATTGTTTAGGGGACTTTAAGGACCAAACTGGCCTCATCTATCTGGTTGTTTGTTTATTGGAACTGGTTCAAGTTTCCAGAGGGACACTGTTTAGCATTTTAAGTGTCTTGGAATTCAATGGATAAGTCAATTGAAATAACAAAAAAACTTGCGATTTTTCAAACTCGTATGAAGCCCATTTCATTATTCTGCCTTGTTCTATATTACAATCTTATTGCGAGCCCCATTTTTTAATAAAAGAAGAAAGCCTTGATTAGCAATGTCTTGTAATTCTTTCATGTGGACTGGCTCAACATTATTGACCACTTTGATTTGGTTATTCTGGCTGAGTGATAGAAAAGAAAAGTCACAGTATCTCTGCTAACACTAATGACTTCTTCATAACCAGAAGCTTTAAAAAATCAAAACCTTTTTTCTGTTGCACCAGCACAATTTTTGATTAACTTCACTGTTGGTGAGATATCTAACACCGATGCACGTTTACAGTGGAAAAATGGAGGTCTGCATCTTCCCTACTGATTTTTTTTTGTTTCTTCTTCATTCTTTGCAGTTTCATTTTTCTTCCTTCTCACTCTGTACTGCTCTTCTTCAGTTTTTACCTTACTTTTTCACTGAAGTGTATCTGTATGGCTGGCATTTTCATTGCTTTCTCATACGTTCTCTTTCCTATGCACTGTAGAAGGTAGCGAGAAGTTCTGACCCATATTAAATAAATGCAGTTGGAACCTAGACACAGTGTTTTCCAAGCCTAAGGACAAGATCTTTAAAAATTATTTCAAAGAGCACATTTCTCCATGTACCTTTTGATATATTCTGCGTATGGTGAAATTACTCTTGTTCTAAAGGATCTGTATGTCTTCTTTCCACTCTCTCGGGCACTAATTATAAATATAATTCTGAAAATACCAAGATTACTCAGTGGTCTGCCAAGTAATCAGGAGTTTCGGTACCAAAAAAATAGATTTTTTTTCTGTCTAGCAGACTTTCTTTCACATTTTTATTGATAATATTTATAAATGTTACCTCTATGTTTTTGAAAACAGAAAAATGAAGAGGATGAGGGGCTGAAAAAACATGCACTTTTCCCTAGACTACATTAAAATTGAACAATAGGCTTAGATGAATCATCTTCTATTAGGGGATAGATAATACTCTGAGCTCTGTTCTGATCCTCCATCAGTCACTGGCAAAACTTCCACTGTTTTTCATAGAAGTGAAATGTATCCTAGTGCAGAAGATCTGCCTATGTATCCCTTAAGTGCCATCTAAGCTTTCCAAATAGTGCTTTATAAGAACTTAAGTTGATGTGAAGGCTCATCGCTAGTCCCTGGGATGGGGTAAATTGCAAACTCTATGAAATATAGCCAATCACCTCATGAGTAGCAGGGGAAATTCATGGGAGGTATTTCTGGAAGTATGTATGTAGAGATTTCTGTGTTTTTTCATACCTGTTTAAACCTAGTAAATTGATGTGTAATTTTATTTACTTTTTGTGTCAGGCAGTTGTTAAGTTCTGTTCTCTTTTTCATTAACAATAGAAGAATATGTAAATTAATGAGCTTTACTAATTCATTTTGCAGCACCCTTCGTTTATCTCGACTATGGAAATTTCTCAGAAGCAGGTAATTTAGAAGCTTATTTAATTAATGCAAGATATATTATATACTTGACATCTAGCTTCTTATATTCAGGTGATGTTTGTTACTTATTGGCCAAACTTTCCATGGATGATTCTTAAAATGTATCTGGAAAGAAAGAGATATGTTTCAACTTGTTTGCCTGCCTAATTCACATTTATTTACAAACAGTAATTTGTGTACCCAAGCTGGTAATTATTCATGGAAACAAATCTTTAGTCATATGGCTGTGGGATTTGTGAATGAAGTTAATGCGCATTCATTTTCCTGACACTAGAAATGCTTGGCTCTATGCAATCTAGTAATAAATTATTATTGCTATTATTGCTCTTGTTATACTACTAGTAGTCAAGAGACTTCACTGAGATCAGGGCCTCGTTGTGCTAAAAGTCGTACATATACAGACTGAAAACTGGTTGCTCTGGTCTAAATTCACAGTCTAAGTCTGGGTGGTCCAATCCAGGCAATTGCAGGGGTCAATCGCAGTTAGGAGTCTCCCTATGGGAAACTGCTTTATGGCAACTCCGCGATGGCCACGTGCATGCTTGGGAGACAGCATGACACCAGATTCCCCCCCTTCCTGCCCCACTGAGGTGGCAAGAGCAGCTCTTGGTGCCTGCCCTGCCAAGGAGGAGGCATTCTGCTGTTCGGGCACGCACCACACAGCTGCATCCCTTCTCCCCTGAAAAAAGGTGGCAGGCCAGCTGGAAGTGCTGCAGGAGCCAGATCCGGCTCGACAGCCAGCAGTTGGACCACCCTTGTCTCAACAGGCAATCCAGTTGCACTTGGGAGAGAGGGAAGTAATATTATCCCCATTTTACATGAGGAACAGAAGCAAAAGAAGCTAATGTTTTATTCATACAAGGTCATCGCTAGTTCCCAGTCCGGATTCTTAAAGTCGTGGCTATCCTTCCCCTTGTTTTTTAAACATATTGTTAAACTACTCTTGCTGTGGAAAGCTTTTGATTTTTTTTAATATAGCACGTTCAGGCAAAAGGTGCAAGGGTGCTGGTGTCTTTCCAGGACTACAGTCCTCTGTCTTCTCTGTCGTGTTGTCAGGAATCGATGGAGATTGGCCAGTTCACACAGCGCCCTGAGAAACATTGTGCAGTGAAGGAGGAATTCGCCCTTGTTTTGTAAAATCTGGGACAAGGTTGAAAGTCAGCAAATGTGGCCTTGAAAAAAGGAACTTTTTAAAAGGGCTACTTGGAGAACGCTTCTAATTCATTTGCTTTGCCTGATTTGCAGCAACAATTGTACATTGGTTCCAGGGATGGATTGGTTCAGCTCTCTCTGCACAGATGTCATACGTATGGGAAGGCTTGTGCAGACTGCTGCCTTGCCAGAGACCCATACTGTGCCTGGGATGGAAACTCATGTTCCAGATATGCCCCCACTTCTAAAAGGTGAGAAAAAGAATACAATGCACTGTAAAACATCCACCCGGTTGCAGGAATTGTAGAGGTTCCTGATCAGAACCGGTTGCCTTTTTACTTAGCATGCCTTTTGCCTTAAAATCTTGAGCAAGCTTTGACCATGTTTATATGGTCACAGCTTGAAGAGCTGTGAAGGCAACGTAACACTGTTTGAGCGTATGTGACAATAACTCAGCTATTGCAACTAACATCATAAATCCATCACTTCCCTTCTTCTGCGCCGAGTGCTTTAAGGTGCAAGATCTCAGATCAAGAGCCTGATTGTGACTGACTTTGCCTGACTGTAGCGATGGAAGAGGGAGATGCAAAAGCCTCTCTTTTTGCATAGGGGAAACTTACAGTCATACAACAAAGTTTAGTATAGTATCCCAGAGTGGTCAATAACAAAATGCATTTAACTCCCTGGGTCTAGGCTAACAAGCTTTTCGTGTCTCATATAACTAACCTGGACATGGCTCAGTGTGTCCCTTATAAATTGTATTCATGAATTAGCCATGAGAGGGAGACAGAGATTTAAATGGTGTATTTTGACCACATCGGGAACAGTTTTTTCACAGAGAAAGGAGCTATTTCTGAGCTTTCTCTACCTATCACCTCGGACAGCCAGCATGAATTAGCGTGAAGGGAGAGCATGCTGCAGGCCCTAGAAGCGCAGTAACTATGTTTACTGATTTGGCATATGATGTTCCTCTTAGACTGTTGGCTCATTTAGCCATAGCTCTGAGCTCGCTGCCTTCATAGCCTCTTCATTCCTCTTTAGAGGAAGCCTTTCTGACAGTAATTCTTGTAGTAAGGGTCAGAGGTTGCAGGGTGAGCTTGGGCTCTGGAATGAGACCTTTTTCTGCCTTAGGGACTATAGGACTGGGACCTAAGCAATTAGACAAACCATTGAAGTTAATGAGTCATAGGTTATTGTGTCGTGGTGTCATGGAACTTTATGTATTTTCCCTCAAAGCCAAAGTAAACTACATTCAGTGAAATGTAAATGAAAGCAGAAAAGCAAGTGTTCAGGCTCACTGCAAAGTTAGTCACACATAATGCTTGCTGAAGTCTGAGGTGGGACTGGGATACAGAGATTGATGGTCCATGCTCTTAAACAGATGTTCAGTTTGGAGGGTAGGCCAGAAGTCTGTGGCTCCAAAAGAAGGGATGGGTAACTGGCCTTGGGAATCCTCCAGTAGATCAATTACTTAAATATTTCCCTCTGTCTAGCTGCCTGTGCTTCCTGCATGTCTAAAGCTTTTACCACAGTGGACACCTCTGCCTCAGGATCCAGCTTTCCTGCTGAGGCAGTGCTTTGCATTTATAAGGCCCTGCTCCCTTTACTCTCAGTGTAACTGTGAGAAAGTGAGTTCCTTCCTGTGTCTCAACTTTTACTGAAAAATTAAAATATGTACTTCTGTTTCTAGCTCTTGGGAGATAAATGTAGTCATTGACAGAGGAAGAGGGGTTTTTTTTAGTTCTATTACAAAGAAACAACGCTAAATCACAGCGCGTTTAAGTGATACATCCAGAGATTACCAAGTAAATTAATTGTGGAACTGGGTAGAGAATCTAAGGCTGTTGACTCTCAGGCTCTTACTCCATTCATTTCCTCATAAGGAAAGAATATCAGATTTATTTTTAAATCAAAGTAAAAAGTAAGCTTTTCCCTCTTCATTTTAATGGTTGATTTACTAGTTGTCTTAGGTAGATCCTGAGCTCAACTTTGAATATCACCCATTGAACCTGAGCGCTTTTCCATGACACACAGCATTAAGGATGTTTCTGAATATTCCCAAGACAGTCGATCCCATCAGAAGATCTGTTCCCAGAACTGACAGTGCTCCTAGAGCAGGTTTAAACACTCTCTCATCACATTGCACATCTTTTATTCTAGGCAGACTTTTTCTCTCTCCTCTTCTGTCTTTCCCTTCCCAGTGGTTTTCCCAAATCACAAGCCTTTGTCTTGATGTCAATTGTACAAATCTCTCTAGGCCACATGCTGCTTTGAGGGTGAGGCTGGTTTTAGTTAAGACTGTAATTGTCAGCAGTAGGGTGGGAGCAATGCGAGTCCACATCTGCTGAGCTCCTCTGAATTTTGTTGTTGAATTCCAGCAATTATGTCTGAAGTGTTACAAGTTTTCATGCTCTTCCCATAGGCGTGCCAGGAGGCAAGATGTCAAATATGGAGACCCCGTTGCACAGTGCTGGGATGTGGAAGACAGTGAGTGTTTTGCACCTTTCTTTTCCTTTTGTCGCTTCCATAGCGGTTTGCTGTAAGGGTCCCTGTCTGTCTGTGCAGCCCTGCTGAGCTGGAGGGAATGACACCGTTAAAGCAGTTGCAGTCGCTGCACCGCCTAGACGTTTCTCATGCTGCGGTGGGTGACCTTTGCTGACGCATGGCCAGTAACGGAGAAGGGGTACAGCACCCCTCACCTGCCTTGCGTGAAGCTCCCCAGCACTAACCAACCCAAAGGACCAAAACAACGCCTGCGATGAAAAACCCTTACACCTCACCACAAGCAGATACCAGGACCTCCACTCGTTGAGAAGCAGAGCAGATAATCCCGGGAGGAAACGCGTATGGGCAAACAGGGACTACTCCATCCTTTTCCCTGCCGCTGTGTATGCTTGACAAAAAAACCCCAAGGCCCAGCTCCAGCTGCCAAACTGGGTAGCTCCCCCTCCCCACAGCTACTTAAATACTCCTGTTATTAACAAGAGCCTAGACCCCCCTCCTGTCAGCTCCCTCTTCCCTTTCCCACACCCTCTTTTTGGATGCCAAAGCGTCTGGCTTGCTCCGTTGGCAACTGCAGCCGTTCGCTTACAGCATGCACTGTCGGTATGAAATCCTGCGGTTACGCAGCAATCTCTGTGGCAGCATAAAATAAATGGAAAGCATTCAAAACCGCGTTTGGGTTTGTCTGGGGTTCTTATATTCACTTACCAAAGTGAACAACCCAGTCAAAACAGTATTGATTATATCGCTGAGTTTAACGTTTGATTCAAGCAAAGCCACCACTTTTGATTGATCTCTGCTTATTTTCATGCCGTGGCGGCGCTGGATGCCTGCCGCAGATCTCAGTGTGAGTCACTGCAGAAATCAGAGCTGCTTGCCACAGGATCAAAGCCCGAGTCTGCTGCACAGTATACAGGACTCTGACTGTACATGTGTGCATGCAGACGCAGTTAAAAAGTCATGGAAAACTGTCATTTCTATTAAAGTCAATGGCAAAACTCCTCTTGACTCCCAAAGGGCCAGAATTTCCCCATTTATTGTTTACTGTCAGTCTCCAAATAGTGGTATCTGAGACTGCACAAAGCTCATAGCTACAGCAAAACTAGTAGAAAGGCTGTCAATGTCACATTTTCCTAGAAGGATAAAAAGATAGTGAAAGAACTGGTTTTACCGGACAAATGTAAAATTACTTAGCACACAAATTAAAACAAATCTTTGGCCTTGCTCTAATACCACCAACAGAAATTTTATCTTGCTGGGGATGACCTCTATGTGCCATAAAGCCATGAAATTGGCCTGCACCACTCCAAGCTCTTGTCTAATTTATGTTATTTGTGATAAATAATAGTATTACGGCCCCAAAGCCTACTTAAGTTCCTTGCTCCACCGCACAAGGTTCTCTACCTGCAAACTGTATTGGCTGTATGAAGTTGCTTGGCTCTACTGAAATCTCTGTGGCATAGTGAAATAAAAGAAAAGCATTTAATGCAGAGAGATGGAATTTCTGTAGATCTCCTATATGTACTTATTATATTGAAAAACCACAATTGTATCCGTTTTGTTGTTGAGCTGACTTTTGACTGAGGAGAAGCCGCTCTCTGTTATTGGCAGAATGTAAGAAACAGCTTGTGCCTAACGATCAGAGAGATAAGACACAGATAAGACAGAATAGAAAGGGAAATGGAAAGCGGAGATTAGAAATGGCAGGCTTAGGTTTTGCAGAAGGCCACAAAGGGGACCCAGATCTGCTCATTTCAAGTTCAGAGTTTTGTCTGGAGCATGCTACAAGGCACTCCAAATTACACTTAAGGCAGGTAAACTGAAATAGTCCTGCAACTCCTTCTCAGTGTCCAGGAGGAACAAAGCAGACCCTAGTGACTACAGCCTACCTTCAGTCACTGCTCCACCTCTATCAGGTTCAGTAGTAGCATTACTTACAGAAAAATACAGAGCAGGTTTTAAATTCTTCAAAGGCGAAAGCCTCAACGTTAAAATGGAGCAAGCACATGATATAGATTTTATTGGCCTCCTTAAAAACCAATTGCACTGAAGGAAGGTTAGCAGCCCCCTCTAAATCCTCATAGTTATGTTTTAAGCTAAAAGTTAAGTTTTCTTTTGCTTTTTTATACTTCACTCACTCTTATAGCATCTGTTCCGAATCAGGCTATTTTCCCATTGCTTTAAAAATCAGGTCAGGGTTAATCTCCTGTACCATGTTTGCTTTCCAGGCATTAGTCATGAAACTGCTGATGAAAAGGTGATTTTTGGCATTGAATTTAATTCAACTTTTCTGGAATGTATTCCTAAGTCCCAGCAAGCATCTATTAGGTGGTATATTCAACGCTCTGGAGAAGAACATCGAGAAGAGGTAAGTTATAGTCATCAAGGCAAGTTTCCTCTACAGAGAATTCAGCCGAACATTGAGAGGCAGGAGTTACTGGGATTAGTAGATGTTTTACTTTTCTTTGCCTTACCTTCGATATAGCATAGCATTCTGGTATCACCATTTGGAGCATGCAGTTGGGAAGAGAAAAGCCATTTGAACTGGATCATCAGCAGTTTTATTTATTTACTTTGACTTATATGCTTAAACTATTTAAAAAAAGAAAAAGAAAAAGAGAAATTAGGCTTTAAACAGTGGTAAAAAATCAGAATACTAAAAAATTCCTTTTTTTTCTCAGAAATTAGCACAACTACTACTTCTATGAGCAAAAATGTATTCAAAACATTCTTTTTAATCCAACTGCTATTCACCTTAGTATCTGATTGCCTTCCCTTTGATCGTGTTAAGCAATGCAGCTAAGAACTGCCACGTACGGCTCACTGCTTCTCTCCGTCTCTCCCTGGGGAAGGAACGGTCTGTGCAGTGAAAAGCTTTTATTTGCTTTGTTTTGTTTGGTGGAGTCTGAGGATTTTATTTAAACGCTGCTCTGCACCGATGAAGAGAAGTCAGGTTAAAGAATCACACCTTGCATCTGGAGTAGAAAGCTGTGAGATCTGTGATGGTCCCTAATTCCTGCAGGATCAGGTGAGCGGTGCTTACTGGTGGAGCAGCCCTTGAGAAGACTCCAGCTCCTCGCTTACATCCTTCACAGTTTCCTGCAGATTCCTCTCTGAGCTAGACACAAAATAAAGGGGGCCCTAGCACGTGCCCAAACGGTCAATGGACTGGGGCTGATTTGGACTGTGTTTGAACGAGTTTCAAACCTCAGGAGTCTTCATGGCCTTTCTCTTGCATGAATGATTTTGTCTCTGAGGCCAAGTCCTGCTGTGATTGCAACCACGGCAACAGGGAAGGAGAAGGGAAAAGAACCGCCCTTTCACACGAGCTGGTCCCAGGTATTAGATACGCTTTTTTGTTACATGGTCAGCCTAGATAAAATTTAGTTTGAATGACAAGAACTGTCAAATGCCCAACATTGTTTTGATCCTGGCCTTCCACCCTCAATGATAATTCATCCTGTGAGACCTTCTCAGTGCGAACATGGGCTTGTTGTCTTTAAAAGTCAGGGAGACCTAGGCCAGCGCAGGTACCTGTGAGAACAGCCTAATTTGGTGAGATGAAACTCACTGCAGTAATCTCGAAGCACTGCTTGTATCACGAAGGCAAGTCTCCAAGAAGGAGGCCGCCTCAGAGTTGCTACCCCAATTATCTGTTGGCCCAGGAAGCCAGAGTGAGGAGGCCTCAAGGTGCCTTGGATTTTCCACCAGATGAGACAAAAAATGCTAGACTGTATATTGATTGGACACTGTTGTACTTTTAATTTACTCTCCTTCTCTTACTTGTGCTTTGGGTTGGTGAAGATTGCTTCCTCTGCCGAGAAACAACATATCATTAATTTATAGAGACAGTGTTTCCCATAACGTGGGCTTAATACCAAAGGAAAGAGGTTACTGGTTTGAAAAGCTATCTTGAACTTCTGTTATAGTCCATACTTGGAAAAAAAAACTGTGGTCTTCTGATCAGCAGGCCCAGCATGCTCATAGCCACAGGTGGTTGAACTCAAAACCTAGCTATCACTGTTTAAAGACCTATGAACGTTCATGCTTTGTGCTTTAATTGATTTACCTTTAACTGTTCCTGTACAGAAGACTGTGTACTCCACTTCCCTAAGGCAACACTTCAGAAATGCACTTAGATATTTGATTATACCCATCTTCACTCAGGAAAACAAGTTAAGCATATGCTTAATTCCAACCATGAGTTTGAGTCGCATTTTCAAATATATTTAAGTAGATACTTAAATCTGTCTTTTTTTTTCCTCTTCTTTTTTTTTTTTTCTTTCTGAACAGGAAGTTTATACCAAGTTTTAAGGGGTCTCAATCATTGTAACATATTATTTTTGTAATTATGGCGTGGGCCCAGATTTCTCAAAGAAAGCTACAAACTCTACCTAATGCAGCCAATTCCCTGTGAAAAATGCATATTTAAGAATCACAATAAGCAGCACTTTCCAAATTTGAAAGCCTGTTCTGAGTTTTGTCTATCTGAATTCAGGAAAAAAAATAATCGGTTGATTTTCTTATAAAATTATAGCTTCAGTTATACCTGTGAAGGTCAGGAAGCCAAGTTCAAGATGTCTTTCTCTCTCATTTGGTTATAGATCAGACTGCAGGTCAAACTGGCTCTTGAACAAAGTTAAGGCAGCCTATAATAATCCTATCCTTAGGCTATCTAATATAGCCTAAGTTAAGGCTATTACCTTCTGCCACCATTCATATTTCCAGCAGGTTCACTGTGGGAGTGAACTGGGATCCCGCTCCCTGTTTTGGGCCACAATACCAGTAATCCAGAAGCAGTAATTCTGCAGGATTGCCTGGCTTTCCTGAGCAAAGAGCCAAGGATATAACCTAGAGAAAGCAAGGGGATACGTGCATATGTGTGACGGCATTTGGATCTCTAACAAGCACACAGCATACTTCTTTGCACATTAGCAGCCTTCCACAGTGATGTTTACTGGGCTGGCTCTGTGTAAACAGTCTGACATCTGTTTGTATGAGAAAAGTAAAGCTTTGCTAAAAAGCTAGATTAACCTTTCAGGCAAATTTAGAAGAAAACTTGAAGAAGAAATCTGCCGACAGATTGTCTACATTATGAATGCTAACAGTAGGCAAATAGCTGCTTACCACATATTGTCCCTAAAGTCATAGCAGTGTTTCTGTGATCTAGCTCTGATAAGGTAGAAGTTGGAGCACATGTTCTCCATGGGGGTAGTTTTGTTAGTTTTTATGTGTGTGTGTGTGTGTGTGTGTGTGTGTGTGTGTGTGTGTGTGTATTTTTTCCATTGTTTGAAGACTACAGACTATATAAATACATACACACTTTGGCAATCACAGGATCAAATCATTAAAAGACAGTATATATCTTTTAGCTTTGCTTGGCCACTGCAGGAAAATTCTTCTTCTTATAGTAATAGATTTTCCAATATTTTGACCCAGGATAGTTTCAGTTTCCTAAGAACTGGTACTCGGTTGGAACAAATTCAGTGTGCACGTGTAGAATCACCACGCTGGGACATTTCATTTTTTAAAAAAAGGCTTTTTTATTTTATTTTTTTAAGATAAAGATATTAATCTATGAATGCCATATTTTCAAATGCATGTACCTAAAATGATGTTCCTAATTTCATATATGGCTGCCTAAATAAATGACCTGCTCTTCAGAGACCCTGAGCAGTTACTCTTATTAGAGAAAATAAAGATATTTGCAGGTTAAAACACTAGTCCTTTTTAGTTTGGAGATTAAGAAATTAGTAATTTGAGGTTTTCTAATTTGAAACCTAGCTCACCAGTAAAAATACATTAAACAATATTAGTGGATAATTGGAGGCATTAGAATATAAAAAGATAGATAGAGCAGCTGGCATTTTTTTCAAATTTCCTCAATTTGGCCAAAATACCATATGTGACAGAAAGAGCGTAGTCATATTTAACGTGTAGCTTGATCTTAGCTCAGCCAATGCCTTAACATAATTTTTCCCGTTATAATTACATTTTCTGCTCTTTCTTTCTTCCTGCAGTAGATTTCTCAAATAACACCGTACATTATTTCAGTGCATGTCTTAAAGGTATAACTTATTGTGATGACGATACCATGCTTTGCAAATGACTCTGCACCTGGAACTTAAGTTACGGACTTTTAGTTCCAGAGCTGTAACTGTAATGTCTCAGCAAATCTTTAAGCCTCACTTTACAAATAGAGGGTTACGCCTTGTCCGCGACATGCAGTACAGCTTCCTGAGGGAAGAAAAAGGGCAAAATCCAGGCTAGATGGGAAGCATTTGGCCCAGCAGGATGTCTCCGACATTTCACCCGTAGGGTCATGGTTCAGAATCCGACTTCCAGTCAGAACGACCTGTGGGAAGGGACAGGATCTCCTGTGGCACAGGAGCTGTCACCAGGTCATTTGGCTGCCAGTGGGAGTACATTTCCCTGTAGTTTGGGGCTGTTTTAAGGTCACAAGTCAAATATCTAGTGCTTTTGTGTTTCGCATTGCTCACGCAATTGATCATGTTTATTCCTGTGCTTGCAGGGTTAGTCATTGAGTTGAGGGAGAGCTTTTTTTGCAACTGGAATTCATAAAAAAAGTGGGGATGTCATTTGTTCATAAGTTCTTCAAGTGCTGAAGTTTCCTGAAGCTGAAAATCAGATGTTTATTTCTCTTAAAATTCCCATGTGTTGTGTTATGTATATAGTAGGTGTCGGGACTAGAAAAAGCCAATGCAGGGCTATTAGCAAATATAAAGCCATTAGTTTTGGTTTCCAATAGCTTTTAAAAATATCCAGCTCTAGTCTCCTTTATGCTGGTCTTTACCCCGAGTCTCCTGTGGCCCCAAGTTCACCAAACTGCCATGTAGCCTTGCAGGGGACAAAACAAGCCATATGGTCTGAAATGCAGACTATGCACTAATCTCTTTTAACTCACTGTTTCTTGCTCTCTTCATACCTGGAGGAGGAAAAAAAAAAATCCACAGGAAGGCTGAAGTACATTCTGGTTTGTTGAAGTAGAGTCTGGTTTCTACTTCAGCAGCTCTTGCCCTTTCCCGTATTCCTGCCCCACAGCATGGATTGTGTTTTCCTCAAAGACCCAGCTTAATGACCCTCTGAAGTTTTAGTAAAGTATTAGAGAAGATGCCTTGTTAGGCACAACATTTTGACCCAGTTACCCCATTGGAGAAAAGAGGTATTGCTTCTTTTCTGCGTTTCAGCCAGACTTAGAACACATTTTTCAGTTTATCCTGCCTAGATTTGTGTCCCATTCAGTTAACCTCTTCGGGAGTATGTTGGTGAACAAAGCAAAAGTTTCTATATCATTTTGTGGCTGGAGATTTTTGCATCACCGTGGCCATGATTTTCCTTATTACAAACATCTAATCAGCAGCATCTTGTGATTAAAAGGTCACAGATCCAGCACCAGCCTTAAAAACTGAGAACTGAGTGCGAGATGAGCGAGGAGGGGGAAATACATCAAGTTCTGAGTTTCAGTAGTACTTTCCTGTTAGAGGGGTACAGTTCAGTATTGGTGTAGCAGACATACACTGAAGCCTTGGGTCAAGGAGAAAAAGAGCAAGAGAGAGGGGAAAATAAGGAGAGATTGATTCTGTAGGCTAGGGACTAATTATAGCTCTCCTGCTTTCACTCTGACTCATTGGCTTGGTATTTTTCTTTTACCTTTTTTTTTTTCCCAAATACCTTTAGATTATTAAATAGGACTAACATTTTTGAGAGTTTCTAAAAAAAATAGAAAAGTAACTGAACAGAGATATGCCATGTGATATTTTTACTCTGATTTGAGCACATTTTGGGGGTAGGAGTTTAAAAATCATTCTCATAATGAGAAGTTAGCTTCACCTTGAAATAATAGGACTCATGTGTCTCCATAATGACATTACACTAGCAACACATTCTTCATTTTTCCTGGGGCTTCTTAGTAAATAAAAAAAAGATGTTTAAAAAAAAAAAAGAAGAGAGAGAGAAATTAACTCTACAGCTGTGCTGGAGTTAAATGATTATTTTCCCAGTACAAAAGCAACAAAGTGGCATATAACAATAATTCCAAGAAAAACACTGACCTTTATTTTCAGTCAAATGATGAGGATGAAGAAGAAGACAATGGACAAACAAGATGAATGTGAATTCTCAGCAAATGTTCCTCGTTTTCCTTTCTCCCACTCTCAATTTGTTCAGGGGTTGCAGCTAACCCTTGATTAGCCCAGCTTTACCTCTAGCATTTTTTCACATGTTGATTAATGAGGGAAGGCAGGCTTTGAAGCCACTTTCTTCTCCCAGACAGGTGCAGTGTTTTAACTGTGAAAGAGTTGACATGTGAATTATTTGTAAAGAGGGAGCTATCTAAACACATCATTAGCAAAGGACAAAAGGCATTGACCTAACCTGGTGCCACAGCACTTTCAAATCCTTGGTTGTTTTCCAACCTACTGATTGTTTAAAGATTTGCCATCCTTACTGGCAATGCCTATTCTTCCTCCGTTGTTAAATTCAGGCTGTGAAAATCAAGTATTTGATTTACATGGAGGTCTTTGTCCTTTGTCAAATGTTGCTGGTATCTATGGCATGCCCCATACTTTATGTAATGTATCTTAGCAAACTTAAAAGTCCTTACCACAGTGATTAAAAAATACCATTTGCTGATAAAATATTGTCAAAATAGAATCCCATTCCACTAAGAAAAGAAAGTTAATGGTAATCAATTACTTCATTGCTGTGGTTCTCAGTTTGTTCCTTCTTGAACAAAACCATTTCTCTGATGTTTAATATTTATCGTATGCTCAAATTTAAGCACATATCAGCATGCTTTTATGAATTAAAGCTTTCTAAATTGTTAAATTCTATTTATATATAGTTTAAGAGTTATAATGCAAGAGTTATTGATGATGATATACAGGGAAAAAAAGAATCCATATTTGACCGAAATAAAATGATGTCTTTTACCTAACTAGGCTTTTAAATTATCCCCAACATTTAATAAAATGTTTGCATCTATAGTTCAGGAATCAAGGAACATACTAAGTATTCAAATGAAAGGTTAAAGATCCTCTACCAAGTAATGAAATGCCAGGTGTTTATGAAACTCCAGAGCCCTGTGGGGGAAAAAGTAGAGAGAAAAGACAGAAAGAGTTCTGAACCTATGGGTAAAACAACATAAACAGGATACCAAAAAGAGAAGTGAGGAGGGAAAACAATAATGAAGTGTTGCTCAATACGTGTGAAATCGGAGCCATAATTTCATCCTGCCAGAGGATAAGAAAGGAATGAACAATGAAGCCACAGAGAAGAAGGAGGTGACAGTCACCGTAAATCAATATCCAAGGTTAACACAGAACATTCTGTAAAAGTGCTGCTTCATTAAAAATAGGACTCCTGATGGGCTGGGATTAAGGGACACAGCCAATTTAGAGTCTGTTAGCTTTCTCTGGGGTATCCTAAGGCAGAGGGGGGCAACTCCGTTAGTTAACATGTTTAAGACGAGAAAGTGAAGGTACAATGGTAAGTTGTTACAAGTGGCGGGGTGCTGGAGTTGGGGGTCTGGTGGTCTTTTCAACTCTAGATCTTCCATTATTCTGCCATCCTTTCACTGGTAAATAGGCAAAGCACTACTGGGGGCTTGTTGGAGTGGCGCATAGCCAACGGCGGCAGCAGCCAGCTGGAGGGCTTCCAAGTGTGGGAGGTGCACAGCTGTCGAGATGCTCTAGGCTACAATACTGGCAGAGCCACTGACAGGCAGATGCTACTGGTGCAACTACATTGAGCCCTGAACTCAGAGAGATTGGTCCTGTTTTCACTCAGACAATGTGGGAACTGGGTCTTTGGTAGCGCTTTATGAAACCCAAATGTTTTTGAGTGAATCAGCTTCTTCTTCACATCCTTCTTTTCCCCACGTTCCTCACGCTTTGATGTGTAGCATTTGCCATTGTTAGCATGAAGCCTGGGCAGAAGAAAAGGGTTTCCCTGTCACAAGGTGACAACCAAAGCTCCCATCTGAGCACTTCCACCTGGCTCTGCTCTCTTTTCTTTGTGGAGTACAGCACCACAAGGAAACACCTGCCTGAGACATATTCTACCTACAGTTACTTATCTTTGGATTCATTAATACCTTTTGTTCTCCTATATTTACTGCAACTGTAAGAAAGGTACAGAGAGTTTTACTTTGAATGAAGTATCACCAGCCGCTAGAATTGAGAACTAGTGCCCTATGCTGTAGCTTCTGGAGGTGGAAAAGTGGTCTTTTCTAGTCTGTCTCCCTGCTATTGTCTGTGTGAACGCTTGTGTATTGACCGTGATTTCTCTGTTTAGACTCAGTGCAGTAAATCAAAACTAGCTTGTGCTTATGTAGCACCTGTTGTCAGAAGATAATCCATTTTCCAGGAATTTGCTGAAATTAGCAAGATTTCATACTGCTGGTGCCAGTAGGCATGATTATATCCAGTTTACAATTAAAGAAGCTAAAGCTGAGGGACAACCCAACACTGTCAAATGTTGGCAGGAGCCAAATAATGCTTGGCCACAGAACCAGGCTGCCAGAGCCATGTCTTGACACAGGCTTTTGTAGCAGTTGCTTTCTCATCTTTGATACAGTTAGATCACTGGTAATACATAGGAACGGATTTATCTGTCTGTCCATCTATCTGTACCTTACTCAAGACTGTTACAGCAGATACAGTAGCAAGCCAAACCCTCTCTCTCTCTTCATGTATTATTTATATATCCATGCATGTTTTGCTTTCTCTAGTGATATAGAAATAGTCTGTAAAACTATTTCACAATTATAAAATAGTTATCATAGAATCTTATCATATATATGCACAATATATAAAAACATATTTATTAATATGTACACACACACTGTGTGTGTGTGTGTGTGTGTGTGTGTGTGTATATGTATGTATGTACAAATATATGCACACACACATTTTTTCCCATGGAGTAGGAGAGAGAATCATGTGCAGATTTTTTACATAAAGAAACAGTGTGTAGCTTACCCACTGTGAATAAATCTAATTTAGTCATCTTTATGCCTCCCTGATCTTCTTCCTCTGAAGTTTGCTGGAGGGTCAGATGTGCACCCTGGGAAATTTTCCAGATTCTGGGTCTCTCTGCCTCCTCCCCCCTTTTTAAACTGAGCCCTCCGCATAGTGCTGAAGTTTTTGTGCGTTATAACAATACCACCAGCAGCGCTGATGCTGTATTTAAAGTACTGGCTTTAATGTGGGCTAATCAAGTTGCACTCCAGGTTTGTTCAGTGTTGTTTGGCGCTGCAGCCTCTGCGTGGCAGCAGAACATAGCACGCTCTGAGGTGACAGCTTTTTACTAAAATAGGATCATTTTCAAAGCAAAGACTGGTGTTAGAAGAAGACACTGGCACTTAAGGCTTCGTTTCTACTTCTGCCTCTGCTATTAATCTTTGTATGGGCTTTGGCAAATCACCTACCTTCTGTGTTCCCCAGCTGCAAAATTATTCAAGTATCTGTTGCCCCATCCTGATCGTTTTGCGGGAGTTAAGTTATTTTGTAAATCATTTTCAGATCACCAGATATGTAACTGACCTGACAGTCTTGTTACTCTAAGTGCACCTTATTTTTAACAACAGGTATTGTGCTGTATTTTTGGAAATATTTCCATTCATAAATCAAAGTGTAATTCCACGTTGACAGACTTCAGCCCTCACTTGAAATCTCATTTTTTCCTTTACCTGTACATTTTTCCTATATATTTACATTTTTTCTTGTAAGCTATTTTTCTCAGATCTTAAAGCCAAAACAATAAAAGAATTGAATAATTGTGAGTTGTGGTCTTCTAATTTAACTGTTTTTAATCATGTCTTAATGAGTCAAAGCCATCATCAACTCCCTTTTTTAAAACCTGGTTGAAGAAGATCAGAATCAGAGCAACTGACTTTAAAAAATTAGTAGGAGGAGGAGGTGTAAGAGGAGGAGGAGTTATTGGAAATGTGATAGTACCTCAGTGCTTCAGATACATACAAGGACCCTAGTAATGTTGGGTGCGGTACAAATACCTCAAGAAAAATGGTCTCTGCTTCATGAGTTAAAAAATAATTTGGGATTTGTGGGCATTAAAAGCCTACCTTTCCATGGAGAGTGTACTCTACCTTACTGTATTTTGATCTGCTGAGTGTTGATGTCCTTTCAGCTGTGCAGCGCATATCTTTTCCTAATGCATGCTGAAATGTTACTGATACAGATGCTATAGTTAGGAGCAGCACTCCAAAATTGGAAGGATTGCATGGTATCTGCCGGAGTTTCATATACCTCATCACACACTGGCAACCGAGGGGCAGGATGTGCTGCGTGCCAGCCAGGTCTTTCCTCCAGCTCAACATAGCACTGGTGCATTTTCTGCTTTTCCCAATGAAATTAATGCATTGCGTTCTTCTTTGTCTGACCACACAGCTAAAGGCTGACGAAAGGATCATCAAAACAGAGCATGGGCTGCTGATCCGCAGCTTGCAAAGGCGGGATGCAGGAGCCTATTACTGCAAAGCCCAGGAGCATACCTTCGTCCACACCATTGTGAAGCTGAATTTAAACATCATCGAGAACGGACAAATGGAAAGCACTCAGAAAACTGAGGATGAGGAGGGCCGGGTGAGGGATTTGCTCACTGAGTCGCGGCTGAGGTACAAGGATTACATCCAGCTGGTCAGCAGCCCCAGCTTCAGCCTGGACGAGTACTGTGAACAGATGTGGCACCGCGAGAAGCGGCGGCAGCGGAACAAAGGTGGGGCCAAATGGAAGCACGTGCAGGAGATGAAGAAAAAGCGAAACCGACGGCACCATGAGCCTGCCCGGCCACCATCTACGTAGTCTGGAAATTCTATTTAAAGAAAGGACATTTTCCATGAAAAAAAAAAGAATACTGTGTTATGGTTTTGTGCATCTTGCCTATGAATTAACATTGCTTCCTATTGAAATCAGATAACTCACCATCGTTATTAATCTGTACAAGTTTGTATCATGGGATACAGTACCAAATGAGATGTTCCTTATTGGAGTACCACACACCAGGCAATAATTTCAAATGCATTCATTAAGAAGAAAAGATGCACGCTTTTAGCTAATTTCTGGATAGCCTGAGGCTACATGAGTTGTGTTCTGTACTTCTTCTTGCATAATTTTCACATAGGATTTAGTGTCCCTGTTCCCATGTTAATACTTGCTGTCACGTTCTACCCCAGAGGTGGCTACGTTTTAGGGGAGGGCAGAGGTATTTGTAGTTCTTGGCGTCTTTCTGAGTAAGAAGCACTGTAAAAATGTGTGACAGATCTACAAAATGTACCCCCCTGCCTCCAGTTTACCCATTGGGCTTGTATAAAGGCACGTCGGTGGGGTTTGCTAGCATAGAGAGGCTCAGCAAAAAATCACATTAAGTATTTTTTAAAATAGGCCTAGGGACATCAGTCATTTCTCCCCACAAAAAGAAGAAAGCGTAATCATAGTTTAAAAGAGGGAAATTATAAAGCGTTATTCATTAGAGTTTGAGTAGCCATCAGTTTGCAGTCCATCTGCTGAAATGAAATGTTGACTCTAATTGAAACTGCCACCAAGATGCTGAGAGTAAGTTTCCTAAGTGATGCGTGGGAGGTATGTGCACAAATCCTATTAACAAATAATGGGATTCCTGCCTGCACCTCCCCTATCTTTCTAAAGGTTTTAATCTGACTGTTTCTCTGGCCCTTTGCTAGCTTCATTTTATGCAGAGGGAAAGGAAAAGAAAAGAGAACAACAAAGCTAAAACAAAAGACGATGAGGGAAACATATTTAGCGACTGAGACCAGTGCTCTTGACACAGAGCAGACATTCCTCAGATGTGTATATTCTTTGGGATTTTTCTCCCAAAGGTCTTATGTATTTTTAAGTTGAAAAAAATCACATTGTTGGAATTGATAATTTTTATTATAATTAAATGAAACAAAAGATGTCCATGTGTAAATAAAATGTGTAAGTTAGAAATTTGCTATAGACCATAATCTCATTTGTAAAGTGTTCCTTGTTCCTAGTGTCATATTTTGATTTTAATAGTTGAATCTTTCTATATAAGCAGAAATACTAGGCCTCCTTCTTATCTCTTTTACATCAGTACGATTTCATAGAATTTATTCCTGATTTGCAGCAACAAACACAAGCTCAAAATCAGGCCTACTGTCTCTTCTCATGAGTCGCTGCCCCCCTTTCTCTCTTCTATCTAACCTCCCTCCGTTTTCCCTTTCACGCCTTTTTGAGTGTGAAATGACAAATTAGCCACTTCCTCACATGGAAGAGAGCTTTGATGGATACCAAAACGACAGACTTTACTCATTTCTCATGCATTCTGCAGATCTCGAGAGTAAAGTCTGTGGGAAACCCATGTAATTGGTGTGCAACTCATTAAGGAATTGAAAACTTTGGCTCTGAAAGTTGTAGGTCACCCTTACCCACGCTGGTGTTTGTGTGTGCATTCAGTCCCTGATCCATAATTGTGTGGATACCATTTGCATCATTGTTCATTTCCTTTCTATTGAAAGACACAAATGCAGCAATGTGTATGGCATATTTTAGGAAGGAATCTTGGCTTACCCAAGTTTCTTGTAAAACCCTGAAGCTGAATTTGCATGTATTATGTAAGAGCCAGTGGTACCATATGCCATTCATTTTAGATGCTTTTTTTTTTTATTGGGAGATATATGAGTTAATTAGAAGGTATTAGGTAGCATGCATACAACGCTTTGATAATGTAAAGCACTGAGTGCTAAATATTATAAAAACATGTCTGTGAGGTGGAGGGAATTTCAAGGCACAGGACCTTTAATCGGCACAGATGCTGATGCTGAAGATACTAACCAGTAGTACACTATTTCAGCATCTGCAGAGAACTTTTAACCATCTTTGTTGCAAAAGTAGCTTAGGCCAGGCTTTTCACAAGAGACTCATCATTTTGGGTACCTTGATTTTAGGGCCAATTAAGCTTTTTAAGGAGTTATGGGGAGTATTAACCTACTAAATATAAAGCACCCTCTGACTGGGATACTCAATATTCTTGGCTGGAAGGTTCTGCTCTCACCTTACAGAACCTGCCAAATTGCTCCTTACTTGATTTTTAGCAGTCCATGAAGTCTCATTTCTGTGACATGGACTTTAAGTAAGTGAGTGGAGCCACACCAAGCCTAGGTGGTAACACATGGTCTACGTGCACTGACAAAGGCCTGCTTTTCTCCGTAGTGATGGCTCATTACTTTAATTATTGCATTTCAGTCAATTCTTATCCCATGCTTGCCTTCTTCATAAACAAGCAGATCAATTCCTTCTTCCATATATTTCCTCTTCCATGAAAATGAAATCACCTAATTTATGTTTAGAAATGATTGGGGTATGTATTCTGTGAGTGAAGCTCCCCATTGACTTCAGTAAAAGTTTTGAATAACTAATGGTCACAGTATTGGAAGCATTAGATTTAAGCAGTTGAATTAAAATGTTATTACTCCTGGAAAAAAAAAAAAATCTTGTGTTCCAAATGCTATTGCAGTAAGACTCTTCTTAAAGACATGACCTCATCAGTCTGGGGTATGGTGGTAGAGTGAAACCCCAAATGAGATATAAGACCCCTTTCATCATGGGGAAATAATTTCAATAAACTCCAGATCAGTGTTCATACCACCCCAGGGAGAGGTATTTAATAATATTGCACAGATAGATAAAAATCTGTGCTTTGATAAATTGTATAAGACGTATCTTATAGCTCACACAGCTAGCACAGCTTTTCCTATGCAGCAGGAAATACACATGCACAATTCCAGGGGACACCGAAGAACAGCGAATGAGTTGGACAAATCAGGGATTGCTAAAGAAGGTAAGACGGGATTTTGCTAGGTAGGACTCTGTAATGCAAATGATACGAGTAGGCGTAGTAGGAGCAGTGGGTCATTCAGCAACCTGCTATCCCAGAGAGGGGTTCAAAGGTTGACATAGCCCAGAAACTGTAACAGGAGAGGAATGGAAAAGGTCTCCCTCTTCCCAAAGAAAACTTCACCTTGTGCATAATGGGAAGGCTGAAACTTAAATCTACTTACATTTCAAAATGAGGATTTTGGGGTCAGTTGTGCTGTTGTGAGCCGTGCTACGAGCCACAACAGGCTCATAGTTAAAATGAAACTGAACCTAGACTCCTTCAAGAGCTCAATAAAAATGAAGTTAAACAAAGTTTTGGTTCAGAGTGGCAAAAAGTTGCATCCACCTTAATAACTGTAGGTTTTAAACAGATCCCTTAGTGCATGTGATACAATATAGATATTTATTTACATATACATTCAACCAGGACTCTGATTACTAATAAATAATAAATTATCCTTTTGTTCCTCTGACCCTAGTTCAGAAAATGACTCGAGTTTGATCGAAGTGCAGTGGTTTCAAACAGAGTCTTAGAGTAACCAGCACAACGTGAGCCGTAGTTATAAAAATGCTGAAAACTGACATAAGCTTTAAAGCCCAATAGGGTCCTAAACTTTGTAGCAATCTTGAAGTCAGTTAAAATAAAGCAGAAAATGGGATTAGCAGAAAAAGGAATAAAGTATTAACACTTATTGTGATAACCCAGTTCCGTTACTGGAAACAGTTCCAACAACAGGTGTGAATGTGTATTCAAGCCATAAGCAAATAGCTCAAATTGTTGGGGTTTTTTTGTTGCTTCCCCCCCCCCCCCCCCCCCCCCAGCAGATAAACTTACATTTGCTTGTGGTATCTAAGAACCTGAATACTTCCCAAATCACAAGTAGTCTTTGGGCCTGATTCTTATGTCTCTCATAATGAAGTAATTAGGTTAAATGCTATGAAGTTCCTCTGGTTCATGTGCTTTTGAGATTAGAAGATACCTACAGTTTAAACGCTACAGATTCTTTAAACTATGTGTATAGATCTGCATTTTATGTGTATAGGTCTGCATTTAACATTTAAGATTATGAACAATTATTTGTTATTATTACTCATTATTCATATAATGAGTCCATACGTCTCATAATAATGGCTCAGTATTTAATAATGAAAACTGATTTTGCTAAAGATTTGTCATAGGAGCATGTATGTATAGCAGGGCTTATATAAATGTGTTATTTTCTGTTCACTTTGTAACAGAGAGTAGTTGCAAATGACAAATATGATTTCAGGAGCTAAGGTTCAGATCAGCTTCTACTGATAGAAAAGACTAAAATCCTGTAGGCTTCAGCAGTACTGAAACATTACTTTAATAGTCCAGTAGTCAAACAGCCAAAACTGTGTGCCGTTCTGTACAGTGTGTTGGCCTAGTTCTTCCCTCATGCAGTAGCAGATGAGATGTGGAGGTCTAAGGAAATACATCTGCATGAATGGAAAATTAAGCCCACGTGTCTCTCTCATATATTCTGTTACATTTTATAAACTTTAAATGGTCTCTATTATAATATTTTACCATGGTGTTGCTAATATTACCCTGAATTAGGCCTCTGTGGTTAGCTGAAGTGTGAAATGCCTTGCAGTTGTAAGCCAGCTTTCAAGGTTTGTAAAGGAAGTTCCTTACAGCGACAAAAAAGAAGATATGGGAGAGGGGCATAATTATAAATTCCACAAGACAGATTAGTAAGATTTAATTTCTACATAATATCAAAATAGTGATAATCCTAAAACGTATTGCAAACACTAGTATTTTTTTTCTTTATTTGACCAGGTAAGGATACGTAACAAATTATAGTCCTGAAATTATCACTTGCCAATGTGTGTCTGTTGTGACAAGAGTAGCAAGAGTGAGTATTTACTTATCCGGTCTTTTCCTTCCACCAGTTAAGCCAGTTGTCTCATGCCTTTGAGACACTCAGTGGAGATTTTTATGACTCTTTTACTTAGAGTTCTCCATTCTCCTTTTGCATATGTGGTCATTGTATCAAATCAGCCAATCTAAAATCAAAGGCTTTTGTGCCTTTGATCTTGCATGTGATGTAAGGACGAGAAGAACATTTCCAGGTGATTTTTTTGATCGATACAGACTGCTGGTTAATGATTTCAAACAGTACAAGCCAAGAAAGTCATCTGTCCAATCATAGATGGCCCTGATATTTTTAACGAGACCAGAAACATCTCAGTTTTGGTGGTGCCTCATATCCTGTTCCTTTTCTCTTGCGGTATATAAGTGCTTTTGGCTGTTTTGTTATTGTTATTGTTATTGTTGCTGTTGTTGTTGTTGTTGTTGTTTTTTATTTTTGGGGGTTTTTTTGGTGTGTGTATGTGCGTTCTCATCATTTTATTCATGCTGTTTCTACCACTAAAAGGAACCATGTCTAAGGGCAACTACCTTCAGGACGTGCAACATATAACAAAGTAATAAGTGGGACAGAAGGTTTAGGCAGATATTTTGATATGAAGATAACATAATATGTTCTTAGTGGGCAAAGTCTTATGGGTTGAATGACTATACTTAGATGTAAATAACATGATCTGGCCTAGGATGAAATTGAAGATAAATTTACAGAAGGTGTATTTTTTTTAATTCCAAAACATTGTCAATGTAAATAGATCCAGAAAATCTAACCTATTATAAGGCCTGTTATCTATCACTGAACAGAAATATACAAATAAAAATATATTAAAAAATTTCAGAAATTTCCACTTTTTATTTTCAGAAATTTCAGAAATTTATTTTCAGATTTTAAAATATTTTATTTAAAAATCAATTGTCATTAAAGTATGTTTTATTTAAAGTATTTTAATTAAGGAAATATTCCTTTCTAAAAGTAATTTTTTAAATCTGCACTTTAAAATCTCTTTTTGCAAACAAAATCAGAAAAAAGTGGGAAAGTTGTAAATAGAAGTGGAATGTTCTATCCAAGCGTAGTGTACTCAAAGCTTAGAAGAAGAAGCAGCAGATGAGACTGCTCGTGTCCTCATTCGAGACTTTACATGACTTCTGTCAAAGACTTTTTTTATAGAAATGAATTGTGATAGTCACAGTTTGAGACTGCCTGTGAACATAGCTCAATTGTAAAAATTGGATTCAAAGCACACAAACCTGGGAAAGTATGAGTGAAAATTGATTATCTCTAAACGTTTGCATGAGTTTTTCTTTGTGGATGATGCATTCTTCTCCATTCCCTTCTTCCCCAGTGACCTAGGCCTATCTCAGGATGTATATTGGCTGGGAAGAAAGGAAAAGATTACAAAGGAACATCTCCAAATTCCAAAGTGGAAAGTTAGACTAAATAATAGACTTGCCGTAATCATTTTGATTAATTCCTCACATTTGACCAATAGGAACTTATATTTTCTCCTAAGGTGAAATTCATTGCTCCTTCAGAAGCCCAGCACTTGAATTGTATTCCCTAAACCTTCTCTTACGATTCGCGCCCCATGAGTGGTACAACGGCTGACCTCGGGGGGTGGGGGGCTGAATTTCATTGCTGTAGTATAACTATTTATAGAGTAATATGACTGAAACATTTTGGTAAGAGTGTCTCTTTGTAAATAACTGCAGCTAATTGTGTTAATATTATAACTGATATTATATCAGTTATAGTCTGTTAATATTATAACTATCACTTCAGACCTATAATAAGCTATGAGTTTGCCATGCCTGCTATTTTACTAGAGATTCCAACCTTATACTCCAAGGTAACTGAAACCATTAAATGTATATTTTCATTGGTACGGTAATAAACAGCAAATTCTGAGTCTGTGTTTCTTTTCTAAACCTATGTCAAACTACAGAGGAAAATATGAGCTTTCAGAGGAACAAAGCCTGCAGCATGCAATGGGAATAGCAAGGCTGTGGAATTAATATAAGGTCAGCCACCCAAACTGTCTTCCTTCAGAAAAAGTCCTACCTGACTAAGGATTGTCAGAGATTCATCCCTACACAGAGAACATGCCTCAGACCAATAAAAGGAATAAACCTACCAAAATGGCTTAGAAAAGCCACAGGCTTCACAATGATTTGGAATTAATACATGCAAACCAATACACAAAAGGCAGCTCTATGTTTGTTAGTTTGAATTCAATAATAGCTTTTTAATGCATGCGTTTATAGACGATTAGCAACTACAAACGTCCTTAAAGACTGCACTGACATTGTATTTTACAGTTACCCTCAAGCCAAATTGATCAAGCATCCATCTCTGATGGCCTCCAGAGCACCTTTGGCTCTAAGGGTGTGTGACTGTTTTCTGCAATTAGGAGTGTTTTCGAGATAGGGATATATCTGAGGAAAGGAAAGGTTGCTTGTTTTCTTAATCAAGTATTGTTGCCTCTCTCAATGGTTATAGGGAAAGGGATATTTTGGAAAACAAATCTTCTGGCGGGAAAATAAATAGACTGCCTGGTCCACCGTCTTTTGTAGCCTGCAGTACAGTCCCTTGTGTTTCATGGGATTAATTAAAGGTTAAGGAGGATATTTTGTTAACAGACAGTCGGCATGTTATTTCCAAGGACGTCTGCATCGGTGCGCTCGAGGATGCCTGCTTCCCAGTCCCACGCTGTGTCCATTAGACCTCAGCGGTTCTGACCCTTTGCTGGGAGAGATCCCGTGGTTCTGCTGGCCTGAAAGTCGACGCCAAATCCCAAATGCGGCAATAATGTTCTGCTTACCTAAATTCCACCTGCAGTTGCAATTGGATACGGTATTCTTCATTTCCTAGCCTGAACTCTTGTTTCTGTGTTACTGCTAAACAGCTGCTGTGTTCCCCCGCTCCCTCCCCACAGGTGGCCGCGTTTGATAATGTCTCGTGCAGGATCAATCTTGGTCCCATTGAAGTCAATGGGAATTCTGCCAGGGCGTCCCAGATCTGGTCTTCTGTACAGCTGGTAAAGCACTTCCAGCTCCTGCAGGATAAGAGGTACTTTGCAAAGTCTGGTGATTATCCAGGTTCATTAGCCGGCGAGGGAGCGAGAGGGAAAGGGAGTAAGAGAGAAAGAAATCCTTGAGCTTCTTTCTGCAGCCGCACACTTGGTCAAACCGCAAATGCAGTTCTGTTTTGTGTTCACTCGTAGAAACAAAAGCTAATTAAACTGAAAGCTGTCACTGTATCTGAAGTGCTTTAGCAAGGCCAAACTTCAAGACAATTAGAGATGATTCTCTGGAATGAGCAAACAGGCTTGTTTGCTCGTCAAAGCAAACTACAATTGCTCACAAACATTTTTAAAAATGATTAGCTTCCTGAATCCGCTCTGCTCCACTCTTTCCAGTGAGCGGTGTCTTTTTTCCAGGCCCTTAGAAACCAGAAGTGCTATTAGCGGAGGAAGTCTGTGCTCAAGGTAAGAGGTATGAGGTAAATCAGGTCCTTCATGATTCAAATCGCTGGAAGTATTCTGGGACATGTTCACACGTAGGATCCATATGTACGGTGGAAACAACAGACAACTGGGAGCTAGCAGTCTGCTCATAATCATTTGTATTGCTGTAAGGTAAAACACGGTGTGGAGGATACTCTGGGGTTTGTATACTGTGCACCGCTGCACCCACGTGGCTACCTTGTCTGGGAACAGTCCTGTCGGTACAGAATGACCAAACCTCGAGCTCCCGAGGGCATTTCTACAAGAAAGCTCACATTTTCAAAAGAAAAAAACAATGTGCCAGGATACACAGAACAGCTTATGAAATGCAAATATTATCTCCCTCGCTGGCTTGGCTTAAAATTCTTTGAAACAATTTATAACTAAACATGCCATGGAAAAAGTTAGCAAGCATTTTTTAAGAGTTGTTAAATGAAACTTCAGTGTGTTAAGTCAGGAAATGACAAGCCTTGACTCTATAGCCAAAGTCTCGTTCTTCGCCTTGCCATTAAAATTTTAAGGACGCTATCAGACGCAGTTACGTCTGCCGGTATTACATTTATTTCCACACACAGGAAAGAAAATCAGCAGTGAAAGCGCTAGCAGCTGCTCTGCGTTTTATCTCTTACAGATAGGTGTGGTGAGTAACTGCCCCTGTAAAACACTCTTGGTTTTTTCTCATTAAGAAAACAAACACAAACATATAGTGTTTGGACTGAATCTGTTAACACTAGACTTGCTTCTGTCCATCGTTGTCATTATTCTCAACGATTTCAAGTTGAGCCCAGGTGCAGACATTTGCAGGGTTGAAATGGCTGCTTTAGCTTCTGAAGGTGAGAGTGTGGGTGGGTGCACAAATCGCTCTTTATAAACATAGGAGAGTCATTGTGATTAACTTTTTTATTATTTAAGGAAAAACAGACCTTGGCTGTGGAATCAAAGTGATATCCATTTTGGTTAATGCGGTATTACAAAGAAGGTCAGTCCCAATAATAAAATTGTTGCTCCCCTGAAGTAAAAATCTTTAGAAGTCAGCAGATAAGGTAAACTTTGCTCCCCCCGCCAACACACAGCAGTAGGGTAAGGCTTTTTGAAGAGTAAGTTTCCAGGTTAGTGATGAAAAACTGAAGGGAACATTAACAATTCTGCTTTCAGGAAAAGAAAATAGAAATTCTCTGTCTCTTGGTCCGACCCAAGTCGAAGTTTGGAGTGTGTCTTAATTTGTATCTTCACAACATCTTTTTAAGGAAAGGAAGTACAACCATCCTCTACTACAGGGCTGATTCAAAAACATCCAGATTCCTAAGGCGTTTGGGGAATTATGTCAGTGCCAAAGTCCACAAAAGCTTCTGAACCCCTCCTACCCTCGAAGGCTGCTCAGTGCCATGAGCCTCTAGCAGCTTGCCCACACAGTGTGCGTGGGCTCTGCTGCGGGACAGCTACTTTAGCTAATGCCAAACCGGAAGGTACAGCTACTGCTGGTTATCATATGAAAAAGGCACCACCACTCCTTCCTGCACGTGTTCAGAGCTGGGAGTCACACGGGAATCCATGATCTGGCCTTGGCAAAAGTGAAAGTGCTGACTTGGGGCCAGGTCACATCATACCACAGCATTCCTCCCTCCAGTCTCAGACTTTCTTACTGACTTGTTATAAGCTTGTCACCTGACAGGTACAAAGCAAAAAAACCAACAGAAAATGGCCACACTTGCCAACTGTTTCCTGCATGAAGCACAAGAGCAATTTCTCTAGGATGCCCTGGGTTGATTCTCCATACGCATATCTATGCACGTCAGCGTCTAGTGAATCGGAGACAAGATGCGTGCAAAGACTGTCAGTACTGAAACTTTTGCACAAGTGCCTGGACAGGAGCTGAGACTCCAGCTCACCCAGACTTGTGTACTTGGAGGAGTGAGTGCTGCACAGAGGGTAACCCCAACATGGGATGGTCCGAGCAAACTGACCAGGTCATCTGGAAACCATGTAGGTGCAAAGCTATTCTCCCAGGCAGCAAGTAGGGTTGCCTGGCATTGTTGTTACTCTAACTCTCTTTTTTCTTTTTCCACTTTTCCAATACCTTTTCAATTTTACGTAAACAGCCCAGGCATTAAATCCAAAACTACAAATTTCATTCTGGACGTTAAGCAGCTCAGGAACTGTGTTGCAGAGTGACAGTAAGTCTTATTAGGCATCTAGCCCTAAATCACCAAAAAAAAAAAAACAGTTATGATAGAGAAAAAGTGAACTCTAATCCTTAAGACATTGGCCAGGAGCCTAACCATAGAGTTAGCCTTTCTCTGCATGTAGCTGCCTTTTATTGCAAAGACAAAATCTCCGAGTGTTTCAGCCTCAGTTGCACATTACAGTTCCATCTATAGTATGCCACTGGATAAAAAGGAGGAGTATTGTTTCTCTTAGACTGAATCCCAGTTTTAAACATGGAAGAATGTTTTCCACTTTTCAGAATGTCAAGATTTTCCAGCTGAATAAGATAGAGAACTAGGCCAATAACAGCAGAATCTGTTTGCATGGCATTAAGAAAGTTTCAGAAGAAGGATGGTTTGAATCACTAGACTTGCATCTTGTCTACACACTAGGTAACGGCAGTATGATGCACAAAACAGGAATGTTGCACCTTTCCTTTCAAATGGCTTTCTTTTGTGAAAAGAAAATCTTGAAAAACATGAATAGGTGATGATTACAATCAACTATTTTGAATTTGTATGTTATTTCCTTTGTTTCTTTTCCTTCCGTTTGGTGAGTATTTTTATTTTCTGTTGTAATGTTTCTTTTTTATTCCCGAGCGGATGGCATATCCTCACACAGTCATGCTTCAATTTGCGTTCTTTACTATAGCGTTTAGAAGGTGGCTAAGACAGCAACAATGTTTTATTTAATTTAATATAATATGAACCGCATTTTTTGTAGAGAGATGCCTTCTTTATCCGAGAAATTTTCAAATCACTTATATGCATAATTTCATCCTTCAGTTTTACTCCTTGATCCTTTTGGATGTCATTAGAGCAGCATATGAAAGTCCTCTATGATAAATGAAAATACTCTGGAATATAAATGATAGAACTGATGCACTGATGCAACTCCATTCTGTTTCCATTCAGAGAGGAGGTTTTCCTCATAAGCGCTCTTGTTCTTTTTCTCCACACACACAAGCGTATTTGAAGATATTAAAACTTCTGGGTTTTATTTTCTAGCCTTTTTTTTTTTGCCATATATGTTCTGCTTTTGTTTAGAATGTATGGAGGCCTCTGATTCATAGCAGAATATAGGTTTACATCTATGGATAAAAGTTATCTGAAAAAGAAATATAGTACTAAGAAACTGTTAAAATTTCAGATATAGTATGGCAAGCTTGTTTTACATGATGTGCAGCCAGTTGGCTAACAGATTTGAAAGGAACTCAAAGACCTGGAAAATGTATGTGCAAGACTGCTGTTTATGTCATACTGTATTACATTTTGTCATATACCATGGTTTTTCAAAGAGGAATCTTTGTTTTTTGCACAATGCAGACTTGGATTTAATTAAAAATTTGACCTTTGACTGAGGCGTATGTATAGACAATTACAATAATAGGAATTGTCTAAGAAAAAATATTTAAGGTAACACATGCATTAAGAAAATAGAAAAGGTTTAAGACAACCTATGATTTGAAGAAGCATCTGACACTTCTAACTGCCACAAAGCCCTTGGTGGTGATAGAATACGTGAAACCTGTAAGAGGGGACAATCAGGAATGTGGAATGGAATCCTGGTCATAATTTTCAAGGAACAATGAGTGACAGATACATGATTTTTCAGGGTAAATCTCAATCCTTATTAGAATAAGCATTAGTAAGGTAAGTCCTAAACTAGCTGAGTGACTATGTTTAGTGATTATAAGTATCACAGTTTCAGAAATGACAGAATGGATAAAAATTCTTATGATGAAATAAAACGAATACCAAGTCTTCCTTAGTCTTGATCAAGAATGAATAGAAATGATAATATGTTTTCTAGTTTGTATTATTTGGGGAAAAATACACGCATGTGCATGCTAAGTGTCTATTAGAAAAATGAAATAAGATGCACACATGTTGCATATTTGCCTCTATGTCTTTGTAGACGTTATTGCAGGAGTATAATCTTTAAAAGAAAAGAATACAAATCTTTCAAAGCATATTCTGAAAAGCTGCTTTATACCCAATATGCAAGTATCTTATTTTACTACAAACAATATTCTACCAAAGGCTATTGGCAAAAGTCATCATTATCTGGCTGTGTCATCTGTAGCTTCCTACTGAAATATGGGATCCAGCTGCTCATTGATAGTAGGATAATAGCCATCATTCACACTCGTTTGCCATAAATGATATATCTGAAAGCACCAGAAATGTGAAGGAGCACACTCACAACCCACTGATCTTTAGTCATCCCTTAAAATCAGTTTAAACTTAATTTAGGCCATACTGATTCACCTCGAGTGCACAAATTGAATTCCAGCTTCAGTAAGATCAGTATGAGCCGCGCTAAATTTCCAAGACATGCTTAAAAAATATATCCTTCTTTGTTTGTTTTCTTAATAGTCTGTTTAAATTTGTGTCCCATTTCAGTGCTGGGTTATCGCATTTGAATCTAGCTCTATCAAAAATTTTTAAGAATCATACCTATAAAATCTGGTATATCACAGACCGAATTAATGGTTTATCAAATACTGGGAAATGCATTTTAGACAAAAACGAATTTGAATACGACTTGAAAGCATATACTCTTTCTCTGTAGTCAACTTGATCCAATCACAAATTCCAAAAGATCCAAATGAAATGGTCCAAATCTGAAAACTTTGTTTAAAGAGCATGAGTTAGAAATATGCTGTCAGCAGTCAAAATCAGGCGTTTCAATCTCGTCAATTTAGTCAGAGGTAATAAGTAGCCAGGACTCAAACTGTAAGCAGGAAAGTTTCCTAATCATGCTGTGATTCACAGTTTATCTTAGAGTCGGCCCCAGAAACGGATCTCATTCCACAGCCATTCGCCCTCTGCCTCTCATCCCAGCCACCTGCCCAACCTTACAAAAAGGCTAAACGCCCAAATTCTCTACTAGAGGTGGTCTGGAGTTCTGAAGAGCCTTTTTGATTCACCTACTTTTGGTTTAAAATCTTTTGACAACTATTTTATCTGCTCTATCTAGCCAAAACGTTTATTCAAAGTTTATTCACTCGAAAACTTTTGTCTTGAAGGATCAGTCCTTGAAGTTTCAGTGAACAGCAGCATATTATTCATTCTCACAGGTGGTGCAGAAATCTGGTGAGAACGGCTAAGTGGTGCTACCTGTGGTGCAACATACTCTCTAGTGACAGTACTTGATCAGTGATTTCTGATACTTGGTATCAAAATTGCCTAAACCACATAGTGAGGGTAAATGGATCTTTTGTTGCTCAAAATTCTTTAAAAATTAAAGACTCGAGGTGATTAAAAAAGCTAATGAGATGTAATAGACTCAGAGTCCCTATCTCCTGTTTTTTTTGGTGGAGAAAGCGTTCATTTTTAACATCAGCAATGCTGTGTGTGTCAGCTAGCTACAAAACTATTTGCAGTACTGAAAGGTTGCAGCTCTGTGCATTGGTTTAGCATCTATGTTGCTCATGGCACGGTCACAAGTTCATTGCGCTCGAGAAAGGAAAACAAGCCTCAGTGCTGCGTGGTATTTCCGTGTGACATGGCCAAAGACGCACTTTCATTGAGTAATTTTAGAATCGTATTTTGCTGTCTGACCTGTGCTAAGTAGGACTCTATTAAACTAGTCGTTGTGTGGAAATCTTTTGACCTCTCCGTAATTAGTTAGCATATGATGTAACCAGGACTGAAGAAATGGGTTGTAAGTCTTAGTTTGACATTATTCCTCTCTTAACAGATTCGGTGTCAGAAAACAATTCCGTTGATGAAAATGAAGTTGCGTCTGTTTTTGCCAGCACGTGAAAAGAATCAGGCCAATTTCAGTTAAACTGAAAGGGAGAATTATCTATATTATTTTCCAAGCGGCCATAAACTCATGCAATTTTGATTTGAAAGTTTCAGCTGGAAGTATATAAACATAAAATATCATGCTAAGTGACTGTCACTTAATCTAATGAGATTTTTATGTGAAATATATTGCTAAAATTATAAATACATATATGTTGCATTTGTTTTACTTACATGGATATTGCTGGAATTCATGATGAAATTGATTAGATTTTCTGCCAAATATTATAAATGTTTTGCTAAGTCAGTCACATTTAATTTTACAATGTCTTCTATAGAAGACTTTGAAGATGTGGTGTGTCTCATTATTTCATTGTTTAGAAACTCCAGCTAGTCTAAATATCAAACAGCTACCGTGTTTCCCAGGAGCAACTGGAGAAAAAAGAACCCCAAGACAAAAAAGAGAACCCCTTTTTTTCCAAAGTGAAACTTGTTCTGAAATACCTTTTTTGATGTGTGTTTTTTGTTTTATTTTTCTAAAAGCAGAGGTTTAGAATAGTTTGGAGTACAGGAATAAGAATCTAGTGGAAGTATTTATTGATTTACACTAAGATATTATCAAAAACTATGATCTCAATGTTTTTAGGGAGTTTGACCTCAAAGAAAAATTTTTAGAACCATGATACTAAAAAATTACTCATGAGGAATTGACAGAAATACTTTCTTTTTTTTTTTTTATTTCCAGCTAGGAAAACACTGGTAAGCATCATTCCAATGTCTGTGGAAACAGATGGTCTGTGATAGTGAAAGACTATTTCAGACTAAAATATCATTTTTGCCGACTGTCCTTTATTATAGTAATTTGTGTGAATATTTTCTATGGAGTCTTCTTTCAAAAACATAACCCAGACCTTTAACGTTTTCTGTGCTTCTGTGCTGAATCAGATCAAACTTAGGTCACTGAAGGAAAGATGCTTGCGTTTGCTGTGTGTGCATTTTGCCACCCTGTTCATATCATTTTTGAAATCTAGTTAAATCCACACACACTGGTTTCATTTGTGCATTTAACCTCTGCAAAGGTAAAACTAATAAAGATCATATCCAACTGTCACTGTGTTAGATCAAGATCTTGAGCTAAACATGCGGAACGTTAAAACTTAGGTAAATAACCCTGGAATCTGGATTTGTGGCAAAGAATTTCTGTTCTTACTTGGTAAAGATATGACTGTCAAAAATACAATTTTCTTAGCCTTTATAACTGGAGGTCTGGGATGACTATAGCTATCAGTAGATACAGAAATAGAAAAAGACCAGATTTTCAGTATGCAATCTCTCTAGATCCATCAGTAGCACTGAGTAATTTCGTAATTGAGCCTGTCTTTATCCAATATAGACCAATTTTACTGACTTCTACTATCCTTGAAGGAAAAATACTGATCAACAACAGAAAACTTTTTTTATTTCTTCGGGGATACTAAGGAATAGTAGACTACATTTCTGTTGATTTCTTCTATGAGAAACATCAAATTTTGGAAACAAATTCTTACTTTAGGATGAGAGTTTCATCTATTGTGGTATAGCAATTCCTATGAAACTAAAAATTTTCCTCAGGTTAAATATAAAAGTGATTTAAAAGCAAATCTTTAATATATATCACATTTTTTAATCTTCATATGGCTATCATGACAATACAAGAAAAGAAATTAAAAAAAACATATTGGAAAAAAACAAAGAAGATAATACAATAAAATTTATCTTATTTAAGGTATTTTTCACATGCTTCATTCCACTGGATTTATGGCCCATTCACTTAGAGGGAGAGTGTTATGGGATGCACTAGACAAGAGTCACCTGTACACAAAAACAGTGTTTGGGAGGAAGAAATGGAAAATTCTGCTTTCCAAGAACAGTCAAATTTCATGTTCATTACATGTCTGTGCCCCTCTAAGTGGAAAAATCTAGATTTTACTAATATGTGCATGGCTTTCCAAGGTGATTGTTATAATCAAAGAAAGCTTTTTAGCTGAGGATAAAGAATATCACTCACAGATTTTTGACAGATTAATTTTTTCCTTTCCCCCATATGTCATGTTATTAATGTAGATTCCATCCCCCACTGTGAACTTATACTAAGTTGAGTAACTATTTAGATAACCCTCAAAGGCAATGATTTCCTGCAGACATTTGACTATTGTGGTATGAATCATTAAAGTAATTTACTTTAATGAAAAGTAAAAATAAAACACATTTCTGAAAGGGGATAAGTTTTCATTCCCATGCTATCTAGAATTTATTTGCCTATTAATGATTCTGTAATAGCCTAACTGGTCATATTGCATTCCCGATCCGTCCAATAACTTTCTTCAGAGTTGGAAGGCTAATTGTAAAAGTGATTATTTATAATATCTGAGTGCTTTGTTCAGGGGACGCATTAAAAGCGTAAACAGTGGGGAAAGAGAAAGGTTACAACTGTTTTAGTGAAAAGAAACATATGAAAGTTTTATACAAATATCACTTCTAAACTTGTCCAATTTTTTAAATAAAGACATCTAATGAAAATAACGTTTTCCTTTAGAGGATCCAATATGTTTTATACTTAGCAAAATAGACTATTTTATTCCCAATATGGATATTGCACCATTCTCAACAGTGCAGCTGTCAAGATTGTTTTGTGGCATTTATATAAGTTTTCTTAAAGTCGTGGTGTTAAGTGAACACATTTCAGTTCATACTTTTTTTAAGGCACAAAAAGCTACTCTAACTTCAAGCTTTTTTTTTTTTTTTTTTAACAAGCTTATTACTGTTTAGTCAATCTGGTGATTGTCTGGGATGAGACTGTTTTACATTAGCACTATTACCAATCTGCTTTCTAGATGAATATAGCACCTCAGAGGGCTTGCAGGACAAGTGGCACTGTGCACCTTCTGCTGTTACTTCGCACAGACTGAATCATCCGAAGGTATTTTATTTGCCTCAGGAGTGATTCATATGGTAAATGATGAACTGTTTTGAAATAATAGTTTTTATTTTCACTTATTCATTGCTGAAGACTTTTTACATGATGTTTTCTTAAAAATATCTGTTAGGTCCTAACACCAATTGTTCCTGAAAAGAGTAGGTGGGAACATGTTCAATATTTTTTGTTATTAAAACATATTGTTTCATCAAGATCGTAATGTTCTGCATGCAGGGAGTGTTTTGGCTTTAGTTTTGCAAAATGTGGTTTTGGATGGGAAGACAAAAAGAAAGGAGGAGGCTGACTTACCCTCCTTGCCTTGTGCGTAATAACATTATGCATTAATGTATAATGACACTGAGCAGGGATGAGAGACCTAAGTTTAGTTTGCCTGCAGCAGATTGATTTTGCGTATCGACAGAGCAGGAAAGATATCTGGATACCTGAATATTTCACATCCCCTGTTGACACCTCTCATGCGCACATTCAGTTGCAGACTAATATTTAAAATTATCTTCTGAGGCAAAATCCTGAAGATTTCCTGTCCAAAGTGATATTTTTTACAATTTTGAGAATTTTGAGAAGTTTTGTGAACTTTTCTTTTCCTTTCTGATGAAGGATGAAAAGAAATTTTTAACTGTTTCATGAAAGTCAGTTCCAATCCTCCATACAGGCTCCAACGCTGACTATTTCTTGCCTACTGAAATTAATGGGATTTTTGATTATTCAGGGACTCTAAGTATTTTTATAGTTAATTAATATTTTACAAAAAGATAAGAACATGCTAATATAATTTGCCATAATTTTTCCTTAGTTTAACTTGCACTCTGATTTTTGTATCACTTGCTTTTGTAAGCTATGATATTTCTCATTTTTTTTCTTTCACTTCCCAATGTTAGGACAATATTCAGACTGAGATTTGGTATAAGCAAGTCACCCTTTCATTTTGCAGTGCAAGACCCATGCTGTGGTTTTGATTACAATGGCCAGAAGTGAGGCGTGTATGGAAGGACAAGGGAGTTACATCTGTAAAATAAGCAAGGCTAGAGCATGCAGGCTTCCACACTGTTTTACTGTTAGCAGGTTGCTTTGGCCCACGTCAGCTAGCACTCTTTTAGACTATGCTCCAGCACAATTAAAGGGTAGCGTAGACGACGGACCTTTCTCAGTGGATGATATAGCTGGCATCACCCTTTTCTCGAGGGGAAAAAAAATTAGCCATATATATGCATGTTAGGCCATCTAACCAGCATGGAGCCCAGGCAATGCTCCTTGGCCAGCTTTAGCTACCTTTTTGGACAAAGCCTGTAAAGTCAGTGTGGATGTCGGTAAGATTTGAATGAGGATCCACATCTGGGCTGCAGAGGCCCTTCTGTGGAGTTAGGTGGCCCACACATCTGTATCTGGATACATCCTACAGCAAAAACATACTCTTACACAGAGAACAGTGCAACATCTTGACGTCAGAAGCATTCATAAAGACTGGAGAAGGATTTTCCAGACAGACTGCTCTTACCAGCTCTAAGTTTTAGTTGATGGGAAGTGTAAGGGAGAGCTTGTGTTTGATGTGGTGGAGAAGAGGAAGCCATGGCAAAACTCTCCACTGAACTCCTCCTGGGAGACGAGGAATGAATTACATGTGACAGATGTTAGTCACTTAACGAACTATTGAAAAGGCCTCAGATACAAAAGTGATGAGAGCACTCTAAGAACCCGTGGAGAATGTAATAATGATGGTAACAAAAGATGTGGGAGTGTCCAACTTCAGAGCAACATGCCAAAATCTTGATCTAAGATGTTAAACTGGCTAAAACATGAGCCGTTCAAGCTAAGCAAGGCTGAGACAGAAGGTCTTCCTTCAAACTGCAGATCTGGGAATTGTATTCCCAGTGAATTTGCATTTAATATAACAGCTCGATTCTCTTCCTACTGAAGTCTGTGGTGAGCTGCCAACTGACCTCAGCGAGAACAGCATTAGGACAGGAGCTACTGTACATGCAGAATTCATAAAGTGCTCAACGGGTAAATTGGGAACTGAGTTCAGAGTCTGCACACCAGAGAACGCAGGAGAATTCACAAATGGGTAAACCAAGTGATAAAGGCCAATGAAAAGTTCAGAACAGAAAGTCAATGACAGCTGGCATTAGAAAAAGATAAGATAATAAAAAATGCAGCAGAGAAAGAGAACGAAACCAGCAGCAGCATCTGCTTGTAAAAGAATGGGATTTGATGGCTCGAACCGGACAAGTTACACAGCACACATGTCCTGCCTGCTAACAGAGGCAATCTGGTCCTGGAGCAGTCCCATATAATAGTGAAATGAATATAACAGTGACTGAACATAATAGTGAAAGCACATTCTACTTGCTTCTGTTAGTGTGGGCATGGATGAGAGTCAGATATGCTGATTTGTTAGGGAACTCCCTATTCTTGGGGACTTCAGGATTAACCAAAGCAACTAAAGGTCAGTTCAGACTAAAATCTCTACCCACCTCCAAGAGCGGCTTGAGTAAAGCAAATTCTGGAAGCATCTGTAACACCAAAGACAGCACAAATATAAAAACAAAAGGCTTCTTCCATTTTGTGAAGAAGGCAAACACAATGCTAACGTAAAATGGAGCTCCTGCGCTGACTGCAGCGAAGGACGTGACCTGCGCTTTGAGGAAAACAGCAATGCTAGAAACAACGTCAACCTCCTGACTAAATAGCAAGTTACTTCTAACGTGATTTAATTGAACAGTTTAAATTAAAACGTCACCTTCCTGATGATCTGTGCCTCTCTGTATGAATGACCTAGGAGACTGTCACAACGGATCTGCCTGAAAACCCAGCGCTGAAAGTGGAAATCACCCAGAGTGTGCTCATTGTTATTACCCATGCTAAGCATTAGCTTCTTGACTTTGATGTGTGTAAGAGCTCTTCAGCCTATTAGCTCAAAAGTGCCAAAGCAGTCTTAACATCAGCTTTTCATGGGAATCTCACTGGTATATTTATATCCATCACTGGAGCATGTAACAGGGTGCTAAAGCTAGTGCAGATCCGTGCTGACCCAGCCAGGTACATCAGGAGGTCACAGGCTTATATTTTTCCTGAGCTAAACTGAAGATTTAAAAAAATATATATTGTGTTAACTTCAAATTTAAGTAATTCAATAAAAAAAGAAGTCCTTCAAGTCTAACGCATACCCGACACGGACATTCACCCTAATTTTGTTATATATATGTACACAAATATATGCATGCGCGCGCGCACACACACACACACACACACATCTGAAATTAAATATTATTTTGACTTGAAAAATAAAAATTTTGCTTTGAAACTGTAGACACTGATTTTTTTTTTAAACTGATTTTTTACAATGTTTTAATGCTTATTGTTGGTTCTTTTTTGTCATTACCTATGCCAGCACAAAGCTTCATCCTGCTTTTATCCCCCTTCCTTTTTTTTTTTTTTTTGCTAGAATGATATGACCAGCAATAGCAGAAACATCATTAAAAATGTTCTTTCTACAAAGGTTACCTGCCCTCCTACAGGGTTCAAACTTTTCTGTGAGTGCTTGTTTGGTATCTGTGAACTGAGCTGTCTGCTTTCATTCATTAGCATTTCTGTGGGTAAAAAGAAAAGGAAAACATCATTGTATTTTTTGGACTGAAGGTGAGCTAACATCAGCTGAAATTGAGGTACCTTTTCCTATAGTTGTTAGAATACCGAATGTGTCTTAATAAATCTGAAGTACAGAAACATGACAGGCATATATAAGAATGGTAGATAACAAGGCTGAAGGGTCTGAGGCTTAACCAATTGCTCCCTGATGTCAAACCAAGAATCAGCAGAAATAATCACTTTGTCATCAGACAGGAAAAGTCAAAGGTCAGGACTAAATGCCGTCACAGACAGATTCTTCACATAAGCCAAACAGGTGCTTACCAAAGCATGATTATTTGTTGTGTTTAAGGATTCAGAGCAAAGCATCATGTGAATGGGAATACAAGGGCTCCATGGAAAAGCTAGGAAAGCTGTCTTATCTGGTAAATCTTTCTCACAATTATTTCTTCACATGAGTAAGTCCACAGAAAGCCAGTGGGTAGAGTTCTATTCTTTCCTACTTTTCTTCTCCTCAGCTAATCAGATTTAGTATTAAAATGACACAAAATTTTGCCTTTTAAATAAAAATAATGTCCTGGTTCATTGAAAACCAGGCGTGTTGATGCAGAGCAACTGAAAACATGTCTCAAATGCCAGACCACCAGAGAAAAAGCAATATCTTAGTTCCTAGTACAAGGGCAAAATGTGACTTTTTTGGTGGCTGCTGTTTTCCAGGACACTCAGCTGCAGAGCACTGTCAAGCTGTTGGATGGATTCTATCCTCCCACATACTAGAAGATTTAGGTGTATTTATGCAGTCATCCTTTCTATCAGTGAGCACATTAATGCTAAGTGAACACTGAGGCTGGATGAATCCACCAGATTTAGAGGTCTTTGCTTAGGATGCCGGTTCTTGGAGATCAGAATCTCCATCGTCATTAAAAAGCTTGGAAATCTAATCAAGCATAGTCACATCCTGTAAGTATCTACATGACTTTGGTAGCCCCAAGAGATGTGAACTTGCTACACCTATCTTAATTGGGAAAACTGCTATCACACGTTCCCCAGAAGATCCTAATGTACTGGACGGCAGGGGACACGGGAAGCAGTGGAACAGAAGGGAGGCAATGAATTCAGTTCACAGGGTTTAATATACCTTTGATGTCACCAGTCTTCACGCTGGCTTTTCAGTAGGGTAGGTCAAAGAGATATGCCATTGCGTGAGGGTAAGGGATGATGAAGAAGCAATTCTAGCTAACATTAAAACTGAATACAGCGTTAATTGTCAAGTCTGATGCTGGTACACAGTTGTTCAACCATGAAGTGTTACTTATGACTTACTTCTGAAGTTATCCTTCATGCCACAGAGCTCTTGGGAGGGAGAGGAGGGTTGTGGGGGCCATATTAAAAACCAACTGCTTCTGTAGAACAGAGTAAACTTTTGAGACCAGTGTAAGAAAGTTTTCTTCGTGTTGCCATCTTGAGAGTTTCCCTGATTCCTCTGTCAGCTTTACAATGCTAAATACTAACGTGGATATATACAGTCTGTTCACCTGTGTGAGCAGCTGGTGTTTTCGGCAGTTGAACATTTTACCACCTCTTGGCCAAGGTCTCACGTTCGTTGCCCCTCCACAGGGGGCCAAACGCTAATCCCATTAGCGTTCATGTAACCAATTCACTTTGAACTCAACAGAAACAAAATATAGGCCCGGGATAGCTCAATAGCTAATGTAGTGAATGCCAGCAGTTTATGGAGGAAGAATAGATAATGAAGGGAAAGCTAAACAGAGACTGAGACTGCTACAAGCAGCACTGGTTTTGCTGCCAACCTTATCTTCATATTTTTTTAATAATCATAATTTGGGACCTAACCCTTTAGAACCCTGCGAAAATCTCCTGTCTGATTTCTTAGATATTTATGCTTCGGAGGAACAGCCATGATAATAAATTGGCCCACATCCTTGAGTAATTTATTAATTAAAGATTGATAAGATTTTTACTGGTCCTTTAACTCTTTTTCCTCTAATTTTGTTTTATTTTATTTATTTATTTATTTATTTTTTACAGGACATTCATACTGTAGGCCAAGGGATGAATTTCCAGAAGGACTAGTACACCTGCTGCTTCTGTTCACAGTAGCTGGAGTTCTCGGTGCTTTGCAAATAAAGTTTCTACTGGCTACCAAAGTTCTAAAAACAGCAAAAAAAAAGTTTTCCATTTGCAATATGAGTTAAACGAGGAAGTATCCTTATTCCTTTTTGCATTTTGCTCTTGTGCACTTGAGATGCACAAAATAGAGCTGCTGGAATCTATCGCATGAAATGAGCCATCCTTTTGTATACAAGGATATGATAGCAGAGGAACTGCTTTACCAGAATAGGTCAATAATAAGTGTTATCCAGCATCTTGTCTCAATTCTGGCTGTTTCAGAGGAAGGTGTTAAACCCACGAAGCGCATGCAATAGTATACCATGGGGAATATTTCTTCCTTACCCCATCTGGTGATCAATTTATACCCTGAGGCTTATGGATTGAATTCACATTGTAATTATTCTACTCTTTTATTTTTAAGACCTAGAAAATATAGGTTTTTAAATTCTTCTATATATGACTACCAGATACAGCAAATCTGTAGTTTTCAGCTATCTTCTTACAGTAAGTGTTGCTTTTGAAAAAATGTTATTTCCAAAATAGACTAACCAAAAATCAAAATAAAGTCAGGTAAACAATGCAAATAACATTTCAGCTGAAAAGGGGAAATAAAAAACGTGGAAAAAAACATATAAGCTAAATTTTTGTTAGTCTTTTCACCTACAGTCAGCCAAAATTACAGCTGCTCATAAAAGTAATTTTACCTGAGTAACAATGTCAGGATTCAACTCCCAGAATTTAGAGCTTAAACTGTGAACAGTGTTGTTTTTGCTAACAACACTGCTAAGCTTAATTATGCATCTTTCCACTATCCAAAGAAGAATAAAGCTTAAATTGCAGTGTACATTTCCAACTTTTTGTGTGGAATCAGAACATACAATGTTATTAATTTTTTTCTCTTGATTCTAGGACTGAAAAGTCAGTAGTGTATGTGTTTAATGGCACATTCTCCAGCCTGCTCAAAGGTTTTCATTCTTTCATTCTGTGTAGCTAAGATTTTCAAAGGAGGTAAAGGGAGCAGGCTATCTAATTCCATTTAATTTCATCAGCACCGGGCTCCCAGGTCCCACCGTAGCTTTTGGAAAGATTATCTGTCCTTTGTTTGCTTTATGCGGAAGAATGTATTCCTGAGGCTCAAACCAAATTCCATTGTTACAATTCACTGTCATATTTGTGCTAAGGGCAAGCTCTGAAACAGTTTTGCAATGCACAGGCAGTTCTGACATTTTGAAATTTGTTTTCCTTCTAAGTTGTTACAAAATAGCAAACTTTTGGGAACTTTATATCAAACAAAATATTCAGAGATATTTCTGCTTTGACCTCATTGAAATGTTTTATTTTGAATAGTAGGTTGTTTTTTAAAGATTGTTTACAAAGATAAAGCAAACGTTCTGATGATTTCCTCAATACAAAATTGATAACAGTGCCACGTTCCTCTGAAACTTTCATGTTCATCAAGCTTTGCTTTCACTGGAAAACTGCTCCTTTAGAAAAATGGGGCCTAGCTCTTCCATGACTGATCAATCCAGTCTTCAACTGTTAAACTATGGAGAAAAAGTTTGAACTGGTATTGCTGTTGTCGTATCTGTTCTTACTGGGATACCGACCACTTGGACTTTGACTGAACAGTCAGATCGGAATAGTTACCTCCAATAACAGGAGCAGGATTTGAATTGCAGAGCTTAGTAGTTTAATAATGTAAAAAAAGTTGTTGATATTCAATGTGGTTTGAAACTAAGAGTATTTTGAATTTACCTGAGTTGTTGAAATGTTAGTTCAAATTCCATTAAAAAAAAAAAACTATATGAAAACATAAAACTTTCCAGTTGATTGAAGGGTTTTTTGATATTTTTTTTTCAGGACTGTTATTCTTCAAGTGGCATGTAAAATATCATTAAATTTGAGACTTCTATTCTATACGGGATAATCCTCTTGTTTTATCCCAACAAAGCCCCCAGTGACATCACTAGGAATGAGAAAAGTATGAAAAGATGAGAATTTTGCCCTCAGTTTTCACTGAAGCCCTACGGCAACAGCTTAAGAAATATGTAAAAGGTGGACATGGTCCCATTGCAATGAAAAGGAATTACACAAATGGGAAAACTTTGCCCTCACAGCACAAAGGACCGCTAAGGCGAATGTTAAAAGAGGCAAGATTTTCAGAGCAGTCAGCACTGGGCTAACACAACTTTGCTGAAAGCAAAACAGGCAGGTCTCACCATAATCTTTCATGTCCTTTCCGAATAGCAGAATGTCAGCATTGAAACACACGGTCTGAATGTCTCCATATTTCAGTGACTCAGAGCTTATCTTTGCACTCTAACGGTAATTTAGAACAAGCCTTCCAAAATTGCCATGCGTTTTCTTGAAGGGGAATAAGTTACAGATGATGTGTTATATACTAGAGCATTCCCACGTGAAGTTAAATGATATTCTCCACGGCACCTAGTTATGCCAATTGCAGTTGGTCTTATCTTGAAAATGCAGATTGCTTGCCAAGAGGCTTTCCTGATCGTTCAAGTCTGGGCAAAATCTCTTATGATCTGGAGGGTGCATGTTTGATTTATGTCTGAGATACTGTTTTACACTCCATTACTCACACACTTTAATTGCACAACACTGCATAAGCCCATGTGTTGGAGGACAAGACTCATTTACTACTTAGGCCAAAGGGGAAGCATCAGCTTTTCTGGGTTGGTATTTAGTACTTGAACAGTGACAAATGTTGTATCAAAGCCAAGGAGCCATAATGACTGTCAACTGGTGTCATCTTTGCTCTGGCTTTCTCTCAATTTCTGTAATTAGATATTAAATTTTGTGCTGGGTGCACTTGATACTCCAAACATGTCAGCTCTATTAAATTAAATACAGTCCAAGAGGGAAAAGGGGAGAGCCTAGATATTGTGGCAAGCTTTGAAATCAGATGTTGTAGCTAAAAGTTTTAATATTTCCACATCCATCTTTTTCTTCATGAAGGATGAAAGTCAAATAACTCACTAGTTCCTGGGGACTGCTGAGTCAGTTGGAAAGTTACTGAATTATGTTCTTTAGTTGGTGAATTAGTAGATGTAGATTAATGGATATGCAAGATCTTCAAAGACTGACTTCCAGCTGAGACGAGCGTATTGTTGCATCTGCTGACTCAGCTGAAAGAAAGTTCCTGATTCAAGTTTCAGCGTTTGATATTTAAATACACATTTTAAATAATTTCCGTGAAGAGTCCATTGCTATCCTACAATTCTAAACTTGCAAGATGGGAGCTCTAAATTCAAAAACAAAAAGGAGATCAGATCTACCCACTTTGCTGTCTCAACCACAGTTTTCCAGCTTTTATTAGCCTACCCAATTCCAGCTTGATGGTAGTGCCTATGTTCAAATATGCAGCTTAGAAACAGCTAAATGAAGATCCTGTTGTGAATCAAGAACAAAGACAGGTCTAATAAAGTCTTGGAGCCCAAAACCATGAAATCAGGACAGATTACCCTACTACAAAATTTGATTCTCATTCTACTTCATTAATCAATGCGCACTTTACTTTCATTGGTCCCACATTGCAATCACATTTTTCTTCCTTTCTAATTTACTGTTGTTAGTAATTGATACTGCTACTATTATAGACATTAATTCTCTGCTAACCACTGTTCAACCTTAAAAAAAAACTTCAAGAAAGGACTTTTGAAGCGGAGGCTCAGTCTAATGTAATGGTATTTTAACTCATTTACTTTCCTGGGCAACTCAAGTTTACTAAATAGGATTTTTTTATCTGCAAGAGGATTCACTATGTATGTGCTGCAATGTTTAGACAGTTACTGTTTTCAATTCTGAATTAAAAAAGAAAGAAAGGAAAAGGGCGGGGAGAGAGAGAGAGAGAGAGAGTGAGGGAGAAAGATCCAAAAATGTTACAGCTGCTGTTCAGGTTTGCTACTAGATTAATCACAAGTAAATGCACAAACTAAGCTACTTTAGAGTATATTTTAAAGAAGTAGGGAGAAGAGATGTTATAACCAACTGCAATATTTCTAAAATCCTTTTTTAAAAGCATAGGGGGATGCAGAGAGAAGACAATTGGAAAGGTGAGAGAGAATTGCAGAGAAAGACCGAGACACAGCTTTTACTTTTTAATAAGCCTCACAAATCACGTAATATCCTTTAAACAACGGTTACACCTTGGACTCCCGTTGAGCCTGCCTCACCATTGATATTGCAAATGTGACACCTCTTATCCCTTTATTAACCTCTCCATTTTATGATCTGTTAGTCATAGATGCACATCTGCTTCACAGGCCATAACAATACCACCTGCCTAAACATCTTAAAAACAAGGTGTCTAAGTACATAAGCAGGACACGTGCTAGGCTGCAAAGGGGAGTGTATTCTGGTGGTACAATCAGCAGGGCAGTAAGAGTTTCAGCTGCTCATATGGTGCACACTTGCGGTTGGCTGGCATGGAGCTTGGGCTGAATAGCGAGAAACTCTCAGGTTCAAACAGTTGCAAATTATTTAACAGGAATAGGGGTGTGAATTTGTTATGTGATCATGTAATGGAAGAGCCTCTCACAATACATATGTGCAAGCCACGGGGTCAAGGTTATGAACGCTAAGCCTGAATCTCTGCTCTTTCACGCAGCAGTACAATGCTAAAGCTTTCCTCTCGGTAAAAATAAACCCAGAAAAAGTTCATATGAGTTCTCTTATTTAAAGCTCAGTGGAAATAGTTGTGGTGTCCTGAATACTCCAGCAATCAACCAGTTCTGCAAAGGAATGACTTATAGTTTTGAACGCATTTCAAATACTCCGTCCCTCCTCTTCTTTTCAAATACTCTGAAAAAGCCAGTGAATGTTCAGTTATTGAATGAATATTTTGGCCAAGGCGCAGTTCTAGGAAATAACTGTTTGGCAGCCATGCACTGGACAGAACTAGAATTTAATTTTCCCTTTAATTTATTTGTCTGCTTAGCAAAGGTGTCCCCTGAACTAGCATTCCAGCTCTTCTTGCCCATGGTAATTTGAATTACCATCATGAACATGAGGAAAGTTTCTCATCAGATTCCCTTTTATAGACAAAAGGATAGATCCAAGACGAGACAGCAGAGGCAGAAGTGCTATACTGCTGAACACGCTCCTCCAGCAGGGGTTTTGTTTTACCAAAATGCAAGCCCTGCACTACACCCATGGTCTATAACGGTACAACTGCTGAGACAAGCCCGTCTTAATGGCTAAAGTGGGAGAAGTAGGACAATGATCTCATGACCTCTCACTACCTCAGAGAAAAGAAAAGTCACTGGCTGAGGGCAGCGCCCTCAATGTTGAGGTGACCGCTCTCTCCTTGGGGTGATCGCTCTCTCTTTGCTCGCACTGTGAGCTCTACCATGAACAATAGACTGGAGACAGAGTGGTGTCCTTGTATCACCCTTCCTGGGGAACCACAGCAGTCTGGCATGGGTGCTACAATTTGAGTGCTGGCTTGCTTTGTACAAACGCGCTAGCGACTTCCTGCACGTTTCAGTGTCTCCATGTGCCTCTTTCCCTACCTGCTGTATTGCTGTACACAACCCCAGTGCTAAAATTTTGTTGTACAGAAATTATGAGGTTGGTATTCTCTGGTAGGTAAAATCAGGATGATTTTTAACAGGATCATGGCTTTGTTCAAGGTGTTTGTTGGTGTAGAAGGTGTAGATAAACTTGTGAAGAAAGATGATCACAAGCCATCCAGCAGTGACTTCTTGAATGCTTCTCAGTTACCAGTGAAACACTTCATTTGGCTTCTGTCTTTGCTAGGGAATCCCTGAGTTGACTTTAATTACTAAAACACACTGAACAAAATCCTGGTCTTTTCTAAAGCTACGAGCAACATTCCCCTGGACTCAGCTGGGGCCAGGATTTCACTCACTCTCTCACATTCCTACTTTGGCCTCCAAGCTTTGTAGCTGAGAAATTTCATAACTGAAGCAGCTCATCTCAGACCATATGTCATGGCTGTTGACCCTGCTTGCGTGCAGCTGCTGAGGAAAGCAAGGACATTTCGGGAAATTTCATCTGCCAAAAGGTGCTTTCCTCCACCCTATCTATCACCTTAACAACTGTTTGGGAGTGAGTACATAATATGCTTGACATTAGCACCTGTTTTTATAACACTCCAGTTAAATACCGGAGGCCAAGACTACTGGGTCTTATTGAAAATATAGCTTGCCCTTAAACCACATTGTTTCCCAGAAGATGCTGGAAAAAAAAAAGATATCCCAAAAGACAGGCAGCCTTTTTAATCTGCTAGGGTGATTGCTCATGAAAAATCACTGATTGCACCTCCAAGTTTCAATTAGTCATGTTTAAAATGTCATTGATTGAAATATATGACACGGTAAACCTAAATGAAGGGGAGTTTGACAAAATAGCTTAATCAGGAAAGGAAAGCATTAAATTAAATTAATATTCTAATGTACTTAATGAAATACAAAAGGTGATTAATTCAATTCTAAACTAGATAGTGACAGATACTGTGTTTTTTTTAGTTCTCACTCTATTCACTGCTTACAAGTCTCTTGTCTCAATGAGTTTGCTGGTCTCTGCCCAGTTCTTCATACTGAGATATCCAAACAAGCAAACAAGCAAACGAAACCAAGCCAAACCAAAACAACAAAAACAAAGCAGTACAAAAATAAAGAAAAATACGTATCCTGTTTGCACCAAACAATGAAGTCAAGCAAGGACAGAAGTCCAATGGTTCCTGGATTTGTGAGCAGAAAGGAGAGTAATGATCATGAGTCTTGTGCAGCACAAGTCACATCATTTTACCTAGTAATTCCTCTGTGAAGCTCACCATGTCCAAATGTGTCTAAGTACTATTTTGTTCTTCATAGCTTGTATTTCAAGTTATGATAATTTTATCACAACCCTAGGAAAATTTTTCCAGTGACAAATAACCATACTGTATTCTAGTCTCTGATTGTTATTTTATGTTGTTCATTTAATTGCCTTGTAACTAAAATATATTTTCTTAACATAAACATAAATTGTGCTGGTAATCATGAACCATAATAATAATAACATGCATAGGCTTTCCCATTATTAAATTGGATAGGCCTCATGTTCTTAACACTATTTCTGTGTTTGCAATGAAAAAAGCTTGATCGTCCCATACCTGTGTTGTAAGTATATGCTTATGTTAATGAGATTGCTTATCTGCTACCTTTTTTCCTGCTATTAAACAGCAGAAATTCAGAAAAAGTCAGCTTACTATCCATACATTCAAATTTAAAAGCATATTTTTGAAAGTATCTTTATGTGTTTTTACTTTCTATGCATGTTAGGCAGAAAAATAGAAGCCAGAAATCTTATTTATCCCTTATTAAAAAAGGTGATGTCATAGGCACTCACAAGAATACATGTATAAGTAGTGGAAATGGTGCATGCCTCCATTGACAAATGTCTCGTAATTCACAGTCAGAAATGGTACACAGCTCCAACAGAATTTTACTGAAAACTATATAACCTGTTGTAGGTGACTGTTTGATTTTCATTTTGTAATTATCATGTGAAATGTAGTATTCCCTAATGTGAAACTAACTTATCCAATCCAATAAATACTTCTAAAAGGCTAGTGTACCTTCACCTTATGTGAAAATAAACTGCTATTTTTGTTGTGCACCCATCATAGACGAACAAGTTAACACCATGTGTCCCTCTTCTTTGTCTGACTAGGTTCGCCCTCGTCTTCTAATTAAAAATGTCACATGGTAAATACAATAAAGTTGTCAAAGAGTTCAGCAGCAAGGATAAGATTTGTTGTATTGCAATATTTCATACAACTCTTGAGATGCCTATCGTTTTTAAATACAGGTGTTTGTGGTTATCAATCACCTTGGGGAAAAAAAAAAACTTCAATTTTTTTCCTCCAAGCAAACTTTCACTGATTTGTTAATGGACTGAATACATCTGCCTGCAGCCACTGGTTAGAGAGCACACGTAATTCAGGAAGAAACACTAGCTATTGTCTATGTTAAAGCATTAAAATTATAACTTTTTACACTATTGCAAGGATTGATGGGCCGAGGAGAGAGATTCGGCTAATGGCTTCCTGGTGGAAACATTTTGTAAGAAAGCAAGCAACTTTTCTTTGCGCTTTCTCTCTCTCTCTCTTTTCATTATTATTTTTTAAGCTGAATAGTTCTTTATCTTATGTCTCTGAAAACTGTAGCCCAACCCTCAAAGTTCATCAGTGTTTTAGAAGTGGAGCAGTTTTGGAGGGAATATTTAGCGAACCAATATCTGAGGCACTGATATTAGAGTTCCCATTTCTGCTTCTAGAGCTAAAATATATGAAAGTTGGGGAGCAGAGACCAAGGTTCAGGTTTCCTCTTGATCCAATAACTATCCTAATCACTGGGTTTAGATCAGGATAATCCCTTTTGTTCGCTGAATTAGATGTCTTTTTTTCAGAAGTGGAAGAAAGAAAACATTCTCACGTAAAACAGATCACATGGTTTTATGCCGGGAGGTGAGAAATTTGAAATTAGTTAATTTTGTGAGAAGATGAGCTTTGAACCCGGCTCTTTTGATTCCTCCTTGAGTTCTCTGGGCAGTAAGATAATGCACAGGAGAAATTACCTTGTCCATTTAGACTCCCAGACTTCTAAGAGCAGATAGGAATTGGCTGTTCTTTTTCTAAACAGTTGTTATTGTCTGTTTTAGTTGGTGTCTGAGGAGCACAGTACATGGAACTTGAACATCTAACCGATGGTCTGCAGACTCCACACGGTAGGCAAGCGCCTAGAATTTAAACATTTACCACTGAATGTAATGGTATCCAAGTTCCTTTGCAGACTTCACCATGAGATTCAGGTTTCAGCTTCTGAAAACTAGGTATTTAGTTTAATCTGGTCATCTAGAGCTCCTATTGCCAGTGGAAACAAATAGACAACTCCAGGGGCAGAGTTACCTTATCCCGATAGAGTTGTGCAATGCAGGCACTTCCTTTGGGCAGTTCCTCCTGCTTACACTAGCCTTTTTTTTGTTAAGATGAGGTGTTTTCCCCTAGAAGGAAAAATCCCTTTCCATTGCCTAGTGAGGGAGCATAGGTGATTATTTAGACTGAACGTCTAACTTTCACATAGGTGGAACTGATTAAATGAATCCTAGTTTGTGTGACTTACTTTGCCATCCGTAAAATTGCAGCTGTTCTCCCTCAGCAGGAGGGTGTAAGGCTAAATACATTAAAGACTGAGAAATGCTCAAAAATGGAGATTTTGTAAGTATGATCTATGAACACAGAAGTCAGCAGAAATTTTGCTACTGAGCTCAGTGATGCCAGGATTTAACCTATATGGTTTAACTTATACTTGGAGGAAGCTTTTATTGTTTTTTATGTCCTAGTATTCACAGAACAAGTAAAAAAGTTGGTATTAGACAGCCTTCAGAAATCCAGGCTTTTTTTATTATGAACTGCTTAGAAAAGACAATAATAGAGCTCTGAACTGCAAGGAAGGCTTAAATAATCTCTTGACCATATCCCCTGTATTATGTTTTATAACATTTCTAAGCATGATCACTTCTGCAGATGCTGGTTGCTAAGATTCTGGCACAGGGACTTCAGCTATTAGAGATGCATGGATGTATATAGCATATTATTCCACTGGATGTCAAGTATTGAGCCACTACATACATATATGCATACATACATATATATGTATTTATGTACAGCTAGAGAAAAAATATTTGGTCATTATACAGGAATGTGACAAATGCATAGAATATTTTCAGTCTTGATAAACTCAAGATAGTAACAGTCTTCAAACTGTTCTTATTCTTCCTTAAGCAGTAAAGATGCAGAGCAGACACAGTTATGCTCTGCCTAGTATCATTAGATTCTGGAATAATTCCCAGGTTTTACATTCAGCTGGGTACCCTGTTGCACCCTACCTTGGGATCAGTCGGAGTACGCTGACTTTTCTCCCTTACCTTGCGTCTAGTCGGGTAAATAAGCCAAAACAGCCCTTCGGTGCACTCTGAAAAGATGTTTGGTTCGTGAAATATAGACACAATCTTTTGTGCCAGAGGTTGTTTTCTCTTTTAAATAAGAGTCAGACATTTGCAGACAGTTCTTCGCGGTTGCCATTCTCCTGACAACTGCTTATATCTTCTCAAGGAAGCTTTTTGTCACCTTGTTCCTCCAGAGTTTCAGGAGAACTTGGAAACTGATATGGGTGTCTAATAAGTATAGGACATAAAAAAAACAGCCTCTCATGTAGATTTTAGTCTGCATTCAAGTGTATAAAATCAGATTCTACCAAGAGTTAAGAGGATGTAGCCACCCAGAGGATGTAGCCACCTAATTCTTTCTATTGCAACCATACTGTTGGGTCACTGCACTTGTAGGATGACAACTTGGCAAGAATATGTGTCAAGAGACTTAAAGTCTTACAGGATGTCTAGACGTAGTCTAAATATTGATTAAGTATATTAGCAAAGGACAAGGTTTAAAATATCTGGTGGAATCATATAGTAGTATATGATTATACTATACAAAGTGATCAGAGAAGCAAAATGTTCCTGCTACCCAAAAATATTCCCCAAAAGACCTTGTGATGTAATAATACTTGGCTTGTATGAAAAGGAAAAATATTGTTTATCTTTTTCCAAATACATAGAAATTACACTTCTCCCTACAAAACTCAATAGAACTTGCAGAATTTAAAAGGCAAACTTCCCTCCTTCTGGAGTTCCAGAAAAAATAATTCTTGACAATGAGCTACGGTTTGCCAGCTCTGACCTCCAAGCTTTTGGACGTCATGAGTTTTCAAGCCCTCACAATCCACAAGAGAAAGGCTGGCAAAGGGAGAAGTATGGGTTGCTAAGGGAATTATATAGCAAAAAAAAGACCACATGCTAACTCTGTGAGTGAGAGGGTAACCCCTAAATCACACACTGGAATAAGCCCAAATTTCAGCTACTTATGGGTCAACAGAACAGAATAACACTGGCAGCTTTAGAGAAAAATCTCTGATGCTTGTGTGGATGTGAAGCGGAAATAGTACTAATTTAAGCACTGAAAGGTTTTTCTCTTTAACCTCTTCTTTACCATTGCAATAAGCTCAAATCCTATCCAAGCTGAAAGAAGATGACTTTTCTCTAAAAATAAGCGATTTCTAGAGAATGATGGTTGGTGTCACTGCACTCTAAATCCCTACATATAACTCAGCAAAGTATTAAATACAGTTGAGATGTTCAAGCCAAGGCCATTTGCCTAGAATCTCCATAAGTTCCTTGTTGGGCATTAGATTAAAATAAAACTTTCTATAATTGCTGGTGCCTGTCATATGAAAATATTTGGTTCCTCTGCTGTCTTTTGCAGGGCATGCCCACTTTCTGACACATAACTTTTATGCAGTTTGACACCAGGCAAAAGATTCACAGAGTTCAGGTGTGAGGCTTAGATACATCTCCATAGTGTTTTGTTCCAATATATGCAGGAATAAAATCTAAAAAGGCTAAGGCTTGTAATGTCTTGGAAATTATTATTATTATTATTATTATTATTATTTTAATGTGGTAAGATTAACCTAACTGAATTTTTATGCAAGCATCTGTCAATGACATGAGAAAACAGGAGTCTCAACTATCTAGTAGTCAGCAATACATGTTGCTAATAATAAAAAATGATCTCTGAGTTTGACCCAAGAATAAAAGACATACGGAGACTGTGGGTTTAAACTTCCGTGTTATTGGTTCTGAAAAGAAGGAACAACTGATTGCTGTCCCATCTGGAAACTTTCCCCCCTGCCAAAAATGTTGCCATAAGAGGACATCCTTTCCATTAAGGGGGAAAAAAACCCAGAAGTATTGGTGTTGAACTGTTTTACGTGGCATTTTGGTTGCTTCAGTGTCATATTCCCACAAAATAACTTGTACTACAGCAGTCATCTTCCTCCTGTGACCCTATAATACTTTCATTATTTAAAATAGATGGAATCTTATATTCTTTTCCACTAATCTAAAAAATTGAGTCACAATAGGTAGATCAGAGTAAATGAATAAAGCACAATAGCTCAAAAAAGAGGAAAAGAGCTCTTTCTTTACTTAGCAGAAAACTGATTTAAGAGCTGTCTAGTTCACATCAAAATGTCCTCCACAAAACTGATTCATTCTCCTTTCTAAATTACACAGAACTGAGGGGTTTTTTGTTTTGTTTCTTTGTTTTGTTTGGTTTTTTTTACAGTGTCCAAGCTACTCGCGTGGAATGTTTTATAATGGTGATCAAATTTGATGCCCAGAAAAAGCTGTGGGAATAGAGTCCCATGAAATCTTGTTTCAACTGCTTTTATATATGCTGTCGGAGATGGATATCATTCTCAAAAGGAGAAGGGCGTAACTTTGGCTTCTAATGTATTGCAGATCCCTCCCTTGTGTGCTTGTTTCAGGAGAAGCAGGAATAATTGTATAGTTTAGCCCTTAGCTAGTGATTAGTAAAACTGTTTATTGGTCACCACTCCGTACTGAGAAACACTACAGCCTGAGAGCCCATAAAACCAGGAAAGAGTTCCACAAAGTGGGAAAAAAGAAGGGCAATTATCTGCCCCAAGCCCCTTATTATTGTGCTTTTTAATAATTAAGTAAGTTGTTGGAGCTTTTAGTTACTTTCCTGTAGCACTTTGCCTGGACATTAGAGGAAGGAAGTAAAGGTAATAATTCAAGTTTCAAATGAGGAACAAGGTATTTAGCCAGGAACAGATGGATCTGCTAGGGAAAGCTCAGCTCGTCAGTAACTAGGAACCAACGCTTGAAATTAGGGAGAAGAGCAAATATTTAAAGGCAAGACATGCGACAGCTCATTGTGTTATTCAGGGCTTGTGATACAAGCTGAATACTTTTTTTCCCCAAAAAGTAGGCCACTGAAGTCGTGAGGGCTATTACTGGCGTGTAGCACTATTTTCTGTGAGGAAAAATCTGACTCACATGTTTTATTTTTTAAAGGCTAACAATAAAAAGAAATGATGCAAGTCTTCTGATCATTTTATTTCAGAACCCAATATACCACAAAGAGTGCTAGTAAGGTTTTTATGTTCATTTAAATATTCCAGGGTGTTTATTTTTGCTTATTGCATACCATTCCTCTTCTACAGTGACTGCACGTAACTTACATGCAATTAGTTTTCATTTTTGAATTGACATTGGACACCTTTTGTAATTCTCAGCAAAAGCTGGAAAGGTAAAATTGTTTCCCAAGTCATTTTCTAAAAGTGCACTACAGAAATCTTATTAGCAGTGATTACACAACTTTGGTATCTATCACTTGCTGCCAGAAACTCCAAAGGAAAGTTGGATCATACAAAGGTAACAGTTAAGTGATCTACAAGGACTTTTTTCCCCCCCTCCTAACAAACCTACTGGGAACTGTGTGTAAGATTGGTCTTCAAACTTGGGAATGTTTACATTTGAAAAAAAGCACTGATCTAATTAATCTGTGGTCACTGTCAACAGAACTTAGAGCAATAGTCACTGTGTGAGCCCGGACAAAGGAAGCGGTCAGATAACGCTGAAACAAGCTGCCTAGCCCAGATGGGTGGTCTTGCAGGTTGTCACTTGGTTTGCTCTTTCTGTTTACATCACTTAGTTATTTTTTTCCATTAGAGCAGGCCTTCAGATGCTGGGCTGATTGGTGTGGTTTTTTTTTTTAGTTTTGTGGCCATTCATCATATTTTAAATATTGATTCTGCGCCTAGAGTCCTCTGTTGCTGAAATCTTGCATGCTTGAATCAATAAAGAATATTCCTGTTGCTAGGCTAATAGAATCTGAATGTTTATAACAAGACTAGTTTTCACTTTTCGGGCCACCACCATGTAAGATCAACTTTCTTCTGAAGAACCTAGTTTTTAAGATGCCTGCTGAATCACGATAAAGATACTTTACGTAGAGTTGACTGAGAAAGACCTTTTTTTGTTTTGCAAAAAACAAACTTTTTTGGTCGAGGTTTCATCCTATGGCAAATTTAGTGGAGGTTTTTGAGGGGAAAAAAAGACACTCCAGCTCTCAGCCTAGGATAGACAGTAGCCTAGGACAGCGAAATCAGAACCTTGCGCCTTAACCTTTCACATTCCTGCTTCAAATAGTGTGCTGTCATTTTATAAAACTAACCTTAATCAAATAGAGGTTGCATTTAGGTTGCCTGTGCCTCAGGTTGCCTATATTCCATAGTGCCATTTCTGGAGTAAGTGAGCATCGTTCTTTTCCTTCTACGTATATGCACACACACATTCACTCATCTAGTATCGTGTTTAAAAAAGAACCTTTCCAGGTCAGACTCCCAAATATTTCCATTACAAAATGCTCCATTCGTGTGGTATGAAAATTCAGTGTGTGCATAGTCACTGTTTAATGGGATAAAACATAAACTGAAGGTATGAATGGGCCCTGGATATCGGCAGATATTGTTTCATACTAGAATTACTATATTTACAGATGGTCTGTATGTACTTACAGATTATTAAACGCTGAACCATAGGTCTAAGAAAAGAAGTAAAACCTCACTGTATTGGAAGAGAAACCAGGCATGGAAAATATGACAAATTTGGGTTTCAATTTTGTGATATTTTTAAAGTGGATGTTTAAGAGTAAACTATACTTCACTTAAAATTAAGACACCAGTGTAGGTATTTATCTTCTGTATGCATATAAACCATGAATTCTATTACATAAAGTTCCTTTATAAGTCTTCTGTTATGCAAAGGGTGAATAAGATTCACCCTTTCTTCTGCAAAGAAAGAATAATAATATATAGTTATTAAATTATAAAATAATGTATAATTATTATAATTATAATTGTGAAAGCAACCTTCATTCTGAGAGGCTGACCAAAAAATTTAGATATTGTGATTAATAATGAATTTTAAAACTCTTCCAGAATACCATAGAAAGTAGGGAGCAGTTAAGATTGCTTGGCTTGCATTCTGAAAAGACATCAGTTATAGAGTGAGGGAAAAAGGAGCGAGCAACAGTTTTCAAACTAGGTTTTAACAACTAAAAATTTTTTTTTGTGTCTGTGTATAGCCAATTATTTCTACTAAAAATAAATGTTTTCAAAATTTTCAGCCTGTGTTCAACAGTCTTTTTGTCAAATCTGGTAGCAAAAATTCCCATTTAATGAAAAATCAGTTCTTTTTAAGTAAGTTTTTTGCTTTAAATTGTTAAAAATTGTTAAAACTGTTAAATAAAAATAGGTCCTCCTTGATATCTACAAAATATAAATGAAAACAATTTTCTGAAAGAAAAAATGTTAGAGACCTGCTATGCAATATCAATCAAGGGGCTACAACAGAAGTTTAGCAAAAGACTGAAAGAAGGAACCTAGACAAGCTATTTGTAATAGCTCAAATGTTGAACTGAAGCCTTAGTTCGGGTGTTTTGTCTGAATCAGTTCACTTGTCACTAACTCATTTCCTTATGGTGAACAAATGAATACATTTGCCTTTGAGTACGGGTACAGTCAATATGTGATCATTCTTGTTGATAAATGGACTCTTAAAACTTAAGTGAAAAAGTCATAAGTAAGAGCTGAGTGTTTCAGAATTCAAATAAATAATTTGTCAGGAAACTGTAACCATCTGTCAGTCCCTTGCACTGTTAAGGTTTTTTTTTTTTTTCTCTCCTTTTCTTCTTTTTTCCTTCCCACTCCCAGCAACTAGGGAAGACGACCAAACTGCCAAAATCAAATAAAGAACATACCTTTTAAACTCTTGACCAAAGTAAGTGAGAATATATGATCAGCCACATAAAGGAAAAGTTAAGATTGTAGAGAGATCTAGTTTGCATAAATGAATCACAGATTTACACTATAAAGTAGAGGTCAAAAGTACATTTCTCAGTTACTGTATGTCCACAACTAGTTTCAGATAGCAAGAAATTTATTCTCCAGCTTTACTGCGTGGTCAGCTTTGAAAGAGCTAAGGCCAACACGTTAACGACAGCTGTTTGATGTGAAGCAGCTAATTCAAAATATTGGCATCTGATTAAAAATGACCTGATTTTCCAAGGTGTAGAGTTGCACCAATCAAGTCCAGGTCCGTCTTTGGACCCTAGATGCCATCACTTACTTTGGAAACTCCCTGCCAGCTCCTGACTGTTTCTCTACTTTATTACACACAGAAATGATAAAGCCAGTCCATGACATAAACAGTCACCATAGGCCAGTTCAGCCTTAATAGAGCTGATTCAAATACCAGAAGCAGCATAATCTCTGAGAAGCAGGATATAGTGGTCTACAGAAGCTTTCCTCCAGCAAATAGCTGATAGTGATACCTACGGTAAGAGCCATCTGATCTAATGCAAGGGTCTACACTTCCCCCCTCAGCCACATGTCCGAGGGTCACTGTAGTGTCTGAGGAGAGAAATGGGCACTTCAATTAGAGACCAATTCATCTAACTTGATTTAGATATCTTCTGTAAAAGGAAGTCGGGGATGTCTATGCTTACATATTAGGGTTGTGGTGAATGGCGCAGAGTCAAGTTGGAGGCCTGTGGCTAGTGGTGTCCCCCAGCAGTCAGTCCTGGGTCCAGTCTTGTTCAATATATTCATCAATGACCTGGAGGAAGGGACAGAGTGCACCCTCAGCAAGTTTGCTGATGATACTAAACTGGGGGGAGAGGCTGACACACCAGAAGGCTGTGCTGCCATTCAGAGGGACCTGGACAGGCTGGAGAGCTGGGCGGAGAGGAACCTCATGAAGTTCAACAAAGGCAAGTGCAAGGTCCTGCACCTAGGCAGGAATAATCCCATGCACCAGTACAGGCTGGGGCTTGACCTGCTGGAAAGCAGCTCTGCCGAGAAGGACCTGGGAGTGCTGGTGGACAACAAGTTAAACATGAGCCAGCAGTGTGCCCTTGTGGCCAAGAAGGCCAATGGGATGCTGGGGTGCATTAGGCAGAGTGTTGCCAGCAGGACGAGGGAGGTGATCCTGCCCCTCTCCTCAGCCCTGGGGAGACCTCACCTGGAGTACTGTGTCCAGTTCTGGGCTCCCCAGTACAAGAGAGACATGGCCCTGCTGGAGAGAGTCCAGCGGAGGGCTACCAAGATGATTAGAGGGCTGGAGCATCTCTCCTATGAAGAAAGATTGCAAGAGCTGGGCCTGTTCAGCCTGGAGAAGAGAAGATTGAGAGGGGATCTCATCAACGTGTACAAGTATCTGAAGGGGGAGTGTCAAGAGGATGAGGCCAGCCTCTTCTCCGTGGTGCCCAGCAACAGGACAAGAGGCAATGGGCAGAAACTGAACCACAGGAAGTTCCATCTGAACCTGAGAAAAAACTTCTTCACTGTGAGGGTGACAGAGCACTGGAACAGGTTGCCCAGAGAGGTGGTGGAGTCTCCTTCGCTGGAGATATTCAAAACCCGTCTGGATGTGATCCTGGGCAATATGCTCTACGTGACCCTGCTTGAGCAGGGAGGTTGGACTAGATGATCTCCAGAGGTCCCTTCCAACCTAAACGATTCTGTGATTCTGTGATTCTGTGATATCCAGAGGAACGTTCCCTTAAAGCCTACTCTGCATCTGCCATGTGCAGGTTCATCCAGTGGGCTACCAGACTTCTTGCCCTCAGGGCACTGAGATATCTAAGAAAAGCACTAATTGCAGTGACTCCGTGGTGCAGTTAGAAGTTTCATGGCTCAAGCCAAAGTTGTGGCGGGTTTATTATCTTTTTGCTTTAATTACCTTTTTTTTTTCCCCCAGACCCATGACATAGCCAGGAGCTGGATATTTCCCCAGTAATGCATGATAAATGGCCAGTTAAAAAAATTCAGAGTAGTCAGGTAAGATAATAATTATGGCGTTTCTCCATAATTAAGGCTAATATGGCCTCCTCTGCTCAGCATATACTCAGCCTTGCTGAATACACATGAAGCTGCTATTTCCAGTACTACCAACCTCTAGTATTCTAAAATCCTCTCAATAATATCATATCATATCATATATTATATTATATTATACATTATATTTCCTTCATTTATAAATCTTTTCAGGAATAAAATAAAGAGTTTTCAAAGGAGTTTTTGAAGGTACATAAAATTTTGTTGATGCTGTTGTCTGATTTCTGAGCCTTTGGCGTTTGTTTCTGATTACTGGGGAGAGAAAATTACCTCTTCCTGCTTCTTCTCCTCCTCCATTTCCTTTTTAGTGAAAAGTGAGATTCTTACATATTCCCTAATTTTAGGAGCAGTCATCTTAAGCAACTAACAATTATAGTGAGAAATGAAATAAAATCGTGAGAACTGGCAAGACCGTATCCCTAATATGACAAGACTGTTTAAAGAAACCACGCAAAAATTTAATTTTCTGAAATCCCAGCTTTACTGTGAACGATTTAAGAATGCTAATGTAAATTATGTACAGAACTTCCCTGTGATCCATGTGTTAAGATATCTTCAGCACATTCTTGATGTTCATTAGGAAGCCATAAATAGAAAGAATAGCGCAAACCCAGCTATTTAGCTTAGAACATTTTTAGAAAAATATTTATTCTAATCGTCTCCTCTAGCTTGTTGAAGTGATGTAGGTGTTTTAAGATACAGGAATAATGTATTGGGGATTCTCTGCCAGTTAGACCATTAAGATTTTCAAAAGTACCCTGTAAGATAATATACAGTTCAAGAAAGCGGCTGAGTGCAAAATGCAGACTTTTTAAAGAAGTTGGTATCTGAATTGGTCACAATTTTATTTTGAAGCATTTCAATGTGAAGACAAGAGGCTTTCTTTCTTCCCCCTGAACTTTAGGGCATAACATCTGAGAAAGATCGGACTATATCTATTTAATTTACATTCTAGATCTGAGATCATTGTATATGGGCATCACTCTGATCCTATAAATAATGACATCACTTTCAAAAGTGCCATTTCCAAACATTGACAAAACCATTATTTTTCATGATCTGTTATCCCGATGAAATATCTCCCAGCCTTGGCCTCAGTCCCATGCGTAGGAAAATATTTCAAATTTCTTAGGTCTGCTAAAAAAATAAATACAGAAAAAGAGAAAAATAGTTTGTGGAGAGCTATGAGGAATAACTACTAGTTTTGACTTAAGGCACTATGTAAGCAGCCTAAAAAACAACAAAACACAAGATACAAAACACTGCATGGTATAGTATCTTTCTGATACTTACCTTATGTCCCAGTCCTATTGAAGTAACTCTATAGAAACCACATTAATTTACCTGTAGATAGTATATTTAAGATGTATTCATGGATTTTACAGGAGGAGGGAGAGGCTAATACCTAGCAAATAGAAGGAAAATGAACTTATAGTCAAAGTATTAGATTGAGATATCTGGATTAAATTTTTGACTTTGCCTCAAGCATCAGGAAATATTAGGCTGTTATAGGAAATATAGCATTTTAGGAAAGCAACGTCATTGCCCTGGCTGTGTTTCTCCTGGCGGTCCAAGGTCAACGCGGCAGTGGGTGCGCAGACCCCTGGCAGGCACTGCCCAGCCCGGGGCGGGAGCACCACCTCCTTTCGTGGGTCTCCAGCCAAGCCCGCTCTGTCCCAGTGATCCCACAGGGTGATGACCAAATACAGTACCATGGCCACGCTTTACAGCTGTGTTAGTAACATCTCTGCATTTCATTTCTCAACATTTAATATGTCCCTCTTTTTTGTTTTGTTGGTGTCATCTTTTGACTTTACTAGAAAGACATAGACTAGATTTCTACTTTATTTTGCATAAGGCCTTGGGTACCTTTGTTACTTAAGCATTGGTGCTAAATTTTTTAGTGCTGCTAAACTATCGGATAAAATCAATTCTAGGACAACTGAATACAGTTTCTTTTCTTTGTATTGTAGCTACCCAAAAATAGTGTGACAGACCTGCTGAACCACTGGAAAAACTCTGTGACCCATGGCTGTACAAATAGTCATATAATTGTGAATTTAAAGTTATGCATTTTTTTATTTTGTATTGATGTCCAAAGGGTGCAAATTTATTTGTTTGAGCGTAGCCAGACTCCGCTGAATCCACATGGAGAAGCATAATCGTTTCCAGTCTCATTCGACCACTCTAGAAATTTCTCCCTAGCAATTAGAGATGAGCCAACCTAAATGGCAATAACTTGAACGGGTGTAATTTTTTTCTCTCAGGCAGCATTAAAAGGGTTGCATGGCGAACGTTTTTCAACCTTCAAATCACCCACCTGGAGAAATCATTAACCTTCTCCTCTGTACAGTTGAACATCTCTACAAACCTTGTCCAGCAATGCAGACTAATATATCAGTAGTGAGTCTCCCTGGCAATTAGAGCTTAGCTCAGCTGTATATCAGGCAGAAACTGCATCATCCTCACCTTCCTCAGGGCCAAACTGAAACAATATAGTTTTTGTTTCTTTGTTTGTTTTTTAAAAGGGAAAAAAAGAAGAAAGGAAAAGGACAGGTCAAGGAGAAAAGAGCACTCAGAAGAAATTACTTTCGCTGAACTTCACTGTTCTGCCTGGAATGCTGCCTTGCAATGAAGTCAGTGAGAAAACTGGAATCCTTTCCAGCTCCTTGATGCTACTGAATGCCTGAAAAAGGCAATCTCCATCTGCATGGGCCAGGATACCATTGCCGCTATCAGAACACGCACCTGCATGGTCTGATGCAGAAATTCATCACTGTCAGACCTGACTAATGCGACCCCCCGTTCCCAGGAATGAAGGAATGAAGTTTCATAAACAGAGAAAAGCCACTATTTGTTTGAAGCACAACAGCCGCCCTGCTTAGCAACTCGCTACTGCAAACACATTGCTGTGATCTCGCTCCACACTGACGGCACATTGATTACAGGGTGGAATTAGGGCCACTGCCATGACATTTTAGTGTAGGGCTATTAATCATTAATTGTGTGCTTATTTGCTCTTTTTTTTTAATTATTATAGGTTTCACAGACAATAAATTGGTTTTAAAGTAACTAAGGCTATGTTTAATCCTTTACCAAAATAGACACCATCCCCCCTTGGGGAAGGAGGGAAGAGGGGAACTTGGAAACTGTCCTGAGGGACATAAGAAGGGTGGAGGGAACATGTAGTGCTGAGGAGTGTGACTTTACGGACTAACACCCAGCCTTGCTGCAGGACACTCCTTCACGTCTAGTTTCCTTCAGTCCTCCGGATGCTTTCCGGTCCCAGTCTTCCCTCAGCTTAATATGAGCAAGGTGAGTTCTGAGAAGTGGACCAGGACGACGTACATGTGGGATGGTCCTAGGTGGACATAATTCACTGCTGAGCAGAACTGGCTGAAACACGAGGTCAGAAAGACCTTTTGTTCTTTCCCTTTCCCCCCTGAGCTTTTATTCAAGCTCACAGACTGAAAAAGCAAAGCCAAATCAATGAATCAAACCGTGTTCTAGAGATTGGGAAGACAGGAAGACAGGAAATAAGAGAGAGAGATTTATTGTTTTTAATTTTTAAATCTTGGGAGGTTCTCAAAAACTATGCTGATGGGACCATATAAGTAGCTAGATAAAGACAGTAAATATCAAGACAAGTAATGATGAATCTCACTCATATTTTTATTGGGACAAATCCTGGGTTTATATAGTTGAGTCACATGCCAAAAATTTCCAAGTTGACTGCCTAGAAATAAGTACCTATATCCACAGGGGAATCAATGAAAACTGTGAACGTTCAGCACCTCTGAAAATTGCTTTCACATAGGTACAATTTATAGGCCTACCTTCAAAAAAAGAGCTTTGAAAAATTTGGCCAGGATTCCTACCTATTTATTGTTTCCTGGGCCAAAAAGAATGATGAAACTAGTTGGTTTTTTATTATTATTTCCATATGCAATATATTTATAAGAATATTTATGCAAAGAATGTTACAGAAATTCCATGCCTTATTTCCTTTGTGAAAGATACCTTCCTCATAAGAAACATATTGTGCTTGGTCAAATATTTCTCTCCATGGGAGGATTAGATCCATAGAACTGTGGGGTTCTCATTTATCAGAAGCACTTAATTTATCACCTGGGTTTTATTAAAAAAAGAAAGCATTCTATTCTATTTGGACAGCCACTGTATACTGGATTTAGGAGATTAAGGTTTACTCTAGAAAAGTGTTATTATGAGATATGATATGAAGAGCATGACATCATTTCTGGCAATACAGTATCAGTGAGTGAAAGGAAAAAGAAAAAAAAAAAAAACATGCAGACAGCTTCCCGATAAATGAAAGATTTCTATACTCTTTTCAGAATTTACAGTGTTTTAAGGTTGTGCATGTCATGTACTAGTCTAGAAATCAGAACAGACAAAACAGTAATAAATTTTTCAGGGGACATTATTTGAAAATATATTGATGTTTCTAAGTGTGGGAGAAAGTGGAATTTAGAGCAGATTAATGAGGAGCCACTGGGCTTGGATATATTTTATTACTTACCAGAAAGCTAAGGATTTCCAACTTTTACTTTATATCTTTGAATGGATACAGTATTTAAATCTCAACAAATTAACAAATTATATGCTTTATTTGGACCAGTTATGCAACTTTATTCTAAGCTACATGACATCATGAGAGGATATATTTACCCAGAAGTAGTTAATTATAAAGATATTCTCCCCCTCAAAAGCATAACTTTTTATCAAATAGTTTAGCTTAATATATTTCATAAATTAATTTGTATGAACTAGATAAACATAAACTCCTAAAACAAAGCATATTTAGTTACACTTGATTTTGTTCTAGTTAATAAAAGATTTTTTTTATTTATTTCTATGACTGTGACAAAACCAAGGAGCCCAGGAAGAAGAACTGCCCATTTCCTGGCCTCTGAGCACAGCAGAACACCCAGGGAGGATGAGCACGGAGACTTCACGAGCAAGCAAGGGGGTCTCTAATTGGGCCCAAGCAGGTGTCCTAGAGCAGACATGACAGTCATGCTCAGCAAGATTAGCTGGGCCTCAAATATGCAGGCCTGCAGCTTCGAGCTTCTGCGGAGGAACTCTTGTTCTTTGTCCATTGGGAGCCTCTTTTAAGGCACTCCCAACGCGGCAAAAGAAACCAAGAGAGGTGAACAAAACCCGGAGGAGCTCCATACATTGGACAAGAGGGTGAAGGAGTTCCTGAAAGTGTGGTTCAGCCCCCTTCAGCTTGCTCTTGCACTAGTTTAAGTCCAAGAAGCACCATGATTAAACAAGACCTGAATGCCAACAGACCCCACAGGAGATTTAACTGTAAACTACACAGAACTTTTTTCTTCTGCCATTCTTTTTCATGAAGACCTTCTCTGTCAACCTACATTCTTTTCATGGTATGTCCCTTCACGCAGGTAACTCCTGTTCCAGACACACCCTGAGGAGGCCTGCAAAGAGAAGGACCTCAAAAGCAGAGAGCTTTGCTTTAGCACTCAGAGTTCTGCCTTCAGCTTGGAAAACAGCCTTACCTTGCTATTAGAGCAGCTGATCACAATCAAGGATCCAGCCCAGCCTTTCTGGCCTCCAAGGCTGAGGCGCTTGAACCACCATAGCCAACAAGTAAATTATTGGAGGGTCCTGGATTTACGGCTGCATCAGCACGAGCTAAAGTAAAGCAGAGGATGCAAACACTGTAGTGGGAGACAACGCTGCAATTAAGGCTATTGGTGCAGCCTGAATTAAGCTCCTAAGGTCTGCCTCCTGCTGGTATTTTAATCATGCGATGATGCACTCTGTTCTTCCCAGTGGGATGCATCTGCCCTGGGAAGGAACCACGGTTGTGTGGCAAAGGAGAATATCTTCAGTCAGGCATTCCCCACCTCAGCTTGCCCAGCAGAGCACCGGGGCTTTGAACACCAGGGTACATGTGATTTTCTAGGTTCTGAAAGAGCAAACAGAAGATCAAACAGAGTTCACAGAATCACAGAACAGTTGAGGTTGGGAGGGAGCCCAAACTCATTGCTCAGGTAGGGTCATCTAGAGTAGGCTGCCCAGAACCATATCCAGATGACTTCTGCATAGTTCCAAGGATGGAGACTCCACAAGCCCTCTGAGCAACCTGTGCCAGTGCTCAGTCACCCTCACAGCACAAAAATTTTTCCTTATCTTTAGAGGGAATTGCCTGTTTTTCAGTTTATGCCCATTGCCTCTTGTCCTGTCAGTGGGCACCATGGAAAAGAGTCTGACCCCATCCTCTTGACGTCCTCAGTTCAGATATTTATAAACACTTGTAAGATTCCCTAATCAATCTTCTCTTCTCCAGGATGAGCAGGCCCATCTCTCTCAGCCTTTCCTCATCTGAGAGATGCTCCCATCCCTTCATCATTTTAGCAGCCCTTTGCTGTGCTAACTCCAGGAGCTCCATATCTCTCTTGTACTGGGGAGCCCAGCACTGGGCCCAGCACTGCAGCAGTGGCTTTCCCAGGACTGAGGGCAAGGATCACCTCCCTTGACCTACTGGTAATGCTTCTCCTAATGCAGCCCAGGATACCGTCGGCTGCCTTTGCCACAAGAGCACCTTGCAGGCTTATGGTTAACTAGTTGTCCATCAGAACCCCCAGCGCCTTGTCTGCCAAGCTCCTTTGCAGCATGTCGGCTCCCGGTCTGTCCTGGTGCCTAGGGCTGTTCCTGCCCAGGGACAGCACTTGGCATCTCCTATTGTTGAACTTCCCCTCTGGCTGTCGCAGTTCCTCTGAATGACAACAAAGCCCTCTGGTGTGTCAGCCGCTCCTCTCAGTTGTATCATCAGCAAACTTGCCAAGGGTGCACTCTGCCCCTTCATCCAGGCCACTGATGAACAAGTGGAACAGGATTGGCGCCAGCCTTGAGCCCCAGGGTATACCGCTTTGCTGTTCATCCTCTTTTCGGTCCAGCTCACCATCTGCTCATGTAGCCCCTACTTGCTCAGCTTACCTCTGAGGATGTTATGGGAGACAGTGTGGAAAGCCTTCCTGAAGTCAAGGGAGACAACAGCCACTGCTCTCCCCTCCACCCAGCCAGTCATGGTGTTGGGGAAGGCTATTAGATCGGTTAAGCATGACTTTCCCATTGCGAAGCCATGCTGACTGCTCCTAATCACCTTCTTATCCTTCATGTGCTTGGAAATGGTATCTAGCAGCAGCTGCTCTGTCATCTTGCCAAGCATCAAGGGGAGGCTGTCCGGCCTGGAGCTTCCTGTGTCCTCCTTCTTGCTCTTTTGGAAGACTGGAATGACATTTGCTTTCCTCCAGGCCTCAAGGACCTCTCCTAGTTGGCATGACCTTTCCAAGAGGCTTGATAGTGCCCTTGCAATGACATTGGCCAACTGCCCCAGCACTTGTGGGTGCATCCCATCAGGGCCCGTGGACTTGTGGATGTATAGTTTGCTTCAGTGAGCAAGTTACTTCAGTTCTTGTGCTGCCGCATGCATCTCAGCCACTTCATTAAGGAAAGCAACTTGCAGCAAAAGTTTAGGCATCCAAGCATCAGTGCAGGCTAGGATAAAGACTATCCCAACAGGTTTCACAGATATTTGGACCGGCACTCAGATGCAGACTGCACATGCAGTCTTTCATTTCAGTACCAGTGTGCAAGCATTTCCATGCATGGTCTAATCCCTTGCATAGTCTGTCTTTGAGTCTCTCTCAGACTCCTGGGATGGACCTGAGTTGAAGTGGGATTCAGCTGCCTGAAAGTGGGGGTCTACAGGCATTTGAGTGTCCCAGGGCAAGGCAAGGAAATTTTGGAAGGCATCACAAGTGGATGCATGCTTGTGCTGATCTTTAGGCAAATGAAACCTTCCCTAAACTCTTCTCAGACTGGGACTGGAGCCGAGATTCCCACTTCATACATGATGCCATCTTTAGACACCTGGAGTGGAGGGAGGTCTTTGATGTGGGGCTGACCACTAGGCTGACTGCCTGCAGAGGAAGCGTGGAACTTGGGGTTTTGGGCACCGTCTGGGCCCTGGTTCTCAAGAGGGTGCAGGCCCTCCTGCTTGCCCCCTCCAGGGCTTGAGTCCTCCTGTACCAGCAGCAACAGGTGACACATGCAGAAAAGCCTGTGTGTTGTGGGGTTTTCACTGACACAGAGCCAGCTGCTGAAGCTGAGAGCTCATCCAACAACCAGCCTATCTGCTCCCTTGTCCCAGGCTCCATTTGCCTCCCCACACCCACCACCGAGACACACAAATGCAGCTCCTTGTCCCTAAGTATGTCCCTGTCCATGGCAGGAGCTGGTACTGGGTGTGTAGGGCCCAAGTGTGGAGAGCAAAGGGGGTTTGGCATCTTCGTGTAGCTCAGGAGCCCCCAGCTTCTGCTCAGCGACCATGTGCAGGTGATCTGGCACCAGCAGACATGGGACAGGCACCTCCTGCTCTTCCCTGATGCCATTGCCATCACCAGCTTCAAGTCAGAACAGCAACCACAACCACAGAGGCCACAACCTCTAGCACCAGCCCCAGTGCACTGCTCCTCCCTGGAGCTGCTGCTGTGGGAGCAGAAGGTGCCTTCTCGGGGCACAGCACTGGCCACAGAGAACATGGGCTGGCTCATTCTGACTCTGACAGGGCAGCGTGAGCAAAGCAGCACATGCTTTCCTGTCAGCCTGAATGCCAACGGAGGGGCCCACAGCTGGGCAGGAGAAGGGATTTTAGCAGAGCTTTTTCCATTTGTTCCTTCCTGAATAGTAGCTCTCAGCGACGAATGGCAATACTGCCAGATATTGCTTGTCGAAGCCTCTAGGAGGCTGCTGACCAGCAGCGACTTTTCGGAAGTGGCTGACAGGCTCTGCACCAGCAAGCATGGGACACGAATGGTGCAGCCCATAGAAGAGGGCTTTGCTCTGGGGGACTGCCCAGGAGTTAACGAACCCTGAGTGCACCAGGGCTGGAGTCACCACCCTGTGGGGTTGCTGCATCTTAGAGGGGAACACCCTCTAATGACCCCCTGATTGACAAGTCCAGACAAAGGGGAAGTGGTACCGCAGGCTCACACCATAAACATCTCCATGCTGTGGAGCCTTTCCCCACAGAGCAACCCCTTAATGCGTGCGTTGTTACCAAGGGAGCAGCACCAGAGGCTGAGCAGGAGGTCACCTGATGATGTGCATGCTGCTATTACCTAGAGGCATACAGCTTTGGTACATCTGAGGGCTGACATTATTCTGCCTGGGTATAACAGAGAGTAAGCCACATAAGTTTGTTGTGGACTTGGACCCATGGTCAGCTGGCCTGTGGACCCAAGGACCCACCCATCAGTGGGGATACCCAGATGTCAACAGAGTGGTGAGGAGAGTTCAGGGAAAACTATACCAGAAAGGTGGCCCATAAGGGGCAAGAGCAGTCGTACTGTGCACCCGTTTCTTGGGAATCTGGGGAAACTATACCGGAAGGGTGGCCCTCAAGAAAAGGGTGAGAGGTCATTGTATCGTGCAAACATGACTGATATGTATATATATTTTAAGCTATGTTGTATTTCTAGCTTTGTTATACTTTTAGCTTTGTTATAACCTTTTATCTCTAATGAATTCCCACACTTGACAAACGAGAATCTCTGGAGATCCACACAACTAGCCCTGGAATCCGAAGGAATCCTGGACACCCTCCTAGCAGCTCATCACAGTGGCCTCTGTGTGAGCAGGGCCTGCGGCTCCTTTCTCTCACCCGAAGCTCGGGGTGGCCACCCCAAAGGCTCTATCCCTAGAAAACGGATCTGCCCCTATGACACCACCTCCAAGGCTGACTCTACTCTTCCTCTTGGCAGATGGGGCTCCACCTTCCAGTTGAAGCACTGGGGGCATCTCAGCAAACTCTGGGTGCTCTGGGGGAAGGATGAAGTGGTATGTGGGTAGGCAGATGAGGAGGAGGTTTTTGGCCTGAAATGTGCCAATATCCTTGTCCTCCTGTGGCCCAGTGACCGCTGCGTGGTCACTTTCTGGTGAGTCCCATGGGGAGCTGCCTGCAGCAGTGAAGCAGTGGAGATGGGGGAAAGGGACAACAGCTGCGCAGGGCAGCTCCTGGGCAGAGCGGCGGGAGGTGCTTTGCCTTGTGAGGGCACATGAACAGCAGCGCCATGGATGCGGGAGCCCGAGCTGCCACTTCCCATTTCCATACGTAAGAGACCCAGAGGCAGCAGGCCCGGGGCATTGCAGAGCGTTGCTGCCGGTCAGCGCTATGGGAAGCTCTCCTGTGGCAGGGTGGGGTGGAGGCGCTGGGCTGGTGCAGGGGATTCAGCAGAGAGGGCTAGGTGTGACTGAGCTCTGCCTTTGTCCCTGCCTTGTGCCCAGGCAAAGACGAGGAGCCCAGGAGACCCGCATTGCCTGCCCGGCCTCCTTTTCAGTCCAAATCTGAGTGAAAGAGTGCCTCTGTGGGAGTTTGCATGAGCCTTGCTCATAGCAAGATGCAGCAGCCGCTGTACCCTGAAGTCAAGGCACCTTGTGTTTGTATTCACTTAGGGTGGCTGACCAGCTGCCCTGGCCAAATGTCCTCTTGCTCAAGCCCTTGCTCTCTGTGCTCCATCGCATCAGCCAGAATGCAAAGACCAACAGGATGGGCTCCAGCAACCTTACAATCTGCATTGGTGTCAATATGCTGAGCCCAGACACAGACAGCATGTTCCTGCTGCGAGGGCAGAAAGAGATAAACAAGGTACGTTGAACTCACCAGCCAGCTATCTCCTCCTTCAGGGCACAGCTGAGCCATCCCCACAGATCCCACAACCACTGGAAAAGTTAAATGCAGCAGCAGCAGCACTTCGGAGTATGGAGGGGGGCACCGCCCAGCTGGGCTATCTGCAATGTGACAGATCTCTTACTGGAGCTGCAGCCACAGAGCTACAGCTTTCAGTATAGAAATGGCAGTCAGGAACAGCAGAGACTGATGAGCATGTTTTTAGCCCCTTGTACTGACACCCATGGTTCTCTGTGTGCAGGTGAAGGTGCTGGTGGACAGAGCAATATTTGAGGAGGACACGGCCTCGGCTGGCAGCCCCTCTGCGGAAGAGTGCCCCGAGCATACCGGCAGCTCCGTAGGTAGGAGGCTGCTCTGAGGACTGTCACTTCCCGGGGCTGTTGGTTCCAATTCTTTAGCTGGCTGGGGGAAGACATCTGTGGTAAAGCAGAGAGGTGCAGAATGTCCAACACCTTCTGGCAGTGCCTTCCCACTGCAACACTTTCCAGAAGTTCAGGATGACCTTCCTGACTCCACAAAAGGTATCCCAGGCATCTATAGAGCTGTTCTCTGCACAGCGTTGCTTACTATGGATGAGAAGGGCACTCTCCTCATGTGGGATATGACCCCTGGGGATCCTTGTGTCTTCTGAACTGCGCCTCATATCCACAGGTGCTAGGGTTGCAGCCTGCCATCTGCCTGGGCTGGGTGGGGCCACCAGGAAAGTCCCCGTTTCCCTTCGGAGGGCCAGTACAAACTAGCTAGCAGGCTCTTTCTCCCTGCAGAACACCCAGGTGCTGCTCAGGAGGACACTTCTACACATGACAACCCGGAGTCTGGATGCAGCCCCCCAACCTCTGAGATGCAGCAGAACCACTCAGAAAGCAGCAGAAGACCCCAGAAATGGAGCAGAAGAGTGGACAATGTTGCTATTAAGCAGCAACAGGTGAGCTCGGAGAAGGAAGCACTGCAAAAACAGCCTGCCATCTTGCCTGCACAAGAAGAAAGAAAACATAAAGAAGGAAAAAACAAGGAAAGAATATAACAAAGAAAAAAGTAAACAAATAAGGTAAAGAAAAAAGGAACCACAGGAAGTTCCATCTGAACCTGAGAAAAAACTTCTTCACTGTGAGGGTGACAGAGCACTGGAAGAGGTTGCCCAGAGAGGTAGTGGAGTCTCCTTCGCTGGAGATATTCAAAGCCCGCCTGGATGTGATCCTGGGCAATATGCTCTAGGTGACCCTGCTTGAGCAGGGAGGTTGGACTAGATGATCTCCAGAGGTCCCTTCCAACCTAAATAATTCTGTGATTCTGTGAAAAATAATCAGAAAGAAAAACACAGATAGAAAATAAAGAAGGAAAAAGGGACAAAAAGAGAATGTTGAAAATAAAACAATAAATAAAGGAAAAAATGAAAGCAAAGCGGAAAGAAAAATTGAAAGAAAGAAAATACAGAAAAAGATAAAGTGGAGAGAGAAACCAAGGAAAGGATAGAAAAGTGAAGAAGAAAGAAAAGAAAGCAAAAAAAGAAAGAAAATTAAGAAGAGAAAAAAGAAAAAAGAACAAAAAAGGAGAGTAAAAAAAAGAAAAGAACAAAGCAAAGAAAAATAAAGAAAGAACAATAAGCAAAGGAAAACAAGGAAAGAAAAAACAGAAAACAAAGCAACCATAAAAAAAAGAGGATAAAATGAAGGCATAAAAAATAGGAAGGGAGGGAGGGAAGGAGGGAGCCAGCAAGGCAGGAAGGAAGGAAGGAAGGAAAAAAAAAGAAAGAAAAAGAAAGAAAATCAAGGAAAAGGAATAAAACCAAGGGAAGAAAAAAGACAGAGGAAAAAAGGCAAGGAAAGAAGGGAAAGAAAAAAAGGATAGAAAAAAGAGAAAAGAAAGAAAACTGCTGGAACAATTAAAGAAAATAAATGAGAGCATATAAGGAAGGAAGGGAAGGAGGGGAAAATGAAGTTTAGAAAATAAGAAAGAAAAAAGAAAGTCAAACTAAGGAAGATAGAAAGAATAAAAGCAAGGAAAGAGGGAAAGGAAAACTGAAGGAAAGAAAAAAAGGAAAAAGAGAAAAGGAAAAGACAAGGAAAGAATACGGGAGAGAAAAGGGGGAAAAGGGGAAAAAGAGGAAAGAAAAAAAGAAGGAAAATCAAGAAAAGAAAAGAAGGAAAAAAGAGGAAGAAAAAAGGAAAGTAAAGAAAAGGAAAGTAAAGAAGGAAAGCTAAAAAAAGAAACTAAAAAGGAAAGAAAAATGAAAGCAGAAAAGGAGAGAGAGATAAAATAAGGAAAGGAGGAGAAAGAAAAATAAGAGAAAAATGAAGAAAAAAATAAAAAAAAGAAGAGAAAGGAGAGAAAAAAATGAGAGAGAAAAAGAGAGGAAAAGAAGGAGAGAAAACCACTAGAAGAATTAAAGGAAAAAAATCAAAGTATATAAGGAGAGAGGGAAAGAGGGAAGGAAGCTAGAAAGGAGGAAAGGAAGAAAGAAAGGGAGAAAGAAGGAGGTAGAAAAGTAGGTAGGGAGGGAGGAAAAAGAAAGCTAAACCAAAAGAAAGTCAAAGCAAGGAAAAATGGAAAGAATAAAAGCAAGGAAAGAGGAAAAACCCTGGAAAAGGAAAAAGGAAAGGGAAAAGGAAAAACAGAAAAGGAAAAGATAAGAAAAGAATAAAGGAGAGAAAAAAGGGGGGGAAAGGAACAGAAAAAAAACAAATAAGGAAAATCAAGGAAATAAAAGAAGGAAAAAAGGGGAGAAAAACGGGAAAGAAAAAAGGAAAGTAAGGAAAAAAGAAAAGAAAGAAGTAAATAAAAGAAAAAAGTAAAGGAAAGAAGGAAAGCTTAAAAAGGAAAGCTTAAAAAGGAAAGACAAATTGAAAGTGAAAGAGGAAAGAAATAAACAAAAAACAAAGAAAGAAGGAGAAAAAAGAAAGAAAAAAGAAAGAATAGAAAAAATGAAGAAAAAAAGCAAAAGGAAGAAAAAAGGAAGAACAGAAAGAAGAGAGAGAAAAAAGAGAGAGAGAAAAAGAGAGAAAAAAGAGAGAGAGAAAAAGGAGAGAAAAAGGAGAAAAATAAGAGAAAAAAAGGAAAGAGAAAAAGGAGAGATAAAAAAGAGACCAAAAAGGAGAGAGAGAAAAGAGAAAAAGGTTAGAGAGAAAAGGAAAGAGAAAAAAGGAGAGAACACCACCAGGAGAATTAAAGGAAACAAACGAAAGCATATGAGGAGGGAGGGAGGGAAGGAGGGAAGGAGGCTAAAAGGGAAGAAAGGAAAGAAGTAAGGGAGGAAGGGAAAGAGGAAGAGGCAGGGAGGGATGAAGGGAGGGAGGAAAAAAGAAAGCTAAACCAAGGAAAGAGGGAAGAATAAAAGCAAGGAAAGAAGTAAAGAATAAAAGCAAGGAAAGGAAAACCAGGGAAAAGGAAAAAGAAAACAGAAAAGGAAAAAGAGAAAGGGAAATAAGGAAAAAATAAGGAAAGAAAAAAGGAAAGAAAAACAAGGAAAGAACTAGAAAAAAATCAAGGAAAGGAAACCATGGAAAGGAAACGAAGGGAAAAGGTAAAGCAAAAAGACAAAGAAAATAAAGCAAAGAAAAATGGGGAGTGAAAGAACTAGGGGAGAAAAACACAGAAAAAAATAAAGAAGGAAAAACTAATGAAAAACAGAAAAAAAATGGAAGAAAAGGAAAGAAAAACAGAATAGAAAACCAAGGCAAGGAAAATCAAGGAGAGCAAAATTAAGGAGAGGAAACCAGAGCGGGGGTAGGGGGCGAGGAGGAAAAAAGTATAATGCACAAAAAAGGAAACAAAAGGAAGGAAAGAAAAGAATAAAAAGGAAAAAAAGTAAGGAAAAAGCAGCAGAAAACCAAAGAGAGGGGGAAAAAAAGGAGAGGGCAATTAAAGAAAGAAAATATAAAGCAAAACAGGGAGGGAAAATACAGGAAAAAAAACAGGGAAAGAAAATAAAGAAACTAAAAAAGGGAAAGAGAAACTAGAAAAGAAAATAAAGAAAAGTCTAAGAGAAAATATACAGCAAAACAAGGGAAGATTAAAGGTAGGAAATAAAGGAAAGAACAAAAAAGAACTGAAAGAGAAATGGGCAACTCAAGGAAAGGATATATAAAGCAAAACAAAGAAAGATAAAAGGAAGGAAAGAAAGGAAAGAAAAAATGATAATTAAAAAAGGAGAAAGAAAAATGGGAATGCAAAGCAAGGGAAGGCAAAGCAACAAAAAAAATATAAAGTAAAAAAAGGTAAGATAAAAGGAAGGAAAGAAAGGAAAGGAGAAAGGAAAATAAAAAAAACAAGAAAGAGAAATGGGAAGAAAATCAGGAGAAGGAAGCAAAAGACAGGATAGTGAAAGAGAGGAAGCAATGGAGAGGCAAGGGAAAGAGAGGTGAGGCAAAGAGAGGCAAGGTGAGGAGGGGCAAGACAAGGAGGGGCAAAAGCACAAGAAGAGGAAAAGTGAGCACAGAAAATACGAAGCAAATCAGAAAACAGAAGGAAAAACCAAGAAAGGAAATCTGAAGCAAAATTAGGAAAGAAAATACAAAGCAAAAGAAAGAAAAAAAATGTAATGCAAAACAAAGAAAAATGAAAGACAGGAAAGAAAAGAAAGAAAAAGACAAAAAAATCAGAAAGAGAAATGGGAAGGCAAAGCTAGGGGAGGCAAAGACAACGTGAGGGAAGGGAAAGTAAGGAGGGGCAAGGTGAACAGAGGCAAGGCAAGAAGATGCAAAGGCAAAGAGAGGCAAAGAGAAGAGGTAAAAGCAGAGGGGCAAGGTGAGGAGTGGCAAAGCAAGGCAAGGCCAGCTAAGGAAAGGTAAAAGGAAGATAAGAAAGGAAAGAAAAAAAGAAAAACAAGAAAGAGACGGGAAGAAAACCAGGAGAAGAAAGCCAAGGAGAGGAAAGCAAAGTAGAGGAAAGACAAGGAGAGGAAATCCAAGGAGATAAAGCCAAGGAGAAGCAAGCCAAGGTGGGAAAGCCAAGGAGAAAAGTCAAGGAAAGGAGTACAAGAAAAGGAAATATAAAGCAAAATAAGGAAAGATAATGGGTAGGAAAGAATGAAGGGAAAAAAAAGAAATGGAGAGGCAAAGTAAGGAGAGGCAGAGGCAAATCAGGAAGTGCAAAGGAGCAAGGAGAGGCAAAGGAAGGACAGAAAATATGAGGCAAAATAAGGTAAGATAAAAGGAAGGAAAGAAAGGACAGAAAAAATGAAAATAAAAACAAGAAAGAAATGGGAAGAAAATCAGGAGGGGAAAGGCAAGGAGATGAAATAAAGAAAAAATAAGGAAAGAAAATATAATGGAAAACAAATAAATATAAAAGAATTAAAGAAAGGAAATTAAAAAAGGAGAGGAAAACCTAGGAGAGGAAATATAAAGCAAAACAAGGAAAGAAAATATAAAGCTAAACAAGGAAAGAAACTAGGCAAAACCAAGGAAAGATAAAATATATTACAAAAGGAAAGAAAAAAGGAAAAAAGGAGGAGAAATGGAAAGACAAGGCGAGGAGAGGCAAGCAAGGTGGCGCAGGCAAGGAGGCAAGGAGAGGAGGGGCAGGGTGAGAGGAAGGTCAAGGAGAGGAAAGAAAATACGAAGCAAAACAAGGAAAGAGAAAAGGAAGAAAAGAAAGGAAAATAAAAATAGGAAAGAGAAATTGAAAGAAAAACTAGAGGGAAAAGCGAAGGAGGGGAAAACAAAGGAGAGAAAAAAAGAGGAATGGAAAACCACCAAAAGGAAATAAATGGAAAACAAGGAAAGCAAATATAAAGTAATACAAGGAAAGAGGGAAGAAAAGAAAAGAAAAAAAGGAGAGGAAAACAAAGGAGCGGAAAACCAAGGAGTGGAGTATAAAGGGAAACAAGGAAATAAAACCCAGAAAAAGAAATAAAGAAAAAACAAGGAAAGAAAATAGAAAATCAAGCAAGATTAAAAAAGTTGAAAAGAAAGGAAAGAAAAAAGAAAAAAAAACAGAAAGAAAAAAAGAGAGGCAAAAAAGGAGAGGAAAGGAATTAAAGAAGAACCAAGGGAAGAGAATATAGAGCCAAAGACGAAAAGATAGGAAAGAAGGGAAAAAAAAGAAAGAAAAAAGGAAAGGAAAATCAAGAAAAGAGAAAAGAAAAAAGAAAAGAGAAGGTACAAGGAAAGAATAAAGGAAATAAAGAAGGGGAAAAGGGGAAAAATAAAAGAAAAATAAGAAAAAAACTAAGAAGAAAAAAAATCAAGAAAAGGAAATATGGATGGAAGGCATGGAAAGGGAAACCTGGAACGGAAAGATGAGGAAAAAAGGAAGGGGGAAAAGAAGAGGGGAAAAAGAGTGAGGGAAAGGAGAGGGGAAAGGAGAGGGAAAAGGAGTGGGGGAAAAGGCAAAGAAAAGAAAGGAAAGAAAAACAAGGACTGAAAAAACTGGAGAAGAAAACACGTAGAAAGAAAATAAACTAAGGAAATATTGAGGAAAGAAAAATGAAAGAAAAACAAGAAAAAGGAAAGAAAAGGAAAGAAAGACTAAGAAAAGAAAAAATGAGGAAAGGAAACCAAGGAAAAAAAAGGAAAGAAAATATAAACGGAATAAGGAAAGATGAAAGGAAGAAAGGAAAGGAAAGAGAAGAAGGGGAAAAAAAATAAAAACGAAAAAAAGGAAAGGAAAACCCAGGAAAGAGAAAACCAAAAAAGAAGAAGAGAAAAAAGAAAAAAACAAGGAAAGAATAAAGGAAAGAAAAAAGAGAAGAAAGGGAAAAAGGAGGAAGAAAAACAAGGAATGAAAAAATCGGGGAATTAAAATGCAGAATGAAAATAAAGAAGGAAAAAGAGGAAAGGAAGAAAATGAAAGCAAAACAAGAAAAAGGAAGGGACGAGGAAAGAAAGAGTGAGGAAAGAACAAAACGAGGAAAGAGCAACCCCTCGGCAGCATCCTTATCACCTTGTCACAGTGGGAACCCTGCTGGGACGTGCAGTGTGTTTTTACCTGTCGAAACTCGGCTTTGGCGAGCACTTAGCTGCCCGTTTGGGCCTCAGGGTAGCCTAGGAGCAGGAGCAGGGAGCTAGTCCCACGTAACTTCACTACAGTAAGGCACTTCTCTGCAGGACTGTTTGCCTGCTCCTTGTCTCTCCTTAAAGAAAAGCACAGAGGCACTGCAGCTCCTCGAGCTCCTTTTGTACAATTCTGCAGGCACGGCAGGTCTCTCTGGATGGCCTGGCACGCCTACGTAGGAGGAGAGGAAGTGCCTGAGCAGCGGCATCGTTGCTCTTGCTGTTGCCAGAGACCGCGAGCTAGATCTGGGGAAGAAATGCCTTTGTGTGCGGGAATCCAGGGACAGCCCAGGAGAGCAGCAGGCACCAGCCAGGTGGGAGAAGTTACCAAGACGCGATGCTGCTCCAGAGGTGCCTTATGAGAAAAGGAGCCCACAGACATGGCAGGTGGGATGTATCCTGAGTGTATCTTTTCCCAGGCCAACAAGGAAAGGGACAAGAGAGGACCTGGCCTGGCAGGAGCCGTGGCTGTGAAGGAACACGCTGGCAAATTGTGATTAGAGAAGATCTAATCGCAATTAGCCCTTCCATCAGCCCCTGGAAGCAGGAGCACTCTCCCCCCAAGGAAGCCAAAGGAAGAGATAATTTTCCTATCTTTAAAATAATTTTACAACATTCCAGAAACAAGTGCCAGGATATTAATTATTTTATCAATGTTAACATCTTTATTTCCGCAGTTCCATGTTTGAAATGCATCGAATTTATGGGCTTCGGAAACAAGACTGCCACTGGGTGGTCTTAAGAGCAGAGACAGTGAATTCATATAGGGAAAACTGAAGTATTTTTTCTGAGATTTTGACTAGAGCTACAAGCAACATTACCCTTGAAAGAGCTGAGAGGTACCACACTGGTTCCAACCACTGTGCTAGGAGCTGCAAAATACATGGTAAGAGATATTCTGTGCCCTGACGTTTTCAGCAGAAGGCTTAGATGTGAGACCTGAGTTGCAACCTCAACCGCAGGCCAGTTTTACTCATTTCTCTGTTCAGTGTCCCAATGACTAGGTCATGTTATATCTACCATGTATCATAACACTGAGTTTTATTTGCTCGTTGTCTACTGTCATGCTACGGTCATAGATTTTAGTCCACATTTAGCTATATATATCTCTAGCGTAGCCCTTAAATGAGTCTTTTCTAAACGACTGCAGTATGCTGTTTGCCATTCCTGAGCTTGATGGCAGTTGTGCAGTCTATCTATGAAGTATATAAATTTTCTTCATGTGGAAAAAAAAAAAAGAGATGCATCTCTATCCCTGCAGTCCAACTGAACTCTCTAATTCTTACTTATTAATTTTATGCTTTTCTTCATCAAGCTATTGTCCTATATTAAAATAATGTGAAAATAGCTTTACATGTCCCATGATTTATTTATAATTGCATTCACCCCATATTTTAACAATCTTTGACAACTTCCTTACATTCCTGGGATTAGTTTATATATTGCTTTGTCTTATGTTAATATTTGCAGTCCTTTCCGTTACGTCAATTAACTGTGAGGGCATCTATCTAGACAGAGTGTACTCAAGTATAATAAAGGAAAGAAAAATACTTCAAGATGCTAACAAATTATAACCATGCCCAGATATAAACCAGATGTATGAGTGATAAACATAGAGATACAGAATTGTCACCACCCTTCAAAATCACAATTTAAAATGTCTCCACCTTTGACCTGTGGCAATAAGCTTTACTAGGGCATAACAGAGATGGAAATCTAGTCCTGTGTTTTCTTATTGAATTTGCCAACAGTTGTTTTCATTATTTTTTCTTTTGCTGCTTCTTTGGTAGCAGTATTAGGACTATCTCCCACCCTACCCTTAAAAACACTGACAGGAATGGGAGAAAAGAACTGGCTAATGGAGCTGCGGTTCCCGTTAACAATGCTCAACACAAACATGTGCTTCGGGTTATGAAATGGAGAAACGCTCACACTGCCACACAGCCTTTTTCCTTCACTCTCTCTTTCACAGCTGTGTTTAGTGCTGGAGAATATGTGTGTTAATATAAACCAAGAGCACACACTGGCCAAATGCATTATCTCCGTGCTTTCTAGCAACTGCACAGTTCTTGAACAAACCTCCAACTCTGAAGAACTGTTAGTTTCTAAAGTTAAATTTTTCTCTCTTTGATTTAATAGCAGTGGAAGTACATTGACGTATTCAGCCCAAGTAAGGTACATACAATTAAGTAGAAGAGAATATTTTTTCTTTTCAATCTCTGGGAAACAGTTCTTACAAAACGTGGCATCAGGCAATATTGCCTGTATTTCAGTTTTACTATAACTGTAAAATGAAGGCAAATTCCTTCAATCAAGATTGATTGGTGTTTTGTTTTGTTTTGTATCTATTTGTTTGTTTGTTTGCTTGTTCTTTTACTAGATGCACTTTAGCACAGTGTTTTTCATCCTAGGGACCCTCACGCCCCCCGTGTGTTCCTCGCGCTCTATGGAAAAAAACCATAAGGGTCTAGAGAGAGCAACTAAGGAAAGCACAGCCGGCACTCAGAGGGCTTTACTTCACTGTGCAGACTTCTGGTGTAATCCTTTGGGTTGAAGACAAAAAAGATGTCCAAGTTTTAGTTCAAGAAAGAAAGATAACCAGAAGTACGGAGGCCTGGGCTGAACAGACTGGAGTTCACTGTCTTCCTTTCCGACCTTTCAGACTATGAGACTTGGCTGTGCCTCATGTGAACTTGGACCAAATTTCAAGCATAGCATTTCATACTTTTACAAGGAGAGCATGAGAGATTGACTCATCTAGCATTGGTTTCCTCAAAAGTGAGAAAACAATAAAAACATCGAGGTTATTTTTTAAAAAAATCAGCACTTAACAATGCTATAGTCTGGTTGCGCTTTTGGATACATCTGTGAAGGATCAGGATAAATAAGAAGTATGAAAGGAAAAAAAATTCTGTGAGTTGAGGAAAGCGTGGTTAATGCACGTGATTCACCCGCTGCTAAAAATACTTTTAATGTAGTATAAAGATAATTCCTCCCAGGTAAAAGAGCCGAGAACAATTTTACTTTACAAAATTGATGTTGGATCAACCGTTTGATTAACTATCTCAAAAGAGTCAATGCACCTCAATCTCTGGGATTCTGAAGAAATTGAATACAAATATCAATCTAACAGTGTCCGAGTTTTACGAGCAATGAAGAGAAACAAATTGTTGATAATAGGCAAGGAGAGTCGCTAAGTATCCAAGCATGTGAGAAATTTGCTTGATATGCCTATGATAGGCACAAAGTTCACAATTATCTATTCCTAATGCAAAATCAAGATTGCCTGTAGGCCTTAAAAAATATCTTCTTTCTTGTAGGATATTCAAGAAGAACAGATTGTTTCAGTAAATGAAAAGATGTGGGTGTGAATCCACCAAATCTGATGAAAACACTGAACATGGACTGCATGGCTTCTGGATTAATGTTTCAGCTTCTAGGTAATAGGCTCAAAGATATTAACAGTCATATTCACATTTAAAGGAGGTAACTTCTTTCGGACATATTAAGTACCTAAAGGCCAGACGGGATTTCGGTCCCTGTGTTTGGGGGGGTTAGTACATAAATCCAGCAGAGTGAAAGAAAAGATTTCAGATGCACAACTGCTTTGAACATTTCTCACTGACGTGTTTAAATATCCCGTCGCTCAGAGGGCTGGCTGTTGCACCCTGTTTTATTTACTAGTGTAGACATCACCATAGTGCCTGGTGCCTGTAAGTCTGGACAGAACGGAGAATTTAAGTTGGAGCTCCTGAACTGAATCTAGATGCTGTCAGCATCAAGAGGCTGCCAAAGCAGGCATTGCATATCAAAGACAGGATCAGCTGCAATTAAAAAAAAAAAAGCTACAACTTTTAATCCTTTGAAGGATGGCTGTATCATTTCACCCAGTATAGACTGCACATATCTATTGTTCAGAGGATATTATGTAAACTGCCAAAATCTCTGAAACACTGGGGATAGTTAAATGTGTAAACAGAAATAATTCTATATTTAAACATTATAGTTCTTCTGGTTGTTAAGCTATCATTAGAACAGGATGGAAGCTGGTTTACAAGCTTCACTGTTGTATTTCTACACTGTGGGTGGTAGAAGCAAAGCCATTTTAAGACAATAAAATTTCTTTGTCAAATATGCTGCAGATGACTGTTTATACATAACAAGAGTTGCCTCTCACCTTCTGAACCTTTAGGATACAGCATGGACGAAATGGATATGTTGTTTTTAGTTGTTGTAGCAGCCTGGAAAGTGAGGACTTGAATCTGCTGACATGGCTGTGGTTATTTGCCAGTTCTTTCCCTCTACTGGAGAATTATCCCTACTTTTTCTCCCTACTAAGTAAGACATGCTGAGAGATTTTGCCTTGAATGCTACAGAGGGAGAGGAGGAAACGTTAGAGCCCTGCATGCACATGCAGGTGCTCTGCTGTTTGAAAATAATCTTCAGTCAATGAGAGAACTTTTTTTTTTCACTCCATAAAAGGGTTTAAAAGCCTACTGAAAATGCTGTTAGTGTGATGTCAATACTTAGCACGTTTCTGGCGTTCCTCAATAAATGTGATATTTACCATAGAATTTGCACTTTCAGCGAAAGCAAAATTGATTAGTAAGAGGTTGGTGGTTCAACGTCTAAGCAATAGGCTGGGACCTGTTAAAAGACAGGCAACCCAGATCCACTGAAGGATTCAAGCATCTTATTGCCATTTGAAAGAGTTGATTTTTCAAGGGACTTAGACAAACACCTCTATGGATTAGGGCCAATGTACCTGCACAGTCAGGTGCAGCACTGCCTTAGGTGTCTGGTGAGAGGGAACTGAACCTCAGACTCACAGAGATACACCACCTTGCCACACAACGCTTGAAGAGGGAGTTCCCTCCTCAAGGACCATGCAGTAAAAGAGAAAGACCAGCAGAAAGCCAGCTCAAACGTGCCACCCAAGAGGCAATAGCGATACACAGTGACATTGCCTTGATTCCCTGCCTGCTCTGCAGTGACAGTTATCAGCCAAAAGGAAATCAAAGTAGGCAAATTGCTCCTGAGGGAAGTCACTTGCAATAAAGTTTTGAAAGAACAGGCTAGGGTGTTTAATTTAGACCATGCTATCAACCTGCCACTTTACTGTTTAATAGCCTGGTCGTTGGAGTTCTCATACAGCAAGAGCCACAGACTTGAGATGTTCCTGACCAAATCCTGGAACGTGCACTAACATTTAAGGGCTACTGTGAGCGGGAGGATATGCTGCCTTGTTGGGCGGACGGCTCTGAGGGAAGGGGTGCATGATTCATAACGTCAGAAGAAGAATAGGTAAGGGGCCACTCACATGGGACCTTCTGCTCCCAGGTTTCTCTCTGCTTTTATCTTCCGACATTCCCTCCAGGCTACTGTATAATGTTAAACACCAATAATAATTAATTATAAAGGATCTTGGGAAATTTTGGTTATTGCTGAGTCTAACTGATGGATCCAATGAGGAAACACAAAAATTCTTCTTTTGTAGTTATTGCTCCATGAAAAATAAGGAATTAAGTTTAATTTGAAGGGAAAACTAAGGCAAATTCCTGGTCTATAATGTATTTTTCTTATATACATAATTCTGCTTTGTTAGTATGAAGAGTATTATTCAAGCAGTGCACTATTTAACATAGTATTTACAATCAATTTCAATTCATTTCAAGGCCTCTTTATTTTTGACAGTTTTAAATATCTGACATAACTCCAATTTAGACCCCAGCCTAGCAGATTCAGTGCTTAGGAGGTTTCTGTGAACTCTCCAAGCCTGTTTATGAAAAGAAAATATGCATTTCACAGCTGTATCTAAGGTAACATAAATTCCACAATTTTAAGATTTTTTAAGAGCTAGGATTTGAAGAAAGAACATTAGCTCGCTTCCTAATGCATATCCTATTCATAATCTTGCTAAATCAAGACACCGTTCTCCCTACTAATAATCCACAGCTACATTTTTTGCAAAGTTTTAGTCTTTTGCTTATATCTAGATTTTTCTGAAAAGTCAGATGAAGTAGGCAATTAGGGCAAAGCTAATTTGTTTACAGAAATTAAATATGCATGTAAATTCAAGTATACTTGAGTTAATATGTACAGGTAAATGAAGCTTTTTTTAAGTTTTCATCTTTGTCATGACGCATTTTTAGTTGACTCAGATTGATCGAATCATTTGTCAACAATCCATCACCTTAATTTATATTTATTAAATTCATTATCTCCTAAAGTTCAGCACATGTAAGATCAGATTGTTCTCAATTTAAGACTGAATTTTAATTTTTTGAGCACATTTGAAAGAAAAGTAAATGATATTAAATCACTGAAAGTTGCTTAGTTCCCTTAAAGAATTTATAAAATGTAACTTAATCTTTATAATAACCACTTTCAGTGGCAGAAAAACCTGTCAGCAAGTTTTCAGTTACTAGGTACAGAAAGATCTACTTCTCTAGGGGAGAATCCTCAACATTCCCATTCATTTAAGACTGACAGAATTATATTTTTAATAGATTCTGAGTGCTTTTATCAAACAAAAAGTAGGAATGAAAACTTAGTGATCAAGTGCTAATCTATCAGATGGTAATTTGTTGCACTGTGCGGTGTACAAACTGGTCAATTAGATGGAAGAACATCATTTCTATTTTTCCGTTAATCTGTACCTAATCTGATATATCGTAAAGCTAACGTCAACATTATCAGATTCAAATTAGGCTCGGCTGTAAAGGCCATGCAAAGGTCATGTAAAGCTATTTTTTTCTGACAGTCAAAGATGCTAAGCCAAACATATCTATGGACCTTTCAGGATAAATAAGGAGAAATTGCTTTTAGTGAATTTATATATCTGGCGTTAACTCATAACTGAACAGGCTTCTTGGGTTAAGGTTTCTGAAGTCTACCTGTGTTGCATTAATTGCCTACACCTAGTTTTGAATCTAGGCAATGATCGTCACTCACTGGACTAAAGTGTTTTAGCCAGTCTGATAAACAGGGAAGACTCACTCTGATGGATAATCAGCATGTGAGAGAAGAAAATAGGAAAATCTGATGTAACGGAAAGATGCATAGGCTTGGAAAGACTGTGATACGAAGGTGTTTAATTTCAAGGGGAGACTAGAAGACCTCACTAAAGCAATACAGTTTCAGATAATAAACGTTTGCATGTTTCCTTATGGTTCCAGCACTTATCACCAGGACACAAAGTTGTCAAAGTCTGAAGTAGGACAACAAATAGAGCTCCCGAGATTTCAATTCTGTTCCTGCTAGCTGTGCCGAGGACCTGCTCTAGCAGCTTGGGCCAGTCACTTGATCCTTCTTCCAGACAAAGTTTGCTGAGCAGCAGTCAGATCGCTTTAAATCGGTGCTTAACAAATCTTTAAAAGACCATGTCAGGGTTTCGTAGGTGGAACGGCAGCAAGTTCTATGTTAAAATACAGGCTGCTAGGCCTCTGCTTCCCCACGAAGACTTTGTCTGTTTAGTCTATTTAGCTTATATGCCCTTGAGGAAGAGAAGTTGTCTGTATATAGTGTCTAGAGCAATGATAGCCTAATCCAGCTGTACTACCATGCATAGTTTTAACTAAAGGAATGGTCTCAGTGAGACCGTTTGCAGATTCAGTTGCAGAACGCTAAACATGAGCACAAATGTTTATGGGACTTGAGCCCCCAAAAGCCTGCAAAGGCAATATAATATGAACAAAATTTTGAACTGCTGTACTAAGGTTAGCTGAGAGTTAATTCTGTCTTAAAGGAAAGATGAAAATAGGTTTTATAATGAATTAAAAATCAAATCTATTTTGAATTATTAATGATATCAGTGTTTATTAAGCCGTAGGTTCATGGTACTACAGAAGTGTACCACAGTTTTTGAATGTGTTTGCTTTTGTGTTACTCAAGTACTTAACAAGGAGCTGTTGAGCACCACTCTCAATGTGCAGCTTTAGTAAATCCCATTAGGATCGAGACACCAGGCCTCTCAGTTCACACAGGTCAAGCCATCTTAAAAAATGGAGTCTGTGTGGGGTTCATCACTATTTTTTATTTCCTTACATAGCCAGTCACTGACTAGTCGTAGGCAACTTAGCTCAATGTTATTTTCCACTTGCTTTGGTTTGACTCAGCCACTATCCTCAAAATGTTTTTCTCCCGAAACAAAGGTGATTCTGAAGCACAGAGCATTTATGGTAAAGTTGTTCTGTCTTTGGCTGCTGCCACTTAGTTATACATCCATTTTAGGAAAGTGTTCTTCATCATTTTGACAAGATAAGCTTCCATTTAAGACAGAATTATGATCTTGTGCATTTTCGCATTTCCCAGAATAAAATCCCTTGATAAGCCTTTATCAGGAGAGGCGTCGCTGAGCTGCTTGTGAGCTGGGCACAAGGCGCTGGAGGCTGTGAGTGATGAGACCACGAGGTGAGAAGCGTGGCACTGCAGCTAGCAGGGCGCTTGCACGTAGAGATCGTTCAGTGCATGTCAGAGGCGAAAACAAATGCTGTGCTGAGAAATATAAACCAAATTTCCTTTTGTTGGCTGAGGAAAGGAAGAAGAGAGAGGGGGAATACTGTAGGTTGAGTCTGAAGTGAGTTTTCCACAATAAGACGACTGTAGGAGCTAGTATAAGCTCCCTGAGGGTGAAATTCACTCTTCTGTACCAGGATAGCACATGAGTACTGTTGCATTTGAGATCTCTTCTGAACGCTTTAGGGCAGCTACAGCACTGCTTGTACAATCCACTGGCTAGTAGCCCTCGCTTCCCTATCTGTGCCTGATTTAGTGCTGAATCCCGTGTGTTTGATGGCCACCAGGCAAGGTAGGAAAATCAGTACATTAAGAACTAGGAAAATATACGCTCTGCAGCTTGAGCCAAATACTGAATCTTTATTTGCTGAGCTGTAATCTATATCCTCTGTGCGCCATGAACTGGTGGCAGTGCATAACTTGCGTTCTCAGTAGGCCATGTTACCTTTTGAAAGACTGGAAAAAATAATGGAGGAAGTGCAGCTAGAAAACCCAGAAATGTGAAGGCAGAGCAGCAGGGAAAAGTGAAAGAAACTGTGTATCTTTCATTAAGGAAATGCACAGGACTGTTAACCTCTTGCAGCCGTAAAACCCCAGTTGGAATCTGCTGTGTGGGCTCAGAGTGAAAGAGGGAAGAATTTGGTCAAATACTTGTTTTTGTATTTATTTTTCATTGCAGTGAGCCTTAGAGAAGACATATTTTCTCTTGTAAAGAAAAAAAATTAAAGAATGATTTAGCAGTTCTCTTTATTTACCCTTTCCAAATATTACTGTTTAAAAACAAACCACACATTAGGGACAGTTTCTGTGGCCACCTCCTGAGTGAACATGAAAACCTCCTTGGGCCTGATTCAGAAACCATAAATGATAATTCTTAACAGCAGCATTTCTATTGCTATTGCGGAGACATTCCTCAGCCTGAATAAGGAGATAGAACCAACATCTGCACTCTCCGTTTCGTTTGCAACATAAGAACATACTGTATAATCTAAGCTCTAGCACAAACCTCTAAATTAGCTTGAAAAATATGCCAGACTGGATATTCATTCAGCTGCCCCCTCAGCAGTTATAATTCATGACCTAGTCTCTCTGTGAAGGTTAATGGATGTTTTAAATTCTTTTAGCACCAAACCTGCAATTTGAGGAATAAATGCTAGTGGGTGGGATCACTCTTAATGCTTCCTTCCTCCTCCCAAGGTGTTAACGTATCTCTACCTACAGGTTCACCTGATGTCTTTATTTCTGAATTTTCTTGTTTCATCTCTTCCTCCTCAATTGTGTAGCCTGCCATCCTCTCGGCATTTACTTTGAATTTATTATGTAATTGAAGGGATGGTTTCGTGTTTTATAGCTGCTGTCTGCCCTCCCCTTCTTTTTTTCAAAGACAGCTCAATTCCAGAATGCAGGTGTGTGGTTTTTATTTGCCTTACCTCCATTTTCACTGTAAGATAAATGAGAGAGCCACTTAGTGAGGTTTTACAGGTAGAAGAGTAGTTGCTAAAAAGGGATGACAAATACTTTAAATTCATTGCCTTATTATTTAATGTCACAGCAGCACTTAGCAGCGCCAGCTGACATCAAGACATCATTGATCTTGTAAATATATGTGTTCTTTATTGGTGTGAAAATATCTTTTGTCATGGCGAATCACCTGTTTTGAACTAAAAAGTTTAAGGCCCTTTTACTCTAATATTAAGGTGTTGGCAAGTAATAATACTAAGCGATTTGTATGGTTACTATCTTCGCTATCCTAGTCTAACTTATTTTCTGTACGTATACTCTGCTGTTCAGATCTATGTTTTAGTGATTTCTTATACCCTGTGCATAAAGAAGCAAAGAGTAAATTGCATCAGTGTAGAATTCAAGATACGTCTTCCCTGGGGAGACGATGGAGGTTGTAGTATCGTATTCTTTTTTCTTAGCTTTCTTCCAGGCCTTACCCTTTTTTTTTTTTTTTTTTTTAACATAGTGATTCAACTAGAAGTATCCTTAAAGTGCACCCAGACTGGCAAACCTGTAGGGCACCCTTATGGCAAAAGGAAGTAAGTTCGGTCATCTCAGCAGATCCAGCCTAAAGGAAGAGGGATATCCTATTTCCTACAGAAGTGATCTAACCTTACATTGCTAAAAAAAAGAGCCAAAACTATTGCTTCCTTCTTCTTCACGTATAGTTTTAAGGGAAATGCTGCTGCTGTTGTACTCTCTTTTGAACTCAGTGTTACTGGTGCATAGTGCATAATTTACTTTGTGTACTCCTACTGGTTTGACCTGTTTGGGAAACACATGCATAAGGGCAAGTACTTAAGCAGTTAGACAGGATTTTCAGCTCCACCATAATGCATATTAGTAACTTAAGTTATTTTGAGGAAAGGAAGAGGTCTGTTTCTTAAATGATTTAAGCTTAATTTATTCTCAAGATACCTCATACCTCTGAAGGCATAAACTGTGGCCACTCTTCTCAGTAGTCTGGTGATCCCTTAAATGCCATCATTAAACTTCTCGTTGCTGAAATTCAGCTAGCCACTCTGTCTGACTACACCAGTTAATGTAGTGCCAGGAAATAACATCTCCAGTAGTGTCCATAACTGCCACAGTGCCGTTGGGAGTTTTTATTACAGAATTCCGAAATATTTTTGCATGTGTGGTAGCATTTTAGAAACTGAGTTTAATATCAACCCCCTCCCCCCCCCCCCGCATGTTGCAGAAATACAGGTTTGTTGTGTAAATTAAGTCAAACTTGCAGTAAGGAATTAAAGCCCTTTGTCATAGAAGTCTAGTCATTTGTCTCAATTTTTATATATATGTTGCCTCATAATTTCTCCAGAGCGTTTGTTATTCCTAATGCCATATACTTAGAGGCTGTTCTGAGTAGGAGATGTGATTTTCAGAGGTCTTGGGACTGCTAGAGTGATGTAAATAAGCCTAATTTACTGGATACTTATTTCACATTTTCTGAAAATTTTTACACTTTAAATTGTTCATCAAAGTCACTAGACTTTGTTGAAGAAACTTCCAAAATTTGCTATGATTCTATTTTGTATTAAAACATCTAGGTTATACACTTGAGAAATTTGGGGTATTTTCCTTCTGATTCCTTTCATTACTAGGCTTCATATAGTGATTGGGACATTTAAAAGGGTAAGAATAGCGGACACTAAATTTTTTTTAGGGATTAAGATATCAATTAGAGATGGATAAGCAATAATTGGAAACACCTTCTCAGGCTGAGAATGAATGCTGTATCTACTCTGCAGCCGTTAAGGCTTTGCTGACAAACTTATCTCTGGCTGATGTAGCCTTTTTTAAATATGCATTTTCTGGCCTAGCAAACCATCATGTTAATTAGCTTACGGTTTAAGGCTGAAAAAATAGCATATTGTTTTTGTGAACAAGAACCAAAGTAATTGAATTAAAAATAAGAGAGTTTTCAAACACTGAATTATTCTAAATACTGTGCGGGGAGAATGATGCAGGGCTCATTTTGACTACCCAGAGAGAATTAAAACAGAGAACTTTACTCTCTGTGATGTTGATTATTTGGAGCTGGGGAATCCCAGTTGAAAGGATATAGCTGCAATTTTATGCGATTAGCCTGCCGTATCAAGTCATTGGATGATTGTAGACCTTGCAAGACACTGCTCTTATGGGTGTTGATATGCACTGGCCTCTGGGAGCACTGGTTGAAGAGGAATGATGAGAGTAAAAAAGATTCGGATAAAGTTAGAGACAACCAGGGCAAATATATGCAGATTTTCTCATTTTAGCACGAAAGAAATCTAGCTCTGGTGGAATGGAATCTGGCTGTAATACGCTGAAAAGCTACTTATCAGAACTCCCTCTGGTGTATGCAACAAACGCATGGAACAAGCTTGGGGCTTAACCGGTCTGCTCAAGTTCCTATGACAGGTTCATTATTTTCTGCGTTAGAGAGAGAATGTGAAGATCAAAAGCTCAGTTCTGATTAGCTGGCAAATGTGCAGCACTGTCGTACAGAGCATGCATTCGTGTATAACTGCTTTGTTGTATTTGGAAATCAATTTGTTTCATTCCTGTCGAGGAAGAACTGTAGTATCGTTTCGCAAGAATGAAAGGCCTCGGTTTAATTGCCGGTCGTATGACTCCAAACTGTTTGTCTCTCCTACCTCCCACAAAGCGTGAGGACTCCACTGCTGTACTCTTGTCGTATCTGGAGGTTACACCAATACGATTCACAGATATTAGCTCCATCTGCACCATTATCTGCTAATGGAACAATGCAGAGTTCATTAGAAGAGATAATTAATTTGGTCATCTACATACAGATCACGGTAAGGCCCACTAATATTGTTAAGTACTCACAGCTCTAGCTCAAGCAAGTTGAAACTTCGGTTGCTATTTACAATCCAAATTTTACCATTATTTATGCTACACTGTAAAAAGTAATATTAATTCCCTCTGCAGTCCAGGGGATTTATCTTGACAAAGTGTTTTTAAGGATCTAGGCCCAACTGATTATATGTTTTTATTTGTGTAACACATCATGAATTGCCCACAGTCAATCCATGAGCATGAATCTAGATCAAAATCATCGTTCAAACTGTTCAGTGTTAAAGAACTTCTGATAATTAGGCACTATGTCTTGCTATTATTTACTTTACCAGAGCAATGCAACCGAGACAGCAGATTCCACTAAAAACTGAAATCAGAGTTTGGCCTGACTTCATAACAAGGTTTCACAGCATTTTTTCACTCAAACAAATAAATCATTTGAATTCCAGCATGATCGTCTGTCATGGTAAATTTTACTGTGTAACAGACTCTTAGTGGCCACTTGAGATAACAGTTGCTTAATTCAAATGAACAGTGATCAAAAGTTTCATCTTAACATTTCACCTCAGAAGACAAGTCAATGTATTCCTATTTGCATTCACGTCCTGCCATTCTCATTGCAGTTTTGGTTATAGAACATTAGCTGTTAATATAATATATTATATTAAATGCTCTAACATGAAAACTATTCCTCATAAGTACAGACTTTGTATGTACGGGTTGTAGGAATTTAATTCTTTAAGCTGATATGGATAATTAGCTGCTGGAGTGCAAAATGCGATTCAGCCTGTTTTCATGTAACTCAGAATTGAAAATGAGTGTATGTCAAGTTTTTCATATTTTTCTTCTATTTACAGACAGACATACACACACATATACACACGCTTTCATCCACACGTTTCTATAAAAAAGAAAGCTACCTCTGAAACTGTCTGCAGCTTTTAGGAAGCTGCCTACCGTAGCTAATGGTCACGGATATCCTTTTTGTCTTTCGATGAAGGTATCAACAGACCTTACAAAAGCAGGACCTTTGGCAAAAGCAGGATCTAACAAAAGCAGGATCTAGTTGGCAAATCTGACAACTAATTGTAGTTCACAGTCACGTGAGAAACAATGTTGATTGAAATACCCAGCAACTAATAATCCTAATTTAGCCTTATGGACAGGACTCTAAATTGCTGATGGTCTTAAGCTGGGAAACTACAAAAAGAAAAGGTCATTTAGTATTTTCCACGTCTTATAAGCCACATCTTATAAGCTAATGAGATATTCTGAAATTGAGGGAAAGGAATAACCCCTCCAACAACACCTCACCTCTAAAAAAAAGAATAAATGAGTATATATACTGTTATGATACTAGTGATCAGAGAATTCACTTTGGATGTCCGTAATCAGGTTGAAGTTTTATTTCTAGTAAGGAAGGCAATTGTCCTATTGATTGAGTTATTTTGGTTTTCAGTTCCTCATGTCCTGGACTACTTTCCCAGTTTCCCTTTTTTTTGATGGAGAAAAGTTTAATTTACAATATGTGTATCAATTTGTACTTCTACCCCACCTCACCCCCAACTTATATAACCTAATGCCGTAAGGATGCCTCAAGTATTGTACTCTGATTCTTTATTTTTCTCTTAATTCTGATACTCTATATATTATTTGAGGTTTCTCTGCATTCTATTCCAGTTTCCTCTTCTTTCACATTTGTCAGCTCTTACTGTTGTGCTTTACACCAGGTAGTCATCCTTCACTTTTCAGATGCGTGCAAACATCTGGAGAAACTTTCTCAGGCCGAAACTTTCCCCTTCTCACCAAGCCAGTTTCCTGGTGGAATGATTTCTGCTCTGGTCTCATCAACTCAGCTGTCAAACGCCAGCCCTCACAATGCATCGACCTTCTCAAAAGCCTCCTTTAATACTGAACTCTGCCACAATTTATTCACCTCTGTGTAGAACAATGTTGTGGGCTGCAACTCAAGGAACACTGGAAAAAAAAGATAAAAAGAAAAAAAGAAAAAAAGGAATAAGATATATTATACATATATATTATACACACACACACACACACATACACACCCTTTTTCTTTCCATTTTATGCAAAAATAAGGACTTATTATGTATTATGAATGCAAATCATATTTTTGTAGAGACTTATCACAAGTTCAGATCAGAAGACTAAAAAGAAACTTAATGAATTAACTTTTTGCAAGTCCTTCACATATTGTGAAATTTATTATTAAAATTTTAGGCAGTGCTATTATTTACTCTCCCTTCTCTTTATTTATGATACATACAGAAGTCTATAAAAGATTTATAATTAAATTATTAACTGACTGAAATCAGTTATAAAAGTTCTCAGTAAGACTGAGCTTTTACCTATATTCTACCAGATTTAAGCAAGCTATCTTAAGAGTCTAGAATAAGAATTATGACTCTGTAATTGTTTGTAATATTCTAATTCTCTTCACTCTTGTTACAAGGGAGCATATAAGAGAAATACTGCTTATATATGAGAATACAGTGAGAATATCAGTAGCAACGGTTGGTCAGGTCAGATAAAAATAGATCATACAGCTTGATTTACCAGTAGCTTTCTAGAGTAGTTAATAGTATCTTAACAAGTTAATAAAAGGGTTACTCCACAAGAGTCTGCATTACTTTGCAGATGGGAACTTACCATATGCAACCATTCAGGTTCATATTTTTTTATCTTCTGTTCAGTTCTAAAGTTCTACCAGAAAATAAATTGTGTTGGTATGCTCAAAGGGCAAAGAAGAACAAGCCTGGTGTTTCTTATGAGCTATTTTAAAACAATTCAAATTTAATTTCTAATTTCAAAGTCCCGTTTCTTAATTCTGACTTTTACAAAGCTGAACTGCCCGCCATTCAACGCTTTATTGCAATTACTTTTTAAGTTGTGCAATAAACTGGTATTGCCATTATCTTTAATTATTATGGGCATAAATAAATTATCTCCATGTTGACATACATTAAATCTAAATATATAGTCAATGTAAATAGTACTTAATAAGTTAAGATATTAAAAGGAAGGTAAATTACATTTCAGGTTCACACTATGTTCATCACCAAAAGACTTCTTGGTAGTGACTGAAGAGATGCTGCACGTAAGACACGTTCTCACATGCTAGCTTTAGCTCAACAGCTCCTGAGATCCTGAACAGGGCCTTGAGAAAGCAACCAAGACTCGTGCGGACCCTGAGAAGCCTCTCCAAACAGGGTATGTCACAGAGGTCTCCCAGCGTCAGTAACGACAACACGGAGACATTCAACATTGTTAGTAGTTTTTCAATATCTTATATAACATTTAGTACAAAGAAATTAATCTGAGAGCAAAGTTAACAATTAATGTATTTGCTGAGTTCATAGTGAATCAAATCGTGGCACCAAAGACTTTTGTGTTCTCTCTATTTTCCAATGAATTTCTTCTGTAGATCTTTACTGAAGCAGTACCACAATCAGGTGCATAAAAAAAGTTATTCCTATGTCTGGTATTCTGAAAGCAACATGAAGGTGGCTTTTCACTTTCATTTTCTGTTACTGTTGTAATATATGTGCTATCTTCATAGATCCGAAACTTACACATTTTTGCTATGGACGTTTCATTTCTGCTGATCAGAATACCGACACAGATACATTTCAGTAGCTTGATAAGGGTAAATACCATCCACTTCTGTTGTACAGGATACAGAGTCAACGGCTTGTGTAATGGCAGTGATAATATTTCTATCCTTCTTATTCCTTTATATAGCCTTTCTGCTGAATATATTTGGTCTGGCACTCATGCATTAAATTTGGTCTCTCAAGGTCGATGGATCTGGACAAATACAACTGCAAGGGGAGTTACTATCCACTGTAAATCATAAATATCTTGAGAAAGGGGAGAAATGTGTCAAATTTGGGGTAGATATGAGTTATGGCACAATAGTCCTCATAAAATCAACTCCTTGAGAGTATGTTTTCTTTTATTAGTTTAGTGTAAACATGGCACTACCCACCTCTAATCTGGAATGCATTTTGTTATGTTTCAGTTTTATTGCTATTTTCGTCCACCAATAGGAAAAAAAAAAAGACATTTCCTCAGAGTCAAGCAATAAGAAAGGTATATCCATGTTAGTCATAGCCTCTAGCTGTACTGCAGCTGAAATTTATGATTGAAACCTATATAGTTATTTCCAACATTCCTTCCAGTATACCTAAGCTGTGCTTGGTAACTGCTGTAGTGTGGATGCAAAAATGCAGGTTACAACTGGAGCTGAACCAATTTGGGAAGCAACTCTATGAATTTATTAGTGTGCTGAACCATATACTGCTGCCATAATTGAGCTTTTTACCTCAATTTGCTAGATTAAAGCTGTCTGAAATGTGCTAGATACACTGATTTCGTGTCCCTCGGTTGCACTGTTAAGATCCTCTCATCACCCTCCTTCCCACAAACTGCATTCTGTACTGGGTAAGAAAATATGCAAGAAAAAAATCGGATTCTGTTCTACTCTCTGTCCTTGAGAAAAATGTTACATCTACTAATGCTTGTGAGGTTTTTATTATATTTCTTATGGACAATAGAGAGATTTTTCCTAGTTTAGAAGCTTTCACTGTAGGTGGTATGGCTTACAGGGAGAATAGGAGATACTGCTTTTTGGCTACGCTCCATTATACGGATGGAAAAAAGTTATAAGGTAGGTCCACACACAATTTAGCTAAATAGTTAACATAGATTCCATTGCCAAAGCATGTGAGGACCACCAGAAGATGCTCTACTGTCAGCATCTATGCAATATGGAAAAGTATCATTCCCTTAAACTTTCATACGAAATCACATCTCATGAATGCCAATCTATTTTCCTCTCTTTTAGCCAGTCATTTCTCCACCCACCATCCGTGAGGGATAAAACATACAACAAATGCACTCAAATGTAAAAAAGGAGAATCTCAATAATCTGCATAAACTGTCCTATCATGTCTCAAATTACACATTTAAACACACAAATATGAGTTATAACTGACATTTGTTTCATATTAGTAAAATAAGGTGATTATGATTATTATTTCTACTTTGTATAAAAACTCACCAACCTTACAAGCTAGGAAAAGAACCACTAAGACTCTCCATTATATCTTTCCTTTAGTGATGCTGTAACCATTTTTGGTTTTGTGACGTTTTTTCTTTGAAAAATAAAAAACTTCAAAGATTTCCCTCTAAATTAATTTTTTTCTTTTTGTTCCATTTATTTACCCTGCTACCTGCATCATTCTGTTAATTAACCTTCACCAACCTTTTCCAAATCTCTTTTCTTAAATTTAAGCATGGAGTAAATGAATCATCCATAGACAACTTAAGGGACAGTTAACTAAAACAAAACCTTGAAATTGCTTTCTTTACAGAATTTCACACCGGAGTATCCAAGTGGACTTGAGATGTAAAGTATGTTTTATTATCATCTCTTTCAGCTGTGTTATTTGGATATAGTGTATTGTCCTGCTTTAGCAGCTGTTGTTTACACCTGAAACAAGGAAAAATCCAGGATCTCATCAGCAGTTTTTTCCCTCCGTCATCTTTTTGATTTTTCTTCTGACAAACCAGGCCTTTATAAATTAACTCAGCTGGTGCACATTTGACCCCAATTTTTGAATGCGCTCCCTGGGTCAAGTACTTTTGTGTATGAGAATAGAGTCACTCTTTCTGCCCCAAGGCAATCAGAATACTCACGCATTTAACTTACCATCAACACATTTTTAACCACAGATATTTTTCTACAGATTTCATCCAGACAAACATATCTCATGGTAAAGTTAAAGCTATTAAAGACAATTCCAGTTTCTTTTCTGGATTCTTACCTATACTAAAATGTATTTCTGAATGATAAAATAAAAGTAAACATCTATTACTTCATGCTACTTGATAGGTGAATATTTCAATAAATTTGTATAGAAGGTTATTTTGCTCTAGGAAATCCAGTCTAGAAATATCTTCTTTTTTTTTTTTTAATGATAGAACGATATTTTTTTCACATATTTGTACATGACAGGTTATCTCTCCCTGTCTCTCTTTGTCTCCTCAGTTCTGTCTGTTGCTGGGAGTTCTGCGTCCACAACCTAAGTGCCAACATATGGTTGCATTCTGTAACATGAACTCATAACTAAATCTATGAAGTCCATTCTTTAGTCTCCACCTTTGGGACATCAGTAGGTGGTAATCTTTGCAACCTGGATGTGATATCACCATTGTGGCATTTTCATTGACACAGCTCTGCTATGGAGACCCCTTGCTCCCAGTATAATTCCTGAAAAATTAGCCTCTCATTACAAAACATTAAATCTCTTGTCACTCAACCCTATAACTTAGTGGAAGTGTTGGATATGCGGTGGGGGTAAAAAACGCCCCTAAGGATTAAACTTGGCACTTCCCCATTTGGCAATACAGGCTCTGAATGGGTGGTCCCTCTGAAGCTCCTTTCAATACCAGGTTCGTGGGCAACTAAACAGCAGCTATAGAGATGATTAAAAAGCCTTAATTTAATAAACCCAACATTTTATGAGTTTTAAAATGCTAACTATATAATTCTTATGTTACGTCACATTGACAAGAGAAAAGATTGTCTTTAAAGAGAAAATAGTTTTTTATTTACTGTCATAAAATAACTTACAAAAGCTTTACTTCCTGGGTGGTTTGTCTTTTTTTAATTTAACTTTCTAGTGAATGTTCGACTTGCCCCTTTTTTTCTCCTTGTGGTGATTTAGCTTTGGTGAAATTCAGACAATGTGTTTCATATTTCTTATTTGCCAGGTGAGAATTTCAAGGCTGAAGGAAAGCAGTGGTTTTGGTTAACTTCTCCTATGAAAGCAATATATCCAGAATATTTGTCCCAGAAAAAGCATCCCAGAGAAATATGTTCAGCTGTAGAACGACTAAAGAGTTCAGTGATGTGATAAATGGGTTACCTTATCTAAGTACTGAATAATGTCAACTTGAATACGACAACTTCGGTATTCAGGCAAATTGCTGTCACATTTAGGTAGAGAAGAAAGTTCCCCATGGTGTGTAATGCTAAAAAAGGCAAAAGCCTCACAAAACACTGATGGATAATGTTCAATACTGAGAAATGATCGTATGTAATAATTACTTTATATACATTTATTTTAGAACGAAAATTCCCAAAAGAGCTTAAGTCATTTTAATAAATGTTTTTGTTTATCCAAGAAACATCTTTGTCCAAAACCCCCCCAAAATAGAATAATACTGATAATCAGTGATCTTTAACGTGATGATTAACAGAGCTATAAGACAACACATACAATACTTTGTTCTTGGCACAGTCAGGAGATGATATTTCAGGAGAGCACTTTTGAACAATCCTCAAAGGTTTTTCAGAAAAGCTAGTTAATGACATTACTGTCCCATTATTCAAAATGAACAATGGATTTGCTTAAGTAAATCAAAGATTATTAAAAATGGGACCATTGTTTTTGCATTTGGCTGATAAATTTTTAATGACAGTTTAACAAACCTGCCCTCTCACTTCAAAATTTGTGTTCAGCATATGTTATTTAAAATATATGTAAGCGTTCAATAAATCACTGCAGCAAATGGAAAATAATATCAATCCCAGTTTAAGTCAAATAATCAGAGGATCTGATAACTAGATGACCATGTCATGGCTGGATTAACTTTGACTATTGTGTTAGTGTTTAGATGCATCATTTATAAACATAAAGAAGAGATGTTTATTCACTTCAAAGGACATAAAATAACCTACTGAGCTACATTAACTATGGTTTGTTTATACTGCTTTTTGGAGTTGAAGGGCACTCTTTATCTTCACCTTATTTGTGGTTTAAATTAGAAGGTCATACAGCCCACTTTAAAAAAAAAAAAATCTGTATTTCTGGCTTCTGTTGCCTATTGGTAAGTCTAGCTTGAAATAGTATTTGGAAGACATTCATTCCCTAGAGGTATCATGATCATTTTTCAAGTGCAACCACTGTTCATTCTCTCTGGAGACCCTTTGATTCTCTTTCAGCCTATCAGCTACATATGTAAGGTACCTTTTCAAAGAAGTATGTATCAGTGAAATTCTTCTCCTGGCTTTTCACCTACTAATTGCTAGCAGGGAGCTAGTTCTCCTTTTTCAAACAAAGCCACAATTTTTGAATTTTCTCAGAGTTTAACTGTGGTTGTGGAGTCATGTAGTGCATAAATTGTGATCATGATAATGTGAAGCTTTCATCTTAGCTCAAAATGGCATCTGTCTGCTACAACATCTTTGAAATCTTGATTGATAAAGGATTTAGACCTGTTTTTAATTATCGTCTAATGTACTTGGCAAAGGTCAATATTTTGCATCGGGAAAAAGATCAGGCTATAATTCCTAGAGTTAATGCACTAAAAGCAGAGACTCCAGAATTTTGCTTAACTATGCCTTCCAATGTTAAAGAAAACATACATTTTTGAAACGAAGAGATTTATTATTTGTCTGAGAAATATGGAAGATTTTAAAGGGCTTGTGAAGTTTATAAACAGAAAGAATAATAGTTCGACAATCACACACATTTATTTACTAAATCAGGTTTTTAAAACAAAAGGAAACTCCAGATTGGTAAATATAACTTCATTTTTCTGCTCAGTGTTCCAGATTTGTTAATGACTCATCAGTCCCAATGTTAACGGAATTAGAGGAGCCCTACATTTAGGCACATTTTTCTGATAAAATGAACTTGGACAGATTCCACAATACAATAAAACCAATGAAGTTTGCAAATTCTGTGTTATTACTTCAACTGCTGCCAATTATATGAACCATGCAATTAAATCAGTGGTCTTATTATGATGTCGTATTTCAGGACATGACTAGCATCACAAGTTAGATACCTTCTTAATTCAACTTTCAGCGTATCTTGAAGACTGTAATGTGTATTTTTTCTTGATAAATGTGGGTATCAAATAACAGTACACGTCCTGTATGGATATTGAATGACAATAACATTTTAAAGAAACAACAAACGAGTTCTAAGTTTCTGAAACAGAAGTGGAGTTTTCAAATTGTCATAAAGTCATATATTGAGTTCATTTTGATAAACAAAATGTACAGAGGAATAATTTTAAGTCTGTAAGAGCAATATCTTGTGCTTTTAAAATGTTTCTTAAATACTGATGGTTAAGTGGATTGATAAAGTGACTCATACCTTGAATTCACAAGTTTCTGGTTTTATCTTTAATTAATATCTCTATATACTGAAAATTATCCAAAAACTGTGACTATCATATCCCCTTTCCTATTCCTCAAAAGTAAATAAATACGATCCAAAAGAACGTACAAACTAGTACGTCTTCCCAGTTTTAACAGAAAGTAAGGAATCATGTGATATAAAAAGTCAAGTATCTTCACTTCTGTAAGGATAATTTGTCCTGGTTTGAACAGAGGAATTTTGAGGGTTCAGTGTAATGAATGTTGTATCACCATTAAATTTTTTCTATAACCAAAAGGATCATTACAGCATGGAGTGCCTGGTAGAACAACTGCATACTCATCTTGGTGGGAAGCATGATGTCTTCACTCCAAGCCTTCAAACTGATTTGTGCAAGCTAGTATTGTCACTCAGGGACTATAGACTGTTTTATTTTTAGATGATTGCGGTAGGAATCTATTGGTTAAAAAGCTATATATGTGTGTCTATATGTATGTATGTGTGTGTGTGTGTGCGTGTGTGTGTTTGTGTGTGTGTGTGTAAGTTTTTCGTGAACCTTGAGAAAGCTAAGGCAACAAATATTTAATTTCTTAAGACGTTTTCATGAACAAAGGACAGAATTTTGCACATCCCGGAAATTAGCCAGTCTTTGTGATGTTTAATATTAGGTTGATAAAGTCATAGGTTTCTAAACTTAATTTAATTTATTTTTATTTTTTTGGCACAGGCTTCCAGAGTGACAGCCTCACACACTTCAATGATTTTTCTCCTTTAGCTTTTGATCATCTTTAATCCTTTTTGGGCAAGATCATGCAGAACACACCCATAAAATATTTTTTATTTACTTAAAATGTGGTATTAATTTTTTAAGCTTCTACAGAAGATGTCTTCATCTGACTGACAGTTTATTTGAAAACTGTTCTAACTACTTTATTAACAAACAGTGCTACTTACAGACCATGGCAATATGTTTTGCATTTTCATTCCCTATCTTTTTATTATTCAAACATGTAATGAAAACAGTATATGGGGCTAGCTTTTAAGTATTTATTTTTAACTACTGTTTATGTCTCCAAATTCATTCCTGATGTAAGATGTGCCTAGGAAGTAAATGAATACGGATGAGCTTGACCCATGTTCCTATATTTTCACATAATTTCTGCAAAAGACAATTGCCTGTTCTATTCTCTGTTTGAGAACTGTATCATATGTTAACTTCAAAAGAGGATTAAAGTGATGATACAGGGTTTTTTTTCTAACTCTAAATCAATTCTTTATGAAGTGAATATCAAAGCAACCAAAAGATAAATAACAGAAGATGAGCTTCTAAATCCAAGAAATAGCTGTTGTTCATACAGTTGTTTCATGGAACAAAGAAAGAAGAATGAAATCACTTCATTCATATATATATATGTGTGTGTGTGTGCATATGTATGTATGTATGTATTTATGCCATTAAATCCCAGAGGAGTTTGCAGAATTCCATAATCTCTGTGTGTCCCTTGCTCAAAAACACCTTTCTCAAAAGTCTAGCAGACCAGCAGCAAAGGATTTCTATTTCAGAAACAAGTCTGTTGTGCTGCAGTTAAAGGAAGAAGAATTCTCTACCCATGAACCGTTAGATTACATAAATTTTTTCCACATAATGTGCTCAAAAAGGATTGAAGACTGGGAGATGGCAGCCTAGTTAGAACAAAAGCAAAACCCAGGGAATTAGGAGCACGTATTCATCAGCTTTCACAGTGCCTTTCGGACTTCAGTTCCAAAGATACATTTGAAGATTCCCCTCTGTACTGCTTCTTAAATGTTGAAACATTTTCCATGAAGCATCATTCATTAGTCCAGCTTCCCCTAAGGTTAGCTCCTGCCATTTGAAATATATTCTGCTAATGCAAAGAAAAATGATCATTCAGATTGTGTGGTCTTCTGTAATCTCTGCTGTGAGGCCAATAAACCTGAAATAAGCAGTTTGCAAAAATGTACTGTAAAACTCTCCCCAAAGCCACTGGTGCCAGCTGAAAAATCATTTTTTAGTCTTTTACAGATAAAGCACAGCGCTTAAGGGATGAAAGGTTTAGTTTGTTCATTTTGTGCTAACGAAAGCTTGACTCTGATGGCAAATATTTTAACATTGGTCTAAGCAATAGAAAGACATTTGACACTTAAACTTCCATAATAGAGATCTTTCAGAGATGAACCAATTTTTTCTAATTCATCATAGGAAAATCATATAAAAAATAAATAGCTAATAAACTAACAATGAACAAAATATGCACATACTATCAGCATTTCTTCAGTATATTATGGAAGTAGAACCACTCCACAATTATCATAGGTTTGCACAACTCCTAAAAAGCAGTGTTTGGATATATTAAAGTCTGCTTGTGTCATGATGTCTTGCAATGTGGTCTAATTACAGCTTTCATAAACAAAACCATGGTTAATTCACATGAAATGTCCAACAGTTTATAGGCTTTGGCTTCAGTTTTACATTCTGAATGTGTAGGAGCTTTTAACAAAGTTCAATCCTGCTGCAATTCCCTACAATTATCTTATACTCCAGTATATACACTGACCTACATTCTGCAGTAAAATAGCTTCTGCTGGAGGACCCCACGTTTGTAGCATGTTCTGCCTTTTATGGGCACATCAGCAAAAAATTTTATGGGGCTTATGAGGAGAAACCAGAGCAGAGAGCTCCTGCATTGTATTTCCTTCTCTCTGTTTTTTCTGGGTTAGCTATGACAAATCAACACTTCTTTAAAGTTACTAATGTCCCTGGAGACGTTAGCTTTATGAATAGATATAGTTTATTAATACAGTCAAACCATCTCTTAACCATGAAGAAAGATAAATAAGGGTTCACAAGAGGAAAACGGCTTTTGAAACAGTTTCCCTTCCTACTGTGACTGCTATAATTTCCTTTTTATGATTTTTGTGATTCATATTTCTGTGTTACCTTTTTATATTTACCTAACAACTTCCTCCAGCCAGACATGCAGTAGAAAACTGATAAAAGACAAGGAAAGAATCTGGATGCTTTTGGAATACTTCCTACTGTATTTCACTAGGTAACTGTACAATGTTTTATACTGTTCTAAATTAGTAACATCGTAATGTTAAAAACAGTGCACTTCTACTCATTAAATGACATTGAAAACACAAGTAGAGAACGGTGTCTGAAGATTTGCCATCCCCTGGTATTTCTGCTCATCTCAGTTACCAGTAGCTTATTTCTATTAATAGAAAATATCTGGAAAAACCGTGTAGTAATAACTAACAAATGTAGATTTTCTTTTAGTTTCTGCTTACAAAGTAATTAGAATTCTTTCGAGTCATACAAAGTTATAGAGTGCTACATAAAAATATCCATCCTATTGCTCCGTTATCACAAAGGAATATGTTGCACACCTCACAAAGGACAACGAGTTTAATAATTTTGATGATATCACTGCAAATTTATCTCTGTGTAGGCAGCTGCTAATATTTGTCATCGATACAAGGACAAATATCACAAGGAAGACAAATGGGCAAATAAGATTAAAAAAAGAAAGGAAAATTAAAGAAGAGAATCGCTGGATGATACTTCTTTCCCTATGTCAGTTCAGTTTCTTTTATCTTTGTATGACTGCTCCTCCTACTGTTGACAAACAAGCAAATTTAACTAATTGTTTGATTTCTTTGAAATTCTTTCCAGTTAATGTAAGTCAGCTCATATTTACTATAATCTAAACAAGTGTAATTATGTATACATACATTTTTCTGAGTTCTATTCTTTTACAATTTTCACATTTCTTTATCCTTTCTCCCCATGACATGACTTTCTTACCACTGGATCTTATTTTTAGATTAATAACTAATGATTGAATAGCCTGAAGAAGATTTATACGCTATGCTACCTAACCGCAAAATAAGTTATAAATAAGCAAAAATAAGAAAAAAGGAAAGCAAATGAACAATGTCCTTCTTACCAAAAGAAGCTAAGCGATAGCGAAATAACAAAAGAGAGAGAAGGAACGTATCTTATGTCCCGAATGGTAACACAGATAGCTATGAGGTATTCGCAGAAGAAAATGCGCTATACAAGAAGATTGTGAACTCATTGAACCTGAAGAACAGGAGATGGGAAATTCTTTAAAAAAATACACGTTGTTAGTGAAAGTAAGATTTATTGGGGTAAAATGCATTATCCACAAATTATGCAAATTTCAGCCTGTGTAAGACAGCAGACTGGGATCATTAAAAGAGAATGGTTACGGACACTTGAAAGGAAACGCTGCGGAAAATGTCTAGTAATGCAAAAATGATAACAAATCAGATATGATAGAACTTTAGGGTATTTATATTAATTCAAGCACTGAGCATTGAAAGAATATATTTTGATGAATAGTGGATTACTTGAAACGATATTAAATAATGAAAATGTGATCATTTCTGCATTTAACATAGTGACTTTTCTTGTATCTTTTTATGCTAAGTTGAAGGAATGGTCTAGAATAAGACTAAGTCCCATTGGGGACTGAGTATTAGCTCAGGCTGCTTTGGAAAACTACAGACCAGATCCTGAGTAGGAAAATAGGTCGTAATCCTATAATTATGTATGATCACAACTTCTTTTTGCATGGAGTGGGAGTTCCAATTTATTTTAGTAATTTAAAATTTATGTTCTGATAGCACCTTGGGACTCTGTTACTGTCAACTAAGGAGCCAAAAAGCAAAATTTTCCAGTCCTCTTTCTGCTGTATTCTCATTAGTGTTCACAACTGACTGTCCATAGTTTACAGCAGGGAGGAGCAGAGACAGTGTGCCATTAAGAAAATAATTAACTTTTTTCCCCCTTTATGTCACACATGTCTTTAAAATGCATGAAGTGATGCTTTCAGCCACATGTAACCCCTTCAGCTTTCATGACCTCTCTATAGCTTTGAACAGAAAACAGTGCTTAGTTGATTTAAAGACTGTTAGAGGAAGATGGGGGAAAAGAAGAAAAAAGAACTACTGTAAGCATAACTCAAAAATTCTTGACAAACTGGGTAGTTTAATGATTCTGTGGTTTCAGCAGACGACTCCAGTAAAAAGCTTTGTCAGAAGAATGTTGTTACCTCACAGCCTGTTGGAGTGCCTTTCACTCTGTCAGGCTTCAGTTTTTATCTCTTTTCAAGGACTGTGTGAATCATATGTAGGCTGACCTGCCCAAAGGCACGTGTCACTCTATCGGAAAACAAAACCAGAGCAAGTAATGCGAATACTTCTGTAAAATATTTAAATTGGGAAATATTCATGAGCAATACTGTGAACTTGAAAATATGAGCAGTTTCTCTCAATCAGTCAATAATTTCAGAACTTCTAAGGGTATTAGCTTGTCAAAATCTGTGAATCATGTCCACTGAGCTCAGTTCCTTTTTTTTTTCTATTACGGGAATTTAGGATCTGAAGGGGTTCAAGACCTGAGTGGGCTGCCATTAAAGTCAGTAAGTAGTGCAATTTGGCCACAGCAGGAATTTTACCTTCTTCACTTGCCTGGCAAGAGAGAATGTGTAATCAAGAGGGTGATTTTTCCTGGTGGGGACTTTCGTAGCACTCTGGATATGCTGACCCCTCTGACTTCCTCAGCTGAGGGAAACATAGCTTCTGTCAGAGGGAGACTAGCTGAAGAGTTAAAAATAGTGTTTTGCTTAGCAAGTGGGCTTCTATGGAAGCACAGAAGTAATATGGCAAATTACTTGACGAGAAAGAGTAGATTGCTGACCCATCATGCTTAGCTGTTGATGTAGGAAAAAGAGAAGTGACGGTAGAGATAATCTGAGTGACAGAAATTGGATCTGGCCTCTGAAACTCTACCCATAACTTTTAACAAAATTGTGATGATAATCTAAGAAAACACCTGTCTCCACTTCACCACTGCGCCATGTGCATGTTACACCCAATCACCTGTTAGAGAAATGGCTGCACTTCTATATACCCACCTCACCACCATCATAAAGTCAATCAATCATGCTTATTTTGATTAATTTTAATAGCAGACGCCCAAACTCCAAGCGGCCGAACTTAGTTCGTGCTGTTATTTTCTGAGTGAATACTGCTCTAACATTTTATATTGATGATTAATATAAGAAAATCTTTATTGTACATTGTTTTTTTCAAATGACCATGACAGCTGCTATTTTCACTTTATTTCTGCAGTCTTTTGAGAGCTATAGCATGCATTTTACAAACTGGGCTGCACCTTGAACTCTCTACAGATGTAAAATACTATAGGAGTTTTGGGAAACAGAGAAAAAGTAAAATCAACCTAGACAAGATGCAGACAAACAAGTATAATCACAGGTTTAGAATATTAAGAAAGAAAAATTAATTTGCTCCTGTATTGAAACATTCTCTTTGAGAATCTTATTTTTAAAAGCATGATAGACAAAACTGTTCAATATGTCAATTTCCATTTTATTATAAAGCTGCTATTCAGTGTGTGCTCTGTTACAAAAGTTGGTGATAGAAAAGTTGTTGTCTCACATGAAGCCGCTTGATTAAGGGAGCCCTTTTGGGAGGAGAAGGAACTTGCTCATCCTCAAAGATCAATCACGCCTAATCAGAGTAAAAACCTGCAGGAGACCTCCATAAATACCCTGTATATGTTGTCAAAGTTGGAGGGCAGAATTCAAGTGAAGGAGGGGCTCAGCTAGCCAGGAGCCTGCAGATGAAGGTCAGGGTCAAGAGAGTCTAAAATAACGGTGATATCACGCATGCAGCAAGGAAGAAATGCACAGTCAAGTCTCAGTGCTGATGGAAAAAGGAAATTTCCCATGGTCTAGGGGGAGGAATGGGCCCTGATGGAATCTGGCCAGCCCACAAACCACTGAAAGTGGCTGGACTGGAAATAACAAAGGAGAAGTCTCATCCTGCTCAATGGGTATTTCTACTTTCACCCACCACATCTAATTTTTCGCTATTTACCAAGCTGCTTTGCTTCCGTGCAATGCCTTGTAACAAGCGTTAACTCTAGACACTGGAGATATCTCTTGTTGTTTACTCTTCAAGGAAAGGAAAAGTAATTCTACTGAGGAGATCCTTTCGGTTTGGGGTTCCATCACATGCTAATACAGTGTCTTTCCTTGAAATAAATTTTACGAATCTTCTGGAGCTCCTATTTCTTTAAATTTAGTAACACTTTTTGGCCTTAGTAGGCATGTGTATCGGCCTTTTTTGTGAGCATTTCTGCTTACATTAGATTTTTTAAATTCACTCTTCCTCTGTCCAAAATACAGCATTTCAGTGAGCAATTATATTCATACTAAATACCAATTTCAATAATTCCTTTTATATGAACATAAAATATGCTATAAATATAAATAATATACTTATATAAGGTATAAAAATGATATACATGGTAACACATACATTTCTAGGGTAATTTCACTCAATGATGTAAAGAAGATTCAGCTGAGGAAATCTGATTAATCAGATTGATTCATTTGGACTAATTACATGGATTAAGAGACTATAGATTTAGGACAACCTCCAAACCCTCTTGAAAAATGTCATGCATGGGCACTCTGGAGTCTGCTGTTTGCTGCTGTGAAAGGGTGGAGCCTGAATTTTGCCCAGGATGTGGGCAACAGTGATTGAGCCAATACACAGTCTACAGAAGATGAAAATAAAACTTCTCCTTGGTACATGTCGAAGTTGGAAACATGGACTCCTTTGTACTGCAGACATTAGCAAGAAAAAAATAAATACTCTTTTCAACCATCATCCCTCCTACAGCAGTAAACCAAATCTTAGAGTTCAGATGTGGCAATATTTGTCTCCTCATTATTACAAGAACGTAGGCACAAAGCTGCTAAATTTTACTAACAGAAGAGGCCTGTACTTGCATTAATTATCCTACTGGCTTCATTGTGTTATTTGTGCGAGAGTAGACATGCATGATCAAAGCCAGGGATCATTAACTTGCTCTGACTTATTCATGTTCTTTGAAACAGGATGCTGTGTCTCAAGTAGATTTTGTGGAAGCAAGAAAATGCATTTTTAAAAGTGCATAGCACTGGGTAAAAAGAAAAGTTATCCTTCTCAGTTTATTGTTAAAATCCTTTTAATCTCTGCAAACACAAGAAAGATAACGTAGTTAAGCCTTGAATGCTGATGACTGAAATAGAAAATCTCAGCTAAATTTAAAGTACTGAACACAAAACTTGGAGAATGACTCTACCTATAGATGACAGTTTAAAGGAATCCAAATTTTATAAACTTCAGAAGGTGCCAGTAATATTTTAGCAGACTCAGAGTGCGTGGTGACATGCAGTGTAGCTATAGATTAACCTATCAGACTTTCTTATTGAAAGATTTATTGTATTTTAGTTATGTGACCTGAACTTAGGAGGGGAACACATATACTATGCATGTTGAGCTAACAATCCTAACCTGGGATGGACTGTGTACCCAATGTATTTTTCTTACTTTTTTACCTGCAAAGGCTGATTAACAGTGACATTTTCTAAATACAAGCTGATGTCATTTCATCCCTGGAAAATGTATTAGGTTAAATCCATAGACTAATATGTGGGTGCAGGGACTACAAGCAGGTACTAATAAACTTGTGTGTGTCTCCGTCTGTGTGCACAGGCTCTTAGCAATGAAGGTTGTAACCCATATCTTTCCGAGTTTACAACTGGTATAACTCCAATAGACTTGGCTTAGAGCAGAACCTGTTTTTTTGTATGTTAAAACAGTTGTAAATTTATTTCCACACCTTTCCACAAAGCATCTGTTACTTTCTGGCATTTTTCTTGGTGAATACGACAACAAATGAGCTTTGAAAAGCCTTCATTTGAAGAGCACATCTCTTACCTAATGTTTTAGTATGTTACTTCCTTTCCACTGTGATATATTCATCTTTGGGTGCCCATCAACACTGAATATTCCTCCTTAGAAAGGAAAACAAAACTGCATATACATATGTTATATATGAAACTTTCCAATGACATTGCATAAAAATTCTGAGGAAATGCTAAACGTGCAGCCCCATTTAGAAAGCCAAAGCCTCTCCTGAATTCATTTGGATTAGGATTTGATCTGAGCTGTGGGATTTCACTCCAACTTCTACTGCACATGATAGCTAATAATTCATTGTAAAAGGACTAATGACAGTTCTGGACATATGTGAAAATGGAAAAATCAAAGGTCCAGGCTTGAAACACGGGTCTTAACTCTTCTCAGTTAAAGAAGGGGTGGTAAAACAGAAATACATTTTACTCATCAAACGTGACTGGTATTGAAAATAAGCAGCTAGCTGACTAGGATCAAACTAATTTAAAAATAATAACCAAACCACGAAACAATGCTAAGACAAGAAATTCTCAACACCATTTCAATTTTCACAAGAGTAGGTAGATAAACCATTCTGAAGAAAATGTTCTTCTGAGTTTGGAGAAAATTATTTGAAAAAGATTGTTTATTATTAGGGTTCATTGTGGCAGAAGGCAAGAGAATAAGAGCTGGAGAAGAGGATGAGGGAAAAGATTTTCTCTATTGCTTCTAATGGTCTTTAGAATCTACTGGGAATAATTTTGTTTTCTTAAACGAACTGCTCTAAACTGCCTGCCTGCAATCCTGACCTATCATCATAGCAACAGATAATGTCATAACACAGATCCATCACAATTTATTATCTAAATACAATACATATCTTTTTTCTGTTTTTTCCTTGGTGTCCTCCAGCAGCCTGAAGCTGCTTCTGATGCCAGTTCTGGAAAATGAAAAAGGCATGGAATGTGTGGGAACCAAGAGCCTGGGACACTACTAAACTGTCATAACTTGAAAACTGTGTCATCCATGAAATAACACATGCCCCAGTTTATATTGTACTGTTTAGATTAGAACATAAACTGTAGCACATGGAAACTTTTCCATATGCACCGTGTACCCGTGCCTCAGATACTAAGCTGGAGATTTCAATCTTTAACTTTGGGATTGGGAACCTCAAAACCCCACTCAGACCTCACCTATATCTCCTCTACGCTTTAGAGAAGAATTTATTTTTTTACAGTGAAGTTCCCCTGTTGCCTGAAGTTTAGAGCCTGAGATTATCCAGAAACTGGGTAGCCTCCAGTGCTGAAATGTTGCATTTATTTGAATTATTTCTGTTTTGTTTGGCTAAATAAATTGCACATTGAGGACTGTGGAGCTCTGAATAGGAATCCAGAGTCTGCAGTACAAGTAAATACTATAATGAAGTAGTTAGAATGAAGTATTGTTGATCACTGTATATTATTAGCAGGGAGGTCCGAGGGCGACTTCAGCACTGATTAGGGGTCAGGAGACCTGTTTTGTATTCATATCACGAGTAACTGTTTTATTTGTGACTCTGGATAAGCCACAAAGGCCCAATTTTTCACAGGAGCTGAGTTATAAAATGTAGATTATGGCACTCATCCTCTTTGGAGGAACGCTGTGAGGTCACATGGAAGAAAAGTACAGAAAACCTACTAAAGGTAGCTGAGAAAGTGACACTGCAGGATAGGATTGTGTGTCGTAAAGCTGTATTCTTAGGTGGTTAGAAGGCAGTCAGACTTTAACTGCTTGAAATTTACAGTGTCAGGCCTCAGGCTGAAGTTTTCAACAGATCTTTATGGCAGAAATTGTCCAGCTCTTTCTCATTCTGGGATTAAAAAATATAATTATGAGGCGGTCAGAAATTACCTTTGGGGAAGGATTTTGAGACATCAAAACTGATGATCACTGGGAATCAGAATCATCCCGCAGAAATGCTAGCATTGTCTGGGAAGAGAAATGAGAAAGGATTATTATGTTTTTAAGAAGTTCTCTGTTATCAGATTTCTCTAGGAAAGAATGTTTAACCACTGCTCATGCCACTTAGCCTTCAATTTTGGAAATTAAATTCTTTTTTTTTCTCCCCATAAGAAATGTTCTCCAGTTTTTTAATCATTTTCATGGATTGTCTGAGCCTTTTATAATTTTTCATCATCTTTATTTGAGCACATAATTAGATACAATAATCTAACACTGATGGCTTCAGCACCAGTACAGATGTAATATAACCTCTTCACTCACACTTGGCATTTCCCTACTAAAACTTTCAAGGACTATGTTATTCCACAATGAAAACTCATGTTCAAGTAATTATCCATGCTGACCTCCAAGTCACTCAATATTTCCCTCATTCCTTAGAATTCCCAATCCCGAAGAATGACTTATGTTCCTTGCTCATAATTTTGTTCTTTCCACTTGGCAATATTGATACGCAAATCATTTTCCCACAGTATGTTTACCAAGAAATTGAGTTCATTCTGCATTAACGACATAATCTCTTCACTGTTAATCACTCTTCCAAACTTCATGCCGTTTGTGAATTTTATAGCAATGCATTGTCTTTCCTCAAGTGACTGACTGAAAAGATCAAGTAGTATATATTCAAGAACTGGAATCTACAGACCTACATTAGAGACTTTACCTTAAGACAGTAATTTGTGATTCTTTGAAACAAGCCTTGGCTTTTTAAACCTGTTAAATGTGCTGTACAGTTGTCTATCAATTACATTATTAAGATGTAGAAGTCTAAGTATACCTACACTGAAAATACTCAACTATAATTCAACTATCTGAATGTACTCCAAAAAATGTATGATAATACTTTGAAAATAAAATAGATAAATAAAGCTACCATTTATATAAATCCATTAGCTGTAGATTTTTTTCTTCCCTTATAAATCTTTTATATTTCCTATCTTCTAGTATATATTTATGACTGCCACCTCCTCTTATTTTCTATCATAATTATTAGTTAATTAATTGATGCTTTAATAACCCTTCTATGTCTGTTTTAACTAGCATAGGCTTCTTCCTTAGCAGAAATTTTGACAGCACTTAAGAAATTCCCAATTATCAATCACATTTAATTACTTTCTCCCTGTGGATTTCGTTCATAATTGTTATCCACTTCATGAAGCTAGCCTATAAAACTTAAATGAACTGTAAATATGTTGGAGGTTGGGGCTTTACTCTGTACTCTCATGTATAATTGACTCGTTATTTCTTGTACCTGATCGGTTGTTAATTTTTGCCCTGAGTTCAATGTTCTTTTCCATGAGGAGACAAAACAACCTGCAATTCCCCTATAGTAGATATAACAATTTTTGGTTCAGATTATTTTTTATAATTTTAGAAATCTTGAAAGTATTGAGGTGTTTCCTCTATGAGACTTCCAATATGTGCCATTAAAAAATCCTGGATAATAATGCAGCTTTTTCCACCTACATATGATATATTGGTCTTTATGAGACTGATCATCTTGTTGTCTAGTCTAATTTGGTAGTTTGCAGCTCCACATGTAGTGCTTTATCTGTTACCACAGTAACCCATAACTATTAAAGATCATTTGTTTCACAACATTGGTAACTTAGAAACAGTTAAAGTTATTTTTGACATATCGCACCATCCCCCTTCCTTTTTTCCCTGCTGATCTCTTCCTAAATAGGTTATAATCATCCATGGTAAGATTCTAGTAATGTGAATCTTACAATACAATTTCATTTAGGAATTACTGAAAAATCGCAACCTAAATTCAGTAATTCCTAACTAGGTCAAACTTATCTCGAGCAATGACAGTTGCTTGTGTTTATCACCTAGACTTCCAGCAGCAGCACATGGGAAATTAAATAGCTTCTCTTTTGCGTCCTTCGGTGAGTTGGTTATTTAGGATTCTGACTTCTTGGTTTAGTGCTAGTTGTATATGCATATTTTTTCATCTTTTCACCTCCTTGTATGTTTATCTCGCCTGGCTGCCTTGACCATCCTACTCGTGGAAAACTGATTCAAGGAAACTCTAACAAAAGCATAACTTTATTTTGCTGTAAAAGGTTCTAACTTCTGACTCCTGACCACCTTTGCTCATGATACAGGATGCATTTCTGGAAATGCTTTAATATTCCTCTGCTTTAATCTCTTTTAGAAAACTCCCAAGTCTTTTACAATAAGTTATAAGTAATGCTGTCAGTTGAAACCATGTTCTTAGGACCTCTTCGAACCAGAGGACTTTGCCTGACTACCTAAGAAGCTGACTAGATTAATTCCAGTCTTGTAATTACAGCCTCTGTCTCACATCCTTGCATCCTTTTGGTGACCTGCTGATTACAATATGCTTATTCTGTTCTTTGCAAAATAAAATACCAAAGTGGGCTGTTTGCTTTTCTTGGATCATCAAAGATCTTCTTGTGCCCCCCTAGAGGGGTTTTAAAATGCTTCATTCATATGCGTAAACACTGAATTACAACAGTGGTGAATGTCTATAAAGATCTCCTTTCAGTGTAAAATGTAGTGTACTGTTTGAATGGTGCGTTTTAATGAGGCCCAGGGACAAAAGTTTAATAGTGAATAAGATGTGTTGCACATATAAAGTAAAATGTGACAGGCAATCCATGCATAGGCCTGTATGACTACAATTCAGAAAAATATGGGTTATAATAAAGAATTTGAAATATATCTCTATATGAATAAGCACTGAATTAAAGGATCAAATTAAGATAATCTTATTTCTGAAAGTTTAAATTTGGAATTTATTGGTTTAAAAAGCTACTAAATTGCTACTAAGTTGTAGATTTTACATAGTTATTAAATATATTAAACAAAATTATTACAAACTGCTCAGTTACCTGTGTTCATATCATTCTAATCATGATCACATTCAGAGTGATTTTGTTCTAGAATCATTTTTTCATTTCTGGGACCCTGAGTTCAAGCTATGAAAAGTATAAATTACTCTGGAGATTATTTAAAAAAACAAAAGGCGGGGGGGAAATTAAATATTGTCACACATGAACAATTCTCTGTAGATGTCAAAACCGCCTTTCACATACAGTTTCTCTAAGGCCTAGCATCTCATATTTTTTTCTTTCATTTTATATGGCTAAAACAGCGCGTTGCACCAGAGAATAGTTTGGCTGCGATTTATCATTGCTAGTTTAATCAGGAAACTGCTCTTTCAGATAAGCTATTTGCCTTCATTGCTGTCCCTGCTGGACTATTTAGTTAAATTGGAAAAACAGTGGCAGACTCTGGCCATTTTCAGGTTAAAAATCTGATAACTTTCTCTTTTTCCTTGTAAGCCCTTTATTAATAAATTTTTGTGTCTCCTTCTAAGATTACTATTTTGCTTAGCATCCTGTCCTCAGAGAAAACTTAAGCAGCTAATGAGCTAAAGAATTGAATAGGTCTTAAACACAGAAGCACTGAACATCGTTGTAACCATATCAGGTTTTATAGTCACTTGGGGAGCGCTCCTCCGAATGCAGGCTTCTCAGGGCCAGCCCGGCCTGAGGTAAGGGTGCAGGCACTGAGACTTAGCAGTATGGGTCTCGAAGCTTCAGCATGGTTTCTGGAGATGAGGAACCACTTTGCAGACTTCCTTATTTTCCTTTACATGCAGCCTGGATCTACTGATATGCACTCAGTAAAGACTTATATCACAAATAGTCTTGAAAAAAATTCCTTGACTCAAGAAGGAGCGTTTTAAATTGCCCATACAGTTACAGTTCCTTTGAGTTCAAAGGGTCATTAAAGACAAATTTTTCTGCTTTTATTCCTGTAAGTGTTAAAATTTCAGTTAAATGGTGAAATAAGCTCTAACCCTAAAATGTAAGTGGATGAGATTAATGATTGGTAAGCTAAATGACACAAAGGAGAGCTTAGAAAATTTTCTTTACTGTTCCTGAGCTTTATCTTGGTCATAAAGGTTGACTTACAAATAGTAAATTTAGATGCTCCACTAGGTAATGAAGCTTTTAAACTAACTTGTTAAAGTTACTGAAATTGAATTATTTTTTGTAAAACTTTTAAACAATTTTCTTCACAGAGCATTGTCAGATTTAATATTAAGGTGTCTATATGGAACATTTTGATACACACAAATTGACTTCAATTGTGTTAACGTTTTCTAAACATAGATAAGATACATCTTTTGCTATGATTACAGTTTTGAAATTCAGGCATCTCATTTTTCATCTCTTAAGCTTTCAGATTCCATCTTTGGTCCATGCTTGCCACAGATATGTTTCATTTGCAGGATATTTTATCCGTCCGTTTTGCTCTTTCTTGAAGGAAAAAATAGTTTTATAAAGGAATAAAATAATTCTTGGTATGCATTTTAGTGGCACCACATTCAAATTTTAATGTAAATTTAAGAATCACAGAACCACAGAATTGTTTAGGTTGGAAGGGACCTCTGGAGACCATCTAGTCCAACCTCCCTGCTCAAGCAGGGTCCTCTAGAGCATATCGCCCAGGATCACATCCAGACGGCTTTTGAATATCTCCAGCGAAGGAGACTCCACTACCTCTCTGGGCAACCTGTTCCAGTGCTCTGTCACCCTCACAGTGAGGAAGTTTTTTCTCAGGTTCAGATGGAACTTCCTGTGGTTAAGTGGATAAGGATAAGGATAAGGATAAGTGGTTAAGAATAAGGATGTGGTTAAGGATAACTTCATTCTTCATCCAAATAGTAGGTCTTTTATAGCTCCTCTACAAGCTTGCTGTCTGGACAAAAAACTGGCACTTTCTCTACCATGAGACAATTTTCCTATCTAGGTGCAAGTTGCTACTCTGCCCTTGACGTCTGGATACAAAATACGTGTGAAAGCCGCTATTATTTTATAATTACTCTTCAAACAGCAGTGGATCATGGAACTGCAGGTTTTGGAAAAAGTTATTTTTTGCTTACAGAAAGATAGTAACTAATTTGTTGACATTAATAGGCAGCCTAAACAAAGTACAATAGGTTTACCCTCTTTTCATGCAATGTTTAAAAAAATGCATATTAAAGAATATTCTACATATTTTATATACGTTAAAATATGTATATAATCTATATTTAAACTTTATTGTGTGTATGCTAATTCAGCTGTAACGATGTGTCTTCTATTTCTTGAGCCTTTAAGCAAATTGTTCCTTTAGCATTGACAGAGGAGGAGGAAAAAAACTTACATTTTTCTAATTAACCTAGTAAAAGTGATATTTAAAAAGGTTTTTGACTCAGATTAAAAATTGTTTTGGTGTCCAGGACTTGCTAAGGAATGGGAACATTTTGTCCTGCAGGTCTGATATGCAGTAGATTTCACAGCTGTCACAGCTTAAGGAAAAAGCAAAGGCCTGAGACAGAACAGAATTTGTGTGGCACAAATGTTTCTCTTTTCCTAAATTAACTGTAGGTATTTGAAATATCTCTTTGAGTACATTAAGCTATAGACTATCTTGTAACATTCTTAAAGCAAACTAACCCAAAGATGAACTATAATACTGGTGAATGAAATCTCTTTTCCTTGAATATGTTGCAATGTGATTTGAATAGCACTTGATTCCAGACTTGGACATATGATTAGGAAGGGGTTAGATTACTGCACAGTGTAAATTTTCCCTCTACAGGTGACCTGCTCTAACTGACCAAGTGTAATTGCAAATGTAGTTTCAGAAGAATTCTGCAAGTGCAAAGCAAAGTTAATTAAGTTCAACACTGCATTTCAAGGGTTTTCAAATTTCTACATATTGGTGAACAATGCAACGCAACTGACTTCAGGATGTATACTCATGCGTTCCCTTTCACTGGAGCAGATTTTGGTGTTAGAATGTAAACAAGTCTTCTGGCTCCATTTTTAAAAGATTTATTTTAAATAGGTACACATTCCCTATGTAGATGTTTTTTCCTCAGGTTTAACTCTTGCTTAGACTAGTTTAGCTTGAATCAGAAAATTAGGAAATTAAAATGAATTATTTTCACATGGAATTTCACTATGTATTTTTGAAACCTAGTTTAAAATGCTGAATCTTTTCCTGAATGGACAAGACCTACATCAGGCGTAATTTTGTGGAACCTGGATCTAGCCACATATGTGCCTAGTTTATCATCATGATGAAAACCACCTGAATTTACTGCTATTTTTCAGTTTGAGCATTCAAGAAAATACATAAAAAATGCATCAAGTTGGAAGCACAAAATGTGTGCCGGATCTTTCATGCTGTGCTGCAAAGAAAACAAGCACTAATATTAGCCAGTGCTATTTCCCCCAAACCAATCCGGTCTGCCACCCAGATTGAAAGAGTGTGAATTGTGATATCATTTTGGACAAAGAAGCTTTTGTCTGGAGAGTGCCTTGGAATTAATTTGAATGAACAAACAGAAGGAATAGGAGGAATTTCAGTAATATTAAATGTAGTTTTGGGTTTATTAGGAAGCTATCTCTCTACGAGATATTTATGTGTGTCTCCAGTTTTGTCTTCTGAACTAATGTTCAGTGAAATAAGTATTCTGAGATAGTCTTGATCATAAATTACTCTTGGTGGCAAATGAAGCTGTTACTTCAGCTTCAAAGAAATTACAAAGATACACAGAAGGGGATGTAAACTTAAGCAGATAAGTCTTCAGCCCCCTATCCTGAGAGGACTTAATTTAAACTGGTCAAAAGTAAAATAAATCTAATGAAGTCACAAATTTCAGTTGATAAATGGGCCAAAAAGCATATTCAAATAATGTGACTAGATGCTGTATTGAAGTTCTGTATGGAAATTGAAGTTGGAGGAGTCTGTAGGACTTAGTTCAGATAGAGATTGCACTATCATGTGACAGTAAAGTCATCAGTCTAAACTGACTTAAACCAGATGTTATTGAGTCGCATCATGAGCTAACTTAAGCACTGGCTTAAGTACAGTACTATTAACTGTATAAGAAACTTTCTATACACCAGAATAAAAATAATTAGAAAACTCCTTATCCTCACTGGACTTAGAATTTGCAGTTCAACATCTTTGTTGCAACCAGCACCACACCAAGGAATATTGTATGACTTCAGTGAGCGGAGCATCTGGTGCACTGAGCCTATTTCCTTACAAGCATATTCTTTGCATTTACCTCCATAATCTGCTCGGGACAGGTTGGTTTGTTTTTTTTTCAAAACCTCTCCCCCTACACATTCTCTCTCTGTTCCAAAGGCACTAGAAATACAACACTTGTCAAACTGTTCTGTGAACACAGTGGTTTTGCAATCAGGGACTAGTGATTTTGGATTGCTACAAGTAATGGTGCCTACTAACACAGAAGACTTCATTTCTTAAAAACAGTTTATTTTGTTAATATGATACCAGTGGGTGATAAGTTCTCTCTTATTCTGTATGGAGCCCTAATTTTTGTCAGGAAAAGTACTTTCCATGGGTCCTCTCAGAAGGCTTTGTTAGCATCTCACTCCTTTTCCTGGAGGCCACGTGGGGGCTGCCACTCTTTCCTTTGATTTCCGCAGAGATGGTCACTACAGACTGTTGAATTTGGTCTCTGTGGACAAGGCTGCTAAGTTTCATACGCATTAAAGTTACACTTGGATGAGAAATAAAGAGTTCAGAAGCCAACCAAGAAGAAAAATCTGATGTAGTAGTAATATTATTGTTTGTCTTCGATTCACTCGTGCCGTTTGCTCATAATGCTGAGTGTTATTGGATGACTCACACTCCAGGGATGTATTCACGAGTTTCATCCTTGCTCTTTAAAGCATCAAAGTAGAAAGCTTGTGTTACCTCTCACTCCCACCTTTCTTTCTCTCTTCCTCTCTTTTTGTCTCACTTTATACCCCTCCCTTTCCTGTTTGATATAACTTTACTAATTAGGAAATACGCATGAGAGTTGGATGCTAGGTATCTGAACCCTTTGATCAGCGCATATCAGTAAGTATAGATCACAAAAGACTTCACATAACACATATTCTACAATAGACACATTTTAAAATAAATTCCTCATATTGATAAATGCATTGAAAGGTTTCACAACTGTATTTCAACAAGAAACAGGATTCTATAGATTTAAAGTGCTACTACAAGAGTACATTCATGTACAGTAAAGACAGTCTGTTTTTATTGCAACTTAGTTCAGTTTTGTAGTTCCTGCTAATATGTGTAGTCATGTGATGCGCTGTTAATATTCCATGCGCTTCCAGCTGTAATCACTCTGACATAAAATTTCAACTGCTACAAAATTGATATGCTTCTGCTGTTAATATCTTGAATCCTAACACACTGCACATGGGCTACTCCCATATCATTGTCAAATACTTGCTAGCAAAAGGGTTGTGTGATTAATTAATTTTCCAGCACATCCACAAAACTTGAAAAGGAATCCATTCTGAATCAAACAGTATGGTTTTTTTAATTATTATTATTATCACTAAAACAAAAAATTCCTCTCCCAGACTCCATCCTTGGCCAGAAAAAAACTATTTTGTTTAATTTGAAACAGAAAGAAATATATATGTTTAGGTACGTTTAGCACAAGAAAGTTAGTTGATGAATCTACTTAGCACTTACAAAATAATGATGGATTCCATGTTACAAAATAACCTCTTCATGGCATTCAGCACTCACCTCTAAGGAAGAACGTATCTTCCACGCCCTGCTCTATTTTAATGGCCTAAGTACAGAGCACATTCCCAAGCACCATGTTACATACCCAAGATAGAGCTAGTCTCTTTAGATCTTTTCTGTATAAGTTTTTTAATTTTGTATAGGGTAACTGAATAATCTCTGGATCGGAAACTTCCTATCTAATTTCTAGGGAAACCCTAGAAACCCTAAATACTGAGCAACAGATGAATTATCTCACAGTTATCATCAATTTCCTTGCTGGGGGGATATCCAGATTGTACAAAATAATCTCCTGGTATGTATCTGGAGTACAGGAGCCCTGATCTCTTCTCTATATTCCAAAATAGGTTGATCCTGAGTTTGTACATCCAGTACAGATCCTGTAATTCAACTATAGATACATTTTCTTTCTTCTTTTTCTCATATGGTTGCAACGCTGCACTGCAGCGTCATGGAGAACAGCCAGCACAGAGACGGCACTCTTACTCACAAATCCTATGAAACCTTGAAACAAACACACAGTGATTCTTTTTCAAGATTAGAGACACAACCCTTTAGGTTTATGCTCTGTTCCTCCACATCCCCACAGCAGAAATCCATATGGATTTAATCTCATCTGCCCATGGAGATGAAGGAGATGACAGAGTTTACTTTATTTCTTTTTTTATATAAGTGCCCGTAAAAGTAAGTACAGTGTCAAATGTGTAAATACTTGGGATCCAGTTCTGCTGCAGCCTTGCTTTGTGAAGATTTGGAGCAACTCGGCTGCAGTTTTAACGACAGCATCATGCCTATAAATTTCTGTAAGTGACTGAAGAATGAGGCCTTTGCTTGGAAAACTGTGTTGATTAAAAAATAAAATACAGTCTAGTCAACTTATTTTCCCCTATTTTCTTTTCTCAAACCATTGTTAGCTATGATATACTAATGAATTAAATGATATGCAGGAACATTCTCAGTTGAACACAATTGTTTCTATTAATACTATTCCCTGAATTGACTTTGCAAGGTGACAATTATCCACTTGGAAAATTTCCAGGCATATTCAGGAGTAAGAACATCTCATGGACTGGTTTCAATAGCCAGTTTGCACAGAGTCCCCCTGGTTAGAGGATGAGAGGTGCACAACCATTTGCAGGTTGTTCCACGTCATTTCACTTCTGTGCCCAAAAAAGTTTCCAGATCATGTCTAACAAGTGGATTAACATGCTAATGTTAAAGTCTACATTCGGAAGCCGTTTGCAAATTTGCATTCCTTAAATATCTACTCAAAAAATTTAATAGGAAACCAAAAGTTTACTATATTTAATGTATGTATTTTTTAAAGAAAATAGTTGGTGGTTATATAACTATGCAACATGCAAGATAATTTTTATGGCTGTACAAAGGAACAGAAGCCTAATGTCTTTGTAAGGCAATGAATGCTGCTGCAAATACTATGGTCAGCCTACGTTCTGGAATACGTGGGTGTGTAGCTCCAGTGGCTTCACCAAACATCCCACCGATTTTTAAAGGTTAGAAACCATCCTTTCACAGTGATCTTAGGAATCTTTCACAAAAAAAGTCTATTATAATAGCTGAAATGTAATGTTTTTCTTCTATTGCATCTTCAAAAATATTGGTGGAAAATGTCTGATTATGTTTAATTTAGTCTTATTTTCATCCTCTATCACGTGTCCCTTCCAGACTTCTAATACCGCAGTGTTTTGTATACGATACAGCCATCTTAATTTATACATCATCTGTGAGTGTCACCTCTCACAGGTCATCTGTGAAACAGTGATTTTTTAGTGAGGATCGATAAGGCAATGTGAGAAAATAAAGGGAAGCTCACTGCTTGAGCAAATAAAAGAAACACTGTGAAAACACATGGACAATGTGTGATTTTATTATCAGTTCTGTTCTTCCCTTTAACACTCCAAAAGCAGTGAACAGACCTTAATTTGAAGTGCTAAAGGAACAGCTTTGTTTACGTCAACCACAAGAGGCAGTTGACATGTTCCCAGGAATGAAGTGGCTTTTGTGATTCCTACAATATGAATATGAAATATCTCTGAGGAAATTAAATAAGTCTGACTCACTGGGATATAAAGGAAAGAGACTTGAACTCACGATCCGTTAAGAAAATCAGTCTTTTTCTGTTGAGGTGAAGGATTCCCACGCTCTCCCAGGACAGCAGCAAGTTTCTGCAACGATCTCATATTCATGGTGTGTTCTCTTATATTTTCTATAGGGATGTGTAAAATTGCTTTGCACATTCAGGCCTCTCCCTTCTTGACCTTCCAAAAAAAAAAAAAATACCACGTTACTTATCATTATATAACACTCTTGCATCCTTAAAGGAAGATTATTACTGTATTCAAGGGAAGCAGCTGAACCACCGTTTCTGTGCAGCAGCCTTTTGCTTGGCCAACTGCAGTACAGGAAACTTAATTCACTTATTTTCCTGGGAAGCTTTTACCCATGCTGTGGTCATACAACTGCCTGAATCCTCTGTACGTTTCATTGCTTCTGAATATCTGTGTTCACTCATGGTTGCTCATGTTCAAATATAGGAAGGGAGGGCAGAAAAGGAGGAGTTAGCCAATCTGTTCTCCTTAAAGGAAGTAGCAGAGACGCAGCTAAACACCGAAAATTTAACCTGCCGTGTTGAAACAGACCAATGTAGGTAAACCTGGGCTTAGGAATTCCCCTCAGCATCTCCAGAAAAAAAAGAAAATATTGATGAAAAGGCTTCTTTTGTGAAAAAGACGTAAGAGACAGTAAACGGAATGAGGTCAGGTCAGTGACCTATGACTCTACTATTGTGGTGGTCGTGTTTTTGTAAACCCTGTGGTAATATAGACTATAGTTCGAGGCAGTTGTCCGTTGCCCGTGTGCATAACTGTGAGATGGAAGAGAAGACTGTGCAAGACGTTACATTGATTTGTCTGACAAGAAAGTATTAAACTTTTATATGCACACTTTTTGAATTGCTTTACGAGTCTTTATGACATAGCCTAAAGCAACACATAACACAGTAACTGTTGGCTTACTTGAATTGTGAGTAATTGAAGTTACACATGCATTATTACAAGGGAAGGAAAGGCCTTTTATATGACCCTTATTTTAATTCTGGTCTTACTATAGATAATTTTTAAAGTTAGCTCAGTGGTAAGACGATAGTGTCTTTCTGATATATGTGTTAAAACATGTTTTCCCCCCTTATCTGAGTATCAAAGTCTGGGACAGGAAGAGATTCAAACAAAAGGGAAATATTTGAAAAATAAGTATTTAAAATTAATTTTAGAAGATTGAAAGTTCTGGATACGTAAATCCAGTTGACTTCAATGGGAACCTAACCTGTTCTTAATCCTAAACCTGTTCATATTTCATCCCTGTTGTTGTTATCTTCAAAAGGAAAAAAAGTTTAAGCTATGTACAGTTCCTGCACAAAATACTAGAACAGTGATAACTTTCTCTATTGCAAAGGCAATTGCCTTTGCTTTTATATCAGACAGTTTTAACAAGGCATAAAAAATGCTTTTTAGTTATAAAATTAATAAAACCATAACATTTTAAAAGAATGTAAAAGAATTCGCTAAAGGATTTTTTGCAGTGTTTTTTTTTTCTTTTTTTAAGTCCCTCACCACCTTCCAGTTCTCAAAGCTGCATTGGAATGCCAAACATGAAGTGTTCAGTACTTTACTTCCACTTCTCTGTCCATGTAGTACTTACTTTTCCCCAGCAAACCAAAAAAATTCCAGATGACAGACAGAAGACGAGCAAATTAAGAGAGATCATTCCGAAGACAACTAATTGGGGGTATTTTCTTAAGCAGTCCTAATGAAAGCCACAGTTGCAAATAGAGAACTATGTTTATGCAATAATTTATGCTTCTAATAATGCCACTTATATGAATAACATGTTTCTTATAAACTGGATAATAAAGTATAGGCTAGGACCACAGAAAGCCAACAGCACATTAGTTCCTGCATTTTTAATCAAATACAGCTCTGGGGGCTAGGCACTGCAATCCCATTTTTACATCCCTTCATTGTTGGGGGAAAAAAAAAAAAAGGAGTCATCTGAAATCATAAAGGGAAAGTGTAAAGCAATATAGCTTAGCCTCAAAGCTCACTGAATTTTTCATTTCTATGTCTTTACATCACAGGAAGGAGAATATAAAGAAGCTGTCATTTGGAAACGAATGACCTTTGCATTGAAGTAATAAAAGCAAAGCCCCTCAGAATCCTGCTAGATGAAAGATGCTGTATAAAGGTACGATTGTTAGCAGTGGTTTTCAGTTGCACTGACACTGCTCAGTTGGAGCTATAGAACTGCTATGGAGAGAACTAAAGTATTTGTAAACTGGGCTTGCAAAACCACTTTAGTATTATTTTAGGGGGGAATCAGAACCTTTTTAGACATTGAATGTATTCTTAATGCAACCTTTATGGAAAATAATTACTTTCGAATTTATTTGTTACTATATAGACTTGTGTATATCAGGAATAGAAAAAGGTGAATTATTTAGAAATGGAATACACACTTTATTGAAACTTTTCATACGGTAAAAGTTGTATGCAGTCCTGGCTTACTGCTCGGCAATATCCTTCTAATTCTAGTCCTGAATTTAATGTGTATGAGCTTAGAGTGACATAAATCACTCAGCTATAAAGTTTAGTCTTGCTTTTTATTTACAAATTGCCTATTAAAAGGAAATTAGTATCAACTAATTTGCTTACAATCATTTGACACAACTAGTTTAAAATAATCTGACTGAACGGTAGAAAAATATCAGACAACTTTCTGCAGGAACACTTGAATTCTGATGAAATTTGACTTAAAAAAAAAGGAAAGAGAAAAAATAGATTTTGAAACGCTGCATGAAGTATTTCTGCGATAAAGTAAGCCTTTCAGTTTTTCATTTGACAAACAAAGAGGCAAGTAAGGTCTTGAAAATTATTCAATTTATAAAATTTAACTGAATAAGGCCTGTTGCAAGTGCAAAACCCACAGCTTTAATATGTCCTTTTAGGGCAATGGGTATTATAAGGAAAAATGAGTCTATTCTAATGTCTGAGGACAGTTCCCTTACAGCAGAAGGATCAGACTAGGGCTAACATATTGTGACTTCAGTGCATTTTGCACCCAGAAATTTCTTCTGTGACCTCCTAATGTCATTTCATTGTAGTTCGTAGTAGCTCACAACATGTACCATGAAGATACCTCTGGAGCAGTCAAAAGTTTTTTTTTTTTTTTTTTCTTCTAAGATGTAGAATAGTCCATTCTACCTTTTATTTCAGATTCTTTTTGAAAAAAACCCAGGAAATTTCAATGACCATTTTTTTTGGCAATTGCTGAATATGTGTTATATAAGAATCCTTCAACCACAGTAGTCCACAGAGGACCCACATCCTCTGTCTTATTCAGTTCTTCTCAACATATGTATTCTTTAAAACAAGGATTGTCTCTTGGATCCTCTAGGTTTTATTTCAGAACAAATAATGTAATGATAAATTCAATTACTACTCAGTTTTGTTGTTTGGTCCTTCCTGGTAAAGTAACCACTTGTACAGTTCTGTGGAGCGGTATCTACTGCGCTCCCACACCCCCCAGAGACATAATTCTGTTCACTTTGATTTCTTTCCAGCTAGACTCTAGCTATTCTTTCCCAGAAGTTTTCTTCTACTTCTTTACCCAAGCAATATTATGAAATCTGCATAGAGACAATAAAGTCAATTGGTCTGAAACTGATTCTTGGTTTGCTTAATGCTGAGTGTACGATACGGATGTTTTATTACAGGATCGTGAAGCTGCCAAATCAGCAGCTTAGGAGGGCTTACAAAGACAAAATATATTTTAAAAATCTAAACTGCCTTAAGATTTCTCCCTTTCCCACCCACTTCCTCTTCAGCCAAAATATGGCAACCTACCCCATTCATGGCTGTTTTCTGTAATTTTACAAGGGTAAACAGTACCTATATAACTAAACTGATTAGGTTAGCAAATGAAATCTGGTAGCAAAAATGATTGATGGGAAATGTAAAGTAAAGGTAGTTCAGAAATGAAATGATTTTTTTCTGTTTCGGCAGGATACCTTCCAGTATAAAATAGGTTTCAGTTTGCAAGGCTAAAGCACAACCAAACACATGGTTTTAGATTGAATTCATGCACTAGTAATTGTCGTCCTATGTTACTGAAAATTATCCTCGACTGGAGATAACCATAGCTTTTCGATTATTTTTCCCCTCTTTTGTGGGTGACACTTCATTACTGGAAGCCTTTTCCCTTTTTTCCCTTTGCCTCATAATTCAGATTCTTGGCACACCACGCTGAGTTTTATGGTTAAGGGTAGAGCAAATTATTCACAGCTGTCTGTTGGTTAGGTGTGCTCCGTGCTTAAAAAGCAGTCGTCTTAGAGTTGCTTCAACCCAAAATCAAAAGTGTTCCCAAGACCCTGGCTTAAACATGCCAATTTTCATACCCAATTTTCTTCCTCCTTTACTATTTTGAAAGTGTGGCTGACACTTTACAGATGGTGTTGTCCAAACCCTGATGCCTGCAACCAAAATGGGTCTGAATTAGTAGCCAATAGATACTGCCGCAGTGGGAACATTAGCTTAATTTTCCAGCATTGTACTCATTCTTCAGTAATACAGACTTTAATTTCCAATCAAGGTAATATCCATAGAAAAAGATTTGAATTAATGGTACTAAACATTGGAACTGGTGGGCTTGAAATGGCTAGTTGTAAATCCTTGGAGCTTATATTTTTAAATTTATCTGAGCTCCGTTGGCAGCACGTTTTTAGATAGAAGGAAGTTTTTGCTTTTTTTTCCTTGTGTTGGCAAATGACAAGCTCTTTTTCTAAGCAGAGATATTTTAATATAATACCCACACACCATCCGTAAATCAACATTTAGGCATCCATCAGGGTGCTGAAAATTCAGTTTGGATTTACATATTCAAGATTTACCGGTTTTATTATTATGCTTTATTAAAGATGTTCCGGCTTCACTTTTCTCCTGCGTTCAGTGGAGCTATTGGGTTTGCCATTCCCTGATTCTCTTCCCCAAAGCCAACACCGAGAAGCAGTAAACTTGCTTGAAGTTCTTCTAATTTGTATCATCTGGCAAGAAAACCCATCATGCATGATGCCAGCTGAGCATAGCCAGACTGCACTGTGGCTAGAATTGTCAAAAGGTAGGCTGTAGTAGATCTTTGCCTGCTGGAGAACCTGAACCTAAGGGGTTATGGTTAATATCAACTGCCTCGACACAGCTCAGGAAGTGCAAAGAGAATGCACAAGGCCAGAAAGTGGCTTTCTCAGTCAATGAAATCTTGAGATTCCACCTTCCTTGCTTCTTGATGGCTCCTGGTCAAACTTGCTCAGATTACATGCTAAAGGATGGGCTGACTGTTTTGGTTGTTTTTACTTTAGACTGTCAGCTCTGCCAGCACAATCTGGGATGTAAAAGTCAACTTGTGGTCTCTCAGGTTCTCACATTATCTGCAGTTACAAAGATCCTTTAGCTGAACCTTAGCCGTTCAAGGTATGTGAGCCAGCAAACTAATCCAGTTCATGCATTCCTTTCAGGATATCTCCAAAAAGGTCAAAATCTGGGAGTCTTCTAAACAATTGAGAATGATGAAACATCTTCTCTTTTGAAACTCTGATTCTCAGTTGACCTAAATGAACAGAGTTCCTCAGACTTACAGGGATCTAAATGAATACAGTACACGCTGAAGAAAGAGTTGATTCCCAAGCCATTTGGTCTCTAAACTAACTCTTAAGTGATTGATGGTAAATGTGTATCTCAGCTCTTCTACTAAAATAAAGACATTCTTGCAAATATTTATGATAGTATGAATTTTAGTGTGCAGCATATGAGAAACACAAAATTCAGTACTACAGAAGAACAATGCCTTTGAATATAAAGTGAGATGACAGATGTATACCACTATAGGACAATACCTATTAATTTTCTCAAGAGCATCTTTTTTCATGGCTGTTCAGTAGTTGCATTAATGGCAAATAAACCACTTGGAAAAATCTGTGAGATGGGCCAGTTATTCCACTCTTCCCTTTCTATGTCTAGCTTGCATCAATGAAGATTCATGCTTCAGTGGATTTCTTAAACAGTGAACTCTGCTGTTGGTAGTTGCTACCATTTTAGAAAGTCATTTGGCAAAGCACATTTCAAATATGCTATGATTTTCAAGATCATTACTGAAGAGTTTGACATCCTGCTTTTCTCTCTCAGTAGACTGCTGACCTCTGAATGTATGACAAGCTCTTTGGCTTTCATGGACATGAATATCTTGCTTTAGACCATAAAGTGAAGATTGTTCTAACAGATGGACACAGAGGCACAATGGTCCATTGAAGTTCAAAATTCTTTTACATTCCTTGAGGTTTGTTCTAATTTATTTGCATATTTCCCAACTTCATTTGAATTTCTAATTATTCACAACATAATAAAGATGAACAGAATCTGGCTGTCATTAATCTCGATTGTTAATAGATCGTATCAAATTGCTTATAGCAATTCATAGAAGTGTAAGAAATTATAGGTTGATAAACAAATTAACAAAGTCAATATTGGAAAAAAATACTGAACTAATGAGAAAAAAGGCATGCAATGAAACTCCATTTGAAGGCACAAAAATATTTTGGACTGGTAGTAATTTTAAGGATTTGGAGAACAGAGTTTAATAAAAATATTCCAAAATTATTGCAGACAGTCCATTTAATTTGTACGAAAAGACAAAAGAGATGATGGTACAGAGATTATGGAACATATATGGTAGTCTCACAGCTTACTTACAGTCTCTTGAGTTCCGGTAGGGTTAAAGATGTGAAAAGATAGGCTTAGATAACTCAGATTCCGAAAAGTGTCCCTTTACAGGCGTCCATGTGATATATTGATTTAAAGATAACGTTAATTTTGAGTTGCCTGTTGGTATTCAGGTTAAGCAAAAGTCTCACTCTACATATCCTATCTTGTCTAAATAAATTGTACAGTCATAGGGAGAAATAAGAAGTATAACAGTAAACTAATCATCATAGGTGAAATCAAGCCTTAGGTTCTGCCCAGATTTTTTTTTTTTTTTACTTCTATTGAAACCTAAGAATAAATGTGGGGACTTGAGAGGCTTTCTGGTTTTGTGCGGATGTGTGTGAGATAATACTTCTTCAGTATATGTTATGTACATAGCCAGAGGGATTTTTTTTTTACCTTAATACCTTTGGTTGAGAAAGTTAGCCCCTTATTTTAATCACAAAGTAAACCTTGGGAGTCATTGGTAGTTGGATATTAGTGGCTGAAAACTCTAGAAAAGGGGATTGTCTCTGTGTCTTTTGTTACCAGAGATGGTCAACTATTGCATAAGTTGAATACATTATCTAAAAAAAAAAAAAAGAATTTTTGGAGTGTAACCTGAAGAATATCTCCTTTGTGGACATCTACATTTATATTTCTTTGCAGTCAGTGGAGAAAGATGGGTACAAACAGGGAACATTTCATCTGATTAGGTGTACGTGTCTCCATTAGGGCCAGAGGAATTGTGCTGAAGAAATGCCTGCTTCCCTCAATTGTCTGCAAAACGTAGCTCATTAGCCCAGGTGTAGCTCTTTTGGTTAGATAAATCCCACCCTTTGATACCAATCTGACTGTTGCTACTTTTCACAAAAGAGTTAGAGGTGGAGCTGAATGTTGCTAAGAAAGATTTCTCTGTCCTGGAGGGAAAATTGCAGTGCATTTTTTTTCTTTTTTCTCTCTACTTTTGGCCAGAGATTAGAAGGAAGGGACTCCTCTTCTACCTTTTCACATGAAAGTGATTGGTTCAAAAATCAGCTCGTTAGAGGATCTATGTTCAATAACAACGTGCCTAAGTCTTCTGCCTCTTTTAAGCAAACCTAGAAACCACTTCCTTTAAATTAAATGATGTATTACTGTACTTTCCTTAAAATCTAGAACTTTTGCCCAGATTTTGCTCATGCAGTAGGTTTTCTTAATGTCCTGTTTCTCTCCAGTAAATTTTAATCATATAATTGCCAACATGCTAGAGAAAGTTTGTAGTTATATGTAGTCTGTATACAGCATTTTTGTATACACGTATCTTGAAAAAATATGATAAAATTATATGAATGACAATTATGTTTCATGCTTACACCAATTCTATGAATTTTTTCATAGCTTGAGAGATGAGAATAAATGATATTGCTTCTCTCCTTACTTTTTTTTTTAATGTCTATAGGCATCGCAGTATTTCTGACTGTTTTGATATTACAGATCGAGTGAAACATTGGAAAGAACACAGGGGTTAAAGTTTAGATTCTCATAAATGATAACAACCATTTATATTTTTGCTTTATATGAAACAAATGTAATTTCTAAGTTATCACAACAATCATCAAGAAAGAAAAAAAAATCATTGCTGCACTCATGGAAAATTATGTTGGGGCTATTGAAAAAGACTACTTCCTTAGAGAGTATGCTGGCACAGGCTTCAGTTGATTCACAGCACTTTACAGCTGTCATAAATATGATGGTGCAAAACATACAAAAGTTCAAAGAACAGCTGCATATTTGTGATCTGATCCAGCAATACGATAAGGGCAGTCAACAATCAGAGCAAATGAAGGATGATTAGTACTCTACAGGACTTGCTCACATTCTTGAAGCATCGGGTCCCAAATAAATAACTGTGATAAACTTGCTATAATAGGAAACATCCATAGCTGTTACGTATCTCTAAACAGCAGAGTGAATTGCAGAGCATAAAGCTAACAAATGTTGTACGTTAAAGCATCAGAATCAATAACATTTTAAGATATTATGAAGTAAAGAATTCAATGTTGAAAATAAAAGCCTTAGCTAGTGCCTTTATGCAGAAATGCAGCTGCAGAGCTGAAGTCCCTACTGTTCCTTAATGCTTTTGTTGCAGTGCAGTGAGAAGATGGTCACGAGAAGCTGAAACAAATGGCAGATTAACTTAGAAGGAATAAAATAAGTATACAGGTCCAAGTCCCTTTTCTGCTCTGTGGTGTGAAGCAGTCTTCAAAATGTGACATACAGGCTTCCTCCTTAGGGGTTTTAAGGAAAGAGGGCAACACTTCCATGATAAGGTCTCTTAATGTGCTAAAGTGTAGGTGGCACATGTGTGTAGAGTCCTCCCTCATGATCTGCCAGCTGCAAAGATCCGATACGGTTGGATTAACAAACCATTGCTGCTTCAGTCTTCAGAAAGAAAACCCTTTCCAGCTGTTGGAAAGAGCTGATAGAATGAGATTGATCTGAAGCAGAAAATAGTCTCAGCTTCCCAAGACAGAAAGAGATGAAATGTTGTTCTCAGGATGAGATTTCCACATCTGTAAGACTTAGAACTCCTTCCTGTAAGGCATAAAAGATTAACTTTTCTTAACTTTGTATATCGTACTGGGACAAAAATATAAACTTTTCATCTAAGCAGAGGTAGATTTCTGCTCCAGATTTAGCCATCTAACTTTTTAGACATATACATATAGGTCTCCATATGTGACCAAGGTGTCTATACTCTCTGTATAGTCAATGGAGACCTAGTCAATATAATTAAAGAAGTCTAAAGAATGAAGCTGTCCAAATTGAAAGTGTCCACTCTTGCATTCAACACTTCTCCCCTATTTCTTATCAATATCAGAATCACAGAATCATAGAATGGTTGAGGTTGGAAGGGACCTCTGGAGATCATCCAGTCCTATCCCCCTGCTCAAGCAGGGTCCTCTAGAGCACATCGGACAGGATCGCGTCCAGGTGGGTTTTGAATATCTCCAGCAAAGGAGACTCCACTCTAGCAGGCGTGCACTGGGCCAGCTCCGTCCACGCAAGAGGCCAGAGCTGAATTATGCAAGCTGCAGATCCCACCCCCGATGCCTCTTGCAGTCAGGAACATAGCACATAGGATCCCAGCTAGACTCTGCACCACTGACCACAGCCCTCTGAATCCGAGTATGTTTGTCTTTTTCTGTATGCTCTAATCAGGAAAATCATGATAATATCTGGAGAAATGCATCAGTTTGTTGATTTGTGATTGAAACAAAAAAACTCATTCCTTCCTTTCCTTTCTTTTTGTTCTTTTCTTCCTTTCCTTCTTTCCCTTCCTTCTTCCCTGCTTCTTTCCTTCCTTCCTTCCTTTCCTCCATAATTCATTCTTTCATTCCATCTTTTGCAAAAAATAAACAACATGCTTATCCAGAAGAAAGTTTTTAATAGTCTGGTAATGCTTGTGCAGAACAAATTTGACCCTTAGTTGTAATTAGCTATGTCTGATTAAAATATCAGGTTATAAACATTAAAAAAATGGTAAATTATCATTAACTGATTTGAGGTGCTGATGACTTTCTTTGTCCAGGAGCTATTACACAGGATATAAGGCAATAGGAAACAACTGAGAAGAAAAACTTTCTAAGAAAATAATGGCTTAATACTAAATGTTTAGAATTGCATAAATTTACCTGTTGATGTTCTAAGCTGACCAATAAAAAGCTGAAAAACTCTATGAGCTAAAATGAGAAGCGAAGGGGATACTCAGCTACATCACTAGCAGTAGTTATGAAACCAAAATTATTGATTTTCTTCCTGGTCAGGCCACATATTCACTCTTGATTGTGCTTCATGTTCCTCGTCTATGAAATAGGGTTAATAAAACCTCTCACCTTATGGAAGCTAATTTAAAATTATTGAATGAGGAAATATTTAAAATGTTTAGTATCAGTAATTCTGAGATTCCAATATACTGGAACATTTTCTTTTTTCTTATTTTTCTTTCATCTGACACTTATACGATATCAACTAAAAATACATAAATAAAAAAAGAAAAATAATTGCTTTTTTTTTGATCTTCGTTCTTCTCCCTCTTTATCAAGATGATATCACTAACCCTTGATCAGGGAGTGGATATTCTACTATTTCTCATTATTAAGAAATATAGTTTTCTTCCTTGACAAACAGAATAAGTTTCAGAAAACTAGTAAAAAATCTCAAAAATCTGTGTTAATTTTCTTGATTAAATCCTATCTCACTTTAAAAGGTTACAGCGTCTCTTTATTTACAGAGCAGCTTATTTATTTAGCCATTTTTTTTTTGTGAGCTTGTCAGAAGCAGTTACTGTTGATATAGTTTGACATTTTGCCCAGACTGCATCAAACCGCAAATCTGAGACCAGAACGTGGCCATTAACAATCTAATAACCTGTTGCAATACTCATTTTTTTTCCACATCAGCAGTGTCACACTTGATAATGGTATGAGTTTTACCTTTACTGAATGAGACGAGACTATTTACTTTACATGCCATGGTTTCTGAAGTGCCTCAGAACCGCAACAAGTCAGAATTTTCATTTTTAAGTGTTGGCTAGTTGAAAATGTCAGAACCCATATGTATGCTTGAGCTGAGATCTGATTAAAAGGCAAAAGTTTTGTCTGAGGAGCAGACATGAAAGTCTTGATTTAGTAGAATAGATAAACACATGCTCAATCTTAAGAATATGGATAATGCCAATGACATCTTTGGAAACACATGCACACGTAAGCAAAGTGTGTGATAAAATACCATCCAATAGACCTATCTATCTCATTGATTTCAACAGACTTTGACTCTTACACTATGATTGGAATTATGAAAAAATGTACATTCAACATAGTTTCTAGGACAGTTTCCACTGTAGTAGTTTTGGCTAGAATCAGAAATATCTCAGACGAACCTTCAGTGAGCTACAGTGCAGATCATAGCTAACGGTTGGTTTGGCAAAATGCAGAAGAAGGTATGAACATTTTTGAAAAATTTGGCACTCGAAAAGAGTTATGGTGGAGCAGAAATATCCAGAAAGGCTGTACTATATCTTATCAGTGCTTAATATAGCCTTGCCACAGCCTAAGAGTGTTTTTCCCCGATGGTGTTTATGGGAAGCTTTTGTAGACCATTGGTAAATTCACTTCAGTTTATTCCACCTAAAGCCAATCTAGTGCTCACAGTTCGTATTCCAAAAACTGAAGCTGCTATAGTTTGAAGGAGTTCATGTATTCTGCTATTGGTTTCAGATACATTTCCATGGAGAAGTGCTCTTCTTAGTTTTACCTATATAAATTTAAAATAATTTAATTAATTTTTGTGAAGTTTTTGCAGGTTTATACTGGTCTGACAGCACATTGGCCACACTTGCAGCAAATCTAAAAGTAGGTAACCATTCTTCTTTTGCAGTATAGGAAAAACTTGAAATACAGTTTTTTAGCTACACTTCAAAAATTCAATTCCTTACTGACTACTAACTCTTAGTGTGATGCTCACTGCATCATAAAAGTTCTGTCATCATATATGCAGCTTGGGCAATTAAACTTATTTCCATTTACAGCAGAAGAGCTGTTATTTAGGCCGAGAATCTGCGTCGTAGTATCTTTTTTTCATTGATAAAAAATCTGTAAGAAATGTTGTTACCTTCCACTGAGCATCTTTCAATAAAAAGAAATATTCTTCTTAAAAAAATGACCAAAATATTAATATTTCTTTAGGGTAGTCACAGATTTCTTTCTTCTTCAAAGTCCAGCTTTTCATGTAGGTTCTAGTAGATGTAGATTTCTAGAATGAATTAGAAAAAATACCTAAGTCTCTCTGAGAGATAATATTAAATGGAATGCATATTTGAGTACTTAATTTATCATTTAAAATGGAAAAATTTAGGACATAGCTATTCTGGATGAAACTTTTTAGATTCAATTTGTGCAATCCTTGGCCTATTTCTAGGCCCGTTTTTGGTAGAATTAGGCAAAACCCTTCTTTAGAATATCTCTACAATGATCACTATAGTTTCATTGCCTTACCTGCAAGTGAGAGAAGCCCAGCATGTCCATGTGAAAACTTCCTCAGGTTTTAAGGAATTGCGCTGGAATTGTCTTGTGAGCAGACATCACTGTAGGGTCTTGTCTAGCCATAAATAACTGTAACCGATCTTCCTAAAGAAAGCATAATAGGTATAGTAGAATCTAGTCGTCTTCCTTAGCATAGCAGCTTAGTGGAATTAACTTCCTTAAGAGATAAAATAACCCTGGGCTATCTTCATTTAAAGGTCTAAAGGTTAAGATCACAATTTCTTTTAGTAAGTTCTTCACAGCTACAAAATATGCATCTCCACTTCTGCAAGAACATATATTGGACCAAGCTACAAAAATATTTTATTAGAGAACACTTCCACAACCCTCAAAATGTTGTTAAGACAGCATCACACGTGTGTAAGTGTCTGTGGGTATATATATAAAACACACTTAGTACTAGATACAGTTCTAAACTCAGTGTCTGCTTCCCTTCATTTTGAAAGTAAGAGATGCAAAGTAGAATATTGAATTATTTTTTTCACTCACTTCTTCAAGTAACATTTTGTCATTTGATGAAAAATTCCATATACAATTTTCCCTATAACCAGAAGTCTGCCTTCAGCTGTGTAGGATAGCCCAAATCAGCTGAGGAACCCATGAGGCTTCGATATTAAGGGTTCTTTTTTTCTTTTCTCTTTTTTCTTCTCTTCTCTTCTCTTCTCTTCTCTTCTCTTCTCTTCTCTTCTCTTCTCTTCTCTTCTCTTCTCTTCTCTTCTCTTCTCTTCTCTTCCCCTTCTCTTTTCTTTTCTTTTCTTTTCTTTTCTTTTCTTTTCTTTTCTTTTCTTTTCTTTTCTTTTCTTTTCTTTTCTTTTTTCTTTTCTTTTCTTTTCTTTTCTTTTCTTTTCTTTTCTTTTCTTTTCTTTTCTTTTCTTTGTTAATGTGATTTGAAAAGGCTCGATTCAACATGCACGTGCTGTAAAAATGTGGTTAATGGGCCTGTAGAAGGCATTCAGGAATATACTGTGTAATTCTGGTTTTCTAGGACCAATTGCGTTTGGTGTTCACTATGAATCCCTTCAATAACTCTTAACAAATTTGAGCCTTGTTTTACAACTCCATTTTGCTACAGAGTCAGTGAATGGCATTCAAGAGTGTGTAGCACAGCTGATGGCTTTTGCAGGACCAATAAAATATAACGTGTGCTTTAGATATATTTCTCTGACGTACTTTCCATCAAGACTTAACAAATTTGACCCTCATTTTACAACTTAGTTTCATGTAACACCCAGGAGCCTTATCCTGAAATGTGCTGCGTCCTTTCAGCTGGTTGTTTGGGTTTGTATAAATATGCCTTTATAGCATCTCAGTAAGACTATAGACATGCCATAGTTTGATGTCAAGGGGAAATTCTGTACCAGCTAAGAAACAGCAACACCTTAAGAGCCCTAGGAGAAATAGACAATATGATGTATCTCCTCTTGTATAAACAGTGACATCTAGAGTTGCCATTAGTATTCCCAAATATGCAACTAAGCTAAAGGTTATCATCTGCTGCAGTTTTAATGGATTGCATTAGAATTACAGCAAATGACCCTTACAGCTCCTTTAAACTTGATCGATCACAATGTAATTGTCAAGGCGGGCTAGCAATTAATTTTCATTAGTCAGGGAAGTCATTAATACTTGCTGTTAGGGAAAATGACTATTAGATTGAAGTGGAAGGGGTTCAATCATTTTTTACAATTACAAAACTTGGCCTAATTTGTTGGTTCCATATGTGCAGAAGAATATTGTTGCAGCACCATTGGCATTTGCTATTCCTGCTGTGATGCACTAGTTCCAGCAAAGAGGGGAAAATGACCCTTTTCATACTGGAAGAGAAGGCATTTGTTACAAAATTTCTATAAGGAATAGTATTTTTAAAGACTATTTCTTTTTAAATTATTCTTAATTTTCATTACCTTTTAAAGTCCTGCTGGAATTATTGCTATGGTGAAAGGCATACTTCCCTATGTCAAAGGGCTAGTTTGGGTGGGGGGGGTGGATTTGGACATAACAGCTGCCTTAGAAAATATTAAATTGCTTGGCAATGACAGTTAGCTGTGATATTGCTGCTTGACATCACAGTTGATATAAAAATACTCTTCGTTCATGTAGTACATTTGTCTGAGAATCTCAAAATACATGTTCAGGTGAGTCAACTTTAAAAAAATCCTAATCAAATATGGAACTCTTCTAACATCCACATAGCTTTTAATTAGCAGTTTTCCCAAGGTTATCAAGTCAAAACAGAAAACCAAGCACCTGGGAGTCCGAGATGGAGTTTTCAAAAGCGCCTAGTCTTTCCCAACTTCTGCTCCCATTGAATTATTTAGCATTGTTTATATATATCCTTGATATTGGGATTCACTTCCTAAGACTATTTTTTTATCCTTAGAGTATATTCTGTTTCAATGAATCATCTTTCGTATCTCCTTAAAAATGCTTTTATAGAATTTGAGTTAAAGGAAAACAAAGCTATCTGGGGCTGATCAAGTCTCTGTAAGTTACAAAACTAAACAGCACCTGCATTTTAGGCACCTAATGAACTGCTCTTCTATAGTAGGTATCAGCATTATTTGTTAAGAACATACTAGAAGGTATTTGACTATCTTCACAAAAAAGATCTTGTCCATCTAGGCTTAGGTCAATAAATTGGGTGAACATGATGTAGCACTAAAAGCTTTCAGAAATGCTTTACACTTTTGCTTGGCTAAAGGAATTTAGATATTACAGTGAGTAACTCACTTAAAATTGATATGCTTAAAGAAAACAAACTTTGGGTAATTGACTCTTATCGTGATGACTCAAATATGTTGAAGAAGAAATATTAACATTACTATTATATCAAAAGGTTTTTAGAAAGTTTAAAGCCAAGCATAAAGAGGATAATAACCTGAAACATACCTAAGGCAATGTGCCCTTAGGAGTAAGGCTAGGTTTTCAGTCTCCGAGTTTAGTAAGATTCTGAAAGGTATGAGGTGACTAAAATTCCGTTGACTGGACAAGTTGATAGGACAGTCTTTTCTAGTTCCCTGTATGTTTTATAAGAGGTATCAATGGGAATTAGGTACCTAGATCCTTTTGTAAATGCCTATAAGAACCTTATTTTCTTCTTTAGTAATCTAGAATACATTTCAGAACATTTGACTTCAGACTTGAAGACATTGGCTTTGACATAATCAGTGAAGGCAAATAGGCAAATTCCATCAAAAGGTGGAATTCATCTGATCTATTTTGATGTTGATACAATGATGAGAAGAGTGATGTCCCAGCATTGTCTTTTGCTCTCTCCACTGATTTTAAGGGAAATCAGGATGATTAGCTCAACACTAGATGTCTGTATCTTGCTAGTTTAAAGCTGGTGATATGAATAGTCCTTCTAGTGGTGTTTATAAATCTGACCTTTACTGACACAATTTCAAAAGCTACCAAATATTTAGATGCCTAAAAGTCATTGGAGTGATTTACGTGATTCGAGCTTCAAAGTCACGTTTGAAAATGTTACCCTTTTTTCTAAAGTATTTACTTTCTAACTTGGCAAATTTCCAATAGCGATTTCATTGTGTAAGATATATTGTTCCGCAGTTTGATGAATTGCCTTTTTAATAAAATAAAAATATGTTCAAGATGTCTGCGTGATAGTTTAATCATATTTTCAGTTATGTGGTTATCTAGATGTTTCATTTTTATAAAAATATTTTCAGAGTGTGGATCTGAATCTAAGTCCTTTCTGATGTTCAAAGATGGTCAGCATTTGATAATTATTTCAGAGAGTAAAGGTCAGCAGTTCTGAAATTTCAGGATTTAGGAGCTTGAAGTTTGCTCTGTTATTGAAATATCCATTTCATACTTTATGGGACTAGACATTTAAATTATTTTTTTAAATGCCACTTCCACTCTTTCAGGTGATGTTTTCCTGGCAGTTGCCAAGTAGCAATTGAGAACAGCCTACTGGTTAAAAATTGGAAAACTATTAAGACGAGTAGAACTGGGTTATTTGGAGCTGACGAGATTGTTCAAATGGATTCATGTTTCCCATCTTGTTACATCCTTCTGTTTGAATATGTTTCTGTTACGAGATTGACTAGTGTAAGTCAGACTTCCTCTTGACCTTCATCTGTTTCTCAGGACTGAATCCTCACATCAGTATGCACATTTTGAGTCTAAACATTTGTGGTTTTCTAACTAAAAGTTGGGGGATGAAATCTGACAGTTTCATGCAATGTATTATATGGTATGCATTATTGGTAAAGCAGTACATTGTAATCAAAAGTTTCTGTGGGAGCTAGCGTAGGCAGACTTTTTGACTGGATAAATCCTTTTCTATTAAAATAAATGATTTTTTTTTGGAGATGAAATACATTATAAGCCACCATAAATCATATTTCATAGAATCAAAAAAATGGAGTAAGAGCAAAGCCTTTGTTTTCTCACCCACCTTTCTGCTGTTACTGTTCTTATTTTATTTCTGTCTGAAAGCTGTTTTCTTGCACTAGTGAAGTACTTTTACAAATCTACCTTCATAGTAGAAACCTTTAGTGTTGTTATTGCTCTGATTAAAAGTACCTTTTCTATTCTTTAGTTCTCCTTAAACAACTGATGATATTTGAAAAGAAAAGACACACACTATAGGCCCCAGGAAACATTCCTCTTCCCTCCTCCCTGCCTCCCCCAAAAAAAGAGAGAAAAGAAAACATAGAAATAGAGAAAAAAAACAAACAGATCCTATTAATTGCTTTTTTCTGCTTTCTAAAGATGTTAAAAGATAGGACCTGGATTAGGATTATGAGGTGTTTTAGAAGCATATTGCTAGTGATGTGCATTTGATTTCTGTGTGCTGGATGCAGAGACAGAGGGTACAAGCTAGGAATCAGCCATGTGATGCTCTACAGCCTTGTGAGTACGATGGATAACCTTACCAAAGATCATGTTATCAGAAAAACAGCAACAATAGACTCCTGAAGCCTGTACTAATCTTGGGGTGTCTGCAGGTAGAGATGAGGCTTTAATAGAAGCCTTGCTCTTTGGGAACAAGAAAAGTCTTCCAAGCCAATACTCTGGCATCTGGAGAACTGCAGATTCCTTTCCTCACCAGTCCTCAAAATCCTTAATTTTGAAGATTGCACTCAGATACTTTTCCACTGACAGAGGTGACTCAAAAAATTCCTGAACCCTTTTTCCTTGTTTAACAAATGTGCGTTGTCACTACCGATGAGTGGTCTAGCTTACCTTCTTACATTGTGTAGCCTAACATTTTGCATTAGATGCCCAGTTTTAAATAGGCAAAACTGGTTCTAGCTTATTAAAAGCTTTACATGAAGTAAAGTTTAAAAAGATGTATTTTTCAGGGATTCATTCCACTAAATAAGATATAAAAATAAAACTCATAAAAACAGTTAACATCTACTTGTTTTCTGATGTGTCTTTACATAATTTCCATCACGTATGTGTCACATAAATACCACAGTGCTAAAACTTTGATAGCGTTTTTGATCACTATGCACACCTCTGAGACTGTCACCTATCCAAGTGCACAAGAACAAAGTCCTTGGACTGGATAAGAATGAGTTACTTTTACAGCATTAACTCTTCTCCCCTTAACATAAGAAACTATTCTTGTCCTTTCCTTTTCTCATCGTAATCTTAGGAACAGGAATGAGGTATCCACATTTTAATTACTCCAATTTACTTTGAAATTAATTAATTATCTCTCATTACTGTACAGCTTGGATATTTTATTTGTCATTGATATTCAAAGGAAGTTAAATAAGTTACTATTCAAAATAGAGTAGTGATGAGGTTACATTTTGAACCAGTCCCTCTTCTTTTTACAAAGCTTCAATTCAGCAATGTTTTTGCCATTCAGATCTTGCAGAGAAGAGACAGAGTATGGTTTTCAGCTTACTGAAGAAGTCTATATTTTGAGAAATGTGCTCTGCTGCAATATTCTTCACATGAGAAGTCCTTGTGTACTTCACTTCTCTTGAAACTTAGGATGCTGGCATTTTCTCTTCTGAGTATGTTCAGTTGTACACATGCAAACTTTATTTAAAGAGTACTGTGTAAAGGCAAGCAGTTGGGAAGTGTAGCTGGATGTCTGTGCAACATTAATTTGGCCCCTTTGTGCATATGCAGTCTTTCATTACACAGATGCATAGCATTTTTTCATATCACTGAGCAGTGCTCCCTGATTAAGGGCTATACTGCATACATTTTTTTCTTCGTTATTTGAAGTGTGCCTCAGGCATTATCTTCCAGAGGTTGTTCACTTCTCACTTTGATTACAGTTTTTTTGCAGGGATTCATATATGACACTTATTTCTGTCACTTATAGCTGTTTCATTTTCTCTGAGAACCTGTGAGCTAAAAGAATGGTATTTTCCATAAATTTCAGATCAGAAGGCCAAGGATGGAGAGATTAAAGGTCAATAAAATTTGCTAACATAAGATGAACAATTTAGGACACACATGGCCTAATTTTTCCGGACATATAATATCGTATGGAATTAAAAGTTTTAAATCTCAGCAATTTACATTGCAATTTTGAAGCTTAGCACTTCTGCTAATCCTACTCCCTGGTCTTAAATAGAGCTTTCAGCAAAAGGAGAAGATGGTGTTAGTGATCACCAGCTATATGTTTGAAGTGAGGAGCTACTTCCACGGACGGCTCTGGCAGAAGCAGGGGCATGATTTCATAGGGTGACTCCCACCTCTCTTACTTCTCCGACTGCTCTTCTCTTTGGATGTGTGAGTGCATGCATAATTCACCACACACATACAAAGCTCTTTTCAAGAGTAAATGCATTAAATGCTATCATCTACTTTGTTACATATATTCTTTCTTAGATGCTTTCCTGGCTTATGAATTCAGTGCATTATTTTGTTTTTATGTATATGCTGTTATGTAGTTATACTAGTAGAGGCAGATTAGAGAAATATTATTTTCTCACCAGAGTGAAAGGTGGATATACAGCCAGGAGAAGGAAGGCAGGGAGAATGCTGGTTTGATAAAACCCTCATCTGCTGTCAGAGTTCATACCACAGTCTGAAATGGCCTCTAAAAATATCTTCTCTTCTGCATGATGGGAGCTTAAAGCAGGGGTCAATTCTGCAAACATTTGGTACCACTTTTCTGATGATATGGTGGATTTCTTAGCTTCACACAGCCTTTTCCAGACAGATATAACTGCTGTCTGCTTTTCCGCATTAGGTAGCTGCAATATAGCTCCGCATTAGCATAGTTTTTAGTTTTTCACTAAATAGTAAGCCACTTTGCTTACTTGCAAGCCCAGTTTTGCATCCAGCTTCATTCCACTGTACATCACAACAATCTATTTATATGACACCTACATATTAATTCCATGAAGTAAGGAGGGTGTGACTCTAGCTCACACAGATTTTTGTAACTTCACGTTGTGGGTGCTCTCTTCTTTGAACAGAGAGAAAGAGTAAAAGGTTTTGTCCTTGCTGACTTCTTTCCCACTTTTTTTGTTTGTTTGTTTTAGTGACTATTCGGAATGCAAGTTTAGTTGATCCAACTGTATATTAACATTAACCTATCCTATTAACTTACCTTTTCTAAGGATCTCCCCTTTGGCATTGAGATTTTTTTTCTTTTGCCCCTGTCATATGTGGGCTCCTGCAGCAGAAGAGAATCTTTTAGAATAATAGACTAAGTTAGGCTGGAAGTCACCTAGTCTGAGCCCCTACTCAAAGCAGCGCTAATGCCCACTTAGGTCAGGTTATTACAAGACTCATTCAGTTGAGTTTTGAATATCTCCAAAGATAGCCCTCTCTGGGCAACTTATTCCTATATGTGACTATCCTTATTGTTTTTTGTCTTTACCTTGACACCCAACTGGATTTTCGTTTTCTGTAACTTGTGATTGTCACCTCTTATCCTTTCATCGTGCACCTCTGAGAGGGGTCTGGCTCCATCTTCTGCCCTAAAATTAGCTGAATTCAGCAAATAAATCCTCCCTTAGCTTCGCTTTGCCAGGCTGAACAAACACATTGCATCATGCACCCTACTCCTTTAACCACCTCATTGGCTCTCTGCTGGGCTCCTCAGTTTGCCAGTCTCTCCCCTGTAGTAGGGCACTCAAAACTGTGCCGACACCATGATCAAATAGTCTGTTCTTCACCAGATACAATCCACAGATTTTTCACCAGGCACAGACCACAAAACCATATTGGTCAAGTAACTTCTTGAGTTAGACCAATTCTCTCAGAAAAACCCATCTACGTTGCCTGGTGGGATGTGCCAGGTATTGAAAGAAGGGCATCACTACACTGAATCCAAATGCAGTCTTTCAAGCTGAGTTGGAAGATTAACCTTTTTTAGGATGCCTTTTTTAGGATCCCTTTTTTTACATAAACTGATCTCACTATCAGATTAAATATACTCAATTATTTACAGTGTCAACAAATGAGTACATAATAGCTTATTTCCTCTTTTTTTGCAGAAAAAGAAAGGGTGACTGTCCATTTCATGCTATGAAAAAACATAAAGAAAAAAATCCCAACTCTCTTTGCATTAAGCTGCTAGTGCAGCCTCGAATGAAAGTGTGGTGAATGTTTTTAAACCCCAACACAGTGAGCTATGGTATTTAAAGGATTAAGTTTGAGCAGAGGCTGGCGCTATGAAGGAATGTTACCCAGATGCTTTATTTCATTTTCACCCTGTATGCAGACCCATTCATTGGTGCATCAGATTTGAAGGTCTAACACAATAGGTCTGAAAGTTGTTATTCTTTTTTTTTTTTTAAAAATACTGAAGGATATAATTTTTAATTGGAAAGCTAGATATTTCCCTGATTAGAGAAAGCAGTTGTGAAAGTCATAAGTCATTGAAACAATTTTGTAATTTCAACATGTGCTTTTATAAGACAGGCATACATCACATTTCCCGAGAAGATATCCCCAAAATCTTGTTAAAACACTTAACTTGGCAGCTTCATTCCCATAGTTGTCCATCTTGTACAGTTCTGTTTCTTCTTTGGATCATAAAATGACTTCTGTTTGCCTTCATATCTGACAAGAGATACTTGTGCATTAATATCTTCTATTTTTTATTTACAGACCATTCCTATACATTTTTTTTCTTTCAAATAAGGCATTAGGCAGTCATTATGACTTGCTACATACTTTGTGCTTTAAAAGTTAAAAGAACTATGAAAAAGAACTTTACTTTAAGGATTAATGACATCTGTGACCTATGGGGATAAGCGATACCCACCTGTCAATAAGGCTTATAACTGCTTATACCAGCTGAACTAGAGAGTTTAACTACCTTGCCATGAAAGTGACTTTTGCTTGGTTGACAGCTGAAATGAGAATTTCCCAGACTACCAAAGTTTTATTTTAAAATGAAGACTGCGTGAAGTTCAGTAATTCTCTTGCTCTTTCCACCTGTTAAATCACATTTTATGTAAAAATAAAGTGGAAGCTCCTGAAATACTATTTTTCAGCGTGAACACTGCTGTCATTGCCAGCGCAATGTTACAGGATGATGAATGGAACAGGGAATTGATTCCTGTAGCTATGACTGGGGGAAAACAGTCCTATGGTCCGCAGAACAATTTTTCTATTAAGGTGTCATCTATTCTAGGACTGTGGCTTCGGTTCGCAGCATAAATCAGAGGCTCCTTGTATCATTTCACCTCCAGTCCCTTTCCCTTTCTGCCTACATGCCAGTCTCAAATCTCTTGTTCTTTCAAGGGTGCTTTGCAATCTCTGTTCCCCATCCTCTACTTAAACTTTTCATTTTCCTTCTTTTTTTTTTCTTAAGTCAGGGTGCCTTTTACCTTCCCGTCAGGACATTACTTCAGTTCTGGCTGCAAGACGAGTCCTGGGAGCATCCCGCTGCTCTGAGGCTCAAGTCCAGGCTCTGGACTTCTCCAGCCCTCCCACCGCTGCCTGCCTCCCCATGTGGATGCAGAGGGCAGCAGAGGGATGCTGCAGTGTGCACCACTAACTCGCTCTGAACAACTCTGTTTTCTCCAATGATATCTTTTTATAGTCCAATTTTCTCCAAAATTGAAAGACAGAAAGAGAAGTACCACTAAGTTGACTGTGACGCATTGAGTCTCTCACTGCATCCTCAGTAGACATTTTTATTCTTTTTGTTAAAACCACTGGATGATCTGCCCTCGCAGATGAGCAGAGTGGTAACTCTAAAAGGATTTTTGGACTGCTGCTCAATAACTTCTGCTTTATTCTCTTTCAAATAAGCACACATTAATGCTTTCAGAGGAGACTACTTGTTATTGCAGTGAATGAGGGCAGGATATGGCCCATAAGCAATAAAAGAGGAGCTGAGCATGTAATTCTTCACGCCATTGTGAAGAAAATGCTGTCCAGTAATAGTAAATTATCTGAAATTCTTTCAGGATATCTGAATGACTCCATAGTCAGAGAAAGCTTGTGAGGTTTAAAGCATAAAAATGACAACCATAAATAAAGGTAGAAACCCCTGATCCCCACTGAAATGAAAAAACATAGCATTCCTGAGGCACGAGTGTCTTTGGAAAATACATTGCCTGTCTCACTAGGTGAAAGGGTGGGCAGAAAGTAAACCCACTACTTAGGGCTTTTACTTCCAAAAATAAAATTTAATGCTCTCGCTTATAAGTATAGTTTTCTCTGGGAAGGTCTATACAGCAAGGATGTGTGTTTCTGGAGTTTAAGGCTTCAAAACATGTGCAAATCAACAAACATACATATACATATTTTAATAACTAGAATTACCAAAAGTGTTTAACAGGATGAATAAAATACAGGTAGCATTCATACTCTAATCTGTAGGGTGCAGACTAGCAACAAAGAACGTTCAGCATTTTCACTGGGGTGTGTGTATGTTCACACCGCTTATACTGAGAAAGTTACGGTTTCTAGAAAAATACGTGTTCTACTCTGGACACATTCAATTGCTTGAATGTTACTGTTAGTCTAATCATACTTGTCTTAACAGTACATCATTTCATTGGCACAGTAACTCCCACTGTAGGCAATCAGATAAAATATTTTCTCAATATATGTGCCTTAAAAAGACAAATCAGCAATTTTAGTCCAGTGTGTTCCTAAAACTTCAGTAAAATTAGAGCAGCAAATTAGAGAATGCAATCAAAATTCATAAACATTGGGTTAACAATTTGGTAATCGCAATTTGCATCAACTTGTTAATGGTGTTTGGAATTTAAATGCCTTGTAATGCTATAGATTAGTCACTTCTCATGACTTCATTATGCCAAAATGAAATTTTAACTTCACTTCATGGCTAACCATATTTGACTTCAAGCTAATCAAGTTCAAGAAATTTGGCAGTAATTTCTTCCATTACGGTAACAAAAATGACACATAAGATTTCAAATCAAGTCAGAGTAACCTAAAAAAGAAAGTCAAAAAGATCAAGGAGTGAGATAATTTTGTAGATAGACAAAATTCAGAGGTAGACTGCCCATGAAATGTATTCTATCGCATTTGATTGTAGATGGTCTAAATTAAAAGTCTAGGTAGTGAAACAGTCTCTGCACTCAATGGCAGGCATTTGTTTTCAACACCTCTGAAAAACAGGCAACTTGCTTATTTTAAAACTCTGAACCTTAGATGTTCAAGTGCAATGTCAGTGTAACTTTTGACTCTTTACACAACCACTGAATATGGTCTACTGAGTCTATGATAGCCTGCGATGATAGCTTCTTTGATGAAGGTCAGATGTTAAGGAACTAATAAAATGACACAGCAGGTTCGTATTAGTGTAGTCCCTATTTCAACATAAATCTTTTTTCAACTGCTTGGCATGTACTTTGTCTCAATATAGACATTGTCTAAAGTTGTGTTCCTTCCTTACTAAAATACCACGACCCAGCCTTTTTATACAGATTACTCTTACAGTAAAGTCTAAATATATGTCTGTATGTATGTTTGTGTATGTGTGTGCATATTTATAGAATAAACACTACAAACATGAGGTAACCTCTTTATAAAATAATATTGCCAACAGTGAGTAGAACTGCATTTGTTTTCAGAGTATGATCACAAAGAAAAGATTGGCCATACTAAGAATAAACTTCTTTTAATATTTTTTCTGCTTTCCTCTTCTTAATTGATCAGTGCTTAAATATGGTTCAAGAATTGAAAGCAGCTGGAAGTATCATTCCATTTTCTCTACCACCTGAATATTTCACTTGAGGTTTCCCTTTGTTCTCGTCTTTGTTCCGCTCCCCCCCGCCAAAAAAATTGTCTTCTTTACTGGAAAGGTCAATATTTTAAAAAGCAGCAAATGAGTTTAAAAGTCAACTGAAGCACATTGGTTAAAAGATGCTAGGCTAAGATTAACGACAATTTCACACAGTGAGAGTCCTTTTTTATTTCATTATATTTTGATTTAGTCTGTAAGCAAATGCAGGAAGCCAATATCATTTTACTGATAGATGCTGACTTTTGATCTTTTCAAAACAAGCATAAGATGGAGAAGCCTTATAAGCACAGCGATTCCCCTGCTGTAAGTAACGTGTTGTTAAGTATGGGCTATTACTCTAGGCCTTCTAAAGACTGAGCATCCCTATAGTTTTTATCACTGCTTAAGAGGTATTACTTGGTTCCTGTTCTCTACAGTAAGGCACTGGCCTGGGAGTTAAAAGCGGCAGTGGGTTCTGTCCCCAGCTCTGCTATTGATGTGATCTTAAGTGAACAGTTTTACCTTTTGATCTTTGTATTGTGTACATATGTATCAGATATACTTGTGCTCTACCCTACCAGAGAACTGTTTAGCTAATGTACATGGTATGCTTTGAAAATCTGTAGAGAAATCTGCTCTGCCAATGCAAAGCAAGATTAATACTGTTGTCCATATTTCTCTTAAAACTGAAAGTAAGGCAATAATATGGTACAGTGAAAGTATGAGATTGATAAATTCATGCTAATTTATTTTGAAGAAGATTTCTTGCTTGGAATTTTTAAATGAACGTACATTCATGAAGAGTTTAGATTATCTCAGTGAATATCTAATTAAAATTAATATTGTTCTTATGAGCAGCCAGGCAGCATGAACACCTGTGAACTTGCCTCCTTGGTAAATATGGGAGTAATATCAGCCTTCAATCTTTACTTGTACTGTGCCATTTCTGTATTTTCAGCTCTCCGCTATAAAATATGGGCCTATGAAATGATGGCTGCTTTCCAAGGGAGATAGAGAATACTCAAAACTTCATAAAATGGACACTTGGGGGTGAGGATCAAGTCTGAGAGTAATCTTTTAGAGTAAACTTTTGGATAATAGCTCCTCTGAGATATGGAATCATTGAAGTTCTTGTATCTACATTAAGGGGCAGTGCAGACTCTAGTTTTCCAAATCACTGCTTTAAGTTGCTTGAGGCCTATGTCTGAGCATAGTTTTCTCCAAATAGTTTGATAGTAACATACATATGAATTTAGTATAACGTATGAACCGTTCTTAAAATATGAGATGCTCATTCTTCTCTTCTGGATAGAGACAGAAAATGAGATCAGTCCCCTATACAGCCCTGTGCAGAGTGACCTTTAGCAAATAAAATCAAGTTTATTTTTTTGTCACTTTCTCCAAGGTATAAGGGTTTTATTTTGATCTTTCTCTAACTTATGCATTTGTATTGGTAGATTTTAGCCGAGCCGTTAGAAAGCACCACGCTGCTATAATAGCTGTAGACAAAGCTACACAGTTAATTAGCTTCAACTTTATAACAGGATCTAATTTTACACACTTTTTTATTTACTTTATAATATAAATACAGACTAGATAAAATAAACAATATCTTCAATTCTAATTGCCATATTATTGCAATATTATATCAATAACTATTTTAGCCAGTCAGTTCTTAGTACAAAAACAAAAGAGGTTAAAATGTATTGTTTGAATAAAATACACAAACTTTCAAAAGGAAAATTTAGTTATGGGCCAAAAATTAAAATTATATAAAAATTTATTTCTGGAAAAATCCACTAGGCAAAAATACATGATTTTTTGATAATATGATCTTCTATTTTTCTATACTTAGAGACAGTTATTATCTAGCTATAAAATGAATAGCTAGATAAGAGGCTGAAGAAAAGAAATATTATCTTCAATTTACTGATATAGCACAGAGGAAAACAAAAATTAAGTGCTAGACTTCCAAAAGCGCATACCTAACACAGAAAGGAAATCCGTAGGGGACCACATTTGTTAGGATAGATTGAAAAATCCCACCTGATCCCGTAAGAACACATTGATGACATAGTGGATCTACAAATGAAGTCAAAAGTGATTAGCTTGACTTCCCCCAGCAACCTGTTGCAGAGCTAGGGAACTTGCTCAGATGTTCTGAATGCTGTATTTGCTTCTTACTAGCACAAGTGCACACTGAATTCACGTGGGTCCACAGAAAACTTTGATTTCTTTGCTATAAATGAAGGCTATATTTTGGTAGCTGAATAAAAAGTCAAAACAGTCCATAGGTCTATCAATCACGGAATCAGCCCTTCAAATAATGCTACTTATACGCATACAAGGATTGAACCTGACCCCATATGAATTTCTGCTGGGTATTGACTGATAATATGATATCTCTGGTCTTACATGATACGATTAGACAGGCTTTCCTCTTAAAATACTGTGGATTCAGAAGCTTAGTGCATTCTTGACTAAATCTATTTTAAAAGTAAACCTATTTTGAAAGTGTAGGTTAGGAACGAAATAGAAAGGAGATGGCTTTGAGAGGTCTGCAGCCAAGCATAAATTTTTTTTTTTTATTCATTGTTGTTTTTGAAGACCCTATATCAAATAAAGAGTCTTCCATACTCTGTTGCCTAACTTTATGGCTCAAAAGAAACCATCCCCAGGCTGTAACACAGTCCATATGGCTAGCTGTTTGAAGTGCGCTTAGTACTCCATTAGGGATTCTCGACTTGTACTTCTCAATCTGATTTCGATAAGACACAGGTTTCCTTTAGTGGCCTGACCTGGTGCAAACACATAATAGATTAATTCTATAATAAATTATGCTGGCAGTAAAGCTTTCTTGACCGTTTTTCCTTTTAAGTAACAATTTTTTTTTTAATGTACCCTTAGAAAGCCGAACCTATGTTTCACTTGTAAGTCACTTTACGTATGTACAGAACTACTTGAAGTTTGGGAACATAGTTTTGCACTGTGCATATTACTTCTGAGTGTACTCCATTTTATTGTGTTTCTGGAGTTACTGACACATTCTGAGGAATACCAAGAGCTTTGTGAAATAACAGTGTACCTTGAAATGTGCTGAGCTGCTATGCAGGAAGCTCCAGCTGGTTTCCATCTAAACAGTGGCATAACTATATTATTTCTATATGCAAAACTGCATGTCCCTAAAGTTCATTACTACTTTTTACTTTTACATATTCTTTTCATGTGGTACTACTACTTTTAACCCCTGAGTCTTGTTTGTTTGTTTGTTTGTTTTCTTAGCACTCTACATAGTCCTGCGGCCATTTCTATTGGTATAGAAGGAGCAAGTTTTGCTATTCTAGGCATTGCTGTTAGTCATATTTCAAACTCCAGTGGGCACCGTGCAGACATAAAACAAAGATCTTCTAAATGAAGTATAAAGCAAAAATGATAGATGGGAGTGAACAGACAGGGAAACATAAAAAAACAGTGAGACAAAATCCATCAGCAAGGCTAGAAGCTCACTAGGAGTCTAATAGTGTTAAAAAATCACTTATCTTTTTAAAGGAGAGTAATATGGAGAGCAACGCAGGAGCCTTCTGGATATTTCCCAGGGCTGTTCATAGGCCTAAGGGGCAGCATGGGAGAAAAGCACTGTGGTGCTCATGTATAAATTTGTCAACTGAGTGACAGAGAGAGCCAATCCATCTGCTTCTCCCAACTTTCTCTTTCGGGCTCATGAGCTCCATGATACTTCTCTTCTTAGACATACCAAGCCCCTCCCTTTCCCTCCTCTCAGGCCTTTTCACAGCTAAATAAGGTGTTATGGTGGGAAAGGAGAAAAGTGTGAAGCCTTTGTAAGTGATAGAAGGATATCATTCTAAAGAAACGTACAAAATATGCCAAAAAATAGATTTTTTTTCTCCCTCTTCTTTATGTTCATGTAGCCTGTGATGACACACCTGCCTAGGAGCTACCAAATAAGACTGTTCCAGAAATACTCTCAAAAAACACTAATCATTAAAGTGTCCTATCAAACTACTTTCTTCAAAGCCATCTGAGCTTCTGCTAGAAAAAAAGATCAATACAAATAGAGAGATTTATCTACACCCTGTATGAAAGGGTGACTAGCTCTCTGAGTCAAGCAGAGAGAAAATGAAATTAATGGTGATGAAAAGAGGAACTAATGAACTTCTGAAACAATCCTTAGGTTGCTGAGGAAGAGTGTGGAAGAGAAGCAAAAAATTGTCTCTGTGCCTTCATGTGAAGCCGTCCATTGAATCAGAACTGTTAGAAGGGCTTAAGATGAGCAAGAGGACAAAGCATAGAGTGAATGAAGGAGGAGACAGAGACATTGCGAGTCCTGTGGAAGGAGACAGAAATGCGGAAGTAGAAGAAATGGAGAAAGAATCTGAAGAGAAAGGAGAAAGATTTGAACTGTGGGTAGAAAATATCAGGTGTAAAACTTCAGTGGCCTGGTAAGCAATAAGGAAATAGTGAATAAAAATAAAAAATGAAAAATGCATAATTTAAAATGAATAAAAAGAGATAGGGCATGAAAAATAGGAAAATGAGAGAAAAAGTTAAAAAATATAATACGCAATAGGAAAAGCGTAAAGTCTACTGGAAGAGAGTAAGGATCTGGAAGAATAATGAAAAAAAACTGGTACCACACATTAAGTATTTTAGATTATATATATAATGAGTGCAAGATCCAAAGGATTTCCTGAAATACACACAAACATTTGCCTATTAGAGAGAAATAACATTACAAAAATCCAAGTACATAACTTTCCATTTTCCAAAAGACAATACAGTAAGTAAAATTTTGCTATATTAAGGACAAATAGAGTCTTTATTTTTAATGCCAAGAGCAGACCAATTACTTTATATTAAGCTGGAATAATCTCTTCCTCAGATCTCTCCCCAGCTCTCTCCCCTAAAAGTGTTTTTTACCTGCTTCCCAATGGCTTTCAGGAAAGTTGAATTCTCATGTGAAGTAACCATGTTACTTTCCTATTTCTTCTCAAAACAAAGCCTCGGGGATCTTTACAAAAAAAAAAAGACACTGTCTGGCCATAATAGGAAAGAATTTTTCTAAATGACTTATTAAATCCACGCAGATTAAAGAATGCTAGGAACATTCACTAGTAAGTCCTGATTTTGCGAAATGTCATTTTGTGCATGAGTAATTCCAATGAATTCATGGTTCTCATTCCACTACAGAGATTCTGGCAGAGGCAATAAAAACATTTACATAACTTTATTTTTTTTTAATTCCCACTTTTTAAACAAAAAATGCCTGAAATACTTGAAAAATGCCATTGTAAATAGCATCTCTTTGATGTAGATTACTACTCTTTGTATTTTGTAGATTTAATTGATTTACTTTTCAAAGTAACCAAAAAGATGGTTTTCTAAGTTTCGTATATTTAGTCATACTTTGACAATGAGTTTCAAACTTCAGCAAACTTTTCGGATGATTCAGCAGACACTAAGGCATTTGTCTACTTGTGAGAAGTTACTTTTCAGTTCTTTATCACCTGCATTCTCAGCTTTGTTCCTAAACAATTGTTTTGAGATGGCTTTGCTTGGAAAGTCATGAAGTGAAAAGAAAGCATAGTCACTTAGGAAGGAGAGTAAGAAACAGAAATTTTTTCCTTATTGTGATTTTTGAGTTTTCAGACATTGAGTTGGACAATGCTGGTGAGCACTTTCAAAAATCCAGTTTAATTTTCTAGAATGTGTAGAATGAAGGCAGCCTGGGGTAGATCTTTAACTAAAGTAAAGACCCTTTAAAATATGTGGGGCAGTTAAACTGTATACTAGCTGAGGATCCTTCCCACTGGAATATCTAAACCACGGTTTATTATTATCATTACAATGAAATTCCTAGCTACATGTGTGAAACAGGGGAACTTGTGAGAAAATTCTCACTTCCTATATGGAAGCAAAATATTCCAATATATTTAGGAGAACTATGGCCTGATTTAATCCTGTGTAAGCACCTAGTGGTGTCATAAAGTAGCATATTAGTCATCCATGAGGAGGGGAGTGATTGTCTCCACTGACTCTGCTGGGATCCTGGGGCAGTGCTGGTAGCCATCTCAAAGTTTCTGAGATGCGGCCAAGTATATCAAATAGGGACTAAAATTATTCTCATGATTCCTGATCGATGTCATTCAGAGGAAAGGAAGAAGATATACTTTGCATACTTGAGTATATTACTGTATCTGTTTCCATCTTTTCACTCCTATAAAGATAGAATGGATTTTGAGGAAAAAAAAGACACGTAACCTACACGTACAGTTCAAAGAGGTCCTAAATTCAGAGCCTCTTTCAATGTGTGTGCACATTGTTGAAATTGCAAAGCTGTTGAAAGTGCAAAATATTGTTTGCATGCTACTTTGTGCATACACTAAGTGGAAAGTATTGTTTTGTTCCTAATTTCAGTCTGGGATCACAGATATATTTTAAGTAAACAAAGCCTTCTATTGGTACATTATTTTTCCTAAGGAATCCAGATAGCAATTGGGTGGAGATATTTAATTTTTGAGCATAAAAAGTTAGATCACTTAAAACTATTCGGCCAATATTAGATTGGTTCTGGATTTTCATACGTGTCATCGCTCAAGCTTTGCGCACAGTTTGTTCTGGAGTTCCCTTCCTCTCTCACGCAAAAGTACAAGAGGATCTGAAATAGGAGGATTCTGATTATCTCAATTTCAAAAGCTGTTTCAGAAAACATTTCGACAGGTGAGAACATGTTTAGGGTCCTTAGTACTTTGGAGCTTTTCTGTTTAGGATTGGCTTGGAGACACACTCACTTCTTCCTGGGTAACATGGGCTCCATGAGATCTTTTGGAAGACAAACCTGCAAATGGTATTTGTGTTCAACTTTCCCTCCAGAACAATGTAGGAAAGTCATCTGAGAGGCAAATTTTGAGCCATAACTCTCATTACAGCTCAGATACAAAGACTGCTGTGATCTCTTAGTTGGCTTCAAGCATGCATTTTATAAAGACAAAGAAATTATAGCAGATTTTCTGAGTATACTGCTAGGGATATCAATGTCGCACAGGGCCGTGCTTCTTCTGGCTGTCAACTGAGTAAATAAGTACAAAAAAAGGGTATGTATACCCTCAGGTTGCTTGGACAAGGAACTTAAAATTAGTCGTTTTTTCCTAAGTAACTATTTACATTTCTTATCCTAGTTCTAGCGAATGCATCAATAATTACAAATTTTAAACAGGTAAACAGTCTTTCTAATGTCCTATTTCTAACAGCCTTTCTTAGCCCTCCTAAGTTAGAGGGCTATGAGAGCAATAGCATGAGGCAGGTTAGCACCTTTTCTTTCCTAAGGGCTACAGGATCGTTTTCATGGGAGTCCCAGATCCACAAAAGGAAGAGTCTTATTCATTTTTACCAAGTTTCTCAGGAATCTAGGACTAGAATTATATATCAGAATGCACGAGGCCATAGAAAAGTTAATTCAACAGGATTTGAATGCCAGCTGACTGGTCTTAAATTTTTATCATAGCTTAAAGCAAGCTCCTGTTCAATGACTTCTGAAAATATCTTCTGATTTTTTTATTGTTTATTATTTTTGTTAATACAAGCTCAGTCACCTTTTTGGGACATAGTAGATAATAAAATTATAAATAAATCATTTTGGTTAGTACAGCATCAAAAGCTTGGAAAAACATTGTTTGATAACTGATTCTGAATAAATACAATCATTTACAGACCAAGTGAGGAATATTCACAGCAGGCTTCAGTGGAAATGAAGCTGTAACACAGAAACGTGTAACTGATTTTGGGGGGAATTTCCATGTACTTAGAAATGTGGTCTGAGGTAAAGTTTTTAAACTAATGTGTTTGATAATCAACGTAATCCTTATCCATCCATTTATATTGAACTATGTTGAAATGTGAAGCTTTCCTGAACCCATTCCTATAATATTTTCATTATATTAATTGGTCAAAAATTTTGCTCTGTTTTATATCCAAGTTGAAATCAGCAAAAAGACTCCAGACTTGTCATAGTATTATTGAGGGCAAAGTTTTTTCTTTTTCTCTTTTTCAAAGTGCAATTGGCATCACCACATAATGATGAAAGAAATCTGGAAAATTACTTGTGCATTTTGACAACTATTTGCACAATTTAGCTGGAGTTCAGATTTCTTTGAAGGTGTTATTCACGATCAAAGGGAGTGCTAAAGAATAGCTGAACAGAATGAAATATTTAGTATATCTTTTGCAAGGACGTGATGAAAAGTGAAGGTTCAGTGAAAAAGTGAAAGGAGTAATGATTCGCTTTAGAGAAGATGAACAGAATTGTTAGTTTAGACTAACTTCTCCAAGTTAAATTGATAATATCCAATGATCTATTTTGAGAAGTGCTGAGCTCCAACAGTGGTGATTAAGTAATGACTGTGGAGGCTCAACACTCTTGCAAAATCAAGACCACAGGCTCTCAGACCTGGAGTTGCACTGAACCCAGGAAAAGGAAAAGGTTTTTTTTCTTTCTTTTTTCCTCCAAGGAAAAGAAATCACTGGCATTCAGTGATGCTATTTTTGTGTTGTACTCATAGAGTCCCGTCCTTGATTAGCCTCACTCTGTGATCACAGAAGCAAGTGAAGCATACAAATACGAAGAACTTTTTTTCCTGTAGATCCTGTTCCTAACCCAAACAGAAAGAGCAGAGAACTTTGTAATATATTTCTAATGAGCAAATGATATTTAAATGCAAAAATTTCTACTTTATATATAAGATAGTATAAGGAAGCAATATCTCAATGCAAGTAAGAGTAAATAAGTTGGAACAAAAGTCCATCTAGGCCAGTACCTATCTTCAATAATGGTTAACTTACAGATGCATGTAGAAGAATATTGAAAAAGAGAAAATATATAGTAATATTTTTCCTGAATGGCTACACAGCTTTCAACAAACAATTCAACAGTTTCAACAGTATCATGGACTTCTTTAGCCAGCAATTATGTCTTTCTTAGTGTAAAGTCACCTAATTTTATTTGTTCCAACATAACGAACCGTGATTCCTTAATCACCTTCCCCATTTCACTCCTCCTTTTATAGGCTTCTAACATCCTATTATCTTTTTTTCTAGTGCTGCACTCTAATTCTCCCTTCTACAGAAGCTGGCCCATAATCTTTCCTGTTTTGCTATACTTCCAGAAGGAGGAGAAGATGGATTCATATAAAGGATTTATGAACATCTCTGTTCTACTCTCTCTCTCTCTCTTTACTAATAATTTCTATGTGTTTCTGTCTACTTCTGATCACTGAGCCAAGGTTTTCATGGCAATACCTATCATAGCTCCAAGATCTTGCTCCTGGGGGACAAGAGGCCATTACTTTATTAACAAGGTTAGAATTTTCTTTTTCCATGTGCATCACTAATGAATTAGTGCATCCATCCGCAATGAATTTTGCCTGCCATTTTAATGTTCAGTCACTTTCTCTAGGAAGGTTCTTTTGCATTTCTACCCTACAGCCCTTTGCCTTTAATACCTTGAATAATTTAGCACCATCTGCATGTTATCAACTCACCATTCACTTCTTTTTACACATTGTTTATGAATAAATGTCAAACAACATGGAAAGGAATAGACTTTCACGCAGAAATGCACCTGTAATTTTCTTCCACCATGAGAACTGATCGCGTACTTTGTTTCCTATCTCTTAACCAATTATTTAGCTACGTAAAAACTTTCCTTTTTATACTATTTTAGCATTGTTTAACATATTTTGAAGCACATTTTTGAAGAAGCTTTCAGAAATCTACGCAGAACAGACAGCAAGTATGTTCTGTGATTTTTTAATTTTTTTTTATTTTTTAGCAATTGGTAATTACCAAGGAAACGAAAAAATAGACCAAGAAAAATCAGTTGATCAAAGAATTTGTATATCAAATGATTTACTTGCCAAAGTATTTAGAGGAGTCTGGCTTGCAGAAATCAGCTGACAACTAGATCCTGGAAAAGACAAAGAAACACTTAAGTCAGCATAGACAAAAAAAGAAACTGCCAGGAACTTAACTTTTTGAAGAGTTTATCATGAGGGTTAGAGAGGTTTGGGAAAGGTGATCATAGTCAGCAGCGAAAGAGGAGGTCGTAGCAAGTGATTCACAGGCAGTGAAAATATCTATTTGTGGGCTGGAAAAAATGTTTTCAGAGCAGTAAGCAGACAAAAGAATCAAGCTAATGCCAAGAAATTTTTATAAATGAGGGAAGATAGAAGGGTAGGAATGTTGTTAAATAGTCTAGAGATGAAAGACAGGGACTTGGCATTAGAAGACTAAGAAAAATGGATTAAAGAAAATAAATAAGAAACTAGTAAATTTATTAGCGAATAAAGGATTTACTGGGAGGGCAATCAGCTATGCAAGGAGTAAGGTAATTAAACATGTTCAGGAAATTAATTGGACAATTAACCAGACAGCTGATAAAACAAGGAAGTAATTTAGGAAAATCAGGATTAAAAACCTATGAAACAGCTGGGCCTGTGTGGACATTTACCTAAACTGGAATACAAATGGAGTAATACACTTACCAGGTAAGTCTTTTAAGGAGAATGTGGGATGAAGTCACTACATGGAGCCTATACACTTAACGTTGCACAGCCTGACGATGGGTGAGGCCCAGAAGAGGGCAGTGGTGCTCCATAGAGCCCTACAATGGTGGGGTCCAAAGGTTTTAACGTCTTTGGTCTGGTAACCTTCGTAAATAACTACTCACCCCTGACGGAAGGTTGGTATCAAGACGCTGCAGGGTTGTATCTGAACATCGGTTCTCAGGGTTCTCAGATAAATGTGCTTCTCTGGCACACGGATGAAAATGTTTCAGCTTTCTGTCCTCCAACATGTCTTTTATTGGGGTGTGTACGTGTTTAGGGTGGGACTTGCTTTGAAATACAGAAAACAAGAAGCATTGAGCTTCCGTATCACATTAGCGCTTATCTCATTTCTCCTTGTAATGTCTAAAAAGACTTGATATAAGAAGACTTGCATCATTTGGCCTTCACAAGAGACATGGTTCACTGAGATTCCTGGACTACCATTGTAAGTTATAGCAGCTGTAATTTCAGCCACTTTGTGGAACAGTCCATTTGTGTCTGCTCTAGTTCCTAATGCTACCAGCCAGTCTGTAAAACGATCCTAATCTATTACATTTAAGTCATTTGAGTCATCTTTTTGAAGACTGCTGAGTGCAGAGATACCCATAAGGAAACAATGTGAGTTTTCCATATACCACATATGTTATATGTCTGGTGAAATGTACTGCACACATTTAAAAAAGTGACAGTATTACAAAACTGACAACTTTTCATGACCTTTTGTATTTTAATGTATTTTAAACATATGGCAGGATTCTGCTCTTCTCATGGATGTAGAAAAGGCAGTATGAATATTTCATGAAATGTATGTACATGTGAAATACTTTTGTTCAAGAAAAAAGAAATTCAAGAAAATATATTAGATTTTTATACTTAAAATTGGCATATAGCTATCAATGAAATAGATCACAACGCATATCTACAGCAAAGTAGTGAATATTTATAGAGAAGCAGTGAAAATGAAGAGGTGAGACAGTAAAACTGGAAATGTGATCTTTTGGGTGGAGTTCTTTGTTTTTTGTTCCAAGTTTTGCTATTAATCATAGTGTGGGATGTTAAGTCACCTCTTTTGTTATCCGTTTCCTTTGTATTCTTTGTGTTGTTTGTTTATTTAAAGTAAAAGTTCTTTACGTCTTCTAACATAAGGTATTTTGATATTCACATCTATCTGTTGTCTTACTCAATTAGAATTCAGAGTAAGTTAAATGCTCAAAATACCTTAAAATATTTTGATGTATGCATCGTAGTGCATTCACTCTATCAGACCTATGGTAGTAAAAATGAGAATACGTTCTTTTATTGGTGTTACACAGAACCTAATTCTTATATTTTGCTCTTCCAGCATGTACAGATTGGCCAATGACCAATATGTGATAGTTAGGGTGCTTATGCTGAAAAGTGAGGGACATAATGTGAATTTGTATGTTAAAGAGGGCAGCTGTTTATGCACAAATAAGCTTCAGAGAGGTATGCACACAATTTGACCGAGCCTTTGGAGATTCAAAGCCATGCTCATGACATAGGTATGGAAGTCTCACTTGCCACAGTTCATGCTGTAGATACAGAAGGAAGATTTTTCCTACAGAATTTATGATTTGGATAACCCCCATGTCAGTGTTAGGATTTTTTTGGCCCCCTCAAGGACATTTTCTTGTGCCTGGTATTTCCTTTGGAACTATTTCTCACAGAAGCTCTGAGAGGTAGTATTGATAAATTGCTTAACTTTTCGTAGACATCTAAAGAAAAGAAAATATCCGTGTTTATTTTTCACGGAAAATGTAAGGTTACTGTTTCAACTGACAACAGTACTTTGGGCTTCGTCTAATAGAGGGGAGCTTTCTTACACATCTGTTTCCTGATGCTTGTTAGATCCTCTGGTCGGGACGACACTGACTAGGGTAGTAGATAATTCATTTTCTTTGGTAAAATACAATCCTACTAGTCATGAAAAAGATAAAAAAGGTATATTAATCCGTAAGGGACTACATGGAAAAGGAAGTACAAAGCTTTTAGACTATGATAACTTCTAAAATATTTTCAGTATCTTAGATCAACCCTTTTATGTAAAAGGTAGCTATGGCTACCTTACAATCATAGATGAGCACTCCTCAAACAATTAATTAAAACTGAATAAAAAATCTCATGAGCAATTCTATTCAGGGGTGGTTGTAAGAGGATTACTTTAATAAAATCACCTTAGATTGGTGCCATAATTTCTATGGCATGACCTCATAAATTTTCCAGTGTAACTTTCTTACACCAATGGTTCTGTTACAGTTTACATTTCCAAATGAATTCCTTCTTTGAGGAGGATAATGCTTGAAGATAACTAGGAATAAAGGAACTACATTTTTTTTAGTCAAGATGTCAAAACTATTTAGCTAATTATGGCATCACAGTTTTGAAAACAACTTCAGTGGTCGTGTATTGTTGAGCACACTGTATTATTAGCTTTTAAATAAGAAGTTTTGCAACAAAGAGAGAATTTCTACTGAAAAAAATTAAGGAGTAATTAACATGTACAATTCATATTCTTGGAAAATATCTAAAGGTATGACCACAATTTACAATACACATATGCATTCTGATTAAATGCTTGCATGATCACCTTCAACCACTCAGTTACCATTATTTCTGCTCTCAGAAGGCCTGCCCTGCCACATACGTGCAAACACGATAATACTTCCAGTTTATCATTCTGCCTTGAGCCAAATTTACATCCTTCAAAAGTTCACAATGCTTAACTTTCTTAATATTGCCCGTACAAGCGTATTACCACTGTTATTAACTAGGTAGGGTGAATTCCTAGGGGATAAATTTTAAGGGAATAACAAAGCTGTAACTGAGTCACAGCAGTAAAATAAGGAAAAATGTTTCATGGTGATTTACTGAAACATGTAGAGGGTTGCATAGGAGAAACTTCTTGCTTGGATTTGAATTGTAATCCTTTAAAACATGCATATCAAGACAATTTGAGGAGGCGTGAGAACTTTGGAGTACATAGAAAAAAACGAGTAGTCAATGCTAAGTTTGTCTTCACTCAATTACAGATATGCTGCTGTCTTAGTATAAAGTGATATGATGTCCATGATCATTCTTTGTCAAGAGTAACAAAAACTTTTGAGCTGTCAATGAATTAAAGTATACTGTGCCCTTACAGGACATGGACAGCCATGACGACAGGTGGATAGATGGCTTACAAAAGGCTGACAATTTTAATGAAGAAAAAAATACCTGTCATACAGGGGCACAGCAGTGTTTTGACATTGAATTAAAATTCAGGTTCAGGAGCATCACCAGTGAAGACATGTGGAAAGCTTTGTCAGTTAAAGGGTGATTCTTCCTGAACTTTTCTTTCTTTATTAAACATCATACTATTCCCATCTCCTCCCATGGAAAGACTACCTCTGCAGTTTAGGATGAAAATAAAGCCCTCGTTTCGTACATGTGTATGTGTATAACACAGGAATATGAACTTTAATGTGTGTGTGCACATAAATATACATACATGCATTTATATTTACACACACATAAAGATTAAAATGTATGTGCAGTGATGCTGTCTTGCAATACTCCTAGCAAACATGCTGATGGGACCATGGTAAAAGAACTGCCTGTCATTCACTTGCCCTGGAATACCTGTGTTTCAGTTTTACTGGATTTCGAGTTACCCCGACGTGCGGCTGGGTAAAATGCTCCCTTTCCCAGTGGAACCAGCAGATAGCCCCAAGACGGTGCGGGTAGAGGGCTGCAGCACTTAACGCAGCAGAGAGTGAAGGAGATGCATTTGTTCCGCATGGTAAAGAGAAGGCAAAAGCAAGGATCTGCTTGCTGACTTCAACTGAAATTCCAGTGGGATATAGAGGGAAAAAATAAACAAGGAGGACAGTCAAACATGGGAACAGGTTGCCCAGAGAGGCTGTGGAATCTCTGTCTTTGGAGATATTCAAAAGTCAAGTAGACAAGGGCTGGACTAACCTGATCTACCTGTGATGTTAGCCCTATTTGGGGTGTTTGGATTAGAGCGCATCTAGAGGTCCCTTCAGCCCTAGTTTATGTTGTGGTTTATGGCTCTGTGGTGTAACATATTAAGGAAAAAACTTGTCTTTTTATGGTATTTTTTCCCTCCCACTGCCTGAAAGCATGTGGATAGATTGATTGATTGATACTAATTTATATAGAGAGAGATATAAAATGTGCACACTTGGTATTCACGTTGGGTAGAATTTTCTTTAAACTATAAAAACTGTTCAAGAATAAGTAGTAATTTCAGTGCTTAACAATACATCAACCGTTGATAACACAAAAAACATCTCTTTAGTGCAAGAGGTGAAGTTATTGATTCCAGATGCTTTTTACACATTCTTAATACTTAAAACGTTTAATGCACAACTAACACTTGACAGTCCATGTCTGACTCTAAAATGTCAAGAAAACAGGAACACCCTAGTAGTAGCTTCTTTGTGTTTACGAACAATGAAACTTTGAACACATTATACTTTTATGTTTTTTCTCCTACCTCTAGTGACTGCTGGTTGTGATCTCTTCCAGGAAATACTTGCCTTGTTTGGAAGTCCTAAAATGAAAAATTTTTTACTTAAAAAAAATTTTTACTTTCACTTTTTTTAAAAAAAAACATTTTACTTGTTTTAACTCCCTTAGTGTGACAGCATGCTGCCTTTTATCTCACCAGTTCAGTGCAGCTTTTCAAACTACAAGATGACCTCAGCAGCTGCAATTAGATGTAAATCACACTAATAATATCTTCGGAATATATTTTTTACTTGTAATAGTAATATAACCACTGCTAGCTTTACACTCTTTAGGACTAGTCTTTCGCTTCATTTGCTGTTACGACAATTTTTTTTTTTTTTTGTAAATTTAATCAGTGTTCCATTACTATTTTAAGTGCTGTAGTACAGTGGGAGTGTGCTAGAGATTGTCGATCTATTCTGTGAAGTAGATTTGTTAATAAAAATTCTCAGTGGCTATTTACACTTGAGTTTGTTATCAAATGCATATATGTTTTCTGTGGAGTATATTCATAAAGCCTGTTTATTTCAGTTACTTAAAATGTCCAACTCTGTATTATTCAGGAGTATACTTTGAGCTTTTGTATTGTCATCTTTAATTCTTGTGATGAAAATAATTCATTCTGAATGAAATACATTGCCAGATATACAGAAAATGTATAAGATTTCAAGAACTGACCTGAGATTTGAACAAGTTTGTAGAGAGTCTGTAGAATCGTGCATCTCTGAGAAGCTTCTAGAAATTACAGTCTGCAGGAAAAGACAGATAAAGAACTGATACTGGGAAGGTAGTCACAAAACTCCCAGTGGGGTAAGCAAATGTACAGTATAACCATGAGTGGCAAGACAGAGTCAAGTGCCTTGATCAGACATTGCTGGTTTGCTCACCTACAAAGCATCATAAGAACTGGGAGGCAGCAGAAAAGCACATTTTTGGATTTCAATACTTTAGATAAAACTCCAGAAGCACATAGAGTGAATTGCAGACAGCTTGTCTAATTCATTAGCAAAAGCTTAAGAGGGGCATAGTTTGCATTTTCCCAGTAGTTGAATGGAAAGATGTAAACAGGGAAGAGCTTTAAGAGGGTTTCGGAAGCAACTTCCAAGGCTTTCCATTGAGCTCTTACCTGTAAATATGATTAGTTTTGTGCCTGCATGTACCTTTGTTAGTAAATAATTTGAGGATAAGCAAACGTGGCATACCATAACCTATAAAGCTAAAATGATTTTAGGTGAACAAAGAAAATGTGTTTAAAAGCTATAAAGTGAGTAGCTGCTTACATCCTGATGCAGTTCTGTAGTTCATTCTGTAGCTTTCTTCTCCATTTAAGTTTGCCCTTTGCTTTTGATCAGGCTTTCTTTTTTCTTGTTTTTGATGTAAGATAAAAACTTACTGTATTTTAACATGTTTATTACATGAGCTATTTGTTTTTATCTGCTTTGACTGTAAAAGTAGTTTCTTAAAAAAAACCTCCAATAAATATTGTCTAATACTATCACTGCTTTTTAAACTTTTTAGTGTTTAACACATCAAACGCAGCTTCATAAGTTCCCTGAAACAAAGACTGGGAAGTACGTTTTCTCTCCTCCATTGGGTTTTGTGCCTTCAGAACTTCTTCAGAACTTGTTATTTAGAAGGCCATAAGCTGCTGAGGAGGAGATCTGAGCAGAGCTGAATTTGAACCCTGTGAAGAGCAGAGAAGCAGAGAGTGTATAAAAGTTCTTTTTTTCCCAATGAACTTTTTTTTTTCTAAAATAACTCTAAATCTAAATATTTTCAAAAAGAACAGTAACTAAAATAATTAAGAAAACACCTGACATCAGCCTCGACTTTCAGAAGGGATTATTTCTGGTCATTTTGTGTGGAAGGCCTTCATTTGCACAGAATATGCATTCAGGGTAGAATATCTTAATTCTTATTCATATTCATCAAAAGTGGTCCCATCAGGAATGAGTGCAGAGTAGCCAGTTTACTCTTCAGTCACACCTCCTCTTACTTTACGCAAACTTTTCAGTGAAAACATATCTTAAAAGTACGAATCTACCCCTTTGTCATTAAGGCTTGCCTGTATGGAGAGAATCACCTCACGTTATATACAGCCTTTTTATTATCTATTATCAGCGCGTGCGTGGGACTTCAGCCACACGGCACTTTTACGGCATCTTTGGAAAAGTGAACTTGACTCAGTAGATCATAAATCAATTGAATACAATAATCACAAACTAAAGTACAAATTTCTAAGGCAGATTTCAATTTTGTGTATGCAAAACATGCACAGAAAAGTGTTTAAAAATATGAGCAGTTTAGGCATGGAAACATGGGCAAAATGGGGAAAGTAGAATTGTGCCTATCTGGCAGCAAGAAGACACAGGATTAATTCAGCCATATCATCCTACTGAACTTTAACATTCACTGTTCTGTTGGTTTTTTTGCTTTGCTTGGGCTAGCCTGGACATATGGCAATACTTCTGAAGGGTTATAATTAGCACAAGGAGGTCTGCAAAAAGTCTTTTCTTGGGGGACTAAGGTTGGACTAAAGATTAAATGGAGTCAGAGCGGTATAACTGAGGAGCTTCAAGCATTTTTATCTCAAGCATCACACATAATTAAGGATTTGGGGCAGAACGAATATATAAATAAATAATAAAACTGCTACTGTTCTTTGCTAGCTTTTTGTTTAAACATACTATGTATGGTTTTTTACAATGTAGAGATTTTATTAAGTAAAACAACAAGTTCTAAATGTCATTGGCTTTCTTTTTTCCTTTTAGGGGATTGCTAATGTTTGTCCTTTTGGTGATGTTTAAGTTTTACCAGACTGAGTATCAGCTACCTAACCTTAGAAATATTAGGGATATTGCTTCTTGCTTAATTTAGCATGAAATAAATACTCATCCTTTGTTTCTCTATCTTCCTTTCTCAGATATCATCCTAAAAACACATTCATCTTGTTTTAATGATCTGATAATTTTGTAACATTTGAACAGTGAATTATTGCTTAATAAACTAGAAGCGCTCTACAGTCTTCAAAAAGCAGTGGACAGTTATAATGTATAAGGGCAGTATACGATCAGTAAAACCAAGTCCGTGAAAGCAAATACAACATCAAACCAGTGCGGTGGAACTTTGAATCTGCAGGGAATGATTGAAGATCTTGGCAGGTGTCATTTACTGTGCCATTCACCTTGAAGTTTCCCTGGCTAGACATGTGGTTATATTTCCAGCAAATTTCAGACTGCCAGGACAGACAAATGTTCTGTCTCTACAGTTCACTCAGCACATACATCCAAATTTATATTTGCCCCCTTGGGCGAAAGTCAGTATTATTATCCATCTGTCCTGTATTTTCTCCTTGACCTCTTCATGCTCACTTCCTGATGCTATAGAGTAGTTTAACTACCTGTGCAATTTTTTTATCAATCTTAGCAATCTTATGCGTACTTTCCAACTTCAGAAAAGTAAGAAACCAGGAATCAGACATACTGAAAGATAACTTATTCTGCAGTTAACGGCATGTCCCACATGCATAAGGCACTATAGTTTTAGAGTTATATAGGGCTTAAGTCAAAAAGTATATAGCTATAAATAGCATATATAAAAATGGTTATACATAGCTATATTCTTAAAGTAAATTATAAGCATTTGCAAAACACAACTCACAGAGATGGCGCATTGCTTTTTGTTAAAATTGCGCTAATAGTATACATTCTCTTGCTCACAGTATTACAATTTTCTCTTGTGAAGACCACTGCATGAAGAGATATTGCTCATGTGAGACCTGCCCTTATTTCCTTTTGGTGTGCAGGACTTCAGTGAATCTGTTATGATTGCCATTTCCTATTGAACTGTCATGACGAACTTGGAGAGATACCATCCAGGATGCAGGTGTTCAGGTCAAACAAGAGAGAAGGAAGTTCAAAGGCATTCCCTCCCACCCCTCCCGATACCGTAACGCCAGCACACTGTGTCACAGGAAGTCTCTAAAACGCCCACGCTAGAGAACACACAGCCAGTGAAACTCTCAGACATATTTAATTGCAGCTGAAAATCAAAAAAGAATGAGTTGTAATCATAGTAATTAGAAGAAAACATTTTTTTTCCAGATATTTTTGCAAGGCATGGTCAATTATACAAGAGAACCTTATACTTCATCTTCTATATGATAGACACCAGCTTCATCAGCCTATCCAGATCTTCCCAATACAGTACATTAAAAAGTCTAGTTCAATGAGCATACTATCCTGCTTTTTTTCTGGTTGCATACGGTAGTCGGAAAAGCCTCAAAACTGTAAAGGTTTTACTGTTTCTATCAAGAAGGCTAAAACTCTTTAATTCTATTTGGGGGGAAAGAGGGTCGGGATCAATGCCGTCCCAGTCTTCTCCATAGAAATGCGCACAGAGACTGTGTGAGTTTAATGAAGTTTACTAAGATTTCTATATGTGTCATTAAGAAAGTCTGTCAAACAATTAACATGTTATTTTTAAGCGCTGTGCAACTATCCATTGTAACCAAACAAGCAGGCAGTCTCTCTGTTTAGCTCAATAGCTGATGCATATATAAAAGGTGTGCTTTATAAAGCACCATCTAGGTTCCGGTGCAATGGAGATGCAATGCGTATGTCAAGTTAACGAGATATCAGTTTAAATAGAAGTCATTATGTCATCTGGTAATAATTGTTATTTAAGCCACAGGTATTAGCATGTGAGCAGTAAGTATATGTAATATGAAAACAGAACATATTTAAAAAAAAACAGTAAAAAACGGTGCAATATTAATTAAGTCCTCTTGTATGGATACGGAGCAAAGGAAAAACAAAAGATGATGTCTATCTTGCAAGATAGCAAGAAAAATAAGTTTCAGAATTTAAATCTTGTAGGATAAAAGCAAAATCATTGCAGTTTTCTATATCTCTGTAGCCAGTTCTGCTTTTTTGAGGTGCTTTTTTGTGTGCATTACAATCAGCTCTGTGACTGTGCTTTTTTTTTTTTTGTTCAATTTCTAAAGCAGCATCTTAATGACTGTTGCCTAGGACTGTCGGTTTTCCTTAAATGTTCCCCAGAGCAGGGTTTCACTTACAAGCGTCATTTTAAATGTAGCCCTCTGTAGCACTTTTCTTGTGATCCTCAACCTTTGCAGAGGGGTTATATTTTAAAAATATGTGCTGAATACTGGCCACCTGTTAATGATACCCAAACTAATGATACCGAAAGAAAGCCCGTTATGTCAGGACATTTTCTAGGGAAGGTGATAAAAAAGACAGAGATCCTTCAGGCTGGAACAGCATTAACTTCAACATACATTGTACTCCACCCTCACAAATGTTATTTCAAAGGCAGCCATAATCCCCTTGAAAGTATTGGGTGAGAGGGAGAAGAATAGGGAGATTTCTAGAAACTTAATTGCAAATGTGCAATTTTGTGTGCAAGTTACACGCTCCTATCTGGAGAGAAGATTTATTTAATGTTTCCCTTCCTCCGGAGAGTTTTGGATAACATAAAAAGGGACAGATTAAGATTAATCTGCTCAGGAATACGGAGAGTGTCTTTTCTGGTACACTGGGCATACAACAGGGTCAGCCAAACAGAATGGACAGCTTCCAAATCCCCTTGAAAGTGATCCTACCCTGCTGATAGAGATGTCTTCAAATGAACAGACAGGACAGACAGATTTCCATTTACAGAATTAAGTAAAATGTGTGAAACACAAACTGGGATCAAAACAAAGGGGGAAAAGCACTCTTATTTCCCCTTTTCTCCCCCTACAAGATTCACCTGTTTTGCAGAGTATCAAATAAATACTTATAAAACATATCTGTCTAGGACAAAGTGTCGTAAATTAGCAAAAATGTAGGATAAGGTTGTTTGGACACATTTAAATTTAGGTATGCAATCAGCAGATCTTAAAAAAAAAAAAAAGAGGAGAGGGTGTAAGTAAAATTACGTGGTGCTGATGAAACCGGAGCTGTAGCGTTTTAACTTTGGCTTCGGCATGCGCTTTTTTCCCCCCTTGTCTCCAGATGCCCTGACAAAATGGAGAGTTAGATTCACAAAGAGAGGAAAGGGTGTATTTGTGCCAACATATGTTTGACATCCTTTTTTTTTGTTTTGGCACCTAGAAGAGCCAGTGCTTCTCACGGGATTTGAAGTTCAAAGTTAGGTATCATTTTTGTAATTACATACAGATGCATGTCCAGGATTATAAAAGGCCGATGAAGGGTTCTTTTACGTTACAAGGTGCATTTGTCTGTATTTCTTACTAACCAGTTACAGTGATTTCCATTGTTTTAAGCAGAGGTGGAAATTGCTATGTCAAAAAACCACCTTGACCTGCAACTCTTTGCAAACTTTTCATAGCAACGAGCTAAATAGCATCCATATACGTGTGCTTTTTCTTTTCTTTTCCTTCCTGGCAATTTTAGATCTGACTATAGGATGCCTCGTTCTTTCATCTGTATTCATACTGAGTAATACTATCTTCCATGATAGTACAAGGGAAGCTACTAATCTTTTGAGGCCAATTAGGTTACATTTGATAAAAGCATCTACTCAGACTTAATGAATACTCCAGAATATAGCCATGAATAAGCAGCAAATTTCAGCTGATATAAAATAAATTGGCATAAGGAGCTTTCCCTTCCCAATGACCTTCATTGTCATAATGCTTGAATGATTCTTCCTGCTCCATTTTTATTTTGCTATTATCACATTCAGTTTAACATATATAAAATAGACAAAAATACAAATTGTATTACTATAATTTGCAGAAGTCACATCCTTTGAAGTTGTAAGAATTTTCCTAATACTTTCAATGCAAATTTAATAATAAACATAATAATTTGGTTCCAAAAGTAAAGAACAGTAGCATGTTTAAATGACTTCCTCATCTAAAATCCCTCTAATAAAACAAAGGCAAAGCTATACCATTAGAGAAATAACAAATAAATAATACAATAGGATTACTATTTTTAGTGGAAAATGTGATATTTATACATGCAAATGTAGCTTGACTGCAATAGTGTTCATTGTACCAAAATGTAAATCATTAAATTAAGATTTGTAAAGTTTTATATTGAAATATTTTGAAAATAAAAGTGGCAAAAGATATTTTCAAAAAAAAATTATCTCCTAAACAAAATTACTTTTTCAACAAGTTTAAAAAATATTGCAATTACTAATTTGTTAATTTTCCCCTGCTTTTTCAAAGAGCTTCAGTCATCAGTGCTCTCGTTTAGGTGCCTGCAAAAGCAGCAGCTCCAGTAGGGGGAACACTAAATCCCATTGCAGCAAAAAAAAAAACATAGACAGAGATCTTAAACACTACACTTTATTGAAATGTGCTTAGCAAGTATGTTGTGCATACCTATATAATATGAATACGATTTAAAATGTGACATATTATGCCCAAACCCTACTTTTCAGCTAAAATGCAGGTGGATGGCAAAATAGGTTTTACCTGAATTTACGGAGCCCTTGGCTTCACCTGTGAGGACAGAATCCTCCATTAACTTCTCAATTCTTACCTAAGCAAAATTTGCGGTGCATGAAACTCTGACTCCACTGAAGCTACTGGAAGCTATTCTCTTTATTGTACTGGAAATAGTAATTTGATAGCAAAAATCTCTGTAAGAACACTAGCAACTGCACTGAAAGAGTGGGAAACTGTTGCCTCAATCTTCAAATGAATGCTACTTGGGTTAAATGTTAAATTAATATTAATGGAAGTAGTATAAGATAGCAAGCAAAGCATTTGATCCTGAGCCCTGGGCTTACCGAGAAGGCTTAAGAGCCTAAATTTCCCTTGGGTAGAATTTATACGTAAGTAAAATTTTGATATCTAACTGTAACAAAGTGATTTCCAGAAACCTCTGCCAAGTTGCTTAGCTACGAATGCTTAGATGTTTGCTGGAAGGATGGCACTTTCCTTAACATGAAGGAATTTAATGTGCTGCTTGCTGCTTGTCTAGTCATTCTTAAGCGCCACCTCCCATTCAGGCTGCTAACTATTGTGAGCTGTATCCTAAAAGCATGTAATTTTCTACATTTACTGAATATAAAACTTAGGCATCCACATGATGAGCCACGAACCAGCAGTCTGAGTTTAAGCCACTTTTGTGTTCAAAGGCTTAATACCTAATTGCTCCGTGAATCCAGGAATATGTGCCAAGCTCTAGTACTGGCCTTTAAATGGCTCCAGTTTTACTGCAAGTTGTTTCTGCTTTAATATCAGCATAGCTTGCTTTTGAATCTAAAATGTCATTTTAATATGTCTTAACTTTCAGTACATAGTGGGTACAGAGGTAATCGAGCAGGTTGGTCAAGTATATACGGTATATTCAGGCACTAATGGCTGAGAACTGTGGTACAAAGTAATCTGTATCCACAATAACTGTTTCATGATTTCAGAAGTCTTGCATAAACACTCATCTCCCATAAGAGATCTGTTTAGCCTCATTTTGTGCTGAAACACCATTTGAAGAAAGAGCATTTTTCTGCAATATTACATAACAAAGAAATGAACATTATGCTGCAGACATAATAAATCAGATCACTGTTATTGTTGGGAAGTAATATTTCATAGAAACAGTAGCGTAAAGTATAGACTTGTAACTCTTTCCCTCATTGTTCCTTTTTATATAACAAAACAGGTGTCATTGACACTTGCAGCCAATATTCGTGCCTGAACAGCTACTTTCTACAAACGTTTAAACAAAAGACAAAAGCAGTCAATACCTTGGAGCTTCTTTTTTTAATGCATTCATACCTTCGGGGGACAAGAGATAAATGAAGGTAAGACGAACCTTTAGATGTTGTCTTCATCAGTGCTGACACTCTTCCTTGGGGGCTGACAGCTGCTAATGAATTCATTTTAAACATGACATACAAGGAGAACAAAAATGCTTTTTTGGTTTTGTTTCCTTTTAAAAGTAGGATGAGAATAACAACTAGCATTGATCATAATGGAAAAGCTAATCGGCGCTAATTTGTGATCAAATACAAACAATGAACAGATTCATGAAGAAATCTTTGCATTTCCCCAACCAGTGAAATCAGACTGGCTTTTTAGTTGAATTCAGACATTTTGGCTGTTCCTAGGAAAGTATTGTAGCTTTTACCATGCCAGAAATTCTGCCAGAACCTCAGATTTAATTGCCAGAGCAAATGGTTGACAGGAACTCAGGCAGCCTTTTTCTTCTTTTCATCTGCCAAAAGTATTTTTATTTAGTACTATCCTACGTTATTAAACCATCGGTATTGTTTGCACTGATATTGAATAATCTTCTTTTAAAATCATTCTGATATTGAGATTTCAACTTCAGATTTTCCGAAAAAAATACTATATTTTTAATTTTTCACAGAATTTAAATTCTTTACTAATAACATAGTGGTTCAAGTCCATAGCTACTCCAGATTTTGACGGAAATTCTTTAAATTCAAATTTTCAAATAAAAACTCAGTGATATCTTGTGTTTTAGTATAGTCTGTCTCTGTGTAATGAATGTGCTTGTTACCAGGAATTTAAATCCAGTTGTGGTGCACTGATTTGTGCTTACTGATAACTCTCAGTATCTTGAGCTACGTCCTATTCTTTAACTAGCTAAAGAGCAAATGACCATGATGTATGCATGAAAGGAATTGTATATGATTTTTGCTTGCACTAGCAGAATGAACTTAATGGCCAAGACCAATTTCAGTCTTGTGTTACTAACCCTGTTCAGAAAACATGCATAATATATGAATGCTTCACCCTGTCAAGGAATATGGGAATAATGGAAGATAATTGTCACCTTTTCTCTCTGTAAAGAAAACTAAATTGGGTTGCACTATTTTGCATCAGTTGTAAAGTTGCTTTTTATTGCTGTACATATTTATAAAAGTGTAAAACTGATTAGTTTATGCTACTTTTATGCATTACCGAATGCGAGTATGCACTTTATAACTTACATACATAAAGATGCATGGAGTCTAAGAAAAGACCCTACCAGTTGCCCTCTGGAAAAGATCGTTCAACATTAGAGGCAAGATTGGAGGCTAAGATAAACAAAACATAAGGAAGAAATCATTGCCTTATCTATGGAATAAATTCAAGCGAACATAATGGTGCCCCCTCAATGTTAACGTACCTTGGAGAGTGCAGAAGAACTTCATAAGAACACAACATGACTGCCTTGTAGCTCTTGTGAGGAGGATCAAATTCAGTGCTGATTTCTACCAGTAACAGTTCAGTGATTACATTCAAACAACATACCCAGTAAATTTAAAGAGATGTCAGAAGATAAACATGTAAATATGCTGTAATATGTTCTTCCAAAGGTGCGGTGTAGTCTACTAAGTAGTTTGTCTGCTACAGGTAAAGCATTTTTTCGGATAAAGTTACTCTAAAATATGTTGCAAAGAAAAATGAGTGAGATGGTTATAGCTAGAACTCAACCATAGGTAATTACAGAAGATCACTTTGTCATTATAAAATATGTAAAGATACCAAAGGGTTTTCATGAGACAAGTGAAGGGAACGTACAGGATAAATATTTTCTGCTCTTCCATTAATAACCTATCCTTTGGTTAGGCAGAACTCAATTCGATTTACATGTTGCTAGATCAAGAACCAACTTGGTAACTTCAGATTATTGTAAGTATGTTTAAGCCTTCAAGTCTTAATGGTAACTTAGACGTATTCTAAATTCCTAGACTGAGAAAATCAGCCTTGAGGGAATGAGGAAGTTTCAAAATCCGAGACATGAGTGACCTTATCATGGACTGAAAAACATGTATGTGTGGAGACACCTGGTCTCAGTGAACCTGCTACTCACAGATTACTTAACAAACATAATCTTGGCAGATGTGCAAATTAGAGAAATGAGTGGAGAATAATCACAGAGTTAAATAAGGGTTGTCTTTCAAGCTACTATTCGAAATATATTTCCTGAAGATACACATAGGTTACTTAACACTCCTAATTCTAGAAATGAGGAGGATAACTGTCCAAAATAGACATGAATAAAATCAGGATTTATTCTGGGAATGGGCCTGCCTGGCATACTTACCTTTTTAGCATGTGCTTATATATTCTGTGCAGACCCACCGTCATGCTGAGTGTCCTAAAAATAGAGGTATATATAAAGAAGTGTACTTAATTAAAACATTAACATACAATTAAATTATCGGAATACAATCCCATATTGTTTATATAAAAAAAGAAAAAGCTGTTGTTTCGAAGGGATGATCTTATGTTTCCTGTCCTTCCCTTTCAAGGGGGTTAATTTGGGACATAAAATCATATAGGATCAGAGCCTTTCCATGTTAACATGCCCCTAATAATACATCTATCTATAAATATATTATATTTATATTTATTTACATTTGATTTGATATTCTTGGTTCTCTAAAGATGAAGATTCATAAAGAGTGAGGTAGCAGCTTGCGTAGAATTAACTCTGCTGACAAAAATTGCTCACCATTTATTTAAATGTCTCTAATGCTTCCCACAAGGTAAATGCACTCAGCAAAGCATAGAACAGGACTTGCATGTTTCTACCTTTTTCTGAAACAAAGTTTGCTTGTAGACAGCTTGCACCCATTATTTCGTGGACTCTGTATTACAAACAGGACCCTCCCAGTTTCTGATACTCTAATGTTGACATAGCAGATCCTGCTATAAATTCGATTCTCAAAGGTGCCGCTTAGCACAAAAAAAGGTTCATAGGGATATTTTTTCCCCCAGGCTGCTCTTTGTAGAGAACAGTTTCTGTGTGCAGATACTGATTTTTACAAGACTATAGTATTTCCTTACTCTCAGCTCTGATCCACATCCAGTCTGCCTGTAATTTTTTGCCATCATTGGAAGGTAGCTGAAAATACTTCTAAGCAACGTTTATGCATGTTTGATGTAAAAAGCTGTGTGCTGGATGTGCACATTTGAAGGAAATTATTTTGTGCCCCTTTTTATTTCCAACAGAGATTTGAAGTAATAGCAGTCATTGTTAAAGAGAATGGAACATAAAATAAACTTTTATTGCTCTAGAAACAGTCTGTTTCTTACCCTTCCATAGTGATACATGAGATTTCTGCATGCTTTGGCAACAGATATCATATAAAATTTTTCTTTTTCTTTTTTTTTTTTTTGCAAACATCAGGCAAGTATATCTCCTTTTATGTTTATATCTGCAAGAAAGTATCGTATACAGCTAAAAAACTAAGCAGTTAAACAGAATTTAACTGTTTACACTAGCAGTTCCATCCTTTGCAGAACAGCTGCACTCTTAGCTGAGATGAAATTTACTGCTAGAGAAAAGTGCCAAGAGTCACATCTATTGGTGTAAAGTTTCATATAAATGAGACTGCACCTTCTGATCTCTTGCTATTGATAGTGCCAGTGCTTAATCCATTGCTCAGAAGAACACAATAAGTTTTGAAAGTCACACAAGCAATTTTACAGTCTCTCACTTTCTGAGGGGAAAAAGAATAATAATGTGTAGATGATCCTTCTTAGATAGACTTGTACTTGGGTAAGAGAAATGTTACCCCTGGAAAGGAAGTATTTTGTAGCACGAGAGACAGAAGCGTAGCCCTACCATGCTTGGGGAATAAGCCTGCTGCACAGATACAAATGATGAAGCCAAATTCCTCCTAAAGGCTGGTCCTGCCCGTAGAGTTAAAACATTGAGTAAACATACATCTTCTTTCCTACCCTGCGTGCTTCAGAACTGAGGGTCTGAAATAAGAGCTGTCTAAGACAGGTCAAAGCCACATCAAACACGTGCTTCTTGCTCTCTCTTCGCAAACTTCACACCTTTAGCCGCAGCCACTGTCACTTGTTACACTTTTTCTTCCTTACACATTGAGATTCAAATTTTGGAAATCAGTTGCTTTTACTGTGCTGCTTATTTTTCACAGTGAGGTCCAAAGAGGTATTTCTCAAACATATAAGAGACAGTCCTCGCCTCAAAGATTTTACCATCTAAAAGACAAGAATAGTGGAAAACAGTAATACATGTGAATGGAATAGTGGTTATAAATACAGCTTTTTTTTTTTTTTTTAATGTGATTATTACAATAGGAATGTTAGGACAAGTTTAGTTACATGATCAGGCAAAGAAATATACTGTGCAGGAAGCAAGCTGGTGTCCAAAAGTCTTTTCTTGAACTTCTGCCAGTGCTGTGCCGAGATGAACCTCCGGCAGCTCTTCGCTGTTACATCCATGGCTGGAAGTGGGGAGCGCTCTGCGTGGGTGCCAGGGCTTCAGGAACCCAAGAAGGTCTTGCACGGTCCCCGCTACACAGCATAAGAGAGTGAATCCCCACTGGACTCTACTTTTCTCCTACCTCTCTCCCATTACTATTTACTTGATCTGTTTATAACTATGCTGTGCAGGCTCAGTTTCTGGGTCTATACTCCCTGCAGTTTCTTTGATCTAGCAGTTCATGCTTTTATTTCCTTTTTTGGGTGCTTAATAAAAAAGCAGAGGCTAACTTTTAACCAGAGAAAAACTGGAGGAGGGAAATGTGTCAGAGAATATCTGTATGGCATCGGTCCTTTCCTCGTTATAAATAGCATACATCCTTAGTGAAATAAAGCATTTACACTCTCAGAAGGAAATGTGATCACTCATGGATTAAAAAGGAGACATCTCCTAACATTCCCAGAAAGTGGTTGAAAAAAAATGTTTTGGGGGTGGCAAGAGATAAAAGTTCATTCTCGGGTTAGATTCCAAAAGCAATGTAAGACCCTAAACCACATTTTGCATTTATCTTTTACAGCAGAGGCTGTGTTCTTGCTGCCTGTATAAATCTTTAATCATGAAGACTGTAATTTCCTCTTCCACACAGATCTTGTCATTAGTTGTTTTTAGTTCAGTGACTTGTGTGTTTAACATTGCATTTTTGTAGAACAGTGAGACTGACTGTGATCTCATTTAAACCGAGACACAAGTCAGGGGCAGTTCTAGTCAAATCAGAGGAAATATGTCAGTACAAAACATGGATGAAAAGAGCCCCAGGGTTTTATTGCTGAAAACACACCTTCAGAGGTATTATCAAATAAGACAAATGATACTAAAAAGGAGGGATCTTATGCTCATACTGGGTTTATGATTTAAAATTATACAAGCTATTCTGAAAAATCTAATGTAAGATCATTGCTGCCAGAGAAAGGGAAATTGCAGAAGGCCAATGAGATAGTGATTCCTGCTCTGTGCCTACGGGGAGGGGATGACTGTCGCTGCTAAATTGTTTAATCTTATCCAGCTTCTGTATACGACTTCTTTGTGTTTTTATTGCTAGTAAGAGAAAGCCTATGCAGATTTTAGAACAGTTTTGATGTACAGTCATCCAGATGCAGCTCCCATAGCTTCAGTAGATTAGCTTTGTTCTCTTCTCACAGAGGTTTGGTGTTGGGAGGATGGTCAAGACAAGGTCAAGTCCTTTTCCAATGTTATTTCAGACTTTCCATGTGACCTCGGGCCTTTATGCTGATATGTAACAGCAGTGAAAGAAGATACTAATGTCTCACTATTCCATATAGCCTTTATCAGCATTCAGTCTTAATGGACTTGTAGACCTTTCCCTTAGAAGAATGAAGGAACACCTTAGTCTTTATTTCCAAAGGAAGAAGAAGGAGACATCCCATTTTTCACATATATTTATCAAATAGATCCAATTTGTGAGTAAAGATCAGGCAAAAAATAGGCTATAACACACAGTGTTATCTGGCACTTTCTACAGCACAAATTTGGGTAAATTTGAGATAGTCCTCCTACAGTCCCATTAAAGTCAAAGAAGAGATATGCAACAGACAGAATAGGGTTTCTCTGGCCTATTCTAGACATTTCTCTTAGGATTAGATGAGCTGCCCTTTGCAGGTTCTCATTTATCACCACTGACTATAATAGGAACCTGGGAGGGCTACCTCACACACACTTCAGCATTTAATTTTTAGGCACCTAAGTTAGAGCAGATGAGTTTCTTCCAGTATCTCTACTACTGGCACAAAATTATTGTTTTTTTATTGCTTCATCATCATTCTTTGAATATCTGTAGTTTTTATATTATTATTATAACCTTTTTTCCATTGAACGGTATACAGAATTCTCCAATAATGACCCAAATCTATACAGAGACATGATAATAATTGAAATTGTCTGCAGTGGAACATTGTCATTAAAAATATTGCCTGGTTAACAGGTTTTACTCAACACTTACACTGCTAATTTCAGTAGTCAGCAAAGGATTTTTTGTGTTCAAACCAATTCTGAAACACTCTCTTGACCTGCTTGCCATGGAATCCAAGGGAAATTACAGAACACCAATTAAAAATCATTTAAGTGCACTGGTTTATTTTGCTTTGTGTTTTTTTGTGGTTTTGCACCCAGCCACAGTGTTTAACACATGTGGTTTTGTAATTGTGATATGCTGGGAAAGTTCAGAGTGTTGTTTGGCCTTTTAGCTTCTACTTCCACCTGTGTGCTAGTACATCTAGTATTGATACATTGGACTGTGACTCACATCAAATAAGCTCAATAGCTGGCTGGAAATTTGCACATGCATTTTCTTTGAGTTAGCACCATCTTTGTCAAATCTTTCCTTCAACTGCCAAGGCCCGACAACAAAATATCAGATGAGAAGTAAAGAACTACCAGAAGTTGCCCTCTTATACTGGCATTTATTCCTTGACTCTGTTTCTCCCTTCTCTGTGCAAATTATAAGCTCCTTTAGGGTAGAATCCTGTGATAACTACTCATACAACTACTTTGCATAATTAGATCATCCTTAATTAAACAAGGGATATCAATTTGTCTGATTTTGAAAATAGAAGTAGAAGAGCATTCATGATTCAGCATATGCATTTGTAATGTGTGAGAACAGAGTTTAGATGTATGCTTCAAATCAGGCAGACAGAAGATGAGACTTGTCTGTGCTAGGACAGTGTATTCTGGATATCTCGTTCTCTACTGCTCTTTCTAAGCAGATATGAGACTGCAACCTTCATATGTACACTTCTTTGACATTCATCAATTAATAGTAACTATATTCATACAATTGCGATTTATTCTGTGCCTGGATGACTGTGACTGCCTGCTTCTCTTCCTTATTAATGTGAAATGATGCAACTTTAGGGAATATAGTTGTTCTTCTGCTTTGGTGTTCCAGAGTATGGGAGTCTTACAGCACAGACACAGAGACCACACAGAACCTGTTTTAGAATAGCAAGTTATGCACTGGATAAAACAAGTACATACAGAATTTTTATCCCAGAGTAGATAAAGCCTCTGGAAAATCAGTTTACCTGACCTGTCTCCGTTTAACCCTGCTTATCCTAGATCTGAATAAAATTGGTTCTCACCACATATGGCCTGACAGATTTCTTAGTCCCTAGATATTTTGTAGTAAAATTCAGTTTTTCACTAACCACCAGTTTTCCACCTGTTAGAGTCTCCACCTGCTTCTCTTGGTCCTGCAAAAACTTTTTTTGCTGAAGACTTTGTTCTTCACATCCCCTGTTCCCCGTATTTGGGTTTAACCCTCTGTTCTGAACTCATTCATATAGCAGTGTCATTTGGCTTTTTTTGCTCTGCAATATTCAGTAGTAGTGTTACTGTTCAGAGATTTTTTTTTCCTGTTTTGTCATGATTACCATTGCCATCGGTAATAGCCTGATTATATTACTCAGCACTGTATTTTATCACAGGGAATTAACGAAGTCTTGCAGCAGCTAAATCAATATCATCTTTGCAAAAGATGTAAAGAGGGTGTTTGTACCCAGTGTAACACACTGAAGTACAAAAGTACTTTTTAAAGGATAAGATTCTATTTATAACCCTAAAATATTTTTCACTGCTAGTTTGCAGGGGCAAATGTTTTCTTCCAGCTTTGAGAGTGATAATACTTACTAATTTTATACTAGGAAATTACATACACAAATTTCCCATCAATACGTAGCGCAAGAAATTGATCTTATCTGGAAATCAAATTACTTTTACTTTTCTTGTTGAATACTATTCAAGAAACTAAAGAAAAGTGTAGTCCAAAACTTCAAAGTATTTCATCCGCGCTTTCCCAGTGGACAGTATTCTTCATTAATGTAGATCGATTCAATTTTGTTCAAGTCTGTTAAAATGTGGAAACTCTGAAATTCTAATCTTAATCACCTTTCTATTGCTGCGTTTCGGATAAGGCTGTAATTCATCCTCCCTTTTTGGAACTGCATTAAATGTATTATATGAGAGACAATATGGTTTAGTGGAAAAAATGGCTGGACCAGACTTAAGGAATTCCTTTCCCAGCTTTGCCATGAATGGAAAACTGAGACAGTTTTTAACTCTTAAATTAAAACTTCTTTCTCACATGTCAGTTTTAGTTTTGTCATTTGATTTGCATAAATCATCTGTCACAATTTAAAAACAGAAGCAGGAGGAAACACCTGCCTCATAGGGACTCTTGTTACTCCTGATTAAGTTACCGTCTCCTCAAGAGTATTCCAGTTTAGCTGGTTGCAGTAGATTGAAAAAAAAAAAAAAAAGGAAAAGAAAAAAAAGAGACAATAGTGTCTGTTGTTAAGGACTGACCTTCCAGATGATTAATGAAGAAATATTATTGATATTCTCATCTGCTCACTTTTTGACATCTCTCTTCCTTTAATAAACAACTTATCCCAGCAAGAAGCTCACGAGTGGTCAAATCTGCTCTGTTCTGAACACTAACTGTGTAATGGATACACTTTTCTTTAACCTGTCAACATACAGAACTCCAGCTTGATTCAGATCTGCCTCATGCTTCAGGAAAACAGGAGTCGCTCCTTTGAAGTCAATGAAATTCTTCGGGTTTCACGTATGGGAAAATGAGAGAAGAATAAGGCCTTTTGTCTTCAAGCAGGGCAGCCATGCTGCTTAATAAATCATCATATCAGCAGCTGTTTTGCACTGGGGAACAGCTCAATAATTGATGCTGCTGCCCAGAAATCCACAGAGGTTATTGATCAGGCAGGCCTGTTAGCGTTTCTGTAAACCTACAGCACGGGGCTGAAACAAATAGGACTGGCAGGAACAGGAATATATCACGCGGTCGTTTGCAGGGCATGCTTCCCTACAGCCTTTCAAAAAGAATTGAATTAACACTTCTGTTTTCATTCTCTACATTGTTTCTGTAAACATATCTACTTACGCACAGAGAATACCCCAGCCAAAAATAACATTTCTGCTTGCAAAGTGGGAGACCTTGTAAACATTTTAATTGCAGTACAGTTTATTCTGTTTATTAATTTGGGGGATTAACAATTTAGACTTGAGTAACTGATTCCACGCTATGCAACAAAAAAGTAAGAGGGAACTTGGGTCATGAGATTTTTATCTTTTAAGAGCAACAGCTAGGGAAAGTTCCTGACTCGAGTGCTACATAATTTTTTAACTTAATTGTTATTTTACAGGCTCTCCATTTAGAATTAATCTGAACTAGCTTTCAACAAAATATACAAATAAAGGTTAAACACAACATGTAACTTCCCTTGAACCCAAATTATGCAGTAGGATAAAACAGTCTTTCGAAGATTAAGGCATATCAAGAACATTTTCCACTTCTGAAAATAGACCATCCAAATAGCTACCACAACCGAGTATTCAGTGAAATATAAAAGATAGGCTTGTCAATCAGTTAGATAGTACTAAGAGAGCACTTTTTACTATCAAAAAAGCCAGTATTTGACACTTATATATTTGCTAAAGCCAGCTAGTGGATGTTTAAAATATATTTGTTAATTGTTTAGGGGATAAGAGAAACAGTTGGGACTTTTTGATAATATATGGCTTCATTGGAAAGAGCTGACACAGCTGAAATGTAAATGAATCTAGGCAAATGAGATTCCCTCAACAGGAATGACAGGACCACATATGCTAATTCTATGGTCCAACATTTAAGGCATATTATCTTTGAATGTCCTGGGGAAGTTTTTTTTTTTTTTAATTATTCAGCTGAAATATAGAACAAAGGATAGTCCTCACTTGATCCTATCTTCTTACTAGTGAGCTCTCTTTTACAATTTATGAAGCAACACCTGTCTCCATAACTAGCTGTCCTCCCACTTCCTTCCTCTGTTTGGCCATCTGCTCACCTGTTGCTTGGTATCTGGCTCCTTGTTTAAAGCTCTCAGAGGGGAGGAGGTTTTATTTTTGTTTATTTTAATGGGATCCTAAATAGGAGACTTTTAAATAAGGTTTCCAAGCCCTATGACCCCTTTCTCTTTTTTTTTTTTTTGTAGTAGAGATAAATATTATAACTAAAGATGAAAAACAAACAAATAAACAAAACCAGAAGCCTGAGCCAAGGAATTCATTCTGTAAAATGGAGTAGAGAGTAAGTACAAATCCATTTTTCCTTATATTTTAAGATGCAATTAAGGGTTGCAGGCAAACAAATGAAAATAACCACTATTTTCCTGCTAGCCTCTAAAAACATTATTTTCATTATTTTTGTGTTGTATCTTGCTAGACTAGTCTGGTATATGAACAAATAGTTCTCTATATCCTCTGTGGTTTTTTAAGTATTCTGACAGTTCATGTTCTTACTTGTAATGGAACCAAGTAGCTTGTTGCAGCTGTTTGTTCAGCAGACCCCAAAGCCTTTCTACCAGAGTCATTACTAATTCAAACAAGCCACACTCAAAACCAATTACACATCTGAACCTTGGAACAATGCAGACCTAAATACCTTCTCAGGAGGAGGGGGGGGGGGGAAAACCCTAAAACGTGTCAAAACGTACTATCCGTGCTCCATGTGAAATCCCGTACTGTTCTTACCTTGAATCCCAGAGGTTGCAAGACCAAGTGGATGCAGGATTCTTAATGGGTGAAAGTGGTACAGCAGGTGATTTTGAAATGCATGTGCTTGGAGCTGCCTTGCACACAGCTGTCCTGGGAAAGTGGTCTGTGTGTGCTCCCTGGAGATACTAAACTCACAAATACTCAGTCTTCTTGTGGAGCAACAGTGAAACTCCTCACAAAATAATTAATGACTAAGTTCCTCATTTCTGACAAATCGCATTAAAATTGCAGGCAGCTGGCACGGTCCATATATTCCACCAGCTGGACAGTGATTCCTGGGTAAAGGGGATAAACTAGATATGGCCTGCCAGAAGAGTGATAAAAAGATTATAGCACTTAAGCTCTGTTCATACCATAAGGGTACACAAAAAAATGCAGCAGTGAACTTAGAACCTCCAATAAGCCTAATTCTAAAGGTGTGGTTTTGTAGCAATGCAGTAGATGGGTAAACCGGACAGAGAGAGACAGAGAAAAAAAGTACACTAATTAACAGCAATATGTGAGATGTGAGTTAATTAGTTCCCTTTACACCTAACTGTTATGCCATCCTCCCACTTCTGTTGTGTAGTAACATAACAAAAATAGCATTTGTAGTCATATTATGATTACCTTTTCTATATTCTAAAAAAAAGAAGTTAATGGTGTCATCAGAATGCAATTGCTAGCTTGTCTGTTATAGGCAATAATCATTATTTTTCATGTTAATATATCTATGTACTCTTATTGTCACTAAATTTGTGAGAAACATACATTGTTAGAAGATAGCCTTATGAATTTCGGCTGACTGGAAAATAGCAATTTATAATTTTTCACTTCTCTTCTATTTCTGGTTTGGTTACACTCTTTAAAATATGCTGTAACCAATTTGCCTCTAGCTTTTTTTAGTTTTGGTTTTGTTTTTCCAGTCGAAAGTCATTTTCTCTCATTACTGATAGTGTTCTGCAAAACTTTACAGAAGGATCTCAGAGTACTCTAAAACTGCTTTTATTGGCCTAAAGGTGCTTGTTTGCTATACACAAGCTGGCCATAAAGAGCTGCACAGGAACCCTGAAGTTTTCCATCCTGGCTTTTTATCTACCCCACTGCAAGCAAAACATTTTTCAGGGTAATACAGAGGTGATTTCTGCAAAGAGCATCTGTGCTTTTTACAGAGTCGCACAAGCTTATAGCAAGGGTCTTGCATTGATAATACTGATAAAACTGTGAGACTGGGATAACTACAGAAGAGCAGGATCTAGTTAGAGCAGTGTCGTACCCCGCAAACTACAAACGTTTGGAAATGACCAAATGATGAACTTTCTTTAGAAACACAGAGAAATATTTCATCATCTTTTGCTGCTGGTTTGGAGTCAATGCTACCAAGACAGATAAATTTGTCAGCCACATTGAATCTAGTTCCTTTCATCTAGTGCCATTGTATAAATATACAACATAGTGATTAATTCCTTCTTGATATTAGTTATTTTACTACCTTCCCTTCTTTTCTTATCCTTCTTGATAACCCTTCTCTTAAAATTTATTGGAAGTGGGCTTAGAGAAATAGTGCTCAGTTCCTGAGCTGTTTGAGGACCAAGGTTCTGATTTTGGAATAAAAGAAAAGGCAGCTTATTCTACAACATGATTAACTATATTTACCCTATAACATGGTTACCTATATTTGTGAGAATAGAAAACACTGGTAGAGCATTGGTCCTGTAGCAGTTCTTGCATCTTCTTCATTTTCTCACAGTTCCTCCAGATTTTTTTTTTTGATGTACGAAGAATCATTGTAATTAGTCCTTGTGGGTTTTTTTCTTCTGAATAATAATACTTTCACTTTTCTAATTCAGGGGGAAAGAAAGTGACCTGGCAGTATGGTCTCTGTTTCCTTTTGTTTGGTTGTTTTTTTTAAACAAGAGCTCTGCTCCATTTTTAAATAGTTCCAGTAAATGTCTGCTAACTTGTAGCATGCTTTGTCATCCGTGGATTTTCACATTGTGTTTTCCAAATAGGGTTTAGTCCAAGCTAGCACTGAACATGGAAAGCCAGGTGTTTTATCAGGTTTTCCTTCAGCAATGGTCTAGACAGTTAAAGGAAACAAAAGCTTTTCCAAATTGTTTTTGGTGATGTGGGGGATAAGATGCTGGTGAGAGATGATATGGAACATAAAATTGAAATATAACAAATATAAAAAACACCCTAAAAGAAATAAAGAAGCTAAATCACCTCATCTGAGTGATAATAGGAATATACCGTTATGCATGAGCAATGGATAAGAAGATATGGTAACGCAAACTGGGGGCTTCATTTGGATTTTTCATTAACACTTGCAAGCCAATTCAGTTCTGATTTTGGCCTGTTTCTTTAATAACTTGGAGTGATTTTGCTGATATTTAACATAGCAGTCTGGCCAGCATATATACAGAAAAAAAAATCTTAATTTCTCTTAATTTTTGTATTTATGTGTTCTGTCATGAAGTAGTCTATTTCTAATGTCATTCTAATAATTCATTGTTTTATCACTGATATAAAACATACAGTGCTATTCTTAGACTTAGAGCACTACGTTTTGACAAACTATTAGATTATTGCCTGAGCAGTTAGCTCAAATGAAGTGGAATTCAGGCGAACCAAATAGTTTCCTCTTTTGAGTCAGTTCACTCTGGTTTAGCCTGCTGGAAATGGTGACTTAAAAACAAACTCGATAGTTCTAGTAGGTAAGCCTAGTGTCTTAAAAGTATCACCAACACTCTAATAGATATCATTGTTTCTTCCAGTGGCCTCTGTAGTCATCTTAATCACAAATAACACAAAAGTCTAATAAATGGTAGAATATTTTAACTACTCCTTGCTGCGAGAAAATAGAGAAAGTTTGAGGTGAAAAAGTGAGAAAAAGTAATGAGAGAGGAAGAAAAGGCTGAATAAAAGAATGTAAGAAGAGAGGTTGAGTTGCATTAGAGGAATTTCATCTTGCATTTCAGCCCTTTCTTTGGACTGTATGCAGGTTTTTTCTTGTGTTTTTCAACAAATTTGTACTAGAGAAGACTGTTTTTGCTATCTCTCGTAGAAGTAACTCCATCTCAGTGGTGGCTAGTTTCCTTTGTAATGTAATTTGAAACAGAAAGGGACAAGAAGACTTGGTTCTGCGAAATGGTCGATTATCACTGAAAACAGAGCTAAAAATATTTACTATATAAGAAGTGGCCCTGATCCCAGGGGAAACAGCCCCAGAATTTTGGTGAAAATCCCTTTGGAACTGATGGAAAGGTTCTCATGATCTTTGCTTTTATTTGAGAAGACTAGATGATAAATCTTAAAATAGTTTACTCAAAAACTAATATAATCAGTTAGGGGATTATCTCCATTTTTTCTCTTTTTGGAAGGACCTGTATTTTCTCCCATCCTCTCCTTACTTGTACACCATGACTGCAAATAGTCAACTGTAGACTCAAGTGTCATTTGTGTTCAATGCAAGAACAAATAGCTATTAAAAGTTGCTTTTACACTGATCACAGAATCATAGAACGGCCAAGGTTGGAAGGGACCTCTGGAGATCATCTAGTCCAACACCCCTGCTCCAACAGGGTCCTCTAGAGCATATTGCCCAGGGTCACATCCAGATGGGTTTTGAATATCTTCAGCGAAGGAGACTCCACGACCTCTCTGGGCAACCCCTTCCAGTGCTCTGTCACCCTCACAGGAAAGAAGTTTGTCCTCAGGTTCAGATGGAACTTCCTGTGGTTCAGTTTGTGCCCGTTGCCTCTTGTCCTGTTGCCGGGCACCACTGAGAAGAGACTGGCCCCATCCTCTCGACACCCTCCCTTCACATACTTGTACACATGAATGAGATCGCCTCTCAGTCTTCTCTTCTCCAGACTGAACAGGCCCAGCTCCCTCAGCCTCTCTTCAGAGGAGAGATGCTCCAGTCCCCTCATCATCTTCGTAGCCCTCTGCTGGACTCTCTCCAGGAGTGCCATGTCTCTCTTGTTCTGGGGAGCCCAGCACTGGACACAGTACTCCAGGTGAGGCCTCCCCAGGGCTGAGGAGAGGGGCAGGATCACCTCCCTCCACCTGCTGGCAACACTCTGCCTCATGCACCCCAGCATCCCATTGGCCTTCTTGGCCACAGGGGCACATTGCTGGCTCATGCTTAATTTGTTGTCCACCAGGACTGCCAGGTCCTTCTCAGCAGAGCTGCTTTCCAGCAGGTCAACCGCCAGCCTGTACTGCTGCATGAGGTTATTTCTCCCTAGGTGCAGGACCCTGCACTTGCCTGTGTTGAACTTCAGGAGGTTCCTCTCCGCCCACCTCTCCAGCCTGTCCAGGTCCCTCTGAATGGCAGCACAGTCTTCTGGTGTGTCAGCCACTCCCCCCAGTTTTGTATCATCAGCAAACTTGCTGAGGGTGCCCTCTGTGCCTTCCTCCAGGTCATTGATGAATACATCAAACAAGACTGGACCCAGTACTGACCCCTGGAGGGCACCACTAGCTACAGGCCTCCAACTAGACTCTGTTAAGTATCCCTACTTAATTATAGACCATGTGCTGGTCCCATACATTAACACATTGCATATCTGATCCAGCTCCCAACAAGGCTGTTGGAATCATGGCTCAAGATTTTTGGTCATTAAAATGGCAGTTGTTCAGAGTACAGAGAAGAGCAATAATGGAAATTAAATTAAATGAGTGTCAGGACAATGTATATACAGAGATCCTCTCTACTTTATCATTTCTCACTGGAACCATAGAGTTTTATAAATGACTGAAGAGTTGTCTTTCAAAGAGTTTGAAGTAGTTATCTGAAGCAATGGAACAACAATGCTCACTTCTTCTTTCAAAATCAAAATATTCCCTCCTTGTTTCCTCTGCAGAGAAAAGAGAATACATCTTAGTCAAGGGCAGAATGAGGGACAAGGGGAGCTAAGCAATAAATTATCTATGGTTTATGAAGACAGGGGACTTTTACAGTGGATAAAGCTGTGAAGAATAGTAGTTCTGTGGGGAGGAGTTAAAAATAGAGTTATTACATCTAGTGTCTGAGTTTGAATTCGTAACATGGATGGAAATGTCTTCATAACATTAAAATACGTGAGACATTAGGTTTTAAATATATTCATTTTCAAGAACAGGCAAACCTTCACAGAGGATTGTGCTGTGTATCCTTGCTCCCCACTCCTATTTTTCACTGAGGGATCTTGAACCCTTTCACCACAAATGTATGCATCCCTTTTTCAGACATATAAAACTGGAGAACACACTTGGGGGAAAGAGGAATTTCTTCAGGCTCCCCTAATGTTATACAGATTGGATTTCTGTGTTTTTTTTCCTAACTTCCTTTTCTGGGAAACAAGGTACCAAGTAAATGGGATGTTTTAACTCTGAGTTTATCTGAAAAGAATCTAACCTGCATGGCAAATTGTTAACGTCTAATACGAGTTTGTTCCAAGCTGTTTTATGTCAGTTCTAGTATATTGCAGCACAAGGGGCAACATGATATTAATATTGCAATGTTTTAGGTCCCCTCCTTGCATGGGATCAGGTTAAGTTCACTGCATAATTCATGTCTATATAGACGATGATTGACATTTAAGAGTGGATCTTCTGGTTCAGCCTCCGCCTCAGTTTGTTATAACAAATAAGTCATTTACTTTTGAATTTCAAGTGAAAATTGGATGAAAAGGAATGCAGAAATGGTTTCTGGGGACTTTTTATTCTTTAATAGGTAATTTGAAATCAGAGGTTTGATTACTTGAGTGCTGTTTGCCATTTAATCTAACTTGATAGAGTAGGAATTTAAGAGTTCTCAACATTTTGCTTTAGATGCTTAACAATTTTCAGTGTTTAGGTCCCAGCTGAACATTTTAACTTGTGCAAATGGGACACGAACACAGTGACCTACCTCTGAAAACATCTTTTTAAATCAAAAAAATGTGCGCTGCATGACTGGAAAGAGAATTTGCTAAGTATTGAAAAGGGAATTCTGAATCAAAGCCCACAGGCTCCAGTTTCCTCCAAATGAATTAGTAATAGCACGTGACAGCATGTACATCAGCTCACCAGTATCTGTAAAATTTGGGTACAGTATAGCGCCTTAATGCAACCATGGTGTGCATATATTGGATGATAAATACAGTCCACGGACTTACTAAACTTATAAAATATTTTATTGGAGAGGAAAAAAAGCTACATTGAAATTTAATAAATGATTTTTTAAAAATCCATTAAAAGTGCTTTAGAAATAAGAAAATTGTTCTCTAGGGAGAGCTGATGAGGATAATGGAAAGCTATTTCCATGTATCGTAAAATCTTATGCACATGCCCTCTCCCTGCTCCCTCCAAACCAGTAGTGCTTCAGAGTCACATTATTTATTCAGTTTTTCTCTTCCGTTCTTTTCTGCCTCTTACCTTGTACCAGTTCTTAAGAAAAGAGTACCATCAATATAGATTTTTAGATGCAGCTTTTGGCCCTACATAAAAAAGACTGGGCAAGAAACTGAAATATTCTGCTGGCTTGGAGGAGGAGTCCTGTCCACCACCCTTTGAGCTGTAGGAATGCACACCTAGTTCACCGTCAGCCTCACGGTTTTCAGAAATAATCAAGTACTTTCCCCTTTAAAAACGGCCTTATTCCCCATTTGTCTCCACCCAGTTCTTAGACTAATAAAGTATGAATAAATAACACCTACAATTAAAGGCATTAAAGATAAATGATAATTATATAAATAGCATTTTCAGTTCTTGATTTCACATAAGTGAAGAAGAAAGTAAAAAAGTACTGTTCTGTGTTTCTTGCTTTGCGTAAGTTTTTCATGTACCTGACTTCACCCTTCCACACTGAACAGAGTTATTCTCAGGACAAAAATTAAACTCCAAATTGTTATTTTATATAGGAATTGAGTTATGATTTATTGAATTTAGTCCATCAGTCTGCTTTCTATGCCTCCTCTTTAAGTATAAATATTTTAGTAGATGGTGGCTTTGGTGTGGGTTTGACAAAATTACTACAGGGAGTTCTAAGCTACCTATGTTTTATTTTTGTATTTCTTTATAAATGCTGGTAGTCTATTTATCATTCAATACTTTCTTTCTGGCATCATTTTTTTTTTTAAAAAAAAAATTCTTCTCACTGTAGGCCTATATTCATATTTATCTTCTGTTCCTATAAATCTTCAGATCTTGTGAACTCTTTGGAAGTGTAATATGATCACAGCTACCTAAGATATTACCTAACAGAAATCTATTTATCATAACACAGAGGAAAACTGATAAACAAAATAATGTTAGTTATGTGGAAGTGACTTTAGTTACATAGATTTAATCAGTGAAGAGTGTCACTAGCTATAATTACATTTGAAAAAGTTATGATAATTATACATACAAAAATAGGTGTTGTTATTAACTTGTGAAAGTATATCCTTTACAATTTAAAATTCTCTTTCTAGTAGCTTCTGGTGTAATACAGAAGATTATATGATTTACTGCTGTTTTAGAAATATAGTTCACCTGGCAGAAGGATTTGTGTTCAGTTTAAAGAATCCAAATGGACGGACGCCTGACCTGCCATCGCATAGTTTCATGTGCTTGAATTTTAAATGATGTTTGTATCATAGAAATTAATTATATTTCTATCACATTTGTCCCGGTCCATAGCAGAGGAGTGCCCACACCAATTAAAGCGAATCTTGGAAAACTGATTATTCCTCTCAGGACTTGCCAAATATGAAAGAATTGGCTTCATTTAGGCGGTATAGGGTTACAATACTCGGATCAATGGATTTACAAATAGTGTAACTTTACTAATTTCAGTTAAACAGTCAATACAAATATACAGTAACTATATACAGTGGTTAACAATCAAGACAAACATACAGTAACTATATGCAATGGTATTTGGAAGCTTCCAGGAAAGATAACAACAAGGCAAATGCGGTTCTACAGTAAATAAAATTATAAATAATATCGACGCATTTATAAAAAAAGAGAAGTTGTGCAGGGCAGGGTGGGGATTGCCCTGATCAGGCCACGCTGGGCAGGCGTGCCGATCCCCGGGAACAAAGCCCGTAGACCTGACCTAGCCACACTGGGGCAGGGTGTGCTGGTCCTCGGTATAAAGCCACGTTTGGGTACAACCCGTATCCACGATCCGGCCACACCGATGGGGTATGCCGATCCCCAGGAACAAAGCCTGTCGTGGTTAACTCGCACCACCTTGTGCAGTTGCTCAGGAGCGGTGGACTCTGGTGGGCTTGTGCTGGTCCGGCGTCCCGTACCAGGAGGGAGTGGTGGGGGGAGGCACTGAAGGAGCACTGCTCCTCCTACCCGGTGGTTTCGCTTTCAACGATGGCTGTCCCGCAGCCCCGCTCCTTCTTGGTTCTTCTCTTCTGTTACCACCAACAACTCCAGAAGCCCCCACCCATAGCGCCAGCAGCCAACTTTTATAGCCAAGGCCTAATTGTGGGTGTAGTCATGCTGAGCCTGGTTTCCACCTCCCTTCTGGAAAGTTCCCTGGATGGACAGCCAGGGACCCTCGCAACACGCGTCCTGCCCTCACCAATGAGTTTAAATGGACACTGGGGGGAATCGTGATCTGGGCTAGGCAGTCTGTGGGGGTCCAGTAAAGGTTAACTGCAAACTCCAACAACATTTAAAAAAAGTGAGAAACTGCACCCCAAAATGGCTTCAAAATTAATGTTTTGCGGGCACGAAAATGTGAAGTTCCAGACTGAAGGGTGCCCAGTCAATCGTCATTCCTCCCCCGATGTGAAAGGCTGTGGGTATTGTGATTTGAAGTCCCTGGTTCCATATTTATTTCTTCACAAGCTCTATCATCTCTCAAAAAAGCAGTAAAAATGCCATTTATTTTGCAAAGAAATTATAAATAGCCTAATTCCCCAAATTATGTGGAAGTTACTTATAGTTAATGCAATTTAAGCTTCCACAGAAAGACAGAAAATCCATAATGTGTTCTGATCAGTCAAGCTGGTATGCCATTGAGAGTAACTTCACTTAAATCAGTGACATTTTTATGAGTTTTCATTACAGTAAGTCTTCAGGGAAGATCCTCATAGAAATCAGCAGAGATATGACAGTTTACTTCAGCTGAAGATCTAATCTAGTGTCTGTCTGTGCAGCAAAAAAGTTAAAAAAGTGTCTGCATTATATATTTGTAATATATAGATGTATATATTTAACATTAGACACAGTGGCACATTCCTATTATTGCTGGAATAACAAAATCCACAGTGGGAATTCTGTCTAAATAAATAGTCAGTCTGTTGTTGAATACAAGCCAGTTAGCAGATTGACTACAAAGATGCCATCAATTTGAATCAAGAGGATGCTTTTACAAGTTGCAAATGTCTTTTGACTTTTTTCTGACTCATTAAAGCTTTTATGAATCTTGCCAGATGTTTAAGGCCTCAGGGAAAGTCAAATGCACATGGAAAGATGACAAAAGAAAAATGGGTAGATAGAAATACTGAGAGCTATGCAGTATTTTTGGTTCTCAAGTAAGATGCCTGCTCTGGAATTGGCCTTTGTTTGGTATGTAACTTCTTATAGTACTTTCAGCCTTTTATAAAATAGGACAGTATATGTTCTGATATTCAAAAAAACACTTCTGTTTAGCCATAAGGCTACATATTTTTGAGTTGGCATTTTAGCTGCAAATTATAGGTATTCTTACATACTCTATGGGTCTGGTTTGACCACTGTTGAAGTGCGAGCATAGTAAACACAGACTTGAAATTTGGTAATCTTAGATTTTTTCCATATCTCCAAGAGTATTTATTAAATGTATTGTCCCTGAAGAAACGTCCTTTTATCACAGAATTTCACTGAAATCCTGTGTAACGTTGTATGATTGTTTTGTTCACTATATATTTTTACAGCAGCATGCCACTAGCAATCATGTAAACAACAGAATAGTCAACTTCATACCTTATATTTAATTCCACTGCCACCATAAAACACAAAAATTTCCTCCTCGGCTTCCAATGCAAAATCATTTGGCAGTTCTTGCTCTGTATTAACTACAGTGGCCTCTTCATTTTTTAGACATACTGTAGTCACAAATAAATTAACCTTAGCAGTGCTGCCGTAATAGAGGCAGTAGCATGCCCCATGCTCACGGACTGTCAGGTGGTTACACAGTCTGTACCCTAATGACACAGGGAAGGTGCTTAATGCCAAAGAGATAGGCTCATGCTCGCCTGCGGCAATGCGTTTATTTCCCTTCCTACATTTCAAGAACAGAGATTCTGGTTCCAGACTTGAGTTGAATTCAACGTTTCCTCTTAAGTGATCCGTACAGAACATGGAAAATTCTCACCAAGACAAGCAAAAAGGAATTGGATGAAGTAAGGATAAAGCGAAAGAGGTTTTTTCAGTGGTATGGTGGATGTTAATACTTACATTCTGTGGACAGTTCTGAATCTGTTACAGTAGCTTGATTACTTTCCATCTTAGCTAAATCCAGTTACGATTGTAGTAAAGCCTTGTTGTCAAAGAAAAACAGTTTAATGTTACATGTCTGCTGCAACCGACAAAAACTGATGTTAGAGAGCTCTTTGCCAGTGATGAGGTATATAACTAAGCACTAGTAGAAAATATGTGCCCCTAGATCATCTGCAAGACCACTACTCTGTATCAACGAATGCTAGGTTTTAATAAGATTTATTGTAGTAAATAATTAACATTTAACAATATGAGATCCTATCAACGTAATCATTACGCTTAATTTCAGCAGCTCTTTCCATTATGCCAAAAATTTCTGAAGTCCAGCATGGGCAGTATTGAACATGCATGTCAAATACTGCACAATCTTCAATCTATTCCTTGTATGGGAAGCTTTGTGTTGGATTCTCACGCGTGTCTCTGTGTCCATGTGGCCTTCTGAGGTAATTCTGCTTACTGAAAAAGATATTCATAGCAAGCCATCCAATATTAGGGAGAACACTGGGAAGGAAATAGTAGACCGGTTGTGAAATGATGGGCTATTTTAACTTTCCCAACCAACCAGTGTAGAAACTGAAAGCAGTGCCTTACTTAATTTTCTTCATATGTACAGCATTCTAGAAAAAGAACTAAAAGCGTTTGAATTGAATACTGGGTATTTAGCCTTTCAACTATTGGAAAGTCTTGGCATAATAATATGAGTTGGGAATGTAACTATTAAAAGCAAAACTTCTGATTGTTAAGAAAAATAATTTTGAAGGTCATATGGTAAAAATAGTTACACAGACAGACTGGAAGAGACATAATTATAGTTCCACTATTGTCTGTGTGTGAATACTTTATGGCATTAATTTCTGAACATATCTAAATGTATTTTAATGACTACTTTAATTGTGTTCATTAAAGACAAACCCACTAAGCAGCTTTTATGTGCTATTTTTGACCTGAAGTATTATCTAAGGCAGGTTTTTTAATTTTTTTTTTTATTTACTTGGGGGTTAAATGGTATTTTGCGTGTGTGGATTCCTGCAAAGCTTTCCAGTGTCGAAACTGCGTTAACAAATACTCCTCTGCCTTTAGATGATGCCTTCTCATCAGGTACTGCTTGATAAACTGGATGAATGAATTTCTTTTTTTACGCAGTTCCCTTTCTATATTCCCTCCCTCCAATCTGCCTGGGTGAGATTTTACGCTGTAATGCCAAGTGAAGCAGTTTCCAGGTCTTGGAAGTGCAAAGATGACCATGGCTCTATGCCCCCTCTGTCCCTTTCTGTTCCATCAGTGTTTCCAGAGCAAACAGTAACCTCCAGCTTCAATTTAAGCAGCACTGAGGGCCTGTTTATGTTCTAGCAGCCAGCTTGGGCTTTCCATGTCACAGCCATTTCCTGGATGTCCCTCCTAACTTCCCCACCTCTTCTGTGCCAGGACTAAAGCAGGTGTCTGACGCGACTGTCGCACCTTCCAGGGTTCCTTTAAACTGCCCTGTTCATTCTTCTGGAGAGGATGGTGATGGCTTCATTCTTCATCTTCTGTCTCTTTTTCCTAGACTGAAATTATAAATTTAATGTACATAATAGACTAATTGTAATGTATTGATGCTTTTTGTCTTATACAAAAAGGCCACTGGGCATGATATGGATAAAGACTACCAGTTAGGAAATATCTTACTCATTCCTATAGTAGTGCACCAAATTTTGAGGCCCTACTGAGATTTGTTTCAGCTTTTATTTTGACTTGGGGGTTTCCCAGAATCAGGCAAAATAGAAATTGGCCTACAAGGATGCCAAGAATTGCTCTATTGCTTTTGTCATTTCTATTAACTAAAGCCTTTTTTTTTTTTTTTTCCCCCACACAATATTATGACAGATGGTTTTGGAGCCTATTCCGTCTCCCCCTCATCCCGCTGAGAGCTTGTTTCTACCTAGTAGTAAATGGAGTTGCTTCCTGTGAGTTAAATGTCCATTTGGGATGGAAAAGACCAGGGTATCCCCAGCTTTACTGGAGCTAAATCCAACTTTTCATCACAGCAAAGGAATTTCTAAAAGAAAGTCTGAGGAAATCTGTGTAGCATGATAGCTATTTACATGCCTAACTCTCTTCACTGATCACTCATGCAAGCATCTTATCAAGCATTATCCTGTTATCAAGTTTTCAGGATGCGTGTTTGAACAGACTGGAAAAGAAGGCATTTGCTGAGGGTCAGGCTCCTTTCCAGGACCCCAAGAATCGTTCTTTTGAGCGTGCATACCAGCTCACTGCTTTCCTTGTAGATATGATGTGGCTTTGTTTTTAACAGGACTGAATAGGAAGAAAACTTTCTGAGCTCAAGCAGAGGTCAAAACTGTCTGACAACTGCCTTCCATGTTTCCACAGTTACAAATGCTACTTGTGTGGTATTAAGAAAGTGATTTCAGCTACGTAAATGTCAGAAAAATTATGTGTGAGTTAATTTTCAGACATAATGGTATTTCTTCTATAAAGTTCTATGTTATCTTGTTGTTTCATTGTACAGCTATGTGCTATTTGTTTAAACATCAGCAGTTATCAAAACTGTAATATTTCTTAATATCCCCTTTTCTTAAATAGACATATCTGAATAGTGGGGGAGCATTCCACTTCAGTGTTTCCCATTAAATAGTGAGTGTCATCTATATTTTCACATTATTCATTATTCTATGCATTTACATAATCTGTAGTAGGCAAAAGAGCCTTCTCAGGACCCCCAAAATATATGTCATATGTAGTTCATTAAAAAATAATTTATCTTAAAATGTTATCCATGTTGTTGCTGTTGCTTTTTATTTCTCTTATGGGAACACAGTTTTGATTAGAATCCTTTTACTCTTTATGCTCACAAAGATGTGGATTCTCTATCTGAGAGATTACATTTAATTAGATCCATTTAAGTAGATATGAAAGACAAAGCTATTAATCATTATTTTGGATAGGAATAATTGAGGCAGAAAGGAGTTAAGACACTTGTCTGACACTGCTGAAGAATTAAAGACAACTTGGGTGAAAGCATAGTGAAGAAACGGTGAGAGGATGTTTAAAATTAGTCAGAAAAGTAAACTTTAGTAGTTTCCACTTTCTAGAAATCAGTTCAGGTTTGCTTCTCTTCTTTCTTTTTCTATTAAAGAGTAAATGTGAGTTATCATGAAGTTCTGTAAGTACTGAGCTTGACAACTCTGTAGCTACACTATCCTACCAAAAATTCTGGGGCTGCAAATATCATTCTTTCTGCTAGAAGAGCCACACCAAATAAAGGCCTTTTGTGAAAATCAATGTTTTTTGGGATTATTATTATTTCTGATTTCAATTCAGCTGGATAACAGAAAAAATTGTAGTTTAGGGAAGTTTGTCATTAAAAATGCATGTGAAATCAGAAGTCAAAATAGTCCAGCATTTTGGAATAAAAGACGCTAGTATCTAGTATAGTAAGGACTGCTGTATAGTAAGCAGTGACTTGTGAAAAATGAACTAATACTAAAGAATTATTCCTGCAAGCTAGTTTTGGCAGTAAGCACGTATACTTCATCTCATTTGAAGGTTGCTTTGGTTTCCAAAATGGAATTGCTTGATTTACTGCAAAGTAATTCAGAACAAATCTCTAAATACTATGACAAGGTAATTTTTAACCAAACATAATGTTACGTTACTCTTCATCCATTTATACAAATGAGACTTCTGTCTAAAGCTGTTCTGAAAGGGGGGGAAGGGGGAGGAGAACTTCTATTGGGCAAATCCAGTTTCTGGGCAAATCCAGCTGATGACTTCTAATTTGCTAATGCTGTACATTTGAAAGTGATGTTTATGTCATAATCCAAGGGACTGATTCTCTCTTTAGTTACACTAACTTAAAATATAATTAGGGAAACAGTCAAAGATTGCCTTTGGTGGTAGTTCTGGATTTTTCATTCTTGGAAAGTTTTGATTGCTTGTTTTGTGTGTGTGTGGGGGGGGGGTGTTTTATTTTTAATCCAAGAAAGACTCAGAAGTTTAAAATTTCTAAAACTAGTTGATTGTTCACTAATAAAAGACATTTCCATCAGCTTTTTAGCTAGTAGGTATCAGTGAAAAACAGTCAGTTTCCTTGGTTGACTTTTCAGGGCTCCTAGGACTTTAGGCTCACAGATGGTCCAATTGCAAACATTGCCCAGCTTTGCTGTCAGGATTTTGAAACACAGGTAGTATTTGACCTTTACATCCAGTAGGTATCCTACTGAGATGTAAACACTAGCACAAAAGGTTTCCATAGGGGAGTCTTGTTCTCATTAAGAAACAATATTCAATGTCTGGTTGGGGTTCAGAAGACTAGTTAGTGAAGCTGGATCATACAGAATCTGTGACTGACACTATTAATCCAAAATGCAGGTGTCCATAGTCAGCTTTGTTATATGCAAATTAATTACAGCCCACGGTTTCGCAGCAAAGTGATTGCTCGGCTGCCCTTTAGGACTAACCATCTACTGAAATGATATTATTGCAGAGAGTAGGTTTAACTGATTTCCTGTCCAGTTTGATTTTAATTGTCTTAGCTATCATTTCCTGTGATGCAATGTAACATGTCCACTTCGTTAACAAGGACGATGTGAAACATATTTTTTGTATTTGCAGTGAATGTGCTACTGAAAAATAACCGGAACACATACTTTAGCAGGTGTGTTAGTCTTGGCTGTTCTTCCAAGCTGGATTTCCTGGTGCCTTTTGCTGTTCCCACATCTCATCTCATCTCCCATCCTGGATGTGCAGTGTAAGAAAGGGCAATCTTTTCAGGGAGGAGTGTGTCTGTATTGACCTTTAGAAGGCTTAGTAAATGAAAAAGGACACATGAAATTGAATGAGATGGATTTATAGTGTTTCTGGCAGTACAGGTTAAACAAATACTGAACAAACTCAAAACAGAGCTGTCCAAACTGCACAGTTTAACGCTTCAGCCCCATGGAACGACTCATGGGAAATTGGTAGGGGTATATTTACTTATTCTGATTTGAACTATGAATCATGCCAAACGATACTAAAGATTGAAAGGCTAGCTAAGTGTGCTTGTAATGAGCCTCCCATTGCAAGTCCAGGTCAAGGTCCATATTTTGACACTGACATTCAGTCTGTCAAATGCAACCATTTTACATCATTGCTTGACAGCTTTGCCTTCAGCAAAACAGAGGTACAGGAAAAAGAATAGGGACCTCTTCAGGTCCTTGCTTTTGCTTAGGGAAGAAAAAAATCTCAATAGTTAGCCAGGGCAAAGAGGTTATATTTAGTTGTATATTCAGACTAGAGTTTAAAATCTTTGGGTCAAAATAAGCATAACAACCGATTTAGTTTCTAGGAAATTGTTATTTCGTGACTTGTCAGCCTAAAATCTACTTTTAAAATCAGATCTATCTCAAGAACAGCTTTTGTCATAGGCTTTCTAACATGCTTGGTCATGGTGACATAGATAGGGAGTCAGGTATTTTTTAGGTTTGGGTACAACTTCAAACTTTAATCATGAATCAGTTTAAGACTCTGACTTCGGTACAGACTCCAGTGAAAATGTATATGCCCTTAATTGCAACTCAGGTTCTATTCTGGAACCATTAGAATTACTTGTGGACTTTTTAGCCCCAAAGATTTTCTATAAACAGTAAGCAGTGGAGATTTACAGTATCGGAGACTAAAAGATTAAGGGCTGAAGAACCCTTCAGAAGCTCGTAGGATAATTTTACGCAACAAAACATAGCTTCTCAAATGCAAATTTCGTCACAATACTTGGAAGAGCTACTTTATCTTTAAATACTATCTATGGATCTTTATTGAGCTTAGTGGGAGAACTTTGTTATTGCCACAAAAAGATTTAAAAAAAAATCTCTTACATAACATAAATACTTGAAATCTTTTATATCCTTATGTCATTCTCAGGAATGATGAAGAAGAAAACAAACAGACTTTAACTAAAAAAAAAAAATAATACAAGAGCAAATTGACCATTTCTCAATGATGATAAGCTTCTGGGCAAAAAAATTCTTTCTTTTATTGCCCTAGACCCTAGGAGGAGAAACGAGCATTTACGTACTATTGTGATGATGCTGTCAACATGAGTGCATATACTCACTTGTTTGTGCCAGACATATTTTAAGGTCAAAAGCAGAGTATCTTAGAGAACAGCCACGTTAGTGACTTTCCGTTGTTCTGTTGCATCGCCTTTGCAAGCTATACTTATATCTCCCAGGTGGGAAGCAATGATTTGATAGAGCTTTTAATTTCAGTTGTTCAAACATGCTGAAGCGTGCATATTTTGTTGGTTTGCATTTGTGAGCCTTGGCTTTAAGCTGTGAGATGAATAGACCTGTGGGAGAGTTGGCATTTAAGTAAATACTGAACCCAAAAGAGCATCTGAGAGACGTTACTCTTGAGAAAGACCTCCATGTAACACTTATCTCAGCTTTCTTCATGATAAGTTGGGATGATGTACTGATAATGTGTCCATTTGCTCCATTTAATAACTGGGGAGTCCAGTTGGGAGAGCAAATAGAGTGTTCCAGATAATCCTGTATTACTCTCTTCTCTCTCTCTTCAAATTAGAAGAGGATAGAAACATGCAAATTCTTCATTTTCCACACATCCAGGAAATCTGTGAAAGTTATAGACATGAGTTGACTTTTTTAATTAAGAAGTGATTCTTCAGTGGCTTTAGGTTTTTATTTATTCAGAAGATTTTTATTTGGTTTGCAGTTTTTCAGATTTTCAATCAAAATTGGTTTGATTTAATGTCATGATAGAATCTTACTTAGTTGCTCACTACCTGAGAATTGGAGTTCTGTCATTAATCTTAGTGGCTACACTATGAAATTGTTTTAATAAAGAAGATGAATGGTTAGGTTAGTTGGTTATTGCTCATTGATTATCTGTCAGCTCTTGTTTTTGCCATGCTATTGTATTAAATGCCAAAAAAGGAGCTGTTTATTTCCACTGTTCCCTGTTTACAAACAATGAATTAGACTAATTTGATACGCTTTGTTCTTGTTTCATATCACATAAATTATAATGGTTAAGTATTTGTATCATTTTGTTTTTGAAAGGAAATGAGTTGTGGCTATTCAGCTACCTGAAAGAAAGAAAGAAAATATTTCTGACCTTGATGGAGACATTTGGATGGTATTGTATTTAAAAAAAAAAAAAAAAAAAAAGCCCCACTCCATAAAATGAAATACATAGCAAAGGATAGTCAGCAAAGCTATTGAATGAGCTTTATATCCTACTAAAGATTGATGCTTTTATGGTAACATCGGAGCGTATTGTTGATGCTCTTCTGATTCTGCATTTGTTTTCCAAGCCTTTGCTCAGCCTTTAACTCCAATGAGAAATTGCACAGTTAGGTGTAATCCTATGGGCAGAACCTACCTGACAAGTCAGCTCAATAATGGGTTATTGAATAAGTCTATAATTTAAATGCTAGCCTTCAAGAAACTGTTGTTCTTGTTTTTATGCTTCATACACTCTGAAATAGAACCCAGAAATAAGTAACACATAAATCTTATAATATATATGTAATCCTGCTGGGGTAACCTTATCTGCTGCTATATTAAAGACAAAATGTCCTCTGCTTATATGGCCTGAATATAAAGGTGTGTAAGTTTTGAATGGCAAACAAGGCCTTTCCCCAGCTGATCATGGTTGAACTTGAAGAATTATGAATCCTTTCAATCAAAATACTTTAATCTCTCATTTTTGATGACGTAGCAGTATTTGGCTACTACAGCATTATCGGCTGAACTGTAATTTATGAATCCATGGCTGTCTGTCTCACCTGGGAATGTGCAATGAATCAAAAGTGGATACTAATGGCAGGAAAGCAGCAAGCAGAGGCCAGGCCAATTTTGCAATTAGAGCTCTGGCTCTGGACGATATTCCCAGTCCTGTTAAAAATTTCCTATGCAGTCCTGAATATATTACCTAAGATAGGGTTCATCTCTTCAGAACTTAGCACACTAAAAGTTGTCTAAGTCACTTCTTTAGGCTCTCTGCATAGCAAAGAGAGATAGGTATCTCCAGGAGACAATCCATCTCACCTAGTTTAGATCCTTCATTCACCCTACAGCTAATAGGCTTTTATAAGGATTGCTTTTTATTCCAAACTTTTGTTGTCTGAGCATAATTAAAACCCCCCAGCAGGATTTAGAGGGAGAATAAGCAGGACGCCTCCAATAGGTAGTACTTCAGACAGGGAACCCCTGCCAGTCAACACGCTGCTCTGCATATTGAGCTATGAGCCACACTGTTCCTTGTCCTTCCCTCCTCGCTCTGTTCCTTACAGTCTTGTCTAAAGCAGAGACACAGTAAAGTCAAAATGGAGAAATGGAGAAAGAAAACAAGAGGCAATAGCTTCTAACTCATTAGGAAGCACTGAAGTGCTAGTAATGGCAGAGGGGTGCACACAAGAACTGGGAATGGGGGTCTGTGTTCTTGTCCGTTGTCTTCTCCTATAGCTTCGTTCTCTGCTGCTTGGCTCCTCACAGCCTCTTATGGCTCTTATAGAAGAACATGCTCGCTCTGCACATTAGCAGTACACTCGCTCCTTCTGGGGCAGAATTTATTCCATTTTAGGTCTGTATGATTCTATGTCTTTCATGCTGTATAGGAGTGAAAAACTCATATCGGTATGACTTCCGTGAACTGAACACTAGAACATCTATCAATCTGAAAAGGTGCAGCACGTATGCTTTCTCCTTTTCATGCACCTTTGCAAAATTTCACCTTCATAATATTGACAAATTGATTTTTTTTTTTTTTAATTTTCTATAGCCAGCTGATAGTTTTCCCTCCAGCCTTAAGGGACTTTTCCAGACTGAAAAGATCAAAGGTATTTTTTTGTTTCTTTTGTCCATAGCAAAACAGAATAACTTTCTTATCTAGTCTAAAGGAAACTTTTTGATTTTTTTTTAATTGTTTCTATTATTGTGCGATTCTAAACTTGACAGGTGGCTTTTTGGAAAGTATGTGTCTCCAAAGAGAATATTATTCTATGAGTATGATGCTATTCATGTATAATAGCTGGCACAGTTATTTTGTGTCTTAGACTTTTTATGATGTCAGGGTACCGGGCAGGGATGAAAGTAGTTCTATGGTTAGTACTAAAAAGGGTCATCCATTGACAGTTCAGTCTGGAAAATGACATTCAACACTTTCTTCCCTTCATGCTTTGGTACTCAGAGAAGCCAAGCAACTTTGAAGAATTTCAAATAAATAAATCATGTCTGTATATACATTTATAGCAACAAATTTATCCTCCGAGAGCGCTGAAGGACACTATTATCAAGTCATTTTATGCTGAGAGTTGTTAGCAGTGGACAGTGATTTTGCTGAGAAATGTTTGGGCAGGATTAAACAGATTCATTTTGACTAACACAATGCCATCTAAAACTGAAAAAAAAAAAAATCAGTAAGTGTTAATAATTGTGGATGTGTCTTTATCCACTTACATTTCTGCACATTGCTAAGATATAGCAAAGTGATTATTGAGTTCTGGTAGTTTTTTATACAAGTTTTATACTGTTGTTAGTACAGACTGTAGAGTAATGAAATATCATTACATATTCTGTTTAAAGATGCATATCACGTAACAAAAAAAAAAAAAAAACAACAAAAAAACAACCCTTATGGCCTGCCTGAGCAGCCACCTATGTTCTCTTAATAGTTCATTGACTATGTCTTTGGATCACAAAATCTTTACGCACTGATTGTTTTCTTAGAGATAATATAAACATGCAAAATAATATATGTAAACCTGGGAAGAAAGAGGCTGAACAGTGTGAAGGTCGGTATTCATTGTTTTGATAATGGATGTTGATTTTGGTCATCAAAGCCTAAAATAATTTGGCCATATCTGCCCTAGAGATTATCTCTCTCACTGTGCTTTTTGATAACAGGAGAGATCAAGATTTGATTCTTACACTTCATTACTTATCTGAAGTTGGGTCATCTTTATATTCCAAATTAGTCATTCATAAGCATCAGCCATGTTTTGGTTAACTAAAAAATAAGAAAAGAACATTGTTAGAATGATAGTCTATGGTTTTGTTGAACAAAATTAATCTTGATTTAAACTTGAGCAAGATACAAACTTTTGTTCAATATATTAGAATTTAGGTTAAAGTATTAAAAGCAATGACTATAGAGATAATCAGTACTGACTTGCAATCTGGTGGCATGAGATCAGCCGGATTAATGATGCTAAAATTGGAAAAGAGCTCCTTTTTAAAAAATAAGTAAGACAAAATTTAGGAAATGAAAATCCAGAGAATCTACATGGAAGTTGCTAAGAGAAGATATGAAATCCTTACACATCTCAAAACAATTGTATGTGAATGAACTGAAAGGAAACACAAAGCGATAAAATAGCAAAACTGTATGGACAAGGGAGAGATTACATAGCCCAGTTTAAATACTAGTAAGTCAGGACAAACGGCGCTAACAGAAAGGAATATAAGGTCTGAAAGGTAAGATACAAAGGACAATTAAGAAATCCAACAGAAAAAATCCAAGAAAAATCTGAAGAAATAAAGACGAAGAAATTGTTCTGACAGATTAGAAGTAACGCACAGGGAGGCACTGTCTGCTGGGCCTCCTGAGTACAGAGAAGCCAGTCAAAAAGCAGAAGATTGCAGGGAAGATAAATGGTTTTTCTGCATCTGTCTTCAGCACAGTGGGTGCTGGAAAGATGTCTACATCACAGCTACCCTTTACAGTTAATTTGAGACAGAGGTATCAAAAAGAGGTGACGCAAAGCAAGAACTGACCTTGTAAAGTTGATTCATCAAGGGCTGCGATATAAAATGCGATACTATAGTATTCTCTATTGCAGTCATCCGTAATCCTGCTGGTTGCTGTTACAGGGCCTTGCTTTTGAGACTTTACTGTGCTGATTTAGATAACAGCATCTGAATTTTTCTCTTTAGTCTGGAACAGCTGTAGGAAAAAAGCAGGTGATATTTCACTCATTATTATAGGGTATCTGCATGCATAGGCCAACACAGTGAAAATAAGGGAGATTCTTCATTGCCCTTGATGTATTCCTGGCTTCCACAGCTCCCCAAAGTCCCTCATGCAGTTAGGTATGTAGATGAACTGCCCAGTTTAGGATGCTGTTTGTTCTAGGCTCCCTCGATAGTCAATGGTGAGAGAGAAGAACATGATTCAGTTCATTTCTTTCCTGAACCACCTGCTGTATGTGTTTTAATTAGTAGCTTCTAGTTTAAATCCACTTCAAAATCACAGCCAGCTTTTTCTTTCACTTTAATTTCTTTGTTTTCCTGAAAAATTGTCTTAACCAGTCCTAATCATAAAGAAAATTGATGAGTTGGAAATAAAACAATTGTGACCTCTCAGAGGAGCCAGTTCTTCTCTGACTTCTTTAAAAATTAAACATGATGATGGATAGCTATCAAAATGCCTTTTTTAGGCTTTCAGAAGGCTTTTCCATGAAATTTTAGAGACCTCAGTGAAGTGTTGTCCCCTCATGTAGGAGGCTAAAGCCTGGAATAAATTAAAGTTCATTTATAAGGTAGGAAACTAAGAGAATAAATGACATTTTCAGCTGGCACCTTTCCCTTAATTTTGTATTCCGCCCTCCCGCAAAAAAAGACTTCCGTGGTTCTTCCAAGGACTTCATTAATCTATTTCTCTCGATATTGTTTGCTGACTAGTTCTATTAAAGAATAGGGAAGACTTCTTAAAGTGATGCTTTATTTTGGCAATGATATTCAGAACTGGCGGAAGAAGATACCTAAATGATGTAAGTTTTGTTATTTCTCGATAGAACTCCTTCCTGAACTCCATCCCTTTTATAATCTGTAGTGGAACTAATTTTAATAAATTTTTCAGCAGTCACCATTACATGGACAAACTACAAGTCTCTGTTTTTTTCATATAATTTAATTAAAGGGAGTTACCTCTAAGCATACATAAATTGTTACTTGCCTATGTTGATATTCATCTCAGTAAATGTTGATTTTAATTAAAAGACAGGCAAACCATTGCAACCTTATTAAACTATAATAATAAGTTCATAGATTCCCCAAGTCTAGAGGAAAATGAAAGTCAGATTTGAGCTGTATCCTGGTATCCATTTCGCATTTCACTCATTTGCAGCTCTGTGTCTTTGCAAGTGCCTTTCAGGGTCCTCACATTTTCAGTCATTTTAATTAGCATTCAACCATGTCTCTGAGCTACAGTCCAAGTTGCCAGGAGTAAGTAGGGACCTCACGTACTGGTGAAGGGATTTTTAGATGTCTTCGTCAACATTTGTGGAGTGAGGTGCCTGTTATCCTTTTGCATGGACATAATTGGATCAATTTTCTTGGCTAGTGAGACTGAAAGGAGAGAGCAAAGTCTTAGCGTTAGCGTTCTGGCTCTTTACCTTCGTCATGTCTTGGCTTTCCAAATAACCAGAAGTATAGAGGATCAGAACTTGTTCTTTGCAACATCTTTCAACCCCGGCACACCTGCTTGTTGCACAGGAGAAAACGTGCATATCCATTTGAAATAATTCAAGGGAACAATTGCACAGAACTGTCTGGATCTAGCCAAGAAGCAATTGCTTTATTATTGCAGCATGTGTTGGATCTTTATTTTCTAAACATCATGCTGAGAGAAGTGCAATAAAACCCTTTTTGCAATCGTTTCTCTCTCCATGGCGCTAAGGGTTCTCTGTTCCACCCCGCTCCAAGTAACACATGTGAATGCCTTGCCTTTTGTTTTTAAGTTAGGACAGCTCCACAGGGCACATATTAACACACATTAATGAATGGATTATGGGCTTGTCAGAGCTTCCGGTGATGAATTTAGAGGCTATTAAAGAACAGGCATTGATTGCACTGGAGACTGTAGCTCTCTGTTTAATCCCTAGCAGGTGGGCACTGGTGCAAGCTTCACCATCTTGCATCAGCAGTGAACCTCGAACGTGACCTCTCCGGAGGGAGAAGGGTAATTCATTTGCCATGTTTACTTTATCTTCAGCTTCTTTTAGGGGGAGGCTCCTAACTGTGCTGAATTGTTCTAAGTGAAGAGTGGCAGATGTGGGATGTGGCTCATGTTCTTGAAGGATTCTGTAACAGTCGCTGTATGCTTGACCTTCAGACAGTTTAAAGTCAAGTCCCCACGGCTAAGAAATGAGTGTATATTATAAGCTCTGTTAAATTAACTGTAGCTTTCTTGGTGCATTTTTCACTCCCAGGGCATACAATATAATACGCTCCTGCACCGTGACTTTAATTTCTGTTAGGCAAGAGAGCTGCTCGGTTACTACAGGGCTGTTACAAAATAGTACGTAATGAAAAAGGTGAAAGCAGATTAGATCAGGACAAATTGGAAATGAAGGGTTTGTTTGTTTGTTTGTTTTTAAGGGTTATGTCAACACAGTATAGTTTATGGTTTCAGTTGTAATACAATCTCAAGCCTTCTTTGGATATCATACTAGTAATCAAATTTTAAAAGATAACAGAGAGGGAAGACAGTGACCTATTTACTAAAGTAACAAATCAACTGTCTGCGGATTGTTGAGGCTCAAGGATGCAGCCCAATATCTCCTTCATGCCAGACACCTTTCCTACACACTAGCAGTTATGGTAAGATATTTTTGCCTTGAAGTTTGTACGGATAGCTCCCCATCTGGCCCATGCCGCTGAAATGGAGGATGGGAAAGGAATGCAGTCCATTACCCTTTAGATAATCTGAAGGATGTGCTGGAAGATGGTGTACATGTTAGGGTGTCGCAGTGCCCCAGTTTAAAGATTCTTCATAACCTTTCATGAAGAATTAATGCTTTATTATTATCCAGTCGCTGTAAAATCACACTTGATTCATCCAGATGAAAGGAAAGTGTGAATAGAAGAATTTCCTTATAAGAGCCAAAACAGATAACATATAGTTACAAAAAGACAGAGGTGAAAATGATGGAGGTGAAGGAATGCAAGAAAAAGTACGTTTAAATTGCTTTAATCTTATACTAAGTTCAAATCATAATGCTTTTTCTGTCTTCCTCTTTCCCTTATTGAGCTAATTTGCTCTTCTTTCATGACAAGGGGTTACCAGTGTTTCATTCCTTATACATACCGTATGCCTCACACTACAACCTTTGGAGATAATTTCTCCATTGAAGAGACTTCATCAAACTGCACCTCTTCTTGCAGAGCGTTAGTTGTCGTAGACTGTCGTCTTTAAAGTCTTCTAGGAGGTCCAGGAAGATTTAACCTTTCTTCTAAAAAATTTGTTTCATTTCCTCATTAACCAAGAGATAGACTCCCCATGCTTCTTAATTTAAAAAAAAAAAAAAGTCACTTCCTTGAAGCTTTCTTTTTGTTAGATCAGGTGCTATTTTATTTGATTGCTTTGTGATTCAAAGAGGTCTAAAACTCTCTTGTTCTCTCCTTCTCTCTTTGGGGATTTATTGCCACATTTTAATGTGTAATGTCTCTTACAATGGACTTCATGTTTGTATCTCTGTACTTTAACAAGCACAGTCAATGTAAACACCTAAATATAATACGTGTAGTTAGCTTATTAGCTGGCTCTTGATTGAGATGAGATGTGGGGGCAATTCACTCTTTGTCCAAGCATCCTATCAGTTGTACATTTGTTGATCTAGGATAGTTGATCTAGGTAAATTTTTTTTATACTACTTTTTTTCTTAACAAAAAAGTAGAACCAAGCAAAAATCTAAAGATGTAGAGAATAAGAAATTGTTTATTTGGGATTTACTTTGATTTATTTCTGAAAAGGAATCAAACTGTGATGGGGAGGCATGATGAAGTATTTAAGTGCCAACCCAAAATATAGACCTCCCTTCCCCTTTTTTCACCTCCATGCTTTAATTAAAACTCACAGTAGTTTTAGTTATTTAAATGATATTTTCTTCTTGTCTGTCAGCCTGTTCCCTCTGTTTGTTCTCTTTTTGTCTCTGTGTTTTCCTGACTGAGCTTATAGATCGATTTAAATTCAATTCTGCAAACAACATCAACATGGGAGCAGAAAACGAATGTTGGTGGGATGCTCTCTAGGATCCAACAGGTGAATATCATGTGGGATTTACAGCCGACTCCGTGGAAACCAGCCTTTGGTTGGACTGTCTTGGCTGTTCTTCAATCCAAGAAGAACAAACCTTGTCCAGCTACTTTTATAGGACGCTTCATGGCATTTATCACTAAACCATAGTAGAACAATACAACAATATCTTGGTTTCTTGTTTGAGGTATTGTTCTGAGAACAACAGAAAGTTCCCGTCCACCAGAGCTTCTGATTTTCAGTGGCTTCACTGTTTTTATGTCTGTCGTATTCTTCCGTTTTTAACACCAGGTCTAGGGTTTGATTTGTGCTGAGTTCAGAGAATGTCTCATCGGGTCAAAGTGAAGATTATAGCTCAGCTCAATCCGTGCTTCTCCAGATGCTGATCTGGAAGCTTTAAGATGGAAGAAGATTATTTGCTTACTCTCTTATTTGCCTCCTTTCCTTTGGCTCTGAATTTGCAGATTTCGTCACTTTTAATTTTTTAAGACCACTTCATGCTTATTTTGTATGTCCAGGGTTGTGGGTTTTTGGCTTGCGAACACTAGTCTGCTGCTAGAATGCATCATTCTTAGCACCTGTCTGAATTTATTAGACTGTATAAAAGATTCCTCAGCATGGAGACATTCAAAATGTGCAATTTTAGTTTGCATGATTAGGTGTGAGATACATGTCCCAGTGAACTACCTGCACAAGGTGACTGTCAAACACCGCACCTGCAGAAGAGGGATTTTCTTCGGGTAATGGTATTAGTGTCAAGAGCTTAAGCTCCACTGCTCCATCTCGTGGGAGGAACTAAGCACATCACGTTTCACTGGTGAAACAGGTGCAGCATCTCTCTCTAGCCTGTTGTAATCATCCTGAGTAAAGGGACAAAATCTCTGTCTCTGTGAAGATAAAGATTCAAACAGGAGAAAGGAGTGACACAAACCAGGCAATAGTCTCTGAAGATGAGTTTTCATTTATGTACGAGTTTCAAGTTTTCCGTAAGTCCACTTTCACCTTCCTCAAGAAATGAAATTCCAGCAAGTGTTGTAGAAGACCAGATCAATCACCTGTGCTAGCCTCTAGTTAACATGAGAAGAAGAGAACTGTTGCCATATAACCCTTTTAATATTCAGACACTCTGATCCTGTGTAATTCTACGTGCTAAATCCTCATCCACTCCTTTGGACTCTATTAAAACCGCTTTGAAAGCAATTGCAGTTAAGTTAGTTTTCATTTCCTTAATGGAGTCTCAACGAGCTACCTTTGTTACATTGTTTCCCTCCTATTTATTTCTAAATCTTCAGCTCTTTGATCACAGCCTAGATGTAGGTTCTTTAGAGCGTAGGGCTTTGTATGGTTGACACTGGCATAGATCACCAGGCACTCTTTTGTGATGTTTTTATCAATGGAAATGTCAGTAGACTAAAATCTTTATTTCACTGGTGCTGGCCTGCATAGTAGTTCAAAGTAGCTCAAAAAACTCAAAATCTCCTTCAAAGAGCCCAACCAAATGGGAATATTTCAGTAGGTCATCTAGTTTCATGCGTAAGTCTGTTGGCTAACTAGTGCGAAATAACGTTTGTTTTCAGTAAGTAAGAGAAATTTCATCTTATATAAAATTAGAAGAAATGCTTACCGTGTTATTTAACACAATAGCTTAAGTTACTAAGAAATTATGACTTTTAGCATTCTAGAAAAGTCCTAAAATATTTATACAAATAAACAAACACGCATGCTTTCCTTTTGAAACAATTCTTCTTCCTCTGCCCCTTTTTAATATATTATTTGCTTCTTTGTAAAGATATACATTTAAATTTATTCAGTTTAATGACAGTTTTAAAGGAAATTTATGCAAAATCTTCAGGATTTGCTTCATCAAGATATGGTTAAACCATACTAGATTAGTAGGAAATTTAGTCTTTTTTTATGTTCACAAATCGTTCAAAAGACAATCCTCATTCCTGCAAATGTACTACGAAAGCAACGCTATTCTCTTGAGGATTGGTAGTGTAGGGTCCTCAAAATGTATTATTGAACGGGAAAATCAGCTGAACAGCCTCTATTGCTTTAGTCTGGGAGGAATTCCATGAAAGTCAAACATGAATATTTTACTGGGGAAGGGAATGCCAGTTTGATTTGCAGTAATTTATTTATGAGTTAAATTTCCAGAGCTTTTAAAGACACATGTAGGCTTTTTGGGTCACACTCTGCTTTCATTACACCAATATGCAGAATAATTGCATTATCTTCAGTGAGATCATGACATATTTATACATGAATACATTTATACATGAATTAAATAAATATTCTTATTTATAAATTTGGGACTAGATTCCTTCTCTTTGCTTACTCACTAGCTCTAAAGACATTGTCCCTTCACGTCTCAGATGCTGGACAGTGATTTAACACATAGTTAAAAGTACCCCCACATAAACTGTGGGAGAATAAAGACCTCAAAGAGTTGAATTTGGCCATGATCTGCAATAATCTTTGTCTTACCTTCTACACAAATGAAAGCATTGTGTGCTTTCACTATTTCACTATTTCATTATTGTCAAACAAGGTTTAGCAGTACCTAAGAGCTTTCCTGCTGTCCAAAAGCAGTTATCTGACCTGTAATGGGGCATAGGGTGAAATCCATGAGCGCCTACAATGCCCCGAAAGGAAGGTTTGGAACTGCTAATTGCAATACAATTTGCAATACCAAAAAGTATAAAATTTGAACCCAAGACTGAAGAACACCTTATGAAAATATGTCTAAATACATCAAGTAGATGTTTTAAACAAGAAAAAGCGAAATACTCTAAGTTTCTTTCTTACTTTGTGGTCCTTAATTTAGCAGTGATGTTTTAACGAGGAGGAACTGTCTAATTCTTAGATGTCAGTGAATGATTTATTAGGTGTCCAAAAGCAAACCTGTGAGCCACAAGATATAAAGAAAACAGGCCTCAAATGGTCAGTCCAGATTTCCTGCTAAGGTAAAGACTGTTATATTCATTAGGGAATCTAACAAAGAAAAACATTGCAAATATCAAAACCACGTCTGATCTTAAAGCTGTAAAGTAGAGTTTAAGAAATTTCAAGATGGGTGATTTGTTTAACATTTGTATTACCTGCATGACATTGTGTAATCTCAGTGTCACATTCCTGAATGATAACTCTAAAGATCAAACTGACCACTTCGCCTCATGCTGGCTTTCCCATCCATTGCTAATTATGATGTTTGCCTTTGTAGGGCTTTTATGTGCTTGGCATTCAAATGCCTTTTCCACTTGTGGCCTCAGCTGGTGTGATCCTACTTCAGCAAGAAGGCATGAAGCAGGGCTGTTTTTGTTTCCATGTTTCTCTTTCTATGCTTTCACCTGCCTGCCAGAGGTTGACAGAATTTTGTCAGAAACACCAGAAGAATTCCCACTAGGTCTATGGACAAACATTCAAACACAGTAATATCATTTACCTACCTCACAGGCATGCTGTGAGATGATTAGATAATGTCTGCAAAGTGCTCCAAGATCTCTGGAAGAAAAGCAGTGTGAATGTGAAAAACGACATTAAAAATAATTAAAAAATAATAAAAAAAATTCTAAATATATGTGTGTGTGTATACGTGTGTGTGTGCATCTGTACATGTCTGGATATATAAATATTTATACTGCCATATGTATTTACAAACACTGCATTTAGGAATTTGTATCTGCTGTATATCGGCATCATCCAGGAGACATCTTGACACCTTTCCAGACACTATGTACGGAATTCACTCAGTCCCGTAGAGTCAGAATTACACTCCACATTTGTCCAAAGAGGGCCAAGCCAGGACCTTTGCATGGAAGAGAGAGGCCTTCACCATGCTGGCCCTGAAAACTGTGAAAAAAATAGACTGTTGTAGTAAATTGAAATATTCCTGAACAAAAATATGGTCACATCCTTACAAAAATTTCTTCTAATCTAGAACGCTGGAACAAAAATCTTCCTCTTAATCGTTTTCATTGTGTTTAGCTATACCTCTCAGTTGCCCGATGATGAAGTGGTTATGTACCTGTGTAGCAGTCCTTACTAATGCAGTTCACTGCCTTCTAAGCATATATTATTTAGTTAGTTAGTTAGTTAGTTAAATCTCAAGTGATTGGAGGTTTCCTTGAGTGTTTTCTGTATTTCACTGTCTGTAACTGCACCCAATCTCCTTTCTAGTCTTTGTGGCTTCTCCTCGGTAGTTTTCTTAGATAAAAAACTTCAGACTCTAAAAGCATAATGGTTAGGAGATGACACTCTCCTAATGAACTAACACTGCATCAAGATCATCGTGGGTTGTTTCACTGTTGAAGAGTTTTCTTCAAGAGATATAAAATTTTATTTGCAATTCATTTGCAGTCAGTAAAGATTCTGCAGCGTATTTCATAGCCATACAGTGTTTTTCATCCTCTCAGGGTCAGTTGTATTCAGTAACAGATGTTGCTGTGTTTCCTTTGCATCTACTTTGGAAAGTACTCAAGCCTCCTTTGGGATAAAAAGCACTTTATAGATGTAAGCTTATTGTTGTTTCTTTATGAGTATCTTGGACAGTTCACCGCTGTTACCCATGGAACTTCACCATGGTAATAAAGTTGTTAATAACATGCTATCAGTTACCTTTAAGAAATTAGTGCAGTATTTATTGGGGTAGCTTCAATGTTGATCATTCTTGGTTCAACGAGATACGTTACTTGCCTAGTATTTCTCAAGGAGAAGAAGGGTTGCTGTTGAAAAGATGGAGCTAATTCTGCAATGTGCCAGGTGCCGTCAACTTTGAGTTGATATCAGTGGATATACCGAGTTTTCTGCATTTCAGATGTGATACTCAGTATGCTTAAGGCTTGTTGTATATGTATCATTTACACGTTAACTCTTAAGCCTGCAAAAACATAACATCATTCCTTCAGTAAACAATGCTGGGGTGAAGCGGGAAAAAGAGCCCATTTCAACATTCACTGCTGATTGCATGTTAATGTTGAAGCTTGCAGTCCTTAATCCCAAATCTGTGTGCTTTGGTGCTTTGTCAGCTACTTAGAGAGCTGAAGAACAGAGAATCAGCTTCCACTGGAATTTTTAGTCCTTTACTTTCAGCAGTCTATTCTGAATCATTTTAGTGAGAGATTTATGCCTGTTCTGCTGATCAAAAAACGCATATGTCTGTCTACCCAGACTGCAGCGTGGTATCACAGAGAGGAAAAGAGATCTTTAACAGAAACAATTATTATCTGACTACACTGTTCTGATTTCTCAAAGTATGTAGAATCTTTTAAATGAGTTTATCAATTTCTATAATTCTCATTTAATCTTAATAATGTTATCATCACACGGACCAGGATATCAATGGTCTGGATATTTTATAAACACACATGCCAAAGCAGTCGTACAAAAGGACAGTCTCTGTCCCAAAGAACTTACAGTCTGAAACAAAGGGCACCAGACAGGAGGGAAAAATTTAAGGATTATGTGTTTTAATCAGAATGAAAGTCAGAGATTTGAGCAGATAATAGCTGCTGCATATATTTTTGAGTAACTATGGTAAAAATAAATTTTAAAAGAGAATTTTAAAAGGGAAAAATTACATAATCTTGCTTATCTTTAAAAGTAACATACAGAGCAGCATGGGAGGAAGCAAAAAAGTGCTTGTCTGAAAATGTAACATATAGACGGAAGAACAAAGTATCAGGAATCAATCAAAGCCAGTTGCCAAATTCCTGATACTCAGTGAGACTGTCATTTGTCCTGGTTTCCACGATTTCTCCATAAATGATACACACCACCTTTTGTGTTTTCCCTTCTAATTAAGCAATGATGCAAAAATCTTTACATTTTTATTGATGTATAACTTTTATTTAAATTCTATACAACTTACTTTTCTCTCTAGGAACACCTTCTCCTGCACTAATGACAGTATAGCCCAGTTGTTTTGAGTCTTTGGTGCTTCAGCTTTTTGTGGATGGACACCTCAGGAATCCATGAAAAAAAGCAAACATATATTTACAATACCCACTTGGAATAGTGTATGAAAATCAGAAAAGGCTGAAAAAGACTGGTATCAAGAAATCACAGCCTTCTTTTGGATAACTTTAGTTAATAAGTTCCATCTGTGATCTAGTATTTACAATTTCACTGAATTAAAATTCAATCTATTCTGGTCAACCAAATTGTCACTATATCTCAGTTATAGAAAAGCAGTATAAAAGACTAAGTAGCATCGACAATCCTGTTCTTTGTCTTACCATTAAGTTCCACTTAATCTCTTGTCAATCATTTTCTATTGGAAATTTTATGCTTTCAGAAGCATCTTCCCAACAAAAAACAGACTGCCTGAGTAGGAACCTACATCATTATTCAGACGTTACTGTATGTCAGCATTTAAGACTAAATAAACTGTAATGTGAGTGAAAAGATGTAAGGAGAAAGTCTAAAGCAGTATGCGTTTGCTCTGTTGTTTCTTCTCCATAACATATCACTTGTTAATATCTTGGTCATAAATCAGTGGAAAATACCAGTCTTTTTTATTTTATTTTATAAGCCAAGATGGGGCTCTTTGGAAATAGACTTCCGACAGACCTATTAGTTATGTCATTTTGAATGAAGTCCATTGTAACTGATGTCACTTCCTCTAATTTATCCCTTTATAGATCTAAAATGTCCTAAGACTGATGTCATGGGGAAATGCTTAAATAAAAACATATAAAACTTGTCATTTAGTTTTTATAAACCAAGAACAAGTCAGCTTCCTGCAGTCTGGCCTTACAATTAAAGCAGTTCTAGAATATTCAAGGTTTCTAACTGACACAACCTCACCAGGAAAGATCATCTTCCTGGTTAAAAACATAATTTGTCAGGTAACACTGTTTAAGAGAAACCCAGACAAAGAATTATGGGAGTGAGTCACATATTTAAAACTTCAGGTAGCTTTGCAAAATGCACTCCAAGAGAAACAGGACCAACCCTTTCTTAAACTGCACCATTTCTTTAGCAGTTAGTCATTTTAATTCTCTGGTAATTCATGTCTGAATTACGGACATTAATTACCAGAGAATTAAAACAAAAAATCCATGTTAAATCAAACTGAAAAGATACCTTTGTTGTAGATTTGGACTGCCGCAGTCTCGATTCTTTCACTAACATGAAACAAATAATGGCTTTTTGTTGTTAATTCTACTAAGAGAACTTGTTAATTCTACTAAGAGAACTACATGTAAAAGGAGGTTTAATATCTCTTTTACTCTTAACACTGAAGAGGAAACCACAAATTAAATGTGTTAGAAAGAAATGGCAGCTGATATCACTGAAAAAATCATTCTTAGCATTGAAAGATGATTCTGCTAAGACACTTGCTTGTTCATGTGTTCTGAGGTATGGTCAGGTGTGGTGGCACGTGTAATACATCATGCTTCTGCAGTCCACTAGAAATTAAAACAAAAGGATTGCTTCATATCTCACTAACATTCAGATCTAGGCTGGTAGAGAACAATGGTGAGTAGATTTTGGCTAAAATATCTGTTAACAAATATAGGAAGTAATGATAATTATAGCACAGTAATGGTTCATCTCATGGACAAACGGATATAGTACAGGCAGGAAAAACAAAGACTGACAATCATACTTCATATTGACTGCATTATAATAGAAAAAAAGGAACATGGAACAGAGACAGTACACCTTTCAGGATATAACTGGCTATATAAGTATATGTTTTAAACTCCTGACTTTTTCTTCCTCCTGTTTTCATATTTTTATTTTCCTGTCCCATTAAATCAGGAAAGTTTTCTTAGTATAGCCTGCAACACACTGGACTACACAGTGTGGTGGTTATTGGTAGCTGAAAGTGAGTGTGTATAGCTGAGATGGAGGAGCGTAATCCATCAGCAAGTAACATAGATGACATAATTGGTAAGAGACAATGTCATCGATACTTACTCATCCCAGGAAATATTCTCCATTTGGACTATGATACAATTAATTAGCAGACCCTGGAGAAAATAAATTGCACTACAAAATCCTTCTGCTCCTTGAAATCAAATAATGAATATACATCTCATTATGAGTTTATCATATTTAAGAAATTGGTGTCTAGAAGGTGTTTTCATATACTGCCCATTAAATATGTATAGAAAGCTTAGCTTAGATGAAGAGAGGGTGGTGGAAGAAGAGGAATAAGGAAACTGGAGGAACAGGAAAAAATCAGAATTAAGGAACAATAACTTAATTACGGAATTAATTTTTAGGACTGTGGATAAGGGAACATAATAGTCAAATTATTTAGTGGAAACTTCTGCTAGAAAGACCAATAACTAGCAATATCTCTTTTTCTCATTTAGCCATGACATTCAGATGAGAAATAACTGCAGATGTAAATCTGTATTTTAGAAGCAGCTGAATTTTTCATGGGAGATGACTTTCATGTTAGATCAATTTCCAGCTGTTGTTGGCATATATATGTTATGAGACTTCTTATACCTCATGGTTCATACCCATGAACAAATTCAGTTGCGCTACAACTATCATTTTGAGATGGTAACCTAATATTCTCAATTATACGTGTCATAACATAACACACAAACTGATCATGGACATGACAGAGTAATACAATTTCTCAGCTGGGAACACTGAAGATAGGTGAACATCATGCCACCCTGTAAAGCTCTGCTGGGCTATTGCTGATCCAGCTTTTGTTCTCTTTTGCCAGAGAAATACTGAATAGCAGCAGAGTCAAATTCTGTCCAACTGAGCACTGATTTTGCTACAGGAACCAAATGGGGCTGCATTTTTTTTCCAGATCTGAGACCCACTTTTTTATACTGCAAGATAAATAACAATATCTCTCATTTAAACGAGTCAGTGACCTTTACTGTACCAACACAATCCACGCGCTACTTCGTGGTAGCTGAGGAAGAGCAATGAGATCTCTTCATCACAAACGAACTGCAGTGATATTTAAATGCTACCAAACAGTTCATGACAGGAAGTTAAACGCAAGACACTGTTCCGTGCAGCAGAAAATGTTTCCCAGGTAGCAATATGACAAAATCAACAGAAAGAAGTAGGAATATGGTAGGCCATAATACACTGCTATTTGTATAGAAGAATTACCATCAAGCATCTCAGTAATAAAGACAAACAAAAAAGATATTTTATATTTGGCTGAGGATGTAAAGAAGTGCCCTATGTTTGTTATTCATCAGAGCACAGCTTTTAATGCTGAAGCAGTAGTCAGCTATTAAAAACCCATCAAGTTTTGGGGGTACAGTGTTGAAAGAGTCTCCTGGAGTCAGGCTGCTTGCAGTTATAACTTATATGGCCTTTAGGGGAAAAGTACAATGCAATGAACTTGCATTTTACCACATGTTGATTCTGTCAAATATCAGTGCTGTTAAAAGACACCATGTTTTCTGGATAAAGCTGACTTACATGAGAAGTTGCATGGAAACTAGTTCTCAGGACGAACTTGTATAATACAGTAGTGGCAATCATAAGCATATTGCATATTTTTATCATCTGGTTTTATGAACGACATTTCAATGTCTGTGTTCAGTGTCTGATTTCTGTATGTCATAAATGGAGAGAGGTACATTCCTAAACTTGAGTATTTGCAATTATTTACAATTAGTCTTTGAAACACTAACGGAATTAAAATCAAACTACCTTCACTAAACTAGGCCCCTGAAGTTAGAAAGTACCAAATTTAATACTCTTTTGAGAAAGGAGACTTTTATTTAGTAGTTAGAAAAGTTTATGTTCTAAGTTGAAGTTGAAACGTTATGGAAAAGTTTTCAAATCGCCTGTTTTTTGGGTTGGGATAGGTTGTAAGATAGAATATAATGTAAAGGAAAATAAAAATATAAGTATAAAATATAAAAATACCATATATAAGACATGAAAAGAGTTAATAACTTTATCCTAGTGCTTCTTTTCCTTTCCCTTATCTGGCTTAATTTTTAATCTGGCTTAATTTTTAATCTGGCTTAAGGTTTAATAACAACACATCACAAAAAATTCCAGTTTGAGTCACCGATGCAATAATATCTGTTTAGCTTTTAGTCTGGTGACAGAAATAGAATGAACATGAGACGGTAAACTTTGCCATCACGTAAAAAGCCTGTGCTAATTCACTAAATTTTCTCTTGTATCTGCTCATACAAACCAAAACAGCAATGGAACAGGAGGGTGGAATAGGAGAATATATAAACAGTTCAAGGCAGCCAAAGTGAAAGAATGGAGTGGGAATATATCTAAAACAACTTTTAAAAATGAATAAAATAAAGGGATAAGGCAGTTTAAATTATTTTATTTTATTTTTTCATAAACCCAGTTATCAACAGATCTGCATATCTTAATTCTTTGCCATTTTTCCCTTCCAGTTTATAATTTCTTAAACCTATATTCCCTGGCCACCTTCTTTATTGCCTCCCAGAGTAGTGAACATACTTTTCTGCCAACACTATGAAGTATGTTTTCCCTGTATGAGCGGAAACGTAGCCTATTAAGAAATCTATTGGACAAAGATTTAAGAAGTAGACAGGTAATTTCTGTGTCATTATGTTTTTCAACAGCCTTTAAAAGATAAGACTCTTGAAGATACTTCATACATAGTCAAGGAAATTTTTTTCCTACCTGGAATAAGTTCCTTTGGCAGAATGATCTGTTAAACTAAATCGAATAGTAAACTGAAATAAACTGTCTAACCACTAGTTTCTTTCCTATGACAGGTTGAATAAGAGACTCTGAAAATGAAATCCATTTTTCTCATTAAAGAAGAGTGTCATTAGTGTCTAAAAAGCAGTTAACCACACAACATTTGGTGGTTATCACCATTTATCTACATACAGCCTAGCAAAAGCAAATTCATTCCGCAAGCAGAAATCAAATTTTACATATCAGGTTAATTCCCATGACATTCAGTAAGGTGTCCTGTGATCTTTAGAAAAAATTTCACTAAAATAATTTAAGTAAATTGCAAATGAGTTCCCACATCTGGCTTGAACTCATCTATCATTCATTGTAATACGAATAAATGAAGACATTCATCGCAAAGCACGCAACAGAAATTGTGTTCTCCTATTGATATAATTAAATACTCATAGAGGGCTAAATGCATAATAGCTTCCAGACCTTTTATTTCTTGCCAGAATTCAATGGCTCCATCCTCATATGTTCCTAGTCAGAATCATTGTGAACCCTCTCCAGTTTCTAAACATTTATTGCTAGTGCAGTAATAATAAACATCTTGCATTTATAAAATGTAATGTTGCCTAGAATTTTTCATTTTTCAAGAATGTAGATCACACTGTCTAATGGCTCTCATATGTCCAGCATGCCCATGAACAATTTGTCTTCTGAGTGGAGTGTTAATCTGACACCTCAAGGACAGAGCCGATTTCAAGAAGGCTCAGAGAAAAGCTGGAATATTTCATGTGTTGCAATAACTACCGAAAATCCAAGTAAACTTATGCTGAGATTACTCAAAGCTCTGGATTACATTACTTCTGCTTTGCAATGTTTCATTCAAATGTGAATTATTAAAGATGCTAGGAGATTTTTTTCTTTTTTTTTTTTCTTTTTAGGGTTCCTGCCAAAATAATTAAGAGGATTTTATGTCTAATAATGGCACTTATAGTCCAGCCCTGAACTTGGTTTAGAAAAGAAGTATGGAATAGACTTGCTGATTTTCTTATATGTTTGGAGAGGCTAAAAGTGATAACCCCAGTTCAAATCTATTAACACCAAAGCAAAGTTTTCTCCTGGTAAAGCTGAAAAGCAAAATTTGTTCCATCATCAAGATCTTGATTTTCTTAAAGAGTGAGGGCTGGTAAATGAAAATAATAAAGTTCCCATCTAGCTTCTATTGTCATTCATGAAATGCCTTCCTTTAATCCATAATGAAAATAAGCTGAAGAATCAAAGATCCTTTCTTTTCTAGATAGAAAAGGTTGAAGTTACACTGAGATATACTCGTGATTGAACTACATCAAATAGAAAATTCTACACCTTGCTTCCCACGTGACAAAATTACCCTGAATGAAGAACAATTTCTCTGGGCCTGTTCATACATGATTTAAGCATATATTCCATCCCTTGCTTAGAACAGGGTCCAAATGTTCAGTCTTTGACCACACAGGTCAGGTCATGGGTCAAGGAACTGAATCACTTATTTTACACTGTTTCCTGCCCAAACTATGACATTTTCTGTTAGAAAAGTGGTGACCAACTCCTCATTGGATGTCATGTTGTAGAGATACTAGCTCATTTAACAGGGCAAATCCTGAGCTGTTGTTATGTCTCATTTGGGATGAGACGAACTGCTGCCTCGAAACACCTGTTTCTGCTCCCTGACTATGACGAAAGCCTGAAGTGACCAGCTGAGATATAGGCGCTTACACCAAGCTAGATGATTCCTGACTTGTTTCTCTACAATGGTAGTGGCAGTGAATGCATGACAGACAGTGACTATATTGGGTCATTTTAGTGCTCCCATGGATCTCATTAAGTGTGCTCCTTTGGGAGCACTCTTATAAAATGAATGCTTTATAAACTGAAAGAAAGGAGAAATCAGAATGGTGGTCCATTCGTGCATTATGTAGAGCTTGCTTCAGCTTTGAATTCAGTAAGTTCATCTTCTGGCAAGGGGAAATTTCTATTTTGATGATGATACCTGGGTATTAGTTATAACCACAAATTTCATAACCCTTTGAACAGAGAACATTATCTTTCTGGTATGCAGCTTTATTCATAACTTTACTATTAACTTGATTTTTTTTTTCCCTAGAGTCAGTGCCACAAGATCATTGCTGATGTAGTAGGAAAGAGATGGATGGAGTGTTAATGGGGGAAGTTTTGTTTTTATGAGGTGGTTAGTGACACAATTAATATTTTAGATGTTGGGTTCTGGTCAGGCAGAAGGTAAAGGAAGTTTTCTTCACCTCCTCCATGCATTAAATCTTTATCAATAGAATTCTAGTGTCGAATTTTCTAAAACTGATAGGTCAATAAGACTTAAATTTTCAAAGGCTTAAGTCCCTGTTGAAAATGAGAGTAGGACCATGAGAGGTTACTTAGTCACTGTTTAAAGGGTTACTCAAAATCAATTCTTACTTATCAGTCTATAAAAGAGCTAGAAATTAATTTAGATATCAGAGCCAGGCTCCAGGGCTTCAGAGGCAAAACCACATTGCCTGTTGATTGACAAACGTTTATTCTTAAATTGTTTCAAAACATTTTGCATGTTTTCTGTCTTGCATTTGTCATTTTATTTCATCATCCATTTCTTGCCAAAAAGTCCATTGTTTGGCTGAAAAAATGTGTTTATTTGAAGCTCACATTTTGCTGTTATGATAGTGATTTGAAATAAAGAATCCACTTATGTACAGCCTTTTCCCAAGTTCTGTAGAATCCAGAAATCTGCAGTCACTTGGATTTTGAGCTTGTAATTCACATAGCTCTAATTAAAATAAATAGACTTCAATCTAACTGCCACAATGTAATAATTTATTTCAATAAAATGACAAGGGCTGTGACCAAATAAATTGTCAAAACCTTTTGCATTGAAGTTTTTTAATCATATGTTTATTCTGCTTTTAATTTATCTAGTTATGGAGGTATTTAGTTGGCCCTTTTCTTATTAGTTTCTTTCTCACTCTTTTTTTTTTTAAGTCCTCTCTGACTTTAAATAGTAGTTTTTTGCTAGCCAATCATACGTCAAAGGAATATAGAGCATGCACAGCTGAGACTGAAACTCTATTAAGATGTTGCATAAAGGTACCTGTAGTAACTGCAGCACTCGGAAAGAGTTCAAGTATCACTTCTGGATCACACTCTAATACCACTTATATTCATAATGTCATTCTTGGAGTAGGTTGTACATGTCATGATTCAGCATGACTGGCAAGTAATATCTTGGGTACTCTTGAATCTCAGAAGAGAAATGTATGCAGGATGATTAGGTGTTCTAGGAATAATCATATTTTTGGAGGCAACAACAGGCTGAATGATTCTCCCCAGCTTAAATAGCTACATCAAGTAGTTTGGGCCTGAGCTGTGGCTACAGAGTGATCTGCAGAGCCCTGCAGGGGATGTGCAGGACGTGGTGCTGCCCATGAGGATATGGACATGAGGACATGTCCTGCTGGACAACAAGTTAAGCATGAGTCAGGAATGTGCCCTTGTGGCCAAGAAGGCCAATGGGATGCTGGGGTGCATGAGACAGAGTGTTGCCAGCAGGTGGAGGGAGGTGATCCTGCCCCTCTCCTCAGCCCTGGGGAGGCCTCACCCGGAGCACTGTGTCCAGTGCTGGGCTCCCCAGAACAAGAGAGACATGGCCCTACTGGAGAGAGTCCAGCGGAGGGCTACGAAGATGATGAGGGGACTGGAGCATCTCTCCTCTGAAGAGAGGCTGAGGGAGCTGGGCCTGTTCAGTCTGGAGAAGAGAAGACTGAGAGGGCACCTCATCAATGTGTACAAGTATGTGAAGGGAGGGTGTCGAGAGGATGAGGCCAGCCTCTTCTCAGTGGTGCCCAGCAACAGGATGCAAGGCAACGGGGAGAAACTGAACCACAGGAAGTTCCATCTGAACCTGAGGAAAAACTTGTTGACTGTGAGGGTGACAGAGCCCTGGAAGAGGTTGCCCAGAGAGGTAGTGGAGTCTCCTTCGCTGGAGATATTCAAAACCCGCCTGGACGCGATCTTGGGCGATATTGCTCTAGAGGACCCTGCCTGAGCAGGGGTGTTGGAGTGGGTGATCTCCAGAGGTCCCTTCCAACCTTGGCCATTCTGTGATTCTGTGATCTGGTTGCAGGAACTTGCTACAACCACCCAGCATGCCTGGAGTGCAGATCATCTTGAATGCAAACCTTCCACACAGTCTTGCCATGGGGTTGCCATGGGGTTGTAGTATTTCTGTGAAATTTTCAACAATCATCATGTCACCTGCCAAAACCCTTTCTTTCCACAATGTTTATCTTCCTATGGCGGTTACCATATATCATCAGGAGGCTTCCAATTCTTTTTACACCATTCACTTATGCATCTTTCTAAAGAAGTGTTGGCCAAATCCTGAAGAGCAAAATTGGCAATCAGGGTTGTATAATATTGAACAGGTATTCTACTACTATATTCCTTATGTTCTTTTCTTCTCTGTTTTAACATAGTATTTGATGGTATGATATGTGATTTATGCAGAAGTCACTTCAGATTCTGTTTATAGGAGAGAAAGAGGAGAAAGAAGGATTTGGTAACTTCCTTGTATTTATAGTATTAGAAAAAAAAAAATCTAAGTCTAGTGATCCCTTGATAATTCATCACTTTCTGATAAATTGCTTTAGAAGCCAGAAAAGCGTAAGAAATTTAGTCACTTGCCGTATTAACATTTCTAGTAAAGATGTAACACGACAGTCTATAACATGAAGACCAGAAATTATGTTCTCATTGAGGTTCTAATTTTGAAGTCGGTGAACTTACAGGAAGAACAAATTTATAATGTTAATACAAAAGGCACTAGGCTGATCTGTGAGCTTGAAGTCACATCACTTTAGTTCTTTTGAAGCAGTAGTTTTACCATAACCAAAAGAATATTAAGAAATGCAGCTTCTCTTGATCACCTAAGAAATTTTGATATTTTTTTAATATGTCTGATATAAATAAAGACATTTTATGAAGAACTGGAAAAAAATCATACTGAAAACGTGAAAAAAAAATTAAAAGATGATGTTATTGAGTCTGATTAGTATTCCAAAAGTAATTTTATAAGTAATACAGAAAATGAAATTATGTGCTTGAATACATGACCTATAGTATCCCAAAATTTCAGGTTTGTCTACACTTATGTCATTATAGAGAGAACATTAACCCATCACTAAAGAATATGGTAATTAATATAGCATATAAATATTCACTACAGTTTTACTTTGTATTTATTGGATAAAATACAGTTTAATAAATGTAAAAAGAAATTTTGAGATTATTTTCTATTTTATATTCTTATTTTCTATTTTGTTTATTCTAGAAACTTAAGTGCTTTCTTTATATTCATCTTACCATCGGGAGCTGGTTTATTTCACCTGCTTTTAAATATATACAATGAAGATATTTTAAGTAAGATAACTGGTAACTGCAATTTTTAATTAACTATAAATGATGTTTTAGTCAACGGAGAGGAATGGATACTTTAAGGGGGAGGTTTGTGTACCTTCAGATATTTATTCTTTAGTGAAATTATTCAAGATTTCTTTTCTTCTTCAGTAATTCTGATTTTTTTCAACCTTTTTTCCTAATTCTGTTTACTTTTTATTCTTAAGTAAATAAATTATAGTTTCAGTGAGTAAAAAACTCTATTGCCATAATTTCTTCTTTTATCAAAAGTATTTAGAAAAAATCCTTAAAAGACTAACAGAAATGTTACTTCTTAAGTCCATATCATACCACTATCAGTGCACATTTTTCTTATATGAACTATTTTCTATCTGAATATCTTTGCTGATGTACATTTAACATCACAATTGTAAAGATATTTGAAATGCTACAGTAGAGGAAGTAATGATAATAAACAATTTTAGAAAGTTTATAATAATGACATTTGAATTTTCTTTCAAGTATCTACCTGTTGAAGCTACATTTTTTATTATTAGAACCACACAGAAAAATAAAATCAGCAGTGATTTAAGCTTCAAATAGCTATTCTACATTATTGCAGTACATATTGGCTTAACAATGTTTTGGTATAAGATGCTTTATATGTATAGATGTGTGTGTGTGTGTGTGTGTGTGTGTAGAGAGAGAAAGAGAGAGAGAGCTTACTTACAAGACTTCTCAAGAAACATAAATCATTACCTATATGGTCACAAAATGAACTGCACTCACAATACACATGCATGTTTTCATTTATAAAGCTGTTTGAAATCTAATTTCTGAAATGCCAGTTCAGACATTTGCTCTGCATTGAAGAGCTTACAAGCCGCTAGAGCTCCTAGCCCTCTTCACTCTTAAGGCTACTGTATTTCACTTAGCCTCATTATTTTCAATTACATGGCATAAAAGGGATTTCCAGCATGACACATGGGGAGCTGTGGACACCGCTCCTACAACTTATGTAAGTACAAAGGGCATATAAGTGCTATTTTCCTGGATATTACACTACAAAGACTGATGTTGGTGGGATCTCTCGTATCTGAAAGGTTGGCAAGCTTTAGAGTTATCTTTCCACTTGCCATCTGTTTCTGTTTAAATTTTCACATGTAATAGTACAACCCCAAAGTGTGTCTTGTTATTTTGACCCATTGCACTGTAATTTACATGAATACGGAACAGCAAGGCGCTTCAATCAGTACCTGCAATCTGAACAGCCATGAAAAGCTGGATCCAGATGCTCTCCACTCCATTGCTATAAAATAAACTCCTTCACATACAATTAGTCTACAGTTTTACATCTTTGTCTCTTAGATCTATCTTTTACTATCCTTTAAATAAATCAACCTGCAAAACATCAGGACTTACACTGAAAATCCACATATACAGAATGTCTGTATGACCCTTTTAACGACTTTTGTGGTGTATTGGGCCCAACTTTCTACTATTATGAGTCTGCAGTAAAAATAAGTTAAGCTTGTTAATAATTCACACCATGTGGAATGAAAGTTCTTTAAAATAATAAAGCACTCTTGTCTCAGTTTCATAATATGAGCAGGGATATAAGCAGTAGCAAAAAAAGCAAATATGTTTCTAATTGTGACCTTTAACAATAAGTAAAAGGCGGATGAGGTAAACCACTAATGAAACCAGTATATTTTGGAACAATGAGTGGCTTTTATATTAGTTTTCCATATGTGTTGATTCAATTGAGGCTTCATCAAGATTTTCTTCTTAATTGTTATTTGGATTATTCTATGGTCAAGTAATCTCAGGTTGCTGTAGATTTATATCAATATCTCAGGTAAAACTGGTTAATTCTTAAGTTTGGAATGAGATCAGTCGGTCTGTCCATCTGTCTCTCTCTCTCTATTTCATTTCCACAATTATTCTAAAGATATCTTATTTGAAATGATTAAAAATATGTCCATTTTGTTTCCAAAAGAAAATGCAAACGGCAACTGTCTTGGACTTGCAGAGAAAGGAGCACTGCTACAAATAGGCCTGTCAGGGTTTCCAGATTACCGAGTCAGGATGCTAGGCTAAACATTTCTGCAAAAGCCACGAGTAACGCACTTCAGAATATTTAAAACACTAAGTATTTTACTCTACTAATACTTGAGGAGGAAAAAAAAAAGTACCAACACACCACCCACCCACCCACCCATTGTATATGTATGTATGCACACACTCTCCAAACAGGGAGATCAGACATACTAGCTCCTAATCCTGGAGCTTTATTCTCCAAGGTAGTGGCACTCTAGATCTATGAAGTCTGGGGTTCCTCAGCACCTCTTTCGTAGCAGTGGCAGCTGGTAAGCAGAAATGCCACCTGAGCTCTGCTGAAAGACGCTTTTGAATCTGACCCAATTCTGTCAAACAATTTTGTGCTAACATGTTGACGTTTTCTAAGAAAATATTTCTAGAAAATCTCTGGTCAGTACTAGTTAGAAGGCCAAACTCTATCGCAGGTTATATGGGCACAACTCACCAATTTCAGCGGGAGTTTGAAGTGTCTACCTATATATTTAAGGAGAATAAAGAAATAAAAGTGCTGGAATTTTGTAATTTACTTTTGTTGCACATGCAGCCCTCCTGCCAGGTGTCAGGGGTAGTAACCAGGACTGGGTTCAATAATATGTCTAGGGGACTCCTTCTAAAACAAATAAGACTGGTAGCTTGATCCTCCACCTAAAACACCAACATTTAGGAATTTAATAATCAAACCTTTTACAGGTGTTCCTTCTCCCCTTGCAAGTATGCGGGGGTTCTGAGAATATGAAACCACAAATATCTTTTATTTGGGAAAATACAATAAGTATATAGTTTCAGAAAATGCAAGCGAAACCCACACAGTGTGTCAGGGATATGGCCAGCTTCACAGTTCCATTTATTAGTCGCACAGCTCTTTATGGCGCAGCACTCCTACTCGCGAAAAAATATTCTAACGTCAGCTGGGCCCTTGGGATAACTTTGCTCTACTTCTCTGTTCTTCTAGTAAGGTCTGCACTACTCCATCCCGCTACTACTTATTTTCACTCTGATAAGTCAGATGTTGCATTTGAGCTATTGTCTTTTGGTCTCAGATCCCACTGCTTGTCTGGTCCTGCAAATTAGCTTCTATAATATTGGTCCAGCCCAATGCACTGAAGACACCTGTACACCTTTGTTTGAATTTCCTGATAAGAAATCTTAAATAAATAAACGGATGATTGCTAATAGCTAAAGCAGGAGAAAACAAAATAATGAATGATGCAGAGGAGCAGTTTCTGCATAAGAATGAAGGAAGAATCTGTTAAGCTATCAAATGATGTCCAATTTTATGGAAAATGGGTCAGTAGAATTATATCTTGTGTGTTTTCTTCTGAGCTTATTGATAATTTCTGTTTCCTTTTAATAACTTCATTATATTTCTAGAAGGTGGGAGAACCTGATATTCTCCCTATTACTGTATGCTACTGTAATTAAGAAGTAAACAATAGTTAAAAAAAAGGAAAAATAGCAACAAGGCACCTTGAGAATCTATAAATATCAGTTAGGAAATAATAAAATAAGCTTCAGTTAGATGTGAACTGTAATACACAAAGGGAAAATGAATCATAAATAAACATATCTAGTGAAACAGAAAACACACCAAACACTTGAAAATCAAGAATTATGAAATAGTATTTTCCAAAGATAGTTAAATCAGATATGAATTCATAGCACAGCATGACAGCTCAGGCAAATGTAATATTGGTATGCCTGCATAGGAATTTCTCATCATGTCACAGGGAGATGATAGTCCTTGAATATAAGTGATTATTCTACAACACAGGGACTACTCAGAAGGATGTAGACAAATTGGGGAGGACTTCACAGATGTGAAAGAAAATATATGAGGCCAGATGTTGATTAATGAGGGTTGTGCTTATGTTGGCTAACTTGAAAAATTAATTCCATACACATACAGCATAAATGCATAAATACAAGGAGCGAAGAATTATTGTTTGCTGAAATACAGGAAAGTATAGCTAAAAGTATATTAGAAGGGAGTTAAAGATAAGGCGAACAGCAGGGAATACTCCTCACAGTAAAACAGTTTTCTTAGTGAGATGAAAAGAGCTTTTTCAGCTTAGGTATTTAATAGCATGTGGTTGCAGGGAGGGAAGCAGTCTCACACACACAGACTTCCTTTCATTGCTGACAGAATTTCCTAATTTCAGATTAAAAATCTATACAACGTATAAATGACACTGTCAAGTCAAAGATGTGATTTAGGGAACTCTATATTGTTCAGAAGCAGACTTGCTATAAACCAGTGACTTTTCTACAAGCTCAAATTCTACCACCCTGGTTTATATCTCCGTCTTGTGTGACATCAAATTAATCATCAGTGTGGAAACAGCATAATCCTGATTATTTTGTCTTATGTATTTATACCTATTTTATCAACTAATATGATTGACTGGGTTGCCATGTGAATCCTGATGGACATGTCATGCTGGTACTGAAGTCCATATTGCTGTGCTTCTGAGGAGAAGTCCAGCACTTGACTGCTACAGCCTAATCGCTAGAGTAAACCAAACCTGTCACTATGACCATATTGCATGAGTTAAAACCTGCTCCTAGGAAGGCTGGGAGTGTGAGGGGCTTTCCCGGGCTCACAGGGGAACACCCCAAAGAATGGATGGATTGTGCATCCTGGTATCACCGTGTCAGAGCCAGGCCTGATGGCATCGACCTCTCCCCATCGCTTTCTGACAGTATAGGAGAGATCTAAATTAAGGCTACCTCTTTCCTACAGCTATTACAGTTGCAACCACAACTCTGATTGCAAAGTAAACGTCCTAAATCACTTAAACATGAGAGCTGGTGGCTGCCCAAATTGCATAGACTGAATCCACCCTGTGTTTCCAAATATCTTTAAGGATTTAAAAACGTTTGCGGCTTTGAAAATTGTATTCAATGATATTAGTAACATTTATAAGTATGCCATCTACAAAAAGGTAGTGCAATAATAACAGTAACAACAATAACAACAACAATAATAATAATAAAGTGTAGCGTTAACCACCATTAGCCACAAATATAGAGAAAAGTATGCAAGATCACATTGTCTCAGAGGCAAGAAATAAAAGGGTTAAATCACTGGGACAGTAGAGAGTCTCATTTGATCATGCTTGTCTTTCATCCATGTCCATCAACAATTTAATCTATAAGCCTAAGCTCCGTACACACATTTGCACCTCAGTTAGCTGTTATGCCATTCTGGGAAAGTCTGGCTAAGCAGGAAGACTGTCAAAGAAGTTTTTATATAACTGACTGACGTTTATACCTAGCATGTCCCGAGGGCTTTATAAAGAACACTGTTTAGTGCCATTACTGTTGCATCTTGGTGGGTGAACATGATACAGCCATGGTGAAAAAGAGGAATAAATTAAACCACCACTTTGGAAACTAAATCCTATTTTTCTGGAAATAATAATTTTGGTCTGGATTATCCTGGGGAAGATCAGTTGTCTTGGTTTTATTTCTTTCTTTTTTCCTCTTAAAAAAAAAAAATGTGCTGAGTTCTTTAACTACCATCTGGAACCACATCAGAGCCGAGCAGAAGCAACCTTGTTTTTATCAAGGCTTCATCTTAGGCAATCAGCAGAGATATCTGGATCACTGATCAGAGCTACTCCATTGCTCGTCATAACACATTTCTCTGTCTTCCATTTTGTAGTTCTTGGCCCTCTTCCAACTTCAAAGTAAACCATCATGAAGTGATTCTTTTTCTTTTTTCTTTTTTAAATAAAGTATTAATTTACAGTAAGAATCTTAGCATTATTTTAAAATTACCTCTGCATTCCTGGATCTGCACTGTGGAAGGGGTGCCAATAACAGGTCTAATCCAAAGCCCCTGATATCTGTGAGAATCTTTCCACTGATTACCTTAAGCCTTAAATCAATCCCATTTCAGAAAGGTGTATGCCTTTGTTTTACACGTTTATGCCTAGTCATAGTTTCCTAAATGCTGTCTTTGCTATTGAAAATATGTCAGAGGACTGGCTTGGGAGGTGGAGGTTTGTATGGATGCCATTCTGTCAAAGACAAAGCCAGGAAAATCCTGAACTAGCTCCAGGAAGAGAGAAATTTGCCAAGATGCTAGCTGGAGCAGGAGGTTCCAATTTGTTTGGACACTATGTAATATGTGCATGAGAGCTTCTGAGGGAGCAGGAAAAAGGAGGGAAAAAAAAAGTACAAGATATTTTAGGATAAGTCAAAGTAATGTGTACCTTTATCTATTGGAATGATTTAACTCCATTAAATTATGAGATAGATCCTTTCAGACCAGGCACTGGCTCTGTTGGTGGTGGCTATACAGTCAGCAGGCTGGTGCCAGGTGCTGCTTATCTTCACAGCCAACTTGCAGAAAGAGAAAGCAGATGCATTTATATCCAAAAATAAGGTAGCAAGAGAGGTCCAGATAATTTAGAGCTGTGAATCTAAAGCTAAAATTGCGGGGTGGGGGGAGCAGTTACCTAACTGGTTAGAGTCCAATGGAAGTAAAACTGATGATACAAAACTGGGAGGAGTGGCTGACACACCAGAAGACTGTGCTGCCATTCAGAGGGACCTGGACAGGCTGGAGAGGTGGGCGGAGAGGAACCTCCTGAAGTTCCACATAGGCAAGTGCAGGGTCCTGCACCTAGGGAGGAATAACCTCATGCAGCAGTACAGGCTGGGGGTTGACCTGCTGGAAAGCAGCTGTGCAGAGAAGGACCTGGCAGTCCTGGTGGACAACAAATTAAGCATGAGCCAGCAATGTGCCCTTGTGGCCAAGAAGGCCAATGGGATGCTGGGGTGCATTAGGAAGAGAGTTGCCAGCAGGTGGAGGGAGGTGATCCTGCCCCTCTCCTCAGCCCTGGGGAGGCCTCACCCGGAGCACTGTGTCCAGTGCTGGGCTCCCCAGAACAAGAGAGACATGGCCTACTGGAGAGAGTCCAGCGGAGGGCTACGAAGATGATGAGGGGACTGGAGCATCTCTCCTAGGAAGAGAAGCTGAGGGAGCTGGGCCTGTTAGGCTGGAGAAGAGAAGACTGAGAGGGGATCTCATCAATGTGTACAAGTATGTGAAGGGGGAGTGTCGAGAGGATGAGGCCAGTCTCTTCTCAGTGGTGCCCAGCAACAGGATGCAAGGCAACGGGGAGAAACTGAACCACAGGAAGTTCCATCTGAACCTGAGGAAAAACTTGTTGACTGTGAGGGTGACAGAGCCCTGGAAGAGGTTGCCCAGAGAGGTCGTGGAGTCTCCTTCGCTGGAGATATTCAAAACCTGCCTGGACGCGATCTTGGGCGATATTGCTCTAGAGGACCCTGCCTGAGCAGGGGTGTTGGAGTGGATGATCTCCAGAGGTCCCTTCCAACCTCAACAATTCTGTGATTCTGTGATTCTCTGGGGAAGTAAGGGAGGAAGGGTAACGGAGAAACCAGAATGTGATGGCTTTTGTAGCCAGCTATTTTAAAACGACTTTTCTTCTAGCATCTTCTCTACTCAAAAGAGAGCAGTGAGCATCTCAGAGGATTACTAATTCCCTCTTAAAACAGGTGATCACGATACATGAGGAGCATCACCGTACAGTATCACTTTTTTTCCTCTCCATAGAGGAAACTGACACCTTGCTTGGATTTGGTGGAGAACTTTTCAATAGCAGAAGTTAGCCACAGAGACCGGTCCCTGTTTGAATGTGCCAGGGTATAACTAGCTCACTGTTTTCCCTCTGTGATTTCCATATTTCGCTGGAATCCTGCACTGTGCTCTAATATATGTAGGTATTAGAAGTATTTCTATGAGATATAAGAAATACCCAGAAGCACAACAACCAACAACAACAGCTCACAGAGTTGTGTCTAGTTTGTTCTGGACTGTCTGAAAAATAAACTCCTGCCCTGAAGAGCTTTCAGAGAAAGAAATATGGCTAAGCATATGTCTGATAAGTCCTGTTCATGATGAATCTACTGCCTAGGTGGTGTAGTAGGAGAGGAAGAGATGAGAATTAGATTCCACAATAAGCCTTTCTGCCACATCCCAGTCTATTGTTCCCCTGTTGCAGTGCTGGCAGTTTGCAGCGTCCTGGCTGCTCTGTGGTGTGGCAGCATCTTTTTAGCTCTTCCAGCTTCAGAGACATGTTAGTGCTGCACAAGAGTCACAATTGGGTATATATGTGTGTATGTGCATGTATGTGTGTGTGTGCATCTGTGTGCTGTCCTGACATGGGAAGTGGATATGTTTTCATGTGGACCAAGAGTGTTCACCCTCTCCTTGTGTCTGAGCCTGTCCCCCTCCGGCTTTCATTAGGGGCAAAGGTATAGTGTTTCTGAAAGCTGTAGGATTCTGACACAATTATTTTAGGTTATCTCAGATCTGAAGGTAACTGTGAAAGGATGTAACACACCGAACACCAGGACACAATGGCTTAAACACTAGTTGATAAATGTTTAGAAATATGAACTAATGAAAATGAAGATATAGTGCCCTTACTTACTTACACATATATTGCCACAGTAGCTATATTAGATTTTATATGGAAAGAAATTTTGAAGGTGTTTTCTAAATATCAGATCAGATTGCTTAAAACCAATCAGGAAAGCAGAGTATTACAAATTTTCAGGAAAGAACAGAGAACGAAGGTTTTGTTAAATATCTGATATTCCTGAATTTGGAATATCACATCCTTTGTTGTAAAGCAGGTATGAGTGAATTAAGAAAGATGTAGAATAAACCAACAGGGATGAATAAAGATAATAAAAGGCAAATCTAAGTAAACCAAGATAGTATAAGTTATGTGGGAAAGGAACGTGCCGTTCAGAAACCTTAAACTTGAATTTAGCCAGGTTAATTATGGAAGGAAGTACTATCCAGTATAATGGCGTCAAGTAGACATTTGTGAAAAAAATGTAGGGAAGAAAATAAAAAAATCTGTGGAAAGATGCAATGATTTTCATTTTGTTCTAACTGTTCTGTTATTTCCTACATCAATGGTCTGATTTTTGGAAATTGATCTTTTATCCAATTTAGATTGAGTATCTCATAAAAGAAAAAAAAGTGGACTTTGATAAAGTCTTCAGGAAAGGGCTATTCCAGGCATCTGGCACAAAGAAGTGCTGATTTTGTCTGGTGTGTCTATATGCCACTGTAATGCAAACAATAACATCTTAAAAAAAAAAAAAACTACCTCTGTAAATGCTGTGACTCTAGCAGTCAATATAACAATAAATTACAAGGCCTGCACAGCATGCTAATTCTTTGTCTTAGAAGGCAGAGTGCCATGCACACAACATTTTGTAGTATAATTGAGATTCTCAAAAGGACATAGATTTAAGTAAGAAATTACAAGAATGACATTATAACCAGGGCCAAGTGAAAAGCAGAAAGATTGACAAATGATGTGTCTGTACTACGCTGTTTGAGAAAAATCTTGTTTCTTCTTGCTCACCTTGGGCCACCCAGGCAACCGTGTTGCTTCTCACCCAGTACATTCTGTCTCTGTGTGAGATGACTTTGTGGCCTGTGCCACAAATACAAATAACAACTTGCTTATTGCTTATAATAAAAAAAAAAAAAAAGAGTTATTTTAGCAATAAAGACTTTGAGCTTTAGTCCTTAATATATAGATTTAGGAAAAAATGGTATGTGGGAAAATAATTCAGGAGCCAGATGAAGAAAGAGCAAGCTATCAGTAAGTGGGAAGAATTGAAGAGTTTGAAGCATTAAAAAAAAAAAAAAAGTAGGAACAGGGCAAAATGAGAATATAAAAGAGAAACAAAAATATGCCTGGGGCATAACAAATGGAAGGGGTAAATGTTTAAATGTGTAGGAAAAGAAGGATGCATAACAAGCCTAAATGATGTCAGGTAGTGATAGTAATATAAAATGCTTTAAAAATGAGCATAGTCCAGTGCTCGCTCTGCTGGACAAGCAAGCGAAAGGCCAGTGCAGGGAACCTGGGCAGGAAGCTGTGATAAGATCTGAAAGGTCAGATAAGACGAGACCAAACTGAGCCTGCTCAGTTAAGCCACTGATATCTCCAGGAGACTGAGACGAATTTGGAACAAGTGCCAAACCACAGGGTTTTTGATTTAGTTCCAAAATAAGATTTGGCAACTCTAAACAGGAAAACATTTATTTTCTTCACTGCATCAACTAGGGAAAAGTAAAAATGAGGAGGCCAGAGTGGGAGGATGCTGAAGGAGATCTGGTCAGCAGAAAAACAGAGCAAGCTCGGGAGAAAGAGCGACCAGAAAGCGTCAGAATGAGAAACCTCTATGGGAACCCAAGTAATAACAGGCCACTAAATTATGAATGAAGAGAGAGAGGCAAACGTTATGTTAAAGAAACTGAACTTCCTGTCCTTTTAAGTTGTGGTCGTAGCAAAATCTGGACTTACTAAATAGGTTGCATTTGCCTTGTAGGGTTCCACAACATAAATAAAATGACACATGTAACATGCCACTCTGAAATGTGAAAGTATTGTAGAATGAGAATTTGAACAATGAGAAACAGCTTCCATTTCCACTTGAAATTTCCTGTGTGAAAAAGCCTCAAGCTTTTCTTTAGTTTTACCCTCCTTAACGGTCCTATGTAAATAGGCCAAACAGTCATAATGAAAGTTTCGGATTGCCGAAATTTCAGCAGCTTTACATATGGAAAATTTGTAAAGTAGGATGAAGGAAGAATTATACATTAATATTTTTATTCACAGATATATCAATATCATAACTTAAAGGAACAAGTTTGGAGGGGGAGGATTAGCTATATGAATCCCCATTTTCCCCTGATGACATCAAAGAGGCAGATCTTCAAAGAGAAAGAGAATTCCTATATGTAATAAAACTGAGGAATTCCCAATTCTTAGCTTGTAGAGCCTGGTTTTGTTCAGCAGAGCTGTGCTAATTTAGAATAGCTGAGAACCCGGCCAGGAAGTTTACTCTCTCTTTGCAGTTCTCTGTCCTGTAAGAATTACAGAAAAGTATATTACTGTTGAAAAATACATAAACTCCTACTGAAATATGCACTTTACGACATTTTTAACTAAGCCTGTGGAAGTTCCACCTTGTAATATAATAAAAACTACTGTTTATATTGTATTTACCATCCATAAATCTCAAACCACCTTTCTGGAGGGCAGTATCATTACCTCTTGACAGACAGTGTGACTAAGAAGTCAAAAAGTAAAGCAATATACCCAAGGTCACCCGGAAAAATACTAGGTTCCATTACTTCTCCAGTTGTAAAACAATTTCAGAAAAAATATTGAGGCTAGACTGTGTGGATACTCCGATGGCCTTTCTGTTTGCAGAATTATTCTGTGGGGACCTGCAACTTTGTGGTGGGGATAGAGAGGGTTATGTGCAAGTTTTGCCTGAGAAAAAAGGCTCTACTGTACAATGTAGACCCATCCTCTTAGTTTGGATTTCATCCACTGCCACAGAAAAGAAATATGTTTAATAGAGGCTACTGAAGGAGGAGGAGGAGGAGGTGGATTAGATACATGAATCCCAAAACATGCTAACCTGCATCATATACTTTTTCACTCTCTTAGCTCTGAGCTTTGTGTTTCTCAATGGAACTGGTTTGTGGCAAAAGCGCTGCAATCCACATTTATCAGCACTGCTAAGAAGCGCAGTAATAAGTCACTACAGAAATATTTATTGCCTACCGGTAACTGCTGGTAATTACTGAAAAAACAACTCAAAAGACAAGTCTATGCTCTTGCTGGAACAACTCACCATGATGTAATTCCCCAAGTACCTCCACTAGGAGACAGTAGTAAAAACTTATGAACATGTTCTCTCTGTTAACATTCTTTCCTTCTTTCTTTAATATGATGGAAAAAAAAATAGCAGTGTGCACCAGTAAATTCTCTAAAAACCAAAATTAGTTGTTTCACGTGGGCACAGCAATGCAGGCAGATGTTTTAGCAAGGCCTGTTATCTATAAGCGTACTGTTTTGGGTTTTTTTTTCCACATTCAGTTGTCAAGAAGTTTAATTTACCAACATTTTCTTTGTTTAGTATTAAAAGACATTAATACAGAAATGGATCCAATTCTGCAACTGCTGTTGATATCAGAATTACACCAGGGTCAAGCTGATACACAACTTCTGGTGGAATAATGCTGAACCCCTCATTTGGGTAATATACTATTATTTCCAGCTATACTCTGGAAAGCTCTGAATGGCCTGATACATGTTTTGCAGCAGTAAGAACTGAATAAAATTTAGCCTGTGTTTTCATGAAATGCAGTGAGCCAATCTTGCAGCTCACCGTTGCCCAAAGGGAGTCCCAGTTCCTCCAGGTCACTTGTCCTCCTGCTCAGCACCCGTCCAGGAGAGGGGGAAGAGTGACTGCTCCCAGTTTCAGCACTGACAAACGATCACGTTGGCTCAGGTTTGGGTGAAAGTGTAGCCTCAGACTCTGCTCTGTTATCTCTGGTAGGCAAACTGTTGTCCTAACAGGGTAAGAGGCTTTAATTCCCAGTCCTCCCCCCTACCAGCACACTTAGCAATTCCCAATTCATCTGGCTAGTTTCAAAACCATATTTACACCAACTGGTTGGTTTTGGTCCATTAGTTCCCAGACCATTTAAACCATCTGGTTTTCCTCCAGCATGTCCTAGACCCCTGACCTCAGTGATCTCTGCATTTGAAGTTCTCCCATGTCTGAAGTAACTGTTTTTAGAGGTGACAATGCTAATTATCACTCACTGATGTGGGCATGGTCCCAAACCACGCAATGCGGTTACTTAGTGTGCGTGCATCTTCTCCCCTGCACCTCCTCTTGCCACATTTAAGTCAGAGCTATGCTATCCCTGTTACATACAACGCATTGTTGATGAACGCTCACATTTTTAGATAGAAAAAGAACCTTAAGTTCTAGCACAGTTTATATTCCTCTACATTATTTATCTAACTGTAAAGCTGTAATCTTTTTTCCAGGAACAGTCTGGTAGTAAAGAGTGTCTGGGTTCAATTTCTAGGGATTCTTACTAAAATTCCTGTATGACACCATCTCGGGCCCTTGACCAGAAACCTGGGAAAATAAATTGTATTGTCTGGGTGTTCAAGAATGAGAAATACTTCCTCATTTAAAAATTGTAAGTTTGCATAAAGAGAGTTAAACAAACAGAATTTTATTGTGGCAGGAGGGAGGGAAACGCTCTAAAATAGTAACTTGGGAAACCTAAATAATTAACAGGAGGTGATCCTGCTATCCCCAAGGCCCATTACACTAGCCCTGACCCTGAACTTTTCCTGCAGCACCTGCTTCTGCAGACCAAGGTTATGAGCACTGTCGCAGAATCACAGCATCACTGAATAGTTGGGGGTGGAAGGCACCTGTGGAGGCCATCCAGTCTAGCCTCCCTGCTCAAGCGGGACCACCTGCAGCAGGTTGCCCAGCACCACGTCGAGTTGAATATCTCCAAGGATGGAGAGTCCTAAGCCTTTCTGGGTAATGTGTTCCAGGGCTCAGCCATTCTCACAGTGAGGAAGTGTCTTCCTGTGTTCAGGTGGAATTCCCTGTGTTCCAGTTCATTGTCTCTTTCCTCCTTCCCTTCCCCGGTTACATCTTACTCATATCTTATTATCCACGCTCAGAAAGTAATCTGGCAGCAGGCTTATCTTCTGAAGCAAGTCAGAAATGCTCTGTTTATAGCATGTGGTCTATATGTGATCCTCAAGGATAAGTCACTGCTCTGTAGGTAACCTGGGAGTAGACAGGGGTTAGGATGAGAGGTTCTGGCATTGCAGCAGCTTATTCCCCAGCACCCCATTTCTCCACCCTTACAGCTTTCTGCATCCTTCCTCCCATGAATTTAGCACTTCAAAAACACCCAGGTTGGCTGAACGTTCATCCTGTGCTTCCCTGCAGTTGTGTACTGCCTGATAGGGCTGGGTCTATCACGCATACACAGCAACTCATGCTGGTGTAGCGGAGGCATGCATCCTGTCATCGATCACAGGGAAGAGGCCATCAAGCTTCGAAGGATGAAATCACCCTTCTGCAAGTTTCTGTGCATTTTCCATGAGTTTTTCCCAGACAAAGAGACTACCTTTCTCTCACCTGAGAGGAGGTCCCAGTGACATTCCCAGGCTGACAGCTGCTCTCGGCAAGAACCGCCACTCCACAGCCAACCTAGGAAGCCTTTTCCAGTTTGCTGCCACCTCCTCTCCCCCTGTTCTACCATCATAGTCGTGGGTTTGCCACTAATTTGCTGCCAGATCATCAGTCTCCACTACTTTCACTACTTCTCTTACAATTTCTTGAGCTCTTCTGGGGGAAGAATCAGAGGTATACAGAGCCTGAGATAGATATGTGTCACAGAGAGAGCCTTGCCTTGCCTTTCCCTTCTATTCTTTCACTCTAGCAGCCCTGGACATATTATTTCTCATCCATATGGCAGCGAAAATTATATATTATCTCAATTATTAAAAATAGTATTTTAATGAAAGGCATATAACTGAACTGTAACATAATTGAACTGGAACATAATTTTTTCAAGACAGTCAGCTTATTCACTCTCCAGAATATGTTGAATGCTTTTCTTCTGTCTCCACTGTTTCTTTTTTGAACATTTTTGAGTGATAATTCCAGGTTGGAAAAGAAAGAATAGCATTAGATTAAGTAACTTATCTGAAACTCATGAAATTTTGATTTAATTATTAGTTTCATCACAGCATATCTAGCATATACTTCTGTCTATCTACTGATTATACTTCTTGTGCATCAGAACCTTTCTGTATCACAGGAGCATTCAGTAATGACAACAAAGATACTCAGATATTTTTGGTGAAAGATACTCTAATCAAATATTTCTTATAAATGAAGTGGAGATTATGCTGTCCTTTGACTTTGAAACCTTCTGATAACAGACCATGAGACTCTGATAATGTCTTTCTACTAAGGAATTACAGTATTTTTGGTTATTATTGGAGCATCTAATAGAGTCTACTCTCAGAAGCAGGATGTTAGAGTCGGTGAGTCAATCACAGCTCCTGTGTTCATATGGTTGTATTTCAGATGTTTAGTTTCAGTTTTGTCTTCAGCTGAGTTTTCCTGACAGCAGAAATCATAACATTAGACCAAACTGCTCTTCCAGGCTTTCATTACTGCTTTTTAAATTCAAGTTTAGCATTATGGCTGTTCATTATTTGTTTACTTGATTTAATAAATGCTGACCATTAATACTGCAACTCATTTTCTTAGAAGCTAATCCCTTTCATCTTAAATTGTGGATAATGGTTTCTTTGGTGGATTTTGTGTTTTCTATTTTCTTTTTTTTTCAAGGAAAGTTAATAAGAGAGCTCCGTATCCACTATATGGGAAATTTTGACTAAATATCAGTTTTTGAACAGGATGCTTAAATCAGCTAATTTGTTCAGGCAGATTCGCACCTGAACCATTTCAATTCAGGGAGAACATGGATCTAGGTACTAAAAATATTCTAGCCTATAATTATTTTTTGAATTCTGCCTATATTTTCCAGCAGAAGGCATGTTTTACGTTCTGTAACTCAGGTAAACCTCAGTGTAATTGCATATGAAGGAAAGCCCTTTTTGAGCCCAGGAGCTTTCTTTTACTGAAAATCAAAGGTTTTTCTGCCAAGGAAAAAAAAAAAAAAAGTGAGAGTATGTCTATACAAGGTCACAGTTACCTAAATAAATCACAGCCAGCTTCACACTCCAGACTCTATTTATATTTTGAGCCAGGGAACATCTGTTTAATGGTGGGTGGTCATGTAGCAGTTTCATAGACAACAGAGCCATCCTAAGACTCTTGAAGATGTCAGGAAGGCACTTATCCCAAAGTCGGTGGAGTTGGAGTGGTGTAAATAAGAGGCAAATCAGCCCTACCTTTCTGGATTTTTTTTTCCTCAGAAGTCAAATAAAACTACATGCCAAGAGCTACATGCCAAAACACAGAATTGCCTAGAAACATCTTATTTCCTTATAAATATAAAGGACAAGCCAGAACCCCATGACAATTTCTCCATAATAGGTACAGTAATTTCTGTGTAAAGAGATGGGAAAGGTTCAGGATACGTAAATGTCTTTTCAAAGGATCAAGGAGCTGTCTCCCACTGGCTGCATGGATGAGGGGTGCAGAGAAGGCATAAATCCTGCTAGTTTCTACCTGTATTTTGTACAGGCTGGACGTCTCGGCAAAGAATTAGTAAAAAGGATAAAAAACAGAATTTTGGTTGTGGATCTGGACTTTGACTTTTGGAAGGATTCAAACAATCTGAGATGTTTGGCTTAGAGGAATTCACACCCTAAGACTGACTCTGAGCACAAACACTAACGTTATTATTGTCCCCAGTCTCTTCTCCCTAGGCTGACCCACTAACTTCACTGACTGCTGAGGGAGCCTTAGGAAGATATAACTTTCTCTGGCATACATTCATTCTTCTGTGCATACACCTTGAGTATTTCCAAAGCAGCTGAGGAACTGAGAACGTTATACTCAGCACCCAACATGGCTAGTAAAATGCCACAGAAAATGGGAGTGGAGGTCATTATCAAATGCTTTTTACTATGTCTTTAAGGTCTTTGTATCTAAAGTTATGTATCCTCTTTTATTTAGAATCTTTCTTTGAAAGTCTGAGTCCACTGATTTCTTTTCAGAAAGCCAGAGAAGGCAGGTGAAGGGAAGAAATGATGCCCGTAGCAGAGCTGCCTTTCAGCATAAAATAACTGTTGCAACTGTCTTCTGGAATGTGTATCCTGAACCTTGATCTATCCCTTTGTCTTCCTGAAGGGATCAAATCCATCTCCTCCTCATGCCGAAGATTGTTTGTGTTTTTTTCATTAAAATGTCTTTGAATAGACAGTCTTTGGTAAATAGAACAAGAGACATTTTCTGTCTCTTTTGCCTCAGCTGAATGTCTCAGCTACCAGAGTTCTCCTATGCTCTGGGCCTGGGATTCCTTCAAAATCGCACGAAAAGAGGGGCCACTGAAAACTTGTAAATCCAACAAGCTTATTTCAAGCAACTGGACACTAGGGTTATGTGTTAAAAAACATTTGATTGTTTTTGAAAACTGGAAGTCACTGCATTTTGTGCAGCGTACAAGGCTGCTCCATCAGCGTTTTGAGAAAACGCCTTCTGCGTTTCCCTAGCTTTCCCATTGATCCCCACAGCGTAGGCATAAAATAGACAACACACTGTTCAGTCTTGTGAACCCTGAGATGTTCTACTACCGCCAGACAAAAAACTTATGGCTTTTGATGAGCTTTAAGGGCAAAAATTGAGATGTCCTCTAAATTTAGGTACAGGTAGCTCCCATATAGGGATTTTAATGCTCAGTATTCCCTAAATCTTGCTCAGTTTCTTTGTGCGAGCCTTGGAAACAGCATTGCGAGAGAATAACACGCCAATAATCTTACTTCTTAAAATGCTTTAAACTGGGGGAGCAAGGAAAAACGCATTCTTGTAGAACTGATGTTGTGCTAAAGCAACCCTATGACATGTAAAGAAAGGCACTCTGCTAAGAGAAGAAATGCATTTGCCCATTTTTTATGTTTCCTTTGCTATTTCAGTTACCTGGATATGAATGGCCCTTATTGAAAAATTAATAACAAGAGCTTACATGGGAAATATCCATAGGATTTTGCATATAAAACATTCTTGTCTAAAGGGCCTGATAAAACACCTGGTTGGTATTAAGGACCAGCCTCCCCATACACAATAAATAAGTACTCAAGTATTCTATGATGGCATACTAGAATACTGTACTAATATTGTTTTGAACTGTTTGGCCATAATCTCATTTGGTATAAATCAGCGTAACTGCTGATCAGTGCACTTAAACTGGCTGAGGATCAGACATCCAGAGTGGGGGCGTTTAGTAAGCTAACTTAAGTTTGAAATCCCATTATAATCAATAGGATCAGGACGTGATTCTTCTGAGCTATTTCAGACACCTACTTTAGGCTCAGACTAACTGCCTTCTAGAGGTGGCTATTTCTCACCATTGACCACAAGGGGATCTCAGGGAGATTAGATCAGATGCAGACATCTGCACTGTCGAGTCTTGAGTAGCTGCTGGAGAAAACTGCAGTAGCAAATTACTGAGGGAACTGCATCAGTCTCATCATTTCCGAGCATAAGTACAGCAAAAGGTGAGTTTAAGTTCCACTTAAACCTCAGAGTAGACAACGGGGGCACACATGAGCCCAGGCGTCAGAGCTCTGCACTTGAGATCATGTCGATAATACATATGCAGCCCTTCTCTCTTGTCTGCGTGGGAGTTAAACACATATTGTTACAAACCATTGTTGTGATGACAGAGACTCTGCGACCATCTGCTGTGGTCAAGTTTTAATAACCTGGAAGAGACTGCACAACCAGATCGCCCTGACGCACACCAGAGTGGTTACACCAGGGCTGATTTTGACCCCATGCATATTAAACAGAAGTTTGTAGTAGAAGTCCCCTCCTTCACCCCTGTGATAATCTACTTCAACTACTCTCAGAAATAACTGCTAATGGCAGATTCAGTCCCACTGCTCAGCTTCCCTTTTTCCTTTAAACTGAACCAGACCTGACAGACAATGTAAAACCCTCAAAGCAACTCTAATCCATTTCCAAAAGATGCCTCAGACTGTACGGTAGCCCAGGACTCTGTTTCGAATAAACCCATGCTCATGCTCTTTGCAGCGGAGTATTTCTAATGTAAGTGCCTGCAAGAGGGAGGAGGGGAAAGAGGCTCATTAATAATCATGATGGTTTCGGTATTGCATAACTCGTTCAATCTGAACATCCAGTGTGCTTTATCAGGTTCATTTTATAGCAATTTGCTTGTGTCTGTACAGTTCCCGTTTTGGGGAACTTTAGTTCCTGGGAGCTTTCATGCTATCCCCACTTCGAGCACTGTAAAACGGCGGCCTGCTGTTTTAATCACGCCTCTCTTTTTCCAGTGTTGTTTGCGCCCTGGTACAACCCATCTGCCTTGAATCTAGTGCTCCACTGGGGCTGCACACATCTGCCAGCCAGACTACCTTCGTACACAATTACTCAATCCACCGTAAGGCTCTTTAATAGGAAACAAGTGTGACAACGGCAAGCCCTTTCTCTCTCTCTCTCTCTCTCTCTCTCTCCCTCTCTTTTTCTCTCTCTCCCCCTCTCTCTTTTTATTTTTTTTTCCCTTTAAACCACATAGTCATACCGCCCTGTTAGAGATGGAGCCTGATAGATCCACCCAGGTGTAGGTGAAATGGTAGAGCCTCAAGCGTAATAGATGCTGTGCTCTTGCGCTGAAGTTCAGCACAGTGTCCTGAAGGGTTGTCTAGCAGCAGTGAGATGGGCTGCTCTTTGTACAGTTAAAAAGTCAATGAGCTTCCTCCAGCTTATATGCATGACTAATTTAGAAAGCAACCTGGATCTAGGTGAGTGCTGCAGAACTGTGTCTTCTCTTCAGTGCACGGACAAAGCAGAGCGCACAGTAAGTGGAAAATTTGTCTTTACTTGTTTTACTTGGGAATTAATTAACTGTGTTTACTTTTGAGGGAATCCTCTAAGGCTGGTGCAGAAATGAACCAGAATAATGTTTGCATGCAGATCCCCTGTGTATTTCCTCCTGTTTCATTATACGCCGTGCCCTGGTCCTGCCACTTCAGCCCGAATGCTCAGCCCAGATAGCTGGTCTGAAGCACTGTTTTTACCTAAAACCTAGAAATTTAGTGATATCAGTAATATATATGTCCATTCCTCTATTGAAATATGAGTCTGTGCACTATATCTGATTACTGAACAGAATCAGGGATTGATTGTTTTTATTATGAAATGCAAAAATGAAAATGCCCAAATGAAGAAAGTAAATTACTCTAAACCTTCTCTTTTTTTTTTTTTTTTTGGGGGGGGGTGGAGGGGGAAGAGAGGATGGAAGGGAGGACATAAGAGTTAGAAATGTTAGACATTAAAAAATAAAAATAATTTATCTGTCAAAGAAAGCTGAGTTATTTTGTTTACCAAACCGTTGGTTCAAATGTAATGAGAATGTCACCAAATTATAAATTAACAAACTGTATCAACTGCAGTGATAGTAAAGCTTGAAACAAAAAGAGAAGGTCCCTTGTCTAAAAATACAAGAAGAGGTATATTAAAACCAGATGTATAGAATCTCAACTTTGACTCCTCAGTCTTTCATGCTTGGTTTAAAGCAGCCTTAAAATTGCCTTTACTTTGCATTTACAACTTTGGATTCGCTGTTAAACTGCGCTTGAACTTGAAGTCAAGATTTGATCTTAGCACACACATATTCTTAGAGCCTCCTACCATGGTTTTACTTTGCTATTGGGAGTCTGTTTACTACTGTACCGTATATCCTGACGCGCATTAACAAGCTTGCTATGATGGACTTACTTTCAGGTGGAGCGTCAGCCAGTGTAAGAGAATGTGTCCATGGCATGTACCAAATGAGAAATAAACACGTGCAAACACACCCAGTATAAAAGGGATCTGCCAGAGTCTCAAGTAGATGACGACACATCATCACAGTGTAGGAAAGCATACCAGAAGTGTGTTTGAGTTTAGTTTCTGGAAGATCCAGTGCGACGACACTTCTCATTTTAGGCTTAATCTATTCTGAACCTTTACCCTGGCTGGTGGTTGCTGTTAGCACTAGAAGTAAAACAAATGAGTTTGCACAGTTTTGCCTATAAAACGCTTTCAGTAGTCCTTCCTTCTGTAGAAGAGTTATTTTCTTTGCTCTTGGACAGGCAAGTATATATGGTCCTTTCAATTAGCCATGGCTTTAGGGTGCCAGGGTTAGCCTTTGCCCGTGACAGCCGCTAGCCTAACTGGTGCTGGAAAACATCCAGTCTATTAATTAAGGTTCTAAATGTGGCAATTTAAAATGGATGAAGTTGGAGGTTTAGGAAGGTAAAACAACCATCTCCTAAGAACTATTTCTTAGACAGCAGTCAATGTCTACCCCCTACAGGGAGAGAATCTAATTTCATTGTGCCTCCCCTAGCGCATGAACGCCGTAGTAGCTCAATCCATACACTCAAGTAGCGCAGTTATTCCCTGTCTCCAACAACTGCCCTTTAATGACGAGGTCAGGCTGTGATTAATAGAAAGTCGGTTTCAAAGAGCTGGAACACTAATAAATAGCATAACTAATAAATAGCAATAGGCATTTTCTCTCTCTTAAATTTAACCCAGTGGAAAATGACTCTTAGAATTCAGAAGCTGTAATCAGCAGTGCTCTTTTACAGTTGCAAAGTGCAAGTGTTAATTATATAAGAACTTCCTGCTTACCGTATGTCAGCTGCACAACATATTTATCTTGAATATAACTTTGCAACAGTCCATACCTGATTATTCTATGACAAAAGTGGTGCTAGAGATTGCAAGATACTTACTGAAGCTGAAGTACTGCTAAATATAGGTGAAGTTGATAGACTTATGGGGCATATTCTCCCTGTCATACTCATATCAATTGCTCTGACAGTATTTGTATAAAAAACAAAATACTATGAGCTTCCCAATCTAACAGTTTTTGATGGGTACTTTATCCTTTGTTTTCACTGTGACTCATTGTTCCCTAAGGCATTTATGGAGAGGAACAAATAAGGATAAAAATGCCACCCCTTCATAAGTGTCTGTTTGCATAAATAAAGCTGGCAAAATGTCTCTATCGGTTAATCTTATTTAGGTCAAGAAAAATAAAGTGTTACGTGTTTTGATTATATGTATTGGTACAACATAGTGTTTTTAATATTTTTGTTCAAAATTCAGACACTTGTTTTTGCAAATAAATTACAAAAAGAACATACTAGTTTGCAGTGAGTTTTGGCAAAAGAACAACTTTAGCGTTTTTTAAATAAGCATCATGTGACACATTTTCTTCACATTTGTTCGTTATTAGTGTGATTTTTGAGTGTGTGCATTTTAACCACTTAATCTTCTATTACTTTTTTCTTTTTCACTGAGTCTCCGGTATACCCTCATGCATGCATACATGCAAGAAATGTTATGACCTGTCCTTTCTCCCCACTTTGAAATAGAGCTTTGGATCCTTTAAGACCTCATCCGTTGGCATCCCTTTCAGGGTCTAAAAGGCTTTGAACACTGAAAATATGGCACTCATTCATATCCCTAGAGCCTAATTCTGACCTCAGCTACAACTCATTTGACAGAAAGAAGTTTCACGAGTTTAACAGAACTCTCAGTTTCGGCATACACTTGATTGTCAGTATCCTTACCTGAAAAAACAGAGCAAGCAGCAATGTTTTCAGCATCACTGTTTATTTCTGTTATTAATTATTTGTAAGTGCTAACAGAGTCCTTCAAAGCAATATATCAGTTACTGTAATTACTGTACTATCCATTTGCACAATTAATAGTTTTTGTGTCAAAAATTAAAGGTCCGGATCTGAAAAAATATTTAAACTTGAAAGCACAAGTTGTTCAACTAAATGCTCGGGCCTGAAGTTTATCTTCCTTAGATCTTTTACTTAAATGCATGAATGCAGCTCTAGGAGGCTTAGTTTAGGCACAGATATTTGCAAATGTGAGCTATATTGCCTAGTTCCACGTACCGTCAAAAGCCCAATTGCAATTTGTCAGTTATACTTAAAATGTATAATGGAAGCGTGGTGTCCAGCACATCAGTAATATGTAGTAATAACGGAGTTCTTAATTAATCAGTAATCATTTTGGAAATATTTTGTTAACAGAACACCAGTTCACCATATTCTTTACTAATAAAATGCCACTGAAGTAAAAAAATATTAAACTTTGTTTTCTGTGACTAACATTTCTACACAAGGCTTTAATTTTACTCCTATTTGCTAGTGTAGTGGAAGCTATAGGTATCATATAACACAATGAATCCTGTATTATCTTCTTTGATACTATTACTCACGGCTGCTAAAGATTTAATGAGCCTTAAACTGAAAAAGATGTAGAAACAGTGCTTTTAGGCATAACAATGTGTTACTGATGAGCATCAAAAGATTACTGGGATATTAGCTAGAGTTACAGGAAAACCTCAAATCATGTATATTCCACAAATCCAAAATATTTTCCATAAGAAATCACTGAATAAAGTTGTTCTTCATCTGTGTTATTATTCCTCATATAAAGAACCAGTTCTAAGCTAGTTCAGATCTTTGTACTGTTAAGGCCAACGTACTGCCAGTCTGTTTAACAAGCACTGCTAGTGTTATGTACATTAAAATCATACCAATTATTTACACATGTATACTGAAGATTTGCAGATTTTGCTTCCCTAAGCTTTTGCTTTATGTCTCTGAGTTTAGGTAGAAGTAAATAAGACACAACTTGCTTTTCATTCTTCTTACCTTAGATATCAAGGCTGATTTGATGCATGAGCTGTTACTTAAGAGGGCATTTTAGGTACTGCCATGGAAACTAAGCCTTTGATCTAAAAAGCTCATGTCCACTGGTAATAAGGTTTTGGCAGTGGATGTTTGAATAATGGTTTTAAATATGACTTTTTTTTTTTAGTAGTGTGTAATACCAAGGAGGGCAGATATAAAGAGAAACCAATAGTTTAGGAATTTGGATTCAATAAGAGATTTCTTGTTACCAAACTGCTGTTGGTATTAGACCTACATCACCTCAAGTCAAAAAGTGTTTTTAATGATTTCTGATCTATTCAGATGATTTCATTTTGTTTCTGCTGCTCTGAGTTAGAGTGAAAGTCTTAAAATACCATAAAGCTGTTCTTGCATTTTCCTTAACCTGGTGGTAACACAGTAAAGAGATGCTGATTTGCTGACTGCTAATATTATTCTTAATTTATGGAATTCCAGATGTTCACATAAAGTGTTTGTCTGAAATAAATCTGTCTGCCCAAAAATTCTGACCAGTTTGTCAGATGGATTTTCTCATACCCATTAGTAGGCAGGACTTCCATGGAGGTGAGCAGCTTGGATGCTGGTGACAGTAAGTACAAATATTAGGAATAATGGAAGAAAAATTGTAGGAAGAAATTGAAAGTCATATTTTTCTAGGGCCAAGCTGAATTCTACCCTCCTCTTCCTAAGCGACATTTGAGTGCAAATGTTATTAAAACAAACAGCAAAGGAAACAGTAAGTGCATTTTAAGAGCAACATGCCCCTTGTCCTTATTCTAAAAAAAGAGTTCACTTGAAATGATTAATGGGAAAGGGTTTTCTTTTTTTCACTGCTGCTCTTTAAAGGGTGATAAAGATATATGAACCCCACGATATGCACAAATCCCATGCAGTGTCACTATGAGTTTGATTCAGTGGCTTATATTCTGATGTAAAACCTTAAAAAACAATGGTAAAGAAACCACAAATCATAATCATTTAGTTCTGACTTTTTATCTTTCCTCTAAAATTGAGGATGAGAAAAAGATTCAACTAGACTAAACAATATGATTGCTTTTTGGATTTTTTTTTTTCCAAATCTTATTTTGAATTTACTCTACTAAACTCATCTCAGGCATAATCTCAATTACTTCCTTGGGATTAACAGCAGGGCTGAATTTGGCCTGCCATTTTTATTTTGAACTGCTTTGAACTAACACCACCTAAGAGTTTTGTTACTTTGACAACTTTGAAATTAAAAACCTGTAAAATTGGGACAAATTGGCTAACAATACTGCTTACAGGAAGGGCTGAGGTCAAAAATGTGTTTGTTAAATTTCTAGAGTGTTAGGCTGGACTTTAAAAGCTCCGTAAATGTAAAACAGTCTTTGAAATATCAGCACAGCAAATTCACACGGTACATATCACAGATGTGTGTCATACCTGTGTAATAATATTAGTGTTACCATCAAATTTACATTTGAGAAAATGAAAGAAACATGCATGGTACAAAGTAATACGATTTCTACTGGAAGCTTTTTTATCCCAAAAGGCTTTCTCCCAGTGCGCATAGGCCCCACCGTCTGGGGAAATGGCATGTGGTATAGTTTTAGTAGTGTTGGTTTTTAAATCATACGTACACTAGGCCTTGTGCGTCCACACAAACATAGCTTTGCTTTTAAATGGTGCAGCAACGTAAGAAGAAGAAAAGGTTTTAAAATCATATTTTCTACAACTCCTAAAACACTAGTTTATTAGTAAGTCAAAATATATTCCTGTTCCAAAATAAGTCTTGTATTAACTCAGTGAGGACAGTGGCTGGCATATCTACTCTCTTTTAGACTAGAGTTTGAACCAGGCAAAGAGGTCTATAAAGGAACATTAGTTATACAAAACTATAGCTCCCCACAGCCACAAAAATGAAATGACTTGATTCCTCAAGAGGTCCAGAAACCAGCGGCTTTTCTATTGCTGCTGTCTAGACCTGATAAAAAAAAAAAAAAAAAAAAACATTTTTGTAAATGGAGTTTTGTAAACTTCAGTATGTTTTTTCTGAGTAGTAAAATTCACTAGGTAAATCGCTGTGAATCTTAGTCTTCCACCTGTGCCTGCGAACAGGTCTGTGGCTGTCATCTTAGTAGGAATTTAAGTCTCTTCCAGTCCTGTAGGGGTTCAATTGCTCTGTTACACTAAGCTTTTCGGAGTGTTTCCAAGTGTGTCTGATCTCCTGCTCATCCTGCATGTTAGTTTTCCCCAGACTCTTTTCCAGGACAGAACAACCAGTTTCCTCCAAGGCTAAATCCACACATGGATCTCGGTCACAGGCACTTCCAAACGACATTATGCCTGAGAGCACATCACCTCTGTCCCATGCAGCGAGTCCTCCAGCATCACCCCAAGAGTCTTCATAACCTCACCTACCCATTCCCATGAGGGGGGCCTGTCTCCCACATCTTGGGCATCCTGCTATAGGAAGACTACTTAAGCAGCTGAAACACAGATTTCACAATATTTCAGGCATCTCAAGCTGAAAACAAAACAAAACAAAACAAAACAAATGAAGTCTTAGGGTCACAGAGATACCCCATGGAGTCCTGTGAAGATGTAGGGCAAATTCTACGTGGAATGGTTGTGAACAGGGCCTGAGGCTGGAAACGGGGTGGTTTGTGGGGCCTTTTGGCTTGTAAACATAGCCTATTTTGGTTTGCCTCGGTCAGCAAGACAAGAAGACTCATCCCTGACAGACCTCTCATTGGTTAGTGCGTAGCTGAAAAGTGATGGGATGCTATAATGTTCATTTAAAACAAGAGTAAAGTGGAATAGAATAGAACAGAATACAGTAGAATTTCCTGAGTTTACTCTGCTTGAAAGCTAATCACACTTCCAACCTTACTAGTGAAAAAAGCCTTAATTTAATAGAGATGATGTGCATTCCACTTTGACGAAGCAGAGATTTGAGAAGGCTGTGCAGATGGCCAGCGCTGCAGACAACAGCTCTGTCAGGGCTCCTTACGTACCCGCAAGGATGCAACGTGCCAGCAAAGCTTGATGGTCCATGGATCAATGCTTCCATGTCTTCACTGGCCAAATTTCCACAAGCTGATGAGTGTGTGTGCGCGAGGTGGGGGGAATATAGCAACTAAAGCACTGTTTGTTATTTTGCTAAATTAGTTGTGGTTTCTTGCTGCATCCGTTTTTCCTAATTGCAAGAAACTCCACGCACGTGACCTTACTTGGCAGCCATTTTAGCAGAGTGAGAAAAAAGATTTAATGACATGACAAGTGAGCTACTCTTTTTATCACTACAAATGCTCCCTTCACACCAGGTTTAAGGCATATTAACAGGGTATTGTGGGAAAGCATACACAGCTGATGCCCATGCTGTATTGGATCTGTGAAAAAACAGATAACTGTAGTCTCCAGAGAGAAAATCCTGCCAAAACTCACACTGACTTCCATAGCACTTGAATTTCACATAGGGTTTTGATTTAGCACCTTTAAAAAGAGTTAAATTTATATATACTTGCATTCGTAAATGAATATGTCAATCACACTTCACGTTATTAGGTTTAAGATCTTGTAGGCTACAAATTTACTTATTGTTAGCATTTACCAGTATTTTCATGGCCAATCACAAATTTGATGAGGTATGACAACATCCATTTGCAGCAATTAATACAGTCTTACAGAAAGCAAGGTTTTATGAGCCTGATAATCTCTAGTGTTTTGAATTTGTTTGGGTTTAAAAATGCCAGTGGCTACTTGTCAAATTTCATTTGTAAATCAAAATTGTTTTTAAGTTCTACACCTGCAAAACAAGTGTTCAAAACTTGTAAACTTCTTTATGGATATATTTTTTGGCCTTCATTTATGGTGGAAAGCATCCAAGATCATTTTTTATGGTTGAATTATAAACACTTGAAAAATGGAGCTTGTAATGAAAATGCTGACACAGCTTTAATTATTGCAGCATGAATGATTTTATTATATACTATCCACAGTGTCTATACATACAAAGTACATGCTCTAGTGTTCTAATATTTCATTTAAGAAAAAGCAATTACTTAGCAGATGTAGAGAGCTAAGTATAATTAGGCTAAACCAGTACCTTTATACTGTTTGAAAAACTATACGGAATGTTATTACCACATAAAAGGGTTTATACTTTAGAAGACTTAAAGGTACAGAGAGCCAGCTAAAGCAATAAACTGTTCTGGTGTACTTAATTAAAAAGCTTCAAGTTACTGAAGTCAATTGAAAAACAGAAGGTTTGATTTTTTAAGGTAATTTTGTCCTCCTCTGTTAAGTGCTTATCAAGTGTTAAAGAATTAAAATGCTGTCCCAGCAGTTCAGATAGAGAATAATTTGCTTTTTTTCTATTGAAGGCAATTCTTTATTCTGTCAGCCTAGAGACAAGTAATAAAATAGGCAATGTGGATGTAATTGGGTGACATGGTTGGGTTTAATTTACCTTTAATTAAGCAAAATTGTAGAAGAAGCTGGGAAACAGGTATTGAGGTATTTCAGAAAATCATTGCTTTGCTTTCTTGCCTTTACAGAGCTAGGAATCTTTACAGAGAAGGGCAGAGGGCATTGTTAAAATATATTCTCAGTTTAGAAGCACAGGATTTCAGAATGAATTTTGGCTTGCGTATATGAAAAACTGATGTCTGGACCAGCTTTGCTAGATGAAACTAGAAAGATTGTAAAAAGGAATGTATTGCTGTGAATTATTTTTCTACAAGTTACTATAAAGTATTGATGTTGTTCTGCATGATCCATTTCAGAGAAATTAATTGCTTTTTTTTTTTTTTTCCTCTCTCTCTCTTAAAATGGTACTGGATCTTCATGAAAGTGCCTCTTTTAGGAAAGCAAATGGTCTAGGATTTGCACTCGCTCCAGCATGTGGGAGTGGAAAGTCTATGGCTGAGAAGTAGTTGTTGTAGTTCCCTGTTTCTTGAGCCAGGTCTCCATTAGCCATGGTATGGTTTATGCCGTGGGATGATACCAGCCAAGAGCAGGCAGAGAGCAGCAGTGCCCTGGGCCCCGCTCCCAGGAGGTGCTCTCAAGCCAAGTGCCACGAGGTGGGTGGCTTCATGCAGCTCTGCAAATGTCCAGCTGGAGACAGAGCTGCTGACTTTTCTTTATGGTGCTCAGAACAACAGAAAGAGACTGGATGGAAGTAAGAAACCTTATTCAAGCTTAAAAACATATGAAGCATTGCTGTGTTTATACATCTGCGGTCCATATTTGAAATTCTCCACTGTTTTAATACATATAGCATTAAAAATATATGGGATTTAGTATTCTGATAGGACAGAAAACAAAAAGTAAAAACAGAATATGTCACTTGCTCCAAGGAATTTACATCTTGAGGTGCTATGTGGGTTCAGCATGGCTTTATGACTAGAGAGAAGTGCAGAACAGGTAGATTTTTAACTACTTGGAGGGAAGGAGAAAAATTTAATGACAGTCAGTTATGAAGCTATTTAACCAAACTTGCAGGATATAAGATTTCCTTCCCTCGGAACTCATTCCTATTTCAGGTCTAAAACTTATAGTACAACAAAAACATTTGGTAAAAATTCCAGGTTACTGCAACAGTTAATAACCTTTTTTAAAACATCATTTTGAACTTCTCTAACTCTGAATCCAACCATTCATTTTTATAGTGTTACTGTCCACAAATCTTACAGGCGTTCTCTCTTTTGTACAGATTAATTTCTGGGTAGGTAGAAGCATCTATACTCAGCTGGGAGTATAGATGGAGATTCTGATGGAGATTCATTTTTAGGTTGACAGCGTTTCCCTCTGGGCTTAAGTCTTTCTTTCCACTGAAAGACCAATAATAACTATTGAAGGATTCTGTAGCATCTCGTCTCCTAACTTGAGCTGCCTGTGTTAGGTGCTTAATGATGCATGTGACAAATCTGGACCTAAATTTATAAGCCTTGTGTTATAAGTCATATTCTCCATCTCTTTTCTCACTGTCTGAAATCCTCTGATCGTGTGGGCACCAGAAACATCATCCAGTAGTGGTTACACTAAGGCAAACAAAAACAGAAGTAATTTAATTTTGGTAACCCATAATTCTTTGTTTGGTTTTGATTCCAGCCCTTCTCTGCATTCAAGACAATAAAACCAGTTATCCTATCAGTTATACTCGTTTTAGAGGTGTAACTTGATTGTTTTTCCTGTGACTCACATTTTATACCAGCTCAAATAAATTAGAATCAGGTCCTATATATGTAAGATTTTAGGTCTCAATGAGTTCATATTTCATTTGGTCCTAATCTTTTACTTTAATTAACTGTATTCTGCCCATATTACATAATGCAACCTAATATTTCAGTCAATCTTCAAACTGGTTTCATGAGTGGATATTATGTTTCTTCTGTGTGATATATATTAGGTGAAATCAAATATAGTAAGAGCTTTTTTTTTTTCCTAATTCAAAATGAAAGTCTACTAAACAACTTAGAAATCTACTTTAAGTTGTAACAGGGATACTGAATAAATTTATAAATATTTTCTTCATCATTGTTAAAAGGCCAGAATTTAAAACAGCAGTGGAACAAACGTTCAAATATAGTAGGGATTTTATGCATGCTATAAAGTAGAGGGGAAAAATAAAAGGAGGGAATTTTAGGGAGCAATATGATCTTAACGTAGAAAATAAATTTCCTGTCTTTTGGACAGGTACATTTAACAGTTGTTTCTATTTCAATGTGGTTGAACATTTAAAAAAAATTAAAAACTTTTTGAAAATATTTAAAAATATGTAAACATTTGAAATTTGTGGCACTCAACATTTCATTTTCCAGTGGTTACAGTGAAGGGAAGGAACAGGTCTGTAAGGACGTATGCCCCGTCCTGTTCTCAGCTGCCCTGTTTTAACTCTAGAGATGTTCCCTTTCTGCAGAGGTTAACTCTGCAGAACAGCAATGTCACCAAAACTATGTCAAGTATACAAGCAAGGAGCCATTCAAGCCTGAAGAAATGAAAACAGATAGAAAACGGGGCAATTAGTCATACCGTTGGTAGAATTAAATACAACACAAATAATGCTAAATTACGTCCTTGCCCTCAATTCAGATTTTATTGGTTTATAAGCCCTTGGAGGTAACCCAAAGTGTACGTATTATGTTTAGTTTGATGGGATTTTTTACCTTATTTACTTTATGGCCCCTTGGGCTAGATCCCCAACTGGCACACATAACTGTTGCTATTACTTTCAGTAGGACTGTGGGCATTTCTACAAGAAGATCAGTCACCCCAGCTGTGTTTGTTGGCTGGTTAACTAGATCCTTGGATTTTTTATTGTTAGTTATTTATTTATTTTTACATATGAAAGCATTTAGGGATTAACCTCACAGCATTTCTCTTCATGCTTTAAGAAAGTGAGCATTGCCATACAATTGCCTCAATGAAAAAGGAAAACTAACAACTTTCTCCGTCTCTGTTCAAGATATAAAAATTGGCGGGGGGAGTCATTTATTCTGCAGCAAGGCAAATGTGCTCTGTATTGCAGCCTGCAGCCTTGATCTCCCAGTCTCCAGATCCTGGAACTAGTTAAAGTTCACCACAGTCCTTCATGTAGTATATGCCTTTCCCATACTAATGGGGACGTGGGCATGCAGGAGATGGTGTGTATCCAGATCTTGTAATAGCATGAAGTGGCTCTTTTTTATTGTGTACATAGCAAAGCACAGGGTACAAGGAATAATAGGCCTCAGCGGGCACTTTAGTAATAGTAGTTATAATTACATCCCAGAAAGATGCATTAAAAGAACATTATTATTATGGTGGAGTTAATCATTTCACTGTTATAAAATGCTGGAATTAGAGTTACTTGCTCTCATCCCCCTCACGGTTTGTGTAGCATGTTTGGTGCCAACTCTGTTTGTTAGTCACTTTTCAGTATTTTGTTTTCCCCTCATTGTTTCAAGTGTGGCTGTAGGTCAAGCTGAAAATACAAAAACCAAACTTTGCTTTGAGAACACAGTTATTAATATTCCTATTGGTCTTGCTTCTATGTTATTTCAGTACTTCAGAAACATGAATTTATTTTTACAACATTCATTTGAAATGAGTATACACTATTATCCCCATTTGGTAGGGAACCTTTATCAGCAACATGCTCTTCCAATTGATTTACAAGGTACAAGTCATACATCTTGATGATATTTTCAGCACGCAGCTCATCTAACAGGTATATCATATCATCAAGTTATGTATGACTTTAGTAATGGATTTACTCAGTTTACAGATGACAATTTCAGAGGGCATCTAGAGAAATCTGAATGCAGAGTTGTCAAAAATAATCAGATGTGGAGAGTAATTATTAATAGTGTACTGTTAAGCAGAGGTCACCTTGTAAAGTGAGGGCCCTTTGTAAAGTGAGGGCCCTCTAACAGCACTGCCCTGTGGTGCTCTACGTTCCCCGTGCCAATGCACACAAGGCAGCGCAGGGTCAATCACACCAGTCGGTCACGTAAGAGACAAGCAGAGAAGCAATGATGCGTTGGAGAAATTTAAAATCAGACAAGGTGTAATTTTCTCCTTTGATTCATATCCACTAAATTAATTGTGGTTGTTGAAAGTATTTCTCAGGGCAAGAGAACAAATTGAATAGAAAAGAGGATAAGGATGATAAAATCAGGTTCATCAAGATGAGTATATGGTTATGTTAATAAAAAGGAATAAACAAAGGTACATTGAGTTAGTCAGATTCCTTGATGTAGAAGCACCGAAGGAGATGTAGAAAGTTCACAGGGAACTTTTTTGTATCCTCTATGGTGGGCAACAAACATCTTAGTTCTTGTCTTTCAGACTTTGCCAAAATCTTCCTGAAATTCAAAAAAATGAGGCTTCCCGTGGACTTCAGAGAGTTTTGGATCAGGCTTTTCGAACATAAGCTCTGGATCAGTTAGAATGACATCAGACACTCCTACTTGCAAAACATGTTTACAGCCTCATTGCTCTTATATAAGTTGCAACAGTGCAATTTGTTGGCTTATTTAGGTGAGTAGAAAGGCATGGTGAAAAGAACCGCAATGACTATGCACAGAAAAGTGATATATGCAGAGACAGAAATTTTGAGAATCTACTGTCAATCTTTTTCTCCTTTACATGATTTCTGAGTCATTGAATAATTTTACGGTGGAGCAGTTACACTTTCTTGGCCTTAGAGAGAGAAGGTTGGGTGCTATGAATGGCAGTGTGCCGTTTTTACACCTGTTGTGAGTTTTTTCTACTTAATCAGAAAGAAGACAAAATTTCTACAGATACTATTTTCCTGAAAAAAGTCACTGGCGTAACCCTTCAGTAGTATAAGCAGCTGTAATAATACCATCAATAACCACTTGACTGCTTAATCAGCGTTAGCTGGTTGCCAGTGGCTTTTCCCAATATTTTAAAGACGATTTTTCACAAGAGTTGGCAGGCATGTTTTGACAGAGCATTTTTTGTGTGAGGAAAATGCTGACTTCTGACGTGAAGTTTTCATAGGAATGTGTCACTGCTGATGATGGTCCTACCAGAATCCATCCCTCAAGCAAAGGATAACATGGATGGCTACATGGGAAACAGGTGCAGAGACAAGGAAACTCATTCTAGTCACTTGGGCACTCAGGTCATATGCTTAGGCTGGTTTTGTTGTTGTTGTTATTGTTGTTTTCATTTTTTTCTGCCCGCTGAAATCTCTGCCCTTCAGGCCATAGGTCAACACTGCATGGACCATGACTGAGCCAGAAGCAAAATTATCTGATGGCGTAGGTGCACCCATTGCTTCTCTTTCTGATTTTAATTATTTTTGTGTGATGGACACTTTTTTCCCTTTCAGTGACCTGATATGCAATGGGGGAAGATAAATATGAAACTTTTTTTTTTTTTCTGTTCTGCTGTGACAGAAATGAAGGGAAAAAAGCTCAGCCTCACAGATAGAGAATCTTCCATCAGAAAGAGAGAGGATGGCTGTACACATGGATTGATGCATCAAATTAAGTTCAGGATGTTATTTTGCCTTTGAAATTTGTGTCCTTGGTTCTGAAACATAGTGAAATGAAATCGCTGGAAAAATAGATGAACATCTCTGTGACATTTTGCTGATTGTATTGTTATCTGAAGATTCCCCTCTCCTTCAATGTTTAAGGTAGATTTTGGGTCCTCTCCATTTGTCTATCTGCTTCCAGATTATTTTCAGTCAGTACTGTTCTCCTTTGGGCACCCGCCCAAATGCATCAGTGAACTTGAGAGCAGAAGTGCTAATTTCCAAAGCTTCCAGCCCTACCTTTTAAAGGAAAATAAACAAAAAAAAATTCGCTGATTATGCTGAGTGTCTTATGATTACACAGTACAAAGCCTTTAGAAATATAAATAAATATGATGTGATCTAACCTCTTTTATGACACTGGAACCTGACAGTTGAACCTGAAGTATTGCTGTATTTAATAGGAAGCAATCAGCTCCCTGTAGGATAGAGCTTATTTGGCAATTGTAATGTGTAATGATGAATACTTCTGTTATTACTGAGATTCTGACAAATTCCAGTCTTTAGAAGGAATGTGATTTTACCTTTTTCTGTGCGTGATTTCTTCTGTGCATGATTTCTATAATCCATATAAGAAAGTCCCAGAATACTCCTACTGACCAGTGGAATTATTTGTATCACCTAAGATTTACTATTGGATTATAGATTTTTTTCAGAAGGAGTTGTTATAGGGATGTTAAGCTTGTCATCAGGGTCGATATGTAAGCATGACTTCTTTTGTCCCTGAAAAATAATTAAAAACATTTCTAGCAAACTCTTATGTTAATACTTTCATTTCACTATTACTTTTGCTATGTAAAGACGATTTGCTAAGATAAATTTCATTGCTTCCATTTTATAAAAATCAAAATAACTCATTTTTTCATGTCAGATTTCATTAAAAATAAACAAATATTAGAGTACATTCATACACTTATTAACATATCTTGTTTGGAACAATTTTTGGTTTTTTTGGTTTTTGTTTTTTTGGTGGAAAATCTGGTAAAAATCCCATGACTCAGACGGATTTATAGTTTCAAGTGCCACTGAGATGAAAACTGGTTTTTGAAGTGGTTTCAATGCAAACCACACACGATCTGGATACATTTTACATTTTGTCATTGGATACAGAATGAACTAAAACTCAGATTGAAACTAAAGATGAGAACACGCATAAACAAAAGCTTGGAAAAAAAATAATAGAGGTTCATATGAAATTTTGGAAATCTAAGCCAAAAATTTCTGTAAAGCATTGATATGTGCTTGGCCTTTCATATTGCTTAATGTCTTTGATCTTACATTCTCTCAGTTAAGTTTTTCGCATTTTTATACCATATGCAATCATCCGGCAGTTATTAACTCCCCATTAAAACTATAGTCATGAAGAAGTTCCCTAAAGTGCTCCTTTAGGGATGCCAGTGGGTCTTTTCAAGGCTTGTGTCTCTTCTGTTATTCGATAGCTGAGTCACAGTAAATGCTAATTTCTCTAATGAGATTGCCTCATGCAGTGACAGTCCCTGCAGAGCGGAGAACTACAGTGCTGCAAATGGATCAGCTCATTTAGAAGGACCTGAACTAGTGTTAACCTGTCGTGTCCTCCAGGGAAAGCCAGGTGACGGAAAAAGCAGGAGAAAAGTCACCTTGTGAGAAGTCGTTCTCCACAGAGAGAGGGCTTGTCATTTAAACAGTTCACGTCAGAATTAACCTAGGAAAATACAGCTGGGAACTAAATTTGTTTTTTTTTTCTCACTGCGTTTCACACACTCCACAGGCTCCCTGCACTCTACCTCATGCACCTTGTTAATGTCCTCTCACTTTTCGGGACTCTGCGTTCCTGTTTTCCTACTGTTGTTCTGACTCGTGGTTTGCATGAGATCTGTTCACACACTCCTTTTCCTGTAATCTATCTCAGGTGCCTTCTTAGGCTCTGTCTGTCTCCCTTTCACTTCACTGGACAGTATTTTCCTGTTTTCCTCTTGTTCTGATATCCCATAGTTTGCATGAGATCTTACAAATGTTTCTTGCCTTTTTTGCCCTTCCAACCAGTACCATGGAAAGTCTTCCTATTTGTTAGCTTTGTACTTCTGTAGGTGTTCATTTTATGCCATAAAACGTCTTTGGATGAGTTTTTCATGTCAGATCTGAAATAAAAGGTTAAAATTTTTCTAAAGGATTAACAACGTTGATCATATCAGAAAAGACTATGCCCAGAGATGGCAAGTGTCGCAGAAAAGGCGATTAGAAGATCTAGCTTCCTTATGGAATCTGTGCCTGATCTTCACATCCCTGAACTTCTCCTTCAGCCTCTTTGTCTTGTTCATTTAGAAAATCCTCGATGTGGTACAATATTTACCACCTCGCTACCACAGTAACATTCATTGTAGAGAACGTATGGTGGATGCGGTGTCTTTTTTTTAGGTATGCTAAGGAGTGAGCTTCACAACAGGCTGTCACTAAAGGACTATGACTTATTGCTTTACGACTCAGGTGTTAGTTTAAATTCAGATAATGCATTTTGCTTTCCTACATGCCTAAGAACATATTTATTCTTTCTTCCCTGTCTTAAATTCTTGCACATTGGTTGTGTGCACTGACAAACTGTTGCTACGTTTCACCTCAAAGATATCTGTACTTCAGGGCTTGGTGAAGTGATCCCTTTGTCTCGTTTGTATTTCTGTCTGTAAAATACTTCTGGACCTCTTAGGATGAAAGGTAATACATGAAGATACGAAGAATCATATCCATTTTACTCCAACGTGGTTACAAAAACTGAAAGGAATGAACAAAAATAAGTTATAGATAATATCTTGTGAGCAACAGACATTAAAAATAAATATTGAATTGTTTAATTCCAAAAAAACCTCCACCTACCCCTTGATTTTTAAACAAACTGGGTAACTCATTTATCAAATGGTGAGGTCAGCAAATAATGTTAACATACAGTAAAAATTCCTAATGACCACCAGTTGCTGTGTAAAGTATCAACGTTTTGCTTATTGTATACGACACAGAAGGAGGAAGTAACACAACCTGCGTTTTATTACTTGAATCAGATGCAAAGGGTTTTCAAAACTTCAAATTCAACTGAAAGCAGCTGTTGGGAAAATATCATTACATTATACCTTAAGCTACAAAAGCCAATTTAATGGTGACATTTTATTTTATTCAGATGGTCCCTTCTTTTATTCTGTCTAACCCAGTAAAGCCTGTGGAAATTGTATCTGGATGAAATCACCAGAAGGTGAAGGGCCCATGACTAAAAACATTCTTTAAAGATTATTCAGGGTTACAGTCAAATGGAATAGCAGCACTAACAAGAGCAAAGGTCTCCATAGCTACAGGAAGTAATATTACATCGTTTAGCAGTACATATAGGAAAACACACTGTCCTGTTGCTAGATTTAGTTAAATGATGATTAAAGTGCAATACAAAAAGCATTAGACACTATAGTAAATACAGCTATTATTTAAAAAAAAGGATCTGTCACTCTTCCAGGGCAGTATGTGAGGGTGTTTGTGGATGAAATTAGTTCACACCCCATTCACTACAAGTTATATTTGTTGTACTAGTTTATTCAACTATTCCCATGATTTGGCAAAAAATACATTCATCCTATGTGGTACCTGAGCAGCAGCATCATACTTCTGCATTTAACTTCAATAGATATGCTACAAACAGAAGGGCAGCGTTGCAAGTCAAAGGTGAGGCTGTGCCCTGTCCCACGGGCAACTGTGGCGAGCAGAGGACATTTAGGGAAGCAGCACTAGGATGAAGTGCCTCTGACTTTTGGCACAGCCCCTCTGCTCTGCTCTACGCACAGCCCAGGAACTCCTGGGGCTGCAGGCTGCATCTCATCTTTGTGGGTCTCAAAAGATCTCAGACGACTTATTTTCCATTATATCGTGCCTCATACCTTCTTCATCTCAATTTTACTTTTAATTTCCAGAGCTCTCTGGCAGTGAGTTTCATTATTTAAATTTTCATTGGGTGAAAAAAAGTACTCTCTTTTGTTTTCTGCCTGCTGCCTGATAACTTCCTTTGGTGCCCTACTGCACTTGTGAGAAATGCTGAATAATTGCTGCCTAATCAGTTATTAAAATCAAAAGAGATGAAAATATGAAACTGAGTGCTTCTTCCTTTCATATAAAGGTAAATCCTGATTAATTTCAAGGACCAAACCCAGAGGAATAGAAATGCACACTGGAAACTAGATAAACAATCCCTTAAAAAAATCTAAAGTAACAAAGCCTAGTGAGGCTGCTGGATAAACAAATCTGTGTGTCTGCATCTTCACTATGAGTTTTAGGAATTTTATGCATTTATGCACTTGCATTTGTGCACTGTGCATTTTTAGGAATGAGATGTTTCCTTGGCATCTATATTCCTTTTGGTTTTGTCATTTACCAAAGCTCCTTAATAATTAATATATCTCTTTCTTAGAAAAATAAGGCTTGGTGACTCCAGAGCTTGTCAGGAATTAATCTCAGTTTCACCAAACCATCACCAAGACAAATATATACACATACATATATACATACAAACACACAGAACAAATCTAACTTAAGTATTTAAGCATACCAACTTCAATTTCATTTTACTTACATTTTATAGTAAATAAAACACAAATTTAAAGTCATGTTTCATTTACAAAGCAAACAAAATAATTTGATTGTCCTCAAAATTCAACCAGCTGAAAGTTGTTATGAAATCTTGAGCTACCAATTCCTTTCAGGTCCTTTGCACTGCCAAGAAAAAAACAAAAAAGTATTCAAATTAAACTCTCTGTTAGAGTTGGTATTGTTCATAAAGTATCCACTTACCTTCAAACTACCAATTCACTTAATGAGCAATCTCAGACGAATATTATTTTTTTTCCTGAGGAATTTTAACAAATTGACTATCAGATATTTAAGAAGAAACTTTCTGTATTTTCAGAGGTGTTCTAACAAATAATTATCCGACGAGAAGCCCTTGCTCGCATATGTACCTTACAAATAACTTGAATATAATTGTTCCCTTATGGTTTTCCAGAATCAAGTCTTAAAACAGACATTTTTCCTGCAGATGAATGAATCCGAAAAAGGACATTTTTACCTCTTGTCACAAGGACCTTTCCAAACAAAAGCACAGCAGAAGCCTAAACATGCAGACGCAAGGAATTCTGAGAAAGCTCAGGCTATTCGCTGCTGTCAAAGAAATTTCTTGCAAACAGGACAGTCTCGATTACTTTGAATAACAGTAATGCTGAGGCAGGAGAATTCTTTTAAAATCCCCACTGATCCAACTTTTATCTTTGCAGCTGAAAGTTCATTGGAGTGCAGTTTGAACTGATGGAGAGATTAGAGGTATGGAAGCATTGCTGAAATTCTGCAACTGTTGTGGAGCATAAGCATTAGGCAATTAATTGATTTTTCCCAACTGAATTGTATATAGCATGTAATATTTGACCTGGCAGGACTTAAATAGGTTGATCATTTTGAAGCAGATCATAATACAATTTCTTCAAATAAATTTTAACCCTTTCCCAGAAGGCACTTGCATTATTGACATAGCCAATGTAGTTTTCCCTATTGTTTTGGACTAGTCTTTCCTTGTTTGAAAAATACGAATTTTTTTCCACACATAAGTGGTTTGATTTATGCATCTGTTCCAATGGGTGTCTCAGTGCAAAAAAGGATGAAGTGAGTTAAAAAAGGAAATTAGGAATTTGTGAGCATTTGTGCAAGTTTATATTGAAAAAAATAACGGCAATATTGTCCTATATTAAACTGATTCATTCATTTATATGTTTTCCTATCTCAAAGATCTCTGCTATTTTAGGGGAGACACTCCAGTGAGGGCTGACTGATCTATACAAATGCTGATCCACATACTTACTGCTAATAATGCATACATCCATAGAATCGAAAAAATAGAAGATTGACATACGAGGAAAGCACATCTGACCAAAAGACCAAAAGACTCTGCCTATTTCCATTTTTAAAAGCTAATTAAACAATTCTAATGCAAAGAAGTCTCTCACTGGAGTCAACACGCATTTGCCAGCTGTAGGTCCTAAAGCAGCAAGGCATTCAAGCATAGGGATGCGAAAGGAAGAAAATGTTAACATACTCTGTTAAAACAGAATTTTCATACCATACACTTCTAAATGCAATACAAGTTTTTGCCATTTTCATTTCTTTTCAGGTACATTATACATGTATAATTTGTATTTCCCATAACTTACATATGATGATGTTCATGGTATGTTGTAAAGCCCATCTTTCTTTACAACTATAGTTGTAAAGACATTGTAAACATCTATTATTTACATCTCCATCTATTGGAGATTCCTAAGGGTTGTGAATTGTTAGAATGGCAAAAAATTGAGTTTTATTTTATCTAACTTGCTAGCTGTTGGTTGTAATGAATACTGTTGCACATTAGGCACATTAGGCACATTAAAAATTTTTGTGCGTATCTTCTAGCAAGGGTACTTATCTACACTGCCAGATACAATTTCTTGTTCCAGTTATCTACAAGCACAATTTAAAATACAATTTCTAGTAAATTTATTTATGACAAAAAGTTCTACCTGGAGCAACCATATTTTGGTAAAAGTAACTCACAAAGTGTAATGAGTATGTCTGCTTCAGAAAGGTTGGGGCAAATCACGAGATGCTGCTTTAAGTTTTTCTAATTTGTAATGATTTTTCTGTCATATAATCCAAGTCAAATAAATATTGCTCAGCTGAACTGGATAAACCTTATAAGTAAGAGCCCCTACTACACACAAGAACCAGAAGCAATATCTTTGTGCTAAGGAAGATATTCCAGTCTGTAGGCACAAGAAGGATGAAAGGAAGGATGTACTTTTTCAGAATTTGCTAAAAGCATCTTCACTCTGCCTCATCGGCTAGAGCAGTGGCATAAACTGCCTGCTACATGTGATATTTACTATAGCAGTGGCACCCCAAATCATCTGTAGCTGTAGCTCTTGAAAAGTTGTTTCTAAGAATCTCGAACATGCAGGCTAACAAATGCCAAAGGTCTGGAGATTGTTACTGAGTGAGGTAGCTAAAGCTATTTGGATCTTACGATGGCAATCCTGCCTTGCACCACATAGAAAGGAAGTGGTGGAAAAGGGAACCTGGATGTAACCCGTTTTGGCTACCTCCTATTCCTCTTCTCGGTCCCCGTGCGGTATCCGGAAGGAGGTTAAAACTATTCACGGGCCTTCCTGTAAATTCCTGCCTCCCCAGAAATGGTAATAGCTAGCAGTGCTAGCACAGCTACCCTGGAACAAGGACAACCTGAAAGAAGTTGCTACCACTATTCTGCTTCTAGCTTCTGCTGTTAAAGGGCAGAGATATACCATATCTGAGAGTATAGGAAGGATATGTAATTGCTTTCTTTCATGTAAGGAAATCCTTCCCCTGACATTTAATGGAACAAAAATACATTTCTGAATGCTTCCTATCTCTGTGTTGGTGTGGCATGTCATCCGGCCTGTATTTATTAATTCCTCTGGAAATCACAGATCGGGGAAGAGTGGAGGCTTTTATGCATTGCTATATATTTTTTTTCTTTTATTTTAATGCAGGTAGGTTGGGAATGGCTCCCTTGAACAGTTTGAACTGTTTCTGGTGTAAAAACAATGTGAGTGGGGTCAGAATCAGCCCTAGATACTTCAGGAGATGAAGCTTATAGACAGCCGGCAAAAGCACCACTTCTCTAGGTGTATTTATCTTATTCCGTTTAATGAGTCTGGGATTAATTAGAAGAATAAAAATTCTGTTAAATAGGTTTTTGCAAAGTAGTTCTGTGTTCTTCTGGATTTAAAACTCATTGATTCTACTCACTGGATAAGTATAAAAGAACTATTCACCTCTTGATATGTTCATTTCATCTCACTATTGAAATTCAGGCAACTTGAACACAGCAATGAGTCAAAATTTGGTGATGAAATCGTAATGAATCTTTAAAGGGCTATCAGTGTTAATTGGATAGTGGGCTATTTATTTTTGTTTTCTGCTTATAAATATATTAATTGACAGAATACTTTTTTGGGGATTCCTTAAGATCCTGAGGTTTTTTCTTCCTGAATTTGGGTTTTTAAGTGAATTTGTTCACTTTAAGAAGTGAACAGTGATCAGTGCCAGATGAGGAAATGGGAAAGAGTTTGGTGTGGAAAGTAAGGTGAAGCAGCAACAGTTTTGATAGAAGCAGACATCAAAAATCACCCCCTCACCATAAAGGTATCCCCTTGTTTTATGTAATGATGTGATATCTAGCATAATTTCCCATTGAAAATTAATAAGTTGACTGTTCTATTTCTGAAAATACTGATCTGCTCTGTCCTGTTCTACTCTGGTGGGTCTTTCATCCTCTTTCGCTCAAAGGAGCATGGTGACGTTTTTTGTTATTAAGAAATGTTCAACACAGAAACTATTTTGATGACCAGTTTCATCTTTTGTGAGTACTACTGGATTTATTAAGTTATTACACAATTGTCAGTTTCTGCTTTCCTCCTCCATAGCACTTTCTTTATGGAAATCTTACTGTGTCTTGCCTGGCATGTTTAGGAAAGAATTTTCAATTTTATTGTGCTTTGTTTTAGAAGAGGATCAAAACATATCTCTGATTTGGAAAGGTTAAGATTCTGAAAGAATATTTCATAAATCATTAGAAAGTAAAAAAGTGCTATAATAAATGCATAGATTATAGATAGAACATCTACCATTTTTATCATGCAGCTACTCTTAACATCACTGAGAACAGCACACATATGATAATGGAGGCTATAACAATATTCAAGGACGGAGGCATACATCTTCAAAAGTATTTGCGCAATTAACTCCCAGTGTCAGATTGAATTTCAATGGCACCTAAGTATCTAACTTTGGACATTTGGAGGAATCGGGACTGTTTTCAAAAATCAGCACCTAGCCTTGTTCCAAAACTGCCTAACTAGTCATGAAATAATATTTATGGAAATCAAATATGAATTAAAAGACACCATGAAACAATACACTGCATCCTTTCATGTTCATAAATCTGTTCCTATCTTCATCTTGCAAGCAGTTTGTTCTCATGTGTAATCATCTTTCCAAGTATTAGTCAGAAAATGTTTATCTTTTTTTAGAAGCAACTTGTTTGCCTTTCCTTTGTTTTTCAGTTTCTATTATGCTGTCTTAACAAAAAAGAATCTTGAACATTTTAATTGGATTCAAAAGTCTGGATGTGTAGAATGATTTAGTATGGTACGCTTCACTCCATGGGAAATATGATTTCCAGGGAGAAGAGGTCTTCAGACTTATTTTTTCCCTTAAATCAAAACAAGGCATGTTAAATTACAGTTGAAATAAGGCGTCTCTGAAAATTACACGGAGTCTGCATATCTTAGGAGTCTGTATTTAAAATTCATTCTAAAGTGTGAGGCTGTAGGTTTTATTGTTTTCTTTTCAATAAAGCTCATCAAAACATTAAATGAAATCTAACATTGTGGCTTCTCAGTGTTATATGTATGGTATATTACAATCAAAAACTTTTAATGACCTACTCTGAAAGCAGGGAAAACTGTATGATTATTCTTTAAGCTTTGATACAGGAAAATAAATATTCCTGGCCCAATCTAGAACCAGCCCAGAAAATAGAATTTTCTCATCTCTGAGAGGTAAAGTTCTATCCAGGAACAGTAGTTGCAGGAAGAAATCTCCCTTCTTTAAGGATGGAGCTTTATAAATTTTTGAATAAGATTATAGGGCTTGTATATACCCTCCGCAGTAATAGAGCATTGCTTTTGTTAATGCTTGAGGTTTCATCCACTCATGTAGGCCTGTTTTCCTAATAAATCCTGTGGTATCTATTTACAGATAATTGCTTCTCTTCTAGACTAGTACAATACACTTTAAGTACAATTTATTTTATTTATGGTGTATCTCACATTACATCATCCCAGAGCACTTATTTAAATATTGAATAATTTATATTGCCATATATATCCATTGGGACATATTCTGCCCCAGTATATATACCAAGAGAAACCTTGTAGGAGGAAGTCCACATAGAAGTCAATTAAGTGGCAATCACTTACAGCACTTAATTTTGCCATTAAACTCTAGGCAGGGACCATAATTTTCCAAGTATGTGCACACATGCTATCATCAGGAGGTCTCAGTTTGTTAGAGATTCATTCTAGGGGTTATTGAAATACAAGTACATGACTTTCATAGAAGGATTTTACTCAGTTTCATTTACAGTCAGAAATAAAACTTATCGTGACAAGTCGTAAATCACAGTAAAGCAAAATGCAGTAGAATTTCCTCTTCCCCCCCCAAATGAAACAGTGCTATATTTTCCTAATAGTAGGTGAACATTAATTTGTGTGGATAAACTGTTTCATCCTTATGCTCAAATTAATCATCTTGTTAATGTTACTGACTCCTTCCCACATCTTATACAAAACAAACAAACAAAAAATACTTTAAGCTTTTTAAATATGTCTTAGGTCTAAAAAAAGATGTCATATGCTGCATGGCCATGTTAGCCTAATATGATGTAGTATCTATACCTGTTCCTCTACTAACATCAACAGGAGAAGGGAAATGTGTGACAGTTGCTGAAGATTTACTTCCGAAATCATGCTGCTTCTTTGCTTGCAGAAATGGTCACAGAGAGTGATGAGTGACCCCTTGCTCTGAGTTCAAGCAAGTTACAAAAGGCAAAGAAAAATAGTAGTACTGGTCACTGACAGATGAACTCCACATTTGTCAATACAGCTTCATCGGAAAAGCAAGCAATAGCCTTGCTACCATCTCTGGGAAACCTCCACATCAGGTTTGACCCACAGCATCCATGCCTTGTGTAAAACTACTCTAGAAATAAATGATACTAACTTTGCACATACAGAAGAGTTAATTTCATTAAGAGTCAGTGTCATAAACTGCTGCAGAATTGTAGAAAGCTATACTGACAAAGAAGAATGCAATGTACAGCAGGGAAATAATGCAGTGACAGCTACTGCTGTGCGTCTAAATTATAGAACTGAGTTAAGTTTCAAAAGTCTCAAATCTCTCCAAGATTCACAAAAGGGAAACTAAGACATAGAAAAATGGCAGATTCAACTATAGCTTTTCTTAGTTTTCCCACACTAGGTAAAGGAAAGAAACACAAACAAGATTTGTGTGAGTTACTAGAAACAACCTAGATGGAACAACCTTGCTCTTAGGCCAATTTTAACCTGCAGTCTTCTACACTGACTTCAGGACTTGGCACCTGTAAGAAGAGTTTTGTTCTAGATCTTATGGTTTGATGGATCCTTGAGCTAGGAAGGAAGAAACAATTGCAAGAATCCAGTTGTTTCCAGTGGGGCTACTATATAATAGGAAAATAAGGAGTGTGAAAAGTATTGATGTAAGGAGTCCTGGAGAAAGGCTAAAATGTCTGAACAGATCCTGAGTGAAGGATATTGGGGAAAGACTAAAAAATCTCAGGACACTAAGAGCTGAATGCATTAACTTGATATTCTAATAAACAATGTTAAGATAGGAGGACTTGATATCTGACTGAAGCTGGATTCAGCAGTCTTCACATAGGTGCCTGCTGGTATACAGGTACTCGAGGATATTTTTCCTTGCCCTCCAACTGCTGCTCCAGCGGGACAAGACGCTGCCCCTTCCTTGTGGACATCGCCAGTACTCCAGGAGTCTAAAATGGCACTGAATCATATTTAACAATCAAAGCTCCTGTAGAGACTGCAGTGCTCATACAGAGGCAATAAGTTGTAGATATCCAAATGAAATTTGCCCTGTGGCTCTCTCATTAACCCCTAGCTCCTCTTCCTTTCCTGCAGTACTAAGGACCTTCAGATCCCCAGCATTTCAGGTCTCTCCAGCCTCCTAACCTCATGCGCTGCATATGGAAAGGTGAAGAGAAGTTGTGGTGCTAGGTAAAGCCAAAGTGTGTATGCTTATCTTATCTTTAGATAGTTCCACAGTATGGGGCATGCCCTTGTCACTTGATGCAGTGGGCAGGGGAGAAAGGTCATCAGGCAGCACTGGGTTGTGACTGCTCCTCAGCCTGGAGTGAGTCTTACAGTTACGATGCTGGATATGTGACCCAGGAAAGTATGGCCAGTATTTAATTCAGAAAGCAATTGGAAAAAGCAGGGCAATAGAAGGTATACCACTGAATAGTTTTATCACAGAAAAATCTCATATATTCCTGTTTAACTTAATTCCTTCCCAAAACAGATATCTCTGTTTAACCCTCAAATACATTTACTTTTAGTAGTTTCATAGTAAGAAATATATTACTAGTATTATTATGTGATTTCACTTTTACTGTGCTATTCCAAAAATTTGAAAACCTATAAAGTCTTTTCTTCAATACATACATGTGTACGTATACAGTTCATTATTTTGTTGGTAGGTGGATAGTAGGTTCCTTTTTAACGTTCTTCTTTTTGTCTCTGTCATTTTGATAGAAGTTCTATGATTTTAAAATGCTAAGGAGAAAACTAACAGACTATAAAGCAATCAGTTTTTTTATGTTCAATAAGCTTCAAGGCAATGTTAAAATAATCAGATTCTGTTGCAAATATCTCTTTTTAAAATTGTATTTAATTATTTTCATACTTTTTAGGGATCAGTGCAGGCAGGATTTTCCTTCATGGAATAGCCTTAATCTAAATCTTCTTTGTGGGTGATTAGACTCTGATAGCCTTTTTGGCCTCTGTTTAGAACCTCCTATCAGACCTGTTCACTCTTATAAATATCCTATGATCCATGTCTCTATTCTAGTATATGTAGCCGCCTAAAAGACATCTTTCTTTTGACAGTTCTGTACAATCAGTGCAGAGAGTTATAACTGTCAGGGTTGTGACCACGCTGCTGCTACACATAGATGCTCCAGGAAAGTTAAGAAGAAACCAACATCGATAATAGGCAAAGAGTGGAAATCAACTTTTTTTTTTTTTTTACTACTCCAAATTCTTTTACAGCAAAGAACAGAAAAAAAATCAAATACATTCACCTAAATAATTACCAGAAATGTGCCTAATTTTTGACCTTTTTGAAGTTCTGTATAGAAACCTTCCATTTCTCCTCTAAGTCTGATAGAGAAGTCTGATGAGAAAGGAACAAAGCCCTGCTTTGAATCCAATCGGATTTGCACCTCATAATACCTGACAGAAATCTGGTTGTAATGTCACCAAATTCAGCTGTAAACTTGCCCTCCTTATAGTATTGGAGGCCTGTTTCTCCTTCCTCTGTGACCAAAAGAGATGTGTATATATATATATATAGTGTGTGTATATATATATATATATATATGTATGTATATATATATATATTTTCACAATACATCTTTTCAGATGGTCTTCGTGACCATATCCTTGAATTCTTCCATAACTGCTTGACCCTCACCACAGCCCTATCTGGCAGTTTCTAGAGAGACACTATGGGCATGCTCACACTGCACAGTGAAGACTGATCCAGACGTATCTGAGATCACCAGACAAGGTGGTATGTCCATACGAAGCATCATAGTCTTATACAGAGAGAATAGCTCAACTCTGAAAGCAATAGAGTTGTGTCATCCCCCTGTCATGCTCCATCAAGTGGTGCCCTAATATTATACTGGATTTCAGAGCTGCCACAGACTCAAGTAGCTCATTTATATCTGCACTGTACTACGCTTTATGCATTTAGATACACCCTAGTGACCTAAGAAAGTCTATGGCAAAGCAGGAGATTCGTCTAGATAGCCTGACTCACAGCCTCGTATTCTGATTCCTGGGTTGTTCTCCCTCTCTTCCATAGATCCAGCTCTTTCTGGCTTTCTTCCAAGGATCTTTACCAAAATTCACTGAAGTCAAAATAAAGAATCCTATTGATTTCTATGGGCTGCGCATCAGTCTTTTCTTCAGTCTTGATATTGTGGTTTTCTTTATTAACAACATATTCCTATCATTTTTTCTTCTGTATTCAATGCATCTATTTCTTTTGTTTTCTTTCTACCATAGAGTAGTCCCGTGCCAGGCTACCTGCTTTGAACAGGTCACTATGTAAGAGCATAAATTCACAGCTTTTGCCGTCTTTGAGATAACACTGGCAGCTCTTTGACCCTAGTCACACACAGCAAAACAGAACAGTATCTGCTTCCTCAAAATGTTTGCACTCAACAGCACAGTGAGAAAGCAGTCTGTGTTCCCATGCGTGCACAGATACGTTGAGGGTTTTAAGAAGGGTGATAAGGGGGATGTACTTTATTGATGAGGTATTCCTGTTCTACTTTGGCAGTCCAAAAAAGCCTGTTGCAATCTTACCCTAAGTTTGAGAACTCTTATATTTACCGAGAACCTATTTCCAGTCATATATAAGATTCATAGTCTTCATATTTCACATTGCATTTGTTAGGTACATACCGTATCATAAATCACCTGGAACAGAAAAAGTGCCACGTGATGAACTGAAGATCTTCAAAATGAACTGTTCACAAATGAACTACAGACCCGGCTTATTTCCTGAAAAAAATTGTGAACTTTTTTGAATTAGGGAAAGCATGAGAATTTCATGACCTCTTCATCAATAGACAGAGGTGGAAGGATATATAGAGAAGCAAGCTTTTGCAAATTACTTGCCAGACTCAGGTTCTCAAAATTGTGAATATGTTTTAAATTTTCCAAATGAATAATGTTTAAAAAGATTGTGTACTAATCAAAAATAAGCTTGCTTCACTCTATTTTTGTAAGGGTTTGATCATCCATCCTGTTTACAAATAACTGTGCTGTTAATCATTGCAATCTGAGAATTCAGTGACATTGTAGTTTACAATGGTTTACAAATCTAAGCTTTCCTTTAGAGCTGGTTGTTATAAACAGTTTGCCTAATTACCTTTCAAGTGTTCCCGTATCTTCTAGTTAAGGAGAGATCTGTCTTGTGGTTTACGCACTAGTTGTTTAAAACATGATGATAAAGAAAGATGACATCCCAATGTCACGGAAATTCACATGTTCTATTCTGGAAAGCACTTAGGCATATGCTCAGTTTACAGATGTACTTACGTTATTCGATTTCAGTTAAGTTAAGCAGGTGTTTAAGTGAGTATGCAAGTGTTTTTCTGAATAAGACTGTTTTTTTTCTTTCTTTTTCTGAATCACAGTGCTGCCAGCTAACCAAAACTAAAGTATCTGCATCACTACGCTGTGTAAATGCAGAGTACCTCTATTACTGTGCTGCAGAGAGCTGAGAAAGGGACTAGACATAATCTGAGTGGTCATCACGTAAGTGGGAAGAACACTGTAGCAGTGAATACAGTGCATTCCTATTATTACGGCAGCATATTTAAGTAGGAAAGAAAATAGAAGGAAAGTGAAATGGATTGATGCAGTTTTGGGGACAAAAAAGAAAAAGAGGACTAGAAGTATGGGATGAAACTGGTAGGGAAGGGAGCTAGAGCAAACAGCTAGTCAAACCCTTAAATGCACACACGCTCCATACAGCAGACCAAGTCAGGTGAGTAAATTTATATGCAATCTCTCCCAAAATTTTCTGAAGTTCTTCAGAGGAAGGCATTTGTGGCTTCACTGAATGCAGAGAATATATCTTCATAATAACAAATAACATTTCCCCCTAAGCACAGCTAAATCATCACTGGAAAGAGAAAAATACAGCCTTAATCTGGTTTTCTGTGAGTGTTTCTGAGGTTACATTTAAAACAACACAAGCTGTTCTTCTCAGCATTGGATACCTACTAGAAATGAAAGACCTGGGTTTTCCAGGAAGCGCGGATACGTAAGCTGTTGTCTCTCCTGATGTAAAGCCTCACAAATCTGAGCATCTCAAGGAAAATTTTCTTGCTGAAATATAAGAGAGACTTTCATCCCATGTTATTTAGCTTTATCCTACTAGGACAGGTCCTTTATACAAAGCATATTTTTCTGAAAACTGCTGTGATTTCATCTCAGAAGGATCTGTGTTGGCTCAAGTGGAATTGTGCCAACATCCATCTGTGTTGCCCAATCTGACCCCAGTTCTAAAGTCTAATCTACATTCACCCCTGCGTGTTTGTTTTCTTGTTCACACTTGGAAGCTGCAAATAAGTAGGATTTCATGGAAAGCAGCATCAAACTCCATATTAATAACTTTATCTTTCATGATGAAGGAAAACTTCCAGTAACTCTTTTCTCTAAACTCATTAGAAATGTCGGTCTGTAGAGGAAACAGTCTCTGAGACATCAGAGGCAACGTGGCTTCAATTAAAAGGAAGTTAGCTGCACAGTTTCTTCTTCGGTGGTAACAGTTCATCTTGAAGCGCCTCTCTCTTAAAGTTCTTTTTCGCCAGCAGCAAAAAGTATTAGATAAAAGTTTACTATTTCTGCTTATTGTAAACATACATGGTATTGGAATACTGCATGGTAGCTCCCTCCTTATAATTGAAAACAGTTTAAAGTGTCCTAAACATTGAAAAAAAAATGTTTCTTCATAATAATCCATCCCCCTCGCATGACTCTTGCTTTACTGGAAAGTGGAAATAATGAAAAATGGAGGAATAAATGAGAGGAAATATGGTGGCAACAGAATAAAAGCACTTATCAAATAGTATAAAAAAACTTTTTTTTTTAGATGAGTGGAAAGCTACATCATAATTTGACAGCTAACTCATTAATGCTTAGGAATTTGCCTAGAGATACATGAAATACTGGTGTGTCTGCACGTGAGAGAGCACAGCTCTTCACACTGTTGCTCAGAGTATGCCCTTCACGGAAGGACACAGAACTCAGTCCTGCTCAAATCAGAGTGCTGAACAGCCAGAATAAAACACTCAGTGCTGAAAAAGTTGTTCTAGAGGTACTTTGTTGTAATAGAACAGAATGTCAACTTAGCATTAAAATAAGTAGATAAATAAACAAATGAATAATCATTGAAATCAAATATGTTCCTAAAGCATAATGTAGACAATTTATTTTATATACCAAACAGTTGCTAGATATATGGAAAAGAAACATAGATTGCTGCCACAGCCATGAATAAGACATAAAGTAAATGAAATATCATAAAAATGGAAGCAACATCCAGAGTTCAACAGAAATGCTTTTTACTTACTGTGCTGTGTACGGGAAATTTGCTTATAAATCACTATAGTATCTACTGCTGCATTTACTCCAATCACTCTTCTAAAAAAAGTATCAGCAGCTACCAAGGCCAAAGTTTTAATATAACACATTCTGCAGTCTTTATTTTTTAGACGAATAAGCAAAAAAGAAAATTTTATAAATAAGTTGGAACTATTCATGATGAAATTGAAAACATATGTGAAAAATAAAAAGACCAGCTTGCTATGACATGGAAATGAGTTTGGTAGTTTGTGGTTGAACCCACTTGGAGAAGCAAAAGTCATATCTGTTTAAGGCTAGATACCACTTTAGCAGGAAATAGTGGAAATGAAAGTCCCATATGTGCTTAGATTAATAAACAATTTCCAAATACTTTCATGTCTGGCATATTTAAGATATACTGGCAATGTACTTGCAGTATGTGAGATGCCCTAAGTGATGTCTTAGTACAACAAACAGAAAAAAGTTGTCAAATAATGCATTTTCCATCTAAAGTACTGGTGGCAAAATATTACAAGGGAACTTGCCTGAGCTTACGTCAGATGTGATTAAATAGAGAAATTGCATATTACACTAACTATGTTCGTACCACAGAATTTTATTTAGAGTTTGAGGCAATGACCATCTAATGTAACTGTGACTAGGAAATTAAAAGACAGTACCTTACCAAGACTATATTGTTTCAATTAAAAGTTTGGTTTCAATTAAAGCTTTAGTTAAATGTACTGTTACTGTGAACAGTAAAATATTTGCGGAGTGTGTTTCCTTTTATCTGTCTGTCTTTGACTATTTTCTATGCAGACAGATAGATTTTTAGTACCAAAAAAGGATTCATTCATATCTTGTGCACCCGTACGTGCTGTTGCTACCTTACTGAAAATTTGCTGCCTTTTTAGCAACCATAACACGAACTAAAAAGAAAAAAAAGTTTAATATTCAAATTCTAGGCAAAGATTTCTGCACTTGAAATATAAAAATATAAATAAATAAATAAATAAACACACATACATACACATACATATATATATGTATATATATGTACACCATACTAACTGTATCTGGAAGTAGCTGAGAGGTAATAAATGAGGACAAGTCATATCATTTTCAAGTTTTATTTTGGGGGTTTTGGGGTCTTTTTGTAACTATGAATCCATAATTATTCTATAAATAGAAAGCATCCCTTTTTGCATGTGAAAACAACCAGAGAACTGGTGTATTTACTTTAAAGTTTCTGTATAACTGAATACATTTGGATGTGTAGACAATTTATTATGTAATACTAAAGATCCTAGACATGGCTTATATCTGAATGATATAATAGAATTACTATAGAAATATTTGTACAAACAAGTTTTGGTGGGGGCATGAACTAACTCCTTGCCTTCTTCATCACAGTAGACACAGTCTTGCATTTCTACTCACACAGGATCACAGTTTGCTTTCTCATCACCATTACAATGTGCTCCATGCATATCTCAGCTGCCATGAATCTGTGGTTTCCTGCAGCTTGTCTGATTGCTTACCTGAATCAAGCAGGTTCAGAGCTGGGTATACCAAGAACTCTGGATTATATCACCACTTATAGTCCAAATCAAATAGCAAGTGCTCTCCTCTTCTGCGGTACCTTGAAAAACAGTTCAAGCCAATGGCAAAACTCCCATTGACTTTCAGGGAAAAAGATTAAACCTGATTACGTTTTAAATAGTGTTTCACTCTTGTAGTCAGCTCAAAAACACAGGGTGGGCTGAGGAATACATCAGACTGAAAACACATCCATTTGAACAGGGAGAAAAAAAAGAAGAAAATGTTATACAAAAGTCACTGTGGAATCTTTTCTTTAGTTAAAGATACATCTGTAACCAAATCAATGCTACACTAAATTATTGTTGCCGATAGGGGAGGTTAGCCTTGCTGCTTATGAGCAGAGAGGAAGCTCAGTACTGCACACGAAAACCTTCCTTTCCTCCCACACCCCCATCATTCAAGTGTTTTCTGATCTCTCAGGAAGCACCATGCTAAGAGAAAGCTGAATCAAGGATTTAACCCCACTATTGGCCTTTAATAGGTTGCTAAAATAATAAAGAATACTTTCAACATTCTAAATATCTCCTATTTTAAAAGTTTTCTCACTATTTTATTATTATTATTATCATATAATAATAATATGTTATTATATATAATATATATCATTATTGTTATTATTAATTATCAAGACACGAGGTAGAACTCCAGGATGCTGATCTCAGTTATAGAGCCCTAAATACATCCATGCAGGGAAAAAAACAAAACCCAGGCTCGGGGTATCAGTTATGACTGCTCATCAGAGCAGTTCCATTGAGTATCCCAGGGCCGATGTCATTATTACAAGGTGCACAAGCATCATTATTTCAGCAGCATTATAGGTTTACTTCTTGTACATGGCATTGATCAGGCCTAGGGTAACAGAGGCACCATGGCTTGTTTCTTTGTTCTTTCAGACAGTAGAAGACAGGCGTGAACAAATGAACTATGCCTGGAAAAGACAGAAGAAAAGGCAAACCTACCTCTGACCAGGCTTGTCAGTTCTAGTCTTGTATCTCTCCGGTGTATCTCAGTATATCTGATGAAGAATTTGAACCTCATGTATGGATTTTACTTATTTTTAAATTAGATTACTTTTAACATTGTTTCTAAATGAAAAACTTACCTGGTGCAAACTGCCCACTCCCTTGACTCTAATAAAAATATGTATTAGATGAATACCTATTTTTTTTAGAAAAAGATACTTCTGTCATATTTTTAAAAAGGATACATTTATAAAGGAGGAAAATTGTGTTGTAAAATTCATTAGATGTAAACATGAAGAGAGAAAGCATTTGGAGAAAACGAGTGTCATATTTGTTGTTTGTTCTCCTCTCCTTCTTTTGACTTTCCATTTAAAAGTTGATTTTTTGTCCTTCTGTGAAATGTAATACAGAGCTAAAGTTGCTGATAATATTTTCTTTCAAAATGTACTTTGAAATTCTATCGCTTCTTAGAAGTTGTGTTTCCCTTTTGTTGAATTTGTGTGTTACAGTCCTTACCTTAAGTTCCTTTGTTCACCGTTTTCAAATCACCCATATGATCATCAGTGAATGTGAGAAGCTCAAAAAGCTGTGTTAAATAGCGTGGTTATGAGCAAGGCCAGTGTAATGTTGCCTGGATGGTAATACCTTGTGTCTTGTCATAAAAACAGAAGTTATAAAATGATAAATTCCTGAATGGAAGCCAGAAGAACATGAAAAGAAAAATATGCTTGATTTAATAAACAGATAAATTACTATGGAGATAATATTTCCAGGAAAGAACTTGGCCAAAATTATATCAGGTAAAGGCCTTTTGTCCTTTTTTTGGTGTGTTCTTCAAAAAGGGGAAAAATTTATTTCCTTAAATTCTTTGTAACAATGTGAAAAAGCAGTTGGCCTTTGAAATATTTCTAGCACATAGGGCATATTTTCATACACTGTAAAGAAATGGAAGGCCCATCAGGGAAATATACTTACATGCACAGAGTAACCTTTACCTGGACAAATGCTTGCTTGACTTCAGAGGACTCTAATATACAATCAGGCATCGCAGGTCTGGAATATTAATTTCAGTAGATTTGTTTCTCTTAATAAGGCTACTTTAATTGAGCAAAGGTTGCAGAATCAGAGGGAACATCTTAGCACACACTTAATAACAGCTTACACGCATAAGAGTGGATCTTAAACTTCTTTCAAAACCCCAGGAGTACTCTTATTAACTGCAGAGTCTTTTCCCTCCGAGCTTGCTTTGATGTACCCAGACGTTCTAGGAGCATCAACTAGTTCAAGTTTCCGTGGCATTTTTGAAGGGGTTGTATCAAGAATCAAACTGCGTTTTATGAAAGTGTCCTTGTATGGTGGCATTACTATGTATGCTTTTTGCCTTGTTTAATTGAAACGAAAATAAAAGCTGAGTAAAATGCTCCAAATGACCATTACAGGAAGGTCCCTGGTGCAAGACACATTTTTCTCTGGTTTTTACAGCATGTTGCATCTAGGTAGTGCTTAGCACATAAATGATATGTGGAAAACATATATGACTTCTCTTTCATCCCTTTAAGTCTATGGGAGATTTTATGTATATATGTATATATGTGTATGTGTATATATATATGCATATGCACGTGTGTGTGTGTGTGTGTATCTATCTATATATATATATATAAACATGAATCAAGTTTGCATCAGGCCCATCTGGTTCTAGACATGAAAGAATCTTTCAAGCAGGATTTTTTTTTTTTGTCTTTTCTCTATTTGAGGGGTCTGTCACTGAGTTTTGAAGCTCTTACCAGACAGCTTCTAAGAAAAGGATAAGGATCCTCTGCTCCCTTGTAAATTACTTAAGAGTGGGTGGACAGTGTATTTTATTTGCCTCTTGTTTAAACCACAGCTGAACGAATGCCTCCTTCAAACAGCCTACGCAAAGAAAGGAGCTTTAGGGGGATTTCCAAGTGACAAGCACCGTTACTAATAAATTGTCTCAGAATGTAAAAATGTGACCCTCTCAGGTGGTTCAGCCACACTGTTTGCAAACTGTGACAAAGTATCAGATTGCTGCCTTTTTGCGAAGCACTCACCGTGGAACAATACCGGGCCGCGACTTCTCGCTCCGGCTCTGGTTGTGCAGCCTGTAATTAAGGATTCGGGCGAGCATGAATGGCAAAGAATGCCACTGTGCAATTGGCTGTAACCAATGCGACCTGATCCTGTACCTCAAAAAAAGGAGAAAAAAAAAAGGAGAAAAAAAAAAAAGGAAAAATGACCTCTTGTACCCTCTTCCGTGATCCATATATGTAGTTAGCACGGACTCCCCTGCCAGGCTTTTCATCGCTGTGCTTTTAAAACCATTAGCTTGCTTTGTAGTCTTAGCAAGACATACATTTTTGAGCTATCAAAAATGAAATCTTAGAAGATACCTTTCAACATATGCCAGGCACTGTTAAAAAAGGCCATTAAGGTTCTCTAAAGAAGGAGGGGAAAAAAACTTAGGGTGAAATGGGGCAGACGTTTTGTAGAATATGGAAAGTTAGGAAGAAACTAATATAGAATAAAGGGACACAGAAAAACATGACTGGATAAATACAGAGGGGAGAATGTGGATAGGCTTTAGCTTTTATAGGATTCTTTTCCTCCCCTTTCCTCCTTTTTTTGTCTTTTTTGGTAGATTGTAGGTCACTTGATTCCATTTTTTCTCCCAAAAACTTACTCCTGATATTGCTTTCTTTAATAAAAAACATGAACATATTACGAAAGGGTTGTCTGGAATAATCCAGCTGTTGTGTGCTGTCATAGGAGAAAACATATGACTGAAAAGAATGCATATCTCAATTTATTTTAGGGAAAAAAAAAGAGTTATGATTTTTTCCAGTCCAAGTTTTACATGGCATTTGAATTGCACTATGTGGAGCAGATTCAGCTTTGCCTTCCATCTCCCAGATTTCCTCATTACAAGGAGAGATGTGCCAAGACTCTTTACCTGAATCTAGATTCAGCTCCGAGTCTAAACTTACTCTAGACTCAGTGCTTTTATGGTTCACATTGATTATGAAAAGGGTCTTTTTTACTGCAGACCCAGATATGGATTTGTTCTAGACATGTGTTTTGTTATGACCAAAGCTGGCTCTGTGTGAACTGCATGAGTCAGAGCTCTTCTACTCTCAGAGAGCCAGATACTAGGGCTTGCTGATTTCAGTGAAAAACCAGTGGGCAGATTTTAGTGTTTAACGTCTTGCTTGGACTCAGGAGTGGCAGAGATCAAGTTCATTTTGCAGCAGAAGGGAACCACTTGCGGATGTCTGGGACACGCTGAATCAGAGTGGGGAGAACATAAACCTTTATTTTTCTCTTTTTATGGTAAACATATGGGAAGTGTGGAGGAGGAAAGTCTCCTCATGATACAGATGAGTGTCTTAGAGTAATCGACAACAAAAATCCTGTAAGAAGTAAGTAGCTGTTTTAGCTGAAAGAAGCACAAGCACTGAGTACAGTTGGAAGCACCAGCAAAGCCTTAAACAGGTTCATCCTACTCTATATAATGGTTGTAGGAAAAAACCCATAAAGAATACTTTGATTTCACCTTTCTGGCCTTATTTTCTCTGTGGCTTTTCTTTCTTTTCTTTTCTTTTCTTTTCTTTTCTTTTCTTTTCTTTTCTTTTCTTTTCTTTTCTTTTCTTTTCTTTTCTTTTCTTTTCTTTTCTTTTCTTTTCTTTTCTTTCCTTTCCTTTCCTTTCCTTTCCTTTCCTTTCCTTTCCTTTCCTTTCCTTTCCTTTCCTTTCCTTTATTTTTTCCAGTCATACACTGTTACTGGAAAACACAATAAAACGGAAAACAGTTCTTTCTCTTCTGCCTGTTTTGAACAGATACCTCCTTATACTTTTACGTTCCTCACTCTCTGATGGTATTTGGTTTACCTCTGTACTTTGCATGGACCTGGACTTAAATGCTCTCTGCAAGAGGAACACTTGAGGCTTGGGGATCCTGATCCCTGGTCTCCTCCAGACTGTTTTTCCTGCAGGATAAGTCCACAAAGAGAAAGGGTTTCCCAATGGCAAGTGGTGACAATTCCCACCTCCCCTTCCCAACATTGTTTAAGAATGGGCCGTTGGCCATTCTGTGATGGTACACTTGGTCTTACATTTAAACTAGGATCCATCACTGTATGCGTGGAATCTGTGCTTCCACCCATGTCTTCACCATGAGGTTCCTGTGAACACATTTACACTGATCTTCCTAATCAGTACTTTACATTGAGTCAGCAGTCGGTTCAGTATTGCACAAATTGTACATATAGGTGGCATCTGTACAAGTTAAACTGCCAGTCTACTATAAAACTGCCAGTGGGATTAAATTTATTCCTTATGATTTACACGCATCTAGTCTATATTCAAATGTATTACAAAACTTCCAGAATATCCAAGTCGTAGGGCTATTCTTCTAATTGAGGACACACAGGCTTTTTACTCTAAGAGATGAAATGGATGACTAGAGCCTATACTTCTACAAGGTACATTGGCAACTGTCAGCGTGATAGACCTTTGTGCACTTTCAATTCGTGGTGCAAAGTATAGAAAAGAGCAATGACCTATTCTAGATTTTTTTTAAAAAAAAGTGTTTTGGCAAAGAGAAACAGAAAGAGAAAGGGAACACGAAGGCAAACGGAAAGGGAGCAAGTCACCAAGGGTCACGCATCTGCAGTGGAGAGGAGAAATATCCTTCCTTCTCAGTTTGAAGCATGGGGTGCCTCTCATTTTGATGTGTTTCCCATTCTGGTCTTTGAAACTCTCTAAACTTGAGTGCACAATTTAAGTTGGTGTAAGTTCATCTAATGGATGAATCTAGACATGCGGACATCCTGGGTCCCTATCCCAAACTTGGGCATTTCACGTCAGTTCCCTTTGCCTTTGCTTCTCTTCTCTTTCTATTTATTGTCTATGTTGCTATTAAGGAAAGAGTTCTGACACAACAGTAGTGTTTATTATACTATGACCTCTCTTATTGAGGATTTCAATAGATTCCTTAGATAGATTTCTTTCCACAACAGTTTAATTTCTCTGTATGTAAGATAATAAAACTAGTTAAGTTAGAAGTTAGGGTAAGAGACCAGAATCACATCTCCATAAACCAAAACATTTTATGTTTCTTGGAAAGAGAGAGGAAGAAAGGAGAAAGAGAAAGGAGACAGGAGAAAGACACTGTCCACCAAACACCTGTACATCACATCTTCCGTGTGCAGAAATTATATTCCCCGGTTTAAAACATTTATTAACCTTAAAAATATGCAAAGTATCATGCTATACTGTTTGCATGTATTCGTTTCAGGTTCTACACAGCAGCAGAAAGCTGTAGGATACTCGTTCTGTGAAGGGTTGCTTTAGTAGTTATGAGTTCTGCTTAGCGTGGTTGAGCATGACCTGTCGTGAAAAAGTTGCCAATACTGTCAGAATGCTGTTATGTAGCCAAAATGTCAGAGCACTGATGAGTTTGGCCATGGTATTAGTTGTCCTCCCAGTTACAATGGTCTGTGAGATGAACTGCAAAATTATAATTGCTGCATGGGAAGTGCTGATGAGCAGTCCAGCTTCCTAATGAAACCTGCCTTCACAGAAAGCAGGCAAATAAGAGCACCTGGTTTACACAAGCCATGCGTCACAGCCCAGCTTGCTGAACTTGCTCAGTGAAGTGCATATAAAATTCTCCTTATAAAAATAACTTAAAATAGCTTGAAGAAAAAAAAATTAATTACCCGCCTGTGAAAAATCAAAGAAGATGCTTAAATACTCAGTGGCTTACTGACTGTTTAGAAAATGGAAATGTTACAGACCTTAGTTCAACATTATGCTTAACACTGAGCTCAAATATAAGTACATGCTCAAACCTTGTTTTAATTCATTTTCACATAGCTCAGGGGTACTTAGATATGTGCCTAACTGTGCACTTAAATGCTTTGTTGAATGGGTGCCTTTGACATTTGTCACAGCCTGAGATGCTGAATAATGCTATGATTTGCAGTTCTATTTCTAAATGTAACCTCCTATTGAGCATTCGTTATGCTCAATAGCAGTAATAAAAAGCACTTCTTGCAAGGGAGGTGTATGCTTTGTTTGCAGCGTACATTTGATTTTTTTTTACTGCTTTTAAGATTCACAGCTTTAATTAAGACTCTTAACAAAGTTCTCCAATTCCATTTTGCAATTTGTACAAGCTTTATTTCAGAAAAAATAAAAAGATGGTAGCACGTCTTATTTTCCAGGATGCAGAAGTGATGTTATCTGCTAAGAATGTAAGATAACAGGAGGCACTAAGGAAATAGCGTTGAAAGTGCCATGCAAAGAAAGCCCTATAATTCTTCAGCCTAGCTGCAATGAACAGTGTTTGTGTAAATAACAAGTTGTTGTTGTTGTTGTTGTTGTTTGTTGTTGTTGTTGTTGTTGTTGTTTGTTGTTGTTGTTGTTGTTGTTGTTGTTCTCATAGAATGTTTCAATGCAAACTGAAAGTTAATTGAGTTTTTCTGGCAATGAAAAAAAATCTAAACTCAGAATTGCTTATACTGGAACTTCAGCTGTTAAAATTGAAAAATCCCAAAAGCTGATTTATAGCTGAAGTTTTTTTTGTTTAATTTTGTTCTGTTCAGTTTTGGTTTTAACCCTCGCAGCTCTCCTGTGAAAGTCCCAGTCAGTGTTTTATGTGCATTCTGAACACCAGCTTTGTAGCTAATGAAGTTCCTTTGGAAAATTGGTGCTAAAACCATGTAGAGTTTAACAGCGAGCAGGTGTTTTTCTTCCTTAGCTGCACACCAAATTGAGCAGGTGCCCTGTATGCAGTTCGCACCGTAGCTGCTGCCGGGGGTCTAGCACAGCCCTTGCACAGAGCAGCAGCACAGGCCTGTGCTGCGCACTGGTAATCCCAATTTTCATTTCCATAAAACGCTTGGATTCTGCAGGGGACAACATCTAGCAACATCTAAGCAACATCACACACAATCCTCTCTTCTGTTCTCTTTCCAGAAAGTGTGCTACTTACACGTTACATAAATAGACTATAAATATCCTATCAATGAGATTTAAACACCCTTGGGGATTTGAAGCTAAGCTCTCTGTGTCTGAGTAGCTTTTTTTTGGTCTTTGGCTGCACAGGAGGGTGCAGTCGATGCCTGAGATTCTAGGAGATTCAGTATTAGCATATTGAGGACCTGAGTGAGGAAGATACATGTGTTTATATTAACAAATCCAGCATCAGGAATTATATGTTGCATCCAAAATGCAAGGCTGTTACCATATCTTCAGGCTCTTTTACTTTTTGTGGAAAAAAGCACATTTGAAACATACTTTCTAGATACAACTTTGAATATTCCCCGTGACATCAGTGGGAACAATATCAAGCCCTCAAAGACAATCCCTTTAGCTTTCTTAAAACGTCTAAATCCAGAGGAGCTTAACATGGTGGGTAGATGTTTTCAGAGGACTTTTAAGACACAGTGCTCATTTAAGACTAATCCCAGCTGTCACCTGAAAAACTTCCTAAAGTGGCCAGGCGTTAGCGGCTGCTTGCATATTTTGCACACGTGCAAAGTTCTGTTTGTCATTATTCTTAGTTTAGTCTCACACGAAAAGAAACCTCGTGAACGGATACAAAAACCCTGTGTATTAGCATAAGCATAATCATGCTCTCTCAATTATCGTGGTGCGCATAGGAAAACTGTTGAGCTATGCGACGTATGGCTGTTAAAATTCATTTAAATGGGTTGTTTCCACTGTGCACAGGTGGTAAACTTATCTCACATGTTTTTTGTATAAAAAGCCTGAAATAAGTGAACACTGGCAAACAGAATCTAATAGTGTCATTAAAATGATGGTAAACATGCCTGTTGTGGCAGATGTGTGCTTTCTTTCTGTTGATACACATTCGGATTGTTGGTTAAGATCAAACAAACGCAGACTTTTAGTATGTCAGAAAATGTCTGCGTTCTAACAGGTTCTGTTTGTAAAGAGATCTGTTTCCTGAAGAGCCGGGATAGCTATAAAATAGCCAGACTGCCTGATCAGATCCGATGTCTACTCTTGTTTTCTTTGATTAGAGCTCCATCCGCTATGCTCTCCGCCAGCTACAGTTTCAGCGGGACAAGAGAGCGTGTGTTGCATCATTCTGGTGTTCGGGAACATTTCAGCAGCGTAATAAATGTAGAGAAATATACAAAACTGCGAGCCAGGAAGCTGCAAGCTTTTTCTTCTTTCTAAAAACGTTGCCCTCCATTTAACTGTAATTGCTGGCCTTCCAGTGCTTATTTACTCTACTGCGCAAGGTAACACAGGCACGGCTGTTGTTATCCACCAGAGGATAGGATGAATTTAAACGCGTTTCCTCGGAGCCAGATTCTGCAGCGTAACAGAAAAGTTGATGGACAGCTGGGAAGGGAGCAGAGGCACGTGCTTCCCTTCTGCTCGGGGCAGGACGCAGGCAGCGTGTGCTGTGCTCCACAGCTACTTACAGAGCAGCTTTGCAGCTCTGCTCAACCTGCCTCCCAGCAGAGTCCTCTGGAGTCTGCAGTAAGGCTCCTGGGGAAAGAAGCCAGAGGATTTGCAACCATCTGTCTATCCCCTCCCCTGGGAAAAAGTCTGTTTAGTAGTTATATCTCCCAGAGGAGGGATTCCTGCCCAGTATTTTTTCAGGCAACGCCCTGTGCGAAAGAGGATTGGCTTTGCCATGCAGACTTTAAGCTTCTGTTTATTCAGAATAATGCCCAGAATCCTTAAATGTTAGCGGTTTCACTCATACCAAATCCTAGTATTTAGATTTTATAATTGTAAAATTAATGTAGCCCATTTTAGTAAGCCAAGAAACATTATCGTAGCCAAATCTCTCTCCTAGAAGCTGGCTAACTGTTTTCATCTTTACTCAAGTGCAGAAGAAAGTCAGATCCCCACTCTGTACGAGTGTGCGTAAATCTGCAGGCACGGATGGTGTTATGCCAATACATCAGCAGAGAGCCAATCTACAAAGCGCTACGGCCACGTGTCTCGCAAATTACGCTCTTCTGTGTTGGGAACGTACTGAATGTTAGATTTGGGGGCTGAATCTCTTGTCATCCACACCAGCAGAAGTCAAGCACAGCCTCTTTAAAGTTGGTGGAATTACCTAGGTGTAACGCTGGTGCAAAGGACAGCAAAATCCATTCCACACAGCACAATGCATCTTTAGAAACGGTGAAAGACATACAATGTCCCTTTCTTTTTAAAACACACAAAGCCCTTTACCTAAAAGTGCATCAAAGTCTTTGACTTCCTGACTTCTTTCTGTGCTGTCAAACCGCCTGAAAATAGGTTGCCTGTGGTGTTATTAGATTACTGTATTTGGACTTGAGACATGATACATAAGCAACTAGTATCAGCACAATATCTCTATCCAACTCACTTAGCTAATTAAAGCACCCCCCATGTTCCCCGAAGCAGCTGAAACACAGAAGGTTACACAAGGAAAGCTTTCTTAGCTCCTTGTGAACTGCAGTGGCTGAATCAAACCCTTTATTCAAGCGCACCAACAGAGTGGATGCAGAATAATGTCAATGGAATTATTTTGTACATAAGTTGATCCGAAAGAAAGAGTGGCTTTTTATAGCGATTCCCTCTTTCTCACTTTCAAAAAACAAGCCATGGGAAAAAATAGCCTCCCATAAATTTAGAATGAAAACATTTGCAGTCACTTGTGGCTTTTGTGTTTCTCTGTTTACAACCAAAATTACTGAAAAAAAAAAAATGTGGTGCACCTCTATATTTAGAAAATTGTTCTGGTGGAGACAGAGTTAATAAAGCTCTCGGTACACCTTGGTGTTCAAATAGCCTTCTTGATTGATGATGAAGGGAGTAAAGCTGCACTGTGGGTCAGAGCCCAGCGGGGCCCCGTGCAGAAGACACATTGCATAGTTTCTTGAGTAAGTGGAGATAACTTCTACTCTGGAGCATTCAAGCATCCTAGATCTCCCCAGGAACATGAAGAGGATTTATCATAATGGAGGTAAAGTCAGAGGTGGCTTTGTACTAATCTTAGCTTGGCTTTTAGCCTTTTCTTTTTTTTTTTTCTTTTTTTTTTTGCTGTTTTTTTAAATGAGACACAATCAGCGATTTAAAGAAACAAATATTTGAAGATATTGATTTGAAGCACCCACCATAGTGCTAAGCCTTTTAAAAGGCATATTCTGTAAATTAATACTCTCTCAAGCTACTGAAGCTTATTTTTGTTTTAAGATTAACTGAGATTGCAGATGCAATGTAGTACAATGTTTTAAGTAATACATGTTAATTAACTTTACAGAAGACATCGTAGCTAGAGGTGCTAAAACTGCCTGATTTAACCCATTTAATTTAACAATTTAAGTTTATAAACTGAATCAGGTTTATGCTTCTCAGTTGCTGGATAAATTTGCTGGAGACTCTTTTCTAAGCAGCAGTACGAATAGTTTGCCTGATCAGGGAAGGTTTGGTAGTGGTTTGATGATCAGGCAGCTCCATGCCTGATTTTTGTCTGGAGGGGGCTGCCTGCTCCACTAGCCCTGACCCCGTCACAGCTGCGGTCACCCCGTGGTGCTCTGTGGCCTGAAGGGAGCTTCAGAGCAGCGCATTAGTGTAGTAACCGCCACTCAAGTGTCTTCTAGGAAGAAGAAATAGGTATTTGAGATGGCTGACATCCACTCAAACGGCCTAACTGCTAAGCTACAGAGGGAGGGCCGCTTGCCTTAACTGGAAAACTGAAGCATGGGCTTAATTTGTGGCTTGATTTTGGGGGCTTCTCACCAAGAATACGGGAGCTGCAAGTGGGATCTCCCAAGGGGCAGCACTGGGCTCCCGTCCCCACTTCCTTACACTGCTTCTGTTTTTTCAGCCAATGGCACTATAAGAGAAAAACAAAGAAATATTTGTAAACAGGTGCACCCACGAATCTCTTTGCCGCTGTGTGCTCTGGCTACACGTCCCAGGCATTAGACTTGCAGTGCTTCAGACCTTGTGTGATTGGGCCGCGTGGTGACTGAACATCGCAAGGAGGGTACGGCAGCCCGTGCTCTCTTGTTGCCCAGAACAGCTCGGCAACCACTGTCCTGGAGACAGATTTTAAACTTTAGGGTGAAGAAGGATTGCATGCAGGTTTCCCAAACTGAAAATCGGAGGGCTAACCACGAGGCTGTTACCGCGAGACAACCTCTACCTTCGCCTGCTCAGCTCCATGTTGCTCACAGTGTGCTCTTAGCGGTGGTCACGATCCTTTGAGGGTTAGGTACAGCAAGACCAAACTTCTGAGTCTTCGACAGCTTTGGGCAGGAAACTCACAACTGTCCAGCTATAACTGCAGCTCAAACAACTGATGTTATTTCTGGGAATATATTAACAGAAAATAAACTTATTTTGGCTAGTAAACAGGTTCCTGAACAGGCTAACCGAGACTTTCTTGGAGAAAAAGCAATAAAAAAAAAAGTATTTTAGAAATTAAACCATATTTGAACCTTACTTCTATACTGATGTTTCTCAGATCCTTTACATGTCATATGGAAGAAGCTGTTCTTCCCCAGCTCAGAAAGGTCTTCTAAGACTAAGTAAATTAAAACGCAGTCAAGTGCTACAGTATTACAGTAATACGGTTGATATGAGTACTCTCACTGGAGCTTACGCTTAAACATTAACATCGCATTTCAAGAAAGAAGCCAAAGTTACACTAAGAAAAACACTCTTTGAAGAATTGTCATTGAATAGGCTAGATTATAGTTTCATGTCAGTGATATTTGTGCAGTGTCTTTAAACTTTTTAGAAGCAATTAGCATTAAGTATAAACAATGGATTGTAAATTTGGAAAGTTAATTTGACTTTTTTTTCTTTTTTTTTCCTTTTTTTGTATGATGCTAGGCAAGATAGCAACAGGGGAAAAAGAATGTCTCTAATGAAATAATCAGGAAATAATTTACGTGGTTATGGATTTGTAGCAAGGCAAGAAATGTTAGCATTTTTTTCTCAGTCTTTTCCTGAAAAAGTGCCCAAACGCAGACTTCAATGAATATTACCAATTGTATTTTTGAAGAGATTGCATAAATTTCTACACAGTTTTATGTTTGAATGAGTATGGAATATGCTCTCACTCAAGGATTATCAAAACAGTGAAGATTTGACACGCTATCAGTGGGGTAGATATTACCCATACGAGTAGTACCATTCTGTGGCTGCAAGATTTTACGCCTTTATTTGTTTTAAGGATCCACTCATGAAAGAAAAATAGCGTGTCAAAGATCTACTCTTAAATTCAATTTTATGTGGCATTGTTTTCTTTTATGGAAGCAAATGTTTACTTGGTGCAGTCTTTGGAATTGTGCTCTGTTTCTTTAACAGAGCACTTGCTCCCTGTGCATGCCAAAAAAAGTCTCTTGGAATAGCTCTGCAGGGACTCATTTAAAATGACTTTTATCAGGGATTTACTTTTCTAGATGCATGTTATTTTATTACTTTTTGCCTGGCCTAATAAATATTTATGGTGTGATCCTGTCTTCCATATTATCATTTTCACTAGTGCTGTTTGGAAGAGATGAAATTCTGCATAGTTTGGCAATGTGAAAAGAACTACAAAAGTAAAACAGGCATAAAAAAACGCTGGGTTTGTGGAAGGCATGCTGAGCACTAATGTGCCAATACGGGTAAAGAATCAGAGTCCTAAACAGACCAATTCTTTTCCTTATGGTCACTGTCATTGAAAACTCTTCTTTTAACTTGGGTAAGAGTCTATTTTCTTTGTACTGGTTTAAAAGTGCTGCTTATTTTAGAATTTTCCTCATTAAAAAAATAGCTTTTTCAGTTTTGTCCTAAGAAACTGAACTTCGCAAGCTGGATTTTCATTACTGCTTTATTTGCATGACTGGAAGGCTGTTAAGAGGGAGAAATTGTTCGAACAATAAACATCTTCTCCAGAGGTGTAAACAGTACTTATGCAGTTATGTTTTTGCATTTTATGACCAGGAAGTTTAGAACCTGTAATGTGAAAATGTAACACCCTTTGCATGTAGATTGTATCTTTCAAGTCAGAGGTGTAATTTAGGACTCAACATTGAGCTCTGTTTTGGCAGGAGTATTAAGGAAACTCTAAAATACTTCAGGACGTTCAATAGTATCAGATAGTGGTAGTCAATGAACTTTCAAAGAAGGGAAAGCTTTGTAGATAATCTTCTTCGAACTTTTTTTTCCCCCTCCATAACCAGTGTGCAAACGCAGAACCTTTTCTGGCCCCATTAATATAGTGAGACTTAGCTTAATGCTTTGCTCTTTTAAAACGGCACAGTTAAAAATTTATACTGGTCAGTGGAGCAGTATCCTATGGCTGGATAACTTCAAGTCAGCTACTTACTATCTGAGAATGACCCGGACTTTACAACTGGGATATAATAAGTGAAAAACATTTTGCCACGCATCGGATGTGTACAATTACATTCCAAATGAAATTCATTTAAATAAATAACAACATTGCTTATGACAAGATATCATCTTGAAAATAAATCATAGGGTTATATATTTTCCTTTCTGATACCCACATTCAGTATCCAGGTCATCCTTAGATTTTTTTCCAATAGGTAGAAATGATTAGATGAAACGTGATTTTCATTCAAAGTCAGACAGACTTCCGCAAAAGCACGTGGTCTTATTAGGAATCATGATTGCATGATTGTGTTTAAATATTGACATTAGAGTAAGGGCAAAGTGAGGTCAGACTGAGCTGGATGCTCTACAAACATGATGGCACAGAGGGCTTGCAGTCAGACAGTGGTAAATAAATGAAAGGTCATTATGTCCCTTCATAAAGTTTTTTTTTTTTTTTCTTAATAGGAGGGGATGAAGTAAGCAAGAACCCACTTAACCTTTAAGCTTCATGTCATCTTCCTTTTCTTCTAAATGCTTCTGTCTCTTCACCTGATGTTATGATTGAAATCTTCTAGCTAGCATCCCTCAGGAAGAAATGTAAATGAGAAAGAAAGTGTCTTCACAGGCAAAAGGGAATCTCTGCAGCTTATGGACTGTGGGTCTTTGTGGTCCTTGTAACGTTATGGAAGCAAATGTAGATTATTTTAGAAAGTTACTAGTCTGAATACCTCTCAGTCCTATGAAAAGGAGAATTTACCCTTTTTGGGAAGCCTCCCATGTAGGAGCAGCATAGTATATAGAATGTGAGCAGATGTAATGCAAGCTCTTAGTGTTATGGTAGTGCATGCTTAGTAAATCTAAATTTTCTGGGAAACGGCACTGGGTACCATGCAAAAATGCAAAGGGGTTAGACACAGGCAACGCCTTTCGGTGTGCACAGTGTCCTGTATTTTTCCTACAGGTTTAACTCCCTCTCTGCACTCCCACTGCCAAATATTGCACAGCATCATCTAGTATAGTGTCTTGCTAACACATGCTGGGTAACAGAGACAATGACTTATGGAGGACACAGAAGGAGAATTAAGAAGAATCTTCTTTGCTGATGCATATAGTATGTGGACCTGACTTTTCAGAAGCAATGACCTCAGCCTCATTCCTCAACACTTCCCTTCTTTACAGTCCAAGCATTTGAGTCAAAATTGCCAGGACTTAAATGCCAAACTAATCTAATTTAGGACTTTTAGCAATAGCTTGAGTCATGCTCTGAATGCTCTGTCTTGCTTCATTTAATTAAAAAAACAACACAAGGCAAAAATAATAAAAAATTTGAAGCTGCCAGAGCTCTGTAGTCTGCTTGTTATCCAAGTACGATTTGTTTACCAACTTTATTCTTTTCGCAGAGTACGGTTAAGCCTTTCTCCCTAACTTATTTGCAATATCATCACCTCAGTCGAGCTAAAACTTGCAAGCTCTGCCTTTCCTCCAGCCAAAAGGGCAAATATTAACTACTAATATTCCACTTTTCCCAATGCCCAGCTACGTTTTCAGCCCGATATTTTATATGTTTAAATAATTCCTTTGGTATTCTTAATACACCAGCATGACATTACAAAGCCTGGATACTGGTATATGCATTTGCATGGCAGAATTATCGAAGGAATACGAAGATGAAAACAAAGGTAAACAATCTAGTATATTTTGTAGACTCTCTTATCCTCTGAGTAAAATAAAATCTCTTGCATAGGTAAGATATTATTAGAAATTAATTTGAACCTCCTTAGTTAAGTAATATTCTTAGTTACTTCTTTTTTTTTTCTGATCCCTTATTGTACGGGCCACTAAACCATCAATATCAGATGCAGAGTAAGGAGGAACTTCCTATTTAAAATTTCTTGTATGTCTGTCTACCAAAAAATTTCATACATCTGTTTCTAAATGTCTTCCACTGGCCAATGTCATGTATGGTATGTTGATGTAAGGCAGCATACTACTGTTAGTCCCCCTATAGAAGAACATATTACTCTAAGGAGCGAGTTCGGCACTTGAATGCACACACACGTCACATACACACACGCACATTTGTAAGGTGCAGATTCTGTAAACTTTCAGACTTAGGTGTTTGAGCACTATTTTGTGTATCTCCTTTGAAAGAATAATTCTAATCAACTTTAATTTGTCTCACTTCTCATCATAATATTTTAATCCATTCTGTACATTTGTATAACCACAGCCTTAAATGCCCTGGATGTTTGGAGCTGATCATGCAGGCTTAAGACATTAAGTTAAAAATTATCGAAGAACTAAAGCACACTGGTGTTTGGAGCTTGGTGAGATCACTCTTCTCACTATTTTCTGCACAAAAAAGATTCTCTGGGATTCACTGGACCTAATTTTAAATGTGTGCAACGTGTGCATACACATTTTAGCTAGTTTCAAGTCTTTTTATGTTTTCAGACAAGAAGACTAAACACAGAGAGTGATTCATCTGAATTATTTTAAATATATTAGTTACCAAAAGAAGTCTCACACCCTACAAGTTTCTATTTCTCTTCATTGACAGTAAAGGGAACCTAGAGATGACCAGCTCAAAAATGAATAATCTACATTATAGGAGGAATCTTACCCAAGAATGTCTAAAGTCTAGGTTGAGCTCCCTTATCAGTCAGGAATATCATGCTGATTACACAAACCTACGTTTGTATCTAATCTATCAGCTACTGAAACCTGGTGGCATATTTTGAATATGGAAAGACATCCAAGAAGGCATAATTGCCTATACTTGTACTTCTTGTGTAGAGAATCCAGGATTTTCAGAAGATGATGCTATTTGATTACAGGATTATTAGAATATACTCTTCATCTTCTAAACCAGTTTTAGGCAATTTTTGACTACCAGGGAGCTAAAGAGATCATTTAGATCAAGTTCTGTTTTTTCTAGGCTTGCCACCACAGAGTAAGGACTGAGTTGCACCAGTGTGGCAGCAATGACATCGGCATCTCCCGTCTCTGCAATGGGCTTTGAATATGTTTCAGAAGAGATATTTAGCTGGGTGGACAGAGCTCACTGCCCATACAGCTGTTCCCCATCTCCTCTGGGGAAAAGGCAGTTGGCCAGATATTTTATGCACACACTTTGAAGTAGCTTTACCACTGCTATTGGTATATATACTATAATTTGATTTAAACAATTTGTTCTTGCAGAGGGAACTGCAGCCAAATCTTATGGAATTCAGGGAAAACAAGACAAAGCCATCATTTTCCATTTGTTATAGCATGGAATGAACTTGGATGCCCTCATACTTTAGCAAAGCTCTGATGCATCCATGAGCTGAATTTATGACAAACCTAAATTCTGTTAAAAACAACATAACTACACGGCTAAAAACTCCCAGCTTTGGGGAAAATATGGATTTGATAATGAACTTTGCAACGTAGGGTCATCTTACTAAAAGCCAGGTCTTAGTTTACACTGGTCATGGTTGCTAAAGCTCTATGCTCCCTACAAAAGAGGAAAAGAAATCTCAAAACCAGTAAATGTTGGGATAAATGATGTTGTTTAATTTCCGTCACCCACAGATGCTTCCTGCGTTAAATAACAGGTCTGAAATCTATTTTCATTTTTGTATGTCTTTGTGTGGCCCATTGGTAAGTCCAGTTTGACCCAGTTCCTAAAATCCATGGAATAGACAGAGATAAAAAGATTTCTTTTTTTATGTTTGAATACTAAGGAAGTATTTGACTAGGGAAGCCACAAAGTGGAGGCAAGTAAGTTAGAGGGCAGCCAGACACTAAATGTAAACATATGTGAAATATTAGAAAATATTACATAAACATGAAATGAACATTTCAATCTCTAACTTTGGTGCCACTGAGGTTTTCTCTGGACTCCAGAGATACATTCATGTATTACCTAGACACTTCTGCTGAGCCACAGCTCACAGAAAAAGTCATCACTATTGTTGATGTCTTCTTTGGACTTCTCAAAGTAAACGTATAATATTGTAACAAACTGAAAAAAAAGGGAGAAATAGGTATATGTTGCTAATGAACCAGACTAGTGGCTGGCCAGAAAAAAATATTTATTTGAGGACCTTTCCAAACAAAAAGTCCACAGCCTTCAAATCACTAACACCGCAGCTGCAGCTGCCTGGCTAATTGTCTCAATAATATCTAAATCATAAGCCCAGAGGGTTGCTCTACGGTCCTATTGGCCTCATCCTCAGTGATCAAAATCACGAGGGCTGGAAATAGTTCTGAAAGCAGAACTTTTATGAAGACCTTTGCTTTTTCTAGCTCTGGCCAGCTCACTGTTCACCGAGAAGTGTAAACACCAAAACCACCTCTTCCGGATAGACTCGTAAACAACTACAGCTCTAGACTAGACGCTGACCTCACCTACTATATCACTGTGCCACTTAAATATCTTCAAGCTATTGTCAGGTACCAATATTCTTTCTTTTCACTGCTATATTACTCTGACATAGTAATGTGCTCATTTATCTGAGCTATTGTAATTGGTGGACAGAGAGCAAAAATCTGAGCTCTGAGTCAAACGACCATTTGTGAATAATGCAAGTAGGCATTTGTCTTCTGTTTTTGTTTCTAAGCATGATTCCTCACTTTCATTCTACCTGTACTCCTATAAATATATTATGCCATTCATCTCGAGGCAGACAAGAGCCTTTTCAAAAACTGCGCAGTCTAAGCTGGTTTCAGTTATTGTCATAAAAAAAACTTTTGCTGGTGAGATTTCCTGCTCTTGCGATATCTCCCTGAAACGTGGAGCACATTCCAATAGTTTAGAAATAAGTCTTGGATTGCCAATAAAATGCAATCTAAATAATTCTTAACTATCCCCTAAATATTTGAGGGAAAACTAATAAATATTTAGGAATGTCAAATCCTTGGAAATAGAAACCTATTAATGAAGAATAATTTTCAAAGAATGCAAACTCTAAAAAACCAATCCTCTCTCTCTGCCTATCAGAGCGTTATGAACCCATGCTAATAATTTCTCTCCATTTCCAACTCTGTATGCAACTCTTTGACTGTTCAACAGTAAATATAAACTAGGCCCTTGTATTTCCTTGTAGATATTGTTGAAATCTGTGCACCACTACAAAAAAAATTTTTTCATTGTCTGCTCACATTCCAGTAAAAAGAAAAGCTGCAGATCTTGTACTAGTCCTCTAGTTATTTAGTAACTTCACTATCCCTAAAGGAAATGCACAAAGAATGCTACTATACTAATTCATGACATAGGTTTCCTGGATGGGTATGCTCAGTGTTTCTGAGTACTCATTTTTTTCATAAGACACTTCTCACCTGGAATTCACCTTCAGTCTCTGACCTAGCATTTCCAGTCCTCATCTGTATTTTGCACTCTAGTAGGTGACATTAAAATCTTTAAAAGTAATGTGTAGAACAATTGTGTTTTCAGTGTTAATCTGCTTTTAATGTAGTATTTGCTTTTAGCAGTCTGAAACAGTCTCCTTGGCTTGATTTCCTTTTAATCTAATGCATCTGGAGAAATGGTGAAAACTCCATTCATTTGCTCTGTGAATGGATGAAGCATTCCACGCTCATCATCTATGTATGTGCATTGGAGTAAATTTTATTAATTTCAGTTCAACGCTCTGGAAATTCCTAAGTTCTAAAATGCATTCAGCTGTTTGGATAGTGCTATTCCCTTCCAAGTTTGTAAAGCCCTTCTGCTCGCTCCAAAAGTACTGCCTCTATCTGCTTCTATATAGCACGTTTCTTCTTGGGCATCCTCTGAAATGGACTTTATTGCCAGCTTCATGACCCATCTCTTTCGTTTGTAGAAGATTCTTTATCTGTGTTAACCTTCTGCTGCAATCCAATGAACTGTGTTTTAGTTGCCCTTAACTTTCTCGATCTTACCTGCATGTTTCTTGGCTCCATCAGCTTAACAAAGTGCCATCATCTAGCGGTCACAGGGTATACTATTGCACACAGATACCCAGTCTTATAAGAAAGGAATAATTTATAACTGGCTTAGCTAAGGACTTGCTTCTCCAGCTGTTCAGTACACTGAAATTCCAAAACATTCATGGGAGTTTCTAAATAGCTAAAGAAGCTGATGCTAAAATAACCTGGGTAAAAATTACTGTTTTATTTAGCATGTGACTAGATATTTACTAGCTAATTCAGAATGCCAAATGACTTCTGAGGATGCATAGCTGGTGACACCCTTTATAATCAGGACTTGCCAATACATGACTAATGATATAGTACAAACTGCGCTTGTCTAATTTTTCAGCTGTGATAGTATTTTTCCACGTTGCTTTTTTTTTTCCTGTATTTATTTATTTTGTATTTGAAGTTCTTTGGGCAAACAGCTGTGCATAGCAGGATGCTGACCGCTTGGTTCTGGAGGAGTGATTTATAAAGGTATTGCACAAAGGAGCAAATCTTGAGACACATATTCAATTTTTACACAACTTGCTCTCAGACAGATTCTTACTACAGATGCTGCATACCATTTGAATGTTTAACTGAAAACATATCTATGAATTTTATGGTACTTCTTCATATAGAATATATCCCCAGTTACCACAAGGGTATTTAAATACTTATAAACACGAATAGCCCTATTGATTCCTATTTTATCTCATTGACTCCCCTTTACTCCTGTTTTTAAACAAGGGATTTCAGTGGGCATTTTCAGTGGGCAGTTAGACATGTTTAAATGTCTTCCTGATGTACAGCCTAATTCTGTCCGTGTTGTACAAATTGGATAGTTCATTTGATTGTTAATCCATAATAATTCTTCTGTGTAGACTGCCAACATATATATGTTGGAGATTAATCAGTAATTGTCATTTCTCTTCTCTAGTTCATAACCAAAATCGTTAGTGTCATCACTTTGGGATCATTTTCAAAGACATATTGCGCTAAACTTGGATGTTTAACTATCAGCACAGTGGCAGTTACTCATAAGTGTTGTCATAGTTTTGAAAGTTGCATTTTCACACATTACAGGAAAAAAATCTATGTTAAAAAATGACAAGACAGGGAAACAAAGTATAAAAAAAGAAAATAGAAAAAATGGTCACAGAATTTATGTTTATAAATACAATTCTCCTTTTTGCTATTTCTGTGTGGAAAAAGTAGCATGAGCATTCCTTGCATCCAGTATGCAGACCCTAATAAAATGAGCAAGTAAGCCAAGTGCTCCATGCTGCTAAACAGATTGCCTTGAGATGAAAGGTCTTGCAGGAAGATAGGTATTAGCTCATATATATATACTTCATATCCAAAGGGAGGTGCTGTATAGATGTACCAGTCTGAGCTTGGCTCCCCTTAAGCTGTCTTGACATCATGTTCCCAGCACTTCCAGATGCAGGATTCACTTTCACAAAACCAGATCAGACGCTTCTTCTCGAGGGACAGACATAACCAGATCCATAGGAGTGCAGGCTCTTCACTGTTTCCCATTGACTCAAAATACTGGGCGGTGCAGAGCCCATTTTCCGTTGCTCCTTGCCTGTGAGATGAAATTGGGCGCCCGTTTGTGAGCTCCATTTCCAGGACCTGGACTCACCTAGTCTGAGTCACTGTCACACTTATCAGGGCAGCACACACCTTTCTGCAAGTCTGCATCTGATTAAAGACAACCTAGGAAGTCTAGGAAGTAATCGGCAGAGAAGAGAGAGGGTTTTTTTTTGTTTTTTTTTTTTTTTTTGCTGTGGGTCAGGACTTTAAATTAGTTTTTTAACCACAATTAATTTCCTAATATATTGGGGAAGGGAAGGGTAGCGGCTTGGACTTTTGATTTTCTGTATTTAAATGGAAAATACCTCCTAGCTGTGTACATAGCTTGCTACTTCCTTGAATCTGTTTTATTCATTAATTTCAAAAAGAATTGTATTTCTTTTTCAGTGAAAGGTCAAAAGTAAAGTCAAAAACTGGGCTAAATAAAAGGAAATATTTGTATAGATTTCTCCTTATATGCTGCCTAATAAAGGGATACATAACTGTTGCTTACTTTCTTTGACACACGCCCCCTCCCCAGGAATTTTGAAAAAAATGTGTCCCATCAGAAATGTTATTTTTTATAACATTGCAGTGCTTCATTAAAGTTTCTGGCTTGTTCCTGAGTTTTTCCAATGTTTTTCTGGCTTTGATTTTCATTTGAATCATTTTTAACCATTTGAAACAGTCCTTTTCAAGCTGGCAAAATGATAATAATAATAATAATGATAGAAAGTATATGGGTATTTCACTGAAATGAAAGGCACTTTCCATCTCCCAAAACCTGTCTGTCAACACAGAAGAAATATGCAAAAAATGTGAGACAAACAAGCCATATGTTTTGCTTTTCATGCATCTGGCAAAAATGTGATTTCTTTTGCTATGTTTCTCCTGTGTTGAGAATTTATTTCACAAAACTGACATCATATATTTTCTCTTGATTCTTCCCTAGCCCTTCCAGTTGTCTAAATTTTCTATTTCACACCATGATTTTGATAGTGTCTTGATGCACTTTCTCTTATACTCGGAGCATCATCAAGTCTTGCTGGTCCGTGACACTGCTAAAATTGTAGGAGACTCTTTTATCCAGCAGAAAATGTAACTAGATCCAATGGCTGAAGAAATTAGTACCTTGAAGAACCTAGGTATAGCTCTTCATCATGTTGGATCTTTTAGGACATATTGCTGAAATATATGTACTAGCTCAAATGAAAACTATTTGTGTGCTGCAAAACCATTGGCTTCATTCTTCAGTTTATGATGCGAGACCTTAAATTGATTATTGATAGTGGTATCTTCTGGTCCTGAAATCTAATTAAAACATAGCTTCTCCAGCAGTCTCCCTGAAAAATCATATCATGCCTCAATCTTCTCTAGCTTGCCCCTTTCTAGTGTCCTCTTCTTTTTTGAAATATGGAAGTCACTTTTTGATTCAAGTATTATAGTAACAACTTCTAAACCCCCAATTACTTCTTTCGCACCTAAGGTATCACATTCACTCATTAGTTTTCAGTACTCAGATTCTATTCTGACATAATTTTTGTTTCATTCTGCTCTATTCCAGCTTTCTTCCCTAATATTTCTTTCATAGTCTTTTCCAAAATGCTTTTAAATTTTCTCCCATCTGGCTACATGTACTTCAACAATTTTTTTTCCAGTGTAAAAGCCATTCCATTATTTTAGCCTTAAAATATGTTCTTTCCTGATCGTCTTTAGCACAAACAAAACACCAAAGGAAAAGAAATGGCTAAAATAATCTCCTTATTCTTTGGAGATTAGTTTTCATATGGCCAATTAAGGGGATCTCTGCAAACTTTATATACTTCATTTGCAGATTGAATTCCTGGGACAAGAACATTTCATTTCTTGCAGCCTGGAGCTGCCCAGCATAAGGGATTATTCACTCCATTAAAATTAGTGGTAAAATATTATCTGAAGCCAAATTTTCAAGTAAATAATTCTTCTTACCCTTAATTGTCTGAACAGATTTCAAGACACATCATTAATTGCAAATATATAGTTTCGGGATTTAAAATGCAAATTAGTAATACTAGCTACAGTAACTCTGTATAGTAACTCTACATGCTAACTCTAGTTATAGTAGTTTCTTGGATTCAATAGCTGGTAAACTTTAGCAGTTAGCCATCATAATGCTAGTCTGCTCTTACAGACTTTTCCATCTATTTATTTCTTCTATTAATATCGGATGCTTGAAAAACATTTAGGTTAACTGCCATCGAGTTGAGCGGTTTTCCTTACCAGCAAAAGCCTCCAAGTACTTTATCAAAAAAAAAAAAAAAAGCTAAAATAATACTTTCAAAATGAACATATCCCAAATGAACTGTACAGTCTCCAGATAGTGGAACAATAATGAAACAAACTCTTTTTTTTTTGAATAAAGTTACACCAGATATGGAGGCCGAAATTGCTTAGGCAGAGATTCCTTTCTGTTTCCAGGTCCTTTGAGTATCATCTGTCCACCCGTTCTGCACACCAGCAGCTTGCTGTTCTGGCATCCAAAACTGACTGACTACTATTTGATACAATCCTGAGGGCTCAACTTAAAAACTTTTTTTTTTTTCCCCACAGTATATCAACAAGCAGACGCTGGTGCAATGGGTATAGCGCCCACTTATAATAAGCTGGCATAGACTCATTGATTTCAAAGGATGTGCATCAACTTATGCCAGAAGAAAATGAGACTTCTCGTTAATAACGGAAACACATTCTGGAAATCTCCAGAACATCATTCAGTAAATTTTACTAATAGTAACAATCTGATATAAGTCACTTGAATGCAAGTCTTCAGAACATGCACTGGTATAGCTCAAAACTATCCTTTGCATCTCAAAGTCTTCTTTTGATATCATAAAGAGTTTGGGTGGCTAAAATCTGAAAAAGTGGATGAAATACACTTGATTTAGTGTAAATTAGCAGTACGGAAACACTAAATTTATAATTGGTGTAAATATTCCTATCTTAATATTCTTTCACATAGATGATTAATTCTAGTCATATAAACAGTTTCAGCAGCAGTTTGGTCTGATACTGGTCCTTTGCAGGTGCCTAGTCTTTCAAGGTTTCTGAGATGAGATCCACTGCAATATGTGGTGGTCCTTATTGAAGGAGAATATATATATATATTTTTTCCTTCCGAGATATTCTGTTGGTGATTCAGAGCTAAAAGAGGGGAGAAAATGTGACCATACTTTTCTGCATTGTGCACAGTGAGCTCTTGGACACCTAGCTAACATGAGGTAGCTGTTTTGCAGAAAGCTACATTTAGATGAGATGAATCCAAGGCTTAGAGCAAAAGAGTGATCTCCACAATATGATCTCCTAAGTTGGTCATTAAATCATGGACAGATAAGATGTCAGATTTAGTTGTAAAGAGGAAAATTATTTCACTTATTATTCTCTCAAGTAAATGAAGGCTATTCCTCAAAATCTTAGTTAAAATTTTTACAGAACTGTTAATTGCTATACTTATCCCCTGATTTAAGTTTGTTTTACACGTTTTTATTATTATAACTAGTATAAATACCTATATATTCAGTCATTTCCTATTGTAAGAATGCCCATAGGCCATAACCAATATATGGATTGTATAAATCATGTAAAATATAATAATTGAACCAGAATGGATAACATCCATCCGATTTGAAATATAAATATAGGTTTATTAATTTAAGATAATGACGGCTGGCGTTGAACGTTTTCTGAAATATGCAGACAAATATTTTTTGTTATCTCTCCCCCTTAAGTTCAGTCAGCAGAGGATAACCTGAAGGGTTAGAAAGTGTACGTCTGAGCCATTTGTTAACATCTGCATCTCATCTCGCAGAGTGTTTTGTTATACACAATTGCCCAAGATTGTTTGGATTATATTTATTTTGGAAAATCTACATTCTATCGTGGCAGTGATACAGGCAAATCAGAACAATAATTCTACCAAGAGTAAGATGTTGTGAAAGCCAGGTGTTTAAAAGCTTTTATAAATATAAATGTGTGTTGCCATTGGTTTGAGAGAGCATTTAAGTCAAAAATTCACATGTCCTTGTTTTCTTTACTTTCATCTCAGTAAAAGGTTACACTGCTCATCAGTTTGTAAATGGCCTTGTAAATGGCGAACAGATTCATTTTTAACACTAGCCTGCCATGTGTTCTCTAAGCATTAAATAACAAAAACGAGTGGTGCTTTCCATAGCCCAGTGCATCTGGCATCCATGTATTCATAGCACCTTTAAGCATATCGATCTGATTTTTCTGCAGCTTGCAAAGATATTTACAGTTTCAAATTTTTGCAATATTTTCCAAAGGGATCATATATATGCATTTAGTAGCTGTTAGACATAGCATTTGGTGTTCTTTTCTTGGACAAGCAAATACGCAGAGATCTTAAAAATAAATTCAGCCCTCAGGAAAACAGTGTGAATGTAGAGGCACTTGGTAATGTATCTCTAAATGGGATTTAGGCATTAAATTTCTGAGATGGCATGTTGGAATGTTAGAGGGGAAGAACAGTTTCATCACCCCCCTACAAGGGTAGGTACAGCCCCAGAACTGGCAACTGGAGGCTATTAAGTCTGAACAGATCTACTTTTTCAAAAGTGGAGCTCCACCCTACTGGAGGGTGACTTGCTTTGCTGACTAGGTAAAACAGGATAAAAGGTAAATTTCACACCTTGGCTTACTGTAAGAAAAAAAGCTACATGGTAAGTTGGAATGAAGATATAAAATAAGCGGGTTGATTTTTTTCTTTGTTGCTTTGTCTTTTTTCTGTGGAAGCCCTAAGCTTCTCTGAGAAGACAAAGACAGAATTAGAGAGTAATTTTGCATAATAAGAATGAGGTTTTCTTTGGAATAGATTGCCTTGCAACCCTGGACAAAAGTTAATGGTTTTCATTTCAGGATGTCTCAATCCACTTTAATTATCCCATTCTGGGAATAGCCTAACTGATACTTACAATGTGCTTTATCACTATTTTTGCTATTAACAATTTAACTGTGTAGATGATTGGCTCCCTTTGTTACCTGTGACAATGACTTTACAAGGCAGATTCAGTACACATACAAGTGTTGTTTGAACAGTAAATTATATTAAAAAAAATGGACTGTTCCCACCTATATGAGAATTAAAACAGAAAAATTTGTTGTTTCAGAAAAGTTGAGTGTTATCAAAAAAATCCTAGTAGTTAATTTTCTCGTTCAGAAATACTTTAACGAGCAATTATTGTAAGGTCAGATTTTTTTTTAATTGAATCAAGCTAAAATGGTTGTTTGTATTCTTGTCTTTCGTGAAATATTGTCTAAGTGTTTCCTTATAGCTCTATTAGTCTATGTCCAGTTGCTGTTCTTTAACATTAATTTTGATTGAAAGGTTTTTCTTGATCAATGGGATTTTTGTCAAGCTGCTCTGTATTTGTCCTGAACTAACACAGGAGGAGGCAGGTCTGCAACTACAGAACCGGAGTGCTAAACTCAACAGCAATAATAAACATTGCTAAGGTATAGAGGTTTTCCAGAAATTTCCTGTCTTAGGTTTGACATTGGTTGCAAGGATTAGGAAGAAAAAGACTAAAATGTTATGAATCCTAGGAATTTCACTTTTCTGTCATTAAAATGCATGTTGCATAGATCATTATCAGGTAATGATCTGGCTTTATTTCAAGGAATATAATTTATATTCACCTAATTGGCTTTCAGTGCCTCACTAGGTATAATTAGAAAACACATTTTAGACACTCTGCCATCAAATATCATTTCCAGTTGGATAGGAGGGTCTGGGATTTGCTTTATGCTTTGTTCTGCAACTACAAATACTTACTGTAGTTTTCCTTGTTTGAACAGAAAATGTCCCTAGATACCTACTGCTCTGCCTCAAGCTGCCCAGCTTAGGCAGCCAGTGGCTTAGGCTGCAATTTTATAGAGCAGCCTACCTCCAGGAGTGTTGATATATTTTACGCTTAAAAAAAATAAAATCTAAACGTAAATGCTCTGGAAGCGGAGGAGTACATATTACTACTACTGCTCTTCAAGTTTAAAACAAAACTACCAAAACCCGGAACCCCATCTCAGTGTTTCTGAAGAAGAGAGGCAGAGACTTGCACATTGGATTTTTCCAAGCTCTGAACTTCAGGTGGACTAAAGCTCCTTTGGTATAAATGCTCTAAAAAATAAAAGAGCCATCCTGGATTTAGTGTTTCTTGTTGTCTCATCTGAGGTATCTTCTCAGCACCCAAAGTCTTGGGCCTTAAGTGTCTTCCATTGGGGCTCTTTGAGGAATCTGAATCTTCTGATTCATCATAGAAGGTGGATAAGCATCTGCAGTTATAAGAAAGTCCCTGTTTTCTATTTAGGCCCTTTGATCAAATTTGGTAGGCAAAATACCTCATATAGACGAACCAGCCTTTGCCAGAGATTTGATTTAGTCTATCTTTCGGCACTTCCCATCTCGCACTGGGTTTTGCAAACTGTCCCTGGATTCAGTGTTTCGTGCTTAGAGTCAACAAGGAATGCCACTGCTAAGGAAGGAAGATTACTAAACTCTGGAAATAAAGGGTGATCATGTTATGAGCAAATATTTTAAATTGTTTTGCAATCAAATAAATGAAAACCTTCCATTAAGTGTGTGAGGGACGGTATTATTTGTTTGTTTGCTGCTGTTGATGTATTATAATCTCTTTAGAAAAGTGATTAGGTCAGGTGAAGCTCCCTGGGAGGAAAAATTGTTCCTTCTTTGGAAATGATTTAAGTCGTTGAGGGGAGACAAGGTTCCAGAGCATGAAAGCTGGTAGGCAGAGAACAGAAAATCACAGCAAGGACCAGCACAGCTCAGTGGGAGACCTTTCTGAGAGAAGCAGCAAGCAGACACAACCAGGCATCAGAGATGAGAAAAGAAACTTCCTCAGGGCCACACAGAGCCGTGCCAAGTCTGCTGCAGCTCAAAGCTACTGAGTTGGCTAGAAGCTAAGAGCAACCCTGCAGAGACACAGTGGAGAGCTGTGTATAAGCCCTTTTCTTTTCTATTCTGTTTGACCAAGTTATGATGAGCTATAGTTATGGGGTTGGCCTAATGCGTATTCTAATTAAACTTGGCTTTCTTCAGTTTAAAAGTCTTCTGGTCTCCTTTGGTGAGTTCACTGCACAGGAAAGGTCTATGCAGATCTCCATCAAGACACTAGCCGACTCTGAAGTCCTTTCAAAATGCCAAAGGTTCTTATCGTCTTAGCTATGACACAGCTATCGTGCAGGTGTAACTGTAGGTTCTATAGACATGGATATATGTGTTTGGATATAAGTGTGTGCCTGTGTGTGCGCATCTGTGTGTGTGTGGGCAGGTACAAAGATGGCCAGCCTAGCTTAGATGAACTTCTCCAGTTACTGACAGGTTAGCTGTGACAGCACAAATCTCAGTGCGGGCCAGTTTAGTCTGCTTTTTTGCGTCCACTCTGACCCCTACCAGCCAGTGCTACACACAGTTGTCCAGCTAGGGGGATGGGCTCATCTCTTGCCTATGATACTAGGCCAGGCTTATCTATCTAACTATGATGATATGAATACAACCTAGGAGAAATGTTATGCTTCACCATGCTATGTTTTCACCCTACAGCGAAATAGATAGAACGATAGATAGATAGATACTTTAAAATATATAGAACTTATTCTTCTCAGGTGGTTCTACAACGCACCCTATGAGCTATACTCACAGAACAGGTATAATCCTGCATATCTGTGCATCAGTTTTGTGATATAATTTACCTCCATTATCTTAGTTCCATGATGCCATGGTAGTAGGAAGTAATCGTAGTGGGTGACTGTAGCATAAATGATGTATTTTTCTGGTTTAAATTTCACATTAACTGTTTGTTCACAGTAAGTCACACATTCTCAGGTAACCCAGTTCAACCTGCTAGGCTTACGGCCAGATTGCACCATGCTTACTCACCGGTTAGTACCTGACAGCCCTGTTAACCCTTTGCAAACAGTGCACTTAGTTGCCTAGTAAGGGACTCCGCAGTTGAATAAGGTTTGTAGAATCCAACCTTGTAAGAGTAATAAATGTAAATAAACTAAGAACAGAATTCATCTAAGAGGCAAATGTCTGTTTCTGAACTAATCACCTAAATTCCCTTTATAGCAGCAAAAAAAGAAGTAGGCACATCCAAAAGCTGATTCATCTTACTCATCTGCAGACACCTATCTCTCTGAGAGAGTCTGCTTTGTTGTAGAGGAAGGAGACTTAGATATCAAACTTTGAATGGCTAAAATCAGAAGAGGAAAATCCCATCTTAAGATACACATCCTTGGGAATGAAGAATTCCCTGAGGAGCTGCAAGCTGGTGGCACAAAGAGGGCAAAAATAACTCTTAAGAAGACTCTGGGCATGTGGTATAGGGTCGTTACATCTTTCCTGCTTAGTATTGCTACTTTCGGTCCAAAAGCGTATGTAACATATACAAACACTGTACAAATACACTGGATCAAACCATTTGAAGGAACATGACTATAATCACTTCTGTGCCTCTTCCTCTAAATTAGCCTCTGTGATCCAGCTGCAGAAGCAGTTTTTCCAGCCAGGATTGCAGACTCCTTCCCACCACCCGCATTGTAGTTTTCTGTGGAGCAGAGCCATTTAACACGGGCTGTGCTTTTCTTTCAAGGGTAAAGCCCAAAGCCTTTAACAAATTTTGCATTTGCAAATTGATTTGCTCCCTCCAGGGCCTGAGAAAAAAACAACAATGGATAATGTCTCAGGATCAGACTTTTTAGATGAAATAGTAAGGCCTAGATGAACAGATTGTTTTTCTCAATGTTCTATAATGCTCATTAAGTTAAATATTGTTTTGATTTCTGACTGAAATGCTCATTTTACAAGGACTAAAGTCAGAAGAAAAAAAAAAAAAAGGATGAGATAGATAAGTATAGTGAGACTGCAGTGCTATTTTCCTGGAGCAGATGACGGAACTCAGCATCTCTCCCAAACAGTACAGAAAAGATATTTTTTAAATAGAAATAGAAGTCCTTTTCATTTAGACTCCAGCTGTTTTGTTGGACTCCTGCTCTAGGAAATTTCAGTTAAACTTTGTTCCTTCCTTTAGAAATTAAACTAAAGATACTTTCAATGTCAGTACGTCACAGTCTTTTGTTATGAAATAACAACAACAAAAAAAGAAAACAGTGTCCCACAGACTAGCTGTGAGGTGGAGACCCCACGGCACTTTTAGGAAGAATAGGTGAGTTAGTTCCAGTGCGGTTTTGAAAATTATGTGCTGTCTGGTTTGAACTATCTTTACATTAACTAATTTAAAAGTCATAATATTAACATTAATTTTATTTTATGTATCTCTCAGTAGTTTGGGATTAACAGCAAAAAAGTGTTTATGCAAACAGTAAGTGCATGATAGGTTAAAGTGGCAAAAATATCAGTCAAATAAAAAGAGTATCTGGGTTAAACCCTTCAAGGACAATACTTTTGGAATACTTTGCATCGTAGAAGTGGTAAACACTGTTGGAAGACACACACTGCAAATGTCCTTCTGCATTTCTTTTAGGGCCATAGACTCCTGAAATTTGTTATTACATCATATTTTACATTTTAAATATTTATAATATTATTGTAATGAAATAATCTTCAGTTAGGACACAGGGATATTTTTATATCCGTCCATTTGCACAGTACTGTGTCCACAGACCAGGCCTTCAGGGCAAGTTTTATTGTGCCAGTGTAACATATGTTCCCAATAGGTAGGTGACACATGAAAGGCAAGGAATGTGATTTAATGTTTCAATTTTATTGTTTGCGATTTAACATATGGCAGTGAAGAAGATACAATCAATAAAGCTACGTGAATGTGAAAGCACACAATAAAAGATACCTCAGAAGGAAAGTCTGATTTAAAGACTTATTGAATCTAAGCAGTCAAATAACTCATCACAAAAATTATATTTATGGTCTTGGACGTGTTCTTTATTGGAAAGTTGTTAGTGCATAGTTAATGATTTTGCAAACTTCCTCCGTGAATCGTATGCAGGTTTTGTACTTCACCTATCTCCATCGCACTTTTATAAAGAAATCATAACCAAAATCAGCAATGTAATACTATTGCACCTTTTTTCTCCTCTCAGGAAATTGATTTTTTCCTCCCTTTTCTTTTATAATCTCATTTGCCTCTTTTATTCACTGATTTTCCTTTTCTTTGTATATTTTTCCCCCTATACATCCCACACGCTATCCAGTACTTCTTTTATTAGTTTTGGCCAAATAACTTCTAAGGGGACTCCAACCATCTCCCTTTCCCTCTTATATTTTAATTAAAAAATTCAGAAACAAAATTTGAATTCTAGGTAGATGAACTTAATGATTTAAAATATCTTATTTCTAAACCGCTTATGTGCAGTCAGTATAGTGAAGGACTAAACTTCCTCAGACAAAGACTGCTATTTCTCATAGCAAGGTTACATTCTGGTAATAAAACAGATGTTTTAATAACTTCATAGAGAATGAAAATGAATGTCTGAACATAATGAATGCTGTTTTCATGCAATTCAAGCAGGACAACTGTAGCTTCTCTTGTAAGCTTAACCCAGGTTTTGATATGTAACGCTACCTTGTACAGGTAGCATTGACTGGATGCTTAAAGATTTGCTTTCCTACTGCTAGTCATCCAATTCTAATTTTTTTTTTCCTCATATCAATGGGCTGCCATTTTCTAGTAACGAAGCATAAGTAACATTTCCAGGTCTCATTTTCTTTTCACTCTGGTTTGTATTCACACAGTTTCATAGATATATCTGATTCAGCAGTAGTTTAAGTTTATTATCCTCTGAACATGTTTCTTTCAGATTAACCAACTTTTATAAAAACAAATTATGCACCCAAGATAATTAGGGAAAACGTAAAGATAATTTGCATCGCTTTCAAGAATTAACATAGTAGCTTAATGGCATTGCTTAATAAAAGTTTATAATTAGTAAGAGATGATATTTAACAAAATGACATGGACATCCACTGACATAGTTTCAAATCTATTAGGCAGAATTTGTTCCTATCATTTTTTCCTATTAACTTATTAAATAGATTTTGGCATAGTTGCTGTGTTGCTATTATATTTTTATTGCTATAAAGATTTATTTCCAGCTAACTTGAAAATTATAAGGCATTTGGTTTACTATGCATTACAACATATTAAAAAAAATACATCTTTCTTGACTGGGCAGATTGTGGATAGCCAGCCATCACGGAATCAAATTATGTCAACTCTGATTATTTGCTAAGGTCATCCTACCCCTAAGTTACTATGATGTATCCTGTACCCACAGTGTATTTAAAATGGTAGATTCCAAATTAAAAAAAAAAAAAAAATGTGACTTTCAAAACAAAGCAAGGATTATCGCTGAAGGACACTGCCTCATGTAGCAGACAAGGTTCTGAATGAGACATTGTGTTAAAAGCATAAAATACATAAAAGTTGTGGAGAGAAACCAAACTATCACCAGGCTGCTAGGAAATGAATACTGGAGATTGTAAGGTAAACTGGATTTTCTTCATAGTAGTCACAGCTGTCATAAGTTCCACAGTTTATCTTACGCTTTTTTAGGTCAGAGTTTTGTCAGTATGATATCTCAGAGCATTATGGGAAATAAATATGTGAAAATTTCACTCAGCTGAAAATGAAATTCTAGGTTTTACAGAAGGCTCACAGGTGTCAAAAGCTTAGACGAAGTAAATTAGTGATCAAAAGGTTACAAATAGTGAATTCTCAGGAAATTATTTAATCTCCAAAGTTCATGAAGTTTCATTCATTAGGATAAAAGAAATAAAAAGCTTGAACAGATATTCCTCTTTCACGTAAAGAGAAGTCAGGTGTTGATTCTGAAAGGAATAAATTCAGTTTATGAAAGGCAGCATTTCCTCTTTATTAATAAAGTACCATCACAGGAGTTGAATCTTCTTGAATATTCCGTTTAATTAGTTTAGTTAGAATGTTTAGTTTTACTGACTATAAACTCATTGTTGCAGGGAACTGTTAGGATAGGTTAATTTTAAACCTAAAGCTAAAACTCAAGTGAGCAGGTAACAGTCTTTTACCAGAGACCTGCACAGGGCCAACTGGATTTACCAGCCTGAGGTCAGAATAGTTTAGTCATTTTTGCAGGACTGCAAAACATAACAAGTCTGATCTCATGATGTGGCTGTTTAGGTCAGGTACGGTGCTGCGTAAAAAAGTCGGTGTAACTGACCTTGAACCGGAACGGGATCAAATGGGCTGGCTTGTGCATCTTCACGCAGTCGGGCATTTCTGCTGTCAAGGTCATCGTTTAAAGTGTCTGCGACTACAGTAAACACATCCCTGTATGTTTCATATACTTAATTGACGTAGGTAACATCCTAGGTTGAAAGGTCGTTAACTATAATGATTATTTCCTGAAAGAAAGGAGCTAAAGGCTCTGTTCAGTGAAGGATTTTGGCGCTATATTTCGGCTTATATCTTCCTCACTGAAGTCCAAAATTCCAGGCCAGAAAGATATCAGAGAGCTTCAGTCTAATACCAGAAGTGCCTAGGTGCAAGAATTATCTCTCTGTCTACCATGGGGTTTTCCTTCAAGAACTTTCTTTGCTAATTATGTTCCCAATTCCCAAGTCCAAGCAGCTAGAAATTACCAGATTTCAGCCTCTCTGTGATGTGGACACTAGGCAAAAGAGTGCCTAAAACATATTAGGGTCTTGGCATATATGGAACATACATATGGAATAAGCGTAGAACGTGCTTACACTATTCCAATGTATCCAAGGTTTCTTCATGACTATAAAACCTGAATCCATGTAGGTATATCATAGTGATCTCTGACTGCCCATAAATACCTCTTGTGTGATTGTGTGGAACACATGGTACCTATCTGCTTTGTTGTCACATTTCATGCATTGTGAAGCTGCTTAGGATACAGCTTTTAATAAAAGTTATATTTAAGAGATAATTTTATATGCATATATATATATATACACATACATACATATATGAGAGAGAGAGAGAAAAGACATTTGTTGGATCTCATTTGCATTCATGTGTACATTCCCTGTAATTATAACAGGAAGGATCATCCAAAACGATGGTAAAATCAGTGGGAGAACAGCAAAACTGTCAGAAATTTCTATGAGGTTCCTGTCACAAAGCATCACTTCATTTCTATCTTCCTGCTGGGTTGACACAAAGGCTGCAAGATTCATTCACCCTTTTCTATCTTTTAAATTCTGTTTTGTTTACCTTTGCCACAACAGTGGGAGGTGGAAGATGAAATATATTCAGCACTGAGAGACAAGCATTGCAGGCATATATACCACCTATAAACTAATGCAGCTGGAGAATGAGACCCATAAAACTGTACTGTGTGGATGCCATATGGAAAAAGATTCCATAATCTGTGAAATGGAAACCCTTTGTAGTGTAGCTTTAAAAAAACAAAACAAAACAAAAAAAACCTTTGCTACTCCTTCATTACAAGCGACCACAGAAGACCAGGGTAAAACTTGAATCACATCAAAGTGATTTATACTTCCCCAAACAAGTGTCCAGCAGGTTTCTGTACAAATCCTATGTGACAAGTTTCCTCTCAGGATATACCTACATACATTCTCTTGCTAGCTGAATTCTCCAGCTATTGACTAAAAATAAGTCCGTCGTACCATGGTAACTGCCTAGCTTTGCAAAGAATGTTGCCTTTGAGAACTTAAAAGGCTGGCAGGAAAAACACCAGACCTTCCTTACAGTGATATAATTAAAGCAAAGTTATCTGCTTATTTGGGATCAGAAAAGAACCTTCTCTGTCTCTCTTAAGATAAATAAATTGGGAAGTCTCCTTTCACTGAGTTATTGTGCTTACTCCTACACATCTTTGAATAGAGCTTCCCCAAAAATTATGAGACTGACTAAAAGCCGGACCAGCCTCACATGCTGGCAACCTGAAAGAGCAAATTTACAGTGAGGCAAGAGACTGAGCCATTTCATTACGACCGTCAATACATGACTGGCCTTATAAGATATATCAAGGAAAATGGCTGAAACCCAAATCCCTCAACGGTTTAGTCACCAGTCCCCAAATGCTGACTGCCTGATAATTGCTGTGAGAGCGCCCAGACTGTTCAACCAACAAACCACCTTCACTCTTCACCCCGTGTGACCAAAGCCACAACTATGGGAAACAGCTTCACAGTCATTCTTTTCGATACCCTCCCTTTTCCGTGGTCCTTGCCAGCCTTCCACACAGTAGGAACCCTGGAAACAAGCTCCAAACCTTCTCCTTCCTGACACATCCATGATGAACAGCTGCAGCTTCTTAGGCATGGAGTGCAGCTGCCTTGAGCAGTGCCATTGAAATAATCCACAAAGACAGTGAAAAATGGAAATACATTGTTGTGTGTATGGTTAGTGGTCTTCACGCAACAGCTAGATGGCTGGCTTCCAATTTGCCTTACTGAGGCCGTTAGAAATCACGTGAGAAACACAAGTCCGGTTCTTTTTTCACTATTTTACTTTGGAGCTATTTCTGTGTAAGAAGAAAGTGAAGAAGAGCAAACAAGATCATCATGCTCCCTCTCTCCTTTCTTGCTAAAATTCTTCACTGATATCATTACAAAACTTTTGCTGCCTTCAAGGGGGCTCACACTTCATCTAGGACTGCAGTTTGTGGTTATGGTTATAATTGTTCAGTATTATGCTGTAAGCGCTGATGCTATCTGAAGCAGTTCAGATACTGAGAGCAGAAGAGGCTCATTAGCATGGCATTTTGTCTTGGCTAATTAACGTGCAGCTGAGAAGCAAGTTATACTAGCCAAGAGGAGTACTTTATGAATACGTCTGGTATTCCTTCCAGCACCTGAGGTATCTCAAAGAGAACATTCAATTGTGGTGTCAGTATATCCTAAATCAGATTATGTTATGATTTGATTTATCAGAAAAAGAGCTTGAACTTATGTAACATAACTTCCTTACACTCAGCTCAGCACTTAGCAGCATAAGTGGGCAGGCGTAAGCCTGCACTCTGTGTTTTATGAAACTCCAAGTCGGCTGGTTGCTTCCTGTGAGGCCTACAGCAATTCCCACCACCAGCATTGCAAGGAAATAAAAGACAACTGTGTGAAAAAAATTAAGGATAAAAGTTATTTGCAAAAACCAGTGCCCCACAGTGTTTTATTCATGGCACAAAATCATCCAGCTGGGATGCAGTATATATAAAAACCCTTGCACGATTATTCCTTGGAAACGTTCTTATCCGATCAAATGTTTCTCAGGAATTTCTTCATAGACTGGGGACCTAAGACTATGTTTTAGAGGCATACTTCTGCTTGGTGTTGAGATCTGTAGCCTTAATCCAGAAGAAAAACTTCGCTTTAAATAGGCAGGCAGTCCCTTTATTAATGCATGCAAATGGTATCTTAATTCTGAAATGACGAAATTGAGAGAGAAGTTAGGAAAGTACTTAAGCAATTTTGTTTTGTGTTGCTTTCCTATTTCTATGAAGTAGGCAAGAGATTTCGGCCTGCAGCTATTTTTTACAGGGGTAAACCTTTCCCTTTGTTTCTTCTTCTTCATAATAAGAAACACAAGACCATGTGACTGGTGCAGTTTCACTTTCCTCTTGAAAATCATGTAGCATAAAATCTGAGTTCTCATTCTGTATAGGTTACTTCCTTATTTGCTAAAATCCATATCTCTAAGCAGCTTTACAACCTATTTTTAGCAGGTTCAAGTGGGAATGGGCCAGGTGCCTCCCTATTTACAGCTGGCAGTGAAAAAACTCAGCTAGGGCTAATTCTTGAGAGTATAGGTACTGCCACAATGTCTGTTCCTAAAAAACTGGCACTGGGAAATAGCAAGAGTATTGATATTTTTTCTCTCTTTCCTGTTCTTTTCTTTTCTGAGAAAATTTTCATGAGAGAAACAAAAGAAAAATATGTATGAGCTACTGGTATATACTGAGATATTTATGGGTAAATTTGGAGAAATAGAGTTTCCAGTTGGAAGGTGAAGAATCCTTAACTCTAGACAACTGTACAGAGTACTTTTTCTTTTGTCTTCTCTCTATTAGGCTATTAGTTTTTCATCTGCACCAAGCTCTAATCTTAGAACGTAAGCACCAGTCAGCACATATTGCTACCAGCAAACAGTGCTGTAAATTAAAACACACTAAAACACGTATTTCCCCTCGTCACAAGGACAGTAATACTATAAAAGTAAGCCCAGGCAACTTGGCTTTCTTGAGAATCACTGGAGCAGAAAGAAAAGCTTGTAAGGGTTGCTAATGTGCAAATGTGCACTGACATTTTTAAAATGTGCACTGACTTTTTAAGAATATACCTGCACAGTGAGTATTAAAGAAACAGATACGTTCATGAGAGTACTCTGAGCTAGTGCTTCAGTCTGTACAGCATGTAGTCGGATTTAGGTTCAGGCTCATATACTTCATTAAGAAACCAGTAATTCCGCTTGTTAAGCTGAAGGCAAGTAAAATATATATTTGTTACATCTGGGTTGCAAGATGAAAGCATGGGATTCATGATCATATATGCAGCTGTCTTCGATAGGAGACAGCAAGCAATAACTTGTTCTCACCGTATATAACACCTTCCAGACAAGAAACTCACAGTGGTCTGCAAAATCAGGGTATCTCCATAACATTTCAAAGATTTATTTCTCTCCTAAGAGATATTGTTATCTCCATTTTACAGGCAAAAAACTGAAGCAAAGACAGGCTACAGTCGATATTTTCAGACATTAGTTCCTTAAAAGATTGCTGTTCATCTGTCTTCAAGACTTGTTCTGGCACCTGTTAGCATAGTATCCAAGCACCTCCCATGCTAAATCAAAATGCTCGATGTATATCAGCTAGACATCTATAATTAGTACGTAAATAAGTAGAAGTCAAGTCATCTGTGGTTGCTCATTGTTGAGCAATCAGGGCATACGTTAAAGTAAACGTAGGTTTTTAGGTATCTATATTTACATTTAGAATTCTTATTAGAAATACAAGTAAAAGAAGAAACTTTTGGGAACATCTCAAGATGCCTGAGCCTACAATTGAGAAGTTAAAAGGCCATTCCTTTTTTGGAAAGAGAGGTTGCAAAACTGTGTAGAATTTTACAGGACAATGACAGGAATATTAGGATTGTATGCAAGTGTTTTTAAATGAATAAATAAAAATTTACTATCAATCAATTTTATACTGCTTATTTGTAGAGAACACTATAAATGAAAAATAAAATAATCATTGAAGAGTAAAATAAATTCCATTTATCGATACTTCTTACAATAATATTTCTAGGATAAAATGTTAGATTAAATGAACAAGAAATTGCTTTTAATTTTTTCTACTGGGCTGATATGTAGAGGCCTCATAATAAGCATTTTATAATGCACATTAGAAGGATATACATAATGCAAGATTTTTTTTTTTTGCCTCTTGTAATAATTAATATCATTAGGTAAGCCTTCGTTAATCTATCTATCTGAGTTATCACACCAATGTGATTTTTTTTCAATATGTGGTACATGACACACACTTTTTCGTACATTTCATAGAGTCACAGAAATACCACTCAGAAGGAGACTTTGGATGTGTCTAATATAGCCTCCTGTTCAAAGTGGGCCTGTTGCTAACACTCATCTTCAGGTGAGGATTTTTTTCTTAAAGCCTAACCTGAATGTCTCAAATTGCAATTTGTACTGCTTTTTCTCTGTTTTGCTATCTGCTACTACCAGTAAGTTTTTGGCTTCACTCTCTTTGTAACTCTTTTTCCTTTCCTCTTCTGTTGGTCCACTGTTGAGTCTAGCACTCCACCTGTAACATTGTTGAGTCCTTCCGTTTTTGAGTTCAGTAGTATCACAGTACGTTTAAACAAAGTATCCCCATCCCATCAATTCACACATTAAAAAATATGATTTAATACCATTTTATATCAACACACATGCATGTACATACACATATGAAATTCATGTAAACTTATATCTAGAAAATACACGTTTTCTACTATATTGAAAGCAATTGCAATTTTAGTCTGAAGTGGTCATTTCCTTTTGCTGATGGTGAGGTGAAATGTGTAAGCTTCCTTCCATATCCTCCCTTTATATATATTAATTAGAATTGGAAACTACATACACACAGAAACACATGCACACAAACATATATATGGTAGTTCCACATGCAGCCCAGACGTGCCAGGGTTTGAAATATTTTATTCAGGAAACAATTGCACTGTGGGATCTATATATTTTTTCCTTTGACAAGGTTTATTCTCAGGCCTGTTCGAACTTTTGGCTCCACAGGCACCCATGGAAACATACATAACTATTTGTGACTGCAGTGGGAATCATTCTCCTCTGGGCAAACAGATTTTTGACTGGAGATGGACATCAGCCATGCAGATCAGAGCCAAATAAGGATGTGAGAAGACTGAACCTTCCACATATTGAATATGGGATTCAGGCTTTTAATTTAACCCATTACACAGATAGGGACCATTTATGAAATGCGTGCTATGATCTATCTGAATGTTACTTGCATCTAAGATTTAGTTAAGGGTCTCATTTACATTTTATATTTGAATTCAAGAAACTCTTTAAGACACTCAGCTGAGTACCACTGAGATGGAGAAATCATGTGACAGGAGTAGTCTAAAAAGTCAGACTGCAGCCAAAACATAAGACGATGTACGATGAAAAAAGTTCATGCCACTACGGAGAAAATTTTTATGAAAATTAGAAAAAGTTTACTCAGAACAAAAGTCAGTCACAAAATATGATGCAAAACATGTTTTCTAGGTATGGAGCACAAGTTTTGAAATCTTCGGACACTAAAACATATATTAACTTTCTAGAAATCAAACTAATCCTTTCCTCCAAGTTTTGTTTGAGGATGAATGCAACACATAACCAATCCAACTTTATGGTTACTCAGGAGAATAGAAATGGCCATTTATTTGTTGTGTGAGAAAAAGATCATTCCTTGTGAGTTATGAACAAAGTTTTTGTCTGAAGTCCAGTGGCCATCTTTTTAAATGGTGAAGCAGGAAAAAATATTTCGAGAGAATAATTTTAACAAATATAAAGATTTATACCACTGGAGAGGAGGAGTATGAACATATCTAGCTTTTCAACAGCAGAACTTACTTGTCTTCAACTTCATAAAGAGAATTAATATTTTTATCCTGATTTTACAAAATCTAACTCCAAGAAAAGCAACAAGCTCTAATTTCATTATAAAAATTCTCTCTAGCCTTCAGATTAAATATAAGCATATCATATACGTCCTGTGATATAAGATATTTTTAGCATTGTTCTTTAACCTCTCTCAGACACTGTCAGTGAAAAGACAGTAAAAGCCACATTTGCTATATAATTTACTGCTACAATAAAAGCTAGTTTTTAATTCCTGGAATAACCTAGTGTTTTATAGGATAATGCCATAAATCCAGTGAACCACACATTAAAAATGGTTCTGGCTTTGAAAGGAGTGGCCTCAAGTACGTGGCAATCACGTGATATAAAACGGTGGTGCCCAGTAAGTGCACGATTGCTCTGATACTGAAAAAAAAAAAGGCCAATTTGCAGTTTGCCATAGCAGGCTTATGTCGTGCACAGCAGCTTGGTATGACTCATGAGATCTTATCGAAAACATAGGCTAAACCTGAAGTTTAATACTGGAAGTTACTTTTTCGTTCTAAAATATCTGTGTATTCGCACTACGTGCATCCCATCCTCCTTCAGTCTGGCAGACATTCCTCATGCCAATAGCAACATATTTTAGCATATACTATAAGTTGCACATTGATCTTTAGATCCCATCTGAGACTAAAAATGTCCCCTGCACAGATGGTTACCTCTACTTAACGCTATTTGATTGGATTTGCAGCATGAAATGTTGGGTATAGTAATGTGACCGTGTAGGAAATTTCATAATATCAACACTAAAACCGTAAATCTCCTATAGAGATTTTTATGGGGATAGACAACTATCTAAAAGGAACGGAGGTTATAGTTTGAGCAGGATACTTAATGAATTATTACCATATCATGATAGATACTGCACAAAATCAGAACAAAAAATAGTTCCTTCTCCAAAGATCATACAATCTAAATGGGAAATATAACATGCAGATTGGAGGGTCCAAAGAAACAATGTGGAAATAGTAATTAACATCATGACCAGTGGTACTAGTCTGTAACTTAGGAAAAGTTTGATTGTTTATACACAATAGCAATTTTTTTACGGTTTGTGGTTCTTCTTCCTTACTCTCTAAAAATGTAAACAAATAATATTTGTTAACAGAAGTGAGGCCTGTTAATTACCATATTTTACATTTTCTATGATACTCTATTGAGATAAATAGAGAGAGATATAATATCTAATTAATATATACCTCAGCCCAAAGTAAGAGAATAATTTCTAAAATTTAGACAAATTATCTAAAAAAATAACACCAATGCTTGCTGTACTGACTTTGTCATGATGTCTACTAAATAAAAAATTTCAAGTATGGGTACAAGTATTTTTGAATAGGAGGCAATGCAGTTTATAAAACTTGAATAAAAAAATGTACATCTTCAATACTCTTAAAATAGACAGAGGGAGCACATGTAAGTTGAAAAAGGGATAATTCGTCTGGGTGTCCATAAGACTAAGATCATACCAGGAAAATAAATTAAATAGAACATGTATAAATAAATATTGATTTAAATATCAATATGAGGACAGATATGAATATATTGTTATTAAGCCTGGTCATGGATAATTTCAAGAATAGCTCAACTTTTAAAAATTAATCTTGTTGTTTTGCCAAGATCAATAAGTCCTTGAATATCTATTGTATGAATGACTCTCGTAATAAAAAAAAAACCCTGACATCTAACTTTTATAAGTTTTTAGAGTCCAACTTTATAACCTTTGCTTTACTTACCAATACCTTAAAGTTGTAAGTTTATGCTAGCTTTTCTCTCCTACCTCATTTGCTACCAATTTTAATTTGTCTCACACGTAAATGAACTGATGCATAGCAGATGAATTTCCTGTTGCATAAGAGACTGAGTTCAGTAGATTTATCTTTGTGCATTAGGTAAACTTGCATTAGGCAAAATGTGCTAAACTTGCATGACATTTACTCCAGTAAGCCTTTTAGCAGTGAACAAACACAGCTAGAAATACAGTTATGGAAAATACAGGTGAACTGCAAACAGTAGGAATGGCCACACATTTTATTTCCCCACTATGAACTACATCTGATGGGTTAAAATTGTAAAAGAGATCAGTGTGTGTGGAAAGGATGCTGCATCTTTACCTAGTTGAATTTCCACCAAAAATAATGTCACGATGAAGAGGAATAGGAGAAAGAATAAGCTAGAAAAGCCAGAGATTAAGTCATCCCCCAACCTTCAGGCATTTCATGAAGACATCAAAGATAGAAGAACAGTTGCTGTAGGATCCTTCTGCTAATAATAGGAAAAGGTAGTTACCTCCAGAAGGGGACTGAGGACACAGAGTCAAGACACTAGCGTGTTTATGTCTGTCCATTGCTTATAAAAATTTAGAATACTCAGATACCTATCTTAGACTAAGTTGAAAGATGAATGTTTTGCGAGATAAATCTGGATCCTGATTTCTTATGGGTTCATGGCATGAAGAGTAAGAAATGCTGTTCTGGCCTGGGAATTGAAGTGTTTCTTTCATGTAGTGTCAGCACTTTGGGAAGAAAGAAACATCTGATATTCATTAATTATTGCAGGATCTTTTACAAGTAAAGAAAGCAAATAATTGCGTACGTCATGTTGCGTCCTGCCGTGTTCTCACGTAGAATTGATATGACAAAGGATGGCTCTCCTCTCGGGAGGATTTGTCAGTATGTCAGAGAGGCTGAGAAGAGAAGTTCTGTAATCCTTCTGAATGAGCTTCCACGTTAGCCACAAAAGGTGCTTTTCTTCTCTACGTTTTCACTGCATGTCTTAGAGGATGTGTGACTAAGTGCTTCTCCGCTCATGAAGCTGGCGTAGCTTTGTTGCAGTGATACAAATCCAGAGGGACCTGGGAGAAACTGAGCATGAACATACGTTTCAGGAACGACTGAGTGGGAGTAGGATGTTTTACCACATCCACCCTCTATATTCAGTTAGATTCATAGAACTGAAAACGCCCAACAGAAGCAAAGAATGTGCCATGATGTTCCAATAACCTAGTAAAGATTTGGATTTTCTGAAATGCGTTTGAAGTTGAGAGACCAGTGACGTCCTATCAGCTTGCAAGCTAAGGCAATAAGGTCGCCTTTTACAAAGCAGATAGCTATTTGGTACTGAGGGTTGCTTCTTCCATTATGATTAAAATACAAGTGCTGCGGCTCCCTGCACTGTAGTTGGCTGAATTTAGTAGCGAGAGCCCAATGTCAACATTTCAGAGGTAACTGTAGCACACATACGGCTGCTGGTTCGGCTCCTAACTGGCAAGAGTTTGGCGTACTCCTGAGTCCCCGCAATTCAAAGCAGCTCCAGTAAACTGAGACCGTTTTGTGGGGCTCTATGAAGACTGAATGTCTGACCTTCATTTCCAGCCTGCTGATGAGGATTTCATCACCTCGCTGTGCCACACAGGGCGCATCCACACTCAGACTAGTCTCACTTCCAACCCACAGGTGACTGTCAAGACTGAGTTACGTATATCAAAGGGTAAGGTTGGGTCGAGATGCTTGGCCTGTCCTTGTGAGAGAGCTTTCCGTGCGTGTAGCAGCACCACTCTCAGGGTGGGGACAGACGGAAGGACAGAGCGTAAGATTATCTCAGACAAGGCTGCCACGAGATACGTGCTCATTGCCGGAGCATGTCAGTAAGGATTATTCGCCCTTAACGCAGCAGTTTGCACAGCTGCTCAGACAAGCGGTCGCCCCATCTATAGCTCTGGGGGAGATGTGGAGAACTCCAGCAGGGAAAATAAACGTCTGTGGCGCTCAGTGAGGAAGTGTGCCTCTTGCTTAAACTCTCCTGGCCCGTGCCGAGCCTTGAATCAGCCTCGATCGGTTGGCCCTGATGCTTTGCTTAGTAGACTGAGAAGCTGATTCCTTTTGGATTCCTCTTTTGGAAGGCCTCAGCTCCAGCTGAGATAAAATCAGTGTCTGAAATCCAGCTGTAAAAAATCCAAAGTAGTAGAAACGACCTACCTTCCTGACGATGGCCAAATTCACTGTGGAAATATTTCTTTGTGCTCCCGTGGCCTGACTGATGGCTGGTAACTTTACAGCCCCAAAGTGTATTTTTACGCAGCAAAGTACGCTCACTGGCACAGTGAAGGCCAGAAAATAGGCATTACTTACTTTGTGTCATCACATCGACCTATGTTATGCCTAATTTTAATATCAGGATGAAATACTTTTGGCAGTGGTGAACAGAAAGAGAAGCTGGTTAGGCACTTCAGTGAGGTGCAGTAGAAATACCGGTTCTTCTTGTGTTTCGACCAATAACAGGTTTCAGTAGGGAAAGCTGAAAAAAGTCAATCAGGTGTTTACTTTCTGATTCCTTCAGGAGATAGCAGAATGCTGTTGTGTGTTAGTGGTTAAAGACACCAGAGACTTTGATATTCAAATAATATCAACATAAAGTACAACCAGGCCAAGAACCAGACACTGTAGTTTGTTTTCTTATTTTTAAATTATCTTTTTCTTTGACAACTGCATAGCTACACCCAGAAATGCAGTAATTATATCCAGAACCCAAAGAGGTCCATCATAACATGAAAATGTTGTGACATCATAGTCCTTGGTTAAGGAAATTATAATGATGGCAGAGATTAAAGCCACAGTGTAAGACAGGCGAGAGAAGTGAGCAGCCTCAGAAGGAGAGTTTCTTGCTCAAAAAAGCAAGAATCCTTTCCGTTTTGAGAAAGAGTTGTTAAAAGGTAAGTCACCTTACTTTTACAATGCTTCTTTGCAAGGGGGTGTTTTTGCAGACGTTTTTTCGATTGATGTACATTTAAAACCACTGCTGGGTGAGGTGGAAGAGGAAATAATGAGAAACAAATTCAGTGGAAAAACAAGTGTTGATGGTGTGACTAGGCAATGAAGTAAATTTATGAACTGATTTGATCATGGATATTAGCACCTCCTTTCCTTCCAGTGTGAGTCAGTGTGAACATAAACATCAGAGCTACGTGGAAAAATGTACCCCTATGGAAAAAAAAAAGTAATTAAAAAAAATAAAACTCTTTGCAAGAGTATTTTATTGTGTTGATGCTTCCTAAGCAAAAAAACAGTTGAAACAGCTGTCTCAATTCTCTTCAGACGAGGAGAAGGAATAAATGGGCACTAAGGACAGTGTGTGACATGCTCTGATAAATTTCTAAAAGTGGAATGTTAATAAGAGATTATAGTGTTTGTTTCTATTAAGACGTTACAGCATCAGAATCCACTATGCTATGAGCTATAATAAGATAAGACCAAAAAAAAAAGTTATTGACTCAAGTTCAGCTAATTTTTTTTTATCTCCTTAGATTAATATAGGAAATATTCTCCTTTACCAAACTTGAAGCAGTCTAATGTTTTTTACAAGCAAATTCACATCTCTAGCCCTAATCTTTTTGGCCTTTCTTGTGGAAAGGGAAGCCAAAAAGAGAAAACAAGAAAAGAGCTTTGTGGTGGTGGTAGTAATACACTGCATGTGTCATGAAATGCTATGAGAGCGCCATTTGTCAAAGACAGATTTCACCTCCAAAAATGATATGAAGTGGCTGTTATTCTAATGATGGATTAAATAGTCACTTTCCTTTTTTCGTTTTTAAATAAATAAATGTAATTTGGCAAATTTCAAACACCAGTGAACACTGATCATTTCACTATCGGTTCCTCAGCCAAAACCTAGATTTTCTTTGTTTCAGCCATATGTTCTTTCCTTTCTGCTGTATAACAATCTTGTTTTTGTAAGTTCATTGGAGCTGGCAGATAACTAAGAGAGCCTGAATTCCAAAGCAGAGTCAAAATTTACTTTATACCCATGACTAATATCAATCTGAACTCTATCTAATAGAAATATTGAGTAACCTCATGTTAATCTCTTCTCGATGCCAGCTATGACTAGCTATAATAGCTGAGGTCAGATCACTATCCCTGATATATACATATTCTCCTCCCACAGTTTTCTTTGGTAAGTAACTATACCAAGGAAGAACCCCACTTCTAGTTCAGGCTGGCCTGGTGCAATGAAGTCAAAAAATATTAGGCACACCCTGTCATTTAAAAATCCTTGACTCATGGTTGCACAAATTCAGGGTTTTGTTATTAATTTGCTACACATCTATTCTCTAGATATTTTCATTTATATTTTCTGATATTTTCTTGAGCAATCAGTCTTTAAAATATAACAGGTAGGTAGGCATATGGGCAGCAGATTATGCAACAAAAAAATTTAGCTTGTTATTTCAAGCTGTATGAGGACTCCCCCCAAAACATGTTCTTAGAGAGAACAAGCAGACTCAGCTATGACTTTTTCTTCATGAAAGTAGAAAATTGTATGAAATAAATATTATTTTGATTGCACAGATGTGCTATAACAAAGAAAATGCATGTGATATTACATTTTCTCTACTATAAAATGAAAAAAAAGTTACAATAAAAAAAGTCTAATCCTTAGCCTGTGTAGTATAAACCTAAAGCAGTGGTAATCAACCTTGATGCGTGACTAAGGCACACATCTGTCTATATGATTTATGACAGAACACAATCAGAGAATAAACTCTGTTCTTTTTTTTTTTTTTTTAAGAAATATAGTTCCCTGTAAGAGGATATTTTGCTCTACAATGAAGCATAGCATTTTTTGTTTTCATATTTTCTTTTCCACTAAGCTTTCTAAGAGTTATTATACATCTACAAGACCTGGTTTCTGTAGTAGCTATTACAGAAATCCTTTTCCGTCTTTTCTGTACAGAAGCTCAGAGCTGTTCTTGATGTCAGAGAAATGGTTTAATCTTTTTTTTTTCCTAAAGCAGAAATAGACCTCTTCCTGAACAATAATAATAATTCTGAATCAAGCACCAAGGAAATAAAGTATTTGTTTTTAATATCTATGCATCAGGTTACTGTATATAAATAGATCTAGCTAACAATTTTTCTGTAAATGCTCTTTAATCTTGAGTGTCACATTTGGAAGGGCCAAAGACTATTTCATCTTTATGCTTATTTAATAACATTTTCAGTAAAAGTACCAGCTACAGTAAAGGTGTATGGTGAAGACAACATGGACAGTATCAACACTGGAATTTGATGAAGACCATCTAATTAAGCTAATGTAGGCCACTGAACTTCCATTAGGTGATAACTTTGCCTTAATACAGATATGGATTGTGTTCAAAGCAGTAAGCCCTTAGGTAATACTTGACTTTTTTTTTTTTTCTTAATGCAAAGGATGTGTTTATAAATAAATAAAGTATCACTTGAGTTAGAATAGGAGGACTTGAAATGTTTGTGCTGAAGTCAATGGCAAGATTTCCACTGACTTCAGGTGGAAACTGTCAAGTAATTTAGAGCACAATGTTTTCAAATGGCCTGGAGTTTTATTATTTGACTTTATTTCAGACGAAGGTCATGAATATGGGTTGAAACATATTTCAGTGATCATCAGTTACAATCTCAGCAATGCAGAGAATAATATAGCATCGTAGCAGAATATTTCACTGAACAAAAAATACACCCAGTTAAGAACTTAAAATAGTTCCTCTTCTCCCCACTGTTGATCCTTATTTACACAGTTGTAGTGAATCATTTTTGAAGGTTCATCTCACCAAGTCAGTTTACGCTACTAGTGTTAGCTGGACCTGCCAAACTAGCTGGTGGGGAACATTACGTAAGACGCTCGCTGTGCAAAATTTCTGGATCTCTGCCTCAGGGAGGAAGCAAATTTTGCTTATGCATTTGTCATTTTTAATGACCTTTTCGGAAGGAAATTGCAGGTCCTGTGACATCTATCTGCAGGAAAGCTGGCTTAATAAAGAGAGGGAAGGTCTTGCATCAGTGAGAATGGAGTAGTCGGTTAGTAATTTCTACAGTCATGCCAAAGTTATGTGATGAGGTTTATACAATAGTGTATTTAGATGGGCCTAGAGCAAGCTCAATGAGAGTAGGAGGCATGGGTGATGGATTTATTCACTGCCTTTGCTATATGTCAAATACCTCATAGCATTACATTATGTTAATCTGCAGTTACATCTGCTTCTGCATCTCCTTCATTCATTCTGGAATCTTTATCATAGGGCAATCAGAAATGCCGTAAGTAATTCTGCATGTGGAACAAATATAGCAGCTCCATTAAATGGAATTTTTTGGAAGGCATAATCTGAAAGAGATCAAAACAGAACATCTATCACAATAAATGTTTTGTCTATTTGAAAGCATAAAATACACATTAAATTTTAGTCTTGAGTAGAGTAAACCAAAGATAATAGTTTAGAAACTACACTCTACTCTGTTAAAATCTGTTACATACATTAGCAGAAGGTTTTTATCTTTTCTTTCCCCTCCAAATTCCAATATTTGCCAGGCTACTGAAGTAGAGAGAAATTCATTTCAGGATGACAAGACGACTCTATTATTCATGACTCTATTTCTTTCCCAAGTTCCATGACATTTTGTCTTTATCTTAAAAACAGCACAAATGGAGATATATTAATATAGGAAAGGGATAGTCAAAGACAGTAGTGCCCAAATGACAGAAAGCAGAAGCAAAGAGTTTAAAAATATGAATCAGATGAAGGATGCCAGATTCTGCAAAGTACTAAAGTGCTCAAGTATAAGGCTGAGTTCCTGCTGATGCCAGAATACTTTCATATTAAATATCTTGGAGACCTCTCTGCTCGGGGGTAAAAGCCTTTTCCAAAGCCTATTATAGTCAGTTTAGTGTCTGTGCTAACACAACAAACTTTTAATTGTGCCTCACCTCCATAGCATTCTTGCTCCTACCAGTTCAGGGAGCAAAACTCTTCATTGTTTAGATCACTTTGGAGTGGAGCTGGAAAACATATAGTATTTCTCTGCAGCAGCCTGATTCTCTGTTCAAGAAGGACAGAATATAGCTCCTCAAACTTGACATCTGCCTTCTGTGCCTCTGGGCTCCAAAAGTAGCCATCAATTACCTTTTTTTTTTTTTTTTTAGTGCAGCTAGTGCATAAAACTATTTTTATTTTCTTAGAAGACCACCCATGAGGCTTTCCTCTTCACTTTTCCAAAGTTGTTTCTCATTGGGGCTAATGTGCTTGCTCTTATACCTACCAGCCAGGAAAGGCTTTTGTTAATAAGGCCAGTTCTGAAAATGCCTGTATTCATTTTCACCAATAATTTCAGAGAAAAGGAAATGTTTCTCCATCAGTTTCGCTGCCAGTGGGATTCCAAGACTACACAAACACACACACACACACACACACACACACACACACACACACACACAATCATATGCACAGTACAGCTTCTGAGAACATTTACAACTGGAGACAGTGAAGCCCAATTGACAAGAGTTGAATGTACTTTGTCCAAACACAGCAGAGATTTTGCCTGTCTCTGAGTCTAATTTTGAAAGGTCACGTTTTCACAAATGCACCTTTGGAGATCATTTGGGGAGTAAAAACGATATTTGGGATAACTTACCATTTCTTCATTAATAGAATACTAGTCTCTCAAATGTTATCAGTCACAGTACAATTATTATGTTTGGGATAAAATTTTTCTCTGTGCAGAACACAAAATTATGGTTTACATAACATTTAAATACTGCTTACAACTGATTTTAATGACTTACATGACAAACAGTTCTAGCATTGAGTCAAGGCTAAATATCATCTGTCACGATTACGGTCCAGTGCAAATATTGTTGCTTAAAATCAATGAGAGATACCTTCTTTAAAAAGTATTAACTTGCACATTGTGCTTTGTGTACTTATAATGTTGTGATAGGACTTACGTCAGGCATAGTGTTGAGATGAGCCTGTCCAAACCTTTTCTTAGAGTGAGAAAAAACCAAATCTCCAAAATGGGTTTGATTAGAACAAAATCTAGTGATATTTTATACAGAGAAAGCTCAGGTGTGTTAGGTGAAGGAAACTAAAATGAGATGATTTGAAATCTCCCTCTGTTCACTGCATCTTTCAGATCAAACTCTTATTCCCAGCGGATTCCTATGTAACCAGGAAAAGTTTGCCTTCCCATCACTTCTCTGTGCTGATGCTGCTTTTCTCAGGAGTCTCTGTCCATGATGCAGCCTCCTTGTTCAGAAAGGAAATGCAATCTGTCCTTCCAGAGGGTCCTCTCTCAACTTATGCTTAGTATTCTGGATAACATGAGCTCGTGGAGCCCTTTTGCCTGTCGCTAAGACCTTTTTATCATATATTGTCTATAACCTATAACAGGCATACAGAAAAAAAAAAAAAAAACAACTCAATAGGAAAGCATGAAGAGTTGCTTCATGTGAATTTATTACAAGTCTATTTAAGTCCATTAATCAAAATAGCTGCCCAAGCTAACAGGCTATGTGAAATATCGGCTTAATACAAAATCACTCTATGCCTGCAAAAGCTCGTAGTTCAAAATTATCCCTCTCTTCCTTTTGCCTTGAGAGAAAGAATAAAATGAGAAGATTTGCCTATTAAACTGTTTGATTTTTTTAATCATAGGACACTTAACAGGGTGGTCTGCTCCTTTCCCATCTAAAGCAGTTGTTGAGGGAGTGCGGAGGTATGGCTGGACCAAGCTGCCCATTTTCGATTATCAGAGCCAGCTGGAAAGGGGTCAAATGGTTCCTGTAAAGGATTGAGAGACCCCAGCTGTAAAAAGCAGCAGGAGGTAGCTTGGCTCCTGTGACTGGCCCTGGAGCAGCGGGAGCGGCACGCAGGGAAAAGCAGTGCAGATCCTACAGCTTGTGTAGGAAAGACGATTGCATTTGTTAGGTGCATGTGTGCGTGCGCTTGTTCGTAGGGCTGAGCCTTCAGGTTCCTGTGTTTGAGTCAATAAACATGCCCTTGAGGGAAATGCCTGAAAGAGCTACAAGAATGCTGTCAGTCCTTCCTTCTTGAGAGAGGTGGAGGATGTTTAAAATCGGGGGCATTCATTCTGTTTGTGACTGGGAGCTTTGGATTGAGCTTCATATGCATAAGAAAGAAGTACGTGCACCTGCAATGAGAATTTCAAAAGGGATTAATAACGTTGGGTGCTTAAACTTTCGATGCCCCTCTTGAGACATCTTAAAAAGGCTAGAAAGTCAGCTTAAAAAGCAGAAACAAAACCTTAACATTGAAACATTTAATTCTTTACATTTTCTTTATGTTTTTGTGGCTTAAAGAGAAGTTCTGGGTCTCTTCTGCATCTGATATTAAAAAGCATAACCTCTTTAACACACAATTTTAATTGGAAATTTTAGTACAGAGAATGCTTTTCTGTCCAGATGATAAAACTCTAAAACTACAGCTGTTGCTGTATCTCCAGAAAGTGTTGATAGAACTTTAACAGAAGCATCACTATAGCATTGTTTTAATATCACTTAAATTCTACTATGATTAAGAAGAATATGCTTTCTTCAGCTGTTGTACGTTAAATGCAATAGTTTAGTTATGGGCATGTAGGTCACAGATTCACTTCAGATTTAAGACGTTCTACAATCAGCACTTTTTTTTATAAAAAATCATACTCCATAGAGGAGTAGCCTAGCAGGATGTTCAGCAGGATGGCTGTTGTAGTGATTAATAACTCTCAGAGGGAATCAGAATGCTAAACCTGCTTAATACACCTAGGACACACTTAGCTATCTCTTAAAACAACTTTGTTAGGAGCAGATTAAGAAAAGATAAAATGCAAGAATCTACAGAAATATCTCTTAGGAATTCTGAATCTGTTTACTTTTAATACAGCTTGTATTAGCCTCTACACTGTTAAATTCAGCGGGTTTGCACCAATGTTGGGTCTGTAGAAGTCAATGAAAATGACTTCTACTTCCCTCAGTGGGCTTTGTTCAGGTTCTAATGCAAAAGAGAGTAAGGTCTGAATTTTGTCTTTAGCCTGAAATGAAAAAGAACACTGTGAAAAACTGAAGTATGTCCCCAGAGAGCAAATCAGACAGCAGCGATTGTATGCGCAAAAAAAAAAAAAAAAAAAAAAGGCACTATGAACACTGTTCCCTTCAGCAGATAGGGTAATTTATTGCATTTTAAATCATTGACAGTTAAGGTTACAGAAGATCAACTCTTGTATTTCTGAGATATTAAAACTTTTTTTCTAATTACTTTAATTGTGCCTGATGGTTTCTTTTTGACAGCTGATGTGGGCAAGTTCACAACACCGTTTTCTTCCACTGGCTGACATTTTGTCTGCAAGTGCTTTAAAACCAGAGGTTAGACTCTTTCTTTCAGCAAAGTTCTTGTACCACTTTTCTACAACAAGAGAAGTGTACTATAATCTGATCTCCTCCTTCTTATTTCAGAAACTTATTTAGCAAAGTTCTCCTCATGTCAATCACATTCACAAGCCTTGAGCACTTCAATGAAGCTGTAAATCGTGCTGCATATGATTCAAATATGGAAGCTTTTTTCTTCTTTTTTTTTTAGCTAGACTCACATGTAACAAGCAAGACGTTGCATAATTTTACGTGAGAATGTTACAAACTTATCTGCCAAGGAATGTTAGTCTTTGTGCAAGCACAAATTAAAATACAAGATATATGCCCTGAATCTGTAGGATCCCACAGCATCTGCTACAACAAATATAACAGCATTAATCAACATAGTGTATGCGTTCCAAACAGAAAACTTTAATTTGAGATGTTTAGTAAAGTGAACTGACTGTAGCTCAAACTGGGTTTAGCTCCATTTGGCTTTGACCTTGCTCAGATAGATTTCATATGGAGAGTGTTTAAGAAGTCGCAGTTTTTTCTGCCTTCCTCCCTAACCCCTTCTCTCTTTAGCACCTCTTGATGCAGAGGTATGCGAGGTCCCAGCGCAGGAAACCGCAGCCGGGGGTATGAGTGCTCTCGTGAGATGCGTCAGGCGGGGGAAGCTGGTCACATTGCCGGTGGAAGTTTTGCACCGGTGCCCAGAAGGTCCATTTAGATGCCAAGCAGAGCTCTCATTAATGAGCAGTAGAAAGACTTACATATTTTTCATTTAGCTTGCTTTCTTGCAGCTTTTCAGGCAAAGCAAAACAGGAAAAAAAAACAAAGCAAAAAAACAAAACAGAAGGTAGAAGGAGATGGGGAGATTCATATAGTTTAAAGTTAGTGCAGGAAGGTGAATTTCCTGAGGTTTTCCAGTGAAAGGAGAAAGGTTCTTTTAGAGCAGAAGTTTAAAGTTAGATGTTCTAAACTACTCCGGCATGAACTTGGCTTTCTGATCAATATTTTTTTGGCTGAAGTTAGCCTTTGTGAATACCCACGGATGTGTCTGAGACCTACCAAAAATATACATCGTTCTTAAGTCTAGCTCCTAGGCAAGGGCAACTTGACATCTGTGTTACAGCACTCTGGCTGACATGAGATCAGATTCCTTGGCATGCTCTTTGGCTTGTTACTTTTTTGCTATAGGTTTACGCATGCACTGCTCCACACCTGTGCTGTGTGCTATTTATACAGCTCTGCAAAACCTCCTGTCCCCTCTCCAGATAAACTCCACCCGCCATGCAAGATTAACTGAGTGGGCCAAAGCACAACCACGGTATAATGTTTCAAAAAGTGAATCTAATTTAGTTCAATGTCTTTTGTCTAAGCTTACCTTTATAAGGAGATGTAACTTCATTCCAATAAAAAGTGATGCATGAGGAGTATTATTTTTTTCTATTAATGAGACAGCCCTAACAAACTGCAGTTGCAAACCAAGATGACTTCATTTCGTTACAGCAAAAAGACTGATATTTTATACAAGAGCAATACGACTGTGTTTCATCACAAGCCCCCTGCCCAAATCGTATTGAATTTAGAATGTTCCCTGTTATACTGTCAAGGTTTTGAATTCTTTAAAGCAATTGGTTATGTTCTTACTTATTTTTCAAATCATATAGGTAAGCTTTTGTGTTTTACCTGTAAATTGGTTATATTTTTCAAGTGTAAAATTCTTTTTCCATAGGAGTATCGAAAGAGACACCAATCAAACTGGATAATATCGCTTTGACTATTAAGCATTTGTGATTGTGTGAGGTAAGCTCTTTTTTTAAACATTTATTTAAATAAGACAAAACTATTTGTTACTGGTTGATTCATGGTAATAATGGATTCTGTACAATATTATTGTGCTGCTTGAAGATACTAATACTTTGAAAGTTATGTGAAGGATTGGAATGTTAATTTCCATTAATTTTCTATTAAAGCCTCAGCTATAAGTACATATAGACACTGCTGATTTGAAGGGAGACAGATATACTATATCTAAATTAAGATATACTATATCTACCTAATTACTATATATAAATTAAGGCATAGGTGCAACCCATGGCAAGTCCTACAGCTTTGCTTCCTGGTACGGTCCCCAAATACTCCATGTCTGTTTATTAAGGTGAAACTTGGCTATTCAGGACCCCTAGGTGAACTTTACTTCCTTTTGGGGAACTTAGGTAAGTGGGCAAGGCAGCAGGTGCCACTGTCCTGAGGAGCAGGGGACTGAGACTGATATTCCTGCCTCTGGGTCAGGATGTGGCCAGAGCGTGTATGTGTGTGATGGGGCTGCAGGTACACCACAGCTCCAAAGCGTCAGTGCAGTCACTGTGAAAATGCTTTTTTTCATAATGGGCATGGTTTTTGCTCCGAAGCAAGCAGCACTCACAAAAGTTTGTTCTTACAAGTTCAGCTCTCGGCTGAGTATTTGCATGTCTGAAACAGCTTCAGGTGTAAGAGCTCAGACACTGCATCCACAATTCAAGGGGCACAAATATTGGAGGCGAAAGCTTCAAATGAGAAAGGAAAACCATAAGCCTTGTTAATACTCTCACAAAAGCCTTATGAACCTGGAGATTTGTTACTGAAGGCCCTTGTAATTTTTAGCATTCCTCTTTTTTATTGGATTTGTAACTGATTATGGGGTAATTCCTGCTTGTGTGAACTCTGAAGTAATTATGACCAGTATTCATACAGCTTCCTCACAGAAAGGTAGGCTTTCGATAGTAGTTTTATTTAGATGCTCTGAATCATTTTGCGGAGCAGCCTGTCTTCCCTAATTGCAGTGCACTCAGCGCAGAGATGAAACCTAGCGCTAGATGATATGAATACGCGTTCAGACTCGCATCGTTCCAGTACACGTTCTGGTGAGAGGACTAAAGCACTTCAGCTCTTTTCATGAAGAATTTTCTTTCTCGATGCGTGCATCAGCTGCTGCATATGGAGCAAGGTGCACCAGGGTTTCTCATTTTCCTTTCCTTTTCCCCCGGAGTTACAGTCACAGCGGGGACAAAGAAAAAGAGCCTTTTCACTCCCTTGCCCAGCCAAGAAAGAGTTATGATAATTTAGCCCTTAGTGTTTAAGCCATGGTCCAGTGCTGCTGAAAGTAACTGAGCTTGGCATCATTTGAAGGAGCTTGCCGAACTGTGAAAGGCACTGACATGGCTATGATTAAAAAGTATTGAAAAATTATGAGCCACACCACAAGACACCCTTATTCAGGTGCATGAGGTCAAGACAGGTTAGTATGCAAGGAACTTTTTTGTAGTTGACACTTGCGTATGTCAGGCAAGGACCTACTAAGAGCTGTTTTCTCGGGTGTATTCTGTCCTTCCCCTCACTGGCCAGACTAGAACTGGAGAACAAAGTTTTCAGTTATAACAGTCGATCTTGCTATTCATGTTGTTTAGAAGGGATCGTGCATGGGCAGGGGTCCTCTCTGTATCTAATTCTCTGTATCCCATCCTTTTGATTTAAGTTTTTTCATTCCTGGGTCAATGAGAACCTGAGCAATAACAGAGAAGGAAAGTTGAGTCTGTGATATATGATGGAACCAGATGAAAAACTTAACTGACTGAAATTGTAGAGATATGATAAATTTTGGGGAAGTTCCTAGTTTCCTGAGCACCTGTTCACACAACTACACCTACTAAAACTTCAAAACAAAGGTTTTACTTTTTAGCTTCTTTTAAAAGTAAAAACAGCCTCTTAGCCAGTTAGCAAACTGGAAGTAGCAAACTTCCAGTTAACTAGGTACTTTAGGTTGAGATGAATGTCATTTCCAATACTTTGGAACTATGACTGACCCCAATGTATAAAGATAAATATTTTGTGATACTGAATAATATTTTACTCCCGTTTTCATAGCTGTATTCCAGACTATAGATGAAAGCTAAGTATCTGTTTTCTTTTTTTGGCAGACAATGATCTCCTGATTTTTCCAATCTAAATTGCCCTCCAGGGCAGTAATAAAACAAGTCATGGCTCACAAAGTAAATTTCCTGTGTACTAATTGAAAACGGTTTCAAATTTATTAGGATTCCCATCATCTTCCCTAGATCTGATGCTTGTGTTCACAGTAGTCAACATGTCTATTAATATATTTACCTGAAAGATAAAAGTCATATTAAAAATAGTTCTCAGCTATGTTAAAAATTAAAAAAAAAACATATGCTATGTAATTGAATGTGGTAATGTGGTTTAGAATGATAGCTGAAACTGAACACTCCTTCTCATTACATATCTGATATTGCTGTACTGCCACATCCTTTCCAGTTTGTGTTCCCAGACACTATCTGTAATGCATGGTCTGTTAGAACCTGCTGATGGGCCTTACTCTAAGATGACAGAAAAGGCAGGGGAGTGGGCACATTGTTTTCTTCTTTTTTGCTAGGTTTGTCTTTGTCTTGTATAAACTACAGGAGATGGAAAGAGAAGGGCTGTTGAAATGTCCCAGCTTTCTCCCCCTTCAAGCCCCACCACAAAGTGTAAGTGCTATGCGAACCATTCCACCAGAACCCACAGAGTCCGCCTACCGCTCTGTGCAACCTCCCTCCAAAATGTTGTATGGGGGGAGAGGGCACTTGTCAGACTTCCTGGCACTACATTTCATAGCAGAGTTCCTCTAGCAAGAGACCACAACCCCTTATGCAGACTGAATTAATAATAGGACAAAAGCATTTGGCCTCCATGTGGATGAGGATTGGCTGGAAAGCTAGAATTCTGGTTTCTGAAAGATTTCAGGGTTTGGGGTTTTTGTTTTATTTTCTTCATCATGATAAACCAAAAATGTTTAAAAAAACAAAAAATCCTCCTTATTTTCATTGTAGTAATGATGTGAATACTCTAACATAAAATAGCTCAATAGCTATGAAAATCACCTATGATTAAAAAGCAAACCAAAAAAAAAAGAAGAAGAAATAAATTCTCTCATGTCTCAGGTGAACACTGGGACAAAATCAATCTCTTTTCATTGCTTCTGTTGAAACTGTTTTGCTTTGTGCAAATACTTAAATATTGGGCCAGAGCAACTGGCTAGCTGCCGATAAAAGAATGGAATTTCCATGCAGAAGATGGTTGTATATCTCAAGAGATGTGGGAGACCACAGTTCAAATTGCTTTTCAATCTCATCCTTTCTTTGGTGCAAGGTAATCCCTCAAGATAGGGGGAAAAGCACTGTTTGTGAAACATCTCTTGAAATGGCTTTCTGTATATGCTCTGTGCCCTTGGAGAGATACAGTCTTTCTGATTGCTCTTCCACTTTTATGTATTTTATCTTCTTATATTCATTGGGCCATAATACAAATGGATTCATTCTATATTCTCATGTTTTGCACAGGGTAAAGTACAATTAAGGCTTAACGTACTTCTTTTGGGATTTTCTGTGCTGGATCTTTCTGGGATAATTGTCATATAACGTTCCTGAAAATTATTAGGTGGGGAGGGGTGGGGGGGGGAGAAATCTATATTTTGATTAATCATATTTGTTCAATAGAAATCTACTTTGCCGGAGCAGTCCCAACCAGCTGTAATGCAGACTGCCTTTGCTCCATGTTTGTCCCCTGAATGCTGCAGTGGACAAAAGCAATCCTCAAAACACCTGGCTTTGTTTGCACATGCCTTGGTGCCTTTTGCCTCCACTGCCTTTCCCATCCCAAAAAAGAAGCGGTTGTTAAAGTCTAGAATCCTTATTTTATTTAGGTCTGACTCTGAACACTGTGGTTTGGGCTCCTGTCCGTTTACAGAGGTATATTCTCAACTAGTATACCTAGGGGAACTGTATTAATATCTGCTAGCTATTTTATCCAGCCACAGTTTCTCTGTCATGACTCATGTTCATAGCAAAGACAGTAGAAGACCAGATGAGCAACAGTCGCAACGCTATAAACTAATTCCCAGATGTAGAAAAGACGAGTTCTAATGGCTATATTGTACATGTGGAAATTAAGTCTAAACATACTGCAGTCCCCATATACTTGTGAGCTTATTAAAATATCAGTCATGACAGCAGCACAGCAGATACTGTGTTCCTCCTTCTGTACTCCTATATTCCTGTATTTTTGGTACATTCATGGTAGCTTATAAAAAAAAAAAGGATAAAATAGATATTCTATTATCATCTGCTTCCTGCTATGCTTAGTACAATAGTAAGAGAACTTTAAAACATACCCACAGCACTCAAGTAATTCTAGTTCCTTTCAAACTGTTCTAAGCAGTAGTTGAACCTTTTCACTCTTACATGCTAGTATTGTCCTATAAAGCTGCAGCTGAAAATTTATCACATTACTAATGTTAGAACATAAAATAACATGTTTTATGCAGAGAAATCCTTTCTTTTGGCAGGATTATATTTCAGAAAGCTGGAATACAGAATTATGAAGTGATTATAGAATCCGTCAATAGTCAGATAATGTTTAATGGGAAAAATCTTGAAATCTGTAGGCTCTCCCAGATATGGGCCCAGTTTTGAAGCCATGGCAAAAATCTTTTCAACTTGAACGGGCAGTTTATACGGAGAACTGGGCAATGGGTCTGATTTTCTATTTGGTTTCAGGTCATCAGTGTGGTAGCGTAAAAAAGCTTCAGAGTTAGTGTAAATTATGCTTTTCTGTTCCTCCAGCACCTCTATTTGTTTCAGTAGGGGTCCAAATGTTTTGGAATCTGAGTTGCATGCTAATACTGATTAGGGAGTTCTTAAGAAAATAAGCTATACCTTATCCTTTTACTTTAGCGCTCTCATTAAACGTTTCCCCCACAAAAACACTCCTCAGTCCATCTGAATTTCAGAATAGCATTGCATATTCTAATGACATATTAGGCACGGGCAAAAAGGCATGATACAATCAAAGAAAGAAATGTATGTCCCGATTTATAGCTTGAACTTCTATAAAGCTGCTCTGAAGAAGTTCTGCTAGATTTATCTTCCTATTGTGTTTCCTTTTGTCTCTGCATTCCTATGCTAGGAATTAGGCCTAAGAGAGAGAAAGCTATACTTTTAGCCTAGCCAGGGGCCAAGTACCAATCAGTCTATCTGCACATTCCTCTTCTGTTAAAAGCAAACCTCACTCTAATAGAAAATCTCAGCTATGTCCCAGGACAATGCTACTTCAAAGGTCAACATGTCATTCATGTCTAAACTTCAGGGATGTAGTAAAACTGACATTTGAAACCACAAGCCACAATGTTTCCTTGTTTTTTTAAAATGTAAACAGGAGTGGCTGCAGAGAGTCACACAGTCAAAAATGAAATGTGGACACAATGAAGAGAGGCTCATGAAGGAAAGCAACAGCGAGGCAATTTATGCAAAGAAAAATTGTTTCTAAAATGCCAAAAGAACATTAGTTGCTGTTCTGTTCTCAATATATGGTAGCTTGATTCAAGGGGGAAATATAGATTTTTAGGAATGTCAGCATGAAGATAAACATCACACTAGTAGGTCAAGGGGTTGGGGAAGAGGATATGTTCACCACATTTTCTGGCTTTCTGCCCTACCTATGAATCTGAGCATAGTTGTATAACAAGTTATATGTGGTTATGATAATCATATTTAGAGACATATTGGCTATTTTGTTATTAAAAAATGTACATCTGTATCTCTCCAGGAGGAAATGCAGATTTGCTTCTGAGCCAGCTGACACAGCAAAATAGAAATCGGCACTGTCCCTTACTCAGCTGCACAGAGCCCCTTTTCTTATATGCTCACTGCCTTCTATTTTGAATCAGTGAAGGATGAACTTAATACTTGCTTAATTTGTGTTGGCTACATAGAAGAACAGCTTGGATAGATCTGTGTAACTTCTTTTACTTATTCAGTGCTATTAAGTGACTTTTCTGTCCCTTCTTTATTCCTTTGCACTTTCTTGTAATCTTTTTAGTACCGTTTTGTAATTATCTTTGTTTCATAAATGCAATAAGAAGGAGATATGTTTCCATTGTACTGAGAGAAGACTTATTTATACTGTACATTTCTAATATTCTCCATCCTGCCATGTAGAATACATGTTTTGTATGAATGTGTCAATGTCATCTCAGAAAACATTCCCTATTGAATTCAAGGCCATCAGATTTAAGGAGGATTCAAACTGTTACTGATTTATCTCAAAAAAGATTCCTGTAATTTAATCTAGGTCTGAATTTGTTCTAAACTGAGATGTACTCAGGATAGAGATCTATTGTTTTAATTCTGTTTTTATTTGACTTCACTTTTCAGCGTGCTTGCATAAGACATTTTTATATCCCCTCATGTCTAGGTATAATCTTCTGAGGAAACACCTAAAACAAAAAATACCTACGCCTTTCATTGTGAAAGTCATCTAGAATAGATTTATGAGGCAACTCGTGATTGATTCTGCTATTCATTTATAAAAGTTACATGTGCATCAAATCTTCCCTTTCCACCAGCTCTGGTGTCCATTCTCTTGCTAAGACTTGTCTTTTCAATTATAAGCTGGGAAATGAATTGCCTGTGCATAATGACTAAGAAACTGAGTCAGTATTTTATAGAAGTCTCTGTATCTTGTCACAATATAAGCGCTAAATAATAATTTAAGAAAGTCAAACAAACACACACTATCAGCTCTACTGTTAGTGAGGCACTGACAGTCATTAATTTCCCTTTATCCTTCTTATCTTTGAAATATGAGTAGATAACTAAGTAGTATTAACTTTTTCTTAAATTTTTTCTTTCCAGCTGAAGCAGTGTGAAAGGCTACTAAGGAAACTATGAGGGATTAAAAAAAAAAAGAAAAAAGAAAATTAAGAAAAATAGGATAAATAAAAGGGAAATAAAGATTGATTTCTCTTCGCTTAGTGAGTGTTAGCAATTAGGTAAACTGATTTGCAGTGAGGTCATCAGTCACAACTGGAAGCTAATTTGAAAATGGATTAGCTTAGAAGTAGCATTTTCTGCTCCATAGGTTTCAGCAGCAAATGATTCAGTTTTGTAACAGACCTCATAAACTGGCTGAGATCAATGTCTACCTAATGTGCCATTATGCACTGGGTATACTTCAGTGAGTGCAAGCACAGCTGTGGCTTCAGGGAGTTTCCCTGCCCAGTTTCCTCTGCTCCACACACACTTTCCACAGGTGTGTTATTTGATTATTTTGCCTGGAGGAATAAACAGTTTAAGAATATTAGAATGGGTGAAACTGTTTCCACTTCTCTTGAGGATTATCTTTTAAGTTCTAGGATCAGTGGCAGCAAGTAGGAAAGATTAGTTAGTGTAGTCTTATAGGAGAAAGGGACTGAATCTGCTCTATGAATACAGGAGTCTACGACATCGCAGTATAATCTAAAAGAGGAGGTCCCACCATTTCCAGTGGCAGAAGACTCCAATTCCGGTCAAGGTTTTGGGCTGTGTGTGTATAAAGGAGGAGAAAGACTCTTCCTCCTGTTCCGTCCCCAAGTTTCATGTCTCCACAAGAAGACTCCACCACCTTCCCTGAACTGCATGCTTTGTCTCTTGAAAATTAGGACTACAGCCACATTACTTCACTGATCCTTCTTGGGTTCTCATCTGCCTTCCCAGCTCCTACAGGCTAAGAGCCAAACACATTCCCCAACTAGCCAAACTTGCATTCCTCTTTTTGCCTGATAACACATCCCAGCTGGGAGTAAGCAACTACAGCAGACACAGTGAGTACAGCAGATTAGAGAGACAGGAGCCTGTAACATCGAGCTGCTGACCAAGCAATGGGTGGCAGTTGCCTGAGTGAAGATGTTCAAACATTTATCACCAATTACCACAGATAAACATGGAGATATTTATGCAGTGACTGGAGTGAGAGGCTCAGTGTGGTTAACTGCCACCAATGCAGTGGTAGTGGTAACCTGCTGTCTGGAGGGACTCAGGTGTGTTGTTAGGGCAAGATCGCAAGGCTGAGTGTAAGGTCTTGCCAGAGGTGAAACATCTTCAGGAGTTTTGCATACTACCAATGGTACCAACGCCATACAACTAAACAGTCCAAGTTAATGCTGAACTAATAAGCCTAGAGGAATATGGTTTCTTGCAGTAAGAATTTTTTAAATTTCAGAGACCTTTCAGTCTTAAGTCTGGGCCAAATCTTTGGGCTAAAATATTTAGACTTTCATATTGAAGATCTAAAAATGATTGGATAAATCAGATATCTTTGTTTGGATTCTTCTGTAGTGTTTCGTTTCAATTTTGACTTCTGAAGATGTGTACATTTTCTAAACTGTAGAAAACTAAGTTTTGAAATGGAAACTGATCTTGAGCAAAGGGAGGGAAGCTTTCATTTAAAAATGTAAGAGTGTCAGTAATTCCAGAACTTGAAATGGAGGACTGTCAACCAGCTGATTATTTCTCAACCGTAAAAACAAGTAATGACTGTCACCCCAATTCCTGATCTGTAATGCTAACATAAATTTGAAAGAAAAAAAATGCATAAATAATTGGAGAAGACTAGACTAGACTCCACATGGATAAGGTGTCATATATGTTGTGTTTGCTAATTCAGCACATCTAAATGCACAGACAGACGCTGAAAAAGGACATTGAAGGCATCAGTGAAATCCTAATGCCATATTTGAATCAAGTCATATATTGCCTCAATCTTAAAAGATCACTCAAAAAAAAAAAAAAAAGAAAGAAAGTTCAGTTGAATGAAAACTCATATATGTAAAAGTAGTTTGTGAAGTTTAAGCCAACTAACTGGGGCATGAAAGTAGGAACTGTGGCATGTAACAGTTTCTATAACAGTTTCTAAATGTTGAATAAGGTGAATATTTCCTGTAAGTAAGCTGAATACTGTGAATACCAAAAGTGTGAACACCAAAACAATAAGCACATTGCACCTGTTTAAATACTAGAAATCATATTTATTTTTAGTTGATGTAAGATGTTGTATATATGTGCGGTTTAATTTTCAAGTTATTCCTGATTTCTACTCTTACATTATTTAGTATTGCTTGAATAGCTTGCCCAGATTGCTAGATAAGCTAGGGTGTGTGTAATTTATGGTGGCATTTTACAGTGGAACAGTCAGACACAGTGCTAATACAAAGTCATGAGACTTCTAAGATGCAGAATCCATTTATCTGGATAGTTGTGACTGTAGGAATGACATAACCCGAGTCGTATTCAAATAGCACACCCTTAGACATAGTCACTAACCGCTTTTTTTTTTTTTTAAGCGTTGTTTAGAAAGATACCATAACAGTTTTATGATAAAATTTGAAGAGCTCCGTAAGTTCCACATGAAACACTTCTATTATGAGAAATTAAATAAACTCTTAGAAAGCTATGTGATTGAAGTCTCTTTTAAAAGTAGGCAACTATAAGTAGGTCTAGAGTTTGGTCCAGTGTGCCTAAATTTTTTTTTTTTTTAATGAAATTTATTTTCAAAAGTGACTTAGATGACCATTTGACTTTTACTTAGATATTTAAAAAAAAAAGTTAGTATAGCCTCTGTCTGAATATCAGACAGACTCATATGCACTTTCTTCTCTGGAAAGGAAATATCCATTTGGACTGGAAGGGAGTCATAGTATGCTTGGGCTAGGTCTTTTTTCTAGACAACCAAGGGACCAGGACACGAATGCGCTTACTGTGCATTCTATGCAGTCTAGAAACAGTTTCTTGTGTGAGGTTCTAGTTGTCATGAGGCCTGCTATAATATCAATTATAATGAAATCAATACGATATGATCACTGAATATCAGAGCAAATGTTTCAGATAGGTAAAAATACTTTTAAAACAAGGGAATTACATCTATATAAACCTATTAAGTCAATGATAATGTCCACTTTCAGAAACCACGGTTGCAGAAGGCTCCCTCTGAAAATTCAGGAAAACTGAGTAGCTAGCTTGAGTATGGTTTGTGTGAATGCGTTTGCCATCAAAACAATAGGAACAATATACTGTACAGAATAGTGAAGGAAAAATGGGGAAAAAAGTAAGGGAACAACCCCCCCCCCAATTTTGGGATAAAAGCCTGGCAAGCTTCTAAGAGAATTTTATTAAGTGAATGACTGCAATAGTAAGGAGGTAGATTTAAAGACCAAGGATCTTTTCTAGTGCCTTGTTTCTAGCCTACGCTTTCTGCATTTTTCACAGCAGTAGGTAAGTTTTGGCTTCCAGTATCACCACTTATTCATAAATTGAGTACTGTAACTAGAAGGATCATAAGATTTTTGAAACCAAATACCTATTTCGATTTCTGAAGTAAATGCTGTATGCTAACTATCTCCAGAGCTGGCTTTCCAAAAAATCCTATGAAACCAGCAAGAACTATATTCCTGGTTAAGGTTTCTTTCTCTTAATTAAGAGCATCATGTAAGAACTTTCTTGCTCACCTGCCATTACCTTGGTACAACTTTCTTCTTGCCTTTGGCAGCAGGGTGCCAAGTTTGCCAATTGGATGGGCCTGCACCTGTTCTCAGCACAGGAAGTGGCATTATTTAAACGAAAGCTAATCTGCTGGTGATTGCTGTGATTGGAGTACGAGGTCACCTCGAGATTGCAATCAAATGTCAACATCTGGTTAATAAACAAAATGACACTTTGTGATTATTGCATAGCAAATTAGAAGTGAGGTGAAATTTCCTGCCATTTGCTTAAAAGAAAGCCTGTGATGTCAGCGACACCAGCTTCCATTTTCTGACCCTACAAAGTGAAAGAGGCTGGCTAGGGGATTAGCTGTAGGAAAATTAGTTTTAGATGAAGTGCTGGTTAAACATGCCAAGTAAAATTCACCCCTACTATAGTTCCACTGATCACGTGGGAATTACACCAAAGACAAAATTTGTCTAACCTTAAAAACAAAGTTTCCCATTATTTCTTAACCATTTCCTTCAAACATCCTGAGGTTCAACATTTCAATATGCCTGAAACTTCCATGCACAGAGTGAAAGAACTTTGTAGTGAAGACTTAGAGGCCAAGAACTGCAAGCAGCTGGTTGTACCCTTTTCCCACAAAGCAGATTAGCATGTGGGAAATCCCATTGTCCTTTGTTCATGAAGTCACGCATGCTCAAGCACTTTCCCAATGTCTTGCAGAGTGGAGCCATCAGTAGCTCCTGAGTGGGACAGTCCCTCTCCCGTGTAACCAGCTGAGGTTTTATTAAACTCTACAGTCAAGCATTGTGCCTATGACTTCTCTTGTGCCTCCCCCGAGGCAGGGAGGTTTTGGAGAACTTGATCTGTAACTTGCCGTGACTTACGAAACCTTTAACTTATTATGAATGCTGTTAGATGTACTGGAGACAAATCCACAAGTCAGGATGCAGAATTAAATACATGTGCTCCCCGATCCTTTTTGCAGAGCAGAAATGAAGGCACCCCGTTTGTGTAATCTGACGTAGCTCCACTGAGATATAGTGAGCTGCTCTGATTTATACCATGAGAATGTGATCTGTGGTGAAATTACATTTCTGGTCTTGTGGCCTTTTCAGCAGTAGAAAAGAATAGCAAGCAGTTGAGGATCTTGCCCACTCCGAATGGTCTAATACATGTGGTATAAGATAAAATTTCAAGAAGAATGAATTCAGGCCAGTCTGAGTGACTCCTTTCTAAAAGATTCTCAAATTATGTTCAAGTCGGTCTGTGAATCACATTATTACTTCTGTCATTTTAACTTTTAATGAGCCTTACGGTATGAGGAGCCAGTTATTCAATTAAACTTCTGCTTACCTGAGTAAAGGGATCACGATGTATCTTCTGAGATACTGCTGGAGGAATGGGAACATATCACATGCCATCAGCATGTCACATATCCACTCTGCAATACCCTCGCACAAGCTAACCTTGAAGATCTCAGTTTGGCTGCTTAAAATAGTCTACAGTCAGTCTTAATGTTACTGTCTGGTGATTTTTTTTTCCTCCTATTCATTGTGCCTAGTTACTTCAAAGATTGAATATATCGTAGCTGCTTAAATAAAAAGATTTCGGTTTCATAAACACGTGGAAATATTTAAAATGAAATACTATTTTAGTATTAGTTGGAGAATCACCAAGTTCTTGCTATATATGCTTCTTGGATTTTGTGTGTGAACAGAAATGTAAAGCAAACCAACATCTAAGAATTTGTATATGAGCTTTCCTCCAAGCTTCTTTAGAGACCGTTTGAAATCTACTATGTATATTAAATTATGAGCCATAACTTATTTCCCAATATCTAATCCAACATCCACAACAAACTCTTCAGCTGTTTAAGACAATTTGGATGAAAGCAATATGTTTCTCTGCTCTTGTCAAAAAAATATCAGTCAATAAAATAGAAAAATGTCCTCAACTCTCAAAGCCAGCAGAATAGTTTGCCTATATTGATAAGTAGTTGGATAAGAGATTTGGATCCTATAGGATCTCAGATCTTATGGGGTCATGGGAAGTGGATATTGGTTAGTAGACATTTTTTAAGCAGTAATAAATCTCTTCTGCCTTAATGTGAAATGAGATTCTATAAGGTTGCATAAGGCAAATGATAGAGACGTTTTACTCACATCAAATCCCCTAAATTCTTTCTTTTCTCATGCCTTTGCGTATTTCCATTATAGGGAAGTCAAAGCTCTTTAGGCTGTTCAGATACTCCTTGTAGCTTCCTTTACCTTTGTGGAATTCCCAGGTACTTTGTATGTGTAGTTTCCTGATTGTTTTTACCCTTGAAATGTCACAAACCTTACTTGGGGATATGGCTTCTAGCAATGAAGTCTCACTGGGTAACCACACTCCTTCCCTTGTAAATAGTGACTCACTAAGTCTCTTCCTGTCAGATAGTAGTGCCAGTAGATTAAGTGGGATGAGACAGCAAGACATTAAATAAGCACCCACTGCATTTGTAAAGGACTCTGAGTAATCTAAAACAGTCTTTCCCTGATAGCCCGAACTATGAATCAGTCAAAAGATTTACAGATCCTCACTTAGTTTTGTCTATGGCCTTTTTAGTATTAACTTGATGTCCAATCTATAGCCACTAACCAATTTGGCATCCCACTACTGAATTAGAAGTAATAAAGCTACCGCTCCCAATACTCACTTTAAGCACACATAGTACAGTCTGATGAGCTTCAGACTGTTTGTATAATGGCTTCCTCACAAAGGAATCAAGTCTGGAATCTATCCTCAGTTTACCTCTTTACTAATTAAAAAGAAAAACTCAACGTCTTTCTGCCCAAATTTTTTCATTCAAATTACTGAACGAAAGCTCTGACTTGACTTTTCAGGTCTGCTTTAGCTACGTTTAACACAAGTCTATGAAACTAGAGGACAAATGCGTATATTGTTTCAAAATGCCTATGGAGTAGGTTTGACACGTAGCAAAGACAGCATTCATATACTCCAGAGTCCAATGGCTTCGGTTGAAGCTGTACGCTACCCAGGTTCAAGGAGTAGCCTTTGCTGTTAAGTCAGGAGCTGCTTAGGTCCTCTGCTGACAAATTGCACAATAGGTCCATAATGGTGGAGACGAATCTGCCTTCAAGCTCCCTCTCCTGGACAGTTTTGCAGATATGAGTGTAGTAACCTGCCACGTTTTCTGCATGTGCACAGCCATAGGTGGTTCAGGCCTTTGCAGCACATGCTTTCCTTGTGCGCCCTGCACGACACTACACTGTGATGCATGTAATTACACTGGTCCTTTAAACGGTAAATTTGATATTTTTAATAAGCCCTTTGAATTCAGTCGTTCAAGTCATTTTGCAGTTATAGGCTGTTTGTTCATTATTTTAAGTTCCTGTTTTAAAAATTATGACTGCTATACACTTGCATTTCAATATTTCATTTAATAGTTTTCTTTTTTTTTTTTTTTTTTGCCTTGTTCTATTAAACACTCTGTAGAATATTGCTTTGTTTCCCCACACACAGGTGTTACGGGGGTTATTTATATTTTAAGGACTATAGTATGGTCACTGCAATTTCATATTCTCCTCCCCTTTCAAATGAAAAAATACATTTTGATTAATCATGAATGGTTTAAATTTGTCTCTTTAATACATCTCCCAGGAACTTGAAACACCTGCTGTGTTAGCCTATGCCTTAGAAGAATGGAGAGGTTGTATATTAGATTTAGGCTTATGGATTAAAATACAGCTTTTCTTTATAGGAGTTCCACCTGGGAATGACTATTCTAAGATTCTATAAAAAACAATGAGAAAATTTGTTTCTAGTCCTGACTACTTTAAAAAATAAAAGAAATTAACCTGAAAATGTAACTTAAACAAAGCTGACAAAAAATAAAATGCCATGGGAGAATCACAAATCTTGCCCTGCCAAGAACATTTTGAGACCTGCTGTTTTCCTAGTAGGTGTCCACATGGCTTTGATTTTCCCCCGGTTATAAAAAAACATAAACATTGGCAAATGCGGTGAAGAAAGAGTGCTGACCCCACTATGTGAACTAGCACTTGATGCTGTTTGCCTCGGTAGAGTCTCAGTTTGACTGTAAAGATGAGTTCATTTGGTTTTAATTTGAGGAAGTTTTATATTTCAATAAAATCAAAATGAAATTCCCTTTGTTCAGATTAGTAAATTGTGACAGTTGAGTTTTGCGTACGTAGATCTCCTAACAGTTGTTCACTGTGACTCTGTCTTTTCTTTTGTTTTCAGTATTGCAAGGAATATATAACTTTATTAAGAATATGCAAAAAAGCTAAAAATTGAGAAATTCTGTAGCACAATAAATCAACGCTTTCTAATTTTTTCTGTAGCCTTTGTACAATGGGAGAATCAAGTTTAAGGTCATACTGAGGGCTGTAGGCAGCTAGTTGCACGAGAGGAGGTGACAGATTTAGTCATAGAAAACTTTGGCCTCCTGCTAATGTGGCTGCAGTTGCTGTTAGGCTAAGTTGTGGTGTTGGCAGCGAGAACAGATTTATGCACATAAAGCTGCCATTCTGTTAGGGCTTTTATAACACAAAACGCACTTCTCAAGTTGTACCTTGGTCTGAAAAGAGCTGAAAGAAAGAAGCAATTGAGTACCAAGAGAATGGTACCAGATGCTGGCCTTTTGACACCAACCAGTGGGCCATGGCTGAGCACTTCCTCAACATACCGTGCTTTCAGCCGCTACATCTACCTTGAGAAACACTCATACTAAAAAAGGCTATCAAAAGCAAAGAGATTCATGGGCCTCGTGTCAAAAAGAAGGAATTAACTAAACAAGAAGGTGGTAAAGTATGAAGCCTGCTGCTGTATTCAGTCCCTAATTCGGATGCAGGTTGGTCAGTTTGTTTTTTTTCTTACCTTTACAACAATAGTAGAATCAGTAATTGGACTTCGTAGCTGAACAGTGACGGGGCTGGAGGGACTGCGCTTACCAGAATAACCTCTACATGAAGGACTAGGAATGGGATTCAGGAGATCTGCCTTCATCTCCCTGCATCTGCTGCTCTTTTTCAGTTGATTCAGAAACAAATATATTAAGCTATCCGTGCTTCAGTTCTCCCACTATAAAATGGGGATGACAAGTTTTAACTTTTTCTGCCCTTTTATGTGTATTTTCTATTCCTATTGTAGGATCTTTGGGGCTGAGTGTGTTTTTTACATCGTTGAATTCCAAGAGAGGGAGGTGAAAAGCTTGCTCATAAACACAGAAAGATACATTAGGAACAGACTCCTGCAGTTTCAATTAACTTCTTTTCACTTTTTACAGTACCTTTTAGCCAAAAATCTCTAAGCAGTTTACAAACAGTGTTATGTTCAACCCCACAATACTCTTATGAGTTCATTAAATATTATTGCAGTTTTATAGATGGAAAAAACAGGAGGACATAGGAAGTCTGTGACAGAAAGATCAGCAGGCCATAGATTTTCAGTGTGTCTGTCCTCTGTTCTAACAAATAGACCATCCCTCTTCACCTACCCTCTGCCAAAATATTTATAAAGTAATTGTATGGGGAGACAGTAGAGGCATGTCAAGCTTAAGTGCTGCTCCTTCTCTGATGAAAGCCACAGGCACATATTGCCAAATTTTTACAGCTCCAACCCGCGAATCATGTGAATGATGAAATATATGGAAATAAGTTTAAATGGTGGAAGTTAAGCATAACTCTCTCTGGTTTGGACACAAAGAGAGAGGTAGTTGTAAATGTAGTAAAGTCACTTCTTACTGAGCTGTGGCAATTTTGGTTTTAGTGTTAATAGGGCAGAATAAACAGGGAGTGGATAGATGTAGAGCAAAGAAAGAATGATGGTTAGGGCACACGTTACGCCTCTTGAGCAAGTCCTCACCTCTATCTGCCCATCAGATGACAGGATGGTCTGTCGACACCTACCTAGAAATATTTTTAGTACTTTTTTCCTCAAAAAATGAGTTTATTTTCAGATATATTATAATATCATATTTCTTCATTACAGTATGTATTCCTCATTACCTATTCTTCATTATATTGCATTTATGGATATCTTTTTAATATATTCCGCATTATATTACATAATAATTCTTCAGGGGAAAAAATGATGTCATGCTTAAAGCTGAAATCTTGAGACCTGGGTTAAGTTCCCACTTCTGCCATAAGCGTCTTCTGTCACTTAATTAGACCTTCTCAGGTTTTGTTCTTTTCTGCTTTGCATATTACATAATCCTTTAGAAAATGCTAGCTAGTCCAAGTTGAAAAATATTTTCTTCTACCGAAAAGACTATCCCAGTACAACTCTAAGTGCTTGCGTATATCAGTCTGACTATCTGAGCAGTTAGTATAAATAAATATACTCATATGTATGTATGTTTATACAAGTGTGCATACCTATGAATAGGGATCACTTCTTCTATTATCGAAATTCAGCCACCTATGAGGCGAAGAATGGAAGCTGCTTCTGCTGGTAGTGTTTCTCAAGGACCTTTTGGAGGAAGAAGTGAAGAATAGCTTATCCGATTGGAACCTCTAGGAGAAATCAAGTAAACATAGCATAATTGCTTAAACTGGAGTTAAGTCAGGACACTAGGGTTAATACCCCTACTCAAGTCAAAAAATAGAGGACTGTTCACAGCCCTAAAAGTGGTCAAGCGCTGTGGCTTTAGCTTACATCCAAAATACAGGTAACTCAAAGACATTGCTAAATGCATTTACTTGTGTGCAGGCTTCAGTTGTTTGGAAAGGCCTAAAATATTTTTTAACATTTACTAATATTTCAAGGAAGCTTTTATAGTTGTTGCTATTTGTGATAAAGAGAGGTCAAGAAGTTAAAGCTAGAGGGAAAAAATTATATTCTATTTTTAAAAGTATTCGGTTCTGATCTCAGTGAAACCATCTGTCGTGTAGGGGACATTTCCCTCTTGCTGAGAAAAGCATCAGACTTGCTTTCGGTTTTATTGAGTGTAGTATTAGGTCCCTATCAAAAACACTTGACCCATTCTATAGGAACTTGCAGTTATAGAGACGCCTACAAGATAAATATAGATGTTTTGATTCTATCACTGTGTTTTGTGTCAGTGTATTCTCAGTTCTCAAGATTTGCTTTGGAAAGAACATGTTGCTGTGCTAAAAGTGAAGTGGCTGTAAAGTAAAGCTTTTAGGCACTGGAAGTGCCATATAGGGAAGAGTTTATCTGTGCTATTGACCATTCAGGTTGACTACTTTAATTTTTCTCAGCTAAGCTAAGACTATCAGGAATTCAGAGAGTGTGCATCCTGAACGAAGTATCCGAATGGATTTGATATGTTAGCAGTTTTAGATCACACTTACCTTAAGTTACACTAAATTAATTCAAAATAGTACTGGCAAACTCTTTGAGATAAAAGCCTAATATCTATAGTGCTGTTTCAGAAAAGATAAGACTTCTTATTTTCATACCCTAGTGCAGTGTCCTTAACCACTTGTCTTTTGTGACCTGTTCCGGGTGAAGGGATTTTTCATCTTTTCTGTTAAAGCTGAGACATCTTACGACCAACAGTGCAGGAATAGTGGGATCAGAAATTGATCATTTGGAGTCTAGAAATCAGAACACTCAGCCAGGAAAGGGAGTCCTATTTCTGCTCGTCATTGCCTATATATTTTTTTTAGCTTAATAATGTAAAACGTGAACATAAGTTAGCTGAAATGTCTAAACATGTCTAACATAATAGGTACTTTGTACTTACTAACAGAGTGCATTTTAGACTAACCTGGGTGATTTTACTCCAAAGGGGATGCAAACAGCTTATGTGATCTGTTCTGCTGCTCCACTGGGCAACAGCTCACAGAAGAGCAATGGCCACAAGCTAATGGAGTGAATAGTATCTTACAATGGGACAATTATTTCTTCAATGAAAGTCTGATCATGAGTTATGTGTACAAATAAAAAAGGAAATGTGAAAAGCCAGCAGTACTGATAGGGAAATAAAGATATTAGGCCCTATCAAAGAGGAGAGGATTGCCTGTGCAGACCAGCGTCGGCCTTAGGAAAACATCTGTGAGAGATGCTTGTCTTTCAATGATGTGAACCATGCCATGTTTTGCTATCTTTTCCGTTCTTTCCCAGCCAGGCCCATTCAGCCAGGCAGCGGTCTGGCATATATATCACAGTAGCTTCTGCAAAAGCCTGCATACAGCTGTGCTGAGCAGGCACACAGGTGTTTGCGCCTGTAGGTTCTGTCTTGCCAAAGCTGGCACTTTTTTTTTTTTTAAGGACAGTCAAAATTTTGGCAATCCCACTCGGATATTTTGCAGATATAGAGTGGGTCAGTGAGTGGAGCCCACCCAGAGAGAAGGGATGAAATCATTTCTGTTCCTCAGTGACTTCCTGGCCATTCTTAGCCTTTGAGGAAGAAGTCAAAGTGAGCAGGTGAGTCATTTAGGAAATGATTCCATATCTGTATGCTTATTTTACTGTTTTGTAGCTTAGTCGGAAAAGCTTGACTAAGCTTTTGACATGGCATCTGCTTTTCAGTGAGGTCCCGCCTCTTCCCCAGCTATGCTGCCGGCTTTCTGAGGCACACGGAGGTCAAGTGACTGTCCGCAAGGTCACCTAGTGAGTCAATGCCTCAATTCAGACTCAAATCCAACATCTGCTTGACTCTTGATATTTTTGTTCTGAACACGAGACCCACCCTAAATTAATTGATGAGGAATTCAACGCTGGTTGGACTAAGTAGGTTCTTTTATGTTTGTGACAATAGCATGTCAGTGTTTTCATGATGAATAGTGGAAATCTGGTACACATCAATCCTTATTGAAGAATTCAGTCCTTATATGAGGAATAAGCTTTAGAAACTCAAAAAACCACACACATACAAACAAATGAGAGACAATCTTGGGGCTATTCATTGATTCAGTCAAAAACAAGTTTTCTTTGCTAATTGCTCTTGTGCTTCTGAGGTATTTTCTGCTGTGACCAAGGTCAGCATAACATGATAGAAATCACTTTGTGGTAGGAAAATGCGTTGTTACTTCTGTTTCATATCTTTCTTCCTCTTTTCTAAATCTTACTTTTTAATATTTTCATTTCTGGAAAATAAAACCTGCACTGAAGATATGTTTAAAGTCATTTTTAAAATCCTGAAAATGTGAACATTCAAATAGCCGAGAACGTGATGCTTCTTCTGCAACTGAGAAAAATCTTTGAGAAACTCCAAGCAGAAAATAAACGACTCACCTCGATCTTATGTTTTCCAAATTCACTTAAGAGAATACACAATTCCGTTAAACGCCTTTCAGTTATTCCAATAACAAGCTGACATCATCCAGAACAAATTACTAAAGAGGAGGAGCTAAAAGTGAAGGACTGTTTTATGAATGGAGTTTCTTGGAGTCTGTCTTTCAGGCAGCTGGTCCCTTGATGAAACCAAGAGCACAAGCCCTCTAATCTTATCAAAATAGCACATACAAGTGCTGGATATTTAGTTTTTTATTTAATAAATGCTTTCAAATTGCTGGTATTATGGTTAGAAAGACACAGGAAAGAGGGCTAAGGGAAGGGAGCCCACAGAAAGATGGAGTAATTTGAGGTCATGGGGTGTTTTTGGATCAGCCAACTCTCATAAAAGAGAATTACAGGATAATTGTTCATCCCATTATGTTAGGAGGATAGTAATTTAGACTGAGCATATTTGTTCAACGAGAACCATGAGGAATCTCACAGCCTTCTGTTCCAAATGGAAATAATTCTTCTGCCTGCCTTTCCTCACGGATTTTTAACAGCATGGGGACTTACAGCTCTACCAAAGCATAGCACTATGCAACATAGATAGTTTGAGGGGAGAATGGGAGAGAAGAAATCACACGTGATAGGTGTCAGTCATATTGCCTAATGCTGTTTCAAAAGAGGCTGGGTTACTGTAATGATAAGGGTGTCGAGAGCCTAGGCAGACTATAATAGAACACATAAGCTTTTGTAACCTGCTTTAACAGATATATCATTTTGATCATCTCTTTCAAAATGTTTCTTTTCTGTTTTATTTTTCCATTGCTACAAGACCCTAAAATTAATTATTACCTTACTGTCTTTTAAGGAATTTTAATTTTGAAGGCATGTGACTATTTTTCAAAAATTAGAAGCATGTAAACTTTATGCACTCCTACGTGATCAAAATGCACATATTCCTTTTTTTTCTCTCTCTCTTTAGAGAAGTATTTTTAAGAAGTTTTTCATGCAACCTTTTGCTAGCTATTTTTAAATGACTGAGGATGGAATAGCCTGCTTGCAATTAAGTGGCAGCATTTGTCCTGGAAATGAAATTCACATTGGCTAAGTGTTTATGGAATGCTTGGAACTAGAGCATATAAATCATGATCTCTCTACATTTAGTTCAAAAACAGTGATTTCAAATATTGCAGGCATTACAATAAGTTGTGCTGAAAAATAATGCACCATTTCATAGGGGCAGGTGGAACGGCACTGAAAAAGCTTTTACCATGTGTAACAAAAGTCTAGCTTTATGTGCACCCAAATAAAAGATACACTTGATTAAACTTCAGTTGTGAGCCTTTTTTAGAAACTTCAAAGATACCACTCATAGCAGCACTGAGACATTGCTGGTCTGTAGGTCACATGGCCACGACAAAGTGGGGGGATAGCAACACCACATTTACAACAATAAAAATAAAAAAAATTTTCACAAGGTCATTCAGCTTGAAACAATTTTTTTTTCTAGTCTTACTTAGACAAAACTGTCGGTTATTTCTAGTCTTTTAATAAATTTTCTTTTATAGTAGAAAATACGGGGTACAATATGAGATTATTATGTTCTTTCTACTGAATCTGTCTACTGAGGGGTAGCAATTTTTGTCATTTCCAGAAGCGCTGTAGAAAGCTGGCTTTGTAAACGCATCTCTTGCAGCCATAACCAGATAGAAAGCAATTACAGCTTCAACTAACCCAAAATATAATGGGTAGAAAATGTAAATTACTTGTCATGAACTTCATATTTAAATATCTAAAAGAATAATCTCCTTTGTTCACATATATATGTATGTATATCTATCTTACTATAGTAAGATTATTTTAAATACCATAATTAAGTTATACATTCTAATGAGAGGGTTTTGCATTCTGGTGTTTGGATTCTCATTATTTTCCATTGTTTTTAAAAAGTGAGTGCAATTTTAATATCAGGAGTACCTGAAGTCCGTTTCCACATTCTATTCCCAATTGTTGTTAGATAACTGTGTTCACCAGGAGAGCATTTAGCTTCTCACTGTACAGTACATAAATCTGAAGCAATTGCTATTTCATTTTTTCTCTTTCCTTTGAACTCTTGAATGGAGGGAAAGAATTTCTTAAAGAGTTCAGTAGGAATGTCCCATTACAAACATCAATCATCAAATGCCCGTTGTACATGGAAAGTGAGGTGACTGTAATAAAATTGACAGAACTAAGCAAGCAGCATCTGACCTTTAGGAGCCAGCGCTTATGATCAGAAGACCCACTCTTCCAAACCTTTAGGAGTTAAGAGTTATCATCTTCCCTCCAAAACATACCTCAGTAAATGAAGTGCTACATACGAATGCATGTGATAAAAGAGGTGGAATAAATTCTTCCCTGACCCTTAGCTGGGGAGTGTTGACAGAGCAGAGGTAGAGAGTGACTTTTGAAAGGAAGGAAGAAGGAATGCATCTTTGGGTCTAGATGGAAGCAGCTGCTCCCCTTATCTTGCATCAGTGTTAAAATAGTTGCTGTTCCTTCCATGTCAGCCAAGTCACAACATAGCATGCAACGCTGCCTCCAGTTGTTGCAAAGAAAAGGAGCAACGGGTACCGTCAAAATGTTGTATCCACAATGTGAACATAAATCTTCCTTGAGCTTTGTCAACCTGTTTGCTTTTGTCTATGCTCTGTTTTCCATGTAATGTGCTGTCACTACTATATTATTCTTTCTGAGCTTGCCAGTCCTTCAAGTATTTCCAGTGCTGGTTAGAGCAGACAGAGCTACTGTGAGTTCTGACTCAGCATCAGACTTTGAATTAATGTGTTTTCAGAGTTTTTTTTTCTTTACTTTAGTTGCTCCCCACTGCTTCTCTGTTTTGTTTAAGATGAGTCAACATATACATAATTGATGTAACTGATTAGTGCAAACCAAAATATTCCGTGTTTTAAAACTTGATGGAAGACCTCAAATCATCCCCTGAAGGGTTTACTGTGCCTATTTCAGGTGTTGCAAACTTTTCCAAAAGTCTGTGACGGTAAAGCAGAATGTAATTTCTTCATGCATATTTTGATCAAAATTATAGGATTATAGGATTATACCTGTTCTTTCCTTAAGCTTTCACGGAAATTCATAATAATGACCAAAAGGAAATTACAGGAACTTCAGATATGACATTTTGAGAAAATCTTGAGAAAATTTTCTCCTCCTATTATAGAGGCCCTGCTTAAATAAACTCTTGGTTGAAGATACAAGCTTTTAAACAGATAGCATGCTACAGCAGTATACAATAGAGTTGAACTGCAGATGGACTATTCACAGAAAAATAACCATTTCAAAGAATTCCAGCAGAGCCTTATGGAAAAAAAATCTAGCCTGTTTTTGATATGTGCTTGACGTTTATTACTTCCTCTAGGTCTTTCTATTAGAAATACTTTGGTGATTTAGGATGACTTGACTACTGGCTTCTGGGGGTTAATAGAAAACTTAGGTAGAAAGTGATATTCCCTTATTACTGCTTGATCCATGAAAGAGCATGGAGACACCAACATGGGAAGAAAGTATCTAGTAGTAGCTAAATCCTTCTATTCATCTACCCTACGGTCTGTACCTGATAAATATCTGCGCCCTGAGAAATATTATATGAAGAGGAGGGAAAAAAAGATATTTTGCCCTCTTTATGTCTCTGTCTCCATAACTCTGTCTCTATGCTTAAATGAGCCCCATTCTCAAGGTACTAAAATATCTGACAATTTGTATAACAGTCGTATTTAGCTGTAGAGAGTCCTTTGTGTGGACAATTTATATGGTCTCCATTCTCCAGATAGGAAACTGAGGCACTGAGGAACTCAGTTACGCAGAAGGTCGTCCAAGTAAGCCACCAACAGAGCAATGGCTTCAGTGCAAGTTCCCTGGGTGCTAGCCAGAAATGTTAACCAGTGAATCACCTGTCCTTCTGTTCTTGGTGTCTCTGTGCAGCCTTGGGCACATCCTTTCTTGGTCCATCAAGAAAGTCCTATTTGAGAGAGCACTCCAGGACGTGCTTAGCTAGCCCTCTACCACCTATCTCCCCTCCTCCTCCAATTTTTTTCTCCTGAGTACAAGGTTATAGGAAGGATGCTTTACCTGGCCTGACTTGCTAGGGTTTCTGTTTGGGGGCAGTTTTCATTCTAGGGTTCAGAATTTAGTGTATTTCTATTTCACAAAGAAGTTTATAAATAAAACAAAAAAGGACATGCTAACCATATGCCATCTTCCAGTTTGTGATTTCAGGGAACATGGTTACAAGCTTTTCTTTGAACCTGAGAGCAAACATGCATTTTGTACTCAGCAGATGTTACAGCAAACTATGACCTGTTATTGCTTCTCTTGAGTACAGCGTACTGTGGCTTTAATTCATCAACGTACAGCATGTCAAATTTTGGGTTGTTATGACGGCAATAAAGTTGTGATTCTCTTGAAGCAGATGTTTTAATTTGTTAGGTGTTTTTCTTTGGCGGGGGGGGAGGGAGGGAGAAGAAGGGAAATCTGCTTGCATTTAAATAGATGTTCAGATTGAGAAAGGAATTCGCTTGAAAACATCTTTTCCACCTGTATGAAAACTGTATCGCAGAGGCTTAGGACACACGTGTGAAGTGGTAAAGGAAATCATCGCAAGGATGGCCAAATTACAGAAATCTCCTTCACACCTGAAATATGACCTTACTGAAGTCAGTGTGGTCACTCCAGTGCAGAAGCAGAATGTAGATCGTGGGGAGACTTTGTTGTTTAATACATCTGGTATTGCAAAAAGAGTATTGAAATCAAGAGTCTGCTGAGTTATTTTACTCAGTGGAACTCCATTTCACTGATCCTTGTTGCCGCTGTGAATTAAAATCATACTCTTTTAATCCTTCATTCCTGTGTGTGCTGTTACTTTACTCTTGTTTGTAGTGATCAATGAGGACTACAGTTTAAAGCATGGGCTGAAAGTGGTTCCTTTGATGGTTTTCAAAGCCAGGAAAGAATTATGTATCTCTGAGCTGCAGGTAAAGAATGTTACTGCTGTGGGAGCACTAATTCAAATAGTTAATTGATCTCACTTGGCAACAAAATACTTATTAGACCTTACTCTGTCCTCAGAAAATGGTAGGGTTGTTCCCAGGCATGGGTCTGATTTGAGGATTCATATGTTAATGAATCCGCATGCAAGGCAAAAACTTAGGGAATAAGCCTGCACCGGCAAACAGAATGCACAGAAAAATATGCTCAGAAGTTCAGTCCAGGATTCTTCTTATGCTAGAAAAACATACCTGGAGTATGGCCGTTGTCATATATGTCAGTAGTTTAAATTCTTCTGAGCGTAGGAGTCATGCAAACCTCCTGGGAGGGGAGCTCACATCTTTTACTCTAGTTATTTGTGTGCCCTGGTGAAGCCTCAGTTGCTGAGGAACATGCATGTTTTGCATTTCAAACTTTTCACCTTTCTAAAGTCAAATAACAGCAAAAGAAGTAAGAAAACCTAAAACCAAGCATGAATATTTCTAGAGTTTCCTCAAAAGAAAAAAAAATACTGGCTGTAATGAGTCTTCTGTCTCTGGGAATGTTTTTAGGAGTTAGCTGGAGTCCATCTAGAATCAAAATGATTCAGCAGAAGTACGTGGGAGTGTTCAACCCCCACAAAGATAATTCATCAGGTTCCCCATGTAGATTCACAGAATTAGACACTCAGTGGTATGGCAGGTACAATGTGGGTCAATCAGCAGTAGGAGTAGGAGCATTTTTCCATACTATTTTAATGGTTTATGAGTTAGCAAGGCTGTTTACTAGATAACCCCAATAACTTAATAAGGGAGTAAGTCAGATCATTTTACACTGTAAATATTCTGTACAGAGAATATTGTAATCTAGGAAATATTCATGCACATTTCCTTCATCTCAAAACTTACAACAGTTTATATCTGAAGCTGTAGATATATCCTGCAGCAGCAGAAGAGCAGACAGAATGGCAGAAACCTTTGACAAGAAATCCACCTACTTCTGGTTTTGAAATATGTTTGAAATAAGAGTTTGAACTTTGGTGTGTCTGTAGCGCTAGCATTAACTTAATGGAAATTTATTCTGGTGACTTCGTTTCCATCACTCTATTTGGTTCATGATATGCCTTCAGGTATAGAAAACTTGATGCAGTGGGGGCTGTAAGTAGAGGGGATTCTCTGTCTCTCCTTCTGCCTTCTCCCTCCTGCCATGCACATGCATCTTTGGTTTGTTCTGAGGACTTTAAAACTTTACTAAAAGGATGGCCTTCCAGGTCGTACATCACTGCTGATTTGTTGGTGGTATGTTTATAATTGAAAAGCATGGCATTTGACCTTTAGTCCATGGCCATTGGACATTTGCATTCATTTATGAATGTAAATCAAGTCAGTTTAACCCAGCTTTGTGTTTACTCTGCATATTTTTAAAAAGACTCCTCTTGTCGCGGCATGTCTTTCTCCTCGACTCTTGCACTTTGTGATAATTGCAGAACGTGCTGTCACCCAGGAATTGCAGGTATGGGTGGTTTGAGCGGTGATAGCGTTGGAGTGGTCCGGGAGATTCTTTGGATCTTTTAGCAGCCAAAAGTGATGAGATAATTTGAATGGCAAAACTTTGTCTTTGAACTGTTAAAAGCACCCCAGAATGAACTTTAATAGAACTAATATGCCTCGGCAATAAAACTAATACATCTCCATTGAAGTTATTTACGTTAGCTGAGGATCTGACTCCCAGCTTGTTATACAAGTGAAGAGACTGCACATTTTAGAAGGCTCTGCCCCTAAAACTTGTCTGCAGAAAGCCATTCCTCACTGTGCCTTTGAACCCTCACCATGCCTTGAGGTAAACCCCTCCCAAGTGCCAGTGGATTAAATCACCCTCCGTACAGAGGTGCACAAGGAGAAGCAAGGGGAATTTCAACTGTTCATTATCAATCACGCAGCACAAACAGTTTGGAGGAGTAATCAGTCTCTCTGTCCTTAACACAAAGAGGTTTACAACACCGGAGGAGTTTATTATTATTGCTGGTCTGAGAGCATCAAAGTCATTTTGTTTCGCCTTGAACAGTAGTCGGAGAGGTTAAAGCGAGGTTAAACTGCCTAAACAAAATGGAAGCAATTACACAGTGGAATCAGGGAGGACTGTTTGCTTTACCGCACTGACAAAAAGGTACTATAAGAAAAAAGAGCCTTGCCGCTTTGCAATCCTTAAATATATCTGTCTGTTTAAGTTCACGCCAAACTTCTTTACCCAAATCTTTTGGGGAGTGTCGCCATTTGAGACACTATCAATTTTCTTCACAGTTCCCAACACAGCCCCCATTCAGTATCTCGTCTGCGCGGTGTTGTCATCACTTTGCAAGCTGCTTTGCAGGACAGTACTTACACTGTGCTGGAGATGTGCCTGTAAAAGTTATGCGTTAGATTTTTCTACTTAGTAACTTGGCAGGAAAAGACAGGGATATGTGGAAGAGCAGTATGATTGGGAATGCAGATTTGACCCATTCCAAGCTTTAAATTGCAAGATGGGGAATTGGTTCTTCTATTCCATTCAAGGCTATAACACAGCTGAATTGTCAAACTTGGCCTTCCAGCGACCTAGATCATGTGATGGGGTGAGATCTGCCCTTTCTTAGTTTTATTTTTCTGTTCCTCAAAAATGGAAGGCAGTAGCATAAACAGCTTTCACTTTTACAGTGTGAAAGTTGCTGTATTACGGGTCTAAATGGAGTCTTTATTGAATTCCCTGCAGGTTCTCTGCTGTTAAGCAGAAAAACACATCAAAGGGTCCTAAGAAGGTGATGTGTTTAAAGAAAGAATAGAAAAAAGTTCTTTTAATTCTATAAACAAGCACTGACAGAGTGTTTATTGAAACTTGTCTGTCTGAAAGGGGACTGGGGCTTCTATAGATAACCCAAATGAAGAATTGCATGCCTAATTTTATCATTATGTAAGATTCCTGCAAAATGGTTCCACTGTACCCTGAAGGAAAGTTACTGAAATAGCTTCTGTATAGATGTGAATCTTCACAAAGTTAATGGGGAAATATTTCTGTGATCCTATGTCACACCTCCAAACAAGAGGTGACTCTTTCAAAGAGTTCTCTATATCCTATGAAGTGTTTATCTTGTTCAAGCTTGTTGCAAGGCTTAAGGATAAAAACAGTAGGAAATAGGATAGGAGGAGAGTACTGTGCTTTTACAGTTTGTAAAAGAGCTTGCAGTTCTGTGGCGTATATCGTCTGTTGGCAAAAACTTTCTTTTATGCAGAGAAAGCAATAAAAACAGCTTGTTGACTGAGCCAAAATGCTCAAACACAGAAAAGATTTAATGGATTCACGGCAATAGAATTGGAGTTGCACAATGGTGAATCAGGCTCTCACTTCTCAAAACATTACTGTAAATGGTAAAGACAAAATATTCTTACGCAAATATCTGTGTGTATCTCTGATAATTAACCACAGCCTGCACATGAAGGACCATATTTTGGTCTGCCTTAGTCCAAATTTAAAGCAATGGAAATGTCAGCTTCCATGGGACTAGTCTTCATTTAAAACTCTAAAGTTGGAGTGTGCCATATGAACACACCTTATCATTTATTGGGGGCTGCACTGAAAATGTTGAGGTTACAGATGAAAGTGTAGGTTTATCTATTTAAAGGGATACTGATCTGGCTAATGTTCTGAATGGGTAGAGGAAAATACTGACACCTGTCACAGCTTATATGCTAAAAGAAAATAAGCGTCTAATTCTTCCTGACTCATCCAGGAGGAGGAAGCAAGAAGACTTGATAGAAATGTGTTTTCTGTTATAATTTAGGAGCATTTGAATATGAATAGGTAATACTAAAATGCCAGTGGACCATATAACAGCAGTGTAGTATGCCACTCAATTAATTAAATACATTTCCTTTCTCCCCGCCCCCCCCCTCCCCCCGTAAATTAATGGACTGCTGGATCATGGCATGACTTTTGTATCCTCCAGTAATGGTGTCTTAAACACAAGAAGGAAGTAGATGTGAGGTTGTAAACACTATTTTATTAGCAACCAGAAAAAGACAACTAGGTATGGGACCAGAAGTAGTATTGCCAAGATCCTTGAGCTTGTGCCATGTCAGTGCATGGCGCTTCATGATATGGCATGGGGGGTAGTTGTATTATTTTGACCTTTAAAAGCATAGCCCTCTTGCTAAACTCAAAATTGGCATGAAGCTGTACCTGAGTCAGAAAACCTGCACAAGCTCTGACTTAGTAGCCTGTTTAATCACACCTTGCATGGCACCTCTGCATCACCTTCTATCAACGCTTTTTGCCTAGTATAGTCACAAAATATAAATTATGTCAGCCTGCGCGTAACTGAAGGTTAGCCTGCAAGGTAATTCAGCCTAGCAGGGGTCACTGTCATTTAGCAAAGTTCAGATCACAACTCACTGTCACTGCTTTACTGCTGGCTGGGGAAGAGAGTGCAGCTATTGAACTGCCCTGCAAGCTTTCTGCCACCAATGAACCTCCTCCCTTGAATTCATCTTCTATCAGCTACTTTTTCTAGGTAAAAGGCCACTTTGAATTGCTCTGCAGTACAAAATAAACTTAATTCAGAATAGGATGCATATGTACACCAGGAAATGCTGCTGCACAGGGTAAAATTACATGAACAGCAGAAATATTTTATCTCTAACTGGACTCATTTCTTGAGGCAAAGCTCATCGCCAAGAACCAAGCATGTACTCAGAGCCTTCAGAGAAAAAAATTCCCATGCTCTCACCAAGCACACCTGCTGGTAGTCTGAGGTATGAGCTGATGAACCGGGCTGTACTCAGGTAAACACTGAGACTGGATGTCACTCATTTTCCTCCGCTGTGCAGCTAGCTGGACATCCATTTCGTGTAAGCACAAGACCAGAGTAGGGTGCTGCTGTCGGGAGAAGGGACGCTATGCCCTTGGTTCTAGCGCCAAGAGGGAGGACTTGTTTAGCAAAGGGAAAGAAGAAGGAGTGAATTTGTAGTGTTATGCCTTTACTCCTGATGTATACTGGGTTATGCAGAGAGAAGACAGGAGATTTTTGGACTGCTCCCCAATAATTCACTGGGATTTCATTCCTTCCCCTTAAATGGGCAGGGAGGATAAGACTGATACAATTTCCAGGGCACTGCTTTGAACTAATGCTTTCAGTAGCGTGAACTGCAAACAACCATTCTAGATTGCACCTTCTGATCTCACTCTCCATTTAAAAGTTCTTAAAGCCAGCTGATCCTTTTCTTTTTCTTTTTTTTTTCTTTTTTTCTTTTATTTCCTTTCACAGTCCAATTCAAAAGGATTTTTATACTATAAAAACGAAATTGCTCCCAATAAAATATAATTGAAGCTGCGTTGTGGTTCAAGTGATAACCAGATGCTAGAAAAAAAAAGTCCCAAACTATTGGTGGAATTATATAAGTTTCTTAGTGCTCCCACTGCATTATATCTTTTCCAAAGGAGATTTGCTTCTGCGAGGAGCTTGCTGGTAATTTTAATTCCCTCTTAAAGGCCCTTTTGATAGCTTTTCTCTTTCTATATCTACAAGTTTTCTTAATATACTGACACCAAACACACGTGTGTTTCGTAGGCTGGGAAGCAAATTCATAAGGGTGATAGGTATTAAAGTAGTCTATATAGAATGCATAGTGGCAATTACAGTGGCTCTATCCCTACCATCACTTAAAAGCAAGAATCATATCACCAGGTCAATGAATTTCCATCAGTGTCTAATAAATGTAAAATAAAAGAGAATCAAGCCACTTAGATTTACAAATCTGGGTCTTTCTATTGAGTAACGAATAAATGTTTGTGGCTAATAACTCTTTTTTTCCCACCTGTGGAGAATTCCAGTCCCTTGGTTTGAGTGGCTGCCCAATCCATTAAAACTTTGCCAGAAACGTAGACGCTGTTCTGTTTCATCTAGTTATCTATCTAAGCTGAAAATAGCATTAGTAGATATGTTTAATTTCAGGTGATTGCAACAAACTGAGTCAAATGATTGCTCTGTATTTGTCAGCATGACTGAGCTGGTGAAACAAATTTTTCAAAGGTTTTGGGTTTGAGATTTCAGTCCCTGTACTGGTGTCAGGTCTTATGGGATGCAGTTCCAATGGGGGCTTTTTTTGAATACCCCCTATTTAACTTTCTAGGAATCTCTAAATTCTTTTCACTGAGTCGTTGTGTGAATTAGTAGCTTGAGTAGGCTTAGTGAAGCAAAGGCTCAAAAACAAGACTTGGCTGAAGTAATAGGGAATGCTGTTCTGTGGGAGGAAACACTGCACACACATGGGACATTATGTTAGGCTCTCACTGCCTGAATCTAGTGACAGTCTGAGAGAAATTAAAAGCTCCCTCTTGAAGTGATGATCTCAAGTCATGTTCTGCTGAAGTTTAGTGGACAGTATCTCCATTTTCAGATGCCTGAACCGTGTGATAGTTACTCTATTTATATCCAAAAAATTCTGATTTTTAAAGATCTTTTTTTTTAATCATTGGAACCTGTTAATGATAACACTTGTGAATTATGACATTTTTAGCTTCGGTAATAGAGCAACTGACACACTTTACATAAGAAAATATGTTTACTTGTTTTGAACCTGAGCTCCTCATTCTGTTTCTCATGAGAGAATACTTCACAAATGGCCAGATTTCTCAAGCAATTTCTATTACCTAAGGTCAAAAATGCCATCTGAAATTTAACCTGCAGTGGACCAATTTGTACTTAGTGGATATCAAAGACAAAGCTGTTTCCGCATTAAACATTTCTTGCAGCACTGCACTAGCTGTGCTTTCAGAGTGTTTAATGGGCGCAGTCTGAGACGGAGGGCTGAACAATAATTCACCTTCAAGGTGATAGACACAAATAACTGTCAAATAGTCGGAATCCAAAGGAAAGTTTGTAGCCTGTTCCTATACAGTAGGATGGGTGTGCTCTTTGGAACTGTTGCTTAAATATAGCAAAGCAGCTTGACATGAGCAATGTGGAAATTCTTAGCCCTTTTGAGTGCTGGGGATTCCTTCTTTCTTATTAATTGGTAGTTCACAGATCTCTCTCATGTATCTTTAAGCGCTCAGAGATGACCACAGTGTGTTTTCTGTCTCTGCAGACTGGGAGTAAAACCTTTTTTACTAAGAGAGAAGAAAATGTAGGAGTGGGAAATTGTAAAGTAGCCTTTGGATTTTTACCTTGGGCTCCTTTTAAATGAACTTTAACCACCACAGCTGGAAAACCACAAACATCTAGTTAACAATAAAGAAAAATTAGAACCACTTGTATTCTGATCACTAAAGTGCCCTGGTACCAACTGTCGGAAGCAGCATTATAGCCGGAAAAATGGCTATTAAAGTAAAAAATATCTTTATTGCATTTTGAACTGCCGACGGCATACGTGACATTTCTTGCAAGTGGTAACCATCTAAATGATATACATCATCTGCATCACAAACTATAAACAAAACAAAAGCAAATTCAGTAAAACATTTGCAGTGTTTTAACAAGACTTCTGGAGTATTTTTTCATTCCATAGGTGTTAATCTTTTTAACAGAGTGGCTGGTAACTAGTAGTGCAGGTAAACCTAATTCCATCAGATGCTCGCAGTGGAAGTGCGTTCTCTATACATACGTACATACTCTTTGATGGCTGGTCTGTCCATCCACAACTGTACGGATGTGGGAGCTGTAATACCTTAAGCAATGCTACACGCTGTTCATGTCACTGAGTAATTGCCCTATCTCCTTCATGACATATCCCCTTTAAAACAGAGTCAGAGAACTCAAAGTATTCAAAGAAGAAATTTCTTTAGGATGACACTGCCTGCATCTAGGCTGGCCTGGAAAGGTGAAACTGAGATTTCAAAGAAAATTCTGAATGATTAAATTTAATGATCATTCCGTTTATATACCTAACATCTATGAATAGTGATTATTCTTTTGTTTGTCTTGTCTGGTTCCAAATGCTGCAAATATCTTAAGGTTTTAGGCATAGGAACTATTTACATTGATGGTCTGTAAGCCTAAAAAAGTTTCTAGGTTATGCATTAATGGTTCAGAGGTTTGTACTGCAAAATTTTTAGATTGGGCATGGCATCTTACTTGGTGTATGTAACATTCAAGCCTCTGAGGACCCTGGGTGAATTCCACAGTGTTAGGCAAAAGCAATTGGAATATATCATTTGGCTTAAATGGGCTTCAGATCAGGCCATCTTACCACTCGAAATACAAGATATAAATAGTGTTGATAACCTTGCATTTTTTCCCCTGAGAATTGCATATAATCCAAATATGGTTTGTCTTAAAGTCAGGCTTTAAATTTTATAATAACATGCATGCCAGAGAGCTTTGCAGATAGATAGGTTTCATTATGTTGTCAATAATAGTTTGCATCACGATGGCAAAGTTTGCCTGCTGTCTTCTATGCTCAAATTTGAGAGATATTGCAGAATCACAGTTACGTTTACAATTTTATGAATAAATTTAAAGATGTTTCCACATTTCAGAGGAGTTATTTATTTAGTTTGCAGTGAGCTTTGAGCACTGACTCTTCCTGATGGTTCATATCTTAAATCAAGACAGTTCATTCATTGGCAAATATTGTGCCAGGCAGAAGGTGCATTAGAATAGCTGGCCTCATACTTTGAAAAACAAAGACTGCAAAGAGGTCTACTTCAGTAGCTGTATTATATTAATCAGTCAGCCCGGGAGGATCAAGGTATGGCTGAGTCTGCAGCTTTATATTTTTTTTCCAAATAAGCCAAAATGGTTGGGCTAGTACTTGAAAGAGAAAAGCGCTCTTTGGACATGAAGGGCGGTCACGATGCTCCACAAAGAGGCTGTAATTTTATTCTTCTTTAGTAAAATGAATGTTCCTATGCCACCTGGCTAGGATGTGGGCATGCCACTGTCCCACTAACAATCTAGCTGTATCCCTCCCTGCCTTTTCCCGATAAACACCATGTACAAAAACGATTGGTTGGCAACCCTTCACATACGCAATTCAAAAGCAAATAGTTCCTTAAAGCAATATTCGTGCCCTTTCCATCCCATAAACTCATAATGTAACTGAAACAAAGAACAACAGAAACATAACGCGCCCTCAGGGCTCTTATGATTGCCATGAATTGTAACAATATCTCGGTATGAATCTATCAGGGATCCATTTTTCCCCCAAATATTCATGAATGCATCAGATAGATAGAAACTCTTTCAAATATTTGCCAACCGAACATAAATATGAACAGCTGGGGCCAATGAGAGAATCTTTCCTTTTTTTCTGTTATGCATCAACATTTACTTGGTTTGTTTAGCTGGTCTGGACTTTTGCTTTGCTTGTTTGTAGATGTATGAATTTTAATTAATAGAGCTCTCTACTATCAAAATATCTGGCTAGACCATAGACAACTGATTGAAATACAGTTTTGATATTCAGGATACAGTTTTGATATTCAGGATATTTAGATCCCACGTTAAGTTCTTTCACCTTTGAAAAATCTCTACATTGAGTTTTAAGTTTTTGCCCATGATAAGTCTTTCTCTCATCTCCTCTTTTGCATATATTTTGACAGTTCTTTTTTTCCCTATTATTGCCCAGGCCTGTTTCACTGTTTGGCTTTTTCTCACCATGCCCAATTTATGGCTTTAAAAACAAAAGGACATAGGAAAGGTCAGAGGCGATTTACTACTTCTCATAAACTAGGGATAAAGAGACCAAAAAAAAATGCCAAGTAACATTTTTTTTAATAAAGTAACTTTTTTACATGGTAAAAAGTATGTTGTGAAGCCAATTGCTACAGGATTTTGAGAAAGCCAAATAAATGAAGTGAAAAAGGGTTCAAAAAAAAATGGAGGAGAGCTGCACCAGCTGCAAAGTGCAGCTCAGATGGTTTGATTACAGTATGCTGGGAGGATGGGTCCCTTCATTCTTTCCATTTTTCTTATATTATTTCCATAGATGTCTACTAATATCTTCCACAGAAGGCAGGAACTTGGCCCTTCATCTGAACAGATATGGCAGTTTTGAAGTATGTAAGTGTGGAAAGATTTGTGTAAAAAAGGCGCTGATCAAGGTGAGGAACATATTCCATCTTCATTAAATAAGCACTTTAAGAATAGGAAGAAGTCTTGTAAGAAAAACAAAACAAAGGGAAGAAAAATTATAGGGCTAAACCAAGAATATTCCAGTTGTCTTGTCACATAGAAGGACTAATACCCGGACAAGGCTTTAGACTCATTCCTGCCAATAAATTTCTTGTAAAGAGACCAAACTGAAACACAGATGTCCCATCTCATCAAATGCATATCATGACTGGCTTTAAGCCATGTTACAGTCTTGCTCATAACTGATTGGGCATTTCAAAAATCCTTGTTTCTCAATTGGGAGAATCAGCTTTAGGAACAAGAATGTGCGTGACCTAGAGCTGCCCTTCAAATACTGCTTCTTTTTTTTCCCTACAAAATATACGTGCAGAGCCAACCGTAGCCTGAACAAAATGGTAGAGCGCACTTAAAAGCCTATGTAAAAACCTTCACAGCCCTGACGAAATGGTGCCTGGATGGTGAAGTCTGACTTCATAGAACGTTCTTTGATGTTAGCAGGAACATATATTGTTTTCACTGTCTATGCTGAAGAATATTTGAGAGATGTTGTTCTCATTACCACTCTTTGGACAGACTAAGCCTTCATTATACAGCTGACTCAGTGGCACCTCTGACTTCAGATGTCTTACAAGAGGATGTACAGGAGCAGAAAATCCTTTTTTTTTTTTTTTTCTATAGTAACACGGTTATTGGGGTGAACGGCTGTAGCTCAAATAGTTCTTTTATGAGGATAGAAAATGCACCAGTAGGTTTCTCTAATCCTTCTTGAGAGAGACATCCTGGGGCAATCAACTCATTTATACATTCTGTACATTTTTTTTTTTTTGGAAGAAAAGGGCTGGTTTGCTGCCAAGACCTGTTTAAACGGTAACCTATGCAATTCATTCCAAAAACACTCATTTATCATTCCCAAATTAATCTTGTAACAGAATAGCTGCTCTTAATTTCATTGTCATTCTGCTCTTTGGATAAGAGATCACAAACCTGTGGATATCCAACCCCAAAATTCTAAAAAGCATATATAAAAGAGGGAAAATAGGAATGGCATCACTGTAATTACAAGCAGAAATAAGTAGCCATACATCTTCATTTCTCACATATTACATCTATTAATAATAGAGTGAAAATGTAATTTGGGCTGAATATTGTTCAGAGTCTTATGCTAGAAGCATAATTGTTTTCAATCAGACTGGTTGCTGAGGGGAAAATACTTCTTTTAAACCTGCAGTAAACACTCAGAGTTTCTTCAGAATGATTAAGATATGATATAGTCTATTTTTCTGGCACACAGAACCCATTTTGTCATGAAAAATTATATAAACAGAGAACAGTTTGGTATGAAACTACCGTGCAGAATTTTAAAACCATACATACATACACACTGTTGAGAGGGTAGAAAATAATATCTTGGCACTGGCAGGAACAGCTTGCCTCAATGAAAAAGTTATAGATGTAACTTTTTTTACTGCAAGCATGCAGCCCTTTTCAAGCCATGTCTTGTAAAAGCATTGCAGACGAATTTAAATGAAGGGTCGAGGTTTCTGTGGCAGGTTTAGACTCTCGCTTCTTCCTTTTTTTCGGGGGGGTGGGTGTAAAATTTTATGGGTTCTGCTCACACACTTAGAGGCTTTTCTCTCAAAGGACTTGCTTGTAGAGGAACACGCTGCAAAATGTGTGATTTCTGACACCTCTCCTGTTCCCAGCAGCACAGGCCTAAATTTATGTTCTCTGTCCTGCATCCCACTCTGCAGGGACACGAAGAAAATAATGTCTTATTTTTCTTCATTTCCCCACACACACCCTTTCCCTTCATGCAGTGACATATTTCTTCAAACTGACTTTCCTTGTCTTTGGATATCACGTATTGGAAAGTGTTTTGAAAAGATGGTCCCTCTTCCTGTATTGGAAGAGCTAGAAAGTATGGTTTTCAAATACACTTGAAAGCAGAAAACTTTCCCAAAACCCACTAAAAACAGGACAATCTGTCCATTGATTGCATTGATCAAGACCTTGATCTTCAACCTTCTTTGTTAGTTGTTCGCAAACTGAGTTGCCTCACTAATTTCCGAGTCACTATTCATTGAGCAGTTTATGTAAAGAAATTTAAGCCATGCATTTCTTTTTTAGGCTGAGAATTTGCTTCTTTAACCACCTTTTGCTGCTCATTAGCTTGTCTGTGATGGGTCATTTAGGTCAGTGGTGTTGTTTCTGCTCCATGAATAGAAAAACTCAAAGGTTTGAAAGAGACTAATGACTCTAATAGCCAACAAAGGATAAATTTGCTTATGTATAAACATCCTTGTTTGTATGCCAGCTAGGATGTTTATGCACAGTGCCTCTATTCTCCAAACATAGGTGCATGCAAATTGCAAGAGAGCTGGTGGCAAATGGCAAATGGAGCTTACATCTCGGAGACTTGGGAGCAGCCCAACTCCCTCGCAAAAAAGATGGAGCTGTTGCATGAGGCGCCTCCTGCCCCCTCCTCTGTGCCCTGGGTTTTGCAGAAAGGAAAATTGCTGCGGGTCCCATGCAGACTGCATGCTCTAACAAGTCCCTAGTTAGGCTATGCAGAGCGGTGGGACTGCAGGACACAGCACAGCACAGCCCCACGGGTCAGGTTATAATGAACTGGAGATGATCAGAGAGACGTAATGGACAATTGCAATTCACGGAAACAGCTTGAGCGTTTCTTTGGTGTGCGTTAGAGAAATAAAAGATCAACATAATGGCAAAAAACTTTCAGTTATTCCCCCTGCCCTCCCAGTTGGAATATTGTGAAAATCTGTTTTCTTATCATAAGGGTCAGCTTTTCAGTGTTCATCTTTTTTTCTTCTCTCATCAGAACTGACCTCAGAACTCTTCTCATTTAAAAATATCATCAGTGATGAGATGTTTGTGTGGAACATTTTAGCTTAGCCAAGCTAGCATACATTGATTAAATTCTCTTTGTTTGAAAATCTTCCTATTATCTGCCAAGGCAATCTTTTTTTGAAAATTGCTTTTCAGTTTGAAAACCTTAAAATGATCACTTTTTGACCTTTTGAAGTTTTTTTCTTCCTATTTTTGCATAGTTTGAAATACTTACTTTTGTTTATTTTCACAAACATCTAATTTTTTAATAAGTTTATCCATGAATATGTTACAGGGAAGAAAAAAGGAAGGAGAGGAAATATCTTACCTTAGACCAGGGGATATATTCCGAAAAGAAAATAGCTAAACTTCAGTAACTTCTATATGTCTGAAACTCAAGCAGCAAATTAAAAATTGAACACTTTGAGAAAATATTTACATTTGCTCCCACTTTTCTCCCCTTTTTCAGTGAATCATTTCATACGACTTGACCCAAAGTCTTGGTTACAACACATCGGTTTTGTCCTAACTTACTTCCTTGGTCAAACATGAGGTATTTGCTAGAGCTCCATGAGTCACCTGTTAAAACCCTCTAGGGCTCCGATGGTCAGCTTATTAGAGCGGAGCAGGGGCATTAGCAGAGGTAGCGAGTGTGTGAGCGGTTGGGATGGTACCTTCCCACTACCTTACAGGACCTTCAAAGCACATTTGAAACCAGAAAGCTCAACATGCTGGAGCTGAGGGCTCTAGTCCAGGACGAACATTTCATGTAGCTATTTACTGTAGCCGTAGCATGTCTTTTCTAGCATATCTTTTCTATCTGTAACAGCGGTGATTGTAAACTTCCACCCACTGCCTGCTTTAATGACGGTATGGTGGAGGACAGTGACGCCCACACTTTGGTACCCAGTCTGCTGTCAGCTCTCAAACTTCCTCAAAGAGTTTAGCTTAGCTATTTATGGCTGATGAGATCATGGTGTTTAATAAAGCAGAGACCACATACGGACAATTTTCCCTCACTTTGGGGAACCACAGATTCAGAATCACAGAGCTAAGCTAAACCCTGCTGACAGGTAAGATGGGTCTCTAAAATTACTCCTGTCCAAGAGGTGCAAAAAGTAGTATTGCCTGGATTTTCCTCTGCAACACTGTTATGACTTCACTGATGCCTGCAGTGATGTATGGTAAGGAGAGAACAAATGCAGTCATGATTACTATGGATTTCAGCATTGGCTTCAGTGCTTTCAGAAGCCTAAAATTTGTCCATGTTTAATATATGCTTTCAGTTTATCTCAAGCTGCGTCTTTCCTCCCAGCTTATGCTGTGTTTTGTCTATGAATCTGAGCTGTGAATTCCCTGCAAGAAGGGATGTATGCCTTCTGTGTGAGTGGGCATTGGTGGTATTGTAGGAGCTGAGACATTTGCTCTCCTCGGCTTTCAGTCAGACAAGGACCCCTGCACCTTTACGCGATAGTATCGAGGGAGGTGCCTGCGCTCCAGCACATTTGTTTGCAGAGGCATCAGGGCTGAACACTTATAAAGCCGTGCAGCAGTTATGTTTGCCTAGCTCTGTGTGGTGCAGACTCCAGCCAGGGCTTGGATTTGCAGCTGGGCTCTGAGCCTGCAAAAGGAAGGATTCAGGATTTGGCCTGGTACGCCTGCGTATTTACATAATGACAAAAAAAGCAAATTCCTTACAAGCAAATATGAGTCAAAACAAAAACATTGTGAAGGTCAGCTGAGCACACCAGTGAGATGATGTTATCCCAGCCACACGTTCAACTCTTGAGCTGCCAGACTGGCCAGAGGGACTCCCAGCCAACAGTCATGAGAAGATGCCAGCTGGGAAACCACCCACCAACACCACAGCTGGCTTCTAAAAACAACTGGAGCTTCAGTGTTTGACATTTAGCTCCAGGCACAGCTGCAGGGTACAACAGAGCTGTAGAGCAATACCAAGGACTTCTCAGCGATGTTTCCAAAAGAAATACTGCATATGGGCAGCGCTGCTATAAATCCTAATTTGAAAGGATTTCCTTTTTTCATGGGAAGAACAGTGATACATATAAGGCTAAACTTTTTTTCTTTTGGGGGGAGGGGGGTAATGTGGCTGGCATTGCATTAATCCAGCAAGTCAAACTCCATTTTAAGGATCTTTTCTTTTTCCTAAATATATTGGTTAGCTTCTTGCTTTCAGCCAAGACATTATAAACAATTCACAAACACAGACCCAATCCAGAGTTAATTAACGCTGATCAAAGCTTATGTGCAGTCCTCAACAGCTAGTGCTGAGGATAAAAGCACTGAGGTCTCAGTTAAGGATGCAGTGTCCTTGGAAATATATATTCCCTCTTGTTGATCTGAATCTCATTTAATTTCATTATAACCTCACGTCTATAAATACCCTTCCATTAATTAATAACAATCTCCATGAAACTCTTCTTCGGAGAGTTTTGGAAACTGTCTGGAGGTATTCATCATAAATCAGTATTTCCTTTTTTCTAGAAATGTTGTGATGTGTTTGCTGTATTAATTTTGAGAAGTTACATTGTATTATAATCACTTTCTTTGTAGGAAGGCTCCAGCTTTGACCAGTCCTGTTATGTTAGGCACCATACTTAGGGAGAGACAGTCCTTGCCTCGAGCAGTTAACAGTCTAAATAGACCACACAGGCAGGAAATGCTGTCCACAACCTATGGACAGATGATAGAGGCATTAGGTCTAAATCTAAAATTAAAATCTAAAATCCTGATGGGAATGTTGTCCATCTATACCTATGCTTCCAAGGAAGAAGAAAAAGAAAAAGAAAAAGAAAAAGAAAAAGAAAAAGAAAAAGAAAAAGAAAAAGAAAAAGAAAAAGAAAAAGAAAAAGAAAAAGAAAAAGAAAGAACCCATAGGTTGGAGGGGAATTTAGCACAAATTTAGCACATAGCACCCAGGTATTCATTGTGAATAATGTGAAGTTTGCATGCTACATACTTGCTATTCAATTTAGATAAAGCTGAAGAAATTCCAATCTGGAGTTGTTATAACAGCTTGGATTGTTCCAAATCAGGCCAAATAAGCAACATGACTCTGCACAGGTTTTCAGTGTGTACCAGCATTGTCTCTAAACTAGGTTGCCATCCATAGTCATAGACACCTATTGCAGACGAGATGGCACTCTGTGGTCCTAGTTAACACCTTCAAGATGTTTTACTTCCTCACACTTGCAGGAAGCATTGCCCTCTGCATTACTGTTTAGTCTGCCCTAAGCCATGCTCTTTTTTATGGCCTTCAAGCTGTTCTAAAGCTAGACCATCTTTATTCCTGAAGGATGCACAAGATTATATATTTCCTCAAGTGAGGGGAGTAATTTTGTCTTTAAGGGCAGAATCTAGCATGGAAGGATCCTGTGCTTCACCCTTTGTCAAATTTTCCTGTGAAAACCACACAAAAGAGCTCTTCTAGCTGTGGGCCAGATTCCTTCACCAACATCTTAACTCTCCAGGTTCTGTTTACGAGCCACTCCAGGCCAACTGCTCATGAAATTGCCTTAATATAGCACTAATAATGTTGACTGAATATGGTCTCCTCTTAGGAAAGGCAAATGGAAAATCCTAGATCCAGCCTGCCAATGAAATTAGAGGCTGGAGCAGTATGTGTGTGTGTGTGTGTGTTTGTGTGTGTGTGTGTGTGTGCGTGCACACGCATGCACGTGCATGTGCGGGCATGCACATGTGTGTTGATTTTCTCATTCTTCACATTTTTTTTTGTCCTTTGGAAAAATATGGTAACATTTCAGTTCAATTTGACTGATTCTTCTGTGTCCAAAGTTTCAGCACACAACACTTAAAGAATACTTCAACTCTTCATGCCACCTTAACCCCAATATTTCAGGTATTCACTACTCCAGTCTAGTAACCTCCACTGTGATTTTAATGTTTTGAATGCAAGGTGACTGGACAAAAAGTTTTAAATATTTGAGTTTATTGTCCAAGCTGTAAGTCCAAAATTAAGAACATACATAAAGAGCATATGTTGAGCATGCATAACTCCTGACGAACATAGCAAGAAACATCTGCAAAGATAGCAGAAGTGTTCCATTTTTCTCTTAAGCCAATATGTTAAACAATATAGTCTGTATTTTTCTTCATTTTTGTTTGTGTATGTGAATCGTGATGACCTAATAGCCCTTCAGGACAAATGTTCCCACTTATGCTAGAGCGTTTGTAGTTCTTCACAGAAACTACACTGCATATACAGGCTGCTACCTACTCTTTTCCTATTATTGAGATTGCAAGAGGAGGTGAAGATTTTGCTATATGCCCTGAGAACTAGATCAATGACAGCAGACTTATTTTAATGGACAACTGCATAATCTGTTACCAAAATAGTGTTGCCACTTGCTAATGATAGAATCTGTTTTTTTTTATTGGGAACCAAGAAGCAGAAGGATTTTCATTTATATTGTTCTGAGGCATTCACTGTTCTTCAGTTAGTTTTACTATAAGGAGGAAAATAAGTTTATTTTAAATTATAAAGTAAAATGTTAACATTTGTTGTTATTGTTGTTGTTGATGTTGTAAGGGGAGTTGATCAAATTAATAAGGAGTCTGAAGCCTTGTACTCACAGTTCTTAGTGAGTCAAAACTCATAGTGAACTCATTGTTCTACCTTGAAAATCACTTCAGGCCATTTAGCTACTGTATGGCCTTAAATATTTCATTCTCCCTTGTAGAAGGGAAAATTTCTCTTGTTCTTAACTGCTGTAACAATAGAAGAAATCACCTCTTCAGTGAAAAAAAAAAAAGTATGTCATCATTTTATTGACAGCATTCCCTAAGTAGTTAAGGAATTGCAAACATTTCATATAGGCTATATTTAAGGGGAATAAAAAAATCAACTGCTTGGGCTTGGATGAGTTTGCCATTAGAAACAGGGATTCTGTGATTATATGCTGTGGAAAACCAGAGATAAATGAAAAATCGCCAGTGGAAGCATGGCATGATGAAATGTCATATCAAGTCACATTTGAAATAAGAGGAAATTGCATTGTGTTCCATCAAAATTTTTCTATCCAGATCTTATAAGGAAGACATTTGCTTCTACCTTTAATACGGTCCTAGTTCCACGTTTCTTCCCAAATGGCTTACTATGTATCTATTAAGCACATCTCCACCACAGTCTGTGAGGATAAGTCTTGCAAATATATACATTGGAGTTCTTTTGGTGTTTTAATTGGATGCGTCTACAGTGTTGTACCGTAAGTATCTCATTCAGCATTGGTGGTTTAACATCCTCCAGAGCAGAGAGAACCAATGACTTAATTAACTTCCACTTGGGTAGTTATCTGCACTAAGAGCCTCCAGGAAGTATTATTCTATTTGAGGGTGACAAATGAACATACATGAGGTACCACACGCCACCCAGTGGGAGACCTGACAAGAAACATAATTTATTTCATTAGCGGTGCCAAAAAGGGCTTTCAGGCTGAAAATCTAAATATGTAGCAGTGTCTTCGGAGAAGAGGAAACAGCATGGGCTTTGTCTGAAATAATTGATTGTGTACAGTTCATAACATATATTTCCATGGGAAAGTTTAAGTTTAGTGTCACTCTTAATCCATCATGTTGTAGTTTGTTAGGTGCTAGCCTAAGTGGTATAAAAGAATAAACAGTCATAAATAGTTTTAGAGTTGGTGTATTTATCAATTGCATTATAAAAATAAATTTAAAAGAAAAGAATAATACTTGAGACAGAATTAACTTTGATGTTTTACAATATATATATAATTGTTCTGAAAAATGTAGATAGTAAAGCACAGCTACAGTCTCAAAGATCCTTAGCTTTCTTCAGATTTATTGTAATTTATAGAGCAATAGTTAGTGGCAGCCTCTAATTACCCACAGAACCAAAATTTCCTGAGTGAAAACTTAAGATCAAAGGGCATGAATAATAGCCTTAAAGGCATCTCCCCTTACACAGGCTACTCTTAGCCCCTCCGCTGTCCTTTGGTATAAATTAAGCACCTTAGGATGAATAAAACATGAGGCACAGAAGGTTTAGATTTCACAGAAGATGAATGGTTGGATTATTGATGGGAAAAGGAGCATGGGAAAATATAAACCACGTAGATCCAAAAACTTTAAACTGTGTAAGTAATCACCTTTGCTTGAGTAAATTTTTTCTTAATTTTTTTTTTATTATTCATTTCTTCCAACCCCTTTTTGTTGGTAAGGCAGCTGCATTGTTTTGTGCCACTGAGCTGGGCTTTTAAACAAGCTCAGAAGCCTTTAGCAGTTCATTCCGTTGATTTCAGTGGGCATACGACCAGGCCATAAAACCACAAGAGCAATCACTGGTTGTTAAAAGCCATACAAGCACTTACGTTCAATTATAATGAAAAAGGTGCATACCTCTTGTGTCTCATGAAACTCAAACTTGAAGGCTGTTTGCTTCCTCATATATATAACATGAATCCAGTTCCTTCCTGAAGTAGATTTCATTGCCTGTCACTAGTGTTACACGTGCTGAATTCAACTCATTCCATATCCCATCACGGTATAGGCGTATGCTACCATATGAATTTGGAACACAGGATCAAAACCATTCCTACCACAGATGTTGGTTCTCAGGACAAGGTTTTGTAGGGTGAGTGAGTACCCAAGGCAAAAGCTGTATGTTTGTTTTGAACAGAATTATGTGTGCATTCTTTGTACGGAGAATGTTTTCTTCAAGGGAATAAGAAGAGTCAAGCTAGTTACTGTTCTCAGAAGTGATAGAGAGAAGGGTTTCTTCATCAGATGTGAAAATGGTTGACCCTTCATCTTGGCCATCTTTTGCTAGAAATTGAAATTTAAACTTCTTGAAATTTTGACATTTGAAAAACAATTGTTTAATATTTACCTGTATTGAAAACAATCACACTACACTCTTTCTACAGAAGGTCAGATTCCTAAATCAGCTTGTCTTCCACACCAGGGAGAGATACTGCTGTCATCTTATCTCATTAAATCCTGCAGCCCAGTTATCAGGGCAGTCATAGTAGAATAGGAGAAGGAGGTTTACATACTCATTCTGCTTGATTAACATTAAGGTTTTGAATGAAGGTCACCTGCTTTCCAGGAAGCTGAGTCAGTCTTTGTCTCTTCTCTTAAAGCTGTTCCACTTTTTATAACACAATTAAAAATTCATTGGAATAGGAACAGGAACCCAGGTGTCTCATATCCCTTAGGAGTGCTCTAGCCACTGTCTTATAGAGTCATTTTCACACTCTCTTCCTCGCTCAATAAATATTAAAGTATTTTATGCAAAGTGGAAGACCTTCTGAAAGGGAAATGAAGAAAAACAAAAAGCATTCTAAGAATATCATAGATTGCGATGTTTACAGAAGTCTCGGTCTTGCTTCAAAACCTTGCTCTACATGAGCAAAAAAAGAGTTTTGAATCACTTCTACCTCATGTAGGATGGTACTATTCACCTGAAAATGGATAAAAATAAATAAATGAATAAAGATATGAGTTTGTTTTCTTAATTTAAGTGCAGAAGGAGTATAATTTAGAAAATTGTAATGTTAAATTGGAGGGAGGAGGTCTTTAAAAAAAATGGCATAAACTGTTCATCCAATTTAGTCTCATTATGCAAATAGAGTGACCTAAACTGCTTTTTCTGATATTTCTTATTAAAAAATAAGAAAATAAATTTTAAAAAAATAAAGAAATAAAAAAATCCATTTTCATGCCTTTCTAAGTTTTGCAGTTTTTTTCTTAGTCCCATTTATTTAGTCAGATGCTGTGGGTCAGTGTTCTGATTACATTGCAATGAAAAGATTGAAAACAAGTTGGTTTTCTTCTTCTCTGTGAGATATTGTGGAAAAAAAGGGCCATTTCTCAAGTAGTTTTAATCTTATCTCTGAATAGGTGTAGTTATGCTTAAATTGTCAGGTTTCTGGAAAACTTTGAGCTCCCAAAGCCTGATTCAAAGCCCTCTGAGTAGGTGACAGTACTTCTGTTGACTTAAGCTGTCTGTGGAGGGGACACTATCAGAGTGGAAACCTACTGACTGAGAATCTGTTTCTGTTCATATCTAGTATATTAAGATAGAGAGTTTTACAGGAAAGATAGATACCACTAAAGTTATCTCAATAGTACAGAAATGTAAGTAATTATGTTTTTGAAGTAAGGGTGTTCCTCTTTATTGTTTTTTCCCTGCTACATTATGGACTTAATGTATTGATGTAAGCACACTGCAGAGGCTAATGAATTGCAATCAATACAAGCAGAGTGAGGTAGGGTACGTGCACGGTCTGAAACCTACATCGGTCAAACGGCTGCAGCAAACAAAGTCATTTTAGAATATAGTGGCACACTCCTTGCATGACATTGCCGAATAAAAGGGGCAGTTGACTTAGGCGGTCGTGGAAAAATAAATCTTGAGGAGCAAATATTCTCACTTATAACAGTTTTGTAGCAATAAGACCATTTCAAAAGGAAAGGGAAGTTCACAGGTCACTCTTATTAGGTGTTTGACTGATTTATTTTAGCACAACTCTCCTTTCTCCTGGACCTTAGAGAGCTGAGATATAATTTTCTTCCAGAAATGCCTATTATACCGTGCGAGGCTGCTGAACGGGTGAGCATTGCTATCCCACTGCACCAGTTGCAGCACTCTTCCATCAGCACAGCCAAACTGCTGCGGGAGGGAGAATTTGCTGTCTTAAATCCCCACCCTCTCTGCCTCTTCCTGACCTCTCTAGTCTGTCAAATGTCCCTTTAGAAGTAGTTGGGTGGTAATTTTGCTTATCCTTACAAACTGGATAATCTGTTTACTCTCTTCACTGCCCTTTTCTGCAATGTTTACTTAAGGAGCAGTCCAATTCTGCCTCTAGAAGCTGGTGGGTTTTGATCTGCCTTAAAGCATATGTGATGTCTTCGTGCAAAGTCAGACTGCACTGAATATTAAAAACATAATACAGGATACAATTCCTCACCCATATCATAAACCGTATCTTTTGGGATTCCAACTTCTCTTTTAATTAAATCATTACCCTAATTATCTTATCAGCATCCTCTGGTGTAGGCGCCCTTTATGGAAGAATGAAATAAAGATTTTTCTTTGCCCCTGTGGCAGGCTCCTGATCAAATGTTCAGAAACTATACACTAATCATAACCATTTCACTGTTATCTTCCCTTTCCCCATCTGCCTGCCTGCATATACTTAGGCTGTAAGCTCGCTGAGGCAGGGGCTGTCTTACAAGAGCTTTGCACAGTTTTTGTTCTTAATTGGGATGCGTGGGTGGCAGAAGAGTTGTAATGATAGATTTGTTTTTCAGATTATCAATAACATAATTATGTTATGCTAAGTTGTAACATTTTTGCCAGTGCATTTTCTTACCTCATAATTTCAGAGTACTATGTAGTAGTGCCAAGCCATTTGGGACCTGCTACTCATTTACTAATTAAAAGCATTGATAAATAGCAACTGAAGCAGTTTAATTGGCTACAGTGGAGGCAAATGTTTCTCCCCTTAGTGATAGCCATTCTTGAGCTCAACACGCTTTGCAGAAGTGAGATTTGAAATATTGAAAAGAGGCTTTGATTGTGTGTTGGCACTCTGATTCATACTTCTCATTTCTCACAATTAGTTCAGGCTCTTCATCTACTTATGCCATCCACATAGCACTTATACACATTGTTTATCATCTTCCTCATTTATTCCTGCTTTGCAATCGTGATATTTTTACATTATTACTTAGCAGGAAAGTACAGATCAGAATTGCTGGTTACATTTTCAGTTTTTTTCATCTTATTTAAAGAAGAAATATGAATCGAAACCCATCTTCATCAAAGAGAGTGTTGGTTTGAGAACATTTGATGTTGGTTTCAGTAGTATAAGGAGTACAAGCTGAAAATATGATACAGCTGTGCTGTCCTCTTTGTGATTATTTTGAAAAGTTGGCTATCTGCCCCATCTGACGGTTTGTGAACATGGCAAATAATTTAACATTCAAGTAGCTCCTGTTTTGGCATAATACATATGAATCATGTGGTCATCACTTTCCAAATTGGTAGTAGATCAGAAAAGAGTTAATGACTAAATTTTTGTTCATGACTTGTTCCATTGTTCCATAAAAACAAAGGATTATAATATGAAATATCAAGGCATAAAGGACATTTTGTGTCAAGACTCATAAGTCATGGGAGACTTCTTTTTTGGTCTGTCTTAAGGAACTGGTTTCTAATTTTGGAAGTTTCCTAGAGAGTTGGTCAACTGGATATCCCTGAATGCCAGACATGTTGCAAATATTCATGGATTCTTCTTTGACTGCAAAGGCTTCTGTGCCACTGAACAATCTATCAGTCACTACACATGCAGTCGCCTCTAGTGAATCTCAGGAGATTATGCATGTGAGATCCTATTTCATCCGTTTCAAAAGCCTATGGAAGGTTTGCAATTAGATTTTCTTAAATCACAAAATATTCACTCATTATTTGTCTGGAATTTTTTAATGTAACTGAAATACATGAGAGTGGCAGCTCTGGTTTGGTTGTGTAATAGAACGATGATTTTATATTGAACAATACTCCAATAAAGATTGAATAATCCAGCTAGAGGCCTGGAAACAATTCTAGATGTGTATCTTCGTTACACTTGCATCATTTCTGTTAAGCAGAACATGGTGGTCATCTGCATGTCTTTTCAGACCAAAGCTGATAAACTAATTAGATGACATGCTGTGCGATTCTGAACGCAGCAGTAAACCGTATCGCTTTATCAAGTCTTCCTCAGTGATTCATCGCTGTCTCCAAGCACATCTGTAACTCCGGAGAACTGACGCAGGAGGCGCTTGTCTGTATCATCATCTCAAATTAGTCACATTAGAGGACCATAAGTTTGTGCTGATTTGAATTTTAGCTTTTATCCTTTTTTTATTTTTTCTGGGTAGGCCTGCTCAGGTTAAAATATTGCACTGTTTGTGGATACAGAGCTGGAGGAGGACTTCTTTTCAAGGAAACTGGGAACGTTCAGGTGAGGACAAGCCCCAAGAGGTAATGGAAGCTTGTCCAGCCATGGCAGTTATGGCTTGTACATCTGTGTTTTACATGCAGATAAGTAAAAATTGCAGAGTAAGTTGCTCAGTCCTTTTGCTTATACATAAGAATCTAGTTAAAATGTATATATAGTAACATTTATAAACAGGGACAGATAGCAGTCGCCTCTGCATACACTAGCATAACACAGTTTTTCTTACCTGTTGTCATAAGAAGCAACCCCAGTCTTAGCTCATGATTGCACAGAGAATGAGAAGCAAGGAGATACAGTATCACCAGCCTTCCTGGAGCCCATGAACAAACCCCATCACATTTCACACTAAAGCTGACAAGCTAGCTAGATGAAATGCATCAGCCTTTTCAAGAGCATAGTGGAAATTTGCCTGCCATTGGTGCAGAGCACATGGGTACGCCTGCTGTAAATTCAGCATCAAAAGCATTGACTGTAGAGCTTCTGCTGCAAAGAAAATGCACAACGGAGAGCAAAACACAGCAATCAAAAGCAGACAGTGCTTTAACTTGATTTAATGCAAGAAACAACCCTCTGAGTAAGAAATCCAGCAAAGCGGGCAGGAGACCTGCAAGGATGAGCAAGGAACTCCTGGCAAAACTCCAACAGAAGAAGGAAGTCTACAGAATGTGGCAAAGGGGACAGGCCACTTGGGAGGAAGACAGGGACGTTGTCAGAGTGTGCAGGGATGCGACAAAGGAAGGCTAAGGCCCATTTGCAATTAAATCTGGCAAGGGATGTCGAGGACAACAAGAAGGGGTTCTTCAAATACATCAATAGCAAAAGGAAGACTAGGGAAAACGTGGGTCCGCTGCTGAATGGGGCGGGTCCCCTGGTAACAAAGGATATAGAGAAGGCAGAGTTATTGAATGCTGCCTTTGCCTCAGTCTTTACTGCTAAGGCCAGTCCTCAGGAATTCCAGACCATGTGGACAAGATAGGAAGGCTGGAGAAAGGAAGACTCTTCCTTGATTGAGGAGGATCAGGTTAGACATCTTTTGTCCAAACTTGACATCCATAAATCCATGGGCCCCGATGGGATGCATCGGCGAGTGCTGAGGAAGCTGGTGGATGTTATCACTAGGCCACTCTCCATCATCTTGGAAAGGTCCTGGAGATCAGGAGAGGTGCCTGAGGACTGGAAGAAAAGCCAGGGTCACCCCAGCCTTCAAAAACGGTGAGAAGGAGGACCCAGGGAACTACAGGTCTGTCAGCCTGACGTCCATCCCTGGAAAGGTGATGGAACAGCTCCTCCTGGAGGTCCTCACTAAGCATCTGGAGGACAAGAAGGTGATCAGGAGTAGTCAGCATGGATTCACCAAAGGGAAATCATGCTTGACCAACCTGATAGCCTTCAAGGATGGAATGACTGGCTGGGTAGATGAGGGGAGAGCAGTGGATGTTGTCTCCCTGGACTTCAGCAAGGCTTTGGACACTGTCTCCCATCACATCATTGTAGGTAAACTCAGGAAGTGTGGGCTAGATGAGTGGACAGTGAGGTGGCTTGAGAACTGGCTGGATGGCCGAGCTCAGAGGGTTGTGGTGAATGGCGCAGAGTCAAGTTGGAGGCCTGTAGCTAGCCGTGTCCCCCAGGAGTCAGTACTGGGTGCAGTCTTGTTCAATATATTGATCCATGACCTGGAGGAAGGCACAGAGCGCACCCTCAGCAAGTTGGCTGATGATACTAAACTGGGGGGAGTGGCTGACACACCAGAAGACTGTGCTGCCATTCAGAGGGACCTGGACAGGCTGGAGAGCTGGGCGGAGAGGAACCTCATGAAGTTCAACACAGGCAAGTGCAAGGTCCTGCACCTAGGGAGGAATAACCCCATGCACCAGGACAGGCTGGGGGTTGACCTGCTGGAAAGTAGCTCTGCAGAGAAGGACCTGGGAGTGCTGGGGGACAACAAGTTAAGCGTGAGCCAGCAGTGTGCCCTTGTGGCCAAGAAGGCCAACGGGATCCTGGGGTGCATTAGGCAGAGTGTTGCCAGCAGGTGGAGGGAGGTGATCCTGTGCCTCTCCTCAGTCCTGGGGAGGCCTCACCTGGAGTACAGTTCTGGGCTCCCCAGAACAAGAGAGACATGGCACTCCTGGAGAGAGTCCAGCGGAGGGCTACGAAGATGATGAGGGGACTGGAGCATCTCTCCTGTGAGGAAAGGCAGAGGGAGCTGGGCCTGTTCAGTCTGGAGAAGAGAAGACTGAAAGGCGATCTCATTCATGTGTACAAGTATGTGAAGGGAGGGTGTCGAGAGGATGGGGCCAGTCTCTTCTCCGTAGTGCCCGGCAACAGGACAAGAGGCAACGGGCACAAACTGAACCACAGGAAGTTCCATCTGAACCTGAGGACAAACTTCTTTCCTGTGAGGGTGACAGAGCACTGGAAGAGGTTGCCCAGACAGGTCGTGGAGTCTCTTTCGCTGAAGATATTCAAAACCCGTCTGGATGTGATCCTGGGCAATATGCTCTAGAGGACCCTGTTGGAGCAGGGGTGTTGGACTAGATGATCTCCAGAGGTCCCTTCCAGCCTCAATCATTCTGTGATTCTGTGAACATGAATTTATAGCAAATTCACTGTTTTTATTGTTGTCTTCTGGTGCCATAGAACATTCTTTTATTGATAATTTGAACAAACAAGATATCTGTTGAAACTTCTGCTGTTAGAATAACAGGCGTTGGATGATATTCTTGGCTTTTTATTTGGTTGGTTGGTTGTGTTAGTGGTGCAACAGGAAATGCCCACATTACCCAAGATGATTTGAAAAAATTAACAGTGTCACGGAAGTACCCATGGCCTCCATCCCTAAAGGAAAACACTCTTCTCACTCGTCTGAGAAATTTCATACACCTACAGTCTTGATTCCAGATTTGCCAAGGCTATCTCTTAGGATTAATAGTATTGCTAGGGATCGCATGAGAGGCTTAAAATCCTTGACTCAGACTTTATCCAGCTAGTACCTGATCTGTTTTAATCACCTAATCTACCTCTATTTTGCATTTACTTATCATAACTATGATAAAACAAACCTCTAGTAAGACACATAGTCTTTCAGTGAACATTAGAAACATTCGAAAATAAAGGACAGCAGCCTTAAATTTAAGGGGTCATGTTAGCTACCCTTTCAGGCAAGAGCTATGCCTGGAAGGCTAATAAAAGGAAGTCATGATTTACATCTTATTCTTTGAAATTTTCCTTATAGTTGTATTTACGTCTAGATTTTTAAAATCTGCTAGCTAGTTTGCTTAATATTTTCCATCCAAAATATTGTATTAGGGTGAAAACAGGAAGGAAAGAATCATTAAAAGGCAAAATTGTGATGACCGCAGAATTAATCTCCATGGCAAAGGGAATTCCTAGCTGAACAGGGTAAGACTGAAGTGACAAACCAACATTGTCAGGGCAGTGGACCTTGGAATATGTACTCTACCCAAATTGCCATTCAAAGATTGCAGTGGGTTTTCTGGTCTCCAGATGGTAATTAGATAACTCAGATCCCTATCCAATAAAGGAACTGCAATCGATTTCGCTTTCAATGTACTACTTGGTCAATCATTATTCTATGTGGAGTTTTACACACATATACACATTAAACTGAAACTAAATCAGCTGCAAATACACCTTTGAAACCTTGGTAATAGAATAGAAGAATTGGAGGAATTTGTATTGGAGGAATTTGTTATTAATGATCTTAAGAAACAAAGATAATAGATCATAAGAGATTTTAGACAGCAAGATAAAAGCTCCAGCTATGTGAGCTGCATGAACCGCTACCTGAACTTTTGTTTTTGCTGTATTTGTAGCACAGCTTATCCACTTGTGATGGTAAAGGTATACCAACATATTTCTAGACCCCTGATCTAAAAAGCATTGTTTAGAAAATGAAACACAGCCTGATATGAGAGACTAAATCAAGGGCCCAAAAGTAATACACGAATCAATAATACCCATTCTTTTGGAGATGGCTTCTTTTAAAAGTTTGTGGCACAAAGACTCGTTCTCAGCACTACGGTAGGCAAGAGCCCTTCCAGCCAACGCTACCTGTAAACAGCAATATGTGTGTTTTCGTGTGATTCGAAGAAGCAATGAGGAATCTATGCCTTGCAGCAAGCAGGCACATCCTGGAGATGTTAATGACACAGGAAGACAACTGGGGACAAAAACAATAGGAATTGGATAGGCCAGTAAGAGTAGCATTATGCAAAGCATCAGCATGTTTAACAAAAGCATAGGAAAATCACTTAGATACCTATCATCTAAAATAAAGATCAAATAGTTCTTCTGGGGGGCACTTAAACATTTTTATTTTTATGTTACTCTAGCTCCTCCTTTCCTGTTAATGTTTTAGCCTATGAAATCGGGTAAGTGCATTTATTTGTTTGTGCTTTTCTTGCTCTTGGATGGGCAAAAGATGAGAAATAGGATAGTGCCCCAACTCTTTTATAACTCTGTTTGTTACTGCTATATTCCTCCAATAACATTCACAGTCTAGAGATCCGAATAAGCTGTGCATCATTTCATTTCCGAGTTTTCTAGCCAAGTAATATTATCATATGAGACACCTTATAACTTGAGTACTAGTTCAATAGATATGTAACAGGGCTTATTAAAAACAGAGCACACCATGTCTTCTTTTCATAGCTAAATGTAAAAAAAAATTAAGAATCATCATTAATATAATACAGAATCTCAAATATGTGTAACCTCTTTTCTTAGTTATATTTTATTCATTAATTGCAACCACTCTAAAGTGACCAACAGCCTCTGACATGCTGTCCCAGAAATCGTCCTGCCTTCCCAGTGGGGCTATCAGGCCCATTTATTTTGGATAAGCCATGCCACAGGTTTCGTTCTGTCATTTCGCTGTGACTTACCCATGTGACTCTTGCTTAGGGGAAGTGACCTTTCTAAATGTCTCTCCAAGATTTGCAAATATATTACCCTTTCTTCAAAGTATGTGTCAGTTCAGAGTGACAGTTTTATTCAAAGAATGCATCTACGACCATCTATTCCCACAACATATTCTCACTTAATTTGCATAAAAGGATGTCATCTTTTGGTGACATCATGTCAAATTATTTTTTTCTTCTTTTTTCCTAACTATCTCCTTATTTTTAGTGTAGGGTATAACCTCCTATGTTGTTTTCCATTTTCTATGGGGGAAATATCACCCCATGTCAAATTCATCGGTAGTGTTATACAAGTCAGTCATGCTTAGCATCATTAAGAGTGTGACTCCATAATCTTTTTATTAGGTAATTTTTTATTTTGGCACCATTTTCTTGCTAACCTACAACATTAAGGATAATATCAATTAACGGTTGCATTCTAAACCTGTACTTAAACTGCTTAAAATAACACTAGCAAATCTGTGGCAGAATTTACTATGTAATAGGTTTCTATAAGAGGTGGAGCTGGTCTAGCAAAAAAAAAATAAAAAGATTTACTGCACATGGCTACATGTGTAGCTGCAGTATTTTCTGTTAACGCTATCTCTAGGGAGTCAGCACTACACTCTAACACAAGTGTATTTGTCCTAGCCAATCTAAACAACATCACGCATGTCTGCTTTCCTTCAAGATGCTGATTTTCCTTTATCATTAGCATGACTTTATCACTCTCTCACTTCACCTGGGCACATGCGCTAAGCCCTGCCAGTGTTCTTGATTTCACTCTTCACTGTGGGTTGTTATAAAAAAATTTTGCCCTTCCTCTACGGTGTTTTTGGATCATAAAATGACTTTCATATATCTTTTGAATATATATTCTTGTAACATCATAGCAACTGCTAGGTTGTTTCCTTTAAATAAAACTCCAGCTAGTCTCCCTTGGAAAGCTCTTGGAAAATTCTGCTGTTACCGTTCGATGCTGGTAACCTTGATGGTTTTCCGCAGTCTTATCTCAGAGGTAGCTCTGGCAATCTCAGTCCACCTCTAACCTCAGACCTGACGAGTTTGTTCTTGTGTTGACAACTCCATAATCTAATAATAGCTATGTTCCATTGCATGTTTGCTGAGAGAGTGTTTCTGTAGTTACTAAATCTTTACCACTTTTTTTATCTGTTTGAAAGTGTAGGTTTGTATCTGAAAAAATCATTTCCAGGCTCTCAAACACTGGAGCTGTTTGCCAGATCCCCTTGTGATAGTATTAAATAATATATGGCCAGTTCCATATAGAAAGAGGATAAAAAGAGTTAGAAAGAAGGACATGAAACTCCTTATTTCCGTTGCTAAAGGTCAAAGCCTCCATTTGAGCAAACTGAAACCCAGTTTTAGTTAGTGGTTAGTGTGGTTAGCGTGATGCATAAACCACTGGTGACCAATTTCAATCATACTACTGTAAGTAGACTCTGCCAGAGACTCTCGTAGAACTGCCTTAGAAACTTTTTTTTTCCCTTTTGGCACAGTAGCTATGTATTACTGTTTCTCTGAATAAGCCCATCAGTTTCAGAAACTTTTTGGGCTTATCTGTGCTGGCTATTGGACTATTTTGCTCTGCTTAACTTTGGCAGCAAGATTAATCACAAATGTCCCTGTATAATTTAGCTTTCTAAGGGAACTTAGGAAACTTTTTATTGCATCAGGCATTTTAGTGATGACTTCAGGCTTTTTTATAATCAGCATATACAGCTGTGTTAAGGTCGCCACCAGATATGTTATGTAGAACTTACATTGTGTTTATTCAGCTTTGGACCACAGTCTGTGATTCTTTCCAAATTTGCTCAGAGCCATTGGTCATGGCTGTGTAATGTTTTATTTTGTTTTTCCGAATCAAAATATTACTTGTGTAGGTCTTGTTATTATCTATAATAGTATGGGTGTACAACCTAAGTTGTATACCTGTATATCTGCAGCCAAAGCATAGGCAAGCAAAGTCTATTTTAGGCCTTTTACTGTATATGAACTCAGATATCACAGATTATTATTCTGCCAAAGGCAAGCATGTTAGGATTTCGTATGTTTATACTGAAAAATCCTTTTGTGCTCATATTGAGAAATATTCGTTCAATTGACCTGTGAGTCTCGCTCTGCAGGATGGTTAGCACTGTATGTAAAGCCAAGTTAAAAACTACTACTTTTTAAGTTTGCCTACTTCTTACTCAGCTTTCTTCAACTTTATTTGTACCGTTTCTGAGTGACTCCCAGTTATTCCAGATTTCTTTAGCTCCAATACTATATGTGATTCCTTTAAGCTTGTGGGATTTTGTGTGCATATAGATACAACATGCAGATTGTTCATGGCAACCTAAGCAGCTCCATGGTGGCTGAGAGGAGACATCTACCTTTACTCCTAAAAATGAGTAGTGATAGGGTTTTTTTCATTTGTTTTCCCCTGCTATTGATGGCACTATTTGTCACCACCTTGGTCAGTTTTCTGATGATTTAATGTCTTCTTTTAGGGTATCTCAGTTCCGTATTAAGGCTACTGCTCTCGCATATGTCAGCTGCATTATTTCTTTTGCACTGAGTGTAAGTATGAGCTTTTAATCTCACTATTTTTTGTTTACAAATCGCAAAGCCAACTCCACTGACAAATGGATAGAGTATCCATTTGTTTTTCCAAGTAAAACTGTAAAAAAACCTTTGCCCAAATAATCAGATTTCTACGAAATACTTTATTAATGGCTATTATTTATTGTATTAAGATGATACTTAGAAACCCCAGCTAACAGCAGTATTCTGTTTTTTCCAAGTCACTATGGATCAGCAAATGGTCACGTAACTTTTGATCTGTGTCTAAAAAGATGTTGCAGAGAGAAAATACCATACCATTTTAAACACAGATAACTAATGATGCATAAAGGCTGAAATTTATCCAGAACTCTGTAACTCCTCTCTAACAAAGCTAGTGATTAAATTCTTATCTTTGCTAGAAGAATTTTCTTTATTGTGAAACACAGCTCGGTTTCCAAAAGGTGTGGATACAAGAAAAAGATTTTTTTTTCATTCTTGAGTTTTGTAACCATCTGCCTTCTCAGCCCTGGAGGCTGTTCACCTGTGGTCAGTAGGAACATAGGACAGAAACACAGAAAGAAACAAAGAACTGTAGAAACATAGCAGAAACAGAGAATCTCAGATATGATTCTTTCTTTTCCCCTGAAGTGACAAGTCTCCTTGTGTTCCCGAGACATGGGGGAAATATCTTTACTTATGAAAGTTAGGTGAAATGCTGTCTGTGAAGTGGTTCTTTATTAAAAAAAAAATTCTTAGGTGAAGCTAAGCTGGCTTTTGGAAGGGAAGTTATTACCCACTGAAGATTGCAGGTTGAAATGCCTGAAGATAGACATCCTCTTACATACATAGAAAGAAGTAGCATAGACATAGCAATATATAAAGCAAATCTTGCCCCATTCACTTCAGGTGTATTGTAGATGGATCACCTTCTGCTTATGTAGCACAATATAGTCTCTGTGCTTGTGTAGCTTTTGTTTCTCCTTTAACAATCAGTGTTATGACAGTATTTTTGTAGTGTGAACTGTTGTCGGATAAAGTACCAGAAAATCATTTAGATGGTAAATGCCATCTGCCTTGACTAGACCCCTTAAGTAACCTGCAGATCTGTATCCCACACTACTGGCTGTTCTGAGTTGAAGTCTGAGTTATTTATTTGTCAACATTACAGTATTAACCTGTTCTTTTCCAGACATTGCTGACATCCTGGTAACATGTAAATAACCAACTATTTCTTCTGACTGAGAGGCGTCCTCCTGGCACAAATTGCTCAAATGAAATTACAGCACTTCCACTAACACCCAACTGCCATGAAGTAGGCAGAGCCCTGCTGTTCTCTATAACACAATTTTCTTGGTTCCTGAAAACAGCTTTTATCTGATAGTAGCTGTGGTAGTAAAAATTCAAAATCGGAAGTGGATCACAGCCAACTTCCACTCGTGCAGAAGATAAGTATGCCATTAACCATGTCTCTTAAAGTTATTTATCTAAAGCAAGCAAATGAGTTCAAAGCCCTCCTTTTACTGCTATATGACTGTAGATATCTGCTATCAGGTCTTTGTCATCTAAAGCTGGGCTCTTGATAGGGTCAGAAGTGGAGTATACAGTGCAATACAAAATTTATATAAGTTTGTGAAATAATATCTGGTAGCTAGTAAAAACATATACTGCATGTATATTTTAATAGGGCAGTGTAAAGCACAATATTATCATCAGGCCTTTCCCTTAGCAGTATGCATCCTGACATTATGCTTTCCTCAGCTGAGATCTGTCAGAGACTGAGGATGGTCCAATATATGTAATACTTGTATTGAATCAAACTCAGAGCACCATCACTGTCCTCTGGTGTGAGAATGGGAAAGTATCTTCATTTCTGTGTCTCTAATTTCACTCTTGCCATTTGACTATTTCAGATCTTTTCTCTTAGAGAATGTACAAGATTTCATACAAACTCAGCTGGAATATTAAGTGCCATTAATAATCGTACCATTCCCCAGGAATAGCCGCTCTTCTTTTTCCCACCAGATAAACACTCTCTGAGCTCAGTGAATGTCACTAGGGTTTTTTGTTTTCTTTTTTGTTTTCTTTTTATCATCTTTCTCCATTCATTTCCTTCCTGCCTCTGCTTAGACTTCCTGCTAAAAGATATTAATGTTAGATGCAATTGCTGCTATAATGTGCTGCCCATTTAGAAGAGGGCTGAACCCCGGAGGACTTTAGCCTTCAGTGATGTTACTGCACGGTGGAAAGGCCAGGCAGCCTACCCTGTGCACGCTTTTCTGAACTATCCAAGTGCTCTATGATACCAGTTCTACTTCCCAGGCTGTTTCCATACAGCCAGAGCTGTTTCTAAGCAGGGCATATTAGCACTCTTAGTGTGAACTAACACTCCCGATGGCCTTGAATGTAGTTCGGTGCCCAAGGTCCTTCCATGCCTTGTGTCTACCTCTAACCAGCCCTGAATATGTTCTTGGTGCTCTAGTTTAGATGATTGCAAAGGAAAAGATTTTGCAGAAGATACCAAAAGCTCTTAGAGAAAAACACTTCCCGTCATTTCAGATATAGAAAAGAAGACCTTTCTTTTTTGTCCACCTGCATAGGGAGAGCCACTAGCACAGAATTTTAAAGTTTTTTATTTCCTCAACTTTTTAATCCACATGAAATGCTTTCCAAGAGATTTTTCGGAAGCAATAGCTACCTTTATTTGCCTCCAAATAACAAAAAGACATTTTTCAGGGCACCCATTATTTAAAATTCAGGTTATTTTAATTTGCTTCAGATAGAGGCACTCAGAGTCAATACACATTTATGAAGATGACGGTCCACACTGCATGGGAGCAGATGTGTCAGAGGGAGCTATGTAACACATTTTTCAACTGCCAGCCAGAGTATGCTAATTAAATGATTGTGTGTGACTTCAGTCTTTTAATCTAGCTGTTCAGGGATCATGGCTGCATAATGCCAGGTACAACCATGATAATATGTATCCAATAATTATGTTTGAAATATAATAATAACAACAGCAACAACAATAGTATCAGCCTAGGTTCCTTTGTTCCTCCTGTAGAAAAAGATGAGGAAAAACTACAACCACAAAAAGAAAGAAAATCTATAATTGTTTATAACACAACATCTAATCAAAGAGATGAAAAATTAAAAGGTCAAATGAGTGAGGATGAAATATCTTGCACAGAAAGCTAGAAAACTACTTTCCAGGCTCCAGACTTGAAAATGACAGAGGAGAATATGTGGCAATTACAGAACCATTTTTATTGCCTTAAAACAACACAGTTCAATTGCTTTGATATAAACATTGAAGCATATCTCAAGTATGAGCAAAGCAGTATACTCAATCATGTTACTTTTAATGAAAATAGTCTCGAAAATAGGTTGGGCAAAGAACATTTGTCATAGCTGCTGGCCTAGCAAGTCATGCAAGTACACCGAGATAAAGAGCGCAATATGTCCTGCCACTTGTAACTTAATCCTCCAGCATATTTCATTAGAAGGTTCTTAATTTTTATCTGACTGTCTCAGTCTTAATGAGAATTAGATTTGCATTTGGTTACAGCCTAGATCAATTTTGTGCAGTAACAACAGTCACTATCTCAAACTTACCCTTTCCAGTAACTGAACTATGCAATATGTTAAAGAAAAAAAAAAGAAATAAATAAACACACAAACAAGTTAGCATTCTTTACCAAGCTGTGTTTTGAAAGTTTTGTTTCAGGAGTCTTGAAAATGTAATCAGCAAAGAAATATGGCTTTTGAGGAAGTGGCTGTTGCATATACAAAATATTGGATGAGATTAGTGAAATAGATTTTGCATTTTTCATGCTGTTTGCACAGGAGATGTGATGAAAGCCATAAAGATATGCTTCTTTCTCCAACTAATTTATTTCACATATATAATAATTTGCGGTCAATAAATCTAGGACATATTTCCACGGTATGGCATTGGTGTGGCAAACAGAATGGGTAAATTTATTCCTATTGTGGCTATGGCATTTTTATAATCAGTTTGGTAATGCGATATCAGTGGAGAGTATCATCAAGCAGAGCTCAATATTAAACAGAGTTTTCCAGAAGAACACATGCCATACAGCAATTCACGTTGTCAGCGGTCCATCTTACGGTGCAAGAGATTCATCTTGTGTGCACATGGCTTTTGAGGAGATGATAGCACTGAGAAATTTACTTTTACACTTTTATAGCTGGGCACTCCAGATGGAACATTTTACCAGTAGTAGGACATTTTACCAAGAGAAAAATAACTCCTTTGGTAGCCAGAGTTCTCGTGACTTACAAAAACAAAACTTGTGGAACAGGGGGAACTTCTAAGCTATTTAACGAGAAATAATGACAGTCAAATAACAATTTTAGTAGGGAATATTAACAAAATATTTGTTCATTTCTCCCTCCTGTTGGTTTGTATGTTGAGGCATCTTATAAAAAGGAAAATATTTAACTTGATAAACTAATTCACTTAGAAACATCTATTACAGAAGAAAACATTGACTCTGATCATTAAAACAATCCAGAGTTTAATATTCATTAAAAATAATTTACATCTCACATCTCTGTATAAACATCTATTTTGAGAGGCTAAAATCTTGGTCTTGCATCTGGCTGAGTTAGTCATCAGACTTAAGTTTAGGCATAGTTTGCCATTTTTCTAGTGTTTTCAGCTGTGAGGCAGAGAAGGTCCAGGCTATGCAGCATCTAATAACCCATTCTCACAGATTCCTTGTTTTCCTGGAGGTCCTTCGTAAAAGTGCAAAGTGTGCTAAAGCACAAAAATTGGCTCTGCCTGACTCTGGATTGTACTGGCTACGCTATTCATAACACAAAATTTCAACACACTTAGGCGCAGATCCAGCAAAGCATGTGCATAATTTGAAACCTATGACTAACTCCAATTAAAGCTGCCAAAGATGGCAGGATGAATAGATAAACCTCTTAGTTTCAGGGTAACAACACAGGACAAAACTGTATCCTCAAACATCAGACTGCAAACTTGAGAAAGAAAGGTACTAGATTTCTTTATCCATTCAGCGCTTGTCAAGGGTGTTGTTTTTCTGGTTAGTCTTACAAAAATCATTATAGTTTTTTAAAATCATTTATGATTCCTGAGAAATACGTCAGTTTGCTTTTGATTGTCCTTTTCTTACTTGTTGTGACTTTTAATTCCTATGGAAGACTGGACAGAATTGTATATGTAATCTTTTCTACTTCAGCAAAGTCATTAGACTTATATAAGCCAGCAACGGTTAGAGAGTGGAAATATTTTATAAAGGTCAGATCATAAAACCGTAAACTCCAGAGGGAATTATCTCTACGGAGTTATATCAAGTGTACCACTCCCTTGTATGAAAACTTAATTGATGTCACTTGGCTGAAATTATTATCTCTGAGCTGTAAGTTGATATGACATTATGTAAGATATCAGAGTAAAATGCATTTTTCGGATCAGATTTTAAGCCCAGCTTGTGGTATCACAATCGGTCATTGTAAAAATGATGATTATGTCACAAACAGAGGATTATGATGTCAGGTGGGGAATAAGTGCAGGAGCAGATAAATTCTGAAGACACAACAGCGATTGTGTTTTAATGCACTGTCTTTAGAAAGGAAGAATGAGCAAAAAGAAGTACAGGGAAATATACGGCACAGAAGAACTTTTGTTTCCAAATAAGATATTTCCCAAAGTTTTCCATAAGGTGACAGCTGCTTTTCAAGAATGACATTCCATTCTCCGTTACATCAGTGTGAATCCAGAGGAACTGCCTTTGAGTTGTTGCTGCTTAGGATTGGCATCGGGGTAACTGAGGGTAAAATTTGGCTTTAATGCATTTTTTTCACAAGTAGGACCCATTTATTCCCCTCAAAATAGAGAAGGGGGAATTATCACACATCATATGACATCATGTATCATTCAACACTTGGGAAGAAAAATGGAAAGTAAGATTCGTTTGAAGTCTAGGATGTCAGGTTTTTTTTTTTTTTCCTTCTCCTCCTCTTTCCAATTTTCACAATTTATTGTGAAAACTCCCTTTGCTGAAGCACCTTACAGACCTTTTGGGCACATGGCAGCTCTCTTAACAGTTGGTTTTGCCATCATAAATAACCCTTTATGGAGACTAATTCGAGGCTTCAGCGCACTGTTCCCTATCGTTAGCAATTTCATGCAAGTCATTTCCAGGCTCTTTAACAGCAGCTGAAAGAAACAGTTTTGAACAAAATGAGCTTGGTTACCTTAGGGCTGAGGTGGAACATGACTTAAATGGGTAAAGACTGGACTTGCGTGTGTCATCTTTGTCTGAAATTTCATGTAAAGCAGCCTGCCAGATGTCACGGTGTTTTCCACACCGCTGTCCCTTGGTGGGGGAGGAGGAGAGGAAGGTTTCAGTCGCTAAAAGCAAATGACAAGTAGCTTCAGAACCTAAATACTCACACACCAACCTGCTGTCTTCATTTGTATTCAACAGATGCCTCGTTTTTTCCCCCTGACTGCCTAGTCTGTACCGATCAGTATAAACAATGGAATTTTTGTCTTTCATGAACATACTCTTGTTCTGTTTCGCTTGAAGGTAGAGATAAACACGTAAGGAAAAAAAAGAAGAGAGGAGAAAAGCAACCTTCATATTTATAGTTTAAAAGAATGTTATGTAAAGCTTTAAGAAACACTCTGTAATTTGGCTGAGAGATTCAGGAAGCTAGCATAAGATGCATATATGCTTTAAACAGAAAGAAAGTGAAAAAAAACAACAAAAAAGAAAACCTGAGAATCCATCTGTGAGATATTTTGAAATGCCAGGGAAAATGAAGAAGGGTAACTATGCTATTTTTACATTATATTATACATATACAACATATATGGTCTCTTTTTATACATACATACATACACACATACATACACACACACATACATATACATACATATATATACCCACATATATATAGTGTGCATGTGAGAGTCCAGTCTTCTCCCTAACCGTTGTGGTATAACATAAAATATGCTGTTCCTGGCTTATTTGTATATGATTTTTTCCTTCCTAGTCTGAGCACAAGTCATTAAGGTGTTGCTAAGTAGCTAATTCTGGCCCAGAATTAAGAACTTTCGTTGTCGTGAACATTTACAGTACCAGCATCTTCTTTGTCTCTCCTTCTAGTCTGCTTCAGGGAACGGGGCAGCCTGTGACCAGGCGGGAAGATGTTATACCGCATCACCAGATCGCCCTTATCTTGTGACCCCTATCAGGGTGTTAGGTGGCCGCGGCGCAACCCTCCTCCCTGTGTCTGGCCATATGTTTCCTGCCACCTTCCTACTGCTGTCACTCAAGCACATGGTGGGCTGCCACCAGGTGCTCGGCAGGCTGAAACTGCACCATCCTACCCTGCTCCAAGAGAAGGAGGAAAGATGGACTGCAATAATTGAGACTCAGATAGTCTTAACTTTCTCACTGACCCCAAGAGCTGATGGGACTAGCTTATTCCGAGAGTCGAGGATGTGCATTGCATCACCTGATGTTCCTTTTTGCTGCCATCTCCTCCTCACAATGGGGGAGAAATAGAGCTATGCTATCTCTTTTCACACACAAATAAAAAGTAGCAAAATATTGCATATCTGAAGTATTTTTAGAATGCCTGAGAACATGAGCTGGATTTTAGTTATTTTCCTACAGCATTGCTCTAACAGTATATGTGTGTGCATGGGTCTAACCTGCACTTGAATCTCCACAGACAAGATTTATGGGACAGACTGGTCCAGCTCCATTCTAACTTTATTTTCTAACTTTATTTTGGATTTCAACACTTTTCTTGAGACAAAAAGAATCTTTCTTTCCTGGGTCTACATTTACCTGCCTAAAATATCAGGAATTATGATGTCATAGGAAAAAAAAAGGAAAATAATGTAATGGAAAGCTTTTCTGAAATGGCTACAAATTCACTCCGGAGGAGGGACACAGTTCTCCTCCCCTCTGAAATCCCTATTCATTGGGGACAGAAAGGAAAAGAGAGAGTAACTTAATGCTTTTTTAGAGCTTGTTTTTCTTTGAATCCCCTGCTCCTCTTCTAACACACACTTTCACATATTGCTGACACTAAAAGCATTCGCAGAGGTCAAATTATTGAAAGTTCAACGAAATTTTCCTAAGTTATCACAACTTGCCTACCATCCCCAGTTTCCACAGGCTGTCTGAGTGATCACATTGCGCTCAGTTTTGGCTTCAGAAGCCATGCACTGACTACTTAGCCCCACATTTAGTGTGGTACTGTTTGATCTTCCAAAGACTATTTGCACACGTACGCTCTGTTCAACAAAACCAAGCTCCTAACTATCTCTGTGAAAAAACAAATCCTCCCTGAGAAGAGTTTTTTCAGTCTAGAAAGTTAACTAGGGCAGATGTACGAGGATGACAGCCCACGGTTACAGTTTCGTTGCTCTTATATCTTTGTGAAATACTAACGAATCACTCAGCACAAGGAGAAAGAAAAAAAAAAAGAAAAAAAGGAGAGAAGGAAAAAAGGTCCAGAAAAGAACAACAATCATAGCAGATGTTGCATAGGCTTTTAGTTTGTGCATATGACTCTGCGGGAATTCACCTGGACTATTTAAAAGCCTGTGATGAATGTGTAGCATACAAGATAGTATTGTGTCTTTCAAGTCTTTGACAGTTGGCAGTAAAGGTTACGAAGCAAAATTGCATAGGGCCAAAAGGTTGGCCATGATGGATCCCAGATACAATAGAACTGGTGATTTTCTGTATACGGAGCGATAAGGAGGGACTTTTAGGGCTGACAGGAACGACTTGCGTACTATGACAAATGAAGAGGTAAGGATGTGGCTGTTGGCATGGCACGGGAGAAACGCAGCATCGATTTCTTGTCATGCTGAGGTCTTAGTGTGTGGCCCTGAGCAAATCCCTTAGGATTAGACCTTGAAGGCTATATAGGGATCTAAAAATGCAAATCGGAACATAAGGGGATTTTCAAAGGCAAACTGGGAAATTCTGAAAATCGTATTTTGATATCCATCTACAGTTTTCTAAGGGAGTAAAAGCAGACTCTTATTTTTCTGGGTCAAGCAGTTCCTTGGGTTTTGTGTGGGAAAATATTTTATTATATGTTCTATGTGTTATATACATGTTCTAATCCTGCAAAAATGTGGGTAATAAAAACCTAAATTGGATGTGAATACCAAAATAACTGAATCTGCAAGATATTTGTGTGTAATACACCTTGCAGGCAGGCTCGTCAGTCAGCAGTGGGGAAAAGGATGGGATTGGCTGATAATTTATCTTTTCAGAGATCCTTCAACCATTTGTTAGGTTGGAAGAGCAAGCCATTCTTCAGCCTATTATTTGGGAAGAAACCTTCCTAATTGATTAGAATTCCCTCAACAAAGTTCCACATGTTAAGACTGGGGTAGGGTTTAAGGAGCCAAAAGTTTCATGGTGGTTGTTGTTGTTTTATTTTCCCTTTGTAATTATTTTTCCTACGTTGGCTTTTCTCTAAAGAATTAGAACATTGCATCTTTCCTCGCATTTCCCTCATCCCCTGTAAGAAAAACATGTGTCCTTGCCAGTGTTTCCTCAGCGAAGGTCCAACAGCCAATAAACATAAGCAATCGGAGGGACAGAAGTAGTGGTACTCAAAAGTTAATATTGGAACTTTTGTTCAATGTGGATGAGTACCCTAGAGCTAATCCATTGGAAACAGAAGCTATTGATCTATACCATGAAGTGAGGAAAATAACCTTTATGTAATTCTTATTAATGTCACATGCTTGGCACTGAGCTATTAAAGAAAATTTCTTACCAGTGGCTCTGGGTATAATAGCTGCCAGACCATTTAGGTACAGGGGTGGGCATCAGGCAGTAGAGTCCAAGGGAACAAAAAGGGTTTATATAGGTTTGAAGAGCAATCTGCAAATGCTGCCGTTCAGACGGGCACATAACCAGTCTACAGAACAGGATGCAAAGGATACTTTTGAAGAATTTGATGAGGTGTTTAATAGAACTGAAAGCATTGTGAATAAAACACATCATCCTGATACAGATCCCATTATGCTGCCAAAAGTCCAAACATCCCATATCGTACAGTCTCATTAGCCCTGAGAAATGAAGGAAAAGTTGATTGCGACAAGATGGTAAGATGCGGTGTTATTGAGAGACTGCAGGTACTAGCTGGCTTGGTTAACAACCTGATCACATGCAATAATACAAAATGTTACGGATTTGTGTAGATTCAGGAGATTCAAATAAGGCTACCAAATGCAATTGTAGCCCAAGGGAGCACTGGAGAAAGACATGTCTAGACTTCCAACAGCAAGAATATTTCCAGATCTGGATGCAAGCCAGTGATTTTGGCAAATCCAGCTTGATAAAATGTTAAACTCTACACCTTCAACTCCCTTTTTGCTGATGCATTTTTAAGTAGCTTTGCCCTGTGATTGCTTCAGAATGTAGTAAGTGCCACTACACAGAATTTCAAATCCCTTAAGATCCAGGTGGAAGCAGCTATTTATAGCCTCTTGAGCTACTGTGATAATGATCAACGCTGTAAAAACAAAACAAAACAAAAAAGGCCTGATATCCAGTTCAGCAGGTCTGCATATTAGAGCATTTTTCTTCACCATATAGGCCTTTTTTCTTCTTCTCCTCCTCCTTCTTCTTTTTCCTTTCATAAGAAAGAGAGAAGAACAATCATGTCAGCATGGAGCACTACATCCAATAGTCTCCAGGTTTAAACTCCTGTCTGGTATAGACAAAGGATGTGGACTTAAAGGTAGAGTTTCATGACTCTTGTGTTCAGAAGTGAGGCCAACTTAGGAAATTCCTAACCTCCTCTGCACTGCGAGTTACTCTTCTTTTCCCCAATTACAGCACTTTCTGCTCCGTAAACAGGTTCCCACACAGGATCTGTGAAAAATAATCCCTTTCCTACCTCCACAAGCACTATTTTTAAACAATTTATTTTTTATCATGTTTCTAGTAAGTCTCTATCTGAAGTTTGTTTGTAGCCAAAAGTTTCTGAAGTTTCTATCCAAAGTATCATCCCAAAGAGCAGAGTGGCAGTCTGTGACATAAAAGAAAGAAGCAGCAGCTGAGGTCTGGATCTTCTTAAACAGGATTTTGCTTCTGAAGCTAATGCATTGCGAAGCTGCATCCTGAGTCACACATTGTATGACAAATGTCTTTATAATTGGACTATGGACTGAGCCTGCTTTCAGTCCAATAATTATCTAGTTATTACAAAGTGTATCAAAAACATCAGTGTGTAAACAAGTGAAGTAAATTCAAAGAGATCCTTTCCAAAACTGTAAATATCCTGCTTGTGAAGCACCTCACCTGCTACTGCAGAAAATAGCAGGAAGTGTATGTGAGTTAGGATTTCACATTTGCTAGATTGCTAGAGGAGTGTGTTCTCTAGGGAGGCATTTAATAATCAGGTACAGTCTGGGAGGGTTTTTTTCTCTGATTTTATCCAGAAATTCCACACGGAACCAAGAAATCTTTTGCTCCAATTTTACTGTATTAGTATTGCCTATCAAAAAGGGATTCTGGTAATTCCTGCGCAGTTCTGAGAAGCACCTGATTTCATCAATATAAACAAGTCATGACTCATCTAAAACAGGAAATGATTCTGGAAACACATACGTACATTTTTAAAGCACACTAAAGACTTTCTTAGAGCAGTTAAGCTTTCAAGAGCTTGTAAGTATAAAAGTCACAGCAGCAGTGAGAAGATTTGAAGTAAGAGAGAGTCAACTAATACTATTTCTGACTAATGAAAAGCCCCAAAGGATGCCAACTTACAAGTGACTGAAAGAGCAATTCTGAACGGGTAGTGAACAGCGAAAGCCCAGACACATCCAAGTATGAAATGTTAGAGGATCTATCAATGTGAAGTTGCTGCCCATATTGAAAGGTGGTATTAAAAAAATTCCGAATCCTAATGCCACGCAGCATGAGATCGGAAGTGTTAAACAGAGCCCGCAAGTGCATATCTGGACTTTGAGAGGTATAACACCATATTGAATGTCATATAAATGCCATTACAGAAACTAAAAGTAAAATGTGCAGCACACACGGGAAACGAGATGCAAAAGAAATGCCTCTTGTTTTGAACTCACTGAGTAATGATGGAATAATTAATGAAGCTAATAAGAGCAGTCAGCTCTTGGAGGGAGAAGGATTTTATCTGAAGGATTGATGAAAGCTGGGATTTTACTCTTTCCCTCTCTTTAAGCACTGCAGCTAGACTGCTTTCCAAAGACCAAAGTAAAAGGTGAACGGATTGCCATTTGCAAGCGAGTCGCTGTGCACCCTGAAGTCCCAGCGCTGACGTTTCTGGCGCTTGCGGTGGGAGCAGTGGCCAAATCACTCCTTCCGAGCAGAGCCCAGCGCTGCCTCGGCGGAGGCCACATACGGCAAAGGGCGTCTCAGAGATAGGAAACCTCTTCACACGCCGCCAAAGTACTGCCGCTGCCCCTCTCTATGCCCTCTAATACGCTATGAGCACGCCCGACCTCAACAGCAGGGTGAGGAGCTGCAGGGTCACTTGTCACCCTTGGCGGTGTCTCTGGGCTGGCGAATCCCCCAGATGAAGGCAAAATGCGAGTGGCCTGCCACAGGAGGGGTACCAAGCGAGGGTATCGCTCCTCTGTCCTGAAAATGCTTCTACACTTTATCTCTCAAAATACAATTTTTTTCTACCTTAATACTTATTGTATGCAATCCATATGTTTTCTGGGCAAAATATATATTGGCTGGGAGCCAGGATTTATTTATTTGGTTGCTGGAAAATAGCCTAGAGTGTTACACATTCGTTCTACATTAGGAAGATGTAATTTCAGCTTCTTATTCTCTTTTCCTTATGCAAAAAAAAAAAAAAAAAAAAAGTAGCTGTGCCTTCTTTATGCAGCTAGTAGTAAATCGAGTGTAACAACCTCATTGTAAAATGATGTGTTTTATAAGGTCCTGAATATGGTGCATCTTTTGTGTTTTGCTTCTAATTGTTTGCTCCATACAAAAGGATAATTCATTAGGCCAACTCTCCAAATAATCTCAAAGTGACATGAATTCCTTTGCAGAGTGAATGTCTGTAGCAAGTAATCCATGGAAAACAGACAGGCGTCTCTTGTCATTTTGGAGCTCTAATCCACTGCCTGGAGCATGAAAATGCTCCGGAAAACAAGTGTGGGAATGACCAAAATCAACATTATTTTGGGGATTTTGTTTTCTTAACAATGCTGCTGATCAATAGAGTTGCTGAACCTGGCAGATACAATGCCACAGGATTAATGAGTTAAGCTCAGGAAGCAGAAGAATTTGTTAAAGACGAGAGGGGAAAAGCCCCTTCTTTTCCACTGGTGTGTGAATGCTGAGCAGTGAAAGCAGCAACGACAGAATTTTTAGCGCTCGCTTTACCACAGTGCCAACCCTTATTCTGCATGAGCTTTTACTTTTTAATTAGAACCACACTGACCCCCACATTTTCAGCTATGAACTTCAGTCTCAAAGTTAAGGATATTTCCTAGACACTGGTTTAGCGTCAAGGTTTGAACACAGAAAAGAGATGCTGCACTCTCTGAAATTCAAAGTGTGCTGCGACCACCTTGGGCGGACCATGTAACTGATTTAACTCCAGGTAAGTAACAGAAGAATGGAAAGATCTCACTCAAATACTCAAAAGTCCATTGCTAAAAAACACTCACAGACTCCTTCTTCTGGAAAAGGATGGAATAAAATACAGAGGAGTCACTGCACTTCTTTGATGATGACAGTGTTTTGCAAAGGTTGACTGCCAAGGTGTCTGTCAGGGATGTAACGTGTGCTACCTAGGAGTGGAATACATATTGCGTTCCACATTGCATATTACAGTGAATATTCTGCACAACATGGAAAATTTACTCCGCTGTCACTTAGTAGGAGGGGGGTGTTCAGATGTGTGGGAGGGGAGAGTTAAGTTTGCGTATATGTTTGTACTTACAGCTCCTTAGCATTCAGAAGACCTCCGGGGATTTTCTGCCTCCTTTTGTTTAAACAAACAAAAAAGATCATTATGTAGTTGCATTGCATAAAAATATAAAATTATTATAATCACAGAGTCCTGGAAATTGGAGGGTTTGGAACGTTTTTGACTTACAAGAATACTTTGGAGAATCCTCCAGTATAATTTATAAGCCCCTCTAGACCTATATATGTCTTGAACTGACTGCTGAAGTGGGCTTTACTAGGAATTTCTTGCGCTGAATTGGGGTAGTGCAGGAGGTGGGGAGGGCGGAGGGTTACGGCAACCTTCCCTAACAAGGCTTTAAAAGCTTCAGTGGTAAAGTTAGGCTGATGGAAGACTTTGTTACTTGTTTGTAACCGGGAGCCATCCGGACAGGATTACGTTATGGGCAGGAGATGTAATTCATGTGGGTAGCAACGCTGTGGCTTGTGCTGTGTTGTTGTTGGTGTTGTTGTTTTTAAAGGGGGGACGTGCACCTTTTAATTCGAGCTGTAAAATGAAATTTAAAAAAAAAAAAATGCTGCAAAGTGAAATCAACTAGCTGGTGCCTTCGGGGGTAAAATTCACAGCTCCACGCTTTTCCCAAGCTCGGTGGAGGTTTCTGTTCCCTCCAAGCTCTGCCGCGATGTGTTGTGTTTGTTTGTTTGTTTGTTTGTTTGTTTTTTGCATGCGCTTTGTGACAGCAGGGGGAGGGGGCCGGGCTGCGAGGTGGCCGGGGGGGGGGAATGAGGGGGGGGGGAAGGAGGTCGCGCTTCCCCCGCGCGCCCATTGTCAGCCGCTGCCGGCACCGCGGGGCAACCGCTGTCCCCCGGCCCATGTGCGCGGCCAGCGCGGGGCCGCCGCGCCCGCCCCTGCCGCCCGGGACCCGCCCGCCGCGCGGGGAGCGGCGCCGCCGGCCGGCCCCGGCCCCAGCCCCGGCCCCGGCCCCGGCCCCGGTCCCAGCCCCGGTCCCAGCCCGCGCCGCCGCCCGCATCATGCCGCCCCCCCGCCGCCCGCCCGCCGCTCGCGCCCGGGGGCTGCCTCCTTTTCCGGCCCGCGGCGTGTGCGTGAGAGGGGCTTGAAGTTGCCCCGGCGGCGGCGGCGGCGGCGGCACGGCGGGGGGACGGGGCTGGCGGCGGCGGGGCGCGGCGGGGCGCGGCGGGGCGCGGAGCCCACCCCCATCACCTGTTACCTCCGCTCCCCCAGGTTGCCTGAAGTTCCCCGGCGGCGCCCGGCAGGACGCGGAGCGCCGCGGCTCCGGCTGGCGCCGACCCCGCCGCGGCTGCTGCAGCATGGGCTGCCTCGCTGGGATTGCCTTGCTTTCCTTGGGAGTATTCCTAGCAGGACGAGTCAACTGCCAGCATGGGAAGAATAACGTGCCAAGGCTCAAATTATCCTATAAAGGTAAGCCTGTTGTCCTCTCTTATTCTCTCCCTCCCCCCCAATCTACCCCCCCCCCCCCGCCGGTTTTCCTTATCTTTCAAAATGGAAATCAGCGTTAAGAGCAATTTCTGAGAAATACTTCAAAAGCTACTCTGTGCTATCGTCGGTTCCACGCAGTTTAAACACAGACAAAGAAGAGTTAGTTGCCTTTGCAGACAGGGACTCCGGATCGTGCCGATCCGTGGAAGAATATTTTCAGTCTCGTGTTATTGCATCGGACTTTTACTGAAAGCGAGGAGACGGGTTTGGCCACCCAGCTAATCTCGCCTCTTCTGGGCGCCTAGTACGGCCACAATACCAGAGCTCAATTCGAGCAGCCCGCAATAGATGAAGATTTATATTTTCCCTTTTTAGGCATGAAGTGGTTAATTTGCGAGTCATGAATATTCAGTCTGTACAAATCTGACAATCAGATGCCTAACATAAGCAGTAGATGGTGGGTTTGCCAAGAAACTATAAACTGAAAGATCAGTCCAGAAAAGGAGGAAAGGACTGTTATGCACTGGGAAACGCTGCCTATGGATGTTTAATGCAGAGCAATTTGTTTGAACTGAAACTGTTTTCCGTGTAGTGTGATGTATTTCATTAGTGATCGCAGGGAAGGTGCAGCTGAAGAGAGAGAGCTGTGAGATTACCTTTGCGCTGGAAGCTGTGTAATGCAACTCACGCTGCAATGCCAGTAATTAACTTTTGTATAATAATGCTTGTATGAAAGCAGGACTCTGAAGTAGGCAGAGTCTCTTCTGCATCAGTATAGTTCCTCTGTGAATACATTTTAGGAAGAATTCACAAAATCTGGAGAATATGCAATTGGGATAGAAGTTGAGACTGTAAGAGCTATATAGTATTATCACTAAAAAGGAGATTTTATATATATATATTAAAAATATCTCTGAAGAGCTGACTTTTAATAATTGTCAGACTATTGAAGGTTGAGAGAAGGAGAAGCAGCTACATTTCTGAAGGGAAGGAGGAAAAGTAATATGCTGCTTCTACAGTGGGAAAAAGTGAACATGTGTGTGCATGTCTGGTCATAGATGTCAATCTCAGTTTACAGTGTAGTGTCAATGCGTCTCTTGCCAGTAAAAATAGTTTTTCTAATTTGTTCATCTGTTCTTTTTGTGCTGCACATGGGAGAGGGTAAAATCCTCTCTCATACAAGGCAGACATCATTTTCACACTTTAGATCAAAAAATTAAACACCTGCAAAACTTGGATGCATCACAGGAAATAAATGTATGTGCCGTTTCATTAAAGAACACATATGCATATCTGTATGGGTTTAAGCTTGAAAAGATATATTACATATATACATGTGAAAAGAACAGTTGAAGGTGTTCAGAATATGTTCATTTGGTTTGCGTAAGAAAAGTCATTTGTATTTAACATAGAACTGATTATTTTGAATAATGGAATCTGAAGACAGCCATGACTACATGTTACATTAAAAAACTCATTAAAAACCTCTTAATTGCTTCCAAACTTTCACAATCATGCCAAAACTCAGACTAATGTATAGAAATATAAATCTTATAAAATATCCTGTAAAGGACTTTAATGGCTAATTAATTATTGTTTATTATTTTTCACCTTTTTAAAGTTTATTAGTGGCCCAAGTCTGCTACCTCAGCGTGCACTGACTAATTTCACAGAAACTAATTTCAGAAAGGATGGCCAGATCTGGCTCATAGGTTTCTCCCACTGGTACTATATCCATATACAGTTTAGTAGCATTTTATTATTCTGCTGATTGGTTGTTTTCCAGTTCGGCTCTTACTGGGAGAAAGGATCTAATTTTCATTTTTTAAATACATCAGACATCAGATTTTTATATATAATCCAATATGAGTAAAATAGGAAACTGAAAGGAACATTGAAACTATTTTTTATATTTGGTGGATCATTGTAAAAGGAAAATGAGTGCAAACACCGAGCAACCCTTTTTCCAATCTAGCAAAGAAATTAAATACATACCTAATTGGAAGCAAGTTAACGTAATGTTTAAAGACTTAGGAATTCACACTCTTGCCTCTGATTCATATATGTACTTAATCACATTTTTGACTTAAAACATGTGTAACCCTACAATTCAAATCAGACGACTCACATGCTTAAAGTTAAGTACCAGTGTAAATGCTTGGCCAGGTCAAGAGGAACGTGTTGAATGTCCTGCTGCATTGATCCCTAAGTATAGGGATATCATTATTAGGCAAGAGAAACTAAGCCTTATCAGCTGGTGCTTTTCAAGACAAATTTTCTTTCCAGTATAGTACACTACAGACAGGTAAATGTTAACACTTGGTGTACAAATTACCTTAAGAACTGCAGCTATTGAAAATATGTCTCTTAGACACTGATTGAATGCCTTACATAGTAATGTGTATCTCTCAGGATATATTACTGCTCTACGTATTGGTATGCAATTCATCTCTATTCAAACTACTTGCAATTAGGAGAAGAACCTATCTGGTTACTTACCCATTCTGCCTCTCCATAAGAGAGGCTGTGGTCTGGTCAAATAAACTTATGATATTGAAAAGAACATGGAGGGTAAAACGAGTGACCCAACTGACTTTTCTTTTCAGTGGCTGTCATTGTGCTTTGTTTTAACATGCATGCTTGTTTTTTTGCCTAAACAAATACCTTGGAGCTAATTGTCAGTGCCTTATTTCAAAATAGCAAGGATGTATTTTAACTTCTTGATTTTCTCGACTAATTAGATGTCAAACATGGTTAAGAAGCTCAGGCATTTGCTTTAAAAGTTACTGAAATGAGTCCTGAAGGGTTAAATCCCTGCCAACCTTGATTTCCTATGGTCACTTGTTTTCAAAGGTCCAGCATTAGCTCTGCCATTTCCCAGGATGCTGGACAGAAGTTTCGGTGAACTCCCGTTCTTGCTTCCTCTTAACTTCTTGTCACTCACAGTCTCGCGGCAGATTAGAGGCATCCGACAGGGCACATTACAGATAGAAAAAGGAAGGGAAAGTGTATATGCATGTATTAAGGCCGCGTCTGTGGTCTGAAGAGGTTCTTTCTGTTTATTGTAAAACAGAGTTCTGGTTATTTGGTTTCTATCATCAGCTTGATTTTGGTGGCGCATTAAAGGGAGGAGATTTGAGAACACTCCTTGTCCTGCTGAAATCAGGGGCGAAAGCCATGCTCAGTAGCATCAAGGGTTTCTTCAGTGCATTTTAACGCTTCCAAGCATTTTTGTCTTATAATAATCGTGCACAGATTGGAAAGGTTTTTGCCCAGATGATATTTATCTCCTTATTTCACTCAAAGAGCATGATGATTAAGGGCCTGGTCCAAAGTTCTTTGAGGTCAATGGGTGCTGGATCTTAGCCTAAGCGTGATAAAACCAACTATAAAACTGAAGGCTCAGTGGAGCCCTTCTACCTCTGTGCTCCCCATTAGATGTCCTTCGGAGACTTTATGTCCTTATTATAAAATAAAAAGAAATGACATTGCCAATAAGTCAGACAAAAACTGAGGAATCTTTCGGTAAACTGTTAGGAAACAATTTGTCCTTGAAGTTTTTTTTTCTTTTTTAATCTCATCGACTTGAATTTCAGCGTCTGTCATAAGAGTCTCTATATTGTGTCATGAGGTCATAGACTCTGCTCGGGAAACTTCTACTGAGCACCAGGTTCTCAGTAAGATGGTCTTCAGGTTGACTGTGCAAAGTTTAAAACAATAAATTAAAACAGTCCTCCTTCCAGATGGATTTCTTATATCGTTGATTGTTTCCTATTTTCTTTTGCTGTTCTCTATATGGTGAGGTAAGGGCACAAACAGAGGCAGAACTAGTCACAGTAACCTTTAGATGTAAATATATCAGCCCAGAGAAGGAGTTTCCATCAAGATACTTTGATTCACAAACCTTTTCCTAAGGCAACCCTGATTTTTGTCCCTGCATGAGCAAAGCTTGCGAACCCAGCGTTCTCAAATCTGTCTGTCACGTCCTATTTGTTTATTGGAAATTACTAAATGCTTTAAATATGTTTTGTAAGAGTACATGTGTGGTTCTTTTTTGTTATTGTTGCTCAATTGGATACATATTACTTGAGAATAAGTAACTGGAAAAACATGGCGCACAGATTTAGCTGTATTACTCCCTGGCTCCGGTTCAAACCATATTAAAAATAAGTGTTTTGTTTAAAGTTGCAGTGATAGTAAGAACTACTCCATTCTTTACGTGCAGCTGATTTACGTTTTTATATGATGGATTTTTGTATGGATGAAATCCTGGCCCTAGAGAAAGCAATGGCAAAGCTGCTGTCCGTTTCAATCAGGTCAAGGTGCCGTTGCAAGGGGGAACGGCACAGCACTGAACTACCTGCATGTAGGTTAGCATACGTTTGATACTTGATTTAGAGCTTGTTGACCTAGTCTAGCTGTAGCTGATGACCTGCCAGTGGGTTTGATTGTTTTATTTTTTTCTTTCAATCAAACTCCATAACTCACAATTCAATAACTCTACAAATATTGGGAAAGCAGGCTGTAATGGGAGGAGGAAGAGGGAAGAGAAACGTCAAGGAGTGAGCGTGTGTCTCCTGGGCTGGGACCGGTATTAGAGTTTGTCTCATATTTCAAGGTATTTGTTTGCAAAGCCTTTTCCTTAAACTGCATTGTGCAGAATATCCTCTGAGGGAAGAGCCTCTCTAACGTGCCTGAAAAGGAGGGAGGGGCACTCCAAATTGAGGAAGAAGACTGGTAAGAAGGGAGAGCAGGTGACCTTTGCAGTGTAGGCACAGGTCTGTAGCATTCATCAGCTGCTACCGTTTCTACCTTGCATTTCTGCACTGCTCCGGCGCTCTGTGGCCTCATTCAGTGCGGGAAGGAGGCGATGAAGATGTCAGATGCAGCTGCAGAATCCTCAACCTCTTTTTTTTTTTTTTGGCCCATAAATGTTGACTGCTTCGGAGAAGCTCTCTGAGCTGATCGTTTTGACTTTGGTTGACTGAGATCTTCACGAGACTTGAGAAATGACAGGACAGAGCTCCAGATTACCCAGATGTCCTTCCTGCCTCTGACGTGCCCTACATGCTGACAGGAGGAAGGAGCTGATGAAGGAACTGCCTGAGCTCCGATCTTGCCTATATAGGGAAATTTTCAGCTAGCTAATTAGGGCTGTTGACATGGAGAGTAATTGGAACAAGGAGGGCAAAAGCTTAGCCCAACATATTCATTTTACATTTCCAGCTTTCCCAGTTAATTCCAGTGGAAAAAGTGATTTCTGAATTACAAAGCTTCCCTTTTCTGAGAAGTTTAAGAAGTTCTCCATAATTATTTTTTTGCCGCACGGTTTGCAGATGACTGAATTATTCATGGAAGGTGCTGTATTGACAGAAATGGAAGCTCTACCCTTTCACTGTGGACAGGGTGTGGAGCGCTTACCCGTGCTGTTTGTTACAGTGTCTTTAAAATGCTGATTCATCAAAAAATGTAAACACATTCACAGTTTCACTGAGCTCAAATGATCTACTGATACTTGAAGTCTACCTTAAAAACTACTCCTATGCTTGAAGTCTTTTTTTGATCAGGCCTGAAGTATCTATCTGTATGCTCTGGACTTATTTAGGTGTGTATTTATGTCATAAGATGTAGCAAAATAATATTTAAAATAAGAAACCCAGTCTTTGCAGGTTGGTACAATGTACATGAATTATTTATGGTAATCTCTCCTCTGTGTGTGTGTGTGTGTGCACGTGTACAGAAAGCATTTAAATCAAGTTGCCTCTGAGAAGAAACCAGAACATGATTTGTGTTTTTAACTCTTTCTTTTTGTTTGAAAGTGTTTTTCAGGTTTTATTTAATGCATCGCTATACTCTGACATATTGTACTCTGTGCTGTGGCTTTGATTTGACTGAAATGATCTACTGATTTACTGTATGGCCTTTAATTCCCACAACTGGGGAGACATCTTTTTTATTTACTTTGTCTGGGAGGCAGACTTTTTCTCTCTTTCTCTTATTCGCATACCTGGAATGTAGTAATGGAAACCCAAGTAATACAAAGATGCTCCAGCATTTTGAATAGTTTCTGTGTCAGCTGGGGCCTGACTTGACTCTTGTTCAGTTTGAAACAAAATAAGATCTTCACCTGAGGCACTGCCTAAGCGATTGAGATGAAAACAAATCCTTCCAAGTGGTGTCAACAGTTGTGACACTTTCCAGTTGTTTGAAAGCTAAAGAGGATGAAATTGTCTTCAGGCTCCCACACACTTATTTTTAAGCAAGTGTGTGGGGTGGACCCTGGCAGCTCCAAGTCAAAATTGTAAATGAAGCCCTGTAGCTTGTCTCGGTGCACTTGTTAATTAAGGTTACATGTGAAAGTTGCTGGTGGTAGTGTGCGGAGGCTGGTGGGCGATTCAGCGAATTCCTTCCTGTGCAGGATTAAAGCTCCCTGCTGGAATGTCTCCAAGTTCACGGTCCTCCCACGTGCAGCCTCCACATAGGTTTGCTGCTGTCTTGCCGTGACAGCTGTGGATGGTGAGAATAGCTGGGATGATAGAACATTTACTTTGCTTTTTCTTTTTTTTTTTTTTTTTTTTCCAACTGGGACAGTGCCCCAATGTAAGAGTGAGAAAGGGATGGCCACAGCTGTTGAGAACATCAGCAATCTTAAGAGCGCTGTTGCCTTTCCCCTGAACTGGAGGAGATTCTCCATGGTGTCTCCTTCTCTTTCGCTTTGACTGGTGTAGTCAGTCACATTAGGCTCTTTCTACTGTCTGTGGAACTGGAGGTACCTCCAGAGAGCTAGTCTTGGGTTAGGCGAGCTGAATGAGACTTAAGGGTGCTCACTGTTCTTCAAAGGACTGTAAAAGGAATGTAAGCTCCTTCTTTACTCATTTACTTTCTTTCTTTCGGGGAAGGTATCAAAAGAATGTACCAATTAAATGTTTTTCATGAACTTAGTCTGGATTTTGATCTCAAAACACCCTAATTAAAGAAACTGTCTCTGCCCACATAAACATTTAAATCTATGTAAAAATCCCACCAATTAAACTTGTGCATATCCTCAACATCTGTGATTTTGAGGTCAGCTGTGGTCATCTAAATTTGAGGTCATGTAAATTTACATCACACATCCATAGCAAGAAATACACAGCACCATTGGAATTCTTCATGTTCTTCATGTTTCTTCATGAAATTCCAATTTACTGTCCACATTTCCCATATTTCTCCTCCTTTTACAAATAAGTTCATCCCAAATTCAGTGCTACATACTGGAAGTTACTCTCTGGGGCTGCAGAGCTTTACTAATCTTTAAGCTTAATCATTCAGAACTTTTGTTAAGCTGTTCCCTAATCAGCTCTGTCATATGCTGAAGTTTTCTACACTTTAAATGTAAAATATTTTCCAGGCTCAATTTCATATAGAATGGTTTCCATATAAATATGCATATGCATATGTGCAACTCAAAGGGCAGGTGCCTAGACTTTGCTTCTCCCCTTCTTCCTTTGAGTTATCTCGTCATTAGTGAGAGCAGGATGAAATCTAGTTTAGGTTTATTTCTTAATGATCTAAATAGTCAAAACTTAAAATCTGTGGGATTCTTTTCTCACTTTGGTGATTACGGATTCCTCTGGATCTAAACTCACGTACAGCAATCTTTGAAATGTATGAGCACTGGTCTATTTTGTGTCACATCTAGTTTTCATCCTTTGCTCTTTGACAGCCAAACACTGTAAAGTCAGAAGTTTTTGCCGTTCTTCTAATGCTTTAAAATTGTTTGACATTTGTTGGGCTGCTTGCTTATCTTTCCAGCTGAACGCTGCAGAAACTTTAGAAGCGAGCAGTCAAATAAAATTCTCATCTCCTGTAAATATTTTTGTGCAAAGCTGGATCTTGCAGGGAACAATCTGAGGAATGGAACAGTTATTTGCTTTCATCTAACTTGTGGAAGGAGGAAAAAGAAAGCTCTCCTTTAGTCTCCACTCTAATGAAGCAAAGCTCACGTTGGTTCTGATGGCCCCTCTTGGCTCCTTTTGAAATTCCAGCCTTGTGTGAGAAAAGGACACAAAAAAGCTATATGTGAGGTAATTTAAAGGATTTAGAGCTGTCTTTCAAGGGGGAGGGGTTGGTGGCCTTTTCTAGAGGCAACAGACAATAAATAAAGCTCACAAGCACCCAAAAAAAGCCACAGAGAGAGCAGGGCACAGCTTTCATCCCCAGCTGACACTGGAAGGGCAGTGCCTGACGAGGAACAGAGAGAGGCCTCTTCAGATTAAGTAAAGGTATCAGGATGCTATTACTACTTTTACTTCCTTCATGGATTACCTACTGAAACTTGGCTACTTTTGCATGAATCTGAAATGGCTCTTACTCCTGGCGAAGCTCTTTTCCTCCAAACGCTACAAGGATTGTATCAGCGATGATTATTGCTCTGCAGCATCTGTAGGCCAACTCATGCTTGTCGTGCTAGGTCCTGTGCAAGGTCTCTGTTCTGCCAGGCCCGTGTGGTAAATGCTAGTTCCTGTCAAGTGATGAAAGAGAGCATAATATTTGTGGGATCTCAGAGAGAAGACTTTGTCTTCCAGATTGCCTTCTTTTCATATTCCCTTCTACTGCAGGAGATGAAAGGCAGTATCGGAACCTATTACTCAGATGTCCTTGCAAACAGCAGTATAGACAAATTCCTTAGCTACCTGCAAATTGCATAATCGAGAAGTTCCTTAAATTCTTAATTGCTGCTCTTCTAACATGTGTCAGAGTCCATCCACCAAGAGCAAGTGAGATCCAGAGGGAAGTATAGGAAGGTATGATAACATTCTTAAAGAGCTTGTCTGCGCTTAGCTGAACCATCCTAATCACCAGAAAGGGAGTATTTGCAGTATGTTGACTATGTAGTTGTAATCCGCTCTCAGTATTGCTCTTATAAATACCTATCCTCAGTTGTTTATACTCTAGTCATAATAACTGACTCCCAGGAAATAGGCAAAAAAGATTTTGTCTCAAGAGAAAAGATTTAGAGATTTGTTACATTTCAATAAAAATTCCATGTACCTCTTTTTAAAGGAATTTTGTGAAATAAAGCATATTTGTAATATGTGTTGGGAATTTTGTTTCCCTCTGCAGCCTGCAGCATTCAGACCAAACTTTATTATAAATGTCTAATTGTACTTGCCAAATTTTTCCTGTTTTTAATGTATTTTAAATTTCCATCCATGATTTTCTTACTATATGCAGGGAGCTGTAATCTACTGCTTCAGGTACGGAATTTATGAATCCTAATCCATTTTCTGGCATCCCTTTCAGATTTTGTGTCTTTCATCATTTTTTTTTTTTTTTGCATCCATTGCACCTCACATTCTTTACTAGGCAACAGTCACACAAAGTAAAAAAATTTTGCTATCCTCACATACAAATGGAGGTTGGAGGTTAACTGAAACCCTGCACCATGTCTGATGATGCACAAGAAGTCTGTACTGCAATGGGAATCAAAGAAAATATCATAAAGGTGAAATCCTATTAATTCTTTGGCTCTTACGTATCAGCTTTCTCACCTGTAAAGTGGTTTTAAGCGATCTCGTGAGGAATTGCTTGAGGTCAGAGACTTGCCAAGCTTAATAAGAGCTGTATCCTTTGCTCACAATAATCCCATTAGTGTGTATACTCAAAGTTTCGTCAGAACTTATTTCTGACCAACGCACGCAGGCTTACAACCACTTTAAAGTGATTATCATAATTATATTCACAGCTGTGTACTCCTGTTACATGAAACGCATGCCTATTATGCAGAAAGTCGATCCAATTTGATGCTGGATATTCCAGACAATTCTAAACAAGAACGCTTTTTTGGAGTATCCGCCTACATTTCACACTAAATACGCTGTGAAGGTGATTATGGGTGATTCGGACTGAAGAAAGGAGCCTTTGTGCTTAGTCTTTGCCGAACCGTTTCCCGACATATGCGAGTGAGTGCAAGGTCCTGGTCGCCTTCTTGGAGTTAAAGCTAGGCTTGTCCTTTTTTTGTAATCAGAACTGATAATCGAATTTAGAAACAATAAAATATCCCACCTTTTCTTTTGCTTATCAGGCAAGACTAACAAACAACCTTATTTTGGGCACTTTGTCTCCTTTCCACTCAGTCTGAACACAGCTTACCCAGAACGCTTTCCATCCTTCTCCAGGAGGAGGGCAGCCTTTCTCTGGCACTTGGGGAAATACTCGGTAAGCAGCTCAGTCTAATTGACGGTCATTTGTGACTCGCTCACAGGAAAACCCTTGCTTAACAGCCCGAGTTCAAACCTAATAGTGAGGATTAACTGCCATAATAAATTCAGAAATGGAATTCTGCATCTCTAAAATTCACATCCTTCTTTCCTAAAGTAAGTAAGAAAGCACCTGTTCCCCTCATCAGTCTGGCCTGTGTGAAAATAAAATTGGTGGTTCATGTATTCCACATATCTTAAATGCAGTGTTTAAGTATTACTTCTAGTGAATTAATTCAATGAATGTTGTTTGTTTCTTAGCTTCTTTACTTCCTCAAGCCTCTTATGTGCTGTAATGGTTGTTCTGAAGAACATTCTTCTTCCATAATGATACACTAATTTTCATTCAATCAATTAGGAAATATAGAGAAAATACAAAATTGTATAAGCTATTGAGGCACTTTTGAACTTCAGGCACAAGTTAGACCAAGGTGTCTTACTGGACCATTTGCTAGGTAGTTTTCTTGCCAGTTATGCTCGTGCTAGAAAAGCTAAACCCAGTTCTTGACGTTAGCAAACAGATCAACAGAGATCAGTGCAAAATATTTAGCTTACTGAAGTAAATAAACCTGCATTTATCTTCAAGTTGCAGATGTGTTATTCTTCTTCTCTAGAATTTTAAACTGTCACTGATTATTTTGGTGTAAATCAAGTGTAACTCTCTTAAAATGGCTATAACTGCACTGGTGGGAGGGAGTGGAGTATTTCTTGGTGTTGATGGAGAGAACCCCTGATACTGTTAGTTTACATGGCATTAAAGGTACTGACAAGAAGATTGAGCACTGCAACTTTTATTTTTTTGAACACAATTTCTGTAGCCGAAATCAGAGAAAACTTTTAAAAGGCTGTTTCTAATAACTGCCATTCTATTAAAAATGTTTTCTATCAGTGTGTAGAAATTTGACAAATGCTGAATTTTGTTTCACTGTAGGTTCACCCCCATTACTATGCATACAAACTATTTTACCTTATGCCAGACATATGGAAGTGATCAGTGTATGTAAATTATATGAGGAGAGGTGAGGGATAGCTCTTTAGGCTAGGAAATGTGTACTTGTTTCTGGTTATAAGACACAGAAACCACACCAGAATAAAGAACTGAAAGAGACTTTCGGTTTAACAGCTGGTGAATGGCTAGAATAGCAATGATTTTTGATAATCACGGTGAAAGCACAATATTGTCTTGAGCTGAGCCACTCCGTTAGGTCTTTCAGACATCAGAGTTTGGAGAGAATTGCTTGCATGTGCAGGCCCGGATTGTGTGCATGCGGTGGTGAACTGCTCTGGGGCCCACTGATTAGTGAGAAAATACTAGGAGCAAGTGCACAGCGGTACAAGTCAAGGTTCCTCAAACGCATGGTTTAACAGGCAGGGCCAGCTTAAGCGTCTGTTGTTCATTTTGCTGCCCTCATGCAGTGCTGGTGCAGCAATGTGTCCACCATGCAATGAACTCAAGCTAGTCTAAAAATCTTTTTGCGGGGTGGGGGGTGAGTCTTTTTTTTGGATTATAAGTGGCCAAGGGAGGGAAAAGCAAGAGCTGCTTAAGTCAGCACTGCCTTTATAGTAGTTTGTAAAACTGCACTCCCACAGGCAGTTCCTAAGAAATTAATTCTTATATTGTGACAAACTCACATTCACGGTGCTCCCAGAATTTTCCATTCGAAGGAAGTTTTATTCATGGTCAGTATTGCAGAGTAAGAAACTTATCTAGAGTCTGGCAGAGCTTTTTTTCTGAGACATTGTCATATCTTTCACTCTGAGCTGAAAAATAGACAGATCACTGGGTTTCAGAAATGCATGCGGAAGCTGTCAAAGCTCCTATTTGCATGTGAATGGTCATCACAGGTAGGAAGGGCGATATGTAAATAATTCTGTAGCTAGCTCCTGACAAAGATAGCTGCCTTTCAAAGTGCTCTGAAAAGCAGCACCATGAAGCATTAACCTATTCACAGGTACAGAAACTCCCATGCCTTAAATACATTTGCTGTAATAATGGCTACTCGGGGAAAAGTGAAACTTAAAAAGCAGTGCCAGGTCTCCCACTGCTTTACATTTTCTGCCTGTTTTAATATTGAAAAAAAAGGGAAAAAAAGCTAAAATCACCCCTCCTCTGCCCTTTCTCCCAGCACAAGACCTAAGCAGTAGGCTGATGCAGACCTTCACTGAAAATCCAGCAGACAAGTACAGGAATGGCATAAATGTCACGGACCCCAGACTATTGTTTTGAATTCCACCAGCATCTGACCCAGTAGCCACTCAAAATAATCTGCCTTACAAGGTGCTTAACATTTCCCTATTCTGCTTTAGTAGTGTGCACTTTAGCAGACCCCGAAACACGGTAGAATTGCTAAATGTTCTCATTTAAACCTGAGCACGTCCTCCAAAAGATAGGGTGCTTCATGCATCCAAAAAGACAAAAAAGTGAAAGTAAACAGTAGAAAAATGAAGAACACAGAGTAAAATAAAGATCTTAATAGGCTCTGAGCCAGAAGATTTTCTACTTGTTTTATTGTACTTCGTGTCTGCTTAGGTAGAATTGGCATGTGTATATATGGAGAGAGAAAGATTTACTGAGCCATTTATGCCTGAAACAGCTCCAAAACCTGTGGTTAGGCAGGCACAAGGACTAAAAAATGTTTCCAAAGTAAAGTTCACATCAGAAGGTGATGTGAATTATGTACCGCTCCCTTAATCATGAGATAACATGGTACTGTTGCTGTAGTTTACTGAGCACTAATCATTTTCCCTGATATTATTTTGTAGTTTCCATCTACTTACCATATTATCTAAAATACCATGATGTATTTCATTCAAACTCCATAATTCAGTAAATAGCTCGTGTCACCTCTGTAATCATTTACAGCACACATTTTCTTTCTCAAAAAGCTTCTGTGCACTAATTTGATCTGGTTAAATTATGCTGAAAAGAACTCACTGAGACAAAGTTAAACACAATTTCATTCACTGAATTTATAAAGGGCAATTATTCAAAGGCTCTGGGATTTGCTCAATCACGCAACTATTCTGGTAATGAAATGTGATTTGTCTCGTTATTTACCAGGAGATTAAAAACCAAAAAAACCCCACCAAACTGATCTTACAAACTTCTGCTCACATGAGTAGTCCCATTGACTTCAATGTACATGGCACTTGTGGCGTGAAGTGGCCTTCTGGGAGGTTGTGTAAGTTCTTTTTCACTTATGAAATAATAATCCAACAAAACCATGGCATTCTTACTATTGCATGAAATTGTGGAGCTTTGGCTGGTTAATGGGAAGAAATGAGGCAAAAGCTATTCAAAATATCGTTCTCTTCCCAAACGAAATACTTTTCAACCTGTGACAATCTCGCTTGATCTTGGTTACCCTCCGGCTCCACTGCTCTCTAAAATGCCACAAGAGGAGCATTCATCGCCTTGCTGTACTTCACTGCCAGCCCGATCCTGAAGCCAGGACAAAAGACCCTCGCTCAGTCCGGGGGATCTTTGAGTCTTCTTACAGGAAGTGTGTCAATTTGATCAAGTGTATACAACGCGATAAGATATTTCCAAATGGCAAAGCAAGTTTGAACTGAGTTTTTGAGCAAAGGAGCAAGTCCTGCCTTAATTTTTTGAAGGCCTCTGCCATTTCCTTGTTAACGGGTCTTCCCTTTAAAACGTTTGATGTAAAAGTCCACCTGTGTGAATGTATCATTAAAAACACACTAGCCCCAAATCAGCCTTAAAGTAGTTCGACTGATTTCAGCACAGTGACTGGAGATAAGTAAATACCACAATGCTGGAAACAGTGTTTCCATCGTGCACTTGTTCTGTTCCAATAAGCATTCCCATATATATCCAAAAAAGGGCGTAGCATCGTGGAAATGTCTATCTTTTCTGCAGTATTGCTTACTTACTGGAGTTAAAGCTCCAGGCACTGCTCTTCGCTTTGACTGAAAGTTGCTACCGTTGCTTCTCGCACAGGCGCAGCAAAGAGCAGCCCAGGAGCTCTCCCCGCAGTGGGAAGCCCTGGGGCTGCCTTCCCCCTGCTCCAAAGAGCTGCTAGCGTGATCGAGCAATTCCTGCTCCTTCTCAAACGTTGGCCTGACAAAGCGGGACAGCAAGCACGGGGCCATGTGCTCTCAGGCTGCAGACAGCCTGTCGGTAGTCTCTCCGTGCTCTTTGCAAAACAGCGAGGGAAACCTCAGATTGCAGCCGCTTGGATGGAGCCACTTGTGGAGGCGCTTCTGTTAACCCCAAATTTATTGTGCCCGGTGTCATGTGTTAAGATAATGCACCCAGGTCACAAATGCAGCAGAGGATCATGAGACAATAAAATTTTTCATATTTTATGCTAGGTACATTTAAAGAAGGAAATAAAAGGAATGTTTTCTATTAAAAATAGGTGCGGAGACCATTTGTGGTGTAAACTCCATTAGGAAACACATTTGCTCTGCTTCTTATCTCTGGTGCAGTTGGCTGCAAAGTCTTCCACTAGGCTGGAAGGGGGAATCAATGTAATTAATTGGAATTCTTCCTTAAACTGTATTAGCAATCAGAGAACAACCCACAGAGCACCTCACTAACAAACCTGTGTAAATGCCTTGCAGCAGAGACATCCTAACACTTCTGTAGTCCCAGACAAGAATGAGTTTCTTGTGAAATGTTAGAAAGTGCATTATAAACGGGTCAATAAATACAGGAGATTCCTATACATCAGGAAGGTCAGTTATTATAAGAAGGTCTCTGAAGCTGTTCACCTGACAGCTAAGGGCCATGCAGACATCAACTATCTGTTTAAAGTGACCAGCAGGTGAAAGACTACATGAAGTGCAAATACAACACGGGAACTTAATTCACCTGCTTTGCCCTACTTAGAACAGAAGTCCTCTCCCACCCAACTGCTCTTCTGTTGGGTTTCATGCTCCTAGCTAAGCTCAGCCCCACTCTGCATGGCTCAGCTAAGGAAACAAACTTCCCAGGCTCTCTGGATTTGGAGACTATTTTCGGGTGCATGCATGCATTTATTTACATAATGTACACAAATATGAAGTTATTTACACAACTGTATTTGGACCAGATCTGCAAACAGTGCAAAATTACACCGCGCCCTGCTACAAGTTATTTTCAGTTGTTCCCCGGTGTAAATAGCTAATTCAAAATTGGGTTTCCAAATAACGGATGATGTATTTTGTGTTTCAATAGATATAAACATTTGCATAGCACTGTAAGTGGTTGAAGCATGAAAGGTCTTGCATTCCTAAATCTGTTAAAAAATGTGGGTGGGAGGTGGATCTTTTCTCCTTTGCTTATACCAAGAAGGAAGGAATGAATGAATGTCTGCCACAATGTTTCACCAAGACAGTGTTAGCATTAGTGGAAGATACACGTGTGCATTGAGGAGAGAATGATAGGTGAGGAAGAATTTCAGGTGCTCTGAACAGCAGCTCATTGGTTTCTAGTACTTATAAAGGATGTTAGTGGTGCTGTTATTAAAACTACCCAAACCTGAGCCTTCTGCAGTAGTCATTTGGCTAGCCATCGTGTGCAGGAGACCAAACATTATTTTTTGTGAAAGCCGGAACATTTTCTTCGGCTTCAGCGTATGGGGCTAACAGGAACTATATCTTATCCTGTCCACATACTCTTTCCATAAGCATCTGTTGCTAGTCCTCAACAGTTCCTGTGTTAGACTGGCCTTTGGTGTGACTGGCTATTACTGTTCTTATGTTCCCATTTGCAAGAACAGCGTAATGATTTATCTGTCAGTGTCAGGAATCATGCTCAGCCTTGCCCTTGGGGATGAGATCTCCATGCTTACCTATTAAAGACAAACAAAATGCAGTCAGTAAAAGAGAAGGTACTCAGGTTTTTTTTTTTTTTTCCTTTTGGCAGTTTCCTTGTATTTTGAACTGGAAAAGGAGTGGAATTTTATCCTTACGTGCATTTAAAGAAATAAAATAAAATAAAGCTTTTTCTAATAAAAACATTACTCATACTAGTATCGTAGCCCTGACTTTACGTTTATTGGCATAGATGCAAGCTTATATAGCTGTGTGGATGTTTGCCATATGCAAATCCATGCATCCATAAATCAGCGTACAGAGTGGAGACTGCACAGCTGAAGTGCCTACAATGGTAAATGGAACCTTTCACCACCAGGTCAAATGCAGTTCAGCATGCATAGTAAATGGAAATCCCTATCATACAGAAATTGATCTCTGGCACATGTGAAGTGAGTTGCTGATCAGTTCACACCATCACGTTCACCCCAGGCTGGACCTGACAGAGAAGTCAGCGTTGAGCTGCGCTGGCAAAGCACTGAAGTGATCAGGCTGATGACCAGTCTCTATAAGTCATGCATAACCAGAGAATTTCCTTCTGGGTTTATCTGGTAGCTTATTATGAGAATTAGGCAGGAGTTTCCCATCAAAATGAATTGCCAATGAAAAATGAAGTTTCCATTTAATCAAGATTTTCCACCAGTTCTATCCAAATGGAAACAGTACTTTGCATCATGGCACTGATCTAAGATACATAACTTTGCATTCGTCCGACATTAACCCGTGCGTGTTCAAGGAGACGGCATGATTCATAAGGCCTTCATGTAGCGTAGGTGCTTGCTTCCCTGTTCTTTCCTGCACAGGACCATAATTCCCATTAAATCTTCTTTGATAGTACTTCAGAAATTAGCATAAGGGATATATGATAACAGCACAAAAGATGTGTCCCTGCCTAGAGTTACAGCCAAAAGGTAAAAATCAAGCATAAGGCTTTTTGTTTAGATGCAATTTAGTGGGATTTATGTAGGATGCCATGTAAGACAGGGTGCTCAGAAGCATGTCCAAGACCTGGGGATATGACTTGGACATGTCTAGGTAGTGACGGGCGTACACTGCTTTACCTCATTCAGTCACAAGAAAACTAAACAGCTAGGCCAGAAATAACATAGACAAAATGATCAAAAAAAAAAATTCCCCAAATTCATTTTTTTCTAAATTGTCACTCTGTGAAAAGTTCGACATTTTGACTATTTGTCTTAATTTGAAAACAGATGTTGGAATACTGTAATTTCCCCTGAGACAAAAATTCCTTGCTTTTTTTCAGGTTTACTTGCTATGAAACTATGTCATCTCAAAAAAACACCATGCTTCATAAAGCTCCTGTGTGACTTGTGAAGCTCCAAACCATCTTGGTACATACAGCTATGCCTTAGTGTCAAAACGTAGTCCTCAAAATTTTTTGCAGAAAAAAAGCAGTAAAAATTGATGTCTGCTTCTTTAGTGGAATTTTTATATATTATTTAATGAAGCAGTATTTTTATTGGTTACAGTTTGTGTAATAGAATTATTATTAAAACAAAGTCTAATTATTTGATCCATATATTTCATTATTATTTCCTCTTAGAAAGCACTAGTAATGATAAAGTATTTTGGATCAAATAGCATTATACCATGTCCCAGATCTCTTCCTCCATTTTTAAAGATTATAAGCTTTAAAGCTTATAAGACACTGAAAGATTGAAATAAGTATTTGCCTTATATTATTTCATTTTCATGTTTCAGTGAAGTTGACAGTGTCAGGAAGATTGGCCTTGTGACTAAAACCCTGAATTCATAGGTTATCATCAACTCCAGGATCTTACCCAAACTTTCTATGTGATTACAGGTGATGTCTTCATGCCTGAACTTCCCTTCTGTAGTTAGGAGCAATGCTGCTTTGCTTACCCTGCCCTTTTGCTTTATTTTCCATTGATAATATGTGTTTTTTGGAGGCGAGGACTATCTTTTCGCACAGTGAGGTTCTCTCTGGACTTTTCAAAACAAGTAGTACAGCTGATAACTAACAGAAGTATTCAGTTCAAGGGTCAAACAGGTCTCTGAGTACCAAAACAACAAGAACAAGAACAACAAAAGTCTTACTATTATTTTCTAGTAAGAAAGCAGTATAAAGAAATTTAAACATTTTAGAAACCTTTGAACAATTCCTTCACAGTATATCCAGCCTAATTTCACACACTCAAGAATTTTCGTTACTTGAAAGATACCTTTCTGATTCCTTTACTTTAGCATCTGAAAAGTGAATGTTTTTAGAAGTTTGCTCCTTTTAGAGAGAGAAAAAAAGTATTGTTTGTTAAAAAGATTACTTTCATTATTTCCTCATGGTCTAAACGGTTATTGAAATGATGATTGCCCTGTATAGATAGTTCAAAATCTCACAAGTTTTATTTTCAACATTTCTGCCTTATGTGACATCTTCATGTTATGCAGTGTTCTAACTGTAAAGACTATAAAATTTTTCAAGCTTCTTAACATTATTCGTTTCAATATGAAAGGGCATGTTTGTCTCATTGCCGTCGAGGAGATGCAGTTGCATGTTTGTTTTTATTGCTGCTGAAACTCTTTGTATGTGCATTCGCCTTTCTCTCTCTCTGTCTCTCCTTCTCTCTCTCCCTCTCTCTCTCTTTTTTTTTTTTTTTTTTTTCATTTCTAACCTGTGGTTACAGGTGTACTTTGTTATATCAGTCAACTGGAACACTGTAGATTATCAGGGGACTTCCAGGTGTCACACAAGAAGAATGACTGTTTTCCAAAACAAGCTGTGCAATCCCCTAGGTTCTGGCGTAGATGAATATATGAGTATAGTTTTCTGTACTAGGTATAGAAAACATTTCTGAAAAGTTAATCCCATGTCGTGTTTGAATGTTAAGGAAATGATCTACTCATTCTAAGGGGTTTAACCTTTCTTCGAGAGGTAAGTCTGGAACAATAGTCCTTATTTACAAAAGGTTTCCTATATTTTCCATAAGGAATACAAAACCAGAATTTCTCTTTTGCTGGGATTGCGCCTTCCTTGATGTAAGTGTTCATTGCCATTGTCGATTCATTCAAATACAGATTATTACACTAATAGTAAGTGACAAGCTATGTGTTATTTTGAAATAGCACGCATTATGGTTTACATCATGTCTTTAGAGACCCGAGCAACGTGTTATTTCACAAATGCTCCAGCGTGTTTGCCCTTATGAATGAAATATTATACATGGAACCTAACTTTCAAGTGTGCACTGTGCAACAGAATGAGGACACGGGCCTCGCCACAGCCATCCTAAGCCTCTGTCCCCTTCCGAGTGGATTCCCGCTCTAACTTCTGCGGCACTTGTCAAAGCTTATGGAAAGACATTGACGGACTTTGATCAACCCCTTGGACTGGTTGTGCCTGAAGGGTGCTTCCTTGCAGTAGAATCTATTGATCTGCTTGCTGCTGCCTTGGCTCCATGTTAGATGCTGAGTGTCATTCAAATTCTTGGTATTGCTCCACAGAGATGCAATCTAAAGCCTATTAAATTCAGTGACAGTCTTCCTATTGACTTCAGTGGCCTGTGAATCAGGTCAGGTTTTGGTCACTAATGTTACAACGCTGATTCTCTTTCCAAGCTCAGCCGCAGCAGTTGATGCTACCTGGGGTGATGGAGCAAAGTGTGACATTATTTGCTTGCCTGGGATTGCTGACTAAATCTTTTAGGGGTCATGTTAACAGCACTCGTCTTCGCTATGCAAGTTAGAAAGTGCTTCAGCCTACAGAACTGCTAAGGAATGATGCAAGGTACAATTTCTGCAGCTGCGCTTGCCAGCTTAAGATATCTCATGTAACCCTTGGCTTGGCCCTTTCAAACTGAGCCATTAAATATGGCTGATGACTGAGAATTAAAAATGGTAACGTAAAGTAACATAGGCATCTGATGTTGCACAAGCTACTTTGGGCTTTGAATGAGCTAAATTGTACTGTTTGTTAGACATCTAGGTAGTGCTGCAAGTGTCCTGGGGCAGATAAATCTGTGATCTAGGTGTGCCCAAGGGAACCACTTGCATTAGGCTGAGACTGAATTTGTTTTCATGTAAAAAAAGATCCAGGATTCTATTTGGTTGCAAAATCCATAAAAATGTGAATCAGTTCATCAGCACATCTTTTCCAGTTCCAGTGAAATTTACCTCCTACATAACATTTCCAATATAGAAAGTATTTCAAGGGGAAAATCTCACATGGATTAATGTTTATTGGTTGCCAAGGTAATAGTTTGGAGACCTCTCTAGCAGAAAACAGATAATATCATAAGCAGAAGTAGGTTAGTGTGAGGAGACTCAGGAAAGACAATTTTATGAGTGTTTGTTATATCTTTTAGAGGTTATATTAATTTGGCTTGGATGCTTTTCTGTTCATTAATGAACTTTTGCATTACTACATATTTGATAGGAGAAATTAAACCTCCCTATGAAAATTGGATTCCAGTGTGCACTACAAAGCTACAAAACATTATTTCTGTGTGGAAAACCTGACAGCCTATTTAGCAAACCTAAGGTAGGCAGTGAACTGAGACACAATAGGGTAAATTGTCATGCCAAGGACATACCATGGCTCTTTGACAGACATGGAAAAAGGACACAACCACATGAATCTTGAATTAACCAGTTGTTGGAAGGAAAAAACATAAATATTAATTCATTTTGTTTTTGAGGAGTAAAAATAAGTAGTTTTAGCTTGCTGCTATTGAGATTGACGGTTGAGAAAAAAAAGTTGAGGTGTAAAGAAGGAAAATAAATATTACAAAGTTCTACTATTTTTTACTGTTCAACAAATAAGCTCCTTAATTTTGTTTTTTTCATAGTCATAACAGAGCGTCTCTATATTGGGCTTTTCCAAACCAAATGTTATTGTGAATGGAAGCAAAAGAAGGCATTTAAAATTAATAGCATTCACTTTGAATCATTTCAAGCCTAGCAACGGATTACAAAGGCATTTCTGACAGAAACGGAAAGAAAAATCCTGAGCATTAAGGTTCCAGAGTGTTTTTGCACCAGATTTTACTGCAGGGAGGCTCTTCAGGAAGTATATAACAGTACAGCTCCTCCTCTTCCCCCTTTAAACTTTCTCTCTACCACTGTAATGGTCTGACCCATGAGATGGAAGAAGGCTAGAAGTTGCCAAGTTCCTTTAGAACCGAACACAGCAACTCCTTGCCACATATGGCTAGTTTTTTTGTTGTTGTTGTTTTCTGCCATCATACATCTGCAGTTCTTTTTACAGTTCTTCTAAGCAAAACCAGGACAAAGTGATAATGAATTTTTAGAGTCTTTGATTGACTGTTTTCAAATAATATTCACTTTTATCTATACTCTTTGATATTTTTACAGCAGTTCTCATCCTTGATTTTTCAAAGGTAGCTTAAGTCAATGAAAATGTTGGGTGTTTAACACCTTTGAAGATACTTTGTTTTGAGAGAATAGGCATAAATATGAAATAAAAATAATATTGCTTCTCCTTACTCTAAAAGTTATTGGTTGTTCTCATCTCTTCCCCCTGCAACACAGTTTTTTAAATCACATGGTTATGGATCACTTTTAATCAAGTTTCAGGATATTCTCCATACTTCTGTATATTCTAATGTAAATGTGTGTGTGCATATTCTAGTATATGTACTATAAGTTAAGATAAAAATATGACAGGTACCTTATATTGTAGTGTCTTCTGGACACTAGAGAAAGAAAGAATCAAACAGAAGAAAAAAATCTTGAACCTTTTGCTAAAAATTCAAGCTGTACTTTTCAGGCTTGAAAATGTGTACCCAGGCTTTTCTTTAGATCGTGATTTCTTTTTCTTAGTGTAGTGGCTTTTAGCAGGCATTGAAGCAAACTGTGCTGAAGAAGTAGGCTGTGAGAGTTTCCTGATATTTTTCACTCAGCTGCATCAGAGGGCCAAGTCGAGGGCTAGCCGTCTCTCACCATGAGAACAGTGGACGATGCTCCGCATTTGCATCTGCAGTTAGAATTGTTCTGTCTTGTCATCTTGATTATTTACCTGAGAAGCTTTCAGGCGAGTGAAATGGTCCCACTGTCTTCATCAGAGAAATTTGGCAAGATGTTGATTTTTTCCAACTTTTTCCAAGAACGATGCAGAGTTCCCTGAGAAAGTCTAAGAATAATTAGACAAATAGATTTTGATGACTGACTAACGGAGATTTTGGATATAAGATGCTTTCTGACTTGAGAACTCAAGGTTTTGCAAAGTTAATTCAGAGCAGAGGTCTCTTAATTGTTCATAACAAGGGTCACTTACTCATCAAGTTGTAATTTATGTCATCCAAGAAGGTGATATTTTCTCCTTCTGCTGATGATCTCTGTGAATTTGATACATATTTCTTTAAAGTATGGGTGCCTACTTCTGTTTTCATTGAAGGGTTAGCTCAGGGTCATATTTGGTCAATTGGGAGACAGAGGTCCAATTTCAACAGGACTTACGTAACGTACTGAAGTTAAAGTGTTTGCTCAGCATAACCCGAATGTCACCTATTAATCACACTTCCTTTCTTAGAGTTTCCCAGTGTGGATGAGTATTATGGATTTGTGGTTATTTGATTGCTTGCTGGACATATGACACATCTGTATGAAGGTCAGAGGGATTTCAGGAAGGCCTGCCAGAGGAAACCTGTGTATCACCATGCTTTGGGAGACCAGTTTGATACAGGATGATCTCAAGGCAACTATTAAGATCTTGGATATTCAGTGTATGCGTATGGTATAATATGCTTTGGTCACATGGAACTGTTCAAGAATGAGGAGCTCCAACTGTTGTTGGGGTCAGCCATAAAGACCATATTCTGTATGGAGATAGGTATGCTAGGCCCAGAGGTATAGAAAGTATTCCAGTCATACAGATTGCATTTATTGGCAGGATCTGATGCAGTAAGTGCTGACTAATGGCCAGGGCTAGAAATACATATCAGTTAACATTGATCATCCTGTCTCCTGTGGCACAGGAGGAAATACAGTGAGAAGCCGAGTGGAGGACCTGGAGTTCTGTAATATTAGACTTAGGACTAAAAGATTCCTATGGATGTGTATATAGTTTCCCCAAAAGGGTCTCAGAATAAATGAAGATAATTTGGTAGGTAGAGATGGATAGTAGAAACCTTGGGAACACTGTCCCATAGTCGGAAAATCTATAATAAAGTGAATTACAGGCAGTTATCTCCAGCTAGGCATTTTGAAATCCATGCCTTCTCCTTATATTTACAGGAGCAAGTACGAAAGGAGTGTATGAGCTGAAGTCGTAATCAGAGAGGGTTTCAAGATGTAAAACATGGGTATGGATTTCAGAACTCCAGAAACTGGAGCTGAGAGTTAGCACTGAGTGGCGGCTGATTTGTGCCTTGAAAACCAAAAATGTTCATCTGTTAAAAGGATCTAGTGCTGCCAAACCATCTTTGAAACAGGCCTTGAGGCTGAAAGGATGAAAAATATTGATATTATTAATAATGAGTTATAACCATGAACATTAAAGGGGATTTGTCTTTGCTAACTGAGGACAGAGTCACGATTCTGTTAAAGCAGTTGCTCTGACATCGGGCTTCTGTTTACCATATAGGATTGTGGTTTGAGGTAACATTAAATTACAGAAGAATGAGCACGGTAAGGCAAAATCTTATTCAATATATGAAAAATAAATCTGTCCACCACATTTGATAAGTTACCTGTAAATGAAGGTGCACTATTTCATACATTACAACCAAAATGCTTGTTAGATCACATTAAAGAAAGGAAGGGTTAATGCTGAAGAGTCAGCCTGAGGAGTCCTGAAAAGCTGCACATCTTTACTGAAATGCAGAGCTGCAGTCACTTTACCACGGTTAAGTTTGGCATAGTAATTTTGTTTCTGTCCCAAGATGGAATTTAAATTTTCCCTGCAAGATTTCATGGTCTCTCACTTGCATGAACATATCTTATCCTTTCTTTCTGAAATGCATTGATTTTTAATGGTAGCAGTTTGTAGCTCTTAAATTTTAAGAATATTAAACGAAGCAGGGTCTGGAGAGGAGTGAGAACATTTTTTTATTAAAATTGACGGAACTGGAAAAAATAGTCAAGGCTTTGGCCATAAATGCATGCCTTCAAATCTGCAATAAAGACTCTATCAAGAAGGAAAAGCATGACTTTTAGATCTTTTTTTTTTTGGTATAAGTTTTTGAACATTACTAAAAGCTTTGGCCTATGCGTGAATATAGTGAAAAGGCCACCTCTGCGTCTCTTGTGAATTGCCTCGGATTTCTATTTTGAATTCAGATTAGAGATCATATTGAACATAAAAGCTCTAATAACTAGAAGATAAACCAAAATAATCAAATAAAGACTTCAATAATATGAGACTCTTATGCTGCATGTAAATGCCTGTTTAAAGGGATTTGTGTTCATCATTCTTTACAATTCAGTGTGATATTGTATTCTGTCACTAGCAGCTTAATTTATTTCTTTCACCATCTGTTCCTTTTCTTTCTTCTTCCGTACCTAAAAAGCAATAGCACTCAAAGAGAAAAACCAAGCAATTCCATAATCTAACTAAACTGTTTTTATACTACTGTTAATCAGAATACATTGACCTATTTCCTACATTAGTTTTATTTAGCTAACCAAACCCTTTGTTTTATAAAACTGTGAAATAAGAAACAGTAAATTCTGAGTGTGAGCTGTCAGTGCCAGCACTTTTGTAGCCATTACTTTATGAGACATAAATGAGGCCAGTTGTTTTTTAATTATAGTCAATAGCTAAAGCCTAGTAATAAGTTTAGGTACTCTCACCACAGCTCATCCTTGGTAGAGGACAGGCTGAGCAACTTGCACAAACATAGACCAATAGTCAAAGCACTTTCCATGCCAAGACATATTAATCTAGCGATATCTTGAAATGTCCTCGTGTGTTCCCTAAACCACCAAAATAATTACATAAGTTTTGTGAGCTCCTAGACTGATAACTGTGCTCTCATTAACACCTTCTGCCCCCATAGAGACATAAATATACATGAGTCTTCAGAAAAAAAGTTTTAGATCAGAGCACCTTGACAATTACAGGACCAGAAGAAATCTAAGATTAGTAATGCAGAAACTCTCTTGGAGATCCGACATGCAGAAATGGTATGGTCCACAAATTCTTCAAGCAAATTCATCCATCTGTGAAAAGCTTACGTGGAAGGCTCCATGCCATATAGTACAGAGGCTGCTGACAGTAAATTAAAGTAAGCTTACACAGGAGCTTCAGAGCTGTGATCACCCTTCTAGGCTATGTAGGAATAAGTTGGGCATAAGGTATCCTGCCATTGAAGTACTGTGCACCACAAAGTACATTAGTCCCTAAACTGGATTTGACATTAGATTTTTAAGAGTGGAGATTCTGTAATCTTAAACTTGTTGGTCCTTCTACATAATATGAGGCCAAAAATGGCCTCAGTTGGCTATTTCTAAATGATTTTTTAAATAATACAGTCAAAACCCCAAAACAGTCATGGCAAAACTCTCATAGTTTTTAGTAGATTAGACTTATGCTCTTCTGTATAAGAAGTACGAGACTATAAAAAGTATTTTACTATGGAAAATATAGCTAGCTGCTTTGGTGTAGAATTCCTTTCCACATGCACTTATAATTTAATACAATTCTTTCTTTCTATTAAATGCTGTTACTGTAATGCCAGGAATTATACTGGATTTCAGGTTCATATCCCAACCGTACAATTCAGGATATGTTTCAGACCTGTTTATTGAAATCATTTTATTCAGACTATGGCTAAGATAAACAGAGAAGCAATTTAAAGAAACTTGACGCAGGTCTTTCTGAAAGTCTAGTAGACATAATGATTAATATTTCCAGGAAGGCTGATGATTAGACAAAATAATGGTATAGAGAAGAGCTTTCAGGAAAAAAAAGTATATATATATGGAAAAGAGCTCTTGCTGAAAATTGCTGGTAACCTAAACCACCTGCAAAAATACAGTATTTGCAATAGGAGCACTTAAAGTTGAAACAGAAGTGAAAATAATACAATTATTAAATTAAAGATAATTGAGAAATAAAATAATGTAATTGATAAGTGGCAATAGTGTGTCTGCTGTATTTTCTCTCTAACTTTGGACAGAGCACATTATTCATTAAGGATTCATTCAAATAGACGTGATGAAAGACAAAAAACTGGCAGGGAAAATATATCATGTCTTTGCACTGTTACCATTATAACATGTACCCCTCTGTCAGCTACCAGTTCATCAACACGGAAGGCCCTTTCTTCCATGCCTAACAACATCCTCATGCTAATGATACTGTTTTCTCTTAAAGTCTCATTTAGCTGCCTACACAGGTCATTAAAGTTTGAACCTGCTTGCTTGAAGTTGTGTCTATGTTTGTCGTTTTCTTTGTATCTACCCGCACAGCATTCTTGTGTTCCTGATAGCTCTTTACTTCAACACCAACACCGCCACCACCAACAAAGACAGTACTGGAGTTTAAGTTAATAGAAAACTGAGGACAAATTTTCTTTTAGTTTCATCTAAGTTTCTAATTCTAAGAGGTTGCAATAATTTCCCCTGAACTACAAGATCTCACATATAATGGGACCTGAAAAGTCCTAGAATCAGTCTACTCTCAGATGCATAACGCGGTACACATGCACCGCCATGATCCTGTGTATTTTTGCTTGCACTGCTACTTCACTGACAGTGTTTGAGGAGTCTAGGTGCCATAACAGAAACTCCTAATTCAGCAGTGTCTATGGCCTTCTCCTGAAGGAAAGGGGTTTACCATGTAGACTAATATGGAAGTGGTAGGGTGTATGGAAGAAGAAGACTGGAATGTCTATGTGAAGATAACATTAGCTCTTAAAACAAGAATATAAATAACCCTGAATGGGATACTAGGTATCACGAACGTCCATGTGAACCTGGGACTGCTTTGTTAGGCAAAACCTTCTGCTTTCTTATGACAGATGATAGCCATGGGAAAATGTATCACTTGTAGAATCACAGAGTAATTTAGGTTGGAGGGCACTTCAGAAGGTCATCTAGCCCCATCCCTGCCCTAAATAGGGCCGTCTAAATTGGGTTGCCCAGGGCCCTGTCCAGGCAACTTATGACTATCTGCAAAGATGGAAATTCCACAGCCTCTCTGCCCTCCCCCCCCCCGCCCCTTCCAGTGTTTGACTACCCTCATGGTGAATATGTTTTTCCTGATTTCTAATCAGAATTTCTGTTGTCTGTTGCCTCTTGTCCTATCAGTATGCACCTCTGAGAGAAGCCTCTATTAGCCTTCTCTCTGCCCTCCCATTAAGTAGTTAAGTCAGCAATCAGATGTTCCGTTAGCTACACACTTACGTATCCTTTTGACATAGTTAGGATGCAACCAATGTGTGTATTTTGGGGTCAGTACTGTGAGGTTCGTTAGTGAGCACTCACGGCCACAGCAAGACACCAAACAAAATCAAACACTCTTCAGTGTCACTGAATTAAGTAATATCAACTCCTTTTATTTTAAGACCACTGGCCTCAAACATACTCTTTTTTCCATTCTCAGTTGGACAAGGGACTAAAACACTTGCCTTACCACTTATCCATGCTTATGTTTTCTCCACATTAAATTAATGCAATATACTCTAGCAGAAAATAATCCTGAAAACTATTTGAGATCAGCTAGTACAAAAAGTGCCAGCCCAATTTCTGAATGGGGTAGAATAATGTTATATATTATGTATTAGTATACCGTTTCCTGGATGAAATACAAACTAATTTCCTTGATTTTAAAAGTAGGCAGTATTTAATTTTAACATAATTTTAGAGGATTATTATTTTTAATCAAAATGTAACTGGATTCCTCGTAAGTTGTAAAACTTAAGGTATTTGCACTTCTCTCTAGTCTTTCCATGTTCTGATGCCACCCAGAGTGTATTTTGATTTGTAAAAAATCCCTTTTTTTGGCTACAATTTTGCAATACAACTATTTGGAACATTTGAATGATTGGCTGTGCATATTCTGGTGTACATATATTATATATAGATGAGATCAAATTATTTTGGCCAGAAGCAGCTGCTGAGACTGCAACTGGCTTCTGGATAGCATCAGCTCTTCCCTCACCCCAGTTGAATGGAGTGAAACCAAAAGCGTCTCAGTTCCTTCATGCCATCATAGCTCATTTTGACTTCCACTGTATGTAGATACATACACAGATATGTGTCTACATCTGTAGATACATAGATCCCCATACATGAAAACCAAGGTATATAGTAGGATTATTCTAGTTAGTTTATTTTGTGTGGGGGAGCGTAATTCTTAGAGTTTTCTCTTTCATTGCACTGCTTAATTAAGTGAAATGAAAATAGATCTTTCTAATGGTAGAGACAGGTTTGTCTCTACGTAGTTTAGAAGCCAGACTTTACTGTGCCTGTCCTCTAGAGTTACATCTCTTACTCTTCTCCAGAAGTGTGGAGATGCTGACGAGAAACAGCTGGTGAAGACAGGCGCTGCAGTAAGTTAAGAAACTGAAGAAGAACATCTGTAGGAGAGAGAAGGATATTTGATTTCAGCAAGGCAGACATGGCAGTGTCATCTTTTCTTCTTAGCCAAATGATTTAACAATAATTCAAGAATGTTGCTATACATTCTATACTTTAGAAAAAAGTCTGTGGAATTAATTCAGAGGTTCTGAAAGGGCAGCTGACTGTTCTGCTTTCCTCTGCCTGTGTGCTTATTAATTACAGACTACTGGAATTGGCAAAAATGCATGGCAAAGCCTAGCTTCCGTGTCACATATCTTTGAATGTGGTAAATAAGAGTTCATGTGTGCCTTATTAGAGCTCTACAATTATTATGTATTCCTATTAAGATTTTCGAAGTTTTCTTAGCTTTCTGAGACCATAGTTGGCACATATCATGTAGAGTTGAGTTTTGTTTCCTCCTACCTTCATTTGATAGATCCCGTGTTCATGAACCCCGTTAGAAACGCTTTTCTTTTCTGGAGCCACAGTACAGTTTTGTTTCTGTGAAAGAACTTTTAGTCTCTGGGAACTTGTTTTTATACTATGCATCCATTAAAATGTTTTTTTAGTAGATATTCACTTGAAGAGTTGTGGAGATTCCCATTTTCGATTGTGATCCTAATGGTAATGTTATCCCTTACCCTATCTCGTTTTCCAGAAAAGTCACAGGTTTGAATTTTGGTCAAATAATTTATTTTGTGCTTCTTGCCACTCCTCCAAAACCTATTTCCCGTGTTTACTTGGTTACAAGGAAAAGCCAAATAGCACAATCTTTCAAATTAGCTAGAAAGAACAAGACTTCTCTGGAGCTTCTCCAGACTCTTTATGTAAGCCAAGTCAGTGCAAAACTGATGAAATACAACTTGGTTTATCTCTAGAGTAGATAAAAAAGCTAAGTTAGAAGACTGAGGCTATAAGGGCTCAGATCTTGAGAAGCATCTGTTTCTCAAAAATTGTCAGGGCAACAACTATATGGCAACTACTCCTCTTTTTAACTTAACACTATACCTTATCAGATGCCACAGGATTTTAAAAGACCTCTTAGCAGCCAGCTCTTGGTTCTGAGCTCACTGTTCGGTCGTCACCAGCGCTAGCATCCATGAAAAAAGTCATTTACTAACCTTGAATAAATCTATTTCTTCAAGGTGTATTTCCCTAACAGTTTTTGTGAGCCATGCTTCTTCCCCACTGCTGCAGAGTCTATCTGGAGGCTGAACTGGTAAAGGAATTTAAGACTGGTTGAGCCTGCTCTTCCCTGTATCTCGGTGTGTGGGAGTTTGGAGGGGGGTGAGATCATTCGGTGCACAGCAGAGCCCCAACAAAGAGTTCTGGCTTAGCAAATCTGAACTGACATTTGTGGGTCTCACACACACACACCAGATCAGGCCTGGCAGAAACAGCCCATTCTCAGCCCTTCTTTTGCTAAGTAATTCTTCTTTTGCTATCTCTAAGGTAACTGGAATCTGTGTGCTTTTATCTTTCAGCTCATCAAATGTATCAGATAATAGTTAGAAGTTAGAACAATAGGAGATGAGATGCTGCGTCAGCATGTGGGCTGCAAGTGGAACAAAAGAGTTTTCTTAAATTCAGTGTGTTCTGAATACACAAAGTTAGAGGCAATGTTCAACCAGGCAGTAACAGGCCATAAAAGGAAGATGAGTTCCTCTTAGTGTTGCAGCTTTTTTTGTCTCCATATCAACATAGCCTTGTTTCTTAAATAGCTATAATGTATTACAAAGTTAGCACAGTATTTTTTCGTTTGTTTTTGCGTTCTGAACTCAGTACTCACAAGTGCCCGTACTGTTTATTCCAGACTATTCCTCTACGAAACAGACTATTAATCCACCGGCTGTGGTTCTCTAAATACTCTCTTAGGTCCCCCTGTGCTCTTCATGCCTGCAGTACAGGCAGGCTGGCAGCTAGAGTGAGATCTTGGGCATGCTGAAGTCAATGGGACCAAAATTTGTTCTGCCTGCTGAGACTGCAACTTAATCATCATTAAAGGGGTGTTTACCTATGTCACTTTTGAATGATGTTTGTCGCATTGTCCCATGAAATTTTTTCACAGGGCCTTTTCTTTATGGGAATACAATACATCTCATAACGTAATTCTGAGTAGTAGTCTGTGCTGCATCAGCACACCTATTTGGTAGTATAATAAAGGTAATCAATAATAATAATGAGTAACAAAGTGATGTATTCCTTTCACCCAAAGACAAAATTCAGATGAAAGAAATAGGGGACTATTTGTAAAAGATATTAATTCAGAGCAATTATCACCTGCTTATGTTTGTATGACTTGTAAATCTCGTTCTTTAAAGGGAAAGTATGGTTGGGAACATATGAGAAGATGATGAATGAAAATATGATTAGTAGGTGAATTTCCACACAGCTTTATTGCAATATACTTTTGCTAATTGAGAATTTGGCCTCAATTATGTCTGACTCCCTATATCTGACATATATATGCTACCATACAACATCTAACATTTCTGCCCAGTCTCTTTAAAAAAAAAACTACAAATCCTTATTTGCCCGGTAATGCAGAAGTAGTAGTATTTATGCTTTATCACTTCTTTCAACCTGTTTAGCATGTGTCATTTCTCCTGTTCCCAATTTAGTTGTTTTACGCTATTGCTTATAATAAAGAAACCTCAGGAATATCCTATCAGCTTTCTATTTATTTATTTTTTCCCCAGGAGGAACGTGCCTGTAATGCACTGTTATTTTTGTTAGGTGCTAATTTATCAAAGCTAAATCAGCATATTTAAGTCATAAGAAAAAAAAAAAAATCTGATTGGAAAGGACCAGTCCAACCTCCTGCTCAAGTCAAGGCTATCTTCAGAGATAGGTGAGGGCCTAACTCTCTTCAGGGCCTTTTCCATCAAGGTTAGAAAACTCCCAAGGATGGAGAGTCCGCAGCACCTCTTGAGCACCCTGTTCCAGTGTTTGACCACTCTCTTTGTCAGCACTTCTTTTCTTTATAGTCCTTTCAGTATTTCTCCTGTTGCAACTTGCACAGGTTACCTCCTGTCCTTTCACTGTGCACCTGCGATAAGGATCTCTTCTCTCTAACACCCCGACAGGTAACTGAAGACAGCAATTACATCACCCTTTGCTGTCTCCTCCCTCCCACGCCAGCAGTAAAGAGAGTGGCAGTAAAAAGAGTATTGCTCAGGTATAGTAAAATTCCAGTGATGTAATGCTATGTGTGCCTAAAATGGTACTCAGCATCATGATTCCTCATGTTTCAGGTCAGCACAGCTTCAGGCTTTTTTATTCCATGTCATGGGCATATTCCACAATTAGGAGAGCACAAGGGAGCCATAAAACATTTATTTATTCCTATTTTGAAATGCTTCTGCATTGCCAGAGTAAATGATTGAGAGTGAGACTCAGGTCCCATTCTTTATTAGAATGTGGTTAGATCTTTGCATGAAGGATTAAATAAGTAATAGTGTTTACTAAATTGGAGTCTAATATACTTAGACAATAAATTATGTTTACCTTTTTTTATACAAAATGGTCACCTTCATATTTACACTCTATAGGGAGTGATAGTGTAGATAAATGTTTCAGTGAATCAGACTCTGGAGGGCAAGGATTGGACCCAGAGTATTAGCACTAGGTAGTAATTGCTGGCTTATTTGAATGCTGGTTTATTCAAATAGAGCCACCAAAATATAATGGCCTCTAATGCATGGGAATGAATTGCACTCTTGTTATGTTCAGTGAATACTTAGCTATATCCTTTATGTAAACATCCTACTCACAGTAATCCAGTAAGGACATAAGGTAGAGTCTGTTTATTTTAAGAGGTAAACCACTCATGGTTATATAGGAATTAGGATGTGCATGCAGATACGGAGGTTTCCTATGTGAGGAAACTCTAGTTGTCCGTTTCATTCAACTTTGGCTCCATAAATATAAATAAGTCCTCTTACCTAGAAAACAGTCTATGATGTTCCTGATTTACAGACATTTTAGTGCATATAATGTGAAGCAGGTATTCAATACCGTTGACTTCAGTAGGAGTCAAGCATATGCTGAGTTCTTAAGACTGGAAAAAGTCATGCACTTCTTATGGCTTTTGAGTATTATTCAAAGCAGAACTGATATTTTTATGTACATGTAAAGGCATAGTAAGTGCCTTATTATTTGAACACTAATTAAGTGTGCCTGGTACTTCCCATGATAAATCAATAGTTTCAGTTTCTTATAGCCTTTAACAGTTGGAACTGAAGGTTTATATGCTAAGTGTTCTGCTTCATGCTATTTCAAATTTTTTGGCCCAAGCAGTTATTTCTGGATGAGAATGTGTGGCATAAAATCTGGGCCACGACTTCCGCTGGATCTGACTCCAGAGGGGAAGCCTCGCCCTCCTCACATGGCTGGAGGATTCAGCAGCTCATTTCATATGGGAACTGCATCAGGCCCATACAACTTTTTACTGCACAATTTTGTGCTAATATTTCTAAGGGAATATTAGCTTCTGCTTGCCTTGATGCACAGGGTGGAACAGGGAAAGAATCAGGGCATTGTGGTATGCAACACCCCTCCTTCATTTGTTGCAGAATCTAGAATTGGTGCGATGAGTGAGGCAAAGGAAGAAAAGGTTAAGGCATTTTATTTCTGTCCAAGAGACTATTCTCTTGCTGTTCTCTCATTCCTATGTGATGTGCTAGACGGTCACTGACTCAAAAGTTCATCTTTTTCCTGGCTCTCTAGCTACCTGCAGATTTGTAGAAGTACTTTTGTGGGTTTGTGTTTTGAAAACATGTAGCTCATAATGCTAAGCTTTTTCAAAGATCAGGGCTTGTTGAATCAGCGTGAATGCCTAATATTTTAGGCTACTTTCATTTTCATTCACCCTATGTCTACACAGTAGAAGTAATAATGCCTTTTCCTCCATTTCACAAGGACGTGGTAAAAATAAATGTAATAAAATTTGTGATGAATCTTATAAGATTTACTTTAGGCAAACTTTTTTGTTGCGTAACTAGGACCAAGTCAGATAGCTAAGTTACATATGGTGGATAGCATCCATTGTTTTTGCATTATTCTGGAACAGAATTCTCAAATAGCGTGAAGGACAGTAGGGCATTAATGTCTTCATGAAAAGAAGACCAAATCCTTCTTCCCAAAGATGACCCTCAACTCATGAGAGTTACAGACTAAGGCAAAACAGAAAACTCCTGATGCTTGCGATATTTCCCTACAGAGATCATTGCAAAGCATATCAGACTAAACATTTGATCTCAAGATAAGAGAAGTAGCCGGAGCACTATATGTAAGAGTGTCACTTGGCAACATCTGTTCAGAGCCTGCATTTTAGCTTAAAATGCATATTTGTTAATGTTTCTGAGGTTATAAGGGTAAATGTTTTGGAGGAAGTTCCTGAAAACATAGGTCCTGTAGGAACCATACCCGTAATCCATTGGCTTGATTTAGTTTTCAGCACAATCAGTAAAATCCCACTGCCTTCACTTGGCTTTGGATTAGACCTCAAGAGTCATGAACTAGTTGAACTAAGCAATGGAGCAGATGCAAGCTTCCTCAGGTTGTGGACCTTTCTACCAGATTTGTGTTCAAACTTGTTAGCATCTGAATCTCAGGAGTGCATTCTGGTAAATACATCTGCAGAAACCAGCATATGCAGCAAATGTGTAAATTATTGTCTTAAATCTCAAAGCTTATACTTCTAAAAAGGGCAACAGTAACTTTCCTTTTAGGGAACTGGGTACTATGTTCATATTTATGTCCGAGCTTGAAGACTCTTCTGTGGTGTGTTTATGCGCTCCTTTAGCTGTCATAGTACAGTTTAATTAAGTAATATCCCACTTAAACTGCAATCAGCCAATATGGTCAGGGTGATTTTCCTCTGACCACTGTGGTGAGATGGCTGTTTTAATTTTATTTGTTCAAATTAGCGTGTTAACTCCCTCTGAGGAGGTAAGTAGTGTGTCACAGCTTGAGGCAGGACCTCTGCACATGAATCCTTTTAGTTCATAGCAGGGTTCAGACATGCAAATGTTGACATTTTGAAACTGTTTCCCCAGTAGGTCAAATTAGTATTACTGACTACAAAAAGAAAACACATCTACCCTGATGCATTTCATAATTAGACTAGCTAGGAAATAAACCCAAATGTTTATAATTATGTTAGAAGCAATGTCAGCTGCTGCTGGAATTACTGTTGTTTAAGGAAAAAAATAAAGCCAAATAAAATACTTTTTCCTGAATGTTTTTGACAGTAGACAGAAAATAAATGCTTACAAGAGGTGGTGCAAACTGGTGAACACAATTTTGGAAAAATTTAGTGTGCTGATTATACCGGCTGGTAATGTTCCCTGCAGCCACAGGGTCCACTGATGGAGCCTGCGAGCCACTTCATTCTTGAAGATCTTTCAGTGCCTATGAGTCAATAGGAAAATTCGTGATCATCAGGTCAAGGAGTCGTTTCCCCAGCTGTTTTAGAAGAATGAGTGTAGTCTACAACAGAATGTCATGGTACTACTCTGTAACGGCTTCCTGGGGCAGTACTTAGTCTTCAAACACTATAGACATGTAGAAGCTTTATTGTTACATGATGTTAGTTTATTCCAGGTTTAATCCACATCCTGCTAGATAATACAGAGTTTTAGAGGGACGCTAACTGCACTTAACTTTAAGTTGTATCCACATCTGCTGTAAATTAATTTAGGTCTACCGAAAGCAATGGGGCTGTACCAATTTACACTAGTTGTAATCCGGCTCTTTAGAATTCATCTGGAACTACCCAGTGTTACTTTAGTGTGGAAACACTGAATCAGTATCTTGTTTAATTTTAGATGTATTGAGTTATTATTCATAACTATATAATAATGATTCCATAATTATTAATTGTTGAATTATTATTATTTTAAATTTCTAGAATATACCACTAGTAACCACAATATGTTAGTGTATGACCATCAAGGAAAAATGTGAGTTTTCCTTTAACTTTTAGTAGGGTCATTTGTGTGAATGGTCCTCATCTGTCAATAGTGACTCATGGTATCTTGGATCGATGTGGATATTTGGAAGCCTGTGCAGCAGTTAACATTTTGAATATTGCACCCAAAGGAAAATTCTTTTGGAGGGAGATTAGCGGAATAACCACTGGAGCTGTTGTGAATGAGTAATATCATTGGGTCTGGATGGGTAAGTGGAAAGCGTCCTGCCTTTTAAAACCCCCCTACACCCAAAATATTCCAATTTTTAATATCTCCTTTACATAAAACAAACTCTACACAACCTATTTAAGCAATTCGTTAAACTCCCTGGTGCCAGTGAAGAATGTTCCTGAATTCAGATGAAAAATGATCCTGTTTTAAATCACTCAAAGCAGAAAGAAATATACAATGTGAAACAGTGAACTAAATTATAATTTCCAGTACACTGTTTAGAAATTGTTAGTTTTTTTGAATTCCCATTTTAAGTAATAAGCAAAAAGGAGCTAAAGCCTGCTTTCCGTTTCAGTGTGTCTGGGCCATTTCATTAATATCTTCAGTCTACAGGTCATCTCCCAAAGACTTCTGTTCTGGCAGGGACCCAGAGTAGGTGATATGAATTTGATCTGTCATCTCTATCTGGGTAAGAAAGAGGCAGCTTTTGTAGCTTGAGGAAAAATCAAGGTAGCCTTCTTGCTGATATTTCATTGGACCTTCATAAACAGAAAAACCTTCATTATTTCTCTTCCTTGATGCGAAATTTGCAAAATTCTACTAAACTTTATTCCTGATGCTAGCACCAAAGATAATGATGCTGTTGTGTGGATACAATGAATAAACTATCATTTATTTAGTTTTACAAGACCTCTAGGAGCAGTAGTGTGGACTAGAACTCATTTTGCTATTAAAAATAATGAAAGAATCAAAAAAATCCTTACTGGGGACAGACTAAGTTGAAGCTTGGTAGCCAGTCATGCCAGGTTTGAGGGTCCCGTCCCGTCCCGTCCCTTCCCTTCCCTTCCCTTCCCATTCTTTTAAATTCTTTTCTTTCTTAGTTAATTTCAGTGAACAGAATATTGCTTGATTTTGTTTCTTTCAGAAGAGCACTTTCACTTTTTCAGTTGCCATGTGAGTGCATGTCGCATCCCTCTTACTGACACTTGCTACAGAACGTGAGAGGAGATGTGGCTGGACACGCTGCAGTTCAGCCATTTGAACTGATACATCATCCAACAGGTACCTGCTGTGAGCAGGTTTGAATTGGACTGGCTGAGTTCCCACTTGTGCTTGGAGTCAAAACGTCTTAAAGTTACTTTTAATCATCTTTGAACTCCTTTCTGAGGTTGCTGTAAATAGATCCTAATGTACCAGACAATGAGGTGTTCCAGCAAATCAAACTACATTTACAATGACATGTCTTTAAGCAAATGAACTTGTGCTCTGAGGTCAAACACCACAACCTTGTATCCAAATCTTGTCATGCATTAAGCCCATTCAGATGGCAGGTGCTACCTGAGTGCCGATAATCCTCTCATTTTCCCTCTTCTATCTCTCCTGCAAATTGCTGACAGTTCCGTCTGGTGTTCTTTTAAAAGATCAAAGATGCATACATTATTCCAAAACAATAGGTGTTTAGAAGTAATTAGAGTTTGAAATGCTATCATGGAGCATGGAGTCAATCAGTGTGAAATGATGCTGTTTGCAAATACTTTCACTCATCTGGGATTCCCGAGGGCTTTGAGGAGGGGAGACGAGAAAAGAGGAGGAAGGTGCAGGGAGGCATGGTTGGGAGGCTGTGAGCTCCTCTGAGAAAAGATGGCATTGGTTATTTTGCCTGATTGCATTTCATGTCGGGCAGCGTGACTATCCTTTTCAAGGTGATTTCTTTTTCCCATCATCTTATCTCTTTGCCCCTTGGAACCATGAACATCTACAACCCATATCAAGAATTTCTGTATCTGAACTGTGTGTTGTGTGAAGAAGTGAAGCAGATTAAGACATTTTTGGGGAGATTTGCAAACTAAAAGTGTCTTATACTATACTTTCCTAGTGTTATCAGAGTTACTGTTCAAAATTTGTATGTCCTGAAATTTTAGGTTGAAAAATGCTCCTCCTATCCACTTTTAAATATGCCCAGAGTCTAGAATATGAAGGAAAAATTACATTTAAGTTTTATTTTCCGTACTGAATCTAGTTTTTAATTAGAAATTTCTTGCTCCCCATTTGGGTGTGTTATAACTACATAAACACTTAAAGCAGAAATAGTTTGGTTTGTGTAACTCAACAGAAATTTAAAATTTGGATTAGTGGAGCAGAATTAGCCATGAAAAAGAATCATTGAGTTGAAAAATGGTAGTGGGGACTTTGTTGCTGTTTGATTAGTAATTATGGTTATGGCATGCATACTGACAGGAAGAATTGGAACTTCCTTTTTGTTTGTGCAGAACCTATCCTAACACTGTGTAGGTGCGACTGGAAACAATCAATAAATAATGGTAATTTAACTAATTAGAATTTAAATTTTATGCAATGGAAACCAAATATATTCCACATATCACAGAATCACACTGGTATGATTCTGTTACTCATGTTGTAATCCCTTTAATTTTCATTAGGATAAATTAAGAACAAAATTGAGCATCATCACTTGCTGTAGTTGGCACAGGATTCTGTGAAAGGAAGGTCAGTGGTTAGAAAAGTCCCTTCTTTTTTATGCTGTGATGAAAGTGCATTAGCAGAGCTCTGTGTGTGTGTGTATGTGAGCTACCCAGACTGTTTAACTGCAAGCAGTGCTTTCAGCCCCTTGCTGAAATTCATCCAAATCCCCCCTTGTGGGTTAGAAGAAATAAGAGCTATCAGAGGAGAGAAGGATGTAAATCCGAGCTGAATTTTACTCCTCCGTTCTAATAACGCGAGAAGATAATTCCTCAAAGTGCTGCATTTGTGATCAAAGTGGAGGAGTGGATCCTGCTCTGCAAAAACAAAATTTAACAGAAGGACTGTTGATAGCTATGTCTGGGATCGAAAATATGAGGTCACTGGTTTGTACCCATATAAGAAAAGCTGGACATAGTCCATGTAAGCCAGCTGCTGTATAAAATAAAATGATTTACCTACAGCTAGGACTACCCCAAAGTCTATTTGCATTTTATGGATCTTAGGATTTTGAAGGCTTATTAGACAAATAAACACAAATGTTTCATATATGTCTTTCAAGCATAAAAAGACTTTCTTTGAAGGAAGTCAAAAGTATTTTCCTTCATAAATCTATCCCTGAAGCTCTGAAAACATAAGTACTTTTTATTCTATTTTGTAATTTTGTGTATGCAACTGAATCTCTAGGCAAGCTTCCTAAGCCTATTGCACCTTCATAAGTATTCTGTGCAGTTTTTTATTGTCTGCTTAGCAGATGCGTTAAGTAATTAAAAGTTATAGTATGTTGAAAAAGACCTATTTAATTTCAAACTGAATTTTTCTCTGATGGGTTTTCGGCTACGTTGAGGTATTTTAGGCTGTAGAAAGACATTTTATCTTGGATCCTTCCTAGAAGGAAAGATCGTGCTATAGGTTGTCCTCAGTCTCACACTGTCCCCAGTTTGACATGCAAATCCTTTATGGACCTAGCGCATCAGTCTCACCAAGAGTCAGTGGTAACTTGGTTGTCCAATAACAAAGTGACACTTGAAAATGGGACCACCAGGTTTTTTTGAAAAATTCTTCTGCTATCCGCAGCAAATTTAGCACCTCATCTTTATTGCTTATTTTTAAATAAGCTCACTTATTTTTGAAGTATATGGATTTGGTACCTGAAACCAAGATTTCTTTAATGGTAAAAATAAAATTTGATACTCTTAGCCCTGAAAAAGGAATATAATTGCAGGAAGAAGAATTTTATTAGCACACTTTCCAGTACACTTTCTAACAGTACATTTGTTAACAAAGTTCTTATTTCTAATTAGTAATTATTGATAATATGTTAATTGTAAAGACATTGACTAGACGTTGGACTTCCAGGTTAAAATGTTAGGAAATTAGAATAAAAGACAGAGATGTTAAGAGAGAATGAGGAAAAAAAAATCAACATTCTCACTAGGTCATCTTTCAGAAAAGAATTTTCTTAAATGTCATGCTATTTAAGTAGTTTGTTGCTTAATAGCTCCCAAACATCTTGACAGATTTTGACATTACCCAGACCATTTTCTTTTCACCTGAGAAGCTGTGGTTCTTTTCTGTCTGTCTGTCTGTCTGTTTGTCTTTTTTTTTTTTTTTCCAGAAAGGATGATATAAAGAATTAAGGTCCTTGAAGCAAGAATTATCTTTAAAAATAAATAAATAAACCTAAAACTTCTCCAGTTTCACCTGTGTAAAAGCAGCATGTAGACACCTCATCCTTGGACTGAATACATCTGACTTTTAGTCATCATTATGATCACAACAAAGCATAGTCATACCCCCTGAGCTAACTTCAAAGTAGCTTGCCTGCTTAGTCTAGTGTAATATCCTGGTCAGCCAACATGAACTTCATGAAGCCATGATTAGGTTTAGAGCAAAACCAGTTTGTCTTTGCTGATCTCTTAGCCATCGTTGTTAGACACTGCAAGTACATGAGTGAGTTTAAAGCTAGATTAGCTACCTCTGTTTTACATACGGTTGATATTTTGAGAGCAAGTAGGTGAGCCTGTAGGCACAGTTCCTCTTCTGCTTTACTTTTGCTCTAGGAGAAAAAGTTCATGAATTTTAAATCTGTATCTCTTCTATCCTTAGCAGAGTCAGGGGTCCTTCTACTTCTCATTCCTCCCAGGATTATTGTAGGACTTGAATTCCTCCTTACTTGAAATGGTCCCAGAGTCAGGGCGCAGTAGATCTGGTCTCCCTGAGAGTTACCTATACATACATGCCAAACACCTTTCTGAAGACTGCTTTTCTCATCCACCTCCAATTACTCTTCCATCTACTTGTAATTTCCTGGGAATAGCCAGTGAGTAAAAATTGTACTCTGTTTATGCTTGGACCCAACAAGCGGGTGAGCCAAGCAAAGGATGGGAATGTGACCACATTCCCACCTTGTTCCCAGCTTGGCCAAATGAAATACATTCTAGCCCTGCGAGCACAGCTTGCTCTCCATGCCCTTAGTCATTGCAAAGGTATGTCTGCCTCTGAGATATGATACTTAATGAGGCACAAATGAAACCTTTTTATAGGTAAGGCAATTCATGAAGTGGCAACTACCCACAGTTTTGCTTTCTTGATAACCAGTACCAGTTCTGCTCACTGAAGCCTAACTTTCCAGTAGTATCAAACAAATGATTGAGAATTAATGAACTAATAATTCCATGTGATACCTGAGCTACTTCATGAATGAGATTGAACTGGCTATTTAGCTGTAGTAGCTCAGATGATAGTATAATTTAGGGTCTTGCAATGCCATGTTAAGCTTACCAGACTCATTCAAGATGTATTACTGAAGGCAGAGAGCTGAGTTTATGCTGCTGCCATGTTTCCAGTATTTCAGCTGATATGTTTAGAGACCACTCTCACTAGCTCAGTATTTTGCCACCTCACTTGCCATATTTTAGAGAACCCTAAGAGTTACAGATGTTGTCCTTAGCAGCTGGGAGCTCACTGATACAATGCACCCCTTCCATTATTTCTATTATTTTCTGCAGTTTTTATACCAGTGGTAAATGGGAGGTAGCAAAAGCGTTACCTATTCAAATTTTAAGCCAGGTAAGATTTTTCTTAGACAGAGGACTTCTCAATAAAGCTAGATGCTGGCCTCTTTTTGCCATCACACATGTGACATATACATATATATGTATGTATGTGTGCACATATATACATGTATATATGCATATAGGTATATATGTGTGTGTGTATATGCATATGTATATACATGTATATATGTACACACACACACATTTATGTTTTTTCCAAAATGCTGTAAGTAATATTTATTCTCTGTGCTTTTGTAACAATTTTGCATTTACATACCTTTGAAGTTCACAGTTAAATCTGTATCATTATCTTGCTCACAGTCAAATTCATAACATGAGATATTACAATAATTTCACAAATATATGAAATTAACCTTTATAAGTCCTTGTTTAGCTCAGAGGTTCATATAGCTCATGTTTCATAAGAAAATAACTGAGCAATAGGGATAATCTGGATTCACTTTCAGAGACAAAAAAGACAAACAATAAAGGGAAAGCAGGTTGGCTTTAGAAATCTAAATGTCTTATGTCTTTAAAATGTCATGTGACTCCTTCAATTATTCCAATCAAGAACACTTTAAGGGCTGTCATGTAGCTAAATAGCGCTGACATTAATGAGCTAAAATCTACTCTCAGTTTTACAGTATAAAAAACATATGCATCAGTATTTTGAAGTCAAAGGAGCTAGTCCATACTTATGCCGGTGCAACTGAAACAAAACATTGGTGCAACATTCCTCCTTCTAAGGATCTGGTTTTAATCAAACTATACTTGTGGCCCTCAGATTTTCTTTGCTGCAGTGGAAGGTAAGCAGGAGTGTCTCGTTTAAACTGTTTGGCTTACATCACTAGTATACCTTGATATAAACTGTATATCTTGTCCTGGCTACTTCTAATTGATTAACTCGTAATGGAAATGTAGTTCCCTGAGCTACATTTCTGAACTGCAGGTTCTATCAAACCAAAGTTTTACAGCAAAAAATTGTTCTATTTTTTTCTCCTTCCAATAGAGTTTAGTGAAACCAGGTGATTGGCAACTGTTATGATAAGCTATATGAGGAAGATGAAAGCTAGGATTGATTGAACAGCTGTGAGAGACTCTGTTCCAATTGTATTTTGATTACTGATAAGATAACCCTCCCTTTTCTCCCTGTGATTTATTTCATTCAAATTACAATAACATGGAATTGCCATCAACAACAAATCCTGTGTAGTTTCAAGTTTATCTGGCTTATAATGTAGCAAAAAAACAAAGGTACTGATTGCAAAAGTTTTCTTGTTACATTACTACAGATGTAAATCACTTAGTGCACTATATGAGCTCATACATTTTATAAACGTGGCTTTTGCTTCATTTCAGATAAAAATGATCACTTTCTATAATTCCCAAGTACTACAATTCTGAAATTATGTGAAGTTCTAAATTTTTGAGGGTTTTTTTTTTTTTTGGAATCATTTTCCTTTTCCTTTTTCTGCTGGTCATATTATGAAATTAAATGATCATTGTTAAAAATCCATTGGAAGTGTTGGAACATTTAAGATGTTATTAAAAGCCTGATAGCCTGACTGTTTAAGGTAAAAGATGTAAGAAAACAGAGATCGCTGTTTTGTTGTTGTTGTTATTGTTGTTGTTATTACTTTTTACTGAGGTGAAATATTAAAAGATTGATTAAGTAGTTGTTCATTACTTTAATTAATTACTTTGAAGAAAATTTCCTCTGAGTAAACTTGGTGGTTAATCTTAGTTTAAATTATATCATAGCCTGTTAGCAGGATTCTTTACTATTTTTTCTTACAATGGACAACTAAAGCATTCTCTTCGTGAAGGGCCACATCCTAAGGTCCCAGTGACATCTAAGGAGTAGGGGAAAAAAGTAACCCAGGTGTAAAACAGCAGAATTCTGCCAAAAAAAAAAAGTATTCTTTGGGGCATTGGCCACGTTACAAAGCATTAGACTTTGGATGGAGTCAATCTCTCACCTGATTTTAGACACCTGACAATCACCTATCTGCATTACTAACTATTAACATTTATAGAAGTATCCCACTCAGCTATCCCACTGTGTGCATCATAGCTTTTTATCTAGTTGACTCCTAGATCACGTGCAGGAATTGACTCACAACAAATCTGATGCATTTTCCGTACTACATCCCTGGTTTTGCCAAAAAGCCTTATCTGGCTAGCGCCTTACAGGAAGCTCTCTTGACATGCTGCCAGCCCCTGCGTTTTCCTTGATTGTTTGATAAAAGCAAAGCAGAGGGGTCCTGCACAGACTTTTCACTGTCTACACTACGAACCGTAAAATGAGTAGGCCGTATGGAAGAGGTTAGAAGTTAGAATATCCACTCCTTTCCCTGCACAGTAGCCTTAATATCTTTCAGCAAATAATCACACAAAGAGTAATGACTAATTTATAGCTAAATTTATTTAGAAAGATATATATGCTAATGTGCAGATCAGGCACAATGTGCATCTGTGTAAGCAATATATGCATGTGCAAACACGCGGCCACCTGATACTCTGCAGCTAAAGTAAAAGCCTGGCGAGAGAAGAAGGAAATGTTGTAGCATGACATTGTGGGAGGCATTGCTCACAGTTCAGCAAAATCCCTGTTTGATGGCATAATACTCATTGACTCATCTTTTATCTACTGCTAGGAGATATACAATGAGATCTTATCACTGCAGGCAAAGGAATGAAGGTCGGGAATTTTGTGCAACCATCAACCCACTCGTTTGATTCACGAGCGTGTTATGACGAGCAGAATGAATGCATAATGCAGTCACGCTGCGGAGACACTAGTAATAGGACAGGGTCAGATTTGCATCCTGGTGAAGAAACTGGGGATCCTTTCCTCTGATTTCTGTGGAAATTGCTGTGGGTCTTTGATCCTTATCAACAGAAATATCTTGGTTGACACGTTATTGTGAAGACTATACTAGGAACGCAGGCCAAAACTGACAGATTTGCTCACTTGTAACATAGACAAACTCCTGCTCACTAAACAAATAGTTTGACCGATATTAGAGTATGTACAAACTAAGACTTTTTTTTTTTTGTTATGTTCTCCTCTTAACAAAATTCTACTGAAGGAACAAGGACATAAAGCAAAGTTTACCGTGGAATACCAGCCATGGATATAGCAAACTCAGGATCTGTCTGACTAGATTCATCATAGCTATAGCTGTGGTTTTCTGGCTTATTCTTTAATGAAAAAAGTGTCATAAAAATAAACCAAACTTACATTCCTTGCGCATGCATATTTCCATTGACTTCACTGTGGGAATTTGACCCTCAGTGTGTATACATATTATTAAACTGAAATTCCATTAGCAAATTAAATAATCATGCATTAAAAGGAAGACAAGAGTTAGAGACTGGTTTTCTTCTATAAATTTGCCAGCTTGCTCTGGCAAAGTGAATGTTCAGACACAGGTCAGAGACTGGATCAACAAAAACCTCAATTAACAGAAGAAAGGTCATGCAGTGTATAGGGAAAGGCATATTCAAAGACATGCAAATACCAGAAAGCTTGGACACTGGCAGAAAAAGAAGAGTAAAATGGGGTAAGCAGGTCAGAAGGGCTGCAAAGTATATTCTTAAATGTAGCTGAGGTGAAGTAATTAGTAGGAGAGTTTGGCCCACAGATCTTGAGAAACTGAAGCTCCCGTTGGCTTCAGTGACTATTACAAGTGAAAATTCATTACAGCATAGTGTTTTTTTAACGTATGGTGCATTTCAAACTGTTAAATTTTGGTTACCTGCAACTCTTTCAATAAATGTGGGAAACAAGCACGAATAGCAAAAGCAATGAAGACTATTACTTTCAGAGTATCACCACCCACACTAAATCTACCTCTTACTGCATTTTACAGACAATATTATAGTCATAATGTGGAGTGGTTAGCTTTACGGGGAAATGTTTGAAACAACAGGAATGAATACAGTAAAATATATGTGAAAAGGAAGTAAGAAAACACCTTTTGAGCAGTTATTGAAGAAATGGTATTTGGCAGTAACCGCTGGAGGAGTAAAGTTACCAACTTTTCAGTAAAAATAACAGGACAAAGCAAGAGGAGCACAAGAAATGATAATAAAAACAGGCAACCATTTTATGTCTGCGCAGGTCATGTGTGTGCCCAGCGTGTCTCTAACCTTTGATATGAACAACAACAAAAAAGAAAAGAATTAAGGATATGCATAGTAAACAGTATTAACACCATTGGCTTTGTGCAGGCATTCGTTATTTTCCTGTTACCATTGTCATACAGTCGTTGTTGTAGATATTGGCTTATTTTAGCACTGATCAGCCATGTACCTCACCAGCATGACTGATCGACAGTTCACAGAATTGATGGATGTCAATGCCCTTCTGGGAATGTGCCCTGTCACTGCTGTTTCTGTCATCTTCTCAGCAATAGCCCCTGGCTGGATACTGAGAGAGCACTGGATGGTAAACACTTTGAAACTAATTAATTTGAGGAAGTGGAATACTTAATTTGTATTGATTGTGCAAATGCCATTGCTCTGCTCTTCAGCAGCCCTCTCCAGAATGTCATATGAAGTTCTGTTCATTACTGGAGAAATAAATGTAAAGTCAGAATAAAAAGCAGTGGAACTACAGAGATTATTTAGGTTTTCACCTCTTAGTTGTGATGTAACTCAATCCTAATTAAATCAGTAGTGAATGAGAATCATCAGCACCTAAATGTCATTTCTGCCCTCAACCTATATTCTCGGACTAGTTTCTAGTCAGTAGAAAACTGATTTCACAAGAGAATTTAAAATATAGTGATGATAATATTCTGAGGCCTCATTTTTTTTGTGTGTGAAATAGACACTGGAAACCTGGCCATCTCCTGCGAAAGTGAAGGGGGTAGCACAAGAGATACTAGATTAAACCCAGGCGAAATGTCCTAATCTTACAGGAGGCAGCTGGGAGTTGACTCAATTTGATTCTAAATTGCAACTTCATACATACACCCCAAAACCCTTCTCTTTAACACCACTGCATATTCTAAAGAGTCATAGAAAAAGATGTTTCTATGATTCCAAAGAGTCATAGAAAAAGAAAAAAAAATTACTACTTCCCTGCATAGCTATGCCTGGTCCTTTTAAGTTGAAGTGAAGATGGTTATGTAATTTACTCTTGGCCATAATAAACATTAGACTCCAATGTTATTATCGGTCATTTTCATGAATGTTAGAAAACAAAAGAAAACATCAAACACCATCTGTAGATGTGAATGTTCTGAACTCTGCAACAGAAGAATCGTTTCTATTCCAGTTTAAACTGACTAGCTATGTGACTGACTGATCTTCTTTCTATTTACATCAGTTTCACATTTGTGTAACTCTCTGACTTCAGCAGATACTTCTCTTTATGCCACAGTCACAAAGGGCAGAATCACACCTATGAGAGTTCAGACTAAGAAAGAGGAAAAAAATTATGAGGGTTTTTGACAGCTATATTATAAGAAAAATTAACAGAAACAGATGACAGCAAAGCATTTCTAGCCAGGAGAGATCTAAGACAAGTTAAGCAATCAATCATCTGCATCACTCACTATTCAGCAAAGAGACGTTCAACATCTGAATCAGTCATTACAATGTAAAGAGAATTAGTAAAGTCTCTAACAAAATGCAAATAAGTGAACTGGAGGACAATACAGTCAAATTCTAAAACTTGGCAGGAATCCAGAAGAATTATTTTGACAAGACTGCTTGGGGTGATTTGATTTCTTCTTGTTACATAAAAAAAACGAGAGAGAGAAAGAGAGAGAGAGAGAGAGAGAGAGAGAACTTAAGTCCTGAGTACAAGTAGAACAAGTTTTAAAAAGTGTACTGCAGTATAAATGTGTATAGTCACATTCAATCAGAAAAATCCTAGAAAAGAGAACTACAGTGCATTCTCTGGCACTTTGTTCCACTCCTAGGTGGGCGAGCTCTTTTTGATGCTATTGAGACTTTGTCCAATTAAGTGCAAAGAATATAAATCTAGGCTGAATGTTATACATCTTCTAAGTGTTATCTTATCTTCCCTGAATACGTTGCCTATCCATTGTAGAATATCAACCAGAGATCTTCTTCAAAATTCACCCAGTATATATGAATATAAAATATAGATTTAACACCTACATGACTACTAAGTCGGAGCTAATGAAATTCTGTAAAAGTATACGTATTGCTATTATGTAGATCCAAAAGAGACAAAAGACGCCTGACATCTTCCATGTTCTAGTTAAAGGAAAAGAAGGAAAAAGGGGCAAGAAAGGAAAATAAAGCAGAACCAACTTCTGTTAAAAAAAGAGCTTCACCTTGATTTTTGTCAGCACAATGAGTACACTTAGACTAATGTTTGAAAATGGAAGAGAGTAATCTTATTCAATACCAAAAAGAGAAAGTCAAAACCTGCATTGTTAGGCAAATTCTGAACATTTTGAAGCTGTTTTGACAGGAGCGATACACACCCGTGGCTTGCACGTATGGCATAGCACCATACATATTAGCTGTCTGAAGGTCTGGCTGTGCCCTCTAGCAGTCTTTTCCTCGATGCCGTTATGTTCACTCCCTTCCCCATCTTCCTCCTGGGTCCTGGCCCGGGACGCGAGGAGGTGCGTTGGCATCAGTGGAACTGCTCCTGCACTTAGAGGCGTGCGTTTGCTCCGCTGCCTCGTAAAGTCGGGGCTTGAACCCGGGGCTGGCATCCAGCCCTGCTGTTACAGAGGATATTCTCTATGTCCCCAGCCTCTCCCTGCTGCAATCCCAGCACCAGGTAGGATTTGTCATATCACAGGGAAAGTTTTTTTTTTTAATCTATGAATTGCTAGTGTAGACATGCCTTGAAATGATAGAGTGGATTTGGCTCTGGTCCTGATATGGAGGTAGGTAGATGAGAATGAGGAAAGAGTGTTTTCACAAAGGTTGTTACTAATACAGTTGGTATTATTTTATGGGGAAAAATATTTTTAAGTAGTTGCAGGGAAATGTGTGCGTCTTTGTTGATGTTTGTGAATAGTTTGGAGGATTCTGTGGATCCTTGTGCAAAATTTCCTGTTTTTGGCAAAGTTCAATGCCTAGGTGATGAATATGAGAACTAGAAAAAAATTCTAGAGTTTAAGCAGAAGCAAAAGTAACTTACCTAGTTTTATTCTTGTGATGGATAAGTACAAAATTCCAAATAAGGGAACAACATGCTGTCGGTGTCAGTAAACTGGGAATACGTGTAAGGATGAATTGTACATGTTTTTTATCTCACCAACTGGTCATTTTTTTTCTCCTTTCTCACAGTTTATAGGTCTATATGAAATAGTTTTTTTATGCTGGAAATATGAGATTTTGTGTTTAGATATGGTTTATATCAGCCGGTCATCCTCAAGTTGATGCTTGAAAATCTCATTGATTGAACAAAATTGAACTTTGTCCAATACTTGATGAGTTCCATGGATAGAATTTACCACCTAAAACTTCACACAAGATTCTCATTGATTTTATTGGTGTTTTGACCTTCCATTGTATAGAGCTGAATGTCACTGGCAGTTTGGGTTTGGGTACTGGAAACAATAACAGTCATAGGTCGAAGTACAAAAAGCTTTCACTGGTTTTGACTCCATAAATCTAAACTGCTAAAATGAAATCCATACAAAGTCAGCATATTAGTCTGTATATCACTTAACCGTATTAACATAGAAAGCATTACCTTTATCTTACAGAAATGTTGGAATCCAACAATATAATCAATTTCAATGGGCTAGTTAATAGCTCCAGTTACCACACTTTCCTCTTGGATGAAGAGCGGAGTCGACTGTACGTTGGAGCAAAGGATCACATATTTTCTTTCAACCTGGTTAACATCAAAGAATATCAAAAGGTAACTTGAATCATGGTTTATATAAAGTAAATGTGCACTTTTAACGTTGTACAATTGTTATTACCCAGACTGCGTTGGGCACTATTTGAATCGCGTAGTAAGTGTTCTGTTACCAGGGATGCTATACGGCTAAACAACAAACCAAACCAAACCAAACCAAACCAAAAAAGCTGACTCTATGAAGTGAGATTGATAATGAGTTTATAATCTATAGTTATATAATCTACAGCACTTTTTTCAGATTGCAAAAAAGTAATTGAGAAGTAATACAGTAGCTCTTAGCAATTATAAGTATATAATCTGGCCGTTTTCCGAATGAGACATACTTTCATGTTTGCTGCTAAATAAAACAAAGGTGACAGTTATGATAGCTTACAGAAAAAGGCCTTATTACTCTGTATTTGTTACAGGTAAAAAGAAGCGCTTTGAGAGTGTGAGTGCTGATATCTGTTCTTTAACACAGCACTGTGTTTCTGCTGCTCATGAGCCATAACAGATTACAAATTGATTAAAGAGCAACAGATTCATAAAAACTTGCTGTTCTTGATGGAGAGTGTAATTTTCCAGTAAAAGCTGGAGACAGATTAGAAGCTGACAAACAGTTCAATGACGTTCTGGAGTATGCTTTTGTTTGAGTCTAAATAAATCATTTGAACTTTTCATTTATTTTAATGAGGCAAAATGCTTAGAAGGCAAACAGTGAGATGGAGTTTTGATTTGTTATATTTAAGTATTTTGATGGTACATTTTAAAATGGAGAGCCTACCCTTTTATGGGAGATATATTGCTTCAATACTCCGGAATTTTTTTCCTTGGTGCTCCTGACCTTTTGCCCGTTTGACTATTAGCTTCCTAAGATGATAGCAATAAATACCTTGTGTTTTCTGTTCAGGGGGAAGACAGGCTATTCATTTGTATTCTCTAAGGAAAAAAGATAAAAGGAAAACCGGGTATTTTCTTTTCTATTCTCTTTAGAGAGGCTATAAAGGAAACTAGCTATTTATTTGAATTCTCTGAGGGATTCATAGTTTAATGTGAAAAACATCTGGAATAATTAACAGAAGGAAGGTGTTTCCATTGTAGAAAACAGTTCTGCAGAATGGGAGAGATTGTAGCTTACATATTTCAGTATTCAAATACCATTAGAACACTCTCTGAAATTATACACAGGTAGTATTACAATAAATAAAGGATTGCTGTTGGTGGCATGGAGCTGAATGTTCAAAACTGACTTAAGAATAAGCTTTAAGTCTTATATTTAGACTCTGGACTTAAGAATAAAAAAGTACTTCAAGAATTTAGGCATCAGCTTAGTAAAGAAAGGAGGGTCACTAAAGAAATTTAGAGCAAAATCGCAATGTTGCCAGGGCTTCCTGTGAGCTAGAACTTCACCAGTTGCTGCTGCCACCATATTGAAAAGAACTGAGGTTTCTATATAGTTGCAACATATGACTCCACAGGAGGAGCAGCACTCAAAAAGCCAGATTTGCCAGTGTATTAAGAATGGTGCAGTTCAGCTCTTTAGCTCTAGACTTAAAAAAAAAAAAAAAAAAAAAAAGAGAAAATATTGCACTGCGACAACAAAGAGCACATTTAACCATTCATTTTCTAGATTAAAATATTGGTTTGAACAATATAGAAATCTTTACCTAAAACTTGAACTGAACTTGAACTGGTCCTTTTGGGAAATCTGAGAAGTTTGGTTAATGTTTTTCAACTTAGTAAATTTTAATTTTCACATGTTTCTGCACATTTTAAGCCAAGAGTAGAAGCAGGAAGTAGCAGGAATCCTTTGAGAGAGAATGTGCTCATAAAATTTTCAGCCCTATTTTATAGACTTAAGAGGTTTGATTTCTGTTTGGATTTCATAATATTGTAAGAGAATTCTGGATTTAAAGATGCTGTTGCAATCTTTACTTTAAAAGACATCTATAACATCTCCTCCATCCTCTTCTGCCATCTATATTCTTTATTTTTCCTTTTTAAATACTTTCCCTTTTACTTTCTTTTAACAAACTGTATTGAACACCAAGGTTATAATCTAGACTTATGGCCATTCATATTGCATTATCTGAGGCTCCCAAATGAATAGCCTGGCATTTTATGTGAAGATCATGTTTTATTCTATATGTAATTCCTAAAAGCTTTTCAGAAAACATGAATAATTGACTGTGAGGGTCTCTGGGTTTTCTCTGTATGAGGTGAGATACATTTTCTACTAAGCAAACACCATAATAAACTCAGTTTTAAGATTACTTATGTTAGAGTACCTCTGTAGGAACAGCATCAGCATTCCTACTTTGACAGTATGATACTTTTCAAATACCGCAGTTTCTATTTTTATTATTTAATGAAGACTCGTAAGATGGTAGATACATTGAAGAGGCAAACACCTCATTTATGATGCTATAAGCCTAATGTGAGATTGTATTTCACATAGATCAGATTTATTGTTAGTATCTGCAATTTTTTGCTTTCAGTCTCCATTTCATTGTATCAGATTTAAAGCAGTGGAAGAACACTCCCATGACATAATGGAGAATCAACCCTCTTATCATTTCATTGTATCAGATTAAAAAACAGTGGAAGAACACTCCCATGGCATAATGGAGAATCAACCCTCTTATCATTAGTATTCAAGAATCACTGCTGAGATTCACAATACAGACTGTATTTCCAGATTGTTTTTGCAGTGATTCCTACCATCCTAATTTTTTTCCTATCATGTCATTTCTTTATTGTCAAATTTTATGGAAGAAAAGGAAAAAAAAGAAAGGAAAGGGAAAAACAGAAACCGGGTAAAGATACTCCATAGCATTTGATCTGCAATTCATGATTATTGAAGGATGAAATAACATAACGTGATTTTTGTTCTGTGTCTTTAGATTGTTTGGCCTGTATCTCATTCCCGAAGGGATGAGTGTAAGTGGGCTGGAAAAGATATTCTGGTAAGTACAAATCTTTTTAACATTTTTTTTCTTTATAAAACATTTTAAATATTTTATTGTGCCTCACTGTGTTAATTCTTAAAGTATTTTTCCTCTTCTGTAAAGTCACTTGCCTGATCATAATATCGGACTTGAGTGACCTCAGCCTTTTCTTGTTATTCTAAATAATGAATCTTTACATTTATAATCAGAGGTTTAAATTCATAAATAAAATAAATAAAATTTAATTACCCCCCCAAACCCCCCCAACTCAATTTCTGTTCTCAAGAAACAGGGAGGAAGAGAGACACCAGAATGAGAAATATTAACTCTTCCATAATTCTCTCTTGATCTCAGGGTACTTAAAATTTTGACATATTTTTACACTGTTCCAAGTCCCAGTCCTTTAGTGAGTTCCAAGCAGTCATTTCTCTCTGTGGCATCTCACCAGGGTCAGTGGGTTTCCCTAGGCTTTTTCCAGTATAAAGTTCATTGCAAGATTGAGGTCAAAGTGTTTTTAACTTTCTGCATCGATTTTAATGCCCTAGGAAAGACACAGTGTATATTCAAATGTACATCTCAGTCACTGTATTTATGAAGCAGGATTATATAGCCAGTAGACCCCAGATAACAGCCATTCTGCACTGCTAATGTCTGTCTTCTGTATAAGAACAGCATGGGAAATGGAAGGCGAGAGCTGGAGAAGGAAAGGAGGGAGAAAAAATATACATGCAATAAGCCAAACAAATACTTGCACAGAGGAGCCAAATGGGAAATTATTGTGATTGCCGAGGTATAACTGAAAGTGGAACTTGGCCCCATGTGTATATGTTATTGGCCTGATTTTCAGAGATGATTCTATAAAATATTCATAATGCCAACCATTTGCCTCTAGAGAACTCCATTTGAATAATTTCCTAGGTCATAATAAAAATAGGTTCATTGGTCTTTACCTAGGCCATAGAGGACAGTTGTCTTCATGAAAAGCCGGCTGGGAACAGTAAAGGTAGATTAGGCGAAAACTAAGAGATATGGGCTGAGCCTATATATGTGAAGGGGCAGATAAAGTACTTCGCTATAGCAAGAGCTATCTCATCAAATTGCAGTAATATGTTTAATTTAATCCTTCTTCATGTTCACAAATAATTTTCAGGAGTGCATGACAAGGTGAGGATTAAAATATCTAATTTTCAAGGTTAAAAAAAATAAGGCTAGTTTTAAATGTCTGAACAAATTAACTAACCTTGCAACCTGATCTTACACTTTTTGTGATATTACATTAAGTAGATTTTTTACAGCCTGAGCTGAAACCTGGAAAATTAATAAGAGATACAGCACTGAGACAGAAAGTATACTCTTTTAATTTTTTAGTACTTATTTTTAGAAATTCAGAATAATAAACAAAGAGTATATTTCATACATTGCAGTAGGCTGATTTCAATCTATTTGTAATAAATGGAGCCATTTTATTATTCTGGAGTGATCTGGGAAGTTCAGGTCCCTACCATATGACTGCTGTAAGTCTGAGAGGACTATTTGTGCCATAACAAATGTTTACACCTGTAATCTTTTGCTTCCTCGAACATCAGGCTGCTACACCTGCTGATCACGAGGGAGAGGGGAATGCAATGCCATGCTCCCATGCTGTGTATGACCCTCGTGCGTTAGCTGCTTGCTAGCACCGAAGGACGTAAGAATAAGGCAGAGCAGGAGCATCAGGACACAGTGCAGCCCAAGCTGCGGATAGCACAGCAAAATATTTCTAGTACCAGCTACTTTGTTTTGGAAAACATTTTTTGGATACATGAATGATTGGGCTTTGTGTTTTGTTTTTTGTTTGTTTTTCTCCCTAAATTTTAAGACTTCTTTAGAAGTGTAGATAATAAATAAAGAATATATTTAACGTGGGTCCAGTTTTGGTAGGCAAGCTAGAAAGATGGAATATGCGCCTCGATGTGTTTAGGTCACCATCTTTAAATATCTATAGCTACCTGTTCTTGCCATTAAACAATGCATTAAAAACAAAGTATTTAATGCAAGTGCTTTAACAGTAATTACAGATAAAGATTACAGGTCATTTAAGAAACTTAGTATTCTTCCCTCATTTATTCCTTAAAGCCATTGACAGTACCTTGGGAGTATGAAATATAAAGGCCATAAAAATAATTCAACAGCCTCTCATTAGAGAGAACAAGGGAAATAGAGGACAAATAAAGTGGCATATAAAACACGCTTGATTTAATATTGCTTTCAACATGTACCACTGCTAAGGTATTAGATATTCTTCATTTGTGATAGTTCAAAACTTTATTAAATGATAGTCCATACCTTTATATGGAGGTCTTTTTTAAACTCTCTTAATTATTGATCCCCAGGGGAAGCCAGTGCTGAAAATGCAAGACCCCACTAATAGTCCAGGTGCAGTGCAGCAGCTGCAGCGTGAGTGTGACCCTGCCTTTGCCCCACTGCTAACCTCAGACGCGACCGGAGAGATTTCCTCTCGTAATTATAAGAAGTAATTTACTGTAGTCTTTACTCCTTCAGAGGGATCCCTTAAAATGGCACTGTCAGTCATGGCAATCCAGGCAGAGCTGATCTCTGAAGCTCCCTAGAGTTCACGCAGGATTTTGAGGAGGGCAGGCAGCTTAAAACACCCTCACGCTGATGACTTCCCTTTGTTCCTTAAGCAGTCATTTTCATTTTTCCAGTGCTTAGTATATGTGGATTAGTTAAGCTTTGCTTGCTGTGTAGGTAGATGAACCTTTTGAAGTAGGCTTGGAATCTCTTTCATATGGGTAAGACGAGGAGAGGAGAGGCTGGACGACTTACCTACACCGTACAGTACTTACAGCAGGACTTCTTGGACAAAAGTTAGCTGCTACACTTTCCCTGAAATATAGATATTTTTTGCAATAAAATCATAATTACTGCCTCATGCAAGAACTTAGTCTTACAATATATTTCCAAAAACCTCAGTATACAACATGGCAAGTACCAAAGTAATCTTATTAATGAAAAATTAGCAACTATTAATAATAGACAAGGTAATTGCTCATGTAATTCAACTAAATGACGATTTCTTGTTAGTCTGGACCTCACTTTTAAACAGGCTCTCTTCTGTGATCAGTTGTGGTTGGTGTAAGTTCTGTGAACGTCCCTTGTGATTGCTGACCAGACGTTGATAATGACCGAAGAAGAGAGTGCCTCTGCAGAATGTTTCTGAATTTTTATACTGAACTTTACAGTACAGACAAACTTATAGTTATATCCCTCACTAGTGAGCATCAATATTTTGATTTTTAAGATTTTGCATAAGCAGCTATGAAAAAAATACAGCTACGGTTTCACGGTGACATTCCAGGGATATCATAAACCAAGAGAGTGAAGCTTGAATGATTAACAAAAGTTACCAGAAGCACCAGTTAGTTCTGCAGGTAGGGACAGGGAAATGAGCTCGTTGACCGGAAAGCTCATCTAGTCCTTAACTATGAATTTACTGAAGTTTTAAAAGTTTTAGCTACATTCAGCTGTATTGTCTATTGGCCGCTGTATCTGGTTGATACACCTCCGTGCGAGATTTGGCTGAGGCACCATAGCAGTAGCTCATGTGGTACACGGTTAATCCCTGCTAAAGGAGATGATAGAGTTTCCATGACCTGAAGGCTTTAAAGATGTGCTTCTGAAGGGCATCTTAGGATGTTATTTTCAATTGTGATTTGAATATCTAATTTATTTAGCCACTTTGAAAGATCCTAGCTCAAATTAAATTGTTGAAATGGTCCTTTTGGGCCTTGGCATCTGTAAGTCTTTTCCATACACTCCCTCACATGAACAAACAGATCCATAAAAAGAGTTTCATGTCGTTCCACTTACTAGCTAAACCGTTGCCAGTAATGTGGAATCAGTTCACAGCAAAAGCCTTTTCACAGTTAAAAGAAGCAACAGACTCTTTACGCTATATAATACAGTCATATTCAGTGTATTCTTCTTTATATTTAAGTGTGTTTGCACTTAATATTTGAGCTTATGGCTCAGGTGGATAGAATCTGAGGTCTGTAATTCAGCTCACAGTCTCATTTGTACAATATAGTAGTTAATGTAAGCCAAAACAGTCATATATCATTTCAGTTTTGGCTTCCCTTAAAGTTTTCCAACTCCTCCCTCCATCATAGAAACATTATCTACTCCAAAGGGTGCTAGAGCCCTCGCTCTGGAATGATTATAGACTCGTATGATTGCAAAAAAGAAAAAGTAGCACGTAACTTACCAGAAGTCCCTCAGCCCTATCTGGTGATACTTTGGAAAAATGAAATTGGCAATAAATGAGCACTATTCCCTTTAACTCATTTTACTACTGTTGTTGCCTTAGGAAAAACTGAAGAAGGTAGAGGCACAAAGTGAAAGTAATTCCTTTCATGTGTTATTGTAAACAAAGATCTGAAGAAGAATCTGAAAATTAAATATATAATGCCTGCTGATTCTAGAAAAACCTACTCCGAAATTAATCTGATCAGGCATAGTTTGTCAGGTCAAATTACTTCTGGCCCCTTGTATGCGCCCTTTCTTTCATACGTCTCCCTTTGGAGGACATCTACAGCTAGATTTCCAGCTTTGCTATCACAAACCCTCCCTGCGCTCACCATCTCCATTTTGCCTCCCTTTGTGTCCATTAGAGCACTGAAATCCTTTGACACAGCAGTAAAGACCCAGACCCTGCCATCTAGCCTGGGGAAAGGAAAAGGTGTATATCCTCGGGAAATAGGAAGGGGTAAGGTGAGCAAGAAGTCCAAAGCGATGAACCTCAAGTGAGGACGGAGACAGAATTTATTCTCAGTATTATCCTATAGCAAGGAGAAACGTGCCTTCTGAGCTATTTGTGGACAAACAGTATCACTGCTTATTCTTTTAACCTATATCACCTGTCCCAATTAGCAAATTTGGAAGAAATTGTTAGCTTGGGCTCTGCTCACTCCTTACGCTTGTCTGTGATTTTTAACATGGACATGCTTTACTACCAAGGCATTGCTTACCGTTTGGGAGAGAGGTCGGAGTGGTGTAAGTTGTAAGTAGTGTGCTGCTTTAGTATTGTTACTGTGTAAAACTGTTTTGTATAGACTCCACATAAAATATAAAGACAGCCTGGGGTGGGGTAGGAGGGAAGGAATCCAAAACTGCAACTCCTTCACTTAGGAGAGGTGAGCTCAGCGTGGTGAAAAAGGACTATAATACGCTAGAGTCTTTCAAAGTCCCCTGGAGCTATCTAATAGCATTTTTCCCCCCAGGAAATTCTGGCTAAGCCAGCTCCCGTCCACATCGCACTCAGTAACGTGAAGCCTCATTTACATCTCATCATTAGTCAGTACAGAAGTCAGTACTACAGCTTGTGTTCATTTAGGCGCTTGCATATATTGTCTTATGAGAACTGACTAAGGCAAATCCTTTACTTTAAGATAACTTGTACACTTACACAGAGGAAGGATTAAGTTAGCGAGTGTAGTTTGAATTTTCAAAAGTTTATATTTTACCCATGTATGTATCATGGGAATCATTTAAGTCTTTAAGTATGGTGAACAAATTGATATAGATCTAGGAGAAAGCTAATTTTCCAATTTCTGGCTTATTTTTCTATTTATAGGTGTGACTACAGAGATTTGCCTCGGAAAGAAACCTAATATTCATCAGATTCAATGCAATTTTGCAGAAATGACTTTTTTCCTTTTGAAATATAAAGGCACAGAGGCAGTAAAGGGGAAGTAAAGGACAAATTAAGGGATATTTCCTCCCCAAATTATTTTTTTAACATTTTTATCAATAGATTTTCCTCATGAACCCAGTATGGCCTTGACAAAGTCTGAGAACTATTTTTTATTTACTGCTGTGTTACCAGTCCCTGTTCTAAAATGACTTTGGGCAATTCTTTGTTATGATTTATTACATTGCAAGATGGGCAGAGTAAATTTATCCTTTGTACATTTCTTTCCAGAGAAACACATTAACTGGATAACTAGTAAAAATGATGGATATGTTTAGTCCCTGTTTTCTTTCAAGGCTTTAGTCTGAAGCTCAAGCAGTCAGAGAAAAAGCTTTTCTCTCGGTGCCGTTCACATCTCTCTAGCTTTTTCCTGATTTTGCCTCAGATCCTTTCTATTGTAGCAGGTAGATAGACTTTTGTTTTGCTTTGTTTTAATGAAAGGAAGGAAGGCTAGGTGAAAATTTAAGGATAGGTCTACTGTCAAAGATCATATATCACAGTTCCTATTATATTTGAGATGTGCTCATTATTTCCCTATTGAACTAGTTCACAGCTAATTGTCTATTTGCAGTCCTACTACATAAATACTGTACTGTACATGCACCAACCGATAAATCTACTAAATTCCTTCCTGCCGCACATAAAGCTAATATTATCTTTTTTCTTCTGGAATGAGTAAAAGAACTAAATAGTGGTTAAAGAGAAAGTTCTTAAAATAACCGAGAAAATAGTATGTAATTATTTCCTGTGTCAAAGCTAATGCTTTGTTCAGTTTCTACATCTTCATATTCCTTAAAAAAAGTCCTTTCAGATTCAATATAGTTCATATTTTGTATTCTAAAGGTGCCAGCACAAGAAAATTAAGAATAGTAAATAAAGAAATAAGCTATACCTTTCTCTCTCTTTTTCTTTTTCTGGTAGAACAATGTGATTTGTGTTGGAACAAATCATCTGTTACTTCCTTTTTCCCTTGGATAATTCCCTCCTGATTAATATCTTCCAAAACTGCAGGTTACCGTATATGCATCTTGAATTTCCCTCCCCTGCCCCCCCCCCCCCCAAAATCACTTTGTTAACTCTTCTTTCAACAATTTGCCTTTGGTGCCAAATTTGTATTGAGTGGGAATTTTAGGCTTCTGTTGCTTAAGGTTTCTCATTTCGACTTCTCTCTATGGTCTGAGAATAGTTTGATGTCCATACTCAAACTTCAGGTTTCCCACATTATGGAACATGTAACTTCATGGTCTTCATAGTCTCTTTATTTATATGCATACATATTGCTAAGCCACTGTACCGTATAGACGCAACATTCTTTTGCTTCCTTTCAACACTTCATGCATTTAGGTCCACTTTATGCACAGAAGTTTTCAGTATATTTATCTTAGGTGACTGTGAGTGGAAGTCATTACAGGATATGCCTGATGCTGAATAAAGGCAAGCTGACTGATATGGAGTCTAAGTGCTTTATGCGTATATAACAGGCTTGACAGCCTGTTTGTCTGATACACTCCACCCAATTAACAGGTGCTGATCCTGTTTGGAAAGGTGGGGTGTAATCTGATTACTCCATGAGACAGGTGATTAGTTACCACACCCTGACAGAAGAGATAGACGATGAGAGAGGCTCTTTAGATCTAGACTGTGGTCGCAACTTAAATTGCTGCTGGGCTTCGTGAGACTGCTTGAGCTAAGACTGGGCAGTATTGTTCATTTCTTTGCTAATAAAGCCAGGCCCCAAATGCAGGATAGTTTCATTCTACAGAGCAAAACAATTTTGTTCTAAAGTTATGGTCAGAAAAGTTATGACTTCTAGTTGATCTCAAGGCTTCCTGATGTTTTGAGTTATTCCTGGAATACTCTTCTGTCCATTCAGTTAAATTCTGTGCTATAGGTAGTACATACTACTGAAAAGCATAACAATTTAAAAGAAAGAGTCTTGCTGACACCCATGGAAAGATTCAGTGTCTAATAACTGTGTGGCAGCTGCAAAATCCTGAAAACCTACTTGTTTGCTGGACTACATCCTCAAAGAGCTTTGGTTTGTCTTGTGAAGCATGCATTAACCAGATGTACAAAAATATGAGAGGGTCATTAAAATAGATATTTAGTGTTGCAGCCTTTTCTTGGTATCCGTCTAGTTGTTCACAGGTCCAAAACAATTATTAGCTGCATCTGCTGAATAGAGACTTATAGACTTGAAACATGGCTCATAATTTTGACATACCAAATGCAGAACAATCTGGAGAAACTTCTTAAGATCTTAAGCAATCACTAGGTCAGATGATTAGAGCTAATGACAAAATCCCCAGATTCGAAGGCCCATTTAACTGATATGGTCAGTCATTAGGCTCAAAGGAGGCATCTTTAAAGCATGGCTTCTAGTTGCTTCTTCAAATGGCATCTAGCTTAAGACTATTTTTTGAAAGGACCTTATGGAGGGATCCTCCATATTTCACCTCAGTGGCAAACTCTGGGCCAAAGAATCAGATACCAGCGCTGACCACCAGATGCACAGATAGGAAGGCGGGTAGGCAGGCTTTTTCTATTCCACCCTCACTAGCACAAAGCAGGGACCAAAGGAGCTTTCCATCTGCTGCACAAGTGTACTGACAATAAAACTATTTGCTAATATGACATGCAGCTTTGTGGCTTGAATGAATTAGGTTATATCTGGGTTTTTTTCAGTGGCTTTTTTATTATAGGCTTTGTTAGTTGGCTTCTTTTTTCTTCTCTTGATGTTTTAAAGGTTTAAATTCATGCAGACATCCTGCAACTTGAGTAAATTATACATTTTAAGTATTCTCATGAACTCTTGTCATATCAAAAAATCAGACAGATAACAGGCATAACGTAATTGGGAAGATAACTGGAACTACAGTAAGCTGTACTAAGCAACCAAAAATGTCTTATCAACCTCTATGACCTCGTCAGCAGCTTCAGTCTGAAATTTCTCAGGGCACATCTCAACAGCAGAGGAAAGTCTAAATATGGAATTAATCAAGGATTCTTTTTTATAATATCTTCAGTGGTCACTGTGCCTAAGAATAGTGTCATTCCTGACATCTCAAGACGGGTCAAGTCATCCAGATCAGGATCCAATACAAGAGCCACTGGATCTCAGAATCTGCCAGCTTTTTCAAAGCTCTAAAGTAGGGAGGGCTTTCAAAAGTACAGTTACATTTCAGTCCAGAAAATAACATAGATTTATGAGGGAGTAGATATTTTGTTCACTTAGACATATTCTAAATTCCTCTTGGATTTTTTTTTTTTTTTAGTGATGCAGTACACATATAGACTTTGACTGACGTGGGTGTAATCCTTGAGAACTAAGTTAATAGAAATCCATTTCTGTAATACAGACAAGTACTTCAGCTGCTCAACTAACTTCACTCAACACTACAGGCTCGTTCTTTTTCAGATGGTAGGACCATAAAACTTTGATCCTACTGACTGTAGGGTACGATAACGGTGAGAAAGGGAAAGGAACGAAGCTATTGATCCAAACCGAGTGGCTGCAGATGTTTTTGTGCCAGCTGTGTGCAATGCTAGCCTCCCCTGCTCTAACATTCCCCATACAAGTCGAGCCGGAAGGTTATCTCATCGAATACAAGTGCCAGGCATGATTTCCTCACCCCGTTAGAGCCTGTGCAAAGCTCCTTGTACTGGCAGACTTTCCTGTTAATGCTTATGCAGCACTTAGCATGACTTCACAGCAGTGTTAGCAACCAGCATACTCCAATAAAATAAAATAATAGTACTTAAAAAAAAAAAGACTGTTACATTTTAACAGGACAGGAACCATTTGCTTTGTTCCCTGCCTACTCTGTGTCTGTTTAAGCAGACTCTGCTCTTTGACCAAGATTTTTAAGTGCTACCATAACACCAAGAGAGGAATAGCAATAAGTCTTAAATAATCGCACTGCATTTGGAGAGAATGAGAACAAGGAGATTCCAAAAATTTGCACACATGTGGCAAGAGCTGTTAAAGCATATGCAGTGTAGAGCTCACCCTGAAGAGGACTTCCTTGCACGTGCTTATTGACATGCGAAAATGTTTGCAGGATCTATCTGAGAATCTGTCATCTGTGTACAAGGCAATCACACATATATTTATTGCAGTAACACTCCAGAAATATTTTCCTTGAAACAATGCTGCTGCATGCTGAAAAAGATATCTAGTCTATACAAACTGAACTGATTGCCACTGGCAATAGCCCACTAGCAAAAGAAAGAAGTGAAAAAGCTCCTTGATAAGTTGGGAACATCTTTCAACAGTGTGATAAATTTGAATGACAGCAGTAATATCAGGGATTACTTATTCTCCATGGATATCCCTGACCTTGCCGCTCGAGAATTCAACTAATTGGACAGAAGAAGAAGAAAAAAAAAGTAAACATATTAATTAAACTCATGCATGGGATTTTATATGGAAACCATCCATCTACTTTGATTTGAAAGACAAAACACATATTTGTTTTGTTTATCCAGCTGTTAGACGATAGCTTTAAATCCCCTCGTCCATCCAGTTTAGACAAAACCTTCTGATATTTTAATCACTTGGCTATGTGGGAGGGTTGAAATAAAGGAAGAATGTATTTCAGGGTCAGATCCTTATCGGGAGTAAATCAGTGGAAACCTATCGAAGCTAATGGCACTGTAACGGATTGCTTAGCCTTCTACTTATTGCCCTGCATAATCTGGCCACCCTCATTTGCTCTAATATCTGAGAAGCAGTTATGGACATTCATGCTGTTTCAAAAACAGAAATAATTTCTTCTAAATAAAGAATCTAGATACTGGGGCCATGGGGACTTACCCTTTAGCTTCCACTTAAAAAGATGTCATTAAAAACACGTTGCTGTGTCAGTAATCCAGATCGTAGGATGTGAGCTCTGGGCTTCTGTAGGAGAGAGAATTATTGGAAACTCATAAAAAACACCTAAATTCTGTTTTAATTTTCATACGCAGAGCAGATGTTTTGACAGATGGATGGACTTTATTTTTGTAACTGTCCGGGAAAAGTCTGCATAACACAGCCTAATCAGTGTTACATATCTGTAGTGTTTGTTTTTCAGTCTTTCTGCATTTGGCTCCTATGCTTTTGGTTGCAGACATTTTCTTTGTAATTTATTTTTTCAGGCTAATCTCTCTCTGCAAAAGCCCTTCTATCAATTTGATACGTAAATACTGGGAACCTCTTAAAAAATAAATGTGTATGTTTGGTTAGTAAGTCAGACATATTGATCTTCATATGATGGGAGCCCTGCTGGAAAGCTTAATTAACGCTTTAGCTTCTATTCCAGGCAGGCACTCTGCTCTTATGCATATTATATAATAGTTGGAATTAAATTTTAAAGTTAAGGTCTGTGTACAGACCCACTGGACATATGTGACTTTAATTCACCGTCTGCATGTAAGCGGCTAATAACTTCTCGACTTGTACTACAAATAGGAGTTTAGTATAGTAGTATTTATCTGCAGTGAGGTTGGTGCTTTGGCTGCACTGTCTTAATGTGATGCAGACTATGTTATCTATTTTAATTTCAATGAAATGTCAGTGTCTCCAGCTGTGGGTCTGAACTCCATAGTAACAATCAAGCTTAGAAGAAGCAGAATAGGACTAATCACATAAACATCTACAAGTATATTTGAAGTTAAAACTTTATTCTTACTCAGAACTTTATTCTTAGTCAACAAGAAGCTTCTGGGGCACTATTTCTTCTAGCAGGCCAAATGAGCCTTCAGTTCCTGTATGCAAGGTAGAGTGGTTTCAATTGGAAGTCTTCCTGCCTCATATGCCAACCCACCCCAGAATAGCTTACGGTATGCACGTGGCTTTATTGAGAGGTGCCGGTGCAAATTCATTAAAGCAGAGAAACAGACTGAGTCGTGCCCAGCATTTGGGGTGAATGCTTTAACCACAGCATTACGGCGTGCCAGGCAGGAGCAGAAACTGTTCCCTTGGCTGTGCTCTAGATGTTGGCAATCATTCCATCACAGTTCTGCTTACAAAACCAGCTGCAGCGCTTATACTGCACAAATATAAAAAAGTAGCAATCTAAAGTTCTCCTAGTCAGGACAAAGAAAGAGAGAGAGAAAGAGAGAGGGAGAAAGAGACCTCACAGGTGATGCTGAGAGATCTCAGGCTTGATATAGGGGCTTAGCTGCTTAGGTTTTAAAATAGAGCTGCTTCTGCACAAGGACTTCAGCTCTTGGGGAAACCTTATCCCATTTATTGAAGTATAAATGAAGATTAATCCCCTCTAAGGCTAGGCAAGATAAATGAATGGGGGTTTTGAGGCCTGCAGTTAGTCCCACATTATATACCTCATTTTCTCTTTGAATCTCTGCCTCAGTCATTCTGTGCCATATGCAATCCTTTACGCTTTCTGCTGTATATATGTATGTAAAGACTCATGTTTTAGGGCATAAACTAGTGTTTAGCTTTTTTACGGACAAGCTGATTTTCCTGATATTTTGAACTGCCCATTGTGAGAGACAGGATTATTAGGTAGAAGAGTTCACAGTGATTGGCTGTGGTGATTCCAGTGCTCCTCTGTTTGTTTTAAGATATATTTTAATAACATATTTTCATAACTTACATGGTTATACTTTCTTGCCTATGGAGAACTTTACAAAACTTGCATTCATTTTCATTTGCATTATTAGACTAAAAGACTCCAATTCCATACTGCTTTCACATATTAAAAAAAAAAAAAAAAAAACTTCACCTGGAAAATAATTTTCAAAAGATTAATTTTCTTCCTTCAACTATTTTACTTAAGAAGAATAATATTCAAAGGATCTGAACATGTCCAGAATATATTCTTTTTTACAAACTTACCATTCCTGGGGAAAAAGAAAATGGACACAAAGGTACCATGGGGCTGAACTCAGTGCAGAAGCAGTGCTTAAAAATCCTTGACAATTTGTTCATTACAGTTTCCAGCTCTGGGTTACTTCTTGTTCTCCCTGCAGATATTTCCTCCCTACATCTACTATATTTTACTGAGATACTATATTTATTTTATTGTCTTTGTTTCCTTTCCAGTGTCTTACGCTCTGTACTGAGTTGCCTCATTCTGCTGGCATAGACCTTTGCATTCAGTACGGTGGTGGCCTGAGGGCATGGCAACGGAGGTCCCGCTGCCAAGTGGGACAAGCCCAGTTAGAGGCAGAGGACGTCATTCCCGGCCTCCAGCCAAGGGGTCGGGTGGTTGCCCTGTAGTCGAGTTGATGTAGTCACCAGTGTAAGGAGAAAGAGAGCTGGGTGCCAGGTTTCCTAACTGGAGGTGTCTGAATGCCAGAGAATTGGCCCTGTAGCGAGCACGGGAGCAGGGAAACGTAGGTATGGACAAAGTAGGTAGGCTGTCCAAGGCCCATGTAGCAAAGTACCGGGAGAACCCGGTTACCTGAATTGCACAGATACTTTCCCTGATAATAATATCTTCTTTGATATTAAAGTATGCTGAGATTTGGAGTGAACCATTCAAAGCTGTTAAAAGTGTTACACTATAAAGTTATGGGAAGCTTTTTCTTCTTAGGGCCACATGAACTAATATTCACCGCAGAGCAGACTCTTGCTAAGCTCAGAATATCCCTAGCAAATGCTCAGGTACAGTGACATTTGCACACATCACAGTACATCGGTGCAGCTGTACTTAAGCCCAGTTAGACAAAGGGAAGAATCTAATTACCTGGCAAGAGAAATCAGTGATAGTATTGCTATTGTTCTAGTAGGAAAAGTGCTGTCTTGGAGGCAGGGCAGAAACTTCACTTTGAACTTCCTGAGTTGACAAGGGCTTAAATCAGAACTATAACTTTACTTTGATGTCATTTATTGTGGTTTAATACCCCTTTTTATTTATTTTTTTACAATCATGTAAAATATATAAAGAAACTTAATCTGTTAGGGAGGTGTATGAGAATTTACTGAATAGACCTTAATGGTTCCTTTATGCAGCTATAAAACACAGCGAAGCTATATTAGCAGTTTTAGCTGGACTAGGAGCTTTAAATGTTATATAAATTTATTTGTTATTGCCAAAGGTTTATTGCTGCAAGTATTTACCTTCCCTATTGTTTAACTAGGTTGTGTATTTCTCAGACATCTATGGTAAAAATCTGTTGTACAAGGAGTTAAGGAGAACTTAAAAGCAGGGAAGAATGACTCAAATCTGCTTTTAGATATATAATGTAAATCTGGAGCAACTCTGCTGGTATTAGCATAGTTATACTGCTATAAATCCTGAACAATTGAAGGAAAAATATGTCAATGAAACAGTTAAATTATTTTTTTCCCTTTCTGCCATAGGCTAATCTGGAATAATACAGTTGAAGCTGATGAATTTTTTATATCCTTCCATAGATACCAAAGAAGGGTCTGCCCCTAAACTAAAGAGGGTTTTCCATCTCACCTTTAGCATATTAGCTATCTAATACCTTCTTGCTGTGTATTACAGATAAGCAGTCAAACAGTATTTAGCCTACGAATATAGTCAGGTACCATGTCACTGTAAATCTGAATAGCTTCACTAAAATCGGCATAAACTTATTTTAACTCATATTTTCAGTGGACCTAGCCCATCTACCCCCAAAATTTTGGAAAAGTGTGTATCCATTGGCCTCTAACGTTTCACGTTCTTCAGGTAGGCAGTTTCTAAAAACTGGAATAAAGCACTGTAGACTAGAAGGACATTTTTAAAATTGTGATCAACCAACCCAGAAAAGGTAAATGCTTAGTGCCACTGAAGCGGTGGTGAGATTGAATTTGGCCAGACATAACTCTAAATGAGAAAATTCTGAATTCTTTGAATAATGATCAAATCACTGGTCTGCTTTAAACTATGTGGAGTCAAAGTAAGATGTTTCACCTGAAACACGGATCAAAGAGTTTAAGAAAGGATTCATTTCAATTTTGTTCATTTTTGATGTTTTATGAATTTATGGTAGTTCTTCATTTTTACTCTCCAAGGTACAGAGTTCATAACACACTATCCTAAAGTTTTTCCAGATTTCTTTCATTTAAAAGCAAAGGATAACACTATTAAGAACAATATATAAACATACAGTATAATTTTGATGATTTGTTCCACCACTGTGGCATCAGAAGGCAGTCTCTGAATGCATGTAATAGATGTATGTTTGTGTTTATGCATGTGTAGGAGGAAGAATACATGTGCACTAGAGCTTGTGTGTGTTTTTATTAAGAAAGGTCAAAATGGAAAGAATTAAGAGTTGTAACATCTATCTTTATTTCTTTCAATTTCCTGTTGGATTACCTTAACTATCTCTATGTTTTCTCTTCTGTCTCAGTGGGAAAGATAGCTTAGGTAGTCAGCAGTAAGCCAAGGGCATAGTATGATGCTGTACACTTCTCTCTAGGGTGTTCTTTTTAATACGTTGCCACTATCTGTTATGCAAATAAACAATTAAATTGGAAGAACAATGTCATTTCAGTACAGTCCACTGTGTGATGCAAGGGATCGTTGTTTTATCTGCATAAATCTACTCCTTGCTTTTCCCTAAGGTGCACCTCCGATTCCACACTCTTTCCTGGCAGGGCTGTTACTTTGTACTTGAGTTTACTGGTTTATTTACTAAGCAAGTTACGGAGGCTGACAGTACCAGTCAGTGAGATTTTTGTGAAGATAGTAGCTCAAAAGGTGGTTTTCCTGCACCTCTTAGATAGAAACAGCTGAGTGCCGTCCCAAAGAAGTCAATAGGGCTACCTATTGTGATACCTACAAAAATTACACCTCAGGTTTGGCGATAATAAATTCTTTCTTTGGCCAGTGATGGGTTAATAGAATTTTTACGCATCCTTCCCTCTCCCACTATTGTAATTGTGCTTTTTGTTGCTGATTGTCATTTTCCATTTGCAAATAAAGGCAAAATTGTTTTTGATAATATTGCTTTATAGAAAATCTTATTTATTTTTATATATTGGAAACATTATATAACACTAAATCACTATCTAAAAGTTTCCTTAATTTTTAATATAAACTTTCCTGGAAATGGCTATTTTATTTCAATGTGCTTATTTTTCTCCAATTTGCAATCTATTTTTTGTAACATTGAGTCAGCATACCGACACTTCACAGACATTGACATATTTATTTTCATTGTTCAAGATGATTGAACTAATATTAATATTAAACAAACAGAAAAAGTTGACATTAACTGTAAGGTTAGACTTGTTTCCTTTTTGATAACGTTAGGCAGTAATAATGAAATTTTTGTTAACAGATTACAGATAATATTTTCACTAGGGACTGTTAGTATTACTATTACATTTTTAATTACTGAGAACTAGAATTATTGATGGTGAATAATTCACTTAGCTAGAAAATACAACGTCCGAGCCTTGCAAAGCTTATATTCTAGGTGATGTGAACGGTTGCCTTAGAGTTAAGTGTGTGTGTACATCTTTCCCCAACCGTATACAGAAGAGGTGAGACAGCACACATATTATTGTTAGAAATGTTATATCAGTCATTTATTTTTCATCAACTCATTCCATCTGGCCCATCATTTTTTTCTAATTGTTACTTAATTGAATACAAGCAAGCAGTTGCTCCCCTTCTCTTCATCATTTCATTCTGACACGTTTCTATAAATGGGTTTTATCTTGCAAACATAGCAATAACCTTAATTATAAAGGTGAAGATCACCTGAAGGGGAAAAAACAAAAAACTGGAAAATTATTTGTATAATCTTTTCTTCAGGGGAGGATACTTTATTAAATGACAACCAAAGATATTTTAATGAGATCCTCAATCAAGGTGTTTATTAAAAGCCTCATGATAAACAAGCTCATAAACAGCATGAAATGATCACACCTTTAAAATCTGTTCATTCTGCCATGCATGCCCAACACAGAAAAGCTCCCATTAGTCATAATCACTGCTTGAATTAACTTTGTGGATAAGTTTTCTTTTTTTTTTTTTTCCTTTTCCCCCCATTTCTTCACAGAGAGAATGTGCTAATTTCATCAAGGTGCTTAAGGCTTATAATCAAACACACTTGTATGCCTGCGGAACGGGGGCTTTTCATCCCGTGTGCGCCTACATTGAAGTTGGAAGCCATCCTGAGGTAAAATTTCTTAAGAAATATATTTTCTCTTTGAAATTGTTCTTGATGTTTAGCCATGATCTCTTTCTGCCAAAATTACGTTCTCACTGGTTTCTGTTGCTTGTGTGGTGGATCTTGCAGGACCTGCTCCTGAAGCTGGTGCTGACATGCTGCCTGACAAATCATGCAGAATCCATATGTTTCCATACTTCCTCCACCGTCCTTTCCTTCAGAGTCTTAAATAAATATAAATAAGCCCACTCTGGTTTGTGATGTTACATGCGCTTTTCTTTTTTCGGCTCTGGAGAGATAGCAGCTATTGAGAGGGCGTAGCTCGGGCTGGACGTTTGCTCCGAGGCCAACCTTGTCCTCTGGTCTCCTACCAGACAGCGCAGTCTGAGGCAGACGCAGCTTTCTCCTCGCGGGGGGATTCAAATGGAGAGCCATACCTTCAGAAGTCCCACCGCTCAGATGGGTCCCAACACGCTGACAGATTTGCATATGTGGCCTATGTTTTGTTTCCTTAAGCTCAGTGAAAAAATGAATCACTGTTTCTTTCTCCTTTCTCCGTTTTTTTTTTTTAATCTCTAGTTCGCTGATTTTTGCTTAGTGCTGCAGAAAGCGTGTGGGTTTTGCCAGTGATGGTCACAACTAAATAGATAAGCACGGTCTTCTCTGGGTGAAAAAGGATGTCGCTCACTGAAAGCACTGGGACAATGCTGATTTTCCTGGCTGAAATTTTTACTGGAATGCCTCTGTATTCTTGCCACTGATTCCATTTTAATCCGTAGTCTTTCCACAAAAGCCAAATTTTTATTTCAGCATTAAAATGAGTACACAATACAAGTGAGTCCACTTTGCTTTGCTTTCAGTCTGGCTTACCTGAGTACTGCCCATGGACTGTTTCAATTTATCAACCAGACTCTTAATGTGTTTGCAGCAGTCACTTATTTAATTTATAGATATATTTTATTGGTGAATCCAAAACGGTTACTTGTGGCTTCTGTAATCTCTGAAGAGCAGCTATTTCAAGTCACCTTATGATTTTGCAATTCATTTTTCAGATTTCCCTGAAAATAAGACATCATTATTAAATGAATGAGAAATCACTCAGTCATTTAAAAATGAGAATTTCTTCTTGTAAATTAACAGACCTTTTGAGTGTTAACTATATAGTCTGGAAATCATTTTCCTCTATAAAAATATCTTTTGATATCTGAAACGTGAGTCTTCATAATGTTCTAATCATAAGATTTTGAAGGGATAAAGGAGCTTTTTTTTTTGGTAATATTCTTTAATGCTTTATTCCAGAATGCATTCTTGGCAATTAGTGATTGTCTCCTGACCACACACCGTATGTCATTGCTTACTGCATTAAACAGATTCTCTGCTTCCTGAGATCCATTTGGGAATTGGTAGACATATTAATTAACTCTTGTTCTGTAAGATGTGTGTCAATCAATTCTTGGCTCTCTGCCAAGTGAATCTATCTGCAGAGAGATAGCTAGTATGAGGTCATTTACTTTTACATTTGGCTGTTTTATGAGTGTGCTGTAAAACTAACACGCACTTTATCAAGGATTTATAGGAAGGATGTTCAGAGACTAGAGGCCAGATCCAACCTTGGTTTAACATTCTGGGTTTTAAAAACTTCTATCAATGATATGTTTGTCCTTGGAGCTGAAAAAGGATATTTGTATTAGCTTCCTTTTAGCAGTCCATAGCTATCAACGGAATCTAAATCCTTGCTTTCTTGATCATTTGTGCAGTGAGTTTGTTAGTGCCTATGTACCTGAGTCATTCTCATGGATCTTGGATTCAGCTTCACAAACCAGGGCAGTGCTTCACAAACCAGGGCAGTAAGCAGTGCATTTATCTGAACTGCCTCGGACCCTTTTACAGTTTGATTTCCTTTTCATACTTAAACTATGAGTGAAATCATTTTCACCTGCCCTTTCAGTAGCACAAGTTTCTATATCCTCTGCACCATCTTGGATGGTCATGCAGGAGGGTTCTCTCCACCTTCTCAGTCCAGGTGAGCCCGTGCAGAGAGAAGACGGGACAGGCAGGAGGCAGCTGTACCCTCCACTTCTCAGGCTCCAACAAACCTGGTGGTCAGCCAGGGTACCATCCCTTGCAAAAGTGAGAAGCAGTCTAATAAAGGAGCTGATTAAGTGTGCAATGAAAAATACTATCTTCACTGTCTCTCTCAAAGCTGGAGCCTGATTCTTCTTTTCCTGTACATCAACCACCTAGCCAGGAATTTCAAATGTCTGGAAGAGGAGGGAGCTTGATTGACAGTAGCTATTAAAGTTACTAAGAATGGAGGATACAATATTAACCCCTGCCTCCCCACACACTGCATCTGCAAGAGCCAGGTGGTTTATGCTGTCATGTCACACAGCAGCGCTGGACGTGTCAAAAAGCCAGCTGGCTGCTTCCCTGTCATACATGTTTTACACCTCCTGAGCATGCTAAAAAAGGTAAAAAGCATAAATGAGGGCAAATGGTTGATTCTGAGTTAAAAAATTGTTGTCTAGATCATTTCCTGAAGATTCACTTTCCACCACAACGCTTTTAGAAAATTAACTGACTTCTCCATCTGCTTATTTATTTGCAAGTATTTATAGGAGAGAGATAGACATGAATTGATGAAGGGAATAGCCAGGAAATGTACCTACGGTCTAATAAGACTGCTTGTTTATGTGATCTCTAAATGTAACCCAGCAGTCTGAGTACAGAGGAGATGGGAAAATGAGTATGCCTCTAACTGAAGAGGATGGAGAAGTGAAATTTAAAGAAGAGTGGGAAGTGATAGAAAGACACTGGAAGCAATTGAAATGGATTGCAAGAGGCTGGAATATAGCACAAGTTTTACGACTGGGGAGAGGAAATAAATTACTTTGTGTGATAGTCATAAAGTAATGGGAATATGAATTGTTAAATCTGTTGCATATCTCTTCTATATGAAGCAGCATATTACAGCCCCATTCCATCTTGGAAGAAAACCATTTCTAGTGATGAAACTAGGCAGATCTAATTGAGTTTGATGAAGTAAAGTAAAGGAAATAATAATAAAATGGTAAAAGGATATGAACAGCATGCTGTGCATCTGATTAAAAATGATCTGTGCAAAAGTATATAACCTAATATGTTGTGAATTACACCACATTCTAAGGAGTAAAGCAGACTAATCTTTGTTTAAATCCATTCCAGATGTGTAAGTGAATAGTCACAGTATTTAGAGAGAAGACTAAAGTTAATGTTTGAATAGACTTTCTTATAGCACGTAGGTTTGAGAACATATTTAGGGAAGACAAAGAACATATATATGTAGAAAATATTTGAGAAGAACCTAATTTGGATGATCTAAATCATCCACTGGAGAAAATCTATTTCCACCTTGACTGGTAAGGCGAATTGGTCCATACTCAAATAGTATAGTCATACTATGTCTGTACTTTGTGTCTGAAGTTAGGAAAGATGACCTAACATAGACACCTACAACCCACGTTAGGTCTCTACAGTGTAGGCAGCTCATGGCAGTCTCTCCACGTGAAGCAATATAATACAAGAAAGCAATTACTAGATAACACAGGAAAGTAATTAGTAACATTATGCTCTGCTCTCACTGACTTCTGAGGAAACAGGATTGAACGTGTAGGAATGTTACATATCACGGTTGCAAAATCGCATGAGTCAGATCTGTGCTTAAAGGGAACAAATCCAACCGCGGGGAGACACAGAGGCACATAAAACCTACCAGAAAATCACAGCAGGATGCAGAATGCACCTGTCTATGCGTATCCGCGCGGGGGGAAGGAGCACTAGGCACTTTCCCCAGCTCTCCCTTTGGGGTAGTTTGCATGAACCAGCAGGGAACAGTCCTGCTCGGGAAAGAACAGGATTTTCCATTTACTTAACCCTTGCGCACAGGTGGAAGTCTAGCAAATGCCCCGTAGAACCTTTCTTTAACAGTCAGGCATTGCAAGAGCCGCACAAAATTGTTTGCCAGATCCTCAGCAGGAATACATTAGAGTTTCTTCGGCAGAGGTAAATCAATAGACACTATCTGCAGAGCTAGCCCTGCGTCTTTTATTGCCTCCTAATTCCAAATTTCTTGTCATTGTTCGACAGATTAAAGCTCATTTTTAGCTGGATGAACTTAAAAGATCTGGGATCACTTTACTTGCAGGTTGTTTCTCATTCTTAATAAATAAAGAAGCTCTAAATTTAGTTCAGATTTATGATGTACATAAAACATTAAGTTATTGCATATGAAGTTATATAACGCTACCACCTGTAACGTATTTACTTTTTCCGGTCTCTGTGCATTTAAAAAATCTTTGGTTCAGCTCATAAAATTTTACTAAATTATACCTTCCACTCTTTTTGTCCCTTCTGTACTTCGCATTAGAAGAGGTCCAGAGTGCATTTTCTAAGTAATGGACATCCTGTTTTGATACATTTATGCATCTGCCTTTTATATATATATGTATATACACATATACACACACACAATATAAATATAGTGATGAAAGAGCAGTTTTTTCCTGAAAGAATAACTGAAGGAACACACTACTTGATGGACCAGTGCTACCGCTAGTAGAAAAAAACTTGTTGCTTTTCATTATCTAATATAAAATTCAGGGTAAAACACTGACTTCACTCGTAGCAGATGTGGCATAAATTGGCGTAACTTCACTGAAGATGGTGGAGCTGTGTCAGTTTACATCAGTTAAGATTCTGGCCTGTGGTTTTTAAGTGAAACATTTGAGCAAATGATTTTTTAAATTAAGACTCACCTCAGGCTAATTTGCTTTCCATCTGATTAATGATAGTTTTATATGGCATTTATGTGCTTGCCAAATATTAAAAAAAGGAAATCTACTCTAACCAATATAAAGAAAAATGATACTGTTAAAGGATGATTCTTGTCTGGGATATAACAATTCTAATCATAGTTAGAATTTCTCTAATCACAGAGAAATGCCTATAAAGGAAGGTCTAGTTTGTAGATCTATAGCAGCCAATTTCTGTTCAGAGATGCTTTAATCTTCCAAACCAATAGCTCTCATGTTACAGTAAAATAAGACTGTATGTAAGTCTTTAGGTAAGCATGCAGTGTAAGTACATCTTAAGAGCACCACTTTCGTTAGCCCTAGCTGCTTTTGCCACCATCTCTCAGATGTTTCCAGGCCTTCGTCTTTTTTTGTAAAAAGTAGGACAATGAGTTCTGCTATACTGGGAATCTCCTGGCTACTGGGAAGCTTTGCGGCGGTTGAGTTTCATATCTGTGGAGGATGGCGGGGAGCAGAGTAGTCACCCTGAGGCATAGCTCTGTTACAGGGTCAGTGGCCAAAACTGCAAAATCGCGAAGAAAGTTACTGAATCCTCTGGAGGCTGCTGGATCTGCAAACTGTCACTTCTGGTGTTCCGCATTACATGGATTTCCCGTCCGTTTGGCTACCTTGTGCGAAAACTCTCTGCATAAAATCAGGCTTTTCACACATGTACAATTTACCTCCACTTGTCAAAAAGAATAAATCTTGGCACAGTTAGAACCTTCCTAGCATTTTGGAAGTATAGCGTTTTATACACAGTTATATGTAGCTATATATAGTATAGACTTTTTTTTTTCCAAGTCATAACTCATTATGTCATTGGTTGGGAATGGGTGTGCTGAGGGAAGTTTCCAATGACCCAAAGGCAGTATTTACCAGAGGAGCATAGGAGCAGGAGAGGAAGCATGACAGCCTTTCGCCGTAAGACTACCTCAGTGAGCCATTTGTTCTGGTAACATCTGAAAAACATTTCAGTAAGGAAATTAGGATGCACTGTTGGAAGCTCTACATATTTTTAAGCAACATCATGCAGTAGCATGCATTTCCTGCAAGCCTCGTGCTACGTCCCAAATGGCACCTCTTGTTACATGGCATTATCTTGTGATAAAGTTACGGAAGTAGAAGGTCATTAAAAAGCAGGTAATTTGATTCCCATTTAAAAGACTTTTTGAAAAACTCCATAAACCCCTTTGTAAACAAATATGAATCAGGTTCATAGTTGAATCCCATTATATATGAAGGCCTGTCTTTGAATATATTGCAGATCTCCTTTTACTTTAGCTGTATCTTGAACAATTTTATTTGCTAACAAAGAAGTTAAACTAGGTATCCTCAATTTTTTCAAAACTCTGCCCTGTCATGTGAACCAAAAGATAATTCCAATAAAAATTTATTTCCAGAGTTGATCCTTTTAAAGTAGGACTATTAGGCTTTATGTGATAATTTAGCTGTCGGAATAGTTTAATTTATGAGGTAAACTTTTCTTAATGGAATCCCACACATGGCAGCAATGGCTGACGTCTTTGCTACTCCTCACTGCTGTGAAAGTCTACACAGCTGCTACAGACATATTATCCACCGAAAAGTGAGATACTGAAGAGAGAAATTTTTTGTAAGGCAAGTATCCTATTTTTAGCAAGATAGGAACTGATTTCTTAACACAAACAGTGCTAACAGTGATTGTTTACTCAATTCTTGATGTAAAACACACAGTTAAAAGTATAATCATTTAAATTTGCAGCTAGTGTTCCTTTTTCTGAGGTATTCAATTAAGAAGAAAGCCTATGACGCTGAACGTTTGAGGACTAGGTGATCCATGTGGTCTTCAGTTTACCAGTGTAAAGGTACATTTGTAAGAACAGGGCTATTCCAAACCACATAAGTGCAAAGGATCTGACTCAATATCTTAAAATTCAGATGTGGTACAGATACTCTTTTTGGGGGGAAAGTATTTAGCAAAGGGGTCGTGCTTTAACCATTAACAGGAAATGTGAACGTCTTAGGTTTTCAGCTGTCAGGTAATGCATTCAGTTCTGCCCTTGCATATTTCATAATTATACCTAAGTAATTTGGAATCTATTTATGTCTAAAGTGACAGAAAGTCAGTAATTATGTCTGAGGTTCACTTTGAGATTTACAAGTTGAACATTTACATGCAGGAAATGGAATCAAGTTTTAAACTATCACAAGTCAAAACAGCGCAGTTGGCTATTTTATTTCTTCACCTTTATTCCTCAGTCTAGTGATTTAATTGGCTTAGGCAAAAGGGAAGCACAATTCTTTAGTTAGTAATACCAAGAAGAGGTCTAAGATATGATGAGAAGCAGAGCAAAGAAGTGGAATTTACAACTGCAAGGGCCATTTGTTGCACAGCAGAAACCACTAATGTATCCATTATTATTATTCAGTTCAGCTATTCAGCAAATAACTTTTGTTTAGGACTTGATAAATATATCCAAATTGCAATGGCAGACCTCCCAGTTTATTCTTAAGAGTGAAAAAAAAAAAAAAATCAACTCCAGAACCATCCTACCGTATACATATGTTTTAAAGAAAATTTAAATGAAAGTCACTCTGCAGGTGGCGTTCCATTGTTCTGCAGCTTGGCTTTAGTTGAAAACTTTTCTGAGATGAAAAAGAACTAATAAGAATATGGTCTGTAGAAAGTGTCAGTGTTTCCGTGAATCTGGTCCGGTCACCAGAGAGATACAATGACACAAAATGAACCTCCAAAATGTAGGAGAAAGATCCTACATATTCTCCTCCACTGGGGGAATTAAAAAAAAAAAATCTAATACAAAGTAATTATTAACAATAAAAATTTTCAGATTTTCTCAGTGCAAAAAGTCTCTAGTATGAATGACAGTGTCAAATTTGAACCCACTGCCTCCTAATGAGTGGAATCTATGCGCTAGCACGCTTTCACCAAGATAACTGAGAACACCATTGTTCCTTGAATGTACATTACTTTTGGCCTTCTGTTGCTGAGAAATGCCTGTTGATTACAGTGGGGAACTGTATACAGTAGGCCACAGCTGAATGACTTTCATGAATGAGAAACTAAAGCCAGTCGGCATATTCATTAGGTTCAAAGAAATAAGCCTCAGAACTGTGGGAAAACTTTTGTTTATGCTGCTAGAGGGGAGAAAAAAAAAAAAGAGTTGTGATAGAAAGAGACCTCCATGGAAGTGAATTCATGGCGAGGAGCGTGCACATGCACACACGCAGAACCACTGAGCAAATTTTCACTTATATCACATATTATGCCATACTTTGTGAACACATGCCTTAAAAGCATATCACAGAAAGGCTGAGTCTCTTAGAATATGTTCAGATAATACGTGATTCAAGTTAAAAGACATCTCTTAAGATCTGCCTCTAATTTTCCTTTGCATGTGTGCTGTTTTTTTCCTAGTAACAGTTATCTTCAGTGGAGTTCTCTATGAGTTATACCAATGTATAGTTCACTCTTCCTTTGTATTGTCAGAGAAAAAGCATGAGTTTCTAGCATTGCTTGAGTGATGAGTCAGAGTTTTGGGTTTGCTTTAGGAAAATTAATTCTTATGATCGTTACCACTGGGGCTGAGAATACATCCAGTGTTTGCATTCGGACAAAGATTATTTCTTCTATCCATTAAAGAATGTTAAGATAAATTATTTATTTCCAGAATACAGATATTCACTTTGACAACATGATTACTTAATGTTATCATAAGATAACAGCGTTTTGTTAAATCATTACAAATTTAGGTTATATTTTTTAAGAGAGATGGTGTTCATATGAAGGTACTGTTTTCAGAGTGGGAATACCAAGTTCATTCATCAACAGAGTCTACAATGTTTGTAGTAGCACAAAAGTTGAGCGTTCTCCTCATGTTAGAGTAACAACTGAAAATATTAACCCAACTTTGCAGTCATGCAGCACATGCAAAATTTCAGCCACACATCTCCAGAAACAAAAGACAAGTATATCTGAATCCTTTGATCTCTTAGACCAACATGAGGGAGAAAAAAAATAACAAGCCACCATCTGTTGGAAAACCAATTTAATAAAAGCAATGGCAAATCAGCATATAGGATACACTGACTTAACTAAGGAAATGACTTATAAATAGAATAATTTCTTGATTTAGAGGTACAGGGGGAAGCAAAACTGTAAGAAGGAGTTACCTAGCACAGATTTGAATAGGCCAGCACCAAAGCATCATTATTCTGAGTCAGACACATGTCACAAAGCTCCAGTTGACAGGGGCTGGCCACTTGAAGAAGAATCGAGTTTTAAGTGTGATTTCTGCAGCTGAAGGAAGTGACTGTATTGTGTTTGTAGCTCAGTACAAACATCTTGTCAGATAGGCTTTAAACAATCAGGGTCACAAAGCAGCAAGTTTCAGCTGTGGGTGATGTTCCACATATAGGCCGTGGAGCGGTGAAACGTAGAGCAGCAGACGAAGCAGAGCTTATGTTAAATGTTCAGACGTGAGGACCTAATCAAGAGCCTATTGACGTTAATGAACTCCGCTGGAGTTTGTCTGAAACTCTATGAGAGCTGATGTCTTAGAGAAGTGCTTTTCCAGCCTGATTTCCAAATGTAATAGGCATATCTAACACTGAGAAGTGACATGCCCAGCCATCTTTAAACAGTGAGTCATAAAACCTTGTCTATTTTCACATTTGTAGACTCAACATAAAATTTATCCTTTCTGCGTGAACTTAGCGGTACGTAGCCATGGCCCATGGCGATTGTCCTGTGGTTAGTCCCATGAAGGGACCCTGGAGGTTTGTAAAGCAGTTGTGCAAGTTATTCAGTGGAGAGAGAGGCCCATGACTTAGCCTCTGCCTAAAATCTCCCTTCTCCTGAGGCTGGTTCTGGCTGCCAGAATCCTGAATTCCCAGAAAAGGAGCCTTTCCGCAAAGGAAAGATGAGAACACTCATGGATTTAAGAGCAAACTTTTAAACATCGTCAAGAAAAAAAAAATAAGTGACTTTCCACAGCGGGAAGTCTCCTTGGTGTGTTTCCAAGCTCCTTATGCATCTCTTTCTTTCATCAACAGCTGCATTTGGCATGACAAAACTGGCTTCTCCATAGTGATTAAATCTTATTTCGCCTTTGATAAAAATCAGAGCAACTGCAGGTGAAGCTACCGTTTCATTGAGTAAATAGCAGTATATAGGTATTTCCAGTGGTTGCCTGGTGGAACAGTAAATAATTGTTCTTCTCTTAGTATCTTGACCATCCTCACTTTTATGTACAGACTCATATTTATGTGAAAACGCTTTCATAATACTTTCCAGATGCGTTCTTGCCTTTACAAAGTTTTGAAACTGAATTTCTTCTCTGCCCCATGTTATACAAAGAATGCATTGAATTTGTTACTATCTAAATATGTTCAGATCATAAAATACCACTGTTCAGTTCAGTAGGAAAATAATGCTAAAGGTAGATACTTTGATTAATGGTTAATATTTTACTTCATAAGAAGATGAGAATAGACCAAACTCTGTAAAATAATGAATGTGAATTAATCCCATATATGCCATACATAAGCAGAAGATAGCTGCAGGAGGAATGATCTCTACAAAACAAGAGCAGATATAGTTTAATCATTGTATCACTTTATAACTTGCTAAATACCTTTACAAAGAATAAAGAAAATGCTTTTTATCAGCATAGAACATTTCATCTTTTTGCATCACATGTTTTGCTGGCACAAGATGACACGGATTGATTAACGATGAGGTATTTCAAGATCTTAAAAGTCTGATAGGAAAGAAAAATCCTTCACTCTTCTTTAAACAATACTTTTATATTAATGTGAAACCTAGTTCAGCACTGTACACTTGATTGCTGCAAGAGTACCTGTCAGCAGGAAGGGAATCCAGTCTTAGGGAGGGGTCAGGGCTTAGACAGGGAGTGTGTTTTGTGCAAGGAAGGAACAGGGGACTGTGCATGAAATTATCTAAAAATAATAGACATGCAAGCAGTACATAGACATATGCTGCATCTTCCTTATACACTAGTCTGTCTTTTTTGCCATGAGGAGTTAATCAATTTATCGCTGAGAGACTGTGGGAGATTAGGAATAGTACTGATAACAGGCAGTTTTAAGTATTCGTGCTGGTCCAGTATACCTTCTGGTTTCCACAGGTCTGTCTGAATCAGCTATATACTTTGTCAACAGTACACTCTAGCTCTGGTAAAACATTTGATTTTGAAGCAGGCTGAAACAATATTGCTTGTGTGATGCTAGAAATGAGACTAAATGATCACAGTAACCTTTCTGTCCTAAAAATCTAAGAATAAAATCACCTAAAGTCAGTGCAAAAGAAATCATATACTCTTCCATTCATTTTAAGTTCTAACTTCCATAGTTTGTAATAACTTATTTCTGTTTGTGCACTCAGTAAGTCTGCTTGGAAATGTGTTGGCTCCTCTTTGAGCTCTTGGACATAAGCTAGGCAGAATCTCTGTATCTTCACTCAAATACCGCTCCTGCGAGGGAAATGCACTGTGCCCTTCTGTTCCTTCCTTCACCTCTCCCTCATTTATATAAGACAAATAATTTAGTGGCTGTGACCTAACTCAGATGAAATACGTGCCTCTGACTCTTTCGTGCCTCTGTGGACTTTGAGTAAATTAGTTATTTCCTAAGTAACTTATTTCACTGGAAAAGGGTGACTGACTTTCCACCATTATTTGGCAATCCAAGGAAATACAAGCTAATATCTACTTTTTTTTTTTTTTCCGTCCTTTTCAGCTTCTGTATTATTTACCATATACAATTCACATTAAGTATTTTTATTGATTCCCGGGAGGAAACTTTGTGAGTTCTTTTAAAGTGTTTTTTCTTTAACTCAACTGGTCAAAAAAAGAATATGAAAAACATACTGGATGAAAAATCAGTCATCATGGGAAAACTTAGATAAAAAGAGGTATTGTACAAAATGAATAAATATATCATGATGAATTCATGCCTATTAGCATTGGCAGTGACTTGCTATGTCATCTAATCTGTTCTAATTTCTATACATCTGCAGTCAATGATCTACAAGTCTGGACTGTCTTCTCACCTGTACTGATATAAATCACAATTAGCGATTCTTGCAATGCAGCATTAATTTACATTTTAATTCTTTCTTTTTCAAATATTGCATGACTAATCATAGTTATAAACATTGTCCAGCCCTGAGCAACTCTCTTCCTATTTAGTGTATTCATCAAACAGTCCCAGAAGAGCTGTCATATAACTTTCCTCTTGTATGATTACATATATTTCAGTTAAGAAATACCACCTGATTTATGAAAATCTGTGGATTCCTTTGAGTTGCAACATGGTCACACTAGGGAAGATATGTTAATAGATGTTCACAAGTACATAATCCGATGAGAACACAATACTCTCCATTAATGAAATATGATCCATAATGAATCTTGCATGGGAGTGCTAATAACTACCTTTAGGTTAAAGTGCTCAGATGTCGCAGTCTAACAATATCTGTCTTAGATGTGTATCATTACAGTAAAGTAATTAAAGGTTACTTAGCTGTTAAATGGTTACCTTGGAGGAATCCTTCAATAATGTGGCTTCAAACATGCCTTCACAATGTAATGAATTAAAGAAATTAAATATCAGCCTTACAGTAATCTATTTTAGGTGCAGAATATCTGGCATATAAATATATAATATGATGGGTGGCAGAAAGCTGAGGAGTTGAGAATATGCCCTGTTGGTTTCATATGTAAAACAGTGCTGATCACTTTTATATGTAAAATTCTGTTTGTGCTATTGAGTTAAAATGAACAGTGACAAAATTGCTGAAGAGAAATGGAGTATCAGAATTAGCAGGGTCCGGTTCCATGTGCTCCTGGAGTGCAAAGCTCAAGTAACGCAGCTCAGTATGAGGCAAGTATACACATTCACTGGATCCTTTTCACACCCCTGCGCTACATGGCATTAAAAGCCTGTTAATTAGTGGCTACGGTTTTGCTAACAGCTCTATCTGACTCATCAGAAAGATGCTTTCAGGGATTACTGGCTTGTTGTCTTCTTCTGAACTTCTGAACTGTATTGCTAAGTATAAACCATACCAGAAAAGCATAAACCATATCAGAAAAGGTAAGGAATCGGCTTGATCTGGGTATAAACTTTTCTCATCACCCATTTAAGTGGGAATGTGACGTGTGTGACGCCACTGACTGAGCGGAGCACTGCAACAATGAGAGAAACATATTTTTCCTCATATTTTCTACACTGAATTGAAAGCTGATTTCACAGATTTTGACTTCAAAAATTGTTTCCTACTATTATACAAACCAATAGTGACACATACACAGTATATTTCACTCTTCTCTTTGTTTAAACAGAAACAATCTAGTAAGTAAAAAGATGATTCATCTGAACACTTTTCCTACGTACCTTAGAAGATGTGAAGTTCAGATCTCTGCTGTCCTCCTGAGACATTGGCCCTGCTCCAGGCAATGAGATTATTCACATACCTAGAGTTTTACCCTTATTTAAATGTTTTGCCTGATCATGTCTTTTGACAAACCAGAAGGGGAAAAAAAAGGTGCTGCAAAAAGCTCTCTTCACAGCGAGGCTAGGAAAGCATTGGCAGGAGAAAAGGAAAGATGAAGAATTCTTAACAGGAATCAGGTTTTTCCGCGCCATGATGCATGCTTTGTGCCAGTGACATAATTAGCAGTGGTGGCACCGTCTTATCTGTGATATGCAAAGCTGCTGCACATTTCACTTGAGGATGACACTGATATTACAGATTCGTCTCCAGTCCTCGGGCTTCTGCTGAGGCCCACTGCTTTGAGCTTAATTGGTTTTACTCTCTGCAATTCAGATTTCTTGAAAGATGAAGCTTCAGTCATTGTTCTGAGAAAATGATCCCACGCCCTGGGTCAAAAAAATCTCCAGATAAGCTAAAATAGCAATGATGGAGCTATCTGTCCAGGGAATAGTCTTTAGATGCCCTTTAAAGACCTTCTACACGCATAAGGTCCAATGCTCCCAAGTTTCAACTTATGTGGAACAGAACACAAGCGGTTAAAAGTGAATTCAACATCTTATACTCCAAGCCTCCAAAGTTATCATATGTAAGTGTAAAAAGGGACTTAATACCATGATTTCCAAAGAGTTAGCCAGCTTTATGTAGTTGCATCTTCTCAGATAATTAGATTTTTCTTTCTTCTTGGGCACAAAATATATACGTGCAGATTGTTCAAGTCTGATTCCTGACATGTAAACCGCTCTTGAGGGAGATTAGAAAAGACATTCAAATAGAGGAAGATTCTCTTCCTCTGAGGGATGTTTGTTTTTTTTTTTTTGCCCTGAGGTATTTTTTTTTTTAATTAGGGGCCAGTAAATGTGCAAACAGAAAAACAAATAGCATCGATTGCCTTTTCAAAGCAGTAACTCTCTAATCATTTTATTCTATACTTCCACATTGTTTGCAGTATGGAACAAGCAGTAAACCTGATAGTGTTTTACCTTTTGTATAAATCAAAATTACTCTCTGTAGCTAACATTTATTTACAAGCTTGCAAAGGTTTCATAAGGGGTATAACTGCGACTACAATACAAATCATGTGTCAAACAACAAAAAACTGCAAAACAATAATGCTATTGTTTTTTCCCTTGTCTTGATCCAAGTTTCATTTTCTGTTTAGCTAAGCATCAGTGATTGTGAAGATGATAAATCAACAATAATCATGTTGGCATAGTCAATTTAATTATAGCTGGTTGAGGTGCTTAACTTCAGTTATTTGAATAAAAATTTATTTTATTCTGTTTTAAGAAAAAAAATCTGTTTATGCAGTTCACCTTTTAACAGAGTCAGGGATCTGGTTTCAATACTCAGATGTGTCTCTTTTTTTAAATTAAGTAGACAAAGTAACAGTCTTCATCCGAGTAGCAGTCTTCATCAGACTACTACTTGCATACCTGGGGTCTCTTGCTGGAGCACTTACTGGAGAACAAATCCCTTGAAGTTAGTAGCAGCTTAATCTGGATAATGAATTGAGGTTCCTAACTAAAAAACATTGAAACTCGTACTAAATTGAAACTCGCACTGAATTTAGGAAATAGAAAGAATGGGCATCATTTAACATGGAAAAAGGCTATGGAGATCCCTCAAATAGGCGTCATATAATAATAAATGACGTAGACACAAGTACAAGCTTTATGTATTCTCTAGAACATTGGTGGGGATTAGAAAACAGTAATGGAGAAAGTTGACTTTGTTTAACCTCAATCAAGACAGGGAGCAAAAAAAGGAAAGTCTGAGCAAGGCACAGAGAGTTCTGATCATGGAAGAACAATCCGCCTGACTTAAGCCTTGTCCGCAAACAAACTCGTGAATGTCTAGCTAAGGTGGTGCAAATCCCTGCAGGACCACTCTCGGTTCAGCTAAACTATTATTTCAGATCTGCTTTTTGATGCCTGAAAGTAGCTGCAAATAAGCTGCTCTTAAACTCAGCTCAGTGTCAGTGCATCTGTTTACGGGAATCTCATGGCATTCAGACACAGGGATACCACAGTGCAGATTAGTGCTGGGACTCCAAAGGCTGTGTCGCCTTTCCCAGGATTTTGCAGGAAGGTAAACTGGAATGTGACCCCTTTCTGCTCGTCGTTCCTAGGTTTGTGATTTTTGGCTTTTATTTCTTTGTGCAAGCATGTCTTGATGCAGACTTTGAAAAGCCGTGACCCGCTATAAAAAGGATTACCTTGAAGGGAGATAATAAGAATACAGAATAAAAAATGGTGAATACAGAAATGCTAAATCTCTCTGTACAAAGATTATAGCATAATAAATTCGTTAACTCAAGGTACTTTCCTGACATTATAAAAACAGTGACATATCAGAATCACAAATTAAAACCCTTAAAGAGAGGGCTAAAAGAAAATAAAGCAAAATATGTGGGTTTTTTTGGAGAAGGATGATACAGAGTCCCTTGAAAAATGTGATTTATTTTAGCTAACATTGCAGAAACTAGTTTAGATAACACTTAATGACTTAGATATTATTTTTACAATCAGTATATTTCATGAGGTACTAAAGATAATAAATAAGGAAGTACTTTAAAACAAATAACAGAAGACAGAAAGCCTGGAGATTATAAAAAGTCTGACATCTTAGTCATACGAAGCACTACTTACTCTCATGATCGACGTTAGTCATCTGAGTAAGAGGAATCAAAGCTTGGTCCGAAATGATTCATCTGATGGAAAAAAATAAAAAGGAGGACAGATTTTATTTTTTTAGCTATACCTACAATATCTTTCTTATGTGGTTAGCTGGGTAAGTAGTATTATCAGAAGTAATTCTAGTCTTAACTCTTACAAAAAATCCTGAACAGATAAAGGTAATATCGTTTGGGACTAACAAAAAATCTAAATTACTGTAAGAGTTAAACTAGAGTAAAAGAGATTGTGTCTTTTTCATTGGTGGTGCTCCATTTTTCACTGGCTTTTGATTTTGATATACTTAACATACATACTCTCAAGTTTAGTGCAGCACCGTCTGGGATTATTTTAATATAAGCAATAAATATTTATTTGTTATATAAATATACTTAGCAATACATTGTGTTTGAAAAATAAGAGTATTTCTTTCAGTAATCAAATACCATAAATGGATAGTTCAAGCTCCCCTGCCAACTTTTTTCTCCTATTCCTCGATAAAGTCTGGAAATTTGGCATTTCTTCTTCTAAATCACTTAGAATCCTCCAGGCTGACAAGACTGAGGCGCGATACAAAGAAGAGAGTAAGCAAGTCTTAGAAAACTGCAACAAAAGTTAACCCAGATTAATTTCAAAAAGTGATGTTGTAGTAAAGACCGGTATATTAAGAAGGAAAGTACAGATTGAATGTGAGGGTTAGTCCCTTACTGAAAGCAGAAGGATTTTAAATATATGAGCCTCTTGATAAAAAGTGAGATGAGGAGATCCACAAAAAGAAACATAAATAGCTACCAATATCTTTATAGAGATGAAGAAATGAATCTAAATGTTAAATTTTGTTGCAATATTAGCTACATATTCAAATAGCTTTCATTACAAAGAGGTTGTGATGTTTTTTCAGGAAGCTTCAGTGAATGACAGGAGATGAAGGGAAAGAATATATAAGCCCCACGTTTGTTTTTAAAGTTATTTTTAAAGCCGAATCTCTCATGTCTCCACTGTGATCACTGGCCAGTTTTTGACTTCTGTGGGGACACAAGGACATAGAGGCTTTATGTGCCAGTCAAACTAATATAGCCATTGATCACATATCTGTTTAAGTGCGTGCTAAAGTGCTGTTATGAACAGCAGTCTCAGGTCCCTATTCAGAAGGAACTTAAGCAAATGCTTTCGTTGTTTTCTGGGGGATCACTCACACAAAAAAGGCAATACCAGCACTAGACCAAATCTGAAGTCTCTCCAGTGAGTTGCATTAGATGCTTCAAAAAGATGAGCTGTGTTTCAGTCACAGCTCTCCATAGGCAGCATCGCTGGCAGGGGAACGGGAGACAGAGTTTGTGTTACTTGTAGTGCCAGGGAGCAGCAGGTCATCAAATGCAGAAAGAAGGGCAACCGGAAAGATGAATAGATGGCTTTAGCAAAATATTGGAGGGATGTGAGATTTTCACTCTTCTGTTCTCTCCTGGTGTTATCTAATCTACTCCCTTAAAAGTTAATTGCAGCCTCGTTTCAGAGGGTGGAAGTTATTTTACTGATCTAAAGCACTTGAAGCACAGTCAGCTAGTATAGCTATCTAGCTTTATACCTTAACAATTGCGAGAAATATGTACCTTCAGAAATAGCGTTTATCTTTCACACCTATCCTAATACCTGGAACACTCATGATCTTGAAATAAATAAAAAAGAGAATAATAAAATGAGGCAGGAACTCAGAAGCAATACATTTCAGAAAAGTTCCTGCGTATTGATTTATTTACTTTTCTCTGAAGTAGAAAGAATAAAATTAAACTAATTGAATCCAAGAAGGGAACTGAGGAAGTAGCATGAAATTTCAGATACAATTTAATTCTACAAGAATTGAGGCAAATTATTATTATCCAGCTAAAAACAATCCCCACCAGCCTTCAGAAAAGCACAGACTTAGGCACTGCCATCGAACATACACAGATATTAATGCTCAGGCTCACATCCCTGAAACGTAACTGTACACCAAAATATATCTTTAAGAATTATTTGGTGTTCTTCCTCAGATATTGCCACCTAAGACAGCAGACCACACGCACCCGCTGAAACTTATTTCTGTATATGGATGCATATAGTATGGTTACACTGAGCGTAAACGGTTAAAGACTAATGTGATGTTAAGGCAGAGGTGTAGAAGGATAGGAATGCAGCAAAAATAATCATCAGGATATTGTAAGGTAGAACAAGTCTGTTTCTTTTGCATTGTGCTATTTTCACTTCATTTTTGGTTTGTAAGTAAGTTACCCTCCCTAATTTTCTGACAGGGGTCTTCTATTGTCCTTTAGCTTTTCTATGTAGAGCCCTACCTCATCATGGTGCAATTTGTAATTAATGGAGTTATAACTTCTTAAACTAGTTGAGAAGATTAACAGTGCAGGATTTAAGACCTGTGATCAACATTTGGTGAAACAACTTGAAATGAACGACAGTTAAGATAGAAAGAGGCTTCTGAATACCAAAAGACAAAATCCAGACAGCAGGAAAATAAGGCTGAACCGTTCTATCTGAAGCCATTTCACAAAAAGAAGAGGAAATGTATGACATATGGTATCAAGTAAGGCACTTGAAGTGGAGTCTAAAAATGTTAAAAAAGACAGCTGTAAGTTTGCATGATTAAAAGGGGAAATGAAGGATATTATGATATATCAAGAAAGCAAGGAAGAGTTATGAAACCAGAAGCGGACTTGCTGGATGTTTGTTTGCTTTTCTTATCTACTGGTTTCTAATGTTTTTATTCAATTTATCTTCAAATTCAACCTCCAACTCTATCTTCCGTTCTGTTTCTCCCAGTGACATCAATGTTGGCTATTAGCGCAAAAACAGGGTGGATCTTTGAGCCTTGAAACAAAATCAAAGAACAATTTAGGGAAAGAGATAATTATGTATCAGCTCTTCTTCCCTCCAATATGTTTAAACAGATTAGATTATTTTAATAAAATGTTGGATGTGATGGGAACTTTTAAAACAACATTGTTATGTGAATCTCCACTGATTATATTTGAATCATAAAAGTCGGTACTTAAATCCTTACCCCTCTCTATCAAATTATGTAATATACGTTATCTGATCTTTATTCTATGTAGGGACCTACCTCATCTTCATTCTAAGCTAACAGACTTATTTCTTCTTAGTTTTTTTCCTGCGTGATTGTTTAGCTATTCAATATGAAGTTGTTTTAGAGGAGCATATTACATATATTACAGTAATATATTGTATTACTATATATTAGAGATGCTGGAAATCTGCAAAGTTTTTTTTGCTTCTGCTGCTTGTTCTTGTAAAATCTAGCGGGGTAAAAAATAAGTGGATGCTTGCATGTGACGATTCCTTTGTATTTTGGAACTCAATTGAGATATTTCTTGGGAAACTAAAGGCTAACAGGGCACAGACTGATGCACTTTCCACATCACAAGTGATGCCTACCAGGTTTATCTGTCTGGCACAGTGTGGGCAGCAGTGCATGGGCTGAGCAAGCAAAGTTGCCACTAGCTTTACTAGGATTTGAGACAGGGCGATATACTTCATGGCACTCAGGCTCAGGAACGAGAACGTAAGCTTGTTGCTTTGGCATAGATTCCTTGGCTAAACTGCCTGATTTCCCTCTGCCTCATTTCATAAGAACAGTCAAATCTGTCCCCAAAAAAAAGGCCCATTTGTCCCAGGGTCTTGGTTCTCACAGGGCCAAGAATGGATGCTGGGGAGAGAATAAGGCAAGCGCGCAGCGATGCCTGGTGATACAGTTTCCAAGCCTCAAGCGCTTGTCGTTCAGGGATTTCCTGAACCAGGGGAGGAATCTCTGTGTTTAATACTTTTTGATGACTTGCTCTTTGATGAATTAGTACAGGCATTTCTTGAACTCGTATATCTGTTAAGTATTCACGACATCCCGTGTCCCACAAATTGTAACGTGCAAGAAATACTTTTTTGTTCATTTATTTTAAACCTACCGTTTAAAACCAACTAGTTGCATTTGATGTTCCCCGTTGTTTTAGAAAACTGAGAACAGTTTTCTCTTCTTCATACCTTTTTCAACCTGCTATATACTTTTAAAGTTAGAGGACTGTAGTTTTATGCAGTATTAAAAATGTGGGCATGCCAAGGCTTTATAAAGTGGCATAATGATACTGTAGGTTTTGTTTTTGCTTAAAAATCCTAACTTAATTTACTTTTTTGACTGCTACTAAGCATTGAACTCTTATAAAAAAGATTTAAAAAGTTATAGCACCTTTAAGATCTTGTTCTTGAGGTATAAAGTGAGATACCGTAGTGGTGTTTGCAGAATTGCTCTCTGTGGAAAGTTGTAGAAGGAAACAGTGAACTCAGCTTTACATAAAGTGCCTCAACATCCTCAAAGTGAATACACTGAAAAATTAAGCATAAGTCGTTTTAGTTTATTCTAGCTGCCTTGAGTCACTAATCTGAGTTTTTATCTCCAATACTGATAAATAAAATATTTTCAGACAGAAATGTAGTTTTAAAATTCCTATTTCTTTAATCTCTTCCAAAAGTGATGTTTCTTCTGGTCTTTTCAGGCCTTAGTCAGAGGCCACTGAAATATGAGAAGAGACTGCCATAGGCTGACTGGGCTTTGGAGCAGATGCTTAGTCATTGCTGTGAGAATAAAATGCCAATCCTGCAATTTGACTTCCCTGCTACTGCTAACACCTTCTGAAACGGAAAGACAGCTGGGCTATTATATTTCAGATTCCATTTGTAAGTGTTAATTTTAATGCCTGCATACATTTAAGAACAAAAAAAAAAAAAAGAAGAAGAAGAAAAAACAGGAAGGGGCAAGATATATTTCATTTGCACAATTGCTCTATCTTTGCTGCTCCTAACCTGCAGTATAGGAGTAGCAGGCCTTGCTAGCCCTTGCAAGGTTTTGCTTACGAGGAAATTTCAGCATCTTTGCAGAAGTTTGGTCACTTCCAGACCACACTTACTAAGTTCTTCCCTTTCCTAGAAGAGACTTATGCTTCGGCAGGAACCAATTAGAGTCGACAGTGTTTCAGAAACTTGTCTTCTGTTTCTAACTGGTGTGATATCAGTGTTCAAATCTTAGGAAAACAAAGCTCCAGCTATAAAGAAAAGATAACGTCAGCAGAGTTCAGAAGGTGCCTCAAACAGCACAAACACCTTCTCCTGCTGAAATGTTTATGTCCAAGGTGACAGAAAGCTGAGCAGCATTATCTCGCAGATGGTCCGAGCAGATTTTAATAAATAAAGGCATGTGTTTTTTCCCTACCAGTTAGGATCAAATTCTCTGGATCCAGGACGAGCTTACAGTAAGTAAGCATTCCAGTTATAAAACTAAGAAAAGATGGATTAGAAACAACCTAGTGCCTTAAAATTGGCATTTATAATGTGTATATGCAAATGACAAGTGGATTTTTCTGATGTTTGTCCTGCTTGATCACCTCCAAGGCTGAATTTTTCCTTTAGTTGTATTTGCTTTCACTGGGGTTGTACAAGTGTTTTTGAAGTCGCAGTTGAGAACTGAGCTCATTGTCTAAATGGGCTTTTGCTTATGGATAACAAATTCAGAGGACAATTTGGCACAGCAGGTGAGAGGATTAATATTTCAGGTCTTACTATTTTTATTTGTGTTTGTGTGTGTTTGTGTGTAATTATACATTTCAAGGATCAACAGCTAAGTGAGGTTAAACATTTATCTGCATAAATGCAAATTAAGCTTGCATTTTTCAGTCAGATATTTGAAAACAAGTAATCAGTACAGCTTAAGAATACACATGCTTTTTCTTCTCGGTGTTTATTGCCGTTACTTTAACGATGACAAAAAGCAGAAGGGTGCTGGTATGGATGCAAGTTTAGGAGTCACGTATTATCAGTTCAAACCTTTTAAATTGATGGTGATGGAGAACAACTGGTTTAATGCACGGTCATCTGGAAGCCTCTGCTGTGACCCCCACGAAACATGTAAGCATGGCAAGGGATATGAGAAGGATTCCTCCGCCGTTCATTGAACTCGAGAGGAATCTTTCTTGGACTTCTGTGGGCTTCACAATGAGTCTCTAAAACACACAGCAAGACCCGAAAAGATTCGCAGGAAGAGAAAGGTGCCCAGGATCATACCACACTGGGGCTGGCACTCGACCGCCTTTGCACTCCGTAGGGTTTGTCCTTGACGCCTCTGAGCACAAGGCTGAGCCCTGCCTAACCCGATCCAGACCCCAAGCGGTCCGCACCGTGGGTGAGGAAGCACGAAGTAACCCACATGGCATCTTTCCTTCGCAGAAAAGTGCCATGTAATGTAATCATTTAGATTCTATTACGACGAGCCCACAGAAAGTTATTCCAGAAAACAATAGGATTTAAAGCAGAACTTTTTTTTTTTCTGCAAGAGGGTGCTGTGCTGTGTTTGTTAGTTTGTTTTAATAAACTACGTCAGTTTATACGCTATGATCTGACTGGGTGAAACAGCCAGGAGTTGGAGCCAAAGTTCTGCTAAACGAAAGGCAACATTTCCCCTTCAAAAATCTGAATATCAGTAACTGAGTTAATTTGGCTTGATGCTAATTGACCCACTGATACCGTGCACTCCTATTTATGGGTGTACATATATTGAAATATGAGATAATATATTACTTATTTTTGCCAGTTCCACTAATTCTTTCCCATTCTGGGGACTCCAGGGTGCTAGAAAAGCAGGCAAGATAGTGAATAGGGAAAGAAATGTTAATGCATTTTTTTTCAGTCATCCTGAATCAAAAACACTTAAATACATCTGTTTCTGTGTCAGCAATTTTTGTTGCACTGGGGAAAAAAAATATCAAACATTCTCGACTTTTTTAATAAAAAAAAACTGTACGAGAAATGTGTCATTCTTAAACACAGTGCCACGAGGAATAATTGTAACTTGTCACAGAGAGGTTATAATTATGTCTACTGTTACTTATGTCTCCATGCGCACAACAGAAGTTAGCTTTTCAGAGGTATTGTTCTCTAATGCTATACCAGTTATTAATATGTTGAAGATATTATTTTTTGCTAATGAAGAAAAATAAAATGAGGCTGCAGAAGGGCTGGGTGGTGTCACGTTGATAGTAAGCAGAGGGAACAAAGACTGAAGTTGAATGCTTATTGTGGAGATTTTAAATTTAAGCTTTACCTCATTCAAGTAAAAGACAATATTGCCCAAAGGGTCAGAATTTCACCTTTTGTATTCGAGATCTTGAATACGGTTTTATAAATCTGAGTAGTTCTCAAACACTGCCACTTTACAGACTTCTCTGAACAAAAGGTTGCAGATAGATTGCAATACCTTAAAATAAAGCAGCGCTTAATAGCTGCTGCAATAGCTTCTCAGGGAGGACTTCTCTGTTGCTTCCTTGTTGCTTGCACAGATTCTCTGGAAGTACACTCAGTGGGACTTATTTCAGGGGAAAGAAGTTATAATATTTTGGTGGACTTGATCCTCATTCTGTCACTCATTTAGAGTCTGCTTTTTGGAAACCTTTGGTTGGGGCTTCACTTGGGTGCACAGTAGATAATTTACCCCTCCCTCTGCCCCAAGGAATTAAAAAGACGGTTGACACAGCAGTGCAGACATATGACTGAATTTTCAGAAGTGACTGTTAGTTTTAAGCACCAGAATTTTAAATTGCTCATTTCACCATGCCCAAAAGGACCTGACTTGTGTAAAGATTAGGTATTCTGTGAAAGTCGGAGCCCTAGAGCCGGTCTTAAATTGGGTGCCCAAATCGGAAGCGTGCAAAATCACTTGGGAAATTAGCAAATCTTGGCCATATGCTTATATGTTAACTCCACTCGACCAAGTCCTTTCTATACGTTACTTCTCCAATTTGCAGTCGTTTTCGTGTTGTAAATAAGATACCCTTGACAAAATCTGACTCAGACATGAAAGTTCCCCAGGAAAACTGGAGAACCTTTCTCTTGTTAAACGGAACCCTAATTATAGAAGCAATTTTACAAACAATCCCCTGGGGGAAGCATTTTCTTTCTCATCAGGAAGGCTCTTGAATAAAATAACACCTTTGCTAACTTCATTTATTTACAGCAGGACACAAGACTGAGACTGGGTTAGATTTATTGCCATTACATCACTGATGTTCAGTAATTCATAAAACATTGGGTCTAGGAGTTAGCACTGCTGTTATTTCCTCTGATGCCTGACCTCACCACAGTCTAATAACATACAGGAAATCCAGAAGACAAAGGGGGAAAGCAGTGGTCTTGAATGCTAAAAATAACCATAGAAAACTAGTACAATCGTTTAATAGAGTATGGCCCGATAATTTATTTAACATAATAGTAGAATCTGCTAAAGCAATTAGAATCTGTTCCAAATGTTTTTAATGGAAAATATGTTGGGGTAAGAATAGGAACAGTCAAAGGATTGAGCCTTTTGGGTTATGTAGTTCAGTTACGTGTACTGGTTTTAGGTTTGTGTATCTTATTGCTTACATATGCAGACCGCTTAATAACTTGACTGGAACAGACAGTCATTGTATGGTGGTTTTATTTCCAGAGGTCATCCTATGTGAGCCAGACGGTGATCCTAGGTGATGTATTACACTTGACAACCCAGAAAGTTGCAATACAAAGACATTTGAGATCCCAGTGTCCTCTGAGAATTGTTCAATATCCTTGATGGTATCTAGTGTCTGGTATGCCACTGGGATGGCATTTTTGGTGTCTTTACTAATCAGTCAAGGTTAACATGTCATTCATGTTAACTATGTGTTTTATGATTTGGGATTTTTTCTAATCACTCTATATGTACTGTTTTTTCTAAAGAGATAAATACTATAATGATGTATAGTGAAACTCCTTGGTATTTTGAAAGGCTCTTCATTTCTTTGTGTTTTACTGAGTTAGAATAAAATTTTACCTAAAATATTAATTTAAGCAGTGCTGTAGAATTGGTGCAAGTGGATACAATTTTGTGCACCAAATGTAGGACATGTCTTAGGAAAAAAAACTGTTGAGTGACACTCAGATAAGTCTGCTGTCTGTAGCTTATGAAATATTGCAAAACCAAGTTCACAAACATATATTTCTTTTTTTGACAGCTGTTCTGTTTGACTGTGCCTGCCCTCTTTCTATTTACATGTCTTGCACAGCTATGAAAGAAGCTGTTCTTCGTATAAATACCAATATTAGTATGCAAACTAGTATGTTCAGGTGTGAACGAGTCTTCACTATTTGACACTGATGCTTTGCTTGTCTTCCAGTCAGAGGCAGAAGAAATTACAAATCATAAACTACAAATAATGACTAGATTAAACCAGCTGTTCCTGAATAGCTCATTTGGCAATGCTTTCCCTTTCATTAAATTCATGGAATTGTAATTATGTAGACAGATAGATAAATAGATAGATAGAAAGAAAGAAAGAAAGAAAACAATTCCCATTTTGCAAAGATTTATGGTCATTTAATAAATATTAACTCAATTAATCTCAGAATAAACCATAAATAAGTCCCCATAAATATGAGACTTTTGAAATTTGACTGAAACTGAGCTATAGAGAGGGTAAGTTCTCCAAATTCAGTTGTAGTCTACAGAGACAGATTTTCAAAACTCTTGTTTACCAGTGTTGTCTGCTTCATCTTAAGACATCTTCTGAATATTATAAGCCAGGAGTATTCTCCTAAATAAGTGACATGCTGTGACAAAAGGAGAAATAGAAATAAGGATCTCTATTCTGCTTTCACTGAACTGCAGAACCAAGGAAGCGTGGTACTGTCACCTCCACAGCTCGTTTAGTCCATTATTCAATATCAACATAAAGATTTTCAGATATCAACATTTCATTGAAGATTTACAAGCAGGGTGTCTCAGAGGAAAGAGCGTTTCTTGGGCCCGAAAAAGAGGGCCCAGGCTAATCCGGGAACTGTTAGAGAGGCATCTTGCAATGATAATGAAGCTGGGTAAGCTGTCTGAGGGCAAGCACAGAGAGATGGACAGATCTCCTCAGGAGCTCATGTTCAGATGGTTTTGCCAATAAATGCCCCTCAGCAAAATTCCTTCTCCCTCCCCTCTAGCCCAGCACAGCAGCCCAGGAGAATTTAGTTCCAGGACCTACAGAAGCTTCTTGGAAACAGCTTTTTACTCAAGATCTATTGCAGTGATTTCCCATCTGCTGCTAAAACCCTGATAGCTCAGCTCTGTTAAGCCCAGAATGGAGGAAAAAAAAAGTAACTAGAATGGTATTCCATAGCCCAGGATCCTCTAAATGTGAGTAAATAAAAACCCCATGCCACGTGGAGCTTGAACATTAAAAGTCAGAAGCCCACTATGTGTATTTTTTAAATATAATTAATGATTTAAAACAGTTACCTTATTACTTCAATCACTTTTCACGTATTTCCCCAATGGTTACCACTTGCCTCAGCATTGACATTTGTTTTAATATTCGATTTTTTTTGCATAATTTCTCACGTTATATTTATTTGCACTTGCATTTAAAAAAAAGTGAAGCATTCCCCTGAGATGATTTTAATAAAAGTTGCTTATTAAAAGTTCTATAACAGCCTTATTCCCAACCCTGAAACCAAAGTCCTCATATTTAACAGTTTTCATGATTCAATAGATTAAGTGTGAAATAGGAAATATAATAACAATAAGAACATAGCCATATCCCACATAGTTGTTCCATTCAAAATTCTTCTTGAAAAGTAACACAATTCATTAATAAATCATTCCTCATAGAATGAAATGTGCTTAAAAGATTCTATAAAAATCCTTGATATAATCATAAAATGTGAGCATGGAAAGTTGTACAAGGCAAGAGGAAAATCAATTATTCACTGAAATTATTATATTGGAGAAAGGGGCAGAACAGTGAAAACATCAGCCTCTGTTCTAAAAGTAAGATGTTCTCTGATCAGCTCTCCTAGCGCTGTTCAATTTAGAAGGGCTGTCCTGTTAGCTCAGACCTAAATTCCTAAGGTCTCATTTAACTGAGATGCCTAAAGCTTCCTCTATAATCAATGGAGAGAGAGCTTGCCCTTGGGAATTTCAGTTCTTCATTGGTCTGTCTTGTCATTCAGAGGAACCTGTTGCTTTCTGCTGACTGTGAATAGCAGGGACAAATTTAGCAACCTCAGTTATCCCCTCTAAACAGAGGCATTAAATCCAAACCTTAACGTCTTTGAAGGTTTGCCTCTGAGTGGGAAGCTGGGCTTTTGCTTTTGTTCTCACCAGTGCTGTATAATACACAGAACACAATATTTCAGTGCCAGCAACTTCTGGCTTAGTTAAGAGACATTGCCATCTGCCTTAGAGTCTTCCAAATGGATACGCCTTCCAATTGCATTGTCATACTGCAGGCATTCTGATTTTTTTTTTTCTTTTGCAATCTATATGTCTTATAAGATGCTTCACGAACAGACTTTGAGAACAGCAAGGGAAATATGAACATCAATAATATTCACAGCTGTGGCCAGCTCTACCTTTTTTATTAAACAAAAGACGTGTTAGTTCCTAAAGCTCCTGGCTTCCTGAATGTTTCTGGACCATCCCACATTACTGTTCATCAGCTTGTCCTTATGATAACTAGCCCCTGGAAGACACCCTGGAGATGTGCTCCTTTCTATTTATGGTCTGGGGGTTATAAAGAGTAAGGATATGACTTCCATCAGCTGCACTAACGCAGCTGGGGAGCATCAATTCTGTCAAACCATTCTAAGTCTTCCGTGCCTTATAATCTAAACCAGTAATACCTTTTTAGTAGCTGAACACACTCCATCAACATAGCCTCTTCAGATGATCTGCTTGTGCTGCATTAATTCATTATAGACTGGCAGCAGTTTTGGTGTGTTAGGGTCTGCAATTCTGGGATGATTTCTGTGTGAAGTGGCAGAAATCGTGCATTAAAAAAAATGACCCTGAAATTCAACAGGCACTGCTGGCCATCCTAGTAGCTTAGCTCTTCCCCATCAATCACAGGCTTTCTCATAAGCCAGAAATAGTGCCAAACTGGGAAAGAAGATCTAAGAAAATCTTCACCAAAAACACCCAGTGTGTGCTGTCATCTTTCTTGCAGTTGTTTTGTTGAGACAATTCTGGACCGGCTAGCTACTGAGATAAATGCCAAGTCTGTTACAAAAGCTATCATCCTGAATGTGTATAAATATGTGTGTGTGTGTGTGTGTGTGTGTGTGTGTGTGTGTGTGTGTGTGTGTGTGTGTGTGTGCATGTTTGTGTATTTTTATATATATGGTTATTTAGTGGGTGTTTATATATATATACACATATCACACTGATGTCACACTGGCTGGCTGAAGCTATTCACTAGCAAGATATGAAATAAGACTTCTCAAGTAGCAGTGTCTTACTAGCAGTCAATTCCAGGAAGTGGGACATCGTTTCAGGCACGTTTTAGCAGTTTGAAAGTGAATCTCTAGCCTTAAAATGGCAGATCATTGGGGAAAAAAAGTAGGATGGTATGTTTGTTCCGGGACTGAACTATAGTTCTTTCTGGCTTATCCTTGCCATCTGTCGCAGTATGTGCTACAGGAAAATCCTTGTTCATAGGACTGAGAAGCGGGACAGAAGGCACATGACATACTAACTCACAATGCAAAGTTTCCAAGGTGGAACAATGATTCCTACTATAACATGAGCCAAGCTGTTGTAGGATTGTAACTTCACCTTGCTGTCAGTTATTGTCCTTATGAATTTGTGGAATTTCAATGCATCATCATATGGGCAACATCTGTCCCTCATACCTTAATTCAAGACCTGAATGCTTCTTTCATTTTCGGTAGTGTTAATATGCATTATGTAGAAGCATCAGTTAAACATGAAACCTAGAGTTTTATAACTCCCATAGCGACTAACTAAAATACACCAGAGCTAGCTTTTTATCTGCTAGGATCCCCAAAGAGGCTTGAAGAACATTGTAATGTCCGTTGTGTTACCAGAGCAACTAAAGAGGTGCTCATGTAGAATAAATTGGACTTAATAGTGAGTTACAGTGATCTTTCTTTGAACATCTCTCCTCTCCTCTCCTCTCCTCTCTTCTCCTCTCCTCTCCTCTCCTCTCCTCTCGTCCGTCTCCTCTCGTCCGTCTCCTCTCCTCTCCTCTTGCGTGTCTAGAGAGTCTCCTACACAGTCAGAAGGGTAAGCTTGCTTTGTCATGAATTCCTGTCTCTGGTTATATAATAGCCCTCACATGACTTTGAAACAGTGAACAGTTTGTGAGTACACTCTTTTTCTTGCTGTTTATGGCTAAAGGATCTGCTGACTCACAGTGATATGACTCTGCATTCAATTAAAGCCCAAGAGACAGCAAAATTTTAAATTGTTCGGAAACTTTTCTGAGTGCAAATGACGCACATGCTCTCCAGCTAAAAGCTCTTGCCTTTTTTTGTGCAAGTAAAGGCCACGGTCGCACAGCCTAAAGTCCACCTAAGCCTCTGAGCAGACTTCGGGCTTTGCTAGCTGCAGGCTGACTGACTTTGGCCCTCTGGGTCATTTTTCCGTCCTTGCACTCCCTGCTGCCTGCAAAGAGCTTCTCGGGTGGAATTTAGGTGGACAGGACAACGTACAATGTTGGGCGCACAGCCTGCGTATCAGAGTATAACTCTTGGGAAAAAAAGATCAAATACGTGTTTCACAGAGAATGCAGAAACGAGGTTTTGCCCTCAACTACACACATTGACTTCTTATCTCTTCTCCCACTAACAAGGCACTTCAGGGCAGGATTTAGATGTGTATGCCACAGACTAGTGACTAGAACGATCAAGTACCTATCATTAGTCATGCTCCTTCATTGCTTCCTAGTTTTTGGGTTTTTTTTTTTTAATGGGGGGGGGGGGGGGGGTCATAGGAAAGATTTTCTTTGTTGCCTCTATTGTCAATAGACAGAGATGGTTTGACTTCTGCACCCAAAGAGGTATTTGGGCAAGTTGCCCTGTTTGTAATAAGTTAAGCTTCTTATAGCATGTTTATTAAAATTCCCTGAGGCTTCAAACTAACCATGATACATTTATTTGGCACCCAACAGTGATATATTTATTGTCATTATTACTCGCTGATGCATCTGGAAACCTATTGCATGTGTCTCTGCATAGCATTTTAACTGAAATATGAAAACACTATGGGATTTCCCTGTCATGCCTGTTATTTCAAATGGTTTATTCCACAAACCCTAAGAAAAGGGTAGGTCATCTCTGTCTTAGGCTGACCTGATTCTCCACTTTGTTTTGCCTGTTACACACCAGTATCAGTGGAGTTGCAGTGACATAAACCAGAAGAATAGTCAAAAATCAGATCCTTCCTACATCAGATCATTTTCCACATCTGTTTCGTATTTGTTCTATAATGACACATGGGATTATCTTGGGAATATATTCTGCTTTAACTGTCATGCTATTGACTTTATAGCCTTATCAAATATCCATTGGTGTGCGGGTTGAGCAATTATCATCTACTAGGAAGAAATCTCAAGAAAATGTAGATTGATAATAACATTTTTCAATAATGCCTTGTAGCATTAGTGCCTTTTTCTATTATTGCAGTTGAGATCTAGCACTCTCCTCAACTTACTACTTTTATTTATCATGCAATAAGTAGATATAGACCCTACAGCAGAAATTCAAAAACAGTTTTCTTTTTCATTATTTATTCATTTATGATTAGAAGGAGCAAAGTCAGAAAATTGTGTCTGGACTTTTAAAAAATAAAAATAAGGACAAAGGAAAGGAAAGAAATTTAATATTATGACAGATAATACAGACATAGAATGACTACATAAACGTAATCAGATAGGGTGCATCTACAAGAACATTCCTTAGGAGATTGAGCTTGAATTTTGGGATCAAATGTCACAAAGTTGTGCCTAAGCTTTTTTATCTTATAGTGCAGTAAGCACTTCTAGACAAACTGTAATGTTAACAGTCCGTTTTGCCTTTACCTTTGTCTGCAGTAAATTGCTGTAAAGTCCTTTTGGTGTTCTTTTAAAAATATGTTACACACACCCACACCCACACACATATATTTGCATGCTATAATTAAAGAAGCCTTTAATAAAAATCATAATCTGTAGCTGGCCCTCTTACAGAAACATGGCCTCAATAGATTTAAAATAATACCATTTGGAAGTATGCTTGGTCACTGGCATGGCCCATACCTGGATTCAGTATGAATTAGCAAGATGATGGAAGGCAGGGTGCCAGAGAGAGTGCTACTTCCAAATACTTTAATTCACTACTTCTGAGGAAGATGCCAGCTATTTGCCTGACTGATCTTCACATTAAAAACACATTACTGAAGCTATTGCTGAACACGATTTGAGCTGTTGATATTTTTGGATCCCCACATCCCTGTGGAGTGCCAAGACTCCAGCACTGAGTGCTGGAAGAGTGCTCTTGGGGATGAAAGCATTGTGCACAATTTTGGGACAATGTAAGTCATTTTCTGGAGTTTACACGCTAGTTAAGTTTTCGTGAAGTTCTAGTCTGAGATTTAATCTGGAGAAGAGAAGGGTAATGGGCAATTAAAGAACAGCCTACAACAACTTGAAAGGTAGTTGTAAAGAAGGCAGAGCCACACTTCGCAGTAGCGGCAGATGATATCATAAGGAACAACAGCCACAAGTTGCACCTTGGAAGGTGCAGGTTGGAAAAAAAATGTTTTCATTAGGAGGATAGTGGTGGTTACCTGGAAAGGTTGTAGATGCTCCATCCCTGAAGGCTTTCCTGACTTGGCTAAATACCAAAGCTGACCATATCACATGTTGGCAACAGACTTCCTTGAAGTGGGAGGTTGGAGTTAATGACATATAGAGAACCCTTCCATCCCACACCTTTACGATTCTGTGACTGGAAAGAGATAATGAGAATGAGGAGAGGGGCTTGAGATAGTCAATGGAAGCAGTGAGTACTGTAGCGACTTGAAAATCAGGAGCTGATCTATTATGAAATAGCTAAACAAAAAAATTGTACCAACTTCTTGGTTGCTTCCTACTGCTAATATTGTGTTAAGCATAGGTCCTGCTCTGCTTCTTTTTGTCTATCTGACTAAAAAGCGTTATTGATCCCTGATCAGATAGTGGGAAAAAAGAGGTTGCAGCAAGCTGTAGTTGCTACTGCAGCCGAAGCCCTTTGGTCTTGCAAATATTGGTTAGAGGAGATCCTCCAACGTCTACCTTATAGAGGAATTTTAGGGAGAAGCAGCTTGAAAGCTGGGTGCTAAGAGCTAAGTAACCAGAATACCTGCATGGCCAGGTCCCAGCTTTGGGGCTTCTTGATTAAGTTAAGTGTCAATGCAAATCATTCAATGCAAGCCATCCACAGTGCAGATGGGAAATGGACATTTCAGCTTTTACTCTGGCCTCCACAAGTCTCCTCTCAATGTAGTGTCTACTATGCAAAACGTCACTATACTTCTGGTTTTACCCTCAGTGCAAAACGTAAGATGAACATGGTGTTCAATTTGATTGGCAGATTTGATCCCCCACTTAAAAATAAAATAATTAAATGTACTGAAAATCCCATTGCTTTGGATTTACTGACCCCGGTTTGAGTTAGTGTTGACTGAGATGTTTTTTTAATCTTGTTTTATCCCCCATTTACTTTGCCCCCAGCTTGTATATTCTAAAAATTGCATTGCACAGTAATGAAAAATAAAAAAAAGCTCTGATGATGCAGTTAAAATTGAATTTGAGAACACAGGGAACAGTAGGCCACTATAATCCCAAGTTAGGAAAAGCAGAATTCAGCACTGCACTTTTCACTAATCTATACTTCAGGGATGTTTTGGAAAAGTGTAGTCCATTAAAAATAGGCTTCATCTTTTTCAGATAAAAGTTTCAAATACTAACATCTTCAGTAGATACTACTCACACAATGTTCTTACTGAAGGAGATGATACAATTCAGTGAAACCATGGAAATTATATGTGAAGTAGAATAGATGAGACAAGACGGGTGAATGTACATTTGTGCTTTTGACTAGCCTTCAGCACAATGTCACTTAGAAGGTGGGTACTTTTGCCAGATCCTTACTTTGTGTGAGCTGACATGCGTGAAGCCACAGTACCGGTATGAATTGTATATACTGCACTCTATTGAATTGGACTTGTTTCTGTTGAATTTGACTTGTTTTTAGCATCCTTTCAAAAAATAATGTTGTTTCTTTCTTTTTCCATCCACAGGACAACATTTTTAAAATGGAAGATGCACATTTTGAAAATGGCCGAGGGAAAAGCCCTTATGATCCTAAATTGCTGACAGCTTCTCTTTTAGTAGGTAGGTGCCACAAAACAAATTTAGTGAGATATGCATTCACTGCAGATAATTGCCAGTTTTTTGCCTTTCTCCTTCTTACTGCATCTGTGATAGGGTTTTGTTGCGTGTGTATTTTCTTTCCAGGTTACAGTTATTCGGCTTTCATTTTTAATATGGTTGACCCAGATGTCTTGAGAAATAAGGAATCAGGATTCAAATATCACAGTAGCTGCTTTATCCCTTTGTAAGAGCTTGATTTTGCAAAGTGTTTCTTCTCAGACCTAGGTGATTCTGGAGGCATTTTAAACACCCAGTTTACAGTTTGGCCTCACTAACACTTGCACCAGCCCAGCTGAGAACAAAGTAAGAGCAGGAATAAGCAATTTCTTATATCAGTTTTGCTACCAGGGAAAGTATTTCACTGAGTTATACCCCGATGTGAGTTGGTGATATGCAGATGTTTACAAGTCCAAACTCTAAGACCATGATGTTTCAACTGAAGAGTTCTATCTTACAGTGAGTTAAACTAAGCAAAATTAAGCTCCTGTCCAGATTGAGAGAGTTCAATAAATAGTTAATAAATTAAGTATTTTTGAATCAGTAAGAGTTAATTTAATGGAAGACGGATATATAGAGCACCTGGATTGTGTTAATCTAATTTAACTAATGTGATTGATTGAATTGATCAAATTGATTTAACCAATTTAATTGAATTGATTGTGTTCATTGGTCTTCCTTCTCCTTTACCAAAAAAAAAAAAAGTAAAAAGATGTTTTATGAAAAGAGATTAAGAGTGAAAGAAATTAGAGTCTTCTTTCCACCTGCATAGCAACACTGTCCTGGTGTAGCCACTCTATCCTCAGTTTGTAACTTTTTTGGCAGTTAATTACAACTGCAGGGTGATCCAATAGTCTCAGAAGTTCGCAGATTCTCTTGTCCTATAACTCTCTGGGAAATGACACATAACCAGATACATTGTTTTCTCCAGGACTTTGCACATATTCTTCATTTAGGGCCATGCTTAGTAACTCTCCATATTATATTTACATTGTATTTAAAGATGAAGCTATTCAGAAGAGGCAGCAACAAAAATTTAGTCTTGAGCATGCCTCATTTCCTGCTCTTCGAAGCCCCTAATGATCACAGGTGATGAGCTACCCTGAGGAAATGCACTTTTTAAAGAGAAAAACAAGAAAGACGTCCTCATCGTGCTCCAACTTGCACCCTGTACAAACAGCAAAGGAAAGAAATGTGTATGTAAAAGGCCAATGTATAAATTAGTGCCTGGAGCAACTTGATTTTGTGGCAGAGCTGCTCTCAAGGGAATGACTTGACTATTTACTTTAATATACAATAAAGAAAGAGAATGATGACAAGCCAGTATTACGTGGTATACCCGGTATGTAACTGCATAAAGTCAACAGCGTCTAGCTTTTCACATTCCTTTTTTTTTTTTTTTAACTCAGTCCTGCACAAATATGATTATCTTATTTCCTTTGGCTTGGATTTCACGTCTTTAAAACATCTTTACTTTCATGAGCCCACTCCCTATCACTATCATTTTTGCTCCATGTGTTTTTCCTCCTAATAAAAAGTAGACAAAGCATCACATTTTGTTTTGAATCAGGATTCTGTTAAAGCTATGAGTTTATTCGCACTATAGAAAATGGCAAAAATTGAACATACAAAGCCAGTGACTAACTTTTAATTTCAGGCACTTATCTGAAACCCAGGATGAAGCTAAAATTAACATCCTCAGAAATGAACACCCTTTCTTCTCAACTTTCTCATAGCTACAGTTCAGCCATACTATGTTATTGATTATAGTGCTGTATTGATTTAAATCCTTTGCCACAGAGATTCCCTTGGAATTAAGTGCACAACAAATTCACGACTGGTCCACAATGGCTGATTCTCTTTGCTGAAAGCACAAATTGAATGAGACTACGTTGACCCAAAGTAAAATAATTTCCTCTCCCCAGAGTAGGTGGACTCCACCTGGGAAAGTGGAGAAAAGGGAAGAATGAACTGGCCGAGCCATAACTGCGTGGAAAGGTTTGGTCCAGTTGGTCCCTGAAGTAGGTGGCACTGAGGGGAAACAGTGAAAGGGCCATGACGGCTGGAAGATGAACCTCTTGACCACAAATGCCTCACACAAGTAGGGTACTTTAAAAAGGGGAAAGCCGAACCATTTCTTCACTTCTTTAGAGCTGAATGATAGCTCTGATGCACTTGGTCCCTCAGGTGCCAGAAATATTTGTACTCACAAGTAACCAGGGTCCATCCCAGGTTCAAGAGGGTGAGGGTGTAAAATAATTATCTAACACTCATTCAAATGCGACATTATAGTTGTAACACAATGTACCTATAAAGAAGATAAGAGAAGGCTGAGAAGTAAGATTAATTTGTATGGTTAAATACAGGAGCGGAAAATAACCTCAATTCTTTGTCAGAAATACTAAACAGAGATTTTGCAAAGTGGAAAAGAGTATGTTCTTGACTCAGTAGCTAGAAGGTAAATCTTAGGTAAGTGAAATGGAATTACCCCAGCTGGAATTCAGGCAAAGCACCAAGGCTAAAAATCTGCAAAAAGTAACTTCAGATTTTTAATAACCATTAGTACTCAGGGTTCTTATTTTATATTTCAGCTGGAAGAAACTCTTGTAAGTGTAAAAAGGATCTTCAGTTTTCCCTCTCTCCTAATAAAATTCAATAATATTTTAAAAAAACTAAAACAAACAGTTCATCATTATTAAATTGTTCCAATATTTTTCCAGTATACATTCCTTGTTCCATCCACCTGCAAACATTTTTCATTATTTTTTTAAGAGTTGTTCATTAAAGGTAGTTATTGCTACTCTACTCTTAAGTAAACGCCAGCTGGGAACATGATATAACCAGTTCCTAATAATATAAGACATTATTCATCCATTCCCAATCTATTTGCTGCTAACTAAACAGCCTCCATCTGAGTGGGCTGAGGCATGAAACTGTAGAGTCCCTAGTCCCTGGGTACTGCTAGCATGTATTTCAGGGCAGCAGGAAAATGAGAGGCAGAAGGGTTTTCAAATAAAGTAGTCATTAGAGAAAATTATCACTGAAATGTATTAGTCTAATGCAATTTTACTGGTATAGTTGGAAAAAACCTCAGAGAACAAGACCCTTGTCCTATTATCAGTCAGATGCTCTTTAGGAAATCCCACCTCGAGATTTTCGAAAGCTCTGATAATCCAGTGTCCTCAAAGCTATTTATGTTCCTGTGTCCAGCTGATTTTTTTTTATATAGATTTTTAAATATTTTTTTTTCATCCGTTTAGGTGCCTTAATATTCCCAAACAGGGATTAACCTGAATGTGATCTGAAGAATGATGGCTTCTTTCCAAGGAAGAACATTACTCTTCTTATTTACTCTCCTCCAAATTAGCTACTGAGTACATGTAAAGCTCATGATTTTAAGGTTTATTCTAGCTTCTGGGAAGTTTTGGCTCTGGATTTGAATGGGAGTGAAGTCAGACCTCCGTGAATTTTTTTCAAAAAATCTTAACTTCAGTGATATGATTAAACTTACTACCCCAGTGTATCAGGTATTGTTTGGGAGCTCTTTAACCAGGGGCAACAATCAGGAAATTCAAGGCTTCCTTTTGCCTATATTCTTCATCTGTTGAACTTTCTTATTTGTTTCAAAAAGGAAGCTGACTCTTCTATATCCACCAAATAGATATATATAATTTAAATAATGCTGATTTGTTTAAGAGCTGAATAGAAAAAAAGAGAAAATAAGTGTATGCAGTTCTTTTTTAACATCTTGCTATCTAATGAAACTGGGAGATGCTGAGGGAATGGTCTTATATTTCCATGCTGCTCCCATTCAGTATGTGGGAATAAATGGTTCCTTTCTAAACCAGCAGTATTTACAGGCTTTAATTGTCACCTCTTTATTTAGTAAAGTCAATATGTATATTTCTGTTTGCACACATGTGTCAGCATGCTGTATCTTTAAGTGGCTTGTGTCCAAAATATAGACCTTTTTCCCATGAAAACAGTGGAGGCCCATCAGCATGTTCTGAACAGAAAGCCATAGTCCTTGCTTTATGCTGTTGGACTGGAAATACAAAATGACAACTTATTTCTTTTTATTTATTCTTTCTGCTTAAGAAATGTTTGTCAGTTTTTGAATTCTTAGCTTCCACTTCATTCTTAAAACTAATGAAAACTGGTTTTAATACTGCTACCAATAGAAATAGCACAATAGCACAAAAGAAGCACTCTCTAGACGAGTGACTGTCGAAAAGAAGGTCTTCATAGGGAAACAAAAAATAATTTACTTCTAACTAGAGAGGAGGCAAAATTCTGATATAACTTTTGAATAGTCCCTGCATCAAGGGATGTGCAGTTTGGGATACGACTTGAAGCTGACCCTTAATCTGGCAAAAATCTTACAAAAAGAAATGGTAACTCGTGGTATTTCTATCTAAGACCAAATCCCTTTTTTGCATTACTGTAAGACCACGCATCTGATCCTGCTGAGAATGAGAAAGGATAAGGCTATAGCAATGACAATACATTTAAAACACCAAAGGACTGTTCTGCAGCCTTTGCACAGGAGGCTATTTATCATATATTTTCCTGAATTAAAGATTGTATCTGAAATCCACTGACTTCAATGGACCTTGAGTCAATTCCTGCTGGGAATCAAAGAGAATCAATTCAAACTGTAGGCAATGGTCTAAGTATATTGAAACTTAGAGGAGCTGTAGTAGAAAACAAAGAAAGGTCAGCTGGTTTTCTACAGCTCTTTCTTCCTTTGGAACACACAGAAACCCATTATTGATAAAACTCTTACGCTATCTATCACCACTGACAAAAAAAGTACGAGCCAGAACAAGAGCACAGCAGCATGAAATAGTTTTGGGATGAACTGAGTCAAACCCAGAAGATACATTAATTTCAAGGCTGTCTGTATATTGAGTTAGAAGTTGAAGTGCCTAACCCCCTAAAATTCAAAATATTAGAAATATGTAATTTAAATGAATTATTGAGCTATTTTTGTAATTTTAATAATGTAGTATTAAATACAGAATCTTTTTTTTTTTCTTAATTGACCTTTCCATCTGTTGATAGCTAAGAAGTAAAATAGGGCTTGTTTGTTCCCCACCACCACACCTTTGATTTGTATTGACTTATCCTAACTCACTGGGGAGCGGAAGACAAGAAAATGAGGATAAGGTTAAAGAAAGGTTAAGCAGAGCATCAAAGCCATTTTCACAAGCAAAAAGGTTTTATATTCTTTAAAATCTCAGCTGCATACACTATACATAATAATCACTCTAATTAAGTGATTGTTTCCTCTCTAAAAAAGTTGAAAGTGACATACAGGAATGATAAATCGTTAATTAATGATATGCTGTTCTGTTTCACTTCTGATTACATCTCCTGCTGGGCATGGCTGGTCTATTTGCTTCTAATCTCTGCTGTGAATTCATTCAATTCCACGCCTTTCTGCTATCATGTTTTCACCCTTCCTGACTTTCATGACTACCATATGGTACAGAGCTACTGTAGGTTCAATTGATAATTTCATGCTGTCAGTGTTCTGGGGAAAAGATCCCGGTGATATTCAATAGGCTTACTGGGACGTGGTTGTCCCACCATGGAAATACCTAAAATTGCCATGAAAATCGTAAACTTGTTTCTAAAGGGTGTTTTACAGGAAGGATATGGTAGAGTTCATGATGACCATGAAAATTTTATTACCTTAGCCTAAAGAAACAGTTATTTCATCCTCAAACTTATCTTTTTCACAGGAGACTCTTTTAAGATGGGTAACTCAAAAACAGCAGTTGGAAGGATAATGCTTTTTAATTCCCTATTAAAGGGACAGCGTAAGGTATCTCATCTCAGATACAGGCATGAAAAGGCACAGTCCTAAAAATGCATTTTTAGCACTTTGAATTTAGATTAATTTCTTGAGCAAGCTCTGCAGTAACCCTCCAAAATATGTGCTTTACTTTGATCCCTGCATGTTTCCTGTGGTTGTGATTACTATGTAGTCATTATTACTATTCCCTTACCAGTTGGCCTGCATTTAACTTGACCCGGTCCTTTGAATTTAGATTACGTCTATCTCTCCTCTGTGATCCTTCTAGCTGGTTCAGGAGGGGCACACAAGGGCTCTAATATTATAAGTCTCATCTCCAGCTAGGCTATGTATGTGCCATTTATGGGCGGAAGTATCATAGGTCAATTTTTAATTCACTTGTTCAATGCGATGTGTGTGGGGTTGAGGTGGCAGGGGACGATCTCATTTGTTCACTCCCTGTTTCACTTTGACAGTCTTGCAGTTACAAAGGTGACAGAAAGAAAAAGGCATGTTCTGTCTTCCCTGTGGAAGATACCGTTTTCACAGGGTTTATATTCTCAGCAAAAAAACAACAAAACAAAACAAAACAAAACAATACAAAATAGTTTATATGAGAACGGTTTGAGGGACTCAGTGACTTTCTAAACTGAGAATGAATGAGCTGGACTTTCCTCTTCCCATCACAGAATCACAGAAAATCAGTATTTGGGGAGGAACCTCTTGAGGTCTCCAGTCTAATCTTCTGTTCAAAACAGGGTAACTTCAAAGCTAGGTGAGTTTTTCAGGGCCTCATACCACCGTATACCAGGGATCGCTGTACAAGCCATCATCATTCCAGACTAATGGAATCCGAACATATTTTCTTAAAAGGCTGCATTAGCAGCCGGGATATACAACTCAGTTGGAAGAGGTCACAGTTAAGCTCTGCAGTGAAACAGGGGGTGCCCTAATCATGTATTTTCAGTGACAGTACGCTGTATGTGATTTATTGCTTTTGCAATTTTCACATTATGCCTATTAATATCTATCTCTGACTTATCATGGCTTCAAAATTGAGAAATATTGCTTACAATTATATCATCCCACAGATGGTGAACTGTACTCTGGGACAGCAGCAGACTTCATGGGCAGAGACTTTGCCATTTTCCGAACTTTGGGGCATCACCATCCAATCAGAACAGAGCAGCATGACTCCCGGTGGCTAAATGGTAGGCAAAATGTAAATTTATCCAGTTATGTTTGTGTGGCCATTAAAGATTAGTGCACAGCTTCATTTCTACACCATCTGGGATACACACCCTTCTTTCATTTGGAACAGAATTGTGTTTTAAAGCAGTTAAAAAAAATCAAAAGTGATTTATAAAGGAGCGTTTTTGTTTTAATTACATTGAGATTTGTAGAGTGTGATTAAATTTAAAATGTGTGTGGAAAGGATGGCTAAAGCAGTCCTGTCGGAGGAGCAGCTGGCTGTAGAGCACAAGAGGGACAGCACCTCTGGGCTTGCGAAGGCACCAGCCGCACATCTGCATAGAGCAGCTGGAGCCCTGGCCGGGACTGCGCCCTGCGTAGGCTTTAATTTTTACCTGGCTTGAAGGGAATCGGACGGGGGCTGCCATGGGAAAGTAAACCACCAGAGCGTCTTGAGCAGGCCAGAGTTGTCAATAGTTTGAAAAAAAAATGAAAGGAGTTCTAGGCATTCAAGACTATTGAATTTCAAAATATTCAATCATTTAACAAGGCACAGTAACTTGCATTCTTGTTTGCAGTAGATGCTTGTTTGTGTGTGGGGGGGTGGGGGGGAGAGGGATAATTTCAGTGCAAACCTGGTTTTAGTTTCTTGTTTATTTTTTAGTTTCACCAAAACACTATAAACACATGGGTACTGTATCCAAGTTCTACGGAAGTCAAAATTTCACCATCTTAAGTAGCATTAGGCTGAGTTTTAGCTGTAAAAGCATACAAACATTTATGGAAATGAGTATTTACCATTTGAAAAAGCTGACATCTGGTTTTAGTGATCCAGTGATGCTAACTGTAGTTACTCTTTGTTAATTTATATTTTAAGTTTTTTAAAGAGTTGGCAAGCGACTTTTGCTGTACATGTTGCTTGCATCTGTCAGACTTGCACTCCTGTTTCTGAATTCACAAAATATTTTGTACTTAGATATTTTTCACTTCTAGCCACAATATTTACATCTGTGCTGAAGTCCAGTTTTTATTATGTGGTTTTGCAATTCAGTGCAAACTGTTGATGTAAATTTTGGTAGTGTAATAGCAGACTATCTTTTAACAGCACAGCTTTTGATTAGCTACGGTTAGGAATATTTAGTGTCACTCTGGTTATCATATTAAGTGCATATGTGATCCATAAGACAATCAATCCCTGACTCGTAACTGAAGTCATAAAGTGCTATTGCACTTTTGATAAACTATATCGATATAGATATATGATATATTATATATTATATTATATGTATACACATACACAGGATATATGTATTGGATAATCATATGTATGTAGATGTAGATGTATATATATTTTAATATGATATGCTGTACGCATCTGACTCTTGTCCCAGTAAGTTCAGTTTTGTCAAAAACTCGTCTGGACTACGGGGAGGGCAGATTTAGGTCTGTTACATTTCAGTTCTACAGTCTGTGGTTGCTCTGTAAACCAGAAATATTCTTCAGTGATTTATTTATTATAACAACAGACAAGATACCTGGACTTCAGGAGACATTAAATTACACGGGTTACAGACATATCTGTCTGCCTTGGTACCTGGTAGGTTAATCATGTCTTAACAATAACACAACACCTATTTTCGTTATGATAGTCACGATGAAATAAAATCCAATCATGCAAGTAAAATCTGCCTTTGTGCAGCAGGTTTGCACACTGACAGCTGAGTCAGGAGGATTTATGCAGTGGGAACGCACAGCCATTGTCCACAGCCCCTCTCCTTCATCGCTGAAAATGTGTCATGCCTTGCTGGGTTCAGTTATCAGTCTTTCAGCACTGAACGTGAGAACTGCTTTTCCCAAATTAGCGCTAAGGTAACATCTGACAGCGTGCGGAAGCCACAGCTGCTTTTTGTGATCAGGATGGGGAGGAGACAGTTGCACATCAAGAGCTTACAAGCCTCAGCCCCGCTAGAATTTAAGTATCTTCTGAAACCAGCTAAAAGCAGAACAGCATTTACCATAGTACAGTGTGAAGATGATTTTCAGCTCTGAGCGTAGTTCTTACACTATATTCCTGTATGGGGAGTTTCAGAACAATTTTAAAAGGTAAGAATCAAATTGAAGCCTTTAGAAATTATTCTCAGAACTGTCTATAACTGATGAGAATGATCCCTAAGTATATTTTTAAAATCTCTCTATTGCAACTTAGTAAGGTTACGTCCCTAATACAGAATCCGAAAGATTGGCTTAAAATTTGCACTACTACATTCCTATTACAGGCTGTAGGCCTTCACTGTTAATTTCCCACTGATAAGGTCCTGCCAGCATTTCCATAGAGCACTCCTACTTTCAGCATCTTATAGGGAAATCCAGAAATGATAACTGTTTATGTTTGAAACTCCACAGGAACGCCAGTCCTTTGATTTTTTTTTTTTCTTTGGCCATTTGTAGTTATAAAAGAAGCTTTGTGACTGCACAGGTATTTAAAGTGGGTGTACTTTAAAAGAAGCAAGCTAGCATTGAAGGACGAGGTGTACTCTACGTTCTGAAAGATCTGTATAAACTAGTACAATCTTTTGAAACTTAAGTTCACAGACCTTTACACGTTTTTCGTAAAGGCATGGATTGCTATGCAGTGATAGGCTCGCTTTTCGAGGTTACCTTCTACAGTGTGCTTAATCGCAGGTTGAAAACCAGTGTTCTGGCGGGCAGAAGAGCAGTTCTGATCAAACCTGCAGATAAGAGAAATCCTCGCCTCCATGGAGATTAATAGCTAGGGGGTGAGATGTCCAGTTGTAAGTCCCTGCTAAGGTTTATTTGGCTCACAGCTGGAACTTGAAATTACTTTTCCCATGCTTAACTAAGGTTAGAGCTGACAGGGTGTAGAAAGCACAGCTGCTTGGTACCAAAAATGGAGAGGAGAAGGCAGTTGCACATGGAGAGCTTACAAACTTTTTTTTTTTTTTTTAGAATTTAAATGTCATCCTGAACTGATATAAATATAGGACGTTTACCATTGCACAGAGTGATTAAGCTTTTCAGATTTAAGCAGGAACGCAGAGCTCCTGCAGAGAGCCCATGGTCACCTGTTGGAGATGTTTCACTTTGCATAAGAAGGCAAATGCTCGGGGCAGGAGGGCTTTGAGCGGCACCCAGCCCAAGGGAAGGTGCTGACCAGCAGCTTTTAAAGACATGTTAAGTCTTTTAAAGACTTCGTCAGGCTTTTAAAGACATTTCATTTTGTATAAATAATTTAACAGTCACCAAGCCAAATAAAGCAAGAGAGACTGACTCGATAGCTGTGCAGTCAGGGCATTCAGCTAGAACGCAGGGAACCATGCATCAGTCACTGCAGCCGTGTATACTTAATTATTGATACAGCCTGGGCCAGATGTGATGTGGAGGCATTTGCAAAAACACTGTAAAATATTTTGGTGCTCAGGGAAGCCGTCTTGGACATGAAAAGCAGCAGTTCAGTGCCCCAGCCTGAACTGTGTGTTCTGTTACAAGCCATGTGCATGCCCATGCCTGACATTTGTTGGCTCCACTGGTAAGTGCATGGAGTTTCTCTGCACAGAAAGCTTTGACAGTCTTGGTTGGTCCCCGTGAGGGACAAGAAAGAATTTGAACTCTCAGAAAAAAATCTTAGAAATTGGGAAAACATTTCCTGTCTAGCTTTAATAACAGTGCTTTTGATGTTACACTTCTACTCTACAGAGTCCTGGTAGCAGCATAAAAGTGAAACCCTTCTTTTCCTTTAAACGTGCAGTTACCTGTTATAGTTCGGGGGCATGAGAAAGTAGCGTTATTTCAAGGAAAAGCAGATGAGATCATGCTTCTATGAACTGTTTCAGCAATAGAAAAAGATGAGCGGGAGGCCGGAGCAGGCTGGGGTGGGTTCCCCTGATAGCGGAGGAGGTCCCTGGCGACCCAAAAGCAGCCGCTTTGCTCTACGCCGCCCGCTCCCGTCTCTGGAGCCTGGGAAGCGTTCATGCCAGGGCTGAGGGCATGGCTGGAGGCAAGAAGGCAGAAATGGCAGTGCAGCGTACCAAAGCAAACGCTAAGCAACGCAAAAGCAATGCACTAACGCCAGCGCTCGAGCTGAAGGTTAGGGGAGTGGGAGGAAGGCTGGGAGCCGCTCTCCTCTTCGCTAGGTTCTGGCCTGAGCGCAGAGGATCTCGCCATAAATTGTTAACGTTTTGTAAAAAGACTAGCCATAAACATTTGTATCAAAAGAAAAAAAAAACAGTCAGTGTTGCAGGAGATCTGAAAGGAAATGAAATCACAAAAGCTGCATTAAGGTTGTATTATGAATCTGTTTTGCACCCCAGAGAAGTAAAGCAATTCTGGCCCCACTTGCCCTCTTTACTAGCCCTGGAGTTAAAAGAGGGAATGTCAAGCTGGATATCCAGGCTTGGCTTGGAATTCCCTTGCTTTTTGTGGGTTTAAAACAGCTCTATAATGTTATTTTACCATATTTTCTGTGGCTTAGTTTTTAAAGTGGGGTAGTAGTTGTGCTTAGTCTCCTGGGGTTATTGTCCTTGGTAGTCTTTGCTTTACGGTTCCATAAACAGCTGAGAATTATAGAAGCTGAGCGACTATTCAATAAAAAAGAAAATGTCCTCTTAAATTTCACAGGCTCCAAGGCAGGAAACATGGACTTGATGCACTTATGATATTTGTACAGCACTTTACAGCCATCATCATATGTTGTTTCCCCTTATGACAGATTGTAGGATGTCCGAACAATGGCAATATACACATACAATTTTGCATATTTACATATTGCGTAGTAGAGATGCATATGGCAAGAACAAGACAAGATTTCAGCTAGTTTGTAGGATTTTTCCCTTCTGATAAGAGTGTACTAAATATGTCAGGATGCTTAGAAGTGAACATTTGTTCGATTCCGTCTACTCTTGAGGCCTGGATGTGTTCATTTGCTGCATTGAATCTTTGCTTTTGCTTTGGTGAGCCACACCAAACCCGTACATAGCCCCTGACACCTCCCTCTTCTGCACCACTCCTGTGCCCTAAATGCCTTCCTGGCTTTCCAGCTCACCTTCTACACATTACCGATCCATATATACGGAAGGAATTAAAGTGCATGCCAGCAAAGAGCGCAGGTAAGCAGTCGTGGAAAACGGCTGACCTGCCAGCAGAGACAGGACCAAACAGTCTTGGTACCTGGGGGTCATTTCACAGAGTATGGTTGAGCCATTCTTGGAGAAAAGAAGCTATGGAGGCTATAAATAGAATAAATCCCCAGTGAGAAAAGAGCTACTTAAATAAAGGACATACATAAAAACTACTGGGTATGAACTGAATAAGAATACATTTAATCTTCAAATTAGAAGTCTTAAAACACAAGGTGAATGAGATCAGAAAAAGTTGCCCAATTTTGGTGGCATCTTAGTTTTAAGAGGAAATTTGATACATTTGTATGTGCTGGTATGTAACACACTTGACTGACCTAGCATGGAACTGGACTGAGTAGACTAAGTCTCTCCCAGGTCTACGTGCCTGCAAATTTACTAAGGTAGATTTAATCAGCCTTGCTAGGGACTCTGCAAGGTTTGTTTCAAGGATCTCTTGTATTTAAGATAGACTTTTCTACACTTTGACCCAAATTAGGCAGCTATTATCTCCTATCACGCAGCCTGTAGACAGGAACAAAGTCCTGCGCCGTGCTATCATTACTTATACAGGCATAAACAGCTCCAGTCTTTGCAGGAACAAAACATGTCCATATATGCAAGTTTTGTTTCTCACTCAATACACCCTCCCACCCCCATTCCCATTAGCTTCATTGCTAAGAATAGTAATAAATAATTTCACAGTGATAAATTCCATGTGTGACAAATGCTAATGTCACCTAACACAGCGCTAGGAAGTACACAGAAACTATGGTGACGGTGGTATAATAATCTGAACAGAATGGAATATAAATGCAATTTGCAGTTTTTTTTTTTCTTTTCCCTGAAGTCTGCAGATCCCAATTTGAGATGTTGACTATGAATTTTAAATTGCTTTTCTCTTTGCAATCTAGCAAATCTTTTCTACATATGTGTTTTATCACAACCCTTTTTATTCTTTTTCTTTGAGAAGAAATGTAGGATTTCTGAAAACACAAAAAGTCACTTCTTCCTTGCTGTTATTACTTGATACTGATTACTATACTGCCACTAACCTGGGAGATACAGGGAGTTATGTCCAGCTGAACATTTGATCAGAAGACACTAATGTACTTGAATCAGTTGACACATCCTGTCTAATAACTGCTCCCTAGATCTTTATGCAAACTAGGAGAAACCTCTCTTTGAGAAACCAAAGGCCAAGCAGCAAGAACGTGCAGGTACTTTACCGTTCCTCTGGATGTGAGGAAGAGCATGAATGTGTGTTTGGGGGAGGGGAGGTGCGTAAAATTTACCGTCTCCAAGACCACCAAGTGTCCTGAATGAAGTTATTTTAAATCTTTTTAGTAAGTAGACCTTTTCTTTTTAATTTCTTTCTAGTCTTACAGTGTAGGACTGGGTCATTTTTTTTCATGAAAATTAAGTACTGTAGATGAGGTCTTTGTCACATTTAGGTATGAAAAACTGGTAAAAGTAGCCAAAAGATGAGTTTTGAGGCTCAAATGGGAAAAAAAGATCGGGAAGGTAAAAACAGAAGAGGATATTCCCCTGGTTTGAGCACATCTTTTGAGGACTTCCTGATACGCCAGGGAATACTACATGAAGCCCGAAGACTTGCATCAGTAGACGTATTGATGTGAGTCAGAGCCACAATGTCCCTGGGGAATTTACAATACAAATTAGTCCAGGAACGCCTGACTTGGGAGATATATATATATATATATATATATCTGTATATGTATGTGTGTGTGTGTGTGTGTATATATATATATATATCTATCTCACATGGTTAACCTTGGGCTCATACATGGGTTATAGCTTGGTCACCCTTGTTATCTAGACCAAAACATAATAGCCGGGAGTGCAGATTAGAAGTCATGCTTTGCTGTAGCACACATTGTGACTCATCCACTTTGTAGAGCGCATATGATTAAAAATAATGTGAGAGCTTGGGGTTCAATGCTTTGTGCGCTGATTGGACTGGAAGCCAGAAAAGCTTGACTGCGTGGAGTACAGTTTTAGGAAAGAAGTTTATAGCTTCTTTATAGCACAGTGGGGTATGACCCAGATGCAGACAGATCAGTGCAAACACTCTGTCTAAACTGAAGGACCTGGAAGCAATTGCCAGCTTTGAAATCTAGGTGGGTAACCAGTAACTCCTGGGAGCCTTACATCAGGGTGAGACCTGATGGGCAGTGGGGAACTTTAATGGTCTGTTTCACATAAGGAAGGTGACAAACTCAGTATCTAACTGAAGCAGTGGCAGCTGTAGCGATAATCTCTGCTAGAAAGCTTTGTGTATTACTTTCAGTTAGTATATGAGTGAAAGGACCATATCTATATATGGTATAATTATAAACAAGCAGGCTACCTACATTCATTATTCATAGTCAGGAAAGCTTACTGAAAATTTCTGCCCTGGAGATGAATTTCAGTTGGTAGAAAAATAATAATAATTTGTCCAAGACAGGTGTAATGTTAAGGTTCTAAGACTGCACTTTGCTTTGCTCTTGGTGCAGGCCCCAGTTTAAATTACACAACGTACTTTTCTTTGTAGTTATTATTTTTACAAAGCTCTAAATCGGCTTAAGAGAAAGGAAAGTTCTGATCTAGATGGCAGGATGCCAAAGACAAAGCCTATGTATTATAGGTCTTCCAAATTCAAGTAGGTATACTGTGATCCTTAAGATCTCTACGAGCCTTCGTAGCTCTGATGGTTGGAAAACATCGTCTTTAAGTACTAAATTGTGCCACCTTTCCTGCTAACAAAACTGACTAACCAGCTTTTCAAGAAAAGCTAGGCAGAAATCGGCTTCTTGGGAATCACAAAGCAGAATACTAATTGATTTAAACAAAACAGGAGTGAATCAGTTACAGCCCTCTTCACTGGGATAAGACATACATCTGTTTTTTTATATATTTATATATATATTCTTGTGGTTTTTCTCCTTCTGCTCTAGCCATCGGTTTAATTAGTGTTGACCCTGTCAATACCGATTTCCTCTTCACAGGCCACCACGTTCAGAGTTTGGTAGGCATTCAATAGAGATTTACTGTTGACTGGGTAATTTGAGTTCATGTGTATGGTGAAAAATTAGTGAGGAGAATTACCCAGAAAAGTGGATGCCATGACAATGCATGTCACCATGGTTTGACCAGCTCTGCTGACATAGGTTTCAAAAGCTCTCCCCCTGTGAAAATGGGGCCTGTTTGCAAATTAATTAGTTTCTGGCAGCTTGATTGTTGACCCAAAGTTTGTAGAGTGGAAAAACAATCAGATTAGTGTGTTCAATATAAAGGCCCAGTGCGGCACTCAAGTGCAGTTTGCCAAACTGTTCAAGCCGTGAATAGAGTGAAACAAATTCTTTTTTGAGAAGCCAAGGCAAAGGTTAAGTGTGATGTGACTAGAGCACGCTGGCCGTGGGGAGCGGGGCGGGGAGAATCAGACGTTTCAGCCACACAAAAATGGAGAGTGCTAAGCGAGTTTCACTGAATGTAATGAAGCTCACAGCTTCGGCCACAAAGTGTTTGGCAATGTTTTAGTCTGTGTTAGAAGGCGAAATAAGCTGGTTTTGTTTTAAGAGGTGTTCTTTGTACAGTCATGTGGGATATCAATGACTGTGCCTCTGAAGAGCATTAGAGGCAGTTCCTGAGCCTCAAGCCTCTTTCTAAGCACCTGCAGACTTTGGGGCGCTTATCAGTTCCACCCCATCCAGCCACACACAAACATCCTTTTTCCCTAAGGATCAGCCCGAGCCTCCCTTTCATCACCTGCAACGTTTGGGCAGGCTCCTTCTTTTACATAGTGCTGGTGCCACATCTCACAGGCTGGCGTGTTAGAAATCAACCATTTCAAATAGATAGACCAGCTAAAAGTTGTTATTCAGGTAGCGAGACAGAAGTGTGTTCTCATATAGATACTAAAAGGTGCCATGTACCAGAGCTTTAGCTGATGAAGGACTTGAATTTAACAACTGCCCTTTAAGTTCCGTTTATGGAAGTTCCTTTATTATTTCCAGTATTATTAATGAATTAATTAATTAGACGATACATAATTCGTTATGTGAGTGTATGATTATAATGAATTAATTCATTATATGCCCTAATAATATCTCCTTTACATGAAGCAACCTCTATGAAAATCTTTTTGTTGTTGCTGTTTTCCCAGTATATCAGATAGAAAAAAGGAAAATGCCAGCAAATATGGAGGAGGTTTCAAACCTCTGACATGTTTTTTTCTCTAACGCTAACTATGACATGGTTTTCTCTCAAAGCAAGGTCTAAGCTGATTTATGGGGAAGGCTTGTTGGCCTGGATCAGAACATCTGACAGAACTTGGACAGAACTTGCTCTGTCTAGAGCAGCTGAGCTGGGAATAGGAGGGGTTGCACAACCACCTAGCCACCACCCCGTCACCTAACGGAGACTGCCCAGCACATCTGGCAGAGCTAACGATGAAGAGGTGAGGACAGAGCCCCTTAGCCTGTTCCTACCTCTCTCCCCCTTTCCATAAAACTACAGCTGTTAGCTTTCAATCTTTTAAAATTTGTGATTTGTTCTTTGTAACGGGCTGAACCTAACCCCTTTTATACTAACATTCCTGAACCGTGAATTGCTCGCCCCAAAAGGCATTCAGTGTTGTTTGCAATTATCGCAACCGATTGCTCAAAGCAGGCACCTGATGTGGCACCTCGCCAGTTGGAAACATAATTGGCTCCTTACATGGGTGAATATCCACTCCGGAGTGAAGTTTGTGATGAAGTAATTATTAGTTCAAAGTAAACCAGGTATTTGAGTACCTGGTCCATACATTAAAATCCCAGTTAGCGCTAGACACAGCTGAATTATTCTGTAGATTCAGACCCTCCCTTTCTCTCTGTCTCCATAACTTCCCCTTTCCTTTGTTCATGAAATTGTGTAAATTCCAATCTGAATGCTTGTAAGGCCAAGTAATTGCTTTTGTTCTTTGGGTTATTTAATTACAAATCTCAGTAGATGACAGGTCCTCTGCGCTAAAGGAAGACATCACATTTGCACAGTTACAGAATCCCAACACAAATGTGTGTGGCAAATCAGTGAGTGCAGATTTATTCATGCCCTCTGGGACCTGCACTGCCTTTTCAGCTTAGCATGCAATATGATTTAAATTACAGCTTGTGCAGAGCTGTGCCTTGGGATTACACTCCATGTTTCCAACTGTTTATAGTTCAGTGAGCTTTAACCTCTGTGATTCTCAAAATTAAATAATGTCACGGCTGATATCAGACTGATGGCTGGTACTGGATTGCTAAATACTGTCTTGTATTATAAGCCTATTTTTACAACAGAATGGAAATACCAATGTATTTAAACCACAGATAATACATTCACATAATTCACAAGCACAATTTAAAAGCCACACCAGCAAAGAGCAGCAAAGTTAATATTAATCTCCATTCTTAAGCATGTATTCCTACTTTTTCTGTATTTAACAAATTTATCGTGACTGACTATATTAGAGCAGAACTATGCATTACTGTGTTATCAGGTAGGCACAAAGATTACGCAAGATCAAGAGACGTAAATAGATTATTTGTTGTAGTTAAATTCTGCCTTATTAATTAATTCCCTTTTAGTTTTACAGTTTTATTATTTCTGAAATAGTGATGTATCAAATCTCACATCTTGAAGACCCTTCAGTACTGCAACAGTAGGTCAGCTTTCCATGTAGGAGGAAAGAAAACACCTAAAAGTGATCTAATTAATAAATACATAAAACTTTTAATTTTTTTTTAAGAAAGTTTAGCTATAAAATTGTATTTTTAATCTAGTATCAAATTCTCTAGGAGATCAATTTTCTTCCTCTTCAGGATTTAAATCATTAGAAATGTTTTTAGAGATTTTGCTTCTTCTGGTTCTGCAAACCCAGCATATCCAGGAGAGATTCAGTTCTAGCCCCTCCTGAGCCTCTACAGTGGATTTTGTCCCGTTTTGCACCAGGCCACACCTGTAAGACAAATGGGTGAAACAGATGGCACCAACAGGGTAATTTAGCCCATAGAACTTTATTCATGACCGTGATGTAAGGAAGAGAAAACAGGACTTAGCTCTCAGGGAGGGACAAATGGAAGAGACAAATGGAAACGTGTTTTTCGCTTGTAAAGGCCACGGATTTGACTATGGAACAGAGAAAATAAAAAGAAGCCCCCAAATACCATATTAAAAAGAATCTCAGTTTTCAGATATGGCTGGCATAGCATGGAAAAAACGCTTAGAAATGGGTCCTCAGTTGCTATCTTTAAGCTTTCACAGCGCAATAGATTCTGAATGTATTGCATTTTGGTGCATTTCTAAAGCAGTGCATACTTCTCCCATTGATCTTACGAGCGGTCTCTGTTACTTAACTCATGCTTCAATGTTGAGCTTTTAGGCTTCAAAGTGGGGTCAGGCATATCCCTTCCCTTGCTCGAGCATTGGGTTCCATGGCCCTACATCCGTTCATCCTTGCTGAAAAGCTGGCCATTAGACTTGATTTTCTAGTAAATATGTAGATAGACTGGAAGGTGTTTTTACACACTCTACAGTAAAAGAAGAAATGGTAGATTTGGTAACAACGGTAGATTTGGTAACATTTAAGCATGGTAACATTTAAGAAATGTCAAAGTAGCATATATTCACCAGCTAAGAGCTGATACTCAGAAGCAGTGGTGTGATGCTGTACTGATAAATGACTATAGTATTGAAATGTGGTAACAGTACTTTTAAAAAATCTCAGAAGCAGTAACGGTCTCTAACGGTTTCTGTATCCAAAAGTTTGTTGAGGGTAACCCACCAAAATCAAAGCTGATATGCCTATTGAAGCTCTATTTTTTCTCGTTCTCAGACCCAGATCTAGTGGCTATAGGCTGAACGTTTCATATGTAGAAAGGTGAGATGCCCTATAGTGTTATCATACAAAATTATTTGTTTTGAAGGCAAGCGCTAGACTAAATTTTTGGGACTACCATCCTTTATACAACATCCAGGAAAATTTGATGTTCCAAGGCTCTCTATGGCTGCAGCAGACATACTAAGAAAATAAAGACAAAATATTTCCTATTTCCATTTACCTTTAAAAGAGATAGATTAATCTATTTTTATTAGATTTCTCTATTATAGAAAAGTTTGTTTTTAACATATGTTTATAAGTATATATGTATAAATTTCATTTCTTTTTGGTAGGTTTGTAAAGCTTTTTTATTTTCCAGTAAAAGCAGTAGGATTTGCAGGGATATATTATTAGATGAGTTGATGTAGGAAAAAAACAGATATAAAAAAAACTTTCAGTGACCGAGCTCTTTTTCAGGTCATTTCTCAGAAAAAAATGGAAGGAAAGTTGTTTTAAGGACAGGATTACATATCTTGCCCGTTCACTCCACAGCTTTTATGAAATGTTAGAGAACATTTAGTGATAATACATTACCTGTGAATCTGATCTGAGGACTGATGTTTATTGATCCCTTACTACTATTTGAGTGAAATTCAAATCCCTTTATAAACTCTTGAAAAAGTTCCACTGATGACAGCGAAATTAAGCTTGGCCCTCCGCAGGCATGAACTGTTTGGGCAAAGGGAACTCTTCATGCGTAGAAAAATTGTATGTACTGAGCTGCTCTGACTGAGCTGCTCAAACCCTAGACCTTCCTAGGAAGCTGTAGCAAAGTATCTGGGACAATACTGAGCATTGAATTTACTAAAGATATTTCCTGGAGTTAAAAGCGGCTTGAAATAGTTAAAAAAAAAAAAATCTTGTCAGGGTTGGGGACTGGCAGTTTCCTGCAAGCATTTTAAGAGGGAAGGCAAAGTACGTGGAATAAAAGACATGAAAAAAGGAACTTAAGTTTTATGGTGTATACAGTACAAAACAGCAAGTTTTTAAAGTCTGGATAACTTGAACAGCAGGCGGATGTAACACATTGTGAAGCAGACAATGTCTCTTTTAATCATTTTATTCACTGGCATACAATGTACATACAAACTTGGGAAAAGAAGCAAATAATAACAGCGTAATCAGTGATGCATAATTTGTACTGCAGAAGAGTAAAGGAACTGCCTTCTGTCAAAATCAGGAATCTTGATTTTGCATGTGCTTTCAATGACTTCTGATAGTAAGATAGATCACAAGTACAGAAACATCTGATTGACAAGGTGCAAAATTAGTATGGAACCATACTAGCACGTTTTAAAAACAGTGATTTGTACTCTGGAGTTTCCAGCGCAAACATATAAAGAGACATATACACACGCACACTTGCATCTTAGAAAAAAACAAAAAGCACCAAATATGGTTAAAAAAGAGGAAATCTAGTCTACTTAGTTCAGAATTACCAGTATGTTTTACATGTATGCCAATGATTCCTACATATTGCAGTGACAGGCCCAGTAGGTAAGACTGGCAGTATCTGAATCTTATATATGTTTTAGCTCTTAAAAATGTACTAGTAATTTCCAAACCATAAAAGCAGGATTTTTTCTTGTTTTATGTTTCAGAAGCACTATGATAGCATTTGACACACTGCAAAATCTGGAAATCACAGAGCACAGCTCTGTTCACTTACCACCCCTTTGGTCTCCATTTCATAGTCTTCTGTTTCTCCAGAGAAACTTCCATGAAAGGCATAGAAAGCTCTGTGAGTGGGAAAGGTACAAAATCTTCGTATGAGATACTTTGCAAGGACTAGCGAGCCTTCAGATTTTTTTCACAGGACTGTGTAAATGGGTTATCATTATTAGTACTCAGTTCTGTTACATACTTGACATACTTTTCTGCTTTTATTTTTGTTCTGACAAACTTCTGTTGCTAGAAAACATCCCTTAAGAAACTGTTCCTTTTCTTCCTGTTCATTACAGGACCTTTTTTTTTTTTCCTGCATTTCTATTCTTTTCTTAATTTCATCCATTTATTACTATTTAAATGCTTCTGCTAACTTTAATTCTTCTCTCTGTTGCTTATTTATCACAAGCATGAATGGCCACGTTGCAAATACCTCCATTATTGATTTTAAATACTGCTAAAAATGCCCTGTTTTCTGGTGCTGATACAGTGCTATACCAAGGAAGTTTTCATTCCTAGAAGTTGAGGTAATTATGTCAAATATTTCTAAAGCACTATCAGTGAAGATTAAAAAAAAGGAGCCTTTATGTGTGTAGAAAAAAAGATACACACCAATTAAATACAGTGTGCAGAACTTTCTGAAAAGAGCAGCGCACTAGATAACTTTGTAATAACTTCTTTGGCACAACACTTTTCTCTCTAATTTTAATCACATCTCTCTCTCTCTCTATATATATATGTGTGTGTGTGTGTGTGTGTAAAATATTTTCTTTTTTTTTCTTTTGTATGAGCAGAACTAATGTTTTACATCATCAATAAATCTGTAAATTATTTCAACGGGGTACAAATCCTGTTACTTCCTTATTGCTAACTGAAGCCAAATCAAGTTGGAACTACATATTATGCCCACATGACTACTGAAAGAGGTTGTCATAACTGATGTTATCATATTGAATACCCAGGGTTGAACTGAGGGCTTTTGCTTCCTCTTGCAAATGCCTTACTGCATTTTATGCTGTTGCACTACCCTGACAGATCAATTAAAAACAGTCATTCACCCAGTGCTTTTTTTCAGGCTTTGCTGCCATCCTTCATTACTCCTACTTTAGTGGATTTTGTGTCAAGTGGCTCTAAACTAGCTGTAAAAGTTAATTATAACAACAAAACCATTTTCATAGTTTGACAAAATGACCTTAGTTTTGTGGCCAGATTTAACGGATTTAACAAAGAAATTATATTACAGGAGATTGGATAGGTACAGAAATTGCTACAGGAGCGTTCTCTGCTGTATCACTGCTTGCACACTGGCCCAGACTGATGATCATTTCCTGATGAATGATCATCACTCTCTAAGAAATGAGATGATGGCAGAGTCCTGTCCCATTTTTTGACACAACGTTTCAGAGAAGATTGTTTTTACAGCTACATAACACCTTCCACACACTTCAGATTAAACCCGGCAGTACTGCTATGAGGTACCGAGTTTGCGTGTTTTCTTCCTGTTTTGAAAATGGATGATTTTTGATACAAAGGCCATATTTATTCACAATGGGGAAAGAAAATTTAATATACATGTGGCGAATGGTCCTGCCGGACACAGGGTTGTGCACTGCATGGAGCTGACTGAGAAATCTTCTTAAGTATCTAGGTCTCAGGAGATATATAGAGGTTGAAGATATACTTGTCAGGCTGCTGTTGTTCAGTTTAGGGTTTCATGCTTTTACCAGTTGTGTTGCTGATGGCTGTCCCACTTTCGCTTCAGTGAAATGTGTTCACCTTGTTAATCCCTAGCCATTTGTCACGCTGAGCTTCAACTGGGCCAGGAACTTGTCTTCTGCAACACGCTACCTCGGGTGTTTAGATGATGGCGTTGCTGCAGCATGCGCTCACTGCCTACAGGACTCCTTCTTGTACCCTCTATTTAATTTCCAAATTCCTAGAGGAAAGAAAATTCTATAAAGACTTAATCACATATCTCTCAGTATTCTAGAAGGTCTGAGAAAAGTCACATTAGTGGAGAATAATAGGTATGGTTTCTGAGTATTGGGTCATCTAACTTGATACCATTTGGACGTAGACTCCTTAGACATCTCCCGGGACTTCTGCTCAACCTGTGAATTTTCAGAGCTTACAGAATGCAGGCCCATAACATGGCTCTGACTGCCAAAAGTGTGCAACACCCCAAATCCTTTCATCTTCAATGTCTCTGTGCTTCACTTTCTCCCCCAATACATCACTGTTTAACATAAAGACTGTGGCATATACTTTTCGTCACTAGTCTAGAGCTCTGAAGACATAGGTTGCGCAGTGAAGACATATGTTTTCCATGTTTTGATTTCCAAGCATTAATGTCAAGATACTCTAGATAAATGACTGACAGGGGAAGAAACAGGCTCTTAGCTGGAGATCTTGCTAGCTATTTCTGCAGAGAGTTTAAGAAATACAGAAACCTGAGATTAAAGTATTCTTCACTGAAGACAATATGCTGCAGTACTTCCTTTCTGTTCTGTGGAGGACATCAGTCATCTTGGTTGTCCAACCATTTTCTCTGAAGGACAAGCAGATCAGTTTAAAATTAACAGTGTTGATAGATATACAACACTTCAAACTATAGCCAGCAATGGAAAAGAGGTGTTAATTTTGTTTGTTATTCTGTAAGGACAAAATAATCACCTCTTTTAAATTAAATAGGATGAGTACACCATAAGCATTGTATTGTGAGAAATCTAATTTACGTTGAGAATGAAGCTATAATTTTACTGAACTTCTGTATTCACTTTTCTTCACCGTATAATTAGTCATTACAGGGAATCAAAACTATTGTTGTCTCTTTAGAACAAAGGCTTCAGAAACTGATAATTGCATCACAGATCAACATTTTCTTCTTTCTTCTTCCTATGTATGCTAAAATGTTATTCACAAGAAATGGTTATACTAAGTTATGCCTCTAAGGCAGAGGAGGAGAAAGAGATTTCACTCTAGTGGCACTGCCTGGAGACTTAAGCCTTGGCTGGTGCTCAGAGGCTCATTTACACTACTTTAGCAGTGTTAAGTACCGTAAATTAAAGTTATGCTCTCCTTAAGGTCATTCAATACCGCCGCACTGATGAAAAGGGCCTTGAGTGTTAATGCGAATCAGATCCGCAGCGCCCCTAGCAGTGCCGCAGAAAATGGGACAAGAACCAATGCAGGAGGAAGTTCCACTTCCAGCACTTCCCAAATGAGCTGCTGGTGCTGACTTTCCTCTCCCTCAACTTTCTTTTTACAGGAACCCTGGCTGCTCTTCTGGAGATCCACCCAGTAGCTCAGTTACCTATTTTGTCTGAGCCATCTTGACTCATGAAGTTACTCGGTTCTCGTTATATTTTTTCAGCCAGAGTGGAACATATATGCCTTAGTATATTAACACTCAGAATTAAGCTTTTCCTTGTTTGTTTTTGCCCCAAATATAAAACTCTAACTCCCTAAAAAAATATCACTTCAGTTTTAAAATTTTTCGTAGTGAGAAGGATCCATGGGTGATATTAATAGTCAAAGTATGGAAAAGCTACAGTGATTAAAAACCAATTGCTGTACACAAGTCAGTAGTGCTGAGATGCAGAGGAATTTAAATGTGAAAAAGCATTGTGCATTTTTTTTTAATTATAGCTTTATGCTATTATACTTTTTTCCTTGTTATGTTGTTGCTGAGTCTATGTATTGAAATGATGGAAGAGTGATATGTTAGTGTCATTTTTGGTATCTTTCATCCTTGAATATCTATAATCTCTTTACTTCACAATAAAATTCAGATAGCTCTTCACTGAAAAAGTACATCCAGCTTCTCCAGAGAAGAAGATTTTTTTTTAATTCTGCAGAGTTGTAAATCAGAAAAAAATGAACACTATATATGCAATTGAATTTGCAAGAAACCTTAGATAAACCTTAAGTTTATTAGCCCATAATTATAATTTAACTATGTCGCCAAAATTACCTTCACTAGTTTTGGGGGAAAAAAAAAATAATGACTTTTAAAGAGGAGGACAGCAGAAACTGTCACAGCTAAAGTAGTGTTTTAAGACCACAGTTCCTCAACATCATTCTGTTTGATTTGTAATGTATTGATTTGTAAATATCATCAATCTTTATAACTTTTTGTGATGAGAATTTTCTATTGCAGCATCAAGAACAGACCGCAGTGCATCTTAATTTGTGATATTTGCTGACCTCTCAATCGTACATGATCTGAGTGCCACACATCCATCTCTTCCTAATTATTACTTTAAGAACATTATTGTTAAACCACATCTCCATACTCTTTGGTCTATCCCTGATACTACCTGCTATGTCAGCATCTGAAAGCAAGTTACCACAAAATCCTCACATTGGTTCCGTCACAGCCACAGGTTAGCCCTTGTGCAAAGAGTATTCCCTGAGAACCACCTTTAAGGATGTGAGCTGATGCCATTGATGTTGTTGAGGAGCTTAACTGCAAACTGTGAATCCATGAGAGGTCTGTTATGTCTGCTTGACTTATTGGCAACAATAGGCATTGAAGAATTAAAATGACAGGACTTTAGAAGAACACCATTGAAAGCTTTGGCATTTTGAAACTACAGTGGAGTGTTTAAAGCACAAAACAAAGCTCCCTCATCATATATTAAAAGCTTTGTCCTCTGGTGACCTTACAGAAAACCGCAATGGCATACGGCTTTGCTGTGCACATTTGGGATTGGTGCTGTAAGTCTTCCTTTCCGTGAGCTAGCTATGACTTCAAGTCCATATTTTCTGAGGATGGCGCTTGCTTCTCTGATGATGTTGGGTCTCAGTGGACAGGCACTGTACGCATTTATGAAGTCTTAAGTAGTTGTCTATTTTTGTTGCTGTTGAATTTTTTATTTAAGATTCCCTAGTCCTGTTACCTCCCCAGGGCCCTAATCACCCTCCAGTAATTTTCATTAAATTATAGCAATTGCAATTTTACTGAGCATAAGATTTCCCTAGTTTCCTAGAATTTTCTTGCTGTGAACTGGTAAATTAGTGATTGTGACTGTAGATATAAAGTAATACGGGCATCTAGCTGAAACTCTTTACAAAACAGTTCCTGAGAGAACTGCCCTTTTATTTCTGTGAAATGATGAAAAGATGACCCTAGCTTCTGTTCCTTCAGCTTACTCAATCTTGACAGCTAAAGCTAATTTCTGTGCCTTCTAGTTTATAGATCTTCATTAAAATGCTAATCCAATTCAGTTAAAAATCCAGTTTCTGACTTTTATCGTTTCTTGCTATTGTTTTATGTGTGTGTGCGTGGTTGTTACTGCTGAAGAATAACATTTATAAAGGAACAAATGCAGATCGATTTTCCTTAGCTTTTTCTGAGCTTGAAGTGCTGAGACAAGCAAAACATGTTTCCATTTCTTAACTAAGCAAACAATGGTGTATAAATCATAGAGGCAGCTGGACCAAGGTGTCGTTTTCATAAAGAGCCAGATTTCTCGTGAAGGACAGTTTAATGGGCTGCTGCCAATGAAATGTCTGCAGAACGGGTAATTGCAGAAGGGCATACAAAAAGTGGCGCTAGAAAGGTGTCATGTGGGAGCTGAGAAATAGCTCCATGGTGAAGACAATTGGAAAAAGGAGACTAAAAAAGGTGTGTTCTTTAATAATTTGCTTCTCGGTGCTTATTGTTCTAAGTCAAAATCTTAAGTTTTTTTTTTTATTTTTAACTTGCTCACATTGGCTGCAACATCAGAGGAGTGGGTTTGGATATAATTTTATTTTGACCATGTTTATACTGTGGCTTTGTTTCCCTTTGATCATGCTTAAACACGTTTCAGACATGCTTGTTTGATGTATGCTATTTTTTAAAGCACCGTTTCATTTTGTCTGCTTGTGTTTTTTTTTTTTTCCTTTCTTTAACAACGAAATATTGTAAACTATTTGACATCGAATAATTTCTTAAATTCATTTTCACTAAACGTGCTTTCTGGACCTTTAGCCAATGAGAGACTGCTTTTAAACAAGAACATGCCGAAGCGTTGTAAGAACATTTTTGATAGTTGCACTGATTGGAGGCAGTTTTAGGATCTCAGAATACCCTGCAATTCCTATACAGAAATTTGAAGTCATCCTATCTATCCACAATAGCTGCAGTATATCAGTGTTTACAATTGTTGCCAGTGGTTTTGGATCAAAGTTCCAGTTCCCATTCAGTAAAACTTCCTGAAGTTCATTCCAGCACGTCCTATGTGGCTGTATCGAATGTATGAAGTAGGTCACGCCTGACTGAATTATTTTAAACTTTCCATGGGGAGCCCTTGATACTGAACTTGTTTAATTTTGCAGGGTAAGGCAGGGTAGCCTCAATACCTGAACATGCACGTTCATGGATAACAGTCTGTCTCCTGCTGCATGGGTGAACAATTAGGAGAGTCAAATATAAGTCCTTCATCTGGGGACAGCAGTCCCCTTCGTTCCCTCCGAGAGCAACACAGAAACGCTTCATAGCCCACAGAGAGCGCTGTGTTGCGTGACTGCCGGCCATCTGGCTGATTGATTCATCATGACCCGAAACAGCTCGTTCTAAGCGTGGTCCGAAGCCCCTGAGCTAAATGCCAGCGTGCATCAAGCCTCAGGCAGGACAAAGCTCCTTCATTAATGGAACAATAAAGAACGCGCTACAGATTGCTAATGCATACTGCCTGCTTCTTAACTTTATAACCTACTAAATTATCAACAAAATTTCTTTCCCTCCTTCCACCCATCTACATAAACACACATACGATCATGGCGTTGCTTACGTAGTCATTGTATTCATTCTGAACAAAAAGGAATAAGGAATATCTATTTCTATATACTCCAGAACACGTGAGCTATTCTGCCTTCATTTACTTCATTACATAGAAAGAGATACAATATATAGAAGAGGGAGGGAAAAAAAAAAGCAGATAACAACAGCAATGTCCCTATAACATGAAGGATCAATCTTTTATTGACTAAAACATATTGATTTAACCAGGTGGCAAAACAGCCTCAGGTTTACTCAGTAAGAAACACCAGTGTAATTCAACAGAGACTGTTCCATGATATACAGAAGAGATGCTCTAATACGAGGCTGTGCATTGTCATGGTTTTATTGTCATGAATGTAGTTAGGATTATTAATCACTAATTGAAAAGCTGAATTCCTTGCAGATGAGCACTGATAAAAAATAAATGTATGCAAGAGCACATACAGATATGATCTCGCTATGGCCTAAATTAACAGCCTTCCACCCACTCCTCTTCTGTGCCACCACTACTAGAATTATTTGAAATATATATTTTCAATATTTTTACTATTTTTCTATTGCTCTTGTAGCATTCCTTTTCTAATGCTAGGCTTCCTTACTGTTCTAGGTTCACTTGCAAAAGTGTGAGAGGGAAAGAAAAGAATAATAATATGCTAGCTGAGGGCAAGTTTATATAACCCTTACTATATCAGCATTATTATTGACTTGAATAGGACTCCCTGTGGGATCTTCACAGGCCAGTGTAAAGTTAGATTTTTGATACCTGATAATACAGTGATTTATTTTAGAATTTGATATCTTGTGATTTACAAAACCCATTGTACTAGAGACAAATCATTTGACCATTTGGGAATGTGTTTAGGTTTTGGTTGAATGGTTTTTTACCTCTTTCATTAAGACCTTAAGAGTGTAAAAATAACCCTATGTGTTCAGACTAAAAGTACTTCAAATCCAGTAGCCTGGACCAGTGACTTCTAATGGGAGTCCTCTTCCTTTCACATACTGTGAAGAAGATTGTCAAGCTGTAGCCTTACTGGCATACACAGCCAGCCTGGAACTGTGATACGAATTTCATTCAAAGCCCTAGCAGATTACACAAAGAATAGCAGATATTAACCATGTTACAATATGGCCTAAGTGTTATTTATCCTGGGCCTCATATCAGTGTAATGTGAAGGATGTTGGATGCATGCTAGAAAGAAAGGAAAGAAATGTAGTAGCTTAAACTGCTGCTGTTGTGGGGCGGAGAACTCTGACTTCTTACAGGTTTTTAACAGTTTCAGATGCCCAAAGAAGTCTAACTTAGAGAATAGGTAATAGACAGAGTTCCACATGGTTATGCTCTGAGCCTGTGTTGTTCAATATATGACCTGGGAAAAGACTGAGCAGCAAGATGAGAAAGTTTTCTGATGAAAATTTCTTTATCCAGCATAGTGAGACAAAGGAAGACTGTGAAGAATTACAAAAGGATCTTGTGCAACTGAGTAACTAAGCAATCAAATGACAAATTAAATTAATCTCAGTGAATGATGTAGTGATAAACCATGAGAAAAACCATGAGGAAGAACATGCCTATCTTTATATACAAAATGATGGGCTATGGAGTGAGCTTTATCAATGAAGAGTGAGATCCTGGGGTTATGGCATATAAAGTTCCCTGAAAATGTCACCTTACTGCTCAAGAAGTTATTACTGGAACACATTAAATGTTAGGAATTAATAGCAAAAGAATAGAGAATTCAACAAAGAACATTATTATAGCCCTATATAAATGCACAGAATCACAGAATCACAGAATGGCTGAGGTTGGAAGGGACCTCTGGAGATCATCTAGTCCAACACCCCTGCTCCAACAGGGTCCTCTAGAGCATATTGCCAAGGATCGCGTCCAGACGGGTTTTGAATATCTCCAGCGAAGGAGACTCCACGACCTGCCTGGGCAACCTCTTCCAGTGCTCTGTCACCCTCACAGGAAAGAAGTTTGTCCTCAGGTTCAGATGGAACTTCCTGTGGTTCAGTTTGTGCCCATTGCCTCTTGTCCTGTTGCTGGGCACCACGGAGAAGAGTCTGGCCCCATCCTCTTGACGCCCTCCCTTCACATACTTGTACACATTGATGAGATCGCCTCTCAGTCTTCTCTTCTCCAGACTGAACAGGCCCAGCTCTTGCAGCCTTTCTTCAGAGGAGAGATGCTCCTTGGACATCTTGAACACTGTGGATATTTGCAGCAAAGAAATGAAGAGGCATCAGATGAAGCTAGTAGGATCCATATTCAAAACTAGAGATCAGAAGTAGGTTTTATTTCTTTAGCTTGTATACCTGAGGAACAGATTGCCAAAGGATACTGTGAATGATGGAAGTTTGCGGGGGTTCAGGAAGAGTCTGTACAGATAGCTGGATGAAAAAATCTATTAAGAGTTGCTAAGTGCAGAGAAACTGGCCAATTCAGGGAAGTAGCTGCATGGAAAATAGTTGGATGCTGGGAGATTATCCCAGGAAAACAGCATTTGCACTTACCATATTCTTACTTTTTCCTAGATAGTTACTTTTGCTCAATGTTGGAGTCTGTGTACAGATTGAGTAAACCTTTGCTCTGCGCCAGTATGGCCATTCGTGTGTCATGTAATGCAGAAGGCATGAAGTTGCATTTATTATCTAGTTCCTGTAGTTTCGTGTGAAGGTTGTTATGATTAGTATATATATAACATGATGCCATATGTGCATATGTAACAGACACATCCAAACACATACATGCATATATATTAATATATAAAAATGGGCTGGTTACAAGCACAAGTGTCCTTAATGCGACAGTGAATTTAGTGGGACAATAAGTGTAAATTGGTGGAACAAAACGCAGTTCACTATTTCCATGACTACACAGCAATAAACTTACACTGAAAAGAAGGTAGCACAAGATGCTAAAACAGGTTATAATTTAACATAGGCAAAGGGCTATGAGTAGTTAAATATAGTTCACAGTTAATTATCCCAGCAGGCTGTAAACTAGTTGTAAAACAGATTAGTAAATCTACTGGATATGCTTTCTTTTTCCAAATACAATGAAAGACAGCAGCTGAAGTATCTCAGTAAAATAAAGTGATGAGCCAGATTCACCACTGGTATGGGCGTATTCATGACTTACACAGATTTATCTCCCAAAACTTTTTACCACTGGTTTTACATAACCAATCAGTTTGTCTTAATTTTATGTATTTACATTTGTTGATACTTCTTCTTTATCATCAAATAATGGTGTCACTGTAATTGTCAGGAAACAAACATTTTCTCTGAAAACAATCTAAAAAAAGAGAAGACCAGACATAGTATTTCACAATCTTGAACAGACTTTTCTCGCCACAGAAATTCACAGCTATACTTCTCGTCTGAAAACAAAATAAAAAATGTTGGGTTTTTTGGGAGATTCATAGTTTGGAAGTAGGCAATATGGGAACATGAGGAACTGAAGTTTGAGGTTTGAACTTTTAGTTCAACCTGCACTTTTTAGTTCTTTTGGATTGATCATACTTTTCTAGCCTGTGGGTCTATTTCCAAAAGCAGAGGTAATTACTGCAAAAAAGGTAGGAGGAATGTAAATATGTTATACATAATTGCACAATAGTGTACCTCATATAGGAATATTTGCCATGTGATGTAGCGGTTCATTCTTGGCCAAGTCACAGTTAGTCAAGCAAAGTCACAATTTGTTCACGTAAGGAAGGCAAGTGGTTTAATTCATGAAACAGTAACATGCACAATGGCATTGTTTTCCCAGATCCTAGATTTGTTAGTGCTCACCTGATACCAGAGAGTGACAACCCAGAAGATGACAAAATCTATTTCTTCTTCCGTGAAAATGCAATTGATGGAGAGCACACTGGAAAAGCCACTCATGCCAGAATAGGGCAGATCTGTAAGGTAAAACGGTGACTTATTTGTGTGAGTTTGAATATATTTGCACACTTTGTGAGCGATTTTGGTAACTTCATTTTCTTGCCTGTAAACTATTCTGTGCTAACAGTGGCGCTGTAATGAAGCAGAGATCATGCGGAGTGAAAAATAGGTATGAGCTAACACACAGAAAGGTGTGCTACTCAGTTCTCCTCTGTTTGGGAAGCTTCACGAAGCTGTGATGTTTTGTTTAAGAAATCATTGGCATCTTTTGAGGCTCAGAATGTGTCTGCAAAAGACACAGTCTTTTACAGGAAATATGATACTTCCAGGTAGGCCAAAAACATTTGAAGAATTTACTTTTTATGTACCTTAATGCCTTTCCATTCCCACATTAGCGAAAAACTTTTTTAAACAGAGGCAAAGGAAGATGTAAAAAATAGTTGTTTAAGCTAAGTTCTATAGATGGCAACAATTGGAAGACTTAATGATTCCACATTGATTCATCCATCTGCCCTGATAAACATCCAAATATTTTTCTGACAGACTTTTAAAAAGAGTTATATGAATTAACTGATATTCATAAATGTTATAGCTTTGGCAGCTATGATATTTACAGTAAAATTTCATGTTAATCCATAGGCACAATCTCCTCAGGTTCAGACATAGCTGCTTGAAAATCAATTACCTCGTATATATGGAGTCCTTGGTGTGCTTCTGCTCCCAGTTTGGCAGCTATGAATGTGATCCTGCCATTCTGACATTTTCATCTGCTTTGGTCATGTGCAAGCTCTATTGCTCCTTTGTTGCTACCTAGTTAAGAATAATAAGCCCGTTAAAGCTTATCAGCAGCTCTGGAGCAAAATATTCTGCCTGCCTGTCTGCTGACTCCACTGTTGTATAGTTTAGAATACGTAAGGACTTCATTTTTGGGGGAAATTATATCATCTCTACAGTGATACTATGAACTATATAGTACTACTATGTAAAAGAGACATAATTCACAATTAATGTATTTGAAAATACGATATTTTTTGGTATGTAAAATTTGAATTCTTTTCTCTGTTTTCTCTGTTTTCTACAACCAGCATCTTGTGATTATTTAATCCATTTTGCCTGTATTCAGTTGAGATTGCAAGCAAAGACTGTTACAAGATATTAATGCAGAGTACTTTTATTCTTAGAATGACTTCGGTGGACACAGGAGCCTTGTTAACAAATGGACAACTTTCCTGAAAGCACGGCTGATTTGTTCTGTGCCGGGACCCAATGGCATCGACACACACTTTGATGAGCTACGTGAGTAATATCTTTGAATACGGAAACATTTTCTGGTATTGGCAGTGCAGAGAGTAACTTTTTTTTTTCTTTTCTCTCTCTTATTATTGTTACAGAGGATGTGTTTCTAATGAACTCAAAAGACCCTAAAAATCCAATCGTCTATGGAGTGTTTACAACTTCCAGGTACAGAATGTATCATTTTACTTGCATGGAAACTTGGGTGGCTGCTTGTTTCAGAGAGGCCTCTTTGTTAAAAATGTTTTTCAGAAACAAAATTTGCTTAACCTTTGAACTGAAAAGTCAGTGGCAGTAAGCAGCAATGAATTAGGTTTCTTTTCTTATGAGCAACGTGCATCATCGCTCTGAAACAAGTAATCACAAAGCCTATCAGCTCCTCAGGCTGTTCTTGCCTTTGAATTGGCTTTTAATAGTGGAGAGGAGAAATTGCAGCCCTTCCCGCGTAGGCCTGGAAAAATAACACAAGGCATAAACATGGCTTATTTGGGGGAGGGGTAAAAGTGAATGACTCTTATGTGGAAAATTAGCCACTCACCGAGGTATTAGTAAAAATATTGCTGAAATCCAGAAAGTTTAAAAATCTTTCCAAAGTTATATTGCTTCACCATACCTATCTGTGGCTTGAATGTTTTTGGTTGCACTGTGAGTTCAGTAAAAACAAAATTATACTTGGACTGAGGAAGGTTTGCAGTACTGGTGGCAGAGAGCGTTGCTACATTTATCTATGAAGGACAGAGATTTTAGTTTTGAAATAGGAAGAATGTTCCTAGAGATAACCATGCGCTGAACAGGGAGATTTACAAGTACTTGCTGTCTTCAATTAGAAATCTCAAGGCAAGAAACAACACTGCAGTTTGCGTCTGTGCTGCCCGAATGACGAAAGACAATACTAAAAAAAATAAAAATAAAAATAAAAAAGTGAAGGAAAGGAAAGAGCCGAATAGTGCCCTGGAGACCGGCCTGTTGAAATTTACTCAAGTTGGGGCTTTGGCCTTATGGGGACAATATGTTTTAAATAGTGGAATAGCAGCCATATGCTTAGCAAAATATCTGGGAGATCGTATCAGTAATGCTGAACTCTTGCAGGAGGTGAGTTCGGATTGCTCTGAGAGCATGTCAGAGTTTTCATAATCAGCACATGCGATAAATTAGAAAGCAACAAGCTGCTATTCCCACAGCTCTCCTACTTGATTAAACTGACAGATAATTTAAAGAACTTGACTCGATTTCTTCTCCTCTGGTTTTTAGTAATATCTTCAAGGGGTCGGCGGTGTGTACGTACAGCATGACGGACGTGAGGAGGGTGTTCCTTGGTCCCTACGCTCACAGAGACGGCCCCAACTACCAGTGGGTCCCTTACCAAGGGCGAGTGCCATATCCACGGCCAGGAACTGTGAGTACCCTAGGAAACCTAGTAATCTAAAAAGATAAAACCATGGAAAATATTCTCACACATTACATGGTCCTTGAGCTGAGACCCAAGAAAGAAGCAGAAGGAGACAGAGGTGCAGGCAGAGTAGCGTAAGCAAAAATCAACAGTTTCCCCAAGGTCCAGAATTTGCTAAGTTCTTCTAAAGCAATGAAGCTGTGGGGTACTTTCATCTTGGCTTTCATCTGGATGTTCATGTTAACTTCAGGAGAAGTTTGAGCAATGGCTGCAGAGCTTTGCTGAAGGTCCAACGTTTAATAAATCACTCTACGTTGTTCTGTCTTCCGAATTTGTATTTATTCCAGTTATTGACTGAAGCATTCTTAAGGAGAATGAATGCAAAACAGAGCAGCTGTTAATAAATATTCAATTGTTCTCACCATTGAAATCCATATAAGAAGACAGATAATTCTGCCATCAATGATAGAGAGACTGTAATGAGTTCCCTAAACACTTTTTTAAAAAGTCTATGTTTTGACTTATGTCTTTGTTTCTGATTTATGAATGACTAAAATATCGGTGCTGTAAGACACCCATATCTGCATCTTTCCAACTAATATCTTGAGGTTCTAGAAGTATTTTCCTGTGTTTAATGTTGCCGTTAGCCTAAGAAGACAGGGCACTTATGAAAAAAAATGTTAATTAATATGTACTGGGATAACTCCTCAGCTGGTGTAATTAGACTTTGCCCATTTAAACCCTGGCATAGCACTGCTGAGGTTTTAATCCATTTCATATGTACATATACATACGCATGCATACATATGTGTACATGTACATCTGTCCATAACATTCTTTAAAAAGTATCCTTAAATATAAGCCTGAAAACAAACCAGGAATAGCTTAGATGCTTTATAAATAACCAGATTTTTATTTCTATTTGGTACTTTTAGAATTGCTCTTTCAAACTAATTCTTTCAACTGTCTTTCATCTGTTCTTTCAACTGATTTCCAACAGTTAGACAACATATATATTTAGCCTAAAGAAAATGACTTCCTACGTAAAAGAAAACAATGGCTGCCTGACAGCTATGTTACATAACAGTCCGCGCTCCCTGCATATGACTGCTAAAGGGATTCTTAGTTTTTTCCAGAAATAAAACACAAGCTCTGTAGCATCAAGAGAGATTTCTTTCCTCATGTGATGCTGAACTTTTTTTTCCTAATCGCTGCAGTTTATGCTGAAATATCAGATTTAAAAAATGTATTATTTATGTCCCTTTGGAACATGTGAATGAGTAGATATTTCTGTGTTGCCTGTATAACAAGCTGGAAAGCAGGGTCCCAAAGTCAGCTTCTAGGCCAATGGTCTAAGCCACCAGATCTTTTGCCAAAATAGGGAAATATAGTTAAGTGATGCATATACTTTTTCTTGCTACCTTCTCAGGATGGATTTTACACTTAGAATTTCACTATAAAATACCTGTACTAAAATTCATGAGTAAAGTGCAAAGATATTCAGATTTCACTGTAAACCTTTTCTTTAACTAAGGGTGAACGTGATCCCAAATTTCACATGATCGTGCAGTCAAATCATGTGGTGCATGGAGGCCATGTCACTACAGATGATGTTAATAAAGGAGCAGTTGAGGCCTGCAGTTTCTCCTCGATCACTGCCAGTGACTGTCATCCCGACATCTACCACTTTCAAAGAGTATTTTTGTTCTTGCAGTTGCTGAAATCATTCTCTTGTATTAATAGGATAAAGCTGAGTTATAAAATGAGAGATATCTCTGGCTGAAACAGAGCTTTTTGTTTCTAAAGTGATAAAATCTGATTTATTTTCAATGTCTTTGAAGACCTGTTGAGAATACAGGAGAAAGATTTTTGAAGTTTCTTTAGATGTCAGTCTTGTGGCTTCCTTTTCCAAAATCAGCAAAAGGGAAGGGAGAAGCAAAACCTGAGCTTCTTACAGTGATTTGGTTCCAGATCTCACTGTACTTTCACAGTGCTGAATTATCTGAGGAATTTCATCAGTGAGATGCCAATAAACTTCTTGAATATCTGGTGACTTGCCCAGTATGAGTAAAGAAAAGGAAAATTAATAGTTCCTTTGAAAAGTCAGAAATCTTTGTAAACAGTTCTACATCAGCTTCACTACATCTGCCTGTACGTTTTACAAAGAAGTTGCCAAGATTTTTCCTTTAAACTCTATAGAACTTTTTTTTTTTTTTATCCTTAAACTTTATTCAGTAGAGGAGGGAGAATTTCTTTTCTATACTTCATATCTTCTTATAAATTAATGCCTGACTTTCAGTGAATTCAGCTACAGAACCTGCATTTTCTCTACTTTTTGGTACCAAGAGTTCAGTTATGAGCAAAGCACCTTTTGTTCCTGCCAGTAGCAAAGTCAAAGGCTGTAGCTATGGATTTATTATGTTGAATTCCTTAATAGGTCACTTAGGGTATGTCCTAGCCAATTTTTCTTAATTAATCAAAAACATTGCATGTTATACTGAGAGCCAATGGATGTTAAATGCAAGAATTATTTTGACTCCACTTGAATTCAAGAATAGGGCTCATCTCTCCAAAATTGATCAGGTTATTCATATTCGTGCTGCCTAAGTTAAGACACCAGAATAGTTTGTTTTCTTGATATCAGTGAGTTCAGTCAGGCGTATAAAGTTGAGTTCTCGGCCCATATTTGGCCTATTAGCTTGATCTGCGCCAAGTGATATCAAATGCAATCTTGTCATTAGCAACAAAGATAATGGCTTCCTTTGTGTCCTCGTTTTGTGACATGACAGGACTTTTCTTCTCAGGACAACTCAGGTTTCATGTGAGCTGAGATTCCTCTGCAAGCAATTTATTAGGCTAAATCACTGATTGATGTTGCCCATTTCACTCTATTGACAAGAGAGTGAGTTATGGCAAATAGATTTTTGATTTCAATATCTCATCCAGGTTCCCACGAGGGGTAGGATGAATGTGAGCCACAGTCTAGTCCAGGTAGTGTCCTTTATATTTAAAGACATAAAATTACATTCTTTATTCTCATAAAAGTAAGGCATCCAAACAGTAGTGTGGTCCTTAGAGTCAGGTTTCTCATTTAAATACATGGAAAGTAATGCTAGTTTTATGTGATTTTTTTTTCTGCATCAAATACATCTTGGTTAACACTGCTGCCAGTAAAATCCTGTGTTAGAAAATGAGCCAAAAGGTAAATATCCAAGCAACTGAAACACAGCTGAAATGCATTTACTTTAAAAACGAAATGAATATTCATTTTCTGTTTTTCAGTGTTTGCCCAGCTGCAATTAACAATACTTAGTACTTGTGTTGTGATCTTTCTGCTTAAAGCTCTTTACATTAATTAGGTAATGATTAATGAGATAATTTATCTGAGTAATTAGTATTGAACTATAGTTAGAATATTAATCTAGATGTTTAAAAAATTTGAAATTGAAGTGTCAAATTTTGAACAGAAATTTTAAGACAAGCTATGGCTTGGGCAGTGATTATGAAAAGCCTGTCTGATTATATCTGGATAATATTTCACTGTGAAAGAGCAAGAATATGTAATAATAAAAAGACTGAAAAAATTTAACCCAATAAAGTAAGCAACTAACTTGTTTTCTTATTTTTGCTTATTCTGCTGCACATACATTAATCAAAAATTCCTTTCTTCCTCCTTTCCTCCCTTCCGTGCTACATAATAGAGCAGAATGCTGGAATTTGCTTACTTACAAATATTATAAAGAGGGGCAATTTATACTTTATATTTTTTGTGCTTGAAGTGTCCCTCTGCTGCATATAACAACTACTCCTTTTGGCAACATTGATTTTTTAATTTCATTTCTGATGAATTATTAATAATCTAGATCAAGGTGATAGCAAAGACAATCAATTTCTTCTGCTGAGCATCCTGCAAGGCCTAGCTTCTTGTTTAATAACATGTTGCCCTCTAGATTTTTTATTTATTTGGTATATAGTCTATATGCGTAAATAAAAGACAAATTTTAACAGCACATTTTAACGCCAGTTGTTTATATTTTAGGTTCAAATGCTATGGACGTAATCACGGTTAGCTGGGTTTCACGGATGTATATGTCTGAAATAGATATCTAAGAAAAGATTAGCAGCTAGGGACACTTAAGTTTTCTGTTCTGTACCTTTGGACCAGTGATTTAATGTCATCATGGCTCATTTTCCTCATCCATTCCGCTATTAATAATACTTACTTGGAAGCAGCATCTAACTGTTCATAAAACACTTAGAAATTCTGTAAAAGAGACAAGGGTGAGTAGTGATAATTATCCACAGTCCTAGAGCCTTCCCATAGGGAGCTATGGTGAGTGAAAGGGAAGGAGTGCTATGGATGGATGTCAAAGCCATAATCTACCTCTTCTTCCTTTCTCAGCTTCAATGTTTTGCTCATAGTGGGAGAACGATGGCAGATTGTAGAGGCAAAACAATGACTTGTCCACCCGTGACCGTAGAAGGCAGCAAACTACTCTTTATTGTGTGATTTCTTAGGGACCAGAAACAGCTTAATCCTGAGCGGACACTGTGACTTTGTCATTATTGTGCAGCATAATCTTGTGCAGGAACACAGACAATTAACTAGGACTTATTTCAGAGAGAGCCGTCTCACCTAACCATACATAGCGACAGTAACAGTGGCAACAGCTCCTGGTCACACGAGGCTTTCTTTAGAACCAACGGGGAGGAAAGGGACACATTTAGGACATGACTTATCTTACACTTACTGACTGACTTAAGATGGGATAAATTATGCCTTTCCTCTCCATTTAAGATAAAGGGACCCTAAGGTGTGTAGCCAGTATAGATGTAAATAATATGTCACATTTAGCCAAAATGTTCCCTAACTGCTCAAATTAGAATATCTGTAGCCATAATTTAGTGTAACAGGACCATATTATCAGGACTACATGAATGATACAGATATGTTGGGACAATCAGGAGTTTGAAAAGTCAGCAGAACAGGGAATTGTCCTGGCAGTTAAGGATTTGATTCAACAGCCAAGGAAAGGAATTAATTTACAGTCAGCTTCAGAAGAGAATGCTTTGAAATCAGGGTGATGGCATGGTTAATTAATTTTCTGTGATATAGTTAAATGAATACTGAAATTGCTGCTCTTGTATTGAATGATTTTAGAAAGTGCAGGATTTCTTTCTTCTGACAAATAAAGGTTAACACTAATCAGTAAATTACTAAAAATCCATTTTTGTATAATAGTTAGAAAAATGAGGTATGCTGCTCATTTGCAATCTGTTGAATATATTGATTTAAATCCAGACTAGATATATAAATAAATAAAGCAGAGACCTAGTGGCAGAATTAAATGTTACTGCCTATCACGAAACAGTTGGATCCCATGTCATACTTTATAATAAACTGAAGAAGCTGGAATGATTGTAATGAAATGGATTTCTAATATGTTTCCGCTAAACAGTAAAAAAAAAAAAAAAATCTTTTTATTCACAGTGTCCCAGTAAAACCTTTGGAGGCTTTGATTCTACTAAGGACCTTCCTGATGAAGTTATAACATTTGCAAGAAGTCATCCAGCCATGTACAACCCAGTGTTCCCTATCAACAACCGTCCAATCATGATCAAAACAGATGTGGATTACCAGTTCACACAGATAGTCGTAGATCGAGTTGATGCAGAAGATGGCCAATATGATGTGATGTTTATTGGCACAGGTGAGAATTCTTGAATCTACGCTGTATGCATTACAGAGGCATAGATAAGATAAAATTTCATAATCTCAAAGACAGAACACTGATTTATGTGCCAGTGTATCGTGTAGAAATCTGGGGCAAGACTCAAGACTGTTTGTGTCAGGGGGAGGCCTTTGTATTACATAAGGATTCTCTATTACAGGTTCAAGCCATGGCCTGCATAGCTTAATTCTTTAGGAGTTTTGCCATCTGGAGTAAGATCAAACTGCTCTCTTTTCAGCTACTGTTATTAGGGATTTTTATTAGAAGTATCTTGCCCTATTAATTATAATTTAGTATTAAAATGCAGGTTCTGAGGTACTCATTTTGAAAGACGTCATAAGAGGCATTAACATGACTGAGACAAGTTTCAAGGTATGGGAAATGTCTTGTGTGCCTTTCAAGTATTTTAAGTATTGACTTAAGATACCCAGCTCTTTAGCTAGAAGAGTCATCATTTTATTTAAGATGCAGATATCTGGCAGATACACAGTGTTTTAAGAAAGACTGGTACTCAAATAGAAGCATGATGTCCTTTCGAAAGGATTTGCAGAATGACATAGCTTGGGCATCTTATCAAAAGTAGAAATACGCGTTCAGAGAAGGGAACTTTCCAGAAAGGTAATAACAAGAAAAGGCAGTGGCCAGAAATTAGCTGATGTGCGTCTGCTTAGGTTCAGTGTCTTCAGAACTATACTGCTTAGCAATTAGTGGATCTGTTCCTTCACCTTTGAGGATTTTGCAATAGTTGACTGATGTTTCAGTTACGTTGAATGAAAGTATTTCAAATTTTTATTGAACATAATGGCTAGCAATTAGGTGTTGGCATCATGAAGTCAAAACAAAAAACCCACTGTTCTTTTTCAGCCTTGGACCAAAAATTACCTGACTTTCTGTCTTGGAACAGTCCAATTTCTGACTTGCTTTAAGTACAATTTTGCTCCGGACTTGGGATCAGATTTCCAAAGCAATAAATCTCAAGGTCTCTTTCATGTTGGTGCTTGAAATATATTATGAGTAAACTGAGAGCTGATGAAGCTTTGTATACCAAACGTACTGCATGTGCAGCAATTCAGAACATTTACTGCAGGAAATGCAGCTCTGCAAAAAGCGTTCCAGCTCTTGGAAGCTGTGAACTGAGTTATTAAACAGCATTGTTACAATATGTTCTTGTGTAAAACAACAGTAACTAGTTTCATATGATTTTACACAACACATTTTTTCCACTGGTGAGTAATACTAGCGAGTTTAATGCCATCTTACCATTGACAATGTTTTGTGCCTTTCAACAAGTCTTCTATAACCAGATTCAGCCCACAGAAATATTTAATGACAATATTCCCCTTGGCTCCAGTGTGAGAAAATAAGCCTTTCTGCATTCAGGCTAGGATCTAGTCCACTCAACATAAGCAACTGATTTATGTCTACATCTTGAGCATGCACAAAAAGTGGCGTTTATTTCACCTAAGTTTGGCATCCAATCTAAGAAAGATGCTTTGGCCTCTTCAAGTGAGAGAGATAAGTACTTCCAGAGAGGTTTGTTCTGCCTTCTTAGAGACCTATTAGATTAAGATGAATAGTTATATAGAAGTTTCTGACTGTCTTCAGGGAGTACAGATGACTTGCTTAAAACTGATCTATAATTTTTAGATAGCTATCATTATGTACGGTGGTTCTCATCTAATCGCTCAGGCAAGGTCTCCCTCTGGAGAAGCCTTAATGGTTGGTACCTAGCTCTTGCCTTTGAGTTGAGGACTTAGATACTCATTTAATTCACTAAACCTCTAAAATTTGGGTGCATGATAAGTGCTCTGGATGCCATCCAACACTGCTGCTGTTTATGCCCAAGAACTGTAAGAAAAGTATTGAAATGTTATAACTTGCACTTGCTGAAAAAAGATTTCCGCACCAAAAAACACAGCTTCATAAGTGCAGAGTGTTATTATTTCGTGCAACATTACGCTTGTCAATAGAAACTGCTCTTTTTCCAACTGGAGGTTACACCTCCTCATGGGACTAGAGTCTGAGTGGTGGCATCCAGGCCTGGGTGCAGGGAGACAACTAGCGCTCCATAGTCTTCTGAGCTCATTATGCTTATTGCAATTTTCCATCTTCCAGGCCGGTGCAAAACGAAAGGAGGCAGAGTTAAGGCTCTGTCTCCACTACGCCAGAAACCACCACTGTTCAAAGTAAAAGTAACCAGAAATAGATACACCATCAGTGCATATTGCGTCTTCCTCAAGCAAAGGACAGACTGGGGAGATTAGGGACTCTAGTCGCAGTCTAGTTTCCTACTTGTTGATCAGGACTTGTGACAAAGCCAGAACTCAGCCCTGGATTTTTCTGTGCAGGTCTGTCCCATCAGATTAGATACACGTCTCTGTGTTTTCCCATTGTCATTGCGGCAATCTACATTATTCCCACATGCTGCTAACTTCAATATGTTAAGGAAACACTTTTTTTTTTTTATGGTGATGATAATTGAATGCAACATACTTAATAGCTCATCTAGTGTGGTTGCATTTTCCTTTCCTGCGGGTTAAATCTCTGGCCAAGCCATTTCTTTCCCACTGTGATTGTACTAGAGTGCTTAAGTACTTCAGAGCAAAAATAAAATCATACTGAAATGCTTGAAAATATATGAGAAAGAATTTAAAATATCCGCTAAATGCATACCCTCAGTGTCTGCTGTTTGGGCTTGTTTGGCACAGTCAAGGCACATCTGTCAGTAAAGCAAATTAATAACAGTAATCTTATCTTACTTACCAGAGCCTATTGATCCTAAAGGAGAAGCCTAATTCCATTTGTGTGAAATTGTTTGAAATACTACTCTGTAAAACTTGATCTAGAACTCAGATAAAGCTCTACTTTGGTACCTGCGGCCTCATCAGAGTCTCCATAGTGCTTAACACAATGTATCTTTGACCTCAGAGGCTTTCTCTAGCACCAAGCGACTAGTAGTTGCAAGATCCTCTTAAAAGACAGACTTTTTGGAAACAGTATAATGTTAGGCACTCCCGTCTACTCAATGCCCCACTCAGGTTCTGCAATTTCACTTGCTTTATTTTATCAAAATTTCATCTATGCTTCTGGAAAACAGCATCGATGGCCTGTGACTGTCGACAGGCATAGTCCAATACAGAATCCAGTCACGAAATATTGCTAAACAATTATGTTTATTAAGTCAAATTCTTCTTTTTGGCTCTTACAGTATATTTTCCTCAAATCCAGTCATCAAATTGGGCTCAGGATAATTAAGGCAATGCATTAGTCCATTATAACAAACATTAAAACATTATCTGTTGTTCTGAATTATTTTGTTGTAATGTAGATTTTTTTCTTTTGTCATTCTTGTTGTTCCCATTTCAGGGAGTCTGCAGTGGTGTGTAGCAACCTAGAAATGATGCAGTTTCTTTTTCTTTTTCTTTCTCTTTCTCTCTCTTTTTCTTTCTTTCTCTTTCTCTTTCTTTTTCTCTTTCTTTTTCTCTTTCTTTTTCTTTTTCTCTTTCTTTTCCTCTTTCTTTTTCTTTTTTCTCTTTCCCTTTCTCTTTCTTCTTTTTCTTTTTTTCTTTTTCTTAAGTTGAAAATTCGGTTTGTGAAAACAGATAAATATATATAATAGGCAGAAAAGCTTTAAAACAGAGATGGTCTTAAGTCACAAAATATGTACGTAGAAACAAAGTCTGACATTTTGAGCACTGGGCTTGTTCACGTTAAAGCCAATTGCAAAACTCCCAATAATGTGAGTGGATAAAATGCTAAAATGCTGGCACAAGCCTATTTCTAAACAGAAGATACAGGTTGTGCTGCTTCTTACCCCTCAATGGAGACTAGTGTCTAACACATAGAAATGTAGATGCCTTAAGGGACGTATACATCTTAGATACTTTGTTTGACACAGGAAGATTGCATGTACTTAACAGATCTAACAGCTTCATCTGTCTAACACCACTCTGCAGATGTTTCTGTGCCCATACTGAGCCTTCTAACAACATCTTCACATGCATTTTAAAACAAGAATGAGAAACTTCATACTTCAAAATGGACAATAAAACATGGCTGGGTAAATGTGTGCCTTGCATTCTTCACTTTAGCCACTGAAACGTCTGACATTGTATATTGTCACTTAAATAATAGTTAAGTCCTGTTCTTTCTTTAACTGCTGAAGTAGTACTTCTCTTCTGGTTGCTTTTGCTGAATTTTGGTAATTAAAAGATTTCAGTGAAATGTCCTACTAGAAGTCATTGCTTTTCTAGATTATTTTAAATATCGGTTGGTGTTTCGAACGACCAATGCTGAGTAATAGGTAGCTTCGTAATCTTTATATGTGAAATAATTACATATTACAAGATACCAAGGTTCTCTGGCTGCTCTGAAACTGAGGTATGCTTATTTAGCACCTGAAATTTTTGTGTTTTTTTTTTTTCCTTTTCAAGATATTGGAACAGTTCTTAAAGTGGTTTCGATTCCTAAGGAGACTTGGCATGAATTAGAGGAAGTCTTGCTGGAAGAAATGACAGTCTTTCGGGTAAGTGCAGCTAAATTTCAAGTGTCCGGTTGTAGATTTCTCTGTGGACAGCTGCGAAGTGAACTTCTTGTAGTCTAGCCAAGGAGTAGCCTGGCATGCCCCTCTAATTAGCTTGTCACTTAGAGACCCAGACACTAGTCAAAATAAACCTTGAAACTTTCTGTGCTAGCTGGAGGTTAATGATAAAGAAATGGCATTCTCGCCTCTTGTTTTGTGGTTGAAAAAGTAAATTAGGATCTGTGGTTCCTGTAGGTGTTGCATGCTACAGTTAAATATGTATACGTGCAAGCTGTGGAATAATGCCTATTTTCTCCCACACAGATGTGCAATACAAAGATTTTACAGGCACATTGACTCTTGACACTATTCAAATTATCAGCATAATATAACTCTAGGATGCTGCCTTAGGAAAAACACAGATCTACAAAGTTTTCTTATGCCGAACAGTTCTAGAAACAAAGAAAGAAAGTGTTTGTATTTTCACAGGTAACTTGAGGGTGCCATTTTCAGGCACTGAATCAAAACAGCATAACCACCCCCTCTACTCTTTGGCACTTTGTTGTGAAAAACAATCTATCCCAGTTTTCCTAGCTGAACCACCTAAAAAATAAAGCATTCTATAGGCACCACCACGAGTTGAGGCCAAGTAATCCATTCATACTCTTTCCAGGCAGATCCCAGGGGTGTTTCTGGGATTTTTGTGTGTGTGTGTGATCTTACAGCACCATTTCACAGGCCCTTGGCCCCAGGCTTTTGGGGGGGCCTGATATGTGACCAGAAGTGTGAAGCTATTTGGACAGCATGAAGATGATGTGCGTGTGATCAAGGCACTCCACATTGCATGTGCTGTGTGTTGGGTGTCACTAAGGACGTACCAAAGACAGTTGTGCTCGCAACGTGCTCAGAACCTACCCCTGGGGTCCAGTCAACATCTGGTGTCATACTTGGTTGCCATCACCTTTTCTTTTGCTTCTGAATATATATGACATATCTGAGCAGAGCTTATAGGTTTTTTTTAATTAATATTATTATTATTTTCAATATTATTTGTATTTTTTCTAATGGATAACCTTGCATCTACCAGTGCCAATCTTGCAGAGGTCTCTTACAGAGACCACTGATTTGAGTCCTGAGACAATGGCTTCTCTGATTCTATGATCGATGGGTTTTCTGAGGGCAGAAGTGGGGTGCTTTTTTTTCTTTTGTTTTTTAACAGAAAAATAAAAGAGAAGCTATGAGGAGAAAATGAGACAAGTAATTTGTGGCTCTCAGCTTCTTTCTTCTTTTTTACACACGCAAAAGTCATTACATTAATGCAGGGTAATTTGGCAATTGTTGATAATGTATGAGTCTCTTCCCTAAATAAAGTAGAAGTGCTAAGCTAAAAGAGATCAGAGAAATCTAAAAGTGAAAGAAAGAAAATAAATGGAATGAAAGGTTTTTTTGTTTTTTTATTTTTTTGTTTTCTTTTCTTTTCTTTTCTCCTCTTTTCTTTTCTTTCCCCTAGAAAGGCTTTACAGAAGTAGTACGCTTAATGGCAAATTTAGATCTGGGATTTCATTTCACCTGTGTATTTATTTATTACACAAAAGGAATATGGTATTCTGATTTACTCAAAAGCTCATTTATCTCCTTTAGCATGCATTTAAGCCTTATAGAGGTCATTAATGTACATCAGTAGACTAAGCAGAATTTGTCTGCATAAGATATGGATCTTTCAGTTGAAATGTGCAGTCAATTTTAGATGAACCCTAACCAAATGTAAGTTTTCATTGGTTACAGAAGAGTCTATCTGCATCTTAAGGAACATATTTTGATGCCTGAACTGCTGTGTACTGAATACAATGGTTTATGTTTATAATTCCACTGAACTGAAATTCTTTCATATCTGTTACATCGATAATAAATGCCTCTTTTAACCCCATTTGTGCAATAATTCTCTGAGTAGCTGAGCAAACAAACGAATGAGTTCAACTTTCATTCAAATGTTACACTTAATTGATGCTTTCTAATATGAGATCTACTAACCCATTTGTAATGGCAGGTCCACATCCTTAACATTCGCTGACCCATATCAGATTCTCTCAGGATCAGCAAGTTGAAAGCTACACAAGTGTGAAAGCTTAATAAGAACTGCATTAATGTACATAACCCAAAACATGATGCGTGGGATCAATAGTAGATTTTCAGATCCAATATAGTTGATAGGGAATTAACTTGAAGGCTTTGTAACCAAATGGTGCAACTTCTACTTTCCATTCAAGCAGCTGGGATTGAAAAAATGTAAATAACAGCCTTTTAATCAAGTCTAAATGCAGTTATTACGCTAAATGCGTACTACAGTCTTTTATATAAGAAAGTAGATATTGGTTTGGCGTCTGCTTGTTATAAATAAGTATAATTAAGGTTAGAAACTTAGCTAAGAGAACACTAACTCTTCTAATGACCCACTTGGTTGATTAAATAATGGATAATCTAGAGTGTAAAAAACTGCTGCATTCGTTGGTTCTGTATTCTTCAAATATGAATAACTTTTTGCATGAGAATAGTGCAGTCCAGTTTATAGTTGCGATTAAGTCTTGTTCTTATGAATAAGATTTTTCAGGAATGGTTTTTTACCTTAATATGATTGAAGTGTGTTGTTTTAGTTCTATCAATCACCTGTAATGTACCGTATCTACATATTTTGATATAGCTATTATTATTTTCATAATTCCAGGGGAAAGGGATCTTTAAAATTAATTCTAATGTTAATTTCAGAAAGTGAGACTAGCAACAAAGTCATCACTGTGAAATTGCAAGATAGATGGGAAATGGTATTCTACAATCAGCATAGCACTTAATGATGCACCCAGACAAAGATGCATTCCAATTCAGTTATAACAATAAAATATTCCACTGTAAAAGACCACAAGAAGTACCATTGCTGAGGAATATCTAGTTTAATTTCAGGGTTTCTAAGTAAGCAAATACCATTCTAGCAAAACTTCTATGTCTATAGAGCTTATTTTATATTTTAACTCTTTTTTTTCCCTTTTTTTCCCCCCAGGAACCCACTGTTATTTCAGCAATGAAGATTTCCACAAAACAGGTACTATATGTACAAACCTTAAATCACCTTTAAATATTTATTGGCCTCTATTTTTAAGAGACAGTAACTTGGCAGTCTGTGAAGACATATTAATTACAGCAGCAGTGTCCCATCCCTTTATATAAACATCAGTAGTTTCTCAGGAAAGTATGACATGCAAAGGAAAAAGGAAAAGCCTAGTTTGTGTTTTACTGGTAAGGTGGAAACTAAACACAAACTTAGCAGCTGTCTGGAGGCTCTCAAGAAAAAATTCCACATTATTGAATATTTTTACAACAGAGAAACTATTCAAAAGAAGTGTCCAAAATTGGTCCCTCACTCCAGTGGGACTAGTTCTAGTCTCTGCTAGATTCTACAGTCATTTCCAATGCTATAAATGGAAATTCAGTTCATGTGACAGAGCTCTGACTCTGATAAGGCACAGAAGTAATATTGGAGGAAGGTATCACCAGAAGAGATTGAAAAGATTTATTAGAACTTGAATAAGAACGGAGTAAGCATGGACAAGTGTAGAATGGCTTCTCTATGAGGAGACACAAAATAAATTAAGACTTGTCAGGCTGCAAAATGACGCAGTCTGCAGATGGGCAGGGACACTAAGGAACATACAGTAGAGCTCTGTATAATCATGAGTGGCATGACTGCCTTTCCATCAAAGGGTAACCAGAGAGCTGTCGTAGAAGGAGATATTTTTCCATACAACACATTCTGTGGAAATGACTACAGCAGGATTTTGTAGACATTTGGGTGGTTGCAAAAAGGGATTAGAATCATTGATGGAAGAAGAGTATATCAAGGGACGTTAAGGATAACCATATGGCTTCTGATTCAGGAAGCCCATAAGATGCCAAATGTTGGAAACCATTCAACTTTAACAAAAAAGGAAGAACTTACTTAGCCCAAAATCTCCGTGGTCTTTCGGTTGGATGACATGGTTAGGGTATGGGCTCCAGACTCCTGTGACTAGCCAGTAGAATCTATATTTCCTATGGTCTAGTGAGAGCTTCTTAAGCAAAAGATAAGCTGTATTCCATTCATTGTAGACTCGACTGTACCTAGAATTAACTATGCTTCTTGATAGATGGAGGTAAAGTTTTGTTTGCTTTACAGGAAAGGTGATTACTGTTTTCTCAAAACAGGCATTTCTGATAAATGTGGGCAACTATTATTAGATTTCTTTGTGAAGTAACTGATGAATTATGTAGTCCTGCAAAGAACATTGGGTTACTGTCTGGGACTAAAGCATGTATTAGGTGTCTACCTGCTAATTCTGGTTGGAATTAGGCTGCTGGATCCCAGCCACTCTCATTTCCTGTCTCGAGTCTGAGACGTAAAATTAGAGAGTTGAATTTAAAATATCAAAACCATTTTCCTTTTTTATTTCTTTATCAATTTTATGTAATTTAGAGCTTAATTCTAACACCTTGTTCACACTTGTGATTTTTTCCAATAATGTGACTGCCATTAGATAAGACATTTGATATTAATTGCAGGATTGGGTGCACTAAAAGTTGTATGTATTCTAAACAAGATTTAGTTAATTCATCTGTCTCATTCTACACATTATTGAATAAGAGTTAAATTCATTCTGTAATGGACGGAGCCCAATATTCTGTTTGAAATATTGCGTGTTTAACTAGAAATTCACTATATACAGAAAAGTTGTCTGAAAACATTCATGTAGTTGACAGAAAACATTCTGTTTGAGGTGACTTTTCTGACGTAGTTTATCACATAAAACAACAACAATATCAGGACTAAAAAAATGTAGTATTGAACACTGAGATATTTAAAAACAAACCTGTCAAGTTGTGTATATGTTCACATCATACCAAAATGCTCTACTTTGGATTATTTTTATAAGTACATTCCTTTGAAGCAGCTGATCACATTTGATAATGGGCCATGCATTTTAGTACAACCTCTTCTTCAAAGCATCTTTATTTATTCAAGAAAGATTACAGTTTTCCCTGAGTCTTTTGAAAACAAATTTACAATATTAAAATTATCTAAAGCTAAAAAGAGCACAGAACACTAGTTGTTCAAGTAAAGTTAAGCTCATGAAAAATCAACTAGCCTCGGGCTAAAAATGACACAATCATGATACAGTATGACAAGCTTTTGGCACTGTCTTTGTATCAAATAAGTATTTGGCAACATGCTTCCATTTTATATTTATGGTTAAAAATACAGCAGTTTTACAAGTCAAACACTTTACTCACTGTGTTCTGATAAGCAGGAGGTTTTCATATAAACAGCACAATTCTATGTATTGTACAAAGCAGGAGAATGAAATGTAAACAATAAAATTAGCATATTCTAGTTAATAGTTTCAAAGCAAACATTTTATTTTATTATTTCACTAACAAATATTACATCCAAATATTACATCCCAATATAAAAGCACTGCACAGGGGGGTTCTCCTTATTTTTGATTATTTTCCTGCACCAGTTGTTTCAATCTACCTGTTTGGCCATTGTGCCAATCTGATGCACTTGAAATGACTCTTCTTCCTAAAGACCAGAAATAATAAATTCAGTTCTTCAGGAGCAGAATTTAGATAAGGATTTAAATGATTTCAAACTCAAAGGCTTTTGTACCCCTCTATATAACTATGAATTTGGCCCTTGAGCAAGAGTTACTTTGAGCAAGGAAATTAGCCTTTATTTAGACTAAATCTTGCTTCATTCCTTTTGAACTCTGACATCTTTAACTTATAGGAATTATATTTTCTTACTTGAAACTCCATATTCCTCCTAGCTGGATTTAGAGCCCTAGATCCATGTCGCATTATTACCTGAATAGCTTAAGTTTACGTAGCTATAGTTACAGACTATAGAGGACAGACTTCAGAGGACAGCACTCTAGAGCCACTGTAATATGTTGCAGCCACTTAAAAATCACAGTTCTGTGGGAACTAGACTTCCAGGGCTCCCCTGGCTGCCACTGGTCCCAAAACCCATCACATGGAGCTCCAGAATTTGCCTCTTGACTTAAAAGAGTCGCCAAAAGGTCATGCCTGGCTTTCAATCAAAACTGATTTTTTGTGGAAAAAACTTTCAATTTTCTCTCATGGTCAGGTTTATGATCCCCTCTCCCAAAAAGCCATTGGACCTTGTGGTAAGATGGGAAAGAACTAGCAGATCCTTGGCTGGTACGATCATCTCCTTGGTTAACTGCTACAAAGAGGTTCTTTTCCTCCACTATAAGATTTCCAATTTAAGGCAAGGTAGAAAGACCTTTAGAAAGACCTTACAGACTATTTGGATAGGCATACAAAGCGATACATCTTATTCAGAGACCACCATTTCTGTTCATACTGGGCATATATGAAGGGCCAGCCCAAAATATATGTCACATAAACAATCCCCTAAACTATTCAGCATCAGACAGTTACCTTTCAACATATGTACTGTGACCATCATTAAAAAGGAGTTTAAGCAAATGAGATTCAATGGGATTTGATCGTCCTGCTCCCTAAAGTTCCTTGAAAATTCTACCTAAATAGTTCTTTTTAAGCATTTCATTTTTTCACCTCTTTTTTTTTTTTTCATTGCAAACAGAAAATTCTGTTATTGCTTTCTCCAGGTGCTAGGGAAAGACTGCATTTTGGGCAGAACTGTGAGGCTGACAGAGAGCACTGGATTGCTGTAAACATTAGTTTCCTGATCTTTTCGGTAGCTTAGGTACTTCAGCAAGAATTTTTAGAGAACAACTTCCTCCCCTCCCTGCAATCTGGTTTGATCTGAAAATCAGCTGATTTATTAAATTAAAAATCTCTTGGGAGAGTCTTTGCCTAAAAGGCAGTTTGACCGTGGCAAAGTAAGGTCAAACCATTGATGCAAATCATTCTATTACTACTTTTTGAATTTCATACTGACAGGATTTATATATTATTAGTGTCCAGAATAATGATCACCAGCTGGAGTCTAAAAGCATGATCAGAAGAGCAGCAAACAGGGCAGCGGCCTCTAGGCAGTGTAGCACCTGAAACACATGCTGCACTTCACTAACTGAACTTTATGAACTTATCTACAAGGAACAGAGTCTTTAAGTAACCCTATTTTGGCCTCACTTGCTTTTTCTTTTTCTTACGTTTCTGGTCATTCTCTAATTCTAAAGACATTTATTAGAAATCAGGGAGGGTTTTTTGACAAAATGAAACTGGTTACAGGGGTGCTTAGGAAACCATTACACCATGCTTTGTTTTCCCACATGCATACTCTGGGTTGATTTTTATATTAGCTACACCACCCATTGCTACACACACACACATATATATCAATGTGCCAGTTACATAGGACCCAGACCGATACCATCTGGACACTTAAGATACTTAACTGAAGCTCTGATTTGACCTATGCGTCCTTTATAATCGGTAGAGAAAAGAGGCATCTCTTGAGAAATGGTTAGGTCACCTAAGATGTGAATTGCTGCCCTTTTACTGCAGGATGTAGCCCTAAGCTGGAGTGTCATTAAGTGTCTCATCAGAGAACTGGCCTATCATGTCTGATGCCTGCCATTTGTTTTGCAAGGATACAACACTAGCTGGGGACTATTATATACAATTAAGGTTTTGCACAGAGCTCTCTGTGGTCGGAGACTTTTGCCAAGAGAATGTGGTTTTACAGTCTGACCAAGGCGCTATAATAGACAGAAGCAGCTGCTTCGATAGGGCTTAGTTTTTAATTTATCGGTGAATTTTCTTTGGTCCTTTTTTTGTCATGTTTTTCTTGAGAAGCTCCTGATGTTTATATAAAGGCCGGGGATGTTTCTATTATAATTAATATGTCTATATAAGCTGCCAAGTTGCTGTCTCTGAAAGAAATTAATGCTGCACCTTTCACAAGAGCTTTTGGTTTTTCTATCTCCTGGTAGCCAATATTTGTCATTTCCAGTAGACTGATGACTTCAGCCACCTTGCATCCTTGAATTCCCTGTGAGTGGGACCTCTAAGATATCACAATGCAGGAAATGATAAATTTTGATAAAAATTCTTCAAATCCCATTTTTTACATCAGTCCTGTATTTTCTAAGGAAGAGAAATGAATACAACTTTACATTTTCTCGGTGGGACTGCTTGGAGAGAGACCTTAAAAAGAGAAGAGTTAGTTGCCCCTCAGAGGTGCTGGGTAACAAGCTTTACGTTTGATAGCAAAGTTTCAGTGTTTTCAAAACTGAAGGATTATGCCATTTAATTTTTGCTTACATTTTTATTTTACTTTGCGTTAGTTTTATATCTCAGAGGGAACTGCCTTTTATTGCTACACTCATAATTATTTTTTTTGTGAATTAATGTTATCCTGAAGTATCTCTGTTTTGACTTTCACATGGGTAGGTAGTTCAGTTTCCTCTTGCCCCTTTTGGGATGGGCTAAGCAGATGGCCTACATGAATTTGATTTTTTTATCTTTATGTTCCTTTACTGGCTTCTCTTCTTTGAACTACACCTCCCACTAAATACTGAGTTTTTTATGAAAATAAAGTAAGCCATCTTCCCTCATTAAAGAAATGCTTCAGTTAGAGTATGTGGCCTGTAGAAAAGAGTATGAAGCATCAAAACTACCAGACATGCAAAGAACTATGTCAGCACATCCAAGCTGAAATGTCTCATTATCTGTCTGAAATAATTTACTTTAGGAATCCCCCCAATAAAAATTCAAGTCATTTTTAGAAAATTTAAATTAAAGTTGCTTTTCTTTTTCTTTAAAATCAAAAGCCTATTTTCCATTGTGTTCTGTCGTTGATTATAGTTCTATCTCAATGCAGAGTTCTGAATACAAGCGAAAAAATGGAAAAATATTTGAATTTTCTTCTGTTTAGAGAAGCCACAAGGAGTTTCATATAAATGTCAAAGATTTTACTATATATATATTTTTTTTTATCCTGAGGTTTACTATTGTCTTCTCATTCTTTTGGTGCATGTCAGAATCATGATCATTTAGTGTGTCTGTAATGGTCCTAATATATCATTTTATAATATATATTTTAGGTATTCCTAGTAAAAACCTGGAAGTTTGCAAAGTAGTTTTGTTTTTTTTTTTTTAACTTTTGAGTTTTTTTACTTTTATAACAGCAACAGCTCTACATTGGCTCAGTCACTGGAGTTTCACAGCTTCCTTTACACCGCTGTGATGTGTATGGAAAAGCATGTGCTGAGTGTTGCCTTGCTAGAGACCCTTACTGTGCCTGGGATGGTTCATCTTGCTCACGTTACTTCCCCACTGCTAAGAGGTAGGGACAGTTTCAGATGTCTGCATGCCTTGTTATTTGGTTTAAGTGATGATCTCAATATGACCAGAGGGCTTTGGAGATTTTGCGTGGGATGGTTAACTGGAGCCCTTTCTATTCCAAAGAAAACATAATTGTGGGAGATACAAACAATGTGAAGTCTTGGCTGATTTAAAGTGAGCACTGCTACTTCTTGGGCTGACTTAAAAGGCTGTTGTAAAAAAGCATTCAGAAAACAGTTGTCTCTGAAATGTACTCATAATTTTTTATTCAGTAATAAATAGGAACAAGAAAAATTCATTTTCTCTAACATGAGGAGGGGGGTTGCTATTATAAATAAAAAAACTCACACTCCCCTCTACTAAATATTCTTACATTTTCATGAATTCGAAAACTAAGGGAATATTTATAAAGTGTTTGAACATGAATGGAAAGGTATTATTTAGTAATATATAGCACCATTGTTATTATTTAAAAGTATAATTTATATGTGTTGATATGTGCATAAATGCTACCAGATCAGAATGATAACCATTTTACATGCACTCTTCACTGATGTTAAAGGCTTTGAAAGGTAAAGGCTAAGGGAAAACAGATTCTGCAAGTGAAAAATATCATTTTTATAAGAATTTGCCAGTCCAAGTCTGCCCGGTCTGAAGATTTAAAATTATATTTTCTTTACTTTCTTTAATCTCTGGATTTCTTTCTCGTAAAAGGTATTACCTGCTGTTAGTTACTAAAGTAGAAATTAGGAATAACTGAATTGATAAACACTTGCAAATAGGAACAGCTACTGGCATAGTGTTGAGATTCCATTTCTTTCCCTTGATATACTGGCCAAGAAAATGATGAAAGAAATGTTCAGAGGGGAATCATGTCAAAGCAAATATGCCAAACATCTTACACCTATGAAGAACCGAGGAGTGCAAAAACTTATACACATAAGGAGCCTTTATCTTTATCTTAAAATTAATGTTAACAAATGCTTGGCTGGGAATGTCAGGACTCCAAATTCCAGATCTGGGTTGGATCTTGGAGGAGATGAAATGTGGTAGAGAGCAGGAAGTAGCAGTTGTGTCACAGATTTTTCATATGGAGAGGATTAAAATGTCAATATTTGCATCATAATGTTTCCTAAAAATGTACTGATGACAAAAGAAAAAAAAAATGGCTTGTGGATCATCAGGTTCTATCTTTGCACTAGAAAACAGAGTTAATTTGGGATGAGATGTTTCTGAAATTCTTTAGGAAAGAATTAAAAAGCAGAAATTGAACTCATCCGCAAAAAAGCGCAGGTTAGGTTTTCTCAAATGCATGGGCTAAATTCAAATTTGTGGTAGGAAGAGAGCAGTTCCTCTGGAGGAGGAGGAGGAGGAAAGAAAGGAGAGGGAACAGCGAGTTTTCCAAGGGGAGTCTTGAGAGGCGGAACAGCTTCAGGGCTGGAAGGCAATGGGGTTGTGTACCCTTCCTAGGTACAAAGGAGGACAGGAATCACTGGATCACTCTTCTCTGCTGTCCTCCAACTAATCTCTATCCCTGAACGTCATCTCTTCCCCTCATTTACTAGCACTCGTTCCTAATCCCAGCCCATCTCAAGACTCACAGATAGCAGCATCCTGCTTTATCCACTTCACTGAAGCCAGCTTTGAATCCATCAGTGGCAATGCCAGCATTGCTGGAAGCAGCTTCCACATTAACGTTTTCCTAATATAGAATCCCTCTAATTTTAGGCTCCAGAAATATTGGGAAAGTTGAGTCCTGAGGCATTCGTACAGATGCTTTACTGATAGTGCTCCTTCCCCCACGCCTTTTTTAAGGGAGCTTTTATGAGCCCCAATTTTAATTTGCTTTTTTTTCTTTGTATATTTAAGAAGTCTAAGTGACAGTTGAGAAGGCCTGTAGTGTGACAACTTAACTCTGCCCCATGCAGATGTGTTCTGGCTCTTATTTCATAGATCGTCATGTTGATACAATGGTGATATGTGCGACATTTCCTGGAGATTCTAACTAAACATCTCATCCAAAGTCCACTGACAGTAATATGAGTCTTTCCACAGGCTTCTTTCCTACAAATAGTATCCTATAAATATGCTACCCTTTGAAATTTAGGAAGGGAGTAATAAAATACTGTATTTATGCTTCTTTATGTCTTGGATATATTTTTATTTGTTGATAATGAGTAAGATAAACTTGACCTCTGATATTAGGATCAGTGCATTTTTTGAATCATATATTCATATATCAATCAACAAACCACTCCTGCTTATTAAAGCATGTTAAGATGTCCTGTTATACTGGGATAATTTTTCTGAAGTTAAGTTACCAAAAATGCACATTCTTCTTTTTTTTTTTTTTAATTTTTGGTAAAAGTGCTACTATGCTTCACAAAAATAATTTCTGAGTTAACATTTCAGTAGGATTCAGTGAAAAAAAAAAAAAGGAGAGGGTTAAAATGTTTCAAGGAAGAGAAGTCTCCTGCAGCTGATGGTGCCGCTGTGGGAACTCTTAGTATGTGCTGATGCTGGGCTGTTAGTCAGAGCTTGCAAATAGGGCTGGTGAACAGAAGAGAGATGGTCTCTGTGCTGCAAAACAATGGCTTCTTAAAAATATGGGCTGTTGTCACAAGGGAGCGACCATCAGTGCTTTTTACAAGGCTACTTGACTTTTGCATATCCGTTGCTGGATGCCATAATCTGAAATCACAGCATTGTTCAGCAGCCTAATCCTCTTTGTTCTCCTCTAGTTTTGCAAGCCCTCAGGCTTTCTCTGATTCCTAAAGTAAAGTACTCACACTTGAAACACAGCTTTGTTTGCCTTGTTCCTTTTTTTTTCTTTTTTTTATATGAAACTCTGTTCTGTGGCTCAGCTGAATTTTGTAGCACAGCTATTTACATAAAAAAAGAGAAGACAAAAAGAGAACAACAAATGCAAAATAAGACTGCATAAAAAGGTTTCTTTGTTTTATTTTGTTTTTTTTTTTTGTGAAGTGCAACATTTTAGCACAGATCAGTATGTTCTCCCAAAAAAGCTAGTAGAGATCAAATTCAGAAAAGAATATACTATGTTAAATGGTCATACAATAAAAACTAGAACCTAGAATTAAGCTGCAAAAGATGAAATAAATGATATTTCAAAATCTTCCTATCCAAGTGTTTTATTCAGTTTATCCTAATGGCCATTTGTATCCTATTTGAATAATCTGAATTAGCAATATTTTAGTGAAATCAGTAGGGGCTGAAACAATTTATTAAATTTAATTTCGATTTTGTAGAAAATACAATACTGGCATCCTTTTAGAGCCATCCATCATAATCATTCACTTTAAGTGAAGATGCTGTATTTAAAGTATTCTGCGCTTGCAGAAAAGCTTCAGCTTCTTTATATTTTTGGTGCACGTTAAACTGTAGGTATTGTTATGCTTTGATCCCTTAGCAGGTCTCATGTCTATGAACTGAGCCATGTATTTTTCTCTGATCAATGTTGCCAAGAAAATTAGAGTAAACTTCATGAGCTCAGTGCAAAAGAGACATGTATTTGCCTGTAATTGTAAAGGCTGATGTTATGAACTATGATAGTGCACAGAATATGGTAACAATATGATTTTCTTCATAGTGCTGTTTAGGTGCATTCATGTGACCCATGTAGTTGTAAATACGTTCCTTTTGTTGCTGCTGATTCATGGCAAACGTGAATACTAACCACTGTGAAAGTCACTAACAGTTTTCAAACATTTTATTTGCAGACGTACAAGACGACAAGACATCCGAAATGGAGACCCTCTTACTCACTGTTCAGACCTGCAACATCATGGTAAGTTGTGGGTATTAGTGAAGTAAAAACAATTTGAATGTAACTTACAGACTATATATGAGTAGGATAAGAAGTAAATGAATCATTTGGTAGGGAAATTGTCTTAACATTTAGGAAGGATGAACAAAATACATTAATATTCCAATTTTGACTGCTCACAGTAGTCTGGATTACATATTAAAGAATCTTGTTTTGTTTTACCTCAAGTTAATAGTTTTAAGCATTTTAACTTTTCTGTTTCTCTTGTCTGATCATCCATCTATCATACCATCAATCTAGGCATATTATGTCCGAGAACAGTCATACCGCCTTCAGAACAGCAAGAAATACATACATATTGCTTCCTATAGTTTTGATAGGATGATAACCAACCATGTAATTAACCACGTTGGTTAAATATGGAATGGCACCTGCTGTAGGTGCCACACTAGCAGCTCCTTGAGATCAAGATGTTCGTTGGAATATGCCTGACCCATGGTTTTTCAAAATGGATTTTCTTTGCCATCTTTTTGGGTTTTTTGATTGTATTATTTCCACATAGTGTATTGACCAGATTGTTGAGTTGCTTGGCTGATAAACTTGACTTCTCATAGCTACCAGTTTGTTGCCAAACTCTTCAGAAGATCCTCACTCAGAGAATGAAAAATTTCCATTTTGCCCTAAGTGAACAGAACGCTTAGGCAATACTTCCCTCTGCTGGAAAAAAAAACTGATTACTCCTATTTGTGTTACATCTATAATAACAGTGAAATCACTGGACAGATTTCTCAGGTAAATAAAGCAGAGGTGGCTGAAAATGGAGCTATCTCAAAATGATCATGTCTTGCACTCCTTGTAATAGCAACAATGACAAATAGTCCAAATCCATACTGTTCACCACCACTGTGTTTCATTAACAGATTTCTCTACCTTCCTTTTTAGTCCTTGAAACCCACACCCACCATTACTATTGTTTTCCTTTCTACTTCATGATCCTCAGACTCAGGACAACCTACTAGGAGGAGAGAAGGGTTTGCAAAAGTGCATAAATGGACTGTGATCAATGTGCAGTTGGCACATTTTGAGAATCAAGAATGCACAGCTAGTTCACATCATGAACTCGTCGTTGTGAACTGGTAGAAAGTTCATCTTCAGTTTCATTCTTCAGTTTCATGATGTTTACTAATGCTTGCTGGCAATAAACCATATTAAATATGCAACAATAATTAGCAATTTTCTTCTGTATGTATTTTACCTAGTGCAGATGAGAAAACCCAAGTATTAGGGCTGAGATGGAACTTTCAGCTCCCCAGTATGATTTTTTTTTTTTTTTCAAACCAGCAGAAACATGCCTTGGACATGACCCTCACCTTCTCAACATCTACATCTTAAGGCTATGCATGATGATCTGGGCTACCACATGCTCATTTTTCTTCATGTTCTCTTCCACTTATTAGCTTTATTTTACAAAGCAATAGGTCTGATGCTTATCTTCATAGACAAAAAAACTATTCCAAATTTGATTGTTTATTTTTATACCTTCCTATGACAAACTTATGTATCTAAAAAGATATCTTCCCTTCAAAAGAGAAAGAGTAATCCAGTGCAATTCTTTCATTTATCACTTACCTGTACTTTTTGGTAACCTGCTATATGACAATCATGAGAACACAAGATCAGGAAAAAGCTATTATATGGTAGACTTTATCATAAGGAGCTTTAATACAGACTTTTTTTACTTTTCCAACTTTGTCAAAGGCTCAGATCAGTGAAATAATAGGAGATGAGAGTTGGCACTTGGAAAAATGGTGCTTAATGGCGAAATGAAGACAGAGTGATTCAAAGAAACAGTAACTTACAAAAAAATGCTGAAGGAACATAGTTCTAGGCCTTAAAATTTAAGGATGCACTGTCAGTGTTTTACGTAATGATGCTTTAGCTTCTTTTAGAGAAATTTTCCCCACCTTAATTTGAACTTTTAAATCTGTAAAGTTTTCCTACATCCACTTGACATTTGCATAGGGAAATGTGCATCAAACCTTATACAGATAGCTACATGGCACATAAATTTGCCATGCAAACTCATGCTGAACTTTTCCCTTGGTTATCATTAGTAGTTTCCTGGACATCAGGTGCTGAATTGAGAGTGTTTATAGGCAAGAATGTGCTCCAGCAATCCTTTATTACTTTCTACACATTCCTCTGCAGTAACTAGCAATTCATTCTTCATGTGAATCAACAGAAATATGAACAAAGAAAAATCTCTTATTGTATATCTCACTTTTAAAGACATTGCAGAAAAATGCCAGGGCCTCAGATTAAATCACTAGTGCTTTTAATAAGATGTAGGTTGCTCTTTCACTTGTCTTTTTATGCAAATGTATAAGAAGCAGTATAAATTCACCACCAAACAATATTAGAGGGAAGTGAGGATTCTTAGCTCTGTAGTGTTTGACCATATGAAAACTAAAAGCATGATGACCTTTGTGTCAGCTTTCCTTTAAGTCTATCAGACTAGTGCTATCAAAAAACTCATCAAGTTATTTTTTAGAACAATTTGTGAATGAAAAGCCACCTTTTCTTCAGTAATTTACCCCAGTGGGATCTCACAGAATTGCTCTGAGTTTGGCTGTATAGAGAGATGCATTCATCTGCAAAGTATTCTTGGCATAACTATTTAGAAATTCATACTTCTTCAGTTATGTCAGAAATTATGTATTTAAAGGATATTTTTCAGGATAATAAATTGATACTGCTATTAGGTTCACTTTCAAAATTACAGCTCTCAGACAGGTTTTGGTTTGAATATCATAACCAACTTCATGATTTAGTTTTCTAATTCCTCCAGCTGCTCTTCTGAACTTCCCAGACTGTCATTCTTCCTCCTATGCTCTCTTCAGGCCTCTCCCTCACTCCCACAGCTCCTTTCTGATGCTGAGATTATGCCATCATTCTACTTACTTTCTTGTATTTCATGTGCTCAGCATTATGTGAATGCTATAGTCATTTCTGGTTCTGCCTTCTGCTACCTTACAGCATGGAAATGGAATTTGAAGAGTCTCTTAAATCCTTCTCATCTCATTGCATGACTGTTGCCTGTACTACATTTTCTAGAGCTGTGAACAAATTTAAAGGGGGCTTCTGCCACTTTGCATGGTGATTTCTAACAGGCTACAGTGTTGGGGACCAGACCCAACAAAACACTCAGAAGTCTGAATCGGCATCAAGGAACCCAGTTTCAAGATAATTTCCATGAAAACTATGACTAGCTTCTGAGGTACGGAGGATGTCCTAGACATCTAAGATTTCTGGCAGAAACTTCCCTACATAGAATTATGCTACTGCTCATGGACAGTAGGACTTTGTCAAAGAAATTCCTATATCTATCTATCCTTTGCAATAGTATTTAGTGTCTAGGAGACTGTCTCTTTGGATCTAATGAGCACAGTGTTACATGTGCTCTGCTCCTGCATGATCCGCTTTGACTATGTTGTGTTCAGTGAAATAAGTCAAGTGGTGCTGCAAACCACATGTGCCGAATTAATAATCTACCAGTTAAATCAGTTATGTAGGATGTGGCGGAGGAGGATTCAAACCCCACTTAGGCTAAGGAGACTGACTCCATAGTTCTACTTCCAACAGGACCATCCAAACTATCAGATTGCTCTTGTTGAATACAGGCCATTCTGCGACCCCAAATGAAAAATTTAATGGCGCCTGGGAGAGAGGGACTGAGAAGGAGCTTGAACCCAAGGGTAAAATTCCTGTGTTTCCATCCTTTATCCTGAAAGTCAGTAAATCTCAGTTTAACAGCAACACGTAGCTGGAACAGTAACATATGTGTCGCAGACTATAAACAGGGAAGTTTCAGTCATGTCATTTGTATGACATTTCCTATTGTCTGTCTGTGACAGTGCACAACCCTGCATGCACTGTCTGTTGTGGATCCCAGTTCAGATCTCAAATTATTTCCTTTTGATTGTATGAGGCCATCTGCTGCCTGCTCAGCAGTGTGAATTCTGTTCCTAAATCAGGGCACCTAAGCTGAAAGAGGAGTCAAGATGCTCAGGTCACTCTGTTGAGTCTGGATGAATGAGTCATCAGCCAATCATTTCCATTTCCAGTCTTTGTCTTATCACTCCCAGTCATATTCAGTTTGCCTCTTTATACACTTCCAGTTCCTCTGTTTTGTTAACACAAATTTGCCCAGGTTCCATCACCTTTCAATTGGTACCTTTGGCTATCGTCTCTTCCTGCTTTGCTTTCTAACATATTCATTCTTCCATTGTTTCCCGTCTTCCTGGCCCAGAGCTGCACTGATGTTCTTCATAGGGATGTGGTTTTTGAGAGATGCTAAATATGTTGCTTCATTTGCTTGTTTATGTAGCACCCCACTTACTTGCTGGAAAGGTTCACGATCCAGCAGAGGAAAGCAAGCTAACCCATTCCTTATTTGTTTAGTGTTTATAGGCCATTTGATGCTTCATTACTGAGAAACGGGCAAGCACCAGTTCCTATTCTCTCCTCATCCCTCTTCCCACCCTCTTTCAGTGCTGAATGTCATTATGGAAAGATACATGATTGCTGTGTCAACAGCAACCACGAACTCAAATTTTATTTTTACCTTTGGCTCAGTAGTCTAGCAAACAGCCTGTGTTTGCTAAACAACATGGCCCACATGATAAAGGCATAGTGAAAGCAAACAAATCTTGACAAAGGACTTCTCTGAGATGATTTTAATTAGACACCATTTTCCTGTTAAAACATATCAAAAGAGGTTCCTGAAAGATTTCCAGTGCTAAACATCAAAAGCAGAAAATAGAAAGAATGACAAATAATGGCAAAGAGACAGGAAACCCCATGAGATTAACATGGTGTTAAACAGCTTACCATCCCCTTCCTTCCCAGCTACTCTCCAGCATTATTGTACTGTTGCCACTTAAGTCCATAACAACTTTGTAAAGAGCTAAGGTGGAGAGTTGAAATATGATGCCTTACTGCCTCTGTGGTGTTGGAGAGGAATCAAATGCCATATAAGTCCTATAGCTATGTGATATTTCCAGCAAGTTGATGAATATCTTGAAACATTGTTGTTACAAAAGGAAGTAATTTATTTAACTTTCTTTTTCCCCTCCCATAATGTCTGGTTTATTAACCTCATTACATTTCCATAAATTATATCAGTATGAGAGGAAATGATTAATTGAAGATTGTTTCCTCAAAAACATTATTTCTGATCATTAACAGCTTCAGCAAACTGCTATGCTACATAATCTAAACACATTATACTACTTTTAAACAGCCTCATGTTTTATTACTTTACTCTAAAGTATTATGATCATAAAGCCCAGGAGGCATCATTATAGACATTGTGCAACAACACCATGAGTTTTTTCACTGCATATAGTTTGCTATTAAAAGCTCTTGTTGCGTCCTAGATGTTTTCCTTGATGAATAGTAATGAGGTTCACAAAAAATTTCACAATGAAAACCGTTAACTCCACCTATTGAGATGTTAACAGCTGTTAAGATTAAAAATAAAAAAAAAATGAATAATTAAAAAATCTACCTTACAAATACTTACAAAGATAGAAATATTGATGGAGATTTTCAAAAGACATACATTTATTTTTTAGGTTTCTATCTTCAAACACTTTCCAGAGCCCAATCTCTAAATAAAAAAATTAATTTTGCAATCAAAATTTTTTCTTTCCTGACCATTTCTATTCTTTCTATATTTTTTCTCTCTCTCCTTTATCCTTCCCCCCCCCTTTTTTTTTTTTTTTTTTTTGCTTGCTTTACAGATAACCCAAGTGGCCAGAACCTGGAGGAAAAGATTATCTATGGAGTAGAGAATAGCAGCACTTTTCTGGAGTGCAGTCCCAAATCTCAGCGTGCTGTAGTCTATTGGCAATTCCAGAAACAAAGTGATGACCGCAAAGAAGAGGTACAGTAGAAAAAACTGAGAGGTGCAACCAACCTGAGTACTTTTCAGCAAAATACATTGTTTGCTCTTCCAATCAGATATACCTCTGGTCAGATATAATCAAGTTCCCGTTTGCAGATGATCAGCAAAAAGCTAGCATACTAAGTGCCACTAAAACCATCGTGGAAGGCTTATATTGGATCTAAATATTTCAGAGGCCTGAAAATTGTCCTCCAGGAGGGGGGTGGAACTAACTGCATTCTTCTTATTATACTATTTATTTGAATGGTAGTCCAACAGCAGCGTTTCCTATGTATTGCATGCTGTAAGACTTAACTGCAGGTAAGACAGAGAGTCAGAATGAGGAACTGGGAACTGTATGAACCCCGGGGTATGAAAGCTTGTAAACATATTTTGTGTGAAAAGCAATATTCATAGAGGGAAAAACACTGACTTTCTCTACTTGTATTAGAGTAGGCTTTATTTTTCTCCTTCTCCTGTTACCAACATTCTTATGTTATTACTCACCCAAGTTCTCAAGTCATCTGACTGTCAAGCTAGGTCACACATGTCTTTTAGTAGAGAATAACCTCCATTCTAGTAGGTAAGGACATCAAGTTAGAAAATAAAAACTTGTACATCGGATTGAAGTATTTAGAAACATACCCAAACTACTCTGACGCATTTTTTTTTTTCCAAATCAGGTACTAACTAACTGCTTAGTTACATTAGCAGCTTTATATACTTTCGTTATTTGCTTTATTTACATAAATAGTAAATTATTTAGAACAACTTCTTGGTGGAGAGAGCAGCAAACAGGTTTCTGTCCCTTCTCTCCACAGCTCCATGTGCATTCAAAGGAGAAAATCACATTCCTAGATATTGAGTCATTTAGAAAAATATTATACTTTGAACAGCTGCTTGTTGAATATTGAAGTTTTAATCCTTATTGTTTCTTTGTTCGTTTTCCACTTGCCCAGAGCACACTTCTATGCATAACAGCTTTTGGAGTGAGAAACATTACAGGGAGAGAGTCAACCTTCCCCAGATATAGATTTGGGCTTGACTAAAATATTATGGCAAGCGTGGCCTCTGTAATATAGACAAATGCATCTACGTTGACTAAGCTGGTTATAGGTTTGCATCATCTGCCAGCAAATCCCTCTGAGAGTTGCTGCAGATCTTTGCTCAGCAGCAGTAGGGACTGAGGAGCAAAACCTTAATCCTCTAAATTCTCTCTGCAGCAGCTCATTAGTTTTTCTAATGAAGTGTTTTGAGCCTTCCATAACTACAGATGATTGACAAAACACAACCCATGCATTCTGGGTTTTTTGGGGCCAGATTTTAATGACTGAAAGGAACTGTACTAAGGAACTAGTATGATTAGAGGATAATTCTGCACATTTATCAAAGCTAACTTTTGAAACTTCCTCTGTTTCCCAATACAGATAAAAGTGGATGATCGCATGATACGGACAGAACAGGGCTTATTGCTACGAAGTCTTCAGCGGAGAGACTCTGGTATTTACTTTTGTCATGCTGTGGAACACGGCTTCATGCAAACTCTGCTCAAAGTGACCCTGGAAGTAATTGATACTGATCACCTGGAAGAGCTGCTCCATAAAGAAGAAGATGGTGATGCCTCCAAGACAAAGGATGCCACCAATAGCATGACCCCCAGTCAAAAAATCTGGTATAGAGACTTCATGCAGTTAATCAATCACCCCAACCTCAACACAATGGATGAGTTCTGTGAGCAGGTTTGGAAAAGAGACCGCAAACAACGTCGGCAAAGGCCTGCCAATGCGCAGGTGAATACGAACAAGTGGAAGCACCTACAAGAGAATAAAAAAGGTAGGAATAGGAGGACCCATGAATTTGAGAGGGCACCACGGAGTGTCTGAGCTACATTACCTCTAGGAACTTCATCCAAGTAGAAACTTGTATAGACAGATAACTGGAAAAAAAAATGCAATATACATGAACTTTTTCATGGCATTATGTGGATGTTTACACGTGTGGAAAGCTCAAACAATTTCCACCAGGTTTAAAAGAAAATCCATTTCTAACTTTCCTAGTAAATTTTTCCTCTCTGCACCGATTCTAAGACCAGAAAGACCAGAGTTTCAAGGATGATAACTCACCTGGACCTAGCTTATTGCTCAAAAAGTTTTGCAAGTGTTCAGCAGGCAGGTTTTGCTTTCTCTTTTGCCTAAGATATAAACAAAATGCTGTATTTCATGCTACCATCTTAAAGGAAAGAAAAACAAAGCCCACCTTTCATCATCAGCACTACCATTCCTAGACTTATGTATAAAACTGCATGAACTCATTAAGCTGATGAACATCTAAACATATGATTGGACACAAGGATTTTGTTCTTGTTTTGTCTACCAGTTCTCCTGTTTATATTTACTAAAAGAGGAAAACAATACCGAATGAGATTGTTTGTGGAAATCGGGAACAACGTAAGCCATCCATCATCCAGAAGAACAAAAAATGTGCAGTACACTGGCCTACTACTGATGACTTCTTTCAGCTTTGATCTAAAGATGTATTTTATTAAAACTATAATTTAAATGTACCATGACAAATATGCAGCAAACATTAGCTCTTTTCTAAAATAGATTAGACTTTTTGTCTTAGAATTATTGTACTTTCTAATTACTGGTTTAGAGGAAAAAAGACAACTTCCATTTATGAGCTGCTTTACTCTTTTGTTTGGCAACTCTTTCAGGGGAGCTAGTCGCACTGCAGTTAACCGCCTCCCCTCTATCCCAATAGTCTATATGACATGTAACTTCAAAGCAATTTTAAAACCAAGCTATTTTAACATGAAAGTCTCTGTATAGCATGGAAGTCTTCTGCATTCTTTTTTTCTAAGTATGGTATTTGGAATGATTCAACTTGTATAATATCTTGCTATAGTTTGAATCAATGAAGAGGAGAACATTTGATTTCAGTTGTATATTTTTTGTTATTAAAAAAAAGTAAATAGCATTAAAATACCCTCTACTAACTACACTCCTGCTTTCTTGGTTCGTAAATATTTGTGAATGCTAATATTTAAATACTGTAGCTCATAGATTGTCATATATCCATGAGCAAAGCTCACATTCAGTTTAAGGCGTTCTGTTCCCAACTCAGTGGTAGAAATATGTCCACACTACTGATTCGCAGCACTCCGTTCTTTCTTTGGGCCAGATCACCCAAATGCAAAGAATCAACACAAGGCCACATAAACAGTAACCTCATAGCCAGCTCTCTGTTATAAGATCTAAGCAACTGTTCTATCTGTGGGTGAAGGCTGCTGCGGTAGTAACCGGGTGAAGTTCAGCTTAAGACTTTTATTACTTTATGCCAACAGATAATTTGGTCCTGTACTTCTACCTTATATTTAATTCTATATACAGGAGAGCAACAGGGTAAAACAGACACAATGCACTTGCACCGTAATTGTCGGTTTAGGGATGTAAGTAGTGGATTTGATTCACCTCAGCACAGATGTGCCTTTGGTCCCCAGTTCTATGGCGTCCAGTTCTTTTGAGGTCATCTTTATCCATTGTCCCATATTTTATCTTGATAGAATCAGTAAATGACATAATTTCAAGTAATGTTATTGTGGGAAAAATTACTAGAACAAAGGCCTTAGTTTGCTAAAGGAGTTTTTATATAAAAGTGTGTCTGTATTGATGACTGATCTGTTTTGTTGTTATTCACTCTAGATTATTTAATTTATGAATTACAACACTGTCAGCCTTATCAGATACAATATAACACAACTGCTGTGACAGCATCTCTCACAGTATGTCCCAGTCTCCTTGCCACTCAGTAATTAAAGTATCCTTCTGATTAGTGAAGCCTTGGCTTCTTTCCTCCATCGCAACTGGCTTTTCACTAAAGGCTCAATCATTTTAGTCCCCTTTGAATATTTTGCAGGGAATGAACTTGCAATATTTTTGCCATTTAATTCTATAGCAAAAATTAATTGAAGAGAGCATGACAAGACTGTATGGCTGGGGTTCAGGAGAGCACTTGGGCATTTAATTTTAGAGCAGCCTCAAGTCTCTCTTCTGCTTAACTTGACTCCTGTGAAGCTTTAATATGCAGTTAAATTCCCATGCTTTCATGATGTGCTGAATAGGGATGAATTAAAACAGAGATTCAACTATGGGCTTTCCTGTACAGAAGTATTAATTTTTCGGCTCGGCCTATGATTAATTTGTGAACATTGTTGTCAGCTGAAGTATTTAATTGTAATCACAGAACACTCTTTAGCCTTTTGTGTAGGGCTATTGTGTACCATCGAGTCATTAGAATCCTCTTTGTTACAAAAGAAAACAGTTTTAAAATGAAGCTCAGAGAATTCACTGGGAAAAATGCAGATTGATTTCAACAAACTCTGAATCACTTAGTTTCCTTTCTCACATATTAATGGTATTGCTGTCTACCTTTTTTTCCCTACTATGCTCATTTCTATAGCAACTTGCTAGAAAAAAAATCAAAACCAAACCAACCTCTTTCCCCTACTCCTTAAGAAAAAAAAGATTAAATGAATTCTGGATGCTGTATGTTCTTCTATGCGGAAAAAGGTAATCAGCAGCAACAAAATTGCAGAAGTTTCAGGGTTTTTACCATATCCTAACAGTCTAATTGGTCAATTGAAGTGATCAGATTTTATCTGCTTCAAACTGTATCATCAGTCCTCACTAAAAGAGTAGTCTCGTTTATGTCTCTGTATCTGCTCAGTAAGAGGGCAGAGGATAAGGCCAACAGCTGAAATTGTTGATTTTCAGGTTCATATTACGGTCAAGTTAAAACGGCATTTAATACTGATTTAAAATGAACTTTTTTTCAAAGAACATAGGCTTTAATGAATTCATGTGTAGAAGGATGCCCTGCAGCTTCAGTAAAACTCCCATTGTATCATTATTTTTTAACACAGCATAAGAATTAAAAATAAAGGTAACAACAGTATTTCTGCAAATCATCAATAAAACCCTCTAAACCTCTAGTTACAGACTTTAGATAAAGTAAGTAGAAAGTTGTGTTTCAGCTGGAGAGAAATAAAGGATTTCATTTATAACTAGAAAGTTCTGTTTCTTTTGTTTTAAGATATCTGTTTGTGAGGAGAAAGAAATCATAATCATTGACTCTTATTCTTACTAGTCTATGCTTTGCACTTGCATGGATCACTGAAGATGGGAATTTGTTCAATGGCTCCTAAAAAATGTATGGTTATGTTAAACTATAACATCAGACTATGAAAATGTGCATCTTTGCAGAACAGCGTTAAATCTTCCTGACCCAGTAAAGTCACTATGTAAAAAAAATAAAATTAAATTAAATGCATGTGAATGCGCATTTACTGATCCTTTTTATGTATTATTTAGTGAATATCAATGGTATGTGTTTAATAGTTCAGTTTTTGCTACCTACACATTAGCCAAAAGAGATGTAAATATTTTTGACTAGATAAGGAGGTACAGTGTAAAGTACTGTTATCTAGAGGTACTCCATTTCAGTGTGTTCAGCATAATACTAAAATGCAAGATTTTGCCACACAGGTGATAGGGTGGTTTATTTGCTACATCAGCGCCAAAGTTATGTGCTTATTCTATAAGCATATTCCGCACTGGGTAGTAAATAATTCTGCTTCTGTATTTATCACTTCAATTCAGATGGGAACTAGAAAACTGGAGAGAAAAAATGTAATGAAACTGCTGCTGTAAATTATTTCTTTTAGCATGTATTCAGTTGTTAAATAAACATTTCTTCCAAATATTTGAAGTTCGCTGTCTTAACTGTTTACACGGAAATGTGCCCTGTAACCTTCATGAGCATATGGAGTGCATTGTTGCCAATATAATGCTATCAATGTATATGAGTTCTGTTTATTAGGCCAGAAGCGTTGCTATTTTATTGGTAGTGTTTATTGTTTCTTTCTGAAGAGTACAGACTCTTCAAATGCCTGAACTGAAAGCTACAATCTTATCTTCACCCTATCTTTCAGCACATCTGCATGGGCCTGTGCGGACAAAGCCACACACACACCCCACTCTGCCCATGTACCAAACCCTAAGTAGCCCTGCAAGCCATGCAACCGTTAGCAGTATATGCTGTGTGATCACGTCTGCTTTGTGCTGTGCTAATATCGCTATAATATAGCTATACTGGGAACTGGCTGGCTTGGACAGCAAGTAGAACAAATTAGGTTCTGCCCCTTATCATCATACTTTGGATCCTTAGGTTAATTTAGGAGCTGTGTGGAAGCGGCTAGGGGCCACTAGATAGTGGCTATCTACAAGTAAAACACTACTGCGCTAAGCATTGTGTAAACAGGTAATGAGACAAATGCTGCCCTGGAAAAAGCCTGCAGTTTAAGGAGAAGAGACAAGAAGTGGGGGAAACGAAATATCATTATTTCTGTTTGGCACATGGATAATTGAAGAGGCAACCAGTACTAGCTAGTCCTCACTAAACCATTCATCTTTGTGCATCCACTTCCCTTTCTGTAAAGCAAGGATAGAGAAGTCCGCTTCAAAAGGATGTTGCGAGGATGTTTTTTTTTTCTTGCTACTGTCTTCTGATGAGAAAAACAGTCATGTATCCCAAAATAAGCCTTCATCTGCAGTCAGGTAATTCAGTGGGTGCCACAAGAAATGAAAGGATGTGGAAAGCAGTGAATCCACAGACTGAAACACTGGAGTAACTTTTTTTTTTCTTTCTAGTTCAAGGGGTGAGAAATACATCAGAAGACCCTTGTTTCAGGATGTAGGCACACTATGCCCTTTAGTAGAGCTCCCTGCAGAGACCAGGTAAACAGATTATCTTCTGAAGCTACTTTTCTACATTGCCAGGAATGTACAATGCCTAGGGCAACCTCCATTGACATTAAGTAGGAAGAAAGAAGAAACATTTGGGTTTTAATGCTTGTTTATGCATGGATATAGATACACTCACATGCACATATATATATGTACGCATATTTTAACCACCAGCTCTCACTGAGATGAAATCCGCTTTTCCCTAAAGCATTTCGAGCTCTACATGTAATTCTAGTGCGGCTCTGAAGAACACGTTTGGCGACCTCAGCTATAAATTGTTATAAATGTTTCCTTTGTGAAGACTGAAACACACTCTTCTGTTTCCTTGCAGGTCACAGCCACTGAGCTCCCCATCAAACACATACATTTCATGTGAGACCAATTTATGATGCCTTTTTCCAAAGGCTAAAACAAAAGGACTATTCTCCCTAAAACGCTCAGTAACAAGATTCAAGTAGATCAGAGCATTAGTGAACCAGCCAGCTACTTTGCTCCCCCTAAATACTCAACTGAAAAGTTGGAGCAGCTTGATAGAAAAACTAGGAACAGTGGAGAATGGGCTTTGTCTGGGACCTTTTTGTCCTGGAATTTATCAAGGGTTGACATTTTGGAGAACTTCAGGAAGATCTGAGTTAAATCCCAAAGCTCTAGGAAAGCAGTTTTCACAGTGAACGAATTTTTATGTAGGTTAAGAAAGCAACTTCCCTGTCTTTCAGGGTATTTTTTCACCCCTGTAGAGAACAGGGCTCTTCTTGTCTCAGTAATAACCCAGAAGGGCCATTGTACCGGTTCTGTGGTCCTCACTCACTGCCAACGCCTCGTCCGACACCTGTGGGGAAACATCCCAGTTTCTCAAGACTGGTGCTACCCCAGTTGTTTCGTATCCAGTTGTTCTGCTCAATCCAGCCCCAGCCCCGGGGGCATCGGGCACCGCCGCAGGGCTGGAGCCGGCACCGCTGCGGCATCACAGGGCAGTGACCCAAGACCCCCCGGGGGGGATGAGACAGGGCCGGGGCTGGGCTGTGACAGGACCTGACCGGCGTGTCGCTAAACCTCCTTATAGATACCTTATTTCCTCAGAGGAAGCGGCTATTAGGAAGCAATAAAGGCAGTACAATGGTGAGGAAGGCTAATAGGTAGCAACCCTCAGCATGCCTGCCCTGCTCCGCAGTGCTCTGCACGGCTACAGGCCTCGCCGGCTGCCTGCAAGAGCCTGCTCTTTGCAGGGAAAGCGGTTCAGCCACTTCTTTCTGAGTTGCTCTTTTCTTTTCCCTGATCATCTGGGGTTATTCGCCTCCCAGACGTAGAAATATCCCTGTTCTCTGCCTTCCAAGAGCCTGCAACGACCAGTCACACCCCGAAAAGCACCACGCTGATGAGAGCGACAGGGACCCAGCTTGGCTGAGGCTGTAAAGCGGAACACAAAACAGCCAAAACGTAGGCAGAAACAATTCCTAAGAACGAGTGCACACAGGATCATCACATTTATTCTCAAACAAAGACGACCTTATGAAAAATCAAAATGGTTAGGCCTTCACTTCCTACGTGAGCCTGCCACGTCTCCCAGTACACAAACGTATACAGCTGGGTGTTGTCCAAAGCACTTTCATCGCGTTTTGATGGATGAAGCTTGCTTCAGGGAGCAGCACAGCGCTTTTTCAGGCTATTCCCCTCTACGAGACCGGTGTCGGTTAAGTCTTTTGGCTGTGCACTGAGACCAAAACTTGTCTTTGCATCCCTCCACACGGGTATCCCTGCAGTTTATACTGCTAGTATGCTTCGTTGGAATATATTACACTCACTCCTGGTGTAGGGGGATTTTCGTGCTCATATCCTTTTCTTGCAAGTGTGTTCGCATGAACTGTGATTACTTAGGCAGAGGCAAAGAGAGGTGCATGTTTCTGCATTGATACAGAATAAAGCAGCTAAGGTTGTATTATTATTACTGCAGATATTGCAGTACAGCAAGTAAATATTAAATATGACTAGACTGGAACTTTTCATCCCTTACTGCAGCTGGGGGGCGGGAGAGGAAAGGAGCAGAGAAAAGAAATGCAGACATTTCAGCTATGCTTTACAATGGCCCAGTCCCTCCAGTCTCACATGTCACTTTTCTTGGTTTACAGAACTACACAGAAAAATGCATTCCTATAAACTCTGCTTTTACTGAACGATACCACATTGAATAGTTCAGTAAACCAGAACAAACAGACAGACTATGCAAGTTCCTCCGAAGCAGGCTTAACTTTCCTCTTCTGTTTGTTATTTTATTATTATAGTAGGGTCTCTGGTGCTCTTTTAGTTAGGGTTTTGTCAGCATTTCTATTGTAAAACCCTATTTTTAGGGATTTATAGTTTTGTCTAAGGTAATTCACTACAGGCTAAAAGTTTTAAATACAGGCTTTTAAACCAGAATTGGTTTTACAGTTTCTAAAAGAAAATGGCTACACATTGATGAATTCAGTTTTGGAAACTACAAAAAAATAATTACAACTTTATCCATGTCAGGTGGTTGTTTTGGCAACTGTACTTCAAAAAATTAGGAGCTGAGTAAAGCTCAGTGAAGGTAAAGAGATTCTTCCCATCTCACTGGTCTTTGTATCTGTTTTAAAGACATCTGTGTGCTAGAGGTCCTAATTCAGACACATACTTAAGTACGTTACATCCTTATATGTGACTTAAATGTATGCTGCTGTTCATATACGGTGCTACCTGGAAGAGAGTGTTTTCTCGCTTTGCACCTGAGTGCCCTCATGAAAGCTGACTTTTAATTGCTGTTCTATGTAAAGCTAATACAGGCTCCTGTCTCACTCCAGTTTAATAGCTGTGCTACCTCTGGTATAGAACAGAAAGAAAAAGGTTGCTTGTGCTGTTTTCACCCTAGATAATTAAGAAGAAATAATATTTTTTTGTTTGGAGCTAATTGAAATGTAAAGGATGCAATTGCTAGTTCTTCTAGATCCCACTGCAGAAGTTATTTTCCTTTATTAATGCAACCACGTGCAGACTCCATTCTTACAAATATGCCAGTGCTTCTAGATATGCACAACCTGTACTTCAGAGTGTGGTGTCTTGGGATTTTTTTCGTTGTTTTATTTTGTTTGTTTTTTTACTTTAATGCTAGCCAACATGTTTAGCTAAATCCTCACCTAAATAAATATAGCTGTGTGGTCCACCACCTTTTCTATTGACTGGAATCTAACAAATGGTCAGGGTACTGAAAGGTATGAGTTCTAATCCCTGTGCTTTTCTCTGTAGTTCAAAACGTTACTTGCAAAAGCTAAACAGTTCAACACCATTGTAAACCAATTGAGTGTAACAGGACTTTATATTATATAATAAATATTTCACATATTATACATCTCTGTGATCTTCAGTAGCTGGAGGTGGGGAAATGGTTGGGTGTAGAATAATTAAACTATTTATAGTCAAGTTCACTGTTGCTTGTCAAAATAGCAGACACAATGAAGCTGGAAAAATCTTATTTGGACACTGAGTGGAACACATGCATGCTCTGCAAATAATGGTTCTTTGTCTCCTAGAAATTCTCCTATTTGACATTCGCTGTGCTTCAGCAATATATTGGCAATAGTGCACATTGTTGCCTGTTAGAAAGGCATTTCTACAAATATTTAGACCTATTGTTAACCCTAACTCCTTTTTTGTAGCAATTGCATAGGTGAGAAGCTGAAACTGTAAATAAGACTCCAGGGATACTCCTCGGTCTGGTGCTTTTGAACTGCAGTTTGCATATGAACTCTGTGTAAATGACAATAAACCTTCCTACTGAAACACTAATATATAATACAGACCACTAAAAAGGTTAGGGGAGGACTATGGACAGAAATGAAGAATGCCACAACATAGCATCTGATTACTTTTTTATTGAGAAAACAAGAAAAAATATTAGTTTGAAGTTCATATTAGTTTAAAGTTTCATATCATGAAATGGTAGTCTTCATTTAAGTCTCATGGGCTTCCATTCACTTTGTTTTGCTTTGCTTTATTTTCAAATCAATGTATCTAAAGTTAAGGACTTTATTTCCTATTTAGACACTAGAAGGTTACTTCTATCAAAGTTACTTCTATCATAGGTGTGGAACGCTTTTGAGCTCCTTGCAAGCCAGTTGAAATTGTACATCACTAAGAAGTGAAATGTTTATCAAGGCCATAAGATGGACTGTATAACTGCTAAGCCTTGACTCTTACACTAGTTGGACTAGTTGGACTAGATTTATATTGCAGAATCAGCACATATATCACAAAGAAGCAAACTGCTCTTTTGAAGAATACCTAATAATTCTCCCCAAGGCAGGGAAGCTTCCTCGTCTTTGTTGGTAGTGGTGGTGGTGTTTTTTTTTTTTTTCTTTCTTTTCTGCTACACTACCTTTCTGAAATGGGAACTTAAAATTTAGCCGTGCTAAGGAACAACATCTTTAATGCACTGCCTAGTACTCCAGCATCTCCTAACTGGTAGACAATCCCGAACGAAGACTACCGTTATTGTTCTTCTGAGTCTTGCATCTAATCCCAACACCCAAGTTTTCCCAAAGGATTTCTGTAAGTCATCACAATAGTATTAGAATGACAATAGTAAAGGAATTAAAAAACATCTATTTTCATAATAAATATAAGCAGTGGTTAAAATTATTGCCAACCTCTAAAGCCCAACTTTTCCATTTGAAGAGTGCATAGGTACATGCACATGCACTGAGCACGTCCAATTCATTTGAGTTTTACAGAGATAATGGACTGCAAAAAAATTAGGAAAAATTCTTGGAAGTGAACAAAATCTGCTTTTACTGTAGCCTTTGCAAACTCCATCATCACCTTTAATGAAATAGGATCAAGCAAGGATTGCATTTGCTGCCATGAGTCACTGGAAGGAATGACTCTAGGCGTTCAAACAAGATCAAGCCCTGTATGACAACATGTTTTCATAGTGACTGACTAGAATAAGGATACAGAAATAGGATGCTACACATCTAGTACATGAAGCCAGTATGCATTTTTAATATTTTAGCCTTCATTTTGCATTTGACTTTTTAGTCTACCTGGAATAAATGCTAATGTGACCTTACTAATTGAATTACATGGGGGTTTACATTTCTTTTTTACCTCTGGAATTATATGTCAGTTTGTTGTCACTCAGAAAGGTGCATCATTCTGAAGCAGATCTTGATGTTTGACTTGCAGTAGAAAACTAAATAGAACTGCCAGCTTTTCATATAAATACCTCTAGTATGAGTATGAGCTTCTGGTATTACCAAGAAGGATATTTTCACATCATAAAAAGATCTCAGCCTCAATTTTAAGCCAACCATTTTGGGTCTGGATTTTCTTTTTGCTGTATCTTTCCTGAAATGATACTTTATAGAAACGGACGAATATAGGAAGTGCAATACTGGCCTACAAAATGATATATGTCATTCAGTATCATGTTTCAGAAGATAGGAAGTACCATCTTCCTCAGAGGAAGGTATAAACAGTTCTTCAACCAGCAGTAACGAGATAACTTGTTCACAGGGGAACTTTGTCCCTACTGCTCATTAGTTATAAGATGGGTTTTCATCTTATGCTTTAAGTTTTCAAACAACGTTTTGTCTCTCCTGTCTTCAGGAATAAGGAGAGTTACGTTATTTGGAAGCTTTTGGGGCTACTCATTCAATTAGAAGTAGACGTAGTCCTGATAGTAGTTTGGCAGGCTGAAATAAATCTCTACTACGTTTATTGAAGCTCATTACCAAGGTACTATAAAAGAAAGATTCCTTATGCTTCACTGGATATCTCTGTGGATAATGTGAGGAATTTCTTGTACTATTTTAATGAAGCATCTGTGTCTTTATTTATATGTTTCATCTTGTACTCATAGACAAAACTGAACTTTGCTGACCCAAGTGTGAAAGAGAGGTCTAGTGCTTCCCATCAGAAGAAAGGAACAAGGAGTAGGGAAAGGGCAGGACGGAAGTGGATGGTTAGCGGGAGAGCATTACTCACGAGGTGCTAGGAGGGGACGTGAAAGCAGCTGGGCTACTGATTTCAGTTCTTGGAAAAGGAATCTGGAATCTGGACTCCACAGCGTATCTAGAAGTCCAAACTGTCCAGGTTCCTATGCTCTGCTTTCAAATTAGTAAGCTTAAAGCCCTAGGTTGGGGCAGGAAGGGAATGGAAAGAGGGAGGGAAGGGGAAACCAGTGACTGGATCCATTGTTGTCAATCTTGAGAGTCCAGAAGAGGGAAGTTAAATCTGTCCTGATGTTTCTTTAGGGTCAGATCTCCAGCATATGTGAAGAGGCATATTTGGATCTAAATCTGCTTTGAGTTGATGCATAATATAGTAGTCTTCAGGAAGACTACTTTCTTCCCATTTTGGAAGATGCAAAAAAACACTGAGCGTTCCATGATTTACAAACTATAGTTAAGCCTTAGCAAAATTCTTTGCTTCTAGAGTCCAAAATTTTGTGATCCATTTTTGTTTATTTTTAATACTTCTTCCAGAGTTCCTGTTTTCAAATAAGAAGCAGGTATTTCCAAAGATGACATGAAAGGAAGCTCTTTTGCTATATATAGCTGTGAGAGGATCAGCAAATAAGGACTACCCTTATGAGAGTTCTTAGGTTTTTATGACACTAAGTATCATTTTGCAGATTTAGGAGTTTTACAAACTTCTGATAACATCTAAGATAGGTGTTTCTTGGACAAACTGTGCTCCAGTTTCATAAGGTTCTCTAAGGGTCAACAAAATACTCTTGACTCCATATTCTTTTCAAAGAGACCTCAGCTCTTATATTTCTTAGGTGCTTTAGAAAATCCCTCTGAGAACATGTAATTAATCCTTCATAAAGAAACAGCATATAAGAACAACTGTTCTGTGTCGGGTCAGTTGGGTAAGTCTTTCCCAAATATCTGTCTTCAACAGCAGACAAAAGTCAATATCTACAGAAAGTTATAATAAAATACCAGAATAATCTCCTGCCTTCCAACAGGGTGCAGCTCAAGAATCTCCTCATCCAGAAGTGGTTTCTATGCACCTCTATTGTTACAGTACTCGATGGATTTCTCTTCCTTATATGACCTCCCTTGAACCCATGTAGACATTCACTACCTACAATATCTTTGATAAGTAGTTCTACATCTTTAACATATTGTGTAAAGGATCCTACATTATTTTGCATGTCCCGAACTTGCTATCTGCCAGCTTCATATAACATCACCCCCAAAATTTGGACTGGGGCACTCCTTGAGCAATCAGTCTATAGTCACCATCTGTATGCCTCTTCCAAAAACTAAAATGGAAGATTCACCTACCTATTGTTTTCTGCTGCAGCCATAGTGGTCCCAGAAGCTAATTATTTTTAAAGTTTGGTAATTGCATTTTGCCCGTCTGATAGTCTCTATGTAATTCCACTTACATTAAATGATTTGGTTCTTGTCCTAACATTAACAGCATTTGTTACTGTCCAACAATTGTTCTGCTTCCAAATGAACAATCTAATTCCTGAATATAGGACTCTAAGGAGCTCTCTAGGCTTCCACAAGTAAGAAATTCTTTGCAGGAGAACAGCATCGGAGTACTAAATATAGATACTCCCCTATGTAGGCATAGCTCCTATGTAGACGATAAGGACCAATATTTGTAAAGGAAGAAAAACTCCATATTAAATATCAGATATTAAAAATTCAGTGGTCTCTAAAGAGGTAAGAAGTGTGATATGTACCATTCAGAACTAGTTTCTATTAATTCGTGTATGTTGTGAGGGTGTCAAAAGAAGTATAAATGACCATGCTAAATCATACTATATGCAAATATAGCACAAAGATAGCCTGGACCAAAGAGGTTATTACAGCATAAGGCAATATGTAGTAGGTCAATATAGCAGTCAGCTGGGAAGAAGCACAAGGCAACAGTGAAATAATAGTGATTAGTCTAATAAGCAATTGCTTTAGCACAACAGCTACCCAACTATTGCCAAGTATTGTTATACTAAAAGAGAAAAATCACAAAGACATTTTAACTAAAGGCTGTGTGAGAAAATTGATTGCACAGCTGAACTCAATAGAACAATGCAAAATATAAGAGTATATTCTTCTTCTATCATTATCCATTTTATTTTTATAAGCATCATGTGAAACCAATTATGATGACAGCTGTGATAAGTCATCGTTAAAAATTGTACTGATTATCACTTGTTTCAGATTATCCATATGAGAAATAACTAAAAAGAAAAATAAACCTGATTCTACATGCACAGTACAGCCTAGCGTCTTGTTAATTCACTCAAACAGCTCCTTAAAAACAATTGAATTCTGTAAAAAATCAAATGAAAACTATATTGATAAGAAACAACTTTGCTTCTAGAAATGCCATTTGTATCCCAAGAAGAATCAGGTTCATTTTATGTTATTATATACATTGCACTTTCTTTCCATCTAAGAAGCTTTCAAAATATCTTCCAGACTTTATTTAGTGTATAAAAGTCTATGTCCTCCATGGCAGGGGTGGGGATTGGAGGGGATGTAAGTATTTATATGTGAACATTTAGCACATTGCCCACAATCAGAATGCATTGCCGCAGTGAAATAGTGGAAGACTGGAAGAAGAAAGACATCTATATACGTCTGAAACCACAGTGATTGCTTATGTTGGCATTTGTTCATAACCATTAGATTAAAAGTACCTCTTTCATAAAAAAAGTCAACTAATTTTTTAAACTAAATTGAAGGATTATTTATTAGATCTTAATCAAACATTAGCTATCTAAATGTGTTATAGAGGTGGCCAAACTGCCTCCAATATTTAACTAAAAGGAATGTTTGTATTTCCTAATCACTTCTTTTATGAATATTTTTTCATTTACGTGGTCCTTTGAATATTGAAAGAAATGCCATGGCATTATATTTTGTACAGAATGACTAATTTACTGAAAAATCACTTCTTAAACCACTTGGGCTTCCCCTAGAAGTCTTCTAAGTGATAATGACTTATTTTGACAAACAATCTGGGGTTTAAAGTCATCATGCCTTGTAGTGTAAGAGCTGAATTTATATTAGATTATAAGTAATTATAGCAAAATGTTCAGGCGTATAATTGGAATGTGAATTCTGATATAGGAACTTAGATACCCTATAGGGCCACATCTTTATTAACAGACATCTCTCTTCCTCACAACGTTCATAGGAAACAGTGCTCCCACTGCTCTAAAGACGGAAACTGGGACCAAGGACCGACAGATTGACTGGGCAACATTACCTGAGTGTTTCAATCAGAAAATGAACACAGCTTTTCCAGGTCTGAAACCACAAGACTATCTGTCTTTCCTAAGTAAATGGGTTTGCAATATGTCTTTCTCTGTACTTTGTTTTTGCATTACCCTTCAAAGTATTTGCAAAATATGTGGCACCTACAAAATTACCCTTGTTTCATACCAAAGGTTCTGCCTGATACGAAACTAGCTGCCTTTTTTGGTATATAACTAAAATAGCCTTTAAACCTTTTTTTCATATTCTTGCTCCTTTTAAAACGTATCTTGTTCCATAGCAAAGATTATAAGTGGTGTGATTTCAAGCCAGTGCTGTATAAACTACACAATATCTTTCAAACATGTGAAATGTATTTGATCAACTATAGGGGAAATATGATTTTTCCATATGGGATAATTTTCACATAAGGGGGTTTTGTGTTTCTATGGAGAACATAATATACTCAGACAAATATAATAGGTAAGGAGTTGCAAACCACAGAATGGGAGAAGCAGGTGTCCAACTGGATTTTCACATAGGAAGGTCTTGAAGGTCGCTGATGGTGATGAGGTCTCAGAGATTCCTAAATCCTCATAAAGTTATTCCTTCCCTTCCCAATACACTAATCTACTGCTCTTGTATAATCCAGTGACTCAGAAAGTAAGGCCTGTTTTTACCGTTTAGGTTGTCAGAAGCAGACTAATTGACAACAATTTTCTGAATTACCATTTATTAGGGCAGAGCAAGCATATTCACAAAGGTCTTCACCCAGAAGGATATTCGTACACTGATATATCAATATCTGTCATCCTGCTGTCAGACTGTGATCTCCAGAGAGTGAAAACGTAAGGGTAGTAGAATTTACAGCCAGGTATGCCTTTCTCCACTGTCCTAAAATGTGAGGCAGACAATTTGATCTCCTTGTCCAGCAGAGAATGTAGTGATGTCAGCCTGTTATAAAGGGAATACTTGATGGTCACTTCCTTCTGCTTTCCATTTCCCATAAAGTGATGGCTTCTATCCAGAAGAGTTAGTTGATCTTTGTCAGTCGTGCTTTATTCTCTCTCCTACCCTTCTTTCTGTTTATATGATTCAGTTTTAGTTATGATTCACAAGAAAGATTTGCTTGGTGTTTTCCTCCACCTGGAGTTCTGTTTGTAAATTATCTTTCAACTCCTGTTGTCCCCAGTTCCCTTCAATTAAGGATCATTTCCGCAAAAGATAATGCAATCACCATAGGGAATTGTCTGAGTCACGAGAACTTGGAAATAAATAAAATAACCATGTTTGATCATTTTATTACTATTATTTGATCTGTATATGCAGCAGACTTGGAATTGCCTGTGAATATTAATGAATACTAAAGTCAGTACGTTAATCTGAGCATTGTAAATATTATTACTCTTTGGGTATGTAGGGGTAAGAACACTATCTAAGAAGCCAAATGACTTTCAGATAGCCATCTCAATTAGCAGAATAGCCATATCACAGGCTTTGATGTTTTCAGATTTGGCTCTTATTAAATTTGCATCTACCTTTTTGTAGCAAAAAATGACTGAGGGGAACTCTGGAGGAACAGTGGATATATTTTCTTATGTAAAACCACATAACCCACATCCATCCAGAAGTATTGCTCTTTGAAAGTAAAATGAGCAGATAACCCTCGTCTCAAGTCGATGGGGCCATGATAAATCACAAGCAGGGACACTATTAGAGAAGAGAGAGCAGCTCCAGGATATAAAGAACAGTAAGATACTGTGGTAAATATCTCATGCATCAGTTGCATATGCGTGTAACTCACAATGTGTCTGTGTTATGTCGAAACAGTCGAAACAACAATAAATTCTATCCCAAAGAGAGGTATATGCCTTTACCGAAAGGAAAGGGACATGAACAACATGTTATGTTCCTGTCTGTGGTGTTTTCTTTGATTTGTACGTTTATAAGGAAGAAACAAACTGCCTATCCTCCACACCATTCCTGTGTGTGTGGAGAACACGAGTTGATGTGAGCCAAAATTAAAATAGGGAATATATTACCAATTAAATAGTGTAGAGAACTGTGAGCCAATGCCCAAGTCCAGGTCCTGGCTCTGTTTTGCTTATTAGTACAGACATAACCCGAAACCTCACTATCCGCAGGCGTTTGAAGTAAAGGGCGATACGTAACCAATCCTCAATCTCATTGAGCAGGATAAAAGAAATTAAATATTACCACCTATTCCATAATCTTCGAGTGGATGTTTCATTGAATTAAAGAGAGGTGTAGGCCTGATGTCTCATTCTGAAATGTTGCCCACTACAGTAGTCCAGATCAAGGGGACTGTGAAATAAAGAAAAATGACGGCATGCCAGTGCTAGTTGCCTTCAGAGGTCCTAGGCACCATAAAACTAGCTCAGAAACTTTGAACATACAGCTATTCAGAAAATGGAAATTCTTACACTCTGCTGTAAAACGTTGTTAATATGTTTTATTTTGCAAGAAAGAAATACAAGACCACTAAAAGAAAAAGAAAACAAGACTACTAATAGAATCTATCATATCAATGTTTATTTACTCAGTTGTGTGTTTATTCACCCAGCTGGTGTTATATGAATTCAAGAGCATTGTAACTATTTTGTAACTGTCTGAAGAAAATGCTGTTGACTCTCATCGCTACCAAAGCTTCTTCTCTTCTCTAATTTGGCCCAGACGGCGTTCATAGCAATCTAGGTTATTAAAGGTGGAATGATAGATTGGCTATTATTTCCTTAAGAGTTTATCACCTATCTAATTCATAAATAGTAGGTTTGCCACAAGGCAATGGCATGTAAAGTCTTTTGAGATTTTGTTAGCCTTGGGCAGGCTGCAGGGTGGAAGATAGGTTTTCCTCTTCAAATACAGTGTTGACAACATCTGTCAACAAAGACATGAGAAGTATGGGCACCTTTCATCAGACATGATAGGCATGAGCCTAAAAAAGAGACAGTGACTCAAATTTCCTTTAGCACTTCTGGTACATCTTACTTTCTGGTGTACTGAATTCTTGGAAAGAAAGCAGTATGTGTTTTGGCCATGGCTCAGTGAATGGCTGCTGCTGTTTGGGGATACATTTCAGATGTGGTAATTTCTCTTTAAGAAGTGTATTTTGGCGCTTCACTAACGTAGAGATAGGCTCCAGGGTGGCCTTCATTCAGATTGCATTGATAAAGCAAGAGAGAATCGTTTGCTCTCAGTCTCAGCTGTGCAGAAGGGTTGTAGCAACTTGTTGTGGAGGATTTTATCTTCATCTGATTGTGTTTTCTATTGAGACTCCCTCTGGAGCAACAGAGGTGATAGCTGCATATTCTACAAGCAGAGCCAAAGCTCTTGAGAGGGAGCCACCTGGTAGGGCTTGAATTTTTGAGCATGTTACATCTGCAGTGCAGTCTGTTACTTTACCACGTGCAAAACAAATGCACAGGAACAAGAAAATCAATAAGTATCACAGAAATATGCAGTATGATTTGAATAGAAGCATTCAGATCTTGACTTCTCAAAAAAATACATGAAAAGGGAAATAGTCTTCACACTGTGTCTCTAAGCATCTTGACTAAACAATACCCAAGGCACTCTCTCCATTCAGCAGAGCTCCTGCTCACCAGTTCACCAATTCAAGCACCTCGTCTACACAGTTCAGTTTAAATGGTGGGAATTCTTTACTCTGGCTCAGCCCTTCAGCTATATGAGAACTGTTCGATATAAGATGAGGGAGATACCTTTAAAACTGCAGTGTTTTTTTTTCCTGGTGCCAAACTTAGACATTCCTTATCACAGACCTAAGCTGGGGAGGAACATGACTGTGTAGTGCACACACACGATTTTGTAGAAAGATAATTCTACTAAGAAATATGCTCCTGTGGCAGCTGGTTGCTGTAAATTGGGACATATATGCACACATTCATTTCCTGCCTAGAAAGAAGCCTGGTTACCTGCATGCCATTTTCTAGACTGATGCAGATTCTCCTTTATCTGGAAGAGCAGAGCACGGTGCTTTCAGAGCCAGACCTTCTTAGGGGATCATAAACAGGCAGTGACAGTTTTTTGCTTAGGACTCTTGATGAGATTGCTTTTTTAAGCTGTGTGTACTGTCCTTGGTAGACGATTATCAGCTCAGGACTTGCCCCGAGTACCAAAATATCTAATGAATTTCCTTAACATGCCATATGCATACAAAGGTGGGCCAAGAACTCATTCATGAGCAGCATGGTTTTCCCTTCCGTGGGAGGCGGATGGAGAGGGTCACCAGCCTCCTTACTCATCCCCCTGCCTGTTAAGCAGAGCCCTTGCTCTGTTGCTAAGAAGTTCTGCTGTTAACCAGCTCTAAATGGCAATGTCAGGCCGCATAGGGACAAGCAGAAATCTCACCTGACCGTAGATTTGCTCTAGTACTTCACAGAAACGAGACCATTTAGGAAGGAGTAGGTTCTATGTCCCTGAGACTGAAATGCCAAGCAGCAAAAGGTCAGCAGACAGCAGTGTGGCAAGTCACAAATGGTGACAGTATTGCTGCTTACAGGGTGACATACACAGCAGGGAAAGCTTCTGTGCCAGCTGGCAGGAGCAGATCATGGAGGAGGGATACCTTGGGCCTCGGGAAAGCAGCTAGGGAGTGGTAACTGAATCTGCCACGTGTCCAAGGTATTAGAGATTAGTTTTTCTCAGTTATAATCTTACTGGCATGCTGGGAATTGAACTAAGATCACATTTGCTACGGGGACACCTGAATCCTACAAACGATTTGTATTTGCACTATATTAATCTGTCTGCTCTGTTGTCTCAGTTTATCCGTTTGGAGAAAGACATCTTACAGAAGCGTGGACAAATCTAACTGCTGTAGAAGCAGAAGACTATTATTGCTTCAGAGTATGTTTGAAAAAATACTATAAGAACATGACTTTAGTCCACTAAACGGAACAAGAAGAAAAGATTTGACTCCAAACTTGGTGAGGTGAAAACGCACTTTGATTTCAGTGAATCTGAGGGAAGGTCTGCAACAGAATACAGGGCACCTTGGCAAAACTCTCCAGTTGGTTTAAGAAGAAAGTAGAATTGTAGAGGGAACTTTTGGTCAGCTCTTTCTGAGAAGTCTGGAGAACTTATTCCCACCTGGGGGAACTTGGTCCTACCAACTAATTTGGAGAACAGGAAAAAGGAAATTGCACACTGGCGGGGTTTACGCTAGACAATGGAGCAATCTCCTTATTGCTTAAACATGCAAGCTACATACTTCTTACTCTACCTTTCTTTTGTTGTCATACCCCCCCCCCCGAAAAAAAAAGCTGAATAAACATGAAAGATCAACAGATATATTACGTTTTACACAACAGAGTGTGGCTTTATAGGGCTTTGTTACATCTTGAAAAGATTAAGTGCACCTGCATGTGAAGAATCCCTATCCCTCTGAATAATCAGGCAAAGGCACTGCTGTTATTAGGACATAGTCAAAGGACATGTTTGAACTGCAGGCTCTGTAACAAAACTTGCTTAGCAAAGATTGAATCGTACAATTTGTGAGGAGCAAGGCTGCCATCCAGTGGATCTCTTCAAGCACAAAAATGAACATAACTGAGCAACAGGGGGGATAAAAAGTTCAGAGGGAAATCTGCACTTTCTCTCAGTTTAAATAGGGATCTGTTAATTTAGTATTTTTTTTTTTTTTTACCTTTCAAACTAAGTAACACACTAGCTGCAAACTACACTAGGAAAAAAGAAAGTCATTTGTTTGCTGGATTTAAATCAGAATCAGCTTTTGATCTTGTTATCTCAAAGACATTTTTCAGTGACCTAGGATTTTGTGTGTCTAACCTGACCATCGCTTTGCCTATGTGTAACTGAACACAATCGTATATTAATTTAAAATTAAATGTCTCATAACTGAAACAGAAGTGGTTTGTTAAGGTACATGTCTCATTTTGAAAAGGAATAGACAGTTATAACCTAATTCAAACCGCATGAGACTTGTTCTGTCCTTCGACAGGCTTGGAATCAGGCCCTGCATGAATAAGAAGGAAATCTGAAGTTATGCATTCTGGATGAAAATTATCATGCATATTACACAAATTCGTCTCTTGGGACAGAAAGATCAACAGGTAGCATTAGAAGGAAATTTCCTGATGTATATCCCCTTGCAGATCCCTCTCAGACATAGATGGTTTTTACCTAAAAGAAGCAGCTCAGGCAAACAAAGCAGCATGGTAATCTGCTCCTGAGGCAAATCACATACGTTTCCTGTGCCTCCATTTCCCTTGTCTAAAGCAGGGATGAGACTTATCTAGCTTGCAGGCAAGATGTGAGATTCAATACACTCTGAATTATAAAGGATTTTGAGCTCCTCAGAGAGAAAAGAGTATCTGTGTATTTCGTGATACTGTTTTTACAAGACATAAATCTATCAAAGGTTTAAAGAAGGCTGTATTGCTTCACTCCCTCCACCCTCCCTGTCTAGCTAATGCTTCTCAGCAGTCCCCCTGGCTCTCAGGGCACCTGTGAAAGACGGAGACCTTCCTTTCTAAGTGTTACTATGAAGTTCAGGTACTGTTGTTATAATAAACTTTCTAATAAGGGTGACTCAATCTATCTGTTTAGTTTAACAAAAAGAAAGCAAAGGGAAAACTTCACTGCAGTGAAGGGCAGTGCAGGGAGAGCAGACCTTAGTCCATGAAGAGCTCTGGAGTGCAGGCTGCAAAGTGTTAGCAAGAATCCGTTCTCAGGATGAAATGGGATAACTTCAGATGCAAACTAGGGCAGGAATGTCAACAATAAGAATGCTTACTGTTGACAATAAGCAATTTAGCAGAAGCACCCAAGCATATTTAGCAGAAGTTATGGTAGATTCAGAACCAGTGGAGATGTTTAAGCTAAATTTAGATTTTTTAATAAAATCATTTTTTTGCAATATGAATTTAGTCGTGGAAATCGGATAGCCTGTTTCACTCCTCAGATCAAACTGTATGATTACAAGGGTTCCTCTGACCTTAGAATGCTTGAAGGCCTCCTCAAAAATTGTTTCATTGTTAGAAATCCTTGTTAAGAATAACAGAAATTGTTACCGTTGGTGAAAGGGAAGAAGAAAAACTTTTGAACTAGTTTAAAAATGGGAATACTATCTAGAGAACAACTGTTCACTTTTAGTGAAAAATACTAGAACGTTCACATTTGAAATGCCTCATATGTGAAGTGTCAAAATATTTCGGTCAGACATGTATCTAGTAACACAATTAAGAACGCTTTTTGTGGAATAAAAATACTTTTAGAACAAAGTAAAAAACTAAAAATAGTTTTGACATTTTCTTAATATTTTTTCTAGAGATCATGGATCTAAAATGTTTCGCCTGATTGGTTTTTTTTTCTTCATACAAAATTACAATTTTCAAAAAATTAGCATTTTCCATTTATGGTGAACACTGCCCCTTTTCTATTCCCTCCAACCTCTGCCCCAACCCTTCAGATGAAGAATATAATCAGAGGACTAACGACAAGGAAAAAAAACTTTGGATATAGGATACTGGGAGGTTAGGCACTTTTACTGGGTTTTGGTCCTTCTGAATGAAACAATTACTTCACTTTGAGCAGCTAAACCCCAGACATTTAAATATGAGGCAGTTACCCTGAAAGGTTATTCAACTCATCTGTCTTAGATGTTTGTGCTAAGATGAGCTGAATCACCCTCTGGAGGTGCCTATTTCTCTTCTTTGACCATTTGAAGAGCCTAGCATGACTAGCTCAGTTTTAGATGTCTAACTCTTAGAGGTCTAAGTCTGACAAATGAATCTTGTCTTCTCTTTCTAGCAAAGTAGGACCACCTAGGAAGAAGAAAAGACGTTCTTTTTGTTCTTTCTTAACCCAAAAGATGATTCATGATTATTGTAAAACATTTTAGTCTATTCTTATTCAAATTCATTCACAAACCTTACTTTTTTTTTATTTAAACACGTCAAAATTTTTGAAGACAAAAGCAAAGAAAGCATTTTACCTTTTTTCAGTCACTAATATCAAAATCCAAACCATTTTACTGGCCATAGTAATCCTTATAAATAAATTTGTTTGAGCAAAGAGATTATTTAAATACGTGGGCCTTTTGGAAACCTCCTATGTAAGAAAAAAATAATCCAGAAGAATGAAGCAATTTATATTTTCTGTATAATCATCTCTCACATTTGACATTTGCTAGTAAAGACTTATCTAAAACAGTCACAACACAATCAGATACCCTGTTTTACAGATCAGATAGATAGTCTCTTGCTGGAAATCAGCGTAGTGAGCAAGAATACCATCTAGTGGTAATCTGGGGCTCCAGTTTTTTTTCTCTGTCTTTCTCTGTCAAGCTTTACTTCTCCGGCTGGCACGGGGGAACCCTTAGTTGCTATTACAGAGGTATCATTTCTTACCTGTTGAAATTATCACAACCGACTCTGCCCCAGCTCTGTGATTCCCTACAGCTAGCACTATATCTCATGAATGTTGCACAACACCATAGCATACATGAACCGTAATCTTCTCTGGGCACGTCTGATCACTGGGGTCAATGCAAGGGACATGCTGCAATGCGCTCCTATAGCTGGGGAGTATGCTGCCTAGTCGTCCCTTATGTTCAAAGGAAGCCCACTGAAAGGTGTCTACCCCTTTTGTGGCCTAGAACTATGGCTTTTTCCCCACTATATGACCTAATACTGCAGTGTCTCGCCCCCTCCCTCCCCCCGCATAACATGACCCACTGCATGAAGGTTCACATGCTAGAAAATACAAAAATTTAAGAAATGAGATGATTGATGGCGACAGATTTCAAAGAACTAGTGGTGAACCTAGCCAGACCTGCAGGATTATCCTGGTCAAGACATCAAATATTAAATCTATAAACCTGTCTAATTTTGCCCTAAATCTCAATACATAGCTGTGGTTTCCCTCAGAGGTCTAGGACATACACTAGCTAGGGGGATGCTTCCTAGAAGAAATGCATGACCTCTAGGAAAAAAAGCACGGGCACCTGAAAGGATGCTCTTCTCCTATAATATATTTCTAAGTATTTAGGTACTTAACAGTTGGATGATTCTCTAGCTGTTAGATGCCATCTCTCTCCCTATACCTAGGTAGTCATGTAACTTTTCTCACTGTAATGGCTAGAACCCCCAGGTGAATTGGAAGGAAATTCCACACAGCAAAAAAGTTCATAGCAAAGCCATGTCGGGTAGCACATGTGAAACAATCCAAATGTGTGTTTGAAATATAAAGCTATTCCAATACATGTAAGTGACAATAAAAGAGCTATTTATCTTTCAGTGAAAAGAGCAGCTGTGAAAACATCAGCTTTTCTCAACAGGGGCTTCTTCCAGGTGAGCTCAAATATTATCCATAAGCACATCAGAACTGACCATTTATTTTTTGAGATTTTCCAAGTAATTCCTGTGGTTATTATTTATTTTTTTTAGACTTACTTGATCTTTTAGAATTTTTTCAAAAGGCTGAAAAATTTTAAGTTCTGTCAATTTAAATTGGAAGGCTCATGTTGGGGGGAATGGAGTTTGGATATTTTTGTAAATTTTCTGCAAAATAGCTTAATAAAAATGCTATTAACACTTCATTGAACTATTTTGGGGGGGCTTTTGTTTAAGCTAAGTGTAATTAAGGTCCAAATTTATGAAAGACGTGTATTATAAAGATTACATTCCATGCCAGTATTTTCCATTTAGTAAAAAGCTCATTTTCATGGAAAAGGAGGTTTGAACACTTTTGCCCACCTCTAATAGTTTCTTTTACAGTGTTATTTAAAAATCCTGTCAGAAAACTGAACTGTGCAAAGGAATATATCAGTTTAGGGTACATGAAAAAATAGCCCCCAAAAATGGCAATCTAGAGAAACATATAATACAGAAGAGAAGAGGAAACGGCATGCTCAGTTACAAACAGAGCTTCAAAAGCAGTACAGTCTGATTTTCCAGAAGCTTTGAGCACACATAAAGCTCTCAGACATGAAACAGAGAAATGAATGCTTGATGCTCACACTTTCGAAAATTAGCTATTATGGGATTTGCCTAGTCCTTTATAAAATGTGTGACTGATTTGAAACCTGAAGTCAAACATTCTGAGCCCAGGCAAGCATCTTAAATAAAAAAATTATCATTACTCTGTAAAGATAATGATTTATCTTACAGTTTGGTATGATTCTGCTTCATACACTGAGTTATTGCTGCTCCTTTGGTTTTGGTACTTGAGCTAATTATTCTTTTTTTTTTTTTTTTAATTTGGTGGGGTGCTAAATAAACTTGTCCCCAGTATTGTAGGCTACTCACTCTGTTCTTTTCAGAAATATCTTGTTGACATTAGTTTTTATCTTAGTGGCCAGAAAAGTTTTATTTTTCTTTCTCCCATTTTTCTAACCATATTGTGAAGTAGAGATGGGAAGGAACGGAATGCCACCTGTCTTTTGAATGTCTCCAAAGCTTTTATCTGTTCATCCAGATGGCTCAATTTGCATTGACAATTTTTGTGGACACTTCAATTAGCTTAAGCTGCTTCATGGTGCATCTAATTATTCTACTGTGCATTAAAAAAGAACCTCAAATTCAATAGTAGATTTTAAATCAAATGTTAGAAGAAAAAACAAACAAACAAACAAAATAAAAAAAACCAAACTTACTTTAAAATATATGGTGATGAATTTCCAATCCTGTAGCTTGGATAATGTTAGAAGACTGAGTAACTTATTTTTACATTATGTTTGCTATGATATGAAAAGAATCATTCACCTTTTCGTTGTTATTCTCATAGTTCTTTTTTCTGTTAAATTATAGCACATTCTGAAAATTAACATTGCTTGCAGGCCATTATTGTATAAATACCAATAAGGAATAAATTTTGCTTTTCCAAAGGTTAATGTTGGATAATTCCAGAGCAATTTGTACCAATGCAAAGGAGACAATAGTTTTTCTGTAATTATTAGTACATAAGTATTTGCTTCTTGAAGGTCAAGTAAAACAAATTTGGAATTTTCAATGGTCTTTTGGTGATCAGCCTCTGTCCCTAAAATTTCTATCCAATAAGTTTGCCACAGAGGCACAGAAAACAAAACAAAACCAAAAAAGCCTGTTGCTTTTTCTTCTCCTGAAAAAATAATTTTAAAAAAAGTATTTCGTTTTGGGACAGATTGATCTGACAGGAACTATTTTATCTTTAATACAAATGAAAACAATTATTTTTGTACGTCCTATAAACCACGTTTGTTGTCTACCTGACGGTGCCCCATTCAAAAGTTGCCAACATTGGCTAAAACGGCAATTGTTAAGCTTCGTCAAACTTAAACCATGTCAAATCTGCAGCACACGTGCAACTGATGTGCATCACAAGTCTGTCACATCCTAGACGCTTCAGATTTACCACACACGTGCCAATTAACTCATTTTATGAGCTATGCAGATTTTTCTTCTGGAGATCTGATATGTCACCTGCAAGAGATTCCTGCTCAAAATTGTAGGCTGCCATGCAAATTGCATGTACAGGCAATGTAACTTCTGTGACACATTCCCCAATCTCTTTGCTTGAATATCCTTTTTAGATTGCAACTCTGTACATATCTGCATTAAGTATACTTTAATTGTGCAAATACTATTTCAAAGTTTTAAGTGAGGTATAAATCTGTATTTTGTATTCACAAGAAGTTAGAAAGGGAGAGTGGAAAAACGCAGGTGGAGAAGCAAATAGGGATATAAGTAAAGAGTGAAATCAGCAGTTGTTTCAACTTTATTTGCTTCAACTGTATTCTGTTCAAGCTCAGCAAAAGTCAAAATAGCAGTTCAGTCCAAGAAAATAATTGCATTTGTTATTTGGTTCAGCTAGAGTTTGATTCATCTTCTTTGATGTTATACCTCATGACTCTAGTTAGCATGTTTAACTACGCTCGCACTAGTAGTAGCTACTCTTATTTGTCTTTTTGTTTGTTTTTTATCAACCATGATAGTCTTTGTTTTTTATCCACATAAAATGAAAGAAGCTATAATAACAAACAGCAACTGTTGAAAAAGTTCAAGAGTAGAAAAAAGATTACTCTTTGTTCACAAGAGTGATGAGTAAATAGCATAAGTGATATTTCTCCCTGCTGTGATTCCAAAGCGCATTTTACTTAGTAGGAAGACTCATTGGTTTCAGTGAGATTGAGTCAGGTTTTAGTTCAAGACGGATTTGACCAAGCTGCCTGACCTGTGATTTCCACTAGAAGGTGTCCTCTTCTTAGAGATAGGTATATGCCCATTGGTGTATATAGGAAGACCTATATAATTATTAGGACATTGTACTGCTCCAGCTTCCAGTAGATAAATCAGATAAACATCTGTAAAGAACCATCACTGTTCATGAACAGCCTAATGCTACTTTAACTAGCTTAAGTAATACGCTTATGTGGTTTTACCAGATGCCTCTTTCAGCAGTCAGTTACATCTCCTTTTAGGTCTGGATTTTAAGAAGTCCTACCTTACTCTTCAAAGAATCTATCACAACATTTTTTCTTTCTTTTTCAGCTTCTTCACTTTTCACCCTTCCTTTTTTCTGAGTCTTTCAATGTTAGGTACGTTCTGTCTCATCAGATTAATAATGTGTAACAAAACCAGAAGAAAGCACACGACAATCTCAGAAAGAAGATTGGTCTGGATTAAACCTCAGGTTCTCCATTCATTAACCAGCCATGCATTGCCTCTCTGCACGAATGTGAACAAATTATAAAATCTTGCTTACCTTGTTATTCTGTTTGGAACTGGGACTGCAACTCAGTGATCACAGCATCATTTTCCACCAGGATAGCCTCACCACTGTGCTCACGTGTAGAAATCCAAAGGTTTGTTGGGACAGATCAAATACCCATACTACCACTCATCGACAGATTTTATAAAGTTTCTGTTAGGCCAGTTCAGATTCACCTGTAGCCAATGGATGGTGGGACAAAGTAATGAATGTTAAAACAGTATACAACAATTAATATATACAAGTCCCTACCTAACAGCTCAGAAAAAAAAATATGTTGCCATTGATCAACAGGTTACCGTCTGCCAGTTTTAATCTCCTTTTAATATACAAGCTTTTAGCCTACAGCAAAAACAAAATAATGCAATTTGATTGAACTCACAATGAAAATGAGTTAAGTGAAGCAACTTGATGTTTTGTTGCCATAGGCAAAGAGTACAGCAAATTACCCTAGTTCAACCAATGCACAGAAACTTACTGAGCTGTGGTAATCTGAACATGTGTCTGAGCTGGGTGATGGGTGATGATTTTACACCTACCATTGCTGACTGATTATGACTAAGCAGTTTTCCATTCTGCTACCATTTCTATTTGTCATGTGCTGTAGTATGTGTTCATTTTTCTGCTGGTTTTCTCTCGAATAGCTTTTCTTCATTCAAGGGTATACGCTACACTTTTTCAAAAATTTCTGTAGTTTGAAACTGTGTGTTAGCCACAAAAATAGGCTTTAAAAGTCAATATTTGACATAGCTAAATTGGAAAAGTTACCAGGATGAAGAAAATATTAAATAGAGCAGAAAAAAAATTGTCATATGGATTCTATCAATGCAGAAGGAAGGTAGCTAATTGTGATGTAGAAATTCCCACTCAGAAGAGATACAAGGAAGTAGTGTTTGTTTGGCTCACATTGCTGCCAATGCAAAGGACCATCATGACCAGTAAAACAAACCCAATAGGTATAAGATTGTCTCATAAAAGGGAAAAAATGTAAATTCAGTTTTTATTGTGACCAAATGCACATGAAAAATGCATTAAAAATCTAGAGAAGAACTGTCAGTGCTACCACATAAGGAGTACACAGTCAGTCCAAGACTTAGCTACCTCTCAAAGTTATGAGGCACCATTAAGGGCAGAAATCCTTAACCCAGAAAGAATTTCTGGAGGTGACAATTGGTCAGAAGGTAAAGTTAGATCAATGCAGACTGGAAGAGAGACCTGAGAGACCTGCAACTCAAAAGACGACAATTAACCATCAGTAATTAATGATGACTAGACATCATTAATACCATTAATTATATTCATCAGGAAGGACTGATGCAGTTGCATCTCTGAGATCATGCCACTGAGATCAAGTACCTTTATGAGATTTTTCCTTCAAACAGAAGATATAGACTCCATGTTGAATTAACTAATGAAGTATAAAGATCTCTGAAAAATCACAGTAGATGTCAGCTTTCAAATATGGCATTGCTTCTTTAAGATCAGACTTTCCTTGACCCTGGTAGACTTCCATGAAGGGGTGAATCAGTGATGAGCCCATGAAAATGGCAGACTCTGCACTCCAGGGAGCTAAGAGCTTACTTGAACTTTTTATTTAAAACTTCCCCAGAGGAAAAGGAAAGTTGTAACAGCCTTTGAAGCCGATAGTCAAAGAAGGAAGGCTTAATCTTTGGCTATACTTCACCTGCGTAGATTGATTTACATTAAATTTAATTCATTATCGTATCACTCAAAAAAAGCTTTGCCCAAAATATTCTAGTGAGAAAAAGGCACAGACTATTGAAGGATTATGCAGGCAATAATTCATGACTAGCTTCAAAACTTGGAAATGTTTAGGGATTTGCACTGAGACACTAGATTTGATAACTCTATGGCTTGTGGGTTCTTAGTTCCATCCCTTTGCCCTCTGAAATACATCCAGGCCTGAGGCTGTCTTGAAAATGAAGGACGAAAAGGGGAAGCAACATGATAATCTGTGGCTAGTGAATCACAATCCATGCTACAGATCCTTTTCCCTTTGCCGAGTGCAAGTTGCTGAGATCTCAGATGATTGATGGAAGATGAAATTTTGGTATTTTCCATGTGCTTTAGCACTTTTAGCCCAAATATTCTATTTAAAGTTCTGTACTTCTGTTGTAACATTTTTCTTTTACAACACATTACTTTTTTGTACTTAGCTGTGAAAGAGAAGGAAATTAAGGGAATGTTTTAAATTTGGGTATGCGTATGTTAGATAAATAGATTGGGAACATCCGTGTAATTTTCAGCATTTTTTGCATGTCTTCATAACCTTTTTCTGATGTTAAGTCACAGCTCAAGGTTAGCCATTGATCTAATAATTTCTCAATATCTTCAGAAAAATTGTCACTCTTATTTTCTAATGAAAATCAAATTTCTTAGTCAGTTAAGAAGTAGAAGTTGTTCACTCTAAGTATGCAAATACCGCAGATCTTAATATAACGGCAAAAATTAAAAACTTTATTAAGCTCTTAGAGAACAAAAGTAAATGGAGTCTAAACATTAGTCTAATTAATACATCGTGTGGATTCTTGCCTTGATGACCGTATTTTCTCTTTTCTTTAGCTGCAGTTTTAAAAATATGGAACAATAAGGGTTAGAAAAGGTCGTCAATTACCCTTCCTTGCAATAACAAACAGCCAAAGGGAGATGTTAAATCCAAAATGATTCATAGCATATGCACACGGTCCTATCCCACTGCTATCCTATAATCCACAAACCATTCCTTTCATGACATAAATTCTTGCTGAGTAAAGATGAGTCTGAAACCACTTATGTGTGTTCCTGAAGATCAAGCCTAAACAAAAACTAATGCTTTCTAATCCACAGTGTGTGTTAATTAAAGGATAATATACTGTAGTCTTTAGTACTAAAAGACTGTCATGTTGAGGAATGATTTTATTAAATTTGACTAGATGTCATTAGAAACTTATTGTACTCGAAACTGTCATTTTACACACGAGCTGCAAGTAAACAAGGCAGCAAATCCAAATAGCGTATAGAATAGACCGAGTATTGATTTATCTTGTTTGACAAGAAGAAGATATGAATGGTCTGTGAATATATCTAAAATAGCACAACAATTTATATTGTACTAATTCTGTCAAATACAAAGCAGTTTAAAAATACTTTGTTGCTAATGAATATTTCTGCTGCTACAACACAAGTAAGTGATTAGGACATCTCTGGGCTAAACTCCATGCCTCAGAGAACCCTTATAATGCAAGCAGTCAAAGGCTGAGGTAACTTAGGACAGTTTATTATGTTACACAAATACTGACGATTATACATGCTTTCTTTGACTGCTGTAAGTGAGTTGTGTGAAAATGTAATTTAACTTTCTTTCCCTGAAGTTGTGTTGCTCCGTTTAACTTCATATTTGCCATAGTTTCAAATTAATGAAGTATAGAAATCCTAATTCTATATCAATAAAGTAAAAATGTAGTTTCTGAGAATTTTTTTATTACCTTGAAAATGAATTTGTGCTCTTACAGAAATAATAACCTTCTTTTCTGGACATATATTTAAATTACTACTTGAGTAGTTGTAAGTCTTTCTGAAATTCACTGCGGCTGCTTTGGCATTCTGATTTAAATAAACGCCAATAACTATTTGAGGAAGTTTATTTTACCGACTTCCTTTCTGTCAGCTGGAAGTCAAAAAAGATAATAGTTCTTTGAAAGATGAGATTTAGAAGCTGTTAAAGTTTAAATGGTTCTGAGTTCGTATTCTTTTACTACTTCAGACAAGAATGACAATGGTTAAACATCCACGTCACAATTGCATTAACGTTGAAACATGGTCAAAGTTTCAGTTGAGAATGTTATTCCATTTTATAGAGTAAAATGTACTGATATTGATAAGCCTAAAGTCCCTTTAGAAAATCCTTCCAGATTTTGAAACCATTTCTGACTTTCTGATAAGCTCTAACCATATTCTTCTTTTTAATGATAAAAATGACATTATTAAACATCTCTGTAAAGAGATTAAAAACATTTAAACGTTAAGATAAAATTTGGTATACATAATTGAAGCTCAATGTGTGTATTGATCACTGATCAAATTATTAGAAGGGCTTATTTATCTCTATTAATTTCCCAGCCGAGGGAACAACATTATTTCACATGCTGTATAGTTGTTAACATCTTTAAAATATAAGGGTAAATTTTTTATTATTATTGTAACTTGATAAAATTGTACATACAATTATCTGGAGATGGTAGGCTATACGGAGACTCTCTATGCAAATTCTTAAATGGAAAGTGTATTCGTAAAGATATTTGTCAATGAATAGATTTCAAGTGCGTTTCAAATTTCCTAGGGTGTGATTCCAAAAGAATTTTTGTGCTGTTCAGATACAGCCCTAGTCCCACTGTGGAACTGAGAGATTCTTTTTTTTTTTTTTTGCTGCTTACAGTACTTCATATTCTGTAGCCTGAAGTATTTCCTCCCTTGCTCACTGTCAGACGTGAACCTGTGTTTTGCAGAGGCAGAACAAGTGTCTTTTTTTTACCAAATTTTACTGCAACTAAGTTCAGTGAATTGGAAATTAAATGCAGTGTGCAATGTGTTGATGCTGTTGCTTAGAATCATGCAAGAAAGAGTTTCACAGAGAAACAGAAAACACTGGATAGGGAATGAGGTTCATGCTTTCCTATTAAGGGATGTAACTAGCAAGCAAGCTCATATAAAACTGGCTAATCCCACTTGAATTCAGGGCTTTAAGAAAACACAGAAGAAAGACTTTGGGTACCACAGAGAATGCTGATGTAGCTCAAAGATTTTTCCAACAGGACAAAAAAATGGGGGTAAGAGAGGTGTAAAGGGTTATCAGAGGTCTTCATATTCCTTTTATTATCAGAAAGAGTTACTTGAGAAACTATGTACAATACATTTGGCATAAGCAATATATCCAGAGTGGTCATTTGTCTTCCTGTTTATAGTGTTTAGAATTCTGGGAATTCTAGTGGAATTTTATGGAGATGCTGGAAGAAAAAATACAGTTACCATGTGATTTCTGTGTAATGTCTTACACTCCTCCTTATTTCCCCTTAACACCAATAAACATACTGATGAAAAGGTGTGCCTTGAACTTTGCAAAATAAGGAAAAAGGAACTTTATTTCTAAGCAGCTGGATTGTTTAGGGGTACTTAGAGAACATATCTATGACTATGTCTGCATGCTTTTAATGTCCCAGAGATGTTAGCAGTCTATAGCCCACTTAAACTGTAGCGCGTAGTGCAGTGGACTGTGACCTAATTAGTGCGCTTAACAGATACCTGCCTAGAGAGAGCTCTTACAGCAAAACTGATAATTGGAGAAATTTATCAAGTGCTTTGAAGGATTAAGAATGAAAGGTGGGTTTTTTTTTTACCTCTCTAAAAATCATACTCTAATTCAAATGATATCCTATTGTCTATGTTAGGATCGAGAATAAACTATTATAATAATCCTTCTGGCTTGATAATCTATATTCGTGGAATAAAGTAGCATTTAACGATGCACTCATTCACCTCATTTCCATGACACTTAAAAGCCTTTGATCTGTGAGTTCACCCATTAATGCAGTGAAAAGGCATTAGTTTCTGAGTAAGTGCAGCTTGAATTTCCGCTTTGTTCTTCATTAAAGTTCTTTTCCTTCCACAACCTCTTTCCATGATTCTGATTGACTCTTGTACTGCTGTAAAAATGATGACCCAGAAAATAGGTCATTATGTGGGTAATATTTCATAATCCGTTGTAAGGTTTTTATAATATGCATATTTTTTACAGTTCAGTTACTGCTTCATATGAAATGAAATCTACACTGTGAATGCCTAAGACAGAAGAACAACAGACCATTTCCCTTCAGAAAAGCTATATGTAAAATTCTATCTTTAAGTGGTTGTTCACAGGTTTAATTTATCTGTTACTGAAAAAGAAGAAACATAAGCAAATTCGAATATACCTGTTTGCCAAAGGCTCTGAGGTCTCTTTGTCCTGGCCAACAGTAATCAGAAACATATGTAGGATGAAGAGCAATATATGATGATATGTAAAAATAAGAAGTTAGAAAAGATCAATTTTCATGTTTCACCTCAGTGGATGTGTAAAAGTCTCTTAAGCAGCCTATCCTTAGTATAGTGTATCCTGAAAATACCTTTTTTATGAGCAGAGCTATAATCCCACCTGTCTTTCTGTTTGATTGGTTTTAAACAGACTAGAAGGAATGGTTTTGTGGAGTCAGATTCAAAAGATTTCCTGTATGAATCAGACTTCCAAGGTTACTTTAGGCAAATCACTTAAGGGGTAAATGGTAGGCAAGTATTAACTAATCTTTTTTGACAGTGAATGAAAGATGCATACCTGTTTTTTACATCTTTGCAAATCACTCCCTATATCTCTCTATACCTCTCCTAACTGTCTGCAATATGGAACATCAATAATGTAATGTTGTAAATGTTTTATAAGGAGAATATAAGTACTCTATTTATACTGAACTCATTTTCATTGTACTAGGATGATGTGAATATTATAAGAATCTAGATAAGTGATGTAGGTAGTCATAAAGTACTAATCAATGGAATATTGCATGGAAATTAAAATGAGACTCAGTTCCTCATTGTCACTCTGCTGTTGCTTTCTTCTGCCTGTCTACAGTAGACACAATCTTACGACTCAGTGGAGTTTTCTGGGGATCCCTAGGCAGACAGTCCAGTCACCTCTGTTATTGCAATGATCAGCTCCCTCATTCCCTGCAACACCAAGCAGCACAGCAATGGGCCATGAGCTAATTCCCTCAGATTAACACTCTATAGGCATTTTTCCTCACATACAATGTTATTTTAAGAAAAATCCTGGTTATTTCAGATGTTTCTCTGAGCATTTAGTCATAGCTGTCTTGGGATGGCAACCCAGCAGAAGTGTGAACCCTGTCTTCCATAGTGATTCAGTCAGCAAAGACCCAAATCACCTTGGAGTACTGCTGATGCAGTACTAGCACAGCACAGAAATGGCTCTTTCTTTGAATCCAAAATTTTCACAGAATCACAGAATCACAGAATCGTTTAGGTTGGAAGGGACCTCTGGAGATCATCTCGTCCAACCTCCCTGCTCAAGCAGGGTCACCTAGAGCATATTGCCCAGGATCACATCCAGACGGGTTTTGAATATCTCCAGCGAAGGAGACTCCACCACCCCTCTGGGCAACCTGTTCCAATGCTCTGTCACCCTCACAGTGAAGAAGTTTTTTCTCAGGTTCAGATGGAACTTCCTGTGGTTCAGTTTCTGCCCGTTGCCTCTTGTCCTGTTGCTGGGCACCACGGAGAAGAGGCTGGCCTCATCCTCTTGACACTCCCCCTTCAGATACTTGTACACGTTGATGAGATCCCCTCTCAATCTTCTCTTCTCCAGGCTGAACAGGCCCAGCTCTTGCAGTCTTTCTTCAGAGGAGAGGTGCTCCAGCCCTCTAATCATCTTGGTAGCCCTCCGCTGGACTCCCTCCAGGAGTGCCATGTCTCTCTTGTACTGGGGAGCCCAGAACTGGACACAGTACTCCAGGTGAGGCCTCACCAGGGCTGAATAGAGGGGCAGGATCACCTCCCTCGACCTGCTGGCCACACTCTGCCTAATGCACCCTAGGATCCCATTGGCCTTCTTGGCCACAAGGGCACACTGCTGGCTCATGTTTAACTTGTTGTCCACCAGCACTCCCAGGTCCTTCTCGGCAGAGCTACTTTCCAACAGGTCAGTCCCCAGCCTGTACTGGTGCATGGGATTATTCCTGCCTAGGGGCAGGACCTTGCACTTGCCTTTGTTGAACTTCATGAGGTTCCTCTCCGCCCACCTCTCCAGCCTGTCCAGGTCCCTCTGAATGGCAGCACAGTCTTCTGGTGTGTCAGCCACTCCCCCCAGTTTAGTATCATCAGCAAACTTGCTGAGGGTGCACTCTGTCCCTTCCTCCAGGTCATTGATGAATATATTGAACAAGACTGGACCCAGGACTGACCCCTGGGGGACACCACTAGCCACAGGCCTCCAACTTGACTCTGCGCCATTCACCACAACCCTCTGAGCTCGGCCATCCAGCCAGTTCTCAAGCCACCTCACCGTCCACTCATCTAGCCCACACTTCCTGAGCTTACGTAGGAGGATGTGATGGGAGACAGTGTCAAAAGCCTTGCTGAAGTCCAGAAAGACAACATCCACTGCTCTGCCCTCATCTACCCAGCCAGTCATTCTGTCATAGAAGGCTATCAGATTGGTCAAGCATGATTTCCCTTTGGTGAATCCATGCTGACTACTCCTGATCACCTTCTTGTCCTCCAGATGCTTAGTGATGACCTCCAGGATGAGCTGTTCCATCACCTTTCCCGGGATGGAGGTGAGGCTGACAGGCCTGTAGTTTCCTGGCTCCTCCTTCTTGCCCTTTTTGAAGACTGGCGTGACATTGGCTTTCTTCCAGTCCTCAGGCACCTCTCCTGATCTCCAGGACCTTTCAAAGATGATGGAGAGAGGCCTAGCGATAACATCCGCCAGCTCCCTCAGCACTCGTGGGTGCATCCCATCGGGGCCCATGGATTTGTGGATGTCAAGTTTGGACAAAAGATCTCTAACCCGATCCTCCTCAACCAAGGGAGAGTCTTCCTTTCTCCAGCCTTCCTCTCTTGTCTCCAAGGTCTGGAATTCCTCAGGACTGGCCTTAGCAGTGAAGACGGAAGCAAAGAAGGCATTCAATAACTCTGCCTTCTCTGTATCCTTTGTCACCAGGGCAGCCGCCCCATTCAGCAGCGGGCCCACGTTTTCCCTAGTCTTCCTTTTGCTATTGATGTATTTGAAGAAGGCCTTCTTGTTGTCCTTGACATCCCTTGCCAGATTTAATTCCAACTGGGCCTTAGCCTTCCTTGTCGCATCCCTGCACGCTCTGACAACGTCCCTGTATTCCTCCCGAGTGGCCTGTCCCCTTTTCCACATTCTGTACACTTCCTTCTTCTGCTGGAGTTTGGCCAGCAGTTCCTTGCTCATCCATGCAGGTCTCCTGCCCGCTTTGCTGAACTTCTTCCTCAGAGGGATGCACTGATCCTGAGCCTGGAGGAAGTGACGCTTGAATATTAACCAGCTCTCTTGGACCCCTCTTCCTTCTAGGGCCCTACCCCAGGAGATTCCCCTAAGTAGGTCCCCGAAGAGGCCAAAGTCAGCTCTCCTGAAGTCCAGCGTTGCAATCCTACTCATTGCCCTGCTCCCTCCTCGCAGGATCCTGAACTCCACCATCTCATGGTCACTGCAGCCAAGGCTGCCCCCAACCTTCACATCTCCAACTAGACCTTCTTTGTTCGTTAGTACAAGGTCTAGCATTGCACCTCTCCTCGTTGGCGTCTCCACCACCTGGGTCAAGAAATTATCATCAATGCTCTGCAGGAACCTCTTTGACTGTTTGTGCCTAGCTGTGCTGTCTTCCCAACAGATGTCAGGGTGGTTGAAGTCTCCCATGAGAACCAGGGCCTGTGATCGTGAGGCTTCTTCCAGCTGTCTGTAGAAGGCCTCATCGACGACTTCCTCCTGATCAGGTGGCCTGTAGTAAACCCCCACAACAGTGTCACCCATGTTACCCTGCCCTTTAATCCTTACCCATAGGCTCTCAACTTGCTCTTCATCCACCCCGAGGCAGAGCTCCATACATTCTAGTTGCTCCCTCACATAAAGAGCAACTCCACCACCTCGCCTTCCTGGCCTGTCTTTCCTAAAAAGCACATAGCCATCCATGACAGCATCCCAGTCATGTGAACTATCCCACCATGTCTCTGTCACTGCAATGAGATCATGACCCTGCGACCGCACACAGATCTCTAATTCTTCCTGCTTATTCCCCATGCTGCGTGCATTGGTATACAGGCATTTGAGAGAGCCAGTCAAGCACACAGGCTTCCCAGAAGAGGTGCAAGAGGATCCTCCATAGCCATGTTGCATGCTGTCTCCCCTGGTTGTATGCACCCGCTGGAGGCATCCTGACTTGAGCAGTGTTTTACTGACTCCCCTGCCACTATACCACTCCCCTTCCCCCATCTTGCCTAGTTTAAAGCCCTCCTTACCAGGCTGGCCAATCTGTTGGCAAAGACGCGCGTGCCCCGCTTGGTAAGGTGGATCCCATCACTCCCTATCAGCTGTTGATCTTCAAACAGGGTCCCATGGTCATAGAAACCAAAGCCCTGTTGCCAACACCAGCGGCGCAGCCAGCTGTTAACTTGGAAAATTCGTCTACTCCTCCTCCTGTCCTTTCCCCTCACAGGCAAGATTGAGGAGAAAACGACCTGGGCTCCCAGACCCTTCACCACCATTCCCAGAGCTCTGAAGTCCCGTTTGATGGTTTCCAGTTTGCCTTTCGTGTCATTAGCACCCACATGGAAGATCAGCAGAGGGTAGTAGTCTGATGCATGGACAAGCCTTGGCAGTCTTTCCACGACATCTCTTATTCGAGCCCCTGGCAGGCAGCAAACCTCTCTGGACAAGAGATCAGGTCGGCAGATAGGTGCCTCTGTCCCCTGCAGCAGGCAGTCACCCACAACAATCACTCGCCGTTTCTTCCGGGGGTTCCTGCACGGCACAGGGTCTGCCAGGCCAGTTGCCTCCCTTGGAGCCATGCCCAGCTCCTCCTTGGCTTGGAGGGCGCTAAACTTGTTCTTCAAGGGTAACTCTTGAGGAGGAGCAAGAGCCTTTCTCTTTCTACGAGAGGTCACCAGCTTCCAGTCCTCTTCAACAGCGTCATGATGCACCTTTACACACGGTGCTGAGCCCTCTGACACCTCCGCTGCAGTCGGGGCAGGGGACTCCCGGAGCTGAACAATCTCCGAGAACACCCTGTCAATCTCCCGCTCATCCTCTCGGATGCTACGCAGCCTACTAACCTCCTCCTGTAACTCCGTTATCTGGTGACGCAATTGGTCAACCACAGCACACCTCACACAGGAGAGCTGTCTGTCAGCCCAGGCCTCGCGGAGAGGCCCCAGGCACTGCCTGCAGCCTGACACCTGCAGAGCTGCATCTGCTGTCTGAGGGTCTGTCTGGGTTGAGGCCTCAGACACAGCCAATGCAGAACCTCCCGCAGCCACTGGGGAACGTGCTCTGCGGCGTGTCATGACCATGCCCGGGGAAGGACACACCACTGTGCAAAATGGAGAGGTGCCTTCTTTGCCTTCTGGCGCCCTTCTGCGCGAACTGCTGCGCAAACTGCTGCGTCTGTTCGCTGCCTCTGTTGGCTGCGCTCTGGGAGCTGCGCTCTAGGCCTGGCTCTTCTATAGGCCTCTGCCTAGCAGTGACTCACAAGGGTGCTTGACCCACCCAATCAGGAGCCACCTGAAACAAAAGCCCCAACTCCCTCTGACCAGGGCAGCCCAGAGAGCTCGTTAGCAGCAGCCCCACCTAGCTAGAACTTCCCAGGAGAAGTGAAGTCAAGGTCCCCTGCAGGAGTCCTTGCCCAGCTCTCCCTTCCTGCTAGCAGCAAGCACCGTCTAGTTCCTCGGGGGTCCCCAGAAAGTCTCCACAACTTCCAACAAGGCCCACAAAAGGCCCAGGCAGAGCCCAGACACTGCTGCGCAAACTGCTGCGTCTGTTCGCTGCCTCTGTTGGCTGCGCTCTGATTTTGCAACATCAACAGTCACCTCAAATCCTTAGGATGATACAGTCTCACCACTTGGAGTTAGTAGTGTCCTGGGGTCAAGAACTTCCTATTAAAGATGGGGAGAGAGTACTTCGTTGTAGTGCGGACAAGGATATAGCACTGCTGGAAACAGACCTGCTGTCTAACTGGTCATTCTTTGCAGGTCTGCAAGGGCTATTTTTCATTGCTGTTCTCTAGCCTGTAAGGAATAGCATTTCCTACCGAGTGCCCATGTTTGGTACATAAGCATGATGCAGTCACATTTGCTGTGACAGTGCTGTGCTTCCTTGTGCTTTGTAATGGAGTTATGTGGGAAACAGCTGGATAGCGCAATGTGTACTGAGGACATTGACTCGTTCAACCCAGCGGTCTGATTCAGAGCACTGGGCAGCTATGTGACATATACTGTGCACTGAATAAGCCCAGTGTGACTGGCCCATTGGGAAAGTGGTCTTTTTCTAATCAATGGTTGATGCCTATCTTTCAGCTAGTGGAGAAAGAAAGAAAAGAAGCTTATGATTGCTCAATGTTTTAACTACCACATTTAGCTGATGTTGTCTGCCAACATTCCATCACAGGAGGAAATCACAGGATTTTTTTATAACAATAACAAATTTTTCTGCTGTCATTATTCCTGCCCTCTTGTTCTCTGTCCAGAGTCACTGAAGGACTTTTTGTTTCATTTTGTCTTGTCTTGCCTTGTCTTTTCTTTTTTCTTTTCTTTTCTTTTCTTTTCTTTTCTTTTCTTTTCTTTTCTTTTCTTTTCTTTTCTTTTCTTTTCTTTTCTTTTCTCTTCTCTTCTCTTCTCTTCTCTTCTCTTCTCTTCTCTTCTCTTCTCCTCTCTTCTCCTCTCTTCTCTTCTCTTCTCTTCTCTTCTCTTCTCTTCTCTTCTCTTTTCTTCTTTTTTCTTCTTTTTCCTTTTCTCTCTGCTCTTCTTTCCCCTTCCATTCTGTTCCTTTGCCTTGCCTTCCCGTCTCTTCCCTTCTGCTCTCCTCTCCTCTCCCTTCTTGTCTTGCCTTGCCTTGCCTTGCCTTGCCTTGCCTTGCCTTCTCTTCTTGTCATCTCGTCTCGTCTCGTCTCGTCTCGTCTCGTCTCGTCTTGTCTCTTCTCTCTTCTCTTTTCTCTTTTCTCTTCTCCCTTCTCTTCTCTGTAGCTGGTAAATTCTTTTTTCAAGATTATCTCTAAGCAACTGGGTATTAAACCAGTCAAGAAAAAAAATTGCATTCAAACCAACTCAAAATGTGTAATTCAGCTTTCTCTTTAAATCACAGTGGAAGACAAACCAGCTCTGAGACACTAATATTTGTTTAGTTCAGATCCTTTGTTTAACACAGGGCTGAGGCTTAAACCCCATTTCGCTGTTTGGTTTGGGGACACAACCTCGATCTTCTTGCCTACTAAAAATAATGTAACAACAAATAAGATCAAAGCAAATAGGCAGTTATGTCCAGGTAAGATTAGATATAGCCTACAAGAATCATATCACAAAATCACAGAATGATTGAGGTTGGAAGGGACCTCTGGAGATCATCTAGTCCAACCCCCCTGCTCAAGCAGGGTCCTCTAGAGCATATTGCCCAGGATCACATCCAGGCGGGTTTTGAATATCTCCAGCGAAGGAGACTCCACGACCTCTCTGGGCAACCTCTTCCAGTGCTCTGTCACCCTCACAGGAAAGAAGTTTGTCCTCAGGTTCAGATGGAACTTCCTGTGGTTCAGTTTGTGCCCATTGCCTCTTGTCCTGTTGCTGGGCACCACGGAGAAGAGTCTGGCCCCATCCTCTTGATGCCCTCCCTTCACATACTTGTACACATTGATGAGATCGCCTCTCAGTCTTCTCTTCTCCAGCCTAACAGGCCCAGCTCCCTCTGCCTTTCCTCATAGGAGAGATGCTCCAGTCCCTTAACCACCTTCCTGGCTGGACTCTCTCCAGGAGTGCCATGTCTCTCTTGTACTGGGGAGCCCAGAACCGGACACAGTACTCCAGGTGAGGCCTCCCCAGGGCTGAGGAGAGGGGCAGGATCACCTCCCTCTACCTGCTGGCAACACTCTGCCTCATGCACCCCAGGAGACCATTGGCCTTCTTGGCCACAGGGGCACGTTGTTGCCTCATCACAAAGTCGTGGTCCCCCAGCACTCCCAGGTCCTTCTCAGCAGAGCTACTTTCCAGCAGGTCAGCCCCCAGCCTGTCCTGGTGCATGGGGATATTCCTCCTGAGACACAGGACCCTGCACTTGCCTGTGTTGAACTTCAGGAGGTTCCTCTCTGCCCAGCTCTCCAGCCTGTCCAGGTCCCTCTGAATGGCAGCACAGTCTTCTGGTGTGTCAGCCACTCCCCCCAGTTTAGTATCATGAGTAAACTTGCTGAGGGTGCCCTCTGTGCCTTTCATCCAGGTCATCGATGAATACATTGAACAAGACTGGACCCAGGACTGAGCCCTGGGGGACACCGCTAGCTACAGGCCTCCAGACTCTGCACCACTGACCACAACCATAGAAGTATGTTTATAGTGTCTGGGCAGCCATCATCATTTATTTTTTCCTGCTTTGCTCATGTACCATCTAAAAATAGAGAAATCCAAAGTATTACAAATTAAAGACGCAGGGAACATAGCTGGGGATAACCGCTTTGCAGATGTTCCTCGCAAATGTACCATTGCATAACATGCGAGTATAATGTGTACAGCTACACACATGAAGAGATGCACTTCATATGTAACATACAACCCAAATATATCTATATAATATTTATTATATCTCTCTAGTGTTCAATGAAATGGAGTGGCTAACTGAAATTTGAGCAAGTAATTGTGATAGAGGTCAACAGCATTTTAGAAAGCTCTACCCAGTGGAACCCTTAAACTTAGAAAAAGTTGATAATTTTTTGGGCAAGAAAACATTTAAGAATGTTTTTGATGTGCTTAATGTTCGCTTTCACTGTCATTCTTTCCTATTTCCTGATACTGATTTACATCTTTAGTAACCCCCATTTGGTATAAGTAAGTTAGCTGTTTCTTGCTGCAATTATCACTCTACAAGAATTGTGTGTTGCACTTCACTGATGTTGCATCACTTTTCTAAGTTATCTATTTGCTATAACTTAATGTCCTACTGGGTAGATGAGGATACATAGAAATAGTCTTTAAGGTTTTACAAAGTCATAGGATTCCTGTCACTCCACATAACCTATCATATTGATTTATCTGATACTTTATTTCAGAGGCAGCGATCTATCTGCTTGCAAAATCTTTCCTCGTAAGGTAACTCTGGGCTTGATAGCCCAGAAAACTCTAGCTGTTTGCACTAAAAAGGGCATGAGATGTTCCGACAGATCTTAGCATCACAGCAGGAAATGATGAACTTCAAAACTTTTAGCATTTGGCTTTGATTGAGGCAGGAACCAAAAAGCTTGGCTAGATATCTGAACTTCCCTGACATCTTGAGTTAGTGATGTTAGGTTGGAAATCTCCATTTTCAAGCTTTCTCAAAATATTTTTATCCCTTTGCTTTGTTCCTGGCAGGAAATTGTAAAAGAACTAACTCTGTTCATGCAAATGACAAGACATCTGTGATTTCTTTGCTACAAAATATTGTTGAGGCCAAAATATTACATGATTCAAACCAAGACTGAACATGTATATACAAAGCAAAAAAAAAAATCAGAGTTGTCCTTTAAAAAAACCAACCCTAGTGTTCTGGAATATACCAGAACTTTTTAAGAAAGATACATCTTCAGCATTCATGGCATAAACCATCCCTTTATAAGAAGTGATTAATAAGGTTTCCCTAGGGAGGCTCCAGGTTGTACTGTAATTGCTCTACTGCAATTTTCTGTATTTTTTTTCCTCTGAAGTTGTTTATGAAAGCGACTGTTAGAGACAGTTTCACACTACCTTTTGCATGTGAGTTACACCAAGAAATGGGAAGGGGGGAGTGGGGTGGGAAGAAAAGAGAAGTGGTTAAGGAGAGAAGGACACATCAACTTTGCGGCCCATGGCAGATCCATCAAAAATCCAAGTGTTCTCCCCTCAGGATAGTTCCCTCAAGACTCTGCCTTGGGTTTAGGAAAAGTTCAAATACAAAGATATCTAGAAAAAAAAATTTCAAGCTCAATGTACAGAAATTTTTCAGTTAACCTCCCCCACCCAAAAATAATAGTTCTGACCAATGTTATTCTGGGCTATCAAATCTAGCTCTTTGCTTTATCAGGCACTGTACAAGCATTTCTTTCTCAGTTTCTCTAAATGGAGTTGCTCCTTCCTTACAGCACTAACAGAATCGTTCATATACTGATCTGAATAAGTATATGACAATAGAAAGAAAACCCTAGAAAAGCCTATGAAAATTAGATACTAAATTTCATTATTTGCATGTCTCCTAATCCATGATAATGAAGTTAACGAGATTTGGATTAACATCTTTTAAACTTGTAAAATTCACAGGCAATGCAGAAAGGAGCGAGGGGGTAAACAAGGGAGATCAGAATTGTTAGTTTTGTCCGTTTCTAACCAGAGTCAACAAAGAAACTTCCTTTAATGGTGCACGATTAGAATCTCGCTATGTATTTCTGGGGGCAGTTTAGGCCTAGATCATCGTTTAGTCTCTATCTTACATTGAGATAGAATTGAACCTCAAGACTGTGTAAAGGCTCACTGGAAAAGACTGTTTCTTACAGCCAGGTTGCACCTGAAGGTGCAAGGAGCACTGCGCTTTTAACTAGTCAGACAATTCCCTGTGCAGACCACCTCTTCAGAAAGCTTCAAGCAGAAAGCTGTCCATTGATCCTTCCTCCTCCTTCTGTGCAGTTCCTTCACGTGGAGGCATCACAGAAATAAGAGTTCTCTGTCCCTTATGGGGACATATGGACACCTTACATTGTCTGCCTAAAAGAAAGACAGTGATTATAAGAAATGCAAACATTCTTGTTCTAAAAAAGACTCTTGAACAGGAAACTGTTCGTAGGTGCTGCAGAAATGAGGACTACAGAAATACCTGGATACAGAAATAAAAGGCAAAAGTGTTCTTACACACTATTCATTTTCCTCCTAGGCATTTTCTTTCAGTTTTCTTTCTTCTCCTTTTTTAATAGCTCCACAACAAAAGTTCTGGTTTATTTAAACAAGTAATTGGATTAAATTAAGGACACAAAGATGTGAGATGAATATCCAGAAAAGCTTCTGACAGTAAACTGAATAATCATCAAAGTATCCCAAGGGAAGCTATAGAAACTCTGCTACTTGGGACTTTTAAACTTAAAGGTACTCTGGGGAACAATTTTAGGAGATGGCCTGAATAAATTACTAAAACTTTCCCATCATTATAGCCTGGAAAGTCAGTCATTATCATTGAGAGTAGGAACACGGCTCATTAAAGTTTATAAGGAAAGCTGAAATACTTACCTATGTGACATGAAAGCTGATGCAACAGAAAATAATACAAACGCTTGCAGACACTGAGGGAGTCTCAACTATCTTTTAAAGAGTGGTGGGAGAATGATGCAATATGAAGTTTTGTTCTTTTCCCTGACCCGTGTTGTACCTGCACACCTCACGTACGGTTTGACCTGAGGGTTTAAGCAACTACATTCCATTCACTTTAGTGAGCACAAAGGGCTGCATGTCCAAAGCATTCTGTATATTATTATATTTCCATACTCCTTAAAAAGATAAATATATATTACATCAGGGATTTATAGCCAGCTCAGCAGGCAGTATGAGACATTTCAGATTTATGATAAGCAAAAAAAAAAAAATTAAAAAGCTGTTATGAAAGCAGGTCAGCAAATCAGAGTTGCAAAGTGATCATTTATGTTTTTAAATTTACATGAAACTTATGATATCAATAGCATCTGATGCCAGCTGGCAAAGAAAGTAGCAGAGACCACTTCCAAGGCAGAAGTCTTGTTCTGTCCGGTTTTCAACACTCTATGGTATTTATGAACTAAGAACGGCAGTTAAGGCATTGGCTTAGCATTCAGGGTCATCTACCTTGTCACAGCTTTTATAAGACTCATTTAAGTATTGATCCATAAAGATATTTAGGAGCATCACTTCTACAATTTCAGACAAAGCAGCTGGCTAGCACCCTGAAGGATAAAACACTCGTTTCTTTGTGCCCTAATTCTATATGTGCAAAACATGCATAATAGTACTTCCTGCCTCGTAGGATACAAATACATCAAAATTAAGATATTCCAGTATTGTGTCAATAGAGCCATAAAGTCCCTAAAATAGGTTTTGTAGCATACACTGACACTAACTCACCAGAGAGTGTCTCAATGACTTTAATTCTGCTTTGGAATTGTGAGAGCTGACTCATTTAACTCAAAGAGAATTTTACTTTAACTGTCATGTACTTAGCATACTAGAGAAATGTTAACCAAGACATAAAGAAGATTTAAAAGCAGAAAATATTTCATTTTGTATGAATAATTTAGAATTAAAAAAAGATTACAATCTCTTACCTTAATGAGTTAATCATCTCCGAATTCAGCACTAATTTATAATTATACCTTCCTGCCACTACAAATTCTTCTGAGTCCAGGTAGTGTTTATAAATTACATAAGATCTACTTCTGATTTGATTAAAATTTCATTTTTCACCTTAATTACATAAGGTAGGGTTAATCTGACAGTTAGAAACCCCTATGTGCAGTAATTTTATGTAGGGGATTTAATTAAACTTAGTGGATGGTGTCTTAATTGTTTAAATAAGATTTTACACGAGCTGGAAATTCTTAGAGTGATTACTGCCAGAAGCTATATGCCTTGTTCCAATTGACAAAGAAGGACACGACGCTAGTTTTGGACCAAATCCTCAGTGAAAACTAGAGTAACCTGAAGGTCTATCCAATGCATGTTCAATACACATACCTAAAAAGATCCAGTTACAAAAGGATTCCCTAACTGGTAGGACTCACTAAGGCAAGGGACGGGAGATTTGGTATATCACTGCTGAAATGTTAGCATGTAGATTGGTACTGTCCCAACGTCCAGGCACAATTTAGGGCATAGCCTGTACTGGAGATTGTTTCCTATAAGCAGTGTGGACAAAGGTACCATGTTATTTGGGACAGAAGGGAACTCGTTTATGGCTGCAAGCATGCATGGATGCAAAGTGTGCGGCACTACTTGCTCTCAGAGTCACCGATCAGACCCTGGTCCATTTTATTCACTGCCTCAGAGGTATCCTCTAGCTCCACTATCTATCTCTTATCTCTCCTTCATCTAAACTGGGAAAAAGGATGAGCGTGCTGCTGAGCGAATCCAGCTCTAGCGAGGTCTTGGTAAGGGAGGATGGAAAGCTGCAGCAGCAGCAGCCAGGACTTCACTGCCTTTTCATGGCCCTTCCGGTAGACCGGGACTCAATTCTGATGGCAGCACGCTGCAGACCTGCGAAAGTCCTGCCCTGCCACAGCTCCTCAAAATGTGTGCGCAGATCTTGCTGTGCCTCCACTGTTAGTCACTCCTCATACTCCCAAATAGCTCCCCAGCATCCCAGCAGCTGTTCCTTCAGCTTCCACGAGCTCAGTGCAAGCGCACTCTTCTCCCATCATTCCTGGAGGTTACCGACATCTACCCCATCACACTGCTCCTTAGCAAGGAACAGGGTACCTGGAAGACATAAGTCAATCAGTTTGAATATATTTCTATCCAGAGAGTTGGAAGGACTGGTAATTCAGGTTTATTCAGAGAATTATTGTGTGAGCTTGCTAAGGGCTTTTTTTATTTAAAAAAACAACAACAACAACAATTGTTTAACAGTTGTGTTTCAAGCTAAGGTAAAATACTGTAAGATACCAAACTTATCAGTATATTTATCTCCTGTTATCAGATGTTTTTTCTGAGTGAAGCTTAACAGCAATAGCATTTTTTGACTATGCATTAAACTCACAGTGACAGCCTAGACACGACCAGAAAAGCCACATTTCTGGTCTGGACTTTAAGTTTTATAACCACCAGTGAAAGAGAAGAAATATTTTTGAACTTTTTATCCAAGCATTCCCCTGCTCAGAACATGCTTCTGTGGACTGTAAAGCTCCATTTGAAAACTCTTTGTGCAATTGTAAAAATGAAGTGTATTCAGAAGAATTTCAAAGATTCTGGGCTAACACAGAGGCACACTTCGTAGCCAAATTAACTTCAGTTGCCATCATGGTAGGTGCCATAATCTAAGTCTGGCCACTATTTGGAGGAGAGATTTCTAAATAAGATCAAAGTATGTAGAAATAAAATCAGGGATTCAATAGGTAACACTTTAACATATTTCTGCAGTAGTTGCTAAGAAAATACCGTGTGTCTGGTATGTCGTCTTTCAGAAAATATAGATCTTGACTGTAAAGTATCAGAAAAGAGCTCATAGGAAATATTTTGCAGAGCCCTTTCTTTGATGACCTAACTAAATTCTCTTTGAGTGATCACATTCTTCCTACGCAAAATTACCCTGTAATTTCATTGGTTTACATTACTCTTAATTTCCTTTCCTAAACATGGTATGTAATGCTGATGGCAGAGAGGGGAAGTCACATTCTCTATCTGTATCCATATCCTTATATAAAAATATATATATATGAAGAGATATGTAAACAATTTGCAAAGTGATTTGTGGTTCTATAGGGTTAAAGGTGTTTAATAAAAATAAGGTATTATGTTTTGATGTGACTCTCTCAAGATGTGTCTTCCAGGAATTATGTCACTTTGTTAGGTGGAAGATCTCGGCTGACCTGGTAATGCCGTTTTTGGAAATGCAGAAGTAAAAGATGCAAGACTGCACATAATGCGGCAGCATTCAATAGCTTTGTAATAAAGTAGATAGGGCATGCATACTTCCAGCCTACCTCCTGCCAAAAATTAAGTAATACTGATGTTAGGTAGGATATGAAGTTTTTTTTTTTTTTTAAACTCACTGCTGCATTTGATTATCTCCACACTTTATCTTTGTATAATTTATGTGTATGCCTTTGTGGTAGTCTTGTGAAATGTGTTGTAATGATCACACCAGACAGTACTAGCAAATCCTACCACATCCAAACAGCGGTAAGTTGAGTCTTCTGATCTGTGAACAAGCAAATGAACTATGATTGCAGTTCATAATGTTTAGGAACAGAGTTCTGTGCTATGTTGTTGTGTGGGTGCAGTATTTAGGATCTATACCCTGATTAGGACTCTTAGATCTTGGTAAGGAAGTACAGGTCATGGAATACAAAGAATGAATAGCAGTTAATAATCTTGGAACAGCCAAGGTGTACTTGTCTGTTCTGCTGACAGTGACCTCTGCTAGTTGCCTCTATTGATACTATGAAAGAAGCTATGCAGTGAATAATATCTAATAATCTGACTATGAAGACAATCTCTTCCTGATTGCTATTAATTTACAGAAGCCTTAAAATGGTACCCTACTTCTTCACTTACTTGGCTTTCATATTATCTCTGTTAAATAAATAAATATTTGTATAATATGTTTTGAATTTATGACTTGGATTTGTTCCATCATAACTTAGGAGGAATAATACAATTGCTAAGATTTTGGAGAGGTATCTAAGAGGTATTTGGCTCTAGCTTGAGGCCTTATTTTTATTAGAAAACAATTTTGCCTCTATTTGAAGAAGGTTTTTTTCTTCTTATTTGCTTTGGAAATTTCATGTTGTTCTGCAATACTGAAAGGATAATGTTTTTTTTTTATTATTATTGTTATTATTGTTATTCAAAATAACTTTATGAGAAATTCTCAGCATGAGGACAATCTTATTTACAATGCAATAAGATAACTACTGGTTTGGAATCCTCAGCTGCTACTTTTGCAAAGGCCTTCTTTTCCTAACAGGATTTTTCCTTATGTAGATATGGTCTGATGCATATGAAATAAAGGACCCCGCGTTACTCTTTAGTTCATGTTTACTATCAAAGCCAGCTGTAAGAACAAGCAAAAAGGGCTATTTCCTAAAAAAAACCTAGACCTTTAGAATCTGCAAAAAAAGCCTATGGAAGAGCTGTGAAAGACTGTTCTGCGGAAAGGAGAACAGGTAAGGGCACGAAAACATTCTTGTCAGGATTCACAGGCCTTCCTACAGCTTTCTCAAGTTTAATAACTTGAGCACAGCAACAATAATGCCCTGTGGCACCCACACTAGACTTGCCTTTTGTCTGGATATAAAGGGCAGAGAAAAGGTTTAGGTCCCTATCCTTGACTGGATACATCACCATAAGCCAACCAGGAAAGGGTTATAGTCTTTACAGTCTACCTGCCTAGCATACGACTCGTCTGGGGAGTTAAAGGAAGTGGGTGGCCTCTTTCTGTGGGCTATGAGCAGCAAAAGAAAAAATGTCTGGCAAGCAATTGCATCATTTTGATAGAAAACATATCTTCTGCTACTGGAACTTAGCATGGCAATACAGATGCTTGAAGACCTCAGCAGGAGTATTGGCTTTTTGGTCAAAAGCTTGCCGTAAGCCACCTCCTCTGAGGTCAGTAAGCTGACAGGTACATCTCATGAGCTGAATGTGGTCCCTGAACCATCAGCTTGACTGCCACAACTTATGATATTGCTTATCTTATTAGGTGCTTTTGGTAGCCTTAATTTTATTGGCTAGGTTTTCAGAAAGGGCTGAAAATTAGACCTCACTACACAGTGAAAATTACCATAAAAATTGATTGTCACTTTTGAAAATCTTTACAATGCCTCCCAAATCCAGGGTATCACAATGTCTAGAAATGAATGAAATCAAGTCATTGCTTCTGTGAAGCCCAGAAAAAAGTAGTTCATAGCAGACCTCCAGAGAGATTAGTCATTGCTAGTGGGGGCAGCCTCTCCTGGGTGGATACAATTAGCCTTTATGTTGTCAGGAGAAGAGGAAATCTTCTCATTGGAATGGCTCAGCATAGGCAGATCTGCATTGCTGGGGTGGTAGCGTGTTAACTACGTATGGATTTAATCTTGCCACCAACCTAACGTGCATCTATATCAGATGTTAATGTAATTTACCATATCAGTTCAGAGTTTAGGGAAAGATTTTACCCCAGGAAAATTTACCCCAGGAAAATTTAACCCCAGGAAAATTTAATCTTCATCTCTATTCCTTTATTTTCCCCCTGCCCCTTCAATGATTTTTATCTGCCTCAGATTTCAACACATCTGTCAAGCAGTTTGTAATGTTTCTGGTTTAATAACATTTTACCTTTCAAATATAATTACAGAAGAGTGATGTGTTGGGATTAGCCCACTAGGCCTGACTGATCTCTGTGATTGTAGCTTTGCAAGTATCCACTTAACTGACAGCTATACTAAATAATGAGGAAGGTAGAGAGTTTCTATATAGAGCCAGGCAGTTCTGTTACAAGACAGAAAAGCAGATTCTTGCCTGAATACGTGTTCTGATACAATCGTCTTTCATCTTCTAAGCTCCAAAATGGGGAGGTTACAGTAAAGTTAGAAGATTAGTTTCTCTTCCTGGCTCTTCCTGGCCTACTACACTGTGTTATAGAGAAGCCACTTTCCCTCCGGGTTCTCATCTATAAATGATCTCACCCATTTGGCTGTTAAATTCATAAGGGAAGGACCATTTGTGTTGCTGTGGTGCCCGGTGCCCAGTGTCCTGGGGCCCTGAGCTTCACCAAAAATTCCAGGCCTTGCAGTAAGTAACCCAAAAAATTAAGTTATTGATGACAATGACACAAATGGACAGGCAGTCGAAAAATTTATTTATTTATTTACTTATTCATTTGCTTATTTATTTATTTATTCTATTTGCAGATGAATTGCCTGATTTGGCTGAAGCAAGAAACATGATTGGAAGATTTCCATAAAAAAAGAACCAAATTCAAACCTTTTTATTAAAAAAAGGCTTGAAAACCTTCAGTTAATTTTTATTGAATGAGTTATATTTATCCTTTGCTATATGCAGGAACTCAGCTTTCAGGCTGCCAAGAACACAGGATGGGATCATGTGGTTGTTGGCTGGTCTACCCTTCAGCACAACAAAGTCGTTATTGAAGCATTTACATTTGAAATGGTTCAGTGTATCAACACTGACCACCACTGGTTAACGTAAATGGCTTGGCCTGCCCACACACACCACTCAGAAAAAGTCTAGACATAGTTCCTCCCTTTCTATACTGTACTTGCATTTTTCAGGAGATGACTTTTTTTAAAGGTTATGTTTTACATCTGCAAAGAAATTGTGAAGATTATAAGCGAAAGTCTAAATAGCTTCAAAAAGCACCCAACATACAATAAGGTATTCTTATTAATGTTTTTGCCAAGAGTTTGACAGCTGCTTGAATATTAGTTTAGGATTTGAGAGATGGAGATTCAATTTTCTGCTTTGCTACGGAATTTTTTGTGTGACCTCAGTCAGACCATTTGGCTGTGGTGAAAAAGGAGCTCTCGACAATAGAGGCAATGCAATGAAGATTAATTACTTTGAAGACTGTGATATATTTATCACAAAAATAGTAGTAGTTATATCAAGATATGTGATGCCATGTTGAAGACTGTGTGATAAGAAAAAAATAAATATTAAAGTAAGATTGGTGCTGAGAAGATATTTCAGAGTAATCTTAGCAAAATTATTGATAACTAAACATGTTGAATCTTTTGCATGCAAAACAGCTGAGTTCTTATTAAAAGCTGCATTGCAGTTGATAGTTTAAACTATTGCCTTTGCTACCTATTGAAACCGCTATTGAAGGGTAGGCGCTGAAATACTGCCCACTGAAAACTAGCTGATTTAGCATTGCTGATATTTCTATTTAATACTACTTTCCGAAGGATTCAATATGCTGTAAAGTCTCACTCACTGAAATAATAATGTTTAGACTATTTAGCATTGCCAAATAGAGACTTTGAATGCTTGTGAAGCATTTATATCTACTGTACCTGGACTCCGAGGAGAGGATTCATCTCTCCAGATGTAGATATTTTCTTTCGAGTTAGTCCCTCTATGCCCCCTTTCTGGTTACTGAAATAACTTAGGCTCTTCCACGGTACAATTCTTCTCATCGTATAGTAGTTTTCTACATCTGCTAGGTCTTTTTCTCTCTACCATTTTTAAAGGAAGACACCAGGCTCGGAGGAGTAACCTACTTTTTAGACACCTAGAGTTAAGTGAATTAAATCTCACTTAAAATGCTCTCTTTGCTCACAGGTCAGGAGAGGACAACTGGAGAATATCACTAATAACAGCTTGTAACTGTCCTGCTTGGAGCTGACAAAACCCAGAGTTTATACTTCTACCAGTGAAGTCTTATTTGAAAGCCTTTCAGAAGTTTTAACTGATGCTGATAGGATGTTCTAAGCTGCAAGACTGTTACAAAAGAATAGCGGCAAATGAGTGGTTCTGAAAATGCGAACTGCTACATCTCATGTGCATCTCATTTCAACATTGCGTGACAAGTCAGTGTTGCAACTCGTAGCTTCTGTTTTATCTCATGTTATCGTAATGCTTTGCGACAATGGATTCAGTTCACTGGGGATGAGAATATCTCTTCCTATTTTTATCTGAAGCCTCATGTATTTAAAATCACTGCTGTATTAGAGAAAAACTGCTAAGCAGCTGGAGTGGTCTCATAGAGGGTCCCCTTTATACAGGTCTCCAACAGAACCTACCTGCAGGCTCCAAGTAAAAGACTGCCAAGGTAAAGGGGTAAACCAGCTCCAGCTAGTCTTACAACCATCAGGACAGCTGCAGGGACTTCCTCTAACATGCCGCAAGGCTTTCTCTGAGGCATGATCCAGGTGACCAGCCAACAGCAGCTATGGCAGCTGATCTACCAAGTGATATTTCTTGTCATCGCTCTGTTCTTTTCCTGGTCAAAATAGGTTAGACAGTTTAAATAGTAGATCTTTGCTAACCTAAAGGTCCTTGTTTTCACTAAAATGGGTTCGTTCAGCTGGTAATGCTGTGGAATAGATAAAGGACTAAAGAGATTAAGCAAGTGGGAACAGGCTACAAGGAGTAATTTTTCTGGCAGTGTGAGTGAAGTTGGAAGAGAGAACGGGGCAAGCTCTTACTAATAGTGATTTTAACAAAACTTTCTGCAACTCTATCCCATTCATTTTCAGCCAGATAGGGAAATCAGTAGTGGCTGTGGCAGCATAAACTCCCAAAGGGATCGTTCATTGAAAAATATCTAGAAACTTAGTTCTATTCTCACTGGAATCAGTATCAGACTGCTACAGGACTGCAGGGATGTGTTAGGAAGGGATCATTATGCAGATAGCAATTCCATTAACACGTTCCCCCTTCAAAACACAACCTGTTTAGAGGAAGACCCTACTGAATGAAATGTGGCAGAGTCTTCTGTAAATTCCAAATCATAAAGGAGTGATTGGACTTCTTCAGTGACTCCATTCTGCTATGTATATTTTCAGCCCTTTCTAGAATTATAAATAGACAGGAATTTTGAATTGTCTTTAATTTAGCAAAGATGACCCGCTTAGGCTTTGAAAGACCTTTCAGGGCCTCTGCAAAAGTAGAAATACAAGAAGAAGAGTTCTTTCAAACATAAAAAACAAAGAAATTTTGATTTCTAATACAAGCCTGTTCAACACCGTAGTCTTGATAAGGATGCTGATTTGGGTGCTGTTGTTTAAACTGAATTCTCTTTGACTACATTTAGCTAGTGTGTAGACTGTATTCCTTTTTTAATACAATGTTGAGTGCCCCTTGATCAGTTCTCTAGGTGCTACAGGAATACGATGAACAATAATACAACAACATAATAACAATATTTACCTGTCATCCCATGGGAAGTTTTATGAGGCCCATTTTATTTAAAAAGGCTGTAAATAAGTCTCTAAGAATATCAGCCAGCATCCAGAATGTGCCTGGGGACTGTGTCATACTACTAACATTTTCCACAAACTTTTCAGTTAGGTTCTAATAGCTGTTTTCTGTTTAACAGAACACTGTTCCTCTGTTCTCAGAGTTAATTCTGCTTTCACTAGCCTGAGATTTTGCTCTTCATTTATCATCAGACTAGAATTATGCTTTATTTCTTACAGTGTAAGATACTGTCATTTGGAATGAAAACCTAATCAGCATTTTCTTATCCACATCCAACTCCAAAATAAATCCTAGGTATAAAGTTCTATGTATTCATATAGCTGTGACATTATTTCTTTAACCTAGGGGAAAAAGGCTTTCCACAGAGCCTAAGTGCAACATATGACTCAGAACCAATTTCTGAAAGAGAAAAATATTGTCTGTTGCTGCTTATATTGTTTCATTCTGGCTAAAGCCTGTCAAGCAGTCAGTCACCTCTAGGCTGGTCATGCTCTGATTACCAGTCTCAATCCTGACTCACTTCAGTGTGGTTGAAATGATAGAGGCTATGTTTCAATGCAGGGTATTTCTTTCCCTCACATCTGAATTGTAGAAACATTTGGTCACCCACAATGTGGCCATTCACTGGCCTAAAAGTCGATTCTGCTCTTACAGTGGCTCCTAGGCTATAGGAGTGTCCTGGGAGTTAGCAAAAAGAAAATTAGTCAACTACTCGCATTTCACTTGGAGATCTAGTCTCAACATTTTGTAGAGGATGCTGCATATTTTAGGGGAAAACGCCTTGGTATACTGGAAATTAAACTATTTTAAACTACTCCAGGCAATGTCAGTCTCTAAAAATGCTACAGTCAACATATGAAAACCAAGGTAATTTGTTCTGTACATAAATTCATGGCAGAGCTTCAGAGCAGTTTGTAAGGGAAGTAGACATATTCCTCCCTCATACACTATCCATCAGCAGTCTTTTTAATTCACAGAGAGCTCTTTCACGCCTTCTGCCAGATATCCTTTTGCAAAATGTTTCTGAAAACATCTTTCTCTTATCTCATAACTCTATGGATAAATTTAATGCATGGAATAGCAGCTCTGCTTAATTTATTCTTAGACTTTTGTTTTGAGTCTCAACAGGTATATACTTTTTGATGTGCTAACTGTTTTTTTGCAATTACTGGCACAAAATTTAATCAGTTCCTCCTAAGCAATATGTTCCTTTCCGATTCCAATTGTTGCTTTGCATATCAACCGAAGAGACATTTCATGGGAATGTCTGTTAATCACACTCCACTAAAAACCCTAACACAAATTGTTGACAAAAAAATACTCAAATTTAGACGCAACTTCTACCAAAATCTTTGGGCTACTGTGTTAATGGCTGGAATAATCTGTTAACTCTTACTCCTCTTTATGATTAACACTAGCTAAGTTTCCATCGTATGCTATATCCTGGACAAAAAGTGATGCATGCTTGATATCGCTGCTGACTCAAAAATATCTTTGATGACTGAATTAGTGCTTCTTCCAAGTGAGCGTTTCAAAACTGTGAAAAAACTCATAAAATTATATTGAGTATTAGAAAGCAGAAATATAAAGGGAAGTTTCACAATCCTATGTACATAAAATAAATAGGGAAGAAAACATGACTGTGTCATATATTGTAAATGTACAAATAACATCAAGTTGAACAATATGCACAAAACTTCCTAAAGTCTTTCTACTGAACTTTTCCTAATTTTTACTAAGCTTAGTGGAAAAGAAATGAGTTAATGGGGAAAACATAGCTACGACATTTCATAATGTAAGCCTATTTCCAGTGAAGAATTACTTTGTTTTACGAATTGTATTTATTGATGATGTCAATACTCAGTTCTTTTCTGCAACATTATTCTGCAGCAAGATAACAACTATTAGAACAAGTGCTGGAATGGCAAGAGATTTTTTTTTAAATACATATTCTTTTCTCTCTTAAAATACTATTACAAGGTAACAAAAGCAGAAAAAAAGCACCCGTAATTTCAAAGTGAAAATGTTCGTATTACCACTCTCTTATTTCTTTAGAGGTAGTATATATTGGCTGTAGTTAACAAAAACTATAAGTGATTTTGGGGGTGCAAAATGGTGTTCATTCAAAGGACATGATTTTATTGGAAAAAATAGTGACCTTCAGTAAGATTTGAGGTTAGTCTTGAAAAGAAATAGGAGCACATTAGATTGCTAGTTACAGAAGACAACAGGCTAAAATCACTGAAACATTCCGATATCCAATTTTCTATAATAATAGTACACCATACAGTACTGACTTAACTCCTCTTTATAAAATTATAACAATAGTATATAAAATAAGAGGAGTAGAGGGTCTTTTTCAGAATTATTTTTTAAATACTTTTGCAGTACATAAAATGATCATTACATCTGTTTGATATTGTCTTACCTAAATAGCAGGAGGCTGCTAAATAAAATCTATAAGCTATGGCAAAGGTCTACATTCTGAAGGAATATTTTTATTCATTTAGGAAACAAGAGAAATATATCGATTGAGGAACAACCCTGACCAGCTTTGATTACGTTAAAACAATTTACTCTTCACATATCTCAAGCTGGAAACAAAATGGGAGATAAAACCGAAAATCTGCCTTGGTTTTGAAGAAGAAAGAAGGAAGCTTTAAGAGGTTGTTAGAGGCTGCAAGTGGAAAAATAGTGCTGGCAACACAGAATGAAGTTTGGACATTTTGCTGTAGTTTGGTTATCTGCTTCTCCCTTGCAGATGACGGCAAATGTGGGTGGAACCAGAGGTGTTTGAAACGTTTAAGGTTTGGGCAAGCAGAAATTGATCTGTAGGTGTTTATTGTTCTTAACCATTACTCTGCCTGCTGCTCCTTTGGTGAATATAGCCTAATTCTGAAAAGGCTTCTTTGAGTCACTTATTTAGCTAATATGTTTAAAGGATAAAGAGGCTTATGTTAACTTCAGTGGGTAATAAGGGCTGCTATCCTGGACCCACTCCAAGAGTAGATTGCAAAACTGTGAAGCTGCAATCACACTAGGAAAAAAATGAAGGAAACCTGTCACGTCATGGGGACTGTCAGGAGGATTAAATGGGATCTCCAGAAGAACTTTGTGAATGATTCACTTTTTGATTCATCAGGCTCAGACTCGGAAAGGAAAATACATCAGTTTGGATTGGCCCCTGCCCAAGATATTTCCCTCAATTTTTTCACCAAAATGCAAAATAAGAAATATAATTTCAGGTTCAACAAAGTAAGATAGAGAAATTTCCCAGTATACTGAGGAACCAAATTTCTTTCCTTCTTTCTAAAGACATATTTCACTAATGAGAAGTGTGGCTGGTTATCATGGTATAGACTATTCTGCAGTGAATTGTTCTTCATCTCCCTCTTCTACTTTAATCAAAGTACTTATCTAGAAATTAGATGAAAGACTGAAAACTATTGGTAGGATTAAACCACCTAAACATAAACATCTAGTTTAGTTGCCCTAGGTCTCTGCCCGCTTTTCCGGAAAGCCACAGTTTTCCTCTAAGTCCACTAACCCATATAACAGCCTGAACAGATGTCACTGTGATATCTGAAGTGGCCCTAGATAGTTTAGTTATCACTTCCATTAACACGCTTGTAGCTTCACTTTCTGTTTCATTCAGCTCAGTTTGCATCTAAATAACTATTCAAGATAAATATGTACAATAGGAAAGATCAAGGACAACCTGTCATTAAACAGTTTTCAGATTAATCTTCTGATGCATGCATCTATTATTACCTTTCCTCTGGTCAAAATTTAAAAACAAGTCCTGGATGAAGCAGTTTCTGATGATAGAGAGAAGAGTAGCAGGACGGTTTAAAGCTCTTCATCGTCTTCCTCTCCTCAGTTTGTGCAGGAGAAACCGGTTTATATCCAGAACCCAACACTTACCTATAGGAATTCTCACATTCCAGCAATTCTATTTCCTATGTTTCCAAAACTTATTTCAAACTGGAAGCACATGAATGTACCAAAAAATCATATCACTTTAATTGAATTTCTTGCTCCTAGAGCAAGGGAAGGGATAACTTTTAACCAAAGTATTTTGACAAATAAAAATTCTATCACATTTGGTATGCCTTTGTACAAATCTTTCAAACAAGCTGCTATATCCTAGAATCTTACTTTTTTTCTTTTCCATCTTTCTTTTTTTTCCCTAGAAGTAGTTGCCCTATAGGCTACAAGAAGCTTTTTCTCTTGATGTTATTTCTAGTTAGTTGAGCATGCGGTACAGCATATTGAAGTGAGTAGCAGACTCATATTGACATCAGTGAACTATCTGTAACTTCATTTGCGATTTTAAAGATAAAGATAACAATTAGCAACCTTAGCACAAAAGAAATTGCATTGTGGAACACATTCTGCAGTTCTTAAAACATTTGATAATCCTTTTCCTTACAACGAATGTGGAATTGCAATTTCTGTATTTATTTTTTTTAGTATTTTTTATTCCATAGTATGCTTTCTTACAGAACAAAAACCCCACACAATTTAAACTGCGCAGAACGGAGTCAGACCAGGATATCATTAAAAAATGATCACATTGCTAAAGCAGTGTCTCATGTTGATTTGGGGCCAAAATTCTTCCGGGGGTATTCCTAGCTTCCAATTTTCTTCTGCTTTTTAGCCTGTCAGGAGCAATTTGATAGATGTATACACGCATAATCTGAAGTGTTATTGCTATACACTGTAATGTTAGTCTTTTAATATTTGCAACGTACAGCCAGTCTGAATGTTAGTTTCATCCTGTATACTTGCTCAAATATACAAACACTTCATATTTCCACCCTTCAAATTAATAGATCCTTACTAATTAAAAACCAATTTTATAAATTAGTGTGGCTCTTTTCAGTTTATCTGTGAAGGTCAGTTTCTAAAGATTTTCAAGTAGTATTTATCCATTCTATATCCTGCTCAGATACTAGCAAATTCATACTTTTAATAACCTCTGATATCAGTCAGGTGATATTGGATGTTTTAGTTCAGGCTGTAGTCATATTGGCCTCTTAGAGCATAGTTACCATATTAAGTGGGCTTTTATTACTGCTTCCTTATATTGAAGTAATTGCTGACCAATACAACTATGAAGAACTGTAGTTGATTGTATAGTGCAGGTTGCCTGTTGGAGCTCATGTGTACTTAAATGATGATGAAAATTTTATGTTGGTGCTCAGCTAATAATAGGGGAACATCAAATATTCTATACATTCAGTGCAGATAAGTACCCAGCCTAGCTTTTATTTAAGTTAATTAGCTCTCAGCTCCTAATCGTAGTGCTATCAATCCTCAACGTTTAAAAATGAGTTGACATTGATTTTAGGTTTCAGTTTTTTCATATCGCTCAGTTCTACTTCACTTGTCACTTACTCTTTAGAAAACTAATTAAAAAATCATTCTTTATTTCCTTTCCCTTCCTTTTCCTCAAAATGTTAAAAGATGTGTACATTCATAAAAGAAACGACTTAGACAAGTAGTCTGGGGAAAAGAAGGAAATCTCATTAGCTAAAGCATTAAAAACAATCCAGACTTCTAAAAATCTACTGCCAGAAGTGGAAGAAATTGCTTTTGCCTAAGGCAGGATTTGCTGCTTAAGGCTTTTCTTCCTCCATCATTTCCTCTGCAAAGTGAAGATTATTTCACCATCAAAAGCAACACATAGTGTATGATTTTCCCATTTTGGCATTCTGGAATAAAAACTACAACCTTCATGAAAGCATTTACTTTGTTGCTTCTTTCCTCTTAAAGTCCTGAAAAGTTTCTTTGCGGCATGGAGTTTCTTTCCCGGAGTTTTTGTGCGATACAGATTGCAAAGTAGTAAAGTAAAGATATGGGAGCTTTCATTATTTATCAAGGAGTTGTTTTGATATGTAGTATTTTCTGGAGGTGTTCTAGAGGACAGTTGTTGTAATCAAAGTATTCAAGAGATTTCATTTTATTGTTCAACAGATAAACTATGCATAGTCTTTGCAGTAATCCCTTTTTGAAATGAGCTGTTAGGATTCATAATGCTCCTGTGATCTGGTACTAGACTTACCAGAACTGTTGGAGGTTATGGTTTTAAGTTTGACCAGTGCAGAGGTAAGCACTAGATCCACAAAAGGACTAGAGGTATGTGCGTACTAGAATGTTATGCATAGAGCACCCCACTAACTCTGGAAGTGGAAATAACACACCTCGCCTGTGCTTCTGCACTTACGCAGATGTAGCCATGCTGCTTTAGGGTATGACGTCCTATCTCTGCACACTGCTACTTCCTTAGAAGTCCTCAGACGATGCTCCACTGTGCAAGAATTTCAGGCACTGCAGTACTCGAATAATGAAAGTCTGAGTATGACCCTTATTATTATTTGATAAGACACATAAAAATTAGTACAAAAAGAGATAAATATGCTGCAAGTAAAATTTTAATCAGAAATATTGATGAGACAATACTTAGAACATATTCCTAAAATAATATTATAATTCTTACTCTTTCCTAGTGCTTTAGTTAGTAAGACATCTTGCCTGCTTCAAAAAGCATTCCATAAACAGTTTGGTCCATCTAAAGGCCTATGAAGATTTCACCAACTTTGGATAGGTAGCTTTACACCTGTCCCAGAGCAGGATTCATTCCACTATCTCAGAATTCCATAAATGTATATTATTATTAATTGCAACTGACATCCTGGTGTTTCTTCTTTGTTAAAAGGAGAGAAGCAAGAATCTCTAGGCATGTTATCCTAAAACAGGCATGTAAAATTAATCATATATGCTACACTCTGAACTGCCTTTTTTTCTCCCTACAACTATATGCTCCTAAATTAAATTCTTGTCTACAGAGATTCAGTTTGGAAGCATGTTCTGGCACTGCTAGGGTTCAATTTACCCGATCTGGCTTAGAAGTCTTCTTCAGACTGCGATGCACCATGCCATGAAAGTACCTGGTTCACTCCATTGACTATAAACAAGGTCTAAATGACTTCTGTAGACAGCTACATTTGGCTAGACGATTCCCACACACTGTGTCTAATGCGGAGCACATAGCTGGAGGCAGTGTTAGATCATCTCAGAATAATAAATATTCCCAGTGGTTTATATACCCTTCGGGGGAGTATATAGCTAAGCATTTGTTGAAGCTGTTCTAATATTTTAGCAGTCAAACTGGCACTAAGATCAAGGGAGAGCAGAGATACTCTAAAACACACTTCATATTTCTGCTCTTGACCAGTCCTGAGAACTGGTCATATTCTTTGAATCCATACTTCACACGAGATGCATCTGAACTCTCTATAAAGCTCTATCCAAACCCACATTTTGACATAGGATAAATTCAGTGATGTGTGCCAGACCTAAATTTGACAGCATTCCAGCGTGCAGAACACAAGGATTATTTTGTGGAAGCCTAGAGCAGTTAGATTTGAAAGCACAGACAGTATAGATGTATCGTATAGCTTTGTGATGCCTTATGAGACGAAGGGAAATTTTGGGTGAGATCAGACCTTCTCTTCACAGAGCTGCTTGTGAAGACTATCAAAGAACAGTCTAGCCATTTCTTTCCTATTTTCAAAATTTAGTAACAGAGAACTATTAAGGAAGCTCAAGCCACCTGCTTGCCTACTCTTATCAGTTGATTAACTTGTTTGATTGCTTTTACTTCTCATCCCTCATTAATGTCACCTGTAGATTTTAAAGCATCCTAAAAGAGAAGAGCGTCATTTTCCTATTAAACAGAGAGAAAACAAAAGGGATCAAAACATTTCCTATGGATAGTCAACAGGCCACTGGAAAATTCAAGATTACAACCTGTGTTTTTTTAAGCTCTAGGCCAGTCTGCTTTACAAGAAACAGCACCCTATACATTAAAAAACATAAAATGTGTAAATGGGTATTCAAGTATATCATAATCATCCGTGTTTAATTTTCCACAATAAATTAAATTCCATTTCATTGCACTGGTGCATTCAAAATAAGTAGAGAATATGTTCTCAATGAGTTCTATTTCAGTGATGTAGAGACTGAATATATTGCTGAAAAGTTGTACCACTAACAGGGCAAACAGACCTCAACATAGGTAATTGGCTTACGTTGTTATTAGATTGTTCAAATCAGTACTGAATATATCACAAGTCAGAATCCAATGCTTTAGGCTACCCATCCTGTTTTAATTTTTCCTTTTTATTATATGTATAGGCATAGATACAAAATAATAGTGTTGTGGCATGACTCTTCATTTTAATTGGCGGTATTCAAAAGGAGATAGAGAGACAGAGAAAGGAAATCTAGTTAGACTGATGTTCTTAGAAATCAATAGTTCATGAAGAAATAAATAGTGGGCTAGATGAAAACGGGTCCTGTTACAAAGAGGTAGAAAGATGATTATTCCTTTAAGAATGAAATCATTTCAGTAAGAAATATAAAATATGAACCATGTGGTACAGTGATAATAAACTCAGAAGATTACCCAGTAAAGGAACAGAACTCAAATAAATGCTTTGTATTTACTGGGCCCAAAAGGTTTGGACTTAACAGCTCAAGAGCTTTGTATTTCAGTTTAAGAGACTGCTGAAGTAGTTAAAGGAAAGTTTGAAAAACATATTTGAAGAGCATTTATAAAATGAGAACCTGCATATGCCAAGCATTACTCCATGGAGACTTTAAAAGGCCAAGAAATAAGCCCTGCAGAGAGGCCACCTTGCACTGTGGATCATATGCACTGCCCTCAGGCTCTGCACACAATCCAGGCACTGTCAATGACAGCCCCACCAATTCTGGTATAAGAGTAATGGAAACTGTTTCTGGCTGGAGCTGTAATACATCGTTGCTTCTATGGCTTTCAGTTGTTTGAGATACAGTAAGGCAATGAGGAGATGTGAACCATATTTCGCTTGTCTGGATGTCCTGAAGGAGTTCAAGGGGGATGAACACAGACTCTTCCTGTTCTCCACGTTACTAGGCTCACACTGGAAAGTCATTCTGGCTAAAGTGAAATAAGAAACATCTGCACTGTCCTCAGCTTAGGTTTGCTTGCACTCTCGGTTGGTTTTGAGATTTTAGAGCCAAGAGGCTTAAATATCTGTAATTATACCGCCTGTAGGGTTAAGGTTCAGCAGGAGACATGTTTCTCTTGCCCCAGAATAGAGTTAACAAATGAACCGAGATGTGGGCAAAGGAGTAACGAGGAATTTGCACTTGGGAGCTTGAGATGTAAACTAACACGATAATCCAGACATATTCTTACCACTTCTTTAGCACTTTTGGGTTTATACATAATGCAATATAGAATGAAAATTTGAAAATCACAGACTTGTTAATAGTAGCTCTAGTTACAATATTCATCAACGTTAAAATGTGCTCATTCTACATAGTCCAAAATATGCCTTACCCATAAAAAGTTTATGTTTTATGTCTTTGTATTGTAGGAATAATCTCTCCTATCTAAACCACAGAAAGCTTCCCTTTGTGCTCCCCATGTGTAGACATGCCTCAAACAGACAAATTGGTGTGTAACCTCCCCCTTCTTCCCACTGCAATGAGGTCACTCTTAGGAATCTGTTTATCTGTTTCTACATTTCCTTAACACTGGCTCCTATACGCTTCACTCTGTAAACTGATCTGCAAAGGGATTGCCCTTTCTTTCATAAAGTTCCTCACTTACTTCTACTGTCAAACCTAACGTCTGCAATAGCTTCTCTTAGTCACATCACACGCAAGTGTCTGTGGAAAGGGTACATAACAGAATCAATGTTATTCCTGCCTGGTTCTCTACCGCCTCCTTACTATTTCCTGCCCTTCATCATTTACGTTAGCTTTCTATTTTGCTAGGTCAGGGATTCTGTCATTTACAGTATTGCTGACCTCAGACACTCAAAAGGAATGTGTTAGCTCCTGAATAATAATGAGTTTGTTTTTTTAAAAGTGTATTTGCATGATCATATTTGTTTTATTTGACCTCTGCAATTTTATTTGAGACCTTACAGTTAACATTTTCCAATCTTCTCCATAACCATGAGGACTAAGGGTTTTTTTTCTTTTTTAATGTAAAATCTGAGATGCTTATGCATAAATATTACTCTAGGAGCTGAAGCGTTAGAGAAAATATCAGCTATCCCAAAAGTTGTGATTAAATCGGGATACAGTATTTATTTGGGTTGGGGGGACATCTGTTTGGATATTAAAGTTATGCTACATGTTCTTCATCATCCTGAATCCCAGAGCTTAGAGCTCTCCCTTTGGTTGAATTCTTTATCAAGAAACAGACCCATAAATTTTGAACCTCTGCTGAAGTTCTCCACCCTCTGAGGAAGAGAAAAGGAAGCTAAGGCTCTCCCCTTTTCCAAGTTAATCTGTCCTTTAGCAATTAGCTATCGTTGCAAATGTTCACAGAAGCCTGCCAAACTTTCAGGCTCATCTTGTCTTATCTTACCACAGCTGAAATAAGAACTTGAAACTGTTATGTACAGAGAGTGAGGAAGAAAGGATCACCCACTAAGACTGAAAATTTTGTTGCATGAAAATCCTATGATGCAGATCTCTGAAGGAAGACTGACAGGTGAACCTGAACCTTGGATGTGGCTTGAATATGATCTTGTATCTGGAAAGAATGAGAGTAAATGGGAGAACAAATAACTCACCCCCCCTAATTCCCAATGCGCATATTGAACACCTTTTATTTCAGGAACTAATAGCTCGTGTGTTCCTTTAATTTGCTCTACCACAATTATGTACAGAGGATTTATTATGGGAAATTGAGCTCCTGAGAGTGTTTTTTCACTTCACCCTACTTCTTCCTTTGTTGTTATACTTGGAAGAGTCAAATCCACTTTCATAGCTTTACTTTTTTAATGCAGATAATGAAGGGAGAATGCTACCAGAGATACTAACAGAGTGCATTCCTGCAGGTCCTTAACTAAAAAGGACAAAAATTTACCTGGATTTTCCCCTTTCTCCTTGCAGCCTGGTAGATGTGGCTGTAAGTGAATATATTCTATTCTTTTCTTTTTTCCCTAAATGATGAACATAAATGGTGAAAACTAAATTTGGATTTTTATTTTGTCAAACTAATCCCAAGTATTTTAGATATTTATACCTATAATGAATACATGTAATAACAACACTTTCATTTTTGGTAGCAGCATGCTATGCATAATGGTACATACTTGCATGATTAGGTTATTAATAGCTTATTAGTTTGTTAGGTACAAAGGAATAAATATAAGGCACGGAATCTAAATGGACAGACTTCAGTTCTTAGTCAGAAAAACCTACAGAAAAAGCAATGTCCTAGTTTTTATGTGATTTAAGATGTTCTAAATTTTGTATGCTGTACCTAGCACCTTTTGCTTATTTCATGCATTTGCTGTACTACACAGCAAAGGATACTAGAGGATACCTACATGGTGCACTGCTATATATTGGACTTTACTAGATAAGCATCAAAATGTACAGTTGGTGAAACTCCCTAAATTCACTCCAGCTATCAAGCTGAGCAAAGAAAACATCTTCTATCTGAGCACACTAGATGCAGCTCTGGCACAAGAATGTGCACACTGCACTACGTGATAAATAGTGAAGAGATTTGCTGTAGTAGGTGGAACATCTTTTTTTAATTTTCAGACAAGAATGGCTAGCTGATATTTTAAATTATGATATGACAAAATGATAAGGCTGAAGTATTAGAATTACTTCTAATACCCGGCAGTGGAATGCAATTTCACTTCAGTCTCACTTTCATGAGAAGAACCTCCTGAATTCAACAAAGGCAAGTGCAGGGTCATGCACCTAGGGAGGAATAATCCCATGCACCAGGACAGGCTGGGGGTTGACCTTCTGGAAAGCAGCTCTGCTGAGAAGGACCTGGGAGTGCTGGGGGACAACAAGTTAAACATGAGCCAGCAGTGTGCCCTTGTGGCCAAGAAGGCCAATGGTATGCTGGGGTGCATTAGGCAGAGTGTTGCCAGCAGGTGGAGGGAGGTGATCCTGCGCCTCTCCTCAGCCCTGGGGAGGCCACACGTGGAGTACTGTGTCCAGTTCTGGGCTCCCCAGTCCAAGAAAGACATGGCACTCCTGGAGAGAGTCCAGCGGAGGGCTACAAAGATGGTTAAGGGACTGGAGCATCTCTCCTATGAGGAAAGGCAGAGGGAGCTGGGCCTGTTGAGCCCAGAGGACTCAACTGAGAGGGTATTATACCAATGTGTACAAGTATGTGAAGGGAGGGTGTCAAGAGGATGTGGCCAGACTCTTCCCAGTGGTGCCCAGTGATAGGACAAGAGGCAATGGGCACAAACTGCAACACAGGAAGTTCCGTCTGAATATGAGGACAAACTTCTTTCCTGTGAGGGTGACAGAGCACTGGAAGAGGTTGCCCAGAGAGGTCGTGGAGTCTCCTTCGCTGGAGATATTCAAAACCTGCCTGGACACAATCGTGGGCAGCCTGCTCTAGAGGACCCTGCTTGAGCAGGGAGGTTGGACTAGATGATCTCCAGAGGTCCCTTCCAACTTTAACCATTCTGTGACTTTGTGATTCAATACCAGTAGTGCTTTTGTGAGGTTTGACCAAAAGGGAGTACATGAAAAAGATAAAGATCAAAGGATGGTAGGCCATGGCTGTGGGAATCATATAGATAAAGTTCCACATCTGGATGAGCAGTACCCATTGCTCTCAGCTGCTGTCTGTTTGGCCTCCTTTCATTCCAACCAAAATGCAGCTGCAAAGATTATCTTTCTGTCTTGCTTTTTCCTTAGTGCCTTAGATACAAAGTTCAGGTTTCTCTTCCTCGCTTCCAAAACACTTCACAGGTCCACTCCTGATTACACCGCTGCCCTCCTCACCTCTTCCTGCTCTCCGTAGCCTGCCAGCACTCCTCTTCTGACTGTGCTCTTTGTCTCCTGACTCCACTGAACATTTTGCACTTTTTTTATTATACCACCCTGTAGGTCTGGAACAGCCTTCTGATTATTCCAGGCCAAACTCAGTTCCCCTGCTGCCCTCAAATCCTTCCTTAAAAAATCCCTCACGTTGCTGTTCTGGCATGCCAGTGAACAGACTTTCTTCCCTTGATTTGATGTATAGAGGGATAACTTCCATGTGTAGTTTCTGGCAGCCCACATCCACATAGGAAAGAGGAGGAGATAACAAGCCAAATTTCATGAATGAAGGTATAAGGACTCTCAGTACTTAGTAAATCCGTGCAGTTCAGAGTGGAGACAACTACATGATTTAAAATATGCTGAGTTAAAACAAGCTGAGAGGGCGTAGAGACACTCTTACTTGGTTGATTTCAGTTTTATTTAATCTAAATCATGGCTTGCTTTCAAGCACATAAGCCCCTCAGATCAGTATGAGGGTGATAGACAGCAGCACGTACCAATTAATAAATGGCTATTTTATAGCACTTTTCATCTCTACATTTGAGAGCCCTTTTCAGAGGAGATGGCTGGACTGTTCCTACTTTGAAGAAAAGAGGATTGAAGCACAGATAGTTGAGATCCATTTTCCAAGGAATCAGGTGGGTAGCAGAAGTGTAAATAAAACCCGGATCATCTTATTTCCAGTTTGAGGTCCACCCACTACAGCACATGGCCAGCTGATTATTCTGTCCTACTTAACAGCAGAGCCTTGTCGCAGTAGAAAGCAATGACAAAACAAAATTAAGTGGGTCACACCATGAGGTCAGTTTTCATATCAGATTATAACACATTTATGAATTAGGCCATAAGGTTCAGAACAGGGTTCCAAAGCAAAGCACACAATAGCTTTTGTTTTATTTCTATTTTCAACTAGTTTAATTCACCTTTTTTGTTACATTTGGGTAGATAAGTCCTCTTTCCTCTACAAAGGAAGAAGAAGTAAGAAAACTTTTCTTCATGAAACATTACAATGCAAATCTCCTCCTCTTCAAGGGCATTACCCTTAGTTTGTGGCTCACGCTTGCTGTTTTCTAGTTCATCCAGCTGAGTTCAACAGGAAAATCATTTTAATTTGGACGCTTCTGGAGTGATAAGGAAAAAGTTTCTTTTGAGAACGAAACAATTAGCTAATGCTTAATTTATACAGTTAGTTTTCCTCATTTATGAATTCCAGTAACATAGACATAAGCCTGAAATAAAAGCACCCATTTCAGCCAGTTATAAATAAACTGGAAATGCAATCATGCTCATGGAAAGAGCTCATGCGGCTCTCTATTCTTCATCTGCCACTGCAGAGGAGCTCTTGCCTTTCATATGTGCTTTACAACACTTTACAATGAAACTATGTTCGGACTAGATAGTGCTATAAGTTCAATATATATATATTTGGAAAAGAAAACTCTTGCAGAAGACATGCGAACAATTTCCTTTGTTTAATACTGTGGGCTGTGTGGGATCTCCTAAGAGAATGTATTGGTGGTTTGATTCAGAAAACGAATAAAAACATGGCCTTTTGGGAACCAAAGGTTAATCTAAGAAAATAGCATCCAGAAGAGATCTTATAACTAGTTAGAAGTCCCACAGAATAGCCTGAGGCAATAACTCTCAAACACTTAGGAGAGTAGTCCAAGCAGGATAAAAACTTTGTATTTTTGATAGATTTTTTTTCCATGACTGGTATATAGACTTTAAATCAACTCTTAGCAAGTTGGGTATAGATTCTATGGTAAAGTCCCCCTGTGTTCTCAGGCACTTTGGGAGTGAAAACTAGACATTCTGTGAGCTTAATTTTTTAATTAAATTAAAAAGGATCATGAATAATTCAGTAGATGCATTCATCTTTTTTGATGTTAAGTACAAAGTTATTACCTTTTTGCTTTTGAAGATTATGGTTTGTAGAATATGTAATTCACACTGTAGTTCACACAGAACAGTGTGCAATGTCCTTGTAAAAACTGTACAAGGAAAAGTGTAAGTGTAGCAAGTAAATACAGTGGAGAATATTCTTAATTAATGTTAATTAAATTTTTATTAATATTTAACACTACACAAAACTAGTGCGATGATATCAGCCAGTAATCTGGTCTTTCTAATTCTTCAGAGAATGTGAATGAGGGCAGCATACAGTTTTCTAAAATACTCTTCCAAACATGATGCTATTTAATTATATGTGACTTTTTGGGGGGTTCAGAAAGCTTTCTTTGTAACCATAAGAACTTCTGCACGTATTTTATACAAGGTAAATTCTGTTACTGTAAAACGATAGAGTACTGATGATCATTGCAGGATCTCATTTATGCACCTAGAACAGAAGCCACAAGTTATATTGGGGTAAATAATAGTTTTAAAATAATGATAAAATAATGTTGTGTCCTGGAATTTTCTGGATGAAAAAATTATAAAAATAAGGAGTTCATGTGCCCCGATATTAGAAAAAAAAAGAAACACACATAAAATTAAACTAGAATTCTGTTTGTGTACTTCACATCTTACCTACCAGTTTGATCAGCTAGTGCTCCTTCTCTGTATGTGCAAACCTGAAACGTACTTGGTAGGTTGTTGAAAATAAATATTTTGTAGGTTGCTCTAATATTTACCTTCTTGCCTCTCCATTGATTCTATGGTGATTTCTTACTTCTACCATTCATTCTACAAACATTTATTACTCACATATGGGTTTTTATAATTCTTCTTTGAAACGACATTGACAAAGGTGGTGAGTTACTCAATTAAAATTGTTTTCCTGCATTGAATGGATCCCATCTCTGCCCAGCAACCCTTTGCAGATCATCCCATAACTGAGAAAGCCAGTAGTTCCCTGTTGATTATTTCTTCACAGCCACGCACTTTATAGCAAAGGATTCCCTTGTCCCTGCATGAGTTACCCTCAACTGGAAGACTGCCCCCTGCACTCCTGACTCTTTTTGCTCTTCTTCCAGTTCTTGTCTGGGTATTTTTAAAAAGTACCACAGTAGACTGTGATGTGAAAGTAGAGCATTGGCAAGATTATTAAATATAACTAGAGGAACAGATGTTTGCTCTCTGGAAAAGCTCAATCATTAAGGATTGGGTAAACCAGTTATTTTGCTGTTCAGTTTTGGCCTGACTGCACTTCTTTATGAAACTCTGTGATTAGCTTTTCTGTGCTGTACTTCCATCAGTAATAAACTTTACTTCCTGGCAGATGTTGACAGGAAGTATCAAAACGTGTATATAGACTGAAAGTGTCTCCTGCTATTTCTAGCAAATATGTGTTAGACACCAGAGTCCTCAACCTTTTTTGTTGTTGTTGTTGTTGTTTTTTTGTAGTAAAAATGTTGAAATTGCCACTGACTGTCTTAAATCAGTCTCTTTTGGTGAGCTTCTTCTAAGAGCTGCTTGAGACAGTGCAGGTAAACACAAATATAAAAATTATTTAAAATATCTGCAATATATATAGTTTGATTTTCAGAGTTCTTCTTAATGAGTCCTTAATGGAATTTATTTTGAGTAGCTTTCCTAGTTTACAACACGATATTGCATATCTGGGTACATTCATGTCTAACAGTGCTAATAGAAAGAGATACGTAATAATTCTAGGCTTTTGCCATAAAGAAATGTGCTCCCTTCAAAAAGCCCATGAATATAACTTTTAAAAGCTTTCAAAATGACACATGATAGACAAACTTGATTACAAGATAAAGCTGAACACTAAATAAACATTTTAGTTTCTAGCTTGACTTACATAAAAATGTATACTAACCAACATGTTATGAAGGAATTTAGCACAAGATTTGGACATATACAAATAATGGGCTAGGAAGATTGTCCTTTTTTTGTATCCTATGTTCCTTCTTCCTCAGCTGTGCGCTCCATAAAGGGCATTTGGAAGCAAGGCCATCTAAAGAACTCAGACGTAGTAAGAATCCATTTACTACACAGAAATAATCCCAAAGTCCTTGAGAAAATGGCTTATGTTTCGTGTTGTGAAGTGAAAAACATCATTTAGCGTGCAAAGCAGTGTATGCTTATTGTTTACAAAGCAAGATAGATGGAGCATAGCTTTCCTGTTCCTTGGAAAGATCTTATTTTTTGTGCCACTGGGCTTAAAAAGTGCACTTTGTTTCTCTCTCCGCTGCTTCCCTGAGAGAAACAAATCATGCTGAAGTGCAGTTCTTAGGTCTAAACAAAGTTTAGGGTCATTAGCCTCCTCACGATATTTAACTATCTCATCAACAGGAAAGGGGAAAACGCTCCTGGCTGCTCCTTTTTTAATTAATTACCTAAGTGAATTACTGGTAATGATAGAAAACGAGGCAGACTACCTGGAAAAGCAAGGACCTCTTTATAGGCAAAACCAGACTTCATACAGCTCTTGTACCAGTGCTTGCAAAGTGGTGGATCTGACTTTCCAGCATCAGGGGTAATGGGGGTGAAAAGAGCTGGTGAAAACAGTAACAATAACAATTTCACCTCTAGTTTTACAACATTGCTGTTAAACTGAACCCTTTTCCTGAATTTCATTGTAAAGGTCTCTCTCTTCTACCAGACTATGTTTCGTACACAACCCACAGCATATCTCTGAAATATGTATCACTCTGTCATGTTTTGTTGAAACTGGCCAGTGTATTCCAGAGTTATTTGGAGGGCAGATAAGCAGGCACACATAGAAATACTTCATCTATTTCCCTGGAAATCAGGCTGAAAAACAGGAGCTGAGGTTGAGTTCCTCACCTAGTCTTTTGTTCTAAAATAAGTGACCTATCTATCAAAAATGCTCGCATGGCTAGCAACCTTCATTAAATCAAAAACGTGATGCTTTGGGGAAAAGAGTAAGAAATGTTTCTGAAACTATCAAATATTTAACTGGAAAGTTCCTGCACACCAACTACAGTTGAAAATGAAATAAAATTATCAGTGCTATCAAGTTAATCACCTGAGATTTAATGTAATGTTATTGCTTTTAGTTATATAGATAATACTGTCTTCTTTTTCCCACTCTTGAACTCATATTTATTCCAGCTTTCAATAGGCTCTGAAGCTGTACTCTGTAGATTGTTAGCCTCCTTTTGCTTTCTCCATAGTTATATCAGTAAATCATTTACATGACTACTGTACATACAGACTTCAGCAAACACCTCTATGGTTTAGTGAATCAAAAAGTAGAGTGAGGTTCAGCTAACAATGTCAGGTTAGGAAAAAAACACTATCTATGTTAGCTTTCGCATAATTACAGTCAGCTCTAATTAATTCAGCTCTAAAATGGCGATGATGATAAAGGATTTCTTTGTAAAGTATGCTGAGATTTACAGATAAAATGCAATATGAAAAAGTAATGCTTAATTATGAACTTACTCAAGTGCATATGGTTAAATGTTCAGGGACTTCATAGAAGATGTTATGAATGTCAGTCACTTCTGCCAACACCATCCCTACAGGCATATCTAGACTCAACAAGCTGGTTGAAAAAATAAAGTATCTAATGCATAAATGTGTTGCATTGAATTTTTTACTGTAAAAATGAAGAAGTTTTGATCCTTCAAGCAGTTTAATAACCTGATATTATTACCGTTCAAACACAAGTTCTACTTGTGAAAATGTAAAGAATAACACAAGTAGCCTGACCGGAATAAGCTTTGATTATTCAGACTGATAAATTGGGATAGACCTGAACTCTTGTCTGGACGTAAGATGGAAGGCTAATCCTTTTACCATATGGTTTGGAAACACTATTACCCTTATAGGCTCAGATGTTGATCTCAAGCTCTCATTAGGATTGTGCAATATAGATTATCCCCTGTGACCCATTAATTAGCTTATGGAACAATTTAGAGATTAGACAGATAACTGAAGTGTTATTGAAACAAAAGACTTTAAAATTGCCCAAGTAACAGCAAAAAGAGGGATCTGGAAGGAGTAAGAAGTTCCTTTTGAGAGAATTTGTTATGAGATCTAACAACTTGTGATCGTTTAGAAGGAAACGTATTCTCTGCTAGAAAAACAAGTGGGAACAATTTTCCACAATTTGGCAAACAGTCATTAATTATACTGAAGAGACAGGAAATATAGAATAGGCTTTTAACGTTGTGTGGCTTATACTGTGGTAACTCAAGGATAAGTTCTTTAAATAACTGAGACTTGGGGCTTAATGAAATAGGGATAACATGGTTCGTGCCCAGAGTAAATTTGACAGCACGGAACGCTGGGGCCTCTGCTGACTTATCAAATAGATTTCCAGAAGGGAGCACAGCAAGGTTTTATTGACATATGTTTATTTCTTGACAAGTGATTATTAGTGGATTTTGTTTAATGAAACAGGTGTATCATTAAATATGCTCTACTTACTAGTCTTTCTATTATATTCATATAGAAAAATTAGCACTTTCTGTGCCTTATAAGCTATTACACTGTTTTTAAAAATGCGCTATGAATAGATATGGTTCAATCAAGTATCAAGTACCAGATATACAGGCCAAATATTATAGGCCAAAATTTATTTTAGCGTGCTTCTATTTTAGGAATAGAACTGAACTTTCACTCCAGGCTGAAAGTTGCCTCACATTTAACATCAATGTCTTTAGCTCGCAAAATAAATTCCACTAATACAGAATAATAACGAAGTATAGGAGTGGTAATCCTTGCAATTGTCTTGGCAAGTACCACTTAATTTAATGGCTCTTTAATATGTTTCCAGAGATGAAGTAGAGAATATGTAAGAAAATTTGAGATGCTGGATAAATGAGTGGTTTTTTCAGTGAATTATTCCAAATAGGCCTTCTTGCAAACTTGCAAACTAAGTTATTCACTAAACTCCTTTTTTATCTATGTAGATAAACGTTATCTTAAATACTTGTAGCATTAGGATCTTACCTAGTAACTGCAAAAACCTCCCAAACACTCTAGAAAAGCAAACCATAGAGCAGAAAACAATCCAAGGTAAGAATTCTTAAAACACGCTCACAAAACATTCCATACATTTCAAGGATTATTTGTGGAATTTATTTAGTACATACGCAAAACATGCTACAGCTGAGTCACAAAAAAATTATACCTTTCCTATCAGAGCTACATTGGTAGATTTATCAATTATGTTTTCTTTAAACCATCAATGGATAATTCAAGTGTTTCTTTGCATTTTTATGTTCAATTATTATAAATATTTTTATTATTATTTCATATTAGTATTGAAAATGATGACAGTTTTATATTATTGCTATATGCCAGTCCAGGAAAAAGTAACACCTGTGGCTAATCTCCAATATGTACAATGAATATTCCCTCCTTGAAATATTGTAATGAGGATTATTTCTAATATTTTGCTTCTATTCAGTTAGATCTTTAATGGACATACTAAGGCCCTTGTAGCCCTTCTACTATCATCACAGATAATAGTGTGTGCAAATCTGGTTGTAAGATGTGGGAGAGCCTGTGTGGTTCCACATTTCTGCTCTTCCTCTCCTAATCAGATCTGGATTACGCCTATCTCTACTTTTGGTAGTGTTAAAATTAAAATAGAAGTAGTATGTATAGTGAAAGCACACTTTCTAACCTCCACCTGAAACTCAGTCCTGACTGAGTCGTTATAATCACTATAATGACAAACTATTTGAATGGCCCTTTCTTTGGAAAACTCTGAGCTAGATTTTTTAAAGGTATTTTTCAAATCCATCTTCAGTTTTAGGTGTTTGAGAATGCTTGAAGTATCCCTTTAGGCACCCATCTACTTTATTAATTGTGTTAATAACTTTTTTCTAGCTAATAGAAAAGCAAGACTGGAAAACAATGTGAGGAGAAACAGTCACAAAGAGAAGATGTGACTATCACCACAAATGTAAGTGAATGCTTGAACCAGGAACTAGACAAAAATCTTTTTTCTCCTGAACCAATTGCTTTGCCATTTGTTCCACTGCATTATTTGTAATGAGGCCTGTTCAGCAGTGCCCAATAAGTACATAGGGCTGCTTGTTGCCCCTTTTTGTAGCTGTAAGTTGTGCACTTGAATAGCAATAAGATACCACGAGATGGCTTCTGGGTACATGTAAGTTGATTACGCTGTACTCGAACTTAGTAGTGGTATAGTGATTTGTTCCAGTTAAGTTCAGGCATCTGAGACACTTAAATTAGGGTCCAAGTTCTGCTAAGCTGAACTGGGGAGAGACGCAAACCCTTCTATGGCAGTGTATATTGAACCCTGGCGGTTTATTCAGTCTGCTTTGCAGAAGTAATGCCTTTTTGAGGTGAGTTTCTGTCCCCTCGCCATGGGTGAACTGAGGCCCGGTAGGCTGCAAACCTGGGCACCTAAAGCTGGAGGAAGGAGTCCTGCCTGCAGCGTTCACAGTGCACGTGCGGAAGGTGGGGCATGGAGACGGCAGGTAGCTGAAGCCTCCTACCACGTTCAGGTGGTTCTTCTCCGCATTTTTATTGTAGAGTAATAGCTCAATGAGGCAGTTCTAGCCAAAATGCCTCACAGTGTCACAGTGACACAGTATGTTCATATCCAGAGAAAAAAATGTCTTCCCATTTCACTAGTTTCCAGCATTAGGTTCAGAACGGTTTTCCCTGCCCTGGCCATGGGACTTGTGCCTTCCTATCCACCTAAGAAATAATTAGGACAATAAACACTAACTGTGAGTTTGTAAGAAGAAGTCTGTGTTGCATCTATTGCTTGTTTTTAATATTTTTAAGTGTTTTAGACAAAAAATAAAACCAAGGACATGATCTGTACAGCTGAGCTCCTGAGTCAAGATACAAGCTGTTCAATTGACTGTTATTACCTCATAATAAAATCTAGCAAGATATGCCTGCTGCTTCTTCGATCTCTAGTCAGCAGCAGCAGGTTATTTAAGTACGTGTGTTTAGACGTCACAGTTGCAAGGACAGTACATCAAGTCTCAAGACTCTAATAGCAAATTTTTGACAAATTATTTTTATTTGATAATATTTATAGTGCATTTTGGAAGTTTCTACAACCTGATCTCACATTATGTGAATCTTTGTGTAGTATGACAGGAGAATATTGTTTAGACTAATTTAATAAGTATCCAGGCTATAAGGTTGTGATAAACTTCTAACTTTGAATGTCAGGAACTTGTAGTGACAATTAATACAACTAGTTGGACGAAGGAGAAAAATAATGTAAATCCCAGGTTTTATGTGGAGGAAGAACTAACAATAGAGTCGGCGAGATCTGATATTTTTTGTTTACAAAAGATGGACATATTCTGATTCTCTGAACACAGGAAGATTTTAATGGATGGAGTCATTCCTCTGTTTATGTTTCTATGCCTCTCTTTGAAAGCACACTGCTTCTCTCTCTTTAGAACACAGTACCTAAATGGTGGGTTTCTGCCAGGTTTGTGATCCCAATTTAGGCCACAGAACTTCACCTAAGGTCAAGAACCTTGCCAAAAGTAAAATACTTATGTTACTCTTTGGGTTTATGAGCCTAGATTGTGACTGAAAATGTTTGGGGACTGCTGACCACTTCCTTTACTCCCATGTTCTGACTTGCAGCCACTTTTACGCTATCTATGAAGAAACGCTTTTGATTGAAGCTGAAGTAAGAAGCTATTTAATACAGAATACATTCCATTTTAGGGAAAAAATAACCTCTTGGATTATATCAGCTGCAATGAATGTGAATTTTACAGAATAATTAATTTGATTTTAAATCTTTTAGCTGTTAAAAACTGTAAGGAGATGTGTAATTTGTGCATCTAAATTCACCCTGAAAATGAAGAAAATAGTCACTGAAGTCTTTTTATTTCTTTCAACTTTATGAACTATTACCAATATAAACTAAATGATATGTCTTGTAACACCATACAAGAGAACTCCTGCTGTTTATCTTTATTTAGAATGGAACAAGTAGAAGGTAACCACATAATTATTAGTTATGCAAATATGCATGAACTTGATCCAGTGAGCAAATATTTTTAATGTTTGCACAACAAATAGACATCTGGTCTCCAACCTGGCTGAAGCCGTTTGAGAAAACATCCCCTTCTAACACTTCATTATTCTGTCCGGCATGCCCTGTAGATCTTGGTTCATTACCTTCACAATGTGGGGTAGAAGCTCAGCTGAACCAACAGCAGCCACAAGCTGAAGTGTACATACCCTTTAAAGGTGTTTCGCCGCTGGTGGGACTGACCAACAGAGTGTTTTTCCAGTGGCAAAAGGGGAGAAGAGCACCGGTGGGCAGAGAGGGCCAAACGCCTACAATTAGCAGAAGCATATACAGAAGCCTCTCTGAAGGCTGCGACAAATTGTATAAACTTGGCATTGAGGACTTGGCATTGAGAACTTGGCTTTGTGGACTTGGCATTAGACATATGCTGTCAAGTATGAAAGGTACAGGCATATGGTAAGCACTCAAATATCTGCTGCTTAAGGGTATGGGAAACGAGTACGCAGAATTGGTAGCAGATGTTCTTCCAGGATGCATGTGCATTTAGGTCCGGTACTTATACCCTTTCAAAAGGCCCACAGCTTTTAATGATAACTACTAGCACTTAAGCTATGCAAGTTTCTATAAATTTTACCTCACCTATACAGCTTTTTTTGGAATTCAGCTGTTTCCTAGACATCTCAAGATAATTTTATCCTTTCTGTATAATTAGGCAAAACAGCTACAGAAAAGGTTTTAAAGCTGATCTAATTCCCTAGCCATTTAAAATTACATATTTCTCCAAAAAGTAGTTGGCTAGCTTCATTAAAATTAAATTATTTATAATTTTTCCTCTAAAACCTCAAATTAGTGACAAGGATTTGTAGAGACTGGGGAATTTAGGAAGCATAGCTGGGTTGTAGGGCAAAATAGTTCCAGTCTGGGGAAGTGCCCTATGAAGGAATAAAATTGCTTCAACAATCCAATGTGAATATTTTCAGTATTTCAGAAATGCATACATGAAAAATCTATCTCGTTTCATTCATTTGCCTTTTTTTTAGTATATGTGGTCTCTTTTTCCCATTCAGTGATCTAAGTAAAATTTTCTCTATATTCTATATAACTGTCCGCTTAGGTTTTCTTATATCCTTCTTTCACTGTTATTCCAGGCAGTCCCTTTCTAAACAGAAGAACTTATTTAAGAAGCTATTGTGGGGAAGTTTAGGGTACTAGGGATTGAAACATGGCAAAAAACCACCTATTTGTGGATGACTGACAGGTCAGTGACATTAATTTGGACTCGACCCTGCAATTTCTACTCAGATGTCCTATCCCAACGGATTCCTTGAGAATTTTGTCAAAGAGAACTCCAAAAGTTCTTTTTCCCCCCCTTTAAATAATGGCCTATATTGTGCAATTATTACTAGTCATCCTTAAAGGCAATAATTATAATCAGCACCTGGATTGAAATAAATAGCATTAGGGAAGTCTATGGAGGCAGTAAAAGACTTAAAATGGCACAAGAAAAAATTGTAAGGCCCCTCAGAAACGAGATTCTAATATTGCTTTTATTTTTTATGCAACAATAGGCCATGTATTGCAAAGTTTGAGGCAGATACTATAAGTGGAATTGTTATGCTAAAAAAAAATTTGCTACTAAAGCAAATAGCAATGTGCAATGATGGGAAAGTATTCATCTCGCACATTTTTTACTATATTCCAAAACAAATAGATCATGGGCTCATGCATGGCGTGATGGCTGATGCAAATTTCATTAAAATATTTAGAAAGATTCCCACAGATTTTAGAGGCTTTCTATTGAGATCATGATGACTTAGCTGTAGGTCTAAGTCACAAACATTGGTTCGTTTCAAGGTACCCAGCATCAACGGGTTTATTCTGGTCCTGGGTCTCCTTATTTCTCACACATTCTCTCAAATACTTGCTTATTTTCTTCCAAAACTATGGTCTTTGTTCTCACTTTCCTGCCTTAACCAGTGCTTGACAAATCTCTTGCTGTCTTTGCTGAACATGATCTGCAGTACGACTCTTTCCCTGTACTCTTGCTCAAGGACCCTGAGTCTTTTTCTGATTCTTAAACACAGTGAATTAGATCACATATAGGGAATAGTCTGACTCCTACAGCATAAGTTATGGTACTGTCCTAGTTCTATTGTACACATAATGGTGAGCAACACATGCAGAATTAAAGGAAAATAGAAGAAGGACAGATAGAGATGATAAGTATTTAAAAATATAGATAACCAAAAAGAACTATGCTAAATTTTAGTGAAGTAACGTAAGGGAAACAATTCAAACTTATAATATCCATGTGCATATAAAAAAATCTGTAAAGTTTTAAAGATGAGTGATTATCTCTAATAACTTAATTATTTAATCATGTAATAGCTATGTTGAACATATTTTATATAATTTAGGCTTTATTTTTACCTTCCATGAATATCCAAAACTTCTTATCAAAGCTGAAACTAAAGTCAGTAGTTACATCAGCTTGTCCATTTAAAGATTAAAGGACTTGTGTCCAAATGACTGGCTAGTGATCATGACCGTAAATTATTTTTTCCAGCCTTTATCACTGTTAAAAAGTTGCCAGTTGTTAAGCAGAAATAAGATGACCTCTTTTTAAAAGCAGACATACAATGTATGAAATGAGAGGCTGTAAAGATTTATAGGTGGAGGAAAAAAAAAATCTGAAGTTCCTAGCATTGCAGTGTGCCGCTTCTGTTAAACTTTGACCAGATAATTGTAAAATGGGAACAGATGTGAAAATTGTTTTTTGGAAAAAATACATGCATTGATTTGCTTTCCTCATCTTTTTAAATTATAAGCCAAATCCTGCCCTGTCTAGCACATGTATGTGCAGCCCTTGTCTGAAAAGGATACTTATGAAATGTTTTATAATATTGAGGAAGGAAAGAGAAAAGAACTCGGTTTCCAAAGTTTCATGATTAAAATGCCTGTAATTCAGCTTTCGGCTGGCTGATGCGCCTGCTGGAGCACAGTGTGTGTGTGCTAGGCAACAGGTGTCTTGCTGCAAGCATTTCTCTACTGGCTCCATTTCATCTTGCCTTAGCAGAGTTGACAGAGTTAGTACCTGAAGAGAATCTTGTTCCTTGATGCGGTAGAACTTCCTCTCCTTCCCGAACTCAGTGAACAAGAAAAAAAAAAAAAAAAGAACAAGATTTAGTCTTTAGACTATTTCTGTAAACAGACATCAGGACTGAATCCAAACACTCCAGAGATTCTCAAGGAAACATGTCTCCACGAGCTTTATCTTAAAAAGTACCATCTTAAAAATAAAAAGCACTCAAGAGTGAAATGGGACAATTTTTTTCACATGATAAAACATGTCACTCTTTAGTTCCCTCTGACTCTAAGAGAAAAATGTATAAGTAGGCCTGCTAACCTATATCACTGTTACTAGTCTTCATTCCTTACCCTTTGAGGTCTTTTCTTATATATTGTTATGCTGTGATCGAATTGGAAATTTGAATCTTTGCAAGATCTGTGCATAAAAATAGCAGTATGACAAAAGGGAGAAGCAACTGTATAAAATACCCTGGCAGAAGTAAACTGACATTTTAATATAGCTGTTTAATATTTATGCCATAGAGCAGCAAGGAGAGGGTGAACAGTAACCAGTTGTTCACATACTTTTCCACTAAGAAAACCAGGGAGCATGAAACAAACTGGAAAGAAAGGAGTACCAGACGAACAAGCAGAGGTGCTGACTCTTAAAGAGAGCAGAAAGAACCCGAGCTTTGACACTCCCTGCCATGGCTTGCTGGCGGTAAATTCACATGAGTTCAGAAGAAAACTAATAAGTTTCTGGAAGAAAACCCCTTAAGGTACACCGTTTTTTGTCTCCAAAAGATGCAGAATCAAAATTGTTAGAAGCTGGGAGATTATTATGGTGTTGTACCACTATATTTTTATTCTCCTTTTTGACTCTTTTTAGCTGTCCACACCTAGACAGTATTGAAAACAGCATATTGGGCTAGACAGACTTTTGATCCGCTGCACTACATGTTATAAGCTTTAATAGGTGTCACAATGACTAGAAAATGGACTGGTAAAACATCTTTGAAATGATATATTTTAATAATATTAATCAAAAATTTTAGGAAAAATTTGCCACTAGAAGTTAGATACTGGAACTGGATTCAATCAGCAAAAGGTAAAAAAGTCAAAAAATGGCCCCATGAAAGCTAGAAAATGGATTGTATCTCTTTGATAAACTTGCAAAAGCTGTAACCTCACTTGAAAAAATGGTGAGATACAAATGCAAAAAAGATGAAATACAAAAATTAAAGTGGATAGGTTGCTTTAGGAAGAAACTATTCAGTATATGTCATAGCTGTTTATTGGTTTCGGTATTTCATGCCTTTTATGCTGTATCCTCCCATGCTAGTCTTTCCTTTGAAGTTTTGAGTTAAACAAACAAGTGCAGAGGTCAGAGCAATGTATTCTCATTTCAGTCACACCTTTGCCTTTCAGTAATCCTCATTTCAATTTGTCCACAATTCATTGTCAAGATCTGGTTAAGATTCCTTCGATCTTGCTCTGCAAGGCACTGGTGTGAGCAGGTTATAGAGACTAAAATGTCTGATAACAAAATGTGACAAGGGAGTAAAAAATAGTGTTTGTCTAAGGGGTTCCTAGTAATTAGCACTGCTTTTCACAGCACCTTTTCACTTTATACAGGGCAAGTGGTTGTTTTAAATCATTTACCTAAAAAAGATTCTTTACAATTTGTGGAAGAAAATTAATATAAAGGACCATGTAATGTACTTTTCCCACCCCCAGATTTTTACATTAATTTAACATCAAACAGAGTAAGACACCTGAAGAGAATTATTATTTCCTATTTATGTCACTAATTTTCACGTCGTATTTTCTCTTGTTACCTCCTGAAATCCATGATTCTTTTCTCCAACTCAAGCAGTCAGCTACAAGCTCCTGGCTGTGTTAGTGACCCAGCATCTCACAGCCAGAGGGCCTTCTGTACGTGAGACAGGCAACAAGGATTTTTCTAATCCATCTTCCCTTGTCCTCCTCCAGCCACCTATGTAACTTAACTGTACGACTGTGATTCTTTTCTATGGAAACAGGAGCAGTTTTATCTGCAGTAGTCCTAGCAGAGAATTTCCATAAGAATTAAGCAGGAACTTTCAGCTGTAAAAACACAGCCTTTTATAAATTGACTCAAAAATAAATAATAGCTTTTCATCCCTGAATTTTAGGCAAGAGAGGAAGTGTCAAAAATCACTATCTCACACGCTGGGTCATAGGCTTGCTAAATCTCTTGGTAGAGGAATGCAAATGATGCATTTACTACTCTATTCCTCACCTGGGTCTTTCTTGGTAACAGCAGCAGGTTTTTACTCCATGGTGGACCACACAGGATTCACAACAAAATTTCCCTGTTGCATAACACAGTTTCATCTTTCAAAAGTAAGCCAAAGACTAAATGAAACTCCATTTTAAATGAAGCACTTCTTCATAAGCTACACCTTTGCTACCATACATTGCTTATGGGCCAGTACTTTCTACTTCTACAGGTTCAGTCTAAAGGGAAACCGAAAGGAGTACAGTGGTGTGATTTATATAACAAGCGGTAGGAAAAGAAAGGAAGTTCAGTAATTAGGCTGATATGAACAATGTACAGTATAAGTAATGAACTAACATGTTTCATTTTTTTCAGCTAGTTACTTTTCTGACTCTATTTTCATCTTTGTACGTATAATTAATTCCCTTGGGTTCGCTTAGGCGTCTCTGGCACCCTGCAAACATTAATGAATATGTCCTTAAAATAGCCTGTCAAGTAGGGAAGTACTGTAAATTCCCATTTTAGAGATGGGTGCTAAGGCACAGAACAAATAAATGATTTACAAGGATTCAGGAAACCTGCGGCCAAGCTGAAAACCATAAGCGGGGAAGGGGATCTTACTTTTTTTTTTTTTTTGGTAGCCACAGGAGATCAATTTTAATGATAGGAAAGTTAAGTAAAGCAGTTTAAACAGCTTATAAACCATTCATATTTTCTTCAAAGGATTCCATAAAGTCATTGGGAATGAATGTCCGATTTAGTGTAACCAGCCATTTCATGCTGTGTATACTACCCCCGTTATAGGCCACTGCGCAGGCAGGTGTGGGCAGCGTTCCCAGGGGAATGATTCCTGTAACGGAGTCAGCCAGAGCCCGACCCACACTACGTCTCCTGTTTTCCTCTGCGAGGCGCAGAAGGACATAAACGTGTCTTCAGGAGGATGGCAAGGATTCCTCATGTGCAATACAAAGTCAGCATAGGCAGACCTGTGTTTCTCCTTTCATGATGAAAGGGAATGTCTAATGAAAAGAATAAAGGACAGATGGCTGTGCAGACCTTGACATTCTCCAGGTTTGCTAGGTTAGGAGCCAGCAGACTGCCACCTTTCCGTTCAGTTCTCTTGACTGAGATGAGTATAGCTTCCATGTGTCTTCGGTTGCCGTACAGTGGCTTCTAAGCGTTGCAGTTACAGGAACTCGTTATGACCAATAAAAGAAGCTGAGCCTCAAAACATAATTATCTCAACATCTGCACAATGTTCCTGAAGACAATTACCTTTTTATTAGGTAAAAGGATAATGCAATTCAAGTTTCTTATAGGAATAATTTTACCATACTGAACTTGCAACAGTTTAGGTAGCACAAACTCAGCAATCTACAGCTAACTTATTGAGTTAATCTTCTCATTTTATTTATACAGTTCACATATTACAAATAATGTCTTTATAAGTGTATGTCCTTTGTATCTACTTTCTCATAAAGGGACTGTCACCAACATTCTTAGATTATAGATGCACTTTTAGAAATAAGTTTTCTTCTTTATTTGGCTTTGAATCAAGTAAAGAAGACATCTAGTTAGAATCCAGACACTTATGTCTTCATCATTGTTTGACAAGCTTGGCTGATTTACCAAAAGGAAAACAATAAAAACTTGTTCTGATTTGATCTTGTAATCCTTCAATGCAAACACTAAAGGCAAAAAATAAGGACTTCCAATGTCCTATGAGGCTAGTGAAGGCTGATCTCTTATGGATTTGTGTTCTTTGGTGCCTACACCTTCCTGTAAGCAGTAACTGTGGCAGGACATAGGAAACCATTGGGAAAGATGTAACATGTGTTGCAGATAATCCAGAAGTACATATGCTCTTTGTTGGCCATATAGATAGGCCAGCCAGCTGTTTGAAAAAAATATATATAGTTTTATCTGTCTGAGCTATGAATCCTCTCTGCCTGAGTTTGATCTGTGTTTCCCCCAGTGAGACTGCTAATTCAAATCAGGAAAGATCCATCAGGCAGACGACTCTTTTCAAAAAACATGTAGGAACTTAATGATATGTGAAACTTTCTCCTTCTCTGGGTTTTTTGGGAGGGGGTTTGGTTTTTGATTTTTTTTTTGTTTTTTTGAAATACTCAGAGGTGATTAGGAAGAGGATGTGAGGAGATAGATAGACAGACAGATAGGGAGGCAGCTGATGCAAAAGCACATGCCTTGTTTCCTTGAGAAACAGCAGAAGTTTAGCAATTGCAATAGAATTGTCAGTCATTAGGAAGATTAGAGAAATCCCCAAACCTTAAGATTGCACAGATGTAAGGCATGTCACAGTAGACAATTAGCAAGACAAAGACCAACACATGTTCAAGAAAGAAAAGTAGTTTTTGAAATATAGAGGCAGAAAGATTTTTACCTATCTAACTACCAAGTTCATAAAATGAAATTGTCTTGCAGTGAATAACTATGATTTCAAAATTTCTAAATGTAAGGAGTCCAACAGTAAAAATAATATTAATTCATTTTTGCATGTAGATGGCTACAGTGGGGAAGGGAAATTAAACATCTCTAGGGAAATATAAATTCTTTCCTGTGATTTCAAAAGATGAAGATGCAGGAGCGGTTTGCTCTGTATTCGATACAGCCTGGATAATGAAGTATTGACCCAAAGAGATTGCTTAGAATGAATAATATTCATTCTATTTGAGGGCAATATTCCTCGTCTCACAGAGTCCTTCATGTAGTGAAGAACTATCTAAAAGCAGTTCTTACAGTCAAGAGGGTATATGAGATATGGACTATTAACTAACTTTGGCAATAGTCTGCTTTGGTCTAGCCCTCTATCCACTTTTGTGCATTTTCACTTCATGAGAGGCCCTAGGGATCCTCCAGAGCTGGAATCATTCAGGTAGGCAATGTTCTTCCCATACAAGGTAATTTACTGATTTTAGTATAATAAAAATAAGATTTGAAAAATCACCATAATCTGAGCTAGTTAGCATCAAATTCTTCAGATTGCATAGTATGCATGACTTAGTCATTTAGGAGGCCATGGGATATAGGCTCCTAGGTCACCTTTGTGACCTACGCGTCTTACCATTAAAGTAGCTATTGCCTTTAGGCTGTTAAAATAATTTGGACATTTTTGAGGGTAGATATTTGCCTGTTACTTCAGTCATTAAATCAAAACTTCACTATATATATCTTGATCTGTGTAGCTGATACACACAGCAGGTTGTCTGTGAACCCAGTCGTAAAAAGTTACTCTACCTTTTCTGCTCTTTTTTTTTGTGGTTTTTACTTGCACTTGAATGACTAACAAAAGGTCTGTAACTCTCCTGACAGATCCTCTTTGTTCTGTATTTACTGGTCTTTTGTTTGCTGTCAGTCATTCCTTAACATCTTGGTGGTTTCTGCATCTTATTAACTAAACACTGTAACATAGTATTGAAATCATACTTTGCATTTTGCTTAATGAAATATGATAGTCGGCAGACATAATAAATATAAGTTTCATCTTAGTTTATGTTTAAAAGGATTCTTAGGTTTTGTTTAAAAGGATTTAAAAGGCAGTGTAGTATCTAATAGAGTAAGGGATGAGCTTCTTATCATGCCTAATGGCTTTGATAGGTCTTTGATACAAAATCAAAATGTCTGAATAGAATTTCAGTACCTCATATGATTTGAGGTAAATAGTCATGATTTCCCTAATAGGCTCTTTGAATTTATCTGGAACATCACAACCTACTACATATTCTCTGCTGGTATAAATTGATACAGTCCTTTTTATATTAAGGGAGCTTTTGTGATTTATACCATCCGAGGACTAGCAGTAAATATTGATGCTAGTTCTGATGGTTCACTTAGACAGCTGGTACTTTGTAAGAGAGGTGAAAAGATTTTTCTAGAGACAGAATGCAGAGGGAAGGTTTAAAACCTTCAAGTAAAAACCTTAAGAGTTATCACACGAGGAGAAAAGGGTTCAACTGTATATTTTTGATATATTGTTTCTGTTGCCCTAAATACTAATCCATGTTGAAAAAAGCGTAAGTTCTGGCTCTTTGAAATGTGCAAATTTAATACTTAAGCATACTGGAAAGGTGGTTGCTCAAAGATTGTAAGAAATGTATAGTATGCAGAGAAGACCATATTCCAAGAGTCTACTTTCCCTTAGGGATGCCGAATTAAACAAGATGGCTGGTATACAAGAGGAGTATGTAGGAGGTCAGAATTACAGCCTGTATATACTCATTTGAAAAACTCTCCATCCTCGTTTCAGCATCCTATTAGTCAGCATAGTATCAGTACACCATGAGATGAAAGAGATTTGTTGGGGTGATGGATTAGAAATGTTTCTCATTTTGATTTTCTCACCATGTTCCAGAGGACAATAGCAATAGCTTGTTTCTCAGATGCATTTTTCATTCAAAATTAACATACTTAAATATTATAAATTAGGTAACTGTCTCAAGATCCCTGACAAGTAGAGATCCACTGTGTATTGTCTCAATATACAGTCTATACTAATAGGTAGTACATTTTAGTGCAGATAGAGTTTTGTTTACTGTGTTTTAGAAATTCTTGGATTCCACTCCTACAGTTTCCTAAATATTGGATTTCCAGCCCAACTGGTGATTTGACATCTTAATGCAAAGACACCTAAACACTTTTAAAATCTTTGACTTAAAAAAATGCCCTCTTGGTTACAACTTGTGTCCTTTGAGGAGGACAATCCTATGTTCTTGTCATACAAAAATTGTTTTTCCAGTTGAGTTTTGGTCCTAATGATACATGCCAGTGGTGTTTTGATTTTAAAATTAGTGAGAATAAGCCCAGCCTTCTACACATGGTTTGTGTGGGTCTTTGTTAATTATATTTGTCTTCTTAATAAAGTATCTCTACAAGCGGTTTTGCAGTGTCCTTTGTAGTTTCACATAGCTAAATTGAGATAGATGCTACCAATTGTGGGGGAGCAAATGCTAGCAGGATAAAAATATATATGCCATATGTGAGCCATTAAATGAGGTAGTGAATATTTTCTGTTGCATAAAAAGGAGAAAAAATGTCTTAAGAAACAATTTAGGGTCAAATATTTTAAGCCTTGCTCATCATTACAAAGCAACTGCTGTGGATCCAAGTGCTGATCTCTTTTATATTTTTGTATCCAGAATGTTTCCCATAGGCTCCACAAGGAATCTTATGTAAAATCTTGGTCTCTTTTCCTTAAATTAAGTTTTCATTGTTGTTCATTACATTTACCAGTTAAGTCTTTAAGATTTCTGAGATATTCTTCTGCTTTGCTTACTAAGGCTGCAGAGAGTAATATCTCATCCTTTCCGATAGCTTTTTGTGTCAATATACATCTCATTGTTAATGTCGGTCTCAAAGGTTTTCTTCCTTTAAATCTTTTGCTTTTTCTGTTATAATGTTTTCTTTAGTGGATAGAAAGAATGCTAAGGAATTATTTCCTATGGTAGCCTATGTCAAGATGAAATGTGACTAATGTCAAAAAAAGCTAAAAGTTAGGGGCTAATCCACTCAGAAGTCATTCATGGATCATATTTAAATTGTTTCAGACACTTTTAAAAGGTATATTCCTTCATAAGATCTCTACTGCCTTGCGGGAGTTACAGTTACATGTGTAGCAGACTTTCCTTACCATCTACATTATCATTTAAATTTGCTGAACTAGCTTTTCCTTAAAAATAGAAATAAAAAAAAAAAAGACACAAGGCTGTTTTAATTAACTAAAAAAATTTTTCTAAACTATATTAATCTGTTAATAACAATCTTTTAAAAATCTATTTACTCTTTCTAGAAGACCTTTTAAAGGAGTATTTAAGGATCCTTTAAAGAATCCTTTAAAGGATCCATTAAAGAGGATCACCATTAAATTGCGTACCCTGTAGAACAGAAAGTTGAGTGTTAATGTGGTGAACAATAGAAGACTCTTTGCTTATGACCATATACATATATATATATTTGATATAACTGCTTTGAAGAATCTATTTTGAGAGAAAATGCAATATAGAAAAACCTATATTTTTAAAAATAGTAGATTTTTTTTTTTAATGGAAGCTACCACAAGATCAGCTTAAATAAAAAATTCACAAAAATGTAATGAATTTAAGCCATTCTTGGCTGAAGAGGGGAAAAAAACAGTATGTATTTATATGCAGATGATACTAATGCAAAATGGTAGCCTAGCAACAGTTTCAAGACCAAGATACACCCTGAGATGTCCTTGCACAACTTATATGAAAGTTTGAGTGTGAAGAATGTCCTTATTCAAACTGGTTTGCTACTGACATATAAAGCATCAACTTCAATATATAATTGTAGTGAACTCAAGAAAAAATGGTGGAATTGAATGAATAAACGCAGATGTCTATATTGTAGGTACATAAGCTAATCATCACTATTCTGTTTATAGATAGTAGGCCAAAAGAGATATAAAATGTCACCAGAAAATGTGAAATAATAAGAATTATCATTTACTGCAATTAGGGGTAACCAGTTTGGGTAGAGATGACTGAGTGCTTCAGTTGCCTTTCTACAGCCTAATCAGACAGAGAGAGGCTTCCTCTCCTCCTACAGCCTTTGCAAATCTACCTTACAAAAGCCTATTCAAATGAAAAATTTTGTGAAGAGGGGGATTTAGCTCTTAGTGAGTATCCTCTGCATCATAAAGATACAGGAATTTGTTAGGTTTGATCTGATCAAAAAGAAAATGTCACTGCTGATTCTGCAGTCATATCTGGCCAGACGGATGTATGTTGGCATCTGGTATCTAAAGTACGTGTTTTGAGGAATATCTCCAGAGTTCCCATTTTAGATAATGAAGAAAAGAAAATACTTTGTTTATATTTTATGTGTTGCTCTGAATTTTTCCTAGGACTTTAAATTTTTCTGAGTGTGTCTGCAAAGACAAGCATTGAAGTTGAGCGCTTGAAAGACAAATAAATGGAACAAAATGCTTGTGCAATAACAGTTCTGTGCATTTGATTTGGAAAGGAGAGACAAGTGACTATTTTCTGTTTGGGGATTATTGAATAGCTAACTTTCTAACTATTCTAACATTTACAGCTGTTTGAAACCATGCAGCTGGCCTTTTTGTTGCTTTTGAACTGTATTGTCAAATATAAGCTAAAGACTTTGCAGTTCTTCATTTGTTTTAATCTTCAGTCCCAAATAGTGTCAGCAGTTGTTCTGATATTCAGATTATCATGACATTCAGGGCCTTACAACAAGCTCATTGGATAAAATATTTTTTGGAGACTCCTCTTTTATGACAGTTTCCAGCCTTTGTTCCTACAGTCCCATAATCACAGGTTGGAAAGAGCCTTTGGAGGTCATCTGGTCAGCCCTCATGCTTACAGCAAGGCTAACTTTAAACTAGGAAGCTCAAGACAGCAATGAGATTACTGCTTTACCTTATCTTTTTAAAGCTCAGCAAGTGCAATTCTCTCAGCCTCTCTCACACACATCATGTGGTCCAACCCCCAGTTATCTTGGTGGCCCACCCCTAGACTCACCCCAGTAATTGCCCGCTAGCTAGTTAAAAGAAGTGAAACATTCTTTGCCAATAATTTCATGATTGTGCAACCTCATACGTTCTTGACACCCCAGCGGCATTTGGGAGCAAAAATGTTATCACTCAATGTAACTATTTAACTAACAAATGTATAATGTTACATAAATTCTAAGGATCAAGAGATTAAAGTAAAAGTAAGAAGAAATTAAGCAGAAGATTAACTCACTGTTTTCGCTGTTTCCTAGATGTAAGCTAGTTGGGGCAGAGAGCCTTCCTTTTTTAGAATAGAATTCAATTTCAGTGTAATGAGCCTTCTTTCCCTTGTTGGAAATTTCAGTGCTTCTGTCAGATGATAAGCAGAGTGAACAAGCTATGAAGACGCTGGTTCAGGTGAGAGTCCTGCCTACTACTCTGAACAAAAACATGTTTCTTCACGCTTTCTTCTTCGTGATCTCATGCGTTTCTTGTGTTTTTTCACTTGGACCGCAACTCTTTGGAGTCAGTTTTGTGCTGTTTCAGCAGCATGTAGCATAATAAAGCTGTGCTTGTGTAATACCTGTACTGATACTGTGAAACTGCTTTTCCTCCTCTTCCTCTCTTGTTGAGGAGGTAAAATAAGTAATGCCTCTGCAATGTGTCCCCTCAGCCACTGTGTCTCCTGAGGCTCTCTAGCTTCCATGCCACGCATTCCAGGGGCCTTGACGCACTCCCTAGCCCTACCATACGATTCGTAAGAGTCTGAAATTCCTGCAGTCGACAATTACTGATCACTCTACTCAAAATATGCTGTGTTCAGCTGAAGTACCCCACTCAGAGTTTATTAAGACTTGGCTCTGCTATCATCTGTTTCCCAGACAGCAACTCTGAGAGCTACAACATAGGAGGAAAAATACAAAAGCACAATTGACATTGATTTCCTTGTGTGTGTGATCTTACTCCAAAGACCAGTAACATAACAACAGTTTTGGATTTGTTTTGGGGGTTTGGGGGGGGGGGGTGTCTTTTTTTTTTTCTCTCTCTATTTGTATACCACTCTTCATCTTTTTTAAGGTGAAGGTTTAAGTTGTATGCTTCCTTCAAGACATTTTCTTTATATTCAAAATAGAACATGAGTTCACAACACCTTGTTCACAGTACTCACTTCCAAATGTATTGTGCTTATGATAGTTAAACCCTGATGTAGCATCTGGTTTTAATGGAGTTTCTGCTTTTACTTGCTAATGCTGTTGGTCTGACCAGGTCATCATGTATGACTTCATCTGATATCAAACCATACAGTTAAATTGGTTTATTTTACATCTGAAGCTTACCATTTCCATCTCATTGTTTCCAGCACTCTTGTACAACTTTCTTCAGAGCCAGTATAGTGAGTCCATCTTTAGAGATGATATTGTTTCAGTTCTCCACTCCAGTTTCCTTCTTATGTTAATATACATTGTCTAGGTGTTAGCCTCTTCTGACCTTTTCAGTGGAGCAGAGCTATCAAGCTATAAAGGAGCGTTAAAATAGTTATAAAACATGATGATAGTGAAATCTCAGCAAAATTTTTAGGTATCCCACTCCCCGGATACTTCTATACTCAAGGTAGGTATGAACAGTCCGAAATGATAAAAAAACACATATGGTAGTTCAATGTTTATTCTTCTGAAGGATTTATAGGGCATGCATCTCAGCTCAGAATTTAAAGCTGCAAAACCTGTCAAAGCCTTTTTTTTCTGAGAGCAGAAAGCAGAGATCAAATCTTTGATAAGGTATGATTGTCTTCTTATGCCTAGTGTTTAAAGCACCTACTGAAGCCGAGGCTGAAATCCTTTACTGCAAGGCAAAATGTACCCAGGTCTGTTCTTTATACCACCTAACTCCACTAACAACCCAAAGCAGCTTTTACAGTGAAGGAAAAAAAAAAAAGAGAGAGAGAGAGGGAGAGAGAGAAGCTCAGTTTATTTAAACTTCAATGCAAGAATTAGGTAGGAAATGAAATATATAAAAAAGCTGTTAGGAGACTGTGTTACCTGTAGGTATAAAAAGTGATTCTGGAATCTGTTTATGAGAAAATCAAATTTAAAAAAAAAAAACAGAACACACAAATGCTTTATCAAATCATACTCAAATGAAGTCTGCTCTGGTACAGAATTTTAGTCTTTTTCCTTGGACATTAAGTTTGGGTCTTTTCAGAAGAAAATAATTTTACAGGCGCTCAAGATAATAATCATATTCTTTCCATCAACCCAAAGTCTCCTACCAGAGCCACTCCCACTCTACCAAGCTTTTATGAGGACCAGGTGATCTTCAAGCTATTATTTGATCCCTGGTCTCACATGCACAACTGGGAGGTAGTTGATTAGTTGCAGATGGAGCCGGTCTAAGTTTTAAGAACTTTAAGAACTACTACCGTTTATAGTACCTAATCCCAGATTTCAGCTAAGTGCCAGAACTACTATCATTTCTTTGATCTCCAAATACATATGTATTCAGAAATTGTTAATTTAGTAGTTTCTAACTATCTAATAAACCTTTCCTGAACTTTGGTAATGACAAAAAAAGCCATATAGCTTTCAGATAGCTTAATTCTGCCATGGAAACAGGAACCAAAGAGATAAAAAATATAACAGATACTAGAATATGACTAATACTGATTTTGAGCAATTATTGTTGTAAACTAAGAGTAAGAAGTGACCATATAATTCTCATATCGAAGTTTAGCACAAATAAGAAAAATAGATATTGTCTTACTATTATGAATGAATCGCTTCTAAAGAAAAGTGAACTTACTAGAATTTTCAGGTACCACTATTTTCTGTCTGACTCCAGAGAGAAAGAATATATTAAGACTACTTTGGACCTTCATATTGAACATTTGACAAGTGACATCTGTTTATTTTGAAGAAACACATGAGCAATAAAATTGATGAAACTTGAACACTTTATTCCTTCAAAGTATTTTCTGGACATTAATTTTGTCATTGCAGCCAGAAATTATGCTGTTTTCTTCAAGCTAACAATGATATTTAAAGGATTATCTTATCTTTTTGATCCCTGGGAAACTAGAACACAAAGACTTGTGAACAAGAGTTAACTGAAAAATTCAAGCAGACATTTCAGGGTTCTGCATAATTTATTGATACTTAGAAAGGAAGAGATAAATACACAGGTGGCTAATTTTTAATGTGATTCTCTCAATGATTTACTAAGAACATCTGCCACTTGGTTTATATATGTTCTGTTCAGTACTCAGATACTCATAAAGAGGTTGTCCTGAAGGAATGAGAGAACTACTTCAGAGCAGGCATGAAGGTATATAGTGCACCCCACATACCAGTGTTGACAGAGAGATTAAGTTTCTCTCAAGGATTGTCATGTATAAATGGACTTTCTTTTGTTCTTTTAGTCTTGCTACAGTTTAGTCAAATGGTGAAAAATGTAGACAAAGGTTTTGGTGGAGATTTTCGGCAGATATGACTTATATAGCTCTCCATGAACACATTGATGAAAAGTCTTTTATAAGATAGTACAATTTTCTTTAAGAATCTGTTACAATTTCAGCAAGGTGTCTTGAGTATGAGGTTTACTTTGAGAGTATATGTGGTTTCACTTACATTAGCTGAATTTAAACAGAACTCATGAATGAACTTAGCATACACTGGAAGTAAGATAAGATTGCAGTGATAAGCATTCATATCTGAGGAGAGCTTTTTTTTTTAAAAAAAAAACAAACATGAATATTAATTTGCATATGATAGAGCAGTACTGACCCTTCTGTATATTCACCTGTCACTGAAGTAGGTCGTCATCCTGAAGCATGTGCTCTTGCAGATTATAGCTGTCAGATGCTGGTATCTCCTAAGAAGTGAGGCTATTAAAGCTAACCCTAGAGGAAGATGTGCACTGAAATACAGTTGCTTTACGGAGGAACCTCATGGGTGAGAGCCCTGTCCTCTAAGACAGCAGTGCTCCAGAAAAGCACTTAAATACTGTGTAACTTAAAACAAACAGTGCAGTTTCCCTGGCTTCACCGGGAGCTCTCTCATGCCTGAAAGGAGAGCCATGTTTCACTGCTAGGTTGTCCTGGGGCAAGAATACCTGAGTGTAAGTTCTGAATCAAATGTAGCTTTTTGTAAAATACAGTTAAGCTAACCCTTTCCATTTATAGTCAGTCCTCTTTGGATCATTATTTGATCCAAAGCATTGAGCACAATTATTTAATTAATTCAGACAACATTTTTGTGCAACTAGTAAGTAGTAGTATTGTTCTAATAATATTCCCGTGTTTAAGGGCTCAAAAGGATACATTACAGAAGGATAATGCACTTACACTTCAAACAACTCAGAGATCCCAAATTCCTGTCTTGGGTTCATTACTGCTTATTGGCTTCCATATTCTTTTGAGCAAAAGAATTTATCTCGTCTTTGCTTGGCCTGTGTGCAAAAGCAATATATTTGTCCCATTGTACCTAATGTACCAATGTACCAGTATTCTTAATTAAAACTGTGCACTAAACAAAGTAAAGTGGTTTTTCTGATGGTGTATAAGGCAGAACTGAATTTATGTCACTCTTCTGTTCATTTTGCCAAGCTAACATGAGCTAAAAGAGGCACAGATTTATTTTTAACATTGTATCAAGTGGATATGACTTGTTACAGATTGGGAATCTGAAATCTCTGAAATTGAACATGAACAATTTAAACAAATCCCAGGTTGAAGACCAGTGAGATGTTCTTTTGTGTGTTGCTTTAAAAGACTGAGGTCCTAAATACCTAGAAAATAGCAGGGAAAGCAAGTAAATAATCAAATTAATCTGTCCTCACACAAGATTCTTCTTCCCTCTCTCTTTAGAAAATCTTTCCCAAACCTCCCAAACAATTGAAAGGAACTGTGAAGGTGGAAGGTAAGAAAAAATCACAAATGGAAGGTGTATATCTTTAGTACATCCTTTGTCCATTGAAGGTAGTATAAGTCTACAGCAAAATCTTTTACAACTAATCAGAGAAGAAAGGATGATATAAATTGGACACAGTGATTGTCCCTGTACTCTGTGAGATTCTGCTTATGCTAATGTATTTTCACCTATTTGGCATCCATCTCTTTTTCTGACAATATTTAAAGTCATCCCGAATAAACAAATAAATAAATAAATAAAGGGATCTCTGGTATTATACTCAGGAACGTGGAATAAAGGGAAAAATACGATGTCCATATACAGACCAATGCTGAGTAAAGACTCATACTACTTTGTATAAATGTACTAAAGTAAAAAAACAAAACAAAACAAAACAAAAAAACACCTCTGTATGAGGCCCTGAATAGGTATTTTTTGCTTGCAGCAGGTGCAAAATTGTAAAATGTTCTTTAACATTCTTGCTAAGGAAGTCTTTGATAAAGCAAGCCTCTCCATCTCTCAAGCTGAAGTTAAATAAATAAAAAGCTATTTGATGGTAGCTCTTAATGCATGTTGACATAGTAGGTAATGGTTAATTCAACATTAAGAAGCTAATAAAAATCCATGAAAGGATGATGCATGATCTGGAAAACACACCTTTGACTTCCTACTATAAGACTTTGTACCATAAAATCTTGAGAAATTTTTATCTGCTAATAAATTTAAAAAAAAAATTAATGAGCTTGCTTTGTGTTTTACACTTTGTCATTTATCTATATTCTCTATGTAGGCTTTGAGTCATCAAAGCACTTAATCAAAGCCCTAATTTTAAGCATAACGGTCTTAAGTAGATGATTCAAGGTAAGCCAGCTTGACATAGTTTTTGTTAAACTGGAAACAGACTACCATGTAGCATGAGGTGATATATAAGGATCCCTCAACTAAAGCATATCTTAAAGCATGAGACATCTATAACTTTCCTTAGTGGTGCTGAGCAGCTCTCCAACATAGTCTTTGCACCATAAACTATATTAAATATCATCTTGCTCCAGCTGCATCGCCTGGCAAAAGTACCAACATATGGGGAGACGACTGATACTTTTGGCTTCAGCCCAGGTCTTCCTTGCACCCCTCAGTATTTCACCTAAGTGATCTCTGCCAATACAATCACTGGGGTGAGCCAGCTCCCCATACTTTCTTTTCGGGTTGCCTGCTCCGCAGTATGTCAACATGTTGGGACTGGCATAAGACAGGTGCCCAAGGTCCCAATAGCCATGAAGCTGCAGCAGCACGAAGCACTGAAAGAACTGTGTGGCTAAACAAACACTGCAGGTCTAAGGGGACAATATTCCATGTCTTAGGGGCATGCTGAAGTCAATTAGAGGTAGTTTAGTTTTATGTGTGTTTCAATACACATCTAAGCCACAAAACAGACATACCCTAATTATACAGTATTGCAAAGGATTAGGGAACAAACTACTCCCTAGAAGACGACAAACATGAGCTGCAATAGTGAAATCATAGCTTAAATAAAACCAATCTGTTGTGGGCCCAACCCAGCATCCTTTCTGTACAAATAACTTGTGCCAAAGTCAGTGGGAGAGCTTGCATTTACAAATATGGAAAGATCGTGTCAGTTCCTTCCAATTATACTCATTACTCTTTACAAATATGTAAGGAGCAATAAAAGAAGACAGTGTTTAAAACCTAGTGTTACTTTTACCCACATAGGAATACCCATATAGGAAATGTGAATGTTGTATATTTATTCAAATAATAAAGTTCATTTTCTCTTTATGAACTCATTGAATCACTTGGTAAACTTTCATTTTTTTTTTTTTTATTTTGATTCTTGTTTTTTACCTAACAATCTGCAGGTCCTCTGTTTAAAAAAAGAAAGAAAAAAGAAAAAAGGCATTTTTTTTTCCATCACAAACACCCTGAAATTTTCTACATCTATCTAGACCCAAATCCAGACAGTGACATGCATGACTCCTTCAGAGTACCAGGATACGGACCCTGCACAAACTATCACAGCTTTAAGATGGAAGCATAACATGTGGGGTAACTCCATTTCTCCAGGTTTTGAGTCTCCCCCTTATTTCCCAGTCTTTGAAGACTAGTGGCTTCTGCTCCCTCATACTTTCAGCGGTCCTGGTTTCAAACTACTCTTGTCCTACAAACACCCTGAAATCCTCTTAGCAGACAAGTCTTTACCAATACCTGATGAGAAAGACACTATCGCTGTGTTGCACACATCTGGTGAGGTTTGTCTTTACTCTTCTTTGGGGAGAGCAACATTTTAAATCATCACAGTCTGTTCACATCAACGTGACTGATCAAAAGCAGTTAATAGCTGGAAATACGCTTAAGTATACCTACACAGCTGTAGGCCACAGTTCTTGGTCTCTCTTTCACGCGTGTTGCTGTAGTAGTAGGCACGCAAGGAAGGAGGCTGCCTCCTACTCACCTGTGCTATGGAGGCACAGCTGACGGTGGAAGCCCTGTATAAAAGCTGACCTCTGGCACTGGAAAAGATGTTCATGTCTTTGGGCAGCCAGTGCTTCCTAAATGGACATTCTCCTCCTTTCAAAGACAATGCTGGAGAAGCCCTCCTGATAGGCAGATCTATCCCATGGTTCAGAGCACATGAAGATAAATGTTTACATGTAGGGTCTGGGGTTTTTTTTAAGAGCCTCCATCTGATTAGAGGTCTAATCTGAAAACTAGTGAGTAGAAAACTGGAGTTGATTCTGGCATAATCTTAGTTTACTTTATGTTACAAATAAATTGTGAATAAATAAATTGTGTATCACCGTAAAAACATGGGAGATCACTCAGAACTACTACCTCACTCTGCCGTAATATTTTAACACATACCACTTGCTTTACAATCATTACTTAACAGTTTTTGTTTCAGGAAAGTTCCTGAAATTGTTTCCGTGACAAAATTAGAGACATTGTTCAAGTTTGCACATGTCTGTTTGAGCAGTTACAGCTACAAGAGTAGTTTCAAAAAAACTGTAGGATTTCCTCTTTACAAAAGAGAAAAACAAAACTCTGGAGCATAGATTTGATTAAATTATATCATATATCACTTTAAAAATGTAATTAATCCTTACTTTTTTCACTATATAAACAAAATCTACTAAGTACTTCAAAGCTTTAAAAAGTTTTCTAAAAGGAGAATATTCTCTTATAAAATATGATAAACATATAGTTCACTCTGGTGAACTTAGCTCACATAGTTGCTGGAATAAACTACTTCAGTTCTAATGTTTTATTTTCAGAAGAGCCGATAAGAGTGGATGTCATCACTTTCATGCTTTCACTTGTGCTATATCCCAGGTTTACAGCTTGAGCTCTTATTTTCTGAGAAATCTTAATAAAACATTTTGTCTTGAATACTGCTTTAAGTGTTTTGATACTGTATTATGCTAAAAATAATAACACCAGTATAGGTGTCAATAGCACGTAGTGAGAACCTATTATGTGACACCTTAAATATGGAATTTTCTTTATCCATTTTATTGTGAATCTTTTCTTCAATTAGTTTCTGCTTTCAGTCATACTTGAACTGTTACTATAAGAATAAAAAAAACTCCTTACACACAGGCTATACGTAATTCTTTGCCAATGCAGAATTACTGTGCTGTGTTTTTGTGTAGTTTGTTGTTTGCTCTGGCAGTTATTCCCTTTTTGACGTCTCTCTGTTGCTTGTTGAACATATCTTCTTTTTGAAAACTACGATAACTTAGCTACACAGTGAAATAATGCTCTGGCTCTGAAACTTAGAAGAGAAAAGAAAACCTATATTAATTCCAACTTCCTTCCCAAATGGTGGTTACAGTTCGATATATATGTGTTCAGATCTTTGCTTTTGGGCTGAGCTGAAGATTCTCTTTCTTCTGTTTTTTGCACATCTGATGTTAATCAGATATTGATTGTTGATGTTGATACTTATATTGATGTTAATATACGCATTTTAAAATATATAAATTCAAATATCACCCAAGAAATGTGTAACACTTGCTCCTCTTGATCAAGGATACTTCATTGCTTTAAAAAGCTATATTCGAATATGTTTTTGCAGAGCTCTGTAAGATCTAGTACCTGTGATTTAGAAATGGATTATCAGTACTTGTTCCTATCATTTCTTTCCTTTTCTTTTCTTTCCTTTTTTTTTTTGTTAGCTCACAACTGAAACTTCAAATTTGGAGATGATATATTCCTATGTAATGAACCAAAGTCAGGAAAACCAGAATGATGGTTCCCACAGCAACCGTCATGAGCTTCAGCCTCAAACACATATTTAGTACTTTACTGGATGGAATGTAAACTTTATATAGTAGCACAATGTAAAAGTTGGGTATGACTGAGAATTTCCTGTCTTTTCGGTTCAATATTTTCAATCATAGTGTTGGATCAACTTAGGTTTTTTTGGAATTTATTTTCTAATAACTTTCAAGATATTAAATCTGATTTTTTTCAAGAAGTTTTTTTCAAATTCATGCTAAAATGCATAGAAAAATGTTTATGTTTTCAGGGCTGTAGAGGCTGGGGTCACTCCTGTGTTAAATGGCTTCAGCATTGTAAACTTTGAGAATTTCAGTCTGGCTGAAAGAGTATATTAAATCAGGAAATCATCCCATCTTAAACTCCTTATTTTCAGGCATGAATAGATTAAGACCTGCTTGCACTCTCTTCACTAGCGACGCTTTCTAATTGATTTTCAAGTATGTGAATGGAGATTTTGATCTTTAATGTATAAGCACAGGCTCTAGCAAGAAGATTACAGCTTTTTCATTTCCTGAAGAATGTCAGGACATTCTTTGGACACGAAAAAACAAAAATCTTGAAAATTTTTGGACAGAGAAAGCTGTTGGACTCTCTCTAGGCTATGTGTCAAGGTTATCACTTTTTTGGCTGTTCCTAGCCTTTGAGTGAGCTGCTATCAACCAGCATAAGTTTCAGTGAGACGTTGCAGATAAGTGGATATTTGTTTTGCCTCTGTGTTGAGCTAAATGCGATTCAACTAAAACCTAAGAAATGAGACCATAGTTCTCGCCCAACTAGGACTCAAAAATAATTTGGTAAGAAATCACGGAACCATCTAATGTCTATAATTGGAGATTTTCTTACTTGTCTACTGAAAGTATCATAAAACATCTTGTCAGTGTGTTATCATCTTCAGGTGTAACTTTGCATTTTTTATTTAAGTCTTAGGGATTTAATAAAAATAAAAAATCAGAGTTGTTCAATTTTTGTGTAGGAATCAGTGCTGAAGAAGACAAAGAATACACTCTAGGACATAAGCTAAGTAAAATATCAAATTATTTGTAACAGTTTGAAAAGAATGGTCAATAGATAACACATTTTCATATTACAGAAAAAAAGGAAATGAAAAATTAATGCATTTATTCCTCTCTCGTGTTTTGCATTTTGAGACAACTTTGCTCCTCACAAGTCTTCATGGATCACAGGTAACACAAGGCACCTTTGAATTTCTCATGGTAGGGACACTAACTCCTAAGCTTCTCTTCAAAATTTCCATTCAAATATTGCAACATACTAAGCTTTGTATTCTTTTATGACAACTTTGCAAGATACAGTTAACTTGTAGTGATAGCAGATGTGTCTTATTATTATTCCTGAGAGGATTTCCAAGGGATTCCTCTAATTATATAGTGTGAGTGGAGTGGGTAGAGTGTGGGAAGTTAAAATAAAATGGGGTATATGATTCTGAATGTGGATATCTGCTAGAAAAAATACTGTACTAGTGAGTCATTGCTTCAAGCTGTGAGAATTTAGGAATACTTTATTATTTTAAAATGTTAAAGGCTGCTGAATCCATTAGTCCAACGAATGTGAGGCTGCTGTGGCTCCACCTCCCAGGTCCAACCAGTGGCGAGGCTGAGCACGTATTCCAGATGTACACACACATACGCATGTGCGCTCACACACGCAAGCACGCACACATGCGCACACACACACAAACACACACACATACATACACAGCCATTCACACAGTGCCTTATCAGCACATGCATAAACGCACACAGCACCCACACAAACACGAACAGAGAGGGTAGCCCAGTCCTGTTCCTCCTGTGGCTGATCAGGATGTCCAAAGTCTGCTACATTAATATATATGTATGTATACACGAAATAGGAAGCATTCCAGTAGCTGGCCTCAAACACTCAGTCTACCCAGCAGTTAGCCCTCCGATATCCCAGTCCCTCAAGTGCTGGTACCTGGATATACGAGCCCCAGAGCTTAGCAGTTCCACTCCAGTTGATGGTACTTAGATCCCTTTTATTCCTTTTTCCCTCTGTTTTCATATGCTTGTTCCTCCTGTGTCCCTCCTGATCCCTCTCCTTCCTCTGAATCATACTGGACTGTTGTGTTTATGGTGATTAGCCTTTAATCATGTAATCTAACATGCATTTTAAAAGCTTCTCCCCACCCCAGTATCATAATTAATCAAATTCACAAAATGGTGATTGCCCTTCATGGTCAGCAGAATGTGACCTGCTCATTTTGTTACAGACATTTCAGCGGCTTGCTCTGCAGGGGCGTGTGACCTGTTCCAGTCATATGTGACCATACGGTTCCAACCATAGCCTCTATAGCTAGTACTACATTGTTCCAGTCTAATCTATTCTTTTCTTTCCTGTACTCTGTTTATGCATAGAACTTCAGTAGGGTTGATTTTATCTCACTTGTGTACAGCTATGCTGCAATAGCTTTCTGTTAAAGGCAAACAGAAAAATCGTTCTTTCATCTTGAGGTAAGAGTTAATGAGAATAATTATATCTTGTAGGATTTTGCAACTTTATCCTGTGATAGACCCTAATGGTCTAAGGAGACAATCCTTACTTTTGTGCTTGAGAAACGGAAGTTTTGTCACCATATTAGTCATCTGCCATTACGCGATCTTTTGTATTAATTTGACTGACAATATTGTCTTAAAAATATTGACTGTGCCCAGGAACATTATTTGATGGTTTATTAGGAAGCCAAAGCAGAAAGTGAATAACATACTTAACATATTCTTGATAGCGTCTTACTCACAAGATACGCTCCAACATTTAAGACTACTTTGAGCTTTACAAGGGCTGAAGATTTCATGTTCTTCTAATCTTCTGCTCTTATACTTTCACATGATAACGTCTATTTCTGACCATCTAACATGATTATATCATGCTGGGGCAGTCAGCTATAATGCTTTTGTTAGGGGATCCACATCCATAGAGAGGGAGATTTATTCTATGCTGATTGTAGTTCAGTGGGTTAGTATCATAATATAAATATAGTTTTGATCTTTTGCATTCTTGGTATATGCAGCTTTTTAAAAAAAGAAAAGGATTATCCTATTTTTGGAACTTGAATTTTAGGGAAAAAAATGGTTTAGACTCATTTTTAAGTTTAAGATTCAGTTTTATAAGATGTTACAAAGCAAGTATGATTATAATATAAAGCAGAGCGATTGATTCTTCCTTTGATATTATTTTTTGTAAGAACAAAGGTTAAAATTTAATCTCTAGAGCTGTCTTTGGTTTTGGGGCTTTTTTTTTTTCTATTTGTTTTTTTCTCATATGAAAACAACATTTCCTTGGAAAGATATTTCATGAAACCATACTGTTCTTAATAAAATTTGAAAGGGAAAATTTTAATTGAACAAATAACATGGAAACATCCCTCAAGCCTGAAATTTCATTGGCCTGTGATGTGGGTAGAACAGTAGAGACATCAGCAGTCCGCTAGCATTGGCTCTCTAGCTGTCTCTGCTCTTCAATGTTATTTGCATTTTAACCCCCCACTGCACAGTTATTAAGCAATAACATTAACTTCTAATCTACATCATTCTAATTAATACGGACTGCAGTATTAACATTTTCATTATACAGTGATGTTTAGCTGCATAGAAATAGTACATCAGTATATGTTAAATATTTTATGAAGAATTTGTGCTTTGGGAACTTATTTTATTTTTAACTGTATAACATTCAATCTATGTATTACATTCTACCATCCATGTGTTTCATTTAAAATGTGTATGATTTCACTACATTTTGTGCCAAAACATGAATTATAACCCAAGCAGCACCTCATAAATCCATGAACCAGAAAATGTTACAGAACCCAGACGCTTTCTGGGGAATGCACAGGAACTTCATTACCTAAATTCCTTTTTGTCCTTAAAAACTTTTAAGAAGAGGAGTCAGTGGACCAGGTTTTCAGTTGTAATGGCATCTCTTTCTGTTGCACTGAGCAGGCCAAAGGGACAAAATCTGGTAAGTACTGCTAAACTGAGAATTCCCCTATCAAGGGAATTCTGTATTGATGTAATGGCTGCAGAGTGCTCTAATAAAGGTCTGCAACAAAGGCACATGAAAAGCTGAGAAAAAAGTAAGACCTACAACCTGTTGGTCTAAAATGTGAGCTGGTGAATATCGGTAAATAATTTCTGAGAAGGGTGAGTGGGTAGGTAATTAAGAATATAGAGCAAGTAAAACTGTCCTGAAAGCATAAGAGGAATCAAGAATTTCTGCAGTGTCATGGAAAATAAGGTTCCTGAAGCAGAGAAAAGCATCAAAATAAGAGTAAAGCAACTATCTATTTAAAGGATCTGGAAAGCTACACAAAACTTAGAAGAGCAAGTGTACAGAAAAGAAAAGGAATTAACTGCAGGAATTAAAATATACTCAGATACAGTATCAGAGAATAAGATAATAGCTAAGAAATAAATAAGCTTGGAAAGATAGATAGAATTTGAGTCTGCATCATTTTCAAGTATGCAACAAAGAATAGATGGATTTTGAATGAATGAAGACACTTCTTATGAGCTTAAAATACTCTTCAAATTTGAGAATACCGATATGAATTTTTATCCTAGTGGTACAGAGATGCCACTGCCCCCAACTAACACTGAGCGTTGTCAAAATCTTGAATCTAATGCTCTGAAATTTGTAAAAATTTGAAAAAAAAGTGAATGTGATTTTTTCAGTGCAGGTTTAGTGTGAAATTTGTTCAGTTAGGAAAAATATTTACTGTTCTATTATTGCTTATTTTCCTTAATCTTTCCCTTGGAGAGCTGGCAGGAACAGCATCCCTAATTATCTTTGTTGGCCAAACGGTTGAAGGAGACATGCTTGCCCAGGCTTAGCTAGAGAGTTGCAGAGAGGTGTGTAGAAAAACAGGAAAAATTAAATATGCTGTTAGTCAAAGAGTTCCAGCAAAAGTTGTGAAAATTAAATCAGTAGCCAAAATTATGCAAAGTTTAAGGAAAAAATGATTGGGATCCACACTGTAGTGAGATTAGTTAGGAAATTTTCTTTCCAATTTAGCTGTAGGAAAGAACAGAGTTTTGGAGAGGAAAAGTTTTTAATATTTCTCTGTGTGCTCTTCCATTCTCAGCGATGAAGAATTCTTATATAGGAAATTATCCATCAAATATATACTTTAAATAAAACTATTAACAATTGCTATAGCATATCTCATAGCCAAAATTAACTTCATGTATTTCCTATTAAAAGGAGATAACCCAGACCAAAGCTGGGAAAACGTGGATATGAGAACGATGATTACAGGGGAGTATTTTGATTGAATTAGAAATTAAACTTAGGAAGAAAAGTTTTCAACTACAGAATTTCTATTTTCAGGAGAAGTATAAGCCGATAGTACTTTGGCTATCTTGGTAGCACTAACTTTGAACAAGATTTAAACTCAGACATGTATTAAAGGTTAATGGATAAGTGCCTATCACAAATCAGAATAATTGACCTTATATGTGCTTCCTGTTCATGGCAAAGCTGAGGCAAAGTGTCTTACAAATATTTTAGTTAAAATGCCTCACTTGATATTTGCAACGAGATTTGCAGTCTTTTTCACCAATGCTGTATTTGAGCCCCTACAACTGTAAAATAGTGCAACATGGGACTCATCTCCTCTAAGGTTAGCTATTTCATCGGGGTTAGTCATTGAGCCATGTGCTAAATGATGATTCCAAGGCCAGTTCACCCCTTTTTGAAACAGGTGTCTCAAACAGGTGAGAGGAGCCACAGTCTGGTGGCACCTTATCTCTCTCCTCTGAGTTCAGGGAGGAGCCCAGCCAATGATGGTGGAAGTTTAGCAAGATTTATCTTACTCTTTAGCATTTATTGAATTATTATGCTTAACATGAGGTTCTGGGAAAAATGAAATGATAACTTGCGGTTTCTGCACTCTGTTGGGAGGAAAAGATAGCTCTCCATCAGAGCTATCAGCGGTGGACAGGTCAGATTACTGGATTCAAAGTGAAGCACCATCTGAAAAAGCACAGCAACTGCTTTGTACATGCAGGGAAATCAGATAGCCTTTCTTTTCTATCTACAACTTTCTAGACTTCCCACTAAGCACTATCATCCAGCAAGAACCAATAAATACAAATAAATTCGTTATAAACGGAGCGATTAAGATGATGGTCACTTCTGCATTGTGTGTTTACTGATCATTGCATACATTGCATTGTACATTTACTGATCACACAAATATATGTTAAGATACCATTATTAAAACAGTAATACTCTGGAAATTAAGGAAATATCGAGGTTAAATTTACTTATGTAAAGATAAATTAAACATCTTGTACACATAGATGAGATACATCCTTTGGAAAAAGCAAAATTAGGCATATATTTAAAAACCACATATTTCAAATGAAAAAGGATGTTCCTTATTTCCTAATTGTGAGAATTCATAATTTACAGGGATTTTGGGATGTCTAATATCAACATTTCAAAAAAAATCAGACTGATCAAAATAACAATTTGATTATATTACCTCTGTCTTGTCCACTAACAAATCTGAACTGTTGATTTTTGTTGTTCAGACCTGTCTACCACCACAGGTACCTATTAACTGACAGTAATAGCAGCTTGTTCCTCCAGTAAAATAAATGACTACTTGTATATTCTGCCACTGAGTTTCACAGCAGAAAATCGTGAGACTCACAAATAATGAGACCAAACCCTGCTACTTGATCCCTGTCAAACTTTCTTGTCTCCTTCAAGGTCCAAGTGGCACGGTGTCCCAATTTTTCATTTCAAACGACACCCCTCGCACACCCAAGCCCCGTTTCTCCTCTGCAGAGTCACAGTTTTTGTGTCCCTTCACAACCCCATTTTCGCCGACTCTTTGCTCAGATATACTTGCCTCTTTCTATTTCATTCAGATTTCTCCTGTATTTAAATGTGACGGCTTAATTGCCTCAGCCACCTATGTGTCAGCTGCAATGCTGGAGCAACAGGCTCCTCATTTGCCTTTCACGTGGCCAGCTTCGTGGTGGCCAGGAGCAGCCACTGAAAGGGGAGTCTGATTTTACCTCTGCTTTTTAGGCTCAGTCATTCTGTGGGGATGGCGCATGTGCTGTTCGGTCAGGCACCAGGTACAGTGTGCTCAGTCAGATGGCTTTTTGTTCTACAACTTCAACAGAGCTTTACTGATCATATGCTGGGTGCTTTCTTTAAAGGCACTTTATAGCATAGCCATAATCATGTGAGTACTCATTTGAGACAAAGTTCATCCTTTTGCAGATTTTTGCTTCCTTTTTAAATGCTTGAGACAAGAGCTTCTCCGAAGAGAGGGCATGATGAGAAGTTAACATAGTCACACAATGCTTTTTTTAGACTTATTTTCAGAAATGTATTTTCTGCCCTCAGTAAGTTGTAAGCTTTCTGTTTGTTTCAGTAATTTGGACATTTTGGTGAGACTGAAACCTCCAGAGAAAATGTACAGCCTAAGTCAGCCACTTGACTTGTGGAAGATCACCCTAAAATATTAATTTAGTCAAAACTGTAAACACCTGAACGCAGGGTTTTAGGATGGAAATTGTTGGGTGCCCTTAACGATAAGCACTGCTACACCTCTCCTGAATGTGAAAGCATGGGCAGTGGGTTTATACTTTGGAAGTATGCTTCCAGAAGTAGCTGTTAAACAAATTTAGTGATCCAGCCTACCTCTGCTTTGTTCAGTGGTGAAGTTACTCAGACAGTTTTCCAGCATGCATGTTTCCCTTTTACCTGACTTCCAAAAACATGCTATTCTTGCAGCCAGGACGCTCTGGCCACACGCAGGCTCAGATTTACTGCTGTGAGATTTTGATGCCAGAGCCAGGAATGTATTTTTCCACCAAGAATAGCATAAGGTATGTGGCAGGCTTCCTGCCTAGCCTCGCTGCTTTGGCCATTTTGGACTGGCCTAAGAGGCTTCTGCAGAAAGGCTCTGCTGATGAGCTGTCTTTCATCCTGCTGCCATTTTCCTTTGACTGACTTGAATCTGAAAAACTTGTTCCATTCTGGATGGTTTATTAGCAACCAGGGCTAACAAAAATAGTATAAGGAGACTGTTTTTATGCAAGGAAAATGCACTTATACTTCCAATGGGCTTTTGATATACTTCTTAAGTCTTTATGTTAACTGTGAAATTGCGTGTAACGTAATTCATTATTGTTAATCTATTATTGTTAATCACAAAAATTACTATAGCTGACATATACCTGACATGTAACAGGGCAGCATTATCTGCTACGCATGGAACAGGGTTGAAAATTTTATCTAGTCCCTAGTCTACCTTTAAGTTGCTAGATGACTTTATGGAAGAAATTTTCCATTTTTGTGCTTTAATTTCTCTCGAGTGTAGCTCTAAAGAAGTTGGAGTTTTAAATAAAAGTTTAACATTGTGACTGTTTGAGCTGTGAGATTCAAATGCTTCAGTTATTGTATCCCATGTTCAGTATTTGATTTATCACATGATAATATTTGCAAATGGAAACATCTTTAGCAGACAATAACCCTGCATTTTCATCTATATGAGAGAGCCACTTAAAGTAGATACTATTTATTAAGTACTTAAATAAGTACTTAATTAGTACGTATTTATAAGTATTTAATAAGAACTTAAATAAGTTCCTTTACTCATATTGCAGAAGTAGTATCAATGGAAAAGTCACTTAGTATGAGACTCCCTTAGGCCTGGAGAATTTTAGTCATCTAAGATGAAAGGGGAAAAGGGAAGGAGTTCAGTTCAAGAGGTAGGGAGTTATGGGCTTAGACACATGGACAAGTTCCCATGCAGATAACAAGTTACTGAATAGCAATTAGCATCTTGTAACTCTCTTTGTGTTTTCTCTTAGTTTTTGGAAAATACAAAGTAATTGAAACAATCCACATGCCCTTTGATCACATATTTTTTGAGGACTAAGGAAATATAAACCATTTTGCACTTCTCACAGGCTACAAGATTGAAGATAAGCATTGCTATGGATCAGATATGTTGGGAATTCATAGTTACGCACTGTGGGTATCACACAGTGGCTTCACATGTCTCAGTCTTGAGACCTAGATTGACTTTCTGTGGCAAACACTGAATCTAGAATTCTTAAAGCTTACTCCCATGTCTAACTTAAAGAAAAAATCAATATTACTTCCGTATTTTTTCTGTGCCAGCCATGACAATAACAAGAATAACTCAAGACAGCCTAATCCTAAAGGTATAGCCAGCCTGACAGGGGAAAAAAAAAAAAAAAGACCCAAAATATTTTGGAAGAACTTGATTTCCATTTAACTTTTGTAGACTCAAGAAGTTTGGATAGTTCAGATAAGCAACTAGCATTTGGAATATTTATCCAGTGAAAATAAAGCTGAAAATTTTGGAGGCTAGCCAGTTCACCATTCCTATTCATTATTATTAACATGGTGTTAGTCCAAGCAACAAGGCTTTACTTGAAGAGGTTAGGCTTACACCTAATAAGTATCTTGAGGAGAAGAGAAAAATGCTAGCAATGCATCTGAAGTAGCTGCTCAGTTTTAGTATGGCTGCTGTGATTTTTAAATCAGTACTCCCACCTATCCTGTGGTGGGGTTTTTGGGTTTTGTTTTTTTTTTTTTTAATCAAGGGGATTTTTGTATTTTTGTTCATCAAATATTAAATGAAATTTGACTCACTGAAAACAGAATCGTTATTGCTGCGTTATAACATCATAATCAATAATAATTTTGCTTCTTCAGACACACTGAAATATTTGCCATTTTGAGGGGCTCAGGAGAAAGAAGTTACAAGTTGTTAATTTCTGTAAATGTAAGCAGGTAGCGTGTACATACTTTCCATGTTCCGAAATAAGGTTTATTTATACATATATAAATATATACATATATATATATGGTAAGCTAGCTGCTTACAGTAAATAATGCAGAACTCATTCTTTCCTAACAGATGGCTCAGCACCACTCATTAATAATCTTGCTGTCTGGTCCTTCCGGTTGTTTAGAGAATACATGAATGTTAAAGTCTGTGCTGTCCATGGCTCCTGGACCAACCTCTGGGTCATTTTATGCTAGAGAAAGTTTTGGAAGCATATTTAACAGCAATAGCGCAGTTCCTTATGAAGAACAAGGAGCAGCCAACACAGAATGATCACTGACTACGGTAGGTTTATTGTGTTGTTTATTCACCTGATCTTCTAATTTAAGCTAAAGGCAGTGCCTCGAAATAACTCATTTAACTGTCCTATAAAACACTAGCTATGAGGAGATTTGATCCTGTGTGAGAAAGAATATCATCTCTTTTTTTCAGTGGATATAATGATTTATTTTAACACTTTCCTGGTTGCGTTTCAGAGCTTTCCTGAATTATTTAAGAGCCCTTTACTTTCTTCCCCAAACTGCAGCCTCCAAACCACTGTCTTTTATGTATTTCACTCTTTATGGCAGGTGAGATTTGTGTCATGTGTGTTGCTGGTTATGTATTATGTTCTTTTAAGAAGATTAGGGGAGATGGGATCCCCTGGGGGAAAACAGAGAATGTATCAGAGACTTTAAGGGGTCACAAGCAAACGCTTGTGAGCGTGGAGCCGGGGGTATGCAGCTCAGGGATGAAGAGCCTGTTGTGAGAAGCAGGGACTGAACAGCAAAGCTTTGGACAAAACAAAATGAGAAATATCCAGTATCCAGCATTTCAAAAAGTCACTGAGTTAATTATAACAGCATATAGAAACAAAATTCCACCTGCATGGGGAAAGTGGAAAGTGATGCATAGATATTTCTTATTTCTCATATTTTGTATGTTTCTTGGCATTCCCTTGGATAAAAATGGTTTAAAATATTCTTCTGCACAAAATAAATTATAAATTCTAGTCTTCATTCTTATAAAAATGTAACCTTTATTGATTTTAAAAGCCTTGTGGTCTTCTTCAGGGAGCTCATTATAAGGGAAAGGTCTAGACAGGTCTACTTCAAAGTCTCAGTTCACTTGGAATTGTATCAATACCTGTCAAAGCAGAGTCCCTCCTCTGAAGTCTATGCACTGTCACTTTTCTCTTTCCCTCTTACTCTATGTATCTATCTCAGTATACATAAATATGTATCTTCTAGAAGTATAAATATATGTTTGTATGCATGTATATATAGTTATGTACATTTTATATATATATATATATATATATATACATACATACATATAAACTTATATACACGTACATTCTGAGGAATGTGTGTGGCCTCATTCAATAGAAAGTTACCTAAGGAAGTCTCAATTTAATGAATTTGTTATTTACAGGATATTCTTGAAAAATGCATTTTCTCATCTAAATAGATATCAATTGATTTGGTCAGAATTGAGCCAGTTAACTGATTCCAATTGTCATGAACAGAATTTCACTCCCAACATTTTATTCCTGCTTTTGGAGGCCGCTTCTGAAGTTAAAATTGCACATGTGGCACAGAACTTTATTTCAACAAATGAGTTCTGTTAGCATAGTCATTGGGGTGAGATTTATGTGAACAGGAGACCAGGAGCAGACTACTAGTCCCAGTGGATTGCTTCAGTCAGGATTCACAAATTGTGTATGTTATGATACCATTCTAATTAGTGCTTTGGACGTACAGTTTTCCACTTGGCAGATACACTACAATACCTCTTTCAGAAATCCCACTCATTATGTCTTATTAGTATCAGACAAGACGATATAAATCTCATTTCACAAGAGATTTATAAGAACACCTACTGGGAAGTGGTTCTTTTTCAAATGACCCCTGGTTTCTATTTGTGTGTCAACTGGATAGTTCTGGAACATAATCTTTAATATAAAGTATAGTAGATTCATTACCTAAAAATGTCAGTATCTGAAAAAGCAGACAAGATTTCAGTCTGAAAAATTATGGTGATGCCAGTGTTTCACCAAATCGTATATCAAAGGAAATCATTTTTAATATGTATTTTCCAATTAATCTCTGAAAAATTCTAAATGGTTCAATTATAATTCATTTTCCTTTACACACGAAATCAAGAGTGTTTACAAGCATCTTGACTCTGGGCAGGAATTTTCCTTACAAGTGAAAGCAGGGGGTTTTTGTCTATTCAGAAAAATATCTTCCATTTCTTTTTGAAATTATCACCTGAGAAATCAACATGGCTGTACACTTCTTGATCTGTTTTTAGAGAAGTGGCTTCTGACTTTTGAATTATCCTAGAATATCTTGCTCTTAAAATAATATAGCATATATAACCTAAGATTGAGAGAGCATTGGAATTCCTAAGCTATGCATCTCCTATATAGTAATATAAATAATTAAATAATACTGTTAATTCTGCTTCTAGTTACTCTAGTGGTAGAGTCTGAATATGAACTGCTGCCCCATAAGCATAAGTTTCACATCCTAAAAAATCAACCAGCACATTTCAAACTAGAGGGTGACCCAGCGTGTAGCTGATGTTCATTTTTGGGAATTTGAGCTTGAACTCTGAGCGATGACTTGGTAGAATCTCTTATTTATACCTGAGAACAGCCAGCTGGATTTGAGATAAACTCTATGGAGAATAATTTCAATATAATGCATGGTAATGGTTCACATATCATAATTTCCTGTGCTGTGTCTTTGTTTTTTGCCTCTGTTGACGACATCAAATCAGAACAGCATTAGTTACACTGTTTATGCTATAACTCTATTTGAATGGGTTTTGCAAGTGAGAAGAAAATAATTGGCCTCTGTGTTTTGTATTGCACTGACAGAAAGGTACACACGGTTTGCAAGCTCGATATTGAGCATGTTCTATATTCGGTGAGAATTATACAAGCGTCCAGGTTTCATAAGCAAAGACAAATCCTACCAAAACCAATTGATACTTATTTTCAGAAGCTTTGTCCCATTCCCCTGTAACAGAGTATATATGTCTTGATTACATTTCTCACTTTTACTGTCAGCAAAACAGTATATTTTTTAATAAGAAAACAGACAAGCTAAGATGCCTTCACCAGCACCTGCATGGCTCATTTTGCGTACCCGGATTGCATCAGACGCAATTCAGAAGGTCATGTCGATTCCCCAAGTCCTGGCTAAAACAACAGATACCCTTACAGGACACAGACAAACTATCTTCCTTCCACAAGTCCGTCTACTTACCTTCCTTACCAACACTTTACTGGTCCAGAGGAGTGCTAATTTATGTCAAAACAGATCTAGTAAGATTTCTGGGGATGTAAAGGAGCTTTCTGCTTTCAGAGAAGAACCTAGCTGAAAATCTATTTTAGAAAGAGAATTTTTTTCATCTAAAAAGAAGCCATTGCTGTTGCACCTTGGAGTTCTACCTAGCTGGTCAGCTGGCTTATGGATCAAAAGTGTTATCATAATAGTAACAGAAAATGCAACAAAACACTCCTCACCTCACAGGAGGGCATCGCATAGGTCTTAGGATGTCCCTCATTGCAACGACAGTTGCTCTACCAGAGGAGAAACTACTGCTATAGTCAGTTGCATGTATCTCTGGAAATCTACCTTGAAGGGAAGGAGTGCTTCACTCTGTGCTCCTCTTGTGCCTCCTGGGTGTTCCCACATTGTACCCTGGCTCTGTTCCTCTGCACTTCTAGGTTTCCTTCCAAATTAAAGGAAGGGAAGAAACCAGCACACATTACAATACATCTGCTAAAGGGCACAACCAGAGGAGCCGAAGCAGAACATACCTGTGCCATCGTCAGGCATGCACAGTTAGGACCTGGCAGGAGGTTACGTACGAATATATAAAAAAAGGGCAATGCTTTTGCAACAAGCTTTATATGGCCATACAGAGCTCTATTGACTCTGAGGTTATGCATAGGTGCAGAAATGTGGCTCAGACCGGATCAAAGTCATACAGACTTGGTAAGAGAGTTTTTCCCTTGTTTTACCAGCTGCCTTCAACGCCTGCTGATTCCGTGAAAACTGAACTCAAAATGTCACCTTCTTTTTAATTACAAAGCCAAGAATCAAACTATGCTTAGCAAAATTTAAAAATAGAAAACTCTACAGACAAGATACCATTACCCAATGTCTTGTTAGCAATTCATTTGTTTTAAATGGAATTGCCAAGAACAAGTCACTGTTAATTGTACAGCAGGTTATATTTACTTTACACAAGAATGTCAGATGGAATTGAATTTTCAAAACCCTTTTTACGAATAAAACTCAAACTCTCAGTGTTAGTCTAAAAAAGGAAATTAGTGCTCAGTAAGGGAGGATGTGATTTTATGGAATGCTGGTTATCCTGTATTAACTCTCAATGTGAACAGTTCACAGTTCACTTAGAAGTAGGTAATGTGCCAGAAATGTGTATACTAGCTTGACACAAAAGCTTTCTTATGGAGATAAGCCTTTAGGCACCTTGCAGTTATCTTTTATTTAATAAACTCCTTCCAGTTCTTTCAGCAAAGCCTTATTTTACTGCAACTTTTCTATGTCTAAGTGGTATAAACTCAATTTTTTGGAGCAATCTCAAATAAAAACTTAAAAAATGGGGCAGAATGTTAACTCTGCATCTTGAAGAACAGGAGTGTTGGGAATGTAACACCCTCATACACAAATAGGCCTCAGGACCTGACCCACAGAACAATGCACAGACTGGTGGAGCAGAGAAAGCCATTCTCAGGGAACGAACTGTGCCATTGTGAGATCTTACCTACACCAGATATGACAGCATAATTTATCCTTAGCAATATCCTACTTTTTCAGGGTTGACTTTCTGCTTTGATTAAGGAGCTAAAGCAGGTATAATTGCAGCATGGATGAGATGATGATGTTAGAAAGAAATACTGCATTTATCTATCATCTATGTTTCAAATGTACAAATTCTTATTTTTACTTAGTATATTCATGCCAATTGTCTATCTATCCTCTTTATATCCACAGGTAATATAAACCTGCATTTGTACACCAACCAGAGCAACACTTTATACATAGCCTTGATGCAAAACTAGCAAAATGCAGATTTGGTGTTACCTATAGTCATTGTATAGCTAACAAGCAAGAGTATCAGCACTTCAATGTTTCTAAAAATGTGCCCTAAGTAAGTGCTTTAAATTTGGAGGCCAGATTCACATATAAACACAGTTATTATTACAGCTACAATAAAAACTCAGAAAGCCCTCAAAATGATAAGAATTCGAGAATAATCTACAAATTTTTTCATGACAACTCAACTTTTTATATAAAGATTTGCATAAGTAGATCTCAAAAGCCTTTTCAATTTGTCCAAAGTCATCATATTCCCTTTGCTACCAGGGAAACTGAGGAAAAGGAAACGATTTTTTTTTCCTCACAAAATGGTCTAGTGGCAGAAGTGGAAACTTCATTAGCCTATGCGATAGGCTAGTAAGTCGTGTTGCACCTCACAAATTGAAACAGTTTTGTGTTTGAAGACTGTCCATTCAGTTTCATCAAATTGTAGCTAATAGATCCAGACATAAATTAATGTCTCCATGTAGTCTGTTCAAGCAGCAAATTCACAATCTTAAAGTATTCAACAGCCCCTGCTAATTTCTTGCTCTTGCAGTCCAGAGAACTAAATATTATTTTTCTATTTTTTACAGGAGGAAGAAACTGGGGCAAAGAAATTGGGATTCTTTTTAACCCAAAATTAAATTCACTGGGAGACAGAGGATTCTTATTTCTTGGCCTGTACTTAGGCCACTTTGTCACCGCCATTCCTTCAAATATTACAAATACAAGTGCTTACCTCTCTTTTTACAGTACATATTCTAGGATGAAGGTCTATGATGCTAACACCACACCATCGCTAACCTATTTTCCCTTTTATTTCAGCATTAAATTACAAATCTTTACAACAGTGCTTCAGGACAGCAGGAGACCATGTGGTCCACTGCAGTCTTTCCCAGTAATACTCTGTATCATTAGTGTTTTCAACAATTCAAAGTTCTTGTCTAACGCTTTTTGAATGATCACAGCTGTGGTTTCTGGTGCCATCTCACCCCTTTCCATTCTGCTGATTGTCATAGTGCCTGATCTTTTCTTGTTTGCCTTTGTGTCTGTCAGCGTTAAAATTTTCCAAGTTCCATGTAACTTTGTCATATTTCTCAATTATTTCTTTTCTCTAGAACATTTATAGTACACAGAGAAACATGAAAAGGGGTTCTACCCCCAATCTTGCACTAAGGCCCATTCTCTTAAATGTGAATTTAAGATGTCTGAAGATGAGAATCCAGGTTTCAAATTCTGTATCTTGAGCCATTTATCAATGCTTATTGGGAACGGTCATTCTATGTTCCTCTGCGTAGGCAAGAAAATGCGGTTGAGTTTTCCTCGGGTGCATGGAGCCATGCACTAAAATTCTGAGGTCAAATTCATGCTGTATCTCCCAAGAGACTTTAAAGCAAATTTTTTCGAGTCTGGCAAGCTCACTAATACAGCATTTTTTCCCAGCCTGTTGCACTCCAGCAGTTATCCTTTCAATTGCTACAATACTCCAGTTTAAGTCTAATATCTGCATATAGCTTCTACTTCATTGAAAGACTGCGGTTATGAGCAACCCATACTGAGGTCCAGTGAATATGTGAATTCCCTTCTTACCAGCAGACAGCTTTAAATCAGGACCCCTTTCACCTATATAAAACAAACTGACCCTGAGTGTGCACCACTTCTACTCAGCTCTCTGCTCTGTCGCATTCAGCGCTAGCAGATACAAATTACGTTGTGACTTGACAACATCCAGCGTAGTGCTCCAGCAGGGCAACACTGGAGCCATCAGGACATCAACATCCATGCAGATTTCTCACTGATGAACTAGTGGCTGAAGCAGGAGACCCCAATAACAAAACATCTCAGAGAGATGATTTGAAGGGTGAGGATAGCTCCATCCTTGTGGTGTGGTATGCAGATGGAACGAGATGATGTGCATTCGTATTTTTAGTATTTTAATTTGAGTCTGTCTGGGAGAATCTAGCTGCATATAGAACAGCTCAGGAATTCAGCAGAGCACACACAAAGGTGAATGTCAGCCAATTAACTGCCCCAAGTGAGACAACTGTTCTTGTTCCCATTGTTTTCCCACGGATACAATGGAAAAGGCTGGCTGAGGAATCATTGTCTCTCACAAAGGCAAAATACAAGTGATCACGTACCTCTCGTCTCTTCGCAAGGCCCGGGCTCCTAGGCTCTGGCTCCCAGATGCCCTGAGTTCTCAGCTAGGAGTTCATGTCTCTTAGCCTCTGTCTTCTCTCTGTGAGAGGAAGTAGAAATAAATTAAATGTTTAAATCCAAAAATTGTTTTCTTCATGTACTTCCTGTTCATTTTTCCTGAATACTTAATAATTACTCTTCACTATATATTAACATTGCTATTAATAAAACCTGCATTTTGTTTCGATACTTATTTTTAGAAGAAATACTCTATGCTCTCTGCACATGCACACTCCCAAAATTCCTTCTTTTTCCAATACTTCTTGTATCCTTTCTCCCTAATTTACAGCAACTCTGTTGTGTTATTTTAAAATATAAATAAATATATAACATATATATATAGATATATAATATATATAAAATAGTCTCACTTCTATTTCAGCAGCATCTCCTTATCTTTTTCCTTATCTTCATCTCTAGAGATTTCTTCATTATTCAGAAATCCACTTCAATCACTATTGACTATATCTTTTACTTCGGATACGTGCTAAACCTTTGGTATCAGGAAAATTAATGAAGTTCAAGGAAAAGTAAACTAAAATGAAATATGCATTTATGGCAGTCTCTTCTTATTATTCGCTCTACTCTGACCTTTCTTCTCCTAATTTAATGTTATGATCTGAAAAGACATCTTGTGAACTGAAAAGAAGTACTAGAAAATTAGATTAGTATTATAACGTCTCTATTCTAAAGCTTCCAGTATCATCTTTCTTTTCTTAATTTCATAACTAAGTTTCTTTACTCCAATATTTGTAATATGCAAGTTGCAAAATCCTCTTGCAATTGTGATCTAATCTTTGAATCATAGTAAAATTATTATTTTAGTTCAGTTTCTTTTTCCTAATTAATAGTTTCTTCATCTCAGAGGTTTATATGGTTTGTGGATGCCTTGGAACAGTTCTCAGTCAATATTTTAATCCTGTGGGTTTCAAATCGCTTCCGCTTTCTTGTCTGGATTCATCTTGCTTTCTAATATATCTTCCCAGTGTCTTCAGAGCCCTTAATGAGAATGCCTAGATGGTATTTTTTTTTGTATTTGCCAGATATGTCTAGAAGGTATTTTCCTCTAGATGGCAGAGGTAAGCAAGTGCAGCCCATTAAACTCTCCCTCCCTGTGCTCCAAGCCAATCAACAATCGTAAAAGCTCTAACTAAAAGGCAGGATTTATTAGCTCAAAGCTGGGGCAATGTAACTACCCTCCTATGGCCTTGCTTTGATGGGCAGGCCTCGCTGCCTGCTTGCAAAATACGGTATTAACACTCTTTGTGGTGCTAGTCAGTGAAAATGGGAAAGTCGTCTTCTTCTGGGTAGCAGCTGTAGATGGGGAATTCCAGTCTTCCTTCCCACTTTTACTGGTTGTTAATGGTTTGACTAACTCTTTGACTTAGGCTGAAACCTCAGTGAGAACTATTATTACTGCTCTTCTCAGAGAGGCCATTTTTCACTGTAACTCAGCAGGGTGCCTTGTGCGCATCCATTTTTTGGTTGTTGTTTTTTCTTTTTTCTTACGGTATAATTTAAACCTGGTTCTCATTCCTGGTCTTTTATGTTCAGGCTGTTTCCAGAGCATGTAGCTGTGCAATGTAACTTTTCCCATCCGCTTGTAAGCAACCGAGGAGTCAGAGCTGAATCAAGCTGAGATAAAGGTTGTTACATGTGATGTAAAGAGATGTGTGCTGGCAACATAATATTGCCCTTTCATTTTTCTATACAGTATAGGACTGCGAAAGATGAATCTGGCAGAAATCTATGCAGTGTTCACAACTAACAAGCCAGTCCTGAATTTACACTTGGTAATTTATGTGGGTGCAAGTGGATGCCTGTGAGTGAGATTAAATGATTTAGCTTAATAACATTATAGTCCGCGATTTAGAGAACTTTAAGACTCAAATTTGTAATCATTGCAATGCAAAGTAACATATGCTTCACCAATGGATTAATAAACTAAACTAAGACTTAGCCAAAATTCTATATAAAGTACTAGCAAATTTCATACAGATATTCTCTGTTATAAATATTATTTGAATGATAAACTGAAATCACTGGTGAAAAATTAAAATGAGACCTGTACAGTTTTAAACTGTTCTTAAAATACAACATCCTGTTACTAGATGGTTTACAGACAAATTATTGGACTCAATAGAGGGGAAATTCTTCTGCTTGTGTTATACAGGAGGTCAGGTTTGATGATCAAATGGTCCCTTCTGGCTTTGAAAGCTATGAATCTACCTCTTTTCTACAGTGTACACAAAAAAGGTCAAATTTCTAAGGCTGGAAAATTTCATTGAAGGCGCAGAAGCTCTCTAAGAGGTCTTTAAATTAATGGAGAGGGTAAAAAAGATATAAAATGAGAACAAGAGAAGGAATACAAAAAATCTAAACTAAAGAATCTCTATCTTTCACTCTACAAATGGGAATAAAATGTTAAATACCAGAGCATGCCATGTGCTTCCAGAAGGGCTTGTGTGGCAGTGCTCAAAAACAACTCCAGCTCACAGCTCAACCTAGCATATTTTGCAAGGGATATTTATGCATAATCTCTCACCTAACAAGAACTTTAAATTCTGTACTCAGAGGAAAAAATATTTTGTGAACCGAATGTGTAACTCCTCTCCCCCTGTAAATACATAAACATAATTAAGGAGTTGCAGTGAGACATACCAGGATCAAAATAGCTACTGACTGCTTAACAACATTACCACAGTCCTGGTACTAGCACCCACCCTCCCATACCATGCTGAAAGTGAAATATCTGCGGAGCAACATCTTCATTTTTGGAGCTTATTCTCTAATCTCACCAGTGATTTCAGGGCTTAGGATTTCTCATTGAAGGTGGCTGTTAAAAATGTGACCTATGCTTCTGAGGTTACCTTTTACATTTCTATCTCTCATTTATATCTATACCTTAAAGAGATTATACACTAAAAATCATGTTCTAATAATTTAACTCTGAATAGCTATTTGGTGGCCCAGTGAAACACTCAACTGCAAACAGTACAAGCCTATACCCTCTTAGCAATCAGTACACAATTTAGATTCCTCCAAGTATTTGCATTTCTTAGAGATGACTTATCAAATACAAATAGCAATGAACATTCCTTCTCTCCTCCATCTTGATCCGCTCCACTACTTTGCAATGTTGAGAGTTTTCTAACCTATGCAAATAGATACATTAAAATAATACACACCCTTCATGCCCTCCATTCATATGACCCTTATTTTCTGCTCCATTAATCTCTACAACTTGACTTGGTGATATTCCGTCAAATAATTATAGTAATTTTTAATCAGTATTATTCTCTGACAAACTGCCTATGCTTACAGATAAGATGAAGAAGCAAGATATGATATTTGGAAGTAAAAATGCTGACCCAGTGAGCACAGTTAGAGGTGTTTTATTTTAATGACAGCCTTTCACGTAGCACCTCTTATCCAAAGACTCAAAAGGACTGAGATTTTACAGACTATATGCTAGATCACTGTATCCATCATTGAAATTCATCCATGACTGGGGAAAAAATAGGAGAGCCTTGTGAACATACTTCAAGATGACAAAGAAGATGAGGAAAGAAATGAGGAATTTTCATACCAATGTAGGAAATGTAGAGATAGGAGCAATAAGATTAGTGAAATATAGTTAGAATACAAGAAATCTGTCTATTTTTTAAACCTAGCTTTATTATACTTGCATCTTATTCAAAGCATAGTATCTCCCTGAGCCTGTGCAATAATGCAATGTTGTATTTCTTTTGAATATAGTACATTGGCAATCCTATACCCCATTATTAATAATAATTAATTACTGCAAATAAATTCCTGGCCCCGTTAAATTAGTTACCCCCATATCAGTAGGTCAGAATTTTACTCATGGTGCAATGATTTAGGAAGTATTTGTAGGATTGATGGATTTCATTTCTAAATCTACAGATTAGGACTTTTGTGAACTGTTTGGATTTGGAAAGCAGTCCAAAATAATGATGTGGATCTTCTTGCTTTTTAGCTACCTGAGCTGAATCCATAGAGGCTCATATTACGCAAAGTTTTAAAAATAAGATGAAGAATGTAACTCTTATTCTGTTCAAATAGCATTCTTATTTTAGAAATAGCTGTGATAACATCATAAAATCTCTTGTTGAGTCCCTTTCTATAAAAACACAAAGCAGGTTTTATGCAACTTCTCTCCCCTTTTCCCCCCACCCCTCCATACTTAGAAAAGGGGAAATTCTTGACAAAAAGCCTTCATTGGCAATCTCCATCTGTCTCTGTGTTCACTGGTAGCTGTTAATTGGCACAAGTGAAAGGAGGTGGCAATAAACACTTAGTACAGACCTGTTTGACTGAAAAAGAAAATTCTTTGAACTTTACTGGCTCTTCAACAAATAGAGCTTTTCAGGGCAACAAATGCAAAATTTTTACCAACGTTAAGAACACAGTAGTTGTGTCTATAGGGATATGGAAAAACATACAGGACAGGAAAAACTGACTTTGTGATTGGTTTTATTGCAAAGGAAAAAGAATTTAAGCACTGTTACATTTTTAACCATTAACATAGCTTTTGTTTCAACACTCACTGCCCCAAAGGAACAGTTTCGGGTGCTTCAAGTCAATGCACGCTGTTATGCTTTTAGAGAGCAGAGGCTACGGTATACCCTATACCCTCGTACATGTCTATAGTTTCACTAGAATTTCTCCAATGTCATATGCTGTAAGAATAAGATTGAAAAGTGAAAGTGGAAAGTGAAAATCACAATGTCATTTTGTACATATATTTTGTATATGAGTGGTATAACTTGGCAGTTGTACTCAAGCTCAACAGCAAATTTCTTTCCCCAGCTCTGCAGGCAGTGTCACTAGATTCATCAGGTCAACTCTCAGAATAGGGAGCAGCTGGCACAATGAGACCTGTCTTATCTTTGATACATTATTTTGTTTTTCTCTCAAATGTTAAGAAAGCTTAAGGAAAACTTTTAATTTGCTGGTGTTATTAATAGTCTGCAAAGCTTAACTGTTATTATGTTTTTGCATTTCTGCAACTATTTCATTGATTTGTTATCAAAAAAGTCACATAGACAGACCCTTAAAAATGATCTTTTAGCTCATTGAAAGCTAAGTTGGGCCTTTCTAGGGATGAGTTCCACAAAATGCATTTTATAGTAGTTAAAGCAAGTCTTTTTGTAATGGTAATAAGTTGTGCCAAATATTATACTTTACTCTTTTGAAATTATTTGATAGAATTGTAGAATAGAATTGTATTGTGGCAATATTTAGTAGTACTAATCCCTATTGAAATATTTTACAACATAATGGAAAAAAACTTGCCTTTCTTTTAGTGTAAGTTGGCTGTGATTTTTAAGTTGTCCTTGTTGAACTTCATCAGTGTTCAATAGGGGCCTTTGGATAGCCTTGCTTCAAATTGGAAGTCCAGCTTTTATGTCTGAAGAAATAGGTGAGACAAAAGCCACCTCTGATTTCCGTTTGCAGCAATGCTACTATCCCTCCCCACCAGCATCCCTGATAAATCCATTTCAGGCCTCCTGCCCTCTGTTCATCTTTCTCCAAGCTAGTTCAAGCAATAAAGCAATTAACAGAGGTAAATTTTAAAATGGTGAAATTTTCTTTCTTTCAGCTCTTTTTCAAATTTCAGTCATTACAGGGATGCTGTTTCACTAACTATTGGTAAGGCACATAGCATAAGAGGATTATATGCTGGCTGGTAATTCTAGATGCTACTGTAATAACAAGAAAATAGCCTATATAATCCATTTCTTCTGTCACTATGGATCTGATCCCAAACTCCTAGAATTCTCAGTAATATCTGAATTCTGAATATTCTGAATATCTAGAATTCTCAGTAATATCTCAGCAACATTCTCAGTGATATCTTTGGACTGATTTGTTAATGGAGATGTTGGAATCTTTGTATGTGTCTTCAGTTGGAAAGTTTATAAAAGCTTCTTCAGCCGTATGAAATTCTATAGAGGAATAGATTTATGTGGGAGAGAACTTCATGACAGCTTAACATCACTACTGTACCCCAAGGGATCCCAGTTCACGTCTAATTGAGCTTTAGAGGCACAATCACAACCACCTCCATGAGGCAATGAAAAGGATGGCATAACTCTGGAAGAGAAAATACCTTGTTCTTTCTCTTTCCTCCTTCCTTTTCTCCCATTTCCTTTCCACACCTTTTAAAGCAGTAATACACTGCATTTTAAATAAACTCACAGTGCATAAGCATAGGTATACTTTCCTGCTGATAACCTTGCTATTAGTACTTGAAACCTAAAATGATGTCTGGTTGTATTAGTTTTATAATAAATATAAGCATGATTTCTTTGAAAATTTCACAGAATCACAGAATGGTTGAGGTTGGAAGGGACCTCTGGAGATCATCTAGTCCAACCCCCCTGCTCAAGCAGGGTCCTCTAGAGCATATTGCCCAGGATCGCATCCAGGCGGGTTTTGAATATCTCCAGGGAAGGAGACTCCACGACCTCTCTGGGCAACCTCTTCCAGTGCTCTGTCACCCTCACAGGAAAGAAGTTTGTCCTCAGGTTCAGATGGAACTTCCTGTGGTTCAGTTTGTGCCCATTGCCTCTTGTCCTGTTGCCGGGCACCACGGAGAAGAGTCTGGCCCCATCCTCTTGACGCCCTCCCTTCACATACTTGTACACATTGATGAGATCACCTGTCAGTCTTCTCTTCTCCAGCCTAACAGGCCCAGCTCCCTCTGCCTTGCCTCATAGGAGAGATGCTCCAGTCCCTTAACCACCTTCCTGGCTGGACTCTCTCCAGGAGTGCCATGTCTCTCTTGTACTGGGGAGCCCAGAACCGGACACAGTACTCCAGGGGAGGCCTCCCCAGGGCTGAGGAGAGGGGCAGGATCACCTCCCTCCACCTGCTGGCAACACTCTGCCTCATGCACCCCAGGAGACCATTGGCCTTCTTGGCCACAGGGGCACGTTGTTGCCTCATCACAAAGTCGTGGTCCCCCAGCACTCCCAGGTCCTTCTCAGCAGAGCTACTTTCCAGCAGGTCAGCCCCCAGCCTGTCCTGGTGCATGGGGATATTCCTCCTGAGACACAGGACCCTGCACTTGCCTATGTGGAACTTCAGGAGGTTCCTCTCCGCCCAGCTCTCCAGCCTGTCCAGGTCCCTCTGAATGGCAGCACAGTCTTCTGGTGTGTCAGCCACTCCCCCCAGTTTAGTATCATCAGCAAACTTGCTGAGGGTGCCCTCTGTGCCTTCCTCCAGGTCATTGATGAATAAGTTGAACAAGACTGGACCCAGTACTGACCCCTGGGGGACACCGCTAGCTAAATACCTGGAATTTCATGGAATGTTTTCTATAACAAACTAAAGACTCAGTTCTGGCAGTTGGGAAGATCATGGATCATTTGAATAACTACTGTCTTGGCTGACACATAAGATTTAAAGACCTCTGTAGCTCAGTGTATGGACCTCTACAACTTAAGGTGTGATAACCAGGCTCCGTTGTTCAGTCTGTAATACCCTCTTGCCTTTTATGGAGTGGGCAAGAATGAGGAGCCCAAAAATGTATTCGTGAGTAACCTGCTTTAGATTGTCCTGGTTACCAAAAATGTTCCAGGAAAACTTTGTTGGCAATATTAGCTTACCCAGAGCAAGCAAGGTTATTGGAAGAGCTTCACAGCTCTTTTATTTCCCTCTTGCTCTGGTTAACAGGAATATCTTAGGGCCATGTGGAATATATGCTATGCACTATCAAAATATAGTATAGTGTCTTCTCTTGGATTCTTGGATACGGAGCGCTCAGAAGTTCTCTGCCAAAAGTGGTGCTTTCAGTGTAGATGGAACAATTGCTTTCTATTTCCTCACCTGTTCCAAGTTCCCTGCAGAAATGTAATCACATATAAAGCTGACAGGAGATATTTTGCAATACTTTATTACTGTTTAGAAAAGCTGATGTTATATGTTTTGCCCAAGAGGCCTTAAATTTAATGTCTTACTGTGTCTTTCTGAAATACTTATGAGAGAGAACATCTGTTATTTCTCCTCACGTTATGTCTCCTCTTATCTTCTTTGGATGAATCTACTGAACCATCCAGTTGCTAGAGGGTAGTTGGGAAAGAGGTTCAGTCAGATAGCTTTTAAGGTAGGAACAATCGGGGATTACACTGGCAAGTAGGAATCAGTGCCTAAAAACAAGAAAGGAGTCCAGATTAAGTAGGAACAAAGGGGTACATTTTCTGTCTGATGTAATGCAGCATTTCCTCCCCAGATCCGGAGCTTAATTTTTTCTAATAGTTTTACAAAGGATAAATGAACAAGCCTTATTATGTAATATTTATGGATCTTGGCTCTCTATTCTCATTTCATTCTTTCTTTTTTTTTCATTGAAAGATTTTCTTATACTAGGATACAGTTAATATTTTCATGTGCCAAAAACTTGGGCTAAATGCTAGCTAATTTTATCAGTCAAGAATAGCTTGAATTAACTCAATCAGGAAATCACAATCTTAATGCTCAATTGGTGCTTATAGACCAAAGATTTACTTCCTTAAGTACTAAATAAAATGGGTTCAGTTGTCTGCTAGCATCAGTAACCTTGGCTATGATTTTCATACTGATATATTCAAGTATCAGTAAGTTATTTGACCTTCATTTGTGAGCTAATGCTAGCACACCAGGACTTTACTTGGTGCTGTTAGTAGAAAGCTTAAATGGGACAAAAACAGATCATCTAAATAAAAGAGGAAGAGGACTATACAGCACCTTAGTGTGTTGCTGCAATGCTTTCCTGGTAGACCTTCTTTTCGTGTGGAAAGTAATCTAACACTGATGCTGAACAGAGACATTGGGGAGCCTTCTACAGAAAGCAGTTATATACTAGTTTGATGGGGCTTACAGCAAACTGAAAGTATCACGAAAAATCTTTTATTCCTAGATTTTAGTGAAGCTTTTACTAAAGCAGCTGAAGCAACATCAGCCGCTTGAGAAGCAAAATAAGAGCAATCTGATACACCAATGTACATACAAGGGGAAAAATCTTCTGGGTTTGATCTTCTGTCACAATACTGGCAGCTCTTTGTGATTGATATTCAATGTGCATAGTTCTAAAAAAAAAATCACATCTTTAAATGCTAACAATACAAACGGCACATTTTTATGTTTTTAGGTTCTGATAGTGAATCCTGTGTTCTGGTTTTACAGTTACAGTGTGAAACATAGCATTATAGTTGGTAGGTTTAGTGTCAGTAAAACTACTTAGAATCTATATTTTGGGGAAAAAAAAGTTGCATCTGGAGTAGAGATGTGCCTTGTGTATGTAATCATTTTTTTTCTGTTTTCCTTCTGGCTTAAAGTCTATTATTACATGTTGCTGGTAGCAACCTTAAAGCTGAAGAATGGCTTTGTATTCCACAATCCCTCTGGAAGTTAAGCTTCTCAGAAGGATGACTGGTTGTTACACAAATCAGATTTTACATAAATCTATCTTATTAAAAAGAACCATTATAACTGTACTCTCTTTTGGGGTATGCTATCCACTAGACAACAAACAGCTTTTCCAGCCACATCTAAGGAAGTGTCAGCCTGTCTTCAGTGCCTCTACAACTGTTTCTAGGGGATCTCATAGTTATAATGCATGATGCTTGCCAAGTGCAACCAAATCTCTCGGAAAGTAGCTATAGCGATGAAAGAATATGTCAGATAAGTCAAAGTCAACTGTCATAGCAAACATTAGGAAAGTTGCTTTGGATAATAGTCACTGCTAGCCAGTAGCAGAGTCTTAGTTGAGATCCTTTGTGGCAATTAAGGAAAAAAATGGAAGTAGGTTTAAATATTGATTTATATGTCACAGACGTCATCACAAGGATTTAACAACCTGGAAAATACCTGGAGAATAGAAGGCCTGAGATCAACATCTATGCATAAAGCTCTGCTTCCAGTTTGGTAAGTATTGACATGTTCCTTGAAGAGAGGAAACATATGCTGCATTAGACCTTATATAGCTTTCTGATGAGAATGTGATTCATAAATTCTGTAAGAGTCATTAACTCAGATTGTCTGACATCCTGGGTAATTCAGGAAAGAAAAAATAATCTATTTATTCCTGTATGGAATCTAATGCAACAAAAGCACAGCTTCCAAAAAGCACTTAGTTTTATTTTGAGGATTTAAGCCTAGAGAATACAACACATCTTCCTAACTTGTAACACGATTGTGTTAAAAAAAAAAGAGGCCTTGGTTTTATTTAAATTTGTCTGTCAAATTGCTGCCATGTGTTCTCACTGCGCCTTTCACCACAAGATTAAACTATCCTTGACATTTTTGTTCTCATTATACAAAGGCTTAATAGTAGCACTGGAAATTCTATTTGATAAACTACCATAGCTTATGTGAATCTGCCCTTTTGTCTTGTTTTCACTTATTGCTTAGGGAAGTATCAAAGAAATACTTAACTCTTACTGTTGCCTTAACTTTGGAAGTATTAGAACAAAACAATGGAAGTCTCTCCGGTAACACTAATAGCTGTTGATTCAACTTTTATAGTATATTTTTAAAAACTAAAAGAGGAATGTTACAACCAAAGGAATTCTTCTCAGGATCTATGTTTTCTAACATAAGATATGTGTAATCATCGAATACAATTTCAGGCTGTCTTTAGTTGGATTTTCTTAAAAACAGATGAATGCCTTTAATTAGACTGAACCTCACCTGTATCCAGGAATAGTCTCAGGAAAATCAATGGGACTACTTGTGAACTAAGGATCTAATTTAGGTCAGTGTGAGGTGACATAACTTGATACTTGCTTTGCTAGTTTTAGCAGGTAATATATTTTTGGACTATTTTTTGGAAAGTTTAAACATTTCTCTCTATCTTCTTTCAAAGATCACAGTCCTTTTTCAGACTCATCTACAGCCCTGCTCTCTTCCTAAGAATGTGAACTCATGACGGAGAAAAATCGTGAACGAATCAAAACAAATGCCAAGATCTTTCTTTGCAGCAATTAATTCAGTTTTTTCCTTCCTCTGCTCTCTGAGACATCTCTTTCCTGCTCTTGGTAGAGTAAGGAAATATCAGTACATTTGAACTGTTAAGGAATGTACTGTAAAGCAAAAGCAATATTACATCTTTTGGATAGAAGTAATATAGAAAGAAGCATCAGTTTCTGACTAACTTTTTCCCGTTCATATGAGAATATAGATTTCGTGCACCTTTTTATTCCGCCTAATGTAATTCTCATCCAACAAGGAGTCAGGAATACATTCCTCCGTAAAAAGTTACTCCATATTTTTCCTTGAGTTTTCTTTCATCTTTCTCTGAAGTATCCGGTTCCCACTACAGCACAGGAAAAGCTTCTGGACTTGACAAGTGTGATTCACTGTAACAGTTGGTGTATTTTAGGAGGTTTATTAGTCTTTGACGGAAAATAAATATGTTCAGGATCTTGCTTAAACATGCTCTTTTTCTTTCTAAAAAGTATTTATTCCTAAGTAAGCTGAGGATGCTACTCAATCATTTTATCAGCAATTTTCTATATCTCAGAAAGACCAGAATCACATCACAATATATTCAAGGTATGTCTTATTCTGTGATTATATAGTGATGCTATTCTTACTCTTTCTTTAAATGATTTTTTCCTACTTGTTTCGGAAAGAGAAGAGTAGACTGTCCTGAATACCCGGGTTATCCAGTGATACTGTGATCTTTGGATATATTTTATTTCATTATAAACCACTCTAAATACCGAGTTTTTATTTTCTGAGACTCTTCTTTTCCGAAGCCTAACAGGGATAAATACAGAGGCTATCTCCAGTCTACAGGTCCTATTACTTATCAGTTTAGTCCACTGTACTAACTCTGTACAAACTGTGCTAACTGTGCACTGTGCTAACTCTGTACAAATGCTTGTTTTTTTTTTTTTAATTATTTCTGTTAGCAATTGCTTATAATGTCTATGCATAGAAATTAGAGCACGAGGTTAAGCTGCTGCTTCTGAAACAAGAAGTGCTTATTCACTAAGGTGGGGAGAAAGATCTGCACAAATCAAGACTCCACTGCCTATAGATGGCCAGTAGTCGCCAACGGAAAATAGGGATTCTTCCTACTTCATCCCTTGCCTGTGTAACAACTATGCAGTTTCTGCAGGGCTGCTAAAGAAGGCCAGGGTATTTACATTTCAGAGAAAACACCCTTCCTACTGGCAAGTACCTCATGAAATGACTTTTCTTTTGTGTTGTTGATTAAATTGCCCCCCCAAGCTAAGAGAGAGAAGGCAAACGCTGTGTTAGCATTTTTCTACTGCATAAAAACAAAGAAAAAAATCGAAGTGATATTAAATCTGCTGAAGAGGCAGAACAAAGAAACAAAATATTATGTTGGCTTTGCATTAAAAAATTCTGTCAATTCATATTGAATTTCATGATCACTGAATAAACAACATATTGCCATTTACGTAGAGCAACAAAACTCAAATATTCCACATAACTCTAAATAATTTTAAAAAATGTATTCCAATAGTCTAATAAAATATTGGACTATAGTTTCACAAAAATGTCAAGACTTAACCCACTTAAACCAAAAATCTGGACTCCATCTGAGCTCCCTAAAAGACATGATCCAGTGAGATAAAAGTGAAATGAAGCATTATGGCCTTAAGGGGTTCATTATAAAAGAATGAGGAATCTTGATTGACCATGTGGAAACTGCCTGCCTGCCTGCCTGGAAACTAGTGTTTTCAACTTCATGGAAATGATCAGAAAAAAAAAAAAGAAAGCTATACAATACGTGCAGCATTGAGTGCTGGTTCATAAAAAAGAAAAATTCATTTTAAAATTGTTCATATTTTATTTTCCAGTCTTGGACCTTTCCGAATGACTTCAGGTTTCCACCAAAGGTAAAAGGGGTCTACTTCAGCACGGTAGAAAGAAAAGGTTTAGTATAAAGTATGATAAAAGAGTAGTAGAAGACTACTACTGGACCACATTTGTCACACATCAAGCTGTAGGCTACAGCCAGCCAGCCAGACTGTATAAAACAGACAGCAACTTTGCCAAACAGAGCTCTTGCTAGCTGAAGCCCCATGAGGCATCGTGATACCACATTGTCTCCAGAGCAAAGGAGCTCTCAAAATACTTTCTTCTTCAAATTTATTCAGGCCCCCTCTGGACCCTACCTAGTACACTTTCAAGTCTGGCAATCTGACTGTTTGCCTTTAGAAAAGAGCCCAAGGTAAGATAGTTTGGACAAATTGGACGCCAAGTGATTGACTATTCACATTAAATATTTTATCTCTCCCTTTTTGCTCTGTCTTCTGAAAATGTATTTAAGAATAAAGACTGTGATATATCTTTGTGCTATTATAAACATGTTACTTCAAATACGTATCTTTCCATTTGACTGTTACCTTTTATTCTCATTTTTTGATGGGTTTAGAGAAACAATGGCCTATCTGCATAACCAGGGAAAAGTAGATTTCATGTCTGCTGAGGAAAAAAAAATAGATGATGAAAGCTCCTTTATTTTTTTCTTTTGAGAAATTATATGCAGGACATTTGAAAACTAAAATTTCATCACTGCATACCCCAAAAGTTTAATGGGATCATTGGATAATGGATCGCTATTCTGCTGCCTCACTGTTTAAGTGCTTTCCAATTACTATCAGTGTATAATTTAGGTTAAACAATTGAATAGATATTTTATAAGATCAGAACTCTGTGAATGAAATAATTACTTCATTTATACTGATTGTTAGTTTCTTACCTATCTACCTAATAATAAGCAGAATTAACATTCAGCCGAGTTTACAACTTCGTGACTTGTATAAAGCCTAGACATAAGTAAATAAATGAGTAGATTCACGTGAGTAATGTTAAAAAATATGTGCACTACGAAAGAAGTTAACGAATCTACTCGTAATTTCTCATGTGATAATTTCAGATTTCAATCTGCAATGTCAAATGCTGAAGATCAGCTTTGAATTAAATAGTCTTGTAGAAAAAAGTAAATAGCATTATGAGAGAATCATTAAGTAAAATTAAAACATATGGTGATATCAGTTATTCCAAATATGAGTAACTTTCAGCTAAAGAGTCAGAGTTTCCAATTTTCGAAAGTGAATTCTGTGACAAATTAAAATCAGTTCAACAGTAAAAAGTTGCATTAGTTTGACTCTAGCGTTTAGCTGCTTTCAATTATTTTCACTGTATTTATAAGGAGCTGTGTTGTTTTTCTACAGAAATAAAAAAGAAAACCACACAAATGCTATGCTGTGTTAAATAAGCTATTACTACAATTAGTATTTTAGCATACCTATAAGATTTTAAACATTGTAAAACTCCTGTACTGTGGGTCAAAACTTAATACAAAAAGAAATTTCAGGCCAAATTTATCACAAATTTAAAGGAGTACTGGTTGGCCTCAGAAATATATCCTCCTTGGTAAATAACAGTTGTTGGTAGAAAAAAAAAGTAACACAACTAGATTTCAATACATTTGAGATCTTGAGTTTTGTGGACATAACTGTGTGTAAAAAAGCCTAAGAAAAAATAGCTTCCATCTATTTTGTATTCCAGTAGAGACTGGGGCTCTTTGTGCTAGTCCACATGCCGGTGCAACATAAAAAATGATTGATCAGACTCCTGAAAATAGGCAGAAAAGAAGGAAAGGAGAAAAAAAAAAAGGCCTTCCAAGGTTTGCACAGCAAGCCCCTGGAGCAGAACCATAGCCCACTGGCTTTTTAGATTGTGCTACAAAGAATTTGTCACTCAGCTGTGGTGTAAACTTCCTACTTTTGTATCTTTGTAAAAGGAGAAAATAATGCAAAGGCAAAAGTCTCTCAGACGAACAGTACTGGTAGATGTAGTTGTACACAGACTTGCTCTCTAGCATCTCCTTTTGAGTGAAGAGAAGCATTCCTTCTTACAGAATATGATGTTAGTGTTACCACCTCTGGAAAAAATAACACATTGTAATTTTATGGCTCGCTTAAAGAGCTACTGCGCTTTTCATGTTTTTGTGCTGTACCAGCATGATCACTACTTTGGTAATTAATAGCGCCTGACTCCCTTACAAGGCAAATGATACTTCTTAAACCCAAGCTGTCCTATTTTCGCAACTTTAATGGGACTCCTAGAAAAAAAATTGTAAAAATGTTTAGTTTGTGTATCCTTCTAAATGGCTTCAAACTTCTGGAGAAGCAGATTCTCTCCAGATTCTTGAATTTATAAGAATGCAGTTTGTTTGAAATACAGCTTGTTTAGGTTGCTGTTGAAGTATGGAACATATGAGTAGGAAGAATTAGCCTTTTAGTGTAATTTGTAAAATATTTTTACAAGTTAAGCATCTTACATTTTTGTAAGATGATTATCTGACTAGATGGTGGTTGTATTCCAGAACTGGTATCTGAAGACCTCATAAATGCTCAAAGAAATATCTTTGCTATACACTTTTGACAAGAAAAGTAATATCTCTGTTTTTCTGATGGGGAACCTGAGACATGAAGAAATGAAGTGACCTGAACAAGTATTGCAAAAGCAAAGCCGGAATTTGAGTTTGAATCTCCTGAATACTAATTCTATGTTTTTACTATTTGCTGAATTAGCCCTTTAGGAAAGAAATGATATGTTGCTGTTCAGCATCATTCATTCGACATTCCTGCAGTTGTTCTTTTGGCTCTCAATAGAGCAGTCACGTGGTTTAGAAAGCAGCGAAAGGCTGCGTGTTCATCTCAGCAGTTGTTGTGAAAGGAAACAGGTGGCTAGCTGTTATTCAAGCAAATTACACTTTTTCTGGACTTTGAAACTAACTTTTAGAGCCAGCTGATGAAATAAGAAGAAGGAGTTGCATGGTTTATGGTGCTAGCTAATGGCTGCCAACTGGAAGAAATGGGAGTGCAGTTAGGAATCACAATCCTTGACGAAAAAGCATTATCATATCAATATTTTAGGGAGAATGATTGCATGTTCTGTAAACCTGAGTAATTAAAGGTAGGTCTTATCTCAGCTAAATTTAGCTGAATAAATATATAGCATAGAAGTCTAAACTTCCTCTAGAGTTAATAAAGAGATGTGCCTTCATTCCATCCTAAGACAGGTTTCTAAGACTTAACACTAACAGAAGACTAATATTTAGGTGAGATGCATCCTGCATTTAGGATTCATGTGATGCCCATTTCAGCCTCATAACCAAGGGGTCAAATCAGAGCCCCATTCTCTCCCCATCAGAGGGGAGAGGAACCTACAAGAAGAGAAAGACATCTTGCCGTTTGGTAGAGCGAAGAGGACATCAACGAAAAGGACAAACGGAGAGGTCTGAGACATGTATGGTTTATGTTTAAGACAGAGTTATTTTAGAAACAATTGCATCCCTCAAGAAAAAGAATTTTTCTTTTTGAAATCGATTTTGACAAGTTATAAAGTTAGTTCATTGAGTACCAGAACAGTTTGTATAATTTTGCTAGGTTTCTGGATGGAGCCTTTGTTTTTGTAGCAGCCCCTTTAAAATTTAAACCCAGCTCTTGTTGCTGCCAGTCAAGCCTTGGCAGAAGGAAATATTATACTAATATTTTAGAATCTTCACACCAAAGATGCAAAATCATCAGTCTGATATGGTTCTCCAAAGCAGAAATTAAGTTTACAAATAAAAGCACTTTCCAAAATCTTATTTTGAATTTGGTCATTATTATGGGGAAATTACTCATATGAAGATACTTGATAGGAAGGCAAGAAAATGGTGGGAGGAGATCTGAAAGAAAGTGGAATGCACTTCACATTTTACTTTTATTATATCTTTATTAGATGGGAATTTAATCCATAATATCCAGTGAGGGTTGGAATCATATTTCACTATCTGTTGCTAGTAAAAAAGGTATCTTTAATAGAAGGAGCTCAGACCCAAATGTTACGTGTTATTTATAAGGTAGAAGGACATGAGGAATTCAATCCTAAAAAGATTTGCATTTTAGAGGCATTTTGATCAATGTAGCATCACAAATGTTGCTATGAACTTTTGCAATAGACTAACAACCAGGAAATTTAAATGAGCTTTCTGCTACCAGTCGCTTTAATGTGGATGGCTGAAGAAACCCCACAGGGACAAAGGGCAGCCTAAGTTAGGGAGAAGATCCAAAATAAAACTAGGTCTCAAAACTGTTGATGATTATTATTTTTTATTCTTCCTGAATGCTTTGTATTTTCTATGTTCCAGCTAACGCAGAGTAAAATTAAAATTTTATGTACAGTTCCAAAGTTAATACAGTTTACAGGATAAAACTGTTGATTAAAATCCACAATTGGCAGAGCACCAGGCAGTTTACGCATTTGTTCCTGTTCAAATCCAGTCCAGAATATTCGTGGCTACAGTTTCCTAATTTCTGATTTTGTTGTTCAGTGGTCAGTGTTAAACGTTTGAGCTGAGTCCCATTTTCAGCTAGGTGCAGTTTAACACTGTAAAATCACAACCAGCATCTCTTGCTAGTCTCAGCAAAAAGGGACAAAGATAGACTTACTTTTATAAAATCAAATTGTTTCCGATGCACAGGACTGGTTGTGTGTTTTCCTCCCACGTCAGTACCGAAGTACACTTGGGCACTGAAACGCACAGAGTCTCTGACTGTCCGGCAGCCCTTCTATGATTAGCGGAGACCCTTCAGCCCAGAGCTGACAAATAAACTGGCAGCTCCTCCTGCAGCTGTGACTGTGAGGTCAAATATAACATGACATATAGGTGAGAGCCATGCATGCCCATCCTTCTCACAGTCCATAGATCCTTTGGACCTTCCTACAGCAATATTCTAGCTACTTTGAAGCCTCCACCTGTAGTTTTGCCTTCACTTTTCTTATATCCTGTCCTAAAAACAGTCACTTGAAATGGCACCTCCCAGTTTCACCATATATTTACCTTCATTTCTTTACATTTATTGCTCTCTCATATATTCCAAGCAGCTTTTGGTGCCAAGGCTCTCTGTTTCCTTCCTTTGTCTAGGGAAATATGGCTTCTTTTCTGGTTAATTCTATTTGTACTCCTCATTTTTTCATATAGGCCTGCGCTTTTCATAGGTATTAATTTATCACAAAATGACTGAGAAAAGTGGTGCTAATGCATAATTGTCCAGTGAAAGTCTGAAATTACTGAATGCAGAAATATCATTGATTTCCCAGATAATAACTTTTTTTGGCCAAAGCTGTGGATCATCTGTAGAAATGATTTTCAAATAATTGTATAAGATCCTGACAGCAACAACATTCTGACAAAAGTATTGAAAGAAAACTTCATCCGAAGCCAAACATCTGAGAATATCTGTGGAAAGAACTAGTTCAGTGATGCAAACTTAGAGTTAAGTCCTTCCTGCAGTAACATGTGAATGAAAGACGTGTGATTATGTGATTTTATTTTTAGGGCGATCATTTAAAGATATTTTAAAAACAGGATATTAGCTGTGGAAAATTACTGGCCCTTGAACTGAAATAAATAAAAAATGACCTTCAGTACAAAATAATTCCTCCCATCTTACAGCTATTCAAACAGTGAAGTCAATCGGTCATTTGTTAGGGTGTTCAGCCCACAGAGAAATAAGCTCTCAGCTATGGCTGATCAAGATTTATGTATTTATAAATATATACTTTTAGTTGGCAGGCTCTCTATCAAGCACACCCCTTTTTTAGAAGAAAATGGCACATTTCCATAAAACTGACAAGCAATAGTAATCTTTCTCAGACAGGCTTCCATTCTGCTGAGTGTTTTAGTCTGACGATCAGAACATGGGAACTGAATGCCAGATCTGCTGAGGGGTCCTGTGAATAGTGTGATGTGAGTAATAATATTTCAGTACTTGAAAAGTGAAAATGAACGTTCGTGTTGAATTTAATTTAAAAATCTTTTTTAATGTAAAAGAATAATATTGCATTTATGTTGAATGAAAAATTACATATATATTGGACCTCAGAAAATAGGTCCAAGTGGATCTATGTCAGATAATCTTCTATCTTGAGGCAGACATGTAGCAATAAAAAGCTACAGCTTAACTTTATTCACTACCTGATTAAAAACAAAAAAATAAAAAACTATAAAAAAAAACAAAAAGCCCTTTAGATTGCTGGATTTAAATCACATTGTAAGTCTAAAGTTTGATCTCTCACATCTGGATATCTAATCACTGCTCTACTGAATCAACATAGGTATGACACACGCTCTTACTTTAACAGGTTTCTGAGCCTAATCAATTCCTCCCTACTTCCGTGAATAGCAATTGTACCTGAAATTACTCAGAATTTGGCCTGAATTTGTGAGTAGCCAGGAGACAGCTTAGTTATGTTTATGAGTCCATATACCATTAACAGGACCTGACATCCATGCTATGTGAGTAGCAGGGGTTTAATTTTGGATTATTTCTAGTCTGATTCTCTGGACTGATGCCCATTAACAGTTGGAGTATGTTGGGTGCAGTCCTGGAATGCAACTTCCAGTCTAGTTTCATCAGAAAGGAATCCAGCTTGCATATTCTCCGGTGGCTCTGCAGTGCTAACCAGAGTTAGCCAAACCAAAAGATTTCCTCCAGAGTCATGGTTCCGATCCGAACAAAAGTGCTCAAGTGGACAGATGCCCCCTTCATCTATTTTCCTGTCTCCTCCCAGGCCAAATGTTCGTGCGGTGAAAACAGGGTGTAAGTTCTCTAAGTTATATTTTTTACTTCCTTTTCTTTTATAAAAATCATTCATGACACTCTCTTTTCTTTGGGTTGATAGCAACCTCTTTAATGCAGGCTTCAGCTGAATCTTTTGTTAATTCAAACTCAAGCTCCCTTTGACTTACAGAAATGACCTACAGTGATTGTTGATTATGGCACTAGGTACAAAATAAGAAGTTGATCAAATAAAGCCCCAAACCTTTCAAAGAGGAAAACAGTGATTTAAATTCTTTTTTTCTTTCACTGGCACAGAAAAAGAACAAAAAATCCGTTGAGTACAAAACATTCGAGTGGCCTTAGAAACTATACTGCTTACAAAGATTTGATCAGAAACTGAGGAATAGCTAGGGTTATGCGAGAGCAGAAATGACAAACCTAACCTCCTAAATGACATTTATTTCCAGCAAAGCATAGCAACTGGTAGGCACTGATTAGAATTTTTTCTCACAAAATAGTATATGACTGTTAAAAGCTGGCATGGCATAAACAGAGACAGGCTGTTGTCTAGAAGTGTGTCTTGCAAAAAGCAATAGACAGCCCCCTTTACCTGTATCTGGGGACAGAGGAAAGCTTCTCTGAGCCTGAATGTTTCTTATCTCTCTGTCCACGCACAGGCTGGGCAACATAGGGACATACTTTTTACGAAGCATAAATTTCTGGTCCCAGGTTGACCTTGACCTTATGAATGGGAGAAAGCCGATCCATCCTCACTCCATGTAAAATCAGCTCATCCTTCCTATTAGCCCAAGAGACACTGCAAGATGTGCAGGAGAGGCATCAGTGGCAAGGAAAAAGGCAGGGTGCTTACTCTGCAGTACAAGGACAGAGTGCAGCTGAAAGGCTGCTGAATCAGCAGAGGAGAGGGGTATGTAACTTCTGGGAGAGGGCAATGGATCCTGTCCCCCAGATAAAAAGGGATCCTACAAGGAAGAACACACATTCTGGGAGAAGACCCTTTCCCTCAGCATCAGAGAATGGATGAGGTTGGAAGAGACCTCTGAAGATCATCCGGTCCAACCTCGTGCAAAGCAGGGTCAGTTAGAGCAGGTTATGCAGGCAGGTTTTGAATATCTCCAAAGACAGAGCATTTACAATCTGGTTCAATGTTTAACCACCCTCACGCTGAAGAGTATTTTCCTGTGTTCAGAAGGAATTTCCTGTGTTTAAATTTGTGCCCATTGCCTCTAACCCTGTCCCTGGGCACCGCTGAGAAGAGTTTCTCTGTCTTCTTTACAGCCTCCCATTAGACATTTATAAACATTGATAACATCCCCCCAAGCCTTCCCTTCTCCAGGCTGCAGTCCCAGATCTCTCCGTCTCTCCTAATCATCTTCGTGGCCCTTTGCTGAACTCGCTCCAGTAAGTCTATGTCCCTCTTGTATTGGGGAGCCCAGCACTGGACACAGCACTCCGTATGTGTCTCACTGGAACTAAGTAAGGGGGAAGGCAACCTGCTGGCAGTGCTTTACCTAATGCAGCCCTTCTTTACCACAAGGGTACATCACTGGCCCATATTCAACTTGTTCATCAGGAGCCCCAGGTCCTTCTCTGAAAAGCTTCTTTCCAGCAGGCTGGCCACCAGCCTGTACAGGGTTCTCACTCCTGCATGGGTATGCACTCCCACCCCTTTAAAATCTCTTGGCGTATTTCTAAATGGCCTCTCAGCCTTCTTTCACGCAGCGGACTCAGGACTGGCTACTGATTTATTTGCTCCCTGCTCCTTATGGGACTGTTCCAAACAGCTTTCTCCGGCTCAGGAGATAATCCACTCCAGAGATGCCTCTCAGCAGGTGGCATGAACAAGGCTGAACCAATTTTAGCTCCCTTCATTGTGCACAGCCCACCAACACTATCTCAGTAGGCTTTGCATCCTCAGAAATGCCCACAGGCCTTCATAACTCAACCAATTGTATGCAATTACATTAGTTTTATGTTAGAAAAATGGCAACTGTGGCAGGCTGCAACACAGCCCCAAAACAGTTAAACTGTTTGAAATGAAAAAAAGCACACAGGGTGATAGTTCTGACTCAGAAGCTAAGGAGCACAAGAGAACCTTAGATCCGAGTGTTATGTAAGGTGGATGGAGCCAATTTGCTCTAGGATGCCTTAGTCCTAAGCAGTATGGTCTCAAGCCAGTGTGTTCTGCTCACTCTTGCAGCCACAGAGCAATTCCCAGTGCTCTTAGCAATGGAAAGGTGCCCTTACAACCCCACATCCATCCCTAGCCCCTCTCACCTACTCTCACTGGGAAATGGCTCTGCTAAACCTCCTCCCCATATAAACTCAGTTTTCTACCACCACAGAAGGGAATTTTTGCTGTAGAGATGGAAAAACATGATCTCTAACCAGAACTGGTTTAGCAAAACATTATCCTCTGTTTATAGGCGATTCCTGAAAAGGGGAAAAAAGTATAAAACCAGGGAATAGTTTGCTGTTTTCTAACATTGTTACCAGGAATGAAAAATTTCAGTTTTATTTCCTAGTTTTCAGTCCCTAAAATTCATGCATTTTTGACCCAGTCAATCACTTAACCATGTGCCTAACTTAAAGTACATGAATGCCACTGTTGAAATCAGTGGGACTGCTTGTAGTCTGAAGGGTAAGTCTGAAATATTGCCTTGGATCATTGGAACAGAATTTTTTTTTTTTTTTGCTATGCTGCAGCTACCTCCACCTAATTGCAAAGTTTCCAATTTGGGGAATTAACCTTGCAAAATATATTTTATTGAATTAACGCTTTTAACATATTCACATTCCTCACCAACAGAGTCATAATTTCAATATATTTGGTGTTGCTAGCTGTTCCTATTAACAGAAACGGAATCAAGTCATTTAACACAGAAAATGATGCCATCCTGTTTTTGCCCTTTTTGGTGATCCAATAATTAGGCTCTGAAAACTTAGGAAAATATGACAGGAGGGGCAAGATTTACACAAACTGCAGCAGTGATACACAGGAGCAAAATGAGAGGGTTTTGCATTTTACACCCTTCCTCCAGGATCATCTGTTAAATCATCCGGAGTACAGATGATTTAACATCTACTCAATATTTTAATTATTATTGTTTTAAAACTTTATCATAGCAACTGTTGCGGTAACTACACTGAGCATCAAATAGCATAGCAATGCCAGACCATAAAACTTGCTGTATTGTAAATCAGGGCTTCCCCGAGGCAGCCATAATTTGTATGTCCTTCTGGTTTTGCCTACTTTAACTTTTCTATTTTAAGGAATACACATGTGCTTTGTGTTAGAGCAGGGAAGTCATAGCAGACTAAACTACCGTCTATGGTGACTTTTTCTTTTGGGTTATGCCCTGCTTTGGCTTTGGAGGAAGATGGTCACATATAAAAACAAACTATGATTCAGAGAATTCCTACAGAGTATGCTTTAACCAGAGAGGTGTGGTTTTCACTGTGCCCTCACAAAGTATAGCAAGCCCCCATATAAATAGTCTCATGTTGGTCTAATTAATCACCTCTAATCCTTCCCTTGCCCATTGCACATAAAGTGGTTTTGTTCCAATCAAAATAGACATGATCCTGAGCCACAACATTCATTAGATCATAGCATCTAGGGATGGAAAACAACTGGTACATCATCCGGTACACCTCCCCACCAGGGCAGGGTAGTCGAGTTAAAAATGACCCAAACAACTTGCCTTTGACCACATCCCGAGCCAGTTAGTCCGCTGGCAAATTCATCCCGCTGCCAAGATGCTTTCCTGAATTTTTCTTGCTTGATCCCCTCCTTCACAGTCTCAGCCTCTGACTTTGAATTCTCTGTCAGCCGTCACCAAGGAGGGAACTTGCCTTGCCTCCAGGAGAGCTTTCCACATTTCTACAGACAGTCTCTTGCCTCCTGCTTACGTCACCATCATGTAGCCGGGTGGGTTTTTCTGTTGCTGTTTTGGGTTTTTTTTTAATTTAGGAAATCTGTGTATGTGTAATTTATATATTAGCCAATACAGCCTTAGGATTTGCTTTTTGATGTAAAATTGGATTTTTGACTCATCATTCTAATGACTGTAACCACTGATTTTGCTACTGGAATGATGTCAAGTAACTATGAAGACAGCAATATCTTAGCCAATTCAGGTAATACAATAACTTATCCACCCTTAGTAATGATATAAATGATCTCAGCAGGCAGAAAACAGATTCCTCTGAGATAAAGTGTTCACATATTTAGTTCTAAAACAAACTGACAGTCCTTTTTCATTTCCTCATGACTGTAATTTAAAGGATTAACTTAACGCTGTTTGATACCCTGTCCAGAGCCTTCTTGAAAGCCAGAGATATTGGCTCTTCAATAAAAGGAAGTGTATTAAAGCTTCAATTCTTTTTTTTTTTCCATGTGAATGTGTTGGTCATTCAAATAAATATGTGTCTAGACTGATGTCAAAAGTGAAATGTAATGATAATGAGTTTCTTCATCATCATAATAAAGTATAGGACAAAAAAATATATTTATGTTTATGGTATAAGGAACACCCAAATTCAGAAACGCCAAGCCAGATCTTTTTGTTTCAACTAGCGTACAGCAAAGGGCTGAAAGACAATCAGACAAGAGGTTCTGTTACATAAAGATATTCTTGGGTATGATGTAGTGTGTGTCTACGTGTGTGTGTGTGTGTGTGTGTGTGTGTGTGTGTGTGTGCGCGTGCATGTGTGTTTATCCTCTGATAAGGGAGTTACAAACATAGCAATTAATTTTTTGTGTTTCTCCTGAAAAAGTGATGATTTGTTTAGTGTTGGGAATTCGGAAGTGCTTAATGTAAATAAATTGCTCAGTTCCTACTACCTTAGACTTCCTATTACTGTGAGATGTTTTCTATAGAACTGACAAGTGCAATGTCTCCTGTACTTCCAAAGCTATCTGCGGCTACAGTGAGATCAGCCATCACTGACCAGGAACTGCTACCAAATAGTGGCGATTTTGGTGCATCACCATAACAAAATGTTAGTTGCCTAACACCTGCAAAGAAATTCATGACCGAGACGAACAAACAGGTTCTCTCAGAAGCGCATTTCACAAGGGCCAGCACTTGTGTCCGACTTCGCGCCCGAGAGCTGCAGGGTCGTGCACTCCTCTCCCTGCAAGCAGCTTCGTGCTTAGTGCAACCTTTCGTGACATGCGATATAAACTTGCGAACGCCTGAGGGAATTAGTGCTTTAATGTCTATAACCTAGAAGCACCTCAACTGAGGTTTCTTCTGTATTGTAGGTGGATATGGATGGCTCACTTCCAAGCATGTTACATTTTAAACATCTGAAGTATATTTTCAGACATCCCTCTTTGTCTTCCCTAAGTTTTTGGGTCTGCATTGTTGTTGCAAGAATTTTAATTCACCCCTGAAAGCAGATTAGGTCCCACTGATGCAAATAACAGTGTACGTGAGTTTACGCTCTCTGCTTTTGGAATCTGTCATGATGTGTGTCTTCCAATAAGAGCTGTAAGCAAAATACAGACAAAGTGTAGTCCAGGACTTGTGTCCAAATTGATGAAATCATCACCTTGTTGAAGCAGGAATGTGGAAGACATTAGCTGGCAATAAAACCAGAACTGATTTTCAAATATCTTGCATCAAAATATATTTGCAACTTTAAAATCTGCAACTGATTTGTGGTTAAATCAGTTTATTACTTATGAATGCTTTCCATCTCACCTTTAAGATGATAATTGCATTAAAAGATAGCTGTAGGCCTCAGAGAGCAAATTTTTAGGTTATGTCTTTACGTGCCTGATCAAGGAAAGTAAACATTTGTTTACAGCTATCTCTGTTGATGGCCAAACCACTTCATTCCTGTGTAGAGGAATTAATGGATAGGAACTGAAGCAACTTAATGACACCTTTAAGGCATATAATACTGCTCTTATATAACTTTTTTTTTTAACATAGTGAAAAATCAAGAAACAACCAAATGGAAGTAAAATTATTATTTAAAGGAACAGCTACAGATTCACATTGCTCATTTGGGATTAAAAAAAGGTATCTCTAGCTTGAACCTTTTTTAGAAAAGTCTATTCCTTATGCTGAGTTAATAGGAAATAACTGATAACTATAATTATTTAATGCTAGACATTTTTATTTCATGATCAGTGGAAAATGAGACATACCATATTTCATCTTGATTTTGAACAAACAAAAACCATTTTTTTTTCTTTTGAGAGAGTTCTGCAATTATTTAGTAGCAAAAATATCATTAAAAAAATATTCCCCTGGAGAAATCACTAATTTGATTTTCATCCATAACTAACCATACAGAATGATGTGACCCGTGTAGTGATCATAAGTCAGGCACATGGAGTTGATTTTAGGAATAAGATCCTCCGATCTGCCTTTTTTTAGTGCAACCTATAAAGAAATCTTGGAAGAGTGGCTATATTTGAAGACAGAAATATTTATTACACCTATTTTGTATAGGTTAACTAAAACGGGTGATCTGTATCCCAAGCAGCATTGACATTCACCTGTAATTAGTCATAGTAATGATATCACCGCAAGCAACAACGTTTCAAGGACAATAAGTTTCAGTATTTACCTGTCGAAACCCAGTCTTCTTGGAATTAAGAGGAGTGTAACTTAATTGAGAATTCTTTTTTTCCTACAGATGATTAATTTACCATGCAGTTTTGTGGCTAGTTTGAAGCACAGGTTCATATTCGGTCAAACTCTTTTGCTTAATGAATATTGTTTAAATTTAATCTGAGATCAAAGATAGAATGCGCTGTGTGTGAAACAAGAGAAATAACACTTCCCCATCCTTGAGACGTTACACATAAACACATTTACTTTCATGCAGGATGAGGATCCAACTTCAACAGACAAAAGCAAAGGCCTGTACCATTTTTTTTTTTGAAAATTAGATCCGAGGATTAGGTTTTATCATTATATTCTGTTATCCTCTGTATTAAGCAGGATCTGGCAACATTTGTCTGCTCTCAGGATGTCCTCCCTAGGGTCAATGGGGTGGTCTGCATGATTCTGCGCCTTTCTTTGGAGATCCCAGAAGATACTTCTGAGCGATCACTCCCCTGTTGGATCGACTTTCCTGTGCTCTTGTTGTGTCTTGTCAACGCTCTTACTGGATGTGTACATGGATGTGTTATGAGTTGATTAGGAATTTTGGGGGTTGCTGTATCTGCACCACGATGATGACAGGCAGCTTTATGTCACCGTCTCTTCCAGTACTACTGGCACAACAGAGCCAGCTACCAGTTTTGAATGGATACCGGAGCAAACATAAATCCGCTCCTCAAAGGCAGAGATAACAATTACATGATATAGAGACGTTTCCTTCATCTTCTACAACTATTGTAAGTACTTCTGCACAGTAGAACGTGAAAGCTGAACTATCAATAATAACTGCAATGCTCAGTGGATAAACAACGACATAAAAAAGCTTTATGAATAAAGTGCTGTAAAAGAAATTTTTTAAGTGTCTTTTAAAGGTTTGTCTATTAAATAAGGGAAGATGGGATTATATGTGCAATATAACTATCACAGGTCACTGAAATGAAGAAGATACAGGCATCGTTAACCTCAGCAAACTCTACACAGCTCCTTTTCGGATAGCATACCTTCACTTGATCTGCAAACATGTTCCGAAAAGGAGAGAGAGAATTCCTACCATGGATCAGTGTACTGTCTTCACAAGAAGGAGGTAGTCTTGCAGCTTCCAAACCTGGTTTTAAGTTACGGTTATGGCAATTCTTGGACCACCCTAGCTTTAAAATTTCTAAACACTTCATTTTGCTTTATAGTTATAATGTTTAGAATTTGTTACTGGTGCTAGTAGCGGCAGATGTACTTATTTATATCATGCTCTTGCGTTTACATTTCACTCTATCAGTAAAACTTAAACCAGTTCACATAGTATGTCAGAAGTATTTTTTGTTAGAGTGTTTGGATTTACAGGCTCAGTGATTTCATTAGAATTGCTCTGGATTTACAGTAGTTGCAACAAATGAGAATATGGTTCACAGACTTTACATAGCAATTCACAGTTAATTTATAGTTCATTTAATGCACATCTTAACTGTACATAGAGAATTAAAATGTGAATATCATCTTTATTTTTCCATTTTCTATGTGAATTACTTAAGAAAATATATAGTCTCCTTCTTTAGGAGAATGTAACTATATGAATTCTACCCAGGTAATCAAATATAGAGTCTGTGTTTGAATTTTCAAATATTTTCAACTTTTATAGACTTCCAGGCATGAACTCTTACTTATCTGTCAGCATTCACTTAACTGGGGACTTTATTACTGAAACAAATTCAAGTTTGACAGTAATGATCTGCTGCCTTTGCCTTATTAACAGAAAATAGGTGTTAAACTCACCTTATTTATAACGTACTTTTCAGCACTGTACTACAAGCAGCCTCTGCAGCCCTGGGGTATGCGTGTGTGTACTGATCTAAGACTAGCTCCTAATATTTGAATGTCTTTGTTGCCATCCTTCTACCTACTGTTTAAAATCCTTTAGGAACAAGTCTCTCAGAACACCCCTTGCGGCAAGTTAATATGTCTATTTAATTGAAAGGATGCTGAGGCAAAGAGCTTGACTGCCTTGCCTGAGGCCACACGCTTCTCTCCACTTGAAAGTGTGTCCATCTTTCCACTGCTAGCTTTTGCACCAAAAGCTGATGTGCAAGGCTGTGGGGTGGTGGAGAGCTTATAGTCCTTACGCAGCAATTTGGGAAAACAGCCTGGTGCTGGCTCGCGGCACAGGACGAGGAAGGAGCCTGGGGCCCTACCCTGTTGGAGATCAGATTTCAGACAAAAAACTTTGTCCTTGGGGCCAAATGTGAAAATCAGCCTGTTGAGGTATTCCTGATTCTTTCGGAGCTTAAATCACGGTTCATTTTATATTTGTCATGAGCCAAGATGTTATGTAACGGCTGGGTACGTGTGCAGTTAGAAATGCGTGTGAGTGCATGCAAGCTCGTGTTGGTGGGGATTTGCCCTTATTTGTATGTACGTCTTGGTTGAATAGACACACTGCACCCTCCATTTTGTCTAAATAGAAAATCGGGATTATAGTTTCCAGCAGCTCCCTTATCCCTTCCCCCAATTCCCTTTTCCTAACTGAAAAATAAATCCAGAACTTTAAACTAAAGCTGAGAAAATCATGTTTAATTTGCTTTACGAGCTTTTTGGTACCACCTCAGGATACCTGCAGTCTAACTGCTCTGGTCAGCATCAACTATATTGGCTGCAGCCTGAGAAAATTCGCAAATAATACCACCATATTAGAGCTTGGGAGAGGTAAAGTCTTCAGATTTTGCTGTAAACTTGGTTTAATCATTGAATATAGTTTTAGTTTTCATATTGTGAGCTTGCATTTGGATTTTTGTGCCTTTTAGGAAACAAATAAATTGGAAGGGGTTTTAAGTTTTCCATATCAGGTTCCTTAGTTTTTTACAGTAGAAGTATCATTTGGATTATCTCAGAATTTGAAATGTTTAAATTTTGCAGACTTACATTCAAGAAAGCATTAATTCTTTTAATTCAATCTTTACTTGGGAAAAATACAAATAACTTAATAAAAACCTCACAGAATCATATCCAAAGACAGCTTAAAATTTTCAGAGAGGCCTCACTGACCTCAGCAGTATTAAGCTCATTTACAACTTTTAGTGGTCTATCTCAGCATGTTTGTATGCCTCAGTACTACTGAAAATGTGCAAGTAATAATAATGCCACTGGACAGATGATAAATGCATCTGTGCTGAGGTCAGTCTCCAAGGCAGCACCTGTACCACTCTTTCCAGTGATGGTGTCTCAGGTGCACAGGCTGAGCCACTGTCCCGAGAGCTTGCTCTACAGGCAGCATCGGGGCAGAGGCACCGCCAGAAAATTCAGTGCAACTTGCAATATGTGTGCAAGAAATGAAGTAAACAGCAGGTGATATAGCTCTTTCCCAGCTCTTGCTCCTGTGGTTTAACTGCTGAGAGCACCATTTCCCACAGATTTAAAGCAAGCTCAGATATATGTACGTGACCTGCTGTTGGAGAGCTAGCAGGTACACATGACCTCCTTCTCACTTCTGATTATACAGCCTCCAGGAGTCCTTGGGCACTCTCATGATTTACTTCTGTCTTTTCACCAAGATGACATTTTTTTCCCAACCTAGTAATTCATATTTTTAAGTTGAGCAGGTCTGTCTTCTGTTATCTTTATGCTCTGCCACTACAATTATTAGGATTTCACTATATTATTGTAGTTGGGTTTTTTCCAGTTTCTAGGTACACAGAAATTTTTTATTATGCTTTCTGTTCCAGATACCATTATTTTTTGTTGGCTGCCAAATTTATCTTAAGGCATTATTTTCAAATGCACATATTGATTTACTATATTAAATACATGATATTCATTTTTCTTCATTTGTGTTTTTTTTATATAAAGCAACAAAAATTATCGCTTGACTTGAGGTTAATGTCCCCAGCCCATTAAAAAAGGTGTAATTTTAAAAATACAATTTTAAAAATACAAATGCACCTTATAAAATTCTAAGTGATTATACACACAAGAGATCTCAGCTACTGAGAAAGGATGCTAGACCTTCATTAATATATGCCAAACATAGCTCTATAGTCTTTATTTATAAAATCTTGGGTTTTACCACCGGTATATTTTCCACTCACAGCTGATGTGTAAAATAGATGAAGTTTTCTGCTATTTGTCAGCTGCAGCTTAAGAAGTAGCTGCCTGGCACCTGTAAACCTGATGCTCTGTATCACACAACCCCAGCACTTTGCTCAGGCTTTTCCTTTTTTTCTTTTTTTTTTTTTTTAAATGACTGGCTGATCCTGCTCACATCGAGTCACATCAGCAGCGTTACTCACACATCTAGACGACCTAAAATTCCAGCCTCACAGAGATTTTAAACGTAGTGGGAAGAAGCCACTGTATAAAACCATATCCTTAAAAAAAAACAAAACCCACACATATACACCCTTTTTGAAAGTAAAGTAGGAAATACAACTGTTTCCTTTCGTATCCTGATCCACTTAGCAGCTTGCTGTTTAAGGATGCTAAGTGATAATGCACTTCAGCAGTCAAGTGAAGGGTTAATGCCCCCCTAAAACCGCTCCGGGAGCGCAAGCTGCGAGGAGCGCCGGCCGGGGAGGGTCGGCAGGAACCGCTCGACGCCGCGAAGCCGCGAAGCGACCGAGGAACGGGCGCGCGGCACGTGGAGCGCAGCGCTGCCCAGAAGCCGCTCGCCCGGCGCGCTGCCTCAGCCCTCCCTGAACTTTCTCGGTACATGCAGCAGCCTGACAGCCCGCTTCCCTGCTGGGGGGGCTCCTGCAGCTCCAGGGGGGGACGGCACTTCTTGTTTTTAATTAGCAAAGGTGAAAGGTGAATTAAAACTAGCTGTCTGGCAAGTCGGAGCAAGGGGCTGAGCTCTGAAGAGCACCAAGGAGGAGGGTGCTTTCTTCTTTTTTTTTCCTCTCTCTCTCTCTCTCTTTTTTTTTTTTTTTCCCCCTCTCCCTCCTTCTCTGAATGAATTGCCTTGCAGGAGGGACTGAAAATACAGCTTCTTCCTGAATCCACTGGCAGAGTTACTAAAGAGAGCTCAAGACACAACACCGCGGAGTAACGCCTTGGAATGTCCTCGCACTTGATAAACAATTGTCCTAGGCAGGGAGTATTTTTACATGACATTTGCACAGCTTGACTAATGGCTAGCTGAGGCTGGGCTCCTCTGCCGACCGGTGACTTTCCCGTAGAGATACCCCACGGACTGACCAAAGAGAGCCATCTAACTGCTCTGGGAAAGTAGAAGTGGAACTTGCAGCCTTAAAAAACAAACAAACAGCAGCAGTTAAGCGAAGAGCGCAAGAATTTGATCTTGGGCAGGATGGCATCTGCCCAGGACCTTTTAATCCTGGCACTGTGTGGCTTGTTACTACACCCACCGACTGGATGTCATGCAACAGATACGAGGCAGCCAAGGTTACGTCTGTCACATAAAGGTAGGTCAGCATGTCAGGTTTTTAAAGACTTTATGCTAATACAAGCCCATTGGCTTCGCTGGAAGTATTGCACAGAGGTTAAATTACGGTCCTCTGGCAGAGTAAAATATTCCCATTCCGAAATTTTATGAATTATTTCCTTGTATTAAATTGCCTCCATAATTAAGTTTATTGAATTCAGAAAGATCTGAGGCACTTCCAGGGATTGATTTTCAGCTACTAAAATACTCTTCTGCCTGAAAGTGTTTTAGGTTTGCTTGTCATTCTGTGTTTATTCTCTGCACTGTAAGAAGGATGTCTCTAGTAAGAAAGAAATGGAAAGATAACCTGAAATTATTACAGAATAAGTGTGCTATTATGCATCAAGTAACCCTTAAGCAATTAAATGCCTGTTTCACTTTTAGATTTCTATTTATCTACAAATATAGCTAAGGCAAAAAGACTGAATTCCTGTGCAACCATATGATTCATTTTCTAAACTAGCAAGTGTCATCACACTATAATTAAAATGACTAACTGCCAATATAAGTCTGCTTGCAGTTTAACTGAGTTACCCAAAGAAAAAAAAATGCTATTTTCTGTGACATATGTGTGTACAGTACTTATAACTTCTCTGTTTTTTTTTTAGTTTCAGTTTCCCTGCAGCTTGAACCCTTCTTCCTTAGTTCCTTCAAAGTATCCTCTTGTTCTGTCCTGGGTTGCCTGTAATTTAAACTCTTTCCTATGATTCTGCTTTAAGCTTGCATATCTAACGTACTGGTGCACAGCCATGACATTTCAGTGCTCTGCAGCAATACTTTTGCAAATGATGTACTTTAAAATATCTGACAGGCTGTTTTTGCAGTGGAAGTACAAAAATGCAAGTGTGCAAGAAAAATTCATGACTGATCAATCAGTAATGTTTTAGTTCTCCCTCTTGTGCAGAGATAAAAAGAAAATGCCTTTTTGCTGACATAGGTGGGAATGAGAGAACGCTCGTTTACTCAAGAAAATTTCTGTAGTTGTGAAAGTGATAACTAAGCTGCATCAGTGTGAAATATATTAGAATACCTATTTTGAGTATGGCTAAGATTGAAGTATTAGCATCAACTACAGCTCCACGTGCAGAAAGCTTTAGTCTGAACTAGGTTTAATGGTATTTTATATAGCAGGCTAAATTACCAGTTATAAAGAAAGGAAAAGGTGAATAAGATAATTAGTCTGAATGTCTTAGTGGAAAGCCATAAGAAATGGGTTTTGCTTTTATAGGGCAGTGAAACATGTTTTAAAGAAAGTAAGTTTTGTCATAAATGCTATCTTGCAAATAAACAACTGATTGCCATCAATGAAATAAATTATGTGATCCCTTTTAATAGATAAAGCACTTCCTTTTCAACCTATGGTTTTGGAGTTAAGTAGAAATGAGTGAAAAACGCTGATTCTATCATCCAGTCACATCTTTTGGTGTTGAAAATGTGTATTTAAATGTTGATTTATTTCTGGGCATAATTAGTAAGATTGTCATTACTATTGATATTTGTTCGCTTGGGATGGGGTAGTGGAGAAGACAAGCACAGTAAATGAGATAAATAGACCTGCTATGTTGGTTCAGGGCTCTGGGTTAGCTGCCAGTTTTGGCAAGCTCCTCATTATGGTGCTGCGAATATTAGCTGCTTCTGTCCTCACTTGTTGGCGTAATTGTTTTTCCACTGGGTAGAATGGTGCACATTTCACTGCACGCTACTTCCATTTTAAGCAGGGAGCCAGCAATTTGGCCATAACACATCATAACTCTATGATATATTCAAGGAGATTTAGAAACGTACGTTTCTCACTAGCGGCCAAGCCTCCCCTGCCTGATGTCAGTTGGCTCAGATTCAGTGACACAGGGAGATCCGTCCCAAACAAATTCTCCAGCACGAATACGCATATCACCATCTTACACCTTGCCTTGTAAGATAACCCGAAGCGTTTTTTTTCAGACGTACAAAATGCAACCGGTTTTACAAGCTGCGTGGCAGTAAGCGCCTGACCACATACCCAAAGTTAAAGGTTAGACATGGCATACCTGCCTGCATCCTGGGAACAGCTATTGTAATTCTCCTAGCCAGAAGAATGTAGCATTCAAGCACGAAGACAATGAGTAAATGTCGTTGCCGTACTCGCTAATCAAACACGAACAGCAGGAGGGTTGCTCATCTTAATTGTGTTTACTCCAGAGAGATGCCGCTCTGGGTACCAAATAGGCACCAGGGTAATTATGAAGCAGCAGTAGCACCACCGTTTTACACCAACCCGGAGGGTGAGTTGCCAGTTTGGCACAGGTGATGAAGTCTACGTGTGCACGTTTTGAGTGTGGAAAATTATTAATTTCACTGCTCAGACCCTGAAACGTGAAAGTGAGTATGGCAGTTCACTGCCTACTGTTGTGACTGTGGGCGCTGGCAGGTAACCGGGATTCAGGCCGTTGCGAGAGAGGCTTGCACTGGCTGTCTGGTAAGCTAGAGGGTTCTGAGACAAGTGTGATGTTTACAGACATGAGATTTTTTTTGCAACGGAAGAATTATTTGCAACTAGTCTAGGTTAAGATCATTTTACTTTTAAAAGCTAAGAGAAAGCTTCCACAGGTTAGAAATTGAGATACTTTGATATTTTATAAATCCATAAATTCTCTTTTTTGTCTTTAAAAATGATGCTCAGTGAAAGTGGAGTGAACTGACAGTGTATGAGCACTTATTTTGCCCATACAGCAAACCAGGCTTCACCTGCAGCACACGCATGCTTCAAAACCCATTGCAACAACATCGGGTCCTAACCCTTGCTCGGAGGGGTCACCTGATGGATGGGAATACCACAATCCCCTTGCTAATTAAGGGATATACTGTGCAACCTCTGTTTGACTCTATGGCCCTTTACTTAGCTTCAGTGGGAGTTAAAGTCCTGCATTCTTGAACTACTGTTAAATCTGTCAGGTTAATGTAAACCGTAACAGAGATTTTTAGTAAGGTAGAGAACTGCCTGCAAGAAGCGGTGGCTGCCAGTTCAATATACCTGAGGCCTCATCATATTCACATTAAGCTCAAGCATGAGAATTTTGCCATTCCTTTAAATGGGATTAGAATTAATCTTACAGTTACCTAACAGTCATTTGACAGTTCTATCTTTGGTCTTATTAAGCTGAACTATGTTAAACCCAGGATTTAAAGGTGCTTTCCTCCAACCATCAGCTTTTGTTTATCAGAAAATTGATGCTACGGTTAATACCATTTGTCATATCAGCCATATGGTCCTGCTGAAGGCCGGTGTTTGATGATGACCGATGAAGATCTTGCTTGGGGTAATAATATATGCAAAGAGCTTCATGCTGATTTGTAGAGTTAAAAAAAGGTATTATCACTTGCCCAATGCTATAAAGAAAAAAGTTTCTACGTTATTAAGTTGTATGTTGACAACTACATTTAAAAATCATTAGCTCATTTTATGTACAATACAGGCTCTGCCTAATGAGGTGTTAATGGAAGCCAAGCTTCGGCCCGTATTCTTTATAGGCTGCTGGTTAAGTTCTTTCCCAGTATCCCACGGTTTCAGTTCTTGCAGTGGGAAATATATAATTAAGGTGAAATCAACACACTGCATGTTGAAAAGAAAGTATTTATGTTACAGGTTGGAGTGGATTAGGTTTCCAGAGGATACTAAGGACGCATTAGAAGAACGTAGGCCTGAAGAGCCTAGAAAGGGCGTAATTGTATAATTCAGGTTTTATGCGTGGTTTGCGGTGTGTTTCTAACTCTTTTTTTCTAGTTGGTAGGTATGGTAAAGAGTAAAGGTAGCATTGCATTGAAGTGAGATGCTGAGCCAGTGTGGCAGTCCATACGGTTTTCTCACAGCAGTGGGACCGGGTGTAGCTGGTTATGTACAGAGACTTGCAGATCCTGAGGGATCTGCTTTCTGGTTTATCCGTTTACATTACTCTTGAATAACGTGAGGGATTTTGGCATCCCTAATCTCAGGTTGTGTAACTCTGCACTGGACACCCTTCTTGCCTGGAAAATACATGGTTAAATAGCAGTTGCAGCCTGCCGTTCCAATCCAAATATCATGCTTTCCCCTGCTGTCAGACCCACTTGCTGCTATGGCAGAGCGAAGTTGCAGCAGGCGGAAGGAGCAGACTGAGCTGAGAAAGAGATAATCTGGGTTTAGAAAATGTATTCTCCAAACAAATTTTTCAAACAATAGCAGCAGATAATTGAGGAAGGAAAAGTTGAAATGTTGCGGAGGAAAAGTGATACTCTCCATGCTCAGATACAGATTTTAATATGTACAACCTGTAACATAAAACTTTTAACACATAAGAATTTCAGTTTGTTATGGCTGACTGATCATCCTTGAGAGCTGCTGGGTTCTGGTACGGCAGAAAAAACATTTTTCATTGCCCTTTGCAGGAGCCAGAGTTCCAGCATACCTGCTTTGACTTTCTTGATAATCCTAATTTAGAATTCATTTATCTTAATATTAAGATTTGCATCATATTTGTCAATGTACTCAACTAAACTCAGATACCTCTGCAAAATTTTCTTGACTAAAATTTAGTTTCTCCAGTCAAAAATTTACTTGCAAAAAGAGTTTTTGATTTCAGAGAATGGTTTTGCAATTACTGTTGTGATATTTGGCTATTCATTACTCATGACGTATAACTGGCTACGTTCTTATCTTACTCTGTCTGTTTTCTAGCTAGGTGGCAGCAAAATTTATATGGGGACTAGTGATAAAATCAAACTGAATAACAAAAATCTAGGGAATTTTTAGGCAAGCATTCGTGAACTCCTAAGTAGGCAAACTTATTTAATGCACATATAGTACTTCTGATTATTAATCACCTGGCCACATAAATCATGGCTAATTAATGACTAGCTATGTAACTTGTAACTGAATCATGACTGATTCAGTTTCATGCACAAAAATGTGCTCTATTCATAACAGTTTTCACTGTTAGAGAATTTTGCTTTCCAGTGATTCTGAAAGACTTGCACTCCTACCAAGGCAAGTTCAAGTTTGAGAAAGATCTTAATTCATACTTGGTATAAATCATCTTGGATTTATGCCAAAGTAAGGTTTTGGTTTGGGACCTGTGCTCACATATAGTCCAGAGAGGGGAGTATAAAAAACTGATAAGCAGGTAAGTAGGTAGATACATAGATATTTATACACACATGTCTGTGTGTATATAAATATATATAATTATATATGAAATATGTGTGTATACATAAAAAGGACTGAAGATTGGATTTTGCTTGTAGTGAAAGAAAGATCGGTATAATTTTAAGGGTTTGTGGAACGTGGCTGGGAATAAGGGCTGATAACCCAAGTTAGGAGTGCTTGGGGAAAAGCACGTGACAAGCAGTCTCTTCTGTTACCCAGACTGTAAAGGCCAGATGGAAGTCAATGTCAGTACTGAAATGCCTTAGCCACAGATACACAAATATCTCAGGGCCACTCGTAGGGCAGAGAGGAGAGCTTTGATATCGTCTCTCCCGCTGATAAGACAACTGATGCCTTACACAATAATCAGGACAAATTTTCAGTTTATTATTTATCCATAACAAAAGGAGTGACTGGCAGCGAGCCAGGAGTGTTCCCAAGTAATCCTCAGGGGACTTGTTGCCCAGGCCTGGAAGTTTTGGCAGAGAAACTGTGCCGCTTCCTTTCATAACTCCGTTTTGTTGACCAAGGCTCCTGGAAGTGGGACTGCAGCAGAGCTCTGAAGCGATAAGCACCACCGCCAGGGATGCACGAAGCAGACTGTTTTGTGTAACTTCAATCACTTCTCTGCTTTTGCTTTAAAGAACTAAGTATCATCTGAAGTCGCAAGACTTGAACATCCTGCATGCTGCTGTTTCTGTGCAGCTACCTCCTTGCCTTCAAAGTGATAATACCATCTGTTATTTTAAATTCTTCACCAGATCTCAATTCATCATTATTTTACTGAAAGCAAGTGCTGTATTTTACTTAAATGAATGCAGGATTAATGCTGTTTATATGATTTACGTATGCTGTGCAAGGGTGAGCATCTGTTTCAAGCCTTTTGAAAAACTTTGGGTCAATAAATATTCTAAAACTGTGCAACAGGAATACTAAATATTATTAAATCTGCTGTCCTGGTTTTCTTCATGTAGTCAGGCAAATATGATGAAGCTATAGCGTGCAGCCAGCATTAATTAGAAAAATCTTCATTTCTTAAAGAAATTCAGAGCCTGCAGGGATGAAGATAATGATCTTTGTTTTACAGATAAATCCCTCTTAACTTGAGTATACTATTTGAAATATTTTGTGTTGCTTAGATAATCTGCTTGGCATTTAAAAAATCAGTTAAGGTTTCATGATTAAACATGAAGGAAAATGTTAAAGAAGAAAATGATTGAAAATATTGCATTGTAAAAAGTCTGTAGTATAGGTTAGATGCAATTTTAAGCTCCTATAAAGTAAGGAAGTAAACACCTATGGAGAAACAGTATTTGGCTAGTTTTCAAAATAAACTCCATCTTTAAAGGCATGAAAAATGTTAATTATCATCAATATTCTACTTGAGTAACTAATTGAGTTTTTCTACAGAGATTTAAGCAAATAAAAACATTATGATTCACCCAGAGCAGAGTTTCAAAAATAAATGTTACGAACCTCACTTTCGTCATCTCACATAAACACATGCCTTTTTCCTCAATCTTGTTTTCTCTGATCTTCCTCAAGGGTACAAATTCTCATTTTGAAGGAGATATTTCACCTTTTCAACCAATTTAATTGGAGGTTGACATAATAGTATCTTAATATCTCTAAGTATCTTCCTTTAGTTTTGATGAAGCTAAACACTGATATGCTATTACCCATCCCTTTGGCAAACTTTTATAGCGGTCTATAGACTTTTTTTTCCCTTTGAAAAACATGTAAAGTAGAAATGCATTATTACGTATTCAATTTTCTCTTATCCTGTGACGATTTCCATGCTTTTAAAAATCAGCTAAGCAAGAATGTTTCGAGGGATTTGGGAGCTGCTTTTTTGTTTATTCGCTTGTTTTTAGGGAAAAAAAAATTGCGAACTGAAGAAGGATCTCTCTTTTTTCTCAGGTGTTCTCTGTCTGTGTCATTTCTTGATGCTAGACCTTTCCAGAGAGTATGCAAACTGCAGCACATAACAGTCAGGCACTGGACACACTGTTTAGCTGCCCTGCTCCAAGTGAATGTATCATCTTGCACCTTTGTTTCTCTTCTAGTCTGCTTTCATTTTACCTGTAATTCACGGGTCTTCCTGACTGTAATGTCAAGCCAAAGGTTTCATCAACAGTTGCTGGACAAGTATGTACAGGAGGTCTGTAACCACAAAGATGTCAACCAAATGATGCATGCCAAACATCCTGGCCCTGGCATGATGCACAGACTGCGTGAATAGCCAATAGCTGCAAAACTTGGATCACTCCTGTAACTTAAACAGAGTTTTTGATGGAATAAAAGTTGGATCTCATTTTTATATTGCTCTTTATCAGTCTCATGTAAAAGCAGGTAATTGGTAGCTGGTTGTCATATCCTGCTACTCGTTCTCGATATAATGCTTGATACGCTTTATTATCTGCTCTGTCAATCTAAACCTGCTCAATCATTAATACAGTCAGTGAGAGTTTTCCATTCACACTAAATGGCCTAAGATTTGCCCTTGAATGCACTGCGCTCTTTCAGACGAACTTTCTTCGCCTGCTGGAAGTGCCCAATATTTATCTTGCATACTTTAGAGACTAGTGAATGAAAGCGGCTAGAAAACAGCAATATACTCTGCCTTGTAGTCCCATTGGCTCCTACCAAGCTACTCAATGCTATAGCACTTTCTGTAACTCACGTGCCTAGCCTTGGTTGACTCTTCACACTTAGATCTCTGCTATCAAGGAAAGGCTTTAAAACAGGGCTTTTCAGTGCTTCTGCAGGCTAAAAAGTCAACGTAAAGGAAACCTTGAAATAGTCTAATGGCAAAGACTTATTTGACATAGACATGTTACATTTAGTTTCTAAAACTGTATTACATTTCTTAGCTGAATTTGACTGATACGAGTTTTCACATCAGAAACCTAATTATGTGTGATATCTTTCCAGTCAAGGAAGGTTGTGTGACAGAAATGAGATTTTTATGCTTTATGTGATTTATTACAATATGGTTCAAATGATTGCATTGAATAGTAGAGCATCGAAACACAGAAGAAGTAAAAGGTCAAAATCTTCATTCATAAAAAAGCAATTAGACAAAAAAAGAAGCCTGCTAGCAGACAACAGGGAAAAAAAAACCACTGACTTCATATATTCCTTTAGCCTGAATAGGAGGTGTTCATTATTTATAAGAATTTGATGACAGGAAACATATAGTCCTCTTCAGACTGATTTGGCAGCAGCAACTGAGAAAAAAATGCGGTTCATGATCCTTGTGAAATCATGCTGCTAACATTTCTAATTCATCAGGACTGAAGAATTTCACATTTTAGGAAACTTACTCTCTCAGTGCAGCATCTGAATTTCATCTTTTGTTTCTATTTGTTTAAATCCCTCCAAATATTTTAACCAACAAATTTAAGACGATTTAACTGGCTTCCTCTGCTGTGGTAATGATTTTTTTTTTTTTTTTTTTTTTTGGCAAGCTGTTTGTAAAATAATTCTCCAAACCAAGGAATCAGTGCTTGGCAGAAAGGCATTCAGTAAAAGAAGACCTCACTTCTCTTAACATCCTTAATGTATCTATTCTCTACCTCTATGTTTATTTTTATCTAAAGGATTCCTGACTTCATACTGTGAGGCAATTGAAGCTTCTGTAGGGAGTCAAACAATGGGCTTTTTACTGTTGCTAAATTTGCTTTATAGGCTTTCTCTTACAACACATTTGCTTAATAGGCCTAGTAAAATGGTGAATGCAGCTGTAAATATATCTTTTATTTGTTGATGTGCAATAAACATCACAGGGATGTTGGCCTTTTCTTATTCTGATCTCCCTGACACTGGTGAAAGGAAATTTTACGGAATGAATGAGAAGTGCCTTAAACTGATGGAAGAAAACAACAGCCCCCAAATAGTTAAGGGTCAGCACCTTGTTTCTTTTTTAACTAATGGGTTCTCCCAGCAGTGTTACTAAAACTTAATAATAGTAAAATAATAGGTTTTTTGATGTGAGGGAATTATTCTAGATGGCACTGTTCACTGAGGTCATTCACTGGGGTCATTTTTCTGCCAGAAAGCTAAAGGTTAGCAAGTGTTGCTCAATTCCATGAGCTCCTATAACTCTTTATTTATGATTAAGCTAAGTGCTTTCCTGTGGGTGTGTGGTAAAAGCCAAGAATAAAGCAGAATAAGTCTATTCCTTTATGCATTAAATATTTCATCTCAGTTGACTGAGAATGGTATGATGCAAAACTTGAAAATGTGTTGTCTTGGAGCCCAGAAAGACGTAAGATCTCTTAGAGATCTTGTTCTTATTAAGTTTATTACTGCAAAAATTTATTGTCTTTATGTTCCTGTGTTTACATGCAGTAAGTAACCATTTTCTCTCCTTTATTTATCTTAGTCATGGCCGTGTCCTGCATATTTTCAGGTTACACAAGGATGTGGGTTAATAGTCACTTCTACACACACTGTTGAGGTGTTAAAAGTATTCGGCAGGTTGGGCATTTATTGCAGCTCATGAAGGTACATAAACACTACCGAGTTCTTCATTGATTCCTCAGTATTCCTGATTAAATGATTGCAGCTTCTGTGGGGCAGCACTCAAATATGGCAATATGTTATTTCATTTCTAAAATGCTTGAATTCTTTTGGACGAAATGCTTCATATTCAGAGGATAAACAGTTACAGTAAAGAGTGGATCTCCAACAACAGCTTCGCATACAGTACTCTATCCTTAAATTCTACCACTAAATATATGAAATCTTTAATATAAAAATAGAACAGAGGCTTTATTTCACTGTTACTGAAGACAATGGCACAACTCCTGCCAATTTCTATGACCAGAGAGTTGATGGTACATTTCCTTGTTCCGTGGAAGGATGTGAGCATCTTCCAGATGCCTGTCAGTGCTCAGCTGCTCTCCAGCCAAGGAGCAGCAACAAACAGTGGTTATATCATAGCTAAGCTATTTCCACCGTACACAGACCAGCCCTATAGACCATATCCTAAAACCTTGATCCTCTAAATACTTCGTCTATATACCTTTAATCATAAAAATGATTCCTTTGATTAGCATTTAAGTTTGTGTTTGTTTGCAAGACCAAAGTCTAAGGCACAGTTTCTTTTTGACTGTTCCTGCGGCATGACTGATTAAAAACAATCATGACAAAAGTTGCTTTGTTTTGCCCATACCCCAGACATGGCAAAGCAACACAAAATACTCTGACAATTTTGATATATAATTTTGATATGCAATTTCACTTTCTGTTTTATTCTTTGGTTAAAACACCTATGAAAAGCCTTGAGACCTACAACTTGCCATCCTCCTCCGCTGTATGAAAAGTGCTGTTTTCTGAAAATGAGTATTTTATAGAGCATACTAATATGCGTGGGTGCTTATCGTTTAGTATTGTGCGATAGATACTGCAGGTGCTAAACATGGTCTTCATAATTTTATTGGCACAGAACAACCCCTTACTTTGTTAGAAAATGCAACAAATTACTGTGTATTATCAGGTTAATGGATTGGAATTTTTTCTGGGTTCACATTTACCACATTAATGTGTAATAGCACTAAAACCTTTGAGCTGTAAAATTAGATCTCTAAGTTCTTGAAAACTCCTTGTACTCTTAATTTAAAAGCAAAACAAAGCAAAAAACTTACAGCATGGAAATTTGAAAATAACGATCAATGATATTTGTATGTGCTACTGAAACAGCTCCTGAAGCGTGCTGTGAATTTGATAGCAGCATAGAAATGCTCTGCATCAGGATCGTTGAAAGGTAATAGACACATTGACACATACTGACACCTGATACTGTTGCCTGGGAGTGTTGTAGGACCCACAGGGAATATCAGAGAGTTAGAGTTGTCATGTCTTAGCATGCTTTATATTTTAAATGGTGTAAACTATAAATTAACACAAAGAAAGTAGATTTCTAATCTGTGATGAAAAGTTGCTCGAGAGTTTTTCTGAATTAGTCATACATTATATCCATGACTGCAGTCCTCCTACAGCTCTGCTGGGGTTCTGCTTCCGTGTTTAACTGTTTGAAACATGACGGTAAGCTTCTACAGATGTGGATTTCTGTGTAAATTCTGTCCCAGTGGTTTTCTTTTATAAGTATTTGGTCCTTTAGTCTATAAGGTCTACTCTTACCAGACATTGTAATTTTGATGGCAGAGGTTAGCTGTTATTGCATTCAGCTGAGTCCCATATTTGTGGTTGTAAGTGCATTACAGCAGCACAGGGTAATAACCTGTTTCTGCTGGCATCCTGGAGTCCTGCAGTTGCTTTCACAGGGGGTTACAGTAACGTGGATAATTCTTTATACTTCTCAGTCACTATAAGACTGTCTAGAGACTTTCAATAATGCAGTAGAGAGCACTGAAGGATGCAGGTGGATCCTGAGATCTGGGCTTGCATAACGGGATTAGAAAACCTTGAGGACAGCCATAATATTGTTGACTGGACAAAACTTGTTTTTGACTGACCTAAGCAGTTATTGATTTTGCCCTTGGAGATCAAAGCCTTGCAACTGCGGGTAACTGTCTTGCATGGTGAACCTCCAAGATCTGACCCGATGCTTCCAGAAGCTATAGGATGCATGTATCATGTCTGAATGTAACTTTAAACAAATTCCTTTAATATCAAATATTTTCTTCTAGAAAAGAAGAGGAGCAGTCCTTTAGAGTCATTGAAATTTTTTCCTGTTGAAATAATTGGGTTGAGATATCACCCACAATGTGTGAATAATCCATTAGACCTGAGAAATCTGGATTCACTTTGAAGTTTTATGAAAAATCTTCTAGATCCTGCTGGGATTCTCACATTTTAAAATTATTGTTAAATCTCATTAGGGTTTGTTGCTGTTGAAATAGCTGTCTAATATAAACGTGGGAATAAAGCTTTCTTCCAGCTACCTGTTGTTATGGCTATTAGTTAGAGTGGAAAAATGTTTGAGCAGCGACACAGGCAACAAGAAATATTAACAAGAATGCACCTTAAGAGGTAAACATTAAAACAGAAAAGAAGCATGAAAAATTAAAGAAATGTTTTCTAAATTCCCACATGTTTATATCAAACGTCCCTTGGGTTTCCTCTGTGCTTTCCTCTACTGAAACAGTCTGAGATTTTCCCTTTATCACTAGCTTTTCCAGTATCTCCACTTCTTAACATATCACTTAATCCTACCAAAATGATACTCATCTTTCCACATTCCTAATACTTTCCTGCTGCAGCACGCTTCTCGGTATCCCAGGCCCTAAAGGCTCCTTCATAGCTGTCTCCCTCCCTGTAACCTCCAACAGTATTCCTGAAACTCTTCATGTTCTTCTTTATAGCATTCTGGATGGAGAAAAAAAATAGCACAAGGCATAATTATTTCTGCTTGGGCTTGTTAACTGGTCAGTTTGTGTGTGCAAAGTGACCAGCTGACTGCTAATGGGAGTAATTGGATAATGACTTAGTTCTACCTTTTGGTTAAGGAACTTTCAGAGTATTTCTATTTCTCCATTGCTGATTTTCATGAAACATGGAAGAACTTAATGTTTTTGAGTGTGCCCTTAATCCCCACCCTTCTTCCAAGTAATTTTAAGTGGTTCTGTGGGTTCTCAGACCTGTGCATCTCTGCATATGCACATATGATGCAACCTACGCATCACAGGTAACTGATTGACCAATCGACTGTATGATCAAGAACTCCTCGTTTCCTTAGGTAATTACACTCTTGCTTTGCCTCACAAGAGAATCAAACACTCTTTACTGGGACAGACCATCATTTCCTCTCTTTTAGTCCTTCCACATCTGGGTTATTGTGGTGAAGCCAGACAATCTACTGTTGGTTCTGCGACAGTGCTATTATTATCTTGTACCACGGTTTCCATGTAAATCTCAAAGTCTTCTGTGCTGCAGATAGTTGCTCCTAGGCAGTTTGACTGATCACTAGATATAATTTAGGCTGAAGATGTTCTCATATAAAATAATTGAAAGGTATTACACCTGCTTTTTTAATGATTAAAAGAACTGAAAGTAATAAGTGTGGAGTTTGGTTCTGAACTGGTTGTCCTTTATCAATAATAAGGGACAGCACAATAAATGAGTAGTTCTTGAAATAAGTTTTCCCTGATGCCCCCTGCTTTCAAATGGGTTAGAACTATTACCTCAGCCTTTTCCTGTAAAAAAAATTGATATGATCTTATTCCCAGAGGAGTCTTGGAAAAGTAAATGCATTTGGAACTTGCTAGACAGAGAGTATTAAAGTAAGAGGCTAGGAAAAGAAGACTGCTCAGATCAGCATAATTTTAGGGTTTCAGGAGAAGAATATCTGGAGGAAAAGACCATATGAGCTGTGGAAGGAGCCTTACTAGAGAACATAACGGGCTGGGAAGCTGAGGGAAGACCAGACAGACGGTCGAGATGGGGCTCCATCTAACCTGAATTGAACCCACAACATCAGCTTTAGCTAGATTTCATCAAAAGTCTTGGTAATATGAACAGTAAAAAATATCTTCTCAAACCAGCAGCTGACTCGTTCGTAGACAAAATGTAAGATTAAAAGCAAATTCTATGGGTATTCAAGAATATTCTAATTTAGGAGTTGTATTATCTTAGATGGTGTCATTCTCAGCTCTGAATAACTAACCATTAATAAAGTGGTAAGTTGTGCTAACAAGCGGTATTATTTATCAGTAACCTCAAAGGTACTTAGTTTAACAACCTTTTATTTTAAGTGTCTTGAGACACAAAGTCAAATAAATTAACCTTAGTCCTTTCATTGATTGAGTTGTAAATGTATTCCAAAAATTCTAGTAAGCTGAATGAAACAATTTCTCCTTCAGCTGTTGCTATTTATTCTTATGTAGTGTTCATCTAGATAACTTCAATTTTGCAATAGTTTATTGAGTGTTACAAGAAGCCTTACCATCCCATAATTCTCAGAAACTGTAGCAATATTTTTAAGATAAAATGACAGGTGCTGTCTTCCAATAGTAATCTCCATAAGAATGCTTATTCTTGCAAGCAGTTAAGGATTTAATCCTAAAACTCCGCAAGAACTTTTTCAGTGCTGCTGAGACTTCCATTATGCATTAATAAATTGCTGAGCTACAGTATTTTTCTTTGAAGGCCTAGGTCCTGAAATCTAAAGATTTTCCAGGGTACAAGGAGCAGTTTTTAAACAGTGTATCCTTCAATGCCACAAAGAGATCTTGAAAACAGAAACCCCAAAGACTGAAATAAGTGGAGGATAAGTAGAAAGAACCTTACATTTATTTCTTGAATTATTACATGCTTTTGGGGGAAAGTTTGACCTCCCCATTTAACAGTGCCTGAGTTTGGCAAAATTGCTTTTTTATGAGTGTTAATAGGTACTAATACCTCCTGACTTACATTATCAGTGAGTTTAAGTGCTACTTTGTCTATAGGACAGGCTTATCTTTATTACCTGAAATGAGTGTGGCTTGAATAGGTGTTTGCTTAAATTGCTGTGGTGAAGAACAAATGCAAGGAAATAATGTTCAGTTGCTCATTTATTACAAGGAAGACTAGGTGACACACACCTTCTGCAGATTCCTATAACTGTATATCTGTTTTTGAGTTTGACTACTCATTTTTCGGATTTCATCAAAACCGCAAACCACAAAGACAAGACTGAGGAACACACTCAGTTTACAATGGCTCAGCAAGTCATGTGGCAGCTGAAGACCTGGGTGCACATTCTTGGCCTGCGGCAAACATAAATTAATGCAACTTAAGGGAATCATTTTAACTTGGGACCAAGGTTATATTACTTTGATTCTGAGGCAGAGTGGAGACATGCATCCAGTTATCACAGCTCAGCTGATGCATGTTATCTTTATCCCATCATAACTTGGTCTTCATCAGATTCCTATCAATTCATGTGTCATAGCTTGTTCTCTTCTGTTGGCCTTAGTGTGCTGTTTCTTTTTTTAAAAATAATTTCTGCTTAGGTCAGAAACATCTAAGACATTTGCTTCTTCACTTTATGGTATGTTGGATTCAGTTTCCTGAATACATATATATACATATATACGATTGGTGTCATTTGCTTATGTAGCTATCAGATAGTAAGATAAGGATTTAAATTAACTTTTTTATTATTTTTAGTTTTATTCTTGTATATATATTGTTTTTGTTTTTAAATCTTTTTCTGAAATTTGACATCATGATGTTAATTTTTCTCAGCTTGGGCTTCTTTGTTTTCTTTTCTAATATTATTCCTCCTCTAAGAGGGTTAAATTTAATTATGATGTGGTCACTATTAATGTCTCAAATATAACTGCTTTTTCATTTTATGACTAGCATTTCCTTTAGTATGTTCCAGAATAAGCCGTTCCAAGAGGGAATCATTTAACATGCAAAATACAACTTCCTTAAACATTTTCTCTTTTATAGCATATAATCAGTTTACAGACAAGATTTCCAAGTAATTTTCTAATGTAATTTTACTCTTTTGTGTTGCCTCATTCATCTCAGCTAAGACCATGTCATTAACATTCTCTCCAGTGAAAGTAGTACCATATCTGTTTCATTACTAACATCAGCGTAAGAAATAAATAAATTTCTCATATTTTAAAATATATTTAATTTGCTTTTGGTGTTATATTTATCATGTGAAGGGTTTTCTTCATATACAATAGTAGTGTTTCTACCTATTCTGTTCTTATATAGGTCTCTTGCTTAATTTTTTGTGATCTAGATGAAGATAAACTTATAACTTAATACAAACAAAGCAGTATCTCTCCAGCATGATTTTCTTGAGTGGACCTTCCTTTTGCTATATTTGAATTTTGAATTTAAGAATACAGAAACTAAACGTTCAATTTTCAACTTTAATTAGAAATTTACTTTGACCTACTAAACCAATTTAGTGCTGAAGAAATCTGTTACTTTCACTGAGTTATCACATTTTAGCTTCATATGCTCAGAACTTCTGGAAACTGTAGCTTTTATTCAGTGTCATTTTTATTTAGAGTCTAGATAAGGAACAAGTATACGAAATTGAGTTGTGGTTTGTTTATGGAAAACACTGGATTTTGACAACGTGATGACTGAAATTTTTTATTCATCTACAAACACAGAAGCAGCAGAGTAGCCGTATCCCTGGTAGCCAGATCAACAGAAGATCTTCAGTATTAGAAAAGTTTATCATTCTCTACACCATGAAATCTTTTGTTACCATGTAGAGATTTTTTAAGCAAAATTACTAGAGTTTATTAAATTATTTTTAGAGCTGAATTAGTTTAGAAAAATATGTAACTAAATAATAGAAATAGTGGAGACAGTTAATTATATTTTTGATTATCAGTCTTCGCAAATCTAAAGTTTTTAAATATTTTGTCGGCTTTGAAAGTACGCAAGGATACCCTTTGTTTCAGCCTTGTCTGTACTGCCTAGATCCCATGTTTTAGGTCTGTGCACGTTTTCTGAGAGCTAGAAAAGATTTCCTCTCTTGATTCATTGTTTGTTTGTTTTGTTTTGTTTTGTGGGCGGGGGGGAGGTTTTTCTTTCTTCCATGAAACACTGGAAAATAGCAATAACTAGAGACAGACTTTGCTCCTTCTGGCATGAAATTCTCAGGTACCTGGTTTGTATATCCTTCTCACATACTCAGGATTAAATAGATGACCAAATCTGAGATCAAAATAAGTGTTCCACACCTTCCCAGTCTTTTCTTCCTCCGTTATGATGGTAGATGCTTCTTCGGATCAGGCATAACTATTATTTAACAAAGATCTGCTAACAGAATCATTGGTGATGCGTTTGTACTTTCTTCCTATGCACTTGTTATTTGCAGTTTTCTTTGCAGTCTTCATATTGTTATTAGATGTTGGAAAATGTTTTCAGTTCTGTAGCCCATATGGATGCATGGAACATCAATAACTCCTGTAGATCCTTCTAAACCGGGCACTTGTAGGGTTTCTTTTGGTTGGGCGGAACGTAACTTAATACCCCACATTGTTCGTTACAAGTTTTCATGACATTAATTGTTAAAATTTGTCTATGGGAATGGGAACAGAGACATTAAAATTGCTAACCAACCGCAAAAGCTATCAATAAGCGTAACTGGTGCATATTTCAGATTAGCAGCATTCCTTAAGCTGTTAACCTAGTTAGGTAAGAGGGAAAAAATTGTTACTGGTCTATTATCAGCTATCTAAAACACTTTGTGTGAGAAAAGAACATGTTTGGTAATGGTTGAAATATCTATCTTTTAATTTCAAAGCTGTTGACCTTTATCAGAAATCAGCTTTATTTTGTGTTTGCTCCCTTAAACTTCCCCAAAAACCTGAAAAACATCCAAAGATTTCCAATGGCAGTAAGTTTCACAGTAACTCTGAAACATAGGCAAATGACTACTGAATTCTTGGTTAAAATGATTAAAGTTGTGATCTAAGACAACCATAAGCTCTTAATCTGCAACACATTCTTGAGCAAAATTTATGCAGCTAAATTAATGGCACTCTATAGATTTCTGGTTAATTATTCAGGTTATGCTGAATTTTATAGTAAATGGAAACTTTTCTTCTGTCCGTAGGTAACTTAGAATGACATAATCAAATAAAACAATAGATCATTCATGACCACTGAATGAACAGTGGCATGTGAACTGTTTTTGTTTTTCCAAGCAGAGCATTTCTTAACTTAATATCTTTTTATACTTGTCTCTATGTTAAACATATTCTTTTGGATAAGGAATTTATATTAATCATTGGTGATGTATGAATATATGGGATTTGTTCAGAGTTGTCAAAATCAATGCATAATGAATCCAGTAAAAATCTGCTGAATAATGCATTGAAGATTAACTTCTTATCTTTCAGGTCATGGCCAGATAGTTTGAGAAAAACATACTGTATGGAAAGGAGAAAAGAAAGGGCAAGGCTCCCTTTTACGTATACGCTGCAATCGTATTAATTTTTGTGTGTATTAAGGTCAGCTGAAACAAGATTTGTACCCTAGAGTTATGTGCACTTAGGACTCTGTGGCTACACCTCTACTGGAAATAAAATGGACAACCTCAGAAACGAGTTCAGGAGGCCAGGAAGGAAATAAAGGGAAAAAGTTCCAAACAAACAACAAAGATCACTAGAACTGGCTTTAGGATTGTACAGATTACAACAAAGATCACTAGAACTGGCTTTAGGATTGTACAGATTGAGATGTGTCATGAATTTATAAGGCTGTGCCACTCTAGCACATTTCCTCTGGCATGCTTTCTAAGCATCTCAGCAGGCTTTGTACCTATACAGACCCCCAGTACCTCCATGTTACATCCCAAATCATGACGAATTTATTACTGATAGTATTATCAATTGGTAGTACACACTCCCAGGGCTGGAAGGAACTTTCTCATTACCTGTAGGATCCAGGTCATCACAGCAGAAAGTCAGAGGGCAGATATATAAAGTCTTAGGAAAACAACAGATTTGGCAGTGGTTTGTGAGGAGGTGGGAAAGGTGAAGGGAATTCAGTTCCTGTATTTTCCCTTTTATGACTTAGGGAAAAGGTGGAAGGAGCTTAGAGAAGGGATCTACCACTGCTTAGTCAACCAGTGCAGAGATAAGCTACAAAAGCTGAAAGTGACTGAAAATGTTGTTCCAGTGCAGCCACACATCCCAGGAAATCTTCTACTGTAGATGGATTCATTGCAGTATCATAAGTACTTCACTAGCAAGACAGCCAATACCTAAAGAATAGCCTTTCCTCAACATTCTCTACTTCTTGTGACTTTGATAATTATTCTCATTTTTCATCTGTACCTTGCTATCCAGATTTCTCTCCCTCTCCTCATTCTTCTCTTGCTTAATTATATTTAATTTAAATGTATTAATGCTAAGGCCTTCCTCTTCCTCAGGGTCCAAACTCCACCTCTTTTTCCTGTTCTCCATTTCTTTTCTCAGATTTGTTGAGAATTTTACTTATAGGCCAAGGTTTAATTTTCCTTCTCTTTTTTGTCAAACAGAAGTCCTATAAAAAATTAAAATTTTAATTTCAGGTGACTACAGGTATATTCTTGCTGTAGTGTCATTAGAGCTGTCAATAAAGAGACTGAAGTTTATGGAAGCATTTGTTTTCAGATGTGAACCACTAAAAGAGTTTTCAGAATATCCTTATAGTTGAATTCAGACTGATAGGTCAATATCAGTCACATAATTATGAATTTTAGCCTGTATTAGCTGTATTTTTAAATGGTGTTTCATGTTGCAGCTCTAGAGACGCAAGTGAAATAGAAGGTCATTCTAATCTTTCAGATAAGTGGGGCAGCTAGCATATCCTCTTCAGAAGTGTACTCTTAATCTGAGTGGAATGCTAGTGGTCGTTGCACGGGCTCACAATCCTATATTTGAGGTGGAAATGTAAAATTTGGGAGACCTGTTTAAAAAAAAAAAAAATCTGGTATCTGAAAGCTTGTCTGCTTTTTCCAACTGCTTCAGTTGTTAAAAGCTATACCTTTTTTGTTTGCCTCATCTATATCGTAAGAGCACTGTAATTGCAACTAAAACTGAGACAGAGATTATTTTAAAACTATTCATTAGTAGAGATGCATGCAATGTAACCTTTCAAACCAATTACTTCAGTTGAAATGAAAATTTGAATAAAGAGCAGCAATTTTGTGGGATATTAAATATTTAGATAAGCTATCTACTTATATCTCTTATTCCCTTATGCCTTGTTTTTACTCCTGGAGTTATAGCTAGGGTCAGAAATGGAAGTGTGATGATAGTCAAGCGGAAGATACAGACTTACAGAAAATCCCTCAGATATGATTTCCTTTGTATAGTTATCCAATCTTAAATGAGGCCAATAACTCAATAGCTCTGAATTTTGTCCATTTGTAATTTTGCATTTGGGGATACAACCAGTGTCATCTTTTCCCATCACAACCAGTGTCATCTTTTCCCATCTACAGTTGGGTTATCTCAAGTTAACATGCATATCCACATTGAAAACAGATTTGAATTGAAGAACTGTGTTTCATTATATCACATTATGCTTTGGTAGGACGTAACACAACCTTAAATACCAAGTTATTTCTTGGCATGATGAATATGATTTTTCGAAATAGCTTTTTTTTTTACTGCTTCACATTTGAAAAAAAAAAACTGTGAGTTTCTCTTTACTTGAAATATTTACTTTTGATTTCATAATTAATTAAATATAATATGGAAAATGAAAAGGAAATAGCATATTTCCAAGTGTGTTATTTTGTTAATTATACAGGATCATATCAGTTTCCTCTTCCTCACAGTAAATAGCTTTATACACGGTTTATTGGAATTGTTTAAGCAGGCATCCTAATTATTTTAATACCGCTTGAAGTTCTAAAGCCAGCTCCTCTAATCCTGCAGGTCTGTCCAGAAAATAGATGAACTGTTACAATATTAAGGTTAATTCATCTGAATTAACTTTGTTGTTCACTCTGGCAGGAAGAGCCACTAACCACTTTGTGCTTCTCCCATCAGTAAATGCAGACTTCCAAAAGATACTGCAGACTACTCTGCCACTTAAGCAACAGGTCTCATATTTTCAATTTTCTAGTCAAGACTTCAGTTTTGCGTAGCCTGCGGGACACTGAAATGTGTCTTGTACACAATATAACAATTGCTATTCACTGTATGTAACTGAGAACCAGAGATCTCTGGTGTTGCAGCTTACCAGGGAGTAGATCCATGGAGTATAGCCGGTTTCCTGGACTATTAATTAAGTCAAGGAAAGAGTTTCCTACTTCGCTGTGGATCAGTTAGACAGTTTATCACTTTTACAGATCCAGAAAACACATCTGTCCACATCTCTTGGAGCAATATTTTTTCACCCTGTAGATTAAAATAACAGGTGTCTTTCACCAGCAGGAAGTCCTCTTGTTCACCTACGGTGATAAGTAGCCATACTTATTTCGAGAGAACGTGACATAGACAGTTAAAAAAGGCTGTGCAGTTTGCTTCTCTCCTACTTAGCATATTTAGTTAACTAACTGAATTCTGTTTTAAGAAAAGGAACTGTAATGCCTGCCTTCTCCCAAGCAGTCATCCAAAACTGGGGCCTCTGGAGCAGGAAGAGTTTGCTTTCACATTTCACAACCTGATTTGCAGCAGCCGTTGTTTCAGTGAGAACATGCCTCGTCTCAACCTGTACATCTTGAAGTGATTAATTGTAAGAAGATGTTTGGGCAAGTGTGCAATAATAAGCCCTGAGCAAATATTGTCCATACCTGGTTGTTTCTATATCCTTCCTACACAAGAGAAACCTGAAGTATCTGAGTCAAATAGTGTAATCTGGCTTAGCTATTTATTTTTACTGCTCGTACAAACACAGTTTCAAAACTTGTGAGATAAGTCAGTGTAAAGTTTATAGCAGTATGGTAGGAATTAGGGTTGCTGCAGATTTTATTCTTTAGTTCATGCTATTTTGTAGAATGAGGCTAGGCTACACCTGGCATTTCAATTGATGTGCTTCAGACACCTTTCTGAAGTGTCTACACACCTATTCATACAACAAATATTTCAATAGCATCGCACTTTTCTTCTTTCTGAAAGAACAAAGTTTTCCAATTTGAGATTCTGAGTAACCACGGATTCAACTTTTTCTTGTAATGCTCCCTGTGCCTAAGTTTCTACTTATGCTTTCTCTGCTCACGCCAGGTATAGGGGTTTCCCAGAATTCAGTATTACTATAATGAGACTATCTTCCAGGGATCGATTTCAATTAATTGTAAATTGATGTAGCTTCCCTGACTTCAGGGAATCTGCGTTGATTTCACTGATTCACATTAATGTAGGTTCAGTATGCCTATTACGTACTTAGATTTGCAGAGAGGTGCTAGGCTAGCCCAGATGTGTAGTGACGGATAACAGATTAGCTGAAGACCTTTCCCCAAATACAAACAAGACCATCATACTGTTTCGCTTTAAAGAGAAGAGATGCAAATAATCAATGACTGGATTCGAGCGCAGTAGATATTTCCCTGTACTAAAGCAGATGCAGTTCTTATGAAAAATGCCAATCATCCTGGCAAGGACAAAACTTTTACAAGACCAGTTGATATAGTTGAGGACAAAATCCTCAGATGTGCTCTCAGCCATATAAATTCTTCTTCAGCTTCAGATCCTGGTTTCCTTGGTTATTCTTACTACTAAACAGATATGAAAAGAAAGGTCTGCAAGAATGCACGTCACCTTACATTGCTGTGCCCGTATGGATTAGCAAATTTCTTCTCGATCCCAGGAAAGCATGTACCCAGTGAGAAAGTACCAAGGGAATTGGGTGGTGAATACACAACACCTGCAACTGTGGTTATACAAAATAGGCTAGAGTAAGGTTTTGCAAGAATCAATGGAGTCCTTTTCTCATGGACCTTGTGGTATCATGAGGAAGGACCTCTCCTAAAGGTTGGCATCTTCCTGACATTTTCAAACTCACTTGTACTGAGGCAACCATCACACCCGGCTAACAAGTGCAGCAGTGTGCTATTATCTCCGCTTAATCTTTGGCCTCTCTCATGAGCCCAACAGGGAATTAGAAAGATTTATTAACTAAGTTTAGTAATAACTTGAGTAAGTCAATTGAGGATAAGCTCTCCTTAGTGGTAGGTACTGCATAGACATGCATTGAAAAAAGAGAGAAAAGAGAGGGTTCTAGACTCGCCTGTCTCCCAGTTTGGATGGAAGTGCCTAGCCATCAATTAGGAAAGCACCAGCCTACGTTACCTACCTGGAAGATTGCCTTTCACAGTTACTAGAGCCAAATTAAAGGCACTGAATGTAAAAATTTCATAGCCTAGGATTTCCAGTTGTGGTTTATTGGAAACCAGTACATGTTGGTTTATGATTTTACATGGTTTTCTATGTTTAAGTAGATGCTGAAAACTGATGTCATTAACTGATATATGTGGAAATATACATACATTTGGTGGCTAGAGGAGACTGCATATTGCTAGTCTTTATTAGCTGATATAAGGATATCATTCTGCCTTTGGGTTCTCATTACTATTGCTCAGCACATATTGATAAATTAGTGTTAAAGTTTTCTAAATAAACATACATGCCTAAATATATACATGTATCTAGAGTACCTCTAATATGGTATTTCCTATAACTCTGTTGTAAGAAAGAGTCTTTTCATATCTCTGACTACTGAAATATTACAGTCGGTACTGTGCACCAAGTTACAGAAGATTGTTATAATGTTCTCTTATATCCTTAAAATTTCTGAGTCACTTCTTATTTGTTGTAATGTAGTGCAGCTCCATTGAATTCACATGCATGTATAGGCTTAGCGCAGTTTCACTGTCAATAGATTCCTAATTTATAAAGGCAATTCTGAAACCCTTCCGTCATTAATGTTCAGCTTTTATCTAATGTGCAGGATTTTTTTATTGGACTTTGAAAAAACATACAAAATATATCATTTTAGCTGCTACTGTGTACCTGAATTTAAAAAGAAAGAGAAAATCAGAGGAAGTTTTATCCTGTTTAACCACAGCATATTTTTTCCATCCTCAGGGAAAAAATAATTCTGGTTGAAAAGGATACTGTTATGTATAGCATAAGGTTTTCTCTGACATTAATGGATTTCACTGTTTTAGAAAGCATTAGAAATGGAAAACTTTAGACATGAAGAACTAAAATCACAGCACATTGCTTTTATTAAAAGCAAAAAAAAAACCTTTGAAAAGAGAGAGAACGTAGAGAAATCTGGTTTCAGCAGTATTCTTCTCTTTTAAAATAGGGACTTAAATAGATATATTTTCTTTAGAAACATATAATTGTATTTAAATAACTTACCTAAAGGACATAGATTTGAATAATGAGCAATTAGTTTTAAATTGAAAGAGCAGCTATCAGTTTAATAGTTTGGTAATGCAGCTTATTTATAGTACTATTTTGTTTTTACAATACAAAACAGTTTGCATACATTCAATTTCCAAAAAAGCCTGAGTGTAACTTTGTGTTTGGTATAATAACTAAACAGCTTTCAGGGATCCATGAAACTATGCTACAACATTTTTAACCCCCTTCCCAGGTATGTTCTAAACTAGAATCTTGCATATTTAGACACGTAACTGCAAGTATAAGGTTTAAGGTACAGACTAATACTAGTTTAAAGTGCAAGCAAATACTTTCCTAAGATTAGTTGAACTACAATAGTCTGGCACATACAGATATCTTCAGTTATTAAGCTTATTTATATTACTGTTATGTATATATTAAGGATGTAAGGGAGATCAGGGTGACATTTGTATAAATACATAGCAAAGTTCTCCTGCTCCCAAGGAGCACTATTTGGCACTTGTCAGCAAGTTATCTATCTGGAGTATTATGGTCAGGTTTTGCTACCCAGCAGAGGGCCAACAAAAAGGCCAGGGAGCTGGAGCATGTGACATAAGAGGAGAGGCTGAGAGAGCTGGGTTCATCTTTTTGCCGGCTTCAGTTACGTCATGGGAAGATATAGAGAAAATAGAACCCGACTCTTCTCAGGGGTTCATAGTGATAAGACAAGAGGCAATGGACACAAACTGCTACAAAGAAATTCTGAAAAAAAGATCGCAGTAAAAGTGCTCGAATACTGGCACAGGTTGCCCAGAGAGGTTGTGGAAGGTCCATCCCTGGAGATATCCAAAATCCAGCTGGACAAAGCCTTGAGCAACCTGATCAGGGTGGCATCAGTTGTCTCTAACCAGGAGGTTGGGTGTCCTTTCTGATCTAAATTTTTCAGTGATTCTATGATATGGACGTATTTTGGACCAACTTTTGACTCTAGCAAAGTTTTAATGATAAACTTCCAAGTAATAAAGCTGATGCTTTCATACAGGTCATGATAGGAAGATACAGTACTCCAAACAGTGTTTTATGCATTTTAATTCTTTTTGCCTCTACTCAAGTAGACTTGCATTGCAAACTCCACAAGCATGACGTTTGAAAAGGAGTAATTTGGGACTGTTCATGTATAGCCCCGATTTTCCTGCTGGAATAATAATTATTAAACAATTTACTTCTATTCTGGCAATAAACATAGGGCTTAAATCGGAACATAGCTCCCATTCTTGTAATTCAGTACTAGGGTGCAACCTAACTGTAAAACTAATATTCTTCCAAGCATTTTAATTCAATCTTTTTATATGCAGGCTGAATTCTTTCCTTATTTATACTGATGTAATAGTACTGAAATAAAAGGAATTACCTGTACTGTACTCTGCTACAGAGACTTGAATGATACTGGGTGTAATTTCCACAGGCACGATTGGGATCAAAATATAGCCAATTAATATGCAGTTGCACAGGACAGAAGCATGGTTCCCTGCAAGAAGCTTGGAGACCCTGCATTCAACCAAATTTCCTTTTAATAATTTTATTTTTTCCAAGAAACGAAATCTAATTTTAGAAGTAGTTCATGATCTGAACCCCTAATCATGGCCTTATTGCTGGGTCATCAAAGCCATAAAGATGTTGTTAGTATTTAACTGCACTGAGTTTAATTTTTATGGAAACTAGGATGATAGGGAAGTAAAATTAGTTAAGTTATTCACTCAGTTTCAAGATAGCTGATTGTTGGAATGATTCTAAAGGAAATGATCAGTTTCTCACTTGGTTTTCACACGTTTGTGTAAACAAGAATCTCATGTTTAAATTTAATTTCACTATTTGTAACAGAATCATAAATGGGCAGGGGCAGTAGAAACATTAGAAAGAAAAAAGACCTTATATTTTTAGTATCAGCCTGTATATTTACAAGATAACCCTGTATTCCTACATTTTACTTTTCAGCACCCTTCTTATTTGTGTGATGCCTTGAGAAGAAAAGGTTACTTACAAATTCCAAAAAAAAGATAGAAAAATATTTTGCAGAAGTGAAAAAAGGGTCTGTCTATCCACTTTTCTTTTTTTGAAAATTTTTCTCTTGATCTTTTAACATAGTCAGAAGATCATGATTTATGGAAATGCAAATATGTGTATTGTTTTGCTAGAGCATTCGATCTTTGTCGTACCTCAGGCCTAAACTTCACCTGAGCATTTGGTTTTGCATTGGCCGTCTCACTCTTCACAACACATTAATGAATGCGGTGGGTTGTTCATACTAGTGAAGGAATTCCTGCGAACATTTGCTATTATTTTATGTATTAACTTTATGCCTGAGATAGATAAGACACTTCTAGTAATATCCTTGAATTTAAACTTAACCCTGGAGGCAAATGGATCCATGTAAGATCTTGGACTTAGGAGTTCTCCTTTTTATTGACACTTTTTAATACCTGTTTGGAGAACTGCTCATCTAATTGAGTGCAATTTTTTGTCCACCAGCCATGGAAAGCTCACTGAAACCCCAAATTCTTTGCTATCGATTTAATACTTGTCTGAGTCTTCTCTTTACTTTTTCATATTCTTCCAGCTACCAACCACATTTGATTTTTTTAGAGTTTTTGGGATGTCTTACTTTTAGATTTATAAAGTTCAATTTGGGGAGCAGCCATAATAAAAGTTTTTAACTTCTCACTTATTAGTACGTACAAAGGTACCTGCTCTTGACAGTATTATCTTTAATAAATAACTGGGAATGCAGTTCTTCCTACATATTCATTACTATCCGGTGTTTTGCTAGGGAAAATATACTTAGCTGAAATATTTTAACTTTCTCATACACAGACAGCTCACTTCTAGTATTTTTCCTAACCTATTTTTATACAGCTGTGAGCTCTGATTTAGGTGTTTTCTGGCTGTGAAGTCTTTCTCTAGCTTTGCTTTCAGCCTTAAACTTCTCTAACTGGTAGTTAACCATGGGGCAGTGTTTCACTAGGAGACCATCATTACTAAAATCTCATGCCACTTTAGTGGGAAAAGTTAAAATCACTGAGATGAATATAAGAAGCCAGGTTAAAGCTAGACCATAATGAGAGAAGGTGAAAAGACAAAAAAAGAGGAAATGAGGAGACTCCAGAATTTTGGCCATTATGAAGCTACTGGAACACCCACTCTGTAAACCACAGCACACTCATTATGTGAGTTACTCTCCTTGGTGAAATAGGTATGTCAATTAACCTGATTCAGGTAACTCTTGAACACCAAATCATTTCAACTATATATTAAAAAAAAAAACTTTTAAAAACCCTACGACAGGCTTCGAGCTTTAGAGGTTTTATTTAGTTTTGTTTTAGTGTTGGTTGCACAAGACATTATAGCAATATTTAGTTAGACTCACAGAAATACAGAAGGGAATAAAGCTTGACTTCTAGTTGGAAAACATCTCAAGTTGTGTTGCCCATCTCTGAAAGAAATATAGCCTATTAAAAAGCCACATGAGAGTAAAAGATTTAAAAACTGAAGGGATTTAGTGAGTTTATTACCTGCTGTGGTTAAAAACTGGTTAGAATGGAAATGCAGTGAGTAGGAAAAGTCAAGATATAAAAGGAAAGTGTAAGATTATACATAAGAAGCCTTATTCAAGCAAGAGAAAAATTTGAAAAGTAATTTAATGTTGTCAGAATGACAGAAATGCTTATGGTTGGAACTAAAGCCTAACTCTTCACAAAACCATGCTGTGAACCATATGTGGTAACGGAGATCAAATTATTTAAATTAGACTTCCTGATTTTAGCTATTAATTGCTGTATCACAACTATCTGTATTTTTGCTTTACTTTTCACTTGGAGTTCTCAGAGCACATTATAAAATGTACCACATTCATTCAATATATGGTGCTCATTTAATCAGTGATATGCCCATTTTATTCATTTGGAAAACCCAGATATGTCTTCTGCATTCATATACTTTAATTTTTTGGTGGCCTGTTCAAGGCAGAGGTGATACCTAAACAACAGGTTTGCACACAGTAGCAGTGAAAATTCCGTCTTAGTTATTTCAGGTTAAGCTGTCCACATTAGTATCGCAGCTGAAAACTGAGTATCGCCCACTTATCTAATTTAGATAGAGGCAGATGACAAGAACTTAAAGATGTTGTACCCCGATCCTCTTCCCTTCCTAGCTAAAGCACTTTTGCAGTCCAATAAATTCTTCCCCCCGTGCTACCCCCACCCCATGAAGCTGTCTAAGCTCTAGTAACTCCAAGACGTACTTAGTTAGGCTTGGATGTTTCTTATTACAGTACTATTTGCTGGTAGATGGTATAAATTCATTGAACCAGAGCCATTTGCAGTTTGCAAAGCATGCAGGCTTTGCCAGCAAAGGCATCTTTAACAATTGTATTAAAAATATCGGAGAGAGACATTCTGCGGTGTCTCTGCCAAGTTCCAAGAGCCATAATTTTAAAACTATTCAGTTGATGGTCTTCAGATTTAATTCGATTTTTAAGGCTCAAAGTGTTATTCAAAAACAAAGCAAATAACCCTTTCTTTAGAAGTTTATTTCATCAGCTATTTTACATAAAAAACAGACATGGAAAATGTTTGGAGTTGTTTTATATTCCAGTTGTTGAATTTTGTGTTTGTTTAGCTTCCTACCTCATCAATCTTGTACAATAATCATAAAGAATTTACAGTAGGAGAGAGATGACATGTAGAAAATTAGAAAATATTGTCTTAATGGAACTAATCTTGGAAAGCAACTGGCCAGAATGTGATAAAACAGGATGGAACTATTTTATATTAAACAGCACTATCACCAAATATATATCAGATTAATTTTATTTTTTATTCCATCCTTTCTTTCTTGAACAAATGTTTTATTAGGGCCAGTGACCACCAGAAGCTGAATTTCAGATGGAATTTAGACAAATATGAGTCCATATGAGAATGGGAGAGAAAGAGCCTTCTTCTCTCTTACAACCTAAATAGAACAAAACTGGAATAAATGGTGGTTAGACAGTGTGACATGTGAGACAATGAACCACAAAAAAAGGAGACTTCTCAAAATACTGGCTGATTCAATATGAATTTAAATATTCCAATGCTTAATTTTTAGTCTCTTGCCCTCTGCAATGAAGATTCAGGCTCCATATTAGTGCCCAATCTCCCTTTACATAGGGTAAGTTACGTATCTCAGCAGATCCAAAACAACCTGCGTGCTACAACCAGCTCACAAATATGCTATTTAAAGTCAGAAACAAGAAAGTTGTACGGTGCTAGTCAATAGGAAAACAAAACAGGGTAGTGCTAATCCTCAGGTATCCAGCTAATAGCTTCGTGCATCTACGAGAAATGACTATGAATTTTTTCAGATAAGAGAACAGTTATCACTGTTCTTTTTTTGACATAGCTTAGGGAGGAGGGAGGTAGCGGTAGAGTCCCCACCCCAAGCAGTGGGTAGAGTGGGTACATTTGTTCAAACTGTAGGAGGTCTGAACTTAACTTCCTTCCTTGGCTGAAAGCAACTCAGCCTTTCATCTTATACAGCCACTGGAGGCTTTTATTACTCTGTTTTCATCCTCTCCTTTTGCTGCAGTCATCACTTTTGAAAAAGGGTTCCAGATTCATTAAGGAGAGAGCATGACTCTCTAGCCTTGAAGTTACAGCAGCCGCCTGCCTACTCAGAGTCTGGACATCCTGAATCTGAAGCTTTCTGCATATTTAGTCAGTTGCCTGAATATTGGCTTCGAGCATTTCAAACTAAATGTCTGTTGTTTTAACTGCTACTGTCACTGCTGAATTTAATTCTACAGCTAGTGGAAACTGCATGTATCATTTATGTTGCAGCACTTAATTTAACCTTCTCTGAGAATGCTGGTATTCCTGCCTTGCTTTTCACATCAAATCCTATTTTAAATTCTGAGCAGGAGCCCTTTCATTGAAAAGTACACTAGAAATGTGTGCTATAAACAAGGACATTAATGTATTATTAAATTGTGTTGCTAGATTAGTCACATAGTCCTTAAAAATCAGCATTTGCAAAGAAAATATGAATCTAGGAAGGGCAGATACTTCGTATCTGCTAACTGAATCAGTTTGGGGATTTGATGCTTTAATAAGTTCAATTTTAATTACTTCAGAAACTGTTCAGCTTTCACAGGCCTTTTCTGGAAAACAAAGTTTACTTTTACTGGCAAATGAGAAAAAACAACAATGGCCTGGATCCCCATTAGCTAATGTCAGTCCCTGGGAGACTTATTGCCAATGGCTAGCCCTGTTAGTTTATTTATATATCAATAATATTTTTACTTCTTGAATCGCTGAAACTCACGTGCAGTTTAGAGTTTCTTCTAGGCTCTCTACTAGGGCTTTATTGAGAATGGAAGACTAGAGCTGAACGCCCCCACAAAAGAGTGAAAGCAGGACTCGCCACAACAGCTTTGTCTTCCTTCGTGAGCTCCCCAGACGTGCGGGGCTGCCCCCAGCGCTGAGCGGGACACGCTGCCTGCCCAGCCCAGGTAACGAGGCACAGCCGCAGAACTAGCACTGCCTTGGCTCAGGTCCTCCACTTGCTGGCCAACGTAGCTGAGCTAGCATAGAGGTGGGATGGTGATTTATTTCTCGTAAAGACCATAAGTAAAAGAAAACCCTGCGGGAGCAAGGAGGAAGCAAGGGAGGAATTATGACTCACAGCGATGTCTCTGAGTCATGGTGTTTCCCTGGGCTACCCAAGACCTACGCACAGCCTCCGACTCGGAGTGAACGTAACGGCATGACCTACTGTAATGCAACGTGAGCCCTGAAAACTTTAATTTGGAAGTCTGGATTTGCAAAGAATGCCTTCACAGTGATATTCAGGTTTTAGACTTGCTGTGTGCTCTCATTTTTACCCAGGGTAACTCTGATGAAGTCACTTGCCAATCTGAGATCATGATTCTCCTTCATTTCTTCCACTGTACTTATTACAAATCTCACATTAAGAAACACGCCATACACATCACAAAAGAAATACAAACACATGGTTGCCTAGGCAAGAATGTTTACAGCCTGTCTGGTGGACATCTATCAAATTAAAATGGGTTTTAAGCATTCATTTAATGAAAATGCAGGTTGATGTTTCCTAGGAGCGGGAATACCTTTCTCTACAGCTTCACCCCAGTCTAGCGTAGACTTTCAAGCGTCCCTGTATTTCAAGGTATGTTGAAATGCACTCATATTCAAATGATCTGACACAGCTGAAATATTGGATGAAGACTTTCCTCGCTGGATGTGTTTCCACAGGAAGTGCAATTTGCTCAGCTGTCCCTGATAAATCACTTCAGGTCAATATTAAATCCATTCCTCAAGAGAGCAATTACTTCTAACCAGTGTCTTGAATAAGGATATTCGTATAAATTGGAGCATACACCTACAAAGGACTAGGGCAGCCCTTGTTTTTGCTTACTGAATAGCTGCCTTGCTAAAAGAAACAAAATAAGGAACAATTTGTGCTGCCTAGTTCCAATGCCGTATTGTCATAATGCGAAAAAACCGTTTACCCTTTTTGTGCACTTGGTTTGCTGCTCTTACACAGAGGGAGGGGAAAGGCAGTTTAGCAACCTTTGCCCTTTCTCACTATAGTCAGGGTCTGAGCAGAGGAACTAAGGACATGACTAGCAGGCTTTCAAGCGTTAAAGCTTCGGTGAATAACTGGAAGAATTCGTGTAAAAGCCTCTAAGACTTCAGCTGAAGTCTTTCTAGCAAAAGAGGAGGGAAGTGTATCCTTGAACTAATACGATCCGGTATTTGGTAATAATATGGTGCTCTTGAAGTTCGATGAGAATGCTGCCAGCACCAAGGGAGGCATGGGGCTCCAGGTGCACCTTTCCTTTTTTTTTTTATTTTTTTATTTTTGAATTTGGCATTAGATAAAGGAGAAATATTTGGCAGCTTGACTTCCCCGTGATCTTATATTCTCAAGATGAAACTGTGCATGTATGTGTGTTTATGTGTTCATATGTATATAGATGTACTGTGTATGTCTGCATATACATACACTCACTTTTTTACGTGTGTCTTTAAATATATACAAATACATATACACACACATGTATCTCCACACTCTTGCTTTATAAAGTTTCTCTCTTGTTTAAATATAAATCTTTCATAAAAACTCTTGCAGTAGTTGTTCCTGTGCTGAGTTAGCAGTGTACTGTATTTGCACATGGTCATAATCCTATGCATAAGTTAAGTTTTTCATTCACTAATTAGTGCATAATAGATACTCAGCCTTAAGTTACCTTTCTTATTTGGTTTTATATAAATGCATTTTTCTTTATGATGCACGTATTTGTACTTAACCAAAAAGAAGCAATTGATGAAGCAAAATTCTCACTTAGAAAAGAAACAAAATCAAGAAATATATAATTTTGCAAATTATTCCTTTATGTGCAGCATTTGAAGTGTGTATGTTTCCATAATTTTTACTATCAGAACTCCGTAGCAAGAGATGTACATGCTTGCTGGGAAGTTTCCTATTAAAACACGTCACTGTTCCGCAACAGTTTCTGCTGCTCCAGTGAAGCGGCGTTCCCACACTGTTTCAATCAGTTTCTCTGTTTCAGCAGCCATACTCTTTCGAGGGAGAATAATTCCTTTCTTGGAGGAACAAGAAAGATAATGCACACTTTCCTAGCTTAAGCTCTGCACAATACACCTGAAGTTTAGCATTGAACTTTCTGAAGAAAGTAGAAAGATATTTTTACTTGTAATATAAATGCATATGAAAATGTTTGCAAATGAAAGGTGGTACTCCCTTACACTCAACAGCAGTTCCTGAAATTGTATCATGTAATGATTTGCTAAGGCAAAATTACTAAGCTTAAATTTTTGATTTGCATTACTGCAAAGATGAATTTATATCAACCTTCGAAGTGCCAAAGGAAAACGAATTGTAGTTACACTTTTTTTTTTTTTCTTTTTCCTCTTTTGGTGCAACAAAGAAGCTGTCCCATGTTGCCTTTAACAGGAGAAAAGGCATCAGGAGCTATCCCTTAGCAAACCTTGACATAATTTTTTCATCTCATCCTCATATTTTGCTGTAGGAAGTCTCCATGATTCTGATATCACAGTGCCCTAGTAGCATGGGCTAAGCTAGACATATCAGTGCTGCAAACTATTAGAGTTTTAAAACCATTGTTTCAAGGAATTTTAATTATGACACCCAAGGTCACCCACGTTGAGAGTTTATACCGTGGGCCAAACTTCAGATCTTAGCGAATGAGGCAAAAGGTTAGTGTTGTGTAACTTTAATCCCATTGCAGAGTTCATATGTTGCTGATTATAAACTTGTAAACAAATCCTTCATATCTGTCCTCTCTGAAACAGGTTTATAAGGAGTTTATTTTTTGGAAAAGTAAGTGCAGGTGACAAGGACAAATTATTCTGAAGTATGTACAAGTATGATATCTACAACTTCAATTTATAAGTAAAACCAGATTATTCTTAGAAATATAAGATCTCTTTAGACTATGCTGGGGGTGCCTAGGTCACTTCACAATTTTGCTGTCTAAGAACACTATCGCTTGGCTTCAGTGAGACATCAGATGAATCCTCTTTTCATTTTTCTTATCATCCGGGCTTTCTTCTCTTTTCTCCTCCTTCTTCATATGGACATACTTTTTATAGGCTTGACTTGAATTGAAAGCACTGGATCAAACTCTGTGCTCACTAATTTATAAACCCTTCAACATATTTGGCAATTTGAATAAGCAACATTTGCCATTCCTTATATAGAAAAACAAGACTATAGTCTCTGATGTGACTTAGACATTTCGGCTCATTGTCCGAAATGTTGGGTCTGAAGGCATATAAAATTTGAATACAAGCTCTATTTGGATATTTTTACTTTGCATGTAATATAAATCAAGGCCTTAGTGTTACTTCTGCTATTTGTTTTATCCTTTATATTTTAAAGACATCAAAGTATAAAATCTCCTTGGTCAGTGTGACAAAGCTGCGTTTGTGTTGCATGGTTCTTCTTTCTTGAAAAGAAGCATCCTGGCTCATCTACCGCTCCCACTTAATTTGACATACACCACTTGTCTTACAACTTAAGAATTAATTTTGCTCAGTTATGTAATTTGCTCTTTTAGCCAGATTTTATCATATTTGCTTCAGAGAGCATTTACTTCTTCAACTGAGACTAAATTGTGTTAATTAGGAAAATATCTAGTGGCATCTTGCCCGTCACCATGCCTGAATGGTCATTTAAAGTTAAATAAAAAACAGTGTTTCACTTTTGTTCCTATAATGTCCTTCCAAAAATGCCAGCATTCAGTAATTTATCTTTTTAGACACCAGCAATATAGTAGACAAAGGAATAATAAGATAGATTTGGATGGGAAATGATGTAGGCTTTTTTTTTTTTTTTAATAGTGACCTTAATTAATTATTGGAAGAATTTTCTAACCAAAGTGAAGCAGCCACTGTAGCTGAATGTCTTTCTAAATCATACACTTGAGTTCATCAAGAAGTTATTAGGCTTGATGCAGAAATTACTTAATTAAATTTTATGCCCTGTGTAATGAAAGAGGTCAAACTAAATAATCAAAATAATCGATTTTGGCTTGCGTTTACAGGTGGCCAAGCGAAGCCAGGCCTAACTCCTATTGATTTCAATAGGGAAATGATTTCATCCAATAAATTTATGAACAATACCTTCTTTTGGGTAAAAACACAAAAAGAAAGCATTTTAGGGCATTTATTTTTAACCTATCAGTGTTACAAAGTGTTACAAGTGTTACAAATGAGTGCCGGAAAGTGTTATAAGGATATGGATACAAGGCGTATATTTATTTTGTATATTTACTGTGGCAACAAGAAGTTACACTCTTAGTTCCAGATTGTCCTAAAGGATTCTGAAGTGTTTCACAAACTGATAAACCAAGCTGGTAATTCCACTCAGTAGTGAAATGAAGCTGTCTGTTGGGTAAAACTGTGCTGTTTCTGTCAGCTTTGTGCATTGCTGTTTTTGCTGTACTGGTCAGGGGTCAAGGGATAGTAATAACTGGAAAATGAATTGTTTTCTAGTTGATTTAAAAAGAGGAAGAAATCTGCTTATAAGAGACTCATAGATACTTTTTTAACATATATAATCATATCAATTTGATATCACATGGACCACTCCTCAGTATAAAATGTGTGACAGCAGTGGTCGTAAAAAGCTCAGAAAAACTGAGAACTTTTGTGTACATATTCTGCTGATCTGTTACCTTCAACCATGTTTCTGGATTTGGGACAGTTCTAGACCTACGTAGAAGGAAGTCTAAGACAAAACACAGAGGTCTCCCAGGGAAACTGTGGTAGCTTTAATTTTGAGGCAACAACTTGCCCAATTTTTATTGAATTACAACTAGATATCCCCTGAAGTTTCATATAAATTGCATGCTCTGTCCATCCGCAACAGTCTCTATTGCAGAATATTTCTATTTTACATCTAATTTTTCCACCTGAAGTAACTATTTTTCCTGGAATCAATATTCCATTTTCAAATAGAAATGGTTAAAGATTGGGGAGGGTTTAGTTTCGACCCAGAGCATCTGCGAACAACTGATAGGATATCAGTTTCTTTGGCTGTATTTTGAGCGTCATGGAATCAAAAAAATCACTATTATTAAAAAAAAAAAAGCCTATTTGGACTAAGTGTTTTGTTTTTTTTTTTTTCATAACAAAACATTTTGTGATTTGTCTGGCAATTACATTTCATTCTTGTTGAACGTGCTACAGAAACTCTTAGGTACAGGGTTAAAGCTGTAACATTGACTCTATCCAGTGAGTTAATCTATCCACTGAGTGTGAATAGATCCACTGAATTCATGCACAATTGTCCTTTGAGAAGACGCAAAAGGTTTTATTATCAAGTTTTGTGAGCCTTCATGAGAGAGTTAAAAGAGGTATAAGGATCTCCTTTATAACATTGACAAAACAGCCGAATGTCCCTGTAAGAAGTTTAGTTTCTTCAGTCTTTTCTTATTCCATTGATATCTAACATAACTTCTAATGAACCTGTGAAGGTTATTTTTTACTTTATTATTGAACATTTTGATAGTGTCTCTATGTGTACATTGTAGATTATATGTTATATGCTGAGAGGAAAGGCATAATCCTCTTCTTGTCAACGACAAAACTTTTTGACTTCCTTGAGATGTAGGCTTAGGTCCCTGCTGCTTTTTTTCTCGTTGCAAGTTAATGCCTATATTTTTAGCTCCTTCAGATAATGTGCTATAGACTCTCATGTAATTTGGAAACTAAAGGGGCAGTTTGCTGTTGTGACCCCTAATTGCTTCTGTCTTAAAACATTTCAGTATTTCTAAGATGTGTAATTCTTTTTCTTTTCAGTGCGCATGAAAAGGGATAATGTTAGCATTTTGCAGTTAATTCAATTACTTTCCACTTGTGAAAATGCTGACAGGATTTCCGACCACTGGAAGAAGTGCCCTGGCTGTTAGATATGATTGGCAGCCCAGACATAACTTATAAATTGCAGCTGAAATTAAAGCATTTTATCTTCACTCATATATATCTTTCATGACAAACCATTCAACAATACTTTTAAGCCATTTTTCCAGTGAATTGCTTTTCAACAGCAATTAATGACCAATTTGTTAGATAATGTTCTCAGTCATATCACAGATGAGTCAGGACCTGCTTCAGTAATGGGCAGCAAGACTTCAAAGCATTTGTCATCCAAGTTATAGCTGTTGTTTTTAAATGATATAGCCCAAGCTTTTTTCAATTTTGCATCATCTGCAATATCACCATTGTCAGAAGACTTAGCCCTATGCATTTCATATAATTTAAAAATATTTTTTTTAAAAATCTTATTCAAAAATTGCTGTTGTCTGGATGCTGCTGGATGCTGGAGAAAATAATTTCCCACATTAAAAAGATTATTGGACTTTTTTTTTTTTTTTAATAATAGCAATAAGAATTTGCCAATAGCATAATAGGAAATTAGTTTGAAAAGTCGAGTATATCAAAAGCAGTTATGAAACACAGAAAGAAAAGTAACTCCATTAAAATAGAATTAACCAAGGTTCCTATTCAGAGCACCTAACTTGAATCATATAAAGAGCCTGGTTAGCTTACGCTTTCTCTAGAGTCAATGGAAAGAAAGAAAGGCACTTCTAAGGATGGCTCAGATGTTGGTGGTCTGAATTTCCATCTCCAAGTCGATACCTTTCTTAGTGAACTGTATCGAGGCATAGGATCACTCTGCACCTGGCTTAGACTGGACACCTGGTTTTTAGGCAGCTAACATAGGGACATGAGCCTCCATTAAGCCCCCACCTGATAATATTAGCAAGAGATTATAACCAATAAATGTACAAAAGCAGAGAAGAAATCAGGAAGGCTGAACATGACCATACGGCCAGTTCCTGGTTTAACCCCAGTAAAGATTTTGCAAACACGAGCATAAACCGCACCCCGAAATCAAGAAGAGGTAGCGGCCACATGCTAGAGAGTATCTAAAATTCTTAAAAAGCCATAAAAAGAGGGGGGAAAAAAGGAAAGGGGAAACATTTTTAAAATATGAAGACAAATTGTGGTGTTAAGGAGTAAAAGGAACACTTGTAGTATTAATGGATATTTCTTTTAATTCCCTTAATTCATTTTTTTTTCATTTGATATATCTATTCTTAGCAGTTAGTCTTCCAATATCTAGTCCTCCAATACTCCCAATTAACCAATAGTGTGGGCTTCCTCAGTTAAAGATATGTCTGGGTTTGTTTGTGCTGCTGTCTGGTTTTTGAGAACGAACTTCTGGCTGGGGTCATCCTGAACACTCGAGGGGAGCAGCATTTCTTGGTTTGCAGAAGTGGATTTATCTGTCTATTCACTCTCGGTGGGAGAGAAATTAGCAGTTTCTTAAGGAAACTGAGGTCCCTTGTTGACTTCTTGTCACTTCTCAAGGAATACTGGGAGACCTAGGCATTTCCTAAAATTAAGAAAGAAGGGATGAGGTTGGGGGTTGCTATCCCCCTGTCTTCACATAGGAAAGAAGTATTGGATGGAACAACTTAGACACTCAGAAGTTGGGTATATGTTTTCAGCGGTGAACATGCAAAATATTATTGCAGCTGAATCTGAAGTTAAAAACAGTAGCCTAAAGATTTGAAAGAAGTGATTAAGTCACATTATATCTGCATATAGTTAAACTTAGTCAATGCAGATTCTGTTCAAATCTAATCCTTTGATTTTTTTTTGTAATAGAACTGCAATTATCTTCAAATATGAGCTAATAAGAGATATGAGAATTAAAAGTTATTAGGGGAAATTAAAGGAAAGAACCATGCTCATATGCAATTTAAACCTCCCTTAGTACAATGAAAAGTGATAAGACAGTTTTGTACTATTTTAATGAAATTCGGTTTTGCACTCTGCATCATTTTAATTATTACTCCTTTTTTTTTAATTCCTTGGCTTCTGGAATAATTAAACATGCATAGCGTTTCCTCACTTTAGAAAGGAGGCAAAATGTTTCATTCCTCTGAGGAAAATCTCAAGTTACTAAGAATCCATTTGCAGTCTGATAGGTAGTTTGCTCTTAAGAGATAAAATCTAGCCTTTGTCATGTATCTTACAGATTTTTTTCTTTTAGAAATTCAGTTTTAAATACCAAACAGTTGCAAGGTATATAGTGTAATTGCTTTTGTCATTTTATTGCCTACAAGCCAAAAAAAGTAAATATTTTCATAAATGTTTCTTTGTTAGGTTGATATTTAATTAAATTTAGGGATATAGTTGACCTCTTCCATCATGTGCTTTTGATTACAGTGATGCCTGCATTAGCCTGTATTCTGGGGGATTTAAGTCTTGAATATTCACCATCTGTTATTAGAAGAGTTTATCTCACTGCATTTCAGAACAGGTATAGACTAATTAGAACCAATTGGTACTTTTTTTTTTCTCTCTCTCTCTCTTAGAAAGGAACTCTTCAATGCAGCAGGAGTTACAAAGCCACAGATATCTCTTCTGGCTGAATGCCTTTTTATTGGATCATTACTTACTCTATCAAATATATTGATTATGTCTTTTAATAACCGAAATAGTCAGGATTAAAAAAAAAAAAAAGATTTAATGACATGGTAGTTCTAGCACAAAGCAGGTATTCCACTTTTAAGACATTGCCTAAAAGAGGAGAAATTACATGAAGGGTAAGGAGAAAGCATTACAGTGTTTCAGTGACATATTCCATGCCACAACCTGAGTATGGCTTACAGCTGGTTGCTTCTGTTTGTGCTTCCAGAGTCTTCTAAGGATTAAGAAATTATTTATATTGACTAAAATAAAATCAGGTGAGACTTCAGATTTATGTATAAACCTTATATGGCTAAAATAATATAAATTTATGAGTATCTCTGTACTGGTAATTAGTGGACTCAGCTGCCTCAGTAATACCAGCTTTGAGAAGTACCTAGCGCAGCATACAAAATGCCGCATGAAGCTGCCCTAAAACAAACCTTCTGTCTGTAGTAAATGTGTTCTGGAAAGAAGAACAATAATTTAAGTTGTGAGGAGGAATTTATGTGGATCATTTATAATTACTGATCTCCTGGTTAGGCCTATAAAAATCAGTAAAGAGAAACTTCCACTCAAAAATTCCTTTCAAAAATAGATAGGTGGCCAGATATAATTTCTCAAGTTCTTAGAAACATATCTTTAGTAAGCTTAAATTGATAAAGTGTTTGGTGCAAAATGGCTGGTACACAGAAGTCTTGTAAACTAAAATGTCATTGGCCGTTAACCTACTAAAAATTATTCTGATACCAGAAATTCAGACTTAATTTGGTTTAAAAAGAAATAAAATCAATTTATTTCAGAGAGAATCAGTTCAGTAAAAGGAATGCTCAGAACTGATTTTTTTTCTTTTCCTATGTATTAATAATAAGAATTCTACATCAAGAGATCATGCCATTTTAGATTCAAATGAGCATATTGCTGGGTTTTGTTTGTTTATTTTTAAGATTCCATATACTTGAGTTGTTTTGTTTTTTTTCCCAAGCCAAGTTTCATTGTTTTGCACAGAAACATATGCTACATCAGTACAGAATATGCAGTCTCATCTGGATCTTTCTTATTTTCCATTTTAGAAGGTGTAATCATACTACCTGAAAGAAGAATTTTCTGAAATCATTTAGCTGGGTCAAAAGCGATAGGTCTCATTCTGAATTCACAGAATTCAGACTGTTACTTGTTAGGTTTTCCTAATAGGTGTCAGGAGTGGCTGGAATATTTTCCATAATTTTCCACAATTAGCTAAACTTCTAACAGTTTTACTAACATCTCCTTTGCTGTCTGTGGGACCCAGCCAGAACGTAAGACATTAGCTGTCTGATTTCAACAGGTACTATGGCTGTCAAATGATTTTCACTATTCAGTCAAACAGGCTTAACTTCAGCCTCCGTGATTTTTCTTTTCCCTGAATCAACAGAAAGGTTTTTTTTTTTTTTTTGTGTATGTGTTTTTGCTCTGTTAAGATCTGATCTGAAGAGCCAGCAACAATTGCAATTTTAAGGTTATAACACAGAGTCATCAGAAAGCATGCAAAATATTTTCTGCTTTTGCTTATTTCTTTTGGCAGCACCTAAGTAACATTATTTTCTCTTAAATCTTCTGATGTTGATGGAAAACTATCTAACTTCAGGCTGGTATTCCATCAATATTCTGACAAATAAAATAAAATAGATAAATAAAATAAATAAGATAGATAATTAAAGAAGCATTTCTGCAGTGTTACCATCTATTGAAAGGAAAACAGTCCTTCAAGTATTGTTTGCTAATGTTACATTTCCAAATCATTCCCTTTTGCCTAGTAATCCAATTTAATGTCACTATGTACAGACCACACGGCCAGTGACTGTCAATTCTAGAAAATCACAGCAATCACAATTCAGAACCTATTCTCAAAGTACAAATTTAGGCATTTTAACCACACAAATATAGTTTTGAAAACTAAGGCAAAAATTTTGATACAGGAAAGACAGTTGCAGGAGCCAAAGAACTGTCTTCCTACATAGCTGATTCGGAAATAAAGCAGGATAAAACCTATTTTATTCCATTCTGGAAGGCTTATTTAGACTTCAGATCAGGTGCAATTGCAGACACGGGTGGAGCACTCGGCATTTCCCTTTTGGCCTGCGTCCCCAGGCTTCCTTCCAGGCAGGAAGGATGTGCTTCCAGGTCCTGTCCTCCCGTGAAGTCGGAGCATAGCTAGCGCATGCACTCAGAACCGGGAGCGGAGAAGTACTCCTGCGTCCTGCATTTTAGACACAGTTGTTGTAACTAGCTATGAGCAGCTGAGTGGGGGAAGGACGGAAAAGTGCAGAAAGCAGGAAGAGTATTTTGCTGATTGATCTGATTTGCATTTCATATATTAAACATTATTTTGTTATCAGAGATACAAACTAAATCACAGTCTCCTAGGAAGAAGAAGGAAAAGGAAGATGGAGCATCTCTTTCCCCCCCCACACCCCTTCTGAACTATTCCTGAACAACGACATAGTGTCCTTTAGGCTACATCATATATATGTGTAAATATAAAGGCTATATGTACAATGTATGAGTAGTGTTCACTAATATATTCTTAATTCAGATATTCTATCACGTGAATTTGAAAATACACTCTGAAGAAGACCATCTGTAAAAGCTTTTCAAATACGTCCTTGAAATCAACTATTCTATAGTCTGACTAAGAGCTAAGAACTACTGAGCAAAAAAGATTTCAGCCCAGCTTTAATCAGGAGGCTGTCTCTCTTCATATAATTTTCTTTGAATTCAAAAAGAAATCAATCAAAACTGAAGACTAAAAGTGTGGATGTTCAATTTTGCCTCCCAAAGCTATTGTTCTCGTTCCAGCACATTGCTATTTATTATTTTATTTCAATCTTCATGTTTTCTGACCTTTTGATCTACTGATAACCTGTCAGACCTAAGCTAACTTTTAGGAAAACATGAAAGTAAAACATTATTCTTAGACACGGAGATTGTGCCAAATAATTTAACAGAGTAACGGGATGGGATCCGGACACTTTACTCTAAATGTTCCACAGGAGGTAGTACTGCAGCTCAGCTACGCATGAGGACGTGATAATGGAGATTTAGGCAGGATTGGACATTTATCTATAACTAATAGCATAGTTCCATTAAGCTGAAATGCTCCAGATGCTTTATAGCTTTTTTATGTGCTTTGATAAAGTAATCTGAGAGGACTAGAGAAAAAAAAATACATATATGTGTTGCATTAACACACAGTCCCCTAGAAAAAATAAATAAATAAATAGCATAGTCTGTGTACTAAGATGACAATGGTTTTATAAATGGGTTGTGAGCAGATTCTGAAATCCAAAGATACTAAAAACAGATAGATCAACACTCTTAAAGAACTTTTAAAAGACAGTTTTTAAAAGATATGGAGCTACAAATGAATATGATGATTGGGAGTAATGAAATTATCATAGCAGTAATATACTTGTAAAAAGGACTGCCAAATTCTCATGCTGGTTGTGATGCCAACATCTACAGCTTGTCATGTGGGCTTCCTTTATAACCACTGAAGAGAAATAAGCATTTCTAGAGTGCGAGTCATCTCAGAAATGTTGGATATATGTATCAGGATGAGATAAATAGCTGGCTCCCTAAAACAACCCATTTCTCTGCTCCAGAGGTTTTACTCAACTACATGATATGTAGACATCTACATATCAGACTTCTGAGGTGAATGAAATGAGTGTCACCTTTAATGTCAGACTTTGTAAGGTTTTAGGCATATGTTTGCATCTTTAGGCATCAAAAAATCTTTCTAAGCTTAATTTTTCCAGTTTGGGATGTGAGGACAATGTCATTAGCCTATCCTTTAAGTATGGTCCTGAGATCTTACTTAAGAAGTGCTATGAACAAAAGTATTCTATTAATGCAAAAGTGAAAGCAAAGTCAGTGTCATGACTTCTTTGGCCGTGCTAATATTTCTGAACACTTGTCACCCTGAAAGCTTTAACAGTTAGCGTAGCAGTTTTTAACACACTTGATTGAAAACAATTGAAATTGGAAGTAACAAAAACTTGAGTTAACAGGGCAATTTCTGACTGCAATTTTCTTGGCACTTAGTAAGATTCTGGTAAGTATTTTAGTGTCAATTAACAGAAATAATGGGGCATTTGTAATTTGCTTTGACTACTTTAATTGTTATATATATTAGAAAGATAAGTACAACAGTTTTTTTTTTAATTAAGAGAAAGGGCTAAGTGGCTTTATTAGTACAATGCATGAAGTATGCAATTATTTGGCTAGCAGGCAAATAGTAATTGGCAAACTGATTAGATAATCTGGAGCTCAGATATTTAGAGCTTCCCAGTGGACCCAGAGTCTGCAGTGAACACTGAATGGCAGAAGGACGAGATTATTCCTGCAGCTGTGTGGGTGGTTCTCTTCAGTTCAAAGCTAAGACAAATAACTAGCAAAGGCAAGAAAATATTTACTGCCGCTACCCACTACACATACTGCCACTAAACATAATGTACTCGTATTGTGACTGAAAATAACTTTCCTACCTCAGAGACTATCAAAGAAGTAGTGCGTTCTCCACCAGTAATGTAAGACATTCGTAGATCAAAAAACATAAAAGCGACATCTCATGTGACATCATAACCACATCTGTGTCATTGCATGCAGTAGTAGGCAATGGGTATGTAATGCTGCCTCAGATAAGTTCTTACTCAGGGTGGAACGAGTATGAGTCTATATGATTCAGAAAGTTATTGAGAAGGGTGCAAAGGAAATGATAAAAACTACTAGGATCCAGATGGCTTAATGGGTCTTCCCTGTTCAAGTTTTTCAAGAGAAATGATCAGAAAAAATTGTAGAGTTTTTTCTTCCCCAACTTGAGGAGGAAATTCTGAAATTCAATCTAATACTAGTGCTGAGGATGATGACCTTCAGGCAGTAAATTACTTAATTCTGTGTTAAACATTAGGCATTTGAGCTGTCCTATTAACTTTCTCAATTGTTGAGTTTTATCATTAAACAGTTAGTCTTCTGTTCTAGGAGATTATGTGTAAAATAATGCGTAATTTCTAGCCCATAAGAACAACCCAAGTCAATCAAATATTCTGTCTGTCTTCATTATCTTCTCTCCTGATCATGAAAGAAATCAGAACGGACATAGCAAGTCACATGATGACGGTAGGTTACTGTTTAGCCATTCATGTTGCTTTTTCTTATTTTTAGAATGAGATCCAGTCTGTCTAAATCACACCTAGTCTGGGGTTTAGGAGCCTAAACTCATCTGAGTTGCAAATAATAAACGAATGATTGGTGTACTCAACCATCAGGGAAAGTCCCTGGATCCTAGACTTTGAAACCTGGAGAGATATGTGCAGTCTTTGGATTTAAAAAGCAAAACCTGTCCTGGGAAGTAGGAACTAGAACCGCAGAGCCTTCCCTCCAGGACAAAGAACAAACCATTAGGCTGGAAGTAGCTGCTTCTTGCTCCTTTGTATGCTTGGCTACACAAGTCCTCTTTTTCTCTACTGACTCAGAAAGCTTTTTAAATCACCTAAATTCTGTCCTGCCTCTTAAACGAAGCTCACGTTGATTCCACTGAAGTCTCCTAATCAAAGGTTAATGACAGATAAGTAAGTCTGAATCAAGATAAGGAAAACTGGGAGGTGATTTTAGGATTTGCTTTAAGGTATGTGACCTGATTTTATATAGATATATATGCATTACTTGAATTAAAGAACATTTCTGGTGAAGACCACTGCTAAAGCTTCCAAATCTTATATGCGGGAATGTCAGCCTATCTGTTAATGTTACTAACATTTAAGGACTTTGTGGTCTTCAGTTTAAAGCATGAGTATATATTTATATATTTACACCCTTGAGCTACACCATCAAAGTCATCTTTGTAAGCTACAATTTTTAGTAAAAATAAATTAAAATTGTTCTGAATGCTACTGAAATAACAAAGTGAGGCAATCCATCTGGAATTCATTTTACTTCATATTACAGGCTTTGTGTCACTGCTGTCCAATTTGACATCGAAAAGCACAAAAAATAACATTGACATAAGGATATAGTTATGTTTATACTTACAGAAGTGATTTTTTTTTCTGTTATTTTCAAAGTAGTATCCTTAGAATTGGCACTCTCAACTGACTTTCAGAAACAAATATATAGCTGTAGCAGGCAAGCTAAAATGCAGCAGCAGAAGCCTATGGAATGAAAAAGCTGTCAGTTCAGCTAGTGTTCTTAGTCAAGCACGTCCGTTGAACCCAATAGGTGACTGGAAGGCTGGAACTGGGAGATTAAGGCTTTATGTTATTTGCCCAGATATGCTTAAAGGAAAAGAAAGGTTGAAAATATGTCTGTTGGCTGCATCAGTACTTTTCTCTTAGGTTCCATTAAACAATGCCCATTAAAGTCAGTAGGGGCCTTTTTTCCCCCCCGATACGCCTAGTACGTCTCCTTCAGGGAAAAAAATCTTTTTTTTTAAATTTCCTAAAGCCACATTTGACACACTTCCACAATACTTTTTTTTCTTTTCTTTTTTAACATCTAAGAAGCTTAACCTGCACAGTGACTCCAGCAGCAAGATCTCTAGGTGTCTGAAAGAAAGAGCAAAAAAGAAAAGACACTTAGGTCACTGTTCAGTGAGAATTTGGCAAAAGTTAGAGGTGGTTTAAATATAACTCAAATCTAAACGAATATTTGCTTTCAATAGTAATAGTAATACAAAATGTGTGAATGGCAGATAATTATATGCAGGGGGAAATTCACCGTCTGAGTTAGAAAAAAAGCTTAAGGATTCTGATGTTCTCAAGTCAAGAGGACAAAGTTTTTCAACCCAAATGCTGAGACAGTTGTAAAATTAATTGTTAAGTTCAACAGCAAGATTTTTTTAAAAAGTTCAAATATAGCGAGTAATGCATGAATGAAATTTAGCAAATTAAATTTATCAATGTTTAATAAAGATTTTAATTTCTTCAGAAATGAAGTGAGATTCTTTTCACCTAACTCTGCGCTTGTCCAGCTATCTAAAATTATGGCTCTCACTTTTTTCAAGAGAGAAATATCTCATTTGATATCTGATCGAATGAGATATCTCATTTGATTCTAAATATGTCTATGTAGATATACAGGTATGTACAGCTGTGTATATAGAAGTGAATTCCTCTTCACGTGTTTTATGCCTTCCTATTGATTATAGGGAACCTAAAAAGCTACCTTAGACCAGATGCCTACATTATGTTTTGCTAAATTTAGACTAAGTGGTATTTAGAACTTAAAGGAAAAAATAATCCTCAAAATATGAAATTAAATTAACAGTGAGATGAAACTAAAGACAGCTTCATCAAAGATAAATGCACTCACTTGTACTAACTTACTGTTCCTTGGTACATGATTCATTTCTTTAGACAGATGAAATATAGTAGAGCAAATGTGTCTAGACTTCAGTAAAATATTTAATATGGTGTTATGAGACTCTATTACTCTGTTAAAGGGTTAGGGTTAGAGAGGTATTAGCACACACCTTATAAAATAAATAAAGGAAGGAGAATTACTGGATTTGAAGAAAGGCTTCTGGAATTTCAGAATGGTTTTTCATGGAATGCATGTTACTTAATAGGTTCATTTATGGACTTGGCATGAAAACAAGTGCGCTAATGAAATTTGCAGATAATGCAAAAAATAGATGACCTCAGGAAAAAAGTGTTAGACTGAGATAAGTTGGAAGAAATTTTAATAGTACAGAATGCTTGGCTGTGAACAGAAAGGTCAGTAACAACAAATTATGCTAGAAGCTGCAGTCAAGATTTTTGGGGACCACAAGCAAGGAGAAAACAGGAGTCTAAGGCTTGATCCCAGAATGATTATTAACTATCCAATGAGATTGGCCATGAAAAGACAAATACGATCCTAAAATCTTTTAAACAGAGTATTTCCAATGGAATTTGGGTATACTTACGCAAGGCATGGGTAAGACTACTAAATGTGACAGCCCAGTGTCAGTGAGGTGGCTGAGCTCTCCTTCCCACATAAGGCATCATCAGACAAGCCTCGTTATTAGCTAGTGGGGCTGAGCCCATGGTCTGAGTCTTCAAGGGAGAAGATAAAAATTGTGTAGTGCTGTTAGACCTCACCAGCTTCCTATGTCTGATGACAACCCACGGCAGAGGTCCGCCAATGGACAGCATCCTTGCCGAGTGACTCAGGAGCTGGAGTTTTCAGGGAAAATCTCCACTTTCTTTTTATCAGCAAAAAAGCTAAAGCAGCCTGATCTGAAAGAGGGATCAGGCTGCTAGTGCAGATGGCTTGGGGAATGCTGTATCCGTGTACTTTGGGGAATGAGTGGCAGTGTATCCTCTCCCTTTCCTTGCATGTAATTGAACTCCTGCTCATCAAGGCTCCCACCACAGAAAAGTCCCGTTTGAGTTGTGTAGTGGCAAGGATTTGAGAAGAGTTGCAAAACTGCAAATGGAGAAATATGACATGAGCTAAAAGCTATACGCAGTAAAAGAAAATGAGCTTCAAGGAACAAATGAATAGTTTTGAACAAAAATTATCCAAGAATAAGGCAAGAAAAAAATGACACAGGAAATATGTTCTGTTACAACAGTATTTTTCCTAAATAGACTCTCTTTCAGAGTTTTCCACGTGACATTTATTCTGATATGATATATATTCGTGGAAACAATGGTCCATTTATATGTTCATCTAGGCTATGAGTTGTCTTCTACTGAGTACTAATGAGCAGCAGATGAGATAACCTTTTTTTTTTTTTGTACATTTGTATTTAGAGTGTTTGGTCTCTAAGGAAGAATTTCCCTGTATGCTTTATCTGAACTTATGTGTAAGAAATATCATAACATACACTTTCCTAAACATCCATAATTTTCTCTTCTGATTCATAGAGTTATATGAATGTATCCTGAAGGGGAAATGTTAATGTAAAGTAGAGAAATATGTATAGCACTCTTAAATCAGTATTTCTTTTTTTCTTTCCTTCTTTCACAGCTGGAGCAAAGTTACAAAGTGTAATACAATGAAAGGTACCTGAAGATGATAAAAAGTAATAGACCTCTATATAAATCACGTATTGTTAACATTCTTAACACTATATTTTGGTAATAAATTGAACTTAATTTTTCCTGAGAAAATAGTTTTCAAAAATATTGCAATGAGAAAAGTACCAATTTACTGTCTCTACAATATTTACACATTTCCCTAAGAGGTAAAGTAATCTTTCAACATTCTAAAAAAACTTTGGTTACAAGAAGATGGGACTCTTGAAACATGTGCAGATATTTTCATTTGTAAAACTATGCTCATTATTTTTATAAAGCTTTAATCCAAGAAGGAGTCCAAGTGCAGTGTAGAAAAGTAGGAATTTTTCAATTCTGCATTTATAAATAAAGTAAATGTTACATTAACATTTCTGATCCATAAGAAAATCTGTATTTATCTCCTACAGGGAAAAGACTGAGCAAGATTTTTAAAAAAGAAACTTGGATATATGCAAATGCCGTTAGAACTGAGCTTCTTGTTAACACAAAAAAACAGGCCCAGAGGTCAGTGCAGGATAGCTTCTACATCACAAGTAAATGTATTTCTCAAAGGAATTTAGATGCCTAGAAAATGATTTTTCCAAAGCATCTAACCAGACTGGAAGTGATGAGACTTAATTGCCTAATGTGTATGGGTACTTATGAAAACTTCTGTAGACTCTGAATTTCTAAACAATTGTGAAAAATCTTATCTTGCTCTGAGATTTTCACCTAAAACCCTGTTATCTAGTACTGAGTATAAATATGATGCTCTAGTAATTTAAATGATTCCATAGGCTTACCCTTTAAGGTTTTATATTGTTAGTGTTCAAATGATTTTGTCTTCTATTTTGATACTGCTGCTGAACATTTTGAGGTAGCAGCACATAATTAGCCTTGGGCAAATGTGTGAAATTTTTCCATAACCCTAGTAGAATGACGGAAAGGCAAAGATCTTTTTTAAGAAGAGGAGTATTCAAACTGCAACTGCTAGAAGTGTGCAGCGGGAATATTCGTGCCTTGTTAATAGTTACAAATAATGAATACATTAGTATGTCAGAGCTTATATCTGGCCTAGATTAATAATGTTGTCTTTTTCTTACTTAAGATTAATTACTGTCACTTGTTATTTGTCTTAGTGTTATTTGTGTGTATTTAAATGTGATCTGGTTATCAAGGACCTATGAAAGATAACATTTAGCAGGCAGCTGGGAAAGATTTTTTGTTCTCAAATACATTGGGTGAGTGAATATGAAGACATGCACACAATATTGCTTAAAATTATTGTATCTGTATCATCAAGTGAAAGCATATTAAAAAGATTATGTACTTCCTACAACCCACAGGACCGATATTTTACTTTTTGATATTTTACTATTTACAGCTCAATTTACTAATAAAATTGGCTATGAGTTATTAATGTTATTGATATTGGTACTTATTCATGCAAGATAAGAGCCATCCATTTTCATGTTTCTAGATGTGTATTATTCACCAAGAGACTCTGGAGGCAACAAAAGTACTATGTCACCCCATCAGGATTAGAATTATTCACATTTCCTGAAGCACCAGACATTTGCCAGGGTTAGAAGAAAAATGCAAGTCAAGATAAGCAAATGTTTTAACTTAAAACTAATCTTACATTCTCTTTTTAGTACGAACAAAGTATTTCAGAACAATTAGCTAAATGGACTTGAGGCAGTGGAAAACATGCCTCTAATTCTCTTGTGGGGCTAATTAACTCCTTTGTGTTATTTTGATGTGGTTTTGTCGTCTCGATTGTTTAATTCTGGATTATGCTATTCAGCATGTCTACATTATAGAGTGGAAAATATAGCACTATGCCTACAGCAAAAAGTGAATGAGGATATATTGGCACGTCAGGGTTGATCCTGTAGCACACTCAAACTTATTCATTTTTAGATGAAAAATGTTGGCTTTTGCAAACAGAGTGGTGATTTATCACATCATTGAAGTGAGAAGGCAAAGGTTAGTAGAGGTATATGAAGATTAAACTTTTTCATCCTTTAGCTGAGTAGGAGTTTGGCAGAATTATAATTATTAAGGTTTGTAATTTAAATTATGTTAATACCTAAAAAATGGAAAATTCTAAATAAGATATTAATAATCATAGCAATTAATTTGCAGATTACTCTCAAATCAGACATAGGATACAGCCAAAAATCATCCTTTCAGTGTGCTAAGTAGTACATGGGAAACTCTGCCCTAAGTAGGGATCTCTGTATTCAGGAGTGCATAACCCTAAGATTCCTGAGTAGCAGGAAAAAAATTGATGCACAGAACTCTGACTAAGACCTCTGGATTCTACTGTTGGCTCTACAACAAGTCACAGTTGCCAAATTATTTATAACATTAACATATTCTTCATGCAACTTGTCTTTAAGCATCATAGTTTGTGTGTATGCACAAAATCACATTACTTCATTAACATATATCTGCTGCTCATGGTTTTTGATGAGGAGAAGATGTCCGATAAAAAAGACCTATGCTATTTCACTATCTTCAAGGCAACTACAGATTATAATTTCCATAATTTAAAGCAATAATTTCATCTATATTTACTGTCAATTTGTCTGTATAAATCCAAGAGCCTTTTCCATGGACAAATTCCTGACTGATACAAATTTCCAGAGACTCAGACATGCCATTACAATGAGATTTGGCTTAATTAAGACGATAGAAAAAAAAAATCTTAATTTTCTATTTTGTAATGAGTTCCAGTGCTTCTTGGATTAAGCAATGTTATTATGCAGCTAAGTGGTCAGTCTAAGTATGTCAAAGCAGCTTCTAACTAGATTTTAATTAACAGATTACAGATATGCTTTTTTGAAAACTGCTGTACTGGTGGAAGTTACTACTGTTCACGAACATTTCTGAGATGGCATTATTTGTGTTCGTTATTGCCCCTTGGCTATTCAGCAAGTGAATACTTCCTTACTATTTCTTCAAACTCTAAGGCAAAGAAGTCATCTTTGGAAATGAACCCTTAATTGTCCAAATACAAGATGCTTCGGACAATAGAGACTCATCTCACTCAACTCTCTCACTGCTGCTGCAGTATATTAGTTAAGTAATAATTATTCTAATCTGGAACTGAATCTTAAGTCTTTCCCTGTACAGTTACAGTAAAATAGTAAAAGACTGCATTAAAACAACCTTCAGGGACAGCTATAATAAAGAGGAAAGATTACAGCTATTTTATTAAAAAAATTAAAAAAAAAAACAGAGCCAGAGCATAGGCACCCACTCAAGCATTGACCTGTGAATATCCACACCATTTAAATTTTTAATGTGCTTCTTGGCAACTGTGAAAACTAGCATTCCTCCAAATAATATTTGGCATGGTTCAAGGGATAGTATGGCAGTGACCATCGGTGGGTTGGATTAAGTTGTGCTTTTTGGGGATGAGGGAGGACAGTGAGAAAGTTTAGCTTTATGGATATATGCCACATGGCCTCTGAGTCACAAAATGTGTCAATTTAGTAATACTAAATAAGCTAATAGTCTATAGTCTCTGTGGTCTCTCACACTAGCAGTGCCTGTTGCAGCATTAATACTTCTCAAACAGAAGAAGTGTTAGTAGTTTCACAGCTGTACAGTTTCACAACTGCATCAGCTACAGCTCTTTGTTATTAATGTAAATCAATTGTTTCAGAATAAAAGTGGCTAAGTGTGATTTAGATAATGTTGATAATTATCAAGTCTAATTAATTAGTTTTCTTCTTCAATAAGGACTGCAAACATAGGAAGACTCACTATGTTAATTTTTTCATACAAATGAATTTTAATTCTGTATCTAAAAACTATTTCGTGGTTTGTTCAGTGACATTTCATAATCGAATAGAATGCAAAATGCAGAGACATGGTTCAGAGTGACTTTCTTCCCTGAACTTTTATTAAATGTCACAAAATCTTTGCCAAGATGATCAAAGTCATCCTTAAGTCCAGACGTTATAATTTATTATACTTTTGTTTCCTGCATTCATCAGCATGCTACAGAAATAACACCATTTAAGCTTTTGGATCACGTGAAAACATTTGTCAAGCTGACGTTTTGGCTGCTTCACAAAAATTTATGAATTCCATCAATAGTGCATAAGAAAGGTATAAATTAAAGCTATTTTTATGCTGTTCTGGGATTTATGATTAATAGGATATAGCCTATTTAGATTAATTTGTACATTCTTAATATCTCATACTCAACATTTGTAGTTAGTTGCTTCTTTTAGGAAAATTCTTCTTATTTCACTTATATACAAAAGAGAATTAATCATCCTTCCAGTTAGTCATCATTTTTGTCACTTAACCAAGAAAAGGCCTTGGCTTTCCAAGCATTAAACACTCTTGCTGCTGTAATATTTGGTTACCCTGCCACACATTCCCTCGGTTTTTCTCTCTCTTTGCAAAGCTGATTTTCATTCTATGTGATGAAAATACATGATATGATATGTACTGTTAACACAGTAGTTGAATATAAAAGCTATTTCTAATCCATTTTCCGTTTCACATATAATAAAAACAATTTGTGGCTGAGTTGACATATGCGCAAATGGTGTTCCAGCAAGGCGAGAAGAATAAAAACAAGCTTGAGCAATGCTGGAATCCCATACTTCCATTTGACAAACATTTTCAGTGCTCAGTAACAGAATATACGTCTGGATCGCATGCCTGGAACCAATAAAGAAGGAAAAACGTCAGTTAAACTACTGCAAGTGAGAGTATTTATTTATGTAGAAGCCACAATGGTCATCTTTAAACTGTTATTTTACTCCTTCAGTTTGCCTGCGGATAATCTCACAGAAATCTCACTCATCTCACTCCTACACAGGAAGTGTAGAAGAGCCAGAAGGACCCATAAAGGACTGTAATCACTTTTGAAACTGTCATTGATAGGTTTCCTCAACCATCAAATTGCATTTGAGGGAGGACGGTTTAAGTCCACGCTCTGCTCCGTCTCCTCATTTGGGGGTACCAGCACTTACATTTTAAGTGATGCTCTTTACACTCTAACAACTCTCTCTTCGCCATTAATGCAGTGGGAAGGACAAAGTGAAATTACTGCTTGCTGTACAGAGGACCTCCTCCGTCTAATAAATGAATGGAAAATATCTCAGGTATATCAAAATCTATAGCAAAACTGAACTATTAAAATTAATGTGTGGCTTACAAACTAGTTGAGAGGAAAAGAAGAGTTCTTTCACGAAAACTATAAGCAAATTAACTGAGGAGAGTTTTAAGTTTCAAGAAGGAAGACATTAAACAGTTCTGTGTTGTAAGGCAGCAACAGGGTATTTGCAACTGAAATGAGCTCATTAAAAATCTGTCACTGAAGCTTTCTCTTAAAACATATGCCATTGTATCTATGAGTGTGGACACTTGTTAGCAATAATTATTGCTCACAGTAGTAATGATTAATGATTTTTCAGTAGTCAGTAGACGTTCTTTTCAAGATATGAAAAGGTTCACTCTAAGCCATCTTCTGCTTGCTTTGTTTCCCTCACATTTTCAGAGGCAACATCCTCTCTACCTGCCTTGAATCTCAAAAGTCCACATCTCTTGAATCTTTTTCTAGGTGAATAAAATACCTTGCAAGCAGACTGTCAACAGCAGGTCAGCTTTCAGTTTCAAAGCAGACTTTAAAATAAGCTGAAATACCATTTAGACAGAGGTTATTAACTCACCAAGTCTAAAGGGTAGATTCCTGCGTGGAAGTGCAGAATGCTGCCTAGATCTGTGTAATGACCCAGCACAGCAACCCTACTGCTGCCATATAATTCACTGATTTTCGGTGCGGTGCTGCTTGTGCCCAATATTTCCACTACTTACTCTTTCCTAAATAAACGTTACCAAATATCTTCTTTTTTGTCATACTTTTTCCTTAAGTAAGTCAGCAGAAGATTGTAGATTATCAGCAGCTCTGAAAGAAAAACCTGCTAACAAAACCCACAGTACAGAATGAAGTACCTAAATGTGAATATCAGTCTAAAAATACTGCTTTTTCCTACCCTGAAATGTTGCTCAGGTGCCACTGTCCACACCATTAGCAACTGTATCAATCTGTGTTCACCTATGATGAGTAAACTATAATAAACTCCTATTGACAAGAACATATAAGAGACTTTGCTGAAGCTATAACAATGCATTTTTATGCCTTTTTTTCCTTTTTAAATTGAAATTGGTCTCCCTTTAACATGCCACACTTAACCTCTTGGTACAATACGGCCTACGGGAGTTTTGAGCTAGTTGCACATTAAAGGTGTGTAGTTAGGCACAATGCCAAAGCTAAGTGCTCCTGGCTCCTGTGGAGAAGAATATCCTCCAAGGAATGCAAATATTTACATTCAGGAGGTATCCTTAGTAACAAACCATTCGGCCTTCAACAAGCTCCAGTTCTTCAGAAGAAGGAAGTAGATTATTTTATAATGTTAATGAACGGTTATCATTCTATTTCGACTGATTTATATGCCTGAGTAAATAAATAACCAACCATTCTAGTACCACCATTTTTCCTTGTTTGTGATATATTAAATAGCATTAAATTGGTACTTACAATTCTTCGGGTTTGACATTATTTTCATATAAGCTAGTTCATTCTAAAAATTATGCAGTGGATATAGACACACTGTCTGCTACTCACAAGATTAAAAATGCGGCAAGTAAAATGAAAAAGCAGCTCTCAGTTCTCACGACTGTTACCAATGTTAGAAAAAATAAAACCTATTCTGTCTTTTGATTGTGCAAAAATTTTGTTAGATTGGGCTTTGCTAGTCATTAACAAGCTTCCAAACTTCTCTGGCCTCTTTTGTGTGTCTTCTGCTTCTGTCTGAAACAAAAGTTATATATAGCTAGTTATATTTGTAAGAGATCAATTGCTTATATTGAAATTAATTTGAGAGAGGAACAAAAAGCTAATATACTGGGTAAGTAAGCGCTGCCTAGCCCAAATATTCAAATGTAGGTGTTGAATCATGGAGTCAGCTTAAAAATTGTAAGCTTTGACTAAAAAATATTTTGAAAAGGAAAGGGATGGGATGGGATGGGATGGGATGGGGAGAGAAAAGGAGAGGAGAGGAGATAAAATTACTACTAACATTAAGTAATAAAATAAAGGTAGAATCTTTATTTTCAGTCTCTCCTCAGGCTTTAAGGTCTTCACGATTCTGTCACATGCTCAGCTTTTCTCCACAATCACAAGCAAAATTTGCAGTTCTAGAGCAACATTAGATTGTCATATAATCTCAGCACTTCAGATGTAAAGACTTTCAGAAAAGTCAGTGCTGCAACAGGCACATTAAAATGATAAGAGGTTGACAATTTTGTAAAACAGGGTATAAATTGAGTGTAAGCAATATATTGCACCTCTGTTGGCAATTTTACTCTATGTGACCAAAATAATAGATAAGAAGACTCCAGCATGAAGGTCATAAAATTAGGAAGGCCTAGATTTATGGACCACCTAACAGATGGTCACTAGGCTTTAGTTACAGAGAAACAGGAGATATGACCTATTAAACATTTTTAGTTTAGTCAAGAAATTATTTCATTATAAATATTCTGGTAGCCCCTTCTAAAAATTAAAATATAGATATTCTATACCTATCTGGTTTTCTGGAGAACACTTTATTATGCAAAAGAACACAAAACATGCTGATTTGAAAAGAAGCAAGTATTGACATTTTTATATTTTATACATCTATTGAAATAACATCGAGTAAAAAATTAAAATTCTATCACATCATGAACCATATGTGTAGTGCTACGTATTAGTATAAATATTTAAATTAATTCTCTGACTAGAAATACATCAGAGTGAGAAGTAATTTTGAAAATGAATGTGCTCCTTTGTGTCTTTCCTGTACTGAATGCTAAGTGCCTGGTTCCTCACGGAGTTAGAGATATTTAATGTGAGCAAGGATGAGGCAATGTAGAAGGCATTTCTAACACTGCAAAAAAATAATTTTGCAGTACTGTTCAGTATTCCATTCAGTCATTATTTAAATATTCAAGACATCATTCACAATTAATAATGTCAAGAAAAATTCTATACAAGTACAACAAGAAAAACCTTCCAATTTGCAATTAGCAAGAAAAGACATAAAGCAGTCTATCGTCTGTATTCTGTATGTCATTTCTAATAAAGACTGAATAATAGAACTTCATGCTAAAAACTAATCTTTTCTTTACAATAAGAAGACTCTGTAGTTCAGGAAAAATTATTAACTTTTGGTCTGACCGTTTCTCAATCAAAGGGCGTATCAGTTACTGTATATTATTGCAACATTCCAAGCATTAAATTAAATTATAGACAATAGAAGCAAGTACAGTTTACAGCTGTGGAAGATTAAAAAATGAGGGACGTTTAGCAGTTTATTTATTCCCAGCAGAAATATCCCTGCTGAAATAATGCTCTTAAAACATTCTTTCCTACAAGACTTTGCTATTTCAAAGGAACTCCTAAGGCGATGGGCATATTTAGTTTTCAAATGTGACATGTAAAAATCAACCTCGATTTTCTTGGAGGGCTCAAGTTTCGTTAACTGTGCTACGGTTTAGGTAATCTTACCGCTCCTAAGTTCTTACCCTGCTACTGGATCTACACAAACAGCCTGAAGCACACTCTGGTCAACAGGGCTACAAATAAGCACCAAAGGTCCACCTGTGTTAATACGTTTTGTAGGCTTCTGCCACTTATTACGTATGATTAATGTTATGCCCAGGAGAGGTCAAACACTGTGGAGACTGAACCTGCAATCTTTATTCTAAACACATGAACCTGCACTATCTAAAGGGAAAATCACACTGTTAGTTCAATAGCTGTTAAGCTTACTGCAGTCGTAAAAGGAAGGGCTGCAAACACTGCTGGTGGGTTTGCATACACATTTTTTAATTTGTCTTAAAATGATTTGATAAATCTGAAGCATTTTAGATTCTCATACGAGAGACCATATCTTCTTGTTCCTAATGCTGAAAAATTCTTTCTGTGTTTTAGATCAGAAGACTATATAAATAAACTGAAAGTATAAAATTAGAGTATCAAGGGTTATTTATTATTCTGTGCAGGTATAAGTAAGTGTAACTTCATTTATGTCAGTGGAAATAGGCCAGCTCAAATGCACTTGGCCCCTATATGACTGACCCACAGTTTTTGTTTCAGCAATGCAATGTTACCTGCAATTTACACTGTCATCTTTTGTACCATGTTCAAGCCATCTTCCTCCAGGTTTTGCCTGGAGTTACTAAGACTATATGGAATATTCAAAACTAAATCTCTAACTAGGTCAAATACATCAGTTTCTGGATTCGTTACTGACTTTACACTCTTATATACAAATTTTCATTATTCTTTTCCCCAAAAGTCTCATTAGAGCTCAAGAAAAAAATAAATAAAAAATGCCAGTACCTGCATAGAGTTTGCAGCTTCACGCAAAATTCAGTGTTTATAACTCTCTGTTAAGTTCTGGGATTGAAAGCCAAAATTAGCTAGTATTGGAAGACAGATGAAGGTCATTAAAAATAAACAAATCAAAATTCCCACTCCCTAGAACTCTTGTGTAATTAAACTTCTGAATGTCTACAATAATATTCTGGAGACTTGCTTCTCTTGTTTTTTCATTTAAAACTCTCTGACATAAGAATGTTAAAAGGAGATAGAGTAAATATTTAACATGAGGAGATTCCTTCGATGTCCTTACTACAACTTACTCAAGGCAGAGGATGTTATTTCAAAACGCGTGATCAGTGTTAAAGGCCTGATGTTTATATGTATACTGGCATAAAGGTGTAAATGTTGATATAAATTGTATGTTGGTCACTAGAATGCATTCAAGAGAGGCAGCCAAATGAGCAAGTATTGGGGCAGCTCAGCTCAGTCACACCTGCTTTGATAATTTCAAGCATATACGCAAAAAATATGCATTCCCCGTTTCAGTACAGATATCCTCTGTACTGCTGCCTTACTGTAAAACCACATGTAAACCCTTGTCATAGTAAACCATGAACAGAAAAACAGTGAAAATAAATCCTTCCAAAGGGGACGCCTTCTGTTCTGCTCTGATCTTTATAGCCCTCCTAAAAGCAAGAGACAGTAGATTAATTTTTTAGCGAATTCAGAAGATCAAGGGATTCTGAGAATTTCAGAATAAAAGCAATAGAAATATTAAACTGTTACGCTTTCTGAAATAATTTAATTATCGATGCAGAAATACTGAAAAACTGAGTTATGAATTACCTTATGCTAAATTCTGTTAAGAAAAACTTGTTGATCGCAAGTAGCTATTTAGCATTTTTTAAAGCTACTCAGATTATTTCTATCCTTATTGTCAAATGAACCTACACAATTGCTTGTCTTGTTCTTGCAGTATTTGCCTCTTTTTTACTTCTTTCTTTCCTTTTTTTTCTTTAAAAAAACAAGTATATACAACTGTGCTCTGTTTTAATGACTATTTTCCATTGCTTCTAACAGTGGGAAATAGGGACAGAATTATTTATATTTATCTTGCATTCAGCTGACACAAGTGTAAGTGATTACAGAAGATGCAATGAAGCTTATTTTCATGTAGTTTTCTTATGGCATATGTATAACACACCGCCGCCCATGTTTTCTCTTAGAGCCAGCCATCCACTGGTGCATAAGAGTTATTTATGCATCTCTTAGGTTGAGAAATATATCCCTCTGCAAGACAGCCTGTTGAAAACAGAAACTGTTTATATAGACGGTATTTCTGTGAGTTAGGCTGGCATAAATAAATAAATAATGTTGCATATCCATCTAAACAAATAAACATTTTCTAATGTTTTCCCTCCTTTTTGTTTTTTTCTATCTAGAAAGCTGTCTCATTGCTTTCAGAGAAGACACTATTTTGTAACACCCTAGAAGGAGCACAACAGAATAAAATGTTCCCAATTCTTTATTTCTTAAAGATAGAAAATTCCCATGAACTTCAAGCTTGTACAGTAAGTGGCAGAACTACTTAACTGTAACATTTTCCACTAAAGTATTAATGAAATATAATATAAACAATTAAATATCTTTCAGTTAAATAATATATGCGTAGGACCTATTCATTCCTAAGTGTGCTCACTTGTGACAGTTTTGATAAATATATTATTCCATGACAAGCTACTTCATACAGTTCATGATGCTCTTTTTACATCTCTCCCATAGTACCAGGAATGGAGAATTGATTCTGAAGTATAAATACTGATGTAATGTGCATCATGTATTATAAAATTAGCGTGTCCTCAGATAGTTCCATGCCCATAAAGAATGCTGAGGACATATATTCCTGCTTATATTGTATTTTAAATAAACAAAAAAAGCCTGCTGACAGACTGTCATGTAATGTGGTACTTGGCAAATACAGTTTGAAAAACTACATTTTTTTCATTTTCACATTGAAGCCAATAGGAGAAGCAATTTTAATAACTCAAAAGAGAATATATAGAAATTGTCTTGTATACCCTGTATACCCTGTTTAATTTTTACAAGAGGAGTAGCCCTAGGTGCTTTAAAATATACAGAAGGTCTTTACTTTTCTGCCTGTATTGATCTTGTTATATATTTTTTCTATGAAACATCATTATGAAATCATGCAAATTGAATCTTATCAATGCAAAGATTATATTTTCTTTAATTACCATTTTGGCAGAAAAAAAGAGATATTTAAACATTTTCAATTAAGAGTTCTATTTTGTTCAAAGAACATCTCATTTTGAAATTGTTAGTTGACATAATGAAAAGATGAAACAGCTTTTATCAAAATAAAACAGACCAAAATTATCAAAATAGTTACATTGATTCAACCTGAAAATAACAAGCTTTCTCAATACTTGAAAATGTTCAGTATTTGAACATCCTACTCCAATTTCGGATGAATACATTTTTCAAAGTTTCAAAAATCCTTTCAACACCGGAAAAGAGGTCCCTCCTGGTTCTAGTAACTTGTATGTTTTCTGATACCTTTTACTAAGGCAAATTCTCGTCACAGGATATTAGTCATGTGAGCTATCCATTGTACTTGCATTTAAAATACAAAGTTTCCAGCTAATATACAGGTTTTCTGAATGATTTATGTTAACCATGTAGGGCTAAATCCAAACTTTGCAGAATGTGGTGGAAAACTGAAGTTAGTCTTCTCATTTTCTCCATATCCATAATAGAAATTCTTCTTTTTATTTTTTTGCCTGTGTCTTCCAATTAGATTGAAAATTCTTGCCGAAAAGGATTATCCTGCCCTGTGTATTTCTGGAGCTCTGAGCACTGTAGATTCTAATCCCTAGATCACTATGACCTCCTGCACACTGATCTAAAACACAAAAATGAAGTTGCTGTGTCCATCCCTCATTTCTATAGTGTCTCTAAATTCTAAAACAGAATAGCTCTTGTGAGAAATAAATATTTTAAAGACCATAAATATAAATATCTCAAGTTCTACCTACTATTAAATCAGCTATAAAAGTAAGATAAGTTGACCCAAAAAAATTTGAAGGGGAGCATCAAGCTTAACCAAGCGCCGTGTTGTGCATGAATTTCTGAAGGCACATTAAAGAAGGAAATAACAAAGGAATACCACGTGTATGGTGCTTATACATACTATCTGAAATGAATAAGGACAGAATAATACTGAAACAATGTTCAGATTTTTTTTTCTTTTTGTGGTTACCAGCAGGTTGAATATGGGTATACAATTTTACTTGTAATCCAGTGAAATTGTCTCTCCACACTACCTGTAGATTTCTCTATAGTCTGACACAGCTTTTATTACCTTTAGATATTCTTTGAAGAGCATCAGAACAGTTTAGGAACACAAATTACACCTGAAATCCAGTGGGATCTGTTCTGTAATACTATTAGATTCTCTGGCAAGATCCTACCCAAATTTGCCATGATAATTTACTGAAGCTCACTGAGAAAAACTAATTTTTATATCAAATGTGTGATAAACCTCTAAACAAGCACTGAACAACTGCCTGGTTATTTAACAAGCTAAAGAATAGATTTAATTGGATTTAACTCTTAGGCAACTAAAACCCAGTCAGTTAGGCTTTGAGCATATTGTAGGACTTTCCTTGTGCCTTGAAAAATTTGCTAGAAAGAGATAAATGAAAAATGTGAGGAAAAAAGAGGAGTACACATATCTGTGAAGGTTTAAGGATACTATGCAATGGTGCTAATATAACTCATAACAGTTATTTGATCATTAATAGCTGCCTAATATTGACATTTCTTCTCCAGTTACACTATTTTACATCTACTCTGTTGAGCTGTGCCAGCTCAAAGTTAAACGGCAGAAGCATGTCTTACTTTTCTAATCGCTAATATTTGCAAAGCTTATTGATTCTGAAAGGTTTCAAATGGGTGTCCCAAGTTATTCAAATAAAGCCTTTCTCTATTTCTTTCTTCCAAAGTATTTAACCTACTCTGCATTTCATAGGTAATTAGGTATACTGGGGGAGAAGGAATGGAGACAACAAAGATGCTTAAGAACAGTTATTTCTGTATGTTCATCTTCACTGCATTGCTTACAATTACCAGTCATTAAGACAGTACACCTTTAGCTTGTGTATGGAATACATTTTGGATTCATTGGTGGATGTTTAACTGTCTAAAACTTAGCAAACTTCCTTAAAATTGGCTGTATAGAGATAACGCCTTTTAGATTATATATGTTATAATGTTTGTATGAAGGAATCATAAAATGCTGTTTGAGAATGCCAGTTTCTCCCGTTCTGATAAAAAAGACAGCTGGATAAGTATCTTAAACTAGACACCTAACTTTCAAACAAATGAAAAGCTAAATAAGACAAAACCCACCTACTGTATAAAGAATTTGAAATCCTTCCTAAAAACCTGTCTCATAATTAAAAAGACACATAGTTGAAATGTGGTTAACACAGACCTTTTATGCACGCAGTTTTCACTAATAGTCAAAGGTAACTGGGACACATCAGGAAAAGCAGAATCAAACCATGGATACTTCAGCGGTAGATGCTCAAATTACGCTTCAGGTCTTCTGAAGATGCTTTATTTAGTAGCTCAATACCTGGCTGCTGTCTGTGAATTAATTCTTTCTGGAGAAGCTATGCTGTTCAATTAAAAAGAACAGACCTCAGGGTGACAAAACACTCATTTCTACACAGCTCCGTTCACTTACTGAAGTGAATGTTTACAGTGGCTTTGCTCCATAAAACAGGAGTTTATTTCAATGTGTGAGGTGTGGCAAATCTTTTTAAACTCACCTACGGAATATTATCTCAAACTCTGCATCTGCTGTGAGTAATTGGTTTGGCAGAAGAATTAACTTGAAAGTTTCCTTTTATCTTTGTCATTCTTTGCATCTCAGCTTTCACTCTGCTTTTGCTTTCCTTACAATGCCTCCTTTCTCCTTCATTCTGTTTTTTATCATGTTGGTGGTTCCAGATAGCCTTACGTATACTGTCAATCACATGCCATCCTGCCCAAGAGCATATGCCCCTGAAAATCACATGGGATAGCTCATTTTTATGCATCTTTTCAAAGGAAATTCAATTTAACAGTCATTTTGAATAGAATAAAACCTTGACTTTTGGCATCTTCATTTTAAATGAAAGCACCAGATTCTCTTTCTGTCAAAACACTGGATTTCTCCCTAGGAAGAATTCTACCCTTTCTAGGCTGGTGTGGTAATAAGCATGTAGTAAGCGGTACACCTTAATAAATCAAGTCCTCAAGAGACTGGGCTGTCTGTATTTCATCAAAAGAGGGCTGCGATTATTTGAACCATATGCATCTTCTAAAACTCAAGAGTTTTACAAATCAGTTCTACCACTTGTTAACACTATTAAGATATTATCCATAATGTAAAACATTTTCTGTTTAATTTAAAGAAGACTTTTGTTGGTATGTTTGTTTCCTTTCTTTTTTAAGAAATGCTTTGGATGAAGTAGATAATGTGGTTAAAGACTGTTTAATGGGTTACCTTTGGACTGGGATAATTTCATATATTTCCTATTTATAGTCCTGCTGAAAGGGTTTAATAGAGAAACACATTCCTGGAGATTTCTACCCTGCATTAGTTATTAAGAAGAAAGTCCTAATGATAATAAATAATAATAGTTGTCTACAATGTTACTATTTATTACCATCAGTTTTCAAAATGCTTTATTAAAGAGGTAATTAGGGTTTAAAGAGCTCATTAGAGTCTGAAGTCAATAGGTAATGTCAGTTAGTCACACTGGTTTAGTATTACTCACACAAGTTAAATGTACTGTACTTTGGACTGAAATCTGGGGGCTCATAACATCAGTAGTTTTATGTTATTTCATATGAGCAAGGAATATAGTTTAATACTTTCTATCACAATCACCTTTCTAAAGTGCACTGGCAGAGAACACTCGGGGGGTATGTGTGTACATTTTCTGAGAAAAGTCAGATTGTAAAACCAAACAATTTTTTTTCTAAGAATACAGCCCCAGGTAGTCAGGGTAGGGCATCATGAATGTAGGAATTCTGTTTGAATGTTTGCCAGCATTTGCTGCCTCGCATTGAAACGAATCCAAAACCAGAATGATGCATCACTGTGCAAGGAATATCCAGCCAACTAGAAATAAGTACGCTATCAGTATTGAAAGCTCAACTTAAAATCTCTGAAAACAAGTGTTCACTCTGAATGCTAGTTCATTAGAGGCACGTTGTGAATGTGTGGAAGGAATTGTTCTTTAAAAATATTTTTAATTTTGGAGGTTTTTCTCTTTGTGTAGTTTCTCACGTTCAGATAAAATACCAGAAAAACTGGGAAAAACCAAACTCTTTTTTATATGCTGTTTCACATCTATCTCATCTACATTGGTACGGTTACCTGGCTCAAAGTTAATGAATTTAATTGGGAATATGACATGCAAGCTCTGGATTAGATCCTATATCAGATGCTACAGTGGCTTTGTACTGATGTAATGCAAACCAAAAATAAGATCCAGAAACTAGTAGGATCACATATCTTACCGTCAAAAAATAAATAGCACTTCACCGTACACTACCGTTAAGCAGGCACTGTAAATGTTTTCGGCTGGTTTGCAAAGAAACTTTCTTTTCAGACATTCTGTAAATTGGCCGTCATGACTAGATAGCTTTGATTGGATAACAAAAATACCAAGACTTTATTATACTGCATTGAATTTCTTTTTAAGAATTAGTAAAATTAAATCAAACAGTAGATATTTTTATTGCACTAGAATGCGCTTCTGAGAATATATCTTAAAAACGCAATAAACTCAGGTTGTACAAAGATCATATGTGATTATTGGTAGTTTGATGTAAAGTTTCACTTCAGAAATTTCCAACAGGAATCAAAATCATCATGAAATACTGTGTAAACATACATTTTGTTTTCCAGCTATATGTGGCATATCAGTACAATGTGCCTTGGTAGATTTGTAATGGTTATATTTATGTTGTTTAAGAACTAAAAACAGATCAATTATAGTGGCACTTACTGAATATGATATTTTGCTGCGAGGGAAAAGAAGCTCAATAGTTTCAAGATGTGACAGAGAAAAATAGACCATCAGACAGACAGGACCTAACAAGATCAGATGTGTCAAAGGCTTTCAAATTCTACTGAAATTTTTCTGTCATAACCTAAGTAGAAGTAGTAGAAACAAAAAAAATCCAGTGATTTATTATATGTTCAAGTTATAGGATTTTCCAATTCCAAAAAAAAAAAAAAGAAGAGTTCTCTATCGTACACGGTCTGAAAATATTCTCATCACCCCAAACCATACCTTCCAATTTCAGAAACTTTTGACTCTGTAATTTAAACAAACGACAGGGAATGAGCTTTGTTTGAGGACGGGTGTTTACTTTTCACTATAATTTGAACTTCATCACTAGATCCACAAACTCTGAGGAGGTGTCTACAAGAACATCAAATAGGCAAAATTATTCACGGATTTTGCTCCACCAGCCTGCTTCATGAAGTCAGTTGCATTCTCCAAACATAGCCAGACAGCCAAACTGACCTGCTTTTAAGGCTAAATCATGTGAGAGTGGTTACAGAATAATGGGGTTTTGCTTGTCTTCACTAGACTTTGCTTTCCACCTCCTATCCCGCCAAGTTCCTGAGGCGTCTGTCTGGCAGCCGTACCGTAGAGCCGCACAGATGAAACCTCAAGCAGTGAAAGTTCATGCTTCAGTGTCACCCACAGCCTTTTATGTTTATCCTCCACTGATTCATGTTCCTTAAATAAGATACAGAAGTATCTTAAGATCTGTGTGTTAAAAAACATAGCGGCAACTTTCACCATTACTGCTACCCCCATTTTTGAGTTCGTTTGCTGCTCATGATTAAATCTTTAACTTCAAGTGCTTGGCTCTGATTCTGCTAGCAAATGTCCTGCTGTAGCGTTGACTTCAGCCAGCATAGGCCAATTTCCATTGACCTCTTTCCTCAGCTGGTTCAGGCACCTGAGTTAGTGTAGGTCTCCACTACATGGCAAACATGTCATTCTGCTGTAATTATTGTGGCAGCAATATAGAAGAGCATGAGCATAGGAAAGTAAAAGGCCATTGCTAATGCATTAGCTTGGATTAAGCAACATAGTCTTTCTTTTTTTCTTTTTTCTTTGCTTTTTTTCCCAGGGAAGAAAACTTCTGCCTGCTGTTAGCAATTTTATATGGAATATTGCCAGCTGGAGGTCCTAACCTTGTCAGAATGATCCAGCCACTTGTAAGATTATATTTTTGTCCTGGTGATGGATGACTCATTAGAGTACCCTCGAATAGTACTAGTGTAGTTGAAGTAGTGGTTGGTAAAAACTGAAGGATACTTACGTTTGCTGATCTTACTATTAACTTGCAATACCTAAGCTGCATTACTGATCTGTCAGACTCTCTCCCTATGCCTCCTTTTTGCTGTTCCTCTTTTGCTATTTTTGTCGCTTTGTTGTCATACATAAGCAAGTTTTGGTTATCACTTAGCTTTATCAAAAAAAATTGAATTAATAAAAATCACATAAGGTTTGCCAAATTCTCACAAAATCTAATCCACTATAATATTTATATTCCAGGACTGTGCTAACCGGTGATAACTTTAAATGTCACTGAGGTGTTCACATTACCTAGACTTTATATCCTGTAATCTGTGTTTTTTTACGTTATTGATGGGCACAGAAGGCATAAAGCAGCTCTGAGGTGTCCACCTTACATACTCAGCATGTTCAAAGTGCCAGACTCATTTGTCAGTGCCCTGCATCTGGAAAACATCTTTGCCGGAAGAATGTTCTGCAGAATTAAGTAGTGTGGGAGGTGACACTATATTTCTGTAGGATTTAAAAGGGGAACCAAAGATTTTTATGAGAGGGCAAAAAAGGGCAAAAGCAATAGATTTGTGCAGTTGTGATGATGTAATGCTTTTACAAACACTGCAGAGCAACAGCAGCTTTTTCACTCCGTAGGGGAAAAAAAAAACGGTTTGTAGGGACGTTTGTCTATATTCAAGGTTTAAAGCTTATCTTCCTCACTAAGCAATTGACTTCTGAGAACCTGTTACACCAAAGAGAGGCAGAATTCACTATAAGCTGGCAATGTCAGAGTATAATTCTGCTATAAACCAGCACCAGGAACGTTTTTGTGTTTAATCCTGTAAGCATGCTTTAGTTATCAAGCATTTTAATTTTAAAAATCTTGAAAAAGCATAATAAAAGGATGAGCTAGTTCATTTTTTTGTAGTAGAAGAAATGTTTGTTTTAGCACAGTCTTAGACATCTGAAAGAATTAGATACTGATCATTAAAATATTCTAGAAATCAGCTATTATGAATGTAATTAACATAGCTTAATGAATAACTAATAGTATCCTTCTTGTTAAAGAGGATACAATATGAACGTGTTCACTGCAGTAGATTTGTTGTAAGAAGAAGTATGTTAAGTGAGATCAGTTTGCATATTTGACAGCAAGCCCTGGCAGACAGATAACAAACCTGCAGATTTATGCTAGTTATTTAAAGCAGGAAGAAACAAAAAAGCAAGATTTGTTCCATTTAGATGAGGTAGCTCTCTTATGAAGTATGATCTAACAGCTCAGGCTTTGCATTAAGGCTTTCCTTGGTAAGTGAAGTGATTCAATTAGGAACATGTAAATATTGAAACAGTCATTTCTTTTTTCAAGTAAAATATTGTTCATACTGTGCATTTTTACTTATGGTGTAGAGCTTTTAAATTAGAATGGCAAAGCACTCAGTACAGTGTGATTGAATAGCTAAGTCTCACTTTGTCAAATTTGCTGATCAGTACTGAGGCATTTTGAAGCTCTGTGTTTACTAAAGGACAGGAGTAGGGATGGGCTTTTCTTTTCTGTCCTGTGTGTTACGCATAAACAGTATGTTCTCCATTAACAATCCTTCCTCTTTTTTCTCTTCCTTTTTATTTCTTCAGACAAGATCCTTAGAGAGCGTACATTATGAGACAAAACAGAGCTTTTGTCACAGAAACCTATAGAAACTCAATAAAAGGAAGGGTTTTTTACTCAGCTGAAATCTTTAGCCATTCCCATGGGAGAGAGGAGCCCAGCATTTCTAGTCCATGTTCTGGAACAGTTTATATACTTTACCACTTACTGTTTAATGTAAAATATGTAGACCATTTTGAGAACAAGGGCCAGAACTTAGAGTTCTTCCTTCTCAGAAAAAACAGTTTAACTACTAAAGTAATGCTCCTGCTTGTTCACTCCTCCTGAAGCCCGAATACTTGCTACTCTGTGGTACAGTTTCAACAGGAAATGGAGAAAGCATCCATCCTTCCCTTCCAATCTAGTAGCTAATAGCTTGTGATTAGACCTCTTTATGGCAAGAGAAAGATCCAGGTTTCAACCAGTTTAGAAAAAGAAATTTAACCCATGCCTGCCATTTTTCAGGTGACTGATTAAGCAGCTGGAATGCTCTAAAAATGTTACGCAGCACTATATTTTCTCTGGGCAGATTCTCAAGGAAAATTGCAATTGCACCTGACCTTGTGTGTTAGATGTTGAATCCCGGGATTAAGTCACCAGAGCTTCTTGGTTTTGGATTATGCTCAAGTTTAGGTATGATCTAGGAAATGAGTTTTTCACACTAAGGATATGGGCGTGATCAGGAGAACAACTTTGGACACCTTGAGGACTCCAAGGTTACAGGGTGAGCCTTGTGGCACAAATTGAGGGCAGATTTGGGGGAAAATTGCTTAGCTGTAATTTTGAATTTAAGTGCCTCATTTCCAATTGTATCTTACTCTCAATGCCCCAGGGTACCTCAACACTTCAAAGTGCAAAGGTCCGTGAGCCAATACTCCACAAAATAAATGTGAAGTCTGTGTGACCTGTGGCTGCAGCAGCTCAAGTCTGGAAGCAGTATGGCTCTATTCCCACAGTGCTACCTCTAAGCTAACCAGCTTTACAGAAGGGGCATAAGCACGTGAGTGAGGTGACACTGCTTCAAAACCCAAAGTCACCTACATTAAGTCAAATCACGGTGAAATTCAGTTACCTAGACACAACAGGCATGTAGTGCCATTCTAGACTCCCTGGGATAGTCCACATGTTCTCCAGACGCGTCCTGGCATTCAGAAGCTTCTATGTCCTATTTACCTATACCATGCTAATATCTCAGATAGCCCACAATGTCCAGAAATCTACTAGTACATTTGTGTTTCAGTAACTAAAACACTTCCCAGGTCCTTCTGCTTGGTGTTTTCCAGCTCTTCCAGATGTCAGGTTCACGTCTGTGCTGGCCTCTGTGCTCACTGCAAAGACATGCCTGTATACCTTTCAATGGTGGTAGTCCTAGAAATACTTTTTTACAAGTCTGATCCTAAAAGATGTTTAGTATTCTCAGCTTTCATTTAAGACAATCAGAGATGCAGGTGTACTTGGCAACACTGAGTCTTATGTGACTAGTTACCAGTTTGCATGATTAGGATTGTTCATCATGCTTAATATTCTCACTGAAAGCAGGTGACTGATATCTCTGATCTATGTATAGAAATATTATCTCACTTAGCTTCCACTGCTTTATTTTTATGTTGTCCTAGAGATGAACTATCAGGGTATTTTTTCTGTGGCTGCTATATGACTAAAACTTTAAAATTCAATTATCCTCAAACCAGGACTGACTCATAAAATATATTGGATATTTTATAGTCTTGCAAATAAAAACAGATTTTATTTAGGACCAAAAGCATATTTCCAGTTCTGCTTTTAACCCATTTCTAATCTGGTCACGAACAAGTAATGTTCTTCTGAAACAACAATCTGCTGGATTTGCTTGGTGAGAGAAAACTTCCTTTGAGCACAATATCTCCACATCGCTGTGCAGTCTTAAGCTCAGTGTATCACTGCCAAATATATGCATACATATTCACTGGTCAGTACATTACACGTAGACAAAAAAAGAAATGTGTTATCATCATGATCTTGTCCAACCTTCTCTGATTTAGTTTCTTCATATCTAAAAACAGGCTGGCTAATCATACTTGTTTGCAAAGTTCTTTGACCAATACTGTAAAAAAAAAAAAAGCTACAGAAAGCCTAGATTTTGTTCAAATTACACAACTATTTAATCCCTAGATTCTTCGAATCTATGAAATCTCAGAAAAGAAATCATTCGTAAGGCTGAATTTCTGTTATAACTCCTTTCATGTACATTTTTATTATCTAGGTAAACAGCTTTCAGAAACTAGCTGCTTTCAGGCTCTGACCTGAATTAACCTAGCCAATAAATGCAGCAAAAGTAATTTATTTTATCACTAAATTCCCTTATCATCAACATAATACAAATAATAATTTAAAATGAAATGACATTGTAGAATTGTATCTCTTGGATTAAATTAATATTGTCATCAAATGCTACAGTTCTTACCTTGGCTCAAAAATACTTGTCTACTCTCTGTTTTCTCTTCTATACTCTCAAATGTATGAGGAAAATTGGTGACGCTAAATCTTTCTGTGAGTAAGGATCACATAAAATTCAAATAAAAAGTGATATTGTTGGTCCGAAAAACTCTTTCCTCAGAGAGCACAGGACACATTTTTAAAAGTGATTAAGATTTTTGGTTTTTTAACATTTGGGTGCCTTATGATTCTCAGGTTAGGGATATACATCCATTTCTGAAAATCAAGTCATACAGAGTATGGTCTCAACTGGACGTCGTGATGGTGTATTCACGTGAGAACTTCCTCTGACGTGCAGAACCAGCCCCTCACAGGGCAGCTGTGGCTTCTGCATGGTTGAAAAGGTGTTGTGTGAACACAAGAGCATAGCTGCTGGTGTGGCACCACCGAGATGATGGCTTCTTTGATCTCTTCAGTAGTTCGTGGATGTCCCATATCTTCCAGTATCAGCTGCTGGGTCACATCCAAATAGCTGGGAAAGTTATCCTCAGGGATAATAGCTCTGAGGATGAGCCAAAAGGAATTTAGTCCCTTTTACTAAGACTGATTTTTGTTTCTTCAGAATAAAAGAATACCCCGTAGTTTGGACATAGGAACACAGCTTCTTTCCCTCAAAGCCAGCTCCGCTGCTTCCCTGATGCAGTCCTAAGGCTGCTCTCTGGAAGGACTTCTTTTGAGGCTCCCTGTTAGCAAAATGGTTTTCAGCCTTTCAGACCTGCTGCCTGCTGGACTACACCGTCTGCCTGAGAGTGAGGAAAGACTTCTTCGCTGTGCTTGCTTCTGTCTTTCTTCCGGAGGCCTGTTTCCAAGTTTCTGCAACATTACCCAGGATGAATTTCCCTTTCTCTGTGGAAGCTACTTGAGCCTGGATCATGTACAGCTAAGCCCCAGTTACCCTTAACTGGTCAGCGTATTTCGTGGAAAAATCAGCAATCACTTTGAAAAATATAAATGCACATTTTACATGCTTTATATTGTTCTCACTGATTTTAGTGTTAATATTTTCAGAGAATTTAGTGGAGATAGTGCTGGACTTTAGGCAAGCAATCTCATTCCTCTCCGCACCCCCCCCCCCAAAAAAAAACCAGAACATCTTTGTGCCTACAATAAAAACTTGCAGTTTGACAAGCCTGAGGGAAAGACAAGGAGATCATTTCCAGTAATTTTTCAACTTCTAGCCGTTCATTCCTTGTTTCCCATTTGTAGTTAATATCCTAATCTCCTTTTCTTTTTCTTTTTCATAAAATGTTAAAGAGGAAACTTATCTTCCTCCATCCCCGTCTTATGATATATTGAACACAAAGATTATGATGTAAAGAAACACATACAGTTCTTGTGGAGAGCTGGCTGGTTTTGCAAATTGTTCCCAGGTGTTTTGTGTCTCTTTCTTACTTAAAGATTATACAATTAGCATTTTAATGTCCCACAAGTTTTTGCTGAGTTCCCTGGGAGGATAGGAATATGAAGCCATGAAGCTAAGCTGTTTGGTATTTATCATGTGCACTCTGATTGTATTTCAGAGCTCTGGGATTTAAACAGGACATCAGTCTTTCACAGCCCATTTGGATATCTTGGTCTTCAAATAATGCTGCTGGATGAGTATCAAGAGCGACTGTTTGTGGGAGGAAGAGATCTCCTGTATTCCCTCAGCTTGGATCGAGTCAGCAACAACTACCGAGAGGTGGAGTAAAAAAAAAAAAAAAAAAATATATATATATATATAAAATTTACTTTGTAAAATAATGTGTAGTGCAGAATACATGACAGGAAATGAGATGATAGTTTTTTTTTGTGGACATTAAATTTTTGTAGTTTAACATGAAAGTCATATTTATCTCTAAGAAAAAGCACTACTTACCATTTTTTTCCAATTATAACCCAGAAGAGTCACTCCAGGTGAAGAGGTCTGGAGAATATATATCTATTCCTCACTATTCTTCAGCATGTTTACTGAATCTTACAGCACTTTGTGCATACATTATTCCTTGATTATACATGAGAGATCAGGTATCTCAGGTGTTTATGTAGAATTTTTTCCACAGCAGCAGAGAAGAGGAGATATTTTTTTTTTCCAAAAAATCTTACAAACACATAAACTACAAGAGGTATTCAACGGCAGTATAAACCAGCAACTATTTTTATTGTTCTTTAGAAACTGCATTTTGCATCACTGGCTCAAAGCCAATACTGGTAAGTACTGGCTGAAAGTATCACTTGAAGTCTACTCAGTGGCCTGTGGGAGAAGGATGGTTTACAACATATTCCTACTGAAGAGCTTGGCACATCATAGAAACCACAGCTGACTGACACTCTGGCAATTGAAGTGGAGGGACTAGAGTATGAGAAGAGGTGGACCATGGCTTCCTTATTGACTTTTGCCCGTGGTAGTTGATACTGGAAGCATATGGCAACGAAGGAAGCTGGCAGAGCTACTGCTCCCGCCTGAATCATCCTTACTTTGGATAAAAGATATTCTTAAATATTTCGGTTTTTTTCTTATCTTTTTTTTTTTTAAATTTCCCCAATATGTTCTGAAATACTTTGATTCATTCCTATATCAATGAATGAATAAGCAAATAAATTAATAAATAAAGCCCCTCTGGAGAAACATGATTTTGGTGAGCTCCACAATACACTGACCACTAGATTAATGTTTCAAATTCTTTTGTTTCTGCATCCTGAAACAAATAAGTGAATATCACTTGTAAGTGAATATCACTATTCCCATGCCTACAGTATCATCAACTTTACCATAAGCAGCCTTCCCTATCGCCAAGGGTAATTAGCATGTTCTACTATTATGAATGGATATAACATGTTTTTTCCTTCTTACAAACAGTTTGGGAAAGGTGGTCCTAGATAGAAGGAAATGGATATAAATACTCAGAGAGGCCATTTGAGAATCTGTCTATATAAAAGCAATAATAATAACAAATTTTTTTAATTCCTTGGAGAGTAATGTTACGTACTGAGCTTTGTTCCTCCACAGTGAGATATGTTACCTCCTTTTCCATTTAATAGGAATTATTAATATCGTCTGACAAGATATTAGAGCCCAGGGGTACAAAAACATTTAGGAAGCAGTTATTTCTATAAAATAACCCTTTTTCCCCCCTCTTCTTCCTTATTTGGCAGTAAATCAGATGAGGAAAGATGACAGCACAGAACATTTTATGCTTCTGTCCAGTCTTCATTGTCCCATCTGGACACACTCTTGAAGTTCATTGCCCTCTATTCAGCTATTTACTATGCAACTATACTCTCTGCCCTGAGAACTGTGTGCACAGTATGACAAATTAATGGAAGGTCTTCTTGCCTGCTTGCCTGCTTTTATGATGTGCAAAAGGTGAGAAACTAGAACAAATGGAGCTTGACCTAACTTGTTGGGAAACATGACCTCACTGAGGCTTAAAGCCTCTGCCTACAAATGTCATGATTCTTTTTCCTTGTTTCCTCAACATTCATTTAGTGCTGATTTCACTCAGCAGTACCTAGGAAAAGCTTGATTGTCCCACAACTTTATCAGCAAAAGTGTGGAATGACGTATTTCTGTTATATCAAAGCTTAGTTACTGAGATACATAGCATAAAGTTTCTGGAATCGAGAGACTGGTTGACTCATTGTTATCCAGGTTCTTCATTAGATTGTCTTTAACTATGTATTGATTAGGCTTTGACCTTTCCTTTCAAACTGAAGCCTTTAATTCAACTAATCTAAGAAGACACTAGTTATAATCTAGTGAAAGTACAAGAGTAGAGGCAAGTTTCTGTTCCTTATGCTCTCTCCAGTAACCAAGATGAGTCACTAGCTGCCAAAGAGATGTTTCATAAACACAGCTTATGTATGGTAGCTTTGAGGCAGACTTCATATATCTTTTGCATTTTCTAGGTTCTTCAGTTTGAGTTTTAATTCATTGTCATCCTTTTCCCCACAAACTGGAATATGAACATATTCTCTCTAAAAAAATAAAAAATAAAATAAAAATAAATAATAAAAAAATAGAGCTATATCCCTTCTACTATGAAAAAAACAGTAATTCCTTAGATCTAATAAGCATAATAAGACTCCCATAAAGAAAAACAACAAAAACAAGTTGATTAGACATAAAATGTTTTTTGCATTGAGGCCTACTGACAGCCAAAGTAATCCATCAAATTCAAATTATTCACATTTGAGATGTACATTAGGGGGCTGACCTGCTGGAAAGCAGCTCTGCAGAGAAGGACCTGGGAGTCCTCGTGGACAACAACTTGGCCATGAGCCAGCAATGTGCCCTTGTGGCCAAGAAGGGGTGCATTTGGAAGAGTGTTGCCAGCAGGTCAAGGGAGGTGATCCTCCTCCTCTACTCAGCCCTGGAGAGGCCACATCTGGAGTACTGTGTCCAGTTCTGGGCTCCCCAGTACAAGAGAGACATGGCACTGCTGCAGAGAGTCCAGCGGAGGGCTACAAAGAGGATGAGGGGACTGGAGCATCTCTCCTCTGAAGAGAGGCTGAGAGAGCTGGGCCTGTTCAGCCTGGAGAACAGAAGACTGAGGTGGCATCTGATCAATATGTGTAAGTATGTGAAGGGAGGATGTGACCAGACTCTTCTCTGTGGTGCCAGAGGCAACGGGCACATACTGAAGCACAGGAAGTTCCATCTGAACCTGAGGAAACGGGAACCTGCAGGAACAGGGGGCTTGGACTAGATGATCTCCAGAGGTCCCTTCCAACCTCAACCATTCAGTGATTCTGTAAGGCCTGCATTCAATAGACTATATTGTTCCCTAAGGTTCAGTTCTCTTCAACTTTCAAAAGTCAAGCAACAGTCTAAAGTATAGATTATAAATTTTCTATGTGATTTGTTGTTTATATATTTTTATATTTAACAGTATTAACAGCGTGTATTATCCTAGGCACGTTTCACGTCATGCAGAGAAGGGATATGTATGAAACTGCAAAAATCTCTCAGGGAATAAAACTACTCCTGTCATTTCTGCATTGGGGGAACTCCAGGGATCTGGGTTTAGCCCACAGCTGTGCCGTAGACCTTCTATGACATCTTAAGGAAACATATAGCATCTCACTTCCCCATTGATCAAGTGGAGAGTAATTATAATTCCTTTACCTACTTTTTATCTTTTTTTGTATCCTTTGTATCTCTCCCTGCATATGACGGGCCTAGAAATTTTGTTGAACCATAAGCATTCCATGTACAGTTGCTTTTGTGCTTTGGCTCCTGTATGAAGAATGCCCTAACACTACTAGTGGCAAGAATGATGGAGAATACGAAATGTGGATATCCGTTATTTGCAGAGGGTTAAAGCCTTACAAATACTTGAAGTCTTCTATAAGCCAAGGCTTTGGACATACCCTCCTTGTGACCTTCACTATGCTTAGAGATCTCATTCCCTTCGATACCACCTTTGGAATCAAACTTTGCACATATTTGGGACTTGATCCAAGGTCTTTAAGGCTTGTAATGATCTAACACACTGACAGAAAACCTTCTTTGGTGGCTGGTACCAAATTAATTTTAAAAAGCATTGCAGTTCATTGTAACTGGTGCCAGACCAGATCTTTGTTGACAGGAAACTTGAACCAATGCCAGTAGTTCACCGTCACCAATATAACATCCCGTAGAGAAGGATCACCATTGGTTCTATTTTTCCTCTGTTGTACAAGTGAAAATAATCTGTACTTCCTACTTATCCAGGAACTCCTTACAGATATGCATTCTTCCTAGCTTATGCTTCAAAGTGCTAATGAAGGGCTAGCTATGAGAAGACTTCTTACATAAGTCAGTAGGCTTATGCAGGAAGATTTCGGTGTGCTTTATCTGTTTCTGGTCCAATATGAGATAGTTCCAGATTAGGAGCTTTCTGTTAATGTGCACTGATAATGCACCCTGCCTCTTGCACCTCTGGTGAAGCTAGCTACATCTCTACTCCAGAGCTGGCTTAACAAAAATCAGCAAAAGCAGGGCTGGCTTGCGTCTCCTTTGAATATCATGTAGGAATGCACCACATTCAAATTTAAATGAGAAGCACATAATTTAGCATAATTTTAGTTTGATTATCCATTGGAATTACCTCCCTCGAGACAAGCATGGTCTCCATCTCTTGATAAATACATATAATATCTTCCAGTCATAACTAGATGCTTTTGCAGAAGTTGTGCTTCAGCGAAACAAGAGTTACACTGTTTGTTAAGTACTATTTATCGACTTAAAACAAGGACAGACTATTTGAATGAAATTTAATTGCTCTGTCACAGGCTTGCGTTCAGACAGGCTCACACAGAGGTCCATTCTGGCCTGAAGTGCTATAAAGCTCATACCATTTCCTGAAATTAGTTTTCAGTAGACGTGTCATCCTGTTTTTTAAAGTTAGTGGCTTAATAGTGAAGCTGTTTGGAGATACTAATTAGGATTCCAATGCCAATTAAACTGTTTCCTTTATCTGAATTTGCTGAGTAGCTGTCATCTGTACTTGTAATAAAAATACATGGAATTTATAAGGCAGTATATTTAAAAGTAACTTTTTCCTATCTTTTCAGTTCAATGCTAGAATTATATCACCAAGGTCGTAAAGATGAAAATATTGTGATGCAAGATGAAAAATCATCATTAAACATGCAATTTGCAAATTTGTTGCAGAGTAACTCACAGTAGTGACAGGTTTTGAATAATTATGTCCAAATAAAAGGTCAAGCACGCAGCCAAGCAAAATGTATGTTTGTGGGATGCTGCACCAGTCTAGATGCACAGGAGAAATTTCCCAAGAATGGTTATTGACAACTTGCCAAAAAATTATAATCCTGGCAAAGAACCAATGTGGAGTTAAAGCTGACAGTTGCCATAACTGTAAAAGCATAAACACCAGGAAAAATAACGTTGCAGGTTAAAGGCTACTATTACAGCTGATTAGTATCTGGATTTCTATGCAGTGCAGACACATCCTATGTTTTCCCAGTTAAAGAAAACTGCGATAATTAAACAAATATAATTAAGCACGGTGAGCATGTATTGATAAAGTTCTGCCTTTGTCCACTTACTATCCATTTCTTTGAAATCATGACTGACAGACTGAGCAGCTCTTCTCAGTTGCATAAACCAAGCTAAGAAATCTTTAAAAAGATTTCAGCAATAAAAACAATAAAATAAATGTTTTTCATGTTTTCCATGACTTTTTTTTCTATACACATGCTTGGTACTGTGTTTAGAACCAGAACACATGTAAAATTGAATTTTGGAATTTGGTATGAAAGCAAAATCTAATGTGCAGGCTCCATTTTGGTCTCTAGTCTAAAAGAATCTTAAAGAGACTTTCAATCTCTTTTAGTGTCTACTTATGTTAAGACTCATGAGCTGCATAAGAGTTATGAGCCTTAAAAAGATCATTTCTGGATAGAGCTTCTTCAGGAAGCTGATATTACTAAGATTGTAATTCAGGCCCATCTGCTTCAGGCAACAAGCATGAGCTTGCCTTGAAGGTAGGAAGTTGGCTACAGGCATCTAAGATAGATGCCTATACCTCTGCAAGGCCAGGGGAAAAGGTACAGAGATGTCTGTCTGTTTTTCTTCTTTTGGTAGGAACCTTTCCATAACTTAAGTCATGATGAGCATCCTAATAGGGAACACACACGTATCTGAGCTGCTGTAGGACTGGGGCTGAGCTTTGAGAAGGATTTGTGCAGGATTCAGTTTGGAAAGCAGACACCTAACAGTAGTGATAGATACAGTGACAGAGGGTGTCTCATGTTGCACATTAGCCTCTTGATTAGAGTAGCTCACCCAGGAAGTAAAGCCCTTTTTCTCCACTGTAAGAGGTCTGTGTACACACCCCCCTCTTGTCATTAGGGTGTACTAAGGAGTAAATTATTGCTGCTTACAATGCAGCTGCTTTTCAACATCCAGACAAAGAGGGGGCAGTGAGTTCTTTCTTTGGGTTTCATCTCCCTCCTAATTCTGTTTATGCATTTAATTCAGTATCTCTTAAGTGGAGAATGTGCATATAAAATCTTTTGAATAGCACTGAGACTAGATACCAAATACAAAATTAACGACTTGCACACAGTGCATTCAATACTAGGTTAGAGAGCCAACAGTTTGTATTTTTCTCCTTGTGGTTTGTCAGTTTGTAACAGCACCTTAAATCACTGATGTAGCATCCACTGATATAGATAAAAGCTCCATTTTAGCCTGGTGGTTAAGGCACTCCTTTGGGAATGGGGTGCAATGGGTGCAAACTGTTAGAGGCTCAGGAGATCCTAAAACTCACACCTCCAAACTTCTAAGTAAGTCAGTGCTTTTGGGTTAAAAACAAGCTATTGCCTATTGAAGCCTCCACCAGTGACTAAAGTACACGACTGCGACCACCACGCTTTGCACTGAATGAATCAGGAATGCTTTGCGCAGGAAATTGCAGAAGTGCTCTCACAGGTCTTCAGCAGAGTTCCCCAGCATACTCAGAAGCAATATAGACTGTAGACAAGACTTAGATATTTTCTCCCCGTGGCAAGGAACGTCTGACCGTACATAGGTGACTATGAGACTTTTGGACCCAAAGCGTGTTATGATTAATTTCAGATTCCTTACAGGATTTAGATTCTGTCTGAATGTAGGTGGTTCGATTTGGCCACTGAGACTTAAACACTTACAGGTGCTGAAGCTGGCAAGGATAACATACAGCAGACCTCTTGCTTTTAAGCATTATCTATCTAATACGTCTCCAGGATTTATGACTTTATCCCCATGGCTTGGATTTTCTTAGATTAGGATTATTTTAAATTTAAGAAAACTAAGATAATTAAATTACCACCCCCCCAAAACGTTTTCCAGATAGAAAACATTGACTGGACTATTGACAAAATGTATTAACGATGACATCCATTTTTTGATTCTCTCCCTTAATTTCCGAGTTCTTTTGTGGAGATGTTTTTATTTTCACTTTTAAAAATTCTAAGAATTGAAGTAATCATTCCAGACTGCTTAGTCATGGTTTAACATTGTTTTCAGCGAAACAAATCATGCTTCTGGAATGAAACATAAATTTTATACAGTCGGCAACTGAAAAGTGACTGAAAAAAATCCTGCTTGGGCAATTTGGCCTCACTTACAGTAATTGACTGTGAAGAGCTGATTCTGCTCCCAGGGGGTTAATTGCTGACCCTCATTAACTTTGCTATAAATTATCATCTTTCTTAAGTGTCACTTAAAGTAGGAAAGCAGTGCTTCAAAATTAATATTTTATAGGAAATTGTAGAAAGTCACTGACAATTTATCAGGGCTACTCCTGCTGAGTGTTTATAAAATGTTCAATATATTAACTCTTTCAAAATTCCTTTGGCTTGTATTAAGTTTGCTGAGTTACCCCAAAGAAATTCCAGGAACAATATTTGTTACACTATTTTACACTTTTATAAATATTTAAGAATAAAACTAGAACATTTTACCTGAAAGCTGTTCCAACATGTAAAAGAAATTATTAAACTCTAGAATATACACTGTAACCATAAAAACTGTATATATACTAAATGAATATTTCACATGAAAAGTAGTGAAAAAACTGGACTAACTTTGAACTATGCATGGTCCCATTTGTATGATTTTCTATTTTTTTTTTTTTTTTTCAGATCCACTGGCCTAGTACACCTCTGCAGGCAGAAGAATGCATAATTAAAGGAAGAGATGCTGTAAGTATATTTGATTCATAATTAATGATACTTAAATTATACCAGTATCTGGTCTAAAACAAGGATTCAGGCACCCCTAAACTTTGAGAGATCAAAGCACAGATACAATTCTAAGTATTGCAGCTTAAACATGTGCAAGTACTGTGAATATACTAAATGATTAGTTTAATTACTTTTTAAACCAGCTTATAAATGGCCAGTGAACACTTCTGAGCATCCGAACTTTCTCCTAATTCTTTTTCTGGTAATACCAGAAAAGGTATATTATTAATTTCCTTTTTCCATTTCCCTCTCCCTTTCTTTCCATGTACGTAGAATGCCCTCTCTGCTCAATCTTCTCGTACATTCTAATTTCTCTTTAAAATTCGCATTCTCTAGAATACCTACAAGAAAGCAGTTAAATTAATAGCAATTACCAAATACTCTCTAAATAGTTTTGCCCTTTAGGTTTTCTGGTATGTTAATATAAATATTCTGTTTTTATGAAAATTGTTCCATGCTTGTGATTCACTAGCAACACACAAACACGGCTTTGACTATAACCAAGTCCTGGAGAAAGACATGAAAGCTCACGGACTTACAGTAGCTGATATCATTGGCACCACAAAATGAAAGTTTTTTGGACATTTTCTGGATAGTTTTTCGTTATCTACACCTAATAAATACGCAGTAAATACAAAATGCCTAATAGATCTCACAGATGAGAGAGCTCACATTGTACCAAAGGGTTTGAAAGTGACTATAGTTTTTAAAAAACAGTGATAGGAACAAGAGATATAGAAGGGAGCATACACGGTTTTGCCATGCAAGCCCTGCATACAGCCAGCCACAAAGACAGCCACAACACATATTCCCAGGAAAACCTAGGAAACTATATTATCCCTACTGAGGTATAAGCATGAGAAATATCCACATCAAGGGAACAGGCGAACCAGACTAGAAAAATGAAATAATAATAAAAATCGACAAGCTGCCTTACCCCTCACACTTTCCTGGCACAGAACTGATTCAAAAGGTTCATTGCATTTTTCTGGACCATTTTTAGACCCTTCAGATTTCCAGGTGGGTTTGGTAGAAAAAAGTGTTTTTCTGCACTATTCAAACTTGATGTTCATATTAAATGACTCTAACATCTTGAAGTTTATCTTATACTACCCGTCAGCATAGGTTGTTATTACAGTAAAAAGTCCATTACCTCTCCATTGCAACAACATGATGGGATATGTTTTCTGATACTTTATCTATGATTTTATTTTGGGGGGAGGGGTCACTAGGGAAATAAACACTTATCGCCTTACAGAAATAGGTACTTTAATTCCAGTGTAAGAGTTAAGTTATCCCCCAAGACTCATGAGATGATTGCCAAAAATCACTATATTTTCAAGCCCAATATGTTGTTATAACTTGAAATTCGTATTGTGATGAATGTGAATATTTAAAAACTTCCTATTTTTTTCCTATTCATTCTGCCCTGTGAAAGTCTGATGTCTGCACTTTCAAAAAGAAGAGCAAAGGATCCTTACATAATCACAAGACTTCAGAAAATGAGTCTATAAGAAAAAGATGTTAAGATTCTAAAAGCTAGAAATATTTTAACACTAAACAATAGGAATTATTCTGATCCTCACATGCGATCCAATTATGTGTGGGACCATGCAAATGGATAATGCTAATTAATTCCGAGGAACCTTAATAATTTTCATTAGTATACTCAGTGAACTAAATTGCTCAGCTTGAAAGGAATCTAAATTAGAATCAAAACAATTCCCATTACTTTTCTTCTTATCTGCTTCATTTTTTGTCACCATGCTTAATGGTGTTATGTCTTAAAATTAACCTTTTGCCATTTACAGGTTTTGGATGCTAATTTTCATGCTATAATTCTCTGAGGAAAGTAAAAAATCTCTTCAGTGTTTTTAAATGCCTTTGCTTATTTCCATGCTGTTTCACTCTTCATTTTGCTTTATAAAACGTCTATTGCTCACTTCATAACTGACATTAAGTAGAACTTTAAATGTTGTAATAAGCATCTCACTGTTCAGGTATTTCACATGTTATCTGCTTCTTTCTATATATAACACAACAGGCCACTTCTTTCACAAGCTCTTCAAAGGTTATCAGCTCATCGTGTAGCAGTAAAACGTTAAGTATTGTAGTCATAAACAGTTTCAGAAAGCTTGTAACAGACCAAATAGGACAATTAGAAAAGCCTGATCTTAACAAGATGTGCATCAGCTTAAACCTGGGCCCTGCTTTTCTGATCAGGACCAAGACAACGATGAAACCCTTCTGCTCTCATCCAATGTGCCAAAAACAACGCCTGTTAGCCTGTTAGACAGCTTTGAATCTGTACAATTATTTTATCAAAATTGGAAATCATTCAGAAATAGAAATCAAATTCTATAGTGATGACTAGTTTCCTCACACTGAGGAGTTTCAGATGAATAAAATTCCACAAATCTATTCATGTTTCTACTGAGCATGCTAAAGACAACCACAATAGTTAATTATTCAATATAGTAGGAGGACAGCTTATTTTAACTTTCCCCTTCCTGATGCATTTTAATGACCTCCCTCCTTGTTATGTGTATGGGATATTATTACTGGGGCGAGCAGCAGTGCCTAGTTGCCTGGTGCTTCCCAGAATAGCACCCTCTTCCATTTATTTATGATTTTGATCAAGTTTAGCCATTTGGAATGACATTTCTATATTTGGTATCTGCCTCATCCAGTTTTTTTTTTCTTTCTGCAGAAAATTTCAGGCATTTTTATGAACAAGTACAAGCACAGGAAAAAAATGTGTAACTTCTTCCATTGAAAAACAATAATAACAAAAAATGCCCAAAGATCTCTTTTCCTCCAAGGTGCCTTTGAGACAACGATCAAGAACTGCAGAGATATATGGGGGGAAAAAAAAGCATGGCAGAAGGCATGAAGGAAGGATCACACCAGCAGAGAGGCAGAACAGAATAGATAAGGCAGGAAATTCATAACTGAGGGGAGAAAGAATGAGGAAAAGTTTCAGTTCCCAATAAAGCATCTACTTTAAAAACTGCAAGAATCATAAAATTCCTATATACTACTATTTCACTAATACTAGTCAACAACGGTCTGTGAAACTCACAGGCAAGAGGAGCCTGTCTGCCTTTGAGTGCTAACCAGTATATAGAGGATGACTAATCTCAACTCATTGCTTCTCTCAATTAGTCTGATAAATCAAATAGCAGGTTTTTTTCCAGTGGATCTAAGTAGTTCCTGGTGATAGACAATGTGGATGGCCCATGAAGAAATAGCTGTTTTTTTAGTTTCTATTAAAAAAAAAAAAAAGCTCGAAAATTAAAAAGTCCTATAATTAAGATTATGCAAGGTTAAATTCTCCTTTGCATACACATGATATTTAATTACATAATGAGTTATCTGTCTGTGTAGGTTACCTGCTTCTTTCAGTTAGTATGATATATCTTCTTGCTGAGTGGTTAAGTACGCAGCAAAGCATGTAATAAAGGAGACATTTTCCATAGGATTCTTATTCATTTGTTGGAGAAGTTAGAAGACCTGCAAAGGCCTAAAAGGGACTGAAGAAAGTGGAAAGATAGTTTATCAGTTTTGAACTTAGTACTGTTTTGTAAGCGCTGAATTTTGCTCATGCCTGTAAGACAGAACCCCCCTCTGTGACGTTAAGTTCTCACAGATGGTCATTAAGATCCAGGATTCTTCTCATCTAAATTTAATAGTCTGAAAACTAGTCATCATCTAATGTAGTCATCTGGGCTTCCTATGCTGTCATCAGTGAAGGACAGCGATTTTTCCCAAAGGAAATTCCTCCACTCTGTTTTATACATTTATTTTAAGATAGAATTAATTGCCTTTTGGAGATGTCTGGTTCTCTTCATTAGCTATTGAAAGATCTTAGATGAATAATTAGGTTAAGGGTAGGCATCTTAAAATAGATATCTAAACTTTAGATAGCTAAAGCTAGCCAAGATTAAACCCATTGCAGTTGTATCATCTTAAATTCTGTGTGACTGTCTTTAAAATGCAGGGTCTGAGTTGCAGAAATGCTGAGCAATAGAAATGAAAGCAAATCTTGCTCTAAACACAGAAATTACTGTATAAAGTTAATACCGTGGAAAACTAAGTCCCAGGAGTCCAAAAATCAATGGATATTTTTATCTCACTCTCTCTGTTTCTAGTTTAGCACTGGAAAGATAATGACTCCACATCTCAAAGGGATGTTTGAAAAAATTTTAATTGCAATATTTATAAAACTGCAAATACACTAATGAGTCCCAGAGTATGGCCCGGGAGAAATGAATGATTTCTTCAAAGGAGGGTCTGAATAGTGAAAGTAGATAAAACATGGGGTTATACAATTAAAAAAATATATTGATTAGCTATTCATTACACATGAAATTAATGGTGCAGTGGTCTTACGGAAAAATATAAAAGTGTTATTTTTCTTGAAAGAAAGTTTATTTAACGTAAGAGAGAAGTCATTTGCTGAACATTCATATCTTATACTCTGAGCCTAGTATCTAGTGAATATAATAAAACTTAGTAGAGCAAACATTTAAGTTTATAGAATAACTCTGAGATTGAAGAGGTACAAAAAAAATGTTTTATAACTTAATAACTCCTAACTAGTTAAGTGTATAAAGTAAGTTGTGATAAATCAGGACTTTAAAATTTGGGATTTTTTTTTATGTCACAAGTGTCCATCCATGAATTTGGTTTTAGCATGAAGCAGGAGAAACAAGATTTTATAGGTAACGGAATAGAAATTCTCAACATGCATACTGTCATCTAAGGACACCTGAGATATTTTCTTTTTAAAAAAAATCTATTTTCACATGTTATGATTTACCTCTGTTTATTTTTTCTGTAAACAAGGATGAATGTGCAAATTACATTCGTGTCCTTCACCGATACAACAGAACACATCTTCTGGCTTGTGGAACAGGAGCTTTTGATCCACTCTGTACTTTTATTAGAGTTGGACATCCATCAGAGGTAAGAAATCTATTTTACAGAAATTACTCTTTTGCTCTGTATTTCAGAAAGTCCTCCATGGTTAAAAATAAATGTTTAAATTCAAGTGTTCAGAGCTCTTATACTAATCATATAAAGGATATTTTCACTGATGAAATATAACGTTGGTCCAAAATTCAGTCTATCAATAGAGGAACTCACTGGTAACTGAAGATGTATTCTGTAGAATTATACAGAGTTGGAAGTCCTTTTCATTCTAGAATTTTATTACTAGTTGAGCTGATATAGCACTTCTTAAGGCAAAATTATTCTTAAATATTCATAGTTTTTAGCTGAATCTCTTTTTTAGCTAATAATACGCTGGGTAAAAACCACATCTTTAGTATATTGGGAGATGGAATGCCTTAATCATTTTTTGTCAAATTCAGTTTCTCAGTTTTGTTCACATTCAGCAAGTGTATGCTAATTCCTTAACAACGCTTACAGATGAGTGAAATAGTACTATAGAGAAGGTCAGTAAATGCAGCATATAATCTATATTGTCAGTGTATTTCTCATGCAAAAATATTATTTTTCTGGATCTTTTAGAAATCTAGATCCTTGCAGTCACAAGTATATTAGGTCAGCATTAAAGAATCAGACTAGAAAGTGCACCAATCTCTCACTTTAAATTAGCATGTAACCTGCCTTAGGCACTGGACCTGCTCCTGGCTATGTACAACCTCTGTGCTGCTACGTGGAGTCCAAAATGTCGAACTGTTGGTCCTGCTCACATCAGTCTTCATCCTGCTCTCATTGCCACTCTAAAATACTCATGGAATTTATGAGCATATTTTGAAGTACCCTACATTTAAAAGCCTTCTTGAGGGCCTGAATTTCTTCAGGTGTTATCAGATTGAATTTGTGGTTAAAGATAGAATTTACATCTCACGGTCTTGGAAATCCAGTTGAAAACATTCAATCAGAAGTTCAAGGTGAAAACTGGCCTCTCAGTGTGGGCCTTTATAACATACTTAGCAATACTGGGGAGATTATTTGTTTTATTACAAGATGGAAACAATGGAGCTTCTTTGGGCCTTCAGCCTCTCAAAATTTTGGTCAGATCTGATCACTCTCCAGAGTCTGAGAAGAACTGAAAGTGGAGGTAGTGTTTTATATATCTCAGAGACAGTCCTGAGAAGGCCATGGATTTTGCCCTGGCATACTGAATGGGAAGAGAAAGACGAACCAATAGAAGAAGCAGGACTTCAGTAGATGGAAGAACTGGTAGGCAATCCCACTGCTTTACCCAGGCTGCCATGCAGCTGGAGGAGGGTTTAAGTAGGCTGCTGGAGCGTCACGTTGATGACTGCTGTCTAGGAATCTGGAGAAGCCTGAAGACCATCTGTAGGCCAAGGTAAGAATGATTTTTATTGGCAAATGTCAGGAATAGATGCTGGACAATAGGCTTTCTTAATTGGGTGATGTTTGATGACTTTTGCTGGTGAAGCTGAGGGCTTGTCATGGAGGTGGTATTAGAGCACCATCCAAGGGAATTCTTGCTGTCCCCAAGGCAAGGAGTGGGATTTCAAACTGATTGCAATATATGAATCCACATTAGAGGAGGGTTTATTATTTATTGTATATACTATTTATACAACACACACAGAGCAAAACATAAAGACCAGCTGTACCGATGTATGGATGAACATGAGAAAAAGCAGAGCTTCAAAATAAATGAAGTTACAAGTGGTTTTCTTTCCATTTCCAAATGTTTCATAACATTTGCCAAAAAGTTTAAAGCTACATAAGAGATAGTCAATTGATGTGTGTAGAAGTAATGAAACCAGGAAAAAGGAGAAAAGCATTGTATTTAATATTTTCTGTAGCTGAATTTGGATAAACTGGAAAAACTCTCCTATATTTCCTAAAAACTTGAAGCTTACTTTCTATGTATGTTGCACAAGGTTAAGGTCTGGGGTATTTTCAAGTGTGAAAGAAACAGTGCCAATATACATTTCTCTATTTTTGCCAAAGTTTTGTTCTTACTTTTAAGTATGGTTTTAATTAAGCATGTGACTACAAAGAGGACATCCATATATTTTTTTCTCAGTTATTCCATAACAGAATTACTCAGTTTATCCCTTCAAAAAAATATGCCCCACCTAATTCCCTTTCTCATAGATTTTCAGTTTAAGTTCTCCTAGCCAGACTGGGTTTATTTTGCCTCTTAGTCTTTAATTATTATGCTCAATATTTTGCTGACAGTTTTGTACCTAGTGAGTTAAAGCAACAATTCAGAGCCATCCCATACCTGCAGTCTTACTTATTGATACGTTAGTTGGGAAAATAGGAAAACTGAGGACAAGAGACGAGAGCTGATTTAAAATAAGCATTTAGCTCAGATAAATATATATGGAAGATAAAAGTTTTTATAAAGTGTACTCATATGAGTCAATGAAGGCATTTACTTTAGTAAATTTTTTTTGAGTAAGCCTTTCTGAGTAAAGAGGCATTTCTTTGTTTCTGCTCGTGTGGTTCTAGTTTGGTTTGTCATGCTCCAAGATCCAATCCATGCTGTGCACCTTCCTCAGCCATCAAAGTCAGAAGTACCTCGGAAGTTAAGACGCCAGCACAACGCTTATACTTGAAATTATTTGAATTGCACAAAGACACTGTCTTCTAAAGACAGTTTCTGCTAAAATTGAGGAAGGAACTACATAATAAGCAATAACTTTAAAAGAAGGCAACTTTGCATGTCTTCATTGTTCCTGTCATGAATATCCTGTCAGGCTTCCTGGTACAGTGTAAAGAAAGCAATGTCTGTATATTTAGTAACACTATTGAAGAAAGTATAAGCAACAGGCTGATAAAAACAGACACGAAGCAAACAAAAATTGAGAAGCAAGATTTGTGTAAGACTGAGCGTGGCCCGTGATCCTCCTCTTATGTATCACTGTCCTTCCTTCCCTTCTTTTTGTTTATTACTTTCTCTTGTCAAACTGAAGTTCTAAAATGTTACCCACACTGAAGTCATGGGAAAATTACCACTTTGCTGTCTGTGTAGACCAGCAGGAAATATATTTGCTACAGTAAAAAAGAACTATACAAGTTTCTAGTATGTCAAAAGCTGACCACCAGGATTCAAAAAAGACAGGTGCCATATGTACAGTAGGTTAAAAATAACACATGGTATGTGATAGAGTGAGCAAATTGCAATCCTCTTTTCTTTAACTGGTAAGGACACCATATAACTGCAGGAAGTGAAAGGGCTAGATCCCAAAACTGCAGTTCAAACTCTGATTGTTGCTTCCTCCTTAAAAGAACAGCCTGAACCAATGATTTCTGATTATTTTTCGCTAGTTTCCTCCAGCTCAACTCTCTTACCTCTTGCTCACTTTCTGACTTTCACAGAAGGGAGAATAACAAGCGATTGGCAGCTGCTCCCCAAAGTCATAAGGTCTAGCCATGGAAATAGCCTAATCAGGGAATACAGAGATCCTTACACAGTACAGCTGGCTCACAGCCAGGCTCAGCTGGAGCCCAACGATAGCATCATATTCCTTGCATTTTTCTGAATTCTTTTTTATTAGTAAAGACAGTTGTACAAAAGCAGATTTGTTCTTTCCTAAAAACTCCCTTTCTCTTCCCAGCTCAGATCACAGTTCTTCACATCTAGGTTGATAACATGCTCCGCAGCTTCTAAAGGTGTTGCCAATAAACAGAAAAATGTGATTAAGAGAATTATAATTTGAGTTGGAGACATTACAAGCAGAGGAGACGTCTCTACGTAAATATTTGTAATGAAGTGGAATAAAATAGCAACATAAACAGATAAATAGGTGATAAATACAGAAACTACCAATAGCAAACTTAAAAAATATATGATGAGGTCATCCTATTTATAAACAGGAACCAAAATATGTTTCTTAAAAAAACTAGTAAACCTCAGACTTTTTATTTGAAGGGTGAATGCTGTTTTATAATGTGTAGTTACTGGGTGAAAGGAACATTTTTTGAGATTGTGGATGTTTTTACTAAATATATTGAACTTCAGTATAAATAAATTCTAATTTTGATTTGAAAACTAAGCAGCTTCTGAATGGAATCTCTTTATGTAGCACGAGATGCATTTGAAGCTTTATATACCTATTTGAAACGATGACAGTTTCCAGACATGCTGAGGAATGAAAGGTGAGAAGAAAGAAGGGACTCATTATCACAGACTTCTCTGTATCTAGATACATAGCAAATGAAGAAAATAAAGCTAGCTTCACTCTTCCATATGGAACTATGTATCAGCAGTATCAATACAGGGGAAATACTTGCTTTGTGCTCAGGAACCTTAAGCGTATGTTTCAACAGTGCTTCTTGAGCCAAGAGAAGACGTAACCCTCTAAGTAAAAACCGTAGGGCTTTTAGATTATAATATTTATGTTAATAAAAACCAAGGATATAGGAGTTTAGGAACTTGATAGAATAGCAGGACTATATTTTCCACAACCTTATCCATTGAAATTTACTGAACAGGCCAAAGAACAAAATGTCTGTTTGAACTCTTGTTCTTGGGGGTCTCTAGTCCTGCATTACAGGAAAACATGTTTCATTGTTGGCATATATCGAAAGTTCAAAAGCCATTAGGTAAGAAAATGGAATATTGCAGTCCTTCACTTGGACTGTAATAACATCCCAAAGCCATGTTCATGATCATATCCATATTATATGGGGATGCTGTATCTCAGTAGAGTATTTCAGTAAAAAGGCAATGTTTTGATAAACAGAAGCATTCTACCTCCTGGATAGGGTCTGCCTTATATTCTCACACAAATACAAATTCAAACTTTCACGTCAAAAATAGGTGTGACCTGTGCTTGCAGAACGCTGAGCTCTGTCAACAACCACTGAAGCCAAAAGGAGATTTCAGTCTGAAAAAATAGGCAGAATATGGTTGCCTAATTGACAGAGCATTACTCCTTGGAACTTATGGAAAATTAGAAACTTTAAGCTGCTCAAAATACCTAGTAAAAATGTATATTCCCCAAATCATCAGTCTCCCTAATCAGGTATTAATCTGACTTATTAAGTAATAATTGAAAAATGCTCTGGAATCTTTCACAGTGAAATTGTGCCATGACATATTACATATATTTAAATGTTTATTTCATTAAAGCTTTTCATAGTTTAGAAAAATATCATGATTTTTTTGGACTTAACAAAAATAATTATATTCGAACACATTGATCATATTAAGCAACAAGCAATATTTATTGTATTTATTGGATTGTGTCTCAAGCTTAGGTTGTACCATCAAAGTCAAATCAAATATTCAAATTTTTTTTATAAATAAAATTATTTATAAATTCTTTGATACACTACATACCGATTTCAAAAATTAAATACAAGCAGATGAATGCAGATATTTTATTATATTATTGGTTTAATCGATATAACTTTGAAGTTCCAGGCTGTTCTCTTTAGTATAGCTGTTGCTGGATATTACCTTTTAAAAAGCAGAGAATTATAGTCACTGATAGCAACATGCTTTTTTATCTTTTTTTCTCTTTCTAATTACTTTGCATCTGGTGGATGTTGTTTTCCCAGATATAAACATTTCAGCAAATTACCCAGTGTTTTACTGGCATTTAGAAATAAATTGCAAATTAGTAAAAATAGGAGTGCTAACTTTGAAGCTATAACAACTAAGTCACTGTTTGTAAAAGAGTATACTACAAAATCTTGTCCAACAAAATACAAACAAATTAATTGCCTGCCAGTAAGTGGGTTAATTATCACTGACTTCATGAAATGCTTCCAAATGTCAAGAAGGCCACGCAGGTCAGAAAGGGTTGGGTGCCTCCAGTGTGTATTTGTCTCCAGAAAAGAAAGGGAGCTCACTTTGTTAAATTCAACATTCTTTTTATGAAGAAAGCAAATTAGAGATCTTCCATGCTGAATTGAATCCTTCCTAAGTGCTTTCTGAGAACAAACCTGAGATAAGTTTTCAAAAATAAAAATAAAAAAGATGAAGGAAAGTGGAGAAAAAAATTACTCCGCCTCCATTCTTATCAAAAGCAGTTGCAACTACCAACAGCAGTTGGCACTCCTGTTGCTAATGTCACCAGAAAAAAAGAAAGGAAAAAAGAAAATAAAGGGTCTGCATTCATTCTCTTCCTTTTGCATTTGCACAAATTTCTCAGCTTTGCTAGTAGAAGAGTACTGAAATAAGCAATTTCTCTGTCAGTCTATATTTTTTTCACAACTAGTTGCTAGCGATTAGCATTCCTATACTAGTCTATATAGCTCAAAATACCTTAGGTGAATTATGATGAACTGTAGAGGACTCAGATGAGCTACCTGCAGTCAAACACTAATTTTTATCTTAATGAATTATCTACTCACCAGACCAATATGTTTAAGGAGGAACTAGGAGGCCTTCCAATGGTCCAAACTGCCAATCCCAGGAAGCAGTTCCACCAAATACAACTAAAGGAAATTCAGAAAGCAAACAATTTTCAGAAATTATATCCTATTTTTTTAACAAACTGTGTAGTGACAACAAGATACAGTGGATTTCTGGAGAAGAAGACATCTCTGCATGACAAAACCCGCAGAGAGAATGGAAGTTGTGGAAAAGAATAGTGCATTAAGAACTTTTCTTCCAGAATATGTGATAAATCTATAATGTCTAAACTGAGCTGGCAGAATACTATTTCAAATGCCTCATCTAACTCAGTAAACTGCATACAGTTGCATTTCTCCACCCTAGAAGGCTGAAGGGCTAAGTCATCCTTTCCAAAATACGCTCCAGTGGTTTTGGGGAGTCTACCCTAGATGTTTCTCATCTGATGCATTACTTACTAAGCTATTTCCTTTTCAGTTAGCCTGATAGAATTCTGCTTGTCGGGACAACAACTCCAAATTACGTCTTTAAAGCCTGTTACAAAAGAACAGCCTTTAGTGAGGCAGGAGGTGTATTTGCGTGGAGGACAGTTCAGTCACGCTGGAATTTCTGCTGTTATTTCTAATCTGTGCTTCCCTTAATTTTTCATTGAATGTGGGGGGAAAGGATGGACTTCTTTTTCAACATATTCTGAGATGTGAAGCAAAAATAAAATAATGTTCAGCTTTGTGATGAGCCTGTCTGTTTGTCCTCTCTTCCCAAACAAAAGTAGACACGTTCTTGCTTTAACAAACTGACATGAACTGAAATAGAAGTTAAAAATGTTCCAGGTATACCTCAGTTTAATTTTCATATGATGTAATTTTTGTATTCTTGATCAGCATCTGGTCATTCTTTCAGCTGCATCTAGTTCTTTTAAGAAACAAAATTGCATACATATTTATTTCTATTATTCTAGGATATTATTTCTGACATATCTTTTTATAATCCAAACAAACAAGGATCTGCCCAGTTATTCCCTTTCCATTCTTTTTTCTATTACCTCATCTCCGCTCTCAGTTTGCAGGGGATTAAGGAGGAGGAACATCTGGTTTCACTGATCAAACAGAAGTGGGTGTTGGTCACTCCTTCATTAGATAAAATGTGTGACAAATTCTTACCCTGGAAATATTTCCTCAGAGACACAGTGTCTCTCTTTAGAGCTACTATTTAGATTGTCATCAACTAAATCTTAGCATGTTTATCAAGTCAATCCATTTATGGAATTGAATATGCTGTGCTAAATACTATGAAATTGCTTATTTATTGCAGTCTTCCCTATCTACAGTGCATGTGAAACTAGTCATTAATCTACGTGATCTTTAAGGTAGTGTCAAGAGTTCATGTATGTAAAGTGATGCCGGTGTCATAATTTCATAGAATTTAAAACTAGAAGGTATTACATCATCTAGTCTGAGTGCTCGCTTCACAGACTGTTAGGTTGCACCAAAGCATCCAAAAGCCCCAATTTTCAGTAGATTAAAGCATTCAGATTTTGGAGGCTAAAATATATGTGCATTTCAAGAGAGATTAAAATGCCACCTAAGGCCATAATAGGCAGGAAATTAATTAGGTGAGCGTTACTGCTATGATAATAGCAAATGGCAAATGTGTTGTGATGGGGGTCGGGGGGAGCAGGGAGTGGGGAGGAAGACCCAAGACCCCCATCAACCTAACCTGAGGACGTATTTCTTATTCAATCCGTGGGCATCCTAGAAAACTGAGCAAGTACTAGCCAAGTAACAGATGGAAAAGATTTTCTGCACCAACTCAAAAAACAAGCCTACCTCCAAAAGTGGCTTTAATCCTGATCCTTCAGAAAAAAAGATAAACATATCCACTTGTGACACAGAGAAAACACTTCCTTCCTAACCAATTCTCCTGGTTATGTGAGAACTTGAAGCATGAGATTTGGTTACAATAATTATCTTAATGAACAGTTGGATATGTGACACTCAGTAGGGGTAAAGAGGTAAGGACAATTCTGTTCCTCCCATGCTTTATAAAGAAAGGGATGAATGGCTATTGCATATACAGAAACAAAGGCCAGAGGAGATCACCACAACTTTATGTGCTGTCATACTGCTGCACTGAAAATTTCTCCCAGATATCGAATTAAAATATATTCAGAAAAACATATAATGTCATTTCAAAGACTCCAGATAATGGCGACTCCACTATTTCTATGGTAAGCTGTCCCAATATTTAATGACTTTCAGTGTTAGGAAATTGCCACTTATTCAAGGTTAAATTTATCTAACTTCAACTTCCTGCCATTTAACCTTGATATGCCTTTGATAGCAAAGATGAAAAGTCTCCCCCTATCTTTTCCACATCTTTTTCTTATGTAAGTACCTGTATACAAAGATCAAGTCACCTCTTCACTTTTTTTTGATAAGCTGAATAAATATAGCTCCTTAAATCTCCTATCACAAGGATTCTTCAATAATATTTGTAGCCTTCCTGTGAACTCTCTGCAGTATTTTCACATGTTCTGGAAGTGTAGACACTAGAATCAGACATACTATTCTATGCTGTGTATATAGGCAAAGCCACTTCAGTACTCCTATTTGATATTCTTCTTTTCACGGATTCAAGAGCACATTAGCAATGCTTGGCACAGAATTACACTGAGAAATGTTGTTGTAGTATTTTGTCACTTGACCCAAAGTTCTTCTCTGAAGCCCAGAGTTATCCTATTTAACTTTACATGCTCAGCTGAGGTGCTAAGCGAGGTACCTCAGTCAAGTATTTCACAGCCTGAGTGAACATGAATCTGAATCCCTGCCCTCTAGGGCATTTTCATGCGCTTTAGGTATCAACTGTGCTCATCATTTCAAGATAACCCACTTTGGGTATGACTGTATTAAAATCTACCTTGTTAGCTTCTGACTATTAACTTGGTATTCAAAGCATTCCATAACCTGTATGTTTTCAGAACATTTATTAACCTATTCTCTTCTTTATTTATATATCAACAGTCCTTTCGTGTCATTTGTAAACTTTACTAGGAAAGAAATCAGATGATCATTTAAATAATCAGCACGTTAAAAATGTACCTATTCTATCAAGAACAAAACTTAGGAAATCTTTCGGTAAAGGAGGGTTCACTGATGCATACCTAATAACAACTATACTATGATATGTGTCAGTAGTTTACTTTTACCTTAATAACTCATAAGGTACAATGTTTCATCAAATAGCTATGTACTAATTCAAATGCCTTGGAGAAAGCTGAGTGTTCTGTATCAGCACAGTTGTTCTTATCAGTCAGTCTTATATATCGTAAGAGACAACAGGTTTGTCTGACAGGACCCTCGATCCATTAAACAGGGTGAATGACATTAATTACTTTTGTATACTGTCTAAGTATGGCCATACTTGAAGTTTAAGGTCAATTTGGCTGATTGGTAGAGATTATGAATTGATCAGCCATATGAAATGAATTTTCCACTGTATTAGACCTGCCCTTTGCAAGATAAAAGACAGATGTTCAGGAGAAAATGAATCTATAGGAAGGAATAATTATTATCCTAAAGAGAAAGAAATATTCCACCTATGTGGTAATTCGAAGGGGGTGTGTAAAACATTCCAGTTCTCATCATACCAGTGGTTAGATTCTGCCTCTTTCATTTATGATGGAAGGTTATTTTCTAAATGAGGACACCTGATGAAGTCTATGGGACTGTTTGAGGAGTAAAGGTACTACGCAATAAGGTGTTACTCATCAAAATTAAAAATATCAAAATACTGAAGAATAACAAGTTTTGGTTAATATTTTTGCAGGTTTACAAAATGCCCCCCTAATATTCTCTTATGCTATTATAATTTATGACTAATAGTATTCTATTTAACTGAGATCTGTCTAACAAAATGATTTCAGATTAAAAAGTGAACTAAAAAGAAGTATTTCTTACATTTCTAACGTGTCATCAAGAGGAAACAGCTGGAGGCTCCACTGACAGTGGGTCCACCTCCCTGCCCTTTTTTCCAGAACGTCATACAATGGCATGCCCTTTTGAAGCATCACAGAAGGCTGTTGGCTACCTAGGCATCACTCCATAGTGACAGAGAGCACTCCCCCAGAACATCTCCTTTCCTTCAGAAACCCATTCTCAATTTAGTGTGACTTTTGTCTTCTTTGGGCCAAATGCATCTGTTGCTCCATCCATCAGCAAAGCTTAGCTTGTAAACTCAGACTATAGAGAATTATCCTTTGTTTTTTCTGTGATCCCTTTTTCTTTTTTCACTAAATGCTATGATAGCAGATCCCTTTTTCTTTTTTCACTAAATGCTATGATAGCAGTCATTGAGTGAGAGGAGCTTTAGCTGGGATTCACTCTGATGGAAGCCTCGCAACCTCAAGACAAGTTTAGCCTGTCAAAATCAAGGGCATAGGAGGCCCTGGGCTATCAAGACTGTGTTCTGTGTAAAGATGGTGCAGTTCCCCACAGAAATTCTTCCACTTTTGTGTAGTACTTTTGTACTATCTGTAGCTACTCTTTCACCTGTTTATTAGACTATACCTCCATGTACAGCAATTCAAGCCCTTTAGCTGTAGAGATCCCTTATTCAGTCCCTGGAACTTTCATACATACCATCATACTTGTACGATACAATCATAATTTATATTGCCAATAGTTTTCTATGCCATAGTATCTTAGTGAGTCCAGCTAAGCTCATGCAAAGGTGTGCCTCCTAAAATCCTGATCAATTCAATCACTTCTGCTTAATAACTCTGAACTGCTAAGGACGAATGCCTGTGATTTCTATACGCAGTTGTTACTATTGCCAGAGTATTTCACATGCATTAAATCAGGGAGATATATTATTTCTGTCACTTTAGGCTAGATATTTTGACAGAAGTCACAAATTGCTAATCCTTTAGCAAACCCAGACAGCAGTCTGACATAGCTACAGATTTTAAACATGTTTTTACATTGGAGCCCAATATGTCTTAGTCGTTTAACTGTGGAATAAAATGCATAGACCTGAAAAATACATCTGAATTTGCAGGGAGGATTTAATGTCCATAATATTTTATGCACTCTCATCCCAAAGGACGATTGATCTTTTCAGTATGTCACTGAACAGTAAAGAGGATTGAAAACAGATCCTTAGAGGAAATACTACCCCCCAAATAATCTTAATTATGTCAAATAGTGGAGAACTGAGTATTTCAGCTAGTACTCTGAGGACTCTGCTCCTAATGTTGAATCCCCATTTGGGCTGGGAAAATAAAACTGAGTGGACATGGAGAGTGTAATTTTCAAAACTGGTAATCCTTTTCCTATAGACAGAGCAATATTTTACCAGAGTTATCCTTTTTAACTTTACACACTCGGTTGAGGCACTAAGTGAGGAAACGTAGATCCATTTTGAAAATTAATACTTTGATTTTTTATAAGATCTTACACTTTGAAAAGAGGGTGTTTTTACTGCTGGAGCATTCCAGTGTTACTCACCATCCTATCCGCATGCCTGTGTTGCTACACTCCTGTAAGTAGGCTAGTAGGTTTTAAGAGTAGCATATTAAAGTATTTGAAGAACAAGGTCCTTTATATGAACTCCAAGGGGCTTAGGATTTTGGGGGCGGGAATTAATTCATTTTCTATTAGTTTTAGATTTTGAGTTTCTTGAATGAGTTGGTTGTCTTTGCCTTTCTAATTGAAAGTATTAGCAGTATCTGAAAATATGTTCTAGCATTCTATATGGTCTAAACAATTGTTCATTTTGTGTACTGATTTATACCAAATAGGCACCTATCTAATACCCAGCATTATTATTATCACAGTGTTTTTTTTTTACTGCTTATACATATTTTTCTTAAAGGCTAAATTTTGTCTGCTTAAATACAAAAGGCTGTATGATATCAGGGGTCTTTTCAGGGCTGACCCACTATGTTATTTTCTGTTGTTATGTAAAGAATAAATATTTTGCAGTATATCTCTTTTACCACGTGCCTTGTTGATGAGGCAAATGTACAGATTAAGAAAGGTCATGAAGCTGAGAGTTCATTTTGGAGCCTTATATTTGAATTATATTTTATGCTGATTTATGGACATGTTCTGTGATTTTTCAGGTTCTTTTTTTTTTTTTTAAATGGGAAAGTCAAGGTTCATTTTTCCTAAAAGAAGCCTCTGCCTAATATATTCAGCATATCTCTCTATGTCAAAATAAGAACGTAAGGATAAGTGAGTATACAAGAAAAAAAAGTGGAAAAAATGTTTTGATAATATACAGAAAGAAAGAATATTTGCAAAAAGTGTCATGTGAATTTATACTAAAAACATTTAAGTGCAAAAAGATATAATGAAAACAAAGAAGAGGTGTATTCTGTGATTTCATTCTCTGTTGAGATCACAAAATATCTCTGGGTTCACTCAGTATTTAATTTCTCATGTCAGAAAACAAATCTAGTTACAAAATGCTCCAGGACTCCTATGTTTGATTCATTTTAACCAAATCACATCGAAAGAAGTTCTTTGGCTGCTTAGGTTGTGTGAGCATACACGAGTGCATATGGGTGTGCAAATTGCTACATTTTTGGAGGTGCAATGTAAAGATTAAACCAGCCTTAAAAATTATATGAATAAATCAGAACATTCATATGGGCAACAAACGCTTTCTTCTAGTAGTAAATGCACACCCGCTATATTAAATGTTTTAAAAAAGTCTTTTCTATAGAACAAAGCTTGTTACTGTCTTGGAGATTTCATAAATTACATTGATTCCCATGGAACTAAAGACTATCAATGAAGCTGCAAGGTTACATTCCCATTGGGTGCCTAACTTGATCAAGTTTTTAAATCACATTCTTTCCCATGACTTAGTTTATTGTCTTGTTTCTTTGTTTTTATGATGACATTTAGAAGAGAATAAATTGAGTATGTGGAACCAGTAAATCCAAAAATAATATCCCTTATTTTGGGACAAGGGTCTTGCTGTAATTCTCATTAAAAGCAAATGAAAAATTGCTATGGGCTTTAATGTAAGTGCTCTGTTAGAAGATATAGCTCTGCAATGGAAAATTAACCTTTTGTAACTGAGAGTAGTCGTGATGCTCTTGTGAATCAGTGTGCACGTGAGGAAAATCTTCTGAGCACACGCTCTTCTGAGTAGAAATGTGAAAATCCCCTTGGCAGCCCTCTCCCTTGCAAACCTCCTCCATTCGCAGCTCTCCTTCTCCCCTTGGATTTCAGTTCCCGAGTCTGATGAACCTAGTGGAAAGACCACTCTACCAGGTACCTTGGTTGGCCCTCTGGTTCATTACGACATTCTCTTCTCTCAGGGTCAATGTGATGCATCTCTTCCCAGAAGTCTTTCTTCTTCCTCACACAAGGCACTATGATCAAACAAAGTCAATCTTTGCTGCCAACACTTTCTTCTTTGGTGCTTTAGGTTCTTTGAACAGAAAAAGTAGAGTGAATTATAGAAAAAACGTAGAGTGAATTACCAGCATCCCATGGCTTTTTTCATATTTTCAAAAAATGTGCATAATTCCTTACAAGTGATGCATCTTTGTTATACATTTTCCCCTTTCGATGGACTTTGCAGGTGATAATGCTCTTTAAATACACCTGAAAATACATGACCACTAATATGCAAAACACAGAAATAGCTCTACCATATAATTTTATTCTTACTTTATGTCCATATAATTATGAAATCATAACTCTAAGAGTGAATTTTATCCAGTGAGTCAAAGTAATAATGAATAGTATACCCAGTGTTAAGAACTATACTCATAAAAATCTGCCCAGTCACAACACCCTAAATATGAATTACTAGCCCACAATATAAATTATCTGGACTTCTTACAAAAAAAAAAAGAAAAAAGGCACAGTTCTGCTGGAGAGCAGACCGTGGCTATACTGTTCGAGAAAATATATACATTGCTAACTATGTAATTAAAAATTCTGAAATAGTTTAAATTTCTTTTAAAAATGCCAATATGATATGTTTTACTTTTTTATTTACCTGGAAAATATTAAAAAATAAAAGTGAAAAAATATCCCCTTACAGAAAATCAAAGTATTTTTTCTCTTAAAAACAATTTAATAGGCAAAAACCAACCAAAGCCCCTATATTTTTAAGTCCTTGATTTAGTGAGAAGACATAGACATAGATGATAATAAGCATAGGTGCTTTGCTGAATAGGAATAGAAGGAAGCATATGTTTTAAATTAATCAATCACAAGCACAAATGCTTTCTTGAATCATAGGAAAGCAGCACTTGGCATGAGAAAAAGTAATTTTCTGCAACAAAAGTTAAATGTAGTCTTTAAATTTTAATGGCTCTGATTGACCTTTTTCTTCATTATTATTTATAACTTACATTCCTCTTCATTGTCTAAAATTATCAATTCACGTTGAGTTAATGGTAAAATGGTTGCTGCTCTTGGAAATATCTTCTTTTTCTTTTTAAACTACATGATTATTTTAATAATAGTTGAAAGTGTATTAGGTTTCCTGAGCCATAGGCATCATAAATCAAACCCTTTTTTTTTTTCCAAACTACATGTATAAGTTAGTAATTCCACTCCCAGTTCTCCATATGTATGTCTCTTTGCATGACTTTCACCCTAACCACTGGAAAGTGCCTGTAAAATAAATGGCAATGTTGAATTGCTGTGTTGTATAATCTGTGAGGAAACTGTCAGTTTTCTTCTGACATTTCTCAAAGGATTCCAATGTCATAAACAGCAAGAAGGGCTAGAATTATAGTATTAGCCTTCAAAGCTGATTATTAATGTGTAACGCTTATTTCATTTAAATTGGCATCCTGTGGAAGCTGACACATCTAACACCTGATCTTCAGTTACTTGCCCCAGCGCTGGGAATAACTTATTGCAACCATGGAATATTTGGTATGCTGTCCTAAAAGGTGAAAGTGGAAAATCTCTCTTGGAAGGAGTCATTGCTTACATTTTACAGTGACTTTTCGGACAGTTTCATGCATCTGCAAGCATTTATGAGATACGCATCCTGCTTTGTGTCAAAACTGGTGAGATCCACTTAGAAACTTCTCCAAGTTGCACTGAAATCTAGGTTTTGTCTACCTTCACTGTTAGCAATGGTTTATATATTTAAGCTGCAATCCTTATTCAGAGATTCGAGCTGTTAAAACATAGATAATGAAAGGACACTATGTGTACTACCTAATGTTCTCATTGTACTGTTATATAGTTAACTATAAACATGTATGCATCATGAATCAGAAAAGATGGGTTTATCTTTACTATGGATTTCATTATGAATCTCAGAGGAAAGGTTCTCTGTAATAGCAGAGGGGTTAGTTGGTTGGAGGTGACAATAGTAAAAATTCAGTTTTAGTTGAGTCATCCAGTGTGCAGATTTCATGCTTACAATATGGTTTGCTATTTTTGTTCAAGATTTCTCATGTGGAATATGCATTCATATGCTTCCAAATGGATTGGGTCTATTGCATATAATCAGCATTTGCAGTACTGTCAGTGTTTTCAGGATACAAGAAATTTCTCTGGGTATTTGCAAATAGACGGTGCTCATATATTTGGAAATGTCTGATCAGCTTCTCTGGGTAGTATAGCTTCCATAAAGCGTCAGATATTGCTGTATAGCACAGAAAATATGCACAATAACTCCCATCTGTACTGCAGACATGCCCTGCACTTCTCCATGTGGAAAAGCACGGGTAACTACGCAGTTTCAGGTAGCACTTTAGCGCAAACCTCTTCTGTTATTTTGTGAGTTTTACTTTGAGCTCTGGACGAACTAACTCATCTCAACATCTTGGTGAAATCTGCCATTGACTTTTCCTCTTTTCCTTGTGATACTATGCTTTGATTTAAAGTGGCACAAAATCCTTCCATGCCTTCTGGAAGATTGTCATACTGGGCCAAGTTTTACTGATGTGAATACTCTTAGTGGAGTTTTATCTAGGGAAGATCTGAATAGGAAATGTGGTTTATGATGCATAGGTGGGATCTCATGTCCTCCAGTACAAAAAGTTCAGCTTCTGCTCCCTATATAGGATGAAACGTGAAGCACAAAATATGAGTAATAAAACTTCTTCACGTATTGATTCAAAATGTTTTTGTTTCCACACTTCCTCCTGTTCACTTTACCTGAGTATGCTTTTCTTCAATCAGTTTTAAATTTTTTGTTTTTTCCTTTCATTGACAAGTCCATTTTTCTTTTATTGTGAAGCTTATTGAGAAGCTTTTTCATAATCAGGTATTAGAATGTAAGTTATTTAGGGAAGAAAGAGCATCAGGTAGTCAGGTTCTTTTTAGAAATACTTCCTTAAATCACATTTTATAACAGTAATGACTCCCTCGTCCATTTGTGTGGTTTCAAAAGGTTTTTTTTTTTTTCCTTCCTGAGTTTTTCTTAGTGTTCTTTTTCTACTGTTGATCCAAATTATTATGGTATTTAGTTTTGAAAAAAAACTGGTATGTAATGTTTAAAAAATATGGAATGGGGTTGAGATTTCCACACATAGGGAGATCTTTCTTCTTTGTTTGACATTTAACCAACAGCATAGTGGGAATAGTTACTACTGATGTGTAATTGAAGCTGATTCAGCAGAAAATAACACGTCTGCAACACCACTCTCTACCCAGGATGATTATTTTCTGCTGCATCAGCTTCAGCTTTAACATCAGTCACTATATAGGATAATGTGCTTGGGTTTGGCCAACACAGGAGCTTCTGGAAAGGTTGGGATTCTGAATGCTTTCTTACCTCAAGGATTTTAAGACTGTTACTAACGTTTGCTGTGATTTTGCTTATTCTTTTTATTTTATAATGACTTTTTTACTTTTTGTATATGAAAAAGATGTTTGATTTTTCCAGAATTGTATTCTGGATTACATCCCAATTTTATGGAAACTCTCTGACTAATGAGATTCTTACTTTTGACTAGAAGTTGCAGCAAAATGGCATGTATTGTTTAGACAAATGGGAATAGACAACAGGCACATCAGCTTGATTGACTAAGGATTAAGAACTGAACAATGCTAATGTTTTGGAGTGGAGGGGCTTGTGACAAATTCAAAATAAATAGGTTTAAATGAAACACAGAGAAATTCCATTACTCATCAAAGAGTGGGAACTAAAATACAATTTTCCCACTTTCCTTATATCACTTTCTTTCGGCACTTTGCTTTTTCATTATTGTTTCCCTTGCCAGTTTTCCATCTCATGCAATGGGCAGTATCTCTTCTGCTTGTTTGTTCCTTGTATGTATTTTATGTTTGTCTTAGGAGAGCGTAACTAGCATAGCTGGAACTACCAGAAGAGCAGGGAGTATTACTATTGGTCTGGGAGCAACTGCACTTGCTTGGGAAGGGGCAGGTTTTATAGGTAGTTGGGTGGGATGGGTAGACAGTAGGTGAGTGATCTGGAAGGAGAGGGACAATATAGCATTACAGAGAGCAGACACAAAGGCAGGTTTCTGTGTCTATGAAAAGTAAAACTACCTCAAAATTCTAGGTGAGTTGGGGCCTTGTCACATGTAATTTTATGCCTGACAAGACATTTGCCTTTAGCATATTAACAACCTGAGTCAGGATTAGTTTACTGAGTAGGTAGGTTGAATTTCTCTGATATGTTGACTTAATCTGTATTTCATTAGCCTTTGGAGTAAAACTGTGACGTAGAACTGAAACTGCTAGAATATCATAATGTGTATTAGCCACAGGATTGATGGGTGGCATATTTTTATGAAGTTTTTATAGGGGAACTTTCTGTCTGTTTGGCCTTATATTCTTTTTTTTCCCTCTGTGTTTTGTGGTAATTTTTTTATTAATATATAAATACAAAAAATTATCAGACAACAATTTTCTGGTAAATCCATTGCAGAAATCACATCTGGTCTGAAAACTCTAATGAGGGATTCATTCCTAAAACATACTTGTATGGAGAAGCTATATACAGGTCTCAAAGCTAACACAGCATGATATATTTAACTGCTCAAAAAAATGTTTAAGAGGGAAAATACATTCCATGGTTAGATATCTATCTAATGTTTAGATAATTTGGAGAAAACATGGAAGAACCTTTACTCCCTACTCCCATGGAAATGAAACACTAATTTTATTGCATTTTTTAATGACTCTTTTTAGGCAGTGCACTCACAAAGATGCTTTGTAGAAATTCAGAGAATTTGCATGACAAAAATATCAGTAAGCAACCATAATTGTGTTTTCTCCCTAATGAAGTCTATCTAGAACAAAGGTAAAACTAAGTTAGGCTTGTCTCTAAGGATTTTTTTATTTGCCTGTAGGGTTTATGCTGTTCTCTGTGATGTGTTTTTTTTTTTTTTTTAAAGGATCATCTGTTTCAACTGGAATCGCACAAATTTGAGAGAGGACGAGGCAGGTGCCCTTTTGACCCCAGTTCTTCCTTCACCTCCATCTTAATTGGTAATGATCTTTATGTCACAAACTTCATGGTCCTGTCAATCTGTCATCCTAAGTCTTTTTCTTCAGCACTCCAAGGTGTTGTCAGCTTTCCAATGCAACCTTCCAAATGTCAGGCTTAATCCTAATGGTGCTGCCCACGTGAATTTTACATTGCAGGCAGCATTGACTTCAGCAAATGTGTCTCGTAAAAGTGAGTAGATGTTATATTATATTATGTGTACCATTCTGCAGGGGTAATTGTCATGTAATTTTAGGAATAATAATTTCCTGCTTTCCTTCAAAGCACAGTAGTATGTTTAGCTCAGTCTTTTACACGTGTGAGAAATACACAAAAATTAATATTTTTCATCTTCAGAAACTTAATCTGAATAATAGGCATCCTACAAAAATGTTTGTGAGTTTAACTTTTCATATCTGAGGCATTGGTTGTTTACATAAAATATAGCTTTTTAAAGTTCAGAATAGAAGGGTTTTTTTTCAAAACCTTCTTCCAATAAAGCTACCCAAAACTGATGATTCCCTGTTAGGAGGATTGATCTTATACTTGACATTTATAAAAACAGAATTCTGTCTAAGTCTTACAGTGCAAGAAAACTGTGCTGAGAGAGCACTCCACTGTGTTTTGCTGGTAAGTATGTCATGGGAGGGCTGGGACCTTAGAAGTTCTAGTACAGCAAACCATACGTTCCTCCTCTTGAATGTGTTCCTGAAAACGTTTTGTGAGATAAAGCAAATATAATCTTGGCAATATTATAATACATTGGCTAAAAATAGACTAGAACAGCAGGTGAAAGGGTGAAAGTTAGATGCACTAGGGGGCAACACATTGGCTTTGTGTTTTTAGGAAACATAAAAAAGGTGAAAACTGAGATTCAAAAGGAATAGTCACTGAAAGAGAGCTAGAAAAAAAGAATCCAAGGATCAAGTATACATTTTCAACTTTTCAGAGATAAAAATGGTTTAAGATTTAAAGATCCTTTCACATTTGCTTTTAACTTCAAATCGTAAAGCTGGATTTTAAAATCAGACTGCTTGAGTCTCTAATTATGAACTATAATGATACAGGTCAGCCATATTTTTACAGGCTAGGTTTATTCATTCCTTTACATCACCAAACTACTTCCAAGAAGAGTCTCCACTAGTAACATTAAGTCTTTCAAATTGTAGCAATTCATCAAAATATTGCTCATTATCAAACTTTATACCTAAAATTCTTAATAGTTAATGGCTTAGATAGCCACAAAAGAATCAGGAAAAAAAAACTGATTGACCTCCCAAAATCCATGAAGTAAAGATTGTTATGCTTTTCCTCCACTCTTGTTTCTAAATTGTTTCTGCAATTTTTAACAGGTTCCAGTCTTAGCTCAGCCTGGGAACAAAGAGTCATCCCATGGAATTTGCTGTAGGCCTGAAACCTCATGGTCTAATCCTGAAGACCTTCACAACCGTTACTCAGACAGAACTAAGTAAATAAATTAACCTGATCACGTTCCTACTATGAGATCAATGTGAATTTTATTTGCTTAAATGGAAGCCAGATTGTCCCACTGAACACTTCAAAACTTACAATTAGTGCTCGTGTTTCTGGCCTATTCATTAGTTTGCTTGAATTGTGGGAGGTCCTAAAGATCCTTATAGTTTTACCTGAAAGAGATATTCATTATATAAGCCCTTCCTCTGATATACGGTGATTAGAGACATCTAACCACCATAGGGTTGTAGGGGTTACAAGATCTGACAAAGGGTTATAAGATCTAGCTCATAAAGCTAACAATTCCGTAAAGCAGCAAGATTCGCAGGGGGAGGTGATGTATTTTTATCAGATCTGCAAAAACACAAACAACTGCAAAAACAGACAAACTTTCATCCCTTCATCAAGAGTAATAAGATCTGAGAAAGTTATTTAGAGGCTGCTTTCTGGGCCTCCATTGGGAAATCCTGTCTCCTGAAATTTACAAAACTAATTAGACAAAAAGCATATTCTTGCATAAATAGGCAAAGCTATTCATGTGTCTTTACTGACTATCCAAAAATCATGAGAATTTTCTTTATGAGGCTGTTTATCATTTAGACATAAACAGGGTTTCCAAATTAGGCAGTGTCAATAGTTTTCAGTGAAAAAGAGATTTCTTAAAATGTCAGCTTCGTTGAAAATGTATTTTCTGTTAGGAATAAAATTAAATCTTCTCCATGAAAATCAGCTTTCAAATACGAAGAATAAATAGTTTGGTTACAACTATTTCTGAGAAAATTCAAGTGATCATAGAACGATATTTAGAAACCATACCAACATCCTTAATGGTATCTATTATTTTCATTTCAATTGGAAGTAAACACTATTGAAAAATATCCTAATGAAATTTGTATTTCCTCGTATTCTACTAACCAGAGACACACAGTTTATCAGGTAAACAGAATTAATTCCTCAGGCTGTTCTTCAGACTACAGAATATAAATCCTTTAGCTTTGCACATATCGGTTTGAAGAGGCTGGAAGACTTAGATACGAACATTGTGAGTAGTCAAGATTCTTTTTTCTTTTTTTTTTTTTTTGGAAAATGAACTTGAGTCCTCTAAGCTGAGCGTACTTTAAAGGAAGATGACGCTCTTTCGTTCAGCCAGAGTCCTGGTGCCAGGCCATGGAGGTCATGGTGGTCCCCATTGTTAGAGCTGTCAACTACACCATTTACCTGTGAGTGCCGGTCCTCCGGTCATCCCTCCCAAAGTTTGGAGGTTCCCTTCCTCTTTGTGAACTCCATTTTTTTTTTTTTTGGAAAGTGAATCTGTAATCACAGGAGACCAGAACACAGTCTGGCCTCCTCCTGGGATGGAGTAAGAGTGTCCCTGAAGCCTGCTCCCAAGGCTGCTGGTGGCCTCGGGCCTCCTGTGGACATGTAGCTGATGTGTGTGTTCTTGATCAGGTTTTACGCAAACCTGTAACAAAGCTTTCATATCCCAGCTTTGTCTTTTTCCTCTCTAACAGAATGATTGAAAATCTGCTTCCAGGTTAATACATTCAGCTCTATACCAGGGTGGCAAAAGATAAAGAGTGAGGATTAGACCAACAATGAAACTTTGCATACTTTTGATAAAAGTTTAAAAGCTATTCAGCTTGAAAGATCATTTGCAGCATACCTAATTAGAGCCAGATATGGCTAGATTAATTGAGGAAGAAAGAGTAGCTCTTGTGCTGTATCTCTTCATGTATGTCAACACTTTAGGTAAAATCCTTGCTTCAGCAAAACAATAGTTTGTGACTTGGCTTTAAAACTAAATAGCCATGATGTAGTCAGTTTTATTACAGGTTATCTGACCCAGTGGTAAAGTAGCTTGTGATGAATTCTTCAGTTTATGAACAATTAATTTTTAGTAATTTATTGTCAGCACCAAGAAATGGAATGGATGTTGGATGGCAGACATGTTGAATAAAATGTATGTGCTTAGATAAATTGAATTTAAAACGTTTGGCTTTCATTTCTCGCCCATCTGCTTTCAATAACCAAAACTGCTTTTGATATCAGATCACGCACACTGATTAACTTAGACCACAGTAGTTCTTGAAAGCTGATAAATTAGTTTATGCCTGCATGTTTTGATAGCTGTAATACTTCATCAGCAAGTAATGACAAACTTATATTACATTTGAATATTTTTTCCATCAAGAGAATCTATTCTGATAATAGTCTCAGTTATAACAGTTTTAGAACAGTTTCATATATTTGTATCTTTTCTTTTACTCTAGAAAACAAACTAAAAATGACATTTTTCTCTCAGAGCACAAGACAGAATAAATGAGTGACAGACAGGAAAAAAAACTAGTATACTAGGATACTTAGTTATTCACCAGCTAAGGAATAACTAACCTCTTTCGAATTAGTGGTTTTCTACCGTGGAAAGCATCAATTGTTACAAAAGTGAATTGGTATTCTAATTTTAGTTGTGATAAGAATAATAAAAAATAGAAAGGTAGATATGGCTGACAGTGAGGGAAGCACATGGAACATGCTGCTTAGCTTTTACTCTTTTATTAATAATTGGTTAGTCCACTCCACAGAAAGTGATATAATGGGGATTTCACACAAAAAGAAGTACTACTGAGGAACAATCACTTATGTTTCCGTTACTCCTTTCAGTCTGAAGCGGATACACAAAAAACTCCCAAAACAAATGAAGGAAACCCACTTCTGAGGTAGAAGCAGCCCACCTATAATAATCCAATGTACATACTAAATGCTTTAAATGAATGTCTATGCATTTGAATATAGAATATATCTAATAAAATCTAAAATAATCAAGAATGTTTTCACTGAAAGTTAAAAGCAACATCTATTTGTAACAGGATTCAGTCAAAATAATTGTCCCTACTATGTGATAGAGATTGCTATTGATGAGTAAGGTTGATCTGTTAACTAGTGAGCCTATGCACTAGTGAGATGGCAAAGGCTGTCACATGTCTCTTCAAGCAGAATGTTGAGAATCCCTAAATGGAAACAAAAAATGAAAAAATATCTTGTCTGATTGTGTGTTTTATTCTGTAGCAATTAGTAGTAATAGATAGGGCACATAAAATGCAAAAAGGATCAGAGACTTTGAGGACTTCCAAGAAACAGAGACTGCAATAGGACCACAATAGGTCTTCTGTAGATCAGCTGTATCAAAGACAGTAAATATGGGTTCTTAATTAGTAATAGGAGCCACCCTAATGCAAAGCATGCATGGTTAGTAAAGCAAGAATAAACCAAAAGATACTTCATCCATCACATTTGCTACCGAAAGCATGTTCCTTCCTCACAAAGTTAACTTGTATGTAGTTAAAAGAGATCAGAACAAAATCAGACTCAATTTTTTTATATGTTCTATCTAACTTTCCATGTTATGAAAGGCATTTTCAATGTGTTAAAAAAGGTAGGTATGAGTAGACCTAAATCTAGTGAAACACTTTCCTGAATGTTTTATGTGTACTTATATATGTTGTATGTACTAATTTAATTGACATATCTTAATGTCCTTATAATAATCACTTATGTTCTGACTGCAGAAAACCTGTGAGCTCACCCACCCTGAGTAGCATGTGTGCTTAGGGTGTACAATTGCAATATCCGGACACTTAATTAAACGATTAAAATAGGGAAAGCAAAGACTGTCAGTATTTTCTACGATTTTGTGCTTCAATCTTTTTCACTTTAAGGTTCATCACCTAGGAATTCTTGTTGTTTTTAGAGGAAAAAGGTTGTATTTTATTTCTTTCATTTTTCCCTCCAAAAATAGGGTAAAAAGTAAAAATATCTTTTAAGTGGTCCCAATTAAACTTTGATGTACTTGCTTTCTGAAAACGAATAGTAGCTAAATAAATATCTAAAAAGGGCCCTGTTATCACTTGAGTTAAAAGTATTATATGAGGGTCATGGGATTTTTTTTTTTTTGTTTTAGCTGGAGAAACCAAGCTGTGTTATCAGTTATATTTTAGTAATTAATTTTCAAATGTATGTTAATGCAAAACCTCCTGAAGCTGTAAGAGGGCAGCAGCAGTTAAAGCTCTATGAAAATGTTCAATGCACAGTTGATTTTCACTGGAAGATACTAGTTTATTAATGCAATTGAGCAGCAATATAAAACCCTATGACCAAGAGAGGGGTGACTTATTTGTATAGTAGCTAAATCATTTCAATATAGAGAGAAAAAAGTAGAAATCTAGCCAGGATTTTTCAAAACAAAACATTACGTAACTTCTAAACCTGGATTTAGTCAGCACCTGTAAAAATCTAACAGTGTTTAGAACTTTTAATGTGGATTTAAAGGACATGATCAAAAGCATACTGAAGAGGAAAAGAGAAGATCCTCTTAATGTCAAAAGCGTAAAAGTTTTCAGAATTATGCCGAATGTTTTTGTGCTGAGATCTTTGCCAGTCAGTCTCATTGGTATTATCTCATTGCTTTCCTGAGTCCTTCACCTATCTATTCACACTTGTCTCACGTTTAGTAACACTCTAGGGTAAAAATCAAATTTAATTTCTGTATCTGTACAATATCTTTCATGGCACAATATCTAGCCAAGACTGAGATGTCTAGTGATCCTCCCAGGATGTCATAGATAAAATCAGCAATCAGCTACTCTGGCTTATGGTAGAATGCCACACCAGCAATTTAGCTACATATACTGATCCTTTTTACATGTGTCAGACAGAACGAATAAGCTTCATATCAGAACTTCTGAATGTCTGGACTTTTAAATGTCAGCCTTAATCACTAGCAATATATGAAGAATCATTTGCCCTGGGCTGATGCCTTTTCCATGTTTCACTACCCTGCTGAAAGGATAGAAGTGTCATGTTTTGTATTATTGCACCATAATCTGCAATAAAAAATAGTCTGAGATAGTTATCCAGTGGAAAAATTTAAAAGGGGATTTATGACTGATGTAATTCATTAATTTTGATTGTAAACATTGTCTGGAACGTTATTCAGACATTGGCAGGTTTTGTTGTTTAAGCACCTCTGACTTGTATAAAAAAAAAATTAAGCTCACTAATAGTTTTGGTTAAATTCTACTGATGCAATAATTTATATTTACTTTTAATTTTACTTGCCAATACTTTACAGTAAACCACCACCATATATTTTACAAGGCAATATCCATTTTTCAGGAGGTGAAACCTAAGGGAAAACTATGCTCAGCTCTGAATGGGAAGAGGTCTGTGAACCAGCCCCAGCTGCCAAACTCCCCTAAACTTTTCAGAATCATTATTTAGACTTCTGGTACCATTAAATTCGTATGTATCTCTTAGCTGAAACAAAATTCACACTTTCAGGGAAACCAATGAGGAAAACTTTTGCTTTTGCTAAAATCCTTTTTTAACGCCAACAAATTTTATTTGAATTGATCAGTTGTGTTTATTTTGAGTAGGAGATAGGAAGCTGTGTCACTGAAACCTTCACTCAGATTATCCAAGAACTGGAAATAATTTATTTCCTTCTTTTTGTGCAGTTTATGCCTGCTGTATTTTTTTATAACATAAGGCTGCCACCTAGTGACCGTAACTGTCTACTTTTAATGTTAGGCCTAACCTTGCTAATTGGATCCCATATGTATATAAAATATATTATTCTTAATGTTTGGTCAGTTAAGAGAGAAATGTACCTATGTTTAACCATAATGTAGAATTACTGCCTAAATTTCACTGAAAATAAAATATATCCAGTATCACAGTTCTAAATGGGTCAGATAGGGCATATTTTTGAATATATGTGTCCCCATAGTCATCCCTATATGCATATATAGTTGTCCCCAACTACAGACAGATATTCAAACGTTATGGGCACTCAGTATATTATGTATAATATTTTGCAATTCTTACTTAATTTGTAAATGCCACCTAAACCCTTTTGAAAATCGAACACGATTTCTGCTCCCATAAATTTTTCAGCAAATATTCACTGCCATTTGTGCAGGATGGAAGAGATCTAGGGTCCTGTTCCTGCTCTGATGAATATTTTAAGGATCTAAAATCAAGTAATTGCTCTAGCACAGAAAAAGAGGATCTTTTCCTCTGTCTGCTCAGCTAGCAAGTTATGCCCATGCAGTAGTTATTCCAGGTAAAATGGAACAACTCTACCAGGCTGCCTGGAAAGACCTCTCAACCTAATAATTTTTTTGCTTGTTTATGCAACTCACTTTAAGGTGGTGGGTACTGCTTGTTACCTCTCCAGCTGAGCAGCTAACTGAATTCAGCCCTCCAGTATATCAAGCATGTGCTTCACTAACAAATGTTTTTTCAGTTATATTTTGTGCATACTAAATGTAATAACTATGTTCAGAAATTGTTGACCTCCTTGAGGCGCAGTCTGTGAACCTCAGGATGGTTCAGCCTTGAGCTGTATCCATACAGTATTCCCCAAATCAGTGGTTCAGGCAGCTATCACTATTCTTCCTTCGCACTGACTCTGAAACGTGTCGCTGCATTTTAATCTCATTTTCTGACCCCTGTTTGTCCCACCACACACTCCTCCTTCTCTCCCAAAAGTTGCTATGGTCTTCTTGCTAGCCATTCTACATCTCTGAAATACTACTGAGGCCCCTCCAGTACTGGGACCAAGCAATTAACCGCTCCTTATTAGGAGTGGGGCATTTCAGGAGCTGCTCAGAACCAAAGCCAGAAGCAAAGTTAGAGATCTTTCCACTGGTAAACGTTTAGGCGCGGACAAACGGTATCTCTAGGGCTAGTAACCTAGGCAATGTAAGTGCCTGATGTTGCAGTAAGATGGTATTTTAGTGCCCTCTTTTTGTGTGTGTGAGTCTATCCCTACGTCATTGTGTCAGTCCGGAAAATGAGGGTGAGCTCATTCATGAAGTTTCATAATCTTGTCCTCATGTTGTTCCAACTGCAAATGCATTATAGTATTGATTGGAACGATGTCTACACACTCTTTAAAGTACACATAATTTACTGACTCACCTTCTCACCTGAGCGTGAGCAAAGACTAATGAGCCATGTCTTTTCCCATCATAGGTAATGAAATAAATAAATAGAGCACTATCTTTTTTTTTTTCTTTTTCTTTCTTTTTTTTTTTTTAATGTATGGTCTACAGGTGGTGAACTTTTTACTGGACTCTACAGTGACTACTGGGGAAGAGATGCTGCTCTGTTTCATACTATGAATCGTATGTCACATATCCGAACTGAACCTGATAATGATCGTCTGTTGAAAGGTACAGGAAGTAGAAGAAGAAAGAACGTGGAAGCAGAGATGCCTTATATGACTACAGAATTTCTGTTAACCAGAAATTAAAATTATATTATCCACGTACACATTATCTAATTGAGGATGAATTTGATTAAGCCATCTTTTTAATTAAATTCTTTTGATTTCAGCAAAACTCCCTGCCAGAATTAACAAATTGAAATCTTTACTCTGATTACGTATTAGATTTAGCAAGTATAACTTTGAAATCCTTCATTTTTCACTTTTAAAAATACTTTTGGTTTACACTCTGAATATTGTGTGTTATTTCATGACATGTCAGATATAATGAAAGTAATATTTTTAAATTCTCTATTATATTAATAGGAACTTCCACTTAGAATACAGTATTCATTTTTTTCTAGATGAGATCATTTTGTCTTTAATGTTGTAATAGAGCAACCGAACCTTTTGCCAAGTTGTGTGATACAGAGATGTCATGCAATAACATAAAATAATAAAAATCTGAAGCTTACACAGTTAAATGAAATAAAAAGTTTAAGCATGCTATTTTAAATAAAAACATGAAAATATTCAAGAATAAAATATTGAGAAAATAGATGTGATGGGAAATTTAGAAGATGCTTCTTACTGTTCAATTTGGAATGAATTTGAATTTCATAATGCAGAAATTTCCTGTGAAATGCAGAGTCAGAATCTTTATTTGTCTTGCTCCAATAGTACTGACATATTTCATCTTAATAATGACAGAATTGCAGCAAATGTTTGGCAAGGAGAGTCAGCAATCACCTTTTTATAGTGATTTATATGGATAGCATCATCTTTTCAGTGAATCTAGCTAGAAAGGATATGCACAATTTTTCTCGTGGCCAGTTGTCTCTTGAATCTAAAGAAAAGAGGGAAAACAGTTCTGCTGCATGCTTTTTCCTGAATGAATCTGACCTCAGACTTCAATTAAATTAATTTTATAAATGTGTGTTCAAAATGTTCTTATATCTACTTAAGTCCGATACTTAGACCTTTGTTGAACTGCGTGTTTTAACTGGCCATATATAGATAAAAACAAACAGGTAAATGTTCTTTTCTTCACAGCCTTCTCTGGAAGTTTTCATTATTTTAAATTTAGGATTCTTGAAATTATGGCCTCAGATTTGTTTTTAGTTTCTTCTGTACTTGACATTTTAAATTTGCAACGAAAGAATACTTTTAAATGCACCATGAAAATCACTTCAGAAAATGAGAAAGCAAAAGTTCTCTAGCAATGTCTTAAAATAAGGCTGTTTCCATACAGAACAGAAATTTAAAAAATACTTCAGTTATCCACTGCCTCTTAAGAACTCGAACCAATGGAACGAATGCCGTTCTTATTTAAAGAACTAGTAAAAGCTTTGCTACAATTCTGTGAGATGAAATCATTCACTGCTTTGCTTGGTTTGAGGTCAGAAGGCATACAGCAGAGACCAAAGTTCAAACCTTGCAGTTTCAATTTTTCAGTGAAAAGTCAAAACTGGAAAATTTCAGGTTTTTATTTCATGACAAAGATGCACAAAGCATCTTCTATCTGTACGTCCATTCACCATCTATTGGTTGAACTATCAGACCTTTTTATCTAAAGGCTGTTTGTCTAAAGGTGAGGTTGGCATTCCTATGTCTGATTTGTATGGGAACAGAGCTTGTTATGTAAACACACTACCGAGTTTTACTCTAAGCCAAATTAAAATATATAAACTCCAGAGAACAGGACTGGAAAGAGATCTTTTTCATGTACATATACAATGGAATATTGATTTGTGAACTGGAGCTACAAGAATAGTTTGATACTAATATTTTCCATATGTTCTCTAGATATCCACCCACATGGGATAATTTTTTTTTTCTATTTCCATCACCCTATTCCCCAATGGAAGCTCTCTGACTGATAGATCTTTGATTCTTTTATTTTTATTTTTGCTACTAGCTGAAGATTGAAAAAAAGAATGTTTTAATTAACTTGATCCTCAATTCATTTTTGTTTTCTTTTAAAGAACCAAAGTTTGTTGGCTCATACCTGATTCCTGACAATGAAGACCATGATGATAACAAAGTATATTTCTTCTTTACTGAAAAAGCATTAGAGGCAGAGACAAGCACTCATGCCATTTATACCAGAGTAGGACGCGTGTGTGCGGTAAGATTCTTTTCCTTATTCCCTACTTGAATGAAAAAAAAGCATGTTCCTTTTTTTGGTCCTTCTCCCACAGGCAAATGTGGCATCAGTTAATGTATGTGAAAGCAAGATATAAGTGTGAATGAAAACCCTATATCTAAAAATCCTCAAGCATTAGAAGACTCAAAATCCAACCCTAAATCTAGGCTTGAAGCTGAATTCTGGGAGCGCAAAGTTCAGAAATCTTGTTATTTAACTCCAGCTCTCTTTGTGCTTATATGTGGTAACAGTAATAGTAATTGCCCGCAGGACTTGTTTACCAACCAGATTCTGTATTCCTATCATGGCTCCATCATCCTCAGTATTGCTTGCAAGTCCAATGCGTTTTGCAGCTTTCACAATTGATACAACTTGAGGGCCCCACACATTTCCACGTGACAGGACAAGCCCATCCACCAGCTCCCTCTGATGTTCCTTCTTGTCTTCCTGTTCTGTCTGCAAGGACCTGACATGACTCATCTCCGTTTGTGCAGGGTCAGCACCTGTCCTGCCAGTTTCATGGCTTTTGCAGCCAATTGTAAATTTTGAAAACTTATTTTTAATGCGTGAACAATAAGAGGGACCAATGTCAACTGTCTACAGTGTTTTACAAATAGCAGCTTATTAATGTTTTCGTTTCATCTGTTACTCCACTTCCTCTCATCAACCATTAAGGAAAATTGTTCCCTTTTTGCAGATAAGGATAGTAGAAAAAAAGGTTGAATTGTCCAGCAAATTATTATTACAGCCAAGCATAAGTTTACCAGAAGGAGCAGAAAAGGCATGAGGAGAGGTCTCACTCCCCTCACTGTCCTGTATGATCATTGGTTGCCCACTCTGACCACGTACTTGGTGGACTGATGTCTTTTTGACTCCCTCCTCCCGCTCACACCACAGAGAACTCAAGCAGTTGCTAGAGGAACAGGTGTTAACATGTGCGCTCCTCAGGTTAAGCCACCCACAACTGGTCATCTCCTAATGCTTAAAGAAGTTTGGGTCCATTCCTCTTCTATTAATTGACTAAAGGTAAGGCTGGTAAGAGGAGCTCTCTCATTCCCACTGGGATTACATCTGCTTCATTAAAGGCAGGAATAAGTTAATTTCCCAGGATCCAGTCTGTTTGTTCAGGAAAAATTGCATCCTTCCTTCTTAACTGTAGGAGACACATTCGTAAAACTGATGCACTTAGAGGAAGATACAGGTCAAAAATGTTCTGTCAGTTGGATGGTACGCTATATGTCACATATGCTGACCACCATATTGCTTATTAAAATTTCTTACAGAGTACCCACATACAACTCAAAATATCTGAAGTATACAGGGTAGCAAATTGCGACCTAAGATCTGAATGTTCACTAGTTAGGATTCTGAATTCAAGCCTGCATCAAGATCTGAAATATAATTCTTCTGCCTATGTTCTCTTAGATGTCAGAATATATTATTTTAATAGTTCCCTCTTGTCTGAATATATCCGCCTGAATTTCTTATCTCTAACTATGGGTTAAATCAAAATCCCACAGACCTTTCTCCTCCACACGTCCAGAACTCTGAATGCTTTATCATCTGGACATGAACTTTGCAGCCTTCCCTCTGTACGCTATAAATCAAATTTGACTTAACTAATCCAAAAAATAGAGCTAGCTGTTTATTAAAGGCTATTAAGAACTGGCTTTTCCAGCTTTTACTTCTTCCTCTGAGCTATACCAGGTTTTGTAATTCAGGAGCAACTACCCTGTCTATTCCTATTTTTTCTGAGGAAAGAAGATCTCTATTTGTTTTTTTAAGATCTCAAGGCAAAACGGAGTAAATCAATTAATTTCAGTAGTTTAAAGTTGTGAGAATACTTTTTAAAACCTAAAAGAGTCTTCAATGTTCAATTACACCTGAACAGTTCAGGTCTACCTGAATATAAGTCTTTGTATGCTTTTGAGGATGCTATCTGAAGGTTACGGAGTCCTATCATTAAGTGGCACTAATCCCCCCTCCCCTTCTTGACAGTCCAAACAGCAGAAAAAGATCAGTCAACCACAGCAAAGGACAAATAATTTAAAGCTGCTGAGACATTGTTACAATATCATATAGACGCTTGCATTAAACTTGTCCCAACTGTACCAGCTCTGGAGAGAAATTCAGGGCATCAGTAAAGCACTGAGCTCCTAAAGCAAAGCTAAACTTTGCTAATGTACTTGGTACATCCAGTTAACAAAAATGAGAACTATAAAGTGTTACAACAGTTCATACTAGCCATAGATACGATATGGAATTTAAAAATTCTTACAGAACCACAGCTGCTTCTGACAACTGGACTTGATCATTCCAATCTTACTGAAAACTAACTCCAGAGAAATAGTATCAGAAATGGACATGTGGTTTGAAAATGTATGCTTTTGACATTAAAAGACACAATGAGTGGGTAATTCGGCAGAGATGTTTGTGCTTCTAGACTTATTCAACAAAATTACCATCAGCATTTGTTTCTTTCTACACAGAATGATATGGGAGGACAACGAATGCTAGTGAATAAATGGAGTACTTTCCTCAAAACCAGGCTAGTCTGCTCTGTGCCAGGGAGAAATGGAATTGATACTCATTTTGATGAATTAGGTAAATATGCTAAACTGCAATAAATTTAAAATCATCATATAAAATATGAACTTTCATTATAATACATTTTACCTTCTAACACTGCAGTTGTATTCATCAACAGGAAGTAGTTGTCACTGTTTTGATTCCTAGGCATATGAAGTTTTATACACATTGAGTTGGCCGTTATCAATTATGCCTTCACTTATTATGTTGTTTTTAAAGACTACTTGTAATACCTACATGAAATTGAGTAGCATATATGAGTAAAATAAGATTACACTTTTAACAAACAATAAAATGTCTCTTTTGGGACTGAGAAAAGTAGTTTGCTATCAATAACATTGCATTTACATTTTACAGAGGATGTGTTTTTGCTACAAACTCGGGATAACAAAAACCCAGTGATATTCGGGCTCTTCAACACTACAAGGTAAACAACTAGAAGAAATAATAACAGCATTAGAGGAATGTTTGAACAGTCTATTGAGGAGAGAGAAGCTGCATGATAAATACTCAATAGTAAATATATAGCAAATAATTTAATCCCTGTTCTATTCACAGTATATTTCCTCTGTCATGTAAAAAATGCACTATGACATTCAGAAGCCTGAAATCTCACACAGTGATCCAGTCTACCTGTTCCTCAGAAAGACATAAATTAATCAAATGTTCCTCTGCTCGAAAACTTTCTTGTGCCCAAGTTTATGCATTTCTTCATGTTTATGAGAGCAGCCTCTCAGAGCCACCTGTGTTCCTTTCAGAGGGCCTCTGTGGTTCAAGCTTAAGTAGGCAGCAGCTTCGATTCCTTCTGCCTTCCTGGTGAAGCCTAAAATGTTAGTTGTGCTGTTGCTGGCGGTCTCCTTTTCCACAACAACCTAGTTCAAATCTTAGCGTGCAGTACTGCTTCTTGGTGATCTAAAGGTTAATTTAGGATGTAACTGGTAGAGGGCAGTGGCTGTGCTATTGCCACCATTTCGCTCTCCTGATTCACATTTTTAGAAAAAAGTAAAGAGGATCTGGTTTACTAGGGATGTAGGCACTAGCATTTGTTCTCTACGGTTCTCTATGCAAACCCGGTTCTCTGTGCAAACAATATGTAGAATTAATTAGAATACGCCCAATTAAAGTGATTTGGATCACTTCTGGAGTCCACAGAGGTAATTGCTTTGCAGAGAGCATTAATGCCTACTATAAAAAAAATTAATTGCTTCTTCAGAACTATGCCCCTAAAATTTAAAAGTAGCAAAGATATTTTCCTATAGGTTCATCTATTTACAATGATCTTCACAGTCTTATTAACAACCCTGACCAATATTCCCATCCAATGTGTGTGGAAAGACTCTTGTTTATTTGAGTCAATATTGCATTATTCCCACCTTTCCAAGTGACCTGTTTAGGTCACTAATCAAAAACATACAGACCTGAGTTCTGTTGCCTGTCTTTCTTTTGTGTCTGTAAACAAGTAATTTAGATTCTCTGTGTCTGCTTACCAACTTCCAATTTTGGGATAACAGCACCAAGCTTCCTCAGAGGAATGTTATAAATATGTTAAAGATTGTGTAAAGAACATCAGACACAGTGGTTATTAGAAAAACATACAGAAAACACGAAGAAATGTTTCTCCCTAAAAGCTGTTGAAGTGTGATGCAGTCTTAACTTCATAATAACACCAGTATTATATGCAATGAATGTGTGACATACTGTTTTAATAATGTTTTTGAATTTTACTTTATAGCAATATATTTAGAGGATATGCTATATGTGTCTACCATATGGCAAGTGTCCGAGCAGCTTTCAATGGACCATACGCTCATAAAGAAGGACCTGAATACCACTGGGCTCTATATGAAGGAAAAGTACCTTATCCTAGACCTGGTTCAGTAAGTGCAATCTATTTTCCACTGTTTTGTTAATGCAAGTGAACTCGGGAGGAAAAAGTAGACTGATATTAATGTACAAATCTTATTGATTTCACTATTTAGGACATATTTATTTGAAAATAAGCATATTCTAGTATTTCTGGAAATGTATGGAATGGCAATAAGTTTCATCAAGCATTGCAACAATAGATTTTCAAAAAGGAAATCATAGATGTTAAGTATAATGGGTTTTTCAAAATCCTATTGGTGCTTAGATTCAGCAACTTTGTGTTAAGATCCTATGGTGCCAAAGATAGGATCCCAGGCAATAAGTGGGGAGAGGCGTCTCTAGAAGATGGGTTAGATGCTGCATTCAGATATAGTAACTGGGCTCCTGTTCCTTCCTGGGAAGGAACATGACCTTCACACTCTATAGAGCCTGGAATAACTGTTCTTTTAATTTTGGGTGCCTTCATATTTATTGCATCGGAGCCTTTATGATTTTAACTAATTGCCATACAAATACATGAAAAATCAAATTGATTTAAGTGAACCAAAGTCACCTTTGGGTGAACCATGAATTATATTTTCCCACAGATTTTTCTGAAAAATTAATTATCCCTATTTATTTGGTTTAAGAAACGAAAATCAAGATGTACTAAAAACTATGTGTGTGTGTGTGTGTGTGTGTGTGTGTGTGTGTGTGTGTGTGTGTGTGTAAATAACTTTATTAGAGGAGAAAAAAAGAAGTTGACACAAAGCAATTCTTTCTATTGCCTGCCAAAACCAGAGCAGTTAATGAGAGAGAAAGTGTTAAAGGCAAAAAAAGATGCCTGAGCTTATTAACATTGCTATTCTGTGTCCTTTGCAAAGAATATACAGATATTGAAACTATTTGGAAAGAACAGAGGTGTGCAAACTCATGCTTTCCATAATTTTTACATGAATTTCTTTACAAATGTTTTTTTTTGCCCAGGTGGTAGTAAGCCCAGGTATCCTAAAAAAAAAAAAAAAAGAAATGACATTTTGAACATACAATTCAGCTGACATCTACTGTAGCATACTCTGCAATTATACAGGAGCTGTCATCAAGAGGGTTGTTCCTGCCTGGCATTTATATTTTTTAATGGGTAGATAGAATTTCTGGAGGAAATCACAGACATTACTTAGAGAAGTACTGAATTTCTGCAAGGAATTCCTACTATCTATGTTGATTTTTCACAGGTATCACACACAATCCTCATCTCAAGCTCTGTTACTATTTCACCCTCTTTTTAGGTGTTTCTGGAGTTTCTATCACTGTAGTATCTCAGCCAGGGATTCTCACTTACCAGGTCGGGGTGTGAGGAGAGCAATCTCACACGCCACTGCCTATCAGTGGTACTTGAGGGTGCACTTCGCATTGCAGGGACCTGTCTCACAGGTCAGGCACAGCCAAGGCCTCCCTCACCTTTTATTTCCTGCTGTAAGTCAGGAGGAATCCTGCCAAAAGGCATAGGCATTGCAGTAGACAATGCCAGTATAACCCAGAGAAAGATCAAATCAAGGATTTCTTCTTCTCCCCACACCTTTTCAGAATGGAACTACTTAGCTATTCACAGCAATCGTTATCTGTTGCATAGCTGTTTTATTTATACCCTCTGAAGGTCTACCCCTTACCATGTCTGTATTGTGCAGATTTTTGACTCTGTGAGATGGAAAGACGTTTCTAACAGCTGTTTGGCTTAAACCCACACACAGCTTTCACACTTCACCTCTTTATCTTCTAGCAGGCTAGGAGTTGGTTCTCTTGAGCTTAACAGTGGAATAAACAGTTACTGGAGCTTTATTTCTGATGTTGTTTTTCCTTTGCTAACTGAATCAATATTCTCTTTTATACCAAAAGCAATCATATGCATAAGTAAACATTGCATGCAATTCATTTATCACTGAATCACAGGAATGAGAGGTGAAAGGCCTATTAGCTTATCTATTCCATGCCAATACAGCTTTTCTCCCTGTAGTGTGATTTCAAATGTACATCCTCTCTCAATTTAAATTACTTTTTTCTTCTGCTTCTCTTGGGGTTAGAGTCACAAGTCAAAATGCAGAGGAGGATACTCCAAAAAAGAGATTAGCTGAGATTTTAACACTATAAATATGATTTAACTGTCTTGACCAGTAAGCTACCACTACAATAATGCTGATATCAATAGTAAATATTTTTTCCTTTGTTTGATGTGGATCAAAGTAAATCATGGATATTGAGTCAGGATAGAAAAACAGATAAGTAAATTATCAATGTATGAGTAAAATAGGAGAATTCAAAGGAATTATTGGTTTCCTGTTAGACCACTGGTATAGAAAACTTATCAAATAAAAATGAGACAGCACTATGCATGGATTGCAGAACTACGGTATATTTCACAAAGATGATGATATGGTCCAGATTCTCTAAGTGGTATTCATTTTTTCTCTCAGGCAGTAGGTCTTACCTAGACAAGAGTTAAACATGAGCAGGAATTCAGGAATAATTACTATGTATTTCATCATGTATTTGATACCTACTAGCATTGAAAGATAAATGGTGTTCCTTAGGAAGAAGGACAGAATACCAAGCTAGAACTCCACCAAAGTTGACAAAAGGCTGCTTTAAGATTCACTTAGATTTGTGCTTTCCTCCCTTGACTTTGAATAGCCACATTTGGCTCATACTGTATTATAGCCTCCCTCATAGGCAAGGCATAGCAGCTGAAAAGGGTATAAAAGAAGAGAGTAATTAATTTTCCCAATAACATAGAACAAGTTAGCTGTGGAACCAGGTCTCTCCCCAGTGTTAATCAATTTAATCATTTTTGTCTCTGTATGTTGGAGAGCACATCAGAGGCTGAACTGTGTGGCTATGCCAGCCTAAGCAAACAGAAGTTTCATTCATATTTCGCTGCTCATTTAGGGCGCAGTTTAGAGGTCTTTTAGATGCTTTTCCAGTAGCATGAAGAGACAGTTTGTTTGGGGCTCTGGTCCACAGTGTTGGCTTTCACGCTCCAAAGAACAGGTCAGCATAGCGGCAAACTGAATCCCACTACCTTTCCCATTGTCAGTTAATTAGAAGAGTGACAGTGACAAAGAACGGAAAATAAGCTACTATTAGGCATCTCTTGAGAGTCAACATTCTTTGTTCTTAGCTACTGAATGGGGAAAGATGGAGTCTGTAAGGAATGAGAAAAGAGCTTAAAGCTAAATAAATTGAAAACCTCTGTTACAGTCACACTGGTTCTGACAGACTCTGCAGCCTGCCACTCTCTAAAGTCTGCTTGAAGTATTGCTTCCGTCGTAATCTAGGTTCCTACTCTGCAGATTCATTTAGTGTATTTAGACAGTGATGCTTCTGAGAATGACATGAGTTACCTCAAAAATGGTGCTGATAGACTTAAGAGGCAGCTGCATCTACTGTTTCCTTTCTAGACAACTTGATTTATTTAATTAAAAATGAAAAGCCTGTGAACGATCATTTTTATTAAATCTCTCCAGGGCTAGAACTTTGCAAGGGAACTTGGCAATGCCTGTTCACTCAATATGCTGTGTGGTGCATGGAAAGCAGAGGTTTAGCCTGTCTTAATACTCAAACTCTGCCTCTTTATTGCAAACAGCCGGTGAAATTCCATCGCTAGGTTGATTAGACAATTACTTCAAAGTCAACACTGAACAAATACTTTCCTGTAGCTAAGCCCAAAAAGTGGAAACAAACATTGCCCCACTTGACAAGTGCAGGAGTTTGTTACTGTCAATTACACTTGACCACAAGTTTAAAATTACCGTTTCCAGTAAACATAAAGAGTATTTTATTTCTTTTTATTGATTGAAAATCCCATTTAAATAGGGAGAGCCTGCTACTGTGGCTTTGTTTGAAATGCTTCTTAAAACCACTCCGTCTTATGAATATTTGGAGAATGTAAATGGTTACACAGATATTTCCAGCTTGATCATAAATGGTTTCAATTAGACATCATGAGCAAATTGGAAACGTGGAATCAATGTTCAGTTAGGGAACACTATATCATGTCCTTTACAAAGCACCCTAAATTAACTTCCATGTCTAACACATTAAATTATCCCTAATTGCACATTTGACCAAAGGAGTAAACCTCTTTCAATCAATCAATTATTGACATAAAGTGTACTTACTTTGCAAATGGTAGGTTGATCAATGCAAACATCGGGATTTCAAGCTAAACTGTGATATATAATGCTGCCATCATGAGGTAGGAATTAGAATTAAATGTAATACTGTTAGAAGTCTTAAGATCAAGAATTACTCTTGCTATTGGCATCATTTTTAAGTGTGCTTAACTTCTTACGGTAATACATTTCACAGTCAAAACTAACTAAACTAGAGATTGATTCCAAGCATTACTATTCTGCTGACTTTACATGGCTGTCTCTACTGGGATAGGAAACCCCTTTTTCCTACCTGATTTATGGTAGACAAATGTCAATGGCCACATTCAATACGAATTTGGGGAATAAATAATCACTACTTTTTTTGTGAAAACTTAAATATATCAATATTTCAAAATTTCACCCCTAAAATGGCTTTACAAATAAAACTTTATTTTAAACAAAAGTATCTTTTTGCAAATGTGACCAGCAATGTTGTACAGACCTCATTGTCTCCCCAAGATATCAATAGACCTTGCATGTATAATTAGGAGTTCCTCCATAAAATGTTGTGTGCATTTTATTGCATTCCTTTATGACCACTTACATATCATGAGAGTGATAACAGTTCTCTGTGTGTAGACTCTGTGTGTTTGCATTCAAAGAGAGATATAACCAAAAAAGCGATCAAATGTAAGCTCTTAGTAAGTCAGACAGCAAGCAGCTGGCTCTTCCTAGCCATGAGAACACTAGGGCTTTGCTCAGCATTCCCTTTCTCTGCTTCTCATCATTAATAATTCATACATGCATAAAGCACGGGGACAAAGCACTATCCCAGTTCCTACTATGTTTTTTTGTGACTGTGTTTATGCTGGGCTTTGTGTGGAGCTGTCTTCACCCTGGATAGCAAGACTTGTTTCTGACAGTTTATTTGCCAAACCAGAGGGATAATCTGTGCTTACGTTTTTGCAGTGTGCCAGCAAAGTGAATGGTGGTCTGTACACTACCACCAAAGACTATCCTGACGAAGCTGTCCATTTTGCAAGGAGTCATCCACTGATGTATCAGCCCATCAAGCCTGTTCATAAGAGACCAATACTAGTTAAAACGGATGGAAAGTACCATCTTAAGCAAATAGCAGTGGACAGAGTGGAAGCTGAAGATGGGCAATATGATGTGTTGTTCATTGGTACAGGTAAACTAAACAAAGTTAAGAGGATAATTGATGCAATAGCTTTTTGATCTTCAGAATAAATGAAATTAAGTTGTGTACAGTCCAGAAATGATAAAGACAGCATTCCTTTTAAACAATCACTCTTCACATGACTATGGTAGTCGTCGTTGATAGACCACTAACTGCAACACTAATGACTAAGAGATTAGTCATTTCAGACATACCTTTCACTGTGATGATAGCATGCAAAAAAGGTTAAGGTATATATCTAAAGCTATACAGAGAAGTAATGGTAGAAAACTATTAGAAAAAAAAAAAAACACGGGGAAGACAGACAGACACGGGGAATTCCCCCCCCCCCCTCCAAATAAGAAGCTTAAATTCAATTCCTGAACAAGTGACCTTATTTTTAAAACTTCAGAACAGAAGCAGATACTGAGCATAGTTCAGTTTTAAGCTGAGACCTAGACTGTAGGAGAAATAGAGGTAATATGATTTTCAAACATAACAGTGCATGCTACTGGCTTTAGTCTGAAGTTCACCTTCCCCAACTCTGGAGACCACAAGTCTAGCTGATACCGTTAAAAAGAAACTGCCAGCTTTCAGACCTGCATTATGACACAGCTCAAAGAAAGACGGAGGAAATTCCCAAGTTTATGGTTCAAAAAAAAAACTGTTAGAAGTTTTCTGCCAAGTTTTCTTGTCTTTCTTTTGCACTGTTTTCATAAAACTTGTTTAAAGAGTATTTTTTAAACACTTACCAAACAAATATGAATAAGGTCAATATATGACAGAGCTGCCCTTCCTTACCCTAAGCAGTCAGAGAAAAGTACGCATACTAAAGGTATGTGGAAAAAATAAGAAAACATAAGAAAATAGGAGGAAAGCCTGGAACATCTTGGTCACATCTAATCTGCCTGGAAAGTATCCGAGGATTCATACATTCACTTTTTATCAATTTAACAACAGGAAAGGTCAGAAATCGTTTGGACCATTTTGTCAAGGAACACTTTTACAGTGAATTATTTTTTACTAACTAAATTCCTCTGATAAGCGCATTTCAGTGTTGAGAACACTCAAAAGAAGCATGTTCGCAGAATAGCAAATGCTTATTTATATCAGTACTGTTTTATAAGCTTTTTAAATGTTGGAATCAATATGTAGTCCAAAAGATTATGCCATCACTTGTGTCACTTATGTCTCTACATAATCCCTACAGCAGATTTTATAATGATGACCAGATTTTTTATATTTTACACTTGCATTTATGACTGAGATGTTATATCAAATACTTTTATACAAGTCCTCTGTTGAGCAAAGTTGAAACCAATAGGATGGCTCATTACAGTTAAGTATGTGCTTTAGAGCTTTTTTGGACTGGCGCCTAACAGCTGCTTAGACTTCTTGAAATGTCTAATCTCAGCGGATAAGAAACTCCAACACAGGAATTTTGACTTTAGAAAATCTAAGACAAATCCTGCAATCTCTACTCTAGCAAAACTCCCATCAAAGAACTCAGGGGTTCCCTTGGCATTAGAATATTAGAAAGGGTTAATCTTCTTTCATCCGAGTCCAACACCTGCAGTGTAACATTAGCGTACAGGGTCTAACACCATAGAAGTTTCTTTTAGGGTAGCTACGCAGGTTAGAAAGGTTTATCAAAGGAGAAGTCTGAATGTCAGGCCTAACAGTCCACATGTCTGTCAGCAGGATTTGAAGAGGGACTTATTTATGAAAATCTGAGCCCAGACTGCAATTTCTTTTAGCTGTCCTGTCACAAAATGGATGCCTTTGATTACATTTTCTTTTTGAGAAGTGGTGTGTGACCCCACTTTAATGGTTCTTCTTTATGTTTGCCCCTTTGATCTTTTGCTGAACTGTTTTTTCCTAGTGCTTGTCTGCTGAATATTTCCCCCATAAATCAAAGGTGACTGAAAATAATAGAAGAAAGGAAGTGATATTGGCCATTGTTGATGACAGATTTTCAGATTAAGGAAAGTAAGACTATTCTAATACTAGTCAGCAAGACAAAGCTGAAGTGGTGGAAGAACAGATGCTGTTCTTGCGTTTTAATTTCCTGTAACAGAGTTGTACTGACAGAGGGAGAGATAGATCTAAACTCCAGTGTCTCTTAAGCTTTTTGAAAGTGCATCTCTTCTTTAGTTCATCTTTCTTTATTTAACATCCTCAACTTAATAGCGTCTCAGTGCTTCCATAGTGGGGGAGTGAGAACCCCATGTAACGAGCCCCTGAAGGTGTTCGTACTCTTGCCTGAAGGAACGGAGCCGCTGCCAGCAATTAAGGATATTCAGCAGTTTCCTAACTAACATTAGATCAGATCTCAGATCCTATAATTAAAGCCATTTTACACTTCCCTGCCTTGATGGAACTGAGCTCCTGCCTACTCTAATTTCTTCTTCTAAAATACTGTCAGCCTCTGTGTTCTTTTTTGCAGCTCAGCAAGGGGTTATGACCCAGAGTCTGAAAAATACTAGTCAATTAATCACAGAGCTCAGGGACATCTCAGCCATAATCCCGACTCTCTTACTAGCCAGAGAGTCTAGAGCATGTCACAGTGTCGCTGTGTTTTACAAGTTGTCACACGCGTATTTTCTAAGAGTAAGAACTGTCATCAGTAAACATAAGAGCAATAGGCAACTAATTATATGTATTTTATAAGTTTATAAATTTGAAGAAGTTATTTTGATATTTATTGAAGGCCTTTTAAAAGTTTCCACTAGTTATAACCATTAGCATTTTTTAATCTATTCCCAGATAACGGAGTTGTGCTGAAAGTCATTACAATTTACAATCAAGAGACAGAATCAATGGAAGAGGTCATTCTTGAAGAGCTGCAAGTATTCAAGGTGCACTGTGCTCTATATGAAGTACACGTACAACTGTCTTGAAATTCCTTCAGAATTAAAATGCCTAAAATTCTGAGGATGGATAAGCATATAGTAGCTGTGTATGACAAATTATCTAATGATCTAGTCATTTTACGGCAGGATATCTTCATTTTATACTGAAGTTTTTTCTGAAATGGGGTTACAGCCCAAGTACTAAAGCACATTGCAGCAAGGATAGGGCTCTGTTTAAATACATAGGGGTTGTAGTGCAACTTCTTATTAGAAACTGATTGCATTTTATTTCCTTTTCCCTCATATCCAATTAAGTATTTTAAAGGGTATAACTGCAGGCACAAAAATCTGCCTAGAATCTTGTAAGCTTAATGAAGGTCCAGCAAGAGAAAGCCCAAAGCCCCCAAAGAGTGAGAGGGTTAATTTGTGTTTACTCTGGGAAAATCTGGATCCTCTGAGGCAGAACACCATTCTATTAAAGAATTATCCATACCAAAACATCAGTATTTGGTGTGTGGCTCACGTGATATAACGAAATCCTCATAGTGAGTATTCACTGCACCTCATGTTAGCCGTATGGAGTAGGAGGCTGAGCTACTTTACACGACAGGCAAGGCCTAATATCGAAACTTAGATATTTAAATTTGATATCTGAATTGAGGCAGTGTGACTACGGACTTGTCTGGGAGAAAATCACAGAAATTGCATTCTCTTGATAAACCTTGTTTTCAATAGGTCTGTTAAGGGCTATGTCTTGCCTTTGTCCCAGGAAACCTGAGCAGAGGATAAAGAGGAAAATGCTAAGAGAAGGAATTCCTACTATTTTTATCTTATCTTCAGTGAATGTTCTGTTATAAAGAACACTCCACTTATCACTCTCAAGTAGCACAAAAAGTATTTAGTGGTGGCAAGAGCTGACGTTATGTTTGACAGGGAAATTGTAGTGTTCCTGTGGATTTGATAATCTTGAATTACAAGTGTTGGTTGGTTGATTTGAAATAAACTTTTTTAAAGCAATAGTTCTCAAAAACACAATTTCCTCCCATCTTTCTGTAGCATCAGAACTTAGAGAAAATTAAAGCATTTAGCAGAGCTGTGCATAATAATTAATAATCAACACTATTTCACCCAATTTATTGTCATAGCAAAAAGGCATTTGTTTTCTAAGCAAGGACACGTTTCTTATTTCCTAGGAGTCTGTTCCCATCATTTCTATGGAAATCTCTTCAAAAAGGGTAAGTATTTGATGAGTTTGAAATATGAAGATTGTCTAACTCAAATGTAACAAAGTTATAAACTGTATAGAGGTAGACGTACAGCATCCGAATAAGATCCAGTCTGATAATGTGTAATATTGTTGTAAGGTAAGCTTATAGATAATATGCTCTATTTCTTTGTAAAACAGTTATGTTTTTTTCAGGTTTAATGTTAAAACTGCTTAAATCTCCTTAGTTCACACTACTATTCATTTCAAAGCAAGAAAAAAGCAATATCTGATTCATGAGTTACTGGCGTAGTACTTACAGCAAGGATTAACTTGGTGGATATGGCAACTCCAGGAAGAATTCCTCGCTGATAAATGCAGACAGATTAACTTCAGGTTGATGGGGATATCAGTGCAAAGAGAACCTTTCTGGCACTGCCACATGTTCAATGTTCACTCCTCATGAAGGGCAGGGCTGTTTGGATTAGATCCACTGTTTCTGAGTTTCTGCTAGGCTAATAGAAATACCTAATTTATTACTCTTGTAGATAGATTCTCCTCATTACCTTGTCCCAGACACACATCCACTGTAACACAGGATGGTTATATCTTAATATAAACACCTGCTGTAATATAGGTGCACATAACGTAGCTAAATGCAAGCAATGAAGAACGAAAATTGCATTAACAGGAGGTGCAGGCATGCCCAAAAAGATCAATTTAGTCTTGGTAGTTTGTTGACTCGTATTCTTTCCACAGTTAAAGTAGAAAGACAAACTTATCTTATGGTGATTCAGAGGATGATCACAATTTTATGTTTTCTGAATTATTTCCTGAATGAATCTATTTTTTCTACACTGTGGAACACTGCTGCTACTAACTATACTAATTCAAGAAGGATCTGGAAATTCTGGAGAGGACTGTAAAAGAGCTACCAAGACAATCCATTGGCTGAGGAATAAACCTTCTTGTGGGAAGTAAAGGCAGCTTAACTTTTTCAAGATATCAAAGAGGAAATTGAAAGAGAACTGAATAGCCAGATATAAAATTTCACCCGGCAAAATGGCTTGCTACTGTGTGTTTGGAGTGGCTCGTCAACACTGATGGTAAAGCAATATCAACACTAAAAAAAAGAGTTGAGCTTGTTGGTCAGAGGAATTTAATCTTGAAATAGGATGCATTTTCCTCGCATAATTTCCTGAGGATAATTAAATGTTGGAATACTTCTTAGGGGCAGGGTCAGCACCAAGTTATTGTGTCTTTAAAATGAGATCTCTGAGTGGAAGTATGATCTAGCAGAGTTTATGTGAAAAAAAGTTAGGTAGCTTCTCTGCCCTTGCGTTTGTGCTAGACTTTTGACCTTGGAGTTTGTCTGTCTGTGGAGACCTCTTTCCTAGCTTTGTCTCAATATCCTTATAATGCTCTTCACTGTCAGCATCTCATAAATCAGACTGATCATCTTTCATTTGCTTTGAAAAGGACAAGTACGTGAAATCATAAAATTGAAACAGTCTTAAAATTGGTACTGAAAAAAATTAAATGATTTGATAAAAAAAATGAAATGACCAGTAAATTTGTACAGAAATACTGCACAGTACCAGAAAAAAAAGTTTGCCTACAATCTGTGCACTTAAGGATAACACAAATCATAATATTATTGTGCATGCATATATGTGCCTATATTGTAAGCAACCGCATCAACTGTTTTACCTGATAACTCCCATTTTAAGACTGAGGTTGCTTACAATTTTGGAAAATTCCAACTTTGATTAAAACATTTCATGTCATGTTACTTTCTCATATTGATTAGGTGGTAGACAAATGGAAAGATGGGAATACAGGAAACTACAAGGAGGAAAAAATACAAACCATAAAACCCTCACTATTCAAATGTAGAGCTTAAAATTGTGAAACTCAGAAGCTAGGACATGCCCAAATAAACGTGTTCATTTTACCTTCGTTTTGCTCGTTTGTTCTCATGCACTAGAGTTTAGCCTGTACTTAACCGCCTTCTTACAGAATAACTCTGCCTCCTTCAGGGCACAAGGTAGCTGCACAAGGGGCAAGCAGCTATACATCTATCATTTTTTTAGAAAAAAATCAAGTGGTAACAGGAGTTTTAGTGGAAGCTCTAGGAGATTAACTGCATGTGTTATATTCTTTACAGCAACAGCTCTACATTGGATCTGAGTCGGTGATAGCACAAGTCAAGTTCCATCAGTGTGACATGTATGGCACAGCCTGTGCCGACTGCTGTCTTGCTCGAGATCCTTACTGTGCTTGGGATGGGATATCTTGTTCCCGATACTACCCTACAGGAATTCAGGCAAAGAGGTGAGAATTGCTTCTTCCTGTGAAATCATTTTTGCCTAATAGATACATAAAGAGCTCCTATTGCAACATATATTATTTCATATCTGCCTCACACACAAATAATTGACCACTGAAAAGATATGTTGGCTAATAATTTATTAGCCCAGCATTAGAGAACTGCAAGGGATCTGAATTAGCAGGATGACATACACTGAAGTACCGGGAATATTTTTATGAATGAAGCAAATTTGCTTCTTAGTCATTATCTATAGTACGTATTAAACAAATCTCAACTTCCTTATATGTCTTCTGGTGGGGAGAGGAAAGATCGATATTTCATTCTTCATAAAGTCAGAAATACATTTTGGTGGTATTACATAGAAAATATATCACAGTGATATATTATATAAAACAGACTTTCAAAAAAGAAGAGAAGAATCTGGGTTAACAGTAAAATATTTACCCTGGACAGAGTGAAACTAGCATATTCACAAAAACTAATGTTAGCCTAAGGAGGCTCATTTCTGTAGGCTTTCTCTAAAGTCAATTTGTAAAGACAAGGCGCTCTAGAGGCCGGTTCAAAGCATGAACCTAGCTTGGGTGCTTTAAATGTTCCCTTTGGGAGACTTCTCCTCTCTATCTCATCACTTGCTTTTCTGCTGCCCTTCAGTCTTCTGTCTAGTATTTTCCCATGTATTTGCCCTCTTCTCTTCTCTCTCAAACCCAAGCCAGGTTCTCTAATTCAGCTACATACATAGCTGATGAAACACAGAAAATATGTATAGTTTAACCCAGACCTTTTCCTATGACTTTAAGACAGCCTTGACGCTAGACAGTCATTTGTAGCCTTAGCCAGCAAAACTTTGGTTGTGCATAATTCAGGTCTTTTCTGTAGCTTTCTTTAATTTGCTCTTTCTGCAAACACATGCTTATATATTAAATGGAGTCACCTATAGTGACTGCAAGAATTAGATTTATCTGAGTAACTCTTCTTGTGTGGAGACACTTTTGAAAACCAGTGGAAATAGTTCATTCAAAAGCAAACCACATTATCCACGAATAGATCATTTTTTCTTAAGGAAGGAAAAATGGGAACTTTTTTTTTTTTTTTTTATCCTTACCTTTCCATGAACCTGGATGCTTGGTGAACACAAACAAATACACCACTGACTGCAGCCAGGCAAAACAAACATTTCTGTGCGTTTTCTAGAAGATAATGAACAGAGGAAGTATTGGGTGACACAACTTTTTGTATATGAGAACATTAAAAAGCCAAAACGAGGAAGACAGCCAATTACCCAGCATAACTGAGAACCTAGCTGAGTTATCACAATTGTGCCAGTTATAAATTAAGCCAAGTAGGAAATCCACACTACTTTTATGGGCATTTTTGTACTTCTTACATATCCTCATGCCTCTTGCAAGCAGACCAAGTGGAAGAAGTGGAATCTGTGGGCACATACAATGTGAAAAGCCAGGCTAAAATTGGGTCAGGGAGATTTGTTTCCTCTAGTATAAGTAGAAATTGGATTCTCAGAATTATAATGCACATGAATTACTCATCTAACCACGTAAATGCCTTTTTAGGGGGTAAAAAGGTTTCTACCAGCCTACTAGGACAGCAATCCCCATTTATGTTGTTCTCTAGGCTATTTATTGCCTAAGAAAAGATAAGAGAAACTCACTCGCTCCTTAACGCAGTTGCACATTTTTAGCATATTTCTCACTTAAGACAGATTCCAGAGTTGCAGCCCTTAAGTTTCCTGACATACGCATTTATCCAGGGTTGAGTGATACGAGCAGTACCCCAGGCACCTTCCTCTGTCTTACCTCAACAGCATTCAGCAGGTCAGTGGCTAAAAGAAGAAACGACTGCTGTTATCACCTTCCTTCTCTTAAGATAAGAGCTGCAGCAGTAGAGAAGGGATTTGCACTCTATTAATTGTTCTTGAAATCTGCAAAACTTGTTTTATATATAGGAGTCCAGGGGAACAACTACAGACCTAATAATGTTGGGAGGGATGTGTAGTTTTTGCTTTGTTCACTTTAGGAGGCTAACGTGTAGTTCAGAGCATTTTAAATTTAGGACCTGACGTTCCTTGTGCAGTAAAGGAGGAGAGGGAGGGAGCACCACTCAGGAACCATGTATGGAAGCGTACGTTACCTCCCGCTGGGTTCAAGGAGTGCCCTGCTAGAAAAGGCAGGTCTCAGTAGACAACATGGAGTTTTCTGATACCAAAGCACCTTGAGCAGGAGATAACCCCGGCATGGCTGCCCTGTGCTCCAGACACAATTAACTCTACATCCCAGAGCATATGAGTCTTGATTTGACTTGGCCTTGTCTCTGGGTCCAGCCTTCTGGGTAAGCTGTACCAGGCAGTAATGTAAGTACAAGAGCTATTGGAGAGCCCTTATTCCCCCCTGTTCCTCACAGCCCACCCTTCATCCGTACTCATGTAGCAGCAGTTCCTAACATTGCAGGACACTTGATTTGGCTTTAACTAGCTCTATTAGGTCAAACGTGGCCCTCATACAATACATTTAGGTGGGATTTGAACTGTAAAAGCAGCCCCGCTAGCGCAGTGAGAGTACTGTTAAGAGCTCTTTTTTGTGCTTTTAAGAGAAGTCCTACTAGTGAAAGATTGGACACAATGTAACCCCTCCTGCCTTTGATTCAGTGCTACCTTCTTTAGATCCTAATGCCTGCAAGGTATGACAAGTGTTTTGAGAAACATGAAATAGAAAAACTGCAGACTAAGGCACATGCAGGATTTAGACAGATGGACTGCAGCATAAATTCAAAAAAAGATTCTGCTTGACAGCAGGGTACTGATATATATATAATTTTGAAAGTTTATAATTTAAATCCTTGCAAATGCATAGCCTGGATAATTAATCACCTGTAGGATATAATTAAGGACCAACAAAAACACAGTCAGGAATCCCATATCCTGATGCTGGCAGGGCAACATGCTATATTGTCATGGTAGTTACAGGTGGACTCCTGCGCACTGCAAATAGTTAAGGTGCCAGAAGGGAATTACAGTGCACCAACTGCCATGAAGTATACTTGAGAAAGCAGAGAGTCTCGGGGTCTAATGCAATGCTTTAAATCACTATTGCATTGGTAATCTGAGTTAGTCAGGTTCGATTTTTTTATCTGAAGCAGCACTAAATTCTACAAATGACATTCTTTGCTGTGTCAACTCACAGTCCACAGTACAAAAAGGCTAAGGTATTTTAAAATGCTTTTCGAATTAGGTAGATCTGGTAAGCTGCTATTACTTAGCTAACTGGAACCTGACAGTCCCCCTGCTGCCTTCTCTCCCATGCCGGCCTCTTTCGACACCACCCACTCTGCTATAAAACACGCAACTGTGCGCTTCCTTCGCCGTAGTTAGTAACGGGATGTACGTAAGGAGTTCTGAACAGATTTTTTTTCCCTCAAGGCTCTTTCTCCGCACTCCCCCTGCCCCCACCCCAAGCCTTCCTGGCCCTCCCTGTCGCCTGCCGCTGGGTGCTCAGGCTGGGCTCCGCGGAGCGGAGCTGCCCGCAGGCCGTGGGCGTGGGGCTGCTGTGACGGCCGCTGCCCGCCAGGTGGCGCCGTGGCCAGCGGCGCCCGGGCAGCGCGGCGCCCGCCGCGGCCGCGCCGGCCTTGGGGGGCGGTGGCGCGGGGCTGCGCTTGCTTTTAAAAATAAATGTTGGCGACCCCTCCTGCTTTCGTATCGTCCTCGCTGACCAGGTGCGCGTCTCGTGTGAAGAGAATAAAACCTTCGCTATTTTTCCTGCTGCTTAGGGTCATGGTCCTGGTCGCAGCCCCCATATTACTGCTGAACAGCATTTCGCAGTACTACGTACTTAATTCAGATGGTATGCAAAAGAGTATTTTAAGCCCTTGCTTAACTTTAAGCTTCTCCTTAAATTTTATTAAAGTCTTAAATTAGATGCTTGTAGTTAAATTAAATGCTTTGCCAGCTCACATGTCAGTCTGTTGTAATATTTGGTTCAGCAATCTAACACGCAATCTGCTAATTTACTTGTTTTACTTGTGCAAACTGCAATGAAGTGTTTTTTTTTTTTTTTTCCCCCTCCCTGAATCATTTCAGTTTTGTGTTCCTTGAAAATATAGGGTTATGGACTGAAATCTAAACTCATGAAGTTAAAGATTACAAAACATATTTCCATACATCCAGCACATTTGATGGCCACTGAAAATTATTCCTTACAGTGCTGTATCTCATATATTTGGCATATCTCATGTATTATCTGGTGGTTTATCATTCATGGAATTCTGAATGAAGTGATTTACTAAGAAAAAAATAGCAAATAATAGGCTTATGTCAATGTTTGTGAAATATATGCATCTCCCAGCATCTCCCTCTTTTCCAGCTCCTCACATCCATTTTTCCTACTGTTTAAAAAGGTAGGACGTGGTGGCACATGCAAATGTTTTTTCCCCAGTCTTAACACTTAAAGTAGTAAAATTTCACCAAACAGTTCTTCCTCTTGAATGTTACTGACAAATGGAGCAATATCTTATCTTACAGGAGTAAGACTTTTTTTTTTCCCCCCACATTTATAGTGATCTTCAGGAATTGAATAGTAAATAGTACATGCCTGCTAACTATCCTTTTCCTGACAGACGGGACTGCTGGGACGGACAACAGTGGGGTTTCCTTGTTTGTTTTTTCAAGGCTAATGTCTATTTATGTATATTTGTGCACAAGAATGTCTCTCCTGCATAATCTGTATACACAGTTCTGCAGAGCTGTGGCAGCTTTATCCAATACTAAGACTTTACAGATTTTTCAGTAAGCACAGCTGCCACACCCATACATTAAAGTGAGAACTCCCAGGGCATGATAAAATCCTGTTACTATCTCAGAATCTCAGCTCTTACTTAGCAACATGCATGTATTTTTAGCCCTTCTGCCCCTTCATAGTCCCAACTGAATTTGCAGATTCCCCTGAAACAACAATGGCAAAACATTGGCTCTGCCACTCTGAATATCAGTAAAGCTGTTCCATTGGTTCACCACTACCACTAGAACAAAAATCTATCCATATGACAGAACTCAGAAAATAATCACTACCTATAATCTAATATAATAACCTAATAATCTGCCTCTTGTGTCCGTATAGACCCAGGTGAAGCTAAATATTAAGTAAGTAGTAAACACAAGGAAGAATAAAAAAACTGATTGGCTTTGCCTATTTCTATCATGTGGTTTATACTAGGCATATTAATACCTGTGCTTTATAAGATTTTCTGCACTGTGTACTGTCGTTAATCAGTTATGTTTCCTGGCATTGGTAATACTTTGTAGAATTGCTCTTTATGCAAACACAGGAAAGGTATCCTTAGTATAACTCTAGATTTCAGATTGTTGGAAATATTACATCTGGCAAGATAGGGAGTTGAGCATCCTAATAGGTTCTTTCTTTTCCATTGTAATCAGTCTTAATTTTATTTATCAGGATGGACAAAATTGTCATAGAAAAGCATAAACCTTCTGGGAATTTGCTGTACAATTATGGTTTTCATATAAAATCCCAAACCCTAAAACCCACAACAAATTTTCCCTCAAAGGCAAGCTAAAGATCCCTTTGACTATTCCTATTGAATGTTACCCAGTCGTTTCAAAGGATCTGGGTTAGTATTTATAGGTTCAATATACTCATACACTGGCCACACAGTTGTGTCTCTTTCTCAGACAAGTCTGTTTCTTTTTTCCAGGAATGCAATTGCTAACAGGTTAAGACATAACTGCTTATTTCTCACAATAACGCTAAAGTCTTAGGAATTAGGATTTAGCACCTTGTGTTTTTAATGAATGCAAGCAACTTCAGCGTAAACCCAACAATCTGTAAGCTAAGCGTGTTTTCTCAAGCAATTTCATTTTTTTTCCCTCCAGACGTTTCCGCAGACAAGATGTTCGACATGGAAATGCAGCGCAGCAGTGCTTTGGCCAGCAGTTCATTGGTAATTTGCTCACAAGTTTACAAATTGCTAGCAAATGCCTGGAGCGGAGAACACAGATTTTGCCAACAGTTTGTGCTGGACCATGATATCACCTGAGATTTTTTTACTGGCATGCTCCTACATAGCACTAAACTATAGGACCCTATGTCGTCCAGGTCTAAGCAATGACTGTTTAGAGTACAGGTCAGCTCTGTCCTGCAGTATGCGGGCAGTCCTTCTTCCCTGTGGTTCAGACTAGGGATGTGGCTAAGGCATTTCATGGCTCCCTTCTGAGGCTGTGCAAGGGCTTCCAAAGGAAATGCAAACATCAAGAGGGGGCAGGGATAGAAAGCAGCAGGGAGACATCCTGAAATGAATCTGAAATACTGCCAAGGCCAGCGATGGGAACTGAAGAAGCTCCTTAGTGCAGATGTGGCGAGTGAGCTGTCAGAACACAAATGTGTATTTAGGATCATTCTCGATATCGCTCCTAAAAAAAAAGATTACTGTGTCTCTTGATGTTGTCCAAATCTTGAAAAGTGTCAATTTCAAATACGGGTATAGGGAATGGGAAAACAGATAGAAAACGGTTGCCAGGACGTCCTCAGTATTTTGCAGGATAACATCCGATACATTTAAAGAGGAAAAAGTCAAATGTAAAAGGTTCTTTGTGATAGATATTTTTTCCAGAGGAAGCTTTGTTGAAATTGTAGTCTCTTAGGGGATAAAGTAGATTATGGAAGAGTATATTCCAACGTGAAATATTTATTAGATAGTAAATTTCAAATGTAAGACAGAAATCACAATGATCTCAAACCCTGTGTTTTTGAGGTGTAAAGTTGCTTGATCTCAAGAACAATTCTCTCCTACTACTTTGGAATAAGATGATTTAATTAATGAGGCAATTGGTCTCCTTCAGTTTAGCACAGTCTAACTTGTCTTCCTCCAGATGTTTTTTGGATAGAAAAGCAGAATGGAATCTCGATTAATTGTGTTCATCTTGTTTTTATTGACATCCTTGGTCCAAAATTATACATTCTTTTACATCTTTAATGAAGCTCTATCTGCATATGTGTACATCATGGACATGCGTAATATAAAATAGGATATTTATAGTTTTTAAGAGTTTTATTCTGCAGCAGGACAAATATTCACATTTTTATTCAGAAAAATGTATATTTTGTGATTGCTTTTAAGCATGTATTGAATCCTTCTCTTTAACTGACTGAAAATCAAGGCGTATGATTCATAAGAACCAGGCACAAGCAATTAACATAGCGAAGAGTTGAGATGTATTTCTCTCTGTATAATCTTAGCTGAATCATGGTAAAATTTAGCCAATTTATCTTATGGCTAAGTCCTGTGAGATGCTGAAATGATGCCTGCTCCTTTCCTGTCCAGTGGGAATATTCATTTACCAAGCACTAACTTTCAGTCACAGTCTGACTAGCTGTCGGACTTTTAAGAATAAAAGTCCACAATAAATACACCCTAAATACAGAAGGTGATATGTATTGTCAGTAACATAATTGGCAGGTATGCTTTTAAAACTTTTTTCCTTCCAGGTGAAGTCCTGGAGAAGACCGAAGAGCGATTAGTTTATGGAATAGAATACAACAGCACTCTTCTGGAATGTACCCCAAGAACTTTACAAGCAAAAGTAATCTGGTTTGTCCAACGAGCACATGAAACTAAAAAGGAAGAGGTAACTAGTGTTATACCCTAACACTTTAATAAAAAGAGCCTGTGATTAGGAATATTACATCTTCACTGAAAGACCTGTTATCAGTTGCTGAGATGCGCACAGGTATAAGGTAGAATCATTGTGTCCATCTGCTGTACTGAACTAATAGATCCGAGAATTTCATCTGGTGTTTGAGCTCCGTTCCTTGAAATTTAATAAATAAACAGATTTTAGAAATGTATCTGAACTTAAGATCTCAAATCAAAAAAGAATCCAGCACCAACGTTGGTGTGTTATTCTAGAGGTGAAAAGTGTACATATTGCTCCCAATGTCATTCTAGCTTATCATCTATTTATTCTCGCTGCCTTACCTGTTAACATTGCAGAGCCCTCAGAAAAAAGAGGTCTGTGTGTATGTATATATATGTTTCTACATTGATTTCTCTGCCTATTTTACATACATTGCCCTATTATGAAAGTGCTTCATCAGTTTAACCATATTTGTTTCCCAAGAATTATCGGATGCACATCTGTTTAGCTATCTCTTAATATATCAGAGCACAAAGGGAGAACAGCCTCCGACCACCAAAGTGCACGGCTGTCTTATTGCGTCGCGGTTAGGCTCTACTGACAGCATCAAGGCTCAGCTGCAGACATCTAGAGTGGTACTAATCTGACAGTAAATGTGGACATTTACGGTGAAGAGGTCTATGCGGGGGTTAGTCACTGTAGGCTGTCTTTGAAGTCAGAGCAATTGGCATTGCAGATATAGCCGGGGGTATCATCTCATTCTAAGCTAGACAAATTCATTTAGCCAGATAAAAAATGAATAGGCAAACCACTGAATAAAAAGGTAACCAAGAATGCCACACTCAGCTACAGATATCTAAAATTAAGCAAACGGAAGAACATTCTCAATGTCCATAAAGCACATTTTTGTTAGAAGGTTTGTCCAAGTCCTAACATGAAACCCTGAACTTTTCCAAAGTTCTGGATTCCCTCCAAACTCCAGGAGGATTTTCATATTTGGTATTTCCTCATTTATTTACCTGGAAGATTGTAATTAATTATTCATAATAATTTTTAAAGTATTAATCGAGCCTTGCACAAAAAGCATTGAACTGTGTGAATTTTTCTAGAGGAGGAAAAACTGTCCTTTTATATGCATGTCCTGCTAGACCTAGTAGCTCAGATATGTGGCACCAGGACAGGGAATGCACACCACAGACTCTCACCTTCCAGTATGCTTTATACTGCTGGGGTTATTTACTTTTAATGTTTTCTCCTGGAAGTTATTCTATTTTGCATGCATAATTATATGGTCATTAGCATGAAGACTACCCCAAGCAAAGAGAAGTTCTTCTCTTTGGCCTAATATTCAGCCTCTTACTGTTAAAAGAAATACTAGGATTTCATTCTTCTTAGCAGTGCTACTGGCTAATTTAGATAGCCTCATGCTCCTTGCTTGCTAGCTCCTGTGAATTCCCAGTTTTAATAATCTAGCTCTAAGGAACAGAAAGGGGAACCTGACCCCCAAACCGAGAACCGAGGATCAAGATTATAATCATCTTAAAAATATCTGTGGATGTCAATTCAACACTTGCCAATATATAAGAACATTCAGAGGGACAGTTCCAGCAGTTCAGCTGGCAAATGTACATTTTTGTTTTCATACAGTACTCTTCTTGCATGTTTCAGTCTTAATGCCCTCTGTAACTTAGTCATGAGTGACTAATCCATCCTGGGAAAACAGGAAGCTACCTGCTTCAAGATTTGCTATACTTTCCTGGGCCATTAGATTGCTTTCCTTTCACAGCTTAACCTCTTTTGTACTTCACATAAATATTTTAATTACTTAAAAGACTTGGAATTCAAGGATCTTAGATTTCCTTAATCTTCCCCTTCAAATTTAACGTTATATTACTGGAGGTACATTTCAGAAATAATTGTACTGATTTAATCTAACAATAAAGTCTGCTATTTGCACTATATCTGCATCAATTATTTTTCAGGTGAAGACAGATGATAGAATAATCAAAATGGACCTTGGCCTCTTATTCCTGAAGCTGCATAGGCTGGATGCAGGGACCTATTATTGTCAGACAGTGGAACACAGCATTGTTCACACTGTCAGGAAAATCACCCTGGAAATAGTCGAGGAAGAACGTGTAGATGAAATGTTCAATAAAGACTACGAGGAAGAGATACCTCACAAAATGCCATGCCCAATTCAGAGCAGCATACCTCAGGCATCAAAGCCATGGTACAAGGAATTTCTTCAACTAATTGGTTACAGCAACTTCCAGAGGGTTGAAGAATATTGTGAAAAAGTGTGGTGTACAGATAAGAAGAGAAAAAAGCTGAAAATGTCTCCATCCAAGTGGAAATATGCCAACCCGCAAGAGAAGAAGGCAAGGCTCAGGCCAGAGCATTACCGGTTGCCCAGGAACATAGCTGACTCTTGATGGACAAAATCCACCTGTTGTTACTGGGAGAATTTTTATTTGGACTTAAGAAAGAGGGAGAAATCAGTCTTGGTTTTGGTAAATGAAACAGGTTTATATATATAAAATATTGAGACTAAAAACAAAAATGTTATGATAAGTTATACTGTACACTCATGATGACTGTTTAGAAGCATTTTAAACAAAATCTGCTTAACTATCTGATTCTAAATAGGTCAATGCAATCAGAGTTTCACAGTAAGGACGTGACAATCTTCAGACTTTGAGTGCTTTCATCAGTCTTCTATGTGGACCATGCTTACGCTGTATATTGTTGCATCTGATGGCATATTTAAGCACATTGAAATAGCTAAACTTTCACAAGCAGATGAAAAATATAATGTATATCTTTTCTTGTTTTCACAAACTTCTCATGCTTCTGAAAGCAGCACGTCCTAATATCTTTCCTTTTGATCACGACCTGTCTGAATTTATCACTGAGAATAATGAGATGTGTTAATATGGTGTACTGCTATTTCTAAAGATAATGAAGGGAAATCCTATTTACTTCCCACCATTATTTGTCTTATCAGTCATTTATGAAGCGCAGTGTACTGTCATGGCTAAATAATATTGCCTAATAACTTGATGTAAGTCAAATGCATGCTGACAACATAAACAGAATGAAATTCGTCAACATATCTGTATAAAAAGTTGGAATAGTGGTTTAGGTAGAAAACAAGTCATGGCTATTGTAATGAACATTGCCTTGGTAATGACATGATTTAAGCTAGTGCCCTCTTCTGGCAAAACAAAACATTTCTAACATTGTCATATATTTTCTCAAGAAATGTGCAGAGTTAAGTATTACCCAGAGCCACAGCTGGTTTGTTTTCAGCACACTTCTAGTCCCCATGCGCTAAATCCACAGTTTTATTAGGTAGTGTTTGAAGTCACTTATGTTGGAAAGACAGCATTTAAAGTAATGCTTTATGTCATTAATGTGCTTTTGGGGTAAAATGCAGTCATAAAAGGTTAGGATGTAGATTAAAAAAAGGAAGGGCATTATGCCTAAAATGCAGCTGTGTTTCTACAGTTTTATGGTCTGATCCAGGTAAATCTTTTCCTGACATGTGACCTCTGGTCAAAAGAGTTGTTTTGCTGCTCTTGTGAGCGATGCCAGGAGAGGAGATCAAAGAATTATGAGTCACTTCATATCTAAGATTTCCAAGACATTAAAAAAAAAAACAAAACTTTGTTTAAGTACAAGAAACCGGATGCAGAAAATGCAGACAAACCAGCTTTTTACTAGCAAAGCTACCTGAGAAATCTGTTATTATAATATGCATTGGAAAAAAAAAAGATAGGGAAGTTAAAAACATGAGTTACCTACTCAAAAAATAATGTGCTGTCAGTAGGTTAAATAGTCTAGCTTATACAGATTTTGATTTACTAACTGTATATTCAGGGGATTCACCAACCACGGAGAGAGGTTCACGTCCAGCTTCAGTGTCTTACTGGGAATAGAATTCGGAATTAGTGGGAGTTAACATCCTGGAGAATATAGAGGATGCTGACCCAATGTTTTCAATACATGCATGCTATATGTGAGAAGATCTGATCGAGTTTCTGAGAGAACGTAGCCGCTTTCAGGATCAACGAGCTTTGCTGCCTTTCCCGAAAACAGAAAATATCGCAGTGTTCAAAAGGAGTCCTTGTGCATGCTGTTAGCAAACAGCACGGAGGGGAAGACAGAGTTCATCTTGTGTCATTAGATCTGCAGATAAACTTTTCAGGAATCTAGTTATGTCAAGGAAACTACATTTATCTGAGGGTTTGTGCTAGTTTTAACTGGAATGCCTTTCTGGGAGATGGGAATGGACACTGTGAATAGCTTTGCAGGAATCCATGCGGTTGGTAACCTCTGCCTGATACAGAAGACTGGATAAATTCAGTTTTCAATGACAGTTTAAAGGAACTTAATTGCAGTTAGGATCCTATCTTTGTTTATAGTTACAAGGAGAGTGCTAGCACTGAAAGCTGTGGCGCAGAGAAGAACCTACACAGGACAAGCATCCCCAATTTTACTTAATCCTCTCTATAATATCTCACTGGCATCCCTGATGGAAAACTGTTAAAACATCACTGAAATCCTCTTCTGAGGAATTATAAAGTCCACTTCTTTTCAGTAATAATAGGAGTTACATCTTAATTTTTCTGATTCACTCACTAGTATGCAATGCCAAATGTGCCACTGCTGGAATATTAGAAAGGAAAAACAGACCCTCACTGTAAAGAAACAAATATAACTTTGTGTCTCATTCTCTGAGATTGCAGGAGGAAATCATGTGAAATGCAAATCAGGATTCCTGATTTAATATGAGATTGCATATTTTTAGCTCCCTATCCCTTTAGTGGTTACGTGTGGAGAATTGCATTAAGTTTTTATTTACATTTAAAAATTTAAATTTTTACTTTACACCTTGCAACCTTCATCATGGCAACGATTGTAAGAACTCACAACTACAAAGTCTTGTTTAAAAAAATGCTGTGACAATTACGGAAGAAGAGAAAGTGACAATAAGGTATTTTGGAAGGATACACACAAATATGCTGTACACAGACAATGTTATTTAAAATGCTTCTTTGTATATAGGGGGGGCATTGTCTGCTTCTTTTCATTATGAGTTTGATGTATTTTGTATGTGCATGAAGTGGTCAAATTATAAATGTAATTAAGAACCATATTTGGCTGACACAACCTGTATTATTTCTCATTAGTTATTTTGACCAGAACAACATGATGATGTGCAGATCACTAGTTACACACAGTTATCTACAGATGCCCTTCACTGTGCTTTTTATGAGCAGATTCAGATCAGGATAGAAGGATGTTAGTGCACTGTTGCCAACTGAAAAACTGGGACACAGGGTAATTAGTAGATTTAGCCTGGTAACATTAGATACGTTTTGGAAAAGCTATGATTAGAAAAACATCTATTGGAAGAATGTATTTTAGAGTGGAACACGGTTACTTCAGACTAGGAGATCCAACTGATTCATTGAGAAACAATAGTTTAGATGAAGTTTTGAACTCTGGCCTGAGGCCTGATGCGGGACAAGCCGTTTCAAATCATTTCGACTAACTGCTTTCTCTCAGTGTATCCCTGTTTTTTTTCCTTTGTTCTTGCCATTTGTTGTAAATTAGATTATTGTCACTTCTTACAAAGTACTGTGGTCTCAGACTCTGTTGGGACACCTAGCAAAGAGAGTGCTAGCCCGATGTGAAATTCCTGGCTTGTATATCTCAAAATAGTCTTTCAGAGTCTATATGACTTTTCTGTAGCATATATAGGTCTTTTTATGTAGAACAGATTTATGAAAGAGAGAAAAATAATTGTCTACATTCATTTGCCTGAGCAACAAAGTTAACAGTCACAATTTGAAGAAGTGCTTGGATTAATTTCTAACAAGTGATATAGTTACGGAGCTTCTCTTGTTATTAAAAAAAAAAAAAGAAAATGAAAAAATTTTCAATTTTCTTTCCCTGAAAAGCAGCCAACCAGTTTCCATTTTAAAAAGTCCATTAATCTCCTTAGTCTACCTTGGAGCAGTGAACCTGGAGTTATTTATGCTACTTCATGTCTCTGGGTCCAGAAGGTACAAATCCCTTTGAAAGCTGCACTGTCCAGATAAGAAGCCCTGAAACTGAGCTTTTTTACACTTGTAACCTAGCAGGATGCCTGCAAGTCCTATCAGCCCTGGAATCCTGTTCAGTTCAGAAAATTAGTGTTTTTAAAGCACTAGAAGGCGTATTCACTTTTAGTTAGCATAAGTATTTACGGTAAATGAAGCCATGATTAACAAGTCTTGTCTTTGGGTGATATTTACCTTCTCCACTAGTAATTATATTTTTATTTTATTTTTTTAGGAAATAATCTACCTGGCTAGCACCGTAAACTGAAAAATGGCACAGCTAGTCAAATAGCTACTTTAATACTGAGTTAACCATCATTTTACAGTGATACTAATATTTGACTTGCAATCAGAGATTTCTGAACAACCTGCCACATCAATCAAATTCATTGCTGTAATCGCATTTGTCACATTAGCTTTGCCCGTTTCAGATGATGCACTTTATAAACCTTGGAATGAGATACAACTCTTATGTAAGGTCGAACAGGGAAATATATTGTTAAGCTTTTGCTCACAGGTGCTCATAATTTGCTGTGGGGCTATGTAAAAGTGCAGGACCTAGCTGACTTGAATGCAGTTGGAGCACTGAAGCTGTACTGATTCTTAGATTTACTGAGATTCTTACTCATATCTAGACAGAGCACACTTACTTGCAGGAGGAGAAGCCTGGATCCTCTACGGTTTTGGTGAGTCAAAGATCCTGTTTCAATACATCCATTGGCTAAAGAGCCATTTTGAATAACCTGTTTCAGTAGACTTTCCCATTTGCGACGCCTGGCAAACTTCTGTGAAATAAAACGTTCCTTTACTTACAATGTTGGTTAATTTAAGTGCAGAATTTCATGCTTTTGAGAGTGTTTTGCACATCTTTTAGAAACTGCATTTGAAGAAGTTCAGTCTAGAATTACATTTAATGTGGGTGCATTTGTATATAAACTAAGATCTCTTAAAATAACTCCAGTCAGTTTTGAGAGCTGATTGAAATTCAGCATACCCAACAGAAAGAATCACACATGTACTCTGTGATTTTGTTTTCTCTAACTCTGAAGAGCCACAATCTCCCAGTGCTGCTGCCATGAATTTCAGGCATGTGCATGAAGACATAATAATAATAATAGTAATAATAGTAATAATAATAACAGCAGCAACAGCTGAAACTCACTGTCTTCTCCTCTTTCCAATAATAAGAGATGAAATCTACAGACTAATGCGAATGACTAATGAATGCGAATGACTAGGAATGTTTTCTTCATTTTAATTTGTTAGATGTATTAAAAGCTGCTATTAATAATCAGAATTTGAATAATGCACACTGTGGACCTTGTCAAAATCAGGTAATGGAAAGCTTTCAACTGCAGGCTTAACGTGAGCGTACTTATTACTAGTATTTAATTTACTGGATTTTCCTCTGCTTATATGGGATACCTACTACATTATAATTTTGCAGTCATTGAAACTAATGAATATTTGACAGTGCTTTATGTGTTCAAAGAATTGTTTAGGTATTGGGTAATCAAGATGCACAACAGCCAGGAGGGATGAAAATACATTTTAGCATCCCTCACTCTGTTTTTCACAGGAGCAGAAAAAGCCCATGGCCATGCAAGGTTCCCCCATAATGCTATGGTTCCCCCATAATGCCGCACACTGCGGAGATGTTCACAGTTGTTCCAGCTGGGTGGGCAAGTTCAAACAAAATGGTGTGATGCCATGCACCAGCCCGAGCTTGTGCTCCAAAAGCACTGTGCCCTGGTAGCTGTGATTGTGCTATTCAATATTCTTTTCAGTTTCAATTTATTGTAATACATGGTATTCACTTCCTGTTCAGTCATGTCTGTTTTAGGAGGAAGCTTCTGGAAAAGGGACAAAGTAGAAAATCAGGGAGTAGTAAATCCACCAAAGGATATAAAGTCTGTTTATGGTCATGTACTTTCATGATACTGTTAGACTGAATCCAGGGTACAGTCTACATTAATATCCTGGCTTTCTAGCACAAGAGCCTGTGGACTGTTCAGGCTTGGCTCCCCTCCTTCCCTAACTTTTGGAGAAGAATAGATTTTTAGTTTGAAATTCATTCATTCCTTCTTAGATGTGCTCATTAGGATGAGATGGATTGTCAGATTAACCCCACTGTAAGAACCATAATGTTTTAAGGTCATCAGAAAAATCATTTCAAGCTATTTTTTCTGTGTATCTAAATAATTTTCAGAGTCTAAATATCTGATGCTTGACTGTTCCCCTTTATGTTGCTGGCTGTGAAGTTAATACCTGACCTCAAACTACAAGTCTCAAAGTTTTGAAACTTCTGATAACCAGATAGCAAGAGAGCTCATCGGATCGCTAGCTTAACAGCCGTGAACAGATGGCAAGTGGTCTATCCTAGGGAGAAGAAACGGTGAAGTTGTAGGGGTAGCCTTTCTAGGGCTTCCTTGGTCCTTCCTGGCAGGTCAGCATGGTGGCCCGCTCTGTCGGATCAGTGAGAGCTAAAGCACCCCCCTTCTTCCTCCATAAATGTCAATGGGGCTGAAACTACCAAGATGATTGCCCCAATAAAGATGGCTCTAACCGTCTGCAATGCATTTGAAAGCAGCCCTGCACTGATGCACAGGGTTAGACAACACACAAATTGTGAATAGTCTTCAGGGACGTTGCAGAAGGTCCATGACAAGAGTAAAGGGGGCAGGACTGGACAATGTGTTGGTGGGAGGAGGCTGGGTGTGGAACGACCAGTGGGGAAGGGGATGGAAGATGTGGGAAATAACAGCAAGCTCAAGACAAACAAGACAGCTGCCTGGTGGAAAAAATAGGAGTGATGGCTGCCATTTTGCTTTGGGGAGAGGAGGGAAGGACATTTCATCTCTTCTTCAGTTTCATTTAACTTTTGAAGCATGTTATTTATGCAGCATTTGCCACTTACAATAACTTCTTCACTGCATTTGTTACTCTACCACGAGAGAGAAGGAGGGAGGAAAAAAAGAGACTTCTTAGTAACTTCTGTAGTTTGCATTTTCTCTCTTGGAAGCCTGGCTTAGTAGAATTAAAACTGAGCAAATGGCACCATTTGGCCAGCAGATGCCTTATGCACCAGAGAGCTTTCAACTGAAAAGCAGCCTGCACAGAGAGCCATCATTACTGCAACTACACAATGCCTCAAAAAATTTTCCATTAGCCTGCTGGAAGCTGAATATGCATGCAGGCTACACTTTCAAAGGTTGCAGAGGAACTGTGTCTAGCCCCTATTCTATTTAGGGTGCAAGGGAAGTCAGCCTTCTCCCTTCTCACGGTAACACTCAATGTAACACTATAAAATTTAAACTTTCAAAGATGAGAAAACTGAAAAACAGACTATGATCTCTTTCAGGTCCCATGTTCAGTCTGTCTCCCAAATAACAGTTGATTCTTTTAAGCTAGATGAAAAAAAGTGCATCAGATGAAGCAATTATTCTCTTGTGGACGTAAACAAAAACCGTGTTGTGGGAAACTTCTTACTGGAAGTTGAACCCTTTTGTCATCAGTACAGCAAAGGCTCTTCTGCCTACACAACCTCTAGACAGGCAAATAGACTGAGGTCTGATTAACCATGGACATACTTGAGGCAGTGATGCATGCAGCACAAAAGTTTGCCTTTAATGCATACAAGACTTTTATCTTAAGTAAGTACAATTAGCTTGCTGAATTTGCAATCAGTAGGTGTTTTGTATCACGCTTTTTAAAAGAAGTTGCTTCTAACTTTATTTTCTTTGAAGACAAACTATGGGATGCTAATCTGGATTCCTGCAGCAAGAGTTATCCTCTGCTTGCATAAATGGTCTTTAGGAAGACAATCAGAGGCATTTGTACTGATCCTGGCCCTAAGGAGGAGAGGCTCACAAGTTCACACTTCATGCTGTTTTTCTGGTGTATCATCTGAGTGCTGCAGGAACAGAAACAAATACATCTTATTTTCATGTGCTTAGAATGACAGATATGAGACTTTAACGTAAGCTGCAGGAAGGCAGAGATTATCAAACAGCAGGGCAGAAGGAAAAACATTTCCAAGAACACAGTTGTGTTCGAAGAACAGAAAGTTTTAAAGCTATACCATAATACTGTGCAAAGTGGTAGTTAATTTCCAGCCTCCTTGTTAAAGACGTGTGCATATAGCTATCACACAGATCTTCATGCTGAGCAATCCCTCTATTTTGGATTAGGTTGTTTTAAGTATCAGATTTCTATCTAAAAGAATACTGATTTTAAATTAGGGGCAGGATTTGATCTAGATTGAATATTTTCACAGACAGCTTTTAAAAGGAAAGCTTTTCCTTCCATTCTACAAGGAACATCACAGTGCAATTAATTGCACTGTGTTTATTATGCACTGAACAAAAAACAAAGGACAATGCATAGAGCTACTTATGGCTTTCTCTACCTTGAGATTTGTATGCTAATCAATTGTTAAAATTTTCTATTACTTGGTCAGAGAGAGATATATTGCCTCAGACATGGCACTTATCTTCAAGAAAAAGCACTGGCTGAAGAAAGAAAGTTATTTGGAGCCGTTTAACATCCAGATTAAGAATTGAAGTAGGATTCTCAGCAGTATGCTTTCTGCATATTCAGTGTCTCGTTTCTCCAGTTTCTTACTTCATTACAGAATTGAGTGGTGGGAAAGGAACAAGGTATACAGTTTTATTTGCTGGCTGAATGACGTTCCAGCCTTCAGAAAATATGGAATTAGAAACAAGTTATTTCATAAAGGTTAGTAAGAGCAATGACAGCTGCTGACAGATCCAGCACATTCTCCAACTAAGCCTTAGTCGTTAAGTACACATCCCCCTTTATGGGCTTTAAATGGAGAGCTGCTGCTGACTTGTTAGCGCCACCAGTAAGAGTTCAGAAGATGTCCAGAACAGAAAAAAAATGCATCTCCTAGTCAGCCTGGGTCATACTGTTTGAAAAGCTGATAGTGCTGATAGTTCTGGCATACACGCTACAAGTCTTTAAAGCAAGCCTTGTAACCACTCAGATAATCGGAGCTTCCCAGGCATCAAACACCTGGTGGCTTTGCCCAAGAATTGCATGAACAAGGGAGATGACTGCATCATGAAAGAACTTTACTCTGGGTTAGGAATGCATGCTGCTTGTCGTTTAATGCAATTAACTGAAGTTCACCAAGCAGATGAATAGAAAACATGGTGATCAGACTAGCTGATGCCTGTGTAGTACCCTGAAGCCTCCTCTGTCTCCATGAAAGAGGTCAAAATGAAAGTTCTTCCTAGGCAACTCTAATGCAAACTTAGCCCTGTCCTGCTTCCTTTAATTTTGTTTTCCTCCCAAAATGGGACTACTTCTACTTTCTATCGTTATATTATCTGACATTAAATTTATAATGTTTTACATGTTATGTGTAAGCCAAGTGTGTTGTGCTTATCACAAAGACGTTACGAATCTGCTTCAGATAGATAGTATTAACTGCTGCTTTTAGAATGAGAGGTTCCCCATCCAGTCCTAACAGAGTTGCAGTCAAAAGGTATAGTTATATATAAGAACTCACAGGGAACTGCTGCATTAGTTGTAATTACTAAAAATGTTACAGTAAGCTTCCCCGTGGCTATCTTCCACAACTTCTATTAGCACTGGGACATTTTTATATTTCAACATTTCTGTTTAAATATTCAGTTTTAAACATACTAAAGCTATCTGTGAAACTACCTATAATGTAAGTTTTCAGATTGAAAGCTCACATCCTGTTTCCAGCAAATGAGAGTTTTTCATTAGGAATTTTCCACATAGTATCTTCTACCTCAAAAATCTTCAGCCCTCTTACTGTCTCCATGACACTTTTCTTGCATCAGCAGTGTCCTGAATGCCCCTTATTTCTCCAGTAAAGACAATTTTTTCAAATGATCTTGTTTAAAAATGGCATTTAGATGCAAACACCATCCTAGGCACTTCATGGAAATCGGCTACAGACTTCCTTCTTAGGACAGTCTGACTCTTCAGATCATAGATTTAGTATGAACAACATGAAACCCATCTTTTAACATACTGGCATGCTTAATATTCTTAAAAGAAAAATATTAGCAGTCAACTAGATTTACACAGTAATGTGTCTGGACATGTACTAACATAAACTGTGAACTAGTTCTGAAAAAAACATTGGGGAATCTGAAAGCTAATCCACAGACCTTCATCTTGTTTATTAAATATATTGAATGCTAACAGGCTGCATGCACATATCATTTGATATTTAAATAAATTTCAGGGTAAAATAGTTTTGAAACTCTCTAGAATTTTGAAACTATAGAGAAAAGGAATGTGAAAAAACACATTCAGAGAGAATTTGTTCACTGCCTAATTTCTCCTGAATTTCATTTCTGCAGCACAGTTTAATTCCTTTGGATATTCCTGAGCTGAACAATGAAGACGCAATTATGTTGCATAACAGATAAGCACCAAGTCTTACTTCCTCATACGAAACAGGAATGTCACTTTTGCTATCTGACGCTTCACAACACACTACAGACCGTGGCAGTTTTAACACTGTCTTACACCAGGCACGCACATCAGGAAGAGGGGGCAATGGAGCAGCATTGACGATCCAGTGTGCTATTTTAATCAAGAACTGAATTTCTGTTCCATTCCATTCCGTATAGTAAAGGTGGAGTTCCACAACCATGTTTAACTTGAATAATGTTTGCCCTCCAACTACACTAGCCGTAGACACTCATTACTTCCACTACGTGCCCTGCTCAGCTGTTTCTGAACAGTGATTTGTGGGCTTTGTAAGGAGATCCAGAACAGGGAACTGAACATCTGATACAAGAAAGAGGGAGGCACAGGAGTAGCCTAGGACGGTAGCAACTGGAGAAGAACGGGATGGATAGCTGACTGTGAAAGCTGGCTTTGCTGTTGCAAAAAGCATTCATGACTATTTTACACGTTCATTTGCATCAGATACAAAGATTTTTCCTTCTTAAAGACTCTTGGGGAATGGGAAGTCCAGAAACATATTGTCATATTGAGAATTCAAAAAGCCTTCTGATGTACAGCTTACTTTACATTCATTTTCTATAGCCAAAATGTAACAAATGTGAGTAACAATCAGGCTGTGCAGCTTTAAAGTAGCTTTTTTGACTTAAAAAGTAACTTTTTGTCTAAAAGACTTAGAGGCGTTACATGAAAAAATGGTATTTGTTATCTGTTAGAAAGAGCTGCAATTTGTAGCACTTAAACCAAAAGGAATGTAAGCTTTGACTGTAGTAGGGGATAACTAATGCAGGATTGAAATTTTCAGAACTTAAACTTTATACAGATATATTTTAAATACAGTATATCATAAATCTAGGGTTAGTAAAACAGGATACAGGGCTACTCGTACACCCACCAGCTGAAAATCCACAAAATGGAATAGCTAGTCTGCCTGTCCATCACCTTTTACCAAAGTTCAAGGTCTGTTCATCTGGTTCTTACTCAGTCTGCTCCAGAATCTCTTACCTCTGGTGACTGGCCCAGGACTTTCTCAATGAAATAATTTATTGGCCTGCAGTTATTTACAATCTGTTGGTATAGCAATAAAAGCGGTATTGCAGCTGACAGACTGCAGAACCAGCTGTAATCCATAGGTGACTTCACCTAAGTACCATTTACTCTCTCCTCTCATAACTGACTGAAATCTGTACACGTGGATATGTTTTGTGATGCCTATGATATGAGCAAAAATTGTGGGAAAGTACTCCAGGCACCAGTTGGCATTCATAGAAAAGAGGGAGAAATGTGAAAAAAAAGTGTCAAAGAGCAAGGTGTAGCTAAGTTTCTGCTTGTGAATGAAAGGCTCAAGACTATGAAAAGGTAGGATGGAGAGCTGGTATATCAGTTCCTAAACATGGACTGGTTTGCTATCACAAATCACCTATAGACAGGTGATCTGTGATACTAATGGTGATATGCCTATTGAAGGTAGAGCAGCCATAAGACAATGGAGCACTATTTTAGAGAATGCTGTATGAATGAGCCAGGTGTCAGGGTTCGTGAGGGTACCAGCAAGGTAGGCAGGTAGGAGAGAGGGTCAAGACGGCAAATATACATTTTTGGCTTGACGCTTTGGATCAGGACTTCTTGGATAGTGTTCTCCAAACTGTTCCTAGTACTTAGCATGGGGACATAGAGACAGGTGGAAAGACAAAATCTTCTCACATAAAGAGAAACGGTTTAGGAAGAAAAGTAAAGAGTATGCAGGAAATATGGAATCTGAAGAAAAAAATATGAAGTTGTCTGGTACTTTTTTAAAAAAGAAGATTAAAAACTAAATATTAATTAAAAATGTAGGAAAATACAATGTTTGAGATAATTAATTCCTTGAGGATTCAAAGAAAAAAGTGCATAGTAGTGGTTCACAAAATCCAGGCAAGAAGAGGGCTAAAGATGTAAAATTCAGTTAAACAGTGGAAATAAAAATAGGTAACTAGATTTGGACTATATTTACAGGTGCTTTTACATGACTTCAATTTTTATATGGTACTTTTACATAATTATAATTTTACAAAATTTTAGAAGATGAAAATGCCCAGTTTTGGATAGCACATATGGCAAACAATACTTAATTGTAATATACATATATAATATGCCTATTGGAAACTTGATAGAAGGAAGATAATCATCACACTGTCTATATGGGAGTATATTGCACTAGGGGTAAGGAAGGAGGTTTATGTCAAAGAAAACAGAGCCAGGTAGGTCATCTGTATCACAGTGTATCACCTAATCTACATGGATTGAAAGTCCTGGTTGAATCAGAAAGAATATAATAGTACAGAGTTACATACTGACCAAACGATAAAATGAGGGTTGTGCTCGGAAAATAACGGAAAATATTAGAAAAATTATGAAGGAAAAAGCATAATAAAGTAAATCTTCAGTTAATACTATAATCAGAGTAACACACTATTGGTAAGTATTTCACGGAGTAGTTAGCTCACAAGACATCAGCTGATTTTTGAGTAAGTCCTTAGCAAGGCAAAGATCCTAGTTCAGGAAATAAGACTGAAGTGGCAACAACGTATCCAGCAATTTCATTGACGAGTAATGGGAACCATAATATAGTGAAATCTGACATCCTTGTAAAAGGATGCACCTTCTTTTAAAGGGGAATTCACATATACAGGATGAAGCAAGACAGAACAAAATCGAAAGGAGCAGCTGAATGGATAAAATGCTTCCAAGTAGAGAGAGGTGAAAAATGTCCTATTAGATGCTTAAAATTAAAAGTATACCACTAATCAGAAGGATAGAAACAGCATGTGTGAGGGCTACAAAAAGAACAGCTACCATGGCTAAATAGCAAAGAAAAAAATACTAGAAATAAAAAGTTATCTTTCCGAAAAAGGAGGCTGTGTAAAATGAAAAAAATGAAAAAGAGGATAAAATATGTCAAGTTAATTATAAAATCACAATAAGATAAGCCAAAAGAATAATTTTAAGGAGAAATATGATAGACACATAAAAGCTACTAATGAAAATTTCCAGAACATCAGAAGCAGGAAACCTTTTAGAGAGTGAGCAGGGTTGAGGCACGATGAAGATAAAAGAAGCATTCAAGGAGCATAAGGCCATAACAAGCTAGGTTAAATTTATAACGTACGTGGTGTTTATTAAACAGAGGTTAGGGAGTTTCCTGAACAAGGTTCCTACACTTTCTTCATAGGATGAGCTGAAGAACTCTCTCTAATAGAACTGTCAGTACAAAACACTTTAGAACAGAAGGACACAAGGAACAGTAACACGTTTCCAGACTCTGATGGCATTCACTCAAAAATTCTGAATGGATATAAATATGAAATGGGTGAACTAGCACCTGTGGTATGTAACCTTCCCCTTAAATCAGCATCTGTAATTTAGCAAAGCAAGGAGATAATGCTGTGCTAATGAAACCAATTTTATTTTTATAAAGGTCTTTAGAATTCTGTATGAATCTACTTGGAAACAATATTTCTATGTTGAAGAGCATATGAACTGCATGAAATACTTGGTCTTGCAATCAGGAAAAGAAAAAATCTGACTTAATCTCTATAGCTTAAACTTTGAGTTTTAAAAACTGTCACTAGTTGTATTTGATAGTTTGATAAATGGAATGCTAGAACCAAAATTGCCATGGCAAGCAGCAATGGCAATGCAAGGTAGAAGGAACTGTCCATTAGTGAAAGCATATACTAGCTCTATAGCAACAGGTACTGCTTAGTAAACAAAGGAAGTACAAATAATTAAATTTATTCCCATATTCTGTAACTTCAAAATGTTATAATGCTCTGAAATACAAATGTTTATCCCTCTCCTTAAACTATAAAGTTACCAGAAGTCAAAAGTTCATGTCCCAAGCAAAGGAGAATCATTTGCCTTTCAGGACAGTACTCCAAGCTAATGCATACGGAGAATTTGAAATAAGCAAACTGAGGTTTGTACACATATGCACTTGCATACGTGTATATATATGTATATACGCATATATGTATGTATTTGCAGAGAGGGAGACTATGCACTTTCCAGTTAGCTGAGCACCTAAAAAATCTCCATAACGTATCTGAAGAACATCAATAATTTTTATAGATAACTCCTGAATAGCTAATTTTATTATCAGCCTTTAAATAAACACAAACCATAATGAACAGAACTGTCAGCAATTCAGTTAATCTGAATGTGAAAAATATACACTGTGTTCTTTCTTTTGTGCTGAGGATAGTTCTTCTTTTATGGGTAACCCATGATTATGATAAATAGAAAGCATTAATTAAAAAAATATCTTGTGCATTACAAGTTATAAATGACATGTAAAATATTAGGTTCTTCTATTGCCTACACTCTACGCAGAAATTTTTTAAAATATCTTGGAAGCTACTGCTGCAAAGAAGAAAGCTTCACAATGATTAATGTCCTGTCAGCCTTTTTGGAAAAATCTGCTGTCAAACAACAAAGAGTAGCATGAACCATAGAAGCTTGCTAACTATCTAGCTAAAATCAAGCTAATGATATTGCTGCTTTGTCTCAGAATCGAGATAGATGGCAGGATATTTGTTCCTATCTCTAGCAGAATACGATATGCACTGCTCCAAAGTGTTCAACTCCAGAGGCATAGTTATCTGGAATGGAATCATTACTGATGAGTGGAAATGGTAAAGCCTGCGTGCCAGCATGTGATTATATACAAAGACCACAACTTCCTTAAATGAGTGAAACCCTCTTCCACTCCCACTCTTCCACTACGTGGAAATACCTGCCCTTCCAATGGTTACTTTTGTACGAAGGCAAAAGCCAAATCCATCCATATTAGAGAGAGAAAAAGAGTTGAGAGAAGATATATTCTGCCCGAGGTGTAGAGGGACACTGTTTTCTGTTTAGGGCTCACGCCCTAGCAAATCTTTTGGTTAAAGAATCAACATCAGCTCCTTTCCAAATCCACCACTCATGCTAGGACAAAGCATAAATATTCATCAGCATCCTTCCTAGCAATTAGAAAGGAATACGTCTTAGATCGAGTTCCTGAAAATGCTGAACTGCTTGTCAGAGAGAGGGACTCTAGTTCCTCTATAACAATTCCAGGGAGGCACACTGAATCCTTGAAGTGGAAATCACTGCATCACTGATCATAGCAATAAACTTATTTCTCAGTTCACTTACTTCTTTGCCTGGCTAAGCTTAACTGCGCTGCAGGGTTGTTGCCAAATAAGTCTTTGAAACGTCTCCATCCAGGTCAAGGTAACGTAGGCAGAGAAACAGGGGATGATACACCTTACACATGGCTTTTTTGACCCTTGAACAAGGCCTACTAACCAATTCATCAGCTCATCAGTGCTGTGGACTTTTTTTGTAATCATAAAAAAGACAATAAAAATAATCAAGATTTTTCAGTTTACATATTACCGCCAGGAGATAAGCAAATATAGCATTAAAATCACTAGGGATACAACTCTCTGCCACGTACAAGGCACTAAAAAAAGCTCCTTCATTATCTCTTATGTCTCTGGTGAATGCTCTTACTATTGGGTTGTTAGCAAAGCCTACGTATTTTTCATGAAAACATCTAGACCCGCTTAGCTCACTTCAGAAGAGGTTTCATGGCTAAGACCTGTGGACAGGAAAAGATGACTGCTTCTTGCCCAGTGTAACAATGCATCTGTCTTTGAGGGCAGGCTTAGGCTGCACTCCTCTCCATTTCCTACTTGCTGTTTAAGGTTTCTGCTTGCTGGTTTCGCTTTTCCTGTGCTTGGATACCTAACTCTCTACATACATCTCCCTGAGAGCTGTGACAGGGACCTCTTAGGGTTTAGTCTTCCACGACTTGATTAAGACTCTTCTACCACTCTTTGGCTCTTTTGCCTTTTGAGAAGTAGGGTGGAAAATCTAGCATTTACAAAGCACTCATGAGTCCCGAGTGGTGAACATCAAATACATGAATAATCCTGCTGTTGGTACTGTGTTTGAATAGTATGCAATTTAAGGCACTGTGCATAACTGTTACAAAAACAAAGTAAAATATTGGCTAATGTCTCATTGTTCATTTGGTACACTGAATGAGGCAGGAATCCTGGAAATTTGGAAGAGCTATGAGTTCCTTTTGTAAAAGATGGTAAAGAATGTATACACATTAAAGGATCAAATTAAAGCTGCAAAGGTAATTAATTTTGGTGTTTCTTAACTTTTGAACGATTTATTTTGCAGACTTAAAGATTTTTTTGTTTGTATACAATATGTCATTTCTTGCAACTGTGCATCTCTGCTAGACATACCTTTCAGAATTGCTGTAAAGCCATTGATTTTTCAGTTGGTGTGACTGAGGTTTTTTCCTATTTATGCTGTATAAAGATTGTGATTACAAATATTAAAAACAGGGATTTTTGTATAGTATTCCATCAAGTGTGGAAATAATTCGAGGAATCTGTGGAGAATCAAGATGAACCTAAAACTATATATGCAACCATCTAGCCATCAGGGTTTAGTTCATGTAGCTTTCCTCTACAGCGAATGTAGAGAACAAGTCATCTCTCTGATCTTGGCAAAGGGATTCTCAGAGTCAAATTCACGATGGGACAAATAGCTGTACAGATACCCACTTTTACATTAAAAAGTAGTACAAGTGAATATATACGATGTAGTATCACTACTTAGCGAGAAAAAAAGTAGTATTTGCACACTTGTATGCTCATACTATACCACCCATCATAACCTTCCTTTTGATTTTAGTGGGGGAAGAAGTTATATTTTGTAGGGTCAGGTCTGGAACAGAGATTCACCTTACACCTTTTAAGTTAATACTGATTCCGGAAATGCTTTGAAGTATTTATCTGAAAACTTCATTTTATCATTCCATAGCAAGACTTCTGATATGCCATAAATGCTTTCAAGGTACATAGAGAAAGTCAAAGACACTCTCTCTTCCTTAAAAAAAAAAAAAAAGATAATTAAAAGTTTAAATATATAGTAATTTTTAGCTGTTCTTGATAATTTGTGGACATTTCCTCATTTCCCAGAAGGTGGCCTTTCCTCTCAAATATACTCAGTGACCTCTGAGCATTAGCTAATAAGTCATCATGTAGCAGGAAAAGAAAGATACAAACTGAAGAGGACTTAAGATACTCCTTTTTAGGTAGTCAGTACTACCTTGGACAAATAGCATAGCACAGAGGGTCCTCAGTCTTAATTCCAGACCCTTGTTTTCCCCAATGCAAATGGCTCATTCCATATTTAAAAAGATTTTTCCTATTTTTATTTTTCCTACTTTTTTCTTGTAGTTTTGAAGAGTATCTGAAAGCAGACAGACCGTCAGGGAGCAGCAGGGGCTGGACGCTTTCCAAGGGAAGGAGATAGCAATAACACAGCCAACAGGGCAGCAGCCTCACTGGCCTGTCCAACCCACTGCCTCTAGGCATGGTGAACAGGGCAGGCTGGGGACAGCAGCTGGGCTCAGCTGTCTGGATCATCAGATGAGTCCACAGCGATGAGGTAAGTCTGAGGTCAGGCCAGGAAGCCAACTCTGTGGACTCGGTCAAGACCAGAAAGATACAAGGCACATGCATGGCTGCAATGTAGCTCAGGCAAGGACCAGGTGAGCTTAAACGCAGCTCCCAAGCAAAGGGCACAAGGACTCCTACAACTCTTTCTTAAACAAGCCTGAGCCAAGGTTATACGGCTGCACCATATCAGAGTAGACCTTGAACACAGGCACCTAAACCTCTGGTAGGCAGAAGAAGTGGCAGACTTTGTTGGTGCACTCAGGACCCTGATATAGATGTCATTATATAGGTCACTGGCTTTAATGTATGAGTCTGTCATGACCTGATATGCCTGGCATAGCCAAGAACTAAATGAAAAAATCTGCCAAGTAGTTGTATGTAGCATGCAAGGTCTCAGCAAAGAAGAGCCCTGCTGCTTTCTGTTCCCTGGCTATAGCCATTTTTCTCACTCCAACTGTTTTCTAATGGTGAGTCATCCTTAGTGGTAATGCTGTAAGAAGCACATACACTAACACAGGGAACAGGCTTTACACAGCTGCATTGTCAAAACTTGGGTTCATCTCTGGGAAAAAAGAATCACAAACCTCACATTCAGTGCATGAGCTGTGATAGCTTTGAATTCCTTCTATGCAAAAGCCTCAGAGTAAACATAAGAGATGCACTGAAGAATTGTGCCTTACAGTAAGGATCTATAAAAAAGTTCTTCCAATCATATAGCATGGAGTTGGTGGGGCTGTGGGTTTTAATAACGAGCACTTTATAATGCAATGAAAATACAAATTGTGAGGGTGATATACTACTAAGCGGAAAATCCATCCACTCTATATATCAGCAATAAGCCAGCTTCTAAGTTGTGGAGCAATTAGTTATGCATCTGCTGCAGTGGGCGGCAGTATCTTGAATACATAGACTTTAGAGACTCACTGAAATTGAAAGATTCAGGCTGCTGGGTCATTTTGGTATTTTGAGAAAGCAAGAGAAAATAATAAACTATTATCTTCTGAAAAAGCTATCATTCTTGATAGATTTAGTATCTGATATATATGACATGAACTTTTCTTGTGCTGAATTTGTTTGAAAGAATAGTTATGTGCTGCTGATGTCATGATATGAAGGGAGATTAAACGGAAACACGCCAAGCATGGTCTGATATTAATGAAATGTTTGTAGGTATCTTTTGTTTATATCACTCTAGAAGCTCATAAGTAATGTTGAGAGTTTAATGGAAAAAAATACTCTTCTATCTTAGTTAAAAAAGTCTAAGCAATATAACACTGTTTCTTTTTAAAAAATGCCTTGGGTTCTCAATCCAATCTTACTGAAAATCAATGAGATGTAGTTTTCTGTGACAGCAAGCCACTTTTAAGAGTCATTATTATTAGAACAACCACGTTTACTGCACTGTGTTTTCAGCAGTATTACCTACCCATCACAGGGACTTTTGAAAGTCCAAAGAATGATGATCTTTCTTGCTCTATCAAAACAAAAAAAAATTATGAAGTTACTAAAAATTAACTTACAAGATGTGAAGTACCGTTTTGTCACAGGTCTTATCCCTGTGGGAAAGGTTTGGTTACACATATTGATTTTGCTGAAGACTTTTATCCTACTACAATTGCTTTCTCTAGCCCTCAGAGTCTGATAAATTTTTTTAAAATTAACCTCATTTCATGCACATAACCTGCTTACATTTCAGCTTGTTGAGTATTTTAAAATGTTTTTAAGTACAGTATCATAGAGTATTTTTGCGTCTGAGTTGCTGAGACAATGAGAGGTGTATAAGTGAATTGCTGTATTTTTGGATCTAGGAAAGGAGACAATTTTTAATTCATGACATGTTCCAACCTACTTTGTTCATACCTACACCTGGAAACCATCATATAGTTGTTTGTGAATTCTTCTGATATCGAGACAATATCAAGATGGGGTGGAATCCTTGTCCCAAGTTGATGGTTGCATTCCCTTCAGTCCCTAATTTGGGATAGGATTAAGACAGAGTGAAGAGATTTGGTTTATGCAGGCTTGGATTATTTGTGCTTCCAGTTTCTCTAGTTGCACAGGGTGAGGTCAAGTATAATTTTAATAGACTCAAGAATGTTCAGATATATACTACGAGCTGGTCTGGTCTGGGGACCTACACAGGACAGAAACCATATCTTTCATTTTAAGAGATTAGAGGAATTGCTTGCTTTTCAGCTAACTAACCACTGCAAGCTATCTATTTTAGTCTAGCACTGAGAACATCATCCTTCTGTAGCAGCAGCATGATCTGTTTTCAAGAGGCAATGCTAGAGCATTTTAATACTGCAAAGAGGAGGGTAGCTACACACAGCTACACGCAATTTCTTCTGTTCTCTGCTATCACATTGCATACATCATTATGCCATCTGAGGACATACAGGAATTCTAAATTTAAGGGAGAAGAAATTTTGTCCTATTGAAGATGAGGATTCAAATTTAAATTGGTTTGCTTTCCTTTGCCTTTTTTTTTTTTTTTTGAGCTGCTCCATTTATTTTACTCCTTCTTTGATTTAATATTGATTTCCTTCATTCTTGTTTCCTGCAGTAGTTAGTTAATCATTAACTATGTGCAGAGAAATATTAACAATTATAAATACAGCAAAAATATCCAGAATTCCAATCACAGGACTACTGTGAAAAATAAACGGAAGATAGTTTTAATGTTCTTCAAAATATCAGGGCATCAGGGAATTCTGAGCAAAAAAGTGGTGGGGGGGGAAAGAAAAAAAAAAGATATAATCCTTCCAGAAAATTCATTAAAAGCGCAGGAACACCACTAATACCATTATTCTACACTGAAAAAACAAATCTGAAATGCCATAACATATTTTACTTAGTTATTAGATATTCTAGCTCCATTAAGACTTTTACAGTTCTGCATTAAGGTATAAGTCAGTGTGGCCTAAGCTCTATTCCTCCAGTTTGAAAGATTCCCCAGATGTGCTAGGTAACTTCTTCTTCCATACCTTTCCATCAAACAGGAACCTGGTCCCGGCCCTTTATTCAGGCTTCATAGCTGGAAACCTCCTCCTAGAACTGGACGCTGCAGGCGGCATAAGTTGCAACAAAAGCAACTTACTACAAAGGTCTAGATTTAGAGGTTGGGTGCCTAAATCAGCAAGAAGACCCGTATGTGAATGTCCTGTGGCTATTTCAGTGACTGTAGAAGATAAAAGAAACGTAGCTGTTGATAGTAGTGGTGATTTTACTGGTAGACCCACAAAGAAAATCTTAATGATTTTCTCTGTTGCCCCTTACCAGCTGAAATGCCATAACTGAGTGCATGCTCCTGATTCACTCTAGCTATGGGGTAAAACATGTTAGGTTATGCAGTTATCAAAAAGTCTAAACACCTCCTGTATCATAAAGGAAAAAGCTAAAAGCATGCACATAGACTGGAAAGGTAACACAAGTGAGAACAGGTAGGTGGCTAAGCTGCTGTAACGCACACTCAGTCACATAAACATAGCCTAAGAACAAATGATTTGTATGCCGTCTCTTCACAATAGCACCTTTGCTGGCCTTCAACAGAAATATAAAGTATAATATATAATTTCTTGTTTTGTATTCTGCTCATCAGATTGTCATGAGATATCTCAGGCTATTTTTGGCTTCCTTCTACCCATCGCATTGTCGAGACAATGAGAAGACAATATGCTTTTCTGTTCTCATTCCCATTGTTATAATGCAAATGAACTCATACTGTGCCATTCTCTGTTCTCATTATGATCCTTTTTAGAGAAACAGTATAAGAGGAAAATATCCCAGTCATTAAAACCTTCTGCGATAACTAACCATTGTGATAAAATGTGCTGCAGGACAAGAAGTAACATGTATGTGCTCTTTTTTGGGAAAAAGCAGATGGGAAGAAGAGGATGGAGTATGAATTGAATTAACCCTTTCTGGTAGCATAAGTTTACAAGCCTCTGGAAGCAACTCGGTCTCTCTTAGTCATAAGACGTGACAGTACAGGACAAAATCTATATTGATCTCCAGGGAATATTTTTCCCCTTTGCAGCAAAATAACCCATTAGGTAAACAGAGTTTTGTTGCCCGTAGCAACAGAAAACTGCATTCTAGCAGGACAGCAATGTATTTTAGTTTGGCTTATTTCTTCTAAGTTAAAAATAAAGATCAGCTGCAACACAGAAGTACAATTACAATTATACCTTCCTTAATAATTACAAGGAGAGTGGGGACCTGCAGGAAGAAAGATTTGTCAACAGAATCCTATGAAATCTATTCTAGTTACTTGCGTAGTATTTTCCTGCAGGTTACTTTATTTACAGCAGTGATAGCCTGGCATTCAGTTATTCCCATCACCGCCAGATAGTTTGCCACAAAGAAGCTGAGATCATTCACATTACGTTTTCAGATGTTGATTTGCTTAGCTTGCATCAAAGCATATTCCAGAATACAGTCTTTTGTTGACTATGATATGGCATGTGTACTTTCATGTCAGTGCAGTCCAAGGGAAATAAAATTACAAACGAAAGCAATAAAAGAAGGAAAGGCCATGTGACTGGTGTTAGCGCGTGAAGCCATCTAGAAAGAGCTATCAGCTTTCAGTAAGGAGCCCTAGACAGGCAGTCTGAATTAGACTTGGTTGCTCAAGCTCTAGAACGCTAAATATAATTGTAGGACCATTAAAAACAATACTTTTGTTTTTGTAAAACAGAGCTTTCACAGTGGGAAAAAATCACCAATGGAGTTCTTCAGTGAGCTTTGCTATGACCTCTGCTGCTCAACAAAATCATAACCTGGAAAAAGGAAGGGAGTGACAAAGTTCGCTAATGTTAGTTATTCAGGGTAGTAAGGACAAGGGTAGACTGAAAATAATATGAGATTAAGGAATTCTAATAAAATGTTAAAAATTCACTTGAAATGACTGTTGAGTGATGAAGAGGAATTAAAAAAAAAAACAACTTAACTTTATGCATCAAATGATTTGCATCATTTTGTTGCTATATAAATCTGTGGCTTGTCCACAGCTTGAACCCTCTTGGGACCTTTTTCAAGTCTAGCGTATCTTAAGAGGGGGTGTGCAGAAACATGTAACCTCAAAGAGAAGGATGAAAGATATGGAAGTGCTTCCATATCAGGAAATAGGAATCAGTAAAAAAGGCCTCTTCAGCCAGGAAAAGAGCTGAAAAGGGGCAAAGAACTGCAGAATCGGAAGTGCTATGGAGAAGGTGGGTAGGGACTAATTAGTCGCTGTCTCCTCCAACACAAAATCTAGGGTGAATCAAATTAAGTGTAGTAGGTGCAGCTTCAAAACAAACAGGAGGTGATATTTCATGCAATAGTTAAAACACTTGTAAAAGCTTACACAGGCTTAAGTGGATACTGGTAAGTTCAGGGAAAATAATTTTTGTGTGTGTGTGTTCTGTGAAAAACACTTCTGACTTAGGAAGTCCCTAGAGGTGAAATCAGTTTGAGGATGGGAGAGTGACAGGGAAAATATCACTATCCCATATGGATTCGTCCTTGGATTGGAGTCTGGAACCCATATCACCAAACTGTCTTTGACTGTCCTAAGTACGTAAGTTATAGTTAGACTCAAATATGCTCTCTTTATTACATCCAAGGATCCCAGTAAGGATCTGTGCTGGAAGCCATATGGGCTAAGAATCTCTAGCACTGGGAGGTGGATAAGACTTTAGCTATGATCTAATGATTTAATACCTGATTTATCAAGATCAGAATTGTTTAAATAGTTTGACCCATGACAAATAGTTTGACAAAGTAGACATTTATTTAAGGAGCTTTATTTACATTAGTACCCGAATTGCCTAAAAGGGCAATTCAGACTTAGGAGCTTTCTGTGGTATAATTTATACACATATCCTTTAAGTCCTTTTGTGGGTAAAATCATCACAGAAAACAAGAGTAAATGGAATATTGAAAAAATCACGCAGAAATAAAGGGATATGGAGGGAATGCCAGTAGAGAGGTTACTGCAAGTGGACTCTACAGATAAATAGAAAGAAGAAGGAAGAAGCTGTTGAAAAAACAGATTTATCTGAGGATCTATGGTACATTATTTTTAACACTACAAGGTGCTGGTAACATTTTAAGTTTGGCATTCCTGCAGGCATGGTCAGTGATTCAACATGGTTTTGCTTAGTAGCAAGTAGGTAGCATGCTTTACCTTGTGTTCTCCAGCGGAAACAAAGATCCTTTGCAATGGCTGTGACTCCCTGCTAGCTTTGATCTTACAGGTTAGAAATAGAGTGGTAAAACTAGAAATATAGTGGAGCCACAAACTGAACACAGTAAATTTGGCTTCAGGGAGACGGTGGTATCAGAAAACCGCAACGCCTTTTTGGCTTAGTCTTTCCAGAGTTCTGCTCGGGCTAGTTTTCCTTGCATGTTAAAAAGCTCCATCATAGCAGATAAAAACCACCAGTTAGCATATTCTTGGATAACTCTTTCCAGATTCCTTACTTCATTATGTAGTAGGCTTTCAGACTTTATGGCACCAACTTCCATGTTCATCAGTCTGGGACCCTTATGTGCCAGAAACGTGCAGTTTTCTCAGGGATATCTCTAACTGGTGAAGGACTAGACTGAGAAACTGAAAATGATCTATCTACATGTTTGCAGTATGAAAATCTTAAGTCATTAGCTCTTCCTTCAACTTCAGGTAATACCTGTTTCTGAGAGTGTAGCACTCTACCTCTGCAGTAGAAAGAAGAGTGAGATCTTGCTTCCCAGATTCAGCTTTTATGACAGCAATATATTCTGTGTGGGGTAGATACTGAAATGAAGCGAAAGTCAAAGTGGTATACTGTGATCAGCTGCTCTTTATTAAACCCTTAGACAAAAGATGACAAGAGCACCCTGTGATTTGTAGAAATGGAGTCGTATGAGGTGATTTTAAATCTTATAAAGGCCTTTAAGCCTTTGGAGTGATGTTTGGAGTGGTTTGCATACAGAATCAGCTCTCTCTTATGCAACGAGATGTCTCCAAACCTTTCGGTTTTGGTAAAAAAGCTTTGCATCTGAAACTTGTCTTCAGGATAGCTGGAAACACATCTCATGCATTTAGGAAGAAATGGATTTGGGTACATGGTGGATTTAATGGTTGCAGGAGAAGAAAGGGCATGAAGCTCTAAATTTTCTGGCTTTCCTTCCTTTAGAAAACGCTTTGGAAAACTTTATTATTCTTTAACTTTTTTTCCGACTGTCTTTTTTCTGAGGAAAACAGTTATCCGTTTTTTAAAGGAAAAATATGGACAGCATTTGTTGAAATGTGACTACAAAGAAAACATTGCACTGAAAGACAAATAATCACATCTTATCTAGAAGACTGAATTGGGGATATTTTGTAATCATCTGGGCTTTCTTCAGTTTTTATTATGGCTGAGTTACGAGGCTTTACTTTACAGTGGGGAATAAGCCTCATATTTTACAGGAGCTAGTGATACGATTATATGTACGGTAGGTAGTGACACAAATTGAGATGTATTAATCCCACTATAGGAAGAAAATCTCCAATAATTTGTAAATCATGAGGGAATTAGAGGCAGTTCCTCATACACAGTTTAGCAGTAAGAACAGATCTGAGAACCTTTTCATCCGTTTTTATAAATATATATAAGTAAATAATAGCAAATTAGTTATAGAATGATTCTTCATCTGTTTTGTTTGTGAGAAGTTCAGAGACCCTTTAAAGCTATACACAGATATTTGATAAGTATGGTAAGGGCCACCATCAGTCTTTTTAAGAATGTAAATTCATGGAATCAAGGTATTATGTCAGACTCTAATTTTTTATATTCCTTTTAAAATGCATGTCTATTGCCCATATGATTACGGAATAGTGTGAAAATGTGAGTCTCAAAGACTTTATTAAGTGAAAGGCAAATACAGGCAAAATCAACATTTACCTGTTTCAACTAATTCATTCATTTAAGGATAAATTCATGATTTTCTGGTACTTTATATTTTTGAATGCCTGGTTTTATTTTCCTTGACTGCATAATATAACTTCACCTTTCTAAAATAACTGCTAGGGTTTATTAATTCAAAGTGTGCCTTTCATCAATATTCTGCAATAATAGCTTAAAAACTGATACTTCACTGCAGTATTTGCCAACCAGAAAGCATGTCAATGTGAATGGTGCAGGAGAAATGGAGAGTGAAATTAACTGGAAACTGATGAGACTGTTCTCAGCTAGGAAGTGCAAAAATCATACCTAACGGAAAAGTAAAACCCAAAAACCTGAAAGTGGCTCTGAACTGAATTTAGGGTGATTTTGATATTAGCACATAACCACTACGTACAATATCAGGAGCACCTGAAGAGGTTTTACATCACATACATATTTAAAAAGTTCTTCTGAAATAAGAAGATCTGTAATCTTATAATCTTTCCAATAGTTTCCTGCTTTGTGAGGTCTAATTAATGAAGTGTTTCTCATACATTTTCTTACACTTGCTAACTTTTCCTAGACTGATCATATTACAAAAATTTTCTCTTAGCGTTTCAACTATTCTGTATTTTGGCAGTTGCAACTGCCAAAATACAGAAATATCTCTTGATTTCATATTTTCAAGGTTTTAAATTTCTTAGACACCAAAGGTTTGGCTAGTTATTCGGTATGATTTATTTAACTTTGCTTGTGATTCCTTCCATATTAAGTAATCTCATTACAGAGTATTTAGAACACTTTTGCAGACTAATAACTCTTCCCATCTTCTTCTTGATATGGACTACCCCGAGGAAGTGACTGAACAGCTCCTTTGAGTTAGTGGCCATTAACTCAATGGCATGCAATTTACCTACCAGGAGTTACAACCAGGACTATCATACACAAATTTCTAGTTGCCGGCCTGCACGTAAACTCTAAGATCTCGTTCGTCTCTGTCGCTGATCTGAACTGTGTGCATGATTGTGTTAGACCAAATTAGCTAAAAAAAGAGCTAATAGAATGCTTTCCTCCCATCCTTCTCTACCTCCACAAATGTTCCATATATTCAGTGGCATTTTACGTTGCTGAGCTGGGAAGTACAATTCAGCTATACTCTTTCTTGATTGTCTTAAACAGACTGTAGTCCTGAACTCACTAACTTGTGAAAAGTTTCATTCAGGTAAGATTACCGTAAAAAAAGAAAAGAGAAAAGGCTCCAGTGGCCTAAAACATTTTCTCAAGCTAAAAATTGAAATTGTTTAGAATGTATCTATAGACTGTGTCCCTTTCATGTTCGTGTTCCACATATTGTGTTCAGAGACAAGAATTCTTCCTCCATGCAAACTGTAGTGCCAGACCAAAATCATTACACATAAAGCATTCAAGTCTTCTAAGACCGCAGAGACAGTAACTGGTTTTGAGCCACTATGAACAAAGAATAAACAAAGGATGTAATCAGGGCTCAGGAGAGAGCTGCTGTGATTGCAATGTGATCTTTTAAAAACAGGAATCCTCCTCTGCTCTGAGGGCAATTAGTATGCGTTGAAATAAAACCACAAAATAAAGAAATAATGGGGTACTTCCCCTGAACGGTTGAAAAAACAAAAAGGTTGGAGTGCACGGGAGTAACAGGAAGAAATGAGTAGGAAGATAAGTGCCCGAATGATCAAACAGCGACTGCCGAATGATCAGTGACTGTCAAATACAAAGAACATTAATGTTTGGTTAGTTTACAATCCTTCTCAGAGCAGTATCTCTCCTTTGGGTCTCTGTAATAATCCTAACATGTTGCCATAGTTATCAATGCAATTTTGACCTACAAAGTTGATAGCTGGTATGATTAATGAAGACATAGTACAGCCAACAGTTCAGAATGACCAGGCTTGAAAAACAGAGGCCAGATGCAGAGCTGGAAGTGATTGATTGTAAAGTTTGGAAACTGCAAAGGACCTATCATTTAGTAGGTAAAGGCAGTAACGTAGCAATCTGGTGAAGTGTGAGTGTATGCATTAACCTTGGTTGTGGGCTAGAACACATGGGGCTATTTCGCATGGGGCATTTTGTTACTCAGATGACTGAGAGCAAACACTAGCATTTTCTGCTGTACTCAGATGCATTTTTACATGACTGGGTTTTCAAATTTCACAGTGCTGTAACGCACTCTCAAGAAACTGGATTTCTTAGTGTAATGTATAGATGCTCTTGAATTTTAAATTGAAAAATGTCACTGGATGAATGGATGAACTGGCCTTGTTCACTAAAATATGTATTTAATGATTATATGACTTGTGATTAAATAATCGTATAATTATTATATATCATATTGTGATACTGTATAATTTCAGCTGTTCAATCATCTGCTGTTCTGCCCAATCCCAGTCACTTGAAATCAAATCTCAGTCACTTGAAATAAAATATCATGAAGCTGGTGGAAACCTCCTTCACTAATTTCAGTGGGATTTGAAGCAGCCTCAAGCGTGTTCTTGTGAACATCTCCTACTGTACTTGTATATATGAACTCTGGTTGAGACATCTCAGCACAGGTGAGATATCAGGGTCAGCACATGCTGTTTAGTCTACCCCTATGCACACCAGATTGTGGTAGATTTTGCTTCACACAGCTGTACAAGCAGCTAGCAATCAGCTCAGGTAAACCTACTGCAGGCATATGCTGCATAACTTAGTATTTTATCTGCCTTTGTTCAAATAGCAGAAGTTCAAACCTAGGTTTCTAGCTGTTCCATAATTCATGTTAGTTTTATTACTTGCTTATCTAGAATTTGAAAGGTAGTTCCTTAGTTGATCCTTAGATTTAATCCTTCCGTGCAAAATTGTATCACTTCATTAGGTAAAATATATAAAAGCAATACTAAACAACAATTATAAAATGCATCACTGATAAAATATTATGGGTTACTGCCCATTTAAAATAACTGTGTTTCCATGTTCTCCTATTCATTTTCAGTTTAGGTAGTTTTATTTCTTTTCACTGGAGCTAGACATGAGATTTTCTATGCTTTTCTTTAACGGTCGTTTTGACCTCTTTGCAAATTTACATATGAAAGCCACATGGTTTTATCCTCAATACATTCAATATGAATACATTTTTCAATAAAAGAAAATGAATTATTCTTACATAACTTAACCTCCAGAAACAGTTCCAAGTCTTCTTTAAATTGAATAAACAAAATTTTTGTCAAAACCAGTAAAGGTATAATTTGTACTTTATAATTTCAACTGCAGCCTATTTCTGCTTACAGCTTCTCTCCATCGCAAGAGGGGCCTGGTTTTACATTAAATCTAATAGCCGTCTCCCAAACGTCTAATTTTATCACCCTGCTGTTTGACAGCTTTCAGCAGTTTAGTTTGTCAAAAGGTGAAAATCCTCAGCTTTCCTCCAAAGCTTTCTTGGTAAACCTATGAGTTACACTATTCCATTTGAAAGAAAGCATAACATTTCAATGGCCTGTATTCCTGCATAACAAGGACTGATAACAAATAACTGGGGCAGAGCAAGATGGTTCTCCCTGTGTAGTAATAGGCTGGACTGATTTTAACTGTGTCCAAAGGCCTGCCAATTTGGCAATCAGTAGACTTAAGCACAGAGCATGCTATATACTAGCCTCAATTAATAGGTGAAGATTCTTCTTTTACTCCTCTAATTCTTCATTTTAAAATATTTTGGGATTTTACTGCTACCATTGTAGACTAATGGCTTGTAGGGTAAAAAGTAATGTCTGAATGAAAGAACGGCACTTTCCTAGGAACAAACTCTACTAGTAAGAGATTGAGCACTTAGTTCTGAGGGCAATTGAGACTGAAAAATTGAAACTGCAAACCATATGAGTCTCAGAGTTCTACAGAAGTTAAAAGTTCCTCTCTCTCAATACTCAAGACAGATACGTTAAGCCTTGTGGAAAGGGGAGAACAGTACATGATATGGTAGAGACTGCAGGGTAAGACTGTAGCTGGGGCATGTGCCTTCTAATTGGGCTCAGCTGACTAAAGGATACTAAAATCAGCACAGTCCCTCTCAGGTACAGATCACCTTCCCCACCAGAGACAATGTCATAGGACAGATGCAGCTGCTTAGCAGACCATGCATCTGGTTTTATCTGTGATGTGGGGACATGAACTACATGAAACACCAGCGCTGCAATGCATATCAACTACAAATCTAGCACGAGAATCTTGCTTTCAAAGTGTGAGATTTCACACATTTGTTTACACTGAAGTGTTTGGAGAAGTGCTTGGAAAGGTGACTGTCAGAAAGGCAAGGTAAATAAAATCAGTTTTATGAGACAATCCTATCTTCCATAACTAGCTGATCAGCAGATGTCAAACTAAGGTGGAAGTTTTGGTTCCTGCAGCTAGACAAAGCTTTGGCTGTTGTAACCTGGAACACACGTGAAAAGTTTGCAATATGTATAGGTAGGCTTGGGACACTTATGCTTTTCACTTCTATTTGGAACTATTGTTAATGTATACAGCTGTGCTGCATCTATGATGTAATTGACTTGTTGGCAGTCCCTACTGGGAGTCTAATCTTTTCAACCTCTGTTGTCTCAAAAGAAAGCTTAGACCTCACAAGCAGAAAATAGCTCTGGAACATCACCGTACCCAGGGATATGCAAACCTGCTTTTGTACACAGTGCTCTTTTGATGCCTTATACATCCAAGGGGCTACATTTAAGAGTGGTAGTGATAAAATATATCTTTTAAATAACATCAGATTTGGAAAAATATGCTGAGAATGTGAGACCTGTCCTTTATGAGGAAAGAGAACTGCAGAAACGGGCATATCCCTAAGCTATTAATTTAGAATTACTAGAAGGGTAGAGAGAAATGTTTTTGGTTACTTAAATGGCAGCAAGGCACTGTCTGTGGATGTTAATAAACCGTTGATATGGTAGGGTCAGTATGAGACAAAATAAGGGAAATTAATATTGGCTGGTTAAGTAGAGTTACAATGTAAACTGAAATTGCTTATGCTCCTCCATCTCTTTAGTACCAATTCTAGGCAAACTCTATAAACACAGGTTAACTATATTAATATGTTAACTTCTTTGCTTTCTGTTTGGTTGCTGTTTCTTTCCTGTCTAGTATACACTCTGCTTGGTACAGCACCCAAGCTACTGTCTGGTTTGATTTTTTTATTTTGTTAATAAAAGCTGTATTGCCAATAGTCAAATTCATGAAGTTTATGTTCAGCAGTAACAATGTCCTTATTGTGAATGTCATTCTGCCAGTGCAAGACTGACAGAGGGAAATATATGGGATATTTTAGCATTTTCAGACATTATACCTGTCAATTACAGTTTGCTTCAAGAAAAAGTGGTACATTTACATTTCTCTGCCCTTCACTTACTACTGCTAGGTATTTCTTGATTTACATGCCAGTAAAGTTTAAAAGCCGTCTTGGAAAGATTCCACTAGATAGATGGTCAAAAAGGCAACAACACTAGAAAGACACAGTTAAGCTGGATATTTTTATGATTTGTGTTTTCCATAAATGTAAAATAAATGTGCTAGTGTAAAATACAGGAACAGTGTTGGGAGTAGCACCCAGAATTCAGGATTGCCTTAGTGAGCTCCTTAGTGAGTCGAATATAGTCATGCTTCCACTTACCTTTTTTTGATTTGGGGCCAAATAAGTATTTCAAAGTGGCCTTGTTTGAGCACTGGACTACTCTCATACCCAGTTATCTAAAACTAATGAGATTAGGAGATTTTAAGAATAAATACATTATTCACTTTCTGGGGCTTTCAAGTTACTAAGATTTAGGAGTTCAAGTTTTCTTTCCTTTTTTTTTTCTAAATGAAAAGCTATTGTTTCACCTTATCATCGAATTCTGAATGTTTTGATTTTAAAGAAAGATTACAAATTTCATTAATTAGTGGTAGAACAGAAAAAGCTGGCCAGGCTACCTACTGAGATTTTTAAAATACACTGTTGTTCTCAGTGAGACAGCAAAAGGAGAATATAGCTAGAATATACAGAGTCTGTTTCCATTAATAACTTCTTTAGCCTTTTCTGCTGCATTTCAGAAGTATCACATAGCTTTAAAGTTTCAGGGAAAATCGTTTTATGCAGGACAAACTAAGTAAGCCATTCGTCATGATGATGACCAGACCTTCTCGCCCAAGGAGTCAGTGCAAACCCTCGCACACAGACCTTATATCAACTATCGGAAACAGCCAGTTCATTACAATATCCCCCGTAACAAACTGGGGATAATACTAGTAAAGGGTCATGCTGGTCAACGCATCATGTCTTTTTCTTGTTCCTTCACAGAAGTCTATAGAATATATTTTTAGTAAAAATTAGAAGGAGCAAAGAATTGTCAGGTAACTCAGTCTGTCTCGTAAGTAAAATGCTCCTTCCTGAGGCATATTCTCCAGCAATGTTTAATTCAGCAGAATGGCTTTGATGTGCACTCTCTGCCTGTTTCACGCTGCAAAAGACAGTTGTAACCTGCGGTTTGGATGAGATAACTCTAGCCCTAATTTGTTTTTGCATTTCTCTCCACAACTGTCCCCAGGTGAACGTATGGACAACTTTTCTTTGGTCGGATTGACTGTCTTTTCCAGGGTATGTCAGAGCCAAAATCTTCACTTCAAGAATCTGCCCAGGAGCATCATTTCCACACATACACCTCCAGTTATCCCAAGCACGTTCTGCTCTCCTCCTAGCGTTGCCTTCATGCCACATTTTTGTGACTCATTAAATATGTAGGCAAGTGTTACACTGACAGTGACTCTGTAGCAATAGGGAAATTATTTCCTTTTCAGCATCTCTAAAAGATAGGTGTCCATGTCGGAAAACAGCAAAGAGAACGTTGCATTCTTTGTGTCACTAGGATGACGGGAGTTGGAACTCCAATTAAGTGTTACTGTACACGTTTGTGCTCACTTGTTATGTTCTAATGTGACAAATCACCTGTACAGTGAGGCTGCCACGGTCTGTGCATATGTGTGTGTGTGGTCTAAGTGGTCTACCTCAGACAACCAGGTCATTTTAAATAAAGTTTGTTTCCATCAGGAAAGGCACAGGCACTGCCAGTGCCAAAAGTAAAAATGTTGCATCAGTTTTATAACCATAAATGCTTCCATCCATGAGACTAGAAAGAGTCTAACAGAGACGGGAGAAAAACAGGTTTCAGCCTTCGTCATCTTTTGCTAGTCTACTTCCACTACTTGTTATATTAGCTCTTTGAGGAAGCACTTTCCCTTTGCATGTGTTTATACAGCAGCTAGTGTAAATGGGGCCTGACCTCAGTTTCAGTCTTTAGTGTCTCCCATTGAACAAGTTTCCCATGAAACATGTTTACTGGTCTCCCTGTAAAGATGCCTTTAGTGAAATCCATTTACGGGAATTGTTTTACAGTTACTTCACAATAAAATCCTAGGGCTTTTAGAGAAAGATCCAAGCTTACATACAAATGTGTTCATCTGTACTTATTTAAAAAACAATAGCACTTTGACCGCCTTCACACATTTTCCTACACTATTCTCACTAATTAATGCTTTTAATACAGATTACAGCTACAAGTAAAAATTGTTTTAGTATCTACAGTCAAAATACCTATCTAGGATTGAAATGAGAACTCCTAAAAGAAATGTGGAAAAACAGATTCAGCTGTAAAATCATCTTATTTGGTTGACTGTGGTTTTTTTTTTGTTTTTTTTTTTTGTGGGGGAGAGAAAGGCAGGGACCTTTGTTGTTCTGTTTCTGTTCTTGAAGTAACAAGAAAATATATAAAACTAGAGTAAGAACCAGATTCTAACAGTAGCTGCAGTGAAGGCACTGTTACATAATTCAACACCCCAGTAATGCATCCAGTAGATGATTATTTCATATGTATGGCAGTATGTGTCAGATACCTCGATTTAGAGCCTGCTCTAACAGACTCCCTTTCCTAAGCAGTGAATGAGCATTTGGCTTCTTCCACCGTAACTACTATTAAATGTACATAGCCAAATCTTCCTTAAATTATATATAAAGTTCCTGATACATGAAAGTAACCTGATTCAGAAAAAGCATTTAAGTTAGCACTCATATCCTCCTGAAAATAATAGAATTTAGGATGACAGAATTTCACCACCTGCCTAGTGGTGAATTAGGACTCGAAGTAGTTCTCTTGGAGACTTGTGTGTCAGTGGATCACTTGTTCTGTGTCAGATGAAAAGCTGCCTGGCCAAAGCCCTACAGGACATGGGAAAAATGTAATATAAGCCAACAAAAGCAACCAAATGTTAAGGCTGATTATGCTCCATCTTCTAATTGACACAGCTGTCTATGTACTCAAACAATTTCATAAATATGCAATGTAGTTTATCCTTGTGATCTCTTACTTGAGCTGAACTTTTACTTTGAAATGTACTTTGAAACTCTCTCATTTCTTTATCATTCTGATCTTTCTGATGATGTGAACTTCTGAAACGCAATAAGGTAAACAGTAAAAATTAACATAAGGAAAGGTGAGGTAACTGTAGGCCATTCAAGGAATTCATGATGAAAGCTATTCTTTATGTCACAGTTGTTTGAGAGGGTGCAGTGTTAGCACTGATAGAAACTGGATTATGTAGGGCCTGCAACAAAGTTCTGAATTATTGACTCCACTGAATGAAAATCAAGGATGTACAGGTCAAGCAAATCCTATACATCACAGGTAATTAAATGAATTCCTTCAGCCAAAAAGATATAGTCAAGAAAATTTGGCAAACCTATTCCTTAATATTCTTGCTGAGAAAGCCTAAGTGTGGATCTTTCTGTTTATAGAGTGTAGTTTACCACTTTCTAGTCTCGTACTGGAAGTGCAGTTAAGCAACATAGTTTTTGTTAACAGGCATACAATTCCCTGTGAGTAAGTCCAGCTAGCCCCGTATACAGTTACAGCAGGCAGCGAATGTGAGTTATATTTGCTTTGTCTTCTGAATTCCATTATTCAATCTAAGTCTAAAGGGTTTTCACTGCTTTTATGACATTTATGACTTGTGCTGAGCATGCAACTCTTCTGCTCCCTGCAAATCCATCATCTGACCAAGAATCAAACTCCAAGAATCAAGATTATACAAATAAACAAATAAGTAGTCATTCTTACCTTTTTTGGAAATAGTAGAAAAAGTAAAGACAGACTTTGCTAAGTATGCAGATTAACATTTTATCTAATTGTTATTAAACAAATAATAACTAGGTTAGTTACAAAAACCCCGATAATGGGCATGCCCTCATTCATCCCTTGACTGGCAGTTAAGATAGATAGTTAATTTCCCCAGGCTCTTGCATTATCAATGGTGGAGTCTTTTCTCTCTAGAGATTACATAGAAGACGTATGATAATAACTCCAACTTAAACTCCAAAGTTAGTTCTTAAATATAATGATGATCTTAAATATAATAGTGTCACTATAGTGACTATATGTCACTATATAGTTTTAAAATATAATGGTAATCCTTTCCCTCCCTCTGATGCTGAATATACATAAAGTGTACATGCTTGCTTTAAATATAAGATAAACCAGATATAAAAGATAAACCAGGACGCTTTTAAAGCATACTAGTTTTAAGCTTGGCGTATGAACAAGTCTGCTTGAAAGTTTACAACGTACTCTATGAGGGGGATAAGAATCATCTCTGACCTTAAGATCTGGGTCTGTGTGAAAGTTGTTTGAAGATGAGTGAAGGTATTGTTTGCACTTTGGCGGGATTTCTAGATCTGAGTACAGATTGCTTTCCTTAAATATCTTAAACACTTTCTTACTCTTATGTACAGGATATGTATCTTTCCACATGCTTAGTTCATGAACTTTGGATATGCTGGCCAAAATTTTCAAAATGTCTGGTAATTTTGATCCTTTCGGTCTTTAAAATTTATTCCCCTTCATCTACCTTTAAGATTTCCCAGATTTTCCTATTTCTTATTTTCACTTTTCATTGATAAGCATCTGGAGGTTTTTGCAATCCAAGGGCACATTCTGTAACCTGTAGCATTAGAGGCTCAGATTCCCTGTCTTGCCCTAGTTTCTAATTCCCACTTCTGCTTTCCTCTCCGTTCACATTTTGTAACCAATTACAATAACTGTAATTACCATAGCCTATCTTGCATAACATTAATTTACATTTTGTGTAAGAGGGGACCATACAGAAGATGCAAATGTCCTGAAAGCAGATCAAAGCTCATTCTTCCATTGCAGAATGTTAAAATTAATTAGGAAAAATGACTTAAAAATTGTACTGTGGGACTAACATAAACTCAGAAAAGAAAGAAATTATGGATTGAGGCTGGCCATCTGTTCTTAAATCACTGAAAAAAAATACTAGTGACTTAAGGACAGCATTTTCAGACTAAACTACCTTCCCTGGGCTCTTGCAGATTTAAGAATGTGACGAAAGGTATCTAGTCCTATTCTGCATATTTTGTAACACTTCTCTCCCATAGCTGTTTATCTGTACACATTTTTCTCCAGAATAGTGATTATACTTGTCACTACTCATGGTTAAAACGGAGTATTAGCCTCAGAGGTCTTGAATTTGAAAATCATAGATTGACAGCCAGACACAGGGAGGAATTTTTTTTTTGGGGGGGGGGTGGGGGTTATATTTAATTATGAACTGCATTTCGTTGAATATGAGGAAGAAGGAAGTTTCACTGCAGCCATTTGGACTCCCTGAACTTCAGTCAACGCCGTCAGAAGATGATGGATATGAAAGGGTAAATTTTCGCTAATCTGGGAGAAGTTTATTGAAAAGTAGTAGCAATTAAGAGAGGCAAAACGTGCACACCGAGGGAACAAGTAAAATATAAGTTACATTAATTTCAGCTCCCTAACAGTTCTTTCAAATTTTCTTCTTTGCTGGAAGTTAGTCTCGAAGGAACGGTTTCTTATCCTGAATGGAATGTACAAAGAACTTTCGGTCAAATTCAGTGAGCTAGTTCATGTACACTGATGTAAAAAGTCTACTGTGGACATGAGTACATACACAACTGACTTTTTTCTCTTTGTTTTATACAAAAATGTGTTCTGTGGAACTCAGACTTGTTCTATGTGATACATCTATTTCAGGCTAGCAAAATTTTTACAGTAAGGCTTTTAGTAGTTTTTAATGATGATGACTCGTATGCTCTTCCAATGGTGGTCACAAGCAGATGCCCAGGGAAAAGTGTAAGAATAGGAGAAGCATATATCATCCTTCCACTTAATACTCTCCTAGGCTGCATCCATTTTTAGCTCATAGACGGCCTGAGATATGCCTGGCTTCTCTGCATTTTGCACTCTTTAGCAGACTTTTCTTCCCTGAGCTTGTCCAGTCTCAACTTGAATCCACGTAAAGTTTTAACATTTAAGACAGCATCCTTTGGTAATGAGTTCCACATGTCCTGTTTTGTTAAAAATCACCTCCTTTTTTTGTATCACAGAATCCTCGAATAGCTTAGGTTGGAAGGCACCTCTGGAGATCATCTAGTCCAACCCTCCTGTTTACACCAGGATCAACTAGGGCAGTTTGCTTAGGGCCGTGTCCAGTCAGGTTTTGAGTATTTCCAAGGACGGAGACTCCACAAGTGAGCAAGCGTGTAGTAGAGTATTTTCTGCACAACTCTAGATCTGACTGCCCATATGGTGGAGGATATTCAAAATCCAAAACTACACACTGCAGTACAGTTCTTTTGTAGCTTTGAATACCTTAATTTACCATTTTTCAGTTTAATTGCTACATGCTACTCTTTTCCAGAGCCTTTGATTCACACTGATACAATTTCATATTTTCTTTACCAACTGTGCTTATAGAAAATTAGATCATTTCACACTGTTACACACTTGATGTGTCAAATTTCAAGAAAAAAATAATCTTTGAAATTCTCTTTGAAAATTGTGGTGGGGGTTAGGACTAACTGATTTGGTCTGAATTTCTTCAAGACATTTTCATTTTGTTTCATTTCTTGTTTTTCTTTAAAATAAATACAGTTCATGTCTGTATTAAATCCACACCAAGCTGTGACTATTTATTAGAGTACCCTTAATGAATAAGGTATTGAGTTACTTTTTCTTGTCAGATAATTGCTTCGTTAATTTTATTATGTGTTGAGGGTACAGGACTTGAGCATGAACAAAACAAAAAAGAGCTTAATAATGTATTCTTAGAAGGAGAGACAAAAAACAATGACTAGTACAAATAATCTTTCAATGCTATTTTTAAATGATTCTCTCAAATTAATTGTCCTTATCGTTGTAGTTATACTTTGATTTTGCTAGCAGGAAAGTTTATACAACTATCTCATTTTGCTGCATGTTAGTGGACATGTGAAGAGTGTACTCTACATCTACAGTCACACTCCATTTGCTAGCTAAATGGGGAAAAGAAAGATGTGCTTTGTGGTCTGTGTCCAATTGACACAGCTTGAAAATTGAAACGTATTATTTATGAGCAGTTAGTTGTAGCATTCCACTTGTAGGATGACAATTATGGCCATGTTCTGGCCAGAGTCCTGCAAATGCTAATTTAGTTGTATACACACAGAGTAGTGCTTTTGAGTTCATTTGAGCTGTCTGACTGATGCAAGCTTAAGAGGCTGTTCACAGCACTGAATGTCTACATGAGCTGAAAACATCAGTGACCAAATGCTGTTGCTTTAAACCTCTGCTAAGGGAGTTCCCCTAAGCTGTGAAGCACTGCCAAGAAGACCATAACAGGTGTTTCAAGCAGTTGGGAGTTTTACTGTCTTCTTTCTCCCTAATCTCCATCCCCCTTATGATTTGTGAGGAAAGTAACGGTGTGGTGATTACCTGGAAGAATTACTAACGTCAAAGACAGTGTAAGGCCCTGAGAGCATCCCTCCTCCTACGGGTCTGGCTGCGGGGGCTCAGGGCCAGCTCAGAACCAGCAGAGCTGAGGGTGGCCCCCTTCCTTTGGTGATCTTGGAGAGAAGCTCCCAGAGAGCACAGAAGGCAGGCCTTAGCGCCGTTTAGCGCCCTTCCCACGGGAGCTGCTTTGAAGCCGAGCCTCTACCATTTGGCCCCCACCCGAACTACAGCTCCTGCTGCATTGCAGCCATGTCTGTGCATGGTCACTGATCTTGACCCAGACCCCATCCCACAGGCCAACTGCCCAGCCTGACCTCAGCCCTGCCCAGCCATCGTGGTGCTGTGCCTGACCCTGGTTACCCTCACCAGGCCTGATCCCAACCCCAATCCACAGGCTGACCACCTAGCCTGGCCTTGGCCCATCCCTGTCTGCACAGTGGTGCTCAATGTCCAGGGCTAAGGCTGCCCCCAGCTGCCCTTCCCCCTCATGGGGGCAGTGGGAGAGTTGCTGGCTGTGAGGCCCCTGTCTCTGCTGGCCATGTTCCGCATCTCTGCTCCCGGCTCCCCAGCCCTCGCAGAGCAGCTGGCCTGCACTGCTTCGAAGCTGACAAGAGATTCACTGCAAAGCCTGCCTTTGCCTTTGTAGCATCACATTAATAGTTCTGATCTTAACAGCAAAATAGAATAAAAATGTGGTTTTTAAATCAGGAAGGTAAGAGGGAGTTCACTGAAAAATGCTAACAGATAATCACATTTTAATAATATCCTTATGGTGGATAGAGGGAATGTAGAAATTTGCAGAAATAACACACACAGCTCATTTGTTTCTAGTTCTGATATCTTATCCATTATTCAGTACAAATATACTGATTGGGAAATCAATATATATGAACATATCCATCTTTCTACCAGATGGATTAGCATCCAAAGCAATAGGCAGAATTTTAGATTACATACAGCCCCCTGTCTGAGACAATTTATTTTATTAGCTGAGTCAGCTGCAGAAAGACCTGAGTTACCCTTAGGCTCTCATATATTGTAACGGAAATTCTTTTCTTCCTAAGGTGAATGGAACTTGCATTCTTGTTCACTTATGAGATAGTACGTGTCCTTGTCCTTGATTATAAACTGGTCACAAAGAGTTAGATTTTAAAATATGAAAAAATATTTTCATTTTGCAGAAGGCAATTATATGGATTTCTGTCATATTTACCTTTGATTTCCATTTCTACATATTCTTTATTGAAATATAATATCCACATTCTCTCCTTTGCACATCCAATTTATGATACACAATATCTTCCAGCTGTGGACTGTAGACAAATTAGTGGCTCAGCCTGGCACAGATGTGCCTACTAAGCAAGAGGAGCTGTTACCTCAAGTTGGAGACTGCATACCGTGTTAAACTCCTAATCAGATATTTTATAAATAAATAAAATACTGTCCTTAAAAATTTTCAGAAGTTTATGTACATGAATCAGCAAATAAGAATGCTGTATAGCCCAGTAAACATGATTTTTGCCATTACCAGTAAAAGGCTGTAAGTTTTGGACTGAGCTGACCGTGCAGAGTGTCAGGACGTGTGTGGGTTTGCCTTGATACGCGTTTAGCTTGTTTTTAACAACCATCTAGTGGCCAAGTGACTAATCCCTCACCTTTGTGTGAGATGAAGCTCTGTGAACACCACGAAGTGTAAAGGTCTGGCAAACCTAGGGAGTTACCTCCTGGCATGCAAAAGCCCTTGATGTCATTTGAGGCTGGGGGAGGCTACGGTGCAACTTTCAGATTTTAGCTGGGAACCACTGAGAAGGAGGCAGCCTGTGATTAAAAAAACATATACAGATAGCTCAAAGTGGACCCCAGGAGACAAGAGGAACATTGGAAGGATAAGCACAACACCAGAGACATTCTAGGAAGGGGCTTTCTGTATAATAATTTTAACAAAGTGTACTATTAGTGTGGCTTTGCTTTATTAATTAGATAATTTGGACTATAAGACTGTTAAAACCTTCATTTGAGTCTTTAGTTCCATATATGCAGTGCATCCCTTTTGCCTGTAACAAGATTTGTGTAACATTTACCATACCTTGAAACATAGCTTCAGAAGTAAGCTGAGATATGGCTGTACAACATAGCTGTATTTGTTTATATGACGTTGAAGTTCAGCTCTTATAAATATATTTCTAAATGGTGATGCTCATAACTAACATATTTCTGTTAGGTTGGCCTATTACTCAGTCAGTTTTCTTGTACCTAACATACGTAGAGAACACCCACATCTATATTTAAAATACATTTCTTAAATACAATATCATGAGCAGTGAGGATATGAATCTGTAGCACTTGTCCTCTTACTCATGCTCAGAATGGGAAATAGGGTGGGATGTCTGAGTGAGTTAGACTGCTCATCCATCCGCCTTTATTTTGTAGGACTTACCTTGTAATGTAGCAATTTTATTTCTCTGCCATACTTACTCTGGCTACATGTTCTCTTGTCCTTTTATGAGTCTGATACTTAGGACTGACAAAGTCCTAAGCACTCATTTCACTCTTCAGAATAAAGATCTGTTTTCACAGTTCTTCCTTGTCATGGAGACAATCATACAAAATACTTAAATGCAATGACGGGGACGTGGACGGGGAAGGGGGGGGGAGGGTGCTAACATCTTACAGGATTATACACTCAGATGTCATGATATAGACAAGGACTCTTCCAAGGACTTAAAATGCCTAACTCTCCACACACCCAAGAAAATTTTTAACACTTACAGGTTAAACCCTGTACAGTTTAACCTATATTTCTCTGGTAAATAAAGATACCCACAGTTTTGCTTCTGTGTGCGTTTAAAGGTGGTGTCTTTCTGGTAGGCCTGAGCAGCTTGACTTGTTTCATTCTGTTCAAGACCTTTTAACTAGGTGCTTATCTGTCTCCTGAGGGGACCAACAATTAGATGTGCTTAGAGCTCACTTAATAGGTACTCACTGTATTCATTTCAGCACAAAACCACTTCTATTCAAACAATGACCATATAGAAAACATTTGCTATCCTTCTCTTAATTCTAAAGCCTTACAGAGAGAAAAACAGGTTCCCTGTCCTCTCAGCTCTTCCTATCCTCAGGAGAGTGTGCTGTTCTGTGGGGGAATCTTCCACCTGTACTATGAGGTTAGTTTTGTGTATCAAACTTTTTACTGTGAGGGTGATAGAGCACTGGAATAGGTTGCCCACAAAGGCTGTAGAGTCTCCATCCTTGGAGATATTCAAAAGCGGTCTGGACAGGATCCTGTGCAATGTGCTCTAGATGACCCTGCTTGAGCAGTGGGGTTGGATTAAATGATCTCCAGAGGTCCCTTCCAACCTCAACCGCTCTATGATTCTGAGTGAGCACTGACACAACATCTGCTTCTTCATGTAGCTTCTCTGGCTCATGAACAGGGAACTGAGAAAGTCCTGGTCTGTTCTCCAAGAGCCAATTAAAATATTAACACAAACAGTCATTGAATAAAAGTGTTCAGCTTGACTGCTTGAAATCTTGACCTACTGGATTAACTTAATATATTAGCTTCTAGCTTGTACTAGCTTCTAGTTTTTATGCTTTAAACCCCGTAGGCTTGAAATAAAGACCCCTGTTCTACTTTCCGAAAAGTGACAATACTGAGTCCTGGGAGTGGAAGAGTGTCTGTGGCTGTGAACCTGATCTAACATAAGAATCCCACTGTAATTCTCAATTTGTTTCCACAGCAGCACACAGAGGTTCAATTTTAGCTCCATCTTTCTTAGCTTTTCCTGTTAATTATTTTGGGCTGCATGTTACTTACCAAGGAAACTATAGCAAACACTATTTTGTAATGCTTAATTCCCTCCAGGCACCGATTGAGGACTATTAGGTGTTCAACTCAGAGTTATAAATCAAAGTGAACTTGAAATTTTAGTCGCAATTTTGTTCAAAGCCACTTCAAATTCACTATCTTGTTGAATACAAGGCAGAATCTCACAGACACGGAGATCATAAATTCTCAGCAGATCTACCTTTGTGAAGGAACGTCGGTTGCTGCTAAAAACAAGCATATTCTCAGAAATGTAAGATACAATGTTTTTTCTAGTTCTCCTGTCTTTCAGAGGGGAAAATTGTACCTTTTGACTTGAAATTATATTTAAAAGAAAACAACCAAAGCAAATAAAAATTCCAGCATGTGGAACCTGCTTTTCAGCTAGTTTTTACAGATCTCACCTAAGGATGGTTGCCTAACTGCAGTGCTTTTTAACCCTTTGAAAGGCTTAAACTTGCTCAATGCGGGGTCTGCAATCAAAAAATCTTACCAGTCCACAAACTGAAGAAAGTAGAAAAGCACTAGTAGAAAACTTTTAAGTTAGGATTCAGCACCTAAATCTGTTACAATTCCAGACAGCCTCAAGGGTCTTAGCAAGTAATTGGTTCTTAACTTGCAGAAATGTTCCCTTTAGGCAGAGCTGAACTATTCTAATACTCAGTTTACTCCACTCTTTTGTGGAGAAACCCGCATGAGGGACAGGCCAGGTGACAGACATTAACATTTTCCTCTGGAAGAACATGGGCATTCACAGGGGAAAATTGGCAGAATGGTGTGTGCATGAAAGAGTAAGTTAAAAGTCTACGTATCACTTAGATAAAACTGTCTGGTAGCTTCTACATTAAATCCGGGCTTCCCTGGAGTCCACAGCATACTTCAGTTGATTTCTTTGGGGACAAGTTTTCTGTTTAATTTTTTTAACTGAAATTTATGTAATCAGACTGTGTTGCACAACTAATGAGTAGGGTACCCACAAATATAAGTGATTGAAGTAATTACTGGAAAAAAAGAGGGAAAAATCTTGAAAGTAGCCTTATTTTCTGTTAGCAAACAGTGAAAGCCTCATGAATATCATATCATTTGTACCTGTTTACCCTCAAACAGTCAATTGTTAACCTATAGATTATTTATGATCTTTTAGTACCAGGTATTATCTTTTAGTTTGCAAACCTGAATTTTTCTGAGCTTTTGGTCTCTAAGTAGCATAATATTACATCACTGCTTCCCTGAATGAAAGAAATAAAGACAGATTGGTACAGTGAGTGTAGTATATAAACCCTGCTAGAAGGAAATTAACTTTATCAACCTGAAATGAAAGTCATCACAAAATGAGTTTATTTTCCTTAATTAAATGAATCACAGTTACATGCTGAAAATGTATTCAATAGCTATTCTTCTGAATCCATATTCCTCATAAGAATGAATCTGAAAAGAGGGAGAAACTAGCTGTGAATGTACCCAAACAGAAAGACAAATTAGAATTCTCACAGGTGCAAGTGCTTTCTTCATTCTGCATAGTCATCACTGACAGGGACTGGGAAGGAAAATTCTTTAAGGAAGATTGTTCAGGGTCCTCCTCTATGACTCTGACAGCACTGAGTCTCTTGCTTTCATAACCACCAAATTCACTACACTCAAGTATCCACAAACTGCTTCATAAAGATGCACACCAGCATCCTTATTTTTTGAATATGTGAACTTGAAATCTGAGGTGAGTCTTTGAACTACTGTTTCACTGAGCCATTTCTACTTTGTTACTATATTATATCCCTCTTCAAACTACTTTTTAAAGCATATGTACTGCTTTAAGGTTAGGACTTGAGATTAAATGCAACTTGTATAGTGCTTTTCTAGAATAGTTCTTCCTTTGACAAGAAAGTGGTTATCATTCTAAAGCACAGATATATGAAAACTATTAAGACTGCAGTTAGGTTTTGGGTTTTTTTTTTTTGGGGGCGGGGGGGGGGAGAATAACATACATTCAGCTTCTTTTTTTTCTTTCTTAAGCTGAAAATACCATCCAGAAATTCTGCTCAAATACCTGAGATGGTATGACATAAAACACCTGAAAGTAGTTTTGTGGCTGCTTTTCCAGAGATCCTGTTTTAGGGGACACTCTAAAGAGTTTGTGTACAGGATTTATTGCATCAATATGAATGCGTTCAGAATTAGAGATTTTATTCTTTAGGAAGGAAGAGTATTCATACAAAACTCCAGGCACCCCTAGGTCTCCATACTTCTTGTCAAATGTAAAATGTTTCAAATGGGGTAGAAAGGAGCAGAAGAGCAAAGGAGATGGAAATATGTTCTCAGTAAGTTTATCAGCAGAAAGCAACAGAAAAAGGTAGTCCAGAGTGAACAGTTAAAAGATCTAAAAGTTGTGTTTCGTTTTGTTTTTTGATGTGAAGTTAACTAATAATGAAGCTTTTCTTTAAGCCAGGTTGTAACTCTGAAAGATGACTTGCACTTCATAAAGCGCTGTAGACTGAAGTACAATGTAAGCATTGAGAATTATTGTGATAGTAATATGGTATTTTCTGACTCCGATCTTTGCAATAACTGTCTCAGAGCCAAAATAATTCATATTTCTCAGGGAAAGGCAGGTTAGTTTAAGAATCTTATAAAATAGTTTTCACCTTGATTGGAGAGAAGAATTTATTTTAATTTCTAAGGGGTAAAAACAATCATGTCAAGATACTGATGTGATAGTTAGTCTAGTTCATGAGCAGCTTTTGAATGAAATGTTAATGTTCCACAAATGACAGTAGTATGGCCATTCCAAAATAAGCAGCATTTTCTTTACAAATACTTTCTGAATTACTTACATAGGCCATTAATCACCAATATTCTCCAAAACAAGAACCACTGAAGCTTGCTCTCATTGGGTTAATTTTAATTAACTTTTAGCAACATCTAGGGAACACCTTGATAGCCACATTGCTGTCAGAACATACACATCTGACTTGCTTGTTATCCCAAACAAGAGCATATGTTTGAGGGAAGATGTGTATCCTCAGAAGTCACCTGGAACATGAGAAATTACTCAAAGCAGTCACTTTCCTCCTGATGCTGCTAAATTCACACTTCAGAGGAACCTGGACAGCTTCCCAAATGTTCCTGTGGGTTGAAGGTTACCAAATATTTTTTAGTGCTCTCATCTTACCTTCTTTATCTTGAAACACCAGACAAGCTCATGCAGTGTAGCTGACTGCTCTGAGGACGACTGAAGAACGATCCAGTCGGTTCTTTCCTGGCTCACTAGATGGTGCTAGGTGAAGGCGTAAACCATAGTCTGGAAGAGAAGTGTTTCCAGTTGAGGAACTGGATCCTAGAGGCAGCACTGGAGCATCTCTTCGTTTTTAGTACCACCGAAGCTGGTATTGTTATGGTGGGCAAAGGAGCTTTGGAAATAGGCACATTAGAACCTGAATAAGGTGCAGGGTACGTTTTTTCATGGTCAATTAAAAACAAATGATTTACTCTGATAATAAGATGTTCTAATTACTTAAATTACTCCTTTTTTCTATTTAAGATTGTCTTTTCATGTTCTGATTCCTTTCTCTTCACTTCTGCATAATAACTATTTTTCATTCATCACGGTTTGTTCCCAGTTATCCTCTGAGCGACAGATCTATACAGTCTTGACAACACGTCTTCTTTCTCAGGCTCTGTTGTTGTGTGTAGCATTCACTTCTCCCACCAAGGTGAAAGCCCCCTTCCTATCTACCTCCCTCTCCCAGCCGCCCTCAGAGCCCTCTCTGCTGGTTTCCACTCCCACCCCACCAACTGTGTTCAATCTACCTGGAAAACTGCTTTTGCCAAACCACAGACTATCAGAAGCCAGGACTGGGGAAGGCAAAGTATTTCACACCAACTGTCCTGGGTAAAGCAATGTCAAATATTTACTTAAATGATCTCATTGCCAATTAACACCAAGTTCTGGTCACTGATGCGGGTATGGGGCAGGGGATGAACAGTTAAACAATTACACAAATACCTTTCCTCCCTCAGGTTCAACTGAAGCGAAATACCTACCCTCCCCACACCAAGCCTCAGCTCCCCTTGCTTTCGGGGCAGTTCGCACTCGGCCTGTCGCCTTTCCCTCAGTGAGGGGACACCACGGGAGGGCAGCTGGACGCCTAACAGCTGCTTTCTGCTGCTTTTCGCTTCTTACCGGTTCTCCTACCGCTGCTTTTTGCCAGTTCTCCCGCAGCCCCTCAGACCACCCGCCCGCGGACGGTTTCGCGGCACCAGGGGCTGCTCAGCCCGGTGTGGCAGCCGGCCGGAACCGGTTGGAAGCGGTTGGAACCGGTTGTGACGGGCGCACGGCGGCCGCCTGAGCCCCGCAGCTCGTGCCCTGGGACTGGTTTGCTGGTGCTTTTCTGAGCAAGGAGAAAGGTCTTGAGGGGGTGCCAGTCGCTTGGACAGTAGACTGGGACCTCTGGTTTCTCTTCTAAATTCTGGTAAGTAAGAGACTTTGGGCTGCCTCAGTGGCCTCGATTTTCCTCCTTCCTATCTAGCAGGAAAAACTTTTTTTTTTTTTAAAGACTGTGTTTTTGGATGCAGGTATGCTTCCGTGTTTGAACGATCTCTGAACAGCGAGGAGATAAGAAACACCTTAGAAATGCCACGCTGTAAGTCAGCCCTGGCACCTCACGCGAAACGTAATGTGACTGCATAAAACATAATGCATACATTTAATTTTCTTGCACACAGTACTAGGTATGTTTTTAAATAGATATGTGTTTCTGTCCCTTAACTGGCAAAAAAAAAAAAAAAGAACTTGTTGAAGAATAACGCGTGATCTCTGCAGTGTTAGTAGCCTATTTCCACAGGCTCTTATCTCCTATGCGTTCAAGGTGCTTCACAAGTAGCTTCTTAGATAAGGGATTTATCACAGATAACTTGTTAGTCGTGATGGCAGGAGTTGAAGAGTGTACTTGCTAGGCGCAATTTTGTCAAAAGCGCGACTGAGGTGGACATCCTTCAGAAGAGTGCCGTGCGGTTTGTTAGCGATCCCTCCCTCCCTTCTCTGGCTGCGCTGAAAAATGGCCACGCCAGCGGTAGTGATATTCCTGAGACAGTAGTCTGGCGGTCACCCAGGAGGACACAATACTACTTGCTGAATTTCAGCATTGCTTCCTGCAGCATTTCTGATTTGTTTCTGTTTTGCTTTCCCCTTTGGGGTCTGTTCTCGCGGTTATTACACAGCTGCATTTGTCAGATTTCACAGCATCACTTCAGGTGCTATAAATCACAATATCTACTGTTTTCTACTTTTGTGTGTCTTATTAATAGCTCAGTTTGCTCTGTATGTGATTCTGATTGGAATTTCAATCTATTGCTGGAAACAAGGGTTGAGGAAACTAAGGAAAGACAAAAGTACAAGAGAGAAAAAGATTTTTTTTTTTTAAGTAGTTGGTATGAATCCAGATGAACTTGATTAGTTAGCTTGTGGTTGTATAATTTGATGGAGACTATTGAAGGAGGCTGCTGTTAGTGATGTGATCTGTTCTTCCCCTGGGACACGCTTCTCTTCATAGCATGGGGCTTTACTGAAGATGCCGATAATAAAATCCTGCAAACTTTGGTAAAATTCACTGGGATTGAGATGCAGGCCTTGCAGGTTTCCATTTGCTGAGGTCTGGGTGTGTGTGTGTATTGTGTGCGTTTGTTTGGTTGGGTTTTTTTGTTTGTTTGTTTTGTTTTAGCTTTGATAAAGTCAAGGTATCTGTAACTATGCTGGTAGTACTTCCTAGACACGTCACAGTTGAACAGTTATGAACTGCTGGGAAATAGGCCTGGTTTTATCGCGCATTCTGCCATGTATGAGTTGTATTAGTACAGACTGAAGCATTGAAGGTCAGCTAGTGGGGATAGGCAGGTATATGCTGAATTTGGACTTTAGTACAAGGAACCAGATCCTTTGTTTGTAATTTGTGGTTAGTTGCTATGCTGTAAAACTTCAGAGTTACGTTCCTGCGCAATTCTGTTCAGATATTTTCATTCTTAAAGTTTACATACTGCTTTTTGAACAATTTAAGATTGATGTTACTTGCAGTGGCCTAGCCTGCCTGTTCTCTATGCCTATGACTGTATCTGCTGGGATTTGCAAACCGCAGTGTTGCCCTGGGTCGACAAACAGTGGGTTCCCCCCGCCACCCCCTCCTTACCTTAATGAATAACAAGCTTGTCACAAATGCTCTTGTGATAAGGCAAGCAAGACTTGGGAAAATGTAGAAATTACTTTTCAAATACAAACTGATGCTGTTTCTGTGCTAATGTGAGGCAGACAGCAACAAATAAACTAACGAAACTGAATGCATGCCACAGATTTTATTTCTCCTTTCTAACTAGAGCCTGATCTAGTGGTAGAAATTGGTATAACTCCCTCAGTGGCAGTAATGCTGTGCTCATTTGCAGCAGTTGCAGATCTTAACCTTTATTACTATAACTACTTGACTTACTGCTTTATCCTGTAACAGTTTGGTTCTGTAGCTGTGATACTTCGTGGCTGTACATTAGATATTTTATTTCTTCCAGATGAAGTATTTTAATTACAGTCAACTTATGTTTTAGACTGAAATAAGAGGAAGATTAAAAAAAATAAACAGGTTAAACTAGTTAAATGGTGTTGCTATTAGTTAAATGGGGTATTATTAGCTGTGGTATCTTTCCTGTCTCAGATGTGGTATAGGCATCTACCTTGGCGGTCAATACTGGGTCCAATTCTTTTCATCAGTGACCTGGATGAAGGGACAGAGTGCACTCTCAGCAAGTTTGCCGATGATACAGAACTGGGACAAGGGGCTCATACCCTAGAGGGCTGTGCTGCCATTCAGAGGGACCTGGACAGGCTGGAGAGCTGGGCGGAGAGGAACCTCCATGAAATTCAACAAAGGCAAGTGCAGGGCCCTGCACCTAGGGAGGAATAACCCCATACACCAGTACAGGCTGGGGGCTGACCTGCTGGAAAGCAGCTCTGCAGAGAAGGACCTGGGAGTGCTGGTGGACAACAAGTTAAACATGAGCCAGCAGTGTGCCCTTGTGGCCAAGAAGGCCAGTGGTATCCTGGGCTGCATTAGGCAGAGTGTTGCCAGCAGGTGGAGGGAGGTGATCCTGCCCCTCTCCTCAGCGCTGGTGAGGCCTCCCCTGGAGTCCTGTGCCCAGTTCTGGGCTCCCCAGTACAAGAGAAACATGGAGCTCCTGGAGCAAAACTAGTGAAGGGCTGTTAGGATGATGAAGGGACTGGAGCATCTCTCCTATGAGGAAAGGCGGAGGGAGCTGGGACTCTTCAGCTTGGAGAAGAGAGGACTGAGGTGAGATCTCATCAATGTGTACAAGTATCTGAAGGGAAGGGTGTCAAGAAGATGGAGCTAGACTCTTCTCCGTGGTGCCCAGCAACAGTATGAGCGGCAACGAGCACAAACTGAAACACAGAAAGTTCCGTCTGAACTTGAGGAAACGCTTTTTTGAGGGTGAGAGAGCACTGGACCAGGTTGCCCAGAGAGGTTGTGGAATCTCCTTCCTTGGAGGTATTCAAAAGGCGTCTGGACACAACCGTGGGCAACCTGCTTTACGTAACCGTGCAGGAGCAGGGGGGGTTGGATTAGTTGACCTCTAAAGGTCCCTCCAACCTCACCTTTTCTGTGATTCTGTGAGGAATGCAAGGGGCATTGTATTCCTCACAGCTAAAATGATTAACTATGACCATACTGCTAGTGTGTATGGTTTGTGTGTGTTCTTTTTTTTATTATTATTAATCCAAGGCTTGCTTCTAACTTGCATATTTATTCTCTAGTAGTTGCACTGGTGTAATGCTCAAGTGACTCTAATGTTACGAAGTGTATGTTCCCCTTACTTCATGCTCTGCTTACCATTTCACCTACGTTATGAAAATACACTAGGCTGTGTGGGGAAAGACACAGGGTAATACAGTTTACTCTTTATCTATTAGAAATGGAATGGTTTTACGCAGGTAGAATATGTACAGTACATTGTAAAATGCAGCATGGGAATAGTATCCCAAATTTCACCTCTTTAGACTTAACTTCTTGACCACTTCAAGTAAAAAAAAAAAAAAAAAAAAAAAAAAAAGAGAGAGAGAGTAGAAAAAATAGGAACAACTTCTAGGACTACTGCTTGTTTTATTCAGCTAAGGAAACATGACTGCTGTAGAAAATGCCTTATCCTAAGGGCTTTTAGAGTACCTGTGCCCTTTCAGCATTGAACAGGTTGCCCTTGGGTAAAATTTCTTTGAGAAAGAATTATTGTAAGAAATTCTGAATTTGTGTTAGAAATTTGCTATTGCCCTCCCAGGGGTCAATCTGGGGTCTAGATAGCGATCTTATTTCTCTAATGGTGTTACAGAATTTCTGATGTGTTTCTTTCATAACAGAGACTTTAAAATCTGAGAGATAGATTAAAAACAAATATTGCTAATACTGTAGGGCACAGATGTTACTGAATGTAATTGCTGACAGATTTCTTACTAAGTAGTCATTAACCAACTTGAGGTAGTGTTATTTTAGATTTGATTCTGGTAAGTTATGAAGACATCTTATAAGATCTTCTTGTCAGAAATAACCTTTTATCAAGTTCTTCAGTTGATTCAATTTGAGTTAAATAGAAAGATGTAAATATTGGGACTTTGGTATGAAGAAGTCTGTAAGTTAGTTGATGAAAATGCTTGAATTGCCAAAAAGGCAGTCTTTAGTATGTGAAGCTGCTGCTGCTATTACTGATAGCCTTGGATGCTTAGCAGTAGGGATTAGAATACTGGTCCCTTCTAACCTAAATTATTGTGTGATCCTTGTTTAATAAGGTAAGGCTATTCATTAAATGTGATGGATTTAATTTCTTTGGGCAATCTTGGACTATACTGGAGGAACATCAGAGGTTCTTTCAAATAACATGATACTTTAGCATTGGGGCCATTTATTTATGTGAACTTCTAGGGAAGAGCTGTAGATGCCAAGAGACTCTTGCCATGATCTTTAATGCTAATGAGCAAGAAATGAGTTGTAAACTCATCAGTATTATAAGCATTAATTAAAGAAGAGTAAGAAGGAATGAAGTATTTGTATGTATTTCCCAGTTTGGTAGCAGCAAATGGCTCTGTAACAACTGGCTGTACTTGGTTGGTTTAGGGAGTGTTATTTCAACCCAGACTTCTAAGATGCTATCCTTGTATTATCATTACTTTTTTGCTTCCCTAGGAAAAGGAGGATATAGCAAATGTATCAACAGCTCTCTGGATTTATCTCCATTTTGCAGATCTCAAATTGTCTCACATTTTAGTCTCTTTCTCTTGCTTTGCTTAACTTTTTTCTGTTGTGCTGTCATATCTACTGGTTTCTTTGCAACCTGTGTTGTTTTAGACCTTGGTGGTGATGCAGAATCCAGCCTTGGGTTTTTTGTTGTTTTTTTGTTTGTTTTTTCTTCCCTTGTTTGTGTGTAAAGCTGGAACCTTCTGTTTTGTCTGTACGGCTGTTATTATTTGATAATCATCTCTACAGGGTCAAGAAGAAATTTACATGACTAATATTTTTACCACTGTTATCTTAATAGTTTATCTTTAATATGTATTTTCTGATCACTGCAAATGTTTTAGCTCTGAATACTTGTCACAGCACACTTGATTTTTTTTTTTTTTTGGTATTTTTATATGATTTTGTAACAAACCACTTTTATAATCTGTAGCTATCTAATCAGGTAATCTGCTCCTAAGATTTTAAATAGATGATGTTTCAGCTATTTCTATGCCAGTTTTCAGAGTGCTGATCTGTAATGTAGTAGTGCCAAGTAGAGATCTGACTCTTCAGCTTTTTAAAAGTCTCCTATCAATGCTTTTAACAACATTTTAACAACATTTTAAACAAAATCATAAGGAAGTAGATACGAGAGACCAGAAGCAATATGCTTACAATCATACTATTTGGAAAGGATTTAAACTTATAATTAAACTGTAAGTCATAGCACTGCTGCAGTAGGTATGTCACGTCTCAGAAATGCAGGTACATATTGCAGCTGTAAGATTAGTAATTGTATTCTTTAATGATGTTACTCCTGTAGAGCATTATGATGGGACTGGGGGGAGGAACTCTGTACATTATTTCCACTAGTGTAAATATATGCCAAGAGGCGAGTGGTAAGCTAAAGTTCTTTGAACTGGCCGCTTCAACTATTTTATAGGCAATGACTGTATGTTTGGCAATACTAGATACTGATTTTCTTGCTTTAACGTTTACGGACAAAAAAGACTCTTCCCTTTTACAATGTGCAGTTACTGGAAGAGACATGGCCTGCAGTTTGTCATCTGGCTACTTCAGAGCTAGTTGCCTAGATTCCCTTTACAATCAGTTAAGAAAAATAAACGTGTGGGATAGGATTAATCTAAACTCTTTCGGATGGCTACTTTAGGAGATGAGATTAATCATATCCTAGAAGAGCTTTATACTCTCCACTAACTATATGGAGATCTTAAACAACTAACTCATAGGGAGACATTTATGCTGTAGAGTGCTGAATTTGATCGGATGAATCCTGGCTTTAGTCTCCCCCATAGATTTTTAGGCCTGAAATAAGTGCTATTTAAAGCCAAGTGATTGTTTCCAAATAGTTTTATCTTTACGACTAAAAGAGATTTGCTCAGAATCATCACCACAATGGTATGATCACAGATCTACTTGCCTAGGAAACCTGCAATGAGATATTTATTCTCAAACTATTATACAGTAACTTCCAATGCCATGTTGTCTTGTGCAAGCCAAGATCTTCACTTCCTGCTTAAGATAATGTTCTGCTCTTGTTATGCAACTTACTCTAGAGTGATTACTATGAATAATTTCTTGTTTCTCTTGATACAGAGAAATTGTCTTCTCTGATCGGAATATGCCTCTTCTAGTTTCTTCTCTTTACATATCTTTTTCTGAAAGCTTCCTTTACGAAAGCTTTTGCTGTGTGCAAATTTAGAAGTTTCATCAGGAGGCTTTCATCTGTGTTCCTTCTAGATATTAAATGTTAAAGAGCTTGGCTGCATCTTTCACACTCTGTTTGCATTTTGCAGAATTTTGTATCCTTTGTGAATTTTGATTCACAAAAAGATGCCAGTCAGGGTAGCATTAAAAAAAAAATGCTTCTACCTATTTCTTTACAGAAGGAGGTCTGTAATTTCACTGTAGCCTTCATTTAGCCACCAGAATATGAGGCATTTCAGATTCAGCTCAGGTTGACAGTGAATTGAATGGCAGCCTAACATAAAGGTTATAGCTAATTCCTAATCCATTCAGGAATTTCTATTTTTCATTTAAACATCATTTACCTTTTAAATATCGGAACAATTAAAACCATTGGAGAAGATCATGTCATAGGTTATCTTTAAATAAAAATGTTTATCTTATGAAACATTTGTTATACATTAATTAGATGCTACTGAATTCAATTTAGGAACATAAAATTGGTGGTTTGTGCAGCACAGAAAAACAAACTAGACGAACACATTGATTCCTCCTATTCTTCCTGTAATGAGTAAAATACTATATCAGTAGTATGACAGGATAAGCTGATAGCAACATGCTATTCATAGGTATTCAGAAACAGCGAAGAAGGTTTTATATAAGACAAGAAAGACCCTGAATAATCAAAAAAATCTCCTTTCCTCTCACCTCATATCTTCTTAAAGAAAAAAATACTACTGTCCATCACAGCCCAATTTCCATAAGCAGAACACTCCAGAATAATGAAAATTAGAATTTACTGTAATATTTCAATATCAGGAAAACATGAGGAAATTAGTATCCTAAAGTGTTTTTTTTTAAGTTAAAATATCTAACTTCTGAAGTACTTATTTTATTTTAACTAGGACCTATTGACTTAGAAATTACTGACAAAAATTGCTAGTACTAGCAAGGATCTGGATTGTGGTAAGACTTCAAAACTTAAAAATGCAATATTTCTCTTTACAGTGGCTCTAACTCGATCTGTTAGGTCCTTCTTAACCGTATTAAATGGTTAAGAACTTGAAAGCTTTAATATAGACTGTTTATTTGTGTTTCCTATCAGGAAGATCTCTTCCTGAACAAGCAACCAGTGTCTGTCATATCCTTTGGAAAAAATATGTTAGGATCTGCAAATCTATCAAATCATCTATGTTGAAAATGCTTCCAAAGCCTGTACAGAGAACTACCATTTCTGAATTGCTCGGCTTCTGACTGCCGTCTGGCTTTATAGATAATCCTGCCCAAATTTACAGATAAACTTAATGTTTGCTCCTCCTTCCTTTAGCTTCCTGGATGTGTTATAATTCGTCTCCTTAGAGTAGAGACCATCATTTAACTGTACTTGTGGTAGGCCCAATATAATGGGAACCTAGTTTCAGGGTCAGACTTGCAAAAGCTGTTAGAGACTTAAAAATGCTGGTAGGTGCCTTATATAAACGAGAAATCAGACTTTGGGTCCAATTCAGTTAGGCACTTCTGCAAATCCCTTGTGTCACTAAAATGTCTTTGAGCCATTAATGCTTTTAGAATAGAATATGAAGCAAAAGAGTAAAAACACCTAGGATTTCCTCCTAGCTATGAATTGCTCTGTGTGTGTATGGTGGTTGTTGTTTGTTTTTTTTTTTTTTTTTAATTTCTTTTAATGCATTTCAGTGTACGTGATATTTGGATTTTCTTTCTCTGGCTACAGGAGAAAGTAGTAAAAGGCACGATGGTATTAGACATTTCACTTGGTATTGTGTTGTATTCTTCAAGAAATAGATAAATGATCCTGGAAAGAAGATTGTATGGCATAAAAAGTAGGTGTTGGGAGTATCTACTCATTTAGTGTTTTGCTTCTAACACAAGTATGGTATTTTTGGTTTTGTGTTTAGTGGGAATTTCATAGCCCTGCTGTTAGGGGCCTGTTTTCCACAGCACTAAACCAAGCGTAAGCATTTGGGGGGTGTGTGTTACCCATTGTTTTTCACAAACCTTCAGTATTATGAGAGCGTCTGGCAGTAAGGAAGAGCAGCATAAATCACTCTAAGGGTTAGTCTTAACTTATTTGCAGCCAGCAATCTGAACCTTAGACAAACAGATGGTTGAGGATTTCTCTGAAAGATTGCATGTTTCAATATGAACATTTCTTAGGCTGTAATTCATCAAGCTACTTAATTTCTATATTTTGGGCAGGGGGAGGTTAACTCTAAAGGAACAAAAGTAAAGATACTGTTCTATTAAGGCATAACATTAGTATTTAGATCACAAACTGTTTACTATAACTGTGACACGAAATTTACTTAGTTATTATACCAGCCACTCGTTACAGTTCCTGTTAGTATACTTATTTTTTTTATATCAAGCAAAAAGAAATTACTGAATATTACAATTCCTTAAACACATTTAATTGCATTAAGAATTATAGGGGCTATAAAAAACCTCAGGGGTAACCCTAGGCTTTCCATAGATTATGTTCTCCACAGCTACTTGCCAGGTGGTCAAAGCTGGCAATTCCAGCAATAATAGAAGCTCTTGGGTGCAATGATCCTGTATTTTTCTCCATATAACTGCAAGTATAGCTCTTGACAGAACTTGTATAGTCTCTCCTGAAATGTTAATGCACAATACTCTTTTCTCTTAAGTCTTACAGGGAAGAAAGAGAGAGACTGGAGACTATGAGAGTATTTATTGTTGTGAAGAAGGAATGTGTAGACTTGCAAATTCACACTCTTATTAAAGGTGATAGGTTTGATTAATGAGATGCTATTTTTCTCTGATATACAACTTTTTTTTCTAAGATTGACTTTCCTGCTTTAATTCTTTGGATCTCTTGAACTAGAATGTAATTGGCTTACTAATTTGATTTTTTTTGTTGTTGTTGTTAGCATAATTCAGTATTTAGGTGCTTAATACAGGTATGATTTAACCCCTTTCAAGTTCTTGAGGTGCAATATCCCATATGAGGTTCGAGTCAGAAACCTGACTTGTAGTTCCCTTGTTAATGCTAGTGCCCCGTTTGCCTTCCATGTTGTGCCATCTTTTGTCTTTCTGTCACTAAAATCTGTATTCCGTTCTGAAGAGTTTACTGCTAACCACAACCTTTTACTTACGAGTCACCCAAGAAGCTGGACTTAGCATGAGAATGCTAATGAGCTAATATTTCTCAACTACTGCTTTGAATTCCAATAACAAACTTCAAATAGTATTGATTTTTCTTTTGTTTAATTTTTGTTTAGATTAGCACAGGTTTCTTCCATCTTAAAATACAAAAGCAGCAGACAATACTGCTGTATTTCTACAGTAAAAGGTTTGATAGATGCGTTTTTGTTCAGTAGATTCCCCTTCTGACCAGTGCTCCTTCCACAGTGAGAGACATAAAAATACTCTGTAGAAAACAGACTAGGAATCACTGCTACCTCAAGCTTTTTCTCTTTTAAAGATGTGTTGTATTGCCAAAGGGAAAGAAATGAAAGAATGAACATGAAGCCTTTTGAATCTGAGAGAGTCTGCATCTGATATGGTTTTCGCTGGTAACACCTTGTTTCAGTAATATAGCTTTTAAACAGAATAATGCATCTTCCTAGTAGTGGTCAATTAACTTGTTTTGATTTGTTACTGGTCTGTTTATTGGTTGCTTCAACCAGTTCAAAATCTCATAGCTGAGAAGGCTTTACAACTTTCATATTTCAACCTTGCTTTGAATGTTGCAGTATCATCTTTATATAGTATGTTGAAGGGGATAGTTTTAATGAAATGTATGAAGTTTTATAATTAAGACCTAGTCACAGCAGATGGCAAGGGCTTTTTTTTTTATTTTGCAGCCGTCTTACATAACTGAAAACTGTTCTGTACCTCTCTCCCCAGTTTCCTTCTCTCTCCTGTATATTACTTTTTTACATCTCTGATGTTCTATTAATCTTACTCTGAGTTCCCCTGAGCAAAAGATAGCGTGTTCGGTTTCAGGGTGTGGTATTCAAGGAGACACAACTACTTGCAAAGTAGGACTGCTCAGCATGTCTCACAGGCCTTCCTCCTGTTTTGTGTGGCAGTATAACGTCTGACGTAATAGGATCACGTTGTTGACATGTGTAGCCTGTGATCTGTTTTAGCCTCAGATCTTGTTCTTTTGCCTACATGGTCACTCTGACCCTGTGAATTAATTGAATGTTCCTGCCCAGATACCATAAACTGCAATCTTCTATATAGAGTCTCGTAACTATCAAACCATTTCTCCAACATTTCAGAATAGTAAAGTTCAATTTCAATATTGTACTCCAAAGTATTCGTAGTCTCCTTCAGATTCATGTTGTTGAGAATGGAAAGAGAAAACAATAAAAGCTAACAAGATTTTTTCCCTTATTCAAAACAAGGCAGGTCCCTGAACAATATAACTTGATATGTCTTTCATATTTGCTAATGAATTACAGATGCCTGTTCTGGAGGCATGGCTATCTCTCTAGTTTTGTATCTAACCTGTTGCAATTTTATTCATGTTGTTTTCCTCACCATTTGTCAGCTTTGTTAGAATGAAGATAGGGAGCAGCGGTGCGCGTTCTGTCTACGAGACCTACTACTGTTCTGGAGGGTAAACAGCTTGGTATGCTAGGACTTTGTTTTTTGCCAGATTCATGTTGCCTGCCATTCCTCTTTTGATTATCTCCTAAGTGATTATAAATACTTTTGATTATCACTCTCCAGTGCTCTTCTGGTAGGCAAAAAATATGCAACACCTAAAATCATAATTACAGCAGGAAAATAAATGGTTTGGTTTGCAGAAGACTTGCTGAATATAGTTTGACTTCAGAAGTATTCAGAGCTGCTCAAGATGTCTAACTGTTCAGCCACCTTAAAATTCCTCAGTAGGTCAAACTTCATTGTTAAAGTTGTCTTTAGAGAGCCATTAGTGTCAAAATCAAATAGTGGGTTTGAACTTGAATTTATTTACATCAGTAATTCAGCAATACCTTATTGAAGTAAATGGAGTAAAGCATATATGAAATGAGGTCTGTGCTTTCATCGTCAGGCACCGTAAAATTACCTTAAACTTGGCAGAGCTGCAAGCATGCTCTTAGGGCAAATTTGCAAAATAATATAAAATCTGATATATTTTTTTTTTAATTTATTGATGGCTCTTTTACCTTTCTATAGACTCTTTTTCATGTTGATCAACTAATTTCCATTTGTAGTAACTACGTGTCCTCTGCATGTACAGATAATTGTATTTTGCTTTTTCCGGAGAGAGGGGGAGAGATCAGGGGCAGGGGGAAGAGTTGAATGCAACAAGTTGCTCTGTCAGTAACTGTGATAATCGCTTCTTCAGGAAGGCTGATGTTATTTATAGCTTGTGAAAAATCAACTGAAAACTTAACTTCCCTCTTAAATCGTGGTAGTTTTTCATAATAATGAGATTGCTATTTCTGTGCTTTAGATATGCTAAGCACAAACAATGCATTCAACTTTGCCTCTAAGTCATTACTGTCAAAACAGCATAGTTTGGAAACTAACAATTAGGTGAAAACATCTTACTACAGTAATTCCTTCAGGCAACTATTGTCTGCCTCCAACTTTCATCCTCTTTGAAAAATGATGTATCATCAGCTTGGCAAAGCTCTTCAGATGTTATGTTCCCCAAAATGAATGTGGTATTTGCTTTCTTTTAGTCTGTTGCTCATGGGTGTATTTCAGTTTGTTGTTTTTATCCTATTTCCTATAGCTCCATCCCTTCTTCCTCATCATAGACCTTAATGAATGTATTCACATCATGCTTTCCATGAAAAAAGAAGTGTGTATGAACAGTCTCAGAACATAAATGGTTCAAAGGTGCTTAAATTCATGCCAGATGCTTCAGTGACTCATTACCAAATGGGGAAACGTCTGAGAGCTTAACAAGATATTCATTCTTCCTGCTGGAAGGCCTTTTTCTGTTAAGAGTCATCCTTGATCACAGTTCCTCAGTATGCAGAATCAACCATAGCTGAGCAGGCAGCTTACAAATCAGAGCAATTTGCTTCTACTATCTACATCAATACTGTGATTTTTTTTTCCTTTTTTTTTAAACACCTGATTACTTAGGAAAATTTAAAGAAGATGCATTTAAGAAAAACTTTTTTTTTTTTTTTTAAGAAAAAAGCCTTAATATGTTTTATTAGTTGTAAAGGCAGTGTGGCTGCTGGGACTATGAAAAATCTGAGAGTTTTATTTTCCACAGCTTAATAGCGAGCAAAATTATTTATTTGGAAAGTAGAATGTATGTGAAGGCTGTAAAATAAGTCAAAACACATTTAGGGATCATTCAGTCTCATTTGCTTTGTTTTTCAGGTTTGGTCAGTGCTGTTGTCTCTTTTCTTTTGACTCCTTTTGACTACTTTAGTCCTTTTCTCACAGGAGCGTCAGTTATTTCACCCATATTAATTCAGTGATGGAAGAAATATGTATTTTCAAATTAATGACCGTTCATTTCCCAGTCTCAGTTTCTTTACCCTCTGAAGTCTGAAACACACTCATATTCTAAATGGAGTCATGTCCCCAGAGAGATCCCGTTGAATATCACATTGAAAATTCCTTCCATTGTCCAAAGTACTAATTGCAACACCAAAGTTTAATGGTACTATATTTCTTACATTAAAAAGAGTATTCATACTTTATGTGTTCATTTAACTCTAGATTTTCAGTTCCTAGAGCTGAAAGAAGAAAGCGAAGCAGGTGGAGGCCTGTTTCTAAGCAGTATCTTCTCCTGATTGTTGGGCGTTATCACAATGCCATGTTGTTTAGAATAAAAATGCTATGAGGAACTTTGCATCAAATAGAATAAATATTTCCAGTTATTGTTTTTTCTTTCTAAATTTAATGAAAATGTAGTTCTCCATATTAACAGCTTGATCCAAAAGTCATTAAAATAGATGGAAACATACCCATTGGTTTAACAAGTCTTTGGAGCAGGCACTTAAGTAGCTTTTAATGCTTATCCCCCTAGCTTGATGAGCATTATCTTCATTATACAGATGATGCTGACAAGACATGGAAAGATTAAATGCTATTTCCAAGGCCGCAAAATGAGGCATCTGCAAAACCAAAATATGACCATCTTTCTGTCTGTACTTTTATACTCAAGGCAATACTCTACTTTTTTTAGTCTCAATAAGCAATTTTTTTTTTTAGGAAAAAAGGGCAATACATTTTAAAATATTTTTTGTCTTGATAGCAGCACAAAACAGTATTTAAACACTCTTTTCTTATAAAACTAAGAGTCTGGAATATGCTTAGAGGAAGATTAGTCAAAGATTATTACGTGATGTTGCACAGTGCAGTGAATAAGAAGTGTACATATGGGACATTAGTATATTGATACAAAATAGTATGATTACAGTAGTCTCAGTTAAAAATATGATAATCTATCTCAAATATACCATTGGAATTTTTGTTTTAGCACTGAGTTCTCTTTCAGATACCAGTGGAATAAATAGGAACACTTTCAGTTAACCATATACTGTGACGTGAGAAAAGAGTTAAAGGCAATATGGAAGTCAAGCACCAAAAAGCAGTTACAAAAGAACCATGTAAGACGGATGAAATGGAACACAACGAGGAATATTAGAAATAGTGTACCAGTGATTTTATTTGCTCGGTGGTCTTATCTTAGTTACCAGTTACAATGGATGTGGGTGGAAATTCTGTTAACTTACAAAGGAATGAGGTGCATAAATTCTTTTTGTGCCTCTTTAAATGTCCCATATAGGCCCATATAAATTAACAGGTTAGTAATGGGCAATACCATTTGAATTGTTCATGCCTTCTTTGAGATATCTGTATTTATCTATCTATATATACACGCATACACATATAAAATTTAATGTGGACATCGGCACTGCTCAGGCATTTCCCTAATGAGACGGAGGATGAGGTGGGGTGATAGGAGGAGGATGAGACCTCTTCCGCATACCTTTTCATTGCTGGCATAGAGAGGCTGTATTTCCTGAACTCCAGACACCTAAAGGCAGAGTGGAGGCCAAAGGAAGGAACAGGGTCGGGCCTTAACACACAGAATTGTCTTCAGTTACCACAAGACTAATATTGTCAGTGATAAGTTTATGTGACTTTGCATTGTTTTCTTGGTTGTTGTTGTTGGGTTTTTTTTGGAATTGCAATCTCAGTCCAAACATGGGATTAACGTTGGGGTTCATCACTAAAGGTACTCTCAAGGTAGCTTTATGAACAGGTTAGTATCAGTGCTATTTAGAAGTCAGCTTGTAAGTTGACTCTAATTCAAGGGAAACTCATTTCTAAATGAAGATGAGTGGTACTCAACTTCCATAGCTGGGTAGCTTTTATGTTAAGTATTTTCTTGGAATACACTCCTAACTTCAGGCTCCTAACTGACTCCTAACTTTCCCCCACTCCTAACTGTGGGGAAAATCCAGCTTCTTCATAACTTATATTGGTAGTAAAGGAGCAAAATACCATCTCTTTAATTTTGTACTGCACTTAGGTTCCCACGCAAGTGCATTTGACTTTTGTTTGGCAGCAAACACACTCTGTACAGCTGCGCTTTCAAAAGCAAGTTCAAAAGGTTGCAAGGATTTCAGACAGAAACATAAATCAATACGCTTAGTATAATTTAACTAAACTACTGCCACCAATTTATGTTCAGAGTCCTTTTGTTGGTGCTGTGACAAGACACAGTAAAGCAAATTCATCACCAAAGAACTGTCTGGACCAGAATGAGATGGCAAAAATTCTCCCTTCAGTTTCCCTCTGTCCTTCACCGTTTCCATATACTATAATGTATTCAGGTTAGAATAATAGGAAAAAGTTTTATATTCTTATTTAAAAAAAATCACATTTATTTTATATTATACTTCATATCTAAATATTAGGTCAGAGTTTGAGGGCTTTCAATACTAAAACAAAACTCCTTCAAAACCTAGAGGAGTTTTCAGAATGGTGACCTCGGGTTCAAAGTCTGATCCTAAGGCACATTTTAGAAAACCTGTTTAGCTTAAGGTGATAGCCTGTTTTCTTTTTGCTGCTAGTAAGAATGCACCTCCTCTTCCCTTCAGTTTGTACTATAGAAGGAAGGGATCCTGGGTCCAGAAAAGACAAGAGAACTTGGCTTTTAAAAATAGTGCTGTTTGAAAGGGAGAGAAAGGAGTTGAGGTCATGTTGTGTTCTAAAATTGTAACACTCCTTTCGAGTTGATTATTTGCAAGTAAACTGAATGGGAGACTTTTATTATTACGTTATTACATAGTTGCGTTGTAATATACTCCAAAAGCTTGAATCCATGTCTTGTACTTGCTGAACAGGCCAACAGTATCGAACTCTGTTTTTAATGGATTCATAGGTCAAAGTACATGTTTTAAAACTTCATATTTAGCTCAGTCTATGACAGGTGTCCTCATTATAGCGGGGGATTGGAGTGAGGTACCTCTTCACAGTTGTTTCATTGCCAGATTAAATAATAATAATAATAATCACACTGATAAGTTCTTATTATGTTAAGGTGCCCAACTGGTAAACTGGCTTTAGATTTTAGTCTGTTCCCATAAGATCTCTTATATTTCTGCCCTCTTCTATCTATTCCTCTCTATCTGCTTTATTGTTGCATTCCCACTGTCTGTGATCACTTATTGCTTGATTCAACCCCACGGTGGCTTATACTTTTACACTAGAAATTATTAGCAAGAAAACAGCTAACAGTCCTTCAAAATGGATGGGATATCTCTCTGCAGCCTTAAGAAAGTTAATGCTTTATTCATTTGTATTTTAATTCTGGAAGCATTTGTTATGTAACCCTCAGGTACATATGCCATTATTCTTATTACTGTAATGTATTTGGACTACGAAATTTTCCACTTTAAAAATGCCAAGATTTGATCTGTGAGACTGTATTTAACACTGCTAAATTAGATACTGTGCAAATGAATGCTCACTCCACCAATGCCTCCTTAAGGCTCACACTGCGGTCCTGAGGCTTACCTCATTACAGTAGTTTGCAAGGCCATTTTTGTAGGGCTAAAAAATTGCCTGTGGGATGGTTAGGGAAAGGGCTGGCCAGTGGCATTGTTTCTTCAGCTTCATTTCTATGTAAATGACAATATTAATGTTTTGGAAGATGGTAAGACTATTACAAAGCAATAGTAATTTACAATTTAGAAGCATTTCATCATATTTCTCCTCTATAAATCACTTATCCTGCAGCATAATATGCATCCTTCAATCCTGACTTTTTTCATTATAAACTATTTTTAGAATTATATAGTATTTTTAACTGAAAGGAAGAGTTATTAAAATTATTGGTTACTCTTTTATTTTCTATTTGAACAGCTGTCCCGGAAGACTGTCTTTGAAAATTGATACTTGATTTTCTGCTGAAGTGAATGCAAGTCATGCTCTGATAAATCCTCGGGTGGTGAATATAACACAGATTTTTTTATATATATATATATGTTGGCTTTGCAGGGATATTCCTGCACAACTAAAGGGCATGACCATTTTAGGCATGCTGTATATTTCTTTTAGCTGTATTCTTCCTTCTCCCACTCTGCGTACACAGTTCGCTATATCTACTAACTCAACCATTGTGTTTTTCAGAGCTACAACAATTCTACTCCTATGAATGTCATGTTAATCTTGGAGCTGTATTGAAAACGTTCTCAATCACCGTCATTATAATCTTTGCACACTGTAATTTTCTACGATGGCTGCAGTCAGCATATTATCTATAGCATTTACATGGGAGAAGGCAATCTTACTTACCTCACTGTTGCATCCCTTGTTTTTTTCAGCAGTTTAATTCTGCATATTATGAACAAGAGGTCTGTTATAGAGTAATATTACGTGGCATTGTTTGGGGTATCTGTGAATTAACATTGTGCTTCAGATGATATTTTTCTAAGCACTAAGAGAAATAGAGAGCTGTGGCTTGACTCTAAGTAGAGAAACATAGAACAGAGCAATGTAAGTTATTTAATAGAACCAGCTAGCACTAGAGAACCAGTGGAGAAGAGAATTTGGCCCATTAAAAAAAAAAATATTTCAACAGCTAGTTGATATTTTGTGTAGTGCAGTAAAATACAGACATTCAACTTTAAAATAAGGAAAGCTCCCATTAACAGGGTATCAAAGTACATATTCAAAATATGTAGATACTCTTTGATTGTAATACATTAGTAAGAACTGGATACAATATCCTTCCTGTCTGTAGCCAGAAGTCCCATAGATGTTGAGGGGGAGAAAGGGGGAAGGTAACTTTATTGAACTTCAGAAGGCTTGAGTTATACTATTTTGTTGTTTTCTGTAAGAAAGCTTCTACAGGTTGCACTACTGCATATCTCAGTGAAGATTTTGATTTGCTTTGCTATCAGAGTTTATCATCCCATCACCAGCTTTAACAGTCCCTTCAAAGTTTTAATTGCTGTTTCAAAAGTCTGAGTGCAGTGCCAGTAATATGAGGTTGTTTCTAAGATATATCATCGATGCACCCTGTTTAGACACCCCTCAAAAAAACCAACTAAAATGATGCAGTTTTTTAATCTATTTTTGTTCAGCACACTGTTTTCTTCATTTAAATATCTTGGCAACTCTGCAGGAGGAATGCTAAAGCTTTACAAGTAAGTAATCATTTGCCCTTCCTCTTAGCATCTATGCTATATGATGTTGTGCTTTGCAAATCCTGATAATTTGAGATGTGCAAGACTTTCAGGTTGATGTGGTAATTTGTTTTGATCATCTGGGAATACCATTCTGTGAATTGTGTGTTGTCTATTAAGAGTCAATAGTGGCAGCTATGAGACTTCAGATTTGTGCTTGCTTCTGCTCTTGAGCTCCTATCACACTTTGGTCCATAGCAGAGATCAAATCTCCAGATAATGTTGTAATGCTATACTGATACTGCATTTTCAGATATCAAGAATGCCCTACTTACCCTATTACTTTCATAAATTCCTCATGAGCTGTATAGAATTTTAATGCCAAAGTAGACCATGGACTGTGAATTTCCCCTCTCCGTCCTGTATGTGCGCGCGCGCACACACACACACACACACACACACACACACACACAAATAACTAATTATTACTGTATTTGAAAGGACAGAAAACAATAGTATACTTTAACTGTTTTTAAATAGTTCAATAATATTCAGTAATGATCTGATTTTCAAATACATTGATTTCATTTAAGTTACCTGTAGTCTGTGTAAGGTGGCATTTAATAACCACCTTAAAAAAAAATCATCCCATTGTATTATTTCTCTCTCCAATATCGGGGATCTACTATAGATAATTCAGGGATATATGATGCAGTGTTTATTTTACTGTGCTTGGAAATACTATTTTCATTAAGAATTACAGGAAACGTACCTGCTCAGGTTTTTGAGAACAATACTTTGTAGCAGTACTTGCAAAAGATAAATCAAGATGTGTCATTTTAACTTCAAATTACGTTTAGAATTTCACAGTAGATCCTATTCTTGCTTTCGAACAAATCTACAGCCCATGAATTTTTTTACATACTGTTGGAGATTCTTGGCCAGCTGTCCCTTTAAAAGTAATTCATAGTACATTGGCATCAGTTTCTCTGGAGCACATAGAAACTAGAATCCCTTACAATCCCTTAGGGTCTCTGAGAATATCCTGTTTATCTCTCTCTTGTCTTCTCAGATGCTACGCACCTTGCTTACTTCCTCCCGTAGCTCCTTTACCTGGCGACACAACCCATCCACAACCGCACACCTTCTGCAGAAAAGTTGACTGTCAGCCTCAGCCTCATGGAACTTTAGGGAACTGACTGGGAAGGATGACAGCTAGTTCCAGTTCCTGTCATGGAAAGTACCAAAATAATATCAGATGCAGGGATCAGATTCCAAGGGCTTTAGCCCAGCTGAATGCTATCAGTTGCTCCTGATCTAGAGCATATTAGTAGGGGAAGGAGAGGAGGAGAACGTATGCAGTTAGTAGTACTTCTCAGACTTCACACGATCTACTCATAATATGGTTTCCCCCCCCCCCCCTTTTGTTTTTTTGCTTGGATGTTATGCTTTCTTGTCATCTCTTCTGTTCAACAAGATTATAGAGAATGAAAATTGAAGGATGAGCTCTTATTTTGGTGTGGCCAGGGTTTCTCTCTGAATTTGTGAATAATAAAATAAAAAGTTGGTGTTTTAAAATTTGTTCTCCTGCTTGTTTTTTCTTATGCTTTGTGGTTCCCAACAGGTGTGCTGTGATGGCCAGGGCATTCTGCCCTGCAACCAATCTAAAGAGCGTGGCAAAAGTGAGGGGCCCTGGGGAGCAGATCGTCATGCATGTCAGGTCCAGCAGCTGGTCATAGGACTGTTCTCTAGCTATGCTAGGCAGGGTCAGGGCTGCTCTGGGGGATCTATTATGTCCTATCAATTTTAACATAGAAAAAAAGTGTGCCTCAGGTATCAAAAGTTTGGGAAACAGTGCCTTATGGTATCTGGATTAATTAATTAGTTCTACTAACATGGGTTGAAGTGGATAGCCGTGGTTCTTCTCATTGTGCAGCCAAGGGTGAGTTCTCCTTCAAAAACAAGTTCAGTGTATTACGCATTTCTGTGTACAGAAATACATGCACAGTGTATTCTGTGCTGAACTCTTAACGGGTATGTCTGGACACTTAAATTTTTCAGTTCCTATTTAGGAAACTCAACTTATTTTAGAAAACCTTCCTGGCCTCCTCTTGTTTACATTTGGAGAATCTGGGTCAGCAAACCTTGACATCTACAGTGAGGTTCTTGTCCCTAGGGACCTCAAGACCTTTGAATAATTGAGTTTCCACCGTTACACTGAGTTTCCACCAAACAAGCTATCCTCTAGAGGAAAGCTATCAGCAAGCAAACACTTCCAATTAAACGTGAATTATGGAAAAAAATAAGTTGTACTTTACACATGCTACTGTTGGTAATAGAACACCCAGTTCGGACATTTGCAACCCAAAAGCAAGCTGACGATTCTGTAGTTCCAGTATTATCTTGATTTGCTCACTAAATCCAGTGAGTGAAGGATTTATTTGTATGAATAAATATATCTTCCTGTGAACATTTATATAATTACAGAAAATCAGTTTTTTACTTCCACCTGATATTCCTATTTCTGCAATATAAACTTGTTTGGAGCATTTGAAATGAAATGTCAAAAGTGTATCATTTGAGAAAAGTGCCCAGTAGCTGTATGAAGGTTGATTATATTATAAATTACTAATGCAAAAATTGCCCCTAAAATATATTAGCGTTTTCTAAGGCTTTACTACCAAAGGTAAAACAAAGTGACTTTGCAAAAGAGATCTTAATCCTAATTAGAACTGGTCATGACCTATGCATTATATTTGCTTTGCATCTAGCCCTCCTTTTTTGATTTTTGAATCAATTGCCAGGCAATCTATAATTGCCCGTGAAACTAGGCTGGAATAAATAGTTCAAAAAGTTGAGTAAATGTCTAAGAATGGTTTTGCATATTAAGCAGTTAGCTGAGGCCTTAATTGCACATCAAATATAATCATTCAGTGTCATTAAGAGGTACTTTTAAGGGGAATAACTATGGCAATTAACCATAGTTGTGGGGACCAGCTGAGATTAAGATGGGTAGCAGTACCAGCATACTTTACTTTGTGCTCCCATGAGTTTAATACCTGTTTTGTCTAACAAATTAAAAGTACTGAAATGAGGAGAAAACCTGAAATCTAGACACAGCTACTTGATAAGAATCAAATAATTAGAACAGAAAACTATATAATTCATTTGGCTTTTAAGTTATGCAAGTCTCATTTTTTGGGAAGGTCTTATGTTCTACTGTGATGGGCAGTTTGTAAAATTCTTAGAACAGTTTTCTACAACTAGTAAAGGGCCTTTTAGTTTATTCAGGCAGATAAGGGATGTGAGTGAGGGAACTGCTTACCCGTAAGACAGTCAAGGATAGAAGCAAACGAGCCATAAGTTTCCCCACATCAGCCTGAGACTTCTTCAGGACTTTAGTATGTCAATTAATCTCTTGGTTTTAATTTGTTTTAAAATCAGCTATAATTGTATTTCTGTAGTCTGGAAGGCTGCAGTGATTCTAAATTTAGTAGTGCTTGTAGCCTTTGAGAGGCTTCATTGGTAGGTGTTCTAAATTATCAGCACATAGTTACAAATGTGCTCATTTTCTTAAAGGTTGATACTTCCTGTCAGCATTAATTCAAGATTTTCAAGGGACACAGTGCTAATTCATTTCCTAATACTGTGCAAAGACACTAAAATTAATGAGTACAGTCCTACCTAGCACAAGTTACTTAACAGTTAACATTTGCAATATGTATATTGATAACATCTTTCACACCATAAATATCTAATTTAAAATTTAAAAAAAAAAAAACAACATTATGACTCACATAAGTTGTAAAATGGAAAATAGGCAGGGAAGACCCACTTCTACAGCTCATGGAGTTCTGGGAACCAGCTGACGGCAAGTTCTGCTTCTCTCCTGCAAGTCATCTCCATGTGAATTAAATTGTACTAGTTACAGTCCAAACATCAGCAGTAAAGATCTTTAACCATTCTGAAAACTTCCTGTCTCAGTTGCATGTTGCGAGTTTAGTTCCATCTTCCTGCTTGCTTAGGCCTTTCACCTCGGCTTTGTTTTGTAGCCTTTTAATCTTCTTACAGTGTCCCATTTCTTTTGCTTTTTTCAGCTGAGTGTAGCCCCTCCTAAATAAAGTCTCTCACAACTACATTTTTTTTAACCTCATCGTTAACTTTCTATTTATTCTGACTCCTCTCTCTCTTGAAAAGTTAGAATATGTGTTTAAAGAGTAGCAGGAATGTCTGATATTCCACTTAACTTCAGCAGATGTTGGCATCTGAAGTAGTTTGGAAGACTAATAAACTCTGTTATCTCTAATATATTCAGTGTGGTCTCTATGGAGAGCTCACCAGAGATTGTAAGTTTGATAAGATGGAAGGTAGAGTAACTACTTTTCAATAATATATGTGTAAACTGTAGCAGCTGCCTTGAAAAGTTCAGGACTAGCAGGAGAGCCATTTAATCTAGGAAGATATGCTGAGTAAAGAACAAACTACATGTGTAAGCTCAGAGGTCCGGGCAGGGGGAATAGAAGTGTCTTATTACTGTATTTTTGCTGAATGGCAGTGCCACTGCACTCTAACAGTAAAAACATGGGGGAGAACTGGAGGACATTTCTATTTTTGAGCAAAGAGAGACAGCATAGCCTTCTTATAGGCAGTCTCATTAAAGGAAGTGGGAAGGTCCCCTAATACTGAAACTTAAAGTTTGGTTCTGAACGGCACTACTTAGGGGGTAGAGTGCACCTAGGTCATTGTGTTTGCTTCTACCGCTGATGCTAACCTTCAAGAAATCGTAAATGGCATCCAAAACAAGACACTGGATGCTAGAATTACATGTTAGGGTGTATTTTCTTCTTTTATGCTTTTGTCTTGTGACTCCGTTTAGAGTTTCATAGTCAGGAACTTGACACAACTTTGCTAAAATGAAATGTCTCATTTTCATTTGAAGCTTGACTAATATTTAAAGTGGATTCAGGTAAATGACACACTTTTATAATGTTTTATTCTCCCGAAGCGAGAGATCTCAATAAGATGATGTGTGCAGATAAATCCTTTCAGTGCCTGTAGTTCAAGCACTTATAAAATCTCAGGGGTTAGGATGTATTTCCTATGCATTTGCAAAAGTCCGACTGGTGCCTGATAGCCATGATGTGTGAAGCCTGCTCATGCATTTCTGAGTGGCTCTGGCAAGGAGCAGATAGTGAAAGGACAGGCTATGATTTGAAGAGAGCACATTTGCTTTGCAGAGTGATAAGTTATTGGCTACAATTTCAAACAATTGAACAGTACCTGTATAGAGAGTCCTCTCTAGGATAGTTGAAAAATACCTCCTGAGTTTATGATGATTTTCTTTACTTGCCAAATTCAGACCAATGATCTGCCTGGGGAATGGTTTCATTGGGATTTGTGTATATAGGGTTTTTTTTCTGAACACCTCGCAATGTGTAGCCAACAAAATTCAAGAACCATCACAATGAGCAAGAAAACACCATTTGACTTCCACAGAGTACAATTTTACTTACTTTTTTAAAACATTATATCCGCTGTATATTGTTTCCAAAGACCTATGCTATTTACTAAGAAAGCTATATTCATTGCAGTGCTGTCTAATTATCAACTAGAAATCCTCAAAGAGAAGGAGCAAAGAATGTTCTTAAAATGATTAGGACTTCTTCTTCCTCAAGAGGGAAAAAAAAAAACTTCACATTTTTCTCTAGGCTTGTTGCACGCTGACTTTTAATTCCGGAAAAGAGTAGGGCAGAGCAGAAAAGCAGTTCAGAACCTTTAATGGGCTAGGCTATTCAGAAAAATAATTTGAAAATAAGATGTCAACACTGTAGTAAAAATGCCTGCTTATCAACATATTCCACAAGTTTCTCACTTCTTTTTGAACACTGCCATTTTCAAAGAAGCAGCTTTGCACTTTTTTTCTCAGTCCTATTTGAGGACAATAAAAACTTTGTAATCTGTTTGCCAAATCACATTTTTTAACACCTAGTTTTCTTAAAACTAGTTTCATTTTCCTCTAAAAATATGTATTCACATAATGTAATAAACAAAAAATTTCATTCTCTATAAGTTCTTTACTGCAGTAGAACCTTTTCATACTGTAATACCCCTGTGGTGGGTAAAATGAAACATCAAAGGTTTTCTAATTAAAACTGCCATGCCCTCTGTTATGATTTCGTCATGAGTCTTGTGCTATTCAATGTTTCATTTAAAGCCCGTCTCCTGGAAGAAATTCAGTAGAACCAAAATCTTAGCTTATTCACAGTAACTAAGTTTTCAATAAAAACCGGCATATGAGGGCATTCATAATGCCATCAATTCTCATGATTTTATCTAGTCCTTTGGTCTTCAGGTTGTGCAGAAAATCCCAACATCATCATTTTTACATGTTCAAATCAGGTGGGAAATAGAAACAATTTATAACATTGCCTCTCTCTTCTTTTTTTTTTTTTTAAACAGCGTCATGATTTATTTGTGCCAGGCTTGTGATTTTCTGAGTATTTGGCTTTAGCAGTATTTTTAGGTATAGAACATTCCTTCATCTTATTCAATTCAATTTCTGAAACTTACCTTTCCGAACCTTTCTGCCAGTAAATTCAAGCTTTCATTTAGCTCGTTGACTCCTTTTCAGAAAGACAACCCTAAATTTTTACTCAGCACAGTGCTATAGCTTAATTAAACTGTTCTAAATATATTTTTCCCCACAAGGAATATTTTGTTATAATAGTGTTCTATACTCTTTGTAAAAAGGATTTTCTCTTTTTTTTTTCCCTGTACTGCTTTCCTCAAGTCTTAAATTCTGTTTTAAAATCCACATTTAACACCTGCTAAGACACGTTTAACTTGAGCATCCCCTTATCACTGAAGCTATTTTAAAAAGAAGGTGGAAATATCTGGAATGTATTTAAAAGTGAAAAGTATATAGATCTGCCAGGCTGATGAGTAACAGGAGGGGCTACTCAGGAAAGTTGATGAATCTTTATAGAGAGGAAAATGTGTAATATTTGATATCGTATCGGGGGGTAGCCTAGTGTAGGTAGACAAAAGAAAATGTTTTTTTATGTGGTTCACTCTGTGGTATGTGATGCAGTAAGAATTCATCTTAATTGTAAAGTGTTAAGAGTGCCCTAGGAAGGAGGAAATAAAAATTCTTATTGCTGAACTGAAGTTACAAATTCAGCCTAGCATAGCAGGCAGTAAGATTCATCTACCTCTTCCCCTGTATGTGAAAGAGCTTTCTATTTCTAATCTCTACAGTCTTAGGTCTGTTTAGCAGTATATTTGTTTTTAGTACTCTCCCCATGTCTCAGCTGGTGGGTATTGGTATCCAACTCTGTTCTGTCACTGAAATCAGAGCCTCTTTTATTCTGATCAGACACATACAATGTATTACCCGTAATTGATTTCATATACAATCTGTTCAACTCACAACTGAGACACAGTAGTAGAATCAATCCCCCGATCAGCAGTTCTCTTAATATTTTCACCAGTATCCACTTCTGCTTCTCATGAGTGCTGATGTTGGCAAAGGCTGGCATTTCAATGTTGAAATATATACTTGGCGGGTAGTAAGCACTCGTGTATCCAAACTCAGTGTTGGACACGTGCTTTAGTTAATACTTAGTTTCCTTATTTCTTTAATTTAGGAGAGTTTCCGCTGTGATTCAAGTTGGCACTTTGGAAACATGACGTATACATATCTAGCTTTCTTTGGAATCTCTTACTATACATATTTCATGTGGGTCTGACCCAACTTTTCAGTTAAGTACTATTTTCAACTGTATTTATTGACATTTTTCCAAAATTTCATTTTCTTACAAGGTCTTAGTTTTGGGATTACACCCCATCTCAATTAGAAGAGTAAGACTTAGAAAAAGCGTGATGATCACTGTCCTGTGCCTCAGCGTCTAAATACAAATAAGATAAGGTTTACAAATAAGCTAAAGGTTTTTACCTTTAGGTAAAAAGGTTTTTACTGTTGGTTGTGATTAGAGTTAGCTCAAAGTCCCTATTGAGTAACACAAACACGTGGCAGATTCTTTTCTCTGAAGTGCTTATTTTCCTTTTTGCTCATCTGTAGGATCTGAATGCGCATGACTTTTGAAAAATCATTTGGACGTAGCGCTTAGAGATAGAATTAAAGAGTAACTCTTAGTTACTTTATCTTAAAATAAATAATGATACCCGTATCTTTAATGTTCTAATGATTTATAGTCCTTAGAACAATTTTATGTCTTGCCAAAAATTCATTCCTAGTATATATATTTTTAAAAACATAACCTTTTAGATTAAAAAGCATCAATTAAATGAGGCAAATGTGCTATAATTGCAACAGATATACATGGATATGTCTCAGAGAAGATTAACTTAAGAGCCTAATTCTGAACATTTAAATGTCAGTGTAATTATTAATGGAGAATTTAGTGTTTGTCAGAGGTGATGAGATGTACCTCCTAGGCAGTAGTTATCCCTGTGAAAATTGGAAAGGGCTGTACTTTTCTATTTGATGTCTTCCTGAGTATGTATCTGGTCTCCTCCAATGGGGACTTTATCTGAAGCTCCCTCATCAGTCTTCATGCCATTTGATGTGTGGCACCTCTACTTTGATGGCATGATATAAATGATGATTTTTGTTCAGGTAGAAATCCGTGCTGTGTGTATTTCTGTTGCAATATATCTATCTAATTGCTGGATACCTGTGTCGATACTGTCCTTGAGGATGTAAATAATGTGACATTGTATTTTTATTTGTAGATTTCTGTGCATTGTTTTTCGGATTCTTTTGAATATATGTTATGACTGGTGCCAAGTTTTATTTATATAGTATTTATTTAGTATAAGTATTCTTGGTAGCACTTTTCACCTGTTTTACTTTGAATTAATTTCTCCTGAATCAGAATGACCTTACTTCATATAAACAGCATTCTGGATGATTGTTTAAGAACACCTCTTACAGTGATATGAAAATTTCTCTTTTTTTTTTCCCTGAAAATGCAAAGCCTGAAATGTTTTTAGATTACCTTTGCTGTTTTCAGAACTTTCTCATATTGTGGTTTATAATCATCCTGTATTAGATACATTTACCCATGTTCTTTTTCTCTCCTAATTCAAACTCACCCTCTGGATTATGGCACAGATTCCTGTCGTTTAAACTTAAGTGCACAACCTACCGAATTTCACTTTGTTTCTAGTGTTACTGCTCTCAATGTCATTGAATTTTTTTCTGTGTGGAAGAGAATTTCCAGTTCCTTTCTGTATGGACAATGATTCCAATTTTGTTTAATCAGAAAATCTTATTAATCTACTCTTCCATTGTGTGCCAAGGACATCAGAAAACATATTAAAAAGATTAGCCTCTATTCTAGAAAAAAATCTACTTGTAAACTCTCCCAAGTCTTATTCTTTTGTTACAGAGCCTGCTATCTCTACCTTACCTAATTTTCACCAGCGTGAAACTGGCAAACTATCTCACATGCTTAACTGATATCCAGATAGATGAAGTGTACCTGACTTTTATGGAAAATGAAAATGCAATCTCTTATCTGTGGAAAATTTAGATTAACCTAGACTAATCAGCCAATGGTAAATATGTTTTCCCATTTACTTTTGTGTCTGCATATCATGGTAGGCCCCCTCCCCCCAAAGACATTTTAAGGTGCAAAAAGGTACTAGAATGATAGAACAATTTGATAGGTGAAAGGTAAATTTAGAATGTAACCTTGCTTTCTTTCTCCCCAACAATGAACCTCATGTAAAAGAGAAGACGTGCCTATAGGGTTTTACTTGTGTAGTGAGAGGTAGGAATTACTGAACGGAAGGGAAGTTTTCATGTTGAGAACCTAAAATGAGTCAACCAGAATATCTTTCTGTGGGTATTACACTGGTAGTCATCTTCCCTTCTTAGTCTTAAAGAAAAGTCTTTCATGAATTCTCTCTTTTTAGCTGCTCTCTAGCTGCTAGTCTGATTAGTTAGCTGAAAATCAGTAGTAGTTAAGTATCTAATTTAACAGGTCTTAGAAAATGTACTTCCTACCTATTGACATCTTCAGGTGCCCTTATGCTTTAGAAGATATGGCTTACAGATAAACTTACAGATAAAAGGAGTACCTACTAATTTTTCTTTAAAAAAGTTGGCTGATTACATCAGAGGAGAAAACTCCTTTGATTCTCTTGTTCAATACACTTTAGCTACTGTTTCCCACATGCTTAACAGACAAAAAAGATTCTTACATCTTAGAAAAAGCAAAGGACACAACCCAAAACATTTCTCACAAATGAAGTCTTATGGTGCTTAGGCCTTAGTGTTAACTCTAGCTTAGCTCTGGGCATTTATGAGCTTCTAACTACTTCATACCTGCAGCCCTAGATCATTAAGATTGCAGCTGTTTATTCTTTAGCATATATTCAAACTACTCTTGAAAGGCACACTGCAGCTCAGAGAGCAAAGGGAATACTTTCAATCTGAAGCCATGCCATTTCAACCAGAATCACATAATTTGCTATTTTGGATTTCTGCCCTTTGCATACCACATCACTATATCTGCACAGAATCTCAAAATAAACTTTACATCTCTTTCTGAACACCTGGCCTTCTTGTTCCTTGTAGTATCTAAGGCATTTCAAATCCTCTTCTAACCAACATCTCAAGAGTAAGGACAGTACTGGATGTTGTTGAAGATATTGTAAAAAAATCTTGTGGGAAATGAAAACGTTACAGTGGGCGTTTTCTGTGTACCGTCATCATAAAATAGTACACTAAATGTTTGGAAATACATCAGGATGAGCTTGTATGTAAGCTAAATGATGCATAGCTAAACTGGATATGGATGATAAAGCAATAGCAGAAAAATATTTGTTAGCATGGACATTGATTGAAAAATCCTCCCTTCTTCACAGTGCGCTACTGAGTTTAATTCCAGTTTATTCTGCCAGCTGCCTGGGGACATTGCCTGCCCTAGTATCAATCATCAACTGGCTAATCAACAAATGAAGGTCCAGCTGACCTCTCTCTTTTGTTAAGTAATCTACTGAATAACAAGTACCTTACTCAGATTAATTTTATTAGCAGAGCATAGATAATTCAGCACTTCCAACAGAAAGGAAGGGTCCTGAGGAAATACAGCTCACAGAACCTTACCAAGCTGCCTCTTCTATTTTTCTCCAAGGGCTGCAGTACACAGCATAATAAATTCACCAATTCCCAAGTGAGTTTTCAGAGATAAGAGGCTATTTCTAGGTAAAGAAGGCCAAGGTTCCCTGATTTTTTCCCGTGAACTAACATACAGGAATGGGAAGAAATCAACTCATGTCAAGAACAGTTTCCTCAGACGTTTTGGGTTTTTTAAGTGATAGTAACTGTTGTTACGCGTGATGTTGCAGTTACAGTAACTTCAACACCATGCAAATAACTGTTGTTACTTCCATGATGTTGAAGTTACTTTATTTATCTGCAGTGGAGAAGACTGGTTTTCCACTTAGGATCCTAACACTTATATTCTTAATTAGCGTCCAAATAAAACTCTGTAAGACAATTGACTGCCTATGAATAAGCAATAGAAGTATGTAGAAAGTTTTCTGAACAAATTCAGCCTAACTATCCATTTGCTGTATACAATACTTGAAGTGTATAAAGCTAATAATAGGAAGAAAAAGGTTCAGTGAAACTTCTGCATGAACCTTTCTATTTAATGCAGATGTCATGACCTGTGTCCGCAGTTAGCGTTTATGTGCCCCACTATAGAATGCAACTCAGGGGAAAATGTATGGTAATATTGGCTTCCTCAGGAAAAGAAAACTCGAGGCACAATGTAACTGTATTGTCTCAGTAATTTCTTTAGATAATAAAATTGCAAAGTGTTGTTTTTCCTGCACTGTGGAGCACAAGGTAAATAATTAATTGCAACTGGAAGGTAGCTCCAAAAAGATCCCCTTTTTAAGGTAAAAAAGTGTTCTCTTACATTTTCATCGTTATGAAATTCCTATTTGCCTTCTATCTGCGTTTTACACTTGCAAATCTCCCTATTGGATTATATGGAGACTATTATCTAAAGACTTGGACCTTTAAATGGAGTTTGGAATCTGCCTAAATTTGCTTTTAGAGTGACTTTTTTTTTTCTCCTAGTGCTCCCTGCAGACTTCATTTTAACACTGTACCAGTGTTCATTTTGTAGCAGACTGATACTCTTGTAAGAGAACATTAGATGTCTTTTTAGAGCTCTGTATAACTATAAGCAGTATTGCCAGTAATTATAGTTTAATTGGTAGGAAGGTAGGAAAACATGGCAAAGTTTGGCAAACAAGGATTCTGAGAAAAGAAAAACCAAAAAACTAAAAAATCCTCTGAATATAGACAAGTTTTCAGACCAAAATGAAGCCACAGTATTTTCTTAAGGGTAGAGCTCTGAGAACTTTTTTTTCTTTTTTGAGTTTGTCATTAAGTTCTTTCCCCACTGTTAAGGAAGTGGACGTACTGTTCTGGAAGATGACCAAGCAGCCAAGAAATGGAGTTGCTTTTCTTGTCATTTAGAACTGTAAGACAATTAATAGTACTGAGTCTGGGAAAATTCTGTCACCGTAATCGGAGAAAGTAATATATTTCCTCAAGAACTTGCCACATGAATCCTCAGATTATATTTAGGAATATGTAGGATATTTTACCCCTTTTTTAGGCAAAGAAAACCTTTGAGTTCTTGTTGCGGATTGCGTGGTAAAAGTGAGGGAGCCATGCCAAAAAAGTCTGATCCTGATGGTGATTATAATTTCCCATTCAATCACTGTATGCTTTTACAGAGAGAATTACTGAATTTGGCAGCCGGTGGCAAAAGAACTTACCTAACAGAGTAGGAGGAAGCATATAAACCACATTTACAGAAAAATTTCTCCATTATTGAAAAACTTCAATCACAGCTATATTGCAATAAGTTATATTTGTATCTCTTCTTTCAGGAAAGAGGGAAGGGGACATTTCTTTCAAAAGTTTGTAGCAAAGAGTTAAGTTGGTTGGAGAAAGGAAGGGCAATTTTACTAACAGTGCAAGCACTCATCTTGGCCCAGTTCTGTTTATGCCTCTGGAAATATTTAGCACGCTTGCAGGCAATGGAAAGAAACATGATTGATAACAGATATGAAAAACAGAAGCAAAGTTCCTTTTTCAAGCTTGAAGGGAGGAAATAGGATTGTGGCTGAACATAAATGTGCTTAACAATTTGTGCTTTGTTTCTTCCGGTGCAGTCCTATGGGCATCAATGCATAATCAGGGGTGGCAGTTACCTCGCAACTGGTTCCTGCAAATTGTATGATTTCCTTTAGAGCTGAGACCCTAAGGCTGCTGAGCAGATCCTTGCGTGTCCGTGAGAAGAAAATGCTTGTTTTTTCTGTGCTGGAATTATCTGACGTATCGTCATCGTATAAATTGTATTTCCTCCTATAAACTGACTAGATGGGGAAAGTTCATGGAAGCTATGCTGTGTACCAGAACTCACATTATTACGTTTTGATGATGTTGTTATGATGTTCATATAGTCTTAACTCTTGATCCTGTACTAAAGAGAGTCAGTGGGATCTTGCCGCTGATCAATGATTTGCTCTTGCAGACTTCCATCAAATTCAAAAACCACCTGCTGATGCATCTCTTTTAGAAACATGTCAGTCCAATTAACTGTTAAGAGGCTCAGTGCTTGAGATATGAATGCATTTAATCAGCCTTATTTTGTTCATACATGTAGCCTCTATGTTTTCTATTTTTATAGATAATTAGGGACCATTTAGAGGTATAGGATATATAAATAAGTGTGCCATTCAAAAATGCAGCTAAGTCGCTTGGCATTTTTCTGATTTGTAAGTTCAAATATTGAGGCATGCTGTAAGAATAAAACTACAGATGGCTGTTCAGAAATAATTATTAAGTGCTTCATAATACTGAATTATTTACCAAAAATATACCTGTAGGCTGGAGACTTGTGATGTAGAAATAACAAATTAGAAAGGTATAAACTACAGTGCCTCCTTTTTTTTGCCTAAACTTTTCCAAATTTAGACTAGTGTCTTGTATGCTGTGCTTGTGTAAATTACCTATTTCTTAGCATAAGCTAAGCATAAGCAAAAGCAAGAATAAACGAATGTGACGAGAGAGCGGGAAAAATTCTGAGCCTGCAGAAGTTAATAACAAAAGTGTGACTGACTTTAATAGCATAATAATTTAATTCGTTACTTATTTTTATAAGAAAAATTAAGACACGTAGCTTAAAACAATAATGAATGCAAAGCTCTTTCTCATAAGCTTGGAAATGACATAGAAGTGTAATGAATTATGAACTACTGAGGTAGAGTGTTCTGTTAGTGTTCTGATGGTAGCGTTCCTGTTTGTTCATCAGTCCCTTGCTGCACTTGCTAACTTCTATGGATGTTTGTAATTAAGTGTTACTGAACGAAGAAAAAAAATGGAAAATCAGTATTTAAATTAAAAATACAGAACAATTTCAAAAATGCTGAAGTAGTTGAAGTGTGAAATTTCATTTCACATGTTGCAATCATCAAAATTCGGAAACATTTCAACTAGCTTTTTCACTTCATTTGTTGGCAAAGAGATGCCGCTCTTTAAATGTTACAGCTACATTCGTAGCTGAGATATCTTTGGAAGAGATTATCGATGAATATTGATTTTCTGTAAGGTATTTAGAAAGACAAGGTCTGTTTTTCAGGAAAGATATATACACTAGTGGAAAGAGAGGTTTATTTTGTTCTTATGTATATATAACTGAAACAAAACATGGTCTCTGTTACTTAAAGGCGTACAAAATAGACTTTGTTTTCCTTCTACTCAGTTTTCTACAGAAGTAATGTAGTAGTTTTATCAAAGATGGTAAAACATAAAAGCATATTCCAGAAGATTATATTTCTGCCTGATATCCCCCTACTTGTTCTGAAAAATCATTTCTCGCAAGACACAAGATCACTCTAGTACCCAAGAATAGGAAAATGGAATATGAGGGAACATACGGGAGATGAAAATGAAGCAAGATTTCAGCTGCTGAGATTTCTCTAGTTGAAGTGCAAGGAGAGAGGAAAGTAACCGCTGTTCCTTCTGGAGCTGAAGAAATAGTTATTTTGAGTTGGAAAGGAAGATTTTGGAATTTGGAGGGAGAAATATAACAGTTGCCTCTAACTTTGAATTCTTCGTCAGTCTGTATCCAGATTGGTTTCTTTACAGGAAGGTTAGAACAAACCCTGAAGAAGGTAACATGGGATAGCATTTACATACACAAAATTGTGCTCATATTTCTTCCAGTTAACAGAAAGTTTGTATTTCAGAGGCCGGATTTTAGGAAGATCTTTCTGCATGTTTTCATCATAAATTACACCTGCAATCTATTATATATATTTTAATAAAATAAGCAAACCTGTAAACCCCTGGCCCCACTGGGTTTTCTTCTGAAAACAAACTTGCCAACCAGAAACTGCCCCCAAACCGTAGCCGAGTCATGGACAGCAGTGCTGGCTCATGTTCGTCTGTACTGCTTATCTGTTAGCCTGCTCCCTAGCATGGTTTTGACTCAGACTGACCCAGACAATGCTCAAGCGTGTTTGGAGGACACTACAGCCAGATGGTGCTCAGTAAGCAGTTTTTGTATGGCTGCCCAGTTTGGGAGCAAAGAAGAGCGTAGGCATGTGGTCATGAGCCCTGCTGTTCTGATAAAACATCAGGGCCAGGAAGCATTTTTTATTCAGTAGTAGTTGCTGATGTATCCCACAGGCTATTTGAAAATAATGTAAAATATCTTTCCTTTAATCCAGCAGTCTAGATTTATTGTGTGAGCATAGAAACCAGTTTTTAATGCAAGTATTTCAGATGCAACTCTTACCTGCTTGCAATTTGGCTTCCATAGTAAATTGCTATATAAGCATCAACTGTCATATAAGGGATACTGAAACATGTCCTCATTTGCGGGAAAGAGCAGTAAAATACTGAAGTTTAGAAGGAAGTATGAATATTAGTATTAGCACTTTCTTGAATAAAGCATGCTATAAATGAATTGAAAATAATGTGCTTTTTGTTCGATTACAAGTGGTATCCTACCAGACACGTAATGGGTGACCGAGTCCTTTAAGTTCTTTATCCTGTTAACTGATCAACTAATAGATGTCAGTGGAGTATATGTGGCAATGAAAAGAAATGTAACAGTTCTATTTTTTAAGGAAAAGAAGGATCAATAAGTTACTGGAGGAAAAGCTGCCTTTTTAGTCTAGATGAAAATAGCCTGAAAAGCATAGCAGTGACAATACAGCTCTGAATATGGTTTACTCAAGTGTCACAATAAACTTGATCGGGAGAGAATTCAGTATTTTTATACTTGCTCGTTGTTCTGTTTTAATGATCAAATTTGTTATTTTTAAAAGCTAAACTTCTTTGACGCAGTTACACATGAGCGATGGAGCTTCTACTTTTGCTAACACTCTCATCAGAGCTCCAGTGAAACTGTATTTGCTAACTCAGCATGATCTCTGGATGGCACTGTGTGTGCATTGTAAGTAAGTGAAAGTAAGTTAAGTAAGTAAGTTAAATTTTTAAATGAAAGTTTGAGGCTGATGCCAGGGAAGAAAAACAGAGTAACTCTGTATTTTTGGTGTTCTCGGTTTCATAATACTATTTTTTTTTTTTTTACTGGTCTGTTACAGCCATTGTAGTGAAGATACAGACCTGAATAAAATTGCTTTGACTCTGCAAACTGTGACAGACTTGGTAGCTAACCATACCAATTTGAATGTGCCAAGGTGAAAGCCATTCTCCTCGCACAGAACTGTAGTATTGATCCAAACTTGAAGGCAGGAAAATACCTAAACACACTTCAACAAACTCCAGAGATAGGAAATCAGCAGATCCTGAAAACCTATTCCAAGTTACTAGTTTCAACATCAGCTTAAGAAACTAACTGGCCAGAAGAATGTTGGAGTGGAAATACGTCATGTAAAGTTTCAGCTTTCCAGTCCCAGCAATGTTGATAGCTTCAGTCAGGGGAGACAAATAATCAGTTATCTGGCTTAAACGATGATAGGACTATCAGAAACTTTCTTCGAACAATTACTCAGCTTCTATACTGTCTTATAATATGACATTGCTAAAGGAATGAGGTGTGAATGATTTGGAAGGGCTGTTGCTTGCAAAGAGCAAGGACGTTATTTCCCATGCCCAGTGTACATACAGTTTTATCATTGCTTATTTTGCATGTGGTCTTGGGCTACATTGAAAAGGCACTACTGGCGTTAAAGCAAAACCAAAGTAAGTACCTTTACATTGCAGTAGCCTAACATAAGCCTCAAGGACTTGATAATGTAATCACAGAAAATAGTATAACTTTTTCCAATAATATAATAATTTAAATGATTTTAATAGTATAAAAATTTAAATGATTTTTGTATAGTAGTGGATAATTCACTTGCATGTATATATAGCGGAGGGTTTTGTTTGTTTTATATGTATATATTCAGGAAACTGGGCATAATCTAAAGCAGGGTCAGACTTTCAAGGTATTTCAGCAATAGGATATTTGGCTCTAAAATATTAGGCACAGGTCATGCAGACAGGCTGTGTCACAGCAGAAACAGAAACCGTCTCATTTGAATCGCAGCTTAGGGACTGCCACTCCAGAACGCTCTGCTTTTCCGACTGCAGCAGCTTCTTAAAAGAACTACCTAGAACGTGTAACACCTATTACAGATTTGTGTGAGGGGGTTTGGCAGGAATTTATCTGAAAAAAAAAAAAAAGCTAAATTCCTTTCCACTTGAAACACAGCATAACAAATACATAGACCAAACTATGCATGCAAAAACATGCTGAGTAAGCCTCCCCCCAAGTGCAGGGAGGCTATTGCAATAAAGAGCAAAATACCTGAACTCCCCGTAGACGTTTGCACAATCAGCTCAGTAATCTTAAACTGTAATCCTCATGTGATGTAATCTGCTTTGGTCTATCAGAAGCAGTCATGCTATATCAGTTTATTCCAGCTAAAGTTTCGACTTGCACTTTTTAAAAAATGCTTTTGACTGAGAATTAAAAAAAAATGAGAAAAAAAATTAGATCATGAATATTAACATATTTTCTCCGCCTTTGTGAATTTAACAGCATGCAGAAGTTGGCAAATAATATGGGGAAATTATTGTGAAGAAAACAAACATGTTTTGCTGGTTATAAAAAGGTGCTGATGGCTCTGTATGACACAGTTTAAACAGTCCATACAAATACATTGTTAACTAAGGGAGAAGTCCTTCTCTAGCTCGTTCCCCTAGCTTTCCTGAGAAACAGTAGTTACCATCTATAAGAGAGGGTTAGACAACGGCTCAGACAGAAAGGCAAGTGGGCGCTGGCAGCTGTCCAGAGTTGGGTTTATGCGTGTCAGAGTGGGGCACGTGGCAAAGGGTTTTTTGGATTAGGGCCAGCTATATTTTAAATCTCTTCACATCCTGCATGTAACTGCATTAAGTATACTACTGATAGTTTTCTAAATTAAAAAGAATTGTTTGAAATGTTACATAATAAAAAAGGACATGATAAAAGGAAAATACCACTACTGTATATCCATGTACTGAAACTAATGGTTTCCTTTGTAAAATATATTGTGAATAAACTGAACCTTATATAACAGGGTTACATTATAAAACAGTATGTGGATTCAAATTATTCTCATGCTGCTTTGAACTGGGATCACTAATGTTGCAATCTGCGTTTGGTATTAAGAGCTAGACAAAATACTCAGTTGCTCGAGGGAGGATATGAAGAGATTAGAGAGACCAGTATATCACAGACTAACCTCCTTGGTCTGGACATTCACAGGGACCGAAATGGTTCTCGTTGTACTGCTACCTGGAGCCACTAGCTATCAACACACAAAAAAATCAAGTTTTCAAGGAAAGCTGAAGTTTAAGGTATGCAGTTCTTTTTATTAGTCATACCTCTTCATATTATGCACCTTTTCCATATGAAATGTAAGCCAATGTAAGTACCATTTATAAAAATAATAAATCTCAGGAGCTGAACAGATACTAGTAGCAACTAACATATCTTTTGTTTTAAATTTTCTAAATTTTCTAAATTAATGAAATTCCTCAGTGATAGTATTTTTGATCCCAACTTTATCCAAATTATGGTAAGAAAGATACTTTTAGCAAAGAAGTAAAAATTAATTTATTATTAATAGTTGATTATTCTTTGAAAAATACCAGATGTCTGGACCAGTACATAATAATCAGATGCTAGAAACAGAGAAGCCGTGCAAATACCTTTCATCTTCACAGCAATATATATAGTACATTAAAGCATGCTGTAGTCTTATATAATATGATATCGCATTACAATTCAGTGTTTTACAAAACAGATTAAGAGTAGATAATAAGTTATAATTAAACACCATTTATATGATTCTTTTAGTTGTATCAGTTGGAAATATCAGCTGCATTACTTTCTTAGTATTTCAGAAATGCAGATTAAATTTATAGGGTTATATTAAATTTGTCTTTGTAGTAGGTTACCTTTTTCTGACTGCACTCCCTAACAGAGGGATTAGTGTTTCTGTGAGAGGTTTTAGAGCAGCATGTTTACAAGCAATACACAAACAGTTACAACATAACTTTGTTCACCAGTGAACACGTAGTATCACATTTTTTTTTAATGTTTAGTATAACATTTTTTTTTAATAGCATTTTAAAGGCTAGGAGGGGATTCTCTTGCCTTTGTGTGGTCCCCACAGTAGCAGATAAAAAGTTTCTGTGAGTTGAAGAATTCATCACCTCCATAGAGGTTTCAAAGGGAAGCAAGACTTTCAGGAACCTTTGCTGAGGAGTTAGGCAGGGATAGAGCTGGGAAGGAGGTTGGAAAAAAAAATAAACAGGCCTTAGAGAAACACTGGGTTGAGATCATGAAAAACTAAGGAGATAAAGAAATGGCTGGGGGTTCAAACCTGAGACGGCTGGAGGTTGTTAAAGTTTGGTCTGTTAGAAGATTTGATTTAATGCTTTGGAGTTGTTTCTGGGAGAAGATAACTAACAAACGTGGAATCTTGGCTGTGTGTTAAACTACTTTAATTTTACTTTAATTTCTGAATTTTTAGTCTGGGATGCATAGTTAATAGAAAACATGGCTGTACTAGAATTTGCCTGTGAAATCTTGATATGTGAATGAAACAGGGAGGGATTTACCTCTTCAACATCGAGGAAAATAATAAAATTCAGGGCTCTTCTTCCATTATATTTTTCTGCAGGCAAACCCAGGAAGTTTCCTACTAGAAGGCCTAAAACATCTAGATTTCATTTTACAAAGATGAGTCTTAAATTAAAAAAAAATCAGTTTTCTAGGTCAAAAGGAAGAATGTGAAAGAAGGAAGAGAACATTGATTTCTTTAATGTAGATCCAGGGGTTCCATACTCTCTCTATATCTTTGCATAAGTCCGTTGTTTTTATGATTAAAATTTATAGTCTTCTCTACCCTCGCTAGATTAAGCTTGAACTGTTGAAGATGTTGTGGTAGTGGAAAAGCCTCAGAATTCAGAAGTTCTTATTCTTGGTCTCCCATCAAAACTTGGGTGGAATGCTCTGGTGCTCTTTGCGTCTCTTACTTCTTTGGCTTCTGAGTTCTAGGACGTAATTTTCACTTGTATTCCTGTAAATGTAGTATGAGTGTTAAGGGAATAATAGATGGTAGGTAACAGATAGAAGGAATGATGACTTATAGATATTACAGGATATCTGTAAGGATGTCCCTCGTGAGAAGGAGGGTGGAGATGGAAGAGGAGATGAGTGTAGGAGGGAATATTCACTTGTTTTAGCTAAAACTGTAGATTCCTGTTTCTTTACAATTGCTTTGTGTGAATTAGTCCAAAAATAGACTGTTATAAAACTTCACTAAGTCTGCTGTGACCCTAAGCGTCTCTGTACTATATGAATGAGCTTAGTTGAAGTGGAAATTCTGTTTCTGCGGGTGAGAACTGAATTAAGAGGCTAAAAACAATGAGTGCAATAGAAAAAAATGATTAAGCCTGAATGAGTGGCTTTTTATGTTAAACTAGCTTAGTTTATACTAATAATTAAAAATTCCTGATGGTTTAGTTATACATTTAGTCAGATACTTTTCTTTATGTAACAACCAGGCTGGTTAGGGAAATGAGCAGGATATTTTTATTCATAGCAGGTTTGCCTGTGTTCTACGTCGTAACCTCTGAAGTGACTGTATTTTTTATCATTACTGTTTTGGGAAAAATTATGGCTGAATTAGATCAAGGGCATGCCTGTGACTTCAGTGCTATATTACTATGAAACATCAAGGTTTTTTAACAGTATTCTACTGAACTATTGGAATGTTCAGAAAAATCTGTAAAAATATGCTTCTTCCACCTAACCCTTAATAATATTTCCTTCGGCTTAGATCAGTTCACATAGTCCTTTCCCTCCCTGACCCCAGAAGAGAAGGACTCTTCTGTGAACCTTAGAATGTGCTCTTGATCTTTACTGTAGATGGCTAGGGACTTGGACTGGAGCGGAAGAGAACATTTATAAGAAAAATTTATAAGAAAAATTTATAAGCTTTTACTTCACAAGAAAACACCTAAACTGAGACTCAGTTCAAGGCATGGAGACATCTAAATTTCAAGTAAGCTGGCTGTCTGGCTTCCCATTTAGTTAACAGAACCTTACAGCAAGCTGGTTAGCTCTTTAAAGTAGACACCGCTTCCCGAGTCATGTGTCCATACATAGTTAGGTAATGCCATTTAATATACCTTACAGTATCAGACATGCCCACATTACTGGCAGATAGGACTGAGGATTTACAGAGGGCCTCTCTCTCTCTGAATTGATAGCTGAAGTCCAAGTAGAATATACCATGTTTATGTAACTGAATCTCATGTGGTGTTCACCTGACTCATTCTTTAAGATTTATGGACTCTCTTTCCTTTGACTAAAATAGGAACCTATACACTTAGCTCATGTAGAGTCTGCATGTGGATACTTAAATGTAAGTGCCCTGATCTATCAGAATCCCACTCTGGAGTCTCACTCCTTACTACACAAACACTGAGGACTCTGATACATCAATGTGCACATGAGGACTCTGTACACATCAATGTGTACAAGTATCTGAAGGGAGCGTGTCGAGAAGATGAGGCCAGTCTCTTCTCCGTGCTGTCCAGCGACAGGACAAGTGGCAATGGGCAGAAACTGAACCACAGGAAGTTCCACCTAAACCTGAGAAAAAACTTCTTCACTGTGAGGGTGACAGAGCATTGGAACACGTTGGCCAGAGAGGTCGTGGAGTCTCCTTCCCTGGAGATATTCAAAACCCGTCTGAATGTGATCCTGGGCAATATGCTCTAGAGGACCCTGCTTGAGCAGGGTGATTGGACTAGATGATCTCCAGAGGTCCCTTCCAACCTCAACCATTCTGTGATTCTGTGATTCTGTGATAACCTGACTTGTCTTTCTACAGACAGCAAAAACTGTTATGAGAAGTGAACTTTGGAACCCAAGGGAGTTTTCCTTCCCATCCCCTAGAGCTATAGCTGCTGTGGTTCCCTGTTTCAAATCTAGCTAGTAGCTAGGCTGAGCAGGTGTTCCCAGTACACACAAATGTAATCAGTCAGTCTGTACAGACATATCTCTGGTCCCTGAGACCTTAAGTCCTACATGCAGTGAGTCTGTCTTGAAGTTAGCTAGTGTCACACACACACACACACACACACATACACACACACACACACAGAACTGCACACTCACAAATAGTCAGGAATACAGCGTACTGAGAAGATAACTCAGACTGTGGTGGTGAGGCGCAGGGTTTGGCCAGGCAAAAGTACTGACCAGCAGCCTGCTTAAATGTGACTGACCCCCATTTTTCCCCCCTCCTCTCCATTTTCCCACATTTTCCTCCCATTTCCACCTGGATTCCTCCCTTTCTCCTCTTCTGATCCTTTCCCTAAACATCCTATGATAAATTTTGCACTATGCTACAGTCTACCTCAAATATTCCATGTTTGTTTTTTCTATCAGACTCATGATAATCGTGTTTCCCTTCTTAAAAGTTACATAAAAGTTCTGGTCGAACCACTTCAAGATTATGTTTCAGTAGTTCCTTCAGTAGCCTATCAGTCAGTGACCTAAGAGTTCTGGGCTTTGTTATTGTCTCTGTTACCTACTGTTCATTGGGGTTTATGTATTTGTGTGCTCAGTTTATCACTTTTCCTGTTCGTCTTTTATGCTGATTAGTGTTAACTAGACATCCTTACAAACCAAATGTCCTTATATTCCAGGACATAGTCTTTGGAAAAACTAGGAATGGAGAAGAGCTACCTGAAAAATGCTATCTCTCCCTTATGCTTTGAAGTAGGCACTAACCGTTACAGAAGTGAAGTTAAAAAAAAAAAACAAAAACTTTATTAAGAAAGAAACTAAATCCTCATGAAGTTAATCAGTTTATGGATTGGGACATGTGATGCAGCACTGTGTGTGACAGTGGAAGGCAGGAGTCTGTGTTCTAGAATGAGGGCATGTCTGCATTCATTCAGTAGGACTTGGTGAAAATATCTGTGAGTTAACACAGTTCTGACTAGCTGATGGGCTAAGAACAAATAACTAGAGTCTTTGTGCTAGCAGTAAATTAATACCTGGGCATGTACTAGCTAGTGTAGCGGTAACTTGGGATTTTCTATCAGAGAAAATCATGAGGTAGTCGAAGTGTTTGAGTGCTTTAAATCTTAAAAGCATTTATTTTCACTGCTATTAGGTTAAGTGTTATTATCTCCATACTACAGATGAGCAAGGCTCCTATGCAAAGGTATACAGTCATTAACTTTTAATGGCTGCCTACTGACTTTCCTGAGGTAAACAAAATCTCTTCAGTGGCGGAAAGTCTTGACTTCCTAGCTACTGGATCATCGTTTAGGTCTAGCAACTTGATGAGAAAGTGACTGCTATGCTGTCTAATGATGGAAACCATTACTAGATGCTTAATTATCTAAAGCAAGTATTGAAAAATGGTATTGAAAGAGGGACAGGGAAGCTTACTGAGTATGTTAAACATATGGTTGTCAAAAAATACTGAATTTTATAGTAGTATATTTCATTGTAGTAAAAACCTCTTTGGCACATAGTCAAAAAGCAATAAATTCTTCTATGAAGTCACAGTATATATACTATGAAAAGTTCTCTTTCTGAAATGAGTATTATACCGTGTGCAAATGTATTACCTCACAAGTTATAAGAACCTAATTAATGAAAAATGCACATAACAGTGATGTACCATTCATTATACAATACTTATTTTTTAAGGTACTGGATACTATGCTGTAGCAGGATATTCTAACATCTATATGATAGAGCTAAATAAATAAGTAAATTAATAATAAGTAATAATAAGTAGTTGGACAAAGTCTCCATATCACAGACCCTACTTCTCTTAGGGGATATTAACTTCCCTGACATCTGATGGAAGGGTAGCACAGTCGGACACAAGCAATCTCAGAGTTCCTGGAGGTTGTCAGATATAACTTCTTAACACAGATGCTGGATGGGGTAAGCAGAGATGATGTTCTGAATTGGCTCCTCATGAACTGGGAAGAACTTGTTGGGGATGTGATAATGGCAACCTTGGCTGCAATGACCACAAAATTGTGGAGTTCAAGGGAAGTGAGGGGAGTGAGGGAGGCAAGAAGCAAAGCACCAATCCTGAATTTCAAGAAAGCAGATTTCAGCTTATTCAGAGAACGTGGAGGTATAATACCATGGGAAGCAGTATCGAATGGCAAAGTTGCTCGGGAGAGTTAGCAGGTGTCTAACGGTCTCTTCCAAGCACAAAAATGGCCCATCTCAATAGCCACAAGAATGAGTAGACATACCAGGAGACCAGTTGGCTAAACAGGGGCCTGATTGACCTCTGTTGTGAAAAGAACTTTAATATAGAGGTGGGAGTGAGGGCAAGCTGTGAAGGAGGAATTTAGACGTTTTTCCCGGGAACATAGGGATGGTGTTAGGTAGTATCAAGGACAGTGAGAAAAGCTTCCATGGCTACATTACTAGTAAAAACCTGAAGAAGGAAAATGTAGGCCGATTGCTGAATGAGATATATGATTTAGTGAGAGTAGACACAGATAAGGTGTCTACCTGAGGTGCTCGATGTCTTCTCTGCCTCAGTTTTCATGGACACAGTCTCCTGAGCCTTTTTGTCTAGAGACAGGGTTCAAGCAGGAGACGTTCCAATAGTGGAGGGGGATCAGGGCATCTCTCAAGTAATCTCAGCTGATACAAGTCCATGGACTAGAAGGAAACCTACGTAGGCTGGAGGAAGTGTTTAATGCAGTCTTGCACTTGGTACGAGTTAAGCCCCTGCAGTACAGGAAGCCAAAGTACAGGCTAGGGACTGACTATCTGGATAGGAGCTTTGCGGAAAAGGACTTGGGAGTCCTTGTGGACAGTTTGCTAAACGTGATCCAGCAGTGTACCCTGGCAGCAGTAAAAGTGACTAGTATATCGGGCTGTATCAAAAGGATTGTAGCCAAGAAATGAAATGAAGCCATTGTTCTCTGTTACTCAGCCTTTGTTCGACTGTGTTTGGAGTATTGCATCCAGATTTGGGCTCCCCAGTACAAGGGAGATTTTGACAAACTGGATCGAGTCCAGCAGAGGCTCACCCAGATCATTAGGGGACTGGGGCAATGAGGAGAGCCTGAGAGAGATGGTTCTGTTCAATCTTAAGAAGAGAAGGCTTGGAGGGGAGATCTTATTGCTGTTCTCAAGTTCCTAATGGGAGAGGATAGAGAAGATCGAGCCTTACTCATCTCTGAGATGCATAGTGAAAGGATGAAAGATAATTGATGCAAGTTGTAACAAGAGAAATTCTGATTGGATATAAGGTTGCCCAGAGAGACTGTGAAATCTCCATCCTTGGAAAAACTCGGAACTTGACTGGATAAGGTCCTGAGGAACCTAATCTGTGTTTGCCTTATTTTGAGAGAGGGGTTGGACAAGAGTTCCTTTGTACCTGTGTAATTCTATGATTGTATTTGGATTAAAACAAAAGTTAAAATTCTTGGGATGTAGCTTTGCTCTGGCATGTGCCTATACGAATAAGGAGCTATTTCCAGTATCAAGAGCTTAAAGCCTCTAAGTACGTGTCCGAAAAGAAGTACAAACTTTCTTATTCCTGAGTAGACATACTTTCCTGGATAAAGACTTGTTTATTTTGCATGGGATGAAGAGTGCTCAGAACCTATTTTTAAGATGACTTTATAGGTCAAAAATAAACTTTTTTTTTTTTAATTCTACCAGAGAGCCAGTTGGTAGCTGATGTCAAAAACCTAGTTCGTGTGTGTTTAGCATACTCTACAATGCATCACTTGCTACATGGAAAGCCAGAGATACTACACATTGGGGCTATGTGCTCTGCATCCCTGCTTATCATTCTGCATGCGAGCTCCTAAAGAGGGACTCAGGTGCTTAATTTGAATCTCTTTGAATCTCTTTGAATTTCTCCTAGGAAATGCTGGCCTTGACCAATATTTAGTTATATCTGATTACATACAGTAAGGTAGATTTGTTATCTAGAATCCTAATTTAAATAAGCTTTATATACAGAGATCATGTGAATCAAATGAACTGTTTTTGATAGTCCTAGTAATTCATAATAATCACAAACACCTTCCATGGATTAGCTAATTTAGAAGGTAGAAAAAGAAGATGGTGCTTAAGTCAAATCCTGTGTTCTGTGACAATGAACCTGGACATAACTTCCACATAAGGCCTCACTAAGGCGACTTCCCTATATTCAGACTAACCACTTTTCAGTTTACGTACCTACTATGTTCATATGAGTATGAAAGAGATAATTGCTAGGGGAGTTAAAATTTTTAACCCTCTTATTTTACCAGTAACAATCCTGAGAGACAGAACCTGCGACTCTCACTGTTATGCTTATTGATGCAAACCCTATTGAATGAAGTCAACATTTACTTTATTTCAAAGTGATCTAGCATAATTTGATGCTAGTCATCGTTCGTATCTTTCCCTAGCATCTTCCTAATTGACTATTTTTGTTATTGAGTCACAATAATCCCAATTGTGCTTGCTTCACCATAGAAGCAAATCAAAATTGATCTCTTAGTGACGATTTCTGCACCAGTCTGAGTTGTACCCAACTACTGTAGCTGGATAAACTCAAATTAGAGATGGCAACCAGACAGGCCAAAACTACGTAATGTTTTTGCTGCAGGTGGTTTTGAATGCATGCCTTCAGATTAAGGGCTTTTTTGCCCCATTCTTCTGTTTAAGATGAAAATAACTATTTGTGTATTAAAAACACTGATTGCAAATAAACAGAAGTTTTTCTTTTTTTTAGTTGTGAGTAATCTATACTGTGGGAGTCCATATTGTGAGCCTACCAGCTTTGCTGTGCTGTAGGCAGTTGGCAGACCTTCTTGTTTTGTTTAAGCAAGCAAATCTGGTTGTAAGAATGCTAGGATAATTCAGACGGTGTCTGTGCACCGGCTATTCACTGAGATAAAGTGCATTTACTAAACGTATTTTGAATGGACTGGTGATAATGAGACTAAAATATCTGCAGTGACTGTTCAAAAATGATTTATGTAACAATAAATAGGATACAGTAACATTAATGCGGTTTTGGCAGAGGTGCTGTTCTAGTTAACTGTCCAATTTTCATGCAACTGCATTATATCCCAAGAAAACAGAAATTCAGGAACTATGGAAAAACAGAAATAATTCTATCCAAGGTGTTTTGTCTTCCCTGGAAGCTTTTATACTACATTCAGTCTTTGAAACTATTTGCTTCCCTAAGTGGGTGATTTTTTGCAGTATCTTTGGATAGGATAACTCACTATTCCTTTGTTTTTTGAACCTGCATGAGCAAAGGGGTGGAATAGGAAATTCTGTGTTGAGAGAAAAGAGTCATATGTATTTGAGTAGGACATTAATAAACAATATTTTGCACTGCAGGGTAGCTGGTTATGGCCTTTTACTGGTTGCTGTCGTGACTAAAGAGTAAGGTAAGACCGGAGATTTGCTGTTATCTTGAAGAACAGTTGCTGTGCAGTCTTTAGCCAAACTTGGTCTGGTATATAGATGAGAGTAGCTCTGATACGGTATTAGTACTTGTTAGAGAAGGAGCCTTACTCTGCTGTGTTCTTGGTTTAGAGCATGCCACCATTTAGTGCAAAGTGTGTTTATATCTGTTGCCCTATACTTAGTAGGTGTCTCCTGTCACTCCCACCAGTGTGTGAGCTGCCTATTACTTCAGTGCGCAGATGGCCTACCTATCCATTCATGTGCAGATACAAACCTGGCTTATGTGCTTATATACACATAACTCGTGTCATATTTGAAAGTGTTACTTCTTTGATGTTGCACAGCTTTTTTCCAGAGTCATACTCTCTTATTTCATCCTTTAAAAACTTCATCAGGTTTTTGTATTGGATGAACTCCATTCAGTGTATTGATTTAAGATGATTTTGCTGTTTTTTTCCCATTTAATCTCTGGTGCAATGTGATCACTTGCATTCTGAAAGTGTGAACAGGGTAGAAGGGCAAGCACACTTGGGCAGCTGACTCAACTATGGTAATCCTTGTTTTCCTGTATATTTTTATATATTTTAGTATATTTATCAAATGTATCATGTTACATGTCTGAAAAGAATTAGCATCAAGAAGCATTGCTCATTCTATGTAGCAGATGGACCAGACTGATGACTGCTTCTTAGCATTATCTTTTACACCTAAAATACCCTTCACAATCTCCTTGTGTTTGAAATGGGGTAAGTAGGTAAGAAATACCAGTAACATTTAGTTGGAGGGAGTAGAGGTACTGTAACAGGAATTTGTGCAAACTAGAATATGAAATTATTAAGGTGTGAAATGTGTTAAATATGTTTATCCAAATTCTTCCTATTCTTCCCTTGCGGTGGTGAGCAGTACTACCTGCATTAATCGTTCAGCTGATTAAAACACCTTCTTCCTCCTTCACTTTTACCTAGGCATAAAGCCAGGCATATTATTAAGCTATGAGAGTTTTCCTTCCCCTCCCATTTTACCAATTCATGTGTAGGTGTTACTGACCTGTTATTGTTTACTTGTGATGATCGTACCATTAGTTCTTCAAATTCCTTGCACTAAATAGCTTTCCCCTACCCTTAAAATGGAAAGGATACTTCTGTGCTAAGTAGGCTACTGATGAGAAGATTGAATGTCTCCAGTGTTGTTAATCAGTGAATTAACTTTGAGTGTTCACTTTAGTGCTGAAGATACACGCTCAACTGAGATTTACCTTCCCCAGATCAGATTCAGCACTGCCAAGAGATTAACTAGTCTGTGCTAGTGTTGTTTCTGCCTATCTGTCTAAGTTGGACCTGCTGCTTATAAGATCTGTTCACTCCAGTTTGTATGCCAAACTAGTTTAGGCCAAGATGAAAGTACTAAGTTACTGATACAGTTCAGTCCTTTGTCTGGATGCAGTTACACCAGTTTAAAGTATCGTATATCGTTTTCTGACAGGAATAAATAGTACCATGTATAAGCTTAACGCTGTAAAATATATCAAAATTTGTGGATTGTGCTAGTTTGTTTTAGATCCAGGCACACTTTAAAAAACTGTACAAAAATTAAATTGTACAACAATTACAAAAAACTGGTAACCAGCCTTCAAAGGGTAGTTGAATTTGCCTCTGTTTATGATTATCCTTTTTATACTATCTAGTATCTACAGGAAGGCAACTTGCTTCCGTAGTTTTGCCTCTAAATTTACATGCAGAGTTCTAATTTTCATGTGCTTTTTAAGAGATTGTTGTATTTTTTGAAGAGGCTTGATCATATTTTTCAGTGGCAGTGATTAAGAAACTACTGTTTTTCCTTTTTAATTGTGTATAGCCTTACACCATCAAGCTGTTTCTTAAAAGCTAGACATTATGACTTTTGAGGAAAAAAGGCTGATTCAATTGATAACTCTTCTCTACTTGCTACAACAGAGTGTTATGCTTCAATGGCTTGTGAGTTTTGTCAGTAACAGTAAAATTAGAGAGTTGGTGTCACTTTTGGACAGAGAGGGGGAAAAGAGAGACATGGAAATGATGGGATGCAGGGAAAACAGGCATGCAGTGGGACTTCTAGAACAGATAACTATTGATTTCATTCTATTTCATAAGAAAAGGTAAATGTCACAGAACTGTGAAGAGAGACAGTTTCCACAAAAATCCGTAGGATATTTGAAATCATAATCATTTTAAGGTGACATCCTTGGCTCCAGTGAGGCCAATAGCAAGCTTCCCATTGAAGGTGCTGAGGTCAGTATTTCGTCCTGTCTGTCCATATGGGCTCAGCTTACTTCCTTACGCATTATATACCACTTTTCTCCTGTCATCTATCTCAGGACATATTAATGGTGAAATATGAACAGTATATGTAGTCTTGTTCAATAAGAACTAGCAAAGCTGGTATTTCCTCCATTTTAATTGTTTTATTAAGTGAATTTAATATGTTTCGATCCCACTTGTTTTTTTCTGCATCTATATCTTACATATGCCATCTGTTTTTTAGCAGACTATGACTCCTAGGCCTGTGTCAAAAGCTCTAGTTATCTATCCTGACTTTGAATAAAGAAAAATATTGGTACTCTTTTGTAGCAAAATTGCATTTGCATATTAAACTTCCAAACTACCTAGGTAAAGGACAGGAATACCATCCTCCACAGAGTATATTTATGTGTATGTGTATATTTAGGTGTATGTGAATGCTTAGGTGTATGTATCTTAAGACAAAGCGCTTTCACTTATGAAATCCCGCTTTCCCCTTTTTTACTGTGCTGCTTCTTCTGTACAGGAGCACATGGCACATTAATTCATACCTATGTACATTGTGTTTGTATGTTGGCAAAATGAGGAGGAGTGCATGTGCATGTTTGTTTCTGTGTTAAGCCATTAACTGAAATTTGTATCTTTACCTCACATGCCAAGTAAATCTGCTTTCATCCAGGCTGCAACTATGTTTTGACTCACCTCTTCCACAGGTGGCTGTGGTGTCTTTACCTAAGACATTATATGAACAGGCGTCTATTTACACACGTCATACTACTTCACTTACATGCTGTGCTTTCTGTGCTTTATCATGTTCTCTGCTGAGCTGTTCTTTGGAAGCGTTCTTTGGATTGTTATGATACAAAAGTGCTATACATTCTTGGATGAAACATCTTTACCTACATCATTTTGGGGGCTGATCTACATCCAGCTGCTTATGGAGAAAAGATAGTGATGAATCTGTGAAAGTAGACAAGCAAGAACCCCAGATGCTATCATATCCCAGTAGCCGGAACAACTGATATTTGTGAAGATCTAGCTGTTTAAGATGGCCAGCACACTGGGATGTTCAAAATAGTGCCAAAATTTTGTATCCTCCTCAAGGGAGGATTGGACTGTGGGGAAAATCTGGGCCCATTGATCAGTGGGGCAGGAAGCCTAGTGACAAAGAACATAGAAAGGCTGAGGTACTCATTGCCTTTTTTGCCAAGGTTTTTGCTGGTAAGGTAAAGGGCCTCCCAGGTCCCTGAGCCTAGTAGCAGAGTATGTGGGAGTGGAGCATTATCCGTAGTAGGTAAGATATATTTAGGGAGCACGTAAGTCAGTTAGACATACAGAAACCCGTGGGACTAGATGAGATGCTGAAGGAGCTAGCTGATGTCATTTCAAAGCCACTATCATCTTCAAAAGGTCATTGGGAAAGTTCCCTAATGACTGGAAAAAAGCAAGCACCACTCAAGAAAGGCGAGAAAAAAAGAGGACTGCAGGAACTACAAGCCAGGTTAGCCTAACCTTGCTTCCCGAAAGGTTACGAAGCAAATCCTCCTGGAAGTTTTGTCCAAGCAGATGAAGGGCAAGAAGGTGATTGGGACTGGGAGCAGTCACCATGTGGTTACCACAGGCAAATCATACTCCATCAACAAGATTGCTTTCTCTGATACAATGACTGGCTGTATGAACAAGGAGAGAGCAGTGGATGTTGTTTTGCCTTCACCTTAGCAAGGCTTTCAGCATGATCTTCCAGAGTAACCGCATAGCCAAACTGATGATAACTGCAGATGGAAAATAGGCTAAACTACTGGGCTCGAACAGGCTGTGATAAGCAGTTCCAAGTCCAATTGGGAGTAACTATTTTAGGACCCGTAGTGTATAATGTCTGTTAATGATTGGGACAAGAGCATGAAATGCACCCTTGGCAAGTCTGTCGTTGATAGAAAACTGGGGAAGAGTGGTCAGTATGCTGGAGGATAGCACTGCCTTTCACAGGGACTCTGACAGGCAGGAGGAACGGACAGGAACCTCATGAAGTCGAACAAAGGCAAGTGCAAAGTTTTGTATCTGGGATGGAATAATTCAGTGCAACAGGGCAGGCTAGTGGCCAGCTGTCTAGAAAGCAGTTTTGCTTGTGGACAAGTAGGTTTCAGCAGTCGGCTCTTGTGATGAAGGATGCTAGCTGCAGACTGGGCTGTACTAGCAGGAGTGCAGCCAGCTGGTCAAGGGAAGTGACTCTTCTCTATTCAGCAGCTGTGAGGCTGCATCTGGAGTACTGTGCCCAGTCTGGGCCTCCCCATACTGGAAAGACTGACATATTGGAGCCAGTCACCAAGAGGGTGGTCAAAGAGAGGCTGTGAAATCTCCATCCTCGGAGACATTAGAAACTCAGCTGGACACGGTGCTGAGCAACCTGACCCGGTTGGACTTGCTTTGAGTGGGGGCATCCAGGGATGACATCCAGAAGTGTTTTCCAACCTCCATTATACCCTTTGGCTGAAGTATATTTCTTCAGATTTGGCCGCTCAATAGCACGTATTTATTCGCCGGGGGGAGGGGATGGGGCAACACCCCAGCGTGGGTGGGCGCAGGTGCTGAGTCCCCGCTGCCCGGTGGGAGGGCTTGCCGGGAGCTCCCGGCTTGCCGGCCGTTTCCACGAGCTGGCCCCGATGCTTAAAATTTCCCGGCAGCGGCTTCTGGGAGCTGACTCGGGAGGCGGCGGGGGCGCTCGGCGTTGCCTTTAAAGCCGGGGCGAAGGGCGGGGAGCGGGGCGGCGGTGTGCGCGGGGGGGGCCGCCGGCCGGTCGGCCCGGAGCATGCGCTGCGCGGCGCGGCGGAGCGCGGCCGGCGGCTGGCGGCGCCGCTCCTCCTCCCCGGCACCGCGGCGGCAGCCTGCGAGCCCGGCCCCGGCGCGCCCGGCCCCGGCGCCGCCGCCGCCGCTGCTGCCGCTGCTGCCGCGCGGGGCCGTGGTGGCGGCCGCGGAGCCCTGAGCGCCCGCTGGGAGCCGGCGAGCCGGCCCCCCGCCCTGCCTGCGCCTGGAGGGAGAGGAGGCGAGCGGGGAGCCACCCTTGCGGCCATGGGCAACGAAGCGAGCCTGGAAGGAGGCGAAGGTCTGGGCGCCTTCCCCGAAGGGGCCGCGGGAGCCGGGGATGGCGGCGGGCCCGCGGCCCCCTTGCAGCGCCTCGTCCCGGCCGGAGTGGAGGCGGACCTGAGCCAGCTGAGCGAGGAGGAGAGGAGGCAGATCGCCGCTGTCATGTCAAGGGCGCAGGGGCTGCCCAGGGGGAACCTCGCCGGCGCGGAGCCGCCTCCCATGCAAAGGCATGCACGGAAAATCTCCCTTCTTCTGCTCCTACCTTCCCCCTTCTCTGTCGCCTCGCGGCTGGGGTGGGGGGCGAGTCGCAACACGATCCGGGCCCACTGCATCGGAAGCAGGCGTTGCATTTTGCTGGCTGAGGGAGGGAACGGGGCGGTTGCACGAGCGTGGACACTAGGATGGAGCTTGCACCCTGTAGCTTTTCACTGTCCACTGATTTCTAATAATAACGACGATCCTCAGTTCCAGTGCGCTGCGTTGTCTGCCCATCCCTCCTCTTGCACCGATCCGGAGCATGGCTAGTTTTAGTGTCGAGGGAGGGGGGAAAATTGCAGGTAACATCTTGATTTTTCTCTGTTTGTATATGTGCTTTAGGGGGTTGGAGTGCCCCACAGCTCAGTTAATAATCAGGAAAGCCTTCCCAGGGCTGATCGGTTTGGAAGCATCTCTTACTGGAGAAAGATCTTGTTGAATCTTTCAAAGCTTTTAGGCATAATGTATTTGCTAGCCATTATTCTGCCAATTCTTAACCTCTACAACTACCATTTGACTTCATTAAGTAGTCATGGATTGAAGAGATCTGCTTCAGTCTGTATTTTTTGCCTTTTTTTTCTATTTTGTTGTTGTTTGTTTCATTGGGAGGTGAAGAGGGGAGAAGAAAATAGATTCATTGCCACAGAATTCAGTATTAAGGGTAGTGATGGCTTTACCATTTTTTTGAGCGTATGGGAAGGCCAGTGTAATTCTCTTCCCCTTTCTTTCTCTACCCATTAATAAATTCACTGCCCAAAGTGTTTTTTTTTTTAAAAAAAAAAAAAAACCTACTCCTGACCTCCCCCCCCCCACCTCCCAAAAAGCCCACAAAAGGTCGTTGTTCGGTTGTGCTGTTGCTGTTGCTGCCGTATCTCAGGGTATGTCGAGAGCCGCCGTTTCCGCTGTCCGAGGTCCTGAAGTTCCCGGTGCCCTGCCCGGGAGCCGGGGACGGCTTGTCTGTTGCTTTCGGTCTCTAGGGCTGGGTGTGTTGTTTGTCTTGAAGGAAGATTCTGAAAGGAGCCTCCTTGGCTGACTGTTCAATTCGGTTCTTGTGCACTGACCTCACCCCAGATAAATGCCAATTGAGTTTATATAATATCAAGCTTATATAAGTGAATTCTAGAAGAAGAGAAGCAAAGAGGGTGGGACCAAATTCATCCTTGGGTAAACTATCAGAGTCGTTGGAATTATATCCCAGTTGCATGTCTCCATTTTTTTTTTTTTTTTTTTGAGATTGAATCTTTCTCTGTTATGTCTAGCCTGTGTATTAAACAGACATAAATATGGCACATGTGTGTAGAACATAACTTTCCATCCAGTTTGAGGCTTGAGCTAGCTGGTATAGATATCAATGGGGAAAAAAAAAAAAAAAACCATTGATTAGTTGTGTGAAACTAAGCTTACAACTCCTTTTTGTTAACACTTTATCAACAAAGATGCAAAGAGTTTACAAGCTTATTGTTTCATGCTAACTTTCCAGTATAAAGTAAGATAAATATCCCTAGAAGATTTTAGAATAGACTGAAATGATTGCAGCATGCATATTTCTGTACTTACTAATGTCTCTTTCCCTTCGAACATATTTTATGATTTTGGAAACTACTTGAATGTTATTAGCATTCAGTACTTTCACTCTCCATTTAAAATAAAGCCAATCTGTATTTGTGAATTACAGCTTTTTACCTTAAAGTTAAAATGTCAACTTTAACTAAAAATCAGTACATTAACTGATCAGCTAGCATCTCTTGGGGATTTGTACTGATTCCCATCATCACAGTGTCTTTGTGCCTGTCATACTGTAATGAAGTTACTACTTATCTTTGATTTTGTTCTGTGGCTTCACTTGCTCCCCTCCCACATCTCTCTCCACTATTAAAACTTTCTAACAATTATGAGAATTATTATTAAACCTTTGGATATTAGTAGGAGTGAGAATCTTCTACAAACTAGGGATCAGCCTCTTCTGGATTTTAAGTTAAGCAAAGATTTAGCCTGCTGAGGCTCAGGTTCCTTAGCTTCAAACATTTTTTAGCCTATGTGGCCAAAGAAATCAAATATGGAAAAAAAACTCTTAAATGATACTCTACAACCATTGTTCCTAGAAGCTTGTTTCTTGTGTGGCTATGCCAGTCTAAATGTTAAAGGATTGAAATGGTGATCAGAAGAGGAATGCTGATATTCCGGCTTCCAAATTATGTAGCCTTGCATTATTAGAGTGTACCTATTGCATTCTCTTAGATTTTTTTTCTGACTAACAGAATATTTTCCTCTGTTATTTTCATTATAATATTAGCTGCTATCCAGTCATATCTGAGAGACTAGAAATTATTTCCTATTCTAAATGCTTTCAAACAAACTACCCGAAAGTAACCCAAGCCTTAAAGTATACAGAATCTTCATGAGTGATGGTATCAAATAACAATTTTTGCAACTAATGACTTTTGACTTCTTAATAGTAGCTAATGTGTGTAGTAGGATACACAGTTCTATAAAATACATCACCACCATAAAATACATGGTGTAGCTATTGGCTATTCTAGAGGCTTAGAGATTTCAAGTCTTTAAAAATTCCATAACTAAGCTTGTATAAATGCAATAAATACTTATTTTACATTTTAACATAAGCATTACAATCTAGAGGACCTGAAGTGAGCTACTTAAATCAAATTTACCTGATTTGGTGGGTTTTTTTTTTTGTTTATTTTAGTTTTTGGAAGTTCTACTCTGTTGCTTCCAGTCAGAGGTTGGGGTGCTTAGCACCTATAAAAGTCATTCAAACCTCTTTCAAGTACCTATTTTCATAAACTCATGTTTAGAAAGTTTAGCTGAAATATACAATTTGTAAGCTAGTTTCAATTGTCCTATCTTCATTAAATGACCCTGTGACTGTGTCAGTGTACACTTGTTGAGGAATTGTTCTACATTACCTGAAAGGATTAGATGACCAAGCTGAATGCATGAACCAATTCTAAAACAGCTGTACCTATTTTGAGCAAAGCATTATTTTTATTTGTTTGCTTGTTTATTTGTTTATGTTTTATTAAGCTGTTAACAATAGAAAATAACAATACAAAATTGATGCATTTTTGAGAGGAAATGCTGAGAAAGCCCTTCCGGAGTGGCACACTTTTAAAGTATATTTGTGGTGTATTTTCCAGAGGAAATACATGTTTTTGTTAATGTCATCATTATACAGACTTAAAAAACAAAGTAATCCGCCAGAGCTGTATGTAAGTTTGTGCATGTCTTGTGTTTATATATAAAAAGATTTAATTATCATGCAGTTGGGTAGTAATTGTGCTCTTCCTTAAGATTATTTATATTGATGAATGATACAAAGAGCTGTCTTTTTTAAATATTTTTTTTTTATAGTTATGGCATTCGAGAACTAGACCACTACTCTTGATATTAAACTGCCCTCTTGACTCCAAAGTGAGCTTTGATTTGGTTGTAGAATTTACTTAAATGAGTGAAGATTGGTCTTGATTCACAGAGCTAAAGTGAGGAGAAACACAGCGGTACAATTAGATGAGGGAGGAACTAATGATTTTGTTTGATAAATTGATATTCTGGAATGACAACTTTAAAATGATGACTTTTTTTTCCATTTCAAAATGTTTAAAAATAAGAAAATTCTTGCCAAATAAAGAAATCATCTTGGGGGAGGAATTGCTGATTATCCAGATTAATTAAAATTCTTAAATCTTAGTCTGTGCTTAGTTGTAAAATAGTTCTAGAAAGGCTTTCAACTTCCAGCTACTTAAAAGTAAATGGAGCAAGTTTTAACTTTTCACAGGATAACACCTCTTAAGAAAATGGTCTTTTCAAAGCTTTTTCCTCCACTGCCTAAGCCCAGTCTATATCTGTCTAGAAACATTGTTCTTTTTTATGTGTGAAGGCAAGACAAGTCTGGTCCGGTCACCAGCAGCCTTGCAGAATCACCTGGTATTTTCCCTCTAGATTCGTGGGTTTTAATCTCATTTTAAATCCTTACACCTGATCAGGGTGGAAATTAATGGAAAGCATTATTTGATAAAATGAAAGCTGAAAGAAAACTCTGTGCCAAAAGGGATCCACAGTTATTTACTTTTGCTCATGTCCAAGTTTAATTACCCCCCCCCCACACACACACACACACTTTCACATTTCCACCTTTGTAAGATACGAGCACGGTACTCTGTTTCCTAAGCTGATTTTTAATTGTGCCATTGATTTTTTTTTTTTTTTTTTTTTTTTGCCCTCACTGTTTGCGTTGTTCAGTGGAGCCTTCTAATGTTTTGAGCTGTTTCAAACATGAATGCTGGAAGTGCACCTGACTGTCACTAATATAATAGCTGACATGATTTTAGTTATCAAGTAGTACTTCTTTGGAAGAACCTAGTATGCACACATCTAAACAGCGAGAAAATAAACTGCAGATAGACCTACCTAGTTGCTAACGAAACTGTAAAATTATTATTTTTTTTACTGGCAAAGATACAAACATTTTCAAGAATTAGATCATGATTGGGCTTTTCTGAATTATCTGTTTTACGAATAATGAGAAAACCCATCTAAAGTTCACTGATGTCAATGGAAACATGTCTGCTCGCTTCAGTGGACTGCATATTAATTTTCTAAACTTTCAAGTATTGAGGCCAATAATTTTAGGAGACTGGGGAAGCACAAACGGAGCCATATGAGTCTGGAAATAGTTTATTCTTGACAAGCATTTCATGTGGAAATTTTTAGTTTTCCAAAAAAATCAGTCATAAGATTGTGAGAATATCACATGGTGTAAAAATTATGAGCACAGAAATGGCCTCCATTTGGATTTTTCCTTTTATATTGCCATTGCCTGGCATGTAATTAAAATTCAAAATATTAATCAGGGATAATAGTAAGACTATGGGAATGTTAGTAATGTGAAGTATAGTTTTAAATGTTTCTACTATATATAGCTCTGCAGACTTCTGATAAAACTCTTAACTAAAAAATGTTGTACAGTTCTGTTTATGGAATTTGAGTTAAATGCAGTGAGTGTTTGTTTATGCTCACGAATGTAGAAGAAGAAATGGCATGTCTGGAAAAACAAGATCATGGCTAACTGGATGTCTTACACCTGAAACTGAATTTTATAGTTGCAACGCTGTTTTGGCACAGAGGCAAACACCGTATCTTTCAGCAAAAGCACAGTGATAGCACTGAAGAGAACATCATGCTACCTCCTTTAGCAAAAATACAATAGTCCTGACTACAACACGGTTTCCTTGAGGTACAGCTGAGTATAGCAGCAAGTAGAACACTGTGCCTCAGATAAAGAAATGATCTTGATTTTGGTTTCTTCTTTCTCAGCCTTCTCTTCTGTGTAAAAACAAAGCAAAATGATGCTATCAAGAGAATTAGGAGAAGTTTCTACATAACAAGAGAATTTTTTTTTTTATTGCGAGATCATATAAATTGTTGGGGTGATGCTGAGGAGGAGGCTCCATAATAGTTCTGTTTATAAAAATCTTTAATTCTGTGAGCTGACGTGTTTCATCTGTTTGAAAATTCTTCTGATTCATAGATGGATGGGTGGCAAAGGAAATACTCCAAAATACAAAGGAAATACTTCAAAAAAAGAAGCACCTACTTCTTTATGTGCCTGAATTATAGGATTTTAAATTTCTGTTGCATATTGAATTGTAAACCTATCCAAATTTTGTACAGCTAGTCAGAACAGTTACCTAAAGATTTTTGTAAAGTGCAATGTTTTTCTCGAATGGCCATGCTTTGATCTGCTACTTTTCAGACACCTCTGGTTCTTTTAGTCTTCTCTGTTTCTCCGTGTTTCCATCCCAAGGGATAGAGTGGAGAGGCTGTCACTTGGGTTTAGATAAAATGGAAAGTAGCAACTTTGAGTTCTTCAGCCTTCTAGTGAGAAAATTAACTGGATAAACGTGGTTCTTGTATTAGATTACTTTCTAAATAATAAATCAGTCTATGACTGAATATTTACTTAAGCCTTTCTGGAATAATACATATTTTAACTTCGTATTTTACATGCACTGTGTGTTATAAGCCTTCATCTTCCAGACACTTAAGCATCCGAGGAACTTCACAATGTTACCAAAGCACTTTCAGGGTCATAGATATATCTTATTTTAACTTATTTTTCAAGAGCTTTGCGTTATTTTAATTGTGTTATATTTTCTCTCTGCAGACATCCTGATCCTGATATAAGCCACTATCCCAGGCAACCAGGTAAGCCTCCAGATCCGGGACCATCTGGTTTAAGTAAAAGCAGAACAGTAGATGTACTGAAGACAGAACAACGGGCACCTGGTCGGAGCCCTTCTTCTATTAGTCTAAGGGAATCAAAGTCCAGGACTGATTTTAAAGAAGATCAGAAGCCAAGTATGATGCCCAGTTTTCTCTCAGAAGCCAATCCATTGAGTGCAGTCACTTCAGTTGTGAACAAATTCAATCCTTTTGATTTGATATCAGATTCAGATGCGGCCCAAGAAGAAGCCGGTAGGAAACAAAAAGTTGCTCAGAAAGAGCAGGGAAAACTTGAGGAGCAAAGGGGCCTTGCAAAACGTCCAACTCAACAACAACCTCCAAAGCCAGTTGTTCAGCAACATGGAACTGTCAAACCTACTCTGCAGCAAACCGAGTCTTCCAAACCAGTGCCTCAGCAGCAGCAACCTGGGGAACCAAAGCAAATTCAGAAAACAGGCCCTGGTCACCCAACAGATTCTAAGGCAGAACAAACAAAACAGCCACCCCAGCCGCGAGGACCACAAAAATCTCAGTCCCAACAATCGGAACCAACAAAGCCTGCTCAGCAACAAGCTTCTGCAAAACCTCCACCAGGTGTAACAAAATCAATACCACAGCAACCAGATATTGCTAGAGTATCATCCCAAGCACCACTTCCCACAAAACCATCATCACAGCAGCCAGGACCTGTAAAACAACTGTCTCAACAGCCAGCACGGCAAGTAGGTCCTGCAAAGCCATCCTCTCAGCAAACAGGGCCTCCCAAACAACCTCCCCAGCAACCTGGACCTGAAAAGCCATCTGCTCCGCAAATGGGACCTGCCAAACAACCATCACAGCTTGGACCTGGCAAGCCACTTCTGCAGCAAACAGGGCCTGTAAAACAAGTGCCACTGCAGACAGGGCCTACAAAACCGTCTTCTCAGGCTGCGGGGGCTACAAAGCTCCCAGCACAGCAACTGGGACCTACAAAGCCACCAGGCCAGCAACCAGGGCCTGAAAAACCCTCGCAGCAAAAGCAAGCCACTGCAGCCCAACATGCTGAATCAGCCCCAAAGAAAACCTTCTGTCCTCTTTGCACTACCACTGAACTGCTGCTGCACGCTCCGGAAAAGGCCAATTACAATACGTGCACACAATGTCATACTATAGTCTGCAGTCTGTGTGGATTTAATCCTAATCCTCATATAACAGAGGTGAGTAACTTTTACATTCATATTAATTACCACAGCACAAAAATAAGTATACCTTCACTATGCTGAACGGTCAGAGTTGTTACAGTGTATCATCATGATCACTTAAGACCTTAATAAATTGAGAGAAAAAGTCATGTTTTGGGGAAAACTATGTAAAAGTAAAAAGGGGTGAAATTAGGAGAAAGGAAGGTAATTGTTCTGTGTTTGTACAGTGTTTAGAGGAAGTGTGTTCTTTTATTCCTTCATAAAAAAGGAAGAAGAAAGAGAAAAATCTAGGTGGGGGAGGAAGAAGAGGGGCCATTTGGCTTGATTTTGAACACTCACTTGCCACATTTATAACCTAGCCAGTATAGGCATCACGTGCTAATATGTTTATAAATCAATAAAATATGCTGCTATAAGAACTAACGAAACAAAATATGAAACCATATTCATTGCCCTACCATATGAGAAAAAAAGACTAAACATCACAGATTGTGGGAAATCAGTCAGATTTTAATGATATGTATGTTAAAACTTAAAGTTTTTTCTGTAGTCTTTTAGCAAAGCCCATCACACAGATGCCGAGATTTGGTTTGGAGTGGATGTGGGGTGGATTTGCTTTGTGACTATGCCAGTGTTCATTAGCTGAAAGCCTGAGTCATGGATTTTGACTTGGTTATACTCAGATTATTTCAGTCTGATGGGACGTTAAGAAAGATCTCTGTGGACTGTTTCTAACCTTGATCACCGTACCTGCTGTAATTATAGAACACAGAAATGACATAGAAAGTGATGTTAGGACAGTATACTTAAAAATGAACTTGCTTTAACCTAATGTTTGCAGTAGCTTGACTTACATGGTTATATATATCTTTCTTCTATACTTCTTCTACACAGGAATAAGGCTTCATGTTAACATCTGATCTCTTCTTATTGCTTGAACAGCTGTTTATACATTGTGATACTCTAATTGTTAAACTTACAATGTGTTTTTTGTTTGTTCTAATTTGTTTTCAGTACCAAAACTTTTATTAATTTATGGAAATTCAAACATAGCAGAGCTGGCATCAAAGAAAAAAACAATGATAAAGCAGTCAGAAAGAGTATTCAGGAAGCTTATTTTTGTCTTGTTTTTGGTATTAGTTTAGCTGATCAGAGATGCCAATGGGAGGAGATACAGACTGCTGCTATATTTTGAATCTGATAAATAATGTCACCAGATTTAGAATCATAGAATAGTAAAATAGTTCAGGGTGGAAGGCACCTCTGGAGATATCTAGTCTACCTCCCTCCCCCTGCTCCAAGCAGGCTCAGCTGGAGCAGGTTGCCCAGGACTGTGTCCAGTCGGGTTTTGAATATTCCCAAGGGACTGAGACTCTGCAGCCTTTCTGGGCAACCTGTTTGCTTAGTACTGCAATGATTTCAAAGTATCGCTAATAATTACATTTCATTCCAATGCACCTTTTTATTAGTGATATTTTTAGATGGGTGCCTGATGACAAACAGCACATTTTTTACATCTGAAAATTAAATTATTTGTTGGTTTGTTGCTTTTTGAAATTGCAAATTTAAATCTGAAAGACTAGTTACAATAACTGTTGGTAGCACATTGCATCCTTAGGGAGAGTATTCCCTTGTTTGAGTTTAAGGAAATTCAGGATGGAGATAGCTGGCATTAATGTTGGCAGATCCATTAGGCTAGAAGAGGAGTGACTTGAACAACGCTGTGCAGAAATTTCAGAGCATGTGCACCCAGGTGCTCAAAGATCATATAATCGTGGCCTGCATAAGAAATGTTAACTTTTAGTTAAAACCTGAACTTCTGGATCACATTATCAGCATGTGGTTCTGGAGAGTTTGGGATAAAAAAGGTATATTTATATATGACAAACAAGAAATATGATGTATTGATGTTAAAGTCAAAGAGAAACTTTCATAAGAAAACTTCACCTTCAAGTTTAGACAGAATATTTTTAAACAAAAACTTCTTAAATTTATTTGTAGGCACCTACATGTTTATTTCCGTACTGTTTACCTTGAATCTCTCAGAGCTCCAAGACTGACTTCCTTTTTAAAACCTCAGATTTCCCATGGAAATGGCCATTGTCTTTGTCATCTTTGAATGAAATGGATTTTGGGAGAGTGTTTACATTAGAAAGTCTCAAAGTATTTGGAAATTCCGTGGATAACTACTAATTTTTGAAGCGGGTACTCTATTAGTGTGAAATTTAGGACTTTAGGACAATAATGCAGTTGCATTTATGACTACCTGATTACATACATATGTGAAAGCAAATTTGCATTCCATTTTGCACATTGAAATAAACATGGGGCATACCTTTATTTCATGATGAGATCATTTCAGTAAGTGTTAGTTCAAATCTCATGACTCCCTTTCAGACCTCTCTCTTTCTGCTCAGCTTTGCACCTCCAGCTGTCTTGCTGAAACTTCATGGAGGATGTCTTGCTCCTGTCTGCAGTGAAATGTAATGAAAATCACATCTGGCTTTTGTGACTGAACAGCTGGAGCAAAGCAATAGAACCTGCTTGGCACTTGGAAAAATTTAACCTAGCATTTCATCTTCAAAAATTTGCTGGATCTGTTTAGTTATTCCCAAACTTTCCTCCTAATTTCCCTTTTCTTTCACTATTCAGATTATTGGATTTTTTGGATTCCTTCTTAAAATAGGTGACACCTTTCTTTCTTTCTGTCATGAAGATGATGGTTTGTATCTTAACTGTACAGTTTTCTTGATGATGGTGTAATCTTTTTCTTTTGGTCTTTCTTATTTTGAGTCCTTTTAAAATGTTATTGAAGAAAAGTCTTTGGCGCTTACCCATGCACTTGCTGAAATGTATATTCTCCTCTTGTTATGATATTTTACTTTCTTTGCTGCTGTTCTTCAGTACCGTTTATTGCCAAGTTTCGCAAATCTATACTCCTGTGATGTTGCCTTTCCCATAGACTTTATAGGCTCTATTTTCATTGTTTGTTTTAAAACACATTACCTGTCCCCAAAACAGTAATTCCAAAATGGAGGCAAGGAAAGTGAAAAGCATTTAGAAGAGGATTTATATTATTTTAGTTCTCCAGCTTTTACCCTTTAAGCTTCTTGAACTGCTTCGGGAAACTTTTGGCACCTTCCTTTACATTTGTTACAGTTAAGTCTTCATCACTAACACAGTGAACTACTTTTCCAGTATAGCTTTTTCCAAATTTACGTATTTCTGTATTATGTATTTCTGATTAATTCTGGAAGGGGTACAGCAGGCCTTGCAAACTGGTTCAGGGAGTTGGTTGCATACATTTTAAAACCATGACAAAAAGTGCTTTTTCAGGTTCATTTTCTTCATTCAGACCTCTGCTTAAAACGCAGTAGCACATGCAATCCATCTACTTTAATTCAGTAGAGAGGACTTCGTAACTAAGACCAGGAAGAGATACGCATGTTGCCCCAAGGTCAGACCCCTTGAACTACTTCTCTGAACTCTCTGATATTGCAGTCCCCTAGGGGAAAGGTACAGTCTGTGTCCTGGTTTTGTACAGCAGTCTAGAGAGAAACATACCATACCAAATGTGTTCGGTAACATATTTCTCTCTAATCTGTCTAGGTATTCGTATTCCACTCATCACCATGGCATATGAGTGCCTAGCAACAGTTGCATAAAGTAGAGGGAGAAACGATCTGAACAGGTTTGATGACTGGTTCTGTATTCCATTTTCCTTTCCACGTGCGTTAGGATCTTGTATCAAGAGCCTTTAGCAACAGAAACCAGCACTTCCCCAAAAGAAGATTCAGCCCTGTAGGTCACTTGAATAGGAGTAGGCTCTTCAAAATGAGCAAAGGCATCTGAAAGACTGTCCAATTCCTTAAAATGTTTATCCATAGCTTTTGATTAAGCATGCCTGAAGAGCATGACTTCCTATAGGTTTGATTTCAGGACCAGTGCGTGTATTTGATAGCTGTAGCAGGTTTCCTTTCCCTGTGAGCTAGTCATGGGAAGATACGCACGATGTGGACTGAACAGTCCACGATATGTAGTAATAATATATCATTACATTCTGTACGATGGGCATATGTAAAGTTGAAGATAAAGCGGTGTGTTGAAGCTGTTAATGTTGGAGACTTGGTTGTATGTAAACACTCCTCCGTGATCCTGCCCCATTCCCTGTGTATGTGCACAGGGAGTGCCCGTCTTTTAAGTAGTTTTTAGGGGGGCTTATTTTTCATACAATTTCTCTACCTCAGTCTGCACTTCTTCCACTGCTCCAGTATGTTTTTGAGAGATCATTTGAAATAAATCTTGGAGCCAGCTGTAATAGACATTGAAAGTTGCATGTTCAGCTAATGTGAAGGTGTGTATATTGGTTTAAGATTTGTTAACTTGCTCAAAGATTTTTCTGGACAGGGTTTAAGTGACTTCTGAAAGTATTTTATTGGTTCTGGTTTTTTTTGAAATGGCATATTTGTATCAAAGTTGATTTAATGCCAATAGAAAGAAAAAAAAAAAAAGGGAGAAAAAAAAAAGGTAGAGTCTCCCAAAGTGAATTATATCATTGCAGGTCAAGTAAAACGTTTTACTCAATCTACACCATACTTTCAGTTTTCCGGGAGGAAAAAAAAAAAAAACAACTGGAAAAGATTTTCTTGATGTTTTTCTTTGTTTTTCTTCTTTCAGTAGAGCTAGGAAACGTCCATATCTGTTGCTTTAGGTACTACAACCCTGATTCTGCTGGTTCTTTCTGCTTCCATTTTTGTATATAATCATATCAGAACCGTATGCGATTTAAGGGTATCATGATTTGGTTCAAATGCTCATAGCGATTAATGACACTTTCAGTATTTGTATTTGTTTTTATTAACATGCTATATCTCCAAATATTCTAAAGGGTGGGGAATGATTAGAAATAATACCTTTTCAGTAACTAAAGAGAATTTAACCAGTCCAAAATGTATTTATTTTCCCCTGTTATCATTATTATTAGCTTGTACAGGGAAAGGGATGTATAATAATTTAAAGTAGTATTAATATACGTAAGGGAGCTAACTGTAATTCCTGTGGTGAATCCAGATAGGTTTTGCTCATGCCTAGAATAGAATTAATAGAAATGGCTTTATTACAGCTTTGTTGTTAACGTGACAGTGAAGAAAGTTATTGATTGAATTCAAATATTCTCTGCAGCTTGCAGCCTAAACTCTGCAGTGGTGGAGTAATATATAAGAACCAGAATGCAACATGGGCTAGACATGAGATATAAACGAAAGCAAAACTGCTGTCGTTGTGGATAGCGACATGTCACAAAGTCTAAGCTTTTCTTAAAGCAGGAGAAATAACTTTGACCCTGCAAGCCCTATGTAATTTTAGCCTTTGAGGGGAGTATTTACAGTTATATAATTTAAGCAAAATTAAGCAGAAGAAAATGTAATGGCTTGAATCTGACCATAAACTGTTTTAATCATGAGGTGGGAAGAAATGAAGAAAAAAAAAAAAGAAAAGAAAGGACTTTTTTTTTTTTTAAACATTCGTAACATGTTGATTCAGATGTTGATTCTTAGCTGTGCCATAGTAAAGCCAGAGGTATTCTGCAAAAGAGGATGGAGCTGTTCTGGATTTATAGTGATTAGAGATTAGCATCTGACAGGCCTTGTTCAGTTAGTTGTCTTTTAAAAATGATTAAAGTTTGAAATATTTCAGTGCAAAATATTTGATTTGGCTCAAAGAGTGTGTAGGGAGTTTGAGTGTTACTAAGACTGCAATTTATATGTAGGTGGAGTTTATATGTGATTTTTGTGACCAGATTAAGTTAGTATAGTTCCTTTAGTTCACACCAGCATTTTGGAAGAGATCCTCAAATGAAAGGGGCTATGAAAGTGTGCAATTTTATTTCTCTTTGTGGAATATTCTTAAGTATACTCTAAAATCTTTCCTCTCAGAGGAAGACTACATGTCTACACTGCTGCCTTACGATTTGGATGACATGTATTAATGGTATTGATGCCGTGTGGGTTTTCTTTTTTTAATGAAAGCGGAAAAACAGGAAAGGGCAAACCAACACCTATACGTGACAAATAATTTCTCACAGTTTTAAATGGGCAATATTCTGCAAAATTTTTGAGTTGTTTTATCATTAGCCCAGGAAAAAAAACAAAACAAAACTATCCTGTCCAGTTTTTAGCACAAGTAAATAATAAATTAATCTGCATAGCTAAAGATGTCAACTGCAGTGAGCCATCTGCACCAGTATTACTGTTGCCCAGCAACTGTAATTTACTACTATGTTCGGCCATGTGATTTGGGGATGCTGTTTGCTGGGTAATCACTGGGCAGGAAGCATGGCCCAGCCCTGCTCTGAGCAGACAGAATAATCTGTTTTCAAATCCCCGTGATTTGCACTTAGACACACTCTGTGCAGCACAGATGAACTTTCTTAACCTTTTCTGTGCTGTACCCGTGCTTCACAGTTGTATCTTTTGTTAATCATTCATATATTGCCAGTATGTTAAATCTGGATGCAATGATGAAAGCAATCAGCGTTTATTGCAGTGATGCATTATGCAGTGTGCTGAGCTGCGTTTAATTTTTTTTTTCATTGTACTATTTTTGAGGCAACTTAAATACATGCTTGGCTGTAAAAACTAACTTTTAGGGATTCATAAATCTGGCATTCAAAAAAGATAAGATGTCAAAAGATTATGTTCACTGTTTTGTTTTATGATTCTAATTATATAAGCTATAAAATAATAGTTCCCCAAACTCTCATAGTTCATATGCAAACTATAGCTTTTTTGTATTAATAACTTAAGCAGTGCAGTAGAAAATGTTTTAAGATTGTGGAAACTGTGTAATACACTTCATATAGTAATGCATTTTAGCAGTTTTAAAATAGCTTCAATGTATGAGTAACCTTTAAAAATATTTTAATACCTTTTATCTAAAAAGTTTGCTCCAGTGATGATTTAGTAGCAAAATACAGTGCTTGTATCTATTGCTGCAGTTTGTGGAATTGATACATGGGGAACATGCTACTTCCTGGAACACAGAGCATCCTTATTGTGAGTGTCTGGAGGCAGTGTTTTCTGATGAACTCCCTAGTCTTATTTTAGTATCTGATATTTGCAAGGAGTATAGATATTTATTTGGTAGTGTTAATTCATCCTCACCGGAGAAAGATAAATTTCATACTGTCAACACGTTTATTTGAGTGTAATAAGTTTGAATAGCTGAGACTTGTATTTACAGAAGGATGATGCTGAAGGAAAACTTTGTTTCTAGTGTTGCCTTCTAAATTTTGTAAAGACCTTTTCTGTTGTACGTTGAGATACCTGTTTAGTTTATTCTTTAATAGTAGTTATTCCTTGTTCCTAACATGATTTTGTAATCTAGTTTCTTCTCTCTTGCAGTATTGTACCATCCTGCTTGAGCCAATGATTTTGTGCTGCTTCAAGTGCTTTGTTTTTTTTAATGTTCCTCATAGCATCTTGGCAGAAATGTCTGCTAAAAGACCTGAATCTGAATTCCTGACTTTTCTTCTCTCTGAAGTTGTCAGGAACCAAATAAGCTAATACGTGTCCAAACTAGAAACTAATTTCCTTGATAAAGCTTTGAGGCAGAGCTGAGCAAAGTCAGCAATGTCCCTTTATATTTCTTCAGCAATGTAAAGGCACCGCAAATCTTTACATTTCTGTCACAGTGTAAAGCAATCTTTACATTTTAGGCATATCTTAAAGTTCCTTTTCATAGTACCAAATGACTAGTCTAAATGAGAATGAGACCCTTTATCTTAAAATGTAGCTCTATTCTGAAAAAGGACTATTAAAATGGCTTCCGAGAGCTTCATTTTTGTTGTGTGCCAGCAATTTTTAAGTGAAATATGTTCAATTTGCAAGTCAAAAATTCTTTATCACTGCACATCTGGAATCTTAGAATCAAGCTGGATTCTCTTCTTTCCCTACATTATCTGCAAAAACGGAAATTCAGCATGCCAATCAATGCATTTATTCTTTGACAGATTTCCTGTTGCTTTTGATGGGTGTGCATAGTTAGAACAAATCTGAACAAATTCACAAAGGAGTTTGGAGTAGGCTCCAAATTGCCTTAAATTGTGTTGGCTGTACTTGGGATGAGGAGAACTGAAATGTAACCCATATTTATTATTGGAGTCAACTGTTAGATATGGAATACATAAAGCAAAGTGAGCTATAGACACAATACTTTAATTTTCTTCATTTTAGCTCTCCGTAGATGTTGCTACTAAAACATCATGAATAAATTCACTTGGTCTTCCCAACTAGCAGAGTCTTTGTGAAGCTTTTTAAATTTTTTTAGAAGTTGTGGCTGATTAGTACATAAAATGTATTTTAATAACCTGTTTGTTGTTTTGAGGGGGCATAAATTCTACGTCAGTGAGTTAGAAGACAAGGCAGCATTTTCTGTATTCAGCGGGTGAAATCTAAACAAAAATGGTAGTAAGTTTCTAGCATGAAAAATTTAGTTTGCAATGTGAAATCTGTCAAATACATCTGTTATAGTCCTGGTCATGTGGCTCAGTGGTCTGAGGTTCAGGGTGAAGGAAGTCTCACAAGTATTTCTTTTGCAACAGCTGCAAAATTTAATTTTTATCATTAGGAAGCATATCAGTAGTTTGGAAGCACATTAACTGGAAATCAGTTCTGAATAGTTCTGTATAGTTGAAAATAAGTGGAAAATATGATCTTCTTCAGCTGTTCCTGTGACATTTTTTTAGGAGGTTATATGAAGAACAATCATTCATCAGTCTTTCAGGGGGTCAACAAAACAGTCAGAGTGACATGGAGGACATTTATTAAGGTACCTTCCTCTCCCTCCTTCCCCCCTCTCCAATCTACCAGTGCAAAAAGCACAGTTTAGGATCCTCAGCAGCAATGAAGAATCTCCATTACAGTAGACAGGAACTGTAAAAGCTCATGTGTTCATGCTAGGTCTTTTAATTCTAGTAGAGATAAAATATGGAGAAAGAAACTTAGGATGGAAGTTGGAGAACTGCTATCCAATAAGATGCTTGAGGATAGGCAGAAATTAGTGTTTTGTATCTACAGCCATAGCAAGCTTTACATCATCCATAATAACATGTAGGTTCAGTTTGTACTTAACAGAAGCCTACACCCATTAAAGTTCATGGAAAAACCCTCTAATTACGATAGAAATAAGAACAGGTCAGTGTACAAAAAGCACATCTTGTAATGTACTTTATTGTGAACTCCTGCAGTTCCAATCAAAGACCTGCAGTTTGTACAATTTTGTGTTTGTTTGAAGATGAGATGTGTAAGTTATAATTGCTTTAGGGCTGTGGCATTTAATTCTTCCCACTGAAATGCACAGGAGGAATTTTATGTCTAAAAGAGAAGACTTTTAAAAATAATACAGTAAAATAAAACTTTCTAAATTTTCCATTTTGATGTTCAGCTGTACGAGTTGCAAATTCACTTTTATTTTAAAGGCTTCAGTTTAATATCGGAGGAGGGAAAAATATATATAGGTATTATACGCAGGGGGAAATAGGAGGTGAGAGAGTTTAGATTGTGTCTTCTACACAAGTTTATGTTGAAAACAGTAGTACAGAAATAACTTCTGTTTAGAGTCCAGTTACATGCTATAATCAGACTTGACCAGTTGTATGCTGAAGTGCCTAAATGCTTAATTTGAATGCAATTGGATTCTAGACACCTTAAAGGTAAGAATTAGCCTGCTTATTCTGTAGCTCCACCCAACCCTAAAGCTGCTTCATTTGAGGCCTCAGAGATCTTATATTGAGTTAAAATTTGCTTTCCTGGAAGATGCTCCGAGCTGCAAAGTGTGAGCAGATAGGCACCTGTTACTGCCGTGGTTCCATTGTAGAATAAGGGACAGGTATGCATTAAATATCCTTATAGGGACCTCGTCTATTAGGCATATTCAGGAACCACCTAATGCCTGCTGGAAGGATTGCTTACTTTATTTAGAGCGCAGCATTTTCATTAAAAAAAAAAAAAAAAAGCCGCGGAGTTGGCAAAAAAAAAAAAAAAAAGCAGGGGAGCAAAGACATCTCTGAGTCTCTCATGTCATTGCGTTGGTTCCTTGCTTAAAATACAGGAGCAGTGAATGACTATGAAAAGGTGCATTGTCCAAATCTCTGTAGAAGGTCTGCGGTTAATGGGAAGAGGCATTCCTCGCTTAGGTCCATTAAAAAGTTCCTCACAGAATTCTGTCTTTCACCATGGTTGAAGGGAGCCCACCTCCCTAATACAAGAAATCTTGAGTCACTTTGCCAAAGCCAGACATCTGTGTTAGCTGAGATGGATGTTCAAAGTATATGGCTGCAATCCGTTTTTTGATTAAACTGCAAAATGGTCAAGAAAACCATGAAGACATCGTCCAGAAAGAGGAGCTCTTTATAATGAAATTAGATTACTAATATCGAAAGTTAGCCGTTGTAGTGCAGATATATTGCAGCTGAAATTGGCCGTTGGACAGGGGACTTTGGTGTGAGCTGATGACCAATCAACCAAAATGGAAGTTAAGCTAAATGTAAGCTTTGCTCAGGTCCTCGGTGCAGCTGTGAATGTAATTCCTTTAGTAACTCACAGCCGAGCGGAAACAAGCGTTCCTGTTTTGTTTCAGTCGGTTTCACCTTTTAACAGCTATTTGCTCTAGGGGTTGCAAGCAGGTCAGAGAATTATTTATACAATCTGAAGAAAAAAAAAAAAAACCAACTGAAAACAGAAGACAAAAGTCATTATTAATAATGATAACTTGATTATTGTCACTTACAGCTGGGGCCAGAATCGTACATCTCTGTGAAGCTGTTAGTAATTGCAAGCCCATATTCCAGAGTGTGTATTTTATCAGTGTAAGTAGGGTAGCAGTGCAATGGTAGGGATGGCCACTTAAGTTTGTTTGTTTGTTTAGTAGAAAGTATTGTTTACCTCTCATATAACACTTTATGGGAAACAAGAAAAATTTGTTAAAGTTTTGCGCTGCTAGAAATGACAAGGAACATCAAAGGTAAATAATTTAATTTACTTCATTCCTTCCCCTCGATGTTGGAAAATGGCCAACGGTATATAGGCCTATGGTATATAGGCCTTTGGGAATTACCCTGGGAACTTATTTTAATAACAAAGTAATTTTGGGAAACACAATTATTGTTTTTAAAGTAGCATCAGTGTTTAAGCTCCTCACTGATTCCAAATGAATACTTGCCCTTAGAAATTGCTGGTAAAGTATGAGTCTATGTAAGTACATGGAATTCATTAACACACCTCTGTTCCTAGTTCAGTGAGTACATATATACTACCAATGCAACTCCTATGTCCTATAATTTAAAACATTACTGAAACCATAAGCAGTATGAAGAACTCAATAGTTTTGTACTTAAAGGTAATTATGCATATACTTTTTTTCCTAATGACTATAATTAATGATTATAATTATCATTTTCAGTCAGCAGAGTTGATTTGTTAAACTGTGTTAATCATTTTTGTCCTGTCCTCCCCTTCCCCCCTCCCCTTTTGGCAAATCATTGCTGTAAAGCAATCATTGCTGGGCCCCATGAAATTCCAGAGCATTTTTTCATTCTGCTGGGTTTTTATCCTCCATTGTTCAGTTGCGTGTAAACTGAATCCAGCCTGGTGTGAAATCGTGAGTAGCATGGGCTCACTGATAGCTTGAACCACAGGAATGTGGAGAAGAATGAAAAATTCAGATGTGAATGTGAACTGCAAAGCAGTATTAGTGGTAATATTTCTCCCTTTTTATGCAAAGGTCTGCAATACTGCAACAAGCAGTAAACTACAGTAGTCTAATATTAAGTTGATTGTATTCAACTGTCTTAATTACAATACCTTTTTTATTTTTTTATTTTTTTATTTTTTCCTGCAGATTAAAGAATGGCTCTGTTTAAACTGCCAGATGCAAAGAGCATTAGGTGGTGACCTAGCACCTGTTCAGGGGCCTGGGCCACAGCCACTACCACCCAAACAGAAGACACCCATTCCACCTTCAGCAGCTAAACCATCCCCCCCGCTGCAGCCGGTTCAAAAGAAAGATGCTTCTCCAAAACCTGATCCTTCTCAGCCAGCAGAATCTAAAAAGCCCCTACCACAGAAAAAGCAACCATCCATGTCTGGGTCTCCCCCTGTAAAATCAAAACAACCCCGTGCTGAGCCTACTGAGATCTCCCAGGAAAAGGATCCTGCAAAGTCTGATCAGGCTAAGCCAACAGAGGTTGAAGATAAGCAAAAACAACCCAGTATACAGAAGCCTGCGACTGATACTGTGCCTACCTCTGCAGCACCAGGGCCGAAACAGGATTCAGCAGGTTCCAGACCTCCATCAGCTCAACAGAAAGTGGCAGACTCCCAAAAACCAGAACTTGCCAAGCCATCACAAGATGCTCATCTGGCTGGGGATAAACCAGATTCCAAACCGCTACCGCAAGTGTCTCGACAAAAATCGGATCCCAAGCTTGTTTCTCATCCTGGGCCTAGATCAGATGCTAAAACACAAAGACCTGTTGAGCCAACACAAATGAAAGAGGATTCTAAGAAATTACAAACAAAACCAACTCCAAAGCCTGATACCAAACCAGTTCCAAAAGGACCACAAGCAGGGGCAGGCCCCAAGCCTGTGCCAGCACAGCTGACACCTCAACCCCAACAGCCTCAGAAAACTCCAGAGCAACCAAGGCGTTTCAGCCTTAATCTAGGAGGTATCACCGATGCCCCTAAGCCTCAGCCTACAACACCACAAGAAACAGTTACTGGGAAACTTTTTGGTTTTGGAGCTTCAATCTTTAGCCAGGCCTCAAATTTAATTTCCACAGCAGGTCAGCCAGGGCCTCAGACATCAGGTCCTCCTCCACCCAGCCCTGCTGTGAAGCAACCCCAACCCCCATCACAGCTACCTGCCTCCCAGGCACCCCCCAAAGAGGCCAGTCAGACTCAGCCTCTTCCAAAATCTCTTCCTGTAAAGAAAGAAGCCAAGCCTCTTATGACAGAAAAATCGGAGCCAACAAAAGTGGATAGCGTTTTAACTACTAAGGGATCTGATTTAGAAAAGAAACCTAGTCTGGCTAAAGATAGCAAGCCTCAGGCTGCTGAAGCTAAAAAACCTGCTGGGCTATCAGAGCCGGAAAAGGCCAGCCAACCAGAAGTATCTTGTCCCCTTTGTAAAACTGGACTAAATATTGGTTCTAAGGATCCTCCTAACTTTAATACATGTACAGAATGCAAGAAGGTAGTGTGCAATCTCTGTGGATTTAACCCGATGCCCCACATAGCTGAGGTAAGGCAATGTAATTTGTATTTATTTACCCTGTATTCATACCATCAGGTTTCCTGTACTGTGGAGGCCAGTCTGTATTTCAGCCATCAGATTATCATGAGAAATTTGAATGCTTTATCTGAGGGATTTTAAAGTTAAATATTTGTGTTGTGTGAAACTTAGTCACAGACAGAAAATACTTCCAATATGGGTGGGGTTTTTTGTTTTTTGTTTGGTTTTTTGTTTTTTCAGATTAAAGGAGTCTAGTACAGCTGGTTGCTGGGTTTTTGAGGCATAAGCAAATAGCTAATTATGTTTATGGAATCTTTCAAAATTAGTTCTACTACAATACAGCGAACTACTGCACTTTCCAGTCTACCCTGAGATAAAATTCTCTTTCATAAGTTTCAGTATAGTACCCTTACATGTACTCTTCCTCCTTACCTGTGATTCAGGCAAATATTGAATGAAGGAATGTGTTTGCTAGTTTTTCCTCTCATCTACTGTTTAATACATCCCTACATTTATTTCATTAATTTCATTCTGGCTCTGGAATCTTTGTACATGTCAAGGCACTCACTAGAAGGGTTGAAGTTTGAGTGATGCCTGTGTGATACAGTATAAGTACAGAAAGTTCACAAAGCCATTTTGTTCATTAAAGGATATATATTTGAAGGTACCTTTTCCATGATTGCCCAAGAGAGATCAAGTGGGGCCAATCACGTTTAAAACAATTAGACAACTTATTTTCAACAATTTCCTCATACTCTACCATTTTACCCTCTATTTTCCTCACTGAAGTTTTGATAAAGAGCAAGGGGATTGGAAACTGCACAAACTTAAGAGAAAGGCAGAGACACACCTTAAATTCCTTAACAAATTGGCAAGTTTCGACTCAACAAAAGCAGATCATCTAAAAATACTTGTAAGTAATTTAAATGTGTAACTCAGTTTGCTCAGCACCTGAGAAAAGTAGCTGTCAGTGTTGGGTGTTTGGTATCTGAAAGAATAAATTAGAAATGGCTCCCTGGGTTAAAGGTGATCGCATCACTGCCCTGAGGTGAGTAGGAATGTAGGGAGAAATAGGAAGTTGCAGGAAGAAAATTGCTTATGTTGTGAGTGTGTGTTTTTGTTATAGATTATTTTCTTAACTACAATATCACCCAAGCATTTGAAAGCATTTGTGCTACTATCATCGTCACTTTTTTATTTGATTATGAATATGCTGTTTAAGATCTTGGCAGTCCTTTAGAGTCGAAAAAGAAAGAGTTGAAAATACAGGAAGATTTATCAGTGACTGAAAAGTAGAAAGTTCTGTTGACTTTTAACGTTGCTTGTGCACTGAAATCCATCAAACATACAAATCCCTTCACCACTGTGCTTCTTCCTAACCCATGCACGCACACACACACACACACGCACACACATATTTAGGTTTTAAATGCAGGAAAGATATATATTCTATATGATTGTCTCTAGAGGCACTCAGTTATGCTAACGCATGCTCATCAGTTCTGGTGAAACACTGTGCTAAGATGACTGCTGCACAGTTCCTGGGGCATGAATTCACTGTTCAGAGCCGACTTAGGTGTCGCGATGTGGGAATGCATTGTGGTGCGCAGATTTATCCTTTCTCCATTTCTGTTTGAGATGAGAAGGCTCGTATTCTGTTTCCTTTCTCCCATCTCGTTATCAGCGGACTCTCTGTTAACAATTTTGAATATGCTGAACTTCAAATACTGGTGACTTTTTCTGTAGTCTGACTTCCTCATGCCTTTCCTTGCCTCTTTCTTGTCTCTCTGTTGCATTTTCTTCTTTTTTATAACACACATTTCCATATCTGTGCAGTTTTCCATTTTATCTTCTCGTTTCCCATCATTTTTTCTTATGCTGGGCAAGCCAATCTTCCTTGAGAATAGGAGGTAGCTTGCTTGGCTGAGGACAGCCTGACTCTCATTTGAATAAAGATGGAAGACAGAAGAGGGAGCTCATCCTCTCCTCTCCCAAATAAGCTGTGTGAGTAACGTATTTAACCTGAGCTAGCAGTTCTGTCCCTGTATGCACGAATATAGTATACAGTAGTTCTTGTTATACAACAGGAACATGATGACAACTTTATGCTCGCTAACGTACTCTTTTATACGGCAAGCTGCTTTCTAATGCCTTTAGTGGAACGTTGGGAGTCTTTTTCGGAGGCTAGGAAGGAGGAATAGAAATGCTTTTTTGCAATTGGTCTTTGTTGTGCTCTTCTGCCCAATTCTTCTATTCTCTACATTCAAGAGTATAAAGAGAAGAAAAAACTGTTCTAAAAGCTTGTATTTCCCTTTCGGTCCCAGAAGGTGTTTTAGGTGAACAAGCATAGTGGGTGTTTTACAGTTCCGCTTTAGAGCTGCAGCTGTATTTCTAACAGGTGCTTATGTATTATCTCTAAATTGTTGCCTCAGTAACAGCTGAAAATGAGGTGAGGTCTTATGATCGAGTGGTGGTCCAAATCTTGGTGCTAACAAAGCCTGTAGTGAGCTATATGGTAAGAGTCAGTCCCGTGGAGCAGGGGAACCTGTGTTTCATTGACAAGTGCAGAGAACATCTGAACGCCCTGGACAGCACTGCCTTAAGAACTTGTACCAGGGAATATCTTCCAGGCAACATGCTGCTGTATTGCAGATAATGGCTGAGAGCACTTTAAAGGGAGAAAAGGGCTTTCTCCCAGTGACAGTTGTTTATTCTTGCCTGTATGTGACAGAACTAGCTTTTAAATCCTTTTTTTTTTTTTTTTTTTGTTATTTAAACCTCTCATAACCCCTCTTCTGCATGAAATAAGAGAACCAGACTTCTACTTGGGTCTAAATCAACAATATTCTATTTATTTCAGTGAATTTATGCTGATTTGTGCAAGCTGAGAATTGTGCCAGAATCTTTTTTTCCTAAAATGGGCTCATTGTTCGTTTTCCTCTCTGATTTGTTGATCCAACAGTCAAATAGTTTATTTGCTTAAATAGTTATTTACCCATGAAGCAAACAACCACAAGTGATTAAATAAATGGCACTTGATAGATTTCAAAGATCCCCAGGACCATGTGAACCCTAGTGCATTAGCACAGACTCCTCACGGTGCTGTTTGCTCGATAGGGAGGAGCGCTGTTTGCTGGCTCTGTAATTAGCTTCCCAGCTCAGGTAGTTGGAAGCGGCTCTATTTTTAGTAACCAAGCACAAGATCACAACTGCAGGAGCGAGGAACGAAGTGTGTGGCAACGACCATTTTGTGCATTAAAAACTCAGTGAAGCTGGTGAGAGAGCGCGGAGCGGGGTGCGGCGGTCGGTCTGCGAGGCAGCCGCGTCCCTAGTGCAGCACCTGCGCCGAAGCAGCGGAGGAGCAGAATCTTAAAGAAGATGTTAAAAAAACCAAGCTCGTGAAAAGCTAAGAAGTAAAAATACCCAGCACCTGTATGGGCAAGAAGTAAGACTAACACATTGATAGCGTCACATCTTCTGAACAGAGAGAGCTCAACGTGTGATGTGCGTACGTGTGAGCGTGCTAATGGAGGCAATGTAAGAGAGCTGCCAAGGGAGCAGCAGAAGTGCTTTCTAGTGTAGTGATAGCTATAAAACTACCTGGAAAGGTACTTGGAAGTGAAAACTGTTCTGTGTGTGAAATAATTTCTTGGGGTTACAGTTAGGAGAGAATTGCCCTGAATGATGGAAGGGCAGGGAGGGCTGGAGAAGGGCAGGAAATGACATCGTCTCAGACTTGTAAGGGATTTTTTCTTTGAGAAGGATGTGATCAGAATAGATGATATTAGCAATTTGATACAGAGAGTAATGCTTCTTATGTTTATTATAGAGAGTATCATCTGTGTGAATTTTTTTGACATAAGATGTATGCAGTAGCAGGCATAAGCAGGAGTTATATATAACTCCTCCTCTGTAAGCAGGAGTTCATAAAGCAGTGATCTGAGCATTCCTCTTCGTTCTGTATTGTACATGGTAGGTTTTAAAAATATATATACCCACCAATAGAATTTGAATACTTTCCTGATAACTTATTTTATTACTGGCATTTATTAGACCAAAATAAATATTTTTTCTTCTCCGTAAACACTGGGGAGAGGGGAAAGCAACAAGACAAACTCATTTTCTAAATAAGCACAGCGTTATTAAACGCAGTAGCATAACTGACTTAAAAAAAATGGTGCCTTGATTGCCTGATCAGTACTCCTTGAATTAACAGTAAGCAGTAAGCATTTTGGAATTGATGTAAGCCTCTCTGGAGAGAAGGAGAACTCTCTTGTCATGGCATTTGTCATATACCTGTATGCTTCTTGGTTTCTTGTACCTCTTCCTAAAGAAACGGAGAAAGGATGCTGCCACAGGTCAGCCCCTGATGTAAGTAACTGGCAGTTTCTGCTTTCTAAACTTTCGCTGATACCTAACTATAAATAGAGCAAGGTCCTCAGCAGGTGTGACCCATTGTGTTTAAGTCGTATGGGAATTTATCCAGGTGTGAATAGTAGGCTTAAAAAAAATAAATAGAAATCTATCCTAAGTGAAATGAGCCCTCCAATTAAATGCCCAAATGTAGCTCAGGCTCCTTAAAGGAACTCTGCAGAGCGTTTTAAAGTGATGAGCCGTCCATGATTTGAATGAAAAACCCTACAATGGTGTACGGCATCATCTGAGATGACACCTGTTGCCTATTTTTAATTCAGTAATAACTCTGTACTGTCTTGTTTGCTTATTTGAGAAAGCTCAAACCATTCTGCAAGTTGGCAGATTTGACTCCTATTAGAAGTTCATGTCTCTTCTGTTGTGTTTAGTGGGGAGTTGTTTTCGAGACAGCTGGTGTCTGCGAAACACAGTGAAGAAGAATTTGCACTTAAAGTACAAAGGGAAAACTAACAACTGTTCCTCTCGGTTGCATAATTTGTCTGTTCTGCCTCTTCCCTTTCCCCTTATATTTAAAGCTCATCTTCAAAATTTTACTGTAAGAAAGTGAGCACTATTACTGTTTAATAACAGTAGCCAAATCATACAGAAATTAACAGGCTAACACAATGTATTCACTAAAGTTTGTGGAAGTTTATCTATTAACTGGTAAGCCTTTGTAATTGAGAAAAAATGTTAAAACTATTACCAGTTATTGTTATGAAAGATAAAATCTGGCATTGAAAACAATCTATGTGAGATGATAAAAACCCGAGTGTTTTTCTCAATTATCAGGATGAAGCTCAGTAAACTCTAAATAAGATATGCTACTTTTCCTGTTGAACTAATTCAGTATAAATGATTGATAGAGTCAATATTAAAATAGAGATATTTCATATAGCAAAACAACTCACCTCTTCCCACTTTCGTGTAAGTCATGCATATACAAGATGGAGGGACTAATACAGAATGATCCTTTAAGGGATGATTCGGTTAAAATTGAACACAAATAAATATTTAAGGAATGTTTAGTGCCTGAATTCATCTTTGAAATAAGGTTGAAGCTTCATCAAGAGAGTTAGGCTTGGTATCCATACTTGCAAAGGTAATGAAATGCTGAAAGATGCAGACTTGAGTTGTCTAGACTATTTGTAAATACATGTTAGGAGCCTACATCCTTCCCTAGATCTAAAGCTGTGTTCTAAAAATTCCTTCCTTTGACCTGACTGTTCTCTAGAGGCCTGAACTTCTGTCTTTTGCACGCAGCTTGAACTATCCCTTTTGAGCAGTGTCTAGTTTCTGTTTAAATCCCTTTGATATGCAGATATCAGATGAAACCCCTTTGGGGATCTGATTTTGGCGTGTGTCTGAGTATAGCTCCACCAGAGGCAGTATGTTTGGCACGAAGCATATCAACAACAGCCACCCAAAAAAGAGAGAAAGAAAGAAAAAAGGAAAAGGCTGCTTATGATCAGATACAAGGTGCTGATGGTTCGCTTAGCTTATTCTCTCTCCGATAATATTATATACAAAATACATATCTGCAAATAGACATGTGACTTCAGGACTCCCACCCCCAGCGCAAACCTGTTACTGTGATGTTAGAACCAAGGTTCTTGTCTCCAGGTCTCCATCAAAACCCCGTGATTTTACATTCTTTTAGGTTCAGCAGGGGAAGCGAAGTCAAGCGCAGCCCACTGCATCCAGATGAGCTAATAATTAATAGATATCCTGTGATGATTTTGTTTGAATTCCTTGTCAGTGTGGAGGGAAACGAAAATATCTTCACTGTCTCCCAACAGTCTCCACAAACTAATGTCTTGCCTTTCAGTAGGGCTGTTCGTCCCAAGCGAGTTATGCGCTAGTGCGGTTTCATTGCTTTGCCGCTCTGGTTATCTTGGTTACTTCCGAATCAGAAGTTAAATTACAGCGGAATTTAAAAGTAAGGCTTTATATCTCCAGAGTTACTAGTTACGTACCTGTTACTAGTTACAAGATTGCATTCTTGCTATTTTTTCTTTTGGTGGTTACTACCATAAAACTTTGGAATTATTTTCCTGGAACTAAGCTTGAGGAGCGGAAAAAAAGATTAGTATAATTCGTCGAAATAATAAAGTGACCCTTGGAAGCATCATTATCATAATTAATCGCCTGGTGCTTGTTTTATTTATTCAAGCCTCTAAAAGTTTCCAAATTGTCTCTCAGAAGCAAGTACTCCGGGGATGGTTAAATACTGTTGAAACAAACAATGATATATATTCATAAAACTATGAAAGGCCATATGGCTTTTATTGATGTTTGCAATGGCCATTGATGATGTGAAATCCAAAGGGATATCTACCGCAGCCCTGCTGCGGACACACAAAGCAGTTCCTGTCTAGCTGGCCATTTTGCTCATCCAGTTTGGATTCATGTACACTCAGTTCTTTGCCTATATAAATTTAATCCAAATCTCAGTTTCCTTGCACCTTCAAAACGAAGAATGCTTAGTTGAACAATTAGCATAGAGCTTTCATTGTTGATCCAGTATGCGTTCTACTTTTCCCCCATGCTATTAAGAAATCAGGCAGGCTATAGACTCAGGTATTAGTGAGGGTCAAGCTAGAGCCTGAAATCCAAAGTAGATAATCAGGAAAATTACTGACCTGGCCTTGAGCCAGGTGATTCTCTTCTCTGTAATTTCATTAGAAATTTGGTTGATGCCCATCTTACTAAGTGAGGGAGAAGTCTTCTGAAAGCTACACTCGTATTAATTACATCCAAGCTTAACATTTTCTGATTAACTTCAGAGTTTATAATAATATTTTAAAGATGCTTTATTTTTATGAAGCCTGTTTTACATCAAAGAAGAATATACTTTTTGGTCATGTTCTCTTGAGAAATGAAAATGCTTATTTTAAAAAGTGTATATGTTGGTGTGAGATTCAGTGACGTCTGAAGGTAAGATTCAAGGATTCTGAAATATTTTGACCCACTTTTCTAAAATGAACAGGCAAAATCTGATTCATATTAAACATCTCAATTTTTTCAATGCCTAGCTGAGATACCTTAATAAGATATTGATTACTATCTGATCCCATTAATAAAATGTACAGGCACTTCTGAACTTCTGTGATCAGAAAAATATAAAGTATTTCCGTTTTTCATATCAGAACACTTACTTGGTTTGGTCTTCTCATAGATTCACTATAACAGAAGCTTGTAAATAATTCTTTTTCCTCAACTAGAAAAAATGAAAAGCTGGTGCTCTTTCTAAGAAGAAATGCCCTTTTTAAAATAGCTATGATAATTTTCTATATCTGAAAGCAGAATATTTTCACTGGGTATTTGTTAATGTAATAGTCAAATTACTAGGACTGATGGGAATATCTAAACTTTGGATATTTAATAAAAGTCTGAAGAGACGGCCTACTGTAAATTTAAACATTTGCATGCATTTAGTAGTGACCTTATTTCTTGATTAATGGAACTATTCGTACTGTTACAACAGTAGTAAGTTCTGATCGCTGCCTTTCTTTCAGATTTCATGTCACTCTTGTGCTGACCAAAAGGCTGATGTTCACCAGCACCATGACTCTATGGTAGTAAGGAAAAATCAATAATGTGCAGAAAGCAGATCTAAAAATCACTTCTGTGTCACTGCTATGGAGATTTAAACCCAAAGGGATTGCACAAATATATTTGAAGGCTTTGTGCCGTTAATTGTAACTGCTTGCATGATATGTGGCTGTCAGTAAACGTGATAAATCAAACCTTAACAGATAAAGAAAGAGTGAGAGATGGGGCACTTTTCTGACTCCTGTACGTTAAATAATATTTATTCATGCTGTCTGCATTATGTAAAGAATGTAAGTATCATTTGGAAGGATACTGGCTAGTAATTTTTGAGTACTGTTGAAACACGTATGATTCAGCAGACTAGAAGGAGAACAAACCTGGCTTTAGATTTGATATTATTTATGAATAAATTCCATTTCTCCAGTCTTAGTAAGAGAAATGATGCGGCTTTTGGGGAATCTAAGCCATTGCATAGCTGTGGAAAAGAGATTAGATTCATGCCAGTAAGACGTCTCAGTTGCTATCCTGCAGCATTTGAAGCAAGAGGTCATGGACTGATGCTGAAGAGGGGAATCAGCAGCTGCTAAACTATTCTGTCTGACTTTTGTACAAAGTGATGCTGAGTCAGGAAAAACAAAATGGCTTTTTTGTTTTTTTTGCAGTTATTAGAAAAAAATTACCAGCCATTAGGCTGTAGCAGACCAGAACGCTCACTGAGAAGAATGAAGAAGGATGCTAGTCTTGCATTTATCTTTTGGAAGTTAGGGAAGGCACCCGAACAGTGAGGTAACCTAGACTTCCGAGGACAAGACCTGAAAGACCATATGGTGGTCTTCTGGGGTTAGTAATCATCTTTTGGATTTTTTTTTTTTTTTGGATAAGCAAGCAGCCTTCTTTTTGGAAACAGTTGTCATATAAAGAGGAATTAGAAACTGAGTGTAAGAAATCTTCTCCTTTATAATTTATAATTTTAATGAACGTGACTGCTTTTTCGGGAGTTAGCATGCTAGCAGTGACCTGAATAATTTGTGCCAAGTGCCACAGGGATATTTCTAATTCTTCAAGAGATTTTTCTACAGGAATATATCAAAGATAGAGTCAAAACGCTGTGAACCTCACACCAAATTCATTGTAGTAGTCTGAGTCAGTGCAAATCTTTGGAAATTTTTTGAAGTATCACTTTTATAATCAATATTCACTTCTCCTTTTCCATATAATGAAGAAAAATATGTATTTTTCCAAATGCTGATAGTTATTTCCTGACTATCATTTTCAAGATACTAGATAGCCCTTTTCAATTTGTACATTTACAGCGTGATCCTAAGTCCTTTACAGTTTGTGCAAAGACTATACGATACTCCTTTTCATATTAAAAGTAAAAAAAAAAAAAAAAAAATCCTTAAATTTCCATATAAATACTATTTTTTCCATGAAAGTTCAACTAGAACTTTCAATGAAGACATTGAAATCTGACTTTTTACATAAAAACCAACCTGAGCATATACACTCAGCTTTGGACACTCCCTCCTCACTCCTTCCATGACATGCCCTGGTCAGGGCTAAGTTGCATGACATGCAACTGTCATGTGAAGTATCCATGATCATGAGAACACACAGTCGTGCACCCTGTATGTAGGTGAGAGCTGCCATTGTGTCGGGCATGGAACCATAGAGAGAAAGTCCAGCAGGAGAATAGGAATATGATATAAATTTGAATTGGTGCTTTTTACTGAGCTGTCTGTTGGCATTTCAGAGTTGTCATATCTATATTTTCAACTGAAATGCCAATTTGTCTGGCATTTGAAGACATAATAAGTTTTTAAAATACTCATTTTTTCTACTATTTTCGTATTGAAATAGGCACTTGAATAGACTTTTGAGCAAACAAAATATTTAGACACGGAAAACTGGTTAAAATAGTAAGATTCCAATGAGCTCTAACTTGTTTGATGTTTTTAGTGTCTCATTATAGAAGTGTTTTCCACTTTTCTCTTAATTCCAGTCAGAACTGAACAATTGAACTAATTAAGCTTCCAGCCCTGTCTTTAAAAATACTGTATTTTTGTTTTAATTTGTTTTTACCAAAATTCTTTTTTGTATACAGTTAAATTAAACCGTTTGACTTAGATTTTTCAGAAGAGGTAATAACGCTCTTTTTTTTTTTTTTCCTGTCTAGCTTAAAATGTTTTAAATATTTACTTGGGAAAAACTGCATCTATTTAAGGTGACTCATGCTTGGCATCAAGGTTATGGTGCCCAAGTCAGTCAAGATTTTGACAGTGTAGGCTTTGTCCTCATTACAAGAAGAGTAAAATAGAACTATCTAATGCCGCACATCTCTCTTGCAGGCTTTGTGTACATCTTTGTGCTGACCTACAGCATACTTCTATTTCGTCCTGAATCACACCTGAGCCAAGTACATTTGTATTATGCTGTGTAGTGATTTTTTTAAAATAGTGAGCCCAGTATAGCTGGAACTCAATTACAGTATTATCCCAGACCTCTAAAGGGAATAAGCACTGCCATTTTTCTTCTATATCACCTATCAGCAGAAAGACCTCTTGAGAAAAACATAATCTCTCATTTGATTTGACATCCTTTTTAATATTTTAGTTTTGCTGCTTTTTCTCCAAACCTGTAAGGATTGTGTTAATGCTCTGTCATCCTTCAAATGACAAATCTGGTCAGCACTCTTAACAAGGTGTAATGCATAGTAAAGCTAAAGCTGGGAATTCTGTTTGAATACCTAGTGTATTATAATTAGTTACAGTCATAACTAAAGACTTCAATGAGATTCCTGCTATCCCCTCCCCTCTCTCTTCCTCTATATCCTGTTGATAATTGAAATCAAGAAAGGTTCAACTTTGACATGTGCTTATACTTGCATGGCACAATCCATGCTTGGATCTGGGACTTAACTTTCCTTGATCTTTTTCTTGCTCCTGCTTGTCATTCTAGGAGAAAATACAGATGTGTTTGTCATGGTACTTGGCTTTAGGATCAGGGCTGGGAAGGATGAAGTTCCTTCCACCTCGGGCATGGTTCACAGAGGCAAAGAATGGTTGAGGTTGGAAAGGACCTTTGGAGATCATCTAGTTGTCCGAGTGCCCTGCAGTCACTTAGACCAGGTTGCTCATGCCCCGGTCCAGTCAGGTATATCTTCAAAGATGGAGACTTCACAGCCTTTCTGGGCAGCCTATTCCAGCGCTTTACCACCCTCACCATAGAAAGTTGTTTTTCTTATATTTTAGTGGATTTCTTGTATTTCAATTTGTACCCATTGCTTCTTGTCTGTTTACTGCCTACCACTGAGAAAAGTCTGGCTTCATCTTCTTTACTCCTCCTCATCAGGTATTTATACACATTGATGAGATTTGCACCCCTCTCCCCCTCAAGCCTTCCCTTCTCCAGGCTGAGCAGTCCCAGCTCTCCTAGCCTCTCCTCATGTGTTGGATGCTCCAGTCTCTTAATAGTCTTTGTAGAACTTCACTGGAGCCGCTCCAGTATGTCCATGTTTCTCTTGTATCGAGGAGCCTGTGATGGAATATGGCAAGGGCCATGAGACACGGGGCAAAGCACATACTTGAATACTTGCAACATCCTGGGCTGCGTTAGGAAGAGCGTTGCCATCAGGTCAAAGGAGGAGACCCTTCCACTCGACTCAGCACTAATGAGGCTACACCTGGAGTGCTGTGTCTAGTTCTGGGCTCCCTGGCACAAGAGCAATGTGGAGCTACTGGAGCAAGACCAGGGAAGGGCTATTAAAATGATTAAGGGACTGCAGCTTCTATTGCATGAGGAAAGGCTGAGAGAGCTGGGATTGCTTAGCCTTGAGGTGATTCAGAGGGGGTCTTACCAATATGTATAAATATCTGATGGGAGGGTGTAAAGGAGAATGAGTTGGGTTCCTCTCAGTGGTGCCTAGTGACAGGACAGGGCAACAGGCACAAATTGAAACACAGGAAGTTCTATCTGAATATAACAAACAAAATTTTACTGTGAGGGTGACCAAGCGCTAGAACAAGTTGCCCAGAGAGGTTGTAAAGTCCCATCCTCAGAGATATTGAAAAGCCATCCTACACAACCCTGCTTGAGCAGGTGGGTTGGGCTAGATGATCTCCAGAGGTCCCTGCCAACCTCAACTATTCTGTGATTCTGTGAAAAGCTGGGTAGTCCAGTCTGGGGAGTGCTAACTTTAAATAGTAGGACGTTACACAGACAAAGATAGTAGCTGAAGGTAAGACGTACAGGTTCCTGACTATTTGCTATCTCTACAAAACATATGTCCTGGCAAATCTGCTGCAAGATAGGTGTATATTGACTTCTTCACTATTAACATCAACAGGGTTAACAATGAAAGGTATAGGTATTATTTTTGGAGGGAGGGAATGGTTAAGCAAAATTTCACAGGATCTTTAAGAGGTTCAAGTTTGCTCCTGATCTGTATGTCTGGAGTGTTCAGAAACAAATCAGTTAAGCAAAGTGCCACTTTTCACCTTCTCCTGCTCCAAAATCAAACTCTTCCCCTAACATGTTGGAAGAGTTGTAATTTATATCTGAACCTATGCTTTTTCTTTTTAAGTTTAAAAATGGGATTCCTTCCTCTCATTGTCTTTTATGCTGAAGATTTTCAATTTTTAAGCACATCTTTTTTGCCTCAAGGCTGGGGAGGAGAAAGGATTGAAAAGTTAAAACTCTCATGTCATTTATTTACTTTGTAACTGTTTTTTCAGTTGCAGAACTTTTATCATTGCATCTTGAAATAGTATGCACATGTTGTAAAGTATGGAGCCTTAAAAACACTTTGCAATTCATAGATCTTGTAAGTATGCAGAAAATTGTTTTCTGAACTCTCCGTGTCTGTGACAACAGCTAATCCCCATTCTAATTTATGAGGCATTTCTTGCTCTTAAATAACATGTTCTGCTTGGATAACTTGTTCATATATAATTAGTAGTTTTCCGTGTGTGCATGGTCTATATTTTTTTTATATAAACTTGATATTCAAAAAAAAGAGGTCCCTTGTTTTTTAAATCCAGGGATATCACAAAAGGAGAGTTGACGTATCATCACTAGAATGAATTTCAACTGGAGTTCCTTGCTAAGTTCCACTCTATCAGCACTATACTTCATAATCAGTAATAAAAAAATTATTACTCTTTTGTAACAGGAATCAGGGTGAAATGTTTAGGTCTTCATCATCATGCAGGATTTAATTTTTAGAGCATATTTAGGAAAATTTATGCTGATTTTTCCTTCTGAACTCTTGAAGCAATAATAGTGATTGCAGTACTTAGATGGCATTTTCCCTTCCATTTACTTTACTTCCATTGATTATTTCTGTCCGTATGACTTGGATTCTGTGTGCATTGCAGAGCATTAATATCCCCTTTAATTAGTTTCGTATTGCTTACATCCATACATTCTATAAAGAGTGCTTCATTCTCTGAGAGGAATGACTGGAAAATGCATTGGAAAGCATTGAATTCCGTAGGGTACTAAACGTTTGTATGCCTTTGATGGAAAGCAAGAGAGATCAGGGTACTAAACGTTTGTATGCCTTTGATGGAAAGCAAGAGAGATCAAGGTGTCCTCACATTGGTTTCTTTTGCTCAGGGGCCTCTCTTCATGCATTAGAATCTTGTTATTTATGTAACTCCATGGCTAAAAAGAAAATGGATACAAATTTATATAAAGGTATGGCAGTAGATTGCCTTTCTTTTTAAAAGGTTATACTTCGAATTACACATACCAAAAATATACCTGCTGACAAAGTAGCATCAGGTGGCAGTTGTTAGATGGTGCACCAGTGAAAAGATTATTTCTAAATTGTTTCATATTTAAAATATACCTTACATACACAGTTTCTGTTCAGATAAAAAATATAGAAATATTTACTTCTGTTGACAGATCTTGTCTGATGTTTTCTTGGCATTATTTCTCTGTGCTTGTCTTAAGTCAAGAAGTCTCTGAGAAGAGATATATCTTGAATTTTGTAATCAAACCACTCCTATGGTGACAGTATCATTCTATTCTCTCCACCTTTTATTTTCAGCCGCTCTAAAGCAGTTATTCTTATTGCCTATTTTCCACTTGATAGAAAAGTTAAATGTGTGAACATCTCATTTTATTTAATTAGCAAAAAGTAAGTTCCATTCTTAAACAGTAAGAGAAATGAAACTAGACAAGTGGAAGAAAGAAGGTGCTGACAAAAGATGATTATTAGCACGTTAGCGTAATAAAAAGTAATAAAATCAGTTGTTAACATAAATGCGTTTCCTTGCAATTATATTCTTTTAGTCTATGGAATGTACCAAACCTGAAGCCACTGTTTCAACATTGTAGAATACAGTAGGTGGAATTATTTCTATGAAGTTACTGGACACAGCGACTCTTCTTGAGCTCTTAATTATCTCTGTGTCATGATTTAGTTTTGCGCTTCAATTTCTAATTCACCTCTTTACAGCATGATAAAAATTAGTGGAACTATGCAAAACCTAGTAATTGATGGGGTAAATGGGGGGGGAGCGCAAGAAGCCATTGCGAATGCGGTCTTTTTTACAACTTCAAAGATTTGTATGCATCTTTCAGAAGTCCAATATTTAATTTCCTGTGCAGATTGCAAAATGTTGCTTATTGCTTATACCGCACTGCTAATTCTTTTAAATTTTGGTGAAATTGTTGTTTCCTTGTTCAGTCGAAAAGGCCAGGGATCTAATAAGTGACTGGATGCTTACATTTGAAGGCCCTATCTGTGTAGGGCCTTCTGTATCTGGATAGAATAAAATCACATAAGTCATTGGAGTGAGTAAAAGGCAAGGATACAGGAGGTCATAAGCCCAATAATGTAATTTTAAGTGAGGAAAGTGAAAGCTGTGTATGTTTAAATTATGCATGACCTATACAGGTAGAAAGTTATAATCCAGATATTGTCAGTCACAGGAGGGGATGTCAATGACCAGCTACAAAATGATCAGTTCAGTTTATCATGTATTTTCCCTGGGGTCCATGAAGGCTGTAATTGATGAAGTCCATATAAGCAGTTATTGAAGAATAAAGGAATCTCAGTCTGTAAGCACTATACGGATGGTGCTCACCAGAAAAATCTTGTCTTTCCTTAGCTTTTGCAATGGCTTTCAGTGTCCACTGTAGGTAGAAGAGTCACGGCACCAAAGGGTAACAAGAGCTTCAAAACTGCAAAAATGTGTTTCACTCTTCTTATCAAGAATTTAGGCACAGGGCAAGTAATTTCTTCTCTAACGCAGGAGTCTCACAGCACATTCTCCTGCCACAGGCTGTCTCTCACTACAGTCCTACCGAGCCTGTTGAGTGTTGCTTGGAAGGTGAGATAAGGGAAGGAGTTGGGGAGAGTTTTGGTTTGGTAAGACGTTTTGAGAGTAAAACATGAATTATGTGGTTGATTGCAGAGATTGCTCATGCGATTATAAGTGATGAAACTTCCATAGACAGATTCTCCATAAAAATAAGTAGGAAGGCATTACATAATCAAGATTAATAATGCCTTACACTTCTGTAACCTCAAATGTAATGTACTTCCTTCATTTAGTCTTGGCTGATCAGGAGTTTCTATTGCTGACTCTTACTCATATAACCCTCTTTTGGAGAGATTAAAGCTGTAAACCAGGAAAAAAAATGACTTAATATTTAAAGATAAACTCTATTAGTCAGTTGAACTGTGGGAAAGGAGTAAGACATTTGCAGACATCACTATTGAAAAGAATGTTTCTTATATTTGTCATGCAGCTGAAACTTCTCAAACTTTTGAAAAGATATTCCCCACGGCCATTTGAGAGGCAGCTGAAGTAATTTTTGAAAGTCTCAGTGAAGTCTTTTAGAAGAATGGATTCTCAAAATCAATCAAATAGGTAGCATAAATGTTATTTTCCTTGATAGTCATTTCCAGAAACGCCTGGAAAGTTAATGATTTCAGAGAGGTTAGCACAGGTCAATCAGTCTCCTGTAGCGACTGTTCAAATCAGTGGAAATATGTCTCTTCATTTTAGTAGTCATCTGATGGGATGTAGCTGAAACTAGCCAACCTTAGAAACCAACAGAAACAGAAATAAATACTGGTTTAAGGGCTCGCATTCTGTCTCCTGGTGTATGCTTTCATAGTGATATTTAAGATTGCAGAGCTTTATCCTCTAAACTGATTAGGTAAGTGAGGAACTTGGCTCTTTTCAGTGGCTGCCTTCAGATACGTTCAAAGGTATGGCACTAGAACCCTGAACATAGCACTTTCAAAATTACGACAATTTTCAAGATTACATTTTGGAAACTACCAGTTCAAGTCTTAGTCTTGCAAGTAATTAATCTGATCTACTTTAGTCTTACTACTTATGGGTAGAGTAATGCTATATTTTAGTGTTTTGAAGGAGTGCCTTATTCTATAAGGAGGTCAGTCTGCCTGATTGAGCTATTCAAAAAGAAAGAATGCTCATTAGGAATGTGGGTGATAAATTTCGTTCTTCATAAGTACAGACTATTATGGTGAATAAGATCTGTCAGGAAGGTGACTAATGTGGCACAATCACTTGAAGTGATGCATGCTGTTTTTTAATGTGCTGCTCTATTTCTGCGTGCAATCATTTAGTGCAGAGGGAAAACTTTTCAAAATGTAATTTGTTTATGATTAGAAACTTCACTCACATAGTCATAATTTTTAAAGAAAAAGAGGATAAAATAGGAACTTCTGGATGCTTACTCAATACTGTTTTGATCTTGCCTCAAACTAAATGTGCAGTCAGACTTTTCTTTTTTCCTCTCTTTTTTTTTTTTGTTTTTACTTCTGTTAGTGTATTAGGAAGATATCACCTCATGTCTCATATAAGCAAATACATTAGAAAACATTTTAGTTCCTCTATGCATATTGTTGCAAGGAGGTAAAAAAAACCCAGAACTTTGAGAAACAGTTTGGAAGAATGACAAATTGAATAGTAATGCTATTGAAGAGCATTCTGAAGGCACAAAATTTAAAGTAGCACTTGAACTATGGCTCCATGCATTGCTAAATTCGAAGAGGTCAACAACATGTCTAAGAGTGAGTGCTAATAAGCATTTATGCTTCCATTTGTATTAGTGGTGATACTACAGCATCCCTTGTTGTTGGCTGCTCTCAGCCAGCAGCAAGAATGGGTTGCTTCACATGGGAGAGGGATCGGAAGGTGACAGCAAGACAGTGACCTCGTTGATGAGGTGTGCAGTCCCAAAGTATCTGAACAAGATAAGCGGAGCAGGTTTAGTGATAGTGATAAAGTTCAGCCAACAGCCCAGTGATTGCCAATGAAGCCTGTAGTGACCAGGCAGGTTTGAGGTCAAGTCAGCAAGGTAAGGTCAGGATTGTCAAGGCACAAGGCCAGGAACAGCATGCCTACAGCAGAGCTTAGGCAAAGATCAAGGCCGAGGGCCTGAGCTTAAATGCAGCTCCCAGTCCAATGACTGGAAATTCCGTAGGCAGGGCCCCAGAGGAAGCTTCTCACAGTGCTTTCCCACAGCTTAGCTCTTTTGACAGAAATCTGATCCAAGGTTACACAGCTGTGCCATATCAGAGCAGATCTTGAACCCAAGCAGCTATACTTGTTGGCAGCAGGAGGAGAGACTGCAGAGGTGGTTTACAGAGAAAAGTGGTTGATGACAGCGCAGAGCAGTTAGAGCCTGTTGGTGCACCTCCTGTTGGTCTCTGTAGCAGCTGAGGACATCAAAGATGAGGGTGAAAGGGATGGGAGCGTGCTCTTTTACGTGATCCTCCTGTCATGTGGCCCTTAATGCATATGTTATAATAGGCAGTGCTAACTTCAGCACTATAGCTCCTTTATTACTCTGTGTAAATTCGTATTAAAAATTGTTCTTGGAGTTATTTGGGCATTTTCTGGTGAAACAAAGTATATACAGGCAACTAGCACTTCAGAGAATTTCTTTTTTTTCAGACTAGGAGGAGCTGAATTTGAAAACGGGTATTTTAAAATAAAGGGGTATTTATATGACTGCAATGTGAATACTTACATCTGATCAAGTCTGTGAAGGCTAACTTTACTCAAGGGAGAGTTAATCAATATAGTTAATGCAGTGATGTGATTGATCCCATCCTAAAATAGCCTTCTACATTTAGTCATAAGAATTACTGACTAAACTCCATTGACTATATCAACTAGGGCTCCAGTGACCATAAGGGGAGATTAGACAACTAGCTTAGATGCAGACATTTAGATTGTAGATGTAGAGTCACAGATTCACAGAATAATTCAGGTGGAAAGGGACCTTGGGAGGTCTAGTCCAACCTCCTGCTCAAAGCAGGGTAAGTAGACTAGACCAGGGTGCTCAGGGCTTTATGCAGTCTAGTCTTTAGTCTAGTTTATCCCAGTCTAATTTATTCAAGAGTGGAGACTGTGGAGCCTCTCTGAGCAACCTGTTCCAATGCTTGAATGTCCTCATGGTAAAAAAAGCTTTTTCTTATATTCAGTCCAAACTTGTTTAAATTTCTGTTTTATCTTGTCCTCTCACTGTGCACTGTTGTGAAGAGCCTGGCTCTATCTTCTTGATGACTTTGTAGGTCCTGGCAGGCTTCTGTCAGGTCCCCCTGAAGCAATCCCTTCTCCAGGCTGAAAAAACCCGTTCCCATAGCCTCTCCTCACAGGGCAACTGCTCCAGCCCCTCACCATCTTGGTGGCCCTCCACTACACTTGCTCCAGTTTATTGCAGGCTTTCTTGTACTGGCGCCCTTAACGATGCTAGATGTGGTCTAATGAGAACTGAGTAAAGAGGGATAATCACTTTCCTTGATCTACTTTCTGGCTCACATTCAACTTGCTGCCCAAGAAGACCCCCACGTCCTTTTGAGCAGAGCAGCTCCCTAGCCAGTAAGCCCCCAGCTCAGGCTTCTTCCTTCCCAGATGCAGGACTTTGCGTTTGTCTGTAATGAATTTCATGAGGTTCCCATTAGCACGTTTCTCCAGTCTGTTTAGGTTCCTCTGGTTGTCAGCGCTGCCCTGGAGTATATCTGCTGGTTCTCCCCATTTGGTATCTTCTGCAGACTTGACCAGAGTGTGTTTTGTCCTCATCTCCAGGTCATTGATAAAGATGTTAAACCGGTCAGGTCCCAGGATAGATTCCTGTGGTACTCCGGTTGTTATCGGCCACCAGGTAAAGTACAACTCATTAGCCACTACCTCTGAGCCTGGTGGTCTAACTCGGTTTTTGTCCATCTAGTTGTCTAGCCATCCAGACTGTAACATCCTAACTTGGATACACAAATATTGACGGAGGTGAAGTTGAAACCATACTAAAGTCAAGATAAATGACAGCCACTATTCTCCCCTTGTCCACAAATCTAGTCATTTTATTGTAGACGGCAATCAGGTTGGTCAGGCATTATTTAGTCTTGGTAAAATGCGGACTATCCTCAATTACTTTCTTCACCTTAGCGTACCTGGAAATATGTTCCAAGAGGACTTGCCCCCTGATTTTCTGAGGGAATAAAGTAAGCCTGACCAGCCTGTAGTTCCCTGAGTCATCCTTTTTGAAGACTGGTGCAGTATTTGGCTTTCTCCTCAGATCTCCGTGACCTTTCAAAGAAGACAGAGAGGAGCCTTGCAAGGACATCAGCCAGCTCTCTCAGCCCCCTTGGATGCAGCTTGTTGGGTCTCATGGACCTGAATGTTTCAAGTTCTCTCAAGTAATTCCTGACTTGATCCTCATCCACCGCTGGTAGTTCTGTTCCTGCTTGAACCCTGTCTCTAGGCACAGAAGCTTGAGGGACTTGGTGAAGACTGAGGCAAAGAAGGCACCCACCTCATCTGTGTCTACTGTTGCAAATTCTCCCACCCCATGTAGCAGCGGGCCCACTGACCTTGTGGTCAGCTTTCTTCCTACCTATTTTGCAGTAGAAGCTTTTCTTGCCCTTGATGTCCCTTGACATTTTCAACACTAGCTGAGCTTTGCTTTTCCTAGAAACATGCCTGGGCAATGTTTCTAAATTCCTTCATTGTGGCCTGTCCCTCCTGTATATGCTTTTTTTTTTTTTTTTTATATTGGGCCTCTGCTATGAGTTCTCTGTTTAAGCCAAAGTGTTATCCTGATATATCTACCCAGTTTCCTGAGCGTGAGGATAGACCATTCTTGTGCTTGGAGAAGGTAGTCATTAAGGATTTATTGACTGGATATGTGATAGTATTTTATAATTTTTTTTTACATTTTGATGCACAACATCAGAAGATGAAATCTGCAAAGTAATTAATATAAACAATCTTAAAAACTCTCTGTAAATGGTGGTCTAGTTTTACAACTCAGTTCTGGTGAATGCCTGTGCTATTGCTCTTGAATAAGCAGGCCACTCCGATCTTTGAAATGAAGGATTGTCCCAGAGTTTCTGAAACAGTTTCTGAGTTTATCGGGGTTTCTGCGTTACCTTGACAATTCATGTATTTCACTGCTTCTATTTCCCAGCTCTCTTTCTCTTTATTTTGTCCAATTAAGGTATTCATTTTGAAGCAGAAACTGGTCTCGGTGATCCAGCTGTTCTGTCCCATGTACATAACTGGTTGCCTGCAGATCTTATTGCAAACTGTGCGTGAATTGCTAGTGGGAATGTTTTGGAAGAAAGCTAGTAAGTGCACAGACATATAAAAATATGCACTTTACAGTGCTGATGGGTTTTGAAGTAGCACATACTAATAACTTTTTTTTTTACAGTCTCCTAGTCTATACATAGGCTGTGCTTCTTATGGCAGTTTATGTTTCTGATAGCCATAAGAATCCATTTCAGTTCCCCAAGCATTGGAAAGCTATTGCTTCTGAGAGTCAAATTTACTTGAAGGTTGATGTAGTTGTCCCTCTAAGCTTTATAGTGCCTTGTTTTTCTCCATTGAGCTACTTGATACCATTGTATCTATCACATTTAATAAAAATATATTCCTCTTCAACTTTATTTTATGCAAGAATTGTCATATTTAGCATATTATCAGAACAAATTGAATCATCGTGTGAGATCAAATTGGTTTACCGTAGCAGAGAGTTTGTCCTTCAACATTAAAAACATAGTCAGTTTATCATTACTCATAGCAATACTTATTATTAATACTATCTGATCAAAATTCTAACAGATGATCTGAGGTTGCCTACAAGATGGATTACTATACATTATTGCTTCAAATGACTGCTTATTTTTATTTGTTCTTTCATTGTCTCTAACAAAAAATGACACAGCATAGTGGCAGCAGTTTTAAGCTAAACCAGTGTTAACATAGTAAGCACAAAATTATCAAGGAAGAGAAAGCCAAGGAAAGACACTTTAATATTCAAACCTATAGGTCATTTTAGGAGAAGAAAAAAAAGGAATTCAAAAACCCAAATGCCTTGAAAATTAATTAAGATTTAATTGTTGTGTAATCTGAAGATTGATATATAATTACAGTTTGAAGACAAGTTGCTATTTCTACTGGATTGAACATGAATTTTCATTTTGAAACTTGAGTCCTAGATTAGTAACCTGGTTCAGGATTTCACTGGTAGAAAATAACCAGAAGCTGACATCCGTCTCTTCTTTAGAAAGTTCCACCCCGTGTCCTTTCAGGAGAACTCTGCAGCCAGCCCAGTTCTACCTGGCCTGAGCTACTGACTCTGTGTAGGAAGGAAATGTTTGGTGAGACCCAAAAGCTGTCTGCCTTCCACTGCATCAGTCCATAGCCAAACACTGTAAAGCAGTGTTTTGCTACTGCTTCACTGTTTTGGAGGAAGGGCAGGGACCAAAGGCATACTTCTTGCTAAACCTGGTCACAGGCTTAGAATTTCAAATTGCTTTCTGCTTGATGGAAAGTGCTTGAAAACTGTTGGTTTTCTTTTTTCTATAAAAAGATAAGATCACCTTGAATGCGTACAGGCATCAGATAGATAGGAAAAACTTAGCCAGTAGGCATGACGAGACAGCCCCCAACCTGTGCCCATTCAGTCATTTTTCCTCCTGTTTGGTATATTTACACCAGTTGGCAGGTTAGTTAATTGCAGTCATTCATTACATGTGCTACTGGACCTCTCAGGGGACTGTTGTCACCTGATTTTTTCTATATGTAAGAGAAAGTTTATTAGAGTTGTTATAGTAAAGGTATGTAATGCTTCCATGCAAATCTTTGAGCTATTATAAACCAGACAGCAGATGACAGCCCATCATCTGCTCTCATTTAAATCAGCATAAACCTGGAGTAGGCTCAGTGACTCACTAGAATTTTTACCTAAATGCACCAGTATGCCTGAGGTGGAATTCAGCTTTACAGTTATTTCTGAAGGCAAGCCATATTTTTCATCCAAGTGGCTGCCTGAGCCCATATATACAATAGGTGGGCTTGAATGGGATATTCAGAGCTCTTAATTCTAAACTTGACCATCCATGGACAATGTTTTCCTTTTCTAGTCATTGGCTTGACTGTTTAGTCTGCCAGCTCTGCTTGCTTTATGTTGTGCTCAGCACAGTCCTAGCCGTTGTTAGGTTGTTAAGTGCTACTGAAATATAAATGATGACAACAGCTCTTAAAATGGGAATTATTAAACTCTAAACAGTCTCCATCTGTTTGTATATCAGCATGCAGAAGTCTGCTGGCTCTATTTGCGCTGTCTGCTACATGGAGAAGAGTTTTTATTGTCTCCAGACGTTCTGCTCTGACCCAGCTGGAACTGTAAAACCCCAGAAATCATTGGGAATTTTGTCCTTGTGAGATTACCACCTATGTTTTGCAGAGCCAAGAGGTCTGTAGGTTTCAGAAAGGATTCATCTTTGCATTTCATTCTATCTTTATCCAGAATGAATATGTAAATCTTTTTTTATCTGATTACTTTTGTTATAAGATATTTTATTATTTCTGCCTTAGTAATAGATGCTGTGTAAGAAACATATGGTAAAGGGAAAGTGTGATCTTCAGGTTAAGGCAAAAAAAGGTTTAGTTAATTGACTGTTCCATAAGCATAAATTCTAGTAGACACTGTGGGTTATGTAGTAGCGATGTATCTCAATCAAGGGGGCAAGAACGCTTATGTGGTAAAATGCTAAGGTGCTGGACTTTGAGGTATTTGACGAATCATTCTTTTCTTTCATAAAACATATGCTTTTGTGACTATGATTAAGAATATATTGATATGTTGGAAGGGCTCCCCAAAAAGCTACTTTAAAAATTAAAAAAAAAAAACCAAAAAAAATTAACAAGTAATTTAAAAAACCTTTATAGCAAAAAAACAGATCACCTCTAGAAAGAGAGAAAAAATATATTTTCAGTCTATTCTGATGAGGAAAAGGTTAAGAGTAGTTTTGATCAGACTTTGTAAGATTCTTTGAGTCCTTGCTAGACATATTTGGATAGCAGACAACTATTTGAAGTTAACAATTCTAGTTGAAAACCGAAGATAGCTAATATTAGACAAGCAGAAAAGATGCAGAAAAGATGCAGAAAAGATGCGCAGTTACTTATTGCAACAACATACTGAGGACTGACTATAGTATAATATTCTTCTGTTGTATGACGTGAGGAATCACTACCAAGAGTGGAACGGAAATGAAGAAAAAATGGATATATTCTACATCATAAATAGAGATTGTCTTGATGTAGGTAAGATTGTATGGTTTGTGTTACACAGTAAGTCAGACTAGTTGAAAAAAGTGATTTCTTCTGCCTGTGAACAGTGTAATTGAAGATGAGATCTCAGGTAGTTTAAATTTTGTGGCTGAGCAAAGAGCAGAAACATGGCTTCACTGTGAGAGCAAAGTCTGCTAGATTCATGAGTAAAGCACCCTTTCTCATTTACTGTTCCAAAGATTCATGTGTCACTAAATTGTGATTGATGGCACTATTTTTTTCATTAATAGTAGGCAAAGTCTTCATTTATTTCCATTATTCTACCCACTTATCACCACGTAGTCCCAGGAAAGTTGTAGTCATTGAAAATCCATTACGGTTACAATTTAGTCTAGCAGAAACGGAGAAAGCAATGTGAGCTCTGCAAAATAGAACTTGGATTTTTCCAGCCAGTCACTGAACGTTTTCAACATTGTATATAACAGTCATCCTAATACTAGATTCACTGAAGAAACAGAAAATAGAACTGGTTTTTCTTGAGTCAGCAGATGAAGAGTGACTTGAAAAAGTATTTTTTATTATTTAGCTCTTGCAGAGATTTCACTGGGTCCTGTCAGTGCCCTTTTTCACAAAATATCACAAGATCGGGCTACAGAAAAAGGAAGTTCGCAACTCTCAGTGATGAGATCAAATAACATGAATCACTAGATCTTTAGCCAGATCACTAAATCTGAACCCTTTTGCCTCTTTTAAAAATCATATATAGATCTAGATCTAAACTATGTGATTGGTACTATTTCTAGTCTTCTTGAGTGATGTGCAGGCCTCACAAAGGTCTCTGCTTTTGTGAGACTTCTGTCTCCATACCTCTGTCTTTACAATCTATGAATTAGGCTTTTCTAATGTAGGACAGTAAAAGGTATCTTTAGGTTTAGTACTTTCTCTTTAATTTAGTGAATGTGGAAATTACAACTGAATGAAAACATTCCTATGCTAATAGCTACATTTATTGCACTTTTATGCATAACCAATGGCAAATAATCACTCCAAGACAACATCTGTTCTCCATTTGTCTAGTTTCATTTATGCTAATTTGTAAAGATTAATTGAGGTTTTTGATAATTACTTACCTACTTTAAAACTTGCTTATATGTTATATTATTGATTTTGGTTGCCCGTTTTTACATCTGATGAATGAGATTTAACCTTGGATAAGCAACTAAACCAAAGTCAATCTCAGAAGAAGGTTCTCTGGGCAACTCTTCTATGCCATGCCTTGCCATATCTATCGCAGGGCTATATTCGAGCTGATATTCAATTCTTTGTATCATATTTTTTATCTAAGGTTAGGTACTGCCAGATCTATTATTCCACCACTATTCCAATATTTTATTGGTGTATTAATTTGCTACTTTTTTGAGTTTTATCCACAGGCATTTTACAGGAATATTTTTGCGTACACATCAGTTTGCTTTTGTATGTGCATATGAATAGGGCTGGATTAAGGACATCAGAGGCTGGCCAGGTATAATAGTTGTTTCTTCTCTAATCTGCCAATGTGTTTTTGTCCCTACTCTAGGAAAGTGAAGTGTGGGAATGAATACCATTTTCAGCCTGTCCTTTGTTTGTTTCCTGAGGAGTCTCCCGACTAGTGACAACTGCATATGGTTTTGGTAATATGCCTGGCCTCTGGGTTGTTTTCAGATCACCAGACAGCCGTAATACCTTTTCTTTTGTAATACTCCTGGGTAGGATGGAGTGATGGTAATTTATATCTCTTTTTTAAAGCTGCTGTAGTAAAACTCTCTCTTTCATTGCCACTGCTGAATTCTGAAATTCTGCCACCTTGTTGGGCAAGTGTAGTCTCTGCCCAGGGAAAATGCTGTGAAATGGTGTACTTCACAAATGCTTCAGTAGGGTCAGAATGACTAATCTTCATTTGAACTTAGCCTGCACCAATGTAGCTTCATTACTGATTCAGTAATTGTGGAGGTGAGGTGAGACTTGCATTGAGAGATGCTTAAGTTCTCTCTAAGTGCATTTTCTGTATTTTCCATAGGGCAGAAATTCGGACAAGCGGACTGTTAGTGTAGCTATTGTTGTACCCAGGGAAACACTGTGGTTCACAGGAATTTCATAGGTGGCTGAGGATACTGTTACAGTTCCTTGTCTTCCCTTCCCATTCTTCAATCCTCCGAATCACAGTGACCACAGTCGTACTTGTATGTTACCAAGGATTTAGAAAACATGAAGATCCCACTTCTCCCTGTAAAGTAACCCTTTGCATGAATTATTCAGTTTAAGATTTTATTTTGGAATGTTTAATTTTTGCTTCATTCTCACATCAAATGTAGCAAGTGTTAATAACACCTTAAAAATAGTTTCCCGTATTTTCCCTGAGTTTCTTTAGTTCTATTTTGCTCCACTCTCAAACAATCTCACATTTTTTTCGTCCCCTGACTGATCTTATTTAGAAATCTAATAACATGTCAGTTCTTTCTCTCACTGAATTTTCTGTGCTATCTATCTCTGTGAATCAGTGCCAAACTGTATTCTCCCTTTGGGTGTGTGGGGGAAGGGCTGGTTGTATATTGCTGCTAGTGCCAGATTTTGTATACTTGTAACTGAAAAATAGTACAGTCTTAAGAAACTTAATTGCTTTTGCACTCTTCTATTTATAGTTATTAATGTCTAGCAGATGGGGAAATTCTCCACCTGTTCTGACTACTGTATCCAGCTGTTTCAGTGATAATTGTAATTCATAGCATGGGAATAAGTCACAGACAAACTCAAAAATCTACTTGAGTTTGGACTGAGGATACAATAAAGCAGAACAATAAAGAAAAAAATGCCCTAAAGTTCCACATCAGAGCCTTGTCCTCTTGCATGGTGCGGAGATAGATCATCATGTCGTTTGTGCTACTGAAATCCAACCTGAGAGATTTGCCTTCTATTCCCAGTATTTTTTACTGTGACAGTAGTCAGATCTTCCTCTTCCTTATATTTCACAGTTCCTATCTCATCATGACTCCTTGCAGCATGGTGGAAGTGACAGTGTGATACCTAGTCCTCCATATCCCCGCTCTTTCTATCCTCCTACACGTCACCCTGCCTTTCTAATCTTGTGGTTTTCTCTGCTATCAGGAGTCTGAAAGAAGTGGGTCTGGGGCAAACTTCCCCAAATGCGTGGGTCATGTATGTGGAAATAAAATTTTTATGAGCCTGCTAAGCCTCTGGGAAAGTGCCCGTTCTCCTGCCTGCTACCTTTGGTCTCCAACTCGGAACACAGTACGTTCTGTGTCTCTTTCCTTAGTCGGTAGGAACAGCAGTAATTCTTTATTGTTAGATGTAGCGCGTTCTCGTAAAAATCATTGCGAGCAGAAGGACTGAAGCATTGTGCGTTAGTCCTTGACATAGAGGAAGATCATGGGCTTGGACACCTACAACTTCAGTTGATTTTTAGCTGGAGTTGTGGTTGCTGGCATTTTTGTTGTCCGTAAATCTGCACTATTTACCTGAATTTAGATTATGAAAAGCCATTAATATTACTATGTGATAAGTAGGGCTCATTTCAGTATAGGGTTAAAGGATATAGGTGTAAAAGTTCTTTGGGCTACTAAATTATAGACTGCAACTTTGTGTGAGTTGGAGGTGCACTTACGTTAATTTTATGTTAATACTTGACAATCGCAAATTTATTTACCTGGTCCTATCTCTTGAATATTTGTCAGGTATCAGTTGTACAGTGTGATTGTGTCAATTTTATACTGCATTACCTTGTGGTATATATGTGCCTTTTCCAAAATAACTGATTCACTGGAATTTGGGGGGGGGGGGGGGGGGGAGTCTTCTTCTTTATGTACAGTATAATGGAACTATATTTTAACCTTCTGTAACTAACGATTTTAAATGATTCATGAAAGTTATGCACCAAGTAAACTGCAGCTTTATTTTATTCCATTTTTCTGTACTTTTCTAAGGTCAGGTTATAAGGTTTTTCATCAGGTTTATCCTTTAATAATAGCAAATAATCTGCCTTATTTTCCTGGAGGCAAAGCATTGTAAGAAAAAGCTTCCTATTTGACGTAGTAATCCCTGATTAAAAAGAGGTCTGTGTAACAGCAACTGTCTGAAACTCAGGTACTGTCTGACTCACAGTGAGCCTCCCTTCATTGTAAACACAGTTATGAATTTCTCATAAAGTTATCAGCTGCAATTAAATAACTAAAGCCACCTGGATTGATTTGGGGGATTGATATAGAAAAAGATGCAAAGACATAGGTTGGCTAATTTGTGTGTGTGTATGCATGAAGAGGGGGGGAAATGTTCTTCCTAAAATGTTGTTAATTTGTATATAGTTATGATGGCTCAAAAGCCATGTGGAAGGAAGATCGGTGTGGTTAGTATTCCATATGCAACAGAAAATAACGCGCAGTGCTTTGGTTAAAGAATGGGAAGAGCTTCTAGTTTAGAGCAAATGAGGCGAAAAGGGCAGGAGTATATAAATGCGCTATAAGGAAAATTAATAAATGTTATTGCTAGCCTATTTTCATAACACAGCACAGTGTTGCTTTGGACTTCAGGGTGTATAAGCAAATCTGTGTGTTTGTGAGAAACTACTGTGTTTGGTTAGATCCAGCAAGGCAACCTCAGTTCTTGACAAAAGCAGTGGAGTTTAAAGCAATTCACAGTCTCATTCTTAACAGTGCAAGGGTAGAGTTGGTCATTACTGCCTGACCCTTCAATACACTGAGAAACTCCTTCATTTTATTTAATGCCTTAACAGTTCTTAAAACTAGAGTTTGGGAAGCCTATCAATCCCCCAGAGACATTCATCAGCTTTTGTAGTGGTGCTATAAAGATAATAGTGCAATGTACAGCTGGGACTAAAAATAATCTGCGCTTCTCCTCTGTCTTTCCTCTTGCCATGGTTATGACTATTGTAGTACTGCAGATCCAGAATGGGCAGTACAGGCAACGGAGGAGAGTAAAGGGAAATAGAAATTTAGCCTATGCAGAGCTCAGTGACTCCCAGCAAGTCTGAAGCAATTCCAGTCTTCCAAAGCCACAGACAGATGTGTTGCACCTTAGAGGTTTTGGGGCTGGAGAAACTTGATTTGGACCTCAAGCCTTCCAGTGACAGCAGGTGATATTTTGCATCAGCCTCAGCCAAAAGTATACTCACAAAACTAGAGTCCACGCTTCTTGACACTACTTATTTTGTCATACTTCCACTTTTTACTATAATTGCAATAAAGTTGTGCTAGCAAGAGCTAGGGACCTACTGTCTACTGTAGGTTGCTGTTCTAATTGGTGAGAGACAGCTGGAGACTTGACCATTAAATCAAACAGATAATGTTTGGTGGCTGAACTTAGTGAGGAATGGATTGGTTTGGTTTGGTTTCTGGACGTTGGGGGGTAGACTTTGGCAGAATTTTCCTTGACTCTTGTGCACTGCTTGGATTAGGATGATTTCTTCTCATGGATTGTCTTAGAAAAATTTTTCATATTCTACTTGAGTTTTTTTTTTTTTTTTTTAAATCATAAATAGCCTATGGACGTGTAAGCAGGTTTGTATTATTGTATTTTTCAAAGCCCTGGCAATTTTCAGTTATTAACAGCTTAAGGAGCACAGGCCTTTGCTTGTAGTGTGAGTGTATGAAATTCGCAGTAACTTGGACTGCTTTATCAAGGTTCTTCTCTCTTGACTCTCCAAGAATGAGCGTGCGAGTCTACAATTTTGTACTGTCTATCATTCTGCTTGGGATCTTTCTCCTACCAAGCGCTAAACATCCTCAGCTCCTCCTGGAAGAAAGGTGGCCCTTCACAAACATTGCTCAACATTACACCAGTTCGTATAGCTCAGTTTATTGAAGAAACGTAATAAATGTCTGTGATATAGGTTGAGACTATCACTTTGACATAATTGTCTGTGTATGCAGAGTAACTGGTTTGGGTTCCATATGCTCAACTCTTGCTGTTCCCTGACTTTGCTGCAGTTTTTTCTTGCTAATGTTCTTTTTTTCCTATTTCTTCTTAACTCCTTTTATCCATCTGGTGACGGATCTGATGCTCTCTTCATTCCAGTTCAAGGGCTTTTCTTGAAGCAAAAGTTTTTCTGATCTCATTCTGGGTACTCTCATTCTGGATGCAGTATTTACCTAATGCACAGTTTTTTAGGATGGAAGAACCTGCTGTACTAAACTATGAGGTATTTGGAAAGAGAAGACTAGGAAAGCCCGAAGAAATATTGATTATTATAAATGAAAGTGATGCTACTTTTTTATTTTTAAAAATCAACTTATTTATATAAATAACTTGTATTACTGATGCGCGTTCCAGGATCACTTTAGTTGCCTGCACAGAACGTCTGTTCCCTGCCAGATAGTCACGGGGGGCTGCAGATGCGACACGTCCGCTCCTGCAACAGCTGCCGGAGGCCACGTGGGATATTGCAGAGCATCTCAAATATCTTAACGGAGATACCTGTATTGAGACAACTAAACAAAGCGGCTCATTTTGGCTGATTTATAAAGTCTATCAGTGTCGATTTTTTCCCCCAATTATTGCAATATTTTTTAATACTCTTTTTGGTTGTTTGGTTTGGTGCAGGTTGAAAATGTTCGTTTTACTATGTCTGAAGAATACCAAAATTAATCTGGCTAGCCGTATCCTTAATTGGTGCCAGACAACATTTCTTAGTTGTACCTGTTAGAGGTGCGTTTGTGGCTGAAGTATTGAGAGTTTGGATCTTATTGAACAGATTTTGACTTTTTTTTTTTTTTCTGCCTAGCAATGAAACTTTTGAGTGGGTTTTGTCCATATAAAAATCTTTAAAATCTTTTTTTTTTTTTTTTTTTAAAGTTTGGTAATATGTTCTGGTAGTGAATTATCTGGATTATTGTTCTGACATTGAATTATATATGTTTGTACTGGGGGTAGGATATTTTTCTTGATTTCATGGGAAGATCCTTTATTTTTTTTATTTTTGAGGAAATATAAATTCAAGTGCCTAGCCTTTTTGGTTTTTTTCTCCCCAGAATCAGCTGCAGGCTGCTTTGTAGTATAAGTAAAAAATGATTTTTTTTGCTACTCTACGAAAGCGAAGCTGCAGGAAGCCTAAGAAGGAGGGAGGAGTGAGGGGAGTGCGAATGGGCCAGTGCAGCCCCTGCTGCTGTCCCCGGGGCGGCGGAGGAGGAGGCGGAGGAGGAGGAAGAGGAGGAGAGGGACAGCAATTGCTGCAGCAGCAGCCAGCCTGGCTTTCCGAGGCTGTGGCACAAAGGCAGCAGGCAGGAGGGCCACGGCCATTTTGCTTCTCCTGGTACTCTGTTGCCATGGGCAACTCTTTATTTTGCCTGTGTCTGGAGCCAGCTTTGACTTTTTCTGTATTGTTGACCATTTTCTGTCAGTTATGAATGTGATGTTATTTGGCTCCTTTCTAAACGATCCCTGGTCCTTCAAAGGCTCTATGTGTAGGAATCTTTACAGCCACGGAAACACTTCTGTTATTTACTGCTGCACTATTTTTGTGCGTTAGTTTCCCGTGTTGGAGTGGAGAGAGCGGAGCAGGTTTTCCCGGTGACAGGCTTCGTTGGCCTTCGTACACTGGAACTGTATTATCTTCATCTTTATGGTACCTTCAGGACCTACTTTTGGCTGTGGTGATGAGGGTTCATCCAAATGTCCTTATTAATGACCAATTTTCTTTCCTGAGTGTTTTAAAATTAATTTGGGACCTAATAAAGGTTATTTATTTTATTCTACACTACCTTCAGGAATATGCTTGCAAAGATTTAGGAATCGATAGGTCTTTCTGTTTTGGCTCACACCTTGCAAGCACCTCCCTTTCTTTTTTGACTACTTGGGTGTTTGGGCTCCAAATTTTTGGTAATACAATTTGCAATTAACGTGAAAAGAGCAGCTATGTCCTTGTGTATGTTGTCTTCAAATTTCCTTTCACTTTGTATTCTCCATTCATTTTACTTTAAGTCCCTCTGAAATGCTTTTCAGCCTTTCCTAGACATGATTAGAAAGGAAGAAAGTGGTGTTCAGCTGTGATAGTTTGAAATCTCAGAAATCTTCTTTGAATACATGTTTCATATTTGCAAATGTGAATAAAGTAGCATCAGTGAACACATAGATTTATATTCCTTAGAAGCTACCGACTGTTTCCTTTTATACTTCTAGGTAGTGAAATAGTGGATTAAAAAAAATTAGTAAAAGAATTCAGAAAACATTCCTCAGCGGATTATAGTAATCTCGAGGAGATGTATTTTGAGTTTATATTATTGCTTAGATGTAACATTCATGACTTGGCGTTTAATAACGTGACATGAACATTTATAAAGAAGGTGATGCATGTATTAAAATATCAACCATGGAGTGACTGATCATTGAGCAACATTATCTACTCTCAGCTTAAAGAGCCAAGTAAGTGATTCATACTGTAGAGATATATTTTTATTGACAAAGAAATAGCTAAGGTGTCATGCTGCCATATTTTGCTATTCATGATTTCTCTCAATCTGAGCCATACAACAAGAGATGGAAATTTTTCCGTTAACTAAATACAAATAGATCTTAAAGTTTTTTCACTTGAAGCATTTTTCAGTTAAATCAATAGTAGATCAGAAAAGTGAAATGTTGTACACTAAGTTAAGTTTTTAGATGGCAGATTGAAATTTTATATGCTCACTAATAGTTCACAAGGTACAGAAATAATTAATATATAATGCCTTGAAACCCCAGGAACATATCCAGGTTTTATTTAAAATATTTTGCCTGTCCAAGCAAATGCCACGGCTGGCTCTTTTATCCCTAAATCTGCTTTTGACTTTTTCTCCTTACTCTTGATCTTTTTACACTATTTGCTCTGAGAAGTAAGATTTACATTTGACAGAACTGATTCTCAACACCCTCTAGACATGCATTGCCTTCTGTTGAGATAAGCAGTACTGATTCTCAGCACCTTCTAGACATGCATTGCCTTCTGTTGAGATAAGCAGTATTCCTTTAAAGAGTAGTAAAACATCTCAAACTGTTGAAGAGCTCACATTTTTCCATAAACCAGAGGCAAATGAGTTCATAATTTTGTTAGTTATTATCTTCTCTTGGTTCTGTTCTTGTTCAGTATAGCCTGTGTAAGTGCTGTCTCTAATTATGTGTCTGAAGAAATACATGCTGTGGGTCAATTAGCACTTAAAAAGAACCGTTTCAAATGCGTGCAGGAGAACTCCATTACCAGTCCAATTCCAGAAAGGGAGCTGTGTCACCTGTATTTTGTAGTCATTGCAGAGTTGCTTGTGATGAGATAGTTGAGTGAGTCCAGTGGTGTTGCTGTTGGAATGAAAATAAGTTGTCACTTCCAACTAACTATCTATACATTCTTGTATAATTTAATGACAAAAAATATATTGATTATATTTCTTCCTTTACTAAAATGACTGTAATGGCAACGCAAGTTGTGCTGGGCAAGTAGTTATGTGCTTTCTACTCAATCCTCAAAGTTCTCCTAATAGCCTACTGGTATAGTGTATAGGCTTCACAGAAGCTGTGTTTCACTTATTGAATAAATTTCTTCAGTGTTTGAGAATTTGAAAAAGAGAATGTTTGAACTAGTGACTTTTGCCATTCAAAAAAAAAAACAAAAACAAGCCTGACTTTAATTTGCTAGCTGTAGCCTTGCTGTATAATTGTACTGGATTACTGTTGTTAGTATGCTGATAGTTAAAGCCTCTAGGCTTGATAAAGAGACTCTGCTGGACAGAGCAAGGTGGAGATGAATCTTTCCTAAAGACCATGTGACTCTTTGCATAAATAAAACATTCAAGAATATGCAAAACTTCTAGCAGTTAAATCTGATAGTTTTCAGCTGGATGGAACTAGGTGCCGTAGTGCTTTGCTGATTCTCTTCCTAAATTCGTAAGATCCCAAAAGGAAAGAAGATGAAATACAGTACCACTAGTGTTGCAATTATCCAGCAAGGGTGCAGCAATTCATTAAAAGAACCTGAGAGAGAATAAGTTTTCCTACTATTTGATTAGATTTGTGAGCTGAGCAAATTGCCAGATACTTGGTAGGACTCAATTTCACCATTAAAACATGCACTGCAACCAGTCCTTTTTTGCTGAGGCTGCATAGTTTTTGTCTATTGCTTTTCATGAATCTCCACAAAACCAGGAGATTAAGTGGAAAAGTAAAGGTGGAAATTGGAGATGGCACTACAAATGTTAATTTTCTGTAATTTAAGGAAAACAAATCAGAAACTATTTTTAAGAAAGCAAAGCTGACCCTGGTTGCAGTTATCTCTCTATGTGCTTAGATAGTTCAATGAAGGTAGCAACTGCGATCCTGGAGGCTAGCTGTATGAATTTCCCTCGGTGTGATAAGAGCTACTATGCTGATTACAAAATGACTTTCTAGATTTGACTTGTTCATGGATTTGTTTTAAGTAATCCAGTAGTTTGATAACTAATCAACCTTTAATTGATTAAATGATAAAAAGAAAGTTGAAATCACAACAGGCAAATATCAGAATTCCAGATTGATAGCATTAGCATGAAATGACATATCTTATGTGGAGGAAATTTAATGAAGCAAGCAGCTTGTTTAAAAAGACTTAAAAACATCTGGAAAGGAAAGTTGTAGTAGAGAGCGCTGCGTGTTTTGCTCGTGCCAGGTAAAGAATTTGCTGAACTTAAGAAAGACATCAGAAGCTAATGGAATACATGGTTATGTAGTCCCTCTCTTTTTCTGTTTTCGTGACTACTATCCAGCTCAGGTAATACTGGTTTGAGGTGTACAGAACTGAATGGTGTGCACTGCCTATTCTGTCTGTGACGACAGGAACTTTGCAGTAGCAGGGAATTTAGCTCTTTTAAGAATGAGTTTCTAGGAAGGGGAGAATATGTAGACAAAAGCTGATCAGTATCTTTTCCTGCTGTTGAATGTACAAAGTACTAATGAGGTTATTTAGTTCTATATCAAACAATGGGTATGATAACACTGAGAGCAGATTAGGACCTTAATCTGGGAGAGCATGCCTCAGCAAATTTAAAAACGCAGATCAAATCCATATCTACATCATAATTATGTACTAACACAAGTTAGGGAGGGTGTCACTCCACTCAAAAAGAACTACACAAATACTTACCAACTAACAAAAATTGAAATGGTATTTTTATGTGATACTGTGACTCTAAAGCAACATCTTTTTGAGGGAACAAGTGTTATTGTAGGTTACCTCATTTCTGTTTAGACTGTCTTTTATCCTAGTAGTTTTTGCACAGGTATTTACATTTTTTTGAAGTTATGACTTGTAAATTTTAAGAAAATAGGGGTTGTTTAGTTTTTTTCTACTCTGGTAAGCTATGTAAGTCAGATAAGGTTATGTTATCTGTTTACCCCGACTATCAAATTCTCAGCACAGGTCTTCTAGGAAAGGAGTTGATCTTGACTTAAAGGTGGCAAGTGTGTATGATGGCATCCCTTATTCCTTTGATCAATCATCTTCCTCCTGAAGATTGTTTCTTAGTTCTAATTCTAATTTTAGAGAAACACATATATATGTATGTATTTTATTTCTCTGTCACAATAAAAAGCCCTTTAGTTTTTATTATTTTGTTCTCTTTGAGGAACATAGACACCGTAAGCAAGTCATAGCTGCGTTTTAGCTTTCTTCTTTGTCCTCCCACTGGGTTCCTTAAGTTTTTCAGTAAAGGATTATTCTTTACGGGAGAAAAGAATTACATGGTTTGAGGTAGTTATGCAGAGGAAGGCAAACCCTTTCCATTGGCTACGGAGTTACTATCTAACAGAGTTACTCAAGCAGTAATGTCCTTGTATACAAAATATCATAACATCAAAAAAAAACAAAACTTGAATATGTTAAGTGAAATTATTCATAATACCTTTAATAGAATGAATATGAGTTAGTATTGATAAGTTAGTGGAAGTGTATTTTAATAGGTGAATGTTCTTACTGACTAGAAGGATAGGCAATAGGTGTGTACAGAGGAGCAGAGGGAAGAACAAGATGGAAAAAAGAGCTGGCTATGAGATTTTGTGAATTAAAAATCAAATGAACTACTTAATATTTTTTGCTCAAAATACAAGTGTCATGTTAATCAAGTTTATAACTTAATTGTGAAGTTTCATCATGTCTCATAACATAACAACACTCTTGAGTACAAATCTGATAAAAAGACTGCTGAGTACTGCTTTAGTAAAATAAGCATATTCGAACCCACTTTTAACAGCAAATAACTGCAGAAGGAGATGTTCCATGGTGAAATAGTCATCTTAAGTTCACCTATAATGTTGGAGTCAGATTGCCAAGTGGTGTGGAATGATTTCAGATCTTACCGTATCCAGTTTCAGGTATATAAAACAAAAGAATATTGTACAGAATGGCTGAAGACTGTTCCTGAGAGTGCTTTGGTGAAGGCTTCTGTTACTTACTCTGTGGATTATCATGAACACTCCTCACATTAGAAATGTTCTATCAACACTTTTTGGCAGATCTCCTTTCTTGCTTCAGAGTTCTTCCATGATGATTTACATTACCTGAATAATCTGATGACCTATTTTGAGGGGAGAGAAAGCAACATCATGGTAAAAATAGCAAAATTATTTCGGTCATTAATTTTTTTCTTATTTAGGTGCTTTTCTCCAGAAGAAATGGTTATTTTTCCTTGTATTTCAAAATCTACTCCTCAGCAGGTGGATTTTAAATTTGTAGTGCGAAGTGAAATCTATTTTTGTCTGGTAATATGTCTTCAAAAGAATTTAAAGTGCAAACTGTGTATTCCTAGCTTACAATACATCCTTGCTATGAAATGCTGACTGAAGTGGTTGAAGGTACTCCTACGAAAAAGAAGGCAATATCATTACTCACTTGATGATTTGGGATGTGAAAGTATCTTGAGTAAGTTATATCTTACACTTTCAGACAGAGAATTAGTTACCATTTTTGGTACAGTATTAATGCAGTGTTTTTGGATATTGTGTTGATTCTCTCACATGTCTTTTTTTCCCGTACCCCAAAGCTTTTTATAATAGCACACACGCACACACAAATTAAAATTCAGACTGTCAGGATGAAGTTTTTGCTAGTACACTAGCAAAAACACTTTGTACACTAGTGTGCACTTTTTTTGCTAGTTGGAAAAATTAGGGTTTGCTGGTTGTCAGTATGGTTGACAAAATATCTAGTGAACTGCTAGGCAGTTACATAAAGAGTGGTAAAATCTCTTAGGGTGTATGCTGGATGGAACAATATATTTAATGTGACATGCAGAAGAAGACACTGTTGTTTAACAAAGAAATGCTGATCCATAATTGAATTTAAAGAGCTGTTTTTTACCTGATTTATTTTAAGTATTTAGGATGGGGGGGGGATTTAATCTTGTTCCAAATGAAGGCATACTGTAGAGACCAACACCATGCCGTAATATCACACTGGGCAATATTAATGGATAGCTACACCCCCCTCTGCTACCCTTGCAGTAAGCCTTTGCTTGAGTTTAGCCATTGCACAATCACAGGACGAGTTTGCCACCTCATGACACTACCTAAAGCCACCTGTGCCAGCAGAATGGAAACCTGAAATCCTAGCAAATCAGAATGGTAGCGTTTTTCAGTCACGTGATTATAAGAGAGAATATAATTATTTTAAGACACATACATTATACAAATTAATATTTTATGTGTATGTTTTTTCGTTATTTCTTACTTTCCTAGTGAATTTTTATATGCATATGTCAATCTTTTGTGGAATTTATGTATAGATTTTAACATGCTTCATTCTTTTCTTGTGTGATGTTCTTAATTTTTGTAACAGTATCTTCACTATTTAGAGATAAAAGAATTGTTGTTATTCCTGAAATAAGCGTCCACTGAACAACTAATGGTTGTCTCCCTCCTACCCCAATAGTGTCTATCAACCGCCCAGATAAGAAACATTTAATTTTGCTGACCATTTACCTATTGGGATCTCTTTTGTTCCCCAGGATGTCTGTTAATTCCTTATATAGCGCTAGTTTGCATTTTATAATAATGAAGAACTAGTTTCTAACTGCAAATATGGCCCAGATGTTTCGTGTAATGGCCACCAGCTATCAGAATCTGCGTAACAAATTCTGTGATGAGTTGAGTTGTGGTTGTTATTTTCACCTAGCTGCTTTCCCAGCTCCCTTCCAAAAAAAGTCTTGACTGTCTTACATGGAGGTACTGATCCTAATTGTCACATTTGGCTTTTAGTCCCTAGTCTAAAAAGAGCTTGAGTTGGAAAAGCTACGTGAAACCTACGTGTTAGTTGGAAAAGTGAAGTGAGAAAAGCAAATAACTTCAGGATGTGCAAATTCATCCTAAGGCTTTATGTTAACTTCAACAAGTTGTAGTTCTTTTCCTTTATCTAGGGATGCACTAAAGGTGAGACTAATTTAGAATTGCTTAAGCATAATTGCACCCACTTGTCAATGTATGACTTGGAAATCACTTCTGCTTTTGCATCTGTACCATACTTCCAAGCCATTATTGAATGTGCTTAATAATAATTTACCAAGCGTTATAGCAAATGAAGAACTCCTGCTGAGGGAGAATAAATGGCCGAGTTGGAAAACAAACTGGCTGTTTTCCTAAACAAACAAACAGAAAGACCCCGACCTACTTGACAGAGGAGTGTTTGGATCTGAGGTAAATGACAACCAGCACAAGTATTGTACTGAGTAAATAGATATTTCAGGAAAACATGTGCCTCAGGATTTGGTCCTTTACAGTAGCTTTTTTTTGTCTTTGCATTGCCAAAAGGCACAAACAGAGATTCCTCCGTGTAGAAAAGTCTGCAAATGGCAAGAAATCACCGTTAGAAGGCTTTTGCAGCCTATGTGCCTGTGACATGAGACGTGCCAATGTCTTGCCTTATGTTGTGTCTTATTTTTCATTTTCCGTAATCAGTGACTCAGATCCACAGGGGAACTTTCTTTCCTCCCACTGTTGTGAACTCCACAGCCTGGAGCTAAGTGCAAGCTGATCCTGCTGTAGCTGTGACAATGTGGCTGCCTTCGGGTGAAATCCGGAGCTTCGGGAGCAGTGAGCCATCACTAAGTGCCAGCTGCAGCAGCTCATACAAAAGCTGGACATGAGGACTGTATTAAAAATCCCACCCCTGTCTTGGAACTTAAGCGTTTTATTCAGTGCTATGAGAAGGACTGTTTCAGCCCAGAACCCTCTCCTTTGAAAAGTTAAACTAAATCATTCTTTTTTGTCCTCTCTTTTCTTTTCCTCTTCTCCCTTCCTGGTATGACAGTCATGCTGGCCTCTCTTTACAAAATATATTGCCTCAGGTTTGGAGACCGTCAGGGAGAAGTCCCATTCAGACCTTTCTAAGTCTGGGGAGGTTTAAAAGCATATCTTTCCAGACACTATGAACATTCAGTCTATTCTAGGGTTAAATAGCTGCTGAGTAATTGTTTGCAGGATTGTGAATTTGGATTTAGGCCCTTTAATTTGGAACAGGTAAGATTTAAGCACTTTCTGTGGCACTTCTTCTGTTATCTAATTCAGGTGCCTAGTAAAGATATAATGTGATTGGTTTGCTAGTCTTGTGATTTGAAGGTGAATATATTTTTCAGGAGTATTACTGCAGGCTTATAAGAACAGGTAGAAACTATTGGTTCTCTGGATCCCTCTAATCAACTAGATTCAGTCTTGAATTAATACACAGTATATTCTTCACATTATCATTGCAAAAGTGTTATAGAGGTTAGGGTGTGTGTGATTGTGTAACGTGTACACGGTTACTGATATTAAAGATAGACAAGTCAGTGCACCTAAAATAGGGATTTTTCTTGCTGTTGCATATTTTTGCACATTGGCACCCATGTAGGCTAGGAGTACTTCCCCTGTGTATTACTCCGCGGTTACAATCAGAATGAGAGGAGGAAGAACGGTTGTTTTACCACTTGTTATGCCACACCTTGCAGTAGCAACATTTTGGGGACAGAAACATTTTCCATCACAGCCTGGAGGTGTGGTCATGGGCAGTTCATTTGAGATTTAAATATGAATATGGCATGTATAATAGTAAACAAATGATGAAAACCCGTGGTACCCCTTCTCAGCTGAGTACTCTGTGAACTCAGGAGCAGACTCACGTCATGGCTGGATTCTTTTTGACCCACTAGCCCTGAAATTATTTTTCTACAAAATGGACAAACAGGGTGATGCAACCCCACACAGTCACATAATTTTGTGGTTAGAGAATATCTGAAAATATGTGTTTGAATCTGCTTGTGCAGAGAATAGGACTGAATCTGGATCTCCCATATCAAATACACAAGTGTTTCAACCAGTAGGTTGTTGCGTAAACTTAGACATTACTGTTTTTCTTCTGCTTTTGGTCTTACCTAAGAAAGCACTAGATGCCACTGCAGCTTGTATTGTGTTTTCCATATGCTCTTGAGAGGCATACTGGATCAAGCCCTCCTAGGTTTTGATGGAGGATGGCCTACTTTCGGTTCCTTCCTTGGCTTAAGTATAAATTAGCTGTGAAGACTATATGCCAGTGCCATTAACCAAGTCTCTGTTAGAGTTTTTACTGCCTCAGTATCCCTCCCTAAAATAGGGGATTATGGCATGTCCTTCAAGAGTAACGTTTGGAAAATATGTTTTCCATAGATTGTGAGATTTCCATAGATTTCCATAGATTGTGAGATATTTAGATTAAAGGCTGCTGTTCTGCATGGCTGGGAGTTTGTGAGCTGAATGCGTATGTTCATGTAACTGTGACGTGGTAGCTGTGCAGGTAAGTTTTACAGTTAGTTTGCTTCTGGGAAATAAAAAGTTTGGCACAAGAGATTTGAAATTAGGTTACAAGCTTAAATATAAGCACTTCTATGTAGCAAAATTACCATAGCTGAGTTAGTGCTCTTGACCTGGATAGTAGTTGCGTTTATCTATATTTAGTTGATGATTTTAGTTAAAGAAGATCAAAGCTAAAGCAGTTCCTTATTTGTAAAATTGAATATCTTAGATCCTCAGCTGATGCCTCCATAATTGTCTTAGAGGTGAGCCTGTCACCCCACCTGAGGAACTTGCTTTCCCATGGCCTTTAAAACCTCTGATGACCCAAGATGCAGTTTTCCCTACTTTGTTCTGGTTCCTTATCTGCCTGCGCCCATAATTCTTGTTAGGAAAATGGCATAGTAAGATTCTCTTTGTGTCTGAGGGAAAACTATGAAGCCAAGGAAATAAAACTGAAGTGTCAGATACATTATCCTACTACTCTGTGTGTGTGTGTGTGTGTGTGAGAGAGATGCACTGGTTGAAACGGGACATAAAGGAACAGGGAAATACTTCCCAACAGATCCGCTAAGGGCAAGCAACCAAAACGGAAGTGTAAATGAGATCTTTTCAAGCACAGCAAGTGTCACTAATGGGCTACTGCAGATCAGCATTCAAACTTTAGCCTACTCTTTATCCACTTGTTTGGTGGTACTGACCAATGGCAATAAACTGATGGGCCTGTCAGGGAATGAAGTTGGCACATGTGCTGAAAATGTTTCTCCCTTCCCACAAAGGGCCTGATTCTGTAATAAGTTTCAGTGACCACAAAAGCTAAGGGGCCCTGCCTGTGTTTTCCAAACACAGCTTCAGTGGCCCTTGACTGTATTTTTATTTCCAAATGGCCATATTCTACCTAATTTTCTACCCAAACTTTTGTGCAGGTCAGCTGAGATTAACTTACTGCTTCCCAAAAGGGAAAGTTCATATGGTGCTTTATGTCTGCACATTATCTCTTCCAAGCACACGTTGCCGTTATAGCACAGAGCCATTAATGGAGTCTCTCAGCAGTGTTAAGTTTCATCCTATGAGAGTGAAGAAGCTAAATAACTTTTCACAAAGAGATTAATACATTTACAATATCAAAGTAGTATTAAATGTATTTTGTAGTGAAATTGGACATTATGATGTTGGTGTGGCTTTGAAATTATTTATTTATTTGATTTTGTTTAAAAAAGTGACAAAAAAAGAACAAGTGCTACAGAAAATAATGATTACTTGTTTCAGTTGACTAGTGAAAAAAGGAATAAAGAATAAATAAGCATATGGTTTGCACAAAGACTGCAAACCCATTTTCTATGATGTACTGTTACCCTTAGGGAGACAGAAGGAGGTTAGAAAGCTCAGGTGTTAGATCATGGAAAGGAGCAAAATCAGCAAAATTCCTACAGAAGAACAGTAAGAAGTAATCTTGAAAACAGATACTTTATGGTTAACTCCTAGAAAAAGCAAATGAGACAAAAGGTAATTATCTTGGAAATTGATTGGATTTATTTATGTTGATCATTCCTTGGAAAAATGAATGGCTACTTTTGAAGTAGATTGTTCCAAATTTTTGGAAAAGTTAAAAAAAAAAAAATCTATGTCTTTATCTGATTTTAGTACATCTAAGTGAAATAAAGAAACCTGGACCACTGTTTAAGAATTAGTTCAGTACTCTGCTGAATCGCTTCATTTGAAAATGTTCAAATGGACTTTTCAGTGAAAAAAATTATTATTAAGTATTAAATATTATTATTAAATTTATATTTATCTATATAAAACTGTATGCCTGTATCTAGCTGTGTGATATATATTTAGATCTCTATAAGAAAGAGGGATATAGAGACAGCCACTAATTTTATGTAGTCATCTCTTTTCTCTGTATCCCAAATTATTTTTGCAATACAAATATGTATAAAGAAAAGCCTACAAAAGGTATTAAAATAAGGTTGAATATTCACATTATTGTGTGTGTTTAATCTTAAGAGAAGGTGTTTTAGTGAAAGACATGAACACGTGATGTAGACCAACTGAAAAGCCAGCATTTGCAATGAGAGTTCTTGATTTCTTGTGTCAAAACTGATAGCTTACATACTGTTTTGTGGGAATAGTGAAAAGTATCAATATTTTGATAGATATTCATAATATTATGTTTTGTATTATATTGAATACATCTTCTTGGTTTTATTACCGAAGCTAGTTTTATTTTAACAGTCTAGACAGAGCTGGAGGAGAAGGTAAAGATCAAATTGATGACATTCACAAATGATTATAAATTGAAAGCTATTGCCACACCACAGAAGCCAGAGAAATGGTTCAGACCGATTAAATATATGCAATACATACACAGAGCAAATAATATGTAACACACAGCAAATAATGCATGTTTGTATTTGTATTTGCATATATTTGCTTGTATTCTGTATGTGTATGCAAATGGCAAAATGCATAAGAAAATTAATTCAAAGTAGTAATTCCACATGAGGAAACCTGGAACCGTTTTAGAAACGAGTAGCACTGTAAGGTAAGAACACCAAAAACAAACATGTGGTTAAATCAGAGTACCTATGCATATTTTCCTGCGGGACAGCACCTGAAGTATAAAACACCATTGTCACCTGAAAATACTAAGTGCAGAAATCACAGAAAAGCAACAAAATAACGGAGAAAATTTATGGATGGAGAGACCAATTCGATAGGGACTTTAAGAACAAGAGGTGTGTGACTTGTCAGAGTGAAGGAGACAGTGCCATTACACTTCCATGTTTTTCAAGATAGTAGATGCGAAAGATGAAATTAAGCTAAGTAAATTTCAAATTATAATTAGATCCGAATGCTGTGTAATAATCTCCCAAACATGAACATGATGAAAAATGTGCCGGTAAAAGCATTAAACTTAAGCAAGCTCCAGTCTGAGCATTACAGAGAAATCCTGCACTGCTTACATGAGGTTAGTGGGTCATCTTACTTAGGCAGCTCTTAAATTCAGTTTCCTAAGCTGTCAATTGTGGAGTGCTGAATTCTTAACAATTTTAAGTGAAAAGATTTTTTTTCTTATGTGAATATATCAATTTTTATTCAGCAAACATTTATCTTTTGTGTATACTCCAAAGAGTTGAGATTAGTATGCTTTATTTTACAAAAAAATAACGTACCTTAATTTTAATTGCAATTTTTACTGACACACATACAAAATTCTTGTGTTCTTTCTATCGCTTGCATGTGGTGTGAGGATTTTTTTTTTGTGTGTGTGAGAGAAAGTTGTATTTGAATCCTGACCTCATTCAACGTTGTTACAGCAACAGGAAACAATCCCAGGTGTCCTCTGACAAGCTACTTAGTGTATCAGTAAATCAGTCACAGAGAAGAGACTTGGGAAAGCAGCCATCAATGTAGAAGGTCAGACAGTATAACAAGAATTGATGGTTTTAGTGTTATTTCTGTCAACAGCAGGTTAGTATACTGGAAATGTCTTGTTTTATCCAAGTCTCAGAGTCACCAGAGTAATCTGCTTCCTATTCAGTGTGGTTGCTAAGAAAAGCAGCATCGCGTACTCCTTTCGCCTGCCTGCGCCGCGCTGGTGTGAACTGAGACAGCTGGAAGTGATTAGAGTGGAGTGACATGCGAAATCACGTGGGAAGGGATTCATCTAGCTAGAGAAGAGGAATCAATGCTCTGTTCTGAAGGGGAAGAGGAGTTTCAGTACAAAAGTGAGCAGATTTTCAAAGGGACACATGAGAATTTAGCTGTGCGATTGCACTGATGCCATTTAATATTGCAAATGAGATTCTAGCCCCAGTAGGTTATATTTAAAAACAGGCTGATAATCACAGATGATAGTTCTGTACGAGCTTAGCAATTGCCAGGCAGGAATGAAGCAGTTGTTCTTTTATCCTAGTCCTCCCCGTTCTCAGCACTGCCAAAGTAGACAGTGTTATCAGACAAAAAATATGGAATACTAATAACATACATAACTGTTAATACTATGACAAAAATGACGTTTCCCAGACATGAGGTTTGATAATTTCACTTTAAGTGTGTACATTATTAATATTATGGATAAAGCGATTGGAAATCTTTTGCTCTTGAAAGGGAAAGAGGCTTTGTTTAACAAAAGCAATATCCTTGAAAAAGAAAAGCGCTTACTCTGTCTTCATTTTCTCTCAAACTGAATGGATATATTGTGCATTTTGCATTTGAGTTGTGTGGTCTTTTGTTGTTTAAGTCTCTTTATGTATTTTAAGTGCTACTATGATATATGTAACACACAGCTCTGTTGAGATACCTTGCCCATGATGTTATTCTGTTGAATGTGGTATTGCAACTGTTAATAGATTTTGTTGCAGCAGCAAATTGCTAGCGTAAGAACTTAATTTTTAAAGGCATATAAACCTGCATCATTTGGGAACTAGGCAGATTTTTTCTTACACTATCATAATGCATTTTTTTTTTTAAGCTTCGGAAAACCTAGATGAGACAGCCTAAGTAATGATTTAATTGTAAGAGTATTCACATATGCTTTAATCATGTGCCTAGACAATTGTGTATTTTTGTATTGATTTGGGCCTTCATAACCATGAAAACGGAGAACTGGATTCAGAGACTTTCCAGTTCATCACTCATCTCCAGTGAATTTTTCTTGTTTTAAAATTAGGTGCTGTGCTGGCAATGATGCCTTCATAGACGGTAGGCCACATTACTGATGCCCTAATGTGTCACGCCATCTAGTTGTCTGCTATCTAGAACTGTTGACAAGTTGCCTTTTGAATGTCGTTTCTCTGCATGATATTCTGGCAGTCACTTCCACCTGTGGGTGTCCTTCCTTTCAGTTATCCAGCTCAAGCAAATCCAGTGTTTAAAATCTTGTGCAATGGCTGTTATGAAGAGAAACAGACTATTTCTTTTTCTATAACAACTGTGAAAAAATGTCACCCAACGGATGACAGTTATGAATAACAGGTCTATCTATGATCTTGTGAACTAGATAGATAACACAGAAACGAGAATGACTAGAACACTGAAACTCAACAAGATGCTTGCTTGACAGACTCTTTCACTCCTCTAGCCACATGTTCCCTGAATTAGTCTTGGATCTAGGTCTCCCACCCTTACTGTTCTATTACAGCTGAAATGTATGCATTTTAGACCAGAGAAGGAACTGGTATGGTTGTCTTAATTTAGCTTCCTACTTACTCAAAGAACCGTATGTGGTCATTTCTACAGATGGTAGAATTATTATTTCTTACTTTTATAGGTTGTCGCTATGAAGCGTAACCATTTATAAAATAAGCCAAAAAAGTAGACATTGTAAATAAAATAGTAAAAGCCTGCAAACATTATCATATAAGTTGCTAAGAAGAGAAGCTTTACCCTTGGGGGCATCAGTCATTCCAGTATCTGCAGCCATAGGGAGCCAGCTTTATACCACATGAAACTCTGGTCCCTCTTACTGTCTGAAGCTCAGACTAATCTCTTCTACCCCTAGCTATGTAAAAGTTAAGCATCTAGCTAGCCTGAGTAATTCATTAAGGCTCTCTCTGTGCATTTAATGGGGAGATGTGATGTTTCCAGGAAGTCGGTCGTTCTGCTTAGAATGAAAGCGTTTGTCCTTCGGTGGTGGCTCTAGCAATAGCCGTGATAACTGACTGATAGTAAGCGCTAAGTGCTGATGAGTTCACAGGTGGGTAAATATCCTGTTCTCAGAACAGCTGTTCCGACCAAGAGTACAACTGAAAACGAAGACCCAACAGAGAAGAAAGTTTTGATAAGCATTTTTAGCACATTGCCTCAGTCGCTGAGTGATCCATTAGTAAAAATAAATGAAGGATTTAAAAATGAAATAGCAGTAGCACAAAAACCTCTTTGAGATGGTACTTATTCTCGTCAAGAAATGGGTAACAATGAAGCAAACTACTTAAAGAATTTTTCTTTTGGTAGTTTTGAACAGAGTGACAGAAGCTGTCTGTCAGAATGGTAACCCTGCGTTCATTCAGACAAGCTAAAACAACCATAAGTTTCCTAGTAGTCAACTGGCAAAGTACAACACCCACGTTATTGCTGTTGACTCACTCACTCCACCAACAGTGGGCACCAAGTAACTTTGCTAGAAATCCCATTCACATGTTTTTAAGCTTTTTTCTAACTTTTAAAAATAACTTTGCCTACACACACGCATGCATATAAGTAAAATGGGAAAAGTTAAGTAAATTAAAGGAAATGGAGGAGGTTTAAAAACTAATTTTCATATCGGCAGAGAAGATTTTCATTTTAAAGCTTGGAAACTTGTTTTCTACTTTCCTTTCACATGTATGCGTATGTGTGCAAATTCTACATAGTAGTTTACCTGGTAAAGCTCACAAGGCATTAACAATTTACACCCAGAAAAATTTGCTAACACAAGCTTAGACAGGTTTGTTTATGCTTTCAGAGCAGGCCGTAGACATCCATTCTATATAAAATACTCCTTTTTGATTTTCAACCTAAATATAGAGGAATCATAAGAAGACAGGAGTGAGTATATTGGGTCAGATACATCTAGCAAAGAACTCTGTCTCCATTACCTGTAGATGATAAAAGAAGAATAAGAAGAGGGACTTTCTCCTGATACTCTCCTAGTCTCCAGTTCCTCAGCCGTGTTCATAGGTACATAGGCTCTGCCAGCCTCCTTTCTGTCCAATTTTAAGTTCTCTTATTCACATTCAGGAGCTACTCTCCTGATGGGTTTTTTTTGGGTCTTCACATTTGTCCTCGCACCAGCTTTCTTGCTATTTGTACCCACTGTTTATGACCTGATTTTTTTCTTCATCCATCCCATTGTTTTTTCTATGCTGCTCCTTTTGCGCTGGATTTCTTTTCCAGTTCTGCCAAAACCTTCATTTTTCCGTAATCAGACCTATCCTAAAATCAAACACTTTTCCTCTTGATTCTTTTCCATTTGAATTATCAACCCCATTCAACTGTTCTGAAATGATTTTTTTCTCAAACCCTATCTTGTTGGCAAGCTTTTTGTCTATTACATTTAACAAATAAGTCACTTTGAAAGAATATTGCAAGTTGCAAGGTCAAGCACTCAGAAGTTGGACATGCAAGACTTTAGGTAACAAGTGAGACCTTCATTTGCACCTTCCTTCTAAAGCATAAGGTTGTTTTAATTACATCACAACTTTCTGGGTTTTTTTTTTTTCCCACAAGACAAACTATGTAGTTATACAATATTTCTTTTTCATCTTTCTTTTAAATATTTGGCCCTGTTCAATATTTACTGTGTACTGCAAAAATCAACGAGTACAGAATTATTCGTTTTTTCCTTGCTATATGGCATAAAGATTAAAGCTATAGCGTCAGCTAGGTTACTCAAATAGAGAAACATAGGATCTGATGTTTGATATATTTAATATATGATAGCACTTTGTAGCTCCCAAAGTGATAAAATGATGTCGGTTGTATTTGTGTCACACTCCTACAGATTAGACCCTGTCCTTCAGCAACCTTTCATAGTCTGTGAACTGAGATTCCGGAGCAGCTGCTAAGCTATCGCCAAAACATTTTATGAGGGAAAATAAATCGGTGCAAGACAATCTCTTATGCTGTGCCCTAAATTGAACTTGCCTGTACCTGTATTTTGGCGCTAAGGCCATCTGGCACAGAGCGGCTTCTGGCTATGCTCTTAAAACTGTTTTACTCTCCAAAATGCCGTGGTGAAGTTTGCAGTGCCTGTTGAGGGTGGTCCCTAGCTGTGCCTGGGAGTGGTCTGAGAGAACGTTAGCTGGCCCAGGTCCAAACCTTTCCAAGACCTGTTCCAACAGTTTTCACAGTATGGGCGACTGCAGTCCCGGGACTGTGCTGTGGATCAGGCATTGTTTAATTTAGACATGGGTTTCCATCCCTGGTCATGTTTATGAAGAGTCCCTTTAAGCATCCTTTCTGAGATGGCTTTGCGATGGGTATCATAAGCAAGCAACCTGACAGAGCTGACCTATAATCATTACACTGCAGCCTGTGGGGGAAGCCACATCATCCCTTTTCTAGGATGCATATTTAGTGCAAGGATTACACTGCAGGTATGTTTCTTATAAATGCTTCATGGTGATGCATGACCTTTATTTGCTTGCCAGGCATCTCATGGCTCTAATACAATAACCTGTGACAGATTGTTAGAACTGAAAAGCCCCGGAGCCCTGCTGTAGGTGAAAAGTGGATGCTCCTTACTTACAGTGAAGCATGTCAAACAAGGGAACAAAAAGAGATTTTTAAAAAACAGCCTATGAAGAAAAATAAACAGCAACTAAAGGAAATAAAGAGTTGGGAACCCATTTATTTCAGAGGCACATCCCTACAATGTTTGTGCTGTTAGTACTTCTGAATTTATGCACATAAAGAATGGGTTGAGTCCTGCATCTTCCAGTGTATGCTACATATAGGGGTCACATACTTTGCTGTCATAGAAGTTGAGCAGGCTTTATCACCTTAGCTGTTGCTTTTTCTTTGCTTTCTTGAAGGTGTAAACCAGCTGTCTGCTTTCTGCCAAATAGTAAATACTCGATACTGACTCATCTTCACTGATTTATCAAGAGAGTATCTTCAGTCTTTGTCTCTGCCCACTTAACGGTGCAGCTGCGTGCAAAAAGCATTGTTGGGAGCTCACAAAGGAGATCTGTACAGGTCACCTTACAAATGACCACATCCTGTTTTGTCAGATATAATGCTATAATTAGATTCTTCTAGACTTTGCATTTTTTACACCCTTTGGTTATTTTCCTTCTTGATTACTCACAGTTATAAAAGCTTTAAAAGTAATGTACATGGAGCTGACTGAAAAAGGAATTAGAATAAGGCAAGATGCATGTGTTCCTGAGAGAAAGAATGAAGCGACTCGAATGTAATTTTATTAGTGGGAAGGCAAAGCCGTACCTTTGATTCCTAAGTGAATGCAACAAGAAATATGGTCTACAGAAGTTAACGGTAATTAAATATTTTAGTTAGATACCCAGAATGAGTCACAGAATATAGAGATAAGCTGGTGCTTAGATGGAGTGGGAAAGGTGTCACTGCTGCCAAAAAGTGAAGAACATAGTGTTGTACAGGGACAGTCCTAAATTAGAGAGGGGCATAGCAGTCTGGATACTGGGCAGGAATACAAAGGGGAGAGGTGGTTGTTCTAGCTGGACAAACAACCTGAATAGTGGATTTAATTTGAGCTATGTCCGTTAAGAGGAAGAGGAAGCTTCTGAATGTCTCATTAAAACTTTTGATGCCACAGCCCTAGCACAAGTTACATGGTTTTGCTATAAATTTTGTGTGGTAAGTATGCTCCAGAGGATCCTAACAGCTATTACATATAGTATGTTATGTTTTGGCTACCATGTCTGTCCATTCTCAAGTACCTCAGCAAACTGTTTATTTTGGCTTGGACAATAGGAGGCAGAGAATTCACTCTATCATTGTAATTCACCCGAGTGCATTTCCAGACAAGTACTGCCCATGTAGTATTCTGGAGCTAGTTTCTTTGCATCTTTTATGTTTTCTGTTTGGCATCCAAATCTCAAGAATCGCTTTTGAAAAGCGTGTAAAAAAAATTGATTGTTAAGCTTTTTTTTTTTTTTTTTTTTCTTTGCTTTGTGGTCTGTGAAAGCTCTTTCTCTGTGTAGAAAGGAAAGTGCATGGACCGTGCTGTTCTGTAACACAGCAAAGAGACCTTATACAGCACAGCAAAATGTGAGGTCAAGATGTAACGTTTAATCTGTTAGACTGAAACAATCTGCTGGTGGACACCCCTGAAGACTATCACACAGTTTGCCATGACTGGCAGTGTGTTGAGGACCGGGTACCTCACCTCACCTTCATAGGATCGTGAGGTGATTCAGTTTGGAAGTGACCTTTGCCCAAACATTTAGGTACATATAGAGGCAGTTACTCTTAGGTATTCCTAGGTGTCTATTAAAAAGTTAACATTTGCCAGTGATTACTCTATGATATAACCTAAACCAATGAAATTTCCCTCTGTACTGTTGGACCACTATATACCCTAGTCGCTAGGTCGTAAAGATTATAGCTATATAAACGTAGCGAGATGGATACCAGCTCTGCTGTCTCATCCTCTGAGCTGTCCAGAGATAAGACATCTCCAGACTTAAAGCTATGTATTCGGGTTTAGCACTGCTCTGTGCCTGAGCAAATTCAACCTGTTTTCCTACTGGGGCATATTGGTAATGTATTTATTAGGGCTTAGGGCTTTTCCTTAGCCCTTTATATATTACTCTCTTGTTTTGCTTATTCTTCTGACAAAGTGGTCCTGATTCCCTAAAGCGTAGAATTAGGTGTTTGACAATAGAATTTCAGGAAAATCTATCTCGATCTAGTGCCTTTTTAAAGGAGCTTTATCTTTTGCTTGTGGGCTGTTGTGAATTTTACTCCGAAGATCCTGCCATCATTAGCATACAGTCCCTGTGTGGCAATAACCTTGAGTCTGCACCAGGAGACTCCATTTTTTAAAAGAATCGTTCAGTGATTAGCTTTTCTTTTTTATTAATATCTTCCATTCTGTAAATAGAGGAATAACTTCAGTTTTGAACAACACTATAGCTTTTCATCTGGTGATAAACACTACTTTCACTTGTGCTGTAGCTGAATAATGATTTCTCTGAAAGTGTAATTAAAACACTGCCTTCTTCATAATCACAAATTGTTTATATGATAAATTTGATTCAATAAATAGCTGTCTGACTCATGCAGTAGGAATGAACACTTGGTTTTTATGGCTTTTTCTTCATTAGAGGCAGAAAAAATCTCTCTTACAAAATGCTGTATTCATTTCAGCGTGAATGCATAGGATCATAGAATAATTCAGGCTGGAAAGGACCTCAGGAGGTCTCTAGTCCAGCTGTCAGCTCTGAGGTCAGACTAGGTTACTCAGGGCTTTATCCAGGCTGGTCTCAAAAGTCTCGAAGGATTGCACAACCTCTGCACAACTTCTCTGTTTGCAGCTGAACGCATCTTAAAAAAGGCTGAAAAGGGAAAGGAAAGTACATAAAGACAGTGGGAGAATTGATAAAACAGGTATTATTAATTGAATATCTTTATACAGAATCTTCTGATCACTTAAGTTCTTAACTACTTCAGTATTTACTTCTTCTCATTCAGTGTTTGGGAAGTACGCAAAGTGGAGTAGCTTATGTTCTAAGGAGCTGTTAGAAAGCATAAGGTGAAACTGCTTTGGGTTAAATTAATTTACTCTTTCTTGGCCTTGAGAAGTTGCAAATTAGTGAATTAAGTTCCATTGTGTGCTGGCCTGGTGAGAGACTATACGTTAACACAACCAGTGCTGGTGTTAATGTAGGCAATTCTCTTAAACTTGGTCTTCATGTCCCAGACAGTTTCCACCAGTCTATGTGAAAGCATTCTGCTCCTATAACCTCTGCCTGCTCCTCTTCTGTCCGGAGAAAATGTGAAAATTGATACTTCCCTTATTCAGAATGAAGTTATGATGTGCTTGGAAGTTATACCAACAAGGGCCGTATCTACCCTTCAGATGAAAACTTTTATCTTGAGCTGTATTATCTTTTTGTGCTTCTGCTTTGCAGTCCAGCTCTGAGGTCTGGAAAAGTGTTGATGGGTTTAAGAACTGGAGAAGAGCAATTGTATACTGCTCTTTGGAAAGGAAGTGCAAACTCTGATCATAATTGCAAATATAAATTGCCCATCCTAAAAGCTGAAAACTCACAAAGCTTGTTTAAGTTTGTTTGAGGAAGCAGAGATGATCAAGGACAACAATCACTCCAGTTTATTTACTTATCTGGGCATGGAAGACTATATTACTGTGAATGAATTAAAAAAAAAAAGATTAAAATAAAAATGATGCTCAGCTAGCTCCGTAAAACTTGATAGTTAATAAACGTTTGCTTTTTTTTTTTTTTAAAGGGTAACTTCAGGGTTATGCTCTGATAATGCCTGCCATACATAATCCAAGGAAAAAACGTCCATTTTAAAGAGTTAGTGCACCATATCAGTGGTTTCGGAATGTGATTCGTGCTTGTTAGAGCAATTCATGAATTCTGTCTTCAAACAGCTTTTTGCGTCTCTCTGATGCGTGTGGTATAGCCATACTCCTGAGGGATATATTCAAGAGAAGTATTTTCAATCCTTCAAGCAAGATATGCTTCTTGGTCTTGTAATGCCTTTTTACCATTTACCAAAGTTAGGGGCGCAGATGGCATCAGAGTTTAACAGATACTGAGAGTTTGCACTATGCTGCAGTGTCTGAGGATTGATTAAAGCCTTTGACTACTCGGTTCAAACTATGAGAGAGGATTTAGTCCTAGCTTTGTGTTTATAACATTGCAAACAACCTGTTAAAAATATCCTGAGAGGTAGAGCTGGGCTTAGAGATAAAAATGTTGTTAAAGTAGAGGACGTGACAATAATTTGCAGTTTCTCTACTGATTTGCAGTATTTGCACATTCACATAGACAAAACGTCGTACTAATGCATCCCTTTCGCACATGTATTTATGCACATGAGAAGTTGCAGAATGCTAGCTATCACCTGGGAAATTAGGACCATTATTTTTCATAGCAGAAGTAAAGAAAGTAAATTCTACACCTGGATGTAGCAGGGGCCTTAGGCACATAATTAGTTTAAATAAGTGATTGGTCTCATTGACTAGGTCATTCTCTATTAAAGTAGGCAGTTCCATGTTTTCCTTCAGCTATGGCTGCTGCGACGCAAGTAGGGTCTGCTGCAGTGTTGCAGTGCGGTTTCAGTCTTACAGACACTGTGGACACGATACTTAAGAGAGGAAATTGCTTGCTTGTAGAAATTTGAATGCCAGAGTCTGAGTGACTTTTTCAGAGAAGAAAAAGAAAATGGATAAAAGCAAGAAAGAAGTAAGACGTGCCACTTGCATATAATCTGCTTTGAAAGTGGAATGCTACTTTAAAAAAAGCAGACCCTGGGCACGCTTGTGTATGTACGCCTTTATAATTACTTTTTGTATACCTTTATCTTTACCTTTTGGATTTCTGGTCACAAAAGGAGAATAGGGTCGTACATAAGCTTTGTGTAGACAACTTTTTTTCCAATTGCACCTTACTCTTGAAAATGCTTTACTGAAATTGACTTTTGATCTTGCAAAATGTAAATTTATCTGTATTTTATTGAAAAATTAATATGAGAGGAGCAAGTACAAATGGCACATTATAGTACCTTAGGTTTTACAAATTTTTTGGTTGGAGAGGTAAAACATGTTAGGGTAGATATGGCTAAAAGATGGCAATAAACGTTTGCTTTTTATTATTTTATGGGTCTAAGTTCTAAAGAAGTTAAATGCTTCCATATGTTGTATCTTCACCTTGAAGTTAAGATTTTTATACTGCAGAAAATTCAGCAATATCACAGGCCAGAGCATTTAGCTGAGACTCCATTTTAGCACAGTCAGTGCTGAGCATACAAATAAGGTAGAGAAAATGCTCTTTGCACTTATGTATCAAAGCCATTGTGTTCTGCTCATGAGCATGAGTCACCAAATGTACACATCCGCGTAGTTTAATGCCACAACAAACCATATAAAAGTGGAATTCAGGTTTAGTCTTTCCTGTAAATGTGATCCATGACACATTGCTTATTGTAATGTTGTACTGCTGGATAAAAAGGAAGGTAGATGACAGGAAAAAAAAAGCTCTGAAAGAAATAGTCCTTTTTTCCCCCACAGTTCAGGGAAGCTACCAATTGGTTCCCTCTAGATTTGAGCTAGTGTCCGTGCATAAATAACCTCTGTACGGCATGAAGATTGAATTGATAAAAGTTTGCAGGTGTTTCCAAACTGTGCTGCAAGCTTTTCTGTGAAAAGCTTTCTCTCTGTAATTGAGAAAAATTGCCAAAGGCTATCAAAATGCGGAATGAATGGGATGTAAAATGACAGATGAAATTCATCTTTGATGAGTAAAATAACCCCAACTAGTGAACCAAGTAACTATATATTCCTATATATTTGTATGTACATGTGTTTTTCCTCCCCTCCCTCACAACAAATAGTAAGCTTTAAATGAGATTTTCTCATCCCAGGAAAAGAACTTGAAATCATCGAGGAGGGCTCTTTGAAAAAATCAATTCTATGTTCAGTAGTCAGAAGATTAAATAAAATGTTAAAATTCCCGGGAAAGGAATAAAGAACAAAAGAGAACAAAAATGCGTTCTGCGTCTCTTTAATTCTTCATGACACCTGTATCTTGAGTAAAATGCATTCATTTTGCAGTACATATTTTGATCTTGCATGATGCATTGATAAGATTAGCTTTCAGCATTCCAGAGCTTTGAGGGTACTTAACCTGGTTAAGGTTAATAATGTGTACATTTATAGATACTTGCAAGCTAAGAGATTTAGGATCTGTATCTTGTTTTAATGCTGTAATGAGTGGGTTAATTTCCCATCTCTGCATCAAGAAAGAGCATTTGCTACGAGAATCTGTAAATCTTGAATATGCTATAGTCCACTGGACAACTTTAGTGTCTGGACCAGCGATACTGGGATAAACAGACTCTTATAGTTTCTGTCCGCTATCCCAGTATGCGACAATTGAAGTGAAATCTATTAATGTTTGTAAGAAATCTTGGTATGTTACAAACAGACCAGCAACTCTGTAAGAAAGTTTGTTACAGAACTAACCTTCTCTAAGGTGCAGGTAAATCTTGCCATCCACAAACCATGTGAGACCTTTCTAAAACACAAGAACAAATCTGACTGTCTAGGAGATTTTCATGTTATGCATGCTGTGTGCAGCTATACATAAAAAAGTCAAAGCACATTTTTTACATGTATTTCAGTATGTGGATTTGTGTTAATGTGTTGTAAATGTGTTTGTGTATTGAAAGTGTCTGGTTCTGAAGTATACATCGAAGCTAAGACTTCAATGACTTATATTCAGTCTTCCTTTACAGTTGATGGAGAAAAATAAGAACTTCTTGTCCACCTCTTTCTAAATAAGAGTCTGACATAAGTCAGATAAATTGAGCCTCCAGAGTACCAGTTTTTACCACTGACTGTAGAGAGTCTAGCACAGACGTTAGTGTAGATATCTATCTTGTAGAATCTAGGCTTAGATAGCTTAATTCTTTGTCTGAGAAGAATCAGAGCTGATTTTTTGTGGGCAACTGTAGATCTTATTGAAAGGAAGGCAGAAGAGGATTCTAATTTAAATTACATCTTAATGAGTGCATAGATAATGAACCTTGTGTTGCATGCAGTAGAGATGAATGGGGAACCTCAGGTCAAGGTAAAGAAAGGAAGGGAAAGCTAAGTGATTGAGGTGCATCTGAATACAGATTGGGCTTTTTGTGTATATGCTTTGTACACTTTGGTACAAATGGCAAAATGATCAATAAAATATTCCAGCCACAGCACAAATACTTAACCTTTTAAAACCCACTGATATCACTTATGGAAAATATATCTATGTGATTAGGTATTGCAAAGATGAGCTAAATATTTTGACGAAATTTCATTTAGAAATTTAATTTATATTTTTGCCTGTCCATTTAGACACAAAATTTTCCGACTCTATCTTACTAATTGTTCACATTTCTGTTTTGAAAATATTTCCACAATAGCTGTTGCATCTTCTTCCCTCATCTTCACCAGGGATTTTTTTTTTTGCAATCTTCCTTCATAAAATTTTAACAGAAATACCAAATCCTCTGTTCCTAGGTCCTCCAAAAGATTCTCTTTAGAACTAATAATAACTTCACTTAAAAGTTACCGGTTTCTGCTTCCCCAAAGTAGGAGCTTTCTGCTGAAAGATAAAAGTCCAAGCAAAATGTTAAATTTCCTTTTACTGTACAATAGTAATTTGATGTGACATTTTTGCATTATATTATCATCAACCTCTGAAAACTTATTAAATCATGTTCCAAATGATCAATGGTTTTGTCCTTTGCAGACTAAGGCACTCATCATTCATGGCACTCCTCCTTTTTTCTGGCAAAATGGAAGGCAGTTCTAATGCATCTTGTCAGGACCTCACTTTCTTTATTCCTTGGAACACAGTCTTTACTTTTGCATAAGAAATTGGGTAACTGGACATTAGGCAACAGCCAGCTAAGTTTCTTTGACAGCGATGCAAATACCTACATCACTTTTGTTGAGAGAAGAGTCAACCACAGCTGTCCCATCTGTTCAGAGATCTTCTTCAGTAAGACTCCTTCGTTTTAAAAATTCAGTAAAGTGGACTTATCAGTGGAAGTCCAAAATAACAGAAACAAATTTTTTGAAATTCATCACATGTGATGGAGAAAACGATCAGATATTGGACTTCTTCTACACAGTGAATAGTTCAAGCTGACAGTATTAGCACGTCAGTTGTTAACACTTAGAACATGCTTCAAGTGGTTGCTACATGCTTGCTCAAATTTGCTTTTTTATTTACTCACAGTTGGGAATTCAGAACTGATAACCATGGAAACAGGCAGAGTTTTGATTCCTAACTAGGATCAGTGAAGAGCCCTATGTTTTTAGATTTTGAGAGGTAACTTCAGGAAGTATTTGGTATTATAGTCAGCCCAAACCAAGCAGTTTAACACTCAGATATTAATTTATGACAGTTTTGTTATAATAAATTATAGAACTTGCCAGCCAAAACTGTGAAAAAAGCAGGTTCTCACACTTTCTTTAAGAATTTCTTAAGTGTAAATGATACTTCCTAGTGTTTTTTTTTTAAGCAACCAGTAAGCTATACTGCTGCACTTTCAGTCGTTCATAACTGAACAGTTTACAGTTTCCGGAATGTTAGGGATATGTGAGTACGTTGTACAAAAAGAGGAAAATCCATCCTGAAAGTGTTTAACCTCAAAAAAACATTTCCTATAGAAGGGCATATTTTAGAGAGTGTGTAAGTAGGTGACATGCCTGGATGAGTCTGTATTGTTTTGTCTGCATTTTTATGGTTTCAAAATTTGGTTTTCTTACATGTCACAGTGAAAATAAAACCTTTTCCAGTGTTGCTATAAAATATACATATTTTGGAATTTCTGTTTTCCCCTTGAAATGGTCAGGTGTCTTTCAAATCTGAGAATATGCTGTGTAAAAGAGGAAGGGGAGTAAAAGGTCACAGTTGTGTTTCACATAGTCGTCCTTTCATTTCTCCCTCTCGAGCATAGTTTTTGGTCATTATTTTTGAGAAATTTAGCCTAAAGTGCATCTTTTCTTGACTTCTAAGGATGGTAGAAAGAGGCTATGCCTTAAAAATAAGAATTCCCTCCTGTGTACCATTTTGCTAACAAAACCGTATGTTAACTCTGTTGTCATAGATTTGGAGTTCTTGTTTCAAAAGAAATAATATTATTTCAAAAAGAAATACATAGTAATACAAAACTTGCCCATTTATAACTTCAGATTTACCTTTTTGGTTTGATTGCATAATATATTGACTTAGATAAATAATGTCACACTTATTCCTATGAATTACATTGATTTTCTTTTGATTTTCTAATGATCATGATTGTCTTTAATATTCTTCCAGAATTATGCGCTCCTGCTCAGAAAATCACTTAGGTCTATATTTTAATTTCCTTCAGAGGACAAGAAAAATGAAATAATGGATACAGGAATGCTGTCTAAGAGTCAGATGAGGCAGGAAGGTAATCATTCCCAAAATGTATTGCCTAGACACCAGCTGTGTTTTATTTTGGGGAAGACAGGAAGCCTGATGGCTGAAATAAGTACCAGGAAGAGAAACTATGGATTCAGTATAGGTAAAATCAAAGGTTTTTAAAGGACACTGTAATTAGAGCTTTTGGGTGTCCAACATGCAAAAATTTAAAATGGCCTCTTTTCCCAAAAAGCATAGATCTCTCTTTCGCTTTAGAGTTCCTGTATTTTGATATGAGGTTGAAAAATCTCAGTCGCTCAAATGAGTGAAAAATGCTATGGCCGATCAAGTGTGCTATAAAGAAGCCAACTATAAAAAAATGCTTAAGGCTTTTTGATATTAACTAAGAGCAACATGAATAGCTTAGCTTGAAGGTGCAGCTTTAGAATTAGGTGATAACCAAACAAGAATTAAAAAGGGAATTGTCCTCGTGCTATACTAGTAGTATTATATGCTGTATCATCATTTGTTGTAGTAACAGAATGGCAAATGATTTGCATTCAGTAACCTATCTGACCTCTCTTTTCCTTTGCGTACAAAACAAGATCTGGCCAAAATTTCTAAGGAAAAGTGTGGAGGCATTTAAAACTGTTTTTATTCCTCCCCTCCCCCCAGGATAGGAACGGTCGCATGGTTTGCAACGCTGGATGGTGCCAGCATGCCCGGTCATCGTTCTCATATGTACCTTCTTTCATAAATGTACATACCATTTTTCAAATGACATGGGTGAGATTCGGCTGTGGAGTGCAGGTGTCTGCCAAAGGGGCCCCTCCGTTCTCTGTATGCTTGGCGAGGAGCTGCTCGGTACGCTCGGTAGAGTTTGATGTGCTGTCTCTTCCTCAAGCAGGCACCTGTGTTCGGTGAGATGGGTAGTGCTCTAAATTGTATTGACTGTGTTGACTAGGAGCTTGGTTCAGTTGCCTGAACAGTGACATGTAGTGCTGGTTGAGAGGCCCGTGGGCATTTCGCCTCGCTACTAGCTGTCGAGCCAGAGGGCTTGCAGATTGTATCTGTCACCCTGCAGATGGCTCAGGGCATCTCTGATGGCCCTGATGGTTTAGCACTGATGGCCTTCTGATGGCTTCTGTTTTAGGCCACTGAACTGAATCCTAGGTCTCCATTCCCTGTAATAGGAATCCAAGTAGCTAACTGAGGCATAGATACCTGCTTTGTAGCCATCTGAAGTTAACTGAGATAAAGCCAGTTTCTGTAATTCTTTGCGTGTATCAAGCCAGTTTTCTCAGCAGCATAGCAAGGTACACATAACATTGAATATACTTTCTTATTTCGGTCAGCTAAGTCCTGCAAAGAGGAGGATCAAATCTAGTCCTAGTAGAAGAAAGTTTCTTTTTAGAGAATTGTGATATTTCATCTACATTTCAATGTAACTAATAAACGTCTGAACTTCGGATACTTGCCTTTTGTAGATTAAATGAATGCGGTTAGTTTTGTTCTGAAATTTAAGTTATGGATGATGTAGCAGTAGCCAGTCACACAAGAGCAGAAGCGCATAATATTAATGATTCCTTAACATTCAATCTTCTGCGGTTTGTGTGTGGAACTCTGGAGGCAAAAGATACATCCTGCATTGATTTCCTAGCTGGATGTTCGAGAAGAGGTGGTCCCTGAGCAGTTACAATTACAAGAGAGACGTCTCTCCTGCGGTGTTTTTTGAGAATCACACCAGTAGTGGACAGATTGCAGCTCCTGACATTCCAGTATAATCCAGCCTGCTGGGTGTGCGGCAGACAGTGCCTCTGAGGATTAGAGAGGGGGATTTCCTTTAGCAGAAACGTAAGATTTTTAGTTCGCAAGCGTCGAGGACAGAGTCTGGCATACAGAGAACAGTATTTCCCTTTCTAGTGATGATCTGAATATTACAAATTCTGTATTCTATTCGTTAATTCTGCATTTTTTTGGATAGTCTGCTTACATCGGGTTATTGCTTTTTTTAAATTGAAGTAGAGGACAGAAAAAAATGAGTGAATTACTTTATATATAAGGGCGATATATGTTGTCAGATTGAAATGAGCTCAAATTTTTTAGGTCATTCCATTTTGAAAGAAAATATAAAATCAGGATTAGGCTAACCATTCTACAGATTTCAAAGTGCGATGATAGTGAATAATACATCCTAGTCAGAATATAAACAGAATAAGATTTTTATCTGCTCTCTGCAAAACATTTGATAACACTGCAGTTAATGTCTAATAATTGCTCTCAGGAGTTTTGAAAGACAGAAATATTTCAGATATTTGGATGTCATATTTCTTTTTCATTCTATTTTTTAATATCTTTATACACATATGCGCACATTATATATAAAAGTGTTTTTTTCTTTTAGAAAGATGAAAGCAGTAAAACCTTTTTCTATCTAAGAGAGGCAAGGAGATCTCGAGGTGGCTTAAAGTTCCCGTGCTTAAAAGTCATTATGAGTAGTGAGGAATTGAAGTGATTGAAGAGTTTATTATTATAAACTGGATATGCATAAGCTAACGTTTATAAGCTAATTTCAGAGATATCTGTCATCATGTAGTTTCTGTATAAATAACCCATTTCAAGTAAGTTAAGTCTTTAAAAAGGTGTATATGAGAAAATAAAGTATGTCAGGTTGCTTATTTCTCCTCCTACATATGACGTCATTGACATATTATCATTTACCTCTGGTGACAGCCAATGTCCAAGCACATTAAAAGTCTCCTATTAGTTGTGAAGCTATACTCAAGTGTGCTTCAAAATCTGGATAAAGTTATAGTTTTGAACAGCGTAAGGGACTATTCCACGGACATGGAAATGTGCAAGTCTAATCACATAGCACAAACTTTCAGAGTTCCCTGTTTAATATTTAGACTAAATATGAGACAAACATAGTCCTAACTGTCACCAAGACTTGGTGATTTTGCTTTTGAAGATGCTGAGTACTGAGGGGAGGGGTAGTTTTAGACATGGCAAAGGTAGACAGTGGCTCAGAGGTCAAAAAAAATGTTAGCCTTATGCAAGAGAGGAGGATAGTTCTACTTTAGAAGAAGTGGCTGTACCTAGCTCGAAGGCAGCCACAACATATGCTTTCTGAAGGCTATTTAGTAGCCGTGAGCCACAGGACTGAATAAGCTCTCATCCTGGGTAATAGGTAGCAGTATCTGTCCTTGCTACCTGGACCTCCAGCCCTCCTTTTCCCCTGCAGTTGAGAGGAGGGGCCGTAAAGAAGTGAAGTGAGGTCTTGGCGTGCGGGGAGCAGAGCAAGGCCTGGCCTCGTTGGGTCTGGGGAGCCTGCTCAGTCTCAGCACCCCTTGGATGTTTTGGGGAGGATGGTATGCAGGGAGCTACTCTGCTGTGACCATGCAGTTGAATGTTACTCGTAGCTCTGAGGATGGTGTGTCCCCACGAGGAATCCACTAAATATATTCTGGACTATAAATAGCTATTCCATATATATAAAATTCTAAGAAACGGCATATCAGATGAGTCCCTTAAATAGAGATTCATCAAGTTCCTTTTTATGGGGAGGGAGGGTGTTATACTTCTTTTATACCTCCATTGAAAGAAAGTCAAATAGAATGTAAATTTGTCTCTACGATGGAAAAGAAAAGAAAGCATTAAATAAATGACAAATTTGAAATAGCATGCTTTTTTATGTTCAGTCTTTCACTGTCCAAATCCAAAGCACTTTCCAAATTTTCCTCAAGTATACTTAAATTTCCATTTACATATACAACTTTCTCCTGTTGAATCAACAGGAACAAGAAATGCTGGCTGCAAGTTCCAGCTCTTTTGACTGTATGTCAGAATTCTTTTTTGCACCTGTAAAGTCACTGTTTTAGGCTGCAATAAAAACCTTGGCAGGTTTTTTACTGCAACGTTAAAGGAGCGTTGCAGAACTTTTACCAGTAGGATCTTCACTGAGGTTTTGAAGCGTCTTCAGCCATTTACTCAGGGATTCACAAATTGTTCACAAGTCAGTGTCAGTATCTGTCGGTTATGATTCACGGACGTCTGAAACCATGTATGTATCCAGTGAATATATGTCTCCAGATACAGACTTCCTATGCAAAAATCACAGTGATTTAAATAATAAACCACTTTACAGCAATCAGGACATCCTGAAATAGCTGTTCTTGCTAAATCAAGCCGAGAAAAGTGGTAACAGCTGATGAAGTCCGATTTAGGAAGACTGGAGTTCTGGTGATCTTTCAGTGCTGATTTTTACTTTGTTAGCCTTCCTTCCAAATATTATTTATGTTTTAAATATATGAGTGTGGTCAGTTATATCTCTTATTTTTGTCATGTTTAGTGGAAACATCCCTTTGGGACATTCTTCTATCAATAACAAAGTCTAGCTAGTTAATCAGTCTAAGAACTCTGTTTAATTTTTATTTGGTTAGATGCCTACGTATCTAATACATTATTAACATTTGCTTGAACTCTTTAGCAATTCCTAATATTAAAATAACAAGGACTAAACTCATTTAACAAAGTCCAGTTAGTTTTTCAAAACTAAATAAAGCTCTATACCAGTCATTTGTATTACTAACAATTTTTTCTGTAAATTTCAAAATTTTCTGTATTTTTTCCTTTTTCATTTAAATTTTTCTGTAATTTGTTCTATAAATTTATGTTTCCTCAAGCCTTTATATATTACTTTAAAGGTAAAAAACTTGATTTTTTAGTTCGCTCTAACCAATTCAATTCAGTGAATCATTTCAAAGTTTTTTTTTTTTTTTTTTTTCTGTAGTAGAACCGTCTTTATGGGACTAGATATAAATTGTAGATATCTCGAGAGAATTGTATGTGCCTGTATTTGTTGAATTAGGATAAAATGAAAATTAGAGAATTTTGTGCATCAACATGTTGCACAAATTGTTTTCCTTAAAAAGAATACAGATCTATACAATGCAGGTATAATTCTTATCTGTTCTCCATAAAGAGAGAAATCTAGTAATGCATCTTCAAAAACAAATGCTTCCTTGTACATTCTCTGTCATCCATAATCTGAACAGGAAGAAAGACAGACAATACTACATTAAAAATGTTTACAAATTAAAAGATTTAAATCAGAGAGGATGAAGACACAGTCGGAGCTCCAACCCAATCTCGGTGATCAAGTTCCTCTAGTAATTTTTCTGTCAAGCTCAGAATACCAACTAGGGAAATAAATTTTCAATATAGCTGTAATTACAACTGACTGCATTGTTTTGTAATCTGTGTGAAAGCTATTTAATTTGTATTACCCACTTTTTCCTCCACACATCCCCAACTGAAGGAAAAAGGAAGATCTGACAGAGCTCTGTGTTCTTTCTTCAAAATACAGGATCTGTTCCCTTCACAGAGACAACAAATTCCTGCTAGTCTCCCTACTGTTTCTACAGATTCCTTTGATGTACAAATTGTGACGAGAAACAAAGTCATAGGAGAAATAGATCTTGTATCTAGAATAGTACCTCTGTCTGGATTCAACTTAATAAATGGAGGTTTCCTATTAAGTAGGAAGCGGAAAAGGATATCAGAATATTTGCTGCGGTAGCCCAGTCAACATGATTTTTCCATCAGCAGTAAAAGGCCATAAGCTTTGGACTGACATGCGAGTGCAGGGTGTCAGGACATGTCTAGGTTTGCCTTGACATGAGTTAAGCTTATTTTAACAGTCATCTAGTGACTCTTGCCTCACCCTTGTGCAAGCTGAAGCTCTGTGAACACCATGAAGGCTAAAGGTCTGGCAAACCTGGGGAGTCATCACCTTGCAAGCAATAGCCCTTAAATGCTAGGTGAGCCTTGTGCGCCTACCTTTAGGTGTAGAGGGCTGTGCAACTCAAAGGCTTCTACTGGAAACCAGTCAGAAAAGGAAGCAGACTGTTGCAAAAAGAGATATAATTGTAGCTCGAAGCAGACCCTGAGACAGAACAGGAAGGAACTCCCACCACCATGAGCTTCGTATTCCCGGCAAGGATCTCAGGCCGCACACAACTTGTAGTTCTCCCCTCCTTCTGCTTGAGGAAGACTGAAACTTTCAACTTTAGGAATAAGAGGAGTATTGAAAGAGTGAGCACAACACTAGAGAAAAGGGATCGCTTCTAGGATGGTTTTGTATAACTGTATTATTAATGAGGTTTTTTGCTGTATTAATTATATAATTTGGATTATTAGAATGTTAGCACATTAATTGAACTAAGAGTAAATTCTTAGCTCCATATAGACAGTGCATTCCCTTTTACCCATAACAAGATTTTAACTAAAATACTATATTCCGTTTTGATGACTTTCAGTAAAGGTCAGGTTACTTGAGTGGAGCAGTAATGTGGTAAACAGTCCCAGGGAAATCATTTGAGAGAAGTCCAATAAATCACTAAAAGGGCAGTCTGAAATGCCTAGAGAAATCAGAGCATATCCTCCTTTTGCATGGCTCTGTCTGGGACATTCTGCTGGATTTGGGAGATAGGAGGCTCAGGAGGATCTCGAATCAGGTTTCTAATCCTTTGCTAAGTGCTGTAATCCCTTTGATGTGCAAAGAAGCTACCACTGCTTCCTCCTCTGGGAGAGAAACAGTTATCCACCTAAGCTCAGTCACAGCAGAGCTCTGGATGGAACAGAAATGTCTCCTGCCCAAGGGCAAGTTCTTCTGAACATTGATGAGCATCTAAAAATCAGAGAGGGAACTTTCAGACAACCAGTTAAAATAAGGTTAGGGACCGACAGAGACATACAGCGTTGAAAGTCAGCTGGGGTGAGATGTGGGTTGAACTGATTCACACTCAAACTATTCTGTCACTGCCCCTTTAGCGAAAAAATGATTGTCCTTGTCCACTGTTAGTACTGCCGATGAGGCACTGTTCAGTGGAAGCCGGTGAAACCAGTCTGCCAGATTGCGTTGCTGGGGGTTATGATTATCTAGCTGTTGGTGTCCTGTTCTCACATACCTCTCTGGAATAAAGATAAGCTGTGATTGCTAGAGCACTGAGAAGCTTGCTGATGCACATCAGAAGGGATATCTAGAAACTGGAAACTGAATAATGTGAGAGGAAAGATGTTCTTAGTATTGTTGCAACATCTAATGTGTGGAATAATGGAAACAAAAGTATTTATAACAGGAAGCCATAAATATTCAGTTCCATTAAAATATGGAAGAACACTCAACATGGGTCTTACAGGAGCTGTGAAATGTTTACAAAACCCCTATTTTAGAATAACATTAACTCCCTGACACAGTAAAACCGTCAGCATAGTTTAAGCTCTTTGGCTAAACAAAATCTTTTAAGGCAAAAAAGGCCTTTCTTTGAGCAGGGCTCTGAATGATAATGCATTTTTTAATTGCCACAGGCTATGTCTAAGCTGATTTACCAGGCCAGACTGTCACCTTGCACAACTGAGGGGAGCAATGTAGTGCCACATAATCCTATGTCAGTGACCACCTCAGGGCATGATTACAACATAGTAAGGGGCAATATACTGAAACTGCTGAGTGAGCCCCTCTCACAAGGTGCCATGTTATAAAATGATACTACTTCAAATCTGAAAACAATATGGTGAAATACCTGACTGATCCTAGTTCCAGACATAATTCATAGGAAGTTCACTCAGGCATCTGTTTGAAGGGTATTTCATAAGGAATCAGCCTGAAACAACCAGGAGTCAGCCAGAGCGATGTTCTTTGTTTTCATGACATAGATATGACCCTAACAACAGACCCATCTGTTGCAGCCATCTAGAAAGTCTTACCATTTGGCAACAGATATAATTTTTCATAATGCAAGAGCCATTTTGTTGTTTCATAGATACTATTGCTTAGTGGAAAATGTTTTGCTGGCAGCACAATTATTGCCAAATAGAATCTAAGTGAAAAGAACTGTTGATTGAGAACAGCGTGTCAACCTTACATCTGCAGACTATGAAATGAACTCACATTCACCTGGAAAGAAGTCAGAGACATATGAAAAGGCACTGGCATCATTGATAAAAATAGTTACTTTTCAGGTGTAGTTGTTCTGCTTCAGGCATTTTTTTTTTCTGTTACAGAAAGGGAAACAATTGTAGTAAGACTTCTTCGGCAATATTTAGACTCATTAGTTTTCTTTAGCATTTCTCAATTCCTTCTGAAGTATTAGCACGTTCTTTAATATACCATTAATGTGCATTGCATTGATTTGTGCAAGCAGCTAAACTTGTACTGAGAAGAAGCATTAGATGGCCGCAGTGTTTACAGGAGCTGTCACCTGTGTGTTATAAAGTTTCATGATGCAGTGTTTACACACTCTTAGATCCTAATGACGTAGATAGATTTATGTTCTGTAGCTCTCTTCTTCTCTTGCTTAAAGCTGCCAGAAGGTAGTAATGGGCGATTTCAAGGACTGCTAAAAGAGATATCCACAGTCCTTTATTCTCTTATTATGTCTTGTATGTGTATGTAAATCTTTATCATAAACACTTAGGTAAGAAAGATATGAAAGAAGGAACTTAATGGATAAAGGAAAAATGAACCACGATCTTGCTGAAACCAAAATTTTAGTAAAAGTTTTCTGATTGAGCCTTATCCAAGATAAATCTGAGAAACTGTGAAGGAAAAATGGCGAGATTATATTTATCTCCAAAGCCGAGGAGTTTATTTGGCACTTGTTGCCTAGGCTTGCAGAACACGTTGACTTGTTCTGTGACTACAGTGATGTTCGCCATCTGGGCTGTATCCTGTGCATCACAGGGTGAGAATCGTGTGCTTCAGGTATGTGCTCTCACGTACCCCTCTGCCATTACGTGGAATTAGAGTAGTCTCAAGTATTTGAAGTGCCGATCTTTATACAATATTAAGATTGCTTGACTTTGGGCATCCAACAGAGTATGAAAAGTAAGCTCCTCCTCTGTGTTACCCTCTAGAGTCACTGATACTGTTGCTTGTGCTGCACAAGGAGCTGGGAAGACTAACTTCCTAGCTGTCAAAAAGAGGCCAGTACATTTCCAATCTAATAATATGCAGCACCTCAGGAAAAAATAATGATTTTGGGGAAGAGGATAGTCCTTCAGTTCAAGATGAAGAATAAGGAGAGCAAGAAGATAAATTGCTTTATGCAGATCTAGGAGAACCTGTCATCCCTCTCCAGATACATTTTTCAAACTCCTTTGCCCACCAAACAGCATCACTAAGTAACAGAGTAGCCATGGTAACAAAATCAGGTGAGTAAGTGCTTCTTTGTTTTTTAATGAACATTTTACTTAAATCTAGATTGCAGACTCTATGGCAAGAATTTAGCTCAGGATTTTCACTTGGCTTCTGCAAAGTTGTAGATTATATATATATGCTTTGACAAATAATTGCCAGAATTGTGTAGAATCAGTATTATCTGACATGCTATCTGTCCTGTCTCTCTCTCTATTTGGATTTTAGGTTTACCCCTATCTGGCAATATGGTTTAGTCTGGTCTAAGAGCAAGCTGGTTTAGCTAACACTAAGAATGGTACTGTATCCTGTCCTGCCAGATGCTTTATAACTCTTCTTCAGGTCTTAGCGTACAGCTGACAAGCATTCTGTAGCATTTACTTTTCTTTCTAATGCATGGACAAATGACACTAGTGTTCCTGGCACACGTTGGAGCCTTTCGTGACAGCACTCCTTGGAATTTAAAGGCCGTTGTTCACTGGAGACAAAGTCTCGGTGATATTCAGCAGGTTTTTGTTCAGCTCAAGGTGCTGCCTGAACAGCACAATGAAGTCCTGTGGATGCACACATTTCCATGCACATGACCCTCTTTCCTTTGATTTGTCCTTCTCTCTCTCCCATTTGATTCTGCAAGCGTGAGGAAAATTTTTAGCAAGATGCAGAGGCATCTGTTTAGCTATGCAGTTTTTTTCCTGTTCATTAGCATCTTTGAGATCCTGTAATTACACTTCTGGGTAAAATATGCTGTTGCAATAACTTATACATGGAATGCTCTCTTTAAAGTGGTGGGCCCAATTCTGCTTGCATTTACACATAGGGTAATGCTTGATGGAAGATAAGTACATTATAGCAAATTTCATCTTCCTCTGAGAGAAACAGCTGAAGTTCACCAACTCAGCAGAAAACAGAACAGTTTCTGAAAACAGTATAAAAGGAAAATTCCTGTATACAGTATAATATAGAGAGTGTAAATTTCCTTTCTTTTTCTGGTAGATATGTTGTTTTTTTAGGCCAGTGAAACTGTTGCTCAGGTTGTGCCACTGACCTTTAAACTCTTATATTAGCAGTTGGGAGGATTACAGGATTGGCAGACGTTGCATTGAGGATATGAATTACTCAGTTAAAGATGTGTAGCATGCTTAGAGTGAGACGGATGAGCCTGTGAGCATAACGCAGGAGATTAATCTAGTGAAATATATTCTACAGAAACTCAATTGCTGAGAGAGAGTGAGTGTTAATCTAGCAGCAAATGCCTTGCAGTATCTTTATGGCTTTCATTATGAAGTTGTCTGGAAAAGGTTGTTTGCTGTAATTAGTCTCTTAAGCAATGAATTGTTTGGGCATTTTTTTTTGTTTTGGGTTTTTTGAGTTGTGTTTGTTTATTTTGAATTGTGGAAAGTTTTCCCTCTAGTATTAGTGTGAAAAGTGCGTGCATCCTATGCCCAGATAAGCAGACTTCAGGCAGAATCACATCGATTTCACTGGGAACTCAGCAAACAGAGAGCTTGTAAAATGCGGCTTTCTCTCATGAATGTGAGGCACACTAAATAAACTCTAAACTCCCTCTGAAACCTCAGGTCAAACCCCTTAGCTTCGCAGGAGTTCACAATGGATCTTGCAGTATGGTAGTGTTTTGACTAGAAACTGTATAGTGACCCAGATTGCCAGAGTTAGCTCTTAGAAGCTAATCAGTTTTTGTATTTGTCTTTTGAAATTTCAGCTACATATAGGGTTTGCTGTTAAAACTTCCACAGAAGGTAATTTCTTATTGCTTTGAGTTTCATAAGAAAAGCCCTGAATTTTCTTATATGTTACTTTTCTTTGTATCAAATGCTGAAAAGGAACAAAAGTTAGAAATGAGTAGACCTTGCCCCCACTACCACCACCTGTTCTTTCCCCCTCTAGCTTTATGCTACGGATATTTCAAGACTGGTCTATCTGAAAGAAATAAGAGCTTCTCCCTTTAGGACAGACTTGAATGTCTGGTTTGCCGAACAGTCAGTAGGCCGATTCAAGGGAGAGCAGGGTGAGCTCCTCTGGAATTAAGTGGGCTTAAGACTAGGACACTTGAGGTTGCCCATAAAAATTAGCTGATGTGAAAAATAAAGTGGAAAGAAGCTGTAGCTTTTAAAAAGAATTAAAATCTCTTATTTTAGCACAAAGGAATGTAAATACAAGTGGCCTTGGAAGCAAATTCTCTGCTAGAGACAGGAGAAAACTAACAAGCAGTTACACACCTATTCCACCTTGAATCATGTACTTTTGATCAGTTGTACTTAGCTAAAGTTTTCCTCACTCTTCCTGGCAACAGTATTAAGAAAGAGGACTTACTTTTTTACTCTTACAGGTATAGTTTACTTAACAAGTAATTAAGTGCTGGCCTAATCTGTCCTTTCCCTATTTTGCAGGGTTAGCATTTTGACAATACACTTTTACAGCTTGCTTTTCTGTAGGTCGGAGTCATTTGTCTGTGGAGCCATCACAATGTTGTAAGAGCGATCTGATGTTGTTTACTACCTTCCCCTCCTGCTTTAATTATGCCATTTTGAGACAGTGGAAATGTGAGGCCTGAAAATTAAAGTCTGATCTGGAATCATTAGGATGCCTTTCAGAAAATGTTTTTAAAATGAAAAGTTTAAAGCCATTTCTTTAATTTGGGTATCTCTTCTTTTATGGGTTGCATGCACAGCCATCTTATTGTGAGTACAGTACATATGCGTATGCTCCTGACAGATACCCAGAGATGGACTCAACTGCAGATTTTATTACATTTTCCATAAATAATGTCACTAGAAGGTGCTTTCTTAACTAAATTTGGGGAGGGAAAGAAGTGCTTCTGTCAGTCCAAGCTATAAAGTCCTATGTATTGTTTCTATTGGTAAATAAGGTTTCAAATACTTTTGCATGACTCTCTGTGAACCACTTATAAATTGACTTATATTTCTTATGCTGTACAGCAATAATCTGATGCATTTACACTTTCCCAGAATTCTGATGATTTAAAAAGCACATCTTGTTTCTAATTACCTTAGACATTAAATTAAGAAGCAATACAATGAATGTATAATTAATTTCTATCACTCTGCCAATCTAGATATTTACATATTTGCATTACAAATACTTAACCGAAGGCAAATACAGCCTAATTGCTGTTGTGATTAGCTTGTCCCCCAAAACAATAAAAATATGAATACCGTTATGTAGAAAAAATGCAAATTGTGTGTATTTTGTTTTGTTATTTCTTATGTAGGAATTTGCCTGGAAATACCCATAATAGTAATATATATTCAGCATTTGTAAACTTTCAGTTGCATAAACTGGAGCAAAGAGAAATTAGATTATATCATTAATTTAATCAACAAAATCTTAAGCAGTGATTACAGTACAAAATGAGGATCGGAGTCTATTAGCCAAGTTTTTCAGTTGCCATCCAGGAGAGATCAGTAGCTGCACACTACTAGTTACAAAACTGTAAATGTCATTGTGAAGGTTACCATTGCTTTATTGAAATTTAAAATTTGCCTTATAGCATGGATTTCCATGTGCTGTTTTCCAATAACTGTGCTGTAACCTGTACTTAGCACTTCACATTTAAATCAAGAAACATCAGCATCAACACAGACAGAAAACACAGCACTCAGGCAAACGAATGGCCTTATCCTGTTCCCCTCTCCAGCTGATCAGGATGAAGGTCATTCATGGGAAATTACATATATATATATGTTATGGATCCATTAATTGGCCTTTGACACAGAGTCCATCCAGTAACTGGCCCTGGATCCTTGTTCCCACCACCAGCTGCTGGCATCTGGGCATGCGAGCTCTGAGTGCACAGCTCCACTCTGGTTGCTAGTACACAACTCCCCCCTGCACACACGAACACATGCACAGGCACACACACTGGAGATCCCTCCAGTAACTGGCCTAAGATGCTCAGTCTACGTAGTAGCTGACCCTTGGATCCCCTTGTCTCTGACTGCCTCATAAACCTCTGACACACATGCAAACAGGTGTCTCAGTTGACCCCCAGACCCCACAGTCTCCCCAGTAGTTGGCTGGGACTCCTGGCCCCTCCAGTATCCAAATCACATACCTTCTCATCTCTCCAGTATCCAGTCCAGACTTAGGCCACTTTGATATCTGGTTCCCAGGCCACTTACTTACACTACTTACTGGCTGGCCCAGCTTGGTACTTGCTCACAATCACACACTGACATACGTACCCAGACTATCTTCATGCTATCACCCAGACTATCCTCAGTTTCTCCAGTTGCTGGTCTCACAGACATGTGGCCCTCTGACCTATGGCCCCCACTCCTGTTGCTGGCGCTTAGACCTCCATACCCACACGTGCCACCAAACAGAGAGTCCCTTGCCAGGAAAATAGTTAGAAGTGAAATTTAGTAGGAACACAGGAGAGTCCGTGCTGATCAGGTGCGGGGCATGGCCGGGCAAGCATACGGACTAGCAACCTGTTTAAGGGCAACCAGCCCCTTTTATCCCCTTATCCCTCTCTTTTCCCATGCTTGTTCCTCCCCTGACTTCCTCAATCCCTCCCTTTCCCTGCCTTTGGTTCCTACCCTAGCCTTCCCATCATAAGTCTTGCACAATCGCAAGACACTCTTCCCTTGCATCCCGTAACAAGTCCCGTACCCCTGTAGGCAGTCACTCCCCTCTGACTGTAAGGTGATGTGGGAGAGTCTCTCCTGTTGACTTATCTTGATGGGTTTCACACCCAGACCATGGGCTGATTACCGTGCTGGGACAGCTCTAGGAGGGACTGGGTCAGGGTGCTCCGTCTCCTTGATTAGGTTAATTGGGTTTACTTCCTCATCTGTCCTTGTTCCTCTGTGCCCCTTTGTCTTTGTGGAGACCAGCCTTTTATTGCATAAGCTAACAGAGATAATGATAAAAATGAATGGAGGCTTCAAAGCACCCTAACAGAAAACAAGCTGGAAAAACTGGCGCTGTTTAGCTAGAGAAGAGACAAAACTTTCTATTTGCTCAAGTCTTACTAGCCAAGAAAAACGAGAATTTGATAAAATAGTAAAGCGAAAATGTGAAATAACTTAGAAGAAATACATCTTCTGTAAGATACTCATCTGTGGAGCTCTCTTCCACAGATTTGAGATTAGATTTGACACATCAAAGAGGATGCTATTAAAAACAACTACAATCTAGTAATATAAATACACAAACAGGATTAGAAATACACATTGTTCTCAGGGTAATGTTGAGAGAATTTCCTTCTGTGGCGATGCTTTTCCATAATTGTTCATTATTTTCCTATACATTTCCTTTAGAATTGGTTGGGAAAAAAGAGATCTGTTTTTCATAAGAAAATGTTGGTTTGACTGAAATTTCAGAGAGGCAAGAAAGTCAAGATAAGTCATTATGTTTTCTTATATGAATTCTCTGGTGTAAAATAACGTGGTCTGACAAAGTAAAATGTTTCATTTAGCATTCATTCTCTTTGCAATAAAAAAGCACAATGGAGGTGGAGTTGGAGAAGAAACGCATACATTTCACAACAAATTTAAAAATCTTGACTTTTCCCTTCAAATTTGTTTGAAGACAGGTTCCCTGATGTCAGATTCTTTTCTGATGTTTTTTGACCAGTTTTACTTCCTCTCATCCTTTGGAAGTGGTCACTAGCGCATGCTGAATAGCAAGCTAGGATGAGCATGCGCAGTTCTTTTGTAGAAAATGTAAGGAGCCAGGCAGTGCGTGAAGGAGAATGGCACTCTTGTTTCCTTGAAAATTCTTGGGTTTATTTTCAAAGCATAAACTTGACAACTAATCAAAATGCTATAAGGACAAGGCATAAAGATGAATAATACAGTTTTTACGGCTTCTAACTGAAGCATAATGGCTGTATTACTGCAAGGTCTCCAGGACAGGGACTTTGATTTTATTATCTGTTTATTATTGTTTTAGTTTTTTTAAATATATTTGCTCTATGTATAGTTACCTATTTGCATACATTTCCAGACAAAAGACTAGATAAAAATTGAGTCTACTTCAGAGAATGTTCCTTGCAAATACATGACAAACCAAATCTAAAGTATTCAAAATGAGGAAGAAAAGCCATAAAGATTATAATTGAAAATAAGGCTTCTTAAATGTGAAGTGTGTAAATACTTTGTTAAAGTACATATACAAGCTGTTGCTGCTCTTTTGTTGGGTTGTGCATTAACTGTATCATGATAATGGAATGTGAGAGTAACTGTGGTCCTAGATTTCATTAATTTTGTGTGTTTATGCATGTGAATAATATATTATATCATGCATATATATATATCCATATATATGCTATTTGAGTTTGAATGTCTTTAAAAACAGTTCTTGCTTTGAACTATAGTAAAAATACTCACTGTGCCTATTTTACAGTTGAAGCTCAAACCAGGTCGTATCAGTTGCCTCAAATGTCGTGTTCAGGTGAAAGCAGTAGGTGGGAAATCTCTTTAGCAGGCTCAGACTGAGGTAGCCCTTAATGGAGTCATTAGTGCAGCCTAAGTCATGTGACAAAGTCAAGGAACACAGCTAAAAATCAGAATGGCTTTTCTTTGAAAGGAGGATGCATTTCCATTTCCTAACCTGCCAAATTTTACTCTCTTTGATAAAACTTTCATTCAGTGGCTAAGGACAGTATTAGCAATAACTCACTCAAGACTGTGCCAATACCTAATTCCCTATCAAGAAGTTGTACTTTAATATGTTAATGATCTAATAAGCTTCTTGTCTGGAAGACAAATTAAGAGCAAAAAAAAATCAGACTGGTGATTCTGTGTCATTGGTTTAGAATAAACTTCTAATAATTCTAAATTTTAAATTTTCAGTAATGTAATCTATTTTTAAGCACTTAAAAATATACATTCAAAATTTCAGATTTCAGAGGATAATTAATGCTCTGAGAATAAGCATTCAAGGAAAAAGGAAACAAAGGGCTTGTTCGACTTCTTAAAAAATATATGGTTTGACATACACTGACCCTTTTATTTATGCGTGTCACCATTTTTATTCCATATCACTTTTCAAGTGGGGGAAAATATACTTTGTGCCAGTAATATATAGCGGGAGTACCATCTGCATTATACCATCATTATGCACGTTTGTTCAATAGAATTTTAAATGATTCAGGTAATGGATCTAGTCCATTACTTTTCTGTGCAGGTCTAATATAGTTAATTTGTTTCTTTCTTTCTTTTTTCTCCTGAAATATAAATATTTTAAATTACAGGAAAATGTTTTGGATACATAAAGCTCAAGTTATTTCCCTACAGTTTAAACAGAGATTTAGTTGCTGTCTCTGTACTTTGGAAATTTGCATGAAACATTGCTCTGACAGCATCCTCAACAACATCCTTCTTTGTGATGTTACTCAAAACATAGATGCAGATGGGATAGTTCTTTTCAGTCATTTTTTTATTCATATTTGCTTCATGGAAAGGTATGAGCTAAAACAAAATACTGTTCTGTTTTTTAAAGAATATTTTCAGCTGATGCTCTTCTTAGTTTATAGTTTTAGTGAGAGACTACAATCCACTGGAGGAATCACATGCCATGTTCATCACTGTGAACGTTTACTAGCCTTCCCTTATCCCACTGCTGATGTCAAAAAAAAAAACCAAAACAAACCTTCAACCAAATAAACAAACAGAGACCCTATTCAGTTCTGAAGGAATGGATGAATACACGACTGCGTCTGTAGTACTTCTGCAGATTGCCTCCTTGTAGAATTTCTGCTGAATCCATCTCTAGATAATCTCAAATAATTCATTTTGACCTTTTTCAGTCTCCAAATCAAGAAGATTCTGGAAAGCAAAGATTTTATTCTAGATGTTAAATTTCCATGTGTTATTTTCAAACTGTAGTGTAAATATTTGTGTCAAGCCTTTTCCTACTAAACTCTCCTTTTTCAAAAATAGATACTGAAGGTATATTCTGACAAAAATATTAAGCTATAATATAAAGAGTAGATTGGTGTACACAACTTTATTTTGTAATGAATGGTAAAGGGTTCTTCCTCTTCAGGTGGGTGATCATTTTGTTTTACCTTCCCAGTGGTAGACAATATTAGAATAGAAGGTGTTTTACCCAAATTAGAAAAAAAAAAGGGGAGGGAGGTGAATATATTTTGTTGTTTTCTCATAGATTACATGTAGACAGAGACAATAAGAATTTTGGCTTCGGGGTCTTTTGAGAAGATAGAGCGAACCTGGGAAAAAAGGATAGCTGAGATGGGGCTATGGTAATTCAGGCTCTACCTTGTGCTAGTTTAGGCTTAGGAAGAGCTTTATTTGCTGAAGTAATTTTCATATGTGAGAAGTGTCTCATGAAAATGTCTCACCATTGAACGAGTATGTGAACCCCTTGTTGTTTGTAAAGGAAAATGTGAGAGAGAGACAGTTATGTCGGCAGGAGTTATAGTGTAGCAAGTACGATTAGCCCCAACATGATTAATTGTAAAAGAAATTGCAGGAATACTAATTATTTTCTTGTCCAAAATGACATACTGACTCTACTGTGGTCCTCCCTAAGTGCCTGTGAAAGTTTATCTCAGCCTCATGTTACAAGAATTATGTAACCAAGTTTTTTGGTAATTACACTGAGGAGTTTGCAAGAAGTCTTTGAACATTTATTATAATAAATCTAACGGACGTACATGTGAAAGTATTGACTGCCTTTAGAGAGTGAAACTAACTGCGGATCTCTAAGCAACTGGCATCACGTTGCTAAAAGGGTTTCTTGTTTTGATGTATTCTCTACACTTAGTCTCCCTAACTTGAAATGACTGTGTAAACTTTACCATATGTATACTAGCTTTTATTCTAGTATGTGACAAGTTTAAACGTAGCAAACATATGCATATTGGTTGCAATACTGTGTAGCTAAGATTTTATCAATGTTTCAATGTTTTCTACGCAAGTTTACATGCAAGTCTTGTGGGTTGTCCATTCTGTCTGCATTCCTCGTCTCCTCACCCCCCAAAAAAAATTCTCCCTGAAAACACAGTATTGTATCTGTGTTTTGATGTTGTTAAGTAATTTCTCTGTTCTGCCAGCATGGTTTCTTGCTCGGTTGCTTGCCTTTTATTTTTTTTTTTCTTTTTCTTTTTTTCTTTTAAACTCTTATTATTTTATCAGGGAGCTCAGATATTTTGAGCTGAGCCACCTGTACTGGACCTAGTTCGTTTTTCCCCTTAATTATCAAGGCCAGTATGAACAAACAGGCAGAACTAATCTTGTTTTCCGCAATGTATGGAACTCTCCTTTGCCTCATTAGAATGTCTAATTTTTTATTTTTATTTTGTTTTATGCTCAGAAAGATGTATTAGCAGAGGGCTTATTAGTTACAGACTCAGCCAGTGGCCTTGGATTGCAGGAAGTGTGCCCAAGATCATGCAAACATTAATGAGAATTAAATCTCCCGGGAGCAAAATTCATGGCATCACCATTCTGCTTGGGCACTTGGCCATTTTGAAAATCTGGTTACAACAGATACCAACCCATAAAATGTCTGTTTTCCAAAAAGCCTGAAAGAAACTGCTATTGGAGGCGGAAATGCCTTAAAGCGTTTGATGAGTTTGGAAGTCTTTAAAAGGGGCATGTGTTGCATGGCAGTATATGGCAGGAGGAGCTTGGCCTTCAAACACCCACTCTGTGGTTGGAGTTGGATGTTTTCTCAAGAGGACGCTGATTTTAATGAGCAAACATATACAATAGTATATGATTTTATATCTAAGATGCAGTGTATAGAGTGACAAGAAGATAACTAGGATTCTGTACCCAACCAGGCCCATATATATAATGTGGCAGAAATCAAAAATGTTATAGCTACTTGGTAATTTTCTGATACTACTTGGATTTATATTAATAACTTATTCAAAGGAACACATATTCGGGTTGGGAGTTTAAACTGAAAGAAAGAAGTAGATGAAGAGAAAAATGTAAAAGAAATTCATATCTGGCAAAACAAAATTACAAACCTGAAAAACAAACCAAGAGGTTATTATATTAGAATTGTGACCATACCCAAGAACATGGAAAAAAATACGATTTTCAGAACTTACTCATCCTTCCTGAATAAGATTCTGCAACTGAAGATGGATATGCCCACCCTAGCTTTTTCAGGGGTCTAATTTATGTATTTATGATTCAAAATGCTCAAACATGCAGTCAGTTGTTCAGGAGAGTTAATAACTTGGTAAATGACATTCTTGGGACCTTTCTGTTTGAATATCGTTATTCCAGGATCTCGCAAGGGATGTTGTTAGAAAGGAAAGAGCACATTTTTCGTAGTTCTGCTGCTGCTCAACCCCCCCAAAAAAAAAATTCTTAATGCTCATGAAGTACCCTGCAAATTTGCAGATGCTGCCTCATGGTCAGAATCATTGCTTCCAAGATCTGTATCTGGCTGAAGCTTTCATCAATCAAATGCAACCTTCTGGCAGCATGACAGGAAGTGTATTTAATCTCAGCTTCAATATTTGTTTTGTTCTTTCTCCTTTAATGATTTTTGTCTTTGATAGCTTTATATATGGCTTTCTAACCACAGTGTTGTAGGTTCTACTGTAAGCAGTACCTGCTATGTTCTCAGCCCACCTCGTCACTTTGTGGTTCATCGTACCCCTTTCGCCATTGTCTTTAATCCCCTCCTCTCCTAAAAGCTATTAGGAATCAGGACTGTGTCACACGTGTTACAGCGTGGACAGCTGAGTGTACCAGAAGTAGTGGTTGTGAGTGTATTTCTGATCAACCCGAGGAAAAGGTCTTGTTAGCAGTATCTACTAGTGACAAGCCTGTAGTATTCACCTATATGGGATCCCTCCTGTAGGATCTCTTTACCTGCATCTGTCTGAACTTTTCTCCCTCTTCTCCTGGGTCTCTGTGATTCCTTCCCTTCTCCTCCCAGCTTTCCCCTCCTGGGTTTCTTTCTATCTCTCTTCACTCATTTTATATTTCAGGAGTGACAGGAAGAGAGCAATGCTAAACCTTCTTAGAGGAAAGCTATTGGGGCCAATCTGACATGTAAACTTATTTTTATATGTAAAATTTAATAAAGAAATTATATAGCCTGGCAGAGCAGAATAAAAAGGTTTCATAAAAAATGGAATTAACCAAATCATGGCATTGAAATCTTCATACTTCACCTCATTTCCCCTCTTATTATTCTGTGAGGGTATTTTCTACGATATTACTCACTGTTAAGTGTCCCATTTTAGACATGTCAAAACACTAAGTGATTGCCGTAAGGGAAATATTCTTCTGCTCCCTAACTTCCCATTTTATGACATAATGGAAGTAAATTATTGAATATACATGTAGCTCTCTCTTTTGTCATCTTGAATTTATTTGATTTTCTGAAATAAAAACTTTTGCTTTTTTGATAAAAATGATACATTAACACACTGACTGTAGACCTTTCTTTCTAAAGTAAGATCAGAATTCTTTTAAAGTGAGAAGTATTGAATCAGCTGTGCAAAACTCAAATTTGTTGAGTTCTGGGTGTTTATTGCAGTTTAAACTGTTTTTCTTCCCTTCTGATGCCAGCTGACTTTAAATAACCTGCACAAGTCCCGTTTACAGAGTACCCATCCTTTCTGGGGTCTGGTCTCTCCTGGGCCGTCTGTGGCAGTCCTGGCAACCCGACACATTATTATCCTTACTTGGGGGGAGTGGAGCAGGGGGGCAGCTCATTTCAAAGTGTTTTCCATCCTGTGAGGACTGTGTTGATTTTCCGCCATAAAACTTAAAGCATGCATTGCCTACCTGATGGCATGATGTGTGGTGAGAACACGTACAGGTGTTTGGGACTACAAAGCTTGCTGGGATAGTGTTGAAGGGCTGAATAGGACGGAGGCAGCCAAACATAGTTTGGCCTTATCCAGTTGCCTATTGGGAATGGTCCATGCCATGGTCTGTCCCCTGATCCGTTGCCAAAAGCATGGCAGGAGAAAACAAATTATTGACTGTTACAGATGATAAGAGTTTTAGAGCCTGTGCTCACTCCTTCTCCCCATGTTATTTACCTGGATAGATATAAGCTCGCTCCCTTCTGTTGCAAGTGTTCTAATTTATATAAAATACTTGAATATTCATTGGAACAGCTTTTTCCTGTCTTTTCAAGGCTAGAGAGTCATTCTCTAGTCCAGTGAGCACAAAAGTAGAACAACTTCAAACAGGATGAATTAATAAATCAGTGTTTCTTCTGTTAGGGTTCTCAATAATGCCATTGCAAATGAAGAAATCTCCATTGAAACTGGGATATATAAAAGAGTGATAAAGGTGCATGAGGCGATCTAGGCTTCAGGATCATATGTTCAATAGAATTAGTTGAGCAGATGGTGTTTAGGGAGGCATAGAGAAAACAAAAGGCTCTAGGGAAATGCAATGAAAAACTCTTAAGCCAAGGTAAACAAATAAATAAAAAAGTACACCAGTTTTGTTTTAAGTGAGGAGGAAGTAGGGAAGCTAAAGGGATCAGAAGCAAGAAGAAAGAATGCAAAAAAACCCACAAAGAGATAAGGAAGGTGCCAAATATGAGCATGATAATAGTAAGTGAGAAAAATATAGCAGACAGCGACAGTAGAAAATGCAAATAACTAGTGGAAGGACCGATACTGGGAAGATGAAAGCCAATTGAAAAAGAAGAGGAAGAAAATATCTAGCTGGGGAGGGTTCTCCCCCTAACTCATCTCCCTTTCTGTTCCTTGCACTGAGGCACTCGGCACCTTAATCTTTCCAGGCTTAGCAGATGTAGGTTCTTGGCACTGCTTGGCCTCAGGCCATGATCACCCACTATTTTTATTAATAGAACATGCACGTGTGTATCCACAAAGCAGCTCCTTCAAGGCTTACATAATAATTCTTTCAATTTTTTGTTTTCTTTTTTTTTTGCGATTAACTCAACAAACTCTGTCTGAACTTTTGTAGATACCTTTTTTTCCCCTAAGCAACCAAGTTGTTGAACCATTCAGAATAACAGCATGAGGGCCTGAATTGCCATTCTGTATTCAAGACATTTTAGACCAGCAAGTGGTGATCCGCTGCGGGGAGGGAAAAAAAAAAATCTAGGCAAGCACGTAAAGTCCTGAAGGTGTCAGCGATAATTTATTAAATTTGTTGCTTTTCTCAGATCAGATGTAGGAATTCATAGGGTTTTTTTGTAGCAAACATAATGACAATTTCCAAAATTAAATTAAAGATTTCTTCCTTTCCAAAGAAGAATCAGAGGAAGTGTCAGTACCTCACTCAGTCAGCACACGATATTTTCAGCTGACCATCCATTGGAAAGAGTGAGAATATTTTTTGTTAATTTACAGCCATTTCAGCGTCTGCTGAAATGAATGGCTCACACGTTGTAAGGCAATGTGGTTCTTTTAAGATTGTAAATGAAGATGAGGACCCTGCATAAGAGAGTTTAGAAAATGAGATGCAGTCTTACAAACATCTAAATACTATCTTCACTCACATAGCTCTATGGCACTGAAGCCATGAGGATTACCCGCATAACCAACATGTGCAGATGCATGCTTACAGTGACTGAAGCAAGACGCAGAAATTAAATCTGTCTTTCGCTACTGTTTGTTGCTACGTTAGTATCTCAGACAGCATGTACTGTATTCTAATGGTGCATTTTCTCTTTTTATTGCTCGTAATTCTAACTCTCATGCTATTATGCCTTACAGTTAGGAATTCTGTTCTACAGGTTGCCTATCATGGATCTCTTTGAAGACGCCTAGCAAGAGGTTACAAAAATACTAATGATGTTCTGCAGCACATAATATATCATTCTAATGAATAAAATTTTTGTAGATGGATGTTGCAATCATTATTTGTTCAGGTTTAATGAAGAGAGTTCAATATAAATTTCATGACTTGAATTCTATTTTGAAGTCTCCTCTGTATATTGTTCCTATTAAGTTGAAAAGGTTTATTGTTTTGACCTGAGGGCTGACAAAATCCTGATCCATTCCCAGTCAAATTAAAGGAGGTAAAGCTACTGTTAAGATACATGTCATTCGTGTCTAACTCATAAGAATGTGTTTGTTTTTCTGTGAAAATCGTGAGCCCTACCGATTTAATGAGCTGTGCTAATTTATGTTACTTTTGTAACATACATACTTTTCTGTTCCTTCATACTGTGGAAGAGTTGGATGATGCCAGAGCAGATAACAAAATAGAAACTATCTATCTCCTGAGTTTCAGTTCTCTTATTTATATCATAATTTTAGAAAATACTTTATAAGAGAAAAATCATAAAGCCTGCATTAAAATATTCTCCTTGATCTTTCTGAAGTGAGAGTATTATTTTGACACATAGTGACTCAAACCAATAATATGGAATATAGTTTTGAGCATATCATTCAGTGTCTATTCTCCTTTTATTTCCTCTTTATTTTAATTACTGGACCAGTCTTCTTGTTCTTAAAATGTCTTTGATTCCCCAGTGACCAAGTGGTCATCTTTTATTCTTTCCTTACGATTCAACCACTCTACTCAAATCATTCCAGCTAGTGAGCGCTTTCTACTGTAATGTTAGTAGTATGGTACTTTGGTACTCTGGTACTCTGGTACTATGGTCCCAGTTTTTTGAACACTTAAGCATGGCTTTTACCCACTGCAAGTATCATTGGAACTACTTACAGTACCAAAAGTTAAAAATATATGTAAGTGTTTAAGTGTATCAGTGTGTGGATAGCGTTTTCCTTTCCACAGCGTACTATCTCATGTTAAACCATAGGATTTTACAGATGAACTGCGGAAAAATCAGTATCAGTTTTGACGCATTTCCTATTAAATGCATCATGTCATATGCTAAAAAAAAGTCAGAACCTTTATTAATCTAGCAAATTATTTCATTACGGAAGCATAGTGTAGTTACTGGAAGTTTCTGAGCTTTTTTTTTTTGTAACATAAAGTTTTTATTCCACAACATGACCCTCAGCTCAGCAATGTTTCATAGGATTATGTAGGTTGATAGGGACCCCAGAGGTCATCTAGTCCAACTCCTCCTCTCTCCCTCCTGTTAGATCCAGACTTTGTCCAGTGGAGTTTTTAATGTCTCCAGTGATGGAGATTCCACAGCTTCTCTGAGTGGCCTCTCCCGGTGTGTGACCACCCTCACGGTGAAAGAGAATTTTGTTGTGTCTGATCAGACTTTTGCACGTACAGCTTGTGTCTCTTGTCTCTAAGGTCTCCCCAGGTGGATGTCAATGTCAGGGGACGGATCCTGCTGCCAGTAAACATTGTGGCTAACTCTCAGTTGGGATAGCTATCGTTTCCTATCATTTCCCAATTGTTTTCCCAACAGCCAAAAATTCCCCAGCATCTTTACAAGGTCCTAGAAGCCAATGGCTTCATGATTAAGATTTTGGGTCGCAATATTTTAAAACTACGAAAATTATCCAAATGCGTCATCATTTGCATTGCTGTGGTGAATATTGTCCTATTGCCTTTTTACAGCCTGTGGAATAGAATCAGAAGAAATGGGCTACTTCCCGGGGGTAAAAGGATAGCAAACAAAATGGGAAGATTAAGATTACATTGTGTTTGATTATGTTGGTAGTCATTGCAATGGTTATTGTTAACATCTTTTGTGATGCAAAGGCAGAAGGCAGATATGAGCAAGAGGGACTTATCTAACTTAATGCGTGAAGTCTCTGATGCCTGTAGCTGAATTAGTCACTCTAGGCTACCTACATTCTCAGTGGAATGAAACAGGCCTTTTTAGGCAGCTGTTCATCTCTCCAGTAGACATCTGAAGTCAGTCAAATTAATTGCAATTCTCCAGTCACTGCAAAGGGAATAAAAGGTATCCAGCTCTGATGATACATGTTTGGTCAGATGAAGTCAGTCCAGGTTTTTTATTTTTTTATTTTGTTTTTAGGGGATAGAATCGGTGCCAACCTGAAGACTTATCTACTGCAGGACTGAAGTATGTTTTGCATCACATGACACTGAATTTAATGTGTGCTTCCCTCCCCCCCCCCCCCCCCGCCCCCGCCCCTGCCCTGGTATCCTGGTATTTGCAACAGTGAAGTTAAAATACTATAATGGGATGAGATTTTGGGTATATAGGGTGATTCACAAATCTGGAATTTGGTCTACTTTGACATTAGCATGTAGAGAGTAGTAGAGGATTCATTGTTCAAGTTTTAACAGCATTAATTAGTAATGGAAAGCTAGATTAAGTCAAAACCCAGTAGCTTCAAGACAAAATGAAAAAAAGAAAGGGAGTCAGTAATTTCCTTTAAAATAGTCTCCTGAGCTAAAATGTATAATTGTTTAATATTATATTTTTCCCTAAAATTAATATGACTTTCTCTTGTGAATAAAGAGGATACTTTGTCTTTAGATTCACTTGTGCACAACTGGGATGTGCTAGTTCTACTGAAGGCTAAATTTAGTAATAATTTACTCAAATCAAAGCTAGTAGAAGTCTGTCTATATTATATGGAAATTCTGACAAATTTTTGGAGAAGCAAATATTTAAAGTTCTGTATGTTTCACTCACAAGACTGTAATTATGCATGAAGAAACAGTAAAAGGAGGTAAGATCAGATACTTGCATGAGAAAATTCCTTCAGGGGCTAAGCTTAAAGTTACTTTTGTAATCCTGGTAGGTAAGAAATAGATATAACTGGTAACAGCTTTTGTTCGGATTATTCCCCTGATTGCAATAGTTATTTCTGTAGTTAGTTATAGACTACCTAAGCATGATCTGGTACCTTTTTAGAGGCTACGGCAAAACTGGAATGTATTGTCCACAGAAATTAAGTTCTATCACTAGTCTTACCACTTTTTTTAGCATGAACGCACAACCACACATATACATACAATATGTAGGCCATACAAGGACTCCACAGGGCTCCAGACTAGAAGATGGAGGAACAAATGGTGTCATATTGGGGAATATTGCAAAAAGCACTCAGATGCTATAAAAATAAAGTGAAATGAGTCTATTGCAGCTTGACTAAGAAATTGCTTCCATCATCCACAAATAGCAACGTGATTTTACAGTTGCAAGCTTCTTTTTCATGTAAATGAAGAAGCCAAAGAATGAAAGAATCAGAAATAATGAGAGATTCCAGTGTTTTTACCTTTATAATAGTTTCAGTTAACTGCAAGTGAGTGAATTTCAGTTCAATGACTGCAATTCTTGTCAATCGGTAAGGGTTACATCTGTTTATCACAATGCTCATGGCTTCTAAAGAGAGAAGAGCCAGGAATATTCCTAACTCTTATTGAAGCTCTCTGGACTATATGTGTCTGGATTTTGTACATTTGAAATTGCTCCCACTTTTACAAATGGCAGTTGGAAAAATGTGATAGATGCTAAAAGAACCTCAGAGATACTTTATAATACAGAGGTTATAATTAAATAAGGAGGAGTCATTATTAGAGCGACTAGAGATTTGAATTTCTTGGGCCGGCCGTCCGTTAGTCTTTAGGACATTGTGGTTAAGATTTCACAGTCTTCAGTCCTTTCTAGAGAGAGGCTAAAAGCGAGGAAGACCCTTTAAAAATGCACACTTTCATGAAACTTTAAACCTTTTTATTCCAGAAGGCAAATTCTCTTTGTTACAGCTGTTACTTTCTACCGGCTAAAGCAGAACTACTTAAAAGTGGCTGTAAAGTAGTTGCAGGGCTTTTCTTGACACTCTCGATAAAGAGCGTTTCCTTGGAACAGTCCTGCAGTCTTGTCGAGCCTATGACACTGCTAGCGTAGCAAATACCTTAATAATTGACCTGGAAGGAAGGACAGGGCCTTGCCATTGCTATTTCCTAGCTGCCAGGAAAGCCCCCAGCCCTTTGGAGAAGGTGGACAAACTACGGCAACTGCTGAAGCATCTCCTCTCTGGGTGCTGTTCAGGCTTCGTTCTGCCCCTCTGAGGAAGGTGCCTTTTGTGTTTCGTTTCGTTTTGTTTCGTTTCAGTGGCTGCATGCGCCAGCAGCAGCCTCGCAGTACCTCTCCCAGGTTCTGTCCAGTGAGGGGTCAGTCCACGAAAGTACAAAACTGAATGAAGATAAAATGAGAGTAACGCCCAATTTCAGCTGAACGCAAGGAACCCAGTGGCCAACTCACAAGTACCGTGGGTTAGTTTTTGAAGCAGTCTTGCTTGGGCCTGCTGGCTTCCCTAAAAAATTTAATGTTAAGAGCCTGTGATTCCCCTTTTCCTGGCACTTCCATTTTCTCCTCTTTGTGTGGTCATTGTTTATCTGAGATCGTTTGAATCAAAGCTGTGGACTCTATGGGGCTCCTTTCCGTTTCCTGTATGATTTTGAGGAGGCTTTACCGTTTTGATAACTAATATTTGTTACAGTTTTCTGATTATTTCCCAATGGTGGCACACCCTGATTGAGTTAGGAAATAGTGGCAGCTCATGAGTGTCCACATCCTACTGATCTGTCTATTCTGTTTTCTGTCTCTCCGTTCTCTTTACAACGTTAGTTATTTTTCTTACAAAAATGCTGATCAAAAACACTGCTTCTTTCCATTTTGCCTGTGCAATGTAGATGCTGGCCAAATTTGCAAGCTTTTTGTATCTCCTGGGCATTTTCTTGGCTTATTTTTCATTTTGTCAGTGTATGCCACTATTTATGTTGTTTTTGCTGTACTCCTGCTTTGAACTCTGCCTGCCTTATTGCCTTAGGTCTCTCTTTTTTTAGTATTTTGGACTCTGTCTCATGCAAAAGTGTTGTCATTTGCAGTAAGCCTTATTCCATTATATGACTTCCTTGGCTTTATAGATTTTAGTTTGCTTTATCAAGGATTGATTCCAATAATTGTAACGATTGTGGTTGTTCTTTTTCTGTTTTATACTCTTAGTGATCCTGCTTACAATCTCATCTTATTTAGGTTCTGCAAATTGCAAGACTGTGTTTTTTGGCTCAGGCGAGGTTCCATATGTTACATCATTCACAGATTCTCCTTTGGCCCTCTTTTTGTACTCTAGTTTGCTTTTTTCTACCAGATTTTTGTCACATCACTGTTAATTTCATAGTTAACCTTTTCTGCCATAGTTGTCTGAAAACTCTTTGAGTGTATGAGCTGCCTTAGAACCAGCAGTTACAAGGCTCAGGCTCTCCTGATTGTCTTCTCTTTTGCTGGTGATGACCGCTTACGATTAAACAGTCTAGTCTAAGTCATTCAGCTTATGCCACTGTTGTCTTCCAAATTCCTCCAGTTTCTATGCTGGGGGAGCTTTCAAATGCAGAATTTTTCCACTATTCTTTGCTGCTTTCCCAGTGAATGTATCTGGCAATCCACATGTTTGGTGTTTACGGTGCTTCCAGGTAGTCTGCCTAATGCTATAACCTTCCAAGTTGCAGCTCTGTTGAAGTCCATTTGGTGGCCCGTGCATGGCCCAGCTTGCATCCCTACAGCTAAACTTGCTTTCCCCCAAAACAGGGAAGCCTTGTCAATGCTACCGATAGGGAAGAGTGCTGGGCCAGCGCCGTCCGCCAAACAATAGGACAGTTTTTGAACCAGGATAGAATCAAACCAGGAAGCGTGCTAACAGTAAAACAGGATGGACAGGCTTGGACCAGTACTTGAGCCTGTCCCGTGGCCCTATTTATTTTACCAGGCTAGAAGTAATGTCAGTAATGTTTTGGAAATTTATATACAGGAAATTTGGCCGTTACGGGTTCTGCTCTTCAGGAGCAGGAACTGATTTATTCTCAGGACCTGAAGTAGCAATATCGCTTCACTTTATAGTTCCAAATATTGAGCAATTAGACATTCCCCAGGACAGAGGGAATCCCACATTCAGATGTCTTCTATGCCTTACTTGGAGCGAAGATTTGAGCTTTGATCTCCTGTCTCTGAACCCCGAGGCTTGCAGAGTCAGTCTGTCTCTATCTTTAGTGCAATGAATACTTAATTACTGAAAAGGGAAGAAGTGTTTACAGAACACATTACAGTGTACAGGTTTAGTTTTGCATTTGAAAAATAATTATTTCAGTGCAGCCAATTATTGCACCCGAATTCTTTGCTAACTGATCTAAAACAACCTAATTAATTGAATATTAATGTTGTATAGTAATTTGAAAAAAGGAAAAGGTTTGTGAACCCTATGAGCCGGAGTAAACTGAAGGTATCCTGCCTTGCAATTTGACTTGTTGTAAGGAATTCAAACATAAATGCCTCTGACATGTTTCTCTTTTCTGTGTCGCTCTGGAACATCATGTGCCTTTGGCAGTTTGCTGTTTCGGTCTAAGTATTTCCATTGCTCTTGCAGCTTTAATCCTTTAAGAAAATTTAATTTCAGATGGCTATTTAGATTGTTTGTGAAGACATCCTTTAATTGATTTGACCAGGAACTGGACTTCCCTGCACAATTGAAAGATTTATAATTAGCATTCTCATTTTCACTTGAAATAGTGCTCTACATTCCTTCTATTTAGTTTTACTTGTTGTGATGCTTTTTCCTTCTGTTCTTTCAAAGCTACCCTCATTTATGTGCTTCTGGAAAAATACAGTAATTATACCCTCATGAATCACCACCTCTGTCCTGTTAATTACAATTAAGGGAATCCATACATTATTATGTTTAGATTTCTGTATAAATCAAGACAAGAAGAAACAATGAGGGTTTTAGAAGCTGAAATTGTTTCCTCATCTCCTCCTTCTTTGTTATATTGCTTATGTCTGCAAATTGTAAGCAGCAGATGGAGACTAGAGGCATCCAGTTAATAAACTACGCTTCTCATCTTCATACTGTTAAATAGGAGAATCTTTTTTTCGCAAGTGCACAAGGTTTTCTTCCTACAACACTCTTACAGTCGATCCTTTATGAAATATTCTGTCCAATAATAACGTGCTGGCCTGCTCTTCCATGTTCCGAGAGTTATCTAGGGAGTTTCTGTAGCGAAAATTACACCTTCGTCTGTGTAAGGCTGGAAGTAAATCTCTCTGCACATGTAAAAGTTAACATTCCTGTTGAGCTAGAGAAGGTCAACTGCTGGAGAGATGATTTGACATTTTTGTCAGAGAGAAATTTTCATGCAGGATTGCTGGCGAGTTTGTGTTTGTTTGTGCTGTTTTGTTTTGTTTGTTTGTTTTTTGAGGGGTAGAGGGATGTTAAAACAACTACAAGACAATTCAGGAATATGCAGATCTTTTAAAATTTTCTTTCGTGTGCAAGAGACACTCTTCCTGGGGGGTTGCCTGCAGGATCAGGCCTGCTGAAGGAAGTGGAGGAGTTAGTGTTGTCTCTCCCTCTCCCTGTGAGCAAACACCCTTCTGACAGCTAGGTGAGAGGGGAGCGGATGGCCCGATAGCTCAGTGCAACTCCACTCACTTCTCTCTTCCCTTAAATATTGGGAAAAGCTTTCTTTTCCCTGTTGCATTTCCTCTTCTCCATAGCGCACAATTGGGGATGGGCCGAGGAGTGAAGGAGCTGCCGTCCTCTCTCTCTTCAGCTGGAAAGAGAACAGTATTGCTGGTGCTGGTGTTAGCCCACTCACAAGCTACAGGAAGACCAAAGATCTAGTGCAAGGAAACAAATAAAAAGTTTGAAAGAATTATGGAAGGAGTCCCGAGAGAGATTTGACAGGAAAGTAGAGGACAGGAGCAATTGCCGTGAAAGCAGATGTAGGAGGAGAGCTCCAGAAGCAGGGCTGGGGGGGGGACAGCAAGCCACTGAGGAGTTCAGAGTACCCAACGGTGCACAAGCCTGTGTTGATTTGGGCTATTTTTAACTATGTGAATTTGGAAATCGGTGTTCTGCCTTTGGAATCTCTGTCGGCACTGATTTTGTGTAAGACTTTGGTCAGCTGTTCATTCTGCTGTAATACTTTCTTCTTTTTAAGGTAATGAGTCAAAAAGAATTAGAAAACAACTGGAAGCAGAAGCGCAGGCTTTGACACTGAGCCTTTAATTGTACAGATACAGAGCAATATTAGGCATAGGGGTCCTCCACGTGGATCTAAGGATGGCATCTACGGAATCTTTATTGTTGGTCTACAATATACAGAGTGTTAATACATCTTTTTTAAATCAGTTTGCCCCCCTCTTTACATTTCATGTAGTGACTTCCTGGGTATTTGTTATGTTTCTTCAGATCCCCGGCTTACCATTTAGAGAACTTTGGGAGCAGACGTTCTTCCTGCTATCCTGCTAAACGCAGTGAGGCCTCTGACTTGCTACTCAGACGAGTAGTTTCAAAATTGATATCCCACTTCACTGACTTTTAAACTATGTCTGGCAGATTAGTGGAGGAGCACGCAGCAGCATCTTGCGTGCGCCTTTATTCTTGTCGGGGTGGTACTGAGAGCCTAAAGAGTGGACCGGTCCCCCTGTTCAGAACTGATTGACTGAGGGGTGGACGTTAGTTTTCCAGCTATTCTCAAATTGCTATTATTTAAGGCAAACATTAACAATACATTCTATTGAAATATAAAATTCACTAGAGTAGGTGTTGTGTTGTGCGTATACAACTCCTCCAAAACTGATAGCTTCCTGTTCTCAAGTTTATCTTCACATAATTTTTCCTCTGTTTCATTCAGCTGAAAAGCTCTTACAATATTTGCATGGTGTCAGCTGTATCCAAAAATCAACGAGTCTCATCCTGATGTTGCTGCATCTGGAAAAAAAGATATTCATTTGGGAACAAATTTGTTTTTATTTGTCTGTTCACTCCCCGACAATCCAGTCAGAGATCCCACCTTCCCATAAAGGTTTCCTAAGAACCATAAATTTAACACTTAAGCATGATATGTGTTTTTAGCTCACTATCCGGGAGACTTTTGATCTGTAATGAGGGTTTAGCCAGAGACAGAACAACCTGTTTATTAAAGGCAAATCCATCACCTACCAAATTTGCTACTAAGCTGATTATAGTTTGACTTGACCTGCTGCTCTGAGGACTGATAGGATGAGGTTTATATCCCAGTACGAAGCTTTTACATTTTCTATATAAAGTTTCTATATAAAGTTCAATAGATTACTAGCAGCTCTTAGTAGAGAATCAGGGATAATAATCATTAAGTACATTTAGGGACAAAGCATTTTTGGTGGTGGGTCACCCCTAACGCTAGCTTGCACGTACTCAGGAACACTGGGGAAATCGAACCAATTTCAATCCAAGCCTGAATGTGAATTTGTTGTTTACGTTTTTCACGTATTTTCTAGTCTTGGTTGTGTGATGAGAGATCCAGAAGGTAAGAAAGATAAATATTAATTTGTTTTAGTTTTGTTTCTTGATAATCGTAAGTTTTAATCTAACTTCTTGATTTGCTCAGTGAAATTTGGAGTTGATGATGTTCATGTGGTAGTTTATTGATTCTGATTTTCCAGTGGATTTAACAGCACAGTAGATGCTCATATGACAAAAAACAGTTATATTTTTGTACTGCCACTTTCATAAATCGGGCTGTATGACTGCCTCTAATGACATAGCAACCAGCCAGCTGGAGTTGTTGGCCTGGTCCAGGGCCTGGCTGTGTTGCTTCCCTATCAGCTGGGTTCCCCCTTCTTGCACCGTTATCCTGATCTGTTGCTCGGTTCTGACTCTTCTACCTGCTGGCAGGAACCATATTTAGCATCACTGTGATCACTGTGCAGCTGGCAACTACCTTTGGGTATTTTTTCCCTCATTTTCCCACCCCTTTGCCCTTAAAAATGGGGAAAGAAAGTGAAATCCTCTTTCCTCTTTCCTTTCTTCCCCATCTTCCTTCCCCCCATTTCCTGAGCTTCTTTATAGCCGGGAATGTCAGAGATAAATTAATCACGTGTAAATATTGTGTCACAGTCTTATTCAGTAAAATCATAATAATCTGCACTTCATTAAGCAGTTCACTATAATCTGCCAAAAAGGAACAGGAGGGAAGAAAAGAAATCTCTGTCTCTGTTTTACAGCCCTCAGTAAGGATGCTGTAGTGAGGTCTCATACTACTAAGATTTAATTACGTTTACAACATTTTCTACAGCATATCTGATAGAGTACTGAGCTATGGCTTGTCAAAATAAACAAATGCGGTCTAATTTGTGGTTACCATTTTTATGTTTATTCCTCTCTAATTTTCAAAATTTAGTCATTCCAAGGAAGTTTCTCTGGAATTAATGTCAAGTAACTTCATTCTTTGACCTTGGATAAATTAATTTTATTCATGTAAAGATTTTTTTCTGCTGCTCGTGAACGCAGCATCTGAATGTCACAGCAACAGTTTGGTTTCACAGTATCCTAGTATGGTGGCAAAGTGTGACTGATTGGGTTTTATAGAGCAGAAAGCTGGTGTATGAGGATCCTCCAAGCTTTTAAAATTCCACTGTCTAAATGTTTCTCATCAGGCCGCAGGACAGGGCCGAAAGCTTAGTCACATGGAAGGTGCATCTCCACTAATGAGGCCACATCACCAGCAGAGCCTGGGCTCAGGCGGGCAGCACAGGACGGTTCTTGGTGTTAGGCTGCTGGTGGGGAACGTGAATTTTATGGGACATTTCCTCAGCTGCAGTGGAACGTCACAACCTGTTTCATGCTGTGGGTACCGCAGACTATGAGCTGTCAGTTGATCCGTGACCAACTATTCCAGGTGTGTGGGGAGCCTGAGTGGCATTGGAAGCAGTGGCAGCATGCTTCGGACTCAGGATGCAGGTGTCAAAGCAGAGCGGTGTTAGATGGGAGCTTTGTGCACGCGCTCACTGTGCAAAGCTTGGCAAGTCTGGACTTCAAATCCCAGCTCCATTAGCTTCTTGGCAAAAATCCTGATAATTTCACCAAGGTTAAGAACGCGTTATGAATCAGATCTTCAGCTACGTCTATATAGGTGATTTAAATACATGTGGAACATGCTGAGACCTGCTGGCAGAGAATGACCGCTCCCTGAGAAATGAGTTATTTTACCCTGTAAAGTGAAGGGTCCACATCCATACTTGACCAAGGCTAGCGATTCATCTAACATTTAGATGGTATCAAGCACTGAATTGCAGTGCCTGGGAGCAGTCTGTGGCATTGCTTAACTTAGTCTCGTCAAAGCCTCTGAGGCCTTTGTAGAGCGTCTAACTTTTACAGAAAGTTTCTGCAGGAGTTGTAGCTAATACCCAGATGATTGTGTTCCAAGGTAAGTCTTCCTGTGTGATAGAAAGGACATTAAACTTCTTTATTATTCACTTGATTGACTGTCACATCTAGAGGTGATCTCAGCCTCAGGAGAATAGTTTTCTTTTAGTAAAATTTGAAGATAGATTTGACAGCAAGGATGTCTTTTTAGTTTTTGCAGCAGTAAAAAGGTTAAAGAAAACAAAATGAAGCAAAGATCTATATCTTGACTTTGGTGAAGCAAGGAGGTTCATGTTGGTAGTGTCCAGACTGTTCTGTTGTGACTGGCTGGATCTCACAAGATAACCAGCAGTGTTAGAGTTGCAAAGTAGGCCGTTTAGTTGCATCTAACGAGAACTTTATGCAGACTTTTTGTGATTTGGAATGAAGTCTGTAGAAAGCTTGTTGCAGAAATGCAATCTTGCAGATGCTTTTTACTGTCCCTTTTGATATTCTCAAGAACAGAAAATATCAGCTTGAGAGAAGGAATGTGCTCGGCAGGGAGTGATGCTGGATATGTGAAAAATGAATTTATATTATGGCACTGTATTCCCCTTGAAGCATTAGTACGAGGAAGTGCAAGCTATTTTATTAAATCATAATTCTTGGCGCGGAAGCTGTCAGTTCCCATAAGACGTTTTATTTTTAGCACTACAAAGCTGCTTGTCATGCTCCCACATCTCACCTGCAAGTAGTGTGCTGGAAACAATCAAAAGTAGTTTACCAGTGACTAGTATGCATTAAGTGTAAACCTAGGCACTTATATCTGCAAGACCGTTAACGATTACATTTTAGAGTCTAATCCAAACTGCTGTATTTGCTGCCACTAGCTGATGTAACACATTTTGCTTAATCCCGTAATCTAAAATGGAAAAATGAATTTGCTGCATATTTGTGACAAATTCTTCTCAAAAAGAAATGAAGTTGAAAAAACAGCAGATGATCTCCCTGTTGGCACATACGTTTGTTCGGTCATGGACAACTAGGCTGACATTTTCCCGTGAATGTTTCCCAGTGGGGAGTTTTTGGTCTCTGTCAGGAGATATGCACCCTGTACGCTTCAGCCTCTCGTACTTCCTCAGGCGGAGAGAGAGTCCAGGTGTCTAAGAGTCTCAGGAGATAACTCATGAAAACTGTTTGAGGGACACCAGGACCTGCTGTTTCATGTTATAGCCAATTCTGATGTAATATAGCCCCCAGCTTTCCACTGACCCCACAACTGTTACTTCTGCTGTATATGTCTTTAAGGCTAATAAGTGAGAGCTAAGCTGAAGTCTGCATAGAAACGTGAAGAGTATTCTATGGACTATATAGCTTTTCTCTCAGTGCTTTATGAATTCTGATTTTATTTCTTTACTCCTGACCAAAATATTGCCCTAGTAGACTGAATCAGATTATTGTTCGTATCTCAGGGGCACGAGTCTTGCTCCCACTTTGTATTGGTTAGATAAATAACTTGAAACATGTGTGCATATCACCTAAAGGATTAAATAAATCATTCAAGGGCACATGTTAGTATAAAATAAAATAAAATAGATGTTTTTGTAACATTGATTTTATATTTGTTCCATTCATTTTGTGATAGTAAATAAGGTGAAAGCCTTTCCACTGTTAAAACCATAGACAAAGGCATGGTTTTCCTACATGGAAATAAAATATGGTGTTGTTACACCGGAGATGTGGACTGGGACTTAAATAATTGAAATGAATGAAGTTTATTCATATTTATTATATTCAATATAGGTAGTATGAGGTGCTACAAGTGGATGAGGTAAATTTATTTGCAAAGTTATAATAGTTTGGAGCAGAAGATGCATTACGCATCTTGGAGCTATGCTACTGATCTCAAAGACCATAAAAGAATCATATAATGAAAATGCTAATATAATGAAAAGGTTTCCATGGTGTATTTTTCCTAGCCCTTTATGTTCTCAGGGATGTTATTTTACATGCTATGTGCTTTCATAGGTTCAGTGTTGAAATTTCCTTGAATTGTAATTATTCCTTATTTCTTTCAGTCTTTGGACTTTCTATGTCCACAGGACTTTTTGATATCATGAAAGTATTCTGATCTTTCGTAGCACTTTCACTCATCACTGATATGACGTAATTTACATGTGTCATAATTTACATCAGTATCCATATTTAGAGGTCTTCCATATATCTCTAGAGTCATGTATTTACCCTTCTCCCTTTCCTCTGAACTGTAAACTTCTTTAAGTCCACCAGTTGGGAAGCAAGCCCCTGAGCTCATTCCCAGTGCCTAAGCGTTATTTTCTTACAGAGATAGGTCAGTTGCTCTTCCAGGGCTTTAAAAGGTCCATATGCCATGTTACATTTGCCACTGGATTTGGCTGCAAGGAGTCGATTTCTGAACTGCAGTGATGCTTAACACTAAAGTAGTTTCACAGTTATGTATCTTAACTGACATTCATGGAGTTATTTCTGATTTACACTCTTGAAAGAGAAAAATTTCTTTTATAAAATGATTATCTTATTAATTTATTCCGCTTCTGGAAATTGCACATTGTCCTAAGAGAAATGCCGTTGAAAGTCAATATCACATTATTTTCAATACCTCCCTAAAAGTCCCAAATCTATCCTCATCCTGCAAAAAATTAACATCTATAAGTAATTCATCGAATATGAATGCTTTCCTTGAATTCCCTACAATCACTTATGTTTGAAGAAAGCATCGATTGCATAAGAGTCTGCCGGACTGAGTCTTTATTTTGTATGCTAGACTACCTGCTCACATCGAATCAGGCAATCGTTGAGGCTGGAAGAGACTGGAGATCATCTGGTTCAACCTGCCTGCACAAAACAGGGTCACCTACAGCAGGTTGCTCAGGGCCATGTACAGTCAGGTTTTGAATATCTCCAAGGATGGAGACTCCACTGCCTCTCTGGGGAACCTGTGGCAGTGTTTGATCACTCTCACAGTAAAAACAATTTTTTTGCTTAAATGGAATTACCTGTGTTTCAATCTGTGCTTGTTGCCTCTTCTCTTTTCACTGGATACCACTGAGAAGAGTCTCTGTCATCTTTACCCCTCCCATGAGATCTTTATACACATTGGTAAGATCCCCTCTAACCTTGTCTTCTTTAGGCTAAACAATTGGAGCTCCCTCAACCTCTCCCAGTATGTCAGATGCTCCAGACCCTTAATCATCTTCACGACCCTTCGCTGGACTCACTCCAGTATGTCCATAGTCTGCTTCCTGGGTGAAAACACATGATGTATACATTCACACACATGCTTATGCATGTATGGGTATTATCGTTTTCTCCATGCTGTTAGAGCCGCTGTTTGGACAAAAGAGTGTTTTTGTCTGGATGCCCATCAGTTCCTCCCACTCAGTTCTTCAGCATCTTTCCTCTTGAAAGGGTGACAGGCATTCATTTCCTTTGCAGCATTCTATGAAGTCATGAATTCAGGATTATACAAGTAATAAATTGAATGTTTTTATTGTTTATCAGGTAATAACTATATTCTGGCTATGTAATCTCTGCAACAGAAGGCCATGGTGTTTATTAACATAGGATTGATGTTATTGACCTTACAGGAAGGTCCACAGAAGTGTGGTTATTTATTTGCTAGCACTTTGATCCCTCTCTCCCTTCCTCCTTCATTTGCTCCCTCTCTCAGTCAGCTTCCCAGAATTACAGTACTTTAAATCTTCCTCTTAGTAGGACAATCTGTTTTTGTGTAGTTATATTAAAAAACTGCTGGTGAATCAAAAATTCCTTTGCAAAGATGGAATGGGAAATGCACTGTGAGGTACTGAGAAAAGGTACCCCAAGCCCCGAATGTTATAATTAAAACAGTGGCTTTGGGTTTTGATTTCTTGTTCATTTAGCACTATCTTTGAGCAGTTTATGCCAAGATGATAAAACACTGCCTTTAGAAGTTTATCTTTAGATTAGGGACTTTGTGCCAGAGATCTTCTTCTTATTCTGTGTTTGCTACAGTGATGTCACAGGCCAGAACTAGGGTGCTACACACGACTGTAATACCAAAAATTAACCAGTGGTGAAAACAGAGCATTTGAGGATTTAAACAGAAGACACAAAAATCATGAATAAATAGATTAGGCCAAGAGCATGTTTGTGTATAGTAAGAAGCGTATCAAGATTTAAAAAAATATGTTTCATCTCAGCATACTTCATTTATGAACTATTCTTTTGAACTGTTCAAAACTTGGATGGGAGAGTTAAAGACATATAAATGATTTTTCCCCCTACTTCAAAAATATTTACTTTTCAGCCCATAGTGAATACAAAGACGTGTCCGGCAGAGCCATCAGTTCTGATTTTGTGAGGATGATACTTCAGTCCTGAGGCAACTATGGTTTTTGACCATGCTCAGAAACGTGTGTGACTGTACCAGCCGTGACCCTGCCGCTGCGTGCGAGCTCACACCCCTGAACTCAACAGCGCCTTGGCCACTAACTGTGGTGGAAGCAAGATGAGCGAAGGGCTCACAAGGTAGCTGCTCTGCCCTCTCATTAGCAAGCTGCTTGGGTTCTGCATGCTGCAGAAAAGCATGTTGAAGTCGAGTAAAGAAAACATGCCTCTCTTCCATGCCTGTGCTAAAATAATCAATAATTTGTCATCTCAATGTGTTGTTTTCTGCTTCTGACACTAAAACAACATGCTATGTGTAGATACTTTAAATTCTGTAATCTCTTCTGTGCTTCATCCCCTCCAACGTCCTAGCTTGCTGGCTACAGTCTAAGGAGGAATCCATTACAGTGACAATTTTTTTTTCTCCAAAACTATTGAAAAATCATATCAGTTTTTCTTTCATTTTAGGACCTAAGAATTTATTTTACATCCTGAAAAACAAGGTGAGAGAGACACTAATAAAAGAGGTTCTTCTGAGCTGAGCTCACATACTGTTCAGCACCATTAGACAAAGATGGACAAGTTATATTATTAAAGTTATACAAGTTATATATATATATATATATAATTATCTATTAAAAATCTGGTAATATCATGCATATATGATTAAGAAAGAAAAAAAAAGAAACCACCCTAAAGTTTAAGGCTGTTGAAGAGAATGTGTTGCCAATACCACAATACTCACAATCATTGAAAATAATAGACAATAATAATTCTCAAATCAATAAAATTATCACTGAAGGCTCCAATAACATGCAGACTGGCCACAGTTTGTGCATATTACAATTGCAGTGATCCAATATGAAAAAAAAAAGTTTCCTTCCATCCGTAGATTGTTTTAGTTGAATTCTAAAATTCATCTGTAATCTACATTGCAAATATGTTTTCAATTAAATTACTCTGGACTTTAATTTTTTTTAAAATTTATTTTAAATTCATTAGAGTAGAGGTCATAATTTCACGAGATGTGTATCCAGCTTTCAGTATCATTTGTTTTCTCCTAAGGATCGAAACTCCTACTGCAATTTTAATAAAAATATTTTTTTGTTCAAATAGAAACAATACTGAAATGTAAACTGAAATATTGTAAGCCTCCAGATATTTTAAGTGAAATTTCTGTTTTTACATCTTTTAGTATTTTCAGATTTTTATCCAAACAACATGACACTTGAGTCAACAAAATATTTAATTTTTTTAACTTAATGTATCAGATAGCATTGCCATACATTTTTTAAAAATAAAGTGCTATCAGTAGCCTTTAAATTAGTAGTTACTGTTGTTTTTCAAGACTTGAACTTTTATTAAAATGAATATATTTAATAAAACACTAATAAGCCAAGATTCCTCTTTTTAAGAGATCATCATCTTCAATTTACATGGGAAGTAATAAGATGTAGTTTGTTTTGAAGGTAACAGGTATTAATGTAGCCATGATCAATAGTAATGGCTTTTTCCACTCTATTTGTAATATGAAATTATGGGAAGACGGTAATGTCATCTGAGCTTCCATCTGTGACAGCAAAAATTATTTGTTTCCTTCATTCTCTTGCATCGTATATGCAAACTTCAGTATTAAAAATAATAATAATATTCTAGCTCATTTTTTTTTCCTGATGCTACTTTGGATAATTTCAAGAATATTCTCCAGAAACAAAAAATTAAGACATTGCATTTTGAAGGGAAGGAAGCATTTTAGTGATCCAGAAATGGTGCAAATATTTTTCATTTCTACCTTTCTTTTTTTTGGTATACACACATAGTATTATTTTTTCTCAGGCAATTTATTGAATTTAAATTTCTAGCAGCCCAGTTATGAGGATGTCTGGATAATATTTGGATAATGCTTACAGTGAGAAATAAAAAGGGCCTTTATTGTGCAAATCACTATATAAAACAGGCGGCATTGCAAAGTATTTGCAGCTTAAAAGACAAGGTGGGTAACAAACAGAGCACAGTTGGTTTCAGTGTGAGAAGCAAACTAAAAGAAACAGAAATGTTTCGATTCCTCACTTTCAAACCCAGTGCAGGAATAAACACACTGTGATTAAGTAAACTGAAAAGCTATGTGAACAAGGCAGAGGAGTGCCGCTTAACGCACTCCTCCTTTCTTGTACCCTTTCTTTCCCTTTGCCTACAGACCATTTCCAGAAGGCCTTTATTGTGCTAGATGGACTTTCTGTTTGTGCCAGCGGGACATTTCGGATGAAGCTGACTTTTGTCCACATTTCATAATAAAGTAGTAGGTCAGCCAAATGAGGCAATGCCAAATTACAGCTACAGTTTTAGACAGCTACTCACGAAACTCGGGTTTCAAGGGCCCAAAATGGGCACAAAATGCTAGCTAAAAGAAGAACGGAGGTGAAACAAGCTTAGTGGCAAGTTAGGAAAATGCTCTATTTCTTCTTGAGTTGGATGAGCATTTTCAATATAGTGTTGTCACAATAAACTCTGATCCAAGTCTCAGTTCTGCTTTCCGTGATTCCCGTTCAGTTCCTAAAGTGGGAAAACAATCAAATTCCACAATGTCAGAAACACAGTAAGTAATTAGCAAGTATCTTGAAATGGAGCAGATGCTGGTACACAAAGTTTTGCACTGATGATGTGTGGGTTAGAGCATGAAAATGAAACTAGAAGTATCAAAATCTGAATCGTTTATATGAAACTACTTTGATATCCTTGAGTTCTGTTGTGGCAGAAGCTTGACGTTAGTAACAGTTCCAGTCTCTCTTGCAGTTATTGTAAGCTGTGCAAGTTTATCTGAAGTTTTAATAGTCAAAAAATTACACAATTGGGGAAGTGCAGTCTGGAGAGCTCTGGAAAGCTTTGTCAATAAAATGTATTAATCAGTCGGATTTTTGCACCAGGAAAAAGGGAGGGAGTTTGCTTCTGTAACCTTTTAAGTGCAATATTAAGTTTTAAAATCTATTTCAGCTGTGTTTTAGTAGCTCTTATGCTACACTGTGATTTAAGGTTTATATCTATGAAATTTCCTTGCCATGTATAACATATATCTCATCTGTAAAACTGTGCTGCTTTGTGGACATACTCTGTCCACACTGGACATTCACCATTGGTTGTGGTGAATATATACAATATGATATTGTGTACATTGTGCCTATTGTGTATATTGTGTATCTCATATTTAAATATAAGCTTTCTTAGCTGTGTTTTCATATGAAGGACATGGGGAAAGGTGTAATCAGAAATGTGTTAAGGAGGAAGTATAAACTATATTTGAAAAGTCTGCTTTCCATACTTTCCCAGTAATTGCCATTACCCAGTAGAGAAAGCTGCTCCTCACTGATATGTGGCATTTTGGAATCATTAAGCGGTCACTGCAGTTAAAAGTCACCTCTTCTCTTTTTGTCAGATGCTGTGACTGCAGAAAAAGATACTTAATTTTTTTGTTTCATTTTCATCCCATTTTTGTTAGTTTAAATGCTGTTCTTCGTCTTTGACTAATTAGTTAATATTTGCAAAACGTTTTGAGGATGAAAAGGACTGTGTAAATGCTACTAAGCATCACTGTTAGGCTAGCATCCTGAAGAAAAATGAATTTGGTTTTTGACTTCCATTTCTGCGAGGAATGTTTTCCAGCTAAAAGTCAAAGCTGATGCTCAGCGTTTAGCAGTCCTTTGACCTGTGTGCATTTAGCACTGAAGGTGAGATGCAAACAGAGTGGCTTCTCCTTTTTCTTTGATGTCTCCCATTGGATGTCCTGTTACAGGATGGTTGGGTCTTGATGCATATGCCAGGAGCAGCTGGGACAGTGGACTTATTTATTGGACTGCTAAACCACCTTTGCCACTATCCTATCCCATGTTCTTAGTGAAGGCAATTGACCTTTCTGTGCCCTACCTTGTCTAATTCTGAGAACTTGGCACTGATTCTTCCTTCACGAAGATGTTCTGTAAAATCCTGCAATTTATTATTGTACCCATGAATTTTTGATAACATACTTTTTTCCTCCTTTCTATCCACCTTGTACGCAACTGGTAGTATGAATAAGGGAGAAACAGCTGCTAGCATTTTTCCAACAGGGTGCATTGCAAAGTATAACTGTGAGAGCTTTTCATTCCGAAAGCTGCATTTTTACTACTCAAATTTGCTCATTCTTAGTGGATGTTAAAATGTCTGCAGATATTTTTATTTAAATATTTTATAGCTCTGTACACTGTGGAAAATTCTAACACCAGAAGCAAATCAATTTCTGTAGAAATGAACAGCCGCTTGGGTGCTTTCTGAATTCAGATTTGTGCATCATTCCCCTCTTGTGAAGTTACTTAACCAGTATGGTGCCTAGGATGAGATTCAGCTCACTGTCCAGATTCAGTCAGATGTGTAACCTTAGATGTCTGCAGTGTAGGAGTTTACATACAAAATAGATCTCTGTTTCAGAAATTGTAATTAGATGTTTCAGAATGTAATTAGAAAAATATCTCTAAGTTGCTGTTGCAGTCAATGTAGATCCAGTCAGCAAAGGTCAGCAAACCAGAAAGCTATTCAGCCCGTTCTGAGATAGACACCTGCTGTCTCATCAGCTAAAATGGTCTCAAGGCTCCACTGATAACGGTCTCCCAGCACAGGTATCTTGTGCCATTTGAGGTTCTTCAGGGATCCAAATTATCAGCCGATAGTTGGACTGGCAGAGGCGACTTAGGATTGCAGAAGACCATCAGCCTTCTGGAGCAGTGGTTGTAGGCCAGGCGGGATATCCAACAGCAAAGCTCCAGCATCTTATTCCTTCTGTAACTTTCCCGTTCTTCCATTTGCTAGATAGGCCCGAACAAGGGATAAACTTTATTTGCATGAAAGTCCTGTAGGCCTGAATGGATTTGCCTGTCCTACAAGACTTACTGTTGGAAGCTGATGTGAACACGGTGACACAAATCAGCCACTTCAAAGCTATGCGTTATCTCAGCAGCAGGAATGCAGCAGCAGCAGCATAGTGAAGGAGTGTTTTCTCATGTTCAGAAGGAATTTCCTGTGTTTCAGTTTGTGGTTGATGCCTCTTTTCCTGTCCCTGGGCACCACTGAGAAGAGTCTGGCTCCATTTTCTTTACAGCGTCTCATCAGATAACGTGTATTAACAGAACAGTCTGTACACAGTCTTACCTTAAATTCCTGTTTGCTTAGTTAAAGCAGAGTTCTTTGTTTTCTTCTTATCTCCCATGGAGGTTACAAGTTGGTGTCTTTCCCAGTAGTGCCAGATAGGCAACTAACTTCCATGTGGCCAGAGAGAGACTTCCGTGGAACTGCCACATGCACAGTACTTCCTAGTATCGGTTCTTGGAGGGCTATTAACAACATTTGCCAGCTTTTTTCTGGGAATTAGTATCTTGTCACCTCCATGTGGCAAAGAGCCTAACAAAAAGCAAGCAAACTGACGGCGCAATCATAGCCATGAAATGCTACAGGTTTCTTTCAAATCTTTCACCACAGTGTGTTTGGAAAGCTTTGCAGGCAGGGGAAGCAACTCATTTCTCCCCTTCCACATGCAAGAATGCTGGTCATAGCTGTAAAGCTGGTAGGTCAAAAAAAGTTTACCATGCCAAGCTACATGATTTAAAAGTCTTGCCAGTTTATTGTTCTACAATATTAAAAAAAATATGTAAAGCTGAGTGTTTTGGAATAAATTGGCTGCTGCCCAATTACAATAAGCTAATGATGATAAGTTTCTATGTGCATGCACATAACATTTTCCCCTGCTTTGTCCTCCAGCTTATACTTAAGTAGGATGCCTGTAAATGTCATTGTTCTTCCTGTCCAGGAAATGAAGCAGAAATGCATAACAGGGGAAAATAAATGTTCATTTACTCATCTGTGATTCATAGCATGGAGCAGTATGATATTAGCACTATCCTTCTTGGAAGAAGACGGTAAACCAAACTATGAGAAAACAGATATAAACAAACTATGTGGGCGATATCCTGAAGTCTCACTTGCAGGAGATAGCAGCTGCACCGTGGTTCTTGCACTTCCCGTGCAGAAGAGCAGTTGTAATCAGTGATTCCCTCCACCTAGCTGATTCAGCCTACGTAAGGCTGAAGAACTGCTCACCTTCAGGCCTCCAAGGTGTTCAGGCATCTAAGCCAATGCTTACAGTGTGGATCTAGGCACAACTTCAGTCCATAAAGAGTGGGCTGCATTGGGAAAAGTCTTGCAAAAGGTCTGTTGACCTGTATCTTTTCCCTTCTTTGTATTACCTATATTGTGTTTCAGTTCAATGTGGGGAAGGTGATTGGCAGGAAGTGTTCAGGGATGAAAGTGTTAGTGTAGGAAGAAGTCTGGGAGTCTTTGGTGTACACAACACAGCACTGTCCACACCACTGAGGATGAATTGTTTCCCATTAAACAAAAGAGAATGCATTCTAAAATCTGATACAATCAGTCAAGACAATTTGCCAACTGCACATGAGAAGTAAACACAGAATAAAATTAAAAGAGCACTGATGATTTCAGTTCAGCCACAATATAAAAACTATGAAGCAGAGAGAGTCTTCCTCATTTTCCACTTTCTTTGAGTCCTTTGCTCTCGTCCCGAAGTTCTCAATTCTGGTATGCACAGACTAGCTCCTTTTATTTATGCTACTTTAAACTTAGATTCCAATGTATGTTTAATATTTCATATCCTAGTTATTTAGGGAATATGTTTTTGTTTCTCTTCAGTAGCTTTTATGAATTCATATGCAAAAGCTTTCCTAAAATCAATATCAGAGATTCTGTGTAGTGTTCTCTTTAAGTGGACCCTATTAACCTCTGAACTTAACTCGTGGCTGCTCTCTCTTTTCTCCTTTCCTCCCAGAGGCGTGGGAATGCTTGAAGTTAGTAACAGATCTTGTGGGTTTTTTTCATTAGAAAGCATTTAAGTATACATAGGAAATCTATTCCATATTAAGCTATGTGTGCTCTTTTTCACTTTTTCACATCTCTTCCATCGATTCCATCTTAAACTTTGGAAAATTCATGACCCAGACCAGTCCTTCTGCACCCTCAACTAGCTCCGTCTCTGAAAAGGGACCTTGACCTGGGAGTCTTGGTCCAAGCTTCATCAGCCAAGAGCAAAATATCTTTAATGAAAATTCTATGAGCCAAGAATGGCACAGGAAGGTCATGGCTTAGTACATTTTATTTATTCTGGTTGTAGCTTACTAAAACATTGTGTTGCATTCCAGCTAGTTGTTACTTGTCAGTTCCTCCAGTTTTCATATTAAATGGCAAATACAGAATGTAAATGTGTTTTCTCATTCCTGTTTGTATTCCTTAGTCATTTTCTGGTAATAATACAAGACATTATGTGCAAAATAATGTATTTACTATGTACCCCAAAACCTTTCACTTAATGCATGCTGTTTTCATATATTTTTCTATTACTTATTCCACAGGGAACAAAGTTTTTTCCCATCTCAATTTTGAATGTGCTTATGACAGAGAATGAATGCATTTCAATAAGATCAAGACATATAAAATATTTTAATGATACCTAGGCAACTTACATGTCGTTTTCAAAAGCTACTGAAGATAGAATCGTATCTATATATCTGTACTGCTGAACATAGAGTCCTATATCTGTGCTTCTATGCATGTGACCTTAATACTTCTAAAAGAGCTAGGTTTGCTGTAGTAGGTTAAGTCCCCTTTTGTGTCATTTTATATTTCAGTACTGCCATTTAGGCATCCTACTGACTACTTTTCTCCCTGCTTAATAAATATTTATTTATTTAGACCATATTTCATATTTTTGGCCTTGAAAGCCTTTCAGCTGGTACCTGCACTTTATTGTGTTAGTTTGCAGTAAGGGCAGATTTTGTGCTGATAACGTCAGTGGGCTTGCCAGACGGTATCAGTATTATCTATTATCACGGATATTGACGTTCTTCAATTTGCGTGATTTTAGTTAATTTTCTTTTTTACATCATTTTCTGCACTTTTGTCGTTGTTCTTATGAAAGTCAGACTAGTCTGTTACTGGGAACAGGTCCAATACTAGGAAATGCAGACTGTTTACTTTGTAAGATATTACAAAGTAGCAGCATATCGACCAGATTGCTAAATCATACATCCAGCTCTGACTGTCAAGTTCAGTTTCAATTGGAAGAAAATGTGTCCCATTTGCAGCGCATTTTGGCTTGCTTAATGTGCAGCTGAGCATCTGAATTCATACTTCTTCCTAAATAACTAACTACTATGAAGTGGATATTTTTAGCTTTTTACTTGTAAATGCTGTATGTTCTCTATTCATTTAATACCTCTCAGCCTTTTCAGTTCAGCCTGGGACTGAATTTGCTGTTCTGATGTCACAGTTCCTTAGCGTCTTACCTGTGGTTAAAGTTATTTTACCAAATTTATATTGAGCACATTAAAAATTCATTGTAGAGTCTCTCTATACTCATTGTGCTACATTTTTAGTAGAAAATTACATTTTCTATATTGTAATAAATCTTGAAAAATAGAGAAACCAGCATTCTTTTAAAAGTTGATTTGATTTTATTTTTCACAATAGCATAGATGGAATGCCGCTCAGCTCTTCTAACCCTTCAAAGAATGCTACGCATGGTCATGTTTACAACTGCACATTTTTATGGAAGGTTATTAGTAATAACTAAATTGCCCCAGTTTGGTTAAATTGTATGGACATTAAAAATCCTGCTGCTCCTGTGGCTTTTGCTTTTCTGAAAAACAAGAAGACCAAGACTTAGGTTCATAAGAAGAGGAAATCGGAGACTTTGCGCTAAGGTGGGCCACAGCTCCCGTTTCTGTAATACAGAAACTGCTCTGCAGTGTATTTCCACGCTAAGGTTGCCATCGTGGAGGGGGGATGCTCCAGCACTGATTACTTAATACCCGGGGCAGCGTAACTGCTGCCTTTCAAGTTGTGGAAACTCCCCTGGTTTGGTTGGGTTTGATTTCACAGTACAAGTGTGGCTGGTGCTGAGCAGCTATGGTGCTGTGCAGTGGTGAAATGTGGCAGAGCACAGCGTTAGTAACTGCGTGGCATAAGTAATTAGGTATTTACCTCTTTGTTTTACATTTAAAATGAATGTGAATGTCACTCCTGCTCCAGATGCTAAGCCTGAGCTGGTAATTACTGTAATGATGCTGTACAAACTGCTTTTAAATCCAGTTATGGTTATTCAGTCTTTCCTTCCAAATAGTCAAAAAATGATTCATTAGTGAAAAAGAGCAGATATAGTTTTCCTATTTATTAGATTCAGGAAAATGCCTTTTATTGCATTAGATGCATTAAAAAAAAAAACAGAAAAAGCTTGATTTTTTTGGAGGATGAGTGTTGTTTTGAACATGAAGTATATACTACCATAATAAGCAGTTATAAAACAGAACATAAATCCAACCTGTGTGTCTATGTATTCCTTAGTAAGCTCCTCTGCACTGTACGTTTTATTAGGCACATCTATAGCAAATGTGCTGGGTTACGAATCACAAAGTACTGAACATAGAAAAGTATCTACTTCACATGGAAATAATTCAAATATATAGTACAAGAGTAACACTGAAAACTGAAACATCTATTTTATGTGATGCCATATTTGTGCTACTGTGTTGCGGTTCTTAGAACAAAGACTAGATCTCAGACTTCTTGGGTGCTTTCCATAATGAAGTGTACTAGGATGGGGGAAAGGAAATTGATACTGGTGCTATTTATAACAGAGAATAAGTGCATTGTGCAAAGCAAAACCTGAAACTCGTGCAGTCCTTACTGTGAATTAAAGAAACTAGAGAAGAAGATGGACTGGCCCCTGCCCTGAATCTGATCCCATTTCAAATGTTTCTGACTTCAGGATTCAGGCTATTAGCTGCTTTGCTTTTACTCTCAGCTTTTCATTCAGACTTGGCCAAGATTGGATTGTCGTTTTCACAGAAAATCCTAGTAGTTTGCAAATTGTCTTTGTGTTATGGTCTCCACCTGTTACATATTTCCTATAAGGTACATGCTGTGTGACTGCCAAGAGAAGCTGGGTTAGCTCTGTCATATCAAGGACAGCCTACCCAGGAGACTCGCGGGTAGAGGTGAATGAGAATTGGAGGCACCTGACTTACAGTTCGTCCAAGAGGCTGCATTAGATCACGGAGACACAGTTCGGTGTGAAACTAAGCTAAAAATAAAGCTGTTGACATAACTGAATAAAAATAAGGGAACAGTTTTACATGTTTTTTACATCCTTTACATCCTTTAATACAAAAGTATTAAAATTATGTCCTTTTCCAAGATATAAGATGAAGGGAGAGAGCACAATTTCAACATTCGTGATACTGAAGTTACCATCCTCAGCTCTTCCCAGCCCAGGCAGAGACTGACGCACAGACCAACATGGGATAAAATGCTTCAGTTTGAATGAACAAACACTAAATTAATATAACTTGCAATTAAATGTTTAAATGATGTAGTTTAAAGTTTTATTGCATAAAATTTTGTTTTAAAATACGTTACAAGCTCTGCTTGTTGCTACATGTATAAACAGGCTTCTTAGAGTGACAGCTGCAGGTTTATCTTGATGCTAAAAAAGCAAAAAATATTGTATTAGCAGAAAAAAAAGTCATTTTTTCTGTGTTATCTCTTTAATTTTTGGATACATTCCTGAAAAGTTAAAATTTTGTTCTGTAGCTAGGAAAAAGAGCTCTGAAGCTAAATGCAGCATTGAAAATCACTGCTGTATTCTCTAATTAATGATGAATTTATTTTTGTTTTTTATTCATATGTATTTGAGTCCATTAGTTGAATAGCCGCTGAGGCCAGTGAACTGAACTGAACCATGCTGAATGCCTAGAATTTAATTATGTTAAATGTCTTACGTTTATATGCAGTAGTTTGGCACAGATTTGATTGTATAAATAGCAAAGTTGTTCAGTTAAAGTGATGTTGAGAATTGAATAATGACATAAATAAGTGAGATGTTGAACTAATTTAACCAGTGCCTGATAAAGCACAGAGGAAAGCTTTGGAGATACTCAGCTTCAGGCAAAAGGGAAAAAAAAGGAAAAATGTGTAAACTTTGAAACCTCTAAAATGAAGTGCCTGTGAGTATAATGTTAGTTTAAAGTTAGCAGCATAATCACAAAAATTCACTTTTATCATTTTATAGAATATATTTGTTGTATGATTTGTGTGGAGGCTTTGAGTTAAAGCTGCTGTACAAACTCTGGTACTGTCTTTTCAAACAGAGAAGGCTCTTTGCCCGTGTTTGCTAGGGGAGTCACTACTGTGTGTGTTCCTGCTGCAAGCCACTTGAGATCAGATTTACCTTACTCCCCTTGTTAATGAGTGGAAAGAAACACGTGCTTTAACTGCGTATTAGTTTGACCTTCTTCATATGTCTATTTTACAAGGGTACACATTGCCACCTAGAAGTGCCTATTCACAGTGCACTGGAAAGGAAACTTGGCTGAATCAAATGCTGTTCTCGCAAAGGTCCTGCTTCAGGTACCGAACTGCTAACCAAGGCAAGGGTGTTACCTTTGATGGCAATGTTGTTTACTGTGATTTAAGCAGCATCTGTTCACAGCTAGTAATTCCTGTCCTAGATCGACCCTTTGAATTGTAGTAGCCTAACTATTCATGTGGCCCTGAGATGTCCTAGAAAGTTTCCTCAGTCCTACTAAATAATAAACCTGGAAAATACCTGTCTTTCTGCCATATCAGTTCCTCGGTGAGGTTCACATCTGGTTTCATAAACTGTTGATGGATGAAAAAGGCAGAGGCTTTTTAGGCTGGCGTTGTTGCCGAAGAAATGTAGCTGAAGCCACAGCCCACGTTCAAAACGCTTAACTATGCAGTCTTGCTGGGAAGGAGGAGGAGGGAATAAGTAGCAGTTAGCCTTCATGGAAGCCACCAAAACAGAGAGATGTGGAATTGCGGACCTTTGCGAGTAAGGTTTTTTAGGTTGTATTGCTTTCAATAACTACTGGAAAATCCTTTCAGTGTTGGCCGGCTTTTATTGAACAATCTATGGCACATTAATTCTCATTGTCCCATCTGAAAGTAGGGTAATTTTTAACTATCTGATGACAATTAATAATGAAAACTCTAGGAAAACTGTGAGCGTTGACTGCGTGAGTCGCCATCTGACTACCTGCAGAATATAAATGGAATTTGGCTGGGGTTAAGTAACCTCGGAGCGGAGTTAGCATCCAGTAAGAGCCTGAAAGCAAAGGTACTTGATTAGGCTACAATATCTTCTTTTTTTTTTATCTTTCCTAAAAAGTGCAATTGTAAAACCAAGTTTAACCACATTCATTAAAAAACAAACAAACAAAAAGCTATTTTTAGGTGTGAATTGGTTTGGAGACCATTTGGAAAGGATTAATATGTTCATTTAGTAGAGTCATGGTAAAAGTATTGGAAACACTTCATCAGAGTCCTGAGAGTACTTAAAGATTCATCTGAAATAATCTCTGACCTGTACATGATTATTCTGAAACTCTGTGGAGTACAGGAAAGGTCCTACAGGACTGAAGAAGGAGAAGCATAATTTATAGGCAGACAGCATTTATTTTTCAAGAACAAATTGTGTCCAGCCGGTTTCTTTTTGTGACAAAGTATGGGACATAGTGGACACAAGGGATTGGGTTAAAGTCATATTTCTTGATTCTGTCAGACTCTCAGAGTGGGATTGTGCTGCAGATTCACACACCCAAGTTTAGTGTCATTTTTGAGACCGTGAAGTAGCCATCCTACCTAGCTTCCAAATGTTTGTTGAGAAGGCTGTGGCTCTCCCATATATCCCATGTCAAGTCTGTGTCCTGCAATAGTGTCTACGATGTCAGCGTTTACATGTGAGATGTCTTAAGTTCTCATCAGAATCAGTGGATATCTAGTCACCTAAGTAAATGGAGTCTAGAGAACAGTTTCAATTCACTCTAATTGGACACCTCCTTTTGGTCAGGTATTTGCTCTAGACTGACGAGGCACTGACAGGAGCTCAATTTGGTTTCCTGCAGATAGACGTAAAATGCCATTGGAGATGCCGTGGAGTATCTTAGCTGGAATCAAGCTGCTAATCCAGGATAGCATAGGTCTCCTGAAGATCATTTTTCATATCTTCTGGGTCCATGCAGATATTGCAGCCACCCTAGGGCATCTGATACTGCACTAGGTACCTATGTGTTGGCCAGTGAATCAAGCCCAGTCAGGCTCTCTGACTAGATGATCTTAGACACATCATTCACCTTTCTGAAGCTGGATGTCTGATCCAGCAGCTGAGCCTACCCTAGATTTTATTCTACTTGATATTCTTATAAAGAAAAACAGGACTAGAGTTGAAATGGAATGACAATGCGATAAGAGCAAAGCTGGTGAAAACCCTTTCTCAAAGAATAGTTATCAGTGGTTCACGGACAAATTGGAGTATTTTGAATGAGCTCCCAGTGTTTGCATTACACCTCTGACCCAGAGGTACATGTCTGAAACTTAAAGATCAAGTAAGGCTAAAAAGGACTGCAAGTACTGTGAAGAACAGGATTGGATACAGATGCAAATGGAATGATGTCTAAAACCAACAAGTAAATTTACTGCACAGGTTCTAGAGGAGACCACAAGAGACTTTTCCTTTCTCCCATTTACCTCTGACATATATATATATGCATATATATTTTATGTAAGTCTGTCTTATTATAGTTTAATATGCTTACTCTGGAGTGTACAGAATTTGTGTGCAGTTAAACCAAAGCAGTAGCTGTAGAAAAGAACATCTGGCCCTCTTCAGCAGCAGTATTTTACTCAGAATTATATATAACACATATCCAGTAATGATTTTTGTCTGCTCTAAGACTAAGTGAGCACTGATTAGGAGCTGTGTATATTTTAGATTAATTGTGTCTTGTGGACAGTATAGCATATGCTTCAGTATACAGCAGGCTAAATTTAAGGATACAGAAATTGCCTCTTAAGAGCAAATCAAAGTCACAGCAACAAGGCAGTCTCAATCCCATCTGCTGTTAGGAAGGAGCCAAACAGAAGCCAACCAAAAATGTAGACTTCTCCCTTATGATTTACCATTGTAAATTTTTGCTTTAATATATGACAATTGCCAGCTGTAACTAAATGCTTTGTAGGCACTGTAACTGTAGATACCACTAACTTTCTTCAGCCCTGGTTAGCTTTTCAAATTAATAAGATTACGTGGTAGTGAGTGTTGTTGTATTTATTATTTCTTTTACTCAGTGTTCCTTTTTTTTTGTAATATGGAAGAGGAGAGATAACAAAAAGGTATTACAATCATCTGCAGTCTAATAGCTATCTTTTTTATTTTATTTTATTTATTTTATTTTAATTTTATTTTATCTTCTTCTGTTCTCCCCAGAGAATGTACTGTTCCCTGAAAAATTCCCACAGAAAAGCTGTACTTTGTGTGTGCATCCATTTTCATAGTAACATTGCAGGCAAAGGATACTGAATAACTAACCAGTCGTTTATAAATGTATGAACAAGTCAATGTAATATATCATACGTAATTATAGGCAATGAAAGCTATTCCCTTATTCCTTCTGTTGAGGGTTAGCATATATTCATATACATATATATATATATATATATAAATATATATAGCAATTTTTATTTAAAAATCAAATAAGGAGTTTCTATAAAAACAGTTTCCATTATTCCCTCCTCCTCAAGCTAACCATGTTCACCTCCCTCCAAAAACCTATGTTTATAACATTGTTTTCTTCATCAAGAATAATAACTTATTTCCTGCCTAGGTGTCTGTGCTGTCTTATTGAGGCCTGTGGTATGCTGCTTGAAAGGTTCATGTGTATTTTTTATACTGCTTGCAAAGTAATTAGAAAAGCCTGTGTTGATACTGTGTTCATTTGTAGTCTAGCTGTGATAATTAAAATGTCTCAAGCAATTAGCCCAAGCTTGGCTGAGAGGCATCTTTGAAAGAGTGGTTAAAGTCAGAGCTTGACACACGCACTCAGTTACTTGCCAGCTAAAAATCGTTCTGTGGTAGCGAAAGGGGATTGTGGTGCTCCTTTGAGATCGTTTCCCCACAAACTGGAAAGTAGGAAGAGAGTGTGGGATGAAGAACGTGAGGGTCCCTGCTCTGGAGCTTGAAATGTCCAGCAAGTCATTAGCAGACTTACGTTTCATGGACAAATGGTTAATAGGAGGAATATCCATTCTGTTTGCAGAGTTTAGTGTATGTCCTGGTGACAAGTTATAACTGGAAGTCATTTAGCCTTCTGAACTCAAAATTATTTGAGACAGATTGATAAAGTGTTAGAATGAAAAGCCGCAGGAAAAGTCTGATTTATATTATGCTCTACAATTCCACTTTCTTTCTAAATGAGTGGAGATAGATAAACACTACAAAAATACCTGATATAACCGACAGTATTTGAATGAACAGAAATGTAAGTCCACTGAGTGAAGAATTCACTTGTTGGTCTTCAGGGACAGTGCTAGCGCCTACTCCTCTGGTAGCATCTCTGGGCTGACTGGTGCTGTGTGAAAGGATGATGTAGACATGAGGAGTGCACAGTAAACGGTAGACCTCTTCACTTGCATAAATAATCCACATTCAGTGTGTAAGGACAGAAGCCTAAACATATACCTTTTCTCATAGTCTAAGAAATATCTGTCTTTAAGTCTAACTAGGAATGTGCTGAGGGAGAGAGGCAGAAGACTGCAGTCGGGGTCAGCTCACCTTTTCTTCCAGGACTGAAAATTTATCACCAGCCTAAAATTATGGCCCTTTATGATAACAGTCATTTTGAACACTTACACTTAATCAGTCCAGAGCTTTCTGTCTCCCTCCTCCCTGTCTTAGATCCAGCATGGTGACCTCCTTCGTTCTACAGATCCCTGGGAGATGTCTGGAAGAGATGGTACTAAAAAAGGAGCAATGAGAGAGCTTTCAAAAAATTTTCTAGCTGGATAGAGTAAATGCTATAGCAACGTTTCCTCCAATGCCCAAATCTGTTCTTATTTTAGAACTGGAACAAAAGTCAAACGAGCTGCCCTTTGTAACCCAGCAAATACAATTTTGGCCATTATGAGTAAAAGGCCATAGGCTTTGGACCGAGCTGACAGTGCAGCTCTCAGCACATCTGGGTTTGCTTTGGCTAAATTTCAGTTTGTTTCAGTGATCTTCTAGTGGCCAGGTGACCCTTGCCTCACCTTTGAGCTGAAGCCCTGTGAACACCACGAATGGTAAAGGTCAGGCAAACCTGTTGTAGTCAACACCTTGCAAGTAATAGCCCTTGATGTCAGTTAAGGCCGGGAGGGGAGGGGGGCACAGTGGGGCAACTTTCAGACTTTCGCTGGAAACCAGTGAGAAGGAGGCAGACTGTGATATGAAAACTTAAATATATCCTTAGGCATACCCAAGAACGAGGAGGAAGGAACTGTAAGCATTATACTCCTCCCAGCAAAGAGATGCTGACAACTTGTCGTAATCACCACTCTGCCCTTCTGCTTGAGGAAGACTGAAACTGTCCACCTTAAGATCCAGAGGAACTCAGAAAGGATGAGCACAGCACCAGAGAAAAGGGTTATATACTAGTAAGATTTTTCCATATAGCAATTGTAACTGTATTGTTAGGCTTTTCTATATTGCTTGGACAATTTGGACTATTAGACTGTTACAGCATTAATTAGAGTAACAATAATATCTTAGCTCCGGTGTGCTCCATTTTACCGATAACAAGATTTTGCGTATAGCAAGCTGTACTGGAAGAATTATTCTAAACTGGCCTAGTGCGGTCAGGGGCTTTTATCTTTATGACTGCAAAGCAGATTGGTACCCTGGCAGATTGGTAGCTCTTGAGACACAAGAACAAAGAGCTGATATTGCATGTGTGGTCCTTTCGTGAGCAGCAGGACAAGCAGTTTTCCTCTCTCCAATGTATGTGACTGAGCAGATATTTTATGTCATTGGAATATTTTCCCTGTATATCTGAAAAAGAAAGCAGAACTAACTCACCCTAAAAACTCCCAAGAAAACAGATAGAAAGACCACTGGGAACAAAGTTCCAAGCAGGAACTGAGCCTGTAGGCTAGGGGAAGTGGTTCTTACCATTTGTGAGACTGTGTCTGGAGTATTGCGTCCAGTTCAGGGTTCCCCAGTACCAGGAAGACATTGACATGCTGGAGCAAGCCCAGAGAAGGATGGTCAGGAAATCGGAGCAAACAATGTGCAGTGTGAGGCTGAGAGAAATGGGTTTATTCAGCTTTAAGAAGAGAAGGCAGAGAGAAGATCTTACTGCTGTCTGCAGCTACCTAATGGGAGGGTGTAGAGAAAACAAAGCCAAACCCCTCTCAGAGATGCATAGTGATACAGTGAAAAGCAACAGGAAACAAGCTGGAAGGTGGAAACTTCTAGCTCTGTATAAGGAAACAGGTTGCCCAGGAAGGATTTGAAATCTTCATCTTTGGAGCTATTCAGAACTCAACTGGACAAGGCCTTGAGCAATCTGCTCTTAACTGGACCTGCTTTGAGCAGAAGGTTGGACTAGAGGACCTCTGGTGATCCCTTCCAACCTGCATCATTCTGTGACTCAGTGAAAACGTATTGCAAATCTACTGGTGATTGGAAGGGCCAGAACACATGAAACAAAATCTTCCAAGTCATTTGCCACTAACAATTTAATCTATGCTTGTACTGTTCCTTAGGGCTCTGAACAGCTACTTCAAAAACAAATGGATTTGTTTCTGATACACCAACTAAATAAATGTCTAACAGCTTGCGTATGACTCTCATACAGTGTGTCCTGTGATGAACATGAAGGGGCTTGCTGAGCTGCTTGCTTTAGCACTACCTGAATCCCGGAATCTGTCTCAACCTGACTATACAGCTTTAACATTTTCTTTGTTCTTAAGGCATCTTCTTGAACTCCTTGCAGGTCACAGGCACTGCTTTTTAAAGCTCTACCAGGTGAGTAGAAGAAAGCATCTACTCAGCCTTTATAAGATAAAATGTCCAGGGAAGGATACCCATAGTTATATGGATAAATGAAACTATACTGACATTTGACAAGACTTTTTCGTGTTGGTGTTAGGCCAAGATATTGCACTCAGGCAAATGTGTTTGGTTTTGAATTGGTTACTCCATGCTGTAATCACTAGGAAAAAAAAGGAACAATTTTAAGAGAGTCTTGCCCTTATTAATGTTTTGTTTTATTTAAGTAATGAGGGAACCTCTTCACAAACAATCCTACTTTATAAGAAATTCCAAAGTCACCAATTCCACATGTGGACACAGAGCCCTGTGTGCCGTGCAGAAGCCCTGTTCCATTGCTTCAGTAATCACAGACTGCCAAATCATCCTTTGTACATACCTGAACATGAGGACTCCTCGTGGATACCTCAGCACTTTCAGCTAACAGATGGGCCTGTAATGCTTGCAGGGTGCTTCTGTCCTGCAGATACAGATCAAACACCCGAGCCTCACAGGCTGCTGCTGTCCGTGGCAGACATTCTTGGCTAATCTGTGCTTCTAGAATGAAGAGTGAAGGGATATCTGTTTGAATCAGCCTGAATTTGCCAGGTACCTTTTTAGGCTCCAAGTAAAGCGGTGACATTATTAAGTTTTGCACAGATACTCCCTTTAGTCCCTCTTTCCTTCCCTTCCAGACTGTGCTGTAATACCTAGCCTGTGTAGAAAGCTACAAACGAGGTTTGATACCTGATTTGTCACTAGGTATTAGTGCTCTGTGACTCTTTAATAGTGTGTTCATTAACAATAGTAAATCACAGCTAGTGGTACTATGTTTTTTTTTTCTGAGCTCTACATTCTTATACTGTTCAATAATATAAAGGAATCTTATTGAATCTTCATGTCTCAAGTCACTTTATATGGGAAATTATCATCCATCATCAAACCACCTCCTCCTTACTGAACTTAAGTCAGTCTAGCCTTTGAACAGCTTAAAAAACATGGTGCTGATATTATTTCAAGATCAGCTGATTCCTGAGTTTATCCGACTGGTAAATAAGCTACCTATGTTCCATTTTACTTTATATAAATATTAGCCTATTTTAGATAAGAAAGTTCTGTATAATTGTAGGCATGAAAATCTAGTTACATTGTTATATGAACTCTCTTATTTCAAGTACTGAAGAACAGCAGCTTTTCCAAGTTCCCAGCAGGGCATTTTAGGACTTGACGCTACTATAAAATATGTCATTAGGTTATATCTTTCTTGTAAAAGCAACTGGTGGGCTTATTATGCCCCAGCATAACAACTCTGGGAGGCCACTTTGTTTAATCAATGCTCTTTGGGGGTACTTGGTGCAATAATTTTAACTCTTCCTTTCTCCTCCTTCCCTCTTCCATTTTATTGTCTTCTAGAGCTCTGGCTTTGGTCTATTAAAAACTTAATTCCAGCTGCATTGTGTCCTAGAGGTACACACAAATTTAATTTCTGCAAGTCCTTTTTCCAGGGCAGAGATCATTCCCTGTCTTTTCATCTATTGCTGTCAGACAGATAACTGTGGAAGGAGACCAGCTTCCTGGTCTCCGTCATTTAATGGAACCGTGACCTGCATTTGGCAGGAAAAAGGCAAGCGCTCCTTCCCTGTGCACACAGAGCCTCACAGCTGCCTGCCCGCAGAGCAAGCATTGCTGAGGAGGGGTTTTCTTCTGCTTGAGTTCTTTTTGGCTTAGTCAATTGATCCTTGTCTGGATGCAGTCCTCTTTGATTTAATGTTGGAAACTTGCATACAAGAGCAAGGGGAAATTTCTATACCCTGTTTCTATATTTCTCAGATGTGAAAATCGAAGTACAAAAACCTTTACCGTATTGGCATTCCGGCCAGGTGTGGCTCACAAGAGCTATTAAGGGCCGCCTTCTGTTAGGCTGCAAAGCCTTTACAAAATGATGTGGAAAACCACTTTGTGCAGAGACGCAAACATCTCGTCGTTGAATTCTGAAAACAGTAGCTTGCCTTCCTTATCTGTAGCACAGCAGGAGCAAACTCTGCAATTATATTGATGACTAAAATGCTGATCAAACAGCACTGTGCACCCTAAGGAATCTTTTAAATAAAGATCTGCAAGGCTGTCCCAGTTTCATATGTGGTAGCCATGACAGTAGTTCCAGGTTCTGCCAGAAAAATAGGGAGATGCTTGGTCAATGCCTGTGCAGATGTGCACAGAAAATCGTATGTCAGATGAGATTGAAAACCCAAGGTCCCCTACACTACAGCCCTAATCTGCTCTTTTATTCCTAACTTAGCAATGACAGGATCTATATACTTTGAAACGCTAAGCTGAATTAACTTTGGCACACTATCTTGGCCATAGGGTTGTCACTTGGATCATTCCAGGCTAGGTTTTCCAAGTCTCGGTAAATACACTGGATGCTCGCACATGCTCCTATTGCTGCCTACACTCTTATCCATCTGTTAAAATGGCACTTTTCCTACTTAGAAGTTGGTCATACCATTATACTAGAATGCAGGTGCCAAGTGAATGTGGGTTTGGAGAGTTACAAAAGCTCTTCTGCAGGATATCTTTGCTCCACGATAGAATTGCCACATTGATGCCACATGCTTCCTTATCTCATGACATCTGTTGATGTTGAAATGCCAACAAAAATTCCTGCATACATATAAAATGAAGCTGTCTGTTGCTTGTATGTGTTGATAAAATGTATTGCCTGTGTTTTGCAGAGACGCTTCATGAGATTGCATTCGTCAAATACAGAATCCCTTTGTTGTTATTTTTAAGGCAGTTTTATGACCTAAAATGTGTCCAATCAGCCATTTCAGTGCCCCCAGTAAATCTGTGTGGTATGCAGGCAGGTGTTTCCAAAAAAGGGGAAAAGACTGTGAAAAGCCGTGTTGTTACTGACATATAGTGACAGGGAATCATACAGTACAAGACAATTCCAAAGAGTGTTACTGGTAACTGTAACTCCATTGGTACCAGAAAATCCATATTGATCCCCAGTCACCTAGGCTCAGTAGCTGTATTATATAGCTACAGACACCTAGAGGAGCTACATAGCTAAGTCCTGTCATTACAGAGCTTCGGCATGAAATTGTTTGATTACAGTTTCATCACAAAGCAGTGTTCTTCCTACAATTTTCAGTAAATTTAATTTCATTTCTTTACTTGGTCAATTTCTTTAACCTATTTGCTTACTAAAGGGTTAAGTTATTTTAGAATAAGTTCTAAAATGTGCTAAAGCACATGATCAAATATGAGCTGAGCTGTAGAAGCTTGACAAGCTGCGGCTTGTCGGCTGGGCTATGGTATCTGCCCATGTTAAATGTCCGCTGTTAAATGATTGCAAAGCAATTTGTATCACATTTGAAGGAGTTATCTCTTGTCATCTGAGCAGCATTAACTGATGATAAGCCAACTTAATTTGATACAAATGTGAAATAAAATATATTAACTTAAATCCTATAAATGCAGCACATTTTAAAATTTAAGCAGAATGGAAACGAACATTTAGTCAGCTGCTGTGACTAGACTGGAAACTCTTAAGTCACAGTAACTTGATGGCTTGTAACTATACTCTCAGCTCATCCTCATTTTGAGTTAAAATGCATTAACCTAAACAGTAGAAGTAGTGTAAGCTCAATAAACTAATGTGTTTTAATTTGCAATGGAGTGAGCTGGAAGTGCGTGCACTGACAGTTACACTAGCTTATCTAATGAGTGCTTGTTAAGCACTGTAACCTAATTATGATCACTGATGTATGTGAGTCCATATAAATACTTGTAGGAGCTTCCGTCTATAACTTGCAGTGTTTCTAACAAGTTTTTCACTACTTCTTAACTAATAGAAATTGAAGAGGAAATGTAGCTAGTTGTTAGAGCAAGGACTAGTGTGAGCTGTGAGACTGCATTTTACATTTGCCACATATTTTCTGTCGTCGTTTGCAGGAACATTGCTGTCTCCTATTTATTTAAAATTATATTTAAACTTTTAAATTTCTTAGGATTATTGTGAATTTTATGCAATGTTTAAAAAGAGTTTGAAATCACAGGTTATACTACAGTGGATTTAATACAAAGTTCACTAGAGAAGTGGCAGGAGCTTAGGACATTGGATCAGCTTTCACGTTTTCCTGCTCTCTTCCTGGGGCACACTGTAGCTTCTGAGACATTTGGTAGGAACTAAAAATTACTACCTCTAGTTTTAGTTGCCTACAAGTAAGTATTACAGTTAAGGATCCAGGCTCCTGTTACAGTAAAAGGAGATCCACTCAGTACTGTTAATGGAGCCTACAGAGACGTTTAGCTAACCTAGAAAGATGCCATTAATCATCTGTTTTAGGATGAATTCTTTTTGATGGGAGCTCAGAAAATGCGAGTAGGATTCAGGTAAGTAAACATAGCCATTTCAAGCACATAGGAGTGCCATTCCTTGCCTCGAGCTTGCAGTCCAGAAGGGACAGGTCTCCCGGATCCATTTTGGTATCTTGGATATTACAGAGTATTTAAAATGGTTAGGCAGAGATTAGGCAGGATACACTAAGGCATATGAAATGGCAGCGATCGCCAGGTTTAAGCAGCTGAATCTCACCCTTGACACATGAAAAAAGCAAGATTTAGGTGTCCCAATCCCAGGTCAGATTCCTCTGCTTTTCTCTTGGTTTCAGGCAAGTTAAGGTCTCACATTCACTACAATGTCTTTGTGGTTCAGAGGCTGTGTTTGTGTATGCTTTTTAAGTAAAAAGACTTCCCACTGTACAGGACAATATCTTGCAGTCCTACATTTATGTTTTGTTCATTGTTGACTTTCTAGCAGGATGAAAAAACTGTCGTAGCATTATTTACGTCAAGGCATTTTCCCCAGATAAAAGAAGCACTCAGATGGAGCTACTTTATAGGAACACTCACATTTTCCATCCCCATGCTTCATTTTGTCTGTTAATCTCTGAGCACCTCAAAAAGATTACTTAAGTGTCCTCTTGTTTGACAGCTTCTATCAATGTTAAGCGGTCGTGTCTTTGCACATTGACTGTCACTTTGGACACGTGAGATTAATCAGTATCTTTCATAACAGACTTCTGGAAATAGAAATTCTGAGTGCACTTATCTCTTGCTTTCACTATTTTCTTCCTCTTGCTTTCTGTGCATGTGAGTGAGAGAGAGACTGTCTAAGGACTTCATCTTTAATGAAAATGTTGCTGAATTAAATTAACTGCTTAAATAAACATCAAATAAGTTCTCTAGAGTGGAAGTGAGTTAACGTTTTCTGAATGCTGGCTGAACAAGAAAGTGAGATTACGTCTTGGCAATAATTATAAAAAACTACTCCATAGGAACACAAACATTTCAAACTTCAGATATGACTAAAAGCATTATAGAGAGGTTCCTGTTAGAACTAGGAAGGAAATTATTTTCTACTACCATAATCTCTTGACATTTACAAAATATTTCCAGGTCAGAGATTGTGGAGCGCTTTGGAAGAGACAGTTTCATATTTATTCCCTATGTGATTCAGCTAAAGGTTTATTCTTTGCATTTCTTGAGTGGTAGCTTTAAGTGGCTTACTTTCATTTCTCAGTTTGGAAGATTATAACTTCATTAAATAATTAACCATACATTAAATCAAAAATGTAAACATAGCTCTTTGATATCTCAGATAGCTCCATATCTCGTTTCTGGATCTCTGGGAACACCCTAGCCATTAGTCTATTGTCCAGCCTTGATAAGTCTGAGAACACTTTGTCAAGGGTGATATGCTTTCCCAGGTAATTTTAGGCTTGTTGAATAAGCATTTTTGAATAAAAAGATAACTTCACTGGAAATTCTCAATGAGATATTTTCTGGCAAAGGTGCTTTAAAACTGAAGTCAATGAGTTTTCTTGTTCTTTCCCAACTTTGAATATGTAGAATTCCAATTTTCCAAGCAGAAGTGCTATTCTGCAAGTTATGTTTTCAGTACTCTTTTTGGCATCATCATATGGAGCTTTTAAATCCAAATCCACAGGGGAGGCTCTGAAAGACTACATCATACCACCTAACAGTAAGAAAATATCGTAGTAATTTCATTAAAAATTGAAGAAGCCACTTACTCCTAAAACATCAGTCTGCTTTAATACATAGTCATTCCTTGACCATTTAGAGTAAATCCTGACAGTTATTTATGAAAATTGTATGGTGCACAGAATTTCTCTCTTTTGAACCATTGAAACTAGAGAAGGACAGAACCAGTTCTTTTACCCCTTTAGGACTGTGTTGGTGTCAATGAGTACATGGATTGTGATCTAACATTGAAATGATTCAGGTGGGAATATGTTACAGAGTGACGCAAGGAATGTGCACATCCATAAACAGGGCAGTGATTCTACTTCTTATGTGCCTCACATAAAACTTAGCAAGGTCTAATTTACCTCATGCAGAAGTGAACAAGGAAAAGTTTCTCCAGGCCAAAGTGATTTCTTCTGACCTTATCTCAACAGCAAGAAAAATGTGTGAATTACTCTTTCAAGCTTCATTAAAGGCAGAATGCAGATGGTGAACCAGACAATGAAATCCTGCTTCTGTCAGCCGCTTTCCATAGGGGTAAGAAAAAGCAAAAACTTAACACTTGTCTGAGCGATAACAAAGCAAGTGATAAACATTAATCTCTCCCTAGAATCCAGTCAAGTCTTTGGAGTGCTTCCTATTGAAGCTGAAGGGTCTGTTTCTATTAATTACTGGGAAATTGCATTTTGTGACATGTCATGCATAAAACAATTCAATACACTCTATCAGAAAGACAATACGCAGTCTGGGTACCAAACTGGTTTCAACAGGGCCTAATCACACTTTCCATTTGTTCAGATGCAACTTTGATTTTGAATGCTATGAATAGTACCTGTGTCTGTAATTTTTGTGTTATTGAAATGTACTAGTTTAGCTCTAATTTGTAATGGGATTTGTACATGCACATTGTCCTTTGTATACATGAGAGACAGGCCAAAAAATACATATCCAAGTGTTTTCAGTGCTTATTATTTTTTGTAGAAAAATTGTGATATATAGCAAAATTTGATCAAGACAAAAGGGAGTTAGATGGTAGAGAAAGCAAATATGGCCATTTTTTGGTTATAACTTTTAACTAACTTCTTAAGTTTACTTGTGCCTATAGTTGTACTAATTGTAATGACACATAGAACAATTTGATGCCTGCCTGTACCTGATTATACTTGTAAAATTTACTTGATTTTCACCTTAAATCGGAGTCAACTCTGATACAAAAGATAAGTTGATTCTCTGGACTTCAGTTCATTGAACTATGTCTAACTTGACAAGCCAGCATATTGTCAAGAAGGCTGCTGTCCTAGAAGAGTGAGCAAAAAACAATAATAAAATAAAATCTCCATCTAATAGAAATGACCTGTGCACAGATTTGCTCTGAGGTTGAAGGCCCGTTGAATCTCAGTAATACATGAACACTTCTGAGAAAGGCAAATTAAAATCTTTGTAAATTTTCTTCTAAATTTTCCCATATAAGCTAATAAAATTAATAGAGAATTAAAAAACTATTTAAAATATCATCTAGAAATTAGAACACAGATACTTTCTTTTTACTTGTTCAGACCTCTATTTTCCCCGCATTGTAGTGTTTTTAAAATCTCACAGGTAGTACTTGATATTTTAAAGTGTTTAGTCACTTGTTTTATTACATTCTTCACTAGTGATAACAGATTTGAGATTTCCAAATTGTATGAAGGTATCACTACTATATTTATTTTCTTCTTTTTTTTTTTTTTCTGCGTGCAGAATTTTCTTCTAATAGAAACTGTAAATATAGGTTTGGTGTAGGTTTTCTTCTCTATTCATACAAGGACTCATGTCTTAACAGTGTTAAACTAAGCAACATGATTTATATTTCTTATGTGCTGCTTCTCTCATTCTCTCATTAAATATATATCTAAATCTAAATTTAGGCCAAATTCAGTGATGTGTATTTAATGAGAGAATGCTGACAAGAGCAAATCTTAATATAATTAAAAAGTGTTAAAACAGTCATAAAACAACAAGAAAATCTAAGAATTCCAGTAATTACCAATGAAAAATAGAGATCAATTCAATCTGGATGTTTCAGGGTTTCAACTAACCTGCAGTGAGAAGTCAGTAGATGATCTTCTCACCTCTTTTTGAAGTGTTGGGTATTATCTACTGTTAGAGACAAAATACTGTGTTAAGCAATCCACAGGCTCGGTTTGGAAATAATCTAGACTAAAAATAATTTTCAGTTAAGAACTTTAGTTGGCTGCTGTGAAATGGGATCGGAAGGTTCTTGGGATGCCTTGACACATTTCTGAATGAGACCCTTGATCACTGTTCTACAAATCTGTATCATTTTTGTTTGAAAAATATAGGTGCAAAACAAACTCATGAATTTAAATGAGGTAGCTTGCTGATCAAATTGCAGACTGTTGATGAAGTTGCTCTGGGAAAGTATTGCAAGATTGCATCATAAACTATTATTTCAGATTGTAGAGTGTATAGATGGATATCGGAACCTGGATATAACAATCTAAGAGACTATAAAAGACTTGTGGAGATGAAAGAGTAATGTAGAATTGTAGGTCTTAGGATCTCTTACAACCAGCAGTTCTTTCCCAGTACATATGCAGTTCAATATGATTCATTGTTTTTCCATGTAAGGATTACGGTTTTCTGTCAAGATGCTCAATCCCATGGAAAGCATGTAGTATTTCCAGACCTGTCCAGAAGTGCTATGTTTAGTACCCCTTTCCTTATTTTTAAAAGGACAGAAAAATTTCTTTTGTACTTCATCCCATTACTGAGAGAACATTGATAAAACTGAGCAAAGGCTATAAGTCTTTAGGTTGTAGAAGAAAATAAAAATGACTAATAGAAATTTTTAAAAAAATGTAAGTAATAGAATTAAAGTGATGTTTGTCTTACGTATATGAACCCTCAGATTTCATTCCTTTTTTACATTGAAACTGGACTTGACAGTGATATTTCAAAAAAATGTAACTGAACTTCATGGGAAATTAAGCGTTCTCTATAAACAGTAAATTGTTACCACAGTGACATTTTCCTGCAGTTCTACCCCAATATTTCTCTATCCTTTCTGAAAACTAAGGCTCTAATCTGTTTAGTTCGGCTCACTGCTAAGATTATCAACAAATGTGTCACACGCATTCCTGTAGATATGCTCTTTCACAAATACACACATATCTGTGCATGCTACAAAAATGTTATTTAATTTCTGTAGTGAAAAGTTAGAAGACAGATCTGTGTCCTGTCCATTAGAAGAATATTTTTTCCAGTTGAAGTCAGATAGAACTTGAAAGAAAATGCATTTCTTTTCCCTTCTTCTAGCAGCTCAACTCCACTGGTCTGTGATTCAACACTTGTAATTTCATATACATAATCAATAGTATTAATTGATTTATGTTATACATGATAATTTGCAAGTTATGTCTAATGAACACAACTCCAGAATAAAGCTTATCAGGCAAAAGAATAATATCCACATACTGTAGTGCAGTGTGTTACAGAAAACTGTGACCATATGAGTACTCTCTCTGCCTCTCTGAAGAGTTACTCCGTGGTGCAAGGTCATTTACCTTATGCTATTCTAGACCTTAACATTAACTTGTGCCAAATAAAATATTGGGTGAATTCATTTGGTGTCCATTCAGGAGCAAACTCTATGTTGTTCAATCAGAAGGGAAAATCCTGTTTTTATTCTCAATTACGGTGCTAAAGCTTGTCAGAAATAACAATTTCTTTCTCAAAGATAGTCCAGTGTTTCAACACATAAGTTTCACCTGAATACACTGCAATACTTAATTAAAAGGTTCAAAGAATGTTATTAGATGTATTGAGATGCTCTGTTTGCACGTAGTGGAGGTAATGAGACCGTAAGCTACGCCCAAGGTATGCCAATGTAGGGCGCTACACACGAGCTGTAGAGCAAGCCTGAAACTGGCCATGCAGTTTATTTTTAGCAGGCTCCCTGGCATGGCTTTAGCCTCTGCCACCTTTCACACTCCCAGGCAACCTTTGCTCATAATTTGAGTAATACCATGCAAAATATTCCCAATAGACACTGTGGGTTAGGCCATTCCCTTTTTAGGTGAAGTCTGTCTGGGGAGGGAGGGGAGTAAAGCCATACAGATGTGAGCTGTGCTGTGTGTGCCAGGTGACCTCAGTGATGGAGAACAGGCCCTGACCCATTTATTTGTAGATGTTGCCATGGAGACCTGCCCTGAAGGGAGATTCATGGCACAAAACAACCTGAGTTGTACCGCTCTTGAGATGCAGTGATGTAATGGCTCAGCAAGATGCAAATCTTATTGTCCCTGTAACGTATTTTAGGCCTGTCTTTCAACTAATTTTAAGAAAGATAAATAAGATAATGAGTTGTGTTTCTGAGGTGTACGTTTCTTTGCATAGACTGTAGAAGAAGTTCAGTGTAAGTAGCTAATATACCAGTATATCAATATAGTCTTTTTAGAGGTTTGAAGTCAGATGAGGTTAATGTCCCAGTACCATCCATCTGACTCTTCTACCTGTGTACTGTTTATTATCCATCCAAATATGAGATAATGTTTATATACTTGAAGATACTAAGAGGGGGAGCTAGATAGATACACAGTTCTGTGTCTCGTCTTCATTCTTTTTTACATTTCCCAGAAGACACGGTAGGCAGCCTTCAAAGGCTGTCTTTCTAGGACTTCCATATTCCTTTATTCTGCCATCTTTTCCATTCAATATTAAAGTGGGATCTGCAGAATTAATCATTTACAAATTCAAGTGGTTCCAGTTCTTATTACATAAGTATCAATAAGATTGTGGTGCCTCCAGACATAAAAAATATGAATTTCATTTTTTTCATAAAGGTTGGGTGGCTTTTGAAGGGAATACCTGCAGTCTACAGATTGAGAGACTTAAAGTTTGCATGTACTCACATGCACACGCACACATACACACTTGCAAAGCATTTCAGAGCTTTTATTGAGCTGCTGTAGGCTGATCAAATCAAATTGATTCAGTTACAGTGCTCTGTGTTCAAGGAACAGTTATTGACCCTTCTGCAGTTTAAGTAATCTTAGAGTTCACAGGTTCTGCACAGGAGACAATTTCATTAACTTAGAGCACCTTCTGTAAGTCTTAATTTTAAGTGGCCTGCTTAGGGTGATCTTCAACAGACCTACCATCAATCAAAGTGATTCTTTAACTAATGGTTCAGATGAGTTTTGTGGGAAATATAATTTTAAGATGCCTGCCATTATTTATTGACATTCTTTCCAAGTGCAATTACTGATGTACATTGAAACAAGTCCATGGGTTTTGAGCGTAGCTACAGTCACCACTGTGTTTCTCTCTTACATGTGTATTACGTAAGTCAATAAATGCACTTACCATATCAAGATTTAATGCTGTTTTGCATCTAGAGCTTTGTGGGGTGTGTGTGTTTGTGTGTCTGTGTGCACGCGCGCGTGTGTGTGTTTGTGTGTATGTGTAAGTAATGTAAGCGTGAGTAATCATTATATTGCAATATTTTTCCAAAACCAACCGGAGTTTGTGCGAACTCTGTCTTTAACCCTGTTATTCAGAATCTCCACACTTTCCCTATACAGCATTAAAAAAGAGATAAGTAAAAATTGTATTCCTAGGTGACAAATGATCTCTATATTCCTATATGACACTTTCAGGAATACCATAGAAAACAGGAGTTCATAGAATTTACTGAATTATTGGCACGTTTCATTTTCCTTTTTGTTTTCCTTTTCTACTAAAAGATAAAATTGATTTCCTTAATATTATTGTGAGTACTGAGGAAGAGGAAATACAGATGCTGAGCTAGTGGCCAGTTATGGGTTTGTCTCTCTCTTCGCTAGTTAGTCAAAAATAATCATAGTCTCTCAAATTATTTTGATTATTCCCCAGAAAGCTATACTAATACTTAGCTTTTTCATATGAGGATTATGAATTAAAGTCTGGACACGACTTTGACATCCTGAAGTGAGCAAACTGCCTTAATGTAACACATCATCAGCCACGTAGGACAGCAGAAAAAGTGATCTGGAGTCTGGAGTGCAAGGGATCCTTCAGAAAAGATGAATTAGGTCTGCGGAAACCGAGCAGAATTCATAATAAATGGTCTAGATCAGATGAAAAGAGTAAAGAGGAGGGAGAGAAATATTATTTACTCCCACTTCATCTGTTGCTGCCCCAGATTCTCTGTTTTATTTTGTACCTGAACTCCATAGATTAGCCTCGTGTTTACTTATATCTAACATTATATTTATATAAATTCACAAAGGGCTTATTTTTACTGATGACACTCTTGAACCTCACCGGTAAATGGGAGATTAAAGTCAGATACTGTTTATCTATCTGTCTGGTTCGTCTGTGCACAGAGTGATATTCTGTCAGCCATAAATGCTGAAACAATTTATTCTTATGACAATGATTGTGAAAGGGATGGAAAATGGCAAACATAATGCATTCTTGTCACATAGATTGTAATGAGAATAGAAAATATCACAAACTTAATTTGTTCTGGGGACAATTGTCAGACTGTAATGAGAACAGAGGATAGTATAAAATATATCAGAACTCTGAGCTTCCTAAAATGCCATCTCACTGTTGTCCTCAAATGCCATTTTCCAGGTTCCCAAGGTCTGCTTCATTGTACAGTGAATTTTCTGCATGGTCACTTAGCCGTCTCTTAGTGTTTGATTACAGATGTGCACGCTTTATAACAGTGTGCTGTGATCGTGCACTGCTTTTCACAAGAAATCATTTCAAAAATATTTCAAGCCGTTCATTGTTCGAAGGGTGTGTGTACGAAGATGACACTCCTCCCCAGCTAATCACAGAGAACTTAAACCAAGTAGCACCATCCTGCACCAGCTTGAGAGAAGGGTGGTGGGTGGTTTTGGGCAGCAAATATAAACTGCCTTCACATTGATGAGTGACATTTAAGAAAAGTAGCCTGAGTTGGAAGTACTGCGTGATATTCAGTATTTTCCAAACCTTTCATGAAGTCCTTCATTTACTTATAGTCTTTCTTCCTTAGCCAAGGTAGGACATAGAGTATTGTCGTATCTCCAAGAATTCTGAAAATGCCATGAGTTTGTGACTGGTGGCATGAGAAGCTGTCCAACATAGACCCTTTGGACAGTCCTTTTCATGAAATGGATTTACCTTTCTAACACACTGATTAATACTGATTCATATTAAGATGAAGGGCCTAAAAATTATTTTTGCACATGCTTTCAACCCCATGGTTTGGCAGGCAGTAAGCTTTTACAGCAGGTTCACAATGGCATGCTTTTAAAATCTGACGAGTAAACATGCAACTTCCTACAGGGCTCATCAGGTTTTAGAGAGGGAGCTCTAAAAGCAGATGAGCCAGTCCTACAGATGTCGGGGTTTTTTTTTTTTTTTTCTCCTTAAAGTGTGTTGTTACCATAGTTACTGCTGACATGTTGTATTAAACAAATTACTTACCGGAGCATGAAGGCTTAGCAAACAGAGCAGCACTCTCTTCCTCAGTCCCCCCTTTTCTAAATCAGCGTTTTTCTGAGTAGGATCTTTAGTGATGGAATGAGAGTAAAAGGTGGTGGTTTTTTTAACTTGGAGCTGTCCAAGGGCTTTGGGTTTTTGCTGTACTTCCTTCTCCAGCAGTTCAGTTCCCGATTTATTCCAACTGATGTCTGTTTCTGAGCCTCCATCCTGTCAGATCGTGCCTCGTGGTACAGTGTGATTTCCCTTACTTTTGTAATTGTTGAGTTTTACTGTTTTATTCAGATTTTTGTTCACTTCTTAGAACAGTTCATACTTTTGTTTGCGCTTGTTAAACCAGTTGATTGAGTGCATGAATCCATTTACGTAAAACCAGAAAAAATCATTCAATTGTCTTCTGACTCCTTCATTTCAGAACAGTCTTTTCCTGAATTATCTAGCTCTGTATCCTAAAATACTCAGTTTTATTGCAGCTATGGCTTTTATTTCCTACTGCTGTGAGTTATCACTAATGACCTTTATCACTGATTATTCATAGCAATACTCTACTTGCAAAGCCACTCCTAAGCAACGTTTGGGTAACCTCTGTCCTGTATTCAGAGAGATTTAGGTAAGCCAGTGATAAAAACAACTGAAGTGAATCTTTCAGATTTGTTAAACAGGTGAACTAACTGAAATACAGTTTAAAGTGTAAGGTCATGTGATTTAAAGGTCAGGGTTTTTGCACTTAATGCAAAATATTGACTCCATAAACTGATTTTTTCTATTCTGTTATTTGCCTATAATGCGGTATTTATTTAACATGTTGCCTGGCAAGACTCAGAAGCAAAAAAAGACTTCTTAATTTTTTTTTGTTGTTTGTTTTCTATATTTCAGTTATTTGAATATCTAGGTTATGAGTTGCTATAATTTTTGAATATTTTGATTATTATTCTGCATGTTTTAAAATGAGTATTATAAGAGTATCGATTGAATTGAAGATAGTCAATAGCTACATAAACACTTTCTCAAACCTTTCTGTACTTAACTAAAATTCTGCCAGCTCATAAAGTTTTCGCTTTTTAAGCTCTGGCACTGACAACTGAAATTTGAGAAGATTCAATACAGGAGAGGAGTAGCAACATGCTTACATATATTCTTCAAATTTTAGTAATAGCTCATTCAACCAATAGTAATATCCCTTTTACAGGGTCATGAATGGTGATTTTCAAGACTCTGGCAAGGTTTTGGGGTTAGGATGTAACTTCCTATGCAAAACTATGGAATGAAAACTCTATTGAAATAATTATTTGCACAGAATTGTTTATTTGCCTACACCAATGTAAATGGAACACTTTGGTATTGGAATTATTGCTCTGTACTGTATTTTAACTGTATTTTAACAAAGAAAATAAATTTATACTACAAAAGCTGAAAACACAGCAGTAAAAATTCAAGCTCTTTAAAAGAACCTGCTTAGCTGCCTTTGTAGAATAATTAGAATGATTGTATTAAAGTGTCATCAAGACATAAAAGGGAGTATTTCTGAAGTACTGCATCCAGTCGGGCTTTTAAATGCAGATTATTGGAGGACATCATTGTAACTCTTTGATGTATAAAAATTCACTTGTGTACTCTGGAAACGGCTTCCAGTTCTGCCCTTGAACACAGATGTGAACTTTCCACTTCATTGCCTAGAGATGTCTTTTCCAAGAGAGTCCCATAAATGGTTCTTTTTACCAGCACGTTGTATATCATGGTAGTGTTGACAGCTTGGGAATTGATTGTACAGACTATAATATGGATATTATGATTTCTGTTATGTTTTAGAATGAAATTTGAATTCCATGTGCATTACATCTGGAGTTATGATCTCCATAATACACTCTTCATCCATTTATGTCTGCCACTTTCCATAAGACATATTTACAAAGGCTCATATTGTCTGTGATTACTTATTTACCGTTTTTTAACAAGCACTGATCTGTGGAATAATAGAATTTTTATTCAGCAGATGTCTGCTTTACCAAAAAGTTTATTTTGATTTGAGTTGATTTTGATATTTTTTTTTAATTGTACATGATACATATGATTTTTTTAAATTTATTTTAGAACATAAATTAGAATCCTTAGCTTAAACTATATATGTGCATAAAAATAAGAGCAAATTTCTCTCTCAAAGATCTTTTGCTCTAAAAAAGCAGACCAAACCTATCAAAAATGTTCTATGCCTGTTTTTATAAATTGTGAATTGAGGTGTCAATAGATGAGCTACATTGCTTAAGCACTTTAAAGCTAAGAACCAGAGCATTTTCTTGAACATTTTTACCAAAGGCTGCCTCCTCTTATTTTTCTACTGGAAACTCTGTGCTAATTTTAGAAAAATTAACGATATTTAGAGATAACTAGCAAAGTCTGTTCCATTACTTTTTTTTTTAATATATTATATTATCATTTAATTATTTTCAAACCAATTCTTATATAAATATGCTGATGAGAGTGGAGGCGTACTAATTAACAGAAAATTATGGATCTATCTCTGAAGATCAATAAAATTACCATAAAAATGCCTGTAAAAATTATGCTTAGGATTTCTGTACGAAACAATGCAGGTAAGTTTCTGGATAGGAACCTTACTTCAGTTTAATCACCTGATTTCCATTACATGAATTTGGACTGTCCTAGCCAAAGAGCAGCGATGATCACAATTTTTTCATTAAACATATTTAAAAAATAATATTTTTTCCTGAAGTGATTATTTCTCAGGAAAATTACACGTGTCCTTTTCAAATCTAACCCAGATGTCTCTTCTCTTGTTCCACTTCTCCTCTGACTGCTCTTTTCCTTTCCTCCTTAGTCTTTTTTTTTTTTTTCTCACATGAGTAGAGAGAGGGGAAGAGAGAACGTGAGAAGAAAAAACCTAATAAAAAACCTGAGGGAGGAAGAAATATATTTTTTTTTTATTTTGATTTTGCATCAAAGCAACTGAAAGCTATTGACTTTATATCATTTTTATCCCCAGATGTTTGTTCTTGAGTTAATACAGAGCCTACAATTAAATTAATTAGAAGCTTGATAGTAGTAGCACTCATCCTAGAAGACTGCATCGTGTTATGTTAACTGTGATGTAAACAGGGTCTTTAAAAGGTTGTTTTCAGGGCTGAGCAAATACTTCAAGATTAATTGAAGACTTGAAATTTGACTTTCAATGAGAAAATAAAATGAACATATCCAGAATAACAGCCACACATTTGATAAATTCACAGTTTTAGTCCACACAGGGAATAATGTAGAAACAAATACTGGTAACATGGAAGAAGTTCCAATGAATGTTGTTCCTCTTTAATTATTTGTTATTTATATTAAGGTGATTGAGAGTTGAAAGTTTTGTAAGTTTCTATGACAGACATAAGACCTCACATTTACTAAAAGTAAAATAAGAAGAGAATGAGTCACTTCAATGTCAGAGAGGACAGAGAGCTGTTAATAAAGAGCAATTAACTTAGATCATAGTAACATTTTAGACCAAAAATGCTGTAAAATATTTGAAAAAGTTTTCTAGAAGTTGCAATATATCTAAAATTTGTAGAAAGGACTTTTGGAATCAAATGCCCTTTTAAAATAAGGTTGAAGACTGGCTATGCTTTCAAGACAGAAGTTAAGCTTCAGTGCAGTTTCTGCTGACTTTGTGGGCATGATACAAATCAAACGTTATCCACAAGAATAAGGTGTCTTACATCTGATATAAGGAACAAAACCAATGGGTATAATTTAATATATATATGGAAATTGTGTGATTTAGGGGTAAGTATAGATATATTTATCCTATTTCTTTAGAATCTTGTCTAGCTTAAAAGGGAAGCTATTTTCATGACAAACTAAGTCTAGATATTTGTTACTCATTTTTCTGAAAGAGACAGTGACTGTAACGTTGCATCATGTTTAGCAACAAAAGCATTGAACTTACGTCACATGCGTTTTGGTCTTGCCAGCATGCAAGGTTTCCTTTAAGGACTTCTTTTTTTTTAATTTTAATGTGATCCTTAGAAAGCCAAATATAATTAAAAACAGATATTTTCACTAGCTTTGCGTCTGCTTACTGTTGTCTAGGAGTCTACAAGTAAGAAGATTTTTACAGTTAGAGTAATTATTGGAACAAATCACTTTAGAGATGGAGGATATTCCTCCCCTGCAAATTTGATGGGTTTTTTTTAGAAGAAATGCTCTAAGATTGAAAATTGAATCCTTTTGGTGAAACTAGGCAGATTATGGCATTTAAAGGATAAAATGTGATGAGAATAATGGCCCCTTCTGGCCATAAGAATCTATGAATATATTGAGTGAGTTTGTTTAGCTCCCTGTGATGTTCTGCATATAAAGAACATGTATATGTTTGTGTGTATTTATGTGAGTGTCTGTGTGTCTGTATACATTTATACATGTATGAATGTAAGATCATCAATTATTTGACCTTTTCATGAAAAATGTAATGTAGTCGAGCAGTTGGTTGAAGATGTGGGGAGGGATCCTCTGACTGCTCATCAAGGAGAAATCCTGAATCATCCCTATGTTTCTAGGTATTGTGCAGTTAACATTGAAGCTGAGCAAGTATTACAGTTACTTAGAGAGGATCTTTTATTTTCTAGAGACGGTGAAGAACAATGAAAGAACAGCTACAGGAGCCACAGCTCCTGTGCCACAGCAAGGAGACTGAATATTTAAGGGACACTATACTTTTTGATAAATGTACTACTGGAGATACTTGTTTAACTTTGTAGTCACTACAGCAATGTTGAGTGTGTTTTCAGTCAGGTGAAAAATTGATTTATACAAGATGATAAGAAATAATCTTTCGTAATTAATGCAGCATTCCACGAGAGTGGAAGCACTTTGTCTGGGAGGAAATAATCAGAAATAGCTGAAGGCTTTTGATTAAAACTTAGGCAGTCTTACAGAAATAAGTATTTCAGCGTAAAATAAAAATAAAATTAGTATTTTAAAACATTCTGCTCTATGAACATGTTCTTGGACTCTGTGGGTTTGAGCTTTTACCCTGGCCGTGGAGCTTGGCATGAGCTAACAGCGTAATGCCTAGGTCTGTTGCCAGGCATTGCAAGTCCATCAGGAAAATGGACTCTTGCGTAGTTCAACTTAATACACTGCAGTCTTGTTACTCTTACTGACTTCCAGGATGCGACTCCTGGGTTATGACACTAAAGAGCGAGAAAAATTAATTCCTCACGTTTCACTGGCTTTGGTTTGTTCAACTGCTAGCAGTCAAAACCTGTCCTTTCCTCCTATGTTCACTACTCATGGGGAGAGTTAGCAGAACATCTGTTTTCAGACGACTCGCATGGATTTAGACAATTTTGTTACTTTCTTTGCATAATTGTACTCATGGTGTCTCTTGAAAGTAAGCTCAGCTTTATTATATATGATTGCTGGAGTATATAGGATTTATTTGCACATTAAAGGCCAGGAAAACATCTGTTTTCAGCCATGCTGTAGCATCACAGCATCTTTTGCTTTTAAACAGATTGCAAGCATATTTCTATATGAAATATTGAGAAGAAATTTTAATGAGTGTTGACTTGATGCTTTCCAAGAAAAATGTTTTATTTTAATCGCTCAAGTATGCATTTGGTAATATAAACTGCTAAATTATGGAAGCACACGATATGCTCCCATTTTTTGAGTTTCAGTTTTTGACAGGGTTACCTTGCTGACCAAATGGCATATTCCTTTTTAAGAGAATCTTTCCAGAATTTCATGTTGTATGGTAGTACAAGGCAAAAGATTTAGGCAGGAAAGTGCAAGCTAAAATCGGTGAGCAGGACATTCAGGAAAGATTAGCATGGTATTAGTAATATTTGTCTACCATATTCATCTTGGGACATAATCAGCATAAATCTCAAAGGATGCAGAAGCCAACCTGCTAAAAAAAGCTTGGGTTTCCTCTTTTCCACCTGTGCCTCATCTCTCCTTTCGCCTTTCCCTGAACTTTAGACAGCAGTTGTCTAGGAGCAACCTGGGTGATTTGCCTCGTGTAAGTGGAAATGGCCACATGTAATGCATAAGTGGTTTTCTGGCCCCATTTGTCACAAAACCAGCAGTGCTGTGGGGCTAGTGGCAAATGGAGAAAGCAGGTGGCAGCTGTGACTCTGTTACTGTGGTCTCCCATCTCTTCCTACCACCCTTTGTCCTGATCTGCCGGTAGGGGTGTCAGTGAACATTTCACTGTCTCGGTTCAGTTGTTTAGGGAGAAATCATCCATTGGGAAGAGCTCATGAAGTGTCCAGAAAGTGTACTCACTTCTCGGCATATATTCTACCACACAAAGTCACCATCATTTTGTGCAGAGGTAATAGTGCAATATCTGTTTCCTTTGGTTGCTTTATTACCTCTTTATTGCCATGGCAGCAGCAAGCATATCAGCAAATGCTTATATGTAGCCTCCTTACTGTACATGTTGTTAATAATTAATATCATTTTCCAAAGCCAGATAAGTGATTTTCCTTCATTTTCTGCTGGACCTGTGCTGTCTTACTTGAGAATATACTCTTTCCTTGACTAAAAATTACTCACCTATCTTTTTGTTGGCCTATTTGTTTGCCTTTCCCCTTCATTTTCAAAACCTTTGGGCACCTAAAGGATTCATATTTTCGTTACATGGAGAGCAAACACTAGACACAACATGATAATAAATGGTAATAATCTCAAACAATTAAGCTAAGCTACAATAAACTCAACGCAAGTGATGATATGTATTATGCACACTGTGGCTATGAAAGTAAGATTCAAACAAAAGACATGTTGGAAAATGGAAGTCAATGGATGTGATTCTAGATATTTAGAGCTTTTGAAAATTAGACTATTTATTTAAGTGTCAGATTATGGGTTTAGTACTTGACTTCAGGTTTCATTTCAAGAAAGCTTTGTCTTTGAATGTTAGTGTAGGTTACCAGCAAGACTAGAAAATAACATGCATCATCCTTGAAGTGGGGTTCATCTGCAGCATAGTTTACTCCAGGCTGTCTCCGTAATCAGGAGAGAGAAATAGGTTCAATGGTCAGCCCAGCAATGATGTTAATATCTAGGGATAATGTCCCATTGCCTAGAGAGTGAATTTGTGTAGGCAATCTCAAAGCTTTAACTTCTCAGTTAAATGTTAAAATTTGAATGAAATGAGTCTGGATAGGCCTGGGAGTCCATGCTAATTTCTGTTCTTTAAATAACTGTTTCTGTCCTGCTCCCTAACATTTCACTTTGTCATTCTGCCCCCTGCAGTCACATGAAATAACATGCAGATCTTTCTTCGTTCAAAAGACCTACAGTAACAGACTAAGCATGAGCAGAAGACAGCTATGTCTATATCTTCAAGCTGTCTTAGCAGTGATTATTGTTTATGCAAAGCGAATTATTGAAGTTAACTACATATGTGAGTTTGAGGATTATCCAGTTTGGAAGAGCAAGCAAAATGCAAAACAAGGACTTTTCAGAATAATGATATATACCGATTGTCTCTGTATTTTGACCAGGGATGACCAGGATAGGCAAGGTTTCACAGAGGGTGATTGAAGTTTTTGCTAATAGCGTCTATTAAGGTTCAGATAAAAAGGCGCTATACTTGTAGCTTTTCATTAAATATAGATTCTGAAATGTGCTAAAAGATCCCTAAGCACTAGGGACCCTGAGGCATTACAAATAGTTCGCTTTTTTACTACAGAATTCAACTAACCTTGTACCATAGTTAAGCAGCAATTTAACAGCAACTGTTTTCGTCTAGACTCTCTATAAGAGGTCAACATTGAACAAAAGGTTGAACAGACCACGAATTCTTCAGGGGATGGAAGTGTTTGTCGTTTTAGTGTCATGACACTAAGCATTTTGTCAGTTCAGAACAAATAATAGCAATGATGCTTTAGGGATATTCACACTCTCTGCTGAGCCATTGTGGGGGGTAATAGTGATTCAGCTGCTAGAAGGTTCAGAAAACAATTATTCTTCGAGTCTGTAATAATAAAGAAAAAGAGTACAAAGGGTATACTAGGGCTATTAAACATCTACAAACAGCTGAAAAGGATAACAGTAACCTAACATTTTTAAAGCTCAGAGTAAATTAGTTTGTAAACAACCAGTTGCTAAAAACTGTATTTACTATAAAATTATTACTTCAAACACTAACCTAGCCTGGGATTTTGTTGGCTTTTATGATCTAAATGGAACAATTTACAATCACACTGCTAAAGCAAATTAATAATAATGGAAATGGAGGTCATATACTGTTTAATTAACCCACAATGGCATGTTCATTTGTCATGGATGCAAGTAAATGCAAATTGTTTTAGTCAGCTAATTGGAAATCTGCTTAAAAGAACCTGAGAATGTCATCGCAACAACTGGACATCTGACAGTGGTTATCGGATATGTGCTGAAATATAATTACTAAGGAATTTATTATCTTCTTATTGTTGAAGTAAATATTGAATCACTAGGGTTTTTACTGAGTGGAAAATGAGTTATCATAATAATGTTGAAAACATACTGAGATGACTTTATGGATTGGAGTATAATATATAATAAATATTAATATATAATTAAAAATATATCCTATAATGTGTATATTTTAATATACACTATAATATGGCTTAATATAAAGGTGGTATTTCCATTAAGGTGCAAGGGCAGAAGGATCTGCATATCTGATTTTCATGCATATTCAGCTGTAAAATGCAATGTTCAAAAGTATCTTAAAGGCTCAACAACTACAAAGGAAATAGAAAGAAACTTAGTTTGTGTTTGTTCGATTGGCTGCTCGGTTTCTAAAAATGGTGTTATTTTTAAGCCAATATCATGAGTGCCTCTGAATTAGTAATACAGCTTGCACTGTAAAGCATGTAGGCCACAGCATGAAACTGTGGTGTAAGGATGGATCTGTGGATCCACTTGCCTTTTATGGAGTTCATCACAGGAAAAACAGGGTATGTTGTAGTTGCAGAACCATTTACAGAGCAGCCTTGGGTGATAGGGGTGGGTTGCTTGTATAAGTTTTACTGGAGGACAGGAGTTAGCTGTGGAAGCATTCTGATAAAAACTTAAGAATACTACACTTTGTCAGGAAACGCAAATACCATTCCAGGTACCTAACTCTTCAGATGTTCAAACTGAAAATATGAAAATAAGTAATGGTAGTACGAATATGAAAATTAATGCAGTACAGAATCTGTAACATTTCTTGTAAAGATAAAACCATAAAATACTATGTATATAAGGTAGATGTTCTCATTTTGAACCAAAGAAATCAACAGTAGGATACATATTTTCTTGAATTTTTGGAAGAGATGAAAAATCAAGGAGATTTTCATAATAAGTTCCACTTTAATGGAGGAGACATTTTTAACTCTCCCATGATAAAACATCGATCACAAACAAGCTTTCTTCAATTCAGTTTTGTAGATTGATTAATTAAAACATGCACCCAGTAAGCTTACAGGGTATCATTCCACCTCAGTTAAAGGTTAATGTTATTACGATTTTGTATTGTGGGAGTAACTGGAGATTCTTAGATATTCATATTCATCTTCACTATGACACCGCAAGAACGATACCCCAAAACGTGCTTGCCTGAAGGAGTTACAATCTCAGAATCTGTTCCTTTTGCAGATATATATTAAAAAAAAAAAAGTTTATATTCCTTTTCAGAGAACTGAAGGTACTGGGATGTATTTTGAAATCATATAAGGACATGAAAATTTCAGAGTTGTCATCACTTGGGAAAGTAGGTCGTCCTCATGTTGTCATATTCTGTATCATCTCATCTGTTCATAATAAAGTGGAGTATTAAATAGTCCCAAACCTTTTAAACTCAAAAATGGTGTGACAGGCATTAAAAAGCAGATAATTCTTCATGTATGGGAAAAATCACTCCTTCCTCTGAACTTTTCTGATAAATCTACTACAGAGATCTCCTGCAGTATTTACACCTTACTTCTGTTAACAGTTGATTTGTGAGAAAAAGAAGGAACAAAACAGTTGACAAGGTTCCAGGAGTGCTTTAGGGTTTTTGGAGCCAAAGCCTCAGGGCATTAGAAATGACTTCCTGCTTGCTTTACCCCTCTATAAAATAGACCTTTAAGGTTTTAAATTTTAGAGGATATTCTTTGAAACCTTCTCATTGAATAACATAGTACAATTTGTGGTGCCAGGGTATTAATTTTTAGCAGGTTCTAGTTGAGAGGATAATAAGAAGTCCGAAGAGAATTTCTTAGGATGTACCACAAACCTAAATGGATTGTTTGGCAGCTTTGTGAGTGTGTTATACTATCGTTATCAGTTAAGTATCCAAGATGTGCCTATTCAGAAAGTCACAATCCTTGAAATCTTCTGTTAGTGAGCATACACAAATGTGAATGGAAGACATTGAAGATAGAGGAAAAAGTAAAAAAGAGAGGAAAGTCCAAGTGGTGGTTGCATGTAGTTACTGCAATCAAGAATAAATCTCCAGAGCAGATTATGGGGTAGTTATGCACCCAGTTTATTCCTCAACTTTATTTCATTGCCATTTTTATTTTTCCCTTATCTGTTTGTTGCAGTTGCTTCCAGGTCAAGCAGAAGGAGATTTACTCGGTCAAATGCAGACATCAGTAACTGATCTGGTCAGCTAGACTCTTGCTCTATAGTCAGGTAGACAGGAACAGGCACTTCTACAATGTCATTCATCCTATCCTAGTGTCCTAAAATAGGTGCGATTACCCTCTAAATGTACCTTTTTTTCTCCACTGAAAGTAAAAGTCGCCAACATCAGGTTTAAATGTCTGCACAATATATATCTAGAGTTTAGTGGAGAAAAATCTTAAATCCTGTTTTCTTATGTGCTTAGGTAGTGCCTGGGCCAGCAGATTCTTGGGTGCTTTGAACAATGCTAGGTTGCAATTAGGAATTAACAACATAAAGAAAGTGTTCAGTTGGATCATACTGAATAGCAATTCCAATAAGCCTGAATTTAAGTGAATTGAGTATATGCCCTCTAATATTCTGGAATATTTATTTCTCCCTGTAAAAGCATAAAATATATTTTTCTTTAAGAGATGTTGGAAGATACTTAAAGCAACAGAAGGCAAAAAAATCAAGAGGTAATTTTTATGGAGTTTAATGAGAGTTTTACTCCCAAAAGTTTTATTCTAAAGATGGAAAGCTAAAACAGTCTTCATAAATTTAGATTTTCTTTTATTAGAAGTGCTTTCTTTCCTTCAGTAATGATAAGAATTCCCATAATCCAGGACAGAAGATTATGAACCGCAGCCATAAACTAAAATAGATTTTATTTTTATTGCTGCTCATCAGATAGCAAGAAGTAAAAAAGGTCAAGTACTTTACCGCAGTACTTTTCAGCATGCAGAATAACATCTGATCAACAAGACTATGCCGAGGTATCACAGTTTGGAACAAATACCGTCACTGTCACTGACAATGCTTTTTAAATAGGCAAAGGTTAAATAAATATCAGTTGGGATTTTTTTGTTCTATGTTTCTATTGCACTTCAGAGTTGACATAACTGAAGAGAAGGAAACTTGATTTTATTCTTATTTTGATATTAGTTGTATCCTTTGACAAACCAACTGAAATCTCTTGAGAGCTTGGTGCATATACCTGCACAACAATAATTGCCTTCAGTAGCTGTGCACGGCAGTATGCAGCTAGGATGTTGCTAAACCTTCTACTCATGCATACAGCAGAAATAGATGAGTGTTTCTCACTCCTTTCTACTATATTGGTTTTCTCAATGAAAACAGAAATAAAAGTATAAAATCCATATTTTTATCATTAACTAATTTTTGTGACTTGTAATGGATGTGCCCACAATCAGAGGTCTTTCATCACCATTGCCTGTCATCTGAGAAGTGGTAACTAGGTATACACACAACTCTGCAAAGAAAACAATTTAAAATAACATAATTTATTTCATAGTTTTGATGGTTTAAAAGTAAGCTTGATCAATTAATGCCAGTGATATGAGAAGCTGAGATAACTGGGCCTTTCTCAAAAGCGTGCTGAAAGCCTTCATGTCAGACAGAGAGAAAATTGTTCATATTACAGTCTCTGACTGTAATCTCAAACAGAAATAAAAAGTCATTTTAAAACTAGAACGGTAATCCCTTTCTCTTCTATTAACAAACTTTTTTTCTCCTTGAATACCTGCTTTTTTTGATTTTACATCCTTCTTTTATCTGAAAGAACTTTTATGGCTTTTTATGACCTCTCTTTGGAGGCTATGCTAAAAGCTATGAATCTCTTCAGTGTTATTAATATAAGACCTTCTACTCGCGAATAACATTTGTTACAGGAACATAGTTTGTAAAACTGGTAGGATTTCAAGGATCATTTTATTGGCATTCACATCATATTTTGAAATCAGCTAAGTTTCTCATTGCCACCATTCTTATTCTGTGATACTCTGTACTTCAAATCGCTACTAGTTAGAAAGCATCTTCTAGTTTCCAACCTAAATTTACCCATGACCAAATTACATCCATTTGGTTTTGGGCTAAAATGCCTCTCCTTATCTTTAAGTCTTATTTGCAGGCTTCATTTTGTTGGGCTGAATTAGCCATATTCTTTTAATCTCTTCTCCAAAGATCAGCCATCTCACTAAGCATTTGTTTAGGTGCTTGGGGCCAAATCCAAAAATACATTTAAGAGCCTAAGTAACATTTAAACAAAATTTACATACATAAATCCTGGAAAAGTGCCTGTGACCTCCACAGGACAGTACATCTGTGAAAACTTTTCTGTATTTTCATAATTCTGGCTGCCATATAGGCTCACTATGGCCCCTGTCTCTGCCAAGCTGGCTGCTTAGCCAGTTACCTCCTGGGCCTGACACTCTCTGGAAACAAAAACGGTGTATTTTTTTTATATTTTAGTTTTATATTTTCTCTCATGGAAGATGTGCAGCCTAATTTGGTAGTCATGCTCGGAATACACGTGACTCCCTCCATCAGTCTGTACGATATGGTGAGAACTTTTTTGCACGTTTTTCTAGCAATCTGATTATGTCCCCAGGAGGCAGGAGATCTCACGATATGAATTTACGGTTCGGCCATCCCAACGAAGTGCTCTGACCACGAGATATATTCTAGCTGAGAGTGTAACCTTTCCTCTCTGAGTCCCTCTGTTCTGGCAACTTCTACCATATACAAAGAGACTCAGGAAGAAAAATATAAGGAGTTTTAAGATGGCAGAGTGATTGTTTATTGATGAATACACACAGCAAACCATTAGGATTGAAGAAGTAGTATTAATATACTCGCTACCCCTGATGAGGCCCTTGAGTATTTTGTTGGCCAGACAGTCATCTACCAGATGAGAAAGAGTCAGCTTCTCATGATCCTTGGGACAGGCTCCATTGTCACTGTTGCAGAGTTGCTGCCATCCATTTCAGTGCATTTTTCTTTTGTTTTTGTATCTTTTCATGTTGGTGTTTCTCCTCTGGAATTCTTGAGCTAGTGTCTCAGCAGTTACACTGTAGGTTTATTTTCTTACATTCCACTGCTGAACCTCTGGGCTGATTTCAAGATGCCCTTCCATCCTCCTCTTTGAAAAAGGGCCACTCTGTAGCAAGCAAAACAGGGGTCTCACAAGAGGCGGATTGTCTCCAACCTGATGTTATGATATATTTCTCCAGGGCGAGAGGATGTGAAGGCTTCCAAAGCTTGAATACGTATCTATCTACTTTAAAACAAACAATAAAATCCCGTAATCTAGGATGATCTTCCATATAGGGACTCCTTTTTGCACCTGACAATTCTTGTATTTATCTGTATTACCCCAGTTTGACTAACAGTTTCTTGGTGGCACAGGGTCAGTTGTTTTCTTGGTATCCTGATATACTTAGTCTGTAAAACAGCTGCATTCTTACCTGGAAAATAAATTATATTATCCAAGAAAAATATAAGGTTAATCTGATGTAATCTTCCTCCAGTAAACCCATCTTACCTTTTAGTAAATGACTTTTCTTTTAGCACAGCATTCAATTTACCTTTCTTTCAAATTATATTGGAGTATCAGACCTCTAGTTATCAGGAACACTTTTTTACTCATTTTAAATAACAGAAAATATGAGTTGAACATGGGTAATCTGTGTATTGCTCAGTTTGGATGGATTATGTTTATCTCATAACTTCTTGGTGTTTGATTTCCTATGCAGGTATCTCCTAATGAAAGGTAGTAGCTCGTGATTATATATTTCTGCCTCCAGTAGGATAATTTCCATTCAGTATGCACACTTCCCATTGACATGTACTTGTGTCTAATCTCACTGTCATACAAAGGGAGGTTAAAGCATGTATTATTTGGATCATACCTTTAATTCTGAACTCGTCCTAACCGCCTTGTGACCTTTATCCTTTTTCCTCCAAGGCTACATTTTTTCATTTGTTTAAACTTCCTTTGCAGTATCTGACTCAACTGAATTTTTGGAAAATCTTTCCATATCCCTGCTTTTTCTGGTCATCAACGTGAAGCTTTTTATGCTCATCAGATTGTTTTCCATTTCTTCATAGCTCTTTATTTTTTCTTTACATTCTTTCATGGGTGGTTTATTCATATAAGACCTGAGAAACCTGCTGCATCTGTTTGTGAAAATAAAAACAAAAGCAATTAAAAATAAATGTCCAGAGTAAAGTGGTCTTTGAGTCTTAGAACAACTAGGTTATACTAATATTTATTCAGAAATGTATTACTTTTCAATGTCTATTTCTTTTGCTTTTAAGAAACACATCTTCAAACCCATGCATAATAAAACAGAAGAAAAAAGATGACCAATCTGAGTAACAAGAAAAATATTTTAGTTACTGTATATCCTCCTAATAATTTTTTGTAAGGGAATTAATAGGAAAAAGAATGTTTTCTTTTCATAGTTATATTTATTTCCTTATAATTACTGTATACATTTTGATAAAAAACATTTGTTTTTGTAATGCCTTTATTGTATACAGTCAAATGAGAAGGGAAATGGTTTTTCAGAGATTTATTTTTTTCTTTTCTATACGAGTTACATGTTATTGTTTCTTTAATGGGAGTGGGAGCAGTGGAGAGGAATAATTAGGAAGGGATAAAGATATGATACAGCCATACCAAAGAAAGTAGTTGATAGATCCCTGAATTAAACTACAAGCATTTGCATTCCGATTCAAATTTAGAGATGGTTTGTGCAGAGAAGTGTTTAGTTTCACCTTCAGATATAGGTCAACTTCTCTGAGTTACTTTCAGGTAGAGAAAAATTATAGTTTACCAATGAGTGTTTACCAGGAGTGAATAATGAATCAATCAACATACTGCAATGAAAAATCCTTAATCGGCAGGGAGATGGAATAGTTGGCCTATTGTTTTTAAATTGAACTTCTCTGACATTGGGTTATAAGAGTACAAAAGCACAGGAACTCAAATGCTTAAGCTCTTATATGACACTTGAAAAACAAACAGTAACAATGAGTGTTGGATGTATGCGCTTTTCATGATGGCGTTCATTTCCTATAAAACTGAATGAGGAGAACATTGTGACATGGCTACTGTCCAGCAGTATGTCCAGTCAGTATTGCTAAAAGCATAGAGATAGAGCTATGGATTCAGTGTTAAAGCCCGCTAGTATCACTTATGATACCAATCTCTTCTGCAAATTTAGGAACTAAAGGGTGTGAGGATTTCCTCTAAAGGACTAAGAAGATTTGTCTAGCAAAGACTGCTGAAGGAAGATGATGCCCATTTCCCAAGTCCTAATAAATTTGGGTTGACAGGCTAACTGAAAAGGTAGCCCGAGGGAAAAGCTAGTATTCAGGGCATGAGGTTAACTGAGGAAAAGACAAGACTAAAACTGAGACATATGACTTCATGCTACAAAATTTGATTTTACAGAGAACTATTCTGGCAGAGAATTAGGAGCTAAGGCCTGGTGATATATGAAAATGTTTATAGACTCTTTTGTGATCAAATACCCACATGATTATAAACACTTACATTGTATTTTTAAATGCACAGCTTGGGAGAAATATTTGCCGTGCTTATACAGCAATGCTAAAATGTTCAGTGGTAAATAGATGCAAATATAACCAAAGTCCAAGAAGACAATAGCAAGGCTCATCAAACTACTGCATAGCTGGGGACAATTCCAGGTCATTTCAGTAGAATCAGTGCATCAGTATGGCAGGCAGGACCAGGACCCATCTCCTGAAAAGATTTAGCTCAGTTTTCCAATTAGCTCGTCATCATTTGCCTTTGCTCATTTTAATTGTCATTATTTTCCTTTTTAAGAGACAGGTTCTACTAAGTGCTCAGCACAAACCACAGTCCTTGAGTTGGAGAGCTTTACTCTAAGGAAAGAGACTGAGCAGGGATACGTAATGAAGCTGAAAGGAAGCAGAGGCTAGGTCACTGTCTGTTTTGGTTTTTAAATACTTCCTTACTATTACTAAAGTTACTAAAGGTGTTATAGGCAATGCAGAAAATTCAGTCCTTGTGAAGGATCTAAACGTAGGGAGGAAAGTGACTTGATGAATCTGAGAAGGGGCAAGTGTATGAGCAATGAGGAGGCTGTGGTTGAAGAGGTGTTAAATGTGATCTTCATAACCGGCAAAGCTAGGAGGAGAAGTGGTACGAGCTAAATGGGGATATATAGAAAAGATACAATCCTATAGACCCTAGAACTGGGAATATTACAAGGAAATAAATGGAAATTATGTCATGCACAAACATTACTATGAAAAGAATATGTGCGTTTAATATATTAACATGCTTATTAAGGACAGCTCTGTAGCATGTTAAGGACAGCTCTGTAGCATGTATGTGAAAATCAACAAATCTTAAACAATGTATCATGAAATATTTCATGGTAGAACCCACTTAGTTCTATTTTTATGAAACTGAAGATGGCTAAGGCTAGATTCTCATGCTTAATAACATGCCCAGGGCTGACTGATAGAAACTATATTAACGCAAACAGTAATGGTAATACTTTTCTACTCATATTCGTGAAACAAATTATTTGTCAGGCTGATTGAGTCTTCTAGTACCTTTAATATAACATTGATCTATTGTAATTATCTAGTAATCTTTATGTAGCAATTTTTTCAGTCTTACGAAAAAAAGAATTGGGGATACTGTAAAATCTGTGCTGCTTTCTCTAGCCTATTTTTACTAAACATTATCTGGTATACTTAGTCACCTTGAAACTCCTGATATTACTAACTTCATGATTTTCCATGGGTTTATGGCCAAATTTGTTTCCAGCTGCACTACTTCTATCTGATATTATAAAAGTCAATTCACAGCGTAATTATGTTTTCTGCTATTGCTTTCTAATTTGTAAACAGGAAAAAATTATGCTGCCCCAAAAGAAGGAAGAAACTATAGTAAAAATTCTAAAAAGAGCCATCTAGCAGAAATATTTTCAAGAAAACTAAGTTATATTTTACACAATATTCAAAAATGAAGTTACTTTCATTTGTTTTTCTTAATTAGTGCTTCCCAAACCCAGTGGCATGGGTGGTTGTAACATTTTAGATCCTATGGAGGAGGCTAATCTCCTTTTAAGGATTATATTTTCATACTTTTTTTCCACAATAAAACCAAAACTAAAAGCAGATCTGAAAGTCTGATATAGATCTCTTTTCAGTTTGGACTGGCACAGCGTAGATTATTAGGGGCTTAAATAGATAGAGCTTATTCAGTGTATAAATTCCATTTACTGGGAAAAATTATCCAATACTTTGCATATTTATTCTTGTCAATTACTAATACTCAGTAATTCAGTCCTTTTTTTTTAAAGTAGAATAGTAAATAGACAAGGCAACACTGTTAGATAAGCTGAGTGATAATGTGTGCATTCTTGCACACTTTGTATCTGAAGCAGAATTTTTCAGACAAAGCAGAATATTTTATACATTAAATAGTCTCTCCTTAGTTGCAGTTCAACAGAATTATCCTATTCAAGCATTTCCTGCTAGATTTTGTTTCCCAATCAGTTGTCATTTCATTTGCAATTCTTGTAATTTAGTGATCTTTGTATGTCACTTGTTAGCTTAATCAGCTGTTTTTGCAAATGGGCAGCGCAATAGTACTAATTATAGCTATAAATAAAATTAAAAAATAAATAGATACAATAAATTAAAAAATTAAAAACAGGAAAATTGTAAAGCTGTTTAACAAGGATTTTGGGTCTGAAATGTGTAGACAGACTTCACAAACTAGGATTTTGGTACATTTTAGATCTAATCTCAAAATGGCATAATTTCTGAAGATAACTAGAAGTCATGGTATCCTAGACATACCTTTCTGCACAAAAAGATTTTTAGGAACCAAAATATGATCAGACATATCCTGGTTGGGAGGAGAGAGCACATAAGCTCCGTTATTAGAGATGCACAGAATGATGCTTCACTTCTGCTTAACTATCTTGAAAAGCCAAATGTGGCCATATCATGACCAACTCTCTCACACTGTTGTGTTTGTTCAGAAGTGTCATATCAATGACATTGACACCAACTTTGTGAGTGATTTTTCAGTATACGAAGCTCATTCGAGGCCTTCTTAACCCAGAGAAGGCTTGAACTAGTAGGTCTTATATCCTGACATCACCAAGCATTAAGTACTCATGGTAGGAAAACCTGCCACTTCTTTTGTTGAAGTTGAGCCCCTCTTTATACAAAAAAGGCAGGATTCATGGAATGAGGAGGAGAGCAGGGAGTCTGATAGCTGCACCCCTGTCGTTAGAGCGTCCTTTGCTGCCGCAGGGCAGGCCTGGAGTTCCAGGCTCTGCTTTTGGTGTTACTCGTTTATTACTCAGTGACTCTTTCATATAAAATGCATGAACAGTTCTGCAGTTAGACCCTCCCCAGGTACACCTTCTTCCAACTCAATGCCATATCTTCTGGGCTACATTCTGATCTATCCAATAGTATAAAACTAAACAGTCATCTGTACTATCATAATATTATCAGCAATATGTAATTACTGCTAGAACAAATTTTGCTCTGTTTTTCATATAATTTGTTTTCATGAGGTCACTAAGTTCTCTAAAGCATAGAAATACAGTGAGTGAACTGATGAGACCTGTTTTTTTTTTTTTTTAATTTATTTTTAGTGTTTTTCTGTGTCTTAGGATTTCATTTTGCTAATCTACTGCAAACTATATCCAAAATCCCACTGGAAACAGCCTGATTTTCCTTCTCATGTAGTAGCCTGGCAATAACCAACAAGATCTTTTGCATAGATGTATGCAGTTGTCCTTTTTTCTCATTTTCAAGGAAGAACAGAAAAAGGAGCCAGTGCGCGTCAGGGATTAAGCAAGGGAAGAGGAAACAGATGTTCTTCCTTTTGGGTTACAGCCATATTAAATTTATACACTGATGCATAACACAGAAAACAAGAAAATCCTAGAGAGAAAGATAATTTCTGAAGAGAAACAGAATCCCAATCTGCCCCCTTTTCCTCAGATTTCCAAAATTAGAGGGAGCTATTGACAGATGATAGAGGCTTTAGAAAATGGTAGATGTTAGAAATATATAAGTAAACTTTGTACGTAAAAATCATCAATGCTTTGAATTGATGTTACTGTTATTGTTTTTCACAACATATTTTTGTACTTGTTCAGCTTGGCTTTCTGGAACCTGGCATTCTTCATTTCTTTTAGAAAGGTCTTGTGGATCTTCCTGCAAGAGCAACAAAATAAACCAAGAAAAACATTCCAATATGCATAGCATTCAAATTAAAAGCATTTTAATGGCAGCTATATCCGCTGAAAATACAATACAGTTTTTCTGTTAACTATTCAAGTCAGTAACTTCATATGTTTATTGTATTATAGGTACAGGAATGGCTGTGCTTGAACTGCCAGACCCAAAGGGCAATATCAGGACAACTTGGGGATATGGGCAAGATGCCACTTCCGAAACCAGTCCCTTCACAACCGGTATCCAAACCACCTGTCCCTCCTCAAAAACAGCCTACACCTACTGTCTCACATTCCCCTCAGAAGACTTCCACACCATCCACTCAAACAGCAGAAAAATCGAAAGAAGAACCAGGCATTCAGAAGGAAGTTCCAAAACTTCAACAGGGAAGATTGGAAAAAACATCGTCATCTGATAAAATCCAACAAGGAATCCAAAAAGAAGATCCAAAGTTTAAGCAGGGCAAACTTGCCAAGATACCCTCAGCTGATAAACTCCAGCGTGTCTCTCAAAAGGAAGACCCAAGATTGCAGCAGGCAAAACTGACAAAGACACCCTCATCTGATAAAATTTTACATGGAGTTCAGAAGGAAGATGCAAAATTTCAAGAGGCAAAACTGGCAAAGACATCTTCAGCTGATAAAATTTTGCATGGAGTTCAGAAGGAAGACATAAAACTTCAAGAGGCAAAATTGACAAAGATACCCTCAGCTGACAAAATTTTACATGGTATTCAGAAAGAAGACCCAAAACTTCAACAGATGAAAATGTCAAAGGCACTGTCAGATGACAAAACCCAACCTGCGGTTCAAAAGGAAGATGCACAACAGGTGAAATTGTTAAAGGCAGTTTCAGCTGATAAAATCCAACGTGGAATTCAGAAAGAAGATCCAAGATTTCAAGATGAGAAAACAGCGAAGACTTCTTCAGCTGACAAAATCCAGCATGAAATCCAGAAAGAAGAATCAAAACTTCAGCAAGGAAAACTGTCAAAGACACTTTCAGGAGATAAAATTCCTACAACAGTAGGTTCAGATCAAAAGAAACCCATAAGCAAATTGGAAGAAGATAAAAAATCTGTGCTCCTGGAAAAGAAAGCACCACATCCAGAGGACCAAAAAGAGCACATTACAGCCAAGTCTAAAGACCAAGTTGCTGAACAGAAAGCAGAAGTTAAAGCACCCCCTAAGGAACTGCAAGCTAAGAAACAAGAGGATGATAAGAAAGAGGATATGACAACTGGAATTCCACAAATGGTTTCAAAAACTGAAAAAGCTCAGAAAGAAGAAATCGCTGCTCAAACAGCACCTTCGCCAAGATCTGACCTTGTAGAAACAGTGAAAGAAAAAACGGTAAGTATTTTTTCACCCTCTTCCTCCCTTGCTGCAATAAGCAATGTAGAATCTGAACCTGGGAGACCCTTTCCTTTTAGTCTTCCTGCTCTTTATCTTTATTCTTTGTATGCGATGATTCTCAATGATAAAAATCAATTACTGCTGTTGAGTAAAAGTTTTCACCAGTGCTCCTGTGCTCTACCACCTGTGCTCTATTTTTCAATAATCTTTGCATGATTTTCAGTCTCAAATACTTCAACATTTGAAACTTAAGAATAAGTTCCTCTTTTAATCAGTTTCTGATTTAACTGCTGCTGTAGATTCTCGGGGGTTTCGTGTTTAATTGTTGAAGCTGGAATATTTTCATAGTTCTCAATCCCAGAAGGAAATAAGATGTAACAGTAAGGTGTACGGCGGTTTGTAATACGAAAGTATAATAAACATTTGAGGAACATATTGTGGTGCCTGAACATGGTATGTTAACATATGTAACCTTCACACCTTTTTAATATTTCATTTGCCTATCTCATGTGGAAGAGTATTTCAGGTAGGGTTCTTAATGGACTCTCTAGTCACATGAATGGATGAATTAATCGTAGCATGTACTAGAGGGCTAGATGTGTAGAGATCAACAAGTCATTTATCAGCTGAAGTGGGTAATGTAACTTGTGGAGAAATGGAAAATGATGCTTTTTTATTTCAGTACCCCGAATTAGATGCCAGTTATTCTCTTTTGAAAGTAGGAGTAGGTATAAGAAAAATCTTTTGTCTTTGCCAAAATAAGGTTTTCAAATAATCCCAGTCAAAAAAAGTCAAGTTTTCTTTCTTGTGATAACAAAGATATTTGGGCAGAAAAATATTCTGATTTTGAAATTGTGCTGTAGAGAGTTCTGTTAAAAGTATTAAAAATGCTACCCTTTTTGTAAATCAAATTTTCTATCCAAAATACATCTCCCATCACATGATGGTACCAAGAGATATGGTATCCCTTGATTGTATCAAGGGAATCCTGGAACATAAGGCATTATGTTCACAGTAGCATAGCTGGAAATCCTCCTCTCTGGAATAAAAATGAAGTCTTAAGAAAATGGAGTATCAGTTTGGTTATCTTATAGCAAACATGAGACACTATTGCAGGACTTTGCAAGGAAGGTATGTTTAATTATGTTAATAGAATTTCACTTGGAGGGTATTTACTTTGCAACATAAATTAAAATCTAGAAATTAGCCTTAGAAATAAATTTTCTTTTGTTAGAGATTCCATTCTTCAGTGGAAAAACATGTGTAAGGGAAAGTATATATCCAGCACTAGTCTCAGTTCTGTCTGGTCATTTTAAAGTTTTACTAAGAAAGAGTATTGTGGTCTGGACAGATCTAAGATTCATATATTTGGTCTCTAAACCTGATAGCAGCTGATTTTAATTGCAGATTAATTCATAATTTGTAATAATGTCTTTATATACCATGTGAGATATAAATAAATATAGATTTCACTTGTAATTCACTTATATTTTACTTGCTCCCACTGCCTTCCTATTGAAATTAGGACTACTAGAGTTAATCCATGGATAGGGCTTGGCTTTCTCTTTCTCTTTTTATTAGACTGTCAAGTGAATATAGTAGCACATACCTATTCCCAGTTACCTTTAAAGCATGCTTGGCTGAAGTTTGTAAAGCAGTTAATTTCACGCATAAAAGAAAATACATAGGTATCCATTCTTTAGATACTCTTAAAACTAGACCACTCTGAAATGCAAATGAGATTTTGAAAAAGGATTATTTATTTTTATACACGATTCTTTTCTTTTTTTTTTTCTTTTTTTCCCCCTTGGAAAAATTCTTTGACCAAAAAAATTTGTTCTGAAGTAAAGATAAAGCTGATGCCTCAGCTAGTTTTTGTTTTGTAAGAATAACGCTAATCTTTTATAGTTATTTATTGAAGTCTTTAGATGTTCTTTGTGCTGCACATTGAACATTGTTGGATACAATTTTCCCCTAGAGAGCGTGTGACAGAAATGGAAAAGGAAGTAAAAATTTAGGAATATCACACATTCATACCATTTGGGTGGGTAAAGGATAGTATCTAGACATTAAAAAGTATTTCAGGGCAGAATCACATGAAGGATTTCTGTGAGATGTATTTTTAAATAGGGATACAGAGGAAAACATACTTTCTGCACATGACAAACTGCCGATGCCATTTTATATCCAGATCTGTGCAAACTGTAATTAACTGTCTCTTGTAGCATTCCCATTGGATCAGTAGATAGCACTATCCTAATTTTTCACCAAAAAAACCTATCATCCCTCAAACAAGCCCCAGAAGACACAGAGAGGCTGAAGCTCTGATCCTGACTCTGGTAAATCCTTTCTTGAGCTTTGGAAAATCTCGCACAGATCTCAGAGATATTTAGAAATCTGGCATCTTTTGAAATAAATGGGAGTTAAATTTTGAAATACTTTTAAAGATTTGAGCCTCAGAGTATAATTTAACATAATCCATTTTAACATAAATCCATTTTTCTTCAGTGCATTCTTTTTTCAGTAATTTTTTACTCAGTAATTTCTTCAAAGAGATTTTAAGGAATGAACTACCTTTGTTCATGATTTACAGGAATTTTTTTTCCTGAGAAGCCATCCTGTAGTATTGGCTGCTCACATTTGCTGTAGCAGTTAGCTTTTCTGACAAGGATGTGGTAGATGCCTAGAAATCTTGGACAGGTGTCACCTATGACTTTGTATAGGTATCTGGAAAATCAGTAATTAACGTATAAGTAGTTCAGCATATCTACATGAATACATTACCGTGGTGGAAGTGTCCTTGTTCCTATCTCCTCATGCTTACTAAGGAATGATCGGGTGCTTTGGTTCAGTTACTGGACAGAAGTGAATATATGGTAAATTGACGTCATTATTCTACCGCATGCCATAAATGACAAAATGCAGACCAGTGAGCACAGGCTCATATAAGGAGGAAGAGGCTTGTCTATAAACTTTTTTGTCTGGACACAAACAGAAAGTATAAATAAAATGAAGTATTTTGATAATAGGATTACAAAATGCAATTGCAAAGTAAGTAGTTTCGTCAGCCAAGGTCATTTTTCACTCTGTGAAACTTCTTTTGGGGATAATGTAAATATGTTTGTTTCATCTATAAACAGAATGACCTTTTTAAAATTGTCAGTTCCTCGGCAAAGTAGAATTTCTGTTTTGGGCAGCAGAATTTAATCTCACTAACTTTAAATAATTTAGAAAGCTGACAAGACCTTTTTTTTAAATTTCAGTTTTCTTTCAGTGGAATTCTGATTTAATCCGATAACCAGCTGCACATTTTAAAGCAATTTAGATACTAATTATTGTCAAACAAGTTTTTTTAAATTGAGTAAGTGTAAGAATAAATGATACTTAGAATCAGAAACTTCTAATACAACAGTTATATGATGTATTGTCAGTAGTATAGTAGATACTGTGGAAATGTCACTGAAATAGTACAGACATGTCCTACATTAGATTTTTCATTTCATTTTTACCTTTAATGAAGTTAAAGACAATACATTTGGTGTTTTTAAACGGTCTTATCCAACCAGCAGCTTATACAAGTTCATTGCGTCTCAGGAAGATCCTGCCGTTGATATCTCTGTTAGAGCTAAATTTGTCAAGTATCAAAAACTCACCGTAGGCAAAGTTACAGACAAAAGGCCGTTAAACTACTCTGAAAGACCCAGTAAGTCAACATGTACCAAAGTAGTCCCTACTTTCACCAGAAAAAAGTGATTTTTTTTCCTATTGATTCAAATACATTTATCATTTTCTAAGATTTCTTAAATATATATGATCCTCAACAACATTGTTTTCTCAATATTTTGTTGTTCATCTTAAAATCCTACGCGGAATGCGGTCTGTTACAAGGTCTGCAATGATGCTGTCTTTGCATACACAATAACCAGCCCTGTCCAAAATAGATTACCAGTTATTTAAGAATAGATTTAGCTAATGACAGTATCCTAGCTTTCAGTCCGCAGAATGTGGAGAAAAAATGCGCATATTGTTTTTCGTCGGTGAATTATATGTATATGATGTCAAAATAGAGGAGTATAATGTTTACATGACATGTATCACAGGGCAGACAACTATACATACACAAATGATAGAAAATATATTCATATTGTAGTAGCCTTAAAAAGAAAAGTGGATTTTCTCATCACATTTTTTCCTAAAGATAAAAGAAGTCCCTCCTTAACGTAGAACCTTGTCTTCTCCTTATGGTACAATGTAGCAGTCCTTCCCAAAATTCAAGTTCCTATTATGTATAACAGTGATATTATGGTATATGCTCTTGTTCAGTCATTGAGTAGATACTACACATGGGACGCAAATAATGGTGCCATCACAGGCTACAAGGAGAATGACTGAAGTTGTTCAATGTCCGGTTGTCATCTACCCATTTCTGAGTAAAACTGCTTAGTTTGCACCTTCTATCTCTCTGTTTTGCAAGTTACTGTATCACTGCATCTCCTTGTGGAGAACCAAGACCTGACAGACTCACTTTCACCACTAGGACGCAGTCAGCCTATCAACTCCTAGGATACTTTTTGACCTAGAACAACATTTGCTTTTTCTAATAGCTCATCTAAATTGGTCACAGTATGTGTAATTGGATCTGTTTTCATAAATAACGAACGTATGGGAAATAAAAGATTAAAAAGCATTCAAATATGCTAGGTTAATTTTTAGTGATGGACATCATATTTATACATGAAAGATTTTTTTTGGTTTTAATAGAATGTGTATTTTTTAAAGCATGCTCTGATAAAATGCCCCTAAATACTTCCTTATTTAATAAAGAGAACAGTGTAAATATAATGTGCAAAAAATAAAATTATATTCCCAACTTTCCTTCATTGTTGACCTTGTGTAGAGCTTGTGTGAAGAATATGTATGATCAGTAAGGGCTGGGGAGTATCTTAGAGTAAACTCTTCGGAATAAGATGTGCTGAAGTGCTGAAGTGGTGGTGACTTCCCAACAATCATGTGGAGTACTCTAGGTTGTTGTGACATTTGCTGTAGTTTTAAATGCTGTAGTTTTGGCTCTGATATCAGATATTTGTGTCTGTTATATTGGCTACTGTGTTGGTAAGAGCAGATGTGTTTTATATGCAAGATAGTATCCGATTTTGCAAAGCATATAATAAAGTATTTCTGTGAAACAGAGATCGTTTAATGTAATATTGATGAGTATATTAGTATAATATTAATATCCATTATAGTATTAGTATTTTAATCTAGGAATATGGGCACAGTGACGTGTTTATAGGCAAGAATAGGCACTGTAAATATAAATCAAACTATTAAAAAGCCAGACTGATTATTAAAAATAAAATAACTGACAGTAATTTTTTTATGATATTTTGGTATTAAGTGGAACTTCAGTGTGATTATCATTTGATATTTTTTGTAGGTGACAACAGAACATGAGTGTAAATGTACCTTTAAATTAAACTTGACCATTGTTATCATTTCCCTAATATATTTATTCCACAATAATTAAAAAAAAAAAACTCAGCTAATAAGGAAGTTCATAAGTTAAATCTTTAATTAAGTGGTTTGCTGTACTTCAGAAATGATTTACTTAGATTAGCCAAGTTGATAAATATTACCTATCTATATTACTGAAGGAAGTATCAAATATCAAGATTAGATCATATTCTTAAAATCAAGAGATTTTGGCATGCTTGTTTTCAATAGCCTGGGAAGATGGGGACTTTTGTAAGACTATCAGCTTAGATGAATGCCTGTCCTTTAGAGTGTGAGCTGCATGACAAGATAGTTTCACTGAGAAATAGTGTGTTTCACAACAAGGAGAAACAGGAGGGTTTTTTTTGTTTTTTTTTTTTTTTTTTCCTGTAGAGAAACAAGAAACTGTGGTGTGGAAATACTTGATATAGGATTTTTGGGGTAGTTGTGTCATTCAAAGGAGTTAGATGTGCTCCTCTTTCAGAATTGTGTAGAAGGATCTGGAAGCTAGGAGAATGACTAGGGCAGTTTAACTAGGATCAGAAGGAAGACATGGGTTATGCTCTTCAGTTAGGTATGTCTGCCTTATTTGCTTCCTTATTTCCTTCGATCAGCGGCTGACTCTTCCTTTTCTCTATGCAATTCTACTTCCCTAAAGGCGGCTTACCCCTACATTGCATATTTACTGAGACACTTCTGCTGTACTAGATATTCAGAAAATACTTGCACAGTGCCAAATCATGGATATGGAGATATTCCAGATCACTTTAACTCGTGCTTCAGTATTCCATGTATTGTATTACATGCTACAGTGTGTAACCCTTAAACTAGAAAAATGAAACCAAAGGTCCAAAATTTGAGAATGAAGTATTGGTAAAGAAGTATAAAAGGTTACATGGACAAAAAATGGAGCAGACCTCAGAAATAATGCTGACTGACATTTGGCAATCTGTATTTCTTTGTATCTAGAACTATGCAGGCAATTTTGTAACTTAGGTAATTAAAATCCTAATTTAGATTAGGATTTCGCTTAGATGGGTCAAAAAACTTGGCCCGTGCCTACATTAACAAGTGATAGATTACAATACAATGAGAAAACCTTCTGAAAAAAATAACTGTAATATTTGTTTATATTTGAAAATAAGAGATCATCCTACAACTGATAAAATCTTTTGCCAGTGTGAACTTTCATGCAAAGCATAATTTGATTATATACAAAACACACAATTTGAGGCTCTTTTTGTATTATTTTAGTAGCTTTGCATAACAAAATTAGTGATCGGTTATTTATGGTTTAATATAATTCTTCTTGTCATCGTAATTTTTCATCTGAGACATTAACTCATCTTTTAGAAAAAGAAAACGTATTTAATTGCCTGGAGACATTAAGAATTCATATGTAAATATATACACACGCATATGTATTTATTTTTTTAGGAAAAGGAGGATGAGAAATCAGACACATCAAGCTCTCAGCAACAGAAAAGTCCACAAGGTCTGAGTGACACCGGGTATTCTTCCGATGGGATATCAAGTTCACTTGGTGAAATTCCAAGTCATATTCCCAGTGATGAAAAGGATTTAGTCAGAGAACCTAGTAAAAAAGACACTATCCCACAAGAAAGTCCACCAAGCCCCTCAGATCTAGCTAAGTTGGAAAGTACTGTCCTGTCTATTTTGGAGGCTCAGGCAAGTACACTTGCTGAGGAAAAATCTATGAAAAACAAGGAACTTTATGAAACATATGATGAACAGACAAAGGATCAATATAAAACAAAGCCTTTGCCAATTACTCCGGAGTCTTGTAGTTCAGATGAGGAAGACATAGAAGGCATTCAAGATGAAGAACCTATTGTAGAAGATGGCAAAGAAAGTACTTCCTCACGGAAAGAATACAAAGAAAAAGATGGCGATGACACATCGTCCAGAAGGCAACGCTATGATTCTGTGGAAGACAGCAGTGAGAGTGAAAACTCACCTGTCCCAAGGAGAAAAAGAAGAGCTAGCGTTGGTTCTTCAAGCAGTGATGAGTACAAACGAGATGACAGTCAGGGGTCAGGTGATGAGGAAGACTTCATTAGAAAACAGATTATAGAGATGAGTGCTGATGAAGATGCCTCAGCTTCTGAAGATGATGAATTTATTAGGAGTCAGCTCAAAGAGATCAGTGTTACTGAAAGCCAGAAGAAAGAAGAACTGAAAAGCAAAGCCAAAGGAACAGCTGGAAAACATAGGCGAATGACACGGAAAAGTAGTGCAAGCTATGACGAGGATGCAGGAAGACGACATTCATGGCATGACGATGATGATGAGACTTTTGATGAAAGCCCAGAACCAAAATACAGAGAAACTAAAAGTCAAGACAGTGAAGAACTTGCTATAACTGGAGGAGGAGGCCTTCGGCGTTTCAAAACAATAGAATTAAATAGTACAATAACAAACAAATATTCTGAGACATCTGAACAACAGAAGGGTATTTTATATTTTGATGAAGAGCCAGAGCTAGAGATGGAGAGTCTTACAGATTCACCAGAAGATAGATCTAGAGGAGAAGGATCTTCTAGTTTACATGCTTCTAGTTTCACACCAGGTACATCTCCTACTTCAGTGTCGTCCCTCGATGAAGATAGTGACAGCAGTCCTAGTCACAAGAAACTGGGAGGAGAGAGCAAACAGCAGCGCAAAGCCAGGCATCGGTCACATGGTCCTCTTCTTCCAACTATTGAAGATTCTTCAGAAGAAGAAGAGCTGCGGGAAGAGGAGGAGCTGCTAAAGGAGCAGGAGAAGCAACGTGAGTTAGAACAGCAACAGAGAAAAAGTTCTAGCAAAAAATCTAAAAAAGACAAGGATGAACTAAGAGCTCAGAGAAGAAGGGAACGTCCAAAGACTCCTCCAAGTAATCTTTCTCCCATTGAAGATGCATCTCCAACGGAAGAATTACGACAAGCAGCAGAAATGGAAGAACTACACAGGTCTTCCTGTTCTGAATATTCACCTAGTATTGAATCAGATCCTGAAGGATTTGAAATCAGTCCAGAAAAAATAATAGAAGTGCAAAAAGTTTACAAATTGCCTACTGCTGTCTCTTTATACTCTCCAACAGATGAACAAACTATTGGAATCTCAAAAGAAGAAAGTGGTCAAAAGACATTAAAAAGTGCTGAAGAGGTGTATGAGGAGATGATGCACAAGACCCACAAGTCCAAGCCATTTCAAGTGGCAAATGAAAAAGATGAAGTATTTGAAAAAGAATCTTTGTATGGTGGAATGCTAATAGAGGATTATATTTATGAATCTTTAGTAGAGGATACTTACAATGGAACTATTGATACTAATCTTGTAATGAGACAGGATGAGAGTAATGAATATATACAGCCGAGAGGAAAAGAGAAAAGAATAAGAACTTCAGATCAGATTTATGAAGAACCGCAGAAAAGTACTGATCTACAGAAAGACTACTATAGTATAGAGCCTTTACATTCAATAGTGCCTCAAGAAGATATTGTTTCTAGTTCTTACATAATCCCAGAAAGTCATGAAATAGTTGTATTAGACAATGTGGTAACTTCAACCACTGAGGAAAAGCAGTTGTTAGATGCGGAAGCTGCTTATGAAGAGCTTATGAAACGACAGAGAATGCAGCTAACCCCCGGGTCCAGCCCAACTCAGCCAGCTTCAGGTTTCATTCCTACATCTGATACAAAGGTATCTACTGGTGGAGAAATTGTGGATAGTACATCTTTAACGTCAAGTACTACTTCAGCAATCTCAGATGTGTCATCTGCCAGTAGTGCAGCACTTTCTATTCCAGATGTTAAAATAACACAGCATTTTACAACAGAGGAAATAGAAGATGAATACTTAACAGATTATGCCAGAGAAATTCAAGAAATAATTTCTCATGAAACATCAATGTTGACATACTCTGAGGCATCAGAAGTTGCTGCATCAGTTTTACCTTCTGATGCAGCTTCCTTAACATCGTCTACATCTTCAGTTTGTACTACAGATAGCTCATCACCTATAGATAGTGCAACCACAGGTTCTATAGATATGGCAGATGCTGTAAGTAAGCTAGCAGATTCTGAAGATGTCAGGATGATAACCCAAGTTCCCTTAACATCTACAAAAGAGTATTCTGAAGTGAGCATACCTTACACCTCTGTTGCCAGAGCCACTAAAAAGCCAGCTGTAGCATCAGATACAAAGAGTGTGGATCAAGCTGTAATTTCTTTGCCTGAAACTGCACCTTTGGTAGCAACTACAGTTATAAAACCCAAGCAATATGCAACTGATGTCACTGCCTCTGGTACCTCCAAAGCAGAAAAGGATGCAGCTAGAAAGATTAAAAGTACAGTAGAGGCTGGCATTATCAAAATTGATCGTGAAGATTCACGCAAAGAATTGGGTCATGATATGGCAAGGATTAACTTGACTGCTGCTACATCCGAGCAACCACCCGTATGTATAACATCAGTTTCAGTTACAGAGCCTGCATCAGCAACATCTTCTGTACTTACTCCCAGTGTTGTAAGTCAGACCACCCTGATCTCTGTGCCTTCCTCAGCTCCCGCTGTAACATCCAAAGTATTCTCACTTTTCAGAAGTTCTTCTTTGGAATCTCCTGCACAGCCTTCTCCACCTCCACCTCCTCCTCCACCTCCACCTCCTCCCCCACCATTGCCTCCACCTATTTTACCTAAGCCAGCTATTTATCCCAAAAAGAAGCCACAGGTTAAGACTCCAGTGACAACAGCCCCCACAGTGGTACCTTCAGTCACAAGTGTTACAACAGTAGAACCCGCAGCTATTTTAAAGAATCATGTGGTACCTGTCACAAAAACATATACCTCAACACCACCTCCTGTACCACCCAAGCCATGCTCCATTCCAGCAGGGCTTGTTTTCAGTCACAGGCCGACTGAAGTAACTAAACCTCCAATTGCTCCTAAACCAGCAGTTCCTCCTCTCCCAATAGCAGTTCATAAGCCAGCAGAAACACAACCCAAACCAATAGGTGTGTCATTGACTTCAAGTATGACTCTGAATTTAGTCTCTTCAGCTGAATGCAAATTAACATCCCCCACTTCCCCTTTGTCTCCACATTCTAACAAGTCTTCACCAAGGTTGACGAAACCCTCACAGGAAACCTATGTTGTCATCACATTGCCTTCTGAGCCTGGAACTCCCACAGAAACTATAACTAGTCAGGCTGTTACCGGTTGGCCTTTAGAAGCACCTTCTAAAGAACAGATTCCCCAACCTATGCAACCATTGTTTACTCCATCTATGAAAGCTATGGAAATTCACAGTATGACGGATGAGAGTATGTATATTTCAGGTGCCCTGCCAACTGTTCCTGTCACAATGCAATCAACTTTTGAAAAAGTACCTAGTTCAAAAACAGAAGTAATAACAACGGAGCTAACCAGGACCACAGTGTCTGTAGTTAAGGGCCACGTGCCCAGTGTTGGTTTAGGTAGTGTCTCTATTACTATACCTCCAGAGCCAGTACATCTAGTAGATCAACCCAGGTACAGAGAGAATGGAAGATTCCATCCTTTCGGTGATGTCATTGATCTTCGCACTTTAAGTAAGATGGATATCGGAATGCGAGACAGCTGTGTGGATCTGTCTGCTGTTTCGATGGATGTGAGAAGGCAAATGCCAGCAAGTGACACATGTGGGCGGCCAGTGAGTACCGTCCAACCAGCTATAATAAATCTCAGCACTGCATGTGTTGCAGACCCTTCTCTCTCTGTAGTCACTGAAACAGTAACTGTAATGACCTGCACTGCCACTGTAAGCTACTCTGCTAGTACAGAGAGCCTTGTGGATCTGGGACATGCTATGACAACTCCACTGCAGCTAACAACATCAAAACATTTTGAGCCTGCATACAGAGTAACAGGCAGCCAGGCTTTCTCCATAGGTAAAGATGAAGTGCCAATAAATTTATCCTTAGGTTCTTCCACACATGCAGTGACATGGGCTACTACAAAGCCTGTTACGGTACCTCCTGTTGGTGTTACAAATGGTTGGACTGAACTCTCCACTTCTCAGGAGCCAATGGAGAGTGGAGCAGTTGACCTTAGCACTACAAAATCCCACAGAACAGTGGTAACAATGGATGACACTACTTCAGGCGTCATGACTACAGTTATAGAAGATGATGAGAAGCCTGTTGATCTGACTGCAGGAAGAAGAGCTGTTTGTTGTGATATGGTTTATAAATTGCCATTTGGTAGGAGCTGTACAGCACAGCAACCTCCAGCTACGCTTCCTGAAGATCGTTTTGGTTACAGAGATGACCACTATCAGTATGATCGTTCGGGGTCTTATGGTTACCGAGGAATAGGAGGTATGAAACCATCTATGTCTGACACAAATTTATCCGAAGCTGGACTATTTGCATACAAAAGCAAGAATAGCTTTGATTATCGAGTTGGAGCAACTGACGCAGCAGTAGATCTTACTTCTGGAAGAGTTACTACAGGTCAGTATGACACAGCAGCAGATCTTTCTTTGAAATATAATTATGATGTTCCTCACCTCATTTCAGGATGATTTTTTATTATTATTTTTCCCCTCCTTCTATTGCTTTGTTTTCGTTTGGACAATGTGACAGATTATTCTGGATTCCCCGTGTATTTCATTTCTTCGTTTTACATATATGTTTTGCACAGAGGTGCCTGCATGTGCCTGCATGTTCAAATTTGTTGTTTTCTTCACATCTAAGGTAGATCATTAAGCTGAAGATTTGCATGCAGTTTCCCCTTCCCATTTAATTCATCAAGATGGGATGACTTTCAGAATCCGCAAAGCAGCATTCATTTGTGGAACTGGACTGTAACTTTGCCCTGTAATTTCAGGTGAGGTTATGGATTACTCAAGCAAGACCACTGGTCCTTATCCAGAGACTCGACAGGTGATTTCTGGCGTCGGGATCAGTACACCACAGTATTCCCAAGCAAGAATGGTATCATCTTTGGGTTCCCCTTACGGCGTTGGAAGTGTTTTAAGATCATCCAATGGTGTTGTTTATTCTTCAGTAGCGACTCCAGTCCCATCCACGTTTGCCATCACTACACAGCCTGGTTCTATTTTCAGTACAACTGTCAGAGATTTATCTACTCTCCAAACAATTGACTCAGTGCCCTCATTATCAACTTTGCAACAGAGTCAGCCACTCCCAAGGTCATACAGTTTCTTGACAACAGTCGCAGCTGAAAAAGACAGTGCAATTACTGCCATGGATATTGAGACAGTGTTGCCACCTCTTAGTATAGAAACGATTACCACTGAGCCCGCCAACTTGATACCTGCTTTAACTACAGCATCTGAAGTTTATACAAATGTAATTGAAGGTGAAGTTGCACTTCTTATTGCCCCTGAAGAAGGCAAACAGCAGCAACTGGATTTGGAGCGTGAACTTCTTGAGCTTGAGAAACTTAAGCAGCAGCGCTTTGCTGAAGAGCTGGAGTGGGAACGTCAGGAAATTCAGAGGTTTAGGGAACAAGAAAAGTTTATGGTACAAAAAAAGCTTGAGGAATTGCAGTCCATGAAACACCATCTCTTGTTTCAGCAAGAAGAGGAGCGGCAAGCTCAGTTAATGATGAGGCAAGAAACATTAGCCCAGCAGCAACTGCAGCTTGAACAATTTCAACAGCTTCAGCAACAGCTCCACCAACAGTTAGAGGAGCAAAAAATTCGTCAAATGTATCAGTATGGCTATGACCCTTCAGGACCTGGCTCTCCACAAACTACCACAGATCAAGCACTTCTGGAAGGACAGTATGCAACAACAGAAAATGGCCAGTTTTGGCCTACTGATGATGCAACCACTACATCTTCAGCAGTGCTGGGTATTGAAATTCCACAAAGCCAAGCATGGTATACAGTACAGTCTGATGGTGTTACCCAATACATACCTAGGCCTGGTATCCTAAGCTCCGTTTCAGAAATGTCACTTAAAGATATTGATGTCAGAGAGGAGAAGCACCTGAAAAAGAGAAGTTCTATGCCAAAATTACGTGGTCAATATGAGGAGCTTGAGGAGACTCTAGAGGAAGAGCCCAGGTGCTTCAAAAAGATAGTAGACAGTGGAGTGCAAACTGATGATGAAGATGGGGCAGACAGAGGTTACACAAATAGGAGACGGAGAACTAAGAAGAGTGTTGATACAAGTGTTCAGACAGATGATGAAGATCAAGATGAATGGGATCTTTCTAGCAGATCCCGAAGAAAGCCTCGCGTAGGGAAATACAGTGAGAGTACGGCTGAGGTAGACAAAACTAAACAATTCTCCAAAGTATCTAGCATTGCAGTTCAGACAGTGGCAGAGATTTCTGTACAAACAGAACCAGTAGGGACAATAAAAACACCTTCAGTCAGGGCTCGGTTGGATGCAAAGGTTGAAATCATAAAGCACATTTCAGCTCCAGAAAAGACATACAAAGGAGAAAGTTTGGGATGTCAAACAGAGACAGAGTCAGACACACAAAGTCCCCAATATCTGTCAGCTTCATCTCCTCAGAAAGATAAAAAACGCCCAACACCATTAGAAATAGGATACTCATCCCACCTTCGCCCAGACTCCGCATTGCAGGTAGTCCCTTCCCCTCCCAAATCTCCCAAAGTTCTCTATTCACCCATTTCACCCGTTTCACCAAGCAAAGTAATAGAGTCAGCATTTGTACCCTATGAAAAACCCATCACTGATGACATCAGCCCTCAGAAGATGCTGCATGCTGACATTACCAAGGTTCCTCCATCAAGCCCAAAGGCAGCAAAGATGATGCAACGCTCTTTGTCTGATCCTAAGCCCCTGAGTCCCACAGCAGAAGACAGTTCCAGAGCTCAGTTTCAGTACACTGAGGGTTTCATGGTAAGAAGTATTTGCTTTCTTTTCTTTTTTAATATGCAATTGTACGGCTGACTTTCTGTACAGCATGAGGGTTGACACACTCATTGGCAAACTTTTGTATGTAGTCTTTTTGCAAGCCTTGCTGAAAAGTCCCAAGGAATATCTGCTATCTAATGCAATGGACATTTACTTCATTGCTTTGTCTGAAAATAGCAGAATCCAAATTACAGTTTTAGTGAGATTCAGAAAAACCCACAGTAAGGTCTTATTCAGAATTTGGAAGCCACTTAAAGAATTTGATGGTAATTAATTGCTAGTGAAATGGTTACTACCATTTCTTCAGAAAATGAAATGCATTTTATTTCTAATAATAAGACACCCACGTCTTGCGGCACAGTGTGTAGTGCATTAACAAGAAAATTGCTAAATGTGCCTTCTGAGATGTAGCTGACCCCAAATTTATAATTGCCTGGTTCAGCTGTCCTTTTTGTCTCTCATGTTTTTCTACCTTTCGTGATTCTGTGGGTATTCTTGTGTCCCACCGTATACATCTTTTATCCCTCCCAGACTAAAAGATCTCATTTCACAATCCTTTTCTTCTTTGTTTGTTTTGGATAAGGAGGATTATACAGAAGTTGTGGAAGTGCTGAGGGCTGTTTCTTAAGGGGTCAGAGGAGGCAGTTTTGAATAATATGAGGCTTCCATCATCAGGACTTAAGTTTACCATTTCTGCAATATTCCTTTTCCTTAAGAAGTAACATTTCTGATCGGGGAATCAATTTGTTATTTTACGGCTGAGAGGAAGTAGTCTTAGTTAAAGAAAATAATAATTTAAATAATTTTATGTATTCTTGGCTGTTCCTTTTTCCAAGTCCATTCTCCTCTGTCAGTTGCAGGGTCAGTTGCTTGCTTGTGAGAGTTCTGTGGATTGTCATTCTAGGTTTTGTTCGATAATTTTTTGTCTTTTATGTTCAGTTATCTATGAAATCATAAGTGATTATCCCGTACAGGATTGGGTAGAAGAAAAGGGGTTGTCCCTTAGGTAAATTATGGTGACTGTCAGCTGCAGGATGGTTGGGTTATACTCTCCAAGGCCCAAACTGTGAGCAGTTTCTGCAACTTCGCACATATGTGCAGATATTAAATGCTTCCTATGCTGTTTCTGCTTGTCAAAGGGTACATTGAAGTTTGAAGGGAAAACTATAGCCATGGCATTGGCACTCCACATCCACATCATTCTCTAATGCAGGATTAACACAGGGTGGGGAGCAGTGGCATGAGCGCTTAAATTGCACGTACAGGGCTTGGAACAGCATCTTGCTCACAGGTGAGGAAGTATTGAGTTGTAGTACATTTTGGAGGGTAGGTATACTATTATAAAATAATTGGGAATATAGTGAAACTGTAACTGAGGACAAACAATTCAGCTAATTTCAAAGATATATATGGTTTTGATATGGACTGTGTACTTTGTATGATGATGGATGATGCATTCTGTAAAAAGCTGATTGTTTAAGGCCTTTAAATTAGAGTTTGAAAACACGCAGTGCGCATTAATCAAGGTACAGAAACAAATGGCTTGTATATCATTGTTTATTATTTATTACCATTTTGCATTGCGCCAAACCAGTAATGAGCTAAATTGTTCTTGTAAATATACAGCCACCAAGCAGCAAATAGACCCTGTCTCAAAGTACTTACAGTCTAAGTAGAATAGATGAACTTCTTGGAACATGGGGATGCAAGTAGACATACACAAGGAGAGTAAAAAATTTCCATGAGCATAAAGGGGGCTGCACTAGCTGTGCCGTGTGGCATATGATGGGGGAACTGCTCTGTAAAACTTCTCAACAGTTCTTGTTTCAGGGTTATGTCTTTGTCCCCATTCATCAACTTTGCAGCAGAAAAGGGCATTCATGTGTTTATGCGTATGTTTCACAGATTTTTTTAATGACAGTTTCACAGAAGAGTTGATCCTTATGCAATCAGTGAGTGTTAAGGGGTAAAAATGAAATTGGCCTCTTTTTGAAGATGACAATGAAATAATACCTGGTCCTTCAGGTAATGCATTTTCAGCAAACATATACTTCTTAGGAAAAGATATTTATTTATTCCTTATTTATCAGGGAAAAGATTATGTAAAATGTGAATAAGATGATGAATGATATATGAACATTTTACAACTGCTACTTTAAGTGCAATTTTATGTTCTACTTTAATGTATCTTTTGTAGGAAATTATTATTTCCTATAGTTTTCTCCAATCTAGTGTAAGCGAAAGGCTGAAAATATTCTGTAATAAGTATCCAGATAATATTGCTTTCGGTGACAGTATATTTCCTTTTTTTTTTTTGATAATGAGTTATGTTTATATTATATTTCCATTTGCTGTCTATGGCAGTGTTTGCTCCCATTGCCATGAACGCTAGAGTGAACATAGGTGGTAGCTTCCCCTTAATCTGAAACAAAAGTCTTCCTTTCCATGAGGTTCTCTTTGGTGGTTCTTAAATGGTGTGCAGTTCTGTGATATATATTAGTAATCAAATGTAGCTGGGTCAAGGAAAAATTGTGAGTGATAGGTTGCCTGCACAAAGAGGAGCGTTGGAAGCCACACATCTAGAACTGATATTACACAGATACCTAATTTTGCGGTTTTATAAGCTTTGTGCTGCCTGAGCTCCCAATGGCAATGGGCAATGGGCTCCTCAGCGCTGCCTTTGTTAGAATATCATGCAGCATGGTGCAGTTGGGCTTTATGGCATACAAAGCAATGGGCTTTCCATGAAGGCACCAGAAAGCCTCAGTGGAGTTTGAAAGTGGTGAGCGAAATTCGTCCATTCATCAGCAAGAAGAAATTGTTAGTACCTGACTAGTTTAATAAAGAAATAACTTTATACCAATGGATCACAGAATCTAGTCACATGCTAGTCACAGTCAACTTCAGCACTGGTACATATTCTTTATGTGTATTCAAAGGTGGAAGGTGTCTTCCTTTTGCCTTCAGATGTAAAATGTTTGCTCAACTAAAGTAAAGCAAGATCATGCACATGAACTGCCACAGACACAACATATACAGCTAAGCACTGAATAAAGCCTAAGCAGAAGTGTTTGTATTAGTGAAACTAATGCAAAGACACATCTGTTAGCAGCCTGTCAGCTTCAGGGTAGAAACTTCAATATTCTGAACAAATTCTATCAATGTGTTTTTAAGAGAGTTAATAGGGATTTTTCTCCATTTTTTGTTTGACATGAGTTGCTGCATTTTTCACTGCAATTGTAGAGCAAATATAATTCAAATCTGCATATTATGGTAAAAAAGACAGTGATTTCAAGCCAGATCCCAAAAGACTGATTCTTTATTTAGGTAAAAATTGTGGGATGTCATTTACTGCTGTAGTAAAAACAGAGACTCTTTTTTTAACTGATTTTCAAAATGTCATTTTTTTAAGGGACATAAATTTAGAAAGAGCTAGGATGAAGTACCTTAATCTATGTTTTATTGTCTGTAGTATTGTACTGGTAATTGATTTTAAAAAGCACCAAGCAACAGCTCTGAAAGTGTTGGCTCAGATATATAGTACCTGTTAATATACATGCATAATAAATGGAAATGTGAATTACAGAATGCAGTAAAAACTATTCTCTTTAATTTATCACTACTCTCAGTTTAAAACCAAGTTAATGTAATTTGTCTTATTAACATTTCTCTTTCATATGTTGATATTTCCACCTTGTCCATATCACTTTAATAGCAACACATATCCTCATTTTCATCACTAGCAGCATTACTTATGATCTGGATAAATCATTACCATATGTTATGTTTAGATGAGTTGTATTTATTGTGAACAGTTCCATTGACATTACATACTTGAAGTCATTTGATATTTTCATTTATATGGATATATTTTCAGCTCTTTTCAATTTTAAAACTTTAAGACTTAAGGAGTTTGAGCTGTTATTCCCTATATCAAGTATGCGCTGTAAGGCTGGGGACGAGAGAGGAGAAACTGGGTAGCTGCTCCCACTAGAGTTAAAACCTTCCACGTATCATATCACTAATGTTTTGCTTGTCTGTTCAGGCCTAAACTGATCACTAGGTCTGTATGACAGAGAGGAATGTTCTCTTTGGATAAGGAAGATAGGTAATACAGGTAACAGGGATAATTATGTGTTTCGGGGTTGGGCATTTCTGTTTGTTTACCTTCCTTAGCAGTAGGAAGCATGGTTCCTTTCTTAGTATCATGCAGAAATATCTGGTAATGGATTTTCTGCTGTTATTGGTACCTAAGACATTGATGTTTCCCTTGATTTTTCATAATCTGTTCCTAATTGGAGCTGAAAAGGTTTAGTTCTTTGCTATAGCTCTTGTATTCATTATAAAGCATTCAGAATTGTTCTGTGGTCTGTGAGATATGTGGTCATATGGCTGTAGTAGCAAAAGGCTTACTTTAGTGACTGTAATTTTGCCTTTCAGTCCCATGATCCAGTCCATGAAAAAGGAAGAGCATCTTCTTTTCTGTAAAAGCTGTCTTTCATTACCATTAGCACAAACAGCTGCTACTTAGGTTTCACTTTAAGTAAAAAAGGATGTTGAGTGAGGAACCCTGTACATTTCTTCTTTGGTAGTAGTCTGACATAAGAGTAACCCACATTTAAAGGCCAAGTTTTTCTCTGTGCTTCCAGGAAAACTAAATGATATCTGTGGGCTGTGGTGTAATGAACTGTTGTTTGGGCATTGGTGGCACTGGCGACACAGCTCCATCACTTTGGCTGTGCATGCACCAGTCTAAAGAACAGTCTGGAAGGGGCCTAATCTGCATGGTTCCTGCAGTCTGCATGCACCCTGTGCGCAGCCTACCTAGGTTGCCAGACAGTATGCTGACAGGCTTAGCAGCCCTGGGTCTGCATAGGCATCCAGGTTCTTATTTCCCTGAAGAGCGCCCTGCAGCTACTTTTGAGGCTCGTTCATTGTTTATGGACAGGAGATCTTTTCAGATTGAATTTGGGCCAGCAATCTAAAGAAAAGGTAGATATATACACTGAGTGTCTTTGATATTTGAATATCGATAGTCAAATGCTTGCTTGGTCAGTTGTGCTGATTCTAGATGGAACAAGGCATGTGTAAGCCTGATTTTCTTTATGCTATTAACCTCGGTATGCTGCTCGTCTTTTCCTCTCTCACCCTTTTTTTCATTCTTTCTGAAAAAAGGGGAGAGATTATTAATTTGCTAGACGTGTACCATTTGCATTCTGTCACCCATGAAGGAAGCAGGGATTCAATGGTTCAGCCTATCTCTGCATCATGGACATCATAAACAGGCATACGGTGCTTCCTCGTTCCTTTCAGACCAAATCAACTAAATCAACAAATAACTTACAGAAAGGCATGATAGGAGTTTTTATTCTTCCTCCATTCCTTCCATCAATATAATTTTCAATAGATCCTAAATAGTCCAGGAGATTATGTGCGTTTGCAGAAGTGACTTAAGCACCTAAAAGCTTAAATATTATTGAATTTTCTTAATGGACCTTAGGGTCTGTTAGCAATTAAATCACTTTTTAAAGGGCTTTCCTGCTTCATGTTCTCATAACTAATCTCTCCTACTATCTAGATGTCCTTTTTAAAGATACTTTTAATGGCAGTATCAGTGCAATAGAGCAAAGCATCAGGAGGCAAAAGCCGATGATTCTTGAGTTCCCCCGGCACACCTCCTCCTTTTTTTTTTTTTTTTTTTGTGTGTTTCAAACAAATCCAATTGAAACTAAATCAAAAAATAAGGATCTCACTAATATCCAGAAACAATCCGTGTGTAAGTAGTAACACAGGACTTATCTCTCTCCTCCTTTAACTACACATTTTTAGCTAGATTTAAGATCACATTTTCCACTAAAGGCTTAAAGTGTTTACAGTTTAGAGCCCTGTTAACATTTCAAGCTATTGCTTCCTGTGCTGTATTGGAAACCCTCTGGAATAACTTTTTTGTGACTCAAATGAGACATCTTTTTTCCATCTGTCAGATCTTCAAAACAGAAAGATTGCCCCACATTCAGTCAATGTATCTTGCAAATGTTTTCTTCTAAAATCATTTAACTGGGTCGGTCCGAATTTCCTGTAACTTTTACATTACTTGATTTCACACCTTCTCTAGTCAATGAAGGGATACTCATGCATAATACAAAATTATATGTATGCAGTCTTTTGCTTTCCAAAGTGGATCCTTCACACTCCTTAATAGAGCATGAGATTTATGGCACAGAGTTGACAAAGAACTTAGTGTTTCTGTCACCTGGGCCTTTTCTCATCTGTTAACAGTTCATCTGTCTTCCTCTTAGCAAGTTCTCAGTTAGACATTTAAAAAGCAACCCCCTCCAAAAGCACCCAATCCTCAATCTTTTATCTTCCATGAAAGATGAGGAAGAATAAAGGTACAATAATCTCTTTCCGCTCATTTCCAGCTGACTTGGTTATCTACCCACATGTTTCCATCCTGGGAATACCTTGAATTTTTGATGTGAGGAGAGGCCAATGCAGTGTTCCCTGCTTTAAAGTAATAAACACAGCATATAAATATATATAGTGGAATCAAGCAGGCACTGGAGAATGAGACAGGATCACAGGTAAGTTTGGGTGCACTTCACCTCTGTTTTGACTCAGACTTTCCTCTCTTATGAAGACAGGTAATATTTTAATTTGCTCTTTCTGAGTAAATAGGAGGAGAGGAAAATTTCTGCTAGTATAATTCTCTGCTTAACTTAGGTAATCAAGGAATAACACAACTGAACTCAAAAGAGAGTTTCTTTTATTTGTTCTGCAGGTAAGTTTGGTTTCTTGCATTTTATTCTGTCCATTGTTTCATGAGCAGCTGTTAACACAGGAAAGTCTTATTGTACTGAGAAAGTGGGCATTCATTCTCTAAAAGGAAAGTTTAGCAGAAGACCAGCATATATCACGTCTTCCCTGGAAAGGAAGCACAGTCTGTATCAGCAAGTCATTTGGTACGATAAAAGTAGATCAATAGATCCAAGCAGTTCATACTAAAGCCTCTGCAAGTATACTGTAAGTAGTTGGGGAGGCTTACGTTGCACTGGATTCAGTCTGCGTTTTGAAGTTGTCCAAAGGGCTTGTCATTGGTTAGGATTGTTTTTCGTCTATTGGGATTTAAGCACATTTGATACACATTTGCAATAGAGCTTCCATTTTATTTTCCTGCAGAAGGAATCTGTTTTTACATGAGAAAAACCTCCCTCCAAGCAGAGCCAATGTGCAATAACTAGAAAAAATCAAGAGACTTGTTCTTGACAAAGTAATAACTTAGTACTTGCTCCAAACTTCATGTCATAACAAAATATGAGCTATATTCTAACACTTTTTTCCATCATTTCTTTCAAATATTAAATATTTAACAAAGATCCTAAAATATTATCTTGATCAGCCAAAAGTGATTAAATGTTCCTTGGAAGTGATCCAGGACTGACAAAAAAACATGCTGCCTCATATGTCCTGTGTGAAGGTTACTAAAAAAGAACTCAGTACATCCAAAACTTATGATCTGAAATAATTAAATACAACAATCAGAGCAGTAAAAAGGTGTTCGATATTCCTATATATTCTCCGCTCTATGAGTGGTTACTTTTCTTCTGCGTGTGGAGTTTCTATCTTAAAACTTCAAGAACGGTCCTTTAATCATTACATTTAAAATAATTATCTGGGTTTATTTTTGTTTTTATTTTTTTAGAAATCATTCAGGATGTGACAGTATTAAAAGCATTTTGTGGCATCAACTCAAATCAACTTTAAATTCTAATTGAAAGATTTGCATCTCCATTAAAAACATAGCGCAGGACGTACTTTCTCCAGGGACATACTTGTCTCTGATTAATTAATTTTTATCATATAAGATACTGGAAATTTCTAAACTATACCTTTTCTCCTAAGAAAAACATATGCCAAGCTAGAAATACCCCATGATACCATGGTCACAAATATTCAGTTCTTTACCTTCTGATCCTTCCATTCAGACATTTGTTTTCTGAGTCACTGACTGTGTATTAAAGAGAATTTTGTTAAGGTAAACAGCTGTATTTGGAGCTGTGAATGAACCTAAGAGTTCAGGTTTAGGCTTATGGATTTACCTATTGAACTGGAAAATCAAATGTAAGTAAGTGTTATGAAATGCTGGCAAAATAATCCCTTTTACTGACTTTTTAAAAAATAATTGCTTCCCAAGCATAACATTATTTATTGATAAACAAATACTTTTGCAATTACTACTTTTAATGTAGTAAAACAGCATACATCTGCCTGCTGAATTAGATACTTCAGGTCAAACTGGTCACTGTCAAACTGGAAGGAAGTTTTAAGTGGGGGTAAACAAGGATTTGTTTAACTCTTTTTTAATAATGTAATTACAATTTGGAGTCTGGAAAAGGTCCATTTGCAGATGAAGTCAAATAGAAGGGGTTCCAAGCACTTTAGAAAGCAGGATTGCCATTTAGAGCCACCTGGAATCACCCAACAACTAATTCAGTAACGATAACAGGCACTACACACACTAAAGAAACAATCAAATATTCATATACCTATGAAATGCAGTTGTTCAGGCAATAGCAGTACAGAAGATGTCCAGGTGCAATAGCAAATGTTCAGACTTAATATGATTTAAAATGTGAAGTGTTTGCACAAGAGCCAGTGGTCTTTTTTGGAGCTGTTAACAACTCTACCCATATTTAAGGTCTATGCAGTAATATTTTTGCCCTACTCAGTGTTGATAAGACTTCAGCTAGACTACTACATCTCTCTGTTTTGGTCAGCACCACTTAAGAGTTAGAGAGGCTGAAGAAATCCAGTGGTGAGCAAAAGAGAAAGGATAAAAGACTGAGAAAACAAAACCTTTCCCGAAAGGCTGAAGGATCTGGTTTTATTCTAGAAAGGAGAAGACCAAGGCTGGACAAGATGACAGTCTTTCACTGTGTAAAATCTTATTGTAAATAGGTTAGCTGTTAACCACTCTCCATGTCCCATGGAAGCAGGAAAAGGGTTGGAGTGTTATAGGATATTTAGTAGATATCAATAAAAAATTCTAACTGCTATAGCAAAAAGGATTTAGAACTGAGATATTTTAGTGAGATTACATTATCTGAATCTTGGGGATAACATAAAGTGATAGCCCAGATATCTGATTTCCCTTCCAAGTCAAGAATATCTTGAGCAGTACAAGTAATATAATTAGCTTTGAAAAGTGAATTCTAAAATTAAATATAACTTTCGTTAGCATTCATGATTCTTGTTAGACATTAACATCACCATCATTGCTGTTAATTTGTGTTCATCCAGCATTTTTCACAGACTGCTTGAATAAACTAACAAGTAACCCACCTTATGAAACTCTCTCTGGAAAATCTCAGTGACCTCAGTCATATAGTCCTTCATTTATAAGATTGAAAACCAAGGCAAAGAAAGTAAGGCCATAATCAATACCTTAAATGGCACCTGTCTTGTTCCTTTTATGCCTTAGGTGTAAGCGGCATTTACTCTCCATTTTACTTCCCCCCTTTACCTTTCTCTTCAGAAGCCTAGAGAGGCATCTAGCTTGCTGCTTGACTGCCTCGGGGACATAGGGCTACCTAGTTAAGGTATGAAAGGTAGGAAAGAGCACATTTTGTGTTAAACTGATGGTATAAAAGATCACATGTGAGCTCACAGCAGTAGGCTCTTGGTATAGTGTTCAGGAAGAAATGTTCCAACAGTTCATCTACCTACTTTATATTTGTACTTTAAAATGTGATTAATCCCACACATTTCTGTTCATTGACTACAGAGAGATTTTAGATGAATGAGACTACTTTTAGTCACATGAAAAGCGTGTTGTGAGGCCATGTCCTCTGACTCTCTCACCCTATGTTCTTGTTTCCTACTTTTTCTCTCTTTCAAAACAGTATGTTCTTTGCTGATGTACTAATGTGCTTTTATCAGTTCTGCACAACGAAACAGGGAACTTAAAAGTTAGGATTTCAGGTTGTTCTCTAGATGCCTAAGATCAATTTTAAGAAATTTTGAACCAGCAATGTTCGTTTACTTCACTGAAGGGTCATGGACAAAATAATTGTGTTTCCAGGAGTTTCCAGCTTCTCCCAATACAATTCTCTTTCGCTTTTAAGGTGAAAGGCTGCTTGACAAATGGGTATATCTTAGTACAAATACACCCTTTATTTATAGAACAAGCTTGGCTTTATTGACAACAGTTCAGACTTTCAGATGCTAGCCTGTAAATATTTGTCCAAGTCTGGAGAAATGAGACCGTTAAAGGATAATTTCGTCTTCATGTCATTAGTCCTTGTCTTCTCTGTTCACTTTGCCACAATAATTTCCAGGAGTGCCAATTTTGTTACCAAGAAAGAATAGAACTCCGGTGAACTTTTCCAGTGTATCTGGGACAGGAACTCAGGAAAATGATTTACATGCCATAAGGCTCAGCTCAGGAAGAGGAGTCCATAATGGTACGTACTTACAATCCCTGCGTTTAGAATGAGGCTCCAAGAGAGTGGCCAGTTTGCTCAATGCTGTGATGCCTAGGCCAGCCATTTAGAAACTCCAGATAGGGGGATAAGTCTGAAACATTGCCATAGAACTGGTTTCCACATCTCTGTGAAACCTGGTTTCAGAGCTTGAAATTTCCTTCTTCAAATTCTTCCTCTCCCTCTCTCTCTGTAGGAGACTACAGAGGAAGTCTGTATTTTGGCTCTCCTCCTCTATAACTTTTTACATTCGGTACAGACTGAATTCAGGTCTCGGTTCACTTTCTATTCACATTCTCCATCTGTCCCTATCTTCTCTTTAATCTTGCTAAACCCTACTTCTGTTTCCCAGCTGGTCCCTCTCTGACACCTTCTTTCATCCAATCTAAGTAGTTCTCATAAAAGCACAGCTTTTATTATCTCACCTTACTCATTTTTCAAGCTGTTGGCTAATGCAAAATCCAGCTAAAGCATAGAATATGTTTGTGCTCTTACACTGCCTCGCAAGCCTTTTTCCTAGTTTAGGATTGTAGAGGATAGATGAGCTAGCCATTAGGTACCCTTGACTAAAATTAAAGACAGGGTTTGAAAATAAATAACTAGCAGGGAGGAGGGCTTGAAGGAAGATTGAATGCTGGGGACTTCCTCTGTGTGTATGAGATAAGAAATTTAACTGAACTGATTTCTCTTAAGTCTGGACTTAAGAGAACTGGATTTAGACAGCTGGCAGTTGCCAAAGGTGAAAAGGTAGACAGGAAGGACAGTAGACAGGATGAATCAGAGTGGGATTTACCTACCTAAAACTGAGGCCTAATATAGAGAAGATGAGTTTGAGCCTCAGGGTTTATTTTCCATGGTTGCATAGCATTTATAAAGCATAGTGACATAAGCCTCAGGAAATGATAAGGTAGTCTGTAAGTAATATTTACTTCATAAGCTTATGGTTGTGTTCTTTCATGGTTGTGTTCTTGCAGTCTATAAACGATGTAAGATAGTAACAATGAAATAAAGTGCAATTTCTTGTCCGAGTTAAAGCTGAAACCAATGAGTCTTTTTCAGAAATGTTACTGTCTGGGGTAATCACTTACATCGTATTGCTATGCCTTTTACCATACCAGAGTTATAATCTACAGCAGAAATATCATAGACTTTTGTGAAGAATGGAGAGGAATCCCTGATTTTGTCCTTTGCTCATTTGATCAGTGATATAGCAGTATAGAGAGTTTTATAGTAATGCCTCCAGATTATTTCTTTAGGCAGTAAAAGTCATTCGGTATTATTACTTTGTCAGTAATAGCGTAGGCTGCTCTGTGTCTTGATGTTCTTACAGCCTGTTTGAACATAGCTTCTCTGAGAGCGCTGTAACCCAGGCAGAGGACCCATTTTTATCTTTATTTCCATTTCTTCATCATTTGGCCACAAATAAAAAGCCCAAGAGCTCATCAAAGAAAATCAAATTTTAAGATTGCGACAGTGTTACAAAAGTAACTTTTTCTTTCCTTTTTTTTAACTAGTGAAACCAAAATGGCTCTTCTGAAGGCTGTGTTGCAAACAAAGGGAAAAACAAAAGGAAATACTAAGCCAGTATTGCTTCTGAACCCTTTGTGATGTATTATGATAGCTTAAGATCAGATCTGAGCCTTGCCACTGACTTTGCAAGCCTAAGGCTTGTGCTTAGAGCTCAGAGATTGTTGTAGAAGACAGTAACTAGATAGCTCATACAAAACTCCCTGAAGCTAATGGTACACTGTGTGAATTCAATGAGCCTTGGATCATGCCCTGAGGAAATTAGAATAAAATTTCTCCTCTATATATTCCACTATTTCCACTAAGGAAAGGGGGTTTTTTGTACCTTCTTTGAAGTAGAAGTTCTCAGTTTTGACTGTTTTCAAAAATGAAATCCCAGACTTAATAGAATATAGTGAATAGGAAGGTCCATTTAAATGATTATACTTTGAAATAATTAGTGCTACTGGAAATTTTCTAGTAGAAAATAATCATTTTCATTAAAACTGAATTTTATGTTGGAAAAGTTTAAGTTTATACATGGAAAAAAAGGAAGAAAATTTCTGTGTGGTTGAAAAAAAATAAAAAAGTGGTAACTTGCCAGCTGCCTCTGGAGTGAAAGTGAAAATGAGCCTCTGGCGGCTGACCAACTGAAAAATTAGTGATTCTCCTGAAACACATTTTTTCCTGTCCAGATTTTAAAGAGTAGGTTTTTGTTTTTTTTTTTACTTTTTATTCTATTGAAAATATTATTGAAAAAATATGTTTTTACTAATGGGGAAGAATTTCCAGTTGGCTCATTCTAGAAGTGTTGACAATGCAGTCAGTAAAATAAGTGGTGGGAAGTGACAGGCAATGATAGTCAGCTCCATTTACTTCAAAGCGCGGCAGGGGCTCAATATATGGAATAGCCCTGAATGCTGTGTATCAAAATGGAAATATTAATAGAATAGTTGAGATTGCAGAAGTTTCCTTTGGCGTCAGGTTTGTGATTTTATTTTTCTTCGTGTCTAGCATCTTACTCTGTGCATATACCTTACTCATATTCATCCATCATGTTGTGCAGACATTGGAATGAGAAATAAGTTATGAAACAACATGGAACAAGAAAGATCTCTTGCAAGAGGTCTTTTAAGAAATGTATTGGAAGTAGTTGTTTCCTGTAGGTCAGAGAATTAAGAGTTTGAGCTTAGTTTGGAAATTTAGTGAACAACTGAGAGCCATTGTTGTATAGTACATCACAATGTCTACATGACTGAGAGATTAAATACTTTCAAGAGCAGAGCATAGTGATAAAGCTCACACGAGATTTAATATGCGTTCATATTATTGGTTTTATTCTTTACCACCCTAAAGTCTGTATTTAACTGGATGATGGACAGCTGTTTGTGAAAAAAAGGATCAGCCATGCATAGACTTAATTTTTTGCTCTGTATGTCTCTGCTGTAGTAGAAATACGGAATTCTTGCCCTGTCTCTTATTACTGGGGCTGATGCCGGTTCAGAGCGCTGTGCAGAAGCATGAGGAGTCATCAGAAGTCATGCCTCATGCTGCTCCCCAAGAAACTCTCCAGTCCATTCTCCATGGTCTGAACGACTTAAATATGAAAATTTCTCAGTGTTTTGCATGTGTTTTAGATTTAAGTACGAAGTACTTTTCAGCTGTCTCTGGAATTATTTTATTCTTTCAATATGTTTTGGAGCGGAAGTTTGTTAACTTTATTTGTTAACTTTATTTTGATACAGTTAAGTACTGATGGTTAAAAGCCAAAGTGGCAGGTGACAGAAGTATTGTGACAGTGTAATAAACCAGAAGAAGGATTTATTAAATGCGGAGTATCCATAGAAAATGTTTAGAAGAAATAAAATAGGGAAAACTACATTATCAGGAAAAAGTGTTTTACTAATCTTTAAACAGGAAAAAAATGCAGGTCAACAGGTTTTTCTTTTTTTTCCTCTCCAGGCTAGTACAAGATTAGTTCTTTTTTCTGTACTTAATATTTTCTCCTGTTTTGAGTTAAAAGTATTTTCTTCCCAGGGAGACTATTTCAAAGACTAAAAAGTCTTGGTAAAAGGTAGTTTTTCTAATATGAAGCTTAGTCTCTTTGTTTTCCTTAATTATTCTTATTTCTTCTTGTTAAATCTTCTTTTACTAAATAAATTATCTTCCCAATCTCTCCACAGTGTTTTCCTTAGGGACAGACGTAGCCAACAGTCTGAATCTACGCTCCCTTGAAAGCAAGAAAGTTTTGATCCGCACCAAAACCTGCTGCTTCATTTTTAACAGGCTATTTTCTTGTCCTATACTTAGTTTCATATAGGAAGCAGTTTTACTTTGAAACCTAAAAATCTTTCTCCTAAATCAGGATATTCTTATGGTTTTGTTGCCCTTCTTAGCACTTTTCTGGACATTAGCGGCATTACACATGAAATAAATCTTCTCATCTTGTTTACAATCCATTTACACAGACTGGAGATAGGACCTAACGGGCCTTCTCAAAATGAACCGTACTGTTTTCCAGTTACTGTTACTCCTGTCATTAACGTTATTTCTTGTTCTTTCAATCTGCAACGGTCTAACCAGGATAAAGTCCTAGGTATCAGACAAACACTGTTATAAAGATACGTGCTGTTGTATTTGTCATGTTAGCTCCCAGTGCTACGTGGCTGGTATATTGATTTCTGTCTTTAGTATAAGGGTCCTAATTTGAACCTGACCTCTCTCCTCATTTATTCTCCACACTGCAACACTGTTATTGCTCCTAGCTGTTGCAAGGAAATTCCTTCTTATCCCATGTGCTGACCTTACTCAAAGAGATTTTAATTTTTATTCCCTGACCCCGTGTAGTTTGAGGACCTCTTGGGCTCCCATGCTGCAAAGGCACATTTCTTTGAGAGCCTCTCTTTTCCTATTGCTCAGATCTCAATAAAGTGGTACTTGTCCTACTTCTGGATGTGCTGCTTCATATTTATTCACTCATTTCCTTTCCCCTGTCTCCCAACGAAGTGAAAAGCCCGCATCATCTGAATAATTAAACATGCACTATCAGAGTAGGGAACAGATTTTCACAGTTGGACACATGACAAGTATCAATGACAGGAAGAAGAGCAATAAAACACCTAGAGAAAGCAGACAGTGCAAGAAGTCAGGAACTGATTTATCTAAATATATTATGTCAGTAAGAGATTACTATCATTGCACCGTCCATATTCTCTTCTAAGATACTTTTATCTTGTAGAACCAGAGGCGATGAAAAAGGCCATCACATGCGTTAAAGCTGTGTGGCCAACGCTTACATTGAAAAATGTCGTGTGTCTTTTTGACCTTGGAAGCAAATGAAGGGGACTTGTTTTCACATGGATTAACCCTTTTTCAATAATTCAGTTAATACATATTATGCAAGTTGGCAATTCTTCAGCATCTCCCTTTCATAGGTTAGTCCTTTCTTTGATTTGCATAACTGAATTTGTTATTGCCACTACTGATAAAGTATCTTGCTTGTCATTTTTAAAATTATTATTCGTTATGATGTAGCAGCTAGAACATACAGCTACAGGTTGTAAGCACTCGATAGCCAGAAATGACCTTTAACTGAAAGCAATTGGATGTGATTTGCAAACGTTGCGTGTCATTGCTAAGTTAGAACCAGCTTTATCCTGAAGCCGTATAACTGTTTCTGGAGAATTATTGTCAGCAGAACTTACTGGAAGAAATATCTCCAGCTTGCAAACCAGAAGTGGAGTTTCATAGCTTGGAATACAGGTGAAAGAGTGTGCGAGAGTCTGCTTGTACAGATGTACGCTTTGTTTGTCTTCTTTTTTAAAGCTCTTTGCAGTAGAGATTTTCTCATACTAAGTGATTGTGAAGTGGGCAGCAGAGTGGCTTCCAAATAACCAGGTGCGTTTCAAATCACTTGGATCACAAGGTGCTTACCCTTCCTGGGGTAAGCAGGAGAATTAAACAAAAAAAAAAACCTCTTTACATATAAACACAAGATTTTTGGTACAAGATTTTTGGCACAAGATTTTTGGCAAGACATAGATCGTATTCCACATATATATGACTCATATGTAAAGTGATGCGATGGTTTTTCCGTATTCTTTTAGAATTGCTGCGTAGGAGAACTGAGTTGTTGTGCTGCTTCATGAGCATAGTTGTTGAGGAAATTTCTCTTGAATGGAGCAGCCTAATCTTATGCCTGGCCTCGATCTGTGAGCATGTAAGAACGTTGTGGCATCACCTTTTCTCTTCTCTGCAGTCTTCTTTTTAAGTCTTACAAAGAGCTCAAGGTTTGCTTTTTGCTGGAGACGCTTGTGCAAGTGGGATCCTTATGACTTGGTCCTGAGTTTTAATTGTTTTGAAAATAGCTAAAAAATAACTAAAATAAAATGGATGTCCACTTTCTAATTTTTAATTATTTTATGTTTCTGAAACTATTATTATATTATAGTATCATAGTTGTTATATTTTATGAATATATAATTTGTAAAAGACTACTAGAAGGAATTGGATCTGTGGTAGAAAAGCAAATCAGATTACAGTTTTAGGTTACAGTCAGATACAGAGTCATTTAGTGTTTTCCAGCAAGAGGGAAGAACATATAAAAATATTTCATTATGACTTCAGGGCTTAGCATTTATGTGTAAACTGATGTTCAAAGAACACGATAAGGAATTACACACTGATACACAGAGCTGACAGAGAATGCATTGTGAAGTAAATGGCATCAGTGATTCATCGACTGAGATAATCTTCATCACTGTTCAGCCATCCTGGCTCCTGTTATGTGTACAGTGATGTACTAGAATGATTACTGGACATTAAGAGAGGTCTGAGATTTCATGTTTCTTGTTGAAATACTGAGAGAGCTGATTCTATAAGTATTTCCTATAGGCAAGGTTCTTTAATCTTGTTTAAGGACTTATCAAAGATATGTGTACATAAATACTGTCGTCTGAAAATACTGTGAAAACCATGTCAGGTTCCTGCCGAGCTGATTTAGAAATGAAATAGTGTTAGCAATAATCTTCATTATGGGAGATGAGTTGGTGATTTCTATCCTGGTCTGTCCAAAGCTCTAAAATCAGTGCATGACTGACACTATACAAAAACCTTTTGTCAATCTCAGCTCAGAGGGAAATAAATTAATGGTTAGTAAGCCTGCACCCCTTTAAGCATTAATCCTGGCCTAGGGTCAAAATATTTTTGCTAAGCGATGTTGTTGTGGTTGCCTTAGTTAATACTAAATATATTCATACTTTGCAAAATATGAACTAAAAATAATATTACTAAGTTTATCATTTAGACCTAGTTGCTCTTAAAAGCTAATAGTCCTAGGACTTCCACAAAAAAGGATTTATCTTGAAGTGAGAAAAGTTGAAGCAAAAATTTTACACCTGTAGTTTTTATATAGCAGAACTAATGAACACCACTATTTGTCCACATCAAACAATGGGTAACACCCAGCTATTTAGTTTTTCCGTCGCCTGTATAGTACTGCTAAACTTTTACCATTATGGCCTATTACTGCATGATGACTTTCAGAAACCAGTAGCTTAAATTCTGTGATTCTTGTCTGTCTTGCCAGAAACCAAGTCCTCTTTTCGAGGGTGGTTCCTACCCTGGGGATAGTGTGGTACATCTCTATCAAAATTTTATAAACCTCGCTAAGATTGGTCTTCGTAGTGACATGCAGTGGCAGCAGAGCAAACTGAAGGTTTAGAAGAACTCTTTTTGTGCTCAGCCATTTTTTTTCTATTTTCCATCTAAATATTAACTAACAAATATTGTCTTCTTGTTAATATTATCTTGATAAAGAATAGCCTTTACTCTTCTTATTTTGTACAATACTGTTTTTTAAACCGCTGTTGCATTACACACATGCAGGTATGTGTACACACGCATACACCCACACGCACGTTTAGTACAACATTTTCTTTTGAGATTCCCACTAGCTAAAAGCCATTAGAGTCGCCGCTGCCTCTGTAGGGAGCACATCTTTGAAAAATGACATTTGCACCCAATAATTCTGCTTTCAGTCCATAAGTACTGCCACTTCTTGTGTACGTCTTGTCAGAACATGTATTGATTCACTGTGCCCCAGACTCCTGTAGGGCGAGCTGAGGATAGAACCATTTGAGATTTCGAACCAATCATTTGAACTTCCATGAGTATATCTGGACCCAAGCTGCACTGAACAGCATTGATGCAAAGTATGGTATTATAGGAAGTTAAAATGACACTAGTATATTCAGTGGCTACCTTTAGTTTGGACAGTTTGGGCTAATCCTTCAACCTTTACTCTTCCACTGAGCTAGAATGTGCTTTTTAGTGATTATTCAGTGTTTGATTTGTTTTCTTTTCTTTTTAAACTCTTGATTTACTCTATATAAGTAAGAACACCTTCAGACTCACTCATGTCACCAGACATTTTGTAGCAGTAAAAACAGCACATGAAAACAACACAGAAAAGGAGCCAACCCACGTGTGTAATTATGAACAAACATTGCTAAAATCTCAAGCAAATACTTTCAGAAATGAAAAGGGCCATCTATATAAAAAGTGACATTCTGTAATCTTTTTCCAGGAAGCATGACCTTATGTGACCAGAGTAAAGAATGCCAAGAACATGTTTTACTGTAAATTTCATGTGTTGCTATAGTAAAACTTACTGTGCAGTGTGTGTTTAGGGCAAATGGTATAGTCCATGTGCACATGGTCAAGTAGAACTACTTTTATTTAGATTTCCAGAAATATACAGATATAAATTAACTAATATTCCACTACCATGTTGAGCTCTCCACAACATCACAGTGTATGTAAGGTGTTATTTTATAAAAGCAAACTTAAACAAATCAATCCAATTTTGAATTTGAATTTGAATTCCTATTTCGAATTGTGGCAGTGGTAGACAAAGAGAACAATGCAAAACGAGAATAATGGAAGCTGTGAAGCTAGGAAAAAAAAAGAACTTGTTTTCATTTTGTATCTGCAGTGAAATTATATGCAAGATTCAAAGTCAACCTTGGAATTTTCATTTTTATATGGTATCCTGACAAATCCTGATTGTTTTTTTAAGTGCTGATTCTCATTTTCTTTGGTAGAATTTTAGATTTAGAAACTGTAAATGGAATGTTTCACATTAGTATCTGTCTTTCTGCTGCATTTTCTTTTTTTTTAATGTCATTACTGTTTAAAAGGAAGCTTGCCAAATTTCTCTCTTCCTGTCCTGCTTGTCACAGTAAGCAGAAATGGAAAGAGGAAGGTCATGGTTCTAAAATAGTATAATTGATATTAAAATAGTGGAAAGAGAATAAATTAGAGGTTACTGCTATCTTCTTCTCTAACCCTATACAGTTTGATTAAATATCGCATTGACTGCAAGACTGCAATCTGATTGAATTTTTCCAGGAGTGGAACACTTACTTTTATGAAAATTAGTCTTGATTTCAGTGTGAATCATATAAATGATAGACATATTTAAAAATTACTTTAACAATCAGATATAAAATCATTTATTTAAGTCCGTTTATCTTAAAAAAAGAGATGGAGGCTGCTCTTAAAATCGGGACTTTCTCTCAGTTTCATTCACAGTTGCACTAATAAAGAGTTGAGTGTCTTCACTGGGTTCCTTTGGTGAAGAGCTGGTATTGATGTTATGTCCAGTCTGGTTTTAAATATTATGAAATGATGAGATTTTTGCCACTTGTCTTTCCAGCTCCATGGTTTAAACGCAGTGTCATATCATCGAACTGTAGAATTCTTTTATAAGAAAAACTGAAAAAATTGTAAATTAAAAGAAAATGGTTTCATATTTTTTAAAAGTTGATTTTTGTTTTCTTTTAAACAGATATTTAAACAGATAACATAGTGAAAGCTTTTTTTGTTCCAGAAAAGATGTTTTCCTTTGTATCAATACAGCAAATTTGTGTACACATTTGTTCAAGAATTTGTGTCTTCTTTGAAAGGAAGGCTTTTTGGAGTTTTGGAGGGAAAAGAGGAAGAGCTATTTTGGTTTTGTTTAGCTTGTGTTACTTGGAAATGGGTTGACATCAAATTGGAAAAGCTATTCTTATGCCGGAATAAGAATAGGAATATAGGGCTGTACACGGTCTGGCTGGTAAACTTTCTCTACATAAAAAAAAACATAATGGAAAATCCATACATCCTTTGAATAGTTTCCACACTTCGTAAGTTCAGCCATCTGTGACAATCTGTTCTGCATAGTGTCAGGTTCTGTTACTTTCCTTTAAAGAGGGAGAGGATTAGGTTGGCGGGAAGCTTCCGGAGAGAGAGAGAGAGAGATTTTTCCTGCCCGTGGAGAGATGGGGGGAAAAAACATCACAGGGCAGAAATTCAGGGAGACACTGAGAGACTGAGAAGAGAAAGAAAAAGGCTTATAACTTGAGCTGATGGAGAAAGTGACTTGTCTTGGTGAGGCAAAAGGGATCATGAAGAATTTGCTGCAGACCAGAAAGCTTTTGGGTTGTTGGAATGGAGTCAAGCCTGAAAGCAAGGACTCAGTGGGCAAGGAGAGTTTTATAAGCCCCCGTTTGTTTCCATTCAGCCTTGCCTAATTCTGTTTTAAAACGTTACCTGTATCTGTTCAGATAAAATCTTGCCTCTGAGTTTAAAGGCCCTTTGTAGCATTTTTTGTGTACCCTCTATAAAGAAAAGGTGTACCCTCTATAAAGAAAAGGTCTAAGCAGTTTCACCACAAAACTCTGGTTGACTGAGGGTCCTGTCATGCCATCTAGCACAGGTTTAGAAAGCTCATATCTATTAGTCTTCTCAATGCCTATCGGTCTTCTACTTAATCTGTGGTTTTGAGTTAGATGTTAGGAGCGCGCACCTTCTGGAATAAGATCTTTGGCTAGCTAAAAGACTCTAGCTTCTCATATAACACAAGTTTATCAAATTGTTATTTCTGGACTGACTGTAGAGCTGTACTGTTGTTTAATTACTAGTGTGCAGTGCTAGACATTTCGACAACTCTGCCACCACCATGAAGGGCTGTTGGTCAGTATAGAATCTGTGGTACCAAAGTAGAGTAAGAAGTAGTTTGTTTTCTTAAATAGAAGGTGTTTTGCTGAATTTTAAGACATTTTTGGAAAGAGGAAAAGGAAATTTGATGCACATAATAATTTGTGCTGCAGGTACACAGCAGCATGCCTCAAGTCAGGGCTGAGCCAAAAAGACAAAGATAAGACTTAGCCGTGATGCTTATAGAAAGGTCTGAATTATGCAGTTATGGAACTTGGTGAGTTTGTCAAATCCGTGCTTTACAGCAGTGGTTACATGGCCATTGTTCCCCAGCTAGAACCACATTTTAGAGAGAGTTTGGTCAAGGGCTCTGCTCACTCTGCCGCCTTTAATCCTAGTCCAGGGAAGCAAGCATCATGAGTGAAGGACAGACTGAAATAAATAGTGCCAAACAATGAAACCAAGCTGAGCCAAGAGCCTTGGATTGTCGAGGAGAGGTGTCAAGAACCGCAGAGGTGGCGAGATTCCTGCATGGAGAAAACGATTGAAACTCTGATGCAAAGGAGCTCCTGCATGAGGAGCTCACAGCAGGGATTCAAGCTACTGCAGTTGCTAGGAGTGGGATTGACCTCACTTGTCTTGAGACATTTACAGCATGGATGCTTGTGTTACATGAGGCTGCATCTGCAGTCAGTAGGAGAAACAGGTGTGATTCTTGAGTGCATCAAATTACACCTTTAAAGATCTGTTTCTTTTCAGTTCACTAGTCTAAGGGGCTAGCTCAGATTAGACTTAAACGTTACGCCTGTGTTTGGTCAGATGGATCCTCTCTTTAGTGAATAAACAAGGACTGTGGAGCAGCATGTGAGTCTTATTGGCCACTATTCTTCGGAGAAAGTCAGTAGCTAAGAAGAGGCAGAAAAAGACAAGATTTTCTCATACCTTTTTGTTTGGTTGGTTTTCCGGTAAAATGAGATTAATGCTTGCTTTCTTTCAGAAAGAGTTTTTTTTCTCAGTCATAAATGAAAGTTTGCAAAGTGGTTTGATATCAGTCGAAAACAGATGGTGTTAGTTCAGCATATACATATACTACTGATAAGTATAAACTGTTCTGAATTTTTCTCACCAGCGTTCTCTGGCCAGGATTCTCAGTTAGACTGCAAAGGAAGAGATTTAAATGTATGTTCTCATTGTCGGGGGAAAGACTTTTTATAGACCAGTAAAATTTTCCATAAGGTGACTGAGCACTGGAACTTGCTGCCCACAAAGGTTGTAGAGTCTCCATCCTTGGAGATATTCAGAAGTTATCTGGATAGGGTCCTGGGCAGTGTGCTCTAGGTGACCTCACTTTAGCAAGGAGGTTGGACTAGATGATCTCCAGAGGTCCCTTCCAACCTTAATGCTTCTGTGATTTTGTGAGATCTGAGTTTCAATGAATGCTCATTATTCTGACTCTGAGGAATAACATATAATGATTTGTGTATTACATGATGAGGACTGCTTACTATGAGTGAACGAGACTGTGTTAAGGATGTTACATTGTTTGCAAAAAGATTTATTCCAAGAACGTCATCATTCCAGGATGAATAAGATGGCTGATGTCATTCTGCTGCCACAAAAACCTTCATGACCAGCTACTCCTGAATTTAGTAATTCATCCTTTAATATAATGCCCTTTAATAAAACTGAAGTAAGTCACATTGCTTTTAGCAGAACTGTTTTGAATTACCAATGGCAGAATCATCTATCCTTTGTATCAGAACCTGCTACTGAGGTGCAGTTAGTTCTGTGTCAGTGCTTAACCCAGAAAACAGCGTGTACCAGAGCCATTAGGCACCATGCGCAGACAGCATTTGCATTCTTAAACCAGCGCAGGCATCAACTGGTCCATTTGCTTCACAGAGCTTTCGATAGCTTTTCACAAGTTAAGCTGTCAAGTTCTGGTTGTCTCCAGTTCTGTAGTCCTCATTTAAAATGTCTCTTTCGCGCCCTTAATGAAACAATAGGGAAAAAAAAGAAGTGAGGATTGATTAAAAAACATGAATTAGGTTATAGTGTAGTATACTATGTTATAGTGAAGTATAACTAGGTAATAGTGAAGTCCCTGTAAGTCTGTCAGCCTTTTTCTTGATCTTTTTAAGCACTTATGGCACAACAGTTCTAGTTTTGCCATTGGTATTTCTCCGGATAGTGAATCTTCCTTTACTCCAGCTTGCTGTAGTGCAGTTCATAGAGTTCCATATTCCTTATCCTTGATTTCATAGTCTTATGTCTTGTCTAAGCAGAATATTCTTCAGAAACCTTCCTGAGTCATGGGAAGGGTATCGTCTAGATAAATCCATTTGTTTGAATCCTCAGTTTTTGTTGTTGTTTTTTAACAAAAAAATTAGACTATCTTCTGAAAATTCACACATAATTTACAAATAGGGAAAAAGTTTAACTCGCAGACAAAAAATTTTACTCTGAACTTTTTTTACATTCAGGCTTCAGTCCTGCGCTTGAGTTATAGCGCTTAGAGTATGAACTAGAGGTGATACTGTAAATTATACTGTTAGTAGTGTGGCAGTGGGAGGATATTATTGTCTTTCTGTGGAGTCTCAGGGTAGCATACATGAGTATATATACTGATATACATAAATGAAATACTTTAGGCTATTTAACAGTGAAAAATCAGTTAAATACAAAGCATATAAAGACAGTGTTGCATCATTAGGTATCTCCTACATAGCACTTGTATTATACGTCCTATGACATTTTCAAGCCCTCAGTAACAAAGTATGAAATCTGTATTTGTCATTCAGAGCAGAAATTCTGACCACGGTCTTCTTTTTAGGACAAGGTTATTCTGTGTTCTTCTTCCCTCGCCCTCCTTTTTTTTTCTTTTTCAGAGACTGAATAGTGAGAAAAATGTATTTAGCCCTTTAGGTACAGACATTTTGATGCAGAGCAGTGCTCAGGTCTGACAATTTGAGTCTTTCTACTAGCTTGACAGATGTCTATTGTGCTATCTGAATCAGCTTGCCAGAGGATTTTTTCCCCCATTATGCATAACAGATACATGTAATTCCATGTGCATTGAATACAATTGGAGAGCGCATCTCTCATACGAGCATGTATCTCAGGGCGGTTTACAAAGACAAGTAATATAATTGCAAAGATAAATACCAAAGAATAGCAGAAGGGAAAAGAAATGAAGTAATAAGAGAGAAAATAGTTGTTTTTAGGTGAGCTTTGAAGATAATGTTAGTGTATGAGATAGTCAGAAATGTTGCTGTTTTGTGTAAGGCTTAAACTGCAGAAGAGAAAACTTCACGGACAGTATTGGATCATATCAGCGGGAAGTGGTAAAGAGACTACTGCTTCTTCAGAGAGCAGAAAAAGCAAACAATATAGATATTGTTTATAGATATCAACTGAGGAAATGAAAATATAACGTTGTGAATAATGTTTATGTTGTCTAAAATGAGTTAAATGCACACATATGGAATATTGTTCAAGTTATAACATTTAGAACTGAAGTTTCAAAACACTGGATTTTGTTCTTCTAACAAACAGGCTGATTTTCCACGGATGTATTTCTGCTGATTTAAACTGCTATTCTTGATTTTAACGGATGCAAATGAGAGAAGTACTCCATTGCTCTAACAGGCAAAATTTGACACACAGACAGTTGTCAGTCCTATTCCAAGTAAATCTCAAATTAAGTTTTGTTGGTGTACAACAATCTTTTCCATGCAAATTACTGAGAACAAGTATTATGCCTACTCACAACGTGGGTAAAAAATAGGTTTAGAGCCCTTTGAAAATCACTGTGTAAGGTCTGTAATATGACTGTAGTTTGCATATCAAATCTTCATTGAATTTCTCCTTTCTCCCCCAAAGATCAAAAGAAGCATATGGACTTTTATGTGTTTAACTGAGGAAAGAAGTTGATATCTCATGTCTTGTCAGCTGTAAGGAAGTGCTCTGTGCTGTTCCCCTTGCATTTGAAGTGAAAATGGCAATTTCAAACAATTTCACAGAGGAAATGAAAAGAGCAAGAAAGTACAGACGTGTTCATTTGGAGAGTGAGTGACTCTCTGATTGACATGAATGCAAGTAAAAAAAAAAAAAAACCTATGAAAAATGTTTATTGTTTTGGAACAGACCCTTTCTAAAAACTGGGTATTGGTTTTAACAGGAGAGAAATTTTTCTCTACTGAGCCTCCAAAGGAGTGAAAAGCCATGAGAAAATGAGACTGACTGGCATCTCAGTGCTGCTGCCTAGTGATTTAGAAACTAGTTTTCTGCCTGAATGCTCAGTCCCCAGAGCAAAATACTTGCAGAAAAGAAAAAGGCAAGAGTTGCATTAAAGAAAACCTGTGGTCTGTTACTCAGGAAACAGGGTATTTCCCTTCCATATACAAGACCAAATTCAGCTCATCCAACTCATGTCCTAGGTACTCCCATTGCCAGCAATGGCACATGAGGAAAGGCAGTCCAGTTTGGCTGATGCAGTTTTACTGATTGTTAGAGGTTTTCCACAGCATTTATTACTCCATTCTCAACACTGCTTATGAGACTATCTTTTATAAATATATATTTTAATATATTTTCCTTACAAAGAAGAATTCATCTGCCCCCCTGTATCTGTTGGCTATAAAGGTGGGTTCCCACACTCTGTGATTCCTCATGCAATAAAAGTGATCCCATATCAGCCTTAGCCTGTTGAGTGTAATTGCTCAGTCCAGAAGGGTCCGCAAGAACAGTCACAAGAAAATATTTCTTTGCACAGGACAAGCTACAAAACATTGTCTTATATCACCATCTGCATCCTACAAGAAGATGACATTAAAGATTCTGTATTCATAATACAGTAATCTAATATTAGTGCACTGTGTTAGTGTGCGTCTTTTGGAATTAGGTTTCATTTACAGGTACTTTTAAAGATAGTAATAAATTACTAAAAGATCTTTCATCAATGATAATTGATCGTTGTAGATTCTTTGAAGCCAATCAGATTTTTAAAATAATGAAATACAGAAATTTCTAACTGTACCTTTTAGTATATTTCTAACCACAAATAGCACATGCTGTAGCACCAAGTAGCAAATAGCAACCTGTTACAAGTAGAACTGCTCCATTACAATTGCAATTTGTGTTGGAAGCTGGGGGCAAGAGGATGTTGCATTTTGGGAGTTTTTTTGTACAGGAAAGATCCCTGATGTGGGAGTTGGAACACAGCTAGCTACAGTGCAAGCTTCACCTTCCCCCTCCATCACTGCTTTGTTAATCTACATCAGTCCTCGTCTAAAATTACCTCACTTGAGAAGGGAAGAGTGATTTGTGTCCCTCCAGTGTTTGACATCTTTTCTAGATACAAATGATCTATTCCCATAATAATTATTTAGCATGTTTTGGGACATCAGCGTGCATCTTTTCAACTGCTGCTAATCTTGAGTTTGCTGAACAAGTTTATTGACTACATGATCCTTATTTGAAGAAAAAAACCTATTGTTTTTATTGATTTTCTGGTACTTAGGGCACTACCAACTTTCTGCTGACATTTCAAATCTAGTGGAAGTCAGCATCAGGTGCTTAAGAAAACCTTACACTGAGGAGGCTTTGTTTCTCTAGAGTGTAGAACAGGCTTTTCTCTCTGCTGTAGAGTCTGCAGAGGATTCTGGCAGAGGAGCGTCTTCAGCTATGATGCACTTTACCTTTGCTTTTTCATAGCGTCTAGGGCATCATCATGGAGTTTAATGTTGTAATGCCTACCATATAGGTAGTCTAACATGACTGTTTATATATCCTAGACAATCTAGTGGTGGCAAACTCTAATAAGCATGCTGTCGTTTCAATTATACTTGATTCGTGCACACACATATTGTGCACGTCATTTCCTTTTCTTCCCTCTTCTGTCAAGAACTATACATTAATTATAGGTGCAGTGCTAAAAAAGAATGCTAGTTTGACATTTCTAAAGACAGCAGAGGAACAAGTTTATGTTTGCTTATGTGGCACCTCAGATCACAGAAAATCCTAAATTGTGGAACATTATAAGAGTAGGGAATAAGGAAGGTTATATATTTACTACTAAAATCCAGCGTAGTCAAGACAACTCCTATATGGAGTTGCAAACCCAAGATGAGTCCTTTGAGCTAATGAAGCTAATACCCAAGAATAGCTGGGTGAATACAGAGAAAGGAGTATACAAGAACAGCACCACATTGTAGTCAAACAAATTCAGGTGAGAAGAGTAGGTAAAAGATGAAAAACGTTCCAAAAAGACTGGATAACAAGAATCATGCAGACTCTTCACCAGTGGAAAGTCATCACGGATCCCCTGAGTCATTCAGTCCCCCAGTATAAACTAGCTTTTAAAAACAAATAAGAAGCAATGGAATGTACGAGCGTTTGCTAGTGCTTGACTGGTCTCATCAGCAATGCCATCAAATTAGCAGAGACAAAAATTATTAGAAAAAGTATCCTAGTATCAAGACTCAATAGGAATAGGATGGTCATCTAAAAGGAATTATTCCAAAGTCACCACACAATTTAACAAGGGTGACAAGCTTTTATCCAGATGACCTCTGAAAATTAAAACTCAGGAAATAGTGCAAGTCAAGACTAACGTGTCCTCGTGCAGGAAGCACCAAAAATACAGAGAGAGGGCTAGACAGCCCAAGTTAGTCCTTTCTACATCTAATTCTTTGATAAAAAGAATAGAATTTAGTGTTGATGAGTTCTACCTAATCTTTGTACCTTGGTAGTTAACAAATTCAAAGAAAATATAAAAATTAAGTTCAGCTGCTACTGTTAATTTCATCTGCTAAAATATTGCAGTTGAGCTTCCCTTAAATCTACCCATGCTGTTCCCTAGTAACATGCTGATGTAACTGATGATGAGAATATCCAGGAAGAAAAGTAAGCACAATTTTTTGAAGTACTAAAATATCATAATTATTTTTTCCTATCTCAATATAAATATCAAGTAAAAATAATTAAGTCTGTAGTCCGTCATCTGTCCTCTAGTGAGAATAACAACTGAGAACTAGAGGCTATCAATATTTTTTCAAAAGCAAGTGGTACATCTCCCTGCAGTATCTTATCAGTCTGAGCTTTTTTATATGTGGATAGAAAAAAGATGGGTTTTTTTCAGTAAAATGCCTTATAAATTGACACTGGGATTTATTCCTGAGCAACATATCTGGTATACCAAAATAATTATTCTTTAAAGTATACCTTCTAATGAGTGTGTTATTAATAGCTGTTCCCCAATACCAGTGACCATCTGTGATTGTTCCACCATCTGTGATTGGTATTCAGTTTGGGAGGGGGATATAACTGTGGTGGTAATGGACTGAATATACAATATAAATTAGTAGCCAACTAGACCTATTGATGATTAATTCGTTTTTGATTATAACTACATACTGAGCAAGAGAAAATTAGTTTCTTTGATCTGCTGGCACAACATGGATTTGGGAAATGGCCACAAGAAGTTGAAAACAAAATTAAATTACTTCTTTTATTGAAATCTGAAACATGCAAAAGTTGATGGAATTTAGATGAAGAGGATGAATGAGCTTAAATGGCACTTGAAAAGGTAGCAAATATTTATTTAAAGATCCATGACAAATAACATGTTGATTATTGTGATTTGCTAAGGTTAACTAAAAGGAGAAGAGGGTTGTCAACACTTCTTAAAAAATTTTACAATTTTTTGACAACATATTAGAATAAACTAGGGAAAGTACAGGGTTTTTTTCTTATCCTAATTAGAATTAGAATCCTGCTGACTTCTTATCTGACTGAAGTAGTGTTTGTTTCAGAAGAAATAAATTAGTAACAGTTAGTGCTAGATAAAGTGTTATGCTTTTGTTGTGCCTGCAGAGCTAGAAGAGTCAAGTTGGTATTTAATATTCTTTTTACTCCCTTATTAAACTGTGCTAGTGTTCCTGTGTTTCACTGTCAAGGTTGCTGCGATCTATAATGGCTAAGGTGATTATTTCTAGAGTATGTGTATGGTCAAGTCTTTTATCCTTTATTGAAGAAAAATCCATCAGAAGCTATTGGGAATGCATGATAAAATTTCAAAATCATTCAAGTCCTGCTTCTTAATTTATGCCTACATTCTGTGGGAGCCTACTTCAAGCTAATATGAATCTTTCAAAAACCCTAGTAATTTAGGGTGTGATTTAGATTGCATCTAGGCAGTTCCGTTGCTTGCCTCCCTAGTTGATGAAGAGAGACAGACACCTCCAAAAAATGACTCATGAGCCTTCTCTTAGAAGAGGATGAATCACTGTCCGACCATGAATTCTGAGGAACTGGACATCTTGCCTTAACTAGATTCCTCATTTTTATACTGCTTAACTTTTTAAAGTTTTAAACTGTAGCTTTGGAACTGGCATTTCTCTCTTCATTTAGAAGAGAAAATGATGGACTCAAGAAAGATCACACCTAGGTTATCGGTTTTGTAAAGAACAAAAATTTTCCTGGAAAAAAATATGTGTGCCAGCAGAGGTAAGGCAAAAATGGCAAGGAGGACTGAAGGGTACTGAGGACTACCTGTTGTACCAAGTATGTAGAACCAGAAAGTTCTGCTTTGTTGACTGGATTTCAGAAAAAGTTACAGATGCTCAGTATGCACTCAATGTCTGGCACAGAGATTTCTATTGCATTGTATAGACAATATTATGTATGTATCTATATATGTATTTGTATAAATAAAATACATAATATTAAATGTTATGTAGAAATAAGTTGTGTAGGCTTATATTCTCCCCTCACACACACGCACACACACTCTCTCTCTCTCTCTATATATATGTGCTTGTGTATAAGTATATGAGATAAAGTAAACTTTTGAATTACAATCTTCAATTCAATTTCAAGTATATAAAGTAAAATTTTTAATGTTAGGCTAAACAAAGTCCTAGTCAGTGCCTCTTCTGTTTTGGATCAGATGATAACTTATCTTCCTGACCTTTAATAGACTGCAGCATTTTCTTCATGCCATTTACTGCTGCTTATTCACAGATACCTCAAGCCTCCTCTGCATCAGAGAAAGTATGTGGTTAAGATATAAATCCATACCATGAGAAACTTGTAAACAGCTTGTGATTTATTAGAGAACAAGCCTCCAGGATAGTGATTCAGTCTTACTTCTTTTATTTCAGACAAAAAGTTCTTCAAGCATAACTCCGTCAGGCACTCAGAAGAAGGTGAAGAGGACTCTGCCCAACCCACCTCCAGAGGAAGCAACAGCAGGAACTCAGTCGCCCTATACCTCTGTGGGGTCAGTTTCACGCAGAAGGATTTGTCGGACCAACACTATGGCCAGAGCCAAAATTCTTCAAGATATAGACAGGGAACTGGATTTGGTCGAACGGGAATCAGCCAAGCTTAGGAAGAAGCAAGCAGAGCTAGATGAGGAGGAAAAAGAAATAGATGCCAAACTGAGATACTTGGAAATGGGCATCAATAGGAGGAAAGAAGCCTTATTAAAAGAAAGAGAAAAGAGAGAGCGTGCCTATCTCCAAGGGGTAGCAGAAGAACGTGACTATATGTCAGACAGTGAAGTTAATAATGCCAGATCAACCAGAATAGAAACTCAGCATGGTTTGGAAAGACCACGTACTGCACCCCAAACAGAATTTAATCAATTTATGCCACCACAAACCCAGCCAGAAACACAGTTTGCCCCTGCTACAAGTCCATATACTCAGTATCAGTATTCATCTCCTGCCCTGCCTACTCAAGCACCAACTCAGTTTACACAACAATCCCATTACCAACAACAACAGCCTTTATATCACCAGCAGGTTTCACCTTATCAAACTCAGACAGCTTTCCAAACAGGAGCTACTATGTCGTTTACTCCACAGGCTCAACCTCCACCAACTCAACAGCCATCATATCAACTCCCATCACAGATGATGGTGATACAGCCAAAGCCAAGGCAAACTACGTTATATTTGGAGCCTAAGATAACCACAAACTATGATGTGATTCGAAATCAGCCTCTCATGATAGCTCCAGTTTCAACTGACAATAATTATGCAGTTTCCCAGCTGGGCAGTAAATACACTACCTTGGACTTACGGATGGGACTAGATGAAAGAAACAGCATGGCAAGCAGTCCAATATCAAGCATATCTGCAGATTCATTCTATGCAGATATAGACCACCACCATACACCACGAAATTATGTACTGATTGATGATATAGGAGAACTTACTAAAGGAACAGGAGCGCTCGGTTCCACTTTTAGTCTCCATGAAAAAGATCTGACCAAAACAGATCGACTGCTTCGCACGACAGAGGCCAGGAGAGCACAAGAAGTGTCAGACTTCCTAGCACCACTGCAGACTTCTTCTAGATTACATTCCTATGTTAAAGCTGATGAAGACCCAATGGAGGACCCTTATGAGCTCAAACTTCTCAAACATCAGATAAAGCAAGAGTTTCGTAGAGGTGCAGAAAGTCTTGATCACCTTGCTGGCCTGTCACAGTATTACCATGCAGATAGCAGCTACAGGCATTTTCCCAAATCTGAGAAATATAGCATAGGTAGGCTTACCCTAGAGAAACAGGCTGCTAAGCAGCTCCCAGCAGCCCTCCTTTACCAGAAGCAGTCAAAGCACAAGAAAGCTTTGATAGACCCCAAACTAACTAAGTTTTCACCTATCCAAGAAAGCAGAGACCTTGAGCCTGATTATTCAAGCTATATGACTTCTAGCACTTCATCACTTGGTGGAATTACTACTAGGGCAAGGCTTCTTCAGGATGATATCACTTTTGGCCTTAGAAAAAATATCACCGACCAACAGAAATACATGGGGCCAACACTGACTTCATCCATTGGAGCAAGCCTTGGGACTGCCCTGGGTCCAACAATGAGATCCACATTGCAAGATGAAGCTGATAAGTCTTATAGCAGTGGTAGTAGATCTAGGCCCTCATCCAGACCATCCTCAGTTTATGGACTTGATTTATCATTAAAAAGGGATTCTTCCAGCTCTTCTTTAAGACTGAAAGCCCAAGAAGCTGAACCCTTAGATGTTTCCTTTAGTCATGCAGCACCTTCTGGAAGAACTAAACCTACCAGTCTACCTATTAGCCAAAGCAGGGGAAGGATCCCGATAGTAGCACAGAACTCGGAGGAAGAGAGCCCACTAAGTCCCGTTGGTCAGCCAATGGGAATGGCAAGAGCAGCGGCTGGACCCTTGCCACCAATATCTGCAGATACCAGGGACCAGTTTGGATCAAGCCATTCATTACCAGAGGTCCAGCAACATATGAGGGAAGAGTCACGGACTCGAGGCTATGATCGAGATATAGCCTTCATCATGGATGACTTCCAGCATGCCATGTCAGACAGTGAAGGTAAATTAGGCCTCAGACTGATATCTTACTATCACAACACAAATCCTCATTTCTATGCATGTGTCTAATTTTTATCATACTACAAAGACTTGTTCTTCTTTCTGTTTCTTGGTGCATCTTATGTGTATCTACCATTTTGGTATTTGATTTGTTTTTTGATATTTTTTATTTAATTCTAACAGCAATTGTCTGGATGGTGTTCAGCTACTCTAGCATGCTCCCTGTATTGTTGTTGATTTGCTTTCCTTTTTGTTTGCTTGTGCATTTCTTTTTATTTGTTGGTGTCTACTTTTTTAAAGATGCTATAGAGACTATTCCATGTATAATACATGTCCTGCCATCCCTCCATCAGTCTCTGTGTGGAGCATTCTCCAGTGACTGTGAGTCGTTGAACTCATTTGCAATAGTTTTTGTTGGGATTTGGAAAATAATTCCCAAATCCTCCAAAAAACTCTAGTACTAAATTTTATTTGCATGAAATGTCATTATAGAATTTAAGAACTGATAATTCCGTCTCCTGATGCACCACTTTAGAGCTATGTTTGTATGGAAATAGTATGTTCATTAAGTACATATTGTATGTTAGAACCATTTAGAGTTTAACATGATAGCAAAATAACATTCTACATATAGTTTGTTAAAAGCATCCTGTCACGTGGACTTCTGTGCATTCAGAATTGTGATGATGTAAGATAAATTGTCATTTGGATGGTGCGAGACAACCTCATCCTTCAATAAACTTGCATAAAGTATACTACTTCTGCTGGTGGATTATGCAACATAGCTGGTTTTACGTGCACCCCGTACAGTACCTCTGCCAAATAAGCACAAGAGTTTATCTCACTTAGGTTCATGAAAGGAACCTTTCTGATGTATTATAAATGGTGCAATTAAAAAATGTTTCTTCTAATAAGTACAGCAGAATGATAAAGCTTATGTTAATTATGTACCAGTTTGTTTGACTCAGTTCAGAGTTAATATATTCTAAATTGTTTAAAGACGGTTTGAAAGAAAATGAAATTAATATGTTCAAATTGTATGTGCTTCCTTCACTCTTTCTTATGTGTATTTACTGCACAATAAAAGAGACTTTGCATGCGCTATATTGTCTGTAAATGGCAATGATTGTCTCAAAAGACATATTTGCATGATTATGAAGTAGTATGGTTTATTTTTCAGGTTTACATTAACATCAACATTATTGCATTATTTCTTTTTTACGTAAGCTGAGTCTTTCATGTGGGTTAGAAAATGAAACCTATTTACTTTCCTGATACTGCAATATATTATGAGGTTTTGTTCTGTAAGTCCTTTTCGTATTTCTTCGATGTTTACAATCCGTTCATGAAGTGTGTACTTCAGAGGAATTTCAGGATCGTCAGCTTTTTTAATTTTTATCACAAGTTTAAGTGTTTTTACTGTTCTTCTTAAATTCTTAGCACGCAGAGTCCTCTAATTGAGATGGCAGTTTAAGGGGCCCCTGGGTTCTAACTGGTATCATTCTTTTGTTTTTTAAGTAGGTGTTGTCCTGTCTAGACCTGACTTATGTACTTTAAGGGTCGTTACAGGGTTACGTTGTGAAGACACGGGATATTCCTCCTGAAAACTAAGAAGAATCAACCTGGACCCCAAAATACAAAAAGCCTATTTGGTTCTATTTTACCACATATTTACAAACAGCTCATAGGATTTTACATTTCTGCTCTACAGTGCTTTATTTTTCTGTTATATATTTATATAAGGTATATATATTACTTGTTTGGTTGCACGTATTTTGTTTTTGAACTATTGTCTGATTAGATACACTCATTCAAAAGTATTCCCACTCAATTCACAGAGTCTTGATTTGATTGACATGCCCCTGAACACCAGTGATTTCCCTTTTAATAATATTTTTTCCAAATTTTTCAAGCTTTTTCTTTTTTTTTTTTTTTTATTTACCAATTTGGCACTCGTGAGAACTGATAGTCCTATGTCTAGTTTTAGTCTTGCCAGTAGAGGAAAGACATTGAGGTACTTGAGTGACTCTGGCAGAGGTCCACCAAGATGGTCGGGAGCTGGAGCAGATGATCTACTCCATCATGGTGCTGGGAGAACCGAGTTTGTTCAGCCTGGAGAAGAGAGGGTGAAGGGGAGCTCTTATTCCTGTCCACAATTGCCTAACAAGACGATATGGAGAAGACAGAACTAGGTTCACAGACAACTATTGGTTCTCTGATCTTTACTGAGCTCTGCAACCTGGAGTCCAGTGTCACCTTTTTCAAGTGTGTGCTGTTAACAGCATGAGACCTTATGCACTTCAGTGGGAGTTTTTACAGAGGGAATAATTCGCTGCATTGGTTAGATTTAGAAACAAGGTCATAGCCTCTACAACCATCAGTGCTTCATCTTGAGTGTTCTCAGGTTCCATCTAAAACAAGTCGCAAGAAATCAAGCCAAAACCAATTCTGTGTATGTACATATGTGTGTGGTGTGTGCCTGTATACACATACATGCATACTTTCTTTTTATTTCATAAGAAATACATAGATTCATCCTAGTTTTGACAAAAAATGTAGGCTGGTCTGACCTGCGATACGGAATTGTACACATGTGCTAGCTTTTCGGAACCAGAAATGCAGCAAAAGTTGTCTCAGATGAGACAGGAAGACACTAAATTTCATATTTTCTCCTCTTCATCCAAGGACACAGATTATCGCAGTCAGTATTAGTACCTGGGATCAGGAGAATACCTTAGGTTCTTAATGTAAGCCTCAATCAGAAGTTCTGCTGGGATGAGTTATGAAACAGCCTGGTACATGCAGGCGGTCAGTCAGTTAGCACGAATGTGCAAAACATAAAGGGTTTGCCTGTTAGATCGTAACAGTTTATAAAGAGCAGTTGATCAGTAACTGTAAGTACTAGTCGGAGAAGATTCAACTTTTAATAAAGTTTCTTTTGCTTCTTCTGTGCTGGTCTAAATAATGTTTTCAAACCATTTTGTGTTAGATTTAATTTGTGTACACGTAGGAAGGGATAGACTGCATAACATCTGGACCAAGATTAAGATTTGTCCAAAAGCGGACTGTAATATGTGATGGCTTCTTACCACATAGACAATATTCTTTTTAAAAAGTCATGCATATATATTAGTCATATTTTAGAGAAAGTTAGTGAAATGGACATGAAAAAAATCAACTTTTCCATACAGCTTTTTTCTAGTCATTTGTTAAACCAATTAAATCATGTTCACTTTAACGAATGACTAGACAAAATTATGTATCCTACCAGTTTGCACTTTAAAAATCTCTTCTGTGTCATGGAACAATTGAATTCACTGCTGTTATTAGAGCAACAATTGACCTTATTTTAGGTTTGCAATTTTCAGGTGTTTTTGCTGAAACAAATACTTTCTTTTAATTTTAAATTTATCTCACTTGCTAAACACAGAATTCAAACTTTCAATAGTATTCTAATTAGCTGCATATTACTTTTCAGTGATGGGCCATATAGAGGAAAATCTCTGTGTCCCATAGTGCAAATATTGTTGAACACATAAGAGCTGATTCTAATCGCAATAGAACGAAATCTGTGTCAGTTGACCCAATATTCGGTAGGCATAAAGCGATGTATTTACCAAACTGATTACAATGAAACTGTGTTATTTCATCCCACAAGAGTGTCTAGCACAATAGATTTTGCACCAGTGTAAAATTATTGCAAATACAAGAAAATTAAGTCTCTGAAGTTATTGCATGAAGACCATTCTGGTTAACTTTCCATGCACAAAGAAAGTGCATACTGCAAAATCAGTGACTGGAGTTCAAAATGAGAACACCTGCAGTATTTCTACTTAGGAGTACAAAGAATGTAGATCAGTTTTGCTTCATTTCTTCATTTCATAAACCAGACTCAGTTTTCATATAAGTAGTTCTAGAGATCTCCAAAATGTTTTCAGAAATATGTGATTCATAAGTTTAGGAGTTTATTTGGGGGGTTAGCGTTTGTGGGTTTTTCTTCTAGCCTACTAAAATATATCTACTTTTACTGATTTTTCATCAGACATTTCAGAAGTGTGTGACATCAGCAGTGTACTTCTGAGCTACCAGAAGGAAGGAAATGATTGTAGCATTAAGCAGCGGGCTTCTCCTGTTATTTAATATCCATAGTTTAATATCCACTTGGACAGAATCTTCTCACTCTGCTTTGTCACTTATAGCTAAATTATGCCTGAGTTCAATGTCTCCGGTCTTGCCTGTAACTTTGCTTTAGCTGCATGGCCGATTAATAACCACTATGCATGTTTGCTATGCGCAATGCACATTACTGCCCTTTGCCCAGCACTGGATCAGAACATTTGACCTGTCCTTGGTTTTCAAAGCGTATCACCTCCGTCGTGAAGAAACAGATTGGTTTGACAAGCCCAGGGATTCTCGTTTGGAGAATGGACACGGCCTCGACAGAAAGCTGCCAGAGAAGTTATCCCACTCTCGGCCGCCAAGTCAACACCAAGACCAAGTAAGCTGTGCCTGCAGTTTTATGAATGTCTGAGAGTTTGATCATGATACTGTCTGATAGTGTAGGGAATATGAGATTATTCAAATTCCAGGTAAATTTAGCTGAAGTGCTGTGCAACCTGCATTTGTCATCAGTACTTGATGATGACCTTCAGATAACTTCACTTATTTTCTGTACATTTTAGTATTAATTTTGCAAGTTGTCTTTTAATTTATGAAACATATCTGAAAGGAATTAATCCACTGACCAGTACTATATATGAATTAGATATTCCTATTTAAAAAAGATACAGTATGTTCCCATTTTACTTTATCAGCTTTATCCCATCCAAATTCAAGCCTCTTCTTTTAATAGTTTAAGGAACAGTTGCTCTTATACTACTGACACTGGTTCCCACTGTTAGTCCGAATAATCCCAACGCTCTGTGGTCAATTACCGAATACATCAGCAAGACTACGATGGTCTAAGAATTTGTTTAATTTATAGCAGTGAGAAAGAAAAATACATTATTCCATTTCCAAGCTTGTAACTTTGACATCTAATTCACCTTAGTATACAACCATATATCCTCTTTGTATTAATGAAGTTCATATATTTCATACGATATTTTTAAGTGCTTCACTTCCTTTTGAGCTATCATTTTTACTGATTGATTCAGATTATATTCTACTTCTGTGTGATGTAATGGGAGCAGTAGCAGGTATGACATGGCCCTTTTGTACTGCTTAATAGCTTAACGTGCTCGTGTTAATTCCTCAGATCACATCCAAGCAGCAATATCCTACTGTCATGTAGCCTTAGAAACTTTTTAGCTGGTGAGCATTTTCACTGACGTTTGGCAGTAGAATGTAGGTTTTATGAAGTAACTATCCATGTCTTATAGTATAAGCTATTATTTACTTTTATTTTTTTCTCTTTTGCCTATGACTCGTTTAACATGTATTGGGATTTACACAGCCTAGGTTGTACTGTCCCTACCCCTTTCTTGTTGGGAAAGAGGGCTTTACAAGATATCAGGTAGTCTTACAGGAAGCTACTCAAATAATTTACAATACAAATCAGTTTTATTGCAGGACAAAGACTGTTTTAGAGCCTTCAGAGCTCTTAATATTACTAATATATGCAATATTACAAAATACTTGCCTGTCTGAGCACTTTAATCCTCAAGAGAAAAATATATTATTCTAAAAATAAATATTTGACCACTGCAACATCATGATGTAAAATTAAGTATTTTACGTTGATAATAAAGTTTCTCCAAGAAAAGAGTTAGTAGCATATTGAGCTCTGTGAGGTGGAGGTGATCAAAGAGATATATAACTTGTAAAACGCCATAGCTTTTACCTTTGGAAATAGTTCCGTGGAATCTTACTAATAGTAATACATGTCAGATCATTGGATTTTTTTCTGTCATTTAAATAGCACTACGCTAGGACTGGTTGAAAGATGTTGATCAGATTTTTGGGGAGGAAAGTTAAGGGGGCTGAGAGTTTTTATTTTCTTGGATTTTTTTCCAGAAGGAAAATACTTTTACCTCCTGATCTACTGTGATATTCCCATGTGTAGATGGAAATAGAGATACCTCATTTACCAAAGGCAATTTTTAAGGTTTTGTAAAATTGAGGATGGAAATTGGAAGAATGAACATGTTTAGAGTAGTTCTACGTGGTGCCTTTACTAGTGTAAGTTTTGCGAGCCAAAACTTAAAGCTAGAGCAGAATAAAATTTATTTGGAAGAAGAAGTTTTATAGCAGTTTCCTCTTCATCTGTTTCAATCCAGTTTAGTTTACTGTCATTCACGCACTGATGCAAAATCATTTCAAAGTGTCTGCAGAAGAGAAAAACACCAACTCTCACCAACTTTGCATCATCTGCCTTGTTAAAATGTTGCATAGAGCTCATGTGTGCTAAATATCTTCTGTGTACATTTATTTGAGATAATAACTTAAAATTTTAATTCTCACACACGTCCAGAAATGAAATTGCTTTAAGATACAATAACAAGGGTCATACTCATTTTAAAAAGTTTCAATCATTAGTTTCATATTGAATTGCCACAGTAAAATAGTGAACAGTAGAAGTAAATCAATCAGTATTAACATCTGTATTTTTTAACATGCATTTGAAAACTAAGCAATTTTCAGGTCAATGAATTTGTTCAGCCAAAGTAAACAGTCCCTAAAGGCTTTTTCAGTCCTGTCTCTTCTACAATGATAAAATAACAGAACTCAATGTCCTATGCTGTCTGACTACTATATCTACAAGCGCAGTTGTGCACAGAGGGCTGTAGTGTTCAGGTACGATGTATTTTGGAGCCAAAAATGATAAATCATTCCTTATCCTGACCATCTGAACAAGCCTAGCATCACCTGGAGCTTTCCTTGTCACAGAGGCTCTCCAGAAATCAGTTAGGATGACAGGTTTCTCGTTAGTACAGTAATTAAGCCATTACAACTCCTTGAGTTTTCCATGCTGAGCGCAAATCAGCTGCAGAGGGAAGTGTTTGCATCAGCAGCATTAATCTGCTTGTCATATGTCAAAGTTCCCAAATTCATTTACCCACCATAAATTTCCTATTTGTATTTTCTTCTCTTTAAAAAATGTAACTATTTCACTAACCGCTGCCATATTTATATTCCAGAACAGTTTCACATGTGAAATTTCATCTTCCCTACTATAAAAAATAAAAACCATTCAGTTATGTCCCACAAAGCATATGTAATTAAAGCTCATACATAGAGCAGAACCCTGTGCTTTTGAAGTGAGAGTCGTGCGCAGCAGAATGACAACGCTGAACTTCCACGGTTCCATGGATTTCTTATAGCCCAGCAAATTAAGCTCCCATATTGTACTGTTAATATTAAAATATATTTGTTTCTATAGCAACTTCTGTGGTGCTATTCTTAAATCAAGTTAAATTGCACTGCGGTTTAGGATCTTAACAGTGATTCTGAACTGCTCGCCTGGGAAGGGGAAACGTGGTTTGAACCTAATCAGCACACAGTCTATTGCAGCCCCTTGACTTCTCTCACTGATCCCCACTGACCCCAACAGTTTAATTAGTCGCTGCCAGTTGACCAACAGCTTCTTCAAATTTCCAGGGAGCAAGATTCTTTTTATGATTATTTTTCTGTGAAAATTATTTGTATACCCTGAAATAAATTGCCTGTTTCAAACAGGATGTGAAGGAACAGTAGGAGGAGGAGCCATGGGAGTCACAGGTCATGACAAGGAGATGGACAATGGGAGTGTATTAATGGAAGATAAGTAGCCACTCAGTGAGGAATTTTAAATACACAATTTTCAATGATCAAAAGTGGCCTTTTTAAGTCCTAAATGAATTATAAAATCCCAAAGTGCATCATTAATAGCAATATATTGTCCTTATAGTTCATTTTAGGAACGATTAAGCACAAAAAGAGAAGGCTAGGGCTCTAGAGATGAAACCTTTCAAATGTTAATTCTCTGTTCCTTCAGGCCCTTAGGAAAGTACATGCTTATCTTGGCTTATGGGTCCGTACTGGTTCCCTTGAAACAACATTTAAGTCAAGCCCTTTTAAGAACGCTTTTGCTTATTTAAAAAAAGGATGAAAAAATGGAGGCCATAAGGCGCACAATGGGCTTAAAATGGGAAAATGCTATCTGTGAAAGTGATGTAAAAGGCTACCTGCAACCTTTTCTTCCACACTTGATAGTTCCATACTGCCTAGTTGTGATGGTTTTCAAATTCCCCAGGAGATTTCATTAAATTTGTAGCAAACTGTTTCTTTGGAGCCTTTTTGGGGGTTGAGGGGAGCATTTCATTTTTCACATTCTCTGGAAAAATGATGACAAATAGGGCACTTCTAAATTTAGTGTAATTGTAAAATTGTAAATTTTCAATGTCTAATCTGTTCTGAGTATATTGTTAGCAACCCCCTCACTATAAGTCAAGAGACTTTTTTCCTATGGAATGTAGCAAGCGGTTACTCATGCTTTTAGTCACCCAGCAATATTTAGTTCACTGCATGGCAGAATGACTTCTACATGGAAAATCAGAGTCCAGCACTGAGCTCAACGCAGAAGCACTGGGCACTTACTCTGGCTTGCGCTAATGGACAGGAACATTGTGTGCGTGTGTTAATTTTTTCTCATATACTTTTATCTGCAAAACACCCACATCATCAGGGATCTATAAATAGTGAGAACTCTCCACGTTTAGGATTTCTAGAGAACTTGACATTCTTGCTCCACGCAGAGGAAACGTTGCTGTTCAAAGGGACAGGATTACCTTACCTGTCGCCGTCCCCAGTGCCGGCTTCCACAGGGCTCCTGCGCTCCTGCCAGAGAACCTGTGGTATTCTGAAATTAGGCAAGATGCTCCCTACCCCATCACCCTGAGGACCCATCGTCTTTGTCCTGGACACCTAGTTCTGGTAAAATTTCTGTTGAAGATCTTCCTTATTTCCTAAAGGACTACAGCCAGGGATAACTACTGAGATTCACATTATCAGGCCCTGGTGGAAGGAGAGGTGCAGCATCATTTAAAAGCAGGGCTTACTGTGGCTGTGTTGGCCTGGTCCAAAGCCCAGTTTGTTCTGCACTTTGCCTGGAATACTAAAAGCAGAATTGCAATTTATGCTTTGTAGTCTATGTACTTAAGTAAAGCGCACTGAGGAGTTCTGCTTTTCTTGGTTGTCCTCTTTACCTGAGAGAATGCTTTTACATGTGGCAATCTATGGAATTTCTTTATCAGACAAAAAGTGTAAAGACAACAAGAGGAAAAAAAAGGAGTATTTAAACTGATTTTATGTAATAGCAGAAAACCCCAGCAAATTTATTTGCCATTCACGCCATTCTTCAGAAGAGCTTTAAGCTGAGTAATAAAATGAAACTTATGACAGGAGCTTAAGTTCCTAGAGGAAACACTTCATACTTGAACTTTCACTTAACTCACTGTAACGCAAAACCCCCAGGGGCCCGCTGAGTAATGTGCCAAAAAATGTGACCTGAGTCCCATGTCAGCCTGAAACACCACTTTAGGAGGGAACATACACTGGAGAGCTAAGATATGTATGTAATCAGAAGAGGGTGTTGTCAGCACTGAACTGCAAGAGTCATTAATAAAGCGTACGAGATGCTCCCAGAAAGACGACGAAAGGATTTCCATGGCAAGGACAGATATTAGAAGTCTGTGGGGTTTGTAGCTAACCAACAAAGTTTCGGGGCACTTCAGCCCTGAGACCTAAATCTAGGCGTGGGGAATGGCATCTTCTCCGTTCCTGCATCCTTGAAGATGAAGGCCTTCGGCGTCAGAGCCCTGATTTACACTCTTGTGGTTTTATGACTTCAGTGGAGTCCCTCTGTATTTTCACTGGGGTAACTGAGGGAATTGTCAGATTGAAGGGCCCCTTGGCATGCATGCAGGTGAGGGCAATTCACCTTTAGTGAAAAATAGAGAAAGAAGATGTGAACAAGTGGAAACTCTGAATGATTTGTGCTCTTCACTGTTTCAAATATGTAAGTAGCTTTCAAGTAAATATGGTCAGTATTGTTTAAAGTAAAACATCAAAAACAACATCGCTGTTCTTACTTGCACAATCTATTTGCAGCAACCATTGCTCTTTCCGATTTATTTTTCTGCCACTTTCAGACACATATTGTTCTGAAGGTAAATGTCTAGTGTCATATTCAATTTAAGTACTGATTCCCACTTACAATAAAAAAAAAATGGCATCCTGAATGCTAATAAGCTTTAATGCTTTTGTTCATAACTTTATGAATCACCAAGATTTATACTTATCATAAAATTCTGGAAGAGAAAGTAATGAGAAACTAATAGACTAAAGTAGGAGACTATTTTCGGCAAATTATATTTGTTTATATTTGTTTATATTATATTATATTTGTCAGCAAATTATATACTTCATGGTGTTGAATATTCTCGGATTATTATTTATTCAAAAAAGCAATCTTGCTAAAGAAAGATAAGATAGAATAATAAAAACAAATTGTGAATTGAAGTTTATGAGCTGTGACGTACCTCAGTTAAATTGAATTGCTTCCACTGAAATGGATCCCAGTTAAGGATCTGGTCCAATATGTTTATATGGCTTCCTTAGAATTTTATTACTTTTTACAATTTTGTATAATCTACATGTGACAAATAGGTTAATTTTACTGTTAAATTCCACTTACTGAATTTTTAATAGTGTCATTAAAAACATAACAATGTCCCTAACCCTTTATAGGCATAGAAGTCTCATGGCACTTTATGCACTTCTGGTAGTACTGGACCCTGTGTCTTGGCAATATTCCATGTTAACTCATCAAGCCTTCCTGCTTTCAAGTTCTGATTTATTCTGGAGTACTTTTGTTCACTGCCACATCCATGGTGTCTTTTTTGTCTAAGATTAATTATGGCCAATACTACCATTACTGTGTTACGGGAGGTTTTCAGCTTTCTAGGTGCAACATCATCCACTGAAACTGGTTTATAAGGAAAGACAGATAAACTCTTTTGCTCACCCTGGAACTGAGCTAAGCAAGTCACTTGACTTCTCTGTCTCCCCTCCCGTTCTTTGTTTGTGCTCTCTGCTAACACCATAAACTCTGTAGGCAGAGACTGATTTTGAAGTACTTAGTTCAGAAGGAGTTTAATCCCCTGAAATGCTATTTAAATAACAGTAATAGACAATTGGCAGCAGGCTGCTGATATACTCAGGCTGCTGCATATCCATGCTGATTAATATTGTCCCGTTGGCTCCTTGAATTCCCCCATGGGTCTGAGCTGCACAGTCCCGGGTCTGAGCTGCACAGTCCCATACCGTCAAGCTCTCTTCTCTCAGTCAGAGTATATTGGCTCGGGCTTGGCACTAACCCGGCAGAGGCAGAGAGGTTATGGGTTCTTCTTTATTTCTGAAAGACAAAAACCAACGACAGAAAGTGTGTGATATGTGTGAGCTGTGTTAGTTTTGTAACCCTCTACGAAGGCATTTTAGTGTGGGCATGCAGCGATCATCTCTGACAAATGGGTCATTACATGTGGTCAGTACATGGCCTCTTCAGTGCCCATTTCATAGGGCAGATGTAATTTTCCTAGCTGAAAGATTATTTTTTCAGTGCACGTTGTGGAGATAGGAGCTTTCCGCTTTGACATTGTCCAGTATCAGCCTGAGCAAATGTTGCACATGTTCCTATCAAGTATAGTCCTAAATGTTCTAGGCTGGGTCTTCAAAAAAGCCTTTACAATTTGATGAAAAGAGGCATATTAGAATATATGTTTTTGCTGAAACTAACTCATGGCTATTTACATAATTCAACCACTATTTTTTTAGGTCACTATAAAAAGTAATTCATGTGATTACAGAAATTATATATAATTTCATTCTCTTCTTGTACATCCTTGGACAAAGGATTAATATGAAGGGATGCTACAGAAGGCAGTGACGATGTTCCATTTGTCAGGAAATAAAACCAGAACTAAAACCATGTTCAGAATGAGTCTGATTTTATGGAAGCAAATATTCGTTTCCCTGCAGAAAGGTTTTGTAGTCTGACAGATATGCCTTGAAACTTGGTGAATGTCTGAATCATGAAGCTGTGATATTTCGCTGGATGAAATCTGTTTGTTTGCGTGTTTGCTTGTTGTCTTAAGTTATTATTGCAACTGATGATGTTTTATCTTATTGTGACACATGTATTTTGTGCTCCTTAGATAAATGGGAAGCCTCTGCAGTACATTTTTCCTCATGCAAGGCTGAAACTACTGAGAGATCCAAAGGATCACACAGTTTCAGGTAAACAACAGCAATCCTCTACCAGACAAAATAATTAATTTGATTAGCATGAATCATGCAAAAGATTTGCAGTATTAAAAATAGTTCCTATGTCATGTGCAACAGGAAATTCAGTGGTCATTTTAAATCTTGCTATTTGGTTATAACAGAAAGCAGCAGTGCAGAAAAAGGTCACAACATTAGTTTAAGATACACAAGCTGTATAGATAGTAAAAACAGACGGAAAGTCTGTTGTGTTCATTATACATATCAGCAGTCTGTTTTGCTGTTGCTTTTTATATAACTCTGTACTATCCATACAGGAATTTTCTATTAAATTTAAAAAGGGAATTAGGAAAACTAGGTAGGCTTATGTAGGTATTAAACATGTACAGAACTGAGAATTGGGTTCTTTCTTTGGCTTCTGGAGCTATTCTGTAGAAGTCTATAGATGTGGTTAATGGAATAAAATGCCCTTTTTTTCTGTTATATCTTCACATAGATAGATTTATCACAAGAGTTTAGATTTAGTCTCCTTTCCATAACTCTAACACAAATATACCTGTAAGTCTGATTCTGCTTGCAAAGGAGAGAACTGGTCTGTTTGTGCTTTTGGAATTGTACTTTTTCTCATGTCTAGAAGAGACTATATTGATAAGGAACTCAAAGCTTTTCTTTTTCTTGCTAGTCAATATAACACCCATTGATGATTTCAGAATGCACTAAGAACCCTTCACCTACGCGCTACAGTTTGAAAGAAGCAATCAGCCCCCCTGTTTTGTCAGCCTTTACTGCCCAAGGCCCTTACAGTCCACAGGAGTGCCTTGACATCCTAGGGCAGATTTTGTGCCCTGCAGGGTGATGAGTAACGCTGTGATCTGAGCCGCTCTCTTCCTGACGAACAAGGGAAATTATAACCACACAGCTATGTCTATAGCTCACAATTTAATGTTGCTAAAGGCTCGATTCTCCTGTTGAGAAGTTACTTACACTTGCGCAATGTAAAATGCCTATTCCAAATTTTCTGCTAGCTCATGCTGCTGGCAGCCGTGGCACTCATACCGTGCACCGGGGTAAATAACTCGTAAGGCATGAATGGAAAACCAAGGTGTAGATGGTGACTTCCCGTTTATTAATGCAGTGCTCAGCATGAGATCGCATGGGGCCGAACATTCCCTCCGGGTCCTGCTAGGGTTTTATAGCCCCTGCTGAGTTCCTTGCTGCTGTCCCTATGCTGTACAATACCTAAGTTCTAGTTGGTGTAAGCAAGCTGTTATGCCTCTACAAGCTGCAGTCAAACTTTTGGTTTGCAGTCCAGATATATCCTGGAAGAGCTGAAGAGACATGCTTATATATGATGTCTCTTTCCTTACAAGTACAAAAAGGCTCAAGCGCAGATTGAATGGAGAAGAGCCAAAGGTGGAAGAGCTTGCCAATAGGGAGGAGCCGAGGCAGAAGGAATTCTTGTCTCTCTCTCACTCCTTGTATGTCTTTGAGGTGCCATAACTCCTTGACGCTGTGTGTCTCTCCCTCCCTTTCTCTGAGTGTTTGGAGGATTAAAATACATAGAAAGTCTCATTAAAAGTGCAGTGCTTTCTGCTGAGCTCTCAACTTTCTAAATGGCCTTTCCAGGAGCCACATGCGTGAGTTTTATTTGCATTTATAAAAATTCAGTTTTAATTAACCAGTATCTGCAAACTGATAACAACAGTTTATTAACCAGACAATGATTATTAACCAGAGGCAAACTTAGAAATCTATTGCACAACAAAAGTTGCTTAAATACTGGAAAATTAAACATGTTTATATTTTTATACCACCACAGCTACATCACTACAGCAGTGAAACACAAGTAGGATTACTGAATATTAATCTAGATGCCATGGTTCATTGGTTGGCTTTTTTCTTTCTTTCTCCCTTTCTTTCCTTCCTTGCTTCCTCCCTTCCTTCATTCTTTCTTTCACTCTATTTCTCCCTCCTTGTTTCCCCCTTCTCCCCTTCCTTTCCCTCTCAACCCTTCTCCCTCTAGCCCTCTCCTATCACTTTCCTATCAAAAGTACCAAAATGAGGTGTTGAATCATTTAATTTAAGTGTTTGTCTTATACTTGTTGCACAGACACAGAAGAGTATATGGTATTAAAAAAATAGTTACTGCTCATGTGAGGAGTCAGATCTCTCAAGAGAACAGTCAGTCGCTGTCCAGGAGTGACAGGAGTCTCTGTTGCAAGCATCCCTGCAACAGTGTCTTCAGCTGTATCAGATGAGACTCCCTGAACTGCTGTTTAGCTGAATTCTTACCATCCAGGTGGCCTGTGGTCTTACGTGACCAATATAGCATGTGTGATCCATCTTTTTAGATTATCTTACACTATGTACAGAACATCTCCTAAGTGCCTTAACTATGCACAAAAGATGGTCCTATGTGGCCATTTCTGCATATGGAAGAACAGTTTCTACTAACTATATGAAATTATCTTTTTGGTTTGGTCAGGTTTACAGCAGGAGCTGCTTGGGGAAATCTGTGGGAATGCCAGATTCTCCACTCAGGCAATTAATCAGCACATCTGCATCTGTAGCATACAAGTAGCATATCTCAGCTGGTCTATGCACAGCAGGAGCTACCTGGGGAAATCTCCAGAACGATACACTTGGAGCGTTCCTGCAACAGTTAGTTGCTGCTTTGCTGTGAAGCTGCCCAGCAGTTCAGTCCATCATCTTGGCTCATGTCAGTTTGTATGTGCAGAGACTAGCAAGGAAGTTCCTGGGCTAGTCCAGGCTTTAATGATTAAGTGAGCTGGGCATGTGAACAGGCATAGTCCTGATACCCGGCTGTACCACAACTGTAACTATAGGAAAAACTTGAATTTCATCCTTGTATCACCATTATAATTTAAATTCCTTGCAACTTGCGACATACTCACCATAGTGGAGGCTACTGCCTGTTTGGGCATCCAGAAAATGTCACGTTATGAATATTAACAAAAAAATAGTCCCAGTTCCTTTAAAATTCATATTTTGTGCATAATCATTCTGCTTATTTGTTTCTGTGCTTAATAAAAACTGGCTCCAAGATATCTGCAAACCAAGATACTATGCCTTTGATGCATAGTCTTGTATAATCTGCATAATCTGGCCTTTTACACACAAAAGTATTTACCACCAATTTTAGTATGTGAATGAGGTGTTTAAGGAATGAGGAACTGGGCCAAAATTGTGATGGCAGGAGAATAGTAGCGCTGAATGAAAAATAAATGTGCACTTGCTAGCTGGCCTCTCTCGAGGCTTCTTTTCTTCCTTTAGCATGATGCCATTATCAAGAACTCGCAGCTCTTCTTTTCATGATATGCAGCATCGCCATCCTCAAGCAATACTGATAGATAGGAGGGAGTTGCCAAGGGTTTTCTCTGCAAAGATTCATTAATAATTCACACATTTTTTTATAGAATTGGCATCAAGGTTCTGCTCAGGTGCCAAAGCAATGATGGCAGAGATCAGTGAGTGATAATGTAACAATATTTAATGCTCCAGAAACTCACTGTTTGTTTTCAGTGAGAATCTCTTGTGTCTTTTGAATTCTTCAGTGCAACCAGCATAAGCACTGTTTTATTCTGCCAGTATTTTCTCTGCTGGTTTTTAACGTGGCATAGTTATATTTGATAAAGGAGGACATGGCTATCTAAGGCAACAAAAACTTTGGCAATGCCTATAGGAAATGTTGCAAAGGGAAAAATGCATGTTTTCTTCTTCCTGATCAGAAAGCTGTTTAGACACGCCAGAAGAAAAATCCAACAAGGTAGATAAAGCTCAGTATGTCTATAGGAACATTGAGTGCATCTAAGTCAAAGGTAATTCTTATTGCTGCCTTGCCTCCCTTGGGACTGAATCACAAATAACTCTGCTCTTTCCAAATGTAGGATATTTTGTGTATCCAGTAAGCAAAGTGTCGGTGTGAGCTGCCAGACTGTCTATGTTATGGAATATCCTCTCCCATACTGCTGCAAGAGAAAGAAGCAGACAGAGAAGCAATTCAGAAAAGGCTGTGAAGTGCATAGTAGGGTAGAGAAGAGTATTAAGGTCTTAGCTGAAGGCTGTGTCCCTCATCTTCACTTTAGCAGTGAGATGTTAGTGAAACTGCTAAGATGGCAAGGTGGCTGTAACAGCACACACACATCAGAGATGCCTCATACTCTTCATAGGAGATATTAATTCCTGTACCCTGCACCACACCTCTGCAGCATGCCAGCTCATGGTGCACTTATTCAGGGAGAAATGAAGAGAATTAGAAGAGTTTTCTTGTGTCAAGCCTGCACAGCTGTAGTCTCTAAATAAATAACTCTATATATTTAGGATTGTTTTACCCACGTGTTCAGTTGTTGCAGCAAAATACTGACGCACAGTGGATATCTGATTACTAATCAGTGAAAGAGCACATCAAATACAGTCACAGTCCATGTTGAACGTGAAGTAGCAGTCATAGGTTAAGGGTGAGAAATTAACTCACCCCTTGTCCTCATACTCTTTTCTTAAAGGATTATTTGTCCTATTTCTTTGGTTTACTACTGCGAGAAGCTGAGTTAATACTTTTTACAAAAAATACCCTCCTCCAACCCTCATTTTTCAACCGGGGAAAGATGTAATCCCTAATTAATGACCATCGTTTCTTCAAACGCTCTCTCTTTGTTAGAAACTTGGCACCAAAAATAACAACCGATAAACAGAAAGGGAAGCTGTTATAGCCAGCCAACCTCAGGGTTTCCTGTGACAAGGCAGTTAGTGAGGACAGAGATGGAAATAAAGGGATGGAAAGATAATGTGTGTCTGTGTCTCAATAGTCATCTTATAAAGAACTTAGTGCCATTTAGCCTTTCTAAATAAACAAGCATATTTTTATATTTGTTAGAAACATTTTGTAGAGGTACAGGCCATATATTTCATGTTTATGTGTCTTCTCTCTAAATGAGCGTTATTTCAAATGCGGTAGTGAATGTGTTTAAAATACTTTGCATGGACTCTCAGCGCTGTTGCAGCTCAGTTGCTTACGTATTTTCCAGTGTATGAACATCCCTTGCAGAAGGTGTAGTAAGATTTTAAGATGAATGTAGGTGATTGACAGGGCAGTGTCTCTACTGGCTATAAACGTCTGATTTGCTTTCATAGGTCTCATGCTGAAAAGGATGTAGAAGCAGATCACTACAACACTGAGTGTTAGAATTAAGTCAGACCCCCAGTCTGCCCTGGAACACCATGGGGAAATCAGGCTTGTAAGAATGAGCTTTACAGAAGCCAAAACAGAAATCTCACTGTTTTGGAGATAAGTATCTAATGTAGGTCAGCACTTTCTCATGAAGAACTAGAAGAGGAGACACTCAGGGACACATATCGCTGATCAAACTACTTGTCAAGGACGTCAAAAAAAGTTAGAACCAGGGAAATGTCAGTTTAAGGTTGCACTTCACAGATGAGGCGTAAATGATCTTAAAGATTCACAAAGGAAAATGAACACCTCATGCTCCCTTCTTTGCATATTGACTCAAAGGGCAATTAATTGGATGTTGAAATAGTTTTAATAAATTATCTTTTGGATATGCCTATTTTCTTCTATGTATTATAAAGGGAGCATGAGGTGACTAACTTAGACTGAGATTTTTATCTTGTAAAGATCTAAAATTAGGTGAGATGAAGCCCAGCCTATGTGTGCTTTATGTAAGTACTTCCAGCAACATAGTCCGGGCATCTGAGGTTTACATATGAAGAAGCTGTGGAACAGTCAACAGATGTGTATAGGCCTGCACCACATTGCTCCTCATCACCAAGTGACAAATGCCTGCTTGAGTTGGATGTACTCTCTGGAATAGGGTGCTACAGTATTTTTAAGAATGAGTGTCTTCTACTCGCTATTTACCTAGTCATAAATTTGTACAGGTCTTTGTACTGGGTGTACACTCTAAGGCAATCTAGCTGCAGTATGATTAAGGTTAAGACATTCCGATTTTGCAGGTCACTGATGCAATGAAAATGTTCCTCATGGGCTGATAAGATAGTACAAGCTTCAGACTGTCTCTCAGCATCACTGTACCACATCACTATACCAAGCTAAGTGAACTGAAATGCAGCTTTTATCAAGTAAATTATCTGTTCTTCATTATCTATTTCTGATTCTTTTCATGTTAATATTTTTGACAGGTAATATTCACTCAATGCTGGCAAGTGTACTTGCTCCTTCATTTCTTTGAAAGAACTGGGGGGGAGGGCAGGAGAGTGGAATTTTAGTTATATAGCCTACAGTTTGCCAGAGAGCGTTCTTGTTCCTGCAGAAATCTCGTCACCGAGAAAAGCAGAGAAGCTGATGTTAGCCAATCAAGGCAGATCAAGCCAAAGCTGTCTGAGGATGGGCACCTAAAAAATTACTTGAGTTCTCCCCTTTTACCCAAAAAATCAGTCCCCCAAGACACTACACCACCGAATTTTCTAGAAGAGATCTGATTTAAGGGGGCAAAAGTTTAAAATATATCAAACAAAGCAATAATTTGCATATTAGAGTAGAATTTGTCTTTTTGGTTTCTATAAAAGCTTTGTGTGTGTGTTGCTTGTTGATATCTTGGAAGGCAAGTACTCAGTGGATTCAGCATACCATTTTCTCAGAAAAGACTGAGAATTTCTCTTTATTATTCATCAGCTTCTTTTAGCAGAGCAGAGCAGAAAAATGTGCCATATATTTTTCTAGATTCAGAAACAAAGAGTACAGTATTTAAAGGAATAAGCTATGCAGTTAAATAATTTACCTTTTTCCCTATCATAAAAATTGTACTTTAAGGGGTTCATCTCACTGAATAGCAAATTGACTAGTAAATCAGTATGTACTTAATTTATATGCTGTTTTTCTTCTTCAATAGTCAAGCTGTTATGAGAACTACTCATTTTATATGAGAAACCAAATGAATATAGCACAAATAAGATGTGGTTTATCAAGTCCCTTGAGATCTATGCTTTTTCTTTAGGAAGAGAAAAAAAACAGTGACTGATGTCTTCAGGATAGAGCGTGTAAAATGAACTGAAGGTCTCAACATGTGTTTTAGTGGATAGTTGCCTATTTCCAAATCCAAAGCTAGCCCAAAGCTAGCCACTGTCCACAGGTTGAATGGTTATAAGAAATGAACTGTCAAATGGCCACATAATCGTTCCAGTGGAACAGTCTGAGTAGCTGCTCTGTGATACATCTTCTGAGAATATGCAATAAGCCTTTTCCTCTGCTGTTGCCAGCTTAGCATCTTTTCCAAGCAACAAGTAAAAAGTGAATTCAAAGTTTAACAACAGAGGAACTGCAATTCTTTCACTTTTTTTTTTTTTAATTCATATGCATATTATAAGACTTTGAAAGAATTATACACCAAAGTCTAGATATTGTCTTTCTCTTTGAGAAAAGAAGAAAAAGTCATAGAGTTTTCTTACAGGGTCTTAAATGGTTACAAGTGTTTCTTATTTTGGAAGAAGCATATTTTAAAATTTCTAGTTCCACTAATTCTTCTTCATTCATGACAGAGATATCCATGCAACACTGTATTAGTTGACTCCATTATACAGGAGCGCTATTCTGGTGAGACATTCCTCTGATATTCCTTCAAAAGGAATTATCCAGCTTGCAGAGGCTGTGCTGGCATTAAGTGCAGGCAATACCATGTTTCCTATGGGTTCCTCAAAAAATTGACCGAGAGCAATGGATTTTCCCCGCAGCTTACATTCTCCCCACAGGGTATCCTGTCCCAGAGGAAGTGGTAAGAGTAAAGTAGCTTCTATTTAACCATTGTCAACACATACCTGCACAAATATCACAACTGATTCTACTCTAAACATTTTTTAATAAAAATTATTTGATTAATTACCTAAATAAAAATGATAACTGTCTCTATAGTATTAATCTGTGTGAATTTGTAATACCAGGACACTATGTAACGGCTGTAATAACAGGTCAGCATACAAATCTGTAGTGAAGAGAATTAACATGTGAAATCCTCAGGCCTTTACTCAGTATTTTTTAACAAAATATAGATAGATTCAAAAGCTGCAGTTCTACTTGCAAAATCGTTAAAAAAAATGAGTTTCAAGTTTTGGTCCAAGATATTAAGATATTTCATAACTGATAGGGAAAATCATCACATTCACCTAGGACTGCAATTTGCACTGTATCAACACATCACTAAAAAAAACAGATTTGTAACGTACCAACTAACCAGTGATACATCAGCAAAGCATCCTTTATGTAAATCCTTTTCGTATGTTGATGATGCTGCCTCATACCATGTGGGAAAGACCAATAAAATTGATTCAACGTTACCCCTCACTAAGAGAGACATTAGCAAAAAGCTTGAGCTAGTAGCAACTACTGTAGCATTAAAAATGTCACAAAGATTGATTTTTTTACAGCAAAGCCATGAATGATCGGCTGACACATTGGCTGACAACTTGTCTTTTATGGTAGATTCATCCTGCTAAGTATCTTTAAAGTATTGTGGATCTCAGCTGAAATTACAGTCTTGCAGTAAACTGAAAGGGTCTCCAGACTTTAGGCATTTTCTTACATTAACTTTTGGCTTGGAGTTGGGATATTACAGTATGGGTGAATGGGCAACCAGATAAGCAGAAAACTGGTTGAATAGTTGGGTTTAGAGTGTGGTGATTAATGGGTTGTGCTATACACAGAGGCCAGTTACAAGTGCTGTATCGTAGAGGTCTCTCCTGGGACCTACTCTCTTCAGTATCTTTATCCTTGAGGAACTGAGGTAGTACACTTTCATAAAGCAGGCAGATGATGTCGAAGCTGGGGACCAGTCAACGTGCTCCAGGGTAGGGCCACCTTCAGACGATGCAAGACAGGCTGAAGGATTGGGCCAAATTCAACAAGGACAAAGTCTTGCACCTGGGGAAGAAGAAACCTGTGCACCAGCACAGGTTTGGGACTGACTGCCTGGGGAGCTGCTCTGTGGAAAAGACCCTGAGGGAGGCCTCGGTAGGCAACCATCTGAACGTAGCGTGCTCTGGCAGCAGAGAAGGCCAACAGCATCCTGGGCTGCATTACCAGGAGCGTGGCCAGTAGACCAAGGAACATTACTATCTCCCTCTCTTCAGCACTTGTTAGACCACATCTAGATACTGTATCCAGTTTTGGGCCCCACAATGCAAGGAAGATATCAGCAAACTGAGTTGAGTTCAGTGGAGATCCACCAACATGGTTGACGCTGGAGCACTTGCCCCGTGAGGAGAGGCTGAGGGAACCAGGGCTGGTTTAACCTGGAGAAGAGACTGCTTTGGGGAGACCTAATAGCAGCCCTCCCATCCCTATGAGGAGCTCATCAAGAACAGGAAGCCAGGCTCTTCACAGCAGTTCATGGCAGCAGGACAAAAAGCAATGGGCATAAAGTGGAACAAGAGAGGTTTGTACTAGATATAAGAAAAAACTTTTTCACCTTTGCATTTACCCAGAACTATTGAGATGTATAAATCTGAGATATTTTGTGGCTTGCTTAAAGCCATTTCCCTTTCAGAACAGGAGAGAGCGTATGTGCTTAGATATAGGCTTGCTCGCTAACTAAAGCTGTGAACGCAAGACTGATGAAGAAGGGAGCTGAGCAAACGGAGAAGGGTGAAGATTACGTTTTGACACTGACAAGACCAAGACTGAAGGGTCTTTGTAGTCTTTGCTAAAAAGGTTAGAGGTCCTTCAGAGTATAAGTTTACAATGAAGAAGTTGTCTACATTCATCTGTATGCTTAAGAAAGCACTGTACCACTGACATACCTTACCCTAGATAGCGTCACCACTCTTTATAGCTAGCGTGGATTACCAGTATGTGATAGGACTTAGTTATGTCTCTGTTTCTGTCTTACCCCTACCCTCCTTGTCTATTGTTTACTAGTTTCATAGAAAGAATTTACGATAGGTACAGTCTTTGTGCTCCAGAGAAATATCAGCACTGTGACTACTGGAGAAGTAGTGTAAAATGGAGAACAGTATGTTTCCTACTTCCTTCTTAGTGTAATTGTGTATTGGACAAGTCTGTACACATCACCAAGACTTTTGTCTTGCCGTCAGGCAAGATTTTTATCTGGTGTAAATCAGTACCACTCCGTGAAGACAATGGACTTTTCCCAGATTTATTAAACACAGGAAGTCTTATTAGGTCAGACCTAGACTAACTGTATCTCTGTTTGTTTAGACCTTTATCCTTTCTCTGACAGGTGATACCTAAGAAATTAAGGCCAGGGTAAGCACAGTGCAATATCTTCCCAGTTTCCAACAATCTGTTGTTCAGCCATTTTGTGAGGCGGTGATTACTTCTTTGTATTTAATAGGGAATTACTCTTTCCCTAAACACTTTTAATTATATATTATAGTATAGACAATACATTTATAGATATTTACTTATTTATTACGTCATATTTATCTTGACTCTATTGCTATTTCTTAAAAAATAAATCTGATAAGGACATGAGAGTTCAAAACTAAGATTTTAAACAGTGGGTGTCAAATATCAACCAATGCTGTCTATTGAACTATCAGTAAACACAGATGAAGTCTCGAGGCATACTGTTTTTGTATGGACTTAAAGCTGCAGTCCAACACAGGGGGCACTTATCTTGCTGTAATGTGACAGAGATCATCCAAAAAGGAGAGGCCTGTATCTCATTTTCAAGTGCAAATGATAAGTGCTCTGAGTTACTAATTTGTAAAGTACTTTATGATCCTTCAAGACAATAACCAGTGTGTAAATCAGCATGGAACACATTCTCAGCTGATATAAAACAATGCTGTGTTATTAAAACAACCGGAGTGTATCTGAATTTCAGCAGCTGAGAATTTGGCCTCATGTATATTTTGTGTCTTAATTGCCAGTGGCTATGAAGTGGAATAGCTGAGTAGGTTTAATCATGTTTCCTAGAAAACAACTTCATTTAAGCTAATTTAGTTTAGAAAGCAACACAACAATTCTCCTGAGCACAATCCTGAAGACTTTGTACCTATCTAGACAGCCAAGCTTTGATTTGGATCACCATATATGGCACATAATTACATAGCAATAATAATGCAAATAAAAATTTACCCTGGATTGGACTATACACATTACTTTTTCCTGTTGCTTTCCAAGTGCCTCATGTAACTTATCGCATTGTCATGTTTTCTCTCAGCCTGTTCTCCAGACTTTCCAGGTTGCTTTATCACCATTAGGATATCTAAACAAACAGTTTGCTTTTCTTCAGAGGGCATTTAAGTCTGAACTCTCCAAAGAGAAGTTATTGTTTTTTCTGTTGCTGGCAATTTTGTTCCATATGGACAATAGAACATGGTGTAAAATTGTTCCCACAGATAAGGGCCTACAAGCACCCTATCATATGTCTGCTCTAGATAAGGCTGGAAAAGGAATGGGGAGATAATGAATAGGAAACAAATGAAAGAGGAAGGTATGATCTATCTCTGTTCCCAGCCAAAAAGAGTTGGGAAATTTCGTATTGTTTGGTATAATTGATATGTTCTCAGTGCTATAGCATGATATTTTGCCACATGGTGAAATCCTTTGTGCCGGATGTCTTTTTTTCATTCTTTGCTCTCATGGTTTTTTTCCAATTGCTGCCATTGGACTTTACGCTCACAAAGTCACCCTTATGTTTTTTTGCTATGACTCAGGTTCATTCATTCTGTTTCTGAATTTTGATTTCAAAGTATTGTTAAAAAGTGATGAAAGCTGTATTTGGACCTCTGCTTGTTCTTCCTTCAGTGATGATATGTCTCTACATTGGCTCATTGACCCAAAGCAGAACACCTAATCTGCATTTTGAGGTTTAGACATATCTTCTGTTTCACATTACTCAAGATTTTTTGCCCTAGGCCACATCTGTGTTTTGCTGTTCAAGCCTATTTCGATTTTTTCCATATTACTTCTGTAAGGTTGCAGTTTGAAACACATAATATAATAACCAAAAGTGGTAAGGAGACCTTGGTTTTCCAGAAATAACTAGTGATTTTCAACTACCATCTTTAAGACCATGCTCTTAGGCACTAGAAATCCAAATCAATAGTTTTTTTTTTTATTTCTTTCTCAAAAATTCAGACACCTAAAAGTCTATTAAAAATTCATATAACTGTATATCTCTTGCTACAAGAGTCATATTGCTCTTGATGCTTTTACTTGCGGTTTCCTGTGCCAATTCACACAAACTTAGATGTGATCATAGAAAACCTGTTGCACATTTTAATTGCTTCTTCCCTTTCTTTGGTCATCTAATTAGGCAGAGAAATAGTTTCATACTTTGAAAATTTAACCCAGAGGAAATATTTGTTTGAGTTAGTTTGCACAGGGTTTCTGGGTCACATGTCTGCATTCTCAAACCTATATTGAAGTTGTTGCAAATATATGGGAATTACCTATCAATAAAGCAATATCAGTCCCCACATTCTGTGCTGGAGCTGCACGTTTTTTTTTATAAGAGAAGATATCTCTGTAAACTAATTTTTCACTTCGGTGTAAAAGTAGGAACCGATGTATCTTGAAATGTACAGTATTTCTGTGCTTTTATTTCTTTAAGCTTTATTTTATGTAATACATTACTGACATTTATTGGGGAAGGCAAATCTGATCATAGTTCAGATGCTGAAATAGTTTCAGGAAATCTAGGCTATTTATATTCTAATGGCTGTAGTAGAGCTGCTCTGCCTAGTAGTAAAAAGATGATAGGATTTAATGAACTTCCCTGCGAACAGAGCAATGCTGACTGGCAGTAACCTGATCTTTATGATCATAATGGCAAAAAAAAAATACCAAATCCTAATTGCAAATCTCAGGTTATGGTCTGCTTGCTCCAGCAAAATATATTATCGTGTGTGAACTGAGTCGTGTTTCTACTCTTTCTACTGTGTTGTTACTCTAACTCAACAAAATATGAAAGGTGATATGGTTTCACAACGGTCTGAGCTAAATCCAGGTACTCCAGAAGTTTAGAGTAAATGAGTCTAAATGAACCCAAAGTCACTATAATGGTGGAGATGAGGGAAAGAGAATGATGTCTTTGCTTCTGCAGTGATGCTAGACAGGTCACCAGTAACAGAATTTATTAGTGTCAAGTCATTGGTCACTATTCATATTTAAAATATACATATATATTTACAAATATATATATGAATATATATCACTGAAACAGTTTGGCATGTCTGGGAGTTTATGAGATGATGGTTGAGGTATCCTTCTGAAAGTCACAAAGTAGGTTAGCTAGCAAAAAAGTTACCCGTTGAATTTTGTTAATATTTTTCTCTGATAAATACTGATTTCTCTCAAAAGAAACTATTTTCACTTATTAGAGAATTGAAACTTTTAAAGTTTGTAAATTTGTAATAGCAGTCTTATAAAGCAGTGGCTCACAAGCTAACTGTGAGGATTTACTATGCATGTTTGTCACTTTATCAAATTATAAAGCAAATTTAATTGCATTTGATATAACTTGTTAGAGTACAGCATCAGCTTCAGATTTCTGTTTTCCTCTCTTTTCTTTTCTTTTTTTTTCCTTTTTGCTTAGGGTACTGCATCTTAAATCTTCAGTTGAGATTAGATAGGAGAGTAGGATCACAGCCTGGGAGATCAGTAAAAACAGTTGCAATTAATTAGTAGTTCTTTAGCTTTGAAGCATCCTAAAAAGGATTGTATCTTAAATGTGTAAAATTTCCTTTGAAGAGATGTTTTCCTGAAGATATTTTCCATGGAAATCAATAGTCAGAAATCAGAAAGGTGCCTTCTCTAATTTAAAGCACAGTGATTAACTTTCTGATGGTTAACTGGTTCTATGTCTTATAAAGAAGAAAACAGTAGTGCATTAATCTGAAAGTCTAAAATTGAAAGATAAATGCTTAGATGTAGCAAAACAGTTTGAGATGGAAATTTAGACTCAAAGGTTTAAAAAAAAACACAAAAAAACAAAAACCAAGGGAAAAAGAGATCTGAGAAACAGTATGATTGATGATTTTTTAAGCTATCCACAGTCAATGTGATAAATTGAGTAATGTCTTTTCAAGCAGAAGTAGTAAGCTCAGTATTTTCAATAGATACAGTATCCATAAACAAGTTTGAAATCCCATCACATGAGAAAATACTGCAACATCCAAGCAATATTTCTTTGTCATCCGGAAAAGGACACTTAAAAAGCATTGAACAAAAAGTAACTTATTCATTCTGACTGTCAGGAATTGAACTTCTGACTGTCAGGAACTGAACTTTTAAAAGTTTTGTGATTTAAGTTGAAATATTTCATGTAGTACATTTTCACACCATAATCATAAGGAAATACAGTTTTTTAATTTAGTACAAACAGATCAAATTAAATGGAATTCCCCTTGACTTGTCCAGCAATAAGTACACACACACACACACACACACACACACACACACGTACGCACACACACACACACAAACACACACACACACACACACACACACACACACACACACACACCGCTCCACCTCCCACGTAAGATTATCTCTTAGAATGCATTCTGCTACTTAATACATAATGTCACTCATACATTTGAATCTAAAAATTTAGAATATAAAATCAAAATCCTTGTCAAGCTCTCTAGGCATAAAAAGCTTTAAATGCTAGCACAGAAAATAATTGATTTTATTAGCAGTTATGTGGCTAAACACCTTAGATTTGCAAAATCAGAACTGATTTATCAACCATGATTTTTAAAGCTATTTAGCGAATCAAGGGTCAGAAACACCCATTTATATGGCAAACTACTTTGCTTCTGCTATTCTGCTACAATTAAAATATCAAATATCAGACAGAGAGTTACTAGCGTAGTGTTTCATGACAAAACTCTGAACCTGTACACTTTCCTCAACATGATGAAGAGTCCAGTCCTGTTGATAAATTGAAAAGTTCTTATGTTGGCTCTGTAGTCCAGGGCTAGTTTCTGTGAGTGTGTGTGTGTGTGTGAGTGTGTGTGTGTGTGAGTGTGTGTGTGTATACTAATATTATGATATGTTTGGATTTACTGAAGTTTATAGTTCCGAGATGTGAGCCTCACATTTGGAATAAATTAATGAGTCTTTCAAAAGTGCTTCATCAGAAGTCCTCTAATAAGTGTGCAGAGTGGTGAATTCCGAAGTCCTAAGGATGGAATGAAATTAAGTGCTTCTGTATGGGTATGTGTTCTCTTTATGCAATGAGGTGCTCATCTTTTAAAGACTTTAGTTCTCAGCTTGTGTAAAGGGCATTTAGAACTTGTTTTTCTTTTGCTCTCAGGTCGGGAAAAAAAAAAACTTCACAGATGCTAAATTTCTAATTTTCACTGAAATAGCTAATTTAAAATAACAATGCAGTTTGTTTCCATCACACTGAAAAAAATTATTCTCCTGTCCTAAACAGAAATAATCCTGGGATTTCCCATAGCACAATCCCAGGTCTGATATAGCTATTGTTTTAAACACAGAATCCAGTCTATCTGTCACATCACTAGCTTTAAAAACTAGCAGCCAAACAGTAATATGTTTCATTAACCAATTATTATCCGTGCAGCATTTACAATTAAAGGAATAGTAACTACCATGATTAAAGTATCTTGTAGCAAAAATTTAATTATATCCCCCATACCTGTAATTAGCTTGGGTATTTAGGTGATGTTGTGTTATGCTGATTATGTTGGTCCATTTACATATTTATTTTAGAGGGTCCTCTTCAAGCTGAAGTATTTAAACTTTTCCATTTCTTAATTTCCTGTTAAAAGAGGGAGAGACAGTTATTCACTTGCCATACCTAAAAGGAGACTGGAATGACAGCTTTACAAGAAGCTGACTCGAAAAAAGACATTGAGCAGGTTTTCAAATTACAAACTGAAGACACACATGTAAAGAGGGGCTAAATTGCCTGCAAGTTTTAGCATAAAGACCAAGGAATTTATTAGCTGATTTCCTGCTATCGTCTAAGTATTCACTGCTCCTATTAAGGATATTCAGGTCTGCCGCACAGCACTTCATGGGTTTTTTTTTTTTTTTGAACTGGCAAGATTAAATTGAGAAAAAAAAAAGGAAATCAAGTAAACTTGAGAGGAAATTCCTGCTATATCAAATCCAAATCTGTGTGCAGTTGTAACTTACAGAGTTGTGGTTCATGTTGTTATGTTGTCATGTGGTGTTATCTGTTCTGTAAGTATCAAGGCTTACTATCACCTGATAGGTGAAAAAATAGACTCTGACATGGGTTTATATGACAGAGCTGAACTTTAACTTGTGTAGAAATGTAATCTAGATGTAAATTATTTTTGATATATGGGTAAAACACTCCTGCCTGTACTCATTGTAGCACCATCCCAAAACGTCTTCCACATGTCACACGCTATGGTGGATAAACAGTAAGAGATCTGGCTTGCAAAGGGTCTCAACCCTCCTTCCTAAAAGCTCAAGATTTCCCAGACCGTTTATCATAAACTAGTCCTCAGTCATATCATGGATTATTCCTAGGATATTTACCCCTGAATCTAGCCCTTGACCTTCAGACCACACTGAAATCATCCACTAGATGCTGTATACCTCTTAGCACATCACCCCATATAACTCCCAGGTGGTCATCCTCACAATGAATCCCCACCCACAGTGCGTTCAGGCAGCTCTCAAAACCTAACCCTGACGGAAGCATGCTGTCTCCTCCAAAAAGATTTTTAACTATATGAGGTGCCAACAGCCCCCACCATTATCATTGTATGGTTGAGCATCTTACACGTTCCAGCAATGCACACTGCTTGATTTTTATAATGCTACATTATCTCAGTGCATCAAATATACCTGTGCACACTAACTGCTAGGCTGTAACTGTAAGAACAGTCCTCATATGCTTCCTTTTAATTCACCACAATACAGCTATCCTTTTTGCTCTCACTCACCTGTTTTATCAGTGTATCAGGTGGCTGCACCACTTTGGTCTGGACTTGCAAGTCATGGAATGAGCCATTTCCAGATTAAATAATTCCTGCCAGACTCCTTATGACATAATTCTACAGTGATCTTCCTTCCTTTTTTTATTGTGCTCTATAGGACCCATGCACATATCTAAACACCAGGCACCTTCTGCAATGAAAGAAAACAGTTAGTTGGAAAATGTCTAATAGGAAGGTGTGAAGAAAGTTGAGACACAAAGGCTATAGTTTTAACTGAACTGGGGAATAACAACTAGTAGAAGCTTATTTTGTCAGAGCTCAGACTAAGCAATGAAACACAAAAGACAGAAAAAATATTTACTGTGTTGTAATAAGGCCTATATGTATATAGAGGTGGTCAATTATAGGAGAAAAAAAGGTGAACTTACAGACTGAAATCAGTGCAGGAAAGATTACTGCTATAAAGAGATTTGGGCCAGAAACTCACTGTGGCTGTCTTACTTCTAAAACAAACTCAGAGCTGATTTATCAGAATACTAATTACGTTCTCAGGAAAGGCCTTAATCTAAAAAGATGCAGCTTTTCAAAGAGATTGAGCTTCCCATAGCTGATTAGGGAAATCACTCAGCAGGGTTAGGTTATTAAATTAATAAATTAGAAATTAATTATTTTAGCCATTACAACAGGGTCGGGAAAATCAGTTTTTACATTCCTAGATCAAAGTATGAATCATCTTATTTGAAATTTTCTTTTTCTTCAAAGGAGATATTTGGTTTTTTTATACCGGAAATATTTTTCAAATAAGAAGATGGTGTGAAAAATTAGCAACGCCTATGATTAGCTAAATGAGATTATTTTGTAATCTTTTGTTTTTGCTCTCAGTGTTTTATAAGTAAGGGAGATCTTTTCTTACTAAAATAATCAAACTGATTTTAATGTTTTCATCTTTGTAGTTTTTGAAGAAGAGAGAAAATATGCCAGATTTGATGTTGCATTACAGAGTGATTTTTCTGTTCTGATCATTTCTCTATCCTTTGATGTAAAATATGTCAATTACAAGTAAATATTTAAGAAAAATAATAGCAGTTGCCAAATATAGCTTGAGGTAAATATAAATGCTCTGCCATTTGAGCTCAGAGATCTTCAGCTCTCTCTCTATATGATTGTCAAAGCTCAGCCAATATATTTTTCAGTTAAATTGCGTTCTTAGGGCATATGATAAAGCTATCATTTGAATCCACATTTCACATGGATTTTTATCAATTTAATGAAAATTAATTTCGCAAATTAAGGCTTACTGGAAATATGCCATGCAAATTGTCATTTTACAGTACAAAAAGGCTGTTAGAGGAAGGTAGGATTGGCTTCAACATAGTTTTGGATGTGTTTGGATGGTTCTTTGTGTGATATCAGTGATATAGTACTCATGGGGATCTTTCTTTTCCTAAGCTGAAAGTCAACTGAATACTGCTACCTGAAGTTAAGTTTTGGGGAAAGTATCAGATGGGACTTCAGTAACTCATGCAAATGGTTCCTACTTCTGAAAAGTGACAGGTTTCCTTTCCTATGGATTCAAAAGCTGATGAAACTGGGAAGTTTCCTCTCTTGTTAGCCCAGTAGTGCTTCTTTCCTGTCCTCAGGAGAAGTTCTCCATTTGTGAAGATATTCTGCTTGGTGCAATAACCTTAACTTTCCAACCACAGCCAGGTGCTATTGATGACACACTGCAGTAATCTCTGATGGGTTCTTTTTTCTTTCCAGGGTAACATTCATTGCTTCATCTCTCTTCACAGTTGTCTGTTTCTTTTGATCACAGGCAACGGACTGGGAATCCGAGTTGTAGGTGGGAAAGAAATCCCAGGAAGTAGTGGGGAAATTGGAGCTTACATTGCCAAGATCTTGCCTGGGGGAAATGCAGAGCAGACGGGAAAACTGATAGAAGGTAAGCTAGACATATTATCAAAAAAATGGAAGCAAGGAAGTGTTGGGATTGCATTAGAATTATTTATAATACACATTCTCTCTTGCATGACTGGAAAAATCTTGTGCAATGGAGAAAGGCATCTAACGGCCCCTCTAAACCTCCAGTGAGTCTTAAATCAGAAAAGGACTGATCGGATGTCCTGCCATGACTTCTGTAGCCAGAGAAAATTGCCATTGTGAGCAGTATTATGACACGCCTTTCTTAATATGCACTAACATACTGTCTGTCTATTCTGGGCTAAGATGAAATGGCTAGAATCCAGCTGTATGTCCAGCTGATGTATATCATGGACATGTACTGTTTTGAAGATCTTTAATCTGGGTAGATCATCTGGGAACCCAGGTTTGGGAGTACTTACCTTTCTTAGCTGCACAATTAAGATGGATCACAGATGATCACACATTCAGTTCTACCCTCCATTACACAGTCTGACTGTTGTTGAAATCCCAGGGTTTTGTATCACTGAAGTCAGCCTTGACTGAATTTTAGCTTTCCAGTTTAAACTAGTCATCCAACTCACCTCAGGAGTCAACAGAGAAGAAGAGGCATCCACAGAAGGACAATTCATTTCATCTGTCACAGACCTGCATTTCAAAAACTGGGAGTGCTTTCCTCATTTAATTGACTTTAAGAGGGCTTCATTAGACTACACATCTCACTTTAGGCAGCTAAAGCTAGGTGAAATAAATCCCATTTAGTTATCATTCTATTTTCTATGATTATTAGAAATGTCTAACAATGTAAATTTTCTTTTTTTTTTTACTTTATATGCAGTAATACAGCTGCAGCTATACTATCTATATTTGTATCTATTATCTAACCCATATTGATCTGAGTTCTAAACAGCTATGCTTACAATTTATTTCTGTCCATAATCACATACTTGGGCTCTTTTTTCTACAATTACTTCCTGGTTCCTCTTTTCATATGAATATCTGTATGCACCTGAAATGACTATTCACCCATGGACAGAAATATCTAACATTTGTTTCCAATTCGTTCAACTAATTATTTTTGTTTCTTAAAAAAAAAAAAAGACATGCAGAGAAAATAGCAAAAGAAGGAAGATAAGCAGAAGAACTAGTTCCCCACAGGCAGAATTTAATTCACATAAATTCACAGAAATGATGATTAAATCAAATCAAATGTACATGGCAGACAGAAAAGCAGAGTAAATTGATTAAAGAATATATTCACAAAGAATAATTTAAATATGTTGCATTCATGTTTTCCCTGCTGCTTTTTACATCCTTTGTGGTTTCTTTGTCAATATTTCAAACAATTACTTAAAATTTAGGTATGCATGTCAAGGTTAATTTAAAGTTTAGGTGAAGGAATGATACATCTCTCCCTCTGCAGTTGACTCTGTTGTTCACATTTAATCTGAGTAATGTTTTATTCATAATAATGCTAAAGTTTTATTTATTGCATGTACTTATTGAAAGAATCTATCCTGATTTCTTATCTTTTGAAGCAAGTATTTATTTTGCCTTAACTGGTACAAGAGAGTAGGTCTTTCATAGCTGTGTTCAACTGTGCAGTTTCTCAGTGAAATAGTTTTTATACCAAGCATGTAAAGAGGAGGATGTGGTTATTCAATATTCCCCTGAGACTGGACGTTTAAAGAAAAAGAATGAGCAGTTAATGCTTGGAATTATCTCTAGTCTTGTGGTTTCTCTTGTCATGAATTCCTTTGGGAACTGAGGTTTAAAGTTCTTCACTCACCAGATAGTTGCATTCACAGGAGCACTCAAGAGAATCTTGGATTTACAATAACCACAGGAGAAATTCGGACACAAAAGTTTGGTTTCTTTCTGTTTCCATGATGTATTTTGAAGATTTATTCGTATTTTATAGAAAGATGAATAAGACAGTAAAATATTTATTCCTTCTCCATTTCATTCTCCATCTTGTGATTGGTCATGTTTCTGGTCCGACCTTCCTAAAAGTATCCTAGACTTTGGTATGCTGGCATAAATCTGGAGCAAATCCATCAAAATGACTAGACTTAATGTGTAGAATTTGTCCATAAAAGGTGGCAAAATAGTTATTACTGTTGATGTGTTAAATGTTCTGTCAGAGAGAAAAATAGCTTTCTGCAGAGCATACCATTACCATAGCATACAAGAGAAATACTTCCCCCTTACTATTATTTACCTTTTAAAACTTGCCATTATATCTAGTTTACTTTTCATGTTATTTTAGATTTTTATCGTAGATCTACTGTGAATATTTGTCAGTTTTACTGTTGGATTTTTTTCCTTTGGTTTAGTGGAAATATGACTAATGTACATTTAATTTCTGCCCTTTGAAAGTGCTAAAATTCATGGTCTTTCCACTGAGGCCTTCACGTTCTCTCCCCTTCAGCTATGTACACTGATAGTGTTAATGATATTGCTGATACTGTTGTGCCTGAAAATAATGGCTAGTCTTTCCCTCATTTTTTAGTTACTTGCTTTGTTTCACATCGCATACAGAAAACTTTATATGGTCTCTATCTCTAAAAGATAATTCTTTCATATTAATAATTTGTACAGTAACCCTGAGTCACTTTTTCTGCTGAAACGCTTTGTGACTTTAGCTTCGTATACATACCTACTCGTCAACTAAATGTATACTAATGTCATTACAAGCTAGTATCTTGACTCATTAGCCTTTCTAAGAACATGATTCACTGAAAGAAAAAAAAAAAAAACTAATAAATTCCTCCAATACTAAAAATATAAAACACTAGGACAGGTCTGAAAATCCTCTCAGTAGAATAATGAAAAATAATAGATTTTCTGTGGTTACAAAGGAAGACAAGTACTACCCCCTGTCAGCATGACTGCATCTATTAAGAAACGACACACTTTAAAATAAAAATAGCATTCCGTTCCTTAGTGAGAGGCGATCCATATAATTTTAGCCTATATAAATATCTTTGGAGGGGTCTATTAGTGCTGAAAAGTTTATTTATAGTTCTAACTGGCAAATACTAGTCATCTTGGGTCTCTCACCTTGAATTGCTTTCAGATGTCAAAAATATCCCTGATTCATAGCTCATTGGCATTACAAAAACTGGAGGTGGAAGACTTATTCCACTGAGCTCATCAAGTGCAGGGACTTGTGTCAATTTGATAGATGTGTCTGTGCTCCCCCTCGTGTTGACAGAGACAGTGCAGTTATCTTCCACCTGGTAAATCTACCAGGGGAATGGGCATTTTATGCTGCCAGGATTTTTCAGAAACAAAATAAACTAGAGTAAAGAGCAGAAATAAAATATGAATATGTGTTACTAACTGATACAAATTTGCTGGATACCTTTAGCATTCAAGTGCTGTTATTGGACCACGTCTGAGCATTAATCTGGATAATGCTTTTGAAGACTGTATGTAACATTTTCCCAAACTGACATTCTTTGTTATCGGGTCCTAAATAAATCCATGTAAATTGTTGGCTTAGTTCCATTGATGGTACTTTTGAATCTTCTACTGAGGAACTACAAGAATGTTTTGCAACAATGTTTTTAGACTGGAAAATCCATTTTACAGATTGCTATTTCCTAAAGAGTGGAATGCTACCTCTATTTCAGTCTTTTTCCGGAGGTTCTCTCATTTTTCAGCGAGATAATAACTCCCAAGGTGGTTACACAGCAGTTAGGATTTAAACTCTAATTAAGACTTTATAAATTTGGAAATTGATAACATTGAAGAAAAACACTGTAGGAACCAACATGTTTTTTTATGCTCATTTGCTCATTTGGGCACCATAAGGATTCAGATCTTCTGTATATAGTTTCTTGTAATTCATAAACTTAATGCTTAATCCAAATCTAGAATTTTCAGACTTCTTCAAAGGTTCCTGGACAGCTTCTGTCTGTGGGCATAGTCAGATATTTAGTGCCAGTGCCGTTTATTCTGGCTTCCCTTTTATCATCAGCCATCATTTTTCATACTTGCGCTGTGTCCTTCATTGCCAGCACATGTGTTTTTGCAGCTGCACAGTAAATCAGGTTAGGGAGCTAATCCTGGCACATAAATCAGTTTCCTTGATCTGGGTCGTCAAGTGGCTGTAGATACGACTGGGTCACCACAGTAGCAGAGGACTGTGCAGGAATAGCAAAGTAGAAAGGTTAGCAATTGCTTCTACTGGTATTGCCACTAAAAAAAAAGCACAACCGTGATAACTTTATATTTGTTGCTGTCATATGGCTAGCTGGACTACCTCCTGGCCAGGTGGCAACCAAGCCGCAAGAAAAGACTGACCCTTAATTGAGCTATAAGTGTATTATTAATGCATTGAAATGGAAAATCTTCCTCAGATTATGGAACAGAGATCATAATTCGAGACCTTTCACCGACAACTATAACCTGCAACTTCATTCAGACATACAAAGGAGAGCAATGTACAGAGTTAATTTTAAGCTTTTGATCAAGACTGATCATAGTAGTAAAAATAACTTTGGTTTACTAGTGCATTTAGTCTAGCCTGAGCCGTATCTGAGGGATACCACAATATCAATATTAAAAAAAAAAAAAATCTACCCTATTACTAAGCTGTCTGTGTCAAGTATTCTAAGTTAGGAAACATCTAGAATAAATATATCTTTTCAGCCTTGTTTAAGGTTGGCTGGTACAGTTTTCATCTTGACCACAAACTAATTTTTCCGAAGAAACCCTGCATTGTTTGATATACAGTATATTCAAATATATAATGATCTATTCACTGTTCTTTTTTATCATTATTGCTAATTGGCTATATTTCCTGCATGCCTTATCCTGAGATCTGAATTTTTGATTTTTTCGTAGAGTTTCACACTATAGCACCTAACTCCTTCACATTAGTTAGCTATTTTCATGACATCCCTGTGTTTTCAATAGCTTTAATCCTATTTCAGACTGGGAAGATGGAGGCAAGAAAGTGAAGACATATCTTTCAGTTTTGGGAGTCAAATTTGAAATTTGTTAGCTATAACTTTCCAGAGCACTACAGCAGAGCTGGAAAAATACCAACAACAAGAAGAACAAAAATTAATGAGAATTTGCATATATGCAGAATCAAAATACTGGTATGAAGCCTGTCCTAGCTTCCTCTGATCTAATCCATCAGATTTTTGTTTGTCTTGTTTGGTAGCGTAGTAGGAGCTTTCCTGGTCTATGGCTCCTTGTGCAGCCTGTTTCAGAGGCTGGGTCTCTAACCCTTCCAGATGGCTCAATTTGCTGGCTGGGTGTTTTCAGGGAGTTTAAGCCAACAGGCTGACTGCAAAGCTGGAAAACTGGTGAACCAGGGATGTCTTTGTTCCAAGTTTTCAATCAACCAGATAAAACATGCTGCAATGCTTAAGCTAGTTAGCATACACCAAGATCAAGATATTCCTCTACCTCCAGGTATCCTAGCAATTCCAGAGAATGTGTAAAATCTAAATGCTTACGGTGAACTTGATTTGTGGTGATCTTACTACCTTTCCTATCACTCAACTCAGCAGCAATCGTGACACAGATAAGATTTTTGTTAACTTGTCCAAGGCTTTTGGGGTACGTATTTATTTTATACATATATCCATCCTTTATTTTCCTAATCTTTAAAATAGGAAAACCATGTACCGTTAAGAGAAAAAAAAAAAAAAAAACCTCATTATTAAATTTGGACGAGCAACCCCAGTTTCCATTATATATCAAATATATAAATGTAACATTTTTAGCGTAACATAGAAGGATGCCACCTATCTTATGAGTCATAGATCTTCACTGTAGAATTTTAGTATACAAACAGTCTTTGTTAGCAAAGAGATATGTTATTCAATTCAGTTCAGTTGAATCTTGCATTTTATAATTTAATAAGTATAATCAGCACACAGGGATATTCTAAGCTTCTCTACCCTGAAGCTGGCCCGATAATACTATAAGAAAGACAGTATGATGTACACAGAGATACTGTCACCCTGTTTAAGCTGTTAAGTGGGTCTGAGGAGGGAAAATGCACTGCAATTTGAGAGTTCTTGGTAGTTAAAGGTGTCCTACCCTCAGTCCATATCCAGTCATTTTAATTTGGATTAATTACTGCTCCCTTTAGGATAGAGAAAACGTTATTCCTCAAAGCATAGTTGAAATCCTCTAAGAAGAGCAACCCACAACCTGATGGCAGTTATGAAATGTAGGCAAAAGCACATTCAGGGTCCTCATCACCAAAGTCTAAAAACATCAGTCTTAGATGCCTCAGCTTAGGCTGAGTTCTTAAAAGTACCCAATACCTTTCACTCTTGTGAGCAACTGGTAAAATGCGGCTGGTCAGTGTTTCAGATTGGCTAATTTTCTTTAACTGTGGTGGAAGTTCCCCATGCCATGTGGCCAGTTCCCCTCAAGACTGCATTTTGAATGGCTAGGTCTTTATTGTGAATACCATATTGCTCTTCCATCTTAGAAAACTGTGCAATCTAAGAACTTTAAGAGGCTCTCAGGAAATAAAACTGAAGTCTCCTCATTCTCCATATCCCTATTTATTCACACATCTTTTCCTTCTTCTATAGAAACTCTTACATACTCACTGTGTCTCAATTTCCTTTTGTAAGAAGGCCTTTGATGTACAGCTCTCTTTATATGTCTAATGGCCGAATAGGAGGCCAAAGAAACATTAGAACTGCTCCTCAGAGAGAAGCTAAGAGCCTCCTCTCAGGCTGTGATGGCACACAGTTTACTGTCTCTTGAAGCTGTGGATCCTGTCCAAAGCATCCAAGAGAACACTTCCTTATGGATATTAAGCCAGAACAGCTTGCTCACTGCTTGCCTCTATAGAGCTTCCCACATCAAGACTAATGTATAAGATGAGCAGTGTGTGCCAGGCCGTCATGCAGTGACTGGCAAAAGAGAGATATCTAGACCTATGGGAGGCATTTTTTGCCCGGAACAGGGCAAGGTAGGAGGAAGGAGAAAAGAGCTATTAGGATTGCCTCCATGGACTTTCATACAGCTGCTAAGGTCCCCACTCTCAGTTCTCTAAAGAGGGATGCAGATCCCAAAAGCCCTATTAGAAGTCTTCCTTACCCAGAATGCTCTTCAGCTGTCACCCATGGTGATTGAGCAGGGCAGACCCAGAGACTGTGGCCAGCTTTAGCCAAGCGTCAAGGTCACTAGGCAAGTCCATGGTGATGACATAGGTCCAAGACTGGGCCAGGCAGTCACCCATGGGTCAGGGTGGAGGTTGGGGAGCCCATGGCCAGGCAGGGACAGGGTAATGGCAGGGCAGGAGCCAGCACTGCTGCGGCATCGCGAGGCGGTGACTGATGGTGCTAGGCTAGGATGAAACGGGGGCCTGGGCCTAGGCAGGGTCGGGGAGGCCCCAGGGAGGTAGGCAGGGACATTACAGCCTGTTGGTGCCTCAGAGCCCTGACAAGACCCAGTTTCAGAAGGTCGCTTATAAATTAAATGGTATGTGTAATTGCCGTCCATCTCTTGGCTTTGGACGTTGCTTGGAAAATGGAATGTGGCTGGAATGATCAAGGGTACCTAAATAGTTGGAAAACCAGAAAAGAAGCAGTAAGTACCTCTCCTTCCCCCTACTGCTCTTGCCACACTTACCTCTTATCCCTGAGTTATAGAGAGGCTCAAGCCTAACGCCAACTGATCTTGGTCATCTATGAGTGGGAAGCGCAATGAGCACAAATCTTGTTGAATTTTTAAAGATCATAGGAAGTGCTTCTTACAGTTTAGTCAGCTAAAATTAGAAACATTGATCAAGACATCAAAGTGAAAAGAGATTTCTTAGTTCCTGTTAAGCTAGGGATAGTGAAGAAGCAGCCTCCCTTCTTGTAATTACACTCCTGGCAGATAGTAGATAGCATGATGAAGTTGAAGAATGACGAAAAGAAAAAAAAAGAAAAAGGAACATGGGAAGGAAAAATTCTCAGAAAACTTTGGATCAGGACTTATATGAACAGAAACCTGAACAGTCCTCCTGTCCTGCACGTCCATTTTACAGTTTGACTGCTTTAATTTATTATCGCATCACAGGAAACAATGAATTAACTTTACCTGGTTCTCTGAGCATTAGTCTTAGCGAGTAATAATGCAGTTGATGGCTATTCTGTGAGGCTGTAAGATGAGAGCTTGCTCTCAATGTATCCCTGGGCTACAGGCTCAGGTTCATCTGTCCCAGCAGAAACTGACTTTATCAAAGGAAGTGTGCACAAAATAGTAGACAACTCCATAGCTGGGCTGAAAGCTTGGCCCTAAAGCTTTTTAAAAGAATTTAATCTAAAAAAATTGCCTAACTGCCCCCAATAAGCTGTAAATCTTAGCTTGGGTAATTGTGCTCCTATCATCTGTGTATTTTATTCTGCCTTGTACTTCTTTCAAAGAGGCAATAATTAATAAATGTGACATGTTTTTCCTAAGTGTCTGCGGTCATTCAACGTATAAGAAGACGACTGTAAAATATTTAGAAATCAATGGAGTTTTCTTGAAGTGAAGGTCTATGCTAAAAGATAAGTTAGTAAAAAGGACACCTCAACAAACTGTGTATCCATAAGAATAATGCAAGGAAGGAGAGTGCGTTCTTTCTCTGTTGTGACCATTTCATATGCAATCCCACTAAGAGCGGTCCGGTTCCGGTCTTAATATGATAGGGAGCGCATTGTACTGAGGGTTTAATATGGCCATTTGTGAAGATATAATGCATTAGACAGAAATGAGAATTCTTTTACATCCAGTGTGGGGTTTACAGAAGGAAATGGGGGAAAAAACACTTGCAACATGAACAGGTTTGACATGGAAATCTATGAGAACCGGTTACTATGACACTGTCCACAACCTTACTTACTAAATCTATCTGAGGTAGTAGAAGCACTTAGAATACTATATTATTCCCTAACTCACAATATAGGGCATCTGATTTATAGAAAGGTAGTTTAAACTTATGGTAGCAAACTGATACAACGGGGATTCTGCAAGAGTGCTTCATTAGAATATACAGCATATGAAGCTTCATTCTTGTATATTCTTGTATACCTAAAATATCTATATTAATGAGCTAAAGCAGGTAGTATCAGTTTGCAATCTTTCTACCCAGCAATGTAATTACTGCTTGTTTAATTCCCCTGCAGTGCAAATCAACAATGAAGAGCGCTATAAGAGAGTGACTTGGATCTAGGAGGTAGCTGCAATAGCTGGTTCATATATAGGCTGAGCTTTCAGTCTCTTTTTCTATGCAATCTAAAGGAAAAAGTAAGAGGAAACTTAATGGATGCTCTTAGGCTATTCTTTTTTAAAAGCTGTGAGAAGGAAGCATTGGAATAATACATATTAGGACCAGCAAAGGTCTAGCCTCTTGCATAACACCAGTTACGGATTTTTCACTCCTGCATTTAGCCCTCTTATGCGCCAAGTAAACTAGTACAGATCAGATCTTCTTTGTGATCAAGAGCTCTGAACACATCTTGAAAAACTAATTGCTGTTGGAAAGCAATATTGCTGGAAAATCCCTGTCACACAGATTGCACAAGGAGAGGATACTTAATTGAAAAATTTCATCAAAATATCTCTGTAGGTAATCTATGTTTAGTTTTAAATAGATAACTAATTTATACGGACAAGCAAAATCACCTGGATGCTTCAAACAGAAAGCAGACCCCAGATGCAGTCACTAAAAGTTCTATAGATGATAAAGAGGAGAGCAATTACAAAAATCAGGCTTAAACTGTTCATCAGGTGGATTATAGCACAAGTTGTGGAGGACCATTGTTACAAATGTCATTATTATTGTAAATAGTAACATTCCGCTAAGGAGTACCTTAGAGCGCTCTGCTAGATATTGTGAAGTATTTATACAGAGCTATGCAATTCATAATTACCAGACACACTGCCTGTCAGTGTTCAGGACCCTGATGAAATGTCCCTGTCAGGAAGAAAATCCGGGTGTTTCTCTGACGGAGTCCTGGCTGCTTCCAGAGAATGTGCATGAAGTCCTATTTATCCGAACGCAACAGAAATAGGCAGTGCTCTTGCCAGGCAGCCCACAAAGACCTCCCTCTCTGCCCTCTCCAGGACTGTACAGCTCTCTGCCCCCACTGGGGTCATATAGATCATGACCTCTGACATTGGCAGGTATAGCCTATCCATATGGTCCTACCCGTTCCTTCTCATTCTGGGTAGTGCTCTGACGCTGTGGATACTATTAAGAGCTTAATTCCTTATTTGATTATTTTTAATATGGCCTGTCTACTCTTACGTCAGAGAAACAGCTGCAGGTCAGACTAACTATATTAGAGTATAACATTCTATTAAAATGGAATTGATGCAGATTTGTAACAAGATGCAGTTTTATTTCCTATTTCTGAATTCCCAGTACACTCTGGAAGAAGTGATGAGGGGAAGGCTGGGACCTTCCTCATGTAGTCAGTGCTGGAAAGAAAATGCAAAGTGCAGAGCCATTTCTGTGGGCACCTAGATGGTTCTCAGCTAAGGTTATGATTTCAGTTACTGGGCCCAAGATGTTCTGCGTCAAAGCAACGGCTTTGGTCAAAAAAAGTTGGTCTGTCTGCAGACTGGAAGATCACGTTGTCTAGATCACATCATACCTGATACACTAGCAAATTACAAAAGCAGAGGGACACATTGATACTGTGCCTGGACCACTGCATAACAATTATTTACTCTGTGTGATAAATGGCGATTGACTTGAACATCCAAAAATGGATGCCTTCTTCCTAAAATGCCTAAAAGATTATCTTCTGTTCTCATGGACAGGTTTCTCTGTAGAGGATTTTCAAAGATACCAAATATTTCCAAATTTCCCTAGGCACCTAAACTGAGGCCATCTGGCTTTCTCTGTGGAAGTCTTCTAAAGCACCCTCTTGTCTCCACTGGCTGTATAGAAAACTTTGGTACTTACTTTAGGTGAGCTGGCTCACTAACGACCTAAAATTTAGATGCTGGATTCCCACGTTAGGCATGGCCAAGTACATCTTGTAAAACAAAAATAGGACGTCTGTTGTTTGCTGTTTTTTAAGAGAACAATATATATTTGGCCTCATATACATGTGCCTTCAAAGAAGAAAGAATTTTTTAAAAAGTGAAAAAGGTTTTGTTTGGTTGTTTTTTTTTTAACCACTGGACTGCGTTGTTTGAGAATGGCTTAAACTAGGAGGCTAAAAATGCTGTAATTCTGTTTCCTGTTGTGCTGACTGTTTGGGGCTGAAACTAGCAGACTGAAAAGCATCAGGTTTATTGTGATTTTAGTGTGAAAAACAATTTCAGGGACATCCACCTCTTCTGAGGACCAGCTTGGAGTGTGGGTGAAATATTCCTATGTCCTCATAGACAATTTAACCTGTTACTGAACTCCAAAAAGTGCATTAGAACAGCTTGTATCTACATATAACAATTTTTAGGTTTAGTCCCTTTCCTGAACTCTGGATTTCCAGGATTATTAGGCCCACATTCAAGTCTTGGCACTCCACATAATGCTATATTTTTGTAAAAAATAGTCAGGACTTGAGCCCTGAACTGAATTGTCTCTTGATCAGGCGTCGTTCTCCTGCAAGTCAGGCAAACAAACAGCCGCTGTCGTTGAATATCTCAGAGGCATTATGTTAGCTGTTGCAAGACACACTTCCCAGTAAGTGAAGAGGCTTACAAATAGCATGTTATTCCCTGCCAATGAATCCTGGTGCTGCAGCAAGAAGACTTTCTTTAGTGGCCTGTTATTTTAAAATATTTTGTAGATAGCTGTATATGCATTTGATTATTCTAAGACTAAGGGGGTCCTATCGACAATCTACTGTGAAGAAAGGAGGACTCTGGAAAATGGATTGTCTACGAGTAGAACATCATCTGTCATTTAGGTGGAGTGAGCACATGATAACACAGAAAACTTGGACACAAATTTTGAATGCTTGGTCGTAGATTTTTGGTTCAGTTGTTTTAAAAAGCGACATGATCACATAGATAAAATCCATGTTTTGGGTAGGTATAGGGTAACAGATGGAGAAGAAATGGACAAAACCAAGATATTTTCTAAATTGTTGACATTAAATCAACCAGTCTCTGGAGTTGCTTAGGAAAGTAAAAACAAAAACAAACAAAAACAAACAAAACCAAACAAAAAACAGTATAAGTAAGTTATTCTAGATTTGTTTCAGGATTTTTTAAACTTTTTCTAAGTGTCTATTATCAACTGCTTTCAGAGGAGATGCTGGACTAGGCTGTACTGTGCTCTAATCTGATCTGGTCTGACAATTCAATTGGAATTCAATTGGAATGGTGAAGGAATACGAAGAATGGAAAGTAATTTTCTGTAATAAGTTGATATAGTGCATGAAATAGGAATATTATGTACATGAATAGAGAAAATGAATGTTTCAAAAGTCAGATTAAAGAAAGAAAAATTATGCACGCACTCTCAGAAAACTACATTAAGACTTTTAAATTGTTTGAAGCGTGTTCTAGTCCAAAATCTAATTAGGTCATCCATATGGCTAGGAAAATCTGATATAGGAATCTTCAGGTTTCAGGTTGATTAAAATCATTACTCTTCCTCCAGACTTATCATTTTGATTTTTTGAGGCTTACCATATGAAATTAGACAGTTACTAGAACTTCACGTTTTTACATCCCTAGGGAGGGGTTGAAAAAACACTTGAAGTATAACTGTAATGACTGACATTGAGGAAATTGTGTTGCAAAGTATCCAAATTATTAGCAACTAAAGCCAGAAATGGAACAAAAGTTGAGTGCCAAGTCTTGTTTTCATTCCGCATTATAACAAAACACTGGCCTTTTGAAAAATGTAATTAAAAATAATAGAAATGGATCTCTGGGTTCTCCTTAAACTTTGGTGCAAGTAACTGGTAACAGACCTTTTCCAGCTTTGAACTGTTTCTAATTTTAATAAATCTGTTGGAAAAAGTTGCTCAAATATTTTTTGTCTGAAAAACAGGGATATCTGCTGTGCTGTTTTGTTTTACAGATCCTAAGATTTATGAGCCTAAATTTGTTAAAATCTGTAATATTTCTCCTTGTTTGCGGTGGGAGTTTGCATCAGATCCTCAATGAATATAAAACTTTTTGATACCTCTATAAATACAGTAGCAAGTAGAATTCTATTAAAAGCTCTAGAGGTTATGGTGCCGTTGAAAACTGCTGAAATTACATTATAGGTACACTAATATTTTCTTTGAACATTCTAGGTAACTTTTCACTCTGCTTTTAGTTAGGTGCTTAAATCTCATCATTTCTGGAAAAATGCAAGCAGTCGCTGGATTTGGACGGTTGAGGGGGTAGAGTAATAACTGATTATAATATACAAGGCTTCACAGACAATTACATTCAACTCAGACTGTGAGATAGTAATAATATGATAGTAATAGTCATTTGCTTTTGGTATTGGAGATTAAATTTCATGAACGATACACGGTGCAATGAGTATTTTTAAGTCAGCGTGTCTCCTTTTCTTGGGTATAACACTGGAAACAGACTGGAATATAAAAAGGAAAAAAAAGCTTAAGGCAAAAAGAATTCAAATTGCTGATCTTGGGGTCTGGCAATTGTGGGCAAATAGCACCAAAGTTCCCAAGGTTCCCCAGCTCTAGTTAAGCCTCTGAAAAGACACAATGTCTACTGAGTGGTTCACACTCCATTTGAAACATGTAAATTTTAAGAATATTTCCAGGTCATCACATATATGGTTGTAGCTGCTCCTAACTGCTTTTATATAAAAAATCAGTGGTTCCGTTTTTGCCAAAGGAATGAGAAGCCATCTACTCTCGGCCTTTCTTGACCCAACAGATGGTGAACCACTCAGATAATTCCACTTCTTAGGAGAACTGCATTTGAAATGGAGCAGCTTACTATTAGAGTCCATTGAAAATGAGCACCTGGATACTCCTCATTTTGCATTAAAAAGCATCTGGATCTGGCTTTCCAATCTGCAGATGGCCTGTTTTCTGAAGGATGAACACCAAGCTATTACTAAGTATTATAATTAGGGCACTTTTCTGAGAAAGTTCTACTTATTTACCTTTATTTTTATTCCGTTTCAAATGATTTTTAAAACAATAGTTTTTAATTAGAATTAGTGTCATCTTTATTGAGGCATAATTTTGCAATTGCTACTGTGAGGCCGCATCCCCCTCAGCATATACAGGTGAGTTCAACCTGGCCCTGAGACATAGAGTTATAGCCTCTAACCCTTCAGCTGTACATTTTCCAGGAAAGGCGCACCATCTTTAAATTAACTGTGATGATGTATGCATATGAAAAGTTAGGTGCTTCAAATAATAATAGGGATTGGGAAAGAAGGACGAGTAGCAGGTAGACAGCTGCCCTAGTGCTCTTTATGAACACTTTGTATATAATACACAGTACTCAGTTCTTAGTACATGGATGCAAAAGAAAATTCTGTAGCTGGCTGCTGGGCAACTACCATGAAAGCCTTTGGATCCCCATTTTAAAAATCCCAGTGTAGAATTTAGCATCCAGGATTCATTATTTAGGACACAATGTTAATTTCAACAGTGTCTAACCATATATTTTGAAAAACTAAGTGCCATACCAACAGATTCAGAAGCAACAAAAAATGTTAAGGCCCTAATCCTTGCATGTTTCCTAGTAAATCTGTGTTACCTTTCATGGTTCTTTGGTTCCGTTGCCTTCCATTATCGTGACGGATACCACAGGGAAGAGAAAATTATGTACTGGGTAAAGACATGAACGAGTTGTATGTCTCCTGCTCTTTCCAAGGGATGCCATAGCATCCTTGCCATCACTAAGTAAGCATCTTGCATTAAAAACAAACAAAATACTGACAGCTGACATATCATAGTTGAATTATAGTTGATCTGAAATATATTGCCATTGTATGAACAACACAGTTGCAGGCTGAGGTTAATAATTCAGCTGAAACAGAATGCCATGTAAAGTAGCAAACGTTTAAGGCTTAGCAGGGGAAGGGTACATTAAAATGTACAGTGGAAGGATGTCCTAGATAAAACAGTGAATTGTTATTTTTCATGCTAATTGTGGCTGTGGCCTTCTCAAAGGCACTACATCGCTCAGTGATCTATAGCTAAAAGAATGCTATAAGATCAGTTGCCACCTGAGAAGTCTGGGTTTATGTTGTTCCTTTGTAAAATATCCTTTCTCCTTCTGAGGATATAGGTATTATTTTAACATTCTTATGTTTTTATTTTGGCTGACATGTTTCACAACTGACTATGTGAAAATAGACTCATCACTATTCTCTCCTTTGTGCATTATTAATGTAACAAATGGCAAGAAGACAGATATACTACATACCACACACACTAAGGTGATCATAGCGACAAGATTCACATCTCAGTTATGTTAAAATAAATCTAAAGACATCGTCTGAAAACCATTCTGTGTATGATATGGGATCCACAAGACTAATTCTGAGGGGTCCATACAAGGTAACTAAGGATGATGTCTAATCTCTACAGACTTAAATTTGACATTGGGCAAATTCAGAAAAATATATTACACTTTAAATAAGACTTCAGTAAGATTAAGACTTTAATAAGGTTATATTAAAATTTTATTGTGAAGCAAAAATTCACAAATTTTGAGAAAGTCCCAAACTGACTATTGTGACATGACAATCTCTTATTCAGTATTGCCATGTGACATGCAATTAAAATAAGAGTTGTGATAATCCAGCTTTTGCTCTAGGGGTGCACTTCTGTTTAGTGTTTGTCCTCTTGCAACAGCTCAAGACTACCTGTTCATAAGCTTTTCACAGTTATTCTCCTAGAAGTTAATGTTATAATGTGCTAAGTAAAAGCCGAAGGTGCTGAGCGTCTCCTCCTCCAATTGACATTAATAGGAATTGCAGAAGTTCAGCATGTTAGTTCTTTTTGTCCGATGGTCTTACTGCACTTTTTTATGGCACTATTGCAAGTTCCTTGTATACCTTCAAAAATCTAGTTTATGAAACTACAGCTCTCTTAAAATTTATTTCCAGTGAAACTTTAAAACACTCTAGCCATGGTAGGACTGTGATGCTCATTCAAGGGAAGTTTCTCTAAATGAAAGCTCTGGGCTGAGTGTAGATTAGTCAATTCAGATTAGTCAGATCAGTCAAGATTAGGCAATTCAGCTTTTGAAGCTTATGCTGACTATTTCTAGTTACACCAAATTTACATCCACATTGCATATATTCATGCTAAACCAGTCTACCTATTAAGTTATATGCCACACTTCTAACTCAGAAGCAATGACATTGTATCTGAGAAGTAGTAATTTTCTAAAATTTCTTAATTGCTGTTATATGCCCACTTTTTCCCTGTTTCAGGTGAAAGCCAGATAGCTTAGATCCAGCTGTATTATAGAGTTTGTTTGCATGACTTCGATCCAAACTAGACTAAAATAATCGTGGGGTAAGTTACCAGGATTCCTGTAGGGGCCCATGCTTAACAGCTAGAAGGTGATACAGAGAGATTTACTAAACTATTTCACTCAGAGATATCTGATTTAAATTAAGCTGTAACTTTGCACTGGAAAGGACTAGGATGATTCACAAGGTCAGTAACAGTGACAGAGACTGAAGAAGCTACCAAATCGAAACTAAATTTATTAGAAAAAATGTTGATGATACCAAGTAATATGGAAAATTTGGTAATGTTTTTTTTTTTTTTTTAAATGGGCATTCTGACCGTTTATTTACATGTGTAAATGCAAATTTTGAAGAATAAAATTAGAGCCAATTTTGAAACTGCGCCATTAAAGCTCTGGAATTTGGACTGTTTCAGTTCACTGATACATTATCATTCAATATAAATTATTACCCCACAGTTATTTGGAGTCTTATATTGATTTTCATAAAAAGGACTACTCATTAGTGTATTGCTATATGATAAATATTTGCAAATTAAGAAATACTCTATTTATATGTTCATAACATTTTAATCCTTCTTTTCCTTGGATGTGGGCATCATCAGTCTAATGAAGAATGCAAAATGACTGTAAACTTTCATTTAGGTCTTGAATTTGATTTAAACACTTTCTTCACAGTATCTTCACGTCATAGCTTATTATTACTCAAAGTATCTGCTTCCTAATATTAAGGAAATACCGAAAAAGTACTTTGCAGTTTTGGGTGATAAAGTTTGCTAATAACATACAAAGATGAGGAGTAATAAGTTTGCAGTTTCGTGTCTACTTCTGAATACCAGAATGTATTTACTGAATTCCAGGAATAATCCTATTGAAATATATTAATAACTCAATTTCACAATAATTTTCTTTGGTCTAGAATGAGCTTTATCCACCTGCCTATGTAATGTTATACATACACATAAATTGTGGCTGTAAGGGACATGCTCCTGGGAACTCACTGTTAACAGTTGAAAAGGACAGGCTAATAACTGAAAAGTATTAAGTCTTAGAAAGCCAATACAATGCTAAAGATCATACAAGTAGTCTGCTGATAAGAAAGGACAGTGTGATCTTCCAGCAGTAGTGTTTGTACCATAATTCTTCCTTAGTTTGTGGAAGCATAAATGATTTCTGATTTTTTTCTTAAAAAACTTTTATGTCCATTAACATTATTACATGTCATTCCTTTTCCAATGTGTGCAGAAAGATAAAGAAGGTAAGTTCAGCAAGAGATAGAAATGTGTTTGGTTGAGTGAAGAGCAAAAGCAGTCCCTGTGAACACAGATTTCCCAAGCCTGTTGTTTCAGAAATCTTTTTTCAATTTCCAGACATAAATGGCAAAAATTAGGAAATGTATCATCAACTGAAATATTCTTGGAATGTACGGCAAAGATTTATCACATCTAAAAATGGCTTATTAAAGAGAGAATATAAGGAATAGATGCAAGACATTATATAGATACATTCCCAAAACTTCCAAAATATTTTAATATATTGAATATATGAATGCACAAAGACAAAGCTTATCCTAAAAGGCCAGCAGGAACAGAGTGCAGAGCCAGAGGTGTATATAATAGGAAACTAGCAATGAAAGACAAAGGAAAGAGGTTTGGATACTTCTCACTGGCTCATTTGCCACCTTACTGCTCCTTTCCCATCCCAGACCATGTTAGACTGGGAAGAAATGTATCTGGAGTATGTTTAAAAGGTGGTGGGTCTCATGGAGCCCGTGGCAACCCAGACAAGCCAGGCTTGCTTTGATATTGCACGCAAGCCCTGTTGCTCTACGAGGCTGGTGCTTTCAGGAGCACTTACTGGTGTTTCAGGCCACAATTCTTCCGCGCAGCTCCCCAGAGTGAGGGGAGGACTCCTGACAGAGCTCCTGGTTTTATACAGCACCAGCAGCAGTGGAAGATTTAGTTTATCCCTGGCCTAGGAGCTTGTACGCTGCTTATATGAGAGAGACCAGACTACAAATACACAGTAAAGTGGGACAGTCCTATGTCAGAGGCTGTGCATTAGCTAAATTGCATTAGGCACAAGGTAAAAAAGGTAGCTTTAGAGCAGGTATGAGGTCAAGAACACAGTAGGATGATCTAGCTGGTGCTAGAGCAAAGGATTTCCAGGTCTGTGGGGAAAGCACTGTGGTGAAAAGCAATCTCTGATGTCGTTGAAGAGTGTTTAATCTGTTTCTTTTTAGAATCTATTTGCACAGGAAACCTAGATCAGTACCATTTGTCTGCCCAGGCGCAATGACAGTGCCATTTAGCTGTGATGACCAGTCGTCTGAATGAATAGATGGTTTGATTATTTCTTCATTACTTCATGATGGGCTGAACAGAACTCTACAAAATTAACCTTTAGGATGACACAGTAAAAGGAAATGAGTCATTCAAGGGGATACTCATCAATGTGTGAGCACTGGACTTGCTAAATTGGTTCTGCCATAGTGTGGGTGAAATGGAATCAATCCGTATCTTCCAAACATTTGCTGCTCATGAACATAGTTTGGGGACTGCTAAACAGAAGTAAGCATTGACTTATGTCTAAATACAGCAAAATTTCATGTTATGTGTACTGATTATATTTTCCAAATGGATCTGGAGAAACTGATTAGAAAAAATTGACAGTTCCTGAGATGTGTGGGGAAAGGAAGGATTAAAGAAAGAAAATTTCTGGGCAAGGACTTTCATAACTAGAGCTAATGGGGAAGGAGAAACACTTCTTAGCCAACACTAAAGAAAGAAAAGACAGTCTTTCATCTTCTTTTTCATGGACCATTGTACTATTTTTAGAAGTATCAGACTATCAGAAGAACACAAAATGTACCCAAGTGCCACGGAGACGCTCGTTGAGCAGGATGCAGGCAGACTCATAGGGAGGATGAAAAGAGCTCTTTCTGCAGCCAAGCAGTTAGTTAAGCAAGGGCTGACATACGCCCTGCCGTATCCACGTGAATACGCAGTGATGATACATACAAACACATTGCAATGCCATTTCAGAGGTTCTGCCTCTGATGGAAGCTTTTGGGGAGAGCACCTTACAGCTACTTACGCACAAAGATACGCATTCTCTGTGCTGTTTGTACTTTCCACATATATGGAAAAGTTTAGTGCCACCTAATGGACACCCCCCCCCAAAGGAATTTTCTATGTATTAAAATGTATACAAGAATGTTTTTGTAAGGGATCTATGAAGGCATGCTACCTGTATTTGTTTAATGCTTCACATTAAAAATTTCTAATTCAGTATGTTTAGTTATTATCTTAGGATATAACATTTATTGTTTATAGCTGAAGATTTACTAATCTCCGCAGGCCGTATGAAAGGTAGAAGTCATATGTTAGCACCATTGTGAAAGGTAATTAAAGGATTTGCTGACTTTAAATTTATGAACTGGGATCATTCTGCAGCTTCCTTAATTTCAGTGTTATACATGAAAGTAAATCATTTTACCTAAGTGCTCTGATGTGTTTTCAGGTGAAATTTAACTAGCTATTACATAAAAGTGAGATAGATTTTTTTAGAGCACCCATAAAACAAGTTTATTGCTCTAACTCCATGAACATAGATATCTCTCTTGGTGGAGATGGTGACTATGTCGGTAAAGCATTGCATTGTTTTAGCCAGTGGAGTTTATGTCAGTATATTTATATTTATAAAGCATGTTAGCAGAAAGCAGTAGGACTACGCTGCTGCCAGAGTGAACAGTAGTGCAAATAGACACTGTTATCCCTGCAAAAGCTGCTAGTGATGACTTGTCATATACTTCAGAAAGCAAAACAAGAACTGAAGCAGACAATAAGGAAAACATAAGAATGTCTGTATTGGATCAGACTAGCCATCTAGCATGTCCCAGAAAGAGTAGATTAAATACGTGTATATATGTTTGTGTGTGTGTGCATGTATGTGTTCAATATACAGTTATACATCTCGAACGTACTCTTAACAAACTCCAGCAGTTTGGAACTCAAGAATGTGTACGTGACTTCACAATCATCTGGTGTCTTCTCCTTATTAGTCCTTAGACTCTAAGCATAGAGGGTTGTGGTATTCCACAGAGTAACTGTGCTGTGTGATGCAACATCTCCTTTTGTTTATATGAGCCTTTCTTCCTGGTATTTTCACCAATAGCTAGAACATTAGCATTAGGATTAGAATTGCAATTCGGACATCATCCCTAATGCTGGACTGCCATTGAATTCAGTGAGGAAACAGCTAAATTCATGCTCAGACTGGTGAAATTTCAGTCTGTTAAAGCACATGCTTTGTAGAGTTACGTAGGTGGAAAAAAAGAGATTCCATCTGCAGTTTGCATTTATAGCTCTTTGGGGTGCCTTATATTTAACTTTTTTTTTATTTCCTGTGGCTTTAAAGTATGATTTAGGAGTGCTCCTGCACATTTTCAGGCAACTGACAAGGAAGAAATACAGTTATCAATTATATTTTTTATTGTTTCTGAGTTATTGGAATGAATCAGGAAAATTGACTGGGCTTTTTATTATTTTCTTTAAAATTTGTTATTCACATTCAAGACAATCTTTATTATTGTCTGTAGAAAATCAAATTAGATGAATCTGGAACATTAATTTTGCAAAAAATATTTATTCGCTTTGGGGGCGATAAAGAAATGCCTTTGAAATGCTGATGAGCTGATAGACAATTTAGCAGTTCCTTAGATACTTTCAACCCAAGGAGAGTTACTCAGACTCTTTCATCTCTAAAGCATGGATCATTTGTGCTTTACTCTTTTATTATCTTCAGTATGTTTTGCAGGATTTACAGTTTCAGCTCGCATCTTGTACCGCTTGCATATATTTTTACCTTATTTACACCTTGTACTATTGTTTTATAAATGAGCCCCAATGTTTCACAGCTGTAATTGATCAGTTTTGCAGGGCAGGATTATTGTTGATCAAATTTTCTCTAGAAGAAAGAAAAGAAATAATTCATATTCGGTTAAATACTACATCTACTTTTCCTCCTTTTAGCTGGAAAAGAATATTTAGGGGGTTGATGTAAAGAGGCAGACATGATTATTTGCCTTTCTTACATTCTGCATCTGTAATAATTTTTGGGCTTCAGTCTTGCGAAAAAGATTTTGTCCTGTGCAATAACTCCAGTGAAGGGAAAGGAGTCTTAAAAGATTCAATACTAAAATAATCAAACCCTTTTGTCCTTGTTGACCCATAGTCCACATTTGAGCTTGAACCTATAGAGCTGAAATCTCAGTTTAACACTTAAATTTGGCAGTTTAAAAGTAACCCCAGCTATCTCACTAGGGGCACGTTTTTGAGAGGGAGTAGGCCATGGTAATTCGCAGAGAGGCTAGAGGGAGGTGCAGTGCTCAAAATTCAGCAACAGTTTGGTGTCCAAATGTGGATTTTGATGTGTAACTAAGACACCCAGGTTTGGAAAAGTAAGGGGCAGGGCTGGCTGTGGGAATAGCTGCGTGTAGGTGCTGGGTTAAGATTGCCAGAGCATCACAACAGCCAGGCTTACAGCTGCTGCTGATGGGCAGGGGATTGCCTTTATCGGCAGCAGTTAGTTTTGTGGAGCAGCAGGAGCAGCAGGAGCGGCCGGACCGGCGGGACCAGCGCTCCCACTCCCCGGGCACACACCACCCAGTCTGCAGGGTCAGTCTTCCAGCTCCTTCCCTGCCTCCTACCTACCCACAGCTTTGATCAAGCCCAATTCCTTATCCTTTCACCTGAGAAGTCCCAAACCAGATTTCATAGGCGGCATTATTCCCAGTGAGCTTTAGTATATTTTGTTGCTTCAGCAGAAAGGCCCCAAAGTGCCTTCAGCAGACCCGAAAATGAGCCTTTAAACTATCATCAGCCTTGTTTCTCCTGTCACAAGTCATCAGGTATAAATGGCGTTCTTGGGGGTATTCTCGTCCTCAGGGAAATGGCAGCTTCTCCCTTGGAGAAACTATTTTCCCTTGAGAAAGTGTTACCATACACTTGTTTTGTCTGTCTTCTTCCCGATGTGTATAGGGCAAATGCAGTGTGTTAATGGCGATCATAAGGAACGCACAAAACCACAGGGATGGGCTGATAAGAGATAATTTGTTTTGGTGTAGATAATGAGAAGAAAGAGAAGCTGCTGCTAATCACTACGTGTGCCAAAGCTAGTATGAATTCACTATTATCTTTATGAATTTCAAATAAATGAATAAATACCATGGATCCCTAAAGACAGCAAGCAACGAATGTAATGTTATTGATCGCCTGACATGTTTATCCCTTGTTCCCATACATTCGGTGTATGCAGGACAGAGTAAACGACAACCCACAGCGCATCTGGATCCTGGGGTCTATTTAAGACCCAAGGAGACTGCCGCCCTCACCCTCCTGACTCGCGCTCGCTCGCTCGCTCCCTGCCCAGTGCTGCTCAGGGGGTCTCCACTCCCCTTGCCAGCAAGGAAGTCACTGCTGGTCAGGGAAGGTCGGGCAGAAAGTCGTGGTGGCTCCTGCTGTGCTGCTGGTCACAGTTACCCGTCTCAGTGTCACTGGCCCAGGTTCTTGGGTGTCCCCCAGCATTCGCCTCCCTGATATCCAGGATCTTCCCCTACTTCCTGAATCTTTCCTCCAGCCGGGATCTTTACCTTCTTCTTTCCTGGCCCTCATCTTCTTCCCAAGACCCCTTCTTTTCGAGAAGCCTTCTTTTCAGCACCGTCTTCTTTCTGGACGCAACAGCCCCTGGTTTTCCCAATCCAAATAGTCTATGTGCAGAAGCACACTGTGTGGTCAGCCCACTAGTTGGCAGCTCTGTCTCATTTCTCATTTTTAACAATATGAGTCAGGAAGTTCCATTTTTGTTCAGGCCAGGTGTTACCGGTATTTACAACTAGACCATACTGATTCATTTAGCAAGTAGCAGGCTTCTGCTTAAGAGTGCAGTTCAGTTTCAAACATTCACCCCCCCTCACCCCCAATTATCTACCGCCTATTAGCATTCATAACTTAAACTATTTTTCACCTATGACAATACTAGATAGGTTTTTTTTGTTCTATTAAAATCAAAAATGGACAACATATTCGTCTTAGAAGTTCCTTCTAAAAACCTGCAGCTGTAAGTGTTTTAATATTGAAATTATTATTGCAAAGTTGCTGTGAAGAACAAACTCATGCCCATGTCAAAAAGGTGTGCCTTGTGTCTCCTGGGAATAATGTAAATCCAATGTTTGAGTCAGGCTTTGACGGGAAGAAAAAGACCCAGCAGTATGGAATAGCTAATAGGAAAATACATATATTATTAATTTATCACTTTGCTACTTTCAAGTAGCTTTCCTCTCATGCCTGTTTGCTTTTTATCCACCAGTTCTACCCCATCTGGCATCCGGTTGATAAGTTCTTGGTCTTCAGCGATTGTTTTCTCTGTTTTCATCTGGATATTATTTCTCATACTGAGCCCTTAATCTTTGACATGAGTACTCTAAGCTTATTATAATATAAATAATAATAATTGCAAAAGCAATAGGGCCTGTTTTTTAAATCCTAAAGTACTTTTAGAGAGCCCTACAGAGAATGAAATAGCCATGGACCTGCAACATTTATTCACATTTATTCACAAGACTATTTCTTTATTCATGTGTGAATTCTATGGTTTTTTCCACAGAACTATTTGTGAGAATAATGCTACTTGCTTGACCGAGCACTGCAGATCAAATTTGTGCAGATAGATGTTGTAAACAAATTATAACTTCATATGACAGGTGCAAGTAAGTTGGAGATGTGTAAGCATTGGAGGAATTATATTGTAAGATAGTCAGCAGAATATGAATTAAAAATATAAAAAAAATCAGATGTGCCTCATGGACCATTCCATTGATAAGATTAGTTAGGCTGCGAGATGCATGGCAATTGTTATGAAGCTCAGTTTCTTCTCTGATTCATGTTGCAGATTCACAAGTTGCAATGTACTCTTAAATATGACCATGCACAAACCTCCAGTCCTATTTGATTAGAGCTCCTTGACTCTACTCATAAAATCATTGGTAGGAAACAGTCTGATTTCTCCTGATTTGTGTGGTTCATAGCTTGGTTTGTGCCAGGACACTGTGTGCTGCTCGAGCTCCTGGTGAAGCAACTTCTGCACCAGGAAACACTGCTCTGGGCATCCTAAGTGTCATGTGAGGGAGCCTTGGTGCTCTGTGAACCCAGCAGGGAAATTAGACTGCCATTAATGGCACTCAGCAGATGTTCCTAGAACTGGGGTTTGTACTTGATGTTATCACTGACCTTGAAAGAACAAACAAATATTTCTTGAGAACAGATATCCTGCACTTTTTCAACTTTACTGTTAAAAATGCTAATCATTGCTATCCAGTAACTTTTGGAGTCTCTTATTTGTCTAGCAGGTACGTAACCTATACTTCTTAAAATTGAATAACCCTGACCTTTTGCACTAAAATCTTTTTGTGAGTGAGTTATAGCTGTGTGTGAACATTAAAGACTTGATACTCAGCCATTAGTAGCTCACAAGTATTGTACTGTAAATCTATTAACGCTAGTAAGATTTCTAATATACAAACACACCTATCTTTACTAATAGCACTTGTCTTGGCTAAAAGTTTATGTACAATAGTATTGTCCTCCCCCCACACCTTTTTTACACATAAGGAAACTGAGGCACAAAGAGGCTAATCGGTTTGCCTGTGGGCTGGCTAACAGTGGAAGCAGGGCTTGAATTCAGGTCTCTGAGGTCGCTCTGTTAATCCCATTCTCTACACTATCTCTCAGTTCACTCTTCTGACTGTTGATAAGGTACAGCTGTTAGTCTGCGAAGTTGCCAAAGATGTCCATTTCTATTTCTAGAATAGATTTCTATTTTAGATGACAAAGCTGCAAACCAATGCATATGCTTTTAGATGTCTGAAAAGTAAACGTCTTGCCTAAATTGGTACTATGGGCTCCTTTTCTAATCACAAAGGAAAGGAGGGCACCCCAAGGGATGCAATTCATCTCACTCCAAAGTGTCAACTGAGCTGAACAATTCTAAGCGAGACCTGCCTCTCTTCATTCATTAACTACTCAAGATTCCTAGACAGCTACCTAAACTAGACACTTACCTTTTAAACAGCTAAAAATTATTGAATCTAAGCTAAAAAGAAGATAAAAGCAGATGGGAGATTTCCTGAGTGGGCATGATAGTTTCTTCCCTGCAGACCTTTATACTGCTGTCCACATAGTTTCCTTTATTGTTTGAAACATGTTCAAATTTTGATTTTAAAAAACTAATAATTTTATGCATTTTCATCTATGATTCAGATTATTTATTGTTGAAATAATCTGAATAATCAAATCTTCTCCACATAATTCCTACAATGTTCCTACAACTATGGACATCTTATATGTCAAGAATTTGTCCAGATAGAATCTATGGCAATTAACTTCTGCAAGGGAGTCTGTGCAAATGTTGGTTAGAATAAAATTATTCTAATTATTAGAATTCTACAGTTCTGGCATCTCCTAAAAGAGAAAATATTTTGATGCCTCATAAGATGTCAAGAGTGTTTTCTTAATCTCTGTGAATTGATTATCATTCCCTGTAGCAAAACTAATATCTTTTACTTAGAAGCAATTTTATAAAATATTGTTCCTTAAATTAGTTTACCAGCACATCTTTTCAAGCTTCTCTAAATGTATTTATTTACTTGATTAAATGATACATCTCAGAATATACCACTAAAAACTTACAAACAAATCTATTTATAGTGTAATTTAAGATCTGTGTTCCTCCCTAGTATTCCTCAATACCAAATTACTGCTGTTGTTGATAAAATCTTCCATGAAATGATGGAAAACATGAGAAAAGAAAATAACCTATTTGGGAAGAGGAGAAAGAGGCAAACTCTACACCACTACAATTTTTGGCAAGGCTTTCCTCTTTCACCTCTACCTAGGTCTACATTAATATAAAAATGAAAGTTGGCTTTCTACTGGAATTTTCTTCTTGAAGAAAAAGGGGGGAGATTTCTTCAGTTTAAAATTAAATATATTTAAATTTAAGAATGCAACATCCTTTCAAAATTAAGAATCGCTATTTATTTTTAAAAAGATGAAAAAATACTGCAAAATTTTCAGCTAAAACATAAATAAATTTTAAATAGTAATTTAAATAGTATTTTTTCAAAAATCAGTATATGACAGAAAAATTTAGCTCAGCTCAAATTATAACATGAACATATTGATCCCAAGAAAATATCATGGATTACTTAACCTACTGGGATTATGAAGAGTATCACTTCCCCATTTTTTTTCTTAAAAGGGAAATTATATGTAAACAATTGAAAAATAGATATGTGCAAGAGATAAGAACTGCAGAGTACCAGCCGGCAGTTTCCACTCAGTTTGCTTAGGTTTCATGTTAGACAAATGCTCTGACAAGTGAGGTAAGGGCAAATAAGTTCTACTGTATCTTTGAATAATCACGTAGTGTCAGAATTATAAAATTACCCACAGGGTATAGGGGCCAGTAGTCTGACAGAGTGACTCCTATTAGAATGCATCAAGTAAACATCTCACTCTATCTTATATGACAGAGTGGTATTTTAAGGGCTTACTGTGAGTCACAAAAACTTTCTGTTCATGTTTATATATGAACTTAATTATCACTGCCATCCAGTGCATAACCATGGCCTTCTTTACATTCCTTGGACTCTTGTCCCTGCACCGTAACACTGTTGCAGACCAGCCAGTGCTGCATCAAGCAAGTGCATCAAGACCCCCAAACCAATACGGGGCCATATCAGAAGAGCCTTTGGCCTCGAAAGAGGCAGCAGTTTGGGGATCCTCGGTGAAGACCAACCTGCAGGCTCTTGCAGCACTGCAATTCCTATTCAGTCTGTCCTGCTTCTTAATGTAGCATATTTTAAGGCTTTTAGTGTTCTTTCTCTGTTGTACTTTCTAAATAAACCCATTCTCTCATACCTACAAACTCATAAGCACCGAAATCTATGTATCCAAGTATATCCAGAGATAAGGGAGGCCAGCTACTGAAGCTTTTCTCCTGGGTTCTTAAGCTGGCAACCATGTGATGGTTTTGGAGGTGCCTTTTGAACAGTTGTAGGAGATGCTAGTGAGTGCGATCTTTTGTTTTGACATCCCATGCCTCTGTGAGACATTGGGCGACATTGCTGGGTTACTCACTGCCTTTCTCCCCCACCCTTTTATCTTGATGTCTTATGGCTTCAATCCCGTTCATTATCTTCCTGCTGTTATCTCTTTATAGCTTCAGGCTGCAGTTTGTTTTAGCCAATCCTTTGGTATAGTGTGGGTATACCCTGTCCTGCTTAGGCTGCCTTCCTTTTCCTCAGCTGAGTCTTGAGAAGCAGCATGAAAATGTGCTGGGACCTTGATGACCTGCTAACCCATGTGCCATCAACTCATGACTCCTTCTTCCACCATTCCTTCTGGGAGTTCTTCATACATAAATTCCCACTCATATTTCATACATACCAGTCTTAATATTTCTACTACATAGCTACATAACGGCAGAGATGAGACCCTAATCTGGATGAGATTCTCTCCTTTGGCTCAGCTCCTCGTGCCACTTGAGTGGCATGCTGAGATACCACAGAGTGCTGTATATTTGCTGGTATTTTTAATGTACTAAAGACAACTGGTCTGAACTCATTCTGCCCTGTGTTCTTTCAACACTGGAGGATGTTTCAGATGAAGAAAGAGAAGTGATGGATCAGAGAAAGAAGACAGAACGGATTGTCACATGACACACGCAAATCCTCCATTGGCATCTGTAAAGATCAGCACTACTGGAATGTTAAAGGAAAGATCAAGCCATGGGCTTCTTTGCAGCAGCCCCTGGTCCACCTTCTGCAAAATGTGGGAGTAATTTTACTCTGATATCCATAGAAGGCAGAGCATTAGACCTTTTTTTTAAGCACAAAAAATTTTTTAACACTCATAACATGCCATTTTTAATCTAAATTAAGAGAGATGCTTAGAGTCTTATTGTTTTGACAATTTAACAGTGTTTTATATAGGCTTCATTTGACATGTTTGCTATAGTAATTTACACTTCTCAAGAGACTACAAAGTAGTACAGAAGGAGTCTCTTCAGACACACACTATAGCTTCCACAAGAGTTGTTTGCTTGCATCTGATGACATGCACCTCTTACCCTTTAAAAATAAAATTTCAGAACCAAATATCACTGGAGCAAATTCTCTTCTCAGTTGCAAATGATGGAAGCTGTACTGTGAGAACTGCCTTTGTGAAAATTAGACTAATTTAGGCCTCAAGAATGAAAATGGAGGAAAAAAACCCCAAAGAATTCTGAAAACACTGATATACAAGGTATATACTAGTCCATATTCATGCTTGCCTTTAAACCCGCCTTGAAAATAATGGACTTATGAAATGGACAAATCTGATTTTGTGTAGTTTACCACCTTATGAAGGTGGTAAAGAGCAGCAAAGAGAAATTCCTGCAGCTTCATTGTTTACCCATCTTTAGCTGACCTTGCATGAAAAGACTTTTTCGTTCCACCACATTTATTATCACATGTTTTTGAAAAAATCTTTAATTCATAGCCTGTTGATTTTCAGTGGGGATCTTGTTTGTGAATACAAACTGATAATGAAATGTTTAAGATTTTTCAGTTAAATTAGAGTTCTCTACAGAAAGCTCATCTCTCTGGCAAAATCATTCCGGTATTTCTTAGGACGTTATGAAAAGCAAAGTAAATGCACTATGTTCTGTAGTTTCTGTGAACTGTTACGTTTTTAAAAAATATTCTTCCTCTGAAACACTGAGTGATATTAGTTACAGTGCATCACAGCATTTTGTTCAGCATGGTATAACTCATCACGTCTCTGTGACTCTTTCTGATCCAATACGCTAACCTTGAGGATGGAGTAGTGGTGAAAGCAGTATAAATTTATCATTTATATCATTATAGCTATTTTCCTAAGCAGTAATTCTAATCTTCATTTAGCTTCCTGAGAGAGAGCTTCAATTCATGTCATACAAATGCATCCAGATCATCACTTGTTGCCCTAGCATAGTTCAAACTAAAAGATAATCCTGTGCCAATTATATATATAAATCTTAAGACATTATATGTATAAGTCTTAGTCAGACTTTGAATTAGAGAATTATTTAGTATTAGGCTGAGCATGGCAACTGTACCAATTAGTGGAACGGTATATGGCTGGCAGTAGATGCAGCGTTCCCAAATCCAAGGTTGATTTGCTCTGGCTGTACTTTTATTGGTGCCATTTCACAACAGCAGTATAGTAATCAGAAGTCATAGGCAGGGTCATGACTGTCATTTCTATTTGGTGAATGATGTGTCCATTTTTAACAATTGTGAGTGTTGTCCATATAATAATTATTGCAGTAATAGAAAATATTCAGCCTGGGCACAAATGATGGATGGGAGAGGACGTTAAGGTGTCTACAAAAAATAATGAGTTTTGGTGTGATTCATGCCCAGCAGTACAGGTAAATGCATTAACACATTGACTTTCATCACCCTATTTTTAACCTTCAGGAAGGTTTAGAAATAAAAGAATAGTAACCAGAGAAAACAAACCATAAAGTAATACAATGTTGAATGTTAAACTGCAAGTTGATATTGTTTCGCCTTGCTCTGAGTGCACATTTAACTTTTATAGCACTTTCTGGGATTTCAAAGTACAGTTTCTGAATTTTAATCCTTCTATGAAATACATAGATGCTAACGTTCACATTTTACATCAAAAATGCTAGCCTAAAGATCCCAATTTTCTTTTGCTGGCATTGGACATTGGACCAGTCAAAAATACATCAGAGTGACACATTTATTTTGCATACAAATAAGCTATAGAATATGAAGAAGCAGAGAATAAACCCAAGCTATCTATGTGTAAAGCTATAATGTAACCCAAACCAGAGGCTTTACTATCATAATGCCAAGATCTTTTTAATTTTCATTAGGAAAGCGAACCTAAGGTTTGTAAAAAAAATAGTTTTTATATATGTATAGTCTGATTTTTTAAAAAGTAATTGCTAACTTCTAGTCACAAAGCAAACAACAAAATGTTATCACCTCTCAGGCACATTGAGTATTTTGAATAGGAGACTCTGCAGTACAACAGTGCATGCAAAGTGACTAAGATTAACTTTCTAATAGTTCCTTCTAAAAGGGAATAAAATTCAAGAGATCTTCCATGTCCCAGCTTAGTATTTCTGTATTTGAAGCAGCTATGTTGGGACTCTCGTTCAGAAACATAAAAGCCTTTGATGCTTTTCAGAATCCTTTCAATTTCAAATCTAATCATGCAACCAGCTCATGTCTTAAAGATGAATAAGACAGGGACAGACAATATAGAAAATAACTGAAGATGGGTGGAAACAGATAGATGTTGTGTCTTCCAGCTAACAGTCACACTCAAATACCAAGACCTCTTCTGTTTGGAAGCTGTTCTTTGAATATTTTATCATTTGTTTCATGCTTTTCTGTCAATAGGAGTGTCATATATACAACAATATTCAGTTAAGTAGCACAGCTTTATCACTCAGATGGTGGACTGAGAGATGTACTTATTGAAAGCAGCCCCCCAAGCAGACTACAAGCTCTTCAAATACATTAAAATATATATCCATGCAATTTCCTAATGAAGCAAAGAAATATTTCTGCCCTATTTCACCATTGAGGAAGCAGATATAAAAAGAAATGTTACAAGAATGGCTAGGATAGATCTAGGAACAGATGCTAGCACTTCCAAAGCCAGGCTGTGTTCAACCCACAAAGACATATTCCTTTCTATAAATCGTCCTTTTTTTTTTTTTATTCCAGCCACCTTAAGGATCACCAACATTTTAGTTCATCATTTTACTCTCTCTGCCCTTTATTGAGTTACTCTTTCATACAATACAGCCAACTTTTCTCTCAAGGCTTTAGAATAAAGTAACAGAACCTCCTCCATACAATTTTATATGAAGTCATAGGATCTGAATAAATGATAACTGGATAGTTCCATGGAGTAGATGAAAATAACAATGTTCAAGAGCTGCTTACCATTTTAATGCAAAGTTAAGGACAGTTAAGTTAAGATCAGTTATAGAGGAGGGACTGTGTTAGCCTAGAAGTAACCCCTTCTGGGTCATAGATGAGATATTCTGAAGCATTAGCCTCAGAATAATTCTTCAGAGTTATTTGTGCCTTTGCTATATTGTTTCTGTGGAAAAATAAATTATTTAAGCTTTCAAATCTAACAGCTTCCCTGGAATGAAATTCATTTATTTGGTATTCTCATGCAGCATATTTTTTTCCTGAAAAATCTTCTGAATATAAAAACACAGAATATAATAATATTGTTGTGGCTCTGAATCAGTCCTACTACAGACACTTGTGGGAAGCTGTCATTGCTACACAAGTTCTAAACTCTGTGAACTTAATTCATGTCACTCCTGGTGTATATAAATGTGGAGAAGAATTTGGTCCAAAACTGTTTCAGTTTAGTTACTACAAGCCAACTGTATCATTGCTTAGATGACTTACAGGTGAATCTGTGTAGAAAATAGAAAGTTTAAAATCAGTGCAAGGAGAAGGAGAATCAGCATCGGGGTCTGTGGTAGGGATCGTTTACAGCCCCAGTCCTTTAGCAGAATCTCCTCAGGGACTGAAGAACAAAGAACTCCTGAGTCAAACATTTGGTCATGAATGTGGATTGTATGCGCTCAAAAAGAGATCTGATCCTGAAATGCTTCTAGCTTAATATACTTGCCAATATGGACCATGAAGATCCTCTAATATTTCCATTTTGCAGGACATCACTCATTTTTTACCCTAAGTCATTTTATTTCCAAAGTGACTATGCTTACTTGTAAGATGACACAACCATGGTGTCATCTAATCCACACTGTTAACCACTGAAAGCAGTAATGCTTTGAATCAATTTCAGTATCAAGGGTTCTGCATCAGTGTAGCATAGAATTCCAGAATACACACACACACACACACACACATATATAAATATATATATATATATACACTTTGAAAATTAAGGATATTTTTGGGTTAAGTCCTGGAACAAGACTATAGTTCTCACCTGGGCCAAAAGGTATGAGAACAATGTATAAATGTTTTAGTTTAAATTTCTTCTAAACACTGTGATTCAGTGTTTAGGGTGCAATTATATCTAACTTTTTAAATTGATTGCAAGCCAAGATTTTAAAAGAAGCAATGAGATTTAGATACACACACATTTCAATGATATCTGTGAAACTAATTTCAAATCATTTAGTATTGCAGACCTTTCTGTCATCACTAGATACTTCTCCTCTTTATGAACAAGCAGATAGGTAGTTGCAGTACATACCCACTCAAGTACAGGAGCTCAAATGAATAACGAACGATTATGTCTTTATGTCAAAACAGAACAAATCAGATCATTCATGGAGCTGCACTCTGAACTCTTCAAGGACAGCACAGTGCAGATCTGATATGCCTAAAGTAGACTATTTCCACATTGTTCGATACTTAAAGCTACAGCATAGATGTATGAGGTTCTAGCATTGTCCAGAAATCAAAATTTAACTACTTCCAATAGCTGTAATATTGCAATACTTGTAAATTAATTCAAATATATTGAAACATCTAAGATTAAAAGGTGCCTTATTTTATACATGCAGCTGCACATTAGTGGTGAGCTGCATTTTGCACTTTTCAGCTGAGCAGTTGTAAAACGTTGTACAAGACTGAACAGCTATTGCACAAGCCTGAGCAAGCTGTTACACTGTAAGCATTTTCTTCTAACAGCTGATGCACATATGATGTTTACGACTCTGCATAGCCAGCAATTAGAGGGCTTAGCTGTTTAGCACAGGCAATACAAATTAACATACTCTTTAAATAGAAGATCCCAATTCAAACCATATGGCCAGTCCAAGTAAGTTTCAAAACACCAACTTGTCATATTTAGATTTAGGTTTACTTAGGCTCTTAAGCACTAGGTTTGAGCCCAGACTCACCAAACTGCTACACAGGGACTGCAGATCATTATTTCAAGTACTTTCATTCTGAGTTGGCAGAAGATGGAGATATTCACTGGAGATATTCAAAACCCGCCTGGATGCGAACCTGGGAAATATGCTCTGGAGGACCCTGCTTGAGCAGGGAGGTTGGACTAGATGATCTCCAGAGGCCCCTTCCAACCTCAACCATTCTGTGATTCTGTGAAGATAGTTCTGAACAGTCCCTGACCCTCCAGTGTTACGGACGGATTTCAGATTTCACCAGTGTCTAATTTCTATTTCAGAAGCTGTCAGATAACTAGTCAAGCTGTCAGCAAAAGAAATCGGTCCTGCAGTTTTCTTTTTTTTATTTTTATCAGATAGCAAATAATTAGCCTATTCAAGGCTGTGCAAAAATAATGCAAGTCAACACTTGACTAGTTGCTAAAAAGAGCCTGGCAATCTTAAGCAGTGTTAGGTATTAAATAATTATAAAGTATGGTAATATAATATAGTTTAAAAGAATTCCACCCTCTCCTTTTTGTGACCATTTTGATGAAATGTGTGGCTTTTCCTCACTTCTGCTGTGTCATCACTGTGTCACTCCCCCCAGGAGCAAACTGTTAGCTTAAGCACCAAGAACAGCAAGTATAACAAATACAGGGGGCTTTCAGACAGACAGATATTTTGAGAGGTATTTATAAATTGTAAGAACATAATGGCTATACTGTGTGAGAGCAAAGGTACATTTAGACTTTGCTAATGTCTCCAACTGTGGCCAGCAGCAGATGCCTAGTGAGAAGTATATGATCATGACAGACTCGTAGTGTGTTTGCCACAGGCTTTTCTCTGTCAATGCAGGCCTGTAGCACATTTTTTAAGGGAAAGGATGGAATTAATCTAACTAAATGTGGATATCTTCATGGCAGTTATGCCATGTATGAGTTTCCCTCTCTAGAATAATCACATAGTGTTCAGTAGAAAATAATAAACCTCTTCTGATTCCATGTTCTAAATCTCACCACCAAGTAGATACCAAACAGAGATTAGGCAAATTATAACATATGTCAGCACACTCAGTGGAGCAGGGCAGAGGTCTTGATATATAATTAGAGCTGATCCGCTGCCTGTAGGAGCTGATATTGCTAAAAATAAGTTGTAGCTCACCATCAGTGCGGGATGTAACAGTTGCAATTAAAAAAAAAAAAATTCAGAAACTAAGGAGTTCTGGATTGGATTATCAGGGTAATTACTAGTCTTTTTCCATCAGTAGGGTTGCTGTGGAACATTGCACATTTTTTCATCTTTTCCCAGTTATTTTTTGCTCACTAACCTTGTGATTTGAAGTGTATGAAGTTCTGAAAATGTGAATAGCATGTCCTGGCTACCAAAGACCAGTTGCAGGCTGATTGTTAGGGCAAAAGTCTTATTATCACTATTCTTGAGTGACTTCTCAGTATTTTCTTTGCTCTTACGTTTCCTTTAAGAGTTTTCTTTGTAGCATTTTTTTTTTTGATGCAAAAAATATTTAGCAGTTACTCCTTAAGAAAACAGAAGTCAACTTCTTGCCTAAAATCCTTTCTTTTAGGCCCCAGGGCTACCAGCCTAAACAGTTAAGTCATGTTTAAGTTGCTTTGATTTCAAACATATGTGAATCCACAAGACAGCCAGTAAAAGCAATTTCTCTCTGTACCGACAGCGTAAAATGGATCTCTGCATGAACTAAGGCTGATGGGATCCAATTTCCTGTTGGCTTTCCTCTTTGTTCGTATGTCCGTGGCCTAACTGTGATTTACCGTGGTGGCATTGCGCTCAACAGTGAACTCTCATCAATGGAAAAAAGACTAGATTTGCTAGGTGAAGGAGCTCAGCTGTCCCAGCATTGCGGTACTAGGCTCTGCTAGGCTCTTCCTGCTGCTTTTTTAAGTTAAAGTAACTTGTTGAGGACAGCCTCACTGCATATACTTTGATAAATTTTCTCAAGAAGCTCTGCAAGTGGTATGTGATAGACATAGGATGGTAACTGGGCGCATCTTGTCAGCAAGGTTCTTTTTTTAGAAAAGGATGTTACCCACTTTCTCAAATATCTAAAATTTTCCAGTTCTCTTCTTGTTTGTTGCCTCTAGTATATGGAAGTGATGGGGCTTGTTTCCTCTTACTCAAGGAATTTGTACTGTCATACTCAATGTCCGATGCCGTACTAGCTTTATGAGAGCATACATTGCAAGTAACTTCAGCCCCTTCCTTTTTAGAAGTCTTCTAAAGACAGAGTGCATACTGTTATATTTATATAGCAGAAAATAAGGAAGAAGTGCATTTATTCATAATTATTCTTTATTTATTCCACTGGAACTGAGCTTAAAATCACATCCACTCCAACAAGCACAAACAAGATCATCCTTTTGAATAATGTCTGGTAAATTAAAGGGGCTAAATTTTAGAGAAAGACAAACCTATTTACTGCCTTCCGAGCATCACTTTTTTGTCATTCTTCACAGTTTGTGTTTCTGTAAGCTGACTGCTGTGAACACGATGCTAAATTCTTACAGAGAAAAGTTATGAGCAAATCTGACATTTGAAATCCTAAAGCATGGAACCCTGTGGAAAATGGTATAATATAAATAAAGACCATAGTCTTTATTTCTCTTTTTCTCTTTTTTTTTTTCACAATCACATAATTTCATTTGCTTTATTCTGTGAACTATTACCTTTATGTTTTATTTAACAATATGTTTTCATATGAGTTTATCTACACATTTTACTCCATTATTTTTCTCATTTGTTGTACGCAACAGCACAGGATTCTCGGAATAAAATATGACCCATGTGAAGACCTGATTTTATCTGTGTAAGTGATAGCAAGCTAAGTGTTTGTGGTTTTCTTTGCTGTGGAGATGATGTGGTTTTCAGACTTTTTGAAATATATTAATTTTAGTGAAATATTAAGAATTCAGTAACTTGTCCCGTTAAGAAAATTTTAGCACTAGAGCCTGAGGGTTGGATTTTCATCTTCTTATGTATGTTAGTGAGAGGTTAATCTCTTTGGTATTATTCTTTTGACTTAACTACTCAAAATATGAACACAGCTTTGAGAACCCGAGCCTTAACTCCCTGATATAAATCTGCAACTCGTTCTTTGCAAATGTTCTGCTGTAACCCTAAAGATTTCTCATGTTATCAGAATACATCTAACATGATTTGCAGAGGGCTTGTCTCTGCAAACACTGAGCATAAAACTTCCCCACAGTGAATTCAGTGGATAAGTTCATGATACCTTGCTCCATGCCAAGTCTTCTGGCTCAGTCCTGGGACAGACAATAAGAAGGCACAAAAGATTAGAATTATGATTTGTTCAATATTTTTCAGCCTGTTTATTGTACCTCCATTCCTATTTTCCAGAATGAATTATCATCAACCATTTTGTCATCTTCCTCAAAAGAGAAGGTGTGGAGGTAAAATTTAAGCCTGAATTTGTATATTTCCAGGCTGATATTTGAAATTTTGAGGTAAATTTTCACTTGAAACCAGTTAGCCCAACTACCTTCATCTAGTTATATTTTTTAGTGACAAGATTCGAGAAAATGTGTTTGAATTATCAAATCACATTAACAAAATTAGTCCCATTTTGAGCTGGAACTGTTCAACAGCTATTTGCCACCACAGGGGAAATACCTACCGTTATCTTCCAAGATGATGATTCACCAGGGAATGTCTAATATATAAAATGGTTTGTTTTCTTGCCATGTTGGCTAGTGTGCATGCTTTTGATATTGCAAAAGTTTTTCAATATCATGCAACCGAGACTGTGGACAGTGCCTGCTGAGTTTGAGTCAGAAGGAAATTAAACTCCTCACTTGTGTATAAAGGTAAGTTGAAGTTGATGGGATCATAACATTGAAAGATCTCATCAGTGTGAGGTGAAAGGGCTTTATTTTGTGCCATTTAAACAACATTCAGTGAATGTCACATCAAATCATCTATCTAAGTAGACTATCTGATGCCTTTGTCAAAAAATCAGTGCTTGATCTCGTGCTGTTTTGCCATCTTAGGAATGCAGGTGCTGGAATGGAATAGCATCCCGTTGACCGGAAAAACTTATGAAGAAGTCCAAAGTATTATTCAACAGAGTGGGGAAGCAGAAATATGTGTAAGACTGTGAGTTTTTCCCCATCTTTCTGTTTCCATTTTTTTGGCTTTTCATGGCTTTTTTATTTATTTATTTACAGTTGTTAAGGTGGAACCTTTGTTACCCTGAAGCACCAATGGAATAATTAGCAAAAGAGTTCAGTGTGAGTTTGGGAGGTCTATATGTTTGTCCTTTTTTCTTTTAAAGTCATAAGGAAATGTAAGTTGAAGCAGATTTTAGTAATTATACCTCTATAGACAGTGATCTCTCCATTTTCAGGCCACAATCTCCTCTCATTAACACACAATTCACTGAATTTATTGGGGCTGGCCATTAAAAGAAAATGATAATTTTGCACTAACTTGATTTTTATTGAAATATGTAGCTTTTAGGTGAAAGTCGTTTAAGCATCATGAGAAACGTATGTACTCCAGGATAAACTCACATTCAATCCATTAAAGATTTCACCTTAAAAGAACCTTTTCTCCTCAGCTCTTTGACTTTAGCAGCATTGCAAATATATAAATATCAGCTAAGAAGGGGCCATGCTTGGGAGCTGCTTTCTGTCATGAACCACTATTCATTTATCTACTTAATACAATAATGAGGGTACGAGGAAAGAGTTTCTTTTGTCTCAGGCTTCTCATTGCTCTCTTTAGGGATCTCAACATGCTTTCAGATTCTGAGAATCCCCAGCACCTGGAATTGCATGACCCAGTAAAGGCAGGTAAGTGATAAGCTGTTGCTTGGATATTTAAGGATTGGAGAACAGCTGAAAATCAGATACGGTATAGGCGAGGATACTAGCACTGTAAACCCAAGTATTAGCTTTGAAATCTTGTTATGGGCAAAAAGGGGACCACACTTTATATGCGAAGCAAAAAATTTGTTATTGGTCTAATTGAAAGTTTTGTTAGCATACCAAAAATACAACAAGCAGTTATCATTAGTAGTCCAATTCCATTGATACTGACACAGTCCAAATTACCTAATTAATGCAGAGGAAATCTCAGAAGCAATACTGCAGTTAACATTTGTTATACAGGGAAAGCGTCCTGTTGGCTACCCTTTTTTCCTGTGGCGTTATGCTCCCCCTTCCTCTGCTTCTCGAGTCCCTAGGGGCAGTGCTGTCGGTCTGGGGCACTGCAGCAAGTTGACACTTCTTGGGGAAGTGGCTGGAAGGAGTATGACATTTGTGGTGAGAATTTTTCCCTTCTCCTTGCTGGGAGGTGCATGATGTTGATGATTCCTTCCTCTTCACTTCAGGGTCTTCCTGAGGCTATTTTTAGATGTTTTCTAGCATGCTTCACACCCTGCTCTCTCTTCACTGGTTTGCAACTCTATATTACATATGACTTTACTTTATATTGTACACTTTACATGTGTTAGGTGCCTATTTTTTGTTCATTTTATTGCTCGTAAAATTGATTCTGCCCAGCTCCTAATTTTTCGTTAGTGGCAGTAACTGACCACTGAGTTGCGGGTAGCCCTGGCACCTCAGTTATGATCCTGTGCCTAAAGCTTCAAGCCATCATCCCAGGCCTGTACTACTATAAGCTGCATCATTATTCTAGAGTCATAAATAGTTATTTCTGCACAGCATAATTACTTGTTGTTCATATATATACATCTATAAAATTATAAAATATATATATCTAAATTATTAACAATAGGCCTTATACCACACAATTACACAAAATGAAGCATAACTAAGACAAACGAGGTTATAGCCATCTGGTCATTAGACAGTTGCTGTTACAGCTAAACAGTCTAAACCTCCTAGCAAGCTGAAACAAGCCCAAATACAACCTGACAAGCCCCGAGGCCTGTGTTAGCTTAATACAAAGCCTGTGGCCTGTTACTAGTGATGACAATACTGTATTTACTAGGATATGGGGTTATACTAGGAGAGTACTTTGTGTGAAGTTCTGTTATGTGACTTCTAAGATGACAGCTGCTTTGGGAGATTTCCCTTCTGTTCGGTCAGCACCATGAGTACAGGCTGTATAGTCAGACCTAGTCCAACTTTGAACCTACATCCACAATATTACTAGCAATGCAGCCCTTTATGTAGCTCAGTGCAAATTAAATAGTTGTTTTAGTCAGCTTCTCAGGGCTCCATATTGAGTTCTGTGGTTTTGTAGCTGCACTTTTATCAGTCAGTGAATAAGTTAGCTGGATTAAATTCTCCGTTTTGTGGCCATGGAGCACTTCACATCTGTCAGCATCTTTACTGAGAAGCTAGCTTTTGTTGAAAATTGATGTTATTGATATTAGTTGCAAATGAATACTGAGTCTAACAGAGCTTTGAGGTAAGTCTGAGTTTTTCCTTCTCTTAGGTTTGTGTATTCTCTTCAGAAAGGAGCAGTTTCCTTTCCTGTAGACCTAATCTAGCCTAGCAGCCAAGATAAGGCTCACATACTGCCTTCCCCTTTGCTGTACTGGCTGAAAAGAATTTAAGTCTCTGGGAAAAGCATAATGCATAGTAAGCTGCAAATAAACAAACTGCCAGTGAATAGATTAGGAATGGAAATATGCAGAAATTTTATGTTGCCTAATCTTTAGCAGGACCAGATCAATGACTATAGTAAAGACCTTCGACCTCTAATACTTTTGAGAATCTAGAATGCAGGCTGAGCCTAATATCATTTTAACTCTAAGCACTTCAAAACACCTATGAAACTTGGTCTCATTTGTCTATTTAAAGGAAGGAGAGAGTCATCTACAAGGGGTAAATTATCTCCACTCATTTCAGACACACCCTAACACAGATGCCACGTATAAGGGTGTATAATAAGGGAAGATGAATCAGGGCTGTGGTTTTGGATTTGCATTCATTTTATTCTGTTTGCAGTCTTAAAATTTTAAGCTCATTTTAGCATCTTTATTTTTCTATAAATTATCTCAGGAGCAGAATTCAATGTTATTGAACATCCATTTGACTCAAAAAGAGCTGAGGTTAAAGCTTGTTATAGCAAAGTTCAGACACCTGGTAAAAAAGGACCAGTTCTCAATAGCGAACCATAGTCCAGGCCAGTCTTTAACAATGTCATTTCCTCTAGGATGATTTAAAGTGATCAGCCAAGGCTTACTTTACTTCAGGTAAAGAGTAATCTTTGTAGAAGGCTTGTGAGACGAGTAGCACTAATTGACAGTGTTGAGTAAATGGGTTAAAATTGGGATGTTGAAATTGGGGGAGAGGGAGATGCTTCTGTTTTTCATAGCTTGGCCTTTGCTTCTTCAAATTATACAAGCAAATGGTATGAAAATTTATAAAGATCAGTGTCCTGTTCCCTGTGCTATGGCAAAATAAAACTCAATGTGTTAGCAGTTATCAATGCAAAGCTCTTTTACTTTGATCCAGTAGATAAAGCGAAGTCCCCAGGGGTTGATCCTAAGCAGCTGGCTGCAGAGCTCCAAAAGGTTTCTCTACAGCAGGCCCCTTTGGTTGCTTCCTCAGGAGTGGAAAAGGGATCTCATGTTCACTCTGGAACCACTTCAGCCGCCTCCAGTGCTGTTCCTAGTCCTGGTCAGCCTGGCTCTCCCTCGGTGAGCAAAAAGCGACATAGCAGTAAGGTACGAAACTTCTCAGTTATGCGGTAACATTGTTCTGATCACAAGAATAACTGCGTATTTATCTTCCTTAATGTAGCAAGAGATCACAGCATGTATTGATGAATCCATTTCCATGGCAGTGATGGGTATTACTGTTAAGTTATACAATTTAGAAGCAACAAAAGGAGATTATGTGATTTATCCAAGGTCATACAAGATTCGCCCCTCTTTGAAAATAGATTCCTTGAGCTTAATGCTATTCTTCTAAAATGAAATAAATTCTCTTTTCATTCTTTGTTTTTATTGCTTTTTGAACTATGCGCTACATGATGGATGAGGTACTAATTACACAGAAAAAGCTGGTATTAGTAAAAACTGGGATTTACCCCTCTATACTAAGCTACTATTGAAGTGCTAGAAGCCATGAAAAATCGTAGCAGTATTGAGTGTTTCTCTGAAAGCCAGAAGAGCGAAAAATAAATTTACCACCAAAATGTCAATATTTTCTCACTAACTCCTGTGAACGTGTTAACCATAGTTTCACATTTCCCTTGCCACTTTCTGTCCATTTCTCAGCTGAACTTCTTCCTCATTGTGCATCCACCTACATACTTGGTGAGGGCAGGATGGGAATTTAGTAGCCTTTTTTTTTTTCCCCCACAGTGAAAACTGGGTCATAAGGTCACCTATTATATTTTTACATTTTCACCCAAAAAACCCCCACCTAAAATAAAAATCAGTCTTGCAAAGACTGTATTTGCTAGTACAATTTGCAAGATGGAAAATTTGGATTTTTCTTAAATGACTACCCTGAATACTCAGCCTCTCACTGTCTTACTATTAGAAGCAAGGTTTCACATTGTAAAACAATACACTTCCCAACTATCTTTTTATCTGTATCTTTATTCCTTCCTGAGTCTCAAGAGTTTAAAAGAACCCAGTCACGAGTGGATTCCCACCACATTATTGTTGTTTTTGTACTTCTGTGCGGTTGAAGCTGATTACGACTTGAACTGTGGTCGTGTTAGGTACAAGTGAAAAATAGAAAATGGTGCCTGCTCAAAAAGTACATCATTTCACATAGCTTTTCAATATGCTTATGTATCTTTTGTGTGAGGGGAAATGCAACAATCCTCCTCCCCCAGCAATTCAGCAGAAAACATAAAGATATTTATTGATCGATTTGTTTAGGATAGTAGTTCTGTCTGGCCAGAATTCCCATAGTCTGTTTTTTGAACTAATTCAGACCTATGAGGCACACCTTAAATCCACATGCCTGGATTTACTGCACCTATCATGAGACTGGATGAATTCTGCCGTCAAAGTCCATGTGCTGTGTATGAAGGAAAGTACAGGTTTCTTAGCACAGATGTGAGTATCTTTACTGAAGTTGTTCCTTTTTGGTTAGAGGAATTGTGCTCCTAAATTACCTGAATAGTGACTCAAGATCCAGAAAGCACTGCTGTACAGTATTATCCTGGAGAGGTGCCTCTCTCTGTCCATCTCAGAAGAGTAGGTTCCCAGCTTAGGCTCTGTAGCAGGTCACCTACTGTAAGATGCATAAATTACACTTCCTGTTCATAGAAGATTTAGTAATTTTTATGTGAAAATTCATCTGGAGGCTTCTAAAACAATTATACTGAAGCAATTATATTACAATTAATGCCTTCCTATATGAGATGCAAAAGTCAAAATTAATCAGGTAAATATTTAAAGCATCCTTTGTTTATTTCTGAAAATCATAATGAGAGGCATTCCTTTCTTAAAAAACATAGCTGCTCTTGGCTTGTGCGATTTCTGTTCCTTGACGCCATGCCAAGTTTATAATGCTGTTGAGATCTCTTAGGATGAGCAGTTGCTTTCTCTTCTTTCTCAAAAGCCTCTCCGTCTTGGTCTGACAGCACTTCTAGTCAGGCTGCAACACTGATTCTTTACATTCGTCAGAGTTTCATGACAGACTAAATATCCAACTAATCTAACTGCCTCGTATTTTTAGCCAGTAAAAATCCTCTTTTTCAAGCTTTTTGTATAGAATGTACACTCCAAAAATGTTGTGGGAGACTTTTTGATGTTCTACGGTGAAGACTGTCATATCGAATGCTTTGTCCCATTGCCATGGAGAGTGATGGAGCATGGATCCTGGCATTAAGAGAGTTCCCCATCGTGCCACTGACAGCCCTTGTCAGCAGTGGTGACAGAGCATTGCAGAGCACCAGATATTATATTGAGGAGGTGAAGAAGTGGGGAACATCAGAAGAAATTAATTTTTTCATCACAGAAGAGAGTTAACCTTTGGGAGCTGTGATCAGGCTGTATAATGTCCAAACCTGTTGCCTTACTAATGTAAACTGGACTGTAGAACAATCTTGCATTTACCTGATGGATACTAAATGTGCTCTAGAAACCTTTGATAGTCTTTACGTATTGAAGAAAAATGGGCTGTTCTTCTAAACCCTTAGATCCCCTAGCTCCTAGGGAAGCCAGAAGAGAACTATTTTTTCTTATTTTCAGATTAATCCTCACCGACACCCTGATTCATGAAGATACTTAATTTTATGTCTGCCTTTAAATCCAGATCCAACTTCAAAATTGGCCCTGTTGTGAGCTGTGGGTTATACCGGATGACCTCCAGAGGTCCTTTGCAGGCTAAATTGTTCTTGTTTCTTTGACAGGTGTGGGTAGTTCTTCTTGGTCAGTGTTAAATCAGCTGACATCAGAGAGGACACAAACTGTTTAACACACTGGAGCACAGCCTTATAAATGAATACAGAGATTTAATGATGCTGTAGAAATGACTGGACTTAAAAATGCACATATATTTTTGCAGGCATATAGAGAAAGGCAAAATACCTGCACAGTTAAGGGGTAACTCCACTTTAATTACCTTTGCAAGTCCCAACACAAGTTCACTGTGCCCTCTTCCTGTTGTCTGAACTCCTACAACATCACTTGACAGAAGAGACATTCTATATTACACGATATTTGGGGTTAACCAGACAAATTATTTTTTGCCATTCAGAGTTGTGAAATATTAGACCTTTTAGAATATCTCACAGTTATTTTCTGGACACGGTACAGCTCACTTGCTGTTATTTTGTAGCATTGGCATTGGCAGTGCTAGTGTAGACTGAGGTCTGAACTGTTAACGAACAATATAATCCCTTTGTAGAGGTAAAGTATGAGAAAGGTAAACCATGTAAGTCCTACTTGGAGGGTTTGCGTGATATTCAGATAGCTCACTGTCTCTGGCAAAAGGAGTGAAGTTCTCTCTTTAAACGTTCTTTTTCAAGGACCAAATAGGTTTTAGGAATTGTTTGCTGTCAATATGTATGTTACACAAATCATTTAGGATCCAGAACATTTTATGGACTATCTGTGGTCTAGTGATGTTCTTGAGCTTTTAGATTAGTTATGCTTCTTTACAGGATTTGTAGGGCACCAAAAAAAAGCTAATGTAAAAAATTTCCACTGGAATTACTTTTGAAAGACATATACAGTTTCAGCAAAATCAACATTTTTTTTATGAAAAAGCTATTATTCTTAAAGAAGTACAACTGGAAGGCAAGATGAAGCATGTGAAACAAACAAACAAAAATAAGGCCACACAGGACAGTAAATGTAAGTATAGGCAGGGAGTATGAAATTTGCCTCATCTAGGCATATTGTTGCGTAACTTAGACTTTGAGGAGGCAGTCTGGCTTCAGGGACATTCAGATGAATAACAGGCAGGTTTTGACTGTTTGTCTCTCTTGTTTTCTGCTGCATGAGTATTTGGCTAGGATTTTTCTGATTAGTTGTGGTTCTTCTCAGATCTGAGTGACTAAGGGAACATATCTTCATAGCGAGCCTAGAATGGGTCGTATGCCACGGTGATTCAATGTGCTTTCATCGAGGAGATGCAGGTCCCATACTGGCCTAATTTAGAAAAATTATCATCCGTCACCCTGAGAAAATCTATAAGATTGCTGGGGGCCACAAAACAGACAGATAGTTTTTTACTATTCTCAGAAAGTGCAAGAAATCCTAATGGCCGAGAATAGTCTGTCAAGTTGCTGTTCACATCTGGAAAAGTAGGAGAAGATGATTTCTAAATTGGTCTTCAGAGACCAGTAAGTTTGTCCTTGTTTGCCTCCTTTTTCTGCTGTATCAACTGAAGGAAGCACATGTGGAGAGAATGCAAAAATATTCAAATCCTGCTACAGAACTGGAGAGCTTTCTTGCTTGACTGATAACTTGCAGAGTAGAAGTAGGTCCAGGGTGGCTTAAGGATACCACCGTTTAACAGAACAGCCTTTTGTTGAGAGTCTAGGATTTGAAGGAAATGATGAAATTTTGCTTCAACTACTAACAAAAATAGGGAAAATAAAAAAGAAATAAAAAGACACACTCTGAGGAATTTATTGCTTTTGTCAGCAATCTATAGAAGCTCAAAAATAGAGAATAGGCAGGAACAGGCAAGATTTTACAGAGTTGTAATGGGGAGGACATAAAGCTTAAATTTCATGTCATAGTAGATAGAAAAACTGTGGAGGGATTTGAAGATGAAATGATGTAGTTGAATTGATTATCAGAGAACATGGAATAAAGCAAAAGGTATTATAATAAGTTGGTGTGGAATTATGATATCCACTTCTCACCTGTTTTCACCTATCCAATTCTCACCTGTCTTTAGTGTTATTCTTTCCACTCTTTCTACCCACACTCACCTGAACTTGATTTGAACTATTCTAACCCATGCTGTTCTATAGAAATATGCCTCTGTTGTGTTTGACCTGTTATTTGGTTTCTCTTTGCAACGTTCAGTTTTCCAAGACTAGGATAATGCTGTCTCTCTTTCTCCCCAAGTCTCCCTGTGTGACCAATGTGCCGAGACTGTAAAGACCTTGATGGCCAGCTTGCCTGATTCTGTACTTGTGTGAGGCCTAGAAAAATGACTGGAGTGGAGTCTTTAAGTGTTATTAAAATAGCATAATTACTATTATTGAATGTACACACTGGAGACAATGAAATCATTTTGGAAAAATAAATGGTAGTATGGCAGTGTAAACAACACCTCTTTAAAAATGTTAACTTTGATAATCTATTATTTCCAAGATGCATATGTGTATTTCTGAGTATGTGCCTGTATATTTATTTATGTATTTTAATCTGGCAGCCCACTGAAGCTATAAAGTCTGCTTCCCATCCAATCACTGGAGAAATTCAGGTAAATATGTAATTATTGCTATGTAAACTGTTGTATGCTATGTAAACTGGCTGTTTTCCTGTTGAATAAGTTCTCTGAAAACAATCTCCATTAAGTGATTTCTTGTTTAACTTCAACCCCTTGAAGTGTCATTGTGAAAGTGAAATGACATGAGGTGTAAGTCAGTGCTAGATTTTTCACGTTTATCTTTAATGTCCACATATGAAATACAAACAGAAGAACAGAAAATACAACTGTTCCTGAAAGAGCTAAAAATACAGTGAATTTCATTCTAATCTTTAGCCTTTAGGCACTTACTGTGGCTTACCTCTGAAATTCTGAGACTCCCTACATTTAAACAAAGACCGCTGTGGGTTTCTTGTGGTGCAATGTAGTCTCGTTTCCATGCAATGTCAAATTTGTGATTATCTCTATATATATATATATATTTTTTAAACAGTGGAACTGTGAGCAGCAGAACAAAAGAAGCCTAATTTTTTATAGATTTCTCTCCTTCACTTTCTTAGTTCATCCCTCCTTCTTTTACTGATACTAAGGGTACTTCCATACTACTACAACATCCTTCCAAGGCTTGCGCTGCAGGTAGTCAGAGTTGTGTAATTCCTACCTAGTTAGCTGGCTGTTGCACGGCAGAATGTCAAGTGCTTGAATTTCATCTGCTTTTCCTTCACTGGAAGAGACAAATATGACTGTGTGCTTCTTTTTTAACAATACCTGTAGAATTTGAAATAATAATTCCTTTGAGTATCCAACATAGTCATCTCTAGCCTCCCATTATAGTCGTTGGGAAGACAGAGAAACTTCTAGGATGTAGTTATTTCCACGCAAAAGTAAAGATCTAAACCTCATTTTATGCAAAGGATTTGGAGAGAAGTTGAAACATTTAGGAAATACTGTTTAAAAATAAAAATCTTACTGTGTTTTACTGCCTTCTCTAGCTTCAAATCAGCTATGACAAACACCTTGGCAATCTTATCATCCACATCCTTCAGGCAAGAAACCTTGCTCCCAGAGACAACAATGGCTATTCTGACCCTTTTGTTAAAGTTTATCTTCTGCCAGGGAGAGGGTAAGTGCAGGAGAAATTTCATTTCTTTTTTTGTTTGTTACCTGTTGCTAATAAACAGAAAAGACAGTTATTGCTATAGAAAATGTGGGTACAAGATCAGGAAAAATGATGGCATGGTGAATTTTTAATGAGTTATTCAAAATTAAGAGCTGGATCCTATTCTCAGGAGGAAGTACATATTTTGTTAGTTCAGAGGCATCAGGATCATATCTGTTAGATTTCTTGTTTTTTTTAATCTTCCTATTTTAAAATTGTAGTGCATGCAAAAACTTATATTGAGAGAATGACAGAGTTTGCTGAAATGTACCAAATGTATGCACTCCAAAGTTCTTTTTAGAAATCTTTCTTTAATTTGTATTGAATTGCCTGCATTCTGGGGCTCATAATGAGTTGTCCTGTGACGCTATAGTACAGGAAGCTGCAAGTTAGGGTTAACATGGAGTTATTGCTTTCACTTGGACATTCTGAATTTGGGATAGATTTGCAAATGTGCACAACAGGAGCCGAGTTTGATTTAAGGTTAGAGGATGATATTAAAGGTCAGAAATATTAGCCAGAAAACATTCATTCCATGGGATTTTTTTTATTTTATTTTTTTAAGTGCTAAAAGCTAAGGTGTGATTTTAGTAATTCTGGTAATTTTGTATTTAGAGACTAAACAAATCACTAATCTTTTTTTTTCCACAGACCATTTCTTTTTAGGCTCTGATGATAATAACAAATAGCTCAGCAGCGTTCCTTTAAAAATGTGCTTCTATATTAGTGATTTTGTAGCTCTTTTTTGCTCTGAAGTTGCAGGATGTATACATATGCATAACTATACACATAGGTATAATAATTCTGCTGACTTCAGTGACACGATAGATGTATCTAAAGTTAAGCTCATGGATCAGACCTTAGTTTGCAAAGACAAATTCTGGCAAATTTTTCTGTATGTGTAATCACGCTCATGCTACAAGATTCTTAGACTTGGGCTGTGTTATTTAAAAAAAATTGTATTTTTGACCTTATTTAAGGTAGCAGGAAAGTGAATGCTATGGTCACAGTTCAGGAAGTGGTATAGAGACAAGCACACCCAAGAGCGCATGAATGGGACAACTAAAAGCATGTGGTTTTATTGGCATTAGAACTTGCTAATTCAAGTTGCACAGGATTCCATATTGTTCAGTGGCACTGGTTCCAAAGCTGTCACTGCATGTAATGGGAACAGGCTAGGATATGCTCTAAAAAGACACTTCATGGTGGACGGATAACACATTCAAGTATTAAAAATCTGGAGGCTTTTTTTGTGCAATTAAGAGTCTTGTTGAATACTTACTCAAGTACTTGATCAAACCAATCAAGGTACGTTTACTGATGTAGAAATGAGCCCTTGAACTACAGGTATGTTCATCCTGCAGAGTTCTAAGCCAGATCCAAATATAAGTTCAAGTTTGGGGCTAAATTATGAAGAATTTGGATTTTATTTTTGTTTGTGTTCATTTAAAATATGTCAGTGTTCTTGTTTCACATGTAACTTGGTGTTTTAGGGAATAATGAAGAGTTTCCCAAAAGTGCAAAACTTGTATTAGAAACCAGAAACTCATTAAATAGCTTTTATCTGTACTTCAATCCATATTAGGTTGCTTATTCTTTCTAATGCTTCTCTTTCCTTTGATTCTGGTACTAGGAACTACCTACTATTCATGTTTTCTTTCATCTCTATCTCTTCTCATTTTTTCTTATGCTGCTTCCTCTGTGTTCCTAACTCTATTTAATGCTGGGGGTACTCAGACAAGTCATGGTTGTCCAAAATGCAAGGTAGAGTGTGCTATCTTTCAATTTCATTCTTTTGTTTTTGTATGCATGCAGGATGTTATGATAAACCTATGCATTGAACTATAGATTTCTCTTGAGTTTTGATGACATATAATTGTGGCATGACTTTGCTGATCATCCTTTAGTACCTCCCATTTCGAGGTCAGAAGGGATTGGGAAAAAATAGCTAGCATTCCTTGATGCAGTAATATTCTAGGCCCAATCTCCAAAGACCAAAGAGAACTTTTTTTGAAATCTAGAAGAATTTAGTTCAGTAAGAGACATCTAAAATCAGTCGTCACTCACTAAAATTATGGCAGAGTAATTGTCTGCGAACTGGTCTCATGATTTTGAATGATGCCAGGAGAGACAGGCTTTGTCTGGAAGTGAGCCAGAGTATTTTTCTCTCTACAACTTGCACAGCATCCTGGCATTAAAACTAAGTAGCATTCTAGATAATCACCTAGATGAATTTAAGCTGATTGATTATATAAAAGGCCATTTAATGTAAACAAAGTTTCATTTGTAGTTACTAGAATTACTTGTGCTTTGTTTGTGCTGCCCTGGAAACATAAGGCAAAATTCTGTTCTAGAGAAATGCTGGTATCAACCCAGGCTAAGTACACAGTAATAGAATTTAAGGTCTATAATTCTGCACTTCTTTAAAAAGAGAAGCCTTATCAAACAAGTCAACAGATGGCATTTTAATAAACATATCTGTTCTAACATCAGCCTTTTCATCATTAATAAAAGGATTTAATGAATGTGTTTAAATGCCACATTTTACATGTGGTTATTCTATCCTTTTTTCATTGTACTTTCAGTTGTATTATGTATCTACAAATATAATTTGAGAAGCACAGAGAAATGATAAAGAGTAGTGCAGTTTCCATCTCCTCACACACGGCATATTTTACGAATTTCCAGTATGAATTATTTCATACTAGGTAAAGATTAGCTTTAATGAATGTATTTTAACAGAGCATTACCAATCACAGCCCAGAGGAGTATGTGTACCAGTAGGATAGACTTAATGTATTTGCCAGATCTTTCCCTTCAGACTTTTAAAGACCTTGGCCTGTCATCCAGCTTAGTCTGGGTCTGGGCTGCCTTAGATGTGGCCAAGGTCTCCTGCTTCCCTCTACTCCGTGGACTTCACTGGAAATATTCCAGAGTTACAGTGTTAACAGCCCATTTAACCTTTGTCTCTGCCAGCTCTGCAACTCAACACTGCATGAATCACCTTCTCGCATATCTCCAGAAAGAATCAGAAACTTTGAAAAGGTGATAAAGTCGTAATATTGCAAAAACAAATTGAGGACAGGAAGGGGAATGTCATGCTATGAGTGCATAGCAGGACCTTTCATACTTTCTTCAAACAGAAGGTGTATTATTTCCTTAACACAATAGGTCAGTGGACATTTAGCAGTCCAAGTTGTATATTACTACAGCAGCTTCATTAATGTAAGAAGTAAATGAGTTATCCTGGGTGCAGGAGAAGTCTAGGTAAGTTAATATTTCAGTAGTAGTTGATCAGATTCTTTTGAGGAGTATTTGTGAGGCCAGAGAGAGATGCCTTCAACCCTGCTGTCACTTGCCAATGTCACCTTGCTCCGAGTGGGTAAGTGATTTCTCAGGAAGATTTAGAGTGATGGCAGGGTGCCTTTCAAGCTTCAGAGTGGGAGAAGAATGCCACAGAGAGCTTAAAATATTTAAATTTTTAATTTCAGCTTTGCTTGCAAAAAATAACTTTGGGTAAGTTTCTTCTTAATGTGCCTTTGCTCCGCCTAGATTCTCATCCATCTCTCTCTTACTAAAGTATAAGAAAAAAATACAAGTTTCCTGAAAGATACCACTGTACTCCTTTGCCAGCAGAACTGACTGCTTTGTGGAGAGCTGCTGCTTTCTTCTCATAAACAGAGATGGATAGATGCTATGTTTTACAAACCCCATTTTTCAATAAATGGAAACCAGCAGTATAATATTTTTTCAAGAAAATAAATGTAACTGCAAAGAATGACTATGAGCGAAAAGTAAGAGCAGGAAGAGCTGCAAGTCCTTTTGCATTAGACAAGATCATTCAGCATTGACAGCTTGACAACCCCCCCCCCCCCCCCCAAAAAAAAAAAAGGACTTATTTTCTTTTCATTGCAAGGAAAAATATTTTATTACCTTGAGCAGAACTCCTCTGAGTTGTACATTTTTCTGCAGCTCTGGTATGATATCATTGGAGAGATACATAAGCCAAGACTTCTATCTTTTTTTTTTTTTTTTTTTTGTAATAACTGTGTGAAAATGAAGTGGCACTTGCCTAAAAATTGGAGATTTCTCTCTTTAAAAAAGAAAGTAAAAAAAATCAACTTATGCATATAGCTATCTATTTTTCATGCAAAAATGGGTATTTGTACTACATAAGTATGTTTTGAATGATTTGCTGAAAGTAAAAAACATCCAAAATGGAAAAGAATATTTTTTTAAATGAAAAATTAAGAGAAAGAAAAATGCTTTTAGGTTGAATGAAAAATTTCAGTCAGCTCTAGCTTTCAGTATGGAAATGTCAATAAAGTTTATTATTCTTCATGCCTGATCATATCTAGATGCTTCATTTAGATGCTAAATTCTAGAAGCCTTCTTGCTATGCTAACTTAAAAAACACTATTCAGAGCAGTCCCACAAGCAGAGCCATTGCTTGCCTTTCACAATGCATTCCCACTATCATAATGTCGATATATGTGACATTTTATAGATTTCTTGACATACCAGGTTTATAAAGCTGATGCTGTGTCCGCTTCAGGACTGTGGCTCTCATATTATAGTTGTAGTGGCTCAGTAGTCTACTGAGGATGGTTATTCTTTACAGCATCTGCCTGGCACACAGTTCAATTACTTAGTGAGCTTTAAGATAAGTAGCAGGTCCTCCTGGTAGGTCCATTGTGCCCAGCTTGCGTTGGTACGCAATAGCTTGATTGTATAAACTTTCAAATCCTTCCATAAAGTGAGTATAGCATCTCCTCTCCCCTTCTGAACCAACATTTTCAATAAATGCTGGCCCATTGGATAATGGAACAGAGCTATAAAGGCAGGTAATTACTTCTGAAATAATTAGTTCTGAAGATACATTAGCAAGAATACAGTCAGGAGCAGTGACATTTTGGCGAAAGAATGAACTAGGTGGCATAACTTCCTACATATTTTCTAAGTAGTTTCTGAAATATTACATGAACTTCAGAAAATTAATTTAAGTTTGTTGAGTTGCATGGACACTCTCCAATCAATACAACCATTTAAGTAATTTAAAATGTATGCTATGTAAAAGATAGAATTTCTGAAATATAGTAGGTTTGTTATTTGGGTTTTTTGGGTCAGTTTTGTAATGTATTGATTAATGTAAAACAGATAGATAGATAAAGGAAACTTAATCTCCAGAACCAGCCAAAATAATGATTTAAATTGTGTTTTAATTCTTGTAGCAGTGTGTTGAGGAGTGCTTCATTACATAAGCAATACTGTTAATTTTAGTGGGAACACTTGTGGAGTGTTTGGTGGGTTAACCACCATGTCCAAGGCTGTAATTCTGTAGACATACAAAGTAAGACAGCCCCCTAAGAATTAAAAAAGAGAGAAAAACAAAAGAAAATATTAACCTGCAGTGTGTTTCCTTTACAATTTCAAAATTCTTATCAAAACAGTTGAGAGCGCTCCTCCCCCTCAAACGAAACCTCAAACCTCGTAGAGTGTACTAATAAAATAAACAGTACCCAAGAATAGTCCTGGAAGCTGGAACTCAGTCACCAGTATTGTTAAATTTTTAGCCCAGGGCTAGCCATGGTTTTTGCCCAGCTCAGCTACCATTCTCCCAAACAGTTCATAGGCCCGCTTTGGGAAGTAACAAGCTGTCTAGTAGGGGCTTTGATGTGGCCACCCCTTTTTGAAGAATAAGGCCACCACACACTCCAGAATCATTAGAAGGTGGCACTGCACAACAGGATTGAGTTTGTAGACTGAAATCACTGGTGCTGAAGGCTCAAAATAGAGAATATATGCCTTTCGGGCAGCTTTAATTCAGACTAGCACCAATCTGGTACCATGTGCTATACACCATTAGTGGTTGGGTTGAATAAATGAGACCCTGGAGAGCATTTTCTGCTTTAGTTTAATATGAGAGGAATCTTGTTCATTAGCGCTGAGGCCATGCTACAGTGCAAACCCAAACACAGTTCAGTATTCACAGTTCAAGCTCAGTCAGAAGAGAGACAATCAGGAGAAGAGCACGCTGCCAAATGTTCATGCAGAGGCAGCATAACAGAATTTAGTGGGGTAGATACTGGTCATACTGTGGCATTTGGCCTGAGTGGTAAAGAACAGTCCTGAGCACATTTAGTTTAGTAACAGTTGTAACATGTAAGTTTTTCAGTGTATGGGAAGTTTGAGCAGAAGTATAAGGGCAGTTAACTTGCAGAGTGGCAAAAAAAGAATCTTTTCATCTGCTGGCTTTTCAAAGTATTAAAAGCTTTTCATGTTCTCCTACCCAACCTTTTCATGATCTCCATTAAAATTTATATTAAATTAAAATTGGAATGGAAGCAAATCTGACATCAAAGCTCACAGTGCTAGATGGATCCATATTCTATTAAAGGTTAGTGTATTGCTTTCCCCATATTCAGGAAGTGCAGACTATCATAGAATGCTCTACCAATTCTTTTTTAAAAATAGATTGTCCAGCCAAACATTTTATTCTTGGCTGTTGCTAAAAACAATCATAAGCTTGGTGCACTTTTATGTTTCTTTCCAGTACAGTTAGAGGCAGATCCAAAGAAGAGGATCAATAAGAAATTAGTGCTATCATTGAGAGGGTATTAGTTACCGTATGGCCTTCATTAAACATTCTTGTGAGATGAGACTGCTATAATCACAGAATGTAAACTATAAATATAATGGATTCATGCTACCCCAGTGTGCTAATAGAACTGTCTTGGAACACAAATCAGTGCATTATCACTTTCTCTTATAATCAGAGCACGACTCCTTCAGTGCAAAAACAGAACGTGTGTGTATGTGCTACTGGTGCTTTAGCTTGAAACAACAGTAGGCAGAGACGGCCTGCTGAAGAGTCAGAGGAGGATATTTTAAAAGATCATGTCAGGAAAGCATACTAAATGTAATAAAGAAACCCGCAGGCTATCTTTGTCCTCTTGTAATCCTGAGCTGTTGCCGAACTGGGGAAAGGAGTTCTCCTCCCTCCCCCACCTTTTTTTTGCATTAGAGCTGAAAGAAACAAAAGATCATTAATGTAATGTTTCCTTCCTTTGTTCAAATTCAGTGCTGAGTACAAGCGGAGGACTAAATACGTGCAGAAGAGCTTGAATCCCGAGTGGAATCAGACAGTCATTTATAAAAATATCTCCATGGAGCAGGTGTGTGACTGTTAGTACTACTCCTTGTGGTTGGCTGCTTTATTTGTATGGTCTGCAGTGGCCACTGTGGTGGGAGCAGTGGTTCTGGCAATTCTGTGAACCCCTGTGAACCCTTGCCAAATTTAGGGAAAATTTGGAATTGTGTCTTTGGCTTTGATAGCGGTCACTATATCAATACTCTTTTCTTGTCCCTTTTGCTCATAAAGTGGTAATTTGTGGGGATGGGGGATAGTTCAGAAGGCACCAAGTGTGAATTTCCTTGCTCAGGCCCATGCAGCGCATCACCTTTTACACACGCATCAAATTCTATACACACAGATACAATAGGAAAACATACAATGAGAATGGTATTATTTCTGCAGGATCAATATTGTTGTATTGTTAGTAATTTTACAAGTGCATTCAATATAAGTGTATCAGACAAACAGTGAGTTGTTTTGAGGGAGGTTGATCACTATTCACTTTTTCTCCTCTTCCCTAACTGTGTTCCACAGGAAGCACATGACCCATCAATTTGATCACAAGCTTGTGGCCTGAGATTCATACTTTTGTCGGCATTTCTCAGATTTGTGGAGATAGACAGTTCCAGGACCTTAACATTCATAATTATGTCACAAGTACATGTGTGGCAACTCTAAAAATGGTAATGCAATACAGGGAGGGAATAAATCTAGACATAATGAGTTTCTAAAGCAGATGCAGAAACCATTATTCTTGGCTGTAGAAGTCATGCAAGTTTCCTCCAAATACAGGTTCTACAATGTTCTTATTCAAAAACGTATATGAAATGTAGAGATACATGTTCACATATAGCAACAATGTTTATTAATTGGCTTGAAATATGACTTACCTGAAAAAAATATCAGATGAGATTTAATTTCCTTGTTATAGAAAGACTTCAGGAGGTCTATGAAAGTCTTCTCTGCCTGTTTCTTGGTGACTCTCTAATTCTAAGAATTGTCATCTGTGGTGTTAACTGAGGCAATATGTAGTAATTCAGTCCGCTTGGTCTCCATTTGGCTTTTAAAGAGACTTTCTGCCATGTGAAAAGGCAAAATGATGGTCAGGCCTTTTGTTTACATTATGTAGTATATTTTATGGGATACTGGATCTGCATGCAGTTTCTAATCTTTCTGCCTGTCTTAGTATTTTGTTCTTGATAGTTTCAACTTCATTTTTCAAGGCCATCTGATCTTTCCGTACTTCAAAAAAGATGCTGCAGTGACAAGAATATTGAATGACCAAATTTTTCAGTGCCTTTAAGGTGCTTCTCCAACATGACACTAAGACCTCAATATTATCTTCCTAACTTAAAATGTTAGTTATTCATTCTTCTTGTTCAGCAAGGGCAATGTAGAGGAAGATGTTGGCTTTTGCAAGGAGCAAAACCCTTCTCATAGAGGGACTTGCATGGTTGCTCATCTAATCTATAGCCTGTGGTCTTTACAGTCACTACCTCAGATTAATTCAGAGGCACTCTATTATATTTAGTGGTTGTGGTTAGTAAGGGTTCTGATGCTGGTTATGATTAGTAGGGTTTCACATGCTGCTTCTTGTAAGCTTGCATAAATCGAAGCTCATTGAAATAAGCCTAAGAAATAAGACTGAGAGGTTTGTATGGCTGCAACATAAACCCTAAATCAGGTTCATCACTGAAAAGGTTCATAAGTCTTAATATTTCCAAACAAGGTGGTCTGAGCTTTCCACTTAAAAATGACTCTTCGGGTTACTTAACATGCTTTCAGATTCTGCTGTGACATTTTACACAGCTGTAGGTAAGAGTCTTGGGCATCAGACATTCAGTTACTGTTTGGTCATTTTAAATTGGATGATGATCTTAATCTAGGATTTTAATAGATAGAGATATATATGTCGGAAAATCTCCTAATATCTTTCTTTGATGTCACTCTTTTGACCATTGCTTGGTGAAATGTAGCCTTTATGTCACATATTGAATTCTTTGAACTTCTGCTTTCAGTTTGCAAAATCCCTCCTTTTTCTTTCCTCTGAGATTTTTATACAGAGTTTATGATTGTAAGCATGCACACTTCTTCCAAGCATCATGTATGTTATATATTCTGTCATCTTCTCAGAGAGGGAAGCATGTGCAGGGAAAAGCATTTCCTTCCACACCTCTTCATGGCTTTTATCTAGTGGTTAGATAGCTGTGTGAATGATTCTTCTCCTATTAAATTTGTTGCCCTGGCTTAGAGAATACAAAATAAAGTGCCTGCCTGAATCAGCGCATTATTCCATGCTGATAAGTGCATTCTACAGTTTGAAGGCATGCATAGCTATTGTTTGCACTTACAAACCTCGTGAATACATATTTCACAATAGTCATGATAGACTGAGAATAAATGATCTGATCAACAAACAGGCAAAAATATATCATGAACAAAGTTGTACAGAGTTAACAAGCCCTTCCCTAATTTAAGCTTCTGAATCTTTATAAATATTATTTCCTAAAAGAAGCATCTCCTTGCCATTCGTCAAAGCAGGGGGTTGCTTTCTGACCACAAATAAGTATTATGAATATTTCCTAATATAGTCCTTTCACTGTCTAGACATTGGCTTGTTACACAATTTTTCATTTTCCTTTTCTGTTTCATAACCTAGCTGAAATTAAAGTGAAAATAATTATGAGAAAGACTTCTCTCTTTGAAATGAAACAGAGTTTTTCAAAGTCGGAATGATTAGTTTTCTAATGTAGCAAATTCTACTTTGACATTTGGAGATAAAATAAACTAAACTCTGAAAATTTAGCAATTTAAGGTGTTTTTTTTTTTTTAAAGTAATAAAGTGCAAGTAATTACAGTTTGAGAGGAAGGCCCAGTATACGTAGTACAAATATTGTATAATAATTGCTAACTCAAGTCAACTACCTACTTTGGGTAGGAGATGATGCATTTGAGTGATTTTAGGAGAGATGGTTAAAGGTATAAGTTCTTTTGCTGGTTAGTTCATTCAATATGATGTGTAGCTTTGTTCACCTCCATTTCTTATTCATCAGAAACTAGAAAAAGTTATTTCCTCAAGTAACAGATATAAATCACTAAAATGTGTAGCTAAAGCTCTTGCAAAATTTTTTCATGTCCTTAAATTGAAGGTAGTATATTTAGAAAGAATAATATTTTCAAAAGCCATGAGAGATTGAGGAGCCTAAGTCTCATTCCCAAAAGTAATAAAAGCCTTCATAAGAGTCAGTGAGACATTGAAGCCTATATATTACTGAAGATCTTGAACAATAGAATGTAGAGTCCTAAGTTACCTTTCGAAAGTCTTTTTTATCTTCCTGTCCTGAGGAACAGCAATATAGAGATGAGAACAATAAAATGTTAAATGTGAATATAAACACAAATGTGAATTAGACACAAATAAGTATATTGCATGATCTTATATAACACCTTAATTTCTGCCCATCAAATATGTAAACTGAAATTTGCAATCTTACTCTATTAAAATATCTGTGGAGTAGTTATAGAATTTACTGTAGGCCTAGGAGAAAATAAAACTGCATTAAAATATTTTGCCTTTACTCTAGTCATGGACTGTATGCACCTCTTTAAGGAAAATTTATTAAATATTTCAAGTGATGCATTTTTTAATTACAAATAGACTTGCATCATCAGTCACAACATACAGTGAACTTAAAACATTCAAATGCAAAAATAGACACTTCTCTCGTGTGTTATTGATTACGTCTTCAGCAAGGGAAATTATCATCCATAGTAGCAGGTTCTGCATATTCCTTCATCTTCTTTAAATGATGCTTGTCCACAGCAGCCTAAGGCTAACTGTAGTTCACATGCAATAACATGTCCTTACTATGTTTTTTTTTTTTCTTTAGTACATGCCTACAAGGCAAAAACTGAAACACTCTTTTCATAACATGGTTTGTGCTCAGATAAGTTTCACTGCTTTTCATAGTGTTTGTATGGCCTGCTGGGCCAAATGGCTTTCCTTCTTTTAGGGGTACTTTCTTATTTCCCTGTGACTGCATTGCCCACTTGCAGAAACCCACTGCAGTGGGTTCGACAGAAAATAATCTGTCGAAAGTTAAATCCCTGATGGGGATCAGAACTTCTGGCTTCATGAGCTAAAATAGGATGATGGGAGGCAGAACCTTACTTTGCTGTGAAAGTAGATAGGCCAGTTTTCAAGTCACTAGCGATCAAGGGCTTTTTGCCTTTAATAGTAGCACATATATACAGCTTCTGAAAAGTAATTTTCCTCCTATTTGAAACTCATTTCTTGCACCCTGCCTAATAAAGCTTTGTTGATGGTTTTTCATTGTCATAATAGTTTAGTAAAGCTTTTATAAGCTAAGAGGCTTAAAATAGATATCTCAAAGAAATCTAAGTGCTGCAAGTTTTTAGCATAGTTTTATACTAATACATACTAATGCAAAAAAGCTAGAAAAGTAGAGTTCCAGTTGTTTGAAAATCTCATCTATTTTCCAGTTGCCACTAAAAGTCCTTCAAATCTCTGTTTGTTTTTTTCCTTCCCTGGATCTTCTTTCTGTCTTTGCACAGTCATCACTTGGAACAAGACCATGTCCTTCTAAAATAGCAAAGATTGAGACAACACATTTCTGAGAAGTATTCATGCTATTCCTCTCTTTTTTTGAGGATGCAAACACAAATATTTAATATAACAGGAAATCGTATCATTCAGGAATCTAAAAGTAGCATGAACCAGTGGCTGCCCAACTCATTTTTCAGATTATTTTCCACATTGCAATTTTGATACTGTCTTGGAATAGCAGAGAATGGATTTGATTCAGTCAAGGAAATCAGCTTTACACATATCCTGTAAAGAACTTTCAAAAGGGAATCTTTCCTGTGTTCAACTTTTTGCTTAATTTTTGTAGGTTATTTTTAAGAAGAATGTATTAAATATTGCCTGAGTAGTAGGATTAAAAAAAGAGAAAGATTAAAGAATTGTTCTCAGTTATTAAAATACATATTATTAAATCTTAGCTTTCAAATCATGTTGTTGACTTCTTAAAGAGTAAGTTGTACTGCTAAAAATAATACCATTCCCCTTTGTATGGGTTTACCAGGATATGCTGATTTTTAACATGATTTCTAAAGAAACTGATTTTGCATAGTTGCTCATTTTTCTAAACCTAGCTGGGAGCAGAAGATATTCCTAATAATAAGAAGAAGAAATTACCAGTTTCATGCAATTTAAAATGCTTAAGAACTGTCTGAATCAGTGTTCCATTGAACCAAGCAGCAGTGGAAGGAAATAGTGAATGCTGGTTTTCCTGAGAGTACATGTAACATGTACATTAAATGGGATAGCTTATTATTTTGATCAATGATTGGATCAATTGTTGCCCCTCTGTCCTAAGCAGCCAGCTGGTAGTGAAAGCTGTGAGTGACAAGTTGCTTCTGACCCTGATTGTAGCGTAAGATTTCTGGTTTTGACTTTTTTTGTCCAAGTATGCAAACAGAGTCCTGTTTTCCTTAGTAATGCTTGGAAGAGTCCAGGAAGTTTTTCACTTACCACTTCCCAGCCTGACTTCTCAGATATCCCATATCCCTGGAACTTTTTCTTTCTTCTCTCTTGCAAGGCACATTAATTTATTCTTACCTCTTCAGCCACTTGTGAGACTTCTGCCCCTGGCACACAACACCGGTAATGAATCCTCTTGTCCTTTCTTGGCCATCAGTCCCCACAGACCCCTCAGATCACACTCAGATCAACCTTTTCTATAAGGTCAACTGCTTTGGTCAGTGACTCCTCTGTCTCAGGCTATCTTGTCATAAAAAAAGACTTGTTTCTTCCTTTAGCCTGTAAGAAGAGTGGTTTACACATCTATCATATTTAACAAGGTCTGCAGATAATGGGTTTCCATGGCTGCTGCTAATCCCTGACAGTACAACTTGTCTTACATGTCTGCACCACTTGCAGAGTCCCAATGACTGCACTGAGCTTGCAGGGTTGTTAAAGCCAGGTCTTCACGGGTGACATTATACAAATGGGGTTTTTAAATCAATGTATACAAAATCCACAAGCAGATGCAATTTAGGCAAATGTCTGAGTTCTGTGTAAACAAAGCAACTTATCAGACCTGAGGGTAAGAAAAGCTGCAGAAAATACAAAAATGGGGCTTTTTGAAAACAAACAAACAAAAAAAAAGCAGTTTGACTGTTGTGGTGGACAAGCAGGCTGGTAAGATCAGCTTACAGAAACTCCTCAAACAGTGCCAAATACAAGTCCTTCTGTCCTGATATCAAATAATAGCCCCATATTCCTTTTTCTGAGATCAAGGTTGAGGGGAGGACAAAACCTGCCTGCCTGTCACTATGAGAAAGGGTGCGCCGATATAATAAATAGAGTCCATTATGTAGACTTGATAGGAAGTTTATGATGGCAATGGGGTTAATTATCTTTTGACTTAAATTGTAGCTGAAAAAGAAAACACTGGAGGTGACCGTCTGGGATTATGATAGATTCTCCTCGAATGACTTTCTGGGTGAAGTAAGTATCTAATTTTCTCTTCTCTCTGCCCTGACTAGCGAGAGTGTTGGTTAACTACATGCTAGTATTTGGAGACTGTTTTCTTCCTAGTCATAGGAGTAGAGAAAACATCTTTAAGTATTAGCTTCAGTTTGTAACAGTTTTACTGCTGAGTTCATAACAAGTTGTTGTAATTTCCTTCATTCAGACATGTAGGATACCTGCCTTCCCTTTCTGTCAATGAACTGTAGGTTAGTTTATTTGGGACTCAACACAATGTCATTTCAGTGAAAATTAAGATGGTTTTCCAATCATAAGACAGAAACAGCCATAACAGTGCTTGCGTGAGGGGTTCTTGTTATAACTGATAAATGTATGTATAAGCTCTATTTTAACGTTATATGCCAGGCTGAGGAGGTATCAGTCTATGGAAATGATTAAAAGATTAAATTCCGCCATCAAGCCATAATTCAACAGATGCACAAGTAACTTCAAGTGTTAGCTCTTTGGTTTTGATGATTCAAGGTCTCATTTTTAACTCCTGTGAAATAAATAACACTACAAAAGAGTAATTGAAAGCAAAATCTTGTAAGGCTTATTGTGAATACCCTAATAATTAAATGAGATGGGTGATCATGGAAAGCAATGTGTTTTCTCTTTAAAAAGCAAATAAACAAATATATGTATGTACAATACAGAATTACCAGCAATAACCATGATGCGTAAGTAATTAAAAATGTTATTACTGAAAAGTATTATAATTAGAAACAGATGCCCAAAAAAATGGATTCCTCAAATTACTGTTCATATACAGAGTAACTTGAAGTATCTTGCATCTGAATTTTGAATTTAGCAAAAGAGACACTCAATTCAGCTCCAGTTCCCTTTTGTTTAACTATAAAACTGGGCAATCAGTGTCACTATTTGAACAATTACAAAAATAAATATATAGGAAGCAGCTACATGATTACTTATTTCCTGCATACTGCATCAATATTCTTGCTGAGTTCATTATATCTATCTAAATGCAGGGCTTTACTGGATGTTTACATCATTATTAATGACATTTGGAAAGCGGATGCTCCAGCAGCTGCTTTCACAGCAAAATTAAAACTTTGGACTTGAAATATTTTCAACCTCTAGAAATATTTTATTTATTAAATCATTCATACTTAAATAGGAAAATAGTTCACCCTAGAGAAAGGAAGGGAAAAGACTATCCAATCTTGTGCAAAAAAATCAAATAAGGAATATCCAAATCATGCTGTAAGGAATTTGTCTCAAAGGCATAAGCAGAGCTGCTAATGGGCTTTGAAGACTGTAGTCACATTGAATGTGACTGTAGTCACATTGCCCTAGAAAAGTGGCACATCGTGGTTCACATCCAAACGCTGTTCTCCAGAACTGAGCCCCTAGTCTATACTACCTACTAGGAACACAGCTGTCTTGCATGTGATTCCCTAAATCACAGCCAAAACCGCACTATGGAGCATGCTGATAATTAAGTGGTTTCTGGTTCTGTTCCATTTATAAGTATAGACCTAACCAGAGAGACCAAGCCAGGTCACATACAGATCTATAAAGCTCTAAGGAAGGAAGGAAAGGCAGAAAGGCTTTCGACCTAGACAAGATCACTTGTGAGGAGACTTCCTCACACCTAAACTTGAAGGGTCTTTTACTCAGTTTTGTAATCACCTGACAAAGACAGACTTCCCTGAGCTATTCTCCCTCTTTGTCTAGAATTTGTAAAGCTTCCCTATCTGACCTTAGTGTTAAATCCCCTCACTTCAGGGCCAAATGCAAGGCTGCTTTTGTCCTTTCCTTGTTCAAAACTTTCTGATGACCCTTTAGTACTCTGTGTGTTCTTTAAGAAATTTTCCAAAACTTCTATTAGCAATGCAGGTGACCTAGGGCCTATTTTAGCTACTTTTTGCCCAGGTTGCTCATTTCATTGCTACATTGCCATTGTGTCCTCTTTTCTAAGCCCCCAGTGAAGTTTTGATTCCTGAATGGCCTATTGAATTCTATTATTTTAGTGAGGTGCAAAGGTATCCCTGTTCTTTTCTTTTTGTTACAAATTCTGTAGATGTGGAGGTCTGAGAAGAATCAACAAGCACCAGTCTTACATTGTACAAGATCATATTACTAACAAATATCAAATTATTTGCCCTTTTCTAACATTGACATAAAGGAGAGAATAATACTCCATTGTTCTCTTAAGATGTGTCTCTACAACAAATGCAGAATGACTGGAGCTCTTTTCTCTTGCCCCCAAACTAGTGCTCACAAGCTACCCCTTAAAATATCTAAACATCTTGGTGTGGAGCTGTGTCTAAGCTAATAGACTCTACCGAAATCCTATTGAGGAGGCATATTAGTTAGACACAGCAACATGCTAATGAATGTTTTTCTGGACCACAACAAGCTTACGTCAGGCTAGGTCAGAGCATAAGCAGAGAATTTTGAGCTTGTCAGCACACATCCTTAGATCCTTAATCCTTTGCATTTGCTTGCAACTTCTGGTAACATAACTGTAGACTCTTCCGCTGTACACCATCATTAATAGATCAGATTCAGGCCATATATTGTACTTTGAATCATTTATAGGTATTGATTGAGTTATCCAGCATCCAGCTTGACAACACTCCTCGGTGGTACCCTCTGAAAGAGCAGAGTGAAAATATTGATCATGGGAAAACTCACTCTGGACAGAGTAGCCAGCAGTCTCCAAAACCATCAGTCATCAAGAGTAGAAGTCATGGAATCTTCCCGGATCCAGCCAAGGGTAGGAATGACTCAGTGCATTAGATATGAAAAGTGTTCCCAAATGATGGAAAAACCTTTGCTATTCTTTAATTAAAGTTACTGCTACAAAGTTGGTATACCCTTTCATTAAAAACTTGTTTCTTAGCCATGAATTCAGTGAAGGCTTTTGCCAATACTTAATTTGGCCTGATCTGTACCAACCAGCTTACTAAGCATTTGTGCCTTTTCAAATAATGACTTAAGCTCTATATGCTTTGCACATCTACTACAGATTCTGTGCCATTTTCATTTTTCTGATAGCCTTGACCAAATTCAATATGTATTTGGCTTTCTTTTTCACAGTCCTTAAATATTTGATGGACGTTTTATCTTCTGGAAAGGTCACATTAATATTTTTATAGAACAAAAGTTATGGTACAGCAACACATATGCTTTTCCAGTCAATGATAGTGGGCTGCGGTATATCTCAATTGCATTGAAAAATCCGTGGAGCTGTTATAGTGGAATTATACCAGTGCATAATTGGAGAGAGGAGAAATGGTTTCAATGTCTCCCGCTCCAGCAGTTTATCTCTAGGTTTTTTTTGTTTGGTTTTTTTTTTTTTTTTTAAACTCAGTACATAGTGGCCAATAGCTCAGCTAAGATACAATATATGTAATATCCAAGTAATTGCTTTCCCAAATACAACCCATATGACAGCATCAGAGAGAAGATTCTGGTCTATCCCTTCTCTATTACTCTCTGTAACATTTTGCTAAAGACTCATGGTGTATTTATAAGATCAATACTTAAATCAGAGGTTATTGGTTAGTACGAAAGCTATTGTAAGTCGACTATAGTTTTGATCAGGGTATTCAGCAGTATGGAGGACAGAACTACTTATCTCGCCTAAATATTCGATACTGGCCTTAAGTGATGCTGTTTATTCTCTCCACACTAGATAAGTAAAAGAAAATAGGAAGTTTTTGAGGCTATAGGCAACGCCATTTTTCCACCAGTATGAACCAGTGCAGGAGGCATAATTCACAGCTGATAAAAACCAGACACTAAATGAATTATTCCTTGGGCCAGAGAACAGTGAGGAAGTAGAAAACAGTACTTTGTAGGAGTTTCCTAATCATAACATATCCTATCACTCTGAATGGAGTTATGCAGCTTAAGCACTATTTCTTGTTCTGGAATACGGTTAGAAAGGCTAGTCTAGAGAAAGAAAATGAGTTTATTTTTAATAAATGCAACAGCTGTGCTTCTCCATTTCCCTGGTAGACATGCAGGTACCCACCATAGAGAAATCCCACAGCAGTCCAGGGAGCTCCAAATCTTCCTCTGAAGGACATCTACGCTCTCACGGGCCGTCCCGCAGCCAAAGCAAAACCAGTGTCACTCAAACCCACCTTGAAGACGCTGGGGCAGCCATCGCCGCTGCTGAAGCAGCTGTCCAACAGCTTCGCCTTCAACCAAGTAAAAGACGCAAATAAATTCCTCAGCATGGCAGCTTAATGTTCATGTGTTGCCTTTTTCCCTGCTGTTCTTCCCTTTTTGGCTATTTTTTTCTTCTGTTATTAGCACACTGTGCTCACTCTGTTCAATGTCTTTCTTTGTGTGCCTGTGTGTGAATACATATAATTACAGTATACTCTTGTATTTAGAAGTCTTTTTTTTTTTTGATTTATATAAACTGCAGTGAAACTGGCTGTTTCTCCATCACTCCCTTCACTCATGGTCCATGATGTTCCATAACTGTGCATGACTCACAACAAATTCCATTGTGTGGTGGTGTTTTGATGGCGCTAAATAACTCTGTCCATGAAACAAGCAAAACTTGCAGAGGTGCAGCTGCCAGCTTTGCAAGTCGCACATAGAAGGTATTGAGAGCACATTAGACATGAGATATATTGATATAAGCAGAAACAGGAAGGCCAGTGCCATATAAGCAAAGGACAGTTTAGAGTCTAAAGAAAAAAGTTATTTAACTGCATGGCTAAGATGTCTATTTTTGAAAAATGTCTACTTGTAAATACCTAACATATTTTGGAAAGACAATGTAAGACAACCTCCTTTCTTCTTAATCTCTCAGATAAATATCTTATTAACGAGAAGTACACCAGCAACATACAAAACAGTTAAACGAGGTTAACACTAGTAGGTTTCAATATTGTTAACTTGCTCTCCATTCACTTTAAGTCAGTTGTCATAGTCTTAATCAATTCAATTTTCCTAGCAACTTCTATACCACAGATTAAGGATTGGGATAGATTTCATCTGACATCTTTAAGTAAATTAATAAATTGCAACTTTTCCATTCAAAAGCATTGCACCCCGGAGTATAATTCAGACCTGTATCTTATTGTCAGTTGAGGATGTAGTTACCGGCAGATTAAAACTCTCCAAGTGTGGATTCATTGTGTTTGTCTTCAGGATCTGTTGATATGCCATAAACTTACCATGTTATAGTGTAAAAACTAGGGGAAAGTTATTTCCCTTGTGTTCACCATCATTAATAAAGAAACAGCCAGTTTTAGTACTCTTTAATGCTGTGCATGTGGTGTCTCTTTGGTGTTTGAAAACACTACTTATTTAAATATGGAGAAAAAAAAAACACTTCTGTTTGCATGAATAACATTTAAGCTGGTTCCATCTGAGGATACATACTCTGGGTTTCCATTTCACCCACACTGCCACAGCAGCACATAAAAGCGGTCAGTCTAATCATGCCAGGAAGCAGCACAGACACAGCATAGCAGGAGTCCTCCCTATTCAAAGAACTCAGTCTGACAATCTGCCTCCACCAGCCAATGACAACAAAGACCAAAGCCAACTAGCCCTCAGGAAAGTGATGTCTGATGGACCAGTCAAGCCTGAAGGAGGTGAGCAGAAAGACATGGTTAAGAAACCAATCACATCCCAAATCCTTCTTGCCATGTCTATTAATTCATTGCAATATTTAATTATTTATTTTCTCAACTATTAAGTGCTGTAAATGTTAACATGAATCAAAGAACTCTGCTTGATCTTTCCACATCAGCGCATAAGTCCATAATGGAAAGCTATGCTAAGCAACATTACGGAACAGCAAACTTATGCTCTTCCATTCCACTGGAGGACTTGGACTTCTGTTGAAAAATGGTATAGCTTTGTTCATGTTGCCTAATAAAAAGCATGCATCTGACTTGGTCTGCTTAAGCATGATTAAACATCTCTTGTGACAAAAAACCTAACTAACTGCACATTTTTATTTCTGGAATTCTAATTAGCATATTAACAATTTCTTTTTCCTCTCCCAACATTGTTGTTATGTCAGAAGCCATCAGCACAGATAATTTTTCAAACCACCAGTGGAAAGGAAAGAAGTTTTGATCCATCTCAATCTCTTGATAATTTTTCTATCAATATCTTCAAAAATTATTGTTCTACCTGTAGGCACCTATACATCAAACCTGAATGCCAGATATAATCAGTTTATCCCGTCATCACAAGAGCCAGAATCTCAGTCAGTTCAAAACAGCACTGTTCCTTCCATTTCTGGAGCATTTTGTTTATTTCCAAAGAGTTTGAGGAACTAGCCCAATAACGTTACAGACTGGACTGCCAGATTCTCTGATATGCTGTAATCCCTTACCAAGCTCTCAAGATTCTTTGCACGTTTTTCTGTCCACAGTATTGCACACCGTGGGCAATACAGGCTGGCTGAGGAGGCTGTAGGAGACAAAAGAGGCATGACGCTTTGAAACAGTATATCCTTAACGTCAATGACTCATTAGAGAGAAATAATGTGACGTTGAGATGACTGATGAAAAAGGACCAATTTGACAAACAAGGTTAAACAGTCTATTTAGAAATAACAAATTGTTTCTTATTTGAAAGCTTTAAGAAATTACTCTTCTGTAGATAAATTATGCACCTACGCATATGCACGCTTGCGCACACAAACACACACACATTCACCTGTTGTTCTATTCTACAGCTCAATTCCAGACCCTCAGTTCAGGCAGAGGCCAGGGAATATGGCTGAACTAGTGTTCAGCAATCTTGACTGAAAGATCCATTCTATTCCTGGGATGTATACTGTACCAATCTAAATTACTCACATGATCCTTCAAGGTGTTATGTAAGTAGAGATTTATCGTAAAGACCTCTAGTCATATGAGGTCTCTTGCCATGGATAAACAATACTAAAATCATTTACTTGCGATATAAAGTTGAATAAGGAAATAGCCAGCCCACAGCTTAGCTGCAAGTACCATTATCATTGAGCTGTTGTGCTAGCTTCTTCACTCTTAAAATTGTGGAAAGGATATGTATAAATAAGCATTTGGCTCATAGCGATATTATGAGCATCAATACAGAATCCTGACAATAAGAGCCACATGAATGTCATTAATTTGTTAGTGGGGTTGGAGTTATCATGAGGAGATCTGGTACTTTTGTCTTTTTACTTCTGACATATATATGCAATGCATAATGACCTACACCAAATTTAAGTTTGGTTTCAGATCTCCGACAAAGTTTGGGTTCTTCTTGCTATACCCAAACTAGTTAATCCTAATTTATTCTTATGAGGTGGGCCAATAATTACTTTTCTGAGGTTTGCAGATTTCATATGCCTTTCAGCAGGAACAAATACAAGAAAAATTAAGTTTTATTGAGTATCTAAGTTAAACCAAGAAAGATTATGACCTTGGATAGAAAAAAGTGCCAAAGATATTCAATCAAACTTTTGTTTTATGGAGTTTTCTTTAAGGGAAGAGGAGATGAATAATCCATATTCATTCACCTTTAATTCAAAATTTCTAAAATGTGAGACTATTGTGAATACTGAGTATTAAGGCATCAGTTTGCAAGTTCATTCCTGCAGGGGTGCAGCATTTTTGCGTTACCCACCCATCAAACCCTACTTAATGGGTTCCTCTTCCTGGTACCAATACATGAGTTGCTTTTATGGATTGGAGCAGTGATCTTATCAAGTTAGTAAGGTCTGATTTTGTGCGTTTTGTCACTAAATCTCAAATTGCTTTATTAAGCAAGCCATTATAGATATTCTACATTAATTGCCACAGCTATTTCCCTGTGAATTTACCAGGAAACAATGCCTTTTATTGTTTCTTTTTACTCCAACTACATCAGATGATATTAAACTAGTAATTCCAGGAGGATTATGACCAAAAAAAAAAAAGAAATCTATTCTGTTGAATGATCAGTGCTTCTATACCTAACCTAGAAGAACCCTCTGAAAGAGATTGCTCCTTTTAACTTATTTTTGCTTTTTTCTTGGATTGCCACTTATAAAATAAATAAAAACCTTCAGACGCTTTAAGAATGCCTGAGAGAACTCTTTACTTCTGACTCATAAACCTTTTCTATTGTATTTATTTTGTTAGGTATTAACTCTATATGTGAAGAAAAGTAGAAACAAAACCATAGACAAAAACACCACCCACAGTATACGTGCTCTATTTTGGTGTTACAAAGCAAAAAAAAAAGTTTACTGGACTGAATCATTTCTTTACTTTAAAGATGTAACTTTATTTTTAATCAAACTGTTTTAAAGTGAAGGTACAACAGAACATGTTGGTCTTCATTCAGCACCTCTGCAATAACCAGGATTATTTTTTAAATTAAATATTATAGTAGAAAGTTGAAGTATAATTTCCTTGTTGTCTATGAGAGGTAAGAGCGGACTGCAAAGAAACCAGTTGTATAACACACATTTCCTCTCACAACACTCATTGAGAATCCGTAAAATTTTAAAACCATCTGTGAAGGCAGAAGTTGTGTGGGATCCAAGACAGAGGGAGTGTTGTGTCTAAATTTGAGCTAACTTGATTTAGTTTTTGTGAAAATTTTGAATTGTTGCCTATTCCACATATAATATTAAGCATATTCCTTTCAGCATAAAGGTATGAATTAGCCTTTATCCATCAAAGGTTTCCTTTAAGTCCGTGTTTTATCCTAGAGAAGGATCTTCACCATATGTAAATTTCTTGATAGGTTGCTTATATTTTAAATACAGTAAATGATTTTAGAATTCTTCTGCTATTAAAAGCTACAGATATTCTTGTGATATTTATCAGTTCTCTGGATATATGTCTATAAAAGTATGCAGGTGTATCTGCAATACATTTATTTACTAAGCTGGCCTTTTCGAAAACAGTGCATAGTGTCAAAAGAATAAGCTTCATTTTAATGACTTCCAATAAAGCAAATAAGACAAGAAAAGGCAACGTTGCCCGCCAGTGTCAGAGCATAAAATTAGAGGCTCAGAACACACGCGCACACACAAAATAGTCACCATATAGTCAGCCTGAATTTACATAACTGGCCATTTTTTTTTTTTTTTTTTTTTTTAAAAGTACACAGTTTTATGGGGAGTTCTGGTCTCTTCACGGTATGTATTCTACATACTTTCCTTGCAGTTAAAATCCACTGAGGTTGTCCTTATGTGCAGGAAGGGATGCCAATTTTGCCCCAAAAGGCACAATGTGTAGTACATTAACATATTGACTGGTCAGCAACAAAATCATGCTGTGACCAAAGGTGAGGATTTCTAGACTGTTTTGATTCTTCCTAGGATCCTTGTATCACAGTAAATTAACATTTATAGCTGAGTAGACGATTTGAAGTCTGAACCTCATGGGAGTCATATGCATTCTTCTATCCTTTCAAACAGACACTCATAAGAGAAGTCAATACCCTATAGCTGAAATATCCGTATGATGACGAATACCAAAGGAGACATGAGCTTTTAGCTGCCTTGTGTATATGCCTCCTCTTATTTGGCACATAAAGGTACTGCTGTTACAAAAGCACTGTTATATACCTAACCTGAATTAGTCAGCAAATGTTCAAGATTTAGTAAAAATGCCAACTAATTGAGATGGAAGACCAACCATACCTGTTGGTACCAGAAAGATATGATTGGGGAGTTGGGGGTGGGGAACCATTTAGTGTACTACAAATAATGTATTATTACAGCAATTTCTATCCATTTTCCCTCTATATTTTACCCAGTAGATCTGTTCTCATAATAAGACAAGGTTTTTGCAGCCCAAAATCTCTGGCAATTTAAATTCACAGCACTGTCTGAAAACCTCCAGTACTAACTAGTGTCTGTACCTAGAATCTGTTGAGCTCTCCCACCTCCTATACAGCATTTCATCTTTTACATTACAAGTTTTCCATTGTGATCCAAAAGCTTTTCTGTGATATCCTAAGAGGATACTATTTTCCAAATAATTATCAGTGTTTCAGTTGATTTCACTGGTCAGAGAGAAGCCTACTACCAAAACTAAGACTGGTAGCTTTCTGCAAGAACAGCTAGGCTGTGCATCAGTGTTCCCATAGTTGTACCCAGAAGAGCCTGTGAAATCATAGCTCTTCAAGACCTCTAGTTTGAAACACCTTACCTCAAAAGGGAGCACACCTGCTTTTATTTCCCCTGACCCACCAACTTTGACAAGAGTCCCTTTGTCAGCACAGCAATAGGTTAAAGCTCTGAAGAGAAGTCTTGTGATGTACGAACCAGCAAGGTATTGCCATCACTGTAAACTCCGTGCTGCAGGCTTGAGGCAACACTGCATAATTTCTAGCCATTAAGTTGTAAGAAATTAAATCTACAGGTATTTTCTTCATCACTAACTCCTTTTTACTAGTCGTAGCAACACTGTAGAGGGGAAGGAAATTGATTTTTAGGTTCTATGAATCTTTTGGATTAGATTTGATTGTACAGGAATTTTAAATAGCTGCTTATTTGGGCTCTCTTTAGGTATATATTCATTTTCACCCTTTTAATAGGCAATGCCATGCTCTAATTTCCTACAATAATTTAGGATGTTTCTTTCACACTGTAAATTATTTACTGCCCAATAAAGCTGTTTTATGCTTAGTTTCACCAGGCTCTTAATTTCCAAGTAAATTAAATGGGCTTTCATATTGCTAGAAATAACCAATTTTCAAGAACGGTTATCAAAACAAGAACAGTTTGTCCCCACTCTCTGCAGACAGCAATAATCTTAGACTGCCTTTTGAGTCTGTTACTTTGGCCTAAAAGCCAGAACATTTCGCTTCTGCTATTTCTGCAATTCACTCTTCCACCATTTTAAGATGACATGTAATTCCAGGAAATTGCTCAGATTCTTCTCTCGATAAATCCTATTTAAAAAGGCGATTAGATGGTAACCTAGGCCTGTGAAGCACATGGAAGAAAATTATATCATCAGAATTGCTTTGCTGGGTAAAGCAATACAATCATCACATTTTTAGATGTGTGCTATTTTTCCACCATTACTCACTTTATATGATAAATTGCTCTGTGAAGAGTTGTGTTGAAATTTCACAAAATATCACTATATGGTCAAAGCAGTATCTAATATACAAATGTGACTGAAATGGGACCATTCAATAGGAGGAAGAGTGAGGAAAGGAGACTATTAGAACTGACTTGCAGCATATCGCTTTGATCACCAATTTTTATGCATCTCCACTCTGTTCAGAGATGCAAACAGCAGTCTCAGCTAGCAAGTTTTACTCCGCAGAGCTCTACAGAGCAAGCCATAGCAGCACTGGCTTCTAGCGCTAGCAAACCCTTCATAAGAATAGGTTAACAGTCAGTTAGGCAGCAGTGGACACTTCCCTGCTAGATGATGATCTGCGTGAGAACACGCTGCCCAGTCCATGGGTCAGTGATCCAGTAATCCAGAGCAGATGGGAGACCACACCTGTTCCCATAGTCATCTTCTTACATGGCTTAGGCTGAAGAGATTCAACAAGAGAATTTCAGCCCATTTTGTTCCCTGGGGTTTGTCACAAGGCTGCCAGTATTAGAGAGCAATTTTTCAAGCAATTCGGGGCAAAGTCTCCAAGGTTAATCCCGAATGTGTACCCAAGTGTTTTTTCCCTATTTCTATTTGGGTTATAGATAGGATTATCTTTCCCAATGTGGTTAGATGCTCACATTTCTGGTCCTAAGCAGACACTCAGAAGGCAAATATCCATTTGAAACGAAGAGACTGTTTTCCACAGTCTAATCGTCTTGGGGACATTTTGTGTGGATCTGTTCTTCTGTTCCCCATGATCCACAGGACTTCATAGTCCAATTTTTAATCTTATGTTCTTCTTTAAGAAAAAAAAGAAAAAGCCCATTCACTGCAGAAGAATGGCTGGACTGGCTGACATCACTGCATCGTTCCCACTTAGCTACTGACTGATTTGACAGTTCAAAGTTGTAGGTTTTCTGTGAATTACCTCCCGTATGTTAGGTTAAAGAAAGAAAATCTATTCTCTGTTGTAAAAAACAGACTTTTCTGAAAGATTGAGTGAAATCATCAGGCCTCCATTCTTTCCTTTCTTATTGATTTCAGTGAGACATTTTTGTTATGCTGAGGCATGGCTTACATGTTTTCCTTGGTAGTAAAGGCTGATTTTCTACCTGGCTACATAAGCCGAAGTAAAATATTCTTGCCATACAGATATATAAAAGGGTATAAGAGGTGTGGTTCAGTTTCTCTGGATCAGCAATTCTTTTCCAAGAGGGCAAAGAGAGTAGGCAGGTGAACACCATTCTGTCAAAGGAAATTTTTTTCTTCCATAAACAATATTGAATACAAAAGGCATTTGTCTAACCATTATCATTTTTTCATTGGAAAACGGTGACCCTATGCCAGAGATAACGTTATGATCCACTTTAAAATCTACAAGTAGGCAATCCAAAACGCTTCCAGTTGTTTACATATTATTCACTAGAATGGTTGAACTCAAACTTTTGTTTATGCCAGTCCATATGAAAGACAGTAAAACACTATCACTCAGTGATAGCATTAATATCACAGCACTAGCTGCTAAATATGATATCTCTACCCATCAACACCTCTTTAGGTTAGGTAAAAGATATGGCACTAGGCTAAGAAAGGAGTAGTAGGTGAAAACAAGGCTGTAGCAATAGCAGAAATTGTGTACTAGTTCAGAGGAAGCAACCCATATTACAGCTTTTGACTGTCATTTCCTATTTCTATTCTTTGCAGCCAGATGACTGGACAGCCTAGACACATTTAAGGTTACAGTCCTTAGAAAGTACCAAGCAATTGATACTTTAGAAAAAGTTCATGGACAAGAGCCTGGAAAGAAGGTCTTCTCTTTCCCAGTAAGAGGCCAAATGATGATGCTGGGTAATGATTTGCAGTTAGACTTTTCCATCTGCTGAGACCTGAAGAGTATTTTTTCTTCTCAAAAATGGAATGATTTCAGCATGATATGTAATTGTCAGCAAGACCTTGCTGAGGAGAAGTTAAAGCTCCCCCCCGCCCCCGACCCCCAAGAACCAGGAAATATTTTGGGAGGAAAAGGAAAAAAAATAAAAAATAAAGGAGTAATAAAACACAGCTCTTCCGTACGCTGGCTACCTAATATGCAAATGATGCCAGTTGCCTTTCACACAACTCTTCTTGAAATAAATGTTGTACATTTAGGTAAAGCAAGGTTACATCTTGTAGTATCAAACACCTCTATGATGTTAGAAGAGAATATCTAATCTGTGGGCCACAGAAACCTGTTATGTGAATCAGTATCAAACTAGTCAGCTCTCTAAAGAGCAAGGTACTTCTCCCTTGAATTTTGATGTCAAAACCTGACAATGTAGATATTTTCTAGCGGAGGCAGCTGTAAGCAGGATCTCCGTAACTCAGAAGTGAGCATCTCCACCTGAGACTTGCCCTAATCCCACTTTAATTTGTCCTTTTCGCCGATAGGACCCCAATTGCTAGGCAAGGCAACAGTTGTTCTGACACTTTGAAGGCTTCATAGGCCTTACTTAGGCAAACAGGGCTAGAGGAGCAGCAGTTTACTCAGACTTCCTGGTTAAAGTTCCTAAGCTGTATTTGGTCAAAGAGAAAGGGCAAGACTACAAATAAATCTAGAAACTACTCTTGCATGTGAGAGAGTTTAGAACCTGATCCCTGCTAACTTTAACAGAGTACAAATCTAACCCTCGTTATTCTAAGTCTCATATGAATTACTGCCCGACTGCAGGCATTGTCACATTTTCAGAACTTGAAAGTTTGCTGTATAACCAGCAGCATAGCTTAGAGGTCTAGATTTATCTGTAAAGATAGAGATGCATAGATGATTTCATGAGTGAGAAAGGAGTTTCTCTGTATCCAGGCTTTGAACTTCCCACAAAAGCAGCTGTAAATCAATTTGTGGATTTTATCTCCTGTCCCAAAACTGACAGCTGTCATTCATTACTTTTATAGAGTAGACAGAAAGAAAAAAAACATATGAATAACACTGAACTTTAGGATTTGCAAAATCCGGTTGTGAATCTAAACTTGGTCCCATTTACCAAGAGATCTGATGGAAAAGAAATCAATATAGAAAAAGATTTAGATTAAACAGTAGACAATCTAAAAACACAGTATACTGAATGCGTCATCAGGATACGGCTGTTTCAAAAGAAAATTATGTTTTGATTATAAATAGGTGTAAAACAACTAAGCCATTTATAAATGACTGAATTCAAACTTATTAGGCACATTAAACTAAATTCTACATTCTTGCTTCTTTTAAACATCCATCAGTTTAATGATCTAAGAAATAACTTTAGGCACTAGCTTTTACAACAAAGTCTTTAAGTATAAGAATCCAAATATGAACCACCCTTTTTGCCCTTTGTAATGGAATGTATGCTATGCTAAGCAAATTAGTGCATAAGGAGTAGAAACACTTATTTGCACTAACGCTGTTTCGTCTTTGCTTCCGTTATGTTTTACATATGTATGACCAGCCCAATTTTCCTCACCTGTGTGAGGTCTTTGTCATGGCACGACCAAAACACAGACACACACACGATCACTGGAAACTGCATAGGTCATCCAAACACTATGATAACTGAGATTATGGATGACTTCGGTACAGACATGGTAATGTCCACATACAAGCTGGGAAGCTGATACAATGCACTATAATTGAGAGCTTAACCTCTGTTCTTTGAGGTCTCTTCCTTGCCCAGCATTCCCTAAAAGCTATTTTTTAGCATGTCACCCTACTCATAAGAATTGACAAGAATATCACAAACTGATAAGAGTAACCTACGACAGTGATAGAATTCGCCTATCCCTGAGCAGGGCATAGTACAGTGCTCTGTCAATGCTGGAAAAAAACATGATGGCTCTTGCTCTCCAAATGAGATACTGAAAGTTCCTGTTAATTAATCTATGATTTTTTCAGTTTATTAATTTGTATTAATATCTGTGAAGGAAGCCTATGATCAATGTACAAAGTCATAAAATAGAGCTAAGGAACATTTTTGTCTTAAAATAGTTTAGGTGTACAGATTCCTTCTGTGGCTGTAGGCATTACAGTTGTGAGTAATAGAGTTAAAAAAAAAAAAGAGAGAGAGAGTTATGTGACAGCTCAGTTTAGCAGTGAAGAATCACTGAAGAATCACTTTGCAGAATAAGAGTTCTATCCTAACTGACATTTCAACCCAAGGACTGATGATATATGGATTGCTTCATTCCCCTCTTCTAGAGTCAATTATTAATATGGTTTCTCATTACATTTGAGGAGTCACAGTCAGCTTCCTGGTCCCATATTAGGCAGTCTGCAGCAGCCTTCACCAAAAATAATATTCATCCAGTGACACACAAATAATACAAGTACCAACTTTAGGCAAGATACTTTTGGGGCTCTGGCTCTTATTTGAATTTATTTCCATTTAGATATGTGATTAATTTCTTGTTTAATAATCTCTTTTAACTGCTTACTTTAGAGTTCCAAGGTTCGTTGAAATAACAGAAAACTTCACTAAGTCTTCACAGAATATCTTTGCAAACAAATATTTTTGATCTTCAGTGTATATCTTCAGTCGATTGAAATAGGTGAAACATAACACTAGTAGATGTGGCAGATATAGTAGATGACATTTATAAAAAGAAAGACAATAAAAAACTCAAATTCTCTATTAATGTTTCCTAGAAAATTGTATTATTCAATTTGAGAATAGCTGCTCTATTGTCTTGTATTAGTTATGTGTAATGTCGCTATGTCCTTTCTGTGTATATTTCTCAACTTGCTAAGGCTGAATACTGGAAAATTTGTTTATGTAGTGCAACAAAATCCAAAACACAAAATAAAGCATCTGAAGTAAAAATAACATATGCTGGTGTACATTTTCTACACCAAATGGTCTTAAGCAAGATTAGGGCATTTATATGTGAATAAAAACCTGTGCATTACAGTTCTAGGCATATAGTAAGATAGAGCCAGATGAGTGGGAGCAGTTGAGAAATATAATGTAGCAGCAGTGTTATGTCTGAAGAGGGGTGGATGTCTTCATAAAATTTCTGTGACTATAGATGGCATACATATGACATTTCCTTTCAGCTTCCTCTCCTTCTCAAAGGTCAAACACAATGAACGTTTCATGAAGAACGAGGAAGGGCCACTGGGACTCTCATTTTTACAGGATTACCCTATGAAATGTTCCAGATGAATAGCTGGTTTTCTGTAGCTTTAATCAGAAAGGCGATATTAAATCAATCTAACTCCTTTCCCCCTCCACCCTTTGAACTATTAACTTAACGGGAGAAAGATTTGGCGATATACTGTTTTGTTTAGAACACCTTGTTCTGTGTGAAAATAAACATTACAAAAGGTGATACTACAACAATGGAGTGTAAAGTGAAAACTGAAAACATTTGCAGCATGTAATTTTGATAAATTGTATATTTTTTTTCTTAGCATGGATGGCATTCATGTTTTACTAGCTTTATGGTAACCCACTGTTCCTGCCCTGTACAGCAAGGTCTACTAATCACCGACCCGCAGAAAGCTCTGTCTCAACTGGCTCGTCAGCCAGTAGTTTTGGCAGTGGATACAGCATGGATAGTGAAGGCAGCAGCAGTACCGCAGGAGAGAATAATCTATTTCCCATCCCAAGAATGTAAGGCTTTTCCTTTAACATACTCTATCCTCCGTGCGCTGACAATGCTTTGTATAGCTCTTTCACCTGCCAGTTATTCTCTTCCGTAGTTTCCTCTGCAGACTTGAGTTATATGGTAGCATAGCATGAAACACGGGGAGAAATTCTCAAAATTCGTACTTTCATTGTGCTTTTTGAGCACCGAAATGTTAATAACCGAAACGCATTCTTCATCCTCATAAAGTTATTGCTGTCACACAGCAGAGAAACTGGTCTCAGCTTTGGGGCAAGTGTGTAGAGGTGGGTTTGGGTCTTATTTTAAACATAAAATTTTCCCAGGCTTGAAAACATTCAGCTTGAATTTTCAGACTGACTCCCTTACAGAAATAAATATTAATAGCACAACTTAAATTCAGATATTAGATGTGACCCAACTTTCCCCAGATTTCAAATAGTTTGAGTGGAATTTCTCAGAAAGATGTTGTTTGCAATTTTAGTTAAAGATGTGGTTTTGGAGTCCCTGTAGGAATTCCCATGCTATTAGCAGCGCAATTATTCTATAAAATAATTTAACTTCCAACCATTTTCCTGAGTTAGCTACTCCACAGAGAAAAGCGTTACTAGGATTTTCCCTTCATTTTGTCAGCATGCTCCTTCCTTTTGCAATTTCCTTTATAGGAAAAAGTAATTCTACTTAATCAATTGAATGTTTCTCGCCTGCAATTTTTACAGATTGACTAGTCTCAAAATATATGGGTCCATGAAAAATATTGATCAGTGTTCCTAGTGTACTCAGTATCTGCAATAGTTATTCTATTTTTTTTTTACCTCCAGAGCACAATTTTTTTGTTTTTCTTCCCCAGTCCTAAATTACTAGTCGCAAGGGCTTAATATAGTCTTCTAAAAAAGCCTGACTGATTCAGAACAGAAAACATTCGATTTCTTCCCTAGAACTGAGACATTCCTAAGTATTCATCGTTTTATGAAATATGGTCCAATGGCGTTTGACTGCAACTTATTAGTGGCTAAAAAGAACGATAGCTACCAAATTTTTATGTTTCCTGTTCAGCACGTAGGAAGACTAAGTGAGCTCAGCTATAGTGTGCTAGTTGATTAATCTTTCCTGAACTTTTCACTCATCTTGTTTCAGATTAAAATGAGTTGTACTTCACGGTGGTAGAAAGATGGTTTTTATCAGGGCTTAACAATCTCAAAAGAAAATTATTCTGCAGTTATCCCTAATGACAGAAGCACAGATGCAGAAAAGCTTTGTGTACACAAACATAAGACACAGCTCTCAGTAAAACTTTTTATTTCACTTACTATAAATTTGAGTCTAAATAATACCACCTGCTGTGCACTGTCTAACAACGTGGCAGTGTCTACAGTTACTTGGTATTTGCTTGACAGATTCACTAGTTTATTAAGGCTAAAATCAACAGCACTTCCACTGAAAAGCTGGCAAAGCTCTCCATGGATTTCAGCTTTCCTTTTATGGTAATTGGTTCCCAATATCCAGCCCCTTTATTTCCTGTTACATGACCTAGACTGCCTTTTTCAATTATTGCATTGTAAATGTAAATTGGTTATTCACAAATATTGGATAGACCCTCTAGAAGGCACTCAGGACATTTATACATACAATAAATGCCTTTATTTTTCTTGTCACCCTGAAGGAGTTTATATGGCAGTGTAATGAAAACGAATGACAGAAATTACTGTTCAGAGACCTTTGGAATCATCTCAGGGGACAGGTTTTGAAAGAGTTAATTTTTTTTATCCTCAATTCAAAATGAAAAATGTTATATTTCTGAATTTATACACGACATTCTAATGAGCATTTATGTTCACACTAGCTTGAAAATGACTGCAGGGACTCTGACCTCATGCACTAATTCAGTATACTGATAGGACCACATATCATGAATGGGATATAGAGTGTTAAATGAACTGAATAATTTTAAGTGTCTTGGCATATAAAACTTTTTTGGGCAATAAGTTCTTCGTTTAGATTAGAACAAGTTTTTAATTTACATATAAACAAAGTATGAGAGAATCCAGGTTTTAAACTCTTTAGTCCAAATGCTTTTGATCATATGAACAGTTAGCCAAGACATAAGATAAAAGAATTAAATAGTGACACTGTGAGAACTGCTTGATGAAGTAACTAATTAGAATCATTACTGATATCAAATATTGTTACAACTATCAGGGGAAATCAATCATTATGCATAGTTACACACAGCTGAATAATACATTTCATAAAGTCTTTCTATTTGGGAAATCATTTGCAAAAATCTCCTATCCAATTGCCAGAGTTTGTAATACCGCTTAAAATGACTTACACTACCATCTACGATAAGGACCAGATCCTCTACACCTTTGAACTAGGTAACCAGGTACTCCAGGGCAACATCTGTATAATGCCTGTTAACTTAAAATGCAGTTACATCCTTTCATACTGGTGAAAAGTAACTGAATAGCATGTAAGGAATCAAACCCTAGGGACAGATAATTCTTGTAACATATTTGCAATACTTTACAAATTGTGTTACCTCAGAAAAGAGGGAAAAATAGTTTACTGCCAATTAAAACTGAATTTAAATAACTTTAAGAACTGACATTTTATACTTATTATTTTTTAGTCTATTAAGAAATCAGACAGATTTTTATTGCTGCCATGAAATATCAAACCAGCTCATTGGTTGGTGTGGAAAAGCAGTGACTCTTCAACCCCAAAGGAATCATAGACACCTGAGGATAACAGCCTCTACCAGAGCATTTCAGAGAATCTTAAAGTAGAAAGACAAATAGAAGCACAAATTTCTCATAGTGCAAGCATTCTTTTGAGGATGACTATAATCATGCCTTAGGGCTTGCAACAAATACAAATTTAAAGACAGTCTTTATTTTGCCTAACTTTCACTACCAAAATTAAACATCTAGATAGCTACCCAGGTTCTCTCCACATCCTGGAGAGAGACAGGCACCTCCAGAGCATGATTTATTCCACTCATGTTACCTTAAGATTAACGCAAGTCTCAACACTGAACCATTTCTTACAAAAGACCTAAACTGTAATATTAAAGCAGTTACTCAAAGATAATAACCACAAACACACCTTACCTCAAAAGTGATGGTATTGTAGACCAAATAGCCACTCTGTTACTCCGTATTATATATTCCACCGTTCCCTGGCCCATAACAGGTTAAAGTGAGGAAAGAGGCTATGCAGACTGATCACAGAAGCCTGGGCTGATAGGAGGCAGGTGGCAGACAGCACCTGGTGGTCCCAGCTCTGGTCTTTGCTATGCAGAGGCTTAGCAAAGTGTGATTGCATTGCCTCCAAAAGAGAAAAAATAATGTTTTTAAGTGATCTGTCTAAATAGCAATCAAAACAAAAAATGTCATTTTTATTGTTTTTCTTATATATGGACATATATAAATATGTACACCCAAAAGGTTTTTAGAAATATCTGGGATATTAGGATATGAGTTTATCTTTTTGTTCCGAACTAAGCTTCATTGGCTTGGATATATCATTTTCTTAGATCTCATCTCTTTATGGCCTTATTCACAACTACCATTATATTTTTTAACAGTGGGAAGATGAGCCAGAATGGACAAGAACCGATAAAGCAGTCAGGAGTGGGATTAACCGATGCAGAAGGTAAAAAGAAATACAAACAACACTACAGTGATATACCATTTTGTTTATAGAATTGGTATAATTATTTCTCCTACTTGTTATGCTATGAAAGATTAGCCTGTGCTCTCTTTGTATTATAGATTAAGTTCCTGACTTTCATTTATTCTAAGGGCCCTTAACACATAGCACTGCTGTAATGAGTCTTCAGTTTAAATGAGGATCATGTCTTATCTGTTTATTTAAATTAATTAAACAGTCAGATTGCAATGAATAATATCTGTCTTTCAATGTTCATTGCTTTTGGTAGTATTGGAATAAAAAACTATGAAGTATGGATCTGACTCACCCATTAAATCAGTAGCTCTCCAATGGCTCTCAGGCCATATTTTCACAGCATTTCATAATATTTGCTTCATACAACAAATATTAATTTTGGTGTCTATATAAAACAATCAGTTTAAATAAAATTTTAGTGGACTATCAGGTTTGACCACTGCACTTGCGCTGTAGTGAAACTTTTATGCGATTGGGAAATCTTGAGTGAATTATTTTATCATGAATGTGGTGCTGCCAAAGAAGGAGCCGTCGTATTTTTGGAGCTGGAAAGAGCCCGGCAGGATAGCTGTCAAAGGTTCATGAGTAACATGATCATCTCTTTCATATGTAATAACGGACAACTGCATGAAAAATAAGAGACGGATATGTTAGGAAAATTCCATTTCCCTTAGCATATAAAGTATTTTCCTCCAAGTATATGTTTCTTTTGACCTCAAATATAAAACTTAATTACCACTAACTTCATTTTATTATTTAAGTAATATTTTTATCATTTTAATGCATTGCAGTACAGCTTCGGGGTTTTAATTAATTTAAAAATTGAAATTCATATGTACAATTGAAGTTAAGTCCATTTGAAGTCCAGTATTAAAAGAATCAACATTTGTCAGGTTTCTGCAATCTATACACATGGGGAAATAATTGCTGTTACTATATTTGAGGTAGAAAGTGGTATAATGTTTTATAGATTTGAAGAAATCAAATTAGAATTTGAAGGCAGAACAGTAAAACAGTATTTTCCAAATCAAGACTCCTGAAGTGTGTACATGCATTCTACTGAATCTTTCAGTGCACAGTATTTCTCATGTAAAAATCCAAATTAAGCTTCTTATAAAGTTTCAATTTGTTCAATGGCATTTACAAGTATTTGAAAAAATCCTATTTTTTAAAAGAGAAATGGTGAGATGAAAATGGGAAATCAGGAATTTTCCATTTTTTAATTTTGTCATGATGTGTTTTATACAGAATCATAATTGTAAACAATTACATCATTTTGTTCATCATAAATTGTCCCTTAATTAATGTTTTCGATCATAAACTTCAGCATATACAAATACAAAATGTTTTGATTTTATGTTTGTACCATTAAAAGAAAACTTTTGTCACATTCTGAAAGATGGTCACTACACTACATTTCCAGCAGAAGGTGTGTTTCTCATCTTCAAAATCTGCAAATTACTCCAGAATTGTAATTCAATAATTTTCACTTATGATGCAATTCATCTAGAGGCTCTGATTTAGAGTTCCAAAGCTGAGGGGCTAGATTGTGAGGAAGAAAGGTACTTCCAGACACTGAGCCTTATAACCTTTTTCAGGATGAAATGAACGGCTCTTTCTACGCACTGTTTCTCCCCATTAAGAGAAGCCAGGGTGACCAGCTAAGTTTTTAGTGTCTGACTTTTAGCTGATTAAGCTTGGACAGATCAATCTCAAATGACAAAATAAACTTCTAAGAGCTGGAAAAGAACTTTTAAGAACCTTTCACTTTCAGCATATAGATCTAATAATCTTTTGGGCATATAGTTGGGTATTTAGATGAATTGAAGATTGACCAAAATAATTATTTCCTATAATTGTGGTATTCTTTTCCTAGATGAAGAAAAGTGGATGAAAATCTTTGTTACACAGTCTTAAAAATCAAACGATACCGTAGTATCTGCAGCTCTGCAATTAACTGGAAGCAAATATTCATTCCCATTTTTCATTAATTTATAGAAAGCATAGCGGCTCCCATGGTTGGCATTTGTATTCTCATCTGCAAATAAGGATTTAGTGCTATAGTTCAAACCTTTTAATTCTAGCGCTATTTTTACATTTCAAATATTTTAATGGATGATTTTTGTGGAAAGTAGCCTGAGGATTATTCTCTTGAAAACTGCGCATAATAAAATTCAGTTGCTTAAGCATGGGGACCTACTTGAAACATCCTAGTTGTCCAAGCCGTTCACACGGGCCTGGCAATATGGCAGGGGATACAGAGGGTCATGATCTTTAGGACCAGTAGGTGTAGGCAAGGTGGGAACTCTCAAATGGATTGAAAACCTGTTTTTAGGCAAATGAAACAGACTGTAGTAACAGAGTTGGGATTCAGCTGAAAGGGTAAGACACCAAAATTTAGGCTTATACCTTAGTGGATTCATCAGAGAAAATTATGTTCCTTTCAACCAGTTTTGTAATTGTTTACTTACTTGAGAAATGCGCTAATGTATTGCTGGGAATAAGTAGTTTTTGTGCTATTGACATGTATCAGTTAAGTTACAACCAAATCTTGGAAAACAGTGCTATTTACTTTGTTGGCACAACCATATGGTCAGTATAAATAACTATGGGTATTGCTATGATAAACTTTGTTTCTCTGAACAAATCAGCTTGTTGTTTTCTGTATTTTCATACTACTTAATAATATAAAATAATTCTGAGTTTTGTTCTTGGGCACTGTGCTGGAGTTATTTTTATGATATGCATTGTTGCATGCTATCTTACACTTAACTTCTGCCCTGAGCAGATGAAAATCTTCATCTTCATAGACTCCGGTAAATATTCTGATGCTTATTGTAATCTTCATTGATTTATGCAAACTGGTTTCTCTATTCATCTCAGAAAGTGCAATATCATTTGTTTAAAGGTCTATTTTGATGTGTTAATGGCATATTACAGACATTACAGACAAAATAACATTCATGTTCCATGTAAGGATGTAAACTAACAATTAAAAATACATGATTAATACTTTGATTCGGTCGTAGATCATGATTAGTCTATCTGCCCTATGTAAGTGCTGAGCCAATAGATCCCAGGCGGTATTTTCCACCTACTAAGTATTTATCGGATGAAAATATATGGGGAGAATTATTTTTGTGTATGTTTCAAAAGTGTGGGTTTACAAGGTAATCTTAGCTGTAATTATTTCAGGTAGACAAGAGCCCTTTAATTATACATATACATATAGCTTTTTAATTGAAATAGTTTGCTATAAGGAAATTTTGGATCTCATTTTAGAGATGTCAGTAAGCATCGCCCAGGTTCACTCATTCAGTATCTTTTGGAGTGAATGAGTATCACAATGCTGCTGTCACTGCCTATGTTCTGATTCATTCTTGCCAGGATTTTCAGTCACCGAATTGTATGTTTATACAGGAATCCAGTAGCTCCCAACCCTCATCTTCTGCGAGTGTTTTGACTCTCCCTCTATCTCTCTCTCTCTTTTTTTTTTAATTCCCATCCAATCCTTGTCCTGAATATCAAGAACTTCTCTAAGTAGTTCTACCATGTCTCAGAGGCTCTGAGATGTCCTGACATTTCAAGCAGTTTTGGATGGTCAATAGTGCAGTAAAATGAAATCCTGTAAAGATGGAATTTTCTCTATGCATGGATGACTGAAGTTAAGCAGAAATTTCCAGAATGTAATTCTGTAATTTCCAGTACATAAAGCCTCTACAGACATATTTTTCCAGACCTGAGCAGAAGGAATAGGTTTATGCTACACCTTAAAATCCGATGATGCACAGACTACTTACTGAACTTTTGCAGGAAGAGATACTAGTGACATTCAATTGCTGTTGACCTATCTGCTAATGAAGTCTTCCAGAATTCTTCTTTTTGCATAGTATGTATTTGCCTGAATTACAGATAAAACCGCAAAGACAACTATAAAATGGAATAACATCATGTTTTATCAGGCAAATTTTACAATGATTTTACTACGATTTTTAGTTCATTAATTCGGTAGTCTGAGCTAAAAAATATCCATTTCTTTTTTATATTTTTGAGCATTGTGGTTCCTTTTTACTGAAAGTCTAGCTTTCATCATCCTGTATTATACTCTGAGAAACATGAAGTCATCAATTTTACCACTTAGTATTGTGTTACACTAATTGACTGTCTTATCTTTATGAGAAAAATGAATGAAATACCTCACAAACTTTAAAATTACGGCAAATATTCTAATAGCGTTGTGGAGGAATGGTGCATGGACTCTGAAAACAAGTGACTGGCAATCTTCTGACCTGTAAATTTTCTTTTATAGCTTTCTAAATAGACCTGCTGGAATTCTCTTCCACATTGTCTATCTGGAATAGACCATGGAGCAAATTATCTATCAAACTTTATTGTGCTTTATCTTGAAGGGGCCTGTCTGGGTCTGCACAGAGAGAGCCCAGGAATAATATATGGATTAGATCTCTTCAGTAAAGCGAAATGAAACAAACTGACAGCACAGTCAATTAGGCATAGCTACATTCTTCAAAGTCATTAAAACTCAGGAAAAATGATAGACTCATTCTCCTTCTACTTGTGGCTTAGTAAGGCTAGAGTAACTCTAGGTAAGCCAAAAGACTCACACTGATATGACTGAGAAGAGTAAGGGGCTTTAGATGTTACTTGAATTAACTTGCTACATTTCCATACCTCAGAAAATCAGTACTTTGATTTTTTTTCATTCCAGTGGTTAAAAAATCAGAAAAATAATAATAATCCTCATGAGGCTGCTCAGAGAGAAACAGTCTGAATTTTGGACCTCCAACCAGGAAGTTACAAATAGGAAGGAAAAAAAGACAGATAAAGGAAATTATTAAGGGCTTATTATGGTTCATTTACTTAGATTTGCAAATGCTTGCCTATTCATAGATCTGAACCTTGAAGTTTAAGTAACCTAGACAGAAAATATGCATTTTATTGCACAGGAAAAACTTTTCTTACAGTTATCTGTGTCGTTTTACAGAAAAAGAGGGCTGTGAGGATGAGATTAAAATATAATCTTAAGATATTCATGAAATAGGTTATAACTAGAATTGAAATCTTACTGGATTAAATTTAAGATGGATTTGATTGTCCTTGCACAGCTAATGGTGACTCTGAATGAACCTAGTGAGACTGGGAACAAAGTAGGGTGGAGATCAGGTAAATCTAAAATTTGTATAACTTTAGGATCACCTGTGACTTTCCTTCTTTTGTAATCAATTATAATTTATATCATTTTATATATTAGAAAGTCACTTCTGTGAAACATATTTTTGGCTTAGGTAATCTTAAAAACTAAACATTGCTATTTACACCTTTTATAATACCTATGGCAGTAATTCCAGAAGGACATATTTAGCCGTCTGTCCCTTGCAAGCATACTTCTGTTTACCTGTTCTTACGTATAAAAATATTAGAAAGGAAGCAAACGTGAGCAGACATTTATAGATGTTTTTCCCACAGATGTGCATACTAAAAGGAAGCCAGTTGATAAAACACTTGCCAACCAATTGTTTAAAGTGTTCGGAATCAATTGTTTGATATTTAATGGAGATGAACTGTGATTTAGAAAAGAAAAGAAGGAAAATTTAGGAAAGAAAATGCATGCGCAAATTAAGAGCTAGTTAAAGAGACTCAGTATAGGAAGTTTCGGGTTTGGGGAAGAGGGGTTTGCATGAATCGGTGGATCTTAAAGTGCAGGGCAAGGAGGTATTCTGGCAGTTTGATGCCAGGCATGGTGGAATTCCCTTTTTTGTCTCAAGAGGCACATCCCAGAGGGTACCCGTCCCGTCTCACAGTGGTGAGAGGAGAAGGTGCCTCTCTGTCACCTCAGCAGCACTTGGCTTCCAGGGCGCTTCAAGATGAAAATCATCCTCACCGTAAATTAGATGCACCCCAAGTATTGTCCTTATAGCAGCCAGCTGTAGGCAGAAAGTGGTTTCCGGAGTGCCTCTGGAGCCTTGAGCACCCAGTTCGGCAACTACGTCCTCACTTTCTGTTGGGACTGGCATACAGCCACTTTAGGTCAGCGCTACCAAGCATATTAGGCGACTAGTTTATATGTTATAATTTTCCCCTGCAGTTGTCCAAGGCTCTTCATGGACTATATGAAGAGTCTAAAAACTCTAGGTGTTATAAGTATAGTCAAATAAGTATATACTCATATAAAAGTATATACCTATATAAGTATACCTTTCCTCTGAATGAGGGAAATTCTCTATTAATCTCCAGCAACTTATTTGCAATGATTAAACTAACTGTCTTTTTGCTTCTCAGTCAGCAAATTGAAAAGTTATAGGAGATGATAATTTTCTTCCAGAGAGCCCAGTATTGCAGGAGTGGTTGTACAAAGAGACTTTGAAAACTGACTGACAGAGAAAAGAGATAAGCACAACCTGCAAAATGAATAAAGAAGGATGGAGTTTGGCAGAGTTCATGTTTGTTACCATTAGTCAAAGATGTGGCATTGATTATTGTGAGAGGTTCAGCCTAGGACCTGCAAATACTCCTTTCCTGTGTGCCGGCTACTCTGGGAACATTTACCAATTCAGGCAAAGAAATTTAGCAGCTTCACAAGTGGTAACACTTTTATTCTTTGACAGTGTTTTTTCTGTACCTTTGATTATTCAACAACTTTAGGCATGCACGTCCCCTTGCTTCACCCGGCATTTTGTCTTGAACAGGTCTATTCAGTCGTCTGAGACAGGAAAATTACGCTCTCTTTTCAGTTTCTTGGCTTTGTATTGGGTTTTGACTACTGAAGCAACATCAGAGTTTCATATCTATAGCAATAGGCGTTTACGGTCTGAGAACCGTTATTTCCCAGGAAAAGTGAAAGTATCATTATGCATCATGCCACCTCTCACTTCTAGGTTTATGTAGGGACATGAATTAGTTGTATGAGTTCACTTGGCTCAGTGCTGATAGTGAAAGTAGTCTCCAATTAACGTATAAATCATGCACTAACACTGCATTTATTTTTGTTAAGTTTAATTAAACTGATCTTTACCTTCTAGAGAGAAAACTCTTATCTCCTAAAACATAATCCCTGATTCATAACACTCAAGCAGTGTGTTGATCAGCAATACATGACTGAGAGAACTAGTTTCATTCATAATAACAAAGAATCTAGGTAATTTTTGAATAGTACCATGTTTCTACATCAGGGCTCTATCTGTTTCTTCTCAGGGCCATTTTTTGCTAGTATCTCAAAATTGCAAAGAGTACCACCTGTTGTGCCCTTGCACAGACGTCAAATACTATCTTCGCTGTTTGGTGCCGTTCAGGTATCTCAAATATCTCTAGAATGTTGAACTATTACTGCTAACACATGCTTAAACATAAGTGAACCTAAAAAAAACAGTCTCGACTTTCAAGTATGTTTCTTGAATCAATAGAATTTTGTGGCCACTAAGTATGTGACTGTTGACTTGATTGTAATGGATATTAATCTGGCCATTTAAAGAGAAACTTAGCACACCTGAAGTGTTCCCAGCACTGACTTGAGCGCTGATATTATTATTATTATTATTATTATTATTATTATTATTATTAATATTATTATTATTATACTATTATTATACTATTATTACTACTACTACTACTATTATTACTACTACTATTATTATACTATTATTATTATTTTGGCTTTGTGTTCATGTCCGGTAGCACAGAGCAGAGAAAAATTGCTGAACGCTCTCAAGAACTTTCTTCAGGAGCAATATAAGCCAAGAGGTTTCTTTTTAAAAATATTTTTAGCAGTTGCAAGCTTTGTGTTTATAGGTTTATTGTACCATTCTGATTATATGTAGATGAGGTCACTGCTTGTGAAATAGATAATGCTGAGTCCAAATAATGGTTAGAAAATGCGATGCTTGCTCAGGAAGAGAGCTGCTTGAAGCAATAAGGCGTTGCCAGAGTTCTACACTGTGTCTATAAATAAAAAGGCTGCAGTTCAACCGGGTATTGTTTAAATTGTCTTTAATATTGGGTCCTAGCTAAGGTCTACCATGTAGTACTCTTGACAGGAAAAGATTAATCAATATAAAAAAAAAAATTAAGGAAGAAAATTTGAGGAATTTAAGGAAGAAAATAGCAGCAAGGATGATTTCTGGCATGAATAACTGTCAATACGGAGGAAAAAAGGGAACACGAGAAGAGAAAATCAGTAATGAAAACATTTGCAATCAGCCTGTTGCATTGGCCCCTCATAATGTGTCTCCTTTATTTTGAAAATGTTAACTTTCATTTCAAAAACTGAAAGGATTGAATATAGGACTATCCATACTACTAACATCCAAGTACTACGTTATTTGAAGAAATGACACAAAGTAAACACCAGAAGTATTGTAAAACTAAGAATTACCAGCATCCTCCCTAAACTCTGGGAAACACCTCTTTTTTCCTGTCCCCTCCTGACTGGCCCCATGCTCTAATTTGGCCCCCTGGCAATTAGCTCTGCCTTCCAGAGGTACTTGCCAGTGTAATCCAGCTGTTGTGCCTGAAAAGAAGCAGAAAGAATGTAAATAAGAATAAAGGCTGCAGCCACAGACAGAAACATGGGAAAATAGGACAACATAATCTATATTCCTGCATCCATGCTGCAGACAACATTTCTTTATGTAGCTACATAAAAATACAAACCACCATGTTGCTGAATTGTTATTATAAAGTATCATTAAAGGAGAAGTAAATAATCCACTGAGCCTGACTGTGATTAACTAGTGATGGTCCAAGCAGCTTGTGCCACTCCTGTATCAACCGAAGCTGGCTGGATATTAGCCATTATACGATTTAGCAAAAAAAAAATAATAATAATAATAATTCATTTTTAAAGCATTCCCGAAAAAAAGTCTACTTTTTCTGTGACATCTGTAGAAAATTACTTAAAATTAAGAAGACAAACAAACAAAAAGAAAACTAGTAAAACCTGAAAGCATAAGTGTTTCATCTTGAAACTAAGGTATTACCATTTCGTTTGATGTTTCAATAATCAAGTGGAAAAATAATTTGCTTGCCTAATGTTCTTAATTCCTTCTATTAGCCTAGATCTTCAATATATCTCTAATAATGTGCCTGGAAATTCCAGGAGGATTTCCTGGTGACTTGCTGGAGGTGTGGAGTGGTCAGAGGGTTTGAGCTGAGAACAGGATCCTGTGCTAGGAATCTAGCTGCAAATCTGATGGAGCTACCTGGTATCATTTCTGAAAGAAATACTAGGATTTTTTGTCAAATTACTTAAGTTATGCCTTTAGAAAAATATATATTTATGGAGGAAATTTGACCTAATAGCTGGTGGCACATTTATTACAAATCCAGATAATTTAGAAGTCATTCAGCACTGGAAAGCAAATGGGGCCTCCACACCAAAAATGGAGTAAGCTGAAGATACGCGGAATACATGATTACTGGACCTGAGTCTTGTCTGGTGCAAGTCTGAAGAAGGGCTACTTCACCTAGTGAGTAATTTAAAATGTCTTTGAAATGGAGAACTACTTTTCATGATCGGTGCTCAGTTAGAATCAGCAAAAACTAGCTTGTGGCATTAACATGACAGAAGATGAATTGTTAAATCTTAAATAAATTCCTCTCTGTAATGAAAAAGAAACTAGGACATTTTGAGTAGGGTTCTCAAATGTAATTTTCCTGGATAATTCGGGTGGTCTCCTCCCTTCCGCAGTGTGATTGGTACCTGCAATTCTACGCCTACGCCAGGAAAAAGTAAGTAAAATTGATCTGTTTTAAGGTCAATAATTTTCAGTATTCAACTATGACAACTGTGCAACTAGCAGAACTGGGGTAGAAGGGACCTCAAAAGCTCATCCTATTGCTTCAAAGTTCAAATATTTTTCCTGAAGATTTTTGATAACCTGAACTAAAAAATCTTAATCTTTATAGAGACTTTATAGCCTCATTAGACAATCTATTCTAGTGCTTAACTATCCTTAACATTCAAATGTTTTTCTTAATATCTAGCCTAATCTTGATTGCTGAAGGAGAGAAAGGATAGTGAAAAATTCAAGCTCTTCTCCTCACAAATGCAGCACATCTTTCTACATTGTAACTAACACTTCCTATAAATAGATTTATCCAAGAGTCCATAGAAATCATACCTCAGATGCTCCTAGTAGATATTTTGGTATATTTTGGTATACTTATCTGAAATAGGGGAAAATAGGAATATCATAACCTGTTTCTATGCTTAACAATTCTTTATAACTCCTTAATATTTGTATCTCATATAAAAGGAATAGGTATTGCATTGTATGTATGTGTTTCAGTAGATTTTTTTTTTTTCGTTAGATAATTCCTAACTTTCTTAGGTATTAAACTATTATCCTGGGCATTCTGAAACCCTTTCAAGTTTGATGTTAAAATAGTTTTTCTTGGAATGCTGTTCAAACACAGATGGAACTAGAGTATTTCCAGGTGGGATCACAAGGCAGACAAAAACTGAAATTCAGCTGATAGTTATGTTAATATTTGAGACTGCTCAGAATTACGTACACATTTCATAATGCTCCATGTGCATCGTTTTGTCCTGTGTTGATAGTAGGTTTACAGACTTGAGGCTTTAATGAAATATGTGCTATCCGTTGTAACATTACTTATTTAGCAAGAGCTTCTAAGTGCTTGTTTGTCCTAAAGCATTCCTAACAATTTGTCTTGTGTAGGCATTTGTAATTGGTTTAGGGTGTTATTTGTCACTCGTGCTTTTTGTGTATTACTTCTGAAGTCCCTAGGGCTGTGACTGGCAAAGAATCGTACAGGTAGGTGACTAAGACCGCTGTAGTAGCAGAAAACTGTTTTGTAAGTGTAGAATATGATGCAACCTATATGTCTTTATCTAGGATGTGATTCATGGGTTAAACACAGGTGTATCCTGTTGTTTTAGGTACTCTAAAGTATTTTCTACCTTGCCTACAGTTGCTGCTCAAGAAAGGTGTGGGTATCCCATGGGTTCTGCATCACATCTGACAGTAGTCAAATTTCCCTTCAGGCAATGGAAAAAAATAGCACTCCAGTCAGCTAGCTATTAAAAAGAATCAAATGATTATCAAGAGGGTTTACAGTATTAATTTTAGTTTGCATACTAAATTTTAGACGGCTGAAGTCAGGTGAGATTATTTCTGGCCTCGGTTTACAGAACAGTTTCCAGGTCTGCATGTGTCTAGACACAATTCATTGCATGGGTCTATTCCTGTACTGAAACAGCCTTTGGCATGATTTCATTTTGTCAATTTTTTTTTTTTTTACCGCCCAAGTTTTCTTTAGATTTTTTTGACTATCGCATTGGCTTTAACTTTGACTGATTATGACGTGATGATAAGGTGATATGACTGAATTTCCATTCCTTGGAAAAGTGCGCAAACTTTCTGCAAACTAGCCAGGTCAGGTGGTTGATTTGTACATCTGCCGTCATGCTTCTTGCTTTGTGCTGCGGTACTGTCTAGAAGTTCACATATCAGTCTGATAAGATACTGTCAGAACTAATTAGGCAGTTTGTATGATTTACTCTAAAAAGGCCCGTATGCAACTTGTATCAATGCTTGTTGAGGATGCTATGAATTCTTACTATTACCTCCTGCTGCCCTGCTCATATCCATAACATTTACTTACCAAGCTCCTGATTTCCTTGGCTGTTCTGGCTGAGTGTTTGGCCTTTTAGAAACACATTCCCATTTCTGAAAGACTCTGCTGTAATCTTAAAGGAATTGGATTCTCGTTGATCTGAATGCAGTGATTTGACTTTTTGTGAACTATGCCATTCTGAATAGAAGAAGAAGGGAATCTGAGCAGTATTGGAAAGCCGTATGGAATAATGATATTTAACAAGAGAAATTTTTATGATCACTTTGTGTGCACACAGACTTTTCACATCAAAAGTGAGCCAGAGTTTAGGAAGCAGAGCTTAGAAGCCTCTCCTCATCTCATTTGCTTCTGTGTCATGCTGTTGAGTAAAGCGGCTACTTCAGATTTTTGACATTATAGAAAAAGAATGAGACATTGAAGAGTTTTAGATTGCCTTTGGAAAGTGACCTGAGCATATTCTGGAATTACAAAAAATAAGAATTAGCACTCTGGTTTTATTAGGCATATCTGTAAGACTTCTACATCATCAGAAAGAGATTTTTACAACTTATCTTCAGTAGCGGAAACAATGTGAAAGCATGTTACTTCCCAGGGGAAAACAAAAAAAGAACCAATATGGCTGAGCCAAAGCCAGTCATCTTACCACAACAACCCTTCTCATACCTCTGACAAAAAACAGTAATTAAAAATAGAATCGTACACGGTGCCTGTTTGTCCAGCCTTTTGAAACAGGCTTGTTGAATCTAACTGGTCTTATGCAGGTATAGATTTACTGACGAGAGAGCATAAAGAGCTTATAGCTTGTCCATAAGTATCTCATTGTGTTGGATCCATGCCTCCTCACATTAATAGGAGACAAACTGCACTGCCACCACAGATGCATCCAAGTATAACATGGCAAATCCGTCCTCGCTCTATTGGCAGTATCTTCTGCCCTCTGGTTACTTGTTCTGAATCAAATTCCAAAAACTAAATATTGCAGTTTTGCTGTTAAACAAAGCTGAGTAATTTGTTCCAAGTAAAATCTTATGCCACAGGCTAAAGATCCGAAATTGAAGAGAGCTTGAAAAATAGATACAATAGGAAATGATGCAAATTCTCGAAAAGAAACAACCCCCCCCCACACACATTCCTTCTTCCATTCCCTCTCTTAGATCAATTGAATATATAAATGTATATTTAAAGGGATGTGGTGTCTGCCATGATTATTTGCCCAATGTATTCCAATGATTAAATTGTGTAAAAAGGGGTCAGGTACTTTCGCATGCAGTTTGTCAGTTTATTCACTTGATTATTTTTACATAAATAGTCCCAAATACACAAGATCCGATTTTTTTTTCCAAAAATAATACAAGTTTTGATGATATTTAAAAGTTTAAAATCTAGAAAAATGTAATAAAAATTTAAGAAGGATTATATAAAAGTGACATCTTTTTTCCACTGGTTTCTCAATGACCCATTTGAATGAAGAACTTGATCTTTATAATGTAGTTTCCCATTGCAAAATGGAGGTATCTATACACTCTTAACTGCTTGAAATGCCTTGAGTATACTGTTTGGGGAGCTTTGTATAATTACCCTTTCTGATGGCACCAAGTTACTTTTGACGTTTAGCTCAGGTATCTCAAGATTTCTGCATCTTTTTGATATGACAGTGGAGTTAGTATTCAAAGACATTACTCTTATCTGGAAAATGTACATTGTCTGTGTGTTCTGTCCTTCTGTCCTTCCTTCTTAATTTCTATTGTTGCAATCTCAGAATGAATATTTGAAATGACATTCAGCTCTTTGCGATAGCACACAACTCAAGCAAGCATCACTTAAGAGCTATTGACCCCTACCCAAGAGGGAATTAGTGGGACAGACTGCTGATGGTCAGCCTCCTTTACTCTCCCTTAAGAGCTCTTGGCCCCTACTCAGAGGGAGATTAGTAGATGAAACTGCTGATGGTCAGTCTGCTTTGCTATCCCTCTGGAAATTTTCATAGAGGTACCATACACCTTGTGTCCTCCTCTTCCTAGAAACACCTGTTTATCCATCTGTAGACAAATGTAACCTCTTTCACACTTTTCTCATCCATCTCCATTTCACATGAGACATACGGACGCTTTGCCTTCAGCATAAATTCAGTATGACTGCCAGTACTGAATAGACAGTCTCCTGGAGTTTCACAAAAACTCTAGTCAGTTTATATGTATGGATCAAAATCCTTAACTGTTCAGTCTACCTTAATTTAATCTTTTTGTTGGCATGCAAAATCCTCAAAGATAATTTATTCACAAGAGGTGGGGAGCAATATATATACATAATTTTTTTTTTTTTTATCAAGTATATAGTGAAAAAAGATCTTGGGGATCACAGAAAACAACTTGCTAATCAAGTTGAGCTTTTCTCATGGCAGGGCAGCATGGTTCTCCATCCAAAGGAGCAGTCTTTAGCTATGAGCATGTCATAACCATAACTGAAGAGTGCTCCTTTGGACGGATTTTGAATCACGTGCATGAAAGGAACATTTTGTTCAGGGACCAGAGAAAATATAAGTTCAAGTAAAAACTCCCAGCCTTACACAGTATAGATGTAGATGCCGTAGAACCAACTGCTCTGATCACTAATCTACTCCTATTGCACCAGATTTTTTGTTAATGAGATAAATGTGAGTGAGTGTCAGCTGCCATATGCTGCAAAAAACCAAATAAGGAAGAGACAAACATCTCATCCATTTCTACCAAACCGCACTGATATCTCAATCAAAGAAGTCTTTGAGACTCTTTTTTTTTTTTTGTGGGGGGGAGGGGGGAATACCAAAAACTTGTGGGGCTTTTTTTTTAATCTGTTTACTCTTTTTCCAATAGTTTGTTCTTGTCATAGGCTGCTCTTTTTACGTGAACTGAATTGATCTATAAGGTGATGTTATCTAATGTTTTCTATATAGTTGTCTTGGATCACTTATTGAAAGCCTTTGATGTAAATGTATTGTCCAGCTCATTGCAGACAAGCCGGATTTTTTTTTTAGTGTTATAATTTTTTTGCACTCACTTTATGAACTGGATCAAGTAACTTAACTCCTCAGTATGTTTGTATACCTGTTTAGAAAATGATATTAAAGTTTGCATTTCATAAAGCTTTTGGAATTCAAATGCTGCTTATGACCAGAGAGACTCCCTCCACTGAGTTAATGGGAGTTTTACCATTTATTACGGTCAAAACTCAACATCGTGCATTTTGAATTCTGCAATAAATTGTGAAATAAATTACTCAAATTCATACATTCAATTGTATTGTGCAAGAAATGTTACTTCACTGCAATAGAAAGTATAGAAGGGGTATACACACACCGTCAATTAGATGTATTGAGCTAGATTTAAATCTTGGGCAGTTTAAATTAGGACAAAGTTCGTGAAAGTCACTGAAATTCCATCAGCCTAAGACTGGCATGGGAGAAGAGTGATCACACAATGAGGACTTTCACATACTGTGAACAACAAAGAAGCAGTATTGGAAAAGGTGAGAAATTAGAACCAAAGCATTTAGCTTACTGAGCGACTAAAGTGTCTGTAAACGATACTTAAAGGTGGGAAAACTGTCCTCTGAGCAACCCTAAGCTCACACTCCTCAGCTTTTACTCCATTATTTAGCATAGCAGCACTTTTGTCCTACTCTACCTATGATTTCTAACTCCCCAGGTTTTCACTGGACTAATTCACTGTACTGCATTTGCCTTAAATAAGCAGTACTCTATTCCAGAAAGTTATACAAATGTAAGGGATCCTTTGCAGCACATTCCGGTTGGAATTTGGATCATGCAGCTTGTCCTTCATAGTCCTCACAGAAGTACCTATACTGTGTAATTTCTTGCCCTCTAACTGGTTTCCCAGCTGGTTAGCTAAATTCCAGTTAGACTGAAATGGAAGGCAAGATTTATGAACAATTTGAAGTAAAAATTGATATAACACTACATGTTAGGAGTAAAAGTGAAGTTGGTAATTTTGTTTTAATTTAGGTAGCTGTAATGTCATAAACTTAAAGTGAGCCTGAGGACTCAGTGTTGATTCATCCAACAAGCTAATACTTTGTGCTCAGTTAAAGTAGGTTTAGCGTATGTAGATTCCTAGGATTAGATCAACTTCAATGGTTTATATGCATAGGTATGCTTAATTGCATACTTACATATTTATAAAAATATATTATGATCTAATAAGAGAAGACTTGTGTTTGCAAAAAACCCTCAGTTTTGAATGAATAGCTACATCTGTGTCTGCAGGATTCTCCATTATTCAAAATACCACTTTCATGTTATGAGTCCTTGCAATCTACAGAATAAACTTTACTGTTTGCGACTACAATGGATAGCAAAAATTTTCCACAAGACCTTTGTATCAAATTTGGTCACACACAGAAAGGGAATGAATCCCATTGGTCTCATTCAGACTTCCCATTGCATTTTACTTGCTTTACTAGTTTACTAGTCTTTTTTATATAAGTACATTTACAACAATGTAATGATTGGCAAGTCCTTTTAAATTTGAAGTATAGGATAAGGGCAACTCTGAGCTGACCCTTTAGATTTTGTAAATCTGATCTGCTGTAGTTAAGAAACTTCTCTGAATAGTAAAGGTTTGATTTTAGTCTTGTACTGGTTTTATTTCTATTTTATTTCTCTAATTAAGAACCTAGAGTTTTGTCTACTATATAAAACAAATTTAATCCAGTATCCTTCTACAGCTGGGACTGGAGAACTAGATAATGCAAAAGGAAATTTTATCATGGGAGTTACAAGATTATTAACCTTCCAAGCTGTTGCAATTAATGGAATGAAATAAGCATTTTGAGGGCTCAGTTCATCTGACCTGTTTGAGAATGAGACAAATCACACTCCAGTAGCAGCAATTGCTCTCCTTTGGCTCTAAAACGAGCCTTGACAGTTCACCCTGATATAGGCATCAACATTCAACCAAATGAATCCTATCAGCACGGTCTAGCTCCAACAGACCACAGACATTAAGTGATAGTTACTGTAAAATGTTATTCTGTATGCATCAGGAGGTAACTTTTAAGCACATTTAACTTTATTGGAGAAAAGTGCTAATCTGATTTGGTCTGCAGTTCTAAAACGGCTGCTGTGCTCAACAGCAAGTGTAATTACCATTTGGAGTGTTAAGTTCCATAATTATCTTGAACTAACAAGAAACACAAGATGGTGTCAATTTATTTTTTGCGAGAAGGGCTCTAATTGGAAAGGTGAAAAACAGAACGTGGGAGAAACTTGGGATCAACAGTTTACTCCAATGCATACAAGCTATTTTGAAATCACAGACATGCAACAGGATAACACAGACCAGATTTTATTTCATTAAAGATGAAAACTGAAGCAGGTCACAAATCTAAATTCAGGGCCAATTTAATGCACCTTTAGAATATTTTGCAAAGACAAATTCTACTTTCATTACACTTACATAACCTTAATGCTTTCAATTTTCCAAATGCAGTTCTGCATTTCAGAATTTCTAATCGGTCTGATCTTTTCACAAGGTGACAGGAATTCTGCCAAGATTAATGATCACTTTAGTGATAAAGTATGATCTTTTTCTTTCAGTTCCGTCTGAGGGAAATTCTAATCCTCTCTTTTCTCCACCTTTCAAATCTCATAGGGAAGAGCAAAAAACAACATAGAGATGGTATAGGTAGCCTGCAGAGTTCTTCCATAGATTCAGTGATTAGAAAGAAGAGAAATAGGAACACTCTCATGATTCACTTTTTGCCTGGAGCTAATAGTTGCCCCTAATTGGTTTCACCTCTCAGAAGAGTTGCTGCCTTGTGTTTGCTCGTCCTCACAACACTAGCAGATAGCACTCTCCTGTTGATGTGAGGCAAGCTTGGTAAGAAGCCCTGAGTTGCCTAACTAGACCATATATCATTTTGTCTGAATTCTGTACCTCCCTGGAGACAGTGGATTCTGCTCCTGTTGACATCACCATAGTTCAGCAGAAAAACAACATGAACAATTGTAATCTCAGTTGTAATCTTGGAAACAAAAAAACAGGAAACAAAAGTAAACCAAATTAAACTGCAACTCTATTTTGAAGATAGTAACTTTCTCCTTTTTTATCCAATATCCCTAATGTTTGTCACAGGTGGGTAGTGAGATAAGAAGAAGAGTGAGATTAGAAGATGGCTGACAAAATGATACTCTTTGCCATCAGATTTCAACCACAGTCTTTTGTGTAACTGTAGATTTAAGGCTTGGTAGAGACATGTGAATACCCTCAACCGTTCAAGCAAGTCCGCCATCTCATACTTCACAGTGATTTCTTCTGGGTTCAGAACTCATCAGCATTTAGACATTTAGTTACATGCTTGTTAATGGAAGGAACACAACGGTCTCAGTAGGCTTGCCTTCACCAGCTGGGAAGATAGAAGATAACTCTGGGATCTGCTAGAGGAACAAAGATGAAGAAGAAGGGATAAAGGTGATGCGAGTACTAGTCAGATCGTATAAAATAATCCTCACAATCCATACTGGGGGCCTGCTTGGATCATAGACTTTAAAAGCTTGAGGACTGAGCAGCTCACCAGGAAGCCAGGCGGATTTCTGTGTGAGACAAAACCCAAACTTCACTGCTTAGGTTGATTTGGGGGAATGGGAACAATGAATCCAAATATCCTTGAACTTTGAGCAGCTACTACTGGAGTGTTACACGTAGGTTTACAGCCCATGTCGCGATCCTATGTCTTGTACGTAACAGACAAAAATGATAAAGACACGTTATATTGCCTCTTTGATTTCAGCATGACAATTGGGCCAAAGAGACAGAATCTGACCTGCTCGCTTCTAAGAATTGCCACACTGTCTTTATATAAACTTTTCATATTTAGCTTAGTTCAACTCACTTCACTATAACACACATTCCCAGCGTTAGAAGCCCTTTGGGAATTACAGTCAACCTCCTGATTATACACAGAGTCAAACCAAATGTACATAGACAATCAGAAAGATGTATTAATCTGATCTCGTCTACTCCCTTCAGCAAAACTCACCAACAAAAAACTAGGCTTGCATTCATGCTGCACTGCTACTGATCTCTGCTTCCTGCAGCAAAATGCTAGATTAAACAATCGGACTTGCTTTCTTGCAGTAGTGCTAACTTGTTGATAGCAGCATAGCTATATTTAAAGCTCTTTTCCTCAGGCAGCTTTTCTTTATTGTTGACAGCAAAATGGATGATCTATGAAAAGAGTTATTTGTGCCACTATTTTTTTTCAAATAGTTGGGCGATAATGCAGGGTCTACAAATCAGATTTAATATACTTTGGACTTCTTTAGAATGATGAAAGCTAAAAAAATACAATTGCCTAAAGCAATTTAAAAAATACTGAAAGTGCTGGCATTGGAGACAATGTCCTTTTCTCACAAGGCAATCACTTTTTACATGAGCTCGTCTCAAAATTTGTGGAGTTCATTCAGTTCTGCTCAACAACACCTGTTTAAAATTTGGAACAATTAAAATCTGATTTTTCTCTCAGAAAGTCACTGTTACAATAACATCAACATCTTTTTTTTTAGAAAATGATGTCATGGTCATTGTCACTGCATCCTGGGTTGCAAAAGCAATTGTTAAGGTCATAGGAAGTGATAATAATCACTCCTTCGTTGTGCACTTGTAAGGCCATGTCTACAACAGCGAGTCCAGTTGGGTCCTCCAGAGATTGAGGAGACTCCAACTTAGGACTAATAGGATGATTAGGGGCTACAGCATGTGTTATTGAGGAGAGGCAGAGGGATAGGGGTTTATTTAACCTCAGGAGATGAAAGGTAACAGTCTTTAGCTGTTCTCAGCTACCTTATGGGAGGTTATAGAGAAGATGGAGTCAGACTCTTCTCAGAGCTCCACAGCAAGAAACAAAATAGGTAACATTCAAAGCTGAAGCAAGAGAATTCCAACAGAATATTAAGAAAATTTAAAAAATTACTATGAGAAGAGTTTAACCAAGAGAGGCTATTGAGCCTGTCTTGGAGATTTTGAAAATTCAACAAGGAAGGCTCTTTGAAGCTAATCCTGCTTGCAATGTGAAGCTGGACGGGAGACCTCCAGCTGTTCCTTCCACTCTAAATTATTTTATGGTTCTCTGGTTGCTTCATGAAAGACACTCTGTCATAAGCCAGCATGGTTGCTGAAAAATGCCATTCTTCTCTCAATCTCGTTTCTTCCTTCATGCTGGCATAAATTTTTGGATAAGTGTGTGGTGAACTGGGTTGGGTAACTAACCCAAATTCAATATATCTGGGGCCAGACGAGTTAGTTTTTACTCAGATCATTTCTATCAACCAGTTCCCCAGGCATCTGTGCAAACATTTATGACTAAGGAAGGAGTTTTTATCAGGGAAATTGTGTGGGAATGAGTAAGCAGGACCCTAAAGAGAATTCTTTCAGCAGCAAGGCCAGTTTATGCCATTTTAAAATGGGTAAGAATGAGTGATTAGTTAAAGGTGAAAAAGTTTGCCATTGGACTGGTGCCAAGGATGGTATTATTTTTTTTAAGAGGCCATCTCACCAGAAAGAGTTTAAAGTAGCAGCCTGTGGCAACTGTTCATCAAACACTCCATAGTACTTTTCATAACCACCATTTTGGCCAAACTTCACTCAGGTAATTATGTTCTTGAAGTTCCCTGCTGCTACTGCAAACAGATAACTTAGTCTTTCCTTTCCCTGCCCTACGTATCTACAGCATGCAGGATCTGGCATATCTCTGCACAGGCTTTATAAATGAGCTGTTGTTTTTAAAAATTCTGTTTGCTGACTAAGAAGAGAGAGAGACAAAAAAACCCAAAAAACAAAAACATAAACCCTACTGGCACTTTTTATTTGCCTTGGCAGTTGGATGACGGTTTTACGGGTAAAACTTTGAGCTGAACTTGGCAACAGTGTTTGTAGTTCCCAGCAATGGCGCCCATTTTGTCTTTGACAGTAGAGGAGATACCTGTCATTACCAACCCTGTTTTCAAAGCATAACAAACAGCTTTCATAATCAAAAAGGACAGTGCTCAGTTTTGTAGTAGACTTGCCTGCTGTGTCTTGAGGCATTTTCCATAAAAGCGGTCCTTTGTTGCAGCTTATATATCACTTGGAGGAAGGAGCGATATTCAGCATGGAGCTTGGAAGCTCCCTGTTATGCTGTATCTTTGTGCTTCCCTGAGATAGGTTAGAAAATAATGATTGCCAATATATTTTTAGTTGCAATTACTGTCTGTAGCTGAAGTTGCCTGACATTTCTGAGCAGAAGATCTGCTTATAATTTTGTGGAAAAATGAATGTAAATATGCAATACAGACCATTTCAAAATATAGGTGCACAAAGAATATATCATCCTATCCCATATGACTCAGAATTTAAAAAGTAAATAGGATTATATGCCTATTTTTGCTGCTGGATTTGGCAACCTTGGACAGCCTTTTCCTCCTTTATGCCTTAGGTACCATTATTTTCAATTTACAAGGAACATCCTCCCTCTTAAGGTTTTGTCTTTTACTAACTAACTACTGATATTTCTGTTAGTAAAGGGAAGCAAATCAAAGTTCTACAGAAAAAACTTAGTTTGGCCAGTTTTAACTGGAGTTTTTCTGACAGTTTGCGTATGCAATTGATCTATCGCAAAGGGCCTGAGGCAGAAATGCGGACTATTTTGATGGAAACTGTGACTATTAACTGATGGGCACCTGTGGCTTAGCTCTATTTAATTTAAAGGGCCATATCTATTGTTCACAATGAACTATATTGTGTAAATTTGAATTCAAAACTTAAAGTTGAATGCCTTCCTCAACATAAATACATGTCTTGCAAGACATGTACTCCATTACATGTCTCCCAGATCTATATGATGTCCTCGGCTCCGTATCATGGATTTTGATGGCTACATTCGTTCCTGTAGCCAAACTATATCAGGAAGGAGGAATGAAAATGATGAAGGAAGCTAAAATCAGTTTGGCTTGTATTATGTTGTATATATTGCCTCAAATTTCAGATGTAAAGATAGTATAATGTGTGCATTTGCTTCGTAGCTAGAACCTCTCACTTTTGAAGAGCTACCAACACAGAGGATTATGGATTCAGCACTGTGAGGAGGATGAACTTAATGGCAATCAGACTCAGTGGATCAGTTCATCAGTGGATCTCCAAAGTTTTGTTGGCAAACTATGATGCCAAGTGACACCTCTGGTGCATTTGGTCATATGGGAATAAGACTGTGGCTAGAAACTAGAAACAGGATGATAGTGAGGGAATGGAAGGAACCACCTAGCTGGTTCCATCAAATCCGTCAAACATAGGACCTCTAGATCTGCTACAAACACTCACCACAGCCTTGCAGACAACAGCAGATTACAGCTTGTGAAGCATTGCATTAAAGTAACCAATACTGAAGCAATTAATTGTTTTAATTAGAACAATTAATACTGAATAAATTGATAGATCTTCATGAATACATCTCATTTCTATGGTGTTCTAAAAACACATAGGCAAACTGATTAAGTATAATCAAGTCTTTTTCTTAACCTTTGTTTATCCTTAGTTATAAATGAGTTTCCACTACTGTGAAGCCCATAGGATGTTCAGGAACTTAACGAAGGCCCACAACAGAGATACTAAGATGATCAAGCAAACTTCTCACTGAAACTCTCCTGTAGTTCAGTGTAAAATGAACTGGCTTTTGGGTATAGTTGTTACAGTAATAAGAGGACAATGATGAAAAATAATGCCTCTGCTAAATGATAAGTGAATGACAAAGTGAAAATGGTGCATTCTCAATCAGAAGCAGAAATTTAAAAGTTAGAGACTTCTGGCAGAAAATTAAGAATTTCTGAGAGATTTTTACAGACAGCAGTATATGAAATCAAGAATTGTCAGGGAGGCTGAGAAAGGAGCTGAAACGGACACTGCTGCCTCTACAGTCATTCAGATGAAGGATACATTCCAGATTTCTAAAATGAAGAATGAATGTGCTGGTCAGAAACTTGTTTCATAATAGCCAAAAGATCATTGCCACTTTACTTAGTACTAACAAGAGTGTCTTATCGTTGGCTCTGAGTGACTACGGTGGAGAATCTTCTTCCTTGTCAACTGCTCTTCATTTAAGGACTGTTAGTACAACAAATCTTCACCATCTTCTGTGCCTCTGTGATACACAGAGCACCCATCAGGTTCCTCAACTCCATATGGCCTTGCCTGAGTTTGGAGTATCTTTGGTCAGCCAAGGCTAACAGAGCTCTGTCAGTCTTCATTTGGAAGTAGAGTTTTCCTTCTGCTATGAATGAAAACAATGTTACTTTTCCTAGCAAACTAGGTCTTTTCTGATTGCTCCGGTGAACCTCTGCGTGGATGTAATAAAAATTAAAAGGTTTACTGGAAGGTAGTTTTCTCATCAGCAGCAATCCTTTATCAGACTGAATTTTCATTAAGTAAAATAATAAATAAATAGGCTAATGGTCAGATATTGTACTTTAAATTTGACATAGAAGAATCAATTTTATGAACTCATGAATACCTTCAGTGTAGAAGATCATACTGCCTACTTCCCTGTCTAAAAGATGTGAGGAAAATATTAATCATTTGGCATTAATTGTAAAACAACCTGCAAACTGCATTCAAAACAGATGAAGAGGGTTATGTTTCTAGATTTAAAGTAGAAGTAGCAGAGGTTCTACGTCTTCTGTATGAAGGAACACCTATATATTTTTAAATATAATATCACATCTAGAAAGTTCCACAGTAGGCTGGACAAAAACTAGTGGCTTTAAAATGCAGCAAGGAAGATTTTGATTAAATATTAGGAAAAGCTTTGAGTCTACAAAAGGTACATGCAGGTTGATTTTATTTTTCTTTTTATATAATTTATTATACTTGATTTTAGGAATAGTTTAGACATACTTGAACCTGCCTTCACACAGGTTTAAAGACTAGATGATTTCTTAAAATGCTTTTTCAAACATATACTATATTTCCCTGTGATCTTATTGACTATTCTGCTGGCTTTTTCTAGTTTCAAATTTCATGCACCTCTTGAAAATTTAATTGCACAACTAAATCCAAGCACACTGTAAGATTATAGATTATATTATAAAACAAAAAAAGTGAACGTATCTAAGTCTTTCATCATTGATACAACACTGGAAATCATTCTATCCGAGTCTACTAAAACATTACAGATGGGAAAAAATAAAACATTATTTTGCATGTGTAGCCTCAGTTCTTCATGAATTTATAACTTAGTATTCTACTGATTAACTTACATCAATTTATATCATCATTGTTTGAAAGGAACCTTATTAGCTGAGGTCAAAAATGCCCTGCATAAATGATCATTTTCATTGTGCTAGTATTGTGATAGTTAGAAGTAAACAATATTAAAATTGTATCAAATAATTTGAAATTATTTAAGTTTCTATAAAGTATGGAATTATGAACTATACTTTAAATCACAGATTTATCGTGAAGGATAAAACATTTTTCTAAGACAATCCATTATATATTTTCTCACCTTTTTTTTGTGCCTATTTTTCTTGCAGACCAAACAGAAAAGTTCACCTTTAGAATAATCTTTTATAGATTGAACTAGATCTGAAACCCTGTGTGAAATCACTGTGATAATTTTCATCAATTTATTTTTCATCAATATCTGTGGAGGTATCTCTCTGAAGCAATTTCAGGAAAAGCATCTCACATAATTCTTTCACATCTTAGAACCTATATCCCAGGTTGTGCTGAAACAGACTTTTATTTTGTTTTGTTTTAACCAATGACATAATATGGACTATTAGGGTATTGGAAATTGTTTTGAAAAGAAAAAAGAAACATCTCAATTTTTTTAAAGAACCAGAGCTTTCTTTGTTTTGAAAATGAGATGCTTTAAAGTGTTTCAAATTAGAATCTGAACATATTAGTTACTACTGAAAACATTGGTTCATAAGGAAAAAGTGATTTCTTTCCACAGGCAGGAAAAGAAGGCATGTCAATTTGAAATGATTTTTAGTGACATTGATTGCTACGGTTTCTGAGCTAAGCTATAGCCATGCCTCAGTTTTTATATATTTAAATACTATTTTTACTTCTATTTTTGTGCTCAGGTTCTCAATGATTAATTACTTTTTGAGGGAGCTCAGTGGAGAGCTTTTCAAGTCACTAAATAATGCAAAACACTACTGAGAATTACTGACAAGTCTTCAGATCCCTATGCACTTTTCTCATAGTCTTTAAACATTTAATATTCAGCATGCGTTTTATGCAGAGTTTATTTCTTAGATTGTCTACAGCACCGAAACATGTTGCTAATATTGTTTCTGTACCAAGTCGGGTCAGAAAAATTGTAAGACTATAAGTAATTATACTTACATAGAGTGCTTTCCCTTTTGGATACAGAAACAATTTATTGTGCATCAGGTTGCTCATAAATAGCATTTATGTCACAACCTGTCACACAGCAGCTCTTACTTGCGCTAATGAAACTTAAGTCTCACATGAGGTGTTGCGTAAGGCAACCTCAGAAGGTTTTGCCTAGTGATTCGGAGAAATTTATTTGGGGCGGTAATTGTAGCCTGGGCACTAGCTAGGCAAGTCATTCTTCATGAACGATACCCGAACGGACCATGCATTATCACATTTTTTGAGTGATAATTTCAAGCAGACATTCGGTAGACTAGTCACTTCAGGGATTATAAAAAGGCAGCAGTGAAGAGTTTTTTAACGTTCCTTAGATCGTTCAAGAATCTTTTTATGGTAACTGTTTGGGGCAAGGCGGCTTTCTTCAGAGGTGTAAAACCTTCTGGGGGGTAAAACTGAACTCCTGTTCATTAGATTTTTATTTGAACTTCTTTCATAGTATAGGATGTTTCTTGAGCAGATTTCAAATCCAGCAGAATATACGAGTTCTACTGTCCTAAAACTTGTCTTCCTTTTTAGAGGAAAAAAAAAATCTTTTGCTTTCTGTTTCAAATTGATGGACACAGTAAAAAAATCCTGTGTAATTCCTAGAGGTGATGAAACTGTATCTGTGGATGAAAAATACATAAAAAAAAGTATGCTATCCATTATTAACCTTTAATATCTTAAAAAGTATTTTATGATGAACATGATAGCAATTTTCCAGGTCCCAGCTACTTTAAATCTCAGAAAACACCAGCTAAGTTTTAAGTCATGTTATGCAAACGGTTTGTCCACTTTCAGTTTCTGAGGACTTACAAGAGCCTGCCTTTTGACTCCTATAAACACAGCTTTTATTGGTAAAGATAGATTATGAGCAAGCCTTTTCAGTAGTTACGCACCTGGGAAAGGATAATATTAAATCTCAGAGAGTCTTGATAAAATCACGAACTCTGCCCTCACTGAACAAAGCCTGTTAGGCATTAAACACTTAAGGAAGTCTCACAACACTGTGGCAGGAGACAGAGAAAGAATCTTGTTGCTCTTTAAAGACAGTTGCCAGAAAATAAATCTGTAGGTGCTGTAGCAACAATAGCCCACTATGAGTTACTCCTTCGTATTCATTATTGCAAGGACTCAGTTAATTATTTGGCAAGTCCTGCTGAATACATGCTGCCCAGGAGCAGAAAAAGATTTTTAATGAGGTACAGGTTGTTTTTTTTTTTTTCAATGTATCTGCAAACAGACAGTATTTGCTTCAGTGACTTCAGAAGACTTAAGGCAAGTTTCTGAGCCAGACAGACATACTGAAATATAGATATGTGTGTGTATGTTTTCTGATTTAACTTTTCTAGACAATCTAGTTTTGAGAAAACTTCCATCAGAAAAGTTTCCCAAGTGCAGGTGTAATTGCTGTTAAATGTAGATGAAGGCCAGCTGACCAAAGCTTCAAACACTAGCAGGGATGAACTCCCAGCTGCCCGAAGAGGGGATTGAGGATGTATGTTCTGAGTGGCACCAGGTCTCAACATCTAAGATGTGAAGTTTCCATGAATCTGCCTGGTGACTTTCCTTCTCACTTTAAAAATCCGGAACGTTTCAGGTCATCATATTGAAAAATTTTTAATCTCGCACTGGCTCGGGAAAACTTTTCCCCCTTGCAAATCTGATAACAGCCCCATTAGAGAATTTCTCTTTCCTTTTCTGTTTCTAAAATCCATTATTTTCTATCCTCCCTTTCTGTGTAAGTGGATCTTCCCCTCTTCCACCATCCCATATGACTGTTCAGAAACAATTTTGTCTTTTACCGCCATACACAGTTTGAAGTTCTTGCAGAGAGTCATATGGTTCACTTGCCACACGGAGTTATCTCATTGTTTTTAAGTTTCACTGCTGTTTTTTCCTGTTATATATAATTCCATTTACTGCAACAGGTTTCTTCCCAGCTTATAAACATTGTAAATGAGGTCAGACTTTTTCCTTTCATTTTCTTCTTTGTTCTTTCCCTCATTTTAATCTTCTGCACAAAGCTCTGTTTATTTAAGCGCATTCATTTAAGTACTGTCCCTGCACTATTTCTTCTGCTATACATTTTTAGATTATGCCAATTTATTCAACTATTCAATTTATTCAGACTCTGTGGACTTTAGCCACCCACATCGGTTCAACAGTGCAACGAAATGCCAAGTTTAGGATATGTCTCTGCATAGACTCTGCAGACTATGCAGGGACTCTGCATTTTACCAAAGAAGGATAATGGCCCTGCTAAGTGCTGAGTGACAGGCAAAATGTAAAATATGTATTTCAATGAAAAGCATGTACTTTAAGCAAAAAATATTTAAAATAGAAAGTTACAAACTTAAAAAAACAACCAAAAAACCAAATAAGGAAAAGTTTAACAGAAAACTGTAAGCAGGAGCTGAAATTCAAATTAATATTTCTCCAAACTGGTTACAACTTCAGGAAGCACCTCCACATAACGATCAATATACACTGCTTGCAGGCATCAATCCTCCAAAAACTGTAGGACAGTGAATTCTCTGTAATGCTGTAGAATACTTTGCATAACATTTCTGACCATCCTTTCCAAGTAAGATTTGGATTAATAGATTTCCTAGTTTTGCCTGAGATGATTTCATGATTATTCTGATTAATGGAAAGGATCATCCCTCATTCCTCCATTGGCCAGGTTATGTAAGTAGCTGAATCCCAACACTAATTATAAGTATTCATCTTAGAGCTAAAATTTCACAGGTTCTCTACAATCAGCCACAAAATATTCCAGTGGTTCTGAAGACATATCTGATGCTCTTTAGTATATTAGGTACAATGAGCTATGCTAGATTTATCACAGCTTTTGCTACCACACTAAATTGGCAATGTCTCATACTCCTATTTTTAACTGTCTTATTAGCAACAATTATTTCAGTAATAATTCTTATTTAATGATGGACAAATAGCATCTCAACAGTGGGCTGCTACCACTGTGCCGGGTAATGTAACTACACAAAAGAAGATCTATTAATATAATAGCATTACCTGTCTTCCACATGAGCAGTCAGTGCAGAAGCATCTGCTCTGGTACCCCAGCCTGTGCAGTGCACACGACTGTGCACACGAGTGTGTCGGTCCAAGGAGGTATGAGCAAGACTTTAGGCACATTTCCCTGAGGAGCTTAAGAACTGCAGTATAAATCAGAGGGGGAATCTGAGAATCATGATGTGAGGAATGAATAGGCAGGTTCTTACCAAAAATTTTCATCTTCTGTCTCAGTAAGTTACAATGATAGTGTGCCTACTAGGTTTATAGCACAAAAGAGCGTTAACATATTGCGTTAGCTTGAATATGTGTATGGATATATTTGTGTACACAAATGCCATCTTCCACCTCCTTCTCAAAGCAAGGTTTATCGTTACATATGCCACCATGTGTTAAGTAATTTTTATGGGCTATAAATGACTTGAGCAAGCCGTGGAATAAAACAGCCTGTTCTACTGCATTAACAGGGCAGGTTCTGTGCTGTTTGTGCAGTAAATGTGCAGTAAGCCACTATCCAAACTAACTGGAAAGAAGATGTGCAGTATGTGGTTCATATACCAATATCCATCCTCTGTGTATATTTCCCTACAGTAGCACAGCTTTATGTCAGAGAGAAGTCATCAAAATACTGTATTTTTTTGAACTTTTAAGCCAGAAGATACAAGGACTGTTTTAAGATTCATTCCTACTTCTAAAATCTTCTTTAGCACCCCTAAGTCTATATTAGATGTGTAGGTAATAGCTATCTCTGAAGACCATATTTTTGAAGACAGAGCTACTTGCCTAGGTTTCTTGCTAGCAACCTAAATTCTTTAAGGATTTTCACCTGATTTTATCCATCTACCTTTTAGATTTAATTTTTTCTTTCATTGGAGCATACCTCCAAGAGATTAAGGGAATGCAAAATTACCACATACGTAGCTCTCTGCCAAAGCAGACGAGGAAGCTCCTAGCTGTTTCTGTAACATAGCATGTTTTGTGATTTTCATTTAAATGTCCTATGACTTGTTTTGCTTTTTCCTGATCTTCAAATTTGGCAGAAATGGTGTAAATAAGCTTTATTTCCATCTCATTTGCTCCCCAAGTGGACACTAGGTGACATTTCCTAACAGAACAATTACTTTTCAGAAAAGCAATCTTCAGGTAGCTTGGTTTTACTTCTCTCATTTTTAACTGTTGTTCTTAGCAATTATGTTTTTCTTACCATACTTATCAAGCACTCTGTGTAACTGAATTTAGGCTGTGTGTTGTTTGTTTACATACCAGCTGCAAAATATTTTGTTCAAAGGGTTATTTTCTCTTCAGGTTCACAAAAGAAAGTCATGTATAAAAACTGCTTAGTAACCTAATTTTACCCTCTGGCAGTGTACTACCTAATAGGTTTCAATTCTATTCATAATTATCTGATACCCTCTACTGTATCTCTTGGCACACTTCCTCATTTTCTATTATCATTTGCTACCATCCATGGGAATTCAAATGTAATTTAAGTCATTCTACTGATCTTTAAGTGCTTATATTATTTCCATTATACTTTAATCATATTGTAATATAAGCCAAATGGATTTTGATCTGTTTCCTGGAATTTCTAGTGGTTCAAGACAGAATGCCTAAATTCGTGAAGTCAAGTGGACAAAAAGAAAAAAAAAATCTATTGTGATATTCACATCTTCATATATATATATTGGGTATGAGGAAGTATAAACTTTCATTATTTCGGCAGAGAAAGCGAAGGTTAGATCAGAAATGAATTTGTCGTTCAGGGCTGTATTGTCAACCTCTCAAAAAACTTGCATTTCAAGGTCAAAAAAAGGATTAAAAAATGTATTTGTCAGAGGAGAGAGAAAATAGCCTAAAATTTATCATAAATTAAAAGAGAACCTAGGCAAAATCTAGCAAAGTCCTCCCTATTCCTTTATAGGTAAAACCCATTTTGTGTTCTTGTAATGGAATAGAAAAAGAGCTTGCAAACTCACTTGTCCTACTTTTACAGAACATGTATTCCATATTACACATAGATAATTGTGGTATTGTGCAAAAATCTTTATTGCACTGAGGTTATGTCAAATACAGATTTTTGATTGTAGTTTGCAGATTTTCTCTCTTTTTAGCAACACATTTTCTCCTTGGTAAAGCAGTAATAGAATAGGCTTAAAATGCACTATATTAACCAAGGTTTGGGTAGCTCTGTATATACGGCATTAAACACTTCTCTTCTTTTCTCTGTATGAAATTCTACCCATTCAAAAGCCAAGGTAAAATGTACCTTTCGTCGTCAGAATTTCAGACGTGCTGTGGCAAACCGTCTTTCATGCAGCTCAGTCTGCAGTGTCTGATACATCTCCTTATGTAAGATGCTAAAAATGTGAAAAGAAGACTGTGAGTTTATATTTAGGCTCAGGCACTGATTTATGGTAAGGAAGAAAGAGTAAAGATAACTTAACAGGGTTTTACCTTCTAGGACATAAGACTACATAGTTCCTCTTCTCAGATCAGGGCTGCACCTATCCCTGAAGTTCAAAGTAAATAGCAAGAATAATTTCTGACATAATTTAGCTTTCTCTCATTGAAGTTATGGAAAGTGATGAAGCTGTAGATTTATACTGGGATTCTTCCAGTCTAATTTTCACTGTCTGCAAAGCAGGTTTCTGAATCAAAGCTAGTCACCTAGCATCTCGTGTGTTACCACTTAAAAGAAGGCACTTTCAGAAGGCATTATCCATCCTAAGATAAATTTCAAGGTAAACGGAACCTTAAGCACTTTCTGGAAGTGCTATTTCTATTGACTGCAGAGGGAGTCTAGAGGGTGTGAGTTAGTTAGACACTTAATTTTTTACATAATTAACCCTGTCATTAATAAATTATTCTAAAGTAAAGCTAAAGTTTTGAGAGTTCTAGGGTTGGAAAGAATTGCAGGGAGGATGTTGTCAGAATAGCTGAGCTTAGAACATAAGGGTTCCCTTCCACAAAAATGAAATCTGTAAATAAGCAGAGGTATCTAGTATATGGGAATTAGATCTGTAACTCCCTTGACCTCTCGCATCCCACTTCTTATCCTCCTTCTCCCAGCCTTCCTTCAAATGAAGGTATTCTTTAGTCTTCTTCATCATTAAAAAACAATCTCTAGCCTTCTCAGGCCTCCAACATTTGTTGAATAGGCCATTTACAGCTGTTGTCATTATTTCCCCTCAGTTTCTTCCAAATGCCTTCTATTCTCTCTATAGTTCAAGGAAAGTCTAATTAAAATCCTGAAATATCTTTCTGGACAAACCTCTGATACCTTATACTGTCCTTTCAGTCACCAGCTTGGGCAGTTTCTGACACTGATGAAACTTTCTCAAATCCTTCTCCTCAGATCTCTTGCCTCATTTACCTTCTCCCACTTACTGTCCTTTTCCTAAAACATTTGAAAATGTTGCCTAACAGAAATGAAGACATTTAAAGTGCAGAAAACTGGTACATGCCCATGATTTTTTCATATTTGAGCATCTGTGAAATATCACTGCTATTTTCCCACACTTTTGAAAATCATTTTACTTCAAACCAAAATTTTTTTATGCAAGGCATCAGCTCAGAATCAGTAGTCTTTTTTTGTCTTTCTTTTAAAACGAATGAATCAAATTTCTGAAACAGAAGCATGCAGGAAGTACCAATAAATGGAACAGAGATTAGTGCTTTTCTGGGAAAGATTGCACACCTTAGAATCGACAAAGGCAAAAGGCTTTGCCCATTGTCAAAAGGTATTTTGCACTACAGTTTAGTTTTATCTCAAAATAAAGGCTTGAAGATCTCTTCCTCCAAATTTGCCTTGTCTAATGCTACTGTTAGCTTCACACAAGAATTTTGGGCATATAGGCAAAATTTCTGCACTAATGTATTCACAGTTTTGTGGGCAGTGTGAATGTCTGCTAGCTTTACGGCTCATAATATAAAACTGTCAGCTGTAGCTTCATGCGCCTGAGCCTGAAAGCTAGCCAGCCATTCGCACTGCCCGCAAAACTGTAAATTGGGTTTGCTGAGAGCAAAGAAGGGCCTTAGCTCTGCCTTCTCTCCCCCATCACATGATTGCACACACATTAGAGGAAACAGGGAGGTATTAACGAAATACCTTAATCTTCTTTGCTCGTCTCATTATATACAGTCTGCTTATTGCAGCTCAAGTCTCCAGGAGAAGGAGAGGCAAGGGAAAAGGGAGAGCAGATTCATGACTGCTCCTAGCGCAGAGCATCCCCGGATCCCACAGAGAATTCAGTTGTCAGGAGCTAAACCGAGAGCATTTATCTCCTTACCTTGGAGGAGCACGACAGGATCCCTAGCTATATCAAGTTTGGGAGGGAAGAAGTTGTAAAAACGCCGGAGCCCTTAATATACGCATGAAGATAGATCAAGAAAGACTCTGAACACATATCAGGGACCCTCAACAGTTGTAATCCCTTTTCAGAGCAGGGACAGTTTGTTCAGTGACCTGTTGATAGTGCCATGCCCCATCCTCAGGGCCAACTATCTATCCAGTTGCAGGGGGAGCAAGAGATTCAGGAACCTGCATGTCTTGCCCACATCTATGGCTCTGGTGAGACAGTACAATGTTAGCAAACCCAATGACATCTATTTAAGGTACTATGAGACAGGAAGAAGTAGTAGTTAAGGCTGTTTTAGACGTTTGATTGTCCTTACTGTAGGGAACAAAAAGATGAAACCAGCCTGCAGAGAGGGAGAAAGGTGAAAGACAAAAACTAGAAGGGAATGGGAAGGTCTCAAAAGGGCAGAAAAGGTCGGAGGCTGTAAGCATGTGCAGGCATTCTTTATAAAGCTCATCCATCATTATTTTACAACAGCTTTCCAGCAGCTCATGTCATAGGAAGAGGATGAAAGGTATTATGAATGCAAACAGCTGTTACTGCAAGTAACTGATATGAAATAAAAAAAAAAAAAAAAGGAGAGAGGGAGAGAATGGTTTGCCTAAGCAAAGATTGGAAGCTTGTGGTACTTTGGATTCTTGGCATATTCAATTTTAAAATGTTAGTGAATACAGTTTTGCTTTAACTTCAGCTGGAGTTATTAAACTCCCATGCTGAAATGTAAATAGTAAATGGCTAATATTTGCAATAATACTAAATTATTTATTGCAATAAGATGATGTTATCTTGTTCTGCTGAAGCACAGTTATCTGCTAGAAACAGTGGAGGATTCTCTGGCTCTCCAAACTGTTAAAGGAATTCAGCTAAAACATCACTCTTGTTGCAACAACGCTCTTTGGTACACAGAAGATTATGTCTGTACAAGCGCTGTGGTTTACAGTGGAGGGGCAACATAATCAGGGTACAGGTCCTCATCAGCCTTTCTAAGTCTTTGCATATTCTCACGGGATTAGGGATCACACTTTTCAGGCCTGTATATGCTTACATGAGTAAAGCCTCTCTCTGTATAGTATATCCAATTCCAGTTAATAAATCCAAACAACTCTTTTTAGGAACATAAGTAAGTGTTATGATCTCCATCTCAGAAAACAGGTACAGAGATGAAGTCTAAGATCGGAGAAAGCTAGTAAGGGACAGAGATCTGGGGACAGAAGCCATATATCTGGGTTCTCTTTAACGATCTCCCTTATTTTAAATCTGTAAAATTTCTTTCTTCCAATCAAGTTTGCAAGAACTTACCTTGGACTCCTTAAATTTTGTGCCATGCTGCTGCAAATTCTAACCTTTTAAATAGATATGTAAGTAGCATTTGAGTTGCTCAGTTTCAGAACACATGATATCTTACAACATAGTGTTAGAGATAACTATAGCTGTACCATGTCCAGGTCACTAGATACCTAAGAGACACAGCGAAGAAATGCCAGTATTCTATCAGGGAACAATGCACAGTTCCCAGAGGTTCATTAATTTAATCTCTCAGGGTTTCAAAGCAGATAATGGCCTAAGGAAATTAAATTAACTCTAACAAAATACATCTTTATTTCTGATCATATAGTTATGATGACAATATGCTAATCAGTACTCATCTCTTCATCTTACACTGAAAGATTATGGAAATTATGAGGCTTGTTATTTATTCTTTCAGAATTATAAATGTAAAAGATTCAGATTCAGAAACAGCAGTACTTCACATCATACTTTGAAATTGGGAGACAGAATTCATTCACTTCAGTTTGTTAGAGGGGAACAATGATCCAAAACAGGACAAGTGCCCATTTCCAGAATCTACTGACAATATAAAAATCTGTGGAGATTTCTTATTCTCCAGTTTTCCACAAGAGAACATATACAGGGATGTATAATGCATGGTCAGATGATTTATCTCCTTGGTTCACTTCCTTGTCTGGATTCTTTGATTTCCACATTGAATAATGTTAGATTTCTCCTCGGATTTTGTTTAGTCCAAACCAATTTATTCTTTCTGAGATTAAACCTAGGTTCTGGAGACAGTCTATCCATCCTCAAAATTACGGAGGAAGCGATGGCAAGTGTGGTTCCCTATACTTTTTTACAGACTGCTAACACCAGCTCAGCAGGCCTTGCACTGTCAAACACTCCAGCGGTCTCACACACTGACCCCAGGGCAGCATCGTGCGGTTCACACGCCATCAGCATCAGGCTACAATAAGACACATTCATTCTCTCAGGAATTTTGCACTAAAATGTCGCCCAAAAGTTAACTTTTCTGTTCCTGGGCGACGAGAACAAGAGGGGTGGTCAGAGACCACATTCCTGATGGCAAAACAGAATGGATATGTCCAGTTTGCTCTAGAGGGGGCTTGTCCAAAGCAGCAGAGCAAGATGTTCTGTGCCAACCATTTAAGGATGTTGCTGAATTAGCCTGGATAACATGGACCAACAGAAGACAACCATATGCTATTGTCTTGGATAATTTTGGTTGGTAGCACACGTGTGATCAAAAAGAAGTGGGAGTGGAATCCACAGTCATCAGTCCTTGGAAGTTGAAACTTTGTTTACTCTTTCAAGGTAACTTTAAATAGTGTTGGTCAAGGAATGCCGATGACATCTCCTGTGATTTACTGCAGCAGTCATTTAAGACTAATAGCAGAACTAATTAACCTTTGACAGCATGGAGTGTGACAGCTGTAAAAGAATAACAGCTTATGTTGCCATCACTATAGGAAATTGAAACTGCTTAATTTCTCAAAATACCTTGCAGCAATTTAGTTAATTAGCCATTATCTTTTAATTGCTAAAGGATTTTTAAAATGTATAGTCCCCTAAAAAGAAGTGTGCTGCCATGTAAAAAACCTACCAAAATATTTAATCGTAGCTGTATATTTCTAATAATTTATTAGTTACTGTTAACATGTTCCTAAGGTGAAGACAATGCTGTCGCACATGCCTGTGGTCCTCTTGCTGCACATGAATAAGTCTGCGTTTGATGTCTGTGTAACATGTGAAACTTACACAGCTTAAATATTTATTCTCACTTGCAATATTTACTCCACCATCTGTCTGTAGAAAGGAATTGTATCTTCTCCTGGTCCTTGTTTGCTAGCCTAAATTAGCAAGTAATATTTTTTTAGTACTGTATTGTACGATCCTTTGCCACTGTGATAATCCCAGTAGATTTGTTTGCACCTGTTCCATCTTGAATTCGTCTTTCTTGAGGTAAACAGTAATATTTGAATTACAAATGGTTTTCCAGTGTTTTAGAAAGGCATATTAGGTATGCAGAGTCTCTTTCACTGTGTTTACTTTTCTCAGAGTTGCATCATAGCATTTGCTGATCATCATCCTATGGTCACTAAAACACCTGCAATCGTTTCTGGTCCCATGTCACTTACGACCAGTGTTCTCTAAACTTATAAAAGACTGTCAGAGGGTGTGACTGTGCATTATATTTTATCCTATCCCTACCGATGCAATCTGACCTCATGACACCCTGAGCAACTTCATTTCTGCCATATCAATCAACGGACATTCATCTCATCCAACTATGAACTGTCTGAACAGCTCAGCAGTTCTACATTGACACCTCCCCGTATCAGTTTTTCTCTTTTTCAAACATATTCGAATTTAAAGAATCCACTCCATGAACTAATATAGATTTTAACTATTTTTATAGGCCTGTCAAAGAAAAGATAATAAAGTGATGAAAGTATATGAGAAAGAGGGAAAAAAGCCAAGGGATTGGAAGCATGAAGAACCTCTTCTGATTCTTCAAAATTCTGCTACCTTTTAAAGTGGTTATTTGTTTCAGTGAAATGTTTCGTAAGTCTGGTGCTAAGGCTTTCTCATCACATGCTGTGGGAGAAGTGAAAATTAGCATGGAAGCCCAAGAGAGCTATCACGCTTCGTGCACTCTCAGCTGGAGATCATTGTTTCCCCAAGCAGGCTTAAATAGTGCAGCAGGATTGTTTGTCGTAAAGATTCTCTGGGGGTACCGAAAGCTCTACAGAAAATTCCCAGACATTGAGAAATGGTACTGGAGTTTTCAAACACATTCTCATTTGCTGTAAGCATTTCTCCTTGTTCTAGCCTGCAGAATCACAGGTAGCATCCTGCATACCTGATTTCATTTTAGGTTTAAAACACATCAAGTAAAAAAGAATGTACTGAGTCAATCAAATGCCTTAACAAATGTTGCCAGTGAACCTTAAAGGATGTAGAGGGAAGAAAGTAAAGTGTAAGCCTGACACATTTTCCAGAAAAGCTGTGGTTAAGTAAAGACTTCCTGAAACTAGCATTAGATTTGTGCTGCAACTGTGCATGCTGGGTTTTCTTCATAATTAATCATAGGAGTTGGTGCAAACAACACTATTGATTAAAAAGCTAAATTTCTGCAGCACCTTTCAGATATTTGGTGACTTCATCAGAATCTTTAGTAGTTTATCTACTAGAGATAAATTATAATATTTTCCTATACCCATGTCCAGTAATTCTGCATCTACTGTTCAATCAAGCTACACTGCTGGGCACTCAATGCTTTCCTAACAGGGACATGTTAACAGTATATTTAAAGCTTCATGACACATCTGAGGGAAGAGATTAATAAATAACAACAAGGACACCTCTGGCCAATACTTCTTTGATCCTGTCAATGAAATCTTTCTGCTGCCATCGCAAGATGTGTGCTCTGCATGTTCAGATATGTAGGAAGAGTTTTCTGAAGATTAAATATGGTGGCAGAATCACCTGCCTCCTAACAGGTCCTCTTCAGCTTTCCAGAAACGCTGAGTGAAATACTAGCCCAGTTTAAGCCCAATTGCAAATTTATTATTGACTGAATAAGAGCCAGATCTCAGCCTCATTTTGTGAAGAGGGTTGTGGGACCGCATTGTAGCTGTGACTACTTGTAATCAGATTTTTCTTTATTACCCAAAGAAAAATATTTTAAATAGGAGAAACAATAGAATGTATGGCTGCTCATGGACATCTGTGAAACAACAGCTGGCTTCCTTAGGGGGGATTATTCAAATTTGTTTATGCATTTGTAGTGCATGTAAGTAATGTCTAAACGGTACTTGGTAACGTCCTGCTCTTTCAGAGGGGAGATTGCAGCTCTGTTGTAATTGTTTACTTTCTAAAGAGTTGCTTTGCTCTTTATAACGTTTTGGCATCAGCTTCCAGAATTTCCCTGTAATGCATTCAAGCTCCGGACTCCTGGCACTAGGTACCAAATACTCCGGTGGGTTTACTTTTTTTTTTAAGTTATATTCTAAGAAGCAACATTTTGTGGTAGCAGGACAATAGAAGCACGGACCCCACTCTGATGTAACACTATTATATTGTACTGTATTGTGCGGTGTGTGACAGTACCGTGCTGAGTGCAGGGGCTCTGTTCACACGGCGTTTAGAAGATGTAGCCTTACTGTACTCTGCCTGGCTTCAGGATAGTCTTGTGGGAGGATAGTAAGTGGAAAGGAGAAGCTTTGCTTGCATTTCATTCAGTGCCTTCTCTCCACGTCCACGCTGAATTAGGTAGAAAACCACTGTGGGAATAATAGGACTCTATTTCTGCCCACATAAAGAAAGCAATCACCTTACTTTTAAAGGTCGCAGCTAGCACTTGCGTTTAAATTGTGAGAATGATATTGCTCCGTATAAATAAGGTGAAATGAAATGCTAACTTCATCAAAGTCTTGACTCATTGCCTTTCAGAACAATCACACCTATTGAGTCTTACTTTTTAACACCCTTTGGAATGTTCTCCTTTTTTAATTTTTTTTATGAGAACTTCACATCTTGTAGTAACGGTTTCTGAAGAAACGAATTGTAGTGACCGTTGTAATGACTTCTGTAATGACAGTGTATCACTGTAACGACAGTAATCATTGCAGTGACATTGTGGTGACTTGTAATGACTTCTAGTGATATTTGTATTAAGGTGAACAAAGCTCCTCTGAAACAAATGCCTTCTAAAGTATGTGACATCATTATGAATGTGTACTCCATATATTCACCCAATTTGTCCACCCAAGCAACACATTATCCTTTTATCCATGATTAAAAATCATAAGCTGTACTGGAAAATACACAAACAAACAAACAAACAGGACTTTTTCTTCTTTACAGGTTAGAAAGATAAACTCAGATTCTTTTTATATTAATGAGGGTTACTTTTTCTGCTTTTCCAGGTAAAACACAGGTTATGGGCGAAATCAAGATTGCATTAAAGAAGGAAATGAAGACAGATGGAGAACAGCTGATAGTAGAAATCCTTCAGTGCAGAAATATTACATACAAATTTAAATCTCCAGACCATCTCCCAGGTATGACACAGAAACCAGCATCATGGTACAGCATTAAGTGTGATGTTTCTGAAGATGTTTAAACATGCCATTAAAATGGAAAGAAAATTATTTCTTAACTGGAATGGCATATTCTATAGGCTTCCTTTTGAATTTTTTTTGCTCCTATGAACAACTTTAATGAAAGTAAAAGTATTTTCTAGAAGTAAACTGCCTGTCAGAAGTTAATCCCTTTTTAATCTACTTTCTGATTGTTTACATTTTCTTAATTTCAACAAAAATGATAGCTCTCAAGGTTATTAAGGAACCATGTTATACAGTGAAAATTTGTATTTTGATGAAAAGTATTTTAAAAATGAAAAACTCGTGTTAGTAATAATATTTTCATAGATACAGAAAGACATCAAAATATTTGTTTAATATTGTAAGCCCAAAGCAATTCTCCAACTTTTAGTGGAGGAGGTTCCATTTTTACACAATGTGTATAAGAGCAGATAATGGCTCTGGTATGTCCCCTGGTCTGTTTCCTCAGCACTTCCCATCTATTGAAATCATTAGCAATAATGATTATTTAAAAGCTCCTGTACTGAACTTGTTGACCTGTTCTTCCCCTTCCCCAGACCTGTACGTGAAGCTCTATGTTGTCAATATCTCTACCCAAAAGAGAGTAATTAAGAAGAAAACCAGGGTATGCAGGCATGACCGAGAGCCTTCATTCAACGAAACATTTAGATTTAGCTTGAGTCCTGCTGGGCATTCTCTTCAGGTAATTCTACATCTTATTGAAAAACCTAATTTTGTAGGTTTTCTAGTTTTCTATGCTGTGCTAGGCCATTTGAGATCGGTCTTTTACCCTGTATCGTATGCTGAAAAGAGAAAATTACAAAGGAAATAACATAATTGTATGATAACAGAAATATAGGGCTGGAGGAGACTTGAAAAGATTGTTTAATCCATCCTTCCACAGTGAGGAAGGATAGATATTCACAGACCAGCCCTGAAGCTTTTATCCTTAATATCTTCTTAAAATCCCCTAGAGAAGAAAAATTCTACATGCATTCCAGAAATGCTTGTCTGTATATTTAGAAAGTTTACCCTAATATAACTTAAATCTTCCACATTTTAAATTAAGCTAACTTATCCTTAACTATCCCCTCAAAGCATAAAGGACAATTGATCACCCTTCCCTTTATAAAAAATATTTTACTTACTGAAAAGTTGTTATCACATCTCTTTTCTCTTATTTTTGCAGACTAAGTAAACTGAATTTCTTTAATATGTCCTATTCTCTAAATGCTAATAGTTTGATCTTTCTATCCTGTTCCTCAACTTCTTTTAAAGTTGTGATGTCTAGAAATAGACACATTAGTTGTAATCTCAGACATAGCACAACTACAGATTATGGCAGGTCAAATATTCTCTGTGTACGTTTGTAAAGGAGAGGATGATATTTCCAGTTTCGGGCGCATCAAATGATGCGTGGAACTGATTTAGGAACAGTCTCTCTCGTATGTTTTAGCTGCTTAGATAAATTTGATCATTTGATCAGATATGCTTCTTTCAAGGGGTAGGAGTCACCTCACTTGCCTTTGTGTGTTTACACATAACTAGGTAACTAGGCTAAGTCGGTTGTTCAGGCTTTCTCTGCAGTCAGTGGATAGAGAAGACAATTCCTAGGGTATCTACATGCTCATCCTAAAATAAGTATCTTTTTAAGTGGGAGGAATTGCTGGATGCACCAGCGTCTCCTGGATGTACCATTAAATCTGGATGACTGATTTAAACAAGCCAACTAGATTTTGATTACTAAAGTTAGGTTAGATTATCAGCATGAGACCACCAAAAATAAATACTATTTTCCCTGCGTGAAAATGTTCTAGCAGCCCTATCGATTAAATAGACTGAATAAAAACGTATTAGAGATGTTATATCACGTGGGAAAATCTGGTGTGGTCAATAAAACCTTGTTGAAGTTTAAGAGCTAAAATTTCTGTAAAAATGTTGCTTCTAGCAGTGGTTTGAAGAGGGAACTCTTCAAACTTTTGAAGAAGGGCTTGGCAGGCCAGCAAAGAGGATCCCACAGAGCCCTGATGCTTCAAAAACAAGTTGTTAGGGAGTAAGGGAAATCAGGGAGACCATCATAGGAACAGCCAGCCTGAGACTTGCAACATTTCCTCTGAAATGTTGTGATATGTACCCATGCCGCACACCAGACTGAAGAGAAGAGGGGCTGTCTTTGCTTTTGGGTATCCTTTTCATAAGCAGCATGGAAATTTACCTTCCCTGTCTCTTTGAATACAAGAGGTAGAAGGTCTTAAGCACAACAAGCAAGTAGAAAGTTTAAAAACAAACAAAAGGTTTCACTTCCTCACACAACTTGGAGTTTGAACTGTAAAATTTATTGCCATAAGATACTAGCTACATGTTTTCACTGAAAATTGAGAACAAGTGATTGGACCTCATAGGCTATTAAATACAAGCATATTGCTTGTGAATCAGGAAGTTAATGATCCACAGGTAACCCTAGGTATTCTGGAAAAGTATCACTACATGATTGTCCTGTTCTTATACTCTGCTGTACGCACTGTACCTTATGCACTTTAAAAACAGAATACTGGTCTGAACAGATCTTTGTTCTGACTCAGTAATTCTGTTTTTATATGCTCTTCCTACCTATCAGACTATTAGATCCTACTGCTGAGCATGAAGCTGGATGATTTGAATGCTGAATTGGGGAGTGATGAGCATTTGGGGACAAAAAGATGGACATCACCAAAAGAGATCAAGGGGAGAGGGAAAGGAAACCGAAAGTGAATGTGCAGAACAAAAAAGGAGTTGAGATCTAAGGAGGAAAATATGTTTAGAGAGAGGAAGTAAGAGGAGCTCAAACCAGGCACAGTTAAGTGGGTCTGGCTGGATAAAGAGACTGGGAAATAGTGGATAAACAGTATCCTCTGAAAGTACATTGTAGAGAGAAATGAGCAGCAACTAGAAGCAGCAACTAGGACAAGGGTCTGTACTCTAATAATCAGCATGGGTGTACCAAGAGCTGTGAATATTAGCTAAGGAAATGGGAGCATTGACTATTGGGGTGGTGGGCTAGGATTGGCTGGACAAGGGTATTGGAAATATGAAACAAAAATTAGGATTAGAAATAGACAGGTTCAGGATAATAAGACTGAATTTAAAGCCTGGAGCAGGGAAGAAGCAAGACTGAGACCCAGTCAGGTTAGAGAAGACAGTATACTAGTGCTGCAGCTGAGAGGAGTGGAAAGCAGGATCAAGGACAGAACTGACAAAAAATTTCTGTTAGAAACTTTTTCTGTCCCTAAAAATGTTTATTTGACAAAATCAAAACATTCCACAGAAAACATTTTGACAGGTTTCAGACAGGCATTTGCCTTAGTCCCTGCCAGCTTGCTTGGTAGCTTCCCTAATTTCCCTGGCTCCTTGGCAACCCATCTGGAACACTTCTGAAAGAGTTGGGTTCCTGGCTCCTTCGCCTTCCTTATTCTATAGCTGTTTCCTGGCTGACTGGCTCACTGCAATTAGAAATACATAATTTCTTATATAACGGTAATCAAAAAAAACCCAGAAGAATATTTTCCACAGATGTTCTGGGTTGGCTTACCGGCTTCTGCGCTGTCCATTTCTTCAGAAGACCCTGGATCAAGTAACCTAGAAAGCCACTGCAGGTGGGGACAGGCTGCCTGGCTCCCCCAAGGACAGATTTTCTGATGAGTGAAGTGAAGTGAGCTTCCCAAGCTGCTGAGTTCCCAGGGCTACCTCATTTGGTCCTCCCCCCTCAAACCATTTGACTGACAGGCATGTAGATTTCTAAGCTTTCCAGATACGTATCTGATTTACCAATTGGTATTAAAGGTGGCCACAGAGAAGCCATCCAGGTTTTTTTTTTTTAACTTTTCATTGTACTAGAAAGTTTCCTTTTTTGACTTTATGCTCCAAATCAGAATGGAAAATGTTCAGAAATGTTAGAATTCTTGATTACTGGGAATCCTAGTTCTGTTATGTGCCTGTTACAGTATGGTCTCCTCCAGCACCTCAATGGAGTACAAAACCTTTGCGTCCTACCATTCTTCCGTTGTTAACCTGGATCTGTGAAAGCAAGCAACAAAATGCCCCATTTTCTCTCATGCTGGTTCACACAGAGAGTGACAGCCTCCTACTGTTGTCACTTACCTCCCTTGCTCATTGCCTGAGGTATGCTCAGTGACTGTGAATATTACAAATCTACTGTTAATGCTATCGCTGAAGTGCTAGTTCTCCTTTTTTTCTTTTGAAAAAAAATAGAAAGTTGCCATAAAGAAGTATTGAGCTTTTTAATACAGTGATTTGAAAATTATGAAGTGCTAGAATTTTTCTTTTTAACTATAATTCATCTGCCTGAGGTGTATATGTTATCAAATATGTCCTTCCCATAGAATGAACCCACAGATCCACAGAATAAATCAAGTCCTGTAGTGAAGAAGGCTGTTTTTTGTGTGCCATTAGGCTGCTCAACTGGAAAGCTTGGTGCCTGTATGATAAATCAGGCTGAACTTTGCATATCCAGCCTCCCTGGCTCATGTAAGCACCCTGGCTATTCCTTGCCCTCCCACTCTACATTGCTGAGGCAGTATACATCCAGGCAAGCAAGAGCTATGAGACCGGAAGCCATACCTTGACCCTGGCTTTGTAATTGTGGCCTTCAGCTGAGAGGTAGAAGAAAGGCAATTTCAGACCAGCTCTACAGTTTAGGCTAGGCTATCACATACTGAGATCAAAAACTAGAACTCTGCTTTTTCGCACACATAAGTCTACTTTGAGTTACCAACTATATTCAAGACACCCTCCAACTCCTACGCACATAAAAGAGTCTGGTACAGCAGCTTCATAAAGCTTTACCCTGTGACTTAAAACTTAACCTTGTATTTGTCTTTGGTAACCAGCAGGTGAACAAATTGCTCGGTGATGTCCGATTGTCGTCTTCTAGTTACTATATCCCATGATAATAAAATAGAAGAGGGAGGAGGTCCAATTTTCACTGCTTCCTTTCTACTAGCAAGATGACCCTTTTTTAGAAGTTGTAGTTAGCGTTTCTTTCCCTTCTGTGAATACCAAAGAGAGCTCAACGTTTCTGAATCTTTCTTGTCTGCCAGTAAATGCAGTATGTTAATAAGCACACTTGTAATTATTTTTTGTTATTATTATTTTCCCAGATTCTGCTTGTCTCCAACGGAGGGAAGTTTATGAAAAAGACACTGATTGGGGAAGCTTATATCTGGCTTGACAAAGTGGATCTAAGGAAAAGAATAGTAAACTGGCACAAACTGTTGGTCAGCTCCACACAAACACATTGAGCGGAGCGGTCTGCTTAGGGCACAAAACCTGCAGAGTCTGCTATAAACAGCATCACTCCAAGACTATAGTTTGATATCATTGTGTTTAGCTAGTCTTTCGAATACAAAGTAGAAAAGAGCAGTCTCTGGGCTACATAGCACACTTAAATGAGGGCTAGTACACTTGTTTTGCTGCAAAAAGCAAAGTAAAAGAAAAACTGGGCCCAGAACTTAAAGTGAGGCTGTTTGAAATGAAGACTGATATGAGGGCTCTGTCTTGGTGGACTCTGTCAAGAGAGTAACTGTGAAAGAAATGATGAAGGCTGGAAGGCAGGTATTAATGCAGAGTTCAGCTGCAGCTGGAAGTAGTGCGATGGAAAGAGCAGTCTGGTTTTCTGTGCAACCAGAAGCAGATCATTTTATGCAAAAGCGCCTAGGGTGACTGACTTTCCAAATCTCACTTATCAAAAGTGTAAAGCTTGTTCCTCTGCACCTTAGGATCTCTGATAATTTGCTGTAGTGAGATTATGCCACATGACACAAAACTGCAAGCGGGTTGCAGAAGTGGTAATGTTATCTTACATTATTTTTTCCTTCTTTTTCGTTTAAAAAAGATATGCTATGGAGAACCAGATGTGAATTGTTTCATTTGTTTCTGTGTGTTTACGGTGGCTATAAATCACTGTCCTAGAATGTAATGGACAAAACCATATTAATGGTCTATAATTCGGGGTGTGGTTTTAATGAGAAAGGACAGGATGTAAATTGCACTAAATAAGGAAGAAAAAAAAACCACTCTTTTTGATGTCAGTGACATTGTAATTCAACCTACCCTCTGAATCAGCAGTTTAAAAAAGCTTGGAATTGAAGGGATTTAAGCACTGGGACTAATACAACTATTTCAGCTAGTCCTTTTACTTTTCAGTGATCCTGAAACTGTATAAAGACAATAAATTCTAGACTATATGATAGGTACTGCAGAGCAGTAGATCCACGGCGCTGGCACTACCCTGCTCTGCACAGGGCCGTGCATCAACATCAGCGACACGCTTGAAGTCTAACTGGAAGGAGTAACAAGACGGTTACTGTGCGCAGGTTGTTGCATTAGAGAGAGTTAAGAAAATCCTCTTACTCTCTCAGATGAATGTCTGGGTACGATCCACTCAACACCGTGGCTTCTCAGTTACGGGAGAAGTAATTAGGAAAGTAACTTGCAACACTTAAGACTGTGTCGGCACTTCCACAATAAAAGTCACATTTTCCGGGGTTTGTAACTGTGCAATTAGCTCGCTTTGGTCAGAAACTAATGCGTGGGGTGTTTCTGGCTAGGTGTTGCATTTTTCTCACTGCTTTTGAAGAAGAAGGAAGAGCTTCTTCTTCCATTCCTAAAAGTGTAGAAGATCTAAACCAAAAAAAAAAAAAAAAAGAATCAATATGGCACTAACTCCCTTGTTACTCAGAAGTCACTTAATATTTCACAGCTTCAGCAAAAAGTGTTTTCCCTTGAAATATTACCTCAAGACCTTTGCATACTTTGCATACTAAAAAAAGAAAATAACCAAACTTCCACAATTCAGACATTTATTTACCTTGCCCAATAAGGACTTTCACAAATTGTTTAATAAACTTGTCTTACGTTTTCTGAATTTATTCACATGTAGCACACTTCCACATGATGTGCAAGACCAACTGAAAACATTCTTTTGGAAATTAATAGTTTCTTAAAAAAAAAAAAACAAATAAGACTTATGCAGAAGCTGGACTGACTGCCAAAAAGCTACATCATTTAAACTGGTGACACTTCCCTCATTCAATTTTTCATTTATTTTTACAGCCTTAAAATAACAGGATGGAAAAAGAATATGAGAAAAAAACACACAGAAAACTTTAATGATACACACACCACAGAAATTCACATTAAGTTGTTGATAACCTGACGGTATCCTGCTTAACTTCAAGCAGAGAAATCTTACCAAAATCCTATTAGCTATCTTAAAACCACAACATCACTGGCAGTGGGAGTAGGATGTGTGCTTTAGTGTTCAATATTATGCTTTTACCAGTATATGTAAACCCTACCTCTCATGTATTTTTAAAAAAGTCCTCTGGAGTTATTGTAAACATCTTATATGTTTTGATGTTGTGTATGTTCTTATGAGAGCATAAATACTTCAAGGAAAAAATCCCCAACCAAACCAAAAAAATCCTATGTGGATGTATTTGACATATGTGTTTCTCTTTCGGTGGGTTATTTTACATTTCTGATGGCTATAGCGTATTCTTTTTTGGAAAAAAAAAAAAGAAAAAAGAAAAAAGAAAAAAAAAGTCCAGTTTCAATTACTGTTTGAAGTACAAGCCATGAGGTGTGCGATTTTGTGCAAACTGCTGGTAATTTTGTTCTTGCTAAGATTTATTACGAAGACAGCAAGTCATGCTGGTAGTTGCTATGGAGATTTTCAGCAGGAACGAGCACTAACTGGCTGCCTTACTGGGAAGCCTATAATCATCACTCGGAATTGAGAACGCGGACAGGCATGCTTTGCTCTCACACACGTACAAATGTGGCCAATATTTTTGTAAAATAGTTCTGTTATTTGGTACAGCTGAGGCTGTACGGAACAGCCACCTTTGCCTGGTAAGCGGCTGTCAGCAACTGGCTTCATTCAAGCATCTTTGATTCTCTGAACAGCACACAACATGTTTCTGTGGGTTGTAAAGGCAGTTTTGGAAGCCCATCATGAAATGCAAAGAGTAGAGGTTGTCAGGAACGAGGAACTGCCTCGGCCAACCGCAGCAAGGAGGGGACTCCTTTGGTGTCATCGTTCTCCGCTGCGCAGGACGAGCTAGTGACAGACCGGGGCCCGTGCACCCTCTTTTTTCTGAGGCGGCATCCATTCAGAGGTCCGAGGATGCTCCCAAAGTGTGCCAAGTTCCTTTTTTTGACCAAATTTCTAGGTTGTACTGGAATCACTCTATGCAACACAGGTTCATGTTTGAATGCATTTTTTTTTCTTTTTTTCTCGTTTTATGAATGAAGTCAGGAAAAACTCTCTTGTGACAAAGTTTTTTAAAAAATATTCAAACAAGGACTATTAGTATTTTTTTACTTTTTTGTATATATCTCAGTATATTTTTTTCACTTTTTTCTCATTATTTGTTTTTCATTTATCCGGCCAAAAGTGCTTAGATGTGGCAACAGCTTTTATCATTTCTGAATGATTATTAATGAGTTCACACATTTCTAAATTGCTTTGCATTTCTAAATTGCATATTGCAGGAAGGCAATATCAGAGGCATTTTAACTTTTTTTATTCATAAATCTGCTGAGTCAACAGAGATTGAAGCTGCTTCTTTGTTCAAGGCCTTGTATAGTGGAAACAAGCTGAAAAATGAGCAAAAGCACAGTGTGTGTGTTTACAAATGACAGGGATTTCTAATGTTATCATTATTATTATGCATATGATGAGCAGCAAACAGCCACTTTTTTTTTCCAGATTAAAACTAGACATGAGAGTTTCTATGATGAATGTTGAGCTAGTTCTTTATCATTACGCTTTAAAGGGATAGTATCCAGGGGCAATGAGTGCTGCTTCGTTATCATCACCCACATTTTTACATTACATGAATCCCATGTGGAAAAAAAACAAAAACCCAACCCAAACCAGCTCAAGTCAATAACAACCATTCTGTTGGCTTAAACCGGCTTTAGATCAAGACTTGGAAAATATTTGCGTTACGTTTCTGGATGCTGGGTGTTTGCATGGTTAGGCTGTGGGATATGGTAGCTGGTAACCAGCTGATACTGATTCTTACTTTGAGGATGATGTTGAAGAAAAAGAAGACATCTATTATATTGTAAGCTAGTGTGTGCCCAATAGAGATTATTTAATTAGCATTTAGTTTCATGGAGATATCATAAAGATGTTAATAGTATTTTTTTAACTTATTATTTGAATCATAACTGACACTATTTTTAAGTGCTTTATTTTCATTGCTACAATGCTGAATGTCCCAGATTCCATTATATGAGTGTATATCTAGATATGTACATACCTATGTGAATAACAGAGGAAAATTTGCGGTTCTGTGAGTGTAACTTAAGGTAATGAAACAGAGAGGAAATTTAGTGCAAGTATCCACCTACATTATACTTAAACTCTAGTCCTCCATGCCTTCTGAATTTTTGGTACACTAGGCATGTAGGATCAGTCACTCTTTATGCATACATGTTGCCTTTAGAAGGAAAATAGAAGGAATAAGCAAATCCGGATACTCTCTCTTTAAATCATAAGAAGCATTTTGAAGTTTTCTGTATGTTATGTTTTATTATTTTAAAAAAGATTAATAAGTAAATATAATGATGAGCTTGAAAGTTATAATATATATATAGATATCCATAACTCAAAATAGGTGATTTGAGAGAAAGACATTTTCTTAGTTTGTTACCTTGTAAATAATTATACATTTTTGTATAACAAACTGAGTTCAAATTATTAATTCCATCTGGCATCCAAGCATGTGAATGTGTCCTTATTTGATTGTATCTTAATAGATGTTCAGTGACGTGCTCAGGTGCTCAGCCATGACTGACTAGCGTGTGTGCTGTCATGCTACAGACAACGTGTACAGCATACCCAATGTTTAAAAAAATTCAAAAATACAAAAAAACACAAAAAACACACAAAAAAAGATTAGTCCTTGGAGAAATGTAATGTTTCCACAGTGAATGTTGCATGTGTAGATGGTGGTTTGTTAATATTCATTTTGGTTTAGATTTCTTTTAATTTTTATTTTATTTCCAGATTCTCTCAGAAAAAAAAAATACAGATTTATTCTAAAAGTTGTAAAAACTGAAACAAAAGCAGTATGAGGACTGTATAAAAAATGCTTGTAAATCTGTCTCAGTTTTCACTTTATGTATAAATCCATGTCATGGTTTTGTGATTGTATACAGGATGTATCTTGAGAACTTATGCAAATTGTGCTGTATAAAGGCTGTTATCCCAGTCTGGCAAATAAATATTTAAAATACCTGGTTTGGTTTCTTTTCCGTAATTAACATCTGAATCTATTTTTCTGGTTCAAACTTCTCACTTGCAGACCACAGTGGATTTATTGTAACGCTGCGCACGCTGCCTACGTTCAGCGGCCAGTCCAAATGCGGTATGAGCTCACCTCCCAGGGTAGCTGCAGTTCAAGAAACGTTCCACGTTTCCTTTGGAAATAAGGAATGGATAGTTCTTCATATATGTTCTTCGCACACGTTAGGACCAGAATCGCTGTGCAGGTTGTTGATATCTTGATGTGAATTGATCTCGGATATCCTTTATAGAGCACAAATAAATGTGCACGTGAGGGCCACTTAAGAACGTACAGTGCATTGTCTCCCCACTGTGAAAAAAATCATGAGGCAAAAACTTGGCTTCGCTCTGTACTCTTTTAAGTACCCACAGCTGAGTAAGGCAGAAGGGAAAAACAGCTGATAATCCCGAAAAGGAGTTTCTGGCTACTTTCCTACAGTAGAAAGAAAGTATCCAAGAGCAACGTCTTTCAGCCATCAGAACATATAAGAAATTGGTTTCTTTTAGCAGTCGTTTTAATATTACTGAATTGTGCCTGACTTGTACAACATCAGTAAGATTTTCTCAATAGAGCTTGCATTTCTGAGCCATGTCCAGACCTATATTATACTTGTGTACTTTCCCTCTTTGATACAAATAATGAAAAATTCGTCTTTCCTCAAGTTAGATAAACTTCTGTTGGAGTCTGGCATCTGTAGTGCATAGCCTGAAATGTTTTCTCACGGTAGATATCGGGGTTTTTTGGAAAAAAAAAAAAAAAGTGAGAAACAGGCAATGCCTTTGAAGATGTCCTTAACAAAAGAGCTGTCCTTGCTTTTTACATTAGCCTGCTTGCAGCAGCAGTGACACAGGCTAACTTCTTTTTAATATCTATCACCCTAAGTTTCTCAGTGCCAGCCCTAATCACAAAAATACAGGTTAGGGGTACCTTGCGTACCTCGTGCCAAGGAAATGCTCATGGCTGAGACAGACATTTAACCACGTGCGCAGCCCCACTGCTCAGCACCCTCTTTGATTTAGGTTAGGCAGCTCCCCCCTTCTGAGCACCATGGCCGTGGGAAAACTTCACTGGCCAGAAAGCTGAAAGGAATAAGCTGTTGCAGAAGCTCTAGGCTTATCAGAACCCAGCTCCAGGAAACTGTAGCGTACAGAAAGAAAATCCTACCTTCACACCCACACACAGAGAATGGTCAAATAATCTTCTTTTTAAATAAGTAATAATGTTCAACAAAAAAATGTATGTTTACTCAGCTAAATCTCTCAGCAAAGTATGCATAAAATAAGTCATATTTTCTCAGAACACTATTGCAGGGTTTAAGCTAGCCGTTATACATAGTACGCTACATGAAACTGAAAAGTGAAGCAGGCAGTTCATGGAATATTTTAAAAATACAGACTGAAAGTAAAGCTTGTATTGAGAGAAGTCACTGCAACTATATATTCAGAGATTCTTTTTGGCATTCTGATTCTTAGGAGAAATCCCTCAGTTTTCACAGAAGTGAAATACTACATTTTCACTGAGTTAATAGAGCCACAGTGTGATGATACATTCTCTTTCATGCCTGAAATTCTTGCAGCGGAGAGGCCGTGCTGCCTCCTTGCAGCAACATCCAGCACTGCAGCAAATTTCATTTATACTTACTTTATACCCTTAGGACTGCTGGAATTGCTAATTTCTGTAATTTTTTTTTAAATCAAAATAACTCTAACTTATTCCTGTCTCTTCCAAAGACATCAAAAATCAGGGACATCTGCTTCTCTGTTCCCTCTTTTCTTTTCAGAATACCCTCCCTCCGGGATTTTGTTCTTAGATTTTGCTCTTAGACCTTCTCTTTTTATAGAGCAGATTTGTCTGCTCAGCACACTTTGGTTTTGTCTGTAGTAGTAAATCAAACATTCCTAGGCATAAGAACTTGATTGTTCTTATTGTTAAACTGTTAAAATTGTCCTCAGGATGTTTTCAGCCCATACCAACTACAATTCCTGAGTAATTCCTGAGGAATTAGTGTAGGCCAATTGAGACCGTTCCCACAGCACAATGGATTGGCCACTCTTTTTAGGAGAGTTATAGGCTGAACACAGAGAGAATGGTCGTGGGTAATTTTAATTTGCTTATAGAGACGTAGCCCTTGTGATCAGATCATATCACCCTCCATCATCCTTTGTGACTGCTCAGAAACTCTAACTGGACTGAGTGCCTGCAAGTAATTTTATTTCCATGTCCAACTGCAATCAGGTGCCTGAAGCAGACTTCCTAAAGCAAGTTATTGCTTTACTTTAACAGAAGCAAGGAAGTATAGCCAGAGAAACACAGGCGTCCAGGCACACTGTCCTGACCAGGAATCCCTGCGCACTCCAGGTAGTCTCTGGGAAGGCTTTCTTCCCTGGGACAACTGGGAACTTCCTAGGTGGGTTTCCTGACAGACTTAATGCAGAATGTGCATCACGTTATCTTTTGCAGCCTTACTTCACAAGGACTCCAAGTTCCACAAATTTCAGTCTGTCCCAGTGACAGTTAAACGTATTTATAAATTCAAGCTACAACAGTAAGCACAATACTGTAATAACAAACAGTCGTAAACTGTCAGAGCTCCTTCAGATCTGTCATACCAGCATATACCACTTTAAACTGTGGGGAAAAAAAAAACAAAAACGTACTCTCATGGGAGTAGTTGGCTGATTTATCTGTACCGGTATAGCTACAATGGTACGACTGCATGCAGATAAAGACTCAGACACTGAAGGTCAGATAGCAAATAGTTTGGGCAGACTGACCATTTTACTGTGGTCACCACTCTAGAGCGTTCACTACTGTGGCCTCTCTAAAGAATCAAGGATTGCTTGATCCTACACCCTTGCACTTACTGTGTCAGGATTTTTAGATGATACAATATTTAACAAGATTTTATACCAGAAGGAAAAACATAAAGGAGAATCTTTTTACTGCATAGACTGTTAAATCTCAGGATGCTCTTGGTATCGGTTAGCAGTTCTGCATCCGTAGTTATGATACAGATGGAACACACCATTAGGAGACTCTGGGATGCAGATAATATGCTGGTTGGTAGGCTACTGTTCAGAGGGCCTTGACAGGCTGGAGAAGTGGCTTGAGAGGAATCCACCGAGGTTCAACAAGGAAGATGCAAAATCCTGCATCTGGGATGAAATAACCCCACGCAACAGGACACGCTGGGGCCAGCTGGATAAAGTGCAGCTTTGCAGAAAAGGACTTAAGTGTCCTGGTGGACAACAAGTTGAACAGGAGTCAGTATGATTATGATGAAGATGGCCTTATCATGAAGATGGCCAAACAGGTACCGGGATATATTATCATAAATGTAGCCAGCAGGTCTTATTTCTCTTTATTGAGAAGTGTTATTTCTCTTTACTTGGCACTTGTGAGAACAGATAGTCCTATGTCTAGTTTTAGTCTTGCCAGTAGAGGAAAGACATTGAGGTACTTGAGTGACTCTGGCAGAGGTCCACCAAGATGGTCGGGAGCTGGAGCAGATGATCTACTCCATCATGGTGCTGGGAGAACCGAGTTTGTTCAGCCTGGAGAAGAGAGGGTGAAGGGGAGCTCTTATTCCTGTCCACAATTGTCTAACAAGATGATACGGAGAAGACAGAACTAGGTTCACAAGCACACTCAGCAGACACAAGCTGCAACAGATGAAATTCCGATTAGATATTCAAAAAAAAAAATGTCACAGTGAGCGTAGTCAAACAGTGGAGCAGGCTGCACACAGAGATTGTGAAATATCAGTCTTTGGAAATATTTAAAACAACTGGACAAGTCCCTGAGCAACCTGATCTGATTGGACTTCCTTTGAGGAGGGATGGGAATTTTGACCAGATGACCCGCAAATGACCTTCCAAAATAAATTACTGTATGACTCTATGAGTCTGAGTCCAAAGTAACTACAAGAAGTTGAATATTTGTATTATCACTTCATTTTTTAACTGCTCAGAAAGAAGGACAGTGCCTCTGGCTTTGCAGATGTCAGACTCACCAATATGCTTTGTATTTTTGTTAGATTAATCACAAAGATGTGTTTGTACTTGTGAGATGAAGTGCTTCTGTACAAAGAAAGAAGTGAGCAATGATGTCCCTTGTTTGCCTGCTCTGCAATTCAATTGTTCTTGAGTGAAATTCACTCTTGGCCAGTATAAATCTTTCACACAAAGAACTATGAAACCATGTTTGCTAAATTGCCTCTACCAGCTGCAACATAGAAGTTTACTCTAGCTTTAAAGTTACTAATCCACCAATAAATAGCCTTCCTTGTTTCTCCTCAAAAAGTCAAAGAGTAGAAAGTAACAAGGTGGAACAAAACCAAGAGAAGTACTATGTGCTATCCAACATGCTCTCTCACAGGCTGCTGTAGCAGCTCAATGACTACATTTATGCTTGCAGATAGAGCAGAGGTAGGGATCACTCTTTTTCTCGTAGGCCATCTGGGATAGACTGGATCATGCCTAAGTGCCCCAAAATGAATAACTGTGTCAAAACTGCCTGTTGAGAACAATCTCTGGTATTCGGGGACATGTGCCACTTGACATGTCAGAGCTGTGTCGAGAATGTGCCAAAAACAAAATGGTATGGATAAATGCAAGTCAGCACTCCAGCCTGTCCTCTGTGTTTTATTTACTTTTTACAGAGATGTCCAACAGTTCTACAAGTGGCTTGTAGAATTCTTCTTGTTGTTTCTCACCCCATATTATATAATATTTGGAAACACTTAGATTACTGTAGCCCACAGAAGATGTCGTGACTAGGAGGCATACCAGTGTTTCAGGTTTTACTTAAACAGAACTTGAAGGGCATGCAGTCTAAATAGACAAAATTGCCCAAGAAAACCAGTGTCATTGTAAGTCCCCTCCTCCTCTTTAAGCTAGGCATATGTCCACAAACAAGAGAAAGATGGCAAAATCACAAAACTAAAAGGGCTCGATATTGATGGACTGGAAACCAGGCCCCCACCTTTCCAAGGGAGTGGTAGAAACACTAGTCTGCATGATCACACTCCTACTGGAAACGTTGCCGTTTGGATGTCTGGCTGCTCAGTGGCTCAGCTTTAAAGGGAGCTGTGGAGGCTGGAGTGGTCCATAGTCTGCTGTTTAGGATCCCATCTAAGAATGTGGTAGGTCCTCAGCCTCAAATACTGGAAGGCTGAGGATGCTATTGTACAAAAAAGGTCTGCTTCTTCCTTCTTCACAGCTGTGGTCCTCTCATTGCTGTCTGCTAAGCTTCGTACGCCTAACTTTACAGTCATTGAGAACACTTCTTACTCCAGGTACTGGCTTTTTTTAGGCACCTGGAGCATAGGAGTACTTGAAAGCCAGAAGTTTTAATTATTCTCTGAGACTTACGACCAGAAACCTTAAATAAACCCCCAACTGCACAATTCAGATTTATTTAGCCTGGACTCTGCTGCTTGTTTACTGGTTCTGATATGGGTTAGATATTAAATAAACTTTTCAGCATTGGCAAGACTGGACACACAGAATCTCAGATGCCAGGAAATATGACTGCATAGAATTTAAGTAGATGAGTTTTGAGGATTACAGCTGTGGCCTTGGACAGTTAAAGTGAGAAGTGCTGAAAAATGAGATCTACAAGAGGCTCCCTGATGTTCAGCACCAAAGGGTGTAGCATTCAGGTGACCACCTTACTGAGAGCCACATGGTCTCAGATAGCCAGTTGCATGCACACACAAGTGCTTGCAGAGGCAAGGGGTTATTTATGCAAAAGTGTTTGAACAAGAAGGACACTAGAACGGTCTGCTGTGAATTACTGCACTGTGAAACTCAGAATTAAACACTGCTGCCCTATTTCCCTGTTTCACTTAGTCCAGTCTAGGAATACCTATGCTGCTACATACAAATTTCGTACTCATTAGCAAAGAAGAGACCTTCAGAAACAAGGTTTCATTTCAGATTGATTTTAGTTGGTGAAGTATTTGTGGGTCATGTAGAAGGGTGCTAGTTCTCATTTTATCCAAACTAATTCACTGTCCTGCATGCCAGGATAGGATCATGCTGCAGTGCAGGACTTTGATGGGGAAAAGACATGGAGATCCAAACCACTGCATAGCACTATGTCTTCTCTCCTGCTTCAGGAGCCCATGCACCAAAAGTAACTGACCAGTGAGATAATCAGCTGTAAGTGGGACGCAAAAGTCAAACAGACCAAGAAGGTCTGTTGTGATGTGTGGTGAAAGTAGAAGAAGGGAACTAATCCAATTCCTCTCCACATAAGAGAAGGTACAAAATGTAAGCAGTGATGCAACAGCACAGCTACGGGGAGGATGTTCAGGTCTCCAGATTCTTCTAACAGCAGTCTGTTCACTGGACGATGATTCTGCCTGCTCTCATTCACAGAAAGCCCTTGCTCAATCTATTTCTAACTAATCATTGGAAGTATTGGAATTCATTAAATTAATTTCTGAGTTTATTGCATCTGAGTCTACTTGAGAATAAAAAAGAGTAGTGGTTTCATTTAGTAATTTGGGTCACCAATTCATCATATGAACATGAAAAATTCTATTAAATTGAGGATTTAAGGGATTCACAGAGGATTTTGAACAAACATTCACTGCTAATCCTACAAGTAGAAGCCATAATGATTCCTAAATGTCCCACTCAGAATCAGAAAATGACAGAGCACCGTTAATACGCAAAGATTTAAAGTCTTGCTCCAAACATGAATTAAACACTAACTATTTTCTATGAAGGATAGCTGAAAGAAATTCTATAAATTACAAACCACAAAAAAATTGTATACCATCTACGAGCTGTATTTAAAAGTCTTTTTCAAGTAAAAAATATTCTGGATGCAAAGGAGTTAGAGAAGGGGGATTGGGCATTTATATTTTCGTACCTGCTTCAAAATTAATTTATCTAGGACTATATTTCTCCCACCAGCGTTTCAAAGTACATAGGAATCAGAATTTGGTGGTTTTAGGCTTTTGTTATGCTTATGGAACAGATCATTTGAAAGTAAGGCCTGATGAAGCTTAGAAATGGCTGCGTCCTAGGGAGAATACATGAGAATTACTAATTTTTCAGCCAGTAACATCTCAAGACTTACCATGCACAATGAAGATGATTATAAAAATTTACAAGCTTTTTCATCCATGCAATCTACAGAAAGCAGGGAAGTGCTATTCCTTTTCTTTTGCAGATGGAGAAGCTGAGGCTCAAGGAAGCTAGAAGTCTCCTTGTATAGCTTTAAGCTCCTATGACATTCTCATCTTTCCTTTGTAGATGATAGGCCTTCCTCAGTTCATTCCTCTAAGAAATGAAATAGGAGAGAATCTAATTTTAACACTCTGTTCTGAAAATCAAATTAATAGAAACTGGAATAAATTTTTGTGTCCAAAGAGAGGAGGACGGAAAGTAAACTCAACTAAAGAGTGGTAAGCACTCATGCTGACAGCAAGTGCCTGGAGCTTGCACTCTGTCTTTGAAGTAGATTCAGGCTGAACACATTTGGATAACTGCTCGGAGCCATTTGTCGTTTCTGCTGTAATTGACAATGGTAATAATGGGCTCATTTTCATCAGTGGCTTTGCGAACTTGAAGCAGCTTTTGCAAGCTGGGGGCAATTCATTTTGCTTTATCCTGAGGATTTGAAAGACAGAATAAAAAAAATAGCGACTTGAAAGCTACAACTTAGTTTGTTAGGACCATATTTTGTTCTCAATCTCATCTGCTATGACTTAGGGCAGGGGAGAATTTAGTATTGTTCTCCTTCAGTCTTTACTGTATTACAGATATCGAGGGAGGCAGGCATGTAAGCTTTTCAACAGCTTTCCTGCCAGAGTTCACTTGATGTCATCTTTGTTCAGTTAATCTTGCGGATTTCTGCCCAGTGCTTCTCCACAGAAGTTTTTTGCCTCTAGATCTGGAGAACATCACACAGACTGGAACACCTCACCAGATTCACTCCTTATCTCCCACATGTATGTGATGATGGTTCTTCGTCTCTTTAGCTTAAGGTTAGCTCCATTTATATTCTAGGAGGGAAGAGCAACTCGGATGTAAAGTTCTACATTTTAGGCATTTGAATTTAGGCAAGATAAATCCCACTCAGGATGTCATAAGAGTTATCATAAAATTGCAAGCACAGGGAACGCTGCAATTTGAGGAGCAGAGTTCTACCTGGTAAGCAGTCTAGGGTGCTGTGGTTTAATGAAAATAAATCCTGTGCATAGTCTGTTCATGATGAGCAAATTGACGTCATATGAAATACATAATGTTGTTTGAGGAAAAAATCTCCAAAACTCTAAACTGGGTTTATTTAACACTTATGGATTAACAAAATGGATTCATCTGAGATATTCAGGACCCTAGGATAACATCTAAAGCCACCTGAAATGAATCCCACTTCTGTTGCCTTACTGAAAGCACAAGTTCTCTCTGATAAGCAGCTATATGTGCTTTCAATAATTTTTAACATGTTTCTTAGTATATGGTGTAGTGAACAGACAAAAAACATAAATAGCGTGCATTTTAAATGTTCAGACACAAGAATAAGTAGTCCATTTCTGAAAAACAATGTTAACCTTTTAATACAATTTTTTCTTTAATGATTTTCAAATGTTTTTATTGACAATGCTGGAATCAATGCTTCCAAGGGGAACTTATATTACAGAGTTCTAAGAATTTTTGCAGAGTAGGCAGCACATGCATGCCAGAAAACATAGCTTAAAACTCTGAAGGAGCAGTACCTGGTGATGTGCAGCATAGCAACATATACATGCATATTTACATTAGAACAGAACAGCAAGTCTGTGCTTTCTTAATGATATGCTATGGGAAAAAAACAGTCCAGCTTGGCTGCGTCAAAAGCTTACTGAAACAAATTAAAAGATTTCTAAATTGTGTAAGAAAAGATTTTCTTGAGTAAAAGCTTACGATTGGAGTAAGAGCGCTTTCTACATTCCTGCCATGATGCTTACTAGGATATTCCACTTCAACGTGGTTTTACAGACCATGTTGTTCTGATACCATGAGACTTCTCAGAAAGTATCAGGGAAGGCATGATTAGGCTGTATCATTGTCATTAAGCTTTATTTTCTACAACCTGGCATAATCAACACAAAAACTAAATGATCGAGGGTGCAGTAGAATAATGCACCTATACAGAAATTCTACAGGAAAATATTAATCATTATAATAAGCTCTCCCAGACGGGGTTTAATCGCACAATAAAATCAGTTAAATTATGAAGCAGTTGTTAGCATACACATCAACAAAAGAGCCAAGAAAAATAGAAAAAAAAATTCCATCAGCGCATTGATGACAGAGCAATATAGCAATATTCTGAAGTTTGATGCCTGTCGGAAAAAATATTTCCTTGTAGCACGAAGTTACCTTGAAAAAAATTTAAGATTAAATCGTTTTGTGTGTTCAAAACGCAGGAAATAAAAAGCCCTTATAAAATACATTCTATATAAACAAAAAAAGAAATGTAAGGAACATTTGGGAAAAAGAGCGTCAAGTGGTGAATGAGTTTAATCGATGCTTTCTGTTCTAGGTACTCAATGTCACTGAAGGATGCTAATGCATCAAGCGAAAATAATTCACCAATATTTTTGCTTCTCTGAAGCTCTTGAAAATACTCCTGCTTCTGCAACACCAAGCAACACCAAGCAGCAGTCTCTTGCCAATGTCACCTGATGGCACTTACAGTATATTGCATCCAAGTTTAGTTTGACAGAGTGTTGTGGTGCCAGTCTCCTTACTGGGTGGGGGACTGGAGCAGAAAACATGCACAGACTCAGACCCACCCCCCCCCACCCCCCCACCCCTGCTTAAACTTCTTAAACGCTTAACCTCATTACAGTTTTATTTACTTTTTTTTTTAAACTTCATTTTTTTACTTTTCTTCCAAAAGCTGCTTAGGTCTGTATCTGTAGATGCTCCAACAGCCTGCATGAGAGTGAAGGAACTCCGGTCAAAAGCCATCAGAAACGCCAGATCACCGTGTTTGCCATGAAAAGGCTCCGGAGTGTTATTGCAGGGAAAGAAGGAAGCAGTGGCTCAGACAAAGGGACGCTTCCAGAAAGCCACTAAGGAGGACCCCAAGTGGACCAGCAAAGCAGGAAGCTGCTTCCGTGAGAAGAGCAAGTGCTCCTCGGAAGCACAAGCGGCTCACGAAATGCCTGAAGCTGCTGCTGTCCGTACCCCTGAGGTGAACAGGAGGGAAGGAGCTGCTGCATCCAAGCGCACCGACCCTGGGCTGCGCCGCTAGTCACCTGGTGCCGGGCGGAGGGTGGAGCAGAAAACACACGCGTGCCCGCACACGCGCGCACCCACGGGGCTGCCTAAAATGCGGCCACACTTAACCGAGTAGGCAGCACGGGACAGGCGCTGTGCAGGTGCAGCGCCCTTAACCGGGGCAGCAGGGCTGGAGCCGTTCCCCTCTCTCTGTCCTGCCTTCGCTCCTGCTCCTGCAGCGGCTGCGGCTCTCTTTTCTACCCTCTTGCCATCTCCTTTTTGCAGTTTCATGCTAACGGGGGTGTTCTGCTCGTGTTGCACACGCGTTCCCTGTGGCGTCCGGCGTGCCTAAAGCTGGTCCTACCCAGCTCCCAGGGCTGCATCCTCTTGGGCCCAGCAATAGAGCATTCGTGATTTGTATTCACGCTCTTAGGAGCTCTGCTATAATTCAGCGCTTAGACTCCTGGAGCTTTGGTTATATATTGGAAAAAGACAATGCCAGTGGCCTGTTTCCCTTCTATTATTACAGTTAAAGCTAGTCAGTGATAGCAAGTGTCTGGTGGATCCGACAGCTTTCCAATTCGAGAGCAGTCCGCAGTGGCCGGAGGGGCAGGGCCGTCGCTCACGCGGGGGCCAAGGGCAGGAGCCTCCGCTTGCAGCAGCTCCCTGGCCAACGGGAAGGTTATTTACCCTCCTAAAGCAAAAATCTGTTGAAACTTAGCTCGTCTAACTTGTCCTCCTCAGTCATTCCTGTATTAATTTTTACATTTTAAAGCTAAATATCTACTGGGAACAGTTTAAATAAGTTGTTCTGAATCACTGTTCATAGAGCCCACCACCACGTATTAACATAGTGAGTCGAACTTTACTAGACACCTAAATTTGATGTCTTTAAAGACAATTGCCAGTAACAGAAATTGAAGTACCTTCGTGGAGTTAACCCAACCCACCCGTGTTCATCTCCTTAGCAGGCACCAAAACCAGGCACTTTAGCCCTTATTTTAAACTTTGCATGACAGCAGAGGCTATGGCATTTCTAACATCACTTGAAATCCAGAATGGTATTGGAACTAATCTTAAAAGCTTAGTTATCTAATATTCTGTTTGTTAGATTCAGAAGTTAACCCTGACTTTCACAAATTTATGCCACGGATTTTAAGCCTTAAGGAAAACTTACTTGGAATCTTGCTTGTTAAGACAATAAGTTAAGGTGTTCATTAAATGCATCTCCCTCAGTCCAGCCCAGCTGAACTCATGTGTTCGGAAATACTGGTCATCCAGAAAGGTGCTTGCAAAATTAACATTCATATGCTCGGTTGATGTTCCATAGATGTTCCAGTTTTATTTTGGTGTACTCACACTTTTGAGTGGTTACTCTGGTAAGGAACTGTATCTATTACAGGTTCAGAGTGGACTTTTCAAAAATGCTTCAGTGTTCTGTAAACATACATTTCTGAAGAATACTCTTTTCACATGTTTATACCTGAGGGTAAAAGTGAGCGACAAAACGGAAACTTCAGGTTTTATGCAGAAGTTGTTACTAATTTCTTTGTACACTAATCAGAACAGCAATAATAACAACTTTAAAAAGCCATTTTTATTTGTAGAGCAGGCATGCTCTACAAAGGTACACTGATGTTCTGAATTTTAATATTATATTAATGATAGTCCTGGGTCTGTAATACTTTTCAAGCAAGGCTTGGAAAACTGTGATTCAAGCTTCAAAAGAATATAAAGACTGCTGACTAGGCAACAGCCTAGAGATGTGAGGACAAGGAATAGAAGAGCGAGTAAACTCTCTGAGGAAAAATAATCCCAGAGGCCACACAAATCTGGAGCACTCCCCCCTCTTTTTATTTAGAAGACATCAAGTGAAGACAATATGACCACATCTTATGATGATACAAATATAGTGATAAATGTCTAAAAATGAAGATTTTGCTAAAATAACAAACTAAATATAACAATTATCATTTATTTTTTGGAAATACTACCTTATGTAGACAACGCCATCAAATTGCATTTATTTTAAATGCTGTTAACAGTGATGAAGCTACCTAGAAGGCAGTGATATCTTTTTTTTACGTGTTGTTTGAAATAAAGACCAGCTGTAAGCTACACTCCTTTGATCTTTTATTAGGACTTGTGAAATTCTGAAGTTTAACTCTAAAATTAAGTTTCATGTCAGTGTTTGTTCCTGACCTTCAAAGGCTGCTGATTTTGCAGTAGGCAGCAGATGGCAGCAGCGGCAGCAGAATTACCCTCAGGAGTTAACGGTGGCATATTTGCACCAAGAGCCACATAGATACCGCGTTTTGTAACTTCCAGTAGATTTCAGGAGCAAAAACTATGCTATCTGATCAATTTGAACCTTAGTTTCACGAAAAGAATTGAACAGAAATGTAAAATGGTATTTTTACCTGAATAAAATGTTCCGTGGAAACATTTCTTTAAAAATACTCCCTTGGACACTTCAGTGCTGAGGACATCTTGCTTGAGGAAGCACTAACGCTTGCTAGTGGTGCTAACCCGCTAAAAATAATCCGAATTTGCTTTTCACTAAATGCAAACAAAATTCTTTAGATCAAGCATTTTGAGAGAAAGACTTGTCCTAAGTAAGATGTATTCATTATACACAGTACTCGCATGTATTTCTGAGGTCCTGTGCTAGCTCATAACATTCAAGTTAACATGCCTGAGGTCACACAAGTTGGTCAGCAAAGGTACATGGGCCAGCGCTTGAGACTCCTGGGGAGGGCAGGGCTCTCCGTAAGACGTCTCAGGCTGCGTAGATGAAAGGAATGGCACAAAAATTAGACACAAATCCTAATGAACTGCCACTCATAACTGTTTTGAAGTCAGGATTTGCATGTGAAGTGCCATTTCTGGGTGGCAGAAGGAGATCTTGGAAAATCAGAGGGGAAAAGACACCTTTCTAACATTAACATTATAATATTAACTTTTTATTAGTGCTCTCACTTTTGTGCAGGCCTTGCAACCCAAATGAAAAAACATTTTTTAATAGGTTATATCCCAATACAAGCAGTGTAAGTGTGTTAAAGAATTGTCTGAGGACTCCTCTGCTAGGACAGGATGCTTATTCATGTAGGAGATTTACCAGGAAACTAGTGAATGGCTGGGGTGTGCACTAAAACACTATTTCTTGTTCAGAGTAGGTTCTGAGGAAGAAAATGTTGGTGAACGTTGTCTCACTATCTCTCATCTTTCCCATGCTCCACCTATACCAAAAAATAATTTGAGTGGAGTTCAGATTCAGTATTATTTGTAATGCTTATTTTAATTTAATAAATTTAATAGGATTTTATTAGTTTAATATCTTTACTATATTGAATATATCGATATAATATTATATATAATTCAATACATTAATTTTAATAAAAATAATTCCATTTTAAAGCTACAGGAATTATAACAATAAACATCTTAAGTTACAATGTTATTCATGTATCGCCACTTGAATATTAGCAAAAGAGCCTCAAAGACATAAATGAAAATCCATTGCTTAAAGAAAGATCAAATTGCTTAAGGATACATTTTTCATCACTATTTTACTGATGTTTCCAGCTGAGTTCAGATAAATAATTCTTTGTAAGACATAATCTCTCCCTATCATTGCATGCTGACTTTGTAGAAAGAACATCCAATTTCTCAAATGCCTTAGAGTCTTAAATATTGTTCTCTAAGGATATTTTACACAATTTTGAGCATTAATCGCTGACTGAAAAGGTAAATCTCATCAACCAATTTATCAGCTTAGAAGTAAACCTGTCTTCTGTCAGGAGTCAGTGAAATGATAAGATACAACTTAACAAAAAGTTCAAAAACAATCAGAAGTTTAAGCATAACCTTATAAGCCTAACTATACATTTTTTACGTTAAGCAATTTTTTTTCTTTCATTTCTTTTTTCTTTTTTTAATGCTGTTAGCTTCTATCAACATCCATCCTGGATCATAACTCTGCAAAAACAGGAGAAAGAGAGGATGACTACCCAAGAAAGTTTATAGTGTGATATGTATGCTGAAAAGACTTGTTGATGCTTTACTGGCTCCAGAGATAAGTGGCAATTCAAGCAGGTAACTAATATCCCTAATAGCTCAGGCAATCTGAGAAGGTGAAAGGAAGTCTTGTGATGGTCTTGCTGCCCAGTACAGCTGTTTAAATGCCTAGATCTGAATACAAACCGAAAAAAAAACCCATGTACTTATGAATTGCAAATTAATTTTTCACTTATAAATATGCAAGCAGTTACATGCAAACATTTTTAAATTTAAGTTCTCGAATTTTTTACACAGAGTAGGTATTAGCTTTCTGAAATAGTCATAAAGGACTAATTACTGAAGAAGCTTTTAGCACTTTAATAAGAAAATTTGTCCATTACTTCTTGCATTACAAAATACTCATGTGGGGAGATACAGAACAGTCAATGCCAGTGTACCAGCAGAAGTCTTAGTTGTCTCATCTTACTGCTGCCACATTTGCATTTGAACATAGTGACAACATAATATGAGTCATAAATAGCTGTATCTTTCAGGAGCTCATACATTAGTATGACATACATTAGTAAAAGTATACCATATCTTCTTTCAGGTAAGCTTGGACAAAATTGAAGTTATTGATGCAAATAGGGCATATCACGGTTCACAGAAATTAGGAACGCAGTAGACCTAACGTTAAAAGGTTATCTACTTGTCTGCTCCACCAAGGCAAGTTTGTCCATGTGATCGAGTAAATTTATACGTAACCAAAATAATGGTGCATCCAACATTTTCTTGGAAAACTGCTGTTCAACTGGTTTTACTATTTGCATACCCATTCTGATGGTCTGCAATTTTAGTTCAGTTTAAGTCTACAGTTAAGTCTTTAGTTTAAATTTAAGTTTTCTACAGCATCAATGTAATAGACTATGTTATATGTTAATAGACTAGCAGAGGTTATAAAGATGTAACACAGAACATTAGCAGTTAACTTCTACGTCCAAACCCATGAATCAGACTCCAGAAAATCATGTTTCATTGTGTGTAAGTATTTGCATGTTTTTTCCTTCACCTCTAATATTTCCCCCAGAACTAGAAACAATGAAATTATTTTATAAACCTTTTAAATAAAACTTGGGAGAATCATACCACTGAGGAATTCATAGGATCATGAGATGATTGAAGTTGGAAGGGATCTCAGGAGGTCTTGTCTGATGTGTCTTGAAGGCTCTGCTGAGCAGGAAGCATGAAACAAATGACTAAAGGTACGGTGAGAAAAATTACAATCTGTCTGTTGCAACACAGACTTTCTAACTTCAAAGCTGAAATTCCTGCTCCTGATTTTCTATGCCTAGTCCTCAGCTGTCAGATTTGGATTAATCTCTTGCTTACCCCAGCAAAGGCAGGTAAAGAATTGATTAAGAAAGTAAAGGTGAAGAAAAGTCAGTCACTTTTCACGGTGAACTTCCATCGTAACATTTTACACACTACGAGGACGTGTGTAGCTGAACACATAACATAGCAGTGTAAAATTGCTTACTGACGCTTTTCAAAAATTCGTTAATATTTGATTTTAACTTCCATTTGTTAAATAACTGCAAATAGTAGGTACCTGCTCCCCAGCCCCGATTAATACCTCACGAACAGCTGGGGGTTGTAACAATTGAAATGTGCAGGAGGAAGATGGAGAAAGTACTTTGACATCTTTTTGGCTTTGTTTTACAACACATTTTATCATTTATGAGCTAACACTCCATCTTGCCAGGAGATGGTGCCATAACTCCAGAAAAGGAGTTTTAGTCAACAGCAAAGCAGAAAATAGGCCAGGGATGAAAATTTTCTTTTTAACAATTTTGTACATAAATTTAAGTCCAAGACATAATCCAGAGTTTGGCTTGGCTTAGTTTAGTCAGTTGTTAGAGAGTCTTTATCTTAAAGACTGCAGCAAAATTGAATCTCTTTAATTTTTAATTCATGCATTGAAATTAATGAGACTCCTCTACAGGCAGAAGATTTATTCAAATATCCGCTAGTTCTTATGAGCTAATATCAAAATAGCTAGTTACATACAGGGCAAAATATTTTGTACTGATACATAAGGGAGCATGCTTGATTTCAAGATTAATTCACATCTGGAAAACACTCAAAAAATACACCACTCCTTTGGGAAGCTTGGGGATATTCCAGAACCTCATTTCCTGTAAAATTAGCCATTCTTAAAACCAAAATTTTGTATAAGAATAAAAATGGCCAGTGTGAATTCCAAATGTTCCAAATCTTTCCTGTGCCATCTACTTTATTATTCATTTTGGAACTTTCTACCTTAAAAAAATAATTCCCTGCTTACTTGTGTTTTGTAGAGCTTGAGAAGAAGGAAGACAGAAATGAAAACGAGTAAGCAGAATTGCCATTTGCTGGGTTTTAGAAAAGGACCTGACGTAAAAAAAGAAATGTAGCTGGTATCAGTTCTGTTAGTTCCATACCTTAGCAGAACTGAGGTAAACAGCTGTAAATGTTTTACAGGCAAACGACATCTGTTTCGCAGCACAGCCAAATGGAAAGGGAATGAGTTGTCTTCTGATTCATAAAATATGAGAATACCCCTTTTGTTTTGTAAGATGAGACTGTATTTAGATATATGACTATCAAAATTACCTCAAAGGTTATCTCATTTTTGTTGTACTGAAAGACCTCATGATTAAAAATGATTTTTAAATATCTATTTCCTAGACCATATCAGTGAATTTTCTTTTGAAAATATTTGAAAAAAGTGCTGAAGAGAAGTGGTGCAGAAAACTTACTTCCACACTCACTGACCCAGGCATTAAAAATTTGGCCATATGTCAGTGCAATAGGGAGCACTGAAACATCCCTTTTCCCAGGGTTCAGATCTGGCCCCTGGAGTTCACAATGATGAGCCTGACTGGTCTCCGATAAAATGTGGGTTTGCCTGAAGGAACTCCTCTTTCTGTTAGAGCTTGTCTTCTGGAACCAGTTCAGCGTTTCCTGTAAACATTTAGCATGTTAGAAAGATCTCTCACAACACTTGATTAATTTATTGGGCTATTTATTGTCTCTATCTTGCCCAATCTGAATTTGTTGGGATCCGGTTACAGGTTCTAGCGTAAGTTATTTCTGCCTGAAGAGATCTTCAGATTTGATCTCTGATCAAATCACACTACTAAACTAAGCAATTGAGCTTGCCAGCCAAATCTGTTTAAGCTCAGTCACAAAAGCAGCCTGAAGCACCGGTGCACAGTGAGGAGTTGGCCCTGAATATCCATTTTGCATGTGTGGGCAACCTGAGCCCCCTCTGAGTTCAGGCTCCGTGGAGGGCCCAGCTACCTTTTGAGCAGGTGGAGTAGGACCTTTTTAGGATGGCTCCTGGGCTATTTCTCTAAATGAATTCAGTTCAATGGCACGTGTAGGACCCTGAGTTGAGCACAGCATGATCTATCTATGCTGCTTATAAACTCAAAGAATAATCAAGAATCACTGTTTCCCTTCCCCACCGAATGGGTAACAGCAGAGTCAACCAAACTCTTGCCCGCAGCATACTCCAGGCTTAGTACTTCCTTCCGTAATGCTGCCCACCACTGTTTTTTTCTTAAGCAAGTGACAGTAGTGGAAGTCTTCTCCAACCAAATCAAATAATTTCTCAAGAGCACCAACCTAAAGGTATCACAAATTTTATTCTATTTGCTGCAACAAATGTAATATTCTTTTCTTTCAAAATTTTTAATTAGTGCCTAAAGTCAGAAATTTGAGATATTGGCTGACCTTAGAAGACAAAATCCAGATACCTTGAAGATACTTGGTCACAGACTTTATTTAGATATTACAAATTTTGTTGATTGTCAGCTTAGAAGTGGTAATCATGTTAATGATGATATTTTCACAATCGATGGCAAGAATATGTATGTATGGTAAGACTTACTGGTCAAAAATGTTTGTGTAAGTAAAAAAGCAACAATTATCTTTAATTTTTAATGAAAGTGCTCCAGATATACTTAAAGGCACTAATAAGAGAGTTAATCCATGCAAATTGAGCAATTGTAGCCCTGTAACGTGGTATCGCCATTGCTAGTCATAGCAATGCCAAGCTCGGTACAGCGTTTGCAAGGCCTCAGAACTGAGACTTGTCAGGCTTGCTTTGTCTGAACTTTTATTGATCTGCCTGAGGCTTTGTTTTACTTGGTTTAGCTGTGACAGCAATTACTCTAATTGACCAGGTATCTGAAGAGAAATATAGTCCTGCTACAGTACCAGAGACCTTGAGAAGAGGAGACAGGATGCAGTGTAGAGAAATGCAGGCATGGTCTGCCAAAAGATGGGGCACAGGCTGGCAATGGAGTTCCCACACCTGTAAACCACTCAGCAGTGATCAGTTGAAGAAATGCAGACCTGGAGCTGGGAAAAAAAATGGTTTTAGGGGTAACAAAGAGAACAAAGAAATCAACAACATACATTTCTTGTCTAGCGCATATAAAAGTCACCATATACAATAAATTTGGATGTAACATGGAGTTGCAGATCAGTGAAGAAAAGGAAAGGTGCAAAGGTCTGTTAGCAAACATAAAAGTGAACCCAAACGGATCCTAGAGTGAGGAAGAAACGATCGACATGAACATCATATTCCTCCTGGTGAAGGACTCCAGATGCTGACGACTTGCTGTGACGTCCTCAATGTCAAATGAAGCTAAGTGTTATATGCTAAGTATGCGTATAACAGTTTTAACTGATTTTTTACTTTATTGAGACTTTTTATCCATGTAGAAGCATTTTAACTGTATTATTATTCTTTCATTTGCTGTAACAATTAAGACTTCGCTTTATATATATAAGGCCTGTTTCCTCTTTGCCCATAAACAAGACTGAGTGCCACAACATCTACATCTGAATGAATTATGGGTAGACACTTCTAGAGCTGATTTCGAAATGAATAAGCCTCTAGATTCCTCTTTTTTGTTTCAGGTATTGCAACTCTGTCACCATTTCCATGTGACCTTCCTATACCTATAATGGAGAAGGTACAGTAGTTTTCTAAACTTTGCGGTCTGGCAGAGGCAACACTACAATACTCACTGCTTTCCACTTATTCTTTCAAATTTTCCAAGTTCTGTGGCAGGAGATTGAATAAGACTTCCGCTTGCATGATGCAATGTTTCTGTACTTCTCTCAGAATCCAGCAGTGTAATCCTGGGCAAGCTTAGTGCGTGCTGGAGATGATCGAATGTCTAGGAGTGAGCTAGAGAGAGTAGTTTCAGGAGTGCTCTATCAGTCATATTCAGTTACCAAATAATGTTCACAACATCACAGTCCCTTTAGTATTTCGATGAGCACTCCAAAACAAAACTCTGTAAAAGGCTATGTGATGAAGATGAACATTTCTTACATTAAAAAAAAAAAAAAAACACTTTCTTATCTCTAAGTCTTTATCCTCAAAAGAAACAAATAAACTATATTTCTTTAGTGATCTTGGGAATTAAAATTAATAAATCTATTGGATATACAAAAATAAAACTCAGAATTGGAATTTTTTAGGGCATATTGTTATCTTCTTGCTCTCCGCTAAACTCTAATAAAAATTATGTCTCCCTTTTCCCTCCAGAAGATGACTACCTTATTATCTCTATTCCTCTTCTCCTCCTTCCCTGCCCCCTGCCCTTCTCCAATGATAATATACAATCTGCTCCACAAGCACAAAATACCTTTCTTTCAGAGATGGCCTTACTGATACTGTCAGGGATTAACTGGACAGTTAAGCCCTAAACAATAATTTTCAACTTCTGCTTAGTTTTAAAATATATTGAACATAATATAAAAGTGGGCCAAGCCTATATTGAACATAATATAAAAGTGGGCTTTAATCTTTATAAATTTGCCTAATTTTTCTAGCTAAGGCAGTTATTCCAGTAAAAGATGTTATTTTGCATACAAACTTCATGCTTAGTAACAAATGCCAGCAAAAGCTATCTTGGTGGATTGCTGCTTCTCTCTATGGAAACAAAGTTTTGATTAAAGGAATTCATCAATTGTTCTGCTCTGTATCATAAGCTTAGGGATTCTTACTGTGCTATTTATGTGAAGAAGGCACATAAATGATATTGACTGAATCGTGATTCAGTCCTGAGATGTGAAGAGAGCATGACTCATTCACACCTGGTATTTTGATGTCTCCTCTACTCAAAACTTACTTGGTTACATGCTGATTTTCATTTGGCTGCTAAGCCTCTATTTCTAGTACTAGACTACCTCTAGTAAGTTGCCCCTCCAAATACAGGATGCCATATTGCCTGAATATATGATACATTGCCCATTCTGACAGTGGCTGGTATATAATATTCCTCTAAACTTGCTGCTTGACTTGTGACAGATGTGTTCCTTGGTTCATTCTTTCATCTCTTCCATAAATGAAAACAACCTCACTGCAAAGTTTGAAGTTATTTCCACTTCAAGAACACCAAAAAGGATCCTTTTTATCAACACAAATGGTGCTGCTGCTGTAAAGCAGTTGGTGTCTGGTTATCAGCTTTTAATCCTTCAGGCTGGTCTGTGCTAGGGTCCCAAGCAAGGGATGAGAGCAGAGGCTTGAGTGTACAAGTATAAGATAATACCACTGGTTCCTGGGACATAACGTACATCACGAATGCTCTATTGCTGGGCCCAAGAGGATGCAGCCCTGGGAGCTGGGTAGGACCAGCTTTAGGCACGCCGGACGCCACAGGGAACGCGTGTGCAACACGAGCAGAACACCCCCGTTAGCATGAAACTGCAAAAAGGAGATGGCAAGAGGGTAGAAAAGAGAGCCGCAGCCGCTGCAGGAGCAGGAGCGAAGGCAGGACAGAGAGAGGGGAACGGCTCCAGCCCTGCTGCCCCGGTTAAGGGCGCTGCACCTGCACAGCGCCTGTCCCGTGCTGCCTACTCGGTTAAGTGTGGCCGCATTTTAGGCAGCCCCGTGGGTGCGCGCGTGTGCGGGCACGCGTGTGTTTTCTGCTCCACCCTCCGCCCGGCACCAGGTGACTAGCGGCGCAGCCCAGGGTCGGTGCGCTTGGATGCAGCAGCTCCTTCCCTCCTGTTCACCTCAGGGGTACGGACAGCAGCAGCTTCAGGCATTTCGTGAGCCGCTTGTGCTTCCGAGGAGCACTTGCTCTTCTCACGGAAGCAGCTTCCTGCTTTGCTGGTCCCCTTGGGGTCCTCCTTAGTGGCTTTCTGGAAGCGTCCCTTTGTCTGAGCCACTGCTTCCTTCTTTCCCTGCAATAACACTCCGGAGCCTTTTCATGGCAAACACGGTGATCTGGCGTTTCTGATGGCTTTTGACCGGAGTTCCTTCACTCTCATGCAGGCTGTTGGAGCATCTACAGATACAGACCTAAGCAGCTTTTGGAAGTAAGCTCAACTGGATGTTAAATGAAGTAGTACTAAGTAACTGTTTGACTCATCTGAAGTGTTGTGCATTATATACGTTATCCATGCATTTGGAAACGCATCTCTTGGTGCTTCCAAATATCATTAAGCAGCTACATAGATAAGACTTTTACATCTGTAATTTGAAATGAGAAATTAGGCATACTGAAACTGTCCTAAACTTTTGACAGGATCATTTGAACAAGAGCAGGGTTAACATATGCTACTGATACCATAAACATTCAGCTTCCATTTCAGAGACTGTCTTGGAAAAACTACTGATGAAATTAGATGTATCAACCAGTCTGCTAAATTATCAGCTTACATTTTGCCATTTCAAACAATATCATCACTTTACACAGATATTTGTGATACTGAATTTTCAGAAGAGGTGTAAACCTCTAAATTTTTCAGGCAATACTGGCCAAAGTGAAGCAAGGAATTACAGTCACACTGGTAATATTTTTCTTAAAGATCTGTTTGCTGGGTGATAGTGCAGTCTTTTAGAAAATATACTATATTTTACTGGGAAGGATCCTGTTGATTTTGGTGAGAATTGGAACATTAGAAGATGGAAGTGTGGGACTAACAGAACTATGGCAAATGGTAAGACCATTCATCAACTAATGGAATAGATCAAAGAGCTGGAGCAATATAATGGCCTTTAACCCTGCCAGACATGTCAGTTAAAATTTACTTTTCTCCCAGAAGGAAAGAACAGAAGTAATTTAGCAAATTACAAGTTGTAAATGACTTACCTATTCAAAGACAGACACAAAGTGGGATGAGAAGGTGATGCACTGGGAAATCATGTGGGGAATAAAAGGATGCAGGGAACTCCTGGTGTGTTTAATGAGCTCAGCCTACAGAAGGAATAATATATATGACCCTCCAATTTTGTGTCCATACATCTCTCCCTCTAGTCTGAAATATGTTCTTAATTAATTTTTAATGAGATAATGTAATTTAACGATTCCCATTTCAGACATAGCAATCCTTTCTATGCATGTATTTGCTAGGAACTATAGTCACGAGACTTTTCTGAGACTTTTCTAGGCTGCTTGTTGTCCGTTCATTGCCCATTTGTACACTAGATGGCACTCAATACTTATTACTCAATCAGACTATATACCAAAACCAAACAAGAAACGACAGAACTGAAATAATTACTGAGTCCAGCTTCTTGTTACCTGGGATTGAATTGCCGAAGCTGTGAAAGCAGTAATGGAAACTGATAACTTTTCTAATTGTGCCTGAAGCTGAATAAAATGGAGAGAAGACCTAGACTACATTCAGTCAACAGGTAATATGCTTATTGCAGCAAATCAGACAAGAGTGAATATTCAAGATGTTCAGAGTCCCCTTTAAACATTCAGTACAAAAGGAAGAAGGTAATAATGCTGAATGTTAACGCAATTTAAGTATCAAATGAGTTCTAAGTATTTTCTGGACATTTAAACTCTTGTTACATACCTGCATCTATCAGTTCTTCGAGTTTTGCAATGTTGGAGACCAGTGTTACAGAAAAGCTTAGAAGTCCTTAAGTTCAGACCACCTTGGTGGATAGTAAGAACACAAAGTCATATAATAATATATACTGTTAAGTTTCCTAAACTTAAATTGCAATATATGGAGCCCAGGATTCTCATTGACTTTCAGGGAACAAAGTTGTTACACTTTGGTAGACAATTCTATCATCAGATGCAAATAATGGAAAACCAACGGAATTATGAAGAAAATCCTATTTCATATGATGTTTGTTTCTTAAGGGTCTAGCCAGAAAAGGCTAGAAAGGGGTGAACTCCAAAGCAGGCTTTAGAGCAGAAGACACCAAACTATGACTTTCACGCTGCTAGGCCGTTAACGTGATGTGTGTTCTGAGAAAGATATGTTAACTTCCTGCAAACTAGTTTTCTCAGACATAAAGTAGAAATAGGACATTTCCTTTTCTTTTCTCTAGAGCTTTGAGCTCTCTAAACAAAAATTGATAACCATTAATATATATGTATTTCATTATAAAGTTCTGTCTGCAATTGCCGTTAGGCTGATCAGAACACAATTTACCATAAGGTAGGAGTATGCAGAGTTAATGGAAGTATCTCCTATGCCCTTTTAAGACCCTTTCCTTTTGGGCTGTGTATTTTTCCTTTCATACATAATTGTGTTCTTCTTTTCCAAGCACAGTAAGCCTGGGGATTTAGCCAAACTCCAGGTCCCATTAACTCCCAAAGTCACACAAGGAGCAAATCTCTATGATCTTTTTCAAGAATAGTGAAAAGTCACATAAGAGCAGCAAAAATTATCTACCTAAAATACCGAGCAGCTGTCTCTCTGGCACGGTTTTAGAAGCTAGTGTCACATCAGAGCACTGTTCTTGGCTCCTGTATCTGTATTTCAAATAACCACAAAGTCCCTGGCACCCTGTCTCAGACTGGGCTGTGAATGCTCTCTTGAATCACCATCAGTCATCACAAACCACTGCATCCTACGTGCCTGCTAAGATTGCTGCCACTCAAGGCAGAGATAACTTTTACAACAAAGGAACAGACACCATGAAGTTTGAACCTCTTTACAGTGAACTCCTGCGGTCAGGGAGCAAAGAAAGAGTCTAGTCTGTGCTGCGCGGCTGTGGGAATACTGTGCAGCGTTTTGAAAGGAAATTGCCTAATGGCAATTCAAGCTATCAATTCCTGTTTAATAGTGTCTTCTAGCTCACTAAAATTCCTACTACTATGCACCTGAGACTCCTAACTTCCTGACTTCAAAAAGCCTGGAAGCTTAGAACTCCCAAGATCTATAATAGAGGATTGTGCCGTGATCATGATACTCATCAATATGATTTGTACAGATGTACTGATCCAGGATCTCACATCAATGATATTAATTCTCAGCGAGTCCAGAGGGAAGATATTACAATTTTCAGAGTTGAAATCTTTGGATTGTAAAAGTGCTTTAAAAGGCTAGAGAGTAGAGGCAAAAGTTCTGGCCAGTGTTTTAGAGGAAAAACTGAGCATAAGCTTCTTCAAACGATATTCAGGGCAAAGGCTGAGAACTTTAAAGGTTCTACACAAAAACTGGATGAAAACCCTGGGGAAAGATTGCCTAATACACGTTTCATGGAAACAAACAACAGATGGGCAGAGATTTATTATTGGCTCTGTCCTGATACAAGGAGAGAATATTACTCCTTGATCTAGTGACAGAAAGGCATTGCAGGGACAGAAAGACTATTATCATTTCACACACAGGTAAATCCTAAAAGGAGACTTCAGTTGCGGTAAAAGATCTGGATCATTGGTACTCCTTGACTGGAAGAGGAACGGACAGTGAAAGGAAAGCTCAGATTTAGATAAAGAGCCAGACATGACTCAACTGGCGTTATTAAAGTGGATAGTTGAACACTTTGCCCCCACTCTCCACGAGCAGTTTTACACTATCACCAGAAAGGAAAAGGACAGATATTACAATCTTTCTTCCCTTACTATTCATTCATGCAGAAGAGGATTATAAAGACGGAAGATACTACTCTATGCTGTTTTTATGTTTAGGAAACTCCTGACTACATGATTGCAGTAGAAAACTCAGCCCAAAATGTGCACTAAGTCCCTTTAGAGATTTACTTTGTCAATATGCTTAAAATATTCATATACTGTGGGGTCTCAAACATATCCTTTAGCTGCAACAAAACTTTTGTAGAACGTCGTTAACACGTAGGCTGAGTATTGCAAATCACACAATTCCATTGCACACTCATTTTTAGAGGAAACAACTTGAGTATGGTGATCAAGTACACAAAGACTGCTTTTGTAGGACTTAAATCCTGCCTGCCCCTATGCCCAAACTAATGATTTTGACAATGTAACTGTGATCTGGTGAAACCACTACAGGAAGATGTTCACTTCTTCCCTGCGAGCTGGAATTCACAATATAGAGTCTCAAAAGTTAGTTGTGCAAAGTATAACAAACATCTGAATATTTTCAAAATAATTTTAGAGTTTACTCTATTGAAGAGTAAAACATGGTTTCTGTGGGCTTCGATTATTTGCTGGATTGGTGAGAGCTGCTCATCAGATTTTCATGAAACTTTCTACTTTTGATATTAAACATTTTTGAAGGTCAAAAATGTGTTGATGTCCTTTTGAATCTAAGACCTTCTGAATATTTTACTACCTCAGCCAGTGGGGCTATTTTTGAGAAGCTTCATCTGACCAGGTAGCTATCCCAAGTGTTGCTTTGCTCAACATGTTTTTCTTTCGATAATAGTCTACTTAAATGGTAGAGGAAACTTTTGTTTTTTTATCATGACAGGAAGAGAGAGCTTTTCCTGATAGGATAAGTGTCTTTTATCTAGGCTGAACATCTCATAGCAAATCAAATTGTCTTTTTCTAGGAAGTTTCCAGTTTTTCATTGTTAAGGAACAAGTCTTAGTGCAATGCTCTGTCTGCATGTGTGGAATGTTTCTGGACAGAGTTATTAATATCAGTTCTGGCCTCACTATATTTTATTACCACTGGAGTCTTAAAAATTTTATTTACACTGCCTTGTGGACTGAAAGTTCTCTACCTCTGCTTTTATTTTGTGATGCTCTTTCTGTAGGCAATAGGGGAATTTTATTTTCATTTTTGTACTTTGTCAACTTGTACTACACATATACACTACGTGAGCTCTGCTTATCATCTACACAGACAGCAATGACATATTGTACTGGAAACAGTGGGAACATATAATACTTATACTGTCATTGTGCCTTGTTAGTATGCAACACTAATTATGAAATCAGGTTTTCGCAATATGTTGCCATGAAGCTTTCACAATGTCACAAGAATTATTGCAGTGAATACTATATAAACACCCTAGTTTCCATTCCACAAATAGTATAAATTAGTTCAAGAGATCATAAGTTTGATTTAGCTTGTTGCTGCAGAAAGGAGCAGAGTCCCAACAACTTCTTTTACTGAAACTAGAAAACTATAATTTAATATCTTCTGTTACAGCAAAGTCAGAGAATAGCCACTTTATGTAGTTATTTTAGATTATCTCAAGGCTTTTAAAGCTAAGTATCAGTTATACTGGGCAATCTTTTACTAAAGGAACACTATTCATTTTTTACCTGGAGTATTTACTTATGTTAATTAACAGGTCATTTAGGTGGCCACAAATTGCAAGTCCTGCAGATACAGCCATCACAAAGTAAAAGTGTGGTACATCAAGTGCAGGATTTGAACACCTGAACATTAGAACCAATGTGATCAGTATAAGAGAACATACAATCTTCAGTACTTTTTTTGGCTTGTTTATCAGTAAGATCGCAGCTTCTACTTAAGCTTGTACATCTGTTGGAAAGATAGTTAGCCACAGATAACAACCTTTTCATTAAGCTATTTCTATACTCAGTTTCATTCAATATTATTTTTAATGTGAATTCATGTTGTTCCATCTTTTTGCCTTTGAGTCATCTGCATTATCTTCAGTTAAAAATACTGAGCCACCTTTTTAGTTACCTACATTAAACACTGCCTCATTAAAATGCATCTGTCTGGTGCCTGGAAGGAGACAAATAATTCTGTCTAACATAACCATATATACTCCTTGTATAGGCAGTGGAGAGAAATCGGTGTCTGTGAATATCTACGTGGGAAAATCCAGTTTCCCCCTAAACTAAGGAATTAGAGAAGTTAGTCAGTTCCAAATGGTAATTTAGCCTGCTTGTTAAATGCCTGTATATTTTCCTGAGGACAGGTAAGCAACAGGACAAGACATGCACTTTGATCCACGTAGGGTCTCATTTCCCAAACTTTCTTGCTGAAGGAGCACAGACTAGGGTGGTGCTCCACAGCATGCAGGAGTTACAAAGCCAGAAGAGCAGGGAAATGGTATCCTGATCCTGACAATGACCTTAGCACATTTAACAAAGCGTACTGCCTTCTCCAGGAGGTTGTCCCAACTACAGGTGTTTGAACCAGGTTCTTGACCGGTTCTTCAATTTGCCTTATGTTTCTTGCATGCCTGCAATATGTTTCTCTCATGATTCTCAGGACTGAAGAGTCATCTTCTGCCCACGGGCAAGCAGGCTGGGGTGGAACAGAGAAACTGCAATGTCATTTGGGATTAATACCTGAGGTGTCGCCATGGAGGTGGTGAGATCGCCGTCTATCAGAAAACAGCAAGGTCGTTTTCTACGAGCACGAAAAATGAAATGGCACTTGGCTTGAGTTTCTCCAAGTCATGACTAGAATGAAGATAAGCCCCAAAACCTATCACAGGACATAGGAAGGACTAGCTGTACTACAACTCTGGGCTCTTCTAAAAGCAGAAGTATTCCAGTTTGGCCAATGAAGCAGTATTCCATGCAACCATATTTAGCTTATTTTTGCCCTCTTTGGGTACTTTGCTACTACCTGCTCGTTCAGCACATGAGTTTTCAACCTGTGATCCTTCTGAGAAGCCTGGTAAAAGTAATTAAGCCAAACAGGGCTATTATCAGTAGGTTTAAATTTATTTTAATGGCAACGATTCCCATACAATATAAATTTTAAGGAGTTGCAAATCAAGAAAAAAAGAAAGTAAAATCATTCTATCAAGGTGTTCAAATGAGAAGGAATTCCTAAAAACAGTGCCTGAGGTGCTAGAATGGGCTTACAATACAATCAAGCCTTAAAAAAACACTTAAATCAAGTTAAATGCTTAAGTCCACAATCAGGCTTCATCAGTACATAACATGGTTGGTCAATACATAATTTCACAGAAATTCATTTAATTGAGTTAGAATGTGATTTTCACCTAACATCTGCCTGTAGATAGGGTGCTGTTTCTACTGAAATCCATGAGATATTGGCAGTTTACTGTCTTTAGAAAATAAAGCCAGAGTTTTAGCTAAATTTGCTTAATTTTATGTTTGAAAGTGAAGCTACATTTATGCTTAACAAAGTTTTAGACCATGCAGCCCTGTTCTAGGCTTCTTTTTAATTAGTGCTGTTTTTTACTTTAAAAAATTCCTTGCTTTTAAAGCTTCTAATTTTACAAATATTTGTATTCAGCACAAGTCCAACACAAATGGCAAAACACTAAAATATTAGATGTTTCTCAAAAGAAAGCAGTTGCTGCCGTTGCCTTAAAGTTATTATTGCATTCAGTCGTATTTATGAAGATATGGTACACTTATGAAATATAATACAAACAAGGAGGCAGTTAACAACATAGCAGAATAGCTCATTATCTGCTTAGCATGACAGTTTCATTACTGCCCCACACCAATTTCACAATCGTAATAAGACATGTGGTAAATTTAAGTTATTTTGAGACTAAAAAGCACAGCAGGCTAAAGTTCTGTGTAGCTCTGCAATTTTTAATTTTTATGAATCATAATATCTTACTTGAAATTTGCATAAAAAGAATGCTAAACGGAAAGAAATAAATTGTGGGAGTCTAGTACATCTAATTTAGGCATCCTCAATGCCTATTTCTCAGGATTAGAATTAATACTCCAAAATAATTTCTGTAGGGAGAGAGGGAGGAATTTTTGTAGGCTTATTGAGAGATTTGGTCTGTTTACGTTTAGGCACTTAAATTACGTGAACTGGCTTCCACCTTAACCAGTCAGACAAAATAACCAGGAGACATTACTGCCAGGCAGCTGACAATCACCTCTTTTAAGTTATCACAGTACTTTTAGACAAACAGGCAGAGTCATTTGTTCCGTAGAGGTCAATTGGTCCATTTAAGGCAAGATCATCCTAACCAAAATAACTCAAAATATATATCAGGTACTTATTTTAAGTTTTGATGTGAGGTGGGTTATTTAAAACTTCAGAAATGGATAATTCATAATCTTTCATGAAAGATGTGTTGCCTTCTATATAACTTTATACTTCTTAGCAAAAAGTAAATCTATAACATTTTGCTTTATCCATAATGTATGTGTATCCCGTGTTGGGACTGAACAGGAAGTGCATGCTCCTGATTATAGAGATTACAGATATTATTTGACCATCATCTGATTATGGAGATTATTTGATGAGAAAGCAACTTGTCTCCCTTCAGCCAAGATTTGGAGGGCAGTTGATAACTGAATATCTCCCTGACAATGCATGACCTCAGTACATGAGTTGGGAAGGACTTAAGGACTTCCAGATCCACCAACTTAGAGGTAAATTTCCACTTTACTTCAGATTTCTGTTCCAAGTTGTGCATATCTGTGAACCTATACCTGGACTTCAGTTCCCAAACTCAGGTGCCCGAAAGAACTGTTCATTTCTTTTTGCTGGGCACTACAGTGTACTAGTTTATTTTTAGAGTTAATTCCAGACTTTCTAGCCTCAAGGCCAATGGCTTCAAGACAGTAACACTACATTTATGTCAGTAAATTGAACAAGACACAAATATTTCCTACTACTCTATCATCTACACTGTTAATTTTTCAGATTGATCCCTGGGGTACTCTTGATCCTGGCCATGTAAGACTATCCTACCTATCCCACAAGATTCTCCAGCATGTTTCAGGAGTTAGTCTGGACAAAAGACATATGAAAGATTGAAGCAGCTGCGAAGAGGCCACCTTTTTGGAGAGCACGGATACGGAAGTGAGAGATCCCATGCCAGCTGGCTTAGGTGTCAGAGCACTACCCTGGGCAAATTCTGTTTTTCAGTGTGCTGCTTGTTACTTTGCTTTTTTTGAGAGATGAAGGCTTTTTATAAGCCTAACCCGGTTGACAGTGCACTGAACTGAGACTTCCTGGAGCCGAGTTCATGCTCCTGTTCAGCTTCATTTTGTATGCACCACAGGCCTTATATCATAAAATGAGATGATATTCCCCATTTGTTTAACATGTGAATAGCAAGACTGACTGATCCATTCCTGACTGAAAGGAGGAAACCCTATGAGTAACCAGCTGGATAATGACATAGGGTATTTTTCAAGGTACAAATCTATCAAAAAATGTTAAGGGTGGGGATTTGATTCTCTTCTGTGGAGCCATTTTAGTAGCTGTAGCTTGTATTAAAAATGAACTCTGACAGCATTTAATGCTTCATCATGGATGATTAACCCACTATAAAGACAAAAAAAAGTAGAAAAATTTTCTACCAAAAACTATGTTCTGAAATGAAGAAATTTCTAAAAGAGAACTTTGAAAACAAGCAGCTTTGGGGAGAAAACTTTGCTCTCATTACATTGCAAAATCCCTTGTAATTGCTGAGTATGAAACCAATGGGACTCTATCTGCTGATTTATCCTTCTTTTTTATGTTTGATTTTTAACAATTTTTTTCCTTTTGTTTCACCAAGGGAATTATTTGGAACTCCACATTTCTTGCAGCACAGGATTCATTTGTCTGAGAACCTTAGGAGTACAAACCCTCCAAAATATAAAAGTCTACGAGCTTTTCAGGACACTTGTGAACTGAAACCATTAAACATTTGACTCTGCTGTAATCACTGTTATGACTCCCACGTAACGTCGGGATGCTGAGCTAGTTTTAAACCAACTGAATAGAGAGGCAGCAGCAATTTGTCGGGTTTAAGATGTACCTCTGAGAATTCACTCAGAGATTTGCAGCACATCCTGAGATCAGTGTTGCCATATTAGACTGCTTCTAGCACCAACATCACCTACTTTAAAGTTGGGAATGTCTGTGATAGAAGTTAGCCCTATTCCCAGTTTTTCATAGCAATGCCAATTATTTTCAGGTACTTTGGGGACCCAGAGCACAAAGAATAGTTGCTTATTAAAAATCCAGCCATTTCTGAATGAAAAATGTAACTAATCACTTGCCCATGGTAATGAATAGCCACTCAGGTACATTCATCACTTTCTACTTTATTGTATTTCCCTTTAAACTGAAACACAATACTGTTCTTTAGAGACCTAAAAAGCAGGTTTCTATTAGCAGTTTAGTATAAATGATATACTTATTTTCGTTAAATGCAGAAGACTCCTGAAAATATCTGCAACTTCAAACACACCTGCAACAGAACTCCTTTGACTGCAAGGAACTTAGTATACACTGGGGATGAATTTGGTCCTAGTAGCTTAAAGCTTGAAGGAAAATCTAAGGGAACCAAGGGAAATCAAGAATATTCAATGAATATGCCTGATGCATATGTATCCTTTTATTATATCCTATTTCCTCCAGGGTTTATTATGGATGCATAATTTTATGTTCAAAAAAGGTGTTCAAGATTTTTTTTGTAAAAAAAGACAAAGAAGGAGTCATACCATGAAGGATTATAAAATTATCATATATATTAATCCACTATCAAGTCAGAGATTTCTACCAAGTTTATAAGATGGTTGAGTAGTAGTTCTCTCTACACAGAGTGAGTTTTAAATATTTTAGGCTTCAGTGGTTATGAGTGTCTCAGCTGCAAGATGTTCTGCCACATTCATATACCTCTCAAATCTCTCCTCTCAGGCTTGTATTCTTCAGGGTAGTTATGAGATAACAGCAACCTACCAACAAGTCCTACTGGTAGCAGCCAAAAATCTGCTTCTGACAGCTGTCATAACCAACTAATCAATCTCAAATTATGGTCGGACACGTTCTTACCAGCTACACCAGCAACATTATAGAAAACATTATACAAAAGACAACAGAGAAAATCTCCAAGCTGCGATCCTTTCATAAGAGTGTATTACAAAGACCGGCTCTTAAATTTTGGTTTTCTGTTCTAAACAAATGTTCAGCTCTTCTGTACAGATACTTCAAGAGATAAGTAAGGAAATCAACCAAAAAAGAAGGCAAATATCTGACTTACAAACCTGCCTTACTGAACTAATTTCAAAATGCCAGCTATGAATTATAAGTGTCCCTAACATGGACATCATCAGCAACGAATATTTTGGTAAGAATGCTGCTAGCACCAGATGTTATTCCTTATAACAGCGGCCACTATAACTAAGGTTTTCGCAGTAGCTTGCAGTGACCTTGTCTAATTCAGCTCAGGTAGGTTAAGCTTTCAATTACGGCCAAAACAGTACTTTCATGGCATTGATCCAATAACATATTCAGTTAAACAGATCCTACTGCTCTGGTGGCCTTTCGGGTGTATTCTTTCCACGCTGAAGTTACTTAGGAGAATGGAACCAGATTTTTAACTGTGACCAGTAAAAGTTCTCATAATATAAATAAAATCATTACAAATTATTTTCAAATTAAAAACATCAACAAGCATACAAATTCAAGTATTCAAGAGTCTAGTGATCTTACTTTGGCCACACTGTGTATAGTCACTGCAGTGTAGTATGTAGTATTTATTATGTCATCACTTACTGTATTGTCTTGAATATACCTTCATTTTTGTCCAGAGTAGGTCTTTCTCCAAGCGTCTTACTGAAGTGCAGCACTCTCTCCATCTCTCTTTTCATATCACCCATGTCACCTGGCTCACAGCCTTCTTTTCCCTGTAGTTCATTCCCAGCTGCATACTCCTTGTACGTCCAGTTCAATTGCCTCAGTCTTAGCACATATTCACTCTTTCTAACCTTAGTGCTTTCTTCACTTCTCAGCCCTTTGTCCCCGTCTGCTCCTGACGGTAAGTGTACAAGGGGGGAAACTGAGACAGTTATCTTCCTTTTCCATGTTTCTACCCAAGCACAGAAAAAGGGATGACTGTCAACAAATGTGTCTGCTCTCCATTCAAGTGTCCTGAGCTGCACATAGCATAGCATATAGCGTGTAGTAGCCCAGCTCAGACTTCAAGGAAAATCCTGATAACTGAGCAGAGGACATCTTAAGTGAGTCTAAAAAGTTAATGAAAGTATTTTTTACTGTTTAAGTAATTTGACTAAACATGTTCATTTTCAAAGCCGTAAGTCAAATTTCTGATTTCAAAAAACACCCACATGTCACTTATCAAGTTCCTGTTGCTAGAAGGCCCTAGAGTTTTCAAAAGCAGAGATCAACATATTTGCTGCCAATACACTTTTTCTTTCCCTTTTCTCAGAAAGAGCTGAACTGTTTTGAGTGAAATTGGCTATAAATAACCAAACCTAACAACCTAACTGAAGCAGATATTCAACATGACAAATTTCAGTCCAGATAATTAGCTTCTGAAGCAACTGAAAGGGTTTTATTTTAGAAAGTATCAGGAAAGCAATACCACCCAGCAAGTGATAATGCAGCAAGTGGGATGCACCTGTAAGTGCTGAGGGAGCTGGCCGATGTCAGTGCAAAGCCACTCTCAGTTATCTTTGAAAGGCAATCAGGAGGTTGCTGGAGACTGGAAGAGAGCAAATATCACCCTTATCTTCAGGAAGGCAAGAAGAGGTTCTGACCGGTCAGCCTCACTTCAATACCTGGGTAGGTGATCAAGTAACAAACCCTCGCTACCGTTTCCAGGCACATGAAGGACATGAAGACTATTGGTAGTACTCAGCATGGATTACAAGGGGGAAATCATGCTTAAACAACCTCATAGTCTTATACAATAAGATGACTTGCTTGGTGGATGAGGGGAGAGCAGTGGAAGTTGTTTGCCTCAATTTTAGGAAGGCTTTTGACACTGTCCCCCATAACATCCTCATAGACAAGCTGATAAAGTATGGGCTAGATAAGTGGTCCATTAGATGGACTGAGAACTAGCTGCACTGTCGGTCTCAAAGGGTTGTCATTAATGGCACAAAGTTCACCTTTGGAGCCAGTCTCTAGTGGTGTCCCCGAGGCGTTGATACTGGAGCCAGTACTATCTAACATCATCATTAATGACATGGATGATGGGACCGAGTGCACCTTCAGCAAGTTCACAGATGACACAAAACTGCAGGGTGGCTGATATATCAGATGGTAGTGTTGTCATTCAGAGGGACCTCGACCGGCCAGAGAAATGGACAGAGAAGAACTTCATGAAGTTCAGCCAAGGGAAATGCCAAGTGCGGCACCTTGGGAGGAATAACGTCTTGCACCAGTTGTGGGACAATCAGCTCAAGAGCAGTTTTGCAGGGAACCTGAGGGTCCTGGTGAACGACGAGTTGACCGTGAGCCAGCCATACGTCCTTATGGCAAAGAAGGCAACTGATATCCTGGGTTGCATTAGGAAGAATGTTGCTAGCAGGTCGAGGGAGGTGATCCTTCCCCTCTACTCAGCCCTGATGAGGCCATATCCATTTATCCCTGAAGAAGGGAAGGCTCAGGAAGGATCTTATCAATGTTTATAAATATCTGATGGGAGGGAGTAAATGGCGCCAAACTCTTCTCAGCGGTGCCCAGTGACAGGATGAGAGGCAACAGGCACAAACCGAAACACAGGGAATTCCATCTAAACTTAAGAAAACACTTCTTCACTGTGAGAGTGGCTGAACACTGGAACAGGTTGCCTAGAAAGGTTCTCAGAAAGAGTCTCTGTCCTTGGAGACATTAAAAAGTCAACTGGACACACTCCTGTGCAGCGTGCTCTAGGTGATCCTGCTTGAGTATGGTGGCTATACTAGATGGTCTCCAGAGGTCCCTTCAACCTTAACTATTCTGTGATTCTGTAATAATAATAATAATTCTCAATAATATTTTTCCATTAAATTCCACGGAATTTTGCTTTGGCATAAGAATTATGAGACTGAAGCTCATATATGCTAACTTATGTTCATACTGCTGAATTTACATGAACTTTCACTTAATGAAATACATTGTAAGACAGGTCTAAACAGGTTTATTGGATATTCAGTCTTCATTAATGCTTTTATATATTTGTCTGGAGATACGACATGAAGTTATGCCTTGTCTACGCAGAAGAACATGCCGGAACTATATACAGCGTGGAATGTTTATGTTTTATGCAGCATTACGTAGTCTAGAGATTTTAGGATCTGTAAAAAAAGATGAGATTTTCAAAACCATCTAAGAAATTTGGGTGTACACAATTCTTTTTTTTTCTTGTTCTGTACTTATGTACTTTCAGTGGTAGGGATCAAAAAACCTAAACATCTTTAATAAAACTAAACTATTGTTATATTAGAGACCCATAAGCCTTGTTCATATTTCTTTAGATTGGTATAAGACAAAGCTAGGGTGCAGGCAAGACTGAAGAAGCTAAACCATTCTCTGACACTACTTCTCTTTTTTTCACCGACTGTAGAAGGCATAAAGGCTTATATGAAATGTCTATATTTTGACAGAGCTAATCCTGGTGTTAGATGAGAGGGTTCCAACATCGAGGGTGCATTCCCATCAGTCTTACGCTAAACCACAGGAAGTTATTATGTGACTTAAGCTAGTTCAATAGAACACCAGCCACACTGTCTGAGGCACAGGTACATTTAAGAAGCAGTGCTTGACAAAACTAGAATGGTAAAGCCTTGGAAACATTTCAAAACCTTAAGAATTATAGAGAGCTGAATAAAAGAGTTCTGATTAACAAATCCTCAGTTTTACACACACAAAAGTTGCAGGATTCTTTACAATTAGCTAGACAATTTCAATATATTTTTAACTTTTTTAGTAGAAATCACAGATTTTTTTTTTGCTGAAAATAAAGATTTTTAACAGAAGTGAGATGTGAAAACTGAGGAGTTAAAACTTAACACCTGTAGATAGAACAGAATCACAGTATCAAAAGAACATATACCTTAGCAAAACTTCTATATAAAGGTTATCAAGATAACAAATTAATCATATTATCCGAAGACATTATCCAAAGATATGATTAGGCAAAAAAGGATTAGGTTATAAAATCATAATTTAATTTAATTTTTCGGCAAAGAAGACATTTACTGCTGGGCTGGAAGTCAGCCTGTTTCACACAAGTCAATATGACAGATATGCTTATATTCAAAACCAATAGGAGCTGTAAACTATACTATTCTGTATTTGTTATGTAACACCTCTAAATGAAGGTTCTCCACCGGTATTATTATTTCATAATCTTCAGAAGCTGAAACTGTTGTAAGGTCCCTTATTTCCTCCCCAGTAGTATTCCAATTAACCATATCAGTTTGATTAAATAAGGGGAGGCCGGTCTGAAAAAACTTAAAACTCATCTTGGCAACTGATTGATTAATCTGCATAATACAATATAGCAATGAAAACAGTTTCTTCATGTGACAGTGCTTTAGTAGTTACCAGAGATAGGTACTGCAAATCCTGAAGATGAGCCTATGGGCAGACTTCTTGGGCTATCAACAACATCAACCTATCTCACTCCTTTTTACTGATAGCATGTGCTTACTCCTGCATTCATGAGTAATGTTATGCACTGGTCTAGTACCTCTGCTAAAAATGAGGGGTAATATAGATATTAGCTTGTTATTAGTCCTTTAACATATATTACTATATACGTTATATGGAACTATACCAAAAAGGATAGGGTGCTTTTACTGACGTAGTAATAGTACATGCACCATTTGCTATAGATGTATATCTAGCATTTGTTATAGAATAAAGACAAAGCAGAAAAAATTCAAAAAATGCATTATATGTGGCTGAGCTTAAAGTGGGAATATTATGGCATTTATTCTTTGTCTCAAGAAGTGTTTAGAAAGATAAAGCATACTATATATCATGAATAAAGGCTTGAAATAAAGGCTTAAGTCAGATTCAACAGACCAAGCTCCTGTAGGAAAGACAAACTGAAAACAGTTGCAAATTAAAGACGAATGGTTTCCTTCTTGTATTCATCTAAAGTTTTGCAGAGCTTAAATTTTTTAGTTTTCTTATTTTCAGCTTACATTTTCTTTTGTCTAATTTTATCCAGCAGCTGTGCTTTTCCCTTTATGCTTGCACTCCTCAAATGCTGGTGCAACCATTTTGAACCATTCTTAACCCTAACTTAACCTAGGATGCCAGTAAGAGCTGCTGCCATGCTAAACTCTATGCATCTAATCAACATCATTGAATTAAGATGGGCTCCGCATGCCACAGAAAGCTATGAGGCCTGGGTGCTATCCTTATATAGACAAAAGAACGGAAGGAGGAAAGGCAGAGAATAAATAGAAGGGCTCTTGTAAGATAAGAAACACAGATTTTGATGCCTATCCTGGAGAATCAGTACAGATACCGCTTTGAAAACAATGGCAGTTCAGTTGCATACAAGAAATAAAAGGAGGAGAAATGGCCCTCGGTTATATATGAGAAGCCATTACACCATGAACCTCTGCATTCTTGCGTTAGATGAGCCCCCTGACACTTAAAGCTTTGCCACCTTTGCCTAACCTAGTAACTTTCAGTCCTCTCTGAGAAGAATATGAATTCTAATGAAACACTTAGAAAGAACAATGAATAAATCATTGAGTTAATCCCCCTTGATAATGCATGTACTGAAAAAGTTAATGCTTAATTTCCATTCACACACATAAAAAATGAAATTTTCTTTTCATTAAAACTAATATAGCGGATATGAGGTGTTTTTTTATTAACAGTGATGGCAAGCAATGAGTTTTTAAAAGCTTGTAATGCTGTATATGCTATCCAAGGTACAAGTAAAACATCCCCCTGGGACTGAGCTGTGATGCTAGCTTACTGGTGACTGTTAGTGACTAAGATTTCATTTTCTCCATCATATTAAAAAGTAAGAAAGAAGTAACAGCACTAACACAACAGGTCAGGGCTCATTAAAATGTTCTTTGTTCATGAAATCTACTGACTGTCATTGAGAGTTATAAATATACAGCAGCAAGTGTAAAAGCAGAAAAGGGAAAAATCTTAGCTTTTGAATGATCTAAAGAATGTAATAGAAGAAACATTTCATATCATTGCTTATTTTGATGGATGTTTGTTGTGTTCATGTTCAATATTAAACCTTGTTTTTTGATAGGCACCTAATCTTCTCTTAAGAGAGCTTATGCACATATTTACACTGAAGCATTTGTATAAATCCATATCAAAATCAAAGGCATTAAGACGCCCAAAAAAGTGTGATCTGAACCCACTGAAAATACAGAATTATTTCCATTAATTTAATTAGCTTTCAAGAGGTTTTAAATCTGTCTAAATGTGTTTGTTATTCTTGCTTTCTATGTCAAAAGTAACATTTATATATTGTTCCCAATCCATTTCTCCATAAAGTAGCTCTTCAGGGCACACACAAAAAAGTGATGCAGACTCCACAGCTTCTGTAAGAAAAATCAAGTAGTAAAACTGTATGTGTTTTTACGTGTTAGAGAACTCATGAGATCTGCGATACAATATTAAAGTATTAAAGATGGATCATTTGAAGCTTCAAAATACAATGCAAGGGCTTAGACCTGAAGATTTGAAAGAACACTCTCTCCTTAATTTGCTGTCACTAGAAATTCTTAATAGAAACCCTTGGTATAATACTAGATTTCTTATGGCATTAAATTGTCACGTGTAAATATGATAGAAAGTTACAATTAATATTGGAATCTAAATGTCATAACGAAATGAAATGAAGCAACTAGACCAAGGCATTTTTCTCATCATTTCTTATATTCTTTCCCCGAGCACCAGCCACTGTTAACGTCTTGAATCAGGATAGTGGGCTTGATGGACCTGTTATCTGACAGAATATGGCAATTCTTCTGTTCTTACAGTCTTATAACAGTGCTCTGCTTTTTGCAAGCAGTTAAACTTTAAAGTGCAAAAGTAAAGATAGGGGGAAATTGACTGGACGTATGAAGCATAGCTTATGATGAGGAGGCATGAAAAAAGTAGAACACACGTGCCTCAGGCAAATGCATGGCCTGTGGCAGCAAAAAGTAAGTATTGCCACTGTAACACACCATGAAGGGGCACACAGGAGGCTGCCTGACTCCAGAAAATAGTTCTGTCCTTTGAGACACCTTCCTGAAAAAGCGATGAGTGGCAGGCATACAAGATGCTCCTCCTGCTGGAAGAGATAATGCTTCCACTGAGTACAATTTGAACATGGTGAGATCTGTAGTTCTTGATTTCCAAACGTTATGTTTCTTTCATGTATCCTCCCATTTTTACCTACCCAAATGGGCAGGTATGAAGTTACCCCATTCTGCTCACAGTCATATTCAAGTGCCTCCTTTTGCCTTTGTGTCTGCTGCACGTAATGTTACGCCCAACAGCAGTGCCTGTGTAGGATGACACTTCTGGACAAGATGTTACTGGGGAGGTGATATTTCAGAACATGCTATTCAATTTCTTTATGCAGCAGTCTGGGAAACAGAAGGTAAAATCCATATATACAGGAATGTACTTTCTTGTCAGTTTAACAAGCTCCCTACAATAATTCATTTTGAATTTGCCAAGAGTTGGGGTAAATAAAATCAGATTATAAAGTACAAGTGAGGAAAAATATATTGAAAAATACTAGACCAAAATTTATGTAAATTCATGTAACTCCATTAAATAAATAGAAGTCCACAAAAAGAAATAAATAAAATTTTACTAATGATATAGGTGGACCTAAAAGCTTTATTTGAACTACAGTACATTTGGATACAGGTTATACATGCATATAACAAAAGAATAATGTTAACTTTACTGAAAACTTAGGCATAAACCAAATAGGATTCAAATATTGAAATAGCCCTCAAAACCTTTCCTGACTGTATAAAAACATAGGTATGTTTTTAGCAAAATTTTCAGTACTAACTAAATTTCAATTTCCTCTCATCTCAGGATGGAGGAAATGAACTCTACCTGCTTTGAATTTACTTTACCCACGAGGTTACTGACTGTTCTGGTTGTGGTCCCCTAAACAGAAGTCTCTAGAAGTACTTAATCCGTTCCGCATTGCTTTGAACACTGCTAAGACTTAAGCATGGGGAGGAGCAGGGCTATGCTTCCTAACTAAAGATATGGCAGATACGCTAGGAAACCTATGTTACGTTAGGATTTTTATGTCAGGGTGATATGATCAAGACAACAGAATTGGCTAGTGGCAGAGTCATGAAAGAACCCTGAATTCCTCATTTCTACTCCATTAACCCTCTACTGAAATATATTATGTCTTCCGCAGAAGCGTAATCATATCAGAGGGAATTAGACCTTCCAGAGGCACAGCTTTCTGGCACTTCAGCAAAATGCTCCACATCTCGCACTTGGAGAAGCAGATCAGCAGACAGAAACTTGAACTGAACATCTTCAGAATACATGCCAGCTCATTCTTTCTTATCCATAATGAAGATGTCCTAATAAATTACCCATATTTAAAAGGAAGGTTTCATGAAATGAAGTATTCAGATTCCCACGTCTATGGCCAACCGAATCCTTAAGGCTTCGTTTCATAATGGCCATATAAAATATTTTCAAGAATCTTTAGAAGCATATTTTAAATTATTCCCTTAAGCCTACGCAGATCTGCTGCTGTATGATGAATGTGGGAGTTTGAGTGAGAGTAGCTTATATGCCAAGGAGCAAGGGAAAAAAAAATGACAAAGGACACATTTAATAATAGGAAAGAGGGGGTTAGCTAACTCACATATTCTTACAGTTTCTTTTCTTTAAGTATGTACAATGGGCCCATTTTTACTCCCTTACACCTTACCCAAGCAGGCATTACTGGGACCAAAAGAGTCTCTTGTGTGTAATTTATATTGCTTTTTGTATCTATTCTGATGACTGTATCTCTTTAAATGGCATTTACAGAACTAATCAAAGCAGTCTACCTGACCAACAGTATTGTTAAGATGCTTATCATCACCTTTATTTCACAGCTGGATAAATTCAAGAACTGCAGTTAAAACATCATTAACTAGGTTATTTTTGCTGTCTATATGATGCAGAGCTAATCCTGTATTCCTCTAATTGCCTTTAATTTGCAAGGTATAATAAAATATTTCCATGGTTAATATTGTTTTTAAAAATAATGTTCTTCATTAAATACTGTATCCACAGAATGATTTCAAACTGGAGTGAAATAGAGATTTTCACAGATTCTGTCACAGTTCTTCAAAAAGTGCTTAGCAAAGGAAAGGACAACCATAACTCTTTAAAACCAGTAACGAGCCATTGACTCAGCAAGTGAACTCAAAAGTTCATATTAGCATGACTCGATCAGTTACTACACATTTGTCCAAAGCACCAAAGGTGCAGATCAGGACGGGTATCATTTACGAAACAGTCAGACCATCCGAAAACAAATACTCCAAGGGTATATATTGCACGCAGGTAATAAATCAGTACGACATTAGTAAACAATGTGACATCTGAGGGACATATTAGTCAGCTCAGACTGCGAGTTCTTTGACTGCTGTCCAACAGGGATAACACACAGACCTTTTCATACCACTGAGCACTAATTAGCTGCTACCAGTCTTCTTTGTGCTACTAGTTATAAATATTAATATCCTTGTATGTTTTATTCATTTTTCTAAGTAGCAACTTTAGGATCTTCTCATTTTTTGTGCTGATATCTCACACTTAAAAGTGCTAAATGAAGTCAAAAAGTTAAGGTGAAATGATTTCTATATTTGCTGTGAAGGTAAAGGGAGTCATGTGTTGCTGTTACTGAACTAATGTGGGCCCTCCATCTTCTGACAGATAAGCTTCCCGCTGTTTAATTGTTATGCTCTCCTCACATCCCTTTCTTCCATCATGTAAAGATCCTCTCTTAATGCGGTTGTCCTATTGTCCTGATTTTTCCAGTATTGTCCCAGTTTTAGATGATGCCTTTCACTTCAGAGATACGGATTGCATATGCCTTTCTTTATGGTGAACTATCCCTTGTAGTAGCCAGTCTTCCAGTTTAAATTCGGAACCAAGTAGCTAATTCTCCAGTGCTTTTCCGAATATAGTCTTTCCTGCCTACATAAATAATATTATATCTGACATCTGCTTTGCACTCATAGGGTTGAATCCTCCTAACCCAACATCAAGAGGTTAGCCATCTCTAGGTACAGTCACCTCAGGCTCCCTACACAGGCAGTATTTGCCCTGTCAATGACAAGTCATTGATCTGTCTTTGAAAGCTTTCTTTGGGCAAGACAAGTCATCCAGTGTTGAGTCTATTCTATCCATTGACTGTAAGGAAAGTGTCAGAAAACAAACTGAGCTTTAAACATATAGTTTAGGTGCCCAGGATAGGAGAAATGGATTCCAGTCAAGTTGTCTGAATGTATATTTCTGTAAAAGAAAGTGGTACTGGAGAACTGAGACTGGATTTCTATTTCAGCTATGCTCTTGAGTCACAGGTGTCCTTGAGCAAATCAATACCCCTTTCTTTGCCAGGAGGTATTTTCTGTAGAAGATAAACCTGCATAGAGATTTAAGGGGGAGGTGGGAGAAAGAGGAACCTCAGCACGAAAATCTGCAGCTCCCTCTATAGGGGTATTTAGCTGTAAAAGAATAAAAGGCAGCCAGCCTTTCCAAAAATGAGGGATATGTCTCCATAGCTAGGAAAATAGAGCAGTTAGGAGATAGGGAAAGTTTATATTTTAGTACAGAATAGACCTGTAGCTTTCAGAGTAGACTGCTCTCTGTAAACATCTAGTAAAGGGATATAAGGCGATATACAGCTGGTTATGCCCAGTGATTCAAGGGAAGGCCGGAAGCAGGTTTCAAAGCTGAGGTAAGCCCAGGTCAAGAAGCAAGAAGCTTGGTGTTATAGAGTCTTTGGCCTCTGTAGAGTCTTGGTGTTGTTAAGGGTCTTTCCTACAAAATATTTCCAGATGAAATAACATCAAGCAAATAACATCCAAGACAGAGCTCAGCTAAGTGTACAGAGTGAGCCATGAGAGGGAGTCTGCAGCCAGCTACTGAACAAGCAGCTAAGTGCAGACTCAGAGGTGTTGGGGAAGAAACTGTCACTGACCAATCCAAAGTCCTTTTCAGCTAGGTTGAACTCATTAAGTGTTTAGTTACAAAGGAAACTGCCTGCAACCAAGATGCCAGATGTAGACCTTCATTGCTTGATAGTACTGACCAATCAGCCAACTGTTAAACTACATACTCTGAGCTATTTAGTAGGACATTCTCTCTTGGGTAGCTAGAAGGATCACATGTGGTTTGGGAATGCTCAGATAAGGCAATGAAATAAGCTGATAAAAATGGATTAGAATCATTTTCTTGAAGATGCTCCAAGCTAGACCTGTTGTTCTTCTATTATAAGATTATTCGGGACAACTTGTAACTCAGTGGAATCCTTCCCTAGTTCTGTTTCCAACAAAACATAACAAATTCCGTGTAACTAATACTGTGGGGAAATATATCCAGATATGAGACCAGCAGCTTGGTTAATCCACTACTCTATGCAGGCACGTAAGTTTCATAAAATCTTCCCAGTTTCTGTGAAAGGAGCAGTCAAAAGAGTGGCCTCATATATTGATATACTGATATTCATACCATTGCATTGGTGTTAGGAGCTGAATTACATCTAGCAGTAAATACAGAGGTAGAAACATATCTAATTGCCTTCAGTAGTACTTCAGTTAAATCTCTAATTGGAAAAGGCAGACTTCAACTTTAAAATTGCATAAAAAATAAACAAGAGAAAGAGAAATGACTCCAGAAAATCAGTATTTAAAATTCTGTGTGCTGAAGTAAAGAAGGAAAGGTAGGGAGAACTGTGAGCAGCTGTTCATAATACCAAATTCAGATCACAATGTAATTCTGCTACTCACATACTGACTAATCTCGCAGAAGTCAGTGGCATTACTCACATAATTACTCACCTCTGTATGACTAAGACTATGTAAATCTATCCTAGATGATGAGGAGCAATGGTATAACTCTTCCTGTGGCTCTGAGTTCTTTGGTCAAATGTCACACCCTTTTCCAGGGGAAAACTACCCCTTCTCAAACAAGAAATTAGAAACTGGTGCCCACAGAAGCATCAAGAGGCAGAGGGAGGATGGTCAGGCAGTTCCTCCAAGGCCCTTGACAGACTAATGACTCAGAGGGCCAGCGAGTCCCACTCATTCTGGCGTATGGCTCGTGCCATCCTACCACCTTCTCTCTCCCACTGCTCCTTCCAGCCCTCCAGAACTCCCTGTTGCTACAAGGGGTCGTGCTACATGCTCATGTTGTCTGGGCTGAGCTATCTGCCAGCACTCATCTCCCAGCTAGGGAGTGTTGCTAAATGTCGAGAAGGAGTCAAGGGGCTGCTGAGATGATGTCAAAGAAGATACACAAATATCGGTTTATTTTCAGCCCAGAACAGCTCTCAGACCCCGAAATGTCAATGAAAAAAATTTCAAGTCTGTGGTACACATAGATATAAAAAAAAACTTTATACATGTTTTCCTGAAACCTTAAGCGTTAAAGGCTGAAGTAAAGTGCTCAGGCTCATATTAGTGACAAGGGAAATAAGAAGAATTTTTAAATATCTCATTTTAGGTAATATTTAATAGGAGCAACTGGAAACACAACAGCGTTATTCTGCAGAGACAAGCGCACTTCTGAGATGCACGGTTAACCTCAAAAAGAAGGAAACTGTTTATGCTTCTTTCATTTACCAGGTTCCCTGAGAAGCAAAAATTGGCATGAGGAAAATACATTGCTCTGATCATTTTAATTAAAGCTTGTAATGCATCAGTGGCTACCTAGAAACAAACATCACTCTAATCAGCCGTTCTCCCACTCCTCTTTCCCCCAAACATACACAGCATATGGAATGGATAGAACTTAAGACTTAACGATACACCTCCACCAGCTATAGGGCTGATTTCAGTATTTTACATGGGCCAGAGCAGATCCAAGAACCCTTCTGCCAGGTGGTATTGGCAACAAAAAGGGTTAGGTTCAATCTGTCTGGGAGTCCCTTCAAAAATAAATAAAATGATGGCATGAGCACTTTCCCGTAGCCAAGCTTTTTATTCCTGTCTCTTGGCAATTGAAATAAAATTTCCTTGAATAAATGACTAATCAGATTTGTATACAGAAACTGCTGTTTGGCAAAATACTTGAAAAAGACCAGACACAGCTAGCTGTAGTGGAAACGGGTGCCGTAATCACAAGCAATCACGGTTAATGCTACGAGCAGCGGCAGAACTGCCAGACAACACACATACTCAGGAGTATTTCTCTTTCCTTTCTTCCTCTATGTTCCTTCTTAGCTCCTCACCTTTCTCAGGCCCCTTATACTCAAAGCCACACTAGCCCTTCCCTAACTCCAGTCTCACTGCTTCCCAAACCAAAAATTCACCCACCATCCTCTACCTGGGTGTTGCAGCCATTAGTATACTGCAGGCTGCCCCAGCTCCTGTGTATTAATTTATAGAAGCCGGCTCCTAATATTTCCATTTATATCGTCTATAAAGTATGCAGCCACACGTGCACTATCCTCTCTTTCACATCAGGATTTACGCAGTAGGTAGCCTAGCTGGCTTGCTTCAGGCTGGAAACTAGAAACAAGCCAACTGGAAACTTATTTACGGGAGAAGTTTTGTTAGTACGAAAGAAAACAAGAGTAGGAATTCTGCCTCCCTGTCATCTCAAACCTGAGAAAACTGGAAAGACTAAAGAAAAATACCAAACTAGACTGAGCAAGTCTGTTGAAATAGAACTGGGAAACAGACATTTTTTTACTTCCTAAGACAATTAGAGCTATTCCTGCCAATAAAATAAACCCCATTCTCTCTAAAGTCGTGTTTGGTACAAAAAACAAGGAGGCCAGAACATTTTACACAGGAGTTGAAACTTAGAACATTATTGTGTATATTTCTGTCTTGCCCTGCTGCCCTTTTCCTTATAGACTAGCTGTCAGAAATATTCCAGTGAGTTACAGAGTAAAATGAACGTGCACAATAATGAACTGAACAAATAGGAGAGACAGAAGAAGAAACTTTTTTTCCCAAAGCCAAAACATACATGTTTAGGGGATTAGAATCAATATTTTCATGAAAATATTGCAATAAACCTTCAGTAAATGTTACGTAGCTAGTGACTTAGGAACGTACACGTGGCTTAAGTGCAAATATCCAGAGACAGGCTTCATTTAACAGTTGTTTATACATATAATACAGTATAATTTCATACAATTTATTTTACTAATATTACAAGTATTTGGTGAATACTTGGTACGTTCATCCGAAATGTGGAGAACAGAGTATGCAAACAAAAATGCAAACTTAATGTAAGTAAGTCTAGTTCTATCCACTAATTTATAAATGCTTTAAACGTGATCACTATCCATAAACTAGAAAAATACAGATCTTCATGTTTCTAGGAAGATTCTTCTACCACTTATAAAACTAATCCGTACCAATTTATTATAGCACTATGAACCAAAAATCTGAAGGAAAGTCAAATGATGCCAATGATGTCAAGTGAGCTTTTCGAGACTTTCAGTTCTACCTGGAAGACTAATGGAATCTGCATCATATCAGCGTTTTTTTTTAAGGCAAGGTTAAGATAAGTTCCAACAGCAGCAAGATAAAGTGGCTTCTTGAGTCCTTTTGCTCGCTAACTGTGATCCTGTGCCAAAAGAAGTGAAGAGGGACAGCAAGAGAACCAGAACTTAAAGCATCCCAAGGAAAATTCTTTGATTTCAATGTCAGCCTCCTGATACCCTGAGATTTCCCAGCACTAATTCCATGATTTTTTCCTGGCATCTACTTTTAACCATCATTTGATACGGATGTAGCTAAGGAAGAGTAGTTGTAAGATAGTTACAAGACACTAGTTTTAGACATTGTTTACAACTTAGCTAACCATTAAATAATGAGTCTAAAATTTTTCATTCTGTGAGTCTATCAAAGGCAATTTTGGAGAGAAGATTCCTGCAAAAACAGCCCAACCGTTCTGCATACGGGGATAGAGGAAGCTTTGTTATTCTGCTTGGATGAAGAAATGTGCAAATCTTTGAGAGCTGAACTACCTCCCCACCTGGAAAAGCAACAAAACGCCTAACAGAAAATGTGTCCTTACCTGAGAAATGTTTTAACGTCATCATGAGATTTTCACCAAAAGTGAATATCTGAGAATCTCTTTCTGTGCAGGCTCAATAAAAAATGAAGCGTTCAGCAGAACACCATATCTGCACTGAATGTGTTCCATCCCAGGACAACTTTCTGAGGCAGTTAGGAATTGTTCCTTTTTTTTCCCCTGAGGAAGAATCTAGTGCTGATTGCAGGAAACGGGATGAAGGAGGAGCTGGGAGTTGCAACAGCCCAGAGAGGGATATGTATCATAATTCATATGCAAAGGGTTATAGAAAAGGTTGCACAGCTAATGTCAGCATTTGACTATACCACCACAACATTCTGTTAATTATATGTAATTTCATGTAAATTAGAAATAGGAAGAGCATGTATCTATCTTCCCTATTCATCAGTTCAGGCTGTTCCCATTGTATATTTGTGTTTGATTCAGTCTTTTTTTAGAGGAATGTAATCTTCAGCTGCTTCTCCTAGGAAACATTTTCACATGTTAAGAAACCTTGTTTTAAGAAGGGTTCCCCCCACACCTTATTATGCATATTAACTTTCCTTTGTTGCCTTTTTCCTCCCTACGCAGCAAAATGTAAGTGGGATGGATCTTCTATTCCGTTCCCCCTGCAGAACACCTGAGCCAGGAGGGCTAGTCAGACCCTGCCAGGGTGGGCACAGTGTAAAATTAGAGCCAAGGATCTCCAGGTGCTCAATGCCTCGGAAAAAAGTTCCACTGGGGTTTCTGTTCATACGGACAAAGAAGGAGAGAACTGCAAAACCGACCATTGTATAAACTCTTTGTTCGTGCACCCTGACCATGTGGGTGAACCACAGCAGCCCATTAGCTGCTAGATGTACTGCAGATTACAGTCTGATAGCCACCAAACACAACAGCTGTCATGTCTAATGCAGCCAGCAAATGACTGTTGGAAAACAGACACCATGCACAGTGGAATCCCCAGCTCCCAACCCAGTTCATCTTGGTGCATCTTTGCGGCACTCCAGATGATGCTTTATATTCTTTCATACTTGAACATTTTATTAAATCCCAGGATCAAGTGTGACCAGACCTTTCTGTGTTTCAATAGGTCTCCTTTATGTTTTCTACCAAGAAAAAAAATGTATTGTAAGGTTGCTTTATTTGCAAGGTGATGTTTAACAAAACAGTGTGAGATGTATCTGATTAAAAACCCAGCCAACAGTAAAGTGATTATCTTTCAGCACAGTGTGTGGTGCCATATGGTGACTGAGCAAGTGGGAGGACCTCATGCTTAATATGCAGCTCCAGTGATTTACGGTTACTGACTTCCTGTAGAAAATGACTGTTTCTTTCATAAAAACCTAATTAGTTTAAAAAGTACACGTTTGCAGAGAAAATATATGTTGATAAGGTTGCCAATGCAGTTTCCAAATATATTAATGATCTATGAACAGCTTCAGTGGCGGGTGCATTCTGAGCCAGCTGTCTCAATCTGTCCTGCTGACCCCGATCAGAAGATTTTCTTGAAATAACTGCAAGCAGCTCTTTTTAATATTTTTTATTATTTATTATATTTACGAACTTATACAAATCGGGGAACAAATCTGTGAGCAACAATTATACTTTTGGCTTTTTTTTCCTGCTGATAGTCTTGAAGACTTTGTAGATAAAGTGTTCTAATCTTTCCTAAATTCAGAGCGTTCTTTCTCCCTACAACAGAATAAAAATATAAGGCAGCAACCTACAACACACACAAAGAACTAATAGAGCAATAACTTTTTTTTATCAATAAAGTTTCATATAAAAGGTTTCATTGACTGCACGGAATTACAGTAGGTTTCTCCTTAATAAATCCGTCCAAAACACTTCCTCTTTTACTGTACTGTAAATCCAAAATAATGCCACTGAATTATGTGTTAATGGGCATAATTCTGGAAGACAGGCACCTTAAGAGCCAAAACTAGAGCATATTACACAGTCTAGGAGCCTTTCCACTAACCTGAGTCCTTAATTCCGTAAATGAGAAATAGACATTTGTCTTGAGCATAAGATTTTAAATGATTTCTAATATGTATGAAATCCTATGGGATATCACAGTAGGTATTTCATTATTTCTGTATTTCCTGTTCAATCCTTTTATATATGTGTTTAATCACTTCTTTTTATCTTTTGAAAGCAATATTGTATAAATAAATTCCTTTCAGTCATTTGACCTCATGTTAAAGAAAGGCTGAATCCCACAGAGGCCTGTAGTGGCTCAAAACATTTATTTCATTTCCCTCTGAAGCTGACAAGCCCAACTGTCCTGTATCCCTCCTCCCCGTTCTCTATAGTCTCATTTCTCCTTATTTCCTTCCTTATCCACTATTATCTTCTAATTCTTATTTATTTCAGAAGCTCACCACCTGGATAAAATAAATCTATTCCTCTGTTCTTACATTTGCTTTTGTTCTCCATCCTTACCTTTTTTTCAGAAAAGAAGTAATCATTCTTTTTCACCAGATTATGTACTCAATTCTTCCCCATGTCTTGTGCATATGGTGGTTTCGTAACACTACATGGTGACTCTGTTTTCTTATCTGCTCTATATGTACCTGTAAACTCTTTGGCATGGGGTTGAGGTGAGGTGTCATGCATACACATGTATTTATCTTTATAATAACAGTGACTGATGAAGGTTCTGTATTGCTTTAATACCAGTGTCCAACAGGAGTAGCTTTACTAAAAATAGCAGTTACATTCAAATTTATATTTGAGTTTATTTCAAATTTAAACCAAGGTAGACAAGAGAATGAAGGCTGGTATACTGTAATTGCTGATTCAACACCACAGTAACTCATATAGCTTCTCAAATGAGGGATAGTAACTGAACGAACTTTCTACTCGCTATGAAGAAAAGACATACGGATTATTTTCTTCCTTCTACATATATGCAAATCTCTAAGAACCATTGGCAAAGGAACATGCATTAACAGAATATCATATATCATATATATTTGTTTCTTTGGTAATTTATTGCAAAAAATAGTAGCAACATTTCTAAAAATAGTAGTAAAATTTCTAGCTTAATTTGAAAAACAGCTTATGGTTTATAGTCTAGCTTTAACAGCAAATTGCAAATATTCACACTAATGTCGAGTAGAATATTAGACTAGATTTAGTCTAATAGTCTGAATTTGGCTTTTTTCCTAGCCAAAAAAAAAAAAAAAAAGAAGGAAAATGAGCTAACTCTATTTCCGAGGTACTATGGTAATATAAATAATGTTATGACAGTAAAATTAAGGAAGCCCCTGAGAACTCTATAAAATAGGGTGAAAAAGAAATAGAAAACATAAAAAAAATTAATTAATATCAAAGGGTTTTATTTCTGCAGCTGTCAAAAAATTGAGAATACCAAGCAGGAGACAATAATCTCAGCTGGTGTGGGGGCAAAATCATATCAGAACAGAGGACATCAACATACAGTAGACACGAATGCTGCAAGTTTACAACATGAAAGTATGTTACCTCCTCCTCTGAAATATCCTTTCTTCCCTTGCAAGTTTTGTGGAACAAGTGAGGGGAAGAAAGCCAAGATCTCACTGGCATCCCAATTCCATAGAAAACCAGAAAAGGCGATTAAAGTTGTTTGTCTTTTGTTGGGGATGAAAAAAATGGACAGGACAGAGTGTACACAGGACACAGAATGAACTCTGAAGTAGACTGGTAAAACCATATAATAATTTAGGTTGGAAGGAACCTCTGGATGTCATCTAATCCGAGTGCTTGCTTGAGGCAGGGCTTTGAGTTAGGTCAGATTGCTCAGGGCATTTGTCCAGTCAAGTTCTGAATATCTCCAGTCGTGGAGATCTTGCACTTCCCTGGGAAACCCGTTCTAATGTCTATCCTTCCTCACTGCGTGCATTTTTTCTTCATGTCTGACCTAAGCTTATGTCGGTGAAATTTAAAGTATCACTAATGATTATTTAATTTAAATATGCTGAAGCAGAGCATTAATTTTGTTATGATTAATGATATTTTTATTGATTTATAATTAACACAGAAACACAGCATCAGCAAACTTAAACAGATCCAAAAGCACTAATAAGAATGGAAATCTGAGCATATTTGATTATGGCAAATTCCAGACCTTTTTCTTGTGGTCTAGAGAAACTGGACATATTAGCCAAAATAGCACATAGATCAGTCCAGAGACAATATGCTGAACTTGTCTCTTCCAAAGTACAGTGTGAATACATAGAAATAAAGAACATCACACTTCATCTTAACCTCAAAATGTAACAGCATCACTGAACAGGAAAAAAATTGCAAGCAATATAAAATAGGAAGCAAAGATTGGTTTATTCAATTCAATTGACAGGATATTTTTACATAGACATATTTGAATTTCTTAAATTGTATTTTAGGCAAAAGACTAGTACTAAAAACTTGATTTTTCATAATAGAATTTTTAATGATTATAGCTGTTTTATTCCTGACTTTTAGCTCTGATCTCACAGCTCTTGTTATTAAGAAAACGTAGGAAGGCCTGCTTTATTATAACCATGAAAAAGAGGGGATATGATGTAAAGGTATGCCAATTATGGTAGGAACTTTAGAATAATTGACACCTGTAGACTTGCAGAAGATCAGAAACTATAATATGAAATTGGCAGCTGCTTGTCATTCAGAAGGATGAAAATGCAAAATAGACTGCCTTATTTCAGCGCTGCTCAGTAATAAATCAACAGACTAGACAAGACTCAGAATCTGCTTATAAATTAGTTACTTGACGTGGAACAAGGAAACACAAAGAAAGACAAGTGAGAAAAGAAAAAAAAGGAGAGAAGGAAAACTAGGCCTCATCTAGCTTTCTGCTCTATCACTTTTAGACAAGTATTGCAACACTGAATGCTTCAATTCCTGGCAAAAACAGAGTGTTAAAAGCTATGCTATAATGGACAAGATTATTGAAATCAATACTAAACCGGTTATAAATAGGTGTAAGCTTATTGCTGATGTAACTTTATTCCGTTAGATATAAAACTGGGCCTAGACATATGATTGCCCCATTACACAAATTTACCACTGCCAATTCTATTGAGTACAGCTAGGTATTCTTATTCTCATCAATGGCAATAAGAGTAAAAAACAAGCCAAATTCATCCTAGCTAATATTAAGAATTTAGTTGGGCCACTTGATCCGAAGTTACATGACATAGAAATCCCACATTGCATTTATAGTCAACAAGCCCAGGTTTGTCTATTTTCCACTGAGGAAACTGGTGTTTGATTTACAGATCTCAATTAAGGGGTTATATTATATGAGGCAAAACCAGACCAGTTGTGTTGAAATGACTGCTGTCTGTGGTGCTGAACCAAGTCGGCAGTGTGTTGTCCTCTGTGTGGTTCACTGTTGGTGGAAACTAGCTTTAAAACCTTGACTCAGTCATAAATTGCCTGTCCCATTTTCTGCAGTTGAAGATATTGAAGGAAATAATCCTCATTCTCTTATCCATTTCAGTGGAAAAATTTTTTCTAAAGTTATACTTGATCTTTTCCAGTTAAAGTACTATTTCAGTGTTTCCATGCAATAATTACTGCAAAAACTGAATACAAACAAGGTAGCAGGAATTCTGACATGATTATTGTAATATATATACTCAAAGAATTATAATATTCATTATTATGAATGCATCAGGGCTTCTGCTGCACTTATTATAAATTTAAATAAATGGAATTATAGTTTAGTAGTTAGATGTAAAACCATATAGTTCAATTAAATAGACAGATGACTAACTGAGATGGCTCAGTTAAACTCATAGATAAGGATGTGGCAGATCTGAGCCTAAAATTTCTTCAGTTCTAATTCTAAATTCTCTTGAGATCATGCTACTCTATGTACAAAGACAAGTCCTAATCTCTTGTATAGCCAGAGTATTTCCACCTAGAAAATAAATTTAAATTGGTGTAACTGAGATTAGAATCTGCAGTATCACCCTGCATAATTCAAGTTTGTAAACAAAACAGCAAGTAATCTAGTGATTTCTGTAATTGTTTTTAGCATTCAGCATTTGCTAGTTTATTAGGAAGGTAACACTTAGAGCTTGTACCAAAACCTATTGGCTGTAGCCAGTCTACTGGCTACTGGCTGTATTGTATTTTACAGCACAAGACAGGGCTGAGGTGCAAGTTAAATAGCTATTTAAATTTAAAGAATCTTAAGAACCTTGCAAGAGTCCTAAGCACATTTGTCGTGTCATACTAGGGTAAATTGTGAAGAGGAACAAGTGACTATGAGATCCAGTGGTATAAAATCCAAACTGGTAATCAAATTTTCAAATGTGTCAAGCTGAAGGAAATACTAGAAGAGTTTGTGGTGGCATCAGTGCTACTACTATACATGTCCTGACTTTATGTTCCCATCTTGTGATTAAAGGATGATGACAACTGAAGAGTGAGCAAAGTAATGAGAGAGGAAGATGAAAGTGAAAAAGGGAAAGATTTTTGAAGTGTAATGGGCTCAATTATGGATTCAAAAAGTATGAGAGTGGAAGCTCAAATGAAATAACATAAGTTTAATTTAGAAACGATGATATTAATTGGTTTGTTAAGCCTCTGAGCATGCCCAGGATAAACAAAACGTTTTAAATTTAGATTTAATTGGAAGCTCATTAAATCGTTATGTGTAAGATCTGTCACTTGTGAAGTGTTTCATTTAACATCACTTTTCTCAGTCCAGAGTGAGTATAAAGGACTAATCTAGTCAGCACTAAGTGTAGACCTGTGTTAGGGTTTGAGTCTAGCCATAACAACCAGCCAGACTGTGCAGATACAAGTCTGACAACAACTTGAAACAAGTTTTAAAGAATCTGAGTGGGGAAAAATTCAGGTCCGCACTACCTCTTAGCACACACTCAAGAACACTTTATTTTCAGTGTAGGCTCTACTAGGCACGCTGTACCTATAAAGAGAGGGTGATATATCCCTACCTGTTCTGTTTGGATGCAAACATATTTCTATGAATCAGAGAAACTAATTCTGTTAGTTTGATTCAAAGGTGATATATTTTTAAAAAAAAAAGCTCTGCAGGCTCTGCAGCTTCCAATATTCCATAAAATTTATGGATAGAAGAGACATCCTTTTTATTTTTCTGCAAAAACCCTAATGTCACGTGCCAGAGGGTGAAAGGGAAGAGCTCAAGTAGCCCTTATGACGTGTGGACACTAACCCACAAGAAGTCCACAAGTACCAACAATGATGTGTGAAGCGGAGTTGGAGGACAGACTGTTCATCAGTCCATGCCCTGATTCTAGTCCTCTAAGCATGATCCAGAGGTAGCCAAAATTTCCATTCACCTAGGGGAATTATTAAACTCAACTCCAGTCCTAAACGTATGCCTGCCCCATTGAAATGAGAATCTAAATTGAAATGTATACTGTTCAATTAAGCAAATTTTCTTAAAGGACACATGTAGGGCAGGTGGCACTCTGGAGAGTAATTCTGCTTTCTTCCTTCATTCTTGTATCACTGTCTGCTTTATCCAGCATTACCTCCAGAAATTAGACCACATAATTTATCCATATCCATGGTTACCACCTACTGTCTTTCTCCCCTCTCCTGTGCACCCTCTATAATACCTATTCTTTTCCAACTGTAACTTGCTAATACTATTTCAACAGCAACATCCAATCCCTGACACTGTTTTACTCAGTGCTATTTCCTGCAGTCATCCAGCTACACGAATCAGAAGAGAAACAAAGTCAGTTTAGGTCGTTGATTCAAATGCTCACAATGCGCACCAGCGTTCTTCTCATACTCTTTCTCCTCCTGTTCTTGTATTCACCCAGGATCCCAGAAGAATACAATCAAGGAAACTAGGAAGATGTACTGAACTGATATATTATGGCAAGACGGTGGGAATAAAAGGACAACAGTTTGGCTTGTTGCCACAGGCAAACATTACTTTTGCTGGGTGCACAAATAATTGGGTTTCCGTTGCATCTGTGATGGGTTGCCGGAACTTTAGATTTCTGAGGTGTCTGCATTAGCATGATAAGTTAATAGAGCAGATGAGTGAGCAGCCAGTACTATCATAGCTGGGTAGGAAAAGAAATAGCTCATGTTCTTGCAGTTGCTAGCTGAAGAGTGATCTCTGTGGACATTTGGGACATAGTACCTGCAGTTGGGCAGCTGGCATGTGCTGAGTATCCCCACGCTAATGCAACCCAAATTGGTGAGTCTGACTGGGGGAGTTTATCTGAGAGTGTGAGTGCCGAGAAGACAAGCATGGACCTGGAACCAGATGGGCCTGTGTTCTTGCTGGGTTTTGTGCTCATGCTTTGCCTATGACCCAGAAGAATTTTCCTCGCTGGGATCAGAATGTGAAAAATGGGATAGTATATATCAATACAGAAGCGTTATGAGCAAAACTAAATATTATTTATGGCTTTTTTAATATTGTAAGGGAGAAATAGCAGAAGCCATTAGTTGTTTTTCGGTAATTAATAGTGACTTTTAATATTACTCATTTGCAATCATTTACAATCAAAAGGAAAGCAATACATTAGATCATTTGAAAACTGAAACAGGTTTTTTCTCCTTTTTTTTTTCCTTTAGCTCACTAATCTTAAGATTTCCTGTCGCTGTTTTCTGGCGTGAAAAACAAAGTCACTTGTACCTTAATCTTTATCGTGAAATCCTAGTCCATTGGAAAAAAAAAAAGTTTAAATATCTGACAGAGATAGCTGTTTTTATCACTACGAATGACTTCTGTTGTCCAGATGACATCTTTTAATTAAAAGAAATTGACCCAATGACATTACTGAAGTTTTCATATATGATTTCACTCTCTTTCTAATATATATTCTTTGTGGTTGTCAACATAAATAGAAACACTCTCAGGCTACAACTTTAAGTCATATCGAGGCTGTCAGTGTGAATGCTAAGGTTATTCTTTTGTGTATTTCCCAGGTGGATTTTGGTACAACAGGGAGAACAGTCACTTTTTTGAAATGATGAGACCTTTATCTCACCTACATGACACAATGAAGATTTGTCAAACTAGCAAAAGCAACTTGAGAAGTGGTAGAAACAAGAAAGCCCCAGTAACACAACAGCAAAGAGCAGGGTGAAGAGGTTCTTCAGGTCACACAAAATCACGTATTTTTGATTGGTAATGGCAGGAAAAACCTGTCAGTTCAGACATATTCTTATACTAGCTCTGACAATATCATGATGCTGTTTCTTTACATACATCAACAGAAAAAAATGATAGTCCATTTCGTATACTTTTTTATTTAAATATCAGGAAAATAATGAGCAGCTCATCCAAATGCAACTTTTCTAATTGCAGTGTTTCTAATAGTGCACTTGAGCACTGTTGGAATAATTTATTTCAAGATAAAATTATTTCTTCAGAAATCAGTGAACCTCAGTTCATCAAAAATTAGACAGGAATCAGATCTAGGCTTGAAAGAGTATGTGCTTTAATAAGATTTCGTAGCTGTGGATAGTTGCATAGATACTACCTAGAGATACTAGGTACAGATTCTGTTGGTCTCGCTTCCATATAAGTCCTTGTTCCTGTGGTCTAGGTATCTGTGAAGACCATAAGGGAAAGTTAATCTCAGCGACTTACACGGCCATTAATGTCTGCCTTTGGGACCTACCCACTGCTGTGAACAGCATCAAAAGAACATATTCAAAAGAATGAAAATCAGTCTTTCTTATTGTGGACTCAACTCTCATTTTTGTCTGTGTATACTTAACCTGTATTACAGCATATTGATAAAGGTTTATTTTTTTGCTGTTTTCCTACCTCAGGTGCTCATTAGCAATTGATTTGTACAGTTTAATTATATCTTCCATATGTAGAATATTTGCCAAACCTTTTGAATTCACGTAATCCTCTTTGGATCAGGTTAGGACATAAAGCTTGTATCATTTCCTTCCTTTTATCTCTGTTTGGCTGACTTCAGCCTCCAAAAGAAAGAGAACAGGTTTCTGCTAAACTTGTATTTCAGACTTTAACAGTGGTAAACCAAAAGTGGCTTTGATCTTTTGTTATGATCTGGTTCCTTAAGGTTTAAGCAAAACCATGAGGTTTTGCTTAAGGATGGTTAAAGGATTTCCATTTCAGTAAATCCTTTAGATCCCCAGTGAGATGAAGCTCCATTACATGACATTTGGTTGATTAAGCTACAATTCAGGATGTTAATCAGCATGTGCTTAATGCACATTAGCTCAGATCCTAAGGGACACCAGATTATACCTTCTACTGCATTCTGAAGGATAGAGTTAGCTGAGGAGTTAAGATTTCTGTGTCCCCAATATTGCCATATACTCACGCCAGTGACTTGTTCAGGTCAATACATATACATTGGCAACATCTACAAGCAGTAATGAACTTCACGGGCTTCAAGAACAATCTTTCTTTTCTGCTCACATTTGACTTCCAGCTATTTTATTTTATCTACAGTATATATGTCATTTTCCATGGTAAATTAACAATGAGGACTTGACTATTATGTATATTTTGAGATAGTTGTTAAAGTCCCATAGTAACATCATTCAATATTTCTTTTGGGGTTACACTAAAATAAGAATTTTTTTAATCCTATAGTTGAACACAGGCAGTAAAAAAAATAGGGATCATAAGCCAAGTAAGAGAGTAAAAGCCTTTGAATATCATAATCCCACTGGAAAACACAATGAAAAATGAGCTGTACATTTTCTCTATTCCTCCCACCTCCTGTTTTTTAGGGAAAGGAATTAGGAATCTCAAGAGGGAAAGAAAAAAATTTGGCAGCAATTTTTCATCTTCCTACAGAATTCACAGAGGAAATGCACTGCAATACAGTGCATTTCTTAGCATATTCTTATTTTGAACATTAATTCTAATGAACTGTATTTCCCATTATCATGCAAATAAAAAACACCATGTTCATCACTCATATGTCTGATGTGTTCTGCTGTCCTCATAGAAGGTCCTATTTTAATTAGCACTAGGGAAGTTTCAAAATCAATAGCTTAGACGTGACCTAGCTAAACAACTGGAGAAGTTTAGATCCTGGTGTTACTTTTCTGACTGACTTTGGTCTTTATAAGATTGGGTTAAAACTTTAAGTACCCTCTAACTATTGAGGAGGATTACATCCAGAGTTAATCTGTGTTTCTCAGAGCCTCTCCACATCTCTGCTTCTTACACTTACCTGAAGATGTCCTGCATGCCTGATTCCAAGGCATGGATCAGAAACCCTGCAGTAGGGATTATGGAACTTGCTTTGTTATTTTGTTGAAGGATATTGACTGAACTCATCAGCGTACAAGTAGTGACCTGTTTAAGCATTTATACCCTGATGAAATGGGTTTTCCTATTAGCACAGGCATGGCCCGGATTTCACAACTTTTTTTTTTTTTTGGATACTATTTTTAAGATCTGCCTCTACAATGGCAACGAGATGCTAGGAAAAGGCTTAAATTTAGGCCCGACGCAGTATTAGACTGTCACTTCTCAGTCTCAAGTGCAGCGTAGAGATGACATCGGTGCAGCACAGAGTGTGGGAAGGGGAATAACATGTCATCTGAAATGAAATACTAATTAATGATAAGGCGGAATGAAGACTTTGTAGGAAACAAACTATTCTCCAGCCACATCATCATACTTGCCAGGAAATGTAAGTTGAACCTTTAGCTAAATCAAGAAAACATAACTGAATTGCAGGGAACCTTGGGAGGAAGGGGGTGAAGTGATGCAAGAAAGAACTTCCAAGAGATTCTCTGTCACCCTGCCCTCCAATGATTTGCTATCTGCGCTAAAGAAGCGATGCAAGTAGCAGATCCCTTTTGAGGCAGCTAAATATTAGGCATTTAGATGGGATATTTGAATTTATATTTCTAGACTAAAGCAGCATACAAACTGTAAGCAAAGGCAGAGATTTATGGTTTCAGAATGAGCAACCTCTTGCATCAGTAAGACTTTAGAAGAACTGATACCCATGCTTCTAACAAAAGTAAAAAGCAAGTGTCAAGGACTCGTCAGTGGGGAGATTTCCTACTATTGATGTACACATGGTGCATATGATTTCCCTGCTTTTGGGGGAGTTAGTGATTTGTATTTTCTGTGCCTTGCTAACAGAACACTACTTGAAGTGATATTTTAAACTAAGAAAGGAAAGTAGGCTTCTTAACAGAAACACATCTACGTGAATTGTAATACTCCTTCTGTTCATAGAATTCCTGCTGTTTTACTTTGTTATGCGAAAAAATGTTGCATGGAGTATAGAAAACCTGATTTTCAGTATCTACTGCAGGTAGAGGCAAAAGTACATGAAGTTCACTGTCTCACGTCTCTTGATCTGATCAGTTTACTCAGCTATAACTGTCAACAGCTGTCCCCAGCAGTCCCATTCCTTCATTTTTATTTGTTTTCTATTTGCTTTCGTGAAACCAAGACTGACCTGCTATCATCACCTCAGTTCAGAAAAGGTCTTTATGGCCTGCTCACTGTCATCTCTCATGGCCCAGACAGCTGCTAGGTCAGGTCTTCCAACGCACTACAACTGGAAGCATTTGCTACGTATACAGAACAATTACTCATATTTAAAGAAAACCATGACTGGACTGATAATTCCTACCGTCTCTCTAATCGAAGAAATGTGTTTTGTAGTTCTGCTAGTTTGACTTAAATATTCAACCGTGAGTTGCACTCTTTCTTCACTACAATTATATTTAACATATGAATGTAAAATAACCAGAAAACAACTTGCAATGATTTAAAGAGCTTTTTGCACCAGCTATTCTATAAAATGTTAATGGGTACACACAAAGTGATAGACGTTAATGCATTCTGTAGAAGGTAGACAAATCTGCAGATAATTTCATGCAGGACTTCTAGTAGTACATATAGAGTTTATTAAAAACAATATTTTACTTAGGCTTGTGAAGCTAAACAGTCCCAACATCCTGTCAATATTTTATTGACTAACAATTTTTAAAAGTTAATTTTCATAAGGAGCAGTGGGAGGGCCACAACAACTTAAATTCCATAAATGATCTTTCATCTATCAGCATTTCCAAAAGAAGAAAAAGCATAGCTGAACGGTTTTTGTACAATGTCACTGTTCGCTATGGCTGTCAGCCTTGTTGACTTTAAGAGAAACTTGTCAAAAGCTTCATGTGGCTGGGAGCCATAGGACATACATGGAGGGATAAGGGAAGCAATTTGCAAGCTGAAGATAAAAAAATGTTCTTCACTGCAGAATGAAAATGGCTGAAGCATACACTACTAACGCGTGTTATGAACCTCACAGACTCCTCTGTGAACTTTCACAGCAGCCCTGCAGTGGTTTAGCCCCACCACTGAGTACACTCATACCCTGCTCAAGAGCTACAGTCTTACCAAGCAGATTATATTTAGATTCACGCTTCCCAGCAAACCAAGGAGTCTGACTAGTGCACAAGAACAGTATCACAATAACATTCAAAATTTCTTGCTGTTCAGATTCCACAGTCATGGGATAATAACAATAATTTTTGAAAAAGGCTAAATAGCATGGCAGAAACAAAGCAGAGAGGGCTGAGAAGTACATTCAGTTGAAACGACTTAAAAATATTTCTGAAATCCATAGGAACACTCGGATTTTTAAATTATTATAATTATACTACCCTTTAACACTTTCCTTCTTGTGACCTTGGACAGCATAAATCCAAACAGCAATTTAAATTCTATTTTAACAACTGAAGTGCACCGTGACAACAGCTTTGTAAGTAAGCCAGAAAATTGAGAAGGGAGGGTAAACTCCTTTCTGGCCTAAATAGATTCCATCCCTTACTACTTCTTTTCTTTAGTAGGCATCACATCCCAAATAGTAGCTTTGACATCTGCACTGTTTAGAGGCCAATGCACTGAGAGCCTCATGAAGCGTGTGGCTTGTGCTGCAAGTCTTCAGATGGGAAACTCCTGTGCAGCCTCCTTATCAACACTCCAGCTCTATACCCATTTCCCTTTGTGGACAGAATAACTGCTGTATTGGCTGAAATGGATTTTAACTAAAAATATTATCCATACAACTTGATTTGAAGAGCTAGATTTGAATCCTTGCCTCCAACATTTCTTAGTGAGCTGGAGGCAGTGAAGGATATGTCATTTATATTGACCAGTGGCGACAGGGGTGTTTAGGAGAAGTATCAGATATGCACTTAATTATATATCCGTCAGCTTCACCAGGCAACCAACGTACATAAAAATCCAACACGGATATAAAAGTTTGCAGAAGCAGGAATGCTTCTGCTGTGACATGTTTAAATTCTCTGATATATGCAGAGAAGTTGGCTAAGGAATTCATTTTGTTTTGCTTGTCTAGGATTTTCCTTCCCTAGAATGTGGTGCGACACATTAACTGGGACAAATGACTTAATCTTCTCATCACTGCCTGCTGTTAAATTACTTTTAGCTGAATGAACACAAAATGGGCTGTTCACTTTCAGACAATATGTTTCCTTTTAAGTTAAAAGGTAAAATTTACAGGCTGATACAAACTACACTATATAGTAATTTTCATGCAGCTGTCTAGATCCAACAGTCTAGACAGTCCAGGATCAGGCTAACACTGAAGAATATGTAATATCCAATGGTCAGATAAATATGCCTAAGTTTTTAAAAAAAACAATGAGAAAAGCTGAATCTGAGAAAAAAATTATCTTCAAATCCTTTTCTTAATTATTTAATTACCGGAGAGTAATTCTGTTGGCTAAAACAAAAATGGAAACTTATGGCAGAGGTATACTTTGAGTCAGACAAAAATGCCAAGAAAAAGAAAGGAATTAGAATATGCATGACAAAGAACTCAGATCCCAATTCTCTGATCATCATGCTGTGCTCTGATTAGAATCCAAAAAATTGCCTTGTTTCATCTTTGCTACTTCATACTGTTATGCTTAGCAGGAAGTCAGCATAGTCACAAATCTAAGCTAGGTCAGCTTCAGCTGTGTGCCAAATTACATTCCAATAAGCTCAGAGAGTATTCCAGTGATCAGTCATCACTGAAATGTCAGCATCCTCTGTTAAGCATCCTGTTCCCAGATATGACCCAAGTGCTAGAATTGAGCTTGGATTTGGTGTAGTCATTTTATTATTTCAGCTCTATCTAGGATATTTCATTTTGACTGTAACCCTTGGATTTCTGGACCCGTTGTGTTATGTTCTTCACTAGTACTTGGATGAAATGGAATCATTTTAATTTCTCCGTTTAAAGCTCTTTCTTGAATTCCATCTTCAGGCTGCTTTTTTGCTTTTTAAGAACACACATAGAAATCAAACTAGAACTTTCTCTTCTACCAACTCCAAGTTTAGGAAGATACCCACATATGTAAGAAACACAATGATACCAGCACGCATACTCAAAATTTGAAGGACAAGGGTCTTATCCTGCATAAGTAATCCTTCCCTTTATTGTATGTATGGTATACTAACAGAGGTGGACAGTAACTGTTTGTTACAATGGTGTTTGTTCAAAGAAGCATAAAGAAAGAAAAATATTTAAGCTTTTGATTCCATAAGAAATCTTCTGTCCTGGCCCAAAGCCTTCAGAATCAACAAGAATCTTTTCACTGATTTTGAGTGGCTATAGAGTAGGCCCTTACTATTTAATTTTAGACTTTTTACATTCTAGTAGAAAGTGCTGAGATAAGATGCTTTTTTTCTGAACTGTGATGGATATTTGTCATACTTTGAAAATAGCTTCTTAAAGTACTGTAAGCGATTTTCTTCTCTGGTTATTGATCTGCTTTAAATTAATGTTATTAGAAATATACAGGCTGTGGGAACTGTAAAATTTAATTACCCTGGTTGTGGCCAAATATTTCTGGTACAGCAGCAGCTTCACTCCTAAATTCTGCAATATTCAGGCCAGGGTAGCATGATCAAGTAGCCTTCCCAGAAGCTGTTAGCATTGGTTTTTTCTTCTGAAATGAGTCTCAGTGGCACTGACTTGGAACAGCCAGTCCTCAGTGAAAATCATGAAAAATGACATCAGAAAATACGATATCAGTCCGTCAGGCATGTTTGGTTAACCCACAACTGTTCCTCAGATCTGATCACAGTTAGATCATAGAATTTTAATTTTATATGAAGTTTATTAATATATATGGCATGAATACACTCAAGGAACTTTTGAGAACAAACTGCATCCCAGTATTTTTCTTTTTATGAACTTTTGAATAGCTATCAAGTAAGAATTATATGCAGTCATTGTGCTGGGATGAATTCAGACCAGCTCCCTTTTCTTGAATTATCCAGTCTTCCAGCTGCACTTCTTTTGCCATAAAGAGCAAAATTATTTTTCTTTGCTTATGAAGCTGCTTGTTTTCATTAAACACTTCTTTATGAAAAACGTCCTTGTCTTAAAAGTGCGGACAAAGCAAACAACGACCTCTGCACCTCTAGCGATTTTCTGTATGTAGACAATATGATTAAAGTGGCTACGGTTTGACCAGTGTTTATAGACACTCTTTTAATAAGCTTCTTCAGTGGGTCTTTTTTTCCATCCAAGTGCAGGTTCCAAGAACAACATATAGTTCTTTGACACTGGTAGCGAACTGTTTGTTAATGCGATGCAACAAGGCTTTGTTGTTTAATTCACGCTCCCCGATATACCGAAACACTTCTCAACTGGACAGCCTAGTACTTCTTGCAGGGCAAAGTCCTTTACTTTTACCGAGCTCCTGATATATTGGTAATGTCAGGCTGTCATGTCATAGAAACTTTTCTCATGTAGAATGACTTCCAGCAAGCGTTTCTATTGCTTCTGGTCAAACCCTGTGCAACGCTCTGCCATGAATAGCTTCACGCATCCTGCACATTTGTTTCCTGATTTATAAGCTATGCACCGGCCAGCTTCAGATTTCACTTTGATAACTTTTTTGTTAACCAAGGTGGAATCACCATGACTGTGTGCATTGTTTTATAGCCCTTATAAATATATCGAAGAGTTACGATTCAATATTGTGTCTTTTTTTGACATAGGGTTTAATTCAAGCCATTTATACTCTAATTTATTCCCATCTAATCTTCATAACAACTTCAATATGCAAAACATTGCCATGCCAATTTATTTTTGAGCATCCTGCCTTTGGTCCCTCATTTGAAAATCAGCATTTGAAATACTGATGATGTACAGAAAGATGTATTAGAATAGTGCTTATTAGAGCACATCTGCTTTCCTTCCAAGGAGAGTAGCGGTCTTATGCCAGTTGCTTCATATTTATCGACAGGAAAGTCTTCTGTTTCTCCGCGCTTCAGGAATATGCAATAGTCAGTTCAGCACATTGAGGTCAGTTAGATTTTCAGTGTTGGAAGTGAGAGATAAAGGGGTTTCTTAGCAGGAGTAGAAGAAAGGGTCATTAGAAAATAGTCCCCCTGGTTTACAATTTCTTCAATATTGTTATGAAAGGGAGGTTCATTCTGCAAGGCTTTAGTGACACTGTTCCACTACTCATCATAACCTGGCAGTTCCTTTCGGAAAGGATATTTGATGAGGGTTGCTGTATGAAGAACTGTTGCTTGAACACAGTATGAGAGGAACATGATGGGAAACTGCATAGCTACTGCTCCTTACAAGGCTTTTTAGAGGGTTACTTGTCAGTTCCCATCAACACCCACCAGATTAAATAACATCAACAAATACTTGTTTCCATTAATCAACATGCATGATTCATCTTGAAAGAATAATGTGAAACAATATGTTCCTGTAATTATAGTGTAATACAAGACTAGATCTTTATAATCCATAAGCACTTTTTTCCTTAAGTGTTATAAAACAAAATACATACATGTGAGCAAGCAAACAAGCAAACAGTGAAAACACACAGTACTGGCAATAAATGTAATTTCTGATAGACACTGTTTTCCTGTATTTAAATAGCCATGTCAGCCAACTTCTTAGATGGAAAAAAATACAAAAAAAGACAAAGGTGAATGAAGACTTCTTAGAATCCAGTCCACCTATATTTAGGACCCTAAACTTAAACAAATAGGACCTCTCTCTTTCAAAGGCTACTACCTGTCTCTGTTGATTATAAAAGGAAATTTAGGATGTTACTGGTACCTGACGTAGAATATACATAATGTCTAAGATAATGACACTGCATTCCATATCCTCATGCTTCATGAAGTACTAACTCTTCTGCACTCTGCTACTGGGCACATTGCTGGCTTGTGCCTCAGCTTTCCTATGTGTAAGGACTGGCCCCGATACCAAAGAAATTGTCTACAAAAAGCATCACGGAGATGGAGAGTGTGGGTTTTACGCAAGACCGAAAAATGCTGTTATGTTGCTAAGGATTCTGAAGGCAAAGACACCGCAAATAGATTCCCCTGGGTTCAAGTAAATGCTAGGAAGAATGTAATTTCAATAAGATAGTGAGACCGAGAATGGAGGAAATAAGAAAACCAATTCCTCTAGAAAAAAAATCACATTATATTATATACTTCTGTTACTGTATTTATATACAGTGCAGACTTATAAAGAAAAATCAGAACAAAAGGGAAGCAATACATGGTTGTTCATTCCTGAATTTGCACCTGTAATAGGTGCAATAAAAAGCATTTGCAGTAACTCCTAAGTAACTGCTAAGCCATAATGCTTAGAAACAAACTGAACAGCTCTGCTCAACTCCCTGATGTAATGCCAGGTTACCCTCACAGAGGGTCTAGCCTGTGATGTTTGCATTCTGGATGTTGTACCTTTTTTCACTCTAGCTGCAGGCAGAAGCAACCCTGATGTTACTTTCAGTATTGCCACTTCCTTAACAACCTAGAAATTTTGAGAGAAAAGAGATTTTAGATTTCCTTGAACACGTGTATTTGGAAAAAATAGATGGAAATATTCCTTATATCTGACCGATCTTTGAAATTTCAGAATCAAAATTCATATTTGGTGTTTTCCACAGGTGCCAGTTTCTCACAGCAGAGACAATAAACATGCCTGTGCGTCCTGCTAGTTGAAACAACTGGGCTTCAGGAACAGGCCTGAACGCTACTATCCCCATATCTCCACGCGACAGACGTCCATGCTACTGTCTTTTAGCCTGACTTCATTTTCCTCTTAAAGTATCTATGCTGTGCAAATGTTGGAATGAGCTTGAAAACTTTGGGTGAAAGTGACTCTAGTTTCTAACGTGAAGGACTACTACAGCAAACGCTAAAGCACCACTCAGGAAAGCTCCAGAGCTCAGATGAAGCCAGTGTCTGAGGATGTTCTTGAGATGAACTGTGTTCATGGTAGGTAAATCCAGATTTGAATCCAGTATCTCCACCCAGCCAAATATGAAAGGTTAGTTGAAGTTCTGAGCACTTCTGAGTCTTCTAAAACTTGAAAAAAATGCACCAACGAGCCAGGACTCAAAGCAGTATAACTATGTCCACCCCTTAATTAATTTAATCCCTCTAAAACATTCTTAGTTCCATTGATCCTTCCCTCTTGTATCTAGAAGTCATGCTGACTGCTTCTGCAGTATTTGCATTGTTTGGCTTCAGTCACAGAAAAGAAAGCTCAAAGCTGTATTACTAATATAGGCAAGCTCTCTTTCGGTCCAGAGGGTTCAGATTATAGCATCTAAATCAACAGAATCAAAACTATGGGTTCTCTGAGATATCTTTTGGGGAAGGCCTTGTACATGTTCGGCACACAAGTAAGAAATGACATCTACAGGGCTGCCATCATAGTTTGCATGTGGACAGAGATGGGAAAGTTAAAGTTTGCCTAACTTTTCTGCTCATTTGTGTGCAAACTCAGTTTACTGCCGGAGATGCATAACCTCTAAAGTAGTAGTTGTCAGGTCTAGCATCCCAGGCATTGACATATTGTGGAGGATTTTAACCCTCATCTGACATATTACAGGTCAACTACTGTCAGAAGTAGACATATTATTCCCATAACTCCATAGTACTTTACAGACAAACAAAAAAGGACAGGTTCCTGCCCTAAGGATCTTGCTTCTACATTGGCCACAATAAGCAACAGATGTCAATAAGGAAAAGACAGAGGGACGTACGGTTAGTTGGAGGTTGTAATAGTGGAACAAATGCAATGATGACAGTAATATTCTGGATATTTATGGGGCATTTATTTCCCATGATCAGGCATGTAAATTACAGATTCCAGTGACTTTTCACGGATATATGATGAATACGATAATATGGATGCAGAAACAACCTGCCAAGAGCAAGTGACGCTGTGGATTTGCAATACTATCTTTTCTACAGTAAAGTGTTAGTGTCGTCGTGTTAAACTCTGCTAAAAAGATTTAGCATTCATTAGGAAATAAACCACCAATTTTACTAGAAGTTAAAGAAGTCTTGCACATGGGCAGCTACTGCAGAATAGTTAACAGCCTGCAAATCTACCTACTAGCTTCCTTAGGGCAATTTGAATAGCCATGCTTTGAATAAGCAGTCTCCAGCTTTTACTTTGTGGAGCTGAGTACATTCTACTATTTCTTTCCTAGCAGCTTTAATTCTGATACTAGAACAAATTCATTTTGGCCTCATTCACACCTCTTTTCATGTTTTTCCTCTGCAGGCATTTTTGTTATTGAGTTTTACTGGCAGAAGTGCTCAGAGCAAGTCAATTTAAAAACTGAATTCTGAAATAATTGTGAAAAATGGAGGGATTTTGTTTGTTCTTAAATTTATGTGTTCAACTGTTTTCAATAGAAATATTCAGACAATTTGGAGGAAGAAAAATACTTGTTATCAAAATGAGGAGACCAGAATTTCTAATGAGGAATTTCAACTGTTTGCTGAAGAATAATTCTACAAATCTGGTAATATTTTTCTTCTACAATAATTCACTAGCTGTAGTGCCATTTCTTCTTCTCTGGTCTTTGATTATTAGAATTATGTGGTGATATGACCTATTTCCACAAACCCTGCAGAAGCTTTCCATCAGTCAAAATACTAGACTAGAGAGCCTGGCACACTGGATCTGGTTCCATTTCAGAATTCACACTGATGCTTTGTCTACTCTACAAAAAAATTCACATAGTCTAGAAAACTTACAGAAGAGTTTTAATGATGATTGCTATAGCCGCAATACAATTTTAAAAAGTCCTAGACTATTAGAATCTAGGGTAGACTGTACTTAAGATTCACTCAAAAGATTGATGACTCGATTCAGAAATTACAAAAAGATCTGAGTACAGTCTTTATGCTTAGAAATGCTCACAGCAAAAGCCAGCAGTTCGTGACTTCTGTCAGTAACTTACCCTTTAAAGTAAGAATAATACAAATGTGAAGGCACATAAAATTTTTGTCAGATTTCAGATTTAACACTGTCTTCTAGAATCTACATTTTCCTTTAAGAAAACACAGAATAAACGTTTTAGGGAACAGCTTCGTTCAAAGCATTGTAACGAAGTGTAGGCTCTTCCACTAACAAGCAGCCCGTTTAAATCAGCCCTCGTTGGTAAGTGACTAAAAGCTGGATTCAGAGCCCAATAAAGTAAACGGCAGCCTTTCTATTGACTCCAAAGGGTTTTTATCTTAGGATTGAAAATCAAAAGCATTGGACATCTGCTGGTGTCTGTTCAGAGGCCAAGATGAAATTGATTATTGTTGGACTGTGTCTTGATGCTGCATTTGGAACGGGCAGGAAAACGCGGCAAAGCGCTCCCAGTGCCAGTACAGAGGGGAATGCACTGGGAGAAGAACCACTGCTTACACACCTCAGGAAGGGAAAGCTCTGTCTTTCCTTCTTCTCCTTACACCCCAGTGACAATTTGACTACCTCACAGAGTGGCTGGGGTGATTTAATCCCTGAACTATGATATGCTATAATGACGATGTGTATTTACAAGGCACAAGCTAAGAAGTTCCCATATGCTACTGAAGTACATCAGAGAAAGAACCACCAATTTACTACTCTTTGGATTCCAAATATACACCTGAGTTATTACTTGCCTAAACTACCTTGTAGTTCATATCAGATAGATATTTCCTGGAATCTCTGAGGCTAACCATCTTCAAATAATATTTTCATAATTCCCCTCTGATATGTCATCTTCTGGGACACAGCTTCAGTTACGGCAGACATTCCTGATTTTGGAAGTTCTTTTTTGTTGCAGCCTACTAGCATAAGCTTAGAAACCTCAACATTTTGTACCCTAGTTCACCCTAGAGTGAACTAGTTAGTGTATAAGAATAACCGAGAATATGAGATTTGGAAGTGACAGGATCCTGCCAAGAAGTCAGCTCTATCTACAAAGATCCACTGGATATATCCTAAGAGAAAGATACTGGGAAGGGTTTCAGTTCCAGAATGCAAATTAACAACGTAGATATGTGAAAAGTAAAGCTGTATTAGAGCAGTAAGAGATATATAAATAACTGTTAACATCCCATCAGACATGTATTATCCAGACAGTAAAAATTATTTTGTAGTTTCAGCTACGAAAAAAAAAGATACACAATCTGTCTTTATATACACCCACCTAGCTACCAGGTAATTAGAGTCTGGAGACTGTTTAATAGAACCTAAAATATTTGCAGCAGTAAAAATTTCAATTCCTACATGGATGTGGGATTGCAACAGTGGGAAATCAATCAGTTAGCGAATACCAAGCAACATGAGAAGCATTTCCAATAATAAACACAATTAGCAATGTAGATGAGAAATCTATCTGATTTATGGGCCGCATATGAAATTATAACACATTCATAAAATGTTACCCACAGAGCAATTCAATACATTTGTTTATCCGTGCTCCCAGATTAAGAAAGTAATGTTGTCAACCAACCAATTGTGGGCATTACAGATTCAAGATTAATTACCATCTGCGTGGAACAGATGCTAAATCTTTGGTTTCACAGCAAGGCATCTATAGCTTATTTCCCATGGAGTTCTTCTTTCTCTGATCAATAAATGTATCAGCCTAGCTGTTCATCTTGCCACAGAGGTCAGAGGAATGACAGAGGTACATCTGTTTCTGTGTCAAATACGGACTGAGGAAATGAATCCCATCCAAGCAGATAAACAGCCCTGCTACAATTGTCCCTCAGTCTTCTACTCAGGTACTGATGATGATTAAGTTTTAAGCATCTGGGAATTTGTAAGCATTAGCACATTTAAAAAAAACAACTGCACAAAAAGGCAACCTTTTTCAGATTCTCAAACTAGAATTCAGGTTCAAAGTTTTTATGTACTAAGTCTGATTCCCCTCTGGCACTTCAGTTGATTCAATGGCTGCCAGTATACATTAGATCAGATTCTGAGGCTGTACTCTTTCTCTTATTACTTCACTTTATGCATAAAGTAAGAAAGCAAACAGTCTAATTAGCTGTCATGTTACTGATTGGAGAGTGTTATCTTTGAAAAAGATGTAATAAATATTGTGCTAAATGCCCCGCTACTTCACAGAACAACATAGAGGAATCTGCTTAAATTAGGACTAGACACAGAGTATTCCAAGACAGCAATCTAGCTTTGGCTATCCATATAGATGTCTATGCTCTTTAGATACTTCACTGCTTTGCTTGCAGTTCCCTGTGACCTCAGTAACCTCAGTTCGTGTAACCTGGATCACCCATGACCATTGCCCGCTCTGCAAAGATGGGAGCTCTAATGTAATCCTGGTTAGACAGATAGCTGCTTCTGTTAACTTAAGTCCCCTAGATATGACCAAAGAGGCAGAAAGAGTCAAGGCTACAAGTACCTTCGTCTGATGCAGTGGCAGTTTTGCTCACCTCTTGCATATAAGCTGAGTCGTCTAGCTCTTCTTTGATTTTTATCCATCCAAGGAAATGAAACTTTATCTGCACATCCTAGAGAAGTGTCCTAACCACCCTGGAGCATCCTGGGTAAAAATGCCTCCCTCCCCTCCTGCTGAAGCCCAGGCACTGTGTAGTACACCACAGTCAGGGAGAGAATAAAGGGCCTGACGACAACTGGGGAGGAGAGACATCTAGTCCTTGCTGTTAGGGGTGATTTTAATAAACCCAGCAATGTTCTAATACAAAACATACATTGCTGGAAGGTGGCTTTGAAACCTGACATATCCTTCTACGCAAATTTGGGGAATGCTTTTCACCTAGCCAAGGTAATCCGTTGCTAGACCTTCCTTCTACATCCTCTGTTGCTGTGGCTGAGCAGAACCATCTCACTCTCTGGGTGAGTGATCTGGCTTCAAGACGACCATGCAAAGGGAACGTGACATCGCCAAGTGCCATCCCGTTACCCATGTTCTCAGTGAGCGCTGGCTATATTTTTTCCCAAGGGGCTGGAGATGCCAGACATTTACGTTTGGTTTCCTGAACTCCCAGAGGTAGATTACACTGGATCTCTTTGTGAAGATGGAGAGAGGTAGCAAATTCAGAGGAATGGATGTTCTGCAGAGATAGCTGAATAAGGCGTTCAAATGTTTGTGTTACATTAGGCTGACTGAATTCTCCTGCATGAGAATGTGTACCTAAAATTCCTATGAGGCAACACCTATGTTACACATAAAAAACAGACATGGATTTGGGTTGAGTTCCAAGTTCTACCTGAAAATCCACGTGCAATAAAAAATTACTTGTGTGATATATAACATTTACTTTTAAAAGGGATATTAACAAGTGCTAAACTATCATATCACATTGTATAAAAGCAGAATTAAGGTTGCACAACTAAATTTTACTTTGAATTTTCATGCTTAGTCATTTTATCTATATAAGCTGCCAGTACTCTTGCTTGACTGGAAAATATTATCCTAATCTTACAAATGGAGAATTAAAGAACAATGTAGACTCAATAATTTGTCTAACCATTTCAGTTACATGTGTTCTAACTCTCTCAAGTCCACTACCAGTGAATTAACTCCAAGATAATAATTCCTTTTTTATTTTTAAAAGGTATTTTAGATATACCACTATGAAGATTGTAATGAAAGGTTTATTCTGTACTGAAGACAAACAAGTTGCTCTCTCGAGAAGTTATGTCTCTTGGACAATGTGTCCAGAACTATCTGAGAACCTGACAGTTCTGGTTTACGCCGGACCTCTTTGTCGAATTTCATTGACAGTGCTTTCTATAAAGATAGGTACACAGCTGTACTGCTGGAGATTCATGCAAGAGGAACTCATTGACTTTGAACCCTTATTCTTTCAGTTATATATGTTTCAGTGCAAAAAGGATAAACAAGATTCTGAATCATTTTGCACAATATGTAAAGAACTTGAAAAATTCACTTATGCTCTTAGCCATGAACTATAGGAAAGACGTCATTGTCCTTGAAAATATAGTTTCAATTTAGAATAAGCTTTTCTAGCTGCTATTGTTGCAGCAACATTTAAAATGGGGAAAAAGTCAAAAGTTAGCACTGCTATTAAAGACTTGTGGGCGACTGGCAAGAATTTCTGTTGTTGCTTGAGAAAGCTAAGTGGAAGAAAGGAAACAGGCACCAGCACTATTCTAAAAGAGGGGGAGTTAGAACAAGGCTGAGGACTGACTAGGTTACAAAGATAGTACAAAGCTCTCATACAGAGCCAAATAAAGAGCTGTGACAAAGGGAATTAATGTACACAAGAAAGGAGTTTTGAATTGGGAATGGGAACTGGGATTGTTTCCCCCTCCCCCGCCACCACCAAATATCCAGAGAACACTATGAAAAAGCAGTGCTACCATTTTCCTGGCACCAAACTCCAGATATCTTTTGCACTTATCTGTGGTTATTGTAGGTGGGCTCCAAAAGCCAGTTTTAGCAGAGAGCAGTATCTGGTAGTGCCCAGTATTCCTCAGGCCTCTTCTACCTGGTAGAAATGACAACAGTGACTTTTTTTCGCCGGGCTCCAAATTTAGAATTTGTATTGTGAGTAACTGCTCTTCTCCAGCTGAAGATGTGTCATCTGGTAGAAAATAATTAAAAATGCAGAGAGGAAAGAAAGGCACAGAGGGCGAACATGACTCTGCAGCTTAGCAGTACTGACTTAGGAGGAAAGTAGTTTAGGGTTTTAATAAATAGTGAATAAGAGAGAAAGGGAGGCAGCATGGTATGTACTGTGGCAGCACTCTTCTGGGGCAGTCCATCCTGGATTCTGGTGTTTGTTTCTGGAACTGCTTCTGTATATTACACGTTCGCCAATCATCTACTAAAATAAGGAAGGAGAGAGTGTTCCGTTCACAGGACCCAAACTATGGAGATAAGAGGGGGTTTAGAGATGCCCCACTAAGCAACACCTACTGGCTCTACAGCCCTAGATAGTTTTTCCCAGGAAGCACAGAGGTTCCCTTGAATTGCTCTTGAAATACCCTGCTTTCTTTTTCATTGTCTTGGGATCGTCAGCTTTTGGTTGGTATCTCATGCAATTTCCAGCTTGCTTCCATAATATAATCTGTATGAAAAGGAGAAAAGAAGTAATCACCCGGAGATGGATGGGTAATGAAAAGTGACAATTACAGTGATAGTGGACTTATGGGATGAAGAAAAGAAAAAATCTTGAAAAAAAAATCAAAAGCAAAAATACTACATCATCAGCTGGCACTGAAAATATGGAGCAAAACTAGCAAATGGATCCCATGTGGATTACTATACATAATTACTTCAGTTTTAAAATATATTCAGCGCATGGTCCTGTTGATTATGGTTTTACATGTCTCTGATGTCATGACAAATCTTCTCAAGTACAAAGATATTATATTAACCTATTAAAACTAAGCTATTAAAAGACATTTACCTGTGTTTAACATAATAGAACCAACCAAAGAAAGATCTGTCTTACTGGAGACTCAGATGTTTTGATACCTGCTTTCCTCCCAGACTGGGACGAAATGTGCTGAAAATATCCCATGAGGAACAACCATAGTGCCCAGTGTTGGCAGTGGCAGAGCTGTGGGCCAAAGGAACATAGTCTAGCCTACAGCAGATACTGGAGGACTAGTAGAAGGACTAAGAACCACCACTTGTTTTTTGTGTATTGCTTTGAAAGGTTTTCTGTACCACTAATCATGGTTCAGAATCTCTATTTCACCCTAATACTTAATCCAAAGAGAATATATTCCCTGGGAAACTAGTCCTAGACTTCACCACAGTCACAGAGAAGTACTTTGCAGTGACAGGAACACAATACATGATTCTACCTTTGTAAACTACAGCCCCTTTTCCCTATCACCCAAAGCACATACTTGAGATAAAATAGATTTTTAACTCTTAGAGTACTGTTCTACATGGAACAAAGCAAAGGAACTTCTTCCAGAGGTCTTCAGTGGTCATCACATGCAGATCTAGACAGGAACACAGAGAAAGTGAGGTCAGTTCCTACCTGGTGTTACTCACATCAACTCTAAACAGTATATTTTAGTCTGCGTCTTGGTTCTACAGAAGCACAAGTGGAATGATTTTTTTCTTGCATTTTGTTTTTGTTGTGATTTCTGTTCTTCAAGTCAAAGTCTATTCTTTTGCTATTTCTGAAATAGCACAATGAATCGTCAGTCTTATTGGAGGGGTGGGGGGAAGGCTTACCTTCAGTAAGGAAGGATTAAGTTAGGGAAAATTTAAACAAATTGGGCACGTAGAAGTCCATGAGACTTGATAGGATGCACCTGCAAGCGCTGAAGGAGCTGGACAATGTCATTGTGAGGCCACTCTCGGTTATCTTTGAAGGTCATGGCAATCAGGAGAGATTCCTGAGGACTGGAAGACAGCAAAGGTCACTCCTATCTTCAGGAAGGGTAAGAAGGAGGAAGGACTACATGCCAGTCAGAGCCACTTTGATTCTGAGGAACGTGATGGAGTAAATCCTCCTGGAAGTCATTTCCAAGTAAATAAAGGACAAGAAGGTGATTAGGAGTAGTTAGCATGGGTTTACAAAGGGGAAATCATGCTTGACCAAGCTGATTGATGGTCACCTCCAATGAAATACCGACATCAGTGGATGAGGAGAGAGCTGGGGATGTTGTTTATTTTGACTTTAGCCAGGCTTCCAATACTGTCTCCTATAACATCCTCATACGGTCTAGGCAAATGGACAATGAAGTGGATGGAAAACTGGCTGAACTCCTGAATTCAGAGTTGTGATCAGTGCTGTGAAGTCCAGCCAGAGACTAGTCACAATGGTGCACACCAGGGCCTGATACCAGAACCAAATCTGTTCGATATATTTATTGGTGACCCAGATTATAGGAGTGAATGAGTGGGCCCTCAGCAAATCCGCAGATGATACAAAACTACGAGGAGTGGTGCTGCCATTCAGAGAGACCTCGATAAGCTGCAGAAACGGGCTAACGGGAACTTTGTGAAGTTCAACAAAGGGAAATGCCAAGTCCTGCACCTGGGGAGACATAATCCTATTCAGCAGTACATGCCAGGGCCCAACCAGATGGAAAGCAGATTTGCTGAGAGGAAGCTAGGAGTCCCGGCTGACAAAAAAGTTAGCCGTGAGCCAGCAATGTGCCCTTGTGGCAAAGAAGGTCAACAGCTTCCTGGGCTGCGTTAGGAACAGTGTTGCCAGCAGGTCAACGGAGGTGATCCTTCCCTTCCCCTCTACTGGTGAGGCCACAGCTGGAGTGCTGGGTCCAATTCTGGGATCTCCAGTACACGACAGAGTGAGTCCAGTGAAACAGCACAAAGAAAATGAAGGGACTGGAGCATCTCTCATACAAGGAGAGGCTGAGAGAGCTGGGACTATTTAGCCTAGAGAAGGAAAGGCTCAGGGGGAATCTTGTGGCATCTTATAAGGTATATAAATATCTGATGGGAAGGAGTGAATAAGACAGCCCGATTCTTCTCAATGGTGTCCAGGGAAAGAATAAGAGGCAGTGGGCCCAAACTGAAATACAGGAAATTCCATTTAAACATTAGAAAAACTCTTTTACTGTAAGGGGTGGTTAGACATCGGAACAGGTTGCCCAGAGAGGTTGTAGTCTCCATCCTTGGAGATATTCAAAACCCCACTGCACATAGCCTTGAGCAATCTGCTCTAGGTGACCCTGCTTTGAGCAGGGTGCCTGGACAGGATGATCACCAGGGGCCCCTTTCAACCTCAACAATTCTGTGATTCTATGATAAATACAACTGTTATATCCATTATCATTCGTATCAAGAAATACTTAGGAACACAGATTCATCAGCTGTATCTTTTTCTTATATACTATTATTTCTCTTATTCTAGCATCAGTAACATCAGGGCCCTGGCTTTGTTTTTTCTCTAGATGGAAGATTTCTCCTCTTTATTTGCTGATAACTGTTCCTGTTTCTGCAGTCTCTTCTTCTATTTCCCCATACTCATCAGCAATATTTGTACTTTTGCTGCTGTGTTTTGCCTCAAATGTGGATAATAAATGACTCATAACATTAATCTGCCTTGTAGATTAATAAAGAACTATGCTGTACCAGAATACCAGGTGGATAGTTTATATCACATAATGAGACAGCAAAGATACTGAAGCACCAACGGTGTAATTTCAAAATGACATGTTTTTGCAAACTGTATAAACATCAGACAGATACCAACAATCATAGGTAATGAAATCCTGCGGGTACCTTGTTGGAGTCCTTACCGGTGCAATAACACTACAGCCCACAAAGGGGCACCCAGGTGCTTTGTTTAAAACTAATCTTCTGTGTATTTCCAGATACTTAAACTTCAGAAGTTTCCAGACAAAAGTTTCCTCTCGCCATGACACCACTCCCAAGCCTCAGTGAAACCCTAGCCTATAAAAACACCCTTCAAGTCAGTAGAGTTCATTTGAATATACATTTAATTAATCTCTCTTCATTTATCACCGTGACAACTATGATACGAAAGTAATTTATGGGTGTTGCTTCTTTACAACCCCCCTGACACTTTTTAGGCTAATGAAACTGAAGCCAGCAACAACATTAAAAAAGCAGCCTCGGAGGAAAACTGCCAAATGCTTATTTGGCCAGAATGTTTATTATAAAAATAACATTACACATGCTCATATTCTTATCAGTCAGATGCTTCTTGAATTTGCTCCAGTTCTGCTCGGCTATGGCCTTCTGAATCCCTTTACTCTTAAAGTATATCCACATAGACATTGTAATTTTGTCCCCTTCCATTGTTGGAAGTTCAGATATGCCTCAGCTTTTTCAACAACCCCACTGCGTTGCCACTTACCTTGCAAAATGCACTTAACATCTGTACGTCAGTCCTTTTTCCAGTAAAATCTATTTAATCTCTGTGACACTGGAGAAACAGAAAAGGGATGGGGCTGGTGTTGAGGCCCCACGATGTTAATGTTATACCCGACTGATAATAAACCTGAAATTAAAATGGTTTTATAGCAGTTGTACAACATTAAAAAATGCATAATTAATATATGGCTGTGATTTCTGTGCAGTACATTTGCCAGAGCACTCCTTTAATTGGCTAATGGTCTCTGAGAAAGCAGAGATTTGTCTGCTGTATTGCTAAGAGGGGAAAAAGGAAGAAATCAAACTAACTCAGCCAACGGAGGGAATAGCACTACCGTGAAGCAACAGACTCGCAACTGTACATGAGCATATCAGTGATATTCTGAATGAATGAGGATATCCTAATTCATGGGACATCAAAGGCATTTCTAATCTATAATTAACCTTTCATTGTTACGGGTATGCAACTCTGTTAACAACAGAGAAAAACTATGTAAAGATTGGAGGGTGGGCGTGAAAGAAATGGCATGGCATCAACCTCTGTTGCTACAAATTTGGCCTCTTAGCTTTAATTCTGCCATTTTCTTTTTTTCATAGCAAAGTCCGATATTGTATCCGAAATGACAGCACCTGATAATATGCATTTTTACAGGTTTGACATCACTTTATAATACTAAAGTACCTATCACATTTCCAGCACTAATCATCCATTAAAGCAAACAACAATAGTTTTGGCTCAAGTTGTCAGCTGTTGGTGGAGAGTGATAGTCATATGTAAGCAAAGTGATTTAAGAAGTTTCATTTGGATTGATGTGTTCCCGTCTACCACTGGAAGACCGAACAAACATCACTTAGCTATCACCTGAGAAACATGAAATAAAACTGACCAATTTTATCTCTTTATTTTCCAAAGAAAATTGTAAGTGGTAGAAATGGTAAGCTCAAAATGATAAGTCCTCTCATTTTCATGTCCTTTTGCAAAGTGAAGTAACAAAGGCTGTAAGGTTACATGTGACCAGCAGCATTGCTGTGCTTGGAAACATCTTTGGGGAAAAGGCCATTTTTCACCACCTGAACTTATATTAAACCATTCAGCCTACGCTTACTTAGACTCTTGCTGTGGTGAGATATGAAGTGTCATGAAACTGAGCTGTAAGATAATAGTACACAGTCAAACACATTTGTATTTTCATATGCCTGGTACAATAGAAAGATTTATTATGTCCTACCCATTTACTGCACATTGCAGTCAGAGTTGTAATTGGCTAGGTTGGCAAGACTTGATTTAAGGCAGTGATTCTATCAGCTTAGGTTTTAGCTAGGAAGGCATAAGTGGTCCATACAGTATAATATCTTCCCATGTTATAGTCTGCCCTAGGTTAACTGCATGCTGCAGTCTAATCTATTCCTGCCTTTACGTCATTTTCGATGAGAAAATACAGATACGTGTTTTTGATCATCCCCCATATTTATAAGACAGAAGAATTATATTTCTCAGAGGTTTAACCCAAACTATAAGCGTTTTAAAATCAATAATGATTGTTAAGAAGATTAGGGCTTCCATTTAACTCACTAAGGCATTTGATGGATTATAATGATCAAAGCTAAATATTCTTTGGCATCAGGCTAAGGTCTCTTGCTCTGTACTTGTTATAGTCTGATGCCAAAGAATCAAAGAATTAGATGACGAATGAACATTCATGAAGTTAGTAATTAGAAGTGTGGTTTATGGCCTGTGGTCGTTAAGTGACTTCATTTTAAAACATATATGATGAATCATATTAGCAGAATATAATGCAATGAAAGTAATTAATGCCTTATTCTTTTATGGAAATGAACACTGATGGTTTCAAACAGAATCCTAATTACATAAACGTGCATGAGATTTTTTGCTTGTTTGTTTTTCTAAAGTCAGACCTGTGAACAGTTTTAGACTTCATTCTCCATAGCTTTTCCTTTTTTTTCCTAAGAGGCTAGATGACACAGAGACAGAAATTTATGTGAAGTTTCATCTCTAACACATTATGGCAGTGATTTGGATCCTTCCCAGGTTAGTAGTAGTCATATATTAATAACATTATCTAGTGGCTTTTTTCAGTCATTTTCCCAGTTCATTTTCTAGTGGACTGTTGTCAGATAAAGGCCTGACACCTTTACTGAAGGCACAAGCATTCCTAGAAGTTGATGACTGAGGCATGCTGGCAGGGGAAGAGAGCGTTAAACTCAATAACCACAATGGTTTGTAACAACCGCTTAACTGTCTGGTAAGTAGAGAGCAGGATTCTCCAGTTCTGTTACTATTGTATCTTCAAATGTATGAAAACAAAATATTGAACCAAACATGTCAGGGAATGGAAGTTCCAGCCAGGTCTTCTGTCAAAAGACCCCGTATTATTATTTCAAGTTAAAACTATGGCGACCTCCTTGCTGTTGCAGGAGCTCTGGTTCATCCACAGCTCTCTAGACACTAACGGTTAGAGCTCTGGCCACGGACTCTGGAGATAAAAGCCCAAAATTATTTGCTATGATGCGAACTTCTCATTTTATCCATGACAAGCCAATTAGTCTCTCAGACTCCTTTTATCATGCGTGGCAGCAGTACACCGTGATGTGTTCAGGCTACTCAGTCTTTCAGTTCAAGGACTGGCTGCAATGTTCCACAGCTCCCTGCTGGCCCAATATCCAGGTTTCCTTGACATAAGGAGCAGAGTATACAAAGGAGGACATCAAGGAAGCGCTCTCAGGTCCCAACATTTACAGCCAGCCACAGAGTTGCAGTTTTTCATTCCTGCTATGGAAAAAAGTGCACTTTCTTATTAAGCTGCTGTAGAGATTGTGAGATGCTTAGATACTGTGGAAATGGATTCAGGAGTCCATCTGATACATTAAAAAAGAATTCACTTTTGAATTTTTAGGGAGTGGTTTTAGGGAGTGGTGCTACCAATGCCAAATATAGACACAATACAAATATTCTATTGCGAGACATAGGTTGTACTGCTCACACACAACCTGCTATGATGCTTGCAAAGACAATGCTGATTTCTTAGGTTCCCTTAGCATCTTTCGGAATCACTGACTTACAGGTTTCTTTCACCACGAGTCTTTACTTCATTAGAAATAAAATCTAGGCAAGGTACCTGCCTTACACACACACCTGAGCTCTCTCCTTTGGCCTTCCTTTCTGCACACTCCAACAGCAAAAAGTTGGTTTAAGTCTGAAGCAGTGCATAGAGCATCTTCGTAAAACAAGAGACAGATTACTGATGTCCCGAGAGGGAAATGTGAGGTTATTCGGTAAAATCAATATTTTAATGGACTAAGAATAGCAAATGTTGGAGGAAACTTCAAATAGACCTTGAAATTCCTGTTGTTTTTAAAGGCTAAGTAAAAGCTTTGTGCTTTCCTTGACCACCTTTCATCAGGATCCAGGCTGCTGTGATGTTTCAGACTTTAAAGGAAAGTAATAGTGTTTACTCTTTCTACTTTCAATAAAAGCTAAAATGTAAAAAAGTTCCATGGGGCTATGAGTGAATGAACACACTGAGCCTAATGTAGCTCCAAGAAGAAGCCACCTTTAAAGTTACTTATCTTTAGACATTGATACTTTCAGAAAAATGCCCCTAGCTAGTAGGTTTCTTGCAACTCCCATTTTAGTTCTTCTTGTAGAAAGCGAACTTTGAAAGTTGCTCTGCTGTTGGGGAAAAGATATTGAAAGTAATAGCGAGGTTACTGTGTGTTGGAGGGCGAAAGGGATCCAGAGGGAGAGCTAGAGAAAAAAAGATACCAGTAAAAGTCAATGAGAAACAGTACAGGTCTAATAATGTTTACTAAGTATCACTGTTCTACCATCTTTTTCAGTCCTTCTCCATAAAATTCACTTCACAAGGGAATGTTGTGGTGTACACAACAAAAAAGACAAACATAATTTTGAGGAAGATTGTTTAAAAAGAAAAGAATAAGAAATTTTAAAGGTCCTCAAGGGAATGTTCCAAGGGAACAAATGGCTTATACAATTCAGGATATGCAATGCTGGCCCATAATTGGCCCTCCCAGGGAAAAAGATTGGCCGTGTCATTTTAACTGCAAGATTATGCTCTTAAACCTGTACAGGGTTCCTTTATTAGGCTATTTGCCAAACCACTATGGTCGATGGGAAATTTTCTAGTGACTGTGCTGGTATTTAAAACCAGGACTGTAACTTTGGCTATTTTTATTACCTCCTTTAATTTGCATGAAAAGAAACATACATTAAGAGTAGTGAGATACCACAACATTCTTTAAAATATTAGGTACTGTTTCAGGTAGTAAGTAAGATTGGAAGAAAACATTATGCTGTTTGTGATTTTAGTTAAGTGGGCAAAGAGAATTTAGTTACCGGCCTTTCTACTAAACGGTGGCGGGAACAAATTTCATAAATGTATCTGTAATCCCACAGCATCATGATGTTTGAACTTTACTTTAAGTGTAAAAGCAAAGTAATTTTTCACATTGAACTCCCAGGTTTCCTTCCTCCCAGGTTTCTGCCAAAGAAACTACAACCGGTATCAGGGATAGCAGCAAATATTTCTTAACCTGCCCTTTAAATTTATACCTATGCTGATGAATAGTTAGGTTGCTGAGCACAGGAACAGCTTGCCCAGAGAGCCTGTGGAGTCTCCATCCGTGGAGATACTCAAAACCTAGCTGGACATGATCCTGAGCAACATGTTCTAGGTGACCCTGCCTCGAGCAGGGGCGTTGCACTGGATGATCACCACAGATCCCTGCCAACCTCAACCATTCTGTGATTTTGTGAATAGCCATTGAATAAACAGCAGTGATTTTAAGAATTAATAATGTGAAGCCTGTGTTGGTTTTTTGACAATTGAGATCTTTTATACAGCTTTTCAATTTTTACTCCATGTTTCATCTAATACATTGTGAATGTCAGTCTCTGAAGATTGACAAAGAATTTAAGTGGAGATATTTTTGCAGACAAAATTTAGAAGCATAGATCATGAGCAGATGTATACAGTGTATATGAACAACTGCAGTTATCCAAATTTGATAGAATTAAAAGAAAAAAAGAAAGCAAAATTCCAAGTATCCTGAGTTTGTAATTAGGCTTGCGGTTGAGAATTTCGTCCTGAAACAAACGTGGCCTAAACATTTTAAACCTTACATATAATTTCTTAGTTAATACTAACCCAGTTGTACATGGCAGTCGTATCAAAAACATGATCTTACGCTTGCCTATTCATCTTCAATAGGCAGTTTATTGGCAGAGCTAACTTTAGACTCTTGACCCCTCCTATGTAAGTCTGGCTAGTGTGCCCTCTTGCTAGAGAGTCCAGTTGCTGTAACTAATCCGTTCAATCATTGTGTTTATGTGCCCCAATAAACTCATTGATATTAGTGCGTATGAAGCAACATAGAATCCTGCCCCGAGCAGAACCATGTAGTTCCCATCCATGTCTGCCCTGGTGCTGCTGAATGTATGGCTCCTCTCTCCTATAACTTAACTTTGGCTCCTTTTGATTCATTCACAGCACCCCACAACATGATTTATTGTCTCTTATTGTGCGTATGATATATTGCTATTTCATCAAAATCTTGATGTGGGCCATCATTCAATGTGGCAGCAAAAGTTTCAGTATATAAACAAGCATTGTTTATGGTGGTTCTTCATTGCATTAATGCTGCAGGTGTATTGGTTCTCTAGGTGGATCTGTTATCTAGGATACAGTCATCTTTTTTCTTTTCCTTTTCTCCCTTCATCGAAAAGTTAAAAATAGGATTGGATTTGATGTGGAGCATTTGTTCAAGGGAACTGATTTGAAGACCACAAAGCAAAGCTGTCATGCCCACCTGCAGCTTCATCAAATGTGAGGTGGTCTAATTTGCCAAGTTTCCTAGAGATGTCAGGAATAGCTACTACTCATTTATGGCTTATAAAGGGCCTTTAATTAAAGCAATGTGGATTTCTGGGGGCTAGCACCAATAGCAGACAGAGACTAAACTCACTAGCTCCTTATTTATTAGTGTTAGGTTACTAGGCTTTTGAAAAATAATATCTGGCTGCTGTAGCTGGAAAGGTTGACAGGATTAGGTATAAGTACAGCAAAGGCTGTACAATAAATATTTGATCTAGGAAGGAAGTCAACAAAGATGTAGTTTCTGAAACATAAATGATGCAATGGTAAATGTCAAATATTGAGACAATGCTAAGAAAGAGGTTTAATACTAAATATCTGTGGGAGAAAAGCCAGATAACGAAGGCATTGAGTTTATGCTTAGGATCTTTCTTCACATGGTAGTTAGGAGGGATGGACAGAATCAAGAATGATAATACAGAAAAAAATAGAATTAGAAACAACTGCAAGCTTGTTCAACAATACAAAATTGCTAATGAATGTTTATAACAAACAGTGTCTCTGAGAAGGACTTGAAAATTGAGTAACAGGCAGTAGCTTTCAGGTAGAATTTAGTCTTCCCTTCCCTTGGAGAATTTCAATACAAATCTCTTATTTCTATTAATATTTCTATTTTCAATGAAAAATATCAGCTTGGAAGCTAAATGCCTAGACAAACCAGGAGGACTAGACTTTAGATTTCTGAGAGAAAAACAAAACATTTGAGAAGATAAGTTCCCATAAGCATACAGCCCTCAGTGCAGAAGACAACTGACAAAGCTTGTATGTGAAGGATATGCAGGCTGACATAAGTCATCATCTCACAGTTCAGCAAGTGGCTGTAGGCAAAATCGGTGATATGAGGCTCAGGCCAAGCTGTACTGTGAAGGTAAAAGCTTGTGTCTGAAGTGTTACATTAGTTGCACGTTTAAAAAATGGAAGGCTATTATCTATGTCAGCTATGATCTAATTATGATCTGATAGTTAGATGCAGGGCACTTTCATTATCAAAAAAGAGCAAAGATGTATCTGGCTGGCTGCTTGTAGCTAGGTAATAGATTATTTACATGGGTGACTGCAGTGGTCAGGGGATCATAGGCCAATTATAACAGGATGACTATGTGCCCACAAAAGACTAATGAGCACCTGTACACATAATCAGTGATTTGACTCGAATCAGTCATAAAAAGGGACCACAAAAGTTATAGAGACCACACAATCACCAAAACAGGGCTTAAGTGGGAGTAGTTCAATCATTCGGATGCAGGCAAGGAAGAGCCTACAAGATAAGTCTTCTGTGGGGAAACTTCTTGTACCCCGTTCGGGAAAATCAGTACACTCGGATACTTCTCTGAAGTGCCTGTATGCAAATGCATGCAGCATGGGGAATAAACAAGAGGAATTAGAGATCTGTGTGCAGTTGCAGGGCTGTGATCTTACTGCGATTACGGAGACATGGTGGGATAGCTCGCATGACTGGAATGCTGCTGTGGATGGATACAGGCTCTTTAGGAAGGGCAGGCCAGGAAGATGAGGAGGGGTAGTCACCCTTTGTGTGAGAGAGAAGCTGAAACGTATTGAGCCCTGCCTGGGGACGGAAAATGGGGGGATGAAAGCCCCCCCATGGTAAGGACGAAGGGGCAGGCTAACATGGGTGACACTGTTGTGAGTGTTTGCTACAGGTCACCTGATCAGGAAGAAAAAATAGATGAGGCTTTCTACAGCTTCTGAGGCTTCTATGAGCTGGAAGTAGCCTTACATTTGCAGGCCCTGGTCCTTCACGGGGAACTTTAACCACCCCAATATCTGCCGGGGGGGGACAACACAGCAGGGCACAAGCAATCCCGGAGGTTTCTGGAGCATGTCAATGACAACTGCCTGATACAGGTGATAGAGGAGCCAATGAGGATAGGTACTTTGCTGAACCTTGTACTTGCAAACAAGGAAGGGCTGGTTGAAGATGTGAAGGTTGAGAGCAACCTTGGCTGCAGTGAATGAGGGGCACGAGATGGTGGAGTTCAGGAACCTAAGAGGAGGGAGCAGGCCAAAGAGCAGGATCACAACCCTGGACTTCAGGAGAACAAATTTGGCCTCTTTATGAACCTACTTGGAAAAATCCCGTGAGATAGGGTCCTAGAAGGAAAAGGGTCCAAGAAAGCTGATTGTTATTCAATAGTGATCCATCCCAATCAGCAAGAGGTCAAGTAAAGGGAGAAGGAGATCTGCACGGATGAACAAGGAGCTCTTGGCAACACTCAGACATAAGAAGAAAGTATGTAGAAGGTAGAAGCAGGGACAGGTAACCTGGGAGAAATATAGGGATGTTGTCCAAGTGTGCAGGGATGGGGCTAGGAAGGCCAAGGCCCATTTGGAGTTTAATCTGGTTTGGGATGTCAAGGGCAACAAGAAGGGCTTCTTCAAATACATCAGTAATAAAAGGAAGACTAGAAGAAACGTGGACCCACTACAGAATGGGGCAGGGGCCCTGGTGACAAAGGATACAGAAAAGGCTGAGGCACTGAATGCCTTCTTCACTTCGTCTTTATTGCTAAGGCCAGCCCTCAGGAATCCCAGGCCACAGAGACCAGGAAGAAAGTCTGGAGAAGGTATACTTTCTCTTAATGGAAGAGGATCAGGATAGGGATCGCTTAAGCGAACTAGACACACACAGGTCGATGGGCCTTGATGGGATACACTCATGAGCGCTGAGGGAGCTGGCGGATGTCGTTACTAGGCCACTCTACATCATCTTTGAAAGGTAATGGAGATCAGGAGAGTGCCTGAGGACTGGAGGAAAGCCAGTGTTGCTCCAGTCTTCAAAAAGGGCAAGAAGCATGACCCAGCAAACTACAGTCTGGCCAGATTCACCTCCATCCCTGGATAGGCAATGAAGCAGCTAATCCTGGATGCCAGGCACTTGAAGGACAAGAAGGTGATCAGGAGTAGTCAGCATGGATTCACAGAGGGAAAATCATGCCCTGGACCAGGTTGCCCAGAGAGGTAGTGGGGTCTCCTTCCCTGGAGATATTCAAAACCTGTCTAGATAGGGTCCTGCGCAACCTGCTCTAGGTAACCCTGCATGAGCAGAGGGTTGGACTAGATGATCTCCACAGGTCCCTTCCAACCTCAACCATTCTGTAATTCTTTGAAGGGCACTACACAACAGCATGTACAGACTGGGAAACACTCAAGTCTGGCATTCTAGGTTATCTGCCTGATTAGATGAATTAAAGAAACGACATTTTATAAAATTAGGTCATGAGTGTGTGCTTAATATGTGGATAAAATAATGGGTTCATTTAGAAATATGTGGCATTGGTTTCAGGTATTCTGTTAATGTTGGAACATAATAAGTGAGTAGGGAGCTGGTTAAGTTTATTTAGAAGAGGGAATATGACCCAACAGCTTTGATTTTGAGCTGCTGCTGGATGATTTAAACTCACTTTACACTGTTTGATCACTAATGCTTTGCTACCTGTTATTTGCTATTGCAATAACTAATATAAGAATGTAAGTGATGAATCCAGGGTTGAAATAATTTAGAATTCCTTGTTTAAGGGGATAAACATACTTTTGAGAAGTCAAAACGTGGAAACATTATTATTTGGTTGGTATGCAAGGCAAGCAAGATTGGCAAAAGGAAGAGACAGACCATAGGATAGAAAAGAACAGTGGATGGATATGAACTTTTCCATACTCTCATGATATTTGGGATCTGAGTGGTTTCTCCAGGTCATCCTCAGAAAATAGATTGTCACATTTCTGAAAGTAAAAGTATGAATAAATCATAACTTCCCCCCCTCCCCAGCTTTTCAGACATTTCTGGGGCAGAAAGGCCTTTTCCCTTCTGGTGAAGGACTTCCCACTAGCTAACTTGGGAAATCAAGTCCTTCCTGTGCTGTATTTCAGTCATCTTATCATAACTGTTGACCTCACTCTGGCTTAACTCCAAGACTGCCCTGTTCACATGGTACAATATCTGCTGACAGTCTAGTCTTATGCTCCAACTCTTGAGTGTTTTTTCTGTAGTGTCTCTTTAAAGATCATTTCCTGCTTTTTTTTTTTTTTCCTACAGATTTTTCTTCCCATGAACCTTCAAACATCTGCTTTTCTTATTTGCTCTTTCTCTCTCAGCACAGGAACTCCATAGACTCTTACCCAGAACTCAATTCCTTAACAGTAGCTCAGAACAACACCATACTCTTACAAATAGGCCACTAGTTAGTCATCTGTTTTCTCTCATATGAGAAGGAGAAGCTGGGGAATAAAGAGCAGTTTAGACCTGGGATTTGCACATCTCAAAGGCTCAGTGCATCTTGTGATGTGCCATATGTTTTATACCTAAAATGGAAAGGCCTCCTAAATTTAACTTTTAACCTCTGGATGAGAATGCAGACTCATTTACTTAGCAATCTAGAGAAGGAAAGGTTTTTATTTTGGTTAAAAAGAAAAAAAATTCTAGAAACTTTTTTGTTTGAAATCTGATATTATGGAAAGTTAGCAGTAACAAAGCTGTCCTTCAGAGGAGTTTCTCAACACTTCACATCTTCCAGATGGATTTTAACTTTGAGAATCTGCTACACTAAAAGTAATTCATAAGAAAAATAGGCTTGTGCCTTAGAGCTTTCAGCATCAGTCATGGCAGGGTTCCTTTCTGAAAGGTGAAGCTATGGAGCTGTAAAGTAGAGCTACTCACTCTAAATTGTGGCAGAGATCAGTCCCATTTCCACTGCTCCCAAAACTGGAAAAAAAACCGAGAGTCCTCCTTTCTTTCTATTCACATCTCATGTCTACTACAGAACCAAATCTTCTCCTTTCAACACTACATATTTTTATATGAATGGTGTCTGCAGCTTTCCTGAGTACATCTGAGCTAATACAGAAGCTCTGAGATTAGAGCTCTGTTCACCAGGGAGCTTAGACAATCTCTTCTCTCAAAGTCATTATTCACCTTTTAGAGTCCCTGCTCAGGGCTAAATAAACCCAACCAGCCAGTCCACCATAAAGACTGAGTTTGGAAAAAATGTTAAAGTCTGTGCAGGTAATGAAAGGTTTGTGCAGATACGCACTGGAAAACTGATTAAGTGAAAGGCAGGCAGCTTTTCTAAACTTGCTCTCACAGCAGATATAAAATTACAGCAGAACAGGCTAAATACTGCTAAGTTATTCTTGCCTGTACCCTGGTCAGATTTCCTTATTTCACTTATGGTCAATGCAATGACAGTGCAAGTCATTTAGACCCCTTTTGACAAAGTGCCCAATTGACAGGAATAACTTCTCTGAATTATCAGTTGCTTCTAATCTCACATATTGGCATCTGGATTCTTGTTATATCATATTAACAGTAAAACTGTTAGGAAGTGCTTTGATATTTTCTTTATTTTACTTTTCTTTGTGGGGCAAGGATGTGTTCTACATGCATTCTAAATTATGGAAGTATCAAGAACTGGAGTCTGCTAGAGAAAAAATGCTCAACTACATTTTTTACTGCACATTTGGGTTCCGGATTAGGAAGCCTGGGGCATATTTGCTGGTTAGAAAGCAGGCCTGAAGATTTATGTTCCAGCCTCATCTTGCCCTATCATCTTAATGTAACTGTGTCACATAATTTCCATGTATCTGTATTCTCCCATCCGTAAAACAGATATGGCAATACTTATTTCCTTTGCAGGAACATTACAAGTTTTGATCAGTTAATATTATGAAAGTGCCTTAAGGTCACAGAACAAAGATTCTCTTTCAAAACATTATTATTCTCTCAAAGTCTTTTGTTCCTCAGTAAGGAATTTGATCTTCTTAGCTTTCCCCCTTTCCTCCTCCTGTTCTTTACCTTTCCCACTATGAATAAACATGCATGCACAAATATTAAAAAGCCCATTAGTAAACAAGAATGAGTCCAGCATTTTTCAATGCCGTAATCTAACAGTATTTGTGTACTAGGTTCATGGGATAATTCAGTTTGGAAGGCCCTCAGAACGTCACCTACTCCAGTGCCCTGGGCTACACTGGGTCCTGAGCACTCCCTTTCCCTCGAGGAGGCCTGAACCGGCCATGGCCCACTGATTTGTGCCCTGACCCCGGCCTTAACCTGCAGATGACCACCCTGTCAAGTCTCAGCCCATCCCCACAGCCCTGCCCAGCCACCATGGGGCTGTTTCTGACCCTGGTTACCTTCACCAGGCCTGATCTCAGCCCCAAAACATGGACAAACACCCAGCCCAGTCTCAGACCAGCCTCGTCAGTAGGATTTGGCTAATGATCTGGACTTTTTGACCCTGGCTGCCATCCCCAGTTTGCCCTGCTCACCTCACTCTGGCAAACAATAAACCTCCCTAGACAGCCAGTAAGATTGACAGATAAGGTCTCCATCACCTGCAGGAAGGAGTCTCCCTCTAATATCACGTGCTGCTTTGTCTTGGTGCTGATGTAGGCTAGCTTTGCTGTGATGCTTCTCATGACATGGTTTTCTCACTGTTATGTGCTACCAGGACGTTGAATCTACTGTGTACTTGCGTATCTGCAGGTATACACGGAGCCTGCCAGAAGACACAAGCTTCAAGCCTTCTCAGTCATGGGAATCTCCATTTGCTACACAATTGACCAGACTCTGGCTGCCACTTCATCTGTGCAGTTAGAGGTTCAGGCTCTCAGCTCTGTGAAGGTCTTTTCCGACCTCTTTATGATCTTCCCTGATGCTCTGCAGTGTGCTTGCTTCCTTCCAATACTCCTTAACCTGGGGACAGCACCTTACTGAGCGCATATCTCCACCTGCCCCAATCCCAGCCCCAGCCCCTTTCCCAGGCACTCTCTGCAGCCCCAGGCTTGCCAAGCTGCACTCTCCCTCCAGAGCTCAGGCTGAGCTGAGGCCCATGGGGTGCCCGGAGTGGTTGTTCCAGTGTGTGCTGGTGACCATGCCTTGTGGCACATCAGCACCGTTGCTGATCAGTCCCATGCTGTCTTCAGCAGAGGTTCCAGCCCACTTCTGTGCTCCTCTCTGTACAAACTGCTACACAAGCTGCTAGCCACTTCTGTTAGCTGCTTCTGTTAGGTGTGCTCTGGGCCTGGTAGTTGTATAGCTCTCTCGCTGGCACTAGTTGAATGGGTGTTTAACACTCCTTAAACTGGAGGTAGCCTTTTCCTGAAGCCTTTCCCACCTGAAGTTCCCAGAAGATTTAGAAGATCTAGAAGCAAAGCCTAGAAACTTGTGTTTAAACTGCAAGCCCCAACAGTGAACACCAGCCTGAGCAGTGTCCCTCTATGCAATCTATCACACCAAACGCTGAATCCCCATTTGCAGCCCCTCTTTGCAGTGCTCACTAAATGCCAGTTAAAGAGCAAATGGAAGCCAGGTACAAGCATCTCCTGCTCTATGTGAGGCTTTCTCCAGTGGATCTCTTCTCACAAGACTACAAGTTCCCTCAAAAGCCTCAAAGAGTAGCTCACTGAGCTTGTGAAAGCCATGATTGCTACATCCACTTAAAAATCAGGCAACATTGATTTTATGGCCAAGACTGAATCTTCAGTTTATTTAAATTAGTTAATCTCTAAAAATATGAGGAGTTGATTGGTCACAAAGACAATGACCAGACTCTTATCTACTCAGTTTACAGCTTGCCACTTCTGTTTAAATCCATCTCAGAAGAAACAAATAACTTGTTTATTCGCCACACCTTCTAGGTAGGCAAAAATTATTCTTTAATCAAGAAAAAATAGTAGGCCCCATTTATAATCTTGGTCTTTTTCTGCATGACACTCTAACATCCTAGATAAAAATGCAAAAGCAGAAATACCTCCAGCTCAGAGATTTTTAAACCAAGAGTTTTGAGTTCTGTCTTCCTCCTGATCAGAATATCAGAAATCTTTGCTGGATGTTTAAAAGAGAGGCCTTGTAAAACTGGTAGTCCCTGCACAGGCATATAGAAATAATTATTTAAGATCTGAGGAATGATTTCAGTGAGGAAGGATCATGCAGAGACCTTGTGAAATCTGCCAGTATCTCACATAGTTGGAGGCTAGAAATAGTCATTTGAAAATCTGGCAAAAAATACACTCCCACAGTCTCATTATCTTTTGATATTTGCTGGGAAAGGAAAATCTTCATCTAACTTAATGCATTGGTTCTGTATTACTGGTAGGAAAATATCTCTCCCCACAATAAAAAATGTGTGCTATTGTTTAACAGAAGAGCCTCTGAGCATCTAACTCTCATTGAACTCCCTGGGGAAATTCCCATTAGTGAGCAGGATCATTCATTTTTCTTTTTTAACACATTAGTGGGTGTTTACATAAAGGCCCTACAGACACCAATTAATCTGCATTCATATAGCAAAGGCAAAGCTTAAAAATCTCTGACATTCTTTCCTATCAGTAATTCAAAAATTTGCTTTGGTTAAGCAATGGGAGTGATAGCGTTCATCTTTTTCAGAAATTAAACTTCCAGTATTTATTTGTTTAAGATTTATTTTTAACTCATATGATTCTAAACATGAGCCAAGTATAAACCAGTACAACATCTTTTTAAGGCTGTAGACACCCGATTCCAGAGCTTCTGCTGCAGCTCACAGCTTTACTGAGAAGCCTCAGAAAGAAATTTAGCAAGACTGTTCAGCTTCACAGTTACAGCTATCGACCATGTGGGCAGAAGAGAAACAGTCAAGAATCACATGCTGCTGCCACTTGGGAAGTACTGAGCAGCAACAGAGGAAGATATAGAAGAAATTCACAAAATAAGAATGGTCAAAAATCAGCTATTGCACCTATTTGACCTTCAAAGAGAAGCATCTAGAGTTTTCTCTCCTAGCTCCTTGCCCATCTATACAGCTGCATGCCCACCGACTGCCTACAGGTGCTCTTATGTAGAGGAATACGGCAGCACGGTGGGAAGAATGTGTTTTGTGCACTCCGGAGGATGTGTTCCAGCTTCTCATAAGGCTGGGTTTGCAAGATCATTGCCTTCACGATCCATGGGTTTGGTCTTGAGATGAACTTAGGACCTGTCTTTAGGACACAGAGCAGAAGAATACAATGCACCTCTCTGCAGCCAGTAGGCTGAAGGAAAAATTGACTATTGATGAATGTTCCTTGTATTTTAGTCAAAGGCCTCAGGAAGAGGAAAGTGGCAGAAATCTACCTTTCATCCAGCACCTGCAGCAGATGGGCATAAGGCCTACAGATAGGCAGTGGTTTATATACCCCCCCCCCAAAAAAAAAAAAGAATATCAAGTATCTTTCTTCCCAGAAGCTGAGATTTTAGATTATTATTGTTGTGGGGGCTTTTTTCCAAAAAACTTTATCAATATCTTCTATTCCTGTCTTTTATTTCTGCTTAGTAAATTTAATCCTACGGACTGAATCTCACATACAGGGAATTGGACTGTGGACCTTCTCATCTATAATAAATCTGTATGCTGTTTCTTTCTGTTCAATACAGATTTTTAAAGCAAATGCAAAAGTTGTAGTGATACTGAGTATTTCGTTAAAATTTACCTGCCTTTGCCAGCCAGGCCTGACGCAGGTAGAGCTCTGAGGCAGAGTGTGGTAGCTGATTGCTTGAACCTTGACAATCCAGGTAAGTGATGAATGAGAAAGGACTGGGAGAGAGAAAATCTCGTTAAATAAGAGGAGGAAAGAGACTCTGTATAGTGCTGTGTAGAAAAGAGCTGCAAGTAGTCAGATAGACTAGCATTGTAATGGAAGGACTGTCATGTGAGGGGACAGCATGAGAGCATGTCTTATTTAGCATAGTAAAAAAAGGCTGAGAGAAGTTTTGATTGTTTTCTAAAAATACACAGGTGGAGCGAGGGAAGTGAGAAAAGGAGAGTACATATCATCAGGGGAGAAAAGCTTAACGTTCTAACCAATTACAATGCAGGGATAAACATATAAACTGCCCCAAGAATATATTAAGGCTGAAAATTAGAAGACAAATTATAATGACAAAGTTCCAAAGCCACAGAATGAACTAAAAAAATCTCCAGACTTAAAATAGAGTTTGTGGATGGTCTGATTAACAGCAGCACAGGAGGAATGAATGATCCAAAACATTCCTTTAGTTTCTCTAATAGAACCAATAGAACCACAGGGGAAAATACCTAGACACACAAAATTACTAGACGAACTTGTCACCATAGGACCCAGTTTCAAAGAATGAAGCTTGAATTAAATCCCTCATTTAACCTATGTTTCCATCAGTGCATTTCCTCAGGAAACAAAAGGTCTATTTCTGAGCACACCTGGAACTTCCTAAATGGGTAAAAAAAGATAAAGCAAGGGGTAATTTTTTAAAGTTTGTTTAGATGTTGTGATATCTCCTTCCTCAGTGCCCTGAAGCTGGGTGGCTGTTAATGAAGGAGAAGCCACAGTTCCTGAACAACCATTTTGAGCACGTCATGGAAGACATTTTTAGGCAAAAGGCTACATAAGAAAACCGGAAGGTCAAAGCATGTTGAAGAGTCCTTTGTGACTCACCTGGTCACTTCTAAGTGTCTGAAAAATATCAGTTGTCTTTATGGCTTAAACTTTGATGAGTCACAAATTTAAAATCTTGCCAGATCACCTGCAGAGTCTCACCTGTAGACATTTTCACTGGATCAGGCGATACATTACAACTGTCAAATGAAGTGGAATGACTAGGAGCTACTATTACCTCTTGAACCAGGTTTGTAATGATTAGCACATCCAGCGTGTATGTGGGGACACCAGCTCAATTCCCCTTGAAGTCTAAGGAGTACCTTATATCTAAATGCCCTGTACCCTTATAGAAGTGGGTCAGCCTCTTCAAAATGAATAACAAACTATATACTAGGCCAGAGGGAGTGTATGTAACCATAACCTAGTATTTACGACACCCTTGTGGCAAAGACAAGTCTACCTTTGAACTGTGCTACAGTCTGAGACTGTGACTGTCTGCAGCAAGGAGAAATTCCAGTGACCATTCTTTTTTTACATACTCAAAGAAAATACAGTGACTCACACACACCAGGATGTCTTTAGTGACTGTCACACAGAATCACACAGAATGGTTAAGGTTGGAAGGGACCTCTGGAGATCATCTAGTCCAACCCCCCTGCTCAAGCAGGCTCCTCTAGAGCATATTTCCCAGAATCACATCCAGGCAGGTTTTGAATATCTCCAGGGAAGGAGACTCCACTACCTCTCTGGGCAACCTGGTCCAGGGCTCTGTCACCCTCACAGTGAAGAAGCATTTCCTCAGGTTCAGATGGAACTTCCTGTGGTTCAGTTTGTGCCCGTTGCCTTGCGTCCTGTCACTGGGCACCACGGAGAAGAGACTGGCCTCATTCTCTCGACACCCTCCCTTCAGATACTTGTACACATCGATGAGATCCCCTCTCAGTCTTCTCTCCTGCAGGCTGAACAGGCCCTGCTCCCTCAGCCTCTCTTCAGAGGAGAGATGCTCCAGTCCCCTCATCATCTTCGTAGCCCTCCGCTGGGCTCTCTCCAGTAGTGCCATGTCTCTCTTGTACTGGGGAGCCCAGCACTGGACACAGTGCTCCAGGGGAGGCCTCCCCAGGGCTGGGTAGAGGGGCAGGATCACCTCCCTCCACCTGCTGGCAACACTCTGCCTCATGCACCCCAGGATCCCATTGGCCTTCTTGGCCACAAGGGCACATTTCTGGCTCATGCTTAATTTGTTGTCCACCAGGACGACTCCCAGGTCCTTCTCGGCAGAGCTGCTTTCCAACAGGTCAACCCCCAGCCTGTGCTGCTGCGGGGGTTATTCCTCCCCCTTCCTTTGCACTTGTCTATGTTGAACTTCAGGAGGTCCCTCTCGGCCCAGCTCTCCAGCCTGTCCAGGTCCCTCTGCACAGCAGCACAGCCCTCTGGGGTAGCAGCCGCTCCTCCCAGTATAGTATCATCAGCAAACTTGCTGAGGGTGCACTCTGTCCCTTCCTCCAGGTCATCGATGAATACATTGAACAAGACCGGACCCAGAACTGACCCCTGGGAGACACTGCTAGCTACAGGCCTCCAACTGGACTCTGCACCACTGATCACAACCCTCTGAACTCTACTCAACTCTCTGCCATCTAGCCAGTTCTAATCCACCGTCCACTCACTAGCCCACGCTTTACCTACGAGGACGTGATGGGAGACAGCATCAAAAGCCTCCCTGTACATATCCTAAGTCTGGAGAAAATGTGAGGCAACTAGAGAAAGATTAAAAGGGCTTACATCTCCAGTTAACTTCTAACTGGAAATACCTTACCTCTATAGCAGGCTCAGAGTATGCACTAGGAGGTCATATCATGGATCGGAAGATGTGATATTCTTTTTTCAAGCATTTACACCATAAGTCACTTGTATTACCACAGTCACTTACCTCAGTTAACAGAAAAGTGCAGAGAAAATTCCCGGGAGCTGCTAGAACTTTTATCGAAAATATATAACTACTTCAGATTCTAGATATTATAAATACTACAGTGTACGTCTCTGTAGAAATAAAATAAAGTAGCTATTGATATGTTTTAGCCATATTAAAATTTATATAGTCTAAAATACTTAATCATTGGTATAATCATTGGTAGGCAATTCTGATTTGAAGCTACAGTCTCTGGCTGAAGCTGTCAGGCATTCTCACAGGTTTTTTGGCAGACACAAATCCTTTCAACCTGTACGTGATAATTATTAGGATTTCTCACATAAGTGCGATAAGAACTGGGCCTAGTCCAAGCTTCAGAAGCCTCAGGCACTGTCTTTTATTTGTCAGCTTCTAGCTATATGTGTTGGAAATATATGAAGGGATTCTGGGAGACAGCTGTACTTGCATTTATTTTGCTAGAGTCTAATGCATCTTTACAGAGGGCATTGGAGTTGGAGGAGGTCAAGCAACATGGAGTAATAATGCATTTTGTACCACACCAGCTGTACCAACAACCCTCTTTCCCATTGTGCTGTTGATTATATTTCAGCATAAGAAGGGCCATATAGGACAAATGGACACTGCTTCAAGTATCTTCTAATAAAATAAGAAAATATATCACTACTTACACGACACACGTGACCCCAATTGCTTAAAATTGCTCCCATGTGCAATCAGTTCACTCCCTAGGAGTGTGGACATTTCACCATGTATCTCCTTTTCCAGTAAGAATTTCCTAGGCCCAACTGATTATGTATGGGAAAAACTTTTTTTCTATCAGGTTAACTCAATCCGCAGTTTTCACAGCCCTTATAAGAAAGTTCTGCAGGCCTCTGGTTACAACAGAAGAGAGGAGATTTCCTGGCCATGTCCTGCCAGTACGGTGTAAATAACATGGACTGGGAAATGTTTGAACGGACATCAGTGTCACAGGTGCCAGTTGTCTGATTTATTCCCGCTCGGAGGAATGTACTGGCATATATGCGGAGAGCAACACCTTGCCAGCTGGCCAGGAGGTGACATCAGCTGCCCTTTCAGACAGATGAATTACACAGTGCGCCTGCCAGAGGACAGACTTTCCAAGAGAAGTAGAGGGAGAAAGCGCTTCATGTTTTTCTGACAGTAGTTTTTACTTAATATTTGTTTATAGAATTAACTGTATTGGACCGGCTTATCACCAAAACCATTTTTCTGACACTGCAGTAAGTTACTGGGAACGGATGCTATAAACTATAGCAATTCACATAGGAATTTGCATTCTCTCTAATGTTACTGAGCAGAGTATATTTTTCTCAGTGTGGTCATAACACTGTATGTGCAATATGATCTTATTTAATCTCCTTTTTTATAACCTTAGATCACTGGGCCAAAATAAATATCCCTGCCTTCAGGCATCTAAATTAAATAGCCAGGTTTTAAAGCCTATTTAAATGGGCCGAACACTCATAACTCTAATTGATAGTCATCCACTTGTGAAAAGCACGTGACAAAGTCTCAGCTGGCTTTAGGGGACAGAGCTCTGTTAAAACCATCAGAGATCACACATCAGCACCAGCCAAGAAGCAGGCAGTACTGATGTAGTGGTTCTCAACACTTACTATAAAAGAATCCCAGATGAGGTTTGTGACCCTATGACAATTTGAGGATCCTATGCAATTTAATCATAAAGAAGCTGAGAACGAGTACACCTAATTTGCAGAAAGAAAATGCACGCTCCAATGTATACGTTAGGAATGATAAGAATGATATTTGGCTGAGGTTGAATGAAGCGGAATCAGTAAGAAAGGATCAATTTGGAATGAAGCAATTCCACAAGATTTGTGAGACTACCAGATTAGAAATATAGCAATGGCATTCTGATATTATGAGTAGTGGTAATATTTTTAAAAAGACAGTAGTGTCTTTCTTATTCATTCCTGGGAAACATTAATATAGTCGCATCTATTCATTACTAGAATATGCCCCTTTTCTTCAGGAATGAATTAACAGTGATTTTTTTTCATGGTTATAGTCTTGTTAATTACTTCCTCTGATTTGCAGTTCATCTCTCTACAGCACGCATATAGCTCAGCGTAGGATCCTTTACAATGCTGATCATATTGTGTGAATATAAGAAAAACCTATCCATGCTTTTTTTTTAATAATAGACATGGCTGGAGTTGTGAATACTCATTGTTTATTCTCTTCGTGCCTCATGCCCTTTGACTTCAGTGTTAAATTTATTTCGGCGGAGTGAATTAAAAGCAGAACCAAAGAGAGTGAATGGCTATTTCTGGCTTACCTGCATGCATCTGATACTTCCCAAGTAAGGTACCTGGGTTCTCCAGAGGTGAGAGGAGATTATTTTCCTCCTTTCTAATCCACCACCTCATACATGTGATATTAGCAGGCTTAAAATCAGTGCAATGTTTGGACAGTCTTCCAAGCTGTGTACTCTACTTGAAGTGTTAAATCCTGTTCTAGGGAGTTTGGATGCTCTCTGTTTATAGTAGAATAGCAAAGGAGCTGCTGGATTTTGTCTTTAATCTCTATGACTTAGGTAAAAGAGGAGATAAAGCGCTTTTACATCTGCATCACTGAAGAGAAAATAGGCGTGATAAAGACATGATGTGATGTAGAATGTCTAGATGAGGTCCTACCTCTGCAGTTACAGTAGTTTAAGCTTTTGTCCAAAATTCATTCTTACTCCTCCTTACCTGAGGACACCATCTCCATGTCTGAGCCATGCTAATGTCCTGAGTGGGTTTGTCTTCAGTTCAAAATCACCTGGCTTAGCGTGAGTCACCACTGAGGGTTTATCTAAAGTATGTGAGTGGACTTCTCATTGAAGATGGGCAGCTTTCACATGAATAGTTAATGTGACTTTATTGTGCAAACGCAAGTGAAGAGCGCAGGCAGTGCCGTCTTAAAGCACCGCAGCTACCGGACCACACTATTCATGCCCAGAGTTAAAGTTTCCATAACACTATCATCTATCGCTCACCTGAATTAGAGGTAGGCTGTGTTCAGTCTGATGGAAACTGAAGGGATCTGTTCACAAAATCAACCTCATCTACCCAGGTGAGTGTCTGTAACTGCTGGACTTCCCAAACTGTGTTTTCTTGCTTTAATTAAAAATATAAATCTGTACTGTACTTCACAGAGGGACACTAGCAACATGAGTCTCTGCCATTTTCCTCTTCATGTAAAATATTGATGTCAGGCTCTGTGATGCAAAGTAGCAAAACATTCAGTGCCAAAGCCATACAAATCTCATTGGGATTCCCAAAGGACTTTGACCCATCCTAGGAAATACCCTTCAGACTGATTATGCAGCTATCAATTACATTGCTGTTTCAGGCACTGAGATTACTTGGACTGTATTCTTTATTACAACCAAAATATACCCACTGCAGTGGATTGTTTTTCCCTACCATGCAAATGAATATTGAACATGCATAAGTAATCTAAAACACTCGATCTTTTCACTCAAGTTTGTCATTGACTTACCTGGTAACTGTGCAAAGTTCAAAGCTGACAACAAATGTACAGCTATAATGCTGTTGCGTGCAATTCTATAAACATGGCTTTTTGAATTATGAGATGCAATACTCATTCTGAGTGTATCATAAGATTGCATAACATTAACAGCCTTGGTCTCCATGACAATACCAGCAGAACATGTTGGATGAAAAAAAAGGCTATAAAGATGATTTAAACAAATAAGTATCACAGTACTTTCAAGGCCTGTTTTTCTAGCAGAAGTTTTGAATAACCTGGAAGTAACCACACCACTATTTTTCCTTCCTTATCTGCTTAGTCAACCAGTTTTCTGGGACAGAGATTGACTTTTTCCTCCATGTATGTAAGCGCTAAGGCTAACTAGACACTCCCAGATGATGGTCTCATCTGACCATCATATTTACTGATCCCTGGACCCCCCTTTCTGGAGTGCTGGGGAGTCCTGAAGTGCTTGTAGAAACTCCAGAATGTAATGCCAGTCATAAGCAACTGACTATATCACAACCTCAAAGTCTCTGTTTCTCCCTTCTGAATGCAAAGATACCCTCAGATGTCTAGGTCACACACAGACACATACTATAAAGTAAGTGAAAGGAATGTTAGCCATGCAGACGGACACAAACTTGCTTGGCCAGCCCCTTTTTGGAAGTCATACACCTATATTTGAATGGTGATTTTAATGCTACTAGTAGGGTAATGGAGTTTCCAGCCCAGGCTGATTTAAAGGCAAGTCAAAAGTCGTTCTGGAGTGAGCTCATGCCTATGATGTCAGGTAGACTTATGAATATTAGTATGCTGGGAATTAAGCTTTGTGGGGAGATCCTTAATGCCATTGCTATACAAACAAGCAATATCAATCATTTTGCAGCAGGATCATTTCTCAGTCCTATCCACTTCCTTGTCTTTGAATCTCAATTCTATCTTGTAGATGAATTCTTCATTTTCCCTTTCAGAATGAGTCATTCTGTGAAAAACAAAATCTAACGTCAGTAAAAAAAATCAAACTCAGACCAAATATATACAGGATGGGCAGTGAATGCAGAAACAAATAATTTGTAATAAGGAAGTTTGAAAGGAGTCACCAGACGACTGGTAGCTAGCCATGAATTTCTATCCTTTAATAAATAATATGCCTAATTTTAGCCTTAAAGTTTTTTTTTATCTACATGGACTGGTCACTGGAAGCATGATCTGGTACTGCCATTCCCTGAGTCATCTCACCCAGTTCATACATGCCAAATGGCGCAACTATAATTTTAGGCAGTTTTAAATTCCTGTTACTAACTTAGGAACTGAGGCCTATTTAATCTTTAATATATATCTGCTGTTATCTCCTCTGTGAGATAAAAAGTGCTATTGCTCTGCCCACCTCTGACATGCCAGTTTGAGCAGTGATTATAGGAACTGAACTATGTAACTCCTGCCTTGGAGTAGATGCTCCTTGTTTTACTTCTCAGCCTTCTTGCCTCACTTTCCACAAGATAGCGAAAGAAGACCTCAGACTGTAAGACTTCCGTCTTTCTGTAGGCACACTATTAATCAGAAATTTTTCTCTTCTGTTTTACCCCCATTCCTTTCGGACATCCAAACGCTGCCTTACAGCAAGTAAAGATATCCTGGCTTTACCTAGGATACCCTGGTTCATCAGAGCCCTCATGTGGGGAGCACCTAAATGCTCTAGGTGCACATATTTGTGTCAGCAAAGACGCCTAGATTCAGAAGTGGCTATGCTGAGTATGCTGGGTGGCTAAATACTAAATTCCCACCCCAATCTCCTACACAGAATAAGCAGACTTTCTTCTGCATCCTTCCTACCTGCCACTCTTCAAGCATACTCACCAGCTTAGCCTACCACCAGACGACCGTGGTGTGGCCTGCCATGACATCCTTTATTTAGTTGTCCAGTAGTTCAAATATCAGTTTTGGTAAACAGCAGACCAAAGCTTCCGATGACTTTTTATTTCCCTTTTTGGGGAAATGAACCTTTTTACTTTTTTAATTTAATTTCAAATCTGCTTTTGACACAGAATTATTTAAAGGAAAAGTATAAAGTTTCATTCTCTTTTCAGAGACTCCACTATTTATTAGAATTCAGGTTTTTAATGAAGCATTATGTTAGGATAATAGCAGCTGCAATTTATACAGCAGGTGTTCCATTTACACCAAATACAAAACAAATGAGTTAATTTTTCTTTCAGAATAATGCATTTCAGGCACAACTACTATTTCAAACTAGCCATAGGGCATTGTTAGGGAATCCTATTCCTGGATTTCATTAACCAAATAAAACCATTTCAGAAAGAGTAATTGCAACCATTCCGTATTAATAACTGTATTAATAAAGATGAAGGCTCAAGATATCTTCAAATGATCATCCCCAGTAAGTACTGTTGCAACACTGTCCTTAGCAATTTCCTTTAGAATAAAAAGATAATGCAAAGGAAGGTTATTTTTCATATGCACTGGCAACAAGACCCTTTGCTATCTCTTAGCTGGTCACGAACTCTTAATTATAACTTATTGCAGCATCTTGGAGGTCTCCCTGGTCTAAAAATCAGGTTAATGGTTGACTTATTGCAACCAGCACTGAAATATGTGGCAAAACCCAGTAAACCAAAGAGACAAGGAAACATTTTCTCAGATATGTGGTGGGCGTAAAGCTTCACAAAACGGTGAACTCAATATCATTTTCAAGTAAAACTCACTATTTTTATATTTCATCAGCCATGTGTTCTAAGCAGCTGAATAAAACAGAGTGAAATTTAAACCAGAATACCTGGTAGTTGCAAAGAAAAATAAAAATCCATTAAAAATCTATTAAAAACAGAAATATAGTCAGTTCTTTTTTTAAGAAGGGTGTAGAAAACATAAAAGATTTCTATCAGCCTACTTTTCAGTGAAGCTTTGAGTGATTTCATTTTTATTGCCATTCCTGTGAAAAATGCCTTCCGTAGATTATTTTGATTTTTCTTTAGAAAAATGAGTACCTGACATATGTTGTTTCAAACTTGAAGTATATTGGATTGCATGAAAATACTTCAATTTCCAGGAAGCATTTTTCAGTATTCCATTTTTTGGAGAAAAATTAGTATTTTCCTGAGGCTTCTTTTCATAATTTCTTTTAAATTTCCATGCGACAATTGCAGCTACATTTCTCAGATGTTTGCTTATAGGTTCAAAGACTCTTTGTAACAGCTGCTCCTTGCATCCTCGCCTAGAATAAGACACATTCTACATAACATCCAGGAAAAACTAAGGCTCTGCTACCAATGTACCAATGTCCAAATCACTCATTAAGTCTTCAGTGTGTCAGCTGGGGAATTTGGGTGTTCTTAAATCTTTAGGAAATAATCCTCTTTGCCAGTCTATGCAAGATCAAAGCTTTCTTGGGCTCAATTCATGTGGAAACATCAAGATGTGGAACTAGCTCTCCAGCTGCCTTGCAGTGTGTGTTATTCCAGCCTCCCACTGTCTCTTAGATGCGAACACACCAAAGAACCTTTCACAGCTTTCTCCTGCTCAAGAGTAGGTAGGATCACAGGCTGCTTAACAAAGCAAGAAGCCATCTACATTGAACCTCTGTCTCCAAGCAGACATAAAACTGAGTCACCTCCATCAGTAACTGTATAAAATATGCTGGAGGAAATAAATAATTCACAAAGCTCCCAGAATAAGATCTTTTTCGACCCCGTCTCTCCTACAGAGAGGAGAAAGCATCCTGCTTAGCAGCTATCCCCAACCTGGGGCTAGAATTCAAATTTTTTACTTTTCTTAACATTTATTGATAGACAAGTAGCTATTTGTCACTCTTCCAATATAACTAAAAGATGAAAAAATAGATCTGGTTAATTTTGTTCTAAAACTGAGAAAGCAAGTAAATGGAAAAATGAAATCAAGAGATAGGAATCTGCATCTACAGTGGACATACTGAAAACTATATTCCAAATGTAAAATCCTTGGTCTATGTTCAAGCATGTGCAAGCATCGACCAATATTTATAAATCAGAATACAAAAGTGACTCTCACAATCACACGCACACTCCAGCACACATGCAGGTAAACCACTGCGGCTAGTGAAGGTTCTGAGCTCGCACCCTTACCCCAGTGGCTTTGACATTTGCTCTCTCCTCTTTACCCTCTCCTTAATCCAAAACCTTGCATTCAGCGCCTGATCCAGAAATCCCCTGAAATGAATCTTTTCATTGGTTTTGGTGACATCAGATTGGATGCTTCACATTTTCCTGACTTCATCTCGCCTTCTCATGTTGTAGCTTATTGGTATTGCTGTAAGTTTTAATTCGTCAGCAATCTGAGTTTTAGCAGAAAATATGAATGCACCATGTATGCTTATACAGAACCATTTCCTGAAGCTGCATTAAAGCAAAATCTCCACGCTACCTACAGATTTGCAAACTTCTGTGTGTCTATTTTTCCAGCACTAGCAGAACTAAATTAGAGGAGAACCTCACCTTTTTCTGTGGTAACTTCTCCGGCTTGTACTAGAACAGGAACGTGATGTGATAGCATTACTGTCTGTATCCAACTTTTCTGGGAGCTCTTACCTATTTTTTCCCAAACACAAGACTTACTCCAAATGGATCCAGCACAATATTGCAATGAACACTTACACCAAGCTGTTCACATATTAGAGGAAGCAGGCTCTTCTCTTAGGCTTCTGCTTTGACAGTAAAATGTGTTAAGTTTGTGAGTGCCTGGGTCTATTTATCAGCAAAGATTGTGTTTTATAGTAGAAATGCCACAGATAATAAGATGATAATAGAATTTGCTTTTGAAGAAAATGGAAAAAATCTAAGCTGGATAAAAGCAGAGTTATGTTTTTTATGCTTACTTATATTTTTTATGCTTTCAGTAACTTACTATGATATTTTCAAATCATCATAGGCCAAAACAGTATAGCCTAACAGGCTGACCCTTCAAATGCTTCTGCAAATATGGTTCCTTATATCATTTTCATGAATACATTTAAGCAGCTTTGGGCACTGAGGTTGAAAACTAACTGAAAGAGATACTTGATTAATATTTGAACTTACACATGTAGGGAGTATGTTGAAGGAAATTTCAAATTCAAAGTGTCCAGTAGAAATTCAAAGGATTTGTTGTGAAACAGATATATCCTCTAAATATAATTCAATTTAATATTTTGTTAATCATAAGATAAGTTCCATTTCTTCTATGTATAAGAAATTCTGTATATATAATTTTTGTAATTTTCTTGCATGTAAAATTTCTGTAACCTTTTCCATCAAAAAAAAATAAAGTTAGTCAATCTAGGAAAAAAACACTGTTTCTACAATACAAGTTGCTGTGATCTAATTATTCTACTAGATAAGACAAATGTGTTTGACATATGTGCTAGGCAAAGCTTTGGCTAGTGCATTCATGCATAGCAAGTGGACATTTCCCTTGAGAAATGCATCATTCTACTCCATTCCTATTAAAAAAAAAAAAAATGTAATAGATGTTGCTGTGTCCTAATTAACAGAAACAACAGCAGCTACAGGAGCAGAACATTTCAGCACCTGCTCAGCTGGGGGAAACTGCTAAGAAAAAGGGTTCACTCCTTCTTAAATTTTAGGGATAGATACAAGGAAAAGGAACATGATCCAAAGTCAGAACCATTGGACAGACAAACACTGACTTCAGCAGGCTTTAGATCAGACTCAAGGAGAACTAATCAAGGAAGTACAATTTTGAACAGATCACGCAGTGCTTCATCAATACTCAAGTCTGCCAGTGATGCCTGCAGAAATTTCTTGAAGAAGCGAACAGTTTGCTTCAGAAGTTCAGAAAAAAATATTTTGGTATCATGTTACAATCTACTTTCCTTTCCCCAAGTGTAAAAAATATTGTTCAGTTTAATAAGGATGAGATAGGGTGAAAGTACCTGTATAGTCTTTTTGCCTGAAAATGTTTCAGAAATTAATGTCTCATGACATTATCAGCGTCAGGCATTCAAAAAAATCTTTAAAAATTGCATTAGAAAATTCATGTTTGCACATAGGTTGAAATGGGAAAGTTCTCATGCAAAGATAGAAATTGTAACAGCAGAATACTTTTGAAAACTGTTGTTTTAGGAGTAGATACAACAGAAAAGAAAATGTCTGTATAAGTCAGATATATTTATATGCTGAATGTAATTCTTCTGACTTCTTCTGTAGCAGAACACTTCCTAGGTGGAGCATAACTCTTATTTTTCATGTAAAAGTTTAAGTCTGAGCATGTGAAAAACTTCAGAGTAAGAAAACCTAAGTTGTCTATACAGTCTAAAATTAAGGAGCTTCTAAAAGAGGTTCCCAGGACTACATTTTAGAGTCTGGCATCTGGACTAATCTACTCTGTTTAAATTCGCAGTTTATGGCTAATGGCAGATTCTTATGTTAACTTTTGCACCTTAGAAAAACTTTCTTCTAAAAGATTTCTTACAAGATCTGTTTTCTCAACACAAAATAAACAGACACTTTCTGTATAGGTACTTACTCTTTAATCAGATATACTTCTGAGTTCTAGCCAAATATTTTACAATCTGATATGGGTGATAAATATATAACTCGTAATGGCTTGTTTCTGTATGTTCCCCAAAGTGCAAATGCAACTTAAATACATTTTCAAATAAAATATTTTTGCAAAATAAAATAGTACAGGAAGTAGACGAGAATACAGGTTAGAAATACTTCCTCTTAGACTTCATGTAACATACATTTCAGTCCTGTTAGGCTAAAGGTGCTACTGCTTTTCATGCAACACATTTCCGAGTGTTCCACTTCAGACTCATCCTTGGGTGACAGAAATCAACTACTCCTTCCAATGTTTTTAATTTGTCTGAGTAGTCCATTTAACTAAAGGAAAAGTAAACAAAAAACAAACAGAAGTTTTATTCTCCAAGCACCATGGGTATGAAAATAATCGCAGATGTATTTTATAGTGCAGGAAAAGGCATAGGTATGTTTGCAACGAACCAACACTATAAGAATAAGTTATGATTGCATCAGCTCTGGCTGGGTTGGGGATACCTTCACTGTGCTCCTAGTTGCAACATAAGCAAAACCCGTGTGCTCTGGTTAAGGTCTGTTTCTGTATAATCTTTCTAAGAACACAGATTCCATGAGAATTAGATGCACTGAAATATCTAGCTGCACCTTGGTTTACCAGTGGTTTACAAATGCACCAGGATGGAAGTTAGCACTGCTATTTTAACCAGCTTTATTAAAAGATGTGATAACTTCAGGCCTGTAATGTGCATATTCTGGGTGGTGGCTCACCCCAGCATGGAACTCTACCCAGTTCAAGCATTTGAGAAAAGTGTGTTTCAGAAATCCTGTATACAAAGAAAGAATCTAGCTGAAGGTAGGTAGCTAATTGCAGGTGTGTGCATGTTAGCTCCTGCCCCTTTCTGGGTCTCAGAGACAGGAACCAAGGCTGCAGTGACAGTTTTTCCAGCCACTCTGATCTCAAGTTCTCTGCAGAGCAGAGCCAAGAAGTTTACAAAAACCTTTTGGAAGAAATAAGAAGTGATTTTCTAAGTTGGAGCCACCAGAGTCTGTGGTGGCATTCACGTTCTTTAAAGTAGTGTGAGAGCTAGAACACGTTCACATGCAGATAATTGAGCTTCTTTCTCCCAGGACAACTTAATTTTTTTTTATATGAATTCTAGTTATTTCAAAAATACATGATGGACTTGCTGATCCTGTGACTGCTCATGAGGTACAATCCGCCTTTACTTATCAAATTGAATCTCTTAGGGAATGTCGTCAGCACTTCCCTAGTTTCTGGAGCCTAGTTCTGGAGCTAATCTGCCCGGGTTTGGGAAGTTCTGGTACTGAGAGACCTCTCACATCAGAAAGTGAGTTGCCTTGTAGCAACTTGCCTACGCAGCAATTGGCTGCATAGCGGAGTTTTGGAGGTCTTTCCAATTCAGTGCAACTATGGTGCGTTACCTCCCTGAGGTGTCTTCTGGGAAAGTCTTTTCCTAAAAGCTCCTTGTAGAAGCCCACTTCTGGTTGCATCTGCAAGATGCTGCAGGTCACCACACCTGTGTGGTAATTGACAGGGGAGGGGATTCAATGGGAAATGAAGGCATTTGCACTTATCTGTGTTGGGTCTCCTAAAAGAGATTTTATTATGCACTTTTTTTGCAGTAGAACCAGTTCGGACTCACATTTCATGTCCGTACGGACAGAACTTTCCTGTATCCAAGAGCAGTGATAACAAATTATCCTGCATTATTTGCAATTTTCTCTCTCCATGTCCTTGCTGCATCCCGGGAACACCATATATTCTTCCCAATGGGCTCTCATAAGGTGTGGGGAGGCGGAAAGTGCGGCGGTAGTACAGCCAGCATCTGCGTTGCGTTGCTAGGCAACTCCGGAGAAATAAAATCCCCAGGCAGGTTGGGCTGCACAGACACCTGCCCGCAGCCTTGCTCTGTTTGTTTAATTAACAACCAGCTCCGGCACAACGAGGCTGGCCTGAGAGTCACCACCACCAATCGATTAGGACTGCATTAAACAACCCGCCTACCATGTGTTTCCATTTAGTATTTCAATGAGCTGGAAACATGCATCTCTTGAGCTGTGTTTACTCTGGTTGGCTTAATGGAAGGTATCTCAGAGCAAAATATGGACTGATTCCTCTTGCATGTTGCAGGAGCCGACAGCAAGCTGTCAGATCTGTCTCTTTCCATTACAAATGCATCTTAGGCAGACCATCCTCCATCCACATGAGAAATATAAATTATAACATGGTTTCCTCCAAAAAGAAACTTTGGTATCATTTCATATTGCTAAAGTGCAGTTGAAGTATATCTATTTGTTATATTTGATGGAGAGATAGGCATACAGAAATATACAGGTCCAAAACAAAGCACATCCCTAAGAAAACAATAATGAGGGTGTATCTGTTCTTTTTTACACTTCCTACTGATGAATGCCTTCTGTTCATTGGAGGTAACATTGTGCTGATATGCTCTTTTCATACATTTCCAAATTCCTCGTATTCAATATATCAAGCAAGAAGCGCTGGAGCTAGGTTTGCCAAAGTAAAACTTCCCCTTGGAGCCAGCGAAGCTTTGACGTTACCCCAGGATGTGTCAAGTGCACTCACTTCCTCAGAACCCATTCTTGGAGACTCTACTCTCTGGAGAGCAACTGTACATCAAGCAAATGTTTTGCAAAACGCTCTACTCATGGACTGAGTGCAGAAAATCACCAAAAGAAACCCATGTTGCTACACGTACATTAGATTCTCTTCCCCCAAACCCCTAAGAGGATTTTATCGTTGTAGTCTAAGCTGCCAGAATAAGCTGAAGAACCTCAGCAAAGACTGTCAGATGGAATAGAAACTAGTAAGAACAAGTGAAGAATCATTTTTAAGTCAGAGACTGTCTCTTTTTACTTGTATCAGGATATACCCCCTGTAAAGCTATTCAAGTTAACGAGCTTTTTCAGTGCGATACTGGAGTAAGATCAGGGCTTTGGCAAAAATCTGCAGAAATTCCTACTTTTAAAGGTAAAGATGAAAACTTTTCTTTTTCTGACATAAAGAAGAAAATCTATTTACCAGAAAGTCCTTTTGCTGATTTTAGCAAATAAACTTTCAATGTGCACAAAAGATAGCACTAGGGTGACTTTTTGGAAATAAAACCTGAAATATCTGTGCCTGGCTGTGGAGGTGCCCTGCAATAGGACTTGTAGCATCTGAAACCTGAAATGAGCATTGCATTTGCCTGTTAATGAAGGTAGTAAAAAACAGCTATGCAGTAGTAGCAAAAGGAGCAACAACGCAAAAACAATTTCCACACCAACCTCTTCAAACTCACTGGATGTATATATAATCTATATTAGTAGTAAGCAAGTAGCAGCCAGAGGCTCCAATTAGTTTTGGTCCCTCACTGTGCTGGATATTGTATGAACATACACAGGAAACGTTCCTTGCCTCAAAAAACCATGATCCAGACAACAGCAGCACACAATGGGGACTGTGGAGAGCAGTGTACAGGAAGGATGCCGAACCTGAGGGCAACTAATTGGAGCACAGGACTGCAAAAACTATTGGCTGAGCATTCAATTGCAGGCCTTAGAGATTTTTTTATTCCGTAAAACAAGTGGACAAGAGATACAAATGAATCACTAGCAGCCTGCCTGCTTAAGCACTCTCATTAAGCACAGGTATCATGGTGAAGATGGATCTTAAGATAGAAACTAAAGGAGACTAGGATAATAGTTGCGTCTAATGATTTGGTTGTAAAGGCACAAAATCTAATAAGGCGCAAGTTAATAAGCTCACACTATTAAAGAGCTTAACATGACAGAAAGGCATGGTGCTGGCAGAATTTCTATAACTGGCTTATACAAATAACATGAGTTGGTGGGGGGAGCTATGGACAGTACTCTGCAATTAATATTAAGCACTTGAATTACCTGAGCCAAAAAATCCATTGTCATAATCAGAAAATCATTGCATACCCCTAATTTCCCTGATCAAGCTATTAGGAGGGGAAAGAAAAAACAATGAAAATAGGAGTTCAGCTCAAAAATATTTACAGTATCCGTGATCTGCAGCCATTCCCATGCTGCTGTTTTCCTGGTCATGCTTCTTCGTGTGCCAAGGGCTCCGAGCAGAGCCTACCACTCCTGAATCAGACTTTCTGACAGCCCAGAGTTGTGTGAGGAGAAATAGACCTATCGTTGCAAAGTCAATGACCTGCATTTTCAAAGATTTCTAGTGAAAGCAGAACATGTTAATGGAAATCTTTGGCTAGCTATTCACAGTTTACCATCTTTTCTGCAGCTCCACCAGTGAGTAACCAACAGTGGAAAGGTGACCTGGGAAAACACTTGTATGCTTTTCACAATGTAAATTTGGACTATGAAAAGAAGTCTGTTTTACAGTTTGAAAAAAATCTGAACAGTGGCTGGCAAGAGCAGAGCTTCCCAGCACACATGGAAGTAAAATATTGGTCAGGCATTAGGTCTATCTTTTTAGCACGCTAATTAATAAAAGCTCTTGCTCTATTATTTCTGCTTCTGCATCCCATGATACATTTGGTGATTCTGAGATTCAAAACATTATGTGAGTCACATTCATAAATATACAGTATAAAGCCTAATGACTTTTATCACATTTCAAATAACCTTTTTTTTCTCTCTCCAAAGAAAAGCTTTAGTAAGTCACGAGAGGTTATGAGTCACTCAACTTAGAGTTAGGTCACTGATCTAAGTCTAGCCCAGAAAACATCTTGAGTGAAAATCTTGGTCTCAGTGAAGTTAAAAAAAAAAAAAAGGATGAGAGCAAGGAAAGGAAGAAGGAAAGAAGAAAAGTAGAAGAAGAGGCAATGGAGGAAGGAAAGGGAGAAGAAGTACAGTTTAGGAGATTTTGTATTTCAAAACTGTTCTTAAAGAAATTACTTTGTTTTGGAAAAGAAATGGACTAAAAGGGTTTGTGTATCCACTGCTGCCGGAGAGTTAGAATTAGGAAAAACAGAAAACAGCATTTATTAAATGCAGCTAGCTTCCCAAGGAAGAATATAATGTTCCCCCTCCCCCTTGCCACAGGTGGGAGGTTTTCGCCACCGCTCCCCCCACTGTGGCCTTCCTCGTCTCTCCCCGCTCAGCTCCCTCTTCCTCGCTCCTCACCTGCTGGTGCACCTGGTGATGGCACAAGGCAACAAGGACAGGGGACAGCCTGCGAGGAGTTGGTGTGTATAGGGCAGTGGTACTCCAGGATGAGCTGCTGGAGCCAGGGAGTTGATCCGAGCTTTTTGTTATTGCTGGGCAGCTGCCTCAGCTCCCCTCGCTCCTCTTGGGGTCCCTGACGAGAAGCGCTCTGGAAAGCGTCTTACCGAGAGCATGCCAGCCGAAGACAGAAAACAGAATAAACACTGCACCAAAGAGTGATCACTCCATCTTTCCTCATCGTGTGTTTGACAGATTCATATATACCTGACATGACAGTTGCCTGCAACTCGCAGAGCCACACAGCCAAGGGGAACGGGGAGGGAGGAAAAAGTGTGATAAATAATGATACATCCGCGGGAACAAGGCAGCGGTGTGGAAATATGTCAAGAAATACATACTCCTGATAATAGGAAGAAAGCAAAACCTAATCTTATTTATTGCAAGACAGGAGTTAGCACATTCTGCTACCTGAGAAATAAAGCAGTTCTCTTCTGCATGAGCAGAGGTGCCCCTCGATTTGCATAATAGCTGTGCACAGTTTGTGATCACTTGATCTTCTAGACCCCCCCCCTTCTCCTCAGCTGTGCTGTTATCATCCTCTGCTATTATCTTCGTATTTCCCCTGGTTATTAGCAGCACGTTACCTTTGCCTTTATGCTGACAATCTACCTGGCAATTTTCTCCTCTCCAGGTGGCTCTCCTCTTTCCTGGGTAAGAAAACTAATGTTCTTTGCTCCAAAGTGAATGTCCTATTCATTATTCTCAATGTACTGTGACACAGCAACACTGAATAGCAAAAAAACTCCAGTAAATTCTCATCTATTTCTCAGTCATATAGAACAATTAACTGAACCGTACAAATAGCAACCTGTCTTTTATGGTCCCTGATGAATTGCCCAGCCTTGTGGTGTGAATGAACTCATAAGCAAATATTGTTTAATATTATACATTATGATGTGCCAGAGAGCACTTCTGTTGTACTGCATTCTGGATAGTAAGCTGGATAAATAATTTTCCACTGCTAAACAGGCTGCAATAGAATACAGTTAGTGAAAAGAAACTCCTTACTGATTCGCAGTGCCTGTGCCTTGCAGCCATCTCTATCCACACGGTTCATATTAGGGCAGCAGAGTGGCAGGCAAGGGAACTGATCTCTTGCCATAGGTTTGTCACTAACCCATTCTGTGCTCTCCATCAGGTCTACGTGAGTTAGGGTTTAATTGATGTTACAGTCTGTATACTCTATTTTCCCCACAGTGGTGCTGAAAATTGTAGTCAACAGCATCCTAAAAAAAACGAAAACAAGAAAAGATTGGCCTGGGCTACAGGAAGTTACTGAGTACTTCATCATGCTTGAACATAACTCTGAGGCACACACTAATAGGTTGATATTCTGGTCTTTCAATTAAATAAAGATTAAATCTCCTCTTGTCCTTTAAAATTTACCATGACCACATTCTTTCGCCTTTTTTTTATAAACCTATCAAGATCTGTAGACCTCAGCAAAGACACAGAAACAATAGCTAGCACTTCTTGTGATTAGAAACGTAAAGTTTTGCAAACTTTAGCAAAGTGAAGGTCAAGCTACCCATGAAGTCAGAGCATGTGAAAAGTAAGTTGTGAAAAAGAAAAACTTCAGAGATCAAAAAGTAAATGTGAAACATGCACCTAAAACCAGAGATTGAAGCTAGTAATTAAAACTGTAAGCTAACCAGCATTATTTACCTTGCTTCTTCATTTAAAACTGTAAAATTCTTATAATGTAAATGAAAATACTGTTGTCAATTTCCATTTGAAAAGAATATATAAGGAGGTTTTAATGGCTCCAGTTTGTTAAAGTCATTTTATACTCATGGTTAATTAAATGCACAGGGACTTCCACTGAGAATCAGGATGTTCTAAATAATATAATAATAATTTGTGTAACCAATTACTGTAAAATAAAACTGGATTATCCAATATGACCTGTCTGGCTTTGGTATTCGTAATTTTAAATCCCATTGAATTAAATCCTCAGAGTACCATATTCAACATAAAAACAACTGTGACCTTCTTTTATAATATAAATTTAGTAGCCATAGTGGGTCAGGAATGAATTTTAGTTCCACAACTGAGTGACTCATTCATCAGAAAAATTTTCTAGGCTGTCATCGTTTTTAAATAACATTATGAACCAGTTTCTAAATAGGTTGTTGTAAGTTGACTATAATAGTACTAGAGGTTTATACTATTGCTCTTTATTGTTAAGCAAAAGAGAACAGAAGAAAATGTACACACATTTCTTGACTCTAATGAAGATGAGGTTTATTCTGAAACAGCTATCACTATTTTTACTCCACCACCACCTTTTTGTTTTCTTTCAGGGCAAGAGGTTTTTTGTTGTGAAATTTTATTCTGTATTTTTTGTTAATTAGTGTGGTGCTTTCCAGAACAGCATCGAGGCCAATTGAGACCTTGTCATCTAAAGGTCATGACAATAAACATATCAAATTGGAGAGTGATTTTTCTATGATGTTAGCAATCTACCCACACATGCTGTAATAGTCTTTCCCTTTTTCTGAATTTTTACCATCCGTTTTTAAACTAGTACAGTGAAGACCTGCAAGTATGTTATCTTCTTATCATTCAACATGTTATATATGTAATTGCTGCATCCATAAAATATAGATTATTTTCTCAAAATAGAAGTAGGTAAAAGTTGCTTATACACCCACACGTTTATTGTCCAGCTATACAGACCCTCCATCTCAAATATCTAGGACTCAGTATTGCATTATGTAAGTTGCACCATTTGCAAATAACTGTAATGAGAGTTGGACCAACCCACTAGTGTGTAATTTTGGCAAATGCAATGATGTGTCCATCATATGATCCATAGGACCAGGTCTGTAGCATGATGTATTCATCACATTTTCCCAGTGACATCAGCAAACCGTTGAAGAGATTCAAAATATACTGTAATTAATAGAGGGGAATGAGATGTTATACACTAAATAAATAGATTATTAAATAAAAAGACTTCATCTACTTTACACATGCTGGAAGCAGACAAAAATAGGTTGGACCAAGTAATGACATGAGCATGTGAGAAGGCTGATTTTAGATATCTTGTTTTTCTTTTTTTTTCTTCTCATTGCCCTTCTGAGGATGCCTACAGAAGTTTAAATCATAGCTTAAGGCCTTGACATTCTAAAAATTTAGCAGCAGAATTATGTAAAAAACTTCTCAGATCTTTTTTTCATCTGCTTTTTTAATGTAAGAAGGAAGTATATGAGGGAATCACTGACGACAGATCAGAGAGTCCACTGTCCTCAGCACTGGGCAAATATACAAAGCATTTATTGCCATGCAGCCACACAGTTGACATTTCACTCAGAATTTCTGCCCATTACAGACCGCCTCTTCAAATATGATTTTTGCTAATCAAAAATTATCAACTATTTAACAAGGTTTAAGAGATTTTCTTTCACAAAAGACCACTTAATTCTTTCCTTTTTGGACAATTACGCAATCTAACTGGTTACATAGTCTTAGTCTTTATTATCCCATTAGCAAGTTTACTGTATATAGAATCCGGTCCCAAAATACATTCTACCATAAAATGGTCCTACCATGTCAGGAAAAATAAATCCTTTTTCTTGCTTCTTTCAAAATCTAACCCACAAAAATATCATTCTTTAATGGATCTAATTCTTTTGGGACTGGAATGATGGAGCTAGGGAAAATTGCACTGAACTGTTAACTACTGCTGTGGACTGAGTGGAAATACGTGCTGTCACCATTAAATTTCAAATACAAGGTAAAAATCCATAAAGAGAAAAAAATCATACAAAAGAAGCCAAGGTTCAGTAACAGATGTGTTTTTTATTGTTTTCATATCCAGCCTTTTTTGTTAATATAGAAATAAGCACTCTGCGTGCACATCATGTAATCAGCTCATAGGGTAAGCAGTTTGTTTCATTATATTAGATCCTATTTTCATGCTTAGCACATTGATGAGGAGATGAACAAAGCACATATCGCTGATTTATAATTTCCAGTGGGGAGTTGTCCGGAAGCATTAAATTGAGAGCCACTGAACCATCCTATTTCTAGTTATTGTTCAATAGACTTTTTCCTTTCCCTTCTCACTTTCCCAAGATTTGGTAGTTTTCTTTCCCCATGAACAACTTTTGCTTATTAATTAGCAGACAAATGTATTTGCACATATATGTTTGTTTAAATATATATACACATTTACACATACATATACTTTATATATACATACCAACATATGGATTTTTTCCAGTAAGATCAAGGCGTTTTGGAAGAGATCCTAAATATATAAATGCAATATATACATTTGTATATACATATATGCACATATATACACACACACACACATACACATTGTTTTGCTTTATAAATTTTCTTTCATGTATAGTAACTATATGTACATTACAAATTATCGGTTTTGACCACCCAGTACATACTATTTACAGATCTTAAAGGAGGGGAGATTCCCTTTATCTTTTTTCAGTGTTTCCATCATTAATCCTACCCCAGGTAATACTTTCCTTTTGTCTGAAGAGAACACGGGAACCTCACTTTACCACTTGAATGGCCTGTGTTAGCATAAGTACTTATACAGTTCACCATCCGAGTTGTTGCTATACAGGCAGGTGACTTAAGTGGGCTCTTCTTTATTTGTATTAGTATTTGATTTCTAGGCTATCTATCTTTTAAATTAGATTAGAACAGAAAACACTTCAATTGTCCTGGTGTTTCATAGTTACTGTAAGCATTAGCTACACAATTCTTTTCAACCACAGACGGTCTTTGACTGAGCCTTCTTCTTGGGTAATCTTAAGTACTCAGACACAGCTCACATAAACCACTTTATGGATAAGTTAGTAGCACTTTCGTTTGGCAGAGCCCTTTCTGTTAGTTGTTTTTAAGTGCCTACTTGCTTCCCTAGATAGAATAAAAACTCTTGCTTAAGCTAAGTACTTATTATTCTTAAAATAACCCCACTGTGTGCATAGTGCAATTTGCCCCTAACTAATCTATTAGCAGGAATTAGCTCCATATACAAAAAATAATACAGCAAAGACATTTCAAAATATTATCTGCAAATTACAATCTCTACTATCCTCCATAGTTTTAGTCTTCTAGTTGAAAATATGCAGGTTAATTATAAGGGGGAAATATGCATCGTTCATCAAGAAACGCGTCGAAGATATGTCCTTCCACTGAAGAATTTCCAGTCACTCTTCAAACATTTATTGACTATGGACTTTTTGCATTCTTTTGTTTTAGAAAATTTCATTGCTGTTATTGTACACATGAGGAAAAAAGAGGATAAATTTCTTAACCATGATTATCAGTAGCAGATGCAGAGATAGAACCCCTGATTAACTGTGTCCCGAGCCTCATTCTTTAACTTCAAGACTATTCTTGGGGTCTTTAATAATTAATGTTGGAATAGTTCTCTTGATTAATGTTACATTGCAGCTCCTATCACAAACCACTGTAGACATTTAATGTACATGCACACATGAGCACTTTCTAGGAAGGACAGTAGGACAATGTCAATAACAAACACTAATAGACTAATTATAATAGTATGAATCAGACATGTTTTCTAGGATAGCAGGTGTCATCTCAAGTCCTCCAGGTAGGTTAGGTAAAGCAATTTAGTTCAAGTTGGAAATAGCCTGGCTGTTCCCTTCTTTGGCCTGTCATGAATAGAAGCTACCATGTGTACCAGCCTGCCAGACTTACGTATCAGTTATCGTAAATCTGACACAGGGAAAATAAGGAACAAAATTCATAACATTCATATTATCTCTTCAGATGAAAGCCATGTATATTCAGAAGCTTTCCTTTTGTGGGTTGTAATGATGAGAAGAGGAGACTAAATATGCAAAAACACAGGAAAACATGGTTGCAATGAAGTTTCACATTCATGATCACTGAAGCACATATGTAGTTGTCATCATCACAGCTTGTAATAACTGCCTACGTACACTCACAAGTGCCTGGGGTTTATCGGAAGCCAAACAGGCAGATGGATAAGTCTTTGTGTATCTGACTACAGAGCTTTACTCTTGCTGCATACCACTGATCAGCCTCCTTCCTTCTGCAGTCTGTCTCTTCAACTGCACATTTGTCCTTTTCTAAGTACATAGTAAGCTTTTATAAATAGGAGAACAGACAGGTGGGATGGCATACAAAGATGTTCTACATCTTCGTATGCACTTGACCAGTGTCTGTGGGCATGACAATGGATACATATACAAACTCTCTTCTTAGTTTATTCTTTAATTCATGATTATTCCCCAACTGCTACACCTTCCTCACTGCCTGCATTTTGGCACATATTTAAATTTAGCTTTAGAATGCACCAGTTGGTGTCCTGATAAGGAAACTTGGTTGGAAGAGAATATAACAATGTAAGAGTACCCATATTAGGTCAGACCTAATGGGTGGCTACTCCAGTAACCTGATCCCAACAGTGGGCACAAGCCTGGAGGACCCAATAAGAACTAGAAGAATAACAGCATCTGTCACTTCTCCCTAACTAAAATTCTCCTATCCTCTAGGTATTTCTAGTTCAAAGACTTGCTGAGTCAGAGCAGAATTTTGCGTATTTAGTAAACTTCAATGGATTTCTTTCGTATAAATTTGTTCAGTCTCTCCTCAAATCTATGTAAACTTGTAGCATCCAAAATAGCCTTCTACAAGAACTCCCTCTGGCCTTCTGTATTCTGTGAACGACTATCTCCTCACGGTTGTCTTGAAGAAACAAAAGGTAGCTTCTATGAGTTTCAGGCTCTCTTGTACTTCAGTTGTAAGGGACTCTGAAAAATTTTATCTCCATCTACTCTCTTCATAATTTTTTAAACTTCTAGCACATCCTTCCCCCGTGTCATCTCTTTTCCAGACAGAAGAATCCTAGCTTACTTAAGGGTTCCTTGTGTGGAAGCTGTTACAGACCTTTGATCACTCTTGCCACCTTTCTCTGCACTTTTTTGAGTTCTACTTTATGCATTTGACATGAAAAGTCCAGGACTGCATAAAACATCATAGGATATGAGTCAACCCATGAATTTATATAGGGAGATAGTGATTTCTATTTTGCGCTCTATTACTTTTTAAAAATTCCTAACGTTTGCTTTATGATAGCTACTGAGCACCATCTGACATTTCAATGGAAATATCTCTCTCAGCCACAAAAGCTTGCTCCTGAATGGCAACGGTCAGCTCAGTGTATATCATTTGTATATGAAAGTAGGATTGTCTTTTCTTTTGCTCATCATTTAACTATGCTGAATTTCATCTGCCATTCTCTTGCTCTTTCAGTTATTTTATACAGCCCTTCTGCAATTCTTTGTAGTCAGCTCCCATACAACCCTGGATAATTTAGGATCATCATTCAACTTTCTTGCATCATTGCTCACCCCTTTATGCAGGTCACTGATGACTATATTAAGCAGAACAATCCCCTACACATATCCCTGCGGAATTCTGTCCTGACCTCCCTTCACTGAGAAAATTGCCTATTTACTCCCACTCCTGTTTCCTGTCTTGTAGCCAATTACTTATCTAAGTTATGACCTTTTTTATTTCTTATGCATGGCTGCTTAATATCTAAATCCAAATAGATTATATCAATCAGTTCAGCTTTATCCATATGCTTGTTGACCCTTTCAAAGAACTCCAATAAATTTTCAGGACAGTATTTCCCTTTGCAAAAGCCATGCTGACTTGTCCAAGGTATAGTACATTTATCCTAATGTCCACTAATTCCACTCTTAATTTTAGTTTCTCCTACTTTGCCCAATGCGGAACCAGGTTTACAGGCCAGTAGTACGGCACATCTTCTAGATTTTTTTTGTAAACTAGAGTCGTGTTTGCCACCCTTCAATCAAGTCTTCAATTAGCAAGGCAATTTTAAACTGGAGTTTGCATATAAATGGTAATAATTCAGCTACTTCACCTCTGAGTTCCTTTGGAACCGCTGAACAAACGTTTTCTGGTCCTAGCAGCTTGTTGCTTGACAACAAGCAGGTTGTTGCTTGTTGTATCTTGATAGTTAATTCCATAACCTCTCTTACAGTTGCTTCAGTCTTAAATATCTCCTCTAGACAGGAGAAGATATAATACGAAGAATTCTGCATTATGCATATATATAGGCAGGACAGTTAGTTACAACTGATAGATGAGGGAAGTATGCAGTAGAATCCCCTAAGAGGCAGAAAGCTTATGGGTGCTTATTTCCTTTTATAGCTGCAAAGCCAAGAAGAAAGCCTTATCTTTCTATTCAGTTCAGATACTTGCTACTGGTCTAACTCGAACTTTTCCATTCACTTAAGATATCTACAGTTTATTTAACCTGATATGGCCAACATGTTTTTCTGAAGGATTTTTGGCATTTCAAATCTAAGACATAATTTTTTTGCTTCTCCTCCCCTTCCATAGACACCAGATATATAATCAGTTATATCTAGATGAGAAACATTTTTTGTGCCATATGAGAACTAGAACTTCCTTTTAACATTTTCTCATCCATTAAAATAGGTTATCTTAAAATACTTCTGCTAAATTCTGCTTGCTCCTCTTATGCAGCAGAACATGGTACATTCTCATGCAAGCAACAAGTAACTCCAGAAGATGCAAACTTTCAAGAAGAATAATAAAGACTTGTGATACAATTATGGTATATTGCAACACTGACAATGTGGAAAGATAATCACAAGCACATGCAGCCTGCTGATGTACCTTTCATCAGCCTTACTGCGATAGCTACTTGTACACTATCTGCCGTGAAAGTGGTTTAGGGTAATTTGGCTGACATTGCATTTGTAATGGGCAAGGTGCTCATCCCTAGTCAGTTGCTAGAGCTCAACTGAGATATCTTAATTCATTCACTTGCAGTAACCCAATTATATTTATAGGTTTTAAATAAGGAAATCTCTCTCTAATAAAGAAAAAGTATAGTTCATAATTGTTTCTACTGTAAGTTCTAATACATTAGAAAACCAGCAAGGATTTGGTCTTTTAAGGCCAACTTGCTTTGTCAGCAGATGTTCTGCAAAGCGGAAGAGGACAATACATGTGGCAAGCCCATATGCTGTTATAGTAGTCATTATCTTTCTTTTTACTACATAGCGCTACGCACTCTGAGCTCTCCTCTCATTATAATCTTTTATCCTATTGAACCATTAATTCATTAGGCTCTGTCAATATCACAAGCTGTCCATTGCATATGGCTCAGCTATTTGAATCTTTGCTAATAATCATCTTTCTTTATTTCACATCCATAAGTCACCCTAAGTAATGTAAGACTTCAGCCAGTTTGCATGTCACAGTAATTTGGCCATTGGCAATATCTAACAGTCTGCATTTTGAGCATCTGGCTTAACCAATCCATCTTTTTAAACATATTTTTCTATACATTGGTATTACACACTTGCAATTAAATGACATAAAATTAAGATTCTGTGTTTTATTTTGGAACTAGATTATTTTTCCTTACAACACACATACATACTCATAACCTATTGTTCTTTACAGATTTATATACTTCATAAAATGTATTTGAAAATTGCAAATTTGTTCTCACAAGATATTATAGTCTCACCTCCTTTACTGTAACAGCTAGATTTTAAAAATATGATGTGAACTCTTTTTTTAATAAGAAAATTTCACAGAATTTCTTTCACTTGTCATAGTATGCACAACAAGCATGGGTAAATATATGGACTTATGTAGGCAATCCCTGCAATTTTGTCACTCATGAACAGGAAAAAATAAGGCTGTGATTCCAAGCAGTGAATCATGTCATAATGCAAGGGCCACCTGATTCCTTGCTCACAAGGCAAAAATAAGAAAAATCTCTTTTCTATTGATACCAATAGGAAAAATAATAGAAGTGGAATGTTGCTTGTGGTTATTTTCCAGAAAGCTTAAGAAAAAAAAATCCAAAAATCATGCTTGCATTTTAAGCTCTTCTATTTTTAAGTAAAAAAAAGAAGCTGAAAATGATGAAACTCCTCAGTAAGTTAAATTTATTTTTAATTTTACTAATACGTAAATGTAGAATGGCTGGTTGTCACTAAGTACCCCACCATCACCATGTAATTTATTCTAACTTTCCATAAACACAATATAACCTTCAGATTTTATACCTGTGGTATACATATCTTGTCCAGATCTTATACATGCAGTACCACGCCAGTATCCTCAAAAATCACCTCATGTAACATAATATTTTAAAATATTGTTGGCATGTTGCAGGTTTACATTCCACATGGAATGCAAAATATTCACTATTAATTAAACTGTATATTCAAATGAAACTTTTCTGAATTGTTGCTCACTGGTACTGACTTAATCACTATATACCACACTAATTCTTGTCATTTGGGGAACCTAACATCTTGCAGAAGGATATCATAAAGTGAAATAAATCTATGTCTGTAAGCTGTAAAAAGAAAGGAGAAGGACAAGAAGGCTTCCCTCTTTAGGTGAAGCAACGATCAGATATCCTAGAATGTCTAATAGCTAGAAAAGAAAAGGAAAAAAAGTACACTCAGTACTTCCCTTCTAGAATGTCACCAGTCTTCAGTCTTTGAAGGAGGCCTGTAAAGAAGAAATGCTCGCTTTTCTTCTTGCACTGCAACTTCTGTTCAAAGTCCAGAGAAATTGTAACAGTTGAAAACATCTTTAAAATAAGAAATCTTCCCTGATTTCAATAGTTTCCTCAAAACACAAACTAAAATGCATTTATCTGCAATTTTTGGTAAATAATAATAAATAAATTTGTTTTTCTATTGAGAATATTCTCCTATAAGTTCTATTTCTCAATTAATGGAAGTAGAGGAATAGCTGCTGGGTAAAAAAAAAATCAGAAAGAAGGTTTATAATCGGTTCTAAGCTGTGACTTAGTCGTTAGGTAACAGCATGGCTTCAGTAATAGAATTCAAAATATGTAGGTAAAATACTTGATTAACTGTAGAAAAGTTATTTAGTTTGGTTTATAAGGACATGAAGATCATCTTTTTCAGCAGTCATAAAGATTATTTGTTTTTAATATAAATTATTTTGCTTAAGCACCATTTCAATTACTGAGGCTAAATGGTTAATTAACTAATTTGATCTTGATTACATATCTGCATTGTTTATTTTTACTTAAATATTAACAATGCTTTCTCATTGATGGTAGTTATAATTGATTTATTGTTGTTTTTATTCAAATGTTTTAATTCAAATATATAAAAGTAAGATATAATTATATGTACATCAGTAAGCTTTCAGCAAGTGACATGAATCAAGAACATTTGAGAACCTGTATAGAGGGCCAGGTCTTTATGTGTTATATATCAAGCACAACATTTCAGAGTTTAGAGTTGTAGGCAATAATTTACTTCTTTTTATTATAATGTCCTCAGAAGATAGTTTATGGGAACTTTTACAGCAGCAATCAGAATGTCTAGATATTAATTATAGAACTATGATTAGGCAATGTTTTGTCAGAAATGAATGACATCCGAATTAATCCCATTCAGAATGTTGCATTTCCTGCTTTTAGAGCACTTGATTACTGAGCTATGATAACATACTAATGCAGATTATAGCTTGGCTTGTTCAAATGACCTATTAGTGGCTGTAGAGAGTGGCTGTGTTGCACCAGCTTTTAATGAAAGAGTCACTTCCAAATGCTATAGAAGATTTATGAGCACTTGAGGACACAGCTGTAATATCTTTCTTCTGTTTTCTCTACTGCCAAATTGGGAAAGGTTCAGAGCGGTTACTTTGGACACACAATTTAGGAACAGCAAGGACTGAAAATATTAGCATGTTATTCTGGCCAAAACTCTTGGCGATCCTAAGATGAGCTCGTGGGATGGCTGTATAATCAATAAAAGCATATCTTCATCTTTGAAGAGTAATTCAGGTTGTCTGAAATCTTGAATCTCCCTCTACAGTGAAAAGTATATGGTACTGACAGCTGTTGAATATGCGTGCTGTTATCTGTTGACCATACTGCTGAGCATTCTGTTGACCATCCTGTTGGTATCCATTCTGTTATCGACTGAGGCCATCTGTTCTATTGTCCAACTGTTGTCTGGCATTCATCGACAGAACAATGAACTAAGCCCTCATATCTCTGGTGTGGACTCGGACTCACCGCCACCTAGCCTGCGGACCCAACAACCCATCCATCAGCAGGGATGCCCCCGATGCCAATTGCCAGGAAGAACCTGAATCGTGTTGGTGCAGCTCAAGCATGGTGAGAACAATCTGGGGAAAACTATACCAGAGAGGTGGCCCATAAGGACAAGAAAAGGGCGAGATCGGTCCTTACACCGTGCATCTGAGAACGGTCACTGTACTGTGCATCCGTGGCTTAACCACAGGGCTCTGATCTGTGCATTCTAATTTTTTTTTTACTATATTTTTTAGCTTTGTTACACTTGTAGATTGTCTGCTTTTAATTGTTTAGTGCTGCCTGCCGCACTAGTATCCATCATATGTGTAGAAACACTTAGCTCTAGTAAATTCTTATATCTGACAAATGATGACCTCTCGAGTTCAGTGCAGCTAACACCGGAACCCGAAAGAATCCCAGATGCCCCTCTGGCGGTGTATCACATGTAAGGACTGATGCACTGTGATGTTTATGAGGTCTCTGGTTATTTAAGCCACAGTGGTGCTGCTGTCTGTCATTTACATAACAGTATCATAACCGTGACAGGTTCCTTGCTAGGAAACAAGACGCTTTATTTGGCTAATTCAATTATCTCCTTCATCTAAGGAGATAACCGAATCCTATCTTTCCTCTTCAGGAAATGTACCCTCTCTGGCACATTAGAGATGCTTATGATGAATTCTGCTTCTTTTGTTGATAGCAAAGTGCTGCTTCACCTAGAACGCACGAATCATACTGATTCTACTAATTACTGGCCGAGTCACTGCGCTTTGAAAGGGAAACATGAGTGGTCCCTATACTGTTTTCGTATTGAATAACTGTCTAATGTAAAACGCATGAACAGCCAGAAACACGGTCCTGGATAGTAGAGCAGGCTTTCCTTCATCTGCTTGTCCTTTCCAGTGGAGTACCTTGAAAATAGGAAGGGACCTATTGAAAATAGGGATAACTGAAAGCAGGGCCCCAACTCTGTGGGAGAGCTCTAATCACTGGCCTCAAGCAACATTGGTTTCAACCTCCACATGAATTTCGTGGTTTTCAAAACGTGCCCATTGCTTCTGTGTTTTGTGCTAAGTTTGACAGTATCAGCATGGGAAGTTCATTGAAAGCACACCTACAAACCTATGCCGTTCATAGAAATTCCTCTTCAGAGAACCTCTTATGGTCCACAACAGAGCTGGGAAACAGAGATGCTCAAAATAAATCATTCAGTCATCCAGATATCTGTGATCCTGAGATAAGATGCTCAAAAAATGTACATTATGGGGTTAGAAAGACTTCTGAATCTGCTGCCTAAGTCTCAGTTTAGGCAGACAGCATGGAGTCTTTCCCTGGACTCTGTTCATCCTGAGTTTCTCACACATTGACTACTTCTCTCCAGAATTTCATACAGCTAATTTTGGGACTGACTGTGGACAGGTTTATTGTTTACTTTGCATGAACTCTCTGCAAGACCTAAAATTAACCTTATTTTTTTTAAGGCCTAGGCTCAGCTTAGCATCCAAACAGTGTACTAATCTCCCGTATGTCACTCAATCATACCAACAAAAGACAGAGATACGGCTGTTGCAGCCAGGAAAAATGGAATAATTGTTTGCATAATAAAAGAGAAAATGTCAGTCTCCGATACTTCAGTAGGATGAAGTCATGAAGTCTATGGTAGCCAAACTAAAGACACAAAGACTTACTTTCTATTTTGTAAATTAAAAAAAAAAAAAAAACAGGATGGAGAAAGGCACCTAGAGTACAAGATGAAACCTTTTAGCAGCTCTTGAGCCAGTCAATATTCCTGTGCTATATGTTTTCTTTTACACCCCTTGTGTACTAATGACAGATTAACAAGCCACACAGGCAAAAGTGGGAGTTTGAAGGCCAATTAGATGCTGTGAATTTTCCCAAACGTGTCAAAATAAAAAAAGTGACTATGCTAAATAACTCGGGGCTGATGCACTGTAGAAAATGAATGATTAATAAACCTCAGTGCTTTTGTTTGCTTCCTTGTGGCATGGTGATGTGGCTGCTCTACACTGTGAAGCAGAGAGGTATATGTACAACACAGGCAACGCTAGTTAAATATTTTCCAAATCAGTGTTTTATTGTAATGTAAATGTCCAGTCTTCTGCTTAACAATGAATATTTGTTCATATATCATACTAATAATGGTACCAGAGTCTCTTTCTCACTGAAATAACCCCTTCCTGGCCCAAGCTCTAAAATGTTTTTCAAGAGAAAGGGGAATATTCTGAGGTATGCCTCTGTACTGCTTCGTACCCATATGCCAAGAGAGCAACCCTCGTTACCAGTTTTGAGCTGCGACTAATCAGATTGACATTGGGAGCCCATGATTGTGGCAATGAGGAATTTTCTGTTCGTGATGTTCTGAAGACGTGCATGGCACCTGGATGGATGGCTCTTTTTGCCAGTATTTTGTGTATGTAGACAGAAAATGTACTCATAGCTAAGCATCACAAGTTCCTGCTTCTCCAGTGCCGAGACCTGGAGGGAAATCGGGAACTGAATGCCTTGGCTTCATGTTTCACCTCCAGCCTGCCTGAATCACTGACAATCACCCTGCAGAGGTAGAAAAGCAAATATAGGGAGGGAAACACTCTCTGGCAGCTCATTGGAAAACGGAAGTCAATTTAATTTTGGCCTGAAGTGTGAAACTGTCAAGGGCTTTGGGGGTAAGATACAACAAGAAACGATTTATAACATTTTTTTCAAAAAGAGGGATTTCTAGGACAGCCTTTCTAAAAAAAAAAAAGAAAATTTCCTGTTTCAATACTCAAAATTCAAAATATGACTTGATTTGGAGAAGGGTTTTCCTTTTTATTCTGATTTCTACTCCTGTATCTGTGTGATAAGAACGGGTTTCTTTGCCACTGGAAAGGTTTCTAGGACTTGGATGTGGAGCGATTCCAGTTCAGTGGTAATAATGCTGTAGAAAACCTAACTGTTACAGTTCACCACTCCAAAACCAACACATAAGTGAAAATTTGTTATTGATCTTTGCAGTGCTGGAAGTTTGAATGTCCTTTTGAAAGACAGAAAAAAGGGAGGTTGAAAGACAGAAAAGTCAGAGCACTTACTTTCCATGTAAAGGTCAAAAGCGAACCCATTATCCATACAGTACAAATATGTATTCTGTTCAGCCATGGTTCATGCTTTAAAGTAGCTCACTTGCTTCTGGATATTTTGTAAATTTAGGGGAACTATGTAAACAGCAGCAAGGACTTCTCTTCAATCTTAACACGTCAACGGGTGGAAATGTTCCAGATGTAGCCTTGAACCTCAGCAGGGTGGAGTGGAGGAGGAGTGATGATCTCCCACAATGCAATTTTAATTAGTAGGAAATCAAAGTTGTACCTCAGACATGGGGTTTTTCTCTCTAAATCAAAAGAACAGCAGCAAAGCGATCTGCTTTGTGCTAGCAGAGGAAAGGACATTCCCTAAGGAATGCAAGATACAAGAATGCGTTTGAAAATAACCGTGGTAGTAGCAGGAAAAAAAAAAAAACCCTGTGAGATGGCAGCTTTTGCCTGTACTGACTTGGTGAAAGCTGAAAAGGAGGCATACAGAATATAGCCGGCACCGCGTCCGTATAAAGTTTGCAGGTTGATACCATACCCAACGTTGACTTCAGTATTGGGATTTTGCTGACAGAACTAGGAAATCCCCCTTTTATAAATTTAATCTCTCATAAGGAGAAAAAAAAGAGGTCACCTTTTATAATGACTATTATAAATGACTATTATATTATACCGATTTTTTTACTAGTGGCAACATCCTCACTTAAGATTCCACTTAAATGAAACTCTATGTTGAAAGAAAGTTCTTAAATTAGAAGCTTGATTTTGCCACTATTTAGAAACATCAAAAATATAAATGTGCCTGTATGGGGCCAGCTCCTAACAAACAAAGTACTAGATTTACGCTGTATGCCTAAAATGTCTTCATATTAAAAAGAGTAGAAGGATAAAAAGATTTTTGTGAACAGCAGTAAATGTGAGCTTCAAACTAGTGAAAGGAAGTACAAGGTGAGCCAGCCACTGTAAATGTCACACATATTTATCTGTAAGGCCTTTCTGCCTATCTTTAACTTTCTGAACCCTTCCCTAATAAAAAGGAGTATTTTTGATTATCAGTGATCTCTTTGACAAATACATTTCACATATTTTTGACAGAAAACCATAATTTAATTTATATGCACCAACCTCCCATGATATGCCAACTTTTCCATAGAAATTTTCCTGTTTTCACATTACCTTTTTTTTCCATGTTTTACCAAATGCTTTCACCTTTCTGGGGGCAATTCAATAACGGCTCTTGTTGGTTTCACTGTTGGGCACAAACTGGTACAATCTGTCATGAGATTCCTCAAAATAGATAAGGATAACAACAACAACAAAAAAAGTAATACTTTCCATTTGAAAGGCATCATGTGGATACTTTCTTTAGACTGGAAAGCTCTTCAGCACCACAGAGTGGCTGATTTAAAATGATATCACACATGCAGGAGCTCCTGATATCATTCTAAATATCCTAATATATCGCCTTAATGTGCTGAAGGAGCAGTTCCACTAATATTCAGCAGCATTATGCTGGTAGAACAGGTATGCCATAATCATGTGTTTATGGACACCTCCTCTTTCACTGAAGTCTAACATGACAATTAAAATATGGTGGCCCAGAAGGAAGCACCACAACTCCTACTCAGTCAGGATTGCACAAAGCAATTATCATCAAGTAATGATTATAATATTAAGAAAATATGTTGTTTTTTTGATCCTAAGGCTAAGTTTACTTATTCATTGTCTGAGACTGAATCTGAAGAAGTTTCCAACATTGATACAGACATTTTAAATATTTTGCTAGGGGCTAATTTTTAAATAATTCACTGATTAACTAGTAGCATCAAAGCATGGAACTCTATGTCATCTTAGGTATTCACCTACTGCAACGAATAAATCTCATCATATGCTATGGTAGTATCTTCAGTGCCCTGTTGCTGTTGACTACTCTTTGAGGGAAGGCAAAGGACAGTATTATAAACTAATTGAAATTGTGCACAACAGGACCGTAGCAGATATAGTCTGCAGATTGCCAAGTCTCCATGGTTAAATGATTGTCTCCTCTCGCTCTGCTGAGTACGATGCAAGGTAGCGTATCCCCCTCCGCCCTGAATCCCAGCAGCACGTGGAATTTCTCCTCGCTAAAAACGAGGTGTGTGTACAAGCTCTGGTACCATGCTCTCTACACCAAACACCTCTTTCCCACTGTCATTGCCTCATCTCACTTCCTCTATAGGATATATTTTTTAATTCTTCCTGCCTCTATTTCTAACATCTCTACTTTTGTCGTAAGCTGTTTTCTCTTGGAAGACCATGATTAACTGCTCTGCTCTGCCAACTGTTTCTGGTAAGATAAAAATAAATCAATGAGAATTTAAGGTCATACAAAACAAAACAGCCCATACTGAATGCTTAAGACTTTCAGAAAAAATAAGAGTAACTCCATGGTTTTAATTCCTAGCAGGCTGTTAGATCTAGGGCATTGGGTTTTCATATGATAACTGCATGAGTAATATGGAATCTCCCTTTCCGCTCCTGATCTCTCAAAGCTGCTTATCCTTTCTACCTGGGAGAGTGGAAAACACAGCATAAGGAAGGTAGATCACACTCTGCCTTCCTTTTTGCTTTTGGCAGGTACAAAGTCTGGCTGCCAGACTTTGTCTGCAGGCCTTCAGTCCACTAAATTCTGCCTTGGCAGTACCCCGGAGATGCAAAGAGAAGACTGCTATTTAATTGACTGCTACTTCATGTTGGCACAGCATCTTTGCATTGCAAGAAAATAGCACTCTTTTAGTGAAATTAAAAAATCAATGTCAGACTGCAGCCTTTGGGATAGAGCCCAAGTCTGGATTGTAAAAGCTAGGGCAGCCTGGCAAAAGGAAAAAAAAAAAAAAAAGTTGGCAGATGATTGTAGTTCAGGCCCTGAAAAAGCACCACTCAGACTCATTTATTCATCAGCAAAATACAAGAGAAGAATGCAATTAAATGTCTTCATGGAGTCAAACTAAACTCTGCATGGAAAAGGGTGAAGACACTATATTTTTTATAGAAACAAAGTGACATATCAAATTAACATCACTGGTTAACATAACCAAATATTCCAAGGATTTCCAATGCCCTTATTAGTTTGGTATATTAGCATCTCACAGTCTTCAGTGCTTTTTTCTTCCCAGAACCACTGTGAGATGGTAAGGTATTATTGGTTCCATTTCACAGATTGGGAAGCGAAGCTCAGACAGACTGCTGAGCTCGTGTTGGGCCATGCGGTGATATTCAAACTAGCCTTAAAACAGGAAAGAATACAGTGACAAGATGGCAAGATCTATGGATAATTATTACATGGGCTGAAAGAAGTCATGCAGCCTCCAGGATTCAAAATCACATCCCTGCCAGCATCAAAACATGAATGCAAATAGAGCTACCCAAACGCTTGTCTACAATATTGTTTTGTGCAGTGTTAGTGACACAGCACAAACAGTGAGAATAGAGGACTGAACTTGGGTCATGCCAATGAGAGGGCTAACACCCTCATTGCTGGACCATTCATTCTCTTTAGGTGTTGAATAACATCAATATCACATGATAGAAGTCAGATGCTTTGGAGTTGATCTTGGTCTAATAGCTAGTAGAGGGTATCAGGAATGATTGATACAGCAGAAGCGTGTTGAGAAAATGCTATCTCCTTTTTAAAATTAACATAGAAATGACATAACGCTTTAAACAGACTTTCTAAGTTAACCCTTGCTCTACACACCCTGAGGTCACGTATATCAGTGACAATGGGGAAAAAATTACCAAATTAGAATAGTACCATTTCATACCCACTTTACACTAGGGCAATCGGTGACACAATCAGAAAGAAACAGCAAATTAGACCCCCTGTGTGTGTTACATTATTTTTCATACTTGGACGCTAATGGATTTCACATTTAGTCAGTTCACAACGAGCAAGCACGTAAACTACCCTGACGCAGAGAACACCACGGAGTGTGCCCTACAGGGTCGATTACATTCCAAATAAAATGGACTGCAGATTTTTTCAGTGAAATTTGGGCCACATTATTTTATTGATTTTCTAGTACACGGTGTAGTGAAATCAATGGGCAATTCTGCTCAGTAATCAATGGTACTATCTGGTCATTGGCTTGTATTAGAAGGGAGATCTGAACATCTGATAGACATACCTAATAGTGCACATATCTCATTACAACTGTGCAGGTCAAAACACAAAACCGGTGGCCACTTTACTTCCATAAGGCAACACTAATAAAAGAAAAGAAAAAAATACTTTTTTGTATTATATTATCTCTTTAAAAAGTCAAATCTTTAGAAAGCAGGTCTTCAGTGCATTCTATAAAGAGTAAGCATCATTAAACACACTCAAAAGTTAGGCAGTCAACACTTGTAACATCTGAAATTAGCAGTTGCTACCAAAAATCTTATCTATCTCTGTCAGCAACAGGAATCTATGGCTGAAACCTTGAACCTACTAAACCCCAATTTTTATTGGCTTAATTTTGTGTCTAGGACTTAATTTTCATCTTTCTACTGAAAGAAGTTCTGAAACTAAGCATGGCAAAATTTTTACCTTCAGGTGATACTTAAGAAATAGAGCTAAGAGAGTTCAGTAACCTTAAGAACTGAGTTGATTCACCACACAGGCTTTGAAGTCACACCTTGCCCAGTCAAGTGTGTGTGTTTTCAGGACTTGAAATATTTTTAGCCATACTGCTTCCCTTGATCTGTGCAGAGTTTTGAATTGTTCAGACTTCGTTTGATCAAGCTAAAGAAAAAGGGCACATATGTGTGCTACAGTGACTTGAAGTGGAAACGCAGATAATTCAACTTGCGTGGAAGATGAAGACTTTCTGTACAACATTTCAGGTTTTATGCTCCATAAGGCAAGTCTTTAGGAGGAGCAGCCTAAAGCTTTTAGACAGCTGCTGGAGCCAAAGCAAGAAATTTAAAGCTATCTCAGTTATCTTTAGTCTATATTGCATTAATTTCTGCATGGATATTCCCAGGTTTCACTATGGCTTTGGTGTAAAAATAGCTGCTTTTTCACAACATTGTGATTAATCAATGCTTTCAGTTTTTGTTGATTCATTCACGCTACTTACCACTGCACAAACAGCTTTGGGTGGGCCTGGCTAGATGGAATCACTTGATTAATTCATCCTAGGACTATATGGGGCGGAAGAGCTTTAAGTTACCTACCCTTTGTCTATACCAAATGTTTAGGTACTACTGGCTTTTAAGACAGTTAAAGATCTTGTTGGTATCTTCCCTTGACCATATACTGATCCGTTTGAGTATTGACAGCCCAGCAAGCTATTTTGCAACTTCTAGTAGAATTTATAAACTAAAAGTATCTATCTACCCCAGTTAACACACAACAAGAAAGAACCATCAGTGATTCACATCTCTTCTTGTACTACAGAGAGCAAGGTGGTAGCAGTGTGCTGTTTATACTCAGCAGCACAGCAGGTTGAGCATCCAGGTGGCTTACCAGGGAATGCAATAATAAAGTCTTGCTATTTCTGATTTCTACCTACCTGGGCATGCCATGAGCCCTGGTCTTGAGGTGTGTTATTCCAAAGCTTTCTTTGCATGCGTAGTCAGGTACTCATTGAAACAGGGACTGGAATCGCCCTCCAGGGTAACTGTCCTAACATTCTCATTCTGCTTCAGTGAACAATTATTTTCATAATAATAATTATATTATGAAAAGTGAAAGACCTTCACTGAAGCAAAGAAGTAGATCTCTGTTTACTCAAAAACGTAAAGCATAAAAAGAATAAAAGAAAAATAAGTCCTCTGCTTATGCAATTCCTTTTTTCTACAGTTTATTTTTCCTCACAGGTAGGTGAGTTCCTCAATGCCCACCTAAGACTAGCAGAAACAGTCTACTCAGTGTTAATCTTTGTGGTTAAAGGCTAATCACTGCCAGCGCAAAGGCCTGGAAGGGCTCAGAGGAATAATGCCAGTGAAAATGGGGCATGCTGAATGGGCTACTCCTAGGGCTATCCAAGCAGAAGGCTTAGACTATCTTTCCTAGTGTGAAACCCAACAAGTGCCTCAATCAAAGAAACTCCTTTCCAAGAGCAACTTGCAGAATGAAAGGGGTTACTGCCTGTAGGGGCGGGTATAGGACTCATTATGCAATGCAGGAAAAGGGCTTTTGGGGATAATTCACTATATTTTAGGGAAATTGTGGGAATATACAAGACTTATTATGGGACGTGTACTAGAAGTACCGAGGGCAAAGAAAGGTAGAGATCAAAGTGGTTTGAGGAGGAACAGGCATGAGAAAATAGAATGGAAAGAGGATAAAGGGATTGACTGAGTGCAAACGAGCTGCTGGTCAGTACGCTTGCCTGGCCTGCCCTGCACCTGATCACTGCAGTTTGCCTTACCTTCTTATTTCTGTGTGATCTCATGCTCTTTTCTGTGTGATGTGTATGTCTTTTGAGAGGCCTAAGTGCCAGCAACTGGAGAAGGTGCTAAAAGTCACAGGTACCCATAGTCTTGATGCCAGCAATTGGACAGGCTGGAGTGTTTATGTTCCTAAGGAACCTTCAGGCCTGGATATGTGAATGTGTTTGTGTAATTCGCTAGCAAACTTCAAGCCACGGTAGCTGATGAGTAAAATAAGAGGTCTTGAATTCAGTGACTGGAGAGCTACTGGGACCCAGATACTGTACAGACCAGGGAATCTGAGAGCTGGCTGCTTGGGAGACTGCAGGTCTGGACCAGCTGCTGGAGAGACCTGTCTCTGTCCGCATGTGTGTAATGAGAAGAGGCCCAAGTCCCAGGAACTAGAGTGGGGCTGCGGGCCTCACGGGCTCATATGTCCAGCTACCAGCTACTGGGGGATCAGCGATCTAGGAGCTGGCTACTGGATACTCTGTGTGTTTAAGGCCAGCTATTGAAGGGATCTGTCTTTGCTGTGTTTATATGTGCATATATTCCATTAGTGGACTTCCATCCTGATAGCTGGAGAGGAGACACAGGATCGGGCTGTCTGCACTGTTCATGTTTGTGTGAGTGCTGTGTGCGTTTATGTCAGTGGTAATATGGCTGCACCTGAGAACACAGGGCCACAGCAGCCTCCTGTTCATCAGGCTACCAGATTCAGATGCCTCTAACAATCTGATTACTTGATTTTCTTCATCTTGCCTTGAAAGCCTGAACAGCTTTCTTTAACCCCTTCTCCCTTTTCTAGAGCCCAGCCATACAAATTTTACATTCCCTTTAATCTCTTTTCTTCTACTTTGCAGAACAGCTATGTCTCAGACTCACAGAATGACTGAGGTTGGAAGGAATCTCTGGAGATCATCTAGACCAACCCCCCTGCTCAAGCAGGGTCACTTAGAGCAGGTTGGCTACGGCTGTGTCCAGTTCAAGGATGGAGACTCCACAACTTCCCTGGACAACCAGAGAGGACTGAGGACCAGATGGATGCTCTTCATGGATATAGCACAGGATATTGTATTGCAATATTGTTGAAATGTCCTTTACTAGGACCTTTGCATTCCTAGATGAACCCCTTGGCAGCCCCTTTGTGGAACAAACTCTACTGTAAATAACCACTGTAAAGCAACAGAACCAGATACCATATTCATTAAAACAATATATATTTCTGGGTTTGTTGCAGTAAGCACAAAATTTGATGCATATATGTTAACTACTAATCATAAATTTGAATAGTACATCTGATTTATTTGTTCCTATGATGAAAAATAATCACAGCATAACCGCAAATGAGGTGAGAAAAAGAGAAACAGTTTCTTAGTAGGTGAAATTTAGTTTGCTTCCATATATTCTGCTGTGCTCACTTACAGCAGCTAAATTTTAACCCAGCAACCCAACTTTGGACTTTCATTTGCATTTGTCACAATATACTCCAGATTTGTTATTTGTACAGTATCACTCATCATGCTATGTGCTATCTCTTTGAAAATGTAAAGGGCTGAAGGGACCATTATGATCATGTAGCTTGACATTCTGCATAGCACCGAGAAACTGTTTTTTCCCAAATATTTGATACCGAGATTGAACTTAAGCACATATTTTAGAGATTTATTTAGTTTTTATTTAAAAGAAGTCAGGTGATGGAGAATTTATGAAATGATGGCAAATTTATGAAACAAGCTGACAATCTCTTCCAATGATTAACTTCCGTCCCCGTTAAAAATATATACCTTTTTCAGTGCAAATAATAGCTATATTTAATGTGAAACCTTTTTCCCAAATGTGTATCACACGATCAAATAGCTGAATAAATGGCATGTATGTCCAGCTCATTAACTGTACTGTGCATGTTAGAGACCAGCTAACGAATCCATCAGAGAACTATATCTGCTTAGGAGAAAATTCTCATCAATTCTCAGCATAAAGCAGCAATGCAGGAGTTTCATTAATGTGTCTTTCTTTAACTGCTTTCTAATTAGTAATCATGGTGCTTTCCTATGATTTTTCAAAAGCTAATACACAAATGTAGTAAAATGTTTTTCAAAAAGGGTAGCAGTGCTTTAGAAATAAAATCGCCTTGTACTATAAATAATATGCTGAAAAATAATTGCCAGCTGGGTTTTTAAATGCTTATTTTCAACTGAACAGAGGATGATAGCTGTATTTACTCCAAAGAGACAGAATCAGTACAGAACTTCAATGGATCTTTTTCTCTCAAATTCCTTTGTCACGTTAATCCATTTTCTTATATCTCTTTCAGCTCTGTCAGAGTACCACAGATATTTATTAACGTATATCATGTACTAAAGGCTTAAGATGCCTGTTCGAGAAGTGCAAAGCCAATCTGCTGTACATGAAGGGCAAGAGATATAACTTTAACAGCGGCTCCGTTAGCCCCTCTTTGAATTAGTGCGCTCATAAGTACTCAAAATTAACCCAAAGCCATGTGCACAGCTCCCTTTGAGCATGAGAACAAGCTTGGCAACTGACAATTGTAGCCTCCAAAATGCACTGTAGATGCCCTTTACATAATTGGCCCCAAGAGAGAAAACGCACGCAGTACCCTGAGGTTTTCCTGTGGGAATAAAGAAAACATCTGCCCTGAGAAGATCTCTTAAAAAAAAAAAAAAAAAAAACATGTATTTTTATTTTTATCCAAGTCTAGTCAAAATCTCCAGTTTTATGAAAGGGTAGACATGTTTGAAAATAAATAATATGAAGGAAAAATAGTCGCACTACCTACTTTGAAGGATATTTTGACTTATTTCAGCTAGAGTTTTAAGCAATCTGGCCCTTTGTTTTCCCTCTACCCAATAGATACTCATGATTTCTTAGAAAACAATCTATTAATCATTTTCTAACAAGAGCATAAAATTCATATATTACTAAGCCAGAGTTACTCTGAAAATGCAGTTCTAATGATGTATTTGTCCACATGCCAGACATGAAGAAGGCTTTAGGCACATAAACAAAACTTGCGGGAGTTTAACCAGCTAAATCCAGAATTGCTACCTAGGAAAAAAGAAAAAAATGCTACCTACTGCTCATTGCCTTCCTGATGTAAAAGAAGACTAAACTGATTACTTTAATTTGACTTAATGATTTTATTAGTATCCACATGTTTACCTTTGGTATATGCCCAGAGCTGTGCTATGAGCTGCCAGGGAGGTAGGTTCCATCTAACACCCACTAGAAGCTAAAATTTGTGAAAAAACTTTTCAGTTCTTTAAAAAGCATTTTTAGACACAGGAGGCATTTTTAGATCATGACAATGCACACTAAAGGTGTCATCTTTCCTTTTAAAGCAAACAGAGCCAGGGCATGGACGTGTAATAATTGTTAAAAATGAACACTATTTAGGCATTGTGCTGTAGATGATATAACCCCTAGGGTGTTCCTGACAGGTAGCATGCACATGAAATTGCCCTGTTTTAGGAGGGGAAGAGAATCTAGCTATACGGACACAGGTCCTGCTGCATCACTTGCCTACAGGTTGGAAGGACAGGCTCTGGCCTGTTTGTTTTAGTACAATAGATATAACTAAAAATATTGAACAAATAAATTATGCCAGCCAGAGCCATATTTATTCAAATCAGGACAAGAGGAATCAGTGATGCCCACTACCTGTATCAGGTATTAGACAGTAGCCCTAAAGAGGGCAGCTTAGACTCCTATCTTATCTTCAATTTAAAAGATTCAAACGCATATAATTTGCATCCCAAGAAAGTCTTAATCACCAGATAGTGTCAGTGTGTGTCACCTTCCACCCCCTCCTATTGAAACTGGACCTTCTGACTAACAAAGAAAGTAAGACTCCTAGGAACAGAATGGAAAGAAGAAAAAAAAAAAATCCAACCTTCTTCAGATAGCCTAATACAGCATTTAGGTTATTTACCTCAATGAGAGAGTCCTGAACTCTGGTAACTCTTCCCATCACTGTTTATACATTTTATATTAGGGAGTCATTGGATAAAATTAAAAGTAATTCTGAGAGCAGGAATATGGAATTCAGGCTTCCTATCACTTCTTTGATGAATATCTTAGCAACTAGTCTGTTTTTTTTTTTTTTAATGACTTTAATCCCTAGCTTAGCTTGGGTAGAATACTTTCTGTTCAGTATATTCCTACAATGTTCTCTTGGCCAAACAACAGAAATTAGTCATTAGTCATTAGTCAAACTAGCCATTTAATGCCATGAGGTATTAATTGTGTCAATTCACTTTTTACACTCTTTTCTTTCCCAGGCAAATAACCAAGATCAAGACTTTTTGTGTTGTCCAAGACATTCTTTATAACATGACAGTGCTGTGACAGGCAGAGCTGCCAAGCTATTTTAATGATGGGGACTGTTCTAATAAGTCACTAAAGTGAAAGGCTGCTAGGTTGTTTAGTTAAGGAAGGGGAGAAAGATCACCACTATGGAAAAGAAAAAAAAAAAAAAACATTCAAAATGTACTTTGTGAATGTTATGCTGAAGAAAACCCTGCTGGTTCATTGCGAGTCCATTAAGATGATGGCATCAGGTATGCATATTGTTGTGTATGCTTTTCATCCTGTTTAAATATGCTTCTCAATGACTCCTTGCATTCAAGCTAAAATGAAAATATTTTACCAGGAATCTCATTCTGTCTGCCAGCTGAAGGATCATTGCAAAGATGTTCTGATACAGAGTGGTCTCCTTCACCTATTTCTTCTCTCCAGTCCACTTAAGAAATTATTTTCCTCCTTCCCCTCCCCACAATGTTCTTCTTTTAATATCTTTCCTTTTATTTTCTGCAATGTTCCTCCTTTGTTCATCTGCAGTGGTTCTGAATGCTAATGAGTTCATTTTTGCTTTAGCATTTTGTGAGGTCAGTTTGTGAGAAGACTGGAATAGACTTTTTATTTTGAATCCCCGATTAATTAAAGTCTATAACACGGATTCAAGAATAGTTACTGGGGCAGAGAAGAAAAGGAAAATGTAGGTTCAAAAATTTTTAACCAGCAAAAAATCTTAGGAAGGAGGTAGTGACAAGAAATGCTGGAGACAGTGCACAGACCCTACAACTTAGGGAGAATAATTTCAGTGCTCATTAGTGTTTGCAAGGCACACATCGATTGTGGTGATAGGGGAGCCCTGTACGTACCCATAAGCGTGTACATCCAGAGAAATTACTTAAATGCAAGATTTGTCAGAATCACAACAATTTCTCTATATTTAATGAGACTTTTCTTTTTTTCTCTATTCAAAAATAATAAAAGCACTCTAGAGGTTTTCGACTCTGCTGGTCATATACACTAATAATGTAGCTTCTTTTTTTCAGCGGGGATTTTAGCACTCTGACTTACACTTTGTTTGACAAATAACTTTCTTACATTCTTTTTCCTCTTCTTCCAGATATCTACCTTCAACCGTGTGCACTTAGCATGAAAAAATAAACTTAGATTATTTTGAGGACCCCTTTCAGGGATCTTCTATATATCTTTTAAATATATATTGAAAATAACAAATTAAACTTCAGCTATTTACCCTGGCAAAAATCAAGAGGCTTACTTTCTTGTATTGATAGTATCACTGTGATTTGATAATGTTACCTTTCATCACAATGAATTAGTAATATCCTGAGAGCTCACCATTCTATTAAAGATAGGTGTTACCTCAGTAAGGCAATGCTTAAAGGAGTCTGCACTTTAGCATAGAAATAGTATTATCATATAAGCCAAGAACATACAAAAGCAGGTCTTTCTGTACTTAGGGGAATCTCTGCGTCCAGACCAAACTCTCTCTGAAGAAAGGAATGTGCTACCTTAGTTTACCTGTTGGTTGCAAGATCATTCATGCGTTGTCCACAAAATATAAGACAGAAAAGCGGAAAATAGTTGTTAAGTCAGGTATGCTGTTGTAATTAGAAAAGTATGAGCGCATACCCCATGTGTGCTTACCTTACACACAAAGGTTCCAGAGCCAATTTATTCCTCTGTGTAGAAGACATTGAAATAGCTCCCCTGAAAATACTGCGCCATCACATCACCAGACATACTCCTTTGTGTCCATTTCCTCTTCCTGAGACTGTTCTGTTGTGCAAGAAATACTTACATATTTGTCATGTGCTGTAGAGAATGACCTCACAGTTCAAACAGGATGGCATGGAAGTTAAATATCTGTGTTTTTGTCTCTCTACCCTTCTTTCCAAGTGCTTATTCATGAACATCCTTCTTCCAGAGATGACGTGATCTAGATCCAAATTTAGAGACTGATCGGTCATATACAGAGTTCAATATGTCTTCTTCGAAGTGAAATAATGTGAATGAAGAGATTACTTGAATTTAAATTATTTAAACTTAAATTATATGTAGTTTAGGACAATGAATAAATCCTCTTATAGAGAATTCTGGCTACAAAAGCTTTAAGATTGTCTTTCACAGACGTATTGTTAGGGCAAGGCATGTTTGGGAGGCTAGTGGAGCACAAAAGCCACATGTAACCATATACATTTATGTAAACACCCTCTGTGTCTGTTAATTCACAGGAGTTAAGCCTATCCTCTAGAGTAAGAATGGGAAGATAAATATTTGTTTTAAACAAACCCACATTACTGGGGAAAAAAAAGAGAAACAACAGAAAATTAAATGGTTTTCAACATACAGAAAATCCAGCTGAATGATCCACTTCTCCTCTCTGGCCTTAAAATCTGTGAAATCTATGACCACATAATGACAAATCTGCTCACAGTTTCCTTCCATCACGTTCTCACAAGATGGAATGACCCCAAAATATTATTTTTATCTACATTTAAAATAGAGGCATTTAGCGATTGCTGTCAAAGGGTAATATTGAAAGTACTCGGCACTTATTTTTTAGGATAGGAAATAACTTCAGAGGAAGTATATCAGAAATCACCAGTGTAGGTGTTAGCTAATACTGACTTCTTCAATTTTTGTACATAAACTTAGGTCCTTAGTCCTAAAATGCTAACATAAGTGTCTATCTTGTCCATAAGGGTGAGGGAGAGAAACAACACAAGAAACGAGAGGTATCTTCAGAGGCCTCCAGGGGGAGTTCCTATTCAGGAAAGTTAGGCACTTTAGATATACTGTTTTTCTCCAGAGCTATTCATAGAGATCTAATTCTTTTTTGTGTTGACTCTATAAAGAGCTTAAATACTTGGAATAATGCTTCACTAGATACCTAAAATTTAGGCAAAAATTAAATGTGTTATGTTGATGGAATTTCATCTAGCCCTGCATCTGCGTGACTTGACACAGACATCGGAGCCAAACAGCTTACAGATACTCTATTAGTCTAAACCAGGAACAAGAGCAATTTCAAAACTGTTAGATTAATCAAATACTGATCTTTAATTAACACGTACAATAATTTGTGGGTTGGTTTCAGAACAGGCACCAATCAGTAAACCCAACCAACTAACCAATGCATACTTCTTGGAACCGCTGTTCATTTTTGCTTTATCTATCTTTAAACTCTAATAAAACAACAACAAATCTTTTGCAGATATAAAGCCTATAATAGGCTTATACCAGGATACAGAGTATGAATTATCTTGCAATGTGAAAAAAAATTCCCTGTAAAGAATGTCAGCTTACACCTGAATTTGTTGGAAATGTCTTGGCGTTATTGCAAATAATATCATTTGTATAATGACAATAAAGTGATTTTAAGCCTCTTCTCTTTATAGACCTCTTTAGTGTACAGACCAATGTTATATCGATATTATATAATACAATATTATCTCACAAACGTATCATTAATAATAATTTTAAAAAGAATAGAAACAAATGTTAACATGGAATACACAGTATGCAAAAAGGTAAGAGAGACAGATTACAAATTGTGCTGAAATGTGTATGTATTCATGATGCTGTTTTTAGAAATCTTGATAGCTAAACAAGACAGTGTTCAAGCTACACTGTTGCCACTTTTGGTACTATTCATATCTATTTCATGTGCTTAAGTTAGGTGTGAAATGTATGGGAAATTTTTAGGTGGCAATGAAGTAGTCCTAAAGTTATGTGACTACCTTCTTCTGCAGTCAACAGAGAAAGATTTAGAGATTACTTTTAGATCAGCTGAACTTCTCTCTGGACCCCCTTGAAAATGAGGAATTTCAGGTTTCTATTTTGCTTTTACATACATTGATCTCTTCAGAAGAAGAATTATGCGGATTGATACTGATACTAGGCTTAACAATTCTCCTTTAGACTTAACCATATCACAAATTTAGGATTGTTCAGTGTTTTATATGTATCTGGGAAAGAATGAAGAGAACATAAAGAGCATCCCTAAACCGTATGTGGAACAGACTCCATGGAGGACTAGAGCAGCTATAAGTGCTGATGCTTTTCTTTCCCTCAGACGGTTAGTAATCTACGCCAGGAACAGGGATATAACTCACCAAAACGTTTTGGCCAATTGAGAAACAATACATTCAGTGATTAACAAATCAAGTCAAAAAGCAGATAGCTTACTGAACACAAGTACAGTTGCTTCACAGCCTATATGTGCCCATGCAGTCTGATTGCCTACACCAGGGAAACCAAAGAACTGAAGGTTATACAGAGAAAGCACCATTACACAGTAAAGAGAGAAGAACAGCAGATAATTTCAGATATTCACACACCAAAATAGAGGAAGAAGGAACGGTGCCACCCGGATAGTTTGGACAGTTCTCATGGATAAGGATACATAATTTCCACATGCAGTATTAAGTGGCTTCAGCCCCATAATTTGCTGAGGCATAAAACACCTTCACTTCAAATCTGCCCTTCTCTAACGGAAATTGCTCATGCTACTGAGGATTTCTGTAGTCATTCACTTCTTTTTACTGTTTCTTAATACCATTGCCAGTTTGGAACACTATCTACCACATTCTCTTTGATTACGAGGCCCAAGGTCAGTCTTAAGAAACATAAACAGAGGCATCACTTTGCTCCAAACCCCAGTTTGACTGACAGAAACTAGTGGGACTTAAGTTCGGTCCAAACTGTACTTTGGAAGGGGACGGAGAGTTAAAATGAACAGTCATCTTGATAGAACCAAACTGAAGATCATAATTTTGTCAAGTTAAACTTTTCATTTGACTTAATTTTAAAAGCTTTGTTATGAGTACTTCTAAAAGAAATAGAAGAGATGGAGAGGAAGGATCCTATTTTATTGAAAAAGTCCGTAGTTAGGGTAGTCACTGCAAAAAATCAGGTTCAACTCCCTTATCGGAATAAGGAGATTTAATTCCACAGTTTCTATGTAACTGTGTTAACAGCTAGAGCAGGGTGGGCAGCTCCAGCTGAAGAAACATAAATTGGCAAAGGGAGTGAAACTCAAGGAAACCTTTTTCTCACATGAGTAGTCAAAGCCATGTAGGCATGCTCTCTTGCCTGCAGTGAATATTTTGAATATCTCTCTTTGTCAGTGAATATTTTAGTACTTTACACTTCAATACAAAAAAAGTCCTGTTTTGCTATGCAGTATAGCCTGATGAAGGGAGGATAGGGAACATATCTCAGAAGTTCATCATGATCATCTATTTACTTTGCTTGAACCAAGGTTTCCCAGGACAGGAACAGTGTCCAAAGTACCAGGCAAGAGGTAGAGCAGTCATACCCTTTCTTTAATGCGTATTTAAGCTACTGTTATAAGTGCTTCCAGACAAGCAATCATGGAATGTCATTATAATAATAGGTCATGAATATATTTACATGCCAGTAAGTGTACTCAGAGGGTTCCTATCCTAAGGAAGAAAAGTACTAACCCACAATTGTTGCCAATTGATGTGTAAAGGACACTCCCATTAACTGTTATCTTTTCTCTCACTGATGTGCTAATCACTCAGTTGGACAACCAATGCATTGTGCTGAGCAACAAAAAGAATATGGTCCTGCTAGGTGGTCTGTTTTTAGCCCCTCTATTAGCTTAATGCAAGACTCCTCCTTAGGTACAATTACAATGGGTGAAAAGTTCAATACCTTGCATTTGCTGGACATGCAACAGGATAACAAGGTGCACCTCAGCACAGTTCCCTGCATCACTCGTTTCAAAAGCAGAGTACACATGAGCTCTCCTGAAAGACAAAAGCCTTTTCTTGCATGTCTACAAGTCATGCTTTGGGAAGGTCCCAGCAACCCAGAGATCACAGCTTACAGCTGTGGCTTTTTTTTTCATTTTCATTTTCATTCATTTCCAGGGCATTTCAAGACACATGCATGTTCTTTCAGCAGCTGCACTACTGTAAATGTTATGAACAGTTTAATATCAGAGGCTACTGGGAAAATATAAAGCTTTCTCTCAGAAAACACAAGCCAAGTAAAGTATATTACAGAAAGGCAAAACGTGATCTACATCATAGATCAACTGTTCAGAATGGCAGAACTTGGACTCATTGGTCCTTCCTATGTATGCTGCACTGTGATAGAATGACAGCTCCTCTGAAATTAAAAAGCAGAAAGGAAATCCGAAATATCTCATATAGGGTCATATTCTGAATTTTATTTTTTGTCTTTTATTTTTATAACTTTTCTCCAACAAATTCACATTAATTTGGAAGAAGCAGAGGGAGAGAAAAGTTAGGAAAGAAAAGCTGAACAGTCAACCCCAAAGTTCTAATTTATTTGTATATAATCCATTTGTATATAATCCAATTTGTATATAATTTGTATATTATCTTGAGATTTACGTAAATTGTATGAAAATCAATGGACTTCTCCACTATGTTTGAATCAGGATCTTTTAGATTTAACTCATGGACAGTCAACATAATTGTTGACTGTCAATAATAACCCATAGCTTGCTTTGGGGTTTATCAGCTCTCTGAGCTTGTCACTAAGGAAGCTTGTCTCTTAGGAAACAGTCCAAATAGAGGATGTTTAGTTCCCTTTGCCTAAGTAGAGAACAACATATCAGTACCTTGCACTTCCCATCATACCCAGTTCATACCAGAGGAATTGATTATGCAGCCACTAGACCAAGTTCTTTGAATGCTGGCTGTAAAAATGATTCCCTTCTAGGGAACTACATAATCCAAAAGAGACTTACCTACTCTTTCTGTGTTCTCTTTGGTTATGTTTTGGCTCAATTGAAAGAGAAGCCATGGTTTTGATCAGAACGTCCCAAGAACTTCAGATTTTTGGTGCAGATAGATATGCATCCACTTTTTAAAAACTCTCTGGCTTTACACAATGCGGTATCCACTTCATCTTAACAATCAGTGTCTGAAGTGAAGAAGAGGACCGGAAATTACAGCTGAGAGGGTGAAGAAAGAGGCACTCAATATTTTTAAACAAATGTATTAATCATAGCTCAAAAAGGGCTAAGAATGGGTGTCGCCTGGGGAAGAAGATGACACAGGGAGTGAAGTATCTGTTTTCTAAACATCTGCTTTGCCAGAGCTCAGAACAACTACTCCATGGGCAAACATGTAGCTGGGATGTGGAGAAAAGAAGGGAAATGGCTATTTTTCTACACTAACACTCTGAAGCAAGCCTACTCATTCTTCTGACGCAGCGGGAGAGTGGGAGACTCACAGAAGCAGGGTAGGTGTGTGAATGTGAACCTGTATTAAAATAGCCGTCATCATTAAGTTTTCCTTATGTTTCCTAATTAACACAGTTTTTAAAAGAAAATTGTGTTGTCGAATATATTGTTGTCCAATTTGCAGTCCCACAGCTGGGTATGATTCCAAGCTGTTCAGTGAAATGAACTTTCAGTTTGGTGCACTGAAAGTCAAAAACAGTTTAAATTTAGTCTCTTCTTTAATGTGCATAGCTCATCAGCCAAAGAGGAATGTTCAGCAATATTTATTAGTGGAATGTACCTTATACACACTGCTTATGCCAGTTGATAACCATATATATACATATGTACAGTACAATTTGGAGCACAAAGGATTCTAGGCCAAGGTGGGTAGGTAGCGTACAGGAGAGAAAATGAAAACATAAGAAAGATTTAGTTGGGGATAAAAAATCAGTAGAGAGGGATGGTTTTGAGTTGCTTTTAAGAATCTCAAAAAATGATTTGTGAGAAAATAAATTAGAGAGATAGATCTGAAATAATAACAAGCATTGAGGAGCTTGTATGAAACTGGGACAGAGGGAAGGAAAAAAACCCTCTACAATTCTAAAAGTAAAAAGGTTCTTTCTGGTAGTTTCCCTACAGATTTCAATTAGCCTTTTTTTTAAAGCTTGTCACAGCTTTAATTTCCCCTCCTTTTTTATTTTTTTTATTTGAAAGAAAAAGATTTATCTAGAAGTCAACATGAGCAGGTGAATCAACACCTCTTTGCTGATACTTGGCTATGCTGACTGCCGCTGAGCACACCACTTCACCTTCTAGTCTGCGTCCCACCATGCCTTTCTTGCTGATGCTGTAAGCTGTTCAGGGGAAAAATGAACTCTTAGTGTTCACACAATGCCTAGCGCGTTCATGTTGGGGCATATGGGCACAACTATAATACGAATAATAACATACCTTTCTCCCCAGTCAGGAAGATCTTAGCATAAGGCATTATGTTAAAAACCTGCTAAAAGCCTTCACTAGGAAGCTCCTTCACATTCATTTTTCTTATTCCTGAATTAAGCTAGCTGAAAGTAATTGATTTCATTTTAAGGCACTAAAGAGAAATGTTATTTGTGTAACATTTCATGAGCACATATTACCAATAAGCAAAATAGTGCAGCTAAATAGTTTTGTTTGGAGTTAATTTAAAAAGAAATGCAACTGTACTGGCTGCCCAGCTGTGGTATGAAATGAAACTGCATCTATCATCTGCACCAAAGGAGGAAAAACCTACCTACCACTGTATTCCCCTGAAAGCGTGAGTCATAAACCTATTGAGAACAAAATATGGATGTCAGATGGTTAGCCCCTCAGGCTGTCTGGCAACCTGCTTGCTACTCAGAAAGAGGTAACAGCTGCTTCATATAAGACTAATAAGGATGATAGAAAGGCCTAAACTGGCATGCAGAACTCAACACCTGAAGAAAATAGGCAAGTCAGGCAGCATTTGAACCTCAGGAAACAATGAAATCATTGACAATGAAAGCAGTGGTTGTAGAAAGAGAGACTGGGTAGCATTCAGATAAAAAGAACCGAGGAAGGTCCAGTTGCTTGGTCCATTTCCGTACGGCTTCAAATTTTTTTTGATTAAGTTTTAAAATCTTTTGAAAATTTAATGCTGTTTTATGGTGTCTATATTATATTTCTGTTCTCATACTGAGATATATGTCATATTATGTTACATATCTTTTATATAAAATACATCATATGATATTTCTGTTATCATTTAAAAATTAATTAAGAAAATTCAGTGGCCCACTTTGACTCCAATGAAAGCATGCCTGGCAAGTTTTAACGTCCAAGTCTGCTACAGGCTTCCTTCATGATCTCTGGGGAGTCAAACCCTCCTTCCTCAGTCTCTAGTCTTTAAAGAAGACACAGCATTTTTTTATTTTTTATTTTTTTACCCTTTTTCTGTCTTGTCTACTTGGGTTTGGAAGTTGCTTGCAGCAGCTACTATTACAGAATGCTTGGCACCACAAACTCTAGAAGGTTCCTAAACTGCATCTAAAATATCTAGCAGCAAATGCCTTATTCAAGTCCAAAACTGGGCTTTAGTTCCATGTAAATGTATACATGTTTCAGTGTTTAATTAAAAGCAAGCCTCTAAATCCTTGGCACTTCCCCCACGGTTGACAGAATATGTAGAAACGGTTAATATTATTTTCTAGTTCCAGGTTATAGAAAGATACTCAATGAAACTGTGTCAAAATCTCATGGAAATAGGGGAGTGTCTTAAATGTCAGAATGCATTTAAATGCTAATGAATGTCTGATTCACATATAAATGAACGAGATAATTTAGGAAATAAAAATGACCTCCTTCCTCTATGCCCTATTGATTATGTGCCTGTAATACATCAGTAAATAGGATACCACCCACTTCTTCGATCATTATGGATATTCTGAGATACCTTGCAACTGCCAACATGTGTGTTTCAAATATGCAGGAGCTGCAATGGCTGAAGGGCAAGCTTGTTTTTTATTCAGGTAATGAACAGAGCTATAACTGCAGTTGTTATATTAGATCCTGGAAGAAATTCAGTATTATCATCCAAGTGATGTGACATGTACTTTTTTTATAAAAACAGCTTTCAAAAACTTTTCAAAATCTAACTCAGTTAAATGAAGATGAGAAAAAGTCTGACAAATGACAGCAATAGCACAAAAATAAAAATGTATCACTTGATTTAAAAAATCCATAAAATATTATTCACATCAGCGATTGTTTTAGGAACAGTCAGGTTTATGAGCACTCTGATTATCATACAAGAGTGTGGGTCCTCTTTTCCTAACCTCCCATCCCTAGCAGAGACTGAAGAACTCTCCTGTAGGTTTTATGGAAGAAAGAATTCATCTGGAAGTTTATTCCAAAACCATCATTGCAAACAAAATCCGCAACTCTACCAATACTAGAATTCCTGATCTCAAAGAAACAGGCACTTCTGCAAATAATTTGTCTCTGAATCTAGAGAAAGGCTTAGATATGCGTGTTTTTCAATAGTAATGTCATTTTCCTGTAGGACATTTTTGGTGTGTATACGGTTTTCCAGTCCAAGCTTGGGGGCTCTCAGGCTACACCATATGAGTTGCTTTGGGTGGACAAAACCGTTGCCTCTCCACCAGTTCATAGAGACCCCCAGCTCTGCAGCAGTTTGCCTTTATGGAGGAAGAAGGAAGACCTAAGGTCTGCCTCCATATCTGCCCACTACCATCTTGCAGGCTCTTAGACTTATGTTTCTGCACAGCAGAAAATGCAGCCCATATATCATTTTCTCAAATACTATTGAGAAATACTTTCTTCTGGCAAGAGCTGGGTGGGAATTCCTGTCAGTAATCTCAATAACAGAGACACTGAAGGTTCCTCACCTTCTCCTTTAGACATACATATTGTATGAGCTCTTCATGGGTTCTGCAGCTATAGCCTTTCATCTCACAGAAAAGCCCACATTTATAACTCTTGCAAGTGGACAAGCTAAAAACGATAAAATCAGAAATGTTACAGATACTGATCCCTAGCACTTACACATTTGGATATCCACATACATAGGTGCAGTCACATTATATTTAGAAGATTCCTGAATCATGCCTGTAGTTCTTTATAACAGTAGTAAATGGACAAACCACAGGATCACAGGCCATGGCTGAAAGAATGGATGCCTTTGGTATTCTTAGAAGCAAAGACATGGAAAAATTTTTTTTCATTTGATGATTAGAAACAGATTGAATCTTTTATTCCACTGAAAAATTTTGGTATTAGTCTCATTGCTTCAGAGGTGCTGAAGCCTCCAGTCTGTATAAAATTCAGAAATTTTACAATGAATAGATGATTTTCCAAAATTACAGCTCCAGGTAGGCCAAATATAGATATGAATTTGCACTGAACCTGAAAAATAGCTTCATTCTGACATATAATGTAAATTTAAACTCTGATTTTTCAAATAATTTGTTTCCAACACTTACAAAATTAAACTTTTTAATGCTTTGAAACAATGTTCCACTTCTAAGCTAAGTTTTATGCTTTGAAATAAAGGTAAAGCAAAAATTAAAGCATTTTACTGTGAGATTAAACAATGTTTCATTGTAAGTCTTTTTTTGTAAAGAAAAATATTTTTAAGTTGGATCAAATCAAAATATTTTCCCCTGTTTTTTAAGCTCAGCTGGTGTATGAAAACTAATTTATTTAAACAACTTTGTGATGGGATTTGACTGATAGACTTTCTTCTTCAAACTTCCTCGGCAGACAAAGCAGAGGCAGGTGTTTCAGTTGCTCAATTAATCCTTGCAGCTTTGATTTCTCTGTATTCTGAGGGTACAGTTTTCAACATCAAACTGTTAAAACATACATTCTGATGTAGCATGCAGTCTAATATAGAGAAGACAATATGTTTCATGCTAGTCCAGGAAAGGGAAAGGGACTGATCAAAGATACTGCAGTTCTAATGGCTTCTTCAGAGCAGTCCTAACTTCCCAGGTAACATCATAAGTACCTTATCAATACCTTATCAATAGAAATCAAATTCTTCAGAAATGTGTGACCAGCCAGAACTAGGACTTTGGTCTTTCCATGATAAAGTCAGAAAAGAATTTGTTTCCAACACATCTCTAATGTGTTGTTGTACTAAAAGATAGGATTTATGGGTTTATTAAAACAAACGTCAGTCAAAAGCTTTCCCATGTCCTCCAAAGGAAAATTAATGCTAAGAGCATTCTTTTCTCTAGAATCAAAATCATCATTTTTGGCATTCCACCCTCAAAATGCAGTGGATGCAGAATATAAAAACCCCCTGAAGAGCATCAGTTATGAATTTCCATCACACAAAAAAAACACTTTGGCCACTGTATCAGATTGCTGGCTTATGATTCCTAAGATATTAGCATACAGTGGTGCATCATATACAAGAATTATAGCAGCAGCTATTGGTGAGGAATAAAGTTACTTTTCAGAGCTAAGTATGTGCAGATCTGCCTGGATATTTTCTTCCTGCCATAAGTTCTGCAATCTATCTATTTGAATTTCTTCTGAAATTGTATGAAAGTTACACTTAGAAACAGAAAGACAAAAGCAGATTTTTAGCAATGGAGAATGTTTGACAGATTTTCTTTTTTCCTTCTTCCCCTTATTTCTTTGATAGTTTTATGCTATTTTGAAGATGAATCTTATAAAACAAAATCTTTGTTCCTTTTCTCCTTGTTTTTCAGAAAAGCCTGTATTTCTGAGTGATAAAGAAATACAAATGGATAGCTTTTCTTTTCTGAACACTAAATCTCTGAATCTCAGCAATAATTAATATATGAAAGTACATATACTACAAACGATCACTATCATCAAATCTGAAGTGAGTGAACATATGGTGGGAGGATAAATCAACACCAAAGTTGATTGAACACAAATAACAATGCCAAGTCATTAGGTAAATAGAGAGGAAAGGAAGATAACATTGCATGAAATAACTGATGACAGGATAACATTTGTGAAGAGAGTTTGTATTTAATGATGTTTCCCTTTTCTATGGGGCAACTGAGGGTAACATATGAAGCCAGTGATCTAGGCATAATTTGGCTGCATTTTGCCAATTAAGTAAAACAGCCTTTACAGCAGTGGTGAGGAGATCACAGAGTACTTAAACACTGCTCTTCAGATTCAGTTTAGAGCTGCAGTTCTGTGCATGCAGTTCAACCCTAGCTAAGGCATGGAAAAGGTTAATGTGCTTTCTTCCCACCCGCCCATGTCACCCCTCCCCTATCTGCATTCAAGCAAACGGCCCACAGGACTACAAAGAAAGATGCGTGTGTTAAACCAGTGCTGTACTCTCTCAGGACATCTAAGACCATCAAGTCATAATAGCATGCTACAGGCTGATATTATAATTGACAGGCTGCCCTAACACAAGCACACTGCTGCAGGATTCAGGGTGCATCGAATTCAGGGGAATTCAGGAGCTAGGCAATACATTGCTCCAGTATAGGATGGCATTGCAGTGAAAGGATCCCGAAGCACTAGCTTATATCAAACACTTTGGGTATTAACCCTCCTGAATTTTAATTTGGCACATGGCCAGCGATGACTGCCGGCTCCGAGAAGGAGGAGGGGAAGGGATTGATATCACTTGGAAGGGTGCTGCTTAGAATTGTTTCTCCAGAGATAGAAATAGCATAAAGCTGACGGAGGCAGCTCCAGGGAGAAATAACATTCCCTGGTGAAACCTAACAGAAATGGCTTATACAGTACTCTTACCATGTCACACAGGGAACAGTGACAGTAGGCAGAGGGTATTTCTCTGCAGAAAATTACTGAGGAGCAGTCATAGGAGCAGGAGGCATGTTACAAGATCAACATGACAAAGTGAGCAATTAGGTTTTCCTAAAACAGAGGACAGACTTTTTCTGCATCCTGTCCTCAGCATTGAGGACTGAGGGTAATGCATATGACCTTACACAGGCTGATCACAACAGGCCATCCTAGGTCAGGACCTATTGGATTGCTTGCTTCAGTGCAGGTGATGGAGTTCATTCCAGACCTAGCTACTCTGAGACATTAAATAAATAAAATATAGTATGTATTAAAAGGATATTATTAAGCTTGCAAAGGTTACGGAGTCAGGCATTCAAAAGCTACCACAGGACCCCTAATTCAATCTCCACTGCCTATTTTCTCAGTCTTCATGTGACTCCCACCCATCCTTCCACCCTATTTGCACACCTATAGTAAATTTTGTTTACACAGTCTCCTGTCTTCCATCTTATTTCATTCCAAGCAGTTGGTTTCCACACCTACTTTGGGTCAGAAAGTGGAGACCACTGAGACCACAGGAACCCGCCCTTGACTTTCTCAGAGCAATCTCTAAAAAGAAAACACGGCATCACTCTGCAGCCGTGACGTGGAGAGAATGCATATATTTACTATATGGGGAGGGTACCTGTGTGCTCTAATCACATAAAAGCACTGGAAGGTTTAGTACATTCGCTGAGGACGTACCTTCTGGAAATTTCTGCTCTTAAGCTTTAGAAAACGTTTACCAAACATGGGTCAGTTATGCTTTTCTAAAAGCTTGTAAATTGGCAAAACTTGAGCTTATTTTTATGAGAGTAATAGAAAATACCTTCCTAGTACAAAGTCTGCCTCATGTCAAGGTTAGTATCTCTGTATGAAAATATGGGTACACTGCTGCACTCCAGATGAAAGGCCAGAAGAGGCTTTAAACACAGCAAAGGTATTTGCTCCCTTGCCCCAACACTTAGAGCCGTTTTGGATGACATGCTTTCCCCAAAGTTACCTTGAAAGAGAAACTTGCAGGGAAAACTCTCCGAAATGTCATGGTTTATCCACATTATAATCAGTAGAAATGATATGTTTGTTAAAGTGAGCCTTAACAGTAAGCAGATCTGCTAGTTCTCCCTCACTAAGCAGCAAATCAGTACAGTGGCAGACAGAGGAGTACGTATCTGTGGAATCAAACATATGGACTCAAAAACCACATCATGTGGCCTAGTATCTATGACTGGTCTGATGCATGTTAATAGAAAGCAAGGATTGGCCTTTGTGTATGTGTTCAGTTACACTTATTTTTCTTTCTTTTTCAGGTTCTTGTATACAGAAAAATAGAAATAAGCATCAATTGATCTTCTGAGAAACAAAGTCCAGACAGGCTGTTGCAAAGCCATGCCAATGATTACTCACAAAAAACTGCTGGTGGGGATAATTCTTCATGCAGCTCTGCATTCGCGGCAGACACATCTCAGTCTTTACGCTCTGCATTTCTTGTGCTTCTCTTCCAAGGTCCGTGGGCTTGCTGCCTGCAGAAGGAAGAAGCAGCCCTAGTATGCAGGAACTAAGCTCTGCAAGCCTATGCCCCTGTCCCAGTAAATACTTTATCCTGCTTCAGTTGCCTTCTCCCTTGAATGTGCCATTAAATGTATTCCCTGTACTCAGGGAAGCAGAGGAGTCCTAAGCTTTGTAAATACCCTCACAGGAAAGCAGAGAGCACCTCTCCTCCTCTGTGTGCTGGCTCTCCTCAAAGAGTAGATCTTGCTTCATGGAGAAAAACCTCTAGGTCATGCATGTAGGCACTTTCCTCCAGAAAGGATGTGGAAATACTGAAGAATACTGGTGACTGGCCATTTGCCTCTGAACCCAGAGAACCTCTTCTCTAAAGAGACAAATAAATGCATATGAAAAACCACCTAAATTCCAAATGAGACCATCTGAAACCAACTGAGAAGGTCTGAAATCAACTGAGAAGGTAAGTCCTAGATCCTACTGAAATGAGCCCAGGTCTCCTCCCTTCCCTGTCAAATTTTATTTCTGCCACAGGTCACATGAATATAGAAGTTCTCATTTATTTGCTGGTATCGGGAAACTCAATTAAAAGCTAGTGAACAAGCTAGAAATTACCCTAGTGATAACTTAATTTGATCTTTGGGAAGGGCACTGTCAGCAGGTCAGGTTTTCTCAAGCCATGGTATTAGCAAATTTCCAGTGTTAAACCTTTCCTAATGCAATTAGTATTTGAATAGAAAACCTGTTAGTCACAGATACTGATGAAAGTAGCAAAGAAAATGCCCTAAATCAGCATTGTACCAAAATCGTACTAGGTGTCTGGCTGGAGGTTGCATTTATCTGGGTTTTATGCCTGGAGCTTTGTACCAGTTTAATTTCTCTGACTTTCTTGGACTAACTTGGGCTACAAAAATAATGAGGGGACTGGAGCACCTCTCCTGTGAGGAAAGGCTGCGAGAGCTGGGCCTGTTTAGCCTGGAGAAGAGAAGACTGACAGGCGATCTCATCAACATGTACAAGTATCTGAAGGGAGGGTGTCGAGAGGATGAGGCCAGTCTCTTCTCCGTGGTGCCCAGCGACAGGACAAGAGGCAACGGGCACAAACTGAACCACAGGAAGTTCCATTTGAACCTGAGGAAATGCTTCTTGACTGTGAGGATGACAGAGCCCTGGACCAGGTTGCTCAGAGAGGTAGTGGAGTCTCCTTCTCTGGAGATATTTGAAACCTGTCTGGATGTGATCCTGGGCAATGTGCTCTAGAGGAGCCTGCTTGGGGCTGGAGTACATGATCTCCAGAGGCCCTTTCCAACCTCAACCATTCTGTGATTCTGTAAATATCTTCTCTGTACAAATTTGCTGAGTTGGAAGCATGGCCAAATGAGCACCAGTACTATTGAGCTTTAATGTCATAACAGATTTTGTGGTTTTCTGGGAGTAAGTTTAGTTCCCCTCCTTTAGCCTTGAATTTAGTGAAATTCACACTTTTCTTTCTGAACTTTCTCCTTGATTTCTGCAGAATAAGGGAAAGGTTAGCAAAAGTGTCATTTGTGGATGGGCAGCATGCAGGAAGAGCAGAGGAATGAGCCAGGGGAGCTAGGTTCCCAGGCTACACTGGGCCTGGCACAGCTGTGGCAGCTATGCCAGGGCACCAGTGGCATACTATAGGCACCTGCCCTGAAGACTTCCTGTGATAAAAAAGATTACAGCCTGAACAGTAACATAACATCTTTTACCGGAGTGAGAATCTGTAGCAAGCGATGGGTTTTGACAGCGTGATGGTAATCTAAAATCCTTCTTTTGTTTTCTCTTTTTTCCTTCTCCTACTTCAGGATCTTGTGTCGGTTGGGTTTGTTTTTTGACCTACAGAAGGCTAGAGGTATCCCCTTTTCTAATTCTGCCATACAACATAATGAAAGATCATCTGAGGGAAAGAGCTGAGTGAATGATGGACTTGGGGGATTCACTGACTGAGAGATAAACAGCTAGATGGGTTGAACGGAAAAGTAAATGCTCAAACCATGTGGTAAAAAGGACTTATTTTTAATTTAAATAAATTTAATATTTAAATACAATATTTAAATTAATTTGGTATTTTTTAAGTCTTCTGTGATATCTCTTTGATTTTATTTCAGCTGCTTTAAAAACAGTGTGTGATTTTGCAGTGGAATATCGAAATCAAATGTTACACACATTCAGAAATCTACCACTCCTTTTAAAAAAAAATCCAAAACACTTAGAAATTCAATCTAATTGTGATAACTGTTTCAGTATTGCATTTGTATTTTTCAGCAGAGTTAACATTTTTACATAGAAAATCAAGCCAGTGTTTAGCTGGCTGTAATTTACCATTCTATTTATGTGGAACAATTTGAAGCATTGGGGTTTCATGCTTAGCTGGAACAAACCCAAATCTGAAAATTCTTTATGAACCATAATGTCCAACTCAACCTTTCACTCATGACAGCAGCCAGCTATTAAGTTTATAATGCATGATGTCTTCTTCTAACTTTGGAAAGCTGAGTAAGCATGCAACTCTTCTCTGTCCATCTTATCCCTCTGAAACACAGAGACTGCACCACTCTTATCTAGGCTTGCATAACTTCACATATTACAGAATCACAGAATCGTTTAGGTTGGAAGGGACCTCTGGAGATCATCTAGTCCAACCTCCCTGTTCAAGCAGGGTCACCTAGAGCATATTGCCCAGGATCACATCCAGACGGCTTTTGAATATCTCCAGCGAAGGAGACTCCACCACCTCTCTGGGCAACCTGTTCCAATGCTCTGTCACCCTCACAGTGAAGAAGTTTTTTCTCAGGTTCAGATGGAACTTCCTGTGGTTCAGTTTGTGCCCGTTGCCTCTTGTCCTGTTGCTGGGCACCACGGAGAAGAGGCTGGCCTCATCCTCTTGACACTCCCCCTTCAGATACTTGTACACGTTGATGAGATCCCCTCTCAATCTTCTCTTCTCCAGGCTGAACAGGCCCAGCTCTTGCAATCTTTCTTCATAGGAGAGATGCTCCAGCCCTCTAATCATCTTGGTAGCCCTCCGCTGGACTCTCTCCAGGAGTGCCATGTCTCTCTTGTACTGGGGAGCCCAGAACTGGACACAGTACTCCAGGTGAGGCCTCACCAGGGCTGAGGAGAGGGGCAGGATCACCTCCCTCGTCCTGCTGGCAACACTCTGCCTAATGCACCCCAGGATCCCACTGGCCTTCTTGGCCACAAGGGCACACTGCTGGCTCATGTTTAACTTGTTGTCCACCAGCACTCCCAGGTCCTTCTCGGCAGAGCTACTTTCCAACAGGTCAGTCCCCAGCCTGTACTGCTGCATGGGATTATTCCTGCCTAGGTGCAGGACCCTGCACTTGCCTTTGTTGAACTTCATGAGGTTCCTCTCCGCCCACCTCTCCAGCCTGTCCAGGTCCCTCTGAATGGTAGCACAGTCTTCTGGTGTGTTAGCCTCTCCCCCCAGTTTAGTATCATCAGCAAACTTGCTGAGGGTGCCCTCTGTGCCTTCCTCCAGGTCATTGATGAATATATTGAACAAGACTGGACCCAGGACTGAGCCCTGGGGGACACCACTAGCCACAGGCCTCCAACTTGACTCTGCGCCATTCACCACAACCCTCTGCGCTCGGCCATCCAGCCAGTTCTCAAGCCACCTCACCGTCCACTCATCTAGCCCACACTTCCTGAGCTTGCCTAGGAGGATGTGATGGGAGACAGTGTCAAAAGCCTTGCTGAAGTCCAGGGAGACAACATCCACTGCTCTGCCCTCATCTACCCAGCCAGTCATTCCGTCAGAGAAGGCTATCAGATTGGTCAAGCATGATTTCCCTTTGGTGAATCCATGCTGACTACTCCTGATCCCCTTCTTGTCCTCCAGATGCTTAGTGATGACCTCCAGGAGGAGCTGTTCCATCACCTTTCCAGGGATGGAGGTGAGGCTGACAGGCCTGTAGTTTCCTGGCTCCTCCTTCTTGCCCTTTTTGAAGACTGGCGTGACATTGGCTTTCTTCCAGTCCTCAGGCACCTCTCCTGATTGCCATGACCTTTCAAAGATGATGGAGAGTGGCCTAGCGATAACATCCGCCAGCTCCCTCAGCACTCGTGGGTGCATCCCATCGGGGCCCATGGATTTATGGATGTCAAGTTTAGACAAAAGATCTCTAACCTGATCCTCCTCGACCAAGGGAGAGTCTTCCTTTCTCCAGCCTTCCTCTCTTGTCTCCAAGGTCTGGAATTCCTCAGGACTGGCCTTAGCAGTGAAGACTGAAACAAAGGCAGCATTCAATAACTCTGCCTTCTCTGTATCTTTTGTCACCAGGGCACCTGCCCCATTCAGCAGCGGGCCCACGTTTTCCCTAGTCTTCCTTTTGCTGCGGATGTATTTGAAGAAGTCCTTCTTGTTGTCCTTGACATCCCTTGCCAGATTTAATTCCAAATGAGCGTTAGCCTCCCTTGTCGCATCCCTGCACACTCTGACAACATCCTTCTATTCCTCCCATGTGGCCTGTCCCCTTTTCCACATTCTGTGTACTTCCTTCTTCTGTTGGAGTTTGGCCAGGAGTTCCTTGCTCATCCATGCAGGTCTCCTGCCCGCTTTGCTGGACTTCTTACTCAGAGGGATGCACTGCTCTTGAGCCTGGAGGAAGTGACGCTTGAATATTAACCAGCTTTCTTGGACCCCTCTTCCTTCTAGGGCCCTGCCCCATGAGATTCCCCCAAGTAGGTCCCTGAAGAGGCCAAAGTTAGCTCTCCTGAAGTCCAGCGTTGCAATCCCACTCATTGCCCTGCTCCCTCCTCGTAGGATCCTGAACTCCACCATCTCACAGTCACTGCAGCCAAGGCTGCCCCCAACCTGCACCTCTCCAACTAGACCTTCTTTGTTCGTTAGTACAAGGTCTAGCATTGCACCTCTCCTCGTTGGCGTCTCCACCACCTGAGTCAAGAAATTATCATCAATGCTTTGCAGGAACCTCTTTGACTGTTTGTGCCTAGCTGTGCTGTCTTGCCAACAGATGTCAGGGTGGTTGAAGTCTCCCATGAGAACCAGGGCCTGTGATCGTGAGGCTACTTCCAGCTGTCTGTAGAAGGCCTCATCTATGGCTTCCTCCTGATCAGGTGGCCTGTAGTAGAGCCCCACAACAGTGTCACCCATGTTACCCTGCCCTTTAATCCTTACCCATAGGCTCTCAACTTGCTCTTCATCCACCCCGAGGCAGAGCTCCATACATTCTAGTTGCTCCCTCACATAAAGAGCAACTCCACCACCTCGCCTTCCCGGCCTGTCTTTCCTAAAAAGCACATAGCCATCCATGACAGCATCCCAGTCATGTGAACTATCCCACCATGTCTCTGCAACCGCAATGAGATCATGGCCCTGCGACCGCACACAGATCTCTAACTCTTCCTGCTTATTCCCCATGCTGCGTGCATTGGTATACAGGCATTTCAGAGAGCCAGTCAAGCACGCAGGCTTCCCAGAAGAGGTGCAAGAGGATCCTCCATAGCCACGTTGCATGCTGTCTCCCCTGGTTGTATGCACCCGCTGGAGGCATCCTGACTTCAGCGGTGTTTTACTGACTCCCCTGCCACTATACCACTCCCCTTCCCCCATCTTGCCTAGTTTAAAGCCCTCCGTACCAGGCTGGCCAATCTGTTGGCAAAGACACGCGTGCCCCGCTTGGTAAGGTGGATCCCATCACTCCCTATCAGCTGTTGATCTTCAAACAGGGTCCCATGGTCATAGAAACCAAAGCCCTGTTGCCAACACCAGCGGCGCAGCCAGCTGTTAACTTGGAAAATTCGTCTACTCCTCCTCCTGTCCTTTCCCCTCACAGGCAAGATTGAGGAGAAAACAACCTGGGCTCCCAGACCCTTGACCACCATTCCCAGAGCTCTGAAGTCCCGTTTGATGGTTTCCAGTTTGCCTTTCGTGTCATTAGCACCCACACGGAAGATCAGCAGAGGGTAGTAGTCCGACGCGTGGACAAGCCTTGGCAGTCTTTCCACGACATCTCTTATTCGAGCCCCTGGCAGGCAGCAAACCTCTCTGGACAAGAGGTCAGGTCAGCAGATAGGTGCCTCTGGCCCCTGCAGCAGGGAGTCACCCACAACAATCACTCGCCGTTTCTTCCGGGGGTTCCTGCACGGCACAGGGTCTGCCAGGCCAGTTGCCTCCCTTGGAGCCATGCCCAGCTCATCCTCGGCTTGGAGGGCGCTAAACTTGTTCTTCAAGGGTAAGTCTTGAGGAGGAGCAAGAGCCTTTCTCTTTCTACGAGAGGTCACCAGCTTCCAGCCCTCTTCAACAGCGTTATGATGCACCTTTACACACGGTGCTGAGCCCTCTGACACCTCCGCTGCAGTGGGGACAGGGGACTCCCGGAGCTGAACAGTCTCCGAGAACACCCTGTCAATCTCCCGCTCATCCTCTCGGATGCTACGCAGCCTACTAACCTCCTCCTGTAACTCCTTTATCTGGTGACGCAACTGGTCAACCACAGCACACCTCACACAGGAGAGCTGTCTGTCAGCCCAGGCCTCACGGAGAGGCCCCAGGCACTCCCCGCAGCCTGACACCTGCAGAGCTGCATCTGCTGTCTGAGGGTCTGTCTGGGTTGAGGCCTCAGACACAGCGGATGCAGCACCTCCCGCAGCCACTGGGGAACGTGCTGTGCGGCGTGTCATGACCATGCCCCGGGGAAGGACACACCACTGTGCAAAGTGTGCAAAATGGAGAGATGCCTTCTTTGCCTTCTGGCGCCCTTCTGCGCGAACTGCTGCGCAAACTGCTGCGTCTGTTCGCTGCCTCTGTTGGCTGCGCTCTGGGAGCTGCGCTCTAGGCCTGGCTCTTATATAGGCCTCTGCCTAGCAGTGACTCACAAGGGTGCTTGACCCACCCAATCAGGAGCCACTTGAAACAAAAGCCCCAATTCTATATTCTAGTTGTTCCCTCATATAAAGAGCACCTCCACCACCTCGCCTTCCCGGCCTGTCTTTCCTAAAAAACACATAGCCATCCATGACAGCATTCCAGTCATGCGAGCTATCCCACCATGTCATACAGGAAGGTGGCAGAGAAAGAAACTGAGGTGAACTGGTACAGTTAAAAAGGCTTCTAAACACAAAATATGAAGGAGGCAGATAAGAGCAAATGTGCCTTCTCTATTAGTAGAGAAATTGTACTTAATCTCCACTGTCTGGAGAAGCTTAGCAAAATAATTTATTAGTGGAGAATGGTGTTACTCATGTTAAGTGAAATACTGACTCACTGTGGAAGTGAAAATGAGCTGTGAAACTGGTTGGGGCAAAAGGGCAATTGCACTGTTTTTTTGTGTGTTTCATGAACTGGAAACAGGCCTTCTCCTTTGGCTCTTATAAACTATTGCTGCTCCAATGGTTTTGATTTCCCCTTTAAATCTATTCATGAGTAATTTGTGCCCATTTGTTCTTGCATCAGCATTGATTATTAACTAAAATGGTTCTTCTCTCTCTTCTGTCTGTGCTGTTTAGTTTTCCAGAGGGTAGTCATGCTCTTTATTTGCCCTCAGGAAACTACATTTAATTCCAGGAACGCTTCTTAGCACTTGCTGCAGTTTGAATGTATCTTTATTTAACACGGATGGCCAGAAGTACATTCCCTGCACAGGATGGGGTCTCATAGGCTGTACTTACATGGGATTGTAAGAAATGGGGTTCAAACCTCCATTTTTTTCACACTGCAAATTCAGATTGAAATCAAACACTTTATAAGAACAACATAAAGACATAGACCCAGGTTACAAGATCGCACCTGGTTATTTTGTTTTTATATTACTTTAATTGATCATAGTCATCCTATGAGGAGCCAGCATGTCCAATAAAGGTATTTTTCTAATTAGTTCTTAAATTCGTTACTTTCTTCTCACCCTCTTACTGCCATCATCAGAGTTGTCTTTTCTTTCCTGCATGATGCTTGACTCTTCCCTTGTGTTGGCAGTTCCTTTGTATCACCAGTAAATTTCAACAGAAATTGTTGAAACACATCATGAGTGTAATGAAAATATTACATGGGATAAGTCTCTAATCTAATATTTAAGGTAATCTTCTAGCCAACATTTTATCTCAACGTAACCTGTTTCCCTTTTAAGTCAATTCTTTACCCACTTTAAAATTCTTGTACTAATCCCTGACTTCTCTATTTTAGCTAATAATTTCCCTTGTGGAGTTGTATCAGATTCTCTGTTAAAGTCCAGATAGATTAGGTGCACTTCATTTCCCTTGTCCAGAAAAATCAAAGAAAAATACCAGCTTAATCCAGCATGATCAAGTCATTGGTAAACCCATGTTGTATTTTATCTATTTCTTCAAAAGCTCTTCTGAAGCATTTTGTACTACTGAGTTCAGAAAGATGAAAGAAAGGCCATACCTATGTTATCTTTAACCTTACCCCCCATCCCGTTGTCTAATGTCTCCATTCCTCTCCTTTTATATGATGAATGAAACTTTTAGTTCTTGTTTTAATTTCGGTTTGATTTTTGGCTATTTTTATTTTATTTTAAAACTTTCTGACCCCAGAAACACAACTTCCTCTGAGCATGTTTTGCTTCCTCCTAGCATCCTTGTTTCATACAGCAGAATCAGCAAGAAATTCAGTCTCCAGGTGGCAGAAAGCTTCAAGTCCATCCATAAGCTCTCTCCTTCATCTGATACAAATTCACTTTGCTTTCAACCCAAAACTTCCTGTTGCTTGTATGACCACAAAGCCTGAGCGGGGTCACTCTTATCACCTTCTGACCAAAGAGTAAGACATGCTTGGCTTTCTAGTGCAAATTCCCCAGCAGCATAGATAAAACAAAAGATAGAAGAAAAAAAAAAGAAAAGATGAAAGTATATATAATAAGTATCCTTCACATTATTAAATGCTCTATTGAAAAATCAGTTAAAGTCTATGGTGTAGAACAAAATATATCAATGCATATAACATGCAATAAACTAGACCTGCCACCTGTGCACAGGCAGTTGTACTTGCTGCAAACGCCGTTAGTAAAGCAAGATCTCCATAAACAGTGACTCTGCAACACATCCTGACCTGATGCTGAACAGAGTCTTGCACTGGCACAGGATCCCAGCGAAATGACACCACATCCCATCGGGAAAGGGAGGCAGGGGCGCTCCCCTAACCGTTCGATAAAGCAGAATTAGCAACTTTATACCCATAGTTTTCAGACAGAGATTTGAAAATATTTATGTCTCTGGATGAAATAATTAACTAGATTGTGCATTTTTAAATATATGATATATTTTACAGTCTCATTACTGTTCTTATAGCTGCTGGTTGCTCCATTTAAAATGATTTCCCAGCTCTATGGCCATCATATGCAGGTTTTCACGCTGCAAAGTTTTAGTAACCTGCCATACCCAACTTTTAATACTTTGCTCCTCAGTACTGATGCCATTTTCTAGCTAATTGTTATATGTGAGCTGAAATGATCTATAACAAAGGAAATTAACCTGTCAAGCTGTTGTACTGGAAGTAGCCTTTAACAGAATAAGCTTATAATCACATTACTTTCTGGTTGACACACAAACTCTCTACAACAACTCATTTAACAGCAGAGAGTTATTAAAACAAAGTAAAAAAATGCTTCTAAAAATATCTCCTGCTAAGCATCTTTCACAAAATAAAATCATATTAGAAAACTAGATGAAACACAAAATGGGTAGATGATATTATAGCAACACAGGGTAGTACAATAACAGGCTAGAATTTTTCACCATCCCATCACAACCTTGGTATTTTGGGGTCATAGCTGAGCCACTGCAGATTGTATTTGGAATGAAACTATAATTTAAGAATTTTCCAGTTACCAGGAGTTTTACAAAGCAATTTTTAAAGTACTAGGGGAAGAGGAAAATGGATTTTTTTTAATAGTTGTATATATTCTTCTTCCATTCCTTTTGGTTGCTCTTAAAAAACAGATTTTTTAAAGTTACAGACTGTTCGTTGAGAAGACTTTTAGATTTCTGGGCATTTTGTGGGTATTTTGTTTGAAACATTGGAGACTTTTCCAGTTGGAGAAAAAAATAGGTACCCAGCAGATGCACTAGCTATTTCAAAATACTCCCTCCCGCTACACCAACAGAAAACTGCACTGTTGATTGCCACTGCTTAATATTGTCTCCCACACATTTAGAAAGCCGTGATTTTGAGAGTTAAATATCCAGGACAGTTCACTGAAATGAGGCTTGGCATACAGATTGCTAGCCTGGCTGTAATCACCCTTTGAGTTACAGAGCTTGTAAATCACGGATCAAAACAGGGGAACACATCAATTAACGGTCTACTGGAAACAAATCAAGGACAAGCCTATAGTGTGACATCCTGCCAGTTTTATTTTGAATAGGCACGGGGGAAAAGCTGAAATGTTTGGTCACAGCCTTTATTTACCCAATCTGTTTTATATACTATTGCATAATGCTATCACAATATTAATATGCAAATTGTCACTCCAATAAAAGCCACGCTTTCCCCATTGAAACTCAGCAGAGCTTCTGTTACAAAGAAAAATATTCAGCACTTATATTCCTTTTTCATCTTCAAAACTCCTCTAGTACGTTTTAATTAATCCTTTTGCTTTCATTTCCCTGGCCCAGCATTAGGCTTTCTGCCTCCTTTCCCCATGCGCTCTCAAGGTTATGTCCTCCTTGCAATGTTTTCCTCAGACTTTTCTTGTTTTCAGAAACGATCTCCCTCTCATCTCCTTTTATGCCTAGAAAGCAGACCTCAGGAAACTGGCCAGACAGCAAGGCTAGACAAGGGCAAAAGAAGTTTCCAAGGTCAAAAAGAAACAAAGCCACTCTATTTGCAGGGAATAATGAACAGAAAGCCCATCCGCTGCTAGTGCTCCTTTTTCTTAGCAGAGACCTCAATTTGGTCAAAGTCGTCCTTGGAAGAGGTTGCAAGGTGATTTTTTGTTGAAGGCAAGATTCGGTTCAGCTGGCCTAAAGGTAGCGTAAATGTGCTACCAGTTCAAGGTGGCAGATGAGAAAATAGTGGTGGCTTACAGTGGAGAGGCACTTTTTCTCCTCAATGAGGATGTCTACTGCAAAGTGCAGTGCGGGGGCAGAACGTGCTTGGGCCCTATAGGAATTTCCCAGCTCACTGGGAAAAAGTTGATCTGTTTTTTAAAAGAAAAACTGTCATTCCAAAGAAATCCCCTTAAACATTGTATATTAGGAGCCCTCTTCTTCTGGCTGCTATTTTCATATTTTAAGTTATTTCATTATGCCCTGGATTACTATTAATTACCATATGCTTTAGGTAGATGTTTTGATGATAATTTAAAATAGTGGACTATTAATATATGTCAATGGTTGGGGTGCTATTTACCCTTCTCGGGAAGATTAGTCACAAACAGGACACCACTTCTAATCTATTTAAACTAGGATTTAAGCAAGACTTAGGTGGTGCCCAGGGCACCCGCTTATCCGCTTCAGAAGGTTGTACTTCATTCACAGAACACAGATGGGAGTGTGTAGGACTTGACAGTGGGCTCCCCCTGGTAGGAATAAGGGACAAATTCTTATGGTATCGAACAGTCAGCTGCATTTAAAGAGAGGGAAAGGAGTCCTGTATTCTAGGGAGGGAAAAGGGATATTTTAAGCAAGACTTTCCATCATAGCTGTTAAGAGAATGCATATACCTCAGATTATTATAACTTTCATATGACATTTTAAGAGTTATAGTGTGAAAAATGGTTACCACATTTATTTATAGAGAAATAATGACAGTAGTTTTCCAAACTGAAGGGGGTTTCTTTTTTTTTAGAAAATATGGATTTTGTCAGTAACTGTATTTTCTCTCTTTTCTTTTTTTTTTTGTTAAGAACAAATATTTAGAAGTGTAAACAAATACTGGAACAGTCCTTTGAAAAGGAAATTGTTTCATATATTCATATATTTCAAATTGTTATTTATCATTTTCAAATATTTTTTGTCTTCTTTTCCCTACCATGTTTCCAGTTTGCAATATTTTGTAATTTCTTTATCAGTAATTGCTTTTATTTTCTTTTTTTTTTTCCGAGTTGAAAGATGAATATTATATTGTCTATACCTCCCTTCTTCTGGGAGATTCTCCCTAGAAGTTTTCAGACTATCTCTTAATCAACAGCAAACGCTGTTTAAAGACAGAATTTAGAGATGATTAGAAGGTAATAATTGGTGCTCATTGTTTAAATAATCCATTTTTGCTACTGTTCTTGCAAATGTGCTGGGCAGCTGATGTAAATTCAATTTCAGGAGGCATAGCCACATGATTAATTTATAGTTCACATAAGATATTAACTTCTAGGATTAACAGAGAGTCTTCAGACTTTCAAGCAATACATACCAATGTCCCTAAAACTTTTAGCTCCAAACCAGCACCACTAGATTCAGTGTTTAGTAAGCTGGTAAAGCTCGAGGTAGACCTAGCTCTGCATCTGCACTGCATGCGCTCTGCCTTGATTGTACTCTCTAGACTGTACCAAAAAAGTGCAAACTAGAATTAAACTAAAAGGATCAAGTGAGAGCAGAGATTGTTAGCTTAATTAATTGATTATTTAAGTTCCTTGGGATCTGAAAATCCTGTTGTGGGCCCTGTACTGCTCCGTGTTATTACTTTGTTTATCTCGCTTTGCTCTGTGCTTTGGGGTTTTTTTGGGGGAGGGGGTGTCACATTGCCTTTCCTTCTTTTTTTAAAACAATTACTCAATACCCTTCCCTTATATCTTCTTTAAAGTCCCATCGTTACTATGGAAACAGCTATTAAACTAGGAGTGGCAGTAATTAATAACATCTGCAAGTGCAAGATGAAGTCTACAACATAATTAATCCCAGGACTGGGAGCGGATGGTACATAGCTGCCCTTTTTGCTTCGCATGGAAGCGCAGGCTGCGCGGAGCTGATCCCAACAAGGGGGTTTGGCGTTCTGCCGATACAGTGCGGCTCGTGAAACACTTCGGACAATAGAGGGGTCTTAACCGGTATGAGTAAGTGATACCATTATTAAATAGTCTAATAGGGGCTGTATGCCTATCACGGGCACATGTTTCAGATAACAGAAAAATATTTACTCGCTGCTAAAATAACAGCAGAAGCTTGAAAAGTGACTTTTAAATTTATTCCTTCATTTTAATTATAGAGACTGGGGTTGGTCTGTGAGCTTACCTACACCTGCTTTTATCTTTTCACTTTATACTTTAAAAGTTGAATTGGAATTTTTAAGAACTGGCAGTTAAAGATTTTAAATAAGACATGAAAAAATGGAGAGAACCTGTTGGCCCTCGGGCTTCATCAGGAAGAAATGTTATAAACATTTATTTATTATTTTATTATTTCTTAAGGGTACCTGGTATAAATTCTACCATCTGTCCCACTAACTTCTCTCATCAGAAACTATGCGCACACAAGAGATTCAGGTTTACCTTAAATCAGTTTTGCAGTTGGTGTAAAACGTGTAGAAGACACTAGTATCTGCTTGCAGGTATATTGAATCGTATGCAGACCTAAACGAGGTCTGTCCACACCCTGAGCAGAAATAGCAAGTCTTCTGCTCCTAAACCAGCAGAAGCTACATCATGGCAGAAGTTGCATCATGACCTCAGTGATCTGAGATAATGATCTCTATTTACAGGCAAAACATAATAGATTGGGCCCAATCCCAGATAGTGGGACCACTTGGCATTTGATCCGTCACAGTCACAGCAAACTCATGGCCTTCTACAATATGCAATATTGTATATACTGGAGACATGCTGAATGTACTTTGTTTTTTCCTTTTTTTTAAACCCTATTAAGGCTCCAAATTTGCTATCCCTTACACCTAAAATAAGTGATACTGTGCATAACAGTATGTGTAGAGCAAACACTTTCCCCTTTCTCCTCTTTCTTATCCTTCTCACTTATCTGCAGCACCTCCTTTTCCTCACTAAATTTTTCTTCCCTTTAGCGTCTTACCTCTTCCCTTCTCAGTTTTTTTAGTTCCCTTGTTTCACTTTACTTTTCCTCTTTTTACTCTTCATTTTTTCTAGTTTATCCTTTTTTTATGATATATGAAATTACTGTTTTGTCTTATTTTGCATGCCATATGCATACCATTCCTTCTTACTTTATACTCTTTCCTGTTCTTAACTCTTATTTTTCTTCTGTTCTCTTTAATTCCTTTTTTTTTTTTTCCTGTCTCTTCCCTGCCCCATGTGCCTTCTGAGTTATTGCAGTATTCATTGATAGCTTGCAAGCTGGATCCAATAAGAGATTGATCCTACCTACCTCAACCACCTATTTTAGGATGGGATGCACCTCTCTGGAGGTGCTGGCTAGGTCCATCAAATACAAATAGATGCTAGATCATCAGTTTTTGCTAGATATTAAACCTAAAAGCATGAGAAGGCTGGTGATCTGACACTGCTCTGAGAATTACAGGGCCTCGTTCGCGCACAACACCTTATCAGTGCCCAAGTGCTCTCATGCTGTCACTCAGCTGGAAGCACAAGTCACCCACCTACCCAGCCATCATATAATTAAATGCACAATACTTACAGTTGTTACGGAACAAGACAAAAGAAAGTTCTCTTCCCTGAAGGAGTTCCCTCTGCATCCCACAGTGCGCAGAATGAAAACGGGGATAACCATGATCCCCGAAGTAGGGAGCTGGATACAAATCTCACCTAAGCTGTATACAAATCTCACCTAAGCTCACCCTGCTGAACTTCCAAAAGCAGTGTCTGTGGCTGGGTTGCGTGAGAGCTCATCCCTGTGATGACACGTTTGGTCCCACTATTAAGGGAACATGGAGGATGGGAGCACTGCCAGTGCTTCTCCCATTTTGCATGATTTCTAAAGAATCCCATGAAAGCCAAGAGAAATAAAGATGGTTGTCAGAGCCACGGACAAATGGTCACTATTAAAAAGAGAAAAGGGGTTCCAGTTGCTCTTCCAGAATTCAGGAGACTGGATTCAACTATTTTCTCTGTCATAGGCTCTTTATGAGACCTTTTAAACTTTCTGTAATACTGCGCTATATCTGCTAGAATTTTCCCCTTATCTCAGCATCTTGTAGAAGGGCATAATAATAATAGCCAATAGCAGTGTTAAGTATTTGAAACAGGTAGACAATAGACCTATATAGATGTCAAGTAAAGTTATGTTTACTACAATAGGCTGTTTGGAAAAATGCTTAAACAGTTATTATTTAAGATTTATAAAATAGCAGAACATCTCTATTTCTACCAGGCCAGTAAAACCTTGCATAAGAAGATTAGTCGCAAATCAAAGATGAATACACAATGCAAGGACACTTGTTAAGAAAGCCAGTCCTAGGCCAAGCTCTCTGAGGAACAGGAGGTAAAGTTGTATTGTACAAGAATATTTATAGTTAAAAAACTCAACAATAACTTCAGAACACAGCTTTCTGAATCAACTAGTAAACTAGGTTCAGTAGGTTAACTAGGTATGAGTTACTGGGGTGGGGTGACTCCACCTCACCTGGCTGGAAGTGAAGAACTTGTTTGCTATGATTATTCTGATGGCCACCTCAGAAATCAGGCTCTCCCTTTCCAAGGGGACAATGTACTTTTTTTTTTTTTTTTTTTTTTAAGCAGTGAAACATTACAAGCTACCAGATTTCAGGACAGTAGCATTCTCCAGTTTAGAAAAGCTTCTACCGGTGTAAGAATGAATCTTGCAGGATTAAAATTTGGCTGGGAGAAAGTTTGGGAAGAAGTTTATTTAGGAGGTGAAAGAGGAAATATACATATACATATTTTCCCAGTTTTAGTTGGGAAAAAAAAAAAGCGTCTGCTCAGAGATAATGGAAGGGATGGAATAAACCAAGTTAGAATAGATGAGGGGGCTGGGGGGAAGATAGACAGGATTGTACAATAATACCTTGTCATATAATTCTGTCCCTATATAAAAAAAATACATGTTATTTGTATAAGACAGTTCTTAGAAGTTACAATTCTTTACAAGCTCAGAACATACCGTGGTTTAACATTTATAATTGAGGGTTTCCTCTAGCAAGATTACTGACATTTCTCGTTTGCTGTGAATGGTGTCATAACATCAATATATGAGATTTACAATGAACATTTCTATATTATACAGTGGAGTACAGTGATGTTTGAACGAGGAAGATCATTTTGCTTCCAAACTCAAAAGCATAATAATAATAATAACAATAATACGAGCACAAATAGACTGCCTTTCAGAACCAAACTATTATCTCCACTCAGTGCTAGAGTGTAGATGTACCAGCATCAGTGATAATTGAGTAAACCCTGCATTATGCTTTCTCCTTAAAGGGATAAAGTTTTATATTTCTGGCACTTCATTTTAAAATAATTTTATTCACTCTTCATAGAGAGGGTATTTCTTAAGCTAGGCTCCAAGATTCAATATTAGAGTAATTATTGTTTTAACAGCAGCATCAATAAAATTTTCACAGTGGGAAAATTTGTACTTCCCTGCTCTCATCACTAAAATTAAACCTTTTCCTCAGATTCAGCACACTTATGCAAATGTCAACAAAGACAGGAGTGAGAACAAAATTCTTTTTTTTTTTTTTTTTAAATCTTCAGCGTATCGACTGAATTGGATGTAGCTCACAAAGTTTTAAATAATATGAAGTGATATCCAATTCAAATATGTAAAACAATTCAGCTCACTTGCAGCAGGCCAGATCCTGCATTCCCATCTGGTACAGACTTCAGTAAGAGTTGTTTTTTTTTTTTTTTTTTTCCCCCCTGAAAATAGAATTTGAGATCAGGCTGCCTGCACTCTCTAGTCACCCCCGCATGGCTAAACAGAATAAGGATTATTTCGTAGGCTTACCCGCTCCTGCCCTGTATAACACGCATGCATAAAGAAGATACTATGAGCAAGGAAGAAAATCGTATTTTGGTGGTGTTGTGGCACTGATTAGGACCTTGTCGTACTTTCTAATTTACAGTGTTTCAGCAAGCACATTCTGGCTGAAATGAATGACATTTGGGGGGCCTATGTAGCACAGTACTTGTCACCCCAGCCACAAGAGTGGTAGCGTATTTAGCGTGCTGAAGATTAGGCTCAGGGAGACTAACAGCTACCAGTGAACGTAATCCCCCCGTCACCAAAACCCAACCGAGGGTGCCCCGTGGTCACTGTGCTGTTCATACAAGTGCTGCAATCACTGGATGTGTTAAGTCCTAAACTGCCACTGCTTTCCAGAAGTTTTATGACAATGTTGGTTACTAAAGGACGAAGTTATTTATGAGCATAAAGCCAGATTAATAAAACTTTGAACTTTCCACTTGAAATCTGTTTTTTTTTTTTTTTAATAGTTTACAGACTACAAACAAAAAGGGCCTGGCTCCTCTTTTGTCTCTTATGCTAGATTTGTGGCAATGTAAATCATTTACGATAATGTAAAAAATATAGCCAGAAAAGGAGATTAAAGACAAAGGCTTGATCATGAATTCATACTCATTACTGATATACTGAATTTAGAAGAAGTCTTTGATGCAAAATAAATGCCGTATCTTTCAATAATAAATTTTATTTCCGAAATAAGGACCACTAAGGTCAATTTAAAGATTCCCAGAAATTTCAGTAGGTGCAGAGGATACTTTTTGTAAGACCCCTGTCCATATATTAATCCCTGTCAGTCATATGCTCCTTCACAGAAAGGTCTCAGCCAGATACGACGGGTGATAAATTTACAATGAGGTGAAATAAGAATGAAGAAAGATTTACATCTGTGGTTTGTCATTCAAGTCCATATTCAAGTACTTAAAAAAGAAGATTTGTCAGCCATAATAGATCTCTAGGAACCTTAACACAGATAAATTATATCAGGGGTGCAACATTATTGTAAGTTGAAATCAAATATTTAAAATACTGCAAAGCATGACTGCATATGGAATGTAATCATCAAATGTTAATAAATTAGTCACTTAGGAGGTTTTAGTGGCTTTTCGAAATTTCATGACAAAAATGGACTTTTTTTCTGCATTACGGGAATATGAGGCAATACCAAGAATCCCAGTTCTGCAAATATTATGCATTAAGTCAGCCTTACCTTCCCATCAAAGCTCGTGGGAAGTCAGTTGAGTACAATTACTCTTATCCACACGTTTGTAGGGTTAGGTCAATACTTGTAAACATTATGCAGCCTTATTAATTGCCTTGTAAATAAACACACTTTTAAGGCATAAATAGATACATGGAGTATAAGGAGTGAGATAATAGTAAACAATACATTACTCCTGGAGCTTCTGCAATCTTTTCTTCTCTTTGCTTCAGGGTGGCACTGATTTTCTGCATTTCAGACTCGAGTAAATGCAAAAATTCAAAAGTCAGCTCCAAGCTTCACGTAATTCTGAAGGAAAACTGTTATTTGACTCCAGGTTGTCTCAAAGCTGGGCTCAGGTCCAAGCTTACTTGTAAATCTTGTAAAGCTTGCAGGCTGAACTTGGGTTGCATATTGGAGATTTGAGCCTTCCCGTGAGATCCCCAGAGGTAACCCATGTTGCGTTCCACGCTTCTGTTCCAGTTCACGCTGCTCCTTGCACCTGAATTAGCCTGTTTAGAGGTAACCTGGGCATTTCTCCTCCATGCTGCAGCACAGACATCCTCTCTCATCTTCTTCATCCCAGAGCTTCAGCGAGCTCCATGCAGACAGGCACTTTCATCTATGTGGAGTTCATTGCAGGATTGGTACCTTGCTGGGAGTCTTGTTATATAGTTGTAAATATTTAGCACAGTAGTCTTGATACTTCAAGTACTGCTGTATTAAAAACAGTAATACATCCTTTTCGCATTTCAGCTACCATAACAATGTTTTGGTACTGCTGAAAGACTTCCGATCTGGACCTTACTGTACTGGATGGGGTGCCCCCACACTCATGCATTGCACTGTTGCACTGCTAGTCATGTGCTAGTGGGGTTCAAATTATTATTAGTAGTCATCGCCCTGAGGAGCTCTGTAAATGATGAATGCAGCATCACATATGTGGGTGTAGAGAAAATTATACAAATGGTGAAGAAATTCTTCCTGTGTAACACTGTGCCCCTGGATTTACCGGTGTTTTATGTTATCATTCTTTGATCTTTGTTTGCTATGGTGTATGCAGAAACAGTGTGCCCGAGGGAGGGGAGCTCAGTCTCGCTTGCTCTAGCGAGCGCTAGCCGCTGGCGCCCGCTGAAAGCATCTCCCACTTGGGCTTGCACAGGCAGTTGTGCCCTCTCTCCCCGACCAACAGACGCATCCTTTCACGCGTGCACACAGCAGCCAGAGGAGTGGAGAGTACCTGTTTCCCAGTCTGTTGGCTATGGCTTGGTGAGCAGCTTGTGGGCCTCCGGGGACCCTGGTGCAGTGCTGTGCATTGAGTGCGAGCACTCTCCCGCCGTGTGCCCCACACAAGCTCTCCTGGGCATCCTGGGTGGCTGTGGTGGCCTTGCGGTAGGGAAGGGCAGAGGGGAGTATAAGGAATAAACTCCTTATTCCAAATGAGTGTTGCCAGTGTCATTCCTATCTCTGCATGACCCACCGTGAAGCCGCAGGGGTGCCAGGACACCACTAACAGAGGAACGTCTAGCTTGGGGACCCCTGCGCAGGTGAGGCATGAAATCGGGCTGACCTTCAGTCCTGCAAGGAGCGGAAGCAGTGGGATCTGGGGAACAGTCATGTTCCTAACTGAAGTGATCCCCTTTAGATACTGGAACGTGCTACCCTTAAACAGTGTGGGGCCCCTGGAGTGAGGAACTGCCTTAAGCTGTACTCTACGAAGTAGACTTGCCATAGTTTTTGGCAACCTCAACTCCCTATGCCTTTCCAGCCTCTTACCTCCGTGCCTTTGCTCCATGTTCTGCCTTGGCACACTCTCGTTATTCCGTGTACTCGCATTTCTCTGGTCCTGTACTCCACTCCCCCAAGTCTCTCCCCACTCTGTGGTCTCATTTAGACGTGTCCTACGTGAAGCAGGACCTTCAGCTTACCGCATGCCAGCAGACTTGCAGTCGCCACTCGTACCTCATGGCACAGGCACAGCAATCCGCGCCTTACGCCCGTTTTGGAAAGCTGAGGTATGCACCCGAGTGGTGACAGCTGAGTGCACCAGGGCAACCTGATGTGGGCTAACCGTGAAGCCTACGGAGACCTACACGTGCAGGAGGACAGGTACCCTCCGAACGAGCCTGCAGGCTTCAGTACTGTTTCAGAAATTGCTATTTTGGACTCTCCTCCAAACTCTAAATCCTACATAGCTGCAGGTAGGTGGGTAGGTGAAGATGTTGGTAGTTCTGCCCACAATCTCCAGACTGCCAGCACCAATCCAGAAACACTACAGGAGAGTGACTACCCCGTTTACAGATTGCAACTGAAATACTGTGCTGGCTTGGTGCCTGGGCAACGTGAACATGTAATTCTCCATTTGTGGAGCTCAGCCTTGGTCCTTCTGTCACCTTTAAAATAGAAATGATAGCACTTTTTAGTTTTACAGAAATAGCTGTGAATTAATACAGTCAAGATTAGGAGACCCTCAGATACAGTAGGAATGGAAACAACATGAATACCAGGTCTGCATATTTATTTCCACCTGTTGGATTAATTACAAAAAATGTAGAAAGGAAAAAAAAACAACCCAGATCATAAAGAAAATCAAAAATTTCACTGAACTTTTAATTGCTTTACTAAATAACCAAGAAATAGGTCCCCGGATCACTTTCTCCATTTGTAGGGCCAATATATAGCCGCCACAGCGATGGGATACGTGACGGCGGATAAAATAAAGGCTGGGAGAGGAATCTGCCTTCTGATTTTTCCAAAGGAGTCTGAAAACAGTATCTGGGTGAGAGGCGCGGCGGGGGCAGGGACGCGCTCCGAGGACCCCGGTGCGCGCCCCGCTCCCCGAGCGCTCCACGGGGGCAGCTCCTCCGCGGGCGCGCAGCCCCCGCGGGCGCCCGCGGAGCCGCACCGCGCGCACCCCAGCGCCGGTCCTGAAACCGAAAGGGAAGGGAGCGTCTTTTCTTTTTTGCTTAACCTCCCCCCCCCATATATATATATATATATATATATACACACACATATCCGTATGTATGTAACGCACTCCAGATTGGCGGCACACGGATTCCCTCGCCGTGTGAGGCTGCTGCTTAAAGGGCAGCAGGGGGGTGGTGGCGGTGGTGGCGGGGGGGGGGGAGGCGGATTAAAATAAAGCACGAAGCGCGTTTAAAAATAGCGGCCGCGAGGCTCCGAGGTGCGGCACGAAGTCTGGGCGCGGGGCGGCGGCCGGGAGCGCGGCGCGGCTCCGCGGGCGCGGTTGTTCCCCCCCCCCCCCCCCCGGGCTGGGGCGGCTCCGCGGCCCCCGGCGCGCTGCCGCGGAGCTGCGCGGCTGCCTTGTAGGGAGCGCGGCTCGCCCGCGCCCGCCCCCGCGCCCGCTGCGCCGCTCGCCGCAGGGAAGCCGGCAAACGCCTCCCCCCCCCCGTCCCTCCCCTCCTTTCCCCAACTCTTCTTTCCTCCTCTCTCCCTCCAGGAGCCCCCACCCCGCCTCCCGCCTCCCGCCCTCCTCCTTCTACTCTGCAATCAGGGGAATAAATCAGGGACGGACACACAGGCGCGCAGAGTGAGCGGGGATCTGTTACAAAAGTAGCTCTGATGGCGGCGGATCAGATGGAGCCGGAGCTGCTGCTGGAGTAGCGCAGAGCGGAGTATCGCTCGCTCTTCTCTCTTTCTCCTCTTCCCCCTCTCCACCCACAGCTCTCCATCGTTCCTCCTCCTCCTCCTCCTCCTCCTGCCCACCCAGAGCCGCGCTCCCTCTTCTCCGCGCACCGCCGGGCTGCGCCTGCGAGGGGGTGGGGGGTGGGCCGGAGGAGGCTTTAAAAAACAACGGGGGCCTCCCCCCCCCCACCCCCGGCAGTAATTTCATTTATTCTTCTCGTTATTACCGCCTCGCCGACTTGGGGAAGGGGGGAATCGATCTTCGATCAGGAAGATGGCTGCTGGCTGGCTGCTAGTCTTTAGTCTGACACTTTTCCAGTCCCTGGTGATGAACCACTCCTCGGAAGGACCCTTCCCCTCTGCCACCACGTAAGTGCCCGCCGCCGGGTCGGGTCGGGCCGGGTCGGGGCGCGGGGGGCGGCGGCGGCCGCCGGGGGCGGCGGCGCGGGCGGCGGCGAAAATACAGAATACCGGCAAATAAAGTAAGTCCGCCTGGAAAGTGGCGGTGAGGGCAAACGGCAGGATTTCGGCTGCTTTTGTTGGGGAAAAAGGGGCAGGGTGTCCGCCAGCCTCCTCCGAGGCGCGGCCCGGCAGGAGGGAGAGTGCCCCGCTGCCGGCCCCGCGGCTGCACCGTGGGGCTGAGCGCCGCAGCCCGGCTCTAAATATACCCCCAACAGTTGGGAGCTGGGCTGCGAGGAAAGTTTCGAGTTACACAGAGCCCGCCCCCTCCTCCCACAAAGGTTATTTCAGTTTGGCTGGAGTTTTGACGCTATTTCTTGGAGGAGGGAGTTTAAAAAAAAAAAAAAAAAACAAGAGGAGGAAAAAACCAAAACTTTAGCAATTTCATTTGAAATAACGCAAGAAATAATAGATTTTCTTGCCTCTCTCAGGCAGGCTTGCAAAACAGCCAGGACAGCGTTGCTTTGAGTTGTGAATATACGTTTCAGCTCACTCCTACCTGGATATTTTCCAGGGCACACCACGAATATTTTGACAGTTCCAGGGTTTGTTTTATGTATGTGTTTGTTCGTGTGGTTTTGCGTGTGTGCGCACGCGTGTGCAAAAGCAGACCCTCGCTAGCATGCTTAAAGCAACACAGCTAAATAACAAGCCTAAGGGCTGGCCTCGCAGATCATTACTTATCAAAATCGCCTTTCCGAGGTCTGATGAATATTCCTGCTTCAAGCAGCTCTATGTTTGCATGACTGTAAGATAGAAATCTTTAAAGCACTGCATGTTCATTAGCATGAAAGTGTTGCCCAGAGCAGTGCAAGGATCATATGGTGAAAGGCAAGCAATAAAAAAAAAAGGGGGGGAAATAATCCAGTACATCATATTTCAGGCTCAGCTATAGATTTAGAAACAATAATAAATACGATGGACTAGTGACTGTGTTTTCGGCCTTCTTTTCTTTCCTCTTTCTCGCCTTATTTTTTTGGAAGCACTTAGCAGCACTTACTTAGTCCCAGAATCTGGGTTAAAGCTATCAGTAGGTAACTTCTAAGTGGATGACTCACTTTAATGCATTTTACATAAGAAAAACAGTGCTAATGGTAGTCTTCCCTATTGTTTAACGCTAGATAGAATTTATTGCCCTTGTTCATTATGTGTACAAGGATGAGTTTACAGCAATTACCAGCAATGCATTTTCACCAATTAGTACTGTGGGTAGGTTGTTATAATTGGATTCAGTTCCGAGTATCGGTTCCATTATGACTCAAAGGGATGCTTGTACTGTTAAATGAAAGAAGGGAATACAAAGATAAGTGTAAAATAACCACTTAGTATCTTCTAAGTGAATAAATGTAGACTTTAATTGAAGGGAAAATTATCTTTAAAAAATATATTTTGTTGTAATTTATAAAGATGTGCCACGTGAAAGCAAGAATGAGAAAATGCAAAGCTAGGGCTTTTTTAAATCAGTGCTTTTCATGTGTTTGATCTCCTGCATTTGACTGTTTCTTATTGAATTGGTAAAGTATACTATACAAAAGTAATCACACTTTATCCTATATGTATTTAACTAATTTTAAAAGGGAAAGAAATATGGAACTTATCGAAATAAAAAGAAGATTTTATAGTTTCAAATAGAACTCTAGCTCACTTTTATTATAACATTACACATTTCTTTAAGATTTTCATTGTTCCTTCTGTCCATATATGCTACTTCCATTCAGAATTTGCCTTTACTGTCAGTCATGATAATAGGAACTGTCAGCAGGGCAAAGTATTTTATAATTGGACTCTAATTATAAAGTATATCTATGATTAAGGGATTCAGAATACTGTGTTAGTCTACAGCATCCTGTGTTTCACTCAATCTGCTTACTGTTAGTTTTCTTTTTTCTTATTATTTATTCTATTGAAATATTGTAGGAGCAATCTACAGGGCCTGCCCATCCTTCATAGTAATGTTTCCCCCTTGAAGTTGAATCGAAGTGCAAATAAGGTTTGGTTCATTTAGGAGGCAGCACAACAGGTTGATAAAGGGGGACAGCTGCTTTGCAAAAAGTAGTGATGTAACAGGTGAAACAAAACAACTTTATGATTCTCTTTCAGCACTTGATAGTGGTATTTTGTTTCCTGCTATAGATTACAAATGAGGAAGAACAAAGAGAAGTGACACGAATAGGAGTGCCCATAGCGTGAATGATTTTGTATTTTAAAAATATTAAATACAGGGGAAAAAAAACCTCAGGAGAAAGAGAATAAAGGAGAGAAAGGGTATTAACAATTGAAGAACCAAAGGTTAACTGATATTATGTACTTAGCTGTCTACTTTTTTCTCATTGTTTTCAGTCTATTTTTCTCTCTTTCACGAGTTAGTTGAAAAGTTGGTTTGAGGCAGCAGTATTGTCCATGTTTTATGAAAAGAATGCATATTTAAGGCTGTACAGCGTATGAGTTTATCAACAACTCCTTACTGAACAATCACTTTTCCTTCGGTCATCTATTCCTTCTGCCTCAGTAAATATTTAACATAACGCTTTTCCTGAAACACTGAGAATTCCGTACCGCTGCTAATGTAGTATACGAGTATGACATATTTTTAGTAAAAAAAAAAAAAAAAAACAACCTGAAGCAATGCCAGTTTGGTAGAATCTCATTCATTTGATTGATTCTTCTTCTCTGACAAGGCAGAAGGGCTTTGATATATTTACCCAGCAATGTATAGAGAATTTCTAGTGAAGGTATGTCATGTATGAACTGTGAGTCTTAATCTTTCACTGAAAACCTGAGAAGGTGATATAATCACATTTATTGCTTCCAGTATTGACTACTTCAATGCAAATATTGAAGCCTTTTATTAATGGACTATTTAAATATAGTGGTAATTATGTCTTGATCTTTAGCTGTAATGTGTAGCCCCTGATCAATATATGTTAGAGGTTTAGTTAAAATATATCATTTCATTGCATCAGGTATTAGGGATCTATTATATTTTAGTGTTTCATGGAGTGCCATGCTGTTATTTTTAACATAGCAACTCCAAATACTTCAGTTATAGGTGCAGCATTGCAGATATTTTGCACTTGTATGAGAATATTGTTTTATATGATACTCCTGTCACTATAAATACAGTAATGCTAACACGGTACGTAATACACTTGATTCTTTGTAACCCCCATATATGTGTATGTTTACCATCTGTATCGATCTATATTTTAGAAAAAAATACAATTATGTAAATGTATTTTTGTAGCTTTTGTGATAAAGATAGCAAAGGGCTCTCTTTTTTTACAATTCTATTATTTACGTTGCGCCAAACTAAATAATCTCGAGTTTTAAAAAATGTTGTAATCATTAAGTATATTTTTGACATAGTATATCAGAGCAATGTTGATATTTTTGCTGATAGTAAGTAACATATGATATAAAGATGTACTTAACTGTTTCCAAAAGATAAGTCTGTCTATTGTGATTTAAAAAAAAAAATTGTGATTTTGACAAACTTAGGGCTCCTTTCAATCTTAATGGTGCTGTTCCTACAGTGATATTATTCTGGATATAACTTAATGTCTGTTTTTTTCCCCCCTATTTTTTCTCCTCTGCTTCTTTTTTTTCTTTACCTTTTATCCTTTTTCTTCTCTCAACTACCTTGTTCAGTATGTCTGGATTTTAAAATAGAGACTAAAGTTCTTTATTATATTCAAGATGAGTCTGGTACTTAAAGAAATTGGCATAAAACACCAAAGGATAAATATAATATGCATAGAAATATATATATATTTGCAGGTACATGTATATTTTCTATATCTGTCTCTCTATCTCACGTAGGCGTGAAAATCAAGGAATTTTGTAGAAAAAGAAGCTGTGTCTTCCCATTTCTTGTTTAGTGACTCATCCTTACTGTTTTGGAGTCATTAGGACAACTCAGGGATGTAGATGTGACTCATATGAATTAGGGCTCACACAGCTGGGACAGTCATGTTTTTGCTTTCTGCACGTGAACCGAACAAGCGTAGGGCTACTACCACTGATGGGAACGTAGCTGGGCTTGGTGTATAGCATCGCTTTCTATATAAAAATCAGTTAGTGACCGAATGTAGGTAGAAGATATTTATGATGTGTTCTTGTCACACATTTCTACTGTCACACTTAGGGGTTTTGATAGCTCTCATATACATAAAATCTCATCTTTTAGCATAAGATCTTTAATAGAAGAATGACAAACTTACTGCTGATGTCTTAGAAAAGACAGATGTCTTAATGAGTTGTAAAATATCAGGCCCTGTCTCATTTGAATATTGTATTTTTTCAGTCTATTTAAAAATCTTCACTCTTAGGAAAAAAAAAAATTGCTGGCTGAAGTGTACCTTTATATCAGCGAATAGGAAAGAAATCCAAAGATGTAATCCACTTAGAATCGGAGCAGTGCAGTATCACCTCTGAGCGTTTTCTCAGCAGCGCATGGCTGAGTGCTGAGCATTACACAAGATACATCCACAGAGAGTTAAAGTAACACTCCAGTGCCTTTTTCTAGTTGAAGCATATTTAGAGATAAGTGCGAAACAGCTTGTTGATTGGTGTTGTTTTCTTTTTGTGAATATCTCTTCACGTGTGGTGGTGATAAATGAAAATTATTTGGATGCAGAAAACATTTTTCCGTTTTACATAATTTATGAGGTGATTTGTGAATAAGTATTTTTTTATTATTCTGATTTTCTTTCTTTGTTTCCCTCTTACATGTTTATGCTGGGGCCTTAAAATTGGCAAAATCTATAGATCTACATTTTATTAGGTATGAAAATAGAGCTGAAAACTTCAAAATAGACACTGATCATAAGAGACGAAATTTCATTGAAATAAATCAGTGTTGTAGAGGTTCTTACCATCTTTCACTTTGCAGTGATGCTATTTTCAGAACTGCATTGCTCATACCCTGCAAAATGATTTTATCCAAGAATTCAGCTGCTAGAAAGAGAGCTGGATCTTGGCAGCACATTAGCTTGAAATGTATTCCTTGTTAAATACAAGGCCTGTTGTACAGAGCTTAAAAATATTTATCTAGCAGAGCATTTTAAATTGATGGAAGCACGGTCAAATTATTATTGCTTCAATCTTTTGTAACAAAGCAACAAAATGGGTTATAGTTGCCCACCGATAACGGTGGTCTGAGCTGCTTATGCCTTTATTCTTTATTCTTTCCTTTTTGTGAAGCCTTCACCCAAGCTAGTATTATCTTTTAGACCAGCGTTTGGCTTAAACTTCCGATGCATAGGTGATACAGTGTAGGGGTATTTTAGTATTTTAAGAGAGAAATGGCTAAGTCTCTGTTGTTGAACATAGTAAAGCAGAATTGGGCCCCAGACTGTTTTATGCTTCTTTGCAGCGATATAAGAGCTTTTGATCCCTGTATGCTTGGAGTACATACTATTCTTCGTGTGTTTATGAAGGTGTTATGACAAATGCTGATGTTACGGACTATGGAAAATGTTGTTTTCTAGTGCCTTGTTAAAACATCTGCTTAAGCAGAAGAAAAGATTTACCAGAACATAACACTGGAATAGAGTTGTTGGACCATAGCTATGATTCGCTAAAGCTAGATGACATACTTTATTTATGTCTTGCATAAATACTGAATCGACTTCTTAGTAGAAAGGATGAAAGCTCTGCATCCAGGTGGAAAATATCTAGCACCTTTAAAATATGCAGAACTTAAGAAATACCAAATAATCCCTGTGCTTCCTCCACCCTTGGGCAACATCTGTGCTTTGTGTCTTAGACTGCACTTAGTCCACTCCTACGTGAGCTTTTTCATGCTGTCTGTGTCAGCTGAAAGACAGGTATCAATGAATATTTAAATAATTTGCATCTGAAATTTCAGCTGTTTTTTTTTTTTTTTTTCTTGTTGCATCCCTTAAAGGGCCTGATCCTGTTCAGCTTTTCTCAAACGTATATTAGGTAAGATTGTGTTCCTCAGGATCAGACCATGAGCTGGATTTTGCAGTAATTGTGCCATTGCTAATTATAGCAAATTAGTCATTGTCATTATGCAGTGTTATGGTTCTTCTTTCACTCCTGATTTACAAAAGTAAAAGATAATTGGACCCAATATTGATTGCAGAATATGTTTATTATATTACGAAGTACTTTGTAATACATACAGTAGTGATTTAGTAATTACGGCTTATGTTTAAGGTGTAAATATGTAGCATTAACAGTGAAAACAGTCCAGCTCTCAACTGAACTTATACCTCAGTGATGTTCATGTGTTGATATTCTCAATTTCGGGCCAGACTGTGCTGTTCGTAACCTTAAATTGAGAAGTTCCACTGGCAGTCTTAGAAAAATTCAGTGTAAGAGCGAAGATTTTTCAGACCATGTCTCAGCATTTTTTAATAGCTAAAAATTAAGGGTGTATGCCCGCGGCCGTTTAGCGCAAGAGGGATTTTCCTTTTCTTTCGCCAGCGCTTCCCAAACAACATTTGATCGATGCTGCTCCTAAGCACACTCAGCCATTCGCACCTTCTCTCCGGTCAGACTTAGTATGGTTTCAGCCTGAAATACAAAGGATACTCACTCTTTCTCAAGCACGCTGTGCGAAGACCGTGGCTCACAAGTTGGGAAGGTTGCAGTAACGATGTTAGGGGAAGGACTGTGCTGAGAGAGGTGGTGTTCCTCTCTCCGGTGTTCCTCCCCTGTGTGCCAACGGCAAGGAGATGACAAAGCCAGGAAGCTGCTTTTTTTTGCTCCTTGTGTAATTTTTGCTATCTGTTTGCAAAAATTCTAACAAGTTTATGGAAAAGATTGACATTATTTTGCATCAACAAATCAGCATGCTTTTGCAGTTAATTACAGTAATTCAAAATCGGACTTTTTTTTTCCCCCTTAAATCTGAGGCAGCCCTGAAATATGCATGGAATATGAATGTGAAGTTATAATATTGCTGACTATAATGAAAACTATTTTATTGGATTTTCTACCCTCTTTTCTAATTACTTTCTCACTCCCTCTCATTTGAGAGTTTGTCAGGAGAAGAAATATGGATTGACTTTGTAACAGATTTTCTACATAGTGGCTTAAACATTCTGCATTTTTATAATTTCCTTTTTTATAACAATCATTTTCTTTAACATAGAGGAATATATTGGTACTTTTTTCAGTCCTCATGCATGTAAAACTTCAAGTGAAGTCCACAGAAACGGTCCTGAGTAAGGACCGTTAAACTTGTTCATTATAATCAATTCTGATACATTTTTGATCTGATTTCTAAAGCAAATAAGAAATGGTTGCTGAGACCAGTATCTATTATAGCAACCAAATGATAAATTCTACTGATTTTTTTAACTGTAGGAGAAAAGCTAAACTTGGTCCATCTAAACAATTTTCTAACTCAAGCGTTCCTATTTCCTGTTCCTTTGTGCAGGTCACCACTACACTGGTCTGCAAGCTTAAAAAGTTCCCTCGCTGTACGATCTCCCTCCCTTATCTTTGCTAGGGTATATCATATTTGCGAAGCGTGGACTAAATCTTCTTTCAAGTATTCATATAAATAAAGTTGTAAAAGTTCTGTGGGCAAGGGTGGCAGGAGTAGGGCCTAAATCAAGGCATGCCATTTATCTCAGTTGTCACTTTTAATATCGTGCTGCATTTTTCTTTCTGCACTGAGGCAGTCGTAAACTAGTCACTACATGGGAAATTTTCTTATTTCTTGGAGAGACTAGCAGTTTGCCACACCTGGCTTGTGTTGACTTATGATTAGGATATGAAACCCATTGCATAGGAGAGAACTGAGTCACGGGGACTGTTGCCGGATTATTGGAGTGAAACGGTTTCCACTCTAAGCTGAGAGAATTGTTTGCTGCTGTCGCAGGAAGGAGGAGAATAATGTAACAAGGATACTGGGAATTAGGATGCTTTAGAGGTCAGACTATGCATTTAGGCACAGGGAGGTCTAGAAATAAGGCATAAACAGCAGCCTCCATGGAAGCATCCTATCAGGGGTGCTGCCTTCTCGCTCCACTTCCCCTCTAACGTGGAGGAGAGGGCAGTCTGCAGCAAGGCATGACGTTATTTACCCCAGCTCCGTTAAGGCTTCTGCTATTCCTTTCCACGCCATATGGGCAAATGTCTTACTCCTGCACACTTAAGATTCAGTATCCCCCTAGACTAGTCAAAATATTGGGGGAAAAGTTCGACGTTCCATTAAAATACAAGTTTTGATTTACGATATTCTGATGTGGGCAATTGAAGCAATGGTTTCTTTCTGAAATGGCTGAACAGACTGTCACAGTAATCATTGCCCCAGGTGTGGGTCTGAATAGTCCATTTGATAGACCTACCTTACATATCCTTAGTGCAGCGCTATATTCTGCGGCAATACTCTTCACTCTGGGAGTGTTCACCATGAGACTCGTTGGGACTGGGTTCAGTGAGATTACTCCAGGAATGCACTTGTTTCATGTGCACACATCAATGCAGACGGTATTTTCTTGCAGAATAGGACTGAATTGTGTTAGTAGGTTAAGTTAGACTAAAATATAATACATAGCATATTAGTCTTTGGTAAGTCTTTAGATTGCTTCCTGTAGAAGCTTACCAAATGTCCACGCTTTCTGTTAGCCTCGCGTGTGCTTTTATTCCTTTTACATGTGGACGTAACGAGTCCATAGATTTTTTTTTTTTTCCAAAGACGGATTAAAGTGAAGGGGCACGCAAACAGGAATGTATGATGAGAGAGGGTGGAAAGCGAGCCGAGTGAGGAGTGAGGATTGGTGCACTGTGATCTTCTGTGAAAAGCTATCCTTCATTAGGATACGCTGAGCGTGTGTTTCCTAACGCAGCAAGTATTTCTTGATCTGAGCCTTCGCTCATAAATGAATTCAGTGATGCCTATTTCTGAGGGGGAAAAAAGAGAGAGAGAGAGAGAGAATGGAAATAAAAGGGATAATAGGCTTTTTTCCTTACTATTTCTGAGGTTATTTTCTATTATGTACATCCGGGATCGCGTGTGCCCCGGCCCAGCTCTTCCTCCCCGTGGCCTTGTGTTCTCTCCTAAATTTTGTACTTTAGCTTCCCACACTGGTTTCTCCCATCAGTAAAACAGGAAGCAGAGGTATCTTACCATTGAGTCAGGCAAGGGTTTATCATCTAGGTTAATTTGCTAGCTAACGCCTGTAAAGCCCTCTGTAGTTGAAAAGTGGTGGTGATCTGTTCAGTCTTGTTTATTAATGTATGTTTTCTGTATTCCCAGCCAGCCTCAGAAAGTTGCGTGACCAAATCACTCCTGGATGGGTAATACTTCCGTTTTACCTGTTTCTCAAGGTTTTTATAGACTCTGTAGAGAAAAGTTGCCATCATACCTGCTTCTTTTGATAACTTGAGGTCTGGGGAGCTGCAAGAAGTTACTCCCCACAATCTGTGCTTCTTGGATGTACGCAGATTGTAAAACATAAGCTTAACGGCATTTTTAGAAACTAACAGGAGTCAGCAAAAATCTGCAGACAGAATCATGAAAAAAAGCCAACCTATCTGACTCATGCCAGCACTGAGAGTTAGTTGCACTCCCTCCCACATTGCAAATCGTTGTTGTCAGCGTTGAAAACAGTTGGGGATGAAGATACCCGGATCCTCTGAAATTTGGGCTGTGAATATATATTTTTTTCTAATTAAAATAGAGGTAATAAGCCAAGGTCTTATGACACCTGAGTACATTAACCTGCTCTGCCTCCCACTTCTTTTGCAGAACTGGCTAGTACTGCTTTTAATCCTTGCCTTTCCATTTCAAAAATGGAATGGTATCCCATTGCCATCCTGCTTGAACAAATGCGTTGCCTGTTGCAAGACGTCCTGCTTTTGTGAGAAGGATAGTGGTAGAAGTACATGGTACAGTGCTATTAGGGGTCTGGTATTATTTCCAGTTACAGACTAATAAACATGCCTGAGATTATTATTAGCAATCATTAATTACTTGGTAATCACTAAGGCTGTTAAGATTTCAAGTAGGAGTTGTAGAATTTTTATAGCAATTATTTTGACTTGTCCAGTAACAGTAACAATAGATTTTTTTTTTTTTTTTTTTTAGATTTAACAATAGATGTTTTAGGTTATGCAGGTAGATATGTAAGCTGAGAGAGGATCGCTAATACGTGCAGGAACGTATCTTAAGGAGATTTCACTATACTATACATAGGGGGAAAAGCTTTAATGTAACTGAAAGCAGAATCTGATCCTTGTAGTCACTTTGGATTGATTAAAAATACACAAAGGATGAATTGATTTGTTGCATCACTAAGAGTACGTCTCAGGATATGCTCTTAAATGTCTGTGGAAATGATTAGGTATCCAGTTTTATCAGTGTAATTTCAGCAAAATGTGCATCAGTCCTGTATCATTTAAAGCCAAGGTGCAAGGATGAATCCCTGTAAAATAATTTCTGATTAAATGCATACAAGTTTCATCCCCAAGGAACGAGTTATCACTGTGAAGATCTAATTTTAAACATTATATAAAATGTAATACATGAATGTATTAGGCTATACAAAGGGGAATAGTAAGATATCACAAAGAAACCATGCGTGATATCAGATGTGGTCATTTGTCTTCCTTTTAAATGATCAGCTCTGACATCACGTCGTTGCCTGTGCCCCACTGAGCAAGTGTCCATGCAAAAATAAACTTCCTAATGAGCCGGGAGGCACAGAGGAATGTTCCCCCAGATTAGGAACAAACACAATTTTATGTACATATGGAATTGTAAAGAAGAAATACTTCCTCTTTTTAAAATACTGCAAAGTCTAAAGTCTGATAATGTGCAGGATGACTGTAAGTGACTTTCAGAGTGGTGGTGTTTTTTTTTTTTTTTTTTTTTCTTAATCGGTTCTAGAGCTCAGCACTGCATTTGACAGTGGTGGGAAGGATAGAAGTCGTTGATTTTTAACCTCTCATTATGCACAGCTGATTAGTTATCTTAGTTATCTATTAGTTGATCTTGATTTTCAGATAATTAGGTTTAAAATCAGCAAGAAATTAAAAAAAATACGCTTCTGTCTTTTCTAGTGAAGCTAGGTTCACTCTGAAAGGTGATGTTGGTACTTGATGTGGACGTGAAGTGCTGCTCTGATAGGATAGCTGTTTTCGTGCGAGAAGTACTTGGCCAGTATCTTTACTCCTTACTGTGTAAGTGCCCCTACTCTAGATATACTCTCCCAGGCTACACAGTTGGGATTAAAAACACATATCACTTCCTTGCATGGATAATGAGAGATAACATTAACAAATGTTTGTAAAGAATATCATAGTAGCTGTATAGAGCAATAGTTTGCCTGCAGATACTTTGATGCTAGTGATTTTCCTGTGCATAACTCCATTTATTCATAGAATTAAGTATTTGCATAGCCTGCAAAGTAATTTTGCACAAAAATGCTGTTACGTTTATAGATATCCATGCGTCTACAGACAAAGATTTATACATTCAGTCATGATGCTTTCAGCTTGCCAAGCACAGGTTAAACATCAGTGATTAAATATTTGGTTCTATGTATCTAATTACCTAGGGCTGGCTTTCTGTTTAGTGAATAGTGTTCTCTCCTACAATTGTCCCATTATTCTCAATGGAATTAATCTGGTTATAGAATAAAGTGCTAATTGATTTTTTTAAAAAGAGCTAGGTTAAAGGAAAGTTTTCAGGTTGTGAAGCTAAACATTTGAACATTGGGAAATGCAAGATTTTGAAATTGTCTTAGTTTGACGCCCTTATGCATCTTCATTGTGATTGAGTCTTGACTTTAAAAAATTACCCATTATTTTTTCTGCTGGAAACTCATCTTACTGAGCATATAAATCAGGTAACACAAAGGGGCAGAATTATGCTTACATATGCTTAAATGATAAAATGCAGATATTTTTTAATTTGGGGTATTTGACTTTACGACTTGTATGATTTTTCACTTACTAAGATTTTTTTTTTCTTCCTGAAGATAATTATTCAAAATTCAACTCCTACATAAATCTGACATGAGAAGTGTATTTTGTAGATAGCTTTGGTAAAGCTACAAAGGACATACCTTGTCTCTGGCAGTTGAAAGCTAGTAAGAATTTACATAGAGAGATTGCCGAAACCTCTGCCTCTGAGAACTCAAAATAGGCGTGGGGAAAAACTTAGACTTTGAACCCAAGGCTATGGTAAAGACACCCTATGCAAAAAGATGTTTTTGAGATATGTTTGGAAATTTGCTGCTGCTAGGACATTGTTTCACTGCAAAAGAGGAAGTAGGTGACTGATCTCTTTGGTTTTTTATGTTGTGTGACCTCAGTAATTTGTACAGCCCGTCACTAGGCTGGAATTATTTCCTGGGTGGGCTTCTTTTTCCCTGAAAACAAACGGAAAATGTCAGCGGTATACCACAGAAACGCCTGGCATCTGAGTTACCTAAGTGGGCTCCAGTCACAGACAATGCAAATAAAACCCCATGCTGCTTGTGCGAGGGTCTAGCTCTGCGTTTGGTCTTGCAGTGAGTTTGGGGAGCCACTGTAGCCAAATTTAAAGGATTTCAGCAGCACCAATTATGAATTCTGGTGCATCAGATCCAGACTCCAAACATTGACAGTTAAACCATATGTATTTAGATAGAATTTGGTCAAGGATTTTTTTTTTTTTAATGTACAAATAGATAACCTACAAAGTGATTCAAAGACTGGTTAAAACCAAGTAGCTCTGTGCTTCCTATAGTGAAACATCTCTACGTTATCTGCAAAGTAATAAAACAAGCCTTTTTTTTTTTTTTTTGATTTGCAGGTTCATAAGTGGGTTTTAGTCCGACGTATTTGAACAAGTGTAGGATAAGTAGGCAAGTGCAGACTGCGGGATGTACGTAGTTTCGCTTGTTGTTGTAGAATGGAGCATCAAATTCAACATAGTTTGGACAGATTCCAGCTTGTGCTTTGTCACTGTGTGATTTGACATAGACACACACCCTCCATGTGATACTTGTTTCACCTAGGAAAATTGGATAATGAACTAATGAAGGTTTTCTTGGTTGATAATGCTGTCTGTTTTCGGGATGGAGCAATTATAGAATCTTTATAGCACACAACGTCTATCTAAACAAAATCAATGCTTTATTTACAGAGAACTATTGTTATTTTACATTGTTTGTGCAGTGCTCCTAGAGGCTGAAATGATACTGAAACGGTACAATATAAAGTTTTTCAGGAGCCTTAAAAAGAGGCTGCTGACTTTTCTTTCAGCCAAAGTCTTTGACAACTATTCATGTGTCTCCATACAAATGTAATGCCTTATCATTACTAGACTTCCTTTTTCTAGAAGAAATTTTAAATTTCAGAACTAGATGTGGTTTGACTTCACATGTTTGAAAGTGGTACGGTAGGGTTTGATTAAAGCTGCCAAGCTATTTCTTTGCAAAAATAAAACAGTTTCAGGGCCCACTTTTCCATTCTTAACCAGTTTTCTCTCTCATCTGTGAGTTCTTCAAAAGGGCATAGAGAATTGTTTGGACAGTGCTTTCAAAATGTAATACACTGTGTCAGTGCTGAATTTTGTTATTATGTACCAGAGCATGAGACAAGACAGAATACAAATTGCTGTTAGAATTATGTTAAAGATGAATGCCTATTCGTGCTATCAGCTGCCGCTTCCATTTGCAGGGTTCAACCTACCAATTAAGCTAAGGAAAATTCAAATTTAATATACAAAATGTCTTGACAGTAGAACTTGGTAGCTTGCAGTGTCATTCTCTAAGAGTTTTAGTGGGTGCTTCTAAACCATTTGTACTGAAGAACATTCTGAAAAAGCAGAAGCTCTCTCCTGCGTTATATAGGAGTTGAACAGCATTTTTTCTGTTATTTAACTATTTCATCTCCAACTGTTGTAGTATTTTAAAAATATTTATTATTTTTAGTTTCATTTGGGAGATGGGAGTATGGAAAGGTTGCAAAATATAGTTGTCAATAAAACATGTCTATTGTAGACTTTGACTTACAGATATTTTTGGGTCAAGTACTGCTAGTTCATATGAAGGAATATCACTAATGACTGATAAGACGTATTTTCTTACTTGATTTCTCAAAGGCTCCTCACAGTATGAGATTTGTGAAGTTTTCTGTATGATAAAATGCTTCCATGTATGACCACTTTGTTGCAAACGTTCTCTAAAGAAGCACAGTGACTTTGACTTATGTCCTCTTTTGTCCCAGGCCAAAGCTTTTAATGAAATGAAACTCGGTCTTTTCTGTTGTTCATGCATTGGGGCAAAATAATGCTAAACCTGCAAGGAAATAGTCTATTGTCCTTGATTTTTCTTGCAGCAGTAAAGAAGTTCAAAAGGTTATAGAAATTGTTTATAGGAGGGGGCCCACTGTCTCATTTAACTTAAGTTTCTGATACTCACCTTCCCAAATACAATTCATAACGTGGTTGAATTTGTCACATACAGCTCAGTTTAGCATACGTGCATTCGGCAGAACTCGGACGAGGAGACTGAGTGTCCTTTTACGCATACCACGAACGGCAGCAGTGCATGCGCTGTGTGTCTGTGCTTCTGTTGCTATTAGCCTAGTATCTAGAAGCCCCGATCAAGGAACAAAACCATGTTACTATGGATTCTGCGTAAGAGAAGCTTATGAGACAGAGACTTTTAACCAGGAAATTTGACACGAGAACAGCATCCCTAGGAATGATGAAGCAACATAGTTCATATCTGTTGAGACCTTTCTCCACTTACTGATAGCACCGACAGGGGAACAAATAACGGCAGGGCGGTATTACGTATCTCGTTGTGTGTGTACTTGTCTCATGACCTGAGATAGCCAAATCACTTTCCGTAAACTTTTCTCCTGTGTGTTCATTGCTGTTGTCAGCGTAGGTCAAACGTTCTTGTAATGCAGACAGACATTAAATGGTTGTATGTATGATTTAGCACTCAAGGGAATGGTGTAACCCCTGCAATAGATAACATCATTAGCGAGAGATAGGACAGAACAGTAGTTTGCCCAGAACTGTGCATGAGGTTCTTAGCGTTCTGTAATACGTATTGCTGTCCTTTAGGACTTCCTAAAACTTAGTGAGTCTCTCTTAAGGTTCTTTCCCTACGGATATTTTTGCATGTGAACATTTCTGGGCAGTCCAGTTTTGGTACAAATAGTCAAAAATATATTGGTAGAACTATACGTAGGCAGTTTATTATAGCAGCTAGATGCATTAATGTATTACAGCGTTTGTAATATTGTCCCTTTCTGCTTTCAAACTGTGGTCGGTTGAAGAGACTTAAATTTCTGTGTCTCAGCTTTGATGAATCTTCAGCAGCTGTTCGCACTGACAGCCTTTGTATGCTTACATTGGTGTTCCATTGGTTTTGGTGGGAGTAGCACTTGATATATTTTAACCTCTGATACATGCTTTGCCTTATTTCTGTGTGCGAGCATCATTATTAATACTGTGTGTATATATATAATTACTAGTAGGAAATATATATATATATATATATATATATATATATAATGCTATAAATGCGTAATTACTAGTAGGATATTCTTTAGCTGCAGAATTACAATTCATAAAATGCTAATCTACTTGATGTCAAAAGAAAAAAGCACAAAACATATCCAAAAATACATTAAAGTATGCTTCAAACCTAAATTTTTAAAGTTCTTTTATAAAAGGCTGATAACTGTGTGGCTGGTAGGCACATATCGTGGATGTCTCTTGCCTTAGCCAGCCAGTCTGTACTATGAACGTCATTCCCACTCTGTACCAAGCCAGGCTCAACAGTTTGTTTTGGATCTGATTTTTTTCAGCAAGGATTGAATCATTTAACCCTCTGTCTTTTAAGCTATGGGAAGAACGTAAGGAAGGTGATTGCAAAATTCAGGTTCTCTTCAGCAGAGCCAGAAGATTTCTCTACTTATTTTGAAGTTGTTTCGACTATATTGAAGTTGTTTCAGTGATATTAAAGGATATGGGTGTGTGCTGCATGCACGTGACGACCATGTACAGATTTCCTCCACTTGCCCCTAGAACTTACGCTCAGCCCACTGAAGAACATTATCTTCTGCATGTGTTCGTATTAATTTTTTTCGCTTGCCTCTATACAATTAAAGTTAACACCTACATATATGTTAGCTCTGTCTGTATATCACTTAGAAGATAAGCACTGACTAGTGGTTAAAACTCACAACTGATAGGCAAATGATTAGGGTTGCTTTTGAGAAGATAGTTATTTGTGCAGTTGCTGTCTGTGCTGCATGTGCAAACTGAAACCTCCGGATTTTGGGGTGTTTAACATCTTTCATGAGAACCGAGCGTTTTCTCTCTTGCACATAGTGAACCTTTAACAAATATGCAATTCATCTGCTATTGACAGGAGAAAAGGCTTTTTTTGTTTGCTTTATGAGAAAGTAGTACCTGCTGAAACTTAAATTAAGCTTGGTCAGTAATAGATGTAGCTTATTGAACAGTAGAGAATACTAAAAGGCCATTTGTTTTTTCCTCTTCTGAAAAAGTACAAGTAATTCATCTGGTGATGAGTCTTACATATATTTGTTTGTTTGAAAAGTGACTTTGGTTATTGTGATATGAATCAGAGAAGGTGGAGTCAATTTTAGGTTTCTTTGTTTAGGAATTGGCATGTGGCCCTTAGAAAGGGATGCATGTGCAAATTTAAGCAGAATCATTTTTCCCTACTTCCCCTACAGCGCTATTTGTTTATCCCTAATACTGTATAAAACCAAATATTTCTGCTTATTAGGAGAGCCAAAATTCTAAAGGAGTGGCACAACCCGGGTAGGAAGAAGGAAGTGCCCAAATGTTGAAAGCAAGCTATTATTACAGCTGAATTTTTTTCTACTTTAGATGTATTATTCTTTTACTGTGTTCAGAACTGAAAAAGGAACTCATGCATTTACAGTAGGATTGTTTTGTTAATCGATTGTGTAGTGTTATAAATGAAAACTGTGTGTTTTTTTCCTTTTATTGCGTTGTACATGTATCTGAGAATCACCAGTATAGGAAGAAATATTGTCAGATTAGCGTATGGAGAGCAGCCTGGATTTAGAAAGATGTCACTTAAAGTTGGGATGATTTTTAGGCACCTCGGTAAGCACAGGGCTGAGTATTTATCGGAGTTCAGTCTGGTCTGTAGATGCTGCTGCAACGTCCTCACGTTTTCTGCTGAGGAGCAGCAGGGCGATGGACCCACCTGAAGAGCCCAGGTCTGACACAGTTGGACCACATCCAGCTCGGAGCATCTTTGTGGCTTCCCACGGGAAGCCACAGTCACTGATAACTAATGAGGTCCGTACTGCATTTGGAGGGCTCTCTGACAGCATGTCACACAACAGCGAGGTAATAAGAATAATAAGATTTTGTTCTGTTTTCTTCCTTGCTCTTATTGCTTTTATTTTTAGCTATTTGCTACAAGAGCTGGGTCTCTGGATTGCTTGCTCTGTTGCACACAGTTTCTTTTTTGCTGGCTGGCTGTCTCTGTTTCTTGACAGGTGTAAGGAGGATCCTAAATATAGAAGCCACCCGTCAGTTGGCTTCAGCAATCAGCAAACCCTGATTTAGCATTTCTGTTAACTAGCTAAGCTCCAGAAGGATGTTTCTATTCTGTGCAATTATTTAATTTCAAGCTCTCTTTAAGATTATCAGCAAATCAGGTTGTACTAGACTATGAAGCGTAAGCAAGCATACCTCAAAAATGATCGTTGTCAGGAATGGCTGTAGTGATGGAAGAGAAAGAAACATGCTTTTTAAAGATCTCTTATATCTGAACTGTTTAGTTAGTGGTGTAATATCTTGTTGGGGAAAACACTCACACTAGGAGAAATAAGCACAGTCCCCACTTTTTAGGTAAAGGCCATGAAAACGTGCATTTTCCTATGAATTTTTCCTCAGGAGAAGAGGCTTAGCTACAAGTGTGATGATTAGCTGGGATTTACTTTGCTGCACACAGAAATTGTGTGTGTGGTGGGAAATGTGGTTGTACTGATACTCAGTGTTTACAGTGCTTAATAAAAGTAATTGTAACGCAGAGTAATTTTTTTTCATGATGTACATTTATTTGTGGTTCTGCTGAGGTCAGGATAGTAGTGATTCTTCAGGTTAATTGGCCAAATTTAATTTATTGTCATTTCAAACAATTCTAATTAAGATAGTTGAAAAAAAAGAAAAAAAGTTGAAAAAAAGAAATGCATCATCACGTTAAAGGTAACTTACAAATTTTGTGTTAGTCCATATGCAGGAGCCTCAAATTCTTTCTTTGCTATGGCCAGTTGCCATTAATTTTCACAGAAATTTTGCACAGTCTACGGAGAAGGGAAAGAGTTCATAAAAACAGATCGAAAGAGATCAGTTGTGGCAAGTGAATTGTGTTTGATGGAGAACCTTTTTAACAGTGAATACGTTTGATTTTTTTTAATATTTTATGATTGTTATATAGCTCTAAACTCTTAAACATTATGTTAAACACAGGAGCACAGGTGAAGTCAGTGCCATTAAGTGGATCAGCACGTTAGTCGTGCTTTTCTTAGGATAGTTGTAGTTGTTACATGTGGTCTTCCTAGTTCTGAAAAATTCTAAGGTGAAATATAGCATGGACTTGTTATGATTCAGGAAGATGTTATTGTTGTTAAGCTTTTCTTCCCATACCCTGTCATCAGAAACAACCTCTTCCCCTATTTCTTTTTTAATCATTCTTTAAAATGATAAAAAGATTTTGTTGTTGTCTTTTTTTTTTTTTTTTAAACAAACTCTTTAAAAATGAAATAGTTGAAGCCTGTGACCATGCTCATTCCTGTTACCTTTGCTGACGGGTGGAAACCAGCTCACTGAGATCTTTTTCCCCTTATTCACTTGGGAACTTAGCACTTTTTGAGGGGTCAGGGCTGCAGGGTCTGGGACTGTCTGCTCATGTGGTTCCTGGAGAGTGATCCGAACCCCTTGAATGAAGTAGGAGGGCTGCTAGAAAAAAGCAGGGGGACTGACTCTGAGAAAAGGAAAAAGGGGTTAAGGAAGAAGATACCTCCAGGAAAAGGATGCCTTGTGAGGGGAGGAACAAAAGATACTGGGATAGGTCTAACTTTCTTGCTACAGATAGTATCGAGTTTTATACCTGAAAATCCAAACTGCGCCTATTGCACCTTCCAGTTGCATACTCTTTCGCATTTCATGGATCAGAACTTGAGCTGAGGGCTGGTGGTTTTGGGTATGTGCTTGAATTTTTGGGTTCGAGTGAACCTGAACGTTCTTGGGTGTGAGCTCGCGTGATCTGAGTGTGACTTACACAAGCAGCAAAACAGAGTTGGTGTAAGCTGATAATGCAGCTCTTTTGAGCACAGCTTTAATGGCTTGTACACCCACGACTGAATACACAATATTCACTGATGGTGGAATATACAATATTTCTGATAGGCAAACATGTCACTGATGAGGTATGAGCCTCCAGACCGGAAGGCAGAAGTGCTTGTTTAAAAATGCATGTGCTAAAGACTAATGATTAGACATTTATTCTCTCCTCACTCCACCAGCCCCTATTTTCCAACGTGGCAATACGATCTTTCCTCTTGACCAGAGAGCTGGCTAGATTTTGTCTTCTGTGGGCATATTCTTTGCCGAGTACAGGAGGAGAGCTTTTATGCTGAATTTTATTCTTACCAGGATGGCTTTTATTGGACAGAAGATGTTGTAGACTCCTCTCACTAGCATTGATCTTTAGTCACGTTACGGAGGAATGGAGTTGTGGCTATGGGTGTCCACTGGTCTATGCGATTTTCTTAGCCCTTTCTCCAGGACAGAATCCATACGCTCTGCTTTCACCTTCCTCTTTTCATGGTCTAGATACGTTTTCTAAATGGGATAAATGTTTGGGTCAGATAGAAAGTACTGAAGAGGAATTTTTCCATCAATCTCCGTGGGTGTTATATCAGGTCCACATCTGGATTCTTTGAAAATATTTCCACTTTTGTATCTTACATCATAAAAATAAATGAAGCAAAAAAAAAAAAGAAAACCCACTCATTTAGGAAAATTCAAACTAAGCTCCTAGCAAAAGGTTTAAAAAAAGAAAATTAAATTGTGAGAATTAGGAGACTACCTTCCAAATTAAAATATTTATTTATTTATTCATTCGTTTATTTATTTATTTACTGAGATAAAGGTTGGGGATAAGGAACAGAGTCTGTAACTGGATTAAGGAAGTAAGAAGGTTAACAAGAGGATGTAAAGGTACTCTGTGAGCAGAATGACTAAGATCGTTGATAATAATAGAACTACCGGTCTTATTAAATCCTTGGCAATATTATGCTTGGAGGGAGTGTTTTGGTGCCTGTATTTTCAACAAAAGGAATCGCTGTGAGTCGGTAGCATTTGATGGATATAATTTGCAGTACTGACACTTGTTCCAATATATATATTGGTCCAAATAAGGAGAGTGGGAACTCTGAAAGCACAATTCTGTAATCGTTGATGCAGAAAAGTTTCTGGAATAGTATTTTCCTTTGTATTTGGGGTACGTGTTTCGGGTACAGGGTGTATCTGCTTAGGGCAGGCGCTGTTTCCCTTCTCCGTGCTGGTAACTGGAGCCGGGCGAGAAGGGTCAGGTTGCGCGGTGCACAAACCTCAGGCATTTTCAGGCCGTACGCTCTGAGATACAAATCTTGAAAAAAGCACAATCACTTAGGATTTTCCCGTAGAGAGAAGGAGCCCTTCATTGTTTTCAAAACAGGCTTGTGCCTAACAGCTAGCTGTATAAATAATGGATATCTTGTGTCTTATGTGATACATAAGAATTATCCTCTCAAGATGTACCGGTAGTCCCTTAAGCAAACGAAATACTTACTTTTCGAGGGGCTGGATAGTTTTTTAAAAGCTTTTCTTTACTCTGCCTTAATAGTACTTACGTTACTAGAATTGGCATGGAAGTAATCTGAGACCTGCCGGGGGACATCAAACATTTTGTTTGTTGCAATGAACGTAACCTACGTCCTCATTTTTGAATTTTAGTCAGAGCTTTTCAGGGGAATGGTGAACAGAGTCCCCTTACAAGGAGTTGTTCCCATACTCTTAAATGAAGTGCTGTTTTGGTTTTGGATCCTGTAAAATATGATTCTTCGTGGTAAAAGTTACGTGGAAGAGGCCAAATGCAGTTCTGTTGCAGGAAAAGGTTCAGCAAACAGATGGGCAGGATGGCGGTTTTAAGACGCAAGGAAGAGCTGTGATCCTGGTGTCTGAGCGCAAACCTACGCCCTGGCAATTACATAGTATCATCGTTTCTGTCATTTCTGGCTTAAGGTTTACAGGTTCTCTGAACCTGTAGGTCGAACATATGCTTTCTGTTTTTCTTCAGCAAAAAGAAAAAAAAAATAAAGATACTTATTTCTAAGTATTTCTCTTTGTGTGGAAGATTTGAGACTAGCTTACGTGTTACGAAAATTATTCTTAAATGGAGAACTTCCCCCCCCCCCCGCCCCAGTTATTCTTTTTAAGTATTGCCATTGTAACGATCTCCATTAAAACATTCTCCACTCCAGGCTAAAACTCAGGTACCTCTACTAGCCAAAGGGAAGAGTCAGTAGAAAAGAAGTCCTACAGATTGAAACTGTTGAAACTGTAAGAGAAAGCAACAAATCACTGTGTACGTATAGTCTGTGTATGCGTTTTTGGAAACGTTATGTAGGCCCTGAACTTTGAAGTATAAAAGCGGTCCGAGAAATGGGAGACAGCAACACTGATTTATAACCTTCTCCTGTGATTTTTCTCCTCTCATATAGGCCCTGATGTCTCATATACAGCTTAAACTGTGGCTTCCCCAGACAAAACTTTTCAGGAAAGACTGCACTGTCTGTTTTTCAGGGTAAATCTTACCAGAAACGTGGGCGTTGGTTGGAACTGATGCCTGCCTGCCCCGTCCTCTTGACGCGGCTGTGTAGTGCGTGATGTCTTAAACTGAAGCGTAAGTTGATGGGATACTGACCGGCGTTAATGGTGAGCTGCGGATAGAAGGGCAGAACAAGTTGAAATATATATGTATTAACTTTATGATAGACTCTGCTACTGTGAGCAGAAGGGAAACCCAGAGTGGTGAATGAAAGTGCTGTTTTTTCAGAGTAGCCGTGCACCTGAAACCATCCCGCTGCATAACCCTGCCTGCAAACTTTCCTGACTGCAATCGTCCAATTTGTAGCTCAAGAATTGATCGGCTGGTGGCTGAAGCATAGGAGTTGCAAATCCTCAAGTAGCGTGATCCTCTTAAGGGAAAAGTATGTATGTCAGGATTGTGGCTCTGCAAAGTGCCTAGTGGGGCACTTACTGAGAGATTCCCAACAGGGGCCGCCTGTGGTTTGTGCAAATATATATGGTTCATTCGTATACCTTGTAGCAGGTCTAAGTAACTGTAGGAATGGGATAGAGAGAATTAAAGGGACTCTCACTAGGAGAATGGGGCCACCTGGCAGGGTAACAGCTTGAGGGCTCTAATTTTGCAATTAGTTGTTGTAAGTAGAGTTTTGTAATCTCTTATGAATCACTTGTGCTCCAGCTAATCTTGGGTTGTTTTCTTTAATTAAGGAATGTAATCTAGATTTCTGGAATTGGTAGGAATCTAAAGATAGAAATATAAATACCTTACATATTTGTACTATTCATAGGCTCTTGCTTCACGCAGAGAAGTCAGCTTCTTACCAGTACTCACACAGCAGCATAAATGGTGCTTCTTACATATGTCCTTTTTGGTGGATGTCTATACCCTTATGTGATCAAGTCGTGGCAGGCAACAGATAGTTAAGATTTTTTGCCCCGGTTTTAGGGCCCATATAAGGTCTGCCTAGAATTGCAGCCTTTGCAGTCCAGAACTGTGCAGCTCTCGAAGGAGAGCTGAAAAAGGGTGGCAAGGGAGCCCAGGTTAGTGTTTGCTGTACTTCACATGTTAAGCTTTTGGTGTTGTGCTTTCACTTTTTTAAAGAGGAATCAGAGATTTTTCTTTTCCTATTTCTAGTGAAAGGCCCAAAGAGGATCTCTTCTGGAGCGAGGCTGATACGGTGTGGCTTAAGCTGCGTGCCAAAATACAGCAATTTATAACAGACGCCATGTTTTAATGGTTTTCATCAGGACACATGTACTGCTTGTCAAAGTGTCAACCTGATGACTGAAGGGACTGAAGTACACACAGAAGAATAGCAGTTTGGGCAAGACTTGTGTTACTTTCCTTCGCCCTTTCCGTCAAGGCTTTCTGGCATCAATAAAAGTGTTAATTTTAGAGGCCCCGAACCCCACAGCAATTCTTGAGTCTTGACCAGAACATCAGTCCTGGACAGCATAAAAGTGTTTTTAGTGTTGTTGGAGAGCGGTCACAGCTCCGCTCTGATAGACACTGCGGAGTGTCTGACGTGCACATGGCCACGTTTGAAGGATGGCCAGAGGCATTCAAAAGATTTGCTGGGGGATGTCACTAGCTGTCTTGCGCTCTCTTTTTTTCTTCTATTTAATGCGGGCTGTCACCTCTTGTAGAAATGATCTAACTCCAACCGGCCAGATTGCGCTTCTGTCCCCGCTTCCATGGAGAAGCGGGAGGACGTTTGTTCTCCCGAAGGGCTGCTGCTCCCCTCTCCTGCATGAGCAAAGGGGGTGAACCGGTGGAGGTGGGAGACGGCAGCAACCTTGGCTCTATCCTCAATCCATTTGCAGTAAAGCTTAGCCAGGAAGGGAAGCTGGCAGATCAGATCCTTTCCTGAACCAGCATCTGATGTACAAAGTTGAATTTCTGCGTTACTGCCCTGGTCCTGCTCTGACGTTGGGAATTATGACAATAAGCCGGTCCACTCCTTCATGTTGCCTGAAGATATTTTTCCTCTCTGTAAGGAAGAGGTAATAGCAACAGCCTAAGCTTAGAGACCTGAGAACCAACCCCTTCTGCTGGAGCCTTGGAGAAGTCACCTGGTTTATCTGTCTCTCTCTTCCTGTCTGTAAAGAGGTTGTCACCTTTTGCCGTGCAGGGATGGTGAATTAACTTCAGATTGTAGTGCACTGAGATTTTAAAGGAGAAGGTACTATGTAAATACAATTCATAGTCTAATATCTGTTGACAACATATTTTTAACCCCTCCCTCTCCAACTCCATTATAAACAGCACAAAAAAAAGGAAAGGGTTTACCACGCAGTATTTTTATAACACAAGTTTTTGATTTGTAGCCTAGCGAGGGCAGTTAGTTGCCCCTGCAGAAACACATTGATTCAGGTGATACTAAGCGCTAAGCGTAGAGATTCGCACGTGAACTGCCACATTTGCTCTGAAACCTCTTCTTGTCTTTTGGCAGCTGAAAGATTAAGCACTTTTTCTGCACAGGTAAATAAAAGCAAGGAAAAGCCCTCGGCTCCATTTACACTGGCAGACAGCTGATCATAAAGCTAGTGTTCTGGTACCGGGCTCAGGATTCATTCACTCGCCGCTTGTCACCATCCTCGAGCAGGCGCTGGTCTGGGCAATTCTTCTTGGACTGTGCTGCTATGGCGAAATTCATGACAGTCTGTCGTGGGTCGAGATCGATAACGCGGCCGTAAAATTCAGTGAGGAGAACGTGGGGGCTAATTTTAAGAAGATGTAGTGAATATAATGAGATTAGTGGCAAACTAACAAGATGGCAGCTCATTTGGTATGCTTGCGGTGTGAGCCTGGCTACAGTAATTAATTAACATATCAAAACATTTCTCTTGAAACTAAAATCTAATGCAAAACATGTAGCGGGAGCTTTGTCAGACTAAAAGCCCACCTCAGTCTGAGTAGCTCAGTAGACTAATTGAAGACTCAGCATTAGATGCTGTAGCATACTGCTATGACGGAATTTAGCATTCAGATTTTTTTAGTACAGAATTCAAGAGGATCTTTATATGAACATGCTGTTATGGTAGATATTCCCATAGGAATCATGTTTCTTGAATGCCTGACTGATAAACGTAACTCACTTTTGCTGCTTTTGTATTTACACTGAGGGACACCTTTTATCATATTTATATTGAAATTGTCAATAAGACATTAAAAATTGTGCAGATTACAGCTGCATATATCTGAAAGTTGTTTCAAAAGACTGTACTAAAAAGAAATTTAAAAAATAGGAAAAGGGAGGAATTAAGAAGGGGGGACAGCAGCACCTGATCACAGCCCTAGAGGTATACAAAAGGATTGTGATTCTGTTCTCAGAGAATGCCAATGCAGTGATAAAACAGGATAAAAAAAGAACAGGAGCCTGCAATAGCAAAACTTACAAAGACTTGTTCAAACAATATCCTGCAAAATTAAATGCAAATTACAGTGCTGCAGATTTTAATGTTGTGAGGTACATCTTTAAGACTGTGGGTTAATGGAAAAGATGACTACTCAGTTTTCATCAGTCACAGTCCGTGTCCCCAACCTCCGAACACTTGAACTTCATTATCCCACAGCAGTTGTCAAACTGTCACCTTTGCATACCCCCAAGGAAGCATAACCAAGCATTAGTTAGCCAGACTTACACAGTCTGTAAATGTGCAGGTCCAGACAGCATATATTTTAGAGCTGTAAAGGGACAGCCTCAGAATCTGTGAAAATTACCTACTATAAATCCTAGGTGTCAGAAGAGATATTTGATATCTGAGGGGAAGAAAAAAAGGTGCAGAACAGTGGCTGACCTAGGGACATATCAACCAATTAGTCTGTCCTGGAAAAAATATACAAGCAGCGTCAGAAGTCGTTACAGAGTCTTTCAGATGGAATTATGGAACTAACCAGAAATATTTAAAAAGATAGTTTTCTCATTAAATCTAGGCATTTGTAGCAAGAGAAAACCGAAGAGAGATCTAATATGAAGATGCATAATAAAAGTCTAAAATCATCTGTTTAAGCAATGTTCATCTCTGCTTTTTTCCAGAGGGAGTCCTTGCTTCTAGAGAGGTCACTATTACATATATTTGAATTCAGAGTTTTGTAAAGTGGCCATTCAGTAAATCTGGAAAAATCACAATCCTTATTGTGATGTCTTGCATATCCATGCAGAATAATTAAACACTTTTAAAGTCTTGATCATCTTGCAAATTTAAGATATGAAACGTAGACTTGATGTGAACTTTCCTGTGTATGTTGTTTCTGTCTGCAGTTCTTTAGGAAGAATACAAATATAGAAGAACTACAGACAATAGAAAGGATTTCTTTTTAAATATCCAAAAATTAGAGTATAGGTCTCTGGAAGAGGTTAAAACAGCTAAGCTTTCATAGCTCAGAAGAGGGGAGACTCTGGTCATATGGTCATACTCTAAATACCCTCAAGGTAATGATCTAAATGGGGGAAAAGACTTGGGCAGTTTCAGAAGAAAGTGGGATAAATGAATGGCTGTGTATTTACAGAAAGGTTTTAGATCACAAGAGCAAATGGAGAATGGAATAGATGGCCAATGGTGAGAGTAGCTTGTAAAGACTTACCTGTTATCCAGTGACCATCATTGCCTTTATTTTTGTATCAATAGTTTACTTTTCCTAAATCGGCATGGTACACAGGAATTTCTGATCATCTCAGGTTATGAGTCCTGAGGACTCTGCACCAGTGCCTTGTAAAAATGCTTCACACTGTATCATCAGCTGGCTGGGCCTTTATCACCGTCTCACACATCACCGCTCTGTTTAGGAAAAGCAGGAGTAGGGAATGCCTTGAATCCTCAGATAGCTAAGCCTTTTCTACACGTTTTGTTATCCATCTTTCATTTGGTGACGCTGTGCTCTTAAGCAGGTTTTCTCAATTTTCCATAGCAAACAACACTTATGTATTTATAATGCATGATGTTCTTTCTTAAAGCACGTGTTTCTTAACTGGCAGTGTAGGAGGAGGGAGGATGGTGTGTTTACATATGGAAGAGTTCAGTTTCGTTACATGGTACATACACACTGACTGTAGTAAGAGTACCGCTGCTTTGTAGCTCTCATAATGTAAATGAAGTCAGACACAGCGAAGACATTCAAAAACCTTGCACAACAGAAGAAAGTATGTCCCCCCCCCCCTTCAGATCTCCTGGTATATCTTGTGGGAGAAGCTGTAATTTGAGTTTGAATGAAGAAGTTAGGGGGCTTGGTAAACAGGGATTAGAAAAGTATACCATGCATAACAAGTTACATAGATAATTGGATAAAGAAATGGAAGAGGTGATGGGAACTCTGCTGTTGTCCTTTTCAGCCTGTAAGAGGTGGTTGGGGAAGAAGGTCACTATCACAAGGTTGCGAAAACATTTCACAAAATTAAACGACAAAGAAAACCCCTTCCTTCTCCTCGTTATTGGGCTATTGGCAAAGCAGAATGGTCTTAAACATTTGGAAAGTGCCATTTGCTAACACACACTGCTTACGCCTCTTATATGAATAGCCTACCTGGCCATAATAATAATAAAGTGGAGCAGAACATGGCCCTGTGGTGATTAATGGTGTATAAGTGATCGCTGGCGTGGCCATGGTTTAAGCTGACTCCCAGGCAATGCCTGAGCATGCGTTTGGGCACAGCAAAATGTTCTGTTCTCAGTAAACAGGTTGGAAGCAGTCCCTACTTTGGGAAGAGAAAGAAAATTGAAATACATGGATGCAATCAGTGCTTTGCTACTTGCTTTCAGAGCCAGAGCCTGGTCCCTGGCATATTTTATTTAGTAGGATAGATTCACTCCTTGTACTTAAGAGAGCTGCGGATTCTTGTCCTTTTAGGAAGCATCCGAATTTCATAGCTTTTGGAGATCCATCGCAGTTTAGTAACAAAAACCCTCAAAGGTGAATAGATTGCTTTTTAGCTCTTCTTCGGCCACAGTGGTCTGCTGAGGACCAAATACTGGAGTTCTGATTCTGCTTTTATTTGGACTATACAGAGGGAAAGCTTGAATTCAAAGCATTATTTGCAGAAGGAAGGAAAAATAAAAAATACGGAACTCTGTTACTTTATCCATATTCAGACAAAACAACACAGCTGGCAATTCTACGTTTGCTCCTATACTGGAAAGATAGTTTCCATTTTTGTTTAGTTGATGATGATAACTGCCATCAGCAACCTTCAGAAATTTCAGACAGTGTTTTCTCCTCTGTTGTCCGTTTTCTTGAGAGGGCTTCTCTGTAAACATCTTAACATGGTGCTACTTTTCCTCTTCAGCTTTAACGTTCTCATTTGTTAACTTGACAGCAGTCAGTCCGGTGATGCGCTGAGACATTTGCCTGTTGCATGGAACAACGTTGCCCTGCTGTTTTCTTACACAACAGCTGAATAAGGAAGTTTATTGTCTTTGGTTTTGTACGTTATAATTTCTCTGTGAAAGGGACACTCTTTGGGCATAGCAGAAAGGTGGCATAACTGCATACAATGGATAGCGATATGGCTTATGGCCTGTGAGTATGACTGTGTCGCAAAAACAGTGACAACAATAACGATAACAATAATATTTGTTGTGTGCAGATGACCGTTTTCTATTTGTGCCATGTCTTCCATGTTAGCTCAGCAAGGTAAGAAATAGTTACAGATGACCGTTGGTGTCTTACAGATATTTGGTAACGGAGACTATGTTATCACCACAACAACTCTATAATAATTTTCCTTAAAGATGAAATTTAGTCATGATGAATTTATGATGGGATAGTGAAAAGTGGCAGAGTAGACTCCATATCCTGGAGTTATATGTCCTAGATTTGATAATCATATGACTTTTCTCCTTTCCTGGAAAAATGCTAAAGAAATTGAATTACGAGTACTAGTAGGCTGTAAGGACTTAGGGCAGGCACTTGGGTGGCCTAGACCATAGGCGTGATCACCTAGTTTGACCTTCTGGTTAATGCAAAACCTCGCACAGTAATTTCTGTAGTCAGCACATGACCTCTACTAGGGCTATAGGATTACGTATAATTATAGAATTTCCTGTCCAGCTGAAGTTAAGGACACAGGATTCAGTAAGGGCTTGGACTCAAAGGAAGAAGAGAGCAGTGATTGGTGACATGGAGTAGGCATTTTATTTCCATTCATCTTTAAATAAGTACAGTTTGTCAGGCCAGTCTTGTGCGGAAGAGGCTGAAAGAGAAAAGGCCAGTAATCTTTCCTGATTGTTCTTCAGAGAGGCAGAGCCTGAGCCCCATAACGTCCCTATTTATCCCCTCTTTTATTTCTATCTGTATTTTATTAGCCAATTTTATTTCGTCTATCTCCAAGTCTCACAGAAGCTTCTTTAAATAAAGGCCTTTTCAGAAAGATGATACAAGCTTGCTGCGTCCTGGGATGCAGAATTATCTAGCCTGTGAACGCATCCTGTTGTTTTAGCGTGACCTTGACTGTTGCGCTAGACGGGCTGTATAGAAGGGCTGCGTTCAGCTTTCAGCGGGGTTGCGCGTGAGGGGCTGGACTCCCGAAGAAAAGAAGAGTCACTGTCACAATAGTAAAACAGTTGTGTAGTAATTAATTGGAAAAATTCCTTTTTTTTTTTTCCTAAAAACAAGGCTTTCCTTGCTTTGTTTTGCTTTCTTCCCAGCTCTCTCCAAATACCCTACGACTAAATCAGTGTTCAGGTATTTTTCTTTAGTTCAAAATAAATAAATAAAAAATAATAATCACCCATCTAAAATGACATTTGAAGGTGACCAGTCATTTTTTATTTAAAGACGATAGATTGATGAGAGAAGGTCAGTTTTGACAAACTTATCAAAAATATTAAACTACTCTGATAATGGATACTTTCAACTTTATATATAATGGGCCATACTGGGGAGTATAAATAAAAAGCAATGATGCTGGAAAGGAATTAACAGAATTTTTGAAAAAAGCACAAGACTTTAAAGCGTACGAGATTTTTAGATGTTATTTGAAGCCACAGTGTTGAATTTTCATACTTCCTCTTGTTCTTTAAAGAATAATTAACATGTGTGTATGCAGGGCTTGAAAGAAATGTTTAAAGCAAACTATTAGTGTCAGAAGGCTGTGTGCAAGGGCTGTCAATAAATCGATATCCAGATGCTGCCTGGTTTTTACAATGTGCTAATGTGTTTTGTGCCATTTTTCTGAGCAGATTGATTTGGTACTTGTAGAAGAATTCCTGTAGGTCACAGGTTGAAAGTGAGAGTTCAGAGTGGTTCGGTGTACGTACTAGAGAGTCTGGGCGTCTTGGGAGTGTGATGAGAATGCAACAATTGGCTGTATCGTGTGATAAGGAAGCGTATTCCACCCTGGGAGCCACGACCACGTTAGCTGTCGTAAATCCATGCTAGATTCCAGCATTAACGATAATGAGACGGTCTGCATTAACTACATCTAGCCCATATCAGAACGGATGCCACCGAGCCTGGAGAGAATAGGTAGGTGAGGTTCTCTGAATAGATGGATGCGGGAGGGAATAGCGTTATAACTTGAGTAGCCTTTTGCCTTTTGAAATAATTTACCTGATCACAGCTTGTGGCATATTGGCAGATCTCTCTGGGAGAGAGTTACGATATCATTCCCTACAGACGAAGAGGTTGCCACTTTCTGCGTTTGTTGATCTACAGGCTCTTTGGAATTAATGTCGCAAAGACAAAATCAAGAGAGAGGGCAATGTTTATACTTATTCTCCTGTGACAGGGAAAACGGTGGCACAGGTTCTAAAGAGAAAAAAAACATAATGTTCTTAAAGGTTTCACCTTCTTCCCTGGGTAATATTAAGCCTTAGGGCTCTGGCCTGCAGGGAAAATTGAATGCAGTTCTGTACGAAGGTGAGAGTATGTACTAGATAAGCCGCTTGAAGGTCAGCTTCTTAAATGCTATCTTTAAAAAAGGTTTGCGCCTCTGCTGCAGCATCACAATTCTCTAAATGTTCCCTGTTGCAGCCTGAAGCCTGTCAACAGGTACAGTGCGAGCAACATATGGTGAGAGTCCAGTAGAGTAATTTGTTAACAGGGTGGTTACCTTGCTTTAAGGTGCAGGTTTCTGGCAGGATACTTAATTCTTGTTCCTTTTTTTTTTTCTTGTACTCTATCTTACTAACCAAAAAATCTGCTATTTCTAACATCGGGAATGGATCATTAGATAAAATAGCCTCACTAAGCCAGTCCTCACTTTTCAAGATTGGTAATGCTTATAAGACTTCAAAAAGCTGTAAGCCAGAAGGCCAGATTCTGCTCTCAGCTAACACTTTGCAACTTAGCTTTTGTTTTTCTCTAAGTATTTACTCATTGCTGATCTATTAGAATTTTATGGCTTTTTGTCTTGCTAGATGTCCAAAATCCCTCTCCTTGGAGGATGAAATAATGTCAGACAGTTGTGTTGCAAAAGAGATTTGGGTACTCTCCCATAGGGATGCTCTCTGTCAGTATGGGCTGCATGTACACATGCTTGACCCATGGCAATGCTCTTTTGCAAGAGAAGTGTAAAAAGTTGATGGAAACATCAGAGTTTTGTATGTGGCTGAGTGAGGTGTTCCTCAGGCTATGACTATGTATGTGGGCAAATGGAAGCTCCATTTGCTTGAGTACTAAGCTATCTGGCAGCTAGAACCTCTGTAGCCGTGTTAGCAGTAGCGCTGTGCTTGCTAATAAGCCACCAGGGGCGGGGGGGGGGGAACAGGTTATAGTAGCCTGGGTATAATGCGACACTAGCACAGATTTTAGGCTGGAAATGGCTCTTCTCCAGCCAGCTGGAAGCGAACAGAGAGCACTGAATTTCTCCTGAAGATACAAACTTTGAGCGATGATTTGTTGCTGCAGGGACCATCTTTTGTACTCCCTGCTTATATAGCCAGAAGGCATGGCCCATGGGTTCCCACAAGGTACTGCGGAGGAAATAATTATTCAGAATAAAATTCAGTACCCAGTGCTGGGCATATTGCACAACTCCAGAGCAACTTCTTACCAACGTGGGAAGTTGCTTTCAGCTACCAATGTGTGTGATATTTGTCTTAAGTCTCCTTTCCCAAGCTTGCCTCCTATTTATTTCTCTTATCTATTTTCCTCATGAAACTCCCTGTAATACTCAGGCTCCCCTTCATATAGCTAAACTTCCTGTAACACACGTTATCTGCTTCATTATCCAAAAATTATAATCTTCTGATATTTCAGTCTTTTTATCAATACGTTGCAGACATGGAGGTTGTTCTTCATGTTCTGAAGTTTTTCACATTTTAGACATGAAAATCAGGTAATGAATCTCTTTGTTACTGTATGTAGGAGAAGTCGATAAGGGTTAAAGTTCCTGTGTTGATTTAAAGGTTCCTTCTGGCCATGGAATACCCTCTTTCTTTTCAAGAAGTAAATTAAGAAAGTCATATTTTGAGGTTTTTTTCCCTATCTGGCAAAGCTTTATTAGCTATAAATTAAAATACAAATTGAATCCATTCTGGCTTTTTAGTGCACCAGTCTAATTCCTTATATAGATATAATCTTATACTAGGGTGTTAGAGATTGCATTAGCAGTATTTTTTTTATGGCACAAGTCATTTTATGTGTGCTTGAACACCTTTATACATCTAGTCCTTTTAAAGTGTATTAGAGATCTTCCCTTTTCTCTGTTAAGCTTGTATTTAACACCTCAGACTATGCTCCAAGATGACACTGCTGTGGATTCGGATTACTCTGATTAGCATAGGGAAATGCAGACTGAAACCGGAGCAAAATTCTGTTCTCCGGTCTGCACTGCAGATCTCTAATGCCGGCGACAGAGTCCTCCTTTGCATTGGATTCCTAATGCCTTCAGTGGAAATTGTGTATGGGATGAGAAACATTCAGTGGTAACCTAGTGGGTAGATAAATCATATGCCCTGCAGATAATGAGTAGAAATTTTGCCATTTTGATTAGCTTGTGCAAGGGAGGTGGTGGTGCCGTACTTGCTCTGACTTGCTCTATTATCTGTAGATTAAATCAGCGGTTCTCTCATCAGTTCCACATGGGAAGGTGCAAGTTAATTTGTCTTTATACCTTTTGTGGTTTTCACACAGGCACATGAGATTTCCTGTGCAGTATTAAGGTCCAAGTTTAACATAAGAAGATATTAAAGTGGAATTTTAGCACTGTAAGACAAAAAGTCAGATCCTTATTCTCTGAAAGAGTTGCATGTGGAAAGGTATATGTCTGTGTAAGCCCCCCCCCCCCCCACCCTCCCCCATTGGCATGAGCTTTGATACAGCAATAGCACACACACTTTAAAAAGAAATTCGGATGTTAATTCACTGAATACCTTTTAGAAACGCTCTTCCATTAACAGCAGTTGGAAAGTGAGAAATAATGGAGTCATTTCAACTACTAATTCTTATTTCTAAGGATAACTCTTAATTTGAGTTATGTAAACATTACATTTTTCTGTTACTGCTAAAAATGTGTTTGAATGAGCTGATTTGATATATTCATAAATTATTGAAAAATAATTGAATCTGTAGATATGTTTGTATATATAGATATCAATATACACGCATGTGCACATATTTAAACAACTAGATAGTCTGTTTAAAGTTACTGTGGAAATGATAACATATCTTGCATTTTTTTGCTACTGAAAGTTAAAATTCAAAGTATTTTATTAGCACTTTTGCATATAATTGCATAGCTTTAAAATAACCTGTGGAAAAGCACTTGTAAGAATTGTTTTGTATTTATGGATTTTATAAAAACAAACGCTAGTACCTGCCGGTATGTGCAGTTAACTTATATATCCAGGAGTTCCTTTTCCAGCACTGATGTCTCCTGCCCAATAAGAAGTCATCAGATGTATTCTCGCCATTGTATTTTTGCTACTGCATTCTCTCTCTCTCTCTCTCTTTTTTTTTTTTTTTGGTATTATATAAGATACTGGCGTCTGAAGTTACAGACTGGGTAGAATAGTAAGGCCTATATGAAAGGACTTACCCAATATTTATTGTTCCCACATTAATAGCACAGATGAGATCACAGGTGAAGGGGATGGTTGGGCAGGCATAGGGTGGCTTTGGAGCCCATTCAGTTTGCACTGTCCTTAGATCTGTGCATGTGCATATATAACTGCTGATGCTAATGTATACTAGCTGAAGATTTGGGTGCACGTATCCATACATAAATGGGAAAAACTCTCATTCAGTGCTCAGATACATTTTGCGGATCTGGGCCAAAGTAGCCAGTCCTGTAGTAGTTTGTCAGGGCTTGTGGCCAGGCAGGGGCATGGCTGTGGCAAAGCTGGAGACCAGCAGTATTGCAGCATGGCTCAGGTAGGGACTAAAGACCCTAGACTGAGCTTATGTATTGGTCTTGGACCTATGGGCAGGGTAGTAAGGTGTGGTGGAGACCCCAGGTGAGGCTGATCAAGGCCATTAAGGCCTGTTAGTATACTTGGGGCCCTGGCCGAAAATTGGCTGGACTGCCAGGCTGAAAGGGTAAAAATCAATCGTTTGACATCTAGTTGGTGGCTGGTGACAAGTGGAGTACTCCAGGGGACGATAGTGGGGCTGATACTGTTCAGTATCTTCTTGACAACGTGTGTGATGAGACAGACTACATCCTCAGCAATTTAAAGGTGATACTAAATCAGGCAGAGGGTCGATGCACTGAATGGCAGAGCTTCAATCCAGAAAGACCTTGAGAAATTTTGAGGACTGAGCCAACAGAAACCTCATGGGTGTTGACAAGATGTGCGAAGCTCTCCACCCATAATGGGATAACCCTGTGCGTCAGAACAGGCTGGGATCTGAACGGACGAGTAACACCCCTGCTGAAAGCAGCTGGCAGTGAGGGTGCAGGCCAAGTGGAAAATGAGCCTAGAGTGCCCTTGCTTAGGAGATAAGGCAGGCTTTCCACTGGTTACACCAGCATCAACATGGCCAGCAGATCGAGTGAAGTTCCTATCCTCCTTTTTGTAAAGATGCTCATGGACTACATATTCATTAGTAAAACCTAATTTATTGGTTCTTTGCATAGGATAATTCTCATATGGCGGGAATCAGATCTCTCCAACAGGATAGTCAATCCCTGTCCAGGTGGTGAGGGGGCCCCCGTTGCAAGACTCCTTGTAGTGGTATTTCATCTGGATTGGGCGAGATACATATATACAGCTGGCCAGTGGTCCTGCATGAGCACTCCAGTGCATGTGGGACCCATTGCTGTAGGTTATCTTAAACTACATACAAAACATCTAGTTTTCTTCACTGTGTACAAAAGACTGCCCTACATGGCCATTTCTTCACCTGCAGGAAGTTTTCTACTGACTATTTACAAATATCCAGTGTACAATTTGGTTAATTATGCAGCAGGACCCACCTAGGGGAGTCTCTGGAATGGACAGATTCTTCACTTGGGATGTTAATCAACACATTGAAACATACAAATCGGTCTAGGTGCAGCAGAAGCTGCCTACAGGGAATCTTCGAGATTGGCCGAAATTGCCACCTCCTCAGTACTGGCAGAGAAGTGGCAGTGGCCACAGATTGACGCTAGGAAAGTTCAGGTAGAGCATTAAGGAAAAAAAAAAATCGTTGGGAGCATGTGCAGCTCTGGATCAGGTCACCCACACAAGTTCTGCATTCTCCATCCTGAGCGGTTTTCAAGACTTGACTAGGTAAAGCCAAGGTGACCTGGTGTAGCACTGGGGGCAGTCCCACTTTGAGCAGGAGGTTCAGCTAGCTAACTTCGATGGATCCCTTCCTACAAATGTTTCTGTCAGTCTGTGGTAATAAAACTATATTTCACATATACCTTTTCTGAGTGAAAGGAGCTCTCAAATTTAAAAATAACATTTTCTCCACATACAGGCTGATGAAAAGAATAAATTAGCTGTCTATATAAATACCTAGACAAATAAACTTTCCTTTTTAGATTGATAACGAGCATGAAGAATTTCAGTGGTAAAATTATTTTCATAGTGCTTGATGTATCGACAAATTAGGCAGTACGTTCTTGTCTCCGACTATTGTGCTAGTACCACAGAATGACACTAATTCCAGTACTTCAGAAAACCCTTTCTGATTATTCATTTTCTTATCAATAGTTGAATGCATTTTGATTTACTTCTGATTTGATGAGATGACGGCAATGAAGCCCATCATTGTGAAAATAAATGATAAAGGGATAAAACACACTTAAAAATCAATTCTTTATGTGGCAAACTATTTTACAGTGATCTCAGCTTGTAAAAGGATTGCTCTTTATAAATGAAGAAGAAATAGTATTTGAAATTCTCACGACCGAGAAGGGGAATACAAATATTATTGGAAAAGCTTACTGAGTTTAGCATTTTAGTTCAGAGCAGGAGTATACATGTTGGATTTACATTGCAGAGTGATCCTGGTGCACACAAATTTGATTCCAGATGAAATCAAACTGTAAGATACGCTTCAAGAACATGACTAATATTCTCTAGCTGCTCACGGGCATTCAGTCCGTGGCACCAAACTAAAGGTAGTCCAAAGCAAAATTCCCCAAATGCACCCGGTTTGGACGTTTCCTCCTCAGCACCATCTGTTTTGGCTTCGCGAATTTGCTCCTGTTGAGAATATGGGCATAGCTTCTGTTTCAGTGATGTCATTCAAGCCACTGGTTACCTGCACTAAGTTTCCTTTGGAAAATCCTGACCTTACTGACATCAGTGAACGTTTTGACACTGCTGGCAAACTCAGTAAGTTTTCCTTCCTCCTCCCCTCTCCTTTGTGAATATTTTCGTGCAATTGTTAACGATCTGGAGATTTAGCATTTTATACTTTGTCTGTAGAGGAGCAGAACCATGATAAAGAGGGAAACAAGCAAGTCCCCTAATGTCTTTCCTTTCATTACTGAATAATTCCATTCCCCTGTCCATTCTTAAAGTATCAATTTTTCATTGTGATACTGCAACTGGAGCTCATCAAATCCCCCCAAAGAATTTCCAGTAGAAGCTGTAATTACTGTTCACATGCTTCCAGAATGTCATGCTTCATATTTATGGATGACATTACTCTGTATTGTGTAGCGTGTATTGTGGTGCGAGGAATTTTAACCGTTTAACATTCAAAGGACCGTGTTGAACATCTTAGGCATGTGCTGTGATTTTTTTCCTCAGCTGTTTCCTTATTCAGTGGTGCAATTTTAATGTGTTTGTGTCATATGTTAGAGTGCCTTTTTACTTAAACTAACTGATGCTATAAAGTCAAGAAAGTAATTGTGATCATGAAGATGGCAGATAATCAATAAAATTGGACAGGCAGTAAAAATATTACATAGCTGCTTGACATCTTTTGGAAACAGCTATGTGAAAAAGAAATCATGTACTTTCAGACAGCAAGCAACAACAGTTTTGTGTCTCTGTACTACCAGTTTTTTGTTATTCTTTCTCCTTTCACTTTGTTAAAAAACTGAGTTTGTAGGGAGGATGTAAAAGCATCATTTTTTGCTTGGTACGTGTATGCAAATTTGCTCTAGTCTTTTCAAAAAATTTTTGAAACGACATAAACTATTTATCAAAATACCTACTGGTAATTCATTTTTTTCTCTTTATAAGGCTTTGTTTAGTTCAATGAATGGAATCACATTAATTCCTTAAACAGTGAGATTATTTACTGTACGAGTTTTCCCTGATTAATAGACTTCAGCTGAAAGGAATATGTCTCAGCACCCATTGTTTTTCTTTGCTTAAGGCTAGAACAGTGTTATGTGAGCCTGAAAAATACTGTCTAATATGTGTATACCACTGAAGTAGCAGGAGCTCGAGTCTATGGCTGATTAAACAGTTAAACATTAGATAATGGGTAGGCTCCGTATAGTCACAGCAGTGACTATCAAAGGACTAAGACAAGTCTACATAGACCACCTATTGCAGAGGATGTGCAGACCAAGAAACATCCAGATACAGCAGTCGAAAATACGTAGCAAAAATAAAACACATGCTATTTGCTCGTGACTGGAGCTTGAGAGCATGTTTAGCATATGGCTGAAACAATAAACTAAATAAAAAAGTGTGTGATAGGAGATGAGAACTACTGGAAGAATGCATTATCTCATGCGAGAGGAACTTAGTAAACGTATATGAAGTAGAGCCATAGTTTGGATTCTTTGGATTCAGGCAACAAGACAGCTGATCTCACTGCTTTGACAATTGTTAGGCTTCCTACCGTGGTGCTGTGAATAAAAAAAGCCTTAAGTGAGAAAACCAGTATTAAATCTAGCAACTGTGCGAGGTGAGTACTTTATCCCTAGCAGAGGTGTGAGTAGGAAACAGCTTTGGAGCAATCAGCTGTGACCAGTGCATGGGACCCTCTGGCCTGCAGGTGACCCGGCTCTGGGAGAGGCTCAGAGCAGCCTGTCCCTGGCATGCTGATAGCGGCCCGTGGAAGAGAGGAGCTGGCAGCTTGTGGGAGAGGCAGCAAAGCCTGGAAGGAAACGGTAGCATCTGTCTTAGTCCATTATCAGGTAGCTTTAGAAAAGAATCAGAGCTTCTCATTTATCTGTAAGCACATGCCAAGCTGTTGACTCGCCTTTCAAGATTTTGAAAGCCTTTGTTGATCCGTATCAGTTTTTCACATGGTACAGTATATAGGGTATACTAGTAGGACTTGCTTTTCTATTGTGTCTTGTCACTCTTTAATTTTGGTAGCTGCTAAAACCAATGAATTTAGACCCATATGAAATGAGCGAAGCAATGTTGAAAGAGATTCCTGTTATAGTGCATCAAGTGAGCGCTAAAGATCTGGGTGGAAGTGCAGAGGTATAACAGCTCTGGGTGTTTCAGTAATTTTCCTTGTTCTTTCTCTCTGAATTTTAGGGGCGAGGAGGGGTTAGGGATTTGCAGGACTAAGTTATTTCTGCTCACGTTTTCTTGCCCAAAAGTCTGATGAACCAAGGACGAGGATGATGATTCTTTTCACGGTTCTGCCGTGATTTCCTTTATGATTTTGGTGGGTCACTTGTAATTCATTTAGCCTTTCAGGAAATACTGTTTTGGAGCATGTAGTGTTGACAGCGGCCTGATAAGCATAACAAAGAGGGTGGTCCCTTTCACTTGTCTGCGTGACTGATAGCAAATAAAGGGCAGTTTCAGATTTCATAGGTCACTTGCTTTTTTCTTTTAGGAACAAAACCAATTTGTGCACTTTCCCTCCCCAAGACCTCTACAAATGGACTGTGTGAATGATGCTGTGACTTGTGTTGGGCTGACACACTTCTGGCATTGGCATTTGAAAGGAAACGGTAACAGTCACAAGTTGGTGCAGAAAATGTGCGCTTGCTAAGGGAAAGAGGGCTTTAGATGGTGCAAGAGACAATCTAAAATTGTCCCATCAGAACTGGAGAACATGGAGAACAGAGAATTTTACAGTCTTGCAGTGACAATGAATGTCAACCTTTTCTTTTCTTTTCTTTTTTTGGCTTACTAGCCCAGAACATGCTACTTGACTAATCTGTATTTAGCAGTTGTAAAGAATATGCTGAGCTACCAATACGTTGTTTGTATAGGAGAGCTAATAGCCATCAGATCATTCTACAGTGCAATCTAATATACGTTCTCAATATCTCATTATGTTGTTATATTAGAAACAGAGAGTGTATGTGGAGGAATCTTTTGCATTTTGATAATTAAGTTTATAAACACAGACATTTTGTCTCACTGTGTATTAGGGCACAGATATTTGGATCTGGCGCTGTCATTTAGAATTTCCTAGCTTTTGTGGATAACGTTCTTTCTGTCGTCTTCTTTGGTCTTTTCATGGCATATCATTGTTTTGCTTCCACTTTGTTCTACTGTATCAAGATCTGGTTTTTAGCTGCCTCAAAAAAGGATTGCTAGAGAGTGGTAGACAGTGAAAATATATCTGTATTTTTTGCCATGCAAGCTGGTCAATGAGATGCATTTTTCTCCCTGTGTCTGATAGTAGTGGTGTTTTTGTACAGCAAATGAGGAGAAGCCAGTCTTTTATGATGAGTGCTTCTCATAAGCTACAGTTTAGAAATGTTTTAGTTCATGTTCACAATGTGAAAGTAATTTATTCAGAGAAACAGAAGTAGTATAAAAGATTTATGCACAATTAGTATTTTAACTTGAGTAGAAATGTCAACATTTTTTCCCCAAATGCTCTTCCTTGAAAGTACTCTCCTCTTTGCCTTGGAGGATATACGGTAGCCTTATATAAGTCAAAGTATTAAGTTGATTAAATATTAAACATGGATGCTAAACTTTAATAACAGTGGTCTGTTACCTTTGTAAGACTGAAAACTTTCTCATCCTTCTTATCCACAGCATAATTCGTTGTACTGCATGCAGCAGATCCCAAATAGCACTGCACTCCCTTACTGTGTATGAAAAGAGATTATGTTTCAGAGACGGGTTTAGAAGTGGGTATAAATGGATCACGTTTTGACTGTACTCTTTGGTAGTGTGCTGTGGGTCTTTTAACATCGCTTGATCTCCGAGTGCTTTGCATCTAGCCCTTCAAGAGTCAGGGTAGCTCACAGAGAAAAGGCATGCTAATCCTGTAGGTGGGGGAGGTGGAGGTCCGACATCCCTGATTTTGTTTAGACTCATCTATACCCACACAGATCAAGTGGTCATAAATGTGGTGGAGTGGCCTGTGCTCATACACTTCCTTGACTGCAAGAGGGGGAATTTTTTGAGAGAGGCCAGTTAAAAATTTACTTGGAGGTATCTTTTCTTTTGCAAAACAACCTTAGGTATTTAGACACTGAATTTGCCCCGTGATACTACTATTAGGTGCAGCTCAGAAAACCCAAGTCAGGGCACTTGACTTCCACGTGTAGTCAAAGGAGAGAGGTAGGACACTCTTGAATTTGAGAAATGATTCATGATTTCTGAATGCTGTTCCGTAACTGCCTGTGCCACCAAACAAGAGATTAGTGGAAATGACAGAGGGAGTGAAATACTATTATTTATATTCATAAAGGAATGCAGTGGAACTTATTTCTTGGCATGTGGAAATGGCTCAGATGATGTTTGCCAGGTTGTATTGTATCAAATCACCCTTGAGGGTTTACTCCTGTTTGGATCTCATCTGCTATGTTATCTAATACAATGTCTGTGACCCAAGAAGAAAAGAAAATCTAGGACCCTCTAATGCACCTCTGAAGCATTAATCAATAACTAGGATGTAAGATATAGGCAATGGGACAGGCACTGGTGTTAAAGCTGGCTTTGCGATCCCAGCATAAGGACCAAGTTTTTATTTGGAGCGCAGTCTGATCTTTTTTTCTATGCAATCTAACTAGAGTCTTTGACAAAATTTGGATAATGGGTTAGTGCTGCTTGAAGGTGATTTTATTTGCCTTGCACATGGTATATAAGATGTTTCAGTTACTAATACTTCAATAGATGTACCACTGTGCGCGAGAGTGTTTTGAAACAAGCAAACAGCACACTCCATACCGTGCCCTGAAGCTGATTTTAGCATGCATGCGGGGGAACAGGCAAGAAAGAACTTTGAGGCAGAAGCTACTAGTCCGTGTATTTTCCTACTCGGTTTCCTCTTCTCCATCTCAAACTTTTTTTGGGGGGGAGGGGGCAGCAGCATTTGCCTTGAAATCCATCTTTGCTTTGTGTGGTTCTCAGTCACCAGTGGACTCTTTGCATCACGTGGGACTATTTTAGCCAAGCGCTAAATGTTTTTGTCACTAAGGAAGAGAGAGCAAGGTGTTATCTAATGAACGTTAAGTCCAAAGTGCAAGTAGCACACGCACAGAGACGTGCGATAAGAGCGCAGAGCTTTCTGTAGCGTTGTAACATGTCAGATGCAGGCAAAAAGAAGATATAATCCTTATGAAAAGAAGAGCGTATTAATTATGGCCCTTAGTGAATGGGTGTCTGGCAAAGGAATGGCTGTACTGTTTAAGAACTATTTCTGTGGTGAACATGAGAACAAAGTTGGACCAAAGTTTTTCTGTGTTAAGTCTCCCTTCTGTCTGGGGAATGTTACAAATTAGGAGACGTCAAGGCATTTAAGGTATCCTAATGTGGTATGTCGTCACAGCAATATTTTATTACGGGCATGACGATGAAGAGAAATTCAGAAATTGCACCCATTCTAAAAGGCTCCTTCATTTTTCTCTCGTGATCTTGACAGCCTTTTCACTGAGCTGTTTGGGAATTGCCTTGGGTAGCATTTTATAAATAAAATTAAGGAAATAAAGTTGAAATACTCTTTTTCAGGGATATCAGTCTAAATTAAGCAAATCAGTTTTCTTTAGTTTGTGCTCTCTGTGCAGTAGATCTGTCCCTTCATTTCAGTCCCTGCCAGCTCTTGCTCTCTCCTACGTGCTAACGTTCAGCCAGGCCTAAATGAATGCAACCTGATCCTCCAGAGCTGACCTTTTCCCTCTGCCTTTACAACATTTTAAAGTCTCTTCTCCTGGCTTGTTAGGCTCTTTCTCAGTTTCTTCTTTTGATTGGCTTGCATACTTCATATCCACACCCTATTAAATGCTCTTCAGTCACTTCTGATTATCCAGGTTGGAACCAGGAGGTCTCTTGTCACAGTGTAGGCCACAGCAGCCTTTAGAGAGGTGTCCTGAGGTGGAGGCTGGCTTATGTTATTTGCATAATCAGATGCAAATTACCATTTTTGTTTCAATCTGAAAACAGTTTTTTTTTTTTTTTAAGGGTAATCAATCCTTTCCTTGATCAATATCAGTGAATCTGAAATTATGTATTAAGCACCCTCCCTTCGGAACAGCTATCACCACTGGTCTAGATTAACATTTTTCTTAATGGAATACTATTTATGACTCTGTATTTGGACCAAAAAACCCATCAACTTTATACTGGGAAATGGAAATAGAGGAAGAGTTTCTGGAAAAGGGAATGGAATCCACTCTTGTGATTTATCTAATTTTGCATAACACAGCGAGAGGAATTACTTTAGCAATTGACTTTTTTTTTTTCTTTGCTCACTATAATGACTGCTAGAGATACTGATTTAATCAACCAACCATGCAAGCGCTATGATTGTGATTCAGATCGTTGTGAAGCAAACAAATGTTTCGCAGTAAATTGCCAAGGGATGCCAGCTACTCTGCTCTGTTTTTACTCAAATAGATTGTCTTTTAAGCAGCTGCCTCATAAAAAGCCTTTGCTATATATGGACCTTTAATCAAAATGTCACTAAAGCGTGAGTTCTGGAATGCTTCATTTGAAACACATCCAATACTCTTATTTATTAAATTGTCCGGTGTCGATTCTAGCCACCGTTAACCCTAGTAAGCAAAGATGGATGAGTGAGTGACAAAAAGCTTGTGTCAGAGCTCAGATCGGTTGTGCGTGTGTGATGTCTTGATCCATTTGTACATCCCTCTTGGGGACCGTCGGGCAATTAAGTTCACCCATTTCAAACACAGCCCCCTCTGTATGCTCTGGTTTGATAGGAGAATGGGTAATTCCTGGTAATGACTACTACATCTGTTCAATTGTATCGCATTGTATTGATGCTTAATTAGAGAATATGTTGAAATTAGAGAAGGGGACAAGTGGAAGAGGGGAGGGTTAGCTTCCAAGTAAGTGTCAAACACTCTTCCTTAATAGCCTGTCTTTTTAATGTGCCTTGAATGCACTGACAAGCATTGTGGCCTCCTGACCTGAGAGCATTTACCCCAGCCTGAGAAAGGAGAGCAAAGCCTCTTTGAGACGGCATTGTTTTAAAGCTGAATTATATTTAATGTCATTCTTGTTCAGCTTTACTGTGAACTGACCCTTACTGCTCTTTGGCCCCATGTGCGCAGCTGGAAACCGTTTCTGTGCCAGCGCTTCCTGAATCGAACACATGCAGTCTCGCCAGCCGGGCGCTCGAAAGCAGCGTCCGAGCATCAGGAGAGCTGGCTTAAAATCTTGAAAGTTAAAAAAAAACCCTCTTATTTCTGAGATTTTTATAAGTTTTGACCTATTTGTAATTCCTTCCCCCTCCCCCCCATAAAGAAGGAAGCTGAGACCTTCATATATCTCCCGTGATGACGACATGTGGTATATTCCTTTAATCTCCAGCTTCTGGAGCTTCTGCAAATATAAGAAAATACTACATATCATTGCTGGAGCATCATAACAGAAATACAAGATGGGCAAAGCTGTGCATGACTGAACTGGCATGGGAAGCCTGACTATAGCTATTACAAAAGGTTAATTTTGTAATGTGGAGGATGGGGATATAGTTTTAGCTGGTGCTGGCTCTTTACAGGGTAATTATATTCAGTTTTTTCTGGAAGTATGCTTGCACTTCAGATATACAGTTGGTCTGTCTAACACACTGGAGAAACTTAGGCATGATTTTAATGTAACTTGAAGTCCAACCATGCCACATTGGCCAGATCCTGTGATCAGGAATACTGATCTCCTCTAGGCTTGCTGACATACCACGGCTTTATGGATTCGGACTTTATATTATAATTGACAGTTTTCAAAACTGTTCCCAAGATGGGAAGCTGCACAGTGTATGGGAACAGACTGAGACTTCCTTAAACAGGAGGAAAAGAATGCATTTATTATTTTTTCACAATGCTATTTTCCTTTCCAAATAGCCAGTGATATGCATCTGCATCCCAGGATCCACAGCAAGCGAGCTGCACCTTTAGCAAGAACTCAGTGTAATTCAGTGTGACTTTGTGAAATGGGAAGAATTTAAAGAGAGCAGGACTATTGCTAATTTTGATGCTAATTTCAGTGGAAACTTAATATTCTGTGCCACAATCTTTTGTTCGTACAGTAATCTCTACTTGGTCTCTTTTGTGGTGTTATTTTACTTTTTGTTTCAAATGGCAGCAGTGAATGCAGGTCATGCCTATCTTTCGAGTCTATTTAGGTCTTTCCAAAACAAATTATCTTTATGGTATGACAGTGGTGGCGCATTAGGGAGGTGACAGCTTTGCACGTTGGAAGTCAAGCTTTGAAAGCAAGAATATATTTGCAAATGAAACAGCTGATTAATTTGGATGCGTAGCTTTCAAGCAGTAGTCTTTGGAGTACACTGTACAACCAAGATTTCTTATGTGTACAATAATTTGAAACACTCATAAATTCGAAAAAGGGTAGAATTGCATTGATGGAGTATGGTTGGAGGCAAGTTTTTTTTGACTGCATGGGTTTATCAGAAGGTAGCAGTCTGCTGTCTGATATAATAGATATTTTGTTTATGAGTCTTCATCACGATTAAAGAAGAGGAATCAACATCACAGAAAACAGCATTTTAAAGGAAGTTATAAAAATTGAATCTTGGTAGTGAACAGTTTATGGCTGTGCAGTACAGTGTTTGAATGGTCATGGAATACTTTTAAAATTAGTTTCATATTAAATGACCATTCTATAAACATACATTTAGAATAATCATCATTTTACACAGAACTATTAGAAAGATTCCTACTATACAGTCGAGCTCTGTCTTATGTACACATTGTGTAGTATCAATTCTCCTGCAGTTATACAGAGATACTATGGCTTTTTCATGTACGCTATGAAAGAAGGTAAATATTTTACCGCAAAGAGTAGATCAAGCTAATTGCAAGCTTTAATGAGATGAATGTATCTATGTTATCCTCATGGTCTGTATAGTTTATTCAGTATGGAGAGCACACAGCTCCAGTCCATATGTGTAGCCTCTGCAGTCTAGATGCATGAAAACAAGATATTGCTATGGTAATGGCACAAATTACATGGCTGCGATGAAATTCTTACCGAGTTGGAGTTGCTCTAGGAATGTACGTTATGTATGAATGCCTGTGCAGAAGTACATTTTTGAATGTGCGGAAGTACATTTTTGAATATGTTCCTGCTTTGTATGAGCCTCTTCACTTGTTTCCTTTAATCTCTTCTCTGGTATCCAATGTACCATATTTTAATTGCTTATTATTTTGTGGAAAAATTATTTCAATATAAATTATAAGTAAAGAAGACTCTGGTATGTTAAACAACTGATAAGATCATTTTTTGCCTGAAATGCCTCAACAGAATTGTGAATTTAAGCACTTTGTAAAATCCCATTAAAATTAAAATCCCATTTGTAAAATCCCATTACGCTGACATTTACTTTTGAATCATATTTTTTAAGACCTGCTTTTTTTTCTCCAGTCGTCCACATTGTACAATATCATACGATGCAATTGTGTTATATTATACTTTTACTGTATAATGCAATAACCTGAATAATACTTATCAGCACTTACATATTACTTTTCATAGGGATCAGATTTTAATCCAGGTCCCATTGATACTGGAATAACTATATTAATCTATGCAGATTGAACTTTGGTCTCCTTTTTACTGAATTCAGTATATGATTTTAGTGGAGTAACTGTTTGTACTAGAGTAATGAACCTAATCTGGATAGTATTAGACACTCTTTAAGTATTAGGGATCAATGTTGAAGCAAAGAGAGGTTAAAGAGGTGTCTTAGGTGCCATTCTGAGGAAACACCAGAGAGGGCAAATATACCTCTGTCTCTCTGTCTTTTCATTTTGAACTTCTATTTTTCAGCTACAGAAATGATGACCAGATTTTTACTTCTATTTTTATTTTATTTTTTTAAAGCTGAGCAATAAATGTTACTGGATATATATCTGATTGTAAAGCCTTTAATGAAACACATCTAAGGACCAGTGAGCCGTATTATTTGAGCCGTAAATTTGTTATGTCTTATCTGCTAAACTGTTTTAGCATTATAATTTTCAATAATTAAAACATTTTTAAGGAGTTCTTTTTATAGCATGCAGTAATTTTGGAGCTTATTCTGTTTGTCGACTTATGTTAAAGATTGAACTTAAATGATATTTTGCGCAACAGCAATTTCCATTAGAGGATATTTTTCATTATGTTTGCTGGGAAGCTTTAGACTGCAGAAGAATTTTGGCAAAAGTGAGAGAAATATTTGTGGAGCAGAAGCTGTAATTATGAACACGTGTGGCTCAACACCTGTCAACCACTTGGTTCATACAGAACAAGCTTGTAAAATAGTATGGCCCAGCCCTGATTCTGGTACCTTAAAGTGAACACCTAATTTAAAGAATTACTTGATCGCTCCTGTGAAACACCAGAATGGTTTGAAATCTCTCCAACACACTTGCTAAACTGGGAAATGTGGTTACAGATAAAGAACTGAAGCATAAGGAGACCATATTTCAGTAGGAGGTCAAGGTGGCTGGGTCAGAGCGCGCTATTCCGGTGGCCACCCTTGAAGCTTTCTGGTGGAGATATTTAGGTGGGCTGTGCTGGCCAATTTATTTGGAAGGTGGAAGCAAAACAGCCATTCAAGCTGTGCTTCAGGGCTACAGAAGAGATGTTAGGGTTGAAGGAGTTAGTTGTGCCTGGAAGGTCTAGGGGAGGATGGAGAAGGGTTTCAGCTTTTCTTGGCACTTGGGCAACCACTGAACTGGTCATGGTGCCGCTCACGGTTGACTGTTTCCGTCCCTGAGACTGCTGCTGGATCTTTAAGGAGAGGAAAACCGTTGCTAAGGACGTAGCCAGTCACTGGGCTGTGAAAGACTGCCCTTCACTTGCCATAAACGTCATCAGTCCGTGCAGGAACTTAAATCTCTGAAGCTGCTGGCCAAAGCAGGGGGCCATTCCTTCCCCTTTTGTTTGCATAAATGCTGCTTTACTGGATTCGTAGAGTCCCATTTATTTGTGGTACAGAGGGATTACTTGGAAGTGCAATTGCTGGAGCGGTCATCAGTGAATGCTTCTGGATGCTTGTTCTACTGAGGGCCAAGAGGGAGAGGAACTGTGTTTATGCAAGTTTAATGGCTGTAACAGGAGTAATGGCTGTAAAGGAGTGTTTTGCACTTGTTACGCTATCTTTGGATCTATTTTAGAGAGAGCTTTTGTTTCTCTGGCTCATTGGAATATGGCATGGAGCATGTTACTGGAAAATTGTTGAAGTGTCTGTGATTGAATAGCTTAAACATGTGGAAAAGGAGTCCAAACATTAAGAAGTCTGCTACTGAAAATCAAGTGTATTCTGAAGAATTTGCAGCCTACATTGATTCTAAGTAAAACCATTCTACCAGGATAAGGATGACAGATATGACACAGAAATTAGGTCTTGCTCCCTAAACATTTCAGTTTAACAAAAGCAAAATAGGCATTTCAAGCAAAATTTTTACGTTTTGAAAGAGCAGGAAGAGCAAGAGGCTCCATCTGGCCTTGGCTATTGGGAATTGGGAAGCCAGCAAGGCTTTTGACACTGTCTCCCATCACATCCTCATAGGTAAGGCTCAGGAAGCGTGGGTTGGATGAGTGGAAGGTGAGGTGGATTGAGAACTGGCTGGATGGCCGAGCTCAGAGGGTTGTGGTGAATGGCGCAGAGTCAAGTTGGAGGCCTGTGGCTAGTGGTGTCCCCCAGGGCTCAGTCCTGGGTCCAGTCTTGTTCAATGTATTCATCGATGACCTGGAGGAAGGCACAGAGGGCACCCTCAGCAAGTTTGCTGATGATACTAAACTGAGGGGAGTGACTGACACACCAGAAGGCTGTGCTGCCATTCAGAGGGACCTGGACAGGCTGGAGAGGTGGGCGGAGAGGAACCTCATGAAGTTCAACAAAGGCAAGTGCATGGTCCTGCACCTAGGCAGGAATAATCCCATGCACCAGGACAGGCTGGGGGTTGACCTGTTGGAAAGCAGCTCTGCCGAGAAGGACCTGGGAGTGCTGGTGGACAACAAGTTAAACATGAGCCAGCAGTGTGCCCTTGTGGCCAAGAAGGCCAATGGTCTCCTGGGGTGCATTAGGCAGAGTGTTGCCAGCAGGTGGAGGGAGGTGATCCTTCCCCTCTCCTCAGCTCTGAGGAGGCCTCCCCTGGAGTCCTGTGTCCAGTTCTGGGCTCCCCAGTACAAGAGAGACATGGCACTACTGGAGAGAGTACTGGAGAGATTCCAGCGGAGGGCTACCAAGAGGATGAGGGGACTGGAGCATCTCTCCTGTGAGGAGAGGCTGAGGGAGCTGGGCCTGTTTAGCCTGGAGAAGAGAAGACTGAGAGGCGATCTCATCCATGTGTACGAGCATGTGAAGGGAGGGTGTCGAGAGGATGTGGCCAGTCTCTTCTCCGTGGTGCCCAGCAACAGGACGCAAGGCAATGGGCACAAACTGAACCACAGGAAGTTCCATCTGAACATGAGGAAATGCTTCTTGACTGTGAGGGTGACAGAGCCCTGGACCAGGTTGCTCAGAGAGGTAGTGGAGTCTCCTTCCCTGGAGATATTCAAAACTTGTCTGGATGCGATCCTGGGGAATATGCTCTGGAGAGCCCTGCTTGAGCAGGGTGGTTGGACTAGATGATCTCCAGAGGCCCTTTCCAACCTCAACCATTCTGTGATTCTGTGAATCTTTTAAGTATGGAAAGTTCTTGCAGACTGCATGGCCAACAGCCTTTCACATTTGTGCAGTTAATACAGAGGAGAGCAAAGAAACAAAGTGCTGCTCTTTTGGTTTGCCAACGGAAGAAATGTCTTTGCCCATGGAGCAGATGATGCGTTTTGTGCAGTCCATGAGAGAGTATAGCTTCCTAACTTTCCTTGTTCAGGACAGTAGCTAAATGCCATGGATTAATCTGCACTTTGGTTGTATTAAGCAAAAGTTCTTCTAAACATTTATGGAAAACTATGTGATATAACAAATAGCTAATAGTGGATGTACATGCCTATGTCATCGTCACACTGGGATAAGGCGGGATCTCCAACACTTACAAAAACAAGCTCTTTTCACTTCAAGTTTCTGAATCTGTAACTTCCTTGGAAATTGCTATATGGTATATATATAGTATTCATACTATTCTGATGAGAAAAAAATACTTGTACGTTAGCAAATTTCCCAGCAACAGAAGAAAGAGTATCTGGGGAATATATGTAATGTTGATAATTCAAAACTGCAGATGTTACTGAATGAGGTGAGCATGTGTCTAGGTGAAAGATTTGAAGTTTATCCATTCTGTGTCACATAATTGAATTTTTATAAATCCTACAGTAAGATTTGGAAAATTCACTTGTTGTAACATTGACTGCTTTCCCTTATTGTGTTTCTGCGTCTCATTTGAATTGTCTAACCCTCTTTTGTTCATCTTTGGCTACTCAGTTCCTTTCAAGAACGGCTGCTTTATCAAGAACTTAATCTGATAACCATGGGATTTTGGTGATCTTTGCATCAGCCTTTCCAGATCCAAGCCTCCCCTTTCCTTGATTTAGAATCAGTGGGATCTGAGCACACTGTATGACAATTTGTTCAGTATTTCACAAAGCCTGCTTTTTTTACTCTTTGCAAAAAGTCTGGTTCTCTGTAAGTCTATTCATTCACCCACGTATGTGAAATACAAGTACTGTCAGCTTAATAGGTCATCAATATATATAGCTATATTAAAACCCAGTAGTTTTGCAGTAGGAGATGTAAATGCACTGGTAATTTCTGTGTAGAAGGTTAGTAATTTGATTGTAACGTATACTCTTCTTTCACATGCTTTCTATAAATTGTAATAATAGTTTCTATTTGCCCTATAGTGTTGCTGAAGAGGCACAAAGGATGGTTGAGAATCCTGCTTTTATGATAATTTTGTAGCCTTTCCCCCTTCCTTCACGGACAGCAGAAACTCTTCTACCAAGCATCTGATTCTGAAATAAAGGTTATTCTGAGAAAGAAATAAAGAGTGGGATTATTTTGAAAAAAAAATACAGCAAGGTTTGCTCTCTTGCTGTTTCTGAGTCAAATCTCATTTATCTTCATTTTTCAAATGACACTTTTCTGTTGAATTAGGAGCAATGGGATATGCATTTTTTTCTCTCTGATAAGCTGAAAAATATTGACCTATTCTGGAAACAGTTCTCTTTCTTCTTGCTACCTACAGCTCTCATTATTTTAATCATTATTTGTAGGTGTTCTGATGTATGCAAGGAACTATTCAAAAATGTGGGCAAAATGTAATCTTAACTGGAGAGGGCCGTCTGTGGAACGCCAGCATGCAAAGTGCTTTAAATTGGCAGACTCTTAAGTTGTATACCTTCCTCTTTTAAGTCAGCATATAGGCAGAAGGCAGGTAACGGGCCTTAAATTAAGTATGTGCAGTCTATAAAGCTATGGTGTATAAGTACATGATTCTTCTTTCCTTGAACTCAGTGGAAAAAAAATTGCATGAGTTTCAGTGGGAAAAATGTTATGGAGTGTTTCCTTCACTCTTGTGCTTTACCAGTGCTCTGTTTTGCAAGTATGGGTTGGTATACAAGTCTAACACAAAAGGAGATTTTAATGAAGTTAAAAGAAAGATTTCTTAGATTGGCACCGTTTATTCGGAGTTCTGCTTGGAGCGTGACTTGGGCACTTGTGAAAAGCCTCTCACTTTAGGAAATGTAATTGTGCTGCTAGGGAAAAAAAAAAAGAAAAAAAGGATTGCTGTGCTGTCAAAATGGCTGTTATGCTGGGCTGGGTAAAACTATAATGTGGATGGATGGGTGGGTGTAGTGTTGTGGCTGCTGCTTCATCAATCTGATCACAGCCTGGCTCCAGCAGCAGGGTTATACCTTCTCATTCCCCAGGAAATGACCTGTGTCTGTCTGTCCTTAATCAAACAGTCCTCTTAATCATTCAGATCACTTAGAAATTTCTGCTGAGGGGCATGCGGGCACGCTTTGCCTCTAGTCATTGCCTGAAATGGGAAAAACCTTTGTGTGTGTGTGAGAGCGGGGTTAAAATCAATTGAACTGAACTGGGCCATGCAATCGCTTTCCGGCGGCACATCCATTGCAATGTTAGTGCCGAGCTAATGATGTTAGAAACAAATCTAACCTTTTGTGCAGCTTTCTGTGGCTGCCTTTTGCAGAGAAATGACTGCTGCTTCTGTAAGTCATAGGACCTCGTGCTTGCTGTGACAGCTCTCCGATCGGTAAATAAACTCTGACCGTGAGCAGCTGTCAGACAGATATTGCACTACAGGCTTCAGTTGAAAAGGAGTACCAGACAAGCGTTTCGGTGCCCAGAGGCTTTGGCTTCATTTTTTTTTTTTTTTAAAGGATGCATAATTTAAAAAACAAACAAACAACAAAAGCAACAACAGAAAACCCATGAGATAATATGCTTCCTTAACAGAAAAAAAGTTTACATTTTAAGTGCTCTGCTGCGTTTTCCCAAGAAAGCTTTGGGGTTTGGCTGTGTCCTGTTCAGAAACATCTCCAGGAGGAGCTTGAAATATCTGAAACATGTGCTACAAAGACGCGTGTGTCTGGTGGCAGGATTGGAGTAGTGATGTGTAGAAATGTAGACATTAAACCTTATAAATAATGCGGGTGATGTTATTTAAATCCTTGTGGGAAGGAGAGCATGATTGTACTCCGCTTCCACAGAGCTTCAGAATGCCAGTTCATCATGTGTGCTTTTCATAAAGTCTGGAAAACACTTCCTCGGTTACTCATTTTTATTATGTTGGACCTTATTGTACTAACTGTTGCACAAACAGGTAAGAGGAAGATATTTTTCTACCAAAGAAAGTCCAATAGGTTAAGGTAAATATGCAAGAAAACGTTATTTTAAGGTAAATATGCAGTCAGTATTGGAAGGAGTTTGATTACTTATGTTGAAGTTACAGCTAGGGAGAGAGAGGGTCATTAAATTGGAATGGAAGTGGACTTTTCCCCATTCCATCTAAATTGATATTGTCTAACTTAACCTACCTGGAATCAAGCATCTAGCTTAGCTATATTGGGCGTCCTGGACTAGGAATCGTTGTTGTCTAAGACTATGCTAGAGGCAATATAGAGAGATGGGTAGTTCAGCTCAACTCTTTTAGGATAGAATGAGTCGCTCCTTTGGATGCCGTTTTCCATGACTGTAGCAAAAGCCCGATTTGGGAAAAAAAAAAAAGAAAAAAGAAAAAAGAAAAATCAAACATACTTTTGCAAGTTAGAGGAAAATGATCCATATTCCATTTGTAAGTGATAGATATAGTCATATTTTTGAAAGTAATACCCTTCAAAATGTTGAGTTTAACTAATGGAAACACGTCCTCGCTATTCCAGGTTCCTCTCATCCTCGATTCTGGCTGAATAGCTAACTATTGCTACTTTAGGAAGAAAAAAGGACAGAGAGGAAAATATCCAGGAATAAACAAAGCAATGGAAAATGGAAAAAGCCAATTTAAAAATCAATCCTCCCTGATTTTTTCTATTGACTATTCTTAGAAATAGCACTTAGAATTTTTGTAACTGAAGTAGATATAAAAAAATTGGGTGTTCAATAATTTATTTTATGCTTTTGAAAACACTTGTGTGTAATGGGTTTCCCAGTTACACCTTTTCTATACCTCATTCTTTCACACACAAAAAACCCCCCAAAAACCTACAAAAATGGCAGATGATAACAGGGCCATGCAAGACACTTTCTCAGTCCCTTCCAATAGCCTGTCATGTAGTTTCCCATGAAAAGACTCTATTGCTACTGAAGCACTTTACTGTTACTAATTTCTTAGCAGTCTATTGTTACTAATCAGCTATGAGCAGACTGAATTCTTGACAGCTCTTGCAGTACCCGCCCGTGCTAAAGGACTTGTCCTGGTAGGCATTTTTTAAATTCCATATACCACATTTTCATCAAAAGCTCACACTTTTTGGTACATATCTTGTTTCTCTATTCTTTGCAGAGAATTAGGTGAGTATTGTATACACTAGAACTCTTCCTATGAGGACTTTTTTGTCCATTTTTCTTTCGATTGTTTTTTATCAAGGAGGTTATGGAGGAAAAAAAAGGAACTTTTGTATAACTAAGAGAATGTATAACTAAGAGAATGACAGAGGTTAGAAATTTTTCAAGGTGAAAGAGGAATTATTTAGGACAGTGGATAGAATTAGTTGTGAGAAAATGGATGAAATAAATAGTAAAGAAATGGTAAAAGGGAGAAATAGTCAGAACTCATTCAGTTCCCTATGGCAGAGTCTCTCTGTAGATGTGAAAAAAATCTGTTACAGCTGTAGAACGTGTGACAGGCTATGCTGCGTTTACACCAGTTGGGAGATGAGTTAGGTGGTCAAAGAAATTAAGATAACCAAGGCCCAGAGGTTTAGCATCAGAAGCTGCTTGCCTTACTCTGCGCACAAGCAGCTTTCACTTGGGAATTTGCTCTATCCCGTGAAGATATAGTCTTCAGAGAAGCTTTAGGTCTGTGTGGCTTTCTCCAAGGGTGTGTAACATTTTAGAGACGTGTGCGTACAGGAGGAGGAAGACTTAAAAGATTTCAGCCCAAATGCTCTGTTGTACAAATCCTCCACTGCATAACACAAAGGGGAAGGGTCCATTAGGGCAGCTGCTATTATATCTTAAATATGACACTGGCTATCAGCTTGCAAGACTGCACTCTCTACGCATACTGCAACAGTATCTGTTATGGCTGTAGAAGTTGGTTAAGTTGGCCAGTGGGAGCATATGATACGTGGGACATTGGAGTTTTTTGTCAAATATGACCACTTTGTTTCATGATGTGATTGTGTATGTTATTTGCAGCTGGACATATCTGATCTGTTATCTGATTTGTGCTAACACAATTTTTTTTTTTTTTTGGTAAGCCTCTTCTCTGCAGTGTTTTATGTCATTAAAGTAGAATTTTACAAAATTTGACTGTACTGTCCAGGTTGGTACAGTGCAATGTGTTAACTACATGACAGAGCTAACTAGGGCAAAAGATGAAAAAACAGTTTACAATTATATTTTTCAAAATAATATGATTTGGATTGATTAAACAATTTGAAAATGCTTTTTGAGTTTTCAGACTGTTGTGGATGAAAGTAAAAGGAGAGAAAATGAAAAAAATATGATTTCAACAAATCTTACAAGTGTTTATTTAAAGGCATTGATTTTTGAAAAGTCTACTGAAAGACTTTTAAAAGAGATTTTAAATGCTTCTTTTTTAAACTAGGTCCAAGTTTAAAAAGAAAAAAAAAGCCTACAAACTAAAAAAAAAATGCAAATTTAGATAATAATGACCTGAGTGAGACGGTCTTATCTTGCACAATTGATCTGGAATGCGTAGTGAGTCAATGAATGATCAGTATAATCTCCCAAGCTTGTGGAATTATAACTTTTATATCTTTGGCATTATAGTATGCCAGTGCTACTTTCTAAATCAAAAACATCAGTGAAATGATGTGTCCTTGTGGGGAAAAATACCCCTGATTACACAGAGGGGTTATGACATTGTGGCAGTTTGGTAGAGGGGTGGAATGATCTGTGCTCCTGCAAGCTGGAGCGTGTTTGTATGACACTGAGGGCTACTAAAGCACAGGCATTATATGAGGCCACTAGCCATGTTTTTTACCTGTTGTTTAGCAGAGCCATCGCTCTGAATTGGAGCTGGACGAATGTCCTGCTTCCCCGTTTCAAAAGGAGGCAGAATTGCGTCTCCAGGCCAGGCCAAAGCTGGTCTGGCCGCAGGGCTGCAGGGCAATTCGTCTGCAGGGTACGAGCCTGTGAAAAACCCGGGGAAACTGAGTGCAAGCTGGAAATGACAGGGCTGAGGCACCGAGCGAGCAGAGGGTTAGCTTTGTGATAGGCCTTTTTAGTCATCGGTGCAGGGTGCCAGTTGGACACTATCAAACAGGGACCATAGAGCAAGCCATTAATATAAGGATGAGATATTTTAGCTATAGTATCTCAAGCAAATATTATGCTAATGCAAAGTGTTGTAACGACAGTCTAGAGGATAAAGTTACGAGAGTAGCTTGAGCAGCAAGATATAATCAAAATACAGCTCTTTTGCTTGGTTTGTATGTTGCCAGTGAAAAGACCTCGGTTCCCAAAGTGTGGGCTGGGAATGACTGAGATTATTGTTACTGGTCTACGACTGATCCAGAGAACTTTACAAGTGTTTTCAGTTAAACCACTGATAACAGAAATGTCTGGTGCACTGAGAAAAATTTCAAGCATTGCCAATCCTTTGAGAAGCTTTTGGCGCCTGGGAACTAGATCAATTAAAATTGCTCGGTGATGAATGAGACTAGTGAAATACTTTCAGACTGAAACTTTTTCATATGTTTTTTTTTTCATTTTACTCGTTTTTAAGATTTAATTTTTATGCTGCTGAAGCTCCCGGAATCCACTAAGGAATTAATAGGAGGCGCTGAACAGACCTTGCAGAATTACTGTTCTTTAGCCAAAGATTTAGAAGAGAAAAACAGAAGATACAACACAACAGATGAGAGCATCAAACAAGCCAGGCCGTGGGGCTGGAGAGACAGAGTAGAAATGATAATATCACAGTCAGAAGTTAGGGTAAATGAGAAACCCTGGTTCCAGCTTACTAGTTGCCTATGTATTAGTTATAAGGACTGCATAGTTGTATATATAAGGCACTATCCTAGTAGCCAAGTAGCACCTCCGTAGTATAAACTATACCCTTTTAAGATACAGATTATGATTTAACATACAATGCACTGATGATTGTGGGAAGGAGTAAAGTCCAGCCTCCATATTCTTGATTATTCTTCCAAATTTTCCTTACTATAGCAAAAATGGAGAGTGTTTCTTCTTCCTGTATTTCCTACTTTCATGAATGTAAGTAGTCAGTTGCACAGTATCAAATTGAGGCCAGGATATTTCTAGGATATATGTGTGTGTATATATATGTTTATGTATCTGTTACAGATTTCAAAGCAGAGAGCTGTGACAATGACAAGGATGATCTGGTAGATGAGTGGAGAACAAACTGTGTGGCTAGACCAGCTACGTAACCTTCTTCTGTCAGTAGAATAAAAACGTGTACCTTACTAGGATAAACGTGTGGCTTCTTTCCTGCTACACAGTGTGACACAGCATATAAATAAATAAATGTTAGAGCCAACCCTTTTCCAAAGGGTCAGGTTTTCTGGGCATAAGGAACTGAGCGCACACAGCAGCGAATCACAGCCTGTTTCCCGGGGAAAACCAGCAGCAGGAGGTAGACTCTTGTCACCAGACCAACTCGTTGCACCTATGCCTGCTGCTGCCTGTCCTACTGGTTCCTTGGAGTGCCTAGGGATGGACTGTGGGCCAGAAGAATTATTCTGGTTCGTCAGCCTGCTCCCAGTTGCCATTTTTTCTCTGCTCATGCTGTCTGTTGGCTGTGAGCGGGCTGCAGGCCAGACAGACTGTCCTAACAGGCAATATATGGGTGAACGGTAGCAACCTGTGCTACAGCTAGTAATAGATACTGACAGCATGCTTGATTTTCCAGCTGACTTAGTGTGGTGGCCTCTACAGTAAACTATGTGAGAAGAAGAATACTGTAGAGGTCATCAAGACCTGCTAGACGCTCTACTGGAGAAAAAAAAAAAAAGATGATAAGTTAGGCTCTATAACGTTATGACCTCAGTAACTGCCCAAAAGCAACAGATACAGTGATGTATTTAATGATAGAGATGATATCTGGTGACCAACCACCAGGCAGACTTGAGCTGATGAAAAGAAAGGGGAAAAAAAAGTAACTTCCATTTGAGTCTGCAAAAGAAAACACTGTTAAGATGTAACTTGAGTATTTTGGCCCATTCCAAGCAGGTGATTTTTAGCAATCGGAGACAAGTCGTGTATGTTTTGTATTCAATGATGTCAGTATAGTCTGAGTTTTTGCCTTTTTCTAGTGCTAAATGTTTGCATACAACTTCCTCACATGTTTGTTAGGTTTTTGATAAGTTACGAGCTTGTGGAAGAGTGAGCAAAGGAAGGTAGAGAGCAGGTCTAAAGTAGACTCAAAGCTGTATTGCGGGACTTCAGCATCAATCTACCACATGGAAGTTAATCTGTCAGCCTTTATTTGTGTCTGAGATCTTCATAGATATTTGCCATTGATCTGATTGGACATCTCTCTCTCTTTTTGGTTTCTGCAGGATAAAATCATGGGTAGATAAGATGCAAGAAGACCTTGTAACGTTGGCAAGAACAGCAAGTGGAGTGGACCAGCTTGCTGCGGTGAGTTAGAAGACGTAGTAACTAGACTGCAGTAACTAGAATAGTGAAATGAATGGTGTACATCATCTAGGCATTGCAGTTATTTCATCCCAACACATTAATACGTTCTGGGAAATTAAACTTGGTAGTGTTTATTTTCTATAATGTTTATCAGGAGAAAAATAAGTAGCAGGCATCCATTCATTCACTCTTTTTAATTTTGCAGTGCTTGGTCATTGGTAATATTTAATCAGCTTTGCAGTACCAGACATAGGGTTTACCAATGTTACAACATCCGACTGGAAGCAAGCTCTTTTATAGTATATGTTTGTCAAATATGGTATCCAGGAAGTAACCATCCAAGGCAACGGAAAATTCTGCCCTTTGTTAAAAGGGAAGACCATTTTCTGAAATGTATTCACTGAAATGATGCAGCCTTTGTTGGTCAGAAGAAATGAATATAGAAACCAGTTTTACTAACTCAAGTATGTTTCAGGGAAGAATTTAAAATTCTTGTATTATTGAGAAGAAACTTTTGAACTGTGTTTCATGGACAGATGCAAGTAAATTAAAAGCACATTTTGTGATTGCAGAATTAGAGTCACAGTTCAGGAAATGTCAGGATTAGGCTGCCTGTACAACTTTGTGGGTGTACATCATTATACAATATGCAAACACTGGATCATATATTTCCCTCTCCCTTTCCTTGCACAAGTCCCATGCCTCTTTCTGTGAACCAGTGGAAATGTGGGATGTTGGAGGATCATAAAAGGAAAGGAACTTTTGCTATTAGGACAGGAACTAAAGTTATTCTGCCAGCCAACAATTTTAAAAAAGTTCCTCATCTGTGTGGAGATGAACCTGTGTTTTTGCATTTTGTAAGTATTTTTGGGAAATCCACAAGTTGTTTTATTCTAGCTTGGCCAGTAGTAAAGGGTAGAGCATTTACCTAGGATGTTAATGAGCCAAATCACAGAATCTCAGAATAGTTGAGGTTGGAAAGGGCCTCTGGAGATCATCTAGTCCAACCACCCTGCTCAAGCAGGCTCCTCTAGAGCACATTGCCCAGGATCGCATCCAGACAGGCTTCGAATATTTCCAGGGAAGGAGACTCCACTACCTCTCTGGGCAACCTGGTCGAGGGCTCTGTCACCCTCACAGTCAAGAAGCATTTCCTCAGGTTCAGATGGAACTTCCTGTGGTTCAGTTTGTGCCCGTTGCCTTGTGTCCTGTCACTGGGCACCACGGAGAAGAGACTGGCCTCATCCTCTTGACACTCCCCCTTCAGATACTTGTACATGTTGATGAGATCGCCTCTCAATCTTCTCTTCTCCAGGCTGAACAGGCCCAGCTCTTGCAGTGTTTCTTCCTAGGAGAGGTGCTCCAGCCCTCTAATCATCTTGGTAGCCCTCCGCTGGACTCTCTCCAGGAGTGCCATGTCTCTCTTGTACTGGGGAGCCCAGAACTGGACACAGGACTCCAGGGGAGGCCTCCCCAGGGCTGGGTAGAGGGGCAGGATCACCTTCCTCTACCTGCTGGCAACACTCTGCCTAATAACCAGGACACCCTAGGCCCCAGGATCCCATTGGCCTTCTTGGCCACAAGGGCACACTGCTGGCTCACGCTTAATTTGTTGTCCACCAGGACGACTCCCAGGTCCTTCTCTGCAGAGCTGCTTTCCAGCAGGTCAACCCCCAGCCTGTACTGGTGCATGGGATTATTCCTGCCTAGGTGCAGGACCATGCACTTGCCTTTGTTGAACTTCATGAGGTTCCTCTCGGCCCACCTCTCCAGCCTGTCCAGGTCCCTCTGAATGGCAGCACAGCCTTCTGGTGTGTCAGTCACTCCCCTCAGTTTAGTATCATCAGCAAACTTGCTGAGGGTGCCCTCTGTGCCTTCCTCCAGGTCATTGATGAATATATTGAACAAGACTGGACCCAGGACTGACCCCTGGGGGACACCACTAGCTACAGGCCTTCAACTAGACTGCGCCATTCACCACAACCCTCTGAGCTCGGCCATCCAGCCAGTTCTCAATCCACCTCACTGTCCACTCATCTAGCCCACACTTCCTGAGCTTACCTAGGAGGATGTGATGGGAGACAGTGTCAAAAGCCTTGCTGAAGTCCAGGGAGACAACATCCACTGCTCTGCCCTCGTCTACCCAGCCAGTCCTTCCATCAGAGAAGGCTATCAGGTTGGTCAAGCATGATTTCCCTTTGGTGAATCCATGCTGACTACTCCTGATCCCCTTCTTGTCCTCCAGATGCTTAGTGAGGACCTCCAGGACGAGCTGTTCCATCACCTTTCCAGGGATGGAGGTGAGGCTGACAGGCCTGTAGTTTCCTGGCTCCTCCTTCTTGCCCTTTTGGAAGATTGGAGTGACACGGGCTTTCTTCCAGTCCCCAGGCACCTCTGCTGAACTCCAGGACCTTTCCAAGATGATGGAGAGTGGCCTAGCAATAACATCCAGCAGCTCCCTCAGCACTCGTGGGTGCATCCCATCGGGGCCCATGGATTTGTGGATGTCAGGTTTGCACAAATGATCTCTAACCCGATCCTCCTCGACCAAGGGAGAGTCTTCCTTTCTCCAGCCTTCCTCTCTTGTCCCCACGGTCTGGAATTCCTGAGGGCTGGCCTTAGCAGTGAAGACGGAAGCAAAGGCGGCATTCAGCAACTCTGCCTTCTCTGTACCCTTCGTCACCAGGGCGCCCACTCCATTCAGCAGCGGGCCCACATTTTCCCTAGTCTTCCTTTTGCTGCGGATGTATTTGAAGAAGTCCTTCTTGTTGTCCTTGACATCCCTTGCCAGATTTAATTCCAAATGAGCGTTAGCCTCTCTTGTCGCATCCCTGCACACTCTGACAACATCCTTCTATTCCTCCCATGTGGCCTGTCCCCTTTTCCACATTCTGTAGGCTTCCTTCTTCTGTTGGAGTTTGGCCAGGAGTTCCTTGCTCATCCAGGCCGTTCTCCTGCCCGCTTTGCTGGACTTCTTCCTCAGAGGGATGCACTGCTCTTGAGCCTGGAGGAAGTGACGCTTGAATATTAACCAGCTTTCTTGGACCCCTCTTCCTTCTAGGGCCCTGCCCCGTGAGATTCCCCTAAGTAGGTCCCTGAAGAGGCCAAAGTTAGCTCTCCTGAAGTCCAGCGTTGCAATCCTACTCATTGCCCTGCTCCCTCCTCGTAGGATCCTGAACTCCACCATCTCACAGTCACTGCAGCCAAGGCTGCCCCCAGCCTTCACGTCTCCAACCAGACCTTCTTTGTTCGTTAGTGCAAGGTCTAGCAGCACATCTCTCTTTGTTGGCTTCTCCACCACCTGTGTCAAAAAGTTATCCTCAGTGCTCTGCAGGAACCTCCTGGACTGCTTGTGCCTAGCTGTGCTCTCTTCCCAGCAGATGTCAGGGTGGTTGAAGTCCCCCATGAGAACCAGGGCCTGTGATCGTGAGGCTACTTCCAGCTGCCTGTAGAAGGCCTCATCGACTTCCTCTTCCTGATCAGGTGGCCTGTGTTAAACCCCCACAACAGTGTCACCCATGTTAGCCTGCCCTTTAATCCTCACCCATAGGCTCTCAACCTGCTCTTCATCCACCCCGAGGCAGAGCTCCACACATTGTAGTTGCTCCCTCATATAAAGAGCACCTCCACCACCTCGCCTTCCCGGCCTGTCTTTCCTAAAAATCACATACCCATCCCTGACAGCATTCCAGCCATTTCTCCTCAGTGTGGGGAGCACTAAACCTGCTTCTCAGGTAAAAGTTTTCAGAACGAACAAGAGCCTTTCTCCTGCTGGAAGTGACCAGTTTCCTGCCTTTTTCTATAGTGTTAGGATGTACCGTTTCACACAGCACAGAGCCCTCCAGCAACTCCACTGCTGTGGCGGGTTGGGACTCCTGGAGCTGCACGATCTCAGAGAATAACCTGTCTATCTCTTGCTCATCTTCTCAGATGCTACGATGCATGCTCACTTCCTCCCGTAACTCCTTTACGTGACGACACAACTCTTCAACAACAGCACATTCAAGTACTGAAGGTGTTTGCTCATCCAGACAGCTAACCTAAGCACAAATTACAAAATAAATCTCTCTCTGCCTAAAAAAAAAACCCAAAAAACTACATCCCAAGGAAAGGCTCATTGAAATTGATCAGAGCCGTCCAAATGTTTTACGTTTGACAGAAAGATTAGTAAGTTGAGAAAGTCACATCTATTCTAGTGAATGAGGTTGTAGATTGTCTTGAAAAAATATTATTTATCTGCTTTTATAGTGAAGGCAGCTGAGTACTGTGCTGGGGAACTGAGCATGAAGCCCTGAGGTTTGGTTTTCGTAAGTCATAATCTCTCCAAATGATTCTTGAAGTGAATGGTAGCTGTGCTTCAAAACTATTAAGTGTAATATAAGAAACACACAAAAAAATCAGGTCTCAATTCTCTCAAATTTGACACTGAACATTCCTGTGGTACCCAGACATGTACATAGCTCATGTGTATCCTGTCCCAGAAGTCCCTTTGTCTTTACAGACCAATAAAGAGGCCAGATTACTAGCTCAGATGTATGTATTTACATTGTAGAGGTCTCAGGTTAGATGAGATCATAACCAGCCTGCCTAGGGAAAGACTGTATCTATGCATACGTGAGGGACATAAATGAAGGTTGTAGAGATGATTTTAGTTTTGGCTTTTCCTAATATATGAGTTCTTGATATTACAACTCACTTTAAGACAGATACCTCAGTTGCAGTTTTTAATCTTAGAAAGACCCAAACAAACCAAAAAAGAAAAATATTTAAATTCTAACACCTAGCATCAGACTGATACACACATGGGATTCTAGCTTAGGTTTTCAGCAGCACATAAACATCTACCACTTGAACTTGTTGAGGAGCTGTAAGGTTATCTCAACATGGAAAGCTGATGGGAACGGAACTTCTGTAGGTGAATCTCACACAAATCTAATGACAGAGGATGATAAGGTGTGTGGATCATGCAAAACACTCCAGGTTTTGGTGAGGAGTTTCCACTAAAAGAATGAAGGGTTCATTTTGCTCATCTGATCCAGGTGTGGATCCGTTCTGCTCTGTACTTGCTATGTCTTTTTTCTGCACCGTCTCCTCATTCGAAATCATGCTACTGATGCACTACTGGACTTACCTTTTCTGCTGCACTGCGTGAGCTAGCTTTCATCTCATCGAGACATTCTCTGTGTTTCTCTCTGTTCCCCCCTTTGCTGCCTAGCCTATCTGCCTTTCTCCCTTATGCAGTCTTCCTGTCCCTCCTTTGGCATCTCTTCCCTAAATTTATTCCCAGTTCAGCCTCTCTCCCTGGGCTCTTTATTCTGCGTTAGTATTTGCAAAAGGTGCTGTCCAAATATGTGTGGCTAGCAGCCTTGCTGCACCTTTCCTCTTCAGCAGGTATTTTTCTTCCTCCCTGCTCAGTAGTTCCACGTCTATTCCTCCTGCCTTCTCCAGTCTCTTCTCTTCTTGTTTGTTGCCTGCCATTTTTCAGTTCACTGGCCCCTAGGTCTCTGTCTTGATCTTTTGTCCTCTGTTTCTCATTCCTTTTTCATCTCCTCTCTGTGTGAATCGTTCAGGCTCTCTTTCCCGACATGCCTATACCGCAAGGGGGGCAGAGATCATCTGAGAGAAGACGGCGAGTCTGAGTTTTAGCTGCAGAGGATGTGTGATGCTCGCTAGGTGGGATGCTCGCTAGGTTGGAGTACGCTTGTGCTTAGGATCCTGAGCATTTAGCTGTCAAACCTCTGTGGTGACCTACCATTGTTTTTCAGGCAAAAAATTTGTGGACTTTGGGAAGTGTCCACCAAGGAGCAAAAAGTATATCTTCAAAAAACTATTAAAGATGTCAACTTCTTAGTCCAGAGAATAGGGACAACAGGGCATATTTCAAGGGAAAATGATTTATAGAGGATTTCTAACTTGAGCAAAACAGTGAACTAATGTCTGAACCATTTTGGCTGACATTTCCAGAAAACAAAACACAGTAGAATAGATAACAAAAAGCCAAGAGATTGGTCCTGCCATTCTTTTTTTTTATCCTGTAAAAAATGCTAGTTCAAATAATAGATAATATTTGGTAAACTTACAAGCTGCTGAAAAGTCTTACAATGAGAAGTGTTGGGCAAACATAATGTAATGCTACTGGCTATACTTATAACATACTGCAGTGACATTCAGGCTGAAGAAAACATTAGTCTGAATAATGTAGGTAAGTTGCCTTTTGAAAGCTAAATTTATAGCACACTTAAAGCAAATCACAGGTTATCTCAGTGGGTATTCATAAGGTGGTTAAAATATGCCTGTAATCCTAAAATTAAAAGCAAGAAAGCGATACGCTTCCATGTGAAATATCCCTGTATATTAAAGCCATTTGTTTGACCTAAATTGCGTTCTGTCTTTCGCTAGCCACAGATTTTAATTAGCTCTCTCCTCTGCGAGGGAGGATGTAAAGCCCTCCAAGGTGTGACCCGTACAGTTGCTCCTGCTTTCAACTTGTTTGCAGGGTATTGTTGTCACTTTCAGATTTCAGAATGACATAATTTTTTTTTCTGCTCACTGCCTATTAATGTTTAGTCAGATCTGTTCTGAAATGAACCACAATCTTGCAAAAATGGAGATTACAAGACATTAAAAACAGAATGTTTGCATGCCTGTCGCTTTTATTCAGAGAACTTGCCTTCAGTTGCTCAAACTGTGAAAATGCTGAAAAATTGGACTGAGTTTTCAGCTTTGATTATGACCCATAACATCTAGTAATTGCAGAATTCTTTGCAGCAGGGCTGTAGTCTTCATGTTTTTGAAAAACTTCAAAAAAGAAGTAGCTTTTTTTTGGGAAAGAATGATTAGTATAAGAATAAGGAGCACACTGCTTCTATTATAAAATAGTCAGTGTGACTTCTTGTGAGCAGCTGTACCACTAGAGTGTGTAGGGGTGGAGAGTTATATTTTGGATAGGCAGATTTTAGGAAGGAAAAATGTCTTCCTGTGTTCTGGGAAAATCTGTTTTGATTTGGCTGAGTGATGAGGTGGACGTCCGTAGTGAGGACGTGTAACAGATCATAAGCATTTCACAGCCTGGTCTATCTCTCCATGGACTCCGTAGAAGGTATCATACTGATTCAGCTGAAGTTACAGTTTGTATGCTTCATACATTTGAGTCTTCTACTGAGATCCCTAAAGTGACCCTAACGGTAGCTCTCAAAGCAGCGCAGTCACTGAGTTAGCGTGCATTAGTTCTTTGAAAAACAGGGCTTTTTTTGGTTAGCTGTTCTGCTGTACAAGTTTATGGTGTTTCCACCATGGAAGCCTTGTTGGAGATATCTCAAGGTTCACCAGTATGTGGTATGCCTTGTATATGAGTTGGATGTCCTTGACTTTTTGTGCTGTAGCAAATTATACTGCACAATGGTCCATTCTGGAGAACTGTAAGATAGTTTCTCTTTTTCTAGCCGTTGTGGAGAGACATAGGAGGACTGCTATGTAAAAGTCTGCTTATGTAAAAGTCTGAATTACTCTGCAATGTAGACATAGATACCTGAGAAGAGAGTTTATATATATACATATGCATGCATGCATGCCTACATACATATATATATATATATCTATATATGAGGTGTTTACATTCAATATGTACTCAGTTTGACTAAATGATGTATAAGGAGAGGAATACCCTTGGAAGAGGATTCCTTTTTCTGTTTGTTGACAAATTTCTTACAGTGACTTGAAATCATAATGTTTTACTAGTAACTAACCACACTTCCTCTTACTTTTGGACAGATAAAAGTTCTACTATAAACCGTATGATAGAAGCCTCCATTAATCACAGCTTTTGAAAACATCTGTATGGTGAGGCTACATGGCAATCTACTCAGTATTTCACAGTGTTAAAAAAGAAAAATTATTTAGTGAATTACTTCAATAGTGAATGTTTCAGAAAACATGACAATGTGTATGCTGATGGACACTTCACACGCTCTTTCTCTTATTAGTAGTAATGATGACAGCAGTAGAATACTTATAGTAAGCAAATTAGTAAAAAAAGAGGCTTGTACCCCACTGAATTAGGAGCTCTAAATTGAGGCTGCAGTTTTCCAAACCCTTATCCAAACAAGTCAGTATAACTGGAGTAGAAGGAACAGAGTGAAGGGATACGTGTAGGAGTTCGAGGCACAGATGGAAGTTGAGGTTTTATATGGTGCAGAGACGAAACATGATCTTTAATTTATAGATGTGCCTTTATCTCCAGATGATTTTGACCGTATAGAGAGAATCCTCATTTAACCAATAACTAAACTCGGATTTTAATTTCAAGCTTTAACTCTAGATCGTTATTCCTCTAAATTAGTTGTGGTAAATTGTTAGTTTGATGGTACGAATCAACAAGATCCATCAGTAAGATGGATCATATTTAAAATGTAGTTCCTCTTTGTGTGCTTTAAGTCTTATTTATAGTATGTGAGTCTCAAAATGGTCTTCCAAAAATTGTTTGCAAGTGCATTTTTAAATCCTGCTTTTTTAGGCATTGATGAGGAGTTTGGGCAAGATCTGGGAGAACTCCAAATTGAATTTAAGACCAATTGTAACATCCTCGTCACAGACCTACTACTGCAAAGATTACTTCAACAAGGAAGGAAGTCAGGATTTAAGATGCCAAAATACTCAGCTGGTCAAAAATTGGCAGACCTCCACTGATTTTAATGGATTGCATTGATTTACGTTTGCCGAGAATCTAGCCAAACAACTTTTATTTTACAATTCAAGCAGGTAAAATGTACTTTATTTAAAAAAAAAACAAAAACAAAAAAAACCCTTTTTTTCAATACACATACACAAGAGGACATAGTGCAATCTCACTGCTATTTCTGTTGCCCAGCTGAAAAGGCATTGTTGAATACTTTTTATGATCTAATAAATCGTTTTTTCTCTAGAAGAAGAAATGGAAAGTTTATATGAAGGTGTTGTATATATACAACAACTTGGGACTTGCGAGCTGGAGGACAGGATAAATGGGAAAGTAAAAGATTGTTAAGGAGGCATGAGATATCTAATGAGCGTCTTTAACTGTCTCCTAACAGAGAGACAACTTCTTGTTACTCTTTGTCCTTTTATGTTAAGAATATTGTGTTTTTTTAATGCAAAAAGACATTTAATTATCCTTTCATTTTAAAAAGGTTCATGTAATTTTTGTCCTGTTCATGAACTCTCTGTGTTGTCAGGCATTATGAAGCTGCTCTGGTGTAAATGATATGCAGTCCCTCAGAGCAAATAGGCTTTCAGGAAAAATATGAAGATACAGATTGCCATTTAAAAGGACTTTAAAATCCATGCAGCAAAATAATTTTGAGGCATTGAGCATGTATGCGATTTCATTCACTCTGTTTATCAGTCGACATCTTGTCTTAGCAAATGCAAAAAACTGAGCACAAAGTGCAAAGTCACGTTCTTTACCTATCAACAGTTAGTTCAGCATGCTCAAAAAATAGGTGGAAAGCCTACCAAATTGCCGAATTAAGTAAATAAGTAGTCATTTTTTTGATAGAAGAAGCATGCTTAGCTTCCAGTTTTACATAGACCTTTCACAGTAAAGGCCCATGATTAAGCTAATTGACAGCTCTTTTAATTTAATAAACTACAAGCATGATATCCTCTAGGGACAGGGTGGAAAAGGGAGGGACCCTTGCACTGCTCAGGAAGATCTTAGAGTAGAGGATTTGCCCGACAGCAATGCACAAGCGTGTCTGTTCCAAATTGATTGAAGAGAATCATACTTTATATAAACACTGTATTAAACACGTGGGTCTGCGTTGAGAGCCTTGACATGACAAATGCACAGGAGCTTCACTGTGACTGCTCTGGCAAAAAAATGCCATCTTGTACAGCGTAACCTTTTCAAGCAATGGGATAATTGAATAAAACAGCAGTTAGAGATGCTGTTCCAAGGAAATCTAGTCTCTGAATCTGTTTCCTTTTTGATACAGAGCTGCAAAAACAATCCATGCATGATGTTCATAAGGCATGCTATTATTACAGTCCCAGGAGCTGCAGCGTGAACCCATATAGAGTCACTTGGCCTTTAAATGTTATTTATACTAAGGCAGAAACACAGTTTCTCCCTCCAAAGTGAAATGGAGGTACATGCGGATATTTGATATGTCACGATAAGTTCCATCCACAGAATGAGTGGACCAACAACTGTTAGAATTTTTTTATTTATTTTATCTCTGGAATTCTGTTTTATAATAATTAGCTCTTTCTTGCCGAACGCCCGGCCGCGGTTCTGCACGAGCACGTTTCCTCCACGGCTCAGCGTGAGGTCTCTGCGCCTAGCGCACAGATGGTGCGAGTCTGCTGAAGCGCTCGGATTGGCAGCAGATTCCCAGCCCGTGCTCTTGGCTGTTCGGCTCCTTGGATCAGTCTCTGGAGTTTAGCTGAGACGAGCGACTTGTAAGAGAGACTGGTCTCTGATTTGAACTGCCCTGGAGCACGAACGTTGAGGAAAGCTTCCTTCTGCCAGAAGGAATTAAAAGCTAGCATTAATTTTCTGTTGGACTGATTACAGATTTCAGTGAAAGTTCTGTTTCGTTCTCGCGGCTCTGTGGCTAGCAGGTGGCAATGCACTAAGGTTTTATGTGTAGAAACTGTCATATATAGCCTTGTTCTCTTCATTAACTGTGTAGAGATCTGTGTAAGGGGAGGCATGAATAGCTTTCTTGAACTTAATGTAAGATTTGTACCTGCTAGTGTCTTACCTACCAGAATAGGTGGTCTGAAATTTCTGGTTTGACAGGTGGTGTGCCAGACGTGTTAGCAGTAAACATTATCATCCTTCCTGTTTTTCTCTATGATATGGATGATATTTAGCTAGGTTGCTCTTTATTAAAACTCATAAAATTAATAGGATGAATTTCTTGGGGCTTTATAAACTTCATAATTATTTATTTAAAAAATTAAGCCAATAAAGATAATTGAAATTTCCATTTTTTTCTAGCAGCTTTATTTTTTTTTTTCCAATGACTTTATTTATCAGGATGGATTCAGTTTGAATATTCTTTAACCAAAGGCAAAGAGTTTTGTACCTCATGCTAGTCTCTGATGAACTACCAGATGGGAACGTATGGCCAGGGTCCAGAATATGCTACATTTATCCTTGTTAAAGTTGAAGAAATGGAGGGTTTTATGATTAAGCAAAGAATACAAGTAGAAATGTGCACTCTTTTTTTTTTTTTAAAGAGTGGTTTGAGTTTAAGAATAACATCCCAAATACAATTGGTTTCTATTTTGCTGAAGTTATTTTCTATAGACTTTTCAAATCTGAATTTCATTTGAGTGTTTTGACCATTATAGGTTCTGATTACTATGTCACTATTTTGACCCAGAATTTTAAGACAGCTACTGACCCATAAAACATGTGTGTATTCCAGTGCTCTGAAAAAGTAAAGCAAGTGCTTAAATAAGTTGAATGCGGGTATCAAGGACTTTCTTATTCAGGCAATTAATTGTGCCACCCAGTGAGGTGCTTTGTGGCTGATCTCAAAATTCAGAAAAAAATGGCACCCATTCTTTTCTCCTTTTGACTCTTTTTGTTGCCTACAATGGAACAAAAGACAGAAACACTTTTTTTTTTCTTTACATCAAATGAAATAGCAATTTTTACCTATATAAAATAATACAAATAAATTTTTAAGCAAAGTACCATTTTGAAATGAAAAAAAAAAAGCTTTGGAGTTGCTGAAGCATCTCTTGTAGCCTCGTCAGATTCTTACTTTTAGTTTGTTCTAATGTTTGCTGAAACTTTACAGATTTCAGGACGTTTTTGAGGAATGGCTCTGGTAGGTCTGTCATCACTGCTGTTTCTGCAAACTTGCACTTTCTTGTGTATTTATTTCTAAGGAGTAGAGGGAGAAAAATGTGGAAGGAAGGAAGCAGCTTTGCAGATTTTTGCAGGCCCTTTGTAATGTGTAGATTGTTTATAGGAAATCTGGTGTGGCTGGGGGGACTCAGCACGAGGCCAGTGCTCTGAGTGTCTTGAATTCTAAGCATGAATTGGCTATCCTACACTATTTACATTTGTGTCTTTTGCCTCATACCCTAAGGCAAGGATGACACTTGACTCTCTGAATAGGGTGTGGCGAAGGGAAATTAGGTCAGGATTGCTTTCAGAATGAAAACTTATAACTGAACATTGTTATTAAGGGATTGGTGTAATGCCACTGAACAGAGGCATTATATGTATTGATTGAGAAGTTAAGAGTCCATTTGCCAGAAACTGAATAACATGTGAAAGGGGTTAGACAGATTAGAGATTCCCAAAGTACAGACACGTTTTTACAGTACTATATTTACAAAGGTATGTCCCATTTGGGGTATATCACTGCTGCTGCTATCTCCTATCAACTGAATACCAAAGCTGCAAGCATTAAAAATAGAACCCTGTAAACTAGCTTCTGTTGAGCGTACACATTGCTAACCAACGTCAGTAAAATTAAACACTTTAAAAAATGCAGACTGGGAAATTTGAAGAAACATCTGCAAGTTCTCTTTATAATCCAAATGGAAATTAAGAGCTTGTCAAAACACTGGCAGCCTCATTTATTATTTGCAGATGCTACTCTCCCTCTGCTCCCTTAGCAATAAACTGGCATTTTGAAGAGTTCCTTCTTCAAGCAAGTGAAATCAACTGTAAGACGCTACGGAAAGGTGGCTCCGATAACAAAGCTTGCTCAGACTCAAAGGATGGCCAGATATTACCACAGTTTTAATGGTTATTTGATAATCTGAAAATCTTTGGGCAAAACACTCTTCTTGATTCAGTTATAACTGTCTATTGGTTTTAATGCTGATAAAGAACTACCTCACTTGGTGCTTATCTTCTGAGGTTTTCGTAAAAACAGAGAACAAATTAAGTATCTTCCTTTAAAAGTAGTTGTTTTCCAAGGTCTGGGGTTAGTAAAATACCAAAAAGGATCTGCTAGTGCCCTGTGAATGAAAATAATCTTTGGGAAGAAGGTCAGTAGGCTTTGACAGTGTTTATTGGCAAGACAAAATTTCCTCTCAGTAGGTGAGTTTGAAAAATGCCCGTCTCAAAATATGTCAGAAATGCAAAAGAAATGTTAATTCTTCCAATTGTTCTTCTTTTGATATCAAAACGATTCACTTTTCGTGCATGTTGTATTCGCTACACGAGTTGGCAATTGTGGGGTTGTCATTCAGTCTTGGCTAAAAATCAGAGCTAAGAAATAAAAATGATGTGAAAATATTTAAATGATGTATTTTTATGACTTATTCCTGTATTGCTATCACTATGAAACAGAATAAAATGCCTTACACTACATTTTTTCTAACCATAAGGGGGGGTTTTAACTCCTTTGATAAAAATAGCAGAGGTAGAAGGCTGAACTCATGCTTTATGAAGATTTTAGTGCAAAATGACAATTACAAAAACTGCTGCTTAATTTTACAGTCCTCTAGACTACATTCTTAATTACCATTAGTCAAAAGTGTCAGTGGCTCCATCCTACAGAGTGTTCCTGGTTTCCGTGGAGTAGGCACCGGAGTGAGCCAACTGATTCTGGGACTACCTATGTTCTCCCTGATGTCTACTGAGGCAGAAGTGTTCAGGCTGAAGTCCCCAACACCATGCAGAATTGAGCACAGCCTGAATGTATTACTTAAGAATGAACTGTCTCTGATTACTCTGATCTCTCCTCACTCCTGTGAGATGTCGTGGTTTTCAAAATGTCAGCTGCCTTGTCACTTGTCATCTCAGATCTTTACAGCAGTCGGTGATTAGGGAAGTGATTGTGAAAAGCAACAGATATGGTAAGCTATTGGGGCGTTTTTTTCCCTTTGTGTTGCTGCAATGAATTTCAAGAATGAAAGCATCTGTGGGTTGCTAGGGAGCAGCTATAATCTTATTTATACCATATATTTGACAAGACACATTTGAAGTCCTCAGTCTGATTTTTTTAAACATGGAAGACTTGTGAGGGAGCAGTTTTAAGTGTGTTTCACAATGGATAATATGTTTCAAAGAAAAGAAACATCTTGTTTGAAAAAAGTTCTCTGGCATGTATTGGAAACAGAAAGTATTGGTTTAACTTTGGAAATAGGATATGGTTGTGAGAAGGCAGAACCTGTTCCCTCTGCAGATGATATAGTTATTTGTGACTATGCAAAAACTGAGCCCAAGGAAAATACCCACAGTAATAAAAACTTACCAATAATAATCACTTATCACTATGATCAATAGTATATATAATATTATATTATGTATAATAGTATAATCAGTAGTTATCAATAATAATCACTAATCTTTCTTCCAGTAGCTCTAAAGGCAACTTGGGTTACTTGCTCCGCCTTACGTTTCGAAGTCTCAAAGTTACATAAATCCCTTCCTAAGTGTTAATAAAGAGCAAACAGTTCATGAGTGCTTACTGGTTTTTACACAGTGCACAGCTTTGGTGTAGAGTTGTCTCCAAAGTGATGTCCTGTATGGCATGATGAAAGTTAGTTCGAATCTAGTGGCTGTGCTGGACCCAGCTGACAGTGAGGTACTCTTGCATCTTTCTCCCCAGCAATCAAGCCTCTGAATGTTTATTAGTTTGAGGGCAGCTCTGTGCTTAAGCTGCTTCTCTGCTTTCATGACATACTGTGCTGCTGCTAATAAGTATTCTGTTGTTGCTGGCACATGAGGTATCTCTTGCAGAAGTAATGGCTCTGAATTAGGAGTCAGGTCAGCTCTTTCACAACCACAGGTAGTAAGCTCAGCTGAATCTGGGGTGGCTTCAGTAAGAACCATCAAAATATCTGTGAAGGGTGTTCTCCAGTTCTTCTAGTTCCAGAGGCTTGATGCCAAGATAATGTAGTTTACTTTGCGTGGCTTCAACTTAGTCAGGGAAGGAGGGGAGTTTTTAGCTCTGACTGCACAGTTTCAAGGGTCCTGTACTACTTCTGAACCTAGGCTAGTCCTGGAAGCAGCACCTTGGCTAGTAGTTCATGTTTAGCAGGATTGTTCCTTTGTCTGTGGCATTGTTAACTTGCAGCTTGGAGAGTCCAACCAACTTTAAAGGAGTTGGTTGTATTTTAAATATTCTACGTAGAGCTTTGATCTTCCATATCTAGAAGAGGAACTCTGGACCTTTTTGGTGTGAATAGTGGTGATGGTGCTGTTTGTGTCCATGGTTTGCTTTGTTACTACATGTGTAAAAGAGGGGATGATTAAATAGCAGGAGAGAGAGCTGTCTGCCTTGCTGGAGCTGCTGCACATGGTGTCAAGTGGTGTACCTTGGAGGGAGGAGAGCCTGCACCTCCCTTGAGGGTCTTGGAGCATGCTGGAGAGGGGGGAAAAGCCTGAACTTCCAGGGTTTCTCAAGGACGGGCTCTCAGGGAGCAGCAACAGCCAGCTAGCCGGCTGCTCCCAAAGGGCAAACGAGCTGGGAGTCAAGGTGGCTCCAGCACAGGCAGTGGCCTCACCGCTGGGTGCAGTCCCACAAGGGGTTGGTGCTGGTGGTGGGTCCATCAACAGTCACAGACACGGCAAGCCATTAACCAGGTCCAGGATACATCCAGAGAGCCCAGTCAGGAAAAATGGGAGACGGCCGGAGACACAGCTAGAGACAAGGCTACAATATACCTCCGAGGGTCCGTCCAAGAGACAGGTACCTACAGCGCAGGGCCAAGGTCCATCCAGGAGGCAGCAACAGGCAGGGCTGGAAACAGGTACGCCTACAACAAAGCTCAAGCAGGTACTGATGGCCCCATGCTGAGCTGATTTTTTTTTTTGGATAAATTTTTTGAATTTTTAAGGGGACCCAGAGGGAACCATGTGGATTTTCTGGCCAAATAGGAAGGCCCTGAAAAGCCTTCCCCATAATGGCAGAGTGAGCAGGAAGAGATTAATTTAGAAATCCTTTTATTTCAGTTCTGCTCCATTCTGAATTTTCTTTATTTAATAATTTAATTACTCTAGTTTAAAAGCTTGTAAAATCTAAATTTCATAAGCACTCCTTGTGTTTTGAGGTAGTCACCTTCAGAAAAGGAATATCCATCTTGAAGTTTTGGTTGATGTGGGCTCCTAGTCGTGGTAACACCTTTGAACTGTAGTTTTAGCATCGTGGTATTCTCCAGCTGGTCGAAGCTGACTATAAAGCATTGGTTATTGGTAGAACCGTCACAGCAGCGTGTGTGAGCTAAGTGATCTATGTTATAACTACACTGTAGACACTGCAATATTGAAATAGCACAGACACCAATAGATTTACCTTTGTGTATAGACAGGTATTAATTACTTTGCTGAGGTATTTTATTTCTGTATTCCAAAGCACCTTTCAAGGTGGGAAGACATATATTGTAATTGCTTAACATTTGAAATTCTAGGTGTAAGCTTCTGAAGACGTCATCTCATTTGGTTTCTAGGTCCGTGCAGGTATTCCCTGATGGAACTAAGCTTGGCCTGTAGCCGTCCCAAAGCTCTGTTTGGGACCTTAACAGGGTACCACTGTCCTAAGAAAAGGCTCCTTTGTTTCTTAAATTTGTAAATAGACAGTTTAAAAAAACAAAAAAGGCATGCAAAGGATTTTTATTGTGATTTAGAATGACTAAACATCAATTTCTACTCTTTGTTTGTTGGGTAATCTGTGCAAACAATGCCAAGACCCCTGGCCATCCGAAAGGCGGATAATTTCAGAAACTTGTATGAGAAGCCAGTTTTTATGAGTTCTGAAGCGTGAGGGCCATTTAAGTAAAATGTCAGTGTTATAGCAGGCCCCAATAACCCAGTTTTAGGCAATTCACAAAATAGTAAGATTTTTAGAACGAATGTGCATCTTTTATTCTCTCCAAGTTTGTACAGAAATGTTTAATTTTCCCTAGCAACCCTTAAAGAAAGCAGGGAGAATGTCTCTTTGTAAGTGATTTATAAATATGTCCTTGAATGAGTGGAGAGACGCATGTTCTGCTGAGGAATTGGCAGTTTTTCTGGTATTTACCATATTCAAGTATTGTTCTTGCTCTTGTGTTGTTTCATAAAGTGATCCCTCCTGCCTCTCCCCAAAAGCCTTGCAGTTCATTATATGACAATAAATACTCTGCATTTAGAAAGCAGTTTTAATATACGCTTGCCTGAATGGAAAAGTTCATGGCTATTGAAGTATTGGCTATTGAACATGGCTATTTCTTCAGAGAGAAGGAAAAAAAAAAAGTATTTTTGTGCTATAGCCTTACAGATTTCACTTGGGCATGCAATGAGACTTTATTCTGTGAAAAATGGCAGGGTTTTACTGACAATTTGAAGAGCTTTTAGCAACACATTAGTGATTAAAGTACTAAAAATTATTTCAGATGTAAACGCTAACAGAAACTTACATTCACTTGGTCAAAGCAATTTAATAAAATGTATTCGGATGAACTCCTTCTACCAAGCCACAGAGCCTGCCAAATTGCATTTTGAAAGATGAATGAGCAAACCTTGGCTGGTAAGACCCTTTATGGCTATTTGAGATGGGCTTTTGCTAATCGTGCTTGACTGCTAGGCGGGAGTTTTTGAGAAGGAAAAGTTTGTTGCGGGATGTCAAACTCTGAAGTGGGTTTCGTTTCCCTGGTGCGCTTCTGAACTGCCACGGCGCTGCAGCTGCATTCAAGGAAATGGGGAGCAGACAACAAATAAATTATGTAAGCACCTCTCAAATAATTAATGACTGTTTCTTACACTGCTCCGTGATAGCTTAGACAGGTCTTACGGTTCAGGAAAGTAGAGAAGGGTGTTAAAACTTTGGAGATATTTCACATCTGTCTTGTTTAAGAGCTTGTGGGACCGATCTCGTGCTGTAGGTAGCAGTAGGGGAGGTAGGTGTTGGGAGCCCTGCTGTGGGGTGAAGTGAACCGGAGGAAAAGGAGAGTTGGTGACGCAACTCCATGTTGGATCTTACGGAGAATTCAAGGGATTTTGGGTTTTGTTTTAATTTGTTTTTTTTGAGTCACTGGCAGATACCACCTTCTGAAGCCAGCCTCAGAGTCAGGCTTTCTCATCATCAGGACCCACAATGCCCATTTTAAAGGTTATATGTTGAAGTATGAACAGAATTCCTATCTTTTGTGGTTGTTGTCTCTTGTTAAATGATTGAGGCATTTGAACTATTCTCCTGCAGCTGCAGGAGAAAAAAATGATTTTTTTTTTTTTCTCCTGCGAATGCACACACTAGACCACACTTTGATACTCCACAGCTTTGAAACCATTCAGTTGGGGAGGTTCAGGAGCAACTTCCCTAAAGGTGTGGGGCTGTGTGAAAAATTTAAGTGGCTTCAAAATGGATTTTATAGGGTCATATATTCATTATGAGAGAGGATTAGGTACAGGAATGCAGGTGGACATTTTCAGTTCCAGGTTCTTGAACCCTTCCCAGTGGGTTTTGTTGGAAATTTGCTCTGTATTGAAAGATTAAGTCCAACAACATTGACATTGTATTCCTGGTCGGTGGGATGCAGAATTATGCTTATGTGAATGCACTGCTCTGTCACCTTAACTTCTCCTAAGGCTGTTGGATCGCACAAGCCTGTTCCCACTGAGTACTTAAATATGTCCAAGAATCAGCGTACAGCGCATGCCTGGTCGCCGTGGTCTACAAGTCACCCCTGTCATTCACCTCCTCCAAAATTGCCTTACTTGAATGCGTGCTTGCCTAGCCCCCTGGTGCGTATTTTCTTTGCTTGTAGTCTCCTTAATGTTTGTTTACAACATTAAGTGAAAATTTTAATTACAACAAAATGGCTTTTTTTCAAGAATTACTACTTTCTCCATTTTTTTCCTCCTAATTGAAACTCACAAATGAAAAGGAATTACATTTACTTATTCTTTCTACCACTGAGTAGCTAATGAAAAGCAATGCATGGAAAACTCTGAAAAAAGAGAAACCAGGAAAAATCTGGATAAAGAAGAAACAGGCATTCCCACAAATAAAAATAAGTATATGCTTTTAAATGAAACAATTTTGAAGAACAATTTTGAAAACCATGCACCTCCAAAATGTTTGAATTATGATTTGAGTTCATTAGAAACAATATGTTCTTTTGTAGGTGTTTTGTTTTGCTTGTGATGCACTGAATTTTAAAAATAATTGTCCTTGAATCTAGAGGTAAAACATATCCTAATTAGTCAATTATTTGTGTAAGGGAAACAAGGGTATTCCTAGGGGAAAGCAAAAACCCCCAAAACACTTCAGTGTCGTGAAAATCAAAAGTGATGAAAACCTGTGGTACCTTATGAGAGATATGCCTGATGCAATTTATTGGATATACCTGTACTTGTTAGAAATTTGTATTAAACATTTATCAGCCCCAAGCATGGGAGACATCTTTTGGTGAGTCTCTTTAAGGCCTCCGTAGCGTTAACCCCAGAAACCTGGCAGGGCTGGTAGACGCGGTTTGGTCTGCAGTTTCTCAGTTCCCCTCGCTGGAGCCCAGCCAGCGCATTAGTGCTGGACCTGTTCCTGCGTGTGCCTGGAATTACTTCCCAGGAGACGGCACAGCCCCCATCAGGCAGCGTTTCGGAGAGGCACAGTACTTGAGTAAACTCAAGCCATCTGTTGGTTGCATAAATTAGTTTTCCCCATTTACCCATCTAGCCATAAGGTACCCACTTTTTTTTGGCCAAGTAATATATTTTTTTCTTTATCCAGGTCTAGTAGGACACATATAAGTGAATGGATTTTTTTTCCTATTTATCCTATTTTATTTTTTTCTTCTTGTGTGCATTTCATTGTTGCTGCTTAATTTAAAAAATCATCTCCTTTATATTAGCGTCCTCATGAAAGATAATCGTTATTCATGATGCAGACACTATTACAGTTTCTTGTCTTTGTCCTGTCCTGTCCTGTCCTTTCTTCTCCTCTGACTTTTCCTCTCTTTTTCTCTCTGTCTTTCTCTCTCCTTGTCTTTCTGTTTCTCTCTTTGTCGTTCTATGTTTTTTCTTTTCTTTCTCTCCTCCATCTTCCTTCTCACTTTTCTCATCTTTCTCTTCTTTTCTCTTGAACGCTAATTGAAATATGAATAAAAAGATAAGGGACTAAATTGATTACATCAGCCTAACTTCATTGATTTAACTTCAAATGGTATATTGTTCAGTATTCAAGGAAGAATTAAATTCAGCAATAACTGTTTGATTTCAACTTCAGTTGTTTCAAAGGATGTCTGTTTCACATTGTCCTTGGCACTTTATGGGAATCACATTCCTTGAGCATTCGGAAAATGAATACTCAATCACCAGAATCAGTTGATTTTGAAAATTTCTTTAATGTTTCTTAGTGCCACCTTCTGCCTGTCAAACAAAAAGGTGAAGAATATGTTTCACTCAGTGCATTTGGTCTTCCTAACAGGTCTCCCTTCGGTCTTTCTGAAGATTGCCAGTAAGGACTGAGGATTTACTGGTGTCTCTTCTGTCAAGCCACTTTTCTTCTTTTGAATGTCTGTTCGTATTTTGAATTATTTCTGTTTTTTCCTGTTGCAGATTTATTTGAAAAACAGAGATTTGTATACTGTAGAAGCCAACAATCCTCGTCAGTTAGTGGAAATAGCAGCCAGAGACATTGAAAAACTGCTGAGTAACAGATCTAAAGCCTTGGTGGTGAGTACTAATTGATTAGGTTTTCTGTTTCTCGTTCTTCTTAATTCTTTGTGTATTGTTGAAGCCTGTTTTTAACTGTTATTTTTGCTGCCTGTGCACTTACAGGCAGTGTCAGCCTGATTTGTACAGGATGTGACATGTAGAAAGACGGCTTGTGACTTCATGGTAGAAGAGAAACTCATTAGTTAGCTGGCAGAGGGCAGATGCTTATAATAGTGATGGACAGATTAGGAACCATGGCCAAGTAACAAATGAAGATATAAATAGATTGGAAAATATTCCTCTGTGTGACTTACATGAATATTTATGACCTGAAGATCACTGTACTCTACAATCAGTAGTAATCTTGGGGAAACGAGGAATGGAGCTTTTTTAAAGGTGCTTTAAAAATAATGATATCTTTGAGGTTAATTTTGGTATTATTGCTAAACAGATCTGTTGATATTTAGCCTCTCCATCTTCTTAGTTCCTCAGTCTTTCAGGATGGTACCAGCTAATTCTTCTTCAACGAATGTAGTCGTGTGTGAAACACATGATTCATTTCCATAGCTATTCAGCTTCTGATTTGCTAATTTAATCTGTGTTTCAGCCATGTTTTGTATCAGCAAAATTAATCCTAAACTACTAGTGTGAAGACCGTACTGCGTTGTAATCTCATGGTTCCTTATGCTTTAAATAACAAGTAGCTACTTTTTCAAAGTACTTGTGCCAACAGTCCCTTGCAGATCTATCAGCTAGAGATGCCAGACCTGGATAATTGCTCTTTATAACTCCTACTCACAAAAGCCTCAATCATATCAGAGTGTTTTAGAAGGTCCTGACCTGAACATGCATAGGGCGTTCTGGATGAATTGGTAATCATGCCTTTTATGGAGTCAGAGCTGTTAGCAAATGGCTTAAAGGATGGAACAGTCGACTAGGGTAGCTTGGGGAATTACATATCTCCTTTGGTTCGAAGATGAGTTTGGATGTGTCATTTAAAGCGAAAGAGAGAAGGAGGAGGGATTAACTCACCTAACTGCACACGTCTACGGCTAGATGTTAAAACTCAGCTGGTCACCCTAAGCTGCTTTATGTTCAGTGGAGCAAAATGTGCTCTTCTCAGGCAGGACTCACCTGATCTGTTCTAAATAAGACTTTAAAATGGGGTGAATTACTAATTTCTCTCTTTGACTGTTAGAGGAGCCTAGGTGCAGATGTCCGTACTATAGATGTTGCAAGTTAGGGGAGATAGGGTCCTCCCAAGCAGTCCTGTCATCAGTAGAGCTTCACCTCGCTGAAGAAGCAGTCAGGGAATGAAATTGCTGCTCCGTGCTCTCCTGAGGACTGGCCTTCTTCAAGGTGAGGACAGAAACGAGAAAGGTGATTTGCTTAGTGCGTTGTCTTTGTGCAGGTACCACCAGAGATGCCCATTTTCCTACTTTTTGTGCTTAGCGGGAGGAATATTAGTTCATTCTTCCAGTTCCCATAGCTTGCCTGACATGTAATGTAAATCAATGTTATTTGAGAAAAAGCTTCTCTGTGCTTCAGTTAAATAGGGTATAAAATAGGTTTTCTTTTTGTATCCCTGTTATAAGTCAGTTGGTGTGTGTTTACATAGCGCTCTGTGAACTTTGCATTATTACTGAAAAATATTATCAATGACTTATAGACCTTTGTGAATATACCAGTTTTTCCACTGTTTTTTCCATCAATTCATTCAATTACAGTGTGGCTAAGTTATCACAGCCAAACCATTTCCTTGAAAGTCATGAATCTTGCAGGGATTTTTTTGTGTACGGGTGTAGATGAGCTTTTTTTTTCTTTTTTTTTTCTTTTTTCTTTTTCTTTTTTGTTCTGAAAGCCTTAAGAAAATGAAATAAGTATCTCAGGCTGAGTTTAGAAAAGATACCAGAACATTTTTTTCCATGGATGTGGTGAAAGAAGGGTGTCCTACCTAATTTTAGGCAAGCCCTTGGTCACTTTTTGAAAGGACTTACGTGATCTAATTGCCTGAAGTAAAAGAAGATTAAATTTGGGGAAGGATGTTTCTTCAGTCTAGTTTCTACCTTTTTAGAAAAACAAAACAAAACAAAACAAAACAACTTAATCTTCAAAATTTCTCAGATAATATTAAATGGTCAAGTGTATACTTCCCAAAGGCAAATAAAAAGTCCTCCAAATGTATTGGTGGCTAGAGACTTACGACTTTAAAACCAATTTCATTATTTTGGGGGGCTGTGACTCATAACATCTTTAGTGCTTGGGGTTGGCATTATTGCCAATGCTGCAGTGACTATACAATGCTTATTGTTTTTACCTGCGTGCCCTTATTTCAAGATCCATACAATGATTCTGTGCATTTCAACAAGACTTCTTCATAGCATTGGTGTCAATCTTGCCACTTCATGCAGGATGAAATTGATCCCAGCGCAGATAGAAATAATTGGTCTTAGTTTCCCCTTTCACACAGTCCAATTTAACTTGTTGTCCTTTACATACTAATTAATGCTGCTGCTTTTTAGTCTTGGAGCAGCTCTAAAATTTTTTTAAGTAAGTGATGCTTTTTTATTGCTCAGTAATCATCAGAATTTACAAGTATTAACTTCATGATTATACATAGGGTCGTTTTTGCACCAAAGAGATTGAAATTACCTGTTGAAATAATCCACTCCAGTTGAAGAAGGACTGAGCTGGACTTCCAAAGATTGTCAGGTTTCAGATGCTTGCCTTTTTGAAATTTCTGTGATCTTTGCATACTTTTTATGCCCTAATTTTACACAAAGTCATATATAAATTTGCTAACTTACGATGCTTTTTTATGGAAATGATATTTGGCCTTTTTCCTTATATACATCCTGGTTTGCTCTTTTCTTAAGATTGAACTTTTTCCTTCTTTTTTTCCTTTTGGATATGTACATATATATTTATCAACATGCATTTTAAGAATCAAAAATTGCCAAAGGACAGGTTTGCTCTAGGTCAGTTTTCTGACGATGGTCGGTCCTGGATGCTTCCCAAGAAAAGTTACTTTTCCTTTTGTACCAAAAGCTAGACTTAGCCAAATTCACGTATTCAAAATTCTAAAACTGGCTGAATGGTGATTAAACTTTTAAATATTATTTTCAATATTTTATTTGTCTCTTGATTTCTGATTCAGACATTTTTATCTGCCATTAACAAAACTAATTGTTCTGGGGAGTTCTGCTATTGTTTCTTTAAAAATATATATTTACCATGTATATTCGTGAGTGTGAAGTCTTAGTCTGATTAAAAACCAGGAGAAGGAAAAGGCGAAAATGCCCATGACTTGAGGGAGAAAATAGCCCTTTATTAATCTCAGTCCTCCTCAGATCTCTTTGTTGACTCATATTCTCCATGGTTATTAATTGCAGATCACTTTGTGTTGGTTTCTTTTGTTCTGTCACCTGACCTAAAGAGCTGTGAATGGCTCACATATTTGTACTGGCTATTCTGCTTGTGGGAATCTTGGATTTATATCAGAGTGATATTCAGTGACTTCTGATTTTAAACATTCCTCCAGGTCATTTTATGCGCTTGTGACACTCACTTGTTATCTCCTGCACCTGAACTTGTTACCTTCTACTAAGGGAATTTATCTTCCAGATGAATTCTTTGGTTTTGGTTTTGGTTTTTTTCACCCTTATGTTTAGATTTTGTAAATAAGTCAGCTTCGCTACCTAAAGTTTATCTGAAATACAAGTCTTCTGAAATCTCCTGGGTCACGTTTTCTCCGAAATGAGGAGTGGAGGTGAACAGGACTGATACTAATCACTGCACTTAGGGTTTTACCATTGGGGCTAATATGACTCACAGTGTTAATTAAGCCCTGAATGCTGAAGAGAGGATGATGCAAGAGGAGAATAAATCCTCCAGTAATGCCATGAGGAAGGTGCCAGCGAATGACATCAGCAGTCTCGTTGTTCAGACACTACCATACCCCAGGGATGACATGATTTTCTCTAGGCGTGCTGCAGAAAACAATATTTGGGGAAGGTTATAACAAGCAAATATTAGTGGTGACTTTTCTAGTATTATGTTGGCTTCCCTTGAGCTGCAAGAGCACCTTTAAATGAAAAATAACTCTCACAATAACTCACGATTATTTGTGTTTCTAGGCACCTTTGTGCTAGATAGAAAAAACTAGATAAATAGGACTTAGAAGTAATGACATTTTGTGGTCTGTGCATTGCACATAAAAGGCTTGGAACTTCCAAGGTTACTTGGAAGACCTTCGTGATTTGATTGCTGGTATATAATAATATACATGTGGAAATACCATAATGACAATCTGGGTGAAGATGACCTCTCCCATGGTAAGGAAAGAAATTATATTGTTATTTCTCCATACGTGGGAATATATGCTTGGAAGCAGCTTAAAAGTAGTGGTTGAAATAGATGCATAGTTGAGAAAAGGGAAAGCCCTAATATAAAGTCGAAGTCAGAGGGACTTTGTAGATAACAAGTACTAGAAAATGTTATAGATAGAATGAAAAGTTAGGATGAAAAGAAGAGGGAGACTTTTCTAGGAATGTGTTATGGAGGAATAGTGTGGATTTGATAGTAAGGAGTTAGACAGGCAACAGCCTTATATATTCAGGGATGTCCAAGAAAGTTTTATGGTAGAGCGTCTCTTTGAAATAGCGTACGTTTCTTTTTTGCATTACTCTTGTTTCATGTTGTGTGTTTGACATGAGCCAGCAGTGTGCCCTTGTGGCCAAGAAGGCCAATGGTCTCCTGGGGTGCATTAGGCAGAGTGTTGCCAGCAGGACGAGGGAGGTGATCCTGCCCCTCTACTCAGCCCTGGTGAGGCCTCACCTGGAGTACTGTGTCCAGTTCTGGGCTCCCCAGTACAAGAGAGACATGGCACTCCTGGAGAGAGTCCAGCGGAGGGCTACCAAGATGATTAGAGGGCTGGAGCATCTCTCCTAGGAAGAAACACTGCGAGAGCTGGGCCTGTTCAGCCTGGAGAAGAGAAGATTGAGAGGGGATCTCATCAACGTGTACAAGTATCTGAAGGGGGAGTGTCAAGAGGATGAGGCCAGCCTCTTCTCCGTGGTGCCCAGCAACAGGACAAGAGGCAACGGGCACAAACTGAACCACAGGAAGTTCCATCTGAACCTGAGGAAAAACTTCTTCCCTGTGAGGGTGACAGAGCATTGGAACAGGTTGCCCAGAGAGGTGGTGGAGTCTCCTTCCCTGGAGATATTCAAAAGCCGTCTGGATGTGATCCTGGGCAATATGCTCTAGGTGACCCTGCTTGAACAGGGAGGTTGGACTAGATGATCTCCAGAGGTCCCTTCCAACCTAAACGATTCTGTGATTCTATGATTCTGTTTGCCTGATCTAATCCCTACTGAACGCACAGTGTGATGACATTTACATAGGCAAATGATATGTGCAAGTTAATATTCTGTCTCTATGTATCGTGCTGACAGGGAGTGTACAGCTTGTCTGTGCTAGCGGCGGGACCCACGTTAGCAGGTTTGTAATGGCAGATGGGTGGAGATCTCATTGCACCTGTATCTTGTCGCAATTAAGGGCAGAAAGTTGTTCTCAGGCGTGTTTCAGGTACACAAGCTTTCCCAGCGTAGCAACAAAGACTCTGCCTAGCTGGTTAGGCAGTTTGGTGAAACGTAGCAATTTAGGTGCCAAAGTCCTACGTATTTGAAAGTTCCTATCCCACGCGTGGGTGTAGTAGCTTTCATGGAGATATGTAGATCATGCTAGTTGATGATGATCTTTCAGTGCAACTGGAATCTAAGTAATTTAAACAAGAACTTTTCTATATACAAGAAAATGAAGATACTTGTACTTGAAAAATACTAGTATTTATTTCATTAGAATTATTAGAAATATTGAACAGAGTACATGGCACTTAGGAGTTTATAAAATGTGATTTGAGGAGTTACAAACAATTTCCCTTTGGCTATACAGATAAAGAAGCCTTTAGAAGTCATTAATATATGAGATGGGCTCACGATATATTTATTAATCATGTAAATTATTACAGAAAGCTTAAGATTTGCAAAGATCCTAAGTTTTGCTGTTATACTTTAAATAATAAATCGATTGTATTTTTTAGAAAAGCAAAATTTAAAAAGTCAGTGTTTTCTAAAGTGTTCTTTGCAGTTTTGTTTTCCTTTTATCCTTTGGGTTGTGAGGGAAATGGAGAATGACTTATCCTAATGTAGTATTAGATCCGATGCTGCGTCCTAAACGTAGAGGTGCAGCTTTTTTCTTCGACTACAGTGTGAAGTCATTAGTTTTGCAGTCCTTAGCCTTTTCCTGCTCATCTGATCATTAGGTATCAGGGAGCATCATTAATCTTCTGCCTCAGGAAAATGTGCATTTTTAACTTCTTGCTCATTTTCGTCGATATATTTAAATGAGGGAGAGTAAGCAATTTTGGCTCTTTTATTAAATAAAAGTTAAGAGAGAAAATGACGAATAAAGAACGCATAGTAAGAGTTTGCAAGCACAACCTGCAGATAATTTTGAATGAAACTGTATCATAACATCTCGCCTCAGATGAGTTTCATTTTCATAGTTCCACATTATTTAACTTTTTCCTACTTATTTATATGATACTTTGAGATGAATCCTTCTTGTTCTTCTGACCGAATTCGGACATGCTCTTATTCCCCTGCAAATCCCCTTTTCCACAGAAAAAAATATCTCTTTGTAGAAAACCTCAGGGTCGGATCCTTGTTGTCCGTACTCTAATCCATGGCCAGAGTGCATTTATTAATAAACTTTTGTTCCATTACTGCCCACAGTCTAAGGGAACAGCATAATCGTTTGGGTAAAATAGAAGCACATACTCAAATTCCATTAAAATGCATTTCATTGGAAAATGGGAGAAATTGATATTTTTACTATCATACTCTTGCTTGATGTATTATTATTTTGCTGCGGGTTTATTTGCTTCAGTTTTACTGAAAAGTCAGTAGTCCCTGGATTCCTGGGCTACATGTAGATGAAGCAAGAATTTTGTGCAATTTTGCACCTCATGGTCTAAATTTCTTCAGAATTCTCAATTCGGAGACCTGGACATCATATTTTCATTGCAGCCTTTAAACCTTAGTTTCTTTTGAAAACATGAGGAAATGGAGGTTCTTTTGAAACTGAGGCACAGACTGTGTGCTAGGAGACAAGATTCCCCATATATGATGTTGGGCAATGTCCAAAGTATACAACTCTGCCCGTGAGCGAGGCGCTCGGGGTGTTTTATCTTACTAGTTTAGATGCAGTTTCAACACAGCTGTGCAACTGTGTCCAGCTCCCTTGATATTTTCCAGCCCATCAGAAATATGGGTTCAGTGTTTCAAAGCAAAATCAAAACTGATTTCAGTATGAAAAGAAGCATCAGGCATGTCTTGATAAATTTGCTCTTTTCTTTTTTTCCTTGAGATCTTCAGGTATTCCTACCCTTTTCAACTCACTTGCCATTTACGGGAAGCATTAGATAACTATATTGGAGTAGATTGAAGAAATTCAGAGAAGGAGAATAGCGGGGATCGTGGTTAGTCTCACAGAAGCAACATTTTCTCACGTTTTGTTAGTATGGTTTGTTCCTGGGTATATGAGAGGCTGCCCATCATAAGGAAGCAGGCAAAGGGGTTCATGTGCTGGGTTGCTTACCAGAATAATTCGGATATGACTTATTAGGAAGAGAAGATATACATGGATGAAAAAAACTAACAAGAGTAAATTGCTAGTACAATGGTTGAACAAAGTTATGTCTACGCGTTATTTTGTGCGGTGTGTACATAAGCATATGCAGAAGTTTGATGTTACGTTCCACTCTGGCATGCTGACTTTCCCCTAGAATTGTTAGGCCCTAGCTGTTTATTCTATTTTAATTGCTTTAAATACTTTATTGCTTTATTTTAACATTCCATTTCAAGCTGGAGGTAGAAAAGGAGTCTTAAAATTTGCTCTTAAGTCTTGGGCTATATGAAAAGCTACTGAAAATTTCTAGACCATAGTGAAAATATTATACAAAGTGTGTACCAGCATCGCAAAACAAGTGCCTTTAACTGCGCCAAAATCCTACATTAGCAATTCCATTTTTTTAGTAGAATAAAAATAAAATAATCTTTTGTCTGCATAAGGACTGCAAGATCATACATGCTAGATGTCTTTATATAACAGTATGTCTTGGTTCTTTAAGTTTTTCTATTATGTATTTGGTAGAATTTTACAGAGTTAGGTCGTTAGTGCTATTTATATGTTTACTTTTTATCTCTCCATCAGTTCTCTATATTCTGAGTAACTCACTGATGTGAAAAATTCCTACATTTTATTTATGGATGCTTCATTTGAATCTTGAGAATAGACATTTTTGTCCCTTTTTTCAGTGTTATATTTAGATTTCAGTCCGTAACTAGAACTAGGAAGCCTAAGGTAGTCCAAGTAATAGAAGTAGCTAATTCAGATATGATAAAAACTTTGCAAGTATGTTTAAGACTGATACTACACTTTTTTTTAAGACTGGCTTCATTGGAAAGTTTTCACATAAGGAAAAAGGTTTAACATATGCTTTTTTAGGCTATAATACTGAATCACTTAGTATGTATGAACTTTGCTTAAATCTCCAGATGTAAATGTAGTCTATTTTGAAACTCAGTAGTAGCTGCTGAAGCAAATGTGTTTTGGAATGACAGCTAGTGAGATGTGACACTTACGCAGTCAAACATTTGTCGACTTGTCCACATGTTAGATGTTTGAACTTGTTTTTACTTGTCTTGCCTTGAGTCTTATTTTATTAACCTAAATCCAGGTTGTATCCATGCAGTATTATGCCCCAGAGAATAGCTTCACAGAGCTCACACAGCTTGCAAAGCATCATAAAGCCTGGAAGAATAAATCAGAGGTTTTGCAGTGAAAGTTCTTACTAATATGACCTGTTTCTGTGTTTTTTCTTTCCGTAGTTTACTTGATTTGACTTCTGCAGTTCTCGTATTCTTGTTGACAGATACGGAGAGGCTCATCCCTCCCACTTCCCATATCTTCATAGATAGCCATGAGTCATTGGTTTGGTTCCCCTGGACCCGAATAGGAGATAGTGCTGAAATGGCATCTAGTATGCTAGCTTAGAGAGACACCTGCTGAATCTCTGTCCTGCTAGCACAGCGCATTGCAGTTAGAGTTTGCAAATGTGACTGAGATGATGAAAGCTAAAAACAGCTGGAGGGAAATAGTCTTGTTGGGTGATCAGCCTCATAGTTTAATTTTTCTTTCTCTTTATGCAGTAGACTGTCACTGATATCATAGCTTCTGTGTTGTCTTAGCATTTGGTATGTAGAGAAATCAGGAACATTGACAGCTGTAGCAGTTCCTTTCTATCCGTTTCTATTCATTCATTCGAACAAATTCCCTTACAAAATACATTTCCATGGCTAATTTTCCAGAGATTTTGTGTGTGTGTGTGTGTGTGTATACTCAAATTTCATTTCTGAAAGATGTTCTGCCGGGGCATCGCCTTATTACAGTGAGCATTGTCCTAAGCCCGTGGGTCGAGCTAGCAGCTGTGAAAGGTGCAGTCCTGCTCCAAAGACCTCTTTCTGCTTGCTTTGGTTATGACTAACTTTTTCAGCTTTAGAAGCTAGGATTTAAAACAAAGCAGTGCAACCCAAACTGCAGTTGTTGCTCTTGAATTTGTCCCAGATTTTGTCTCCAGGGCTTTGCTACCCGTCTTACCTGGGGCTTCCCCTCAGGCAGCTTCTGCTCCTGCAGGTATTTTTGTTTTCCTTGTATGTCCCTCTGCCTGATAGTTGAAGAGAACTATTTTCTTTTTCTTTTTCTTTTTTTATTTTTTCTGTGATCTGAGGACATCCATTGTCATCCTCTTCCCAAGGAGCAAGAAACATGTTCACACCTTCATAGCTGTAAGACAAATTTTCCACTGTGGCTAGTTAGAAATTTTATAAAATAATGATTATCCGTGGTAAAATGCATATTAATCAAAATATAGATATTTCACACAAGTAGTTTGAGTTGCTCAAATTTATCTGGTTTAATGTAAGGCTGCCTGTCCAAGTAGGCTTAAGAAGTATATAAGAGTTGAGCATTGCAGGTGTTGGCTTCTGTACTCCAATGCTATTTAGCCAGCCCCTCCCAAGGCTCTTGATCTTTCCTTCAGGCATCCACTTCCCTTTTTAAATCACAACTAAACCAGATCTTGTAATTTTAAGATCCCCTGTGAGATGAAAACTCGATTCCTTTTCTGAGAGCTCTGTTAAACATTACACTGAAGAGCCAAGTCTGCGTGGTGACTTCAGTGGTCCAAACTTGCCTGCACAAGTTACACATGCGCTGTTGTTCAGCAGATGTATACTGTCCGGTCCCTGAGTCTTGAGAATTTCTTTGTGAGGACTTTTTTCCAGACCTTAGATAATTTTGTGACTTCTTCCTGAATCTTCGCATGTCTTTGTCTTTTCTCTGAGAACATTCGTTCCTGACCATGTGGAGGATTACAGGATTTGTCTCGGTGAAACGAGTGTTGAGATACGTCTTTTATGCCCTTGGCTTCTCTTCTTCCCCACTCCCCATATCAAAAGTTCACATTAGACCGCTCTACTGTAGCGTCTCACTAACTCAGGTTGAATTGTTCACCCTCTTCAACTTCTAAATGCTTTTTAGGGTAACTGTGTTTCAGAGTAGAGTCACTGTTTTCTAAATATGCTGTGGAATCTTTATTCCTACATCTATTTCTAATGTTATGTTCAACAGTGTAAAAACGCATTGTGTTTGAGTGGGATCGTCTTCCCCTGTATGCTCTAGACTACTTTGTGTGACCATCGTACCTTCCTTAATATTTGCTGCTCAATCAGGCTATTGACTAATTTTACATCAGTGAAATTTTACATGATCATATACGTATATATTCTTATACGTATGTATGCATACCTATAGCTATATCAGGTTTTATATTCACTTCCAAATTGTCGATAATGCTGAATAGCCTTGAGCCTACTATGCTTTCTGAACACTGCTGTGCTCATCACTGGATGGTGATTTCCCGTTTATTATTTTATGTGATTTGTCTATTAATTACTAATTTATTCTTTTGATGTGTGTTTTTTATTGGTATTGTGCAGTGCTAATTGTTTCAATAATACATCATACACTAAGTCAAACATCCTACAGTAGGTTGTGGCGGTTGTGCAACTATCTCTATTAACTAAAACAATTAAATTGAATTAAAAATTGCTCTAATATGTGTTGAGTACCTGCTATTATTTGAGCTTCTTTAAGACGACATATATTGGGAAAACTCAGATTGTGGCAGACTAATCATGAATCACTTGGTTAATTTAACACAAACTACACAAGGGTTTCTTGACTTAAAAAAAAAAAAAAATCCAAATACAACTTACATAGGTTTTTTCTGTTATATTCAAATAAAAAGCCAGGCTAGACTTTTTCTTATCATTTATTACTTCCCCCCCCTTCTTTTTCTTTTTTTTTTTTGCTTTAATGTATAAGCATAGGATATGTGTTATTACTGTTACTTTAAAAAAAAACAAGACAAATATTTAAATAAGGCATGGATGCCTTACAGTATCCTCTGCACCAACAGTTACCCAGAGACCACAGGTTTAAATGACTTTTTATTTTTATCTTTTTATTTGCCTCTTATGTGAAAGATGGCATTTGCTGTAGCAGGTAGGTAAGTGGCATTCCAAGCAGGTACAGTGACAAGTACTACACCTATTATTATTATTATCCATAGTTTACATACAGAGGGATGATCTTGTCTACAACTTGCAGCAAGCATAGCATAACTTGCAGCATGTGTTATTATAGGAAGAGAAAAAGGTAGAATTTCTGCAAAGTAGGTTTTCGCACCGTAGTCCAGCTGACACACAGCATCTCCACAGATTTCCTTAAACAATGATGCCTTCTAGGGAATGTTGCTTTCCAAACTATCACAGCCTTAGCGGTCGTTGTTGTAACAAAGGCCACTGGCCAAAATGTCATATCTTTGCTGTAGTAGACAGAAAGCATAATTTAAGCACTTCTTAGAAATGGAATATACAGTCCAACTGACAAGAAGAATGAGTTTTATAGATTTTTTTTAAATTCTTATCTCCAAAAAAAAGTTCTATATATGACAACTCTTTTGATTTGCACCATTTTCTATTTTCTATTGCACCATTTTAGAGAGCTTTAATACATTCTCAAAACATCTGAGTTGTAATTCAGTAGCAGTTGCATTTCAGAGGGTAGAATTAAAGTACAAATGAAAGTGAAAGCTAGATTATTTAAAATGGAACCCTAAAGGCTGGGTACAAAATTATCGAGGCTTTTTGTGTCTCGAGGCTTAGCATGTCACTGTTCTGTGTGCCTGGCAATGCTCACTTTGCTGGTTGGGGTGTAGGAAGCAGGAGATCTTTTGGGACAAGGCAGAGATTTTAGCAGGGAACAGGTATCTGATGTCTTTTTTTTTATGCCTTTGTCATATTTATCTTCCTCTGCTGTTCCTCTTCTTTTCTTCTCATGCTAGTAAGTAGGTGGAAGGGAAAAATCGCAGATTTATCAAGGCCCTGTTCTGCATTAAATGAGGTTGATGATACTTGTTCCTGTTTAAGTATATGAGAGAGCTAAAGAAATGTATGTATAAAAGTGGAGCCCTTGTGGTCCCCCTGTTTTACCTGGCGGACAGAGCAGCAAGTTAGGTTTATTAATAGTTCAGAGATCCAGAAAGAGCTTTTTTCCCCCCTCCAGAAAAATACTGAGTTTTCAGTTTTGTATTTGGCATGATAGCTGAAACCATGGGGTAATGAATAGGGTAAGAATATCGGAAATGCCCTCCTGGGTTGAAGCAGCCCTGGAGGCATTATTCTGTCCCCAACATTGGCAAAAGGAGGGGGAATGCAACGAGTTCCTGCAAGGCTGTCCGCTGTCCGTCTCCTGTTGTGCTTGTAGTTCCCTAATCCAACAATATTGGGATTAGAGATTTGAAAGAAGACATGCCTGCCTATTCCCTCCAGTAATTATTAATGAACTTATTATCCATACATTTGCCTAGTCCCTAACCTGCTTATACTATCTACCTCCACAACCTCCTGTAGCAAATGACGGCAGGAGCTTACTAACTGTTGAGTGAAAAGTACTTTTTGCCGTTGGCTGTCAGCTGATCTCTGACTAGTTTCAGTGAATGCTCTGTAGTCTAGCATTGCCAGATTTGGAATATAACAGTTTTGGCATTCACTTAATTCATTCCCATGATGATTTCGTAAGCCTCAGCCATATCTACTATCAATCTTTTCCTTAAAAAAAACAAAAAAACAAAAAACCCCAAAAACTAGCTTTTCTAGTCACTCTTTGTAACGCTGCATAACTGATACGTGACAGCTACTACCATCGCATTAGTCGTTTTATGAAGCTGACTGGAAGTGAAGAAGCTTAGGTATAGTACAGGAGGTTCTCCTAGCTTATCTTGGCTGCAGGCATCCTGGTCCAGGTCCTCTTCTGCAACATGGCTGGTAAGAGGGTGCTCTTCTTTCAGCATGTCATTTTCATCATCTCATCTCTGATTGCCAGCATAATTCTTTCACTGGCTTAGGACCAGACCATAACGGCAAAATGCTCAGATACTGCTACTCCAAGTGTAACTGTAGGTATTCCGACAAATACTTCTTAACAATAAGTAAAATGCCAAACGCTGCCAGCCTGACTAGCATGAGCCGCCCTTAGGTGTTCCTTAGAACCATTCAAGCTGCATTAATAGGATTTGATTTTTGAAAAGTCTACGAACAGTCGGGCAAATTTCACTGTGATACTATTGCGTCATGTTGATGACTCAGCAGTTTTTTCTGGACTATGAAAATAGTCACATAGAAAAACAAAAACACTTGTGAATGATGCGATAGTACCTATGTTATCTTTATTATATCCTCCTGTCTTCATCGCTTTAGAATTGGATATCTTTGTTATCCTGTCTGTTCCAGAGTTGTCTGCATATTCAGAAAGTATCTTCTTATTCCAAAATAGAATAAATTGAGGTCTAAATAAATGTTAGCCAAAACAAAATATTTTAATTATATTTTGTATATTTTTTACTTTGGAGAAAAAGTGCAGTCAAATCTTTATTCTCTAATGAGAAATTGAAACATTTTGCTAGAGTGAAACTATCCATTTTCTCCAGATGCTTTTTTTCATCTTTTTCTTGGTCAGATATTTAGTATGACTGAGCTGAATTTAAAAAATTATCGTTGTAAAACCAGAGTGGGATTAAACTAACAAATGCATTATCATTTAAAAAAAAAAAAAATCCCAGTTTTGACTGATGAAGTATGTACATGTAACAGACTCACTTTCAACTTCAGCAGAAAGCTTCCTGCAATAGGAACTTATTAATTTGCTGTGAAGGTATCAGAATCTAATTGCAAGCCCCTTGTAGTCTTGTTCTTTGCATATGTGAACGGTAAAACCCAACACTTTGGGGTTGCTGGGCATGTAATTAGATAATATAACATTCAGTTGTGGGTAGTTGAAAATAGAATTGTTTCCTTTCAAACAATCTTCATAATTTTTTTATGTTCGGTTTAGAAAATCTTTTCTGAGTGTTATCCTAGCCATCTAGAACATAGCTATAATGCTTGTTATATAGCTGCAATATCCTTAAATGCATACTATGGCTTTGGTAGCGTACCTCGTTGTTCTCTGGAACGTTCGAGGTTCTCCTTAAGCATTTTGGTAGCCTGATTTGTGTCAGTTTTTCAGCTGTGACTGAAACTGGATGCCTCAGAAAAGAGTGCAGGTAAATCCAGGGCTTTTCCAAGTAAGTTTTAAAGGAGTCAGATCACTGGGGCTTGAATTCTTAGGAAGCAACTTGTTGCAGAGCTAGTGAAAAAGAAATGCCTAATTTCTGTCTTCCTCAAAGCAGGAAGCAAACCCAAGTAGCCTGTTCCTCTGGCATCTTTCTTTGATGGGTTTCTCTCACTTATCAGTTTTAAGCTGTTTACCGGCTACCTTGCTCATACCTTTTGGGCAGAAGGGAGGATTCATGAAATGAGCATAACAAAACAAAACTATCATCAAGCAAAATCACCATCTGTAGAAGATACAGAGCGCCTGCATAAGAATCCACCATAATAGCTTGAATCTTAGGTTTTTTAGCATTGAGGTAGATGAAGGTGAAATCCTTTCCCATTAAACTATATGTAAAGTTAACACCATCATCATCATCGTTATTCTGCAAAACATTTAAGTAAGGCAGCTGGTCAAAAGGTGCACTAGGCAGGATACCTCTGAGCATTGTAGATGGGTCTCTAGAGGTTGAATAGCTGCTCCTGCAGTTCTGGAAATGCCCCAGAGCCAGACCTACAGTCACTGGGGAAATCTCTGGTCAAAAAAGAAAATTCTCTGAACTTCAGCTCTCAGCAGAGTTAGGCTGCCAGGAAGTAAGGTTTTTCTAGTTGGCAATTTTTGACTACATTGTCCTGAATCTTTTTTTGGGCTCTTAATGCCTATTTTGTTTTATTTTACTTTTGGACCTTTTTAAATTGCGCCTTTGGTACCTTCCAGACTGTATTTATACAATTCTGGGATAATATTTTGCAAACTGACAAAACCAGTCAGTTTCTGTCCCAGATAGATGGACATGATCTTTGTCAAACAAAATCACCATCAGGAGAAGATGTGGAGCACGTGTATGAATCCAGTGGAATGCTTCAGCAGTTTGCATGGGATTGCAAATGCCAGAGAAATTCAGTTTCATTTAACACTTCTGGTAATTTTCAGAACTGTTAAAAAAATTGGTTTGCAAGTGGTCTCAGAAACAGAAGTAACTTAGAAGCCACTGTTACAGAAAAGTGCAAAATGTAACAGTGAGACAACAGCAGAGGCGGTAATGCCTATTTTAGATATAAGAAAATAAATTTTTTGTTGTAAGATGCTTTCCTTCAATGGACTGTGCCCTCAAAAAAAAGAATTTTTTTTTTAGGCGTGCATCTAAGTTGGAAGAAATTCATTATGTGAATTTCTAACAACGTCATGCCTATGTTTAGTTAACAGTGACATCACTAGTCTGTTTCAAAATTTTCATTTTTTAATAACAAGAGACGTTCTGCCAGTCTTAAGGTTCAGTATATCCTGAGACAGAGATTGCTTTTTCGCGATAGCCTTTTTAATAGAATGATTTAGGGATAAATATATTTTGAATTCAGCATGTCATATTAAAACTTCAATCACCTACCACTTGATTGTAATTAAAAATGCCCCTAGGCAATAAATTTTGTTCTATGTAAATATGACAGGCATAATTATGGCAGACTTAATTGTTTATAGATTCCTAGTTTTCATGTGGTGATAAGTTAGGTGTTAAAGTAAATGAAGAAGTAATTACATTCCCCCTGCCCCCCGCCTTTCAAATAATAAAACAAAACAACAAAGTCTATACTTTTCCTTGAGCTCGGGTCCATAATACAATCTCCTGATTCAATAAATTCTGAAATAAATTTTTTACCGTAGATACAAAACTGTTGATTTGCATCCTGTTGAATTAATAAAGCGGAAAAAGTTGCTGTGTTTGGACTTGCTAGGGCAGGGAGAATTGGGAAGTGCCGAGGGAACTGTACGCTCCATCCCGTCCCTCGCACGGCCACTGCACTGTTCAGGGGAGCAGAGGAATTATGTTTCACCCTGGATTCCTCCATTGCCACCTTCATTGCATTCAGCTCTGACGTCGCTAAGGAAAAATTTATTTTTTCTTCAAGTATAGTTAACAAACCTGAAATTCATCAGCAGTTATGTTTTGGGAGGAAAACCTTCTTGCGTATTTCAGTGGGGGGACCTGTTACAATCTCAGCAGGTTCATTAGGAAGGGGTTATGTTTTTTTTTCCAAGGATCTAGCAAAGAACATGTACCAAAAGCAGAAAGATCAGGAAAGATGCTTTAGGTCTTGCCCTGCTGTACAGAAAAACCTTACATAACCCTTCAGGTTCAGTTTTTGCTTGCACACTGGCTATGGCCAGACTACTTCCTTGCTCTTTACGCTGTCCCCAAGTTGCTTTGTGTTACAGCAGCAGTGACTCATTAATGCTCAGTCCAGTGTAAAGTACTAAACAGACAGGCTCTGCTGCTAAATTCAGTAACTATTCCCCAAGTACCTTGTCTGAGTCAGAGCACTGTGGAGTGATAATTTTGTTTTTGCTGGCTCTGGGAGGATGCCGCAGGAGTGGGCGGCTGTAAAGCTCTTGTTGCTGAGCAGGCAGTGAGCAATCCCCCTTGACATTTGTTTTGGCTTTTTTTTTTTTTTTTTTTTTTAAGGATTTGCATGTGTTTTGGCTTTGTCCATATGTATTTATGTTTAATCAGGTCTTTAAAAACATTAATGTGTGTGAATAGAAAATGCTGCAGGAGCATGTTTACCTGTTCTCAAGGTGATAAAAGCAGATCGAGTTGAAATCCTAGGGGTGAATATTTTAGGTAGACTTCAGACAGAATCAATCTCTAGAAACACAGAAGATACTGATGTGTGCAGCGCATGCGGGCCCAACGAGCGCTTACTCAGCGTTTCCAAACAGTGCTCTTTCATGGCTTTAGCAGCGTCACCAGCCAGATTTTCCATGGGGTCAGCAGAGGACTGACCCCAACTTCTTCCAACTTCTTGTTAGTTGATCTTTTTTTTTCTTCTCAAAGCATATATACATTGTATTGGACTATATACTAGGAGAAATAACCACTGAAGAGCACCTTCCCCCCTTCCAAGTTTTTGTTAGTTGTTTTTTTTTTATTTAATATATATTTACGTATATATACATTGTAACAGACTGTATACCAGGAGAAGTAACCATTGAAGAGCACCTTAAGGACCTTACGTGAACAGTGGAGGAGGGTGGAAGTGCAAGGACTAGCCCATGACATTTTGCAATTCTAGGATGAGTTTCTCATCAAATGACACATTTCACGGGCTTCAGCTCCCTCTGTAAGAAGATGATGGCATTTCTAAATTTGATCCTGTCTTCTTATTTGTTACAAAACTTTGAAAATACATGTGTAACATGTATGTGTGTAATGAAAGTACACAGTCGTAACTTTAAAGTTAAGGCTATGATCTGAAAAAGTTTTCACTGAAAATATATTTCTGTTTTTTCTCCTCAAGCAGAAATCCAGGGTAATTTAACCCTAGATTATCTTTTTTTAATGCATTTTTTTACAGTATAGTTTCTCTATAAACTCTACATTACAACCTTAACTCTAATTTTTGGTATGTGTCTTGTTTTTAGGATATCGTTTTCTAAAACCAGTGCTTACCTCAGCCAATCTTTGTCGTTATTAAGAGAATTTGGTAAAGAAATTAATACAGAAGGAGGAAAGCAAGGAGAAATTGATGTTACTATGTGCAAACTATGGTGTAGGATATCTATAATCATGTACCGTGGTGGCCGGGGAAGTAGAGCAGAGGTACTTAATATAAGGTGCTGTAACTTTTTAATTTTATGATTTTAAACTTTTAATGAAGCATGTTATGTTTTTAACAGTCCTAACATTTCATAAAAATGCTTTCTGTTTATGCAGTAGAATTGCCTAGGATACATATTTGCTTAGATAGTCCTTGCTGTATTACAGGCAAAGTTTATGGCTGCAGGCTGTGTTCCTTGTTTTGTGCAGAAATGAGCATGGATTTAGTATTCAGCATGTAAATACAATTACTGACTTCTTTTTTCCTTGAATTGAAGCCTGTAGTATGATATATAACCAAAAATTGTAAAGGTACTGTAATGGTGAATATAATAATAAACATCACAGAAAATTTGAAGAGAATTATATTCAGGCAATGCAAAGAATCACAAAATCTCAGAATGGCTGAGGTTAGAAGCCATCTATAGATCATCTAGTCCAGCTCCTCTGCAAGATACAGTAAGTTGTCTGGTTTACCCCAGGCTTTAAACTTCCACTAGTTTCTCACTGAAATATCATATTAAATGGGCAAAATGTTTGAAATAGTGTGTATGTCTGCCTGAAATTTTAGTATTTCCTGCTTATGAGTGTTTTATGTATCATCTTTTTTAGCTGTGGTTATGAAATTTAGATTGAGCTACTGCAAAAACTCTTTATTTAATAGGTCCCATTGGTATTAGTTTAAGGATTTGATCCTTCCAACACAGTTATCCTGAAAGCAGATGGGGATGCATTGCATGACAATTCCCATATGAATATTAGTGGTATTCAAAATTGCCTTTCCTATTATTGCAAAATTCCATTAGCTCTTCCGATAAGTACAAGTTTAACAAGGTTTGACCCATTTGGGTGTCGAGGTGACTGTTAGTTCCGTTTTGGGCTGTGGGCAACACTGCGCTGTAAGCCCAGGTATGTCTGCTTTGTTGCAATTGCACTCTGGCTAGCCTACAACAGATGGATAATCTGAATGGTTTGCCAGGCCCCTGAGCAAGCCCAGTCGGAAGTGGTGAGGGAGTACTTTCAGGGCATGGAGGTGACATGTCCTTGCTGAAGCAGAAGTCAGGTTTTTTACAGTGATACTAAGGGAGTTTACATGGGATTGAACTAGCACTATTTCAGTTTAGGTTCAGACACATCTGACAAAACTAAACTAGTGGTTTAGAACTGCTTTTTGAGAGAGAGAGATATAAGTATATATGTATAACATAGTCTTTAGAACAAGTTTGAGCTTTGGAGGGTTGAATAAGTTGCAATAAATTGCTCAAGCTGGTTTTCTCCTAACCTTAGCCACATCATAACACAACACATTACTGTATTTTCTTGGCCTTTTTTTTTCCCCTCAGTACTTAGTTATGCTCTGGAAAGTCTCATGAATGTGTCATTCTTGGTTATATTGTTCAGATGAACTGCGTCTGTTAAGACTTCCTCATCGTGGTCTTAGCTGCAACTGCAGCTGGGTCAGATATTGGCCACGCATTAGAATTTGTAGGAGGGACATGAAGCGGCAGAGATGCGGGAGTGAGATGTGCTTTTGCAGGATGCTTGACTCCATGCTCTGATTTATTATTTAGTTGCGAGTTATGTTCAGTTCAGCAGGGGAGCTTTTCTTCCTGCAGTTCCACTGAGATCGCTGTGCGTCAAGTTACTGTTGTGCAGCGGCTTGGACAATGTTCCTGATTGCTTGCCCCCACTGCATGCTTTCAGGAGCATATATTTTCACAATGGCTTCAATGCCGACAGAGGACTAGTTTATACTTGTTTTTGTCCTCTTTAATGCTCATCATGTTCACACAAACATTATACTCCTAATTGCTTCTTTACTGGCTACCGTTTGTCAGCTTGTAAATCACAGAATCCCATTCTGTTATATAGAATTAAAACTAATCATAGTAAATAGCTGCATAATTAAAAGCTTTCTTACCACTTCAGCGTAAACTACCATCTTTTCACATTGCATCTAAATCAGGAAAGGTTTCTGGTATCTTTTTGATCTGTTTGAGTGCGAAGCACGCAAGCGGGTAGGGAAGGCTATAGTCGTGATCTAGCTAACCTTGTATAAGTCGTTAATACAAGGGAAAATACAGCTATCTAAACTAAAATAATAGACATAGAAATATAAAGATTAATAACTATTGTAGTTAAAAATTTTCATTACACAGTGAGAGTTGTTGCAGTATCTACTCTTTTCAAATGTTGCAATGGAATACAAGTCTACGTTCTGATTTTTTTAGGCAATTTTTTTATCTGTGGTTGTAATTACTGTGATAAAAATGGAACACTTTATAGCAAAAACCAGTGGGAAACCTTTGTGATCGGCAAATAATTTCCATAGGCAACGGCTTGGTGACTGCTTGGTGCTGCTGTAGCAGCTTTGTTAGTCCCACTAGTAGTGTTGTGAGAAAGTATTTCACAGCAGCCCGTAGCATATTAAAGGGGACTTAAATAACCCTAAAAGACAGGAAGAAATGACTGCAGATACTTCCAAATTTTTTGTAGGTCTTTAAAATGAAGACCGATATGCCAGCTGTGTTAGTACTGTCTTGGTTTGTGCTCCTGCTGAAACGTTGCTTTGTCATGGAGTCTCGTGAACTGCATGTCGTATGTGCTGCCTCTGCAATTCCTTTTGGAGCTGCCTGCAAGAAAATATAGTTCCTAGAAACACAAGACCTGCCACAAACAGGGTCATTTTTTTTTTTTAGCATTCCCCATAAGCTATCCTTTAGAACACTTTGTATTATTTATTAAGCGCTATCTATTCTGGGATCTGTACAAGGTTGAGAGAACATGGCATATGATTCATTTTGCTTAAATTAAGATATATAAAAGCTAGTTGTCTAGTCTAAGCTAGGAATGTGGTTTTCCGCTGTATCTGCTGGAAAGCGGGCACTGCCAGGGTGGAGGTTCCTTTCACTGTCTTTCGCCTATTGACGCTATCTCCTTTTCTGCCCACGTGATCCTTTTAAATTGCTTCACAACTTAGCTGCTTCTTACTTATCTGCCTTACGGATCATTCTCTTTTATGCTAGCAGTGACTGCAAACTCTTATTCTCTTTGAAAACCTTGAGCTCCTGGAAGTTCAAATATAAATACTAATTCCTGCATGTACTTGACAGTCTTTCCAACTTGACAAACGTTTTAAAGCGGAGAAGAAAGAAATAGCAGGCTTCTTTCTGTGACCATGCTGCAAAACGCAGTATTCGTTTTCATTGGAATCCCGACAGGGGATAGGTATCGTTTACCTGTATGACCTCACCAGGCTCAAATGGTTTTCTAGAGATCTGTTTTTCCCCATCAGTTGCAGACAAAAGTGTAAAATCCTGTCCCAAATGTGTCAATTTTGTCACTGAGAGACCCAGAGGAAGCATTCTCTCATTTCCTTCTTCATCACTGACTGAAAAATATAATACAAATTATGGTGGATCAGATCTTCAGCTGTTGTTGGCTCTGCTTGAATATGCAACTTTTGTGAAAGTCTGGCTCAAGGCATTTTTGGGATGAGATCTTTGTACTTCCTGTTTAAGTTGAAGTGAATTTAAGAGACTGAAAAAGAGAAAGTGGCTCAAATATGGTCCCCTTCCCTCTAAACTACCAAAGTGTTGGAGAATGATGAGTAGTGTGGAGACTGACTTCATAGAATAATATTTTATTCTGAGATCACTTACACATCATTTTCAGCAGATCTTCATATAAGATGAAGAGGTTGCAGAGACTAAAATGAAGGACCAAAAGCCATTTACCAAGATATAAGCAGTCAGTTATGCAAGAAGTCACACGGTGGAATTTTCCCAAGCAAATTAGACCCCTAATGCTGCCATTTGCCATTGGAGGATGTCATCCAAGCTCTTCATATGCTTGTGTATATATTGCCAGATGCTTCTCCATCTTCAGAATCGTAAATCTTGGAAGTCCCACCCAGTGTGCCTACCAATAAGCACTTCTGGTTTCAAAACATGAAGAGTTCATCCCCACTTCAGAAATACGAAGAGTTTGTAGCACTTTGCAATTGCACGTTAATTAAGTAAACAGACAGAGCCATGGGACGTGTCCTCTTCCACTGGTAGTGCCTGTGGCATGTGTTACCGTTTCAGAGGTAGGGTGAGCTCCGTTTCAGAGCATTTTGATTTTCAGTCCTGCTCTTACGTAGGGTGGTTTGACCGTACAGGCAGCGCAGTGAAGCATATTAAACAGATGTTGTGGTCTAAAGAGAGAACGAGACAACAAAATGCACACAAAACCGAGGAGCGTTTGCTGGAAATTCAGCTGTTTGAACGGGAAGGGATTAAACCATCCCTGGAGGGGAACCAGAATAGCAACAGAAGTAAATTCTTTTGAGATCTGCCTGTGTGAAGGGAAATTGGGGAACAGGAAGTGAACCTCTTTTCATGTGCCGTGGGCCATCTAGCTATGGCAGAGAGAGAGGAAATAGGAGAAGGCTGAACCACCGCACACCAATTGATTGGCATGGCAGGCATGGAGGAAGTGCTCTTGAGGCCATGTTCTGCAAGCCGCGCTCCCCCCCCCAAATGTGTCCATGCTAATTGTGAATGTCCTCAGGTAAAGGCAATATGTTAGTTAAAAAGAAAAAAATGTGTAAAGGACAGACTTAATACATATAAATCACTTGTAATTGGATGACAGCTTGATGTTTTTGTCCTTGTCAGCCAGGCTGTGATTCTTATCTTCCTGCGCGTTCTGGTGAGCTGGACGTGCTGTGTGGCTCTGTGGCACTGGTAGATTGGTCAGACTGACCCAAATTAGCCTAACAACATGTTAGTATTTTTTTGGGGGGGATGGGTGGATAGGATCAATCTCTACACACAAAACAATGGAGCAAAGCAAGTATCTCTAGCCTATTTTTTTTCCTGTTGCTTTTGCTTTTCTGTCCATATTTTCATGTTTTGCTTTTTTTTCTCCTCTGCTTATTTTTATTTTTTTCTCCCCTCCGTCTCCTCTAGAGGCTCTGCTAACACACAACTGGGTAATCTCCAGCCTGGGCAATCCTGTACCATGTGTAGCTTTCATATTACGCAAAATAACTTGCCAAAGTGGATACATGGAAAAGAGAAGTTAATGTTACCATTTGGATGTTTCTCTTTATTTTAGAGAATACACAGGTGAAATGTCATGTTCCCCTAAATGTGGACATGGATTATTTTTCTGCCATGAGCTTACTAAATGATGTTTGTGAAGGAGGAGTGATAATTTTCAGTCCTGTGAAAATGGCATCAAATGATTTTTGTGGTTTCTTAAAGCTCTTAATACCACTAGCTAATTAAGTTTAAAAAAAAAATGAAAATTGTTATCATTGCAACAAATCATGCTTACTTTTAACAATCTTATATGAAGGGGAAAACCTTGAATGTTGCAATATTGAAGCAAAAATCTTGTTTCTAGGAAAGAAGGAGCCTTTATTACAATGTCAGAGACCTTCAGGCAATTTGTTTACCTTCTGTTCATGAGAGTCAAGGAGCAGCATTGTCATTAAAAAGAATGAAGTGCATTCAGACAATTAAAACAACAGTAAGATGCAAATTAAAGAAATTACAGAAAAATATCACACTGTGTCCTTTTGTTCTCTACAGGAATTTAATCTGAAGTCTTTTTTACAAAAGTAAAAATAACAAGAGAGATTAGTACTTTGTTAACATCAGAGCCTAGCAGGCAAAGAATCCTGTGGCAAAACAACAGAACACTTCATCCTTGAACAGCAATATTTGTATATGTCAATGGTAGTTTAAACGTGTCTGTAAAATTTGTCTCATGGGTCTGCAAACTGCTGTAAAGGGAGAGAAGATATACAAAAGACAAGGCAAAAACATGGACTGCAAATAAAGAAGAAACTACAAGAGGAGATGAACAGCAGAGGTGACTTCAGGCAGAAGGGACAATTGAGTGGTGTGCAAGGAGAGCAAGATGAAACCTTAAATAGGCAAATCCAAAAAGAGGGGGAAAAAAGAAGAAAGCATGAGAGAAATTGATTATTTTGTCCATGTTCATTATTCTCTTGATCCTCTTGTTACTGTCTTTTATAATTGATGAGTAAATGATTCTTTATTAACTTTTCATTACAGCTATAAAGCTTTTATGATTTGGATTGGAGTCTTGGACCTGGAAAGAAAGCAGACTCAGTCCATGAATGTTAGAGAGTCAGAAGATGAGCAAGAATAGACTATAAAATCATTTCTATCATGGCACAGGGGAGAGGGCTGCGTGACGGTTTACCTGTTGATTAGCAACCAGGGGATTTACCCGAAGACGCTACAGAACTTAAAATGTGAACAGCTGCTATGGGTTGAAAATTTGATTAGACAAACAGGCACGAGAAGAAACTACACTTTGCACATCGGAAAGAGAAGGGGACACATAACACACACTTGATGTAACCTCCGTTGTGGAGGATGGACGCGCTAGGAAAGGATTCCCCATATCGGTGTTTTTCATCGATGAACTGGGGAGGAAGCTACACCTTATCTATAGCTTATGGATTTTTGATCTAGTTCTCCATAATCTGATAAAACTCAACAGTAGATCTAACTAAATATATTCAGAGTACAACCTCAGTCTGTCATGAAAGGAGACAAAATAGGTGGTATGGCTGTACTTAATTGGTGGAACAGTAAATCTCATTAACTTAAGCGATATGTTAGCCTCTGGCGCATTAATTAGCTTTGACCCCTTTATCAACAGACAGCAGCCATCCACCAAACACTTTCTTTCATGTTTTGGAGAGGAAGCATATCTTGAAGAGGTATGAATTGCAAGCCTAATTTGCCATGTAGTAGGCAGAACTTCTGACAAAGTCCTCTACTTTAGGTTACACCAAGGCTGGACCAGCAGAGCCTAAAATATTTCTTTAAATCCTGCCTTGTTTTATCTGGATTTTATATACTAAAAGTTAGTAACTCACTAAAAGCTAGTAACTCTCTAAAAGCAGAGCAAATCAGTACTAGAAAAAGCAATAAAATATTAAACATCATCGTCTCTATTGATTTCTGAAGCGAGGACTATAATACTACAGTTCCTACAGATAAATGTTACTATGATTTGGTATTTCGTAACAGTGGGCATGTTGGTCCCTCAAGGGAGACCATCGTGTTGGCAAAACATAATTACTCAGGCTTGTTTCATGCATTCAATTTTTTCTGAATTCAGGAAGACAAATTTTTACTTGGTTCCGAGTTGAAGTTAAAAAGCTGTTGGAAATTTAAAGATGCAGAATCTCAGAAAGATATTAAAAATGTTCTGGAGACACAAACGGCCATAAATTGGCAATGAAAACTCCAGGGAGTCTTAAGGCTCATTCTGTTCACCAAGGCCAGATAGCAGGATTTGTGCTTCAATTTTTTCCTTATAAATGATTAATTGAATAACCTTTCTTGCCGGGGTTGAGAATTCAGAACATATATGACAATTTAGAGCCTTTTTCCCTAGGAAGATGAGGACTGTTGAATCACACAGTTTCATCTAATGAAATTCTGATTTCTGTAATACAGATGTCTACATTAAGGTAGTTATCGAAGCAAACTTCACAGGCAGTAGAAAGAAACGACCATTTGTAGGTCATGATTCATTTGATAAAGTTTAGACACCTTCTTGAAGATGAGATGGTGAAAGTCTAGACTGCCTCATGTATAGACCACTGGTCAGATGAATCTCACCTTCCCTGTTTCTCTCCATTTCCCTCTCTTCATCTGCTCTGTCCTCTAGCAAGTGGCTGTGGATCAAGAAGAGGGGAAAAATACTGATGGGCAGTACTACAGGTCAGAAGGTTAGGAACACACAATATTTGCAGGTTACAGGAAGAGCAGTAAGTGAGCCAGAAAAGATAAGTGTCTTTCAGTACTAGGACCCTTCTTGATGGCTTTGGGGACATAGATGATTGTCGGGCCTATAAAGTCATCTTTGATCTGTTTGGGTGTATAGAAACTTGTCTTGATTGTGGAACGTTAGTTTTTGATGCAACCAGTACTGATTATTGCTATTTTTACTTTTATCAAAAGTGGAGAGTGAGCGTTGATGGCAGATGTATTAGCGTAAAGGTCTTGGCAAAGTAACACTGAAAAGAATTAAATTCTAATTGATTTCTTTAAGTGGTGCTGTGTTAAGGAAGTGCTCATGTATCTTCCAAACTTACTGTATCGCTTTGATCCTGGTTTGCAGTCTGATCAGATGCCATCTGGGGAAATTTCAGCATGTAAAATAATATGTTCCTGCTGAATCAATATTAGTTATTAGGGTAAAATCTGTTTTATAACAGAATTGACAAGAAGGAAGTAGGAGACTGCTGGAAGTGTTTTTTTTTTTTTTTTTTTTTTTCAAATAAGCTATAAAAATGAAGTCCTTTCTTCTTACGGTTATTAAAGTTCCCAGAGCACCTTTTTGTAAGACCAGGATACTTCAGTAACTTGATTTAGTCAATGCAAATGAATTCCACTTTAGGATATTGACCTGTGCCTGCCTATTGAAATAATTCCTGCAATTTTGAAGGAAAAAATGTATCCTTTACCTTTTCTTATTCTACCCTTAGCTATAATCTCGTAGTGTATTGTGGTAGTGCTGTACAGTTCAAAACTTTATTCTGTTGCAGGAAGTAGCTATATTTCAGTAATTTGTAAAAAAATATTTTGTTTTCAAAGAGACAGATGTATGTATATCTGATATTATTTACGCTCAAAAGACAAAAGTGTAATCTGATATTATTTACCCTCAAAAGACAAAAGTGTATACTTTTTTGTGCTTCTGGAATTAGTACTGCCATTTTCTATTAATAAAGATGACCTTAAAAGTACTAATCACCCTATATAATCACCCCATCTATAATTCTCATTGCTCATCATAAAAGCAGTCCAGTGAATCCTGAGGAGTAAAGATTCCTACAGCATTATGAGAAAATAACCAGACTTGCTTTGGACATGTAGCTCTGTATTAAAGGAGCGAATAGAGTAGAACTGATTAAATAAGTGAAATAGTTGTGTAGAGCTTGAGTCGCAGAAGGGCATTAAACTGCAGTACTGCGCAAACGTCATTAAATTCCAGGTCTTTATGTGAATCAACTCTGACGAGATATTCCCCAAGCTGTCTGTGATTTGTCACTTTGTGGCATTGAGAGTATTTGGCCTTTCATCAGTTAAACAGACTGAAGTGTCGCTTTTGGAAGATAATTACAGGTTCTCAATGAAAATGGTAGAGTTGAAGCCTGCTAGATGGTACTTGTCTCACTGGAGAGAGTACAAAAAGCATACACAGGCCATGGGCTCTTTGCAGAAGGGCCCCTTCCTGGGATAATGATACAGCTCCTTGCAGGAATGATGGATCTGGTAGCAACCTGATGGGGGACGTGCTGTTTTACCTTATGTGACCAGCTGTGCTATCCATTCCAGAAGAGCAGCAGCAGAGTTAAGAAAGAAATGTCGAACAATAGGCAGACTGTGCTGACTCCTTCTTTTGTGTAGGATCTTTGCATTCAAAATAACTCTGATGAAAAGGGGATTTATTGACTTAGAGATGTTCTGGGAAGTATCCAAAAGTATTATATTTTCCACTACTCTTTTGGAACGTAGCTCTGAGAGTTAAAAGTCTCTTGCTGGAGGTGCTTTGTAAAGTCTCGTATTTAATTAAAGTAGTAAGGTTTACATTGCAACTTAATTGGCATTCCCAATGGGAGATGTCTGCTTGGTGGCTAAAACAGTATGTAATGCTTGTGTTTAAGTATCTGCCTTAAGTAAAGGCTGTTTTGTTATTGGTTGCATGATCACCCTCTACAGGGATACACTTACTGAGCCAAATCTTCAGCTGATGAATATCAGGGTAAGTTCAAATGAAATTAATGGATCTTTGCTGACTTACCTCAGCTCATGATCTAGCCCATGAAATACAAGGAATACTAAAGGGTGTGTATGGAGGACTTAATACTTTCAACGCAGCTTGATGGTCTCTTTGTATTTATAATTATCTCATTGGGAATTGGATCCTTGGATCAAAAAGCTGCATGTGTTCCATTTTTGAAATAAAGAGGAAACTTCATTTTTTGTTTTAATTATTTCTTACAATTTGTGCGACAGCGGAGGATGTATAGTAGTGTTGAGAGCCTGTTGTTGAAACAAATGCGGAGAACTGGAGAAACTGTCAAGCTGCAAAGGTGTTCAGCAAAATTCTCTGTAGGACTGAGTAGTTGTCTACTGATTAATATATATTAATCATTTACCAGCACTGTTTGCTTTTAGAAGACTTACACGAATATGAAAGAGAAAGGATTCAGTACAGAAATGGCAAATTCACAAAGAGAGAATTCGAGAGCCAACGATTAGCATCTTTTCAGAGAACTTATTAAAATGCAGGAGAGACAAAAAAAAAAGAAGACGAGAAATGGAATGAAAAGAATCATTGCCAAGATGAGTTGGTTGCACATTTCTGGTACTGAGGCTGGCTAAAGACTTTTCGCTTCTGGAGAAGCAGACGAGAAGTTCCCTTTGTGAGCACACATCAGATGGCAGCAGAATCACAAGCAATCTGATTAGTTCGACAAGTTGTCAATTCTCACAGGCTCTCTTCAGGCAGGGAGCATTGATGGGTTTTGTGTGTGGAAGACAGATGTTCTCTTTACACTCTCTAAGCGAGATAACAAAAGTTCCCTGTCATATGCCAACCTGCACTGGAACCAACCCAAAAAGAGATAACAATGTGCTGCCACTGCCACTGCTTCTGGTTCTTTTGTGCAAGACATTGGAAGGCACAAGAAAGGGGATCTAAAAATAATAACAGATGCAAAGGCTTTGTGCTACAGAACTGTATCTGTGCTACTGAAACCTTCACTTTTAATTTTATGACATTACTTGTTCACTTCCGATTATTTTCGAAGACGTGCTATAAAAATATTTGTTACGAAGAAATGTATAGTGCAGCATATCAGGATAAGAAAACTAGGCAATAAAAAAATGTATTCTGTGCATGTTAAATTGTTTAGCAGGGTTTTTCAACTGACAAGCTGTTAGATCAACCTGAAATAATGAAAGTGCATATGATGAAAGGGCAGCATTTAGAGCCAGACAGTGCTAATTGGTTTGAATTGGCAGTGAAACATATGCTTTTAAAAGAGAGTAATGCTGTTTTAGATTCATACCTAGTGCTGGCTCAACTCAAGCCTTGAATCCAATTACCTTAGAAGTTGCTGTTGAATTCATATTTGATTCTCCAGCATTAGGATCTGTTTCTGTAGATTTACTTTTGAATTGGAGTAAAAACTACAAGGAATTTATGGGCCTGGGTGTCATTTGGTTGCAGCTCACGGGAGCAAGATGTATGCCCAAATTTTCTGAAATTTTGTGAAAGCAGGTGATTGTGTTTGGATATTGTTTTTGGGGGCTAAGATCTTACAATTAAGTGAAATCTTAAATGAGCAAAATTTTAACATTTCTGAATTTGAGATCTAATTCTGACTTAATGAAGAAACCTCAAACTGGAAATCTGGAACTAGTTTAAGTTTCTTGTTGAACAAGAGGAATAGTTACAAAATTGCTGTTTTGAGCAATGTGGCAACATTCTGGAAAACTCTTCAGTATTAAAGAATTAAAACTAGTGGAAAATCACTGGACATGTGAGAGATCAACCCATGTTAATTCAGGCCTTTGTTTCTCTTGATTCTTCTTTAGCTTCTACAAATTTTAGACAAAAATTTGCAAGCAGCAAAGGCATAATACCCTGTGAAGAGAAAGTTGCAGACATGATACTGTGCTACTGGAATTAATATGAAGTTATATGAACCTAAACGAATGAAAACATGAAAGTCAAATTTGTGGGTTTTATTACAACACAACAGGAGAATGAAAAAAATGAAAAGATAAAGAACTCTTATCACCCTAATATCAAAACCTTTTGCGATAAATTCAGGCATGGTGCTGTGCCTCTGCAAAAAGCACAGAAACATGTTTTGGGGACAATCTGTAGTAATTTTCTGAATAGTGCTTAAATCTTTTTTGTCAAAAGGAGTTTGAGAAGCTTAACTTCTGTTGACTTGCTGTGTGACTCTAGGCTCTGTAACAAAAAATAGGATGCAGAATTTTTGCAAACTTTACTCTGTCTTCAAGTTTACACTCTAAAATCGGTGTTAAAAAGCTGCTTTTTCCCATATTGATTTAGAAGTCAGCCTTCTTTTAAGTTTAAAAAAACTTAAGTCTTATACAGAAATTTAGGTAGAACATGTACCCCAAAATCCTTATTGCCAAGTTCAGTTGGGCTGTCTCATATGCAAAGCATTCAATGAGAAAGATTAGAACCTCTGGCCTTTCCTCAAGGCATGATTTTAATAGCCAAAATAAACTGTTTTTCTTTGATTAACTTACTCAGAGATTCTGACTGATCAGTTAATAGTTTAGGAAAAAGTAATTTAGCAGTCAGCGGAAGCTCTGCATCAGTATTTAGTGATTTACATTACTGACAAAATGTGAAAATTGTTTTTCAATATCTGTTTTTGACACATTAATTATGTCTTGGTTTCTTTTTACTTTTTTTTTGTTTATTTTGATCTTTTTTGAAAGCAATTGATTATTTGATCATGACCACAGTAGCATTTAAGGTAAGCAGAGAAATCCTATCTTTAAGTACTAGCTTTGAACTGTGCCTTGCCACAAAAAGTTTCTCTTTGATGCCAAGAAATCCCTTAAACAAGTTAGTCCTCTGACAATCAGTCAGTCACAGGTTGTCATTCTCTGTGAGTTACTTACTTTACTTCAAATAAATATTTGCTTACAGCAGAATAGGGACTTGGACTCTGGTTAGGGCTCTGTAGGGAAATGTGTTCTTGTAGGTAGACAGTCTTTTACTTAATTACCTCCAAATAAAATTACTACATATCCTTCCACTCTTCTTGTCCCTTCTTTTGCTTTTCTTTGTCTCCCCCTTAACCTGCCTCCTCATTGCATTCCTGTTTTCCTGGCATAGTACTTAAGTCCGGCCTTTAACTCTTAGGCTTTTCATTCTACCCTGAGTCCTCATGATCAGGAGGAACATATGGAGATTTCCTTTCATGTCTCCATCAGCAGTTCCCAGTCTTACAGCGGGCTGCCCATCTCATCTTAATTTGACCTTTTCCCCAGCGTTTCGTTAGAAGGCTGTTCTCCTTTTTTTCCAGCCTTCTGCCCCTATTTCCTGTCCTAGAGATTTCCATCCTTTCTACCCGCACAGTCTGCATCTTTCCTCTCTTGGTACCCTTTCCCTCTTCAGTTCTTATTTTTTCTCTGTGCTGCTCCCACAGTTAAAGAATGAGAATGCCCTATATCTCTCTAATTGCTGCTTTGAAATCTGGACCTGTTTGGCTCTTCTTCCTGAGACTGAATGAGCAGTTTCTAGGTGAAATTTTTCTGTTATATGCCAAGTACACCTATGGCACAGGGACTATCAAATCATAGAAATATTGGTAGGAAAGGATTTCTGGAGGTCATTTAATCCTGGCTCCTGCTCAGAGTGGGACTGTTGCCAGCACTAGATGAGGTCATCTCTGATTTTACCTATTCAAGTCTTGAAAACCTCCAGGGATGGAGATTCAAGAGCTTCTTGTGGTGATCTGATCCAGAGCTGCACTCCCCCCTTGGTGAATTTTTTACCATTAATGTCCAACCTGAACTCTCCTAGCTGCAAATTGTAGCCGCTGGCTATAGTTATATTGTCTGCCAGTACTTAGAAGACTTTGGCTCTGTGCCTTCTATCCCCTTCAGACAGTTACAGGCTGTTACTAGATCACCCCTTCACCTCTCCTTTGCTGGACTAAACAACCACAACCTTTCCTTCTCTGTCACATGCTCTAGGCCTCTGACCATCTTGGTAGCCCTCTTCTGAATGCTTCTTAATTTCTCAATATCGCTCTTGAACTGGGGAGCCTAAAGTTGGACACAGTATTCCTGATGCAGCCTCACCAGTGCTGAGTAGAGGGGGATGAGAACTTCACTCGATCTGTTGGCCACCTTGCTCCTGGTGTAGTCAGCAGGTAGCATGCCTTTTTTGTGATGGGAGCCCCATGCTCAGGTTCAGCCTGGCCCCCTTCCAGGTCCTTTTTTGCAGGGCTGTTGCTTAGCTGGTCGGCTCCCAGCCTGTTCTGATGCGAGGGATTATCCTGTCCCAGGCACAGAACTTTGCACTTCCTCTTGTTGATCCACGGGAGGTTTCCGTTGGCTCAGTCCTCAAGTTTCTGAAGGTTTCTCTGGCTTGAAGCTCTGCCATTCAACATATCAGTCACTCTGCCTACTTTAGTATCACTTTTGCATTTACTGAGGACGTACTGTGTCTCATTGTCCAGGTTGTCAATGAAAGTATTAAACCATAGCAACCCCTCAGATGCTCTGCTTGTTACCAGCCACCAACTACATGTCAAGCCATTGATTACTACACTTTTAGCCTGGCAGTCCATCTCCTTCCTGTCCAGTAATATGGTGCAACTCTGTCTCTTCACTCTGATTTTCTGGTTTTTAGGAGGGAAAAAGTTCAAAATCCCCATGGAGAAGTGAAGGAAAGTGCAAAGAAGTTTTGAAGAGAATATGTGAGAGACAGGAAGCGAAGCCCTAAATCTTGTCTTTCTACTGCTATTAAGAAGAGCAATAAATGCACACATTTACTTTTCAAAAGATCAAGTAGAAGTGAGATTTACAATTTTTCATTGATAATAAAGTCATTTTTCAAGCAGCATCTGCTTCATTTCCACAGCTGATCAAGAGTCTATTAGCAAAAAGCACCATAAAAATCTTGTTCAGGAACAGTTGTGTTTTGCCATAATACTTAAGTAAATAAATACTCCCAAGGAGGGTAAGCCTTAGGTTGCATTTGAATGGAAAGGTGGGAGTTCATAGAGAAAAAATATTGTGTTGTTTAGCCTTGTTGATTAGCCAAGTCTTTCACTTAATATTTTTGCTGTGATCATCCCTATTCTGTAACTGTTAGTGATGTCATTGAGCGAGAGCAACCTTGGCAAAAAAAAAAATCCTCCTCCCTCCCCCCAGCCCTTCCCTGCAAAGCAGGCTAGACTAATATTAACTTCTTTATCTCTGCCTCCGGATTATTCTTCACTTTCAGTTTCATTCAGTTCATTATCCTTTAGATTCTAAAATTTCCCTTCTGTTCTTTCCTAAATGATGTCTATCTCTTGTTTGCATTCCCTTTGTTACATTTTCTTGTCATTATCTAAACTTTGAGTCCTTGACTCTATTTCTGAAATTTCTATGCGGACTGTCATAATGCTTTTAAGCTCTGTTAATAAAGAAGAGTCATTCAGTATGCCAGGGTCCTCAAGCATGGAGGGAAATTGCTGCCACGCGAGACTGCTCATGCTGTAGAATAAACTAGGACACTTCCTATGACTTTTTTGGTGCTTTCCTGAAAGATTGGATGGGAACAGAGTCACTGTTCTTGTTTCAGTACTAGCCTATGATCACTGAGATCTTCCAACCCTCCACAGAGAAGATTAGCTGTTTCTGAGACCAGGATTTCACCTAATCACAGATGATAATGGTATCTTACACTTAAAATAAAGCAACAGTAATACATTAGAATGTGATCCTCTTGCTAATGCAACGTCAATCAATTTTGCTGAGCTTCAATGCTTGTTTACTCTTCAGGTTGTAAGTTAATGCCCAGTAGACTCTGTTATTTGAATTATTGATAGAGCGTTTTGTTCAATGTAAGAATGCAAACCCAATTTTGAATCAGGAAGGTAAGAGAATGCCCTCTGCTTATTCTCAAGGTGTCGTTGTGAATAAGTAGCTTGGAACTTAATGTCAAAATATAAGTGATTTTACTTCAGCTTTACCAAAATTACAAATGAATGAGATTAGTAAAGATGAAGTTGACAGGGAAGCATTTGTCTTGCGCTTGCCTGAAAAGCCTTCCTGGCCATGGCATATGAGAGCTCTCCAGATTGCAGCAGTGTCCCATGTGGCTCTTGAAACAAAGAATGTAGTGTCTCACGGTTAGACTCTAAGTTGCAAACTCAGCTCATTTTTTCCTTTTTCTTTGAGTGCAGAGTCAAATATTTCATCTCTTCCAAACAATAAGTAAGAATAGAACTTATACTTTCACTCTTGAAGGACAAAACTCAGATTCTGAGTCTGAAAGGGACCTTTAGGATTGCATGGTCCCACCCCAGCTCATAACACCGGCTTTAGGATTTCCTTTAACATTTCTCGAATAAAGCTCACAGCTACAGGCCAAGACTATCCTGCAGAACGTGTCCCAGCTACAGGCTGTATATATTGTAGGATTATGCCAAAAGAATAAACATAACATTGAAGTGAGAAGTTTGGGAGTCAAATTAAGGCTTGCTTAAGGCTTCTAGTTTGCATTCGGAAGTGTTTATAGACACAAGTTAAATAACTGATGGAAAAGAAACCCATTTTTCTTCAATATGTTAATGTCTGGTGAACTTACTGGAAGAACTCTGCACCTCATGGTGCAGAATTTAGCAGATGAGGCTCGTGGGGGTGGATTTCAGGTGGATTCATTAATTTGCTTTTTTGTTTTAGAAGAAGCATGTTTACTCTTTTTAATGTTTTTTCTGGCTTATGACGTGAACAGATGTGGGAATTAATGCCATCCCAAAGAACCATAATAGCCTCTTAGTGAGTATGCATGATTTTGTGTTCGTTCTTTAGTAGGCACATGAACTTAAAAACAGAATTTATTTACTTACGATTTCTCAGCCTTCTCTGAGTCAACATGCACTATTCTGACAGCCTGAGCTTTAACTCTCCCTGAATCATGGGCAAGAGCAGTCTTTACGCAAGCAAAACTCTTCTGAAGTTGCAGAGTTCTGATACGATATTGGCTGCAGCTGTGAAACTCTTTTCTCTGTAGTGAGAGCTCAAAACCAGCAGATTTTTACTACAGAACTCTCTTTCTATGTGCTTGACTATTAATCCAGATCATTTGTACAGATTTTATTTTATTTATTCATAACTGCCTTGCCACTTCTGGTGTAATACTAATTTTGGAAAGAATGGTGAATGAACTTTCTGATCTTAGTTTTTGTTGTGACTTCTTTTTCATGTCGTTCTGTGCCTGCTGTCTTTTAACAAGTGCCAAGAAATTAAATATCATTACAGAGTCTGCCTTATGTTTATATTTTACATTTTGTTTATTTTAAATAAAGAAAGTAGTTAAAATAATTTTAAGCTTAGTTCCTTCATTCTGGTTTATCTTTCCTGTTTCCAAACGTTTTATCTTTCTTTCATTTTCCATGCGTTTATTAGCAGTTATTTTCTGTTGCAAGCATTTGAGGAAAATATTTACATCTTTTTATAATATGTCGGCAAAAATGGAAACGACCACAAGATGAGATGTTAGTTATACTTCTAAGCTTTATCTGTTGTGGAACGAGGAAACCTCATTGTGGGACTTTCACAATAACTAGGTAACTTTGTGGCAAATAATTTATGGCTTTGCTTTGGTTCTCAGATTGAGTTTGCCTTGTGTAAACACTCGCTGATGGGGAGGACGTTATCACCAAGAACCCACATGTTCTCACCAGTACTGGGAATATGCTCTTTGCCAGGCTTACGTTTTGTAGGGTATATTGCCTTAAAGGACTTCCCAAATAATAATTACAAAATCAGATGAAAGCTTATGTCCACTTTAATTCTGTCCACATGGAAGTCAAGCTAAGTTAAATCACCTCACCCACCTCAGAAGTTACCTGAAGTCAAATTTCCTTAATGTGTCTGTATCTGTATAAAGAAGCTCTGTATTTGTCTTTATGGTTTCAGTTCACCTAAGATCCAAAAATGAGTGGATTTTTTTGTGAGAAAGAGAATTTGATTTAGATATATGCCTACAGGGTATTGCAACCTCCCTTTTATCTGAAAAGATAAAAAAGAAAAAAAGAAAAGAGTCTGTATTTAAAGCTGATATCTTCTGAACAGATAGCAGATTTTGAGATTTCAGCACTGTGTAACCTAGACCCTTGTGGAAAATCAGTTAAATTCCAGTGTCAACTCTGAAGCCTAATATGAAACTTCACGTACTCAAAGGAAGGCAAAGAGGGAGTTCACCATATTCTCTCTATGTAGTATTGATCTATATGGTACTCTATAGCATTTTAGTATTTTAAATAACAAGGTGAGAACTTGTACTGGAAGGCATAACTTTCCAGTCATGTGGTGTTTATGAGCAGTTTTAGTCATTGATAGTGTGCTTTGTAGCAAGGGCCTCCAGAGTGCAAATTTGTTGTGTTTACTTATACAGTTGTACGGGGTGGGTATTTAAGATGAACTTACAGAATTCACACACAATCTCAGCTCACAAAGACCCAGAAAGTTGGTTTGATGCATTTTTTCTTCAGAAACTAGTTCTGTCAGATCAAACCTATAAAGATTGAATTCCACCACATTTATGTAAAATAAGTAATCAGTTCTTGTGCAAAGTTTTTTTTCTTTTTTTTTTTAACAAGGGAATTTGAGGGATTCAAGATTTGGAATTTATACAGAATAAAACATTTTCCTCGCCGTTCAGACTAGATCCCGCCCTATGTATCTTAATGTTTTTGATACAATCAGTCTTGGATATAAATACCATACAATGGAAAAATATCAAAAAAATGAGCTGCCTCCAGTGTTATTTAGTTCTGTCTGAAATCTAGAATTGAGAAAGTATGTTTTTTGTAAGGGGAGGATATTGGCCAAGACTTCTTATCTTTTGGCATATTATCTCAACCTTTAAGACCTCATGAAAGTTATACAAACTCTGAATAAGATATACTTATTGATTTTGTGCATCACCCATGCACAAAACACCAGTCACATTAACTGGATACTCTGTGAATGCACTGATTTAGTTCTTTTGCGAGGGTGCAGACTTTGAATGCTTCAGAGCAGTTTGCATGCATATCTGTGGAGAACCTAGCACTGTAGAAACTGGCTGATATACATAGTAACATCCTAACCACGATGTTCTCTAATATATTCTAAAGAACTGTAAAATATTTATATTTTCAAAACAATTTATTTTGATTTTTTTTTCCTGTCACCTTTCATTTGGACCCTAGACTTGCAAAGAACCAAGCCTGTTGTATGCTGTTTTTATGCTCACGAACAGTCCTAATGAAATCTCTGTGAAAAGGGAAGAATATAATTCAATGGAAGGACATGTTCATACATGTGTTTTTGTTGGATTAGGACCAACGTGTGTAAAAAGAACAACGGTCCAATAGTTAGAGCTTTAGCTTTGGTCACAAGTAACTTTGGTTGAAGATCTTGCTCTCCTGCAGACTGTGTGACTTCAATCTGATTACTTAGGGTAAGCTTCGTATTATTTAAAGCTGTCTAAGTAGGTGTTTCTCTAAATTCGTTGCATCTCCCTTCCTCTTCAGAAATTGAAGAGAGAGAGGTATCTCCAGGGAATATCTGGAAGTGCGTTCTCTTTCCATAGTGAGAACATGGATAGCTAGTTCAGACTAGACACCTAATATTTAAGCAGCTGAAGTCTCATCCATTTGATTGTCTGTCTGATTCGTTGTAACTGTCCTGGAAGTGTGGACAGATTAAGTCTTAGAACATACCCTCTCAGTCACGTTCCTTATTTTCAGTGATCTTAGGTGGGATGCTGGGACAACCTATGTGGTACACATAGGTTGGCAGAAATTTGGAGTATGCCCTATGTTTAAAGTGCATTTGAAGATGTCCTTGTGTGTAGTGTAAACATATGACTCCATCACACTGAGAGCCTTGTCCGGCCACCGTCATACCAATATCAAGTGATTAGTGCTTGGCTGACAAGAAGACCTGATGTTGCTTGCATAGAAATCCCAAGGAGCTGTGAAATGAAGGTGATCTGAGTTTCTAGTCTTTGGGGTGCTCCAGGACTAGGCAAGTCAAGTAAGTACAGATGTTTTTGTTCTGCTTTAGCTTACCTCTAAGGTGAAAATACTCTTTTGTGTTTACTTTGTAAGGGTTTGGGGCAGATTAGGGCAGTCAAGATTCAGTCATGATGGCCACACCTAGCCTGGGCACAGGCGTGTGATGGGACTCCCTTTTGGCCTGTGTATCCGGTTCCCTTTCTGCAAACACCAAAGAGTTTGTAAGGGGTGGGCCAGCGGCAGGCATGTAGGTCTGGCCCCAGTGCACCGCACCTGGAACTGCAGCTGGAAAGGGGGCTCAGAAAGGTGCCTTGTCAGCAGCTTCAATTACTATGGTGATGGGCCATATATACCACAAGACTGATCAAGAGTAAAAAAGCCTAACTTGTATATTTCTGTGACTTTTAGTGACTATTGCAGTATTTGGATGTAAGATAAACAAGAGAAGTCAAAATACCTGGTCTCAGATGAGCTGTGTCCCTTGAAGGAAATGCATTGTGTTCTGCAATGCAGGCAATTCGCATACCCTTCTGATTATTAATTAAGTAATAAAATTGTGGTAATTTATCATTATCTCACATAACATAGCATTACGACAGTTTTGACAAAATAGGCTTTGGCCTGTACTACAGGTTGGGCTGAATTCTAGAACTCGAATTCTAAAATTAGAAAAGTGGAAGCCCACAAGCTCTCTATAACGTATCAGTATAGAATAATATTTCAGGAAGGAATCCATGCAAACCAAATACCTGCCATTCAAAATAAATCTCAGGGAGTTGGAACAAAAGCCCTATCGAGTTTGGATTGCTCATAATTTTTTGAAGGAACTTTTAGAAAGACATGTATTAATATGCGCAATACAAATCCTACCCCAAAGGTCACAGAGAGTTTGCAATTTGCAAGTGCTTTAGGAATAGTTGTTAAAAGATTGGAGAGGAGGAGGGGTAGGAAGTGTCAGTAGGAGAAATAGTGCTGTAGTGCTAATGAGCAGATGCTCTGCTGTGTATTGAGAGACCTCCCTGCAATTAAAAAATAGTTGTAGGTAGGAGGAGATCATTCAGCTGTCTATGTGCTGTCAGTTTTACCTTGACCAGCTTCTTATATGACAGATGCATTTTTATTTAACCCCCCGCAAAAGAGGGAAAAAGACCTTGGTGGCTCGCGGCTGACTTGGCAGCAACGTTATATATAGCAGAAAAGTGGCACCTGGAATCAAAGGGAGCTGCAGGACATCTCTTCTGTCAGGTGTCCTTCACACGACGACAGCTAATGATCTCCTACGGATGTGCTGGCTCATCTGTACCTAAGGGAACATGAGCGTTATCTGTAGGAGGGGAGAGTGGCAGCTCCCATCTCACCTCTTCAGGCATGGAGTTGCGGGGGAAAAGAGGAGTAGCAAATATTTGATTTCCTAGCCTTTATTGGGGAGTTCAAAGAGGAGAAATAAAGAGCAGGAATCAAAAGCAGAGATTCTTCTCTGGTAGCTGGTTACCCTTCCTGTTTGGTCAGGGGCCACATGCAGGTGCTGGGGGTCCTCCCTTGCACAGGAGCATTGTGCAGCATGAGTAATTCACATAGAGCTGCAGCATGGCTCACTTACACCAGTTGCTTGGGAAAGTGGGTGGAAAGAAACGGGTTCTAGAACCATTCGTCTCCAGCTCGAGCTTTGTGTGTAATTCTGTCATTTTCATTAGAGAAGCACGGAAAGATTTTAGGAGCAGGTGCATCTTGCATAGGCAGGAAAGCTTAGTAAGAAGAGCACACAGTTGCTGCAGGCATTATTTGATCCAGCATATGCACTTTTACCCTCTCTGGCACCCTACCCTTTCTTTATTCCTCTCCAGGTTAGGGGGCTTATAGCATAATTAGAAATTGAATTATTTATGAAGAGTCATTAAAGTGGGTGGCTTGCAGATTAGTCAAAGGCAGCAGACATGTGACTTGAAACTGCTTTTTTCTCCCCTTCTTTTGCTCATACTGATTGCATTGAAACCTAAATAAAGCATTTTGAGCTCTGGAGCACAAAAACGTGTGCTCTGTGATATGAATGGTTATTTTATGTGTAGAGAGCTTTGGGCTTTACACCTGTGTGTGCGCAAGTACCCCTATGAGTGTTGGGGGAAAACTGAAAATACAGTGGAGAACGGCCAAGAGAAGGGTATTTTGAGAAAACAAAAGGAAGGGTTAGGTCATTATGCAGCACTGGAAATTAGAAAATGTAATTTCTCTGTCAACTAGAGGAGTTTATGAGTCTAATGAAATTTAAAATCAGTGGGAGCTCATTTAATAGCTGTAAGACATATAGTATTTACTAATATTATGAGGAGTCTGTCTAAAAATAACATAGGAGGCCTTTATTTGTACCCTGCCGTGGTACTAAGGACATGTCTCTAAGTAGATAAGATCTATATCTCTAATAAATGAGATCCAAGACAGAAGAAGTTAAGCCTTTTAACTGCACTGCTATTTTTGTCTTCATATATCTTACTTAAGGAATTCTGAGAAATACACATTCACGCCACTGAAATTGGTCTCTCTCTCTCTAGCTGCTTATTTGTTTTTAGGTGCAGTTCTCAGTGCTGATATTTGTCCTTTCAAAGCTAGATCTTTACGGTATAAGAAACTTTTCACTGCGATCGTTGGTGAATTCAGGTCATCTGAATTACCGAAGCTAGCAGTCCCTATATATTATTAAAGGTGCTTGTGGCACTAATAGTAGATTTGCTGGATTTGTGTGTATGATAAAGGGATGGAAAGGAAACAAGAATTATTGTTTTCTTCCAATCTTTGGAGCAAATAACTTTCCATATATCTGAATTTTTCCTGAAGTGCATTCTTATGCTCTGAGCCCGTTGAAGGCTAATAGTCATCGCTGAATATGGTTATACAAGAGCAGAGGGAGGAGTTGGGATCCTTTACAAAAGGTGCTCTTATTGTCAGATTTTCAGTTTGGTCATCCTGGCAAAGAATCGCAGTCCATCCCTATGTGTAACACTGGAGGAAAGGATTGAGCAGTGTACCTGTTAGCTCTGTGTTCAGAGGCAGCATGGACGTAGAAAGTGCGTAGTAGCATCTTGAAAATATATTAATTCACTGAAACGAGCTTTCTTCCACGTGAATTTTTGCTACAGATTTTCTGTTTTCCTTAGTTGTCAAATGAGATAACCTAATATATACTATACAATAAATAACTCAAGTTCAAGACAGACTTTTGAAATGGTAGACATCACTGACGGACCTTTGGGATATTTATTTTTCAGATAATAGCATCAAGCTGCACTTGCATCATTGTACAGTGCACTACCTAAGCACAGTATCAGAAAAATGGTCAGAGCTCCAAGTATAAGAATAATAAGGAAAAATTAGGTGGTTACAGAAGGAAAAAGTACAAGGAAAGACCAGTAGGTTGTTGTAAAAACTAATTAGTAATTTAGCTCAAGTCTTCCACGTAGATTACATATTATCCCTTCTATTCCAGGACCCTTGATTTTTTGTTGCTAAGCTGTGTAAATAAAGTATGCTGTCCACACTAGTAATTCTTTAAATATGGCACGCTTACTTGTGTGCCCAGTGAAGTAATGAAATACATATGTAAAAAAAGGACTCATAGTTTTCATTCCTCTTTTCATGAGGTGGTTCCTCTCTTCCTGCCTTAGATTTCTTTGATATGTTTATTTCCATAACCATGCCCATAAGAAGTGGATGATTACTAGGGGGTATTAGGAAGGACGCTAAGTGCTGCTTAATAGGATGCAATATTAGGCATCCCAAAGGATAACCGCAGGGGCATGAATTTCATCGCTCTTCCACAGTTTGGAATATGGCCTAGCACGTCTTTTTCCAACTCTCCTCTTGGTTATATGCTGGTTTTTCTATGTGAGAAGAAATAAGCTTCTTCATTGCACTATGATTCATCCACAGAATGATTATTTTATGTGTAGAGAGCTTTGGGCTTTACAAATGAAAAGGCACTAAATGAATACTAAGCATGAGGGCATTGTTATTTTACCATTGTGTAAGTTGAAGGACATGCAGATCTATGGTACTTTCCTTCCTTCTATTTTTCTGGTCTAGCAAATAGCATATAATTCATGAATTCTTGTCCTCTTTACAGATAATGCCAACATTTCTATGTTGTACTCTTATATTTTTAAATGATTCCTACAATCTGTCAAATCCGTTTAGGTACATCCCACATTTGCTTTTATTTATCTACAAAGTGGAGCCTCTTTATTTATTACATTTTGGCTGCCAACATGGGTGGAAACCATCCCAAGATGTATATGAATTTAAATGGCAACAGAATGACTGGCACTAGATATGTGTTTTTAGTGTCAAGGCTATGGTAATGTATATCATTAGTTGTTAAACATAGTCTGCTGTCGGCTCTGTTCCAGTGTGCTGTCTTGTGTGCAGTGCCAAACCTTCCTGGGAGCCTAGTATGTTCTTTAGTTCAACTGCGCATTTTCTCAGTTGTATCTGCAGAAACGAGACACCAAATGTGGTGACACAAAATAGCTTCTGAACCATGTTAATGCTATATTCCAGTTTAACAGGAAAACCAGTCTCGCTTTAGGCCAGGTAAGTCGTCGTTTTATCTTCATCTTCCTTTTGGCTTCATGGGGCATAACCCATCCTAAATGGGAAAATGGTACTAAAAACATCCTGGAGTTCTCCGAAAAGGATGGGTAATCAGATGCAGAGAGAAAGAAAGGCAATTTCCTGGAAAATGTTGAAATAATTAATTCCCTCAACAGAAGTTGCTAGGAGATGAGACTGAATGGTGAGTCTGGGTTTCAGATTGTTTTCCACCTGTTTCAAGGGACAGCTCCATACTGCCTCTCACCATGGGCAGTGGTGAGGTTACAGTCTGGCTCCTTCTAGCCTGTAATTATATTGCCTACACTGAAATAGAAGATTTTGAAAGAAAACTTTGAACGTTGTTTCCAGACTTGAACACATGAAGTGAAAACTGACAGTTCCATAATGCCACTTATTTTTTGATGTAGAACTATTCTACTGTTCTGAATTAAAATTTGTGTATACGTATGTGTATATATATAGACACACACACACACACACACACACACACACACACATGCATTTAGTTTTGCCCACTATAAAATTAATCTGAAGCACATGACATTCAAGGAGAGCTGAGACAACTGCTTACAACTTAGATCCCAAAAGGGAGAGGACAGTTAAGTTATAGTCCAGACTCTGTGATGTCTACTGACGGGAAATAGAACTGCAGGGAAGAAAGTGAACTCACTTGGATAATGTGTATTAATCTAATAATAAAATTCAGTATTATTTATCAGATTAGAGAATTTAGGTTTGTTATATTGTACAGGGAGATGATTGTCCTGTCTCTGCAGAAGTGCTATTTAGAGTTATCAGACCCAAAGTTGAGAACAGGCAGCATCAAAGATACAAAAATCGTAAGTGCAAGTTGGTAAAGGCAGTATTTGATGGCTCTGTTGGTCATTCCTTGGCAACTCTTTTTCATTTGCTCAGTGAGAGAATCCCAAAGTTACCCCATAGTTTTCATGTTGCTACCTGTTTTAATGATTTTCAGATGTAGACTGGACTGTATTGCCTATGGTTCTCTTCCATTTCCCCATAAAAAATAAGGTTCTGTTTCCAAGGGGAAATGTTGGACATGTATTCGAGAAAATAGAAAAGGGATATCGATCCTATAAAGAAATACATAGCCCTCACAACCGAAATGTGCAAGTCTGAGTGTCACTTCTGTCTAATGGCATTAAGACCTGCATTACCCATCTCTCCAAAATGCCTACAGATCGTTCTGTAACAAGTGAGGACTTTGCATAAAAGTAATAACTGCATCAGCTACAAATAAAGCTAATCAAAATGTATAAGCCTTTTTTGATTGGCATAGATTTTGAATAGCTTGCATATTGCAAGCTGTTCCCCTGCATTACAGATACGGTCGTGCTGAGCAGTAGTCTACACTCGCTTGGGGGGAGCCCTTGCCCCTGGGAATCACTGCGCCTGTGCATGTGAAGGGGATTTCCATGGTGCAGAACCTACTGCAAGTCCAGCAGCGGCGGCTGCAAGCAGGAGTCCCATTTAGTGGGGGACCAAGGGCAAAATGTGATTTAATGGAAGTGACGTAGTCAGGCTGATAGAGCCTGCAGGATGCATCCTTGGGGCCTGCAGGCTTTGCTCCATCAGGCTGGAAGAAGATCAGGAATGGCTGATGTTAGGTCTGTTAGGCGGATGTTAGGTCTGTGCATGAAGCCCAGCTGCCAACCAGTGCTTTTGCACGACGAGGCCCTTAGCGCCTCCCCCATGGGGGTGTCCAGTTGTCTTAAATAACCAATGTCCCTTCGCTGTCACTGACAGTGGTTTCAAAGGATGAAGTTGAAAGAAAGCGCAGAGGTGCAGTACAGAGTCACTTACTTCACCTTAAAAGTTTCTTCTTAATGGTCATTAGTTTGTGGGTTAGCTTAATCGCGCTGATACCTGAAGTTTATATCTTGCTACGTTGTAAGTTTTGGGGCTTTCTTGCTTGTTTGCTGCTGCTTTTGTTTGGATTTAAACATTTACTCTTAAAACTTTGGATGCTTTTCTCACCTCTGCATGGGTGCTGGATAATTCTGTGTTTCCTCAGTGCCCCAGGGTCCTCAGGAAATCTGAGAATTCTTAGTTCTTCCGGAGTTTTCCTGTTGGACTTTGGGCAAGCCACTTACTTGCTCTATGTTTGGGTTTTACGCAGTTGGAATAGCATTTCCTTGCCTTGCAGGCTGGATTAAAAGGGCATTTCTGGTGAACAGGGCGCTGTGAATTCCTGCGGAGGAATGCCTGATATCTTTTGGAATTATGCCTGGCCCTTAGTTCAGTGTTAGTTTGGTGTAGTGAGTTCCACCAGCTAATTATCTGCTGAGTGAAAATGTGTTATGAATCAGATGTGTTTTACTGGGGGTGGCTGTCAAGTGACACACTGAGACTTAGCTTGCAGTTCAGGACTTTTGAGTATTTGCCTTTGGAGCCTTGGTTTTGCAGTGGCATCTGTTTTGTTGTGTTTTGTTTTCAGATGCTTCTCTTTAGTAGTTTGCAAAGCCTTTGTGATTTTTCAGAATGAAAAGCGCAAGTAAAGCAACATGTTACTGCCTTTCACTAAGCATTTAATTTGTACAGAATTGTCACCTAGGAATTAATTAAACAAATTTTTTATTTCTCAAGATTTTTCTGCACTACCTGAAGGCATCTGAAGCTTGTATATAGGGAACTCAGCCAGACTATCACTCAGGACCAAAGAGTCTTGCTATGTGGTTGTAAGTTTGGGAGAAAATTTCAGCCTTCAAAGATGGTTTAAACATGTTTTATCTGCTTTGGTAAGCTAAATTTTTGTCTGTTCTAACTAATTCCTTTGTTCCTGGTAGCTGTCTTTTTTTTTTTTTTTTTTTCCCCAGGTTACATTACATATTATAGGTTTCCCCATATCTGAAGAGGAACTGAATGCAGAAGACTACTTTTACTAGAAGGTACTAATGAATTTCAGTTGAACAGTAGGGACCTTAAGTGTAGTGCTTAGTCAGAGACTTTGGTTTCATGGCAGAAAGAAGTAAAGCTTCTGCACAGGTATGAACATGCTGTAAGCACAAGGAAAATGCAAAATATTGCCGCTTCTGTCAGGGAATATGTGTATATGAGACTCGATGACAGTGTGCAATAATAAAGGTACTAAATAAGTAAAGCAATGCCAGGTTTGAGGAGGAATGGTCAGATAGGCACCATCGTATACAAGTATGAGTATAGGTCTGAAGATGCACCTGATGCACGGGCGACTAGTGATGTGACAAGAGCCAAATGCTCTACACAATCATTACACTTCTATGAAATATAAACATTTAGCAGGACTTGAAAATAGCCTGTGAAATGGAAAAGGGAAGGTAACAATTATTGTTATTGTACAATGCACTGTACAACGTAATTAGTACAATTTTTTTTGAGATCCTGTGGACTTAATGCTGAACTTATTAAATAGTATTTAAGACAAAATAGCTGTGTTAAGGAGTTTGGCATTGGTAAACTATGCTTTGGCTCTCTCGATGTAATAAATTACTGTTGATCCATTAGTTAGTGTACATGGACATGCAGACCCTTGGCCATGGATGATTGTTTTCAGCCAGCAAAAGCCAGCTGTGGAAAGCTTTTAAGGAGATGCACTGTCTTTTATTATTTAGGTCAGATGGTAAACTAAAAAACGTGGAATCTGATCCAGAGCTTGCTTTCTCCACCCAGATGTGTAGGTTAAGTTTCAGGTTACCACGTTTGCCTGCTTTTGCTTGGGCCCCTGCCTCTTGAATGGCTGCCTGCAACCATTCACACCCGAAGAGGAGGAATGGGAAGTACCTTTACGTGGGGTACCCCATAGCCATTGGGGTGGCACACAGCCCTGGGACATACAGGTTCACCCCTCTGCTGCCCACAGAAGCCATCCCCCGCCCCGTGCGCTTCACAGGACTCAGCAAGGCAGATGGCAAACGAGCGGGAAGGTGGGCTCTCATGGCAAGCAGCATGCGGTTCATCCGGGCAAAGCGTTCAGCTTTCTGGAGATCACGGGAGAACCAACGAAGCAAGGAGCTTAAGTTACGTGGACTGGGTTTCCTTCAAGAGGTCTTTAGTTGCAGATGTTCTCTTTAACTGTGGAATGACCCCTGGGAGAAATGTTGCAAACTGCCCCCCCGGAGTCTGGATTTATGAGGTTACCACGAGGCAAGCCTAAATTGTGGGTGGGCTGGACTCCATCCAGGAGTTTTATACACTTCTTATAATCTTCCGAGATCAAGAAGGAGTTGTCTTTCTTAAACAGGTTTACCCTTATTGCTGAGCGCAGGTTAGCTGACTTTGCTATGTACACTAAGGAGCATAAAAATAGGACTATTTCTGTATCCAGTAGAGAAGATTAAAAGCAAACAAAGTTAAAATTTGTAGTTTTTTTGTTTTTTTATTTGTGCTGGAAAGGATGAGTGACATGGCAGGAAAACTTTAATTAAGCCAAAACGTAGATTACCTCTTCAGCACTCAAAAATGCTATTTACTGCACTTCATATCTTCTGCAATGCGTATGTAACTGTTTACACTGTGAATGCTGTAGAGCACGTGGCTCATCACCGTTTCTGTTAGTATATTGTCTCCAAAAAATCAGATTTGGTTGTCAGTTTGGTATCTGTACCGAATGAAGAGTGATATATAACTCATTTCTCCGTGAGGAGAAGAGGGAGGACACTAAGTTTTGATGTCACACAGCTGTAAGGACTATGCATTTTGCTCTGTCTGTGGTCTATGTCTCTGCTGGCGTTTATCAGAAACCAAGATTTTGCTTTGTGTATTAAGCAGCTATAAAATTGCTTTTTCCACTGGAAAACAGGGTGGTCATCATTCTGGACCACCCTGATCATGACAGTTTTACTTTCAACTGTGAGGCTGCACAGTGGTGTTCACTGATGAGGAAAGGTAGGTCTTTGAAATTTCCTTATGCATATCCTCTATCAAATATGAAAGCAGAATTAGATTAGATTGTCACACAGTTGAAGTTGAAAAAATGCTTGAGTATTATGTTGAAGCGGGATTTTACAGACCTATTTTCTGACTTACAAGCACAAGATTTTGTTCTTACTTGTGCTAGGGCTAGGGCGTTTGTTTTTTTTTTTTTTTCATTGTGATATTAATTGTGAAACTTCTATTATTTAAGATATAAGCTTCCAGAGAGAAGTCACTTAACCCTGCTGCCGTGCATGAAGAGGAGAAGGTGCGCCCTCCAGAACATTAACAGATAGTGATGCTAATATTTTATATTGCATTGCATTTCAAATATGCCGTGGCAGTTAATACTGTCACTTCTACTTTTGAAAGCTATCATAATTATAGTGTAGAATGCCTGTTTGGGCATAAAATATGTTTTCCAAGTTGCAAAATACTGAGGGAAAAAAACAATCCTCACTGGTTTATAGTATTTTATTTTATTTTATTTTTTTTGCCGTGATTCTTCCATAACCTTTATTGATAGCCATCGCAGTTAAAAGAGGGAAATGTCTTTGAATCAGAGTAGTGGTAAAGTCTGAAGGACATTTCAACTCAGTTGTCCTAACAAAGACTTTAAAGTTTCACCGAAAGAAAAAAATATAGCAAGAGATGAAAGGCCTCGTGATTTAAATATGGAGCAGCAATTTAACAGAGAGAGAAACGTCTGAAAATGTACTAACAGCAAGAGCTCCACAGTACTAGAGGTGTCTCTTCTTAAAACAGCTTTAACAATTCCTCAATGAAAGATGAGTGGCTAAATTTTATACTTTATTTAAAGCTATTATGGGGTCTCAGAGACCTGGCTTATTAGTTGTTCCACTTCCATTAACCCAAAGTGCAAGAACTGTTAAAGGGGCTTAAATTTCGGGTTTGTGTTTAGCCTTTCAAAGCCCAATACTGACAGAACTATTTTCATAGCACCTATCAAAATATTAATTAAAGGCTGTTTCTCTTTTGTTACATCTTTTGATTTAAGCGTTCCCCTGAAGTCTTTGCAGTTCAAATGCTGCAGCAGCTTGCAGAAGAACAGAGAAATGAAAGGAAATGCAAACAAACTAGGACAGTTTCATCCATAATCAGTACTTGCAGAGTAGATGAACAAAAATAAGGATCCCATCTGGCAATTGGGCCTATCTACACACAGAAAAGTCAATATTTGTCCAGATTTAGCTACAGCAGCATTAATTGTACTTTCCGGTTTTACATTTGAGACTGAATACCTTCCAAGCAATTTGATTTGAAATAAGGATTGTCTGGATGTACCTTTTTTTTAAAGAAAAACTGACAGCCAGGAGTGACCTCTCTAAAATTAATTAGCGCTCTCATTCTGTATCACGGTCCGTATGTGTCCATCTAACAGAAATGTTGCCAGGTCCAATTATCACTAATTGGCAGTTCAGCTGACTGTGAAAAACAAGGCTAAGGATTTAGGGACCAACCCTGCTCTCATTAACATAGAGAACAAAAGTGCTAAAAAATACTGGAAATGAGACAGAAGAATAATGTGAAGAGGAGTCTGTGTCTCTGTATCGCCTCCAGGCAGTCAGCTGAGGAGCTGATGGGGTGAAATAAGGATTGTTGTCCTCCTAACACACCAGTCCAATGACTGACTTGCAGGAAATCAAAGACCTGGAACAGTGAATCTGTGTGTGAAACTCTTCAAATAAAACAGGGTAGGAAAAGGAAATTTCTGTAACTTGTCACCTAAAGCTTTCTTTAGTGATATAGAAAGGAAACTGTTAAAAAAGAGTTACAGTTCCCATGGTGTATACAGGGAACCTATAGATTTTGTGAAATGAGATAAGAAATGCCCTTTTTGGGAAGATTTCTTTTCCTTTTTATATATATAAGAATAGCAAAACAGGCTGCAGAATAATTGCAAATGGGCTAGACAGTGGCTTTGCACCGAGACAGATACCCTTGCATTGTGCAAGAAATGAATCTCTCTGTATAACAAAGGGCACAGGCAATGCTTATATTTCATTGCTCATTTTCCTTTTCCCTCTGGCAGGACTATTTAATTAGTGTTTAGTGAAACTCCCTGCACTTTAGAACTTAACCTCTTCTAATTGAAACAGGGATACTGTGACTACTCAGCATTGCAGCTGGTTCTTCTACCTGCAAATCTATTGTGTACTTCCCTGCTTATTAAATAACCCTCTTCCTTTGTCGTCAACAGCATGCTAAAACGATCCTTTGTCTCTGCCGAAGCTCCACTTACTGCCACTACCACGTATTTTGCATTACCATGCTGACAAAAGGACAAAATGCTTTTCTTGAAGGAAGGGAAAGAACAAAAGAGAATTTATTTATTTATTTATTTATTTATTTATTTATCCTTTTCTCTTAACACTGCTAGCCTTTGGGATTTGGCCTAGGCTAGATCTTTTAGAGCCGTGGAAGAAGTAAAATGAGAAGCAGTACCTGGTCGTACCTCAGCAGAGCTAAGGTGAAGCACGTAAATACTTCTTAAGATGCAAAATTTAAAGGCATTTCCAAGCTCACCAGGTATTTGAGCCATAGAGTCAATTGTTTTTCCATTAAACTGATAGTTGGATAAAATTACATTTTTTTCTCTCTCAGTACTTAAAATGTATTGGCATCTTTCCTCACACCAAATTTTATACATCACTTGGTCTCTGCAAATCGTTATGATGTCCATGCTAATTCCAAGGCTGCAGATGCCTTCTGACTGCTTGTTGGAGGGGTCACATCCGGCCATCACCTGGGTAAACTGTTGCGGTAAAATCAGTCTGCTTATTCCACTACAAGGAGTAGGAGCTGTCATATGTCATATTGCGAAGCTACCAGCTAACAGGCTGTACTGGAAACAGAAGGTGGGTTTTGACACCGCATGGCTGCAGGTCACTGCAAGAGCTTTCAGGTTACAGTTAAGGGTGACAAGCAGGTTTATGAGGGAAAACCCATTAAGGCTCTTGAACAGGAAAGCACCATGTGTGACTCAGGGATTGCATGAATGGGAAATTACAGAAGTAATTGGGAAAGTATCTTTGCTTGCTTGCCTTGTTTTACGTTATTTTCTGGATATCCTCTTTTGCTTGCTGCCAGAGAGAAGGTGTTAAACCAGTTAGACTCTGTACAACTGTGTGTCTGTTTGTCAAGTTTGTACCGGGCGTGATTTTATTATACAGTAAGTGTACATTTGAACAATATGTACAAAGCCAGAGGGTCTCCTGATCCTCAGCTGAGTTCCCTGTTTATTGGGCCTCAGGATCACGTTCACTCTTTCTTCCTTCCCTGAGCACAACGTAAATTCAATTGTTTTCTACAAACTGGAAACAATTAGAAGGATGAAGTAGATACCCTCATACCCATTCCTGTTTGATGCTGACTAACTTTAGGTGATTGCTTAGGGTGCTTTCCAGGCAGGGACATGAGCTTGAATCTCTTTTGGTGAGTCTGGATGTGGGACTTGCATTCGGAGTGAACAGGCGACCCAGCGGTCTGCCCCTGATGGCAGCAGCATCCACGAAAGCTGAGTTTGGAAAGAAGAGAATGACCCCTCTCAACCCACGGCAGCTTTCTGTATCGTCTGCTGGCTTCTGCGGATCTATCATGAAATGCTTAATGCCTTCTACGTAGGGAGATTATTTTTCTGATATTTGGGCTGTAATTCTCCCTTTGGACTAGAAAATGGCCTGTGTGCCTCTGTCCGCTCAGTGGCTTTGCTTTCCCAGCATCAGAACTGGCATAGCAGTACTCCTGTATTTCAGTGGGTCAGGACTGATGCACAGAAGACTGAGAGATAGTTGGCCAAATTTCTTCCACTACTTTTTCTCAAATATTTTTCTAGAAATGTAGAATATCCTACATTTGTAGAATATTCTACATTTGTAGAAATGTAGAATATCACCTAAGGTCAACAGAAGTGCTGCAAACGTACATGGCTATCATCAAAATGACTACCTAATGCAGTAGATTCTGAGTGATCTCTGTAAGTTTGCTGCATGTGGAGTGAGATGAGTATAACCAAGACTTATAGCCTGAATTTCTAACAGGAAAGAAAATCTCTTATGAGCATTGTTTTTTTCTGGCGAGACTGATTGATAGACTCAATAAGCAGCATCTGTAATGCACTTGATGCAGTGATGCCTCAGATACTGTGTCTCATGAAGCCTTAGTTGGAAAATTAATTACAGTTGGCTTTACGTGTTTTCATGCCATTATAAAATGAGTACATGACCACAAACAAAGGCTAATGATGAAAGGCAACGGGCCAGATTCATTGCTTACACAGTCTGGTGCACATTCTTAAACTCAGTGAAATTTTCCTTTGTTTACACCTAGAGTAAATTTGGCCAGCGATGTTAAACTGTGGAGAGGTGTCTAATGAAGTATCACAGGGGAGATTTTAAGTTTGGCCTGGATTAACATCATTATCAATGATCTAGGAGAAGGAGGTAGTCAGCAGGTTCATTAAATTTGCATGTGTTACAAAGCTTGGTTTCAAATACCATTCAAGGCATAAAATCACAAAGGGGCAGAAGGAAGCTTGACAGAACAAAAAAAAAATAAATAAAAACCAAACAAACAAAATTCAGGTCAGCAAAATGTAGGTTGATACATGTAATGATTAATATTCTGAATTACAGTGTAGGAAGGAGAAGCTTGGGTAATGCTGACAGAGAAAAGACTTTTTATATCACGAAAAAAAACAATTAACAAGTCATTTTTGTGCTCTTTTAGTGGGCTCACACCACTGATACACTGCCTTAAACAGAGATACACATTATATAGACTTTTGGGCATACCGAGAGACTGGAAATAATTCAAAGAAATACCTATAAATTCACCAATAAAGTTAAATGAGAATGGGTTGATTTAATAGTGGCGCATTAAAAAAATCTGTACAATTGCCTAAGCTAAGTGGTATTTTCAGGGAGAGGTTAAGTTGTGGGGGAATATTGCTGTGCATATGTGAAAACTGCAGGCGTGTGTTGAAGGTAATGCCGTGGGGTGTATCTAGAAGAAGAGGAATGGCGTTACGACACAGAAGATGCGGACTGAGTGTAAAGAAAATATCTTAGAAATAAAATCTTTTAGTCTGGGAAATAATTTCACCTGTGTATTTTAGCCTCTGTAGTATATATCTGTCTTCCCAAACCCCTGTGAGACAGGCAAGTGCTAGTATCCCCGTTTACGTGACAGGGATAAGGACGCTGCCTGGCCCCGCTGCTGAGCTGTACAGTGCACTGCTGCTGGCCGGGGCGGCCCAGCTCTCCCGCATCCCTGCAAGAGAGGATTTGCCTTGGAAATGCTGTAAAGAGGCATGAAATGAGCAGAGGCATTTTGCAACCTTTTGCTGAAAGCAAAGCTATTTGTTTTTATTGCATCACCTCCAAATAATAACTGCTTTATTTTTCATCTTCTTTTCCAGCATTGAGGATCTGCTGATTTTATTCTAATGTACCATGTAGGAAGCAGCGATCTCAAAGTAGTAGCTATATTGAAAGACTGCTTTGCCTTAAGTATGCCCTTGCAATGTCCCACTTAGCTCTTTCTTTTGAGTAACCACTTTTATTGGAACGGAGCAGGAAAACACATGGATTTTTTTTTTTCATTAATCGTATTGAAATTACTCATAAATGCTTCAGAATAAAGTCATCAGTTAGTATTTCTTTTTTCACAGACGAATCTTAGGACTATTAAGATTTTTGCAGGCAATATCTTTCTTCATTAGTATCTTCTGTTTGGTGGTAGCCTCATCAACTGATGTAGTGAATTCAGTGAGGCTTTCTAATTTGTCTGCCGATTTCAGTTTAATTAATTTTCTTATTAAGTTTTCAGTAGTGGATGTATCTAGGAAAGGGTGATGTGCGTCTAAGATAAAATTCCTGCTTCAGATAGCTTGAATAAATTGGTAGATCAAAGCAACAGCTATTACTCACTATCTTCTAGGTTTTTAAAATGAAATTACTTTTTTTTGCTGTGATATGATCCTTGATATCTGTGAAATTGTATATGCAAACTTTCTAAATTGCACTTTAAAATGGCGTAATTACTGTATTAGGAATGACAACTCCAGAGACCTTTATTTGTAGAGGAGGCTCAGTGTCTGAGTCTCAGCAATGTACCTTACCAGCAGAAGGAACTGTAATTGTGAGATACTGTAATTGAGTCTCTGTTCTCTTTCAGAAAAGTTAATGTCCTCACAATATTGGAAATAGTCATAGGAATCGAAAAGTGAAAGAGTCTGCGTGCAGGAACAAGAGTCTTTTGGTGAAGACCTCTGGCGATTGGGTTTAAGTTGCTTTTCTGCCAGACATCCTGTGTTTCATGATTAAGCCAATTGACTTAATCACTTTATGCTACTGAAAAATTGGGTAATTATATTTCGCTTTCCATCCTTTTTGAGATAGTAAGCTCTTCACAGTAGGCAGTGTTATTTGCCATGTGTTTGCTCTGGTTTAGACTGAAACTGTTTAGGGATCTCCAGATGATACTGTAAAGCAGATAATTGACAAAAAGGCTTGTTTCCTGTTGGCAGCAGCCTGTCGGCAGAAACTCTAGCGTACAAAAAAATACAACGGTTGTGGTTGTGGCTTTCTGTTGGTTTTTAAAACAGACAAAAAAATCCTGGTGAAATATATTCATTAAAAAATGGTGTAATTAAGTGTAGAGTATTTATCTAGAAGACTTGAAATAAAAATCCATGACTACAGGTGTAAAAGGTAGCAATGTGCACAGCGAACAAAACATATACGCTCCAAGTGTTGCTAGGTGGAATTGTAGAGCCTAATTTCAGGAGAACAGTGCAAGAAGGTCCCACCTGCTCTTCATAAGAATCCCTTTGCACCATATGTTCCAAAATTTCAGGAAAAAAAATGCGCACAGGCCTTCAGACTGTGCACATTTGGTGCCTGTTCTGTCCTCCCTGTCTTAGTTTAGATAACTATATGAATGTGTATCTCTGATGCCAAAGGTGCCTTAGGCTGTGGAAGCAGTTTCTTTCTTGCCTAATTTCCTTCTGGACATGCGATTCCTGCATTTTTGGCTGCTGACTGAGTTAGCTTTAACGAATTTGTAGGTTGAATCCAGGTCTTCAGAATATTGGCAACAGAAATTACCTTATCAAAATAGCTGCTGGATGATTCAGGGAAAGCAGCAATATACTCCTCTAATCAGAGAGCAATAAAACACTAAGTAATGAATAAAGTAAAAGGATGAATAGCAACACAAAGCATGAGCATCCTGAAAGTAAGAGAGATGAATAAGTCTTGAAGGAACCTTAAGAGCAAGCTGAGAAAATGTCTCATCCAGTGCTAAAACTTTTAAATATATCTTTAAATAATGGAGAAATTGCAGAAGTCTAGAAGAGCGCTCAAGTTTTTTCACAGTTCATAAAAGCAAACAAAATGACTTGCTAAACTTGGTACGAGTTCACCGGTCATCCAGTGGTGGAGGTCCTGATCCTGTGTTCAGCTGATGAAGTTTAGGTCTGCCTTAGCCAGGTGGTGCAATACCAGCAGATCAGGAGGTCAGAGAAGTTGACTGATGGTCTACATCTACAGTATCTGCAATTTTTTTTTAGCTTCAGACTGGATTTAATGTGATGCTTTGGACTGAATGTGCCCTACTGTAAATGCGTTCCTCCAGGCACGAAGGGCATGAGGAGATCTGGCGAGGAGGAGCTATGTTCAGGAAAGCAGTGATGCTGCAAAGGATATAGAGATCACACTAGAGAGGTAATTCGGTTTCCAGTGTGGTACAGTACCAAGAAACACCTGTGAGATTCAGGTAGTGAAGGGTCACTGCTCCGCATCCAGCTGTGCTTTCTCTCCTCCCCTCACTTTTACCACCTTCCCCTCTTTCAGCTCCTTTGCTGCTGTTCAGATGGTCCCTTCTGGCTTTAAACTCTGTGGGAGGTAATAAAGTAGCGGAAAGGATTATCATCAGTATTACTATTCTGTACAAAATTTTTCACCTTTCCTTTATACAAGAAGTCTGTTTATCAGCATTGCTAAATACAAGCGCCTAGCAGTAACTGCGGATGCACGAGGGGTTTCAGCACAGAACCTATCCTTTAGGTCAGTTGTGAAGTCAAATCTAACATGACGATAAACTCTTTAAAATAGTCAATCAGTTACACCATATGTCTGCTGTGAAGTGATAGTGATGTTGAGAACAGGCACGTGGAGAAAAATATGTCTATCAAAAGTTTACCGAGACGATCAGAAAAGGCAGCCTGCGCACCAATTGCAAATCGACAGAAAAAAACGTTCTATACAAATCACATGATGGTGTGTCCATAATATAATTAACCTATGCTGTAGCATTAATTGACTCATTTTATACGGAGATAGCAGCAAGAGCTTTCATTCTAAATTCAAAGCATTTGGAAGTACTCTCTTTGCCTTTTCAGGTTTTTTTTTTCATTTGCCTTTCTCTTTAAAAATGAGGTATAACAAGGTCATATTGTGATCCCTTCACACTGCACCGCACCTATGCTAGCAAGCAAGACTTAATACTTGAATATAGATTTTTAATAGATCTACATTGGGTACTATCGGAAGCAGCATTCAGTCGATATGGGGCACTGGAAGCCAGGATTTGTCTACAATGGAAATTTTTATTTAGTACGCGTGTAGATAGAAAATGTATTAATTATGTTTAGGTGAATTCCAGAAGAATTGCATTTTGCCAGGGTAATTTTGTATTTATTTAAACAAAAGTGTCACTGAGAGTTGGAAATATCTGTTGTCTCCTAACTCTGTGAGGGTTGCTTAGCGCTTTCATGACGCTGTTTACATATTTAAAAAATAGAGTGGTTTCAGGCTATTTAAGGTAGATCAGAGACATAGGTTGCACGTTGCAGACAGAGCGCTGCCATGAAAAAATGAGGTTGTAATCTGCAAATAGAGCGTACTGTCTCTTCCGGGGTGCATTTCTGCTTTGCGGACGGGGTAAATGGCTTTAAACAGGTGGCGGGAATTAAAGTGACAGGAGTAGTTTGTGCTACCTGAGGTTCTCGTTGCTCCTCTAAAATGATGAGACGCTCCGCTGAAGTCCTTGAAGGCTGGTCGACCAGGGCCGGCGTGAGGGACGCCCGAAGCTCTGCGGTTCCCGGGGGCTCTTGGCCCGTTGGCGGAGGGGGCACGCCGGGCAGGGGCCGGCTCCCCCCCGCAGCGGCCGCTGTAGCTCCTTCGCTCCGGTCGAGACGGACGGCTTCTGCTGCTGCCGCTGTGTGGTCTCGTACGGAGCGTGCTCTTGGCGTTCGTGAGCGTCCTGAGCGCTCCGGGGCGCGTGAACTGTTAGAGGTACATCAGCGCGTACCTCAAATACGGTGCGCAGATAACGTTCGCCGGCCCTGAAACGCGCAGGATTCGCTCAGCCTGCCGCTGCTCGCGTTTCGTGCACGCGCCGTGGCTGTAGCACAGCGTACCTGAGGCGCAGATGTGTCAGGCCAGGCTGCCGGAAGCGCTCGAGCCCCTGCTGTTTTAAGCGCTTGGCCCTCACGGTTGAAGTGCCTGTTTTAGAGCAATGCAAATTTTGCTCTAGCCGAATTCGTAGCTGGGGAAAGCAGCATGGGCAGGGAAATGAGCAAAAAGCGGTTTGTCCTTCTTTTTGTTCCTGAAGGAGGAACAGAAATCTGTCACTTGAGCGCTCTTTCCTCAAGTGTCTTTCCCAGTAAATTACAGAGTTTCTCTGGCATGCCACATGCATCATTAAACCCTCCGTGTATCTCCCTGTGCTGCTCCAGCTAGTTATCAGACTAATCTTTCACTGACAATCACTTGTATGGCTGCAAAAGAGAAACGTTACATTTATAAATGCTCGACAGGCGTCAAAGGTTAAGCTCAGATCACTAAATTAAGGGTGTTCATCAGTGTACTGAGTTTTCTCATACCTTTTCTTGTATTCTTGCGCTGCTGTTACATTGAGGCATCTAAATGCTAATCCAGGGAGGGCTGGTAGTTAACCAGCTGCACCTCATATAAACAGCTCCAGCAAAGAGAGGGCAGGGCTTGGACCTGTGCTTATGTATTCGCCACGGGGCTCTGCGATGGCTGTCTGATACCGGTAAACAGCATCCTTAAGGAATCAGCATCTTCCCTTCTATCCGGGCATGAGACCTGGCTCTTAACTAGAGCTGTAAGTTGGAGGAGATAGCTGACTGGAGCATCCTCAGAACGTCGGGAGAAAGAGGGATATAATCCACCCCATAAAAAGCTACACCTTCATGCTGTGGTCATGTCTAAGGGGGAGGATTTAAAGTTCCTGGCTGGTGGACACAGATGCTGTGGGCAGCACAGACTCATGCACGGCCTGCCTGCACCACAGCAGTTTGCCAGAGCATGTAAAAAGCAAGCAGAGGCTTCTTCCTGCCCCAGTTCTCCTCTATCATGTCAGCCTTCCCATGACAGCTTGCTCTTTCCAAATTGACCTGCACATGTTGTTTTCAGGTGTCTCCTGCACCTCCTGTGGGACCTTCCCCTAGTGATTTTATGCTTCCTGTGTTGCTGAATCCCTCCATTCTTGTGACCCCACTGAAATCTGTGTTGCTAACAGCCCATACTGCTTGCAAAAGCAGTGTGGCAGTTGCAAAAAATAAGGTAGTGCAAAGAGGCAGGTGCTATTCAAGGTGAGAAGCAGCATGTAATCTGGATTCTTTTTCCTTCTACTGCACGCACTTCTAAGTAGTAAGTGACACTACATAACTATGTAGGTACGCAGGAACAACTCATGGTGCCACTTTTGTTAATTATTAATTAACTATTAATTTTTACTTGTTCGTTTTTTTTCTGGGCGTTACAGAAGACGGCACTGGATCTTGGGGGCAGACAGAGGTGGTGCTCTAGATAAGCAAGATATGGTTAGGAAATTCTCATCAGGGTTTTCCCTCTCTGCGCTCTTTTTGCATATCGTACCTTTTGTATTGCCCAGAGAGGATTGATTTATCATTTAATGTAGCACATCGCTACGCAGTTATCCTTGCTTCTCCTGACGCTGCATTGCAAGTAGCAAGCCCTGCCCCTCAGCCAGCTTGTTGACACAGGCACAGCGCAGCGTTTATAGCTGCTACAGCTTTTAGCTCTTTGCTTGAGCTTGGTCACGGCTGTTACTGGACACCATCTATTCTGCAGTCTGGTCATGTCCTCAGAGCGCAAGTCCCGCAGCCCCGAAAAGCAGATAGGAAACAAAAACAACTTCCTGATCCTGACGAGCCGACACCAGGGCTGCAGGCGCCGGAGGGACGGTTCCCGTCCCTCCGGGCGAGCCGAGGTGCTAGAGCGGTGCGAGGTGTTGTTCGGGGCTGTGAAGGAGCTGCCGCGCTCAGCGCTGAGCGGAGAGGGCTCCTCCGTTTGAGGGTTTTCTGTTGTGTTATAGGAATCCTTCAGGATGGAAAACCGTGGTAAAACACTGCATGTAAAAACGAGAGCGCGTTTTTTGTTTTTCCTTTTATACAAGCCCCAAGGGAGGTTGCTGAAGGAGAAATTCGGGCAAAAGGAGGTGGCATTTTGCATTCTCCCACATATATTAACTTCCTTTCAGTAAAATATTTTGAGAGTATAGGTATGTCTAAAACCCTGTTCCGCTTGTCTGTGTATGTAGCTGATTTGGGACTTACAGTCAAAAATCACTGCTGAAGGGAGGTTTATGGGAAAAAAATTTTTTTTTCTGTTTTCTGCTAATAAATAGATACAGAAAGGTGTCTTTCATATAAAATGAAACAGTAATAGGATGCAAGAGGTGAATTTGAAACCTCTCAAGATGAGGAAAAAAACCAGCACGGTCTCCTGTTCGCGTAAGTGCTCTAACTGCTGGTGCAAGGAGGCGCTCCAGGTTTTCCTTGCTTTGTGCTTTGAAGGAGAGTGAAGGCTAGCTCTGCATTTTGCCCCAGGTCTGAGCCTCTAGGTGTGTGTTAGGCTTCCTCTGAGAGTGGCTACCAGGTCTATCAACCCAAGAGGACAATGAAGAGCTGCTTAGTGTCTGGATTTTACTTAGCTTTATGTGTAAGGTAGATATCAAACTTCTTACTGTTGTCAAGACTAAGGCATTTCTTCACATGTCCAGAAGCTAAGCTCGAGCAGCTCATTAGTTGTACTTATCTTCCAAGAGAGGTGGCAATAGCAAGTGGATTTCAGGAGACTGAGACTCCATTTCAGTCGTTTTCTGGGTACTGTCCTCCTCTATGTCTCCGCCTCCTCCTCTGTTAAATTTGACTAATAGTATCTGCGTCATGGAGGATTTCCGAGTCCAAATTAATTAAGTCTGAAAAGCATGTTGAGACATTCAGATGGAAAGCACTATATAACTGCACTAGTATAATTATATACTGCCTAAGTGATCCAAGTACCAAAGAGAAGTGGCACACGAAAGAACAGCTAAATTTATCCTAGAAAATGGGTTCAGCAGTTCAGCGTTCAGATTTAGATCAGTAGAGCAGCCTCACTGCTGTTAAAAGCTATGCAATCCGCTAATTTTGGCTGGTATACTATCAGTTGTTGTGAAGTGCAGCTTTGTGTGCATTGATTTACTTATTAATTAAAAGAAGTTTTAGGCTACAATTAACAAATAGCCTTTTTAAAAAAAGTTCTCTGAATAAAACATTTATTGCTGTATTTCAGTTATTAAATTTTTAAATGCGGTTAATGTATTACACTTGCATGCTACACAATTCATGCAAAGACCATAGCGTTGATAAAATATTTTTGGACTATTGCGGTGAACTGTTTGGCACAAATTTTGAACACTGCAAATGAGAACTCAGAAGATTTTTAAAATCTCCCTGATGGTATGCAAAGACTGGGCTGTGATAAGAATTTTTGATTGCTTTGCGTTTTTCACCAGCAGAGTGTAATGTAAATGCCCGTGTAATCTGCTAGGTACACATATCCCGGAGGTATGCCAGCGTGTTATGTCATTTCCAAAATTTTGATTTATGGGTGCTTGTGCAAACTGGGATTTTATGTCTCACTCTTATGCCTAGGAAATGAACTGTGTTAGCTGACAGAGGTGTTGCCTACGATTTTCCTGATGCCCCTCGCTTAAAAGGTCTTAAAACTTTTACCAGCTGATTCTTTTAAACTACAGTAACCCCTTTAGAGAAAGAGATAACGTAGGTATCTAGAGGTCAGAGGTGTGCTGGAACATTATGCGTGACGCACAGAGCCTGTGGTCTAAAAAGAGAATTGTAAAAGCAGCCAGCCAACCCGTTCCCCATAAACATATTCTCAGCCAAATTTTCCCTTAGTGTAAACTGAGCTAACAGTGCTGCAAGCAATGGAGAGGTGGTGATTTATAGTGGTTGTGCATCTGGCCCAGGCAGCTGAGGCAGCAGCATCAGGTCCTTCCAACTCCTTTTCATAGCAGTGGCCAGCACAAGGGTCTGTCCTCAGCTATGTGTCTTGCTCCGTGCTGAGTGACAGCCCGAAGGACTTCACCAGGCCGTGCTGTGGGGCATTGCTTCAGCCAAGCGAAAGTGCCTGGCCTGGAAAAGAAATGAAATAATACACGAATGGATGCTGTCCTGTTCCAGGTTTATGCACAGGGATAAAAATTAGCCCACTGTATAACGTTAGGGCTTGATGTTCTCTGTGCTGCTGTTTAAAAGGCACTTACTCTTTATCGCTTGCAGTGATTAAAAATGCTATATATTTAAGAACTCTACGAGTACAAGTCATTTTATAATACGTTGGCGATGGTCAGAATTCTTATTATGCTCTTAAATCCCAAAGGGACTTGTGCTTTTGGATGACGTAGTGGATGTTGAGTTTTAAGTGCTAAAATAAATGCTGCAATTACTGTGCGGTGATGAAAGGGATGACTGGTTAAGTTTTACTCCGTTTGAGCTATCGCCAGTATATGCTTGTTATATGGTGCTACTGCGGATCCTTCATACTCTGGAGATGAGATTTTCTTTCTGCCTCCAGATGCAAACAAATCAGGTATAAATGTTGGAGGACTTACCTAAAAAATTAATTTTAAATAAAATCCATCCTGAGACTCTGGTAGTAATGAAGCTTTCTGGAGAAAAGAAAAAAATCACAAAACATAAGAATAATACAATTGAAAATAAGATATTTTAGCGTTTTTAAGTCTTTGTCTTGCTGCTGCTCAATGGAATGGGTATTTAAGGATTTCAGTGCATTAAGTTTTTGAAAAGGAAACCTTTTCTACCACTCTAAATTATAACTTAATGTATGAAATTGAAAATAACATGTTACTTTTCAAGATAAAGGCATTACAGCCCTATTAGCCGTAGGTGGAAAGTTTCCAACTGGGGCCCTTCATCTGAACAGTTTGTAGTGAGCATATTTCAGTTATAACACTTTGCTAAGCATAAATCAGATCCCGTTTTTTAAATCAAGTCCCAGCTACCAGGCTGGATTTGACTGCTTCCGGTGCGACTGCATGTACGTATTTACTGCTGTTAACAAATAATAAGAAGAAAAAGGCTGTTTCTTTATTAGAGTTTTTCTTAGGAGAGGGAATCCCTGATTGCTTTTGTTCTTTGTCTCTCAGTGTAAATGTCAAGGCTGCTTTTTGCTTGCCCTGCGCTCTACGAAGCGGCGGCTGGCCCTCTACCGGTTAAAGCCCACCGCTTGCTGGAGAAGTGTAACAGCCTGCAGAAGTGAGGCGGTGGTGGCGGGCGTCCTAAAACACCGCTGTGCCGCTGAAACATCCTTCGCGTTATTTTTCCTTCAGCCGTTGCTGAAAGTAGATATTTGTCTGGTTATGTTTTGTGCGTTTTTTGTGGGGTGGTTTTTTTTTTTTTTTGGTTCTTGTATTTTAAATTAATTGCTCTTTTGACTTGTCACTGAGCTTCTTGTCCCCTCTGAGGTTTCGGGAGGGAGGGAGGCGGCGGCGGCTCACGGGCTGTCGCCGCCGCTGCCCCTCGCCGCCGGGCGAGCTGCAAAGCCTGGCGACGGGCTGTGCCCCCGGCCCGCCGGGGCCCGGGGACGCGCACGGCAGATGGCGCTGAAGGAACGTAGCTAGCGCTCAGGCCGAGCCTTTCCCTAGCCAAAACCCGTTCCCGCTCCCGTTTCCTGAGACTGTTGGTAAGCAGCCACTTTGGAAAGCGTTTTGCGAAAGATGGCTACGTTATACTCAGCTCCTGGTCGCTTTTCGTTCGGTGTCTCTCAGGTTCATTCCTGATATAAGTAAGTCTAACTGCTCACTAATATATCAGTTCAGAAATAAGAATTTATACATATATGTTTTTTCCCCTGAAGGGTTAAATTCTGTCAGATTCTCTCCTGAACGCTCAAGGTGTAAATCACTGCATATATTCAGCGTCCAGTCGGCTTTTGCAAGCTCCGGGGTAGCGGAAGCCTAATAAACCCATGCCGTTGAGTATTACTTGTGGTATCTTACTAGCATCATATACTCTGTTGACTCAGGAGCTGCACAAATAGAAAGCTAAAATGGAGATGCTTTTCCTAGTTGCTTAAGATAAATAATAATTGATGGAGTGCAAGGGATCATTGAGCCGGTGTCATTCAGCACAATGGGAAGTTGTCTGAGGATACTTGCAGAACCTGACTGTTACCAGGGCTTGGGTTTTTTTTTTTTTTTTTTCCTTTGTTTTACCAGAAAGAAAGAAGTTTGGGTCTTGTTTTGCCCAGTGGAATTGAGTAGATTGTGAGTCGCCCACCAAAAGGTTTTAGTTTGGACAAGTGGCAGGTATGCAATAAGAAATGAGTCTGTGAATCATCAACTTAGTAGTTTGTGGAAGCTAGTGGAATTTGCAGCTATGGATAATATTACCTTCAGATCAGATGTACAGAGCATTAAAAAAAAAAAAAAAAACAGGTCCGGAGTCAGAGCGCTACATAATTTTCATAAAGGTCCTGCATAAAAATGCCAAGGTTCTGCTAAGTATGATCTAATAGAGATCAAAGCAATGGGAGGAGAACTGGGAAAGGATAGGATCAGAGAAACTGAGAAAGAAGATACTTCCGAGAGAACCTTTTGAGCTAGGAGTGGTATGTCTGAGAGATGGGGTCTGACTATGGGTTCTCCAGTTTGCCTAATAAGAGGTCATTAGGAAAGTTAATGATTCTGTTGTCAGCGTATTGCAAGGAACAAATTCGAATACAGATGGCCAGCCATCTTATTAATGAGCTGTGCTTAGTTCCCATGATATATTTTCTTTTCATGCTCAAAACTGAGAGCTCAGAGCTTCTAATGGATCTTCCTGCAGCCCCTATTGTCGATAAACTAGGCAAGGTTAGACAAGGAAAGACAGCCAAGGGGCTGCTTATTTGTAAGTGATGAAAATGACAGCGAGAGTTCGGAAGCTGGAGAATTCTTAGGTGGTTACTGCCCGTCACTGACCCAGAAAAGACTGACATACGATAACGTTGTGAGACAGCCAAACTGGGAGTTATTCTGGCTTGAGGTCATGGCGAGAGATAACCCTTACCCTAGCTTTGCCCTCCGGAGTAAGAGTCATTTCTACCCCTGTGCTTTATTTTCTTTAGATACAGATATATATTTTAAGGTGTGAACCTGTCTAGGAAATAGGTTTCTGAAAACAGTATTTTGATGAAAGAGTATACTATGGAGAAAAAGCTATGAAGAAAGAACTCTCCAGATGCCATTGTTTTACTTACTTGCAGCTTGAAAATAGGGGCAGATTAATATTAACCAAATTATGTCCTTGCATCTGAAAATTAGGTGTATTGATTGTGCTAGGCATATCTCCCCAAATAATTGTTCCTATTTAATAAATAGCCATAATACTCAAAATGCTGGATTTTTTCTTTACAGATTTCTCATCCTCATGTCTTTCAGTATGTGTAAGCTCTGGCCATGGAATGATCAGTTCTGGGACTCATTGCTTTTACGTTTCTTGTAATGAGAGGTGTTTGGCCTTCATTGTGAATACTGTCTCTCAGCTCCAATTTTTCACATAAGTTGAAAAGCAGGGACTCATTGTGTTTGAAAAATGAACCTTTTCCTGGGAAATTACTGAAGAGCTAGGAGTGAAGGGTTTTATATTTTCGTGAGATTGGTCAGAAATATTTTGTTAATGATCTCTTGCAAAGCCTGCTTTGGATAGAAAGTTGTCCAAATAATCTCAACAGATTTTACATTTTTATCATTCATATTATGCAGATTTATTGTTAAAAATGGACTCAGTGATCTGCTGATGAATCAATGATTGGTCTTGCAAATAAACAATTTGTGAAGTAACAAACGGCAGGAAGGATAAAATCAGCATCTGTCAGTCCTTTAACTGGTCTCGTGATTTATAAAAACAAACAACCCATTAAGTCTTCAATAGAAATGTAGGAAATCCCTGCTGGTTAACAGAGATGTGTTGTGGTTTGAGGGAAATGCCTACTTTAGACGTTGCTAAATATCATTGATAATACACAGTGTATTATCCTGATAGATCAGAGCAGCCACACCGTTGGTAGGAAATAATACAGATAATCAAGACAAGCATGCCTGCTTCCTTGCATCTTTCTGGTATCTGAGAATTGCTGAATAGTTCTTGTAAGCACGTAGCTACATTTTATTTGAAAGATATTTGCACTTTGGAAGAGGCTAACGGGTCTCTGGTTAGAATAATCAAGTTAGTCGTAAAAAGCTAAGGAATCCATTTTCCAGAAAAAGTGATACATAAATGCAGGATTTCACTGGTCCCAAAATGAACATGATTGTGTATCATAGCATCATGTTCCCACTCTGTCTTTAGTTGTCGTTTGTTTTCTTTTCAGAAGCTCTGGTAAAATGCCTCCACAGAGCAAGGAGGCCAAAAATGTTGGATTTGGAATAGAAACTAAACAATGCTTAACTGGAAGGGTCTGACCAAATTTTACTGTCCTAACCCCACCTTATAGGTCTTGGCTGTAAATTCATTTCCTTTTTTGATCTGCCAAAACTCCTCAAGCATTAAAGCAGGAGGCATTTCTGATTTTACTGTTACTCATATTTTTCTATTTTTTTTGTATTAGTCATCAAACTTGTGGCAATGCTTTATGAATGTTGAGGTCTGTATGTGTTTCTTTTTATACGATATCATACTTATATATATACTTAACCTTGCATACTTACATAACTATTATATCTTTAGAAAAGACACGTGGAGATGTGATACGGGTTTTGTTTTGGTTTCATATTTTTATTTTGGTAACAACAGTCAGGCCTGGGTACGCAGAAGGTACAACTAACTCCTACTGAGGAGGAGAGGACCAGAATTTTTATTCTTCATTGTAAAACAGAATTATTACCCTAAAATGAGAATGCCAAAATTGCCTGTCAGATACACCAAAAACTACTAACGCCTCCTAAAAATCACAGCTTCTTTTCCAGTTGTCCATATACATTTTCTAGAAGTATTATGGAGATGGGAAATTTTAGATGTCTCTATTTTCTCTTGCGTAATGTCAGACTATTGAAATGGGAACTTTATGTGAACCTGCACTGTTTTCAGTGAAACGTCCAGCAGAAATTTAATAAAATGTGTGGCCAGAGAAGAAATTCTAAAAAGTGAGTAGTACATCCACAGTTCATCTGATGCAGCAAATCTGAGGTTTTGCGTGATCTGCCTAAGCAAAGCAAGGAACACAAACCTTGCTGTCTTACATCCCAGATAAGCGCCATGGACTAAGGAGTCCAGCCATGGAATTTGTTTTGTCTGTTTTTGTCTTGGGGGAGTTTTGTGCATTTGAAAGGTTTTGAGACCAAGATGATGGTGTGACCTTTTGGCACACGATCACTTTTTAACACAATCAATATATTAGTTTTTACCCTACTGAATTGCAGTATCCAGAATATGTATCTCTCACTACAAGAATGGCATCCTGGAGCAGACCGACAGTCCATCCAACAGGTTGAAAAGCAGATATCTAGGAACGTATATACAAATGGGAAAAACATATAGCGATATTTTTTCAGAATAGCCTCCTTGCCTCCAACCGTTTGCAAGCCAGGGATCTCCCTGGTCACAGATGGTTTTAATTGCATTAGTAACCCTCGATAGATTTGCTTTCCATGAATGTCTAGCCTCTTGTAACCATATGTAAAGGTTTAGCTCTCATAATAGTCTGTGACAAGTTCTGCAATCTGTGTTGTGTGAAGAAGCATCTCCTTTTCTTTATTTTGAGCTGGCCCCTGTAAACTTGTACTGGAAAGGGTCTGAGATCAAACAGCCTCAATTCATTCTTTCTGTGTCAGTCATATTTTTATAGGCTACTGTCATGTGTTCCCTCAGGGATTTCTTTCCAAGTGGTAATAATGCACAATAAATTGAATTTTGTAGCAGTAACCCTAAAATTATGTTCTCTAATGTGACAGCTTATACTTGAGTTGAATTTTCCTTTGTTTCTGTTCATAAGCATATTTTACATAGTGTTGGGTCTAAGGCTCACTGAGGTGTCATATAATGTCTGGTGCTAGTTTGAAACCAGACTTTTGTGTGCGCCTTTATTAAATCTGTTGCTTTTTTATCTTAATATATATCATAAAGCACCTCAAAACTGAATGACAGATTGAGCTCTGTAATCTACATCAAAATAAATGTAAGAGGTTTCAGCAATAAATATTTATTATTATTACATCTGGGAGTCTATATGGGAGATACTAAGGGGCTTTAATGATAGGGTGGGTTTCTGAGGAAATAGGCAGATATAAAAAAGAGGAGAGAATTATTAAAAAAAAAAAAAAACCCAAACAAGAACAAACTGTCCCCACGTAGCATCCACTCAGCAGGGCCACTAATTCATGGGCTGAGTTACAATTGGCAGCCCAGGATTTGTCATGTATTGTAAAGAGATGTTGTTGTATGTGACTGGATAACACAGCTGACTTGAAAGTACACAAGTGAGAAATAAAACTAGTATAAAATTTGGATGGAAATCAGTTGAAATTAAAAGTGATGGCACAGAGTTTCAAAAGCTAATCTCTAGATTACATTTTTCTGATGTAGTATGGATGAGGGATTAAAGAAAACTGTTCCTCAGATCTTGTCATAACCCTATGAAGAGTGAAGCTTCAATAGTGTTAGGTTTTATGCTTCTGGACATAGCCCAATGTAAAGACTGAAAGTTCACAAATTGCATTGATTTGTCTGTAGTTTACTACAGCTTTATTAAGAGGGGCAATATGTTCGTTTCCTGATTCTTCATTTAAAACCTGAAAGGTTTTAAGGATACAAAATACCCTTTCCAAAGGACATGCTGAACCTGAGCAGAAGCACCAGGGCTGAAAATATACTGGGTGTTTGTGATCGCATTGGCCCTGACTGAGATTGAAAGCCCTCTTTGATCACCACACTATATACCAAGAGCTAAGGTTAGTATGTTCTGGGCTTATTTTAAGTTGTAGAGGTGATAGACCAAAAGCAGAAAGAAAAAGAGGTACAGAAAAGTGATATCCCTAAGCATGACACTGGTTTAGTTTTCTGTCCCTCTTATGGTGCTGTTGATGGTTTTGTAACTTAAGGTTGTCCATAGTACTCTGTGGGACTTTAATATATTATGAGCAGCATGCTCCTCTGCTGCATGGAAGAAAAAGGAAGTTTGTTGTGAAAATGAGAAGCCCTTACCGTTACCAAAATTTTCAGTACGTGAGCATTACAGAGCAGCTAAGCAACATCTCATGACTTTGCAGTTCTAAGCTGTGCATCATCATCCAGGAGTATGAGAAAATTAAATTAATTGATACACTCTTTCATTTAGAGTTAATAGGCAATTTCTTCTCGCTATGAGCATATGTTATTTACTAGTTTTCTGTTTCCAATATTTTATCAGTCTCACATCCCCTGATCTTATTGAGAAGAAACTAAATATAAATTCCAACTACTCAGCTCAGATTTCTCTGTCCAGTTTACTCAGATATAATTGTAAAAGATCGAGGCGTGAAAAGGCAAATTTAAACGCGCACATTTTTTTTTTACTCAGCGGCAATTATAACTAATATCGACTTAAATCTCTTATAGTCATATGCCTTGATCATAAAAGAAACGACATAGAAAATTTTGATTTTGATAAAGAAAGCAAATGGGCAATTTACCATGTAATGACAGGCTGTGAAAAGCATCAAGTGCCTGAGGAGGTTTAGAAACAACTCAGGAACATGGAATTATTTAATGGGATAATAAAGGAACAGAAGAACAATAGCTTGGAGACAAAGTGTGGACAAGGAATGTTACTTTTTTTCAGAAAGTGAATCATCTTCCTTTTCATTTTTAATTATCAAGGATGAATAGTATGTCTGGTTTTACTGCAGCTGAATAAAAGTCCTGCTGCAATGGGGAATTTTATTTATAATGGATACTTCTTAGTTCCTAAGCCACAATATCAATTTATGTTTGGGTCTGTTTGCATAATGTTTCAGGATTCTCTGATTAAGCCATTATTAAGCCTATTTCATGGGGCTTAATACATCTGCAATGTTGGTTTTGCCTCTGAATTGAGGCTATTGTCACAGCAATCCTCATTTGTCATGAGATTCGTTTCATTTGATAAGTAGTGTTGGCAAAGTAATATATGTGTAACTCAGTGATATTAAAGCACTACACAAAAAATAAATTTAAGACAAAAGTCAATCACAAAAATATCTCCTCATCATAAAAATAACATAATTTTTCAAAAATAATCCTACTTCATGTCATGAAAAACTGTCAGATATTACTTAATTCATCTTCTCATGAAGAATGAAAACTTTGGTCGACATAAAATTAAAAAAAAAAAAAGAAATCCTTCTTCCCTTTTATATAACTCAATTAAAAGAGAAAAATTACAGTTTTTTTTCCTTGAGAGTCTATTTTTGGGCTTTTTCCCCATAGTATTTGTAGCCTCATTGTCCCCTAAAACTCATAATCCTTACATAAATGTGACTAAACCCTATAGTATCCTTCCAGTGGACAAACTGAAGCACCAGGAGCTTACATGATGTGATAAAGGTCAGTCAGGCAGAATTTAGTGTTAGTCTTCATCCCTGTTTTTGTTGTATTGCATTGGTAAAATGCAATGCTGTGACTTTACTGAAGCCAGTATTATTAAGGGCATTCATATGAACATTACATACTTCTTAATACAGGTTTCAGTATTACACCTTCTGCATGTCTTCTTTTGGACTGAGGACTGGCTGGATGGCAGAGCTCAGAGGGTTGTGGTCAATGACGCAGAGTCTAGTTGGAGGCCTGTAGCTAGTGGTGTCCCCCAGGGGTCAGTCCTGGGTCCGGTCTTGTTCAATGTATTCATCGATGACCTGGAGGAAGGCACAGAGTGCACCCTCAGCAAGTTTGCTGATGATACTAAACTGGGGGGAGTGGCTGACACATCTGAAGGCTGTGCTGCCATTCAGAGGGACCTGGCCAGGCTGGAGAGGTGGGCGGAGAGGAACCTCATGAAGTTCAACAAAGGCAAGTGCAAGGTCCTGCACCTAGGGAGGAAGAGCCCCCTGCACCAGGACAGGCTGGGGGCTGATGTGCTGGAAAGCAGCTCTGCGGAGAAGGACCTGGGAGTCGTCCTGGTGGACAACAAATTAAGCGTGAGCCAGCAATGTGCCCTTGTGGCCAAGAAAGCCAATGGTCTCCTAGGGTGCATCAGGCAGAGTGTTGCCAGCAGGTGGAGGGAGGTGATCCTGCCCGTCTACCCAGCCCTGGGGAGGCCTCACCTGGAGTCCTGTGTCCAGTTGTACTGGGCTCCCCAGTACAAGAGAGACATGGCACTCCTGGAGAGAGTCCAGCGGAGGGCTACCAAGATGATTAGAGGGCTGGAGCATCTCTCCTAGGAAGAAAGACTGCAAGAGCTGGGCCTGTTCAGCCTGGAGAAGAGAAGACTGAGAGGCGATCTCATCGATGTGTACAAGTATCTGAAGGGGGGGGCGTCAAGAGGAAGTGACCAGCCTCTTCTCCGTGGTGCCCAGTGACAGGACGCAAGGCAACGGGCAGAAACTGAACCACAGGAAGTTCCATCTGAACATGAAGTTACCCAGAGAGGTAGTGGAGTCTCCTTCGCTGGAGATATTCAAAACCCGTCTGGATGCGATCCTGGGCAATGTGCTCTAGAGGAGCCTGCTTGAGCAGGGAGGTTGGACTAGATGATCTCCGGAGGTCCCTTCCAACTTGGCCCATTCTGTGTTTCTGTGATTCTTTTGAAGGGTGTTGAAACTGAATATTTTTCATCCCAAGTAGAATAACTGTTATTTATTGAAAGAAGGATTATTATTTCATAGAGTAAATTGCGAAAAGCATATTTGAAATCTCTAATTTCTGTTTACCAATCCGAATACTTGCTTTGCCCAAAGTGATTTTTAATCTTACTCCAATTCTTTCTGGATAGGTAGCAGTCAACATTAAAGTCTTTCTTCCTCCTGTAAGTCCATAAATGTTGAATAAAGAAAACATTCAGAAAACTCCTAACCTTATTCTTCTACAGAGTTGCTTCACAGCAAGTTTCACAGGTGTGATGATAACATGAACATACACTAAAATTAGTGTAACGGATCTTTAGAAAAATTGATTATTTGGAGAGAGGTTTTTCCTTATGTTCTTCTCCTATATTGAGGGGAAAAAAACCCCTAACCCAGGCTGTAAAATTACCGAGGAAGAGGTAATCTATATATTACAGTAACTATCCACGTGCACAACCTTACCCAGTTTTCCTTACTCGATCACATAGTTTTAATCTAAAGGCTGAATAGTGTCACTCGTAGTAGGATCTTACGATGGACGGGGTTTGAAACAAGGGAATCTGCTCTCCTGGTGTCAATTGATCCTTTAGATGGATAGTTCAGTTCTGTTCCTAGATACCCAGCACAGATAAGGTAGTTTTCTTAAAGCATGAGAATAAAACACAGGAAGAGAAGTTTGACTTGCTGTATAACTAATTCCTCCACCCTAAGGTTTGCTGTCTAGCTATTTATAAAATTATCTGAATGAATGCATAGTATCCACCTGTAGAAAGAGACATCTTCCTTATTCAACAGAGTATTGCCATTCTCTCTACTGCTATTGGGAAACAATTATCCAAAAGATTAATATTATCATAAAACTTACTGGTAAAGCAACAATTCTATACACTCTTTTCAAAGCTGGCATACTGCCAATGAAACTCGCTCCGTATAAAATTGAGAGCATGCATAGGAAAGCTACCTAACGAATAAAATGGGTTTATGCTGAAAACCATTCTCATCCCCATGCTTCATGAGCTCTGGAACAATGTCATTAATTGTCTTGGCTAATTTCCTCCTCTAGTATCTCAGTTTGGTCTTTCGTGCTTCATAAACCACGCCATACGTTCTTGTAGTACTTGCACACTGTCTAGCTTAATTTCATTTTGATAATTATTCTCCTATGCATTGCCAAGGTCTGAAGTTGAGTAGCTGACTAATTAAAGTGTTTGTTTGTCAAGCCATATTCACACCTACCATGTATTTTCTACCCCTGTGTGTCCTACCATGTGCTAGCTTGAATGAGAAATATGAAAGTATGGAAGGCAACAAAGTACTGAGCACAGGAAGAAAAGCAAAGACTTTGGTGTCAGTTGCTGCCCTTGAAAATGGGAGAGTAGATATTAACAGATCAGTGCAGAAGCTTGTTACTTTCTTGCCAGGGCTCCCTGCGCTACGCTGGATATAGGTCTCGCTATTTGACACAATTGTAATGTTAAAGCTCATAAGACTGAGAAAGAAAAGATACTGCTGCTCTGTGTAGAATTTAACCCGGAGTACTGCAAGATGATGGTACATCCTTATCTGAAATAAATAGCATTGGATAAAATCACCATTGCCATAATATTGGGAGGTATGTGTTTTTCTAAAGCCATACTATTTTCATTTAACTATCAGATGACCAGCTGTTGTAGAAATTCCAATGATTTTGGCTCTACCAAGTAAACCATTGAGAACTCTTTCAGATTTTATATAAAAAAGATACGGATTTGAAAATGGTTTGTAAAATTTGTTCCAGCTTTCTTTACACATGCATTCTTCCTCAATTTAAAAAAAAAAAAAAAAACAAAAAAACCTGTTCATATTAACATCAGAATTTGCAGAAAGAGGAATATTCAAAACAAAAAGTATGAAAAACTGACAATTGCTTGCACTGTGTTTTCCAACCTCATTGCTTCCATGTTAAGGTCTGACTCACCAATATTTACCAGGGTTTGCTTGCCAGAAATTTGGACTAAGGAAGGATTTCTCCACTCTGGTGTTATACAGTCTTCAGTGTTTGGCCTTGATGTTTATTTAAACTTGACAAATGTTACCATTTTAGATATCCCAGAGAAACTATTCCAAATTGTCTGTTTTGTATGATACATAGTTAAGACAGAAATTCGGTGTCTGATGGTATGGAAAGGAAGCAACACCTATTAAGTATTTGTAACTGTGAACATACCCAAAAGCTTTAGATATTTAAAGTTTTATCAGTCCTATGCATCTTTTCCTTTCTTAGAAACACAGAACAATTTAGGGTGGAAGGGAACTCAGGAAGATATCTGGCCTAATCTCCCCTACTCAAAGCGGAGGTTATGAATACAAATTTGAGATGTAGATGAATAGCTAATTAACAGTTTTCCAACTGATTACCCAGTTTGATCATCATTCCTTCAGTCAGGTACCTATTCTATTATCAGGTGATAACAGATTAAGGAGAATGTTGTTAATCTTTTTAACACTTAGATAAATTCACTTAATTCCCAATGAGCCATATGGCTGTGTTCACATCTACGGTTTAATACAAGATTTAAATGAAGTAACATGGTGGAGGGCAAGAGTTAGGTATTGCTGCCTCTTTACTTGCTATCCCAGTGGTCCTTACTGTTATCTTATTAAACTGGAAAATTTGGCATGGAATATTCTGATGTAAATATAATTACAACTCTCAGACAAAGTGAAGTTTTTTTAAAGGTTTCTTTCAAATTTGTGTAAACCTTTTACTTAAAAATTACTTAGTATTTCCTACTCTTTGGAGCATTTCTGCACAAAGATCTAAAATTACTAGCAGTTCTGAAAGTCAACAAAGGTATAAACTCAAAATCATTTTTCCCATGTTTTTATTATCAGTTGCTCTTCTCCTTATGATATGATGAGAAATATTGTGGATGATTGTATTTTGAAGTAAGAAATGATTAATTAATAGCTTTTAGAGTTAATTAATTGGGAAATCTCATTGCTTAAATAATGCATCAGAAAAGTAAGTCTAAAGACAATATTGTGAATATGTTCAATGTTGTGAATTGACTATAGTAAGAGAGACATTATTTTGTTATCTTTTCTAATTTACCAATTTATCAATTATTCCCTCCCAATCTATATGTAGACGTGTATTTAAATTTATTTGTATTTGTATATATTAGTGTACTGGTACTAGGCTTACTTCATTAATTGATGCTTTGTTTTCTTCTTCAGTGTTAAGATCTCCGTGTTTTAAGAACAAATCAAAAAATGGAGAGAAATTAAAGTTCAAAATGTAGCTGATACCATTAAAAAGAAATTATTTAAAAATGGATAGTTCTGAATTCCCATGTATGAGAATTTCCTTTTTCTTGAACTTTTGACCAGTTCAGCAGTTGTTACAAGACCCATTGAAAATATAGAAGCAATTCTTTAAAAGAATATTAAAAGTATTAATAGAATTTTGTACGTTCCGTGTTGAAGTCACAATGCTTATGTTGGGCAGTGCTTGAATGAGAAATAATCTTTCTGAACTGAATAATCAGGTTATGCCTATTTCTTGTTCTGCTGTATCAGGGATCTGTAATAGAAGTGCATGGCTTAGCAGTTTGGAATAACACTTGTGATTTTCTATGACTATCTCAGAGTATAGCCTGGAAGAAAATAGCAGTAATATAAAAAAATCGCTTACATACGCACCAAAGGTAATATTTGCTTTCCAAGAATTTAAATCTATATTAGTGAAGAATAAGGCAAATTTGGACACTTTACTGTATCGGATATCATGTCAGCTGTATCAAATCAGCTAAGTGGCATAAAAGAATTCTACATGCAGAGTGTGTTTGAATGGTTTGTGGGCCCGAGGGCACAAAACTGCATGTTCAGTGCTGAAAGGGAAGTGAAATACTACCTCTGTCCATTTCTAGTATTAGCTGTCCATTTCTGTATCAGGTATAGGAAGAGTCTCCTGAAACTATGACCGTGCAATTATAGACTGCGTACGGCCCCAAGAGGGCCAAAGTTACATTATATGGGCAGCCTCAATTCTGTTATTCCCCGATTTTTGCATGCTTAGTTTTGCAACAGTTTCTTATGCATATATGTAGAAAGACAGAGGCACATGCACACTTAGTCGCAGTCTGTTTACGCTTATAGTCATATTATAAAATTAAAGCTGGCATAAGGGGTTTTCCAGCAGGAGCCACAGAGCTGAAGTTTGGGTAAGTACAGCTTGCTGAGGCTAATGTGCAGTAGAGGCATCTCCAGGTTGGTCCCAGAGTGTACCTGCATTTTGTTAACCTCTTCAGTTGGAAAACTTTTTGTTTCTGCTGTGCCCTCTGGGAAATCTGAATTTTCACTTGAATATCTCCAGTGTAGAAGTGGGGTCTCATTTGTCTTTGTAAATCTTGGTTAATTTTGTCATGCTTAGGATGAGGTGCAGTGAGTGAGCCTTGCAGAGAAGTGAACAGTGGCAGCATGACGGATAACAAGTTGCTCTGGGATGAAGGCCACCATTTCAGAGCTATGTGAAACACTGTGTGGGGGTCTGGGGTCAGGTAGGCCCAGTTTTATTTCCGTGTTCCTCCTAAATGTGAGACCGAATTACAACTGATATCAGGTGTTGCAAAAAAAAAAAAAAAGCAGTTTTAAAACCAGTTAGTCACTATGAATGTTTTCTTGATTCCATTTCCTGTGCATAATCAAGGTTCAGATTGTAGATAGGGACTTTCAAACCAACTAAACTGTGGCCAAATAAATATTCTTTCAGAAGTGGTGTTCGGGCAGGGGTTCTTTCTGAAAGCTTACTTCGCAGCTTTTCTCTGAACCCTTCTACCTTTTTCTAAATTCTTTTATTTTAACTTTTTTTTAAAAATTTTTAGTGGAAGAACCATACATGCTATTTAAACATTAGTCACACTAGTGATATACACACAGATAACATCATTTAATTGGTATGTTAAATATCTGTTAGTCAACTTTTGTCGTTGCTTCTTGGGAATCCTTACTAAGTTGGTTATAAGCAAACTCCTTTTCATCATCTTGCTTGGCCTATCTGGAGAGATATGTAAAGATACTAAAGCAGTAGCAGTTAACTGAAGTTTTCTACCAGCCCAAAATTTATAATTAAAGTTGCTTGAGACTTCCTGATGCAAGAATCTAAACTCACAACTATAATCAACCTACTGCTGTTGAAATTTTGCATGCAGCGTCTTTGAGAGTTTGAATGTTCTTTCATGTTTTTAATCAAGTGGTCTGCCTGAGCAGTCAAAGTAGAGAGAAGAGATTACTTTCGACCTGTTAATAATGTTTGTGAGACTTTTCATTTCAATAATTATGACACCATGATGCTTTTTTGGAGCCCTTAAAATTTGATATGGAGTGTCCTCTGTATCTGGGATTAGTTTCAAAGCTCCCCAGGAAAAAGAATTGTAGAAGACCATATTACTAGCTACCTGACCAAGTAATATCCACATAGATCAACATTTAGATTTGCATAGGCTGCTTTTATTTTAAGATTTTCTAATTTATGAGACACTAATTCTGTAATTTCTCTGTCCTGTGTATATATGTATGTATATTTAGAAATCACCAGAATCAGGAAAATTCAGGTAGGTGCTGTTGCAAGTATCACTCAAATTTATATCCAGTGGAGGAGGCTAGTTTAACGTTTGAAAATAGACAAGTTGGTAAGTGAAGTCCTACAGAGGTAGTAAGTGGAAACTGATAAACAGAGACCTTGAGCTGAATAGGTCTTTGCGATGGATGTCTTGACCTTCTCCTACAGTGTGCTCCCCAAAGAAAACCAGAAGACTTCTAAACTTGAAAAAGTCAAACTTCATATGTGTGAGCAGTAAAAATTTAGCTTTTTCAGTGGGAACAAAAAGTTTCTAAACAATTCTTCCCCTCCCTGCTCTGCCCCTACAGGCAGGTCCTTCCTTCCATGCTTGGTTGCAGCTAACTCAGTGTCTTCTTGAGTTGCAGCACAGCACACTCTGTTGAGTCCCTTCTGGTTCCGAAGAAGTTTGTTCTGTATATGAGGCCTGAGAGTCTTCTCCTTGCTTCTCAGTGAAGTTTTACAGCCTTTTCTGGAGCTTTCAGGAACACTATTTAGTGCCAGTTCTCTCTTGCCTACTTCACTTGGTGGTCTCCCCTTGAACACTGCTTGCTCTGAGCATCTCTCCCCTTGAGCCTGCTCAGCAGGTGCAAATGAGAAAGAGCAGTCTCTTTTCTCTCTGGTGGCTGCACCTTGTCACATCTTGTTAAAGGAAATTAAGGCACTAAATCAAGAATGTTTAGAGCAGTGGAATGGGTTATGCTGAGCTGCTTATGGAGGTTGTTATGTTTAGGCAGCTGGAAAGGAGCTTTTGTGAGGTGAGGGAAAAAGAAGAATTAATTTGGGGATGGCAAGGCTTCTTCTGGGGACTGCAGAAGTTTAAGAGCTTCAAGCTTTCACATTTCACATCTTCTTTGCAATGCATTTTCTGTGTTCTAAAATACAGTGAGTCTTTTAGAAATAAAAAGTGAGTACTTTTTGAGTAAGCCAATTTTCTGCAATGCAGCGTCAATCTGATGATTGTGCTTTAAGGTCCACCAGTGTAAGCCAAAGGGGTCTACAGAAGCTGATAGTTTCAACAGTACAGAACCCAACTGGGCAAAGTCTAACCCTTGTTGTTATGCATATAGAGCAAATGTGTGGGTGATACCAAATGCTTCAGCTCTATTCGCTTCAGTGAATGTCAAACTCCTAAGTGAAATCAATGGAGTTATGGTAGGATATACACAAGGGATTTCACTCAGTGAGTTTAAATGTACTCAATAGCCGTTTACTGCTGAATATGTAAACCTGTGTGGATTTGTTATCGGACTTCTGCCTTAGGCATTTTTTTGAAATGCTTACTGATACAGATTCAGATGCAGTATGATTATTACATAGAGTTTTTTATTTTTTGGTGCTTGCTAACTTGAATATTGGATCTACAATAACATAGTTCTGCATGTACTTGCAGTTATTTTATGTACGGAAATCAAATCTCAGATAATTAAGTTCTATTTATTTACTTTCAGTATTTCTGATGATGTGAATTGGGAAATAGATCATTGTGTTTTTCTCCAAGAATAAAATTATTGTACACCAAAAATTATCAGTACAATACAGTATTTTATTTGCAAATCATGATTCTGCCCACCTTCACTTTGATCACTAACCTTTTTTGCTTTGTAATCTGGACTGCTGAATGATACGTATCTACTGCTTCTCCTCCCTTGCTCAGCTTTCTCTTGTTACTTCAGTTTTTATTGTTGAAACTTTTTTCTTATTCTTTTTTGGCCTAATGGGCTTCCTTGCTATCATTCACCTTCCTTTTTTTCTGTCTGTCAGAAATGCTTTTGTCAGTCTGAGGTCTAAGGATGTAAAGCCTCTCCTCAGCTCTTCATAGTTCTGATAACAATTTCTTATTATAACAGGAATGTGGGGCAAAAAGCATATCATGACCTTTCTTTAGTGACCATCTGCAGAGCTTAGCTAGTGCAACAGCGAAGGAGTACACAGCTGCTAAAGAGCGGCAGAAAATTAGTTTTTTGGTGGTGCAAGGAAAGAATCTAGCCTAAGAGTCGCTTCCTACCCGAGCTTTCTGTTGTTACAGCAGCGACGGATTATTGTGAGGCTCCATGGGCTCTCATGCAGTAGAACGGGTGCTAAGCAACGTTAGGTAAATTCACAATAATATATTCTTAGTTGATCATTGACATTTCTTGCAAATAAGTGTTTGACTTGAAGAAAACAAGAAATATTCTCCTCAGAGAATATAAACCAAACCTTCCTTATGTTTGACATTTTTAAACCTTGACAGCTCCTGTAAGAGTATTTTGTACCAGCACTCTGGGAGAGTGACTTGGGAAATTTTGTATGACAGTTCAAAGTGGGACATTTGGGGCAAAATGAAATCAGTGTTTTAGTGAATCTTTGTGACACTTTTGGCATGGAGGTTCACAGTAGTTTGGTCATTGTATGATCCTTTTCTGCTCGTGAGACTAAAAGAGGTCTTTCACTGATTCTATAAAGCTACTGGATAATGGATTTGTAAATTTAAACTCACTTTATAGATATGCTCTTATTATGCATTTTATTCTTTTATTTCTATGTTTAAATAGGGAATTGTATGATTTTCCTAGAAGGTTAGAACTTTACTATGACCATTCTAGCAACATACCCAAAACATTCTACTAAATTCAGAATAGAGCATGATTCCTGTTCAAAGTTTTCACAGTTTCATATAAAAAAGAAACATAAGAATATTACAAGTGTATAATATTATTGATTCTGGCACCCAGGAAACAGTGAAGACTGAATGTAGACTGTGTATGGCTCTCTTAGAAGAGATGCCTTTGGTTTGAGACTGTTACACTGCTTTCTCTGGTAATGCTGTAAGGTAAAGCATAGTATTATCTACATTTTAGTTACTAAAAGTTGCATTTTAATTTTTCACTCTTTTAGGGAAAAATTTGTAAAATATTTCATTTTTTAGTTTCAGGATGAGAGGGATATGTTCAAAAATAAAACTGCTTTCTTGGTATAAACTCGTACACATATGCAACTTGATAGATGTATGTCCTTCTCTGCCATTTCACAGCAGCTTTCCGTGACACAATGAATTCCACACCAAAATGCCTTACCGGGAAGAAAGCATGAACATGTTTGAGGGGAAAATGGGAAAGATGGCTAATAAAGTCTGAGGGAAGGCAGATTTTGGTCGTTTGTATGCCATAAGAACTGGGCGATGAGGCAAATACTAAAACTGATGAAATTCCTGCTCGTCATGATGGCATTTGTATGTCTTCTGGAATTGTTTAATCTTGTAACTAGCAGTCAGGACATAAGAAAAAATCGTGTCTTTTGGGCTAAACCAGCAGCTAGCCACCAAGGCTGATTTGTTCTGAAAAATCGATAAGTTAAAGAATAAATTAAATTAATAGTACTAATCATGACAGCAAATTAAATTAGTCCATAAATTAAAGACATCCCCGTAACAGGAGGTAGTACCAGGAAAGAAATACCATCTGTGTTGTCATTCACACTTTTTGATATTTTTGAGTGGGAGAGGTGAGTGGCCAAAACACTGAGCCTTAAAAGTCATTTATGCGGTAGGATGTCTTCAGTTTGAAACAAAAATTAATATTTCATGTTTCCTTGGCATGCAACCTGTTTTGCATAGACGGCAGCTGGAGGTTCAAAACAGCATTATATCTCCACTACCGTCACTATCGTTTAGCAGGTAAATAATGCATGAACTAAGAAGAGTTGACAAGGCAGATGGTAATGATATATTGGTTCAAAAGGCCTTTGTACTTTGAAAAGTACTTGAGTATGATTTATGTGAGACTTATTATTTATTTTGTATTGCTGTTCAGAGTGTTCATCAATACAGTATATAGTTGTCTTAAGGAATTCACGGCTGAAGGATGCAGAAAGCGGATAGCTTACAAAGTTTAAAAAAAAATCCTAATACTTGTATATGTGTGCAAACAGAAACACTTGCAAATATTCCAGCTTAAAATTGTGAGAAGTATTAACCCTTACTCTTTAGCACACCAGATCATGGATTTATGTCTTGGAAATCAAATGTTCTTTGATATCCTGTGCCAGATTACCCAATTAATTCTAGTTGTGATACTAAAGATCACTGCAGTTTTCTGTGGCTCATTTACCCATTTCTGAAGGTTGGCTGCCTATCTAGCTGCCGTATTAATATCCTTTAAGGTGGTATTTTTTATCCAGGAGGCAACCTAGCAACCTTGACTGAGTAACAGAGAGCATCCTGATAGGTGAAGTTGTGCAAAGGCAGTGCTGATAGTCTATATCTGTCAGCATTTTTGCATAATATGACAGCTGATAAAAATGCTGACAGACAAAAACTAATACAGCACCTAGCACAATGAAGTCTTTGTGCTCGGATATAGAAATGAGGATAGCGTCTGGCATACAGTGGCTGTGGAGCAATCGGGAGCCAGAAGCACCAATAACAGACTCATCCCATTCATCCTGTCCTTTTTTAAAAAATAATAAGAACTTTTTGTGACTTAAATTTAAAAGAAATTGGCCTATCTCTGTCCGTTGCTCATCGTCTTCTTAACCCATAAAGGTTAATCTGTTGAGTGAGTGCTTGGTTTCCTGCTTTGTTTACTAGATCATTCTCGGTAGTGACATCTGCATACATTAGCTAACCTGACACATTTTATATTATCTGGCATTTTATTTAATTAGTGGTCAGGCATCACTTTTTAATACTGCAGCCAAGCCAGAACATACTTATTCCAGTAGCATTTTTAATGCGAAGCGGTGATATCCGAGCTTCCCTAGAGAGCTCTTAGAGCTGGAGCTGGCCAAGAAGTAGCAGCAGCTCTGCTGCAGCCCGAGGTATTGACAGATGCTTCAAAGTGGATGCTTTATCCGCGGTGCCTGCTGCGAATAGAAAATTGCAAAGGACCGATAGGGCGTTCTTCCGTCAAAAATGAGCTTTGCTGATTTTCTTTCTCTCTTTTAATAGAAGACTGTGCGATTGTTCTTCCCCGTCTTTGTGGTTGTTTTTAACCTTTTTTGCCTGAAGATGGGCAAGATACAGCACTGCCTTACTAGGATTACAGTATTCAGCAAATGCAGCGTGAGTAATTCATTACGCTGACCTCAGTTTCCAGCTAAGCAAGAAAACCATTTCCTTAACCCAAAGAAACAGAAAGTAGTAATAGTGCCAGCAGGAGGAATGTGGCAGGACCAAACAAAATGTGACCTGACACAATAGAGGGGTTTAGGCCGTTCATGACTATAACAGAGACTGTGTGCAGTGTTCAGATCAAATAAAATGAGACAATAGACTACATCACACAATGGGTATGTGGAGTTGTTCTTTGTAATTGTAAAAAATAAAATAAATAAAATAAAAAAATAACACTTTACTGTAGAACCTCCTAGGGAATCAGGATTTCCACCGTCTGTTATGTGCTCTACACATACCGAGCAAACATACCTTTCCTTCTCAAAAGAACTGACAATACAGGACTGATTAAGCGTTGTATCTCCTCCTAATTTCAAGATCTACTTTGTAGGAAGCTTGGGGTAGCGCGTAAGCATGTACTTAAACTCTGTCGACTCCAAAGACATATAAACAAACATTTCTACTGAATATAGAGGGGCTAAAAAGGAAAAAAATAATCAAAAACTGTCTTTAATGGTGGACTTGGCAAAGGAGCTTCAGGACCGAAGTATATAATTTGGATATTTTCAGACTGTGAATATCCTGCGCTGTAGTTGCACGCAAGCCCTGGGGAGCTCCTGTCACTCAGACGGCTCTGTATTGGAATTCAGGCAGTTGCTAAGGCTAAGGAAAATGACTTTTCCTCTCCTCCCTCCTTCTCAGATCTGTTTTAGCATCTTTATTTATTTATGGCCTGAGTTCTAAAGAGTCTAATTTCCGTTACGTTTCCCGTTACTGAGAAAAGCAATCTCATTGTAAAACCTGAAGTCCTTGGGCTGGCCTGGCAGCGGTCGGTCCACCTCAGCTGAATGAGTTAAGATCAGTGCCTGTTTTAGATAAATTGTGCATGTGTGGGCAGGCTCTGCAAGTCATCTGCAGCTGCTTTTTACTGTGATGTGCGTGTGATGCCATTGTCAAGACACTGATTCATTATCCAAGCTAATAGTCATTCCTAATGCGATTAGCAGTTTAATACCAAAAGTTATAGCATCAATATGTTCCAACAGGATAAACAGGTTAGAATTAGTCTCAGATGTATATTCAGTTAAAGCAGAACATAAGAAGTGTTTAGTAGAACCGGATCGCTTTCTGTAGTGGGACTGATTCTGGTTTGTATGGCGAAGCTTGCAGAAGCTATGATGATGTTTGAGGCACCAGGATGGTTGTAAAATGATTCGTTTCCTGAAATATTTGTAGTACATATATAGTTGCACAGAAGATTGAAAGGAATAAGATAAACACAGTGTCCACTGTCCGCTCAGTACTTGCCCATTAAGTGAGATACAGTCATATCATGCTTTATTTTCTTTTTCTAGTAAATTAACCATCAATTTGGGCTATAGTCTTGAAACAGTCTTACATTTTCTGACATTCAAACCAGATCCTTATAAATACCATTATGTGATTGCTGAATAACAGAATAAGAATAGACCATGGTAAAGAACTAGACTATGTTGAAGCCAAGATTAGTAGGGATACATAAAGGCATCTTTGTTGTTGTTATTGTTGCCTTTTAGTTCTAGTTTGCCTTCATAAAACTCTGCTGTACCACATGGAACTTGAAAGTTATATTCATTGGTATAAAAAATTGAGGAAGGGTAAACAGTAAAAATTGCTGTGTGAAATACAGTGATTTGGAATATTGGTAAATGTAATACTGTGTATAATTATAATTACTCATCTTTTCTTCCAAGTGGAAGTAAATTTGGCTTCTCTCAACTGGAATTTGTTCCAGTCACTGGCAAGTGACAGGCCTCAGGGAGATTTTCCTGTTAAAAAACACATTTTTTTCCTTACAAATAGTTACAGGAAACTCAGAAGTCCAAGCTACTGGGTCACGTGTGACAACATTATCATTTAGAATAGAAATATCCTTTTCAGTGGCAAAATCCAGTTTTAGCTGATGTCTTCCGTTCTGACTCCTAATGGGAAGATTTTTTAACGCAAGGAGCATTTGGCAGGAGTCAGATTGGTATTTTTTCCTGAAGTTCAGAAGAGCTGCAGCTTCCATTAGCTCAAGAATTAGTAGTGCAATTAATACGTAGGATTAGTAGTACAAACAGTAATCTTAGGGATATTTCTCTTTTATACAGTCTTTGTAAAGATTTAGGAAGGGGAGCTTTATATTTTAGATGCATTTCAGCATCAGCTAATTTGTGTCGTTCGCGAGTGCCATGAATGAGGAGGTTCATGAATGCACCAGTACGCCGAGATGTCAACTGTCCTCTGGTCTGCTTCGAACCAAGACCTTCCTGTCTTTAAAGGCTCATCGTGGATGGCAGCTGATCGTGCGACTGAGGCTCATTTAGGAGATTTAGACATTGAAAGGTTGAACAGGAGCGATACACTGCTACATTTGACAGGCCGGTGACTGGGCTGCAGGAGCTCTGGCTGATGCACTGGCATTTCCTTTTTGCGGGCCATTACTGTGGATCCAGCGAGGGACGGAGAGGCACAATTAATTAGGGCTCTAACCAGCAGTCGCAGCAGAAGTGCTGGCCTGGAAGAGACACATGAAAATAAAACCAAGCAGCGAAAGAAAACACCAAGCTTTCTGGAATGAGCGGAGCGGTAGAAGTAAGACTGTGCTGGCCAAGCGTGCGTATAACCAGAGCTGCTTCTGCTGCTGCATTGTGGCAGAGGGTAGATCTGCGGGAACGCCTCTCCTTGGGCGTGCAAGCGGTGCCGCGCGGCAGTGAGGGGCTGCTGCTTCCGTTCAGCCTGCAGGCAGCATCCAGAAGTGTGGGAACGGCTGCTGCGGGTGAGGCCTTGGGACCGCTTCACGCGCAGGATGGCTCCTCGCTCCGGGGCAGAGCCTCGGAGGGGACGTGCTGTCTGTGACTCCGAGAGCTGCCACATTAAAAGAAGCAATTCTTTTAATCACTCTCCTTTTAAAGTGCCAGATCCTTTAACGTATTAATAGTTAAGCACTGATTTTCAGGAGATAATTGAACGTGCTGGGCAGCTAGGAGTCCCAAGGCAAAATAAAAAAGTGTTTAACTGTACCCTTGAGGTCAATTATTAGGTAACGCTTACTCAAGAGCAGTTTGGTGTCATTAACTGTTTCAAATAACTCCACTAAGTGTCTGCTTGAAAGGACACTGCTGCCACTCATAGTTGCACGCACAAAGCTGAGAACAGACCGTAAGGGCAAAACAGCTTAACGCGATGAGATGGAGAGGAGAAAGACCTGTTTGCCCACATAAAACAAACTGGATGAACATACTGTCAGGTAAAGAAAAGCCTTTACTCTTCTCCCTTTATAGAGTGTTGCACAATTTGATGGGGAGGATTTACATTTTCCTGAAGATGAATACCATGAATATTTTCAGCAATACTTTTCATGAATATGGAAAACTGGCTGTGCTTTTATTGCTGTACTCATAAAATATGCATCTGTCGAGCTCCTGTTTCCACAGTATGAAATATGGATTAGAATTTTGAATTATTTTGTTTATTTTTGAGAGGTTTTTTTTTCTTATAATAAGGTGTTTTAATATGATGATTTTGAAGGTGAATCCAATCATGGTTAGTTATGGAATAAGTTGTCTGTAGAAGAAGCATTTGCTTCTTCTGCCCTTTTGCCAGTTATCTTATGACTCTTGAGTGAAATATTTGCAACTCTCTTGCAAGCTGGGGAATTCAAGCTGTTTCTTGACATGGTGACATTAGCTTGTCTCCCTTTAAAATCACTTAGTAGACTACTTAGTTTTCACAATCATGGGTGGATGTAGGTCTTAGGAAACGGAAAAGAGGAATGTTTGAGGAAGCAGTAGGGGATAGCGGTACTGTTTTGAAACACACAAAAGTTTGGGGGCATCAAGACAACAGTTTCACCACCAACTCTGATGCTGGCCTGTAAGACCTACCTGTAAGATCAGGTAGCATCATAAATGTTTTTATTGCTTAGTATTTCATGACCGAAAATACTAACATATTAACATATCACCTTTTAATGTATCACAGAAAGGAGCAGTAGTATTAGATAAGTGCAGTTACATGCCTAGAAGAGTTTCCAGGAAGGTTTCCTCATTGTCTTTTAAAAGTCCTTGCTTTGAAACAAATGAGCTTCTAAAAAGGTATGTGAATTTTCTAAATACCGCAGCACCTTTTTCCCCGTGGTGTATAGCTGTGGAGGTACGATATTGATAATACTACTCATGTGCTCAAGGTGCATGGTATTGTTCATTATCATTTAAAATGAAATAACATTAAAGCTTCTCATTTAGTTGCTACCAAAAGGTCCTATGTTGTGTCATTAAGTGCCTTTTGTAAGATTGCCTGTTTTGACAGTACAATGAATAGGCAACAGAAGAACTAAATTATATTAATTTATTCTCTGAAATGTCTATTTGGAAATTTTACTTTTGCTAAAAATGAATATATAATATTTGCCGTAGTAGTGATCACTAACATAATTTTACACATAATTTGCTGTGACTATTCGGTACATATGCTTGGTCTCAAACTCATGTGAATCCCCATGACAGGCTTCAGTGAGTGTTGTATTAGATCCATAAATATTAACAATAAGATTTTCAAAAGAACCAAAGTAAAAGAGGAATAGAAATTCTTCAGAAAGTTCAAGGAACTTGTCCATAAAGTTTTAATTGTGATAAATAACAGATATTTGTCTTACAGCTGTTCCCTTAGAATGGAAATCTGGTCACAAAGATACTATCAAAACCGTCTCTCTTTTACTCCAGATTGTTCCGATGTTTTTGACATTTCAAACTTTGATTTTAGTTTTTTGAAATTCTTATGAGGAACAATTTGTAGTTGTTGGAATTTATTAGTAAACCTAATGAAACATGCATTTATTCATTCTGCAGTGGTAAGTTCCCCCCTCCCTATTAGCTCGCATAATGAATTTGTCTACTTTAAGGATCCAAAATCGAAGAATCTTTATTCTGTTCAATAGAATAAGTATTTTAAGAATGAGGGAAGATGGAGATGATTTCTTAAAATAATGTTACTCATGGAAGGCACATACTAAGTGACAAGTATGGTTTCCTTGAAGCTTTTTGCTTAATGTGAATTTTGAACAAATTGAGGAGTGTTTGAAATGCAGGTTCTTTCATTTTCAGTATATAGTTGAAATTTTCCACAGAAAAAATGACAAGAGGTAGTGGAGAAAATTTGCAACAAGAGAAACTGTGATTAGATATTAGGAAAAACAGTTTTAATAAGAAAAGCTGGTCAATATTGGAACGGGTTGCCTGGCCACATTTTAGAATCTCCATCTTGGGGAGGAACCAAAGGCAGTGGGGAGGAACCTAAGCCCCACCTAATCGAACTTGGGAGTTGGCCCTGCTTCGAGTGGGCACAGGAGTAGATGACCACCAGAGGTCCCTTCTGACCTATTTTATGAATCCTGAAATCAGAGTCAGGAATTGACTGAGGGTAAGGTGTCTCTCTGCTTGTCAAAAATATAAGTTACATTGAAAGAAAAATGAATCTTAAAAAGCAGTTCTTCTGACACCTGGAAAGGAACCATTATCCATCATGAGGAAAAACATGTCAAACCCCAAGATCAGAGTAAGAACGTAAATAAATGTTATTGTTGTCACAACAGTCCTTTGACTTTCAGGTTGAGCTCAGGATAGTGTGTCTGTTTTGTAACATCCATAGATGGCAATTAGAGAAAAGAATGAGGAAGGGTAAAGTCCATAGATTCCATTAACAGGGAAGATATGATGTGTTGGCAATAAATCAATAGTTATTTTAGACCTTAAAAACAACAAAGGAAATGTTCAGAGGGTGACTCATTTTAGTGGAAGAAAGTGACAAATGGTCTCAGATTAATGACAAATGTCAAAATGTTGTTAGGGAAAAGTGAATTTTGAAGGCATAGATCAATATTACCTCTTACACTCACAAAGCAGAAAATCTGGAATCAAAGTTAAACTGTCAGGAGATGTGGATTTCTCAAAATACAGAAAATTCACAGGAAAAGACCCAAATACTCTGATTTTATCCTAGAGCTATATCCTTAAAGAAAAGCATAAATTCATGTTCTTATTCGTCGTAGCTACAGAGAGGCAATCTTTATCTTTATGGACTGATAATTAACCCTTTCAAGAAGAACAAAACTAGGGATCTCCATAAGGAATATAAGTGGGATTTAAGCAATGCCTGCGTACTCTTGCAGCATGATGTAGGACCGAGTCTGTAGGCTTATGTCTAGAACCGTTACTGGCACTTGTGGGAGATCTAGCTTCAGATTTCTGAAGTCCCTCTGGAGAGCTGCTCGGCTTACTGTTAGGTGGACACCTTCCTTTAGGTCTTGACTCTGTTAACTGTACTAATGTGGTCTCTACTGACAGAAGTGGAAGATAAAGACCTCAAAAAAAGTATCTGAATCTGAAGCCAAATACTACCCGTCATGATGAGTAGTGTCCTATTCTGAAAATAGAGTCATTTCAAAGCTTAAATAAGGAATTATCAAAAATAAAGATGACAGTGTCTCCCACTGATTTTCTTTATGGCCATTTACAGCACAATAAGAAGTTAGACTTCTAATGTTTTGTTGCAAACATTTCCTGTAAAACTTAGACAAAATGTTTACTGAGGAGATGAGATGGACTTGAACTTTTCAGCTTGCAAAAAGATAGGACTGAGGTGGTTGTGGAGGTGGTGTTGGTGAGCTGATTGAAGTATATGAAATCATGAATGATGTGGAGAAGGTGAATTTGAAGTGATTTGATATTTCTTAAAACATAAGAACTAGGAAGCACCAAATGAAATTATTATGTTGGTTTTATTTAGAATAAGCAAAATATACTGTGGTATTTCTTTCAGAGAACACAGTTAAATTGTAGGCTGTTGCGGATGTCGAAATACAAATGGATTGAAAAAACCTATTCCATCGTGGACTATTAAACACAGTGATGCAGATAGATACCAATTCTAGATGAGGAGGTTCACTCCTGTCGGAGGTAGGTTCTGGCCTTGTGCTGACCAGTACAGACCCTCATCATTTCCTGTCAAGCAGTAATTCCTCATTATTTAATTATGAGTGCCACTAGTATGTATTCAAGGAGAAGAACAAATTCTTTAAATAAGAATCTTTGTATAAGAGCACATATAGGAGAAATGTGAAGCTGACTGCAAACATGTGGAACACTAGCAAATCTATGTAGAATTTATCTAGGTAAATTAAGGAGGAAAAAAGCCAGTATTCCTAATTAGGGGAAATAGGAAATAGGGGAAAGGATAGGACTGTGGAAAGAGAGTCATGCATATATTTTTCTGTGAAAGTGAATTTTTGAAATATACAGTATTTTAATATGTCAGTAATTCCTTGGACTGAGATATTTGTGTTAAAATGCCACAGAAGTGTTACTCAAATAAAATAAAACGCTATAAAGATTCTGAAGGTGCACGAGATAGAAACAGATACGGATATTTGTTACTTCTTCCTCTTTTTCAAAATCAATTAGCACTTTTCAAATACTAATTCAGAATAAGTGTACAGTAGTCATTTTACCTTAAGGTGTGCCTGGTTTTAAGTGCCGCTCATTATTTTCGCAATATGAATCTATTCTCAACTGTTTCTAACTTTGAGAAATTTTAGCAATTTTTTCAGGATTTCTTCCTTACATTTGAATCAGGCTACAGTATTTTAAATATTCAAACAGAAGTTGTTTTCAGGAACAAAGCTGAAATTTTTGTCCTCCTGTTAGAAATAGTTGAGAATTTGCCTTTGAATCCTTTTTTTCTTGTGATTTTAGAAGAGAAACTAGTACGGTAGGGAAGGATGGCATTGAAATGTGCCTGTTGCTATCCATGTACAAATCTAGTAAGTGACACACCAGTAGAGAAGATGGCTTATTTTTTAGCAGCTCCACGCGCTCATGCTGCAGTATGTCTAAGTCGTAGATGTGTCCAGGCTGTCCCAAAAGAGACCTTTCTTCAGCCTCAGGTCTCCCTACCTGCTTTGGACTCGGTTTGAAGGAGGTGCCCGAACTGGAAACCTGCAGGGTTTCTTCCTAGGTCTCTTATCCACCTTTGCTAACGTCAAAGCACATGAAAAAGAGAGTCCTGAAAAGATAAATTAATCTGGGCGTTACTTGATTTTGAGTGGTCCTTTGGCATCCTTCCCTTTGTTTGTAGTGAAGTATGTAATGTCAAAACAGTCTTAAAGTTTATTAATATCTCATCTGAGGGGATTCAGATTGTTGTCGTAGTGCCTCTTGGTTTCTTGTTCTTTACAGGTCAGTGTGGTCACACCATCAGCATCTTTTCCAAATGAACATGCAAACTACTACTATTCAACTTTCATTTTTTTCTTCTCTTACAGGAATATTGTACTGCACATGTCAGACATATACATCTTTCTTTTGATGTTTCCTATCTTACATTCCAAGCTGCAATCACTTATACCTGTGCTTACATGTAAGCTTGCCGTTCATCACTTGAAAGTCGGTTGGAGGTTGCAGCTTCACTCACATTTCAAAAATGCAAATTATTAAGAACTCAGATTGATGGAATTAATAGCAACATAATATAGAGCTTTTTAAAAAAATGAACTAGGCTAGGATTTATATTGTTTCACATACAGTATTTTATAGCATTCATCATTCTTGCATAGCTAAAACTAAATGATATATAGAAACATCACCTTCAAAATGGTGGAAAGCTCCTATTTTTAGACTTGATAGATCGTGAAATATATATTCAGTCTGCTACTGATATTGAAAATAATGTGCTACCCTTTTTGAAGCAATATATTCCAAATTTTGATAGTGAAACTTTTGGTCATTAGCTTGTTTTTACTTAGGTAATTGCTTATTTTAAACCAAGTAACGTCTAATTGATATTTCTGGAGAGTTTGGAATGTTATTTTAGGAGAAATGGATTGCTGAGCAGAGAGAAAGTAAATAGTCAGAGGCATTTGAAATTAGTTCCTCAAATACTGTATCAGCCTAGTGAACAAATATGAAAATGACACAGGGTGTAATAACATTTAATTCAGTCCTGAAGAAGGAGCATTTATGGGTGAAAACATATTTGTTCGGGTATTTTTTCTACTTGCCTGTTTACATGCTATTTTGTCCAAAAAGACCTAGCTTACTTAGTGTGTGATGTGGATCTGGGAAGGAACAAATGCATTTTTATGTCTTTTCTCAGTTCTTTGACTGAGCAATATCTAAATATTATTGTTATTTGAACACTGTTAATCATGAGCAATGAATATTTTCAGCTGGTGCTTTTTATGTGTCTTTAGAATAACATTGGTGATATTCAGGAGCCCACCTAGTGCATACCAACCTCTAATGGGCATTCCATCCACAAGACTAAAACTAGCTCAAAGTCAACACCCTCAACACGTATGATGTGGTTGGAGGACCTCAGCACCAACTGCTCATGCTACGGATGGAGGCTGTTGCACTGCACTGCCGTACAAGGCTATTTGATAATGCAGACATAGCAATAAAGAGGGAGGTACCTTGATAAATGTCAACAGTTAGAGGGGTCCTCCACAAGATAGCGGCTATATAAAGCCAGCCAAAGATTCTTCTCTTGGGTCCTTGTGGTAAAAGCAGCTCAGTGTTCAGCTATTCGTTACATACTTTGGTTTTAAAACTGCAGTGTAGCTGCAGATACATGCGCCATGAATTCAACAGCAAAACCAAAAAGACCCAGTAATAATTTATGAAATAAATATATAAATACATCCAATATTTAGTAAGGCAAAACTTTTTTGAATTTTTCATGGTCTCTGAAAACTGGGATTTTGCTAGTGTGCAGCTGAAGGGGGAAACTTGGAGTCTTTCCCCACAGGACACAAAAGTGAAGTGAAGCTAGGAGAAAAAAACATATCAAGGTATAATTTATAGAACTGTAGCCTTCCGCGCACTGGACATAGTACCCTTAATACTCGGGCTCGTTTAGAGTTTTAGGCCTTTTAACTGAGAATTCTGAGTAGTTAAAAGCAGCATGTTAAAGTCATCTCCAGGAGTAGCTTGGAAGACAGAAATCACACACCGCTAGCTGGTTCGTTGGCCTACGGACTTAAACAAGAGTGGAAACATCGATCCCTACGGAGAGTCCAATCCAAGAGAGGTTTTTATCCTATGCAGCAGCACAAATTTATTTTGATTTTATATGCACTTGATGCATCTGTAAATGTGTTAAAATACCAGAGTTAGTACAGTACATAAGTGGATGAAGTGGGATGACCAGGATAGAGCAGTAGATTGATCCTGCAAACTATCTTTTACATAATATTCACAATGTGGTTTTTTTTTTTTTTTTAATGCTCTCTTGGTGGGAAAGAGGAAGTATAATAAGGAACGTTGTTATTGGACAAAGGCAACTGAAAGGGGAGGGAATGCAATGTACTGAATGGAAACAGCTGGGAAATGACCGAGTCACGAGCAGAATAATATAGTTTTTTTCCTAAGTGAAGTGACCTTTTTTTGTGAAATTTCCTTTTCACTGGAACTCCAAGAATTTTGTAGCCTTGGTTATACAGAAATGAGGTTTCTATTTAACATTTTTATTTTTTGCCATGTGCCAACCGTGTGTTTGCTTAGTCCTGTTTGGAGGTATAGTTTTCCATCTTTGGCATTTCTAGATTTATGGTAGTAAAACAAATAGTAAAACCAAAAAAATATGTAATCTGAGTTTGCTTTGCTTTAAAATTATGTTTGTTGTTGAAGCATAGTTCTCATAACTATGCTGGGAGTGGAAAAAAAAGCAGAAATAGACCACTTTAGCGCTAGCAGAATAATAACCCACACTTTGCCTCGTTAATCCCTAACTGGAGCACTTACGGGATATTTCTCTTCGATTCCGAGCTGCAACAGCTCCTGTTAAGAATTGCGTTGGCACGCAGTCTGATGGGTTCATTAGCTCTAGGATCTATTTTCTTTAAGCTATTAGGAGCAAGGAAACAAAACCCAATCTGTTTGTTCGCTGTTTCATATTCATGTACTTTCTGCTCTCAATGGCTTGACTGACAGCCTCGGTATCTGTTGTCCAACATCCTCCCATCAAGTCCGTGACCTCAATTCACCCGTCATTCACTTCCATCATGTCAGCCAAGCCTTTTGTGGGTGCCCGTGATTCACACACTACATTGTGTTATGATGAATTACCCTCTTGGGAAGTTTAGGACGTCTTAATCCTAGTCTGACAGAACTCCCTGCGATGAATAATCGACAAGCCCCGATGCTAAATGCAAGTCGAGCAGAGGATGTGGATTTTTGATAGCTGTCACTGACTAAAAAGGGATCAAGGGAGCATGCTCTCAGCATTGCTGAACTGCTTCCATCTCTCCTTTTAATTTCCATTGGATGCTTTTCGGCTAAGAAATTGTATGCAGCTGGGGATGGAGATTCATTATGATTTTTATCCTCAGTTGCTTTCCTGATAAACAAAATCTATCATTAAAAAAACAATTGCGGTGAATTTATTATAATTTAATCTCACCCTGGCCTCATTCTCCACCCATGCATGTTAAGAAAAGAGAACTTTGTTGTGAGGAAAAATGAGCAGCGTTTGAAAGTATATTCGCACTGACAGCCATGTGTGCCTGCGTGCTGCTTGGCATTTAAAGCAAGGCCAATTCCTAGGGTTCACGAAGCTGCATAGAGGTAGAGAGCGAGGAATAAAGACTATATTTTCTTCTACTGACAGCTTAGGACCGGCCAGAATTGCAGTGCGTGGCGAGCTGACAGTTTGCAACCAATTGTTCGCTAAAAGAAAATGTGGAAGAGAAAGGAATAAGCAGAGGCAAACCCTCATTCCCTCTATCTGTGCTGTGCTATTACAGAATCACAGACTGGTTGAGGTTGGAAGGGACCTCTGGAGATCATCTAGTCCAACGTCCCGCTCAAGCAGGCTCCTCTAGAGCATATTTCCCAGGATCACATCCAGACGGGTTTTGCATATCTCCAGCGAAGGAGACTCCACGACCTCTCTGGGCAACCTGGTCCAGTGCTCTGTCACCCTCACAGTCAAGAAGTTAGTATTATTATACTATTAGTATAAGTGGTGGGGTAGTTCTGGCTATATGTCCACCTTTTACACTTCACTAGAGTTTGCCGAGTATTTTAGCACGTGGGGTTGGCCCTAGGTTGACTCTTGAAACTTGACGGGAAACACAGGTCTGCTCCCGCGGTTCCCGGAGCGAGCAGGTTTGCAGATGCCCGGAAGGATTTGTCTGCGCCATTACTTGCCTTTGCTGTTTCTGGAAAATCAGGAGTCATCCCTTCACAGCAAACAGAGAATAAATTTTGTCTAGAAAATCACAGAGGTTGGAAGACAAAAGATAAAAATGTCAAAAGCATTTCTACAGCAGATGTAACACTGAAACTGCTTTTTAGCTGTTCCAGCATGTCAAATATAGCTGGAGGAGGAGAGAAAGGAAAAAGAATGAAATTAATTGTGTATTCTGTATTATATCGGCTTCGTATCTTCCCTTTCAGTCACTTGGAAGTAAATGATACCATTTCTGTCCCAGTGTCCCCTTAAGGTATCCTTAGCCACACCTGGAAGGCCAAAAATTTTAGACAAGCCTGTTCTTTGTATGGAAACTAGTGGGGAATGTCTCCTCTCATTTCGTAGCAAGTAAGGTGAAGGGAAGTTCGTATTTATTTCCGTAGTAAATGCCAGAGGGAAGAGTCTGCTGCTTTTAAACTGCTCTGCGCAGCAGGGAGTGATGGAGGAATCGGTGCAGAATACATTATAGTGCCGAGCCCGACCAAGGCACAACGTACCTTGCAGATGTAGCTGTAGTCTTTCTGTCATAGGCATATTTGCAATGTGCAATATTTCTCTGTTCTGATTCTAGCTGAATCTTTTCTTTCACAGTTAGTCCCTTAACTGAGATTCAAAGATCTGTGGTCCGAGTTCTTGTTTCCTCTGATCTGGAGGAATACTTTGACCCATGGATACCTTTGCCTTAAAAGTGCACTTTCCCCTTTTCTTTCTTTCTCTCTTTTCCCCTTTCTCCTCTTCCTTGCTTTAAGTCTTATTTGAGCCAATAATTCTACTGTGGATCTGAGAAACCATTTTTTGACAGCTTTGTTGTCCTTTCGGTAAAGGCTCTTGATTCAGAAGAACTGCTGGTTTTGAATTAAAAAAAAAAAAAAAAAGCTGTTAAAAGATTCCTTACCCACTTGGATTATAGCTGAATTACAGCTATGGTGATATTGAATTCCCAATGCGCACAGCCTCCCTAAAGAGGGTCTGAAGTACAGTAGGTTACTAAATGAAAACAATTCCCTTGGTGTTTAATGCTAGTTACAAAGCTCGTTACAGGCATTCTTGAAAAATATATTACGTTTTCAATTAAGAGGTTCTAGATACATATGCTTAGTAAGTAGACAGTCATGTATTTCTATTACATAAATTAGTGGCTATAAAAGAAAGATCAGGCTGTTGAAGTCCAAATCCGATAGCATTGGGGCTGAAGGCTTAATGGCACGTTTTGCTCTTTCTTGCCATTTTCTTGCATAAGTTGCATATCACATTTAAGCTGAGGATGCTGTCAAAACCTAGCAGGAGAAGCACGTTCCCTTCTTCTGAACTGCCGGCTGCTGTTTTAATGAAGCTACAAAGCAGCTCTTCTCTGAAGAAAAAATGCTCAGCGTCTCTTCTCACACCTCAGATCTAAGGCTCACGTTGACAGTATGAAGTCAGGGTGTTGCCAGGCTCCGTAGTATTTAGCTGTGTAGGTTACGCCATTGTAGACGCTTTTGTGTGTGTGTGTGTGTGTATGAGAACAGTTTGGATAGTAAACAGTAATGGGTTCAAGAAGAGCTTTGCCTTCAGTGTGCTCTTGCTAATGAGGCAGCTAGGTAAGAATATGGATATTTGGAGCAATGCTACTTAAATAATTCTTGTATGTACTGTGGTTTTATTTCATCCGAAACTGTGACTCGCTTTTCGTATTTCAGAATGAGGTTTTAGTGAATAAATTTCAAGGTTGAACAATTAAAGAAAGATCAAAGAGTAGGAATAGAATAGCACCTGATTTTCCGAAAATGTCTTTGGAACTGTGTACTGACTATTTGCCCGTCTCTATACATAGCATTGAGCAAGAAAGTGCAAAAACATGTCTTACTATGCGTTTGAAAACAGGTCATCTGAGGGATAAAATACTTCATTTAAAATTATGGGGAAAAGTAAGAAAAAAAAAGATTATATAGGCTCAATAGGAGTAACAGAAAATCATAAACTTTCTTTGGAATAGTCTCATGATTTTAAAACTAAATAATGGAGATGGATGGAAAATATTGCGTAGAAACATTTATAATGTTTTCAGAAAGATCTTTATCTGAAAACTGTGGAAGACCAGGAAGACCGTTGCCTCAGTGTACAAATATCTTTTGAAAGATCTGTTGAGCGTGGAAGGGTAGTAGATAGTAGTGCAACTTGGTGATTAAAGAGAGGAATTATGTATATATATTACCTCTCACTGCCTATCTGAGGCACTTGGATCTGCTGGTGGAAAGGGTTCCCCCTTTCACCTGCCCCCACTGCTTCCGGTGACATGGAATCTGCCAACAGAGTCGGACCTTGCTAACGTCTTGTAAGGTGCCACTTAAGTGCTCAGGGCTGTAATTAAGGAGAGAGTTAATAATCATGATGACATTTATTTAATTTGTAATTTCAGAAAATCCAATTGCATGGTTAAGAATGCAACATTTTGGTTTTAGTCTTTTAATTATAATTCAAACAGCCAAAAAAAAGACCCCAAAACAAACAAACAAACAAACAAAACTCCCCCTCACCCTCCTCGCTTACAGCATAAAATCAAAGCAACTGAAACCTAAAGGCTTCTTTGTAAGCACATTTTTACTCTGGTAAAAAATTACTACAGAAACTCTCTGTGTCTCCGAACAAAATGAAAGGCAACTTCAAAACAGAAAATAGTTATCTCCTTCTTTAAAAAAAAAAAGTATTTCTAATATGTTTTGGTTTCGAGTTTTAGCTTTTAATTAGCATGCCTTTTTTCACACTAAGTTATTTACATTTATTGTTTATGTTTCCTATTAATTTAAATGGAGGGAGAATTAAGTAGGGCATATATAATGAGATTTGAGTAACTGAGGGGAAATCAGTGCAGCTCAGTTTGTGCTGTTAGCTAAGTTGCAATTCAGGATATGCTATAATATTGCCTTCGAACCTTTATTATTTGGGGATTTCTAGCAGTGCTGTTCTAGCAGAAGGCATCATCTGTGTAAAGAGTTTACTTTGTATTGCTGCTTTCCAATTCCACAGTGATTTCTGTGGCATATATACAAAATTGGGTCCCATGATTGATAACGAGACCGAGCAGATCTGCTGTAGTTACAAATTATAGAGTTTCTTGATAGTACGGAACAGTTGGGTAACATACATTGCCAAGGAATATTTTTAATATGCGTAAGAGTATGACTTGTTTGTAAGATGACCATAAAACTAGTTTTCTTAAAACTATTTAAGCACTAAATAGCTGTTAGTCTCTCAAAACCAAATACATTAACATATAATCTCAGATAGACAAGGCATTATATACACATGAACACATGCAGTTTATTGAATCCTTATGGCAAATATTAAATCCTTATATGCCAAGGGATGATAAATATCTAAATGCAGGGTATGAAATCAGAGATGACAAGGGGGCAAAACATAATAATAGTAGTGTAGATTAGATTGTATTGATATTTCCTTTTTCTTTTTCTTTCTTTCTTTCTTTCTTTTTTTTTTTTTTTTTACAGTAAGTTTCCAGGTAATGTGAACTGATCTGAAATTGAGGAAGTCAGTATTTTTACACTGAAATTAGTTGAACTTCCCTGTATCTGATCCTTGTTCTGCCACCACAATTCTAGGTGGTTTGTCTTAGCACCCAAAATTATGGCCTAGAACTCAAGTAGTGTTGCAGGCCTATAATGCAGAATGATTGATTTTGATCATATTTATACAAACAGAGGAAAGGTTTTATAGTGGCCAACTTTTAGGGCCCCTGTTCTACTGCCGGCTTGCCCAGCTTGGTCCCTTAAACATAAGATTTAGGTTTCAGTGGACAGTGGACCTGGGGTTCATCTCATCTCTTTCAAGGTAGTTATAATCTTAAGTTCTTTCGTAGTCAAGAGAGAGAGAGAGATGCAGTTTATCTCATTTTAATAGCTATCTCCTATAGGAGGGTTGAATTGTCTCTGGAAGTACCTTTCTTTCTCTTTTGACTACGGAGGGAAGAAGGTTTCAATGAAATGGTAATACTAGATGAGATCCTTTAAAGAGCTGGGTCTTCAAGCTGTTACAGAGCTCTGGTGAACCTAGCGGCGAAATTTAGGATACTACAGTTCTGTGTTTGTCCCTTTTCTATCAGAAATCATTGCCTCATAACACAAAAAAAACCCTGATATGTGCTCATACTTTTTAATTTTACAGTCTGGCACACTAGCTAAAATGCTGGAGAATACAAATTTGCTATAAAATGCTGGGCTGTGAAATATTGTAGCCAAGTTGCTTAATGGTCTTGAGGCCCTTAAATACCATGGAAATGTGGGACAAATGAATTCATGAGATGAACATGTTCTGTTCATGTATTTCATCATCTTTATATAATTTCCTGAATTGTTTGGTATTAGAGGAGGAAAAGTTTACATGTAAAGCTTACCCTGCCCTGATACATGTCATGGGTACTTCCTTCTCTTGTTCTGTGAGATTAGGCTTATATCAAACTTCTGGAAAATAATAAGCTTGGACCAGAATAAAATTGTCTATAGATACCATATAGCTCTAATAAATCCCACTAATTTTTGATAAGTTGCCTGGATCTGTAGGAGCTGGCATGGGATCGCTGTCTGATGACTGCATCTTCTCAGAAGGTTTATTTATTTTCTTCTCCTGGCTGTTACTATTGGGGTTTTGCACAAGTAATGTATTTTGCTTAGGGATCATGATATCATCCAATCAGTGCTATTTCCAAGATAACTCTTAAGAAAAAAATAAAAACAAAAAAACACATCTTTTGTTTAATCAGGTACTTACTGGGTTAAGAGTGAGCAGAGTTTGGCACAATGTTGTATGAATCCTATTAAAAGCAAATCTGACAATTTGATTGTTTAGAAAGAAGAAAGAATGTTATTTCTCTGACACCATTAAATATGCTTGTAGCATTTTTTTTTGAAAAATAAACATTTCAAGTGTTATTAACAAGTTCAGCTTCCTACTCCAAATTGAAACATGTTTTTTCCTGAGACTTTTGGCTAGGTTTATGCTAAAATTGGGGGATAGTAATACTGAAAGAAGTACATATTCAAGATTCAGCTCTTAAGCCACTATCAGTATTATTGCTTAAGGAAAGAATAAAGAGAACTCTGTATTTAAAAACATGTACATATATATTTACACGGTATAAATTCCTTTCTGGCTGCACATGATATACATGAGATGGTTAGCCTAAAGAGACGTCGGTCCACTGAAATGACCTTGATTACTGAGAGCCTGTTAGATCAACCTGGGAAAACACTCACTTTGACAAGGCTTTCTTTTTACGTATATGATCTAGAAGCAAAATGGGTATTTGGGAATATTCACCATTTCAGAGGATTGACTAGAACTCTTAGGAAGCTAATTAAATTAAGTTAAATAAATAAAAACAAAAGACTTTCCTCACCTAAGCTGGGGAAATGTATAGGCTACTTAAATTGAACCTTCTGTCTTCAGAGTTTTCCTACCTGTAAAAGACTCTGATGTGCCTCTAAGAAAGATACCTTCTTATCTCCTGAATCATTAGTCATTCTCCCCTGTAATTTTCTTACACAGGTAATTTTAGGCATAGTGTATAGCCTACTGTTAATGCATACAAATGAGACAGTGATGGTTCAAGTAGTCTAAGGTGAGTTGACTATAACCATTGTAGCTGAAGTTGTCAGAAAATTATAATGACTGATTATAGCTACATCAAACTCCTTGATTCCTTACATGTTGAGAAAATCCTTCTGACATCTGGATTTAGAAATTCCTTTATAATTTGAGCACTGCCAAACCAATATAGAATTTGGAAAATGGCACCTGGGCTAATCTGGTAGCGTTCCACATATGTAGTGCACACTTTGTAAAAGTTTTTATTCCTGCTAGACAATGGAAGAACAGTCTCTGCCAGAAAATGAAGAATTTCAATAAAATAGGCCACTTTTTTGTATGAGAAAGTGAAAAAAATCATGTCTCAGGGTTGCATACAAATTTACTTTTTAAGGCCCTCTTTTTCTCTTCCATGATTTGGATCAATTCTTCCCAGATGTGATTGTACCTAGATCTGAATATTTTTGTCAAATATGAACAAAGCTAGTTCGGCTGCTTTTGAAGTAGGAGGTAGAGGAAAGACAGCCTTTGCCCCCACTTGGGGGAGTGCTTTGCACCGTTGGTGGGAGAAGGCCTGCTTTGGTATTGGTGGATCAGGGTGGAGAAGAAAGGTAGAAAAAACGTGAGCTACCGACTTGGTAACTTGCTGAGGTGTCTGGGTGAAATCCCCTTCTCTACTTGATTCACAGAAATTAGGCACCGTGGCAGTTTCATACAGTACCTAATACCTGTAGGAGATGTACTTTTCATTTCAGGAGATTCTCAGTCTGGTGCCTGGCATGACGATGAGCATAATGCTTTGAGGCTGAACTGCCTAAAAGTTGGTAATTCCAAATGTAAAGAACTCAGAAAATGAAGCTTACTTTCTACTTATCATTTTTACTTTTAAAATTTTTCATTTCCTTGTTTTATTTTTCCTTTAGGTTTTCTTGAAGTTAAAAACACACAACAAAAGAACTAATCAACGAATCATCAATCCGTTGAGCAATCCAGGGGGTGGGGGTGGGGGGGCATGATTGTAAAGAAGGCACATCTCTTTGGGTTATATGCTCTACCCCAAAATCATGCTATATGGAAACTATTTATGTTTTTTTACATTAGTTACATCACATCTATTTACTTGAGGAAGCACTTAGAGCAAGAGATGTGTACTTTGAACATAAATTTTGTAAAATAGGCATGCGTTTTATGATACAATTTAAACTTAGTTATGTAAACACAAAACATTACGGTTTGTTTTCTGTAAGCTCAGTTTGATACCTACAGTATATCACACTGCTGTATTCTGCCATTTACTTAGCATACAGTGTTGGTAAAACTCATGCACAAAATATGTAAGTAAATCTCCCTTTTGCAGCATTTTTATTAGGACACCGCACTGAACATCGGTAACGCGTTTTGCCTTTGCTTCCTGTTCAGTGGATCGTCAAGGCTGTGATCTTGCCAACAGGTGAATGTTTATGTGAGCAAGCTCCTTGATTTCTGTTGGATAACTACAGTGTGCCTGATGGATCGCAACTCACAGCAGTTTTGCATTTAAATAGCTTCTCTTTGAATTGTAGCTATAAAAAAATTAGGAGTTGAAGGAAGCAGCCACCTTAGTGGGTTTTTTTTTTTTTTTTTGGTATCTGTTTGGGTACTTGGGAGTTTGGCTGCCAGCTACCGCATGGAAGGGTTGGGTGAGAGAACTGGAGGTTTAGCTGGCGCAGGCGGCTGGTGGAGCGCTTGCTATGTTTTTGGCTAGATCCAAAAAGAATTATATTTGTTAGGCTGATATATGTCTCCGTTACACATCTCTATGTACCTGATAATGCTTCCAGTTCCAAAGGGAAAATAATAATAAAAATCAGCCAGATCCCTCAAAATTATTGTATGAGCTTTATGAGCCTGAGATTTTAAATGATAAATGTAAAAAAGAAAAATATCCCATCCTGTCCCATCTCCCCTTGGTATTAGGGCATATCTCAGTTTATTCTCTTGCTTTTTTCCTATGGAGGATGAGATACACATTAAAATGTGACAGCTGAGACCAGCATACCTGGGTCCACGACCTCGGGTTCTCAGTATGATAAGACTAGTGATAAGAGTCTGTGTTGGCAACTTTAATAATAATAATAAGAAGAAAAATCCTTCAAATGCAGTTTAGATTTTTAATTTATTTTAAAAAGTTAATTTTCTTCCTTTTCCATGTCTGAGTTTACTTAGTAAGGCTCTAAAGTTAGAGTTTATTTGCTCAAAGCATTTGTTCTGTATGCAAATAAATATTTTTTACTGTCATTTGGGGGAATATTAACTTATAGTGAGGCAAAAGTCATTGTGTGATACTACATATTTTCAGCCAAGATGAAGCTGCACTTTTAACCCACACTAATGCAGTAAATATGCCTAAATCTAGAGCTTGGTTTTATGCACGAGAATAAGGCACTTCTCTTGTTATTACTAAGAGTTATTTCTAGCTCCAAGGGTAGAAGCCCAAAATGTAAATGCTGCTAATGACCTAAATGAGAAAGTATCTCAAGCCTTAATGTTTCGTATGACCCGGGTAAAGCCCAGAAGAGTCTGCCTTTGAACCCACAGAAGTTAATTTAGTTTTCTGTTTTACAGTATTTCTTAGAAATGTAATCCAAACAAAATTCTGAGAAAGGACGATTCTGTAGATTTTAAGAAAATTACAAACTTTTAACAATTTTTTAGTCTTTCAGTTTCAGCTCGGATCTCTGAATTAGAGATTGAGATTAGGATTTCTGAAAATTCCCTCTGCCGTTTCTCCTATCTGTGCCAGTTCAACCGGCCTGTGGACGAACTTCTTCCCCAGGGGCAGGATCTGTGAAGTTTTGTTAAGCGCGGCTCAGGTCAGTTGTGCTCAGAGGCATAATGCTGAGTGAGCTGGTTACACCATCCAGTCTGGCACAGTATTGCAATCTTTTACTCTATGATGTACTTGTACTGTGGCATTCCTGACACACCTGTCTAATTTCTCTTTTTCATAATCATGTTTTAATTTTTTTGTATTACTTTTTACCCTTCACAATTTCATTCTGATGATAACTTCCAGTAAGTAGCTCCAGCTGGAATGAAGGAAAATACAGCTTTTTGGAGGTGCTAAGTTTGCGAGTATAGTTCAGTATTTTTTTCTTTATAGAGAAGAGGAAACATAGGACTAAAAAACCCCCCCCCCAAAAAAACCAGAAAACCACAACGTAACACCAGATGGGGAAGTGACATGAGAAAAACACGTAGGAAATTTTGAGATGGGGTAATGCTTCTTGATTGTATTCTTTGATTTAGAAGGTGGTGATTAGATTTTCATCCACAGAAAAGTGTGAGATATCCTAATTAAACACCTTTTCCTGGAAGCCATCCTTGATAAACCCAAATCGCTTGTAGTAGCTCTCAAATGTGTTACCTCTGAGACTAATGCTAGAAAAGTCTCTTAAGCATTTTTTTTTCCAAAATAGAAGGAAATTATAATTTGAGTGTTGATTCTAGTGTGTACATTATAGACTTTATCATTGCTCACTAGGACACTCCATCAATATAGTTTAAGTATAACTAGAGGTAACATATACAATCATAAAGGGGCAAAATCTCTGGATTTTGATCAAAATAAGAATATATATAAATATGATCAAAATCAGGATAGATTTGCCCAGGGGAGAAATCTTAGGTATGGATTGAGGTTTGCCTAGCACCTGACACTAATATTTTGTGTGACTTTGGTCAAATCATTTGACCTTTCTGCTGTATTTGCCTTTATATGTGAAACAGAATTGACAAAATTTACTTCACAAGGGTTGTGAAAGGATATTAAAGGCTATAGCAATGACAGTATGCTTTTCGAAACTTAAACCCAATACTTTTTACATATACGAGGCCAGTTTTTAGATCTTATAATGGAGAAATGTGAACTGACTCTTGTACTTAGTGTGATAGTGGCATTCCTGAAGCAGGTTACGTTTTCTTTATAACGACAAGAAAGCCCAAAACCCGCTATAACCCAGAAGAAAGGGATAAGATTTTGTCTGCTGTATGACACAGCTGTGACAAGGGATGCTGGAGAGCAGGAATGACTGAAACAAAGCATGGCCTTTGATGATCACTGAGCCTAGATAAAAAATATCTCTAATTTTGAATTTCATGATCCTCATGTGCAGCACTTGAAGTGGTAAGAAAGAGAAATGTCAGCAAAAATAGTGGAAGTCCTCACGTGAACTGTAGGTGGAGTCAGGACTTCAGCCGAAGAGGACGGCTCTTTGGAGTGAGCTTGGTGACCTTGAGAGAGATTTATATATCTGCTGAAAGGCTTTGCCTCTTAAGAAGGACCTTGTAATAGCTCTCCCTGAGGGGGGTCTGTCATTAAGCTAGTTGCATAAAGCCTGTGGGCTGTTGCATTAGGTGGAAGTGGACCTTGGTGGGAAGTGAGCACATGCATGAAAAACTGTTTGCGATACAGCTCCAGCAGCAGTTGCTTTACAACCTTGTAGCTATCTTAGGATAATCCTGCTTCGGAGGGCGGGGAAAAGCAGGTCTACCTGAGTATGCCTGCTATTGGGAGTATATAAAAATGCTGAATTTCTCCCATGAGGCTAAATGGATTGAGGTGAGGTAGAGACACCATTACCTCTTAAGTTTTTGCCTACTTTTGTCTTTACAAGTGTTTTTTTTTTCACCTTAAAATCTCAAAGAGTTTTCTGTCTGAAGGTGAGAAAAGAGGAGGCCCCATCTAGTCCTTTCTAGAGGGTAAATCAGTAGCTGAAGAAGTGAATTGTTTTTACCAACATCACATAAATAATCATGAAAGTTAGAAGATGAATCTATTGGGGTGGAAAGAAAAGGTCAAGGATGCTGTGTTTCCTTTAAAAAATGTGGGAAAGTTTAGAGACGGTTTAAATAGAGTTAGAAGTATGATTGTAAGCAATGATTGTACTGCATGTTATAAGAAAGAAGTGAAGGAGATTTGGGTATCTCTTAAGTGAAACGACAGAGTATCTGTTTTGTCAGAAGTAACATGGATCATCAGAAGCGAGAGGGATTTATGGGTGATAAGTATAAAAATGGTTATTAACATGTGATGGATAGGAGATTGTACAGGTAGAAGTAGAAGAGATAAGGAAGGAGCACTGAGGAAAGAGAGAGAAGGAGGGAGACAAATCTGAGATTTGAAGGAAAAATTAGAGAGAAATAACTATGAGAGAATGAATTCTGAGATTTATGAAGGAAAAATAGTTCAAATAGGTTTGAAAGGTCAGTTCTGACAGAAAGTGTTGAATGATCAGGTGTTACAATTTGACGAGAAAAAATGATTAGGTAGTTGAAGCAGCTTGCTGGGAGGTGGAATCTGTAAACCAGATGATAAGGAGTTGAAATGAAGGAAGAAAACTTCAAAGAATAGATACAGCTGGTTTTCTGAAGACGTTTGAAGAGGAAGGGCACAACATAAACAGGTTAATAATTTAAGAGCAAGAGAGTGTTGTTGAGATTTGTGTTCTTTATAAGAGGAAGAAATGAAATAATCACTGAAGTGGAAAAATTGGCAAGAATTTTGGTTAGAGGGAAGAGCGAGAAGAGGGGTGGCACAGGAGGTTTGACAGGGGCAGATGACGGGCTCTGCAAGCCAGAAAGCTTGTGAAAGGGACAGCAGGCAAGAAAAAGCCAGTTTACCTGCAATTCCCATTAGTCTGGCTTCAACTTGTTGAGTAGAAGCTGGGCTTTTTAATAAATCCTGTGCTAAATTAACAGTGGGAGGGTTTGATTTATGTAGAGCCCCTTTAAAATGAGTGGACATTATGGTCTATGCGCTTTTTAGTGGATACTTGAGCATACAAGACAACAGAAATTCCAGAAATAGGCAACAAACTGTACATATACAAGGAGACAGATGACTCCTTGTCAGGAGCTGATGACTTCTTATGGAGTCTGAGTGAAAAGTCAGTGAATCTCAGCCTCTGTGTGGGATTAAATTCATATTGGAGGAGACTTCCGGTGGAAAAAAAGCCCTTTCTCAGATATTTCCTCTAAGTCCTCACAGCTTATTCCTGACTATGCCTACCAAGGACAGATAAAGCATTATTTGGACTTGGAAAAGATGATGGACTGAGGTGATGTCCTAAATGTATTACAGTTTTATTCAATTTTCCTTAAGGATAGTGAGTTTTAAAACTACAAGCTAATATCTTACATAACATTGTACAAGAGATTTATGGAAAGTTAATGACGTTTAATGCCCATTAGAATGCTTTCCTTTTCTACATATGTGATTGATAGCCAAAAGTTACTATTGTCTTTTAGTAATTAATCTCCTTTGTGCCACAGACCAGCTCTTTTGTGCTGAAACAATTTATTCGTATTTTGAGGAATTAAATATTGGCCCCCATTCAGAGAAAACTAATTGGTAAACTGATCTTGTATTTTTGTGGTGAGATAGCATTGAAACCTTTTTTCGGTGACGAATCATAAGGTATTGTTCTAGGAAACACTAGGAAATTAAGTAGTATTTGGAAAGTGACGTTTCTTACCTCCTCTGTATTCAGACAGTGTCCATGATACTTTTGACCAGTATTTCTGTAATTAGTTCACCATCCCTAACAATGTTATGCACAATTATAATGCAGGATCAGCTATGGCTAATCTGCTTGTTCTTCTTAATGATCCCGGGCTGGGTTCGGAGAACAGAAACAGAAGTGGGAGTTGTGAGTTTTCATTGTTAGTCCCAGGGTTATGTCTATTTTTAACTGTGATTGTTTAATACTGAGCATATACATGGTCCTAGAAACTGAATCTGAATTACTCCTTGCGTCTAAGTTTTTGAATATTCAGAGCTGTGCTGGTCAAAGCTTACTCTCTCTCTCTCTGGGCCCATGAATTTAAATGCTGCGTTGCAGAGTGGGGCGAGCTTCAGAGGGAGGTGCAGCGGTTAGTCCAGCCCTGGGTTATCTTGTATGATGGCTGGGGCGCTCTTGTAGGAGAATAAGACTGAGGAGGGAATTGAAATCCTAGTCCTGGAACCATGCTTCCAGTCGTAGGCTAAAATCTAAAAAGGAGGAAATGTTACGCCCTTAATTTTAAACCCAAAGCGTGTAATAGGTTCAGAGCTTCCTTCCAGAGCTAAACTGAGCACATCTGCTCTAACATCTGAAGTTCAGAAGAAGGTGGGATTTTGGACACTCTTGTGCTTTTCATGTTCTATCAACTATCTGTAATGTTTCCCTACTTAGTGTGAAGATCAGATTGCTTTTCTAAGGTGTACAATTATCCTCATGCGCTATAGAGAGAGCTGAGGTGCTGAACTTTGATTTCCAGTGCAGGAGCCAGGAGCCTAAAACTTGGATGTTGCTAGCCTTGTGGATCTAAATTGTACCTACCCAAGTCTTTTTAAGTGTCAGATAAAATTCTTTGAAGTGGGAGTTTCCTCAAAAACAGAAAAAGAGAAAGGGAGATAGGCGTTCATGAAGAATATATGATAATTGATGGAAAAAAATGACTGACAGAAATAACGAGAGAAAATGCCTTCTAATTAGATATGTGTGTTAAATAGCTAGGCCACTTAAGACAGGTGCACAAGCCTATTAATATTTAATAGTGACAGGTACTGAACTGTTTGCAACACTTCAGAGGAGAGAAGTTTGAGTTGCCGATACAAAGACATTTTATCAGACGTCCTGTAGTTAATCAGTGTAGTTCACAGGGGTGTTGTCTGCACATCTGTGGTAGCAAATCTTGAAAAGCTTTTGTCCACAAACATTACTTTCTTCTGTGGTTCCTTCTAGCATCTTGGAAAACTGCTGACTTACTGTACAGTGTTAAAAAGAAGGAATGAGGAAGACAGGGGATGGCAATTATGGTTTATTTGAAAAGAATTATTTTAGAAATGTAGTGATGTCATTTTTGCTGTTAATGACATATAGCTGTGATTTAGGAAGGAGGTTTTGCTAAACGCAAAAAAAAAAAAAAAAAAAAAGCCCAAACCAGAGAGCAAATAGTTCAAGCTATTGCTATCAGCAGCTCTCACTCTCTGTCTCACTTTTTTTAATTTGAGGTCAAACTTGGATGCTGGCGAGTTCCTTTGGAGAGGGAAAGTTGTTTAGACACACCCCGACAGCACTGGAGTTCTGCAATTAATAGATTTTTTTAGTCACAGATTATTTTCATTTACATTAGTAAAATAAGCTTTGGAATATCCAGTTTTGATTCCTGTGACGTATCCCCAGTGGAAAGCCCACACAGGTGTTAAACCAGACAGAATTTTGGTCTATTTTCAATATGGTCATCTTAATAGCATAACAGCATTTTTCTGGGGAGAAAAAAAACATTTTTTTACTATTGGATGGGAGAAGGGCATTTTCCTTTCCACTCAGTTTTCTATAGGACCCTTAGTTAAACAACTCTTTGTTTCTTTTGACTAAAATTACTGCCATCAGGGAGGTGTTGCCTGAAAATAGCATGCAGTTTTATTATACAATTTGTTTCTGCTGTTGCCAACAGTAACATGTTTCCTTGGCTCTTAGGCGCTGACTGTTGATGAGAGCAATTTGATTATTCAGCAGCTATAGCCTACCACCTGCTCTGTTTTCTTCCTTGACATGCAAGGCTGTTAATATGCTGTCTGCCTTGTTAAGGCCACATTTGTTATTCAGCTGTATTTAAAAAAATATATTTTTTGAGGAGTAGGTTCACTTTTAAACAGGCTTTAATCAGTCAAATTCAGATTGATGCTAGTTTATACCATCTGAGAATCTGGGAAAAGATACAGATTTTTTCAGGATCATATTACCATTCCACCATTCAAGCTCTGGATTTTATTATAAATAAAGTTGCATAGTATGTAGACCTATTTCTGAAAATGCTAATGCATTAAGTGTTATCTCAGTTTTATTATAAATCATTAATTACTTTGGACTTTGCCGTGTTGTTTGCGGCTATTAATATGTCCTAATTAAATAAAATGTTTTATTCACATCCCACAAATGAAGGGGTGGTAATGAGTGCCATTCATTCTTGTTATTTGTTGAACTTCTGGGTTTTGTTCCTTTTTTATGTAAACACCTAATCGGTTCTAACGGAGCTTAAAGCTGTTTCTGATGATGTGGCCAAAAGAGACAGTTGACTAATCTGTGTGTTCTGCAGCAGAGCTTTTAAATTAACAACTTTCTGCTCTTCTTTTGGAATTACAACAATAGTATATCTAACTGCGATTTGTAGCACACAAAGTATTACGAAACCCAGAACGTAGTGGTTCCTACCTGGTTATGCTCCGCTTCCGTAAACTGCATTAGCTAGCTGTATAGAATAACTCTTAGCCAAGAAGCAGGCAAGTAGTGAATTGAATGAAGTCTTGATATACCGTTATTTAGCTTGTATAAAACTGTAGTGTTCTGTTGAAATCTGTTTTTCAGTTTGATTATAAGGTGTTGGTGTCATATTTGACCTACTATTGCATCCTCTGTTTATTTAAACGTAACTGTCTTCATGAGTGTTTTTCTTATGTAAGTAAGATTACAGACTATATCAATACATTCCTCTCCTTGTCCTTAGTAAGGGTGCTTTTATCTAATTTGATCTTTTTTCTCCGGTATATCGTTGAAATTTTAGAAAATTTATTTTGGAGTAATTTTTCTATTTCCGAAATATCTGTTTCTAGTGGTGATTTGTCCTGTTCTCCTGGTTGTTAAGTACAACACGCATACTAGAGCTGAAAAAGCAGGGTAACAAGGCATGCCTACTCAATATATGTATGTGTCATCTTCTAATCACGGTTGTGAAGTTAGAAGCTCAGCCATAAAGGCTTTCTTAAGGTAGACAGTGAATTGTAGCTGGGGGCATTATGCAATTTGTGATTTGTCAGAGCAGTTGGCAAATTCAATCATCTAATGGCTTCAGCATTTGTCCTTCACTTCGAGCTTGTTTAAAAATGTAACGCTGATGTGGCTTGCATTTAAGGCATATGAGTTATGAGAGTGAAAATGTAATAAGAAACTCTAAGGGTTTTGAAACCTCTGCAAATGAGAAGGATAAATTATATGTTAAAAGAAATGGTCTTTTACTGATTGTATAAACCATTCTAGGAAAATCTCACTGCTAGATGTCAAGATGGATTTGATAAACTATTTCTTATTCCTCTTTTTCTGTTCATTTTTCTTCATGATTTTATCTACAGTTCTTTCTATCTTACCCTCTTGTCTACTGAAACATTTTTGGCAGTATCAAGCTGTCATAATATTGCAATTTTTCAAATCTCCTGGTTCCGCACATCCTACAAATAGACTTGCAAACTGAATCTCCTTCCTCCCTCCTTCTCCCCACAGATGTGTAACAGACTGTTTCTCTGCCTTCTGAGGTGGGTTTCCAAAGGTCTCTGTTGCTGCTCAGTAATAGCCAAAAAGTAGTGTTTTGTAGACTCACTATGCAGCATATTAAATTTGTATTAATGCTTCTTCATGGGTTGGACAACCCATGTGCCCCAGTCATGAAAGATAATGTTGTGGTTCCCCTGTCTGTCATTATGGGATGGATGTTTATAATCTTAAATGTACGTTTGACTACTTGAAAATTTCTAGATTCAAATTTCCTACTTTTTGCTTATACATTCTTCATATCTCATATTCATCCGTAGTTAATTCTGAAGTTCAAGTCAAAAGTCCTTTCGTTTCTTGAAGATTCAGATGAAAACAATGAAGTTGTACCCTACTGCCATGGCATGCTTTTCAGTGAACCTCCGTATGCAAAATCCATGCAAAGTCTATGTAAATACATGCGTCATGTATATACATGAAACAGCATCATTAAGAAGGGAATTCATTTTAATTGCACTTTGCATTCTTCTTTTATGATGTGTTTTTCTGTGAAGTTCCTAAGATTTTCCTTATCGTAAAACTCCTGGCCTATTTAAATACTTGAGATTTCCATTTTGAAAAGGAACCTCAGAAAAAATACTTACTACAGGTCTTTTGGTTTTTTTCCCCACCTCAAAACAGATGTTCAACTTAATTCTCATGAATTAATTCTTACATGAGAATGGAGCAAATCAAGGCATATAATTTTTTTTTTGCTTATGATTTTTCCTAAATAATACAAAGCATAGCAATACTACAGAAGAAAAATTAAGGTGCTACAATGCAAGAGGTTGTCTCAGAATGCTATCTCAGACTACTTAATCCGGCCTGCTATTTGTGTAGATAATCTGTAATATTATAATGGCTGCCTTTCTCTCTTCCAGTATGTATAGATTTATTTCATCTCCTAAAACTTGACATTTTAGTTTGACATTTGAGTTAAACAGGCCTGAAATATATTTAAAATCTGAACACGGGAATTTATAGTTAAATTACTGCTGCCCAAATGACATTTTGTAAGTGAGAGCAACTTGAGACAGGTGCATGTTGAACAGGTACCTGCCTGCAGAGGCCTTCTGCTTTCCCTAGGGTAAAGGGTTTGTGGGCATGGAGGCAGGAATAGTTATTGCCGTAAATGTGTGAATGGAAACTCATTGTAGATGTTCAAGAGATTTTTTTTTTTCCAGAAAATAGAAAAGAAATACTGTTTCTTTAAATATTTTTCCCTCCTAGAGACAGGTACTCCATATTGTCTTAGGAGGACTCAATTATTCTGTATTTTTTTTTATTTTTGAAAAAAAAAACACTGTTTCTTTGTTTTTCATAAAAGAGAAAATGTCCAGAGGCATCTAAATAGCACTGTATTTAAGAGTACAGCATATATAAGAATAATTAACTTGTGATTAATGCCCTGCTTGTTGTAACTGGAGCTATGGGATATGTAAGGTTCTCTTACTGATGCAGGATGGCAGAAATCATTCAGCAAGCTCTCGTAGCCCGAAGGAGCTCCTGGCACCCAGTGCAAATGTGTGATGCTTTAACACTTGAACAACGATCAGATCACCTTCATGATTAAGAGGAAGAAAAAAACTGTAGCTCCCTGCTCCAACCTCTTGACCTCTTGCTCGTTCTTGACCTCAGAACTTATGTTCCCTGAGTATCAAAGGGGTTGGGAAGGACAGACCTTTAGAGAATTATAGGCCTCTAAAAATGTTAAGAAGTACCTTGGTTTGACTTTCCAAAGTGCCCATGCATGTCGTTTTTTAGTTCATATGATCTATGTTCTTCAGATGGAAAGCGTTGGAGAGCAAGGGACAGATCTTGGAGAGGAGTGCTTCATTAGAGTTAAGTTTGACCTTGCTGGCCCAGTGGTATAACTCTGTGTGTCCCCCTGCCTTGGGCTCCGTTCTCGTTCTCAGGCACCTTCCTTTCCTAACCTGCTGCACGTCTTTAGGGCTCTTGACTGAGACAAAAAAACTGGGAACGGAGAGATGGGGGAGAAGCACATACACTTCCACTTTACTTACTGAACAAAAAAAGTATAAATATGTAGTCATAAATTTGGGCTACTGTGTCTAATTTATTATTTAAACAATGAGCTAATTATATCTTTTTGGACTGTGAAAGTATCTTAATATTCTGGGATTGATTTCCACAGGCTTTTCCTTAAATGTTACTACAAACATTCTTAAAGCTAAATTTTTAAAACCACGTTACATCAGTTTACTCGTTTTACAATCAGTGAAGAGAAGAATTTGAGACTTGATATGACTACAGCTTTTTGTTATACGTTGAACACTTGCACTGTCTACTTAAGGCACAGTCGGTACTTTGAGATTTCCTAATATTTCATCCTAGATGGGTATCAAATGTGAAGCTGTGATGATTGGCTGTCAAAAAGAATTGATAGCGCTGAGTTGCATCAAATAGTAGTATGCTATATCTAAAAGACTGCTTTAGCACCATTGTAAAAGGAGCACTAGCACTGTGTCACTTTTGCTGTACTTTCTCTATTTAATAGTGCATGTAGCATCAGCAAAATTCTTAAATCCACATATTAAGAGAAAGGAAAAACCAGGAGAGAACAGCTCTTTCTTTCTTTTTCATGCTTTAGAGAAGGGCCACTTTTATGTAGTCCGAAAAACGTACTGTGCCAAATGGACTGTGGCTTTACCCATTTTCACTTTTCTTCTATTTTCAGTTTTGCAGAAGACAGATGGTTGCACACGGTAGTTTAGATGTCAAAGGCCAGATGTTGATGTATTCATATACAGTATTACAGTATATACAGTATACAGGATATTAGGTTATTTCAATTCTTCCTATTGAAATGAATATGATTATTCGTGTCAGAAGGCATTAACTTTATCTGCAATATTGTAATCTCAAGTACTCATACAAATTTGGATTCTCATTCAATTTCTGTCCTTATTTAAGTCAATGTCTTAACTGATTTCAGATCTCCTGCTTTGGAGTTGTGAATCCTCTACAGGGGTAAAAATTTTCTGTTGAAAATCAGTCTGATCTTTTGCTCATTTAATTAAACCATACGAATAAAAATTGTCTTGAAACATGAGGGAAGATGTTCAGTACAGTTATTAGCAGATACTATGCAGAAATCTTTCAGAGTCATATATCCTGTATTTCTTTCAAAGCCATCTTTCTAAATATATGGAAGATGATCATCTTCCTCCAATGTATTTTATTAGCCAGTGCGACAGCCTCATGTTCGACATGAGGTTATCTATCTTGCCAGAAAAGCTGATCAGGAAAGTCTCAGATATAATTATTATTTCTGTGAATGAAACATAAATGGTTTGGAATTAGTTAAATATACAAAATATGTCGTTTTCTGTTAATAGTCTAATTAAAGCTGAGTTTTGCAACCTGCAGTTGGATTAGGAGAAATTTTCAGCAACTGTCGTGATGATGGGGACATAGGAAATGTTAGGTTTGGTAAAGGAAGACAAAGTTTGAGGCGTTCTTTTAAATTTTGATCAAGAGTATAAATAACATCATTTTTTAAATGTAGGTTAATTGCTGATTGTATTAGCTTCTGTATAAATTTAGGTCAGTAATTTACATGAAGAGCGCCTTGGTAATGCTCACAGCATCGGCAGCCCTCTAATGCGCCCTTTTTTCTTACAAATATGACTCAGCCGCCGCTTCAGGTGACAAAGGTGAAGCTGTGGCTCCAGACAGTAGCTGGGGAATATATCGTACAAGGTCTGCGCTGAATACAGGAGACCAATTAGAAACAAACTCTTTGTCTGTGACCTTATGTGCTTCAGCTGCCCTCATTAACAGACCATAGATCAGACTGTCCGCATGAGGCACAGCGTCTCCCGGAGCGGGAGAGAGGCCGCAGCTCTGCAGTGTAAATACATGAAATATGACCACGCTGCTGATCAGCACAAGGCAGGAACCAACTGTCAGTCGTGATCCAAAAATCTTAAGAAGTCCTGTGTGCACAGAAGACAAATTTGGCCATGCTCCAAATACACTTATTTGACCATCGTTTGCATTACTGTGCCCTGATTTCTTCCGTGTAAGGTTTCTCTGCTGAAGAAGTCAATGGTACCTCCTTTAAAGAGTTGTTACATGTGCAAACACTGGTACTAAATGGCTCGGTTTCCCCCTGTCCTATTAGTTTTGCCTGGCATGCTTACCTGTACCTAAAAATCAGGCATTACATAATACAAGTGCATCCACAGACTCTCATTTTGGAACAGTAACTGTGGGGAATCACAAGTAATAAAAATGGAACCAGGTGGCCAGGTTTTATTGATAAGACTTAAACTATTATGAAAAGAAGCAAGGTTATGCCTAGGCAGGGAAGAGGGGATATGGCATTAAGTAAGAAATCTCTTGCAAATACCAGGAAGTGACCACAATGTGTTTCTTGTCTTACGCTGCTCTCGTGTCTGTTCCACCATGTCTCATTAGTGTAAGGGTTGTAACCACGGTCCTCCAGCTCTAAATTAGAGAGCTTTTCCAATTTGTATTAGAATCATTTTTTCTAGCTAGACCAGAAACAAAATAGGGCCAGATGGAGATCTGTAACCGATACTTGCGAACAACTTATGCTCACTAAACTTGACCTCGCAGTGCCTGTCTCTGACATAATGGTTTAACTGTCCAAAGTCTGCTGTTTATCATCATCATCATCCAAAAAAATCACACTGTAAAAGCTAAAAACCCACAATTTCTCCCGTGAACAGTTAGTTCAGTGGAGAAGACTATATAAACCAAAACGGGGTATTAATATGTACTGTCAGACTTTTTACACTGTTGCAATTCTATTTTAAATTGGGCTTCTGTTTTCACAATTCCAAGAGGAAATGCCTAAATGAGGTGTATGATCTGTGGTTTAATGATCTGTGTAAGAAGTATCGAAATTCTGGTTACATTTATGCTGAGCATTATGAAAAAAGTGGTATTTAAAAAATGGAAAACAGCAATACATAGGATAACAGTTGTTCTTTGAAGTAGGAAAATATGGGTTACATTGGAAATTTGTGTTCTAAAGTGTTAGCAATCAAAATATTTTTAAAAGCAAAGAAATGAACAGAGGAGCATATCTTAAACCTTGCAGTTACAATTTAAGTCAGCAAAATCAGGTATATGTTAGAGGCTCAGGTCTAAAACACCCTTCTATGGTTGGGACCAGCTAGCCCAAATGAACAGCTAGTGTTATGTGCTGCAGCTGCATCAGATCTAGATCACCCTTTGTGCTAATGATAATTATGAACGGCTACTTTTGAAAAGTCATATAGCAAATATCTTCGTAGCAGTTATAAGTATATAGGTAAACTATCCCTATTAATTACACCCCGCTACTGGGCGTATGGGAATAAAAAGCATGGCAAAAATGAACCCCTGTGCCGTTTCTGTGGGGTTCGGACCTGGCTATCATTAGCAGGCCCAAGCTCACTTTTGGGCTAGCGATCTTCCAGTCTGCCTGTGTTTCCTGTTGAAATCACTCCTTTCAGGCCAAACTGTGTGATCTTTGTATGAAATAGGTTAATTCAGGAATACAGTAGTAATTCATGGATTTTTCACGAATTCATTCCCAAGGACTATTACAGAAATAAAACGTAATTACTCCATGTACATAATTACTCCAAGGCAGTAGAATCAAGTCGTAAGAAAATAGTTGTAATTTGACTGAATATTGAATATAAGGGTTTACTGAGGGGAAAATGCACTTCTTTAAACGTTGTCAGTCTGTGTGAAAGCCCTAGTAAAATAACGATTTCAGTGTTTCATTAGGGACCTCTTTTATGAGGACTGTCAGACACCTTATCCCAGTCTTATGAACATTTTTCCATTATTTCTCTCTTGTAAGTGGTGTGCAGTTCATAAGTACCTAGACTAATATTTGTATTTCAAATACATATATGAACACCATGGTATGAAACCTCTGCTGCAGACACCACCTGGCAATGGCTTTTATACTGTTGCTGCACGAGCAGGATTGAGTAGTTAGATCATACTTGAAAATCAGGATTTGAAGTTCATAGTGTATTTCTCTATTATTCTATCTAAGCTTATTGTTGATAATTTGCTTTTTAAAACAACCTTAAAAACTTCATGGATTCAGTATTTTAGAAAGCTTTGTGAGGCTATTGATGTCTAGTAACTCTCAGCTTGCACATTGTATAATAGTTTAATATATCAAGGGGTAGTCAAATATTATTTTCTAGATAAAATACTTAGGAAGAGTGGGAAACACAAAAAGATTGACTTCATTGTACTGAATATAATTGTAATAGGGCCATTATCTGATGGGATTTGTGCTGGCTGGGAGGAGATAAAGATATGACATATGCACACAAAAAACGAAGGGTGGGAGATGAATAGGCCTTCTAGGGAGCTGATCTTTGCACATCAGATAAAGATCCTTCAGGTCTCTTGCCTGCAGACTCTGCTACATCAAAGGCCGCCTCTCCGAGATAGGAATGTACACCTGGAGTCAGCAGACGAGACCTTTGAAAACAGTCAGTTTTGAGATTGACAGTCAAGCAGTTGGGTTCTGGGGTAGGTTTTTTGGTAATCATTTCTAATCCATCTTATTTTGCTCCAAAACAAGCCAGCAGAATACATAAGACCTGGATCTCTTTGGATCTTTCTGTTTTTCACAATAGCTGTTTTACTTTAAAGGTAACAAATCTCCTTGACAGATTAAAAGAAACTCCAGTGATAGGTAATTGACTTCTTTTAAAGTGTGATAAAAACACATATTTGTGGACCGTGGCTGTCTTTCAAAGGTTAATTGTTCTCTTATTAGTGATCAAAGCGTTCTGGAAGTTTCTGAAGATAATGCACACAGAACCACAGATATTTAGAAAATAGCGAGGAAGACAGCACTTCTCATTCATTAAAAAAAAAAAAAGCAGAAATAATTCTATTTCATCTAGGAACATGTATTAAACAAATTATTGTTTAATCACAGTGTTTTCAAGTATCCTAAATTCGATATCAGGTACTGTGTCAACTAGCATCAGCCCTTTTGATCTCTCTTACATAGAAACATCATCTCACCGATCTGTCAGGCATCCTCCAAAAGCACGGCAATAAACATTAAGGGTTTTTTGTTTTTTTTTGAAAGCTTTTACAGCCCTCCCTTCCCCGTCATATTTTATCTATTTGCATACTCTCTATCTTAAGAGATAGATGATGGTCACTGGTGCTGCGTTAAAGGCCTGAGAAGGTGTCAGAGCTTCACAACAGAGAGCTAAACTGAGGCTGGTGGTAAGAATCGATTAAAGCATAATACGCAGGAAGGTTATTTTTCATTTTGGTTTGACTCTCTCCTGCTCATCTTAAACACAAAAATATCAATCTCAGCATTTTAGTATTTGCCAGAGAGACCCACAGGGAGCTGCAGTGGGTCATGGTGTTACAGAAGGTGTTACCTTATTAAACCTTCATTGTAATGAGAGTGTAGACGTGAAATGTCAGGTGTCAGCCCACTGTTGTGTTCCTCTTCCGTCGGTGTCCTCCAGAGAGTCTGCCATCAAAACAGGGAAAGCCAGACCTGACATTTGCATACCTCAGAAGGAAACAGACATGGCTTCTTTGAGGGAGATGAAAAATTAGTCTCCCCTTATGTAACAATAAAGGGCATATGTAACTTGAATTTGCTTCACAATCTAGCTATTTTTGACCCAGGAGTCCTGACTTCTTGCTCGAGCTCTTAACAAAGCGTTTTCTCCATGGAACGGTGAACGTCTCGGGCATTTGGCTGTGTGCTTTTCTAGCAGGAGACTCTCTCTCCTTGCATAGAAATGAAGAACTTTTGAGAACACCTTAACTTCATAAAATACCTTTTTTTTTTTTAATACTCTTGCACCGTCTTTCCTAAAAATATCAGAGGTATTGCACAGGGTGGAATTAATTTGTTTTTGCATGCACAACCTTCCTATCAGTTAACCCACTATCTTTGAAAATACGCTCTTCTTGAAAATAAAATCATTGCATAGTCTGTGCCCTTGTGATGGCCTGCACATAAAGGCTGATAGAAAGTCTTCTGGTAGAGATGAGCTGAGCAGTCAGAGTGCTGTGGTATCTTTGGGAAACTTTCCCATATGTTTTCTACGTAGACACCAGACATAGCTATAGAATTAGAGGCCTGTTGAGTTGCCGGAATATAAGACGAAAATATAATATTTATCTTCATTTAGAGAGATTAAATTATTTATTCTTGTGAACACTGTCAGCTACAGCTACAGATTCCTTTTAGTCCTGACTGAAAATGATAATGTTATTGATCATTTTTATAGTATTTATGGGAATTGTTGTAGGAAAAAGCTATCTGTTCCTGGCTCGGCTTTAATTCTATCTCTGACGTAGGATGCTGAGCAAATAATTTAGGCCTACATTTTCAGAACTGGTCAGGACTTTGAGTGGTCATAGTTAAAAACAAGATTTAGAGTCCCTGGACTTCTCGTTGACATCAGCTGTTGGATAAGTTTTGGAAACTTGGGCTAATAACTTGCAGAAAAGTTAGATTGAGTAGACTATGTTATGCAATAGAGCAGAACGCAGATTCTTCAGTTGGGTAGTGAACAAGACATCATATAGCTATATCAGCATGGCACTGTGCCTTGTGTAGTTAGGCCTGGTTGCGCAGCGACATGTGGTTCCATTGAAAAGTCTTTTTTGGGTCAGTCAACACAATTTTCTCGTTGTATGTTATAGTTTCTCTGTAACGTGAAAGCATGAGCAGTCTGTGTACTTGGTTACCTTTAACAAGGTGAGCATACCCAAAATGGCTACTTCTAGTTTCGGGAGCTATTTTGAAGCAGTGTAGAAATTGTTCATAGTGTTATTTAGCAGATTATTTTGATACCTAACCTAAATCTTAAAATGACTGAAAAATTGCTTAAGAAGAGTAAGAATACAGTATTTGTATTTCTTCTTTGGGGAATATTCTTTTTTCTCCATTTGAGGTAGAAAAGAAGACATCCTTACTTGCTTTTAGCGTTTTTGCTGCAGAGTGCAGGTGAGCCCAGGAATACACCAACCTTTCAAGAAGTTGCAAGAAGTTCAGGTCTGACTGCAGCTCATTCGATGTGAAATTCCTGATGATGTTAATGCTCCTTATACAATTACCAGCTTGTACATTTGGATCCTACTATCTTTTGTAGAAAAGAGTTGCAGTTCACTAGATGCTTCCAGTAATGAAGCGGACTGCGAGAAGTCTAAGGAAGGCAGCGTTAACTGCACTTACATACATAGGTAGTAATCCTATCCTGTTTTGTGGTATCCTACAGGTAGTATCCTATCCTGCTTTGTTACAGTGTGGCAAAACATGACTTAAGCAGCTATAACTCGTTCGGGCATAGGCTAAAATTGGGTGCAGAACTGGCTGTACTGAGTGAAGAATTTGATGTACAAGATTGTTCTGCAATGTTATTAGAGAAGTGAAAATCCTGTAGGTATCTGTAGGTATCTATTTGTCCACCTGGGTCAGCGGAGCGTTATGCTGTGCTTTGTTCAGCATAATCCATCCGGTTATATTATAATTGTTTTTCTTTAGTGAATCTGTTACTTGGCTAGTTTGGAAGGTACCTGTGGTTGGGAATGATGGTAAGATACTAGTAATTTTCCATCAACTCAGAAACATTTGAACTAACAGTAAAGCGAACAAGAGGACACAGTTATCTTCTGACAGCAGAACGTACAATATTTTTTTTTTTTTTAGGAAGCTTGCAAAAAAAAAAGGAAGGAAAAGGTCCTAAGTTTTGCTTTGTGAAGTTCATCAATCTGTAAGTTGTTAGAGAGAAGCCGCACGGCCCTCATGGGACTGGATGCCTTCACAGCTGATATGCTGTGCTGGGGCCGAGATGAGATGCTGACAGCACCGTCTCTGCCATTTCAGCTTATGTGAACTTTCTGGTCATCTTCCTTTTGGCTATTTGCGAGAATGACAGTTGACTCAACTGAAAATGTGACTTAGACCACCCGTTCCTTTTGTGTATGCATTGATCTGAATACTAAAGGCAGCATAAGGCCCACAGTGAATAGATGTCATTACATAGTAAAGCATTTTCTTCCTTAGTTCTTTCTGGTGGACACAGAGAGGCTATTTCTATTAAAAAGGGACCATGGTTCCTCAGAAACTGTTGCTAAATTTTTATTGGCTATAAAATAGTTTGGTTTTCAAAGTAACTCATTCAAAAACTAGGACATGGACTGTGTTCAGATCGGATAACTGCTTTTGGGAGAGCAAGCTTTCCTGCTTCGAGGACGGGTGCCTGCCTCCAGGGCTGCGGTGATGAGGATGCCCTGGAGAGCTTGTTCTCCAGCTCAGGAGAGCAAGCGTTATGTTTGGCAGGTTTTATCTGCAAAATTTTAGCAAAGTACTCATTGGCATGTACAAATAGTTCTTTTTCAAAGGTTTAAAATTTTGTATGGGGAAAGACATGTCACCAACACTGCAGTTATGTTTGTGCTCACAGGCAAAGGCTTTGAAGGAGAATCATCTGATCGCCCCTATTCGCTTTCTTTTGTTTCCTGTGGAGCAGTCTCAGAGCAGATTTTTTTTTCAAATTAAATTCAACTGGAAAGATGCCCTCTAGGAGCATACTTGATGCTCTCCAGCGGCTATTGTGCATTCAGCCCATGGGACCAGACTACAGCTAGTCCAAATTAATGAGTTTTTATGGGTTGCTAGTAATCACAGAGGCTGTCAGTACAGCCTAATTGTAGCTAAATAATGTAATGGGAAAATAAATATCCGTAATACAGTATTTTAAGATTCTAATAAATACTGGTGACTGGATGGTAGATTAAATTAATATACATAGTGAAGATGTTATGTCTGTTAGGAGAAAGTATTTTCAGAAGAGTATTGATGTATTTTGAACTTACCTAGAACTTCTTAAGTGAAACTAGTTTTAGGATTAAGCTTTGCAATGCATGACTGCAGTGCCTGCATAAGCAAATAAAATAATGTAGAAAATCCCTTTTCGAAAGTATGTGGTGCATCTTTACTCAAATAAGTATTCATTCAAAGTAAGTGCAAAAGAATGTAGATGATATATAGAAAATTATACTGAGAAAACATGTATATGAAGAACTTAAAAAATTGCTATGTGATGAATCAGTAGGATTAAATAAAAACAATGAATATCAAGATGACTGCTAACTGGCCATTCACTTTCCCTAAAATCTTTACTGTCGGTAGATAATGCTTAATTAAAAGCTATATATTTATATACAGATATTTATATTTGTGGTACTCTGTATATTCAATCCATATATTATACAGTCATTTTACAGAAATATAGCACAGTGAAAAGATGAAAATGAACAACTGTATTTGTATGTATAAAAAAGGAGATACATGTAAAATGTGTAAATCGAATTCATTCATTCTTCAGGCAAAGCAGAAGGAACTGATTGCCTACTGTAGTTTGCATTAGTAATCAGAATGCATAAAGTTTACTTACTTGGACTTCTAAATGCTCTAAACTTTATTATGGATTCAAAATAATAAAAGCAGAGACCTATTAGGTATTAGGTGCTTTCCAGATTGCACATAAGGCTCTTTAGAAGCCTTCCCAGTGATTTCTTAAAAAGTATAGTATCTTATAAAGCCTGAGGAGAACAAAACAGGTAAGCAGTGGAAGCATGTTAGCATCTGTATAATGGCTGTGTCTTCTCCATCTTATATTAACAGTATCACATGTAGCAGCTGCCAGTCTAAGAATCAGAAAAAAGTCCATTTTATGGCCTATTGTATGCAAGTGCCTTTTTAAGGCACGTATTAAGGAAACTGAAACTTTTTTGTTTTTTTTTGGTCTTCAGCGCCTTGCTAAAGAAGCAGAGAAATATCAAGCATCACATCAGTGGAGGGATGAGTTTGGGGTAAGTTTCACCTTTTCTCTTTTTAGCTTCTCAGAATTTTCCTCTTTGAAATGTTAACTATATTCTTAAAAATATGCTGTTTATAAATCCATCACAGATGGAATCATTGCCCGTGAACGTGTATTTTATTTTACTGAGTATACAGGGCTTCAGTCTGGGTCTCCAGCGAGTAAAGTGTGTTTTCCCCTTCATAAGCTCCTAGAGAGCTTCACAGGCTCAGTGATATAGCTCTGAGGGGTACCCAAGACATCTGTTTGTTTTGAGATATAAGGAATAATTACAGAGAAGACATCTGAGTGATCGCTACTGTCAGTAAAATATGTGTGCTCCTCCAAGCGCTGAGACATACAATCAGAGAATTGATTTTAACAAGTATTTTTTGTTTGTGTGGTGGGGAAAAAGCAGAAAAAACATAATACAGAGGTTTTTTGTACATCGACATGGTGTTATATAGTAGAAGTCATAGACTATTTTTAAAATCCTCTTTTAATACTTTAATAATTGCGTCTCTTCTCTGCAATATTCTAGCACTACTAAAAGAGACCATAACCTGGTCAAAGGCCAAGCCATCCTCTTCAGCCATTTCAGCCTTTACCGAAAGACAAGTGAGATTATTGTGAAATATACAACGTTAATTCTTTTCTATTGTTCAAGTCAAATTAATATTGTGCTGCATGACTATAGGCCTGTTAATTTTAGGCTGCAGTTCCCTGCTAAGTGTCAAAGTCATTTATTATGCCTTCATTACCTGTTATTTCAGAAGTAAAAGCAGATGGTACTTTTATGTGTTGCTGCTGCAAACCTAGACTCCGCCTGCACATCTACGGGAGTAATACAGGCAACGCACACAATTAAATGCACAGGGCTTTTTCCGAGATGTCCTTTTTGATCCCGTGTTCTCCAGACACTTTAACATGGAGATCTGCAAAAACGCTCCTAAGCTCAGGCCGAATTCGGGTGAAAGTGGCTGGCTTTTAGGAGTGCGGAGAAGGTGGATACAGCCAGCACGGTTTTTGAGAGTGGTCTGTGCGCAGGCACAGCTTCTGATACGTGATAAAACACAGAATGCCTGTTCCATAGGGATGCAGTAATAAAAATGCTGCTGTGACCTTTTCTATGAGAAAACAATCTGCAGTTTTGATGGGCTGTGTGCAGAACAGTGTGAATATTATCAGATGCTCTTTCTAATGATTTGCTTACTGTTCCTGCAGACACTGACATCACATAAACATCACTGTCCCGACTTTCTGTTTTTCTTTTTGCCCTTCCCCTCCAGTAGAAATCACTCAGACCAGGGAAACTTCTAGTCTCATCAGAATTCATTGCCAAGGAGAGATCTCACAGTAATTTTGAAATGCGATTTTATATTAATGTCTGTGGCTCAGGCAATGACTGTGGTTAGAATGAAAAAAAACCTCTGCCGCTAGATTTCTAATAAAGTAACTGCAAACGAAGCTTGTGCTTCACTGTTTTGAATTTGGATGAGAACACTGTGCAGCATATAATAACCTTGACATTAGGTTATGCAATTAAATTTCAAATAAATGTATTAAGCTTCTTATAATTTAATTTGTTCCTTTTTTGGCCAGAAGTAATCTTTCTTCTCTTCTGGCCTACTTTTTAGAAAATGCCTGTTCAAATTAGTTTGCACACAGATCTTTCTGATAAACTTAATTTTCACTGGGAGATTCGTTCTCCTAATGGCTGCGATGGAAAATAGAAGATGTACCATAAAGCTTTCCGTGGTTGATGATTCTTAATGTACGCCTGGTAGCATTAGGAATGGTCTGCTATCATGTTGCATGAGGTTTATTTCTTTTCCAGGAGTTGTTTTTGGGTGGTGAAAGCCCTTTAAGCACTATTGCATATGAGTCATAAGAGAAAGAAACCCTTTGGGACAGGCTGTTTCCGCTTCTAATTAATTCAGAAGCAGGAACGTCCTTGGCTGTCAGAGTGCAGCGCGGTGATCGCCTATGGAGTTTTTAGGGGAGAAAATATCACAAACAAACAAAACAAAGACCAAAAGGTTCCTTCTAGGGAAGTCTATACGAGCTGGCTTCAGCGCAACGGGTTGGAAAGGCAAAGCGGGCTGGCGCTAGCACTGCTGTCTGGACAGGGCGGCGAGGGGGGTGCTCTTCAGAAGGCTGCAAGAGCATCGCTACTAACAGCTTATTCTGAATAGGAGCATTCATACACAAATGCACAGATTGCAGCCAAAAAAAGTTTGTAAGCATTAAAGATTTTAGTCTGCAGGTTAATGTCACAGTGTAACAAAAATTCAGTCTCCTCAGATGATACGGTGTTTTTAAAGTAACTAGTGTGGGGAAAAGCTGTGGAGCTCCAGATTTGATGCTACAGTCTCATATTTGTTATTTCAGCTAATAATTTCTATCAGAATTCTCAAAATGAAAAAATGTATTTACTTTTTAGAAAAAAGGTAGTTGGAACTAAAATGCTAATGGAAATACAGCTTCACATCTATTAAAAAAAAAAAAAATCCTCCTAATTGCGACTATTTCAAGAAAACCAAGCAAACAAAGGCGTAAAAAATAAAACTTCAATAGTTAAAGGAAAATTTTTCCAAATTTTAAGATATTTTCTTGCATGGTCTTAGTTTTAGTTCAATCAATTTCTTCATGAACACCAAAACCAAAAATAGCTATGAACACAGAAATCGCTGATATGAATTTGAACCTGGGAAAGCGTGACCCAGCTCCTTACTGAACAGCGAGTACCTGGTATTAGTTTAAGGATTCGCATATTCCTATTCAGCGGTCATCATCTTATATGTCTTTCTAAATGCACAGACTAACTCTGAGGGCTATGTATGTGTGCTCATACACACACACACACACACACTTAACTTTTTAAAATAAATGAATGCCGTTGAATATATGTTGAATTTCTTGAAATCAAAAGGAAAATCAAAATCTAAAAAGAGTTAAGAGCATGTGTTTTATACTTTTTTACCTTAATGTTTGGGTAGCTAACTGAAATACAATTACAGTGCTTTTTACTGTTTTGCATCAACAAAAATAAAAATAATTTTAGTAATGGGAATAATTAGTACAAAATGTGCAAAACAATCAAAAGAGATATTAAGGATACTAAATTAAAAATTTGTAAAATTTGTTTCCTGGTTAAAGGCAATTCCAGTTAAAATATCTGATCCACAGTTTACCTCTAAGGCCCCAAAATAATACTTATCTGTTACAAAAATGTTAAGTCTCTAGAGAATGTTTGTGAAGTTTATGAAGGCAGATCCAAAGTACTTAACTACAGTCAAAGAAAGAAATAATATTCTCTGCTCCCTACTTCATCAGCATTGCGTAATTCCCTAGCTGCATATATACAGCCGAAGAAATAAAAACTACTTAAACACTTTTCGATTAATGCAGTTATAAATCAGGTGTACAAAACCGTATTTCTAAATGGAACAGCCTTGTCAGTTTGAATTTCCTTATACTCTGAAGAGCTAAAGGATAATATTTTTGACACTTGTGATGGTCCAATTATTTTGCTGAAGTACAGATGCACGAAAAAAAATTGTGTGTGTGAAGTGGAAGGAGGAGGGGAGAATTCTGCATGAAATAATTGCTATTATTCCCCAAATGGATCTTCTACAATTACATTTGATACCACATTTGATTGCATTGAAATGGTTGGTTAACTAAACCAATTTTGTTTCCAATTGGGTTTCAATGTTAATTGTACTTACACATGTATAAACATAAGGAATCTCATTTGTATTTCAACAAAGAGAGTCTTTATGCATGGCCTATTAGCATCCACTTATTTATTAGAAGACTGAAACTCAGACTTTTAGGAATTAATTATCACATTAAAAAGCCACATGAAAAATTCTTTCAGTATGTTTTATCTTTTAAGCAATAGTATCGTTTTATATTCTTCTGGGTAAGGGTTGATTCCCTGAATCCTACACAGTTTCTGAGACAGCATTTACTGTGATGATACTGTGGTGCATAGGCTTGTGTTTGTGTACCGAGAGAGCTTACAAGCAAGGTAGAAGGTCATGGCAATACTATTTGGGATTTTTTTTTTTTTTTTAACTAAACATATTGGATGCAAAAAATGCAGTGAAAAGTTACTCAGGAAAGAAATGAGAGATAAAAAGGATAACTGAGGTGAAAGAAGTCCTCCTTCACAAGGTTTGATCCACAGAGGTGATCCAAAAGGTGCTCCATAAGAGCAGAGCAGGAGTAGGTGTCTCTCATTGCTTGACCTCTCCTGCAGGCTGAAGATTTGAGGCTCCAGGACTGTCTGTAATTTATCATGGATGTTACAGCAACACTAAAACATTGTATTGTGAAGGCTTCCACTCAAAAAACAAGCAAAAAACCCACTTACCAGCTTTAATACTAATTTATTCTAAAGTAACAGTGTACCAAATATATATCATGTCTTTTGAAAGAGGTGAAAACAAACATTCAGGGAAGGAAACCATTTAGGACGTTATTTTCTTCTCATATCATCACAAAAACGATGCAGCTCCGATATGTTGTACCTCTGATAGCCCTCTTCAGGGCAAAGAGTGTGGGAGATGACAGTGCTCAGATCTGGCTCCAGCCCCGAGGGAGCAGAGTGCAAGCCCCATAGGGCAGAGAGATGTGGAAACCTTCCTAATGAAGGGATTTTTACTGAGTAATGTCATGAAAGTATCTACAGCATCAAGCATAGCTTCACACGGTGTTCTTTCAAAGCCCAGTGAGAAAAACAAACAAACAAAACCTCCAGAAAAGCCCTTCCATTACTTTTGATTCATTTTGGGTGAGGCCTTGTGCTTCTAAAGCAAATGTGTCTTGCAAAAAGAAACAAAACATGCAACATGATTGATTTGAATTGACAGGCAGATGGTCAAGGTCTTGGGGAGGATAATATTTTCTTCTCTGAAGGGCTGTGTGCCACCTTCACTTATGTGGCATATAGCTTTGATTTGTGCATAATTTAAATGAAATGTGCCATATATCTCACTGCAAGGATATGAAATCAGCTTTCCTCTGTCAGTGACTGTGTGCACTTTGGCATTTTTTCACTCAGGGGACAGAGCTGTGTATATGGTGGGTGGGCTGTAGAAAGGTGAGGCACAGAGGAAATAAAAATTGAGTCATAAAGAACTGAAACTGGGTGGTTTCACAGGTTGTTCTGATGTTTCTCTGATTCTTACTGAAATGACCCACACCTCCTCAATTCATAAAAATGAACAGCAATTTTTGCAGAAACTTGCATTTCTACTGCAAGTTTTTCAATGGTGCTTTTTCAAAAGAGGATAGGAAATACAGCAGTTACAGCAATTTCATCACTCCTAAGCTGAATTAAAAGTAGTTTATTTTTATTCCCTTTTGTTGTTTTTAACTAAAACTTCTCCCAGGCATCCCCTGCTGTATTTCAAGCAGTCTCACCTTGCCTTCCTAGGATTTCCACAGTTAGGAAGAAGAGATTCCTCTTAATTTAGAAGTTCACTGTGAACATGACCCTGCTGAAGCCTGTCTAGAGGAATGTGACACAGGCATTGTCATATGAGTGCCAAATTGGTCTGGCATTCCCTCCTGGGAAGAGGATCTCGTTGTCCAGGTGTCTGTCCCCAGGATCTTACTCCTAAAGTGGTGATTCTCTTTTTTACAAAGTCTCATGTGTGTCTTCTACATTATAACTTTTTAGGAGGCTCTAGTTAGATATAAGAAACATGTACAGAAGGAACAAAAATTGCAGCTCGTTCGAAAACAGCTTTTTTAAGGGCAGTGCCTCTTGCTGGCTTTCTTGGAGTTTGAAGGTAGAAGACGGTGGGCTCTCTCTGCGCTGAAAACGGGGGGGGGGGGGGGGGGGGGGGGGGGGGTTTCCTGAGGCTCATCATTGTGTCAGCAGTCAAGATCCTTGGCAGTGCCCAAAAGGATTGGCTTGGTGCCTTCCCTTTTATAATGTCCTAGTCTCTCTCAGGTGGCTCTTGATCAATCAACCTAAAATCAGTGCTGCCATGGCAGACCTCTTCCATGTACTCATTCTCCTATAAAAAATCTGTTATATGGGTTAGGGTGATGGATCATTTGAACACCTATGCCTATAATCCTTGATTTTTTCACTCATAAGAATTTTAATCCAAGATGGAATTTGATAAAGGGGAATGTAGGGAGGCAAACACTAGCTTTACCTTTAGAATGGAGTTTATATATAAGCAGGGATCTTAGGTGTGTAACTGTAATAAATGAAATAATAAATATATAAAAACCAATTTTTCTAATAGATTTTTTGGGCTTAGAATGTGGTTATTTATTCTGGTTTGTCTCTTAAAGTGCTTACATACAGTGTAGGAGCTCAACTCTGTAGTATAAATCATTGCAAGAATCTCATCAGTGCAGCAAAGTAGTTTACTGGTAGGGAACATAGCAGAAGAGCTTTTAGGATAAAGAGATAAAGCATCTTCAATCATTGTTGAATCTTTCAAGCATTCCATTTTATCTGAAAAATCAAATACGTTAAAAGACATCTCATATTCTTTCTACTTACTGACCAGGCAACTCATTAAAAATTGTGCTGCTTCTGAAAAAGAGGGGAGGAGGGAAGGAGCAAAAGAAAAAAGAAAAAAGGTGTGATTTCTTCTTAGTAGGACACCATACATATGCATTATCACCTTCTTTTTGAAAATGATGCTTTAATGTGCTTTCTGAACAAACATCTTATTAAAAGCGAGACGTACTATTGTACTCAATTTATTAACACCCTGCAGGTTCTTTAGTTTACAATAGAGAAGTGCTGTATGTTAAGAAAAGCTTTCTGGAGACTGCTGTTGTACATATTTTCTCAGAGTTTTTGCTGACTTTTAACACAGTTAGATGAAGACAATTACTTCTTTTCATTCTACATGTCACCTTCAAATTCAGTTTCTAATATAAATTTGTGATAAATAATTCTTAGCATAGTTTTACTATCGTAGATGAATAAGTAAAATAAATTAAAAATGGGATTCTGAGACCCTGTTTATTTTGTTTTCAAGTTTTAAGTTTTATTATCAATCTTTTCTTCTGTTCAAAATTCACAGCATCTTTCTCCTTGATTCATTCTTGCCAGTCTAACTGGCATCTTTTAGTCAAGTCGGAATATTGTTTCTTCTGTTTGCATGATCTCCTACATGAACTCAGTATGTCACAGCCTTCTTTTCTCCTTACATGCGCGTTATCCTGACCTTCTTAATGTTGAATTTAGCAAACGTATCAGTGGTTTTTTAGTGAGAGTATTAAGCTACTTTGTTTACCTGTACTAGCTTAGAAATGCTAATATCCTCTAAGAAGATCTTTTTTCATTAAAATAAAAAAATAATATCACTAAATATGCACAAAGAGTTCATTAATGGAGTAAGAAAGTAACATTCAAATATAACTTTTTCATAATGGAGGTAGGCTTTTAAAGATTTAGAAATTCAGAAAATATTAGAAAGTTTAGATTCTTATTTCAAACAATGAATGACAGCCATACAGTGTAAATTGATTAACAGTCTTTGAAGATAGTTTTTAAATGATAACCTTGGCAATTTTCCTTCTGATATACCAATTTTTTTTTTTTAGGAAATTAGGCTCAAAATATTTTTAGGTGTTTCTTGTTAAAAGGGGCAGAAACTGGGAACATGCAAGTATAGACTTAGGAGGCCTGGGTGTAATATTTCACATTGAAAACAGAATCTTTTGAAATTTTGAGATGCGTGAACTGGATTCTTTGGGCTAGAGATCTTTATTTGTGAGTTTTCTTTTTTCACTCTCTTTCCTTCTCTTAACCTCTCATATTTAACTGTCAAAGACACAGGAATCATCAGGCAATATCTTCATAGCTTGCCTTGTTCATTTGGCGCAGGACTTTTTTTTTTTTTTTGATCTTAAATGAAAATTCAGGATGTCTTTGTCGCAGCTCATCATCTGTAGAGAGAAAAAAAAAAAGAGCTAACGTGGCAGTTGGAAGGTTTAGGTATTTTAGTGTTCATAGGCCTTAGAAGTAACATCATGAAATATCATGCCAAAAATAAATAAATACATGAAAAGAAGACAAAGTCTAATGGCTTAAGAAACAAAGTACTTGTCTTTTCCAGAAAGTATATACTTAAATGGTACTAAGAGCTGATGTGCCAAGAACAGTGACTTGTGAGCAGTTGAAAATAGAAAACATTTGATGATTATAATAGTTTGCAGTTGTTACCCAGTAGAAAGGTTAATGAGAATTTCATTCTCAACTGACTTTAAAATGACCTCAGAGCCATAGGCAGTCCTGCCAGATTGGTAGTAGCCTATTGGTAACAGCCATATTTTGCTCCAGGGATTTGGGAATTCTTATCCTTCCACTTCCCTGTGCAAGGTATACTTTTGAATTTCATGAAATTTAAACAAATGACGAAATTCTGACTTTTCTGTGCTGTGAATATGAACGTTGTGTCGTTCAAGTAATGGCAGATGTTTCTGAGGGCTTACCACAAAGCAATGTATGTGCACAGTAAAGAATCGAGAGACTCTTTTCTACAACCGATATGTTAACGTTCTTCTACTTTCTGCAAAGAAACAATACAAAAAAATCTATCTATCTGATTTAACCAGAAATGTGGTCTATTAAGTATTTTTTTACTTTTCTCTGGTTCACTTTTACTATCAGCTGTGAACAAACAAGGACCATGTAAATGCATACACGTGCCACGCGAGGTCTCATTGGAGGGACATTAGGACTTGCTTGGCAAGTCTGAACAGCTCTAGGCTGACTCTGTGGCTGTCTCTAATTAACGTGTTTGTGGAAAAAACTGTCATTCTATTTTCTTTTTCCTATTTGGTATTCCCAAATTATATTTCCACTGAAGCACTCTGCTTTGTAACTGTCTCAAAAATTTAAAGCATAAATATAAATATATGAGTATGCTAATCCAAAACAGATCCTTGCTTTTAAAAATGGATGAATAATCCCTGATGAATAATTAATTCAAGCAGGATTTTCTTCTTAGTCCTGAGAGTATTATGACTTCTCAGGAGAGAAACTTCAGTTTTCCATTTCTTAAGTTACACATGGGAATGGTAAAACTAGAGAGCCTGGCGCTATTGAGATTCTTCTGTGCCTGCACATAATTCTTTTTTTTTTTCCCTGGTAAAACTTTTATGTCTTGTGTATAATTTTTCTATCTGAAAAGTGAAAGACGCCTTTCAGCAAAAAAGTTTTCTACCAGACTCTAAGATCTCTATGTAGGCCAGTTTAATTTCACTGAATTTGCTCTGGGCGTAGTAATTTAAAATATTTTTAAGCTTAACATATTTTGACATATGCACTGGTGAAGTATGTACTCTTGCCATAGCACTTCCACACCTTTAAGGAGAAGCATTTTTGTATTGTTTTAACTGTTACGCAGTCATTTTGTGCTATGGTTGTATCACTGCAGTAATGTATGAGTGAAAAACTCCGTAATGTATGAGTGTACTTTCTTTTGGTGAAGTATAGCAGAAGAAACCCCAGACCAGACTAGGACTATGTATTTGTTTCTAGAATGTTTGGCATAAATTTGTTAATCTTTAGTGATGGATCATTTGCATTTCTTCTGCTGATGGTTGACTTGGAAAAGGGAATGATTTCCTAAATATAGGGGAGCATAGGACATAGGAGATTTACTTCCAAATGCTTCCATTCTCCCTCTCTTTCTCTCTTCTTTTTTGTCAGTATATCTCTACCTCAGAGCTCTCCTCGAGAAGAATTCTGTTCATAATGTTTGATATCGGGGAAAACACTATAAGCCCTGGCACAGCATCTATATAATACTACTGAGCAGCACTCTAAACGTTAACCACAATCTTTTTTAGCTAAGATATTCATCAAACATATCTGTAAAGATTTGCTGATAAAATCATTGCGTAAGACTTTTGACTAACTGAAGTCATGTTTTGAGATTCTGTATTTGAGTCTGGAAGCTGCTGTGCTGCTTTTGCAATGTATGTACAGTAAAAAGAAAAATTGGTGAATAATGCTGGAGATGAGGATCACCGATCAGTCGGATAGTTTTTGAATAGAGCCTGGGGCTTGCCTGAAGCCTTAGTTCACTCAGTACTTTGCAGCCCCTGTGAAGAGCAGGTAGGAAGAAAAGGCAGAGGGCTAGCCATGCCAACACAGCTACTGTGAAAGGCTTTTCTGGGAGAGGTAACAGAAGCAATCTTGAGTCTGTGCTTTCCTCTACTTTAATCCAGAGGATGCCTCGCTTCCAAGGCTGCACACTTTTACAAGGGATGATGCGTATATTTGCATCATGTTAGAGCAAACATGTTAGAACATGTTAGAGTTCCGCTGGGATTCTTTCTTTTCTTCCAGTATTTTGTTTTCCCACAGTTGGAGGCATTTGGCCATTAGACAGGCTAGACTTAAGTTTTCTGAAGGGCTTGCGTTTGCTTAGGAACATCTGAAATTTTGTCCTCTTTTCCCTGGTTCTGTAGTGAGAGCAAGGGCCGGGCTGCATATAGGAGCCACTCTTGGTGTACGTTTCCTACGCAAAGGGGGACAGAGTTGTAACTCTGACTCCTTGAGGCACTACCTAAGAAATAAGGTTATGATAAAATCTCAGCTAAATCTCTAAAGTCTACATCTATGCTATTGAATAAAACAAATCCAGGGACCTGGCTCTGGAACAAGATGGCACACAGTGGCAGCATTCAGATTAGACTTGATCTTAAGACTCCTTTCAGTGGTACTCATGAGGCCCTAAGCCATAATTTGTGAGTGTGTGTGTGTGTGTGTGTGTGTGTGTGTGTGTACTGCTGAAAATTTCTGAAATAACGTGAAGAAAGTGGTGTAGCTTATAAAGTAAGTATTTTCAGGACATAGAACTACGGAGGTGTGCATGCTTCAGGTGCTACATCTGTTGCATCAGGGCATGTAAGAGTATTTTAGGGTATAAAACCTGTTGTTGTAGTGTTAGAGGAGTGTAGAAAGCAGGACAGAGCGCTGCCTGGTAGAATCACAGAACAGTTGATGTTGGAAGGGACCTCTGGAGATTGTCTAGTCCAATCCCCTTCGTCAAAGCAGGGTCAACTAGAGCAGGTTGCCAAGTACAGTGTCCAGTGGAGTTTTGAATATCTTCAAGGATGGAGCCTCCACAACCTCTCTGGGCAACCTATTCAAGTGTTCAGCCACCCTCACAGTGAGGGTGTTCACCCTTCCTGTGTTTCAGTTTATGCCCGTTGCCTCTCATCCTGTCACTGGGCACCACTGAAAAGAGTCTGACCACATAGTTTTTACAGTCTTCCATCAGATATCTATAAACATTGATAGGATCCCCCCGAACCTTCTCTTCTCCAGGCTGAACAGTCCCAGCTCTCAGTGTCCTCTCGTGTGAGAGATGCTCCAGTCCCTTAATCGTCTTTGTGGCCCTTTTGCTGGGCTCACCCCAGTATATCCATGCCTTTCTTGTCCTGGGGAGCCCTAAACTGGACCCAGCATTCCAGCTGTGACCTCAGCAGGGCTGAGAAGAGGGGGAGGATCACCTCCCTCGACCTGCTAGCAACAGTCTTCCTAATGCAGCCCAGGGTGCCACTGGCCGCCTTTGCCATGTGGGTGCATTGCTGGCTCATGGTCAGTTGTCCACGAGAAGCCCCAGGTTCTTCTCTGAAGAGCTTTTCTCAAGCTCATTGACCCCCAGCCTGTCCTGGTACATGGGGTTATTCCTCCCCAGGTGCAGGACTTGATGTTTCCCCTTGTTGAGCTTTAGGGGCTTCCTCTCGGCTTATTTCCCCAACTTGTCGAGGTCCCTCTGAATGGCAGTGTGGTTATCTTGTCTGCGCAGTCTGAGAATGGTCCCTGGGACACGCAGTGCCTCCAACTGTATCTTGCCAGTGCTCATGTGAGGGTCAGTTGTCACGGCTGCAACTGGCCTAGGGAGTGTGCTAACAAGCACGGTGTGGATGACCAGCACCCAGGCTTGGTTCCTGTTCTTTTTTAAAAAATACATCATCACAGAGAACGAAGAATGCACTGTCCTAAAACATACCCTGGTTAGTGATCAATGAACAGCCTGCATGAAAAATAAACACCAAAGAGGAATGCTGTTTAAAGAGAAAATGTGTTTACATTAGAGTGATAGATATAGACCAGTTATGAATAAATTTAACTTGAAAATTGGAAGAAGGAAGTTGGAAGGAAAAATCCATCAGTTTAATGAGTTTCTCAGACAGTCCACCAGTAGCAATAGGGCAAACATCCCACTGCTTTTGTGAAAAGAATTATGACATGATTATGAATTATGATATGGTTATGAATTATGATATGGTTATGAATTATGAATGCTACTTTTATGAAAAAAAGAACTATGACATGGACAGTAAGACTGGATTTCCTTTCCAGATTAATATTAGGAAGTTTTAATGACACAAGAATACATCACTAACTTGGTCACATGCTACTAAGAGTACAGCACTGCAAATCCATACATCTAATTGAATTTGGAGTGTGTTTACCAAGTATAGGATGCACTTAAAATCAAGTCATTCACATCATCAAGTCATATATAAATTGTTGAGGAAATACTGACAGAAATATAACTGAATGTGTCAAAAACTTGCATCTCTGGCAGGAAGCTCTGCAGTATTATATTTACAAGAATTTTAAAGGCTTTAATATGAAATGGGACAAATCGTTCTCCTATTTCTTTAAGATAGCAAGATTTAAAGCTTATACATTTCTGAAATATTGGATATGTTTTTTTCTGTTGTTTTTCAGTGTTACTAAGCAGGGATGAGGATATATATTAGGACTCAAACAAGGCGTAAGCTTAAGCTAGTCCTGGTGAAAAGGGTGGAAGGTATATGTATGCATATATAAATTGTATAAACATTCTTGTGCATGTGTATATATAAGCATACACACACAGTTATATATATGTGTGTATATATGTGCATATCTAGGTACATGTATGCACATGCACAATTTCATCTAATGGTGTGTTTATGTGTATACTTATGTCTATAAACAGGTGCATACTATTAGATGACCCTCTGTTTTGCACATCTACAAGGGACCAAAGCTAGTGACGTCAGGTACCTTGAGAATATAAGCAGTTAAACCAGTATATGCCGATTCCTTTGAAGTTTCACCTCTGTCATGTTTTAAAAATGAGAAATATTAGAACAGAAATGAAAACACAAACTGAGAAAACGTAACGAATAATTTCAGAGTGTTAAGTGTGGACAGCATCTTTGTGGGGCACAGCAGGAAAGGCGTCCTGGCCTTTACCTTGTGTTTACACTGCCCTGGTATCCATAATTTTTTGAGTATTTTTGTGCTTTATTTTCAATTCACTGTGCTCATATAATGAGTAGACTATGCTGACTACATCAGAATATTGTGTTTATAGCATAATGTTGATAGCATCTAGCATCATGGCATACGTTTTTAGGGATGTTTGTGGTATGCGAGCGGTTGAAATAGTGTTGGAGGACTTTCACAGGCAGAGAGAAGCTAAGTTAATATGATTTGTGCTCCTGCAGTTTCCCGGAGCTGTGGGAGTTGTGAGCCCACCACCTTCAATATTCTTCCTGAAGCACAACAAAACAAAACAAAAAACCACTTGGGTGAGGTGGATAGTGAAGTTTGTATCCTAAACCATGTGAAAACAAGTAGGATGGGTAGGAGTTGAAAAAGTGCCAGGAAATTTAGTGTAATGCCAAAGAGGTTGTTGGTGGGAAAGGTTACTGGCATGATGGCTCTCCTGTAACGTTATCTCCTACCTTCTTCCATAGTTCTTCTCTTTATGTCTCTTCTGGACATGAACATGGCCTCATCCTTGACAAGACATTTCTTTCCTTCTTCCTTCCTCCTCAACTCAAATTTCCCGTCTTTGTGTATCCCTTCTCATTTCAGGAATTGTTATTTCTTTCTTGGGTTTTTGAAAAGTCAGTTCACGTTTCTGTAACGTTATATAATGGTGCTATTGAGGGGAGCAGGGATTAAGTAGTCTTCAAGCATCGTACGATGCATTTTGTGAAAAAAATGATTGATTTATTTCTTCAAACTCAATTTACTATATTCTTTCTGTTTTCCTTCTTATTCTCTTCTTAATTTTGTTGTTTTAGCGCTGCTCTCTCTTTTCAGTAATGTTTTTGGTTAGGCATGCGGAAGCTTTCTAGCTGCCTGTCTTTTTCGTTAAGTGTCTCTCTTACTTTCAGTCTTTACAAAATGGTAGATCTTTCTCATGTTTAAAATATCTTTTCCATTGGCTCTTTTCTTATATCTCCTGTTATTTGCTTATCTCTCCACCTTGAGTTTGGAAAAAAAGATGAATTTCAAAGAAGTGCTAGAAGTAAAGAAATTTTAAATTGAATTATGCAAAACACGAGGGCCCAAATCTACATGTGTTACCACAGATTTTGGTAGAAGTACTAAAATGATGTGAAATTTGATAGTTCTCTGCCTTGAATGTGTTGTTAAAATATTTCAGAAATTTATTGGAAGGTGTATAAATTCAGACCAAGCTGATTCCTCCCTATCCCAGGTATTAAAAGCAGGCAAAGCAGGTAATGACAGCAGGGATCATTTTACATTGCCATCTGTATCTCATATCTATATATTCAAAGTACATTATGCTGGTATAGTATTAGTAAGTGGTAGTTGTTATCAAATGGTGGTTCTTGCCTACTATTACAGGGTGTATAATAATGAATTCTTATCCCTATTTTACAGAAAGAGAAAAAAAAAAGTAGTTAGAGGATTTCTCCGAAGTGAAAGAAAGGCAAAGAACACAGCCAGGTTTAAAGGCCCACAATCCTTGCCTGTCTGTCTCTGTACAGTTTCCAGTTTTTGTTTGTTGCTTATTAGGAAACAAGCCATAATGTATTTGAACAACAGGAGCTTCTGATCTTGTTGGTTTTCCTCTTTATACAACTTTGCCTTCAAACCTCTTGCTTTTTCGGTATTATTTTTTTATTTATTTTTTCTCAATTTTTAATATCAAATAAATAAATCAAATGTACCCAAATTATGTGAAATTACAGGACGACTCTTTTTTTTTTCCCCTCTAAGTATCCTGGATTGCTCTCCTTAGTTTATTGCTCAACTATCTGAGCATCTTCCAAAAAAAAACATTGAAGGGTATAGCTCTAGCATCTGTGTCTCTGTGTTGCCTTTTTCCAAAGAGCAATTGTTTGGTAGCTTGTACCTGTGTTTCACAGTTCGGGGGTAGGGGGGGGGAAGGAAACAGAAAGCTCCCTAACCCCCCTTTGCCATATCTAGAAAATGGCAGGACTGGGTGGTGAGAAGAAGTCATATTTTTCACTGTTAAAAAGGAACAGGGAGTCTAGTTAAACTATGCGCATTGTCAGGAGATACGTAAGGTTGCCGCTAGCTTGCGGTTGTGACTAAGCACCGTGCCCGGCTAACATACCTCAGCTAGCTCCGTCTTAGTCTGGTTATTCCTTTGCGTTTTGTGCCACAGCCATTCCCAAAGCAGCAAATAAATTGCAGATAACAACCTCTGTTCTGATCCGAGAGAGAAAGGTGAGAAAATACAAATAACTTTGCATACAGTGTAGCTGTTAAGACAGATAGTGAGAAATAGGACGGCAAGATACTGGTACAGCTCTCGCACGTCAGTATTCTTGGGTGAAAACTTCAGCAAAGCAGTGTAATATGTCAGCTAATTAGGGAGAAGAGTAATTATATTTAATTATTTGTGATATCGACCTGTTGCTTGCAGTGATTTATTGGAAAAGCCCTCATCTTTCCTATGTTAAGTAGTAAAATGAATAGCGTTTTACAACTGCCGGGGTGCCTCACGCTCCTGAACTGCTTCTGAGGTCAGGTACGCTCCACGAAGCTTTGCAGTGATCGTAGGCAGGACCTGCACAAAGCCGCCGTCAAAGCTGAATGGTTAAATTACGGTTGCCTCTGCTCTATATGAGTTAGGTATTTGAGCACTGGGTATTTCTCAAGCCTGGTAACTAGCTGTTCACAGTAGTTGCTCTTCTGAGCCATCACAGCTTTCGCAAAATTATTTAAAGTCAAAGCTTAACAAAGTGGGCAAGGTTTCTATTTGTAAGAGCCCCATTAAAATAATTTAAAGTCAATATATGAGACACGTTTGGTATATACATGAACCGAACCAGTCTGAAAAGCAGACATGGCCTGAAATTCTTTGAACTGTATTCCCTTTTGGAAAGGTACTTTCCACGCTAAAGGGGGCATGGAGACATTTGGTAGTTTTTCTGATCTTTCTGCAAATTTTCTAACATAAGTTTTAGCGATGCCTTTGATTCAGGTGCAGGATAACATTTTTATGTATGTTTGTGTCTCTTACGGCTTTTTGTGGAAAGACTATGTGATTGAATAAACTAGATGAAGAGTTGATGGAGACAGGGAGAAAAAGAGTCAAATGCTTTTTAAAATTTTACTTAAAAGATACCATTAACTTCACAAGTCCACGCCGGGTATGACATTGGTATGATCCAAAGTTTGGATCAAACTCTCATAATTTATGTATGAAAATTCATTTCTCCTGTGTTTATACAGTACTGTAATGCTAAGCAAAAAATCCTGTATATTTAATTGTTCTGTGCAAATACAGGAAGTTATAGTCTCTTTGTATATTACTTTTTACATATGGAAAAGAAGAAAGAAAGAGATGCATAAATCCCTCAGCTGCTGCTGCTGCAGTTTAAGGAAAATTACACAAAATGCTAGCAATTTTTCTGTTGCGGTGAGCTTTTTAAAATACATGAATCTGGTTTGAGGGTTTTTGCTTAGAATTTACTTATCCTGACTTTGTGCAATATATTCCTTGCCATGTACTCTTTTTCTGTGAAGAGATAAATAAACAGAGAAGAAAATTTCTGTTTCTATGGAACTATTTTAACTGCTGGACAAGTTCTCATAGTTCATGTGTGTATGTAAATGTAAAAATAGCTTGTCTCACATAATGTTGTCCTCTTTCATTTCAAAGCGTTTTTCAAAAAACAAGATGACATGCTTTTTGTAGGAATTGATATTCCTTAGGAAAAAGTGTTTGTGAGAATTAGATCTCTAATTTTTTTGAGAAAGTGTTAAAGATTTGGCAGAAGGATGAAAGAGACGTTATTTTGATAATGTTGATTTGATTTTATTTGATAATGTAATTTCAGTAAGGAAAACTAAGTTTTTTTTTTACATTTTGCTAACTTTTTTTACAGGATATACAGATATTCTGTATATTACATGCGATAATTTAATAGAATAAAGTAAACAGATTGAACAAGAAATTCAAATAATGCATTTGCATGGAATCAAAGTGAGCATGTTGTATTAATGCCATTGCTTTTTCCTCATTGTTTGCTGAAACAGACATATTCATAAGTAAAAAAAAGTAAACTTTTATCTTCCAGTTTAAATTCTTCACCTCATAAGACTTATATCATAGTCATCAGGATCATATGCTAGTTTACTAACTTCTAGGATTTGTGAGAATTAATCCATCTATCAGTCTACTCATTGTAATGTCAAGGTTAGGAATAATTATGAGCGCTGATACTTCAAAGTTTCTGCAGCTTATTGCATATGTCTATTGCTTACAGTTTTTCCTAATATTAGCTGTTGTTGTAGCTTCATTAACTGTGTGTACTTCCAAAGTAGGAACTTAATTAATGGCTTTAAACTGCAGAGTGCAGCCTTTGAAAAAGAATTCAAAGAAGGTATTATAGTATAAAAATTACGCTTTTTCTATCTGACCTGTTGTGTCAGAATATTTCCATTAGTTGCATTGCGAGCTGGATGAGTTTCCTGCTGAACAAATTCCTTCAACATTTATGTTAGACTTAAATTAGACATATTTAAATTATTTTCATGGTAGGACTGTGGATTTCAAAGCGGGATTCTGTGATTCTGAGAATAACCTTGTTTACGGAATAATAATGAGCATTTTATGGTCAGAATTAGAGATTCTCTTTAGGATTATCCCCTGCATTTTATATACTGGATCATAATTAGTTAAATAGGAAAGCTGGATTCAGTTTCTTAGAACCATCAATTTTTTAATGCGTTACAAAATCAGAGGGACCATTATCGTAATATAATTTACTTGTGCAATACTGGCAGTCATGCCTTATGGAGTTCATTTTTGTATAGTCCATTCTTTATACGTTTTATCTTACCTTCTTTGATAAAAAGAAAACTGAAAGCAGATCAAGGTTTCTTCACTGAGAGTCCTTGTCTCCTTTCACGGTCTATCCACATTTTCCATTAGTTTTGGTTCTGCTGAGCACTAATTAGTTTTAACAGCTTTTGATAGGATCCGAGTGTTGCCTAAATGAATATTCATCTGTGTGCAAAAATGGTAGAGTTATCATTTAAAAAAAATATTGGCATTTATCCTCTAGGTTCCGGAGTTTAAGTTGATGAAACGTAGTATATCCCTGCAATAGCTGTAGCTGGCACCTATCACAGTGCACAGGTGGTTTTGGAGAAGCCTTGGGAGATACCTTTGGGGAAGCCTTCATGCCCTGAGTCATTTTTCTGGATAACCTGAATGCCAGCCTCTTGAGTTTTAACTCCACTGTAGTGTCACATGCCTAGATGCTAGGCATTGGGCTGTCCACCCCTCTGATTTCATCCCTCTAATGTGTGATTCTCGATGTCTCTGCTGCTCTTCAGCCCCCAAGGTGAAGATGTGCTTAGAGGCTGGTCTTGCCCGATTTTGCATCTGTTGCCAACTTTTACTGGTGCTCACTCTGTCTCAAGCTTCATCTCTTAAAGAATTAGTTTATGAGCATTCCACATCTTTTGCTTCACAGCTGTTAGTGGCTCAGAAACAGGTAATACAGTTTCAAGGGTAGCATATTGCTTGATTCCTTTTACATGTTTTGTAAGCATTGATTTTAACATTGCTAAACAAGATCTTTCTTACTGCCTGTAATCAATACAAATCTTTCCATAAGGATCATTGAGAAGCATGTTACCTTGCTGTCTAAGTGTCCAGAGCTGGCATAGTTGTAATAGTTGTAATAGTGTAGTAGTGTAGATAGTTGTAATTCTTGGCCACCGATCTATTACGTCCTCGTCAATGCGACAGTGCTCTACCGTTTGCACTAGAGCCCTCTGCTCAGTAGCACAGTAGCCCTGTTGCAGGAGTAAACTCATTTTCTTAGAAGCAAATCATTTTATAGGTTTGCCCATTATTTATCAAAAAAAATCAACTCCTCCAAGATTGCTGCAGATCTATTGGAGTTGGAGAATTGGCTTATTTTCCATAGGCAGTTGTGATCGTGCAGGAGTTGTAAATAAATGCAGCTAGTTCATTACATTTTAACTCCTATCTAAGAGGAAGTCAGAAGGCCAATGCCAGTGTCCTGCAAATGTGATTTAAATTTCATATCCAAATTGTTTAACTAAGCTTGTATACAGTAGTGATCTCAGGGTTTACAATCTAGATAAAACCTGCGTTCAGTTTAGACAATTTCTGTTTTATTTTTTAATTTTTGAGTTCTGCCAGCAGCCAAAGAAGATAATCCTGAATGAACTGAGTTCAAATAAAATTACATTAGCACTTTCATTAAGTGGATAGGATAGTGTGATATAGAGGTTAATTAGCTGCTAATATATTCATTTCATTTTCCCACCTGGAAATCTGCTATGTAATCAGTTGCATTTTGCCTTACAAGAAGAATCGTTACTCAGTTGGTTATACTTTGAAGAAGTCACTGTGATGAGAAGATTAGCAGTTTCCTGAACCTTTTGGAAGAATATATTTACCAAAAAAAAAAAAAAAAAAAGAATTAAAACATTTTCATCTCTCAAAATCATCTCTGCTCGTTTTGCCTTTAATTTAGTGGAGTGGAGGAGGGATACAAAAGATAGGATATGTGCATCTATGCATGTATATAACCACTTCTTTTAAACTCACTGTTAGTCTCCTTTTCATTTTTTTGCCGTATTCGTTTCTTTGCCATTTGTGATGCTGTTTTGCTCTTGTAACTGTTTATAAAATCTTAGGCTTTTTGTCATTCCTTAGGAGGATGCTAAAGATATAAGGGAGGCTTGGCTGGTAGGAGGAGAGGGAGAGAGGAATACTCTGCATCATTACATTTCCTTTTCCTCCTACGGGAGTGGGCCAGAGGGATATTATAAATCTTTTCTGCTTCCTAGTGGGAGCGGATATTGATTTTGGAGTTTGTATCCAGTGGGACTATAATTTTATTATTCATGACTTTCCATTCGTAACAAGAAAAATATGTCCATACAGGGCCCATTTCAAAAGCTCTTCTATTCAACAAGTTTCAGTTTGGAGTGAAATCAAATGGTGGGAAGAAGTCTTTGGAACAAAGAGGGCCAAAGAGAATTGTGTGAAAAGTTGTGATTGCTGCTACGCGGCTTCTATATCATATTTTTCTTCCAAAAATAAAAAGCAAACAAACAAACAGCATCCAGGACAGTCTTTTAAAAAAATTAATAGAGGATTAAAATCATTTCAACGCCATTTTCAAATGGCTACAGGGTTAGGAGATGGAGTAATCAGTTCTGAAATCACGGAGATAATAGAAGTGAGAGAACCTCTGAGAAGGTTTTTGTTAGGAGATGGTGCCTGCCAGTGGAGCCCAGGGCTCCTGACACCTCTGTGGGCAGAGACTTGGAGGCTTGGAGAGATTTGACCTTGCTGACATCCAAATCCTTATTTTTGATGTACAGAACTGTTCTTTTGATTGTCCCCTTTTAGAGGTGGAAATAGCTGCCTGTCCCAAGGCTTCCTTTCTAAATCTTACTTCCGATGTGATCCTCCTGGCTGGTAGTTTCATACTGGGGATGCATAAGAAAGTAAGCAAATAATGCATACTGTTTCAAAAACGAGTTATTGCTGTTTATTTTAGAGAAAACCAAAAGCAAAGCAACACACAGATAGCTCACAGACTGCCAGAAAAGTGGCAGTCTGTCCCAAAACGAAGCCTCTTGCTGTATTTCACCTCTCTCATTAAAAACTACGGGGGAAAGTTTATTTTCGGAAATGAAAGATTTCCCCATGTGCTGAGAACAAGTAGATTTCCTCACTTTAGCATGCTGAAAATAAATAAAGAAAAATCAAATAACTTTTAAACTGTTGTGGCTGGCTGCCAAATGCCCATAGCCTTCTTTCCAGGTGAATGTGTTTGAAGACCATTAACAAGCCCAGTATTTATTTGAAAGAGAAATGTACTCTGAAACAAGTCTATGCAAAAGACCAAAGAAAAAGTCTGCCCTTTGAGTTAGTCCTGGTGGGCGTGAAGACAAAAGCTGAGCACTGGCGGTAGCTGTCACCTAGAGAGTTAAGCTTTGCATTTTGTAGCCAGGTGCATACGAGTTCCCCATTCACCAAATGTTGTAGCAGTATGAAGGTGGATATAATAAGAAAAAAAAAAAGTGTCACAGCAGAACACTAAAGGGCTGAAAAGGTAAAAGGATACGTTTTCGACACCTATAGTGCCCATATGCAAGGGCAGGGAGGGCCTGAATTGTGCCCGTAGGGTAGCGTATGGTTAATACTTAGATATATGTGTGCATAGCAACATTTTTGGCTTTACCATAGATCCAAATATACTTTAAGAGAAATTTGTATTTTGGTTAGGTAAAAGAACCGTTCTGTGCCATAATCAGCTATGGTAGAGGTTAACAGCAATATGTTTTTATGTCTCTGAGTCTTCATCCCCACATGAAGTATTTGATGTTTGGAATTTTGCAGTTAAAGATCCTTCACTGGCTGCCAGACTTGACGGATGTAATTCTGCATCACACATTAAAAAAAATAAAAAAAATCTAAAGTTGGAAATAATTACTGCAGAAAAATCAAACTAGTGTTGCCAGTGGATAAATTAAAAAATTCCATCATTTTATTACCGATTATCTTCACGTCTAATAGAGGTTTCCTTTCGGTCACAGGAAGTTGAGCTATAGGCTGTCTTTATGCAGAAATTATTGCTGGAGTATGTTTTATAGTTTCAGAAGAACACACCAGAGCTCTGTAGCTCCTACTTCAGGTATTTGTTTGTCTGACAAGTATTTCACATCAACCTGGGGGCTGTATTACATTTATCTTGAAACATTCAAGCACTTCCATCTTTTAATCCTGCAGCCAAATTGCAATTTATATTTAAAATAAATTCTTATTTTTTCATGAACTTAAATATCATCCTAACAGCTGAAGCAATTTAGTTATGTTTTCTTGTAACAAATTCTTATGGTGAAAATTACCTGAAGACTGACTTTTGCTCAAAATAGAAAATTTTTTCCTATTCTTTAGTAGCACAGCATGTATCATCAGTTCCAGAGACTATTTGAAGACAGTAGCAATCATTTTAGTAATCTTGTATACTTTTTATGAGGCTACATGTGCAGCAAAAAAACCAGCTAACCAGCCAACTAAAACTTACCCTGACATTAACATAAAGCCTTTCTGCTGTGTAGCTAAAATTAAAAAAAAAAAGTAAAATGATATTATTAACTGCTTTGAGGCAGACTGACAAAAGTATTTCAGTTTCTAAACAAGATCAGACTTGTTCAGACTGAACAGATACATGCTTTGCTACTTCTGATTTTTCTAAGTAAATATACAATGTAATAGAATGTAGACACTGGGAAAAAAGAAACAAACAAAAAACTACTTATGTACCCTGTGAGAAAATAACATGGTTTTCTCCTGTGCTTAGAAAATGGCATAAAACCAAACATCTCACTCAGCTTTACCAATTATAATTTGCATAAGATGATAAATTAAATCAAGTAGGGTTAAAAGCAGCGGTTAAGGGGATATTGCCATGGGGAGGAGAGGAACGCTAGGCAAAGTGACAGCCCTAAGCTTATTCTAAGTGGGCCAAGCGGTGGCTAGGCGGCGTCAGTGCAACGTTTGCACACCCACGCACACGTACACACGCACACCCCCACACGTACACACACGCACAAACACAGACACACACACTCACACACACACGCGCCCTGGGGAGCAGGCACAGCCCAGCCTGGGCAGGCGGCATGCTTTCTAGTCCTTGCATCCAGGTTCCAATCAAAATCTCTCAGTTTTGGTGTCAAGGACTTGAAAATGCCTCTTTCATGTAGTATATTTTCATCTTGAATCTGTATTTCCACATTACTGTTACTGAAGTTATGCTTTTGTGTAAGGGTTGCATGTGTTAGTCACTGTCAGTCTAGTGTGCAGATGATTAATTGGTAGCTTTTTTTTGATATTCTTCTGGATATTAATCAGTCACTTCGGTCCATCTGAAAATGAACAAATGTTTGTCTCATGAAAAATACAATGTTGAAGGTTCCCAGAGAAATAAAGTGTAGATGAACACTAAACAAGTTTATCTTTCTGGCCTTTGAAAAAGCATATTTTATGAAAAAGAATAGGCAGCACCTTTAATCCTCTTTTTGTTATTTCCTAGAATCGTCACCTTCATCTTTTCATTCCCATTATTAGTCTTAGTAGAACCTTGAGAAATGCCTTCAAGACAAATCGAGGTAGAATGGGCTTTGCATAAATTGTTGGGCAGATCTGATTTTTTTTTTTTTTTAATTAGTGTATGAAATTCAGAATTGTGGGAAAATAGTTCTTTCATAAGTAATATTTCTGGGAAAAACCCCTCTAACACAAAATGATTCATTTGTCCATGTTATGGGTAATATATGAGAGTATTTCTAGATTGGAATGTTGTCTTGGTAAATACCAAGAAGTTATCGCAAAAATATTATTTTAAATCAAAGAAAATTCAAATAAAAAATTGATCTTAATTTCAGATTTTAAAACACATACTCACAGTTTTGCAATACTGTGAAAGTTTGGAAGGATTATTAGGGTAGGATAGGACAGGACAGGACAGGACAGAACAGAGCAGAGCAGAATAGGGATAGACGAAAATATAACAATAAATTTGTCCTTAATATAATATTCATTTACGTTTCATATCCTCGTCAGTTACTGAAACTATTTGCTCTGCAAGGAGAATTCATGACAGTGAAAACTATGCTTTTGCAACTGCATAAATTTTGCAAGCCTGTATAACCACTGATACTTTGTAAAATTATCTAATTTATGTGTAGAGTCTTCTAAAGTTATTTCTTCCATAAACAGACCTTCAGGACTGTCTTGCTAATTCCCTTCAGTCATGAACTGAATTAGTAATGAATATAATGAATATTTACCTTTCTCCCTCATAACATTATTGTGTTAAAAAAAAAAAAGACAAAAGACTGGAATTTTTATGTTGTATTTTCGGCTTGCTGAAAAAGCATGTAGTATTCTGTGATGGCAGGGTGGTATAGAAGGGTGTAACAATAGAAAGGTTCAAATTCTGTGTGTCAAGGAGTTAATAAATAACTAAACTACTTGCCTGGGAACCAGCAACAAAACAATTTGTTCTTGTCATCCAGAAGTGGTTAAATTATGAAAAATTGTCCCCTATAGATTTAACTGATCCGTGAATCTAATTTGTGAACTATGCAGCATTCAGTTTGTTGTAGCACTGTGTAGCTCATATTTTCTATATTAGGAGCAGTGAAATATGACCAATGTCACTTTTCGTTCATGGATTAAATAGGTAATATCTCCAGGTAGGATAATGGACTACAAGACATGTATAGTCTAAAAATGTATCTTATTTATTTTTGGAGGTTTATTTTAATTAACTTCTAAATGTGTCCTGTTTCTGAAACATACTTCTTTAATAGGTTATTTTGAAAAATATTTAGTCTAGTAGAAGTAGATAGCAGTGCTAGGCCAGATTTGATCAGTTAAAATCTAAAATAAAGGGGAAAATGTAATTGTGAAAATACAGAACCCTTTTGTTCTGTAGAGAAAAGGATTTGCATGCGCAGAGGTCAATGTTAAAAACCCTATGCATTAAATGATACTACGACCAGATACACTGTTATGGTAAACTCGAGGAGTGGGAATGGGGTGGGGGAAATAAGTTGATAGACTGGTGAAAGTCAGTACAAGAGAAGACTTACTAGAATTGTGTTTATATGGAAACATTCCTTTTTTAAATGAAATCACTAAGGAAAAACAATGTATATGTAATATCCAGATAAATGTGTTGCTTTTTCCTTTTCTCATCTTCCTCCAACAAAATTTTCCTCCAAATTTTCCTCCATCTCCTCTCTGGAGAAAGACTTCCAGGGAGCAGCTCTAGCAGCGTTAAGGAGGCATGGCGAGAGGGATCTTCCCATGTCCTCGTCTTCTGAACTGAGTTTTTGTTTTTGTTGATAAGGCAGATCATCTTGTGATAAAAAGGTTTGTGCTAGCATCTGCAGTTAGTACCACTCTGGGTTGGATCCTGAGCATTTTTAACAGTTGCTTGTCAATTAGTCATATGTTTTTTTGGGCTGAACAGATTATTTGCAATACAGTTGTTTCTGTACGCGACCGTGTACAAAGGAAAGAGGATCCGAGTGAACCAAGAATTAGCTTTGATCTCTAACGGGGAAAGGAATTTCCTCCTTTGTCCTCAGCACACTATGGGCTCTGGTTTAGTTAGCCAGATTTTGGTATGAAAGCAGTTGTATGGAGAAAGGAGCATGGGAAGGGCTAAATGCAGTAATGAGGATAAACTTGAGTAAAGGTCTGATTCTGTCATGAGTGCAAAGAGAATGCATAAAGGAATGCAGACATATCTGAAAATATGTGTTTTAGTGCAAATGATTGCTAGTAAACTTTATTCATTACTTTTAAACTAACGGAATTACTTTTCCTTTCTTTCTTTCACAGAATAACGATATAATCTATTACAATGCAAAAGATGATCAGAACGATGTAAGTAATAACTTTCTTTTTGCTTAAATTATAAGAAAATATAAAAGGATTGAAAAGTTTAATCAAACTCTAAGACTATCATTCAAATATTTCACAGAAGGAAGAAAATAAGAAGCTTCTTAGAAAGTTTTTTAGAGAATCAGATTATATTTTAATTTTAATTTTAATTCTAGAGGTCTAGTTTCCCTCATTTAGTCTTCTGAGCTGCTGAGTAGGGAATGTGTTGGGAGTAAAAAAGATGGTCCATACACACTATTATTCATTTCTTGAAATGTGATAAAATCATAATTACAGGACTGGAAAATCAAAATGATAAGTGTAAGGAGTTTACTGTACTGTGAAGAAACAATTTTCTGGCCCCATTTTCTAAGCTCCAATTTCCTCGTTCTGCATTCACTATAAGAATTCTTTCACATGAATGAAAAGCAAGTGTAAAATGTTACTGAGTAACTGTTTTATCCAGTTCGTGATTATTCGTATTAATGTAATAAGATTAGGGGCAATGGCAAATCCACTCTGAAGTTCTAGATAAAATGCATCGTATTTTAATGCTAAGTTCTAATGAAACTCTTACTTTAAGTGATTTGAAGTTTCCCATCCTGGCTTTAACTATTAAAAATCTTAAAGTGTTCTGAGAAGAAGACAAGTTATTTTCACCATCACTTGAGATAATAAAACTGCTTGTCTTCATTATGGATTTAATTTATAAAACCATTGAAAAGATACTGTAAATGTATTAATCAGAGGTATCAGCATGCTTCATTTGCACTTTTTAATCAAGTATTCTTTAGAGATTGATGGCATCAACATTGTAATTGATGCTTCTGCAGTAAAGCAATTAAAGAAGATGCATAGATCATGTCAAGCAGAACTATTTTATATGTTTGTATAGAACTAAGAGTACTGAAATTCCGGAACAAGAAACAAACCTACTATCCAAAGTTTTAAATTGTTTCCTTTAAGTAATATTAACTAAACTGAGCTAAATTTGAAAGGTGTTCGTGTCTTTCGATTGAATTCACTGGGATTTTCAGGATTTTCATGATAACCCCAACCACTTCTGAGAACATCTCTTTTGCTTACCAAGCTTAAATATTGTATTTAGAGTCTATAAATATATCGTATAGCTACAGTGTTGTTTTGGAATACTGGGAATTGTATTAAAAGTTTTCAATCTTAGGATTGCAAACCTCTCTACCATTTTTGTTATTTATAGTGTCAGAGGAGTTTTTTGAGAACACAAGATAGTGTTATCTGAGCCTGCTTAGGAGGTTTCTGGGCTTGTAAATGTGATTGCTTTTGTTAGCACTCCTCACTTGAGTTGAAAATTTATTTGAGAAAAAATTCAAGCAGTTTGCAAAGGTGAATAGCGGTAACCAAGGTCCAGTACAGTTCTTTGCATCTTTAGTTTACTTGATGCATTCCATGTAAATTAATTAGTTAATTAGTCATACAAGCAGAAGAAGGGGAATTTAAACTGGATATTGCTCTAAGTTTTGCATAGATATTTTTTGCTTGGTGGACTGAAGTGCTCCAGAGATCTGTGTTGTATGCACTTCTTTAAATACAGAAATATAGCACTGAGACTCTGGTGAGCTGCAAGTGTGTTGATTGGGCTATACGTGTTGAAGCTGTCGATTACTTTTCTTTCCTTCATAATAGTCCCAAATCAAAAGGCTTAAGAGAGAGAAAGCAAAGGGAGCGCCTTCTATCTGTGAACGTTTTTCCTTTTAATCTATTTCTTTCTTTCCGGGGTTAGATAACAGTGTGAATGGAAGAGATTTCAAGAAAGTGTAGGATTGTGAAGCCTCTGGTTGCTTTAAGAATGTGTGCTTTCTGTCTGTGGTTTAAGCTTTTTTAGTTAGTATGATCAGAATTTTTTTGGCTGCATTGAAAACAAATGTTTTGCCTTAAGCGGATGCCAATACGTCCCCCAGGAGTTCTGATTAGACCATGAAAAGAGAGGCCAATCTCACGTTTCTCTGCCACTGACACCTTATCAGTTCAGCTTATCTGCTAAGGGCTGGATTTGTTCATCCTAGATATATTCATCTAATTCTGTTTCTCGCTATTCAGTAAAGGTGACATTTCGTAATAATACTAAACTTTATTCTCCTTAAGCTGCAATATAGATGCTAATTATAAACTGAAAGTCTTATTTATGTTACTGTAAATAAGTAGTTGAAATATTAAAGAAAAAGAATAATTAATTTAGCGATGTAATTGTATTTGTAGATTTAGGTGCCTTTAAAAGGCTCAGTATTTTAGGAATCAGTAATGTGCACCTTCTAAAAAAGGCTCTCCACTGTGTCTTGTTTTTCACTTTATAATTTTTTATGCAACTATTTATTTAAAAGTCTAAAATGTCATAGTTGTTTTCCTTCATCAGTAAAGTTAAGATCCATCAAGTGAGTGTAGAATATGAGTCCAAGAACAGCTTATTTTTTTAGTTGTAGCACTTCTTCGGGAATAGAAAGTTGTGGGTATGTTTACTGATGGTTTTTATCTCATAAAGGTGTTTATAAAATTAGTTACATTTTTTTGAAAGAGACTTTGAATGTGAAAATAGCTGTATTTGTGGGTCCTATCATTGTGATCAAAGACTCTAAAGAAGAAACAATAAGCATGAGGTGATCAGAAATCTAGTACTGAGATTTAGTTGAGGAAACCTGCATCCAAGACTAATTTAGGTATGCAAACACTTTAGACTCTTCTCCCCTGTTCCTGGCTGAGCAGCAGTGGCTGAGTTCTACTTCCAGGTCCGTTCCTTCAAACTCCCTATGTTCTATAACTTTAAAGTAAGATTGTGGGATTATACAGCACTACTTTGGCAGCTCTTGGTGGTTTGTCATAAACCGCAGCACAAACATCCACAGTGAAGGATAGAAATATATTCAAGGACAGAAGAAATCTCGTTTTAAAACTTTGTCTCAGAGAAACAAAGGAGCGCTCACATGGATCTATGATTTAACCTGTATCCTTGATTCTACTTGTATTCCTCTTCCAGATCTGATTTAAGCCACTTTACTGTGGAAACTCCTGTTGTCTTCTGTTCAGTTTACTTTTTCAGTTCTTATACCTGTAGAGGAACTCGTCTTGAAGCATGGGTGAAACCTGTTTACTCCAGTTTATTTTTTTCAATTGATTTACCTATTACAGTAACACCTGCTACAGTCTATTATTTTGTATAAGCAGAATGGTCAACCTACCCAGACCTGCTATTTACTTTACTTTTGCACGATTTTTTCAAACATTTTACATCTCTATAGATTTCTTTTTCTATAAGCAGTGTTAAAAACAGTTTCCCGTTTATGAGACTTAATACTGGTGTGCCTGTATTGTGCCTTTTATGTGCCTACCTTCCTTTAAATGGGTTGTGTCTTTGATACCGATGTATTTCCTGTAGATTTTCTGTACATTTCAAGGTTATATTTGTAGTTTCTTCAATATCTAGTATGTTAAATTGAAAATTGTTGCCAGTTCTTCTACAACTTTACTTGGTATGGATTTTCACTTGCCCCTCCAATCCGTTATTTATAAGAAAGAAATCTAGATTTATAGCTCTGAAGCTCTGAAACATTCAGCATTGTTCCGATGGCAATAGGGAACTAAAACGTCCTGCTCATATAACTGGAAATGGAGAGGCTACCAGGCATTTTGTGGGAGAGGGAAGATACTCACAAAGGGTGATTTTATCGTAGAAGACCAGTCTCCTTAGACCCCCTTCTGTAGTCAACAGAGAAATTTGTCCATAACACATGTAATGATGCTTATGGTATAGATTACCCTTTAGAGTAACCTTCCTCTGCCAAAGAGGGAGGATAGGAAGATTGTTGGTCCTTTATCTAATAGTAACCCCACACCAAAGTCTTTAAAAGCTCTGTTTTTGGCTGAACTGTTGACATTGTGAATGAGTAGCAGTGTGTCCAGGCCTTGTGATCCCTGTCGAGACGGGGGGGAGTTTATCAGATCGGAGTTTATCCAGATACCTAGGCAGAAAATGTTTATATTCTGTTTAATACTGGGATACTCTTTCTCCTTCTTGGCTTGGGTGGTAGTGACTCACACTTTTCTGCTTTTCAGTGAAAATGCAAAAATATTTTACACAAAATTATTACAGCTTTCCAGGCAGCCTCCACGGGAGGTGTCCTCTCTGCTGTCCATGGACACCTGGTCCAGTCCCATGGCTCTGGTTCCATGACCGCGGCCATTCGTCTTCCTTTTTGGTTAATACAGTTTATCATAACCACTATCTCCTTATGGTGGTCAGTGGAATTACTACCATGTTGCCATTGACATTTACTATGTCAGTTCGACCTTTCTTCCCTTGCTCTTAACGGTGTTTTCTTCTCTGCCTTCTGCATGGAAGAAAGCCCTCTCTCTGTGGTGTTTCATGATTCTTCATTTATTGTGTTTACTTGGCTACTTCTGAATGGATTTTATCCTTATTTTAAACTCTTCTCTCTTTTATTTAGTTAATTGCATTTCTTCTTGTTTTTGTGTCACATTGTTTTACTCTGCTGAGCTGTTGTTTACGTCAAGTAAAACATTGGTCTATGAGATTTTAACAAATGCTTCAAAAATAAAATTCTTTCTCATACAAACTTGTACTTAAATGAAACTGCAAATATTTTAGTAAAGGAAACTTTAGCAATGAGTATGGATAAGAAAATTTAGATGGCATCTTATTGTGTAGAGAGTTTTTACTAGAATCATCTCTGAAGCGATAGCTAGTAAAACCTACATAGTCTTCTGCCATCCGTTCTCTGCTGTCTCTGACAAGTTCCTACTTTATGCTGTTCTATGATCTGATTCTTCATTTAATCCAAAGACATGATTGTATGTTTTCCTATAAGTAAAAGTAGTAATAGTTAGGAGCAGTAATTTAGTTATTAAAATTAGAAATCTAAGATTAAGCTAGTCACTGGGGATACCTCTAGAGACCTGTTCTGTTTATCTGAGATAGGTGTCCAAGGTCAGTTGAATTACTTCTGGGTGTCTGCTTCTTTCTGTTGACCAGGTTCCTAAATGGAACCTTTTAGACTTTATTTAGATGTCATCCAGTATAGTTTGCTTTCCTTCTTCCTATGTATGTGCCACATTCAGGAGATCCTTCTCTCTCATTCTTCATCTGCTGTCTGAATGAGCCTTTTTGACTCTAATGACTGTGCTTGGATTTTAAAAAAAATAAAATGTGAAGACCCATCATTCTGTGACCTTAGGATTTCTCTGGTAAAACAATCAATCTTTAACCCTTTAATCCATCAATCAGTAATATGTCTTTCATACTTTTTATCCTACAAAAGCAATTAGATTCTGTTTGCTTATTTCCCCCCACAGCACCGTAGTACGTGAGCACTTCATGGGAATTAATGAGTTGTATCCTCAAAACAAGGTAGGAGGTATTATATTCCCATTTTTCTTATCACACAGGAAGACAATGGCCAAACTAGAAATTTAATGCAGGTCTCTCAGGTTTTCATTCACTGTCCTGTTCCCTAGAAGCCTTCCCGTGTGATATATTGCCGTCAGTCGTGAACTTTAATTTACAGGTGTCAACTACTCTGTCCTATGACTCTTTTGTACAAATGATGCAGTTCCTTTTTTTGGACAGGTGAGTGCTACCACATTAGGATGCACTTTCCCATAAATTTTAATATTACTTTCCCCATTTCTCCCATTTTCTCTTCTTGTCCTTTACACTCCCTACTATTTATAGTCATTTTTGTCTCACTATTTAGGCCTTTCCTCTTTTATTTACTGGTCTCCATCTTATTACTAGTCATTTCATACTTTCTTTATGCATCTTTTCTAAATCTATTTTTTCTGTTTTCATGTGCTCAGGTATTCCACCCCTTCACTATGCACTGAATTGCTCCATCGCTCAGTTTTCATTCTTCCTTGATTCCTTCCTTAGTGTTTCTCTCATCTCCATTTTCCATCTTGCTACTTTTCCACCTTTTTAATGTAATTTTGGATCATGTATTTATAAACTCTTCCCTGTACAAGATACAGCAACCTAAAGCGGAAAAAGAAAAAAAAGAAAAGAAAAGAAAAGAAAAGAAAAGAAAAGAAAAGAAAAGAAAAGAAAAGAAAAGAAAAGAAAAGAAAAGAAAAGAAAAGAAAAATTTTCAGTGACTTAATGAAAGGCCTAAGTAATAAAAATGAACAAATGTTTCTTTAAAATTTAGTTTATCTTACGCTACAATAGCCATGCCTCTTTGGAAGATTATAGCATCTCTTCTGGTCTTACTCATTAAACTTTAATTAGGAACAGTTAATTGCATCTCCTGGCGATAGATATATCCCCAGTTAACACAAGTGATTTATCAGAGAGATATCCTTCACGCAGTCCCATGCTGGATGGCAGTCATGACTGATGGAGCAGTTCTCCAGTGCAGTTGTTAACTGTTTATTAATAACCGGTAGTAGCACTTTTTATTATTGTTTTATTTTCCTGAGTTAACATGAAGACTCTAGAATTATGGGTCCCTTTAGGAACCGAGTAGGTACTTGCATCAAATGTGAATTAAATATGTGACTAGGGCTGATGTATGAGTTCTGTCTGTAGGGAAGCAGTTTGGAGCATACCTATGGCTAATTGTTTTAAATATGAAAACAGTTTTTTATTACTTTATAAAACTTGTAGGGAGGAATCTTTTAAAAATTATACGCAATCTTTGCCACATGGCTTATATAATATTCTTAATTTAGTGACTACTTGTTATTCAGGAACAACATATGAAATATTAGCTCTGTTCCAGATTAAAACTGCAACATAAATGCAGGTTTAAATACTAGTAGATACTAATGGTACGAAATAAAGGTATATCTACAGCAAGTTGAAAATCATCGTGAAACTACGGAAGGAGGAATAGGTTTGAATGTAGACATAATTTCCAAAAATGACTGGTGGTCACATACCGCAGTTACAGGCATATAATGTGTGATGCATGAGATGGGGATCATATAGATTGACTGTAATGACCTTTTGTCTGCTCCTTTGTAAGTGTTTTCTAGACCACCCTGATCCTATCTGGGTTATGCGGGTAAGCTGTAACCTATTCTCTTTCCATCCACCAAATGATGCCACTTTGCAGTAGAGAGCTGAGAGACCAGGAAGTCTTCAGACAAGAGGTGTTCCACGTACTCTGTGAGGGACCTGTCCTATCCTATTTTAGAAAACGAAATGCTTTCTGCTCTGTACTGCCCCCTTTTTTTAAGGCGTGTATATGGTCAAAGTGAATATAAGGCATAAGTAAGCACAGAACAGAAGGGTTATCTAACAGGCACACTGTTTCAAGATCTGCCTCTCCTCTCCCCTAGAGAGACACTAGGATGTATTTTTTCCTTTAGTAACAGTTTATGATATCAAGTATTGCAAAACTGGATTTGATTTGCAGCTTTTAATTGCACTTTAATGACAATTTTTAATCACAGTTTACAGCTCTTAATTTACAATTAACTTAAAAAGAAATATGACAGTGAATTAGCTCAGGTTGCAACCAGTCTGAGCCTCCTTCAAATTTGATATCTAATGCTTTATAGTTTTCTGATATTAGTGACCAGGAACAAGTTTAAGTTTGGGCTGAATTCGTATCCGTACGGTATATATGTTCTAGTGCAGTGATTTATTAAAAAGATGTATTAGTTCCTTGCTCAGTTACGTGAGGAGTAGAGGTAATTGAATCAAGGGATAGTTAAGATCGCTATCAGTCTAAACTTTCAATCTTTCATACATATTTTATCACATTTGTCTATGAAAGACAGATAGGAAGCTGTGGTTTCCTGAAAACCCTACCAGCACACAATGCTACAGCACACAGTGTTAAGCTTTTGCCTCCCTCATGCATCCCCATTTGTTCTACCTTACTGGTTTTTTCTTCTGCCAGCAGGACTCTGAAGGATTTGCTGCCTTTTCTCCCCATAGCATACTAACAGTAGAATGATTTAATTTGTTTTTTGAGCAAACAAGTATAATACATTGCATAGTTTGTGGCTGGGCAGCAGAAAGGAAGGGCTGCCTGCGTAAGCCCATGTCCCAGGAGCTGCATGTTGGGTCAGGCAGAGCCCGGCGGGAGGGAGATGGCACCCGAACATGCCCCGCTGAGAGAAGGGTCCGGAGCTGGCCAGGGCAGATGAGGGGACTGCAGGGTGCAGGTCTTGAAGGCTATACATGGGAAGAGATTGGAAGGGTGGTACTGGGTTTCTGCAAGTCCGACAGCTGCCAGTTGCTGGACCGAAAAGGAAGACCAAAAGGAAAGACCTACTTTGACAGTACAGAAAAAAATAGGGGGAATTTGTTTTAACTGCTATGGCTCATCCAGCAGATTTGCGCTTCCTCAAAGCCTTCCCTCCCCACCACCACCTTATTCTGGTAATAGTTACCCTTAGAAATCTCGTAGGTGTCTTCACAGTTGCTAGTATTAAAGAAGACTTGTGTTCACTGCTGTGACTGGCTTTGCATCCCATCACACAAATTATAAGATCCTACCATCTGCTTTATAGCTAATATGTTTTGGACATTGTCTTTGTCTGTGTGATAACAGGTGGGATTCATGTCATCCAGTTTTTCCGGAGTCAAAGCTACTCAATCTTTAGCCTTTCATAGGGAGTGAAGAGTAGGCACTTCTGGTGGGAAATGTGTCTCACCTAATTTAGGATGAGATTAACTGCCAGACTCTAGAAGACTTAGACTCCTTTTACACTGGGAGAGCCTAGTGATGATACAAGACAGCTGTCTTCTTTATCTAAAGTTGCATGGTGTGATTATCCCCTGTGCTTTCATTGCATGACAACAGCTAATATGGTTTGACATTACAGCATCACATGTAGGTATGTGAAATGGATGCAGTCATAATTAGGATGTGTTATGTTCCCTTTGATCTTCTCTTAGTCCTTTACTTCTTTGATGCTTAAAAATTTGTTAAAATTAATCATAATGAATTTGCCCCAGGTATTCTCATTTATCATGATTAAGTGGGCAAAGTACGTTTCACGCATATCAGAAGGTGTAGTTAGGTAGGTTGGCAATAACTGTGGTACATTCACCATCCCCGTATCACCTTCCTCCTAAACGGGAAAATAGTTAGATGTTCATAATTCTTTATTGTGGAGTAATTTAGAACCTTTTCTCTTTATAGAGGGATAGAGGGTCACCTTAGTATTACATAAAAATTACTCAATAAAGTTCATGTGATTGTTACTGATGTTATCAATATAAAAGAAAAAAAGTCATGCATACTTTCACCTTATTTCATTTTCAAGAAGGCACCAACATGTAGTTCCTGTAATTACAGCAAGTCTCTTTAAGGATTATTTTTTGTTGCTGTTATTCACATGCGTGAGGAGCAGCTATTTTTAGATTACTTTTGTTCTCCTGCACTCCCTAGGGTTTTTTTCAGCAGAACAGCATATTGCAGATATCTGGTGAAATAATATTTATATATGTTTACATATCTAGTTCTCATGTTTTCTATTTAAAGTTGCATCTTTTGTGGTGAGTGGAAGAATAGGCCTGTGAAAATTCCATCGGAAAGCCCCCTTTAGCGCTTGTTTTAGAGGTCAGCTTGTGCATTCTTGGAGCATCATTATGCTGAAACTGGCTAACGACGGAGCATTGTAAATAGGCTGAAAAATCGCATAGGAAAGAGGAATGCTTTTTGAAGAAATTTTGAGTATGGGCTCTGCAACAAGTTGGGCGGTACCTGTGCTGGAATTATTCTGATGCTTAGGGATAAGACATGGATTTTATTGTGAGCTTTTTTTCCTTCACATTTTAACTGGCACTGATGCACAAACAAATGTCCTATTCTCTAGCCCTTTTTAGATAGACAAAGAAGCTATGTGGCAGCATAGTTTGTTCCATTAAACTGATTTAAGCTGTAAGAGCGAAAGAGCATTTGTGCTAGTATAAATTATATCTTCCATTATGAAAGGCTATCAGGGTAGGACTGTTAGTATACCTACATACTGAATATTTCTAAAGCCTTGGAGAAGTTTCATTAGAATAGGAACTTCAAATCTGTAAAAAAGTTGTATTTTTCAATTATGCTTTCATTTTTATTAAAATTCACCTTGAATATTAATTGATATTTTTGATACCAGCAGGTAGTACTTGGAATTAATCATAAAGTCTATAATACATTTAAAATGTTATGAAATGGAACGAGCTAGATTTGATAGGCTGCCATAGATGTCCTAGCCTTTTTCCATTTTCAGAAAATATTTCCCAATTGTTGCACTGTTTGATTCCTTAGAGCATTCCAAGCCTTTGTGCTTCTCAAATGTACAACGTATTCAGAGGCGTTACTCCTTTCAATGGTTATATTGGACACAATATAAGACATATTTATTTTACTGTATATGTTATGAGAATTTCCATTTGAATTAATCTGTTTGAAAATGAACCTATAGAAAGAATTTTCTACCTTAAAAGGTGGATCCATATATTTTCACTTTTTTCTGAAACAAAATACTTCTGGGGTGTTATATCTCTCATACCACAGCATATAACAGAAGTAATTTTTATAGTTAATATATTATACTCTTATCACTGTAGTGAAGATGAGAAAAAAAAAATCCTATAACAAGATCGCAGTATTACCTATAGTCCGTTGGGAAGGGGCGTCAGCAGGCAAACCATATTTTTCTGTCCTTGGTCTTGCATCTACTCGTCATCATTTTTATACATCACAATTTACTGTTCCACTTTCTAGTAATTTCATGCCTTTTAGGAAAGAAAATGCAAACTCCAGTGTTTTCACTGTGTACTTTCCACATTCGTAATTGGAATCTAGTATTATTATTTTTAACAGTGTGATTGGGATGACTATGTGAATTAATACCACTCTGTGGACCATGGCATTTGACCTGACAGTGAGTGTATGATTGACGTTGGCTGCTTTAGTACCAAGACTTTCTGGCTCGTTCACTGAGGGATGTATGCCTTTTACCCACTGCCACTGGGAGACATGCCAGCTCTTTCAATTTCAAGGTATTACAGAAAAACTTGAATCCAACCCAGAGGGAGAAAAGGCATGGTGCTTACTGTTGAAATTATAATACTCTTATTGCCACAGGGAGCAGGTGTTCTTACTTTTTGTTGAGTATTCTGGGTAAAAAAAATAGGTACCAGATTTATATTCTTTTATTCAAATCTGTGCAGGTCTTCTCCCCAATGACTATACATTTGAGGCTGCAATGAAAAATGCATGATAATGAAATAGGAGACTGCCCCAGAGCTACCTGCTACCTGTGAAACAGAGTTATGAAATAATAATGCTGAGAGTGATACTGTAGTTGTCAGTCTCCTAAAAAGATCAGGATGTTCTTAATGTAGAGAATCCTACCTTGAAGGCAAATTTGCACACAAGAGCAGTGCTTGAAATCTCCCCATGGAGGCTAACTTTATGCCGCACCAAAGATCAAAATTCAGCCCTAAAGCTAGTGATTCATCAGTTTAATGGAAAAGTTCTTCCTTTGGGATATTTCTTGCTTGTATCAAATGCATGCATGTTAACAATTGCAATAAATACAGTCTAATTGTTTACTGCTAAATAAAAGCATCTCCACGAGCTGGACTTGTTATAGAATATTGATAGTATTTGAGGTAGTAGTTTTTAGAAAGTGCTTCATTCTAGATAAAAATGTTGTGTTTGAGTGTTTTGATATGTCACTTTGAGATGTGCCAGTCACATTGAATTTTGTTAAATGATATGAAACAAAATGGTTGACATAATATGACATCTTCATATGGTTGATTTAAGGTGATAGTATGCTTTGAAAATTGCCAGTCATATATATCGCAAGCCAGGAATAGAGCATTTAGAATATTTTATTAAGTTTTAAAATTTAGACTGAAGATAGCTTAATCAGCAAATAAACTTTGAATCATGTTACTGAGTCTGAGGAGAAGGAAAAAAAAGTGTGGTGGTAGGTGTGTCCTTTGTGGTTGTGCTGATCTACTCCTTCCTTATGATATCTATTGGAATAAATGACCAAATGAACCCTTCATCATGAGTATGGCTCAGATGAAAACTAAATATTGTAACTATATTTTGGCAAGCTACAAAATTGGCTTTATTATTCAGTTTGTAGATGGGGCAAAGGATACATGCTGGAATATGCATTTGGTAAAGTGTATGCTATTATTATTGTTTGAGTAGGAGATTAACATATAATGTTGCTTTCCTCAGAAGTCCTGAAACACTACTTTTTTTGGAGATGCAATATCGTATTGGCTTACTTGGAGATATTTTCAGAATAGTTTATGATTCTGAATGTATCCCCAAGCAGAAGATATATATATATATTGTGGTGCTTCGGGATATTCAGTGAGTTCCTGTGGTTTAAGTCCTCCGAAATGCCATTCCTCACCTGTTTCTGTCTTGCCCACAGCTCAGCAAATGAGAATATTTCTGAACTAGGCAATGTCATCAGCAAAAAGCTGATAACACTTTTCCTGGTCTTTCCATACATTCATTCTCAACATGCTCTGCCTCGAGTTGGTGGAAAACCACTAGATTGAAGAAGACAGCATATCCAGTATAACACATGTAATTTGTAGGTATTTATAAGTTGGTGATCAACCTGTTCTGTGAAGTATAAGGCTATTGTAATATGTCCAGTGTTATTGTCTTCTGCAGTTCTGCCTGCATTAGCGTCTCTGGTTTCCTGTAATGCCGTAAATGAGGCAAAGCATCAGACTTGAAACTTCTTTTTTTTTTTAATGCAAGATCACTTACACTGTAGTTCTGCACATCAGTCATGTCTTTCCAGACTTGGACTGAATCGGAAGCAAGGTCATTTATCTTCAAAAATATTTCTTGCCTCCATGGCTGGGAAAGGTCATCCGTGCTTCTGTTTCTTCAGTTGTGTTCTCTCTGGTGACTTCTGATGTTTCAGTGGTTTTAGTACTGATCTAGGAAAAAGTGGATTACAGCTAATCTGGCAGCTCTCCTTTATTGTGTTTATTGCAAGCAACTTCATTCTAATCCAGTGAAGAGTCACATTGTCCAGACCTCATACTATCAAACTAGGCTTCAGCTGACCTTTGGGAAAGGTCAGTTGTATTTTTTTTTTTGCTGACGTCTCACAACATCTTAAAGTTGACCTATTTCTTCTTCCCTCCAGTTTTTTTTTTTTTTTGAATACCTTTCTAAAATTCCCCTCAGTCTTTTTGAATGCTATTCTTCAAACTTATTACGTTTTTATGTTTTCACCCTACTAACTTATTTTTAAGAACATATGGCTATTCTTACATAGTATTCTGGCAGTTTACTAAAATTTTTATATGATATTTTGTCTACAGGGAAAGCCTACGTTCTATGTGTAACCCAGAGGTCAGTGCATGATTTAGTGCTTCCTAACATTTTTATCTGCCAAGATACTGCTGGCATTTAATTACATGAAAAGACATAGCATATTTATGTCAGCATGAATTAGTAAATAATGTTTGTATAATGTTTTGAGCCCCATTAATGTTAAATCAGAGAATCACAGGAAAAGAGGGGCTTCTGAAGGTCACACAGTCCAGCCTCAAAGCAGCGCATCGGTGTTATTAATGTTGTTATTGGCACAGAAGACTGGAAGAAAGAGCAACAACCATGTAGTATGCTACACGATGTAAAAAATCTAGATGCGAACCAGCGTGACTGCTGATAGCAATGTGCTGTGAAACAGGATCGGTTGATGACTTAGCAAACCATGGCGAAGACAACCGGATCGGATTAAAAAAAATCGAATAATTAAATGTTCACATTCAATGGGTAATATTACTAATTTCCAATGAAATGTTAAGATAATTTAGCAGGTCTTATTTTCTAGGGATCTGATCTTTAATCAGACCTGGGAGTGGTGAAAGGTAGGAAGTGTAATTCTTTCCAATAAAAGCAAGATTAGTTTGAAGTTTAGTTGGATGTTAAAGGAAAAACATAAATTATCCAAAGCACATTTTAGTCTTGAAACAGTAGAAGACCCAAGTATTTTCACTATTTTTGGCAATAGTGGATGTATTTGTTTGAAATTTTAATATATCTTTCTGAGTACTCCAATGAGATGCGAGTGCAATGATTTGAAGAAGGCTATAAACATTAAAGATAATGGGATTTATTTTAAATAAGTGAATGAGCCGTTTCTGAACTGTTCATAACATTTAATTCAGTTAGAATAAAGTGTGCTTCTATTCTAATATAGCCATATATTCTTAGCGTTGGCTAAAGACATCATCTTATCCAGTCAAGCCACTATCAAAGTCAGGTAAGTGTAGTGCTAAAATAGACAGTTACATACAATAGGGGCTGGCAGGAATTCATAGCAAACATCCCATTTTTTACCAGCAAAGTCCTGCCTTCTGCCGGGTGCCTGAGTGCGCTTAAGCAGATCAGACAAGTCCGTGGGACCAGATGAGATGGGTCTAACGGGGTCAAGGGAGCTAGCTGCCTGATGTCAGCATGAGACTGCTTTCCACCCTCTGTGAAATGCTCTGGAGACTGGGAGAGGTTCCTGATGACTGGAAAAAAAAAAAGGTCACACTTATCTTTAAGAAGATATATACTTACATATATAAGACATATTTCAAGTATGTGTATTAATTTAAGTGTCATTCTAGTCGAAGAGAGAATTGGAGATGGTGAAAATGATTTTTTATGTATTAATGTTATTAGAGCAGTCTGTATTTAGCTTTGCTGTGAAGGTCAGCTGTAATCTATGATAAGAAAGAGAAAAGAACATGACTATCCTTTCTTTTCTGATTTTTAAATAAGAAACAGAAGGTTTGAGCATATAATAACTCCAGCTTGCTGAAGTATTGTTTCAGTTTTGGAAAAGACAAGCTGATTGCATAGGTGACTTTAAAATAATTAAATTATCTGCTAATATGCTTAGCATATTGATTTCAGAGGGTGATTTCAGATGTTCACCCCCTCGTTCTGCGACCCCGCGTAACCTCTTCACCTTAAGTTGTCAGTACACTAGTGGAATACAAGCTGCTCTTTGTGTCTTCGAATCACAACCACGTATTGTGGCTTGCTAGCCTTGGGCCCGCTCCCACCAGCAGCTGCTCTCCCTGATCCCAGTGGGGTCTGGTTGCAGGAGCAGACTGACCCCAGCAAAGCTTTCTGGTGGACGTCGAGGAGATTAAGGAATGGTCCTGAGTAAAGATGGAATAACAAGTTCTGTCTGGCAAGTGGAACAGGAATTTCAATTCTTATCCTCAATTTGAAACTGTGGATCATAGCATAGGCATACTCCAGCCCCCGTGGGAAAAGTATCAGTTACACATGTCTGAATTTTCAGTATGTTGTGTTTCCATGTTCTGCTCCATTTTGATCACTGCTCTATCGTGGACTTCCTTCTTTAATACTTGACCAGCCATATGGTGATTCTCTCTGAAAAATTATTCCTCATGCTGTTGAAAACAGCATGTCTCCTTCATTCTCCTAACTGCAAAATCTGATAAAAGTTTAATTTAGCAAGTTGTGAGGCATATCTACAAAATGCAAAGATAAGTGCTATGGATATGCTTCTAAATAAAAATGGTACTAGTGCTTTTAACTTTTTTCTTGACAACGATGGGCTGTAAAGTACTGATACAATCATTACAAGTTCAAAGTAATTCCTGTTCTAATTTTATTAGTTCCTTTATTCCTGTCTTTATATCTTAAGCTTTTTAGCTTATTAGCTAAACGATTTCTTATATCTTGATAATATTTTTTCTTTCGGAGTCAGAAATGAGGAAAATAATTGTATCATTAATAATAAACTAGGACTCCCTGAATCTTGGTTACTTAAGGAGCAGTCAGTGTTTTCAAGCAGCAGCAGAAATTGAGCACTGATCTTCATAAATTCAAGTTTATGTTTTGAAACGCTCTCCTAGTGAAGAAAATAGAAAAACGCAGTCCTTTCCATCTGCTTCTCTAAAGTGTAGTTTGCTGAACTGCTATCATAGGGCCAGAATTTGTTAGTCCTTGCATTTGATAAGTGAAATACATCAAGGATTCATTTATTCAGGAAACCACATGTTTCATGATGCAGTGAGGTTTGGTGAGTAGGTCAGGATGCAAAGAAAAGAAAACGTGATTATATTTGGGATATATAATAACTGAATGTGTCCCTAGGGGTTCTAATCAGAAGCCGTGAACCATGAACATCGGATAAGTGAATGCGTAAAACAGGTTTTGAACAGTCTGTAAAAAAGAGTTTATAGTTGTATATAGTGTAAACAAGGACAAGTCTGTAAGCAGATATGTAGAAACTGTTATCAACAAAGGCTAGTTTACATTCACTAAAGAGGCAAATAAATGCTTTTAAACTACCTTGACCACTTCTCAGAATTGTGGGGAAAAAGTTATCCCTAAGATTCTTTATATCTGATACATGCTAAAGTGCTTCAGTTGGCAGAAGACTGAAAATAAAACAATTGCTCTAAAAGAAAACTGTTTTCTAAACTGTAAATGCTCAGTCCAGAGTTTCAGCTTTCTTTTAACTTTAGAAGAGTTAAACACATTAGAAGAGTATAGAAATATTAAAAACACTGAAAACAACTCGTGTATATTTTTGATAAATGGCCATTGAACATGACACAATTGCAGTTCTGCCAATGGAAAACTATTTCCTTACCTCTTACGCTGTCCAGACCCTACACGCTCTTATATTTAACACCTCACAGCTGTCCGACAGGTTATGTAAGAATATTTATCTTATGATTTCTTACTTTATTTAATCACTGTTTCGGTAGAGTTTTGTCATTAAGAGCCTGGAGCGGGCAGAAGGATGTCACTGTATTGAGAATCTGCGTACGGCTGAGTAAGGCCTGCAGTGCCCCACCGACACGCAAGCAAGAAGTGAAGTAAACCGTTTTCACTTCTGTCACAACCACCTACATGCCCTTGGCAATTTTCCAGCAAATAGAAAATGGCATATATACAAAGAAATTAGAAAAAGGTATCAGGAGGCCCTGCGTTCATTACATTATCTAAAACGCTATCAAAGTACTATGGCTATTTGCAATGTATTCGGGCTGCCTTTTCAAAATGGACTTCACTCTGTCTGGTCCTTAGAAGAGGGTCCTCATCCTTTGCTTGCTGCCGGCGTCATTGCTGAGCAATGTGCTTCGGGCAACATCACGTTTTACTCTCCTTGTCAGCCCCAGCTGTAACTTTTTAACGGGGCCGCAAGCAGTGTTGGAGGGGCAGAGTGTGCAGCTCCAGTGCATTGCTTTCCTGGGGGAAGAAAAAGCAGCAAAGGTCATTTTGAGTAAGGAGCTGAATGAAAAAAATAAGTCTGTGGTTATTTTGTGTATGATAGTATTCATCTGTACAGGGTAGATCTGGGAGTGGACTAGAAGAAGCACAGGCAGAGAGACTCTGTTTAAAAATGTATATTCAGAGATTTGAACAGATATTGAGAAATCAGAAAGGAACAAGAATCCTGCAGGTGAAAATGTAAAACTTTGGGAAATCTGTGAGGAGCGACGGAAGAGAAGGGCAGAGCAAGGAATCCGGCTTGCCTAAAACCGTGACAATTCCACCTGCATCTCTGCGTTCGTTCTCTAGAGCATTGCTGATACGTAGGGACAGCGTGGTTTTATGAAAAACACATCCCCTAGATACTAGGCAGGGCAAAACACTAGCCGCCGGTTCCTTTCTATTTCACGTAAGCGTGAAAGTAGGCAGGTACCATCATTTCTTTTTGGATATCTGTTTAGGAGTTAACAAAAAGAAATCCACCTTTTTTTTTTGTCTCCTGTTGCTCAGTCGCGTCCGCTATTTGAGTAGCTCGTGTGGCTTTTCTGAAAATGGTCTACCGTAAGAAAACAGCTCAAGGGTTACTTCTGTTTGATTAGTTTTTATTCCATTGATGACCTTTTTTAAGTAGAAGCTCAATCTTCCTAACCTTGAATCAGCTGCAAGAAGCAAAAAAGAATAGGTTTATATTTATGGAAAAAAACATTTCTCATTTCTAGAATAACCTAATGTATTCTAACTAAATGAAAATTTACTAGTAGAAATACAAAATCCGCCCTTCTGCCTGTTGTCATCATGATGAAAAGTAACTATAAACGATGTGCAGAGGAGTCGGATATGAAAGCATTCACTGCCATGAAACGGGTAGGTAAACTCCGTCAGGGTTTGTGGAAATGGTTTTGTTTTGTTCGAATGGCAGTTTGCTTTGCTGTGTGCCTCTTCCAGAGGCACTTCGTGGCATAAAGCTTCCAGTTACCTCATGGACATGAATTGATTTACGTTCACAAAACCCTTGAGAGAGCAGTTGCATTATTTCTGCTACGTATTTGGCTTACAAAATCAGAGATTAAAGATCCCGCTGACTGGCAAGCGACTTCCAGTTTATTTTAGATGAAGCCGTAAGTGATTTGGCCAAGAGCAGAGAGAACATTTTCCGGAAGAATCCGCTTTACCAGATCTTTGCTGCTGCATCAATTTCCCTTTATGCTGATGGTGAACTGCAGGCACATGAAAAAATACTCTATTTATTTAAGATAATGTCTTGAAATGGCACAGATGTGAACTGAAAAGAGAAATGGATTTTATCCGCCTCACAAGGGAGGCAGAAATTGGTCAGGAGATTCATTTCAGAGAAATGAGCGAGTTATTTTGCTGACTGCCAGTGGTAGGTAACAACGTAATTCAATAAGCGAAGGCTGGGTTTGAATAGATAGAAAATTAATCTTCAGCCACTGTCTCCAGTGGGATTTTCCTGTGCCAATATTGATTGCATTTCAGTTCCTGCCTTGAGAGAAAAATTGGTTGGAGTTAGATTTTAATTGTGTGCACATGCCAGATTACTTTCCTTCAAAATATGTGTTACTTTTCTGAGAACAAAATTTAACTGAGTATTAAAAGTGTAGCAACCAATGCAGCAATCTACTCAGGCTTTTGGTAGAAATATCAGACTTGAATCATTAATAACATTACATTTTCTTTTATTCATCTTCTGTTGTCATTTTTTAAACTTATTTGTAGTTTAGTTGTAATTTAGACATTTAGCAACTGAGAACTACAGAATTCGTATTTAATATAGAAGGCTGCATAACAACAAATGGATATGAAAGGCCTGGCACAGCATTAATTTTGCGGGTCAGGAAGCAGTGCCCTAAGTGAGTGCAACACTGTAACGCTGCCCATGTTCGCCCGTTGCATCCAGAACTAGCTCAGACACCTTAAGGTTTAATAGTAACATTCATCCGATGTGAGGGACCTCTGGAACTTTTATATGATTTTTGCCATTTGATGTGTCTGGGTTGCTGGGGCAGTTAGACAGATTGTCTCAATGTCAGGGTTATGTATCACAGAACACTCCCAGAAGAGGTCAACATTAGGGATGTAAAAGCTTCTAGGGTGTTTTATGTAGTTCTGTTAGGTGCAGTGCCCTACGTTGGATGGTTATAAAACACAATTCATTTGGAGCAAGTGAATCGGTTAAATTGAAAAAATGGAGGTGATGAGTTGGTGGATTCATATTGTTCTTGTTTTGCTATTATGGAATATTGGTGAGAAGAATAACAGACCTAATCTTTGTCATGATCGTTGTTTTAGGAAGAATGTGTGTGCTGTTAGGAACATGGGGACTAGATTTTGTAGAGGAATGTTTAAGACTGCCGGGAGGATTACTTAAATCCTGTAAGTTTTACCAGAGCGTAACTAAATTTTGGCACTAGACTTGAAGCTTCTTCCATAGCAGTGAGTGATGGGAGTGGCTTAAAGCTAATACCTGTTACTTGGAATGAAATTAAAATTCCTAGAAGAAGCAGCAGCAATTTTATGTTCAGATGCTGAATTTCCACAGGATTTTCAACCAGAAATCTCAATAAACTGTAGTAGCAAAGCTTCTGTGCAAGACCGACTAGGATGGATTTACTCCCCTTCGCTCTTCCTACCTCCAACCCTCTGAAGTATTTCTTGTGGAAAATTAGGTGTGAAAAATCTCATAACACCTACCATCCTGGTGTTGTGTTGTAGTAACGTGGTTTGATGGTCCCCAGCATTCTTTTCTGAAGTGTTCAGTGAAAGCGTTGAGAGGTTGTAATTGTCGGCACTCATTCCAGAAATAAATTAGTGTGTTAGGCTTTTTTAATCAAATGGTTTGCAGGCATGAGAGAAATTTTCTCACATTAATAATCAATTGTTGAGATCACATTTGCAGAATTAGACAAACTCATTACTTTGAACAGCATGAAGCCAGAAGATAACTTAGGAAAATAATTCCAAAATTTGCTTAATGTTAGATAGCATTTCACATCTGGAAAAAAATGATCCTATTTGATAATTTAGAAGGAAAAAAAAGGTAAAAATAGAGCCAAATTACAATGTCTGAAGCTATTGTAATGCTGTGTCATTTCAAATTACAAACCAGCTGTAAACTGTTACTGATTTTGTCTCTAGTTTACACACTTGAAAGTGAACTATAACAGTGTTGCTTTCTTACTGAGTTAAATTGACTCCTATTATCCTAGAATACGGTGAATGGTATACCGTATCAAAAAATTTCAGGCTATAGTGTACATTTCCCCTTTTGCTAAGTTCCAGAGCTAGAAGAGTTTACTTTCTTATGAGCATCTAAATGCAAAAGTCTGATATTCAGAAGTCCTCTGACAACCTTCAAACACTATGTAGATATCTGTGTTTATTAGAACTGTTCATAAAAATAATTTTACACGCATGGAAGTAAAAGCCACCATCTGGCCTTAGATTTGCCAAGGAGGATAATGTTTTTTAAGTATTTCACACATTTTATAAATTTATATTATTTAACATCATAAGTACCTGGAATTCACCCGATAATGCAGTTGGGAGGGAGAAAATACCTGCAATAGCATCTTAGGTTGGGTCAGAAATGTTCTTTTTCGGTGAATCTGATTGTTCCTGCTTACAGTGTTTCACAGAGCCTGCCAACTGCAGTCCATGGGACCAGCTACAACTGTCCTGGATTATAACCTCTAAAATGCATATCTGTGGGTTTTCCATCAGGTATTTCACTCTGAATGCCTGCTTTTGCTGGACTGTGCTACTGACAAATCTTGACATAGCCAAAATGGTAGAACGTCTTCTGCATCATTTTAGTGCTTACAGAAGAAAATGAATCCCTTAGTTTAAGTATTAAGAGTTGTGTCTTCCTTTCCTGGTCGTGTACTGAAGAAGTTGGGTTAAGCGATAAGGAACAAATGTAAATTTTTAGCATAAGATATGGAAGCTGTGCTGCATAAAAATAGTTGTTACTGAGTATTCACCTTCTTTACTTCCAGAAGTTTAATAGACTTGCATTGTGAGACTCAGCTCACCTAATTCTAGGCAGCTGTGTTACAGGTATCTGCATCTAAGCTAATTGCCCTAGGCTACCCTTACAGTCATGGGAAAATAGGTATGTAATTAAGCTGGGATGAATTGCACTCTAAAAGTGTCTGTTTCTCTTGATTAACTGTAAAGGCAGCCTGGAGTGATCAGCTCAGATGTAGACAGCTGTGCTGTAGAAGACAGTAGTCATCACAGGTTAGATGAAATCTGCCCTTTGTGTTTCCTCCTTGAAACCCCTCTGAGACTGCTGCTTACTCCTGGCAGCGTCTCAGCCCATACTTAGTATGACATTTATCCAAGATCAGTAATGAAGCAGATGAGGAAATTGAATTTCAATTAGGTTACTTTGTGGATGAGTTAAAATTTTAGTTGTCTGTACTTTGATAGTGGATAACAGACGTGGTGGAAGTCTACAAACAATAACCTTAACGCACGCATGCTTGGCTGATCAGGCAGATGTTTCTTTGTCCGTACTGTTTTTCAGAAGATAACATATTTTCAAAAAACCAGTGACTCTGCAGTATTAAAAATATCCTGCTAATTGTATGAAATCGCTGACTTAAGTAATTATTTGGTATCGTGGTTGATTCATTATTGGTTTAAGTGGCTGCCTGAGCATGCAATGAGGCATGCTGCTGTATTGCAGCTGAGGCAGATGAAGGTGTTACCTTCATCTTCGTTGCCTCCTGCTGCTTTCTATCCTTCAGGCGATATAGCTGAGTTACAAAAAGCTCTGCTTTTCCAAATTTTTAAAAATGACTCCAAAGAACTGGAGTGGATGGGAAGGAAGCAAGAAGCTATAATACTGGCAGATGTGGCAGGATGGTAACCTGAGGCAGGCTGAGATGAGTGCTTAAGATTTTGGGAACCTTTCTACTCAGTCTCTTGTGGCCAGAAAAGTATGTGAGATTTATCAAGGCTTTTCAATAAAATCAGTAATGACCAAAACCTGTTATGATCAGAAGTTCCAAAAAGGCTTTATTTCTTTTTTTTTGTGTCATGATGTATACCACTATTCCTCAAAAATCTGTTTATGAAATACACATTACTAATATAATTTAAAATTTTGTGAACTACTGTATAATCTGCAAAAGGAAAATTGAGATATACCATACTTGTACTTTCAAGATTTAGTGCAAATTATTATATATAATAAAAATAAATGAACGTGCCTAACATTATGGGTGTAAAAATGCCATGTGCTTGTGAAATTTAAGTGCATAAGATGTTAGGCTTTCATTTTCTTTTCTGCAGCTCTTAACTTCACTGAGTTGTGCTGGGTCACTCGTAATTCGTTATGAAGTAAACACAAGTATTTTTGGACCTGGAGAAAATGAGTTTGTTTAAAGACAAATGCAAAATTTTAGCTATTAAAAAAGACTGAATCTGTTAGTTAAAAAGAAGCAAATGTGAATGAAATTGTTTTTAGCATACCTTGTAATATTTTGACCTGTACATGTCTTTCTTTAAAAAGCCTGAAAAGAATGATACTGAATCTGGCAGCCAGAGAATCAGACCAGTATTTGAAGAAGATCCTGTTTTCCGACGGCAGACTTCTTACCAACATGCAGCAGTCCACATACCAACAGATATTTATGAAGGCTGTAAGTAGCATGTGAACAAAATGATTTTGTTACAGTAATAAGCTTGTTATTTATATCCTATTCTTAAAAACAAATAAGCCCCAAACCAATTTTTCTACCCCACTTTTAGCACCAATATGTTGAGGTTTTTTGTTTTGTTTTTGTTTTTCCCCTTAAAACACTTCAGATATGTGTTCTGTTAGGGTTATGATTCACCGTATGAACTAATGGAAGCCGTGTTTGGGTATATATTGAAGAGAAAAAGCTAAAAATTCGTTAGGGAGGGGTCTGAATTTCAGAACTGGAATTGCAGGTGAAACTAAACTCATAAGTGTTTCAGTTTTCTCATCTGTTCTTTGTACTGTTTTCTCATTTAATACGAAATATTCTTCACAGCTTTCTTCACATGGTTTTAGCCTTAGCCAAAGATGAGTACTGAAAACGTCTTTAAATACCCAAAAGTATATATTTTTCAAGCAAATAACATGCCATACAAGATGGTAGAACTTATATTGCATGCAGTGCATTTCCAGAGCTGCAGGAACAGTCCTTTGCAGAGAATTTGCGTAAGATATTTTTAAATGGTGTCAAAATTTAAATCTATATAATGAGGATTCTTTATTAGTAACAAAATTTCAAAAGTCACTACTTAAGTTGTCTTTCAAGGTGAAAATAACTTATTTTCTTCTGTGCTCATCATAAAGAAAAAATTACTGTCTGCCAAGAAGACTTTTTAGCACTCAAAATGGCTACATAATTTCTTTTTAAAAGGGAGAGGAAAAAAAAATAGAATCTATACTTTTAAGTTCTGTTTTTAGGGTGCTAATTTCAAGTCTGCAGTCTGCCTCTTTCAAAATCTCATCATCAAGAAAGAGACCTTAATGTGACCCGAGTGCTTTAAAATTCATGGCCATCATGGTGTGCTGCTTATATAAATGACATAGAAATGAAAGTGGAAATGTCAGTATGATGGGGGAAAGAATTATAGTAGCTGGTAATCTCATATGGTGTGCTTGAATGACAGAGACCTAGAGGATTATTCTCAGATTCTGGCTTTAGTAAGTAGTAACATGCACTTTAATTGCAGGATACAAGGGAAGAGACAGGCCATTCCCTTTGCTTTTCTTTGAAGAGTACTGATACCTTGCTGCTAAACTGTTATAAAAATGTGCATGCTATCATTAGGATTTATTTTTAACCATTATGTGAATTCTGATATATGATTGTCATCATAGCAGTAGTTAAAATGTTTTGGTTTTAGACTGAATTTAACGTTTTAGATAGTATTGCTAAAATAGTTAGCTCCTATAGAAATATATATTAGGTAATTTTAATGATGTACACCCCATTAATCTAAAAAGGAAGAAAGACTATGCCTTCCATAGAAAGAAACAACTTCAGTATGTAATCACATGATTATAAAAGATGGAAACATGCATATGTTCAGAGGCGCAGCTGAATGTGCAGTATGTACATGGCTCATGAGAGATTTACGATTCTTTGGGGCTGGCTATCATATTAGCTGCCAGAGAAGTGGACTACTTAAATGACTAGTGATATCAGCTCAAAGAATGGGGAGACTAAGGATGCATCAGCTTTAATTCTGTGTCTGCAAAAGCCCCTCAACAGAATAATAACTGGGTTTTATTACAAACTTTACTATGAAATTCTGAATGCGTGGATCCATCTACCTTTTAGGCTTATGAAACTGGATCATGGGTTCAGCTAGTTGCTCCCTAATGGTGCACCACCTATTTAAACCTGGCACAGTAGTAGTCTTTACCTACCTGCATGTTCAGTGATGTACTTATTTTGAAATACAATGATGAGCTTTTTGTGAAACAGCCCCTTTTATTTTATCATGGAAATATGTTAGGAGTCATTACTTAATATCTATTCACTAACATCCAGATTATTACTTTATGGCTCAGTTGGTTACAGAAAGAAATACTACAAAAGTGATCTTTACTCTCTCTTCTGCATCTGGCGTCCACATCTCAATAGAGACACGGAAGAGTCGAGGGAGTTTGTTTATTTGCCCGTTACCTGACGATTACAGGTGCACTGTAAGAGAGGTCGACCCAATTAAAGTGGCCCAAATAGCCTTTTAACTGAGAATTTTTCAAGAGTTCCATTTAGATCTTGAAATAAAATCAGTCTGCTGCCAAAAATGGAACAGCCCCTCGGGTCAGCTTTCTACCACACGCGCTGGGAATTAGTCAGGCATCTTCTATTAATGATACCAGAAGTTTCGTGTGTAAATCCCCACTGAAACTGTACCCCGCTCATCCCTAAGCAGAATACAGGAACCGCAGGCCAGAAGTAAGAGGCAGTCCTCGGCAGACGGCGAGTGTGGTTGATCTGCCTGGTGGGTGCCACCATACATTGCCCTCACTGCTTGCAGCAGATGGTACGTGATGCTAAGCAGGGCTTGCGCTAGTTGCAAGTCTGCACTTGTGTTAGGGTTTTAGGGAAGGTGCTAGGCAAAGCGCACAAACAAGGACTTTTTTTTTTTTTCTCCGCATGTCACGATTTCACTTGCGTTAGAGTTGATTGAAGTGTCAGACTGGTGGGGCTTATGTGCAGAGAGTGATGTCTTTAGCGTGATGACATCGCTTTGGACACGTTTGGACAGATACCAGCAAATGAAAAAGACTTTCCTTACCCGGAGTTTATTAGACCAGCCATAAATAAAAACATGATGGCTCATTTGGCTTAAGCATTTTCAAAAATTCATGTTGTTAGTTCAGCTCGCCCTCTTTTTGGGATAGCAATCAGAATGTTGCTCTCCTTAAAACCTCATCAGATGTGTATTATTTTTTGATAGCAAACTTGATAGTGAGTATCAGGTTTTTACCTGTGTAAGCAGTGTGTCATTTGCAAATGTCCAGCTGTTGATTTTTTGACATAGTAGTTCTTAGCACTGGGAGGCAATCAAAACTTTTAAGAATAGCTGGAAATTTTGTTATTTTGATGCTACAGCAGTTTTTATTATACCCTTTGGCTGGAATTGCTATACAATTTGACAGTTATTGAAAATCTGGAGTACCTTTGACCACAAGCTTATTCTTTGGGAAGAAGCTTTGAAATGCTGGCAAATAAAGTCATAGGAGCAAGAATACCCTCCCCTCAAAAAAAAAAAAAAAAAAAAAAGAAACCTAAGAAAAAATGCATTGTCTTTTCTTCTTGGAATGTCATATGTATAGATAATAAATAAGGTTTATTCAGGAAGCTACATATTGATAAAGGGTTTGGGTAAATATTTTGGAGTGCTACATCAGCGTTTCTTAAAAGAGCAAAGGAATAATACAGCTTTTTTATTTTTTACATATAGGCAACAGTTTTTTCTTTAGAATTATTTATTTAGAAAGATTGAGATTAATGCTGTTGAATTCATATACGGAGAATAGCTGAGAAACTGAAGCCTATTATTTTCCCATGCTTGCTTCTAAAAGATAAACAAATGCTGCTGTTTTACTAAAGCTGAAATTGAAAAATGTTTTTTGGTGGTGGTGGGGTTTTTTTTTGACTCCTCATTGTTCCTTCGTGTTCACATTTTTGCATTTGGAGACACCTTTTACTTTGGAAATAGAAGTTGGATCATATTATTGTATATGTCTCATGCAGCTGGCGTGTGAGGTTACTGTTTCTTCTAATTTATTTTTAAATATTTTCAATTATTTTAATCAGTGAACTATTTGTGGGGGGGGAAAAAAAAGTAATGAGTGAAGTGGACCTTTAAACGAATTCTCTGTCAGCCTGTTTTAAATACCAAACACTGTGGCCTGGGGTAAGCATAAAGCAAATGTTAGTTCTAGCTAAGTCTAGTGTACTACTAGCCTGACTGACTGCTTTTAGTATTAAACCTGGAAGGAAAATACTGAAGCATAAACCTAAACACAGAACTCCAGGGTCAATATTACTTTAATGTTCTGACAATTATGATCTTATATATTATTATTTTTCTATGAGTAACTTAGTAAAGCTCCCTGTAAGAAATAGCTTTTTAAACTTGATGAAAATGTTTGTTGCTGTTAGAATTCTGAAGGCTAGAGTATTTCAGCAGTGTCCTCCGTCAGCGCTTTGGTACTTGGATTACACGGATTTTACTGGATAGTCTAGCGTATTCACCTGATGTCATGTTTACTATGTCTTCCATCTTAAATTATCAACGTTTAAAATAATAAGGCAGAATGAAAAAAAATAAAAATCTAGTATCTGAGTTTAATTGCTTCTTGAAATTGCTAACTACTCCTTGAAAGACTGAACTGTGTCAGGAGAAGCTGATCTTGTATATTAGCTTTGGATAGCAAAACTCAGCAAAAAATACCAAACCTATGATATTTTACCTTTCCCTAAGTTATTTTGGATGATACTTTTTGTTCCTAAGCAGTTACAGATCATTTCAGTGCTGCACTTAAAGCCAACAAAATGAGCTTCTATCTTGTCTTTTTTACTGAAAGAAAAATCTGATAGCAGTGCTTTTGTTAAAACAGCTGCAGATAGACAGGGGATAGAACATTTTGATATTTCTGTATGTGTCCATTTGCTTTTCTGTTGCTACTGAGAACCAAGGGGTGCAAGAACTATGATAGCAGAAGAACAGAAAATACAGGAGCTTGAGTTTAATTTAGCTGTTTATGTCTTCTGCTGAAAAGACAAGGGAACTTCAATCCTGATTCCTGTCCCGTAAAGCACAGAATCACAGAATGGCTGAGGTTGGAAGGGACCTCTGGAGATCATCTAGTCCAACCTCCCTGCTCAAGCAGGGTCCTCTAGAGCAAATTGTTGCAAAGTTGTATATCAAGTGGTTACTGAGGAAAGGAAAATGACAAACACACTGAGAAAAAGAACCGAAACCCACTCTGGTCTCTGCTGGAGGATATCCAGCTGTTCTAGAAGCCCCCTGACAGTGATATTACAGGCTTTAATCCTTTTTTGCCTGTGTTTCTGGCATATTTGAAACCTATAATAAAAATGGTTATTTGCTTGAAACGTGAATGTTTGTGTTTTACCATTCGGGGCTGGAACATGCCTTGGCACTGATCTTGCAAGAATGCAAGTCTGAAGAGTCTTAGGTTGCATTGCATCTTCAGCCCAAGTGTAGCAGATAAGCTGGTGTATTTTGGAGGTCTCAGCTGTGTGTTCAGAGATGATCATCAGCCTATATGTTGGTATGCATGTGTGTGTGTGTGTGTGTGTATGTGTTTTACATATATGTGTGTGTATATGTACATATATATATGTATGTTCATGTTCTAGACATCAGTGAAAGAATTGGTAAAGTATGCAATATTTTGAAAGTATTAGCTATAGTAAGAAATTATCAGGTAGGTTACTTTAAACCTATGTTAATGATACATCGCAACAATGTTCTAATATTTTCTAGATCTGAATATTTATGAACATGTTTTGTTCTGGACTGTTTATTCAAGGCTAACTGATTACTAAAATGTAGGTTATGATTATTCATGGGAAAAGAAATTGCTGAAAAATTCTAAAATAAAACTTACTTTTGTTGTAAGTCTAATTACTCTTCCAGACCCGAATAGTCTTACCTTAAGCATTTGGAGTAGAATGCTGAAACATTTCTGGGGGGAAAAAAAAAGGAATTTTCATAAGTACTTTTAGAAGAAGCTTTTTTAGAAGTAACTTTAGAAGCTTACTACCATTGTCTTTCAGTGAGATTTAATCTTCTAAATACTAATTTCTTATGCAAGTGGGACCTGTGGAATAATTTACCTCTGAACTAAACAGAAGTTTATTTGAAATGAATCTAGGATTAGTCTTTTGAAAATCACTTCCTGTTTATTTTAATTGTTTTCTGGTATGTGCTGGTGGGACGAGGGACTCTGAAAGAAGGCTTTAGGAAATTGTTCACACCTCTTAGGTCTCAGGAAACATGCTGAGTTTTTAAATAATCTTCTTTTCTTCTTCCTTTTCAGCATTGGGGAAGGTAGGCTCTTATTTAGCTACATCGGGGAAGAGGTGTACAAAAACGTAATTTGTGCGTAAAACATTGAGGGTAGCTTTGGGGATAAGTTTTGACTTCTACTGGCTTTTGTTGTTTACCTGAAGATGGAAAGAGCAAATAATCATTTTTACTGTACTTTTCTATCCTGTATTTTATGTTAAGGGATTTTCTTAGCTCACACTTCACGTACTTCTGCAATGTAGAACTATCTTTTAAGAGTGTGTTGATCTAATTGAAAGATATCGTAGTACTTCTCAGTTTCTTCAGGAAAATCTCTGATTAATTTTACCTTTCTGTGTGGTAATCTTGTAACTTGAATTCAGTGAATAAGAGCACTGTACTGCTATGTGAAAGGTAGAAAATTTGGGCCAATTTTTATTCCTTCCGATGTAATGCACAGTGAAAGAAGAAAATAAATCAAAAAGTTGGACATGGAAAAAAGGAGAGGCAGATATACGATGGTGCTGAAATTCCTGACAAGGTTATATTGAAGGTCCATAATCTGTTGTGTTCATGTATTTCAACACCATATACCCTGTAAAGGGTATACCTTGTTTCCAGAATGGGGTAGATAGAGGAGACTTTCTTTCTAAAGGTCAGTATGAACAGCCAAACATGATTCTTTTGTGTTTATAAATATAGGTCGCAAATGTGATTTAGCTTTCATCCGCTAAGTTCTAGACGAATGCCATGACTCATATAAAGGAAAAAAGGAATCAGAGGGAGGATGAATGGGAGGCAAAGGAGGAGTCTGTTTTTCTTGGTCAGTTTTGAAATCAAATCAGTTCATATAACTTGAGGAAATTTAAACTGTAAATTATTCTTTTAACCAAGATTTTGTCTGCATGTGTCTCTAATATACCAGAGTCTTCCTAACTACTCAGAGGATATGATCTACTACTTGGTTGATCATGGTGAGAGGTGAGAAGTCATACCAGCAGCCAAACCACTGATGAATGGTTAAACTGGTTATTATGGTTGTGGCTTCAATAAAATAGAAAACCCTAAAAGGAAAAGACTTTTCAAGGCACATTTTCCCCGAAGTTCTTTTATTTTTGGAAACCCGGGGATTAAGGCAGGCAGGTGCCAAAACACTTCCATGTTTCACCTTTTTACTCTATAACATTAATTTGCATGAATGGTAATAAAATGTGTGAAAAATAATTTTCTGGTAAATTAGATGCTGATTATCATTATCATGTGGTTTACTTTTCACTGCAAATTTATTAACCGTCAAATCCGGTATCTATCCAGAATTGTCTTGTACATTAACACGAGTCTCAAGTTTCCAGTGTTTGTTAGGCTGCTTAACTGAGTAATAAATGTTTAAGCTGCACATACTGCCAAAATCTGTTTTGGAGGCCAGATGATTACGGCTGTTTCTCAGATCTCTTTTCATTGCTTCTACAATGTTTTCTCTTATGCACAGCTTGGAATAGCAATTAGTATTGAATCCTCTTGTACCAAGAGGGGAGATTTGGCTCTGCAGCAAAGTTGGCCATGCTCCTTCTGATAAAGATAGCTAACAGTGGCATTTGCATTTTAAAACACAGGCTGCAAAGCAGACAACTCTGAGTATCAGTAGATGTTTAATTATTGAGTAAATGAAAAAAAATTATATTTAGACGTGGGCCTTGTTGGGAGAACAGTTGATTTTGTTGTGTGAGGTTCTCCTTACACAGGAACCAGTGCAAAGATTCTTCATTTCTTAAACCTTGCTCAGCTTTTCAAAACAGGCTGCTATGGCATGTCTGTGTTGTCCATACCTTGTATTTGTCTTCCTGGGAGGGAAAATGTCATCTTAGACCTTTGTTCGGCTACATCACTTAGAAGTTTGAGTGGATGTGAAGAGTGACAACTCTGTTCTCAAATCTGCTATATAATAATGAAGAATCATCAGCGGGTTACTCTGGCTTTCTGTACGTTTAAATGACATATAAGCCCTTTTATAGGGCTACCTGTACAAAGATAGCTAGAGCCCTGTCTTTATATAATCATTTTGTCAAACCGGTGTCTAGAGGACTATGAGGGCATATGGAAGGAAGGATTTGTTCTGTTTGCAAGCTCAGAATGGCGATATATGCTTGGATGTGTTTCGTTCTCTTCTTGTAAGTAGATGTGATGAGGTAAATTGGCTATTAGAAAAAAGTAGTTTAAGTGGGAGTGTAAGAGGTTGGGAAATATTACTTGGTGACTTGTTCTTCAGAATAGTTTGGGAGTCTGTTATACCCTCCACCCTGCTCCCAGCAAGCATGTTTTCATTCTTATTTCATACTCTCTTGGCATATTAAGTTAAAGTACATTGCAAAGTGCACATCTCAATACACATGAGATGTAGGGGAAGAGGAAGGAGCGGAGAAGGGAAGGAGAAGCATGGTCTCCCCCCTTTTCGTCTCTCTTCTCATACAAGCTGCCAGCTCTCTCTGGGTGTAAAGGATATAACCTCTGCTACCCTCTCCATTGCTAACACCAGCGTGCAGGCAGCTTTTACCTCTGCTCCTGCATATCCATTTCATCTGATGTTGTCCAGGCTGACCGTGCAAGCGGAAGCATAGCACAAAGTTGTGCAAGTCCTTAAAGGTGAGGGGAAAAATATTTTAAACTCAATATATTGTAGAGTACATAAATTAACTACTATATGTTGCTAAGAATGAGTGCCTTGCTGCGCACACAGATAGGCTCTATTAACACAAAAATAATGTATTACTACATGAAGCATTTGTAGCTTCATGGGCCTGCACAAATTATAAATTTCAGCCTGTCATATCACAGTATATTTATATTTATTTTGGAAAATGCTAACAATATCACAGTATTTTATTTTGGAAAATGCTAACAAAATGTTAGATGAAATGTTAAAAACCATAATAAATATGAGTACTGTTTAAAATCTCCCTGTTGAGAAATTTAGCTAGGTTGTTTACAGAGAAGCTGCTAGTAAAATCAGCAGTAGGTGAAATGGACCAGAATAAATCTTACCTGCTGTAGTTCTAGCATATCTATATTGTCGCAGTACCTGTCAAATTTGTAATAGTGTTCCTTTTTGTTTGTTTGTTTTTAAGAAGCATCAACTTCACAAATGCTATGCTCAGTTTAAATCTTGAAGTGAGAAAGGTAGATAATGAAAGAGAAAGACTGGCAACAGTTTTATGTAGATGTGTGCAGGTTTGAATATACTTAGAGGAAATGACTTCTTTTGTGTATATCCAAAATTCATAGTCCCTAGCACTCATAACACCATGCAGAACGTAGCTTAAAGTACATGGTTACTACTTACGTATTTAGCATTACTTGACTCTCTGATTTGGCAGGTCCACTTCATTTTTTTTCTCCTATATAAAATCATTTCTTGTCCTAGATTATTCTTTTCTAATAGCTATAATTTAATAATAAGGTGCTGCTCTGGAAAAACATAAATCTCTGAATCTTTCTCATTATTGGGCAGTGTTCTTTGAAGTTTGAACTATGTAATTTGAATGTAGGCATTTCTATTTTAAAAAACCTAAGATATTTAAATAATTAGTACTCCCCAAATATTAATTTTCAATTTATACTGTATTCAGATACCCATTGGAGAACAGATTACGTTTTCTTGTGTTTTCTTCTCTTGTGCATCACATAGATATCTTGCATCAATTTGAAATTCAGGTTAGATTGTTATATTCTTAAGATGTTGTTCAATTAGTGTAAAAATATCTTAGCTGTTTCTCTGTGTCAAAACTTATTTTCTGCCAAATTAGATAAGGTTATTTTTCTGTCCGACACTTACTGCCTTTCAGACCTCTGTTTCTATCAGTAAGAACACGCTGGTTTTATGCGTTTTTCATCTTGCCTTCCCAAGGGTCTCTCATCCTAACGAAATCATGCTCTCATGCTAACAAAATGTTAGATGAAATGTCTGTACATACCTGATTTCCTTCTTCTTTTTTATCCAATTTAGCCCTAGAAATTACTTGGCAATCATAGTTCATCTTACAGTTGCACAAGCAACTGTTAGAAAATGGCATCCACCATTGAGCAAAGTTCAATTTTTACTTCTAATGCCTCTCATAAACAGAAAGTTTTTGTGAGATGCATTTGGGAATTTTCCGTAAAATATCTATGTATCTTCATGATCTTCTCACACAGCTGTCCTTTCGTTTTTGTTGATGGGTAAGATCTAAACTAATTCCCATTTACTGCCTGCGGGGGGCATACAGGTAGGCCATTACCACTTAGAAACTGATCTGTACTGGTCCTGATGGACAGTCAGATTCTAGTACACTCCCTTCAGGATCCTTTTTAGCCTCAAACGTGGTTATATTTTATAACTGACATATTATGCACACTTCTGTTCTTTGGATTAGCTCTTTTTGTCCATCCTAGCAAGAAGCCACACTCATAATTTTGTTCATTTCTTCTGTTCAAATGACTCTAAAGTTCTTTTCACCCATTCTTTTTGTTTCTGATGATAATTTTGTCTTCTCTTTTCCATTTCATTTCTGTTTATTGTCTTTTTTCATGAGTGCCCCTTCCCCTTTTCCACTTAAATTTGCATCTTATCCTGTTTTTTTTTTTTTTTTCTCTCTTGCATATACTTTATGGTTGTTTTTCTCACTCCATAGTGAGAATTCCAGCTTCTTCAGCTCTATTCCTCCCCCAGGAGTCAATATCTTCCTCTATTTCATCCTTGCAGTGGTGGTTTCTTAACTGTTAGCCATCTTATCCAGAGCATTCCCATCTGATCCTCTTGTTCAGCAAACATCTGCAAATTTTTAGTTGTCTGTTCTCTGCCTTGCTTTCTTATCACCTTTAGGATTTCACTGTTTTCTGCAAGTGCATCTCCACTCATTTTTCATCTTCCTATCACATAATATTTCGTACACAAATAGCTTTTGTCATGCTTCTGCTCAAGATAGTGCACATCTTGCAGCCTTAGCATCCTGTCATCTTCAGTGTGTCCTCTCCCCCTGGAGTGTCCTCTCATATGCTTCATTAACCAATATTTTTTTCTCTGTTTTTATTCCTTTGCTTTAAAGAAGAAAGCTTGAAAGCTTACAGACTTGCTGAACCCTCCTTTGTTGGCAGCGTCTCTGTTTCTCATTTGATTTTCTGTCAGAGTTGCCTATTTGCCAGGATATAACTCTTTGAAAATAAATATTGACAATTTTAAACAGTATTTTCTAAGATCTTAAAGAGTTCTTATTCTTTTCTGTCCTCCTGCATAAAAATATTTGTCAATTTTGCCTCCTAAGTGTATTTTTCAAAGAAAAAATGTGCTGGAAAAAATAATTGCACACTGTCCAATGGTGTTATAGCTGACTTCTGAGCTGGTTTAACATAGCTGAACAAGCTATATATGTATTCAAGTGGGTTTGTGCTTGAATTATCATATTTCTCAGCAGAATTTCTAAGCTCAGATTAAAAAACTTCATTGAGACCATTGTCTGCTAATTCTACTGGAGCTAGCTCCTGTCTGTTAGATCTTCTGTAAGTGCACAGTTTTTTCCACCTGTACAAAAATAATTATCCTAAACACCTATTTTAAAATGAAACTAGGGCTCTTCCTTCAATTGGCAATACAATGTCAAAGTCTTAATACCTGTAATAAGCAGGGACACACATCTCATTGGAAGTCAACTTTCAACTTGCTATTTATTTATTTAAAAAAAATTATTTTGTACAGTCAGAAACTTGGTTTTTTAACACAGTTATCTCTGTAACTGCTCATTCTGCAGAGGTTTTTCACTCTTAAGTTATTTACATTTTCAAACCTTCTGGCCTCTTCCTGTCAAGCACTGAGTGTCCTTGGTATCCGTTTATTTCTAGTAGCATTTAAAAGGAGTCAGGACCATTCAGGTCAGCAGCTTGCTTTGTGGTGTGGAAAAATAAATAGTCACTGATCACAGGAGAAGAGTGAGAAAGGGAGGAAAAAAAAATGTAGACCTTGGCCTTCTCAGTTGGTGCTTGAAAATCAAAGGCGTGCTTGAGTAGCTCAGCATGATGGGTATAGCAAGTGACAGATCACTCAGAGCTGAAGGAAAGAAGATAATGAAATCTTAAATTAGAATAGCTTCCAAAACAGTCTGACAGAACTGCTCAAAACAAATTAAAAAAAGACACATAGATCTTAGCAAATGGGCAGAGGAAACAAGGGTTGGGAATGCAAGAAGGCAAGTACATTTGTAGAGACTTGCAACTTATACATGGATACTTTATCACATAAACATGCTTCCAGAGAGGCTGGACAGAGTTTTCTGAATTTGTGTTAGTTCTCTTTCTGAAGTTCTTAAGAGACTGTAGTGTCAGTTGGTGCCTTCTGTTTTGCATATACCCAGCAGCATGAAAAACAGATTTTTGTAACAACCCTATGTCTAGAACATCTGTTTGGTATTATTTATGTTCCTATGACTCTTTATGGAAGACCAGTACTGAAATTGCTTGTTAGAAGTAGCCAAATAGGGTTATATGAACCTTGCCCACAGTTTAAAACCCTTTCTTGGAACAGTAGGAGATACAAGATGTAAGAAGGAAGGAGTGAGTATGGGTTACTGACCTGGAGGAGGGCCAGATAATTTGATTTACTGTTTTCTATACATTTTTGCTTCTGGCAGTGAGCAGAGACTTGCTTGTACGGGCGATTGCTTTGCTTTATTTGAAGGCCAAATTGCAGGAGTGAACGTGTTACTGTGAGTCTGATTCAGGTTCTCACAGTCAGCCTGTACTGAATGTACCAATATCTACTTTGGGCATTATATCAGTGTCCAAATACTATTTAATACAAATAAGAGCACCCAGTGCCTTGGACAACATACTGAATATCCAGTATTATCAGTTTTGTTATTAGTTTCTCAAAGGCTCCCGAATAAGAACAGGACCACATTTGGCTCCGAGTTTTATGCTCTCTAGGTCAATGGAACTAGGTTTTCACCTTCCCTTCCTCTACCTGAGATGCTTCAAAATAAAAGTGTTTCATTCAGACACTGTAAATGTAGAAATAACTTAGTGATGAGCAGTTCGGATCCAGGAAATACAATTCCCTGGATCCTGTGACTGATGGATCCTGCCCTGCCCTTCCCTGCTCTTTGAGCTAAAACACTTTACCTTCAAACTAGTTGGATTTGTCATTATCACTTGAAAGTTTTTTTGAATCCTGCTACTCTGGCTAAGGATGTGAATTAAATTGGATTTAGAACGGTTTCTGCTAGAGTAAAATTGAAATATAATCTGTAAGGTCATTGTGTTATATCATTATTTCTGAGAGAAAGAGCCAATTGCTCATTAAAATGTAAATAGTATAATATTCTGGCATCAGCAGTCTTGATACTAATGATATCTGAGAAAATTTCGTAGTAATGTGAGACAGTGTCACAGACGTTACCACAAACAATGTGATGACTGAGTTGTGTAATAACAGAATCAACACATTAAAAGGTACTGCTTAAAACATCTATCACTGGTAGTTATAAATTGCCACCAGCTTTATAAACGAATTATTGAATATTTATTTTCATAATCTCATAATTGCAATTGATCTTAGTGAATACATACTTGGATCCTGGAGAACTTGGATAAAAATCTGGATGTATAGAGTACCTACCTATATTTTTTAGAGTAATACATTCAGGGAAGCCTAAGAAAGTAGGTAAAACATGCAGCATAACATTGCAACTCTGTGCGATCTTCACCTGTAAATTTTAATTTGTCACTCTATAATACGTAGTCTTAGTGTTGTATGTCTCTGGAAGGCTTTTAGGGTATCATGACTTAGTTTCCTACTCAAGTGGCATACTTCCTTGCCTTTTCATAAAATATCTGTGGCTTCATCTAAATGTTGTTCTCATCAGTCTTAATTACACAGAGTTGCTTCCATTGCTGAGATCTTCTTGCCTATTTAACATAGGCAGTCCACACTGCATGAAAGCCATTACCAAATTTGGTTAGTTGCTCATCTAGAACAGTTGCAGTAACTTAGATTTTGTTGGATATTTCAACTGTCTGTCTTTCAGGTGTTGCTGAGCCCTTGCGGGTTCATTAAAAAGTGCCTTCCAGTTTGCACTTGGACAGTGTAAATAACTTATCTTACCGGGTTTCATATTGGACATAATTCTAAACTTGACTTTGTTAGGAAATTTAAAGTTGTAGGTACAAAGAGTATTAATTAGCTCAAGCATCCCTTTATCTTGTTGAGATAAAAGATAATTGTATCTTGACTAGAGTTGGGCTAGGATTTCACCTGAAGCATCTGAGTAAAAGAAAGTGACGCTAATATTTTCATCCTACAATATAACCTGTTTTTCCTGTGAACATTTGCTACACCAAAGACTTGACGATAGTCACGTTTGTAGTTAATAATGTAACAGGAAAGGAAGGAAACAATCCTACAATAATAGTAAAAACAGCGCATTGCAATTAAATTGTTGGATCCTTTGTGATAGTAAAATCACAGGAAAATCAATTGATTTCCTGTAGGCAAGGCATAAATGAGAGGGAATTGTGTCCTGGAAATGCCATTAGTTCCAGCTTGACTGTAATAGCATGGACAGTGAATAAATGAGATTTCATAGAAGGATGCCTGCTCTATCTTTAGAAGAGATCAGCTGAGAGATATCAAGTATAGCCATTAAATTATTTCTTTATAATTTTAAATTTCATTTCCTGCGTTCTCACCAGCATGAGAAATTTACATTGCTTAAGCATGAAAATCTTTCTTGATTTGAAAATCCTACTGCAACGTGGAAATTGCATTTTGGCATACAAGCTAGATAGTTAGAACACTCACCTTTAGGTGATGTAGATGGCTGTTTACTTGATTTTAATGATATTGCTTTTTTCCTGAAATGAATGAAGCCTTTTTTTGATGCACACAAAGTGTACTGATGTGTCCCCGCATAAAGTAGTGCCAAGTCAAACTGCAGCACTTGATCACGTTTTGGGTGCTATTTTAAGATGGAAGAAAAAAGAAGTGTAAAAGAAAATGTTATTTAAGAATAACTGTGATTAGGATCATACATTCTGGTATATATGGTAATTATTGCATGAGCCCATGTGTTCCTACACATGGAACTACTTTCTATAAGTAGAAAGAAGTTTATATATTGATAGTCTGTTCTCTGAGAGTAGTGAGATATTTGATGGTGTCTTGGCTTTTTGTGTCTAGCAGGAAGATTCATGGTTTGCAGACTGTTCTTTTACAAGACGAATTGTAATCCTATGTAGAATAGTTGTTTGCAGTTAGTAGTAAGCTATCATGAAATGTTTTGATTTAGAGAGTGCTTATAGGGCTAGGTTTCATTTCAAGCAGCTAGGGAATGGTTAGATTCTTCTGCAAAATGTATTGCTAGGACTGCTTGTATAATAAAACTAAAATTCAGGAATGTAGTGGCACAAAATGGTGCAAGGAACTGTGTGGGTCACAGAATCCAATTTCGCTCTATCCCAAGCATCATCCTCATCTCTTCAATCTATTAAAGAAGCATGTCATTGTGTGAGGAGCATTACACCACTGAACAGGTAGAGAGGTGCAAACCTATGCAGATAGCACAGAAACTCTTCATGCATCCAGAAGTCATGGTGTACGCACCCTGGACAACCAGGGAGCAGTGCTCCAGGAATAATTCATACCTGGGAGAGGACAGTGAGGCTCCCTTGGAGCCTTAAAGTGCCACAGCGACCCAGGCGATGTGACGGATGGGTTGCTTTCTCCTAGAGTCACACATTTGAGCGACGCAGCATCCCTAAACCTGCATAACCCAAAGAAAGTACCATGCTCAAGCACACAGAAGGAGAGGGCTTAATCACTTGAACTGTTTTTTTAATAGCCACACGCAGCTCAGGAGCCACAGGTTTAGCCACGTGCCGTAGCTGTGTTGTTCCCTGACCACTTTTATCCATAAAAAAATAGGAGAGAGACATGCAGAATTTCTTTATGTGTGCATATAATAGATCAAACAGTAGCTTTAAATATTCCTGTACTGTAAAATAAATGTGATGACTTGTTGCGCTTAATTAGGCACAAAATGTGCAGTGTCAATGTATTCAGTTTACCTTACATTGTAATTTCTCTGCATTCTTCAGAGTATGGCACAAGGTATTGTTTCTATATAAATACCGTTCACCTGTTGATGAAGTGTTTTAATACTTCTGAGAGACGTTTTTAATAAGCTTGTTTGAATCAATTTCGTATTATTAGTAGCTGATGGTAAAAGTAGCTTCACGTTGGCATTTGACAACTGCTCAAAGCTGAGGAGTTCAGAAAGCTCTGACAGCCTAGTGGTATCTTGGAAATTGCCTTCCTGAAGAGTCCGGAGCTCACCGTAACAGGTCATCATAACACGGGGGCAACCCATGGAAGATTATCTATTAATTTGTTCTTGATTCCTTACTCACTTGAAAAAACGAGAGCAGTATTTTCTGTGAAATTAATGATTTATCCTCAGTGGAGCGGCTATATGGTACGCGCAGAGAAAGACTGGCTGCAGTTCTGTTCTCCTGTACTTGCCCTCTATGTTCTGATTTTAAAAAGGGAAAAAATAATGAGAAAAAAATAAAGACTTGACTTTTGGAATGGGTAAAGGTTTTTTTATAGTTTATTGGAGTGATTTCTCAGAGACTTTTTCAAATTTAAACCTCTCTAATAGTCCTTGAGACATATTCTCAATTTTATGTCTGCCATCAACAACCTGCATGTTGTTGAGGAGTCGCCGTCTCCCCTGCTGATTTTTAAAATAATAGTGGTGGTCCCTTCCCTTGTGAAGTTATAAAAGGCAAATCGCATCCATTCTCAAATTAAATATTTGTAATACAAGCATTACTAATTAGTTGGTTAAGAATTTCAGAAAGGCAGAAGGCATTCAGATTTCCTCAAACAAATTGGGTATGGAGTTATATATAGGTTACCAGGCTGACAGCTTGACTTTCTGTGGCGAAGGTCTTGATCGCCTACTCATGCTGGTGTTTTTTTGAGGATGAGCTTAGAAAACAGCATTTAGTCTTTTAGGCAGGCTTTGCTGTATATAGATGTCTGAGATCATGCTGATCTAATAGAAAGTCACAAGATAATGGTCTCTTGCCACTAGCTTAAGTGCAAGGTGAAATGGAAACATTTATTTTCCAGATGAGACATTGATTCAGTAACAGCATCCTATTACTGCAAATTGCTGCTATCGAAGTTCACATTCTCCTCTCCTCGGAGCAGCCCGCTGTGGTCAGCAGGAGTTGCAAGCACTAGCAGCTTCGCATCGCCAAAATCTGCTTGGCTCAGACAACCGACTTGTTATGCAGGTTATATACACACTTAGAGGGACCGTGAAATCACAGTTGTTAGAGCTGAGGGGCTTCCCCCAACCCCGTGCTTTGTTTTTAAGCAGGTGGGGAAAATGCAGGCTCTGGAAACGATAAGAGAACGGATTTGTCCACTGCACTTCATCCCATGCTACTATCTGTTGCCTTAATAAGACTTCTGTCGCGTGCTATAGCAAAACACTGTTGCTTTATTATAGATGTTATGAAATTATTTTTCTTCATTTTATAATATTTATTTTATGGAATTTTCTGTTGTTCTTCCATTACGGTCTGATCCTGTTTTGTAGAAGCTGGGAAAGGGGGAGAGCAGGTTCAAGCTTGTAGGACTCTTCCTCAGAGACTGCTAACTTGTGTCTGGGATTGTTTGAAGCATCCCTATTGAAGTGTGGTGAAATATTAATAAATAAGTATGTTTATGTTGTGAATGGATCTGAAAGTCCAAGAAATCCAAGAAAAATGGTTCTTTTGCCTATAATCCAGAACATAAGTTCTTTAGTTCAGGTAGTTTTTCTTCATGTGATTTCTGAGAGATGCTTTGCATGTTCTGTTTGGCCTTAGAGTATTGGAAATTATTAGCACTATTAGGAAATACAAAGTCAAAAAACTTATTAATGGGACTGAGCAGATAACAGCAACTGAGGTAAAACAAATCATAGCCAAAAATAGGCATGTTGTACAATATCTATCTATCTAAACTTCTGTGGGCTGGTGAGTAGCCATTATCAGATTTTCTTATAAGTTAAAAGAGATTTCTTACATAACCAGAGGAAAAAAGATTGTTTTTTATTCTGAAAACAGTGTAGCTTCTTGATGTAGAAATTGTATGTTTTCATTAACTTGTAAATTTCTCTGATCGTGAAAAACTGGAGACATCCCTTTTTTCCCAACTCAAGTAAATGCAGATCCTAACTCAAGTAAACGCAAATCACTTCAGGCTAACCTAACGCAAAGCTCTGGAAAGCTAAAGGTTCTCTTTTGCTTTATAACAAATGCAAAGAGACTTTCTACGTTGCTAGATGTTTTTGAGAAATGGTTCAGTGAAAGACTTGTTCCTTTTCCCCCTAAAAAGGATGAAGGGACATTTTTTAAGAAAAGTTTTTGAGGCATTTACCTTCCATGCTAGATTTTAGGATTTAATGTCATGTCTTCTTAGGTTAGAAACAACACTTAACTTTGAGCATTTTCTCTTCTAACCATTTCCTCATGCCGCTTCTTGAATACATTTTCATAATATATTTTTCTGAAACACCATGAACTTCTGTGGAAATACATAAATTAATGATAATCATGCAATTTAAATTCTAAATGGTGCATGAGTGAAACTTGTTGATGCTCTTTTTAAAGATCTAGCTTTACATTTATTCAGATTAATAGAAAATGCAGCTGTATACATTTTATATGTTAATTAATCTAAAAGGAATTTGATATTTTTTGAGTAACATTTGCATGAACAAGAAATATATAAGTTCTTATTTTTTATGCAGCTTGAGTTTTTATTTTAAAACAAATTACACATCTCTCTCTCTCTCTCTCCCTTTTTTAAAGGGGATTTTATGGCTAACATGATCAAAAAGGCTGAAAAGGGGAAAATACATGCACACAAAAATAAGTGGGGAAATTGCATCCTTCCAAATGAAAAACAATCAATCCATCAATCTCCTGGTCGATTAGCATCAGGAAGCATTCTTCAAATGCACTTCAGAGTATGGATTTGTCTCGGCTTTGTAAATTAGTAATGGGATTTGAAGTATCAGAAGTCTGTTCGTCTTCAGTGTGTGGCAGGGTCTGAAGGATTTCTCTCCTAGTGGTTTCTGAGACCCGGCCTGACAAAAAACTCTTTTGATCTCAGATACTTGTCTGAGATGTCGGTATCTCGTAGAGATTCCCAGGACAGACAGGGGAAGAGCTGAGATCTGTGTTTGGATAATCTATAAAATCCATTAAGAAGTCAGATGAAGAGAGAATTTTGTTTGCGTTTTATCTGCGTTCAGTGCTTTTATGCTGTCACTTCTGAATATCTCTAAATGTACTTGCAGATTATGACTAGGATGATGTGACACTGACTTACTTCATTTAGCTGCTGGACTATGATGTTTAAATTGCATAAAAACAAATAGGCCAAAAAGGGAAGTTTCCTCACAGGGGAAGAAAAAAAAAAAAGAATGGAATACGTGCTTCCTTTTTCACAATATAAGGGTTATAGACAAAGATCACTAACCTTTTGCTTTGATGAATGAAAAAAATCACTAGAATCGTATTTTAAAAGGGAAAAAGAAAAAAAAAAAAAACTCCTTGACTTGCAGCAGCATATTTGTAAAGTTAATGATGAATGCGTTAGTCAAATTCTCTCTGAAGCCCTGATTAACTGTTAATTTAACTCTCCATACCCTTTTCATGTCATCCATAAAAGAGATGCTACGTTTGTAATGGTCTGTTTCTAGACATTCTTTTGAAATCTCGTAGAGAGCTCATTAAATATTGAAAGAAAACTTCAAAAATCTTTTTAAAGCAGCAGACTTAAAGTTATCAGTCCCCTCCGGCACTACTCATCCTGAAAAAAAAAAAAAAAAAAAAAAAAAAAGGTAAACTACCCCCTAATGGAGGGCAACTTTAAATCTGAAGTCGTACTCTGGTAAATCAGCTTCTAGTTGATCTAAAGAGACTATTACCCTTCATTTACCTGGTCCTAGCACGGTAATTCCCTATACATACTCTTATATAAATCAGGCATGCAGTGTTGTTCCTTGTGAAGAGACGATTCATGCCTCTGCTGATATTTCCTTCCCTCAGTCTCTAAAATGAGTCCTTTTGGCATTTTTCAGAAGCTGGGAACACACATTTAAAAATATCTCTGTTCATGTATTCGAGGGAAAATCGCGTTCTCTAGGCGAATGGTCCTTCTGCCTGATGATTACAAGCTGCCCGCTGGTTCCCTTTCGTTCTGTTACCAGTTACTGGCCATTCATCTCATGGTTTTGAAAATGCCAATTTTACATGAAGTGCTACTTACGGAGGTATAACTTCTCGAAAGGAAGGACGAGGCTGTTTTTAAATTATGCTATTTCAGCCCTTTAGAAAAAGCTCAATTTTGATCTAAACGGTTCATATCATATTTCCATTCCTCCTCCTGCCAGAAGCTGAATGAGAATATAGATGGCACTGGGAGGAAGGCTGGTCTCAGTGTCTCTGTTTTCTGGCCTCTGGAGATGGTGCTTAGGGTGACTATGCAAAAAGCCCCAGCAATAACAAACACAATCCAAAATCAATCCATCGTATGACTAATATGAAGATCAAGGCTGTGCCACAGATTTGGGAAGAGGCTTAAAAAAAACTTATAAATGAAGTATAAAGTGTTACATGTTGTCACTGCAAACCTTTTCAGACAGAATATCATCTTATAGTTTTGGGGTCTGTTAATCACAGAACCCCCCCACCCCCCAAATTAATTTGGGGGGAATTTGGTAGTAGCATTTATATATACATATATACATATACATATACATACATATACATACATACATACATACATACATACATACATATATATATATATATATATATATATATATATATATATATATCTTGTGTTTATTAAGACAGAGACATGGGCTTGCCGTTAGGATATGGGGAAGGGTTTCAGGATTTAGGGGTCTGATTACTTGTTCAGTGCAGCTGAATTGTATGGATGCCACCTTTATTTCCCCTGTCTGAGGCTAAAACGTCGTGCTTTTTCTCTTGCAAACAAAGCGTGTGTTACAAGCGTGTCAGCTTGGCGTGTTTAGAACTCTTAGTGTCAAGAGTAAAAACTTATTTAAAATGGCAATGTTTCCTTTGGCTCATACCTGAACTCTGCAGTCACTCTGCAATATTAATTTTTGAAATGCATAATATGGTTACCCCTCTAACACACAGGGATTTATTGGGCTCTGTAATGAAAAATGCTCTCGGTCGTTGGTACTGAAGGGAAAAGGAAGGATTTGCATATTGGCCGGCTGGAATTATAGTGTCAACACAGCTGGTAAATTGCCCAGTTTGACAGCATCCGTTGCAGAAAAGCTGTAATAAAATGTTGAGTTAAACTATAATTAACAGATAGACATGAATAAAGTACATTAAACTGTGACTGCAAATATTTCAAAGGAAGTGATGTCCAGGGCACTTTTTTTTTCTTTTGATGATCCTTGCAGATGTGCTTATTAGGCCTCCTTCTGGTGGAAATTCATTTGTTTTGAATATGAATTGCCATGTAACCTCGCCAGTCCCATGTGCAGTGGCACTAATACTTCCTTAAGCCTACTAGAAATGCTCTTCTTCAAACACTTTAAGGTCAAATTTGCCTTTTTATGGTGAAATCACGTTAGTTGTAACTTCTGTTTCTACATCCTCATTTACAGCAGTTGAGGATCTGTATCCATGGATTCCTAGCAGGGGGAGGAGAGGGGAGGTTAGAAATAAGGCTAGTAGGAGAAAGAGAAATCTTGGTTGTAATATATCTGACAGCTTTCATTTCTAGTTTAATTTCACAGCCTTTGACACAGCGGTCATACCCAAATCATTCCTTCCTGATACTGAGTAGCTGTGTTATTTGTGCTCCCTTTTGTGAGAGGGCTAGATCTGTACTTGCAAAATAAAGGTATGGGCACGCAAACACCTTAGAAGGATGTAACCGTCTGTATGCGTGCTCTCATCCACTGTACATATGAGATCATTTACCTTTTGCAGAGAGGATTATGCACTGTTGCATTGGCCGTGGGAAAACCACATATAAAAGCAGACTTACTTTCTGATAACTTTGCTTTGTCCATACCCTAAAGCAGGAATTTATCCATATGCAGGCAATTTATCAGTGTTTCTCAAATGGAATGTATTATTTAATATCATAAAGTTGCAAATATACTTACCCTGTCAGTGATTTTGTTCTTTCTGCTTTCCGTACTTTAATAACTAGGAAGGCACTACATCTTAGCAACCTATGAAATGGGTTTTTTTTTAATTATTTCTCCCCATTTGTTTTAAATAAAAAAAAGAAAAATACCCAACTATAACTATTTTAGATGTCACCAATGGATAACATGTCTCTTAGTAAGCTTCATGGATGAAGATAATACCTTGTTCTGAGCTTTCAGTTGCTTTCTGGAAGATTTTAATGCAAAGATTGATGACCATTAACGGACAATTTACTGTGATTCTCTTAGGAGGCAAAATATATTTCTCTTTCCCGTTAAGCAGAGCAGGAGGCTTTCATGAGTTGGAGTGGTATGTATATCTGAAGCCACTATGTAAACATCTATCTTTTGCTCTGAGATATAATTTTGCTCAGACATAGTACCAAATGGTAGAGATTTTAAAGAAGATAACTAAAAGGAGCTCTGTAGCAAAAATGTGCTTAATATTTTGCGTATTCCACTTCTGTTCGATGCATTTTTCTCCAATTCATAAAAAGAGAAAATATGCTTGAAATTTCCTTAGGGCAGCATAATTCGCAGTCCACATAATAATTTTTCCTGGGATAGTTCATAAAACACAGCCGCATTGCAGAAGAAGCCCATTTGAAGCTACTGTAGCTTCAAATATAAATAAGCCCTAAGTAGGCCTGCATGTCTCCTAACTTACACCAATAAATTTGTTGCTGTTATTTCTACTTCACAAGCAAGCTAATCTTTTCATTGTGATTAGGTCAATAATTATTGATCAGACTCAACGTAATTGTTGAGTGCTATTAGGAACGAAGGTGCAAGCTGATAGTGAAGAGCTATTTCTTTTTATTTAAGGAATTTTTCTAGGAAGGTAGAAGCAAATACACAATCATTTCTGAAGATTAAGGAATTCTGATTTCAGTGTATGGGCAGAGCACTTCTGCCAGTACTTTCTACCAGTAGTAAAGTTAAGAACTAAGTAGAACGTCAATACCAGAGCTAACATATGTCACAGGACATGAGCAGGAAAGATTGATTGTCCTTTATTCCCACCCTAAAAGTACGTTTACTAAATCAGCATGTGAAGTGGAAGATGTTGCCAGTTTATGTAGAAAACTATTTATTGCCACTGGGTGTTGGCAGCTTTCCAGGAAACAGTTCAAAGCAGGGCAAGCATATACCCTTAATGCTCTTTCAGTCTACTGAAACTTGTGGCTGAGGGGCCTCCTAAACAGGGCTGATTGATAACTGTATATTTAATATTCCTCAGCAGATTTTTTTTTGTCCTCTATGGGTAACTTTCTGAAGTTACTGTCTTGCAGCATAAGGTGGCAAAGGATTGTGTGTTATGCAAAGAATTATCTCCTTTTCTTTTTCACCTGACACTTAGTAGTTTCCCTTGATGTCTCCTACTTCTTGTGTTAAAAGAGACTGTTAAAAGAGACAGAAAGTATTTGTTCTGTGTTTACCTTTTCCAGAACCCCTGCCATTTTATAGTCTTCTTTTCTGTGCTGTCCAGGGCATACGAGGCTTTCCCTTCATAGTGAAAGGTTTCTTATCAATTCAGTTCTTCACTGACAGCAAAAGAACCACTATGGCAATTTGAGCTGATTTTCAGATCCAGCATCCGGTTTAGCCCTTACTCTCAGCATGAGTAACAAAAGAGTCAGCAAGAGCACTGAAGTGTGTCGTGAAGAGCAACAGCCTTGCCTGCTTGCTTTCTCTTGCTTTGGGTGCTGTCACTCCCGTGGAAGGGAGGGAAAGCAGAACAGTAATACAACAGTAATAATAATATCGGATTGTTCAAATAGATAATAATCCAAAATTATTATTATTCATCAGGAAGTAGAAAATCTCCCTTGATGATCCACAGAGCAATGAAATTGTAAGAGTATCCCAAAATAGTCTCAGTATGCAATAGTACTAGTGGGTCTTTATGCTCTGCTAAAACACTCTGTCTGTGTCCTCGATTTGCCTTGTCTTTTTCATGTGCACATCACATTTGCAGCTCAATACCATCCTGTGGTTAAGCTTGTGCTTAAATTGTTTTCCATCTTTGCTACTTTTATTTGATTAATCCTAACTTACAGGAAAAGTTCTTATTATTGTTTCCAGTGGTCACAGTGCCTTATCCCCAAATTTACACATTCATAAAACTGCTTCATATTAGTTGCCATTTTATGGTTTATTTCTTATAATATTCCAGAATGGTGTTTATCCAGAATTCTGTATTTTTACACTGAACACTGTAGATTTTGCTGTAAAAACTTTCGATGCTGTAAATTCTGTTGTCCTTTTCAAATGTTAGTAAATACCCTTGTGCTCCACTCGTATGTTTCATCAAACTTGTTAAAAACTTTGGTAAATAATATATTCAGTCCGATTATCTGCAATCTCTATCCTGCCAGCAACGTGTGTCAGCTCCACTCTTCCCTTTGTGTTTACGTGCCTAGGTATGTGGCTACTTACGTTTTCCGTCCTTTTTTTCAGCAGTTTGGACTTTTTCCAATATCTTCTAAGTTCTAAGACATAATTTTCCATACTAATCAGTCCTTCCCTCCTCCATTCTTGGTATCGTGTTTAACATGCTTGCTTGTCTTTATCTGCCTGTTTTCCTCTTGAAATGCAGATAGTAAATATTATTTATGCTTTCTAGTTAAGCTGATTCAATGTTCCTCATCTAGAATTGGAGTTTTTCAGTCCAGCTATTTTTCTTACTTTCCTTATTTTGTTTCTTTCTGTTCTCTTTATATTTTAAGATAAAATGAAGTATTTTGCAATCATTCTCCCTAAAAATCATTCCTATGAGCAGCAATTTTGCAAAGTCTTTCTGTTTGCAAAAAGTGATTGTGATAGGACTCAAACTTGGGCACAATCCTGAGGGAGATGCTCCTCCTACCTTTTAATCTTCAAATTTATGTTTACTTAGAAGACAAAAGCAGCTAGTTACAATAAAGTAATTGGTTCTGCTCGATGAGACCAAGAATGTAAAAGCTGTGAAAACAAATACCTCCTCCACCCCGTATGTCCATTCTTGTGGTCCTACTCTCCAGTCTAGATCCTTTTAGGGTATTTTTGGTCCAGATAATCTGGACCCAGGCCCCTGTATCCATGGGAGATCTCCTTGTCTGCATCAGGTACTTCGGGAAGTTGGCTTTGCGTCTGCTCTTCGCTGCGGGCAGATCCCCGAGGTCCTTCCAAGAGGCCCTTTGGCTGGATTCCCCCGTTAAGCAATTCCCGCAAGAGCTTGTTACCTGTTTCCACCTCGGAGCCCCTGCCATATTCCAGGTCATTTCCAAGCTGCGCGTGCCTGGCTGCTGATGGGAAAGAGCAATCTTTTCATTCTTCGGGAACGTTCGCCCCAACCTCAAGCACAGCAGCTTGAAGAATGCGTCCTCTCCGCTTTGCAGCTATGCCCTGTTTAGCAGGTGGTGCAGTACCTGCCAATGTGAAGAAACAATCATCTGTCACATAAGCCTAAAATCACATCTTCTCTTATTTTCTTTATTGACTATTTGGCAAATAAATCTATTTTCTGTTTCAAAATGTCAGAATCTTTTCATTAGTTGCGGATTTTCTCAGGGAGGGAATTACCTGTGTCCCAAAATAGCACAATTTTCAGCGTCACCTATTTCTTTTTTACAGAGATCACTCTCCATGTATGAATGTGAGACTGAGTGCCTTTAACAGACCTCAGCGGTTTCCCTCTGAGGCCTTTCTGCTGTAACATCTGACAATATTGTCACCTAGAAGATTGCAAAAATAAAGTGGGATGGTATAACTAAGACATTTTTGATCATTTCACTGCAGATGTAATGCTATGACTTTATATATGTGTATATATATACACACACACATATGTATACACACACACACACACACATATATGTATATAATTCCTCTGCTCTAGTCATAACTGGTCTATTGTATTTGTTCCTCATGATATTCAATTCTGTATCCTCTGTTGGCAGGTCTATTTCTTCTATATTTTTTACTCCAAATACTGTAGTTAGGACACAGACCTTTAAGTTTTCTTCCGTTGTAGCTGCAGCAAAAATCCTATGGATATGGCACAGTTGATGTGCTGACTACCTCTCTGTTTGGTACTCCCTGATATTTCTTCTAAACACCACTGCATTTATCTCATTTCTGTCTCGGGGTTTGTGCATAAAGTGTGGAGGTCATGCAAACATCTCACATCTCCCTTTTAGCTGAAAACTTGCACCAACTTTGTTGCGAGTTTCCTCACTAATTCTTTGGATCCATTAGAAGCTTCCTCCCCATCCCAACACACACACACACATGCACACACAAACACTTTTTATGCTTATTGCGGTCAGACATCCCAAAACCTTCTTGATAACATCAGTTTCTGAGCTTTTTTGCTTTTTTTTTTCCTCTCTCTATGGAGAAGACGACTCTTTTCGAGGATTACCTCTCTCCACTTCTTTGAGCACCTTCTGTCACCTAACACGCTCGCTTTAGATCTGCATGAAGGAGATTCAAGCTGAATTATTTATTCCACCATGAAAAATAATCAGTAGCCTCTCTCCTGCTGTCACTGGGATCTTCTTTGACATTGCATATTGTGGTTCCCAGGAGGGAGGATGCATGTCTGATCTCTGGAACTTCTTTTGTAATAAGCCTATCTAAAGCATTTAGTGGTGCTAGGGTGACTTTCTGGTTTTCTCTTTTCTAGTCTCTCATCTAAATTTACATCTTACTGACATCTCTATCTCAAATATTGAAAGAACTATTGTCTTAGGCAGTCTCTGAGGAATTACGGTATCTTCTGTTCCTCTTGGACTGACTGCCCTTTTCTATTTTGTTTCCATCATTTGACACAGCTTGGTTTTTTTGTTTGTTTTTTGTTTGTTTGTTTTTTTCACCTTCCTGTCTTTGAAGACAGCAAATTTATACTCCAGCTTTGTCACTAGCTGGTCTTTCTCTGCCTTATTTTTGCACTTACCTTCTCCCACTGATTGCCCATACATCACAGAGCCCTTTGATTTGGCTGCTCTGGTACAAGCTATTTTATGTCCGGTCTCATTCTTTCTTCCTTCCATCACACCCTGTGATTCCTGCCTAATGGTAATCGTTGTTCTCACTGAAATTCCCAGGCCTTCGGTTTTCTCAGGCGGGTGTTCTGCCAGGCTGCCTGCTGCACAGCTACGCACCGACATCTTACCCGTATGTAACTTCTCCCGTAAGCCAACTTCAGAAAGATGTGTGCTATGAAGTTCCTGCCCTACTGCATTATTTCTGCCATGCGTGTCCTTTCCCCCAATCTGTTTCAACTGACAGCTGTTTTCTTTGCAGAATGGAGGAAAAAATTAAAGAAAAAAGCACAAAAGAGAAATCTAGTTCCTATAGAGACTCCTCATTTGGTTTTGGCCTTCCGCAGGCTGAAAGGCTTATTACTTCAGTTATGGTCTCATATGCTGTCCACGGTGAATGTACACAGATGTTTCAAGAGGCAGTTCCTTACTTTACTTTCTTGACACATATGTAGCCTAATTGTTTATGAAGAAAGGAAATTCCACTTGCTGGAAATGTAGTGACTTAGAAGCAACAGCAAATTTAACTTATTATCAAAGAACACAAAATGCTTTTTTATTCTTTGCTGCGGAAGTAACAGTAATGACACAGCCACATTATAATAAATAGTACACTTTGCTTAGTCACAGTGGACAAGAAGTACACAGAAAGACTGGCCAAATAAGTAAGTGTTCTAGTGCTGGCTTCTGTATAGAAATTAATGCTTCAAGTTTCCGTACAGAGTGCTTATTAATGTGTCAAATCTGTGAAAAGCACCTGCAAACAAGATAACCGTATTCCACTTGGAATAAAAGCAGCTGCATATTCCTACAGTCACCTGTTTATTACTTTTATTTATTTACTTACCAGAAAAGTGTCGTCTTTAGAGCCTGTTAGCTTATATCTTGACCATTTGAGGAAAAGGCTGTCAGGCCACAATTTATATGATTCCTTTCCTTATAATATTTTTTTATGGTGCTTGTCATTGAACTAATGTCAGGTAACTGTTTTTCTGCAATGGCAATATAAGATGAAACATTATTATTTTCCCCAGCTTTAAGTATTAGAAACGTACCTACTTCTGGTGCTTCTGATAGTTAGTTACTGCTTTAAGACCAGAAATCTCTGTTCTGATTACAAGTCTCTCATTTTTACCATGAGATCATGAAGAAGAGTGCTCATGCACTGTGTCATGGACAACCTTGTGGGGTATACCCTAAAGATTAAATGTAATAGGGCTGCATAGTGATACAGATGACTGTACTTTTATTTGTGTAGACATTGATGTGTTGTGATGTTAAAAATAATTTTTCAATATTTTTCAAGATTTTGAACATAAATCTAGAATGCATTCAGATGTGTGTTTTTGCTGTGTTTCGTTTTTGTAGTTTTGATAACAATTTCTGCTGTTATCCCCTAAAATGATGATGCATTGAAATTGCTGCGTTGTTATATTCAATTTTTATATATAAATTTTGCTCCTGATATCTCTCTGTAGATGTAGGATTTAGAACCTGTACACTTGCACCTGACTGATATGTTACAGAAAAATGTCAATTTGAAGGTGCCTTGTGCATCCTGTGAGCCACTAACATCTGGTAATTCATTACAAGACATTTAGGAGCATGTAGACCAATTTTTTGCCAACATCTTGATGACAGTGTTATCTTTGCTGAAGAGCATTTGCCTTAGTGTGTCATTTCATAGGATTGAAATATGGAAAAAATATTTGGAAATGCATCTGTATTTATATCATCAGCCATGATGACTGAATTGATACACAATCCTTTTAATGTTGGCCAGGCACTTCTGTGACTTTTTCATTAAAAATCATTGTCCGTTGCTATTAGTCAGGGTAGTTTGTTTATAAAAGTGTGTCTAATATAGCCCAGTAAATCATTATTAAAATTATTTGAATAATTATTTTCTGCTGTGTTTTTAAAGTGTTAACTAGAGGAAATATTGGTTGTGGTAATTACTAGGATTGATTGTTGAACTGATTTTATGCGTGTAGATCATTTACAGTTAAAGGAAGGCATTTTTCGCAAGATGTGGTCTGTCCTGCAAATAAACCATTACCTAGTCTGTGAAATTTCCACTTTTCACGGAAATGAATCATTCTCTAATATTCTACTGTTCTGCGGTTTCCCATAAACTGAAAGAATTGCCTTCCAAATTTATCAAAATCTTTTCTTTCTTTTAGTTTACTTCTAATTTTATGTTTGTGAACTGGTATTTTAAGTTGGCTGTTACCTAAGAGATCTGAAAAATCATACTTCAAAGCAAAAACCCCACTGGGCTGCAGTCTTGAGACTCTGTGTGAGACAAGAATTGCATTGTGTGAGTTAAAAGACAATTTAGAATCCAATTTGTTGCCGTTGAAAGTTTTTTTTTTCTAGATTCAAGAGTGATCTTTCAGTAAATATATACTTTAAGTTTTGTCTTTGACTCGTTTTAAAGTGTCATACTTCATGTTTTTGTAATATGGGAAAAAGTGCGGTTATCAAACAATGAGGTAGGATGCTCCATCCATCATTCAGCAACTGTCTGTAGAAAGCTTGATGCTACATCTACTGCTCTCAAGAAAATACCAGCGAAACAAGGATTGGAGCCTTAGGCTAGAGCTTTCCCGCTCTATAGCTGTTCTTCCCCCAACCGCCTATTGTTTTCTCCTTTACCACTACTAGTTGACTCAAAATTAACTTCCACAAAAATTATATCTAGGCAGACTGGGCTTTCATCTGTTTTGCAGTATCGCTTGTAGCCTGGGGAGGATCGTACCTTCTCCATCTTTTTCTTACAACCTTTTAGTGTTGCTTGCAAACTGAAAGTTTTGAGCTCTGTGCATTTCCACTCAGGACACTTTTTTTTTTTTGTCCCTTTTAGCCTTAAGCTAAGGGTGTGTAGGTAAATAGACTGTTTGAGGGTCATCTCTGTGAGCTAACGGTAATCAAAGTTTTCAGACTTCAATTTTTCATACAAGGGGAAAATGTTTGGCTGAGCTTAGGGGATATGAGGTTGTGTGGAGATGAAACAAAGGACAAAAAGTTTTATAGACGTTTTTGGGAAACGCTTTTGGTCTTAGTGGAAAGTTTTGCTTTTCTAAAGATTTTGTCAGGCTTCAGAAATAAGTAAAGAAAAAAAAAGTCAAGTCTAGCAGCCTTTGTCTTGATTTCAAATATAGCAATATTTTTATTGTTATGGCCTAGTTGTACCATAAGTAAGATTTGTGGCTTTTGCGTGTTTGTGTGTGCATGAGGTAAGTTTACGCAAGTATAGTGTTTTACTCTCACCAAATCAATGGGATAATTTAAGGAGTAGATAGTGTTCAGTGTAAGCAAAGATAGGAAAATATGATCCAAGAGTGCTGTGAATTTAAAACTGTAAAAGGCACTGACCAAAGTCACCAGTTGGTTTCAGAACTGTCCTTCTGAGCAGTTAATGCTAATGTTGAAATCAAAACTCTCAAATGGTTTTGGCTGTAGAAATGCTATAATGTGGAGAAAAGCCATGGAGTAGCAAGGTGATAACTTGAACATAAAAATGAATGTGATGCCTCTGAAAATGATAAGGAAGCAGAAAGCTGTTCCTTGGAAAAGATCAATACAAAAAAATTCAATAGAAGCTGACAAGAGGAGGGAGAGCTCTTTGCTTGAGTAAGATGAATATCAAATAGGAATAGAATCGGGCAAGTGAAGTGAAAGATTGCTGCTTGCATGAGATGGATGTAAAAACAAATGCAGTGCAAACCAACAAAGAAATGGAAGGTTCTTCCAAGAATAAGATTACCATGAAAATAGGTACAATACACCAAAGCCTAGGAAAATACAGATCATTGCACCAGAAAGATCAGAGTATATGATAATACATGTAGAAGTATAAACAATATTAATGTAGGGTACCTGCTACTTTTACTGTTGTACTTCTAACTTTTTTTCAGTTACTCGTTCAAAAATGGTGTTATTTCTATACCCTGTGCCAATAATTTTTCCTTTTTTAATGGCTTTTGAAAACAGAGCAGTGTTTCCCAGGCCAGCTGGCTTTGTGTAATGCCTCACTGCTCCCTGTATAAGCTCTAGCACTGAAGGAAGGTGTCAGTTATGTCCTAAAGCATGATCATCTCTTCTCTTACAGCACCAGAAAAAGTAAAGGAGATGGTGGGTGAGCTGTGAGCACAGGGAAATCAGGAATCGACTCTTCCTTTGAGTCAGTTTAATGCCTTTAAACTAGGCAGCCTCTACCACAGATGAGTATTTCTGATAAGCTTCAGTACCTGCCCTCCATGTTCCTGCCTAAATATTTAGTATCTAGTTTCTAATTCACCAGCAATGGAGCTCTGGCAGAGCCTTCACAGCAATGAAGTGCTACCTTCTGGGAGCAATTAGAAAACAGCAAATCCGAGGGGAGAAAAGCTATGTATCCTAGAAAGTGTAGTATTGTTCAGCCAGTCCTGGTTCTTTATAAAATTATTTCAGGCCAAATTACTTTTTTTGTTCTTGTTGTTCAGTTAATAGCCTCGTAAAGGACTGACGATAAATGAGTCTATTTTTGAAGACAAGGAAGAGCTGCATTACACTTCTCAGGAGGGTGAAGGGGACACAAAGAAAAAGCACTAAAAATGAAGACGGTATTAAGTATGATTCAGGGAATTACACATCCAAGGAAACTTCGTCCAGTTGATGGAAGCTTTGTCATGTTTGTATTTTGAAGACTTATTTCTTGCATTTCTTCCTCAAAATAATTAGTCATATACTTCACAGAATTATTGTTTTCCTAATGAATATATCTTTAATTCCACAATGAACTTTAGCATCAAGATACATTTAAAGATTCATTATCCGAAAAAAAAAAAAAATTCTTCCTTCCATGGATACTAAGAAATGTAGTTACTGTACTCTCCCAAAGCTAAATCTTTTATTGCAAAACTAAGTCTTTTATCTCTTAAGATTGGAATTGCAATAGCACTGAGATTTTTTTACTACTTCCTCAGAGGAGTTATTTGGTTCATGATCTTTCACTAATGAACCATTAGCATTTTTCATGCTTTAAGGTACTTCAACTTTCTCAAGACATATTACTTGAGTGTTTATTTTCAGTGCTTGACTTCATATGCAAGTTGCTAAATTGAACAGTAAAGCAGATGACCATAGTTATTAAGTAGCGGTCTAAAGAAAAGCAAACCAAAGTTCCTGTATTAGAGCTTTGTTCTGTTCCTCTTTCAGATATACCCTGCAGACCTATTGCATTATTTGCAATATTTAGGCTAACGGTATGCTTATTAAATCAATGCATAAAGTCACTGAATGAAATGATGGATTTGATCCTGAATTCATACCCAAAGAAACTCTCAAGGTCAACGTATTCGAATGAGAACGGATTAAAATTTGGGGTGTGGTTGTCGTTGGAATTTTGTGTGTATGGCTTACTGAAGCTGTAGCTAATCCTCAAACATACGTTTTAAGGATTTAGATTATTTTATTTCACTGTGGTGTATCCATATGCATGCCGTGGTGTATCCATATGCATGCCAATGGAAAATTTGATTAAATCAATCTTAAGACGTGTGTGTGTGTGTGTGTATGTGTGTGTACCTTTTCCTCTAGTTGAGTTATCAAATATTGTCTTCTGTTGGACACTTCATATCTGTGCAGGCTTCTGTTCTGATGAAGTGTTACACCAGTCCAAGCAATGTGCTTATATGGCTTATCCCCTTGCTTTTTACAAGATTTTCTGAGCTACTAGCGGTACGTTCCTGTACTCAGTTAAAGCTCTCTGAGGAGCACAACAGTAAGCTCAGCTGGCTGGGTGAGTTTTTCACAGAGAAAACGGACTCTTGCAGTTGAATATTTGTCTTTATACTTAGTAGCATGTTGTTGAGTACATACACTGACAGCTCCAGGCAGGGAGCGAGATTGCGAGCAAGATACAACTGGCTGAAACAGCTAGAAAAAGCCTAGGGTAGAACTGAAGTAATATGTAACCTGAGGGAAAATGAAATAACTGCTCAGTTCAGCTACTTCCTACCCTAGCGTGAGAAGTGTATCTTTTGTTGTCAAAACCATAGATTCAGCTGATATCTTGCTTCTTTTCCATATAGCTAGATAAAATATAAGCATGCAAGTATATAGCTATGTAAATATTCAATTTGTAAATTTACTTTGTAATTATTGCAGGGAAGGGAGGTGTTAGGTGTGTTTGCAGATGTTGTGCTGTGGTTTTGGCCAGCTTTGTGAATCCTATGCTGATTCCAGAACACAGGTCCCGTTTCTTGGGCAGTTCAGTATTTTTTTTTCTGGATGTGGTTTTTAAAAATTCAAGATTTTGTTTTTAATTACTAAAATACATTTTACATTCATAAGATTATTTGAAACTGCCTCTGATTCCCTTTGCATGCACACATTCTAGAACTAAACTATATATCTCGTCTTTGTAATATTAATCTTTGTCTTGAGCCATCAAAGTAGCTTCCCAGGCTCATTGGTGTGCAGGACTCCTTCTACGAGTCAAATCCTGAACCAAAATTCAGTCATTTTTGTACAACATATCATGTTTTGTTTAAGTATGTGTAAGAGTTTTGTATTTAGTTTTCACCTAATTTCTAACACAGGAATGCGATATGTCATATTGATGTGAAGCATGTGGGTGCTACTTGAGTTTCAATCCTTGATGTAACTTTATCTAGTCAGAAATGACTTAAGTTGGTAGGTAGTTTATAATTTTGTGTCACCCAAATGAGCTGGAACAAGAATAAAATGTAGAAAACACAGAAGTAAGGAGGAAGCGTGCAATGGTTCTGAACATAGATTGAATATTAAAAATGAGTTTGTGTCATTTGTTTTGATTTTCAAGTCGTCTTGTTTTGAGTGTATGTGTACATAAACTAATAAGCCGTTTAGGAATGGCTCTTTACATTAGGAGAGAGCTAAAGGCGTTAAACAGCAGTCCAACCGATGCGTCATTTTGACAGGCCGCTGCAAGCTTGAATATATGTCTCTAACTGGACAACTGCTGATTTTTATGTTTTTCCTAAACAGTAGATCCATTAAGAGCCTTGTGCAATTTGAGTCTTTTTTTCATCTTTTGACTTGAAGGTAACTTTGCTCCTTTCTAAGCCAGAAGGAGCTGAATATTTATGATGTATTTAGCTACAAATGATAGCGCCTACGTGCGGGTGCTTTTGTACAGGCTTGTATGTGTTTGTTGATGGTTGCTGGTGGAAAATGGCACAAAATATCTGGTTTGTATAGTATCTTTCTTAGTGCTTCTCTGCAAGCAGCTTTGTTTAGGGTCGTCTAATGGGATTAATGTTTTATTTCTCTTTCCACTTCTGTATGATCAGTACAAATTTTTGAGCTAACTTCATGAACTACTTTCTGCCCGTCTCGCAAGAGTTCATTTTGACTTACTATCTTGAAATGTCTCATTTGTTTCTTGCAAATTTGATCTCCTCCCCTTTTCTGAAGTGTTTGTTTTTCTCATTTTTTGTATTGAACTACGAGCCTGTGCGGAGCACGCCTTTTCTGCTAAGTTGTCTCCAGCGTCTGTCGGTTTCTCCAGCAAAGGAGTTCTGGCACCACCTTGCCTGTCGTTGTTCCAGTAAAAATACTTCCCACTTGCAAATCAAGGACTAGGTTAATCAGACTTCTCTGTCACAGAAAATAGGGAATGGGAGGCTAGAGGCAGACAGACATTAAGCGGTTGTTTTTATTTGACTAAAACATGGGAAAGGACAGTAGGTAATTGAAGGATAGGGCACAGTTTTGCAATAGTCAAAACCATCTTTTCTTATTGTGCTGACAAGCTGGTTCTTCCCGCAATAGTATTCTTACTCCCCTGCTCCTGTTTGCCTTAATCATTATGTTATGTCTTAATTTTCATTTTAGAGTCTTCAAGTTGTAAAAGAAGCCTGCTTATTTGATTAGATAGTACATAGCAAAATGAAATCATAATACAAATAATTAATACATTAATAAGCAACTGATTAATCGTGGCAAATTGCTTTGCAATGGCATTTCTCTTTTCCCTTCCCCGCCTTAGGGCTGAGGGCCTCCTGAGCATAGGCATGGTCGCTTGTCTGCTTTTTCAGCTGGTTGTGGGCTGCCATGCGGGATGGCTGCCTTTTTGACAGTCCATTATTCGCTGTTTCCTTACGTTCAAGATGTCTCTGCTTATGATTTGCTCTTGCAAAAACTGCCCTGAAAGGGGGAAAGAAAAATAGTTTCTTCCTGCACAGAGATAACTGGGGATCACTGACTGGGACATTTGACTGCTAGCCTGAAATCCAGTTTTCTGAGCAACAGATTGTATCTTTGGCTGGTCCCTGTCTTTCAGGGTTGGTCCGTGCTTTTTGATCTGAAGTTACTTTGTAGGAGTCAGTCATCCGTAGCATTTGCACCTTTTAAGGTTTTTGGTTCTATGTTGCAGATAGATAGCCGAAGAAATAAATAAAATTTTCCAGGTTGATGTCTGCGCAAATAGAGGGGTCTTGCAAAAAAAGAGAAGAGTAACTCTTAAAAACTTACTATTTTTTATTTATTTTTTCTTCTAAAAGAAATCCTTTCAAAATTCTGCCAGTGGAGTCTGAAAATATAAAATAAAATATATTTATAATGATGTGAAAAAGTAATTTTTGTTTGATTGCTCTGCAAGCATCAACTGCTGCTCCAATTGTCTGATTGATGCTAGGAAAAAAAATAATGCGCTTGCTTATATTCGACTCTTCTGTAGTGCTTTTTATGTTCATTTACAATTGCAAAATGCTAGCCACTTCTTTTAAATTCTGTTAAGATAAATAACAATATCCAAAATACATTCATTATCAAGTTACTTTTACACTACGATGCCAGATTATGTAAAGAAATCATTCAAAATACCAGAAGACATTAAAGACAAAGTTTAGTTGTTTCTTAAATGTGACAATGAAGTTAAGAATATATAATCCTTCTCCTTCTATATCTGAGGAGCTGAGGCTTAGTGAGATTATGAAATCATTGTGAAAGTCAACGTTAAACTCAAAGTTACAAGCACATGTGTCAAATCAGCTTAGTTCCAGTGACTTCAGTGTTGTTACATTAGTTTAGGTAAGCTGGGGGCACAACTCCGGTTTCTTTACTACTGCCTGTTGTCTCATTCGCTGAACCGCTGCTATATGCTTTATGCATTTATGGGAATTGATTAAAGTATAACTCTGGGACAGAATGCTGTCAGATCCCTAAAGTGCCATAATTGCTTAGCTTCGCTTTGTGGTTCTCATGTTTTAATACTGAAGGAAATATGTATAAAATCAGGGTCAGCTTTTCGGCTGGTGTATGCAGTGGTAGTGTATCAGTGGCTTTAGTGAAAATACGTCAGCTTGTAACAGCTGGGAATCTGTGCATCAGTCTGCAGATTATTTTACCGAGAAAGCAATGCTTTTTTAGATAAGAAGCTGCATTGTTACACACATACTCTGAGTTGTTATGTATCTAAAAATATGTGTTTTGTTTGTTTTATCATGCTCAGGCCCATTTAGCTGAAATTGAGTGTCCTCTCCTGTCAGTTATGGTAGATAATACAGCCATAGTCGGATCCAACCACATTTGCTGCTGAAGATGACTGGGGCGATGAAAATCGCAGAATGACATTTTACTGTAGTCAAAAGGACATGCTTGAGTATAGAGCTAAGTATGGCATGCTGACTGTATACTTCTTATCACTGAAAATCCTTTCTTTTTCTCAGCTATCTAATTTATATGACCTTTCATAATCGTTTCAGGAGACTAGGGTTGTATCTGAGCTGGATCTGTCTCGTTAGCATTTTAGTTTGGCTCAGGAGCGACTCAGAGGTGTCGCAGAGCGTGCCTGCTGGATGCCCCTCAAACCTGTCCCTCTCGAACTGGACCTGACCTGCCTCAGCTGCAAAAGCGTGTTCGGTCTACAGGACAGATTGGATGTAGCAGAAAGTAAAACCTCCAAGACCTGTTTAATGGGAGCGTCACATCCCCAACACCAGCAGTTTTGCTGAACAAGCCTGCGTCCGTTGCTTGCGCTGCTTGCTGGCGTAGATGAAGCCACCACAACCAGGACAGTGTTAGAGAAACAAGGCAATGAGTTGCTCACTTGGGCTAAGTCTCCTCCTGACCATTTTGGTTCCAGATGCTTTTTTTTGCCACTCTATAGCAGTTCCATCTATGTCTGCATTTCCTTCAGACATCGATCTCTTCCTATTATTTTGAATACTTTATACATAAATATTTAGAAAGTTCAAACCCAGCAGTGCTGATTTTAAAAATTCTGCTTATGCAGAATTACTTATTCTGCATTATTATTATACTTACTAATTCAAGAAGGATTCTGGCCTTTGAATTTAAATATTGGAAGCTAGAACAGCGAAAGTATAGTGCAGTTTAAATTATCTAAAAATAGGGTATATAAGGCAATATGATTTCATTGTTCATCTCATTTCAGCTGTTTAAACCATTTTGTACAACTTCACTGCCTCTTCCTGTGGTTTTATATAATCACAAACAAAACAAATGAAAAACAGAGCAACTTCCAGGAAACACACGATTATAAAATGTATTTCTGTTTGAACGCTGTTTGTACAACACAGAGAACTGCTGTATTGATTTTAAAAAAGTTTAGGTGAATCCTGAGAGAGTACTTCATAGTATGAAGGGAGACAAAAAAGCTTTAAAGGAGCTGAATTTTACTGCATTTATGAAGGTCCTTTTGAGTCTTCCGTTTTTTCAAAGGTATTTTGATTTTTATAAAGCGATTTTTAAGTTTTTTTTTCATCTGCTTTAAAAGCCAAAGTAGTAAGTCCTGGCTCCTGGTTCTGTGATCTGTTTTTACACTAGACTGACAGTCTAGTGCATATGGAGGGACCAGATGAACACCGCAGGGTAGACAGTGTTTTGAAGACGGAGGATGAAATCACTTCCCTCTGCGGTAGGGGAGTTTTGCCATTAACTTCAGGAAAGCCAGGATTCACCCGGGCACTGGGGTTCAGCTGGGTCGCTTGGAAGCACAGGACTGGGAATCTGTACCTTGTTCCTCATAGATTAATGCTATAGATGATTAAGTAAAAGAAACACATTTTTTTCTTCTTTTAAAGATATACACAAAGTGTTTATTTATAGCAAGAAATCTTAGTGGTGTCTTTGGAGAGAGAAGGAAAAGCTCTCTTGCAGAGGCAGCTAGTTTTGAACTGTATGACCTTTCTCGTACCCTACAGACTCCTTTCCTCTTTAAGGAAGAGTTATACTAATATTTCCTCTATATAACCTTGCAAATAATACAAAAGCAAGCTTAATTAACAGTCAAAGTACAATACCTCTAGCAATGTCATGCTGTAGATTGAGAATTTCTATTTTATTTTTATATTTTGTTTCCAAGAAGGACTAATGCAATGGCATGTGAGACACACGTTCCGACTACTGGAGGGAGAAGAGACTTCTTCCTTGGATAGCTGAATTTTGGAAAATATCTGTCTTCGTCAAATTTATGAAATAGCAAATTTCTCTAGGGAGAGAAGACAGTGGCGCAACCGTTGGCCAAAAGCAAGCAGAAAAACAGAAGGCTTTTCGAAATTTCATTATTTTCAGTCTGCAAAACTCATCCAGGAGATGGTTAGAATATTGACAAGGAGCAGGGGCTGTCACATCTGCGCTGGCTCAGGTGATGAAACGGGCTTTATCTCATCATCATTTTTCTCACGTTTCCCACTTGTGCATTGTATTCCCCTCACACTCGGTGTGTCCTGGATTTCTGTTGCCAGAGATGCATTTAGATAGATTAAACCAGTCTGCTCATTTCCCTGCCATTCATTAAACTTTCATTTACATGGGGATTAGATTAGAATCCATTAGCCAAAACCACAGTACCATTTTAATATTTATAAAAATGCCCTAAACCTTAGCACAGACTTCTTGTCTATTCTATTCTATATATGTGAATATATATTTAATTTTATTTATTTTGTGTTCTGGGGGGGGGGAGGTGTGTGTATATTCGTATAATAAAAATTTCCCATAGTTTATTTGCAAACATTTAATATTCATGAATTAAAAATTAATAAGGAAAGCTGTTCTACTGCTAATTCTTGTGCTTCGTTAAGTCTGTATAAAGCAGCTGTTTGTGATTACTGAACTTCAGCTTTTAAAAGGAGCTTTTCTTTATTTGGAACAGAACATGATATATCAGAAAAGGATTGGAAATGGCTTTTTGGTCATCAGATCTAGTTCTTAATCTAGCTAGTCCATGTCATTCCTTTACTGAACTGATCAAACTTAGTCTTAAAAGTAGTGGAAGGTACGGCCTCTTTGTCAGTTCTCCTATCAGAAGTCCATTCTAAGACCTTCTTCTCTAAAAGAAACCTCCTAATTTCCCGCTCTAATTTATTCTTAACTAGATTATATCCCTTTGTTATTGTGCAGCACCATCTTTATGCTTACATACCCTTTTCAGGATTGCTCATTTTTATAGGTTGAATGAATTCGAACTCTTTGTCTCCTCTCAGCAGTCACCTTAGTGGCTCTTTTCAGGACTTGTTCTGCTTAGAGTTCATCTCTTTGGCGTAATGGACAACGCAAATTGCCGTCCTATTCCAGACAAGGTCAAGCGATCTTTACGTTATTGTACAAACACAGCTGTATTTCTGTGGGACGTACTTGTGCTTTCCAGTTTACTGGGACTGAGGTTAGGATGGAAGCAATCACCATGACAGTGTACCTGTTGCAAGACAAAATTGTAACAACTTCATAATAGGTGTTTTGTATAAAAATTAACTGTAATAGCATCAGTTTCTGAATTAACTGAATTTTCAGACCGCAGGTAATTATAATGGGAATGAGCAAAATACTTAAAACACATTGCAGAATGCCTGAAGTAGGAGAAAGCTTATTTTTGGATAAGTTGGCCTGTTTCCAGCTCATTTATGGGAGGTCAAAAACCTGTCTTTTTGTATTTCAGAATTTTTTTATTTCTAAAATCTTCTTCCTTCTAACTTACCCCAGCTACACGCTAGGTTTTATTGATCTTGTAAGGTGCTCTAATGACTAGAAAGTTATTGAAGTGATGGATCCTGACAGCCTGAAGACAAAGTTGAATAAATTATACCAGAAAAGATTTCTAGACAGTTTTTTGATTGCTTTAGTTGGTTTTTTTAACACTTAATTAACATTTTTCTAGAGAGAAGTCTTCATGGCAAATCAAGCATACCTCTATAGGCAGTTTAATTTGATATATCCTTTGAAATGCTAACCAAAATTGGAGCAAACTGAAGGAAGATCAGAGTTAACATCTATAGTATAGCTATGGTTATGTTTAAGTGGGTGTTTTGTTGCTATTTAATCCCTTATATCTTCATAAAAATACAACACATTTTAAAAATGAAACTTCATCTGTTTTTAAAGAATAAATTACTTTAAATTAGAGGGCCTACTTTGAAGTTCCTGGTAAAAATTAATAATAAACAGTAACATAAGCAATAATAGGATGCTAGTCTATTACTAGTAAGAGCATCTTTTCCATTTTATAGTGAGAAAATAACTATGTAAAAACTATGTACTGAAGATTTCATGACTCTACGCTTTAGTAACTGCTTTTGTTGAGCAGTAATAGAAGCTTAATTCCATCTTCTGTTTTTGACATTTTTGTTTTCATTTCCTTTTCCTGGGCGTTTCTTATTTTAATGAGCTTTTAGTGTGGTGTTCTAGCTATCAGCATGTGGCACCTAAACCAGTCAGCATACATCATACGGCATTACCAATTAATTTACTTAATTTGATATAGACACAACAGTATGCTAGACTTCAGTGACTTCTTCAGGGACTTATTTATAGAATTGGCTGGGACATGATGCCATATATCTAATGGGGAGTGGAGAATTTATTTATTTAAAGAAAAAAGGGGAAAAGTGCATGCCATTTTATCATTTGTGCTTTTAATTACTATTGTAAAATATCTACTCTATAAAATTGTATTTCAGCATATGTTGAAATTATTTGATTGGATTGCTTTTATGCATGTCAGAAACAGAATTATATATGATATCTATATAATGGACACATACATGGGTGTTATATATATATATATATATATATATATATATATATATATATAAAACCTGAAAAATTCTAATTATTTGGTAATATTAAATTTGGTCATGGTAGGAAATGCAAACGTTACCTTCAAAGCAAGGTTTTGTAACGGATTTATATTTACAACGTTAAGCAAAGCATCACTTCAGACAAAGACCTATTCAATTGGAAATGCCACTAAACTATATGATAGTTATTTTATGTTAAATTTATAGACTGTATTTCTTATTGGCCTTCTATGCTTCAAATGAAAAGGATAACATTCCTTTCCATTTCTTAAAACATTTTTGTTTTGATAAGACTAGACAATGTTTATTTAATTTGTATTTTTCACCTTTTATAAGTCTTTACTTTCCAAAGTGTGTAATTAATTTCTAATATAGTTAGCCACACACACTAAGAACACTTTCAAATCAGCTGATAGATGCTTTACAAACTAAACGTGTTATTACAGTGTTTGTAACTAATCTGATAAATTTGACATTCTGAAATATGTGCCCAAACTATATTTAAAATGTACAGTTCTGTAGATACATATTCATGTGATGCACAAATATGAATCTAAGAGGTATCTAAGAGGTACAGTTTACTACAAATGTATGCTAGGAAAAAAAAGTTACAATCAGTTAAGAAAAAGCTCGCGATAGGTCAGAAGAAATTCACCTATGCAGCACTTGTGGCAAAAATAATTTTCTATGTAGTTATTCATTTTTTCCATATTATTAGGTGTTTGTTTTGGATTTACAGATGTACTTTTTATCTACATAGAGCCTGATATTATCCTTCAACAAGTAAATGTGAAAGGAGCATCAACATTAAAAATATAAATCATCACAATCGTCTTGCTCTGTCCCTTTCTCTTGAGGGATAAAGCAGTGTAATTAGTTCATAGGCTTTCATTATTTATTGTAAGTGTCTATAAAATTAGCAGGCTCTTAAGTGTGAAAAAGTGGTATGTAACTAAAAATACTATTCTGTATGTTCTTTGTATACAGAATATATACATCTGTATATTCTCTGTATTTTCTTTGAAAAATGATTAGTAGCAGGATATCTCTTGGCTTGTACTTCTGCACTTGTGAACTTTTCTATGTTAATGGACGGTAGCTGTTGCATGAGGTCAAGTGTGTAGAGATGATAATGTTTTCTTGAAAAAAATAAATAAAGGAAATCTTCTAGAGTATTTTGAATATCAAGGTGCAGACTTTGGACTGGATTCTGTGTTCAGTGATAGAACTATGCTATTGTGAAGCTCAAAATCGAGATTTACGAGGCAGCGAAGAAAACAAACGAGACTCACAACAGAACATACCAGTTAAGAGTGTGATGCTGCAACAAGCACCTCCTCTGCTTTGGTCTTATTCCAGGATTATGTCTTTTTTTTTTTTTTTTTTTTATCCAGTAATTACTTGTGTAATTAAAAAAACACCCTAAGAGCCCTTCTTGGATCTCTATTTTCAGACATGTTTCCTCCTTCTGGAGGACTGTGCGGTGTACTATTCTAAGTGGATGGCAGTGCATCCTTTGCAGCTCTGATTAAATTATTTAAGCTCTAGAGAGAGGTGGGGTAAAATACTTCCCAGTTCTCAGTTTTCTATTACAGTGTACAGTGTTACAGTGTCTATTACAGTGTACAGCTCTTCTAGCTGTTTTCTGATGAGCTGTGAAGACTTTCAGAAGACTGTTTTGAGCTGAATACTTTCCCATGGTATTTTGTGCAAAGCGTAAGTGTCTAAATTCAGACTCCCAGTTCCACTCAGGGGAACAGTTACCTAGGAGACGGTATTTAATTTGGAGGCACTTAAACCCTTCATTGGCTCTGGCCTTTTGCTCATGCTAAACTTTGCATAAAATAGATGACAAACCATACATCCAAATTTGAAGGGTTGAAGTTCAAGCGACTAACAGAATTGTTCTTCAAAATGTCTCTATTTGGGAATTGTCTAGAAAATGTATATATATGAGCCAGTAAAAACATCTAATAAAAATATTCTTAGGTTCTTGAAATTTATGGCAGGCTGTTCCTTTGCAATCCAACACGAGCACAATTTTCCAGTGATAGTTGAGAGTACGTAACATGGCACTTAATTTAACATAAACTGGAAGGAAACTAAGCTTGAAAAATTGAGTAAAGCATACAAGTCCTAAAAAAGGCTAGTTTGGACTTTCAGTAGAATATCTGCAATATTTGAAATATCTGAATGTTATGGATACAGATAGAAGCCTAGGAGTGTGTGTCAATGCATGCATATACAAAAATATATGCTTGCAAATATATGCTCCCTCCGTGCCCACTTAAATGCCCTAATGTTTGACTGCAAATATGTATTTCATTCATAACAATAACTAGTCAGTGTTATCCTTAAAGAATTCAATGAGTCAACTTCATTAAGCAAAATGTGGAGCTGTAATACTTTCCGTACAGTAACAGACAATTAGTGAAGTGCAGAGGCGGCCTCCTCTGTTCTCCCTGGTGCGTGTATAGCTGCTTCACCAGGGAACAGTAGCTGACATATTTTCAGCTATAGTAAATAGCTCCCAGGATTTTCAAATAAAGTTACACTCTGCCTCATATGCAGGCCGTGGCCTATACATTGAATAAATCATCAGAAGTGTATTCTCCTATTTCTTCTACAGAGAGAGCAGTAGGGCTCTCTCTATTTTATTGATTGCATTTGCAGGGGAAAATTGAATCTGTTCCATGTCAAGGCCCCTGAATCTCATGTCATAAAGAACAGAGGAAAATAAAAAGATGGATGGAGTTCAGTGGAATTAGCTGGAAAGAATCATGTTGCCTATTGTGCGATGATGAATTTCATTTTTTCATCTTGCCCACGTCAAGTGAAAAGTAGCAGTTGAAGTACTTTGAAGAAGCAATTTTCAAAGGCTTCTTTTAGCAGAATTGGAAATAAGTTTTTTGGAGAGTTGTCTCAAACTAGATTTTCTGCCAGTTATCAGTCAAAAGCTCTTTCCTGTACAGAGGTTAACTGAAGTGGAAAGATAAGCGTTTCTAGAATATACAGCATCTCAATAAGTGTGGCAAAAATACTTCTAAACATTTCAGTTTTAGTAAGATCCATTTAGATCTTACTAAATAACAGAAAAGCAAGTGAAATTCTCACTTTTCACATGAAGCCAATAGAAATTCATATCTTCCAATTAGGATACTCCAACAGCGGCACAGTCTTTACTGTGAGCTAGTCAAAGCAGCACTGCATTGGTTTCAATGTGCATGTTGAGAATCATGCTGTCTTAGGAGGAACTACTTAAAAATAATCTTATTGCTGTCTGTGACGTTTTTGCTTGCTTTTCTTCAGATGACGAGTTTCAAATCTGTCACTGTGGGCTTAAAACCAGAATCAACTGGTATTGGTTTGAAATTGCCTCTTACCAGAGGTACTGCATTCAAAAAAGTAGGGGAACTGATTTTTACTTGCTTTTTAAAGTCCAGAGTGTATTCTTTAGCAGAAGGAAAGAGGCTGTAAATGCTGCAGGTAAACGCATGGGGAAATAAATGATTAATTCCTAACAACTGTTACCTTATTTCCTGTCCACTGGATTAGTTAACACAAGTTGGATGTGCTCTTCATGCGACTAGTTAATGGCAAAAAATGGAAACAAACTAACAATAAAGTAAGCAAGCTTCAATTGCAAATAGCAAAGTGCTCCAGAAATACTTATTTTAGTGATCATACAATGAGCTATTTACATAGCATTCCCGCCAAATAAACTGTATGTATTTCTTCCAAGTATGGGACAAGTTATTTTTATCAAGATGAGAAAGTAAATGAAGAGGAAGCTGCTGTGTGTTGAAGCTTACAATTATGCTATTTAAATTTATTTCTGAAATGGGACTGGGGCACTGAACTATTAATTTCTGGAGTTCAGGAAGATGTGTTTTTCAGCCTGTGGGATCAGATATGTTACATATTGTTAGTAGCTTTTCCCCAGATTTTATTTGTATCACTTATGTGTGACTATTCTGCGCTGTTGCTTATGTTGAACTGCATATTGTTATTTTTATTTTCAGTCATTCAGATTTGACAAAAGTTTTTTTCCCAGCTGTAAATTTTAGGTATTTTTTATTTGTTTTTTAGGATATTATTTGTGTTTTTTTTGAAGTCCCTATGAAAAAGTTGGAGAGCGAGAGGAGGAGGGAGGGGAAACAGGGACATAAATAAGAACATAAAACTCTTGATACTGACTATAGGGCATCACTTCTCCACAAATATTACAAATAGGATCCGGGGAACCATATTTCTTGCTTTATAGCCTCATCTCAACAAGTCTAACAAAGTGCTGAAATTATTAGTTGCAATATATGCCCTCAGTATTTCAGTACTAAGTTATTTTACTATTTTTATATTTTCTTCCTTAGTTACTCCTTTTTATATATGTATGTGTGTAAGATATATATATTTGAATTATATTACAAAGACATCCTTTGCAACAGTATTTGTAAATGTATAGTAATATGTTTACTGTATCTTAATGTTGGATATAGCTTATTCATTTGTAGGGCTTGTTGTCTGAAGGAAATACTCTCTTTAGAAATATTATATTCCATTTCATATCAGAGGAGGCAGTTTCATGGCATGCGTAGCCAGAGATTCAGAAAAGCAATTATGAGTGTGATTAACTTAAAATATATTTTTCCCCGATTAGATGTTTTGCTGAGTAGGGGTATCATTGATCTGACCAACAGGGTAAGGCCACTGACAGTTTTGGGCCTGGAGATCCCTGTCCTCCAAGTTTCAGTCCTGGGGCTCAGCTGAAGACCTTCTATCCCACGTTGTGTAGAATGGTATTTTTCAAGTATGTGTTGGGGGGGCCTGAACATAAGTCAGTTCACAAGGCCGGATAAATGCATTTGTTTATGTTTTGATGGGGCTTGGGAATCCACGGAGGACCCTGAAACCCAAATATTTTGTCAGTGGGAAAAGCTTTGAGAATTGTTGTCTCCCATGTGCCTATAGTGTCCTACGTTGCAATGCCCTAAATTTCATGGGGAGCTATGGGCTTGGTCTTCCATTGGGCCAAGCGCTCAATAATCAGGTGAGAAAACAGTGTCATGAAGCAAACAAAATTGAAGCGTGGAAGGAAATTCTTGTCTCAGTAAGTAGATGGCAGAGCTTCTAATAACGTCGTGTAGCCATTTTGGGAAGTAAGATCTGAAACAAAGTCAAACTTCAAAAGAATTTAGAAAGACAGTGCGTAAGGCATAGTTACACAGTAGATCAAACTGGTTCTAAAAGACATAATTGAATAGTAACCGTTTTAAAATGATGATTGAGTTGTTATGATACCTAAGGGAGTTATTCCTCTTTCTCAAGTAAACATATATATTTTTATAATTACCAACTTGACAAAGAGACAGGTATATAGTACAAGCTTACTGGTTATGGGAAGTCTCAAGAGTTGGAAATTTAATTTGATATTTCTATAAAAAGTTGTATCTTGAGAGAGTAATAGTCTCTTAAAACTTCTTTGAAAAACAGATAAACCTTTCTCCAAGACAGATGGTGTAGCAATTTTCTCCTGAACTTTTAAAAACAAGCCTATAAAATTTAATGTTGCCATCTCATTTCTCTAGTACCTACAACAACCGTACTTTTGAAATCAACTTTCAAATGTTAGCTTTTAACTTGTCCTTATTTTGATTATTTCTTTTTTTTCACATTGATAATGGGCTAGAATGTAGACCAGGATACAGAATTTTGTACCCTGATGCCACTGATCTGCCTTAAGTTTGAACTGTTTTTAATTTCAGCTTGACTTCTCTATTGCAAGAGAACTGAAACTTCTTGCATGCAATACTATAGTGTAAGCAGTGTCTAAATTAAAGTATTGCTTTTTTCAGGATTTGTGTCTACATCTTTAGTCTTTTTTTCCTCATAAATATTAATGTTCACTCCGCTGGTCATTCTTTAAGTGATCACATCTATAAACATGAAGATCTTTTGAGCGTGCAGCAATGAGTGCTATTGTGCATGCTGGTCCCACCTTCATTTCAGAGTTCTGATGCTCCTTGTTGCCTTTTTCCCCCGGAATCCCCTTACAACATCCATTTTGAATGGGAACTCTTTGTTAGCTTTTCTAAAAGATTCATCTGCTTTTCCTGGCATCATTCTAGTCTTTCTTATTGCAGTGTGGTGTGACTAATAGAAATACTGCCTTTATATACTTGCATTTACATTTCTATGGCTAGGAAGTAGAACTGGAATGACAGCTCAGAAAAAAAAATATTTACAGAAGATACTGAATATGCAAATAATCCGAGAGTTATGGCATGTAAATAATGCAATGGTAAGAAGAGAGGATTCCAAGAAAGAGGAGTGTGATTCCTTAAATTTCCTTAAATTTTTGTTGATTCATTAAACAAAATGTTATGACTTTCTACGACAATTTAATTTCCTCTTTGTAGTCATTTCTGCTTGACTGAAGACATAACTCAGTAATACCAAATACGTTTTGTCTTTGACAGCGACAATAGTATTAAATGAACTCAACTGGACTGCGGCACTGGATGATGTATTCAAGCGGAACAGAGAAGAAGATCCCACCTTATTATGGCAGGTTTTTGGTAGTGCAACTGGCCTCGCCAGGTATTATCCAGGTAACTGAAGTCTTCTAAGAAACTGTCCTATGGTACTGAAACGTAGTCACACGTTTCCTTAAAAAAATCTGAGTGATTTACAAGCGATAAAAGATAACCAGAGATAACGTTCTCCTATAGCTGGGCTTTCCGTATATGAGAAATAACTCAAAATCTGTGAAGTTCTTCTGGTATGAAGGGAGAAAAGCTGGGTATGGAATACATAGCTTGTTGCATCTTTTGAAGTAGGACAGTGGGCAGTAGTAGTAGTAGTAGTGGGCAGTGTTCTTTGAAAAGCTAAACCTTTATGCATTATTTTTGTATTATTTTCTGTTTGTTATGTAAAGAAGCACTTGAATATTTGCCATCGAGGGTTTTTTTTTTTGACCTGTCTAGTTCTAAAAATAGTGAATCAGTAACTAAACGGACAATCTTTTGGTTAATGTCAGTTCAAATACTACTGCACAATGTTGGGTTTATGTCCTGCAGAGTCCACAAGCTCTGACAATCATGTTTTTACCATAAGAGCTGAGGTCAATGAATACAACTTGGTTCTTTCAACCAGCATCTGTTATACCTGTCAAAGCATCCCATTACTGAATCACAGCAATTAATTGAAGTAGATGTATATTTGTATAATGAATTTAGGCCATCCACAGCCTGAATTAATTTATTTGATACGCACCACCAAATAGAAAGGCTTGTTTTATGAGAGGTGTACTGTCTACACTACTGCTGTTCTTGGTAAGTGATGTTGTTACCAGTGACAGAATCGTGTGACCACTAGACACAAGATAATCGTGTACACTGCCTTCTGTCTGTCTCACATACAACTGGTTAAGGAAGAACTTTGGCATCCTTTCTCTTCTGTTTATAAATTTCTCATGTTTCTGAGGGTGAAGAAAATTATTTTATAGCTGTTAACCACTTTATTAACACAGTTGCTAACACTAGCAGAGAAACTGCCTTAGGCTAGTTTTCAGGAAGAATTACTCCATAGCTCTTGAATCAAGTTTGTATTATCAGCTAGAGGCCAAGGAAATAGTACAGTGAGATGTGGCAGAAAAATAGTATTGAAAATGCTAATTTCATATTTCATTTATTTGAAGGTTTCTGTTTCACTGTTTCTGAGCTCTATTAGTGCTATGTTTGAGGTCACCGTATCTCACTGCTTATTATATAGTGATGTTTTCTAAGTGCGGGGAAAGAGGTATTTCTAATACTTCTCTGTGACAAACTCTAGAAAGTTCATTTTCAAGTCTGAGATTGTTTTTTATATTACAGAAAAGTATATTCTTATATTTAGCTAATCTATGTACTTCAGTTATTTACCAATACAGCACGGGAGCCTCAATCTTTATATGTTTGTCCTCGGGGCACATCTATAAAATAGGAAAAGGTTGGTTTGGATATGTTGCCTATGTATACTCCATCTAAATACAAACTTATAATTAGTGTAAAACTGAGATCCTCAGCCTTCCTGCTTAGCGACTGCCTAGTCCTGTCAGGAGCTAACTTCATAAATGCCTATTTCCAATTAGGTAATTGAGGACAATTAGGTTGTAAAGATGCCTAAAATATGCATTTAAATTTTAGTTGTAAAGTGGACCATTTCCATATGTAATTAATGAAGGATTAAGTTAAGTAGACCAACTTCTAATTTAACTGATTTAACTTTGTTTGAATTAATTGGAAAGTGGGAAAACATGTGCTTTCGTAAGTATGAGGAAATGGCTGCATCACCAGGCAGCCGAAAAACCTCAAAAATCAGATCCCAAGTTTATTTGCTCAAACTCCCATGGCAAAATATCTGTCATGCCATAGGCAGAAGTGCAGAAGAAAGTGCTGAGCAAAAGACAATGCAGTTCGTTACATAATTTTTATACTTTGAAGAAGATATCTACATAGCGTAACAAGGATCCTGGATGTGTATAATATATAGCGGCAGCTACAATATATTATTCTTTTATTTGTGCAGATACAATCAAGATTTAAATGAACATGATCCTGCTTCCACCTAGTCATAATAAAGTACTCGTTGTCTTCAACTGAGAAAGGGTTTGGGGTGACACAAAACAGTAGTTGCATGAACGTTTAATATGACTGAATGAAAACATTGATTCTCGGTTAATACCAGTATAGCTGGTAAAAAGCATGAGATATGTGATTTTGTCCTCTATGTTCATAGTAATCATTGTAGTACAAAGGAACAGTTTTATAGTATTTAGCCTGCAGTTGCTTCTGAAAAATAGTGGCGTACATTCAGGCAACCTATTATGATCTCTCAAATGCACAAAGCATCTATTCTCATAGACTCATACAGGCAATTCAGACCAGTTCCTTGTTTGTAGACCTTGGTTCACAGACACGTAAGGAGCCGAGGTCAGCCAGGCATCAGGCTGACATCTGTGCCCCCATCTCATACACTCTCCTCCCTAAGTGTTCTGAATATGTTTAGTGTGGGTATAATCCTGATCTAGCTATAGTCAGATGGTGGTTATCATTACATTGAGGAGGACTAGGATTTCCACCCCATATTGTCAGGGTCCCCAGAATCTTTAAAAAATCCCCTCCCCCAAAAGAAAAGATATGCGAGGCACATAATGTATGTTCGGATACTTCCCTGCTATTCTAGGGAATACTCGTACTCAGCTGAGTGGACCCCGGAAATAGGCTTAAGCCCACATTAGGAAGACCTAGATATAATGACAGAGAAGTGAGCATTTGAGAAACATATTTGACAAAAAGATCCGTCACATTTACAAGGCACTGAAATGGGTTTTGAGAGGCAAGGTCAGCAGGCAGCAAAATTACTCCTGCATACAGTTTGCCCATTGAAAGAAACTGGAGACAATTAGAGACTATTGTGAAACTGCTCGCTTCCTTCAAGGATGTTGCAGGTATACTTAGTCTTGTAAGTCATTTAGCCAGTGATCAGTATTACTCTGTTTAGCCAATAAAGCATGATTAGTATGAACATAACTGGGTAATTCCCTGACTCTTAAATTTGCCACACACACTGAGTAATGTGGAGAAAGTCTGATCGTGATCTTAAGTTGTATGTGTATTTCTCTGTGCTTCTTTTCCTTCCCACTTCCTGTTTATAGCTTAAATTGGTAAGACCTTGATTTTTAAGATTAGGTCTTTGTGCACGTTTGTCCATCTTTCTCTTTTTTTTTAGTTTGCTGAGACCTATCTAACACACACAAATGTTCTGAAAATGAAATTAAGTTTCATAGCATTGAATGGATGTTTTTCACATTTGCTTTTTGAAAATGATAATGTTATATTGTAAAACTTTGCTTCATTAAATTGGCCTTAGGTAAGCCTGCTGCAGAGGGATGAGTTTCTCCACATTAATGGTATTTGTGAAGGATTTGGAATTATCAAAAATCAAAAGTAAAATAAAGCTGTTTGTTTGAATTGTTAGCTGCAATATAGCCACTGTCTTGTCTCTCCAAAAAATTGGTTTTTAGGTACCTCTGAGCTATAGAGACAGTCTTCAATCACAGGGTTCTTGAACTAATGTTTTTATCTGATAATATCCCACTTCCTTGAGAAATGGGATGGTATATCAGTTCTGTCCTAATAGGCTCTTAGGCTGTCCTTATCACCATGGTAACCAGTAACATTAAGGGATCCTGCTGTGAGTGACTCCGTGGGTGGAAAGGATGTGTGAAATATTAGATTATGTTTCTATGACATGTATCCTGTTGTTTCCTACATGTATGCTGTTGTAGTCACCTTTGGGCACTCCTCTAGCATCACAGGTAGGATCTTTTATAATTTTCAGCAGTGCTTTGTCTGACTCTTAGGTGCGTTTATACTCTTCTTCTCTATAACAACAGGACAAGACAGCTGTCTGACTACAACCAGGTTGAGGCTCACAGTGTTTACACCAGTCCCTTTTCTCAGTCTTTTTTCTTTATAGACTATAGCAAGTGGTATTAGACTTAAATTGTATAGTAATTAGATGCAGCAGAATGAGAATAGGAAGCTCCCTGTTACATGAAATAGCTAACATCTGGATTTATTTGTTTATTGGTATCAGATAAAGGAAAGAATGGAACCCAAGTTTTCACTTCCTTTATTTTTCTGATGTAATTAGTGCATCAAATATTTGTTATACCAAATGTCATTTTTATTCAGGAGAAAGTCGCATTCTATGTGAAATGCTGTCTTGGGAGGCTCTTCTTTTTTGTTAAGCAGAAGAATGTATGTAGTCTAGGCAAGCTAGATTTAGAAAGACACATATGTACATAGATGGTTACCGAGATATAAGAAAAGTGTTAGAAAGATATATAAAAACACAGATCTCTCTGTGTTTCCATATATCTGCAGTGACAACAGGATCACTGCAGGTCAGGTCTGGTCTGTACAGCGTGGTTGTGTGCAGCAACTTCATATCTTTGCCTTAAAGGTGCCCCAATAAAACTTGAATTGAGATCCACTTCACCTGTTACAAATTAATAGATTACTTGCTTGGTTTTGTTTATTAACCATTTTTCCCTAGAAGATACTCAGCCCAGCGTTCATTCTGAAATATCAAGGCAGAAAGGGCAGAGAACGCACAATGCAGGATATTTCCATGGGCCTTAAGCCTTATTTTCCATATTTTTCAGTTAGAGCCTTAGTCGGCTTGATGGACTCACGTTATACTAAGTTTTTCCTTCATCTAATTAGTTAACAAAGTATATCTTGACTAAAATAATTTTATAGATTAGTGAGAGCAAGTAGTGTCAGCGCTTCCATTCGTTTCAACAGCAGCATACTCGTGAAGAGAAATACTCTTCTCTATTTTTCCTCTGTTAGCACTATCTAATCATTCCCTGAGAACCATTGACTTCATGCTCATAATAGATAGTTGCAAAATATTTCAAGAGCTTTTTACATGAGTTTCTGATGCATAGATGTTCTGCTGCTAATGAAAAAAAAAAAAGTTTGCATAGCTTTTGTCTATGTGGTGTTAGATAGAGTGGGTGATGGTTGATCAGTAAAGGACTGTAGTGCTGTGCAGAAATACTTTAGTAAACCTTGATTATTGTACAGGCTGGAGAATCGTATTAGGGAACATGTAAACAATCTGGACATACACAGTCTGTGGGACCTGGGAGTGCTGGCGTCGCTGCGAGGCCACTCTCGGTTATCCATGGAGTGGCTGTTGTTTGCAATCGATTTGAAAGTTGGTATAGCTGATCTAATGACGTTAGCCTGCAAGTACTTGTGGTTCTGCATAACAGAAATGTTCTTTTCAAGTCACAGCTGACCATTTCATCTGACATTAAACACATAGCTACTACTGACATATTTAAAAGTCTGAAGCGTTGCAGGTATTAAATTTGATATAAAATATGCAGTTCCCCAGAAGTTGTGTTAGATATTTTCTGAAGAGTTCATCCAAATTTTATGACATCAAATAATTCTAACAGCCACATTCTTGCTGAAATACGTGGAGGACACTGGCTGGTGAGATTGTCAGGCCATTACAATCAAATGGCTCAGACGTTTTAAGTGATTTTTTTCGCAGTCTTCGTCTAACAAGCGTATCGTTTTCAAAGCTGTTTTTCCTCGTAGGCTTGGCCCTGTAGACTATATATACAGCATCCTTTGTGATCAATATTCTGTTAAATAGAATATTTTCATGAAGTCACATGGGAGGCATTTATGTTGTTTAAATTCTAGTTGTAAGCTTGTTAGTAAGCTTAACTTGCATTGCAAGAAGATACAATGCTGTAGATGAAATCAGCGCCAGTAAAATTAAATGCAAGCTGCACTGAAATCTGATAGCAAAAAGATGACTAAAGATATGAGCAGTTCTAAATATCCATGTGGCAGAATGAAACCGACATTAGAAAAAAGACTGATATTTTGTTTACATCCAAAAGTCAGACCCAGACCTAAAGGAATGTCGTGAATGTGTATTGCATTCGATTAGATATATTGTTTGGTGTATGGTCCTGTCCGATTTGCAGCCACAGCGACCTTAAAGTCATTATCCTGCACTACTCTCATCTCCCACACATCCCTTGTGCAATAGGACCCTTCCTGTTTCTTAACGTTCAGTTTGTAAGCAGAATTTTAGCTGAGTTGTCTGCCGAAGGCAAGTTAGTCCAGGGCACCTGTATAACTTTCTTTTCTTTCCTTGTTGTGGTTATTCGAGGGCTCAGTTTCCTTGAATGTGTTTGTTCAATTCTGGCATCTTTACCAAACCTGCCAAGTTTCAAAATATTTGTGAAACCTTCCAGTCTTTGTCCTGCAACTGAACAATTCTCTATTATTTACTTATAACTCATGAGTAAGACTTAGTTTTCACCAATGCCGTGAATGAAAGCAGAGATGGAAAGAATGTCATGGTTTTTTTAAGCAAATCTTGTTGAAATTTCATATTATGGGATTTCGAAAGGCAAGTTGTTGGAAATAGTAAAAAAACAAAACAAAACAAAACAGTTGCATTGGGAACACTGTGAGCCACCAGGCTAAAAATGTGTTTTCCCTGAGAGAAGAGAGAGCACAGAAATTGTTATAAATTTTGAAGCACCTTCCCCGTAGTACTGTTCTTGCTGGTTTCTTGAGGACTGAAGTAGAAAAATAGAGGCTGACTGCCTGCAAGTTTGTTGCAGGGCATACGCTTGCAGTAAAATCTTTCAGTTCTGTTTAACTATTAAGTAAATGCAATAAATGAAAAGGGGAGGAAAAAATAATACATTCGTATTAAGTACCTTTAATTTGGCATTCTTGAACAATGTAGTTATCATTTTTTCTGCATTAATTTTTATACCTAAATCATTCTTTTTCTATGAATTACAGTGTCAGACCTGCCTTTCTTTTATGGTACTGGAGGAATGTTTCTGTTTCATAAGGAATGCCATGCATGTGTTGATTAGCCCTTTGATGGCTGGCAGTGTTGCACAGGATTTTACTGTCCCATCCACAAAACAACAACTAAAGACTTTTCAAACATGAGGAAATAAGTTTTGAGTTTTTTCTTCTAGTTCTAGAAATTGGTTTATGGAGAGAAAAAAGCTTTTAAGATGGCACTTGCATAATCCTAGCATAGTGTTTGACTAGCTCGTGATGCAAAATTAAAACCAGAAACCTGGCAAAGTTTTAGTAAAATCATCGAAATTGCCAGTTAATTCCAATCCAAATGGAACTTGCAAAGACATAAAGTTGGAAGTATTGCAGCACAATGTTTTAATATTCAGAACTTTCATTTCTGGAGTGCTTTAAAAAAACAAGAGATGAAGAGGCAGACGGAAATAGTGATGAAGGAGAAGCAGCCCGTGATTTGTTCTTCCTGCACTGCGAGTGGGCTACTACCGTGATGCGGAAAACGAAGCAGTGGGTGGGTCTACCGCCTTTGCATCACCATGGGAGAACTAACTCTGCGATACATCAGTCTCGGTCTTCCCTGCCAGTTTTGCCCTATTCTGGTACTGTCAGAGCCACCCGGCGGCAGAGGAGGGATGTGAAGCCTTGAGGATGGACAAGGCAATAGACCTCCTGCGCAGCTTGGAGTTGGGCAACCCTGGGAGGCAAGCCTGGGATAATAGGTACCTTTTTCACTCACAGCTGTTGTTTTCACGGAGGGTGAGATTCATCCCATCAAACGGGATGGCTCAAGTTTAGCTATTTAAAATTAAGGCATGTTTGGGCTCTCTTCAGGCACCGAAGGAGTATGGTTATCCTCAGAGGGTAAGATCCTCCAGCTAGGCACCTGCCTAAAATAGATGAAATGGATGAGTACTAGATGAAATGGATGAGTACTCTGGAAGGGTATATGTCGCTCATCAGATGTGGACTAGTAGAATACCTGATGTAGATAAACTTTTGAAAGAGTAAAATTAAGTGAGAATATAATCCCTATAATCCGTAATATAGTTCAGGCTTTGTTTTTCTTTTCTAATATTGTTTCCAAAGTGATGGAAGGAGTTCATGCAAGATTTTAATCTTTTTTTGTTTTTTTTTTCTTTTAATCTTGAATTAATTTGTGAAAATAGGAAACGTTGGCTTTAAGCCTGCCTTTTTTTCCTCCTGTAATCAGTTCCCTGGGGAAAAAAAGGAAAAGTTCCCTTTTCTGCACATGCAGAGCTTCATTGTCTGTATGTAGGCAGAAAGGTGCTTCTGTGTAGATCAGACTGCAGAATAAATTTATGATTAACCAGAGGGCTGTGGACAAATTTGTTACCCCAAAATAAGTAAATTTAATTAAAATAGTTTATTATAGCTTGACAGTGTTAAATGACTTACATTTTGTTAGGCGTCTATCTGTATAATTTTACTGCTAGGTTTTAGAAAGTAGCTGTTTGAAAGAACAATTTACGATCAGGTTTTGGCAGGCTGCTTGGAGGTGTAGGTGCTAACCAACCAGTTTCTCTTTTAATCTTGAAATCCTTCTTAAAATAACAGAGCTAATGGGGTTTATAATTGTTAATCCATGCTTCATTATAACCCTGCAATGGAAAGCACATTATTTTCACTTTAGTAATTACTAATTAAACAGATTTAAAAGCACTTTATATTTTTGTGATTTTGGCCAGAGACCATATTAATCACTTCCTCACCTCCCTGATTATTTTGTTTTGTAAAGATAAGATCCTTAATAAAGGATATATTTTGTTTTGGACTGCAGACAGCCTAACCAGTGCATTTGTTTGCAGCTAGATATGACACAGCATCTTTCTAGACATATCAATAAATAAGGAAAAACTGAGAATTAAGAAAATTTGGCTGCAGAGTTACTAGAGTAAAAACACACTCTTGATTAAGATTGATGTTTAGTTACAAAAATCTATTTGATTAGCAGCACCGAGTCAATTCTCCCAGGGAAACGTGTGAAATAATATTTACCACAATGTAATACAAGAAGTATTCCTGAAATGGATGGTCTCAGATTCCAGCTAGTAGGTTTTATTTAGTAATAAAATCAGTATGATAATATATGAATAGATTCAGTATCCTTTAAGGAGAGTTGTAGATTGTAGTCTCCATGTGACAGAGTATTTGCAGTATTAGGAGAGTCTCCTGTCCGCAGCAGTGTGCAGAGGATGGCAACGTGCTGTACCAGGTCAAGATCAGAAAAACTGCTGTACCAGGTCAAGATCAGTTGCTAACAAAAATAAAACTGAAAAAGAAGTGCTGTCCTGCCCAAAGATCCTTGAATCTTCACACCTGCTCCAGAGTTTTAACAAGGGACTGTAGGAACTTAAACTTAGGCCTCGCTCTCCCGAAGCAATGCATCTGGCAGCTCCCACTCTCGGTGGCAGTGGCACAGCTCTGTGACTTCTCTCTGGTGACTTCAAACAGGGAAAACCAGCCTCCAGCCTGCAGTTCCATGGCCTTCTCCTCTCACCCAGCCCAGCTGCACAGATTTGTCCTCATCGTTTGACCGTCCCCACGTTAGAGAAGGAGGCAGAGGCAGGGAGGGGAAAGGAAATAGATAGAGGGGGCCTCTGGTTTAGGTCAGCCCTGCTTGGTACAGCTCCAGGAAAGGCAGTAAAAAGTGAAGTGCTACAATATCAACTTCTTGGGTGCAAGGACCTTTGTACTCATGAGGGATAGTAAGTTCCTAAAGAGACTGAATCTTTACCAGACTTTCAGGTAAACTAGATACAAAGCAGGATTTGAAGATGTGGGTGATCCTGTTATTTATGGAGACATAACTCGGTTTACGTGAGAAGCATTGAATTAAAATTGCAAGGTAGCTGTGGAGTTCAGGTCCTTCTCTAGCTAAATAAACAGATACTGAACAAGACTGCAGTTTTGGAAGTAGGTGTCTGCATAGTAGACTTAGTTCTTACTTTAAGTACATATTAAGCACATGATTAAGTAGTCGTACAGAGATCTCTCTTAAGCTCATTTGTCGCCTCATCTCTACATGTATGTCTGTATTAGTAAACAGAACAAGCCAGAGTTTTATTCCAGGCAGTTTCATGGTAGGATTCGAGGGACATCATGTGCTAGCAGCCTTTCCCAACGGGCAGCACTGCGCCAGTTTTTGTTTCCTCCATCCTACGTAGTCCTCTGACCCTACTCCAGTAGTCTTCATGTTCTCAAACACCTCTTGATTCTCTTATGCTTTACAGCAGGACGTGTGACACACAATGTAATTTTCATCCGGTAAACACCCTCTGATGGGCTACAATGCAACCTTCACCTTGCTTCAGACGCTTTAAACTGAAAAATTGAAAAATACGTCGTAAGGCTGGAGGGCTCAGAGACTCTGCCAACCGCTTTATAATGTGGACATGAGATTAGTTCCCACCCTTACTTTATCAGTATAGACATAATTCTTTGTTCCTTACTAGCTACATGCCTAACCATTTTTTTAGCTATACTCTTCACCATTTGCCTCAGGTTACCATCTCCCTAAGGCTTATTTGAGTGCACTTTTGTACTGTAGATTAGCCTTGGTTTTAGGCTTACTTTGTTTATCTATCTAGTAAGTGTAGTATGATGGGAACTTTACATTCTGTACATTCCTCATGCCAGGACTTTACTAGGATATTTGCCTTCTTCTGTGTAGTTAGTTTACTAGATATTAAATGGAGAAATGCACAGGTAAGGAAAAGAGAATGCTGGAGATTATGCAGAAGAATAATTTTGCCTGTAAAGTCTTCTGAAATCCTTTGATTAAATTGGAAGAGAAGATTGAGAAGTGGATTGAGAAGAGCTAGTATTATCTCATCCCCTTAATTAAAAAAAAAAAAATAAAAAAAAATTAAACATCTTTCCAGGTGTCAGTGAAGCAGGTCTCACTCAACTGCTGGAGCGTTCCCTGCTTAGACAAACTAATAATGGAACAGCTTTAAAAATCAATTTCTAATAAAATAAAATGATATCTCTCCAAATGAAGGGCTTGCTGTGCACAGCTGCTCTTGTGTTAACCATTAATGCTAAGCAATAGTGCTGCTGCTGTGATATTGAACTCTCCAAAGAAAGTCATTACAAAAGCAGATAAGAGACTAGAAAGCCTAAAAAATCCATACAAAATGAATCAAAAGCTTTGAAATACTAAGAACTTCACTTTTTTAAAAAAAAAAGGTTTTCTGATTATTTTTATAGCTGATAGTTCCTATTAAGAATTGAAGATTCAAAGGAAACCAGCATAAAAAGATAAAAAAAACTTTCCAAGAAATTTAGCGTATAAATTACTAATTAGTGCAATTAGCACAAAAGTTGGACATTTATTCTTCTTGAGTTGAAGTAAGTCTTTGAGCATTATCCACTTTTTCTTTTCTTGACATCTTGGAGGAAAGGGTATGGTCTGTACTCTTTTTGATCTTACCATAAGCATGATTTGCTAAATCTTACAACATGTTTAGTTGGACTTCATTTTTTGAAAGCTGTTGTGCTGAACGTTGCAGTTGTGCAAGCAGATCCCTCAGTCACAGGATTACATGTTATTTCTAGTGAGTTAACGGACACTGCAGCCAGCATTTGAAGTTTATACCATCTCTGTGTCTCTGTGATACAAATAGAAATCTCCAGAATTTGCACTTACAGGAAAATGAAAAAAACACTATCTTGTTGCTTTCATACCTGTTCTCCTCAAGCTCTAAGGATACTCCAGCCACCTCGGGGAGAATAGTTAGTCCAGATGAAACAAATGCAACCAAAATATTTATGGAGCGTGAAATTTAGTTTGTACCTTCAGAGGCAGAAATATTTGTCTCTGTACTGAGATAATGAAAAGACATTTGAGGGCCTAATTTTATGTTGCAGCATACAATACATGTCATGAATTCAGATCACTTTCCTTTCTTTTGACCCTATATTAGATCTGTATATTAGGACCATATAGTAATGGATTTGGGATCCTACTAACGGAATGGAAATATACAGCCTGTTGTCATAAAAAACTCATTGTTAGACTGGCTTCACCTGGTGACAACGTAAACCGTCTGAGTGTGTAATCAACCAAACAGAGGATTTCCACCCTATACGGGCAGAAGTGAAAAAAAATAGCGTGTCGTCTTCTTAGGTGAAATGTAGCCAAACCTACATCTCCATAAGGCAAAGAGCAGCAGGGATATCAAAGCAAATGAATAATTTATAAAATATCAAATATAACCATATGCCAAACAGGAAAATCATCAAAGAACAACATGACTAAAGCATAATGTATGCAACAGAGAACTGTGTAGTGCTGACATAGTTCAAAGATAATAATATGCAACAGTGAAACGCAGACTGGAGCTGACATCTTCAAGACAGTCTGTGAGCCAAATTCCACGGCATCTGATTAAAATGCACAGTTTAAACAATAGGTTGTATAAGTACAAACGACAATCTCAAAATCATTGATCTTACTTTTTTTTAGGAAAATTTGTTAACTTTTTTGTCTGTTTAATGTTTACTTTCATCTTAGGCTGTATGGTGGCCTTAGTCAGTACCCAGTTTCCCCAGATGGCTTTAGAGGGTGTTCTGTTCAGATCAAGGGCAAAGCATATTTCCAGAGGTGAACATCTAATCACTTGCTATATTATTATAAATCTGTAATTAATTATTTTTGCATTGAGAGCATTTATCATCTTTTAAAATTGATAAAACATGAAATCAGGGTAAATTAAAATAAGATCATTGGAGATCAAATGTCCTAAGGGAATTTTAGTTTCCCAGTAATGGTAATTTCAATAAGATCCTTAAGTATTTGGAATGTATCCAAAACTAGTGAATAGATTTGAGACCATTCAAAGCCATCTAAAATTAAAGTGCAAATCCAGAGAGATAGCTTAGGATGAGTGAATAATTTAGTCATGTTGATTCTTGAGAATGAAGTGGGATTTCAGCACTTCCTTGATGTGAATGCAATTTTAGCTACTAAGTGCTGAGTCCTTATTTGTTTAGTCATGCAGAGACTTGCCACCAGATTATACTTACTGTTCTAGAAAACATCATAAAAATCAATATAACTACTTCTGTCAGTAAACATTACTTTTCTTAATTAGTGTTTGCATGATCCAGCACCAATTAAGATCTCATGAAAATTTCCACAGTCACGGTATAAATGCAGTAAATTTTACTCCCATGGAAACTGCGGTGTGCAGGTGCTTGTTATATTTGTCTAAATTGAAGACACAGTATTAATTACAAAAAATTTAATCTTGACATGTGGGACAGAAAATTATTCCAAAACAGCTATTTTAAAGGAGCGTAAAAAAATAATGTTGTTAAAGACCTTCTCCAGAGTTCCCTGAAGCTGATGACAGTCTTCCTATGCCTGTGCCTATTGAAAAGGGATGTGCAAGTTAAAGAGAAGTTGTATAATTCAACTGTTGTGTTCACCATTCAGTCTAACTCCCCGCATGAAAAACTGCAAATTGTCATTTGCACTAATCTGAAAAAGTCATAGGTAGGCTATTAGTAGTGTGCTGAATGATTTTTTTTTTTTTCCACAGTTTATTTTATGATCCTCTAGAAAGGTATGATTGGACCATTGTAATAGTTCACAGTATAATTTATCAAGCTCTGGGACTGTCTTCCCTACTAACGTGGTATTTAGCTTACTAATATAGATATAGCCAGAAGGGATAGGTTGGATTTGGTTGCAGTCCTTGGAAAAGTGAGAACAAGACTGAGTTGCTTGAGTCTTCAAGAGAAGGACCTGCTCTGAAGTGTGTGTCAGAAAGGTGATTTGTTTTCAGGTCTTTCATTTTATTCTGTCTCACCTAGCAGTTTTGAATAAAAAAGTATAAAAAATATAAGTATGTTTGTCTAGTTTATATTCCACTAAAAACTAGCTTTTGCTTTCAAGGCCTTCTGGTGCTTTTTGGAAAGATTAGGAAAAGTTTCAGACATCTGAAGTTTGTTATTTGGGATTTCCTCACAATAGAAGTTAGTATTAATTTTGCCACTTCATGTGATTTGACGCATTATATTTGGTATAAATGACCTGATTCTGATGTTTGTTCTGTGTATGTAATTGGTGTTGACCTCAAAGATATTAAGAGCTTACCTGTCAGGTGTTATTAAGTCGGTATACATTTGTATTTCTCATATCGTCCTCTCTTACCTAGACAAAATGTAATCTTAGCCTGCATTTTTGTAAGTTTAAATTCATAATTTAGAAATGTCAGTTTGTAGTTAAAAATAGTACATAAAGTTAGTCAGACTGTTGTCTTCCTGAAGGTTGTGATACCAGATAAATTAGATCTAAATCTTTATCTGATGGTTTTCAGTGCATAATTTATGTGGGCTAAGGAGCTGATGTGTTACTCTGTAAGCCTTTAGAAGATTGATTCCGTTTTAAATACAGAGTAGGTCAGTAACCACTGTTTTAGCAGAATACGTTGATGATTGAAGCACTCCACTTCAGTTGCTGCGTTCAGATTTTCTTTGAATCCTCATGCATTTACTTTAGACAATGCAGTTCAGGAGCTGGACTTGTCTTTTATATGAAATCAACACGACTATTAAAAAAAAAAAAGTTAATCTACTTCTTAGTGGAGATTCCTCAGAGTTATATTTTACTTGTTGTTTTGAAATAAATCCAGATGGATACATTTGGATAATTGCATTTCGCTATTTAAAAAGATTGTTTGCTTAAGAGGGACAGATTTGATAGGGCATAACCTTTTATTGGATGCTATTGGAAAGCTTAAAAGTTTGGCCAAAGATACAGCTGTGTTGGCCAGTGTTTTGATTTACATTTGTTGCTTTATCAAAACTGCTCAAAATGCAAACTGAAATTAGTGCATTCAATACAGATTTTTCAAGTTTCAGTGACTGTATTTAAAGGAAGGATTTTCAGGTAGAATTGCAATAGATGAATTTGTCTGGACAGACACAAATACTCTGTGACTAAACGTAGCCAATGATAGTTCTTATTCTCTCCAGGACATCGGATTCATAAAATACAGGCGTATTTTACCTGGATGTATCAAAGTAATGATGTTTAAATTACTAAAAAAAAAAATTATATAGACCAGTCTTGAAAACTCTGTTCTCTCAGTTCTGGGAATAGGACCCTTTAGGTCCCAAGGCACCTTGGATGGTCTTGGTTCTGAGTTCTTATCCAATGCTCAAAAGTCAAAAGACTTCGGGGCTTTTCTGGTATGCAAAAGTATGCAAGGTTTTTGTTAGTATTTTACTGATAAATGTCTTGGTACTTATGCTCTGTTTAAATGTACTGGTTATTGATGTGTCAGTTCAGGTGATGGCCACTTATGAAAGGGTTCATTTAGTCCAAACAGAGCTAGGCAGCTACTCTGAGCTACTGGATCTTTTCTTATTCAAGGGGAGAGAATCATTATTCTTCCCATTTGTTTTAGATGGCTGAGTATTTGGGGAGAATCACCCTAGAGGTGCCTATATCTCTCTCTATTTACTAGACAGAAAAAATGATTAACATCAGGAAATTGCTCTCCCAATGCTGGTGGTGTACAGTGAGAAAATAAATTACAGAACGTTATTTGTTTCATGTAATTTTTCACACTTTCATTTCTGTTCGTTAAGCTGTCAAATATTTTTGAAAGGCAAGTTTCGTGTTTCAGTAAGGAAAAGATGGTTACTCTTGCTGAAAATTATGGTAAATTTTAGATTAAATACTTATGAAAGATTATTAATCTTTCAATTTTCTTTACACACACACCCTGATATTTTAATCTTATATTATTTTCATGAAAGGTGATACTTTCAAGTCTCTTCTCTATTTTGGGGTTTTAGGCCAAGCTATCTTGAGTCAGAGAATAAATTTTTAGATTCAAACTGAGCTTTATATCAGCACTGTATTACTATATAGAATGTTAATTAATTAATTAATTACGTGTTTTTAAAATAAAGTACTTTCTTGTTCTAAAAACTATTTCATCTCCCAAAATATTTTACTTGAAATTGTGGTTCCATTAAAGTCATTGGTCAATTGTGGTCAATAAATATATTTTTTCAATATGACTTTTTCCTTTAAAACCTTCGTTATAGTTCTATTATATTATTTTATATTACGTGTTCATACAAATATGGGTATATGAGTATATATATGTATATTGGAAAAATAGATCACTAAAATACAGACTTCTCTTACCTCTACAGAATGTTGATATTAATGCAAAGCCTGTGACATTGATACGTTATATTGTTAAGCATTTAACATACTTTAGAAAGTTTTCAATTTGTTTTAGACAATAAAATGTTTTTCTTTTTTTCATCTTCTTAGCTTCCCCATGGGTAGATAAAAGTCGAACTCCAAACAAAATAGACCTATATGATGTTCGCAGAAGACCATGGTAAGCTTTCTTTAAAGCGTTTTAAAGCAAATACATCTCTCACTTTCTAGACAAGATTTTAAAGACAACATTTTCTAATTATTATTTCCAGCTAATAGTCCTCACTTTTAAATATCATTACTTTCTTTTAAAAATCAGTTAGTTCTTCTCAGTAGACAATATTTGAATTACAGTCTTGGCTATGCAATATCTGGTATAGTAGGCAATACTGTGGCATTACACAGGCCTTTTCATTAGGAAGATGACTATGAAATAGATATGAAGACAAGGCAATTAAATACTTTGATTTAGTGCCAAAATAAAATGTAATTCAGATTATCAGGCCGAATAATTCTTCCAGACTTTTACAAATGTTTACAAATGTGTCTCACCGATTTAGACTAACACAATAATCACCAGACCTCAAAGAGAGAGAGAACACTGTACCTGCGGTGCTCTTTCTTTGTATTATTTCTCAGGATTTTTTTCTGTTAGTCTCTCAAGGCATAATATATACTGATACTGGGATTCATGCTACTTTAATGTACTCTTTAGATAAACAAAATGTCCTTTGCTGAGCTGGGCTGATACAGTAATTCACCTCTCATCAAGATCTTTAGCTCTGAAATAGTATTCACCCTTCTCAGTTATTAACATCTGAAAATAGTGATTTTTGATCAGTACTTCCAGTACGTCTACTTCTAGACTTTCCCATTGCTGTTTGAACTTCGATTTACTTAGAAGAACTTAGAAGGGCACTAATAGGATGGCACATGGTTTTCTAATAGTAACAATAGGAGGATGCAGTTGGTTCAGCTAGACTTAGTTCAGAGATCACAGTGTCTCTTGGATCAAACACAACAATAGTGTTTTCAAAAGTACGTCGTTTATGTCTTTTTATTTCAGGTATATCCAAGGAGCTGCATCTCCCAAAGACATGCTTATTTTAGTTGATGCGTAAGTGTTTAATGACTAGATATTGACATTAGAAAAAAGTACTTCATATCTATTGCACAAATCTGTGTGTGCTGAAAAAGGGGGAGAGGATTAGGAAGCCCTTATGTGCAAGCACAAAAAAATAGTGGATTTGAACAGAGTAGACTCACAGGAAAAAATAGTTCCAAAAAACCTAAACAAAACCTGAAAATTGTTTGAATTGTTGTACATAAGGAAACGTTTTTGAATCAATTTGATATTGTTCTGCTTTCAGCCTCTTAATTACTAGAGAATCAGTGGAAAATTTCTCATGTGAATGCCAGAATTTGTTGCAAAACACAAAACCAAAACAAATGACTGGAAGCATGCAGGTGTATTTAATCCTGATTTAATGAGCCTGAAGGATGAGAATTTATGCAGACTTTACATGTTTTACCTTGCACATTTAAATATTGCCAAGTTCACTTTCTGTGTAACAGTAATCCCTAAGCAATGTAAATTATTTTAATGGATAGATATATCTTGTGCTTCTACATAAATATGAAAAAAAAAAAAACCAAAAGGAAATAGGAGGAGAATTGGAGTGTTTTAGTAAAGGCTGCACTTTGTCAATATAGCCCTCTTTCTTTGTCTTTATTGACCAGTTATTTAAATTGGGTTATTCTTTTAGGACAGAAAATAATAATGTTATGACATGTTATGACAAATTTGCAGCTACTTTTTCTGATTTACTATAAAAACTCAGCCCATTTATACTGAGAGATTTATTCCATGTAGTATAGAAAGTGAGCAAAGACATTCAAAAATCTCATTGCCTTGTCAAGGCTTCCTGTGTTTAGCTAATGTCAGGGGACTGAAGGAGGCATTGAACTTGATGTGTCAAACAGATTGCTTTATGGTGGGAAAAATTCTCAGTGAGAGAATTTGCATTTAGTGCTTTTAAATTTGGTCAAGTGCTTCCATATGAGAAGTGGTTTTTATCAAAATTTGCTATTTCTACTCCTCAATTTAGCTTTTGCCCTGAATCAAACAAGCTGCCATTTAGGCATCTGAAATTCTGAAGCTGTAAATCTATGTATAGGAGTATAAAATGCTTTGATAGTGCATGAGTTGCATGTGATAAGCTCTTTAGATTTCTCGAAATGAAAATTAGCAAATGATGTATCAGTATGATTTCATCTGAGCCAGAGATTTGTGGCTTTGACTGTCAGTACCGGACTTCATTTTTTGTTCTATTAATGTAAAATCACTAATGGTGAGTTGGGGCTATATTAGCACTTTAGGAGAATTATTGAAAATTTGAGTGTGAAAGTTGCTGCAAGTGCTGGTTTGTGCATTCTGCTTTCACTGTACATTTTAAATGCAATTCATTAAAGTCATCTTTTTTCTTATTCTGTGGATTTCTGTTAGGAGCGGGAGTGTCAGTGGATTGACACTGAAGCTCATCCGAACCTCTGTCATTGAGATGTTAGAGACCTTGTCTGATGATGACTTCGTGAATGTAGTTTCAGTGAGTATCTGCTCTTTTAACAAAGTTTGCGTTATCAGCAAAACCATAAATAAACTATTTTCAATGCCAGATGTGAGATACTGGAGGAGTGAGCTGCCAAGAGACTTAAAAACTATGACAGAATATCACGCTTGGCTAAATATTATCTTGTAAAGTATAATGAAAATGATATAGTTGTTGATATGTATACATTTGAATGAAGAGCTAATCAGCTACAATAGTGAAGTAGTCAAAGCAAAAGTCACTTAAACAAACTTCCATGTAGCCAAATTTTCCTTTTCGATGGACAATTCTGGTGTGTGTAATGCATCTTCTGTTTGTTTGGTACGTGCAAATCCTGTTGAAATAATTGGTTATTCCCAGGTTCAGTATTGCGATATGAGAGTTTATTTTTGGAGAAAGAGTGGTGCAGAGAACGTAAGGGGAGATCTCTTTTTCCAGAACAGAGACGTTTGAGTTGCTTATCCTAACTGATGCGCTTACAGCCAAAGAGGTGTTCCTGATAAGTCCAACTGTTAGCAATCTGATGGGTTGCCAAGAAATTTTTCTCATAAAAAGTAATGTAATAAAGGGAGGAATCCATGCGTGATCTTAAAAAAATACGCATAATATGCATGCACAGGGACAGCATATGTGATGTGCAGGTTGCAGAGGCAGGAAGAGGATTGTAAGGATTATCAAATGGAGGAGATGCTTTCAGTACGTGATCTGAAACTTTAGTACTACACATAAGTACTATACTTTAAACTTGAGTACTAAACTTAAAACTTCAGTTTCTTTAAAACAGAGTTTTATAACAGTTCTTAAATAGAGTGGTTTGGAACAGCATTTCAGTTTTTTTAGTACTTATCTGGAATTTAAAATGCAAATTTCCATTTTTCAAGAAGGAGGAAGGCAAAATAAAATAGATTTGGAGGAGGGGAGAGCTAGTATGAGCAACTTTAATTTTGAAATTCATACTCTAAATGTCACGGTCTAGCTTTGGGCAAGGTTTTTTTTTTTTTTTAAGCTGTTGAACTATAAAGCTTTGAGTCTAAGGATTTAGGATGGGAACACTGACATACTCTTAATGACAAGAGACAGTCTGTGCAATGAGTAACTCTGCAGTGGTTTTGGAGGCAATTTTCAACTTCCATAGATGTGTTGTAGCCAGCCTGCAGGGAGAAAGACCTGAAATATCGCTATCAGAAATCTCTTTGAACACCGCTTATTGCTTCATCTTTTGCTGTCAGTCTAGCTAGACCTCTCTCCTAGTAGTAGAGAAGAGCTTTTATTTGCAATGGCATTTCCTTTGTTGAAGTTTTTAATAGTGGCTTAGTTGATTTTCTGTAGTCTAAGTTGCAGTGAAAAAAAAATGAAGCTAATGTTTTTATTAAAGGAAAATAAGCTTTTCTGTAGTGACATTAGAGAGCTGAAATCTTGTTAGGTTCGCTGCTTTTTTAAAAAAAAAAAAAAAGACTCTACTCCTAAATAGATGGAAATTGATTCCTGCCCTCAGTGGAGCAATGCCATTTTTTGCCATAGGACGATCTGGGCCCTGGCCACCTCCCGACTTACAGAGCTTTACAGACTCTTTCCTTCATTTACTCCCAGCTGACCAGAAATGGTGCATCTTGTAGCACTGAGCCCAAGGTGATAAGCCCTGCTGAGAGCCAGGGTGTAATTAGCTGAAGTTCAGCGTTATTCTAGTGAGGCCTTGTATCAAAAGACGACTAGAAATACTTGAATATTTTCGGCATTTTGGTTTGTAATTTGTTATATATAAGGAACTTTCATCTTTAAATGTCAGATATTTGAGTCCAGAACCTCAGAAGAGGCTGATTTTTGTCATACGGTGTGCATCCTCAGGGGAAGGCAACACGCAGAAGTTTGCATATCAGAACATGGCAGCTCTAAATATTTTAGGCAATGCAATTTGATGTTGTGCATTTATGATTTAAAACGCCATATTAAATGCTTTCAGTATTGCAATTCCTTTTGTATAGCCTATGTTTTAATGTATTTAAATGGCATATATTGGAGTTGTAGGAAGGACTGTATTTGTATTCTGACATTTTCTTTCTGTGACAGAAAATGTGCTACAAATAGGGAGTAAATGATTGTACTACTACTCAGTGTTCTTTAGGCGATAGAAGTAAACATAGACGCTTAGTCATTTTTTAGGATTTTCTCCTTTTTAAAATTTTCTCAGTTTTTCCACAATCCAACCAAAGCCTCAAACCAAAGTTAAGCACAAGAGATGACACTACTTTAAAAGCTGACATAGTATGACAGTGTTATTTGTTCCCAAGTTTATTCGTAGAAGCATATACACATGCATAACTTTTATAAAGCACTATCCACTGCAAAGCTGGTATTAGTTGCTGTACTTCTTACTTCTTTCGTGTATGCTGTTCTATATTTATGTTTGATTTAAATGTATTGACATTTTAAGGGAAACATAATACATTAGAACTGTCATAATTCTGATCAATTAGATCTTTGAAAATGATATATATAATTTTAAGAGAATTTCTTAGTGGGAGCGAAATCTCCTCTTTAAGCAAGTATTAAATTCTTCACTTTATTGCTTAATTTTTCCTCACTTATCCTTGCTTGTATACTTTTGGAGAAAAGCCTGATGATTTATGAGGTTGCTGTGCAGTATTAAAAGGCAGCTGGTTCATTAATTTTTATCTAACCCTGAAATAGTCTCAGTATATCTTTTTGAAATGATCTGAGGGTCATATGGAGGAATGATGACTCATACAGAAAAGGTCATCATTATTCCACAAACAATATTCCACGACTAAATGTCATGGAATACAGTCTAAATACAGTCTAAAAACATGGAATACAGTCATTTTAGACTCTATTCCATACAGTCTAAATCAAGTTCATCTCCGGTACTTCCTTCATAAAACCAAACCCCAAAATATCAACTTAAAAATTTTGATCTAGATGGAAGAAACGTACATTTGTTTATAATGTTTCATGTTATTGCTTAAGGACATTTTCTGTTGAGCTTGCCAGTATTAGACATCAATGCCTAATTAAAAAGTTGAAAAAACTAGATGGTAATTTTCAGTTAACACAATATTAGTGGACTGATATATGAGTACTAGCAATAATTGGAGGTTGTCTACAATTTTTCTTCCCTCCTGGATCTTTTGGCCAAGAGAGCAACAGTTGTTTTATGGCTTGTTAGATTTAATAACCATGGAGTGTTTAGTAATGAGATTTTGAGTTAACTAGAGAGCTGTTCTACAGCTAACCTCTGCCAAGTTGTTGTCCCACAAAACCCATATGTATGATGATTCATGCCCACAAATGAGAGACATGGATTTAACCTCGTGTCAATCATTTCTAGAAAGAGACAGGGTGATTTAATCAACCGTGCCTGGTATGTGGAGAAATCCTGGGGAACGGCAAGCTTAAAAGTGGATGTGCTAAAATATATTAGTTCTACTGATTTATTATAATTCTTGCACTTATTTCTGGGGAGAAAGGGTTGAATGAACCATTAAGTCACATAAAGACTGCTCGGGGTTAATATGTCATGCTTTCCTCTGGGATTTGCATTCTTCTTATCTGAAGGGCTGTGCTTTGTTGCAGAAAGGAAACCTGCTGTTAGAAAGAGCTTAAATGTATGAGTAATACAGCTGTTTCCCCACTAATCCGGTTATATGCTTTGATAGCAGTAAGTGGTAGATGATAGGGGCAGCAATTCCATCCCAGCACGCTATGATTTAGTGACTTCGTTTCAAATGTTGACACAGAGAATGTAATTTGTTTATGATGGTGTGTAGGCTGCAGCTTGCAGGAGAAATGTGTTTCAACTTCAAGCCTGCAGAGGCGGGGAAGCCACGTAAAGGAGAACGCTAACGTACAACAACAGACGTGGTAAAGGTCAGGCGCTAGAGGACTGCCTAGACTCGCTCAGCCTTGGTAGAAATCCAAACTGCTACTTACTGTGTAAGAACTGGAGATGAGATGTTATGAGCATACTAGGGATAACGGGGAAATTGAAAGCTCATCTCCAGCTCTTGGGCGGTTTCTTGTGCGTGCACTAAAATCAGAGGGAAGGAGAATCTGGGTGAATTATTTTCCTAGAAAAAAACTATTCATCCAGGCAATCAAATTACTGTTGGGGATCATCAAACTAAGCTAGGGAAGATACATTGCCTTTTTCCACTGATTTTGAACAGCAACTGACAGCGTAATTCCCACAGATCAGTGATTGCCAAACTGTTTATTTGCACCTCTTACTCCCAAGTTAATTCTAGCTTTATGCCTTCCATTCACAATATCTTTATGGTATGATTAGCCTAATACCAACAGAAATGTTTAGTAAAGAACTTTTCCATGTATCAAAGAGATCCTTTCCGTTTCAGCTGCCTGTTCCTGCCTGTGTTCCACACTTCAAATTACACTTATATTCTCTTAGATCCAGGGAAACACTCCCTCCTTTTTCCTCCTTAAGAAATACTTCCTTAAGCGTATTTGCAAACTTAGCAGACACAACATGATTGGAGACCTTAGCTGGGAACCCTACTGAAGGGGGCAGGATGCTGGACTTAGACTTCGCAGCCTGGCAACATATTAAGTATATGCTTTCTTTGCTAGAAGTTTTAGATTTGTATGAGTGTATTTTATTTACTTCTGTTCATTGGCAAAAACTTCCAGAAATTTCTTTGAAAGTTAACTTTAAATCAATTTCCTTCATTACCTTACTTCCACTTAAAGTGTTTTTGGTGAACCTTAAATTAAATGACAAATTTAAACTCACTAAAGATATATTTTCTTCCTGTGATTCTGAATTTTGACCCAGAAGGGTCCAGTAGTGGTTAAGAATTCTAAATGACATGACTATCTGAGGAAGAAATACAACGTGGTAACGATATCAGGGTGAGTTACTGGCACTAAAGTGGTAGCACGGGTGGATCTAGAGGAGGAGATGAAAAGGACTTCTGTATGAAGGGGCTTGCCCAGCAGACTTGCTAATGCTCTTCAGTCTTCACTTTCCCATTTTCCATAGCAGACAACGTTAAGGACAAAACATAACGACATCTGTTGTCCTTTTTGTTATTTGACAAATTAAAAAAAAAAAAAAAATTGAGACTCAAGTTCCCACTGTAGGTCTGCATAAGCATCTCTCTTACTGATTTAGCCTTAGAGCATTCCAGGTAACAAATCACAGGAGCTACTGTTGAGTACACAGTCTCCTCGGAACCATAGCTCTGTGAGGCAGTAAACAAATAGATATTATTCTCTTTTTCTCTCAGTCAGTGGAAAGCAACCTGAAAATACGTTTAGAGATGAATGTCAAGATTTGTGATTCTCTAACCATGAAACTTCTAGTTGTATCATGACCTTGAAGTTTTTCTTAAATGCTGCTGCTCATTTTCAAGACAAGGGGGAACAATTATAGCTACAGAAGAACACACCTTCATAGGAGGATCGTTTGTGCTCCTTAATGAAAGATCATTGTCTTCCGCCTTCCCTATTTAGGGAACAAGTGAACTGCTGTGTATATTTTTATAAAGGTGTGTTTTGTGAGCTTTGTGGGTGCAGGGATGAAACAGAGCTTATGAACAAGTTGTGTTCAGCATTTAGAATTCAAATGCTGCATTACTAATAATTTCAGGTAGAGCTGTGCTAGATATCTATGTAAATATATGCGTGGGGAATATCTCCAAAGGACTTGTTTAGCAGATGTAGTGATGATGTATATTCTGCAAATAACAGAGGAGGCAGTTCAGGGACCTGGTAAAAATTTGGGAACTGTGGAAAGCCAGCAGTTGTTAAAAAGTTAAAAAGAATTTTCTTTCTTAGTGGAATGAACAAAAGTAGGAATAGTGGCAAGAAATACTTTAGTATCAACAACATCATGAAATTTTTGCCTGCTCACAGAATTACAGTTTTATTTTTCTTCTCCTATAAAATAAGGAAGTTGAAAAAGCAGTCAATGACACTATCTTAAAGTATTTCAGGTGAGTTGCAAGGAAGATTAGGGTAGGAGGGTGTTACATTATTTAGCTCTTTGAAATGAGATTAACTGGTGTTAATGAAAGCCTGATCTTTAGAAAAGCAGATTTGTATCAAGAAAAGTAAAGGACCACTAGGAATCAAACTTCTTGCAGTCTTCATCTGACGTGACAAAACATAAAGGCTGGTGCAGCTTCAGTGACATGGCTGGAGAGAGCTTTTCATCTAAATAGTATTTGGGTTGATGATTCACTTTCTTAGGAGGTAAGTGATAAGTATTTGAACTCAAATTTTGATTTATCTCCTTTATTCTGGCTGAATACTGTTGCATAAATGTGTATAGTTTCACTAGGTTAACAGAAAATAGATTGCCTTAGACTTAAAAAAAAAAAAAGGTGCCTTCTTTCAGGACAGAAGGTGGTTTATAGCTGATTGCTTGGTTCCGGAAAGCATCGTCTCAGAGTCCTGAGTGAGTCATCTGAGAAGCTGGATGTCAGACAAACTCTGAAACTCCCAAAATATGATTTTTGATTTTTGGCTGCTTTGGAGTGTATAAATAAAGAGGCTGAGAACTGAAATGATCACAGCCAAGAAGTGCTGTCACTGGGGAAATCCATAAAGACTCTCAAAACTGTCAGTTAGAGGCATCACAGGAATCACCAGCTGAAGCCTGATAAATTTGAATGGCAAATAAATAGTTAATATGCTTCCATACTGCATCAACTTGCAAAGAAAGATTCTTGTTGTCTTCATATCAATATTTAATGCTTTCCTGGAAGATGCACTTCAAGTAAACATCTACCACTAGACATAATCGTTAAGGTCTGTTACAGGAGTAACCACGGGAATTTTAAAGGGCCAGTGATATGCAGGTGGTGAGACAGTGTGCAAGAGGTCAGAGTAGATTGTGTCATTACCCTTTTTGGCCTTAAATCAAGAATACATAAAGTTCTTTTTTTGTTTTGGGTTATGTGTTGTTTATTTTTTTTGTCTCGCTGAATTAAGTGTTTATCCCCAGTAGCTGTTTATCATACTCCTTAGTTACTAATGGACTGGAAAGTGCTTCATCATCCTTGTGTGAAATGAATACATTAGCCTTCATCTTTCTAAATAGGGAATATTTACCAAGTACTTTTGTCTTTTCTGTATATACTTAACAGTTTAGCCATATCTATCTAGCAACAGACATAGTTCATTGTTAGGCTTTCTCTTATCCCTAGTGTACTTAACCACTCCATATTATCTTGAGTTTAACCAGCCCCCAATGTTGTCTGTGCAATAAGACAGAGCAGCAAGTGGTGATATAAACTGACAAACACAGAATAATCCATGATACAGAGTTGAAAATGAAGTGTCACTGTGCGATACCACTGATAAATACTCCCTATGATACTTGCTTAGAAATATTGGTAGTATTTGGGTTAAAATATCATGCCAGTGTGTAAGACCAATAAAGTATATGAAACATAGAGATGGTAGTTCAGAGTGAAACCTTGTGTGCTCTCTCTGAGGATTACCGCTAGCACTAGAGACGATCTCCAATAGCCATGTTGGCAGGTTCAGTTCAGACCAGTGCTCGAGCTAACAAGCCCTCAAAAAAGTATAGGCAGCCAGATTCCACACACAAGCAACTCGCATTTCTATGCAAAGACCATCTAAACATACCCAAGCTATTGTTATGAAATTTAGAAATAAAATATTTGAATGATGAAAAGCATGTGCTCCAATAGTTTTGTCCTAATATCTCATTTAAACTGATCTTTATGTAGCTACACATAATCCTGACAAAAGTTTAGAAAATAAAGTTACTTTTTGTGTAAGGTTACGAAATACTAACCAAATCATCTGAATTTAAGAATTTGTTTATTTATACATATATACTATTTTTGCCCACAAAAAGTGATCTAGTTTTTTAAAAGTGTATTTATAAGATGCTTCACAAGAAGAAACAAAATACATTTTCTGCCCATAACGCTGAGATCTCTTCAAGCATGATGTATGGATAGTTGCTCTTTCTGAAAGCACAGAAACTTTGAAGCTGCAGTTTGAACAACTCATGTTAGAATTCTTCTCATCCAATTTTAACAATCTAAAAGTTAAATATCTCCTGTAAGTTATTACCTACATTATAGTTGCTGGACGGAAAAGAAAATTACCCCCAGAAGACAGTTGATCTTGACTCTGTAAGTCACCCTCGGGACGAATCCCAGCGTAGAGTGCCTTGACCACTGTCTTGGATGGACTTCCAATTTAAAAATGACTGAAATTAGATGAACTGAATCCTACTATTTCTGCTCACTTGAGAAAGCATAAAGGAGTCAATGGGAACAGAACAAATTTAAAAACAACAGGCAAACATTTAAGGATGAGATTAGGAACTTAAGTTTTGCACTTTTTCTTCTTTTGTATTACTGTTTGTTTTGTTAGCATGTCAGCTAAGTTTTCACTATTTTTTTTCACTATTGTTTTATTAACTGTAACTTTTGTTTGCTATGGAAGAAAAATGTCCAAAAGGCATGTAAGGGAGAAAAAGAAACGGAAAGTGTTGGAAAAGGAAAATGACAAGTCTTAAAACAAGATCTGTTTCGTTTTAGATTTATCACAAAGCGCTGATTCTAAGGAATAGTGTACTTGAGTGGATAAAGAGCCAAAGGAAATGGAAATTAGACACTGAAATTCTGATTTAGGATGTCAGGAGCAGGGATGTTGCTGGAAATAGTACATTTATTGCTGTGCAGTAAATTTGCAGAGTAGACTGCAAATTCTAGATGTTTACAAAAGCTATCCCTATTCCCACTTTGGGGGGTTGCTTTGGACCTCAGTACAGATTGTTATTGTCTGCTCTTATAGTTGCCGAGTGTCAACAAGTCGAACTTGTAACAGCATATGGCCTCGGCTTCTGTGCTTTTCAGACAGATTCCCCTATCTTTCTTTTAGCAGTATATAAAATGAGATGGTAGCTCTACCTCACGGTTCCACTGATTGATAAATGTTTGCTATTTCCAGTGCCTTAACTTTTATTCAAGTACAGGCCCTGCTGGAGAGAGCCCTACCGCGTTAGCCATTACCATCAATCCCATGATTTTCTGTGGCACGTCATTTTCAGTCAGATGCAGGATGCCCATTTCAAAGGCTACTTTCCATGCTGGAGCACGATGTTAATGCAAAAAAGAGGGAAAATGCAGGCTGTCCTTAAGGGTTGGGACAGGGTGAGGACCGTTTGTTCTCTGTTCCCCTTATATTTTAACAGTTTCTGTCAATACCCTCTGTTTCATAGATGAGAAGTTTCTGGTGTACGTGGTAAGATTTTAGCTCGGTACAAATCTGAGGGAGCTCCTGATTTAGACGAGCATGAATGAGATCCTCCCCGACTCCTTGAGTCTCACGCTTTGAAAAGTCACGCTTTCCCAGCCCGTCTCACGCTCCTGAGCTGCGGCAGCAGCCCTCCCCCGGTGATGGGTCCTGATGCCAACGCGTGCGTCGCTCTCGTAATTTGGTGCGTTGGCTCAGCATTCATCTTAGTCTCAGTGCCCAGCCTGGTAGCCAATACATTTCTGGATCATCTCATTTCTAGATCGTCTCATTTCTAGATCATCTAGGTAAGAACTGAGTGCTCAAACATTGGCCAAAGAGTGCTTTTTGGACTGGCCAAAGAGTGCTTCAAGCTCGAAACAACCTCAATTTGAATGAAGGCAGGAGTGACGCTTTGTGCAGATGGCAGCAGCATTGAGAACAGTGAGGTTTGTGGGAGAGGTGCTGACGTTTAGAGTACATCCACAGTGAAATTTTCAGTAGAGTTCAGAAACACATGGTATACCTGTTTCTATACATATTAACCTAGCCACAGTAAAATGCATTGTCCAGAAGTTAACTTGTCATGCTAGGAGGCCCACAGCCCAAGCTGACATTCGCTGCTGTCGCTCGAAGACGTGCAGCGCTGGTTCTGACCTTCTGGGCCCAACGCTAATCCTTTCGCGCTCGGTGTGAGCTTTGCTTTTAGTTATGTGCGGATAATTAAATTGATTAGAAAGCTTAACAAAGTCAACTGCGAGCAGATTTTGGCCCAGTATTTATTCCTTTCTCAGAGATTTATCTCATTCTGTGTTGCAATAATTTTTTCAGCAGATATTTCACGGCCTATTAGTTCCGTCGTTACTGAACACAGCTATCTCTGAGCCTTCGATATCCTTTCGGCAAATTTAGTATTAAGCATTTTTGCAGTGTATATCTATATGTATTCCCTCCATAATATATATGTATTTACATCACCATGAAAACAAAAGGAAAACGTGATGCATTCCAAATGTCAAGAAACACCACTGTTACAAATTGATATATTATTTTAATTTTATTTCATCCTGTACTTGAAGCATCATTTAGAAAATACAGGGACACTCCTACTGAGCGCTAGAATGAGGTTTTTACGTTTTCTCTACAAAGCGTGTATAGAGTTATGCTGTATAACTAAAAACTATTTCTGTGTAATTCACTGGACAGGAGAAAACAGTTATTCTATAGCAAGATACGAATGCTGAACTTTAACACCGCGTATTATATTTTTGCCGTGTCAATTACAAACCTTTATTGCTTGAACTGCCTCAATTTTTTCAATGTTGTACTGAGATACGTCGCAATAAAACTCTGCAAATTGCTTTCTTACTATTTTCTAAATGCCTTCTGATAAATATTTATAATAACCTCTCACTGCTGAAATATAGATTGTAATTGGCCTTATTCAAGATTCAGTTCTTCTTGGGATTAACCCTAAAATCCTATTACAGAGTCTACAGCAGCAGGAAAAAGAGGAAAAGAAAGCAGCAAAGCTGGATTTAGTTGCGAGACGAAAGCCCGATGAAATCAGATCTATTTCACTATTGCTCATTTAATATGTATAGATACAACTGGGTCACCAAGCTGATTTAGCCATGAGGTAGAAGTAGCGTAGCAACAAACCTCAGTAGACTGAAAATCATCAGCAGCAATATCTGATTAGATCTTCAGCAAACTCACTGTATTTTCCTCAATTTTCAGTATTCCCAGAGTAATATTTCTGATTTATTCAGTATTATCACGATAATACTATTTTAAATGAATGAGTTGTGTCTCTGTAGCAAGTTAAAGTATGCTAATTACTGCTTTGTCCAAGTTTATCCGATTTTCTATAAATGCTAGATGTTTTTGAATGTTTGAAAATAGGCATACATTTTAAGGTAGTTTCTCATGTAATATCAATTTTTGAGTGGGTTTTTTGGCTTTTTTTTAGTTTGTTAAATGTCATTTCAAGCGACTCTGATTAGGCATGTTATGTTTAATTAGTGAATGTTAGTAAACTAACTGTGGGATGAGTGAAGGGCATCTTTAGGGAAGTAGCAAGTAAATTGAGATAATCTGAAGTTTTAGCTTGATTTAGTGTTAAACAGTAGGTAAATAAGATTGTCGTCACTTGTAGAGTACTTGGAAAGGCAGAAAGACATTTAGGGAGAGCCCTGACTGAGAAATATTCAATTTTCACAGCTTTTCCTATCATGAGTATTGTAAGCACAGTTTGTGAAGCCACTGGAAATTCAGATGCTTGTTTGGTAATAAGGATCCTTTGTAGAGAAAAACAGAGTGTATTAAAAACAGAGTTTTTAATATTCCTAGGTGTTTTGACTCATTTGGCACACAAGAATTTAGTTGTTTTAATTTTAATGAGAAAACTTTGCCATTCACAGAAAGTGCTAATGACCCTCACCAAAAGTGTACATTTTCCATGTAAAAGAACATTTGTGAGACCATTTCAAATTTTTTTATTGTAGTGCCACCTAGTGACTAGAGCCCAAAAAGTTCTTAAAACTTTTATTAATTTACTGGGTTTGACTCATTTGTATTGTTTTATTTTGCAGTAATGAGATCATTTACAAGAAATTTTGTTTTGGGCAAATTGAGCCTCGTGCCTTCTTCAGCTTCTTTTTCTGAGGTTTTGCATTCGTATATACTTACTGCCCTCCTTGCTGAGAATCGTAGCGTTCCTCGGTGAGTGAATGCTTTCCGCAGATGGCCTCAGATTGAGCTTGCTTTCTTGATCATGCAATAAAAAAAATTAAGCATTTATATATAAATACATATCTACATCCACATATGCTTATATATAATATATATGAATGCATCAGATACAGCTGAAAAAGTTTTCTGGATCATCAGAAACTGTAATAAGCAGTTTGTGATCAAGACAAATGAATGCTCCAGCATAAAACTTTTTGTAGCCCTTCTTCCAAAGGCTGATGTTTTCGATGCCCCTGTTGACGGTGCCTGATTGTTTTGGAGCACTACTATTGCCAATAATATTAACTCTAAAACAGTTCAGTGAAGTGGATTCTTTGGATTTCCTTATAATAAAAGAAGCAGAATAAATTTAAATGTTGTGCTTGTATTTAAATAATGCAACACATACATTTTCCAAAAGAAGGATTGAGAATGATTTGCAGATTTAAAGCCCTTAAACTTCTGTGGAGATACAGATAGACAGGCAGGCAGGCAGATGGATAGATAGATAGATAGATAGAAGAGAATTAGAAACGTGCATCTAATTAGACATTGCCTGTGAAATCAGAGATTTTTGTCTGGCAGTGCTGTATGATTCAGAATAAATTTTATTAGCTATATGAGCATTTTGAAGAAGTTTTAGTGACAAGAGCTTTTTAGGAGAATTCGTGCATGAAGAATGTGTTCCCTATTTGCCCTTGTAGTTAAAATAGGATATAGTAAAATAATAAATACTAAGTTGAAGGGCAAACCGAGGACAAAGGAAAGGGAAAAGGCAAGGGTATATTCTAGTGTTCTGGTACTGGGGAATAGAGATTACAGCTTCTAGCTCCATCCTTGTGTTCTGATTTACTTGATTTCTTCCCTCTTGGTTCACTTTTCTCACCAATGAAATGAGAACAGTTCTGAGCTATTTCACAAGGAGTCCGAGATATGCGGTCGTGTTTGAAAAGATCTGTGATGCTGAAGTGTGGATATCCCAGGGAGTTACATGCTGTGTGTTTGTTACTTGCTAAATCTTGTCAGCCTGGGAGGGGTTGACTGTTACCTGCAAAAGGCAAATTTATCAAAAAAATTCCCGATAGGCAAGACAGTTTGTATCTATTCAATAGTTAAAGTATTGAAATGAATCCCATTTCAGGAAAAAATATATAAATATAGTATTATACATAATTTTTTTTTCTTCTCATCTCTTTTGTTTGCTGCCTTTCCTGGCTACTTTTTAGCTTTGATCTTTCTACTTAGTCTTCCTGAAATACTTTTCGCTCCTTGTTTATCCCCCTTCTTGCCGTCCCTTTGAATCACTTAGTGTCATCTGAACGCTGATCCTTTCTTCCCTTCTTTTTGCAACCTTCTTCTATGAGCTTTTCTTATTTGTCTTGTAGAGCTCTTTTAAAGAAAGAACTTGTCTGCCGGGTCTCTTGTTGCTATTCATTTTTTGATCTCCCGTCATATCTCCTGAGCATATCCACAAGAATGGAAAGCAGCAGAGGGAATAAATCCACCTCTCTGTTTCTCTTGCCCTGAAGCCTCTCATATCCTGATGTTGGGGTAGGAGTTTTAATGATTTTATAAAAGGATGCTCTTAGCGGAAGCAGATCCTGGTTCTGGAGAAGCAGATCTCCAGGTTCTGGAGAAGAGGAGACTTTTAGCAACGTAGAGGTAACTATTCTGGCAGCAGAAGAGGGCCTGAGAGTGCCAGCCCTTTCTCCCATCCCTCGGTTTAACCCTTGGGGCACTGTGGGTTGCAGCTCCGTTGGGGGACTGTGTGCCCACAAGAGCTACCTCTGGGGACGGGAAAGGTCTCTAATGCTTAGATACGTGACTGCAGTTCTGTGTAATTTCCCACTGGTTTTGCAAATTGATGCTTCTCTGAGTGGAAGGATAATGGCAAAGTCCTTGCAAGACCGTAGGATTACTATTCCTATTTCTGACCTTCACGAGGGTGGCAAGGTTCAAGCAGCATTAAATTCAAAACTCTTTGTTCTAGTTTCGTGTTGAGTTGAATTGATTAACTTATCTTCCAGGTATTGAGTTGCCTGACATATGGCCAAATTGAAGTCAACTGGAATAAATTTTCTAACACTCTTAGTGCCTCGGCAGCAGGCTGGGTATTCCTGTCCCGGGTTGGTGAGTAAGAGGTCCACATTTCCTCAGACCTGAGGATTTTTCTGTGAGATCCCAAAGGCAGACACTGCAAAATAACATAAATAATTTGGATGAGGAGAAATCATCTCGTGAAAAATATAGCTAGATTCTATAGCTGGTTGTATAACAACAAGACAAATTTCATGATAGTAATACTTCATGATACTTTAAAATAAAAAGTTCAGATTATCTAGTTTTCCATGACCTCCAAGTGTTTTATTGCAAGCCCCCAATATATTATTTACCTTAGCTCAGATATAGGGGTAAGCTTTTTAAATAGTTGAAAAAACAGAAGCTGACACTGGTGGTGACATACTGTATGGATGGTTTTAGATTTTAACAGTTGAATGGTTTGCCTCCAAATGTCATCTGTTGTTTTATAAATGGCTCGTTGAGCCCACGGCATAGCACACAGATTCCATTTAGGTTTCTTTTTATCACAATAGCAGTTTTATGATAAATGTTTATCTTGACTGTAATAAATTAGGAGGAAACGCTACTCGGACAGATACTCAGCTGACATGTTTGTTACAGATATACTGAGAATAATTTTTTTAATAAGGTATGGACTGTAATTACTTTATATTTAAACCTTTGAGAGGACTTAATTTTATAAGAAGAATAATACAGAGGTGGACTTTCCAAAGTGAGAACTCGTTTTTGAGTTATTTAAGCATGTTATTTCTTCCAGGTAGATACTGAGTGATTGACTATGTGGTTAGATGCTTTTCAAGAAATCATCTAACGCTAAATAAGCATTATTGTGGTTCGTAGGAGATAACCAGTAATTTTCAAAGGCTTATTGAAGTATTTTTGCTTTTACTATCTTAATATATGAAAAATGGTTCATGCCACTATTGCTAGTGTAGCTCAGATGAGCGTAACTGGAAGCTGGCTCAGTGGGCTATTTCTTGCCTAATTCAAAGTTCGGAATAGTCAAAGTATTTGTCTCATTGTCGACTGATTATATAGCAAAATTATTTAAGCGCTGTGTGGTGGGAATGACAGGCCAATTTAAGGGCAGTCTGTAGGCTTTTGCACTTGAAATCCTGCTGTTACTTCAGAGCTTTATTGGAGTTCAAATTAATTAAATGTAACCCTGAATTTTGTCCCCTCCCTCTGGTTATTTTTATCAGTCACGCTTCAACCTTCAGGCTGTTGCCTTCACCTCCTAGCAAGCAGGTAAATGTTCATTTTGGAGGATTATTTTTCCATCTACTGATTCCTTTATCTAATAAAAAACTCTTCTCGTCTGCTTTGTTGATTGATGTCAACATAAATGTAGACTGAAGTATTTCAAACCAGCTGGCTCATATATTTTCTTAATTAAATTATAGCATTTGCAGTCTTTTGTTGATCCAATTCAGTCTTCTACAAATGTGTTATTTCTCTCCTCCATTTTACATCAGCCTTTGTCTGTCCATAGATGCAGCTATTTTGACCTGATCCCTTTTCTTTGTTCAGTTTAAATCGTACTTAAGCGCAGTACAGTTTACTTGTTAGCTGTTTAAAGAGTTTAAGCCAGAATTCCTGTCAATTTTTATAATGTAAGTTTTGTATCCATGAGTACCAGTGCACGTGCTAGGTTTCTGACCTCCATAGAAATAGTTATGCTGAGATCATGTACAGGAACACTAGCAAGTAAGGTTTTTTGATCTGGAATTTAATGTTAGTGACATTTCAGGGAGAAATTAATACTTATCACTACATTTTCACTTGAACACCTAAGCCTCTATTAAGCTGTGGCCCAAGGCAAGAGATGCCTTGACCATAAGACTGAGTTTATGGTTACATGTAAATTAGCTCATTAAATGATTTGTATAAAAAGTCACAGATGAAGCAGAACACTGTTTTCACTCTTCTTCAGAGGAAATTAGAGTTTTTAGAGCAGAGCTACCTAGCTGACAGTGTTTTTATTCTGCTTTCGAAGTGTGGGATTTGTGATGTAATACCATCTCACAATTAGATTTCATCTTCAGACCATATATTTTTAAAATTACTTTACTTGAGTAGTTTTCCTATCATGGTAACAAAATTAGGTCAAGGCAAGCAGAAGTAATTTCACAGCACAATAATATTTTTACTCTCACATGATCTATATATCTAATAATCATAGAGTGATTCATTGGTTACTTTTAAAAGAAATACCATTGCATGTGTTAGTGCTTTGCATCTTTTTTTTTTGTTTTAAATTCTGTGAGCATTTGGTGATTTTGCTGTGTGGGCAAAACATGTTGTGCAGCATCTATAAGCATAACAAATAAGAATCACTAAAACAAGATTTGGAGGAGAAGCAATTTGAGACTAGGGAAAGAGCTCTTATAAAAGACCTGAGCCTCAGAGTCATGCAAATGTGGATGTTAAGGGTCCAGTTGGGAGTCATACATTTTAATCGCAGCAGAGGATCAGCCCTACTAATATTGTAGTCCAGGAAATTTCTGGGATGTGTCAAAAGAATCTTCACACTGAAAATTCATTTCTAAACAATCCAATTCCATGTGTTTGTTGATTTTACAGATGATAACTCTTAAGCTTGCATTGTGGAAATACTGTGAAATAATTTTCATCCTTATTATTTCATCCTGTTTTCATACTTTTCTTACTGCAAAAACTTTTGAGACATGATGGTACATTTATAGCTATGGGGTTTTTTTTAAATAAAGCCTTGATAAATGGAGCATTATGAAAGTAAACAAACAACCTTTGTCCTATCATCCTGCACTAGTTCTTTTGTAGAATGCTTGCTTAAATCCAGCATTGCAGAATGGTTTTTCAGAGTTAAAGTCCTTGTTCATGCTTTTGCATTTTTTTTAGAAATGCTCGTTGTGAAGCATAGGGAGCTTCATATTGACAGAAAGAGGAACATAAAACTTAGTGTAAAGTCATTTGAGAATAACAGAGTATAATGGCCTGGGGAGCACTGCTTTAAAGTGGGACAGAATAATAACTCTCCTTATTAATTAGGAAGAAGTATGAAGATTCTTATATAAGTATTCTCATAATGTAGATCCCTGCCTAGCACAAATCAATACCATTTTTTAGCAAATAAACAACATAGGAAAACAGGAGATGTACCATGAGACAGTATCAATATCTTGCCAAAAGGCAGTATTAAACCATGAGGAGTGAGCAAAAATAAGCTCCCTGGAAAAATAAATGCAACATGAAGATGACAAAATACTAGATTAGCTCTAAACAACTTGATGTTCAAAATCAAAATAGTGGGTTTTCTTGTCCAGGTTTTATGTTCATATAGGAATGGCTTGTGATACAATAACAATATTGGAAGATGAGGCAAATTCATGCTTTGAAGTCTTTATTTCATGGGGCACTGAGGTATTTGTTAGCAAGAATAAGAAACTACATGCGGAATCATAAGTAAGGACCCAGGAATACTCAGTATAGCAAAAACTGTCATAATAGCACCTGAATCTGGTCACTTATAGCCAGGCAAAATATAGTTACAGCTCTGTGGCTATGTTCAACACGGATCCGGAACAAACTAGATGAAGTTTGCTGCTGAGGATGATGCCTTTCTCTGTTGATCATCTGTGCTGTAAGCTATACTATATTTGCCACTTTTCAGTCAACACCTACTATGTCAATGGCAGGAGTCCCATTGACTGAAGAAGATGTTGGATGAAAATCCACTAGTAGTTTGTATTTTGGATGGTCCTGAGAGCCAGGGGTATGCATACGTACGTGTCAAATTGCAGGAGATGGAAAAGTCTGAGTACCTCCTAAGCATCGTATGAACTTGAAATGAATTATAATGCATAATTAAAGATGGCTTGATATTATCAATTTCTACATTCTTTTATGCTGTTTGTTGTGTCCTACAGCTACAAGGTAAGTCAATGTTTGCTACTGGTAGCAGTTCTCTCTATAGGCCTGTACTTTCTTCTTAAAAACGCTTACACTGAAATCGGGTAGTGTGAAGTACCTTAAAATGCTTTACACTGCCTTGACGTAAGGACAAAAATAATAGGAAAAGTAGCTTTAGGTATCCTTATTGCCACAAAAGCAGATATAATATGAGAAAACAATTACTGTTTATTTGTTAATCCCCCTCAGTTATATCTCAGTATTATTTTCTATTTACGCCTTCTAGCTATCAGCTTTATTTTCTCTGCATGTTTGTTTCACCTTGCTATTTTTATTTTCTTAAAGATGAGTCAGTGATTTAAAAAAAAGATAAAATACTCCTACTGATTAAAACTGAAGTGTGCATATATACCTGTTTCTGTACATTAATTGATTTTATTTGCTTGATTTATTGAGAATTAGGTGGAATGTCACTAAACCCTAAATATAAAAAGACAGTTTTCTGGATTTTAAACTGTGACTAATTAAATACAACAAAACATGGTACTATTGCTACGTTGCTACAGTCAGTGTTAAAAAGGCCCACAGTGTCTCAGATGAGAAAAGCAAGTCTGGCATTGTCAGAAGTAGCCAAAACATTCAAAGTTCTATTTTAGAAGGACAAAGTTACAAAGAAGAAATGCAAAAATGCCCTTTTTACTCTCAGTTTTGGAAAGTTTTACTCTTGTTTTGGAAAGTCTTGCTGGTGGTGCTTATAAGTACTTGATATTTATACTGGAGGTATAAGGAGAAGCTACTTCTTTTTATCAAGCCTCCCTCTGCTGTAAGTTTCTCCAAGCTACCTATTATACAACCTCTAGAAGGCTTTCTTCCTCAAAACCTGAAATATCCTCTCAAAGTTTAAACCTCCTCTGGCTTTCCAGTCTTGCTGTAGGTGACCCTACTTGAGCAGGGGAGTTGGACTAGATATCTCCAGAGGTCCCTTCCAACCTTGGTCATTCTGTGATTCTATGATTCTGTAACATTGGGTTCAGGCCATGTCAGAAATCACAAAGAAAAGAAGAAGGGGGAATGATTCTGTATTAAAAAGTTAAAAAAAAAAAAAATTAACAAATTTAATTCTTGCACCTAATTTACAGTGACAGAACTTCAGTGAAATCTGTTGTGTCATATTAGCATAAAACTGTATAACGAAGTGGGATTGGGCTCATCCTGGGAACTTCTCAGCCTTGCTGTAGTTAAATCTGTTTTCAGAGATTGCCCACATTGCTTGTGTTAATCACTGAGCTGATGTGTATTTTCTAGCTGGGGTGTGTGGACTCCTGCTGTCACGAAGTCAATGCATTCTGATCTTACCATAAGGTAGAGTGGAGATTTGGCCCTACTAAACACTGTCAAAAGCAGCTACAGATGCTGCTGTTTTGCAGTGGAATAAGTGTTTGGAAGAATACATCTCTTTGCGGAAGGGGACTCAGGGCATCAGGACTGGGACGTGCCATGGCCAAACGTTTGTGCCAGGCATGGGGCAAGCAACAAGATAAGCATAGCCGTGTAAGAAAGTGCAAAACTGGGAAACATCCTGAATTTCCACGTCACTCATGACGATTTCAGATCCAACTCTTTCTTTGAAGGCAAATGACTAGGCAAGTTTTTGTAATTTTTTTTTTCTCCTAAGGCACAAACTGTTTTTTTTTTTACAATACATGTTATTTCTAACACTGTTTAGACCTTGTTGGATGATTCTTCTTGCCTTGGGCATGACTTGCATGTGATTTGTACCTTCCTGTTGGCCAATCCATGTATACCGTCTTAAGTTTCATACTAATGTTATTTATGGTGACACTATACTAAAAGATCAATGGATAGTTTTGTAGTTGCATCACTCTATTCTTTGTTGCATTGCATTCTTGGTTATGTGTTACAGAAACTATAAACTCTGTAATGTGTATAAAATGAAATTATGTTTCTTCCAAGGTTTTTAATAGGTAGCGGTCTATAGTGAAGATAAAGCAATATTTACCAACCATTTACTAAGTGAGCCTCATTTATGCTATGATGTGCTGAAAGACACAAATAGCATTTGATCATATAATAGAAGTTTCATATCATATTTGAAATTATAAAAAGCTAATTTTAGCAAGCACAGTCAAATGTAACTCTGGCACCTGCATTCTTGATTTTGCAACCTGGTCACTTTTTATTATAGTTTCACTTGCCTAATTCGTACGAACGCATAAACACGCTCATTTCTTCATTACCATCCGGAGGGTATTCTCCACCTCTCCGGTTACATTGGACAACCGTATAGCCAGCAGCGTAAAGCCTGTGAGAGTGAGAGATCAGGCAAGGGTGTTTCATTTTTCAGGTTACTTCTTGTGACGGTCAGGTGAGGAAATGAAACATTCCCTGAAGTGTTTATCTGTGTTGTGTTAGAAGGTCCCTGGATAAAACACTTGAATGTGTCAAAAGAAAGCAGCCTGACAAAAGGGCTTGCCTATCCCAGCTGAGTACCGGAATATTAAGCTTAGTTTTGCGATGGCAATAAGAAATAAAACTTGGCTAGAAACATCAATTTTCCATCCCAAGTAGAAATTAGGTTTCCAGTATTGCCTGTGGAGGTTGAAAAGAATCTGTTAAGTGGGGGCTGAAGAACATAGCTGCCTTGGTGCTGATTTTTCACTGTCTGGCACTTGTCCTTTAAACACATGTCCTGTTGACCCTCAGTTGCAGACTAAGCAATTAAATCTGCTGATCAAGCCTCCAACTCTGAAGTCAGGCATCTGGAAAATCGTATAGTAACTTATGTAAAAATACTCCTAGACAGGAGACAAATGAGATTATTCGGTATTACAAACAATTCTGGGTACTTGAATAATTATAAAGTTGATTTAGTGTAGTACATTTATGCAGCAAATCTGAAGTAGTACCTTTGTGCTGCACCATGTATCAGTGATTAGGTTCGCGTGATACCTCTCTGCCTTCTGTCCTTTATAAATGGATATTTGTGTTTCCTGACCTGTTACACATTGAATAGCTTATGCTTTCCATGCATACGGTTCTTGGTGCTTTTTTCTTTAGAAGTCTTATTTTCTTTAGCATCTTTATTAATCAACATTGCCTGATAACGAAATTAATATTGGTGACTTACTTTCGGTCGAACTATTTTTGACCACAAGTATAGCATAAGATTGCAGCATCAAATTATTTTTCTGTGATACAGTTTAATTCAAATATATTCTGTGTATTTTAAAAATATAATATGAATATAATTTTTATTTTTTTGTTATTTATTATTATTATGCATAAAGTTAGTAGAAGATCATAGCAGAGTGCTAGTCTGAACAGTTACTCAAATCTCTGAGCTTGTTTGCCTTCTTATATGCAGTGTAGCTGAACTTATTAGCAGTGTTGAGACTTAAACCTGCAAGGCCTGATTTTTATGTTATTTTAAGGTTTTTCTCCAGGCTGGCAGTATAAAGAAATTGCACTTACATTTGTTTTCACTAAAGACCCTTAATCAGGGAGAGACATAATAACCCGGTTTGTAAAATAGCAGGCTTATGGATAGACTAATACACACGATATGGAAGTCTCCTGCTAATTTAACCAACGTGTTTTTCACTATTAAAAAAATAAATAAATAAACATTTTCCCTCATATTTGCTTTATTTCCCTTAACTCTGTATTTCTCAATTCCATAAAAGCTTGGAACAAAATTTGTGGGAGATTGTCCACTGTTTTATTGTGGAGTTTTTTGTTTTGCAACAAAGAGTAAAGGACTGAGCATCCTGAGTGCAGTGCAAATCATTATCCAGGTGTCAGGCTCTTTATCTCATGGATGAGACCTGGGTCTCTAGAAACTCGGTACATAGAAAAGAAAATAAATGAATTATACATGACTGACTTTAATGTTTTTTTCTGTTTATTTTGCAGTTTAACAATAATGCTCAGAACGTGAGTTGCTTTAATCATCTTGTCCAAGCTAATGTGAGGAACAAGAAGAAGCTGAAAGAAGCAGTCTATAAAATCTCTGCTAAAGGAATTACTGATTATAAAAAAGGCTTTAGCTATGCTTTCGAACAGCTGCTAAACGTAAGTATGAAAGTTGTCTCTCCCTGCTGTAAAGCGCAGTGGTCGAACTCTAATGGCCAGATGGCCACTGCGTGCTCCTCCTCCTCAGGAGTGATAATCAACCGAGTGACAAACAGTACAATGCCTTTATTTAGCAAGTAAATATATCCCAACACCATGCTTTTTCCTTTCATACCCCCCAGCAGCCTGATAGGTTGCCAGGATTTGGGAATAAATTTGTTTTTCACTGTGCTGTACTGTTTCTGCTTCATTCATTCAGCTAGTTTTTCATTTTACCTGTGATTCTCAGTTGTCACAAAGCCGTGGTAGTGGCTGATTTACTGGTAGCTGTTAAACAGAAAGCTGTTACGTTAATTGCTATTTCAGTTCTAGTATCTCCTAATGTTCAGTAATCTCCTAATGTTCCTAATGTTCTCCAATGTTCAGTTAATCTATAATTTTATACTTAATTTCATATTTCATGAAGAGACCATGGCTTAAACAGGAGAGAGAAGGGCAAGCAATTGCTAGTTAATAGAGTGATATTGGGCAGCTGAGATTATTCTAATTCTTTTCTTCCTTTCATACCATAAAATGATTAGTTTCATCAAAAATCAAATACATTGTCTCCGTGTTTTAATTATATTGCACTTTCTAGTTGGTATCCTAGTACTAGCTTTCTGGTTAGTAATAATGTGTCCTACACACTACAGATGTTGAGGTTTTGTTAGTCATTTTTGGAATAGTTTATGTGTATGTTTAAAAATATTTCTACATTTTACCTTCATAAAGATTGCATATTGGATCTTCAGCTTAGTGTAAATAAAGTTATGCCAATTAATAGAAGGTAAGGAGCTAGCTTAATAGATATGATGTGTATGCATTTTTTATTTCTTCTTTTCATTTCAGTAATGTCTCTCAGAGGAGGCATCTTTACCTTTCTCCCCTAACCTACCAGATTCTGGCATCTTTCCTGCCATTCTATATGCAGCCTGGGCATAGAGATGGTTGAAAATTTTCTAATCTAGGGAAATTTTGATGGAGGAAAAGAAAATATAACATTTTCAAAACATTTTCTCACTAGATTGATCTTTTGACTAGCAGAGGGGTTTGGTGGGGAAATGATTGCATGCCCTCTGCTGATGATTAAAAGAAACTGCAAACAGGATTGTACAAGCTGACTTTTTAAGGCTACGTTTCCCCTTTTTTGGCATTCGTTTCCACCTTGTGCAGAAGGAACAAGGAAGACGCAAGAAATTTTACCAGGCACAGTTGGTTCCTCACAAGGTTTAAAACTGATTGCCATACCATTTTGCATTAGGTGCAGTCCCAATATATACTCTGTGTGCAGGCAGCGCTGAGAAATCCTGAGGTGAGCTTGGAGGTGAGCCCTGTGGGAGGACTGCATCTCCCCATACTGAAAATGGAGGTGTGCTTAGTCCCGCAGAGTCCCCGCTAGCCTGTGGGTTGTGCCTGGACACCATGGTTGTGTCTATCAGGGGAAATTAAGAGATGGCACTGGGTTGTGGAATTGCAGTCACCCTGTCCAGATACCGGGAAACCCATTCACCAGGAAAAGTAAAGGATTGGTGACAGAGTCAGCCCCACACTGGTGACAATATCATGTAATACGATGAGATAATGAAGGCTTAAATGGACAATGAAAAGTATGTATATAGATAGTTTCCAGTTTTGTATTCACGAGTTGAAACAGTCCAATTGCTTTAAGGTCCATGGATATGGGATTTTTTTTAATCACTCAAATTTTCATTATAATTATGGGGTATTGCATCTGGTTGACAGCTATTTCAAACAATTTTCCTCAATATTAAAGAAGTATCTTCTTTGTGCCGTAAGAAACTTGCTGCCTGATATGTTGGTACATGGAAATGCATACTTCACCTTTTTCAGCATACTAATTCAAGTAGATGTTGATAATCTGGATTCCATAATTTTTAGATTTTTTCCATTGTTTATTGATATATTAACTCAGTATGTCTTTGCAAGTAATATTATTCTAGCTTCAGTGATTCGGGAGGGATTTTCCCTATCCCATAAAGATCCGGAGATCATCTGTCTCCCATCACATCCTCGTAGGTAAACTCAGGGAGTGTGGGCTGGATGAGAGGACAGTGAGGTGGATTGAGAACTGGCTGGATGGCCGAGCTCAGAGGGTTGTGGTCAGTGACGCAGAGTCTAGTTGGAGGCCTTTAGCTAGTGGTGTCCCCCAGGGGTCAGTCCTGGGTCCAGTCTTGTTCAATGTATTCATCGATGACCTGGAGGAAGGCACAGAGTGCACCCTCAGCAAGTTTGCTGATGATACTAAACTGGGGGGAGTGGCTGACACATCTGAAGGCTGTGCTGCCATTCAGAGGGACCTGGCCAGGCTGGAGAGTTGGGCGGAGAGGAACCTCCTGAAGTTCAGCAAAGGCAAGTGCAGGGTCCTGCACCTAGGCAGGAAGAGCCCCCTGCAGCAGGACAGGCTGGGGGCTGATGTGCTGGAAAGCAGCTCTGCAGAGAAGGGCCTGGGAGTCGTCCTGGTGAACAGCAAGTTAAGCATGAGGCAGCAGTGTGCCCTTGTGGCCAAGAAGGCCAATGGGATCCTGGGGTGCATTAGGCAGAGTGTTGCCAGCAGGTGGAGGGAGGTGATCCTGCCCGTCTACCCAGCCCTGGGGAGGCCTCCCCTGGAGCACTGTGTCCAGTTCTGGGCTCCCCAGTACAAGAGAGACATGGCACTCCTGGAGAGAGTCCAGCAGAGGGCTACCAAGATGATGAGGGGACTGGAGCATCTCTCCTGTGATGAAAGGCTGCGAGAGCTGGGCCTGTTCAGCCTGGAGAAGAGAAGACTGAGAGGGGATCTCATCAACGTGTACAAGTATCTGAAGGGAGGGGGTGTCGAGAGGACGAGACCAGTCTCTTCTCCATGGTGCCCAGTGACAGGACGCAAGGCAACGGGCACAAACTGAACCACAGGAAGTTCCATCTGAACATGAGGAAACACTTTTTTTGCTGTGAGGGTGACAGAGCATTGGACCAGGTTGCCCAGAGAGGTAGTGGAGTCTCCTTCCCTGGAGATATTCGAAGCCTGTCTGGATGCGATCCTGGGCAAAATGCTCTAGAGGTCCCTGCTTGAGCAGGGTGGGTGGACTAGATGATCTCCAGAGGTCCCTTCCAACCTCAACCATTCTGTGATTCTGTGATCTTTTCTGAAATCACATAGTTGATTTTTGCCTTGCTCTACCTTTACCTTCCTCAGTGGTGTGAAACTCACACTGACAAATGAATTCTTAAAATCTCATGTCATGAAGTATAGTCCTGACCTGCTGCTCAGAGTAAATTTAAAGGGTCTGGAACTTGCATAAAAACAAAGCAGTTTTATGCGCAGCATAAAATGCATAATGTCTTGCTTGCTTTAAAAACAAAACAAAGCAAAATCAAAAAAACAAAAGGAGAGATGGCTCTTACCAAGTGCGAGAGAGAGATAAAGCAAGAACTTAGTCTTAGTTCCAACTTGTATTCTTTTGTGGTTTAAGCTAATAAGCCAGTTTGGAGATTGTGTACTGGGAAGCTGATGTATAGGCATATGGTCTCTTCTGCTAGGTGTTTCTGGGAGGGCAGAGACATCCATTGGACTGGTGGAGCAAACTCTTTGGAAATAGGATGGAATTACAGCATGAGATTTTGCAAAATCTCTTCTATTCAAGGCCTCAGCTGGTATTTCTCCATCATTAGGGAAGTGGAGGAAAAAAAAAAACTGTTATAAAGGATCATTCTTAAGGGTATGACCTTATAGAGAATGTGTGTGTGTGTGTGTGTGTGTGTGTGTGTGTGTGTATAAAATACCTGTAATAGGTTCTGTCACCAAGATGCAAAGCTTTTTGGATAGGGGAACATCATGCAAATTTGCTTTATTGATCTTCAGAACTGTAATACTGTTTAGATTCTAAAATCATTGAATTTTTTTCATGACCTCACTTTGACATCTAAACAATACAATGTAAGTAAAAGCCAAGCTGTAAGTTCTAGGCGGTGTACATAAGAAAACACTGCATTCTTCGGTTGCTAGCTAAGCAAGTGCTGAATAAACCACTGGAAAGATCCTAGTTTAATCCATTGAAATGAAGACTAGATCTAATTTAAATTTTGTTTATAATAGCTATCCTTTTAAAATCCATAAGAAAGTTACTGTAAGACAAGAAGGCTCTGATCCTTTCTATGTCATCACCTTTGTGTCCTTCTTGATTTTATTTTGGCCTATATATTAAGTCACTAGAAGTGTAGGTGACTTTATGAAGTATCCAGCTCTACTTTTATTACTTTTTTAATATCAAAAACACTGCAGCCCAAGGCAGTATATTGTAGGTTATATTTCACGAGCAAAAAGTGCTCATAAATTATTTATTTCTAAATGAAACACATTTAGAGTGCTGATGCGATTGGAGGGAGTGTATTGATTTCAAGCTTTTTTATTTGTTATTTCATGTAAGAAGATCTTTGGATTTATTTTTTCAAGTGATTAAATAAATATTCAGTTAATACTGAACTACCAAAACAAAGTATAAAGTATCTCTTAAATATAGATATTGCAAAAAAAGTTCATTTGTTATATAATCTGCTGAGAGCTGCTACTATTAAACATATCAGGTAGTGTTTGAGGGCCTGGCTTTAGCTCTGTAATCTTTTCTGATGACTGAAGACCAAGGAATCAAATCAGAGAATTGGATGAAAAGTAACTAAGGGGGGTAGGATCATCTCACCAGACCACCCAACTGAAAGTTAGTCATTTATACTTTATCTGATGATAAAGACTCTTTCGAAAAGCAAGAGAGAATTAGATACTTTGCAAGCACGACACTTACATAGGGGAAAAAATAAAAACCCAAAACCACACACACAGGAAGGAATCACAGAACAGGAAGATTGTGCTCATTTTAAGGAATATTGAGAAAAACAGTGAACACAGAAATACTTCTAAGTTCAATATGTTCTGTGAGTAACAGTCCCACAGAAAAGAGTGGAGCAATTGCATATGAATATTTATTAGTTCATTAGAGCATCATTGTTCCCAAATTTTCACAGGGATAATTAGTATGGAAAAGGGAAGATAAAAGCATTGGGAGACCCTCCCTCACTGCCGCAGAGCACGTGTTGGGGAACGACTGGTGGGTGCTGCTATGGGTAGGAGCCAGCCGACCGCTCCACGTGTTGGTGGAGGTGGCACAGACTAGATGGCCAGTCCCCTGCATTGGGCAAGATCTAAAATGTGTCGTCTTCAACTCTCAAGAAATGGAAAACCATTTTGTTTGTTGTTATTTGACTTGGATTTTCGTTCAGTGTTGTAGGGGTCAAGAGCAAACAACAGGAACATCTCAGTGACATGAAAGCAAAATATAGAATTGGAAGAACTGTCTTGAGGAAGGGTTACTGGGTCAAATCTTATTAGACTTTGGAAGTTTTGTCATTGGCCCTAAGCAGGCTGAAATTTTACCTGTAATGTTAAAGTCGTAAGCAGGTTGATGTGAAAGTCATCAAATATACCCCTTGTTGTTTCTTATCGCCTGAAATGTTTCTTTTTGTATCTCCTACAGCACAGTGTCTCTAGAGCTAACTGCAATAAGATTATTATGTTGTTCACGGATGGTGGTGAAGAAAGAGCACAAGAAATTTTCCACAAATATAATGAAGACAAAAAAGTAAGTGATATGTGAAAGATGTTATTAAAAAAAAATACGACAGCACAAACAAGAGTGTTTAAGCCTAGAAGTAAAAACTTTTTGGTGTGTGTATAAAGTACCTTATAGAACATATTAGCATTGAACCTTAGGCCACTTAAAGCTTTCTCAATCTGTAACATTTCTCTGAAAATAAAATAAAAAATATTTAATATTTTGTACTTTGTGGCTCATTGGTGCCGAGTGGTATAAAAGCACACTGTGAGCCACAAAGGGTTAGACCATTATTATCCTTGCGTTATCAATCAAAAATAGGGAACACAGGCAGTTAAATGACTATATATGTGTGTGTGTGTTTGTTTGCAGGGTGTGTGTGTGTGTATGTATGTGTGTATGTATACACGTGTGGGGATTGTGTGTGTGTAGATACGTGTACACACACACACACACACACACACATCGCGCACACACGTGCCTCCTCACTATGAATACTTTCTAGGTGTTTTTGTAGTTCATCAGGCAAAGAAAAACCTGATCTCAAGGTTATAATCTGAAGCTGAATTTATGTAGACTAGAAAAAAAATCCCATACCTTTGCCTGTAAGGTTAATTATATCTTTGAACATCTTAGCTAGGACTGGGAAGGCTTCCTATTACTGATTTTGTTCTGCAGTTCAACCAGAATTATGGTTTTCACACAAGAATCTCTGGATTTGTCATGTTAAAATTAGATTGGATTATTAGTTGTGCTGCTTTTGTTTTAATTTTTGAATTTAATCAGACTTCCAATCTGACTTTTGCATACTTACAGATATACAAGTGCATAAACGCAGGGTGCGTGTGTTTGTTTGTCTGTATGTGACATAAACTACAGGTCTGCAAATTGTCACCTACTACATTTCAGTGTAGGTAAATATGCTTAGAAGATTTATCACTTTTTAAAGGAAACTTGAATATGACCTGGCTTCTTATTAAAAATGAGCTTTTACCTTTCCTGGTGTTTGGGGTTGTGCATATAGCTGTCCTTTTTTCACAAAAGCAGCTAGAAGTTAGGTCACAATTCACCAAAGCGCTAAAGCAGTTGCCATGGGTGCTTATATATAAAGCAGTGGAAGTAGTTCATTGGAAATCTTCATATACTTAGATTAATCCCTTTGAAAGGGGAACAAGGAATGCAAGGCACAATTTCCAGCCCCACTAGTGACTCACTCTGTGACCTTGGACAGTCCCTTTGTGTCTGCTCTATAGTAGTGTTTCAGGTAGAACGATGTGGCGGGGTCTGAGCTGAAAGTATTTTTTAAACTGACAATTAATTAGAAAGAAGACCTGAAAACATGGCAACTCACCGTATGACACACATGGCTATATTCAGAAAATATATGCAGAGATTCCTCTTCAGAATTGGACTTGGTAGCTTTTATTATGTTAAAATGAGTGCCATGAGCTAGAGGAATGCTATGCATAAGGGGGAAGATGTATGATTCATTTCTTATTATTTTCCATTTAATTCTCTATGTTAGGAGGAAAGCATAGTAAAATATCCAGTCATAAGAGAAACACATCAGTAGTCTTACTAGCATTGTGCCTGACAATCAATTATTCTGGGAAGTATGATGAACTTAGAATTTATTAATTTATCCTGATTATTTTGTCCTATAATACTGTAAATTTGCACTGCCGAGAATTGGGTTGCTTTTATGTATGCTGTTATTCCATAACACACTTTTGCTTTCCTGTTACTTCTACCAAATGAAGGTTTAGGCTTTTTACTGTATTCAGCAAATGTGTGGGTGATAGTGGTCACTGTTTGGATTTCTGTTTATTTAAGTGTATTGTCTTCTATACTTAGGTGTAATGGAAATCTTCCTGCACTTGATTAAGCTATATATATCTAAAATACAAATCTCAATAGGCATCTACATTTTTGTTCCTTGTCTAATAAAGTACTAGGTTGCTTGATGCCTTCCCTTATTACTTTTTCCCAAGGTGACTTTGGAAATACAAGGAATAGTAAGAAAGTTTTTGGCAGGTTTAAGGCATTTTTAAGAACCATTGACTTTCTCCTTGAATAAACTTTACAGTTTTCCATCAGTAAAAATTCTTCTGCTGTTGAAGGAGAATTTGTGGTAGCAAAATAAAATTAAAGTTTGTTTTTTTTTAAAGGAAAATCTCTAATGAGAGTAAACCAGCATTTAATATTAGTAAATTAAGCTTTATAAATAATAATAATAACCTTCCTGGCAATCTTTTACAACATTCTAGTATTTTTGAAAATAAGACTAATACAACATAGGTGAGTGAACGTTTGTCTCCCTGTTAAGACTACACTTGGTTCTACAATGATGAAATGTGTGCTTTCTTGTTTGCCCCTCCCTGTGTAACTTAATTTAATCCAGTGGAGCGTAATAATGACATAATTGACAGACATATTCTAACACTAAAAATAAATATATACTTTTAATTTTGTAACGTAGTAGTCACAGACTGTAATGTTACCCTCTTAGATTGCATAGTAGGATGCTTTCATACATGAAGTGTTAAAAATATAAAGATATGGGGATCTAGATTCTGGTGTCTTTATTGCAGTTTAGTTTTACCGTATTCCACAAGTATTCTATTGACTGTGAGAGGGCTAATATTATAATTATTTGTAGTGGTGTTATTCACCATGAGTAAGGTATTAAGAAGAGTTTCCTGTGTTTTACAGTTGCAGCACTTCACAGCATCAATATGTATCAGTTGATCTCTCTTCTTGCCTCGTCTGCATTTGATCACTTTGCCCTGTGCTTTGCATACAGTATATGAAAGATGAATCTTTATTATTGTACTATGTCACAGGCAGTCACTTCCCATCTTAGATACACTGTGTCATAAATTTATGTTTTTTTCCTTCTGGTTCCGAGTGAAGACCATCCATTCAAATCTATTAATCCTTGTTTTCAACTCGCCAGAGTAAAATTGCTTCAGCTCTCAAAATATGTTGTTCCTGTCAGTTACTTTGTAATTCATTGGCATGCACGAGGATTAGATAAATGTTGTCCAGTCAGACAACGTGACTTAGTTACATTTGTTTACAGTGCCCTTAGTGCATTGTTTACAGTGCCCTTAGTGCAATCTTCAAGTTGAGAAGTGAAAGAATACAATGAACAATTTTTAAAAGCTAACAGAATAGCCTAGAATATAGAGGCAGGAAAATTGTCCTGTTAAATTAGTGAGTTTCCTCTCATCACATAAGCTGCCATACAGATATATTTAAAGTGGTTTTCTGCCTCTACGAATCACTTAAACTGTGAATGCAGAGATTTTTTATAAAACTGGTATAACAATATTTTGAGGAGGAACATTTCTAGTTTTTCATCTGTTTGAAGCTGCAAGTCCCAACAGTGTCTCACCTTTGCATGCCTTTTCCCCTTAATAAAGCCAGATTTTATTGTCACAGATTGTAAGTATATGTCGTGCATGATATTTAAAGACTGGCATATTTACCTCTATGGTGGCATTTGGGGTTCTTGCACTAAATGTGCGAAATACCATACACATGGTTAATCTCAAGACTGAGGGTGGTAAATTTTCATTTTATTTGCACTCATGCTACAGATGGCTTCGCTGAAGATAGTAATATAAATTTAGTTGAAATGTAGGCATGGTAGGCGTTCCCATCCTGAGAATTTTGAACTCAGGTTAAAAATAGAAAACCAGCTGTGACTCTTTGGGGCATATTGTGCACCCTGAAATATGTGTGCTGGAGAGTTGCTCAACGCGTATGAATAGGAAAAGACCTTAAACATCCTTCATGCGCTTCAAGTTGTTTGAAAGTTTTCTGTTGAGACAGAGGTTGCTGAGGGCCAAACGGATTGATTTCAAGTAGGTGGAGAACCCTAGGGCAGATCACACATCTCGTTTGCACAGAATTATCTGTCATGGTTAATGCAACCTCATTTTCTAACAGTGTAATCTGTCCCACTAAAAATATTTGTATGTAGTGGGTACAGAACTGTTACAGAGGTACAGGTCCTGGGTGAAACTTGTTAAAACTCCCCTTGGAAACTGTTATGCCTGGTAATGACCTTTTCCAAAGTGGGACAGAATCAGCGGATCAGAAGAACAAGATATGAGAAAGCACTTGCAAAACTTTCTTCTGAAAGAAATTCGTTCTGCTGTTGTTACCCAAGGAGGGAACCACTGGGCTGAATGGTCTGCATCCTTTTTTGCATAACTGCAAGTCAGCTTAACACACAATAGTTGTGCTTTTGTGTGTTAACCTAGGCAACAACACATGAATCATTCTGGAGAAGCCTGAAAGCTTTTGTCCTGACTACAAACGACTATTAAAAAAGCCCATAACATTTCCACTTGGGGTAGCCATGGGACTCTGACGGGTGTGGTCTGAATAAATGTCACTTTCTGCACTTACTTACAGAGCTGAACATAGAAACACCATCTTTCTCAACAGTAATAGCAACTGTTATTAGAGCTTAACAACTGTCCAAGTGTGCTCCAACAGTGCTTGCATTTCTGTGTGCGACAGACTTGCTACAGAGGATATAAGATAAAGTATTGAAATTAAGGGTTGAAGTGAGCAAAATTCTGGTTTATGTCTGAATGACATGTACGTAGTTTACTAGCTATCATAGCAAAGATTTTAAGCTAATTTTTAAGCTTTCTAGACATTAGATTGTTCTCTGGGCTTCTCTACTTTTCATTAGCTTTCTGTGGTCTTTGGACAACCAGACATTCCTCATTTCTGCTGATCAGTCACCCTGTGCAGTGAGTTGTAATGTAGTGATGGTACAGGATCTCTTATGCAAGAGAAATCGCCAGCTTGCTAGCTGCACTTGTTGTGTTACTGCTTTGCATTAGCATCGGGCAGCTTGGCAGCACCGATATCCGGATCAGCCCTTTCACTGTTAGGTCATTAGAGAAAATTCTTCTGACAGAAATCTGCCTTTGTAGATGAAAAACCAGCTAGGTAGGTACCGTAACTGCAGAGGGAGATAACTCAGAATTGTTTCCCCTCCAATTGCAGATAGTCTTCTGAAAATAGAACCAGTTTATTTTCATCTGATGGACAATAGCAGCACTTGTCAGGCTAAAGTGCCTTTCTCTCCTCAGTGAAGGAGAAGGCCTATTTAAAAACAAAAAAAAAAAGCATCATATTTTTAGTAGCATCTTCCTTTTATTCTGAAGAGCTAGAGAGAAAAAAAAACAGGGCAAATATAATTACTACGGCCAAAACTAGCTTTTTGCAGCGTGCCCATTACCGCCATTATTTTATTCTGCTTGTTTTCTATAATTCTCGCTTCAGTCAGACTGGAGGGTTTTCATTCCATAATCACTTCTGTCTTAAAAGTATGTCTTCTTCCAGATGTTATTTTGATTTATTGTATCTGCTTTGGTACTCAGAACTGGAAAAGCTAAAACTTTCTGAGTGAAACTTGGGTCAGTAATCAGATTTTACAGTCATTTCTTTTTTTCTTTTCTTTTTTTCCCCCCTGAAATAAAAGTGAAAACTGTGTTAGTAGAGGACTCACTGCAGACATATCTTACTCTTAAGGCAAATTATCTAATTTGTCTCTCTTTGTTAACACCACTTACTTAATGAAGGATTTGTAGTATATCCACTGTTACAAATCGGGGTTCCTGAAAGAGACTAATGTCATTAAATTTGAGTTTAAATATTCCATATCAGTAGTCTTCCTCCTGTGGTACTCATTATCTAGAAATACTTTAGTAATAGTCCAGCTGCAGAACACTAAACTGTTTGAGGTCAAAAACAATTTTTTTCAGACATGACATTAGGTGCACGTTTTTTTCCCATAAACCTAAATTTTGAACTACAGTTACCTCTCAGTGTGTGAAATCCTCTTCCCCAATGGGAGCTCGGAGTTCGGTGATTTTTATGATACTTTTTTTTTTTTTTTTCCAAAAATGGTTATAGGTAGTCCTTTTAGCAGTCTTCTCCCAAGATACACCTCCATCACATGCCTGAGCCATGGCAACTCCGTCGGGTTAGACCAGTCTGACACAGCCTTTCGCAAACTGTCTTCTGGCTGACCTCTTTACCTTTAGACCATATCATCTCTTGTAAATTATTTCTTAAAGGCTGGAATAAGAGACTTACATTCATTATATTTCTTGGCCCCTTTTCACCCATTTTTCCCTTCCACTGACAAGTGCCTCCTGCTATTCTGTACATGCGGCCAAGCTGGACGTCGCAGAGCAAGGAAGCATGGCAACTAGTGCAGAGGGGCAGCTGAGCAATTATTCTGGGGAGAAGATTGGCGTGCCCAAGAGCCTTTTCACACCTGTGTCCACAGGGTGCCATGTGTTGATACCGAATTTCTGTTTATGCTGCTGTTTCTTTGTCTGCGTGAGCCCATACGGGGTACCATGTGCAAGATAAAATCCACATGGTGGTGCTGAGAACTGCAGAAGCCTAATACAAATTTTAATATAGTTCTGTTGAAAAATAATCTTATCAGTCTTACTAGAATCATACACACCTGTCCCAGAAAACCCAAGGGACATCTTATTTCATTCAAATTTGGCATGGAGGGGGCTATTTGAGACTTTCATTTTTGTTGGTCTTCAGTTCCAAGCCACTACATTAATGATGATTGATTCAAGGTCTCACATGCAGGTCAGTACTGCAGGTAGCATAAACTGATTAATCAAGGCAACAGGAATAGGATACCACTTAATATAGAAAGTAAATTATGTTTTTGGGGGAATTAAAACAGGGTCAAACTGTATTGTACTTATTTATACAAACAAAATGCTCCATATGGCAGAGCTGGTTGAGGTTGGAGCTCAGAAGACAGGTTGGAGCTCAGTGTCAGTCTTCCCACATACTAACTGTGGGCTCATTCTTGTGAATTTATAATTGCAGTGAAATGCAGTGGGAGCTAATTGTATTCTTCTATAATTAAAAAATGAGACTAGGACTTTCTGCAATGATTAAGAGCAATTTAATACCTGGGCCATGCTTGATGATGTTTACATAACCCGTTCTTTAAAGTATGCAATTCCACAGATTTCTTGGGTATTTATGTTTCCTGTTTCACCATCTATCTGTTCAGAAAGTTTTTCTCTAAAAATCCTTATGGAAAAATTAGCTTATAGTTTTGTTTATTTGGTTTTTTTTTTCTTTTTTTCTTGTTAACAGTGGTCACAGAGAACAATTAATTATTGTCATAATTTCCTCCCACATTTTAAGAGATCATTCTTATGTTGTCATCCTTGTTCTCCTTCCCAGGCTTTGTTTTTTCAACTGAACAAACTCCTTTCTTTCAGGCTCTCATAAAATACAACTTAAATTCCTTTCGTTCTTTTTACCCTCTTCCATTGTATATAAAGTTATGTTATCTATACCTTTCCTAAAACGTGCTCTGGAACAATTACAGATGAAACTTGAAGGGTATCAACAGAATAGACTATTTTCTGTGATTTTTTTTTCCATGTAGAACTTGGGTAAATGCATCGTAGAATATAATTCGCCTTTTTTGAACATTGAATCGTATTATTGAGCCATATTTGCTTTTGGCTTTGCTCTGATTTTTTTCCCCATACTGCAGCTTTTTATAGGTATCCTTCAATTTCGGTTTACGCATTTGATTTCTTTTTCTAAAGTTTTTCATCTTACATTGCATTAAGCAATTTTTGTCTTGTGTATTTAATGTATTCCTCTTTATGATTACTAGCCTTCTTTGAATCCTTTATTCTTTAGATTATCCTCCCAAGAGACCCACATTGCTAGTTCTCTGAGTTTGCTGGAGTCTATTGTTTTGAGAACTTATCCTTATTTTACTACTGTCACGCCTTTCTTTCCTCAAAACAAAAAACATTTCTTGCTTTTTTCCCTACATTAGCTTTTTTTCCTTCCAGATTTTCAGATAATTCTTCCTTAGAATTCAAAAACAAATCTATCAGCTTTTGCCATCTCCTAGAGCAAGAAATTGTTCCTAACACGTTCCAAGATATTAAGAAATTCTCATCGTATTGTTTTATCAGCATGAATCTATCTAAATAAAACTGCACCATTGGATCCTTGCTTTTATATACTTCTGTAGTTTATTGAAGGAAGTGTCATATGTAAATGTCAAAGAAGAGATTTTAATGATTGCAGCGGTAGACAAAGAAGATATGAGTTATTTTGCTATAAAGGCCATATAGGAGAGGCTCAGAAATACCATTCATTAAAAACATAAAAGTGGAGAATATTTAAAAGTTAAGAAATGTTTTCTCTAGGTAGTGAAGCAAAACTAGGCACAAGAAAAAAAATGAGTATGAGTGTGTTGATTAAAATAGCCTTTTCTTTAAATCTGCCCGTTATATAATGATGATTCTAAGTAGATTGATAGTCTTGAGTATTAGAAAGTATTAGGTAGCGATCTTACACCATTGACGTAAACATGCAAATTTATAGGAAGAAAATATAGAATTTGTCCAATCGATAGATGAGGTCATGTATAATACCAACCTAGTACAACTGAATATGATGTATTAAAAAAAAAAGAGAACTCTCTATTAGACAGTAAAACTTGATAAATATCTAAGTTTCTAAAGGCTGAAGGAACAAACTGATAGACAGGTGTTGAGCATTAGCTCTCTTTTTGAAGGTAGAGTAGGACATATTTGAATGAGAAGAGTTGCCAGTGTACTGGGGAAAAAACAGACAGAAATATGGAGGGGACTTTGTACTAGAGCTCAAAGGAAGCAGTTACAGAGTGGGAATCTCTGTAGGAAGCCAGAGGGTCATGGTGCAGCTGAGGCAGATGGTAGCACAAGATGCATATAGGTAGCAGCGTAAGCAGGTGACAGGTTCAGAAGGAAATGAAAATTTCAAGACACAAAGTTACATTCCATCCAGAGAACAAGAAAGATGTGTTTATATGTTCAGGAAGTGGGGCGTAGGAAAGAGATATGAAATTGGAAACGAAATAATGTAAGTGTGGATGTACAGTAGAGTTCACTTAAACAAGTGGAAGCCCTGGGCAGATTAAGTGTGAACTATTACAGATTGCTTCAGAGCTTGTAAGAAAGAGTTGCTTTTTATAAGACGGAGAGCACATCAGTACCTGAGGTGGAGGAGCACTGTTGGAGAAATCTTACTGAGAATAAGAATTATTATATGTAATTTAGGAAGTCTTTGTTATGAACTACCAGATCATGGAATGTATTATGAAAAAAAACTAACTTGAAGCAAAGTAGTGGAAGAAAATAGACTAATATCAGAAGTGTATGGGATGTTTTAAGTAAACGGGGGGAAAAACTGAGGAAAAGAATAGTTTTTAACTTCAACATGATTGAAGTAAAGACAACACAAATACATACTTAGTTTAAGAAATAAAATAAAGTCAAAAAAGGAGAGAGAGAACTGGAACAGCACTACAAGAAAGTAAAATTAAAAAAAGAGTTGCAAAACTTTTTCTTTGATTTAATACTTAAAAAATGTTGGTACTGCATCGTGATTCAACTTCTGGTTTTCACTCTTAACCGCAGGCCAGCGTCTACACATTCAACAGTGTATGGAGGTCTTACTACTCGGATATTAGTGCAAAGAGTTGTTCGGTTTCTGATTTACCCTTCTTTCCTCTCACTGATGAAGTAATACATTGTCCATCAGTGTTCAATAAATAACGATATATACTTCAGCAAATGAAAAATGTGTTCACTCATACAGGTTAGAAATGTCAGCAGAAAGGTGGTGCTATTTGGAAAGAATGTTTTTTCAGTGATATTACTAACTTTTCAGCACATACACATAGAATACTGAAAAGCACTGAGGATATATGGCCAACTTTTCCAAATTTTTCTGTGTTTTTGTTGTTGTTGTTGAACACTGCTTTTGTCAAATACAGTGTTTTGACACTGTATTTCAGTGTTGACCAAGAAAAAAGTCACTTCTCGGGTAAGGGATAAGTATTCTGGTGAGAAACAAAGAGAAAATACTCTAGCCTACTTGGAATATGAATATCTCAAATTCAAAATCCCCAAAAAGCTAAAACCGACTTTTATAGATGTCTTTACTTTCATATTCCAGGGGATTGTGACCATCCAGTCACAATCTTTAATTTTTCAGCTATACAAAAAATAGACTATACAGAATGGAACAAGTTTAATAGAAGATTGAGGTACTGGTCTTGCAATCTTGTAGTCACATGGTTATAGAAAAAGATACTCAAGTCTGTGCTTATTTTAATTATTGTAATTATGTAATATATATTTAATTATAATTTAGTTACAATTAAATTATCATAATTAATTAAATTATTATTTAATGATAATTCATTATAATTTAATATTTAATTGTTTTAATTTTAATTATTGAGTTTTTCACAAACATTTTTATAGATCTTGTTTTTGTTCCTGAAAAAGGACAGAGAAAAAAATTCAAAAACTGAATATTTTCCTTAACAGAAGCAGCCAATATATACACTCATAGAGTCATTAGTCTATTACGTATCTCATGTCCTCTGTTTCTATGTTCAACCTGTGTTTGAAGTTGGTAATTTTAGTTGAAGTCATACTCGTTAGCCTTGTGTCGAATTCAGGATGAAGTATTCAGTGTTTTCAGAAGTTTAGGTAGGATTCTGTGCTTTTGTAGTCTCCTATTGTCTTAGAGGATTTTTTTTTTTTTTTTAATAAAATAGCCTCTACCACCTAAGATTGCAACACAGAGCGCTGGGAAAGAAGTTCATATTTATTTTCCTAAAATCGTTAGTAAATAAGCCAAATTCTTTCTTGTTAAAAAGATATATTAAAAATAAAGGTAGAAATATCACAACAAAATATTTTTCAGGATGCACTTCAGGTTCTTTGGTCAGTATGGATTAAAAGTCTTCTTAGAGGACTAATAATGAGACTGCAAAGCACAGAAGTTTTCTATAGTAACTTCCTGTGTAAGAAGCGTAATGATAAACAAGGTCACACAGCTTTTTTTCATTATCTTTAAACCATGCATAGCTAGATGGTATCTATAAATTTATACATACATAACGTATGTATAGACAATCTTAGAGAATCCTGAGCGTTCAGTTGCAGTCTCGTAAGAAGTGCAATGAGCTCACATGCACAGTGATTGCATTAATTGCTAATTGCAAAGGAGAATCTGTAATACATGGTCCCGCATAGGACTTGACCCCTCAGCTCCACGAGGAGATTTGCTAGGTGTTGACAGCAGGCATCCGCAGTGCTGAGCTGTGCCACTAGCCGTGTTTCAGCTGCAGAGACAAGGTCGGACTGTGCTGAGCACAGCCCGATGAGGCAGTGGCAAGTTGCCCATGCTACACAATAATTACAGTCATTTTCCCTAAAAAAGCAAAGACAACTGAACTTGAAGCTATTTCATCCTTAAATCTCCCTCTCTTGAGGTCGTCTTATGATGCTGTTCTGTTCCCCGGGCAATCTCCAGGAAGTGGGATGTGAACAAGGGAAAAAGTACCTTCACCTATTTAGTTGGAAAAGCTCTTCTCAAGGTCATTAAGTTGTTTTCCTTAGAATTCCTCATTATTTTTCATGTTCCTTAAAGTCATATTTCTGTTATTCTGTGTAGATCGGTCCATTGTAAAATTAGACTTGAACTTTGTGTAACTGATAATTCCAGAGAGGAAAATTTCCTGTAAAAGAGTTCTGCTGGGAAATGAGAGTTTCCGATGGCCCTTCCCTTTCCCCTATCCTTTTTCCCCTTCTAATATGACTTTTTTGGCATTTTGAACCATTTAGTTTCAGTCAATGTTTTCCACACTGTCAGAAATGGAGTAATGAGAGTAGAAAGCAGAAAGTGACGATGCAAAGGGCTTAGGACACTATTTGCAAAGAGAGAATATTTGCGTGAGTAAAAAAACGAGTCTTTGTAGAGTACCTGATGAAAATTAGTGCTTGAAACATTCACCTTTTAAAGACAGAATATATTCAATAGAATTGAATATAATTCCTTTAAATCCTTAGCTGGTATTTGCAATTTTTATTCCCCTGGGCTTTTAAGGCCCCAAAAAGAGAAGACATAGTACCACAGTATGAACAGTAAATATCTATGTAATTAATCTGGTCATTTCCAATTGGTTGCCTGCCTCTAAATATTGATTTGGCTACTAAAGAAAAACCTAAGATGGCTCACGCCTTTAATCCAGAACATAGAGGATTGACAAAGCCTACTTCACCCGTATTAGGATCCCCAGCTTGGCATATAACTTTTGGTTAGGAGACTTTAAAGCAGGCTGTGGGGCTCGTTGGGCACCCTAGTCATCCTATTATGGACTGAAAAAAAACTTTTAAGTGAAGAGCATATGGAGGGGAAGGGGTGGAGCACAAATCAATTTACATTATCAACCCCTTTGTTCCCGACATGGGCCACTAAATTTACAAGCAACTGCCAACTTTCTTTCTTTGGGGAGAATGAGAAATCCTGAGTGCCAGGGAGAATTAGCTTAGGGAAAGGAGGAATTTATTTGTTATTAATTTCTACAAAGAAATTTTATTATTAACATAACCAAGGAAGGAAGCAGAATCACAGAATGGCCGAGGTTGGAAGGGACCTCTGGAGATCATCTAGTCTAACCCCCCTGCTCAAGCAGGGTCCTCTAGAGCACGTTGCCCATGATCGTGTCCAGGAGGGTTTTGAATATCTCCAGGGAAGGAGACTCCACAACCTCTCTGGGCAACCTGGTCCAGGGCTCTGTCACCCTCACAGTCAAGAAGTTTTTCCTTAAACAATTCAAGTGAGCAAATAGAACCCAGGAAGCCGAATTAAAGCATTCATCGTTGAACTGCTAAGAAGCGGATGCTATAATTTCTTCATTGGAAGGAGGGATAAGAATGCAGAAGACTACTTTAGGGACATTTAGGGATCTCCTAGATAAAATCCATCTCTGTCTCTCACCAGGATGTGCTAAACATAAAGCCACTTCATTATGCTCTACTGGAGACATCATCTGTTAGTGTAAATATCTTAAGGCATCATCTATCCTGGTAAAGTAGATAGCCATGGCATGGGCCTGGACACTGTCCTGCAGTCATTTATCTGTTTACCTGGTAGCTTGTTCCCTGGCAGGTTTTTCCCGCCTATGCTAAATGGCACAGTCCCAGGCGAGCTGCTGGGACTGTTCCCAGGAGGCAGCAAGGAAAGTGGGAGAAGGAAGACGCAGTAGTTTAGCTTGTCTGTATGTGGGCTGTGCTGTCACGGTTGCTCTTCAGACACGATTTTTTGGTAGTGTAGACATAGCCAAATTGACTCTAAAACTTCAGGCCCTTCGTTGCAAGACCCTAGCGTTGTTTCTGAAAGCGGACCTTTTCTCTTCCTTTCCCCTGTTCTTGTGATTGATAACATATAATAGAACAGAGCTGATTTATACCTACATCTGGAAAATTGTGAAATTAAAAATTTCAGCTCATATAGGGAGACAGTGCATACAGAGGGCAAAGCACCCTTATTGTCATATAATATGTCTACATTAAGTTATCATCGGCCTACAGAATTGGCTAATTCACTTTTGCTTCTTTGATACTTTTGACTCATCAAAGGCCAAGTCCAAACTGGGTAAGGACTTCAAAGAAACTCACATCAATGGGTTATCAATTTAATAATAGACAATTCAACAGAGGTAGATTAATATGTGTCAGCAGGCGTTCACTCTCATACTTTTAGCCCTACCTAAGTAAGGTCACAGGAGAGCAAGGAGAGGCATTGTATGCTAGCTCTTTTGTGCGGCAGCAATGAGTAGCTGCAGTTCCACGAGGTGGCGCTAATAAGATGTAGTAAGATGTCTGCCTAACAGAAACTTTTTTTTTTACTTCTGTGAAAGAGTGTTAATTGTGAAATTGCTCAGTTTGTTACACTGTAATGATATTTTCAGCCTTTATACTGGAAAATATCCCCATTTTCGTGCACATATTTTTTCACTGCAAGGCAACAAAAAAGCTAGACGAAATTTTTTTGTTTTTCATTTCTAAAATATATCGCAGTTCTCAAAACTCATTTCAGAAATGAATAGGATTCACTTCAGAGACTTCTTCAGAGAACATAGCTTTCACTGTGTGCATATGTTCCATGCACTTCAGGTATAATCTTCAGTTCCTTTTGTGCAGCAATTGTATATAACTACACCACACATCGTTGTTCTTGGATGTATGATTCCAACCTATTAGGACCATCGAAAGTTTTTGGACCCATATTAGCAGTATAATGTAGGGTCATATCCAAGGCAGGTGAGGATCTCAGATTCTCCGATAATCTCCAGCCATGTAACAAGCTTTCTTTCTTTCCTTTTCTTTTTTCTTTTTCTTTTTTTTTTTTAAGCTAGAGTTAACATCAGACTGTAACGTGAACTGATTTTTAGAGTGCCATTATTTCTTGTCTATATTAGACTATAATTACATAGACTATAATTAGACTATGAATTCATAAGTTGGCAGTGGAGCTTGAAGTTTGAGGTTAAATCATACTGAATGGGAGATATTAATGACAGAGAAAACTGCTAGTACATGTAGAAAGTCTGGGAGGAATAATTCATTGTGGATAAATGGCTAGAAAAGAAGCTTCAAGGACCTACTCCAGTGATCTTTAAACACATGTTTCAGTTAAAGCAATTTTCCTTTGATTCCAAGGGGATTACTTGCATGGTTAAATGCCCTACTGAATCTGAGCTTAAGGGTCAATTATGAAAACACTTGAGCTGATGTTTTATCAAATACCTTCATACTTTCTTTATGCCTATAAATTCAAAGATGTCCAGCCTTCAATTTGCTGTTACATCTAAATATTATCATTTGAGAGCTGCAATCTTATTCTGTTTCACATGTTCTTTTTGCCCCAAGCCTATACATATTTTAGGAAAGTACCCAAAACAAGAGGCAGACCGTGATATTGGCTTCAGTACCCAAAATAAATTTCGGTACATTTACTTCGTTGTATTGTGCCACTAAAGAGTGGCACGCTCAATGCCTGCCCTCATCTTGAATTTTCCTAACTTGACATAAAATTTTGTTCCATATTTTGAGTTATGTGTTGCTCACAGACCTTTAAAACTTTAGAACCTTAGCAGCTGAATTGGTTTTCTATCGTGCTCTAACATTATCTCTGTATTTTGCTCAGTTTTTGTTAAGTGCAAAATGCATAAGCAGTCCTAGAAACATGGAGAAAAACCTAAGTGTCCTACATCCTAGTTAAAAGCTAAATTTCTTTGAGCCTGGTATTCAGAGCAATTGGAGTTATAAATTTGCTCAAGCTGATAAACGTCAACTCAGATACCTTTTGTCTTAGTATTAAACTCTAATTGAGAAGGTTAGAGGCACTGCTGTCAAAGTCATTTTGAAAAGTGTGAACCCTCTTCAGTTCTTCACAAGAAACCTTTGAATCATCATGTCTTAGGAGTGGCTCACACAGCCGTGTCCATGCTACCAAGCTGAAGAGGCTGCAGGCTCAAGAAGCAGCCGCGGTTCTCCATATCATGTAATTGGTAGCAGACTCGATGGTAGGGTCCTTGCCCGTGGCCGTCAGCTCTTCTGAACGTGGTCTTGGTTCAGTTTGGGGGTAGTGTGAGCTGTTCCCAGGAGAAGTTATATGTGAGACCACACAGTGCCAGGGGTGAGACGAGTAGGGAGGATGGCAAGATAATTTAGCTGTGGAGAAGTGAGCCATGCTGTGCCACTTGCCCTCCGGGGCTGAGAAAGGAGGGATTCTGTCCCATTTTATTTACTGTCTAAACATAGCCTAACGGACCCTAAAAGTTTCCTCTAGCATGTCACTGTGACTCTTACGCCTGCTGTTAAACACAGAACTTTTATCTCTCTTACCGCTGTCCTTAGTAATAAAACAAAGCCGCTTTACTTTAACAGCTATAACCCAAATGGCTTGGGACTGTTTCCTTTGAAGTCCTGACTCTAGCACTTCAGCACAAAAGAGTATGGATCAGAATTTGGATGAAACTCTGTATTTGGTGCTTCTTATTGGCAATTCTTAGTGCGTAGGATTTTTAGATCATGCTGCAATTACTGAATTATCCCTCTTTATCGCAGCTTCTCCTGGTCTATAGTAAAAGAGATCATCTCTGGGTCTTTGCCTTCAGTTATAGTGGTCTGATTAAAATATCCTGAAATCGATCATCTTCTGCTGTATGATTTCTTTGTGTCATCATAAAAATGGAGGTTGCATGATTCGATGATATCAATTTTTGACTCAGTAAGTTCTTTTTTTTGCCTAGTGGTATATATTTCTATTTTTAATGATAGCCATAAAATGGTGACACTCATCTTTGGAGAGTTCTCTATAAGGAAGAAGTATAGGCAGATTCATCTCAGTCCCTTGGCTGACTTTGAGTCTTATCGCAGAAAAGGTTAACACAGAGTATGTTTTTACTCAAATTGGCTAGTTTAATTTGACTTGCTGACTCATTTTTCCAGCTGGTCTGTCATTCTACTCAACTCCAGAAGAGACAATGAGAAAAAGAAAACTCTCTTGAATGTACCAGCCCTTTGCCAAATCAAGTAACAATTAAAATCTCCAATTTGCGTTGCAGTTCTTTGTCTCTATTAGTTACCCAAGGAACAGTAAATCAGATGTATTGTCCTCTGCTTGTTGTCAGTAATTTAAATTCTAGATTCTTTATAGATTAGCTAGAGATTTAACATGCTGCTTCTTTTCCTTAAATTACATATCATTTCACAGCTTGAGTCCAAAGCAGTGTTTCATTTTTAAATATGAGATCAAACACAAGATAGCCCTGTCTAAGTGACTCATGGGTTTTATACACATACAAGCACACCCATATGGCTATTTCTTATTTACTTAATTATCCACTTTTAATCCTGTGAAGAGAGACATCAAGTCACTCAACTATCTTAGCAGTACTTTTTAGTGTTTGGTCTTATTTCACCAACATCTTGAAAAAGAACATAATTTGAAGAAAATATTTAGTGAGCACTAAATTTTAACAGTTGTGAGCCCAAAAAAGACTAGAAATGTAATAGGGACCTTGTGAGCTGAGAGTTATTGATAGAAAATGACACTATATTCAATGTGGAAAAAATGTATGGTGATTTAAATAGAAGCAGAAAAATCCATTAGAAGGATTATAGCTGACACTTTGTAAAAGAAGTCAAAGACAAACGGGGGATGGCAAATCTGACTTGCATTTACAAGGTGATACAGCAATAAAAAAGCAAATAAGATACAGACATATCAGTTGGCATCGTGTTCCCGCTATCAATAGTGATATTTTCAAGGTAATGGAAGTTCTTTTTTCATCTACCTCTAAGACAAATGAGCTATAGGAGGAAAATTTTACCATATCACACATGTGTCATTCTCATACCTGTTTGTGTAGCTAGAATTATAACTGGCTTGAGTCATTGCAAGGGGGGAACCTATAGGACCCGATTTTACTAGAACTTCAAATTTTGCCTATATTAAAAAGAAAAAAACTGATTTGGTAATCAGTACAATAGACGTTAGTTACATTAGGTGCAGAAGCAAAGGGTTTACATGTATAAAGCAGATCAAAAGGTGTTGGTAATTAAAGATGACATCCAGCACAAAGTTTTATTTTCCCTTCTTACATATGGGGGTCAACACTAATAAAGTTTCACCAATTGGTAGCTGCTGAGTGATAATTTGGAGCTATTTCTACAGACGCTGGTTAATACATAAGCTCTGATTTTGTCACACAGTTGTACTTTCTTATCCGACAAATGAAGTTCTGCTTAGCACATGCTAAATAATATGATGAAAAATTCTATAAATGACTATGTAAAAACTAAGCAGCAATCAGTAAGCAGTTCACAAATAGGGTCTGCAACTTTTCATTGCGAATATTATTTAAAGAAAACGTTAACTTATTGCTCAGCTATAGCCTGTATGCAAATAAAGTGCAGTATGTTTTAATTTTCAAAATAGTCATCAAATTGCAAAAAAAAGGAATTCACAGTGATTTTGTACTGTGATCTATATTTTGTAAAGTGAAGTGGTAAAGCTAAAGGTTCAAAAAGAAACAGATGCCTGAAAAGGAAAGGCAGTTTGATCCTGGGCCATTTCTTATAAAGGACATGATAATAGTAATGAGCTCATTAAATCTGGTAGGGAAAATATTTTTCTCACCTTTTACAGGAATGTTCAGCTTCTGAGCAGAATATTCAGCCAGAGGCGGAATTATAACATTTGTGATGTTTCTGTGTCCAATAGGAATCATAATATTTGTACAGAATTACTGTTTCTTTGGTTTTATTTTTCTTTTTCAATTCAGACAAAGCGCATGGAAAATAATTTCACCTGAAAACCCTATTTTCTATCAAAAACTTTGATAGAATTTTGCGAATTCGTCTGGAACCAGGTCACCCCTCAGTTACAGAGAGAGATTGGGGTTTCATTGACAAGTAGAACATAATAATGCTTTAATAAATATCAGGAGCATAAACCTGAAAGTTCTTCCATAGAATTTGGTTGATCTAGTTTAGTGGTTTTACTAGAAGCAGAGCGAAAGGAGAATTTGTTTCCAGTAGAATATGACAATTTCATACCTTTTTTCCTGAAATCATTTTATAACCTGAAAAATCCTATCTTATATTGCTTTGATTTCTGCATCTAACACTAATAAAAGATTAAGTCAACCAATTTAATAAAACCCTGAAGCTATAATTAACACCCTAAAAAAATTCTTTAAATGCTTCATAGAGAATAGCCAATGTAAGAGCTTTAAAGTATCAAAGATTTATCAAAGACTGTGCCTCCTGTGATTTTTCCTACTTCATAGATAAAAATATTCAATAGGAATTCATGAAATATCACAATACTGGTGTATCTGTTATAGTGATATAAAACAGGAATTTTATAGTGTTATTTTACTGTTTAAATGTATCAAAAATCAAAGTATCATTAACTTGAGAGTAACAGCTGATTAATGATGTGTAGTAAAGTTATATGCATTATTTTTTTCAATTTGCATAGGTACGTGTGTTCACATTTTCTGTTGGTCAACATAATTACGACAAAGGGCCCATACAATGGATGGCCTGTGAAAATAAAGGTACTGTGCAGTTCTTTAAGATTATGCTTGGCTGATGATTGATAAAAAAATTAAGCAAAGCTATTTTATATTAAAGGATGTGGACAGAGGGGGTTTTTTTTTTTGGTTGATTGGTTGGTTGGCTGCTTGAATTTTTTGTTATTTTCCTCCAAAACTAACAAGGGACCAGCTGACTTGCAATATTTTTTCAGTTTTTGATGGAATTATCAAAACTATTCTTACTGCGGTTTCTTAGCTTCTAGGAGCATCTTAATTTTTTGATTTTTGCCCTGATATCTTTCTTTATGTGGAAAAGAAGAAAAAATATATTTAAAAAAAGGAGAAATCAAGGAAGTGAAATACTTTCTCTTAAACTTTCTACAGGAAAAATGTGGACAGAAGCATTTAGAAAGAGTATGAGAAAGAGGTACAGGTCTGGGAAAACACAGAATATAAAGCGTATATTGCCTTGAACAGCATATTTGTGGTACAAGAGATAAGAAATAAATACAGAAAAATAGAAAAGAGAGAAATGATTAGACAATATTGTTTAACATTTTAGATAGAGCTGTTTCTGGGACTAACTGAAAATGTGAAAGTACTTGTATAAAAATTAAGTAAGAAGCAAGAGGTGGGAGATAGGAGAGGTTACAAAGGTCCTTGCAAATGAAGACAGCCAGGGAAGACGAGGTGTAAAGATAAGACAAATGAAGGATAATGTGTAGAAGAGTCCGTATCGTATGTGAATAGCCTGAATATCTACTTGATTTCTTCAGTATGCTGACCTATGCTATACAGAAAACACTGCAGCTTCATTACAGCAGAGTAATAGTGGATGTGGAAAAATTAAAAGATAAGTAGAAAGACTAGAAGGCTTTTTTTCCACTCTGTTTATAGGTATGAATTGCATTCAGTGACATTGTAAGCCCATTTTTCATTTTGACTTCTAAATTTATTGTGTGAGAAGTGCCTGTTTTGATCATAAAAGATCAGCAGCTTATATTGTCAGATAATTATAGAAAATCAAAGTGCTGTGTTTTGAACAAGGCATTTTAAATAAAATCTCTGCATCTCAAAATACAGCGTGTGTGTAAACTCTGCTGTTTTAAAACAAGTTAAGACTAGCTGGCTTAAAGCATAACCATCTAGGTAGGCCATCTTGTTATTATGGCTAAGTGGTCATGTTAAACTTTCCAAAGTTAATGTGATTGTTTGCGTATCCAAATAAGCAAAGTTTTATTTAACTTTTCCTTAATCAAAACATTTAATTTTTAATCAAGTCACATATTGTTTAAGGCAAAGTAAGTGATTAACCTCAGCACTTTTATCTCTCCACTCCTCCCCACTTCCTTCTGGTTTGGCTTACTAATTCCTGTTGTCTGAAACTAGATCTCAGATCCAGGATCAGGAGCGCTTCATACCTGTCTTTTCAGTGCTGGTTGCAGCAGAGCTTCAAGTCTTTTTGGTACATATGGGAAATAGTTTTAGTTCAGACACATATGTAATAATATCAATGCTGAATGAAGACATTTCTGATGTTTTGATAGAAGAAATATCAGTTAGAATGTTTCATTCTTTTCACAGGGTGCCTTATATTTTTATGCTATGAGCTCCGCTATTTTGGCCGACTATATAGGTATAGTTGTATTCCTATATGCATTCAGCATATAATTATGTTGCTGTCACAGTGTATTATGATAAGGCCATTAAATATGGTTGCAAATTCAGGAGTACAATTCAGTACATTCTCTCAGCTTTAAAAAAAAAAAAAAATCCAAAGAAACATGTTATGCACTGTCATTGCTTAAGAATAACTAGCCCAGCCTTTATGGCGTGGTGACCCAACATATGTGGCCATGCGTTGCTGTAGCATCTAAAAAAAACTACTTCTGTTCATATGCATTATAGTTTTCATAAAATTTTAAGTAGAATTTACAAGCTAAATTAATTTCGTCAAGATGAAGAGCCAAGCATCATATGATGTTATATTATTTCTGTTCTAAATTTTAGGATATTATTATGAAATTCCTTCCATTGGAGCAATAAGAATAAACACCCAGGTAAGTGTGCAGAATATAGATAACAGTTGTAACACAAAGTAGCGGAGTAATTTCTGTTCTGAAATACATTGCAACTCACCTCTGTTTGAATCAATTAAATGTTAAGGTACACTACATAAAGAAGGGAGAAAAATTGAAGGCGTTCTTTTGCGTAGGAGAAATTATTTTGTAAAAGTATTTTAATCTGTTTTCTCTTTTCAGTAGTTGCAGTGAGTCGATGTACAGTGTGATCCCTGTTCCGGTATCCAGCTGGCCCACAGTGGCTTGCCTGCGTACTGGTCTTGCCGGTGCATGCACGCGTGCTGGTCATGTTGGCACCTGCTAGAGCGGGTTGACCACGTTCACACAGCATATAGTGCTTGGTGTGGTCCATACCTGTCCCACAGCCCTGGGGAGCTGCTCACTCACAGGTGTCCCAACGTACTGTGGAAACCTCACACAGGACCTGCTCCTTCGTCTGCCATAAGGGCTGCATTTTGGGCTCCGTTTTCCTCCTGGCCTTATATGATCCCACTTTGATCCTGAGACACTTCAATGGTTTTTATAAAGCTCTCTAATAATTTTTCATAACATGTTTAGACATTCATAGGCTGCTTCCTGCCATTCTTGTGTTTTGTGTAATATTATCTCAGGGAGTTGTATTAAGTGGAGAAGGCTCTAGGGCTGTGTGAGGGCATAGCACCATAAAAATAATGTCTGAGCACTTGGCTGGGCAGAGACAGGGACCTGGCACAATCCTGCTTACTGGAGAGGTTCCTGGGCTGATGCAGCCCGTCTGGGGAGAGACACAGTTGTTCTCCTTCAGAAAGGATGCAGGAGCAATTTAGCAGACATGAGTGTAGATAATTAAGGACTCAGGACCCTGGCATTATATGATGTGATCCAAACTGACAGTGTAGATGAACATATATTCTTTTTCATTGTCTGAGCGTCCATGTAGTGAGATGTCCGGAAAAGCAAAGAAATACCATAGCAGTGTCCTTCCAAGGCCAGGCATGACATTTCTGGCACAACATATTTAGGCTTGAATAAAAGTCCGTTACACTCTTCCAGGTAGTGTCTGGCAACAGGAAATATTACTAATGCGTTAAGACAGATACGAACAATTGAAGACTGAAATCAGTTTCACGGCATCCCCTCACAAACCAAGCCAGAATTCTGATATCTCAGCAGATCACCAGCTTTATCCATACTCTGGGACTAAAGGAAAGCAGGGACTAGACAGTTTTAAAATTTTTAAGTTTTTGTGTCAATAGGAGTTGTGCAAGTTCCTGCTGTAGGAGATAAATGTACCTGTTAGCCACTCACCCTCCACTGCCTGCTCTCTCTTTTGAGTTGAAGGTTCTAGGATTTATTTGTAATTTCATTATTAGCAATTAGTTTTTGAACAGAAATAATTTTAATTCTCACTCCTTGGAAAGAAAATAGTGGTTATAGATCTGTAAGGTCTTTTTCACTGATAAACTGACACTGAAATACAGGAATTGCCTTGGCAATTGGTACTGCAAACTGAAGGCTGAGTTGTTGGCAAGTACAATTTTAAAGATATATTTAGGTGAATTATTATATTACTGCTGAGTTTTGACGTTAATTCTCTTTTCATTGTATTCATTTCGTTGGTGTTTGTTTTTTATGCTTTTTCTGAACTTTGATCTAATAACTACTTCTGATGAGTTTATTACACCTTTTGACAGGAATATCTGGATGTTTTGGGAAGACCAATGGTTTTAGCTGGAGAGAAAGCCAAACAGGTCCAGTGGACAAATGTCTATCTGGATGCTCTGGTACGATCCGTATTTATCTCTGGTAATGTAAGAATCTTTGTATGTGAAAGGCATAGCAAGTCTGTAACGAGAAGAACTGTCAAAATGGTAAAGCTGGTATTTGGTATATAAATATAGAAGAAGATATTTATTAAATAAAGAATTTATCCATAGATTTCCATTAACCATAGTCCTGAAGACTCAATTTCCTACAATCCCTAACGTAATGTTCTTGCATTTGTAGTATCTGTACATGTCAGTAAAGGAACTTTTCTGAACAGCTCATACCAATATGCGGGTCTTTGCCTTCACCTGTTATCCTCATAAATGTCCTTAATCTTAACCAGAGAGACATAATTTATTCTATATACAGATCTTTAAATGTAGGTCACTGCTGTCCTGAAACTGACAAAAGAAAAAATAAAACTCTTCCAGGATTTTACCCATGCTGCAGCAGAGATTATCAGTTATGCAATGGGAGATCTTTTTCTTTTTTTTCTTTTTTTCTTGTTTCCTTTTTTCTTTTTTCTTTTCTTTTTCTTTTTTTCTTGTTTCCTTTTTTCTTTTCTTTTTCTTTTTTCTTTTTTCTTTTCTTTTTCTTTTTTCTTTTTTCTTTTCTTTTTCTTTTTTCTTTTTTCTTTTCTTTTTCTTTTTTTCTTTTTTTTTCTTTTTTAAAGCATACCTGGCAAAATGAAATCTGTCAATAACACTGGATGTCTGTACAGATTTTGTACTTAGATACTGAGATCTTTAAAGTATCATAGTTATTGCAATTACTTGATTGCTTAAGGTAAAGATTGCTTTAATTGGACACTGTATATAATATGGAAATAAACAAAAAGATAGAAGAAGCACTTTCTTTGCTGCTGAATTTATCACTTCGGTCTTGTAAAACAAACATATTCAGGAAACTACGAAATGCCAAGTATTATTAGCAGCAATCCAGACTGTTGCCTTAGGTAACCTTGTTCTGAGTACTTCTAACTAGGCAAAAATTGCTGTAAAATGGTCATCTGAAATCATGTATTTATCCAAGTTCACATGGTCATCTAATGTCATGTCAAAACCCACTTCTTCCTGTCAGCATTACTGTAAAAGTTTTATCAACACAGCATAGAGCAGAACATGACATAGAGGAACCAATTTTTCTTTCTTTGGAATTTCAATGGCCAGAAGTTCATTAACCACATTTTCTTGGTTGCTGTTGAGGTTCTTACTGGAAACATACAGGATGTTATGACGAAAGTTCATATGTTCTGTACATATCCTGTTCTAAAGCCAAAGCTAATACTGTGGCCTGGGGTAGAAAGAGATCTAGCTAACTAAGCAAAACGAGAGTGATAACCTGCACTCTTCTCTTATGTCGCTTTATATTTTCAGTGGGTTAAATCAAAGTCTTTTTTCCAAGCTTTTCTTTTGTGTGTCTTTGTCAGGTATGTGTGTGTGTGAGTATTTATATATACACGGGTGTGAATACATAGAGAGAGAGAGGCTCTTTCTACTAATACGTTTATTAACCAAAGACCAACGCAAGCTAATAGCTGAGGTACAAGCTAAAAGTGGTGGACTTTCTCATCACAGATATGAAGGCCTAGGTGGGTGCAATCCACTTTTGGGCCTTTTCTGATCACTAGATTTAGCAGTGACTGGGACTGATTTGTAGCAATGTGTCTTTATCTTAAAATTCCCTAAAGCAACTTCTTGTAGGGTTTGCCATTCTCTTGCTTGTGAATCACTGCAATTTCTTCTATCCTTTTTATCTTACCGGGTCCAAGGCTAAAATAATGCAAAATGTGTTACACGAGGCCACATTCTAATGTAGCCTACGTGAGACGTTCACTTTTCGTAAAACCTGATTTAAAGCTCAAGTTCAGGTTATGAAATCCTGAAAAGATATGCTCATTTGAGGCTGTCTTTCAAAACTATCTAATAATTTGATATGTTTTTGGCAATTCACGTCTCTTTTCTCACCCTTTTCCTTTGGCGTTCATTACGGTGTTGTTCTGGGCTCAGTTTCTGCCAGACAATCCCATAATATTCAAATATGTTTTTTTCCCAGTTATTCATAATTTATTCACAATTTGAGTTTTCAGATTATCCTCTAACTGCAGATTTTTTGGCCGGGGGAAGTCCCTCCTCTCCCTCACCTATACCCCTCCTGTTTCTTTATGTACCGTTTTAATGCTCTTTCTCTTAAATAACCTTCCTTATCGTTTCTTCTGCTTCATCTCTAGTTCTTCCTTTTCTTATTCTCCTAAAAAATGCACTTCTCCTTGTCTTCACCTTGGTCACTGTAACCTTGCTAACTCTGATCTCATCACCTTTCATTTGATATGCAGCCTTAAGTTCATGAAAGGTGGATTACAGCTAGAACAGGGTGCTACTGGAATGGGAATATAGATAATTTATTTTATTAAAGGGATTAATAAATTATTTTAGCTGATTTTATTCTAATGAAACAAAGGCAGAGGAGTGATACGAATCCTCACTAAAAATACGTCAGAGGAATAAGCATCAATACGGGAAAAGAATTTTTGAAGTTAAAAAGAAACATTAGCACCAGAAAGGTAGAAATCTGCCTATGGACAATTTAGGCTGGAAAATAAATCTTTTCTGACTATCTAAACAAATGGTTTTCTGGATCGGATTATCAGTATGTGTTGTCGCTGTTAGTGAATCTCATTTCTTATATCCTCCCAAATACGTTCAAATTCTTCATCGCGGTGCCTAGAGGAGGAGTCTATGTAATTTTGCAGAGCTGGTATTGGACATGATGACATACATACAAGTCATTGGAAAGTAGTGATGATATTTCTATTGGATTTTTCTACGTTAATTATTCTGTTACCTTCCTGTATACTATCTTTAAGTTTGGTTTGGCTTTCCCTTTTTTTCCTGCTAACTGGAATTTTTAGTATAGCGAGACCTATAAGTGTTAATGTGTTTTCATAACATTTAGACCTTACTAAACTATTATATCCTCAATTGTTGCACACCATCCCAAAAAGCAATTTATTATTCTTACTCACGCTTGTACACAGAAAAATGTAATCTCAACTTTCTACACATAGAATTAGTATTATTATTGTCTTCTTTTTTTTTAAATCTAAAAATCAAGACTGTAATCCAGAGTTTGGCTACAGTAATCCTTGAATTGTTTAAATATATTATAATTCAATATTTATTGTTAAACTAAAAAGTCTTTTTTCCCCCCTTTGTATGTAATTATTTCCTAGGAGCTGGGCCTTGTGATTACTGGAACTCTGCCTGTCTTCAATCTAACAAAAGAACAAAATGGGAAAATAGTAAGCTATTACTTAGAGCAAAAATGATTTCGGTTATTTGAATTAAATTTAATTCTGTACTTCTTGAGAAGTGTGTAATTCCATAGAAAGTTTTCTACGTCTTGTTTTGTACAGCAGAAACACGTGGGTCATCCCTAGTTACTTGATAACCGCCGGGGAACAAGGAAATGCAGCTCACCCTTTTCGTAGCGCTGGGTTCCAGTGTGTGACGTCCCTGGTCTGGCTGCCTGACCTCGTGGCAGCGGGACTGCGTTAAGCACTCGGTAGATGGGAAGTGGATGATAATATTATTTAGGCCTTTCCAACAAAGGAAGCCCAACTAAACTTATTCTTTTTAAATTCAGTCTTTGAAGATATGACATTTCAGGGTAAAAGGCAATGATCTGGGACTTCAAATGAATTGGTTGTAATGATTATAGAAAATATCACTCTGTGTACAGAGTAGTAAAGTATTAAAGTAAGTATTAAATAAATACAATTGTATTAAATTGTATTGAATAAATACGATTCCCCATCCCTATTCCTATCTGATGTGGAATCAAAAGAAATATTTGCAAAATCAGAATGCTGCTTTTTTAAAATCAGATTTGGAATATGTTTTATAGTATATAATAAAATCCTATACCTTTCACGTGATATTCGTGTTCATTCAGGTCATCTATTAAATCTATTACATGAATTTAGTGAAACCTGGGATACAAATGTGTTTACACATTACGGTTATGCCTTAAGAAGCAAAGAATGGAAAAGTTTAGCCAAGACACTCTTTGATTCAATTTCTCAAATATTACCTAGCCTCAGAATGAATAAATACAAGTTTGATCAGTACCATTTCTTTTATTTGCTTCCAGAAAAGTTCTCTTAGGTTCCTCTTAAAAAAGGTTTTCATGACCTTATCTACAAGATAATGCCTGGAATTCACTGAATCGGCTGTCTGATCAGTAAAACAGCCTCAGTCTAGGAGGAGCTGGAACAGAGGAAAATAGGAATCTGTCCTGTTATGTCTCTACCTGAATTTTATGGTGCACGCTACACGATGCATCTTCCAAAGCACGTTCCAACATTTTTTACTGTGAAGGAGGAAGCATTGGGGTGCTATTATGTAAATGACTGGCCCTCCTTGGCTGTATAGGAAAAGAAAGTACCCATGAAGCGTGTCCCCAAGTTCCTCATTTCAAATGCTGATGATTATTGTAGTCTCTTTTTGTTGTTTTTTTTTAATGAATTATTATACCATAGCCAAAAGAGGTTTATTGTTGTGGGTTCTCCGTTGTGAAGTGCTTCAACATGAGGGTGCAGTAGTAGCACTATATGGGGTTCTGCTATTTTACTGCAGTTTGGCAAACAGTATGTTTAAGAGTAACAATATTAGTGCATTGCTTATACTTTTGCTAGTTTTGTTCTTGTATTTGTTGCTTCCATGAAAAGCAACATAAGTTTATTAGCATTGCAGCCCATTTGCTCCACCATTTATAGAGCCTCTTATAATTAATGTCCATTGCTCCTTGCTGTTAGCATTCCAGAATATTTCCCTCTGAAAATAATTTTGTTTATAGGTTTTGATAGAATAAAGACCTTAAAATTCAAGCATCTCTTTCTTTTACTTAAGAGAGGTTGTAATGAACATAGTAAATGACATTCACTTGGATAAACCATTTGCATATTCTGTACTAAATCCTGAATATATTGAATATTATTTTGAATCACTCTGGATATTATTCAAAATATTCAGAAGAGACAGATAAGTAAAGGTACAGCTTTTTGACTAGAAGTGAAGGTACAGCTTTTTCACTGGTATCTGGCATAGAAGCAATGAAGGCAAAATTAAGATTCACTGGCTGTTGCGGTTATTCTGCCTTGTAAATATGTTAGACGTATTCTAACATTTTGGAATCTTGTCCAGAATCAGCTGATTCTTGGAGTAATGGGTGTTGATGTCTCTCTGGAGGATATTAAAAAGCTGACACCCCGGTTTACGGTGAGTTGCTTTTATTGGTGGGTTCCCTTTATGTGATTTCTTTGCGTGCTCTTTCTTAAGCCATACAGTAATGACTGGGTGCAAGTCAAAACAACCCCAGTCTTCTTTTCACATATGCTTTTCCATTGTTGTAGATTTTTAAACAGTTTTCTCTCCAGCCGTACTTGTGCTGTTGTGTGAATTGTCCATCAGGATGTACTGTAAAAGCCAGCTTTTACACTGGGGTATGTTCCAGCAGCCCTTGGGGCCACACATCTCAGTACCACAGTATTTATCATCCTGTAGCCTATGGCACTGCTGTGCCGTCAAGTAATTGGTTCTTATCACAGTGTACCGTACACAATCATGGCAGCTAATAATAATAGTGCTTATTATTTATATAGGATAGTTCCTTACAGAAAGGTTCTTAAATGTCTGTCTGTGCACTGCCCATCAGGATTGCTTTATATAGTTCGGCATCCAGCTAGGGAACTTCTAAGAAAATATCCATCGCTGTGGAAAGTAACAGCTGAGGAAGCAAAGGAGTATGATGAATCTCACCAAAAGCAAAGGCAAAGTCTGGCATCTAAGACAGAGTAATTCCATGCCGCAGTACAGGCAGGGGAAAGGCAGGAGAGTAGCTAGGGGTCCTGGCAGAGGACAGATTGAACATAGGTCAGCAGTATGTGCTTGCAGTAAAGGAGGCCAAGGGTGTACTGCATGCCTGTGAGACAGCATCAGGGGTACTGATTCCAGTTTTGACCTCCCCAGTACAAGAAATGTATTGGCATACTGGACAGAGTCCAGAGCAGAGAGATGGTTAAGGGGCACATGCAAAAGAAGCTGAGAAAGAAGGGTTTATTCAGACTGAAGAAGAAAAGAAAAGCAGGAATGTAATTTTGCATTGCTCATCTACCTGATGAGGAGATGATGACCTAGGAAAGATGGACCGAGACTCTTCTTGGCAGTTTACAGCAAAGGACAAGAGGCAACCAACATAGTTGCGTCAAGGGAAATTCCAAATGGAAATTAGGAATTAAAAATCGTTGTGAAAACACAAATCACTCAAACACTGGGGCAGATTGCACGGGGAGGTTGTGGAATCTCCATGTTCGGAGCTATTCAAAGTGCACCTTTTGCAGCCTTGCCCAGTTTTGAGGTTAGCTCTAATTTTGAAGTTAGCTCCGCTTTCAGTAAAGGGTGGGACCAGAGGACCTGCAGCCTGAGTTTATGATTATAAAAGAATAAACATTCATAATATATTTCCTAGATTAGTACCTCATATATTTCATAATGCCTGAGGCAGTTTATTTTCCACATTCCGACCATTGTTGGAAAACAACTTTATAATCTTTCTTTATTACTAAGAGCTGCATAATGCTAAACAATCCTCCTTTTTTTCAGCTTTGCCCAAATGGATACTATTTTGCAATTGACCCTAATGGGTATGTGCTACTTCATCCAAATCTCCAACCAAAGGTATGAAAAACCTTCTAATTTAAGCCACTATTGCGTGGGGATATTGTCAGAAATAACAGAAACATCTAAGCTCTGCCTAAAGTGCCAGTTCTAGGTTGTGGGGGTGGCAAGAATGTTGCATGTTTGGGTCCTGTGGAATTTGGTTATAAATAAAATAAGAAAAGTGTATATTTCACACAAACACGCGTATATATATGTGTGTGTGTGTGTGTGTGTGTGTGAAATATGCAGATTAATAGATATATTCACAGGAAAACAACTAGGGATAGCTGCAGTATCATTCTGAAGTAAGTCCTGTGGTATGTTACCAGATACACTGGAGACAAACTGAGGAGTTTGGTAGTGAACATGTTCATTTTGTGATGCTGTCTCTTTTCAGAAATTGGAACTTTCATACTGACAAAACTTCAGTAATCAGAGGCAGACAAAGACTAGTTTACTTGTCTTTTCACTTATTTTCTGTTTAACAGAGCAGAAACCTGGGCTGCAGAGCTGGGTGGATCTAGCTGAGAACCCAGTGTCCTAGAATGCTAGGTTTTTAGCAGTTCTACTTGAGAAAGGTGTTTCAGCTGTGAAGTGTGTATCTAGATCTGATTAGGATGCAGTGTTTCCCGAAGTTCACTGCCACAATCCCTACAACGTATCTCCTTGTGCAAGTTATCTCCTAGGCTTTTATGAGATTTTTCAACATGAATGGATGCCATTTTTTTCCCAAATCAGAACCTTAACATCAGTTTTAGCTGAGGGTTTCTCCATATCAACCCATTTTCTATTTAGCAGAATATTGCAAAATACTTTTATTTTAATCCCATACTTTCAGCAAGTTGTCCCTCAGGGAGTCCAAGGTGTATAAATGCACCATTCTGTAAGAGAGAAAGTTTCTGGCAGTGAATCGTTGACCTCTTGGCAGTGCAACTGTCCTCTCTTGTTCCTTCGTCAGAAAACCTTACCATAGCTGCAAGAGGGATAGCAGATCCCCCTTTTCAGTACTTCGTCATCGTTAACTGTGATAGACAGGCAGAGATAGAAATGATGAATTCATCTACACACTGTAGATACATACTGTAGGGAAAGTCAACTTTATGAATATGTCCCGTGAATTAGTTTGCTAGTGAAGCAATGAATATGTTTGAAATCTTTTCCCAAGTGTGTAACAAAGGGGGTGAAAAAAGGTGCTTTTGAAGAAGTGAAAGTATTCAGTCCTAACTATTGATGAAATAATAATTCAGTTTTGTCTGTATTTAGCCCATTTGACTGGTTTTAATAGTACCCTTTTAAAAAGAAGAATAAAGGAAAAGAAAGATTTTATATAAGCTTCTTGATTATATATATTATGTACAGATTTATATAGGTTTCATAATTTACAGGCACTTCAGGTTTTGCAAATTTTGCATTAGGTCTTGAAAATATGTTAAGAAAAGTAGAAGTTTTGATTTGGTGATGTAGCTTGCTGAGTTATTTTCAAACTAATAATTGCGTCATTATTGACTTATTAGGGAATTAGAGGATGGAGAGTGGTTTAGTTACCTTTTCCTCATATGACAACGAAAAGAGCCTTTGCTAACAGAAGAAATACAAAACGAAGCAATATAGTAGTCTTATTTTAGGCACAGTCACATGAATAGCTGATGGATATGGGCTCTGTTAATCTCACACATGCTGTTATTCTGCAGTGTGAGCTAATAACCTGAGAGAATAAAGAACTCGGCTTGCCCCAGCTAAATCTAGGCAAAGACTGAGATGGCCTATTAGGAGACCATGTGCCGCAATTTCTCTGTGTGCTTTTTTATTTAAAAGGGTTTAGAAGTCCAGAGATGCCTTCAAATACTTTTCTAATGTTTGATTTGGAATATGTTTAATAAAGGATATTTTATACGTGATATATTATGTTTTATGTCTTAGAATAATGTCTAAATGTAATGTTAAATCATATGCATTATTATTATTGTTATTGTTGTTATTAACAGTTACACAGACTAGACTTTTTCACTCCCAGTTTGTTTGGGGTGGTGCATGCTATTCAGACTGATACAAGAGCTACGATTTAAAACTAAGGTACACTACAAAGACAGACGTATTTAGAACTCATGGACTTTCTTTAACATGTCATATTAATTTTAGTTGATTCTCCTGGTAGCTGTTAACATATTAACTAACAATATCTTAACCCTCTTTACCAGCAATTTTTCAATAGATGTAAACTAAAACATAACTACGTCTTTACCTTTGAAGAGGTGAGGATGTATCAAACTGCCAATAGTTCCTTCTTCTCAATGCCTTCTGCTTTCCTTCATAAATCTGTCACCTGAAATCAAAACTGGTTCAACACACTCACCATTTTGAGAAATTGTCTTGCAGTATCATCTCACAAAAAAGCCCCTTGAAACTCAGAGCTTGTTAAGTTGGTTACACAACTGACAAAATTTAACAAAAGGCAGGTTCAAAATTGGATGAAAAACGTTAAGAATTTTCCTATCGTGTTCTTATTTGTGCATGACAACTACATCAAAGCGTAACATAGGAAGCCTCTTTTAAACTTTCAATTTAATATAATTTTAAACTACTTACTTAAACTAAGCCTTTTTTTCAGGTTGGTTATAGTGGTGGATTAGTTATATTTCCTTTTAAGATAAATATTTAATTTTACATTTTTCTGTCGATTTTGTATGTGTGTGTGAGCGTATGTTTTCTCATTGTCCTGAGACAGAGCAGATGGATATCCCACCAAATACATGTAGTCACGGAAATGAGTGGAGTTAGCTTGCACCGAGCATGCGTTAACAAGATTGGTTTTAGATAGGATTTGAAAATAGCAGATAGTTCAATTTCTGGATCTGTTCTAAAGATTGACATCGTTTGCTTCTTTTTCATTGTGGTTCTGATTCAAATCCTTTTGTTATTGACTATAAAAGTCCAGCTGCCTTCAGTAGGGTCCCCTATTTTGTCTTGAGGTTTATGTTTTTAAAAGAAAACTAAGGAGAGAGCTAGTTTTAAGAACAGAAATAACAGTCAACAAAAAGTGACGCTCTTCTTTTTCTGTATTATAATTCTGGCAGAACATGTGGGATGAAGAGCTCTGCTAACTTCACTGACGTTGTTTTGCATATGCCTGTTTTCTGTTTGCCTAGACAAAACGTGTAACTCTGACAAAGAGCTCAAACTCTTGGTCAAAACGAGCTAGTCTCTGCTTCCAGGAAAGTGCACGCTGGACGTTATAGAAGTTAAGGGAAGACTTCGGTTCTATAAGCGGGCTGTTTACTAATAGTATAAAGATATAAATTACTGCTTTTTTGTTACTTCAGCATATTGGTGTGGGCATACCAAAAGTTAATTTGAGAAAAAGGAGACCCAATGTGCAGGTAACTTTGGATGGAGGTGATTAGTGCATTAGAGTGCATAGATCTGGAAATACAATTAGAAAGCTTCTGCCCTGCTTACTAGGAGAAATCTAACTAGAGAACTGTTTACTCTGACAAACAGCTTCCAAAGCATGAAGCTTGCATCCTTCCTCATTGAAATAATCAAAAACATATTATTGGCGATAGTGAAGGGCGTTCCATTAAATTATGGTGCTTTACTAATAGGTTCTAATTAGAACTGCGCTGTAAAAATTATTCTTCAGATTTTGAGAAGAGTTTGAAGACTGGAAAAAAAAAGAGACTACTTGTGCTAGCTTTGCTTGCGTAAACCCAAAGTCCAGAAGATCATTCTTACGACCTTATTACCAAGTGTTATTGTACAGTGTATGCTGTATAACATTATAGTATTTGAATGAGCTGTTCAGTCTTTTCTGTGGCAGTCGAAGCGTATGTTTCATCTGTTATTTACAACAGGTTTCTCTGATTAGCAAGCCCAGCTCCATTGAGGATTAACTGCTATCTACCCCAGCAGGGAAAAGGCAATTAATAACATTTATGTAATGCAGTCCCTGAGCAGAAAACACTTACTGAAAACAGGAAAATCATTACAGGAATAGATTAGCTGTGTAAATAGCAAAATAAGAAAGTAACAAAATTAAATACAGTACACCGTGTTAATATATCACACATATGGGAATATATTGCAGGGTGTTCAAATGCAAAAGCCGGTGGCTTGCATAGCAACACCAGTTAAAATATGGTGTGAAGTCCTGATCTCCTTCAAGTCAGTGATTTTGCTGAGTCCAGCTGCTGTATTCACGCTGCACCTGCATCTCTGGACTAGATTAATTTTTCACACACAAATCTCAGTTTTCTAAGCACGCCTGGCCCCCGGGGTGCTGCTGCGTAGTTTGGCCGTGCGGTGTGCCCAGGGGCTGTGCAGTTCTCGAGACGCGCTGGGCTCTTGTCTGCTCCTGGGGCTGCTCTCCAGCCTCCCTGCAGCACCCGGGGTTTTGCCGCTTTCTCAAATCAGCCCAATCAGACATTACTGTCATGTATTAAAAAAGCCTGCTGGCCCATATCTTCATTAACATGCCAGGTGTGAATAAGAGCTAGGCTCCTGCAACTCGCAGCAAGGAAGGGAGATGCCTTCCATGGCGCTTGTGAGAATACTGGCCTCCCAAAAGCACGCAGTCATGACATTTTGATGAACTTATTTTTATGTTGCTGCACCAGTTCTTTCTTTCTTTGTTTCCTTCTTGATTTGTCATTGAAGTAATAGATCTTTGCCTTTACTTGTGCTAGAAATGGATCGCGCTCCTTTTATTTGCATGCTTCATTTGCTAGTGATTTACTTTTGTTTGATTAAATTGTGCTGGTAAACGTGGTGGTGGTGTGCTTATGTTAGTCATGCTGTGTACATGACTGGATAAAGAGAAGGGCAAACTGAGCAATGAGTTTGCTTCTTCATGGCTTGGAATAAATCCCACAAAATGGCAACCTAGGAAGAGAAAATTACGGAGCCCAAATACTGGTAAATACACATTCTTAGGAGAAAAATTGTGGTGGGGGAAAAATAGTCTTCCCTTTAAACTACGGGGCTAGGAATTAAGTTTTCTATTCGAAGCTCTAACAGATTTTGTTGTGCCTCAGGCACATCACATAATCTGTCTGTTTATACTTAGTTTCCTCATCTATAAAAAAGCATTAATAAGTAAAGAACGTGTGGTGGTATAAATTAAGTCTGAAAGTAAAATACAAGAATCAGTTATTGTGTACTTGAATTTTGACAGACTGTTAAAGTTGACTATTTTGTCTTTGGGACTCCTTAACTATGGCTAGCCCAGGTTATCATTTGAAATAAATATTTGACCTTGATTTGATGTGATGGCTTTTTTTTTTTCTTTTTATTACCATTTCTTTTCTTCTCTGTTCCTTTGTGTGTTGGAATGGAATGTGAACTTCACAAATGCCACCTCTGCCATGGCAATGCCTTCATGCATGCTGTTTGGGTTTGACCATGCTATTCATTATCCATTGCATGTAAGAAAATGTATTTTTTAATTATTTTTACATTTTAGCCTTTAGCTATTTATTTTAAGAGTATGGTTTTGCTGGGGGGAAAAAAAAAGCACTGAATTACAAAAGATAAATTGCATTGAATTTTTACGGTATATATCTTAGTGTTAAGATGTTAAAGTGACTAGTTTTTCTATCCTATATAAATAAGAACATACAAATTCCTTTGTAGTTATCAGTAGACAGAAAAAAAAAAGCTAGAATCTTCTATTTGAAGTATTTCTAGGGCATGTTTTCCCTCTGAAAATAATTTTTTTCTCTTTTCTCTTAGTAGGTGATAACTCTTATTTGCTAAGAAAATGAATATTTCCGTATATTCAGTAAAGGGCACTTTTACTCCTCAAAAAATAAAGGAATAATCTTGTATCTTTTTACACTATCCTATAGTAAAGTCTTGTAAACATGGCCTATTACCTGAAGGCATCTTTCACCAGCTATTCAGGACATGATAAATATGTAAAGTGGTGATTAAAGGAGTGTCCTGCTCCGTATTGTTTCGTAGAATAGCCGCATGTATATTTGTCATGCAACCATTGCCAAAGTATCTTGTCTAACCCTAATGCCTGTAGTCTATTGGGATAAAAAGAATACAGCCATGGTTTTGAAGGAAGGGATTTCAGTCCCATCAGTAAGTGCGTTTTCATAGCTGAATCTCTGAAATCCCTCCCCTAAAAGATGCCCTTATCACAAATTGCAGTAGTTCTGAAAGAACAGTGTCAGCCACTAACAATGTTTGTGTTGCTAATCATACCAAAACCAGTGCTTAGTTTCCGATAAAACTAGGCCTTGAAATCCTGTCATACATCACCTGTCCTGTTACCCAAAGCAAATTATTTTCATAGAGAATAAAGCAATGAACCTGGATTTTGCTCCTCTTCTATTCTAAACACACTTCAGTAGTTAAAATAATAGACTCCCATACTGCTCTTTCTTAAAATCTTTCATTGCATGGATCCATTAAATAACTATTGAATGAGGAGGATTGAAGATTTTTACACCACAGTTAAGAACAGTTAGCAAAATATGGTCACAATACGAAGTCAATGGGGCTTAGCCAAAATTACTTAAAAAAAAAAGAAGTGAGTCAAGCTCCCAAAGACGCCTGGGGAAGACGGCTTTGTGCAACGCAGCTGCGGGGAGCAGAGCCCGTGGGGTCTCCGTCTCTTCACCCGAGCGAGCAAAGCGTTCAAAACTCGGAGGTGCTCCGGGCAGTCCTGGAGCAGTCCGCTGACCACAAACGTTATTTTTAGCTTGTTATAACGAACAAATCCCTTATTATAATGGCTGCCTCTTTAAATCCTGAACCCCAGTTCAGTCAGGCATCGTAAGAGCAAGCGTGCAGTCTGCTTTAGGCAAAATTGCAGTAGGGTGCAGGCTGGCCGGACAGCTCGCTCTACCTCTCCTCCCATCTCGGGGGCACGGTGATTCGGTATCCGATGCTTCCTGGCGCTTTTTCTCCCACCCTCACGGTTTGTGAGAAAGCAGCCGCTTCCCGACACCAGCATCGCCTGTGACAGACTGTGAGCAGACACTCGCCCTTGGTGTTAATCTAACTTTCGTTTGCCCAATTACCCTCTCTAGTCAACAAAATGAAATAAATGAGAAAGGGCCACTAGTAATTCATTACGCTGTAAGGGATTAAAGGTGGAAGGGTAAGTAAGCCTGTTTAAATAGCTTACTTTGAAATGAGGGGATTAGAATGACTTCCAGCAACCTATTTGTAATGTTACAATATGCCGTGTTTATTATTTGATCGTTTAATATCTTCTGCTTCAGAACCCTAAATCCCAGGAGCCTGTTACACTGGATTTTCTAGATGCTGAGTTGGAAAATGATATTAAAGTGGAGGTGAGACGAGCTGGTTACTTAGCTGCTGCTGCTGCATGTATTATTTCACTGCATAATAACTGAAAAGTGACAAATGTTCTAGGTTCTGAATGGGAATCTACTTCATTATAAACTTTACATTTAAGTTGTTCAAGATCGTGAGTTTATATAGAGAGATGAAGTTATAATGAAAATTTTCTAAATAGTTTGAGTCCCAGTGTTCTTCTTTGGCAAAGACAGTGGGTTTTATTCCTCTCGGTTTGAAAGATATCGTAGGTGCTATTTAAATAATAAGTAGTGATTTACTTTACTAAGTGAGGATTCATGGTTTGTTTTGTTTTATAAAACTTTTCAAAACAGGTAACTCTTAAATAGGATATCGATATATTGCCTGCAATACTTAAAGATTATTTTTCCTATCTCTTATTAATGCAAAGTTATTATTGTAGTGAGAAAAAAGAACTGAGAAATAAAGTTATATAAAATGTTGACAGCAATGTGATTTCCTATGTTTTTTTTCTCAGTTACAACAGACTGTGGCTAAATGACACAGATGTGCTGGGAAGCACTAGAAATGCTATACAAACATAGTTCTATACATAGAGCTATAGATATATAGTCCTATATTATAGTTCTAATGTTTTTACTTGCTTCTGTTTTTTTGTTGTTGTTCTTGCCTATAGATTCGGAAAAAAATGATAGATGGAGAAAGTGGAGAAAAAACATTTGAAACATTGGTCAAGTCCCAAGATGAGGTGAGATGGGTCCCAAGTCCCAGCTATCTCACTTATAGGAAAAAACAGAAATAGAAAAATAATGTGAAGTAGTGAAAAGAGTGCAAAGATATTCATTTTGTAATGCCATTTATTTTTTTCCCCTAGATTTCCTCTTTGTGCTTCTTTATAGTAAATAGAATTGTGTATTTATTAAGAGAGAGGTTGTTTTGTTTCTCACTTTCTTTAGTTCATCGTTAATCAGGCAGCTGTTGATGAGGTCTTACATTCTGTTCCCCAAGAAGCAGACACAGCCCAGTTCTTTACATGAATCCCAAAACAAAATAATTAATTTGCTTAAAGAGGTGGATGAGGATGGGATTGTTAGTTTACGTTTTGGTTGCATGGGAAGAAATTAGTGTGAAAAAATTTATTATAGCATTTGTAATCTGTAAATGAAGACTATTTGGGATGAGCAAATTAATCTTACAGTTATATTGTGTACTTGTGTTTTCTAAATAACTTATTTGATTGCTTTAATTTCCTTTTCCAAAATCTTCATTTCGGATAAAGGTTGGTTCTGGTTTGCTCTAATAAGGCAAAGATGCTTCCTAGCAATAGAAAATACTCAAATTTGATATGGACCCTTTCATATATGCTCTTATTAAAAGGTCCCCCAAAAAAAGTGATTGATGTGGAGAAGTTATGGCCAGAGTCTGCCCCACTGGTACAGTTCCACAACAGCCTTCTGAGGTTGCTGCCTTCTGAAGGTTAAGTAGCTTGAATAGCCTTATCAGAAGAAACATGAAGAGAACGTAAAAAATAAACATCAAACAAACAATACACAACCTTTAGGTATAAATGCACATTGTAATAGTACCGAGCAGAGTTGTTAGAGTGCGTGCAATTAATTTTTCATGTGAAGTATTAGCTGCCCTGTTGGTCTCCGGTAACCTTGCTGTCTCCAACAGTTCTGCTGTGTTTATAGTTAAATGGCAGAAGTGTCCACAATTTTTTTTTTTTTTTTTCACACAAGGCATATGCTACAGAATCTAACTGAGTTAAATTAATAGGAAGTCAAAATAAGTCTTCAGAGGGTTTTTAATTCTGTTAAAAAAGATGAATTTAGTACTTACGTTCCATTCAACATCTGTTAGATGGCAGTGACCCTTAAACTGTACTTTAAATCTTGGCCAGATTGCACCATGTTACCCCAATACTGAGCAGCTCCTATTACCAGTCGTCTGAATCAGTTTTGCATACATACTTATTCTCATTTTGGTACCAAAAAAATAATTTTAAAAAAATGACCGTACTCTATTTTTGTATTAAATGCAATAGAAAATCACTTACTTTGAGGGGTGGAAATCAATGACAATGTTCATGTTATCTTTGATAGGTAAGGCTGAAAATGAAGATGAATTTTCTGAAACATACCTCATGTCAATTCATCCATGCTGTGGTTTGGAAATATCAAATTCATGGTCGCTAGCTTCCACCACAGACCTTTGGGAATATGCTTACGTCACCTGAGTGGCTATGCACATCTCGTGACCATCCTTCAGCCTCTCAGTGTCCACGCTGAGTTTGATTAAGCATGCAGGTGATGAGAGTGGAATTGAAAGGAGTGCTGCGACGCATAGAAAGCCATGCTCAAGATCTTCACAACTGAGCAAATCCATTAGAGCCATCTTTCATCGCTAAGTTGTGGGTGTTGTTGAGGATATCAGCGGCTTTACTTGCCATGCTTCTTCACGTATGTGGAAGACTGATAAAATTGATACACCAGTCTGCTCCCTGCTAACAGGGTTGGGACTTTGTTGCAGAAATGCTGCTGTGGAGTTATGCCATGCATTATCATTTTGCAGAGTCGTTGAGATTCCATGGACACTGAGAGGCTGGTGGTGTGCATGAAGTCTGCATCTGCAGGAGTTATTGCCTCATCATCCCGCACCAGACAGTCAGTCTAAAGAGGGGCCTCGTATTGTGTGCTATGTATCTTCTCATATCTCCATTCTGAAATTGCAGAACTTAGACTGTCTAGCCTCAACTTTGGTGGGAGCAGAGAAATATGACTGCAGATGATTTTAGCTAAAATGTGATGATGATGATGATGATCATGTAACCATGTAGGCAGCAGAGTCGTCCTTTCTTACCTCAGCCTCTATTGAGGGAAATGCACTTAACTCCCATGAAGGCAGAGAAGTCTCAAACCTTACTTACATGCTTACGTGGGCCAGGTGCAAAGCACACCCATAAGGGACAGTCCTTGTATCTGCAGAGCCTTGTGATCTCATTGAAATGTATTTAAATAGATACTCTCAAGTCTCTTCTTCCCAGAAGTTTAAAGTACGCAGTCAAAGGTGAAAGGGAAATTATCCCTCACCTTCCCTCACGCTCTGGCCTCAGATTTCTCCCCCTGCTCTGAGCCGTGTGAGAGAAGGAGGGAGCAGCCAGGGACTGCTGCCACTGGTGGTGGCTTCAAGCTCCAGCACCTCCCAGCTCTGGGCTGCCAGAGCCAGAGTAGCGCTTCTCAGACCGTGGACCATGCATACTAAGGACTTGGTGACTTCGTATATTTGCTTATAAAAAGGGCTGAGGTGGTCAATTGCTCTGAGCTGTCAGTTGCAGTCTTAGGGCTTGAAATTAATGTCCTTTTTGTTTTGCTTTCTAGATTAAGTTTGCACTGCTTTCCCTTGTTACTGTAGCTGGCCCAAGCGGTACCCTGGGTGATGACCACACAGAGATGGGGCTCCTAGCAAACAGGAGTGGGATGTGCTGAAGTCTCCTGAGGCCTCGGGGGCTTGGCAGGCATCAGCGGAGATGCGGTAGAAGTGAAAGCATTGCCGCACTCAGGCAGCCGGGGTGGGCGGTAGCGACAGGTCTCAAAAACCGTAGTAACGTATGTAGTGCTGCTCTTTGGTAGTGACCACCTGAGGGTGAGATGGTGCGAGACGGCTCAGTAACAACACAGGTGAAGGTAAATGGGAGCAGACGTAGGAGGATGTGTGATCTGCTGGGTTGTCTTTGAAGTCAGGTTTGGGCCGGTTTGGTTTCAAGCTTGCTCCTAGTGCTTATAAAGACAGGGTTTGACCCAAGCCCAGCTCTTCTGTTCGTGCCTCCGCACATGGGCCGCTGCCTTCCCCACGTCCGCTGCGCTAGCACTAAAAACCGTGGCACTGTGCCTGGTTTGGGGCGGCCACCAGTGCTCAAATGCCTGCTTGCTCTTGCAAAAATGTAATCATAAAGTTATAGCTGTGTTATTAAATATAAAGAGGCTTGGATGGGAATCTGCTCAGCCCTCTCTCTACCTTAAATAGAAAATATATTAGAACATTAGCCACTCATACAAGCTTTTTTTTTTTTTCAAAATGACTATCAAATTATTTACACCTATCTTGCTGGGCTGAAAAAAGAGCAGCCAGGTAGAGAAAGGGTAGCAAATCGTAAGTGTCCTAAAAAGACATCTTTTCTTCATAACCATGGTCATTTTTACATTTTTATTTTAGCACAGGGAAAGAAAGACCGTAGACATATACCTGTGGTGCCTTTCACTGTTATTTGTAGTGTTGCAGTGCAGCAGCTGCACAGACTTTATTTCAGGCATGCCTAGAAATCTTTGACTGTAAAATAATAATATACCACAGCTGGCATAAACCAGTAATTTTCAACTTAGAAAACCAAGTAAAACTGTTTCAGCTGGGTTCGTTAATAATGATTAAATCAATGGGAATCTGTGCAACTGGATCTGTCTTGTCATTTTTTACACCAAAAGGAAATGAGTGGTAAAATGTATCTTAATGTATTAAATTATTTAAAAATAAACACTTATTTCCATGATGATTTTACCCGAACTGAAGATCCTCCTAATGACACTAGTAGCATGTGAAAGTTTAGCATGGGGATAAATGCTTATACAATCAGGACTGTCTGGCTATGCCTACAGATGAGAGTCAAATGTACGTTTAGTCACTTGTACTGCAATGTAGAAAGGACAGGCATGTTGTGAAAAAGTTGCTTAGAAAGGCTTACATTTATAAGTGAGTTTGTTGTTGTTTAACTGCAAAACAATCTGGAAAGATAACGTCCTTTATCCAATTCAAAGCAAAAAGGAAAAGGTTTGTGTAGGCTGGGCTAACAAATGTAAAAGGGAAAATAATAGCTCATATTTATGTCTGGTTTTATTTAAATTTGTATATGAGATTTTTTTAATATTGAATAAAAAATTGCAGATCATTCTTGTGCATTATATAATTTTGGTGATTGTTTAAAAAAAGCAGTTGCAGCTCAACTCGTGCTTTCAGTGAAATAATAGATAATGAATAAATCTAAATTAATAAATAAATCTCGACAGATTTGTACTGGATTTTACACTCTATTGCTCAAGAAAAGGGTGTGCTTTTTGAAGCTTGAGAGTTACTAATTTCTTTGTTCACCAATGTTGCTTTGTAGAGATATATTGATAAGGGAAACAGAACATATACATGGACTGCTGTGAATGGCACTGATTACAGGTAACTGATTTCTCTGGCTTCTTTTGTTTAATTAAAGATCCTTTTGGTTTATTTTAGTTAACATTTTTAGTGTTACATTTGCTATGCTAGCTAAGGCAGGAAGGCAATGAGTAAATCAGATCATCTTGCCTTGAGGCCTGCAGGTTTCCCTGGGTTTCTTTAAACCTTTATTGCTCAGAATTGTTGCTCTGTCTCGGGACCAACCCTCAGCCTTCATCCAGCTGCTCAGAATTACTGCTAATGTATTGCAGCAGGCAGACAGGAGGACTGTATGATTCATGTTAAGAATCTTAGTTTTTCTCCTGCTTTATCACAGTATAATTTATTTCTTAATTTTACACTTTCTCTTAGATCCCTCCTCTGAAATTTGTATCTAATTGTGATGAGTTTTAACTAACCAGCACTGGTATTGCTTTGTATATAAAAATCATGTGGTGAATGGCAGCAAGAACAAATGAAGTAATGGTGAAAGGCATACCCCGCTTGAATAAAGTACTGCACTATACATTATTTCAAGCTTTTTTTTTTTAACCACACAAGTCTGTGATATTAGAAGGAAAGTGGCAAGTTGATATCATCCAGAAGAAATAAATGTTTGCCAAGTCCCAGAAAAGTTAAACTCCTCTAGCTCAAAACTACATAACTCTACATGGTAGTAAAACTGAGTCTACTTTCTGTCATCCTCAGTGTCCAAATTAGGTTGCAGGACCTTGCCAATCTGAGCACGTTGTCATTAAAAAAGTCACTGTCGCTGTAGTAATTTAGATGCATAATGCAGAATTGAAAACAAGGATTTTTATTGCTATACATAAATAGTGTTTTACAGAAGTAAAGTTTTTTTTTTGTGGTAGTCACAGTAGCCCTCAGTCGAGCCAGCTTCTCTTTGCTGATGTACAGACATACAACCAGTGAGAGTGCAAACATTAATTTGTATGCAAGACCAAACAAAATTAGTTTGAACAAGTGAATGCAAATGTAGGACTTTATATTTTATTCAGAGTCCTGTTTTTTATTCTGAATTGCTTCTGTCTTTATATTCAGTAAGAAAAAAAGTTTGTTTTTGTAATCGTGGTATCCTATCTAGCAATCAGTAAAGAAATGCATTTGATTACCATAACTTCTTAGTTCTTACTGAGCTTCCTGGCATGAGATGCAGCAATAAATCCATGAAATCACATTGCAGGAAGCCCATTAAATATAAAATTATAGATTTTAATTAGCAATTTCTGTTAGCAATAACTATTAACTACAGGTAAACTGGTACTGATTTCCCCAGAGGAGAATTGGTAGAAGGCTATCACTAAATATTCAGCAATCTCATTTACATTCTGTTTAAATGGCAAATGTATTGTTAAAGGTCATCTCATTTATGGCCCAGTTGTGCAACTTGTTTTAGTGTTAATTCCTGTAGCTATCCATTAGAACCCATTGCAGTTTTATATTCATGAAAACTGAGTGCAAATATTAAGAATGTGATGTGGGAGATGATGATACATCTCTGATAATGATTTGTACCTGCTGCCCTTCACCTACCTTTTTAGAGCTAACCTTTCATATATGTGTGTTGAATGTAGTGGTGAAAAGAATTTGTAAATATAATTTGTAAATGCATATATATATTTATATATATATATATATATATATATATAAACTAAAAGGAGTTATATTGTTAAAAGCATTGCAAATCTTAAAACGTTGTTATGCAGTGCTGTTCAAAGGTTATTAGCGGTGACTGCATCATTCAGGAAAACCTTTTTGCTTCTTGAAGTTAGTGTGGATACAAGTACTGCAAGATATATTTCATAATATATACCAGTAGCTGTCTTACGAGTAACAGCACAATCAGGCATTGTATGTTGCTTGCACGTCAGTGCAATTCTATGTGCTGTTTTTTACAGTTAATGACCACTTTGACATGTGTAATATTGTGATGCCAAAAGTGTTAGATGAAGATAGAAGAAATCACGTGGTTTACTAGTTGGAGTAATGTATCCATGAAAGGAAATTCCTTACTTACCAATAAAGAAGTGCATTTATGCCTAAATGCATAAACAGGAATGAAAATAAACACTGGAAACTTCAAGACTGGCATGAACCTACTTGTATCTATTAGAAAATATGGGGCTAGTGTACCACTGTGTGACTGTCTCATCTCACAGTGATGCAGCTTCCAAAGTTAATTGCTTTCAAAACATATACAAGCTGAAATTAGAAAACAGCTTAAATAACATAAGGATTCTCCATTAAATATCTTCATTTTTTGTTTATACTTGTCTCGTTTCTATTGCAGTTTGGCATTGGTATTACCATCGTACAGCTTTTATTATATTAAAGCCAAAATAGAAGAACCAATAACGCAAGCCAGATGTAAGTACTATGAAGATTGCCTGGTTTTGTCAAGTATTGCCAAGTCTCAGATTTACTTAAAAATGCAGTGTTTAAAATTCCTAAAATTTGTGGAATTCGCTAATGTTATCATGATGTACCCAAAATCTGCAGCAATGATTCTAATCCATTGTAACATCCAAGGTACAAGAAATATTCTACATAGCTAGAATATGTGCAGGTACCCCAGTTGCACTGACAACCCCTTCCCCCTTGCTCTGTACCTGTAGAATCATTGCTTTGTGTATCCTCTGTTGCTGTCATTTTAAGGGTCTGAATACTAGTATTTGCATTCTGTTAGCTAAATATTATGATTTGGACTATAGCAGCAAAGCTTCTTTTGTTATTTTTGCAGTAGATACAGTGCCACATTTAGCAAATTACCTCTGATGCCCTTTAGAAATAGATTAATGAGAAAGTGCTGTTTGATTTGGCTGGCAGCTACTTTTTTATGTTGCAAATAGTTGCACTTTGCAAATAGTTTTAGTGGATGTTTGCGATATGGTTTTGGGTTAGACTAATTTCAAGCCATTTACAGATTCTGGAGTGATAATGGGAAATGATACGTGTGAGTATTCAAAAGCTTTTTGTTTATTAGAGGTAGTTTAACTGTAATCTGGATAGACAAAATAGAAGCCATCACATCCTTTAAACTTTATCCAAGTTTTGCAATACACTTGACCAAATATGTTGATAAGTACAAAGTTAGAAAAGCGTTATGAAGCTCTTTGACGGGCTCTTAGCTTAGAGAAAACTAGATTAGCAGTAAATACTGTCCTCTACCATCACCTCTTGGATATGAAATATGGCAAGTTTCTACTAAAAAGTGAATTTGCATTATTTACTTTGTAACTTTGTCAAACAGTGAATAGCTTAAACTTTAAGTTTTAGTAAGTGAATATGGTTCTCTTTATGGTTTAGATCATCTGGTTTTGCACTTATGTCAATATAACCTGCAAAACAGACCCTTGAAATAGCCACAGTATATAGAAGGTACTTGAGAAGTAATTGGCAAGGACATATTCTTCAGTCTTCACAGATGTTTGTCTTTTTTCCAGACTACAGCTGTACATAAATTGAACCTTTGATCTATCTATGCACAATATTTTTATTCAAGGGGCTGTTTGAATAAAATATTGGTTTGTGACCCCTTTTGCTTTACCCTGTTTTTTTCTGTTTCCCTGCTTTCTCTTTCTGGTGGATAGTGGCAATCAAAAAGGGCAAGTATATTCTTGTTGCTCAATTTCCTTCTGTTTACTACAGTTGAAATTTTTTCACTTATATTTCTATTCCTACTGGACATTCTCCTCTGTATTCATCATCTCAGGATTTCTCCCATTATCATCGGGTACCATAGCAATAAAAAGGAAAAAGAAAAAAGATGTAAAGTGCTTTTCTGTTTTCATGCACATTTCAGTATGTGGCTAATCTCTAATCCTTGTTTGTCTGGTCCTATCATGGTGTTTGGTGACACCAGTTTTTAAAGGCATTATTTTCAGTAGCATTTAAAGTGATTTTTATAAAGAAGAGCTTTTAAAATCTATCGCTGAAAGTACTGTGATTTTTCATTGTGTTCTAACTGCTCAGTGTCCCAAATATTTCTTTGTATGAGACTGTAATTCTAATGAAAATGTGCCACACATTTTCATGTTTTCATGTTAATTAAATGTCATGTCTAAGTGAATTGTTACAGCAACACTATTGTTACCAGATGTGTTGCATATAATAATCAAATAATTTCTTCCTACACTCTGAAATACTGACAACTATACAGTATAGTAGTAGGAAAGTGTTCCAAAACAAATAGTTCCTTCTAAATTCGTGGATGCATGCAGAAGCTAGTGAAATAATTCAAGAAGAAAAGTGACAGTGAGCTAGGTTTACTTATCTGACATTTTCTCTTCCTCTTTTTAGACTCGGAAACACTGAAGCTTGATCATTTTGATGAAGCTGGCTATACATTTATAGCACCAAGGTTGGTCAATTTGCCGGTAGTAAGCATTATTTCAGCAGTTAAGTAGGAAATTCAATCAGATTAATGGCATTTACAAAACATGGATCGAGCAATAAAGTTTAATTTTGATGAAAGAAATACTAAGTAAAGAGCAATGAATAAACTCATGTTTTCTAAGTTCCATCTTTTTTTCTTACTAGAAGTGTAAATAGCATCTTCAGACTCTGATTTATTTTTAAATTAATCAGATAGATCTGTATAATCTGACCTGTCATGGTCTTCTGAGGTTTTTAACAGATATCTTGTACATCTCTGTTCATTTCTTGTGATTGTGACTTTTTTTATTATATTACATTATGTAAATAATGGTAGTTTACTATTTATCTGTTTTGCATACTAAAAGAGAGAGTACATAATATATACCATATTAAAATTGTCATTAAGAATTCTCAGAAGATAAGATGTCACCCCATAAATCCAACCCTAGCTGAGCATTCAGTGATTAAGTCTCTGACAGCGATTGTTTTCCTATACAGCCTAACCTAGTAGCAGTTTAAATTCACTGGGCATTTCCTTATGGAGTTTGCAGACTCTGTTGGTCACTAACTGTATAGTGTACATAGTCCAGACAGCTTTTCCTAGGAGCATAAGCCTTGTCTCCTGCATGGCGTTCTCTTGTAATTCAGGTTGGGGCAGGCACTTGAACTCTATTTCCTGTAGACACCTGAAAGATTAGATGTGGTCAGGAGTAGGGCTAAAGTTATATTTACCGTGGGGGCTGCAGTAGTGTGAACCACCCTTCATACAACATGCTAATGTGAGTACTTGACCTTTGTATAAATTGTAGATAGTTACTGTAATTAATGCTGCTAAAGCAATTGCCTGAATTCTGTTAACAGGAGAAGCCTCTCAAGGGAGGTTCTGTCCTAAATTGAGTCATTTTAAGTCATCTAGATGGTCATTAACATTGAGAGCAAGGTGGGAGGACTTGGTCCTCCTGTTTGCGATCTCCAAGGACTGGAGCACTGGTCTGGGCTTGATAGTTTACTGAATGCATCTGTTTGCATTCAGGGAGCAGCATCTGATACGCCATTCTGCCCGTCGTGTCGTGACCAGTCAATCCGAAGTTAGTTTGGTCCTCTCTTGTGCTGACCTTCTAGAGATGGCCATAGTGAGTAGTCGGGACTGGGTATAACCTTGAACCACCATTTGCTTCTTTCTGGGTGAGTTTTCCAAGCAGTGAAACATCATACAGACTATGAACGGCACCAGTGCTTCATCAGGCGTTTTATCCTCGAATAAAACCATATGGGAAGAAAGTTCCTGTGGTATCCTATTGGCTCTCTGTGCCGTCAGCGGTAGACGTGGTCGACCTTCTGGTAGAACTTCTGTAGGCTGGATAACTTTTGGAAATCCCTGATTTTGCCAGACAGTGGAGATGGCTAAGATGGAAAATGAGTCTATGATAGCTGGGTTGAATATCCCTCTACAGATCTGTGGAGGAACTTTCCTCTATTTCTTTGGTTAGGCTCCCACAGTCCTGCTTGAACTTTGGACTATCTGAGCTTCAGAGGCATATTAAACAAAGCTGACAAGACTATTTTGTTATTTTTCAGAGAATACTGTAACGATGTCAAAAAATCAGAAAACAACACTGAATTTCTATTAAATTTCAATGAATTTATTGATAGAAATACTCCAAGCAGTCCTTCGTGTAAGTATTCTTCATTCACTGAAATTATGCCTTTAGGAAAACATTTATTTGTAAATGAGTTAGTCAAAGTGACATCTTACATGTCGAAGTCCATGTTTTGGAGTTTTATTTTTACTGATTTTTTTTCTAAAATGGAATTACATGTAGCAGTGAATTTTTCTCCCCGAGGCTGAGGTTCTAAAATTAGTTTACAGTTTTCTAGGTTTGTTTAAAAATGATTGCAGGTCATTATGCCTACAGTGTTGGCCATGCTTCCCTTCAGCGTTATATTTTAGCAGTAATCAAATGCCAGTTGGTTTTCGTACAACTCCAAAAATTTGAAATTCATAGTTTTTCTTCTTGAGCAAATCAGCCAAAGTAAGTCTCAGGAAGACTTTAAAATCCCTTAATGAAATCCTCTATGTGATTTCTTGTCAGTTTGCGTAACCAAAGTAGCTAAATAAAATAAGCAAAATAACCAATAACCAAATGAAAGATAAGAACATTCTATTACTGGTTCCCAAATTGTTTACAGTGATCTCACTTGAACTTGAGTGGTTTACGTTCACAGCTGGATGTAACTGCTGGAGTGGTGGGCAGTGGGCTTTGGGGTGGTACGTACATACTGAAATTGGGGCCTAAACGGTCTCTATAAAGAATGAGGAAAGCTAGGCGTTTGAACAAAACATCGGTAATGAGTTAATGTGCAGGTCTCATGAAGCGTTCGATGTCTGGATTTGTTTATTTATATATATGACTCTGATTAGCATTATTAGTAACTTGGATTTTCTCTTTTTCTTACTTTCCCCAAATCTTTTTGACTTATTGCTGTTAGGGACCACTGATCGACTTGCAGGGGACACCAGGCCTTTTTGTGTATTACTTTTCATCCAGTAAAAAAAATTGTAAGCATGTCTTTGCTAGACCATTTAGCTGAAGGGATGTACACTTAAGTAGGAAATTTTCTCTCAGTGAAAGTGTCTTATAAGGCTATTTTTTATATTTTTTTTATATAATGATTTCGCTCATCAATACACCATGGTCTGTCTGAAATCTGGAAACTTTGGGAAAAAAAGCACTCATTTCAAATGACTAAACTGGTTAATAAATGATAACTGTAGCTTAATATTTGGCAGCAGTTTTATAAACTAATTTTAAAGATACGTTTAATCATAATGTACTGTACAGCAGGGCTTAGTAAATAATTATGCCAAAAATATCAAATTTTTGCTAGATTTCATTTTGAAATTTACAATAAAATTCCAATTTTTCCTTTTTTTCCCCCTAATAACTCTAAATTACTTAGAAGTACTCCCCTGAGAAAGTAAGACGAACAGTACTGACAGAAGGAAGCAGTGACTATGGAAATTATCCTTGGCTAAAAAGGCTTTTCATGGGGAATAAATAACGTGATCCCTAAATTGAAACTATATACTATATAGTGTACTATAAACTAGATACTGTAATTTTAACGGCTGTTAGCTTTTGACTCCTCCCATCTAACCTTAGCCAGTTGGTAGCCAAGAAGTCTAAGCTAGCCCTGTCAGCTGCCTCGGTAGCTACTAAGGGGACAGTAAGAGCAATTCATCCTACTTGTCTTAGACGTCCGCTTTACGTAAGCAAGTATCACTTTTGAGAGAGGTATGGAGTGCAAGGGGATCCTAAACCAAAGGCTCAGCTAACAAAATATTGGGTGTTCAGATTAGCAGAGATAAATGCCAGCCTGAGAGACACATATTGATATCTGTATTTGGATAGTTTCCATTTAATTTCTACCAACTGGGATGCAGCGAGGCCCTCCAAATCCAATCTATGGGATAATTAGCAGGGGTTTGTCATTTATTTCAGCTGAAGAAGTATTTTTAAAACACTACCCTGAACTTATGTTACAGACTGTACCGTGGCAGCGTGCGGGTGAATGGGCAGGTGGATCTGGAGCATTAGATATGGTTTAACAGGCTGACCTGGCCAAGTAATATAAATATCTTAATTAGAATTAAATTAACGTGTTAAGATATGAAAAGATGCCTCATGCTGGTAGATCGGAGCTCATAGCTCTATGTTTAGCATGCTTAAGCATTCAGATTTCATTTGATTTTACCAAAAACCATTTTTGCTAAGGCTTACAAAACTATTTAATACCCAAGTATCGTATTCATCAATTTATTCTGTGAAAGCAGTTTGAATTAGGGTATTTTTTTATTAAAGCATCCGTCTGAGTTTCCTGGAATCTGAAACTGGGGGTGAAACTCACGGCACGGCACGAGTATGTACAAAGCAACATTGAAAAACTTTTTTTGTGCATTTTTATTTTTCCCCAGAAGGAGTTTTCAATCCCTCTGCAGGGCAGAGCTGGTGGAGTTTTACACGGGTCCGTTTCAGAGCTGTAACCTCCAGTCATGGTTCTGACACTGATTTGTTGTGTGACACTGGAGTCTGAGCGCCAGATTTTTCCTTGACATTACTCACCTCCCGCTTAGTCTTGCTTTTTCTCCTTTAATCTTGCTTTTCCCCAGCAATAAAATGGGTATTAAAGTATGCCCTTACTGCAGGTGACCATTCCGAGAGCTTTCTCATGCCAAGTGGTACTGAGAAAGACACTTGAGAAGCACTGACCTCCAGCCTTTTTTCAAAATTACTTAAAAAGGACATACCTGTCTGAGCTACTTACTCAAAAATAGTTTATTTCCCTGTGCCCCTTGCAGTCGAATTATCTCAATTTCTATAATGTGTAAGAGTCAGTACTTGGAGTAAAAATTAAGTATTGTTTAATTATATGCTCTGAGAACCTGAGATGGCAAATGTGTGAATGAAAGCATGCTTTAAAAGTGAATTAATTTCCAAATTCAGCCCAGGGGCCTTACAAAATTGAGACCTTGTTGCTTAAGCAATTTGCTTATTCCTACAATGCAGATAGTTTTGTAAAATACAATGAGGGAAAAGCTTAAATGAAGCCAGCAGTTTCAGAACAGTCTGTTTAACAGTAAGTACTTGAAGAAACTTGAAGTTAATCTAAGAGAAGCGGCCCAATTTTCAGAGGTAGTAGCATCTTGATTATTTGGAATTTCATTTCAACAATTTAATAAAACACAATGTCATGTGGTTTCAGATGAGTGTCTTAACTCTTTTGCTAGGTAATACTGATATGGTCATTAGAGTTTTACTGGATGCAGGATTTACAAATGAACTTGCCCAAAATTACTGGAGTAAGCTGTCTTTGTAAGTATTATTTTCATTGGCTGTGATTTTCTTTTATGAAATTCAAAGTTGGAAAAAGATTTGCTAATAAAACAATATATGTGTGTATGCATAGATACATAGTGTATATAAAATGTTTACCCAGGGTAGATTTTTAATTCATAGTTACGTACTTAAATGGCAACCGTTGACACAGGAACTTGTAAGAATTTCAGTTACTTTTCATTTTAAATCTTATTTTTGTTTACAGTGATGGAGTTGTTGCACAATTTGTTGTTACGGATGGTGGAATTACTAGAGTGTTCCCCAAAAGGTAAGAATTTATCATAAAATATAAATTTATTACAAAATGATGGAATACGAAGATAAATGTTGAAAAGCTCCAAGGGTGCAGTGTTAAATGGCTGTTGCACATACAACTGGAATAACTGGGAATCCTTTCACAGAAACTCTTTTAAGTTGTCTTTCAGTTGTATTCTCCTGTGTAGTACTGGGGAGTACTGCTACATCAGAAACGCTACCTTAAGTCAAAGGAGAGACACGGTTTAACTTGACTTATGGAGTTCCCCCCTCTGGTTTACCAGCCTGTGTTATAAATCCTTACAGATTAGAGGCTTATAGATTCCAGTTCATAGTGTGCTCTGCGAATGCAGAGATATATTCGTACAGAGAAGTCTGTGGCATCACTTCTGAAAAATCCTTCCCCTGATGGTGCATAGTGTAGCATCCACTGTGAATCCTGGCTAGCTACAGATTTTTAACAGTATCGGAGTTGCTGTGTAAATAAAAAAAGTTTGTTCGGAGGTTGTGGTAAGAACACGGCGGAGGAAATGTTAATGACACAATGTCGTGTGCGGGATACCTCTGCTTAGAAAATTCTGCTGTTAGTGGTATGAATTGAGGGGTATTCTCTCATGGTGTGGTTAGTGTGGATGTACGATAAACAGATTATTTGTATCCAAAGCAGGTCATTATAATCCAAGTTTGTCATCAGCATAGAGTGAGTAGCAGTAGAAAGAGCTCCCCTGCGGGAGCAGCGTGGCCGTGTTACCTCCTAGTTGCTGCGAAGCATGCCTTTGCCTGGCAGGCTGGCAGACCGCAAACGTCCGAGAGCAGCAGGTGATTTTTTTTTTGTCCGTTTGTTTTTAAGACTGATGGGAGCGGACGGTACGGTCCAGGAACTTCAAGAGAGAAAAATGTGCCATTATCGGAGAGTGAAAAGGGGATTGTGAAAGGGTTCATATTATCAGACAAACACCCAGTTTCAGGGACTAGGAATAGCATGGGTACCAGGATTGACTTGCTGGTATATGGCAAATTTGTCTGTTTTCGTAGGTTATTTTATATGTTTCACCAAAATGGGAGATTCCTAATGGATTTTTCTTTCCCCATCAATTTATTTTCGGATTTGTTGTTATTAATGGTATAAAACTTTTTGGCATGCAAATTTCTTAAGAAATAGTATGTGATATAAAGATTTGCTTATATTTTGCTCTAATTAATGTTGCAGTTGTATTTGTCTAAATGCATCTGAAAATGATGAGACATGGACCATGTTGTTCCAAGAATATTAATTACTGTTTCTTTTCTTCAAAGTTTTGTTTTACTAATTATACCTAGCTGTTGAATCGATGAAAGCTGAGATTTCCACAAACTGTAGGCATGTAAACATCATCTGAGGAGTGTTGTAAATGAATCTCACGTTACTTCCAGTTGTGAAACATAAATGCCTTGGGCAGCACAGCTTAAATGAGAAGCTAACTATGTTTTTTTTTTAATTACAATTTTTCGTTTGTAGGGCAGGAGAAGATTGGTTGGAAAATGCTGAAACTTACGAAGTCAGCTTCTATAAACGGAGTTTAGATAATGACAACTATATTTTCACAGCTCCATACTACAACAGTAAGTCATCACTGCTTTGAAATTTCAGAGCTAATTGGTCCAATATAAGTAAATTTGTGGGAACTTTCCGTGCCAGTTAAGCTCACTGACTCACTGCAGAGTTGCAAAGTGTGACACTTCATAGGAAAAACAAACCTGTGGCATCACCCATTATTAAAGAAAAAGTACTTAGAAGGTCATTAAACAGGGGAAATAATATATTGTCATCCGCTCTAATCTCCCTATATGCTCAGAATTAGCAAAGCAGAGAAGATTTATTATACTGGAACAATGGTTTCCATAGATGTTTCAGCAGCATTTTTTTGAAAGGAAGTGAAAGAAAATCACAGTCAGGGGGAATAACACTATCTGCCATAGCCTTACCTGAGCAGACTTGGGCAGACTTCCTCAGCCCCAATCCTCAGCTGAGGGAGCAGGTCCAGAGTCCACAGCTATGGCCCCTGCACCACAGCTGACTTTAACAGTCTAACCTTTGCTTCTGAATTCTGTTTCCAAACAGCGTTATTCGCCAAAAGTAGTTTCTCTGCCCTCCTGTGATGCTTACAAACTATATATGCACAGTAATCAAGGGATTAGCAAGAAGAGGCTCATTACTGATGTGAGCAGCGTTAACCTTGCCAAGCTCCTCTAAAAGCAGATGCTACCACAAATGACTTAAGTCCTCTCTTAAAACATACGGGATCTTTTACTGCTGTTATTTCATATTTATTCATTACTACTTTTTTTTAAAATAAAATATTAACAAGGTAGTATTAAAGTATATTAAATATTAAGTATTAAGTATATTAAATAAATTCTCTCAAGCCCTTGTTGCTCCTCAAGCTCCAAGGAATGTGCTTTTAACTTGCTTCTTTGCACTAAGTAGTGATGAAAACAGGCTGAAGTCTGTCAAAATAGTAATTGTCAGCTGGTGAGTGGTGTGAGTGTACTCTGTATTGGAAAGTACACAGACAGTGATGTGATAAAATCTTTGGCTCCGAGCCTGGTTTTAATAGAGGTGCTCACATGTAAAGTTACTCGTGGCTATGTTTGACGAAAAAAAGGCTACACTAAGTACATGAAGCAGTGAAACAACCATGCACAAAAAGTGTATGAAGAAAAGTAAACAAAATTTTTCCTCTTAGTCATCCAGATGTTAGTGATCTGAGCTATTACAGGTGATAAACGCAAAGTACAATTGGGCCAGTGTTTTCAGAAAAGGATATTTGAGGAATGCTATCCGGTATTTGAATAATCATTAATTTCAGTTTCAGAGCAAGAGGCTTTTATATCACGCTAACCACCTCCCTCACTTTTGTTTTGTCCCTTCTCTACTCTCAGAAAGTGGCGCCAATAGCTATGAAGCAGGTATTATGGTAAGCAAGGCTGTGGAAATAACAATTAATGGGAAACTTCTGAAACCTGCAGGTAAGAGAAAATAGTGCTGAAACACTAAATACGGGGGTTATTTTGTTGTTGCTCCACAGGGAAGTCATTTAGAAATTTAACTGAGTTTTCAGAGGAGCTTCAGTTTATATAACACTCTGCTCTCTGAGACTGTTCTATTTTTACAAGTGAAAATCCAGTCAAATTTCTGGCAGTGTTGCAGTGTGAATACTTAATTTATTAGTCTCATGAAGGGTCTTGGTCATTAGGTAACTGAGCAAAACTAATTTTATTCTTTTTGCAGTTTAAGAATATGTTTATATTCTTAAATATTTATTGTAAAATTTATTATAATATATATTTATATATATTATAAAATTTAGATTTTATTATAATTATAAATAATATTTATAATTAACAAACAAGTTATAGTTATTAAAAAAAATTCTCATTTTTTAGGAGTCTATAATTACCTTTTCATTTCACTAAAAAAGACTTTTATGTATTTCTTGTTAGTTGTTGGAATAAAAATTGATGCAACCAGTTGGATGGAAAATTTCACAAAAACCACAATCAAAAGCCTGGTAAGCAGTTGACCAAGTCTTTTTTGAACTTGATTTGCATTTCTCAAAGCTTCAGATCCAAAAAAGATCTGGCAACTCTTTGTGCCAAAGTCACACTGATGCGCAGTTGCCGAGTAGTTGTGGGATTTAAATTATCCAAATGCACAAAAAAATCTATGTTGAAACTGGCTGTATTTTGTATGTCTTGCCTTCTTAATTAGAGTACATGGATAAAGACAAAGCAAAATGACATATTCTAGCCAGTAGGCTCCCTGGTAGGGTCATGTAGTAACAGTGAATAAAATCTGCAGAAGAATTGGTTTCAAAAACTGAAAAAAATAAATCTATTTTTATTTAATACAAAGGACATACAAGCAGTAACTAGTAAGGACTTACAAAACAAGCGATATCCGCACTTTAGCAGAACTTAATGAAATAGGTGCTTAACCCTTTCATTCCTTAAATCTAATGTCTGGGTATAAATGGGAAGGAGAAAAAGTTGGAGGGAAGGAAAAACTAAGGAATTATTTAGTACCTTTGGAAAGGAGAGGCTCCTTTGGAAGTGGAGATGGTTACGGGACAGTTGGATGGGGCAATGTTGCTTCGTTTCTTGTATACCAGTGGAATCGATCCGTTTGTGTGGCGGGTGCAGGCATTAGAGCTGTATATCGGCTGGCAAGCCAAGTGCATTGACTGAAATGTCAGAGCGCCCACGGACAAAAACACATATCTGAGAAAGAAAGAGTAATATCTCAGAGTTAATTTGGGATGAGCGACTGCAGAAACATCTGGTAGTTGTTTAGCTCAGGACATAACGCAAGGACACAGTCAATGTGTGTGTGGGTATATATGTATTGCGCACACATATTGCAAAAAATGAGAGAAATGCAGGTGAACAAAGCCACAGAAGCTAACTGAAGGTGGTGGGCTTCTTTATGCCATGGGATTCCCATGCTTTGAGATTTGTGAAACCTGCTGATCTATTTAGGGTCAAAAAAGAAACTTGACCATGTACTCTCTAGTCTTTTCTTTTACTTCTATTTTATATTCACAACAGTAACACCCTGACAAGTCCCCTGAACTGTAATATATTAACATCTATTTATCTCTCATATAGCAAGCATCCTTAAAAAGGAAAGCGTACTAGTGACCTGGTGAAAGGCACTAGGGCTTGTGCTGTTGCTAATTACCGAATACAAGTTGCTCACACAGGTGCTCATGATAAATGACACACACGCACACGTACCCTCTAAGGTAGAGTAAGACATAGGTATCACAAATCAGATCACTTGGTCTTGTCTTGATTAATAAACATCATTGAGAAACGCAGTTTCTTTTGAAACATTTTTGTGAAAATTACTCTGCTTCTATCTTTTAGTGCAACAGTGAAATCTGTGGCTGTGAAAGAAACAGTATGGTAAGAGTATGTTTAATTTATAAATATCTGGCAGATAATGAAAAATCACTCCTACTCTATCTAGACCACTAGAAGGCCACTACTCTATCATGTTATTTTCTGAGGTTTATAATCAGAAATAATTTTACAAAAAATGTTGTTTGTCATTTGTATGTTGAGGAAAGTGAAGATTAGGAGGGGAGGGAATAAAAGAGGGAGCAAAAAAGTCAGATGAAGTGGTTGTTGCAAAATTCATTGCAATAATGTTATGAGAACTAAAGGGAAGGAAAAACAATAGAAAGAGTAGGAGCAATAGAGAATGATGTGGAGAAAAAAGAACATGAGAAAAGACAAAGTTAATTTTCAAAGCAAGAGGTGAATCACGAGGAAAGGGAATGTGGAAAAAAATCTGCGAAACAGAAAACTGAAATAAGAGTACCTTAGAGAAAGATAAATGCAAGCTAAAAAGCACCAGAATACCTGTTGTACCCGTCAACAGTCATTAGTCATCTTCCTTTCTTCTGTTTCCTGCCTGTTCAGGATTTGGGGATCCCATAGCTCTACTAGCACTCAGGAGAGTACGGCTTCGAGAGCTATCACAGTATCAGTTTCTGCCATATGCTTAAAAGCTTTCTGTGCTCAGATCTTCTGTGATTTTTTTTTTCTATATGTGTAGAGTTTGAAGGATGAATGTTAAATGTGGGAGTTACAGCCAAAAGAGTACTATGGGAGGTTATCTACGTGGCCTCACCAGTATCTCCGCGATCTCTGCCCGCAAGGTTCTTTTACAAAGGATCTTTTGCGAAGCATAAGTGGCCAGTGGGCTTCTCCTTCCTGCACCTGACACTAGGCAGAAACCCACTGCAGGCCTTGGCAAGGTTGACATGCACAGAAATGTGAAAATAATAATTAATAGCAAGTAGAGAATCTACCTTTGGGGCTTCTGCCATTAAAAACTGCAAGTGGAAAAGGTGGAAACTGCAAGTGGAAAAGCATGGCCAAAAGCACACCAGAAGCTGAAGTCCGTTATTATGAGTTAAGGCTCATTATTGTGAGATTTAATCAGAATATTGCACTCTTAGAGCTAAGAAAGACTTTACAAAACAATTTTTATGAAGTTAAGCCACAATTAAGCCTTTGATCTGTACAAACTTTTATAATACTGATAATGCTACTTAATATAATTTAATATTGGCCCATAGCAATGGGCTTGTTATTTAACCTAAGCCACGTAGATTTGAAGATACTTCTGAAGTGTTGAATAAACAACAGTTTCTCGCAAATTGTGTTGTCTTTACAAATCCTTCCTGGAATACATGTTTTTACTCTCTCGTAATAGCATGTGGATTGTGTTATCCTTGATGATGGTGGATTTCTTCTGATGTCAAATCGAGATGAATATACCCAACAGGTATGTATGTTTTTAAGTATGGTAAGACATGAAACAAAGCAGGGAGAAGTTTTAGAACAAAAAACAGCATATCAATCTCAGCTCGTCCTAAAAATAGATGTTTCATTTATATATATTGTGCTCATCAGAATTTGGAAGAATGGGTCAGAGACTGGATCAAACATGTTTGATTCATAAAAAAAAAAAAAAGATCCCATCGATATGAGTTACCACATACCAGTGCTCAAGCCTGGTCCTTAGCTCTGTTTAATTTGCCAGGGTAGATTTAACTATAGGCTTTAGCTAATTATCATGTAATTTAAAGGATTTTAATCTGTATCTCCAGCTATTGGGAGAGACACGATCAGGCAGAGAAACAGATAGACATACGGCACAACTGAATGGGTTTCCTTAGAAAAAGAGTTAGTGAACAAATTTCAGAGTTGTTAGCATTTTTTGTAGATATATAAGAAAGTATTCAGAAGTGCTTTAACTTGTTTCTGTGTACTTTCCCATACCAGATTGGAAGATTCTTTGGTGAGATTGACCCTGGCCTGATGCGAAACCTAATTAACATGTCCTTATATGCCTTTAACAAGTCTTATGACTATCAGTCTGTCTGTGATCCGGAAGAAGAACCAAAACAAGGAGCTGGACTTCGTTCCGCTTATGTGGTCAGTAGTCTCTCCTGAGGTTAGTGACATTGCCTTAAAAGTGTGCAGGTATCCATGCCAATAACATAGTCTTTGTTCTTTTTTCCCAGCCTACAATAACAGATATTTTGCATTTAGGATGGTGGGCTTCGGCAGCTGCTTGGTAAGTGTTTAGGAAATCTGTATGTCAAAACTGTAATTATTCAGTAGATGGAGACTGTGTTAGTCTTTTTTTTTTCTCTTAAAATTTAGCTGAACCTCTACTTTGTTGAGTTAGTTACGTCCCCAATCTCCTTTGAAAATTCAGTATTCAGTCTACTGTCAAATTCTAAACTGTTCTTGCCAGATTTTGTAACTGTGTGCTCTGACATTTGAGGAAGTAAGTTGGAGTTAATATATTTGTCCAAGTCTGATTGACTGGTGTGAAGGTTCAGATGAAATTATTCTATTCAGAATTATTGATTCCCTATTTCAGAATACTTTCTTTCCCTTCCTCTAGCAGGAAGTCTTAATAAAATAATTTTTTCCTCTTAAGTGAATCATTTTGTATGTGTTCAGATAGACTATTACAAAACGTAAAGAAGTCTTATTCAGAATGCCAGATAGCCAATACATTGTTTGGTTAATGGTTCCTATGTAAATTATTAGCTGATACTTTGAAACAAAATGTGAAAAGTGAAAATGTGAAAATGTGAAAAACTGAACTATTTTAAGGAAGCAGACATATATAAAGCAATACATTATGAAGCTTCCCCTTTTCCTTTGCTCCAAAATGCTTTAATATAAAAAAAAAAAAAAAAAAGCACTTTGGATAATTCTCTAGTAATATGTCCTAGCATTTTCTATAGCTTCAGGAAAAAAGCATGGTGGTATATCTGAACTGTTGTGATGTTTTAGAACCGACCTTGAGAGAGACAGGATTGCAGCAATATTAAGTTTATCTTTCACTGTCACAATGCTGGATGCATCTTAACACTAAAGATCCATTTAGGAACTTTTCTTTTGGCTTTGCTTCATTCATAATTAATCACAGCCACAGAAATATTTTTGCCTGTTTCAGAGCCATACAGATAGACACACTTATCAGCTACTTTCCCCTGCATCAAACTGGGGCAACTAGTTGAGAATGATGTGATACTTTTGCAGTGGTGTGACCTGGAGGCTGTCCCTTCCTTATTGTAAAGCTTTGTAGTGCTAATTTTTTATAATAATTACCAAGCTGGAATCAATTACTTACCTTCTAGATTTAAGAGTTAAAATATAGAGCAGCTGAACAAATATATAACAACTACTTCATAGATAACACTACAAAAGCCGTATATTGTTTTTCTATTGTTGGTTACATTTTGTTAACAGCAACAGCTACGATCTTGGTTTTCTTGAGCAACAGGAAACCTCAAAAAACTGAAGATGGGCAGTAATCCAGAAGAGAAATTTGAGCTCTTCTCAAGCAGAGAAACTTTAGTTTATCGGTGTTCAAATCATACTTGCGGGTCTGGACTCAATTTAGACCTGAAGTTTATTTTGCTGTAATGTCTAACTTGAAAGTACCACATAAAAGTATTTCTGTGGACATGTTTTTAGTGGAATCTAGGTCAGAAGCAGGCAGAGAAGGCCATTAAGTAAGCAGAGTGAAAAGGACTGACCAAAAATGGATTTGGTGAAGCACCTGGCAAAAGCCAATGCAGAGAAATAAGAGAAACCAGGTTAAAGAAAACTATAATGTTTCAGGCTACAATATGGAATTAAAGAGTGAGGGATAATTTGCAAAGTTTATACGGGCTACATCAGCATTCGGTTAAGAGAGTACGCGTAGTTTCTCCTTTGTGCTCTTGCAACTCAAAAGATTTGACACAGTTCTCCCAGGCTGCCTTTCTTCCTCCTTCTCCGTGAATTGTGCAGTAAACCCTGAAGAAAGGCTAGATGAGGACAGCTGTCTTGGCAGTCATGGCATCCACCAAGACTGGTGCGCCGTCCGTCTGATGAATCAGGGCACAAGGCTGTGGAAATGGGTCTAGAGCTCCTTCAAGCACTACCTCAGCTGGAAAGATGACAGGCAGCTTCAGCTTTTTTACGCACATATCATGCTGGCGGAGGAGAAGAGTAAATAACTGTGGAGTTGAAGAGAGCCGTATGCTCCCTTCCGCCTGCACTATAGGGTTAGAATTGGGTGCAATGGGAAGGGTTTGGGTCATATTTGAAGGCAGAAGCAAAGCCTAAAACACGAAGACAGGAAGATACAACTTAAGAAAGTTTAAGGAGAAGTAGTGAGTCAAAAAATGTAACTGGCAATTCCTGTTTTGACAGGTTGGTAGAGTAGAATAGAAGGGAGCCGTGTATGTGGCAAGCCCGTCCTTGCTTCAAGTAAATAAAACAGGAAAAATGTGATCACGAATGAAGAAAAATAATTTGACATAAATGATGGTCTTTAAGTGTAAATGTTTTGGCAGCATCTAGGAATAAAATATATCCCACACCTCAGGAGCAAGAATAGAGATAATTTTAAAAGTTGCCAGTGCAGTGGTAATCTTGATAATGTACTTGTAACGTACCAGTATTCCTCTCCTTCACAGCAATTTAATGAGCCTTAATCAGTGTAAAGTGTCTAATTCAGGAGCGTTTTCCTTGAGAGTGTTCAAAAGGTGTGTGTTGGTTGGCTTGAATGTCGTGGGAACCCCAGCGTGCCTCTCCCACCTCCTGCGCAAGTATAAAAGGAAGACATGGATGGTAGGGTGATGTTTCCGTTAGGGGAATTACGGGCACAAATCATAGCCAATCTCAACAGCAGAATAAAACACCACTGTGAAAGAAAATGTAGGAGAAAGTGTGGAAAGAAAAACACAGCCAAAATGTAAGATTTAAAGAAAAATAGCTTAATAACTGGCAAAAACCCAATTAGCCATGATGCATCTGTGGTTAATTACTCTTATTTCTATAGTTTTTAAGACCCTGTAAAATACAGAGTAGACAAAAGTTGTTTAACAAATGTATTATTTTTCTGTGTTCAGGTCTATCTTACAGCAGCTGTTTTTGAGCCTGACTTTTCCACGTTTCCTTGAGGCAGGTAAGTCAAGAGACTGTTAAAGAGTCAACTTTGAGTGAAGTAGAAGGTAAGAAACTAGGCTGGGGGCTGTTTTGAGTCTCCCCATTGCAGTTATAACTTTCAAATGCCATTATTTGTTTGTTTATTTATTTTCTTCTTTCTATCAGCTGATATGGAAGATGATGATTTCGGTGCTGCCCTGCCTAAAACAAGCTGCATCACTGAGCAAACACAGTATTTCTTTGAAAATGATGATAAATCCTTTGGTGGCATTGTAGACTGTATAAACTGCTCCAGGTAAATTATATTCAATACAAGTAATAGCTTTTGGACATTCATTTATTTTGGAAAAGCTAGTCCCACTGCTGCACGAACAAAAAATTGCATTTTTGCTTAATTACATCAAACTTGCACAAGCAACACAGTATATAGAAGAAGTATATAGGGAGTACAAGCATAACCTGTATTCTCTTTACATTTGGATTTGTGTTAGAATAAATCTGAATTTCTCTTTGTGTTAGAATAAATCTAAATAGTAATTGAACTATCACAGAAACGTTAGTTACATTTTTGTTTTCCAGGTGTCTTCATATATTTCACTGTATATATAGTCTATCTATACTTCATCAAAACATATATTATTTCTATTTTTATTATAATTTGTTTTCTTTTAATCTACTGCATGAACTTTAGAGGGGTCTGAAATATTCAGAAGGAGATGATTTTCGTTAATCTGGCTATGTATTGTCATTTTTAATAGGCTAGAAGTTTATACTATTAATCTTCAAATTCACCTTGTAGTCAGTAGCGCTGGTGATTTAACAGTGGATCCATACTGTATCCACTTCAGTATTCATCAGTCTCTGGGGGAACTGTTAGAAGACTTGGGAATATATTCCATCTTGAGTAATCAAGTTGATGGATTTTCTAAAGATGATACACCCCTTGCCCCACAAAAAGGCGTTCTAAACATCTTTTCCAGCAAAATTCTGTGTTTCACAAAAGAGCCTGCTGGGTGAAGTCTTTACATATGTTAGCAGTTTCTGAAAATGTCTTAGAAATTACAATCATTATAGCGGTCAGATTTCAGACTCCTTGAGGACAACGCTTCAGGCCAGGAAAGACGGACAGAAAGCCTGGGCAGAGCGGTGAATACGGCCGCTCCGAAACGCCCAGCCGTTTGTTCCCACTGCCATCCTCCTCCTGCCTGGGGCCAGTGCGGCTGTAGCTGTGTCACTTGCTTGTGCAGGGAACTGGTTGTGCTGAACTTTCATTTACTTATTTTTTTTAATCTGAAGAGTTCTTGCGTTTACTCTAAGATTTCCGAAATGATTCCGTGAATGCTGCAAAAATGTCACCATGGGATGGGAATGAGTATGAACGGGTGATTTCAGCTGGTTAAAGCAGCCAGATACGTAATTACAGGATCGGTTACTGAATTAGCAGAGGTATTTTGTCCTGGTACACGGTCAGTGGTATGAACTCATCTGTGAAATTTCAGAAATAATCAAATCAATTCACATCTAAGCAATCCAAATTCTGCCTAGACAGGCCGGTAACCACCTATATAAAAAGAATTGCTTATCACTTTATATCTGTATAAAAATGTAGTTCGAATCCATTACATGCAGTTAAGCTGCTAGAGCATCCTCAATTTATCTTTCTTTAGCAGTTAAAACATATTTTCTTAATAGCTAAGAACTATTACCATTGTTTCTCTGCTCACTGGGAGGTGTGTCTGCCTCTTCTGTAGAGGCAGTAGTAGTTTAAATAGTACATGAAAATCGGTCCTTGAAAATCCAAAAATAATATTACCCTTAGTATCTAACTCATAACTCATGAAGTGTGGTATCTATAACTTAAAGATATAATGCTGCAGATACAATTATTTATAAACTGAGAACAACCCTAATAACTAAAAGGCATTTTGTGTAATTATATGTAAGTAAAGGTATGACATATGCACATCCTATATTCAGTATACATACCCTAAATCTCTTTCTCTCCCTTCTGACAAATGGGTTTATGTTTTGTTTTGATTTGGTTTGGTTTTTGTTTTTGCTTGTTTTGTTTTGTTTTGTTTTTCTTACAGTGTTACAGTGGTTTTTTACAGTGTTATTACAGGAGGAACTGGTGCTGAACTGATTTTATTTCGCAAAGCAGCTACTGCTTTAGCAGCATGGAGCTAGCTGTTTAGTCATTCAAAGTCATTCTATGCTCTTTGCCGTTTTTTTCTACTAATATTAGTCGAAAGAGAGAACCATATAAATGTCAAATAGATTGCAACATTTTTTATAAATGTTTCTCGCTGTTCTTTCATAAGAAAACATCAACAGCAGCCAACAGATTGAGTCTGAAATTAGGTTACTTTTTATTCCAATAACAAGTGTCCTTTTCTAATATGAGTTTCCTTGTTTCATTTAAACATTTTTTATTGGCTTTTTTCCAGACTTTATCACGCAGAGAAGATTTCGAACACCAATCTAGTATTCATTATTAGTGACAGCCAACTGCTGTGCCGCTCCTGTGACCCAAAGCCACTGATGCAAGCAGAGAAGCCGGGTATCCTTTAAAATTAGGTTATTTGGTAGTGAGGACTGATGTTTGGCTACGACATACTGGAATATATTTGGGAAAAATGACCCATCTATATGTATATCTTAGTGGTGTACGTCTCATTGGAGAGCCTGTGGGAGCAGATGTTTGTGGATGATGGCAAATTAGCAGTCCCTGCGGTAGAGAGCAAGGCTGCTTATTGAGGGGGGAACCTACACACAGCTGCAGAAATGAGCTGACAGGAACTTAATGAAGTTTCCAAAAGTCAGATGCAAAGTCCTGGATCTGGGATAGAGTAGCGCCATGCATCAGGGCAGGCTGGGGGCTGAGTGGCTGGCTAACAACTTTGCAGAAAAGGACCTGTGGGTGGAGGGCAAGCTGAACACAGGCTGGCAGCGTGCCCGCGCAGCCGAGAAGGCCAGCCGCATGCTGGGCTGTGCGAGCGAGAGTCCAGCCAGCAAGGCCAGGGAGTCAGTTCTTCCCCTCTGTTCAGCACTTAAGAAGAGGAGGCAAAGGTATGTCTCTCTAGAGAAACAACAAAAAAGGACAACTCCAAGAGAAGGGTGTTTGGTCATGAAAGGTTAAGAATGCTGCACTGTTGCCTGCAACACCCAGGCAAGGTGATTGAGACACTTCAGCATGTACTTATACTTACTGCCAGCGGGAACTGCATTAAACCCCAAAGGCGAGAGTTTATCCGGCTGCTATCGCAGGATTCCTTCCTGGAGACCTGGGGCAGCACAGTTAGGGTGCAGCATTTCCCGAACATGCTCCTTGCTGTGTTTGCCAGCTAGAGACCCTGCAGCACGCACATTAAAATTATAATCGTGTGAAGAGTTGTTTTAACTTAAGGCAACCTGCGTACCAATCTATGCCCCTACCCTGTTCACACCACTATGCATTCTTGAGGGTAGTATGGAAGAAATTGATTCTTAATTTGGATTATTGTGCCAGAACATTTAAAAAAATGGTAATAATAATAGTATGATCAGTAATACTTTTAGCCATGTCAGGAAGTCGAGACAGCCTGCTCCCTGAAAGTAAAGCAGGTGATGGTAGAGAAGACTGTATTTCTTGGGCACAAGTACAAGCCATTGTACATTGTACAAGCCACAAGTTCATTGTCACATTAATAAAACTGGAAATCCATCCATGCTTGGGCTGCAAAGGAAGTTACATGGAGGTGGAAGCAGCAGCCGTGCCACTGCAGAACTGTGCAAATGCAGCCTCATATTCTAACTGGCTTTAGTCCATGACCTTCTGATTAACTGTTGCCACTGTATGAATTTATGGACAAGGCTTGCTATAGAAAATGAAGCACATTTAATGGGAAATGGACAAGTAACTTGGCTTTCCCGGTGGGTTCTTAACCTTCCAAAGCAGTAAATGACCTCAAATGGCAACCAGAGCGGCCGGGTGGGCTTTTATTGACTAAATGAGCTATTGTATTTTTTGTTTCTACTATGCAGTATTAAGCTAACCTTTCTTTTCTATAACTAAGGGACACTGTGAAATGCAGATGTAGCATAACATCACACAGATAGGCAGAGCGACCTTTGGGTGCTATCTGGATGGTTATTATTAGGCTCTGCTTCCTTCTGGCTATACACATGATCTTTTAGAGTATTTCTATATTTTGACTTTCCTTTCTTCTGGGCCCCCACAGAGGGAAGGGGAGATGAGTCTCATAAAGTCTGAATGAAGACAGAAGTAGGTCACTGAACAATAAAACTAAATTCTCTGCCATCTTGTCTTCTCCTCCACTGGGCAACTCCACTCACTGCAGCAAAATTGCTGTAATATTCCATCCTTAATGTATGAATGGGATTACTTTGAGTATAATTTAGAGCTAATAAGATATGCAGAGCTTTTAAAGTTTTCAGTGGTTTTAAAAAAACTCTAGCCTAGATTTAATGTGTGTCCTACCTGCAGCAGAACTCAGAAATAGCTTAACGTACTGATTGGTAACATAAGCAGGTTTCATGAGAAAACTATTTTACAGAATTTGCCAAATTAGTGCCTTTCAGGTGAGCTGCCACAACTTGTGTGCCTTGTTTGCATGTGGCAAATATGAAGTATAGTATTTATGTTTAAATATCAACAATTACAGAACTCAGAGACGTAAGCTAATGTGTTACGTCACATTTACAGCAAGTCAGGGAATGTGCACTGCTGCTGTTTCTATCACTATCCTGCTGTTAGAGTTTGGACAGTATTTTTTCCGTCTCCTTTCATAACTGAAATGCTAATGAGATTCTAATTAGGTCACATATCACTTAATGTCAATGTATGCAGTACCTGACATGAACCGGGATGATCTTGTCTATGACATGCAGGTGCTATTATAATAAATAAATAAATACGCACGCACGCACGCGCACGCACTCACACACACATGCACATGCACATAGACAAATAGCTCTTATAAACCTTTGACAACACTCTTGCATTCTTCAATGCAGTCTTCAGCCTGTGCATACCATTGCTTATCCAAATAGGCTTCCTGTCTTTTACTCTGTACTTCATTTTACCAGAATAATTCAGTAGCAACAAACACTATTACTCACTCAACCCAAGGAAGCATTATAGCAGGCTTACTATTTCATCAAATATTTCTTGTGATGTTTATATAATGTTGCTAAAAGCAATACAAAATATCTTTAAAAACAGCATTTATTTTTATTTTATTTATTGCTTCTCCAATTACTGGTTTTGCAAAGACATGCAGAATGCTTCTTTATTTTCTGTATTAAAGCAGCATCAGACAAAGAGCATTTGATTTCTCTTAATCTAGGGGTTTGATTTGCTTTCTTTTTCTTTTATTTAGACAGAGACCTGAAACTATGGATGCTTATTTCAGTGCCACCTGAGTTATCGTGAAGCTTCTGTTTTTTCCCACTAAGATAAAAACCGATTGTTCATCCTAGTAATGTATGAGGCAACAAAAAATGGTTGTGCTCCTTAACCAGAGAAACAGATGAAGGGCCAAATCCTTGTGAAATGGTTAAACAACCTAGGTACAGAAAGGGGCCTGATGTCTGTTTTGATGAAGCCAAACAGGTAAAATTGAACTTGTAAGGCTTTAGGACTACCTTTCAAAACAGTTACAGAGATGGTTTAGAAGAGCTGTGAAATCTGTGTTTAAACGCACCTTGATGCCTGATAACCTATCTATCATTAAGCATACTGTTCACTCTAGACCATAGTCACTCTATTTCAAGTATCCCATAATTAACATAAAATTAACAGCCGCTTTCCTATCTGCCTTTTCTATAACCATTGCACTTTCACATATGATTTCCAGTGAAAAAAATATCAACAAACGTAAAACTAATGATCTGCACAGAGTGTTGTCAGGATCAATTCTTGTTTTGCATTGGCATGTAGTTAGATGATAAGCCTAGTTTAGAAATAGCATCATTTTATTAGTGGTTTCAAATATTATTTAATACGTTCCATGGTATCTGGCGTAGAATGGTGTTTTCTCTCTGAAATTCTGCAGTTGTGTCATGACACTAGGCCAGGTTCTTAACAGGTATAAAACCGCATTTCTATTGTGAAATCAGCAAAGCTATTCTGCTTTAGCCTTCCCTGTATTGTATACATTGTTATAAAGGAGAAAAAATGATAACTTTTTCAGATATGGTGCAGTTTATTTTGAATATGATTTCTCTCTTGCCTTTCAAAATACCGTTGAATTGAAGCTGTTCAGAAAAAATATCAAGACAGTACTGAATGGGGAAATATCTTCAACTATATAAAATGCATTATTTAAAAATGCATTTGTAATGCCTGGTCCCATTTCTGCAAAAGAAAAATTACCCAGAGCACTTGGCTATAACTGCTGTATACCAAGTTTTGATACAGTATATTCTCTTCTTTTCTTTAATGAGGCATAATGATTGAGATATCTGCTGTGTGTAAAAAATTCCCAACTGTTGGCATTAAATTCATTTTTCTAGTAACCAATTTATACTAAAAAAGGAAGTCTTTTTGATCACGAAAATTTGAAGAAAGTTGAAAAACCATCCTAAAGCTATTTGACCATTGTAAATATTCCAGATCCTTCAGACATCGGTCCAGATGCTATTGTGTGTGAAAGTGCAATTCTTGCTCACTAGCTTGATGTGCTAATCAGTGTGTAAGCCATGTGTTTTGTATCAGTGAACTATTTTGGTTAAGTTTATTTGCAATATTCGCTGTGAATCTCTTGCTCTTGGGTGGATGCTTTCACATTAACTCTGCTAACTGCTGGCAAACTGCATGATATCTCATCTTGTATGTCTTTTTTTCTGTGTTTTCTTTCCTTTCCTCTACTTGCTACTTTGCCCGTTATTAATAGGATCAGCCTATATGCACAACGAGTCGTGCCTCTGCCATGACGTCCGCTCCTATCTTCATTTTTCTGCAAGTTTTCATGTGGTGTGGATGGTCAGTTACTTTCTCTAACTTTTTGTTTTGTTCTTGGCTTAAAAATTTAGCAGACTTTTTTTACTAACTAAGCATACAAAAGAAAATGGAACCAAGTGAGTCCCAAAAGCAACAATCCGGAGCAAATTACTATCGCAATATTAAGAGAAATTAAATATGAAAAAAAGCCTGCCTTGAGACTTATAAGTCAGAATTGTAGAACGCAAGGGTCTGTGCGATAACAGTTGCAACGGCACAAGAACCTGTGGGGTTTACGGGGCTGGCGCTTCAAGATCATACGTGTACGAGCTGTGTCTTGTCTTTCCCTTTGTGACTTCCAAACACTTTTCCCTTGTGCTTGTTAAAAAGAAATGGAAGAAGAAAGTTTTCTACATAGAAATAATCAAAGCTACAAGTAATGGCAAGAGACTATAATACCTGTGAAAGTAAAGTTGTACCTAGGGAGACAATAGCTGAGTGCTTTGTGTAAGAATAACCAAAACATTTCCATAGAGAAGAGAAGGGAGTTTTCACTGCATTTGAATCTGTGCAAATACTAATGGTAAGGGTAACAGTGTGCATTGATTAGGTTATTAAACTATGAATTCAGACAAATCTTGTTTTTAGTTTCTAATTTTTCTTGACCTAAGCATATTCAGTTACAACAGAATGAATAGCTATGTCAAACCTGAAGTTCAACTAGGGGAAAACTCAGGGGGTCCTTAAAAAAAAAAAAATTGTCCATGTTGTGTTTAATGGTTTGGGAACTAGCACTACTGTGATAGTGACATATATGCAAAAGAATTGCTGATCTAATGAGAATAAAGGATCAAAAAAAACTTTTTTGACCTTGTCTGTTGGAGGGGTTTCTAATCAGTATAACTACTTAGAAAACCACTAGAGGGAGGTGCTAACATATCTATCATCATAAGGCCCACAAGGAGAAGCCCAAATGGAACCTTATGCGTGCGTTCTCAGGGGTAGTGTAGTAGAATATTAGAAATCATAACAAATTAAAACAGTTCTTATAATCTCTAAATTTTGGGGAAGCTTCAATTAATATTACTTGAATATCAGTAAAAAAACTACTGTTCTGTGTAATAGCTATAACTGAGTAATTCTGAAGTTTCGTATTCTGTGTTAAATCATCTATTTCTAGCAAACCTAAGACCTTGCACAGACATTGCTCAAGGTTGTAAGGACGGGTGAAAGTTTCTTCCCCAAAACCAGTGATATTTGTCATTCAAATCTAAAAGATTAACATCTGATAACTCTTACTTTTTTAGTTTGCTCTGCAAGTAACCTTATTTTAATTAAAAAGCTACTGCCTAATATATGTAAAGCAACAGAGACTCACCTTGAACTGAATTGTTAATGCCCGTAATGGTCTTTCTGCTCAAGAAGCCAAATCAAAATACTTAACAGGTGGAAACCCATGAAGCATAATTTTAGCTGATAGACTTTTGGCAGCAGAAAGTTATACAGGTAATTTTGTTCATCCATTCTATTTTTAATAACCTTGTGATTTTTAGTAACAGGATTTCACCGGACATTAATCCATGTAGTTTTATTAAAGTCACTGAAGCCAACACAGATATAAACCAGCAGATCTGGTTCAATAACCACAGCTTTTTCTTTTCATCAAGCCTAATAAAATAGTCTTATCAACGCCTTGAAGAGGTTGTTCCTAGTTTGTACCCGCACACTCTTCTTGTTTGCCATATCTCACAACAAAGAGAAGAACTGTACAAGTTTTCATACCCTGCTGGGAATCTTACTTGCATCACCTCCCAGTAATGTCAGTGGGAGCTTTGAGGGTGATAGTCCCATGGATGACTGTACGCACCTGGATGCGATTGGCTGTATCCCCAATCTATCTGTGGGCATCTGTATAGCTTTGACTGTGTTGTGTGGAAGTCCAGGTGATGGAAATTGATAGAACTTTTATGAAAGACAATGTATGGGAATGGAAATGTCTCTTGAGTATGAACAAAGGTATTTTCCCTCCAATGTGAAGCAGTTATTATAATATGTGCTTGTGAAAAGTATGACATTGAAGTAGCCAGCTGATAATAAAGGTCAGATTAGAGGCTCTTTAGCACAGAGATCTTGGTATTATCTTTTTGTAGTCAGTGTAGCACGGTGGGCTCTGATATGTGATTAAGGTTTCAAGACATAGTTTCAGTATATTGCATAGGTGTAGAGTGCCTCTTAACTCTAGCACGTATGCGTATAGACTTATGCATGTGTGTGTATATACACATATATGTACTTATGTGTGCGTGTCTTTGAAATTATATACTGGTACTGACTTCCAGTAAACTTTTGCTAATTAGCAATGAATGTGTGGTTTTGATGATTAGCAACAAATATATGATTTTAAATAGCATTAATTTCTCCCCTGGAAGTGTTGCATAATTTTCATAGTGTGTAATGTTTTAAAATAACCCTCTCTAGAGTTCTCATAGTAAGACATGACGTGAAGGAGATGGCATTCAGTTGACACTTCTCCATTTCAAACATCCAAGGAAACTTTACATGTGACTTGTTAATGTGAGAAATTTCCAATACGCTATTGATAAAAGGGGAATTGTGTAAAGGGGATTCTTTCCAATGAAGAGAAGTCATGTACAGAGTATTATACTGAAGATAACAAAAAAGGCATCTCAAACCAATCAGTTCATATTTTGGATTTCTGAGCATATGTAGTAGCAACTAATGTAATGGGTTGGAAAAGTTCAGTGCAAGTGGTTGGTGTCTAATTGCACTGACAGATGTGAAGATGACAGAGAAAATGAAACTGTCTAATTCATTATAAGGAAATTTTTAAGAGAGATTAGAGTTAATATTTACAGGAAGCTGCTTACAAGTTTTCTTAAAGCTGGAGAACTAGCAAGTATTTTCAAATGAGACATTTTGAAGACCATTCGAAGCCGAGGTTTCACTGCATCTGATTCTATTCTCATCCAAAATGATGATGTGATTCCACTCATTTCCATAAAATGCTTGGTTTTTTGAATCTAGGTAAATTTTGATGCAATCAGTCTTTCTCTTTCTCCCTCCCTCTTTTTTTTTTTTTTGTTTTTTTTTGTGATTTTTCAGCACAGTTAAAGCATGCAAGAATACTGAGAATTACACTGTACACTGCTAGGGTAGGGGAGGAATTAATTTAGATAGGATTCAGTATACCTTCCTTGTCACTACTATTTTTGTCTTGGATTAGGACACACAGACAAAAAAAAAAAAGTAGTTGTTCTTGATGGACCTGCCAGAATATCACTGTAAATTGGTGCACAAGCCTCAGAAATTCAGTGCGACTTAAATCAGTTTGAGGTTAAAGGCTTACCAATCTTAAAATGTAGGTATAAACTGTATGTGCTTTTGCCTAGAGCAGTTTAATTTTGTTATTCCTAAGGAGAAGGTGCCTCTCATGTATGAGGTTTCCGAGACATTCTCTACTGTTATGAAGTAGTGAATCTTTTAAAAAAACTGTTCTGAGTAGTTATATAGTGAAGATATTAAAATATTTTCAATCCAGTAGAACTATTAATCATACTATAGCAGCTGAATTCAAAAATTGCGCACATCAAACATGATGTAATTCTAAAAAATCTCAGCAAATAAGTGGAACTGGGCACCTCCCCCCTTTCCTCCCCTCCCCGAAGTACATGTAGTGGAAGAATTAATTCCTCAGTATAATTGACCCAATATATGGTCTAACACAGAGGTGACATGAAAGCTGAATACTATATAATTCTAGAGGTGGAAATACATCTCTGTATCCAAACCAGATGGTGTTTTTACTGTGGTGTTATTTTCCACTTCCTATTATGCACAAATTTGCTTTCAGACCTTCAGCTTTCTTCATACTCGCTCTGCAGACATCTTCCCTCTGTTTTGGAAAATATTAAACTTCACGTTTATGTCTAGCCTGTTTCTTCCAATATGACTGTGCTGTGTAATTGGAGTGGTAAGAGTCCTAAGTACCAAAGGCAGCACTGAGCACTTATGAGAAGAAACCTGTACTGATAATTCTTTTTCTAATGATACTCCCTGTGAAGAAGAAGCAACAGGGTTATTTTTAGGTGTTGAGAATAGAAATAAAGCTACATGACAAGACACAGTGCAGATGCAAAAAAGCAGGGGAGCCAAACTAAACAAACCAGAAAGTTCAGTGCATCTTGAAATCTTAGCAGCTCACTCCAAATTTGGTGCAGGATAGTTCACTTATGACTTCCTTGCTGACTGGAAATCTTAGGAATTTTGAACTTGGAGAGTGCAATCAACTAAAAAAGCCTAAGTCAAAATTACAGAAGTAAATAATAAAGCTAACAGATGGCAGAGACATGTCTGGAAAGTGACTAGTATTGATAAAGAACAGCAGCTAATCCGAGACATTACTTTAAGGCTAAATTAGATTATTATTTACTTTTAAGAGGAGGAATCTAAATGATTTTTTATATCCAAGTTTCCTCAGGACTGTTGCTGAATGCTGTCATTCCTGATGACTTACTGAATCCAATTTTTCTGCTTGGTCTGATGTCCTGTGTATTTACTTGAAGCTGATCTAGTTCTCCTGATCTGTCTGCTTGGCAAAAGGCATCAGGTGTGGTGGGACTCTCACAGAAGCCATCATTCCTAAAGACTGGAACAAAGACTTCACTTAAGTCCACTGCTATGCCCTTATAATCCCCAAATTCCCTTTTTATACCTCTATCACTGAGTAGTTTACACTACTTCCATACCTGGCTTCCTGCTTTTGATTTATTCAGAAGGTTTTTACCATCATTTTACAGGGAGGTTATCAAATTCTGTATCTCTTAATTTCCTGTTTATATTTAATATGCCATTTTTATGGGCTTTTCTGTTCTCCTCATTTGAGTAAATGTTTCGTTTCTTAAATGCTGACCTTTTCCCTGTGACAGCCTTCTTAATTACCTTACAGATTGATGCGGGGTTTTTTGTTTTTTGTTGTTTTGGCTTGGGTTTTTGTTTGTTTGTTTGGGGCATTCATTTTACCTGGACTTCCAATGCAGTGCAGTGCAACCTTTGGGATTTCTGTGGGGGTCTTGCTCTTTAGGCTACTTCTTTCAGTTTTTTTTCCTGTTTTCTGTTTTTTTTTTTTTTCATACTTTTATTAACTGTTTGTCTAATTTTCACACAGTTCCCTTTCTTGATATTGAGTATTTTTTGTGTTGGATTTGTTTGGCCTGATCTTTCACAGAATAATTTTAAGTCCGATTACATTGTGGTCTTTACTATGGAGCAGCTCTCCACTAATTTTTGAAGTGGGTCCTGTGCACCACTCAAGATTCAAAAAGCTATTCTTTTGTTATAGGAGGTAGTCATTTACTGCATTCAAAAATTTGATCTCTGCATCTCATCTTGACAGGGCATTGATCTAGTCTATATGCACCTTCTCTAATCTCTTGTAATATTTCCTGACTGATATTATTATTTTGATGGAGGAGTCAGCAGTACAATCCTAGTAGTACATTTTTATTATCAGAGTCTGAAATTTCTTCCCCCCAGGGATTCCATTACACTTTCATTTTCCTGTAATATTTTTATGCTATTACACTTTGTATTACCATTTACATGCAGTGCCACTCTCCCACTGTCTGTCATACACTGTCATTCTTATAAAGTTACACTGTCATTCTTATAAAGTCGGTAGCCTGACAACACTGTCCTACTGATTATTCTTCTTCCACTAGATCTCTGAGATGTCTGTTATAGTGGGATGACCGTTTGATGAGCAGTGTCTTAATTCCCCAATTTATTTTTATGTTCCTACATGTAGGAGCACTTCGAAGCTTTGCTTAAAGATGTGCCAGTAAACCGGTGGTGCCCTAAAAGAGCCTTCCTTATTTATTCTGATGCACTATTTTATTCCCCTCCTGGCCTTTTCAAAGGCATGTTGAATATTAGTTATGTCTGCCTCAGAGGCAGGTCAGTGTGAACCAGGAGCTGGTCCATGCCTTTTGACTTTCCTCTACTTTCTATTTTAAGTATTCCTGTGCGACCTTTTTAATTTCTGTGCCAGCAGCCCAGCTCTGTTACGGCTAAGGTGCAGCCTACCCTTCCTGCACATGTTCTTACAGTTCAGAAAGTTTCCCCAGTTTCTAATAAGCCTAAATCCCTCCCTGCCTTGGCCGTTGTCTCCTCCTTGGAGATGCTGGATCTCCTGGTGCAAACAAATGGAAAATATGTCATTACAGTACAGTAGTAGAATACAGCAAAAACAAGTGGAAGATCAAATGTTAGCCCACAGAGCTGCCCATGAATCTCAGACTCAGTGGACAGACCATAGCAGGGGATTTCCCTGGAACATTTCCCTGGAGTTCTCGACAGCTAATTGTAAATTTTGTCAGTCTTGAGAAACAATAAAACATGAAAGTGTTAAAGACTCAAGAACTTGTATTAAATGTCTTTCAACCACACTAATGAATAAGGCAATGATGCAAAAGACACTGTGCATAATAGGCAAAATATGGCCAAATAACAGTAATTAATGGTAAAGAAGAATGGGGAAAAGCCTGATGTAATCCAAGAGCTGTGATTCCTTGGTGGCATAATGGACACTGATGTGTCATAGAGCAGCGCAGCTCACAGCAAGCCCTCAAACTGGCTCAAGAGCGTCTTGTCTGCAGACTTTGTAAAAGGTATGCAAAAAGCCAGTATAAAATTTGTTTCTCACACTTAAATACAGCGTCTCAGACTTAGAAGGGAATTTCATTCTTTTCGATCATTTCTTTATAATGTGTGACCATGTTGATGCAATAGGCATGAATATAGTCTTGTATTTCTTTTTCCTGTCTTGAAAAGTTATCTATTCTTCCATCTTTCCTTGCAATAAAGTGATACTGTAAATCCCAAAGTTGATGTAATTAATGCTAAGGAGCAGTAGATGGGTTCTTTGGGGGGTCCCCCAGGCATATTTCATATTATTTCTTGTTTGATTGTGTAAGCATCCTGTTTAGTTCATAAGTGACTGCAGTAAGCCTGTAAGTATTTAATCTTCCCATTTTTATAGTTGTTATAATAATGCCACTCTTTGTATCAAATGTTAGGCAAGCTTTCAAGAACTAGTTTGATGTTATTTTAGGCAAAATAATATATTTAACACCAAAACTGGTGCTTCAAGGATAGTTCAAGTTTGTTTAAGTCTAAAATAAAGATTATTTTTCAGGAAATATATTTGTAAATTAATGTTAAATTATTTCTTCTTTTCTTGTCAACAGGAAGATTCAGCCGACTGCGGTGGTGTCTCTGGTCTGAGTCCATCACTGTGGTCGATGGTAGGAATTCAGTTTGTCCTGCTTTGGCTGTTATCTGGCAGCAGACACTGCCAGTTATGACCTTGCTAAACCAAAACCTGCATAACTTAATCAAGACCCGGCCAAAACGATAGCCTCAATTTCCTTTCAAAAGGGTCAGCTATTCAGACAGCAGAAGAACAGCAGTGCTCATGTCTGGTTATCACTCTTTGTGAGACTCACTCATAAAGGCACCCACAGTGGCTGCATGTTGGAGTGTCAGATCCTTAAATTTGTGTGAAAGCTGCATCATCTATGCCATCTGAACAGAATTCTGTACGTGCTTCATTGGGGAATCGCAGATTTTTCTTTGTTTGTTGGTGTAAAATTGATGACTTCATTTAAAAGGGCTCCCCTTAAAATAGCTTATATATATGATTTTCATTTATTTTAATCTTTGGATTTCTTGAAGATCTTATATTCTTTTACATGAACATTTATTTTATATATATATATATTTAAAAAAAAAAAAAGTACTGCCCCAATATACTTTACTAGTAACATGATGGCTGCTTCGAACATCAGTTTTGTCCAAACCAGTTGAGTGAAACGAAATATTTGCTAGTCTTCATCAGAAGTTCATCTTCATTGACATGCTTTATGATGAGTGGTTTATTTTCCAAGGTTAATCGGAACGGGTGGCCAGCCAAGTTTTGGTAGGATTATAAATTGTTGATTAAAAAAAAAAAAAAGGAAGGCAGAATCTACTGTATTTAGAAATATAAAGGTGCTTGAGAGCTTAACTGAAAAGTGATTTTTTTTCTTGAACTTTATATCATCTGTCAGAAAAATGTTAATTTCAGTGTAATAATCACCTTCTCTTCACAATGCAGTTATATATAACGCTAGTCAGATCCTTCAAATGCTCAGACAAAATGCTTGTGAATAAAAAAAAAATGTCTTTGTGATTATTGAACGTTGGTTTCCAAGGGTATTTTGCATGATGATGATGCTACGTTATTGTTTTTCAGTTTGTTTTCTTTGATGGTAGAGTATAGTCCATTGAAAAGGTTAACTGAGTGATTCTTTTGTTGTGTGAGAAACTGATCATTGCAATGATGTGTTGCAATCAAATCATATTAAATTATATTATTAAACAAAGCTCTGAATATACTGTGCAATGAAAAAGCTAAGAAAATAGGATAAATTTAGCTGTTGTAGCAAAAGGGTTGAGGTGGATTTTTTACAGAATAGTGCTCTCACATAAAAACCTGTGTACAGATATTTTCAGTATATAAAAATCAGATTTCACACATTTATTTTTGAAAGTATATGTTCTGTAAGGTTCATATCAGGTTCCTCCTTTGTTTCCTTCATATAAAAACATCCGTAATGTTAAAAATTTTTCTTTTGCTATTTATTATTGGAAATAGCAAATTTAACAGAGCCAATTTCCTGGTTGCTAAAATTAGACCAAGATCTAAACAAATGGGGAGCCTTGAATCTCTATGTATGCACATTGATACTTGATTGTGAATAATAATTTTAAAAGTTGTTTTTATACAACCTCATTGGTGATACAGATTGGTGCAGTAAATTGCAATATGACAGTGTAGCATAGTGTTGATGCAGAATATGATTTGCGCTTTTTTCTAGTTTTCAGAACTAAACAGTATTGCAAGACAGCTAAACCAATGAATGTGCAACTGCTGATATTGTACAATCCTGCTAACAACTGCAATACGCAAATATTAACATGGCACAATACACTAGCTCTTTAAATAAAGTAAGAAAATGCAAAGCATTGGTATGTATATGCTGGCAACTGATTCAGCTGGTTGATATCATTTTGATCGCATCAAAAGCTTAAAGAAATAATTGGGCATGCATTAATATCCAATGAGGACTGAAGAAGCTACTCAAAGCCATGGCATGGCTTAAAAGATGAAGTATCTACTGTAGCTCTACCCATGACTGGATTGTTGTTTTTCTCATATACCTTGGTTCCAGCTATGTATTTTCTTATGTTTGGGATTACAGTAAGAGAAAACAATAAAAAAAAGCCCTACAGGTCTTCTTTTTTTTTTTTTTTTCAGTGATCTAATTTAGCTTTTTAAAAAAATATCTCTAGTAAAGTCATGGGATTAAAAGTGTAATTGACTGTGTTGGATGACTCCAGGTCTTCCTTAGGAAAAGTGAGGTCATTTGGATAACACAGGTGAAGATAATCTTGGAGCTCTCCCTTCCATTCACGTTACTATATCTCTCTTCACCCTATTGCTCATACCACCTAATAAAACAATTAGTCTGAATCTTTCTAATGCTGAGGCTGTATCCTACTTTTTTCTTTAACATCATCAGTTGAATTCTTAGGGGGAGAGCAAGTTTTGTAGGATTAGGCCAATTCTTATTACACTCATAGCTCTTACTCTAGGATTAGTTAAACTACCTATTAGTTTGGATTTTGCTCCTTTAATTCTTTGGAAGGTTGTTGGTATGTTAGTATAGTATAGTTTTTCACTTAGCTTCCCAAAAGAAACCCTTCATGGAAAGGTTACATTACTTACATTTCGGTAGAATTTGCTCACAACGGTGAGCCCCATCCTGAGTTACTTGATGAAGAGCTGATCAGAGTTTGTAGGCATGAAGAAAGTTTGCCGAGAGCCGAGCTGCCCCAGAAGACAGCTGGGGCTTTTGCATTCATCCCATGTCCTCCTGGGGCGCTCAGATAATGCAGGAGGGAGAATTGCCTGCATGGCACATGTGTTGCCTTCCAGGTTTTAGCCAAAGAGGGAGATGTTCTTTGTTCCTCTCCTGCTCCCTCCTGTAATACCTGAAGAACCATGTTTCTGTATAAACACTCAGTTTTCTACCAGTGAAGCCAACTGTTTGACAGGCCAGAAAACTCAGGATTTGGCCCTCCCGGCAGGATTTAATACTGTGCCCCTAAAATTCAGTACTTTCCACAGAAAAGAAATGGAAGTTTTGGCTTCTGTTTGCAGAAAACTATATTTAATCCAATTGTAGCCAAATGATATCTAAAAGTTCAAGTTTTTTTTTTTTAAATATACTACCTAGTTACCTAAAAACACAGCACACCAGAAAGCAAGCTCAGTGTGAACATTAGCTATGTCAAAAAGACCAGTCTGTTAGAAATAACTTCTGGGAGCAGATCCGTATGCTTATGCCGAAGAGTGTTTGTACTCTCACGTAATGCATAGCAGTCATCTTCTCCTGTTTGTTAGAGAAGACACTTGATCCTAGGCTTTCAAATGAGACATTTTCAAACTCCAATATGCTGTAATTTAAAAAAAAAAAAAACAGATAATAAGCTATGTTGATATTTGCTTAGATCCTTTAAAAACGTTAAGGAGTAGAGATAAACTGTTTGAACCGTTTTAGTTTATACAGAAGTCATGCAGCCTTTAGTAGGTCTGACAAATAACTACCATTAAGGCTGTTGCAGCCTGGTACTATACGAAACATGCTCTTAGGACTTAACATGAAAGGTTTCTTTCAATTTTTTTTCATTTAAACAACCAGCATTACTGCCAAAACACTGATCGTGGTCCATATTTGTAACAGGTTTTTAACATGACATAGTTGGTTTGATTGACAAGATTTTTAGGTCCTGTATCTTTAAGACTTTAGTATGACCTTTTTCATGTTTCTAATGCTTGAGGCTTTACTGCTTAACTTGACAAAAAACAGTGTTGCTGCCATTTGTAAGTTTTCCTATAATGTTCCTTTTACTAACTTAAAAACTGGCCTTACTGGGTTCAAATAGGCAGTATCCCTTTTAAGTGACCTTTGCAACCCAAGTGTTACTTGCTGTGGTTGAGAGTTTTTCGGTATCATTTAAAAGACGTTGAGACCTTTTGTTCCCATTGACACTGAAGCTCAGAAAGCGTACTTGGTATGTCTTAATTGCAAAACACAACCTCAGTCTCGCCAGTCCTGAAAACTCAGATGCTGGCCCACCGGTTGTAAGAAGCGTATTAATGCCTGCAAGGCACTGCAAAGCTCTGCGATGTTTTGAGAACGTCTGCTGAAGGTGGAGTATTAATAACTCCTTTCTTAGTTTAAATTTTACTTAACTTCATTGGACATCCAAGCCTTTAAAAAGAGCCAGACTTCTCTTTTTCTTCATACCACAATGTTAATATTGTTAATATTCATTGTACACTACTGTAAAAAGATTGAAACAAAGTGTCTGCAAACAATTCAAGAGTTTGGAAAAGTTAGCCTCACCCTCTTCCCAGCTACTTGCATCTGTACTTTATGGTTTAAAAGAAAAACACCATCCTGAAGAAATAATTTCACTGAGGCTAAAGGGATACTGTCTTGTTCAGATGCCGTGAAATTGCGATTGTGATCTGACAAAGCTGTCCTCTCTTCTTGTGTCGTATGGAGTGTCTGGATCATGCTTTCTGGGATATTTTTATTGAAATGCTCAGTGTGCGTTCCCGCAACAGAGGCTTGATTTGCTCTCATAAGGCAAGCAGGTCTTTCTCCCTTTTATTGTGTTCTCTTGACACTTTTGTGGAACTTGACAAGCCTGGAAAAATAATTTTTTTGTAAAAATTTGTACAATAACGTTATAAAAAATTTATAATCCTAGAACTGTTGTGTTAATTCTTGTGCAAAAACAGTATATTCAGAATAAAAGTTTATCATTTAAAATCAATAACTACTTTGACTGTTCACTGTGTATAATAATAACATGCAAATAGGTCCTCCATCAATTCCTGAATAATAATTCTGGTTTTGCTGAAAAAATCACACCCAAGAGTGGAAAAAAGATTTGCCAATTTTCAAAAAGTTAAAAAAAAAAAAAAGATTGCAACCAATGAAAGCTGAGGGTCTGCAAAGTAGGAGTGTGTAAAGCATCTGAAACAGCCCAGGCACGGTGAAACAGTTGCTTTGAGAAGGGCTGCCCTTACTAACTCCTAAACGCTGACGGGCACCAAGTGTTTGTTCACTTGAAGCAGAATGAAATCGGAGGGCTCCGAAGGCGGCTGCCCCAGTTGTTGCTGCACCACTGATGGAGACGGCGCCGTGATTTAGGAATCAGCTTCTGCATTGCTGCAGTTTCCGGCTAAACATTAAATTCAAAGTAGGTTTATTTTACCTTAATAAACAGGCCTGAAACATTGAGGAGGTGCTTCAGTGGGTTTTCAGCCGTTTTTGCCGTGGCAGTGGCCACCTCCGTCAGAAGGGCAGGGCAGGTGGCTGGAAGTGGTAACCGCTTTTTTAATCCTTCACTGCATGTGTGTCAGAGCCCGAATAGAATTGCAGTCATAAATTACAGCTGGTTTACTGAATGCCTGAGAAGTCAGCTAAGAGGGTAAGAAATCAAATGCAGATTCGAATCCCTGAGGAGTCAGATAAGAGGGTAAGAAATCAAATGCAGATTTGACTGCTGCGGAGTACCAGATCGCCCATGTGGAAATGCTACAAGGCAGCACATGACACTGCACATCAACATCCAGAGATTACTGGCCTCAACTAAATTAAACATTGCCGTGTAACTACATGATTGCCCCCACATGCTCAACTAATAGTATCGTGTTTGCTGTGTGCCGACTGCCGTGGAGATGGAGAAATTAAGAAACCCCCAAATCCCTTCCCAGCACACATTTAATTTAAATTGTATATTATAATATATTATCTATTAAGCACCAAGGATAAACAATTTGTTCTTTTCTTTCTTCCCCATTTCCGGACTCTACAAGTATCTTTGACTTCAGCAGTTCAATCTGGGAATGGCTGCGCTGTAGTGCGATACTCTATACTACTCCCCAGTGCGAATCAAGCCAGAATGCCTGTCATACCACATTATTTTGAGAGAAGACTTCACGTGGTCCAATGCAGCACTTTTGCTGCTAACCGTCTACCAAAATCACGAAGTTATATAACAGTGGTGTTATAAAAATGCTTCACTGTCCAAATCTATTAGCCCAGTGCTCCTTGTAACGCTTGACTGAACGAAAAGCACACTCAAAGTGGTACAGCATTTTCTCTGCCTGTTGCAAAAGATGTTGAAACCTACCTCTCCCTTTCCAAGAGTCTATTCTGAGATTGTAGTCACGAAATGTGTATGGAGCAGGAGGAGAGAGAAGTGATTTTTTTTTGCAGGAGAATGAATTTTAGATTCTGTCAATATTTCTTCTATTTTGTGTACATATATACCTGTACATATACATGTGTATACATGTGTGTTAATATGTGTATATATACATACCAACACACACGCACACATGCACACACTATTTGTCTGATACCCTGATTCAGATTATCACATTCCCAGAGGCTGACTGTTCCTTTTGAAAACTTTTTCAGAAACTTTTTTCAGAAACTTTTTCAGAATTTTTCAGGAATTCACTATTTTTAATAAAACACCTTTGTTTCTTTCGGGTTTTGAACTTCTTTGTTTTTGATCCCCCTATCCAAGCATTTTCCTGACGAGATCTCCAAGTTACATCCCGTCTAGCAGTAGAGTTACTTGAACTTGCAACTAGAAGTGTTTCCCTTGGGGAACTGGTAAACATGATGGCTGTGGTTCGACTCACCTAACTGTAGTTGTCTAATTAGTCATATGAGTTCGCTTCACAGGGAAAAGAGTTTGGGAACTTGCTATCCAAGCCATTGGCCCTGCTCAAATTTTGACCATCTGTCTTAGTGATTTGAAAATGGATTCTTAACAATGAAGCTTCTACCTCAGTTTTAGTAGTATGTATTTTCAAAGAGAGAAGTCTTTACATTAGGTAGAGCTGCATCTGCTACTTTTTCCATTATGTTAATGCCATTTTTAATAGGTTCGTGGTGTTATTAGTTTCTTACAGCTGGTTTTCAAAAGGAAATGTGAAATATAGGACTTCAGTGGTATTCAGTCTTCCTCTTCAAGATAATCTTTCCACTCATTTTTCAGTCACTGAATTAGCTATTTCATACACAAAATAAAATGCATGGAATTTGGAATGGTGGAGAGTTCAGAATTTCCATTTTAACTTTTTTTTTGCCTTAACCCAGACTCTTATGATCTCAGCCTACATTCTGTGGCTTAATTTTTTAAAAATAAATGTTCTTGGTATTATAAATACACACACATGCACACACGCCATACTCTAGGACAACAGTCTGGAATACTGACTAATCGTTAGTACTAAGTTACGGTATGTGTGGCTGCCATGTATTATTCCACTACACTATTTTGAGAGTCCAAGCAGTTAATACTGTGGTAAGGGCTAGTGAGTTTGTCATCTAAGTCTTTATATTTTTAGGAATTGGTTAGTTCTAAGAGAAAAGTACAGGCAACTAAAATTTGGCTGTGCCTGGAAGTTACAGCAATCCTTATTTCAAGGGCATGAAAATTAGGACTGTTCTCTTAGCATGGTTACCTGTAATGTGTGCAAAGGATAAGCGACTGCAGGATTTCCTTTTGATATCTTTCTGGAATTCCAGTATGGGAAATAACATGATGCATGAAACCTTTGAAAACCTGGTACTAAATCATGGCCAGTTGGATTCAGCTCCAGGATAAGACTATACATGGCTGGGTGTCTAGGCTCCTAGACTGCTCTGTGGACACTCAGTCATTATAATGGTGGAGCATATTCAGATGACCAACCACTAGAGGTTTAGTTGTAGTTGCAGCTGCAAGCACAACCTTGCTGTTGAAATTGCGGCACTAAGATGCTAGATCAGGGAAAGACACATCAGGCATTGCAGGCATAGCAATTCAAAACCTGACTCTCCTGTTTTACCAGCTCCATCTAGTTCCTAGGATCAAGATCTGGGCTGAGTAAATTCCACCTAAGCCATGTGAAATTTAGGCTCTTAGCTTGCAGGGAATGCTCTAAACTTATTGCTGCCTTAATCGTTATTGCTGTCCAGTCCTAGTGGACAAAATCCAGGTCCTGGGAGAAACTTGCTTTGGTGGTTGTCTTGCCATTCGAAGAAAAATGTGTAGCTTAATTTTATTTTAGAAATGATTATTACCTTATTATGGCATGAGGAAAAACAGAGAGATAGCTATATGAATAGCTTTAAGGTCCACAGTGATCTAGAGAGGTTTGTTAGTTCCATACCCATTAGTGCTTGTATCTAAATTTGCATGATGCTGTAGATAGGGCACTGACATGGAAGTTCAAGGTGACAACTTACTTGTTTTAAGGACCATCTGGACACTGCTTTAACAATCAGCTCACAGTCTGGTTAAGAAAGTTGTCTTTAACCTAGCTCACTGTGCAACCAGAAATGTAAGGATAAAGTGGCCCAGAGGAAAGCGGATAGGAAAGTACTAGTATTATAACAGTCTGCTGAGAAGGGCCCATCTGGCACCATGATAATGTCTCCTGCTCTCCATTAGGTGCATCTGCTTGGCTAAGAGCCCTCCGGGAGCTGCCAGTACCACCTGGTGGTTCTCTAGTGGTGTCAGAGCAAGAGCCGTGCACTGGAAGAGCGAAAAAACATTTCCTTCCCTCCCTCTCTCTTTCTCCCCGCTCTTTCTCTCCCTCTATTAATATCAGGGAATTCAATGAGCTGGATCATATCTGAGTTTTCAGATGCCTAAAATTTCAGTGAGAAAAATGTGCAAGTTAGGCAACTAAGTTAGAACGATTTCACCATTGACTCAATTGCTTGCATCACCTTTTAGAGAAGATAGGTGTTAAACTAAGATTTTTGAGGCATTAAGTTTTCGTTTTGGAATGTAAGAATACACATGGACACATATATTTCTTTGCCTTTTAAATACTTTCCATGGATTTCTTGCAATCTCCAAAAATGCCTTTGCTTTCATAAGGTCAAATAGTCCTGCTGTGCTTTTCTGTGCCAGATGACATGAGTAGAAGCAGCCTGCATGAAAGGCTTCCTTGATAGAGCCTGATGGAGAGTGTATAGTGCAATATTTTGTTTTCTCGAATCTATACTTGAGTAAAATGTCTTAAATTGAAACTGGTCTTGATCCGAATGAAAACATATCCTGGGGAACTGCACAGATAGATACCTTTATTGTTTCCAGAAGAGGTTGTCTCATGTAAATCGATATTCTGTTACTAGAAGCTTTTGTTTTTTTCTTTTTTAATAGCCATTTTAAAATTACATAATAATGTGGCAAGCTGTATTTTATAGCTCAGCTGTATTCACCCTGCCATAATGAAGAATGTGGACTGCCTTCGCTGTAGCTGAGGCTTTTACCTGCAATTCAGAATTCAGCCGATTTACACAGTCCACTGGATCCCAGAATCAGGTTCCAAAAGAGAACAGGTGGTGATAACAATGCTAATGGTGAAATATTTTCTGATTTTTTTTTCAATAAAAGCCCCTAACAGATTAAAAATCTTTTTAAAATTAACAATAAATCACACACAAATGAATTAATTCCCATTAGGAAACACACAATATATTCATCGCTTCAAATTGATAGTCTCTTTCTCAGATGTTTTTTTCAAAGTTTACATTGTGTATGTATGGAACCTATATTAAAAATAAAGCCAAATTGCAGTTCATTTTATAAGTACAGAACATGGAATGAGGGTGGTAATTGGCATACATAGCCTTTCTCCGATATATACAGGATCTTTTATTAAACCTATATGGAATTTAGTAGCTATAGTCTTTTAGGCTATCAAACATACCTCACTTTAATTATTGCTAAAATGAAATTCACAGTTCCTGAACCAAATAGCTGATTTCAATTCTTAGCAAATCAAAAGGGTGAAGAGGTTAGATCAGTGTAAATTATATGTAGATAGTCAGCTTCTTGCCACAGTGTTGATAGTGATGGTGAAGTCTCTATTTAAGGCTTAGAGATTTGATGATCTAAAGTTAAACACTTTGGATTTATGCGATATTGTTTTTGGTATTCTGACATTAATTTAGTAACGTACTTAAGGAAGCATCTGAATTTTCAAGACTGCCAAGCATTTAGCTTGTCAGAGAAGATACTGGAAAGGGGGATTGAAGGATTGATTAGCCACTTCTGAAATGCAGACATCTTTTTTTAACGAGACAAACCACTCTTTTGGGGAATGTTATCCAGGCTAGAAGAAGTAGTTACTCTTCTGCTAGACTGATGGTGACCAGAAGTGTAAAAACTGTGAGCAAAATGAGAATGTAAGGCTGTGAAATGCCAGTCCTCTTTCCGGAGAAATGGCACGGACAAGCCAATGCTTCTTTTGCCGATACCCAGTGAGGAGTCTCTCCAGGTCCCATCACTTAGGAGAGTGATGACCGTTCTCTGCCACATTCACATCCATCTCATGTGCTTTCTCCTCCTCCTCGCCCATGCGGGCTGCTAGCGGACACCAAGGCTGAGCTCAGGCAGTGCAGCTAAGGTGATGCTGCTTGCAAGGCTTGCAGGCATGTTTCAAATGTTGCTACGCACAAGCACACACCAAAACTAGTCTGGCCCTCTGTATTTCATGGTATTACTCACTGCTGGACAAAGGAAATCCTAACAGATGAAATGCATAATTAAAGCCACAAATAATTTGTAAAGTATGTCTACAGTGTCTGGATCTAGTTTTGCATGGCGTAGTACAATCTTTGGCAGTGCCAGTCAATTGCCTTTTGGAAATACAAGGTGTCCTGAAATTAATTTGTTTAGCTTTTGCCTATGTAAAAATGCTCAACTTCATGACCACATCTGTAAAGAACCCAGAGGTTATAGATATCTAACTTGCATTTATATGAAATAGAGACAGATGCAGCTGTTGGAAAATAGACTATAGAGTCATCTGAATATTTTTTAAGTGACTTCACCAGTGTTTTGTCTTAGGTTTTTTAGGATTCATGATTAATATTTTCAAAGATGATTCATCTTTCATCTTGTGTTCCCCTATTGTTGACCTAACCTTAAGAAAACATGACAGAGCTTAAGAAGAAAGAACATTTGCTGAAAGTCATATTTCTGTATACTACCGTTCGTAAAACATCAGTTGAAGTCCATGGATATTAGAAGAAGCTTGTAAATATATATGTTCTTTATCCTTTATTCTTCTTTTCTCTCAAGCAGAGCAAACATGAATAGTTCTTACATTTTTATCATAGTGCTATTTCCTACTGGCTGATAGCACTATTTACTGAGTGGACAGCCACTAATTCTCCTTTTGATTCAGAAACTGTGACTGACGGAGATAGAACCTATGTAGCAGGGACTTTCTCTACCTCTTTTGTATTAATAATAGTAGGTTATAGCAACCAAAAGACACAAGCCTCATCTTCATTTCTGGCTGTGGAAATTCAAGGAACATTTGCCCTTAAAATAGAAATGTTATTTATGGAAAAGCTTCCTGAGGTTTCTAGTAGTACCATCTGGTTGCTCCCCCAAACATCCATTTGGTTGATTGTCTGAAAACCATAGAACTGAAGCACTTGCTTTAAATTTAGCATTCATTTCACTGTATTGGTGGGAGGAACACTGCACATGCATAAAGCCAAGTATGTGCTTACATGCTTTTCCTGAATAAAAGTATTTAACAGCTAATATATCGAGGCCTACAGTGGGAGTTCTATTATGCTCCCTTTCAAAGCTACTTTATGCTTGAGATATCACAGTTAATTTTATCTTTTGTAATTTCAGTTGAATATATTCATGCTTAAAAAAATACCATTTGGAGAATTGTTACCTTAACCTCGTAAGCTAAAAGCTATTGTGGTTTTTCTCATGCCAAAAAAAGTGTATTCACCAAGATGGTTCTTGATCTGTTCTTTCAAAAAATGGCAACATTGGCAGTAAACTCCTATTTAAAACACTACGATATCTTATGTGTATATCATACGTGACATTTGGTGATGCACTCTCCTTAAATCAAACCTTCACAGGGAAATGAAGTGACTGCTAAAAATATGACACAACGTTGTGAGCATTGTTCTTTTTAACAATTCTATATTCCTATTGCAAAGATAGCAAAGAAAATACTGCAGCCATATTCCTGCCTCTTTCCAAAGTGATTTGCCTCTAATACTTACTAAGTAATAAATGCATTTCAGTTTGTATGAAGTATAGAGTTGAGATGTAATCCACAAATGAAGTCTGATAACTCATTACTTTAAAAATTTAAATTAAATTTAATCAATTTAAATTTAATTGCAGTGTGAGCAAAGCTGATGATGTGTCCAATAACTGCTCTGTGAAGTCAGGCTCTTTCCAAAGAGATCAGTCATGCTTGTGACTTGCAAGATATAAGAACAACTATGAAGTAACTCTTCTGGTTTAAAATACTATTTTTGTAGAAGAGGAACTGCTAAATATGGAAACAACTGCTCTTAACATTTAAAAAGGCTGAAATGCAATAAAATTTGTGAAGTAAATCCACAGATAAAAGTCCTTCACACTGTGTGGGCCCATTGGCAACTTCTGGGTGTGCACCCTGCCTATTATCCCAATGTGCTTTTATTGGTGAGAGGGGCCTTTGGGCAACGCAGCTGCCAAGTCCACTCCTCAGCCCTCCAGTCTGCCCGGAGCAGTGGGAGCGATTGCGACGGGAGCTGAATGAGCAGCATATGGGACCCCTGGGTTTTATCGCATATTGCATCATTATTGACAAATCGTAGTTGTTTTCCGGTTGTTGGACTTGTTGAGGTCCTTTTTTAAGGATATTTCCCAGCTGTGTAAGTTGATATTGAGTTTATTTATAATTCTGGGATGGGGAAAGAAGTCAGCAATTCCGTTAGATAAAATCATGTTTAGTATTAAGAGTCTGTATTTCCCACAGAAGAATAAGAGGTATTAATTGGGAAAAGGTAAACTTCGGTCTCCTGGATGCCCCAGGTTTTCAGCCAACTGTTAAAGATTTCAAACTAGAGGCCTGGATTTTCTTTTTACACATGTAAAAGAAAGCAAATATCCTGCAAAATCTAACAGGCCATGAAGTTTAAGACGCATTCGGCTAGTGTGAAAGAATAGCCGGAATGATCTCTAGCCTCTTAGCTTTCTAATGAATGGGGAGAAAAGCTTGGAAGTGCCTTAAGTGTCATGACAGATGTGAAATGTATTGTCTAACGTTTCCTTATTGGCATCACAGCCTCTTTTCAAAGTTACTAACTGAAATGGTGCTGCAATCAGATCACTCTTTATGTCATGCCCTAAAATGTGGGCCTGCCCTGCACCTATCCCAGAAGAGACAATTCTGCCTCTTAATAAATGTAAACTTTCAGATTCAGAAATAAGCAATTTATGCAATCACCGCAGACCAATATCAAGCCAAAATGTCCATAGTCTAATACCAGGCATGCTTGTTTTCATGACGTGTATATTAAACTCAGGAACAAGTATTCTTCATTTCCAGTCCTTTATTGTCCTTCTACAAATACAAATGCGAATGGCTGGATCAGTTATCTAGGATAAATTAATTCTCACCCTGAATGATATTTGCAGTACTTTAATTTGATTAAAGTAAAATGTGAAAAAAAAAGGCAGATGAGTTTGAGGTTCCCTTTTACTCAGTAATTTTAAAGTTCACTTCATTCCCATTTTTGTATGAGGGAGAGAATTTGAAGAAAGATAAAGTTGAGGTTCTTAAAGCCCAGGTGCTGTTTTTCTTAAATCAAGAAATATTGAATTCTAATAAGAAAAAGACAATAATTGACAAAGTTACTTCTTTTTTTTTCCTTTTTTTTTTTTTTTTTGACATTATGGGCTTCATGCACCTGCACGTTCAGCACTGGTTCTTAAACAGCTGCATTGGGTAGTGTAAGTGTTGCCTGCCACAATAACATATGCCTCATGCATCACAAGAAACTGCAAGCTGTTTAGTGATTCATGAAGTTTCTCAGAACACTTTTCCAGCAAATAAATAAATATATGATATTTTATAAGCACAGAGCAGTACTTACAGTCAGTGCTAGAAGGATGAACACAGGGTAATGTGTTGCATATGTGTCTTTCTTTTTATATCAGTGACTGTTTTTGACTATAAGACCTATAAAAATAGATTAGTGTTAGATTTTTATTGCTCAAGTACACACTGAAATTCAATACCCTTCTTGCCCTCCATACAAAATCATAGGCCTAAAGTGGTCAGGGTCCTTGTTTAAAGTACAAGGAAGATACAAATACGAAACGGAAGTAAGAATGTCATGACAATGTATAAATAAGTAATGAATATATGAGATCAGTATCCTGCAAACTTAGGGCACATGAGCATCTCGTGTGAGCTATCCTGCTGACTTCAGTGGAAAGCTCATGTGAGTCGTTTTATAAACTAAACGATAATTTTTGCATTAGACACAGGGATAATTTTAAAGTACCTCATTTACTTCTCTCTCACTTTGAGGAATGCGTTTTCTTGCATAAGAGAAATTAAGGTCAGATTTGAGGTCAGAGCATGCCCCTTCTTAAATGTTCATGCACTGAGATAATAACAATAATAAAAGAAGGGACTCCTATTTCTCTGGTACACTTCCCAGAACACTGCTCCTGGCACAGGTAGATACCTGCGTTTCATCATTCCTTCAGTAGCTATTCATTTGCATTTCCTTGTGAAGCTCAAATGTAAGTAAAATTAGCATTAAATACCACATCAGTCTGGAAAGCAATGTTTTAAACAACAATTTACTGGTGGTTTTGCCTATGGTGAAACAGAATAGAAATGTTCATGCTGAACATGGCAACTTCAGTATGTAACAGAAAACCAAAGAATGGGGTGAACTTTACTTCTCATCGTCTTCTCTGCACCCCTGTAGAAGGGGTGTAATGCGTTAAGAAAAAAACGCAGCAACACTTTATTTGAGCTAGAAAGGACTGTGGCAGCAGTTATGAGTCAATAATAACTTCTCTGGTTCAGAAGGACAGTTATTGGTAATCTGTTAAATGGCTATACTAATAGAAACAACTAGGATGTATGTGGTAATGCCCTTGATGTCTTCCCTGTTGTCTTCCTGGCCCAGACTGTAACTTCTTTCTCATTTAAGACCTTGTTAGACTACTTGGTGAAGTGTTATATAGCATGGACCTTTAGTTTTCTCTCAAATGTTGTGCTAACAATTTTTCCTATTGATAGGGGAAAAAAAGGATATATATGTGCATGACAAAATGTATTTATTATTCATACACTAGCTTAGTGCTTTTGTGTACTTTTCCAGTGTACTACTACTTATTTAATCCAATCTGCGCAGAACTTCCATCTTATTTCCTCTCTTAAATTTTGGATGAGATTTTTATCTCCTCTCAGATTTGCATCTATGCTGGCAGGTTTTGACCTTGCTACTGTGTTTTCCAAGCTAGAGCAAGACAGGCACTGCTCCAGAGTGCTAGTGTAAGACTTGGAAATGATGGGTGTGAGATCAGTGCATGGCTGAATTCACATGGTTCACTACCAACAGTGAAAACTTGATGTTGCGTAGGGGCTGCTTATGTCCATAACACCAATATCTGGTACACCCTCATAAACCCAGTCTTTATAAGCACAGTTTTGACTGAAATGGTTACTGTAAGGTATATCAGAAGTATTGAAGAGGGCTGATTTATGCAGGTTAGAATGGGTGGGGGAATTTGCTTACCTGGGCATTTTATCCCCATCCGTAACTAAAACGCAATTGGGTAGAACATGGGAGGCCCTAGTCACTTTAATATTTTCCTAATATAACCCAGCTCACCACAGGGCTGCAGTAGGTCAGCAGCTGTCAGTCTGGGCTTCACAACCACAACTATTCTTCCCTTTTAATTGTGGTCAATTCAATGGCAAGACTAGTATAGGCAAAGAGCTTTCACAATAAAGCCTAAAAAACACTATCCTAGATTAGAGGCAAACTTCCCCACGCCATTAGCCATGGCTCATCACAGGCTAAGGACTGGGCTAAAGACTCCGGAAACACCTCAACATTGGGGGCACACGCATGAAACTGCTTCACCGGGCTTGTAATACCAGACAAATTCCTAACAAGGCGACAATTCTCTAGTTACTTTGTAGAGTCAGAGTGAATCCAAAAATGAGGCTGGCAGACAGATCCAACTGCAAATGCTAATTGCAAAGCCCCTTGGATATGGGGTACATGAGACGTATCTCCATACTTTGCAGCTTTGATCCCCTCTCTAATTACAACTAGCCTAAGGGAAGAAAATAGAGAAATCTAGTCGATAACAGGCCAAAAAACAACCATGTGAATATACATGGCTATATTGCAAAAGTTCAACCAATGTTTTGCAGGTGGCTGACACAAAAGATTGTAATACACCCTCTGGCTTTAAAAATCTATGGTCATATTCTTAGTTTATATTCACTACTCAGCTGGGGTAAAATATATCTCCCTGAGAATCTCCTGGCTTTTACAAACAGTTAATTACTCCTTTTTCTTTCTTCTTTCTTTTTTCCTCTCTCATTTTGCATAGGAATGTAGCCTCTTTCCAGTTTCACACTCAGTGGTGAGACAGTGAAATCCCTGCCCGCAGGCCTTACTTACCTGGTGACTGGTGGAAGGCATGCAGCGTCCTACTTTACTTTCTGCTGACTATATGTACAGGAATTGCAAACTAAACTCACAAGCACCTTCCTAGCAGCCCTGGTTGGGCCTGAGGCTGAATTTAGTCTAAAAGATTTAGCAGCAAGAGATGGGAAGTGATACTAAGGGATCGTGTCACAAACTAGGTCCATTCACGTCCCCCAGATGTTATGAACGAAAGAGGCTAAGCGGGCAGCTCAGCTAAGTCGTTTCAGATGTATGCAGTAGGGATAAACGCTTGTGGTGTGACATCTATGCCAGATGTTGTAGTTTGCCTGGCTTCAGGCAAACTGTGTAATGCAAGTTTATATGAGCTGTGCATGTAGGACCATATTAAATACTTTCCTTGATATAAACAGACAAGGCCATAAACCGGAGACCTACAAATTGATACATATATTGTAAGGCTGGATGAGTAAGTACATGTTGTTTGCATCTGCTAAGAAACCTGAGAAGAAGCTCTCCATACTCCATACCTTTAGCCAAAGCGATTTGCCCTCCTGATTAACAAGAATGCCTGAGTCAATCATTAAAAATGGAAAACACCCCTCGGAGCATCCCAGGCATCTCCAGTGGCCTGGACACATTGACGGTTGGGAGATTATGTCAGGGAATATAAAAGGAAAAAAGTGTGGAATGGTAGAGGAAGAAAAAAGGCTTTGACAGCTTATTTGACAATGACTCATTTTAACATTAAACCGGGTTTCATATACAAGCTATGCAGGAACACAGACTCTTGCTAGGGGAAATCATTATAGCTTCATTGAAGTCCATGGTTAGCTGTATCAGCACCTAGGGATCTTAATCAAGATCCGATTTTGAAAAAACCTCTCAAAATTCTTTTGACTTCCTCATTTTAGATCATCAACTTGTAAAGCTATTAAAACTTCCTAAAAGCTCCTGAAAGAAAGTTCTTAGTTTTCAGTCCTTGGCCATTGGTTTTTGTATATGTTTAGATGTCTGATTGGAAAAAAAGAAAGCTACAAGGATAATTTTATTTCTGCACTGCATATTTTGAATTCAAACCCACTCTGAACTTCTGAAATGCAAATTCAATAAACCAGCCCTCAGAGCTCTTTTTAGATACATAGTCTAGATTACAGACGTTTCTAATGCTAACTGTTTATTCTGTACATGATACGAAGCTAAGAAAGGCAAGCTGATTGGTGTTTACCCATGACAAATGGACAGAATTTTGGCTTCTGTTGCCTTGGATAAATATCTTTGTAAAGGTATTTAGGTATTTAAATTTTTGGCAAAATTGAGGCACACAAACTGAGTCAAAGTTTTCTGAAAATTAAAAAGATTGAGGTTTCGTTTCAGTCATAAGTAAACCTTAGCTCCGAATCTTATTTCTCTGCCAGGAACCATATGAACTTTATTTATTTTTTTTTTTCCAAAAGAACAAAATTTGCTCTTCAATCTTTTCCATAATTGAATACTTACTGGAAAAAGTAATATTTGCTCATCAAATTAATTAATTAATTAATTGAAAGCTAAGTCAAGGAAAATCTTGAGATTCCTGATTATTAGGTCATTAGGATTCTACACATTGCCACACCGCTTACATAAGGGAAAGTCTCTTACAACTGTTTTTTTTTTTTAACTCAAAGACCCCCATTCCATGGCCATATGCACTTAATGTGAATATATATACATCATTGATACAAAGCTTGTCTGAGTAGAGGACAGCAGGTTTTCATGTATAAAAGAAGAAGATAGCATGAATCATTGAGAATCTTGTTAACTTGGGAGAATTGTATCTTTCAAATAATATCTTATACAAAGATAAGTTTGTGTCATAAAATTCAAAAAATTAAAACTAAATAGAAAAGGAAAAAGGAGCCGTCACCTCTTACCTGATGACAAAGTGATTGCTACTCCTCTGAATACATTAGCAAAATACTCACTTTTGAGACTATATACAGCCATTCCACCGATCATTTTCTTCATACTTGAAAAGTCTCCCTCTGGAAAAGCAAAACGGTAAGAATGTCATGTCACAATCTCTTGAAACGATGGGCTGGAAAGGACTGTCAGCCCCACAAGTTCCCTCGGGATCAGAGTAGTGACAAGTTTCCAACAGGCTAGACCACTCTCCCAAAGGGCCAGTTTCTGCCCCCTTTTCTCAAGCTGAGTTCATGTCCACTGCAGTAAAGCCATCTGAACACTGGCCCCTGAAGTACTCAGGCTGGTAGATCTGGCCTTCAGTATTTATGCTGAGCCCTCTGAAGCACTTTGCAGAGCCTTCTTTCCAGGAATTTGCGAATACATACATCAGAATAAGTCTACACAGCAAGGAAAACCAATTACGTGCAGAAAGTGGTTAGGGATTTTGCTCCTTTTCCCTTTGCCACCAGATGCTATCATAACCTATTCCTTCATGTTTGAAAAATGAAAATTAAGATGTTACAGGTGATAACACTACTGCTCTGTGAAATCAGTTGTAAAAGGGTATTCTGGAGTATCTCTGCTCGTAGCATGTAATGCTTTAATTATATTTCCTGCCCTCACCAGCTGATAGTCAATAGATATCTACTTTAGTTAAAGTTTCTCATATGAAACATAGAAAAGAGAAATATCAAAAATAGTAGCGACTTTATGAGATAGAATGTGATAGTGTTATTAATGGGGAACTGTGGAGCCACAGAAGGTTCAGGGTAGTGGAGGTGATATATATTTTGTAGGATCTAAGTCTTTTTTTTTCTGAAAAGGACTTTTTATTAAAAAGCAGACAGACAAGATATTGCTGCAGAGAGTTTATGCAAGTGATCTTTGAATGCCTTTAAAATATTCTGAGCATAGCTGAAGACTGGTGCCACTACTAAACATAAAACCTACTTTTCAAGGAAAATGTGAGGAAATGGCAACTGGGGGTGACTGAGCCTTGTGCAGAGGATGGAGGCACAGAGAATGTAAGGGTTTCTCTCTAATCATTAACATATTACAAGAATAGAGTGGATCTTGCTTATTTCTGTTTAGAAAAAGCGTTAAGAGATGCCTACCTTCTGGAGGAGTCCCACTGACATAAAACTACTTTGATTTATTTCTAAAATGTCTAATTCTATCTTTTCATTGCTCAGTCAAGCTTTCTGGATCGAATTCCAGGAGTCTGCTGTCTGAGGAGAAATCACGGTAGTACCCATATCTTTGTCCTTTCCTGGCCTTAAACTCTTGAATTTCCCATCTTTACAATGGGAATAATTCTATTTCCTTTAAAGAAGCTCCAGAGAAAAGCTGAGCAGTCTTGCAATTCAAAGGCATATTCAAAAAATTCTCACCTAATTTTGCCTGCCTATATTGTCTCCTGCTAAACTAGATAATCTACTTGCTGCGTATCATCAGTCAAACAGCTTTGATTGGCTATTAGACGCTCTCGATCTGAGGTTTAGAGGCCTTCTTTAAGAGCAAACAAACTCACCCTAGCAATGCCTATTTCTGTTCATTGATTGTAAAAGGGGTGTGGAAAACTAGCTCAGATACAGACTTTCACATTGTAGACTTCAGTATACGGTCAGATTAATCCCATTCAGGATGCCTGGCTCAGCCACAGATCTCCTGTGGGATCTTTGGCAAAAGACCTTATTGTTCCATGTCCATTCCCCATATGTAAATCATATGCTCATCACAGTTGTACTCTTACCCTCTGCCTGACTTCTCTATTTAGACTGGAGGTTGGCCAGGGCAGATGATTGTCTTGTATTAAGTGAAGCCTCAATCCTACTTGGAGCTATGAAGTGCTGCACTGATTACAGTAATTTGTAATGCTGCACTACTGGTTCATTAACATCTGTAAAAACACCTTGAAGAAGTGCTTTGCTGAGAATGTTTCAGAATTAAAATAATGTGAAAAACTAAAGGCATATATTTTACAGAAGAAGGTGAGAGAATAGCTAGTGGGGAAGTGTAGCTCAAAGCATTCACTGTGCAGTTCTGTTATCAAGGAAGTACAACATTTAGTTCAGCTTTACGGTAAATAGCTTTAGGCCTACCTAGAGCCTATCTCCTAAAGATCTTCATCCTTCAGCAGTGGGAAAGAGGATGTGCTGGAAAAATATGTATTATTGCGCTCTGTAAAGGTATTCCAGACAGGAAAGCTAAGATAGATCCAAAAAAAAAAAAAAAGATTTCTCTCTGGACTTCTTCTCCCAAGATGAACCTTTCCAAGGGTTTGGAATATATTAAGATAACAAGGTAAATCCTTCTGTTTTCCAGAAAGGAACAAATCTTGTAACCAACAATAAATTAATTTTACTAATTTTTGTGGGTGGACATGCAGTTTCTTTTTTCTTTCTTCAAAATACAACATTCAAAAGCTGATTGATTCGTCAAAAATTTATTTATTTTTTTGATGTGCGTGAAGCACTATCTTGCCAAGACCTGAATTATTTAGAACAGGATAAAAACACACAAGGGACTTCTACTTTAATCAATGTCAGTTCCCTCTGCTCTGCAGTGGGATTTTCTAAGGGTTAGTATATATTTTGCATTGTCATTATTAATTTCTTCTCTGTATAAACTGGATAAAATTTCTACTGAAGTAAGGTTCAGATTGCACTCCAAGCTTATATCTTTCCAATACTTGTTCCCCTTTAGTTGTCCTAGGCATTTTAATAACAGGCTATGAAGACTAGGTTGTATGATTTCCAAAAGCAGCCAAAAAACTGCAGATGAAACCAATGAACCCTGAACCTTAACCTTTCCTGTATCATTTCCCATCAGTTCAGTAATAAAGGGAACTAATGGTGCTAATGGAGCTGCTGACAAATGCCTCATAGCTTATAAAACTTCCTATCTTAAACAAGGGGGTGCTGCTTGGTATAACATGGACAGAGCACATGCAGGATGTAGGAAAGTTAACACTGTGTGATGGAGCACAGTGCAGAGGTATTCAATCCTTGGCAAGCTAACACTGAGTTTGACGCTTGTTCAGGCAACAAAAATGTGCCCATCATTTCTTTAATAACTTTTCCAACGAGTTTTATACTAAGGTGGCCTCTTTAGGTATGGAGCCTGACCTGGCAGTGTATTTTGAATTGCTTTGGTTTAAGCTGGATCCTTAAGCAACCCCGAGAACTTTAGCTCCTCCAAGATTAAGCATAGTGCAATGGATGGTGATTTTGGATTTAGAGATTGGATAGAGATGCCCAGTAACAATGAATTGATGGCTTTAGCAAACCATAGTATTATGCAGGCCTGTCACAATCCTCAAGCTATCAATCCTATCAATATCTATTAGACCTTAAGAGGCTCTTTATATCTCCACTTTTCTTACAGAAGTGGAACTGAAGCAAAGAGACACTATCTCCAAGATAAGAAAGAGGCAGCAAATCTCTCAAATCCTGTGCTAATATGGATTTGCTGAGCCAGCTTTCACTTTTCTGAATGGCCACCACTGTAATCTTGGCTTAAATCCATGATGAAAAGATATGTGGGAGTTGGCTTTAAGAAGTATTTTCGAAACAAAAAAGAAATGCCGAAAATGCATTATTTTTCTAAAAAGTCATTCATACTTAATTGAAAAGCTCCAACTACACATTTTAAGCAGTTGAACAAAATGTTATTGTTAAGGAGTGTTTTTTATGTTGCGATTTATCTGTTTTGTTTGATATTTCAGTCTTGCCGCTCTAGATTCTCAATTAAAAAAAACATTAGCAAACATTGCTGATGGTCTAGCAGCGCACCTCTCCTTGCTGGCTTCTCCACCACCTGTGTCAAAAAGCTATCCTCAGTGCTCTGCAGGAACCTCCTGGACTGCTTGTGTCTAGCTGTTCTCTCTTCCCAGCAGATGTCAGGGTGGTTGAAGTCCCCCATGAGAACCAGGGCCTGTGATCGTGAGGCTACTTCCAGCTGCCTGTAGAAGGCCTCATTGACTTCCTCTTCCTGATCAGGTGGCCTGTAGTAAACCCCCACAACAGTGTCACCCATGTTACCCTGCCCTTTAATCCTCACCCATAAGCTCTCAACTTGCTCTTCATCCACCCCGAGGCACAGCTCCACACATTCTAGTTGCTCCCTCACATAAAGGGCAACTCCACCACCTCACCTTCCTGGCCTGTCTTTCCTAAAAAGCACATAGCCATCCATGACAGCATCCCAGTCATGCGAGCTATCCCACCATGTCTCTGTAGCTGCAATGAGATCACGGCCCTGCGACTGCACACAGATCTCTAACTCTTCCTGCTTATTCCCCGTGCTGCGTGCATTGGTGCACAGGCATTTCAGAGAGCCAGTCAAGCATGCAAGCTTCCCAGGAGAGGTGCAAGAGGATCCTCCATAGCCATGCCCCATGCTGTCTCCCCTGGCTGCATGCACCCGCTGGAGGCATCCTGACTTGAGTGGAGTTTTACTGACCTACATGTCACTATACCACTCCCCTTCCCCCATCTTTCCTAGTTTAAAGCCCTCCTTACCAGGCTGGCCAACCTGTTGGCAAAGACATCCGTGCCCCACTTAGTGAGGTGGAGCCCATCTCTCCCCATCAGATGTCAATCTTCAAACAGGGCCCTATGGTCACAGAAACCAAAACCTTGTTGCCAACACTAGCGGCACAGCCAGTTGTTAACTTAGAAAATCAGTTACAACGTTCTTATTTCATAACTAATTGTTTTAAGAAGGTTGATTTTTTTTTTCAATAAACATTTAGTTGCTTTCTGTGATAGTCCCTTGTAAAGCCAGTGAGGAAAGAAAAAGCAGGAAACAAAAGAACCCCTAAGTTATCAGGTTTATCCTCATCTAGGATAAACTCTTTGCAGAAGGGAAGACTGTTGTGGAAAAGTAATACCTCAGAAGGCAGGTGTGAATTTCCTCATTATGTCTTCTTTGTGCCTGTACAAATCTTCAGAACTGGTGTAAATAATATAAGCAAAATTAAGTTTTGATATCAGTGCATCTAATCTAAGATAATCTGTCCTATTAAATTTCAAGATGAAAATAGCAAAGAAGGCAAAACTGATTCATTCTGAAAGACTTTAAGTTGGTTGTGAGGTGTAAGTGGAGTGTACTTTAGGGTGATGCTTTTTCAGTATTGCATGGTGTGGAGCTTTCAGCCAGAGACTGTGGGTATAGGATCATGCTAATGTTTATCACACTAAGATTTAGGCACTGAATAAGTGATGGCCTTTTTTTATTTCAGTTCTGGACTTTACCCCTCACTTTAACCTAAATTTTACTTTAAGTATCTAAAAGGTTGGATTGATGAATTTCAGAGACTTCGTGCATCTTATTGTGAGTGTTTTATTGAACTGATCCCTACTCCTCCTGTTGTGGAAACTTCAGCTTTCTCTACCAAGTAAATGTTCCTTTGAAAATCTATGAAAAGGGAGAACTCACCTGAATAAGTGACAGCAAGGCAGCATTCCCTCAGCTCTCAAGACAGAAGAGGGAAGTTTGTTTGACAACAATATTTCTAGACTGGATAACTGTATTTCAGTTTTGATGGTTTGTGTGTGTGTGTGTGTGTGTGCGCGTGTGTGCGTGTGTAGTTTTTTTGTTGTTATTAACTTTTCTTACTCTACTGATAAGTCTCTAAAGAACTCAAAAAAGTAAAGTAAAATGAAAAATAACTAAGATTTAATTCATTCAATATCAATATTTTCTCACATACTTTTGTGTTGACTGAAATGGCTTCTTTAAACCTACTTAATGCAAAATCTTAGTAATATAGCACTCTTGGTACTCTCAGACCCTCAGAACAACATTTTCTCTCTCTCTTTTTTTCTTTTTTTTGGTCATACATTTCCGTAAATCAACATGTCTCAGAGCTGGAAATTTGCAGTTGTTTAGCCATAAGTAATTGTATTTAAAGCCAAAGTACAGTTATCTCATTATTCAGGTCAAAAGTCAATTTATTTATAATACAAAACATTTGAAAACTGACATCTGTTCTTGAGATACACAGAACTTCTGAATTGACGTCAGTGATGTAACCACACACAAAAAATGTTTCCAGTGAATTTCCTTAGTGTTTTTATCTGAATGACAACTTAACTCAATATATTGTCGTTTACTTACTTTTCCTCATTCTATGCAATGATGTGAAAGGGCAAATTTCAAAAATGCCCAGTAGTCACAATGTAGGCCTATTTCAAACTACCTAAGCCTAGTTACCTTCATGTTATGAGGGTCTCTTTTGGGATCTAGGAACAGGTATGATAGGCACTTCTGGAAAATTGTCCTTTTCCGTGGAAGCTGAAACTTTGAAATTTGGGCTCACTTGAAAACTGGGCTGTAAATGGGTAGAGGTATGCTTTCAGATGTTCCCATGCTTTTCAAAAAGTAAAGTACTGGCAGCAGCATCTATTTGACTTCTCAAAGCAGTTAGTAGACTCCTGGAGGATTTCTGGCAAAGACTTAAATCCGCGGTTTTCTAATTTTTTTTATAATATGAAAAATTTCTCAAGAGAATGACTTACAGCAGCTACTGCTGCAGTCATTAAAGTGCAGATTATTTCTCTTTTGACTCCATACTTGCAAAACATCCTTCTAGGAATTTCTCATATGAAAAAGAATCATTAGGAAAGCATGTAACTTTTTCTTAGCTATTTTTGGAGTATCAGCCTCCAAAAAGCCTATAAGTATTGACGTTTTCTGGGGCCATTAGCAATAGCTCAGTATCTATAAATCTTTCATATAACTATAGAATAAAGTAATGATGGTAAAAAGGCTTGAAATTGGAAAACTTGAGCTTAATTTTGAAATGTTTGTATATGACAAATTCTGGAGGCACTTTGGTTTCTCAGCTGCCCTTTATAAACATACCTCTGAACCTGAACAACCTATCTACGATGCTGAGTAACTCAGAGTTAGGAATAACCAGAAACCTTGAGATATTTGTTTTGTCCTCTCTAGTTAATGATCTCACCATTGGTTAACCAAGCTCCGTACAGTTGCTTTAACCCCATCTTGTTACTTAAGCCTGGGAAGTACCATTAGATCATCTGGTCCAGCCTGCTCTCTAGAATAAGGACCGGCTCTTCTTTCAGTTACACTTTCATTCAGTTTTGGAACTGACATTCTAAGATGTTTGAAAGCTTTTAGTCAAGGTGGCTTTTACTTATTGGTAGGAGTGACTAATGTAATTCAGGCCTTGTAGCATGATTCTTGTGTTGTTCCATAAGTGATAGACTGTTCATAACCATAAGCGATATGGTTCATAACCATATGAACCCCGCAGCCAGCCAGGAAGTAGTGTGGTTAACACAGACCTAAATATAGGCTGTTTCAGACATACATATATAGCGGGGTTAGCCCAGACCTATACACGGGCATGGCTGGTCAGTCCAGACAGGATGATCACTCTGCACTGACTAGGAACGCATCTTCTGCCAAATGGGTTGGATAACAGCTAGCTTCTGCCCACCTTGCCTGTACTGGGCGCCTCTCTCTCCCTCTCAGACTCCCTCTCTCTTCTAATGTGCTCTTGATTTTCACAAAATTTTCAGAAATGTAACCATTTTTGGAACATCTGGGTCATGTAATTGGAACTGGACAGTGTTCAGTACTTATGAGAGGGGCTGATGGCCAGACAGACAAATGAATAGACTATGTGATTGCTAAAGCCCCATTTCTTAAGGCAGTCAGAATTACTGAAGAAATTATCTCAAGGTAATCAGAATTTTAGGTATACTTACACACCTCTTGGTGTTGTCCAACAGACATGCAAAATACATTATCTAATTCTGACTTTTTCCAGCCCTGTTCTCCCTCACTGAATCTCTTGCCTACTCACAGAGAATCTGCACTATTTCACTGCAAATAGTCATAAGTGTAACTTGAGGGAAATTTTAAAAAGTTCAATTAAGCAATGTAACACCAAAAAAAAAATTGCTGATGTCTTTCATCCTATGTTAGAACTGGAAGCAATCTTCAAAATGGACCTTAGAAACGCCCACTTGAGTTAGTCCACATGACTTAGTCCACCTGAGCTGACCTATAGATTTGATCAATAGATAGACAATAAATTTGTTAATTAACAATAATTATTTATTTCTCAGTAAATCTGCTTTTACATAAGGTTGTATAATACCAGCAGGCAGTCCTCTTATGAAGATAAATGCAGATTTCACTTCAAAAAAATAAGTTATTTCAAGAAACAAGTTTCATTATTCTCTTTAGGAACATAAAGCTAGACCTTGTATTGACCTCAAGTAGAGACACAGAGGCTGTTTAATGTGCAGTATCACTGTTAGTTTAGAAGATGCCTGATAAAGAGTTTTACTCTTCACTTCTTGAGGACATTTTACTGTTAGAGAGGAAAGCAAAGTTGGCTGATGATCAAATGAAAGGGGAACAGTTTTTTTGAAAGAAGTTTTTTTTCTTCTCCCCTGGAAAATATCTGAAGCTCACAACTACCTTAATCACAATGTTCCCAACAAATCTAATCCATGTTTTAAAAGCAAGCTTCAAATATACACTTTTGAATTTGTTGAAATTTGTCTAAAGAGATGTTCTACCTAAACACATCAGGACATCACAGAAGCACTCTAAAGGAAGAAGGACAGGACACAGAAGAGGTGAATATGAAAGGCTGGAAGTCAGAAGAAAGTTTTCAACTGCTAGTGCAGTGAGATTTGAAGATAACGTCTAATAAGATTGCAGTGGCATGAAAATGTGATTATTTTTAATATATTGATAGAAATGTAAGATATTGTTTTCTGTAATAGAAAAGCTCTGGGCTTGATGACCAAGAAAGAAAGTGTCTTGCAACTCTATGCCTCATGGTTTGGACACTCCACTCCTATTCATTTCAATGGCAATCACATGTCCATTTGCTAAAATAATTTTGAAAACATGTTTTACTGTTTGAAAACTGTACAGAAAGTTCAGAGAATATGTTGTGTTGACAAATAAATCTCTATGAATTGGACACCAATCAACAAGTGTGAAACTTTTGAACGAACATTTTTAAAAACAGATGGCTAGAACTAGAATTGTAGATCCCTATTTAGGCACTTATTTGAGTTACTTATCAGAAGTGTAAACTTTTAAAATAATGCTTCCGGTAGCAAGGGAAAGGTGGGTAAACAGACTTTAAAAGGAAGAGCATTCGGAAGTTTCTATTCCTGTGAATAGCAAGATCCTGAGCATCATAGTCAGAACTCTATAATATTAATATAATATCCTTTATGCTGTGTATAACGTGTTCTAAAGGACAATATATCATTTTTCATTGATTTTCACTCAAAATCCTGTTCCATTTTGCATTGCATGTGTGGAATTTATTAGCTTTCCTAAACGTATTTCACAAAGCAAAGTAGTCATTTTTGAAGCTGGCTGCCCCTGATGCAGACAGACTAGAGGCTAAAGGACTGTCTCTGTCACTCCCTCCCCTACTACTAATTCCTCTTCAGTAAAATAAAACAGGCTCTTGTTTTATATTCATGTTTGCAATTAATTTAACTACAGGAGGGATTCATACAAACAAATACTGATAGAATTGAGACTCTGGAATAAAACATGAACATTTGAGTAATATAACTTTGTACACTGCTAGTTGACAGGAAATAAAATAGGAAATAAATAAAGAAATATTAAACAAAAGATCCCTTTAGCAGGAAGTGGTTTCTCAGCAAACTCCAGACATTTTTACTTTTTTTAGCACAAACATCAGACTGGATGTGCTGTGATGCATTATTATGTATTTAAGATTCACATTCCCCTTTCACCTCTTCTTCCTGCAGATGGATAAGTCTCAGTATCTTCCTTTAGCCAGAAGGGGCAAATTAGGTGGCTTACTTTTACAATTGAACTTACTATTATTTTTTTGGCCAGCTGGCCTGACATGGGCAGTCTGTTTCCATCTGTTCCCCATTTCAAGAAGACATCATTAACTCCATACTCTGGTAAGCTGAGTGAAATAAAACATGGCAAAGAAGAAGTTCCTTTCAAATTCTTTTAAAAATCCCCTATGTCTGTGGAACAGACATGCTTTATTGAGCAAGTTTCAGAGCAGTACTGTGATTTACTGCAATTTCAACTTACACTAAGACTATATTAAATCATCAATATATGTGATGTCAAGGTGAATGTAGAGATGGAAGGAAAATTAGAATATATAGAAAGTTTTGGAATTTAAAGATAAAGGATTTAAGCATGTGCAGTAGCAAATCACTTTAAGAAAATTACATGTTAGTGCAATGCTCAGGTAGTAAGATTTTGCTGGTAGTCGCCAGCTTTTGGAGTCTGCGAGATATGATTTTTATGTGGTCATAGGTGAAGAAAGCCTGCCTTATCCAAGAGCCCAAAGTGGTTTGTTAAGCAGCCTGGACATCACTCTACTAAGATCTACCACAAGAATCTGTTGTACATTCTATTTTGAAAACGATCTTTATAAGGAATCTGTTTTACAATCTCAGAGCCAGCCTGGTTTTCGGGTGAACGTATAGAGTGTAACTCATCTGAGAATGACAGAATCACTTATGATTCATACACACATAGCAATAGGAATTCATCTTGTGCAATTACTTACAGATGGGAGGAGAGAGCAAGTGGCTGGGCAGTGATTTGCTTTCAATTTTTTCAATTTACCTTTCTGGATAGTATGGTATTTTGTTGGGGTCTGAGTCAGCAGTGATATTAGATTGTGAAGCAAAAAGATAGCTTTTAATAAAGGGAAGGAAAATAAGCGTATCTAGCTCTACCTCACTCATCTGATACAGTAGAAGAGCGGTGCTATGGCTGCTTGTTAGTGGCCTCAGGACACTCCTGCACAAATTGATTACCTTTACTGTAATAATTACCAAGTGAATTTGGGGCAAAGAAAAACTAAATAATAGCTGCCATTCATTCACTTCATCAGTCATTTGATCTTCTTGAAGATCTTTATTCAGAGAATAAGATCGTGGAAGAAAGAATGATTATCTATATCCCTGTAATTGTTCCTAGTAAGCAGGTAGGCATGTAATAAAAATAAAAGGTAAAGTTATAAAGATAATTTTTTTCCTCAGTTAATGTTAGAGCTATATAGTGTAGTTATCTACATCTGAGATAATCACTCATAATTAATGATCACTCACCTTTCTTAACTAAAGGAAAAACAGCACAATTCCTCAGATCTGTTTCAGGTACCCACGTTATGATGAAATGAATAGTGACTTCGACATGTCTGCTTCTTTCCATTGACCATAAAGGCACCCTAGATTAAGAGCTTAGATGCAGTCATCAAAACTTAGTAAAATGAATCACACTTTCTAGATTTCTTAACCTCTTGTGGTCTTACTTAGGTGTGAAGTAACTTGTGTATACACTTCATAAATAGAACAGAATAGCAACAGAATCAATCGGATACAAAGTAGCTATTGTTGAACACGAAAATACATCTAAATTTGTCACATAGTAGAGAAGCGTGAACCCCAAATGTAATTATTTGTGTAAAACAATGGCATTTGAAATGATCTAGATAATGGAAATTTTTTGTTCTATTATAGTTGTTCATGCTTCATGCTTGAAAAGAAATATTTACTAACATCACAGGTGGATCTGTTAGATATAGAGAATAAAAATATATTAAAATTATCCAACCAAAAGAAAAAGAGCAGGAACTATATTCAGAGAAAAATATTTGTAGTTTCTGAAGGGGATAATGAGTCATCAACAGTATTCTGCCCTTGGAAGAACGTTTAGGAAGTGAAAGTGCAATCTGGGGTATTGCAGCTATACAGAAAAACAACCAGACAAGATCAAGTGATATGACCTAACTATGTCTGTGTCTTTTCCAAATAGCTTCTTTGGTTTTGTCTGTTGTGTTTATCCTTAAGAATGTATTACTGTTAAAGATGGATCTGTGAAGGGATCCCCATAGCATAGTAGAGGATACAGCCTCAGCCAAGGAGTCTATCAATTTGTTTTGATCTTTCACTTGAGTTCCTGGGAAGAAGATTGGCTTTTTATGTTAAAAACACACACGAAAAAGCTTTTATTGTTGTTAGCTGCTGTGTGCCTAGGAAGCTGCGAGGAGCCTCAAAAAAAAGTGATTCAAAGAATACGTCTTTTACATTCAACATGTCACAAACCAGAAATTCATGAAGGGAGAGGAAAGCATGACAATGAGATCATATAATTACCCAGTAGAAGAATATACTAAAATGGTCCTGTTTATTTCTCATCTTTATCTTCACAATTTCTTGTGTTTTTACGTTTTTGTAGGTGAAATGGAAGAAAGCTTTTAAAAATAATTTGAATGAAGCAAATGAGTTGGACTGGTTTGCTAACAAAATGTCTGTGAACACAAGCAACAAGCACAGGGACAGCTGAAGAGTTTGAAGAATTTAGAGACTGACATGAAATCAGCAGGGAATATACACCATGAAAGAGGCTGGCAAGGGCTGTGTGATGTGTGTACTGGAAAGTAGAAAGAGATGCTGGAATGATGTGATGGATGCATCAGGCAAAAGAGATGGTTATTGCAGAAGCTTTTAGGGGCTCATAAAACCCAAAAGATGTATATCAAGAGTGTATAAATGATAAGGAGGCGGGAGGGCTAGAGTTAGATTGCTGAAGGAGGAAAAAGGACAGAATTTGCTCCAGCATGGATGATGGTAGATGAAAAAAAAAAAGATCTGAAGATTTTAAGCTACAATTACATGGATGTCAAGCAATAAGAGAGCATAATTTGCTGTGATTATTGAAGGAGGTAGTGTAGGCAACTTGTCTTGGTCATATTGGACTTAAAGGTAAGTTATTCTAGATGACATATCAAGATAATAGTATGAATGAGACTGAAATTCTGAAGACAAGTCTGTAGTATAGAAGTATAAGTCCTGAGTAGTTAGTCTAGACATGGCAGACAAAAATCCACTTAAATGAATAAGCAAGTAAACATGGAAAAGGAGGAGTCCTGGTCTAAAGGCCTCTAATGAGGAAACAGAGCTACCAAAGGGGCTGCTGACAGAGCAGCTAGAGAAATGAGCAGTGAAGAACAATCATGGGAGCCAGCAAGAAATTGGCTGCCAAGTAGAAGGGAAATGACTAAATGCACCAAGGACAACAGGAAGATCAAATAGGCTTTGAGCCAAGCCAAAAAAAGAAAGTTAGAGGGAAGCTACGAGGGCTCATGTGCTGATTTGAATGGTTATTCGGCAGTGAAGGCAGTAACAGAGATGCTATACGCACTCAAGATTTAGAAGAAAAGATAAAGATAAGATAGATCCCATAAAACTTCTCATGCATCCTTCATCAAATTTCAGAGACTTTTCATTGCTAATATTTATTTGGCAAATTTTCTTCTCCTGACCTGCTCACGTCTGATTTAGCGTACAGGGATTCTCTGTTCCAGCAGTTTCTCATCACTATGTGCAAGGCTCATCTCACTCCATGAAGGTAACTTTTTATACTTGTAGGCAATCCCCTTGGGTTACTAATGGATCATTTACACATCTGAGAAAGTTGTTAGGAAGCTCCTGAGGTGGAATGGGATTCCATCCAGCTGTAGCAACTACCTACTGCTCTTATTTCTTACGGTAGGCTCCTGGGAGTTGCCCAACTGCCTATTAGCAAGCTGATGATGGAAGGAACAGCTGTAGACCTCACATATAATGATAAGCTTGATGCTCCTAAATTAGCTAGAGAAGAGCAACTTGAACATTTGAAAACACACCTTGAACCAGGATCTTTTTACAGGGTAATGCCACCAGCAAGGCAACAGATCAGTGACTGTAAGCTCTAAACGTTCCTCAGTCCTTTCTTATGGTTCCCCACCTTTTTTGAAATTAGATAATCTAAATGTCAAGCCAATTTAGCACACTGTTTCAAGTATGATTTTCAATTTTTCTGTTGATCTGCTGGATGGTCTTTAGCAAGTTATGTATTCCTCCCTGATTCACTGGAGTTTGTAGCTGTTTTCTTATGCAAAGGCACCTAAACCTATTTATTCGATAAAGCTAGTGAAAAGTAAAAGGAATGAAAATACTAAGGAGGAAAAACAGCAATAGTTAATCAGGGGTGGTGACAAAGAAGAAACAACAGAATGAGGAGGAAGGAAGAATAAGGCAGCTGGTTCAGCAGATGGAAAAGAGAGAACAAAATACCAATGGAGACTCTACTGCAGTGCCCACAGGATCTTCGAAAGACAGACTGAAGTGAAGAGGATGTACTGGGAAAGGAAAAATGAGGGAGTGAAATAGAAGAAAGCTTGATGCACAGAAAGTAAAACTTTGTCTTCCTTGCAGTCTCTTACAGAAATCCAGGAATCTACCTGAAGGACCAGGCAGACACCTACCGAGGGAGACACGAACAACATACGTGGCAAGACAAGTTGCAATATTCTAATCATCCTTAAAAAAGTAAAGGGATTAGAGTGAAAAAAAGTGATCTTTATTTTTGATTGTTTCGTCTGTTCGTTTTACTCAACAAGTCACGAGTAATAAAAGGGCTTGATCTCACCTAGCTTACAAGTCTGTATCTGAGTTAACTTTTAGCACGTGTCGCGTTAGGTGCTCTATGTCTCTGGCGCTCAATCACCAAGCAATCTACATCCATAATTTTGGTGCTCAGGAGAACTGTGGGCACAAACAAAGGGACCTGAAAGTCTTCGATGAAAACACCGTTCATAATATACGAAAAGCTGTATCTACACTCAAGTGAACTTCAGAGTCAGTTTTAGTGTTACCTCACAAGAATGAATCATGTGGGAAATCTCTCCCAGGCCTAGCAAAATTAAAATACTTCTTTGTCTTGGAAGTGAAAGGATTTCGTATAATGGAGACTCAGTCTACAAATGCTGATACCCTATGTGATACATTCCAGGCAACGGAAGCAAAAATAAATAAATAAATAAATAAATAAAAGCAGCAACCCATTTTTGAGCAATATTGATTTAGTAGCCTTCTTTTAATCTTCAAAAGGCATCAGTACAGACTGTTAATTGCTCTGAAAAAATAGATAATTAGTGAGAGAGTACATGGAGAACTTTTTTCACTTAATATTCGACTTATTTGTTTACTATAGAATCAAAGTTTATATGAAAATATGATAACGTCGGACATGACATAAGGGCTAAATGTTACAAGTAATCACTTTTTATTAACATCTAGAGTCCTGTATCTGGACTTCAGTAGCGAACTATGTGGAAACAAATTTGCGATGAATAGAGTATAACAGCTGTACGAGAGCAAGGCGAGACAGTTAACACAGCACTATCCTGGTGCTCACAAAGCCAGTTCCTATTCTTGGTGTCTTAGTGTTACTAACAGCTGTGAAATCTCTGCCTCCTCTCTCTTTCGAATAAGCAGTATATAGGCTTTACAAAACAGGTATTTTTACCGTTTCTAGGACAGTGCTGCCTGTTTTTTACTGAGGTCTATGTAGGACATTATAATATAGACAGAGGCGCTCCCATCACAAAGAAATAGTTCATTTCCTCTCCACCTGATGCTTCAGTGTCTGACTTTCATACACCAGTTATTTATATAACTTAAACATGCACCTGAGCAAATTTTGACGTGACTTCTCACGCGCTTAAACATTGGGCAAATATTTAAAAAAAGCCTGGGGTTAGGCCTCTGCTTAATTGTCCTTCTCAGTTCACCAGCTCTGTGTGAAACATTTCTAATACAACTCAATTACAAGAATAAATGGCTTATAGTGTGTATTAAAAAGGAGGAGAGGAAAATGTCACCAAGGGACATTAGAACACCGAATGTTTTTTTCCTTTGGTGCTTTTTTCTTATGAAGCTTATACTTGGATTAATGGTTTGCTGTACCTCTTTATTGCTTGTGTTTGGACCAGTTGTGTGCAGTGCTTTCCAAATTTAAACACGAAATGGGTGATCTTTTTTTTCCTACCCTCCTCCAAAAAAGTAAAGTGACTGAAGCATCTCGTCTGACATCTGTAGTGTCCCTCAGAGAGAGAATTCATGGAATACCGTGTCATGGGGAATATTAAAGGGGGAAAGGGCACCTCGAATCCTCTCAGTTTTATTTCTCTGTTGACTTGCTTTTTGAAATGGGTGACCTTTTAACTAGTTTGCTATCTGTTTTTATGGTTTCTTCTACTCTTAGTGCTTTTACAATAAAGCAGTGGCAAAATCACTGAAAAGAGAAGAAAATCAGAACAGCTGAAATACTGCTTCAATTTTAGGCAGCTGTCCCAACCATGTATTTGCCAGAACAGTAAAGAACAAGGCTGAGCTGTAGCGATATTGCCTATGAGCAAAGCATAAACACCTAATGTGTCACACTGTACCAGCTATTGTATCCCTTTGGTAATGGTGCCATGGCTTCTTTAAGCTCGAACTATAGAACAAGTGAGTTTAAGCGAATAACTTACCTGAAAAAAAAGTTATGAGACAGGTTACAGCGTCTATAGTTGAAATGTACTGACAAGCTAGTATACAAAGTTTAATTAAAATAGTTCGCTTTCAAAGCAAAACATACATTTCTATGCTGCTCAGAATATTTATGAAAGAACTGTACTAATTAATCATATTAATTGTAGACTTTTTTGATCACTGTAAAAAAAAGAAAAAAGTCTATTTTCTTAAACAAAGTGATCTCATGCCCTTATATATGGAATTTGTGTGACACCACTACAGTTACAGAATTATGACTGTAAATATAATTCTATTTGTGTTTTTCTTTGCTGGGGGCGGGGGGTGTGAATAGGCATAAACAGATTTGCACTGAATGCCCACATTAAGAATGTCTCTTTTTAATGCCATTTTAATCTGGATTTAAGTCTTGCTTGCTGTACAGGTAGCTTGGTATCATTAGTGTTGCTCACCCGATGTTAAGAAAATATGAATTTAAACCATAATTTTGAAAAGAGAGGTCAAAGAAAAACTGAAGTCTTCACATTCAGTGATTCTTGCCGTGGTGAAATTTTACCGGTAATAACGCAAATACAGATAAGATTGGTAGCATAATGCTCCAGGAGAGGGCAACTTATATTCTTACAAACACAGAAATAAGATTTTAGCGAAAGTGTCCACAGACTATCTCCAAAATGTTCTGGAAAACAGCACATTTTCTAACTTCATCCAACTCCAGCTATGAAAAAAAATCAACTGTGTTTTCCTCCACTCTTGCACAATGTTAATACAAGTCTCAGTGCCACCCTGTTTATCCATTTGGAAAGTTATGCTTCCTCAGCATCATCATAGTTGCCCTTAAGATTCAAAATGAGAAACTGGGGAAGCAGAGATGCTTGTAGCTGCCAGTGATCTGCCTGAGACTGTCCTACGAAGTGAACTGATCTCATTGGTGTTTTATTTAATATCCCACAAGGTAACGGAGATCAGAATCTGGTCCGCTTACTTAAAGATTTTTGAAGTTGTTCAAGTTCATGCTATTAAAATTCAGCCATGACAGTTTTCTTTTGAAACACAACCTGCTGACACACTTTTCTGTATGGTGAATCACTGTGATAACCAAGTTGGAAAATCACTTTCTGTTAATGTGAAAATAGTCACAGACGTGTCATCTTCTCAAATCTTTTTGGAAAACCAGAACATCTTAGCATTCCTGTCTGTCTTCAGCAAGACTAATTAGCAGGCTAATGAGGCTACTGGAGTGTTAGTTTTCTCTTGAGGCTTCAAAGTAGTCAAAGGGAAAGGCAGGGCAACTTGAATATCACTGCCTCTTTCCTTTTTATCCTTTGAAAATTCCATTACAAAATATAAAGGCACATGCATACATGCATACACTGATCTATGGTTGTTAAATACAAAAGTTAGAATATAGATCATATGCAATTGAATAAAACTTCTCTAACAGTTACCTTGAAACCTCTGCAAAACCTTCCTGTATGTTATAAAAAAACTCATCTGCTACAGCAGGATATGATTTTCCCTTTGAAGCTTTTGCTATATATGCATAGTATTTTGTAATATATGTACACTTTTGTATACTTCCACTAATTTCATTTTCATCATGGGTTTCCAATCATAGGGAGGATTTATTGTAAAAGTTTTATTAATTCTGCCCTTAATATGTCCAAGTGTGTAAAGTGATTAGGTCCAATGAACTGTATGTTTGACAAGGCTGAGTTTCCATTTGCAGATATTTGTAGTGATCCTACCATAGCATTTATTTTAAGCACAAATATAGGTACTGCCTACATGTACTTGACTACCTTTTTGGAGTATGTGCAAGGTCTATATCTTTTATATTACATGCTGAAAAATACTTTTCAGTATTCAGTTTTGCTACTTATTTTCTGAAGTTCTTCCTCTAAAATATTACTTTTTTAAAGATATATAAATATTTTCAACAGTAGACACATTAGAATTTGTGTTCACAAACCACAGTTGTACATCACAGATTTGAAAGGTTTTTTAAGGTAAGCACATTTCAAAACTTTTTTTTCCTGTTGTACTGTTTAAAAATGGGCATTTCCCAATCCAACATTGGAATATTGACTATATTATAGTTTGTGTATTACTGAAATATAAAAGTCTTAGCAAGTAATTAATTTAGAATTAATACTATGATTTGGCTCTAAACAATTCTTATATATCCTTCTCACAAAGTTTATCCAAAATACACTGGTTTATTACCTCCCACTTTAACTACAGTCCGCACAAGTATATCTAAGACAGTACAAAATAAACTGAGAACAGAATAGAGCTTTAAACAAGCTAATAAAATAAATAAATAATGAAAAATAAATAAATAATTTAAAAAAAAGAGAGAGAGAGAGAAAGAACCTCAATTCTAAGTGTGCATCATCACCATCATGATTTCAAATCATGTAGCTGATTTTGTCTGGAACAAGACTGTCTGTTGCAGTACAGTGTCAATTATTTCCATGCCATGTTGAAACTTGTAAACCTCAGCTATTTCTTGGGCTGACCTTTTTTAAAAAAGGTCACAGATGTGGAAATTTTTTACTAAAGAGAAAAAAAAAAACTATATGCATGTATATTTTGATTCTCATCAAGACCTCCCTCATCCTGACCATAAAATCTTGCCTTTTTCAAGTACAGACCAGCTATAATGCAAGAGGTTGGAAATTACATCCAAGAGGGAAATATTTCACTCTGGTAGGATGGTGTAAACAATAAATATCATATCTGATATAATTCTGAAAATCTATTTGCTTGCTGCTGTGTGTTTAAGAAAAGAAAGGAGACATCAGCCTGGGCTTACGGTTTTTTTTCCAGAATGTTTTTTCCTGTCATTAGAAAAAGAATCTTCCGTTGAGTCAGACTGTCCCCAGCATAAATATTTTCCTTTCTGAAGAGCTTCTTCTGTGACATGCTACCAAACTACTGCACTTCGTTTGCTGGATGCACCTTCTCTTTGCATTTGAGGTGTAAATGGGTGTAGGGGTAAAGGTCTGGTGGCGGAGTTAGCAGATCCCTCTGCTAAGGCACCAAAGACACAAGTTTAAGCTTTGCTCTGGGCTTGCTCTTACACCTCAGCTGTTAAGGTAATTGGGAAGGAGTCAAAGGTGACATTAGCCACATCAATCTTTGTTTCCTGTGGCTGTAGGAATCCCATAGGTGCCCCATAACCATCTTGGCCTGGTAGGCAACCTCTACTAGCTTGGCCTTTGCCTTCTTTGTTCTTGTAGCAAAAAAGGAAGGAGTTGGACTTTGGATGAAAAGTGCAGTGTCCCTATGAGTGTTTTATATTTCTTTGTTGGTATTTGGTTTAGTGAAATAGAACAAGAGGCCATGTCAGCCTCCTCCGGGTTTCCCAGATACTCCCTGCTTCCAGGGGAAGAAAAAACATACTGTGGTAGCCTTGGGTTTCTCCTGCTTCCACCAGGATGGATATATGCTAAATTTATTGACTTAATTCTATCGCAGTGGTAGATTCAAAGTTGAACTGTGAATTGAACCCTGAATTTTTTTTTTTCTCTTTTGTCCCTTCCTAGAGATTTCTCCTCTTCTATCCCCTGCTCGGCCCCATGGTTTGGAACAAAAGAGGAAGCATAAGAACACGCTCATAGCACCTGCTGAGACAGACAAAGCAGAGCTAATTTTCTACCTTTCATGTAACACCACCAAGAATTCAACCCATACTGTCTAAGAATTTTTATTTCCATTTACCTAGGATTCATCTTATAGGCTTCTCTTGCTAATGATTGATAGCAACATGGTAAGCACATAAGTTTAGGAAGAAAAAAATTACAGTTTGTGAAGAGGAAATTGTTCAAACAGTATGAAACTGCCAATCTAAATTTAAATGTGCCCTTTACACATATCCATTCTCTCTACCTCTCCCTTGCAAGTGCTGTAAATGTATCACTTCTGTTTTCTGTAGTTTCAGATTCTTCATATCTCTTAATAGATTCTGATTGAAGTATCCCACTAGCTCTTTTCCCCTTTTTCAACATGTCCAATCAAACTAAGGTTACAAAAACCAGCACAAAACTGAAGAACTGCTATTTCATGACCATATCTCTTGCCACTTTTCACTTCTGGTCTCAATTTATTTCATGCAGCTTATTTTAATAGCAATAACAAAGCTTTTGATAAGCACGGTAAGGTTTTTGGTATGCTTTTTAAAGAAATAGGGTAAAAATTTCCAAAGGTAGCTTTTAATTCCTTGTGCAGTGCTGATTTAAGCATCCAAATTAAGGCAAGTGAGAGCCTATTTCAGAGGTGCTGACCATCAGCAGCTCTGAGTTCCAGAGCTTTAAGGATCAGCACAGTCTAAGGATCAAGTAGGCATGTGCAAGCAACAACAAATCAGAGATTTCTTTTGGAAAATTTAGCCTTGTTTCTTAAGCGTGAAATCTCGGCCCTTCAGAGTCAATAACAAATCTTGCAATGACTTCAACAGGCTAGGATTTCACTCTTTAGATTTTATAGGAAAAACAAGCAACATCATACAGAAGTTTCTCTTTTACGATTTTCTTGATGCTTACTCAACCCGACTTCCCTTTAGGTAGGAAAAATCATGGTTTTAATTTAAACTCCATAAAAACAGATAAACAGTAGCTTAAATACAAGGGTGGATGGTATGTTTCACTATGCTTCAACTAATGTAGTAAAAAACCAAGAGTTTGAAAAAACATTTTAAAGCTCAGAAAACTTCAGACTCTAGTGTATTTGCTCCTCCCTGTTCCCAACAATGCTGGAGTTGCTAATTTTGCAGCACAAATGAGAAACTGATGACAATTTCTAGTAAAATAGATTCCATTTATTTTGGCAGATGTCAATGGCATTACTACAGGATAACACTTAACTGCTTTATATGTAGCGCTTTTTAGGTGCTTCAGGGTGTGCCTTAAGATATATGGTGCCTTTAAACCAATAATATGATATTGATTTCTTCACAATCACTTAAGAATTGTATTTCATGTTCATAAATATCTTATGTCTGCATAAAATAAACTTGTGTGCCTATAATTGACCACACTATGAAAATACTTCATAAAATGCTTTCACTGAATGCTATCATTAAAGATCACAAGTCATGATTCAGTAGTAGAAAATAATTGGTAATATAAAAACTGAAACACAAACATTGTATTATATCTAAATTCACAGAGAGTCTATTAGTCTTTGAGCCATACCACTTAGTTGAAAATGGACTGTGCAGTGTGCTAAATAAACTTCAAACCTCGAGAAATCTCACTAAGTTTTAAATAGATTTCTGTTCTACAGCTATGAAAAGCCTGAAAATTGTATGGTGCTGTCAGTTCGGAGACTAAATACTTGGTTTAGGTATTCCAGTCCTTCCTCTAGCCCATTTCTTCAGGTGTTTGCAAAATAAGAATTGGTCTTGATAGGGTTTATTAGCATAAGGATACAACTCTTTTTTGGTATAGGTACATGTGCCATTTATGTTGACTTATTTTCCCTAATAAGACTGGGCATAGAAAGGAGGACTTAAGCTCCCTGGTGACTTACTTTAGGGACTAAGAACAGTATTGATAGGCTCCTTATATGGACGAAGATTATGGCCCAGCAGCCGTTCCAGCTGCTCTTTGGAAGAGCAGAATAGGTTTTTGTTTTTTTTTTTTGTTTGGATTTGTTATTGAATTATGTTAGTCATCTTCTGCCTAATGGTCAGAGCTTTGGGTACAGTTTTTGAAATTCATTAGGTACGTCAACACCAGTGACTGGACAGTCAGAGCCTTATTTGCTCCTCAGATGATTTACTCACTAGACCAGCAGCCTGCTTAGACTATAGCTATCCTTTCAGGGAAGGAAAACAGAATTTGTGCTCCCTTATTTCAGTGGTTGGTTGTTTTCAAACACATTGGTGAAGCTGTCTGTGGCTGAAAGGTTCCTGTTACGGTGTGGCAGAAGACAGGGAGTCTCTGACCATTCTGCTCAAGACACAGCACTGGTTTCCATTTTAGCCTGCAAGGCTAATTTTAGAAAGTTGGCCTCAACAGCCAGAAAATATAAAATATCAGGAGAGAATGGAGGTGACTTTTCCTTGCTATCTGGCTAGAGGTAATGCTTTTGTCTGAGCTCTACAGAGTCTCAAATTGCTCTTTGGCAAAGTACACTTATCGCCATGCAATATCAATGTAAATTTAAGTTATGCTGCTAAACTCATTTTTTCCAGGATTTCTAACCGATCAATATTCTCTGAATCTTTCTAGAAAATGAAGGACAGCACTGTCCTATTGTATTTTAGCTGGTTCTGCTTTTGGGCACTGTAAGTTTGTTTCCAGGATTTCACAAATTGCTTAGTAGTGAATCCTTACCTACCCACCTGTCACTTCTGTATATAAAATGTGCTAAGAAAATATGTTGCGCTATTCCACTTTACCTTTTGCCAGGCAATACTCCTGAGGCATCTGCTCTCAGATCAAGGGACACGGAAAAGCCTTAAATCTGATCTCTCAGACAGCTGTGCTAATTTAACTAAAGGGGCTACAAGAGGGGATGGAGAGGAATCTATAAAATATTTGGCTGACATTTGAAAAAAGAGATAGGATGTTTTCTTGTTAACCTTTAGAGCAACCCATTACATAAATTGTGACAATGTTCTCAGATTAAATGAGACTGTATTCAGGCTTAACTCTAGATTTATCACTCTAGCAAATGAATTCTACTGTAAAGTCTGGCAATATATCTTTTAAAGAATGCTATTTATCTCACTGGGGAAGTAGAGAGCCGATAAATAAGAAGCACGGCCTTTTGGATGAAACATTGTGAAGATGGGCTGGAAAGAACATTCAATAACATTATTTTCCTCCGGCAATGTAGGAGAGTTCCATGAAATATATCAATTAAAATTGGAAATTTCTTGTAACACTTATGTAAATGTAACATGATAATCAAAATCACCTCAGAAATGTTACCTTTTGATAATATTTTTTTATTATAGGGATCATAATTACATGCAAACAGCATGTGCATAGAATTCACTGATGAATGGTTATTCAATGGTGGCTTCAATTTCTCACCATCTTTCTGTTCACTCTGAATGAGTAACTGCGTCTACAAGAGAAGGCTGAAGATAAAACTGCACTGACATTTTAAATCATTTGATTTTAAAATCTCGTAAAATTAAAACAACTACAATGTAACGTCTGGATTTCTAAGATCCTGCAACTAAATCCTGTACTAGTTTTTAAGCGGTGAGAATTTGTGTGTATTTATTCAACCTCTGAGTTACAGTATGACTTGAAATAAAGATCTCTCAATGAGACTTGAAATGCCTTTGTACATCTTTAGGAAGAGAGTAGAAAAAGTTTTGAAACATTATTTTGAAATAACATGTGAAAATACTGTGCAAAAGTATGAAATATTTTCACAAGTAGTCAGTTATAACTAAAATATAAAAATAAGTAAAGTATTATTTATAATTGCAAATAGTTTCTGGTTTCCAGAAATTAATTGTTCAATTTATATAAAATTGGATTAAAGAAAAGGATTAAGAAATGGGTTATTAATAAGCCTGGGGCAATGAACACTAACCTTGATTTGAATAGAACTAATTTTGGAAACCTAATCAGTGAACCTAAAAAGAAAAGATTTTCAACATTAGTTCTGAAATTGTACTGAGAAAGCCCTTCTGAGTTATTGAAACTTGCAAAGGGAAGAGTATATATTCATTGTAATGTTCCATAAGAAGGATTCTGATTACGCAGTGGATAAAATATAGAATTGTTATAAAGACTACAAGTTTCAATCCGCAATTCAATTACTCATGAAAGTAAAACCTACTTGCCTGAATAAAGCAACAACTGATTCTTCCTTATAGGGTAAAATTTACTTTCAATAAAGGTCTGTGCTCCAGGGGAATTGAACATAGCCGACCAGAAAACAGAAGTACATAATGCTACTAGTCCCACACACTAGTTTTGTTGAAGGTTTCAGAATTTCCTTATTTTATCTTTATTTACTGTAGAAAGTTTGTTGGGTGATGGTGACTAATAGCTGAACATCTGGATGCAGTGACCTTTAAGAGTCTTTAGTCATTACTGTGCCCAATTAAACTCAGTATCAACAGAAGTGCTTGCTTTTTGACTAGACTAGTATAAATCACTTTGCAAATAGATTGTGCAAACGGGGGGAAGTATTACCAGCCTGGGCTCATTCCCCTCTAAATGACTTCAGCAGGATGGGTCAGGCGCTAAGGGTTTGTTTTGCTTTTTATTTCCCAAGTACAAACTTCGAGAGTTAAGGAAATTAATTAATGAAATTAACAGGACTAAGTACCTCAAGAATTTGAATAGGGAACACGACTGGAATTTATTTAAGTCAAATGTCCAAAAATTATCTGGAATTTGCATCTCGTGTAGAGAGGAAAAATTTGTAAGGAAACTTTTTAGATACTTAACTGGTAAACTACCATCTCATAAAAAGGATATTAGGATTAAACAGAGAGCCCATGTGGAATGGAAAAGTGGACTGATCATTCACGGAAGCTATATTTTAAAGGTCAAAAAGTGCAGGGACAAAGTGAGAACTGCTAAAAATCAAGCTGAGCTTGACTTTACAAAGGAAATCAAAGCAAATGAGTAAAAGGCTCTTTTCGTAATGTCAGAAACTTGCCCCAGCCCCAGCACTGGGCACTGCCGTGGGGCCGGGCTGAGGCTGGGCTGGGTGGGCACTGCGTGGGTCAGAGTTGGAGCCAGGGTGGGGGTCAGAGGCCCCTGGTTAGGCAGGATTAGGGCCGTGGTGGGTCAGGAGCCACTGAAGTCAGGAGGACTGCTCGGCATCTTTCCAGACCTTTAAGAAAACTGACTCATGAAATTGTAATGTGGCAAGAAATACTGACATATCTGTCAAGCTGAAGATTGTCTCATATAATCAAAAGCTATACAATGTAGAACGTGTATTTAAATAGGAGAAAAATGAGATCTTGGGAGGCTCTGGAACAACTGTTTGGCCTTCATAAAGTAGAAGGCTTTTGAAGACACCTGGAGGACAGACTTGACAATTAATAGAAAACAGCATACTACACAACGAGTTTATCGAGACTATCATAAAAATATTTTTGGCATAAACATGCCTTGCCAACAAGAACCTTTTGATATCACTTGGTTTTCTAGACAACGAATATATTGAAAGAGCATTTGATATTATGTCACATAGGAAAGTATTAACTGAGATTGAAATTTTTGCACTACAGTAAAATGAATTAAAAATTGGCAAAGGTGAGATAATAGTAGGCAGTGACGAAGGGAACAATCAAGATAAGAAGTGAAATTCTGTGGTGCTAATACAGTCTAATATTTTCATTTGTGACTATAGAATAGAAAATAGATATATTTTAATAGACTTTATTAGTGGAATAGTATCAGGAGATATTGGGTATATCCAGTCTGAGTTTCACAGTATACTGTATAGCCACCAAAAGTCCCAGTTCTTGAACTGTTCATATCGCTAACTGTAACACATCATGATCTCTTCTGGCCCAGATATCTGAGTATCTTTTTTCTGAAAATCAAAGCTTGGCAGTGGGGAGGCTACTATGTGCATTGGTCTTGACCTGAAATGGGGTTAGGAAAACTGTAACTTCAAGCAGTTTGAATATCAATATTGTCAGTATAAGAATGATGACGTAGAGCACTGAAGTGATAGGAATAAAATGAAATTCAATGGTGCAGTGTGATAGGGCTTACATGTGGGACTCATAACAAAGAATTATCCTATAGTCTGGGAATTCATCACTCGTAAATGGCAAAAGAGGAGAAAAGGCAGGTGCCTAAATTTAGGCTGCATGAATACAACTTAAAATAATTTAGTTAATTTATCCTGGTAAAAGGCAGAGATATTACAGTTCTCTGGAAATGCATCTCTATTAATATCAGGAAGGCAGGAAAGAGTTTTAAGGTGGGCTGCATTTCTAGTACAAGAAATTGGTCATGATTACCCTGAGCATGGTAATAAAAGCCCAACTATATAAAGATTTCTAAACATCACAGCAATAAAATTCTCCAATATCTTTCCAGCCAGAGAATTAGAGGATAAAAATCTAGTCAATTTTAAAATATATGCAAATTAGTTTATAAAGAAAGTGGACTGTTGCAGTAGGTGTCTCCTAATCTACATTCCTACAAGTCAGTTTGCACAAATTTGTTTTTACTTAATTTTTTTTTGTCTTATCATTTTTTTCTCAACATTTTTATATTAAAAGATGATCAGATGTGACTTCTTAGGCTCATCAAGAACACAAACTTTCTGCAAGTTCATATGACTAGACTCATCATTGTCCTTCCTTCTACAACTTTTTCTCAATATTGCATCTGGTGCCCCCAGGGCATTCCAAGAGAACCCTTTTATTGCTTCGTAGTGCAGATCGTTTCTCCAAAGAGAATCATGCCCTTTACACTGTCATTCCTTATTTTGTTTTTGATACATAAAAGAAAAACAGATAACATATAGGTACATTATCTAGAGGTGAAAACTAGATTGTTTCATTCTTTAGGGAGAAGAAGAAACCCATAATAGATATATGTATAGGTAGAGTATTTAATATTTATGCATCATAAATTGTAGCAAAACTCAAATGATTCTTTAACTCTGTCTGCAGTATTAAGTATTATTAATGGAAAGGAAAATAATCATGCATTCAGTCTGCTGTCTTTGGCAGCAGTAAAGCTAACCGAGTGAAGGAATTCATATACAACATGCCTTAGAAGTCTGAATGACTAAAGGAGAGAACGAGAATTAAATATGTGCAAGTTGACTAAAAACATGTGATTCTGGATCATGGATACCTCAGTTGTTTGAAACTCTATAAGGGAGAAGAATTATTTAGAAGGATGCAAAGGTTTTTCTGTAAAAAAGCAGACATTATTTCAAAGCTGAAAGGCCAAGCGTGAGGCAGTGTGTAGCTGCAGCTCGACAGTCTGAGTAGCCCTACGACTTGTACTGTGACTTTAAGAGCCATACTCTGCATTTCAGTTTTACTTTCTGCTTTTGGCTCTTCTGAGGAGTCATACTGTCCTTGTATGTGCAGGCACAGCTTTTCTGCCTCATGGGCTGATGAGCATTCATATCTCATTTCCTCTCTACTTCCCTCCACCTTGTCTTTATTGTGTTAGTAGCTTACAGTGAGTGGTTATGGCACTCTCATGAATTATGTCTGAACACATCCGCGTGAGCGCAAAGTCTGCCAAGACCTAGATTCCTGGTAATTCAGATTAACGCGTGAGGTTGGGCACTGTAGTAGCTCTGATCTGTTCCCAGTTCCTGGGTTTTATTATTTGGAAGTCAGAGGCTGAAAAAAGAAAGGAAGATGATTTGTACCTGGCATGGAATGAGCAAGTATTGCGTTGTTTGGGTGGTATCTAATTTCATGAGTTATCTGTGAATCATATGGTCCTTGCAAGTTTTCCCCTCCGTTTCGTTCAAACTTTGCAGCAAAGAACTTGGAGCTTCTTTCTCACTTCTAAAATATTTAAAAGTTATTTATTGGAAAAGTAAAAGAGATTTTTTAAAAGTAATTTTTATTTTTTTAACAGTTTGATGTGTTTATGGTGTAAAGTAATAAAAAAAATCAAACTTTTGATAGCGCCCTTTATACAAGAAGGCATTCAAATCAAGATTCAGATACCTAAATTTAGGTGACTACGATACAGATATCTCTATATAAATTGGATGTTTAGGACTCCATTACAGGCAGTGGAGATCTAGTCTATTCAGATCACTCTAATGTAGACATTAAATTTGGCTAGCTGACTAATTTTTTGTACTCCATGGACTATACCGCCAAAGGACTTTATTCAGTTGCCTAGACATCGGTGGCTAGTGCAATATGAGATGGTGCAGAGCATCTGAGATAGCTGCATGGGATTAGCAGGCATTGCAAAAGACTTAGTGGAGAAACACTCCCTGTTGTATGAGCAGCTAGAGGTAGAATACCTAGGGGCATATCAAATGGTGCAGATACTTGCCTAGGTTTGGAAACATTATTGTATTTAGCTCTATATTTGCAGTAATTATAATGAGTTTAGCCACATATAGATACTTACAAGTCGACACACAAATTCAATTGTCTATATCTGGATCTGAATCCCAGTCACCTGAATAGGTGTCAGGTTTGAAAAGCATGATGCATGGATTTTCTTCCCAACTCCTATGTAAACCTATTGGCTAGCACTTGCCTATTTGTTAGGCTAAATCCTCAGAAAGAGATCCTTGGCAAATCTAAATAACTGTACTGAAATTAATAGAACCAATATAAGATGCTGAGGTGTCACAGAGATACTGAAAATGACAATTTGCAGTCTCATAGTCTCTTTTGCCCATTTATTCTTTACAAAAAAGTAGCCAAAAGAACTAACTAAAATTGTTTGAGGCCTAAAATAATAAAGACTGAAAATACTGTTTAAATAAGAATGCTACTGCAAGTAGAATATGCGAAATATGTGAGCTCACAATGTTATATGCCATGTATTTAAAAAGCGTGCTTCATTCTTTTGAATAATCTTGAGAGTTTGGGGAGTCTATAATGCAGTTGGTTAATCCTACTTTTTATTCAAAAGCAGTAATTGAAAAGTTTCAAAATGACTGACTACCAGAATTTACATTGAATAGGCTATAAGCAAGTCAATTATTCTCAAGCGTTATCAAGCCATATGACTTTCTCCAAGTTGTTCCCATTCACAGTAAAGTACTATTTAAATAATAAATATTTCACAACCTTGCGTAACATGTTTCCCTACTGAAGAAAAAAACTGTGGAAAACTTTGAGGCAGAGCATCAGAAGAAATAGAGTAATTTCTGGAAAGCAAGGCAGAAAAACGTCCTCAGGTTAGTTCAGCTTTCTGGATTTCTTCAAGAACCGTAACTCCACCTTGGATAGCGAAGCTTAGGTATCTTGATGGGGAGGATGAAGGATATTGTCCTACAGATTAAGTGACCATAAGGGACAGATATATAAAAGACTCCTTAATTATTAGTGAGCTGCTGCAATGAAGAAGAAAATGCATGAGTGAAACAGAAATGTCATTTAGAAAGCAGTAATAGTGATATCTTCTCACAATGGGCAGAATTTACAGGCACTTGCAGATTGTTGATTCCCTTTAAATTAAATCCTCCGTAAAGTGCTATTATAAATACATACGGTTAGAATGTTCAAGTATTTAATACATTAAGATACACCTACAAGCAAAACTACAAAGGCATGTAACTTTTTTGTAACTATTATTGACAAATACGTACTTTAAAATTAATAATTAATCTTATCCTCTTACCTTGCTTTTCTTATAAAGATCAGTGGAAAGAAAATTAACTACAATGCTTACTGACCTAATTATATATAATCTATCTATCAACCATTTTCTCAAACCTTTGCCTGGCTCAGATTAGAACTGATAAGCCTTCTTCTCAACTGCCTTTCAACAGACCATCTGGCATCCTTCTTTTCTCTTTCTTTTTTTCCCTCCTCAAGTTTTTCTGGTCTGATTGTGACTAATAGGCAGGAGGTGTCTTACTCCTTTTTCACCCGATCTGTGACTTCCCCCTTCAGATATTCCTAACACACCTGTGGAAATAAAATAAAGAAAGCACCATTATTGAATGTCGTAATAAAAGAGGTGAGCTCTGCAAGTAATCTTAAGTAGCAGAGAAAAATTACACCTAATTAATATTATCAAAGACGAAACGTGAGACAGACAGACATAAGAATCAGAACAATAGCCGGTTTAAAATGGCGTTGCTTTGTATGCTGCGCTGAAGTAACCTGATTTATACTGTCCGGAGCGACCGATTCCATGCGAGCCCGACCTCGGCAAAGGAGCTCTCTCTATGCGTGTTTATAGAGGCTACACCGGGAGGCACGGGGCAAATCTGTGTCGTGGAGGACCCTCTCAAGAGCAGACTGCTGAGACAAGCCATGCAGCTCTGTGGCTTGCAGAGGGCATCTCAGCTGTGGCTGGAACGTCTCTCCTTGCCCAACGCAAAGCCCTTGCCTCGGTTAAAACGCTGCTAGACACAGCCAGACAGGCGCTTGCTGAGGCAGCCTTGGGGATGGGAATTAGCTCAGAAAAATGGCATGCCTTTCCCAGGGAAAGGAAGTGCTCTTTAAGAGAGGTGCAAACACAGCCATAGACTCAAAACGCAATTTAGGGATTCAAACGGAACAGAAAAATGCAGGCAGGCTCAGTGAAATAGCACCGGCTTCACCTCACACAAATACTCCGGGTTGCTCAAAGTGGGATTTGCGCTTTTCACATTTAAATCGATTGACAAGTTTTACCCTAAAGATACATCGAAGCAGAAACAGGTTAGCGCTGAGTGTTAATGATAACATTACAAAACAAAAAAGAAATCTTTCCGAAACAGCCCTCTGTGCAGGCATTAGATTATCACACATTCCTTGAAATGCCTATGGTAATTTGCTATGGTTAAGAGGAGCTATGTTCCCATTTACCGCATGTTTCAGCAATGGCAGCCACTCAGCTCCTGTACTGCATATTAGCTACCTTCTGCCTTGTGCGTTGTTCTCAAAGAAAGAAAGAAAGGACATGTCATAAAAAACTGTGCATCATCCGTGGTGACAATAGCGAATAGAAGCTGCAAGGCACTGTCATGTATTTACCTTTGACTGTAAGATTCTCTGCTTGGTTTTTACAAATTAGCTTCTCAGAAATTTGCTCATCCGAACAGCAGCTGTTTACCATATGGATAAAAACTGTATTTGGCAAACGGGACCATTTCCTCATGCCCATCTGATTTTCATGTACAGTCATATATCTGAATGTTTAAGGGAGAAGTTTGCTGGTCTACTGAGGATGGCTCAGCTGAGAAATATTTATTTTGAATCCCAGTTTTCTTTTGCCTTTTTTTTTGTTCCCAAGAAGTTTCTCCTCCTACAGAAAACTTAAAACAAAACAAAACAGAAAAGCCTTAAAATCAAAACTCCATAAAAAACTGAGAAAAACTACAGACAGAAGAAAAGTGAAGGAGAAATATTTTTTAATCTTAAGAAAATAAGCCTAATATTCTTGCTAAAATTCTGGCTTCAAGGAAATGAAAACAGCATTATTTTTTGTATCTTCTAAATATTTCACTGCTATCAATGAAATCAATAATTCAGTTAAGAAAAAATGAAGATGATGATTGCAAGTAGTAACGATAGATAGCGGCAATACTTTAAAATGTTGACAGGAAACTTCCCAATTTACTGAGTTACGGTTTGACTCTGTTAAACAGGATTATGCAAATATAAAAAAGAAATACTCTTTTCCTGGATGGGTTATAATCCTAACACGATTTTTAATAGTTATAGAATTCTAGCACTGCTCATGCAAAGCTGTCACAGCAGATTTCATGCTTTTAATGAATGAACAGAGCCTCACAACACCTTCTGGATATTATGGGTAAGAATTATGGCAACCAGTAACTAAAGCAAGTGAGATTAAGACATTTATTCATGGACATAATGCATATCCAGATTTACATATTATGTTCACATGTTCCCATATGGAGTCCTCCACTCACAACACAAAGCACAGAACATGAGAGATAATAAATATATAAAAATTAGGTAATGTATAATTGTGGATTCATCTGTATCTTCGGTGTGCTGTCCTCATGACCGACACCGGTTTCATTGACCTCCTGAGCCCTTGGCTTATGTGTTATTAAATAGAAACATAACTGTGCAGGAAATTATTTTTTATTAGTGTAAGAAATTTTATACATTTCTAAACTTTTCCTGTCTTTGCTGAAATGTCAATATCTGATATTTCAGGGGATCTGATATTAAAAATATATTGGATTGCATCAGATCAAATGGTTTATTACTGTTTAGTTCTATTTTATTTTATAATTCTTTCTATTTCTTTTCTATTCTTTCTAGTGACATTAATTCCAATTTTAAGTTGAGATATATAGAAGATGTTAAACTGAAAAATGACCTTTCAAATCCTGATATCTGTCAAAAAGTTCAGATTATTTTATAATTTCAGAACTCTTCAAAATAGAAGAGACTTGTAGAACATAACCTTTCTTCAGTTCTGGTTTTGATAGAACGCTATTTTCTGATTTTAAAATGTTTGGCTTGTGAGTTCTCGGTCTGTTCTAATTAATGCTCGAGGTTCAGTAAGCAGGTTACTATAACTTCTATATATACTATATATATTAGCAACAGAGGTAGCTGCTATATCAATCACATTTTGGAAGTTTAATATATTCAAAATAACATTCTGAATTACTCATGTAAATACTTTGGATCTCCTCCTAGATTTTATCATTCTTTATGCAGAGGTCCGTGCATTTACCTATGTTTCCTGTCAGCAGCAGCAACAAATCCAACAAAGAATGCAGAAGCCAAGAGCTGCAGCATCTAGTTTTTTAGGTAGCTAGTCCACTAAGAAGAATCCATAACCCAGAGATGGGCGTGTTTAGATGAGCTGTTTAGACACATTTTGAAAGCTGCATCTCACACCAGCTTGCAAAGATTCCCTTGGCTACTTCGAGTCATGCTGATACATTCCCATAACAGAAGGGCAATCCAGAGACACTGCAGTTGGCCCCTGACATAGCATGTACATGCTGCTGTGCTGCTGTGCCCAACAGCCTGACTTTAATCTCAGAAGGTATAATTAGCTCAAATCCAGTGCTGGAATGACAGATCTCTTCCTAGCTCCGGAAATAGATATCCATCTTGGAGATATCTTTGCGATATATTAGTACAGACGTATTGAACCTGGATGCTGAATCAAGACTTGCATATGGTGAATCAACAGGAGAAACTTAAGTGTAGGTTTTCATCCATGTTCCTCTGCAGAGTTAGATTTTTGAGTCATGTCTCCCTCTTCAGTACCAAGGAACTAGAATCTTTGTGAGAAACAATATGCATTTCAAGCGAATATTGAAATAATGCAGTGAGCATCCTTCTTTTACTTTACAGTGGGGTGCATAGACAGCAGTGCTAAATAGACCACTCACCCAGGAAGTAAAAGTGAATGGTTCATTGTCCTCCAGAATTCAACCCAATATCTGCTACTTCCCAAAAGAATATTCTAAGATGAATTTCTAGGATAGTCTGTTTCTGAGGCACAGTCCTCCTCAGAAGCCATGCCACTGTAGAGCACAGAATTCAGATGCCCTGCGGGACAGCAAGTGCCAAACCCTCACAGTCACAGAGCAAGGAGGTAGGGTGGAAGGATCTCGTGTTCTGGCCTCAGTTCTCAGATATACTTATATTCCTCTCGTCTAGTTTAAGTGCAATCTAAGGTTGTTCCTTCTCAGCTGGTTCTTAGTTATCTCATAAATCATGTGTATTTGTTTCACTCTCTCCCCCGAGGAGAACAAGTTCCTTTCTGTACCACGGTAGCTTTAATAAGAAGGGTGAGGAGAGGTGCCATTGCTCAGCTGGGGACTCAGCTGGGAAGCTGGAGATACAGCATCAGGATGAGGTGAGATTCAAATTTAGGCCTACAAGGCTCTACACATCTGGAGAGAACTATGGAAAAGTTGCTGCTGATTCATCTTCTGAGGCATCCAGATCTAATGGTGCACATTAGCGGTGTCCTGGGAATACCTTTTACTCACTCTTCTCCGGTTATTTCTGTGTCTTGTAAATGGACATCAGCAAGAGCAGGAAATCAGCAAAAGCAAACCTAATCAGATATCAAGAGATCTGGATGGGCAGAGAAAGAAAATTCCACCACTTAGGAACACAGGAGATAAAAGGGAAGGTATAGAGAGAGTAAAAAACATCTATATTTCATGTAAAAGTCGAGTGGCTTAAGGGGTATTAGCTGCTGACAATTTTAAGACTTAAGAAACTTTGTCTCGAGTAGATGTATTCCAAGCTGGATTCAAGCATAAATGCAGTATTCATTCAGCCTGTTACCTGTCTTTCAAACTAAAATCTGAAGTCTGTTAATTCCATTCTCCTCATAATCAAAATTGATGAGTAAATTTTATTTAAGGGCAGATATGTTAAGGACATTGAGAAAGGTATGCATCTGATAGATGTATACTCCATATAACAGAAAGCATATGCTTCCAGGGTACTTCTTTTAGGGTAACCATCCTCTTATTCTAAAGTACCAGCCAGATTAATTGTGCCCCAAAATACCTATCTGTTTCCATCGATGCTACAGGAAAGACTAGATTGATTAGATAAGACATAACTGTCAAAAAGCCTAGCTATCTAGCACTAGATGAAGTGAATACCACCCAAATTGAATAGCCAGGTAGAAGTGAAAGGGTCACATAAACACTCCCACTATAAAAGAGGCTGTAGCCTGGAGTCATTATCTGTTTTATGCAGTCTGTCCATGGTTAGTCAACATACCTATGCCATGTTACATGGTGTTTGGGCATATGTTTTTTTCTGAGCTCACCACTGAGTGCTGGTAGCTGTGTGAGGTGGTGGGTGAATGAAGGTAATACAGGACACAACCAAAACGTGCACCCAACAAGATGGCTATTGTGGTAAGGCTGCAGGGCTACAAGACAGAAATCTGTAGGAACATGGTGGAAATATGGGATAAAATGTAGTAGAAATACAGTGTGTGTCAAGCAGAAGCACGTTTCACTATCTATTTATGACAGGATCACAGGTGTCAACGATTTGCATCCTATCTTGCAATATTCTTATACGTGTCCTAGATGCTGGAAGATACCTGAAAGTTTTCTTGTGTTCCTTATTTTCACTAGTGGTTCCGCGATGTGTACTGAGTTTGTGGGTAGGCAGCCTTCCATTCCAAACATACATGGTACATCTCCCTTTATTGTTTAGACATGTTAAGTGATACAATTTTCTACAGCTCATTGTAACTATAATGTATCTTCTTTAACGTATTAAATTTGGATATGATACAGTATTTTTTTTTGTTTAAAAAACAAGTGCAATTGTGCTCTATTGCCTAGTTTAAAAAAAAAAAAATAGACTACTATAAGGCTTCACTGTAGTTGCTTTTCCATAGCGATGTTATCTGCAGAGATTTTACCTACAAAGAAAGCTGTGTCACTGTGTTGTTGTTCATCAAGCACGTGGACAATCTTGGTTTATATTGTATGATGCACCTCAGAAAATATTTTTCCTTCCTATTGCAATTATGGCATCTTTGATTAAATGCTTCTTTCACTATGATTCTTACTTCACTGGAATTTTTGGCAGCCCGATGGTCTTTCATTCTCATTTTGAATGTTATTTTTCTTCTGTCCTGCCTTTCTCTTTTTTGAATGACATCACAAAACCTAGTTGTTCATTCAGACTGGGTTTTACAAAGCTGAGATCTGTATTTAACTTATTTTGCTGGGTTTTAACTGAGGAAAAGGTTAAAGGATATAGACATTTCCACTATCTGTCTTATTTGATCAATAGTTTGTAAATTAATCTGGAGTCATAGTCTTTTGAATTGCCTTCTTCATTTTCATAAAAATAGTCTCACATGCCCACATCCCCCAGAATTCTTTTGAGTAAGTATAAGTCTAAAAGTATGAGTAGTCTCATAGATTTAAAAGGGAGATAGCAAAGGATTTAAATTTGTGAATATGTTTTATTAGCTCTTTAAATTTGTGTCACACACAACAGCAGTGAGTTTACACTATTTGTGATGAAGAATGAAGTTTAGAACAGAGGTGTGTGTCGTACTTCCATTAAAAGATTGTGGAGCACACATTCATGGGAATTAGGATGTCAAGTTGGCTTTTATATGCTTTTCTGCACTCAGATGTATGTAAATGTATGTTTTATGTAAAAGAGAGTGGCTATAAGCAAAATTTAGAAAACTTCAGATTTACAACAATTTTTCTAGACTGTTGTTTGACTTACAGGGCTCTACAGAGTTTATATGGTACCGCATACTTGGAGGGCATATGCCGGGTTATCCCTTTTGCTGTATGCTTTCAGATGCGGTCCTTGCAATAACTAGAGAAGCTGGTCTCCAGCGTTACCCTACCTCTTTTAGCCTTCCTGCAACAAGAGAATCTTGGAAATACAGATTTAATGGGCTACTCTTCATCATGCCAGGACTCCACCTGCACTAAATGGACATGCTGATGTAACTGATTAGAACATATCGAGTTGTCATTCCTTAACCTCCTGAAAAAGTTTATTTGAAAATCTGTTACATGTTGAAGAAGTATTTTCTCCAGTTCTATTGTAATATTAGATTTCAGCAATCACTCCAGGTGTACGCAGTGTTAGGAAAAGGGTAATTAACAGAATAGTAATTAACACGCCACTATATACCTCCTAAAATGCCTACTGGCTGGTATTATAATTATTACATTTTGTCACCAGATTCATGACACTTTGTCAACATTTTTTCTAGTGTTTGTTTTCAGGGTATAAAATAATTCATAATTCCTAGCCTATATAACTATACTTTTAAATTGACAATAGATGAAAGACTATTGTAGATGCATGGGTTTTATACATAATTTCCAGAAGAGAGAGAGAGAGAAAAAAAAAGAGATAGAAAGAGGAAGAAAAAGAAGAAGAAAGAGAAAGTAAAAGAGAATGAGAGAAATAGAAAGAGAGAAAGTAAGAAAGAGAGAAGAGAGAGAAAGAGAGACAAAAGAAAGAAAAGAAAGAAAAAAATTGGAGGGAGGAAGGAAGGAAAGAAAGGAGGAGGGAAGGAAGGAAACAGGTGGAACTAGAGAGAAAAAGAAGGAAAGAAAGAGAAAGAACGAAGAATGAAGGAAAGAAGGAAGGAAGGAGAAAAGGAAAAAGAAAAAGAAAAGAGGAAGAAAAGAAAAATAATAAATTAAAAGCACTATATGCTACCTATCAACTACTGGCAATGAAGCGTATAAATAATTTACCAGAGTAATCAGTGCAAAGTTTTTAAAAATGGGATGTACAGCATTCATAACTATGTCATCTATTAAAATGTGGAAGATTATTTCCAGATAGAGTCACCTTTTAACATCAGCCCTTTTAATAGTATTACACTAGACATCCTTGGGATAAGATACAAATTAATTGCAGCTAATGTGATTGCTATTTTATGCTTGGAAAACTAAAGCCAGATTTTTTTTTTTTTTATTCTGCAGAAACTGTAAGAAAAATAGTTTAAATGTTGTTCAGCTCAAAATGGGTGACACAATCTTCAGCTCACGTTCACAGTGATTTATTTGAAACTCTTCCATAAGTGAAGGACATGTGCATAAAATAAACTAAGGCAAAAATAAAAGTAGTTTGTTATCATTGCTCTTTAATATGTTAATTGAAATCACATTGCATGATATACTGGGAATAGCTGAAGAAATATGTTGGAATGGCAAAACTTAGCTAACTAGAGGTGAGGCACAGAAATCTACATATTTTCAGATGTGATGGTTTCATTTTCTTCTTCAAAAACAGTTTGTACAAGCGTTTACATGAAATTCAGGCAAAGGACCGAGAATTTTTGTCTTTTAGAGAAAAGCAGAAAAAATGTAACACCAATCATTTGTTGGTCTATAGTATATGCAGAAAAACCCCAATTCCCTAGCTCTTATATGTGAAATGTTTTGTACCAGCCATTAAAAGTAACTCAATAGAAATGTATACTTGAAAATTCCCTGTCCAGCTCAAATTTAGCCTATAATTTTTGTTTGTCTGTACCACTTGCACCAGAATCTTAGTAGATACCATAAAGAGATAAAAGAGCCGTAAATCACTGTGAAGATAATTTTATAGTGACAAAAATTGGATGAACAGCAAATATCGGCAGGTGGTAACACTTCTCAGGAAGTATCACTGCAAAATTCTTCTGCTTTTATACTTTTCTCTAGACCATCAGATTGCCATCAGATAAAGTTTCTAGTCTACATCTACTTTTCCTCCAATCCAGTCTGTAGATTCTTAAATTGAAAATCACTATTAGTAATCAAGGAAGACAGATATACAGTGAGTCTGTACATTGCTATTTTATGAAAGCCTTCAACATAACGTGACTTGCAGCAGTAATACAAAGTAGGAGATAATCTATTGCCGTTTAAGACAAATCACAATTTGTATTCAGCAGGAAAAAAAAAAACATTAAATTTACTCTGTATCACTACTGTAAATGCATTTGGTGCTTTATGTCTATTCATATCAATCTGGATTTATAAAGAATAGAATTTTATATAACAATCAGATCATAGATGTTGTCGCAATAGAGTCATAGGTGTATTTTATATTTTATATCTTTCACTTCAACATTGATCAAAAATGTTGAAACAGACCATTGTGGTAGCTTGCTTAGCAGTAGTGTTTCAAATTCAAGAACTTTTAAGTAGCAAGCTTCATTTCGGACATGAAGAACGAGGTCAAAACTTTGGGAAAGTAGAGCAAAGTTCATGCACATGAAAAAATTTCTTCTTGTCATTGAAGAAGCAGGCATTTTTAGGATTGTGACTTCAGATCATAGCCATCTAAATTCTGCTTCAGTCTTGTGCTGCATAAGCTGGTAACAAAATCTACAGCAGGAAAAAGACACCAAGGGAAGACTATACTCTGTCAGTTACCGCTGCTGGCTAACGTGCAGCGAGCCTAATCACCCATGCTCAAATTTCACCTGTAAGAAAAAAAAAAGGTAATAATTAATGTTTATGAAAAGTGGGGATCAGATATTTAGCAAAAATGGATACCCTAGTGTTAAGATACGGAATACTAAGAATAGCCTTAAAAAAGCAAATGAATATGTTTTAGTGGCACAGCAAACACAGACGAATTACATGGTTCTCAATGCCATTTCAGTACTATCATTTAAGTACCTGTGGTTAGATCTTTAAGGGGAAAAAAACTGTGCTGAAATAGGTTTCGCTTTAGTATATAAAGAAATAGAAACAGCTAAGAAATCCAGCAGTTTTCCGTAGTCTTCCTTTGAGAGCTCCTGTCCTGATTCTGCAGCCACATGTCTCTTTTCCCTACTTGACTGTTTTCCAGTAGCTGCATTACAAAGCTCATATCCCAAACCAGGGGACTTTGATTCAAATAAAGTACCCAACAGCTTGTTCTTTAAAAGAATTCAAGCCGAGATTCTTTCTCTGATAACATCTTTTCTGATGTCTTGGCAAGCTTTCTGTCTCTGGGGTTACTAACCTTAAATCAGGATAGATCAGTGCTTTATGGCCATCAACTGTGAGCTCTTTTTTGTTGTTTATGTTTTCTCTGAGATGCTATTAATACGCTCTTGAGTCTGAGAGACTGCAAGGAATTGGATGAATCCCCATTTAGGTTTCTTTCTAAAATCTTTAGCAGCACCCTGGGTAGAAATTCTCCTCTTTGATATGAAATCCTAGAGAATTTACTCTTGACAAGCAAGTTCTGGAAGTCCTCATTCTCTGGAATTCAGAGGGCTAACGCTTTTGTCTCTGGGTTTTCAAATTGCTCAAGTCATTCCGTAACGTACAATTCACAGTCAAAGTCCAGCTTAATTTTATTCTTTATTTCTCTATATGTAGTGGATATACATTTAAAATTGTCTATCCGTCTGAGAGATACTAATAGTAATTTTTATTGCCTCATTTTTTAAACCCCTGTACATTTATATTTGCAGCTGGTCTTTCAGCTTCAGTTTTTGGTAGGGTCTTCTCAGCATATCTCTCAATGATATTTCCTTTATGGAAGTATCAAACTGGAAGACAAGGACCCTTTGCTGTCTGCCAGCTATTTCACCTCCTGTATACGTGTTAGAGAGAACCTATTTTAAACTTTTGTTTCTGGGTAAGAGAATATGCTTAAGCTGAACAAAACAACATATGGCTTTGCGTTAATAGTGCTGCATTGTTTTTGTCAAAATTCCTGGTAATCTTTTAGAGAAAATTATTTTTTTCATAAGTAAAATATTTCCATATATAATTAGAAATGATGGTTTGATTTAGAATTCTTCAAAATTTAAAAAAAAATTATAGAAAATAAAAAATGCTCTATGAAATCCAAAAATTGTTCTTGAGTTTGAGATTTAATAAGTAAAAAAACCCTGAGAAATCTGAAACATTTTCCTCAATTTTATTATTCAGTCAGTTAAAAGAAAATTGATTTGTGAAGGTTTGTTGTGTGGTTTTGTTTAAGGAGTCTCTTGGTATTAGAGAATTTTTTAAAAAGTCTAAGTAATTTGTCAAAGCTTCAGAGTAAGAATTACTGCACTGGCAAGGTCACACATTTACAAACCTTAGCTCGGGTACTGTAAACATGAAATCATGAAACTGACTGTAAAAGCAGAAGTTTTTAAAATCAGTAGATCAGGTTGAATATTTTGGGTTCCTATTGTCAGACTATCCCAACAATGAGAAAGACTAGAAACATACTGAAAAATAAATACATAAAAATAATTTTCCTTAGATCATGGCTAAGCTTCATAAGTTTCATAATTCATAACTATTCAAAGGAATGAAGACTTTCTAAATAAAAATAAAAATAATAATAAATACACAGCTACAAAAAGGTAGATCTGAATACACAGTGATAACCACAGACGAATTTGGCCAAACACTTGATTTTCAACCTATGTTGTCATAGAGAATTTGTCTTCTAATAAGCATAGCAAAACACCTTTCCATTTGTTAAAAACGAAATGCTTACGGAGAAGCACAAATATGTACATATTTGAATGGTTAAATAGTATAGAGAGCAACTATCCGCAGAGAAGTAACTCAGTAACTATGGCATGTAAATTAAGGGCTTCTGGGGCTATTGCTTCATATGAAATACATTCAACTTCTGTTTGTTTTTCTAATGGCCAGTACCACATCTTGATTTTTGTAGATTAGGGTCAAAGAGAGGCTCATTCATTCTTACATTCCTGCACAAAATAATCTATTGTAAAGGTTTTGCAAATCAAATTAGGCCCTGAGTAGTACAGGCAAAGTATATAAGAACTTATTTAACAGTGCTGTCAATGATGTTTATTCTTTCTAGACTGTCTTGGCACTGTAGAGCATAATAGAAGTGGAAACAAAGAAACAAATTTAAACAAAAAGTTTAAAGTTCTTGGTCAATATATGTAAACTCTGAGTATGCACAAGGAGCATTTTTGCTGAATAGATTAGTGATTTTTTTTTTTTTTTGCTTTCTAGAACAGAAAGGTCTGTTTCTAAAACATATAGCCACAATGGGTACATTCCAAATAACTTCACATTGACGTTAACGGGAATTTTTACAAAAATAACCATTTTTGCATGTGAATTTGTTTAAAGGATTTGACTCCCTGTAAATAAAGGATTTAGGAGTTGAAAAGATTTGCAGTCTGATGGGGTATTTCCTACTAACAGTAATGTGGTGCGTATAGACTCTTGCATTTTTAATATATTTTTCCAAAAACATTAGAAATAGTCATTTCCAAACCAACCTTGAGGGATTGTGTTATCATCAGCTGCAGTGGGGTACCATGCCCTAAATGGCTAAACTCGTTGTTACGCTAGAACTTAAAAACTATTTTCTTATTTATCTGTTCTTATTTAGCATATAAAGTATCTTTTAAAAGCAGTTACAATATGTCTTACCCAGGAAAACCATAAAGGACTAATGTAAGTGAATGACTTGCAGGAGGACTTGCAGGAATGAACCTTGGATTATCTGAGTAGCGTTTAGAGCACAGATCCACAGGTCTGGGTTCAGGGAGAAGGGTGAACTCAGGGTGGAAGTGAGCATAGCCTTGTTGCTTGAATTCATGTCCCTTTTTAACCTCAGCAGCTTCAGACCCATACTTGCCATTCCCCAAGAGCATGCATCAGTGTATAAGGTGGTAATCCAGATTGTTTAACATTTTACATGCCTTTGCATTGTTTGTGCCAGACTGCTCAGGCAAGGGGCAAATGCTGGTTTACAGGTAGTGGAAAGTCAAGCTCTATGAGTTCAAGCTAAGCCATATCAAGCCCTGTGCCTACGAGTCCAGATAATAGTCCCTGACCCATCTCTGTTTGTAAGTTACGAAACAGGCTGAAGGAAGCTGAACACCTTAGGTAATGAAATCCATGTAGGGTTTATCTGGGAATGCTAGCTTTGCAGAGGGGACTGTCTCACCACGGTAGGTTGGTGCCTCCTTCTGAGAGGGAGGTGTGACTCGTCTCCGTCCTTGCGTTTCCCTGCAGGCTAATCACTGAAAATCCCCATCTGAGGTGCCAAACTCTCCCACTTCACTGTGTGGGAGAGTAAACACTTGGCTGGTGTGGTGATTTCACCCTCTGGGACCAGCAGCTCACTGCAACATTTAGTATGATGACATGTAAAATCTTTTTGGCTGCGTCTAAAATGATGGACTCTGGGGAGCTTTTGAGATTCCGCATTCAACTAGACACATCAATCCCTGCCCTAGGATCTCTTTATCCTCGTCTTTCCTCTCTTCCTTTCCGCCTGCCCCCATCTGCCTCCTTGTCTGCGTGGAGCAGCCGGGGGGGTGGGCTGGAAGGGTGCCACAGGTCTGGTCATGGCTTCGACTAGAGGGGCCTCCGAAGGCATGAAGATTTGGAGTGTATTGTAACCTGTACTCATTGATCCGCTAAAAACGAGCCTTCTTGAACATGGGCTTAAGTAACTAACACTGTCTTTGTTGTCCTTAGAGTCCAGTTTAACAGCTGAAAGGAGGTACTGAGTCTCTCAGTTCATACGCTGGTCTTTCCTCTTCCTAATCTCAAGCTCAGTTTACACAAAAGACAATAAAAATAGACCCTGCTTGACATGTGAAGTGTAATTGCTTGGTTTAACCTTTACTTCTTAGGCAACTTGAGACTTTTTTATCAATCAACTCAATGTTGAGTAATAATTATTACCTGATCTCACTTATTTTTTTGGGCTTAATGTCCAGTAAGACCATAACAGGAGGAGTGATGCATATACTGAGTAAACCAAGAATTTGAACAGTTGATTTTGAACACAATAGGTGATTCATATGACAGATGTTGATGCATTTAGAAAAGTTTTCCTTTAATGCTAATTGTGAATTACTATTACTCTGTGTGTGTGCGTGTGTGTGTGTGTATGTGTGTGTGTTTGTGAAGACTGCCGCCAAAACTGTGAATATCTAGCATTTCTGAATTGTAAGTTACATCTGAAAAACAGATCTCAGTGTGATTATGGTCAGAAGAGGGAATATAAAAATAGCAGTTTCTGTGTATTTGGTCATGTCTGCTTACTTTTCCAACCAAAATAAAGCTTTGCAAACTTTTACTCATGTAGGCAGTCCAGAGCCAATACATCTTTGGTAAAGTGTGCAGTAACTCTTTTCTTCTTAAATGTTGTCTACAGGAATGTTATGCTACTTTCCTAATGCAGTGCTACACTGATTTGAAAGGCGGGTTATCAGGGCAAGTTTGCAAAGCTGCCAAAAAAACCAGAAGCCAGAACAAACCAAAACAAAAAATACTAAAAAACCGCAAACACTAAGCCCTAAAAAGAGAAAAAATGAGAGACTTATAAGTCTGAAAGGATGCCCTCCAAAGGTCAAAGACAATAACAGAATACTCTTGCATAAACCTTGCAACTTTTGGTTATCTTTTTTGGGCTTTTTTTTTTTTTTTTTGGTTTCTCTGTTTGCAGATCGAAACTTGGCGTGGAATACTTTTAGACAACATATAAGCATGAAATGTGATTTTTCCAGTCTCTCTTCATATTGAATTTCATTTCAAGGTAAAGTTTGATTGAATTGAAGTAAAATATCATGCTTCAGTTGTAAAATACATGGGGCAGGAAGAAAGAGAAAAAAGGATCATACTACATTTCCCTGTCTATGATGCAGGACCAAAGAGCTGGTCTGTTCCCAGATCCAGATGCATGGCTTTGCCTTGCCAGCATAGGAATATAGGATATGAAAAGCCCCTCTTCCCTTTCTAATCTCCCTCTGTCCCTGGGCCCTCACTCCACGTGCACTAATTTTCACTGCGGGGAAATACTTAGTAGGGCACACTTAAGAGGTGGAGATGTCCTCCAGCAGGTCCTCAAAAATGGACAAGAGGAAAGCCAGGACTATGGAATTGCACCTGCCCTGCATATTATATGCAGCCAAAGAAGTTTATGCCCGTGGCTTGAGCGCTTAGGCAGAACTGCAAGTACCTCATGAATAATACACAGGAATATGTATTAATAGCAGGAATCCATACAGCAAAATATTTCCTCCATTAAAGAACATTGTATTCCTCATGAGACACAGTAGAAATCCTCCTAAAATTCAGGAGAAATCTGACTACAGTCCAACTGCTTCCCTCAGGGAAGGCAGTGGCAAAAAAAAAAAAAACTAACTAACCATAATGGTGCATGATTTAATGCTTTTTCCAAAAAAAAGGTCACTTGTCACATGCATGGACACCAAGTCAAATGCATCTGGTTTAACAGAATGTGGCTATTCTGGGCTCAGCATGGTGTTATGATTACTGTTGTTGCTTGCTATTCACATGTATGTCTGTCTTAAAGAGAGAGAAAAACAGAGAGAAAAGCTAAGTGAGAAATCCATGAAATCTAGAAAAAGAGACAGAGAAATCTCTTACTTGCAGTGGGCAAGGATTTCACACAAAGTCATTAGTCAGTGATATATTTTTTCTCTTCTCAGACTGTTCATCTCTAAGGAACTCCAATAAATTAAATTTTAGTATTGGAGGAAGAATAAGAATAAAAAAATGTAGAAATAATTCTAATTTTGCAGATTTCAGAAAGGTATTTTTTTCCCACTTCAGTGTGCTTTTCCTGAAAATGTCAAATATTCAAAATATTTTGTTAGCAATCTCTCTCAACTCCTTTCTGTCCCTTTTTGTTTCTTTCACTCACTAAGATAGTAATTCCCAAACGGGAATGTTTTGTTTTGCCACTTGCATAAATTGGATGAAGGGAAAAAATAAAGATATATTTGGAGAATATAGGAAAAAATGAATATGAATATTTGTGGCTTGGAGGAATTCCATTTTTAAGAAAAACTTGTATTCAAAGGTGTTTATCAGCAGCATGGGTAGCAAGCATGGCTGGGGAAGGAGAGCCATTTTCTGACTCACGTGGCACAGGGCGATGCGCAGGTCTCTGATTTATTTGTGGAAAATGGAGGGAATTATGATTTCCTGCTGCATGTGTTATCACACACTCATACTATAGACGGCAGGTGGGTGCCTGAGACAAAGGAATAATTAAAAATTAAGATGGAACTTTTACTAAAGTGATTATTTTTGAACATTGGCTTGCCACGAAGGCCATTCTTCTGACTTCAGACCAACACCAATGTTCTTTTCCCCATGAAGTTAAAATGAAGAAACATAACCGCTTTGCCTGAGACAGAAGGAAGAGCGGGCGTTGCTTCGGCCTGAAGTTGGTCTCTGCTCAACGGTGCCGGGCCAGCTGACACTTGACCTTTAGATTCGCCAGAATTGCCACAATTTTAGGGAAGTGGCACTTGTCAGATGGCCAACAAGTGTGACGGAAAGGCCAAGCTGCCAGCCGGGGGGGGGGGGGGGGGAGGAGATGGGCAGGGCTGGGTGCAGGGCAGGTAACGAGGGATGCTCTTGAGCATCGGAGGAAAGGTGAGTTTCCAAACTGGGGAAACTGGTGCTCCTAGGGATGAGGCTGGGGCCGAGCAGCAGGTGGAGAGAGGTGGGGGGAGCCCAGGGCTGGCGGTCCTGGCTGCAGCGGGGTCCGCGGGCGGGGGGCGGCGGCGGAGCGGGCCGGGGGCGGCGGAGCAGGACGAACCGGGGCGGCGGGGCCCGGCCGGGCAGCGCCCCGGGGGCCGGGAGGGAGGCGGCGGGGAGGGATGCCGCGACGGGAGCCCCCTCCCTGGGCGGGCTGGCTGCAGGGCGGGAGAGGAGGCAGCTTCTGCTCCGTGCTGGGGAGGGGAGGGGGAGAGGAGGCAGAGAGGGGATGTTGTTAAACAGTTTCTTACCGTAAGAGGGAGTTGGGACCCAGATCTTTCCAGTTAATCACACAACAAACTTAGATCATCGCAATAAAAAGCAGCGCGGCTCACTCTGCCTGCTCTAGTGACCGCCTGGGCGCGGGGTCCTTGCAAGGAGCCAGCTCCGCTTCTCCGCCCTGCCAGCCGCCGGGGGGGCCAGCGGCACCATGCGGGCCAGCAAACTTCTGCCAGCCTTGCTGCTCCATCAGCTGCTGCTGCTTCCCATCACCATCCCTTTGGCAGGTTAGTTTTTCCGTCACTTTGCTAGTGACCCCCCCCCGCCTTCCCCCCCCCCCCCCAGCCGCCTCGCATCTGCATCATTTTGGTTCTCTCCCTTTCGCGCTGGTGATGGCGGGGGCGCGGGTGGGGGCACCGGATGCCGATCCTCGCTGGGAGCGCGACGGCCAGGTGGGGAAGCCTGCCGCGGTCCGGTACCCGCCCGGGAGGGGCCGTGCCGCCGGCCGGGCAGCGGGGCGCCGGCAGCCGCGCTCTGCCGCGGGGCCGGCCCAGCTCCCCGCCTCTGTCGCCGCCACTCGCAGCCCCCTGGAAAGTCTCTCCCTTCGTCCCGCCGCCCTCTCTGCCCCGCCGGCTGGGATCGGCTAGGCTGAGGTGCGTGTCGGTGGCGTCGCGTTGCGTGCAAGCCCGGCGAGGGTTTTTGGTGCGGGTCGGTGACAACCAGCAAAGTTTCTGCGGCCGCGGCTTGGCAGGGCAGCAAGGCATGTTCTGCGGTTTGCCGAGATGTCACTGCTGCCCTCCGCCTCCCTCCACCTGACGTGGCGCTCGGGGGTCTCTCCGGACAGGGAGACCTGGAGAAGCTGGGAGCGGGAGAGGGTAGTTTCAGCATTTCCCAGAGGTGCTCCCAGCCTTTATCTGGGCATGAGGAAACATCTGTCCCTCATTTCCAAGCGGCAGAATAAATGTTTAATTACATAAGACGGCAAGGAACACCCAAAACACATAATAGTACGCCGCTGAAAGGGAATGTCCTTGCTGAAGCTTAGCAGCATGAACATACTATTTCCAGACTGAAATAACTGTAATTTCTTCAGAGGCTCCTGATGAATTCCAGGGGGGGAAGGAACAGACAATAAGTAATCAACGGCTGGAAGCTCTTTAGCTGAATTTCTTTCCTGAAGTGTCCCCCTTGGACTGGATATCTGAAGAGCTGGCTCTGTATTTCTATTGGCCCTCTGGGGAGACGTTTGAGGAAAAAAAGTTTGCAAAGCTTTCTACTAACTTTTCCTTCCTTCCTTCCGCCAACATTGTTAGGGTCAGACCTTTACACAGACAGAAACAAAAGACAGTCACAATTGAGGGAAAGGATGTGCCAGGAGGGACAGAGGGACAGTAGGCAGAGCTAGGGCAGGCACACGTGATGCCTGGTGCCTTGGGACAATGTCTGAAGGCATCCAGGGCTGTGTATGGCAACTGAGGTTGATGATTTCACAGGAATAGCCACACTTTCTAGTTAGAACATCAACATTTGAAACAAGATTTCAGACTGGAATATTTTGTGATCTGAGCAGGCAAGTCAAAAAAAAAAAAAAAGACTGACAGCAGCACCACAGATAGTAAAACCTGTCATTTTTCTTCTACAATAAGTGCGCACATTTGTAAGATGCTGAACATGTCATGAGAGCTTCTGTGTTCAGTCTATTCTAATTAATTTAGTTTCATGGGGCATTCTTGGCAGGTGATGTAGATATACACTATGGTAATACTCTTTTCTGAACTCCTTTTCCATGTACATTGCAATTTCCATTTTATGGACATGTGACCTCTTTGAAAAGTGATGACTAGAGCTGGCTAGGAATTTTCTGAGGAAATGTTTTTTTTTAGTGGAAAGTGCTGACCCATCAAAAGTTTTCACAGAAATAATTCCTTTTAAACATAAACTTTCTTTGGCATGGCTCCCCGAAATCCAATGAAAGAGAAATTTCCAGCAAGAGTTGTTCACAGCAGCTTGGGGTACCAGCTATTGGGAAACCCTCACCCAGGATGGAAACTCAGCAACTGATGGACTAATTTAGAAAAAGTAGAACAAACTCCCCAAACTTTCTTAGCCTGTTGGAGCTTTGTACAACTGCGTAGACATTCACTGGGCCAAAAAGACAGAAACTGGTCTATAGTCTGCTTCATAAGAAGCTAGATCACGCTTACTCCCTTGGTAGTCAGGACTCTTATCCTGAATGAAAGAAAATCCTTGTTCTCCCTGAGTGTAGGCTTTCAGCACTGGTCTGTAGTTTCCCAAGCTCAATGAATATTTAATCCACCTAATACCGCAGCAGGAGAAGTTGAGAGACAGCCTCACTACCCTCAGAATCAGTAGAATGAGGGTCTACTGATGGGCTATTGAGCTACCATGGGCTATTGAGGTGATTCGTCAGGATGGTTCATCATGATGTGAAAGAAAATCAGATTTCTTCAGATTTTCTCACAGATTAGAACTCTTGTTTTATAGCCAGCTTTCACAGTGACAGTTTCATGGCAACACTCCCTTTTTAAGCTTTCCTCCCTTATACACCTTAATAAAAATCAATTCTACTGGCTCTATGGGCAAGAAAGATGATTCTTACCACACATTTGCCATTGTGTTTAGCTGGCTTTTTAAAAATATATAACCTTCAACAAAAGTGTCTGAATTTGTACAATGCTGGCAAAAGGAAGTCGTGCCATCCATTTCTGAAAATGTATTGATTGCTTTTAAAACAGATATGGTATCCTTTATATAAGATTTTGAGTTATTTTTACTGTGTTATTTTTAAGAAAGCTTGCACATTTCCAAAAAGTGTATATTTTTATTATTTCTGTATATGAAAAAAGCAAGCTAGGTGATGAATGCAGAACTCAAACATAGAAAAGTAATTTGCTAATGCATGCCCATACCTTTCCAATGTTCTGTCAAAACTGATGTTAAATGTACCTAACAATGAGTATTATTTCTTCTGTGAATAGACTTTTAGGTTTGGAATCCCAGGCCCTAAGTTCTGTACGAAGACAGTCTCCTGTGTTGCAGAGTTTGCTGACTAATGTATGTTGGGTTATATTAATGGGTAAAGAAAAAGGAGAGTGAAGAAACAGCAAGAAATCTTCATGTCAGCAAGCTGTCCACACTATCAGTATATGAATTTCTTTTTAGTATACACAAGATAAGATGTTGATTCCTGAAAGAGATAAATGTTCAAGGCTCCTATAGGCTACTTGCCCAGTCATTATCAATATCCTGTAAGTCTCTGTCACTTGCATCAAGAAATTTATTTGTGGCTAATAATTTTATCAGGGAGTTTTCTTCCCTGTTCAGACATTCTTAGTACTGAATATTCTTAGGGAGTATCTCTTTAGCAATGGTAATCTAGCAAGACTAAATCTGACTTTTTTATGAAAACAAAAAGTAGTTTGGTATATTGCAAGAGAATAAATATGGAAGATTTATTTGTATTAAAGATATGTTTTTGTGCGAAAAGACTGTCAGCCAAGTGTGTTTCTTTATTCAAATTTCATAGCACTTTCTGTAGTTCAGATGATCTGAAGCTGTTGCTAATGAAGATGCGGGAGTTGCATTTAGTTCCTATAAATAACAATTGCTTAAAAACAGAAAGATCCCATAGCCACAATCGATGCATGAATGTTGTATATTCCTGTGGTCTGCATTGCTACGTATATTCTCAAAGTTTGATGTGATTTATACTTCCCCATCCCAGCTGTAGATAATCATTATACTGTATACCGTCAACAATGCAAAATGATACTCTGCCAATTGGAAGACTATATTCCTTCTGTTTAATGGAATCCTTTTGGTGTGCAGTGCCAAGGGCTGCTTGTTTTGCTCTCATGTGTAATACAGCACTTACCCTTCTTAACAGATTTTCTGTTTCTATTAGTGCCATTTTCATAAGCAACATAGCAGGAGAAAAGAGAGAAAAAATCTCATGTTGAAAGACATGAGATTAAAATGTTGCATAAAACTCTGGAAAATTGTGCACCGAAGTCAAAGAAAGGAAAGCCTCTTATTGGAGGAGCTCATCTGTCATTATTGTAATACTTCAACTGAGGCCAGAGTTGGACGGGAAATGCACATTCTCCCTCGGAGAGCATAATATCTCCCCTTGGATCTCCATACTAAACAGTACAGTTTGCCACTTAAGCATTCCAGACCTTCCTAAGCAGTGCAAGGGTAGATCTGCAAGCAGGATAACCGGGCCCCTTGACTGGTAAACACTTTCAATGGAGAGGGGAGGGTTGCCCTCCACATATTGTAGTTACTCATATTGAATGAGTCAAGGAGTTTCACGTTTCCCCTATTAGTCACGAGGCGAGGGGTCGATGGGCAGCAGCTACGAAGTAGTGTGAGATTGAGAAAAGACTGACCCGTGAGGCTGAGAAAGGATCGACCTCCTCGCTTGCTGGGGAAACACAGAGGCGAGCAGTAGGATTGTTCTCCTCTGAATGGGAGCAAAGTTTGTACTCTGCAGCGTGGAAGTAGGTCAAGGACAAAGCATTGGGGATGGGTGAGGACGTCCTTGCCTTATCCCATCTTCTTATGGCAGTTTATGGCAGGGGATAGTAGAGCTGTTCCTGATACCTGCTACCTACCAACGTACGGAGTGACGCTGCGGTGAGATAGAACGAGGAGGCTACTCCAGATTTGTCACAAGTGTAGGCACAATCTAGCTAATTGGCTTGAGGATGAGCCCAGTCATGTCTTGCTCTTCATCTCTGAGTGCCCAGCCGGTGACTGACTGCTCCTTCTGTCTCTGCTCAGCTCCAGCCCTACTTGTGACTCCTTTCCTCCGCCATAAAATAAATATAGTGATTTATCTGTACGTCAAGCGAGCAGCAAGGCTATCGTTGCTCTGCGCAGGGGCTGGTTTGCTGCTCTCTGCAGTTTGCCCCTCCAGGCCCTGCCCACATCCCGGCCCTGCCTGGCCGTGCTTCCCACTCTTTCCTGTGCGCGCGTGCAGCTGCGAGCCCACGGCAGAAGGAGCGTGCAAAGCCCTGTTTGTGTTGGAGGAGGCACTGAACGAGTGCACAGACTGTGGAACGCAGTGTGAAATAGCCGGCATTCACTTCTAACGCAAAACGCGGAAAGATACGAATCTTTCAAGGGGAAATCCTCTCAATAATTTAGCCAGTGATTAGACGCAGCAAGCCCGCGCACAAACTGCAGAACATCTGTTTCTGCCAACGAGTCCCAGCATCCTGCTGAGCCAATAACCTTCTCTTGGACGAAGAAGAGCTGTCCTTTTGCATCTACCATCCAATTTTAGAAAGTGTTATCAGTTGTTAGTGTTCTCTTTAGTTTCTTGAGCTTTCACACTGAGTGTAAGAGAGGGTTACAAACTTAGCAGAAATGTTAAGCTGGGTCCCAAGTAAAATGGCAATCTTGGCGCATGTGTGTGTGTGGTAATACACAATGTAAAACAAAAGAGAAACATCTTTTTGCATTTCCTGCATCTGCTCAACAACTGGACTGAAAAACATTGTAAAAATACGGAAAAAAATATATATATTTCACACAATTTTCCAAAAATTGTTGATTTTTACATAATGACTCTTTGACCAAGAAAAGAATTTCCAGAAATTAAAATATTCACATCATCCTCCATATACCATTCTGAGAAGCTATTTAATTGTGTCAAGCTACAGATTTGTCTTTATGCAGCTGGTTTTATTTTCATGACTTTCCAGTTATACAGCTGACTGCAGTATTTAAGAGTATGGTTGGTAAACTTCTTTCACGCCAAATTATTATCCTGTATAAATAACTGCATTAAACTTAATCTGGCATTCAAGTCTATCCAATCTACAAAGTTCTTTTCTTGGGCACGTTTCAGAATTGTTGTGGTTTCTTATTATGTTGGTCTTGTCTTTTCTTTTCTTTTCTTTTCTTTTCTTTTCTTTTCTTTTCTTTTCTTTTCTTTTCTTTTCTTTTCTTTTCTTTTCTTTTCTTTTCTTTTCTTTTCTTTTCTTTTCTTTTCTTTTCTTTTCTTTTCTTTTTTCTTTTTGCCAAATGAGAAGTCATTTAGAAAGGGTGTACACCTCTTTGCAGTCTAACCAGATAACCAGGAATCTGTGTGTTTCTGATACTGAAATAGGCGTAAAGAGGAGTTACTTAAAGTAAGTGAAAGTAAATTAAAGGTACTGAGCATTAATTTTCCTTTATCAAAGAGACTCCTGCTAGAACTTGTTTTAGAAGAGAAAATTGTCCTGTATGTATTTGTTTAAAAATGCTTTCTCAGCTATTCTCGCGGACAGCAATACTTTGATGACCTTAATAGTGACTTTTGTATCAATACTTATCTTTAACATTTTTTCTTCCATTAGTGTGACCATACTGTTAACTTAAGCATCTGGTGTCTGAAACCATTTAGTGAAATGTACTTTTGCCATCTGGTCAAGTTTATTTTTTTCTTAAGGACGTCGAAGTGTTTACAGTGTCGTACTGGGGCCTGAACCAAAATACAGTTTAACCTTGCTGTTCTATATACTTTGAAAAATATTGTCCTGGAGATACAGTATGGAGTTTAATTAAGAGTGTCCCTTGAACCATGTTTTATAGATAAATCAGACACCTCACTGTGTTTACAGTGATTTGCATACTTCCACATAAGTATGCACAGGACTCTTGCTTTATTTCAAACTCTACTCAAGGACTTTTCTTCTGACACAAGCTTTGCCAAAGGCATTTATTCTGTGCATATAATTAAGCATACCTTATTTATTATTTTAACTTCAAATTGTCACTATTTACACTGAGATGAGCATTCAGCTTCCATATCTCATTTGAAGGAAGTTTTATGACACTGTGATAATCTATGTTTTTGCAGATTTTTACTTTGTACATTTTACTGAGATCTAACAAGTACTTGCTTGCTTGTTTGTTTGTTTTTTCCCTTCAGGTAGGTACTTATGAACATGTTTGTCGGGGTATTACCTTGCAGTTTTGGTCGAGTATGGTGCTTTCTGATAAAATGTTATACTGTGTTAAACTGCATTTTCTTGCATTTATTTCAGATGTATTTAATTATGTTTTTCCTGGAGGTTTTTCATATAATGGAAGCTTTCTAATCTTTTTTTTTTTTATAATTTTTTTCCTTGAGTTTTAAGTCTTATAAAATTCAACTCTAGTGTTTTGTCTTTTTTCCAGCTCATTTGGGAAATCCCCTTTACTTTGGCTTGCAGTGATGATTGTTCTTTGCAAAATTAAGTGATGTTCTTTGCAAAATTAAGTGAATATGTAATCTCATTTTGACCTTCTGACCTGGCTATCAGTTATAACACAAATAATTCATTCTCTAAGTAGCCCGTCTGTTGATTGCTCAAGGTTAGACGACTTCATTTCACTATAAATATTATGGCAAATATTAAACATAAGTCTAAAATGGCAACTGTATTCAGGAAAGGGACTGTGTCTCTTACATTCTTATGTGATTGAAAATTTCTGAAATATTTGTATTGCTTCATAGAACCATTTTTCTTCAGAGGAATGTATTTTAATTCTTCAGAGTCTCTGGCTTCCTACACAGAGTGCTTGGACAATTTCCTGCTTTTTAATTTTTTACCCAGTACCACTGGATTTTGGATGTAGTAGCACTACTTGGAAGAACTGAAATTGATTCCTGCAGTTATCTGACACTACCTTCTAGTCTAAGGAATTTAAGCATTTTAAGCATTTTCAATTTCCCTTTTTTTTCCCAAAGATTTAGGTTAGCTCTGACTTTATCCAACAAACATATAATACACAGCGCTGGTATGTGACTGTCCATATTTTTTTCAAAACTGATAATTAAAAATGTCTTTTTACCTTTCATAGTATGAAGACCTATACCCAACTGGCATACATATCTATCATAATAAAAAGATCTTTCATTGCCCTGGATGATTGAGAGGATAACACAACACAACAAATAAACACTTAGGAAAATATCAAAGTTCTGATAGATTATCTGTAATCCAATTTTGTAAATATAGCCAAACAAAGTCAGGAAATAGGCCCAATGCTAAAATAGTAAGATTTCTCTCAGGGTCTTGATTTAAACATAATTTTTTTTTGTATTTATACAAAATATTTATATTATTACATTATATTTATTATTTATGTTATTTGTATTTCTATCTCCTGATGTGGAAAATTTGCCGCTATGTGTTTATGTGCTTATAAAAACATATAATAAAAAGGGATGCAAAATTAGAAAGAAAAGAAAGGAATGAGACTTATCACATCACAAGACCTCATACTGTATTTCTTTAAGAAAGGACTAACTATTGCATAGACTAGAGTGAAACATGGAAACTTTGTAAGCTGATATGCTGAATGCATCACAACTCTTGTTTAATAAAAGCCTTGTAGAGTCTATGACAAGTCAGTAAAAGTACGGAGATTAGTCTGTGGAAGATAGCCAGTATGCTCCAGTTGTGCTTTGTGAGATTACAACTTTTAAGTCTAAATATACATCTATATTAGAAAAAGCCAAACGAGTGGAGGAGGGAGAAAAGGGTTACCAATGATTTGGATAATGTGAGATAATTTCATTGTAAAATTTTACTATAGAAAATACAAGCAGCGTTTTGATCTCATTATAATGGACAAAGCTAATCTTTCAGCTTGTTCATGTCCTGTATGTTATTTTGGTTACCACCACAACAGCATCATTTTCTACATATTTATTTTTTACTACAGAAGAGATAATGCAAAACCAAACTCTTTTTGTAGTTTTACTAAGACCTGTGAATCTGAAACTTGACTTGCTTAGATATTTGAGCTCTAAATGGTCTAAAATTATAATTATACTGAATTTCTTGACTCTTATATAGCTTGGTATCAGATCTATTGTTTTCTGCTAAGTGTGAATTTTTCAATAACCTGTAAAGTCACCACAAAAGTAATAACATTTTGAATATAGTTTTGAGTTGAGGTTCTAAAATATATTCAAATAGTTTCAGTTGTGAGTGATGTGGTGGCAGTGGACCCCAAAGTCTTTTTGCTGTGGGACACAGAACCAGCAGAAAAAAGCAAAATAATATTACCGCCATTTTCCCAGTAGCCCAGTGGTAAGAAAATACTTGGCAAGTGTGAGAGATCAAAGTACAAAATCCGTTACTGATACGAGGGATTCAAATCCATTTCATCAGGAAAGTGTCTTAAACTCAATGATATTGAATATCATAGGGTGTATTACTCAATTGTTGCTGTTAAATCTGTTCTGCTTTGTATGAAATAGTTAAAATTGCAGCTCAGTAGCATCTAGAATACAGGTACTTCAACCTCCTAGTGAGATACCTACTCTAAGGCTTCAGAATGATAGTTTTCCCTGTCTGTAATATTGTGAGCATTTGCCATAGGCTGGAACTGCTCCAAGAAAAGGTGTTAAGGGAAATCTTCCCCACACTGGTGGAAGATAAACAATATGTTTAGTTAGGGGCTGTTCCTGTTGAAGGAAAAATGTTACTTCATATTTGATTGGATTATTTTGTATTTGAATTGGCTGCCATTATTTTCAATTGTAAAATGAGAGTCAGGTTTCCTTAGTAACGCGATTGCCAAATACATGAAAAATCAGAAGATATAACGCAAAAGTCTTGGCTGATCGAAGTTTAAGAAACTGGAAGGAATGGTGATCACAAATTAGCAGTATTAGTTACAGTGTACTGCATGATAGTCTTTAATAGAGAACATTTCTAGGGCATTCTGTTATTTAAGAGTTTAATAGTAAAAGCACTTAATTTGAAGTGAAAAAAGCTCAATTATTTTTATTTCTTTTTTATTGTTAGAGTTATAAAACTAATGCCTTGCATCATTCTGATGGTTCTAACAGAGTCGCACCAAAGATGCATTTGGCCCTTTGCCTTTTGGATTGCAGGCAAAGTCATAGAATGTTATTGTTTGAAAGCTAAAGTAAATCAGGCTGTTATGAATTGCTAAATGCAAGATCAAACCCATAATCCTCTTTAGACAACTGCTCAGGAAAAAAAAATGAGCACAACTGTGACCCATGTTTTTCAGACTGAACAAAATTTCTTGATTTTCTTTTTATCGTATTCTTGCCTGATAGCTAGTGAGAGTTTAAGAGGCTATTCTCATAAGGAATTAAGATAATAACACTTTTCAGTGGAGGGGAAATGTTATCATCAGGAAATGAAAGAAAATACTTTGATATTTTTGTAAAGATTCTTACCTCCATTCGACATAAAATCTTGGCTGAGACAATATAGAAATAACGAAGAAATCTTGTAAGATATCTTACAAGATATGGCTTGAGACATTTGCCACAAAAGCTTTATGGAAGGCTTGCTTTTTCTGTGGTTATCTTAAATAGCAGATGCAATATCTATTGCAGCACTTTGGCTCTATGATAAGTATAGCAAAAAAAAAGCATCTTCAGTGTAGATGCAATGGCTTTCAGTGATATGTTGCTAATACTTAAAACAATAGTCTCCTCATAATGTTTCTCTAACCATTATAATTCACTTTAGGTGCATGTGCACTTAGCAATGCACAATGCTAGGCTAAAAAACCCTAAAACAGATGGTATGTCTCCCTAACACAGCACCAAAACACTTCATCTTTTCATCGAAAGCTTCTTCATATAGTAATAACATAGATTTGAATGGAAATTCATAAGTTCCTTTTTCCAAAAATGGTTATACTTCGAATTTAAATTATGAACTATTGAGTGTATAGCAGTAGCATGTTCACCCTCAGCAATTTGAAAAGGAGGAGAAAAGGATAAAGATTTTCGATAGATGCATTGCAGTGGAGATATTCTATTCCTGTGATTTTTTTAATAGTTGAAGCTTGATGAAATCTAATATAAATGTCTTCCATGTATTTTTAGGTGTTCTAGGGATAGCTCTAGGGATAACACTGAGAGGTGTGATTTAGCTGAATCCAGTGAAAAAGTGAACTCATGTAATGATAGGCATGGAAGTTTTGCAAAGGGAACGCCCTTAAGCCTTCTTTGGCTTTACAATACGTGCAATCGTCAGTAACTCATTCACAGCTGTGGGAACCTCCTCTACTGCTGCCTTGCAATTTATGGAGCTACTCTGAACTTCTGCACAGAGTGTGCCAAATACAAATTTACTAACCTAAGTGCATTTTGCACTTGCCCAAGGAATTATCTACTCAGGCTAATGGAGAGCTAGACTGAGAATTCATATATTTGCAGAACTCTGGCAGAATTCAATAAGTTGATGCTGAGCATTCATGTTCATTGCTGCATAGCCTGTAGAGAAAAACGACAGGACAGTCATGGAAACTGTTACATGAAAAGAAGCTGTGAAAAATAGTGACTATTCCCTATTTTGTAAATTAGAGAGGGATTCATTCCCCTAATCTTACCTGCTTAAATGTTAGCCAACTAATCCAAACAGATCCTCTGGAATCCTTGAGTGAAATGATAGAAACATCTCCAAAGAGCAATTTATCCTCTCTATGGTACTCATCTGTCTTCGAATAGGGAGAATCACTCTCCAGAGGTACTCGTGTGCCTCCACAGACTACTGAGCAGTCTGGGCCATCTGACAGGACACCCAGCACTAAACACTGGGACAATGCATTGGACCCCAACTATTTTGCGCTAAGCCAACGGGAACTTCATGCTGAATTTTTATCTATCTTTACATGCTGGATTGTTGAAAATATACTTCTCACAGGAAAGTAGTGGTTTCTATGAAAAAATATATTTACGTAGTGGGAAAACCGTGGATTTTTCTTGCAGAACAAGTGTGATGTTTTCTTGCAAAAATGAGAGACCTTTCCTTCTCACACTTTAGCCGACCATCTCTAGCCAGCCTTCCTTGCTACTGTTTATACTGGTGCTTTTGACAGAGACGGGGAAATCAGATCAGTGCATTCCTTTTTGTAGAAATCTTTGCAACAGTGCACACTGTCACCATGCTATGGCCTCTGTCTCCCCTCGTCTTCTTTTCCTTGGGCTAACATCTTTCATTCATTCACACCTAACCTGGATGCAACACTCATGCTGTGTCTTCACTGAAGTGCAGTGGAGACAATTGATTATTCTGTGTGTCTTCTGGGCTCCTGTTCCTTTACAAGTTGTGAGCAAGTTTGCTCTGCTAAGAATAGTTTATCACATTCTAACTGTGATTCTCCATAACATTTAGGCCTTTTTCTCTCAACCTGTTGCCTAGTGAGTTCTCCATCCTGCACTAGCCTGATTATACCAATTTGAGAACAGAAACTGCACTTACTCCAATGGCAAAACACTCTTTTCTTTCTGATCTTAACTCCATTTTGTCTTTCCAAAGACGACCTTTGTCCATTTTTTTCACTTCATTTTTTTCACAGAAATATTTGTAAGATCTCAGATTTGTCCCGATGCGTAACAGGCATATGTTGGGTATTCTGAAAAATTTACAAAAAATGAAAAATTTAGCTCTTGCAGATTTCTGGTATTCCATAATTCTCTCTTTGAAATGAGTTTTGCTGTATTCCAGAAGAGTCAGGCTTTTGAAAATGGAGATCACTATCTAAAAGTAATCAATTCTTCCCATATTTTTACTTATACCTTGTTCTTGTGAATTTCTCTATGCTTTAGGTACCAATGTTCCTATAATTCCTTAATAAATGCTATTCATCACAAATACCATCGCTGTATTCTGCTTTACAGTGTTTGTTTTTTTTTTTCTTGCTGACATTATTCTTAGAGGGCAAAGGAAAAAGGAGAAATCCTCTTCATGATTTCAAAAAAACAGGAGAGACGATGCTCATTAAAGTAAACAAATCACTGGAAGTAAAAACCAAGCTGTTAAATACCACGGAGCAATGTGCCAAGAGGTGCAGCAGGAACAAAGGCCTTTCATTCACATGCAAGTAAGTTATGTATCTCTACTATTTTAATTTTTTCCTGATATGATCAATATAGTACTCTGCGGCCAAATATCTCTTTATAAATGACATCAGCGGCAGCTTATACTAAGGATGATCTAAAGTTTGTGCGTTTTTAATTTCTGTGATCTGGTTCTACCTGTCCAGAGAGTGCCAGTCCTTTTTGAAGCTGTAAACTGAGTTTTTCCTGTCTTCTTAACTTGTCCAGTCAGCAATCTTTTCCATGATATCTCTGAAAAAATGTACTCGTATTAAGATGTGGATGACTTGTATTACACTGTAGTATTCAGTGAACATTTCTGAGATTTTTATATCTCTTATAAAATGGTTATTGTTGCACATCACAGCTGCAGTATTTCAGCACCACTTCAGACCATATTCCGTCTTCATTCTTTGCACATTACTCCCACTGAAGTCGGTGGGAATTTCACACATGGAATACAGATATATGCACTGCTGAGGTTCGCTGCCAAGTACTACGAATCTGATACAATGGAATCAAACCTTTTGGGCTACACAAGCATTACGAATATACGATAGCAGCTCTGCAGCGTCTGCTGTCTCTTATGAACACATCATGCAGCTGATTGCTTGTCTGGCTAGTATGTATTCTCTACTATTTTTTTGGAACAAACCACTATTATTTTTGCTATGTGCTAGACTTGAATTATCCCTCTGGCCTCTCTTAGTCTGTACCATTAGCAAAAAATGAAAGGGCACGAATGCAGAATGGTCTTTGAGAGAACGGATGGCTTCGGCGCTGGTGGGTGCTGCGCCACATGTGAGCCTGATCTTGAAACACACAACATTTTTGCCACTCGCTGCAAAGGACAGCTAATGTGATAACAAACCTCTTCCTAGGAAGAGAAGATCTTCCAATGTAATTTAATCCTTCTATAAGCCTTTGATTGCAGCGTTGCAAGATCTAGTTTGTATCATTTTGTGCCTTGACTATGTATTTACGTGTGTAAATAATAAGTGGAGTTTACTTATTACTGTCAGAAAATATTTTCCAGGCACTAATATTTTTCACGTGGCAACTGAGTAGGGGCTGACTCCTTTTCCTACTGGCAGAACTTCCACTGAGATCATTGCCAAGGGGATCAGGTTGTTCTCAATACAGCAAAAGATCCTTGAGCTCTGATGGTCAGCAGTGAGGAGTGTTATAAAATGAGGTTGCACAGGATAAAAAGAAAAATTCTGAATAATGCCGAACATGCAGCAATTCTAAATTCCAACATCTGTTTAGGAAAATTGTTTCAAGCCTCTTCTAACGTTTCAGAACGTTATATGTTCTGAGAATAAAAAGTAGGTTAATATGTTTGTTGATTTCCCTCTACCAAAACAATAATCTAGAACCTTTCTCTCTCTCTGTGTTTCTCTCTCTCTTTTTTTTTGTTACTTTCTCATTTGTGAAGGATTTTTTCATTGAGATAGCAACCATTCATTAGAGGGACAAATTTTCTCTGCCATAATCAGTCAATAAAAGGACACAGAGAAGTCATCTGACACGTATTCCCTTTTAAAGGAATCGGTGATCAGCAATGTTTCCCATTTGCTGTCAGGATCCCCAGCCTTTAACTTCATATCACTATATGATTGCTGCAAGGTGAAACTTGTTGCCAACATTAATTAAAATCAATTAATTTAGTGTTTGCTGTGGGTGTAAGCTAAAATAACAAGAGAAGTGACATAAAACATCATTTTAAATACTTGAAATATGTGACTGGATTTTATCTTTGTTTATAGAAAATTTCATGGCATGACTGTGAGGCCCGACACCCATGCAGTTTTTCTCTACCACTTGGGTTATAGCATTGGTGTTTTCTTTAATTTTCTCAATTTGTTTAAGTATTACTATCAAATAAAAGAGAAATAGATTGTAACACAGTTATGATAATAGCAATGGGAGCAGCAACAGCTAGGTCTGTGCCCTGCGAGTCACCCAAGCAGGAGGAGGGTCAAGCCTTGCTCAGCCTTTTTCTCTGCCTGAAAGTGGCAAAGTAGCAGATTTCAGGAACTACAGACCTATATAAGATTAGTCATCCCTTATCTTCTGAAAAAAAAAAGGAGTAAGGCTACTTTTGATTTATTTAGCACATTTTTTTTTCTAGTACTTCAATATAAATAATGAATGTGGCTTATATTCTGTAATCATTAATCCCTGCTGTTTTTAACTCTGAAATCAGTGTCAGAGTTAACATATGCCATTTCTCAGGCCTGGCTTTTCTTCTTTTCTCTTATTGTCACTTTTTGCACACATCTTGATATCTCAAATATGCATTACAAGATTCTTATCCAGACCTGTTTCTCCTTCATAACACTCTCTTCTCTCTTCATAAGCTCTCCCCATTACAATCCCCCTTATACTAATTTACTATTTCTTTGTGACTATCTGTGCATCATTTTGTGCCTTCCTGATCAGCTTTATTGACTCACTGACAAGCTATTCCTATTCCTTCCTTTCACTGTAGTCCATAACTCCCACTGTTTTCTCTCAGTCATCCTTAGAGCTTTTCCCACTACATTTCTTATGGATGAGAAAAAATCCATGAAAAAGAGCATATTACTATTTTACTGGCTATCCAGATGACTGCTGCAGACATGTCACTTCCTTACCTACAAAGCTCTGCCTGTCTTCTTATTTTCTGCTATTTTCTTACTCTCTGAAATGCATATTTTACTTTATATTTGTGCAGAATGGGATTCCAGTACACTCTGTGGAATTCCGGTATCAGATCAGAAACTCTACCGACTATCTCAGTACAAATAGCAACAACAGAAAATGTTATAATCGACAGTATCAGTAGAAAAAAGTCCAAGAATTTGCTTAAATATGTTGACTTTGGAAGTGTAAAAACTCTCTGGATTTAGGTCCAAGAAAAGATCGTTAGAAACTTTTATGTGGAGAAGGGGCTGAAGCCAAACTGGAAGGAAACCAAGAGGCAACTGAAAGGCAAAAACTAAAAGAAATGTTTGTAAACAGTGTATTCTGCATTCCCACTTTAGGAGGAGGAAGGGAAAGGAGAATGTAATTGGAAAGGCAGGAAAGGTCAAGGATATTTTTGTGAAGATGGAGTTGGAGGGACTTGGATATGCTCACATTTGAGAACTAGCCAGCGGAGAACAGAAGGCTGAACAAAGGCAGAAGGATGAAGGTTAGCAGGTTGGAAACATTTGGAGTCAACAGAGTAGAGAGAGCAGTTGGATGAAAAATCTGTTTGGTGATGAAAAAGATAATGAAGAGGATGTTTGAAAGAGAGACAAGTGGGGAGGTTGGATAGGATCTTGTAATATTTTTAATTGAAGCCAGCAAGACCTTACACAGAAAAACGTGCGTGGTTAGAGGGGAATTACATGGAAACCAAAGAGCTTTGAGTTGGAGATGTAGTGTTGTTCAGCTAGGAATACGGCAGTGCCGAAATAGGGATGTAGTGTAGAAAACCTGTGTCCTTTGGATGTTATTAAGCAGTGTTAAAATTCCTTCATAGGCTAGAACAAAACAGCTGAAAACGTTTGGGATGACTGGTGGCTGATAGAAGGACAGACTGCATGGTGGGGCAAAGGTGCTAGTTTCATGTGGGTAATTCACTATTTGATTGCCCTGAAAAATTAAGGGAAAATGAATTTTAAGTAGTTTTTTTTTTTTGTTTTGCTTTTTTTCTTATTGGAATAACTACCTTCCCATCCCTCCACCACTAGACTTTCTAGTCCATCATAATGTTTGGTGTGGATAAATATATTTTATTTAATTCTATGTCTTTTAAATCCTTTAAAATATTTTACCTACATTTAAGGATATTCCTTTCAAAATGTCATTGGGACAAAAAAGCCCATACATTTCAACCAAAATGCTGAAATTTTTTTTTTTATTTTTCTGATTTCTGTTTATCTTTCTCCCCTCTGCGCCCCCCCTCCCCCCAATCACTGGATTCAGCCAGCACACATTGTACTGCATCCTTCAAAGCAGTTGAAAATAAGATGGAAAAGAAAACAAAAGCAAAAGCAAGGACAAGCTGTAGGTACACTATCACAGTTTAGACTATTTGTAAAAATAAAAATAATCTTGCTTTCAAATAGCTGTGTTGTTCTAGGCAAGACACAGACTCCTTGCGCTTCAACTTTCCTCTAGCCATCAGTGTGAGATTATTAACTATTTCACAGGCATACCGTAAGCACAGCAAAGAAGATACTTTTGAGTTGTCTTTGTCTTCTTCTCCCCCGCCCTCAAGAAAACAGCTCAGCTGGGGTCAAAATGCTGTCTCAGTCACATTTATCTCACTTTTAAAGTAGAGATATTTAATGACAAGGGTACTCTTAGATTAGTGTGAACAGCCAAGCTGGTATTTAGTGTGATGGCCACATCAATTTAATTTCTTTGTTACTTTGTTCTTGTCAGCACAGTTTTGAGTTTAAATACTAATTTGGACTGTTTCTCTGACTTTCCCAGTAAAAATAAATCTGATGTCATTGTACGCTCCTTGGCAAGCCATGTGTCATTATTAAAAACCACACAGAGATTTTTTTCTCATCCAGATTTTCTTTGCAGGGCCTTTGCTTATGACAGAGTTACAAAACGATGCCATTGGTTATCCTTTACCAGCTTGACAAATGGTGTGAGAAAGAAGCAAGACCATGCGTTTGATCTGTATGAAAAAAAGGGTAACTGATTTATTTACTGATTTTGTTTTTCCAGCCACAGAGGGAAAAGTAGCTGAGGTCAGTCAATGACTTTTATAGGGTAGTTGCATCCCGGACATAGGATATTTTATACACTCCAAAGACTGCATCTTACAGTTCGGTTTGCAAATATCTTTTATCTTTGCTGTCATATGAGCACAATGTTAGTCTCTACACTTGCTCTTGCCTCAGTTTTTCAACCTATATATCTGCCTCTCAACACTCGTACTGGCCTGAACTGCTACTTCAGTATACTACTTAAAAGCTCAGTCATATGAATTATTGGTATTGACTTAAAATTGTTTTTTTTTTAACCTCACTGATGTGTGTAGGAGTTAAGTGCTCAACTGCAGACTTTTAGTAGCATTTTCAGTAGCTTTTTAGGTCAAGTTACTGATTAATGTTTTTTAAAAAAAGAAACAAGAATGCACATGGAAAATGAAACAGTACTTTGGATCATGATATCTGTAAAGACTATCAGAAGTATTTTCATTTTTTGTTTAAAGAGTGTGGATGAGCTAAATAAATTGAGACAACATTTAGCCAGACTCTTAATTTTTACCCCTTTTCTTTCAACAGACTATGTTAGGAATTGTATCATCGGAAAAGGCGCGAACTACAAAGGGACGATATCTGTCACCAAAAGCGGGATCCAGTGTCAGGCCTGGAATTCCATGATCCCCCATGAGCACAGGTAAGAGTTCAGGAGCAGAGACAGCCGTAACGGGTGCTGCGACAGCTCTTGCAAAGCACAGTTTGACTTATTAGCAGATAAAGAATTTGTGAGAAAACTGACCTTAAACAACAAAATCTCTCAGGTGTATTCTTTGCCTTTCTGCAACAGTTGCCATTCTGCAGATCCTAGAAAATCCTTACCTTCTCAGGCTTTCTCCAAAGAGGTTTCTCTTAACCTCTTAATGACAGCACATGTTTGGATCCCATTCTCTCCTATGTCTTTTTTTTTTCTCCTTTTTTTTTTTTTCCTGTTTATATCCTTTTGATCTCTCAGCTCCTGTCAGTAGCAAAGCAGCTGTTCTACTTCAGTTTGGGGTCTGGAAGGTTATCACTGTTTTCTAATTGACTCCTATGTAATATGTCTTTTTAAAACAATGCAATGTAGGAAACTAGGGATGTTAGTTCACCTATTTGATTCTTAGATGATTTTTGTTGCTATTGCATAGGTACTGTTCATTTGCTATTATTCATAGCATATTTCAAACTTTATAAAGCACTTTGAATAGGTGATAAGTACAGAGAAAGGATGACGTAGATGAATGAAACCCTTTCCTTCAGGTCTTGCAAGGAATAACTCAAGAGAGATGGAGCAGCTGTGGGACTTGACTTTTGAATTTAAGGCCTGATATAAAGAGGAACTGAGACTGTATCTGTACCACGGAGACGGTCCAGAGTAGCCTCATGAGTCCTCTCACCTGCAAGTTTCCCATCCACGCTGCTGACTTTTACTCTTGACTCACACCATCAACACTTGGGTAGGAAGAGCCAAGTTGGAGATTGCTAGTAAGGAACTGGGCTACATACAGCTCGGGCTTGCCCAGACCAAATCTATCCAGAGTGCAAAATGAGAGCTTGGAACAACATTAAAAGGGCAAAGGATACTTGGGTTCTCTCTTTGTAAGACATGGCACAGAGCTGAGCCTCAGGCAGCCCAAAATGTGGACGTGATGACTCAAAATACACAGGGCAGTGAGTTTGATTTTCAGTATGGGACCAGACCTGTGCTTAACTATGAACATATCAGAGAATCACAGAATCGTTTAGGTTGGAAGGGACCTCTGGAGATCATCTAGTCCAACCTCCCCGCTCAGGCAGGGTCCTCTAGAGCATTTTGCCCAGGATCACATCCAGACGGGTTTTGAATATCTCCAGCGAAGGAGACTCCACTACCTCTCTGGGCAACCTGGTCCAATGCTCTGTCACCCTCACAGTCAAGAAGTTTTTTCTCAGGTTCAGATGGAACTTCCTGTGGTTCAGTTTCTGCCCATTGCCTCTTGTCCTGTTGCTGGGCACCACGGAGAAGAGATTGGCCTCATCCTCTTGACACTCCCCCTTCAGATACTTGTACACGTTGATGAGATCCCCTCTCAATCGTCTCTTCTCCAGGCTGAACAGGCAGCTCTCTCAGCCTCTCTTCATAGGAGAGGTGCTCCAGCCCTCTAATCATCTTGGTAGCCCTCTGCTGGGCTCTCTCCAGTAGCGCCATGTCTCTCTTGGACTGGGGAGCCCAGCACTGGACACAGGACTCCAGGTGAGGCCTCCCCAGAGCTGAGGAGAGGGGCAGGATCACCTCCCTCCACCTGCTGGCAACACTCTGCCTAATGCACCCCAGGAGACCATTGGCCTTCTTGGCCACAAGGGCACACTGCTGGCTCACGCTTAATTTGTTGTCCACCAGGACGACTCCCAGGTCCTTCTCCGCAGAGCTGCTTTCCAGCACATCAGCCCCCAGCCTGTCCTGGTGCATGGGATTATTCCTCCCTAGGTGCAGGACCTTGCACTTGCCTTGGTGGAACTTCATGAAGTTCCTCTCTGCCCACCTCTCCAGCCTGTCCAGGTTCCTCTGAATGCAGCACGGTCTTCTGGTGTGTCAGCCACTCCCCCCAGTTTAGTATCATCAGCAAACTTGCCGAGGGTGCACTCTGTCCCATATGCTACATGTCATCAGCTCACACTGCAATGGCCTCTTGAGTCTGCGCACCTTGAAATATTATGCAATTTTCGTCTTTGATACACGAAAAAGTTCTCAGTAATTACAGCCTAAGCAGGAATGCGTGTTTGATTTTATATGATATATATATTTTTACATAACAAGAGAAAGATGCATGCAGAGAGTATATATTACGTATCACTACATTGCATTTTTAATATATAGCATACACAGCTTTGTCTAATCAATTTGGACAGCCACTCTTCTATGATGCATTTTATGAGAATGATTTTTCTCCTGCCTTGCGCAATAAGTTTAATTTTTAAAAGGTCACTGGATAAATGAGGTGCCTGCATGCTAATTTTGTTTTCCAACATCAGAAAATATGATTTCATCATCAGAGACATGAGGGAGATGGGAAGAAGCAAGCAGTAGTGGTGTGTTTGGAACTTATTAGAATGAAAGGCTTAGATTTTAGGTCAATTTTTCTCAACATCTGATTATCATAAAATGCCATTTGGAAAATAAATCCCTTTTGCGCATTCAAAGAAGAAGTACTTTACTGATTTTTCACAATTTTTCCAGCAAAATTAGAAATAACTTCAGACTTTAAACTTCTTTTTGGATTTAGCAAATTATATTTTTTAATTAATTTGTATTGTAGTAAAACCAGGAGACTCCCAGCTGAACTTGGAATCCCACTCTTTAGTCACCATCCTAGTACAGATTACGAGATACTTTTTTGTGCTCTTTAGAGTTATTATCTAAATGGCTAAAGCCAATATAAAAAGTATCAAAGAAAGAGGCTCAAAGAGTAAAACAATTCTTTACTAACTTTTTTTGTAGTTTCACAGTGACTTTTGCTGTGGTTGAATCTGCTTTCGCCATTACTCTTACTGGCATGAGTTTCTGGCTTTCTTATCCTTTCCTTAGCTAATATAGTTGAACTAAACTAGTATACTCTTTTAGGAGTGGCTCTTTTGTACATTTTTGGGTGCGTCTTTTCTGTGTCTCATCTTTTCCTCTCCCAGGAATGTTGCTTTGGTACCTGTTGAAGCCATTTATATATCTGTCTGACCTATCTTGAATCTCTCATGCTATTCATTAAAAAGACTTCTTACTTTTTTCATGTTCTGACAGCATATCTAAGGCAATTTAAGGTAGCTTTTTCCCATATTTTCTGATGATCATCATTTCTGAGCAGAAAGATTTTCCAGCAGGAAAACACAATTTTCTAACATGCAGTGATATACCACATTAACACATACACAAGTTGTAATGGCCCCAGCTGCCTTTAGCTAAAATATTTTTAGAGATTTGTATTTTAAGACCACAGAGGAAAAACAGAAGCAACAATTTCTTGGGCAACAGTAATGACAGAAAAGTTTTATTTTTCAAGGACCAAAAACAAGAAAACTGCTTTTAAGTATTGTTTCCACATTGCCTTGACTAGAGCCATAATGTGATTATCAGAGGTATTTTCCACTTCAGTTAGTTCAAAGATTTCATTAGCTAGAACAAAACATGATCAAAGTGTCACATATAGGAATTTTCTTTTTTTATTGAGTCATTCATAAAATAAAATTTGCCAAGGAGAGCAGGACCCATACATGTTTCTTGTGATTTTGTATATAAACAATATCAGTGCTTGTGTATAAAGATTGTTCCAAGTGCTTAGTTCAATTTCCTGGGCTAAAAATGTATACATTCTTCTAAAGGAACTTAGGTGAAAATGTGTGCCTTTTTTCATCACCAGAATATAGATGTGTTCCTTTGATGACACCTCCCTCAAAAAAAAAAAAAAAAAGAAATCCAGAATGAATTAATGGACATTTTCACGATAAAAAGTGCGCTTTATTTGTGGTTCATTTAGACTTGTTTAAAGTAAGTCAGAATTTAAATATATTGAAGAAAAATCTGGAACAATTTTTTAAAAGCTTAAAAATGAAATTAATTTATTAAGCTGAATTGCAAGTTTTGCATGATACTTATGTGTAGCTCCTTCTTCCCAAAGTTCTTCATGGAACTGAGCATAATTCTGAATTTAGTGTGACTTTTTTACTGTAGAGACTTAGTTTCTCCTACCGCACTGGAGAGTTCATATTTAATGAACTGGGCATAGGCAGCAAAGTATCGTACTGAAAACGTGTTATAGGCCAGAAATATAATATCAGCAAACTTTTCTATTAAATCTTTAAAGAAAAATAAAGTGCTTAGCTTGGGCCTGAGAACCTCAAATCCAAGGGAAAAATGCTAAGGGATATTGTTATTTGCTAGCCCCTTACACCAAAAGCAAGAGATGTTTGTTTAGATGCAGAAAATATAACAAAAGGGTGAGTTGAGTTCAGTCAGCTAGACTGCTGTTAAATGACCTAATTTGATGTCAATGATGAGTGCAGACCCTACGGGTGACAACCGTGGGGCTTGTGGCAGAACGTGAATCCAGACAGCTACAGCGGGCTCTGGGGCAATTTCTTCTGCTGAAATGCAAAACGGTGCATGGTTTCAGGAAGCGCCGTGCAGCTCGGTCGCACTCTCCCATGACATTACGGGGGGCTCCCACGTGTGTGCATGGCACAGCTAGCCTGATCCCGGTGTTGGGTTGGCTGTGCCCTTGCAAGCCCCTACACGCCGGTAAACCCTTCCTCGCTCCCTCAGATAGCCGGTGGCTATGAGGGAGCTGAGCGTGTCCCGATGCTCGGCGCTGGCCGCCCTCTGCTCGGGACGGGGAAGGGATTTTTCTGCTTGTGGGCCGCATGCGATAGATGCACAGCAAGCTCAGTGGTGGCTGTGCCTGCTGTGTGTGCCCAGGCTGCATACGAACAGCGGGGCTGACAGGTCCGTGGCCCTGGTGCACTTCCCTGCTGTGTGCTGGGGCTGCCCAGCGGCGTGCGAGCGGTTGCGTGCTCCTGATGGAGGGCAGCGAGGGCTGGCAGGGAGTATGCTCCTGCCTCTGGCTCTGCAGGTGATCCTTGGCTCTCAAGTGCCCAAGGGACAAGGGACGGGAGTAAAACTTGCTAGAGCAAGCTAAGGGCCAGACGAATTGTCCCAGACTTTGGCTATTGATTGAGTAATCCCGACTAAGATGTGTGTTTGCATATAAACAGATATTTGGGGGTGTGTGTTTGTGTAGGCAGGGTGGAGGGAGGAGTAAGCAGAAATATGATTGTTTCTAACTGTTTATGAAAATACTATGATTAACTCTGAAGTTTGCATGCTCTTATACTGTAATGATTGTCATTTTAAAACTAGCTTTTTGCCTTCGAGCTATCGGGGTAAAGACCTGCGGGAAAACTACTGCCGAAACCCCCGAGGGGAAGAGGGAGGGCCGTGGTGTTTCACCACCAGCCCAGAGACGCGCCACGAAGTCTGCGACGTTCCCCTCTGTTCAGAAGGTAACCCAGCACGGTTTGCACTGTAAAGTCATATTTTCTGTATCAAAAGTAGGAATGAGGAACTTTATTAGCTTTAGTGATACTCGCATATGGACTTTGAACCAAGAATAGGTGATTATTCAGCAAGAACGACTCATTTATCGAGAAAAATAAAGTTCTTAGAGAAAGAGAAGATCTTTTTATATATTCTACAACGTCTGGAAAATTTGAAAAGGACTTTCAGGCCCACCAACTTTCAGGTCACAAAGAAACTGAAACAACGAAGGTGTGCTGATCACACAAATGAGACCTGTTTCTTCACTGTCTAGTCTACAGTGAATCCGTCAACGACTTCTGTATTTCTGTTTGATAAAATCTTCTAGTGTTGTACCATGGTAAAATCCACTTTTCGTCATTATCGTGAAAATATTGATACTGAATTAGAGGACAAGGGATCATACTAAACATGTACTTTGTTTCTCAAATGAATACTTGAAATAAGCCAATTTTTTTACAACTCCAATCCCATTCTACTTACGAGTTGCAAATTCTGAACAATGGCATTTAAAGTGCAAAATCATGTTTGCTGACTTTTATTTTCTGCTAACCTCAGAACTTAGCTCTTATATTTTGTTAATCAGTCAATTCAGTTCCAGTCAATTAACTCATTTAAATTCTCGGGATAGGAGGTCTTTAATTTTCTAGCTAATGTGTTGTGTATAATAGCTGTACGGTGATGGGAAAAGAAAAGGGAATGGAAGGAAGGAGGAAAAGGGAGCTGGAAACTCTATTAAGACATAACATTTAAAGGTCAATTTAGCTGAGCTTCAAATGGAATAAAACCTGGAGTTCACTGCAGGATCAAGATTGTGGAAGTGGATGTTTTGACTGAAGACTGAGTTTTGTAATTGCATATGTTAGAATTTTCTAAGTGATACTTAACTATAATTAGTTTAATTAGGGGAGGGCACTTGAGAAATTTGTCTACAGTTAATTATAACGAATTTATTTCATATTTTAAGATCTCTCATCCTAAATTATGTAGCACATTTTGCACAACAATGATTTCTAATCACTTCAGTAGCTTTTGCCCACTTTTCCCCCACCCCCACTTTCTCAAACCAGGGCTGAAAATGTATCATAGTTTAAGCTGCCAAAAAGAATTAGTTTCGAAAAGAAGCAGCATCACATGTAGCTAAAAGTGCTGGGAACTTAAAGAGACAGACTGCACTTCCTTAAATTTGTGATGCAACCATTATTCTGGACTTAAACTTGTCCCGCCATTATAGAGCTCTGTATGATTTAGAGTGATTTTGTATTATGGATAGTACTTAACTAGAAAGTATCACTTAAAAAAACCCTACAAAAATAGAAAAAAAAAGACTTTCTCAAATGCTTTTCTGTCTATACTTATATCAGCTAGCAACCATGCTTTCTGCTTGGTGGGGCAGCCCATTAGAGATTAGAACCAGAACTCAAGCAAACCACTATGATAGGTAAGATAAAGTGCAGCTAGGACCTTGAATGCCTCTAGCAGCTCACACCTAGCTGCTTCCAAACTGTAAAAGTCCTATCAAGGGGTACCAAATTTAAGCATCTGGCTTCGATCTAAGAAAGAGATGAAATTGTATTTCAAAGGACATTTCCCATCCCAAGGAACTCTGACTTTTTTTTTTTTTTTATAACTCTCTAGGTGACTTTCAATTTATAAGATGAGTTTTTTTTGCGCTGGAAGTCACCAGCCTAATAAATGACTAATATATATATATATATTTTTCCTCTTAGTTGAATGCATGACTTGTAATGGAGAAAGTTACAGAGGACCAATGGACCACACAGAGTCAGGCAAGGAGTGTCAGCGCTGGGATCTTCAGAGGCCACACAAGCACAAGTTTCGTCCGGAGAGGTAACCCCCTCCTCATTCCCAAACAGTTATCATTGAAAATTACACACATTCTGGAACCAGTTGGGCTAAATCAGCATTAGCCCAGTCAAAATTAACACATTTTACTGATTTTTGTTGTCTGAAGATCTGGCCCCTGGTGTGTGCAGGCTAGCTACTGCCATGATGCAGATGTGGGACAGGGACTGGGGACTACTTCGTACAGCTGTGGCCATATCACATGGCTATGAACCATGAACCATGTACCGTAATGTACATATTCTGCATTAGTTGATCAAAATTTCCTCCCTAGCACCATCACCTCTGGATGTTTCTGTATATGTCACTATATAGCTTCAGTCAGCTTAAAATACCCTAATATAATGATAAAATAGTAATTAAAAGTTGTCAATTTGACATTAACATGTTCTTAACAAATTCAGTGAGATTAAACTTGCAACATTAACAAGTCAGAGTATGTTCACTTCTGAAAGAGTGAATAGCTTCAAAGCTGTAGCTGGTCTTCCGTTGCAATCATGTTTAAGTACCCAGTCTGTTAGCCCAAAATGTTAAAAATATCATTGCATTTTTTTTTCTGCAAAAACAATTCATAATTAATTTTAGCATTTTATAGATATGGATTTAGAACTTAGTCTATTTTTTTATTATCATTAATTTTTTATTTAGACATAGGTGTAGAATGCCAGAGGATGAGTCAGAAATAGCAAATTACAGTCCAGTTAGGATTAGCCCTGGAGGGTAAAATTCACCGACTGCAAAGGGTCATCTATAACACTCCCTTCTGGAAGGATTTTGTGTGGGGATTTAGGCCACACAGAAGGGCCTTTTTATCTCTCGTAAATGGGACTAAGGTTTCATTTCGGTTTTGGTCTATATTTTGGATTAGCTCCATTTATGAAATTGATTAAATAAACTTTAACTGCCTCAGAAAAAGACTGTAAGAATCAGTAATATCAGAATATTTAAGGTCTTTCCTTGAAAGTATACTTATAATTTTGAACCGCTCCACTTAGATCCTAATTTTTATACTCAGAAGTATGGCATTCATAGATTTTAGGAAGTTTGATTATTAAGCAAAACATGAAGGATCTATAATTCTTGAGTTTTGCGATATCTTTTTCCTGTGTGACTCAGATGATCTGCTCTGTGAAGAATAGCATGCTTTCCTATAGTTCTGCTACAATAAATATTTTCTACTAGCAGTCTGGGACTGAAGACAATCTGTTTCTGAGTTTTGCCATGGACTTGTTGTGCACTCTAGAATAACTCACAATAATAATTTTATTCCTTAGCAATTAAACATTTAAAGAGCTTTTGGATACAATCAGTAATCATTTAACTGTCATTAGGAAATTTCTTTATTCTGTTAATTTTGATTTGTTCACAAAATGACTTTCAGGAGTAGCTGCAGTCTTAGTAACGATCATCTTAAAAATTTTCCTTCCAAAAATTTCTTCTTGAGAATTTTCAGACTTTAAAAAAATGCCTTACTATTAAAAAGCAATCCATACAGGTTGCATTGATCTGTATATGCTTTCAGAAATTTAACTGGTGTCGAGGATATTTCTAATACACTAGTGTTAATTAACTTCATGAATTGGTCACCAAAGGTATTGACAATTATACTTTGATTACATTAGCTCTTAATGTTTTTAATATATATATATATAAAATATATATATAGTGTTTAAGCAGTAAATAAGAGAGGTCTGGAACAAATGATCCATTAAAGCACAGTAATCTCCAGGGAGGCTTATGAATATGGGCTCACTATATTATCAGGTAGTAATGTGAATTGCCTGGAAACCAGGAAGGGCTTGCACAAATGGATAGATTTAACCCTATTTGCATTAATGGATTCATTAATTGCTGTGATGGAGGAAGAGGTAAAGCCACTAATCTTTTCAAAGGCTCCACAATCTACCTGCTGTTGGACAGCGGGGGGTTGGACTAGATGATCTCCAGAGGTCCTTTCCAACCTCAACTATTCTGTGAATACTTTCAGTCCAGGGTGAATACATCTCCTGCTTCCCTTTTGTCATCTTGGGGAGCCATTCCAGATTTCTTCCCTTCTGAGGTCAATTACTGAAGAGAACTGATTATTGCTGTTTGCTTAGATGTGACTTGAACTAGCAATGGAACATCCCCCGCCCCCCCAACACTCACAATGGCCAGTTTTTAGCTGCTAGTGGATGCAGAATTGTATTCTGAAGCTCCAATTCCCCAGTGCACTCTTCACTGTCAGGGTTTTGCCTCGGTGTGGGCAGAAGATCGCTGAGGAGAATTGCTTAGAGAGTCATAGAAGAGCTTAGAGAAACGACAGTTCTCTCCTCTTCCACTCATATTTTCTACTCAACATTAAATATGCCGAGGAAGTAAGTTCTTACCGCAGGGAGCAAAGATGAAATCTAATGCAACAGTTTAATACCTGTAGGTATTTTTTTATTAAAATATTCTCTTTTACATCTCTGATATGAAAGTTTACTTTATGCAAAATCAAGCTTGCAGTCCTACATGTCTTTTAGAACAAAAAGGAGAAGAAAAATAAGTATTTGTGAAGTATGAATTCCAGACACTAAAATTCAGTTTAGTCCCAGCAGAGCTAGAGATCAATGTCTGTCTCTTTAAAGAGAATAAATGTTATCTCTTTGTCCAAATTTTTTTTTTTCCTAGAAGCAGAAAAAAACCTCTTGATTTTGACATCAGATGTATATCTTAATGATTCATTTCAGCTTCTGCAGTGAAATACAGCTACTGCTGTTTCAAGCAGAGGAAAAAAAATGCATAGGGTTCTGAAAGATCCTGGTAGCTGAAGACTTTTTGTTGAGTTCAGGGATGAGGTTTGTGCCTGAGAGTACTGGGGGGAAGATCTTCAGAGCAGACAGACCAGCTTTTAGAGGGACCTCCACAGTCTCACTGCTGAGGGCAGTTTCAAGTCTCACCGTTCATCTAATATTTGTTGGCCCTTTTCTACAGGAAATGAAGAACCGTGGCTTGCTGGATAGGAAGAAGGTAGAAGTGTATATGAAAACATTGTGAGGAAAAACTAAGCCACTAATTTAATCTTCATGCTGAATCTCTTAAAGGGTACATAGATATAGCAAGTGGTAAAGATACAGTTCACGGATGCTACTCCATTCTATGACGATGATCAAAGTTTGATCCCGAAAGAACCATTGTGCATATGCTTAAGTTTCAGGTGGTAAATAATGCAATTTGGCAGAGTGCATGCTTGCATACTGAGGACAATGCTGAGGACAGATCATTCAGCGCTATGCAAGATGCTTGCCTTCTAGAAAGTGTATTTTCATATCCCATTGATATGAGAGACATAGCTGCACAGACCCAGCCATTTGTGGATTCACCTTGGTTACTGGGTAATGCCCATGGATTCTCCAGCGCTACATAACATGGCACACGTGCTGCTGACATCAAAGCCCATCACTGCGAACTTTTGTCCAAAGCTACCTCGTTTTCTGCCACATTGCTAGTCCACAAAGAGTTTGCTTGTGGAATTCTTGCACACAGTCTGCCCCCTTACAGTTTCCCTCTTACCCAGAAGAAAACAGGATTATAGGAGAACTGGTAACAGAGAAGTGCAGTTGCTTGTGCTGCTAGATCTGAAACTATCACACTCTCAACCAGCCTTGAATTCTCATTTTTACAAGGTTTCTTCTTGGGTTTCTTCTGAATTCTACTTTAATCCTGTTTCTGTCCCTCATATACAGGAAGGAGCTTGATTTTTCCCAAGCAATGGGAGCTCTAATTCCAAATGTACTAGTCGACACTGGGGTGAACGTGTAGTAGAAAAAGCATCCCAGTATAAACATACGTTTTTAAATCATATTTTCTTCTGCTTATGAGAAGCACATCTGCTTGCAGTTGTAAATGGGTTCAGGTTCCCAGGTAGTTAACTTTATTCTCTTACGTACTCTTCATGTTTCCCTCAGGGGCAAATCTGTTTTTTTTGTTTCTTTTCCAAACATATTTTGATAAAAATGGAAAATTAAGACAATTTATATTCATCAGAGGAAAAAAAAAGTATGCTTTTATCTCCCACTCTTTAAGTTTTTAGCTGCTCATATGGCTCATTTAGACCACAAGAGCATCCTTATCTTGAACCTCTGCCTGACTGCCAAATAATGGCAGCAGGAACGTGGAAATGATTAAATAGCACAATAGTTTCAATCCTTGATGAGATAAAGGGAGACGGATTTTTTTTTTTTCTTTTTCCCCCTTAATGCTGGAAATGAGGGCACGACCCAGAATGAGTTCTATTATGAAAATGGAGCTATCATTAGTAACAAAGCTATTCAAAATAGCTTCCAGTTTGAACCCAGGGCTGTTGCACTAAAGAACCTGTTGTCTTAATGAGTCCAGCTGCCTGGCAGTGTTTATATAACGCACACTTAATTGGGCTGTTTGAAAAAAAAGAGTGGCTTTAGAGTCTGGCCATCAGTTGACAGACACGGGAGCAAGAGTTTAGCAATTAGCAGAGTTACCCCATCCGGTGGCCTGTGCATTAACACAGCAGGGGATCCTCTCTGGGGAGACCTGATTCTGCTGCGTGCTTGCAAGGAGATCTTATGTTAGTAACTTTCTAATAGCATTAAAGTGTGTCTGAATCCATTGCACAGGATCAGACCACAGGTTAATGGGAGCTTGTTCTCTTTCGCCTCTGCTGAAGACTGTCCTTCGCATACCTTGCACATGCCTGTGTAGTATTGCCAGAAAGACTTGCCTGACACATTTCTTGCTGTGGTTTACAGATATCCTGACAAGGGCTTTGATGATAATTACTGCCGCAATCCTGATGGCAAGCTGAGACCGTGGTGCTACACTCTTGACCCTAACACCCCCTGGGAGTTCTGTGCAATTAAAACGTGTGGTGAGTTCAAGCAAAATTTATTACTTCCTTTGCCTTTCCAAAATCTGGACACAGGCAATTAATTTATTTCATACTGCAAATGCAAGATGGTAGCTTTTGTTGTCCCCATTGAACTATTCCCATGTCATTACCCAGATGGAGAATTGTATCAAAGTGGTATTAAGGTATATAGATATTGGATGTCCACTTTGGACAGAGCTCTAGGTCAGATTTTTTAGAGTATTTATATTTTATGGCATATTCTGCATTCAAAACCCAGCAGGAGCTGGGAACAGGAGCAGGAGCTAACTGCGGTTGTAGCTCTGAATGCTTTATTATCTTGAAAACTAGGTGTATTAAATAAACAATAGAGGGAGAGTGAGGAAGGAAAAATTATTGAGCATCTCTTGAAAACTTAGGTGAAGTAGTTTTTCTGTGGTATCACGGGAACACGGTGGCAGAGGCAGATGGTAGTATTCAGTTTTGTAGAGAAATGTTTTAATGAGGAAATCAAGATTTGCATCCCTGAAATTACTTGGGTCATTCTGAGCTTGCAACCTGTGTAAGAAATGAGATATGGGATCAACAGGTGATAGTCTCCTCTGTGATCTCCTTCCCTTCTCATTGATGCATTTGGGGCATTGTGGATTCTGTGCACTTAATGAGCTGCAATCCTATGAAACGACCCATATGTAAAGATAAAATTAGAGAGTGTCTTCTTTTAATACCTAAGCAGTTTTCCTCCTTTGCTGAACTCCAAACATTTAGTTAAACACATCTTGGGATCAAATATAATTTCTGAACACACAGTTTTGACAGAATCCCTACAGTAGAAACCTGTCTGCTCCTGTGGCAGAGGAGCCAGATAAGAAAGAGTATTTTTGGATTTGCCATGAACTAGAGGCAAAAGGAACCTTGTGAACCTGCTCAATGAAACTCAGAATTTGTTCTTTGCTGATGAAGTCGTGAAAAAGTCAACTGCTCTTAGATTAGCAAAATTTTGGAAACTCCAAATTTCTTTGTTGTTCTTCTCCAATTTTGACCAAAATTAAATATTAAAAAAAGAAGCAACCCTGAAATCAGACATTCTACTTTCCATCTAGATCAAAGTGTGACTTCAGTAGTCTTATGCCATTGTAAAATCCATTTGGCTTTCCTAGGAGGAGAATAGAGAAAGAGAATTTATTTATTAAAAAGAATCTTCTCTTAAGTTCATCTGGAAGTTAATTTGCATGAGAATTCAAAAAAGGAAAAGAATGGAAAAAGAAAGATAAGAGAAAAAAGTGAATTTTAATGAATTTTCTTTAATTTTCAGAGTTGTGGTTTTTGTGTGGTTATTTGTTTTGTTGGTTTGTTTGTTCATTTGCTTGTTTGTTTCAACCAAGATAAGCCACTATTGGGGTGTTTCACATCTAGTGAAAATAGAGACAGATTTATTTGGATTTTATGAAAAGTATACTTCCATAAAGTAACCCAGTATTTTTCCTACAATGCTTGGATGTATATATATATTTGTGTACATATATATTGGAGGGAGAAAAGATGGAATGACTCCAGCATGAACCATTATATGCAAGCAAGTGGGCTACCTAGCTGGGGAAGAATGGGATTCTTCAGCTTCGCTTTGGAATTCTCATCAAATCAAATCACATAGTGTTTTCCATTTCCACTGTCAATAGGTCAGAATACTCTCTCCTTGCTTATACTTGGTTTCGGTCACTGTAAAGTCTTGGGTTGTCAGTCACCTCCTACTGGGTAGTCACTTTTTAGAAATCCAAAGACTGAGTACAGATATTCTTCATGTACTCCCTGATAGGGAGTAATTGAGTTGTCTCTGCCTTAACATATTTCATTATAAATCCAGTGTCAGGTGGTTAAAATTAGCAAAGTTACTTCATCGTAAAAAGTTAAGAAAATTTGCAGCTTTGGGTAATCTCTGCTGTAATCAGGTTCTGCAGAGACAGAAGACCCTTAACAGGACATTATTGCTTGTTCTGTGACAGACAGTCATTAGGTCATGCTGTGCTGAGTCTTTCTGGTGAACTACAGTACTAATTCTCATAATCATATCTGGAGTTTTTGATAACCTGAACATTTAAGTTTAACTTTTCCCCATTAAGAACATAGTCTAGGGCAGTGATATAATTTAATTGTCTTTCAAATCTGTTAATTATTTTTTTTCTTACTAATCTGTACTTCCTACATTTCTTTAAACAGTAGATAACACATGAATCATATGTATATATCATAATAGAATGATTCTTTTCCCCTGGTAGAAGTGATTTTATTACTAAAATAAAAATATTCCTCCATTACAACTGACTGTTTCGCAAATGCAACTTTTATAAACCTTTATCCTTTGGCATTTCCTGAGCTGATGTGTCAGTGTTCTGAGGATTCACATCTGGCTTTGCTGGTCACGTAAGCTTATAGTCCATGTAACTCCCAGCATTTGCAGCCTGATCTAAGTTTTATAAAATCATTGGCTGGAAGATCTCTTGCAAACTACTGCGATTTCATCTCTGTCTACATAAGTCATGATTATATTAAAGTCCTGAAGAAAAAGCAATCCCAATACTGGAATCACTAAAATTAATAAAAGAAAAGGAAAAAACCCTCCAAGGTAATGATTTCCATGTTGTGATGAAATACTTTTTTAGGAAAAAGTTGACAGTATTAAATGTGAATTCTTTCTTTGCTCTTCGAGAAGAAAGTATGTGTCTTATCTCCTAGTGGGGAATCCCAAAGACCGCTCTAGGTTTCGGTGACTACTGAACCATTTTTTTGAAGCTGCAGCTCTACGCAAATTCAGGATCCTGAAAGAAGAGCATCAGGAGTTATATGTCTTTACAGCTTTGTGGTTTGAATTCTCACACAGATTTTTAATTCTTACCATATTCTTATATATTTTACAAGAAATATTAATTAGAAAAACTACTTTGCAAATCCAAAGTCCTTTGAACATGCACAAAAACATAGGTGTCCTCTCTTCAGCGGAGTGACCACGAGGCAGTGTGCTGCTTGTGGCTTTTGCTACACGTCATGAGTGCTAGTATACACTATAGCCAAAATGCTGACAACAGCTCATATACAAAATTTTAGGCAAAAAAATCAGTGGAAGGAAGCATTCAGAAAATAAATATGTTTCTAAGACTGAGGAGACAGGAGGGCATTGTAATTTTATTTCCAAGCACAGAAGGCAGCATAAAACATAGTGGCTTACAGCCAGAGCTGTGAGAAAGAGATGACAGGAGCAATTAGGGATTAAAGATGGCTCAAGCTGCAAAAATTGGATCTGGATTAAGACTTCAGGGACCCCTGGATTGGTTTGAAGTTGCTCACATATGTGTCTGTGGTTTTGGCTTGAGATAATTTTTAGCTAGAAGAGAGGATAAAAGGGCAACTAAAACAGCAATAAGAAGTGTAGGATGAAATGAAGAAATGGAAGCAGTGAGAGCAAACGGGAAAAAGAAAATGACTATTACTTTGGCATGGATGATGATATGGACTATGGGGAAGATAGGAATGGGGAGCTAATATCTGCTTTAAAAAAAAAAAAAAAGGATATAGTTAGCAGCAAGGCTATGGACGAGCTGTTGGGGAGAGAGTTGTTGAGGCCCAGAATTCAGGAAGCTACATATGTCAGTCTTTTGAGAGCTGCACAGCTACAGGAGATTATTTTGGCAGGGACAGTGTTTATTTGCTACCTACCTGATTTCCAACAATCCCATCTAATTTTACTATGGATTTTCTACTTGCTGTCGGTACTTGTGGGCAGCAGCTGGGGGTGACTGGAGACCTGAAAGACCTGAGAGAATCCCATAAGGGTCTGGATTTGACCAGAGAGAGTAAAAGGGGAATAAAAAGATAGTGAAACTGAAAATCTGGGAGTAAAATGAAGTGCAGTAGTGTACCTAAAGTGTTTGGGAAGATGAAGAATGTCCATCTTAATTTTCCCAATATTACATTACTCAGTTTTTTAGAAGTAGAGATTTCAATGGCCTGTATGAATGTGAAGTTCTGGTGTAAGAGTTATTTGTTGAATCAAAGTATGTAAACAAATAAAACTGTCATTCAGCTTAAGCTTAATATTTACAGAAGATAAAGACGTTTATGTAATGCAGTCAGTGAGAAGAGGCTGGTGCTTAGTAGCTGATAAAGTGTCACCTTCCATCTCACTTTATAATGAGGAAAGGCAGAGTCTAGCAACCATTGTGTATGTAGCTGCGTTATTTTACATTTCCTTGTAAAGGATCTTTTTCAGATCTGTTTCCTCATTTCTAACACAGTTTTTAAATTGAGATGTCAGAGGTCCACTGAACCAGCGGATAAGCCTAATGGAGAAAATTTGGATATAGATCAAGGTTTTGAACTGATTAAATGCAAAAGTTATTTGGATTTAAACTTAATTGTACAGATTGGTACAACTTTGAAATCTCTCTGTGTTCCAGGGCAAATAAGCTGCAGGTGTGTAGGCTTTAGGCCACGATATGTTCCTCAAAACTGTATTTCTTGAACTTGAATATAATTTATTTCTTCATTCTTTCTCATATGTTTTCACTGAAAAAGAAAATAACCTTTCCTCTCTAATGCTAAAAATTAGTGTTTATTTCTCTGTTCATATACTGTGAGATAGTACATTGAAGAAAACGCATAGAAAGAGAACAACTGTACAGTACGATTACTGCATAGTGCAGTCCAGAATTGTGGCTTGAATTGCTTGTAGACTGAATTCCTGGAAGCCGTGTGACTGAGAGCAAGGAGCTTCTCCCAGCAAATGTAGTCACTCTAGACAGTTGCAGGATTGCATGAATCATGTTTAATGTGGAATTTACTATTTTTAGAACAGCTCCTTCACTGGGTTAGGTACCCCTTTTCTTTCCCAATCTACCTTATATGATTGTTCATTAAAAATCAGGGTACGTTTTCCTTCACTGACTGACCCCCAAGGAAAGACATGGTATCTTTATAAGTAAAAGTAGAATTTTTCTTGGTGAAAGCAAAATGAAAAGAAAGATGGTTTCCAATGTATATTTTTTTTTTCCAAAAATGTGTGGCTAGTATTACCATGAAAGAACGTGAATACTCAAGCAAAATCCCTGCCTTCATTTAAGTCAGTAGGAGTTTTGTCATTGACCTAGAATTGCAGTAGGATTTACTTCTGGGTCATAAGGTCACAGAAATAGTACCCTCAGTAGCTCCTTCAGCTGTAAAATTCTTCAGGAAAAAAATGGCTTGAAATTCCTGCTGATTCCCTCACGCTGGTGTTATTGTGGGAACCAGAACCAGAGGAGGCCATCTTTAACTTTATATATGAAGTTTAGGGTAACATTTTTATCTCTTTACTCAAGTATCTCTTTACTTTACTGAATCTATTAGCTAGCCTATATTAATGAAGTTTTTTATTTAGAGGTATCACAATATGGAAAGTTTTATGGAAATAGGACACTTTTGCATTATTGCATTTTGGTTGGGGACCTGATGGTGAACATGTGAAGGTGCATATAGATCTAACAAGAAATCCTTACGCAGCTATCTGAATTATGTGGTTAATTTGAGTAATAAAGAAAATAAAATAAAGAAAAAAAATTACATCAAAGTTCAAAAGTAGCAAAATGCTAATTTCTACTGCTAATAATGAAGTTGCAAACGTAGGAATAACAAGTGACATTTAACCAATAAATCACAAATTAACTTTTTATATAAAATTATTTTTGTTTGATCTTGATTTATGAGTGATTTTTCGCTCAGTTTAGAACTATATAAGCTAAACTTGAGCAAAAAAAGGTACTTCTAGCATGGAATTCAAGTGCTATTAGTACATAATTAGTGAGGATTGCTTACTGAACTTCAGTAGACATTCATCTTCTAACTCAGTTCATAAAGGCTTTCTTATTGAAAGAAGCCCTAAGAGGTGCAGCTCATTATTTATATTTTAGCGGGATTGCTAGCATAAGGACAAGAATTCAGCCTTGCTGATATTTATCCTCGTCTTGCATCCACCTTTTAAGAGAATTGGTGAAAGCACTCTCAGGAGCTGAGCTATGGCCCTTCTTCACCAGTGATTTGCATACCTTGTGTTGATGCTCAGAGTTATTGCACCTTAGAGAATTAGCTGTGTGGATGACAGGACTAGAGAGTCTCAGGGACATGACCTGTAAAGTTAACTACTTAAGCTGTAGACTTAGCCTAGGCATTTCTTTAAATGTGTCAACTGCTCTGTAGCTGGCAGTGCTGCACAGCATCCCTGTAGTGCCTGGAGAGGTAGTCTCCGATGCTCAAGCTGCTGTGTGTCCCTAGGCATATCCAACCCATCCTTCATGTCACGGAGCGAATGGGGAGACTGTTCCCATAGCATCTGTTCTTGGAAAACACCACTTGAATAAGATGGTGGAAAAGGATTTTTTAAGCTTTTAATGACCGTTTCTGGGCCTTCTGAGACTTAAGAGCCAGAATGGGAGAGGTTGCTTCTGAGAGCACAAGTACTAGGGATCTGTTAAAGAGGATGAATAACTTCTGAAACATAACCAGTTAAATGTCAGAAATATTTTGGGTTCTCATTTTTCAAATTTAAAAACTAACAGTGTGTAGAAAATGCAGACTATAGAGCATGAAAAAAATGTGGAGACTTCTATGGAGCTTTTCAAATTATAGAATTGTGTTACTAGTTCAAACAAAAACTAATATTTTAATGATCTTCTTCATCATTGAATGCTTATTAGATTAAAGGTAACTAAGCGCTGCCACAAAGTAGTAGCAGCTAATCTATCATGCACTAAGGATTCTGAGACTATTTCACTCTTAGCCATTATAATATAAGTCCTTCCAGCAGTAGCCTGGTAGTACAAGTTGTCATTCTAAAGTTAAAGTTTAGTCTGTCTAGCTTTTTGATATATTTAAAAGTGAGATAAATTTGATCTGTAGATAGAGGTCACTGTCTAGATGCATGATGTTAAGTTTAGGATGGAGCTGTTTATCTATAGATATTTGACAAAAGGTACACACTAAGAAATAATTCTATGGCCTCACTTAAATTAATTGGTACATTAATTATTTCAAGAGTATGATTTACAAAAATAAGTTACATCGATGCAAAAATGCGTAGATGTTTTACATAGTATGACTGGGGATGGAGTAGGTGTATCACACTATGTCATTACAATTGAAATATTAACTACTTGTGTATAATTAAACCATTTGTATAAGGTTTACTGTGTATAAGATAACCTTAGCTCTTTTTAAGCTGAATTTTTGTGTATTATTATTATTATTTAATGAGACTTTTTGCTAGAGTTCTATGATTAGAACTTATTTCTTATTTATTTAGGGAATATTATGCAGCCAGGATGCTTCATTTATGGTGAAATTTATCATGGTGGGTGAGCCATTTTTTCCAGATTGAACCCCGTATCTGTTTCATTTTTTAATAAAAGTGATGCATACATTTTTGGAAAAGGGTAATATAATTCACTTGAATGTGGTATTATGACATTCAATCTAATGAGCTTAAGAGCTCTCTTAGAATATATTTCCAATTTATTTTTATAAATTAGTGATGATGGAAAGCTGAAATATATAGTTGCATATTTCTATAATATGTATGCATTCCTCTTTTTGTTGTTCGATTATTTATAAAGTGAATAACAATGGCTAAAAATATAGTTATGTGCCACAAGTCCTTTTGATGACTCCACCAAAAAGGGTATATTTTGTCAGCATGCAAAGCTTGCTTGTGGTACTTCCAGTGCGATGTCCTTTTGATTTGGAATGAGCTTAGAATTCACAATCCCGTTGAAACAGGACAGCCTTTGCAGATGAAGTGCCTTGGGAAGGAAGGACAGGAAATTAATTTAACTATGAACCAGTGATGTAAAAACATCAACCAGATGACGAGAAGAACGGAAATTTTTTCTAGCACAAAGAAATGTTTAAAACAACCGCACAACTTGATGTTATCATCTGACATGGAAGTGATCAGTAATGTAAAAGATTAGAAAATAAATAATCCAAACCCATCCATTATGACATTTAGTTTCCTTGAGACCCATTTGCTTTGCAAGACCATAGAACTGGCTGAAGTTACTAGGAATTAACCATATCATGAATAAAACACATGAATATTATTCTAATCACCGGATCATTAGAAGAAAAGTAATTTTAAAACTTTAACATATTTATTGTTGGTAAGAAATACTTGGTAAGGTAATCAATAAAATTAGTCTTGTGAACAATAGCAATTGTCAACAGATGGACAGTTTCTTACAAAAATATTAAGTTGTAAGGTTTTGGGAACATTATAGAGACACTGCTTTTACTGCAGTCTGATCAGTTTTGTACTACTTTGTATATATCTGATGCAATATCTGTGCAATTAATTTCCAGTTATGGATATTGCATAAGAAATAAAAAAAAAGACTTTCAGGCTATGTGAATGAGTCATTTCAGAAACCACTGTTTTTCTGAATTTAGATCAAGACAGCCCACACAAGGATGAATGCAGAGCATATCAACATCTGTAAAAGATTTTGAGTTTGATGAATTTTTTGGTCTTTAAAACATTTGTCTCTCTGTAGAGAATACTGATCCTTGATTTCCAAAAGCTCGGCAATTTTTTTCTCTAACTATATAAAGCATAAAAAGAAAAGCTTCAGGGAGGATTTAGGACATTACTTAATACTAGGATTTATGAATTTTCATTAATTTCTGCTTGCTTTCTCATCACTGATATTCTGGGAATTCTTTAGAGAAAATCAGTAGGGTTCTAATCCTGCAAACGTGTTACCATGTTTAACAGTGTGGACATGGGTGGTCACTCAACTGTGTGAAGCTAAGCAAATAAGAGAATACTAGTTGAACTGGAAACAGTAACTAAGAATATTTCTTGATGTTCGACATTATAGAATAGGCCAGATATCTCACCAAACAGGAATTCTTAAATATTGTAGACATTTTAGATTCTTGGACTAAAGAATCCAGTAACTGTTCTGATCTTATGGGAATTGTAAATGTAAAAAGGAGAAAATTATTCTTTTAAAGAAATCAGCTTGGCAATTTCACCAAAATTTCAAATTGCCACAACTTGAACTGCAATATAGAGTTCAAACCTGACACCCCAAGCCAGACTCAGTCTTAAGAAAGCGAGATAGCAATTCTCCTCTCCCTCTGCAGATCCGAACGTTGTGAATAGCACGGACACGGCGGCCGAGACATTAGCGTGCAGCCAGGGCCAAGGCGAGGGCTACCGCGGCACCGTGAACACCATATGGAGCGGAGTCCAGTGCCAGCGGTGGGACTCCCAGTTTCCTCACCAGCACAACATCACTCCAGAAAACTTCAAGTGCAAGTGAGTAGACAGGGACAGGTGTTACTGCAGTGGGCAAAGAGCAATTCTTGCAATTTAGAAATTCGTGTCACCGAAGTAGGCCATGTGATCGCCATCCCTCACTCTGCAATCTGATGTGTTTACTGTGCTTGATCATGCTGGAAGTCATATGAATACGGAAAAAAACAACTCCTAGCTCTTCGTATCTCAAAATATTAATTCTAGACTGATTTATGTGAAACTGTGGGTTTTTTTTTCTAAACTTTTTCTTCAAGCACGTATTCACCGTTTAATTGGTTGTGAAGTGTATGGATATTTTCCAAACTGGGACCTAATCCCAGTAGTGCTGGTACATTACGATTGTTTTTCTTTCTCGAAGGCAAGTATTTCTTAGTAGTTTTGAACTTTAGTTCAAAAGTTTGACTTTAACTTAATGCGTCTTCCCATATTTTAGCTACATGTAATCTCATTGACGATACTGGACATTTATAACATTTGACAACACTTCTTCTATTTTGCATCCTTTCAGAGTTTTTTCTGTCTTGTTACCGAATGTATTTCTACTTTCCTGGATAGGACACCTTTTACCTAGATGACCACTGGTCATCTGTACTTGCCCTGTGCTTAATAAAAACAGAGGAATGCTCCCAGCACATTAATCATCTACTTATTTTCAACATTTACCTTAATCATGCTCTTTAGATGCCTTAACTGGGCATGAAGACAACCTAGACAACCAGCATGGGATCAAAGCCCCGCTTAAACTAAATAACTTTTAGACAGCTAAATATCAATCTGGGCTTGTGCCTGAATTTAATGGTATGGATCTTGCAAGATAAAGAAAAGATTCCAGTCAGAGTTCTTATTATGTCTCTAGTAATGGCTTGTTTGAGTAAAATGGATTTGTTGCCTTAATCCCTTCACTGTTATTTTCAGGCTTATTGATCAAACATCATTCATAGTGACACAACTAGTGAAAAGGTAACAATAATTAACAATAATCATTGCAAAAGAAAACAGGGCTGACTGACTGAACTTCCTCTGTCTATCTCAGGATCTTCCTGAGCTCAGAAGTTAGTGCTTTAGCCTGTTCCCACAGGATTTTCTTAGACAAATTACCACTTATACCACTTTATTTTGTACCTGTGTAACACTACTGTATGATTAGGCCTTTGTGCAGCTTTATCAGAGTAGTTAAAACATTAGGACTGTTTCTTCAGCTAACACTTGAGAGTGTAGTGGCTATTCAGGCCGATAGCTCTAGTAAAATCAGCAGAACCGTTTGTAAGGATCTTCAAAGCTCATGTGTGTGAGAATTAGAGTATTACGCACATTCTTTCTGTTATCAGATTGCACAGAACAACTGTCAGGAGATGGCAGAATAAAATTTATATTTGAGAGTTTTGACTATTTAATTTGAGCTGTGAGAGACATTTAAAGATGCTCCCTTGTGGCTAACTTTTACTCATGTATTGAATGTCAATATATATTTTTTCATCTTCTACAATTCAGTTTCTTAAACGAATCACTGACAATCTACAGGACTGTTCCTCTAAGCTTAACAGAACAATTCAAAGTACTGGGAATTTTAAGTACCCTGGTAATGTTTGTATTTGAAAGCACTTGTAATGGATTGCAGGTGTACCTAGTGCCACTTTGCATTCAAATTTTGATAAAGATTCCTGAATAAAAATAAACTATATTGAAAACATTGTTAATCTTCAAATGAAATCTTATAGCCAGTCAAAACATAGGCCCATTGAAAATGAATTCCCGTAACTATATTCTTGTTACAATTACTATATTTTACCAGACACTATATTCTCACTGACTCCTTAACTCCCTCTATTTGACACTGATCAGTAACACACAGACCTTAAGGAGCCTATATTTTTGCTAATTCATAATAAAAAGTGCTATAATGCATCAGTGGTTTTAGGTTATCCCTGCTGTAAGCTAACATATTTGTTTTTATAGGGATTTGAGGGAGAACTACTGCCGAAATCCAGATGGATCTGAATCACCCTGGTGTTTTACTACTGACCCAAACATCCGGATTGGTTATTGCTCCCAGATTCCTAAGTGCGATGTATCAAATGAACAAGGTAACAGAGGCGGAGGAGATAAAGTGATTTTAAGTGAATTTCCAAATGGCAGATAGGCAGTCCTGGAAACAGGAGAAGCTCATCTCAGTACATCTGCATTACACCTGTGTAGTTCCTCCTTGGCTTTATTTGCATAGTTGGGATTCATCATGGTGTAAATGAGATTCATTTCTCAGTCCATGTTTCAATTCCAACAGGGAAAGCAGCAGCAAAGATGTTATTGGATCTGATCTTTAGACAAGGTGAATCTACATGCTACTACTAGCTGGAGATCTGATCCGCAATCTTTCTTAAATTGAAGGACATTTTCCAGGGCTGAGATGATTTCTCATGCTTTCTTGATGGATAGTTTTTTTTATAATTGCGTATGAGGCCACCAAATATGTTTTTCTCATGTAGCACCTTGACTAAAAGAAGCTTTGCTGAAACAACCACAGGCAACTTCCAACTTAGCCTTTTAGCGTGCAGTAATTACACAGATCGGTAAAGTCCACTCTAAGGCCTCAGGTAAATATTTATATGTTTTCCCTCATTAGGTCTAGGCGTTACTTTAACAGTTCTCATTGTCTCTTGAGAACTGATGTCAGTCATAGTATAAAGTGAGTTTCAAACCTTCTACTAAGTCTACTTTAGGATGCATTAAGATAATAAATAATAACTCCATCTTTATATTTTAACTTATTTATCTCTTAAGATTTAAAATAGTTGCAGCTGCGAGAGCTCTGTCAGAGCAAGGATTCAGCTTTGCCTTTCATTCTGTGCTTTTTTAAAGTATCAATTATCAAAAAGTAAAGATACTGATGAAAGTGAAATGAAATGCCTTATACAAAAAGTCTTTATAGTAATGATCATTTTAAACAATCGTCTTGAAAAGTCTCAAAAAGGCTTGTGATAAAGGATTATGAATTAAACATGACTTCTGCTTGAGTGAAAAGGCAGGTCTTTGAATTACATTAAAATTAAAGTCATGTCGATTTTTTGATTTTGCCAAAGTAGAAATTAAATTTAGAATTATATAGTGCTGCCAGTATCCAGAATCCATGCCAAGGGGTATTGCTTGTTCCCAAATAGGCTTAGAGCATCTTTTTTGGAGGGAGGGAGGAATAAGGGGGCTTCTTTATTTTGTTTTTTATAAAATATCTCCTGACAACTTTTAGAAATTCTGTGTGAGCCTTTTAAATTAACCACAAACAAAATATTTATGAAGGAAAAATTCCCATTTTACTCAAGTAAGACAAAATTTAAAAGGCTACTGTGCTAAGAATGTAGGAAGGGAATTATATTTCTAAATTTGAAAGTTTTCTCTCATTTTATTTCTGCTTTGATTTATACTGATCTCTGATTCATATTATATAGTGTTTATAGTGTTTGATAAATGCAACACGTGTTTAATTATCTGGATTTTTCATGGAAAGGAAGAATTTTCTTTTCAATGTTGCACCATCTTCTACTATTTTTTGTCTCAATCTTCTTTTTTCAGATTGTTATCGTGGCAATGGCAAGAGTTACGTAGGGAATTTATCCAAGACAAGATTTGGGCTAACTTGCTCCACGTGGGATAAAAATATTGAAGACTTACGTAGGTGTGTACACACGAAACTAAAAGAGATGGTTCAGTGACTCCTGAATAAATACTGCCTCCAGATGGCATCTCTTTTTCTTCTGCAGAGATTCTAAAATAGCCTCTTATGCCCTGGGGCTCTTAGATTTTTTTCCTTTTCAATGTTTAAATATATTACACAACATGTCTTTGTTCAGGCTAACCACTAATTGCAGGCTTTGGGATATTTCTTAGCATTTAGTTTACTGGCCTGGTTTATCCCATTTCTGTCGTTTATTTATTTATTTTTTTCTATGAGGGGGATAGAAGGAATATAGCAGAAGGAGGTTGTATTACATTTGTTCCTCATTTACATTTTCCTTTTTCAAGGTACTGAACATAATAAAGCTCTGAGCAACCTAATCTGATCCTAGCTGATCCTGCTTCAAGCAGGAGGTTGGACTAGAGACCTCCTGAGGTGCCTTCTAAGTTGAATTATCCTGGGATTCTATGATCTAATGCCATTGACATCACATGCCATTTAAGAAACTTGCAGTTTCTACGGCTCATCATTTCTTTGGCTTCCTTATTCAGGCAGTGGAAATGACAAGTTAATTTAAAATATTTGCTAAGGTAAAAATGAACCAGCAGTCCAAAGGTCGTTGTGAGAATCCAAGGCTGTTTCAAGCAGGCCAGGATTCTCCATGCTGTCTCTGCTTGTTTGAAGGGAAGATTAGTCAGTTTCCGGAACAACAGGAATGAAGATTTTCAGGTAACAGATAAAGATAGAGAGTCATCAAAAACTGCACTTCGTCTGAGATGTCGCTGACGTTACTGACTCAAACAGAAAACAGTTTTCTGTTCTAACAGAAAGCTAACAGTTTTCTAACTGAAGAGTTATGAATTTTTTTCCTCTGTCTTTTGCCATGCTCCTAGTTTCTGAAGTCGATGCGGCTATTTCTATCTTGTCTTTGGCATCTGCACTTCATCTGGGACTCATGATCACCACAGTCACAGTGCTCAATGCACTAGCCATCGCCCTTCGGGACTGACTGTCCCCAGCTCCTGCTGTGAGCTTGATGGTCAGTCAGCTGAAGGCATGTAGACTGCCTTCAGAGAGAGGGAGCGGTGTTACAAGAGGTCGACTTCAGAATCACAGTCTCAAATCAGCAGCTGAACTGTATGTGGTTCCCCCTCTACAGTTGGGGCAGGAGATAGCATACGTATTCCAGTCTGCTGTCCATCTAAGGGGCCTATGAAGAGGCTAGAAGTTGTAAGATCATGACTTCTGGGGACTTTGATAAACCTTCAGCGAGCTGTGAATGAGACAGCTTGAACCATCCAAATGCTTGATGCGGTTGCGTTCATATCATCTCAGACTCTTTTCCCTTAATCCCACAATTTTTTTCCATCTGGGAAGTTCTATGTCACTCCAGAGGTTAATCCAGTTACGGATGTGCTATAAGCAGTGTCATGGTTGGTTATGAGCCAAGACGATAGCAGAGCTGTAACCTGCATGAAGAGCCTTCATGCTCCTGTCTGACAGGCCAGAAATAACCAGCTTTCTCCATTTAAGATTCTCAGCCCCAAACCTTTACCCAAATGCCCAATGGAGGGTTACAACTTGAGTCATCTATCACTGTAGTTTGTCTGAGCCATTCATCCATCTCCTTGTCTCCTGCTCAGTCTTGTTAACTTTCTCACATTCGTCCTTCCTTGCCAGCTTTATTCCGTGCAGATTCAGTGCTTCCCTTCTGCTCACTGTTCACCTGCAGTGAGAAGGTACCTGTGCCCCAGAACAGGTCTACAGAATTGCTGCGTGTGACATAGACGTTTTTCCAATCAATTTAAAAATCCTTCTTTAGGGCATCCAGGGATTTCAGCTTCAGTGAGACGTCTAGAAAACTCCCAGCTGTTTCGTGGACACACCGCTTAAAACACCAACCACAGGAAACTTGGGCCCAGATCCAGCAAATATTTGGGTCTCTATTCTCTTTGTTTTTAACCAGCCCTAAACCCTGACCTGTAGGCTTCTCAATCAGCTAATATTGCAATGCAGAGCAAAGCAACACTTAACCTTTGAAAATTTGGGCTATAGTATAAAGCTTTTCAGCACTTTGATTTTTTTTCCCTGTAGGCATATACCAATATTCAGAGAACCAGATGTTAGTAAACTGAAGAAAAACTATTGCCGCAATCCAGATGATGATGCTCATGGTCCCTGGTGTTACACAGATGATCCTCTCGTTCCCTGGGATTACTGCCCTATTTCTCGATGTGAGTACTCAGTGTACCTCGGGCATTGCCAACTGTGCAGCCTCAGTGAAGCCATGCAGTGTGCATGCAGTGTCACATGCATATGCATACCCTTCAGCTGTCACTTGTGGTAGCAGAAAATGTGTAATTCTGTCAAGAATCAATTGTGCATGACTGAGAAGGAACAGACAAAAGCTGCTTGTGCAATATATGTATCAGGGGTCCTTTTGCTTGACCAGCTTGGAGATTTTAAGGCTTATTTATGCAGCAGGAGCATAAAAGGCTGTTAAAAATGGTCAATCATTTTCCAACATATCTAACTGTTGAATGATGGCTGGAAGGACACAAAGAATTGCCTACTGGTCAGAATACTGGTGGTGGCCTTATGAAACCCAGGAACAGTTATCTTCTGTGTTACAAGCTTCATAGTTTCTTTCTGTGTTCTATACTTGTTTGTAAAATGAGGATAAATGACTACGTGTGTGTGTGTGTGTGTGTGTGTGTATAAAATATATACATATTATATGTATACTGATGTGTATATTTGTTATATAGACTAAATTATATTTCAGCTGTTCATGGGATGATTTAACTCCTGGAAAGAATTAAGAACATCATTCACCTAAAGTTGTCTGTTTAAAAAAAAAAAAAAAAAAGCTTAAGTAAATAAAATAAAAAAATCATAAGGGATTGGGTGATTAACTGAAGTTACGTGGAAAAAGAATCATACAGAAGAATATGAATTCATATTTAAGATATTGCTCTTCAATTCTTATTTCAAAACCACAGTGCTGTGTATACTGGGAGGTTATCTAAATGGTAAATCAGGTTTTTGAATGCATTGCTGTGATCTCTAGAGGTCAAGAACAATGTTACACTCATTCCTAGCAGCAATCTGCTGCACTTCCTCATTGTCTGAGCTGCAGCAACTCTAAGAGCCGATATTTGAAGTCTCAGGTGATTTTTGTCATCTATACGGAGAGCAAACACAATGTGCAAAAGGTTATTTGTGTCAATTTAGATAAAGCACAATAGCTGAAGAAACAGAAATTCTGTTCACTCACTCTGAGGTCATTATCTGGATCTATGAATTCCTAAGGAAATATTCACTGCAACCATTTGTAGGGTTATGGCGACGGTGAGTATTGTGATTTCTGGATTCAAACTCCAGGACGGGAGTATGTCTGATTCAGAACTCTAACTTGTGTAGACTAGTTTTAAACCATTATAGCAGCTTATTTGGGTACTGATAACAGCTCAACAGATACAAAGTACTGGCAGCTGCCAACTATTTGTCCAGTGCTTTTAGCTGGTCTGATCAAGCTGCACTATATCTATGTATCTCTATATCTCTATATCATCTCCGTATCTTTATATCTATCTCTATATCTGTCTGTCTATCTATATAACTGTATAGGTTATATGTATGTATAGCAACCTAATGTGTTAGATTTTCATCAATATCCATATGAGACAGTTTAAAGTTTGCCTATGCAAATTTTCAGGAGCTACAATCATACCTCTGGCTCATACCAGCGGGACACACTGCAGACCACGTCGCTGAAGGCAAAAATTTTTGACTAGATTTAAGGATACTTACTGTAACCGCACTTTGACTTGGACCAGAGGGTAGAATCAAACCAGATTTTTGAGAATACATTTTGATCTCGATTAACCTTTGCTGACAGCAACATATAAGAGCTGCGGAAGTTTCACAGATTTTTAAGGAAATTAGGAACCTTTGCTAGAGATGATTTGGATTTCATCACATGACTTCTACAGTTCCTGCAAACTTACAAGAAAATTCACAACTCCATTTCTAAGATTGGCTTGTTTGAAGGAAGGATGTAAATCAAACATGACAGGTAGTCTGATGTATTCGAAACTCAGCCAAGAAGAAAAATACTTGAAATTCCTGTTGCAAAATATTTGATTCTATTCCATTTTATTGGAATGAAATTCTGCCTTCTTATTAATCCTTACCAAATTGTGCCTTTACAGCCTAATCAAAAATCACTGACGCTTTAACCTTTGTGAACTATTAAAATTAGCAATATGCCCTTTGCTAGTTTATTGTGATTCTGTTCAATGTTTAGATGTTCAGTGGTGTTCTGTTCAATGTTTAACTTTTCTGTCTTATGGATGTCTTATGTGTCTATCCAGGTGAAGGTGATACAACTCCTATCACAACCAATTTAGATGGTAAGTAAGTTTGCAAATGTACTGTGTGTTGCGTGTATTGCATCGTCTAAGACTAGCCATTCTTTTCAGATTGGAAGGAAGAAAAAGATCAATTAAAGATAAAAAATAATATGTAGCTTGGTAAAAATCGCTTTTACAAAAGGAAAATGTAGAATGTCTTGATTCGCCAGTAGCTTTATTAACTATATTCTCACTTCCCTATCTTGTAAGCGATGAGATATGGTAATAACTTTCAATTTTTGTTTTATAACTATGTGAATCTCCATAATAAACCAATATAAATATGTGTATTTTAGAATCCTCTATAAATATTGATGTAGACTGAACCCAGCTTCACTACAGTAGTTTTGAATTCTTTAGCAATAAGCTTTATTAGCTCAAGAAAGAAAACCCTATCCATGATAAATATTGACCTTCTTGTGGTCCTTATGTGCAACTGTACAGGTTTCCTACCGCTGTTTTTAGTAAAATGTGATCTCTGGACCTGCTTTCAGATACTGTCATTCCTTGTGCCTCAACAAAACAGGTGAGAGTTGTAAATGGAAACCCAACACAAACTAACAAAGGATGGATGGTTAGTCTGACATACAGGTAACTATCACTTTGCACAAAAAGAAGACAATACATCTAATAGGTTATTTGTTTTGGAACAATAGAAAAAAATTGATCATCATAATTTTACATCTGTATTTCATTTAAATCCTGTAAAAGTAGAAAATAGAATTTCTGGAACATTTAGTGATTCCACAGGGTTCTCTTTGTCAGTGAAAGGGTTGTATATTCATTATTGCTAACTTACAAATAAGAGCTTGTAAAGCATGCATAGACTTGCCTTTTGATTAGCTACTGCAGATCTTTTCACATCATTGACTTAGTGCCCAGCATGAAAGCCAGTGCGTGTGTGCGTGTGTGCGTGTGTGCGTGTGTGCGTGTGTGTGTGTGTGTTATAAGGAAATTGTGCTTCAAGTCAATACTCGCGTTTTAACAGCAGTACATTTATCTGTAAACTTCTGGATTCGGGATTTACACCTGTGCCAAATTTAACTTGCTTGCCTTTATCATTGCATGCAACTGAAATTTAGTTTATATTAAAAATAAGCAGAAATTATAAGGAAATCCTTTTCACTCTGTGAAATAAGACCCTAAAACATACTGCTGGGTTTGTATATTTATTACATTATGCAGGGTCTTTGCTACTGTATAAAGGCCAGAACACAGAATTACTGCTTCTTATGTTCATTACTCTTTGGTTCATAGCTCATCAGCTAGACTGAAGTGTGAATCATTAATGGATAACAGGAGATATCTCACGCATGAGTCCTGTGTCTTCTATCATGGGGAAAAAAATCTGTTGTCATTTGAAGTCCATTTTAAAACTATATCGTCAAATTAGAGTAAAAAAAGAGACTAAAACTATCTTTTCTGCATTACTTTCCATGAAGTGAAGAAATTTTGGGGGTTCTTCACATCCTTTGATAATCTGCACATTTTATAGCCTCAGGTCAGAACTAGACCTTTCTAGAAGTGTAGAGGGTGGCCCAGAAAGACATTTCTAGAGGAATAACATTCTATTCTTGGAATAGATATCTAGACAGGAGGGCTGGAGCACTCTCTGGAAAAGTTTATTTTTCCACTGTCTGTAAAAGCCTTGATGGCTGACGAACTTTTAGACAGGTAGGGAGAATTGTACTAGGGTATGTAAAATTTAAATAGCTAGTGTTAAGTTAATTGAACTTGGGCTTTGTGTTGTGCTACAGAATTTCATCAAGAAAACGAGTATTTAAATGATCATATATTCTGCCATGAAAGAAGGATTACTGAAATACTTCAGTGGCAAAACGCATTTTCTATGTATTACATGTGGGCATAAGAATGTAGTTTTATTTTGCATTGTTGCAAAAGAATCAAACAGATTGTAGTCTGAAATAAAATTTTAACGGTCCCAGGACCTTTAATGGAGAGGTGGAAAGTTTCATAAGTGAATCCTAATCTTTGTTCGGCAAAAACTAACCATACCTCTCAAAATGGAGCAGTCATACCTGAATGATAAAGGCTTTGTGAGGCTTACAAACTTGGGTTCCTACTTGGCAACTGAGGCCCACTTCTAATTGTTAAATAAATCGATGACATACAGCATTATGTTCTTATATATCTGATACAAATTCTATTATCAGATATAACTAAGTAAATGTGGAGGAATTCCACCTATTTCAGAGAGTCTACTCTGGATGTGGGCCACGTTTAAATGAGAATTTTAATCTTCATATGCATATTGTTCAATCTTCTAAAGCAGTTGGTGCAATTTTGCAAAGTTCCGCTGTTAAATAGTTATGTAAAGATAATATGCAAAAACACACATTTGCACTCCTGTTTATGACGTTCATCTAATAAAACTGGGCAGTCTAGATTTTAAAAAGAATCCAGCTTTTTGGACCAGATATTTTATTCCTCAATCAAAATGCAACGGAAAAAAAAGGGCTAGCGTCTGTTATTCTGCTGTCTTTGAACTGCATATAAAGTCTGGGTTCCTTCCAGTAGTACTCTGAAAAGCTATGAACATTTGTGTGATTTGAATTTATAAATTGTGAGATTTTAAGCTTTGCCCAAATTGCTGACAATTCTGATTCATTTTCCAAAGAGCAGAAGAAAATAAATGTGATTTTGGAGGCACAAAGAAGGAAACTAATTAATCTACATTCCACACACTTCTTTTTCCTAAAAGAACTGTCATGTTTAATTGTTTGAATTTTACTTGATAAATTATGCTGCAGTTTTTCTATAATCACGTGTAGGATGTCATACATTGTAGATTGTTTCCAACTGAAGTATGTGGGGACTGAAATCTCATAGGACTGGTAATCACAGAAAGTCCCCACCTTGAGGTCGATGCTTTGAAAAATATCTGCTTGAATAATGACCAAATGTTGTTTACATCTGGTGGCAGTTTGGGGGCTTGCTTCAAATTTTCAGCCTAGTTCCTATTACAAAAAAATCCCTTTTTTTAAAAATGTCATTCCCTTATTAAAGATTCGGCTTTGAAACCAGCAAATGAACAGAGTAACCAAATTTTCTCTTTCATCTTCCGGATTATATACATTGGACTAAACCTCTGTGAAGCCATGTCGCTATGCTGAAACTGTAGCGCAAAGATGAATTTTTTAGGTGTTGCCGGTCAACCACTTTTCACTGGCACTAATTCATTTAAAAATAGGAGGGGAGTACATAAGTGAAAGCTGGCAATAAAAGTACTCTTAGAATTTTTGACTGTGTAGAAACAAACACTTTTTTATTTTCTTTTTTTTTCAGGAATAAACATATCTGTGGAGGTTCTCTGATAAAGGAAGACTGGATTCTAACGGCAAGGCAGTGTTTCCCTTCTCGGTACAGTAGTCTGTAGCTTTGCAATATTGAAATACATGTATTTTCTGTTACTTAGCAGCATAACACTTTTTGCATTTAAATGTGGCAGTTTTCTCTCCTGTTTGGCTCTAACACTGCTCTTCTGATGTAAAAAGTCCTGTGGGACCTTGGTATTTTCTGTTCTTACTGCTGTTAATCTAAAAGATCTCTGGCTATTTACATAGAGGTATGAATATGTTTTCCAACTGTGATGGCTAGACAATTGCCTCTTTATGAAAATAATCTCATGCTTCTGCTGAACAGGACCGAATAAAATAGAAATCTTGGGCAAATCTCAAAAAGGTTCGTACTGTCCAAGGATCTAAATGTTTGGATACTATTAGGAAATAAAAATTACATTCTAGGAAGAGTTAAAGATAAATTACATAGTGGCTTCAGCCCAAAACCTTACATCTGAACACGTTGATTTTGGAAAAGTAATTGGCAGTCTTAGACCCATTTCTACTGAAGAGTATTAGTTAAGATCTTTTAGCAAAATGATATTAAGCAGAGTTTTTTTTGTGCTATTTTATTATGCACTCAGCAAAATCCTAACCAGCTTTGCCTCATTTAGGTACAAAGATTTGAAAGATTATGAAGCCTGGCTTGGAGTTCATAATATCAAAGAAAGGGGAGAGGAGAAGCATAAACAAGTTCTGAATATCTCCCAGTTGGTATATGGGCCTGAAGGGTCAGATCTGGTCTTACTGAAGCTTAGCAGGTTAGTTGCTACTGTTGCTAACTCCAGGATTTTCAGCTCATGAAATTCTTCCTAAATAAGAATTGCAAATTCAGTTCTCTGCTCTTGCTGTACTGCAGACGACATCTCTATAGGGTAAACTTCCAGTTGTAAGAAGACAAATAATGTTGTTCATGTCTGCTTTTTCTGGGCACTTCACTGGCATAAAACACGAATATTTTAAGTAAGTGCCTGATTTTCAACTGATATATACAGAAATGCAGGCTTGTCTACCTTACTTAGAAAACAGATGCTACCACATTTTTCCCTGATAAGCAAGTTTAGCTAGGGAAAAAAACAAAACAAAACATAGAATAGTATATGGTTTTAATTTATAGAGTAAGCACCAGATTGTAATTGATATCTTTATGTACATATGAACTTTTAAACTATCTCCATGTTATCAAAACTATTTATTTAAATGAAATGTCATCATTACTTACTTTTAAGAGGAAAACCCAATTTAAATAACATGCAAGTGGTGACAGCATTTCAAGAAATCTTTTGACAATTTACAGCTGCAACACAAAAAATACGTAGAAAGATCTATCGCACTCTCCAAAGGGGGGAAAGAAAGAGAAAAAATTGGCACAATTTTTAATTGCTGTGGTCTATAACAGGTTTTAATGCAATTCTTAAGATACCCTTTGGAATACCAAGTAAAATTCATCGTATCTATTATTTGTTTTCTCTTTTCAGACCTGCCATATTGACAAATTTTGTAGATATAATACGACTGCCCATTTCTGGATGCACCATTCCAGAGAAGACCACTTGCAGTGTTTATGGATGGGGATACACTGGATGTAAGAAACAATTTTTAAAAATTAAACCAGTATGTTGACAGCTTACTTCCTTCCTTTTGTCATTTTAGGTGAGGATACTGATATTGCTGAATGCTGGGATTGTCCAATAACTTTTATTATAAAAAGTAGCTCCAATTTTTCATAATTTTGTACAGTTTTAAGTGTTTTAGCAAAGATCGTTCAATGTGAAATATTTTCTACCAGCGCTTGCTTTCTTTTCTTTTCTTTTCTTTTCTTTTCTTTTCTTTTCTTTTCTTTTCTTTTCTTTTCTTTTCTCTTCTCTTCTCTTCTCTTCTCTTCTCTTCTCTTCTCTTCTCTTCTCTTCTCTTCTCTTCTCTTCTCTTCTCTTCTCTTCTTTTTTGTTTCAGTGACAGGCAAAATGATTCAAACATTTCAAAGAACTAACTAGAGAAAAATACATTGCTCTACACGTTAGAGAAGTCTGGTGGCATTGTTTTGAAGAGTTCTAACCCTTTTTTGAAAAATTCTGGTTCAGCTCTTTGGCCAGTTCCTTTCTGCATCCCCAAGCAGGCAGTCCTGAGGAAAAACTAATGCAGAATCATGTAATCAAAGCCATTATCATAATTAACAACAAAGGCAGTGAATTAAGGACACACAGGCAGCCTGAAGTCTGGCATTTCCTAACTTTTAATTGCGTACTTGACTTTGCAACCTTACTAATGTTTATTAAACACAGGTTTTGTGTGAACCAAATACAAATACGTGGGAGAACAGACATTTATTTAGTCTGGCAAATATTATATCTGGCTAATTATGTGTTGATGATAAAGTTGATAGCTGTCACTTGACAATAACTACTCCAAGAATTACAGAGCTCAAACGTCGTTTTGCCGCAGACCCTGGGCGAGCAGCAGCAGCAGCAGCGCAGCCGTCCTGCTCTGCAAGCGCAGCAGGAGCTCGGCTGTAACTCCGAGCCTCTCTTCCTCGTCCCCATTACTTCACCCTTCTCTGTGGGTGGCAAATAATCTGTCCCAGCCCTCTCCCAGATGACTGCCTTTGGGGTTCCCAGGTGGCCGTGTCAGCCCTTCTCCAGGGGGCAGAGCTGTCCGGGGGACGGGGACGCAGGGCTGGAGCTCCGCGCAGCGCTGCAGGAGCGCACCGATAACGGGAGCTGCAGGACTGCAGCGTTATGTAATGAAAATATGCATAGCATCTGTCGTCTAAGGATTCGGTATAGCATTTTGCGTACTACTTAGTATAATTCTCACAACATCCCAGGCAGGGAAGGAAGAAGTGTTACATCCTTTTTTTTTTTTTATTTTTAAATTTTTTGTTCAGAGAAACAGGAGAAACAATTCAGTGAGGGCCAAGCCTGGCACTTTCTATTGATGCCATGCAGCGGATGGGCAAGTCCAGGCCTCCTATTTATCTTCGCAGCTCGTACAGGCCGTCTTTCGACATGCCGAACGAGAGCGAGCTCCACAGGACTCCTGCTTCCTGACCTTCACGCTGATGAATGGAGATTGCACCGAGCCGCAGCTCTGCCCTTGCAGGCACAAAGTCACCCGGTGCAGCTGAGCCAGCACACGGCGAGAACAGCCCTGTGCTGCTGCGGTCCTTTCCAAGTCACACGCCCCTCCCCAGGCCACGGGTGCCGTTGTTGCACGTTAACCCCTGTTTAAGGCCAGGAGTAAAGTCCGTCTGCTGCTGGTGGGAGTGACACTTCTGCTGGCATTTTCACTCGCCTTTTTTTTCTCTGTGATGTTCCAAGGCAAGCCGGTGGTGGACTGTAGAATAAACCCAGCTATCTAGTCCTTTCTTCTGCCACCAAAAACCGTTCCAGGTCTTCTCAGAAACTTAAACAGACATGCACACCAAACACATGTCTTCTAAATCTTACTTGTAACAAATATAAGAAATCCAAAAGAAAAATGTATGTTAACAGTGAGAATGGAAGAAAGTGTGAATACTGGAGAGAAAGTGTAACAACCGAAGCAACATAGGTTGAATCAAATTTTATTTTCAATATTTTTCCTAATGGAGAATAACCAATTTGCATTCTATTTTCAACCTTAGTAATTCACTATGATGGCCTTCTCCGAGCAGCAAACCTGTTTATTTTGGGAAATGAGAAATGCAACCAATATCTCAAAGGGAAGATCACTGTGAATGAGTCAGAAATCTGTGCTGCAGCTGAAACCATTGGTGCTGGACCTTGTGAGGTAAACAGTTCGCTTGCTAAGAATATATTAAGAGCCATTAACTTCATTGCTTATTTTCCAGAAGAAAAAGTTATTAGGGTTTTATCTAAATATCTTCTCTGCATAAAATTGTACACCAAAAGTGTATATGAATCCTTCTGCACTGGAAACTGGATTGTCTTTCCAGTGATTGCTTTTCTACCAGAGCGTAGGAAGAACTTCCTTTGTCTCAACTACACTATACAACCACACCAGAAAAGGACTTACCTGAATGTTAAACATAGTTACGTGCCTAAGCACTTTGCTAGACTGACATAAACTTGTGTTCGGTATAACAGAGGCTAAAGTGGGCTATGTGCTAGCAATAGCAGTTTATTTTGATTGAATAGAAAGCAAAGGTGGGAGTAAATGTAACTACTTAGGTACATGACGATTTCCATGTGAAATACAAAAAAAAAGTAATGAAAGAAGGAGAAAAAAAGGAGAAAAAAGCTATGAAAGAAGGAGAAAGATCCAAAAAACAGAGAGAGTTCAGTGTTAAGTCAGGAGGTTGTAGCATTTGGTCTCATTAATCAAGGCTGAGCCAACACTCAGTGAGGACAGTAGAACTACTTCAGCGATAGTGTCATTTGATAGAGATTTGTTTGCTTGGGACTAGTTTTGATGATGAAGAAAAGAGGGACGAGGAGAAATATTGTAAATCACTTATAGCAGAAAAATATCATTTCTGTGTGGAAAATCTGCCTGATGAGGTGATGTCTGGAAGGAAAGCAGGCATTAGTGTTAGTGTGCATTTAAAATTTTTAGTAAAAAAGATGGTTTCCTAACACTGATGTTAATCAAACAGTGAAGTTTTCCCTGCGCACGGGCAGGAAAAAACACGGGGAAAGCACATCTTCATAAGGTTGAGGCATGTTCCATTTATTATTATGTTTCACAGGATTATGTTATTATTGCAAAGCATTTTCTTCAAAATTATTTAGTTGTAAATGAGCTCTTAGACATGTTAAGGTTTACAAATGAAACAGCTGCATGGAAGTCTGCTGGGTATCCTGCACTTTTTTTTCCCTTGCAAGAAGAAATGGACTGAATTAATATTAGTAATCAGTCTTAATCATTGGATAGTTTCCTGCTCCCTGACTTTCCCTTTGAAGCCTCCTTCCTCGGTAAAGAATGGGCAGAGAAACAAAACCTGACTGGCAGGTGAAAATCCACTCTTCAAAATGTTTTATGAGCCTCTTTGATGATACTGACACAGCTCATTGCCTATGTGGGAATTAATCTGCAGTCAGTGAGAAAAAAAAACAAGTAAAGGTCAAGCATTGCTTTTTTGCTTGTGATCCAGAGAGAATACAATGCTAATTGTCAGCTTTTCTTTTTTTGAAACAATGTCTCATGGTCTGATGAAACTCTTAACATCTAGTTTTGTAGCCAGTTTGCTGGCTACAAGCAGTGTACAATTCAGTGTTAAGTTTTGCCTCTGTTAAAACTGCAATATCCATGTTCAGGTCCCAAATCTATATGAATGCCACCTAAAGTTTTAATCCAATATAAATGGAAGTAATGGATTTTAGTGCTAAATAAGACTTTGAGCCAAGCTGGACTTACACCAGACTTCAACTGCATATAGTGAATATACATATATTGGTCCCTATGTGTATTATTCATTCAGAATAACACACATGGGTATTTTAACTAGTTATGGCTCTTTCACTACAAAATAGTATCTTTTCTGTGCGTGTATTTTTTTTCCCCTGCCTACAAAAACACATAGATTCTCATCCTGGGGCCTTGAAAGATGATTGACTGACAGAGGAATAGTGACCCTGGTGCTCTGTCAATGCTCTTTCATCCAAAACCTGTTATTACAACAAAGAGAGCTTACAATCAACCAACTTTTAGTCTGTCTGGCTGTTATGTACACAAACAAGTACTACGCTTGCCAGATAGCCGAAAGAGGATAGTGAGACCACTGGTATGTGGTAGTTGGAAGTCACCGGAATCGCACAGAAAGACAGATCATGTGACTGAATTTGCATATAAACTAACTAAGATCAAAGGCCAACCATGATGTGGATTCATATCATGATGTGAGTTTTGATTGCGAAAGAGGTGTTGGTAGCTGTCTTTCATCCTATGGCAAGACTAGCTACTGCCTGCTTATAGAGCTAGGTCCTACTCAGGCAATAAGAAATGTGCGGGCGCTGTGTCTTGTAGCATTTTCAGAAGTGACGTTCTTTGTATTTTTTTCTTAGAGAGATTATGGTGGTCCCTTGGTTTGTGAACAAAACAGGGTGAAGATTGTAGTGGGTGTCATTGTTCCTGGCCGCGGATGCGCCATCCGAAATCGTCCTGGAATTTTTGTTCGGGTGGCATTTTACTCCAAGTGGATACGCAAGATTCTGCTGACCTACAGATGAGTTGCAGCTGAATGCCCTGCACAAGTCAACAACTGCATCCACAGAAAGATTTTGGACCACGTGAAATTAATGTATAATGTAAAGATCAACAATTTTTAACTACTTGATAGTCAAGTTTGTTGAGCTTTTAATATTTATGGGTGTTTTTGGTATTTTTTTGTCTATCATTAGTGTTGTTTTATAAATGTTGGAGTGACTTATAGTGTATGCAAGTATGGTGACATATCTCCTGAAGATACTTGAATGCGTAAACAATTTCGCAAAGATCTTGCTGGATGATCAACAGTCTTATAGAAATAGATCATACGACCTCTTTTATGCTGCTCTTCAGATTATCTGAGAAGGAGAAAGAAATGACAGTTTTATTTAACACATCTTATTATTTCTATGAGCGATATATTTCTCTCCATATGTGGCAAAAGACCTACTGAGAGATATATGTATCAAAGGACAGCGTATATGATCCTATTTCTCTTCCTACATTATGAGAGGTTAAAAGTCTGAATGTTTCATTAAAAAATCATCTCTTTAGAAGTTATCTTTTCACTGTTGACCAACATCGATTAGTGGAGTTCTCATAGCTGTTAATATCACTTCCTTTTACATATGGTTTATAGACTCTAGTTCTGTACTTGGTCCCCTCAGTGCATACATGGTCCCCTAAGAGATATCTCAAGAAACCCTCTGGATGAGGGAAGAGATATAGATGTGGATTGGATGGCAAATTATCAGTCATTTGTTTAAAGGAAGTCCTAGAAATAACTGTGATTTTACAGTGCTAAGTGTATTTCACAGGATTTGAAAAAATTAATCCTGATTATCTACTGACAGACATTTTTGTCATTAAAAGAAATTTCAATCAAATATGCCTGAATCTTTCTCAAAAAATAAGTTTTACAAATTCAGTTGATTCTAATTAAAACAGAGAAAGGGACAGCTGAATCGGGCCCCTTGCTTAAAGGCTTAATAGTAAGAAAATATAAAATACCATAATTGTCTTTTCAGAGACATTAGACCTTTAATAAAATCCTACAAAAGATTTGTTGAAAATATATCATTTGTATAATTCCTTTCAGGATAACAAAATTATTGCAGGGATTAATATGATCTTGTGTGCAACACGGAAAACGTCAGCAACGGTTTGGTAGCTTGTCTCTCCCTTCATTATGTAGAACCATTATTTTCCACCCTACTGGTGGAGAAAGGGAATAAATAATCAGCATTTATGAAAAGTGCTTGTTCTTCTTTAGACTTTTGCTTATATGGGTGGAAGCATTATACAATTAGCAGAAGGCAATGTTTTATTATAGGTACCATCAATTACCCTGTAATTTCTGGAAAATTGATAGCACATATATCCAATTGTTATTTTTACTACTGTACATGTAATTGCATAAGTAACTGCACTGTTACTAAATTTGTGAGCTATGTAATTATATATGTTTCCAGTAGCAAGTTGAAAGGTATGTATCATATCTAACTGCATAGCCACTAAAACTGACATCGTGGTGTAGACATATAAAAGAACGTTTCATTACATTCAGATGACGTAGGGTTGAATTCTGCCCTGGCAGAAAGTAACCATGTTAGGGGAGCTGCCTTGGGAGGCAGCCCTGATGTTGACTTACCAAATCATTTTCTTCAGCAGTGCACTTTGACTTCAGTGGGACTCAAATACGCTCACATATCCTGGTGAACTGGGATGAGTTTCAGCCTATGCTTAAGTGGCTTGCTGAGATTGATGTCAAGCATCCAAAAGATTCTACTGGCACACAGAAAGAAGCATTTCAGTAAGCAGAGCTTCTGAAATCCCTTCTAATGTAAATAGACTCCTTGGACAAGATGTGACTTTTCTGTACAGGGGATCTGAGGTTGTGGATGCTACATGGATAGTCTATCTTGATCTCTTCTGGTTGCCACCGAAGGCTTTCTGCTCCTTTTGGTCTCTCCTGTTCACCAGGCCAGAAGAACAGGGCAGGATTTAGCCTGTTGTATTTACAGTTAATTATTGCTGTGTATGTAAAGAGTATATTCTTACTAAGTATACACTGACTATATCTTATTGAAGAGATTGACTTTTTAAGAGAGACTTTTAAAAACTCCAAGTGAGTTTTGTTTTCAGTCACAAGTAGAATGTGGAAAAAATATATAATTCCATGTTCACTCTTCATATTCTAAGAATTGTTATGTGCTCTCTGTATTATATTTGCAGGCATTTTGTTATGTCTATCTAAAAAATTGAATCCTAAAGTATTTTAGTTATAAGCTTCTGCTGTGCAGAAGACTGTGATTTTTATATATATATATATATATATATATATATGATAAAAATAATGTTTTTTGTTAGACAATGTGTAAGGATTTTTACCTGTTTGTTCTGGGCAGCACCTCAGTAAAATAAGTTGTGCAGAGTTGGTGCTCCAGAACTTAACGTGTTTGTATGCACTTGCTTACCTTAGCTCTTGCTCCCTCCATCTCAGTATGGAGGGCACGTGAGACTCTGGAGAGCAAGGGAAAAGAAGGATAATGGTATAGGGTAATGAATTCGTACTTCATTTATTCCTGTGAATATTTCTTGTTGGTACCAATGGTACTGTAGCAGGCAACTGTTATAACTACAGGATTCTCTTAAAAAAGGACACTCTATAGATATTTCTTCATTTTTCTGACATTTTTCTTTCTATAATAACAGAGGAACCTGATGTAGTACCCACCTGAATTGCTGGAAAGCCTCTTATTGTCTTCAGTGGGATTTGGACTTTAGTTTGTGTATTTGATTTTATTCATTTTGAAAGAGAGTAATTTAGTGTGAAGGGTACAAAACTCAAATTCTTATCTGAGGACATTCTTAAACTTCATTGTTTCATCTTTATTTTCTTTACTGCAACTAGCCCATGGACTCTGAAAAGTGCAATAACTGGAATTAAGATTTAAGACCTGGCTACACCACTGAAGTTAATTTGACTTTATTATCGATTTTCTCTGGGTATTGGAACTGGCTGATAGTTCTTCCTTTCATTAATGATTTTTTTTTTTTTTCCTAAAAGAACATTTTTCCCTATCTCTTTTCTCTCATAAACCTCATGACCCTCAGAGAAATTGTAGTTCTCATTGGGAATGTGCTGATCTAGATTTTTGCTGCTGCTGCTGAAATTTTCTGCTCTAGTTTAAAAATTGCAATTCTCCAAGGCATCCTGCAGACCCTTCCTGCGGGCAATGCCAGTGTACTTGACAGAGCTACTTACACGAGTTAGAGTTTTCAGATGAGGGTCCAAATTTATCTTTGAGGGTCAGAATCTACTCAGGCAAAATGTCCCTTGAAATCAGTCAATGTGATTGTCAAAAGAGCCAGGGCTGAAATTTGCTCAGTGCTTTTCCCTATGGCCGTGCACTGAACCACTCACAACCATGTAGGTCAAAAAGCACACAGATTCTGGACTCTGCAGCAACTGCAACAGCAGGCCAGGCTTTACTTCCATGCTTTTGGAAGGCTGGTTATAAACCAGCTGACCCCGATGGAATCTGTAAGAAAACTCATTGAATTAGTTGTTAAGTGTTGTTTCCTTATCAATTATTTTCTTCCTCCCTCATGTGCACTGGTATATTATTGTTTTGTGAATGTTGGGGCTGCTGGCAGGAACTAACATGGCTTTTCATCCTAAACTTTTGCAGTGTTCCTTTTTAAATACACTCCTGGGCATTTACGCATGGTGTGGGATTCAACTTCAGGGAGCTGTTTGAGGAATTCAGTGTATGATAAAAATATTTTTTGTGTTTAAGTGGGAAAAAATAATGTCCTCACTAGATACAACTAGCCGAATGCCTAATAAAAAGGGAACACTGTGGTTATAACTTGTAATACAAACACTCTGTAATTACCTGCATCTCCATTAGTTAATAAAGTTGGTATTTTTGTAACCTTGTTTACTCTTATTATTCTAAATAAAGTATTTTATAAAAAAACAATGACCTAATCAGTATTATATTTCTTATTTTAGGTTTGGAACTCTAATGCTAGGGGCAAAAATAGCCATGTCTTAGAAAAACGGGTAAGTCCCAATCCTATTACTGCTGGTACATAAGCAGATGCAAAAGGGAGCAACATCTCGCACAAACCTAAGAGCTGCTGCCACCATCTCTGCTGCTGTTGATATCACAATGAAATAATGAGGCTAGTTAGCAAAAAAGAAAACAAGGAAAACCCTTACTATTCCCACTGGATTAGTGCCTCTGTCCACTGGATAACAGCAAGCTTCTATAGCATCATGGCGTTCTCATTCAATGCAAGGGACAGTAAGTTTATTACTCGGTTTTCATTATTCAGCCCAAATGTCAAAGTTGTAAGCATTTGGGGTTACACTGGAACTTTGATTATTTAAATTTGCAGTTGCTAGCGCTTACGTCTGTATTAAATACTAAAGACAATGAGTTATTTTTCAAACAGTCTCATGCATGGAGTGTTTGAAGTCTGATTCTGAATCTTCCATGGTAAACCTGTCTTTGTTTTTCTTTGTAGTCCCAAATAGGGATTTTCTAATTGATACATAAAATCAGTGAATTTTATCAGGAACTACTCAAATCCATGGGAAATTTGCCAATAACTTCAACTATGCAGGAATGCTTCCAAAGTTATACAGGATGAGAAATATTCCATATGTCAAAAATGTATCTTCTTATAGTTTTACATTCAAAGTGTTCAGGATGTTGAGGTGACCTGTCTACCTCCTGGGAGCTATGAGAAATAACTGCTTGCACAGCAATTTGCACAACAAAGATCTACAGAGAGTCATTGCCTGCATATTAAATTCTTCTGTTACGGCTTTATCTTTTGTAGTTACAAGAACGCTGTACTCTATAGATGAAAAATGATGAAAACCCAGATAGATGCTCAGTGCTTGTTTTCTGCACTTTAGTATTTAACAAACCTCATATAAACAGAGTAGGCCATTTAGCAGAGTTCAGTTCTGTATCTGCCTTCAAAAGCATCGATTTCTGAACAGCTATGTTCCAATAAAAACCACCTGCAATAAATAAGAAAGAAAATAGATGGGGGGAAAAAAGGCAAACCATAAAAAGGTTAATACCAAAGTAAGCCCTAAAATGAATAGATAACTTTTTTTTTCATGTGGTCTCAGTTTTTATAACATGGGATAAACAGTGTGAAAAGCTGCAGTAGAATAGCTTAGTAGCCTTGGCTTTGCTAAAACGGATTCACTCTGGTTCAGAACACTTCGGAAGGTACAAGGACTTCTCCATATGGACACAGAGGATAGAGTGCAAGTTGTTCTTCTGGGTCTGACAGCCTGATCCCACTTGCATGGAGATCACTGCAAAAAGTGTGATGGGATGTTACCCCATGTAGGGTAATGGGTAAGCCTCCTTCTTAACCCCTTGGGCCTTTTCATGAGACTGTGTAGATCCTGACTTAGTCAAGTACTCAGGGCAGGTTCAGAGCACAGGGCAAGACCCTGAGCGGCAGAGAAGAAAAGTGAATACTTTTCTTTGAACCTGGGTGTTTAAGGGCCAACTGAGGCCTATCAGCTTTGCTCAGTCAGAGATGGCTACTGAATATGCATATTGGTTCACTTGCTTTCTATTCCAAGATTTCTCATTAAAAAAACCCAAAACGTAATAATGACTGATGCAGTTAGCATTAATGTAAATTCTTATACTCATAATGACCACATTCCTTCAGGTAAAAAAATCTCTCGCTTGCAATTGTACCACTTTAGAGCCTAAGAAATATTGATGTTTGCTTGAGGTCTCTCATGTTGTGCCTGTTTAAGATAGCGTTGCCCTTGATTGGGTTATTTAAAACAATACTTTATTGGGAAAAAAGCTGTATAAAAGAATGAAATTCATAGTAATTTATTAAAAATAAGGCAGAAAATATGGTGCTAGTGGCATTGCAGCACACATTGGATTAGATGAGTCTAAACAAGAAACAGACTTTCTTACCTACTCAAGTGAGGTTATGCCTTGAATAATATGTGAGTTTTAGCATTTAATCCAGTTCAGATTATACTAACTGAAACTTTTCCCAGCTGTGTTTCTTTCTTTCAGGATTAATGTCAGTATGATACACAAACTAAGGAAGTATGCATTTACATCAACATTGCTATTACAAACCCTGTCAACAACAGTTTCACGTCTTGGGTGTAAATGTGCCATCTACTGTTCATCCTTGAGTTTAACAGTATTATAACTTCACACAGCAGTTAAATAACAAGTCTATGTTTCTGCTGGTAAACCCTCCACATAGCCTTAATTTTTGCTGTTGAACATGTTCAGAATTTGACTCAGAAGAATACCTAGGATGAGTGAAAACTCATTGAAGTCCTGGAGTGTTCACAAGTGTCAGCCTGCAAATTATCCATGCTCGTGTACTCAGCCTCCATCAGGTTCATTAACACATGGACAGGGCTGTGCTAGTGGGCTAAAGTCCCCAGGAGCACTTTCCAAATCGGCAAGGACTTGCTCTCCCCGGAAGGTGCTCTGCAGCTCTCTCTACCAAATACACAGCCTGAGACTTGATGTGGTTGAGCACGAGAGCACAGATTATGCGCGTGTCCACAAACACGCATGCATGCACACACGCACACACACAAATACACAGGTGCCTTCACAGCGCTATCTAGCTGACTAATTTATGACTGCTTTTGCTTATGTCTTATGTGGTTCACCAGGTTCCTTCAAGAGAAGGATTGCAACCTGGGATTTTCCCTGTGCCTCTAAGCTGTATGAACTAGAGGGCCTTGGTATAGGGACAGGATATCCTGAGAAGAAGGTCTTCCTACCAGGAGCAGTTATCCCACTTCTAATAACTAAGCATGACAAGGGTAAGCTTAGTGGTGGCAACCATCTATGTGACTTTTTTCACAGCCTGAATGTGCACGTTTATGATGGCTCCTCTGTACTTCAGGGAGCAGAAGCCTGAACTTCAGGGGACAGAGATTATGTGCTACCCTTATCCTCAGCTGTTTTTGTTAGCTATTGCTAACAAAAGTTAGTGTCAGTCCTCACTCTCACTGTATTTTGCCTAATAATGTAACTGATGGGTGCTGGTGTTGCTAAGGTCTGCATAGATGATACACCGAACAGAGCTCCTTTGCCTGTGCTCCACACGAGCTGGATCCAAACTAACCTGTTCAATCCTACACAGTGGCAGCCTGTTTACATGTGCCTGTGCCTGTGCCTGTGCATGCGTGTGCGTATTCATATATACACAGATATCGTGCCTAAAGGAGTGCTTTTACCCTGTCAGTGATGTTTATTGTCCTGGAAGCAGACAAAGAGATCTGATTAGTACTCAGTCAGCTGTATACTGCTTTGGACCCATCAATACGACTCCATTGTGCATGTCAAGGCCCTAAAAGTTAGGTACTAAAAAGCTCAGCCTTGGCTCTTACGATGCCCAAACCCTCCTGGGAATCAACACCAATCATTTGCATCCACAGTACTTACCAAAATGCTGCACAGACCCTTGAAGTATTCTGGATGCTTTTTTCCCTTTTATTCCACTTTAATTTTGTTTGCTATCCACTTTAATTTTGGTTGCTAGCCTTACTGTTAAAGCTGGCTTTGGACACTCCTTCATGTGTGTACAAATACAGCCATTTGCCTTTCCATTCAGGAATCAAATGCTTTGAGATTTGTGGCACACGTTATTACTGCCTGCGGTAAATACAGGTGGCTTTCTCCAAGGAAAACAGATCTTTTCGCTGTAGAAACTTTCTTCCTTACTAGAACTTCTTCTGGGCTCCCATCTTAATTGATTTGGCTGTGAGTCTCTTCTTCTACAACACTGGATGGGTTTTCTAATCTTGCTCACCTTTTTATCTTAGCAGAGAAACCAGGCTGTATTTATGAACAATGTTTCTTAATCCCCTCAGTTGCCATGTGATGCTGATGACTCAATAGTTCATATAACACACTAACAATAATCTCTGAGCATTAGTTCCATTAACTTTCTACTGAAGCTTTTCATTTAGTCATACCTTCATGCTTGGCTTACTCACATGCTTAAAACAATATATGCTTTTCACTTTTCCTTAGCTGGCCCTTACATTAAAGCTACTCCAAATTTTTCTTATCGGAAGGTTTTTCCATCATGACATGAAGATCTCACCAACTCAATCTGCAAGAACATGTCAGTTCTGCTGGTATGTCTGACAGAGACCAGGCTGGTTTCCAACTGAAATCTATTTGTTTTCCCTCCAGCTTGCTTGCCTACCTCCCCAGCCTCCCTCTCTGTGGAGCTTCCTCCAAGAAAGTTATAGACTTATGTGCCTGCCTATTTGATTATGAATTTTGCATTCCCTTTTAAAAGTGGTGGCAGAGTTTGCTACCTTTCCCCCTCTGCCAGTGATAAGACTGACTCCTGCGAGGCTAGTAACTACAGTTCAAATCTTTCCACTCTAAGGACGACAGAGGTTGTTTCCCAGTTCCCTGGCAAATTCTTTATTATGTAAAATGTTTCTCCCTTTTAAAGGAGTTTCTCACAAAACTGAGGTGGGAATTTGTGAAGCTAATTTCTGAAGCTCTGGCAACCAAAATTTGCATGAGGACCCCTCACTCAGGCATAAAGGAAAAGTTTCAGATGTACCGGCCTTTAATATTTAAAGACCAAATGTAAAGGTATACTGTTTTACTATAAAGGGATCTTGGCATTCCCATATTCCCTGAATGGTTATTTCTGACAGCTAACATACGTCTGTGGATTCCCCTCTCAGAAGGGGGTGCTGGAGGAGCAGCGGTGTCTGCGTGCTCTGCAGGATGCTCCTAACGGACAAAGACTCAAACTCTTTTCTTCTGTTGTGGGTTTTCTTGCTTATTTTCTATTTTGTTTTGTTTGTTTGGAACTTCATTATTCTATTTTAATGCTGACAAAAAGAAAATAAACAGGGAAGAGTAAAACTGGTGCAAATGATGTGTTTGAACTGTCCACTGGGTAAGATTTATGGCCTGCTAAAGACAATTTTTTGGAATGTTCTTCTTTTCACTCCTTTCTTGGCAGCTTACTTGGCCTCCTTAGCTGTCTGAAGACACTTCATTTTCTCTATTTGGAAAGTACTTTCCTCATTATCTTCTCTGTATGAGTGGAAGTGATGAAGTCATTTTGTCTCTCTCCTCCCCTCACCTTGCTATCTGTTTCCTTCAGCTTAGATTCGTCAATATTACTGAGCGCCTTCACTGCAGGACATTTTCTTTCTGCAAAGTACAGAGCAAAGCCTATTCAGGCATGCACTGAGGAAGAATGAAACAGAGCAAATACATTGCGTTGAGTGACATTTCTACAGCACTTCCCTTCCTTTCTCTAGAGACCATGCCCGTACAGACAGAGCAGTGAGGGTGTGAGAGAGGAGAGAGGAATCCCTCAGTGTGGACAAGGAAAAAGAAAAAAACCTTTAGAAAAGATTACTGTTTGTATTGTGTATTGTACTGTTGTATTGTACTGTTGTTTGTAGAGCTTTCTATTGCTCTTCAAGACGGGGTACTGCCTGGGCATGAGTAGTGAATGGAAGCCTGGCTTGTAATAGAGCAGTTCTATCACCTGAGGTCTCAGGCCATAGGACTGGCCTATGAGGTAGAAGGAAGCAGCTTAGGAACCACATAGCTTCTGATCACAGCTCATGAGAGTCTCATCTCCCTGTCCTCGGGTCTCTTTCACTGGGAGATCCACCTGGGGACAGGGATTCAATTTTGTGCATGAAATTTCAGTGAGCAAGGGCTCTGCTGAAATCATTCAAAAGCTTGCCACTGACTTTCCTGCAATCAGCACTTAGCTCATGGAGTTTAAAACCGTGGCTGTACTAGCTGTTACGGACAGGTAGGAAAAGTAGCTTAAACCAGTTTGTGTCCGCGTGTGCATTTGCTCGGTCTTTTAACTCCAGCTTTGGAGACGGAGATCAACAAGAGACAACGTTAACAAATTGTTCTCTTTCAGGTAGCATCCTTCCTATTTCTTGTCTGACTTCACACATTAATTAAAAGTGGTAATTTCCAGCAAATAGAAAATGAGCAAAGTGCTCCAAATCAGGCCATACAGGAATTTCATTCAAAAACACCCTTTTTAAGGCATAGGGTCGATAAAAGCCACACCAAGAAAATACTGTACTCTGTGGTCACTTTTTAGTAAACCTGACAGGAAATCAAAACTGAAAGGATTCTTCTGTAGTGCCCTGCCAACTCACTGTAATGGAAGCCAGGGGAAATATATTTAACTATTTACTTGACTAAGAAGAAAGAAACCAAAACAGATTTTCCTTCAACAGTCCAGGGCAATGACAAATGTTACCGGTCGCTTGTCTGCTCCGCGTCCCTCCAGGCCTTTCTAATGTTTTGTCTTACATTCAAAACAAGAAAAATATCAGCTCTTATGAAAAGATATTATTTCATAGAATATAGGAACACCTAATCTAAAAAGATCTTTAAGTACACGGCATTTCATCTTTACGATCTTTCAAGCATAGCAATATTGTCCAGTACTTCATATTATTGAGAACTATCCTTGTGTACATGATTTTTGCACAATCAATCAAGTTTACATGCCTGCAATGTGGCACAAAGATGGAGTTACAAAGATGGATTTTCATAAGGACAGACCAATTATAAGTGTGTTATGTGTCACTAGGCTAGGTTTTTCCAAAAACTTCAGTCCTTGTTCCAGTAGATTAAGTAACATGAAGTAGAACGGTTACAGGAGATTTCTGATTGCAGGAGATACTGTCATCTTCATCATTAACATTTAATGTAATAGGGGGTAGAGGACTGGTCAGGTGTGCCATATAAGATGGATGGTGCTACTAATATATATTTTCTCTTCTCTATAGTTACGGTCACCGTAGGATATAGTGAAATGGTGATGTGAGGAATAGAAATAATCTATCGTATCCCAATGTCAGGCTCGGCAGCAGAGTTTGTCTTCATTGCACTGCTCTGATGTACAGAACTGCTATAAATTTCATTCATTGTTGAGTTTATAGTAGTTTTACATTGTCAGGTAGCAGGGAAAACCAGCTGCTAAATCTTGCCCAAGTTTTTTCATTTGGTTAATCCTTGTGTCTGGGCAGATGCAGTGCAGTCTCTCAAATCATGATGGTAAAAGACTAAGATATTCAGAAATTGGGTGATGGTGATACGATATTATTCAGATGAGATCTGAACTTTGCAGTGGATGTTAAATATGCAATGTGCAGCTAATTTAAAGGTCTTTATTTAAGTGTTAACTTGCTCCTTTGTGTGTATGTAGTTATTGGAGTGAGGAAAATAACTAGAGCTGCTTAGGAGTATTCTGGTAACAAAGACTTTCACAGAATAAAGCTTCTTGGGTCTAGGATGTGATCTCTGGTCAAAATCAAGAAGAGAAAAGGATGGTCATTCTAGATGTTAAATACCTTTAGAACATATTAAATACCTTTATGATGCGTATATATGGTCTAGGACTGTTTTCATTGTCATTGACATCTCCTGGAAGTATTGTCCAGGCTGATTTTATATAATCTGATGTCCTCTCACATTGCATATACAACAGTTCAAGTTGGGCCCTGGAATATGTTTGGAAATCCTTGCCTTTTTTCCCATCCAGTGCATCCCAAATGCACTAAAGTCACCAATCATGCACAGATGAGTAAATCCAAGGCAGCTGCTTTTCTGCTTCCAGGTGCTGGGCTCCATGTGCATGTGCTATAGAGTGGATCAGACCGTATTTTATCTTGCAACTATTGTAGCCTTATGAGGATGGGACTGAAGTTTCTGTCCTGAAGCTGGAAGAATAGAGACTTGATAACTGGTTTTCTTGTTCTTATTTTCTGTGACAAGATACCAGAGGATCCTGGGATCCTTTTAGTGTAGAATGGGAAAAAAATGTTGATATCTCAAAAATGTCCATAGTATAGAAAAAGTATTTCCTCCAGATTGTAATGTTAGCTGGGTAAACCTTTGGTAGCTGGAAGAGGGGCAATAACTAAAAGTGGATATTTTTCTTATTAGGAAATTGTTGATGTAAATCTTAATTTACGTGTTTTCAGAGATGCTCCATGAGAGAGATAAGCCAGTTTATCCTGTACAAGATAGCTAAACCAAATAACTAACGCATGAAGTTTCATCCAATTTAAACAGTCTACAACAGAAAACACCGTACTTCTGACAAGAGGGGAATCTGTACATACTGCTGTCATGTTGTGCACTTTTTTGCCATTCAAATTCTGTCATAATATTCAAAGTGCTAAGAAAGAAACTTATACAGAGACTTTGTGACATGAACCTTAACTACTAAATATACCCATAAAAATTCATTCAAAATAAATAGGTTTTCTGGTTTCTAATGTATTTAGCACCATAACGTCAACGTGAATAGATAGTACAACCACTTAGGCCCTGATTCAGGACAATATTTAAACATATGCTTAACTTCAAGCATCAGCTTAAAGTCCCATTGACAAGTGCCTTCCTTGAAGACACGAATAATCCAGTGAAACACATAAAGCATTATGACTTTGGCTGAGTGTAGGTAGGGATTCTAGGGGCTAGTTGTTTATATAATACCTAAACCAGGAACACCATAAAGACAAAAAACAGTTTCAAAATTGACATAAAAAATGTTAATGACTCCCTTTCTTTCCTTTCCTCTATTTAAAAACACAACTTTAACTGGCATACAAAGACTCAACAACGAGAAAAACACAGGAGAGGGCATAGTGAAATTTGCTTCTAGTTCTAGCATGGTTTGTGTAACCCCTATGAAAATAAAGGTGGTGTTGGTGTTTATATCTGTCAAGTCTTCAGAATGTTGCTATATGTCTTTGGGATGCTGAAAAGTAATGCAGAGAAAATCGTAATATGGTTACATTTTAATAGCATTTAGTCCGATTACTTCAGAGTCTATGGGGAACACCTCTAACCGGCCTGTGCTCTGGAGCTGTTACATCTCTATAACATCTATATTACTTGTCTAGACACATCTCTTAGGTTTCACAATTACAAGTGACAGATAGTATACCAGATGTGACATTTATTTGGTAGAATATAGAGATATATTTATAACCTGATGATAAATATATCTGATATATGCTTTGTCTAACATCAGAATAAAGTCCAAGAAACTCACATGTGGCAGGGTCAAAACCTATTTACGATTGCATTACCACATACAACTATATGTGTTTATAAACAAAAGCCCAAAATCTTGTCTTTCTAAACTTTCTTCTGTGAATGAAACTCTGATCTATCCTTGGAAGAAAGTCCAAAGATTAAAAAAAAAATGTTTGCTAAGACTTGAAGGAAAAGTAATACTACAATAAGTCAGTCACCTGAATTATTTGATCAAGCCAGTTGAAACGTATTCAAGAAATTAAACTAAGTCATTTAGTGATGCTCCATTCCATGGCTCTACAAACAGGGCAATCAGTTTAAGATTATCATGGCAGTCTTGTGAATTAAAAGCAAATGTTGAAAATAAGTGGAGGATTCACTTGGAAGAGTTTAATGCAGTCTCCTGGAGGAGGTACTCCTCAACAGAGGATAAATAAGGTACTAAAGAGTCCTTTACAACCAACATCTGCATCAGTTCTTAATACCTATTAAAAATTTTTTTAATGACAATACAGATAATTGGGGTTGTACTCTGCTCTTCTCTGTTGTTTTCTAAAAGTCACTTCATCTGTGATGGTCTGTTCCCTGTCCTTGCCCTCTCCATCAAAAAAAAGTTGAAAGAAAATTGTTTTGAGATTCCTGAACTGAATGTTTCATTTCAGAAATCCTCCCTTTTTAATAAATATTTTTAATCTTAATTTAGCCATAATTTCATCTAATTCTAATAAAATCTCTTCCTTCTTTGGGTTTGAGCTTTGAGTTCAGTGGTAAAAAGTCCTTTATAACGACTCTGTTCTTCAGTGCTCTGTATTGTCATCTTGTGAGTCCTTGCAAGGCCAGTGATGATCAAACATAAAGATAGTAATTTTTAAACATCTTTCAGAGAAAAAGAAGTGTACTATCACCTTTTTAAAAAATATTATTATTCTTTCATTTTGAAAGTGACTGCAATGTGCGTAGTATTAATGCTTAAAATGGTCGTAGATATTTCAAGATACTGAAAGATTTTCATTTCACATCGGGCTGTTTTTACAGGAGTCTTTTCAGAATAGTTTTTGTATTATCAGATGAACTGAACACAAGGGTTGCTGTACATCCACCCCATGATGAAATGGACACATTTGGTACAGAAGCTATGCATAAAAATTTGGTACTGGAAGTGAATTCAACACCATGTTGAATTTAAAGTGTAAGGGAAACTCTAAGGAGCTAGAATGCATCTAGTATTGAAAGTTGGCAAAGATTTTGCACAGTTTAACACAAGCTGTTCTTTTCTAATATCATAGTGACAGTTTCATATAAATGACATTTCATGAGTAATAAAATGACAAATACATCATTAAAATTAGAGACAGATTGCTAAATGAATTAGACTACAAGTATCTTGGTTTTTTCTTTCTTCTTGTACATGCATATTTCATCTTGCTTAAAACTTATATGCCAATATTGTCCAGGTTGCCAGATCTTAAAATGAGTATTAACATTCATTCAGTTCTGCTATGCAACAACTCTTAGAAGAGAAAATCAGTACATAATTTTTTTTTTTTTTAGCATCCTTGAACAACTACTTCAAACTCTTTTCCACAAACTCTTAAATGTGTAAAGGGACCAGGTATGCATCGGGGAATGCGTGTACTTAATTGTACACGCACAATTAAGTAATTGTATGACGATGAAAGGGCCTATCTTTGTATGTGAGCTTTAAAACATGAAATCTTCTTTAAAGCTCAGTTTAGACCATGAAAGGCTATTGTTATAAAGCTTGGTCTCAGCCTTTGTGTGTGACTAATACATCAGAAGGTTTAAAGAACAAACCAGTCAAGCCACATGCATACAGGTAATAAGCAAGAGACAAGTAACAAAGCCAAATAAAATAGATTCATCTATGAAAATAAACTGGCAAAACATGTTTTCAAAATAAAACTAATTACATAGCTCTTCTGAAGGACTTTAGAAGCTACACATAGATGGATGTTCACAGAAAGATTTGCAACAGGATTGTCAAAATTCCATAGCATAAGAATATAATTTTCTTTTGGATGCTGGGCTGATGTATTTTATTTAATGTAAGAGATTATGTTAACTTTGTGGTAATTTAGGAATAGTTTCTTTCTTATCCCTTTTAAATCCTACTAGAATCTCCTGATTTCAGGAAATATTTCCAAAGGTATTTAATATTGATGCCTCCTCAAGGACTCAAGGCTGAAAAAGATGCCATTAAACCTATACTCAAAATAGGGTCAGATTCCTTTTTGATTTCAATGAATTTTCTTCTTCATTTCAATGAAACTTCATCGTACATCATTTCTTTGAAAACTTCACAGATTTAGCATAAATTTATTTAAACTTGTAATGTGCCTATAGCCCATGTCATAACAGTAAGTAAGATTTTATTCTGTAAACAAAGGAAATAAGGAAGTCTGATTTCCTATGGAAATCCTATCAGATATTTTCCATTAAATATTTTCCACTGTGGAAACACCAAATTTGCCTCACTAGGCAACAGGGAGTAGTAATGCTGCTGGTCTGCAACTCTCCTTCCAGCCTTCCAATCCTGTCTAATTTCACAAAACTTGTGGAAACATAGTTGCCTTAGAGACTCCTACCCTTCCTCTGAACTGAATTTTGGCCAGTGGACTCAAAAGTTGCTAGGAAAGGATGGACAGGCAGATAGCTGGCCAGTGGATATTGTGATCCACTGAGACTCGTTTCTTTAGGAACCCATCTGAAAATACACAACAGTTCTTTAAAATATTGGTGCAGTTTTTGTTCAGTTCATTCAGTTTCATGGAGCCAGTAATGTGGCTTACTGCTGACTACCCACATGTTCTGTAAAATCCACCATTTTGTAGAATACACAAAGGCAGCACTTGAATGGAAAACAATTGCTGTCCAAAACTTCTGGGTTTGTTAGAAAATGTTAGAAATGTCCTTTTGTTTGTCTGTCAGTGATATATTAACCCCTAATCCTCTTTTATGATAACACTAAATAAAACATCTTTCACTAGGAAAACTAATGGACATGTTATTAGGCAGCCTTCTTTGAGGTGTTTCAGTGGAAATGAACAGAAACTCAGTTTAGAATTACTGAGAACAAGAGAAAGGAGCTGCAAAATTCTGTTTGGACTTGTTCTCTGGCAAAATTTTACGTTAGTCAATGGAGTTTACATATTCTGGTGGTAATGGCAGCCCGTAGGGCTAAACAAAGTTCATTGTGAAACAGTTTCTATCTTTGATGAATTTGAAAACTATTAAAAAGGAAGGGAAGATTCCATCAAATTGACCATAGGAAAATAGGAACATCTTGTACAGGCCAGGGCTGTTTAGGGTTTAAGTAAGACCCCCCTTTTTGTTAAGGGGTTGTAGAAATGAATAATTGTCAGACTTGGCCAAGGCATAGTGTTTGTAACCATCTTCAGGAGTGCAAAGGTCCGGGATGTAGTGCATGAAACTGTCTTTAAGCCAAGGCACAGGTGTGAGAAATGTACTGAAAAAGGTTGTAGGGTCTGATCATACAAGCTTCCTCTAATGAAGCACTAAGGGCCCTTGGCTTCAGCTAAAGCAATGAGGACCTTACCATGTAGAATAATCTTCTGATTAAGCATGTGCTATTTTCTCCTCTTCTGAAATGAGTGTGTGCGCATTAACATCTGTAAATGTCAGGCAAGTGATCTGTGGCACTGAGCAGTCTCAGCTCAAATCTGTCTAATGCATGCCTTGTCTTAGTCAAGATGCAGATGCTTTCTGTGGGCCTATAAAACTGTACATTTTAATGATGAATGGGGGGAGTTTATAGATCCAATTACTCTTGTCTCCTTTGAAGCAGGAAAACTGGCAACCCCTTATCTAGACTTTAACAGGTTGAGATAAACTTTGATAGCAAAAAGTATCTGGATTGTCAGAGCTTTTAGCTACAGTAAACTACTTAAACTAAAAGCAGCTGTTAGGCAGAAAAGAACAATACCCATTCATTTGTAAGATGTTCTGTGGTGGCCGTAATACTATTTTATGAGGTTTTTCTTCAGATGAGACTCTTGTAAAAAATCTAAGTTACACACACAGACACACACACACATAGAATGATATGAAACACTCAGCGTTTGGAGAAACCCTGCTTGGCTAACACACGGTAGTCATTTGGATGGAATGATCCGTGGAGACCACTGTGTTCAAAAAACTATAGTTTAGTTCCAACAATATAGCAGTCAGATTGCACTCATTGTTATGAAAATGTTATTGTTGTCTCTACAGATCTATTATTCCCATGTGATGTCTGGAACAGTAAAACTGTCCTCAGTGAGAAGTACTATTCTGTCTGATTTTTTTTATTATTATTAAATATATTGAAATTATGTGGACACTAAAAACTTGTGTCTTTTGAATCATTACCAATGTATTTCAGTGTCTTACATAAGATAACGATTCTGGCTCTTGTATTGTGTTGATGCTAGGTTTCTATAAAGCTTTCTGGTGCAAATTTAAGCCTGTGTTAATATGGTACATAGGGAAAGATACTAATTCAATTTGTACTATATCTTGAATGTGCTCACTATGTTTATAAAATGTTGTTTAGCAGTTTTAAAATTCTGTGTGGACCTGTTTTGTAGAGAATGAAGCCTCCTATATTTAAGAAATATCTCCCCCATGTCTCTGAAAATGTCTGTATCATGTACATTGTCTCTGGGTTTTTTTCGAATCAGTCTCCTTGAAATATGAAAAAGTAAATCTGCAGGACTAGAGCCTTAGCGGACATACAGTGGCCTAGTCCATCTGATATCAATGTGGCACAGATTTGCGTCAGTTAAAATCCTGCCTTCTGACCACAAGAGTCTCAGTTCTGTGTGAATTCAACTTCATTTTTGTGTAGTTTTTACGCAAAGCATAATTCTGTACTCAAACTTCAAACAACTTTACTTGGATTACAGCCTATTTTCCCCTGAAAATCATTTTGGACACTCTTGAAACTAAGCTTGTATTCAAGCTGTATTTCCTACAACCAACCCTGATATCTAAATTTGCAATGACAAGGCGATGTTAATGATCTTTTGTGGAATTTCTGAAATAATTGATGACTGGTTGCAAAGCAGGGGTGCGGATTTAGTGACTGTGGGATAGAAGGGAAACTTTAGCCTGGCAAAGGAGAGATCTGATTTAGAAAGATTGCCGTCATTGTAGGATAACATTCCCCCAACCTATCCAAACACTTTTGCCAAAGGGTCACCATGACTAAGCAGTCATAAAGAAACATTACTTTGCCTCTGGTTTATTTGTGTGAAGGTTTCAGTGCCCAGAAGTTTGAATCTCTGGATTCAACTGTGAATATGAATCCTAAAGAAATAATTCCTGCCAACTGAGAGTTAGAAATTTATAGCTTATGGAAAGATGAAGCCTAAACTTACCCTTTTCCTCATATTTAAGCATAAAAGCAGACTTGCCTATTTGGATTCCAGACAGGTTTTTCTGTTTTCAAATGTAGCTTCTTATTTGTGCCATGCCTTATATTGGGACCTGTCAGGTTAATCCACAGTTGTGAACTTCCTTTCAAGACAGGGAACTCAGGAATCAAAGGCTAGAATTCCTTCTTTCAGGATTTCCTGTTTGATAATGTAATATGGCAGTATCTAATCCATCCAGTTTGGGCACAGGTTTATTTCCAGTTTGAAGTTTCAGGCCCCAGAAAAGGGGAGAAAGGATATCTGAGTCCTCAAATGTATCTTTCTTCATTCCTTGAAGAGCTGTGAAAATAAATAAGTACTTCTGAGATCTGCAGATGGACTTCCAGTTTTAGGCTAAATCTGCCTAAACCACATGCCTGCTTCCATGGCCTCTACATGGAGCTTAGGTACCTCCAAGGAACAGTCTAATCTGTTTAGGTTACTTATCTACCCTTTTCCAGGGAGAATATAGCAAAGTAACAGGAAATGTTTGTCTCTTCCTTTCACTTGGCATGCACACTGCTAGCCTTCTCTGTGCAGCTGTGGAAATCTCTAGATCTGTTAAATGAGTAAGTCTCCATACCTACAGGACACTAGGCTCTGCAGGGGAGTTAGTCTACCGCCCAATAGAGTGCTTTAACCCCTGCCGTCTGCTGTAGCTGTACTACTATGCATGCAGGCATGGAGCACTCAACAGAGCTTTAGTTTGAATTTAAAAGACTCTCATCTCCTCAGAAGATGCACTTGTGATCAACTAAAGGTAAACTTTAAGGCTCTGCAAGGAGACAGTTCATGAATGCAAGATTGGGCTGTCCTTGGAAGTAGGCTTCATATTTAGGAAGTGATAGGCTGTAGAGATCTAGGTCCCAACAGTGATGGGATTTATGTCAATAGCATTTCATTTACTTTGTTTATTTGACGTCTCCAGCACTGGATGACATTATGGTTCTCCTGTGGGAGAGGGAATAGAACTGCTCCCTCTCTCCTCCCTAAAGAGAAATCTGCTGTTAGTGGCTATAAAACATCTTATTATTTAGGAATGGATGATGAATATAAGTACATCAGATGATATTAATGAACATAAAATCGAGCTGTCCAGGTTTTATACATAGCATAACCTGAACAAGTTATATATTCCATCCTGTGCCACAGTTCCCCATTTGCCAGTCAAGTAAGAGAACCTCACATATTAAGACTGCTGAGAGAGTGAAATCTAATTTAAAAATATGGGTAATAAATATGAGCTGTAGATAAATAGAGAAAATATAGACAAATTAGTGACTTTTAATATAAATATGAATATTATATCTTAAGACTTTATTTTGCTATGTTTTTGTTGCTGTAATGCCAGAGATTCTGATCCTGCCAGAGCCAATCAGATTTGACAAGAACAGTAATTTGGTCTCTGGCCAGAAAATGGGTGTCACCATCAGACCTCATTAGATTTTCCTGAAATGTATTGAAATTGAGGTTTATTTCATGCCATGTATAATTAGACAGTTATTGTAATTATTCCAATTTATTTCACATCAAGACTTTCACATTGCATCGTTTTAAGACAAGAGCTGAAATCTCCTATGCCCCAAGGCATATCAAAACAAGATTTGTCACATCCTATCAGTCTAGAGGACAATCAACTCTTGTATCCGTCCTCTGATAAGAGCCAACTCCTGATGCCTCAAAAGATGACAGAACTTAGAATGCTTGTAGATGACATCTGCACAATGGAAAGGGATAATCTCTGAATTTTCTAAAGGGACATTTATAAAGTAAACATTTATTTATTTCTAAGCTAATTTTTAGACTGAGTCCATCATGAGATTTCCTTCAGTTATGTCCCTGCAAAAAATGATTCTGCCAAACTGAATAACTGAATTGAATGTTTTGGAACTAGATTGCTTCTTTATAGTAGAAGGAGTTTTTCTATCTGTCATCCTTGCAAACACAGCCCACTTTCTGGAAGGATTTTTGACAGATTTAAGCTGACTGTATTTATGTGTTCAATTCATGAGCACAGCAGGGCACAGAATCTGCAGGCAGCTTCAGTGCTCTGAGGCCAGCGGATCAAAAAGACAGTAATGAAAATATTGCTTTCCTAATGAAATCAGATAAGCTGAGGGAAGGCATACATGTTGAGTAGGGAGATGTCATTTTTTATTTATTATACTTTTCACTGCAGAACCCTGTATTTGCTGCCTGTCTGGATCTCTTTAGTGAACTCTAGCTGAAAACCTGCCTTTTTCAAAATTTTGGCTGTTGTGGTCTGTTTGCACCAACCTTGAAGGTAATTTGTCTCATAAAACCTTCTTCTCTTGCAGTCATTCAATACACTTAACTCTATACTTTTTGGGGAAACCTTCTGTGTTCTGGGTTTGTTAGCTGTTAAATTTTCTGTTTGCCCTTTTTTGAGGTGTCTTGAAGGATTTCTTCCAACAGTTCATGTTGCTTTATATTTGAAAACATGGTCCATTTTAAGTAGCAGGTTTGTTAAGAAAATTATTGTAAAGATTTCTGCACAACCTGGATTCTAGTTTTATTGTCATAGCTGAGATATCTCAACCCATACAGAAATCCGTGGAGTACTAAAAGGCAACTAATGCTTCTGTAACTTACTGCAAGGAAATACGCTTTCTCTGGAAATGCTAAAATGGGATATACATGATCACCCAACTCTCAATTCACAGTAATAAGAGCATACCACATACTACTCATTCTTCCTCCTGCTTCTACCATCTATTTGCTATTTTTTACTTTATCTAGTACCAAAGGTTCTTGTACATTTCTTTCTTTTTGGGTAGAGGATCTTCAGTGATATGCTGGCCTTCATGTAATCGGTATATCAAGATTACCCATAAAATACCGTAGAGTCATTTTAGACTAGGGAGGAACACATGATTTTTGAGAATGTAGGGATTACAGGAAAGAACCAAGCATAAAGTTAGCAATATTCCAGATTTATATGGTCATTTTATATGGTCATTCACTATGATAACGTGATAATAATTGTCAGTAGATAAATCAGTCACCGATACCTGAAGTTTTAAATGTTACATAACCTGAATATGCATTCAGATATTAATCTATTTATGCAGTGGAGATGCTGAGATCACACCTTAGTTCTTGAAGTCTTAAAGAGCTCTTAAGTTCTCAAGCAAAGCTAGGCTCTGCTTCATAGTTTCTATTGTTTAAAAAACAAACAAACAAACAAAAAATCCAAAACTATTCTGTTGCAATACCTATCAAAATATTCTGAAAAAAAAAGTTAGATGTGGTTGGAAGATATATCTTCTTAAGCAATAAGCTTCTCAAATCATGGTAGTATTATTATGATCAGAAGGGGCAGAAGATGATACCCCAAAGCTACACTGCCCTAATTTTGGGAACATGGCTCCAATGAAACTTAGAAACCATAAAGATACTTCAGTGGTTGAGGAAAAGTTACGCTAGCACAGCAGTAATATAGACCGGACCCAAAAGAAGCTAAAAATGTCTCCTACGTGGGATTGGCATGGGAAGATGTGTCAAAGCAGTGCTAGATCAAAAATGGACATATTGTAAGTAGAAAGAGGAATACACATACCATACAGTGTTACAATGACTCTGAGTTACAGTATATACTTTGCCCATCAGCTAGACCTCTTATCAGTAGAGTAGGACACTTCTTAACCTACTTTCTGGTAGGTACTGTGGGACCACTTCTTATGTCCGGAATACTATTTTCCCTGTTGTACCGACTCTGTTCCACCAGCATGACAAAGGAGGGGCCCATTCCTGCCTCTTCCAATCCTTTACCTTCCACTTCTTGTAATTTGACAACTTGTGCACAACCTATGGAAAATATATTTCATAAAATATGAAATCTGCAGGAGTCTGGAGCAGCATCCTAGGAGAAATCAAGGAAATTCCACCTTCAAGAGAGAAGACAGCACCGAAGGACTGCATTGTACAGTGGGAATGGTGGTAGTAGGTGAATAAATAGTTGAATGATTTTGATGATTCATAACTTTTTAATCTATAATCAGATGTGAGGACAATAATAGGATTGCTCTTTGATTGCAGCCTTGTTGGTCATATCAAACAATAAACTAAAATCCTTACCCTTTTCGTGGTATGCTGGCCCTTGCATTGCCTAATCTTTTGCCTTTGATTAAGTATAGTTTTAATGGCAGTCACACCAGACTGCATATCTAAACAGTTCTTCAGTAATTAGAAACAAACAGTCAGGCAAACCAGGACTGAGAAAGTGTCACCACTGCAGTTTCTCTCTTGTACAAACAAATTCTCGCTGCTTTCTCCCGATGTTCCTCCCTGAGTATCAGAGCATGATATGAACTTTGTTTAGTGAAGTTCCACAGTGACTCCACGAGAAAAACGAATGACCTGCTGAGCCATTTGTTATTAGCTCTGGATACCAAAAGAACAAGGGCTTATCTGGAACAGGAATCCTGACTCCAGGGTCGTTATTTTAATTCTCTTCTTTTCCATGGAATCTCTTATTGTGGGGACTTAGGAAATTAGGAGCAAAGAAACTTTTGTTGTTTGGTTCCTCCTTTTTATTCTTTTTTTTTTTTTTACTGTATAAGTCTTTTCACAGAGCTGTCAGGAAGTGAAATAACATGGCACTCAATGATAAATGATGTAAAGAGAAAATTGCCCCAAAATAAGTATTTGTATCTATCCACAATTATATTAATTTTTGCAAACAATAATATTAATGTATCATTGTCAATTCTACAATACTTTGCTTTTTTAATGCAAATTCTAATTAGCTTTCGGTTACATTGTAGCCATGCTTTCACACTTGTTTCCTCAGCCCTCAGGGCAAAATACGTTCACCTTCTACTTAGCTTAGTCTGTTTTCATTTTGTAAAAATTAGGGCAGCTTTAGTAGGTCGCCCTGAGAAAATCTGTGATTTCTCTCTCCCTTTAGGCCATCTCTCCAAAGAATTTACTACTTAGCACATTTGCTACTTATTTCTTAGCTCTACTTCAATGTAAAGGAAGTTGGTTCAAACCTTAGCATGAGACAGTGTGATAAAAAGCTGAATGCTCCATCGTCTGAGTGATCAAATACAATAAAAGCATTTGTGTAGAGAAAGGGCTGCCCTTCCTCCTCCGGTAACCTCCATGAGGGTTTGCATGTACTCCAGACGTTCCCGTCGGATGATAGGTGTCGCAGCCTGGGAACTCCTGTTTTGAGAGACCAAGAGGAGTTAAGTATGAGGTAGCTGCTAAGCTACAATATTATTTTATTAATGTTATTGCATTAATTTACAATATTTTACTCAATTGAGTACATACCTTAAAACAGAATTCTCAGGACTTCACGAGGGAAATATAGGAACTGAAAGAGTTACTGAAAGGGCTTATCTGGGAGTTTTGGAAAGTGACTAGTGTAGACTAGATCCCTATATTTAAGTTGGTTAAAGTTAAATGAGATGAATTCACTTAAACCACTAACAGTTTTAAGTGGGAGTTTAATTTAAATGCTAGTCTGCTTTGTGAATTAGGCCAAAGTGCCTATCTGTTATAGTTCAGATATATGAGACCTTCTAGGGGCTAGATCACTGGACAATACTCAGATGGCAGAATCCTCAAATTCTTGTCTAGTTGATGTGAAAGGCACTTCTGAGAAAGGTCAGAAACTTGAGTGATTTTTCAGCTTATCAGTTCCACACCACTTTCATGCTATCATGGTAGTACAAGAGGAAGATTCCTCATTAGTTAAAGGGACTATCTTAGATTAAAGAGTAGTTGTGGAAGGGAGGTCCATCATCAGCTAATTTGTTTTTCTGCCTGGCAGGCCATTTTGCTGTGGAAAAGCCGTAAGCCCACAGTATAATGGCATTACTGTCTGGTATTTGTAATTCTAGCTGCTCGGTCCTCTTTCTTCAAAATTCATCTGCTCATTATTTGTTGAAGCCAACTTTATTTTTTCTGCAAGATGCAACAATAAGTAAACAACATATGTTGTTGATTCAAAGAATTAACAAGAATGTTTTTTCAGGCTAAAAAATCTTGTCTGTTGAGCGTGGGTGATGATACACTTTCTGCTTTTGCTAATTTCTCCTACTTCTAAGTCAGTGTTTGCATTCAGAAGTTGACAAGAACTTAGATGTTAATTACGCAAGTGCTCTGAGTCACAAATTTGTCCATATAAATACATGTTATATATATGCAAAGTCCTTTTCTCTTAATAAGGCAGTCACTGTAGAAGTAGTATAATCACAAACACTTGTCTTGATCTTTAGGAAACTATTGCATAATGCCAGGTAAGTTGAAATTCTTATTTTCTGCTCTGGAGTATTTTTTCTTCCCTGGATTAGTGACACAATGTGTATTATACATGATTTATGCACGCTCTAATAGCAGTCAGCAGCTTGAGCCTGCTCTTACTGACATCGCTTTTCGTAATGCAAAACCGCAACCCAAATAGCGTTACATTTACCTGCAGGGATTCCAGGCATATTGTAAATATTCTGTACATGTGATAGTAGAAACATAGCTCTTGTATTATGCCCAACCATGCTCCATACTGAAGAGCTTATCACTAAAATCAGTGAAGAATATTTAGATAAAAAACAGGAGCAAAAGTAAAAGTGTGACTTTATTGTATATTCAGTCCTTTCCATTGATCTTACCTGCCTATACAGTTTGCAGGAAAAAGTCTGAATCACCTATTTACTAATATTCTTCATCTCTTACTTTGTCCAAATTCTTCTCCGGCTTGGAAGAACATTTATGTGAACATACTGTTTGTGTATGTGTCCCTCAGGAGTATTTGCGCACGGAATAGAATTAAATATCAGTACTCATTTATATGTTAAATAGCCACATAGACAGGAGATAGAACCACGTGAGATTTAATCAACCAGCCACAAAGCATGAGTAATGGCATAACGAGTCACATAAATATTCAGATTGAGAAGCTGGCAAACAATCAGGGTTTGCTAATCACATAATCAAAAGTAGAAAATAAGTTAAAACTGAAGAATTGTAAAAAATCTCATTCGGTTAAACTAACCCTTACTCTGTCATTTCACAAGCATTTTGCTAAATCTCTTAATTTGTTTCATGTCAAACTTCCATTTTTCTCCGGGCTCACAGTCATGCTTATTATCAGTAAAGAATTGTCATGGCTTTACAGAGAATGTGCTATTGCCCTCTGCCAGCACTATAAATCCTAATATGAGAAAGCATATCCTTCTAGATACAGTACTGGATACACTATCCGAGATATACTGCATGAATTCAGAGCTCTGCAATACAACGTACGATTCAAGGTATTTGGTTCACTGAGCATGTTTGGGTAGGGCAGATACAATGAAAAAATTCACAAGGATGATAAGCTATTTGTTTAGTATTTATTATTCAAAGTATTGGTGAAGATGATACATCTATATTCAGGACCTCTACACTATGAGGATGAAGTGTCAAAATGCTGAGAATAGAAAAAAACAATACAGGGTCTACTCAACTCCTATATTGCTTATTAGACGCTGATACATTTTGTATGTAGCACCTGTAAAATTGAAGTGAAATACACGTAGCAGTAATTACAAAAAGAGATCACGGAGCTGCAGGAAAGCTCCCAGAAGCAAACAAGGAAATTGAGATAAAAAACAATACAGCAGTTTTGTTGAAGTTATTGTACGATTCATTACTGGTATTCACAGGTAGGAAAATTTTAACATACGAACTTACAGTTTCGAATAGCTTAAGATAAATCTATTTATGTCAATCCTGATCACCAAAAATGTATTTTCAGTATGTAAATTAATAACAAATGCTTGATTCTAATGGTGCAGGCCCACAGAAAATCAAAGAACAGAAATACTGTCTTATAGCTCCAATTTAATCAACTGCTCTACATTTTTAACATTATGTACACATTAAGTATTACTCACTTAAATGCCACAATCATCAGGTAAAAATCAGTTCTTTTTTGTGATGTATATTCTCTGTGGACATTGTGTATTTAAATGATACCTACCCATTTGTACAGGATTCTGTCAATTATTTGTATCATAATATAGACTGTATTCCATTGTCTTCTTCCGCTCAATTATTTCTAAGCTTTTTTGACATCTTGTCCATGAAGACCTGTATGAAATCAGGCATCTGCTTTTGATTAGAATCAGTTGTGATTTACACATATCAACTTCTAATCTTGCTTTAGTCACTGGACCTTCGTGTGGTCACTAGTCCCTACTGGCTGAATGATTTCTAATTTGATTATCCTGCATTAGTCACCATCTACCAGATGTAGACATGAAAAATTTCCCAGTAGGTTTATAAAGTCATTTATGACAGGAAGCAATTTTTCAGTGCATTCATCACTTCTGTCTCCATCACGCCATTTCTTTCAACAAAGAGTTTTTGAAATGTAATACTAAAAAAAGATGAAATCATGCAACTCCATCTATAACTGTAGTGAGGATGTCTACAAGTTTTTCATATAGCTAAAGCTTGGCTGGGTTGTTCACAGAAAACATTTTTTTTTTATTTTTCTATCTTATTGATGCTAACTTCTGTACACATCTGTTTTTACTTGTAGCTATCTAATGGTCATTATATTTGTGAATACATCAAATTTCAGTGGCTATTCACAAACTCATGAGTTATTCTCTCTTAGTGGTATGTGATTAGCTGCCAGTCACACTGTGCTGGCCATATTATGTTATCACTGTATTAGCTGGTAGTTACATTTTCATCTCTGTTTGATTATTGACACTAAAAATAAAGGCTAGGTTAATGGATAACAGAAACTAGGCTAATGGATAACAGGAACCAGACATTTTATTCATGAGCAGGCATCCTTGTCAAGATAGAGCTCTGATATTTTTCTATAAGGGAATAACTATATCAGAGCAACTGATATAGCTTGAAAAAATAAACAGGATTTCCAGCACAGAAGCTGTTCTTCAGGTCCGAAATAGAGCAATCCTCAAAGCCAGAAAGCAATTGTTCTGAGATTTGCTAGATGTGTTATCAGTTAGACGATCTAGGAGAAAAGTTAGTATTTGTGGAATAAAGATGGGAGGAAGTGCTTGCAGGAAGCAAGGGATAAGTTAGCTAAATTGTGTGGGAAAGAAAAAGAGAGAGACAGGTGACATCATCGCCTATGGGACACAGAAGAGGAATAAACATATAGTGTCATGATGTTCATGTGAAACATTCATTTTACAAATGCTTATGAGAGGTAAAAACAAATAAAATATAAAATTTGGTAAACAGGAAATCATAGGATATAACAAAAGCTGAAAGATGTGGAAGAAAATAACGTCTTTTTCTTCAGTCTTCGGTAGGTTTTGGTCCTCACATCATTTAAAGTTTTGGGGCAGATGCTCAGCAGACATTATGACCTTTAGACCATAATATAATAATAATTATTATTATTTTTGTTAATGCAAGACAGAATCACAGATGATAAGAATATAAAAGCATAAGGTTTTTTTGTTGCTGTTGTTTTGGGATCATTTTAAACGCTTTGTTGAGAGAGCATTACTGTTTAAGGGGAAAGTTACTCTGGGCAAAAGAGCCATTGCAAGATCTCCCTGCGCATGGCTCAGCAAGATAAATTTTAGTTCTTTCCCAGTTGAACTGCTTGCCTACAGTATCTCTGATAGCCACAATAGCAATTGTACATCTAATTTGAGTATTTCTTCTGGGTCTTGGAACTTGCCATGAAGATGCACTCTAAAATATCTATTTCAGTCTGCCAGTAGACTTGCAAATTGGGTTCTGCAGTTGTAAGACCTGTGAGTATTTTTCTTTCAAGTACTTTCTTGGAGTATGGCTGGTACTGTGACCAACTTCTGGATGACCCTGAGGATTCAAAACTGACAAGGAAATTATGCTGTAACATCCAGTCTGTTTGTATTTTTAGTTCATTATGATTCAGAGCTTGTGTGTCACCCCTTCCCAGCATAGCTGAAAGTCTAGAGCAACATCAGAGGACCATTCACACCAAGGTTCATCAAAATTTGTGTTTCATTATTGTTCACGCCTTCAATTGCTTGATTTTCTAATTTATGTTTAAATCCAATCCTTTGTCTTCATGAACTACTGTAAACATATCTGGTATTTAAAGCAAACTCAGCTGAATATATATATATTTTCATTCTCATAAGTGAAAAATCCATGTAAAAATGCTTTGGATACACTGTTGGATACATTCAATTGCAGGTCGTGTGAGAACAGTAGGAGGCTCTTAACAAGATGAAGCTGGGGTGGATTAATACCTGCTGGTATTAAGCTGAACTTATCTGGCAAGAAGTAGAGAGGAACTAGTGACATCCCACAGCTTAGAGGTATCCTATATTTGGACATATACTAAAGAACATGATAAAAATAGATAATTTAGTATAAATAATCAAAATAAAAAATTATTTAACCAATAATTGAATTGAAATATTGGAAATTCTGCCTATATTCCTTCAAACCTTAGCTAGACAATCAATTCTACCTTATATGACTTCTCACTGATTATCGTAATTTATACTGAATGAAGCAAACTACAGAAAATAACCTAAAGGAGGGAACCTAAGGAATTCCCAAAGTACATTCGGTTTGCAAAGAATTCTCTTTGAAAAGTATTTATATTCATCAAAAATATTTATATTCATCAAATCTTGATCAAAAAAGAATGCAAGTAGTACACACTAGTGGATACAAAATGTATACATTTTAAATGTGACAAACATAACATATTAAAAATTAAGTAGATATATAACATTTCAGCTTAAGCACAAGGTATCTAGCTACAAACGCTAGCAATAACTGTGAATTTGTGGCAAAAATATGAAATAGTAAAACTGTTACTAAATTGATATATTGAAGAAATTTAAACCCAGTACTATAATAGGAATGAACTCTTTCACAATCATCCAGATGTTCACATGCACATATAGCCTTGCAACTAAGACTGTTAGCTTTTAAGCACCACGTTGAAACATGTATGTAGTTACTGTATATCCATTAAATAGGCAAAAGTCATTTTGCCTTTTCTGATTTTAATTTAAAATCAGTTTCACCAGAAATTAATTCAGCTGTTTACATTTACAATGAATACAATTGTATCTCTCTCATTTGTTTTTCCTAAAGAAGACCCCAAATAGTACTGTTGGTACTTTTGTTACTATATAGCACTTGTTTTAACTAGCATAGGACCTCTCTATATGGATTAGAATCCCTCCAGCAACCTGTCCCTTTTTTTTGCCATGAAGATAATGACTGTCCCGTTCATAGGAGAACTCATTATAAGCTGTTCAACCAGAGAAAAGACCATTTGATGATCTACTAAGGGCTACCTAATCGACTCTTGACTGGGCCTTGAGTTGAATGAAATTGTTATCTTAGAAAAAATATTAATCTTTACTTTTCATCCAAGAAGGACAAGATGTACCTTACAGCCAGGACATTTCAAATATAAGTTCTGAAATCCTGTCAGGCCATTCAAAATTTCTTTTTCTCATTTGAAGAAAGTTATTGCACCTGTTTTTTCAGGAATACTTTATTCCCTGGTGTAAAGAATTACATCAAAGCAGGCTGACCTGAAAGCGATCGCTGTGTGGGCTTTGTTGAATGTCTGAGTCGAGACAGAATTAGGTTTTATGAAGTTTAAAATGGAGTGTGATGAAGGGGAAGGAAGGGAAAGATAGAGAGGGCAGAAGCAGTAATATCATTCCCGCTCTGAGATCTTTTCCTTGGAAGACACAAGGCATTGCCCAAAGAAAAATTTTGCATGTATGTGCTTTTGTAAAATATTTCCCTTTTACTGAAGCAATGCAGTACCAAGGAAAAAAAAGAATCCACAAGCAACTGTCAAAAAGCCCTAAGCACTTGAGCTTTGACCATTTGTTGCGGGGATGGAGTCAGTCTGAGAGGATCAAGTTGAAAGGTAAGCAGGTGGCTTATGCTCCTTGATCTGCCTAATTAAGGGATGGAGAAAGCTAATTGCTTATGACCAAGATTTATATTCTTATTTCTTCCCTACTTGCAATAAACTCCCATAATCTCTTGTCATTATTGTTGGGCTAAGCAGAAGTCCTTGTCTGTTCAACTATGGTGAAGGAAATTCATTATATTTTGCTGGACCTTGTGGCAACTCTCAATTCTTCGTGTTTTTTATATCCCACTACCCTGACCAGTGTAAGATTCAGAATTCACTGGGCTTGTGTGGCCTTGAATTCCACATATGATTTTGATATAAGATAATTGAGCATTGCCTAAGGCAAGCAGATATTTGCACCTTTTTCTTTCAGAGGTACATTGGTAAAAGCATAAGGTGGCCTGCTCTTGGAAGGTTTTTCTTTTTATTCTCATACTCAGCGCTAGCTCATATTTCTGTTTGCTTCTCCATGGGCCACTTTGGGTAAAGTAGATAAGCATTTACTCCGTGATCTACAGCTCAGGCATATTTCCTTACTTGAGAGCTGACTGAATCCAAGCTGAAATCTGACATGTGGTTTATTTTAACGGAAAATTTCTTTTGTTTCATCATGGTACTTGTCATCTTAAAGTAACTGCAAATTGTACTCTCATACATCCTCTCTCTTGTGTGGGATTTCCCCTGTGATAGGAAAAAATACCAGAATGTCATGAAATATGAACACGGAAAGGGAACACCTTTTCTTAATCTCCAAAGATTTCAGACACAAAGTAATAGCATCCCAGCAACAAGACAGTTTAGGCTGTTACTAAAGTATGCCTTTTTCTTTACTTTGATATAGCAGAGACAGAATACTTGGCTGCTCTGAGATACAACCAGAAAAAATATTCCTAATCCCTGCTCCCCCCCTCCAGTATGCCAAAATTTTCAAACAGAGGTCATTAACTTGATGACTTACTGACTTGTTTCATGTGAGGCTGGGCTTGCCTCAAGTGAGTAGGAAAGTACATTCTGTAAAAGCTCATGTAAAAGCTCATGCCTCTCCCACATTCTCTGATGCCAATATATTATTCTCTTAGAGAAGAAAATTTACATTTTCTAAAACATTGACCAGTCATTCACTAAGAATCCAGTTCCCTAATAAATTGGAATTAGAAAAATCCCCCTAAAATACTAGCAACGAGCATCATAGAAGGTATTCTAGCGCAGAGAAAAACCATCTTTGCCTGATCTCCTCATTAGCCAAATGATTTTCTCTATATGGAGAAAAGCACATGCCATCCTGAAATCTTGCACAAGAGCAGGGCAGTGGTGTACCAGCAGCAGCCCAGGATAAGCAGGGAATGAAGGGGACTGATGGCAGACCTTACAAAAGAGATTGGAACCAGCAGAATAAAAACAGTGATCTGCCGCCTGCAAGGGCAACGGTCTTCTGTTATTTAGTGACATTATAGCTTAATTAAACCACGTTGTTGCATTTGGTCTCTTTTTCCAGAATCATAAAGGAAAGTGCATTTCTTATCCTTTGAAAACATTTAGTTTCCATGTCTAAGGCAACACTTCCGTTCAGGGTATTGTACTTATCCTTTTCACTTTTTCAAAAGAATATAGTATCTTCAGGTTAATATATTCTGTCTTATTTTTATGTGTTAAGTGGTACCACTTTCTATTTCAGAGCTGACTATATTGAACAGTTTTTGCAGAATGATCTATATACAGGTACTGTATAACAGCTGGAATAAAATACAATGTATAAAATATATGATGAAAAAATGCTGAAACTACATTTTATACTTAGCCTATTGGCTCTTCTCTACAAAAACATGACAAGATTATTGTGCTTTTAGCTGAATTCTTTGTAAACTGTAACTACTTTTTCCTTCTAATAGCATTTTTCTGTAGTCTAATGCCAAAGAAAATGGATAATAAATGAACACATTTTCAATATTTCATTCATATTATTTAAACCTAGAACACTGAAAAATGTGTGCTAAAAATAAAACTGAAAACTGAAAATTGTCACATATAGAAATATCTGTTACAAATTTTTAACATGCTGAAGCTTGATGTTGTTGGCCAATTCAAACCTCAACAATCATCAGCAATGACTTCAAGTTCTTTCACGGTGCAGAGATCATAGTTTCTCTCTCTGTTTCTAAATAACCTCCCACCTTCATTCTTACCCCCTTTCCATTTTTTTTTTTTTAATAAAGCCAAATTAATGTAAAACTAGCCTGTGATCCAGATCCATTTTACCTAATTTAAAGCATGGAATTCATATGCCTAATTTAGAAACCTGGGTGGCCAAGGGAAAGAGATAGATATTTCCAGAGAGAGAAATGTGGTCCTCTATGGACTGATTTGACCTAAATTGTTTATCCATTTCTCTTTTACAGGAATATTCTAAGGGATGAACATGAATGAGATATGCATATTTGAGATATGGGTCCAAGTAACAATAAGCTGGATGAAAACCGTCACTGAATTGTCGCCCCTGAACACAGGGATGATGTACCTCAGGAGCTGTGCTCAGGTTGGTGGGAACTTGCTGGAAACTGTGCAAAAGTTAAGAACACAAAAACATCTGTTTTGAGTCAGATTGAAAACTCATCTACGCCAATATCGTATTGTTGATAGCGGTCAGCAAATGCTTTGGGAATTGCACAGCCATGCAGCTTCCAGCCATCTCTGGTTGGGGATTTTTTGAACTGAAGATTGCACCACATCATCAGGTTTATTAGCTTGTGATGGATCTTCCATTCATTAATTTGCTTAATGTGTTTTTGAACCCATTTACACTTTTGGCAATGAAAGTAATCTGCAGCGGTGAGTTCCACACCATAATGAGGTGTCGTGTGAAAAAGTGCTTCCCTTTATTTCTTTTAAACCTGCTGCGTGATAATTCTACTTGGTGCTTTCTCACTCTTGGGTTATAAGATACAGTGAATGATTATTCCCCAGTCACCTTTTCCAGCCCATTCGTGATTTTACAACCTATCAAATCACCCTCAGTTCTCTCTTTCTGTGAGAACAGTTCTAGTCTATTTAAAATCTTCTCATATGGAAAGCATTCCTTGCGTCTCATCATCCTTTTCAGAGCTTTCTATATCTTTACAGGTTTTACAATATCTTTTCTGAGAGGAGGGTAGGCAGTACCTCAAAGGGCCTGTGTTTGCCATGGATTTCTATACTGGGACAAAGTTTCTTATTCCGTCTTCCTTAGCATTCTATTTCCCTCTGACTGCTGTTGATCATTCGACTTATGCTTCTAGCGAAATAGCAGTGGTGACCCAAAGATCCTTTTACCGATTGAGAATAGTTTATTTAGTAGTTTATATAAGTAGTTTATTTATATCATGATATAAAGTAGTTAGGCTTTCTTTTTCCATGTTAATTACTTTGTACTTATCAGCACTTAATTTTCATTTGACTTTTTAATACTCAGTCATCCACTATCATAAGATCTATCTATGACTTTTTTGCAGTCGCATTCTGGCATGACCGCCTTGAATAGGTTTATAACAACAAATTTTTTCTCACTTCACCCCAGGTCATTCATGTTTAACAATATGCCTTGAAGTGCGGATGCTCATGGGTTACCACTAGTAGCCTCTTTCTTCTTTGTAAAGACTCATTATTTAGTTCCACTGTTTGCTTCCCAACTTTTAACCAGCTATTAATCCATGAGGAGATCTTTCCTCTTCTTTAGGAACTCTGAGGAGGACCTTTTTAAGACATCTTTGAAAATTTAGGTATAGTATATTAAATCACCTGTAATCCCAATTTTTCTCACATGATCTATGGTGAAACATGATTTCTCCCACCAAAACTCCTATTGAGTATCCCCTATTGTATCATATTTATTTATGTGTCTATGAATTCTGTTCATTGGTAGAGTCAGACTGCTTTGTTTAGGACAAAAGAGGCCTACTAGTGTGCAGTTTCATGGATTTGCCCTGACAGATTCTTTGAAAACTAACCATTATATTCAGTAGTTCATTACCTCAGTCTTCTGGTATCTAAGCTGATTTGAGCAATTTCATACTTCTGACAATCTTAAGCATAATCTGATTTTAAATTTTCAAGGAAAAACTATCTAGCTTTCTTCACTTTATCAATAATAAAAAAATCATCAGAACTCTAAAACCCATCTATTGTCCTTTCTGTCTGAGTTATTTCCTTGGACTTGCCTGCCATAAGAAAAGGCTCAGTGTTAGCGCTTACTTAAATGCATCCGTACCAAACACCAGCGCAAATAATTCACTTAGCATTTCTGCTATGGGTGTGTCTTACTGGAGTGCTTCTTTTATACCTTTTATATCATCTGTCAAGCCTAAAGGCAAACTGATGTGCTTCCCGCTTTTGAGGTGTTTAAAGAAGTTTTATCCATTGGTTTTATTCCTTATGCAATTATTCACCAGAGTGATTTTTGGCCTACTTCATTCTAGACTTGCCAGAGTTTATGCTTTATTCCACATTGCTTACTTCAAAGCATTTTCCACTCCTTGAAGAATTCCCTTCGATTTCTAATACCTTATGTTACTCTCCTTTACAACTTTCTGGGGATCCTTTAAGGTGTCTTTGGATAGGTGGTACATGCTTCTTCTGAGTCTTTTTTACAATGTTTTAAGACAATTTCTTTGCCACCTGTAAGCAGGTGGTTGCAGAGCGCTCAGGGGGTAGACATTGTTAATAACACATTTGAAGAAAGGAAAGATTTTGTATTACAGAAACTCAAATGATTCAGCATATCTGAGACTAGGATTCAGAGCCTGGAAAACTCTCGAAGCCATCCCTCTCAAAACAAATCAAGATCAAATAGTAACATAAAAAGGAGTGCAACATTTGAAGCATTGTTCAGGGTCATGTGAAATCTGAGTTCAATGTTTCCTACTACCAAAATGGTCAAGACTTTATCTTTTATTTTTCAAGGAAATCATCACTAATATATCGGACGATAAAAAGGGAATATGGCTGTCTACCCTGGTGATCAATATGTTCAACAATGCAAGTAGAAACCTTTATTTTAGTTCCTTCCTCAAGGCTATTTATGCTTTTTTGTCCAAGGAGGCATTATGCAAAACACAGGAAAAAAATGGGAGTATAGATTCTTAGATGAGCAGTTTATTTTCAGACTTGGAGGACTAAGTTCTTTTTCTCTGGCTCCAGACAGTAGCTGTTGCAAAGCTTTAAGAGGAGGACTGGGACACATCTACAAGTCTGGTAGTTGGGACCATCTTCTTGAAAAAGGAAAATGCATAGGTTAATTTTTTGAGGAGCTTTTAATTCAAGTTTCTTGTACTCTGAGTGGATGATCTAGTGGATGATCTGAGGTAGAAGTCCTTCCTCTCCAGTAGCTGTCCTTCTGAATGAATGCCTGTGGCTTCTTTATTTTCAAGAGAAATCAGTACTTCTAAGAAGAGCTGTATGTTTTTTGAGCCTCAGAATTGGGATTTAAGGATATAAATTTTTGCAACAGGTATACGAAATATTTGAAGTAATGTCGTCTATTTCAGTTGGCATTTCTAGGTGCTAATCAAAAATATAGAATGAATACTTGATGTGCAGGATTGGGGGACAGTTTTTCAGTTTGGTACGGATATTTCCAGTGCAGGAGGGAACATAACTTGCTTATGAGTAACTCACCTTACTCTTATTAAATAAAATTAAATGTACTTTTACAGTGAAAAAGACAGCCACAACTGATTTTTTTCTGTCCTATGACTTCAGAATAACATTTCTGAGTAGATTACTCATTCTCCCTAAATATCTTCTTCAGGATGAAGCTAAATGAGGCCAAATCCTACTTTATGCAAGTGCTGCTTTTGACTCAGTGGTATTATTTGGACTAAAAAAGTAAAAAATATTTAGCATTTGGTAAACAGGAAGTATATTTCTTCTACGTCAAAAATGACTGTAAGTTTTGCTGTATAATAATAATGGTTTGCATTTTGGGGTGGGAACATTAAACATAAGGAATGCTTTTTTTTTTTTTTTTTGCTTTGTAATTTAAACAAGATGATTTCACCTAGTTAACTGTCATGAGTCAAAAAATAAGAATGTTCCATTTTCCATTGTATGGAACATTATGATTTCAGTATGAATTGGCTTCAGAAATCTGAAGTAGTAAAGTCCTAAAATTAGTATGAATAAACAAAATGGAGGAATATTTTAACTTTAATGATCTCTTGTTCCCTACGTGGGTCTATTCCTTCAGGAAGGACAATGAGTTCTACAAGTTCCAGCTGCTGAATTTTGGACTTACTCTTCTTTTTAAGATCATTTCCACTCTACTCTTTTAAAGGACTTCAGTCAAGAATCTAGATCTTTCTGTAACAAGTGTAAAAACAAACAGCTAACGTACAAGATTTAATTTTCACAAATGTTTAGAACTGCCTAAGTCCAACGCTCAATGCATAAAGAGCATGTATTTTCTGCAGTTCTCCTGAATTTCAGTAAGAGTTAGGGTACTAATTCAACTTAGCACTGCACTGCCTAAAATTCAGGTACCAGAATTGCTGGGGTGGCATCTACAATGCCAAGCTGGATCTCTGCTCTGTTTCCTTTATACTCAGTTGGAAATAGATTCTGAAACTGGCTCTGAACAGCGCTAAGCCAGTTAATAGGAAATGCCAAAGACAGCAGTTTATTTGTGAATCTTGCATCAAAGTCTTTTGTTGTACACCTTGAGGCTGCACTAAAGAACTCCATGAAACTATAGCTTAGTGCTTGAAACCCTCTTCTGAGCTTTTGTGCTGAATTTTTGTTTTTATCTCTAATGCAGTTAGTGGAGCAGCTCTCTCCATTTCACAAGGCGGTTTGGAGGTCAGACCATTCCCATCAGTCTTTCTATGCCCAGCCTTTTTTTTCCATTAGAACTGAGCGCTCTGATGAAGGTCTAGAGGGAATCCTGTGTCCTGTGTCCCCTTCTTACAGTGGATCTGAAGGACTTCAGAATCAGAACAAGAGGAAGGAAGTCTTACTCTGCAATTAACCGGTTAGAGAGAGGAATGACTGGAGGCTTGTTGATGCAATCTGTTTTAGAGAGAGCAGAAGGATTTCTGTCCAGGATTTCTTAGGAAGATGTTAAACATCTTGCTCTGGAGAGACATTTAGGATATACATCTCAAGCAAAGAGATGTAGAAGTCCTGCTACTACAGGATCTTTCTTTGCTCGTTACACAATCAGGTTGATTGTTCAGAGGCTTCTGACTCCCTGCATTGAATATTTTTATTCAGCCTGCAGCATCCTGCTGAATGTGCAAAGCAGGCTGGTTGGATCTAGCTTTAAGCTCCTAATCTTATTCTCCTGTGACACTTAGGATTATTATTACTGGAATGCAGGCCCTGCCACAGACCACCCACTAAACAAGTCTTTCCTGGCTGGAAGGGTGAAAAAGAAGGGTGAAGAAAGACAGTTTTGGACAAGTAGCAGGGAACCATACCATCCAGCATTTCCAGATCTAGGAAAATCTCTCTAGCTCTTTCTGAAGACAATGAAAAAACTATGCACGGGACTCAGTTATCTGAACTTCAGTGTCTAGCATCATCCCTGTTGGCTATGGCGATCCTGCTTGGTCCAGAGTTTCTGTTCCGGAGGAAAGTAGGGTCACCGAATGGCTGAGTGCCAAACCAGTTTAAAGGCATCATTAAGCAGTTTATTGAAGCATAAAAGATAACAGATTCGAGATGTCAGTATAGGTGTTCCTACTATTAACAAACAGATTTGATAACAAATAAAGCAATTAACTAGTAAACATTAAACTATTTTTATATATCAGCCTTTTACATATATTTGTATGTTATGGCACAGGGAAGAACAGAAACAAAATAACAGACAAAAGAAGGGTAAGTAGCTACTCTCAAAAGGGAACAGCAGCAAAGAGCAAGGAAGTTATCACTTCCATGATTTGGACAATCACAGTCCCCTTTAACAAAGAAGCTTTGCTTCTGTAGGTTGGACAATAGCTATCCATTAGGTATGCAGAGAGAGATTTAAATCCCAGTGGGAGCTGCTCGGGCGGTGTCCCAATTTGAGGGGAGCTCCTCACTTCAGCAGACCAGCTGCATCCAATCCCCACATTCAGAAGCCTGCGACAGTTATTTATAGCCGTGATCGAATTGGGGATGTGGTCATGCTATTACCTGGTGGCTCTAGCAGGTTCAGGAAGATTTGGGCACGTTCTCATGTGAGATTTGATGGCTAGCTGTTTTCTCCAACCACTGTCCAGTCGGCAGGCCGAAAACTGTCGGCCAACAGGTATACCCAGGTGGGGTCAGCTGTAGGTCAGGCTGGGAGATGTTAGGTATGCCCCATTGGATTCCACGGGTGCCACCACAAGTAGGTCTCTAGTAGGTCCTGTGGCCTTGCGTTTTCTACAATGCTACATGTCACTAGCAATGAAGTCCACTTCATGTGCCTCCAAATTGTTGATTTCCTTCCAACAATCCCAAACAACATATCTGGAAGTAGAATTGGTTTCACATTTCAGAGAAAAAGATGTTACTTTCCAAAAAAAATATCTCTTTGTTTACGGCCCAGAGTTTTATTCCCCATATTGTACAAGGAAGATAAATTTTAGTCCCTTTGGTTTGCACTGTCTCATAGTAGTAGTAATTTTAGAAAATACCAGTGGAACAACCCCATAAAGGGCAGCTCAGAGTATGAATCAGCAAAGACCACATTTTCTGTCCTTTGCCCATTTACATTGTATGGGGAAACTGTTCACACACTAATCTGGATTTATACCCTAAGAGACACCTGTTGATCTTTTCCCATATGAGCTCCTGGCACCTGCACATTTATGCAGGAGAGACATCCCTCTGCTGTTCTGCATTGCTGTCAGCATCCCAGAAGGATATTATTGGAGGAGCTGTTTATTGGGTAAATGTCTTTCTTATGTCAAATAATTAATGCATTAAGTAGTTAATTTACGCTTTGAGGCCTGTAGGTTTGCATTTTTATATAAGTTGTAAGTTTTTGTGCTCTTTCATTTTCTTGTACTTTTAATCTTGTATTCTTTGAGCCTGTTATGTAATTACAGATTTAATTTATCAGTTCTGCCACCTGGCTTTAAAGCCGTACCACATAAAAAAGAGGGAACACTCTAAAGAGTAAGGATACTGCTATAAAACAATTTTCCCTGAAATCCCGTGTACATACAGCATGATTCATTTCACAGCTGTGACTAAAGCCTGGACTTTCTTAGTATACACAGTCTGTAAACAATGTGCGTACGTATTTATACATAATAAAACAAAGAAAATGGCACTGAGTTTACTTGTCTAGGAACAAGTATTGCATCAGTTTAATATCTGAAAGTGCCCAGAGACAGGCTGTGTCTCCTAGCTTTGCAAGATGATAATTGGATGGTCTACCAATTTTTTTTTAATGTTGCTATAATCCTAGGCAGATGTTTAATTCACATATAGTCCATAGCACTGAAAGCATGTATGTTGGTTTGTAATGTAACTATCTGCAGGATTCAATAGACAAATTGCCTTTTAATTTTATTTTATTCTGTGAGTAGTGAGGAAGCTTCTGATTCAGCAAGTTATTTCACAAAATAACGTCTAGAGAGAGAATACAACGCTTTTTAATTTATCTCAGTTCATTCTATTTATTTATCTTAGTGATAAGAACAAAAGTACATTTGTAGCATATATTTTTTATAGAATCACAGAATAGCTACTGTTGGAATATCTCCAAGGAAGGAGACTCCACAACCTCTCTAGACAGCCTGCTGCAGTGTTCAACCACCTTTGCAGCAAAAATTTTTTCTTGATGTTCAGATAGAACTTCCTGTGTTTCCGCTTGTGCCCATTGCCTCTTGTCCCGTCACTGCGCACCACTGAAGAGTCTGGCTCTGTCTTTTTAACACCCTCCCTCCAGACATTTCTAAGCATTTATAAGAGGCTCAGAGGAGCCTTCTCTTCTCCAGGATGGGAAATGGGACCAATACTGTTTAGCCTACATTAATGATCTGGATGATGGGACTGAATGCACCCTCAGCAAGTTCACATATGGTACAAAATTAGGAGGAGTGGCTCATACACCAGATGGTTGTGCTGCTATTCAGAGGGACTGCAACAGGCTGGAGAAATGGGCCAATATGAACCTCATGAAGTTCAATAAAGGGAATTGTGAAGTTCCATCTGAACATAGGGAAACACTTTTCTACTGCAAAGGTTGCCCAGAGAGGCTGTGGAATCTCTATCTCTGGGGATATTCAAAGGAGATATTCAAAAGCTGTCTGGACAGTGTCGTTGGGCAGCCTGGTGTAGTGGACCCTGGTTGGGCAGGGGTCCCTTCCAACAACAGCAATTCTGTGATTCTGTGAACTGGATCAGTTACATGGAGTTGACAGATATGATACAAGACTTATGGGGTATTCATATCCTTCCGACTGCTAGAGGCAAGTCAGGATACTCTGGAGTATCTCCCATGACACTGACTGCCTATGCAAGGATCTCAAATCCTATCCCTGAATAAGTTTCCAGATTCCATTGACTAGATCTTTATTTGCATCACTCACATCTATGCCAGTATGTAGGCATTTAAATGTCTGTTAGCTGGATTTCAGCCTAGAATTTTTCTCTGCTTCTCTGCCCCAATGACTGTCATGTATCACACACCCTCATAACATGCCCTGTGCACGTTCACACAACATCCTTTCCCTCTACTGCTTTTTCAGGGACCAGATTTTTTAAAGTATCAAGTGAAACATAGATCTCATGTAACTTCTCCCTTCTGTCAGTCCCAAAAAGGCATTAGTAAATTGACATAAGTAGGTGCAGCTAGTCCATTTTATCCCAGTGGGCTGGTGACAGAGCCAGGGAGAGCACCAAAGTCTCCAGAATCCCTGCAAATACTCTACTAACACACTTGGTCAGCTTGTGAACGCTTCAGTCACTATGCACGCCATAGGTGTTCAATTTCTATGTTACTTAAGATAGTTCTGGAAATCCCACTCACTGTATTTATCACAAAATTTCATCTTTTTCTTTGCAAAAAAATATTTAATTTTTGTCTTTTTGCTGTTCCAGATTCATTTAGGTAATACTTTGACAGATCAGTAGCTAGTTAGCACAGAAAGCCATGGATTTAATGAATCCCATAACGACTACTTGTTTATATTATCAAGTAAAAGAACATGAATATTAAAATTGTTCATCTGCTTGGGCTACTTGTTATCAGTTTTGAAGATCTTTGGTAGTTCACAAAAAACTGAAATTTTGTTCAGAGAAGAAACCATTGACTGAGAGAGAGCTCCCTTTCCTCTCTCCTTCTTCTTTTCCCCCTCCCCATTACTCTCCTCACTCCCCCCTGGCCCTCTTAAAATGTTTCTTTTCTTTTGAAAGTTGAAAATAAATAATGGATAGGAACATGCTATTGGGCTGCTCTGTCTTAGTCTCTCTTCATGCTAACTATTTTTCCACTATTCTTAGGAAGTCTGAGACATGCATGTGTTGGTGAGTGCTGTCTTAACCAGTCACTCTGCATCTGTGAGTTATAGCCCTGGAAGTACACAGCTATCCTGAGGCTACATGGTGTTTCTATCTGACCAAGAAAGGGCAACTTCAGTTCTGACATACCCTAGCCAGTGAGTACCTGACTTTGCAGCTTAATGTGACTTTAATGTGAGTATTTTTCTGATGACAATATTGCATATAAAAACATGTGGGTATCTACTGACCTCATCTGAGAGTGCGCCTGACAGCTTTTCAACAAGGCCTGAAGGGAAAATTCCCACTTTTCAGGCAAGTATTTAAAGTGTTATTCACATTGGATTGCATCTTGCTCTTTGAACAGCTTCAGTGATTTTATAGTTACCTGACATGAGCAAAGGAGACAGAATATGATCCTAAACAAATGTGTGAGTATATGTGTGTGTGTGAGAGAGAGGGAGAGAGAGGAAAAGAGGCTGGAATCATTTTTCTGAAACTGGAGCCTTAAATGTTTTTAGCATTCCTATGTGGAGTGGAAATCCTTTCCCTACAGCCAATCCAAAGCCTATTCAAGTCAATACGTTTTGGATCTTTGTCATCTGCAGCTATGGCAGACAAACAAAACAAACTGCTATCAACTATAAGATGACCTCAGTATTTGCAGCCCCTTAGCAAAAAAAAAAAAAAATATATCTGGCTTTGGGTCATTTCTAGGAGCTTACTGAAGTGTTTGTTTAAACCGTAGTTCGTTTCTAAGCAATTTCATATGAAGGAAGCAGCAGAACATATAACTTCACATCCAGTTGTTTTGAGTGCCTCATGCAGCAGCAGGTTTGAATACAGGTCTGAAAGAAACATTTTCCTGCTCGTCTGATATTCATAGGTAAGTTTAAGTGCGCTTTGAGATATGCAGAAATTCACCAGATATCCAAACAAAAAATATGAATTATACTTGAAAACATTCAAAGGAAATGTTACAAGTTGAGCTGGCAGGAGCTGCTGTTGCTTCCTTTAAACACTGGTTAGGACTTGACTCATTACGTTTCATTTTGTCCAAGTGCTTGAGAATATATCATTAATCTTAGTTATGAAAGTGTAGATATTCCGAGAAAGAAATAAAAAAACTTAAGATTTGGAGACAAAAACTCATCAGCTTTGTTTGGCCTCTATCCACTGCAAATTCTTGGGGTAGCTCCTCACTTTCAATTGAGAGGGACTCCTGGAAGTGAACATCTTACTAGCTGAGCGAGGTAAAAAGAGAGAGGATGTCACATCACTACTTTGTTCCTGGTTGGCATAAAGTGGTCAAAGGGTTCCCAGAGATATGGAGACTAAGCTACGCTTTATTACTTTTCTGATTGTAATATTAGAGAGAATAGCCCTGCATAAATTATATTTGAAATACACTCTCTCATAAGCTGTGCTACCATTGGAGATTTCACCTTTTGGTGAAAATTGCGATCAGGACTTACGCGTTACATAATAAGAGATATAATATAAAAAATTGTAACATTAAGAAATTAATTAACAATAAGGGGAGTAAAATAAGTTGCTAAAAATAAGAGGACTGAAGCCTCTGGCGAATCTAGCTGTGGTGGTTTAAGATGGTCTCTCTGTCTAAGTTTTTACTTTACCACCTTGCTGGACAATCTGAAAAGAGTTGATGGAGGAAATGTATGTTTGCACCTCTGAAGCGACAAGCAGTGGCGTTGCGCCAACTTGTCTGCACTGAAGCACAGGTTTGCTTCTATTATCCCTGATCCTATTGTATAACTTCTGGCAGAAAAACAAAGCAGAAGGATGAGAGGTTTGTGCCTTAAACTGATGCAGCTGCCTGCTTTGGTGCACAGGAATTAGTGTTTGAACATGATGTTCACATAGAATACTGAACTAGTGCTGCCAGGAAGAATTTCTAAGAGTGAATTTCAGCTTAGTTGCTGTATTATACTAGTCAATAGAATTTGCACAAGGATGTCACTGTCTTCTCCTAACTTTAAGAAGAGTTCTTCTCATTTATTCCACTCTTTTTATTTTATAGGGGTTTCTAAAGTTGCATCTGATCTTGAATTTATCACTAACTCAGTGAATTTCCATAAGATCAAGCCTGTTGCTACAGAACTAATCGGAGCTTATGATCCTGTTGCTGTTGGTAAGAAAAAAATCTCACAGAATTGTTGGCAACTCCCAAGAATTCAGCATTCACTCAAGTGAGTTCTGCATTTACTTTCCTCTCAATCACTTAAATACTCTTCTGATTAGTAACTTCATTGGACCAAGTCAGATCTGGAATCTGTATTCATTCCGTGCTTGTAGCTTCCAAAATATCATCAGTTTACAAAAGGCATACCATAAGCACAGCAAAATAGAGCATGGTCCTATTCCATTGCTATCTACTTCATTAAAGAAAATTTTTAATAAGTTTATGCAGAAGTAATAGTAGAAATGGACAGATGTCCCTTTAAAGAACCTTTTTTCTACAAGTGCACAAGCCCTTCAGGGCTTTTTTCTGTTTTAAAATATAGAATAGTTTCACAGTTATGGCTTATTAGTAACAAATGATCTAGAGCAGATTAAGCTAGACTGTGCCGTTGCTGTTCAATCCTGACAAAGGGATTTGAATCTTTCATTGAGAGAAAAGGGAAAAAACCAGAAACTTACTTCCCATATGTGACTCTGATAAGTCTTTCTTTGTTTAATACAGTGATCTTCTCCCTCATGAATCCTGTTTAATTCTGTTCAATAGAAATTGCATTTATGAATGTAAGCTTTCAGAGTATCCAGGATACATGCGAAAACTTTTAAAATAGTATATTAAAAGAAAATCATGTTTCAGGTCTCAAGAAAAGCAAGCAAATTATCTAACTGTGCTTACCTATGTCTCTTTTTTTTTTTTTTTTTTCAGGTGCTGGAACAAATACCACCATATTCAATTCAATTTTGAAACAGATGTAAAAAAGCATGAACTGATAATCTAACAAAGCATTTTCTCCATAGGAAAAGAAAGCATCTCATAATCAATATTTTTGATTTTCCCCCAAAAACCCATGTACAGTGATCCTAATTTATTGGAGGAAGATGTGAATGGTGATGACTTTTCTACAAAAGCCTTTTACTTTGTAACTGGTGTAGTATAACTGACAAGAGCTTTCTGCCAGGCAAAGAAAAAAAAACAAACAAACTCCCTGCCTTATGTCAGAGACATACATCAGACCTTTCAAGAAATGACCCAGGGACTCTCCAAGGACAGGACCTTGGGGATGTCCTTGGGCAAGCATGCTGTCTGGCCTGCCTTATGTCAGTCATGTGCATGGCATTAGCATTAGCAATGCAAGTCTAGCTGTGTTTTCCCTAGAGCACAAAAGCTGACCATGACAGTGCTACTGAAAATAAATCAGGTATAGAAGTGAAAATTTAGTCATTAGCTTTGACTCAGGGACAATTCTTCAGTGTCTTCAATTCCAGTGGAATTCCACTGTGAAAGTCTTGACATCTTCCAACACTCTTCCACTAAAACATCTCAAAGTCAACCGTGGGACACCTAGTCCCCTGCACAGGAGAACAGACTGCATGAGCTCTCAGACTTTGGCCGTTCGATGTGAATGCTCAGAAAAGGTTGCCAATTAGCTAGTGCTAACTGTAGTAAAGTATATCTTTATCCATTGATATCAGAATTGGAAACTAAGAACTAATCACTTAGAGATGAATTAATTATTTTTCTAGAATTAATTATTTTTCTAGTTTACTAAATTAATTAATAATAGTTACATTTTTTTCTTACTAGTACTTAGACTGAGTCCATTATTACAATATTCCACATGTATATGGAAACCGTATCAATAACTCCCCAGTATTGTTAATATTAACAATTATTATCTTAGAAACAGCTCTTAACGTATTATTATCTTAGAAACAGTTCAGGACAGAATCTGATCAATGAGCATCAGTTAAATTTACGCTGAATGGAAATGAGGCCTTCTGTCCATTCATACTAGAGGTATAGTTAAGGATAAGTCTGAAATGGCTTAAAATAACAATTTCTCTTTTTCTGGAAAAAATATATTGGGATTGATTAGTGTCAATCAGAACTCTGTAACTATTAACGTGATAACTAAAGTTGTCATTAATTTGTTGGTGATGCGGAAAAATAGATAGGAACACCTTACAGAGAGGCTAGGGTCAGGTTTCCAAATTCCTTCAGATTAGCTTTCATGAGATTCTAATGCAAAAGGTTAAGATAAGTACTTTAATTTTGAATAATGCATTCCTCTTGGACTGAACTTCTGAAATATTTTTCAAAACATAGCTTTAGCAGACCATGAAACAAGAGATAATTGTCTGCATTGTTCATATTTACTGTAGTATTCATGAACATTACTTGAAAGAAAAGTTTTCATTTTTACTTTATAGCCAAAATAGATATTGAGATTTGTCCAACTTTTCACTCAATCTACAGAGTTTTGGCTACAGAAGAGAATCTTGAAAATGGTGACAGACTGATGATATAGGGACTAATTTATCACTTTATCTTGCACTATGGCTGAAAAAATTGCTGTATGCAATTATTAATAACCTACTCTTGTTAAAGCGTTATGAAGATAGAGTGCAAATAGGAGTTTCCGGTAAAACTGATGATATAGAAGTGCAAGCATGCTATATATTCACATTAATAAAGGAAAACAATACACTTAGACATATACCTTAACAATCAGCAGAGTGACTTAGGTAAAGATTTCTAGAGTTTTAATGTTTAAAATAGAAGTATTCTTTAAGAGAACGAATTCTTTCTTCCTTGATGTCTTGAATTCTGAGACGCCATTGCTGATAATGGTGACTAAGACATGCAAAGCATATAAAACAGGGCATGAATTAATTTTCCAATCAGTAAAATAGACATTCATTCACATCAATGAATGCAAAACTCATATTGCAAGACTCCAATTTTGGAGGAAAAGAAACTACTGCTTTCTCTTAAGAGTAAACAAGCCTTTTAGATAGGCGGCTTCTTTACATTCTTTTAATGTGACTGAATATAAACCTGTGGGAGATATTCCAGCAAGATTAAAGGAAATAGGAAGAGATGGAAATAGTGTTATTACCTGTTCGTTCCCTGCTCCACAGTGTTTGACTTGGATACCAATAAATCCAATATTTTTTATTTCTATCTATAAATGATAAGATTTTTTGTTTCTAAAGAACTTTTAGATTCTGAAGTTAAAGTTTATTTAGCATTTAAGGGACAAATTAAGTCAGTATTAGTACTGTGACAGTTTTTCATTAGAAAATTTTGGCCATTGGCTGGTTCAGAAGTTGAAAATACCATAAGGAACGCTGAATACACTAATCTCCTTTGTGACAGTGACAATTTCCAGAGCTGTTTAATACCAGTAAATGCTCTTACATATTTGAAAAAAAAACAGCACTTCATATGGACAGAATCCAAAAAACCCATTGTTCTTGAAATTTAAAAAGCATTTTAAGTTTGTTCTTTTAGCCTAGTAGGTAATCTTATATTTTGTGACCAAGAATAGATTACAGGTTGATCTTTGCCATTGTTTATTGTCACTGAAAGTCAACTAGGAAAATATATCCTGAAGAGCTAAGACTAAGAAACTGCCCTAGGGAGTTGCCAAAATGTCATCTCTGTCAAACAGATTTGAGATTTGACTTTCTTCAGCATGCTTCTCTGAAGCCCAGATGTCTATTCCTGTTTCTAAAACAGTGTTATAAAAGTAATGTTTATTCTGTATGTTTTGAATCCAACCATTCATGCTTCTCACATCATCTCTCACATATCTGTTTTATTCTGGACATCTTCTGCCAAGTAAGATCTTACTGTACTTTAGAGTCCTATGTTCCAAACAAATGAGATTTTTTTCCAGCTTTTAAAATTTCTGTTTTCAGATCTACAGCATTTAAACCTTAATTCAACATTTTATTGATTTTATTTCAAGGATAAAATTATTATTTTATCAGCACATTCTTAACTTGAAATGTGAGATTTCTTGAATGCTGAAGATTCTTCACTGTTTTGATAAAATAGACTTCAACAATGAACCTAAGTACCAAAACAATTTAAAGCAAGAACCAGTATCACTATTTTCAACTGCTCACCTGTTTTTGTGCTTTGCTGTACTAAGACTAACAGAGATTTCACACAAAAAAAAACCCCAAAATGACAGTCCTAATATGAAATGTGTTTTGTTTTATGCTCACAAATATTGCAAAAAAGACATTAAGTAGGAATTTAGTAAGCCTCTGGCTAGTCTCCACCTCAAAACCCTCCCTAAAAGAACCTTTGATGAATATTCAACTTTGAGCTTGAAAGTGATGTAAATCAGCTGTGCTGATACTAGCCTACTTGGAAATTTTTCCACTGTGCAAGAACCCTAGCTGTCGTGGTGCGTGTGCAGCACAAGCATCTGCTATATTCATTATTAATTTTTGAAGTATCTCCTTTCAAATTATTATTATTGGTACGTTTTATTTTCAATCTCAGAATTTCTGATGGGTGTTACGCTAAGGAAGCTCTTTAATTTATGCATTTAACATCTACTTTTTGCAAGCTGCTTTCTGACATTGTTTTTTCTATAAGCCACTGAGATAGGTTTTAAAATTAAAAGAAAAGAAAAGAAAAGAAATCACAGGCTGCCTTTCTCAAGTACTTAGGACAGTTAAAATTGCTACCATCATAATAGAAACAAACAGAATATGAAGTGTTATGACCTTGCTAATATTGTCTAGCTAATTTTCCATTCTTCAAAAAAAGTAAAAAAAAACAGACATAGTTAGCATTATACTTTTCAGGTTATTTGACGATCCTGAGAAGCCCGAAGTCCATGCAGTGCCCGTGGAAGTAAGAGACAGTGGAAATGTTCATATTGTCTTCTATACGCTAACAATATTTTTGAATATTGCGAATGTAATCCAAGTTTTTCTAATGGAGCAGGCAAGTTATCACTGAATTTTCAAGTTTATTCAGTAAAACAGTGTGATACATATTAAAGTATGCAAGCAGGATAAGGTTTATAAAATATGACCTTTAGTAAATCTTGTATGGCTCTTTTTTTTCTTTTTGACCAGTAGAGCTGAAATGATACCTCCAATAGAAAAATGCATGTAATACGACATGAAAAAAAGCACATCATATAGCATACTGCAGCTAAAGATAAACAAGCCGTGCGAACTGTTTCCATGACTAATGTTACATTTCGTCATAGCTGTTTATATGATTCCTTGAAATAAAGAAATCTTATATAAGTTTGAGTTGCTTGAGAAATTACTTAGGTAAGTTTGAGTAGCTCAGATATTTGAGTAGCTTGCATCTTTTTAGGTGGAGCACTGTGGAACTAAGGCTCTGGAAATCACCCATGCCAAGATGAGAGTCAGCATGCATGGCTTTTGCATAACCCCTCACTTTGCAGCCTCTTTTCAAAACATGGCCTGGTTGTATCTCCTCTGTGCTAGCTGCAGTCGGAGCCGGGGTACTAGATCTGTTTGAACAAGGGCTCTGGCCTCTATTTCTAAGTATTAAGCCAACCTTCTGCAGCAGCCAATGCAGATTTGGCTTGGAGAGCTTTTCTAGGTTGCAAAGGACAAATATTCCATGTAACTCTTTATGTTTTATTTGCGTGATACCGATGGTCTTTGTGATTTGGTAAATGTGATATTTTATGCACACCTTCAGCTAACTCTTCTGCTACCACAAAAAGAGTAAAAGATTTATCTAAGCAGATAGAGTGCTTATTTAATGATATGAAACAAGTGAATGCCTTGCAGTAAGTAGCACCTGACGCAGTGGACCAGAACCGTAGTGTGTCAGGCCTCCTAGGGCACAAAACGGTCTCAAATCCACAGAATACGATCAGGGCAAGAAATAGATGGCTACAGACACATGGTAAATCATAGGGAAACGCTATAACAAGGCTGTCCAGCACGGTAGTCAGCAGACAAATTATCTGTAGAGATTTTTTGCTAAAGGGGAATTTTGAGGAGGGGAATGGAGGAGGACAAGGAGGTAGCCATGCACATGTTCTAAATGACAGATAACAGGGCTGGAATGAGCCTTGTTAGAGCTCTTTAAAGGGAAGATGCTTTCATCTACTCTGAAGTGGGTAAGTAAAGACCACATCTTCATTTATGATAGGCAACTGGTCCACATGAGCTTCTAATTCTTTTTCTGTTTTTGACTTTGCTTTCTGAGAGGTCTTAAGCTAAAAAAGTCTGAATGAAAAGTTGTATTTTGGGAATTCATGAAATTTAGTAAATCAGCAACTTTTCTCCTCAGTATCTTAGCTGACTCGTTTATTTGGCATGCAACTGTAACACAGAGTAGACTGTCACTTTTATACTACACGTGGCTATCGTTAGATGAGGATATTTATCCATGCTTGGGTGATGAACTTGATTCATTTTCATCTTGGAGTGAACTAGATTCAACAGCCTTTTTGTTAAATTCACTGAAGTCAATTAATGTTTTGTTGGCGTTTGTCTCATAAGGTAGATCTTCATTTCTGGCTACTTCAGTGTGTTACATATTTATATACACATAAAATCAGACCTTTCTAAAAAACCAGGGAAGCAGTTCACTGGCATTAGACCAACTTGGCTTAAAGTAATTTGTTGTTTTATTGTCTAGGCATTTCAGTAATGATTCCTGAAAGATATACCACTTGGGCAGTTTCTCCACGCAGTTCTTGTAAAAGGGCTACATCCTGAAGAAACTCTTGAAACAAGTGCTAAGACATGCTGAAAAGATTGTTCTCTATAACAGAGCTGCATGTTTGGTCACCTGATTTCTCTTTGGGCATGTCTGAAATCCCTCCATGAGGAAGATTAGTGCCAAACAGATGCTATTTGAGCATTCCCCAAAAGCAGGAGCTACTGAGAGGCAGGAGTTCTCTGAACCACCTGGCTTACTGATCTGACTGTGTAGCTTTTGGTTCCCAAGCCAGGGTTGACGGGCCTTTGTGCTGTGCTCCGCTACACAGCATCAACATACCCTTTCCCATTTTCTTCCCTGAGAAAACGCAGAGGTAAATGGAAGGCATTAGCTAACTTAGGTAAGTATTAGGGCATTCACTCATCAGCATGGAACACAATAGCACACTTCTGTTGCAAGTGATAGTTATGTTTTCAGAAAAATTATGTTTTGGCTACTTACAGTTGTGGATGACTGAAAATATCAACTACTTTAATCACTGTTTTACAAAATAAGTATTCTTCTTTTACATTTTTTCCCCTAAATCATTAGAGTAGCAGTGCAGTGAAAATTGGGCAGAATTCTGTGTTTGAATGTAACTTTCTGATTCCAGGGGGACTTCTGCAGGTATATGAGAGTGTCCTACTGAACACATTATAGGATCAGGACTAGTAGGACCTCCTCTCCACCCACTCTGGAAATCCAGCTAACGTTCCTAGATGATATTAGTTTTCTTGTAACTTTCAAAGAGAGAAAAATGCCACTGACCCTTGACATTTTAATTCTTTCATGTCGTATATTCCTAACCTTTCTTGTCTTGACCTCGTCAGTCCAAGAGCTGGATTGCGAAGCTCATAGTGTTTATGTGAAAATGCTTTGACTCACGGCAGAAGGATGTTTGATAACTAAGTCTAAGGATGTCTAAGTCTAAAGATGTACTCTTGCAATTCTATTGAAGGTAATGACCTCATTTGAACACTTTCCATGTTGTCCATAGGAAGGGAGACTAAAAGTTGAAGAGACATATATTTTCTTGTATGTGACACTGCCTTCAGAAATGTATTGGTCTTAACTATGCTCACTTGAACAGACTCCTAGTAGACATCTGATATTGTTCATCATCCTGCTTGCTCACAGATCAAAAATATGAATCAGCATGTGAGATCAGCATGTAAAATGCCATGTATTGCTATAAAAGAATTCAGTGAGTGCAGGCAGAGGCATCTTGGTTGTCTATAGAATTCTAGTCCTGTGAATGAAATCTGTATCTGTAAAATCTATCTAACTCTATGAAATTGCACACATTTTCTTTTAAGTTATTTAAAATTTTAAGTGTAATAGGAAAGAAATAAAACCTTGTATTAATTTAGACCTATTGCTAGATGGAGAAATTTTTTATTCTAATGTAGAAAAGATAGGTACATTTAATACGTATTTCTGTTCTGTAATTGAAAAGCAGTAACCTCATTTACATGTAGCTGCAGAAGGTTGAGGATTTTTTGATGAAAATTCTTATTTTTTAAGACAGAGAATTATTACTGACATAAGTGTAGGAATTTTCACTGGAGAATAGTAACTCAGGTCCACAACAGAATTTTGACATGAATCAAAAGAAGAAATTTACACCCTAAGACAGCCAGTCCCCAGACAGAGAACTCATTGGGGATGCGGATTGTACAAGTTCTTGTTGAACTGGGAATTAATGATAAACTGGACCTTTCAATTTTACAGTGAAATGTAGTCACAAAACAGAAATAGAAATAAGTATATGACCCACACATATTGTAATAGCATTACTCTTCTTTTGAGCCAAGAACTTTATTTATTCTTATCCAATTCAGGCAAAATAACACACCAGCCTATTGAGGCTGACTAGTCATACCTAAGCAAGGTCACCTTCACGGGGTCTTTTTGGTTATCACATTTGTATGAGGACAGATTTTCTTCTGCTACCATGTAATGTAAGCAGTAGAGCATAGAAATAGGAAACAGATTTTTTGCATTAGTAAGTCCTAAGACTCAGGGGTTGTAAAGTAAAATGATTTATAGTTTTGAGCATTATCAAGAAGTAATGCTATAATATAAAATGGTTTGGAAACATAAAACTGAAAATTTAACAGGATCCACAGTCCTTCTGAAGTTTAGAACTAGATCATTAGATAGGTTTTGTTTACGTGATCTGTCCTCGTATGATTAATATCAACTCACAGGATGTTATTTTCAAAGAGTACATTCTAAAAAGGCAGAAGGGAAAAAAACATGTTGCTCGTTTAACCATTTTGTTTTTCAGTTTTCTCTGTTGCATTCTTCAGCGAATACAACTGCATTCTTTTTACTGGATCCAGATAATGAATGATTTATAAAACCTCTGAACTGGCTCTGGATTATGAAATTGACCCTTAAGTTAGACTACAAAATGATCTGTAAACAATGTTTCTTCCAAAAAGATGGCTTCTTTGTTAAATTCTTCCTATTTTTTTTTATTGATTTTAAAGAAGAATTTTGCTTTAAGATATATTGTGCAATAAAAGTCCTGTGGAGAAGAGCGTTAGACAATAGGAGCAGCAAATATTCAGAATGAATTTACTCAAAGTATTTCCACTGCCCCTTTTTCTATAGAAAAATAAAGATTAAATATAATTACAGTGCCCACATTTGAAAGATTTTCTGTTGATTTCATTAGGGTTCAAATCCAGTCATAAGACATTTAATGCTAAATCTAATTGGTAAAAGGCACTTAGTTCTGCCAAAGACCTGAAGAATAAAGCTTATGATATAACAGAAGGTCCTCACTAAGGCAAATACAAGACTATCCAAGCAAGCATGTGGAATGCAATACTGTTCGAGCCTGCAAAAAGGTAAACATTGAGAAGTAGACACATGGGGGGAAACATTTCATTGAATTTTAAATGTTTATTATGTAGATGTCTAATTTGAGCTAAGTCAGTCTTATTTATACTCTGTGTAGTAAAATAGGCATTTTTAAAGTATATAACCTATTTCTCGGGTGAATCACATCCTAGGAATGCCTATTTCTTTTCACTAACTATAATGGAAGCTATTAATGCATAGTCATTTTCATGGAGGTTTAAGTATTGTGCAAGTGCACCATGCCATGTGTCCTCAGAGGCAAAACTGAGGATGCTGTTCCTATAGGATCTCACTAGGAACAGGAAGGGAATGAAAGAATGTTTTACGGCTGCTGAGAGGAGAGGGAAAAATTGTAAATATTTTCAGAAAAGATATATAAATTTATAATATGGCTTTGCTGTTCTAGTTTATATGGGTTCTTATATCATATTAATTGCTCTGGTAACTATGCACCTTCCAGGCATAGTTTTAGCTGACATGGCTAAAATGTCCCGGTCTGATCGTCTAATGTTCTACCTGGGGAAAGGAGCTATACGGTGGAATTTTTGAGGTTGTTAGTAACATATATCTCCCCTGAGAGTATTGAAGGGAGGCAGGCATCAGACAGAATCTGTCCTGACTGGTGCCTGGAGTTTGGGCTTTTTCAGTGTTTTTCCTTTTCAAAGCATTTGGTAGCTTTCAAGTTACCATAGTAGGATCTGTCTACCTTTGTTGCTGGTCTATATGCACGATCTCCTGATGGCACAGCTGTGTGTAGCCACTTCCTACCACATTGAAATGACTGGGCAGGAAAGATGGGTGCATTACTCCATAAAGAACTATTACTCCTTCTTGCAGCTCCTAAGGAATGGAAAATCTCTGTTCCTCAATTTTCCATATTGCTGGTTCAGCCACTCAAGCTTTGGGAATTTCATATGGAAATGACTACAGATATATATCAATTACAAGCTTAAGTTCCAGTTTGTGTACTTGCATATCAACCAACAAGGAGGGATATAACTGATCAGGCGGAGAGAAGAGACTGGTGGTTACCTAATGCTCTGTAAAGGCCGCAGTGAAAGCCTTGAGCGTTAAGGCTCTACGATTCTTACGGGAAAGTAGGTTGCAAGAGCTTAAAAACTCTTTTGCAAAAGCAGGCCTGGTTATCCTGGGATGTGATCGCAAAGTCTGTGGCTCAGGGCAGTTGTCCCTTGAGGCACCAAGATTTTGTACTCATGCATCATTTTGAAACTAAGCATTTGTCAGATTCACTGTTGCTCTCAGTTGTTTGACACTGAAAAGAAGATCAAATTCATGAAAATGTTAGATAGTCCTGGGGATGAGCTTGTTTTAGCAATATTGTGTTTTGTTTTTTTCCTAAATAAAGGTTTTTCAGAATTTCTAATTTGCCTGTAAGAATGAAAAAAGACTCTCAGACTGAAATTCATACCTCCCCTGAATTTCCTTTGAGCAGAGGCCTATTCTTCATTCAGCTGAAGCATTTATTCATGCACAGATGTGTTCATAGAATTATACACTTAAGTCTCACGATGATGACCAATTACAAGAAAAAAAAAGGAATGACAGTTGAGAAGTACGACTTGCATGCAGAATTACAGCCCAAATTAAAGAAAGTTTGAAAAAGGGGATTTTTTTTTCATATAAATCCTATTTCTTTTATGCATTTTAACATTTGGAGATGGTAGTTGCTGTTAAAGAGACACAAACAAAAACAAAACAAAAACAAATAAACCTCCAAAATCAAGCACAGTAAAAAACCAGACTATAAACGATAAGCATAAAAATCCGTTCTTACATTGCATAAGTTCCTACTGCATTGTCCTTTTGGACTTACTGCACTGAAAGATGTTTAACCACACAGTAAACGGCTAATGGCTTAGTGTCAAAAGCCATGATCACATTGCGCAACATATACAGTTTTTTTGCTTTTTCTTTTCATTAATATCTTAACAAACCAAAAACTTCAGTGCTTTATTTTTTATCACCTTTTACAAATACTAAAAAGGCACAGTTTCATTAGCATGCCATGTACAAATCATTATCACAATTTAATCAAGAGTTACATGTCCTTCTCTATTCTTAGTCCTTTAGAATGAGGCACAGTATGAAAAGCGGATATACAGATTATTTACGCTCTGCATTGCGCATACCGACGTCAGTTTATAAAAATTCAGATAGTGTTAGGTCTTAGCCTGTTCTTTCCTGTCTTACATACAAGATTTCAAAGGAAGGTATATTAAGCATGGGAAAGAAGATAAGCCAGAGAAGAAATATGGGAAGAAATTAAAAAGTAACAAAGGAAGAATAAAGAGGAAAAAAGGATTATGAAGAATGGGAAGGGAAAAGTGTGGAAAGACAGGAAAAATGGCTAGGCAGCTGAAGTGGAGGCACACGTTTAATAATTTTAGCAGGGTGCTTCCAGAAAAATATCTTGTATCTTTAACTATTGATTATTTTTGTAATGGAACATAATTCCACGGTGGCCAAACTTACCATGCCTGTGCTCCAGTCCTCAGATTTTTGGCACTTTTTGGATCTTCCTTTCTATAACATTAGTCTCCAAGAAGACATTATGTGTTTTCCTGAGCTAAAGTTTTTCTTTTTCTTATTTTTCCCAGCTTCCATTGAGAATCCATCAAGCTTAGAACTATATGGTTAGCTTATAAAACAATTTTATTTTATAGGAAAAAAATAATTCTTGCATAAATTCCAGCCAGGATGAATGGAGGTAGGAACACTCCCAAAGCATATGGGTTAAATTAGCGCCTGCTGAGTTGCAGTGCCAGCATTTGTCTGATTTAATGATATGATTTTAAATAATTGGAGGGGGGTCTTGAGCATCCTCCATGTGATTTTCTGATGGAGTAATTTTAAACAGAGGCCCAGAGAACATTTGGGATCACTAGTGTGAATGTGTTTCTGTTGGTTAACAGTGAATAATTGGCCTAGTTTCCCTTCCCATTTTGTCTTCGGGAAAACATAATTAATTCAAATGTGTGGGCCAGTGGTATGCATAGCACTGCTGTAGTGTATTTAAAAATAAGGATAGCCTCTGGAGCAATGAAAACAGGTCAGATGGTCAGAGGCAGGACAGGCAACAAGGCTGAATCAATAGGAAACGGCTTGATCAAGTTCAATCTATCACCCCTTCTTGGGCCAGGAATATTTAAAAGTATATAGGAAGACTTATTAATAAATAAACACTAATACCAAAGTAAAAGAATATTAGAGGTGACATTTTAGATACTAATCATGCTTCTGGGGTGTAAGAGAGAAAATAAGAGGAGAAAGTCTGATTTTTCTATTGCCTGAGGAGTAGTTCCTAATAGATGAAACATAATCTCAATATTATTTTCAATGATTACTTCAAGACTATTCAACATATTATTTTGCCTTCAGCAAACATCTCTTTTGTTTCATACTGTTAGATGATATCTCGTTTTAAATGAGCACTTTTCAAACTGTATAGGCTAATATAATAAAATCAATTATATGATTTTTCTCTTTTGTTTAACTTAGTATATGGGAAAGTAGATGTAAATCTGGAGTTTCAGTTATGTAACTGAGATCAGATTCTGGCCCAGACTTGGTTTATGAAAATACTATAGAGGAATGTATGTGTATACATCAGGCATAAGGAGTCATTTAGGAAGTGAAAGTGAACAACCAGAACTGAAACCCATTTCATTTATACCATAAATCTTTTTTTTTTTTTTCAACTTAATATGTTGCTTTGGTTAAAATTTCATCATTTTTATTATCTAAAAGGAATATACCACATCGCCAAAAACCTAGAGAATGTGCTGGCCGGCAGTACAGTTTTCAGATTAACAGCAATTGACAGAGACGCTGGTGACAAAATAAACTACAAATTTACGAACATTTATAGAAGCTTGACTATAAATGAAGGTAATGAAGAAATAGATGTAGTTGTATTCAGACGTGGCAATTATCACATAGAAATAGAGCGGTGGATCTGTACTACACTTGTGCTACAGCTATACAACATTCTTTTTAGGATACGGAAATCTGGGACCGTGAAAAGAGTGCATACATCGTCCATGCAAATTTCAGAATGGAGTGCAATCTACAATGCAGCAATCACAATGATGATGATAGTTTTTCTTGATGGATAGCTTATTTTAAACTCCTTACCTCATGTACTTCTTGAATATAAATTCAGTAGCCCCGGCTCAGTCTGGGTTACCCAGTCAGTTGTTCATTTAGCGTTTTGAGGAGGTTTCCTAACTTGTAGTGACCTCCTGCATAGCTTAGCTTCACAAAAAAAAGTACCTAGATCATTTTTTAAAAAGATATTACATACTTTTCTAATATTAATTAAACATTTTACTGCCATTTGAAGATCTAAAACAAAATGAGATGTGTTCAGTCTTGCTGTGAAGCTGTACTGCGTTTCTCTGCTTCAAATCAGAGTATAAAGTACTAGAATTGAGAACTATAGTGGCAAAACTCCAGATGATTACTGAGTACTCTGTTCTCCCAGAGTGAAATATTTAGCTCACGAGTTGAGGAGAATTCTTAAGCTTGAGTAAAACGATTGAAACTTAGAATTCCTAGTCTGTAAGATTTTATCTTTCTTGAAAGAGAAACAGGTTTCCTGACAAAAAAAAATCATTGTGACTTATTCAGTAAAGAATTCCAACTTTTCATTTCCCAATTTACTTATAGACTGTGAGGCATTTCTCATTATTATGTTGTTCAAATCATTTTTTCTTTGCTTGTGTCTGACTAATGAAATGAAGTAATGTAAGGAATCAAAATGAGTGGAAATTTTCCATTTTCAAAGTGAAATCAGTTCAATCTCAGAAATATTTTTCACAGAAAAATTTAGGAAAATTAACATTTCTAAAATTTTTCAATACAGACACAAACTTTCTTTATTCTAAAAAGGTATTGGCAAAACTATTTTGACCTGTTGTACTCATGAATAACAGTGACCTCAAAATGACCACTTGCATCAGTTTGTTTCACTTATCTGAACATACAGAAGGTAAATCAGCCTATGAAGGCCAAAGATTGTTTTTATTTACACTTGCTTCCACTTTGAAACATTAATAAAATCCTTATGCTTTTGGCAAAAAAACCCTGTTAGCAGTAGTTTCACAAGTGCTAAAGCCAGAGATGACTATTACAGCCAGCTGCTCTCAGTTTTTTTTTCTTTAGTACAGTCCAAACTAGGAAAATAGGGCAATGATAGCAGTCCAGATTCTAACCTCAGCCATCTGACTTGATTTTCAGAAGATTTGAATACTTTAAGTTTAAGCTGAAGTTAGGTGGCCTTGCAGCTGTTTACCTTGCTTGCCAGTCAGCCCATTTGCCTGAAAATAAGAAAACAGCAGTAAGGTGGCTGGTGAAGATGATCGTTCATTATTAACTATAATATGGAGGTATTATTTTTATTTGAATAATGGCTTGATCTACTTTATTTCAAGAAAGAACATACAATAGAGTTCGTTTATTTTGGAATATACCATCATGAAGCTAAAACTGAAGCTTTATTTTATATTACATAGCAATATTCATATTACCATACCTAGGATAATATAGACTTGAAAGGAAAACACCATCCAGTCTCTGCGGTTGCCACAAGAGAGTTGTGACAAAGACAAAACATATCTTCTCATTTTACTGAGCTGTTTCGTATGACACATTTTTCCAGGAGTCTGAAAGTCTGTTGTCTATAAGCAACATTATAAAATCAGTTATTAATGTATTGTTTAACATTCTTTGACTACTAGAACTAGTGAAGTGAGAGAAAACAGTATATTCCCATATCTGGGATTCAGAACGACTTCTTGAAGCATCAATAGCTGTACAGTTTAATGTTATCGTCTACTGCTTTCATGGTACAGTGGCAGTGCACATATGAGACCTTCAGTTACACTGGGTAAATGTATGGTGGCTAAGAGCCTATCATAAGTTCATGAAACTGGTAGACCCATAATAATCTTGACAGAGAAGTAGATGATTGCTTAATCGCTAGGCTTCCCTCCATTGACTCTAATTTTAACTAGCTGAGACCCTATCCTGCTGCTTTTTTGAATGTCCCATCACCGCTTTTAATTTCCAAAGACTGAAGTTCAAAAACCCATGAGCAGTTCCTGGACTTAATGTTCATATGCTATCATTATTTTTTAAATATATGCATTTATAAAAATAGATTGAATTATTATAAATACAATGAAGATTATGATGCTTTTTTTTGCATTTTTTCCTCTGTGTTTTCTTGTCCCATCTTCAGTGAACAGAACGAAGGGACTTAAAATAGCTGCCCGTGTCAGAATAGCCCTTCACAGTATAACTCCCCATTAGATTAAATGAAGAAATAAAATTATTTCCATTAGTATCAGCCATAGCCCTGTTCTCCACTTTGTCTCTACTATCAGATAAGAAGGTGTCTAGAAATGTGTTGGGCCATAGAAGGGTGAAATCATGCAGAAGTTCTTCCAAGGAAATTTTTTCAAAGTCTAGAGACAGTTTTGCATGGATTTTTTTTTTTTTTTTTTTTTGTTTTCCCAGGACCAGATCTCAGGCGTGCTTAGCAATTTCTTTTTTCTCGTTTTAGAAATGCAGTCTGAGGAATTCGATGTCAATAAGCAGAACAGAAAGCTCTTCAAAGCGAATTCTAAATTAAAACCCTAAGTACAAATTAAATCAGTATTCAATAGTACAATGGAGGCCAGTTAGATTACTTTTGTTAATAAGAAAAACATTGAAAAGATAGTGAATAACTGCAGATAGAGCCACCTGATTCATGTATTGAATTATATTTCTGGACCCCTTCACACACACAAGTTACATATTAAACAAACCAAATATCCCTATTTGCACATTTAACTTGCATCAAAGTAGTGTACCGCAAAAATAAAATCTATGTGGATTTTAACTCAGGGTGAAACACAGATATATCCATTGCAAAAAATTTCCTGGCATGTTTAATGGTTGCGTAGGTCACAAAAGGCTGTTCTCAAACTATCTAACAGAAAAACTCACCTATTTTATTGACTTGGAAAAAGCTTCTAGTTACGTGCTAACTATTAAATTTCCCTCTCTTAGAAAGAGGAAGGAGTAAAGAAGCACTGCCAAGATTCAAAGCAGTATTTAGCAGTCAGTGTAGTCTAAATATACTTTCCCTTATATGAACTGATATTTGATGCTAAACTCATTCAAATAACCAAAAGAGGCCTCTTCCTATTTCAGTGGTTCTGAGTCTTGCATTCAGCTTTCTTTGTGGCTCTGTACTGGGTACTTCAAAACAACTTGTAAAATTAGATAACTTGAGATTACAGTTTTCCTGTCCCTTGGACTATGAAGACCTTGCTACTCCTCACCAGGGCGCTTCAGTAGTCTGAGGCTGTGATTGCAACAGAATGCATTTTACCACTGTGAGTGTACCTACTATTTCAAAGGATGTAGATAATAATAGTCCTCTTTCTTTTCAGGAATTCTGTGTGTTAAGTACCACATAAAAATCAGTTAGAATGCCATCACACATTAACATTGCATTTTACAACAAATATTCTTGTGAAAATTGGAAAAATAGCAAGAAAAACACATGGCCTAGCTGTGTAAGAGAGAGAACATATTTACTTTCAATTCACTGAGAGTCGATCACAGCAGATGGAGTTCATAATTCACTAGGTCTGGGGTTTCCGATAATGTAGAGTGACAGTCTGAAGCCAAATCCTAGTGTTTCTTTAATTGTTTAGTTAGCTCCACCGGCAAAGCAATTTTCAATGGAGCATCTTCCCCCGTTCCCAAGCCCTGCAGATTGTTCCACCAGGTCACAGCCGCTATGCAGTCATGGCAGACCTAGCCAACCATCTTCTCTTCAGAAGGGAAACATACCATCTTACCTATCCTTGTCTCATTGAATCCTTTTCCTAAACCCTCACAGTTGGGGTATGCTTTAGATGAACAGCAGCTACAGAAGCAACTAAGTTTCAAGTGAATCTTGCTCTTTCTTTGCTTTTTTTATGTTGCTTCCAATTTTGTAATCAAGTGTCTAGCCTTACTTTTTGATCAAGAAGCATCCTTTATTCTTTTCCTTTTTCTTTTCTCTCTCTAATAATAAAAGTGATCCTTCTGTGATTTGGGTGTTCCTTTATTCAGTGCTGATTTGTTTACAGATATTCACTGTGAGTGCAGGCAGATTGTTAGTGTGCCACAGAGCCAAACACAGTTGGAGTGTCCCAAGAATGATTCTTTCACCCAGCTGCCAGGGCTCACTGGTGACACCACATTTCAGCTCAGTGACCTACTGTCGATCTGTGACAGTTGCAAATCAGTGTGCTTTTAATGACCTGGTACATCTGGGAAATAAACTGTACTTACAAGTGCGCCCACACAGGGTTTATGAATATAAAGGCTGTAGTTTTGACTGACAGTCAAATGCAATAATTACCTTCTCCTTCTATTTTAGCTGAACCCCTCACACTATATTTGCCTTAGTTTTTATTTTCCAGGTGAAAAGTTTGGCAGTTGTATTACTCTGCTACTGCTATGCTTATAAGATGGACCAACCCCACTGCTGTTAATAGCTTTCAGAATGTCTTCAAGCATTCAGTGCTGACCTTCTCAAAATGGTTCCTCTTAGAGTCTTCCTAGTTACCCTCAAATGTGAAGGTGGAGATGGAAAAAGCCCCAGGAACGTCCTCACCTATGATTTAATGCTTTATGAATCTTCTGACTAAAAAATTACACTGACTACTAATGAAATTAAAATTAGTTTTTCTGTCATATTGCCTGATTTAAGGAGACATTTACTCATAAATAAATAAAGCTTGTGCTGCTTGTCTTTCCCTCATGAGAGTAACTTGTGACTCCACTAGGGAGGCTGTTCAAGGTGATGAAAGAAGTGCTGGAAATACTCCATGTACTGGAAAAGGTTTGTCTGAATGGAGGATGGGCATGCTGAGCTCCTTTAACCTCTTCAGTAATCTCTTGGTTTCTCTTGGGAATGAGCAGCACTTTCCTTTTAAAGGATTCCTCGGCAATGACTGTGCAGACATTTGTCTTGCTTCAGGCCTCCAAAGCCCACAAAGCTCCACTAAGTAGTGTATCTGTGAACTGTCCTTCTTTAAATAATTCTTTCACAGTTTCACCCTTTGACTTTCTTTAAGCTCTGCCTAAGTAATAATACATTTTGGATAAATATTGATACTAATTGCTGCAACATTTTTTCTGTTCCTTGAACCTCCTGTGGAAACTGATTTCTTCTTATCTAGAACCAAGCTCAAATGAAACTGATATCTTGGAATGATCTCAGACCACCAGGTTCTAGCTAACACGGTCAGCACTTGAAGAACTTGAAAGACCTTGGGCCAATCTGTCTCTGTGAAGTATACTAAGACTAGGTCCATACTGGTAAATAAAACAGGCTCATCTACTTGCCATCTATAGATGGCAAATAAAACAGGATTATTCTCTGGCCCAGAGGCCAAATGTCTTGGCATAGCTTACATCTGAGCTCTGGCTAAATGCTCTTCCCCCTAGCATCCAAAATGGCATGGCCACATCCAAACTTCCTTTAGCTTGTGGTATTCCCCAAAGTGCACCTGGACACAGTCTGGGAAAGCTCAAGCTAATGTGGGCCAAAACTGTCCTGGGGGTAGTTTATTGAACAGTATACCTGACTGCGGGCCAGTGATCTAGCTGGTGTCCTGCATCTGTTTGATTTACCTACATATTGATGTAGCCTAATTGTCTGCAAGGTGCAAAACTGAAGTACAAAGCCATTTTGCATGTGTGAGAGTAATAAAAAAAACAGGCAATGTTCTTTAACCCTTTGTCACTGGCGGGGAACATAAGAAAATAATCTGATTCCAATTAAATTCATAAGAAACAAAAATTCACTCCCAGGCAGGAAACTCACAGCCCATTTCCAGCTTTAAGCAAAATGTCATGGCCAACTTATAAACTGCTTAAAAATGGCTTTATATAATGAAAGTGCTGACAGACCTTTAATTATATCCGTGAATGTGACTATATAGCAGAATAATTTTGAATTCCTCTTTGATTCTTGAGGTCTGAAGCAATTTTAATTCACTGTGAAGTGACATCTACCAGAGTACCAGTGTGAGGCACTTTATTTTAATATTTAACATATGGAATTACAAACTGATCATTTCCTAAATGTCCATAACTTTTGTACTGACTGCAAATTAATCCATTAAATTAGATGTATTAGCATTAATACCAAATGGATTCCTGTAATTATGGAATACAAGGAAAAGTGTATTATTAATCCTACTGATTTTTGCATAACATATCCTACATACTAATTATCATGGCAGCAGTCAAATCTGTTTAACGTTGTATATTGCTTGAAGGTATGGGGCCTTTTCAGTCCATTATCATTTTTCCAAACTTCAGTGATTTGTTGCAAGCCTACCCCTGCCAAGCATCTGCCTAAGTCTGATGGATTTTCTCTTTCTTCTTTGCTTTCTGCCGTTTTGTAGTTTAACTCTTACAAGTAACCCAGTTAAAGTCACTGGAACTTAAAGGAAATAAAGATGAGATGAATTAGGGACTTACGCATATCATTAAGCTTCAGTCCAGCAAAGAATTGTATACTTCTCTAATGCTATGCCGTGTAAATAGTCCAGCTGATTCTAATGATACACATTTAGTCTGTGAAAAATAAAGCACGTCGTCGTCTGTCTTTGTAGAAGAAAAGACCTTACTGTCCATATTAGTAGTGCAATCATTTCAGTTTAATAGAGTAAAAATAAGAAATATGAGCTTTCACGTATGGCTGATATAACTTAGGTACAAGGAGAGTGCTCTAAAATATATTCCAATATACATAAAAATATTTAGTGCTTCTCCATATCTAGTACGAATCCTACTGAGAATAATGAGCTGCCTCTAGATGCCTGACTAAATATGAAAATATTTAATTTATTACCACAGACTGGATCTAAAGTTTTAAACTATTATTCTGATACTTTTTCAAGGATGCAGTTAAAGCAAACACTGATGGTCTATGTATCTGATGGAAGGATGCTATCACAAAGTGGTCACATTGTAGAAACGGTTATGCAAAGTTTTTATTGTGTGGAGTATAACACTTTGTATATATAAAAAAAGACTTTGAAATTTCACACTAAACCCTCTTATTTAGCTTAACAGAACATCCTTTTCTCTTAAACTCTGTTGATAAAGCAGAAATTTCATTTTCCCCTATGTAGAGACATTTCTTTGTACCATATAACCTGAGATGAGCTGTACCTGTTGATAGCAAGACAATATTTTTAGCTAGCATAAATAACTTTAGTTTCACTTATTTCAAACAGCAAATTATGCTTTCATCTTAACTAATATCACAAATACTACTGATGCCAAGGGAGGTGATTTCCATGATGTTGGTGGAGATACGTTCATTTATTACCTCTTCATTTAAAATGAACAACGAAAATAATTGATGCATACCTTCAGAAGTCCCAAAGGCTTCTGTAATGGTGTGCAAGCAAGATGAAAGGATAACTTACAAATAAAGCATAATATGCTTAAATGCTAACTGAAAGAACATTAAATTAAATGCTGTTGCTTTATTTACCTTGATAGTCTTTGGGTCAAGTCACTAATTCATCTTCTTTTAGGGTTTTTCTGAGGCATTCATCCAGGAATAACACACTACGCTCCCACATAGTTCACAAAAAATTTAAATATAAAGGGATTTTTTTTCAGTACAACTATAATGCAAGGCAATTCTCAACATCTGAGATAGAAAATAACTGTAAAAGACAAATATTAGGCATCAATAGAAATTATTTATTTATTTTTACAACACAGTAATTGCCTGCTAATGAACATATAAACTGATTATATGTTTTTACAGATTATTAAAGCTGAGCATACACTTCCACGTATAACCAGGAGCAAATCATCCATTATCTGAATGCAGCATATTTCCGTGCAGGGACTGCTTTGATTTAGACTAGCTAAATGGATCTGGACACAGTGCAATTGCAGGAGAATTTAGGGCACATTGGGGTCCTTTTTGATGATGAGTGCAGGCTGAGAGGTTAAAATGTTAACATTGAGCTGCTGAAACTCTGGCACCATTAGACTCATTAAAACAGAGTGTCACCGAAAGAACTGGGCTTAACCTTGTGCTGAGGCTGAGCAGGCTCCACAGCTGTCAAGGAGAATCTCTCCCCGGAGAGAAAAACAGGCTCGTGCTGCCCTGGAAGGTACTGTATACAAGTGTCAGTACAGGAGATGTGATGTGTTTGGAGAAATACATGAAAGTACACATGGGAGCAAAACAGCAGGAGCTAAATAACTTCTCCTTTCAGAGCTGCTTAGGAGCTGCAAAGGGTTTTTTGATTTGTTTCTGTTCTGGAGGAGAGTTTATTTTGTGTCCTATCTTCCAATATTGATAAGCATAAATTGATTTGAATTTCCACAGTCTTTTGTGAAAGTGATTTGTTTTAGTCTACAGGCTTCAAGCCCTTGCACGAACCTGTTCAACGATTTCGAGAATAGCCACACAGACTCCCTGTTTGGGAGAGTCATGCTTGGAGATCAGGACTGGCCACTCAGTAACCTGAAGCACATTACTTCTGGATGCAACTGAGGAAACTCTCTTGAGTTTTATACGGAGCCTGATACAGACGCTATCCGTTCTTAAAGATCCACACAACTTAATGTAACGGAGTGAACTGAACATAAAACGCTTGAAATTTTTTGTCAGCCTGCCCGTTGTGTACTTAATTGCAGCAATAATTAGTGGGCTAAAAGTCTGTGAATCTAAGGTTATTCAAAGTTATATATTCTAGTAAAGATTAGTTACATTAGATATTTTGCATCCTATCCTGTAATTATAAAGTTAAAATAGAAATCTGTTTCACAAAAAATATGCATTTATTTACTCTGCAGGTTCGTAAGGATTTTAACTGGAATGAGCAGCGAAACAAAATCGTAGCATCTTGTCACAGCTGCAGCAGTAGATATGAATAATGATATCAAACACAATCCCAGCAGACAGAAGGTGTTTGTTCACAATCAATGGTCACAACCAAAGTTCTGGTAAATAAAATTATTTGTATGTTCCAACTTGTAATGACATGAGCACAAAAAAAACCTTCTGATGTTGTATAGTAAGCAGAAAATAATACTAAAACTTTGGAAGTAAAATTAGTATGATGTAAGACTGCAATTAGACCTGATGAATAGGAATGCAGTCTCCTGAAGTTCTATATTTTCATGTTTGTATAAGGAGCAAAACAAGCTTTATTGTTACAGAGTGAGCAAAGTAATAAGAAGAGTCACTGAAAAAAATTCTCATTTATAAAGATGCATTATATGCCATTGGATAATTAAATCTGTAAATGTAGTATTTTGTAAAAAAGATGTTTTATTCAAATAAAGGACTATGTGAAAACTGCAGTTTCACTAATGTAATATTATACTCTAGACTGAAAAAAAATCTTGTGTATAATGTGTGATTATTCCTTCTCTACTTTCTGAGTATACAGGGGGAATAATTTCGCATATGTGCCTATAGGCAAATGTAGACACACATCACTGGCTCAGATGGATACCATGCGTGTATACACATAGTAAAGACAGATTATACAGATCCACTATGAATATAAAATGAAGTAGACATTAATATTCAAATATAAGGAAGCATTTTAAAAATTTTACTCATATTGTAAAAAACCACAACATTTATTATATTCCCACTGTTTATTTTTTAGCTTATCAAAACATAGTTGTGTATCTCATAGCATCACATGGTTCTTTTTTAGTGTTTCAGTATGTTTACTCTTACGTGAAACTACTGCATAAAGAGCAGATTATAAGTGAATTTTGTACAGCATAACACGAACAATACAATTTCACTATTGCAAATCATACAGTTGATTAAAACTCAATGGTCCAGCTTGAGGGCTGGTACAAACTGAAATACCTGTTCACCTAAGTTAGTTGAGTTATGCAGATTAAAGGAAGTGAGTATCTGCCCCTGTGAGTGAAAGCTGTGAAAAAAGCAGTCTTCTGTAATATAATACTGTTATTTATGAGACACTTCTTGTGAAGAACAGCGGGATGCCAGCTAAGGCATCCAGCAGGGCAGGGGCAACATACCAAAAGAAAATATGCACATGGCAGAAGCAGGCGTCTGCTTAAGCGTGGAAACAGGCTGCTCAAGCAAGCTGAGGAATCACCACCCTTGATCTAGGAGATGCTAAAAACCAAACTGCTCCCAAGCAATCTGATTTTAGAAGTTAGCCCTGCTTTGAGCAAGAGCTTGGACTAGATGACATCCAGATATCCCTTCCAACCTCTTTTTTTTCTTGTGTTTTTCCATGATTCAGCGTTGTTTGTGAACAAACTTTTTTTTTTAAAAAGAACTATAATAAATGTTTATAAATGAAAGCATTACCCCGCAGGGCTAGGCACAAATATCATTTTATTTGATGTGAAAAAAATTAAGCTACAGTTTGCCCTTAAGTAATCATGATCCTTCCTACTTTTTATTGCTTCTTGTAAATTTTCTTTTAATGTTACAAACAAAACCTATTTTTTCATATGACTAGTTACAGGTTTTGAAGTGACATTTTCTGCTCTGGTGACTTATCTTTTTTAACAGCTCTGTGTAATATAAATCAAGTTTTTTTATATTAAATGACTAAGTACATTCTGTATTTACTTTTATCTTATCTTTTACAGTAAAAATGTTCACTCAGTGTTTCAAAACAGTGATCTGTCTTGGCTCCTCTGCCTTGGTCTCATCTGTCCTGCACATAGCTTAGTTCCACCAAAGGCTGGACACTATATGGGACATGGTGGTAAGAGTTGGTGTCACATGTAAGCACTGATACTATCCCGAGCTGAGATGCTGACAGTACATAAGACAGGAAGCAATTTCCAGCACATATAAACATTTGAACCTGTAATTACAGCTCCTTTTGCTTCTCTCCCCCTTCCCCATTGTCTACCTGAAGAGAGCAATGAGACAACAAGGATGAAATGATTTAATAGGGTGACAAAAGGAGCTTATGTCTCCTTCCAGCTTTTCTGCTCCTCCCTGTCTCCTCTGCAGGTCCGTACTTAATACATCATCCAACTGCTCTATACAGGCCTTGTACAACCTGTCTTAGCTCTCTAAGAATGCTTTGAATCTGCTGTGAGCCTGAACTTCAAAGCGGAGGTAGTTCCCAGATTGAGAGAGACAAATTGCTTTAGAGATCTGTGTTGAAAAGTTTGAATTCCACAGAAATCCTGTGCTTGGACTGAAGAACTGGAAAAGACTGTACATTTCAGAGAGCCTCCAAAAGGAGGTAGGGATCTGGGCAAGCAACTGCCTAGAGCCAGGGAACAAGCTGGATGCAAGGAGTTATTTTTGTGGAAGGCAGGCTGTCTTGGTGCGGCATTCCTGACAGCATTCCACATCAGAAAGTGGAAAGATGTTATAGGTGTTAAATATTCAGATTTAATTTAAAAGTTTTATGTTAAAGTTAAATATTTACAGTTTCATCTCATAGGTACTGTCCACCAAAGCCAAATCAAGACAGCACTGATCTTTTCATTGACTATGCTCGATTTTAGGCCTCGCAGAGACGGCTGGCCTTTGAGGTGGAATTTCAGTCACTTAATTTGGGCTGCAGTCTAGAACTCTGCATCTGAGTCAGTCCTCCCAGGTTGTGTTTCGAGTAAGAGGAGAGAAATACGTTAGATGAATCTTACCCCACAAATGAGTTATGTTAGACAACTCTATTAAGATAGATCTGACTACTCTTATTAACCTTACTAATCAAACTGATTGTTAAGGAAGCCTGGAAAAAAAGCTCATGCATGGATATCTATCATTTGATCAAGTCTATCCTGCTCTGGAGAGTTAGCTATAGCGCTGCAGAAGTGGAATTCAATTATGACTAACATTTCTCGCTGAGAAGTAAGAAAAAAGGACCCAAACGAAATGCTCTGTTACCAGGGTTTCCGATCATTCAAAACTAGCTTTTATATTTCTATACTCCACTCAAGTTTGGGACATAAACATACTTTCACACTTTAAGAAGGTCCCACCCATAATTATAGTTTTCTGTTACTATAAACTTTTTTTTTCTTTTTTTAATTCTTGTCACATTTAAAGAATACTATTCACAGCTTTGTGGTTACAGAATGACATTTGCAGATCGCCAACAGAAAAGTGCTTATTGCTTTGCATACTTCAACATGAGAACATTATTCCCTAACTAGCTCCAGTCCTTGTTTAAATCATAGTGCTGTAGAAATGATGGTAACACTGTCCCAGGCACAGAACACGCTTGTCTGGAAAATCCTGCCCCTCCCTCCCCCTGAAAAGAAAACCCAAAACAAAAATCAGAAATGGAGAGGAATATGAGGCTGATCATATCACTCAATAACAGTGCCGATGTGTATTTATAGACATCATTAAGACTAACATAGGCCACTGTCAATGAAGCTCTTAATGGGACAAGCAGGGTCCACTCCCCCAATATGTTTATATATTCCTAACTTGCAGCTCATGTTAGAAGCCTCTGATCTTCCTATTTCAAGTTAAAGTTTACTCCTTAAAAATAACAAAGACTGCAGAGCGAGGGATGGGGTTTATTTCATGCTCTTTTTTGCTTGCTGAGCTATGATTCACCCTCATAAATGTTTGCTTTAGCTTGGGGATTACAGATGTTTACTTCCCTCTAGTGAGCACAGCAATGAAACAGAGACTCGGGGAGGAAAATTTTGTGATCAGTACGTGGCGTTGGCCACTTGCTGTTTCATTATTATGATTACCTGGTGACAGGGGATGTTAGTCCTGTTTAAAAAGGATTAATAAACTTTAAATTAAGTTTTATCAAGTCCTAGATGTCAGCAAAAAAGAGTCCATCGTACTTTCTACTGCTGGGCTTCTGATATTCGACTGTCACTGCATTTCCTGGTCAGCTCTTTACCCTTTATATAACTTATCAGCAGAACTTTAATACGAAATCTAATTTCAACTTTAATATTTTTAGTGCAATATCAGTCATATTTACGTACTGACATTTTGTTAACAGTTATCTTTACTAAGGCATTCATACTTCTATTTTATATGTTCATAATTTTTTAGGTGTTGTCTCCTTTCCTTCTTTTTTTTTCTGGCTAAGGAGAACTATTTCATAACATGACTTCAGAATCTTCCCTCATCTTTTGATCACACTTGCCTTTCCAGTAAGTTTTGCCATCTTGCACCCAATAATTTTATTATGTTTCAGAGTAGTCATATGATTAGGTTTCATTAGCCCTCTCCGTGTTCAGTAGACGTACATGTTTTTAATACATTTTAATTAACAGTTTTACTTCTGTAATTTCTGATTTATTTAATGGACATGATTTAGAAATACAGACCTGATACTCAGTTATGCTGAGGCCATTTTATAAACCTACTACATTGCAGAAGCTTCTTTACTAAACTCAAATCATATAAAGTGCTATAAGAACATGTACAAATAAAGCTCAATGACTAAAAACTAACCAAGTGCAGAAGGTCAGCATTAGGGATAAACATGCCACTTGTGTTCCGTTTGCCCTCAGCTTCACATCTGAAATGAGCCATATAGTCCCTTTTTTTGGTTCTCTGCACAGGGCTGGATTTCACCGCATTCAAGTAAGTATCACTGTTTAAATGCATTGTACTTTTCCACGGCCAGCAATGATGGTGAAAAAACTACATATTCTTTCAATAGACACTATTAACAGGTTTCCAAGTAGTATATCTGTTTTTATCTTCCAGATATCTTGTGATCCTCTGGCAGAAAAGGCATTCTTGTAAATGCAATTTGCTTCCATGGCTTACTTTAATCAACTTGCCTGCCAGAAACTGAAAAGCTATCATGACGATGGGACCATCTTCTAATGCAGACTGAGTAAGATTTAGAAATGAAAATACAATTTCTGTAAAAGAAAATTACACAATATGCCCACCCACTATTAAGGAATCCTTTGACCTCAAAGTGTTTCAAGTCTCATCCCAATCAAGCAAGCAAGAATTGTAGCCAAGTATTAAACACAAAACTGACACTGAAGGAGCCTGCCAGAAGCCCTTTGAGACAAGCAAAATACTGTAGACTTCCAGGAAGGAAAGTACATGTATATTTTAAAAAAGGGAAAGGCAAATTAAAACTTTCCATTTAGCGACGGAGCTTGCCTCTGGAAAGCTAAGCGTGAACAAACGAAAGAGGTGAGCGTGCGACGGACTACATGGCCCACTCCACAACGTGTGCGAGGGAACGGTTATTTAACCTAAGGGCAGGCTGACATAAAAGACTCCAGCCAACACACACAACACACTGACACTGGTTTAACCTAGCGTGGAGAGTTGTTTATGCTTCAGGTGACTAATTATCATTGATGCAAGAGTATTTAAGTGGTACAGAGGTACACAAGTTTAAAGAAAACATCACAGCAAAGCAAGAAAGCAGGCCACAAGAAGATTATAGGTAATAAATCTAAGAACAGAAGTATCATGGAGTACTTTGATGAGAAATACCAAGCCACAAAACCAGTTATAATTACTTCTGTGGTTAAGTGCCAAGCAACGATGTTGAAGTGCTAATAACCAGTTTTCCAAGAGAAATCTTGAAAAAAAAGGAGGATTTTTAGTTTGGTTTCTTGTTTGTAAAACCATACAGAAAATAAAGAGGGGGAAGGGCTCAAAGAAGTGAAGTTGTGACAGGAAGAATAGGAAAGTACAGCTAAAAAGAAAGACCTTTGCCACACTTCTCCCCGGCACAATGCAATATATCAAGCTGATAATTCTTTGTGTGTGTAACTGAAATAGCTTCTGTGTATTTTTACCACTAAAAGATAGAATCGAGTGCTTGATACATCAGGATGAATCACCAGTCTTTCAGACGTAAATTTTTGATTAAGATCTCTCAAATCTCTGAAATATATGAAATATATATACACCCAGATGCAACAAACACACCCTCAATGTTTATATTGCGAGTGCAGTACGAAATGTTGATCTGCTGTGATCTATCCTGTAGGTCCATACTAAACGAACTATGAATTCCTCATAGGCCACCTAATAATGAAGATAGTTGAAGCAGAGACTTCCAGGCATTTAGCTATGAGTGGGATGGAATAAAAAAAAATTTCAAATCCATCGGTGTTTTTCTGGAGGTTGTTAGCTGTATACACCCCAGCTGATCATTGCTCCCCAACACAATAAAGGGAGCATTCGCTAGCTCCAGGATCCTGAAGGTGCAAAAATGCTGGGAAAAGGAGCCTACATAAATGTGAGGCCTCTCTTTCATTTTGGATACAATACCAATGGGTCACTTTGCTTAGTAAGAAAAAAGTGTGCAGGTACGAGCTTAATTAAAAGTTTGAGACTATCCTGAAGGTACCGATTTTAGGATGGGATGATGAATCACTCTCTGAATATATCTGAATCTTCACATCTAAAGAAAGCTTAGATGATGAGATTATACTAATGTCTGAATTTTAAAGAAGCAAAACTAGGTGTTTTTAAGCCCCTGGAGATAAAGTTAACATCCTGTTGCAGTTTTATTTTTCCTTTCTAGGAACAGAGGTATGCTCCCCAGATAGTTCAGCACTGCAGTTCACAGACCTGCTTAATTTAGCTGATGCTCTCTCTTCTCTCATGATAACACATTGCCATCACTCACTGCATGTTTATTGAGTGAAATAGGCAAAAACAATCCTGTAAGAACTTCAAACCACTTTTTTTCATGCTTATAAACAAATCTACAGTTACAAACAGTTAACTTAGTTGTATATGCTGTGTAAATGGGAAACAATCTTTCAGAAAAGTTGGCAATATGTACACATTGAATAAGGTGTCTATTTGCCTTTTTAGTACACATAGGTATCCCTTTACTGTTACAATAATTTCCGAAACTACATTTGTCGAGAAAATATTTGCCTGATATGCACTGTAAATCATACGTGTCTTTGAAATGGATTTTGAAGTACTTTCACAAGCAAATCTGTGTATTTAAATTTGAAAAAAATGCATTGACATGGGAATATATTCTTCATTATTAAATTCTAGACTTAGAAGTAGAAATGAACCTAAACTGAAACCAAATATACAAAAAAAAAAAAAGGTTTGGTAAAATGCAGATTTATCTCTGAACTGGCTTTTGTTCGAATAGGGGTCAAAAGAAATAAACCATGTCTAAATACTTCTGATACACTTTAAGTTAATGATGTGGTAGAATAAAGGATAGTGGTGAACATGATTCGAGAAGTTCGGTTCTGTATAAAGTTTTCAGATCTATATTTTGCAATTAATAATAGAAATTCTACTGCTTTTATCTATATGGCTTGGGCCTTTTGTGGCAAGGTGCCTCTTACATTTGACACAGAAAATGTCTAACAGACTATGTGAATCTGAGGCTAAAGAGAACTATTTTGATTCCATTATGCTGTGCTGGCAACTACAGAAATCAGGGCAGATTCTGCTGTTTTGTTAATAGATTTTATCGCAACCGTTCACAGCTTCATGGCTCGCCCACTGTTCTTTGTTCTACCACATCATTAATTTAAACTATATAAATCTTTATGTAAATAAGGATTGACTGCATTATATTTTATTTCTAAATTAAAGAGAAATCCCAAGAGAAGAGTAGGCAGCTTTATTTACCTTAGTAAATCATTTAATGGAGTATTTAATAAGATAAGCATTCAAAACCCTTTTCCTGTTTACATCATTACAGGGAAAGACTAGCTGAGTGGCCCTGATTTGATTCATTTCTTTTAATTGAGAACAGATTATAAAGATGTACAGACTCCCAGGCAAACTGACTGACAGGTCCTTTCTTCTAACACCTTTGTAATCCATGTAATATTAGCTCTCTACAAAGCATTAAACGTCTGTGGCTGACAGGACACGTTTTAGAGCTTATCTCTGGCGGTTGCCTTTGAAAACTAATCCAGGGTGATACATACCAATGAGCAAGTAGTAATTCACGCCTTTACCACAGTAGTATTTTATCAGCATACTGTTTCAGTCCTGTGCTATTAGGGACAATTAATTAAAAGCAGAATTTACCTTTTCCTTGATAGCCTTTGGCAAACGCTGGTAAAGCATATTCCAGAAATGAGGGCATACACGCAGACCACACATGAGGTGTGTTTAGCAAAATTAGTATGTCATTCTACCTGGTTATAGGAAACTCAATGAACCATGGCAAAATGCAGTTCTCTGCCAAGAGTAATTTGGCTCATGTCCCTGGAACATAATGTACAAACCTAGACAGCAGGAAAAGCATCGTAGAAGGAAAGAGTAGATAATGAACAGGGGGCAGCTTCAGCTTGTTGTTACTGTTGAAATGGGACAGGTTTGTGCACTGCATTGGAAAAAAATCACACAGGAGAGCGTGTAAGGCTTTTGTTTGTTTGCTTTCTGTTTTTTGCTTCATTCCAGTCAGCATTTAAATTTGAGTGTTTCTGTAAAACACGCTGGTAGACCCCTACCCTTTATGATTAGCTATTGTGGAGATATGTTAGAAAACATTAATAACCCTATAAATCATCAGGGAAATTAAGTTCCTAGTGTCATTGAAGCTAACGATCATTATTCCCAATGCCTGAAAAGGAAAAACACTGTTCAATCTTAGCCCACCCCCTTACCTCTTCTCAGTGATTTGCAGGTCCTCTTGAGAGTACTGCTGTCCATCCGAAGCGCAGGGGACAAAATCGGGGCTATGATCACACATAGCGATTATCTGTCGAACTTACTGCCTCAGGTGAAGGCGTGCACCTGGATGCACTCGCAGGCTTGTATCAGATAGCCGTTCATATGGATTTTTACCTTAATAAAGGTCTGGATAATGGAAGATGTCTATTTTTGGTTGAATTTATTAGAACTCTACCATGAATGTTAACCTTGTGTTTACTGTGGGAAATATGGGCCAACCATCAATATTAGCATTTGCCATTGATAATATCTTTCAAATTAAGTAGGGTAACTCTAGCCCAATAATGCAGTATTGCCATTGCTAGGGCCAGGCCACAGGCTTTGTACTGAGTTTGCAAGTCCTTTGGGCTGAGGCTTGTCAGACATGCGTTGTCTGAACTTGTCATCACCTGTCTGGCAGCTTTGTTTTCACTTGGCTTAGCCGTAACAGCAAGTTTTCTTCTGACCACGTGGCTATGGCTCATTTGTTTTACTTTTGGTTGTCACTGTATGGTACAACCACAGCTTTATGGAGACTGCACTAACCAGCGGTCGCCGTCTGCAGCAGGAGCTGTTCGCGGCTGCAGCGCAGGGACGCGGGGCTCGGACGCGCCGGCCGGCCGCCGCAGCAGGGGCCTCCAGGAGCGGAGACCCGGCGGGCGGCACGGAGGAGCGCGGGGTGCTAAGAGGTGGGCCGCGGGCTGGCACGGGAGACCCCGCGGCTATAAACAACTCCCCAGTGGTCCGTTAAAGAAATGCAGGCCTGGAGCTGGACAAAACTGGCCTGGAGAGAGAGAACAAAAAAGTATCCAGCATATGTAAGGGCCACCACACAGAGTAAATTTAGAGGTAGCGTGGAGTAGTGGACCAATGAAGAAAGAGAAAAGTGCAAATGCGCGTCAGCAAACATATAAAAATGACTCCAAGAGCATCCTAAAGGGAGAAAGAAGAAACCATCAACATCAGCATCACATTGTCTTTGCTGGGAACAGCGAAGGACTCCAGACAACTCGCCATAACGTTCCCTCTCCCCACCACCACTGGACTGATGCCACCAACCTCAACATCCTGAGGAGGTGAGGAAAAGTGAGTGTAACATCAGGAAAAAGGGTAAAAACTAGGAAATGCCTGTATAACAATTTTAAATTTCCTGTTGTTGCTGTTGTTGTTGTTGTTGTTGTTGTTGTTGTTGTTGTTGTTGTTATGATGATGATGATGATGATGATGATCATGATGATGATGATGATGATGATGATGATGGAGACTTTTCCAGGTTAGAAGTCTTTGTTTTTTATCATTTCTTTTTTCTTCTTTATTTTTCTGTAATAATTAGATCTAGACTATTAATGATTCTTGTATTGGTCTGTGAGTCTTGTACTGCGGTCCTGTGCAACATGCTCTAGATGACCCTGCCTGAGCAGGGGGGTTGGACTAGATGATCTCCAGAGCTCATTGGACCATAGCTTGGTCCAATGAACCTTGACCATTCTGTGAATAAATTATCTGCTTTATGTATGAGAGCTCTTTCCTCTGCCCATAAACAAGATTTTAAGCACAAAGATGGAATAAAATATCTTAAACTGTAAGCATATCAAGCATGTGCTACTAGCAAGTTATAGCACATGAGGAAAAAGGACAGAATAATATATTAGAGGATACAACCAGGAAAGTGTTATTATGTGAAAGTCCTTTAAGTATTCCCCAGTTTGTCAGTATTTATTCATGGACACTATTCAACAGTATCTCCGGTATCCGAAGGCCAGACTCACATGGACACCCTTGTCCATACTGACCTCTTCGTTGAGAACTCACTGAAATCTGAAATCGAGAGGCATAGCTTTGAGTTTACCTGAGCTGATTAAAGGTTATATAACCTAACCAATACGTAGCTGCTTTCTTTTGCGGATATCATTCTAAATATGTATATATTTTCACTCAATAGCAACTGCAATTAATTACTGTTTTGTAATGTCAGCTACAAAGATGATGATGATTTGGCATATGTGTGTGCATGCAGGTTTATGAGTTATGTAGGTATGTGTTTGTGCAAGGAGTTAACTGGATGTTGGAGAAATGGAAGAAGGAAATGCAACTGAGCTTATACTAGTAAATAGTTCTTTTTTTGTTGTTGTTTTACAGGATATGAATGATGACCCTCCTGCCTGCAGTATGGCATAAACAATAATAAATTTAACAGCTAAGAGCCCTTTTCTTCAGTTGGGATGTTAGGATAAAGATTCATGTAATCAGTTCAGTTTTTCTATTATGAGAAAAAATAGTGATACACATCTGTTATTTGATACTCTCTACTGCTCCAGAAGAGTTCTAAGACTCTGTGCCCAGTGAATCCCATCAGGCTAGAAACTAGACAAACTACACGATAAAACTAAAAAACTTGGAATTTAATCTTCTATTTTTTGCCCTTAGTCTACAACCTTATTATTATCAGGCAACACAATTACTTGGTTCACACTTCTCCTTTGACAAGTGGTTATACTTTCCAGCATGATGCATTTTGAGCAATTCACGATATCATACTTACAGCCACTAACTGAAGTGACTGTTAAATTAGGTGGAAGCAAAGCTATCCAGCTGACCACAATAGCAAGGTATTAGTACCTTTATTTCCTAGGTCTGCTATTCCACTTACTATTAACTTGCATTGTCTTCTCTTTTCTCCTGTTCCCCAACCCAAAGAAATTTCCTACATCTTACCGGTTAGCATCTTATTCTGTTAGTGCCCATTCAAAACTATTCGACACTTGTAAATGTTTTATTTTCTTCATTTAATCTTATGAATGCACTTTGCTGACATAAGATCATGGTTTGTCTGTGATCTCACAAAATAAGAAATAAAATTTGTCTAAAGATGTGATCTGAATTCCCTGAATTATGGGCTTAAGAACCTCACTTAGTGAAAAAAAACTTTGAAAGGAATACAGGGTGTTCTTATCTTCTGAATTTTCCTATGTAGATCTTTATTCCACCATACTTAGTATATAGGAAGCATATAGTATATGGGAAATACATTCCTATATACTTAGTATAGAGGAAATACGGTATGGCAACTCTATTGCTAAGTTAGATGCCAATTTTGGGGGGCTAAAATTAAATGAGAAGACTCTAGAGCAAGCTCTCAGGATTCCTATAAATGTGTTGGAAGAGAATTTGACAATTCAGTAGTGTGGCCTTTAATTTCTTAAGTCTGAAACTAAGCCAGTAAAAGGAAGGCCTGCTATCTTGTAGACTTCTCTGTCTTAGAAAAGACATAAAACAGGAACTAATTTTTTCTTTAAAGAAAATATATCAATTCTTGCAAGAATTTGAGACTCAACATCAGTATCCTTGCCAAATTTGTGTATGGATGATTACATTGCACCTCTGTGTATGCACCTCTATCTCTCCATGTTCTGCTAGGTATCATATTCACCTTCTTGTCATTGCCTACATTGCTGTCGTAGAATACTAATAGCATAAGTACATTTTCAATGGCTTTCAAATCCTCCCTTCAGCTGCCTTTCTACTTAAGAATCAGGAGAAAATGTTAGATTCTTCCTCATGCAGTAAAGCATTTTAATGAAACACCCTGAACAGATTGCTTAGCCCCTGAGTGTCTGCATACTGTATCTGTGTGTACACATAAATATAGCTAGTTAGTTATAGTTATTTTACCTTGCTCTTGTCGGTCTCTCCTGGTTCTGCATTGTTTTTGTAGCTCTTCATCTATCTTATTTCTATGGATGGCTCATCTGCATCTTTCTTATAAACAGAGATAAACTTTTTAGTTACTGATTCGAATAGCCCCGATGGTACTTTCATGCCAGCTATGGTATTCGAGGCATAAATTTGCCAGTCTACCAGAAAGTAGAACCTGCCACATGAAAATTATGGTAAACAATCATCTGTGGTTTATTCTTCTGTCACATGAGACCATTTCCATAAAAAAAGTAGGCAGCTAGTTGGGCACCAAAATTTGTGACAATTTGCCCAAAGGAAAAATTCAAATAGAGCCTAAGTATCTGCAGTACACAGGGGCATGACCGGCACCAGAAAAACATGTACATCTTGCAGGGGGAAACCAAGCTACATGACAGCAAATGATAAACACAGAATTATATATTATCCTGTGCCATGCCACGCTTATGCATCTAGTTCTGTTATACCTCCACGTCCAGGCCCAAATTTCTATACTTGTTCTTTGCAGGAACTGAGGAGGGTCTGCTCTTTTCTAACTAGGGCAGCTCAAGATAACAGTTTCTCCACTTACTTTCTTCAAAAAAATCTAGTAAGCAAGTAGATTAATAAACTGCATGGCAATTCTGATGCCTGGGATTTGCAACATCCGCACAACTCCATATTTAATGACAGCAGGCTGGTAGGAGAAAAAGGGTTTAGTACCTTGGAGAAGCACTAATGCCCTAGGACATCATGAAAAAAGAACTGTAAACTATACCTCCTTCCTTTTTAGCATGTGTAACTTCTGAATCTGGTCCCTAGGGAACTTTCCTCCAGGAAAGGAGCTTGGTTCTTAGCAGCTCAGGCTGAGACCACCCTGAACACGGGCATGGGGAGAGCTGTGGGTATCTAGAGAAACCAGAGGCAAACTGAGGAGGAGTTTGGGAACTGCCAAGATTCAATAGTCAATACTTGGGAGCATGTCAATCACAGTTTTGGACATACCTTTCAAGCCCAACTGCTGAAGTCCTTTTCAGCACTGAAGCTGAAATGCCTTTGCAATCATCCAAGGAGTGAACTGAAAGACTCACAGCGAGCCCAGTGGAAATGCATCAGGCCTAATCCCCTTTTCAATCACTGAATTTATCTTTCCTGCACAGTGTATTTATTTCAGACTATTTCCTCGAGATACACTATTCCTACAGTAACTTTCACTTTGTTATGACCTGTCCAAATTTCTAAAAATAATACAATCCTACATACAATACAATGAGACAGTCAGCTGAGTAATTAAGCTACAGAGCCAGGAAATCAAATTAAAAAGCCACAGCCATAAGGAACTCCGAGTGTCAGGACACTTGAAGACCAGACATAACAGATGGTAACTCTCTAAATCTTTTAATTTTATTGTCCTGTGACATAATATTGAAATAAATCTCTCTCTCTCTTTCTCTCCCTCACACAACCATACAGTTACAGACATCCATAGTAAGTGTTCAAAAACATGGTTAATTCAGTCTCCTGCTCATCTCTAGACAATTATTGCAGTACTGTGGCAGGGTAGTAGTGACTGTTGCAGCTACTGAATCACTCTTAGTAGATTATTTGCCCTCTTTTGTCCAGCATATCTGTGTCACGGAAGGTTTGGTCTAGGGGAAAAGTTAGGAAAATGGTTTTTATAGACAATTGACATAAGGTGTCAATCACCCTGTCCTTTCTGTGACCTCGGTTAGTCTGTGGAAATCTCTATAATAATAATAATTTAAAATCTTTGGCAGAGGGCTAATATGTGCTTTAAAAGCCTGTATCTGTCACTCAAGCAGGAATGTTCCCAAAGGACGATGGGTCTACACAGTAGTCTGCCAACAGGTCTGCATTATAATTAGGGATTGAAAACGGGCCAATGAGAGCGAGGGTCCAGACAAACTCCACCAATCACTGAGTATTAGTTGCCTGCGGTCCCAAAGTGGGATATGTATAGAAGGGACACGTGCTCGAACAGCGGTGGCTTCTTTGTGATGGCAACAGCGAAGGAGAGAAGATGAAGAGCTGAATTCACCGAAGTCCAGCGACTTGGGAAGAAGAAGTCTCAGCAGCCTTTGTCAAGGCTTGAAGGTGCCAGGCAGCCTTTTTGAGGGCTTTCCCTGAGCAAAGATCTCCTGATAGGAAGAACAGCTGCGTCCCCGACCTGGGACGCCGGGTTAGGCAACTAGGGATCCCCTCCCCACCGCTACCATCAGGCAGATGTGTGAGGGAGTGCGAAGGGGCACGAACTAGTGTGCAATCTGCTTATTAGTCATCAAGGTGGCACACCGACTCAAGGGTGTGACAGTGCGCTCCCTACCCCGCTGCTGCCGATGCGCTGCTCTTCTCTGTCAGCCTAAGCCGCACCTTGAGATGGTGTTCTTCTTCCCCCTTAGCCCAAACATCCTAACAGCCTAAACTGCACCTGCAAAGGGGCTAACTGAGCATGCACCAACTAAAACCCGTCTAGTATGCAAATATACCTGGACAGGGAATAATACAGCACCGTCTGGTATGCTAATCTGATTGAGTCAACCATCTTACCTGCATAAATAGGGGGTGGCCCAGAGCCCATTGAGCTCTCCTGCATGTCGGTAGGCCACACTACAATAATCTCCTGTAGAGCAGGGACACCTCTCAAGGCTACTCCTCGAGGCCAAGAGATTCCTTACCAGCAACAGATCCTCCGTAAGTGACACTGATCGCATGCTAAAACTTTGTAACTTTGTTAAGTTACCTCTCTGGTTGATTGTGGTCATAATCTTTAGGTGTAACTCTTGGGCACAAACCTTAGGGAGCACAAGCCTTAGACACAAACCTTAGACTAGGTCTGGGTTTCCCTGATCTCTGCCTTGCAAGTTCTGCTGCGTTACATTTCTGGGTGATTGTGTGATTGTGCATACACTCCTTAGATACAGACCTTTGACCAAGTCTGGGACTACGACTGGATCCACTCAGGTCCTTTCTGAATCTCATAACTCAATGCATCTCCTTGACACGTTCACCGCACCCTGTCCTCCACGCAGTAAATAACCTGGGTGCATCTTGCCATTCAGTCCTTGTTAAGTTGCTGTCTTAATCATGATTGTACTGTGAAATCAATAAGAAATCACAATTGTACTCTGTTAAAGGAATAAAATATACTGCTGCTTCTCTTTAGCGAGTGAAGTGCGTTCCTGCTCCTCACTCCATCCGCAACACAGTGTGGCCTGCCAACCTCTGGAGCATGCATGGCGATGGCACACTGTGCCTGGTGTGGCGGCCGGCTTAGAAACCCTTGGGCTCGAAGCGACACCCCAAGTCCGGACACAGCTTGCTCACCCCTGCCCTTCTCCCCCATGCCTTCTGGTGTAACCACCAGGCACCTTTCCCTTACATCATCAGTCAGTTACATCATACCCAAAAATGAACTGGTCCGAACTCATGTATATACGTATATGTACTTGCAAATATCGTAACTATTCCTATTCCATTTTATGTGTGGAGTTTGAATGTACAGTTGTTAATTAACTATATATTATTATTATTGTTATATATTATTGTTGTTGTTGTTCTTTTTGCTAGTTCTCAATTGCTGTTACTACTGTTACTGGTGACACATATTAAACTTTGCTATTTCTTCTGGGCCATTATTTGTGAATTCATTCATAAGTGACAGGGACACCCCTATCGCCACCCTGAACTTTTTCTTGTAGCGTGGAGTGCTGTGGGAAATATAGTGTCAGGACGCTCCGTGATTGGCTCAGTCACCCCACTTGAGCCTCCCGCGACAGTCTATGTAAAGGGTCAAATTCACTACACCCTGCCGGAACGGAGAAAAATAGCATGCAACTGTTGAAGTCTCTTCATCAAAAAATGTCATCTTTCACAGTGGTCTTGAGTTTTCACTCCTCAAGGCTTCAATGAGTGAGCAATTATCTTCGTTCTGGTATTTGACAGAACTGGGAAAAAAATTTTCTGCATAGCAGAGAAAAACTATCTAGGGATATCCAGAGAGCATCCAATGAAATGTTATGATATAACTCCCTAAACTAGTTCATGGCTGTACGAACAACATAGCATGTGTTGAGCAACAAGCGCTGTGTGCTCAGCCTGGCAGCTGAGAGAGGGGATCTTCGAAGCCTGCTTCCACGGTACTGGCCACCCAGCGTGCTAACACCAGTGCTGCACCAGGTTTGTGTCAAACAAACAATAGCTTCAGGAAACAAACACTTCTTTGGAGGAAAAAAAAAATCAGAAACCTCACTGAAAAGATTGGAATTAAGACAATTAGATGCTGAAGAAAGTGAGATGCACATGACCAAGAGAGAAGGGGAAAAGAACGAGAATGCCTATGTGATCAGACAGAAAATAGGAATTAGTATTTGATATTTAGGAAGCCAAATACTATAGAACATATAACCAGAGGAACCAGACAAATATTACAGGGTCAGATCTGATGGGCACCTTCTGCAGGGTGTGCAGGTCAGTGGGCTCTCCATAACTGACGCTGGGGAGGTGTGCAGGGGGTCGGTTACTAAATGGAAGCAGAGGACAGAGTAGATTTGCTTCTTAAACACCTCTGAGCAATGATACAATGAGAAACTGCTGAACGCTCATGAAATCAATAATGAGTTAAAAAAATGTAGACATTAACGTTATAATAGAAAAGATACAGCAGCCAACATGAGGAAAGCATATTTTAGACTTCATTATGAGAGATAAAGCTGAGCTAATAAGAGATTTGCTAGACTATGACTGCCTAGGGACCTGTAATAATTCTCTTATTATATTCAATATAGGCATCCCTATCTGATAATGTGTAATTTATAGGGTATTTTTCTGAAGAAAAGACAAAGAAAGAGGGAGCTGATTGAAAGAAATTTTACCATATAAAAAGCAAAGAAGATTTTCTCAATTGGCTGAAAAACAATAGTTCCAGAATCAAGAAAAGAAAAGAAAAGAAAATTCATCTTATTCTCTGGAAAAGTAAAAGTTAAGCAAAAATAAAGTGATAAAAAAGCTAATACAACTGGAGAAGGAAATAGAGTGATCTGATATGATATTTAGAAACTGGAAAATAAAGAGAAAGGACGAGAGAAGGAGAGAAAGAGAAAGAGGAAAAAAGGGAAGGAAGGAAAGAACATGAAAAAGGAGAAAAGCAAAAAAGGAAAAAGAAAAAAGAAATAAAGAACAGAAATAAACAAAAAAGGAAAAAGAAAACAAAAACAAAAAAGAATTAGAACGAGAATGAAAAAGAGGAAGAGAGAAAAAGAAAGGAAAGAAAAAGAAAGAAAGAAAGAAAGAAAGAAAGAAAAAGGAAGGAAAGAAGGAAAAGCCAGGGCATCATGAAGGAAATTTTTTTTTTTTAAGGAGCTTAAAAAGAATTTTAGCAACAGTAATGGACTGTTACTAGATGGAGATGATAGCGATCATCAGTGTTGCAGATATCTTCTGTAAATATTTCTGTTCTGTATTTGGAAATAAGTAGGATGACGTACTTATGAGACTAAAGTAGTACTTTCCATTCTGCTGGTAGCTCATTATGATACAATACATTTACGGGGAATTAACATTTTAGAAACATGGGATTAATCCCTCTATTGACACCACCAGGGATCTAGAAGATCTATTACTGGCCCATGTTAATTTGCATGCAACATTCAGAGGCATTTAGCTGGGACTTAAAATTAGAAAGACTGTAAAAGTTAAGTTACATCAGAAAAACTGCAGGCACTCAAGCTGTGCTGACGCACAGGGTCACTCCAAGAAAACACTGCTGCCTGCGATGTTGCAACGAAGCAGCTTTGTTTGGAGAGAGATGGATGGTTAGTCTTCCTGCTGGTCTGAATGGAAAGGAGACGCCCCCTTAGTTAGCCTGTATGTTATGGCAAGGGCTTTGCGTGGGCTCTGGCTGACCAGTAACAGCCGCTGCCCTCGTAGATGGTGGAAGGCTAATGAAAGTACTTCCAAATCAAATTCAACCCAAAATTTGGGATACTAAATTTAAATTTTCTTTAAATCTGTGAGAAATGGGGAAAAAGTTGAAAGCTTAGCAACATTACTGGTAAAATCTGACAGGCCTGAATGGAATGCTTCTTTTTTGGAGAGAATTTTGCTGTAGATCTAACAGTTGTACAGGTAGCTGGGAAGAGTTTTGTGACCTCTAGTATGCAAGGGCTGGTGGAATCAGCATTTGCTGGGCCCTTCTGAAGGTGCACGTGGTTGTCTGTTGTTGTTATAACAAGCCAGGGAAGCCTTGCACCTCTTTGGTGTGTGAAATTATGATGTTGCCACTAAAATGTTTGAAGCATGAGCACAGGGGAGCACACGCATCGGTTTATGAACTGTCTGCCAGAGCCAAAGAGAAGTTGTTCATGTGCTGTCACCTATGGGAAAGGAAATTCATAATAGGCTTTCAGATGGAAAGACAGTTGGCCAAGTATTCAACACTCTCCTCAATTATCTGAAACGATATACAATTAAACGAAATTCACAGATGACACAAAAGTTGGCAGAATGTTGTGAAACACAAGATAGAATAGTTGTATCCAGAGATTTAGCTTTTCTAGCTGTATCCATTTAACAAAATGCCTTTCAGATTGCTAGACATGAAGTGATACACCTAAAAAGAATGACAATGTGTCTGACCTGCAGAACCAATGACTCTATCCTAGCATCTCCAAATGAGTATCATGGAGGAAAACATAAAATCATTAAAACACAGATGACTGTAACATGAAAGCTGGTCTAATTCTTAAGTGTATTTATGGAGATGTAATCAACAGAGTGAAGAGAGAGGTATTTTCCTTCCATATACATTGCAGTAGCACAGTGCCTATGTTTTGAGGTCCAAATCTTTTAAAGGATGATAAAACACTGAAAAATGTGGAGAAGAGTATAAAAAATTATTCAAGTGGTTGAAGAAAATTGCTTAATCAAAGATTTTTGTTTTGCAAAAAGAGAAGACTGTGGGTGATAATTTGAGAAAGTTGACTTAATTACAGTGTCTGCATCCCTTCAAGAACATAAATACTGAGCACCATTCAGGTCTTATTATAGTCTAGAAAGTTCTGAAAACAAAACAAAACAAAACAAAAAGTTGGAAACTGAAACCAGAACTCCTTAATTGAGACATAAGGCCTAGCCAATTTAACTTTGTGATTAACTACAGGTGAAAAGTATGAGGAACATTCTCAACTTCTCTTAATCAAACTGGATAGTTTTCTAGATGATATATTTTGGTAAAATACAACTTACTTGATTCAAAGAAAGGATAATTAAGGCAAACATAAGGATCCCAAAATAGCACTATTTGAAATTAATATGAGAAGCTATTGTGATCTTTTTCATAAAGTCTACATATCTGTCTGAATAAAGAGCAAGAGATTATCTACAGTCTGCAGTTTGTTGCAGTACATATTTTGAAGACCCTTTGCGACCTAAACTCACTGAATTGCATAAATAACTATTTCTCAGTAACGTTAAAACTTGCGATATGACTGTATTTGGCTCCAGATTTACTTTCATTTTTGTGCTACGTATTTGAAACAACAATGTTGATCAAAATAATCTGCAGAATCTTAAAAATATATCATTTCCTTTTATAAAATATCTCTGTAATTCATATATTCATTATTATTTTGATGTTAGTTGATGCAATATTTAAACTGCCATGTTAAAAGCTGACCAAAATAACACAAGGCTTTAAACCTTAGTGCGAATTTCTAAATTATTTTCTTCTACATTACTTTAGTTTTAGTTTTAGCACTCGCACAGCGAATATCTGACTGCAAGACTGGGTCTCCTCTGTAGGTAACGTTTAGCAGTGTGCTACACTACCATCTGCTGGAAAGAGATGAAAATAGGGTTTTAACTATTTAAAATTTAAACTATATTTTTGTGTTTTCTTCATTAGTTGTAAACCTTATGCTGACATTTTCCAAAGTGAATAACAGTTTTCTCTGAATAGGATAGAAATAAAATATTAAGGTTTTACCTTGTGTGTTTAAAGAATACTGTTGTTCAAGAGGGATTTTTTCTTTCCTCACTTTGTCCTCTGCTTCAAGTTATAATTCTTGACATTTTCAGACTCACTAACAAATTAACTTTCACAGCACATAAAAGCCTTTCCACATTAAGTTAGTTTTACAGTAAAGGACCCTCATTTCATCAGCTGAAATTCAGAATGAAGTTCCTTTTGTATTGCCATTAAAATCAGCCTAGAAAGCAAAGTTCATGCTGCATCCAAAATTTCAAAAAAATCCAGTAATTGTATCTAAGCTTGTGGGTTGGCTCATTACAGAGATAAGGCTGTTTATGAAGGTCAGTCCTGGAGCTGAGGGGCTAGATTTCAGCGTAATAAGCCAAAAAGAGAAACATGTTTGGATCAGATAAACCAATGAAGTGATTGTGACTGAAACTGTAACAGGCTTCTTCTGAAATTAAAAGTTCTGTCCTAAATTAGAGAAGAAAAACAGGTTTGCTAGGTCCCCTGTGAAGACATGAGGCAGAAAAGCCCTGGTATTAATGATTCTAGTATTTCGTATTCTAGGTACTGAATATTTTATAGGAGATTGTTTTTAGAAAATTATTTATGTAATGTGAGAAAACTCTCTTTTCTTGGGCATGTTTTATTTATGGGCATCTTTCTTTTGTGAAGAATGAAACGGACAGGTCTGGGCTTGTTAGTACAATCCTATAATCCCCGTTGGCTGCTCATCAGTAATCATTAGGTGGGTGGCTATAAACAGATTAATGTGAAACACTCAGATTTGTGTTTTATCGCTGACTTTCAGGCATAGTTCTGTGCTTAAAATTTCTGTGAATTATACCCGATCCAACCAAAACTTTGTGTACGAAAACCAGATAACCCATAACATTGCTCTCTGTATTTTTGGTCCTTTGAAACAGTATCCTCTTTAGCCTTTTATGCTATGGTTGACCATCCTTTTAACTGTGACGTTGATTAGCAAATGAGACAAACCATGGTGCATTTAGAGCTAGTAACTTTTAAATGCAGTATACTGAATTCTTTTTTGAAAAGTTTACTCTGTGTATAGGTGTCCTAGAAGATAGTAACAGAAGTATCTAAAGAACTGCATAGTGACCCAGGAAAAAAAAAATCTTTTTCTTGAAATTACTAAAGTACTGTATTAGATGTCTGAAGAAGTTAAATCGTTTAGGTTACCTTAAAGGAAAATAAAACTTCAGAAAGACTGATAAGCATGTAGATCTCCAAAAAAAAATATATTTAAAATTATGACTGTTTTACTGTGACCATCTGTGCTACTTCTGCTTTCTATATTCCTTATTTCCTGTTTGAACTTGAAAACTGAGGTAGCTAACGAGGAAGGAAAAAATACATAATTTTGTCTATACTTTTTAATTTGCACATTTTTTATAATTTCAAAGTTCAAAGATAACAGTAAAAAATGCAGTAATGCTTTCTGTAGAGTATATGCTTTATTTTTTCTGGTTTTGGTGTATGAGGAAGGAAGCATGGACAGATATCCTCTTTTGCCTGATAATTCAAGTAGAATTTCATGCCTTTGTTCATGACCTTGACGTGAAAATAACTCCCTGATAAGTTAGAAAGTCAGGATGGTAACCGCAGTGCACAGTTAGGTGGATTTAGCAAGGGCATGGGAGAACAGAAGGTTGCAAAGGTGATAAAAAGTCTGTGAAAGTTAAATGGTTGAAGAGCTATCTGAATTGTGAAAATGGTGGCATTTGATGACAATGTTTTGGTGTTTATTAATTGAAATTTAAAGATTTGTCTTTGAGAATTTGTGTTTTGTACTTAAATTTTGCTTCACCTAGGACTAAAAATGAATTTATTTGATTTATTTTTATAGGAAATGTTCAAGTAATCAAAATACCAAATACTGTAGAGACTGAAATTTAAACTATAAGATAATTTAGAATGTATGTATAATTGAGAACTTTCTCTATCTAATTTAAGTTACAAGGGGAATTCTGAGCAGGTACAATATTTTAATTAGTTTGAACTGTATAAATTCATAAGAAAAGCAAATACACCCATCTCTCTCTCTCTCTCTCTCTATTTGCAAATGCTTTTATGATCTATACACTTGGCTATTTCACTGTGTTTTGTTTTGTTTTTTTACAGAGAATATTTGCTATTACTGTTATCCTACAGGTTTAAACTGTATGAGTCATGTGGCATTTTGCTTGTTCCCTTATTAAGGATTTCCATAACTACTCAGCAGGACAAAATTTATCTTCTAGAACTGAATTTCTGTGAAAGTTGGCCATTATACCTCTAAGCTGATTTCTAAGATTCTGAGTCCATTAATGCTCAACTGCTTGATATTTGAATTAATTGAACATGCAAGGATCATGAACATAATCAAATGAAAATTTATGCTTGGATTCACTTGAGCACTAGCAGAAAAATTATTCTCATTATAGCCCCAGATGTAATGGAATGTGTCCAGGACACTTGGCTTAACAAAACCTAGTCCTGTAGAAACGTCAAGGGATTGATTACATAGCTAGAATTGTCGCACAATCTAAGGTAAAATGGTTGTTTTCAGAATGTGCTTATAAAAATCTCCCTTCATTTTTATGATTGATGTGCCAGATATTCTTTGCAGTGTATTTCAATTCACGCTGTTGAGGGTAAGTAAATTAGGAAGAGGTAGACATCAGTAAGGGTAAAAATTTAGATCACACTTCTGGAAAGATGAAAACAATTCCCATTAATTCACAACCACCATTCATGTGTACTTCCACAGACAGGTATACTGACTTCACTAGAACTATTTGTGTGTTAAGGCATTATCAGTGACGATCCAAATCTGACAGGTATTTTAATGATGAAAGTATTATGGATCTGGCTTTATAATGAAATGAATGATATTAATATAGTAATGAAACAGGAATTTATACATAACTTTTTGCATTGAAAATTCAACATTCAAGTTTAGTTTTTCTTAGATCACGATAAGAAGCATTGAAAATATGTGTTTTGTGAGCAGATGACAAAAAAAACAAAGAAATAAAACACAGCAGAGTGATTAGTTTGTATATGCGGTGTTATGGGATTCTCACCTATTATTCTGGAACACCTTTAATTAACAAGAAAAAAGATGTCTCAGTAGTCGTTTAATATGCAAAAATATCCTGTTATTTTCCTTAGAAAAATGTATGCAAATGAAAGTCCATTAAAGTTAATATACCAAGCCAGCAATACTGTCAGCAAATTCCATTCTGGGTATACAAAGAAATATTAAATTTATCTCCTTATAAGACAGAAAATAGATCTCTTATTCTCCAAAAAAACCTCGCATGGAGGACATCATTACTTTTCTTTTACAAATGCTCAATATTCAATGGAACTATTATGCTGAACAGAAATATAAAATATGCAGCCATTTATAAATTTAGATCAGAGTAACTGTAAATAAATTATTTAGAGAAAGATGGAGATTATTCCATATTTTTTATTAGTTGAAAGAAAAGGACTAGGCCACTTGAGAAAGGCAATAGTAACTAAAAGAGAGGAAAAATGAAGACTGAGACCAGGAGAGATGGAAAGTGATCATTTTCTTTTCAAACTGTGGCATACCACAGCAAACAATTAAAAAGCTATGAAAAAGGGACCGGAAATAAAAGTGAAACTGTTTCATTTTATAATTCCAGACCATGTCATATTAGTATATGTAATGCTATTAGTACAGGTATATAGCGTGGTTTCCCCTGAACCCAATAATACCTAAATAGGCACATTATGATAACAAAATATGGTTGTTGTATTAGTCCCAGACATACTCCTCGCATGTGCATGATCTGTATAGAAACTACCCTTGCCTTGAAGAAGCACAGGGTTCAGCCTGGATCCCTTTACTACCAGTGGGGGATTTCTTTACTGATGTTTACACGCACGTCAGTGGTTTGGAGGCTGGTTTGGGAGACCCTGCATGTGACTTGTACTTGGAAAAGTCAGATCATCTGTGCTTCGGTTCTGCATCTATAAAACAGAAACGACAGCACTGTCCCACTTTATAGAGAGCACGACAAGGCTGAACGTGTTCACGTTTGCTTCTTAAGATACTTAGAGATTGTGGTCATGAGAGCTGCAGAAACTCCTCAATGAGATGAGGACCCTGACGGGAATTAGATAAGACTCTATTTGATATTAAGTGATGCACACTCATGCAATGAGCAGGTAGAGAGAGAAAAGACAAAAGACAAAAAAATACTTCTAGTTTGTTTTCAAATGTTTTTATCATATTAGTAAGTAAGATATAGAAGTTAATAGTGCAGCACATTTAGCATCAAAGTCCTAAAAATCACCCGACTGAAGTTTACGCATCCAGAGAAGAGCTATTCAATAACTATATATTCATTTTGAAAATTTTGGCTGAGTGGTTTAATATTTTATGACCTTTGCTGAGAAGCAGGACTAGGAGATAAGAGTAGAACAGGCGAAAAATTATAAGCTTAAACAGTTTGTAGATAGAAAATGCTGGCCCTATAATATTCAGATGTGTCATAAGAATCCTTCCTTTGGCAAGGAGGGGATAGTGTCTGTTCTAATTGGTGTCATGTATAGTAATATATGTGATGAAAATATATACCTCCTGTTTTCACAAAAATATTGTAACAGTAAAGGCTCAGAACTTTTTAAATTATGTTCTTGATGCATTTGGCGTATTTACTAGGCAGATACTTTTCAGGAGATTACTTGACTCACTAAAGGAAGAAAAATTACAGGCACATATTGATTATAGTGTTGTTCCCTGATCGATGGAATACAAGTCTTAGATGGTTATAAAAGTCTGTCTGTTATTGTCCACCAAATGCAATTTACGTGGGGAAAACAGCAGTGGGCGGGGGGTATCCGCTCCAGGACTTACCCTTCTGGAGTTACTTTTAGGGGGCAGGGGGCAGGGAAAGAAATGTTATATTTAGAAACGTTGTATAATTTAGTGACAGTTATTTACTCTTTTCATAGCCTTCAGTAATTTACGATGAAAATGCTGCAGCTGCAGGTAAAAGACAGCTTTAATATGAGAACTTTTTTTCAGGTAATTCTTTACCAGCTTCATCTGATAATGGATGAAATTAGGAAACTCAATATATGGTCTGTTTATTTTAAATATGGATATCCGGGTATCTCATGAACATCACCATCATTACCTGAAGAAATCTTTTTCTAACGAAAAATGTTCCACATATACACAGTCTATGAGCGTAGCTGGCTCCTGGACTCTGGCTCTCTCTACCTTTCTTTGTATTTTACGTTCCCATGAATAAGAACAAACCATTATTTATTCTTGGCTCTCCCAAGAATGGCATGAATGAGAAGCTTGACTTTTGCCCTTCAGTGTCTCCACCTCCATCCAACAAGAGCAGATGTCACAGGCATGTACTAGTTTTCAGCCTTTTATATCTTAATAACGTTCATCTCTGAACTTACTTATTCCCAAGAGTCAATAAAGGGCAGTTAAGCAGCAGGAGTAGTTATGGGAAAGAAGAAGAGCTAGAGCAGATGTCAGCAATTAAATCTAGATCATATTTTAAATCTCTCTTGCCTCTCATGGCGCTCAAATCTCAATTGTTCTCTTTGCAGCCACAGCCCAACGGTTTTGTTTTTCTTACATCAGCCCTAAGTGCAGCTCGGAGAGCAGGGCGAGCGAGGAGGTTGCTCAGCTGTGAGCTACGCCCCACGTACCCCAGAGCAACCTCCTCCTCGGACGGGAGCTCACAGATCTCGGTCAGTTACGATGCATACTTTATCGGAGGGGAACACGCAGGGTGGGAGTGAAAATGCAGAGTACGAGGGATCGGGGAAAACTCAGAAGCGAATTGAAAACCAGGGAAAGAAGGATTTGTGGTCTGGGGTTAGGCTGGATAGCAGAAACGGCGCTCCCTCACGCTGGGCGAGTCACACAGCTCTTACCAGGAGGTGTGAAAAACAGGTGACGGTTGTCTTCGGTGCGGCCACCAGATGACACTAGCGAACTGTAAATGATTGCTGTTCACGGACAAGCAGCAACAACAAACTGACCGCGCTGGGGGCATTTGGTGCATTTTTGCATAGTTTGTAGGCTCCTTGGCAGAGGGGGCAATGGGCTTAATTTTTAGCCATTTTGAAATACATGTGTGTGCAATAGCACAATTAAATCTCAGTTAAGCTTAGTTTAGATGACTTTAACATCCTTTGTAAGGGCTTTAATAACTATCTATCCAAATTTTGCGTTAGGCTTTCATTGTGGGAAACTTTCAGCTATCATGAACTTTCCCTAACTGGTTTTAGTAAATATGTTTTGTGTTTGCAGTAAGAATTACAAAAAATTCATTTGGAAATTTTATACAAGATTTACATTTTAAATTGCAGCTCCCGTTTGCTTCCATTCTAAATGACACACTGCATAGAACAACACATAACAATAACACAATAATTAATAATTTAAATCATTAATACTTAATTTTCAATGTTATGAATATTTTAGCCATGGTATCCTTGTTTGCTTTTTGTTTTAGCAAAAGGAATGTAGTACCTGTTTAACAGTGAAAACGGTGAAATACAGCTATTGGGCCATACAACAAGATGCCCACCAAGAATATTCAATATTGAATAAATTCAACAACAAAAATGACCAGATCTTCATCTCTCTTCGGTCTAAAAGTAAACTATATTGTCTGCAAGTAAACTATATTGACAAAACCTAGACACCAGCTCTCTGTTATACACAGTAGCAGGATGAACAGACATAATTTAAATACCTTGAATGCTTTAAAACAGACTTCAAATGTTATTTCAGACTTAAATAATATATTGGTAATAATTAGGCAAATATTAGCAGCTGTTGACACACATATACTACTTTAATTCCTCAAAATGATTGGCAAAACGCCAAAACCAGATCACTACCAATACTAACTGTATGGTTTGTAAAATTGGATCTTGATCTTCTCCATTAACATTTGACACACTCTTTCGGTGACCATTTGAGCGGGATTTCTTTTTTGTCCTTCTCTTACACTGCATAATTGCAGTCTGTCACTCTCTAAAATCAGGTTAGGTTTTAAATGAAACAACTGGGATAAAACTGCACAAGGTTTTTGCTGGTTATTTGCCACTGGGGCTATTTTTCCAACAGGATGTTGGGTTTTCTCTAGCAGGAAAATTTTTGGAATGTGTCTGTTTTCTGCAGACAATTTAATCTTTTATTTTTGTTGGAAGGAGAGGACACCTGACAGCTGAAAAGCTTTTGGCTGAAAAGAGAAGAAAGAAAAGCTCTGGAAATGCCCTGCAGTCCCTTACCTCATACATCTTGGTCTGATTGCCTCTCCTGTAACGCACTGCAGTCACGGGACTCCCTCGATGCACCACCACCAGCAGCAGGACAGATGTGTTCAGCATCAGAGAGAAGTAAAGTGAGGAAAGGAGCAAAGAAAGAATTTCTATAAAACCTCAAAGGAAAATTTTTAAGCAAATTTTTCGGTTTCAGGTTTGTGATGAATACTCTCAGATGCTTTTTTCTACATCTTTTGCACAGAAAAAATGAGCAGTTTCTGGCCTATTCCACACATTAATTTACAGTGCCCTCCTTGCACAGAACAAGTCAAGCGACAGAGGTGTCAAAACACATTGCTCATTTTTAAATGACGTTCACGCTGGGAGATGAAAAGCTTGCAGTTCAGGTTTTTTGCCAAGTCTACAACAGAGCAGTGTCTGAGTTGTCACCAGGGTCCCGTGTGGGCTGGGGACTCCCAGAGGCGGCAGGGCTCCACCAAAGCTCCTTCCAGCTCCAAGAGCACCAAGGTTGGCAGAGCCTCTCCGCCAGGGCAGGGGGGCTGCACGCAGGGTCCTGGCAGCTCTGGCCCTTCCTGAAGGCCTTCGTTTGCCTCATGCCTTTTCTGGGCACGTAGGACAAAGCCAGAGCACAGCTCCTGAAAGCGAGCTCCTCACCTAGCTCTTTGGCCACTGCTTCGCTACCCACCCTCGCCTCCGTTGGTCTCACATGCTGCGGGTGCCGTGGTGGGGAGGAAGAGGCAGGCACCTTGTTTATAGATATGGATATTGCGATACTGAGGGCCACACACCTAAGAGGCAGCAAAACCTGCAGATCTGGGCCATAGAGATCCTAAAAGTTGAAGAATGCAGGTCTTGAAAGGGTCTCTGTGCCATGTAAGAGGGTAAGAGCATAGTCAGCAGCAGTATAGATGAGTTAAACTTGTCTACTAGAACTTCTCAGGACTTCCAGATTTTGCAGTGTAAAAACATGAAAAAATAACTGATTGTGATAATGCATACAAGAATGTGTACAAAATGCACAGGCATTAGGATCTTTTAGGTTGCAAAACTGCAGGGTAGTGTACACCAACACACAGAAGCGGAGATACCTCTCAACGAGGGGAGCGGGGCCGAGGTACGGTAGGGTGGGCTGGGATGTGGGCGAAAAGGAAGGGAAGAGGCAAGGCATCGAGCCCCGCGAGCATGCCAGAGTGTGCCTGCTGCGTCAGGAAATGGGGCAGCCCGACATGTGAAAAGCACTGAGGAGCGTCGTGTTTGCCTGTCAGACTCAAATATTTATCTTTTTTCCCTGCCAGGAATTTTCCCTTTGGCCTAGTTGTGTCTCTCTCTTCCATAAGACTATTTGCTTTTGCTTCCCTGATGTGGTGGATTTGCTTTTAGCTCTAATTCTAACCTTTCCTCCCCTAAACCACAGGATGGTTCACCTAAAACCCTCCTCATGGCAGTTGCTTGCAGGTTAATCCCTTCCCTTTAGCCCCCAGTCAGAACTAGTCTGATTTAATCCATTTACAGGTAACAAATGCCATCTAGTGGTGATTCGTAGTAGTGCTCAATTTAATAAAATACACTAGTTTAAGCGTTGAATGACATTTAAAAAATTGTAAATAGTTAACGCAGGAAAGCAGACGACATACTCAGGCAAATTATACTGTTGTTGGTTCTACTGGTTTTGCTGGACGGAGATGTAAACTCATTTTGATCCGGTTGTATCAATGTGCAGTATCATCTTACCAGCCATTCTATTTATGGAATCATTGCTACAAATCAAGTTATCAGAACTATGTTCCTTTTTAGAAATTAAAAGCATATGTCCACATTTAAAAGTTTCTATGCATTTCACACTAGTTTTTTAACTCCTTCAAGTAAATAGTATAGTTCACAGACGTATTTCCATTTAATTGAAAACATTAGTGAGTCAGACATTCAGCTACTGCAAATTCTTGAAATTAAAACAATTTACAAAAGCAGAGGTTTGCTTAAGCCATGAACAGCTTCTGTAAAAGACTATATGCAAGACATACAATAGCTAGAAAATCAGTAGACTGCAGAGGAGATTACAGAGGTTTATAAAGTCTTGAGCAGTACTGGGGACAACTTATGGGAAGAAGTCTCTCTGGACACACAAATGATCAAGCAGAAAGTTAAGGAAGCACACTTTCATACCAGACATCATAAATTGTGGGATAAATTGCCATCAGATTCTGACCACAAGTATAAATGAGATAAAAAAGGGGATGAGACAAATTCACAGGTGGTAGATCTATTTTATGAAGATCGCCTGAATATAATGTCTACTTTAGGATTTCACACAGTGCTGAAAGTGGGTAGAGTTTACAAGATGAAAGATCAGCCTATACTTGCCTCACTTTCCGTACTTCTTCTTTAAGAGGTAAGTTACTCACCATCACCTGGTAAAAGATTATGGGACTTTAAATCAGCTCTATATTTCAATTCTGATAGCCTTTTCTATCCTGAAGGTATTTTAGTGTTAGCTGATTTATGATAGAACTTTTCCTAGGTCTAGATTTCCTAAATTATATGTAGACAATCCTTCAACAGAAGGTACCAAATATCCACAGTATTTATGCAATGTATACACTGCATATGCACTCATTCATTAGAATTCTGCCCTCTTTCACATTTCCCCCTTTTTATTTGTCATTCCTTTTTCATGTCTTCATTCATCACCTTTCTGGCTTGCCTAAACAGCTTGAAGTGCTCTTCACACTGAGATTAAAATCTCATTTGCACAACTATGGTGTATGGATAAGGTGATTAAATAAAATGAGTTTGCCTGTTGCTACTTGGTGTGCAATCAACAGGAGAGAACAGAGATCATAAGTAAATTACTCTGAGGTTTGCCCTTGGTGGCCAGTCTAATGAATCACTTTTCACATACCGTGAAGAGCATCTGCCAGGTGAATGGGGGTGAATGATGAAGATCATGAGCTGGTTCATTGCAGTTCATGGTATGTTAACTCTAAAGACAAACAGACTTTGAGGGGTTTCTTAGTCTCGATTTATCCTAAAATATCTTACATTCCTATGTAATGAAGTTAATTTAAAAACACAACCAAATTGCTGAATGGGGAATAACAGTGCAACCGTGTTACCAGTGACTGCAGCGAGGTGTGGAGTCACTTATCAGCAACGTAGCAGAACATACGTTGCTGTGGACCTGGAAAAAGACACTCAAGCCTGAAGAGGTAGCAGCCGTCAGAGACCTGTCTCACCAAAATGACAGTGCATTCAGCAGCCTTTCTGGTTCCCTGAGGAAGACACCTTGGAAAGTGAGAACAACCTTCAGGTTATTTTAGCTTCCAGTGAGCGATCACAAACCCAGGGGGCTAATCCAGCAGGGATCAGTGACGGCAGCAGTGATTTGGCAGCTTTGGGGGAATCCTCAGGTAACTGGACTTTTGCCTGTAGAAACATTGTGCTGCTGCTTAATATGGTACATTGAAAAAACAACCTATAATAACTTAAAATTTGAGCATCTCTCCATAAACTGTTTACAGAAGAATCAACCCCTGCTTTTGATATTAAATGTACCACAAAAATAAGAGATATTTTCAGTATAAAAGCTATAGGTGAGAACATTGCAATTTAGATTAGCAAGGCCCAGATGTCTCTCTCATACCGTGAAATGGCACAAGAGAGCTCCCTACTCAGGCATTTTTCCTCTGCCTGCATGCTCAGTTCCTTCTTAAAGAACATGGGTGAAGGAAGAAATGCAGAATGCTGAATTCTCCCAAGACCAGAGTCCAGCAGTCCAGAACATCTACTCTGCCTCTTCTTAAAGAATATGTAGTAGGTGCTTCCCTGCTTGATGGAAAATTTTGCTGAGTGTGAAAATCAGAAGAGCTTCGATCTAGGGAAACAGATTTGTGTTTGAGGTGTCAATAGCACCCACTGTTAACCAGCAGATTAAAGATCATAGCTCAGAAGAAGAAATGATGGTTTAAAGCTCATTTGAGCCTTGAAAGGTTTAAAACTTTCAGGTAGTCTACCTGACCCTGTTGTAGGACAGCACTGACTTACCTTCCCCAGGGATACTAAAAATGAATAAAAATCCTTTTCTCTAGCTTTTTTTTTTTTTTTGACTTATTGACTTATCTCCATGTATCTGTATACGATATAGATATATATGTATTCATGAGATTTCTCAGGAATGCAAAGTTTCTACACTTAGTATTGCCTGGAAAAGAGTGATTGATACAATTCTACTTTAAATATACTAAACAGTTCATAGGTTAAAAGGATAACATAATAAATGCATTTCACAAACTCACACTTACTCAACTGTTTATATTCTGGTCTGTAGAAGAAACAAAATCTGATTAATGGAGCTACTCTGGTAGTTTTCATATTAACTGATCAAATCCCTTTTTGTAGACATGAATGTCATAACAGAACTTTTATGTATATTTTACAAAGTTGTCCTGAATTTTATAGCAGAATCAGGGTCAGTTAACGACCTGGATTAGAACTTCCAGTCCAGTTGGCCTGCGTAACTCTAGAAACATATTTTTACAATATATGCTCTGTATTTATCTCCATTTACCTTCGATGAGATTAAATTTGTATGCAGTCATTACGCTATAGGCGATGAAGTAAAAGACATGGGGCAGAAATATATCAGGTAAGTAGTTACATTTGCGGTAACTGATTTTCCATATATTCAGATGGATGCACACACTCTAAACCAAATGAGGGATTTCAAGAACCTTGAAAAATTAATCATCCTTTAGACTTTGGTTCTCAAAGGACAAACTGACAGTTAAGTCTGGCCACATCTGTTGATTTTGTTCAAGTGTATACACTGTCATACTGTACTGTGACTAATGAAATAAGACATGAGGAGTCAATGCATCTGGTGAAAAGAATGAAAATAATGTAATTCTCAGCAGTATGTTTAAGACATGTTGATTTTTGAATATGAAGGATATAAAAGAGCTGCAGAATGCTTCAGAAAGTGAATGGTAACTTGGAATATTGTTGTGATTTGAGTAAGAAAAGTGGAATGGAGTGGGAGTTTCTAGGAATGAGTACCTTAAATGATGTTTTACATTAAGTCAGATTTTTTCTCACTCATGTCTCGGGGCAGGAAACAACATTTGAGATTCTACAGGTAGAGGGGAATGAACAATATTTCAAAAGTATTGTAACAGGTCCATTTTTGCTCTGACAAAATGTCAATATAAAAACATCTCAAAAAAAAAAAAAACTCCGAAGGGAGAGAGGGCACATTTTAAAAGTAACAGATACCACTAATGACTCTGCAAGCTCAGTTTGCGTAAATGTATTTCAGATAACAGTCCTCAAATTTCCTTTAAAGGCAGAAAGGACAGAAGGAATAATATTTGTGCATTCAAGGCTATTTTTAGGAAAAGGTCCCTATTTATAACACTCTCTAATGGATTCAGGTGCAGACATGGAATAGGCAAATGTAATAAAAAGAAAATCTGTCCACCATATGCAATAAAAAAATACTAAAAACATACTGTGGAACATACGTGAGCAAGGGATCAGTATCTCAAAGCCCATGCAGTCATATGAGATGGATGATTAAAGCCCATAAACTGAGATAATAGGAGCTTTGAAGATGAAGAACAAAGGAGAGGCAGAAGGCACAATGACATTTAAAACATTTTAGCAGAACTATTTTTAAATCTAGTTGTAAAACTGTTCAAGCCAAGGCAATACATTTGCTCAGCGTGGACAGACTGATGCACAGTTTGACCTTCTTTAAAACTCCTTTGACGGAACTAGCAAAAATGTTATTTCAATTATAGCTGTAAGATCTCTAGATTCGAATTTTAAAAGGGCTTCTTAGCTGAGAAATTTTATCACCTTACTGAAAGAGGAGAGAATAGTCTGAACGTGCATCCATCTACATACATGGATAGGATACAGCATGGTAAAGCATAATTTGGGAAACTGGTAGTTAGTACAGATTTATCCTATTCCTAAAGAAAACCACGTGTCCACCGAAGCACAGTTAAGGACATAGACGCAGAGTGGCTCCCTGTCCTCTCTGGCTAAGTGCTGAGTATATGATGTTGGTTCAATGCTGCTACAATGGAGGGCTGTAAGGTCTGATAATTCAGCTTTCCGGCTGCTATGCTGTAGTTTCTATGCTTGTTCTATGCAAGCTGTAAATTACTGAATTTAAATGGTCTCAAACCACTTTTAAGACTGTCAGATAAGATTTATGAAAGCTTTCTTCATATTTTCAAGGCTCAGGGACTAGTTTAATGACATACCATGCTAGTGTTTTCATTCATTAAGCATATCCTGCTACATTTTGTGGGATTTTTTATATATATATGTATATTTCAAAGAAGCATCTTCTAGTAACTTCTAGGGTTGGTTCAGTGTTAGAGAATAGCTACATGTATGCTTGCCAGCGACTCTCTAACAAATGGATTGATGAGCCACAGTGGGGACTGACCAGCTTGATATAAATCTTATTCAAAATCTGCATGACAGTTGAACAAGACCTGAGACCATGCAGTGAACAACTACCTTCTTATTGAATTAAGGCAGCAGCAGCAATCCTATGAAAGGCAGAGTATGTGATCATGTTGTTGAAGACTGCATCATCTTACCTGTGAGGAATGAGGATGAACGGGTTTGAGCAAGTTGTAAGTACAGCATTTTATAAATTTGCAGTTCTTCACTTTTCTTCTCCAGCATTTTTAATACTATTTTTCAGATTTTACATACGTGCACACCTGTGCTTTACAATGACATATATTTTTAAATGTACATATACATATACATACACACACACACACACACACACATACATTTATGGAGGTGACCATATAGTTTAAGTATATATATGGTTAAGGTTTTACTGAAGAGGACCTTTCAATTTAAAAGAAATTGTAGCCCAGGGGGAAGGGGAAACCTACAGTGTTGGAGAGCCTATCTTTGGGCTTAAACACAAACTGAAGTCTTGCTCACTGATGTAATTTAAATAGCATAAAAAATGGGTTCAAGACAATAATGTTTTGCCTCTCTGAAGACTCCCTGAAGTTTTAACTGATACCTTTAACTTCCTTTCCCCACTCTATTTTTTAAAGGAACGTAAGGGTGCTTAGACCAAAAGCACGCGGAGGGAGAAATTTCAACGAAAGAAGGAATAACTTAGATACCAAACAGCACATTTTGTCAATGTATCTTTATCATATCACAAAGAGGTTCAGAATTATTATTAATCAATTTCAGTGAGGTCATAAAAGCACTGACCAGAGAAATGATTTGTCCCTAGCCGTCCAGTGGCAGAATCAGAATTGAGGAGTTCAGGGTGCTCAAGCCAAAGCACATCTTGTGTGCCTCCTATATCAGTTGTAAAAGCCTTATGCAGAAGATGAAAGTTTCTATATAAATATTAAATCATACAATTAAAAATATCTTTCTTCTAGCCCATATACCGTATTTGGGGGGTAGAAGTTCCTGCTTTATAAATACGTCAGTCGTAAGGGAATCATCTTGAGCACCAGCCTGATGTTTCTCCAAGAGAAATAAATTAGCACATTTCTCTATCTCACTTATGCAGCAATAACCTCTAAATGATTGTTTTTAATAGGACATTCTTATTTTGTCAGATGCCAATGTTGCACCATAATGGACCCACCTGTTAGACTGCCATGTCTTTAAACTTCTTGTAATTCAAAATCATGAGTACTGCAGTCTTCAGAATAATCATGACAGGCAAGAGTTGTATAAAAGTTCATAAATGCCGTATAATATATGAGCTCTGGTATATTCACATAAACATGATGTAAAGCTTAAACATTGTTGTGGATGCACACAAAAAATGAGATTATTTTTAAAATAATAAAGTTTTATAAAATGTACATCACATTAGGGTACTTTATGAATTGAATAAGATCTAATTTAATCTATGAAGACAAGCTATTCATTCCGGATGAGGGTTTCTTACTCTGGTTTGAAACATTGCTTCTGATGTGCCTGTTCCTCACTTGTGGGCGCTGTCTGATAGAGGACGTCAGCTGAGTGCTCTTGTCCTGCCACTGCAGCTTCACCCTTGCCAACACCCCCGCTGCCAAAAAAAATCCTGAATCTTATTTTTTATTAATTTTTTCAAAGATATTTCTCCCCCATTGACCTTTTAATAGCTGTATTTCACCAAGGTTGGTTGGGATATATCTCTACATATGTTTTCTCTGGAGAAATGATTGCTTTTAGAGAATTTTGTCTCTGTTCATCCTGGGTTGCAATTTGCTGCACCCTGGAGTCATGCTGATGAATTGAAATAAACCAATCAGCAAAGTGACACTTGCAAAAAATGCCATGTACAAAAAATATCTCCCCAGTACAGTTTACAGCATGGCAACCCAAATAAGGCAGTAAACTGCAGCCCAGAGTGACAGTAAGCCATTGGAGCTGAGAACAGGCAGGACGGTTGAATACCAGCCATAAAATTGTACTTTTAAAAGTCAAAATCAGATTGAAGTAGTTGGCTGAGAAAACTTTGATGCACGACAAGAATCCACAGGAAATGTGCTAATTTAGAACTTGAGCATTTTGGGCCAGAGTATACATTTCTTTCTTATAAAATCTATATAGTAACAACGAGTAGGATGAGCTTTCATTTTGTTTCTCAGTGGATTGCTCTGACAGATTTCCTTACAGCAGAGAAGAGAGAAAGACAAAAAACTTACCGAAGAGTTAATTTATCGGAAATGGTTCAACAAAAGGGACCCTATAAAAAATTTCTAAAATGGACAGGTCTGAAGCTGCACTTATGTATAGCCCAGCTGCTAGTACTACCAGAGGTCAAACTTCGTTTGTTTTCAGTATATTTCCTTGAATAGTTATTAGTCTTTGTCTATATTTTTTGGCTATGATTCTATTTTCTTAGTTCAGATTAATCTAACACATCATCTATCTTACAGTTTCTTTAAAAAAAACCCCTACCAACTGACACTTAAAAGACATGGTATTTGAAACTTTTTTCTTTGGGCCTATTTGCTAAATTGCTTCAGAATAAATAGACAGAGACACACTATGTTACGTTTTGAGTAGCATAAAATTATTTATACCAAATTATATATTATTTTGAGAAAAAAAAAACAAAAACAGTGAGCCATATCCTAACTGCTGTAGCGCAGCAGAAATCCGCTGAAGGTACACTGGTTTATGCTAGCTGAGGGTCTGGCATGGAAGGCTGATTACATGGTCCAGACACACTTTTGCTATTTCACTTATTAAGAGTAATTGCTTTTAGACCAGCACAAGTGAGAGACAGGGTGCTGGTATGGATGAAGAAGCACCTGGGAACCTGTCACTGTTAATTTAACTTTATCTGACTTCTGCTGCTGATTTGCTAGGTGATATTGGATCTGGCCCTTAAAGTGCTCACAGCAGACTGAAGGCCAGATTCACAGCGAAGTGCGGATTTTGAGGCAGAGCACACAGGGTTCGTTGGACGACGCAGGAGCCCACCGTGTAGAAATCTGCATCTCAGACAGCCATCTGGCCCGCCCCATAAAATAAACAGACAGGAACAGAAACTCATAGGCATGGATCATTCATCCCGAAGCGAGCATTTGAGATCGGCCCGGCAAAATGCGTGCTGATGGAGCAGGCACATCTCCCCACGGACTGCACCTGGCGCCTGGGGTGACCAGACCAGCTGTAGATACCTGTTGCCCTGAGTCGGAGGGCAACGACCTAAATCCCGCGCTGATGGCCCCAGGGCTAAACGTCTGTAATGGTGCCTGGGAGCAGAATTCACTGCGAGGCCCAATTCATCTATTTGATATCAGTCTCAGATCTTCCCATTCAGCAGATGGGAGCGATTAATCACAATGCAGTAAGCAACCAATGTGCACGATGCCCAAACTAACTAATAAGGAGTGCTGTGAGGTGGATATGTCTGAAACGCTCTCTCAAACTTCTATGTCCCTGTGTCACCAGGATTCAGAACCTGAAAGTTTTCTGTGCTTTTGCTGAGTATTTTTTCCCTCTTAAAACAACATAGGAGGAAACATCTTATTCTCAACAGTGATTACAGCATTTGTGTATAAAATTAGTGCTCTAAGCTACTCCCTCTTCTTATATCTTATTAGAGTAGACCCATGCAAGTACTGCTTGCACATGAAGAAAGGTGGATGGAGAGACTGGGTTGAAATAAAACATGCAAATGGCTGCTGTCTCTTCTGTTTGTCAAAGCTGAGTCATCATATAGCTAGAAATGAAAAATTCCCAGGCACAGAGAGAGCATGATGAACTGTGGCAGATTTTTTGAATTCTGGCTCCTTAATATGTTGGGAGATTAAACAGCAATTGGATAGAAAGATATATTTCAGAACACAAATCAGCACCTTAGCTTCTCCCCACATACCTTCCACTTGAAGGCCTTTTAGAAATATATTATATTATGATTTAAATCTATCAGTTCACATCAGCTTAGTTCTTTAGCATTGAGCTGATTCATTGCAGATAGGAAAGCAGGAGGAAATGGCAAGAAACTGTGAAGGACATTCAACATCTGGAACTCCTTTCTCTGAATCATTTATAAACCAATTTTACATTAATATGATGTCAAGATCCAGAATGACATCTTTCAAAAGAGGAGACTATGATGCTGGACCTGTCATGTTTAGTTCTTGCCTATTTACGATGCTATGATAAGCAAAGTAATTTAATATACTCACCAAATTCCTACAGAAGGACGTCATACCTGATCTAATCTCATCTCATACCATCTCCATCTCTTAGTGTCCCGTATTTTTTCATGTAACTCTCCTATTACTATACCTGAACTCTACATGGTTCACTTTAGCCCCTTCATATGCCCTTCTTTTGACGACATCCCGCTTTCACTCCTTTGTCACTGGGCTTTGGTAGCGATGTCCAATAGGCACAAGCTCAGGAAGGCCAGAAGAGAGTCAACTACTTAAAATCAAGATAAGCATTTGTCAGAGGAGATGAACCATAAAGCAACAACGATTTTGTTAACTCCTTGATGCTCCCTTCTCTCCAGTGTGGAAATAGAAGTGAAACCTTTCCCCCTCTGCGATGGCATAAGGCACTGCCAGAGCTTCTTGGTAACAGCACTCAGAAGCTGCCTCCTTGACTCTTAACCTCTGCTTCTGCCAGGGGTTTCCAGTGTTTCTGGCTATGGCTTTTAGCAGTTTCAGAGCAGTTTCTGGGACAGCTAGTGCTAAGAGTAGTTTTTAGCTGTGTTTCTGGGCCAGCAGTTGCAGCATTTTAGTGGCTAGTGCAGGGATTCTTGTGTATGCCTTATTCATTCATGTATCTCTACTGATTTGTCTTAAATTTTTCAGTGCAATTGAGTATGCCATATAATAGCCATGTAAGGCCAATTTGTCTTGTCTCTCTTCAGGCAATATAAGTTTTACAGTTTATAATTTATTAAAAAGCAAACAAGCAAACAAAAACTCCAAACTTTCCTATTTTTCCAACTCACTTTGTAATAAGAAAGCTTTTCTTGAAAGCTGGAGCCTGAACGCAGTGCATGTGGTTAAGAATCTGCTTCATCTGTTTAGATTTTTGTGCACAAAACCTGTATGAACTGCAGGCACATCATTGTAAAATTTATAGGGATCCAATCACGTTCAGTTCCACAATACAAGCATGCAACTCCCACAGTTTTCTGTGGTGATCTCCAAACTGGTATCCAAGGAACAGATTTTGGTCTGTAGATATGTGGGTTCAGCTGATATATATTTCTCAATTTCTCTTTTTATAAAAATAGTATTAAAAGAGAATAACCCCAATTTTATCCAATTTTAAACAACCAAAACAGAATGGCACAAATTAACATCATATTTTCCCTGTGTATTGAGTTTACCAATCCTGAGATTAAAGAAAAGAATCTCTAATGGATTTTTTATATCTAATGTCTGAATTTTATTACAGTAATCAAACAGAATGTGCAGATTCACAACAAGCCATATTAAAACCAACAGAAGTTGGATAGAACATTTAAATCATCGACTCTTTAGAAACATTCACAATATTAATTATGTTTTAATACCATTTACCCCTTAGGAGTGGATACAATGTCCCCATAAATCACATATGCAGAACTTTAGCAAACCTTTTTCATTACCCTATGGTACTCAGCCCAAAAAGATTTTATCCACGCTTAAAATTAAATATATCTTTTATTTAGCTTCCAAACATAAACATTTAATGGAAAATATTTCTAAAAAGAGCAGCTAAATAAAACAGTGTAGTTTCATTTTACAGAGAGTTTTCTATTAAAAAAAATACTATATATCAAATGCCTTTACAGACTTCAACAATGAACTCAGAGCTGAGTCCTACTCCCACTCAAAGAAAATGTAGGGTTGTGTCAGTATCTATGCTTGAAAAGATAAGTATATAAATATTATAAATATAGCTGTACAGTCAGATAGTATTGCCTCAGGATGTTTCCTTCTCCCCAGATGAGTTTGCCATGGGCTGCCACTGACTTTTTATACCTATAGTAGCTTCCTCCTAGTAAGCCATTCATTTTTAAGATGCTGGTCTGTACCACGCTTCTGCAGATGCCTTCTCGTTCTCCCATAAAAGCCGAGCTCTGGCACCGTCTGGGTGTCTCACACTCCAGCCCCACTGCGAGCTGCATTTGCATCGCCTTTGCAGGTCCCAGACAGCGTCTCTTGTTTTTGCTGCAGGTTCCCATTCAGTTTATTCCTGGAAGTGAAAACACCTGGCATGAAGACACATGGTATTCTATGCATTTATTAAACGACTGCAACTCTCATTTTATTTTAACTAAAGCAAGAACAAACTTCAGAGAGGAAGCCTTCTTTGCAAGGATCTTGGGAAAAGCATTATTGCTGACTCATCTAAAGGACTCTCTTATGCAGTCGGAAATTCAGCGGCTCTTCTCCAGAGTAGAAGAACAGGTCAGAGTCGTTCAATATGAATTAATGCTCTTTATTATATCGTCTGCATAGCAGCCCTGAAGCTTTCCCCCAGTGATCTTTTATTCCCCCCCCCCGCCCCGAGCTATCACGCGCCACTTCTATTGCTTGGATTGGTTAAGGCTCTTGGTCCACGCGCATCCTCCAGCAGCCTGATTGGTCTGGTCGCCTGGTTCACGTGCTACCAACAGTCTCATTCCGCTTACTCTGCGACCTCCAGATCCAGATCCAAGCGGTGGATTCAGGGCAAGTAGCTACTTGTTCTTGCTCAAGCGGTTCACGTCTTACTTTTTACCCTAGTGTTACTCTAAGTCAAACACAGGGTCAGTGTATTCAATATGCAGGGTTACTCTAGGTCAAACACAGGGTTAGCGTATTCATAGCGCCCCAATTCTTTTAATGCTTCTTCCACCTCACTCTTATTTGTTGCTTTTCAACATTTCGCAGCCAAACCAGCTACTGAAAATAGCAGAGATTTGCCAAACAACCTGTTTCTAATACCTGTAAACACCAAAATCAAAACCCTTTATCTTGCGAGTAACTTTACTTGGCAGAAGTACGGAAAAGCTTCAAAGTTTTAACTTGTTAACAGAAGAATCTTATCATAACTATTTCATACTCTTTTACTTCTTTCTACATATTGAGTTTTTTTTTTTTCCTCTGTATTTCTACATCAGTTCCCTCTACTAAGAGGCTGTTAGCTAATGCATGAGGTTCTAAGGAAACATCTAAAAGGATCCTTCCAGTGCTGAGGGTCCTTGCTTCCTGGAAATACTAAGAAATGCAGGACAAACACTAGAAACATAACTGCCTTGTGGATATATCTCTGCAAGAGTACAGAAGTCCAGCATGTTCAGGAAGTACAATTTTACTCTTGGAGTTTAACTGATTGTTATCTGATCACTAGGAAGAAAACTTACGACCATCAGATTAAATTTGAACTTAAACCCACTATTGAATATATTTCCAAGTTGGAATATCACCAGTAAATGCAGGATCTTGGATCATACTCTGAGGAGTAAAAAACATTGTTGGAAAGAGAATGGAAAGCCTGCTGAGGAAGGGGACAACTCCCACAAGGTTTCTTACATTTTTTTGAATACTCTCAAGGCCCTGAATTCATGTGAGCAGGGAGCTGAGTGCAATAGGTGGGATTGTCCTCTTAAAAGAAAGGGACAACCTGAGCAGAACTAAAAGGACTGAAGGAGATGCAGGAAGAGAGCCACATGGCAGAAGGAAATGGCTAGAAGAAGTATCTGATGTTAAGTGAAAAGGAGAAAGAAGATGAAAAACATTGTTGAATCAGATGGGAAAGGCTGGTCAGGAAAGGGTTGAGGACAGCATTATTCAAATCTTAGCTTTTAAGCTTCATCTGTTTTTGTCATTTTCTACTGCATAATCGCCAGCTGCAATCACAAGAGAAAGTTAATAATCCCGCTCATCTCTGATTTGTGCCGTCCAGTTAAAGCAAGAGCGTAAAAATGGTCTTAGTTAGGCTCAAAAATGAAGAACCTGAGCATATTTTAACTCTAAGGTTACCTGAGGTGCTACTCAGTGCAGAACGTTAGCTTTGCAAAAGGACAGAACAGGCTACTGCAGCAGGGTGTTTTTTTCATTATTAAATAACCTATGATCTGACAGCAGTTGCAAAGCGGAAAGGAAAATTATTTTGGAAAGTACTATTTCTGTGGAAAATAATGTGCTAAGAAAATTAACTTGGTACTTTTGATTCCATGGCCAGGGCAGCATTCATGAACCTGCCTTTCCCCTTTCCTGCATACCGGAATTCAAAGTGTTTGGAGACCAGTCAGGAGTGTACGATAGATTGGAATTCATCCTTTATTTTTATATGAATATCCTATAAAAGCCAGAGTCTTCTCTACAATGAATATTATCAATAACTACCCAGATAGTCAGAAAGTTGCTCTGCTTTCAAGTGAAATTGCTACTGAAATCAAATTTAAAAACATGATTTGGCTCATCAAAGAATAAGCAAGATCCTTAGAGTTAGGTCCAGTAATAATCCTTCATGTTTATAATACTATACCTTAAATGTATGGAAAATTTACTCTTAAAACCAAAACCAAAAAAAATACATATAGGAGAATTCAGTTTACCACAAACTTGATGCACTAATTCATGTTCCATGTTATTCAAAAATAATTGGCATGAATTGTGAATCAATCCTGAAAACTTAAAGGAGTATGGGGAAATGGTGCTGCTTTTCAGATAAAAGAGGGCAACTATTTTTGCAGCAGTCTGGTTTTGCCACCCTTCAGCAGAACAATATACAATTTTTCAATAATGGAGACACTTTGGGAACTTTAAAGCTTTTGTTTCAAAGTTTATGTTTTTTTTTTCCCCAGAGATTCTGAACATCCACAATGTCCATTAAATTCAATGGGAGGTGCAAATATAAAATAACAATGAAAAAACAGGTCTACACGTGTCTCCTGTGAGTACCTAAACAGTTGGCCACTTCGCCAAGTTGGCCAAGACACTGCAATTGCCAATGAAATCTGATGAGATTGCACAGAATCTTATATTAAGTCTATAGCAATAAACCAAATTTATGGTGATTCTTCCAATGATTGCACTAAAATTGTGTTACTCCTGAGTATACGGAGAAAATGAGTTTTCTGTAACATTCAATTTCCAGACAAATTATTCAGGAAGATGGAAAGACTGCGGTCTCTGTTTTTATTGTTGTCTTTGTCTCATGCTGGGTAAAGCACAAGATATGCTGCAATCAAAAGTTAAATAGCCAGATGAACAGCAGCTGAAATTTTTAAAGGAAAGAAAAAAGAAGGACTCAAAGACCTGGGCTTCCACAGAATTCAAAGTCCGCCTAGAATTTTGTTTCCTAATAACCCATAAAGCCGGAGTGTCTTCCTGGAGCCTTCATTTAAGAATTATGCTGCACTTGAGCAATGAGCTCTTTGAAATATTTGCCTCACTGGAACAAATCCCTTCCAATCATGAAGTAGCAGCCCCAACATAAAGAATGTCAAAAGATAAATATACCAAGAAACACTGTAAAGGTCTACCCACAATAAAAGAGAAAATAGCCAGCTCCCCCTACTCCCCAAACATGAACTATTCTTTGCGTTATAGAAATAGAGGGAGAAAAAAAAAGTATCTCTGGTTCTGGCATTTTGTTTGTCTTTAAGACAAAACAGGATCAGATTAGCTGATACGACAGCCTGTCTCACAGTAGGAGGATATCACTTGCCCTAGTTCTGCTCTAAACTCTTCCTCTGCATATTACTGCGTATTATGTGCCATACAATTGTCAAAACAAGTAAGTTGTTGGTTTTATAACACACACACTTTAACACTTATCTCCCAATACTGGAAATTCACCCTTGTTCAAAAGACAGCAAAAGTATCTTACTCTGACATCCCACTTACACAGTTTGTCTAATATTTTTCTTGATAACTGCAGGAATATAAATTAACAAGTATGAGCTTCTTATGTTTAATAGACTGGGATATAGTAGTATGGAAAGTTTTCGGTAAAATATTTTTCATCAGAAAACATAAACTTACAGAAAGTTTATGTAGAAACTGGTATGTTTTTGCTAGGCACTTTCCTAAAAAAAGAACTCTTTTGGGTTTTAAAGATAAAGTCGTAGGAAAAAAAGTCAGAACGAAAGAAAGTGCCTCCAAACCAGCCGGGTGGTCTCTGGAACGCAGAGGGGTTTGAACTCCTATCTTACACATCCCACACTGGCATCTATCTGTTCAATCCTTCTCTTCTTCTTCTAGACCAGTGAACAAGCAATTATTCTCATATGTGATCAACTCCAGCAGACAACTTTGATGTGTAGTGTTAACTTTGCCTGGGGCAGTCTGTTGGGCAGTCTGTTGGGCAGTTCTCAACAAGAACACTTGTTGAACAATTTGTCTTATACAAAGAGCATTTGCACTTTGTTACTTTCTCTGGTTCATTTTCATCAGCTAAAGTGATAGATTAATGATATATCAGCACTCCCTCTGCTGGGAACTGACTGTGAGTTTTGTCCATTCTGAGTTAGAGCCCTCGACAACAGGCACTTCTGGCCCGGTAAGGAGGAGAGAAATGAGAGAGAACAAGAGATCAGCTTTCCTTTAAAGTAAAAGAAGAAAATATTTTAGACCCTGAAAGTGCCTGCAGAAGAGAAAATTAATTCTCACTTAATGCAGAAAATTAGCTGTGCAATGAATTACCTAGATAGTATTTGGCTGAATCCTTCTTGTATTATTAATGTCTTTTGTGATGCATTGGTACTCAAATGGAACATAGTATTCCAACAATGGTCCGTCTAATGATATGTATCGCAAAAGTAACTTGTACATAGTACTGTGTGTTATAATGCATCAGAAGCTATTATTTGCTATCTCTAATTCCACATGACATGATAAATACCTCTTAAAATTCACCACATCCAAGAGTTACGTTGAATCTCTGCTCTTGCATATCGCACAGTCTGTAGGCTTTCGGTTTCTCCATGCACTCTGTAGCAGCCGTATGGCATTTAGGGGAGCTCAGCTGTCATGAAACGTCTCCTGTTTGGGACAACTTGGTCATACAGTTTAAACTTTTGTCACATCTCATGAGCTTCTTTTATCAGGTTTATAAGATTGAAAGGGAAAGTTCAGGATGAGAAGGAACTAGATGGCATATTTTGGTATGGATAGATGACAATTTAAGACTGTTCAGAAGTTTCATTTGAGTCAGGACTCATATCCACTGCAGGAGATCCACTCTTGGTGTTTTCCTTTATCCACTTTTCGTAAAGGATTCCTACCGCTGCCTTACTGTCACCTCTTAGCCAGGATAATTTAAGTAAAGAATCTTTCTTAAAATCAGCATTTAAAAATTAAGTTTTGGGACACACATGATGATATTCCTCCAAGCAGTTTTCATAAGTGGAGCACTAACAATGGCATCCAAACTGACAAACGTTAGGGATTACATGCTACAGGCAAATAAGACAGTTTTCTTCCAATTTAGTGGTACACTGGAAACTAATGCTATTTTGTACCCTCATTCTGGCTCTCAAAGCATGCCTACTGCTGTGCAAAGGATACTTATATCGCTAAATCACTGCCACCTGGCACTTCGCTCGAACAAGAAAACTCTGCCCTCATGGCACTGTGCCAGAGACAGTGCTTCAGGCAATGGGACTGTATTTGTAGTGTGGGTGTAGCCCCTGGGCACAGTCAGGCAGCTGTACTGCCCATGTGAGCTAGCTGTGCAGTTCTGCTCTTTGTAGATGGAGCGGAGTGGTCCCCGTACCTTTTTACCACCCTTTGCTGCTTAGCATGCCTTTAATTTTAAAATTTTGATATACATCATCAATGAAGTCTGCTGTAGCTTTCCTGTTTATGTCTAGTCAGGAATACTTCCTGATCAGCCATTCTTATACAGATGTAGAAGCCATTGCACTCTTAAGTGCTCTGTTTCACTTTCTCTAGTATAGTTTAGCATTTGCTGTGTGCTACATAATCTTTTTGACATGTGTGAGTGCAGTTGTGTTTGTTTCCATGAAAGAGCTTAATGAAAAATGAAAGTGTAATCCATATTTGTCCCAAATGTATATAATTTGAGGTCAGAAGCAGAGGGGTATGCTCATCTAGTCCAATCTCCTGCATAACATGGATCATAAAATTTTACCCTATAATTCTGTCAGTGTTTTATGCAGTGTACTTTTGGAGGAATAATTCTCAGTACTGAGAACTTTAAAAAATTTAGCCAGTTCTTATCTGCAACAATTAATGAGATGTGTGTATGTTAAGTCTTTCCTATCTCAATATTAAAACTCATAAGTGTTTTCCTGAGAATAAAATATAGAAGGTGCAACTAAAGTCTAATGGAATTCTATAGCTGATGTCCTCAAAAAAATAAATTAATTAAAGTTGAGACATATTCAAAAAAGACACAATTTACATTGGAAAAAATTCCAGTTGGTTTGTTCCATGAAGCTAAAGATCTACTGTTACTCGGCAGCAAACCTACTTAATAAGCAGTCTCTCACCAGAATAAATATTTTCACGTTAGTGTTACTATTTTTATTTCATTATGAGAGAGGAATTATATGGAAAAGTCAAGAATAGATCGGAGACAAAAGCCTGCATTGATATTAATGTTTGGTTCAACTGAGTTCTTTAATTAGCTGGTTTATAGGCTCTTCTTGTAGTATGCAATATAATAATATGTAGTATTCTTACGTCTGTGATTTCCTTAAAAAAAAAGTCAGTTGGAAGAAAACTAAATTTAAATAAAAACTGCAGATTATCCTGCACAGGCATTAAAAAAAAGAAAAAAGAAAAAAGAAAAAAGAAATAGAAAAAAGGATTAGCAGAGCTGAAAACCTCTCTAAACGCCTGTAAAACGCAAACTACTCAGAGAATTAGATAGTGGATTTCTATAGAGAAAACAGATGGGCAAAGCAAGCAGAGAAAGAGTCACATGGAAGAGCATTAAAAAAAAAAAGAGACCCATAGAACCTAAAGTGGTGGGAAGTTTGACTCATGTCCACTGGGTAGAGCTCCACAGGGAAGTGCTGCTCTTTTCTTGGGCTGGGAGATGACCAACACCAAGCCCGGTTCTGATGCCTGCTTCTTCGAATGCTGCTATCATCTTGACCCTGACTGAAAATGCGTGCAAGTCAGACAATATCTTCTGTGCCTTCCCCACACTCAAAAAATGGTTACTCAGGCTTCTCGTGCTGAAAACGTCTCTATTTTGAGAAACTTGGTATCATAGCTAGATACCATGAGTCTTCCAAAAAGAAAGCCCCCTCCTCCCCCCTTTTTATGACCTTTTGCAGGGTCTAAATGTTCTAAGCACAATAAATGACAGCTAAAAAAAAATAAACAAAAAGGACTTCTGTGCATTGCTGATAGTGGTAGGCTCTTCTGCCCACCAAGAGATAAGTAAGTACATGCTAGAGCAAAGCAGTGCTCCATTCTAATATCCTGTTTTGTAGTGACAAAAAACAGATGCTTCAAAATAAGACGCAGTGGACAATAGGAATAATTTCACATCCGGGAAGATTTCCTTTTAATCTCTTACATGTAAGACAGTGACTTAAACGTGAAAAAGGGAAATTTTAAAGCCCTTCTAATACTCTCTTTTTCATCATTAATCATAACAGCTCTGGTTCTTCTTGTGATCAGTATAAATGACAAACTCTTAATTTTTGTAGGGAGATGGATCTAAGATATCTCCTCTTACATGCCATCAGTAAACTACTGATTTGTTGCCTGTGTGGAAAAGAAGTGAAGGGCATTGCACCGTGAAGAAAAATACTAATCAAATTTATCAAAGCCTGTTCAACCTAATTTATAAGGACTGGGCCATTAAACAGCAAGAATGGAGATTGCACATAACAATATAAATCATAATTGCATATAATGATTTGCATCACTGAGACATTCAGCTGCAACTAAGGGGATCACCTAGAGTCTTTATTTTGAAGAAGTTTAGTTCAAATTGCTGAGATAACAACTGAAGACTTTTTGAAGATTGGGCTTAAATTTTTAATGCACTTTTTGTCATCGCTAGTATCTAAATAAAGCATAGTGAAAAGTAAACTCTCAGTCCTGTTTAAGGTGTCTTAGAAATCACTCTTTGCATATATTGACAATAGCTGTGAAGGATATCACTGACCAAAAAAAACCCAGAAACAACCAAGTAAAAGTTTTTCAGTTTTCTTTGTGTGAACCTTCTCATTTACCTATACTTAGACCGAATATCTTCTTGCTTATACAAGTCCTATCAACTAATATAGCTATTAATGGAATATTATTATGGATAAAGAAGAATCTAGGAACATGACCATAAAGTTATGCTAAGGAATGAGACTGTGAGAATAATTGATTTTTAGTTTAACGGTAAAAGTAAAAAATCGAAAAAAGTTTTTAAAAATTGCCTTTTTTTCTGAACAAATTTAAAGCTGTAAGACTAGGTTCAGCTCTACCTGCAATAATATATTTCAGTAAGGAATACAAGTTTTTCCTGTTTCGATTTCACCTCCTAGCTCTCAGTAAATGCCTTACAATGGTACAGACTTTTATAATGTTTATTTGTTTGCTAATAAAGGGTTCAGAGAATGGCAGTGGGTAGGAACAAAGAAGAGGAGAAAGGAGATACGAAATATATTACCTGACTCCCAAATGCCCAAGAATTCACCTTTAGCATGTGACATTTCCCTATCTTTAAAGCTCAGGGGGAAAAAAAGGAAAAGAAAAAAAAAACTTAATTTTGACCGTGTGCTTAAAACCCACTGAAATCAAAATGACTAGAGGATAAATCACAGCCTTAAAGAAGTTGCATGGTGAAAGACAATGACGGGATCAGCTGGGTGGTTGCTGCAGTATGGAAAAGTAGGTTTTCTCCTCCAGTGGTGCCTGTCTCCTGTCATTCTTCCAGCACTGACAGGACCTGGAGGCTGAAAGTTGAGCATCTCTTGCAAAGGGCAACCCCGACTGGCTCCTCTTGACAGAAGTTTGATACAGAACAGCAACAGCAAGTCAGGCTGCGGAGATTCTCTACATCTGTTTTCAGCAATTAATTCCTTAGAGGCAACTACACTCACACGCAACTAATTTTACAGCGCTTTAGCTAGAATGTGATTGAGTGAGCAGACTGGAAATTAAAGAAACCTAGAATTCATTTTGTGAAAACAAATGAAATGGCCATTAACCTTCCAATAGAACTGATTATTGTGTAAGTTTTAAAATATTAGTCCTTGCTCTTACTCAGAATCTTGAGAACTGCAATAGTTGTGGTGACAATCAGGATGATGCTACTTGTCAACACTGAGCCAAGATAGATTATTTTGATGACGGAATTACAACTTTCCAAACATAAACATGAAACTTTATCCCTTAAACTCTTAGCCCCTCTTTGTATCAATCAGCTGGAGGTTAGATTACCATCTTCTCTGAAAAAGACAATCAAGGTCTGTTTCAGAGTGCCTTAACATCATTTCCTACACCTTACTGAAGTGAGAACTTCCTATTTGAAGTGAGTGTTTGTTAAGGCTTGAATAAAGAACATCAGAGTCCTTATATTGTCCCTACACTCACTGGGATCACACACGAACACACAGAACAAATACCCCTCCCAAAAAGCCCTAAGCAAATACAACTAACAAACAAAACTAGTCAATTATATTGCTATGTCTTTACGTTTCCTTATGTTCATCAGTTTGCATGTACGTCTATTTCCTAATCCCATTGTCAATGTGTAGATACGACATATCTTTTGTAAGGTATCATGTGTAACATTTGTCCTACTCTTATAACCCCCAATACCCTACTCTTATAAAGCGCTTTCTGCACAGATGTGAATTTTACCAGTGCAAAGTTTCTTTAAATGACAGCAAAGTGGTTATCAAAGCCTCTTTGCTCTGGATTAGCATAAAATCCATGCTAAAATTCAATTTTACTTAATCAAGTTCAAGTCCTTCTGTGGATGTACCCTTTTCCAGGTAGTCAGTTTGCATATTACACCAGTAAGCTGAACGAAACTGAAGTGTCATACAGGACAAACACTGCTTAAAAATTATGCTTGGAGTTAAGCAGTGCATCGACCCTTTGCGAACAAACCCTCTGCAAGGCAGAGTCAGGATAATGGTCCAAGCATGCGATTGCCATTCAAAGTGTAAAATTTTGCTTTTTATCTGCCTTCCAGCTCTTTGTTTCTTCCAAACAACTTTGCAACTTATTGGCTAGTTTCAGTCATACTTGATGGCAGAATACCATAATATCATTAAAAGTTAGTAGCTGAGTCCAAATAAGTAGTCCCTCTGAAGAATTAAATTCTACCCAGAGAAGTCAAGTATATTATTGTAAGGCACTGCAGAATCTGCATGGGAGAGAACTGTTATGAATGAAAGTCTTGGGAAACTAGGCTCCATAAATTCTGCTGCTCCTGGAACTACTTGTTTTACTTCCCGGCTCTGTACAAGGAAATTCTCAGTGAAGACACTATTTCGCTATAACTCTATGTAAAAGAATCCTATTAGCATCTCACCTGCTATGTCTGCAGCCAGACTATTTTGGCAATACTCATTTCTTCTGCGTTAGAAAGCCAAACACAAATATCATCTCGTTCTGGAGTCCCCCACAACAAAATTTTGGGAGGAACTTCCTTCATTCATTTGGATAAGCTTTGTAGCCCTGGCCTCAGACAAACCTACTGCATGCAGATGTGCTATAAACGTTCTAATATTTTACATAGCCAATATACACAGCTCTTGGCCTTCAAGTTTGTTCTTCTTTTATTTTGGCATTTAACATAAATTTATGTTTTCGTGAATTGCTGAAACAGTTGTAGATTTCATAACCAAACGCATTTAACTCAAAGATAAATCAAACCCACTGTTTCTAAATGGCAGGCTAGTATAAAGGAAGATGTTTAATTAAGTTATAGCTTAAAAATAAAATGATACTTTAGAACTCAGTATGCCTCATCTAATCGGTGTATCTCTGCTAATTATGTAGAAGCTATGAATGGGATACATGACGTATGTGTGAGCTCACTTAAAAGATCAGCAGATATAAATAGTTATTGCTGCTTTTAAAAATTTGTACCTGCAATAGAAATAAAATTAAGGTAGATGATAGGGCTCTTGACCTATTTCTTCTAACTGAAATACTCGCTGTGAAGCTTGTAATTGATTGCATTTTAGAAATAATGGCACCTAAACATCTTGACCTGCTTTCCCTATGGGGTTCTATTTTATGCCCAAATCGAATGACAAGTTGCTTCCCCACTTATCTTCAAAAGGTATCAGACAGTCAGGTCTCTTTTTGCCTTTTCTTCCTGATGCCTCTAACCTAGGAAGATTTTACACCTTCTCCACTTCTCCAAGCCTTTTACTGGCTGTTATAAAAGAAATAATTCTCTTTCTTTAAATCAGAGGTCTGTTTGAACTTTTGGTAAGAGAAAAAGATCTAATTTCCAATGAGCTTTTGCAGTTGCATGAGAGATGTATTAATGCTTATTTTGGTGCCAGTTCATGCTCTCCAGGTGTCCAGAAAGGCAGCAAACATTTAGATATAGCTTTGTTTGTCAACAGGTGAACTACTCTGGCTGGTACATGTGTAAGAAAAAATATAACTGTTTGAAGTATTGCAGTAAATTAACAGTCCCTTTCCGCTATAACTGAAAGACTAGGAAGCAGGTCTGTGCTTAAGCAAGTTTGTCTGGACGTATCCACTCTCACGTAGTTCTTGAGCTGAACTGAAAGCTTAAGGTTGAACTACTTAGCTTGGAGTAAGTACAGCTATGAAGATTTTTACAGGATATTTTGTCATACCAAAGGAGTTATCATGAAAACTCATCATACATATCACTTGCAGTGAATAAATACACTCAGTCCAGCTATTTTGTGAGGGAAGGAAGGTTATTTTCACTCCTTCTTATCTCCATATTCAAGAAGCGTAACATCAAAATAGCTTGGGAACAGAGCTTTCACTTAAGGAAGAACGTTTTGGGGAAAAGATCACACAAGGCAAATTTCAGCTTTGGAAGATGCAAGTATTGTGAAAAGTGAAGGGACATTATGAAAACACAGAATTGAAAGTAAGCACTGATAAGTAGATTACTATATTAAGAATTATTTGCATATTTTACAGTGCTCTTGGTTTAGAACACATCATCTCAGAGTGCGCTAGACTGTTCAAAATATTATGGTATAATGAATTCAGTATCTTTTTGTGTCAATGAACTATAGGAACTCGAAAATTAAAGCATGCAGAGCTCTTAAAAAATCCTTGGATAAAATCCAGCTTGGAGATTTATTCCTTGTTTTATGTGAAAAAAGTGAACATACTTTATGATCCCTCTGGGCAGCACAGTTCTTAAACCTTGTGAATTTTAATATGAGTGTATGAAACTACAGATCTGAATAAAATTTATGAACACTGTAAATCATCTACACATACCAAAAAAAAGCCATCTCCTCACTAGTTTCTTCTCACCCTGAACTTTCCTTTAAATCTTAGAAACCTGATAAAAGGAGCTCAGGAGATGTCACAAGTTTAAGCTATTTTTCTATCATCAGGTCAACAAGATTTTATGTATTTTCGGGCAATTTTGTGATTTACAGTTCTCACATTCCAGTCTGGTTCCGACTGTAACAAGGTCCCAGTGACTGTCACATCCATGAGTCACGTTATTAATCCATTGCCAGACTGCTTTTGAAGTGCTACACTTGTAAACGAGCCAGCAAGAAACGCTTGTGTCTTGCAGACTGTCTGCTAGATCCTTAGTGAGTGTAAACTAACAAAGTTTCGCAGACTTCATCACAGTTCCAGGAAAGTACAGCCTCTGACAATCTGCCTCTGCAAACTCCCTTGGTGCGTTTTTCAAACACTATTGACTTATTAGGTGCCTAAATTGCAGTAGCCTTTAAGTACTGCAGTGGCAGAATATGTATTTTATTGACCTGCTCTAAAGAGATTTGATGTCAATGATAACTGAATGTTTCTTCTAGTGCAGTTGTTTGAAGAAATGCACCAGGAAGAATTCTTTTAATATATTTAGCAATGTGATTTAGCAATCAGTTCTACCACTGGTGTGTTACTATCTTCTGTACTAACAAGCCATTGAAGATAATAACAAATTCACTCACCACAACATGGATCTAGAGGCACACAATCTAATTACATTCCTCTCTTACATGGAAAGGATCTAAGCCTTTACTGGCAGCCCGTAGGCACAAGTATTAGACTAATAAATGCATGAGAATGATGCTACAGCATGTGAACAGCACAATTATATTTCAAATATATTTTTAAAATCAAATTGATTTTATAAGTAGACTACTGAAGCCTAATTCATGGACCAAGTCCTTTTCCATGACATGACTTTAAGAAACAGCAACAAAATTATTGGTCTTAGCCAGGAGAGTTTACAATTTGACAGAATGCAGGAAACAATGAATGCAGTCAGACAGACATGCAAAGAATGGTCTCTGAGAAAATAACGAGACAAAATTATCCACTGCATTTCACCAACTTAACAACATTAGTTTCCTTTTCTAATATGGAAGGAAAATTTAAGGAGTAATTTCAAGGAGAATTACACAGCAGCTAGATGACAGTTAAATGAAGTTCTGCTAAGCATGAGGGGCAAAACAAAGGCATTTGCTTTAAAATTCAGGAGGTTTGAAACTGGGTGTTGAAAGGTGTTAACAAGGCTGAAGATGAAGTTACTGCTTGTCCAGTGACTTGTATGACAGGAGGGCCCTTTAAAATGACAAGAAGCTGATGTGGTAGAGCAGACAACATGGGACGTCACAAGTAAGGCATATTGGATGGGACATTGCAGTAGCTTTCACAGCAGCATTTGATACAGGATAAGATTAAGTTTGTCAAAGCCAGAGAAAAGGTGTTTTCAAATAGAAGCGCAAGATGATGAAAGGCTGGACAAGGGTTTTAGCTGAAGGTGGATAGGAAAGGCCATATCCTAGAATTGTTATACAGAAGGAAGATTGAAGCTTTCATTTTGTTTGGATCTAGTGTATAAGTGATCTAATCAGGCAAAATGACCTTTCTGCTAGGCAGCATGACTTAGAAAGAGGCAGCAGCTAGCCAGATCTCTATTTTAGCACTCCTGTGCTTGACTGTGACAAAAGGAAAGTAGCAATATCATGATTTCAGTTGTGATAGACAGTAAGAGATTGAAGGAGGCAGCGTCAAGCAAAAGGAGGAAAAACAGAGCTACTAGCTATCCATTCAGAATATGCAACTGAATTTGTATTTGTGGGAGGGATTACTCAAGAGCAGAGAGTACACAGAGAGAAGAGGGAACAAAAGAATCCAGTAGACTGTTCACAGAGAACCGAAAGGGAAAAGAGAAGGTTCATCTGAGGTACACAGGAAAAGTCGAGTGGAAAAAGACGGTTAGACTACCACAGCCCGGAAGACAAGTTTTCAAGAAGATGAACCGAGACAACAGTGCTGAAGACATTGGGGGAACATCAAGGAGAAGGAGATAATATTAGTTGAAAGTTTACTTAAGAATAGGTAAGAAAATTTGTGAGAATGGCCTCCGGGGAGTGAAGACATTATGTATTCCATAAGAAAATCTAGGTCAAATTTAGGGGATGTGACTATAATGACATGGCTAAGAACACTGAAGCTTTATTTTTAGATAAAAAGAAACTAAAAATACATTTAAATAGGCAGTCAAAAATTAGCAAGAAGAAAAGGAAGAGCAGGGAAGGAGTGGTCAATACAGAAGACTGGAAGGATTAAGGTCTCTGGAACAACGAGGTGGGCTAGAGAAGTATAATGAATCTATATGTATAGTAGGAGAGAAGCAGGAGGAGAGAGCTAGGTGTGCGCCTGTGTGGAAGTCTTGTTATATCCTTTCTACTTCCTCTGGGAGAGAGTCAATGACAGGAATTGGAAGCTGGAGGAGACATACCATCTAAAATTAAAATTGCCAGTATTTTTTGGATGCCCTACACTTCTCTGAGTTTTGAGTTGGACTCATAATTCCAGCTGAAGTTAACAGAAGCTATTTGCATTTTGGATGGAATTCTTATCATCAGACATCCACCATCAGCAAGGTAGATGTCCACATTTGAGCTGGACTCCCTCAGCTCCCTTCACAGCCAGTGAAGAGAAATGTGTACCTCTAGGGAATAATTTAGGCTGACTTGCTTTTACTCCCACATTTGGATGAGATGAATTAGTCTGTTAGCTCAGTGACTGTACAGGTGACCTTGGGGTAACCGCTTCAAACCTTAGGTCTGTGATAGAAATCTGAGACCTGCTTTTAGCCAGATGAATTCCACCTTCGGTTTGAGTTTTTTTTTTAAAAAACACCATCAAAATAATGGCCAAGTCTTTGGTTAAGAATACTCAAAAATCATTTTAGAATTGTTCTGAAGTGTCTGAAAAAGTTACGTAGGCTGAAATCACATAAGAATCCATGAGAAGTATGAATTGTATTGCATCCTGTTACCAGTAAAATTCTGCAGTCCTAAAGACATTTACAGTTACACTAGGTTAAGTACAGATTAGTTTCAGCACTAATTGTTTCTTCTACATTTGGTTATGCTGAGGTATTGCTTTCTGAGTAGAGTCACAGGAAAATAGGTAAATATTTGCCAGCACACCAAATTGCAGTACACAGAAGCCTTATAGCAAAAGATAGTAAGTAATTTAATTTTTGCTTATATATTTATTTGTGCTAGTAAGAGAGCTACAGTACTAATTCCGTATCTTTTCATATGGAAAAGGGTGTATTTATATTATAATACAATATCCTTCATTATTTCTGTATTGACAGCAGAACAGAAAACTACCTCCATCATATCTAACATTTGTTTGTCTTCCTTCATGCATATACATTTGGGATAGTTTTCTTGAACTTATTCACCTCTAGAACTATTTAGTTATTCATCCCAGAGCCTACAGAAAAAAAGGCAATCTCATCCAAGAGACCTCGGCTGAAGATGATATCAAATAAACATGAATTAAGTCAGCTATAAAAAAGCAATATCATCCACCCTTTCTCTTGGGTATGTATTTGTCATTAACCCAGCTGTAAGGGCCTAAGCTTACTCATTTTGTAAAAGGAAGGGTAGGAGGATTCAGATGCTGATGCTCACATCCACTTGATCTGTACTTCTACAGGATCACTTAAATACAGGGAAGGATGGTTTGGTATAGCTCTTTGCACTTGTATAACATACATGACCCATTTATCTCCTGTTGTGCAGGCTGGGATGGCTCTAAGAGTCTTTTAACTGATGACCTGAAAGAAATCGATAACAGCTGCAGCAGCTGTGGATTGCTGGACTAGGAGATTACGGCCAGTCCTCGTTGACTCTGCTTTGCGAGTACAGTACCAAACAAGTGTTGCTGGCTCTATGTTGCTAGGAGAGCTGTTGTCTAGCCGTTTCAGCTAGTTTCCCATGACCAAAGAAGCAGTCTAATCCCCAGATTTCAGGCCTTTCCAAAGCTCTATTGTCTTTTTGTTTAAGAGCGAGGCAAAAAGAGTTGAAAGTTTAGAGTGGCCTTCCTCATCCCAGCACTATTTAAAAGTACTTCACCTCATTAGTCCTGCATCTGCAAATACACCGGCATGTTGAAAAGGAATTCTTCCCAATATATCAAAGCAAGAACAACACTTACTTCAGACAAAACAAAAGAAGCTTTAGAATTTGTAGCATGTAGTCCAATCTGAACCCAATTTGATCCCACATAGCTGTGAGGAGTTTTCTACTGTCCCTCAAAGTAAAAATTGTTAGAAATATAGGATACAGGAAACTTCAAGAGGGACCACGGGTTTGTCCTCAGTAGTTAGGATCCACCACAGGATCACTTAGAACGCAGGGCTCTAACACAAAAAACAAATCTTTATGGAGGATAAGTAAAATTACACCAGTCATAACACCATGCTGCCCTCCACTTCTACAAACCTCACCCAAGCAATCAAACTCAAGACCAATAGTAAGAGGCTAAAAGATACAACTATGTGTCACAGAAAAAGATCAGAAGATTTTGAAGGTATCTTCCTTAACAGGATGGAATTTTTTAAATGCAAATCTAGGATGATCCAACAGTCCCTGTTGGTATAATCAAAGGGAAAAAAATTCCTCTGGAACCTAGATCTGACAGTTTATGCAATCCAGAGTATATCAGCAGGACATATTAAAAAAGCTCCTATAATAGTTTAATTTACCAGAAGAACAAGAGTACCCTAACCACATCTTTTATCTGTGACTGATTAATATTCACTATATTCACTCCCAAGCTCTTTTAATCCTTTTCCATGAGATAAGTATTAGAGTCACAGAAACATAGAAAATTTGGATTGGAAGGGACTCTGGAGGTCACTGAGGCAGGCTCCTGCTTCAAAGGAAGGCCAGCTTCAGGTTTAGATCCAACTGCTCAGAGTCTGACCTAGGGAAGTCTTGAAAATTTCTGAGGACAGAGATTTCACAGCCTTTCCTGGGCAATCTGATTCAGTGGTTAACCCTTTACGATGAATGCAAGGAAAAAAGTTACTAAAATCAGAATTTCTCTTGTTGCAAATTGTGACTGTTACCTCTGGTTTTCTTGCTGTATACTTCCAAGAATTTTGCTATCTTTGCTACACCTTTATTTTGCATAGCTAAAGAGAGAAATACATCATCCTGCCTATTAGCTTTCCCTTCTCCAGATTTAGTTTCCTCAGCCTCTTCTCATGTGTCTTACGCTCCAACCACTTAACGTCTTAGTGGCCATCCACTAGATTCTCCCCAGTTTATCAGTTTCCTGAAGGTTAGTTGGGTGGGTGGGGGGGGGGAGTGGCAAAAGTGGACACAATATTCCAGATTAAATCTCACAAGTGTTGAGTAGAAGGAAAAAATCACTTCCCTCAGCCTACTGGCTATGCTCTTTATAGTGCAGCCTAGTATGGAATTAGCCTACACACAGCAAGCACTCACTGCTGGCTTACTTTTGACTTGTTAATCACCAAGACCCTCAAGTTATCTCCTGCTGAGCTTCTGCCTACTTAGTCATGTCCCTTCCTGTATTGATGCACAGGGTTAGTCTGTCCCAGGGGCAGGGCTTTGCATTTGTCTTTGCTGGAATTCATGGTGTCCTCTGAAGGGCAGCCCTGTTAAACAGCATAGGCCTAGTACACCTGCCCTTTAGGAACATCAAAGTAGCTGACACATAACTTAGATTTCAAACAGTTGAACACTGTACTTTGAGTCTGGCAGTCCAACCAGTTTTTCACCCACCTTGCAGTCTACCCATCTAGTCCATATTTTCTTTGGTTACAGTATGACTACAAGGTAATTATGAGAGATCCTGTCAAAAAGCCTTATTAAAGTCAATCTATTCTTGCTTCTTTTATTACTCTCAAGTTGTAACAAATGTTATTATTTTTGCTGCCTAAATTCATGGTGCTGCACTTCATGTTATGACAGGCACTCCTCAATACTCGCAACAGTTCCAGCTTTTGTACCAACTGCCAATATGCATCTATTGTTTCTTACCCATCAGTCAAAAGTTAATTTATTAAGAAAGAGTGATTCTAGATTGTTTCCTAAGGAACACAACAGGTACACTATTTCAGCCTGAAATTTCAATTTACTTTAATGTGTTATAGTTTTCTTTTTAGACAACCTATCAATTTTACAACTCTTTGTTAAATAGTCATCATAGTTACTACACTTAAAATGTCTTGCTTAAATCTAAGTTGACTAAATTATAGCATTATCCGTTTCTCAGAATTTGCTATCTACAAAAGACATGAAATTATTTCAACGTGATCTATCTTTGACAAAATACGATGCTTTTTATTCAACTTCCTCTTCCTCATCTTGCCCTTGATTATTCTCTTCTTCACAAATTTATTCTAAGAGTCCTTCTGATATCAAGATTAAATAAACAGCTCAACATTTGTTTTAATCATTTCCTCTCCTACAATCTCCTTCCTTCATAAAGCAGCATGAAGCTTTAAAGATTAAAATGTCTAAACTCTTTGAAATAGTGCACAACCTAAATAATGTGAGAGTCCAGCTTCATATAATCAAGTTTCTTTCTACTCATACTTGTGTACCCACAGGTATATATCTACGTTATACAGAATTTTGAAACAACAAAATAATTAAGAAGCACTAGTAACCTATAATGATGAAGCTATCTGCATCTTTAAATAGTTGATATGAGCACTGGAATAGTGCTGTTTAGCTCTTTCTCTGGCATCTCTAGTGCTCATATCAGCTGCTTAACGATGCCAGAGAAAGAGCTAATCAGCACTATTCTAAGTGTATGACAGACTCCAAGGGCTGCATACCTAGAGCTTATAAGGGCTCTGCTCTCAAAACAGCCCTACCTTTGATTTCTCTTCACACAGTACTTGCAGAGTCCAGTCCAAGAAGGTTACTTCCTCCCTTTTTATTGTGTAGCTGCCTACATCTCTTTACACAGCTGAAAAAATATGGTGAATTACTTTGCTTCAGCCTTCAGTTAACCACTGTGTTTTAGAACTAGTGAGAAACTAGTGAGAAGCTACTGAGAAACATTTACTGAATAGAGCACTGACATGAGAAACAGTAATGGTAAAAATAAAATAAATAAATAAACAAATAAAAATTGAGGGAAAGTACTTAAAACAACTGGAAAAATAACAAGAAAAAAAAAAGTAAGCTGCACAGTGACCAGTCCCTGGGAATGAAGTGAGGTGAACCACATCTCTGAATGTGTAACTGGCCTAAAATGGAAGAAGCACTGCTATTTGTAGAAAATGGCAATAGAAATAGGAGACACGGTAACAGGATACAAATTCATTCGCATGGTGATACTGTCTCGGCAGTTGGCACAGCAAATCCTCAAGGCCGCAGGTCAATGATGTAGCATCAGGAAAGCTAGTGTGATGGACAGGTAAGACAAGGCTGGTAGCACACCTATTTATGCTTTAGGAGCGCTGGAAAAATGCAATGTGGCAGAGCAGAGAGCAGCTCTGGTTCTTGGCAGGTATGTGAAATACTGTGTGCTCTATGTGGAACCAGAGAATGCACAATGGACCGCTGAATGCTCTTAGCTAGGGCCCAGACGCTCTGTGAAATAAAAATCGAGACATAGGTCTGGCTGCAGGCATTGGAACTAAGCTGAAAACACATGTGATGATTACTTGTGTAGGTAACAAGAGAAACTGGAGTATAAAATGTACTAGACAGTCAATAAACCTGTCTCACAAATTTCCTTTTGTCCTCAGTCAAGAAAAAAAATTCAAATGTAGTTGAACATGAATGCCAAATGTTTAAGAAAAGAAAGACAATTGTTAGGGTTTTTTTCCTTCCCACAAGAAAGATAGTAAAAAGTATTCAAACTATCCAAAGCATTTTCCCAGCACTTACCCTGACTACACTTCCTACTCGCTCCTGTGGAAGTTAGCAAGTTTCTTTATGCATCACTACAGTCTGTGTATTCTGTAAACTGTGTTACAGGATTTGCGTGACTAATCACAGAGCCATGAGCTCTACCTTCTCTCTTGCAGGACAGAGTACTTTGCTGAATGATCTTGGAAGGCTCACACAGCAGAGGAGTCCAGTATCACTACAAGCATCCTGACACCAGGTACAGACATGAACTGTTTGACTGAAAACAATTTAGAACAGATCAGCCAACATTATTTTTCAGCTACCGATGTAAAAGGTTGTAAGAGAAAAAGGGAAAGAAATATATATAAACTGGATTTTTCACTATCAACAAGAATCCCCATTTAAGATTACCGGAATGATACTGGTGAGTAGTGTTTGTGATGACCGTAATGAAAATAAGAAGAAATCATTTCAAAGAGGCAGCTGGTAGTGCCTCTCTGCATCATGATCTCCATCAGCACCTTTTCCAATAAGGGAAATGATCTAAAATTATACCATATTCAGTAAATTATCACCATACAGTGACCTGCAAGAGGACACGAGATACTTTCCACAAGGAATAATAATGCACTTCAGGTTTTAAAGAAGTTCCCTCGGCTTTTGTAACAACACATTTTTCTAAAGCAATACAAGCTATGTGATATTTACGGGACATGAAATGACAAAATCACAGAATAGTTGAGGTCGGAGGGGATCTCTGGATATTGCTGTGTTGAACATCCCTGCTCAAAGTAGAATTATCTAGAGTAGGTTGCTCAGGGCAGTGTCCAGTTAGGTTTTGAGTATCTTCAAGGATGGAGATACCAACCCCTCTGGGCAACCTGTTCCAGTGTTCAACCACCCTCACAGCAAAAAAAAAATCTTATATTTAAATAGAATTTCCTGTATTTCAGTTTGTGATCATTGCCTCTTGCCTGATCACTGGTCACCACTGAGAAAGATTTGGCTTTGTCTTTATTCCCCCATGCAGGTATTGATACACATTGCTAAGATTCCCTCTGAATCTTCTCTTCTCCAGGCTGAGCAGTCCCAGCTCTTGCAGCTTACATGGGAGATGCATATTTGCAGCCCTTTGCCGGACTTACTCTGGTAGGTCCATATCTCTTGTACTGGGAGCGCAGAACCGAACACACTACTCCAGATGTGGCCTCATCAGTGCTGAGTAGAGAGGAAGGATCTCTTCCCTTGACCTACTGGCAACACTCTGCCTAATGCAGCCCAGGAGGCTGTTGACTTAGTTTGCCACAAGAGCACGTTGCTGGCTTATGTCCAGCTTGTCAACCAGGACTCCCAGGTCCTTCCTGGCAAAGCTGCTTTCCAGCTGATTGGCCTTTGTCCAGGTGCACAGGGTTATTCCTCTCCAGGTGCAAGACTTGGCAAGTCCCTTTGTTGAACTTCATAAGGATCCTGTTGGTCCATTTCTCCAGCTTGTCAAGGTCCCTTTGACTGGCAGTACCAACTGTCTGGCTTATCAACCACTCCTCTCAGTTTTGTACCATCTGCAGACTTGCTGAAAATGCACTCCGTCCCATCATACAGGTCATTTATGAAAACATTAAATACTGGCCCCAGTATCAACCCTTGGAGTATACAACTAGTAAATGGCTTGCAGCTGGCCTTCACGTCAGTAATCATAACCCTTCAAGCCCAGGAATTTAGCCAGTTTTCATATTACCTCACTGTTCACTTTCCTAGCCCAGACTTCGTCAGTTTGTCTATAAGGATGTTACGGGAGACAGTGCCTAAAGCCTTGCTAAAGTCAAGACTGAGCTAGTCACCTCATTGTAGAAGGTTATCAGGTTTGCTAGGCATGAGTTCCCCTTCATAAATCCATGCTATCCCAATCACCTTTTGGTGCTTTGTATGTTTGGGAATAGCTTCTAGGAAGATTTGCTCCTTCACCTTCCCAGGGAGAGGCTCAATGATCTATAGTTTCCCAGATCCTCCCTCTTGCTTTTTTGAAGATAAGAGTGGCTTTTGATTTTTCCCAGTCCTTAGGAACCTCTTCTGATCGCCATAACCTTTCAAAGATAACCGAGAGCGGCCTTGCAGTAACATTGGCCAGCTCCCTCAGCACATGTGAGCAAGTTCTTACTTTGCAACACAGATCCTCCGCCATTGTATACCTCATGTCCCCCAACCTCAGTAAAAGGCTGCAGGCATCTCTACAGCCCTAGGCCTGGAGCACTGCATCTTTCCTTGGGAGCCTGATCTGGATTAAGGCCTCTGACATTTCAGGTGTCGTTGCTCCAATAGCTGCTGCGAACCTTGCCTTGTGCTGCACTTCCACAGCATGGCTAAGCCCGTTTACACTATTCTCAGCCCCTCTTGTACAAATGAATGCTGCATCAGCTGTCTCCATGATCTGCATTCTAGGACAGCAGATCTCTCTAGGCCTCTCGCTAGGGTGCCTGACTCTTCTTTACCAGGAATAAGCAGGAGTAAAAGCTCAAAGCATCCTTTGATGCAGAATGACTGACAAAGATCATCAGAAGCTGCTGGAGATTACTGGAAGTTATGGTCTCCTGTAATTATCCTTTCCTGGCAGCTGCAGGTGCTCTGAAGTTCCTCAAAGACTTCCCAGCGTCCTCTGAGAATCCCAGAAGTTCACAGAAGATCTAGAAGATTTCAAAGCAGGACCCAAAAACTGCTGTGCAAACTGCTGTTTCTGTTGGATGCGCTCTGATACCTCTGTAACCAAGGCTGCCGTTTCTAGAATAAATGCTGATTTACACATGCCTTAAGCTAGGAGTGAACTGTTTTGGATATGCTGGTAGATGCTTGTCCATACTGTAAAATAACCACCAATTGTGAAACAAATTTGCTTCTTTTCAGGTCAAGTATTAAGAGTTGCTAAAAGACAAGTGTATCTTGCCCAAACTTACAGTATTATTTGCCATGCCTTTATACAAGTTCTAAAACTGACCACATCATAAATAATGCATCTCACCTGACAGTGAGGCAAAGCTGGCCCGATAGATTGAAGGCAGTCTGAAGACAGCAGAGACAATTACATAGATAGGCAATTATAGAAGAAATGAAGCAATAAAACCAGCCTCATAATACACAGATTCCCCAAACAACAATACAGTGATAAGAAGCTAAGGGAAATATCAGGATAAGAACGACATTCTCTACAGTAAGAACAATACCTTTTGCTACCTTTTGCTTCAGAAGCCCACATACAATCTGCTGCACCTCTCTTGTGGTATTCCTCAGGGATTGTTCATGCTAAAGACCAACTCAGTTCCAGAAATTAAACAAGTTGCTTCAAACTTGCCAGGTCATGGCCTGATCTTCCTAGATTTTGCAATTCTGTACAAATTAGTTTGCATGCCATACTATGCAAACCTTGCTGTAATTACAAGCTGTTGTTTCCACTGTGAAAAATGAATCTGGCAATGGACAAACGTTAGCTCTCAAAGAGCACACCACAGAGCAAGGGGTTATTTCCATACTCCACATGTAGCAGCATGTGCATGGTAGAGGAGTCATCATCTACTTTGGTTTTGTTGAATCAGTCCAGATGCTTAATGTTACTTCTCCTTTGTATATTCAGGCACAAAGTAGAAGAAAAAAATCTAAGTATTGTGCTAGATCAAGTATTGTGTATTGTGCCGAAACCAGCCCCATGTAGTGTTAGTCATAAAAACATTGCCAAGTATCTTGCTCAATCTCACTTACAAATCTGAAAAGCTGAAAGACTTTTCTGCCATAAGGTCTATCAGAACTGCCAGTGCTCAGCTCCTACTATAGTTCCAGAAGAAACAAAGAGGGAATATTGAGAGGACAAGAAGCAATTGACACTAAGAAAGATTATTTATAGTTCCCCAGCGTGGAAATGAAATTCAGACTGTCACAATGATTGAATTGTGCTTAGTTTCTATATTGCTGCACTGATCTGGAATGGCAGCCTGCAGATAGCTTTAAAAAAAATCCTGTGCTTTCAGCAACATAATGCATGTATCTTTAAGACCCCTCAGTCCTTACAGGAATTCTGTTTATATTGGGGCAGAAAGGTTTGAAGTGCTTTCTGGATGAATGACTCAAGGGCAGCACTTCCTTTGCTCCCTTGTGCGGCTTCAAAAGCAGGCTGGCAAGCCCGACCGCGGCGAGCATGTGGCAGTCTGCAAGGCGTGTGGGAGGGCTGGGGTGAGCAAGAGAGCAGCTGTTGCTGAAGGAGTGCCAAAACGACTGAGTGTTTGCTATTTGATGAGCGAAAAGCCTCATCCCCACTTTTTATGGGTGAATAAGTGACATACATAACCATCTCCAAACTGAGGAAGTTTAATAGCAGCAGCTACCAGCTTTTTCAGACATACCTGAACTGTACTCTTGCAGTGTTGAGGCACACAAAGTACGGTAAAACAGATTAAGTCACTCTCAGAGCCACTCTGCTAAAAAATGGTCTGCAGTGTAAATATACCCTAGGATAAGGTCTTGCTCCTCAACAAGACACAATTAATGTGCTGTGCTGGAAAATTTTGTTACAGAATTCTTTGGGCAAGTCATCCACTTACCCTCACATCATCTACCCGTCTTCAGAGGCATTCATAGGCCTTTCTACCACCTCCCAAGCAGAGACAGCTTCCCTCTCAGATGTGCATACAGCAGCTAATCCCCTCTACGGAGATACTAACTGCTACCACATTACAAATTAGTATTGAGCGCTGAGTAGTCACGTCTGCTATTAACATTATTAGGAATTGCAGGCAAAATCATCTAACCATGAAAACTATTTCCCAAGTTAAGGCCACCCGGGTTTGGAAAGCGGCGGCTGCTCTTTGCGTCTATTTTTGTTTGCAGAATAACGTTGGATTCTCCTAACATGGGCTGTTAAATCTGCCTGAGATGCTGAACTGCAGTCCACACGTTCCACTCTGGAGTGTTGTGTTGGGGTTGCTATAACAGAACGCAGTCAGCCTGAAGAAGGCTGCTGAGGGACATACGGATGAATATACAAAATCTGCTTCCGAACATGAATGACTTGCTGTACACTAAAACCCACTTAAAGTATCCTTTGTGATCAACAGCAGCATTAAGTAGCTCGATAACAGAGAGAACATTCAAGGGAAGAAAAACAGCTGCAGAAAGCAGGAGTTACTGAGGATCCATTAGTGACGTCTGGACATAGATCCAGAGGTACTTGGAATAAAGATGCCTTACAGTTTGTATAAAAGTAAAAGCCATACAAAAAGTAGCTCTGCCCGGTAATGTGTGGATAATTAGGAGTGCATAGGTTGTCTAGAGGGAAACTTGGCACTCATTAAGGACTGCTGAGTAAGATTATATGAGACATTTCATCTTCCTTCTCTTTCTTGCTCACTTTAGTAAAAAGAATTAGCCAAAGTAAAACCAAAAAATATTAAAAAAAATTTTACAAACATTATCTTCTTCATAGCAGCTACTGCTAGCTTCATCATAATTACAGATCTATTTAATCATCCCTCATATGGTGCAAAAGAGTGCAATTCTGTCTGCACTGGTGTGTCTGTGTGTGTGTGGCGGGGCAGGGGATTATGGGGTTGAGGCTTAAATATCAAAATATTTATTCTTTGAGAGTCCGCATCAGGCTCACTGTAACTCATAGCTGCACAGTAACTGGATCCATACTACCTAGGAACTTGAAGCCTGATGTGGGTAACACAGGCTATGACGCAATCACTGCAAAGCACTGGGGCTTTAATCATCAGTTCTTTATCATCCATATCAAGTAATTAATTACATTTGTTTGTAAAGGCCACCCGAGAGATAAGTGGTGCAAACTAGAGGGCGCAAAACAGTTTCAAGGTTTAAGAAAGGGTCAGACTAAGCAGCAAACCCGTTTTCTAGGACAGCAGTGAACTCCATTTCCTAGAATTTCCTTCACTCTCCTGCTAGAGGTGACCCGATTGGTACACCAGTTCCCTGGACACAAGCTCCCCTGTTTATGCTCTAACCATAGCCTTCCTTTCACCATTCAGGGAACCCCCGTTCTCTTCAGTAACACGCAGTGGGCCTCTGCGCGTGGCTCCGTTGCTGCACCAGCAGCTCCTCTTCTCTGACCTCCAGCTTTCTCAGGAAACTCTTCAGCTTTCTCCTCAGAACAGTACTGCTTTTCCTCATTTGCTTAACAGAGTTGCCTATGGCTAAAATATTGAACTTAGAGTGTTTTTGTGGTTTTGTTTTGTTTTTGTTTTCTCTTTGTTTTTGTTTTTTTGTGATTTTCTGTGGCCCTGCTTCACAAATAGCAACAAACTCACATTTTGTGGTACAAATGGAAGCTCACAGCTACTTACCTGGGGCTTCGGATAAGGCCAGAGTTGGTCCCGGCCAATGACCTTGAGCAAGTTTTTCTTGCATCCCTACCTCCAATGCTCTTGATGAGCTACTGTAAGCCTAGTGTTGTGGTATTTTCAGAGGGACAAGCTGACCTCTTAATTCTTTTGTAAAAAATTCTGTAATTATAGAATGAGCAGAGACTTACTTTTTTGGCAGCTTGCTGCTCCTGCCAAATGTAAGCAAATTTTGTATACATATTTGTTTATCATGTGACTCTAAGCTATAGAATATTTGTGTCAAATCAAACAGTTAAGGCAAAACTGGTGAGACCTATGTATGAGGTTGAGTTTTCAGGTGAAAACTGGGCATGCAATCAAGGAATCCTACTGCAGAGTTACTAAGCTGCAGATAAATTGGTGCATTTCCAGTGCTGATGCTAAAAATATTCTGGCAGTCAAAAATCTAGTACTAAGGATCATGAAGTGCTACTGAAAGTGGCAGAAGTTGTAGGTATTCTGTAGAGAGCAGGAACTTTTCTTCATCTAGATCGTATCTGAAGTATTTCAGATACTATGCAATTTTTTTTCCTGCCTGTCTATTGCTAAAAACTGCAGAAAGCTCAGAAACAGACTGAACTGTTTTTTTTTCCAGTTAATCAGGTAGTGGAGATTTCCCATTGACCTCAAGCTCTGTGTTGACGTAAGACAGCCTGTAGTTAACTGTCAAATTCTTTGGAGACTTGTATACATTTTAAAATTATGCTTTATATTATAGGTGGCTAAATATACAGATTTTTGGAGCACATGTTTGTGCATGGCCCTGCTAGCCTAGTTCATATATTGGCTTAGAAGTGCATTCAAATTTCGTTTTAGCCATTACCTCCTCCATATGTTATTTGCTCTGACATCTTGTTAATAAGCCATTTCTAAACTATCTATTAATTCAGCGAGTTGAAACTCTTCTTAAGCAGGAGGTAAAAAGTCCTCCTCCTATCAACTTTATTTTAAATAATCTTTGTTTGAACTATCGTTGTCTTCTTCTGGATTGAGACTTAAGTTATGAAAAACCTGTTTAGAAGAAATTTTTCTTGTACGGTAGCATGAGATCAGAGTTATTTTCTAAAATAGGTTTGCTGTGATTAGTTTAGACGGAATCGTTTTCTTTCTCCCTCATTCCTCCAGACTTCCACCAGACAAATGGATTTTCTAGGGGCCTTAAAGAGTTACCCCATCCTCCCTTAAACCCTAATTTCCTACAATATGTATCTGAAACCTTCGAGTCTGAACCTTCAATGCTTTTAATCCAAATAAATATGGAATCTGAGATTTTTTTATCCAGAACTGACTGATAGCTAGGAATGAAAAGGAAGAAATACTCAAATCAATACTACTGTCATGGCCATAATACGTATACTAGACCACACATAGAAATATTATTTTTCTGTGAGCACAATGTGCATGCTCATATTAGAACATTAGTTGAAGCCCAAGCAGGTTAACAAAGTGGCATCAACTAGGGTCAAGCTAGACTAAACTCCTTGTATTGCCCCCTGTCATTGCTGCTCTTGTCAAGAAGTGGGATGCATGTTGGCAAGGTAGTGTCCTGGCAGTATCAGGCAGGAGCTTGAGGAGATCATACTGCCCAGAGGGAATATCGCAATAGTCTGAACATGTTATATGAGTCAATACACAAGGATGGATCCACCATAGGTGCAATATCATACTGGTATTATTTGTAGAGCTTCCACATCATAGAGCTTTCACAATTGGCTTAAGCTAATCCAAGCTAACCGAAAGGAAATTACCCCGTTTACCTCCCTTGTGCCAGTGCTAGAGCTTGTGCAGCCAGATCAGTTCTAGGCAGAGACTGGCTAGGTCAGAACCATCCACCCCCCCCCCCCCCAGCAAAACAAAACGAAACAAAACAGAAGATGAAACGTCAATAGAAAAAGTTCTGCAATAAGAAGACAGTGCAGCCACAGGAGCTGTAGGGGTAAAAAGAAGAACCAGACTATAGTCAATATCAAAGCCATCTTTTACTTACCAAATCTCGTGCACGCAGGATATTGTTGTCTCTAACTGCTTTGCAAAGAAGAGAATGCTGTCTCTGGGCTTCCCATATCTTATGTGTTTTCCTTTCTCCTATTTGCTATATGCGATGTGTAGGTGCAAACCTCGGTGCGGACAGAATCTGAGTAGAATTCAACACTGGAATGGTCAGAAGAAGAAAAAAAGTGAAATTTCTTTCACTGAGACATTTAGGAAAATAAAGAGAACAGTCAGGAGTCAAAGGCTTGGAGAAGGTAACCAGACAGGCAGAAGATTTAGTGCCAATTTCATATCTGGCTGTAATGAGTTATGTTTCCTCAAATAAAAAGATAAAAATTGCTTACATTCATAGCAGTGTAAGTCAGTATAACTGTATCATGGGTAGGGAAAGGAAGTGAAGTTTATTTTTATAGGGTGGAGATAAGTCTGTTCCAAATTCATGCATTTCCCAAAATGGGATGTCCTGCACACCTCTATAAATCTAACTTTTGGTTTGAGAATCAGAATTTTGATAAATTTTCTCAGAATACTTTCCAAAGCGCATAGGGATTTGGTTGGACTGATGCTTTAGGGGATCACAGTGACCCAAGGAATATCATGGATTATATATTAAATACAGGACCACAAAGAGCTTCATGCTCTTTGAATCACTTGAAATGAGATTTTTTCCCCCTTCTTTTGTTTAAAAAGTTTTGTGGTTGATTTCTTTTTCAAGTAGAAGATAAAAATGATGAAAAAGGATAGAAAATTTGGCAAGTTAAAAGAAAGCCTTTGCAGACAGGTACAGTTTTATATAGAGAGCCATTTATGCAGTGATAAATAGCTTTCCTTACATTAGAAAGCAGTTTTAATTATTCAAAACAGCTAACAAATGCTAGAACTAAGGATTACATTATTTTCTCAGAAACATTACATATCTTCAGTCTGGTCTTGATCTGAGATTACTGGCAGTGTATTCATTTTGATATCTTCACATTAAACTATTTATTATAGTCAAGGCCATCACGTCATGAAAAAAAATTTCTTCCTATTCTTTTAGTTAATGAATATATCAACGTGAATATGCTAGATAGCTAAAGTCAAATTCAGAATTCAAAAAAAAAATCCAGTAAAGTTGCATTTTACATTATTTGATTAATATCACGGACAGAATTCCTCTCTGCAAAACCCTCCCCTGCTCAGTTACAGAATGAAATTTGGAAGAGAATTTGGCCTGTTAACACATGAGACATGATTTTAAGACAAACATTTACAGAAAATTCAGGCACCAGGTGTGCAATAACCACATATATAAACAATCAGGACTAGTGAACATGCCATCTAGGGCTAGAGAACCCTTTAGGAGGAGAGAAAAGCAGGGAAAAATTATGCTTAAGACTCTGTTCAGCCTTAAGACAGCCACCACATTTGTGTCTCTGTATTCTTTTAAAATTTAGCCATCACTAACTCTTGACTTTTTAGGACCTTCACTTTAACTGGATGATTTAGAAAATGCCACATACACAGAGCTATTAATTGACTGATAGTTTGGTGCCTTGAATTGGTACCTTGAGTACTCCAATTTGCCTAAGTGATCCCTTTTGATCTAAGGCGAGAGAAAGGCCTAGGAACATAATTCAAGGCAGTTATGATCTAGAGGTATTGAGCATATGTATGGATGACCTCTTCCAGACAGTTTAGAGTAAAATGTCAGAGGGTCAAGCGGCAGAGCAAAAGTTAATGAATTGAAAACCAGAATCATTAAAGTTATCAGGTTCATAGCTTTCCGTGCTGTGTTTAACCATGCCAAGCAATGTGAGAGAGGACTCAGAGCTGAGGTATATATAGAGTTCTCATTTTAGCCAGCCTACTAGAGGTGACCAATAAGGTCTTGTTAGATACATTAGATACGAACTTTGTTAAATACAGGAAAATCTTGCTTTCAACAGATTTAATGCTTAAAGCAACTTCAAGTTCAGTGGCTGTGACATAAAAGAAGCAAATGTCTTGGAAAACACGTTAGGGACTGATCACTTACGTGACTGTTTTCTGAGTAATACTAACTGAGAACTGAGATAAGGTAATTTCTGAGGAAAATTATTGTTTTTTTTTTTAATTTTATTCTTTTTAAAGTAGCAACGTGTGAATGGTAGATGAATGAGCAACCCTTTTTCCTGGAAAATCAGGAAGATCTTAAGCTAAGCAGGAGATTATTTTTTCATTTTAATGCTGTTTTTGTCATTGTACTTTCTTGGGTAGCAGAGATGTTTTCTTAGGTTTCTGCATCATTGTTCACACCTGTTGTGAAGTGCTGACAATCTTCGCAGTAGGTGTGTCTGGCCTGCACCTACACTATCCGCAGGTCAGCTAGACATGCTCGATGGGGGCTACAGAAGCTGTACTGTGTGTTTGAATGCACCAGCCCTTTTTAAGTTTCATTTTTATCTAGTTTCTTTCTCCCTACAAAATTCATAATAATTTTTTCAGATCTCAGACTAAACAAATTGCTCAAGCAAGATTCATTTTTTCCACTTAGAGTGCTGGCTACCTTGTTCAGTGGCCATATACATCCAAAAAGCCTGATAAATTACCTAAATGCAAGCTTTCCAGCAAGAAGCTTACCTTAACTTTCTTTAAATTCAAAACCCATTTTTGCAATCTCTTTCAGGCTATGATGACAGGCCTTAAACCTGAAAAAGGATACAAAAAACATGCACAAATTTAGTAGAGAGCTTTACATATGGAGCAAGCAGTATATTATGGGTTTGAAAGTTCTTTTTCTACCTGCTCTGATGCTGTAGGACAAGCAATATATAGGAAATAAGTAGCAGCTATAGTTAATAAAGCTTGTCCTTAGACTGAGATTCAGGCCTTGACCTTTGCAACGAAGGTTAATTCCAAAAGTTCATTTCCAGGTAAGGTTGTTAATTGGTTTGTACGATATAGGATGCTTTATGTGGATCGGTAGTTTGAATATCGCGGTGTTCCTCACCTTAATTCATTCTCATTTTCAACAAATGACAATGGCTGGTAGCCTTAGGATTCTTATGCAAAGAATTTACTCTTTCTGAAATCTGGCACTACCAAGTAGGAAAAGAAACAAAATAAAATTATATATATATTTTTAGGAAAAGCAAGCACTGGTCACAAATACGTTACTGTATCGTTCTGTAAAATTATCATGAAACTTGGCTTTTTTTCAGTACACTAAAGGGTTAACAGTGAATCATAGATTGAAATACAAAAATACTTGGTCAATGACAATGTTTTACTCTAAGTATGCTTGTGTTTTGGGGAAATAGTTCAAATTCTGCTTTGATTTAACTTCACTGGTTTCTTTGGTACTATGGGAGAATTAAGTTACTAATTTAATTTACTAATTGGCACCTCTAATTACCACACTGCCAGATCCAGCATAGCATTCTAGAATCTAATACCGCAGGACACTGAGACAGACATTCATTTAGGGACTGGCGTTGATTATTTATGGTTTGGCTCTGAACCCATTATGGTTGATGGTAAAACTAAATTAAAGTGGATGCAACATTAGGCTTTTATATTGCAGCAGCCTCAAGTGTTACGGCCTCCCTCCATCTGACCACCAGGAGGATAAACAAAATCTAACACTGATAGTAAGGTATAAATAGGTTTTCTTCTACACATGAAACTAAAAGAAATTCTCCTTGTTTCTTCTGGCAACTGTTTTTTTTTTCAATATATTGGTTCCTGAACATTACAAACAAAGTAAAGGAAGAGTGGATTTTTTTTCATATAGTTGAGAGTAGTTTGCTGTCAACAATTTAAGTTTATAAGGGACATAATTTACACTTTTAATAAACACTCTTCTCCGTTGAAGCTTGAGATTAGAACAATACACTGTAGAAATTGCAGATAATTGAGAGTACATCTTTAGAAAGACAGTCTTCATTTACATATATAATGAAATATGACAGATTATCCAGGTAATGCAATATGTAAAGCTGAGGGAAAAGCTAAGAAGATGAAAGGAATATGATAGCGTGAGGGATGTGAGAGGTTATGATGTAGGAAGCAGTAAGTAAGCCCAGAATATTGTAAAAATACTTAAGTAGAGAAAATGCAAGAAATGTTTGCTTAGATAGATGTAAGTGTGATGCCTCATCTGTACTCAAACAACCTAGTATATAGAATTTGAAGATACTTTAGCCACCTCCATGCAGATCTGCACTGTACTCTGTGGGTGTGCCACCATTTTACTATAAACACAAAATAAATTGTATCAAAGACTTAGATCTAAGACTTTATAAAAAAACTAACTGTACTGTGGAGCTACTACTCAAACTTAGCTGTCCTGAAGCAGTATCTGCTAAACCACATTTCCTAGCCAGCTTGTATTTTTAAGAGTTAGAAAGCTGAAATGCAAAATATATGACAGTGAAAAGAGGTGTAATACCCACGCAGAAAGAATCTACTGAGGGTAGCAAATTATATAATGGTTCAGTGTTTTGGTGGGTAATAGGTGAATGGAGGAAAGGGGTTAGTTAGCCAGCTGAAAAGAAATAGAAGTTGAAGAAAAACATGAACGGGTTCAGAGAGTGAAGCTCAGGGTGGAGTGAAGCTCAGCTCAGTGGAAAAAAATGTAATCAAAAGAGGAAACACTTGTACAACAAAAAAGGCAGAGAAAGCACAGTTAAAGCATAAAAAGCTTCCTGATGCCATTACCATTTACTGTCATTCAGGTTTACTTCTTGAAATACATTTTTGGTGGAAGAAGTTGGTAAGTATAAAAATTCAGAGTAAAACCCAGCGAAAAATGGTTTCAGAGAGTCTGAAAATCCCCACTTGGGCAGTAAAGGCACCAAAGTCTCATCCCTAGATTCTTTTTCTCTTTTGTGACAAAATGATTTCACATGGTATGAATCAGTAAAGTTCAAAAGAAATTTAAACTTCTTGGTAAATGAGAATATAGAATTATGGTTATTCTAAAAGTGAGCAGACAATAAACTTTTTATTGTGTATATATTTTGTTATATAAAAAGTGCATTACTTTTAGTTTACACTTATAATAACCATACTGACTTATTTTAGATTTTTTTTTTTTTTGCTTACTTTATTTCTTCAGCAGTGTGTAAGACAATGAATTGCTTCAAATGAAGAAATCATTCTCTGAAACGTAAGGTAAAAGTTGGCTCCTTTTGGCACTCTCTAGTCATAAACCATGGAGCCTTTCCAAAATACCTGCGCCAGTCGACTCCCTTTAAGCATTAAGCGTAGTCCATAAATTCTATTTCAAAGTTTAAATTTACAATAGATTCCATTCATAAAACTGTCACGGTAGGTTTTTTGAGAGTATTTCGCACTAAAGTGCAGAATGCTTCCAAACTGAGTAAAAGCTGAACTGTTCATACATATCAAAGCTTTCTTCTTTATAGACAGATGGCCAGCTTGCCACTGGACCCTTGGAGAGAAGGAGGGGGGAGAAGTGTTAGCTCAGAAGTGCCAGACTACAATGAAACTTGTTCATGAAAAGCTGATCTATGCTCTTTGCTGTCTGTTCAGAATCCATTTTAAGAACGTGACTTAACTCCCATCGAAGTCAGCAGACTGCAGCAGGACCGGGAACGTGCCGTATGTCTGAAAACGAGCACTTCTCTTCTCTGGCATGAGGCAACACTACTTGCGAGTGGGAGTTTAGAGTGAATGGCACAAGGAAAGAAATTTCTGCCCTGCTTAATTTCCTCTTTGCTATTATATTGAAAAATGTAACCCATTTCATGCCTTGAGAAATGTTCCTGTTGGGCTAATTCTTAGCTGCTGTAAATTGGCACAGCTGTGCCTTCTGTAGAGTTCTGGTGGATCCAAACCCTGGATTAGTTTGAACCCTGGTCCTTTACCCTAAGGAGAGCAGGAGGTGTGCAGTGTACAGACAGGGTAAAGGTCACCATTTAATGACTATATTCCCGTTCCCTTACTGCACTGATTTTTTTTTTTTTAATCTTGAGAAATTTCAGTCCATTTCCTGTGACTGTTTTAATGCTCTTTTTGTCTTTGGTGAAAATGTTATAAAAAATGACGACAAGAAGCAGCAAATACTAGCAGTAAACAAAACCAACAATAATTGTAGAAATTGAAATTGAAATAAAACATACAAATGTTTATATTAGAATCCAGATTTCCACTCACGCAATCACAGTGAGAACATAAGACTTGTATAGTGTGGCTTACCAAATATTATTAACATAAATTAACTTTTGAAATTCTAGTGTAGGTCAAGATTGCTATTTTCCAACTTCCCTTTGATCAAGGAAAATTAAAGTGCCCCCTTTGAATAGACTACCCACATTGCTGGTCACCAACAAAGCTGGGAAAAAGCTTTACTTAAATCAGTCTAAACATACTCTGATAAAAAACAGTAGTTTTATGAATTTTATGTGTTTTGGAGATGTAAACTGTATAAAACACTATCATTTTACTCTCATGAGGACTTGATAAGCATTAGAACTTTCAAAAAGTATATCTATGCAGTGTTTATCCTAAAATAATGAGAACTTTATAGGAATATATTTATTGGAATAAGATATTTGTAGGAACCTGAAGAATTCAAAATCAGAGGTTTGCAGTTTCATTAGGCATTCCCTTGCCAGGTCAGGGACTTTTGAAAAACACTGCCAGGGCCTTCCATTCAAAACAAGAATGACTGGCTCACCATGAATTTTTTCTACCTGTGTCTCCTAAAATTCCCCCTCCTTAAACATCTCTTCACTTTTACCTAAGGTCTGTAATATAGATATATATTTTTTGGCATGAAATAAACTCTTGTCTCCACTGTCAAGTGAATGTCTTTGGGGATCACAAGCTATGTATGCTCATACCAGCATACTTAATGCTTAGCACATACTTATTGCTTTCCCCCCTGCCCCGCAACAGGACTATCTAGATTTCACTTTTTTAATTCTAATTCTGATTGGAAAGTTTTAGTTCTCATTTGCATGAGTAGTGCTATTGAGTTTTATCTTGCACATCAATCAATAAAAGAAGGATCAAACTCAACTCCTCTCCTCTCCTCTCCAAAAACTTCATAATCTTCTCCTTATTACATCTTTACATTACATTACATTGCATTATTACATCTGCTAAGTACTACAACCTCAGGAAAGGACCTCAGCAGTGAAGAGAAGTATTTTGTTGATGCTCTCTGTCTATATGCTAGATGGGAATCAGTGGAAGGACACAAAAAGACAGGAAGAAAAATACCTACAGGAAAAAGTTCTGATGTAGATGTTTTATAACACACTCGGCAAGGTATGTGTGCTGGAGAAGAAAGATAAATGCATTTACTTAGTTCTTAAATCAGGAAGTGATGACAATTCTGATGATCTTGAGGGTATTTTAAGCCATAAATCTCTGTGTGTTGAATAAGATAATCATTACTCCTATCGAGACTCAAAAGACCTGAAATCTATCTGTTCCTGTACTCAATATTTGTTGTTGCTTACACACTACCTTCAAATTCCTTCACTTCTTTTTAAAATGCTCTTTTCCTGCTTTTAATTTTTATATTCCCTAAAGTTTATAGAGTCTATCACATAATCATATTTTTAAATAATGCAGCAACTTATGCTCTTGGGAGAAGTATACAGGATTTTTTTTTCTTTTTCTTAAAGAGTATGAGTCAGTGTGCTTGTATATGTGCATGTGTTTTATTCAGTGTGTTGAAATAAAATGACATTATCACAGCAATTATAGGAGGGAGACATCTATTATGTTCAAATCCTTTTCATTAAAAGGCAATGTATTGTTGCCTAAAGAGAGGGTAGGTCAGATAGAAAGTTATTGCATTCCATCTGAACAAAAAAATTCATATAGATTTTTTCATACAAAATGCCATTCCTGCTTTTCCTAAATACCACCTTCGTTGTGTCTCAACATCCGGTCATCTGTCATCTGCAGATGATTTTATGTACATGGGGAATGTAAGAGGTTTTGTTATTTGAATTAGTGCATTAATGTGCTGAGAGATACTTTGATCACTTGCTGGCAGACTATCTTTAAATTCAGCATATTTTTTCATGGAGCTTTGCCTGCCAGGCGTGGATTTTCTTGGGCCACTGACAGACTTTTTCAAGTGCAGTATGCAGTGTTGCTTTATTTGTAGCTTCACTGTAAATGTTATTCGTTCAGTCTTCCTCTGATCCAGGTACAAAACCAATCTGAACTTCTGGAGCATTCCCGACTCAACAAAGCATGTAAATACATGCTCAGTTGTAAGTAGCAGCTTCAGTTATATTATTTTTAATTATCCTTAAATAAATACTTCAATTGAACAATGAGTGCTGAGTGCAAGTAGTTTGCGGGTCCTAGACAAGGAGAGCAGAATTCTGCTCTAACATTTTGCCTTCTTAATCAAAGGGAAAATATTCAACTGAACTAGAGCTCTTGATCTGTTTGTTTTTAAATGATGTCTGGAGTTGCCCCATGGTAAATCTTAGTAATCAAAAATTACATCAAAATGCTATAGTACATTTTACCCTTAAAAAGTAAAATCCTGTAAACGTAAAATGGGTATATCTTACATATTTAGAAGCTTACTTGCCCAGTAATACATTGCCTGCTTATTCTAAAATGAAGCCTGGTCTATGATACTGCACTCCATATACATTTTCATTGAAAGAGTCCAAATTGCCAAACTGTAATTTGGAACATGATACTGCTCTTGTTTAATCTACTAAGTTTTTCACTCAGTCAAATGCAAAACTCTTCTGCTGAGACCAATCCTTTACATAAAAAAGGGTCCCCTTGAATCGCAGAACAACTACAGTTTCCATTCAGCACTGCAATAAAGTAAACAGGTGCAAATTAATGTCTAATTGACCCAAAATGAAGCAATATTTCAAAATTATTATTTTTGAACTTTACGTTCCACAAAAATATCTTGTGTACGGTTTGTTTGCCCTGCCCTGAAGGAAATGAATTTGAAAACTGAGTGAGAATTCCACTTCTTCCTGAGTTCTAATTTTTGCTCTTCCCTGGTAAAGGCAGATCTTATGCAGGTGTTTTCCCTCTCTGTCCTTCCTCATCCATCATTAACTATAGAAAATACAGAAGCAAATAATAACTCAAATACCATAGTCATTAATCACAGGCAACGTTTTAATTGGATACACGTTTTGACACTTTAAGAGATAGATGGATTAACAAAATATCAGAACTGCTATTAAAAATACAGATCAAGAGCTCTGTAGCTGCTTAATCCCAGGATTTCACACACTGAAATGCTTTAACTTCATTAGAAATATGCTCAGTTTACACTCCTGCACATGGAATAGGAAGAGTTACAGACAGTGACTGTACACTTAACAGAAGCTTAAAGGATTATGAGAACAATGAAAAGTAGGAATATTTTAACGTATTTCTCAAAAAGATTTGTTACTAAAGAGTTCATGGAAATGTTAACAAAAAGTCCAAATTAGAGTTATTATACTGAAATTGGAGACCAAATTCAGGTATTAAAAGATAGCAGGAGGATTTCAGTCCTGCTTTCTGAGTAATTCAGAATGTAACCTTAACTATTGAGTCACTACTAACACCTCCACAATTTTTTAAGGATGCCAAACTCCATAGCTGCATTCACACTGATTCTTTGTCTTCCTCCTAAATCGACAGGAGAAACTGAAGAACAGGGTGATTCTCTTTGCCACTGCATATCTTACTACAAACTGGCTGTGGACTGTTTTGATAAAAATGTCCATCTTAAGAACAATGTTTATTTTCCAGCCCATTTCCTCTGGATCTCTTTTTATTGATTTATAGGCTGTCTAACTGAACTTATGGCAAAGACATAGGTCATTTTATGACTTCGAGGAATATAGTTAAGGCTGTGCAATGAAAATATTCTAAGTGAGACAAACCTCCTGTATCTCTGTTTTCCTTGGATCATCTGTTGCCTCTTGGGAGCCTAGCAAGAAAACAACTTAAACACTGCATGGATTGCATATTATCACAATACATAGGATCTATTGTATTTTAACTTAAGCTATAACAAATCCCATAGCTTATTTGATTTGGGAAAATCTTGAGGTTTGCCAATAAACTTCAGCTGGAAAGGGTGGACTCCCTTCCTTATCTAGGAGCCTGGAGCCGCATTTTTCATCATGTATATCCCAATAGCACTTGCAATATCGCATCAAGCCCTGAGCCTCGCTGCGCTGGAGTGCACAACCCCGTTAGTAGATATGGGCTACGTCCAAGCAGCTCAGCTTCTAGTCGAAGCTGGTAGAACACATTTAAAGTAACAAATTATTGCTAGGAGCATAAGAATAATGTCCCAAGATTAAGGAATGATAGATTTTTCAAATTCACAAGTCTGGATTAAGCCTATATTTGCATAAACTCCCTTCTAACGCTACAGAAAGGGTTGCTGTTGGCTCAGTAGGTGGCACTATTCCCTCAAAATCAATTTGAAGCCGCTCCCTGGCTAGGTGTTTTGGGTGCTGAGCTGGTAAAAGTGTTTTCTGTTATGATGACCGGTAAAATTTGGGATCCAGCCATTGTGATCATTAAGGATACTGCCTGTTTAGGAAAAGATACGTAGTTTTACCTTGCTTTGCTGAGTAGATAGTAAAACAGTACAAAAATAGTATTTCATTTTGTTCTTTTTCTACCTATGATATTCCTTCTCATTTCTCATCCTAAATTTGTACGCATTCTTACATCTCTGTGGGCTGATTTGGTTGAATAGTCAAGCATCATATTTCAATTTTACTGTAAAATATCAGATTTCTTTTTTTCACTAAAGCCTGATGTTTCCAGTCTTTAATTAACAACAAACAAACAAACAAATCCTTTATAAAGTCAGACCCAAACTCCCACAGCCTAGCAGGGTTTTCTTAAAAAATATTTTGTGAAATAGAAGTAATAAAAATATATCTGTATACAGTTGAGCCATCTATTATATTTCAAAAAACGTAACCTTCACCAAATACCTTTAAAATGACAAATTCACTAAGAAAGTATGATAATTTCAAATAACTGATAAAAATATGTATACTTAAAAGCATCATTGGTAGATACCAGTTGTTCCAGGACTGCAAACTTTGCATAGTTAAACTTCCATCAGGTATCTGGATTCAGTGTTAGAGTCTGATTAACAAATCAAATGCTTGGAAGCATGTTTTGTAGCTTTCTTTGCAGTGTACAGTGTTTCATGCTATAAGTAAGTAAATATTTTCAATGTTAAAAATAATATCTATAACAAAGTCTTCCTGAACTTCAAAGTCGGTGTACAGTGTAGTATAAACTTAAGATAAATATTGCCCCTAACTTAATAGCTATTTTCAGAAACTAAAAAGGCTCAAAAAACGTATCTACTTTAATATGCAATAGCTCCCTTAGGCTAAAGTTTTATGTACACACCTTTAGATGAAGAAAACTGCAGATGATTCTTAAATTTCTCTGAGAAATGAAATAATGAATAATTAAACCAAACAAATGACAGTTAAACTTTTATTTAAAGCTTACAAAAAACTCAGGAAAGATTTCCCAGAAAATGCTTTCTATAATCAACCTGTTAACACTGCTTTGCTCACCAGAATATCCACATATCCTCCATCATTCCAGAAGAGATTAAAATTTTTACTTTGGCATATTTTTCTCTGAAGTGCTTTTAAGAAAATAAAGTTGCATGATAAAATAGGAGCGATACTGGAATGCTTGATCCTTTAATTACAACTATTTATTTTTCCATTTTGTAATCCAAGTATTCAGGCACTTTACAGCTTACATGCAGATTTTGCTTGTAAAATAAACCATCACATGTGCAACCTATCACATTGAAAGTGAATGAAGCTTTATGGTAACTTTGAGGGGGTCTTTTATGACACAGAGAAAAGCCCACAACTACCCTGGTGTTACAGATTGTTAACAGTTGCCATTTGAGTTCTTCTTAATGGATAACACCCAATAATTGTTTTGCTTCCCACTGTGCCTGCAATTCGATATCTGTAAGAAATCTTTAATCTAACAGTCATCTTAAAATCTTCACTAACACATGAAGGAGGAGAAAGAATAATAAAGCATCTAGCATTTCTTAAAGCTGTATACCTTTATTTTTAAGGTCCTATGTTTCAAAGTAGCTGCAGTTTACAAGTGGCATTAATTGCTTGAGCTCAGCTTTGGCTTAACTGTGTAACTATCACAAAACATGGCATGTTTCACCCACATCAAGTGTGCTAAATTCATGACTCTTTATTTTTGTGACAAAATGGCAAACTTAGCCTAAGGATGGAATTTTCAAAATTCTTCAGTTCTGGCCTACCTCCTTCCCCATTAAATTAAATGGTTCTGAGCTTAATGTTTGCCAAAGAAATGTAGCTCAGGAAGCTTGGTGAAGGAAAGCGAATCATTTCACAGTTGAAAGGGGAAATTTGCCATCAGTTTTAAACTTCGAAACCACCCTTCTCAGACAGTTTAGGACAGCATGGGGGGTTATCACCTTGGCAATGAACATTTACTCTCTAAAATCTGTAATGTTTTAGGTTGAGATCCTCAGATAATCTCTGAAATAAGGCAAAAATTGAGTAACATAAAACAAAGCAGCGTATGTCTGAGGCACAGGATATTCTACCTGCCCCATTGTTCTACTTTCATCCTCTTGTGCTTACTTATTATGTTCACTTACCATTCAACAAACTTTCTTCTTTCTTATGTTTTCTCTAATTTTCCATTTCTCTCTGGTAATCTCTGTGGTGAGCTGCTGTCACTTGATGTTTTACTGCCACTTCTCGGCCCTGCATCTCATGGTAATATTTGTTGCCTTTTTCCAAAAGTGTTTATGTTGTCCTTGTCATTACAGTAATGGACTTGCTGCTCTCTCTAGCTGATATATTTGTGTTCCCAAATTCATTGAGAAGTTTCTACAGCTACTGTAAGAATTGCTGATAATGCTGCATATATTAATTTTTCCCACACTTCTTATTACAAAACAGTCCAATACTTATAATTTTGCCAAACAGTAATAGGTTGATCTGAATGAAATGTTTCATTCTGGGGTCTACTATGTGCTGGGCCTTAGTCTGTGTCTGAATTCCAGAATGCTTCAGGTGCTTCCAAGAGCTGTGCCAGGAGAAATATATTGTTTTGCTCCTGTAGTGATTCCACTGATTTCCATTCCATTGATTTTTAGTATAAAAAGCTCTAGTATTTTCATCCTTTGCCACAAGTACGTGGCATCTGGCAGAGAGCTATGCTTCGTATCAGCACATATTTCAACTTTATCAGGTAAAATTTTTGAAATATCACATACAATTTGTAAATATACTGACCCAAAGTGATTGGGCAACAAGATCGCAAGGATGAGATATGAAGCAGTAGCTTCCATTATGTGTATGATGAAGACTTATCTGGAAAAATGTTGAAAGGGGAAAATCTGTATGTAACACACCAGAGTTTTCTAAAAAATAGTAATAATGAAAAAGACACAGACGATTATTCAACCAAACCAAATTCTGAATATGCAGATATTTGTGTCTCTGAAAGGAAGCTAAATAAAGAACATAATTTCTTCTGCTCTATCATGTAAAAAGTAAGATATAATAAAGGAACGTTAGAGAGAGAGAAAATTCACCCTGTGCTTCTATGATATATGTCTGATTCTTGTGGGAACTCCGTATTTTTCTCTGAAAAAGGATGGCTTTTGCTCATTTGGGGTTTTGAAGTCTACGATATAGAAAAGTAGTCCACAGCAATTGGAAGCAAATGCTGCTTTCAAAACGAGCACTTTTGCTATTTGACCATTCCGCACCACCTTCAGGGACTGAGTTCACTTTTAGGTGGACTGAGAGATGCCTGTTTTTGTTTGTTGACTATACAAGAGAAAAAGTTACCGCTCATCTTGGACCCAGGTATTCAGCTTCTACATCATCCCTCTTAAAACCCTCTCAGATCCTCCTGAGTAAACAGAAAGGTCTATTAAATAAAAGCAGTTGCTCTGCTGGGACAAAGGAACTTGGCAAATGGATAGTCCTAGTGCGTTTAAAGATAGCTGGCCTTGACAGAGGAGAACACTGGACTCAGTAAAGTTTTCATATTTCGAAAAATAACCCAAAGGTTCCAAAGGTGCCTAATGGAGAAGAGCTGGTTGAAACTGAGTGCTTCCTATTACAATTCCTTCACGCTAAGTGACTCCACACATTTGAAGAAGAAACTAGCTGATTTTTTTAAGAAAGTGTAACAAAAATGGCTTATTTTTTTCCCTCTTACTTCGTAGAATTAAATTTAACTTACATGGGGTTCCAGAACTTGCTAAATGTAAATATTGTCTAATTAAAAAGGTCCATAATATTAAACAATCCCCTAAACCTATTTTTGCAGACTTTTTTGGACCTCTCCCATATTACTCAGTAATTATTCTCACATTTCTTAATCAAAACAGACATGGGTAAAAAGGTACTAGGCAATGAAGAACTAAATAAACATGAAGCTATTAGTAGCCTTGGCCCATTCAGCCTATCTGTGGCTGGTAGAATGGACTTGCAAGTTTATTTATCTTGTACTTTGGTTATCTATCATTATTACAGGAATTTCCTCATCAGAATGATATGGAAAGAGATATTTTACACTTTAGTCCCTGGAATTTTGCCATATCTTCCAAATCAAAAATTCAAAAATCAAAGTATGAGATTGTGTTTAAATGCAGTAGTAATAATTTGCTTTTACTGTAGAGTAACCAGGAATGTTAGCTATTGTATTATTTGGAACTAGCATATAAATAGGCATATAACAGTACTTTCAGTAAAACAGTGCCATTCATATCTGACTGATACTACATGTGGTTCAGTTTTGCAAACTATGGATGCTATTTAGTATTTTAAAAAGCCTGTTTCTCCGTTTGCGAACATAAGTTTAGTATCTTATAAAGGACAGGGAGGCATGATTTTCTCCACCTGATGAGAGAATTAATCCACCTCTGATTGATATATTATGATTGTAATTCAGCTTCTATGAATTTTGGAAACTTACTCTTTTTTTTCTTTTTTTCTTCCCCAAGCATTAAGGCAGTGGTAAGCACCTCTGTTTTGTGTACGCTAGATCTCTTCTCGAACTTCAGGCCAACAATTGCATTCTTACAGTGGGGATTTTAAGCAGAAGACTACTTAATTTCCCCAAATGTTGTACAGGAGTATTATAAGCACTAGCATGCTGTTGGACTGCAAAACAGAGCTATGCAATAAGCCTCTGGGAATATCTTAAAGCATCACAGACATTGACAACAAATCAGGAGAAAATTCTGCCTCAGTTGAAAATATCTTATTGAAAACATTCATCTCATCTCATGTCTGAGAATAAAGGTCTTTGCTAAAGAGTATGTAATTTATGCACTGATTGTTACAAATAGCATGTGTAATGCCATGTGCCGTGCTTTATAAAACTTATGCAAACTACTCGTCTATAGTAGACAGTGGAAACTCTGTTAGAACGAAATGTGCTGTGAATGGAGTTCAGTGTTGGAAGCCAGTTCAAAGAAACTTTATCTAAGCAAAATGGAATGGCAGATTTCCCTGTAGTTTTACAGTGATTATGAGGCACATGCCAAGCTGCTCAAGAAAATCTGTAGTACCTAATATGAGGTGACACAAATATCAGTCTCCTTTACGCAGGAAGGTTCAGTAGTATGAATAATTTTTTTTTTGTGTGTGCAGAACTTTCTCTAAAACCTTTTTGCACATAATTACTCTTTGCCCTTAGGCAGAAACCTTGAATATTCCTAAATTTAAACACTCTAGTTGGCCTGTTAACAAAAAATAAAAACAAAAAAAGTTTATCAAGTGCCCACCATTATAAGTCTTCATAAATCCTATGGAATTGTGTCCTTAGGATTATTACTTCCAAGAACACTGCATCAATTGGATTTAAAAAAAAAATTAATAAATCCTTTTCCTGGTGAAGTTATTATGAACCATGACTGAATTTATATGTGGGTGATATTTACTACTTTTGTATAATAATCTGTGTTGTGTTCCATGAGAATTAACAAATTGCCAGAACAGCCTTGTAAGTAAGAAACTTCAACGCTAATATTTCCATTTCTCCACCGTGACGAGGGGTGAATGGAGATGATTTATCCAGTCCTACACAGTGAGCAATGGCAAACTGCTTTGGGACTATTGAATCTAATTCTGCATTGCATCAAGATGTAGAATTTTCTAAAACTAAAAGAACACATCCTACCAGTATTTGCCTCTCAACTCTTTGTAGGATCCACAAGACATATTGCCTCTTTTGGAGTGCTTGCACATCTCATCTAGAATGACTAGAAATAGTGTGGCAATTTTAAAAGAAGTTTTGCAGTTTTCACACCTGATCAAAGACAAATGAGGCCAGAGTGGGAACAGAGCTATCATCTGTTCAATGTGTATAGTGATCATTGCCAATTAAGACGTGACAAATAAGCATCCTCCTCCCTATCCAGATTGAGGTTTGTACATCCAGACTTTAATTGCAGGATTTCTGTGCTATCTCATGCGAGGTGGATATTCCAGACATTAAAGAAAGTTGAAAAATAATGTTTTAAAGGAATCATTTCTTTGCTAAGACCGTGGGAATGGTTAGACAGAATTCAGCAATTCTCTTCATATCTTATCTCAAAACTGGATTTGTGGATCTGTGGATGAGAAAAGAAAAAAGCAACATGTCACATCTCGGTCCTGTAGATCAGAAAATAAAGCTTACAGTCTGAATGATTAGTACTCGTATCACCTATTTGTGGCTATCTCTCATTGAACACGTTAAGTCCAACTTACAGTAGACACCTTTTATAGTCTGTGGAGTGGAACTGGTACCTTGAAGAGCAATTCTGACATGTCAGGTCAAAGGTCCGCTTTTGAAGGTGTCTTTTTTCTCTCCATTGACTACAAATGAAGAACATAACATTCAGCTCAGATTTAGCTCATCTAATTTAGCTCATCTACTTTCTGGATGCTCAAGTTAAGTCCTGGGCAGGTGGATTCTACTCAAGTGTTCACGTTTTTCCATAAACTCCCTTCTTGCTTAAGTGAATTGTGCTGTCTCTGCCAGCCGCCCAACAACTGTTAGTGGTAGATCTGTTTTAAATGTTTTAAATTGATTAGATTGATTAACACCTGAAGAAGTGTGCAAATAGACGTTAACAAACCCTTACCCTGTAGTCTTCAGATATCAGCTACTTTCAGAGCTAGAGGATTTCAGTGGAGGAATCTCTGTATGGTATTGCAAGAAGAAAAGCTGGCTTACCCTTCCTGTTTCAGATGAAGGGCTAAACTTCAGTAATCTGGATAATGTTTTCTGGGTACATGCTATAGGATTTGGGTTCATGATGAAATAATCCTATCTCGTGATGAATTAATTATAACATAAATGGCCTTACTATTTTAGTATATTCCATTACCTTTTCCTGCCTAATGCATCATTTAAATTGTGGAAAACTTTTATGAGGTATCTCTACAGACTTTTTAAAATATGAAACATGAGAAACTTTATTACTTGTATAATGTATTTTCCCATTAAGAATCACATTTTATGATGGTAAAAGCAGGCAGAACTCCTCTGAAATCAATAGACAAGTATCAATTCCCCTCTGCATAGACTTTGGCCTCACAGCCCTAACAAAAACTCTATAAATCACAGTGAATAAAGCCATACTGTTTGAGATGGTAGTGCAGTGCCCTCTTAGTAGTTACATTGTCTTTCGTGTAGATGTTCTTGCTCCTGCAATTTTATATCAGCTCCAGTTTTCTCTCTCAGTTACTCAGGCCTTTCAGACTTAGTGCAGCACAGCCCAATTACAAACACACACATGTCTTGTAGTATATAAAAGACATTTTATTGTCACATAACGTTTGTAGGCAAGCAAGCCAGTCTCTTTAAGAGCCTCATACCTGATAATTCACACAGTCAGCACATACGCAACATCTGCTCCTATAAAGATTTAATACCTCATCCTCACAGAATTTGGATCTCGTTGTTCCTAAAGGAAGTTAAAAGCAGGGAAGTAGAAAACTGCGTAAGTGTAGAAAATAAAAGCATGTGGGTTTTACAAATAACAGATCTCTTTTGGTGAACTTTACAGAGTGAGGTTTTAATTAGACCAGGCAGGTTTATAAAGCCAGAGTAACCCTTGTGTAGAACCCTTGTGCAGAAGGCAGAAACTCCGTGAAACGCATCTCTCAATATATTCCCTTGAGGTTTTCCTTGTGCAAAAAAAAAATAAAGTGTTTCTGCAATTTTTAGCTCCTGTAAAATACAGAAAAATCAGTACAGAGACCCTTGTACGTTTACACCGCTTCCTTACACTGTTTTTGCCACATATGTGGCCCCTCTGCTAAGTGACACCTCTAAAACTTTCCCCTTTAGATATTACTTGACGACATATAGGCAGATGCACTCTAACCTACAGCAATTTCATCAGCACCAATGTGCACGACAAGAGAAAGTTTAACAGCCAAGAAAGTGGGGTAAAATGATTTATCCTACAAAAGCTGTTCCCAGTTCCTTCCTTCCTGAAAGCAGATCAGAGATTTACAGAAATCACAATAACAGGTGCTATAGAGTTGCTACTCACTGCTTTCATGGCCTAGCTTCTTAGAGATCTACCACCTCCTTCTCTTTCTTCTGTCTCTAGGTACATTTGACTGATGACTAATTCCCTCCTGTCAAACAAAATTTAAATTCACTTCAGATGATTCCAATTACAAAGAGCAATGACAATCATGAAAGCTCAGGACCTGTTGTGGAATTCATAGTATCACATAAGAAAAATTTGGAAATTTGAGATAAGTTTTTCTGTATTTCATAATGTTAAGACTCCTCACAACCAGGACTTTTCAAGCTTTTCAGAACACTTTCTCAATAGAAAGAAATGCAATGGAAAGTCTAATTCCACAATAAAAACTATCGCAGGCAGGTCAAATTCCTCATTCCCCCATTCCATTTCTTCATCATCCTGCCTTTTGACAAGTTTCTGCAAGCTCACAAGCCTACAGTTACGGTGTTCTGTGCTTTAAACACCCCCAGAAAACACTGAGCTCCATATAAGGTAGATGATGAAGTACAATTTCAGCAGATTCATTGTCAGTAGATAACTAAAAGGTAGGATACAGTGAATTACAGTGATTTGAAAGCTCGTACCTGTAAAGTCAACTCGGTTTGTTTCCATCTAGTACCTATTTTTATCCATGTTTCTACTCTCTTCAGCTCTAATGTTAGTGCTGCTCTGTATATCTGTTTTATCAATCGATCTCCTGCTATTTAAGTGCAGGATAGCGCTACAGGGGCAAGTAGTTTGAAATTCTGAAACAGAAAGTGATCAAGACATGGAGTGTACACTTCTAAAAGTATTCTGAGATCTTTGAAAGCAAACAATCAGGACAATTTGTATATACCTTTCATCCAAAATGCAGCAAACTGAGATCATCAACTAATGGAAATCAGCAGAACCCTATTGAATTCAGTACAACTCTGCTGATTCACATCTGTAGACAATCTGCATAATCATGTTGTCACACATAATAGTTATATTATGTTCTCATAATTACTCCTATAGCTGGACAAAAATGACTTTCGTGTCCCACAGAAATGTTAGTGCATTCAGAATTGTCCCATTCCATGTTAGAACAAGCCTAAGACTAGGGTTGTATGTACAGCATTTTTTGATTCAGATATAGTTGGCAAATGAAAGTAATTTTTGTGGCATTTTCAGGCAATCGTAATAATTTGTTTTGGGTTGAATGAAATGTTTCCTTCAACTTGAAACAAATTATTCTGTTCAGTTCTAACCTATTTTAAATAAAAACAAATGAAATCCAAGAGGACTGTAAGGAATAGCCTTAGGGCACTCACTCATCAGGCATTTATATTTATTCCCTGTCCACCTCTGGCAGACGGAGGGCCACATGTCACAGCCACATGTCCTGCCTTCCCAGGAGAATCCTGGTCGTGTTCTGAGACCGGTGATCTAGTTTTATACGACACACAATGGCTTCATAACTTCACTGCCCTCCTCCCTTACCCCTTGAAAACTTCCTAATCTGTGACCTAGTACCTTGTACAAAGGAAGAAGACCTGAATTTTATCCCTTACTCATAGTCAGGACCAGATGACCCATGAACCCTGGCTTCCTGCCTCTGAGTTCCCTAAACACTGGAGTCCTTGGCTGTTAAGAAACTGATAGTATTTGTTAGTATACAAAAAAAATGGACCCACTTAGAGGTATCTTGGAATCTCTACATTTCTAACTATTTACCCTATCTAACAAGCAATCTTTGAAAAAAGGGAATTGGTCAGGGAGTCATAGAAGCTGCTTGTGGTGGGGAGATTCAGATTCAAGTCTTTAGTGTCGTGCTGGTTTCCTCATTTTTACACAAAGGGAAATACGTCCATTAAAAGAGTCCTTTAATATAAACGACTACATTAAAGGAGACTGAGTAGCTAATAGTCATCATAGATCTCATTGGATAAATATCCTTAGTGATCTGCTAACACCTTCAAAATCTGAAAAAAGTGTTCCTTACAGTATTGACACACATAGCTAAAAACAATCAGAATATCAATACAATCCTTACTCCATCAGACTTTGATTCAAAACCCTCTGGTATTTTCTACGTATTGCATTGAATCTAAGTCTTGCACAGCTGGAAAGTCTTCAGGGCCTTGTACACCAGACAATAACTGGCCATCCATATTTCTTCCAGCAACAAAGTAATTGCCAAACCAGGTTGGCAGCCTTTCAGATCATGACAACTACCCCTAAAGGAGCAATGATCCTCATGCCTGTGCTCACAGAGAACTAGGGTAAACTTGCTGCAAAAATTCAAAAATCTGTGAATACTTTATGGCAACTACCAACCATCCCAGAGGTGTCTCTTGAAATGATTCTATCATTTGGCACTTAGAGATCCCAGAAATGCCATTGTTCCTGGCCACTGAACATTTACTGTGTAAATCAGCCCTGTGGGGTCAGTGAAGTCCAGCAGAGAGAAGAGAATCATGTTCTATTTTTCCTAAAACTAGCTAATGAAGTTGGAACGCTTGTGCAAGTTCTATACTTTTGGAATAATTAAAAAAAAAAGATTTTTTTTTTCCTTAAAACACCTAAGTTAGAGGATAAGGGGGAAAAAAAGCCTTATGATGATGAGTTCCTTTTGTTCTCTAATTGCTGTACTGATATCTCTTAATTCTCTACAAAATTGTTTCATAAGGCAGTGCTGAGCATACTGGAGCTAAGGCACATTAGAGTGACTCCTTCCCAGTAGGCTGGCTCTCAGTGAGGTCAAACGCCCTCTTTAAGGCAATAAAGTGTTCAAGCTGAATCAGCAAGAGAGGCAGTAAATGCACCATTTTCTGCCATAGCCATGGCTTAATTATAAGAGGAGAAAAGAGTTTAAATTTTTTAGAGAAATTTTTATATGAGCCTTACTGATTTTCCTTCTTGATGTTATCACAATATTTTGAATGAACTCCCAATTCTCATAGATATTCATTCCTCTCTATTTCATCAGAGTGCTATGGGATAAACTGGCATTTTCTCTGCTGATAGAAGCGGCAACCTGCCTGCTAGAAGAACTTTGTGAAACTGATTTAGTACTGACTGATCTAGTGCTTCAATGTTTGAAAAAAAAAAATTGAGCTTTCCCAAAATTGGAAAACTGGCTTCTGTCTTTGAAGTTTGATTCTCCTATTAGTCTGAGGCTCAAAGCCTACTTTTTTAAGGTACAATATGGCGTGAATATTTTCAAAGCTATTAAGAGAGGAAGTATGTATAAGGCTGGTGCTGCAGAGGGAATAAAAAAGTGTTTGCTTTATATCTGGGATTTGATTCATATTATGTAATTTTAGCTTGCAAATTCTAAGTTGGTTATTTAGGTTTTCTGAGTAGACTGTAATGTAAGAGATTGGCACCACTGGGGTGATCCGTCCTCCTTGTATCAGACTACTTACTTTAGATATCTCTTTTTCAGGTAAGTATATTTTGATGTTTTAGATCATTTCTACATACTTTGTATTTTTAACAACTATTGCCCCAATAGATGCTTATAGAAAAACAGATTTCTAAAAAGAACACATTAAGAACACATTAAGAATCCTGAAACAATGCTGCTTAATTGTTGCTAATAAAAATTTCTAGCTAGAGTTCAGCTTCTTCTAAGACCTTTATGAATATCAGTCATCTTAGAGTGTTTTTTTGCCTTTATAGCTGGAGTTTTCATAATATACCTAAGTTGACTTTGATGTTTACAATTTCATCCCTAAGTAATGGAACACTCAGTTCTGAGAATATACTCTTTTAATCAGCAGCTGGAAATCTATATACTGTTCAATGTGCGTGTGTGCATGTCTATCTTTTCACATCCATAACCAGCTACTTACTCTTGTATATATACTTCTTATATGAAAAGCAAATGATACAATTAGCACTTTTATTTGATTCTAACTGCTGAAGAAATTTGGAAGGAGATTAATTTCTGGTTAATTTCTCTAATACTGTGATCCACTATTCCAGCTTCATCTGTATGAAATGAAATGAAAGATCATTTAATATGTATTGCAACTTTTTTGGTAACAGTCTTCAGAATGAGCTGAGGGAAACTGTATTGCCTTCCAACGTGTTACAGGAACTTTAATATTAAGAAGACTTTGGATGTATGGTGTTCTAAGATTATAAGGACTGCAATACAATCATAACATTTTTTCCTTCTGACTGTATTTACTTAGCTATGTGAACCTGAAGGAGAAAGGTCCTTGGAGGAATTCGCTGATGTCTGTAGTTGCTGTTTTTTTGAGCTCTACCCTTGTTAGAATATGTGCTTTTGAATTACAATAGCAGTAGCTAACTATAGCACAGGTGATAACTCACTGATTTGAAAATAACCATAATGTTCCAGATTTTGTAGTAGTAGCAGAGCAGTTGATTACAGGCAGTCAGTAGTGTCTTCACCTCTCTGCTATTTAGGCCAATAGGACTGTGAGAAATGGATGGGAGGGAAATGACAGAATCACAGAATGGTTGAGGTTGGAAGGGACCTCTGGAGATCAACTAATCTAACCCCCCTGCTCCAGCAGAGTCGCATAGAGCACATTGCACAGGATCGTGGCCAGGCAGGTTTTGCATATCTCGAAGGAAGGAGACTCCACTACCTCTCTGGACAACCTGTTCCAGTGCTCAGGCACCCTCACAGTCAAGAAGTTTTTCCTCATGTTCACATGGAACTGCCTGTTTCAGTTTCAGTTTGTGCCTGTTGCCTCGCATCCTGTCATTGGGCACCACTGAGAAGAGTCTGGCCCCAACCTCTTGACAGCCTCCCTTCAGATAGTTACAGACATTGAGCCGATCCCCTCTCGGTCTTCTCTTCTCCAGGCTGAACAGGCCCAGCTCTCGCAGCCTTTCTTCAGAGGAGAGATGCTCCAGTCCCCTCATCATCTTTGCAGCCCTCCGCTGGACTTGTTCCAGGAGCTCCATGTCTCTCTTGTACTGGGGAGCCCAGAACTGGACACAGTACTCCAGGGGAGGCCTCCCCAGGGCTGAGGAGAGGGGCAGGATCACCTCCCTCAACCTGCTGGCAACACTCTGCCTAATGCACCCCAGGATACCATTGGCTGCCTTGGCCACAAGGGCACATTGCTGTCTCATGGTCAATTTGTTGTCCACCAGGACCACTCCCAGGTCCCTCTTTGCAGAGCTACTTTCCAGCAGGTCAGCCCCCAGCCTGTGCTGGTGCATGGGGTTATTCCTCCCCGGGTACAGGACCCTGCACTTGCCTTTGATGAATTTCATGAAGTTCCTCTCTGCTGATCCCTCTTCAGCCTGTCCAGGTCCCTCTGAAGGGCAGCACAGCCCTCTGGGGTAGCAGCCGCTCCTCTAAGTTTTGTATCATCAGTAAACTTGCTGAAGGTGCACTCTGTCCCTTCATCCGGTTCACTAATGAATAAGTTGAACAATATGAGAGCCAGTATTGACCCCTGGGGTATGCTGCTGGCTACAGGCCTCCAACTAGACTCTGCACCACTGACCACAACCCTCTGAGCTCGGCCATCCAGCCAGTTCTCAATCCACCTCACTGTCCACTCATCTAGCCCACACTTCCTGAGCTTGCCTAGGAGGATGTGATGGGAGACAGTGTCCAAAGCCTTGCTGAAGTCCAGCTAGACAACATCCACTGCTCTCCCCTCATCTACCCAGCCACTCATTCCATCCTCGAAGGCTATCAGGTTGGTCAAGCATGATTTGCTCTTGGTGAATCCATGCTGACTACTCCTGATCACCTTCTTGTCCTCCATGTGCTTAGTGAGGACCTCCAGGACGAGCTACTCCATCACCTTTCCAGGGATGGAGGTGAGGCTGACCAGCTTGTAGTTGCCTGGGTCTTCCTTCTCATCCTTTTTGAAGATGTGAGTGGTGTTTGCTTTCTTCCAGTCCTCAGGCACCTCTCCTGATCTCCAGGACCTTTCCAAGATGATGGAGAGTGGCCTAGCGATAACATCCGCCAGCTCCCTCAGCACTCATGGGTGCCTCCCACCATGGACTTGTAGGTGTAAAATTTGCCTAAATGATCTCTAACCTGATCCTCCTTGACCAAGGGAGAGTCTTCCTTTCTCCAGCCTTCCTCTCTTGTCCCCAAGGTCTGGAATTCCTGAGGACTGGCCTTAGCAGTAAAGACTGAAGGAAAGGCAGCATTCAAGCATCTCTACCTTCTCTATATTCTTCGGCACCAGGGTCGCTGCCCCATTCAGCAGCAGACCCACGTTTTCCCTAGTCTTCCTTTTGCTACTGATGTATTTGAAGAAGTCCCTCTTGTTGTCCTTGCCAGATTTAACTCCAAATGGAACTTGGCCTTCTTCATTGCATTCCTGCATACTCTGACTACATACTTACAGTCATCTTAAGTGGTCTATCCCTGCTTCCACCTCCTGTAGGCTTCCTGCTTATGTCTGAGTTTTGTCAGGGGTTCCTTGCTCATCCATGCAGGTCTTCTGCTCGCTTTGCTCAACTTCTTCCTCAGAGGGATGCACCGATCTTGAGCCTGGAGGAAGTGATGCTTGAATATTAACCAGCTCTCTTGGACCCCTCTTTCTTCTAAGGCCTGATCCCAGGAAATTCCCCCAAGTAGGTCCCTGAAGAGGCCAAAGTTAGCTCTCCTGAAGTCCAGCGTTGCAATCCTACTTATTGCCCTGCTTCCTCCTCGTAGGATCCTGAACTCCACCATGTCATGGTCACTGCAGCCAAGGCTGCCCCCAACTTTCACATTTACAGCCAGTCCTTCCTTATTTGCTAGTACAAGGTCCAGCAGCGCAACTCGTCTCATTGGCTCCTCCGTCAACTATGTCAAAAAGTTATCATCAGTGCTTTCCAGGAACCTCCTGGATTGCTTATGCCTTGCTGTGTTGTTCCTCCAGCAGATAATAAATAGTTATTTCATTATAACTGATCACAAAGAAATCTTTAAAATATGGAAAGAGTATAGACATAAATACCTCCCAGGAAACCAGAATTTGTAAAAAAAAAAAAAAAAAAAAAAAGGAATGTTTCATGTTGCTCAGAATATTTCATTTAATCTTGAGCTTTTGCAGCTTTTGTGGGAAATAATTAATTTTCACTTGGGCATTTTGACCTGAAACTTTATACTGCCATCATTTCTATCTGATCCTAATTTGTAAAGAAAAATAGAGCAGGGTTACCTGCAGTTTTATTTTCCTTCCTGCTGTAGTTTAAAATCCGATCTCCTATGTTTGAAATGAGAACTTTGCATTACCATTTTAACATATTCTGAATATTATTTGGTAATTGGTACTGAGCTTGAGCTCAGCGACCTTGCACAGTGTTCACTCTGGTGAACTATTTTTCTGATCTATTACAGTTATACATGTTCACTACGATCCAAGGTATTATAAAAATACAATTTAATATGGAGAAAGAGAATTAAAATTAAAATGAAAAGTTTTTAAGTAGCAGACCAAAAAATTTAATCAGAGTTTCCTAATTTTCATTTTTATAGAATTCTATTTATGATCCACATATTTCTTCCAATTAGACATATTATTTTGGTTGGGAAATAAAAATAAATATTGAATTCTGCTGTTCTGGTTTATTCATAACATTAAATGGTTCTGATCTGCATCGTGTAGTCCACTAAACAATCTTGGGAGACAAAAGGAACAACATTTTCTTTCAATAACTATTTTCAGTCTACCGAGGCCACAGAACTAGCAATATACGCATTAGGGTTCCTATATCTTCACTCAGCACTCTCTTTACTGCTTCTAATGTTCACCAGCATTTCCTAACCTATTTTCCTAAACCTTTATTTTCATTCCATACAACCTGCCACATCCTTTCCCGCTTTCCTTTACCAGCTAGTCTTTCCTTACCATAATACATTTCTAACACAATGGCTAAAAAAAACCAAAGCAAAAACATTAATCAGATATATTAAACTAATAAACATTCATCAAAACTGTACAGAGAAAGTAGAGAATGAGGTCATGGCTAGCTGTGTCAGCAAAAGTCCTAGCAATCTTTACTTATGTCCTGGAGTAGGTTCTCTCCTGGCTCAAAGCTGTGGAAAGCATCAAGAAACTTGAATCTGTCTAATTTAAAGTATTTCCAAGCAGTACCCCTTGAAACGTTTGTTATGCTAGGCTTCTCCACCTGGATTTCAGCAGTTTTTGATCTCCAAGACACATTAGGGCTGGAAATGTTAAGAAGCTGAGTTTTCCAGCTATTTTTCCCTCTGATTAGATACTTTCCTGATGATGGAACTCAAGCACCTGTTCCCATTTCACAGCTTAATGGGAATGGGCAAGAGTATAATATAAAGGAAAGCCAACAGTTACAAGAAATTTATTTGTCAATTAACGTACCATGATAATTTATTTGTCATTCCTAAATATTTTCCTTCAAGAAATTATTACTGATTTGCCCATAGTTAGGCATAACTCCCTCAGAAGTTTATGATCAGTAATGAAAATTATATCTCACTGAATATTCAACCCTTTTTAGTCTCTATAGTTAGAAATGCATTCTTTATACGAGCATCTCAGTGGGGGAGGAATGCTGGAATTTTCTGCTGGAGTGCTTTTAAAGCAAATATGCCTTAAGCTGTTATGGATAAAAGGTGTTTGTTAAATTACTTGATGTTACAAATATCTGAAAACTGAGTGGATGATTGATTTAATTGCAGTTGTCAGACTGGTTCTAAAAGCATGTTTTTCTTTTTGTTCTGTGTCTCAGGTTTGCAGAACAGTTGGATTCTGCGCATAAAGAAAAGTGTCTGAAAGTGCTAATCACAAAATAGAGTTTCTGGCTAAGCCAAGGCATATTGTCAAGATGAAGTGCTGCATAATTTTCTGAACACTCAGTCTGGCCAATGTGCCTCAATTCTAAATAGCAGCACCTTTGTTTCTGTCCTTGCTATTTTTTGAACAGAAATATCTAACAAGTGTGGCGCACTGGATTGCTTTCATATATAAGGCTAATATAGATAGGAAAAATAGTGAAGAGTTTGGTGTTACAAATGTTGAGCTGAGCATCCTCTCCCTACTCTCCAAATCCTAGCACCTTCAGGGGGTCCATCACACTCACTGCAGCTTGATTTCTTTGAAGCTTGCTGTTCTAGAGGACAAGCATTTAGATTAACACTTTGAGTATGGTTTGCTTAAACTTAATTCTGTGTTGAAACACACAAATCAACACAGCTATGTCAACAAGGCACCAAAGTCCTACTGCTCTCCTTTATTTAAACCTACATCGTTTAGAGTTTTATTTAGGCAATGCTAATGCACCCAGTGCTGCTCTAAACACTTATATAACAAGTCAGGCAGCTACAGAGAGATTTCTGCTAGTAAAACATGCTAGGTACTGAAATTTCTGCTTAAAGATGTCTAGGTATAGCTAGGCTATTGTTTCATTATTTGAACTTCTTGGTCTCTTCTGTTGAAGCTGTGCCAATTGTGTACAATATTTTCAGATTTAAGGACCTGGAGAAAATCTGAATCCTTAGGCAACTTACCATGAAGAGTCTTATTCTATTTCTATTTCCAGTGAATGTTGTAGCATTTCAAAAAAAACAGGGCAACTGTAATGGGAGAGTCCATGAAAAAACCTTCCGCAGAAGCACAGAATACCTGTTAGCTGTGAATCTGCATCTTTCAGAAAGCTACAAATGGGTGAAGTGACTCTTTAAACAATGAGTAGATAATCTTCCACAAGCCATTGAGTCATGATGTCTAAAAATGAATTAAGTTAACTTTTTTCTGTGCATTAATAATAACTTAAGACTGTGAAGTGTCAATTGCAGTGTCTGTACTGATGACTGGTAACTCATTAACTGAGTAGTTATTTAATTTTTTTTTTTAATCATCTGCCCATCTCCTAAATTTCTTTCCTGACCTCTTTGAAAATACTGGTCTTGCATCACAAATCTCCTAAACCCTGTTTTTAAACACTCACTAAAATGAAAGTTCCCCATTGATTTTAATGGGCTTTGGATCAGTCCCATGAATAATAAGGAAAAGCTGTAACTTCTTTCATATGGTTTATCACTGGGAAGCAAAGGGAATTGCCTTCATGCACAGTGCGCTTGTATTACTTGGTCTTTAGCCCTCAGTTAGATGATGATGTTGTTAGGCTTCAAAACAGAGTTCAGAAGAAGAGAAATAAAACAAAATGAAAAAGCTTATAGGAAAACATTTACTGAAGCACATTTTAATCTTAGATTTGCTTTTGTTGCACCATGCAGACTTGTATCTGCAGGAATGTGTGTATTGGCTAAGTCCTGAGGTGACAGGTCTTTCTAGGTTTCACATAAAATGACAAGGAGGTGTCAGGAAGCAACAGACACTTCTACAGCTTTAGGTATCATTCAACAGCACTGCCCAAAATGGGTAGGGCTCAGAACAGCTCTCCAGTTAACCTCCTGAGAACTGAAAACAGTAGGTCTTGCTCTCCAAGGGTTTGCCCCAGAACTTATTGAAGGACTCGTCGAGACTTCAGTGACATCTGGATTAACCTGTGAGAAAGTTTTAATTTTGCAATGAACAGCTAGAACAGGTAGAGCAAGCATGCTGGAAACAGCCTTATGGATGTGCCCTGCTATCATTGCTTAAATACAGTTATAGTACAACGGACTGGGAAATTTGTCCTTAATACTATATATGGGGATATCAAAATGGCTGTCGTTCCTATACTATGGTGATTTTTGAATCTGTCTTTTAAAGAGCAATAAAAACGATGTTAATTGGTAAGACAAAATCGTAAATGCATGCAAAAACCCACTAATTGATGATATCCCTAGACAAGTTCTAATAAAAGAAAGAGAAAAGATGCATATTTCACTCGAATTTGTTATAGGTAAAAATTCAGACAGAACTTATTTACATTTCTATTTAAAGGCTTTATTATTTAAAACAAATTTAGAGCAATGTTTTGTGTACCATTTGTCATATTATCACATTTGAATCAGCATCACAAAGTGCTGTACTATGTTTTTGATGTCAGAGGCTATTCTTGACTCCCATCTGGACCTTTCCTAAGGTTTTCATAAAGTTCTTCATTGTCATAAGTAATTGCTAGTTTCAGTGTTTCTGTACCATGGTCAGTAGATTGCTGGCCTAGAAATTCTAAACTCTTCCTAATGAGGGCTAGCTTTACTTTATCCTCCTGGTGAAGTGTCCTGCAGAGCTGCTGCATTCTCTTCTAGCAGTGAATGAATTCAGGGAGTACAGAGAAAAGCTGGAAAATATTTTTTGAAGCATGAAGAAAGTTTTCTGGTGGAAAGAAGCAAAAGGGCAAAAGAAAAGAGCAAAGAAAGGCAGTAGAAAATCTAAGCCCAACGTAAATTATTTTCCCAAAAAAGAAGGGGGAAAAACCTTTTGCAAGTATTTACATTTTGAATTGAAAGGAGGGAATTTTCCTATTAAAATTTATCTTTTTCATCTAAACATTTCAAAGATGAGTTTTTCTCCAGCATAATTGTCCATTCATTTATACCTGAATAAGTGTATGGTAGGGTAGAAAAGCTAAAGACCATTGAACTCCCTTGGCATCAGTGAGGCTGGCTTTCTCTCCTCCCCAAGGTGGAGAGCAGTCCCTCTCTCCCCATGCAGATGGTTTTCTTAACCTAGGCCTTGGAATCTGACCACTGGCCTTGAAAGCCAAATTAGCTTGCGTAACGTGCCCATTGCTGCAGATGTTATGGCCTAGTAAGAGGCCTCATGAGCTGTCTGCCCAGGGCAAACAGCACTTTGCCTTTCAAGGTACCTGAGTGAGTATATATAGAGCAATTCTACAAAGAGTAAGAAAAGGAAATTAAATGCTTATGGAAATACTTGCTTCTGGCTGTCACAGCACACAAGAGGTATTTCACCATGTGATATAATTCCCAGACTACAGGGGAATGGTAATACTGAGGTCAGGGCAGAAGCCCGTTTGCAGCTTCCTGCACAGGACCTGAAATGCTGAAAGTTTACCCACGTTTGCTCCCATTCACACACACTGACAGCCTTCCATGTAGGCACAAACAAGAGTACTCAACAAATACAGACAGAGCTGGAATTCCCCTATAAATATGACTGGCCTTGAGCCTGATGAAATTCGTGAGACTGGAGGAAGCTCAGGGCCACGGGGCCTTGCCTGCCTTGGGAGGAACTTTCAGTCTTCATTAACTGAATGCTACAACTTTCTTAACTTTGCTTTATTGGCTTTAAAACATACAGGTGTTTGATGATATATTATTCATAAAGGATTAGTAAAGCTCTCCATCTGGACCTTTCCACAGCATAGAAATCTGGATCTAACACACCAGCTGCAGGAGTTAGTTTCCTGGGGCTGAGTAAGCGGCAATCACATCTTTCTTTGGCCTGTGTAGGCCTTTCTAGGGCCTCCTGTCTCTCAGTAGGACCGAGGCTATCCTACTCAGCACCCCAACACCGCTGGAATGAGTGCTGAGCCCCCTGCCCCAGTGAAAGCACACACTTTCTCAGAGCTTCAACCTCGTGAGTATTTTGGGTTTGTAACTCATCTTTCACAGGTATATAGTCGAACTGAGGTAGGCAAAAAGATATATAGGATATATCTATATGCTAATAAAATAAAAAGGACTAAGAGATAGAAAAGTGACCTGGTCTGCGCAAATTCAACTTTATAAATTGTTATTGAGGTTCCAAGCATGGTCTTTGTCTCCAGTCAACTCTTCCAGGCAATGTTTGGGTATGACTGGGGGGATAGCACAAGGCACAAACTGTTCCCAATAACCTCTCTCTTTTGAGAGGCAAGGTTATTCATCCATGTGGACAAGAACCATGTCACCGCATGTCAGTCATATTGATGAATGGTCTTCTTTATTTTCTGACATTGATGTAGCCACAAGATCATTATCTCTTGTTCAGCTTTCTCATTTGACTTCTAGTCAGCCTTGGCAGTTAGTCAAAGCCTATAACACAAGACCAGGAAGTATGTTAAAAAGGTTAAAGTGAGAGAGAGAGAGAGAGAGAGAGAGAGAGAGGGAGAGAGAGAACAAAACAAAAAAGCCAGGTTTTGTCCTGTAAAACCAAGAGAAGTTTAGAGGTACAGATGCAGTACAGAAGAATACAGCCTCTCGGAGCTCAGTTAGTGCCCATTAGGCACTGAAGTTTTATGAAGACGGAATTAATAGAAAAAGCCTTTCTATAACAATTACAGTTCTCATGTTAATCATCTATAACCTCAAAGATTTTTTAAAGTTATTTATAAAAGTTAGTATTAAAGTTAGATTTTGACTTAGCTGTGTACTAAACTTGTAACTGTCCTAGTAGTTATCTACATTGAGAAATAACTGCGTCAGGATCCAAGGCTCTCAATACAATCAATGGAGAAAGACAAATGCCTCTAGAGGCCAGCCTGGAGAATCTGAACTAGGAGCCTAACTACTGCCAGAATGAGGTGTGGTGATCACCCTCTACAGAGCCTTGCAAAGGCCTCTACAAAGATTTTGTGTTCATCCCTCCAGGGCTCCGTTATTTTAATATCTCATTTAAAATATACGTCATAAAAAGGTTTCAACTTTTGCAAGCACATTTATTACAGTGAAATCAATGATTGGCCCCAGACCTAATTTTTGCTTCATTTGGGGTATTTTTGGAGATTTTTTTTTCAATAATTGGAGTTTTTCTACAGTTTTTCATGGAATTTGCTCTTCACAATTCAAGACAGTAAAGTCTCAGGTGAGGACAGGAAATCGAAAAAGGACAATCCATAATATTTTTGAGACATTATATTTTCAGTTAAATGTTCGAGGGTTTCTACAGATAAACGAAAAATAAGAAACCTTCAAAGTCTGCTTGTAGTATAGAGATTTTATAATGTACAGTGTAATACTGCTGAATAACAAAGACATCTTTGTGTGCTTAAAGGTTAAAAGCTTTGACAGACTAAGAAGTTCATGACTGAGCTGTATGCGATACAATCTTTTTGTGTCTGAATTTTCTCATGGATGGGAATGGAATGTCTTAGGCAATGGAAACAGAATATTAACAGAAAATATTTTAAAACTATTGTGAAATTTCATATTTTTCCCTTTGCTTTTTTGATGAGGGCTTTTCAAATCTAGCTGTATATGCTAGCACAAAAAAAAAATCTGGCTTCTTTTTTGGTCAAGAGGCAGAGATATGAGTCATGGAAAACAAGATTTATTGATCTATCAGAAACTTTTACTTTAAATTTTCTCCTGTCAAATTCTTTCTAAGTAACTGAATCGGCATGTAATTGCACATAGCCATGAAAGGTGCAGCTTAGTCTTTGACCAATTTAATTCACTGCCTCTCTGCCAAGGTTCTGGTGTGTGGCTTTGCTGCAATAAACACAAATCTTGTGTTGTCTTATCCCAGTCTCTCCTGTTTGATTTACTATTTTAATGTATCAGTGACAAACAGCAATAACATAGTCCTTGCAGCATACTGTCCAATTATTGACATATCACCTAAAAGTGTGAACTGACACACAGACTGAAAAAATGTCCACTGAATTACATATTTCAATAAAATATGTTCAAAACCACAGAAAAAAAAAGATTTAAATAATGAAATATGCAGCTGGTCTGAGAAACTGGCTTTCATATCAGCTGAGTTTGAATGTCCAAGAATGCCAGTGTCACTGAACAGCAAGGGACACTCCCAGGATCTGGGTTCCAGCCAAAGGGGCACATCCCCGTATCCAAAAGCACCATCCTTGGAGCTCTGGCTCCAAAATGGAGTTTGAAAGCTCCAGAGTTCAGCCAGGATTGGCTTTTTTTGTTACAGAAACCCACCTGTAGGGTCAGGAGCTAAACCCCAGCTGGAGCAAGACTCACCCTGTTCCAAGGAAAAGGTCCTGCAAGCTCTAGTGAGCTCTGGAGCTACAGATCTTCTAATACCTGGTCCCCGACTCTGGGGCAGATAGACTGATTGTTTTGGCTCTGTGGATTGCCCCTATTTTCCAGACAGATCTGCCAAATAGGCTAGGTGTTTCAGCTCTACAGATTTATGAGAGATTTGCTTGATGAATGAGGCTTTGTCTACATCTAAAAGGGTCTGGCAATATGCTGTCTTCTATGGAGGCTCTCAGTCTGCCAGGGAAGTGCTCATTTAGGCACATAAACTGGGTAAATTTAGACATTAACACTTAACAGCTTAGTTTAGTAAAACCTTGCCTAACATCTTTAATTGATCAATAAGTCCTTAGATTTCAGAAAAAGATTTCTCCCACAAGCTAAATTTGTGCTAATGAGCGTGTTCAATAGTATCCTCACTGAGCTATACACATACAGGCCTATCTCCAGCCTTGTCCCTCACCGAATCCTTGGTGGAAGCTAAATATTGCTAGACTTACTAAGAGCGTAACTGATTTGCTTTGCTGCGTGTTTGCAGTGATGGTATTACTGTAGCTAGAACACTTTCCTCAGGAGCAGAAGAGCTGAATTCTAGACCTTCCTCAGCCTGTGACGTTTTCAATCCTAAACTTTCACACAGCAGAATGTTATAATCACCAGACTACAGGGTATAAGTATATAAGAGGCCAGTATACCCTTATGCTAAGTCCTACGCTCAGAAAGAGTGGTTAACAGACGCCTGGATCTAATACGGAGGTCACACCACTCTGAGAGGGGTGGCAAAGGGCTCTGCTGCCAAGATTCAGAATGGGCTGAACTAAAAAATATAAATGACACATAAAGTAGAATTTCAGGACACGCTACTGAGAACTGAGTACCTCAAACCCAGTGTTAGAGAGCCCGGGTTCCCTCTGGGTTGCTTTCTCTTCTTCGTATCCCCCCCTCCCTTCTCTTTTTGCTAAAACAATAATTATTCTGCTGTTGATAAAGTTTCCTAGCTGGAGTAAACTATGCTAAAAAAGACTTTTTTCTATTAGCATACTAATGCTTTCACTCAGGTTCTTACTGAAGGAATCAGAATGAAAAAGAGTTAAGGGTTCTGTTCAGCATAACAATGCTATAATAAGAGCTTATGATTTGGATAATCTTTAATTTTTTCTTTTATTTTGAGCTTTGAGTTCTTTACTACTGCCATTTAATTTAAGGTGCTGTGTTCTCCCTCATTCTGATCCTCAACCTCAGACAGACTTTACAAAACTGCTGTTCAAATACTCACACACATACCTGTTTGCATGAGCGTTCACAGTATTTTCACATTCTGGAAATATCCTTGTGAACAAATATTTGCTTGTACAACAGTTCTCAAAAGGTGCATAAAAGAAGTTATGAGCATTATCAAAGCAAATACATGTGGCGCCTGGTACATGAATGTTTATAATCACATTTTTGCAGGACTGAGCCAAGGCTCACAGGGTTTCCGTACAATGCACAAAACTCCACTGCTACAGAACCAAAGATATTCATTACTTTGACAGGCAGCAGAATGTCACTGTTCCTGCAGTTTTCTGGATGACATTCTAGTCCCGCTAAATGTAGTGGCAACTCTCCTACCTTCTGCCATCGGGAGTAATTTCATATCTCTACGTATTATGCCATTCTTTATTGACACCTTGTTCTCAGGACAGACGTCCTCATGTTTGCTTGGAGAGTTTAATGAAAACAAACAAACAAAAAATTAAAACTGACGTAAATCTTTTCCGGCCAAGTTCCAGTGCAAAGCTGCTGAAGTCAAGAGAACAACTTGTCCTGACTCAGAGGGCTTTCAGCCAGCCACCGAAGGCCGCCACTGTATCTGAAAGAGATTAGCAGCGCAAGAACTAGGCCAGTTTTGTTTCGTCGCTCTTCAAAGAGTTGAATGCTCTAGAGGAAATGTTCAAATTCAGATATTAAGTTTCATCCAGTCTAAAGGTAGAGCTGAGAGCTTGCTCTTGACGTTGCATACCTAGCCAGTACAGCTAGAAATACACTTCATGCATCATGATGTCGTCTATCCCCGATAATGTGTGCAGCATTAGGAACCAGCCTACCCATATGGACTCTCTTCTCTGACAGCAGAGGGAGTGTTTCATCCAGTTATGCATCTGTGTTCTTATCCATTCTCATATAGATTCTGGCAAAAATAAATAAATACATTACCAAACCCAAATACCTTTAAGTGGACAGGTAGCATGCGGTCAAATAGCTATACGGGTTGTACTGCCTGGAAAATCACACAATTTGGGAATACCAGAAGGTATTAACGACAGAGACCAGCAGCCATTCCCCCTTTCTTATTTTCTTGAGAGATTATTTCCAAATGAGTAAGAATCCGAATTAGCAAAAGAAAATATTTTCCCTATGGGAAAAAGGAGCATGAGGGTAAAGAAGTTAGTAAAAATTTGTAAAAGACAAAAAAAAAAAGATTCCAAAGCCCAATTTTCCTGTGTAAATTGTATTAATATCTGGCTCCTTACAGCTCCTAGTGAGTTTTTTTTTTTTTCCTAGTCATGCCTATGCTGAAAATTGAGGCTCCTGTGCTGCTGCATGTAGGCTTTCAGTAGTTGCGTGTGGGCTTTGAGGGGCCAGATGACAACTTCAGACTCACAGCTGACACTATAGCGAGAGCATCTTGGACCGAGTCTAAGCCTGTGGCAGGGCGATGGGCACATGGAGCACTGGTAGAAGGAAGGTTGTATTAACTCTGATCAGATGCTAAAGTAACGGAGTAATTACCTGTTATAGTAGTTACTTAAGGATATAGTTCTCACTTTTTCAACAACCTAGTGTCCTTTTCTCCAGCCACATCTGTTCAGAAAAATATTTATAGAGTACAAATGTATCCTTATACTTTTCAGGCTGTACAGCATTGTACAGTATAAAAGTATTAGCCTTTATATGAGCTTTACTTGTTGGATAGCTTATTGATTAATTAGGTGATGTTTGTTTAGTTGAATATATATATTTTTTTCTTTTCCTAAGTCTTTCCTCAGGCAAACTCTGATACTTCAAAAGAACTTTACTGAGTGAAGAACATTTACCTCCAGGTAAAACTAATAATTTTGATCCAACTACCACATGGCTCAACTAAAACAAGGCTGCATTCATATATCAAGGTTAAACCAGGAGATACAAACCTGGACAAACATGCCACGAAAGTCGATGAGAATTTTACCTTTTCAAAGAGATGATCACAAATGGGAAAATAATTTTAACTGTTCATTCACTCAGACTTTGGCCAAATCAAAATCAAAATCATTTTTTGAGCAAAATTTCCCACTCAAATATCATTTATAATACAGCATATCTTCAAGGGATACATAGTCTTTCTGATTATATGGTGTGCTATGGAGATATAAGGTTTGACAATTACTAAAATATAGTCTTTGGTCTGAAAAGCTAGGTGCTTGACCGCGCACAATCTGACAGCAGTGTCGAGGCAGAAGCCTGCTCTGATTCGGTACAGTTTGGCTGGAAATCTCATCTGCTGCCCAGGGACTGTCTGTCATGGGTGACCTTCCCTCTGTGAGCAGGCTGCTTGTTCAGCAAGGCTAAAGATGAGGTTGTGGATGGGCTGTTACTGATAACCCAAAACCCCTCAATTTTTTTTATACTCCCTCCTCTCTTTAATTTGCCACAATTTTGCTGTTCATTTTTCATGCTACCCCATTTTTCGCTGAATATTTTCTCCCTGTTTCTCTTCCTACTTGAATCAAAATTTCCAAACCACTGAGATAGCTGCCCAGGAATAGATTTGAAATAGGGTGAATATATCCCCATAAATATTGCAAATAGACTCAGTCTAGGTTGCAGAAGCATGTTGCAATGCCAGAACTGTGTGATTTCTGAAAAGATGTCTTTTTTTTTTTCATACCATGGATATAACTGCTTACTAGATCCACTAGCCTAAATATCCATGATTTTTCAATAAGCCAGTGCTCTAAATCCAACGTACTATGCTGCTGACAGTGAGTTGAAATACCAGAACAAAGTAAGTACTAAAAATTGCCTAAAAGACAAATGTGGAAAAATACACACACACATACCCTGCAGCACTGTGTTTGGGTATTTGTTCCTTGAATTTTACAGGCATTTTTAGGATCCCTATTGCTAACTTCTAATTCCATATGTGTCCATCTCTACTTAATATGAAGCGTGGAGAAGAGCTATTTTGTTTTTAGCAGGCAATATGCGGAGTCTGAAATTTGTGGCAGGCACATGCTGGGCTATTTTTATTAAAGAAAGAGCAGAATCCATGGCGTGCAATGATAAATGCTTATCCTTGCACATTCTTAGAGCAGAAATTAAAAGAAACAGGACAGCAAAACCAGCATCTAATCTACTTGCCTAAAAAGAAGGCTGCAACTTTGAGTAGACAGTCGAAACAGGTCCAAGTTCTGCCCTCCCTCACACCTATTTGAGTTAATGGGATTGCACTTGGATAAATGAGAGCAGAACTTGGCTTGTAAACTTCAAAAGGCTCACAATAGCAAACAGGAGAAAAAAAAAGAAGAAATGAAAAAGCAAACAACACCATGTGGAATGAATCTGAGACATCCCTTCGCAGTAAGAACGCTCAGCAGTCTGTTTTATTTATTCAGATCAAATGCAGATTGTGAGATATATAGACTGTGTGAGGATAGGGTGGGAAAGTGAAAATGTTCAAATAAAAGCATTACTTTGGCACTGCTGCTAAGATTAAAGTGGGTTATGAAAAGAGTGCATCTGAGACCGGCACTAAAACTCTTATTAACTAAGCAGGTTCACAGGGATGAGCTTATTATGACAACCCTAATATTGAGGGAAAGAAAATATAAAATCAAGGCTTATATTTTCATATGAAATAATCAAACATTTTACTGAAAGCACTTAATTCAGAGAGAACACTGAGTTTTGAAAGAGAACAGGAATCTGCCTGTTAAAACCTCAAAGAATAATAACAGTTAAAAAAGCGAAATACAAATATAGCAAGGAAAATAACTTGGATTTTTCAGTTATCTTTCAAGTACTTTATGGATGTTAAGCAGTTAAACCCTGCAGCAGCTATATAGGACTCAGAAGTATAGGTAGTCCAGACTCATATATACCTTTATTTTTAATCATGAAAACAAGAAGATCAGTAAGGCTTCTCATGATCAAAAGAAATTTGTAGATGAAACATTTATAGAAAATACAAATCTACTTGCTTGGTATACTGCACTTCTGTAATCACAGAAACACTTTCTAGTTGCCCGATTGCTAAAGGGCAATTTTTGCTTCTGAAAATCTCCTCAGAGGTAGCAGAGCTCTCCAATGGCTCCTTCACTGATTAAACTGTAATAGTCGGTTATAGGTACGAGGAGAAGAGCTCAGAGGGGAAAGAAGGCTACTTAGACAGAGCTATACTCAAGCAAGGCTCAACTCTGCAGAAGTATACAACAGTACTACAAGCATCAGCAGTATTTCTTCAGAAGCTAACTGAGTATACATGCAAGCAAAAATGTTAGCAAGGGCAGTTCTGCTATCTTTCGGTGCTGTCATACTTTCCAGCTGGATTATGATTAATAATATAGTAATTAATTCATAATAGGTAATTTATTTGCTAGCTATTTCCTCTTTACTCATTCATTAACTGTGAGAAAATTGTGCGTTTGATAAAGTCTTTCTTTCTGCATATATGCATATTCATTGATTACTTTTAGTAGTTTTGGAGAGACAAATCCTTCACAAATAATCTCATGAAATTTAGGGAGTACACTTCTTCCACTAAAACACCAGCTATGTTGGATTTCTTTGTACGATAGCTTAACTATCCTGTCACTGCTGTTGCTTGGATTAGGACCTCCCTGCTCCGGATTAAGCCTCTGAATGTTCAGCTTCTGTGCTTCAATTGGTCCTCTTAGTCATCTTTCTAGTTAATGGAGAGAAACAGGCACTTCCAGAGAGCTATTCATCACATCTGTAGCAATATCTTTATAGGTCTGATGATTCACCTTTTGAGGTGCTTATTTCACGCCCCAGTCTGGATGGCTAGCTTAGACATAGGCAACTCTTAGACATTTTAAATGGGAGGAAGACACAGTTCTGACTTCAGTTACTGAGAATGCTTTTCTAGACCATACTTAAAACTTATTATTTTGCTATTACTTTCCAAGGAAAGAACACAGAAGAGTAGCTGCACTGAGTTATTCAGAAAATGTTAGTATTTAACATCATTTTGGATTATTCGCCCCGTTCTAATTAATTTTCCAACAAAAAATTAATTCAGAGAAAGTGGATGACAAGCACCAAAAGGGAGATGAAATTATGTCATGAAGTTCCTAGCAATTCCAGGAATAAAGGAGAACCTCCAAAAAGACCATAGAGATAATCCTCCTAATGACTCACAAGCAAATTGCTTATACTTGAGGAAAAGTATAGCCTATATAGAACTATTTATGTTAGGATCATCCTGTAAATATTTTTGAGGTTGTTTCAGCTAAATGAACTTTAAACCATTTGGAGCCCCTCTGCCAAACTGTAGAGTTAGAGTCAAGTTATGCTTATTTGAGAGGAAAAATAATAATAAAAAAAGATTTTCTCTTGCTGAATCTTAGGTCTACCAACAGAATGTGATTTTGCTAGTCAACCAAAATTAAGGCTTTACAATTAGAGATAAGATTGTTCTCGGTAAGCTGTGATTCATAATTGGAAAAGCATGACATAACCTGGCTTGACTTTCATAAGCTTGTAAATTTGGGGGAGGGTAGCTATTCTATACAAAAAAATTGCAAAACAGTTGGATACAGAATTTTAAATGTCTGTAGGCATGTAAGAGATTTTAAATTGGAACCATTTTTTTTTATCTATTTTATTTTCACTTGTGATAACAAAGGTTGATCATTGATATTTTTATACCTCATTTTTGTAAGATGAACACTTGATCTGGCAATCAGTTTTTGTGCTCTGGTGTAATTTCATAATATTGTCAAATTCTTTTATATTTCTCAACCCATGAGAACACGGCTTCCATTAAAATCAAGCACATTCCTTCCATCTTGAAGGGCACTAGTGCCAAAATACTGGGAACATATGAATTGTCTCAAAATTGTATACAGGCTCTTTTTTAACATTTTGATTTGGAAATGCTTTATTTCTTTATTCAGTATTCTTCTAAACATTACTAAAAGTCTTTTCCCTGCTGCCTCATTCTCAAAAAAATCTATGTTTCTGTTACAACAGTAAATATATCTCTTTCCTTAAATCAAACAGCTACTAACTTTGGCAAAATACTGAAGTGGATAACTATTTGGAAAGCCTTAAGATAAATTAAGATGTAATATAAGTTCAAAATGTATTATAAGTTAATGTAAGTTATATGACTTTAGGTTCTCTATATTTAGTCTCCAGAACTCAGGTACAAATTAGAGATAATCCAGGGAAATTTTCTTATTTGAGAGCTAACTGCCACAGTAAATTAAAGTAGAAGGGAAGGTTTAGTTAAGTTTAGGAGCAAGAACAAATTATTTAAAGACATATTCTCCGTTGAGAAAATGAAGTAAATCCAATCGAAGACATGAAATACTGTCCTTGTAGTAATCTCAGAATGTCTTGGTCTCTTAAATGATGCAAGACTAGACACACCATCTATCACCTTGGCATGACCTTGAAGGAAAATGTTTGCAAAATATGTATGGATTTGAGTCCTTGCTGACAATAAAAATGGAGCTGTAGAATTCTATACTGCTACCCTCCACTTCAATAAGCCTCATGTTATGCATGGGGAATAAACAGGAAGAGTTAGAGATCTCTGTGAGGTCACAGGGCCATGATCTCATTGCGGTTGCAGAGACATGGTGGGATAGTTCACATGACTGGAATGCTGTCAGGGATGGCTATGTGCTTTTTAGGAAAGACAGGCCAGGAAGGCGAGGTGGTGGAGTTGCTCTTTATGTGAGGGAGCAACTAGAATGTGTGAAGCTGTGCCTCGGGGTGGATGAAGAGCAAGTTGGGAGCCTATGGGTAAGGATTAAAGGGCAGGCTAACATGGGTGACACTATTGTGGGGGTTTAACACAGGCCACCTGATCAGGAAGAGGAAGTCGATGAGGCCTTCTACAGGCAGCTGGAAGTAGCCTCACGATCACAGGCCCTGGTTCTCATGGGAGACTTCAACCACCCTGACATCTGCTGGGAAGACAGCACAGCAAGGCACAAACAGTCCAGGAGGTTCCTGCAGAGCATAGACGATAACTTTTTAACTCTGGTGGTGGAGACGCCAACGAGGAGAGGTGCGCTGCTAGACCTTGCACTAACCAACAAAGAAGGTCTGGTTAGAGACGTGAAGGCTGGGGGAAGCCTTGGCTGCAGTGACCGTGAGATGGTGGAGTTCAGGATCCTACGAGGAGGAAGCAGGGCAATGAGTAGGATTGCAGCGCTGGACTTCAGGAGAGCTAACTTTGGCCTCTTCAGGGACCTACTTGGGGGAATCTCATGGTGTAGGGCCCTAGAAGGAAGAGGGGTCCAAGAGAGCTGGTTAATATTCAAGCATCACCTCCTCCAGGCTCAAGAGCAGTGCATCCCTCTGAGGAAGAAGTCAAGCAAAGCGAGCAGAAGACCTGCATGGATGAGCAAGGAAGTCCTGGCAAAACTCCAACAGAAGAAGGAAGGCTACAGAATGTGGAAAAGGGGACAGGCCACTTGGGAGGAATACAGGGACGTTGTCAGAGTGTGCAGGGATGCGACAAGGAAGGCTACGGCCCATTTGGAATTAAATCTGGCAAGGGATGTCAAGGACAACAAGAAGGACTTCTTCAAATACATCAAGAGTGAAACGAAGACTAGGGAAAATGTTGGCCCGCTGCTGAATGGGGCAGCGACCCTGGTGCCGAAGAATATAGAGAAGGCAGAGTTATTGAATGCTGCCTTTGCTTCAGTCTTCACTGCTAAGGCCAGCCCCCAGGAATTCCAGACCCTGGGGAGCAGGGAGAAAGTCTGGAGAAAGGAAGACTCTCTGAGGATGATTGCATTAGAGATCTTTTGTCCAGATTTGACATCCACAAGTCCATGGGCCTTGATGGGAGGCACCCATGAGTGCCGAGGGAGCTGGCGGATGTTATCGCTAGGCCACTCTCCATCATCTTGGAAAGGTCCTGGAGATCAGGAGAGGTGCCTGAGGACTGGAAGAAAGCAAACACCACTCACATCTTCAAAAAGGATGAGAAGGAAGACCCAGGCAACTACAAGCTGGTCAGCCTCACCTCCGTCCCTGGAAAGGTGATGGAGTAGCTCGTCCTGGAGGTCCTCACTAAGCACGTGGAGGACAAGAAGGTGATCAGGAGTAGTCAGCATGGATTCACCAAGAGCAAATCATGCTTGACCAACCTGATAGCCTTCGAGGATGGAATGAGTGGCTGGGTAGATGAGGGGAGAGCAGTGGATGTTGTCTAGCTGGACTTCAGCAAGGCTTTGGACACTGTCTCCCATCACATCCTCCTAGGCAAGCTCAGGAAGTGTGGGCTAGATGAGTGGACAGTGAGGTGGATTGAGAACCGGCTGGATGGCCGAGCTCAGAGGGTTGTGGTCAGTGGCACAGAGTCTAGATGGAGGCCTGTAGCCAGCAGCATACCCCAGGGGTCAGTCCTGGGTCCAGTCTTGTTCAATATATTCATCAATGACCTGGAGGAAGGGACAGAGTGCACCTTCAGCAAGTTTGCTGATGATACTAAACTGAGGGGAGTGGCTGACACACCAGAAGACTGTGCTGCCATTCAGAGGGACCTCAACAGACTGGAGAAATGAGCAGAGAGGAACCTCATGAAATTCAGCAAAGGCAAGTGCAGGGTCCTGTACCCGGGGAGAAATAACCCCATGCATCAGCACAGGCTGGGGGCTGACCTGCTGGAAAGTAGCTCTGCCGAGAAGGACCTGGGAGTCCTCATGGACAACAAGTGAGCATGAGGCAGGAATGTGCCCTTGTGGCCAGGAAGGCCAATGGTATCCTGGGCTGCATTAGGAAGAGTATTGCCAGCAGGTTGAGGGAGGTGATCCTGCCCCTCTCCTCAGCCCTGGGGGAGGCCTCACCTGGAGGACTGTGTCCAGTTCTGGGCTCCCCAGTCCAAGAGAGACATGGCACTCCTGGAGAGAGTCCAGTGGAGGGCTACAAAGATGATGAAGGGGCTGGAGCACCTCTCCTATGAGGAAAGACTGCAAGAGCTGGGCCTGTTCAACCTGGAGAAGAGAAGATTGAGAGGCGATCTGATCAACGTGTATAAGTATCTGAAGGGAGAGTGTCAAGAGGATGGGGCCAGCCTCTTCTCCATGGTGCCCAGCGACAGGACAAGAGGCAATGGGCAGAAACTGAACCACAGGAAGTTCCATCTGAACCTGAGAAAAAACTTCTTTACTGTGAGGGTGACAGAGCATTGGACCAGGTTGCCCAGAGAGGTGGTGGAGTCTCCTTCGCTGGAGATATTCAAAAGCCGTCTGGATGTGATCCTGGGCAATATGCTCTAGAGGTCCCTGCTTGAGCGGGGAGGTTGGACTAGATGATCTCCAGAGGTCCCTTCCAACCTAAACGATTCTGTGATTCTGTGATTACTCTATAGATTTGTATAATTATCCAGAGTTTTGAAGCCATGAGGCACTGCTGTGAGTTATAGAAAGCATTTCTTCAGCATTCCTTAATTTTTTCAGCAAAACACAGTGGTGACATTTTTGCTAGGTATTGTATGTATACAATGGTTAAATTGGTATTTGTGTCAGGACTGTATCATTAACTCTTAATTTTCTGCCTTATTAGCTTTTAAATCAATTTTAAATTTGTTTATTAACACTTTCATATATAGCTTTCATTGTAGCTCTCTCTTTTAAAACTAACTTCAACTAAGCTTTTCAGAAAGTGTCTGAAAGAGCATATACTAAAAGGCTCTTTTTGCAAGCATTAAACTTTACTACAAGCAGGTACTTCTAGAACTGCAAGCGTATTAACACCTACTGATGATATGGATTGGTAGGAATAAACATGCCTGTATAAATAAGTTTGAATTGTCTTTGCTCCTAGGACAAAAGACATTCTGTAGACATTGTAAAATTAATTAGAACTATTAAATCTAGTGTCTCATCTTGACATCTACCTGTTATTTATGGTTATAGCATCATTAGGATTAAGAATAAAATTGGAATATATCACTTTTCCATCCAGGCACTAAAAGTACAAAATGCCTCTTTTGACTTAAAGGATAAATGATGCAATGCTCATCCTTTCAAGGCCCATGCCCCAAAATAGGAACTATGTTTGAGATGTCATCTTCAAACACTTTGGAAATACAGGAATCATGTTTTTTTGTTTGCTTGCCTTTTTTTTCTGTATTCATTTTACATTTGATCAGGCTAAGTAATACAGAGAGACGTATGGTGATCTTTGATCATCCCAAACACTGGTTTGACACATTATTTTCCCAGTTATATAACATTGATTGGACAATTTGTCAGTATCAGTAATCAGAAAAAAATTCAAAGCCAGGTATAGAAAAAATTGTTTGCTTGCTGTGAGAATCAACAAACATTTTGAGATCAAATATGAATGGAAAAACACCCAAGTACTTTTTAGAAGTCTAGCAACGGAGATACAGTGATTATTTGAAGTGAGTTTCCCATTAACACACAATGGCTTTGTTTTTCTTGAAAGTAGATAGCTTGGGTTGCCTGTTCTTTACTTAATGGAGCTCTGCGAGAAAGGACAGCATGAAAAACAGCATTTAGGTACAAGTTGATCTGCAAATCATATTTTAATGTTGAGTTAGGCAAGCTGAAATCATATTGTACTATGGATTTGAGCACTTGAGCTTCAGTGAATACCTGGTCTACAGGAGGAGGTGGCTCAAGTTTAAAGCATTGCCACAACTGGGAAGGTCTTCAAGGCAGACAGTTGAATAAATGAGTAGGAATCTGGTTAGGAGCCACATCTGACTTATGCTAACAGTGTATTGAAGGAAAGCCCATTAACTCAGAGGAAAAGATGGGAATAGAGTACGGATCTCCACCCAGGAGACATAACTCTCCTTACTCCAGTATGCTGACAACAATACTGCAAAATTACACGTACACATGGATTTATATGAAATGAAATTAATGTATGATTATTTACCAAGGTATCTTCTCAGTAAATATTCAAAACGGTTGAATGTCAATGTATTATTAGAATACATTATAAAGATATTGATATGAATCAGTGTAGATAACAAGATTACTTTCTTCTTTCTTACTCTTTTTTTTTTTCAAATATAAAAAGTAATCTTTTTCATAAATTGTTAAAAAAATGTCCTAAGGATATACGTGCACTTTCTGATTTTATATATTCTAAATATAATTGAGAAAGTGACAATATGTTAATAAAAATGGATTTTCATGAGGATATTAAATGGCAGATACTTCTACCCCAAAATGATAGGAAGTAATGCATATTGACCTCAAAAGTTAGGCACCTTGCATGAGTTTGACTTTCTAGGGTGACCATTCTTTGGTGACTGTCAGCTGCAATTTAAAAACAACAAAGAATAAGGTAAAAATAATGAACACTGGTCACGTTCACACGGTCAAATCTGGAGTCAGCATATTTCCTTCTTCCATTCAACTATCTAGCCAAATACCTCGGAAGTTATCTTCCATAGGCAAAAATATCACAAGATGGTTTGGTGAACTACTCAAATCCTGTTCAAAAGTGTATATTTCAAAAGTCACATATTAGTCTCAAAAGTACCACAAATATTAGTATTATGTACGTGGTACAATTAGTACCACAAATTTCTTATCCTAATGTTAAATAAAAACATCATGTAGGAGCAATACGTCTTCCAGGAGTTAATACACTGAATTTACCTTGAGCTGGCATGCATTAGATCATAACATTCTTTACCGTAAGCAAAGGGGGAAAGGAGCATTTTATTGAATATTATTGTCACTGAAGTAAACTTTTTTCTTTCAAACCAATATATAATTTTTAACAAGTTAAAGCAGCAACACATTATTAAATTGAAAAGATGCAATAAACAATGATGTCCTTGTCTCATAAAATCTGAAACATTTAAAAATATGCTGGGAGTGGTTGTCATCTTGCAAGCATTGCTTTAAATGGATTTTTCAGTTTTAATGCCAAAGACTTCTGTCATACTTACTAGGGCAACTTGCAGAAAGAGGAGAGAAGGAAAAATACAACCACTTATTTTTATGCACTGAAGATCAGATTTCTAAAAAACTGTGTGATTAGTATGTGGTTTCTTGACCAAATTGAAAAAACTTGTCCTTTAAAAGTGGCTAAGAACTAGCGTGAACATGCACGTCTTTTTCTGCAGTCTGTGTGGGCTTGCTAATACAAACGACATTTGTGGCCTGCGTGTGTTGAAGGCAGTGTTCTTTGTCTGATAAATGGCAACAGAGAAATTTTGGGAGGGCAAACCAGATGCTTAGGTAGCTTGGAACAAAGATCTTTTGTGTGCGTGGCCAAGGTGCAAGGAAGGTATGCTGATAAAAGCTTTTAGTTTGTCCCATGATCTCAGTTAGATCACAGCAGACCGTATACAGCTTTGGTGTGGCAATCAGATCTCGGCATTTCAAAACTAACATAATCTTCCTAATAATTCAGTGCTGGAACCCATATAATGTATTCAGGGATCTATTATAAGTGATTTCTGTATCCATAAGCAGCAGACTATTTTGAAAAACATGTTCAAGATTAATTGTGACTACAGATCAAACAGGACAGGAACATAGGCTATAACCTGGAAAACTGCCTGGTGTTCCTCCAGTCAAATTTTATCCCTTGCTGTGTCAAGGAACAGCAGCCCCAGCAGTTCCCTGAGCTGATCTACCTCCATGTTACAACTTAGATTTTTTGAGCACTAAACTGTGACTGGAAGTCAAAGACTGTTTTGGTGATTATAAAGCTTTGTTTTTACTACATCCTTTTGCTTGTGCCAGTGTGTGCTTTAGCTTAAATAACTCTCCTACCTCTTTCGTATATTCTTCTCTTTATATATTTTTAGGTAGAAATCGTTTCCTTTATTTTTTTTTTCTGTTAAGAATCTGCAATCCTTTACTCCCTTCTGATATGACAACCTCCCTTTCTTCCTCTATATCCCAGGAGCCATTATCAGCATCTCCTCTAGTTAGAATTCATTTTCTTGAAGAGTTACCAGATCTGCCCACAGAGATTTTTTTTGGTCATCATGATCATCTAGTTATTGGATGACAGCTCTGCTTTTCCTCTGAAAAGATGATGACTCCCAGTACCAACTGAGTTACATCAATATGCTCTTAATCAGGTTTGAAGTTTCTCATAAGAACTTTAAATGAGATTCTTCTAGAGACTATCAACTGAGAAATTCCTTTAATAGTCTTTTTCCAGCCTGATACTATCTCCTTCAGTCACTGTCTTCCTTGCACCATCTCTTGTTCAACGCTCAGTTCCTCTGCTAATCCCTATCTTCTCCAGTTTCATAAGTAATTTCTGCAGTGCCATTTTATCAAATCTCCTACCAAAGTGCAGATAGACAAAATCTGCAACATTTTCTTTAGCTTGGAAATGAGTTGCCTTATCAACGAAGTTATCTTTTCAAAAATCTCTGACAAAAATCTGTCTTTGGTAAACAAAGTTGCATTTTATTTCATTTATTATGGTCACATGTCTTTAATTATTCCCTTTCTCCACAGCTCATTCTAATATCTGCATGTGATTGAGAAATAGGACTAAACTTCTCTTTTTCACTACTCCCTTTAGACATTACAGTTTTTGATACAACTGTTTCATAAACAGAGCTTGGTACTAGATCTGTGATTTCATGTGGCAATCATTTTAGGATTTTGGAACGGAGTTTATTCTGGCTTCTCCATTTGAGATTGTTTTTAGCTCTTGCTGCCAGTCAAATGTTGTTTTCATTTCCACATTCTCATTTTTATTTGTCTTTGACTCTGTACACAAACACCACCTTTCTCACCAAAACCTCAGGTGTTGGTTTCTCTCTAAGTCCTTAAGTAGATTATGCTGATGCTCTGTCTCAGTGTGATATAGCTCCTCTTCACTTTTGCTCCTTCTCTATCTCTATGACAGCAAAATAGAAGTTGTTTTAATTTAATGGCACAATATGGAAATAGCATGAAGTGCAAGCTAATCTCTGACTAGGGCTGGCTGTAAATAATGAGACATTTCACATTACCTTTCATTCTTTCCTTCCCTAATTCCAGTACTTACAAATGTTCCCTGTCACTCTGACGTCCAGCCTTAGCATTAACTTCAGACTTTCTTTCTCTTTCCTTCTTCCTGTTCTCATCACCGAATTCTGCAAGTTTTACTCCTCTTTGTAAGATTTTATGTATTACTACTAAAAGTTTTGTTTCATGATCCAATCATTTTCCATCTCTGCTATTTCCATCTCCACTTCCCTTGTTGTCCTGTCTTGTCTCCCTATAACTGGAATCAACTTTTAGCTAAATAAGGCCTTTTCCCACCTAAAGGAAAGGTGCTAACTGACCCTCTTTAGCCATATTTCACAGTTATTCTTTTGCCTTTCACATCTCATTTTTGTCTTTAACTCCACAGAGTTTATCCAACATCTTGTCCACATCTCACTTCCTTTTCTTTGACTTGTCCTTTCCCTTTCTTGCTGACTGTTTTTGACCTGATCTTTTTGTCCCAAGACCTTGCTTTCGCCTTTTTCACATGTTGTCTACAAATCCAGAGCTTCTCTTCTAGGTCATTCTCTAACCTGTAGCTGGGAGATCTATAGACGGTCTCAGCTACTTTTTTGGGGGTAATAACACCAGTAAAACTGTGATAGCCTGGACTTCAGTATGGGCTAGTTGCCTTAAAGCATGTCTGAATCACAGGTGGGTTTATGAAGTCTGCACTAAGGTCTACGCTGCTGTGTCTAACTTCAACCCTAATCAAAACTAGCTACCTTAGAATATCTCTAGACAGTCTTATCTGGAATTACACCAGATCAAAACAAAACAGTTACACCAGATCAAAACATTGACTATAGGCAAAGGAAAAACATCATGCAATTTCTCTAACCAATATTTTTCCTTCCTCGTCTTCTTTAAGTGCTCCTAAATATTACTCATCAAATTATGACATTAAGTGAAATTATGTCAAATTTTAGAGTATGAACCTGCAGTTGTCCTGTATATGAGTAATCCTTACAAGAACTGGGTGTGAAAATGTGTCTGTAGCCTGTACTCCACACTCTTTTTTATATTTAAAAGATATTCTTCATATTTAACAAATGAACTTATAGACTTTTCCCAAATAAAAACTAGTTCTTAACCCTGGAATAGGTTACAATAATTAGGAATGTCTTTGGGAGCCAGAGGTTTGTATCTCCACTCTACATGACATAGATGAGAGACTTGAATATGAAGTATCCATAGACAGATGAATGTTCTGGCCGCCAGGTTACAGACTAGTGAGGAATAAATTCTGCTCTGGCACTGAACAATTACGAGAAAACAAACTATAGAATAATATTCAATGAGTGCTCCCATTCAGTCTTGAGTCTAATTTTCCATAATCTGGATGAATGCCCTCACCACATGTCTATAGAGTAAGCAAACATTTCCTTCTTCTTCTGCCCTCACCCTGTCTCTCTTCATAAACTATTTATGAAAAATGGGACAGCACCAACAGCATAAACTTCAGTAAACTCATCTATGAAAAGTCCCAGATCTTGTGGCTAGGACCCACTCTGATTCAGGTCCTTGATCTGAAATAGGCTAGGCAATCTTCCACGTAAGTCCTTAGTCACTTAACGAATAGATCACTGTTCTGTGTTCTCCTCTGTTTCTCTCTCTTCTGTGTTCTCCTCTGTTTCTCTCTCTTACACTTCATCCTTCCATATCTTACTCCGGTACTTGCTTAAACAGAAATTTCCTCTTCGCTCAGGGAAAACTTTCCCGATAAAAATGTTATTGACTTTGTTTTATTTCCTTAGGAGGGTTCAAATTTAGTTAACTGGCATTTTCTATCAAAAAAAAAAAAATTGCTTTGGTAGAAAATTCCTGGCCAGAAATAGTTTGATTAACCAAATGGGACTATTGTCATCAGTTAAATTTGCTTATATGAATTAGAATTGGCAGGCTGGGGTTGTTTGGTGCTTGCTGACTTCAGGCTGCTCTCTGAAAAATATTCATATTCAATTATAACTAATGGAATCATTTAGTTAAGTGAATATCATTAATTTAAAATAAGTAACTTTATATAGTAAACCACTCATATTAGGAAAGGTCAAAATCACAATTGCATGCACTATTTTATTCTGGTTCTTCTATACATATTCATTGCCATGTAGTCTTTAATTATATGATCTTACGCTATTTATTCTATGCCTCTCTCTGTGCAAAGAATGCGGCGTGTTCATTTAACAAGCAGCTAATCAACACTGCATATGTTATCTGCAGTGTTTATGATGTAGCCCAGGTTATTTGCACAAGTTTGCTGCACAATGTTTAGGAACTTCAATGAAGGCCAATTTATTAAATTCAGTATATGTTTTGCCATGGTATTCCTCACTCCATTATCTGAGTTATTTAGATTTATCTACTGTTTTTCGCAACATCCCTGTTGATTTTCGTGGCTGAGAGAAGTGGGAGAAAGTGGAAAAGCTTACAGCTGAAGCATACAGTAGGTCAAAAGATCTATTGATATGAGATGTCTATCAGGTGACTAGCTAATTATTGGAGAGCATGCCATGATACAGCACTCTAGCTGTTCAAAGCATATTAAGCACATTTGCAAATTGCATGCAAGCAAATAGGGGATGAGCACACAGCAATGTAAAGAACACATAGTCGGTGACACCTGCAACAAACCTGAGTGAAGTAGGATCTTGACATTAATGACTCTGCGGCAAATGTAGACAACACGTTTCAAGGTAAAGTTCCACTGTGCTTTGTTTTCCCGTAATTAACTTTTGTCATTCACTAATAGTTAGTCTTCTGCATCTGCAGGAAATGAAGTCAGGATCCAACACCAGTACAGAGTTCTGACTTACTTTTTTAATGACGTTCTTTCAGTGCATTGAGTAAGACATGACAAGTTTGGAAAACTTAGTATGTGATTACATGCACAAGGCTGTGTCACACTGAGTTGCACAGGCAATACAAATGCTGGAGTTTCCTAACTTGCTATATCCTTATTTTAGAACCCTGATAATGGGCAACAGAACAGGATGAAAGGTCTTCAAATTGATAATGAACCACCTAGAGGATAAAAACCTGAATAAGTGGTCACTTTTCACAGTAATAGGAGATTACCAGTGAAATCCTTTAGATCTTCAAAAAAGATTGCAGAATGATTTGCAATGGAGGATGAATGGCAAGGCAACAAAATTTGCAGATGTTTGGGGCACTTTAGGGTGAAAGCTGACTGTGAAACTTTGCAGAAAAACCTCACAAGCCTAGGTATCTGGGAGAAGGAATAGGAGATGGAATTCAGTATAGATGAGTATAAATAAACACACATTAAAAAAAACATTCCCAACTTGACATGTACCGAGAGTGGATATGATCTGTTACATGCAGCTATGTACGTACTGCATTTTATCACCTAGAGAGAAAATAAGATAGGGACTGGATATTGCAGCGTATGCTTTGGCAACTAATTTCAGTGGTCCATTGCAGTTATCTCAGCACTTGCCAAAAGAAGAAGCCCAAACTAAGTGCCTCTGAACTTTGTTCATTGTAAAAACAGTTGAAATGGCTTTGGGACTAGAAAATTGCTAGATAAGATCCTTAACTCACATAAATTAGTGGATGCATTCTGTTCAATAACATTGTTTCAAATTTTAGCAGCCGAAAATCTGACTATTTCAATTTAGAGTAACAATTTCCAGTGCTATAATAGAAGCCTGTTTTAGTGAGGGTCTGAATTTGATTTCCTGCCTCTGATTTCAGACACTAAGGGGGAGATGAGATACTATTCTCTGGATGCTTTTAGAGAAGGCAAGAAGTAACTAGGCTAGAAGTAACAAAATCTTGAACTTCAATTCATCATATTCAGGTCAGCAGGATCCTTACCCAAGAGGAAGCTGTGATTCCGCCCTACAAGTCATTTTACATTTAGCTCAGAACTCATAGTATGAGACAGTTATTGCGTAGCCTTTTGGAAATGAATTATTGTTTTGTATCAAGAGATAGCTTCAACATGTAGCAAATGTTTACATGCACATAGATATTTATTTACCTAAAATAGCCCATCCTGGCCAAGGTTGAAGCATTCAAGGAAAGTACGCAGAAAATTATTTTTGTCTATGTATGCCCTTCTACGGGGCTAAAATTCAGCCCTGGGGAGAGAGGCTGATAAATTTACATGCAAAGTGTTTGCCTCTGCAAAGATGCAGTTCATGCTAGTTTAAGCAAATAATTCTGTATAATGGGTAGACAGAGGGCTTGTAGGTACTAGGGATTTCAGTTTTGACAGAGATGAGCATGGCAGCTGGCAAATCCCTTTCTCAGTGATCAACTAGATTTTTTTTTTTTTAATGCATGCATATTGTCTCAACTTCTTTAGATATTCTTCACATTTTCGTTATGGTTTTTATTTTCATTTCAGTTTCTATGTTTAACTATTTTTAAAAGGGAAAGAAAAAAGAAAACAAATGAAAACGTATGTCTGCTACAATAACATGGAAACTGAGCGTTATGTTTTGTGCAATAAGCAGGAAAAGCCATCATATGCATTTTAAGATGAGTTAATTATTATTTGAAGATGCACACTGAAATTAAAATAAAGTCATTTGAAACTATGCATACATTTCATGTAATGAAAAAAGCCTGCTATTAACTATCTCATTTTAATAGCTATTTCTTCTGTCGCCTTGATATAAAGCTCAGTTTGCAAGTAATCTTGCTTACGTCCTTTTGTTTTTCTGCCATCTCACAGGCTTTCAGTACATTATCTCTTTTTATACTGCAAATTCAAGTTCATTATGGAGCACTATAAATGTTCAAGCCTTACCTTGTAAGGAGTCCTAGAAGCTCACCTGACCCTCCTGACTGTGTAACATCACACATCAGCAGAAGTCATACTTCAAATATTGTGAAAGTTTGTGTGCCTAGTACACCCAACATTTAGTTTTCGGTCATAAATACACAGTCACTCCTCGGCCAGCCCAGGAGTCCCTTGGCCAGCTTCACTCAAGCTCTGTGCAGACCTCCTACAAGGTCTCTGTATAGCCAAGAGGTGAACTGATCTGGGAGCAAAGCAGCCTATTGACCACACACACATAAGATTTTGTAAATAGTGAAATCGTTCATTCGCATGTTATTTTTTTCCTTTAAAATCACTTTATGAGGCCATACTGTCTAGATCATAAGGATCCTTCATGAGTTAGTACTGTAACTTGTAGGCAGATAGATGAACGATAAGGCTGGTCAATCCATTAATACCTGGTCATTATTTGAAAATACATACTGCTTTACAGTTGCTCAATATTATAGGCCTGGACCTCTGCACCAGTGGGATCATTTGTCTGTTCAGATTTAAAGCCGAATTAAGCTGTCATTTGCGGTGCCTATGCCAGAAAATAATTCCTGTGTGATACAGTCAGTATATACTCTTCCTTCTGCTGTACCCTACTGGCTGGCAAGCACACTATTGCCATTGTAACAGGGCACGGGCTCTGCATTAAGCCAAGGCTGGTCTCAGGCCTGGGGCTGTCAGGCTTGCTTTGTTTGGGCTTTGCTTGCTTTGTTTTAGCTTGTTCAGCTGTAACAGCAACTGACTAATGACCAAGTTGTTATGATTCAATTTTAGCTAGTTTAGATTTGTATAGTTATGTGATGTAATGCCTATTGCTAATAATTCTGAATTAGATAGGAATAATTAGTCATTATGCTATGCAAGAATGAACTATTTCTGCTGTATGACTATGATTCATCCTAAAGGAAGACATGTCTGCAGCCACAGCACAGGCCTTGGAGATTTGGGCACAGAATGATACCAGTCGGCTCAGGGCTATCAATAACTCACCAGTTACTGATAGCCATGCACACTTAGGAGCTGGATAAAACTGAAATTAGGGAGGGAAAAAAAGCACAAGGAATAAGTATTTAACATATGCAAAGTATACCTGTTACATAAATAGTAAATTCAGATGTAATGTGGAGTTGTAGACCAAAGAAGAAAGGGCAGGGTGTAAAGCATGTTAGAAAACATAAAAATGGCCTCAAGTAGACAGGAAGAAACCATCAACATCAACATTGCACTTCTTCTGTAAAAAATGAGGAAGAATTCCCCATCATTAATATCCCACTCCTCCCAGCAGAGATCTGGGGTGCTGACAAGTCTTTGCAAGCCCCGCTGGATTGAGCTGCTGACCTTAGGATGCGGAGGAACAGTGGAAGGGTGAGCGTAAGACTAGAGGTAAAAAGGGGTTGATGCTAGGTTTTCTTGTATAACAACTTTTGAAATGTAGTATCGTTAACAAGATTTGTTTCATATTAGATGGTTTTAGTATAGTGTAACTAGACTAATAATAATAGTAATAACTGTTTGTTGTATTTTCATTATACTGTTAGAACTTTTCACTTGACTAAGAATAAATTTTTGGCTTCACGTATGAGGTATGGTCCTCTTTTAGTCATAACAAGATTTTGAAAGCAACATGGCCAAGACACAGGGGATCGACCACTGCATTATGCTACCTGTCCCCAGCCTCTGGGAAGTCCCCAGCTGGGAAATCATGCAGCTGGGGCAGTTCAACATAGCTTTATGCTGCTGTGAATTGCTTATAAGACCAGACCAACACTGATCATCTACAGATACAGACTGGAATGCAAGCTTATTTTTAAAGCTACTTCATTTCATCATGCACTTTAGCTTCAGGTAACCAATCCTAAAATGAGCCAGGTGATAAGTAGCATCAATGAAGCAAGTTCTTATAAAGAACCTTCTCCTTTCTTTTCTTCCATCTGAAAACTCAAAGCTCGGAATGAGAAAAGGTTGTTGAAACGTTTACATCCTGCTCCCAAAAATGAACAGAGAAGTGAAGGAAATTTTACTTCTAAATACTTTATACTTAATCAGCTGTACAGTGGAAACCTGGAACACCTTAATGATTTATGTTCACCAGTTCCTATAGGACAAGCACAGTTATTCCCATTTTACAGACAAAGAGTGGAGGTACCCAGCTATCTGTGTACAACAAGAAACCACAAGGTAAAGATACTAAATCATTTTGTCTGCTAATTATTTTCATCCTCTGAGTAGGTTTCAGTTGTCCTGGTTTGGCTTCTGTTTTACAAGACAAATCATGCACTGTGTAGGGGGAAAAAAAGTGCTTATCTATCTAAAAATGAAAAAGGAAGCCTAGGAGAACCAGGTTTTAACTTAGGCACTTCAATTAAATGTTAAATGTTAGGTGGGATGGTTTCATGCCAAAAACTGGGATCCGAGTATTGGGCATAAGTCTCCTTTTCACATACACTCATCATGAAATTTCCTTTTTTAGTCATTGACTCTACATACTGCTTTTTTTCATATCACTTTATCCAGCTTTTGTTGTGTCTCCATAAGTAACTTGTTCACCTAACATTTGAATAAAGAACAGCAAAAAAAGTCTGGGCCGTATCCTGTGTGAGGAATTTTTTTCCAGGTAAAAGTCCAGAACGCAAGACGAAAGTTAATTACTAAATAATAAATGCACTTCATAGAAAAAAAGTTAAACTTTAAATAGAACTTCTTCTCGATAAACTGCTTACACTAGATTTTATAGTACTCTGACACAATTTGTTGTAACATGGGAATCTATTCATTTTGAAATATTGCCTATATTGTGAAATTGCTTTGAGGTGTTCACCAAACTCTTCTGGAAAACAAACAAAAAAAATTTTAAAAATCTTTCAATCTTTCTATGTTATCATTAGTATATATCTTTTGGAAAATATGATCCCATAATTACATATACATTTTACATCTAAAACTAGTTTGAGATACTCTACTCAGAACAATATTATACCTTCTTCATAATAAATTATATTGAACAGATACAATATTGAAATATACTCTCAGTCATTTTAAGAGATATTATTGAAGTGATAGGATATGATCAGTCTCTTGATTAACAATACAATCTTGTTTTGTTAGTGCCTTAATAATTTTATTTCAAGTAAAAGCAGTTAAATTAGTACCTGAGCTCTTTTGCAGCAGAGTTAATGTGTTTTTTCTAAAAATTCTGCATTAGAACATTGTTTTTAAAGGGGGCAATAATGACTTCACTGAACTTCTTAAAGTATTATAGCCCATGGTATTTGATAAACATCTAATGGTGGTTTAATTTTCTCTGGAGGTATTCTTTTACTTAAACATTAATTTTGTGGGGAATTTCAAGAGATTATTGACTTTGCTGTTTTATATACTTTGACTTTGCAATAAATGCTTTTAGGAGATATATAACCACTGCCTGATAAGTGCAATAATTATGATCCTGACCTTGTAATGCTGAATTTTTTTCTATGACCTTGAATAAGCTTAATATCAGTTGTAAAGTTTATAACAAAGAATACATTCAGATAGATACGTATGGGCTTATTCAAGTGAGTCTCAAATCAGTATATCTGAATTTTCCCTATGATGTACAGGAATAAGGAATGGAGAGGGTATAATTGCAGAGCAAGAACAAAGCTTCAAACATGTCAGGTTATTTGTGAGAACAGGAGAAAAAGAAATTCAGTGGAAAAGTATCATTCCCTTTATCATCCAAATCTTAAATGGACTCAGCAGCCAACTCTTCAAGAAGCTAGATGTAGAGAAATTTGGCATAATAAAAAGTAGCAAGGCAAAAATAAAGAAGATAAAATTCCAGACTGAATATCCAAAATCAAATTCCTTGAACATGGACTTGGGGTTTACATTGTGCGGCACTCGGTCAAGTTTTTACTCACTTTTAAGCACTTCTTAAGGGAAGTTTGTCAATAAGAGGTTACTCTGAGTCAAGAAAGAGCAGATTGCAGCTGGCTTGGACCACACCCTGCTTGCATGAGAGAAAAGCAAAATCAGTAACAATCTCCAGCCTGTTAGCTGCCCCTTTATAGCAAAGAAAATTGCATGGTATGTGGTTTTAAGTGTTCCCAAGTGCAGCCCCTCAATTTCTGTTTAGAGATAGGTTCCTTTTGACTATGGTAAGTAGGGCTGAGATGATGTGTACTCCACATAAGCAAGAAGAGTGTTGATAGGGCAAGCTGAAGGAGTTAATATCAGTTAGTTAATTTGGTTTTGATGTAGTACTGTATTAATGGTCTCTTTTGGAAAGTTTAATCAAACTTGAGGATCTCTATGTAGACTAATGGATGCCACTCTCTGTTCTAATGCTATTGTGAGACTGCTTGCTTGGTGTGAAGAGCACAACCCAATTCAGTATTTTTAAGAACATTAAGGTCAAGCTGATTTGTTTTAATATTGGTTTACACGCCAGAAACTTCTACTTCTGTATAAGACAATAGTGATTACATTCCCTGAAATAAAATAGGCTGCTCTATTAAAGGTTTCTATGGAGAAGTTCATAAGACATCTCCTGTTATGTTCAGTAAGGTGTGGAGAAATGTTTTACTTTACTGATAAAAATGTAAACAGATAGCATGGTGCTTTCTGGCTTCAGTTTCAAGACGTGCGTTAAGAGATACTTCTCCTAGATTCAATACAATCTCCTGAAGAAGAAAAATATGAAATGAGAACCTACCTTGTTTTGGTGGACTAATTTTTCAGTCATCCCTATTATCCTCTGAAATGCTAGTTTCTTTGATCTTTTTAAAATGTTCTATTAGCCAATACTGCTTTTCCCATCATTTTTTGGCTAAAATGCAGATAACTGAAGAAGCACCATTCTTGCTAGGAAAATCTGGCAGAGAGCCAAATGAGTTGTTGAAGCCATTGCTTTTGATTGATTGACAGGAGAGAAGGAGCATGACATCTGTCATTTATTCTGAATGATACTGCATCATTCAAGGATAGAAACAGCAAAAAAGAAGCAATACTGGAAGACCTTTAATTGAATCTTTTTTTTTTTAATTGATGCTTTCAAGGGTAATTTCTCTGTGGTTTAAAGAGAGTTGTAGTCCCTCAGCTGAAATGCCCTGATGTGGTGCTCTGTCCATGATACAGGAGTAGAGACAAACTGAATGTTGTATAGCTTCTTTCTTCCCGTATCAACAGAGTAGCTGGATAAATCAAAAAAATAGAAACTTGGACAATGATTATCTTGAATTTCCTGACTGTGCTGCAGAAGGACACTCAGGCCAAAATCAGGCCTCAAGCTGAATTTGCCCCTGCATAAATCTGTGAACTCTGAATATTCAATTTAAGTTTACTGTAACTGGTATTAATGGTTTATAAAAGTTGTAGCTTGTGTTCCTTTAACTCCTACTGCTTAATCAACCCAACCAGTGGTTGATCTATTGAATGTATGTAATCTAGGTCTGCTTTTTTTAGATTTGTAATACGTTTTTATTGCACTGGTTTATAGAAATATAACATAAGAGGAGTATGTAAAATGATCTCTGTAATGCCACTTTGTTATGCTCTCCTTTGAACACACTAAAAGGTCACCAAGGAACATAATGGAAAAGAGACCCATAATTCACAGAGGGTATGATTGATGTATCATGTCTAGAATGTAATATGAAGTACATGAGATTTAATTTATTCCATGACATACAGCCCAGAAGTTTGTTTTCAGTTTGATCTGAAATAATGAAAATACATTTGAGTACGTTTCCCTTTGCAGCTGCCATTGATTACTGTAATCCACAACGAAATTAAAAGGCGCACAGGATCAAATCACAATATTGGAAAGATAGCTCATTTACAGTACAGAAGTATAGGCTAGCATATACATAAGAAATATGTTAACTATGCTGACTTTTTTCCCCCATGCTGCTGGAAAAGAGAGGCTATGATTAATAGCTTAAATACCAATGGTTAGGCTGACTCACCATTCTATCTTATCTCACTGTCTGAAATGGCATGTGGTGTTAATGTGTTAAATATGATATCTTATTTTTCCTATGACCTATTTTTTAAGAAGTGACATGTGTATGCACACACAGATATGCAATGGGGGCAGCCTGCTATTTTCTCATGCAAAGTCTAATACCTTGGGCGGGTGGGGTTCCTTTCTTCTAGAGCAAAGCTGAGGGTGTGTGCGTAGCCTATAATTTTTCTTGCTCCTCTATTTTTTTTCTCCTAGAACACCTTTGTCTATTATAATTATATCCTTAGATCAGTTTGGACTACAAAACTGCTATTGTATCATGAGGCATTTTGGAGGTGGAAGCAGTAGGAATGGGGACGCCTCAAACAAGTTCACCCTCTGTTCCACCCTTTGACATGGAATTTTTTATACTGGGTGAACAGGGAGAGACAAAGGATTAAATGTGCTTTTAAACTTCTGTAGAGTCACAGTATGTATTTAAAGGTTGGATAAATAAAGAATATTGGAGCATTTAATTGCTAGTCTTCAGTCAGGCAAAACTGTGACTGGATCCCGTTTCTGTTGAGGCAGAAATCTCATTTCTTTATTAGAACTTAAATATCGAACTTAGCCTTGAATGCTATTTTGCTGCTATTAATTAAGAAATATTCTATTAAGTTTCTTCCTCCCAGATAGTTTTGTGGTGAAGGCATGTTGCTTGGGAGAAGTTTTGAAGAACAGGAAAGTGAAATCTCTAGGAACAGGTAAACTTTTGCTTAGGTTAGTGGGGTAGCCACTGCTGTGTGATCACCTTGGCACTAAGTGTGGTGAGATATCAATTCAGCATGCTACAGTACCACTCGTTTGCTTGAAAATATCCAGTTTTCCTGCAGCTTTCTGGGTCATATTTTAAATGGTTACTTGAAAAAGATATTTTCTATAAAGATCAGTTAGCCATGCATTTATTGCTCTAGAATATATGATGTCTTTTTTGATGCCATTTGAGGGATAGATTGGCTGTCAGCCTCCTATCATGGTCACAGCAAGAACTGGGGAATAGAATGAATATTCTGCCAGAAATAGTCTGCCTTTTTTAGGGCTGCTCCAGTTATATAACTATGGAGTGAACTTCTGCCATAAGCAGCCTGGTTCATCTAGCATACCAATTTTCCTTCACGGAACAGACTTTTTTCACTTCTCTGGGTCCCCTATTCTACAGCTTATTTCCTGTGGGACGACTGGAAACAACTGAGAAATCTTTGTGCTCCCTGGAGTATGCTACCGAAGGCAATGCTGAAATAGCACTACAAAACACAATACTGCCAGCCCAAATATTCAAAAAAACAGATACTCACTAAAATCACTATGAGCTTTAAAGAATGTCATTTTACACTGGGAGCAAGTCCCAGGACAATATTCTCTTAGCTTACCTTCTATTTATTGAACCCTTTGGATCATGTTCTTGTGTTTTGCATTTCAATTATGACAGATAAAACACGTGATACAATGGACTATTGTGTTCAAAGAGATATTAATCAACTGCCTGACACCTCATTGGTGGCCAGTATTAAGCTGTACGCCCTAGAGGTGATACTGGGGCCCATATTGTTCAGCATCTACTCAGCAGCCCGGGTAATAATACAGTTTGCACCCTCAGTGAAAGTGCGAATGGTATTAAATTGTTGTAACAAGTAACAGGGACCTGGAGGACTGAATCAACATAAACCTCATGAGGTTATGACAGAAAAGTGCAAAGCCCTGCACCAAGGACACAATAATACCTAGCATTATTAGTACATGGGAATGAACGGGCTGAGAAGCAACTCTACTGAAAAGTACCTGGTGTTATGGTGAAGACTAGGCTGAATAAAAGTCATAAATAAGGCCAACAGCATAGTAAATTACATTCAAGAAAGCCTGACAAGCAGATTGAGAGACAGTATTAATTGGTGAAGATTCTGCGATGCTGTGTCCAGTCAGGGGCCCTCCAGTTCCAGAAGGATGCCAAGGAACTGGAGAGGGGTCAAGAGAACGTGACTTACAAGAAGCAGAGAGAAGTGTGCTTGTTCAGGCTGGTGTACAAGAAGAGAAGTTGCCATCTAATAGCAGGCCGTGACTATTTAAAGACAGTGACAAAGATAACAGAACTAAACTTTTCTTGGTAGTAGCAGATGATATAATAAGGCTGACAAACTGCAACTTGACAGATTCAAACTGAATATCAGGAAAACTTTTTCTTTATTGGGAGCAAGTCTCCCAGAGAGAGAGGCTATGAACTCTTGGAGGTTTTCAAGATGCAGCTAGGCAAAGCCATGGCTGACCTGATCTAGCGCTACTGGTAGTACAACACCAACAACACAAAGTAGGACTAGATCACCTCTAAAATTTATATGGTTCTATAGCTTATTTTCAAGAGATCCTATGTGTTTCTTGCACAATCCCATAATTGTTGAGATCAGCGTACTCCCAGAATTCACCCCAAAATAGTCCTGATCAGAAGAAGAGGCTGCTTAGCAAGTATCACATTGCTAATCAAAACTGTCTAATACTTCTTGCACAGATTTTAGTTTAACAGAAGGGTTATAAAGGCTCATTTTTACAGATGTAATTCTTTTGATGTATCCTGCCAAATAATGACTAGCTGCAGGAATTCTGGCTTGCAGAAATCAGAGAAGCATGCAAAGATTTAATCAGTGCTAATGCACCTTCACCTGAAAAGTCTCTTAGGACAATTTTCTAAAAGGAAGGAGAGCAATCAGCTCATAACAAACTTCTAAGTTCAGTCTGTTACAGTTTAGCCTCCACAGATGCTTTTTTTTGCAGTCCAGAAAGCAAAAACAGAGGTGTGGTGATTGTAAGAATGTCTCTCTAAGGTATTACAAGGCACAAAGTACAGCCAAATGCCTTCATCATATAATTATCTCACTCTTTTGGTTTACATACTGCTATATAAAATATGTTTTAAGAAAAAGTGAGATACATTTATTGTGATTTTTTTAATATAGGAGTGATTCAGCGCTCAACTGAGAATATTAAAACAAATAAGTCATCCAGTTTCTGCCAAAGATCAGTGTTCTTTTTCAAAGATCACCACCAAATGAAGTACTTTCTTCATGTGAATACTTGTCACATCGTTGGAGTATTATTCCAGTTATTAACAGCTTAAAAATATTTTTGGATTGTTTCTCCTAAACGCAACACTTTTCTATTTTCTCTTGGTTTTTATTTTTGGCAATATTTTTCAACAAGCAATGTGTTCTTCTAAAACTTTAATTAGCCTATATAAGAAGAAGCTGCTGCCTGGTTAGTATTTTTGATAGTGTAAGACGTGTTACTTGTGCAAATATCGCTTTATACTGGTTGCTCATATACTTTTTACAAACCTAGATATAAATATCACAGGGCAGCAAATGTCAAAAGGAAACGCTGTGAATTGATTGCCGCGACTGAAAGGGTGAAAGTTTATGTCCTATGAGGTCAGGTGAGAAAATCATAATGGTCCTGTCCTGTCTAGAATCTGTGATTGAATCAACAGCACTACTCCAACCCCCCACCAGAAAACAAAAAACAAAAAAACAAAAAAACAAGTAAAAGTTATGAAAGCTTTCTGAGTTGGATGAAAATGTGCCTGTGAATGTGCCTTACATAGATAGTAGGTGCAAGTTTTTTTTGCTTCTTTGTGAATAAGAATTTTATTATTTGGATAATCCTCTGAAAAATCCAATACTATCTACCTTAGCATATTTAAAAACATCTTTCACTTATAAACTTTAACAATTCTGAAGGGGGTTGTTTATTTTTATTTTTTTTTGTAATCGCATATCACTCAGGGAGGTGGCTGTGCTAAGTCAGGGCGGACCTAGTCTGAATCTCATCTGTTATACCTATGCTGTTTGTGTCAGCTGTTATAAGCATCTCATATCCGAATCTGACCACTCCTTTTCCAAAGGGCAATCTGCAGGCAGCCTGACCGGGCAAATCTGCATATCTATGATGTTGCTCCCTGTTAACGATTGACATTAGTGATGTGTATGGACATGGGGCTGACTTCCAAACTGCATAAACTTAAGGGTCTTAAGGACATCAGTGGCCAGAGTCATGGTAGTCTTACTTGTTGCATAGGACAGGATGCTGTATGTTTGTGGAGTATTAGAACCTAATGATAGCAATTTTTTTCTCTCTCTGACAATAGCTCTCTTAGTGTTGAGTCCAGGCATTCATATCATGGTGTGACTGCTTATTATGGCAAAATTTCATGCCGAGCAGGATGCCAAAGAAGGGAAAGGATTCAAAATTCTTGGCCTATTGGTGCTGAGCAACTAGTATTCGACAGAGAATTAAGAGATCTAAATTAAGAAAGACTATAATATGAAAAACGAAAGCTTTGAAAGTAAAGGTAGTCAAAAAAAGGGGGAATGGGAGATGCTCTAGGAATAAATCTATGATAAATCTTCTAAATGGAAGAATAAAAATTGGTACATATTTAATTATTTATAAAGTTAAAGAATCTGGCAAGGTTATGTTTCATTTGTTTATACGGTATATAATGACAAGGGAAAAGAAAGTATGGGAAAGGGCTTATGAAAAAGAGAGTTATCACATCTACGATGGAAAGAAAAAAGAAAATCTGATTGTACTGAAGATATGATCCCAGATACTTTGCACTACAGAATTTTTTTAAAATGGTATATGAAATAGTAGGTTGATAGAAGATGACCTTAGTAGGAAACTAGCAAATGCAGTACTTATGTAGAAGAAAGAGAAAAATGGGATCTGGACATCTACCAACCCCCTTAATCTTCTTTCAGTAGTCTGTAAAACAAATTTGCAGGAAGAGTTTAGCAATGTAGTAGCATTGCTGTAGGTTAGAGAGTCTAACGATAAAAGAGAAAAGCTTTATTATTTACTGAGTGACAATTAAAGATGTGGAAATAAATGGGAAATGAGATAAGCTGCAATGTAGGTTTACCAAAGGCAGTAGCCCGATATATCTGTTGAAAAGACTGATTTTTCCAGATAAAGGATATGAAGAAGATCTTAATCTAAGATAAACTGTTAAAAAGGACAGACAACAATAGGTTTTGCTGAATTACACTGGAAGGGTGTTTCTGAAAAAATTCTTCAAGATGAGGTCTTAGGATCAGCTCAAAATTTCAGTAATGCGTTCAGCACGATGAGTAAGATTATTTGTGAACGCTAATGACACAGAATTGAGAAATGCTGTCAATATTGATGACAAAATCACTTTTTTGTTTTATTTTAAGATGTTCTTTTGGACTCAAGAAATGGAAGTGGAATCACATACTTACATTACTCACTGTGATGAAATATGAGACTTACTGTAATATGAGGCAAAATAAGTAATAGTAAAAGAGTCAGGACAACAAGGAATTGATTTTACAAAGGAAGATTTAAATTATATGGCCTGTCCATCTTAGGAAAGTGAAGGCTGACAAGCAGTATGATTGATTGTGCAAACATATGAAGGAATTACACACCTAGGTGGGGAAAAGTTCATTTAAGCCAAAAGGTAGCAGCACACAGGAAAAAATTGTTGATGTTGTTTGATTAAAAGGATTCTTACCTGGCATAGATGAGAGGATCTGGAACAGCCTTCTCAAATGCACAGTTAGGGGAGAAATGTTAAGAACCTCATGATAGCATTGTCTCTATCTGGGGACTGAACTTAAGGGGTTTTTTTCTTTTATTTATTTGTTCATAACTCTACTTACTACTTACTCTCTTCACTAGAAAAAAAATATATGCATATTCACGTACTCAGCATGGGTCACTATTGTCACAACCCTATGAGCAAGAGTGACTCTGTGCAGCAAAGTCATTTTGGGATATAAGCTGCAACCTCTAGAAACAAGAGTCACGTACCGGCATTGTCAGGATACTTGTGATTCTACTTTCTATGAATATATGTGTGTAAATATATATATAATATGTACTGTTTGTAACCTCCTGTTTTCTTTATTGTCTTTACTATCGTGGGTTTGCTGTTTTTACAAAAGGTCACTGACAGTGCCTCAAGTTAAGTGCAGCAGCACGATGTGCTGTAACCATCTTTGGCGACGGCAGAGTAGGACAAGCAAGACACATGGTCCTGATTACACTAAAGGGCTTTAGTCAGAACTGCGGCAAAAAATTCCTTCATTTCTCAATACTGCTTTCGTGGCTCCCTGTCAAAGTGACAACGTTCTTCCACTCTTATTAAATGCATGCTATTAGCTGGACTCCAATCACCCTCTCTTTGCCAGGCAGCCTAGCTGACTCCTTTGTCAAGTACTTCTATACAGGTTAAGAGAATCATTGATTGAAGCGGAGTTTTTAAGATACAGAAGGTTACTGCTATGGAGTTTCTTTATGGAGAAAAGACATAGTACAGAGCAAAAATAAACAGCTCTTAAACCAATGTTTCTGCAATCCCTCATGATGAAAGACAAATTAACTAAATCTTACAATTACTGTCCTCCAGGTCTCAAACCAGTTTGAACTGATGTACTTGAAGAAGGCCGAAGCAGAAGGATTTATTTACTCGTGACCATTCACACAGCCGATTGCTAAATGTTAGTTTACAGTCACTGCTGGATGGGATTTGTAGGGTAGAGCTTTCCCTAGTGTTTTTCTGCTCTTCTCCCCCCTCTCCCCCCTTTTGAGATACCCATGTCTATTTTTGCTACTACTTTGGGCAAACCATTATTCTTTTAGTGATTCTTCAAGCCATCTTTTTCTTTTCACTTTACTACCAATAGGTTCTCTCTTCTTCACAGAGGAGGAACCCTTTTATTTCTCTTCTCCAAGAGCCACAGATTGATTTTTTTTTTTTTCCCAATCTCCTTAGCAGCAGTGAATGGCTTTGGTTCACCCTGTCGTGTTAGCGTGTCAAAGGTGTAAATCAGTATGGCTTCACTGGCCTTATTACTGCTGCTCAAAGACGTACCATCTCAGGATTTAGATTTTTGCATAGCACAGTGAAGGATCTCCTTCAGTCCCAGGCAGAATCTGGGAAAAGTCTGTGAGAGGGTAGGAAACTGTAGAAGAGAAGCTCTTAACTATTGCACTTCTATCTGGTTACAAACATAGCTCAGTCTCAGAGTGCTGCAGCAAACCACTATTTATACCTGCCGGAGTGCATGAAATGATAATTAAAGGTGGTCTGCAAAATATTCTAGAAAATAGGCAACCTTGATGCGGGTTTTCAGATAAATATGTTAAAAAGCTGCCTTAGGAAGGAAAGAGCTAATTCTGAAGTACTCATAGTGTGGAGGAGAAATAACAGAGGTAGACGGATTTATGCTGAACTGGAGGTCTTCATTCAGAGCTTGTTTGTCATTTAGTCAGCTTGTGCATGTGTGTGCATGTACACATGTAGAGGACCCAGACTTTCCTGTTAAATTTTAGTCAACAAACAGTAGCAGGAAGTTTGACTGTAGTCAATAATCAACTCAAGGCAGTGGTTCTTATTACTTTTCTTGAAAAATTGACATACAGTAGCTTTGACAGATGTAAATGAAATATGTTCCATGTTGTGAAAAGGTGTTGTGTGTGCATGTGCATTTACATAGGTATGTCACCTTCTTCTGGGATTGCACGTGGCTAGAAAACTGAGAAGTTACATTCAATTTTTCCGTGAAGTTTTCCTGTTACAGTAGATTAGCGTACTGGAAATGGTAGATACAGTTGGAACCTGGATCCGCACAGTACTTGTAACAAATAAAGAAGTATAATTTTATAGGGAAATAAGAAGCTTGATATACAGTATTCCTCACACTAAAGCATATGACCAGGAAATGGGAGACCTGAGTATTATGCTCTCCTCAGTCTGAGGAGATACAGAGTTAAACGTACTGTTTCTCAAGAGGAGGAAGCTCTCAATGCCATGTGTAACTATTGACTTCTAGGAGGACATTCAGCAGCTCTCTTGTTGAAGAGTAGGCCTCTGTATCTATAGTTCTGGTATTCTGAGAGAAGGAAGGATGGGTTCTAACTCTATTCATAATGACATTTATGTATTTAATGTAGTCAGGATTTAATGAAAAATGCACAAGCAGTTTCCAGGAATGAAGTGCCCGGAGAATACCAGTAGTAGTAGAAGCTATGTCCTGCTTGCCTAACATCTCTCTGAAAATGAGCTTTCCTTTACTTTCTGCACAATGGCACTGCTTCAGTGGGAGGAAAGGCTTCTTCATAGCCTTCCCTAAGTGTCCTCTCTCGGGTAATACGGAGAAGTCTTGAATTCAGATATCAAATTCTGGTAAGTGCTTTAGACTGGACATGCCGTAATTTTGGTTCTCACTCAGACAATTTAGCCAGCCTGGCACCGAGCAACAGCTGTCCCAGAAAACTGAAGTTTGCCACGAGTGAAATGTAAATACGTATAGAAACACAAAATCTTGTCTTACTACTTTGATGTGGTCCTAGGGATCTAAGTTTTACCACCTCAGATGCAGTAACCACTTTCAGGACTATTTCTGATTTACAAACCTGTGGCCCCATGCACTTTTTAGCCCTTTATTTCTATATTTTTTCAGTAAGACTTTCACCTGCTTATAAGACATCACTTGCTGTGTATTAATGACAATGAGTGAATTTCTGACATAATTCCAAAGGTTTCAGAATAATACACACCTATTCACAATTGCTAAATGCTTTTTTAATTTCATACTTTATGTGGTCTATCCCATCACATGATCCAAAGAAAGAAAATTTTAATATATTTCTAGAATATACTAATCAAGAAGTTTAAAAAATTGCAGGTACAAAAAGTTTTAGTATGCATGTTATGCTTTAATGCAGATTAATAACTTCCACAGTTAAAATGGTGTTTCTTAGTGTCATAAGCTTTAAAATGTATGGTTAACTTCAATTTAGAGCAGTATCATCTTGAAGACTTTCTTGTTTAGTATTTCTCAAATTATCAAATCAATAGCATTTAATTTCCTTGTGTTAAATAATTTGGAACAACATTTGGCATGAGATGCATTGTCTGACCTAACCTTAGATGTCTACAGCACACTGACATCTGAACTTGACTCTTTTGGTGCCCCTGCTCTGTAGCTTTTGTTTAGAAAACAGCACTTTCTGGGAACAATTGATTTCCTTATCCTACTGTAACTATCGACGTTAGTATGAACTGACTGTCACCCCAAAAGTACCATGGAGGGAGCCTCACTCAGACGCCTGACTTTGGTCAGATGATTTCCTATGATGTCTGTGAAGCAGATGTGCAGAAACACAGAAAGCAGCTGTAGAATTAAGGACAGTGAAAAGTGGGCTCTTATATGGTGGCAGACTGAACCAGACAAATCAAGGATGTGCTTATGTATGCTTTATGTCCAGAGAAGTACAACCTCCCTACTTCAGTGCTCTAACTAAAAATTATATGCCATGTCATTCCCTCTTACTCCTTCATATATATATTTCTTCCATATCTAAATATCCTCTTAATGTTCTTAGTCTTTGGAGCATTTGAATTTAGCCCCATGCTTATGGTTATTAGCAGCGTGAATCAAAACTCAGATTGAATCAGATTCAGTCTCAATCAAAAATCAAATGTTGCTGGATGCAACCTTCTCGCGCTGCTCCTATCTGCCAGCCCATAACTTTCTTTAACCTTCGGTGTCCAACTCTGAGGATCGGGCCATCTCTGTCTAGTTTTAAAAAGAAACAGGTGATGTTTTCATAGCTGAGTCATATTAGAATTAAAAATAACCACGTTAAACATTAAGTGAAGTCTTCTGATTTCTGAGGTAATTTAATAACAGAAAAGTCATTTCGATTAATATTTGTGTGGTCAGCTCCAGAACTGCTGACTGTGATCAGCTGTGTACCAGGTCAAGGGTTTTCATTTCTGGCGCTCTCTCATCTTGGTCTCTACTCTCAATCTGTTTCTAATGACTTGTTCTTTTTGTTGTTGAGGTTTAAGTCACTGCGGTATTTAAAGGAGTATCTATTTGTAGTATTGCAGTTAGTACAATTCAAACTGATTTTCAAAGATTCACAGGAACAGGAGTTTAAAAAATGAAATAAAAATATAACTCTCAGGCCATACAGATCATAGTGTTTGCCACCTAAACAACTGACAGGAAGATGTTCTGCTTGGAGCTCTCTGTCAAGGGATATTAATATAATCTCTAATACATGTTCCTCAGAGTTTTTAATATTTATAGCAACATAATAAAGCTGAAATTGGTGGGGGATGGGGTTTTGCCTGCACCAGAGAATCTATAATGGTTCCATTTAACTTAGTAGTCTAGCAGTTAGTGCTCCTATCAATCAGGGGTGTAAGAGGCCCAATTTAATGTATTTTTCTATGTTAAATGTTTCTAAATTTCTATATTAAAAAAAAAATCAGGTAGACTCATTTGACTTTTTGGTTTAGCTAAATGAAATATAGCAGTAATGAGTCCATGGTTCAAGAACTACCACTGGCAATACTACACCTAGAAAGAGTCTTCCTAGGTGGCTCCAAATTGCTCTTGCTTACAAGCCGAATTTAGGCTTATATAAGGCTTAAATAGTTGATTTGCATGAGGATTGATTATAGAGGAAGGTTTGAAATTAGTGTGCAGGCTACAAAAGCAACAAACATTTGTGCCAAGTTCTGGTTGTCAAGAGTTGTGTGAACATGTAAGGATATCATGTTCATTAGTGATTAAAATGATGTAGTGTCCTAGAATGGTGTAAAATTTCCTGAAAGCTTTATGCACAAAATAGGCTAAAGGGATATAGTCATAATTAATTGCCTTTGAAACCATATATTCATACTAATAAGAACAAATGAAATTCTGGATCACCACTATAATCTGTAGATTCCCCTAATATATATACCGTAGTTATAATTAAAAACTGACAGCTTTTCAGGAACTTCCCATTGAAATTATTTACCTCCCTGGACACCATTCATCTCAAACTCTCCATTCTTTCACTGTTGCTTAATTTCATGGCAAAAAAAGCCTTCCAACTTCTTAATGTAAAATAGCCTTCAGGTAAGAGAGAGATATTCAGATAATACCTTTGCTGGTTATTTGTATTTTGTGGAAGGCAGAAAATTATCTTTTAGTTAACACAAAAGAAAATATTTTTCCTGAGGAAAAAGATAAATCAAAGTCCCCCAGCCACATTTTTTTTACGCCTATCAACGACTTTCATCCTGAGTTGCTTCTTTGCATTGGGTTCATTACTCTCCTACTTAAAACTCTCCTATTTGTTCTCTCTAAAGCCATGGTATACTTGTCCATATTGCTTCACTACTAGCCCAAAACAAAAAAAGACATCTAAATCCCTGTAGCAAAGTACTCACAGACCATTAGACATTTGCTGCCAGTATTTCACCTGCTGAAATCCTGCTGATAATAGGTTTTGCCCAGGAGAATGGAGCCGTGCTCTACCCGGTTAATAACTGCTGCTGGAAGAGACACCAGGAGGTGGATACCAAGGGCGATATTCTCGTGTCAGGGATTCTTGGATCTTGTATAAATGGAAGGTGAGGAAAATGGCTCTGGCCCAGCTTAAGAGGATGAAGAAGTTAGTCTGGAGAGGATTTTTGAAGGCTGGAAAGGTCCTGTGCAAGGAGAATTGACTGTTTGTAAAAGATAAGGAGAAGCCACTCAGGAAGAATCAAGTCAAGAGAGGGTACTGAACCTGAGAGAAAGACAACATTTCACAGCTCCTACTTTATACCTTTGGCATTCCAAGGAAATATTTTTATCCCTAATAATTACTTTTTATTTTCTTTACTTTTTTTTGGTGTATTCACATAAAAGGATCTATTGATAAACCTTTACTGAATATACCATTCCTCAGTACTTTTTTTTCATATTGACTAAACCAGAAAATGCCTAGACTCTTCCTCTAATCTTGACTCTCCCAATCCTTATGCTTTTTATACAGTGATTGTGTTTGGAGTTCTCAGTGTTTCCCTTTTCCAGGAAAAGCTTTTACCTTCTGATTATTTCTATTTGGTCTGTAACTCTCAAAAGTCAGAGCCTCATTCCTTATCAAGATGAGTTGTAAGCTTGGTAAACTTGATGGAGCAAACCCTTCTTTTACTTCCTCACCTCGCAGCCTGACATGCTATGAACTTATACCCTTACATGAGGAATATATATACTTTTTTTTTTAAATTTTTCAAATATCAATGTCTTGTCCTAACACTTTTTCCTTTCTGCTGCATTGGAGTAAGCATATGGGGTCTAACTCATATGGGGACTGCTTTTTACAGTGAAGGAAAAATCAGAGATATAAAGCCTGCGTTTATTTCAAGTACAAATCATTTTCATTTCCCTTCACACCTAGCCTGGAAAAGAGATGAAGAAGAACATGCCAGTCACACTCTTTTTCTAGGATACTTTCTTTTCCAGACAATACACACTTCTCAGGGAGTAACTCTACTCTACGTCAAGGGCTGAATTCAAACAAAGCTCAAACTGGAAAATTTCTTAGTGCTTATATATCTCCCTGTTAGTAGAACTTTACTTTACTCAGAATACCATCACGACTTCAAATCTTTCCAAGACTGATTTTTTTTTTTTTAACAGAACTACAAAAAAATAGAAAAAGAACTGGCTCAGTATTGACTCAGGCATACGAACTGCTTTTTATTCAGTTCCGAAATACCAATTTAAGACTGAATTATTAGCTAAATGAATGCACAGTCAGTGAGACATAACAAAATCTGCTAGGTACTTCTACTTCTCTACGACTTACTAGATCTATTTATTTTCACCTTAACTTTACACACCAGTTGTAAGTGGATTCCCTCTGTTCGTTTTCTCTTCTGCCCATTAAAAAATAAGCATAAAGCAAAGAAATAATTAAAAAATTAAATTGTACAAAATTCTCATTAATTGCAGTGAGAAATAGTTCAGAAGGAAGAAATAAAGACCTTGACAGTGCAACAGTAACTGGTGTAGCTCAGTGTGCATAGGACAGTACTACAATGTTATATGGAGTTCAGCCTATTCTTTCCTCTGAACTCTTGTACCTCTTGGCTTACTCTAGGCTGCCATACACTCTCAGCGAGGACAGTAGACAGATTTCATCCTTCTTTTAGCTTGCAAGACATACAGAGCACCAGCATTTTCCTGATTCTTTCATTTTATTGAAGCTAATGACATGTCTGACAAATTACACACGTACAGACAATAATGAACAGCTCTTAGAAGATACTCATAAGCACTTCTTTAGTTTGCACTCTCAGTTAAGCGTTCACTTGCAGGGTTTCTATTTTTTTTCCCTAATTGGCACAGAATCATAATTCCTTTCATTGATTTCTCCTTATATTAGAAAATGATAAATAGATCACAGTTATCTTAAGCCTAAGAATGATTTCCAATAAGTGTTGAATGGTTAGACAGCTCTGCTGGAAACAAAGTTAGTCTAAATCTATCCCAGATGTATTCAATCTGACACCAGTTGTACAGAACCTTAGAAAACACTTCTTGTGAAGGTCTGCAGGGTTCAACAGTGCTACCTCTTGGGAGTTCACTGTATTACTGTAACTTTGTTTGACATGGGCTCTACACTGAGCTCATAAATCAGTGCAAAAGGGCATGGTGAAAGGAGATTTGGGATTACTTTGTTGACAGAGATAACCCTATCCCTGTTATTTCACCACCAAAGTCCATCTCTTCTTTCTTTAGAAGAACTAGGTTTACTCAGAAATGTGTAAGATACTGGTATGTGCACAACAGAGATAGAACTAGTCATGGATTCTGCAAAACAATCTAGTTATTGTCTTACTGGTGTTTTGTTTAGGAGAGATCACTTTAAAAAAATTTGCAGGATTTTAGGGAAAATATAGATAAAAATAGCTAATATAATTATGTTTTCACATGTTAATCTCACAAACTACAGATTTAATTTGCTTTTTTTCTATTAAAACCAAGAAGTGTAATTTCAAGAATGGGCTGTTAAAATGCAGTCTATAGTTAGGTAAATTATCAGGAATAACCTTTTTAACATTTTAATCTTCCAAGTATTGTTAAGATTGAAGCTACACACCTTAATTCATCTTTCTAGTGCATATTTTATGGCATTATAATTTTTTTGTATAATTTATTTCTGTAAGGAAGGACCATAGTCTGCTCCTGAGTAACACAGTGCGATAGCGAGGAAGGTAATCTTCGTCTTCTCTGGTGACATATCGTTCTTCCACAAATATCTTAACTTTGCGTATGCAGCCAATACCTTGCTGTCTTGAAATACTATCTATTATGAGATGTTTTGTCTCCTGTTTTTTGATCTAATTAAGCATAAATCCAGAAAGTCGATGCTGCTATGCTGGCTTTAAATCCTGGTGGAATCACACCTCCTTTCGTGAATATTACTGGATCTCTCTCATTTAATGGCAGGTGCTGGAATTTCAGCCACTCCCCCTACACGTATATAGCCTAAGCCGGAGCTGACATAATTTTGTTAGGTTCAGTGATGGAGTTACTGAAGTTTGTTGTCCACAAGGATTTTAATACTCATTAAACTTCATGTTGTAACAATTAGTGCATAATTAAAAAGGAAAATTTAAGAGTGAGAGAAGAGGATGATTTTGTTTATCCATGTCGTGAATAAGGGCCAGTACTTGTTTCTGTTAAGTGCAGCTAATGCAGAATGGCATTATTATTAATGGAGAATGCTGTGTTTTACATGGCTTTAAGAAATGATAACGTGCAGCTGTGGAACTGACATGTCTTTAGATGCATTTAGATACATGTTTGAATATATCTGTATAGAGTTTATATGGGTTTTTCATCTTAACCTTTTGATGTATTGATTATCCAGTAATGCTAGAGCAGAGAGGTGATGGATAGCAAGTTTAATTAATTGAACAAGGTTGGAGGGCCAGCAGCAGGAACTGATTTCTATTTTAGAACAGTTATGACATTCACTGTTTTAAAACTGACCAGGTAGGTCCCTGATTCTGGCTAAAACCTGCTAGGTAAAATGTTAGCAATCTACGTTTGTGTTCCAACAATGTGGTGTCAGAATCAAGGATATTGTGTAAATATTTGTTGCTGAATTCTTTTATTATTGGTACAGGTATCTGAATTCAGTAACACTGAGTATTTTCTTACTAATAATAATGTGCTATTAATTCAGCTCACCAAAGGACAGAAAGAATAAGGTAGATCAAAAAACAACTTTTCCCAATTTGCAACACAATCAACATTTGATTTTTCTTCTGCTCTTGCAGGTGATTTTCAGTTCAATTGACAGTGTTCATTTCAAAGTCTTTTGAGTCAATGTTTCACACATGCAGAAGACAAAATCTCAAAATGCACTGAATTTCTTTCATACTCACTGTGGAGATGAAACAACATTTATTTTTCAAAGTGGTATATCTGAAAAATATGTTACCTTCTCAACTCTAGATAGGGCAGATGGCACATCGTTTTCGGTTCTGTTACTGTAATATAAACTTTCTATATATCATGGGGTCTGCAATGTTGCAAATGGAGCAAATCAAAACAGGCATTGATTAACAGATCAAGGTTCATTCAATGAATAAAAAGAACAAGAATAATGCTTGTGAGTTATAACTGGCCATATGTGTTTACAATAAAAATCCTAGTGCTACTGGCTTCCCCAGTTATTTCTAGTATGCCAAACTCCACACACAAATAAATAATGCTGTTCAGATTTGAAATTGTTGTGCATCTCTGGTCATAAACATAGTTATTTAAATATTCTTAATAAATTTTTGGTCCCTATAGTATGGCAAACAACATTTTAATTTAGTATGTTCCATTTTGTACCCCCCCCCCCCAAAAAAAAAAAAAGACTGTTTTATAAACTCAAGTGAGTTCAGTGGAGGTCCACTGAGATAGCTGGGGACTGGAGCTGAGGCTGAGGCAGGTGGGCTTGTTCAGCCTGGAGGAGAGGTGGTTTGGGAGGGACCTAACGGCTGCCTTCTCATGCCTACGAGGAAGCCCAAAGGAAGGCAGAGCCAGGTTCTTCACGGTGGTGCACGATGGGAGACTGAGAGACAAAGACCACAGATTAAAACAAGAAGCGTTCTGCCTGGGTATATGGGCAAGCCTTTCCATACTGAGGACAACCAAGCAGTGGAACGGGCTGGAAGACCAAGAGTATTTCTACAGTCTCCATTCTTGCATGTTTTCAAGACCTGACTGCATACAGCCCTGAGCAACCCACTACTGCAGTTCTGTTAGCAATATTCATTCCTTTGGTATCATTTAATTTTAGAAGAACACATGCCCCTATATTGAATCAAAACTTCCATTGTATATAAGTAATCCTAAACTATGCCACTAATCCACATATTGGACAGGTTTATGGCTGCTTTAGGAGACTCAGAAGGTGTCAAGGGTAAGTTTACTCAAATACGGGCACAAACTTAAAACCATCTCAGTACAGTGGCTCAAGATTTTTCCTAGCACAATGGAATAATCACCTACTCTAGGACTGATCAGTTACTCCTAACTCATTAGTTTGGTAGGGGTTCTGTAAGGGTTACAACAGATTCAAAAGAGCCTTTACTGGAACTTTTATTCCTGAGAAATTCAAAAATATATAACGCATATTACTATTTCATCTAGAGTAGGCTAAGGACATTCCTGGCTGATGTCATTTGTTTATGGCTATACAGTTAGAAAATGTGACACACTCCTGCAGTCACATCTTGGGAAATAGAGGGAATGCATAAAATGGAAAATGTAGTAAAATGTTAAAAATATAAAATTGTATTTTGCAAAGAATTTACTGTCCTGGTACTTCTTGCTACTAGCTTTTTCACAGACGTGATAGGCACGCTGGACTCTCTCCCATGTTGTACTGTTTTCTCCCATAGTCTGTACCGCCTTCTCCATCTGTTTTTGTTGAATGGATGTATCGTACATCACCATAACACCCTGTGAAAAGTCCTGTATTAACAGCCTCAGGTAGCGAAGTTCTCTGTACATGCAAGGAGTAGGTTATGCAAGGACCATATAAAATAACTCTCTCCAGAACTAAGATCCAATTTATACTATATATATAGTACACACTATGTCAAAATCATGCATTATATGTTCCAGGATTTGTATTCCTTGACCATACTTTCATATGGCCCTCATTAGATTTGTATTCTATTACTACCTTAAAAATAACATTATGAATATAAGTATGGTGTATGTATATGTACATATATAATACTCATATACATCCCTGTTATACAACTCGTGTATGAAAAGGCTGAAAGGTTTTCTGTCTTTATTTTCTGAATGATGATATAGGTTTTCTTGGAATAAGCTAAGATGAAAGAATTAGTTTTTGGTGGTGGTGGTGGTGATGAGGTTTTTTGTTGTTCTTTTTTAATTTTACTGTGGACTAATTGAATGTTGAAGTCATTAAATGTGCCAGATTTCTGTGAAATACTTCTAAATTTTAAAATGAACAGTGATGGAAGGTACTGTTAATTCCTTATGCTGTCATTTACACTTACTGTTTGAGCCCTAGGGCTTAAATTAATAACATCTAAATTTGAACACATTCATTTTTGGATTTTTGTGCTTTTTTGTGTTATTCATTTCATTCTTTTAGAAGCCAGGTATACACTATTTTTATTAGCAGTAAGATTTGTAGGGTCAGCTAGTTTTTGTATTGAAACAACTGACAGAAAAAAGACAACCTTCGAGCACACAAGTCATCCTTCTTGTTATATAGTGAAGACGCCAACTCAACTTCTTTGCAGTATTTAGGAGTAAAGGAAAAACACTTGAAAAGTGATACTCATGAAGATATTATTCCTAAACACAAATCCTTGTATCTTCAGCCAATAAAACTCTCTATTTCATGGAACAATTTTATTTTCTAGCCCTGAAAGTTACTTTCCATTGCTTCTGACCACATTAGGGAAAAAAAGGAAATCACCAACCCAATAACTCAGCAAGCTAGGTCAATATCAACAGCACTATCCTGTTTAACAGAAGAAGGAAATGCTAGATTCCCAGACTTGTCTGCTTGGGAACATTGTCCAGCAGAATTATGGTTGCACAACTACATTGTTGCTGCTATGCTTGTTTAACCCCCTTGTGAATTCTCTGTTTCAGCACAAACATTATTCGAGTAATTACTCTGCTCCAGTGTAATTATTTCTTTGGATGTGGCATAATTATTCCAAAATAAAATCGCTATTTGGAAAGAGTGTCCACATGGGGAGTTATCCCTTCATGATTGTAGAAATGCAATTACACCACTGTGGTTCTGCATGGGCAACGTGCCCATGCAGAAATGCGCCTTAATCACAGTGAGTGCCTGAAGAACCACTGGACATACTTACTCTTTTCAGATCCTAATCACTTAACGGCTACAATGAAGATTTTCCTTATGGGTTGTTTGACAGAAAAGGCTACTAACTCCGTGTATGCTTATAAGAAATAGAAACAGGAGTGAGGTCTTCGCAGAAAAGGAAGAGACAATCACGGCCAAGCTCCCGTTATAAGCAGCTGATATTTAGGAAATGCCGTCATGAAACAATTCAGCTGACTCAGTCACATGATTCAGTAGCCAAAACAGGCTTTTAATAACACATAAGATGCTTTAGGATAACTGCATTGGTTTGGCAAGTGTGACACAAGACCTTCAGAAAACACATTGGTTTCTGGAGGCCACAAGATAAAATGACATCCTGGGCATCCAAAATGGCACTAGGCACATATACAACCAAATCACACCACAACTCTCAGCGGTCTGCAATGGAAACCACTATGCAGCTGGGACATTCGGATGCATAGAACTGGTAGGAGAATCACATTTGTCCAGAGCAGCAGCCAGAGGCACAGCAGCGTTACCTCGTGCAGCTCAAATGACATCAGATGCTTATGTTTAGGAAAGAAAATACAGTCTGCCGTTCACTTGTAAACAAATACGTGGCTATATCTAAGTATTAGTTTCTTTACCTCAAATTAAATGCCCCAAACATCTACTCTGGGGTGACTTAGCTCTCTAAGCTCCATCGTCATACTGATCAGGTATTCAACTGCTTAAATATGGACTTCCAGTGACATATGAGATGCCTAAGGATATCCTGTGTGACCTCCAGCTGTTGCAGAAGGACATTGGTCTCACTTATCTCCCATGTCATATCTGCCAGCTCCTTAGACATATTCTGAGGGGACCTCAGCTGGCTCTAGAGGCTTCTATTTAGGCAATTGAATCAAACCACAGGTTTTTCACTGTCTGTAATGTTCTTTTAGATAACTGAGTCATATATAAACATCCACAGATCTTGACCTTGAACTGAATCCTATATTCTAGTGTCAAAGAGAGGGAACTATATTTTGATTCGTGCCTTGGACATCCAGCAGTGCACTGGAGATGCCTGTAACAGAAGTTCAAGATGCATTTTCATTCAGGCAACGACAAAGCCTCTGGAAGTGCGGGGAATATTTCAGAGCTGCTTTTTTGTATCTAATAATCTGTGAAGAGGAGGACTAATCTAGCATTGCTACATTCACCACACTCATTTGTTTACAAAAGGCTAGTGTGGATAACAGTAATAGCCTTCCATAGTTCTTGAAATTAGGAAAGTACAAAGCACAAACTCTGATTTAGCTGTTTGGTAGCACGTATAGTGCTTTTTTTAGCATAGAAAAAAAGAAGATTTTCAAAGGAATACAGATTTTTTAATAGAAATTATTTTTATGGGAGTTGAACATCTCTCTATGTATGTACTTTTGATAATCGCCCTGTAAATTTTAGTGAGCCGTAACAATCTACATTTTTCAAATTAGCATTTTAGCTCTTTATTCCTAACAAAGAAAGCACATCCTAGACAAATAACTGCATGATGCTGCACGTGTTGTTCGAAGATGTGATCTCTATAAGCTGACAGATGCTTTTTTCAATGGCTTTCTGCCCTGTGCATCCCAGTTGTGGAAGAAAACTATCACATGAGCAAAAATTAAACTTACAGATTATACTTTGGAGTAGAATTGCAGTTAAACTATTTTCTTTTCAATTAATATGCCTACGAGCATTTAAGTAGTAAACACAGTATTTTTTCTGCTAGTATCTTAGTCTAATGACTGAAAAACAAATCGCTGTTACATATGCCAGGTAACATTTTCAATGTCATATTTCTTGTTTTAAAAAAACTCAGAATTTAGAAATCTAGAAATAGTTGTGCAGGTCATAACTGCATGTTTTGCTATAATTCAGTGATTTTCAGGCTTGATGTTCTGTTTACTAAATTGACTGGCATAAAAAATGAATAAATTGCAGCTGATTGTGATTATTATCTAAGCAGTCTTTGTGACATCCAGCTTATTGTATCTAATTACAGTTAAATACCATTTGCAACTGGTACCACAAATGTAGCAAAAAGAAAATCAAAATTCTTTTGAGAGGGCCTATACTTCTACTACTGTGATACGAGAGGGAGAAAGCGCTGTATAAAAAGCCTCAGAATGGCATTTGAAGGAAGAGCAAATACACAAACTATTTTTCTCCTTCTCTGTCTATTTTATACTCCAGTTCTCTCCAAAAGCTTATTGAACAAAGATTTTATAGAAAAAGAGACATAGAGGCATATGCTCCATATACAACTGTGTACCATTACTTAAACTCTCAGCCAAAAAATAGTACCCAAAATAAGTGATGAATTAATAAACCCATAAAAAGTCTTTATTAAACTCTAATAAGAATTTGTAGTGTCTCTCTGTCATCAGCACCTTAGTAAAATGTTAGAGGATAGAACTACTGTGCAGAGATTGTGGAGACTTTCTTTCAGTTCTAAGCGTTTGCCTAGGAGATCCAAAAATCTCTGTTTCTATTCTTCATCCAGTAGATGGATTTCCTTCAATAAAGACACATTGGGAGAACAAGTATCTGGAGCAGCTAAAGTAGCAGATGGCACTATTTGTGAGGTGAAAACTGACAGAACGCTGGAGGCAATCTTGTCTATATCTAGGATATGGCTGTGCTGCCTTCTAGCATCACAAAATAGCTAGCATCGTGGTTGAGGGAACTCTGCAGTCCACTGTCTTTATTTCAAAAGCTGTTTAAGTTTTTTATTATTTTGTTCCTCTCCACATGTTTTTTTGTAAAGAAGAAAACATATGTTGCTTCATCCTCAAAGGGTATGTGTTCCTATGCCATGAGCAGTGGAACAAATCCACAGCACTTATTGTTTCTACGAGTTGCATGAGTAATCCATCGTGCACACACCAATGGAAATTTCACTGCAGATTGTTTAATGGCTTCAGGAAGCCCACAGAACTTTGGGGTTTTATGGAAACAGACGCTACTCTCTGATGACCAGAAATGAAACACTGAATTCCATGTATTAGAATCAATGTTTCCCAGCATCAGGGATAGTAAAACCATGGCTTACTTACCACAGCTCCGTTCATTGTACATCTCTTCTCACACTTATTTATGTGTGAGAAAAAATAGAGACTTTACCGACATCACCAGATATCTTTGTATATTTTTCATAAAACTGAGAGGGAGGAATTAACAGAAACAACATAAATGCCAAAAGAATTCAGAAAAATTCTCAAACTCTCTTAGCATGCACAGGAAAGTTAAATAAAATAGCATGTGAGCAATGCAAAGTCCCCCTTATCTTGTAACTGAAATGTACCACAAATATTTCAAATGCTGGGGAGACATGGACAAGTGAGATTTCTGCTCACTTAGGGACTAATAATTAACATTTATCTTGGAAAGAATTTCATTACCTTCCTTAAAACTAAGCACCTAAACTTTGGGAGGAGAAGGTAAATACACAGTGGAGATACCTGTAGTGAGGTTTAACAAAGAAATTACTGTCTGCCAGGTATTAGCCCTTTTCTTTCTTTAATTACATTGGCATAGCAGCTTATTCAAAGCAAACTGAAGTCAGAGGAAGTTTTTTCACTTGATTCTGATTTATTCAACATAATGAGGAATGTTGTTTAAATAAATGTAGATACCTCACTGTTAAACTGATAGAGGGAAGCGGAGCTCGTTGTTCCTTAACATTCTCTCTGTGAGATCAATGTACAACTGGAGATAATTTTCACAGCCCATTGCCCAGCAAGATCTTTCTATTCTATTTGGTAGCTGTTTGTTTTGTTTTTTTAATCATTTTTTCCCCCTCTTGGCAGAGTGATAATCTTTCAACTTACATTAAAAGAATATGTCACTTTAAATGGATATGGAATTTGTGTGACTGGAAGTCATAGTATAGTCTTAGAGAACAGTACTGGTACTTACAATTGATTGCAGATTTCTTAATTTACCCTGGGAAAAAAAGGTCATATATGTGAATGATGCAGATTCTGAAAATACCTATTTAGCAATAGTGCTAAGAAGAATAAAAAAAAGCAAATTAAGAAGTTTAAAACGAAGAAGGAATATTTTCAAGTTATATTATTAGACCTTTCAAGTAGGTGACAGAGGCAACGTTCCAAAATTCATTGAAAAGAAAGAAGAAAAATCCAATTATTATACTCTTTATTTCCAGAGTGTTTATGGCCTCATTGTTCTCTATAATAGATTAAAATTAAAAATGCAAAGTTTGGATACAGTTCGGAATTTCTCAGACTTTTAAGGGAACATGTACTGATCCAATCTTGTTCTGTAATCAAGGAAAATGTTCCCAATTATATATCCCTATTTTAACTAGAGTTTAAACAATTAATCATCTGAACAGAGTTGGCTATTGGCTTTAATGCTTTTTTTTTTTTTTAATATAATTGTAAGTCAGAGATTGCATTTTTATTTTTAAGAGTTTTTTCCAAACGAATTAAACAAGCAAACGTCTGTCACTGGCAAACAATTGGCTGATGCCAACCATAGAAACAGTTTTGCAAACATTTTTTCAAACCTCTTTTCTTTTCTAAAGTTCCTTAGACTCAACGGACCACTGAAAACTACTCAGTCAGTGAAGTGGTAGCCTGGAAAAAAAGGGGCTAGGATCTCAATCTGGCTGTGAAAAATAATTACCCGAGACCAGGAGACCTGCTGTTTGCATGTGTGCTTAGCTATTAAAAAGTTATTAATTACATTCATATTGGTTGTCACTAGATAACACAATGTACTCTGTGTGCTGTGGTATTGTACTACCAACCCATAGGACTCCCACTCTAGACAGCCTACAAAAAGAAACCAGAGGTAGGATAGAAAGAATAATTCCTTTGTGAGAGAGCAGGCAAGAAGAGATATCTTGAGTGTATAAGCATCAACATAAAAAACGTCTCATCTTCTGTCAGGCTTTTATATTTCTCTTTTAAGGACTTATACATATTGTCATAATGCCTGAAAGATATTTTTTCTCTGTAGAGATATTACTTTATTGAATTCTCTCCTATTTGATTATTCTTTGAATTCCTTTCTGTCTTCTTCAGCCAAGTGAAACATTACAGAAACCCCCTTCCTCCCAAAGGAAACACTTGCACCCCACTTTGCTCAGGATGAAGAGTTCTGGGTAAGGTTCTAACCTTTCAAGTACTAATGCCTTTAATTATGTTTGTGAGGAATCTTACTGAGTTCGTTGCGATTACTTGCACACCAAAAGGAAAGTGTGTGATGAGCAGTTACAGATAGGCACAGTTTTATCAGAGTCTATATTGTGTTTCACTAGAAGCTGCTGGTAGTTTTTAGTAAAAAAAAGTCTTAAAATAATTCGATGAAAAGTAGCTGAAAAGCATTTGTAATTTCAAAAGTCCACAATATCCTATTTTGAGCTGAATGAAGGATGAAGAACTGGCAGAGGCAAGAGACCAAGAATAGAGGGTGAAACTAGAAGCAAAACAAAAGCACTTACTGTAAATTAAGTACTCTTTAGGGAGAAAAGGATTTAGCAACCTACCCTGTATGGGCATAGGCCAGGCAAACTCTGGGAAGAATGTCTGAGAAAAATTTGAAGGGGTGCAAATTAATGGTAATATAATAAAAATATCTATTAGAAAAAATCTAATAAATGTGCTGCTTTCTGTAATTCAGTTAGAAAAGGCACATATTTAAAAGTAATGACTATTACTCACATTTATTTTTAATTTTTCTTACCCCACCAGCCCTAATCCTTTTCAGATTGATGTTTTCAGGATTTTTTAAATTACGTGGTATGAAATAACTCCTGTGCATCTAATTTTCTGCAATGTGTGCGGCTGTGATTTTCCAGTAGTTCAAACTACTTCTCAGCCTGCCGGAAACAAGTCAGAGTTAAGGGTGTGCCTTAGAACTTTTAAGTAATTTGGTATTAATTTTCCTTTGTGAATAATTCCTTCGTAACTTCTACGGCAAATACGCATTAGAAAATGGACAGTACACCATGACAAGGAGACCACATTTGTAAAGTGAGTAATACGTGAGAGTAAAACCAGTGGCACCCATAAAAAAAGGAACATATGAAAGCTCTGTTTGTGCTGTTTGGCGAGAATGGAAAAATACTGGGTTTTGTTTTGAAATATAATTGCAACAGTTTATCTAGCTGCAGCATTTTCTACCAGTGGGAGAAACGTATGTAAGAATTTCCAAATTATGTAAAACTTCAGTGTTAAAAGAGCCCTTGTATTTGCAAAGAAAGAGATGCTGTGTCCAAAGCTTCTTTTCCACAAGTACAGCTCAGAGACCAAGGCTATACCTTCATCTCCTGTTACACCTGGCACCCGGTTTTTTTGTTTGATAGATTTTTGTGGCAGACTTGTGCACTTCCTCATAATATCAGTAAATACTGAGTTAAGGTATAGCTGAATCCTTGCCTATCGTTTAATTTCCCGTGGCGCTAGCACCGATGGACTTGTCTCCAGGGCCCGAGCCCACGTGCAGGAGTTATGAGGCTTTCCACAGCGTGAGTAACCAAGTGACCTGTAACAGCACATATGTTGTTCCCACATGTTTCTGAAATACTTTGCCCAGCCGCCTCAATGGGTACATTATACTGGGAGACAGCTGGCTAGTCTTCTGAGAAGCAAGCCGAAGCACATAGCTGCTCTCTTCTGACCCCTTATATACATTGTGCTACCCTGAAAAACACACCTTGGCACTCAACTTGTCATTAAGCGGACTCTCGGACGGATAGACTTTTGCTCCCATGCTGAGGGAGAAATGGAGGAAGTTCTTGTGATAAAGTACTTTGAGCTGCACAGCAGCACGGACGGGAAAACATTCGCCGCTCAGGAGGGGATGAAGCCTATTCCCACTGCGAATGTTAACAAAAATTCCAGTAACTAGGATTTGATCTAATGGTATAATTTGGGGTTCTGGTCTAAAACTAGGAAATTAGAACCCTAAAATTCTGTTTTCCCCTCTGCCACTGATTTAACAAAAATCAGTGGGCCTAGATACGTAATTTATCTGACCCTCATTTAACACATTGGTTACACTGAGGAAACTGATGCTGCCAGCCTTTGGGGGATCCTTTTTCAGCACTTAACTAGTAAGGTTTTAAGCATTTTAGTTTCAGAATATTAATTCTATTGATTCTGTTAACGTGTACAGCCTGTCTTTGTGCCATCCCTTTTTCACGACGGAACGACAGAGCCTTTTTCACGCCTTCATGACCAGTTTGTAAGTCAGCAGGGCAATCTGCAGCTGCCTTCAGAGGGGGTTTGGCTGAAGCTCGTCTTCCGAGCCTCCGTTCTGACCAGGTCCCCTCAGCTTTGAATCCCTCCCCATCTCTGCTGTGCCTAGCTCCTTCGATGACAATGCCTGCCACAGACATGAGTAATTCCACTTACTCTTTCCCATTTGTTTAAACGTAGTATTTTAAATCCATTCATTCCCTTCATTGATGGCAACGTTGAATATGTCTTTGTTGGTCGCTTTGCATCTTGCCGTTTCTGCCACAAGAAATCACCTGCCTAAATTAATCTATAAACTATGCACTGAGGACTGTAATCTTATATTTACACTCCACTATGAATGCTCTGAAGAGAATATAAGCGATAGAGTCCGTGGTTCCGATCTCAAGAAGTGTGATAACATACATACGCTATTCACTGCTACTGCCCTGTAATTTACTCTAGCTAAGCAGGAAGATATTGTTAGACATGGGTTACCTGCTAATGTAATTAATCCCATATATAAATCTCACAGAACTATAGTTGGATAAAACAAGCTATTACAAAAATAAGTAACATCATAGTCATATATCTAACAAGCACTGCCTTTAGCTGAAATTGAATACATAGGACCAAAGCTAGATACTCATCTAATTTCTTTAGCAAATCTGATATGAACATAGCTTTTCACAGGCATATTTTTTATGACACTTTTCTCTTAGCGTCCTTTACCTATGCCCTTTTTTATTTGCCAGAGGCTCAAAATACAACTCAATATTTCTGCTTTTATTTACAAATAGTGTAGGTCACTGTAGTCCTCCTTCAAATGGAAAAGTATTTGAGCGCAAAAAAGAAAATGCTCTCTACAGCAAAACAAGGAAGCAAGACAGAAAAACAAATTCATTAAGGTGGGGCATTTCAGGATTTTTGCTGAGGGTGCAGTACACTAAGTAGCTCAGCCTATCTGAACAGTATTTAATATTCAGCCACAGGCTGTGATTTCAAGGGTATTATTAACTTTTCACCCTTTCATTGTGCTACTGACTTGCTTTATGAAAAGATGCACATCTGCATATTCTAATTGCAGTCAAACACAAGGCTCCCTGACGTCGATGAGAGCCTTCCCATTCATTTCTATTGATGTTGGATCAGGCCCTTCTTTGGCTGGCTCCCTCTTTAAGGTGAATTTCAGACATACAATAATAAAAATCAGCCTCGTTTTTGATATAAAAAGGCCTATAATTATATCTTAGGAGACGGTAACAATCTACAGCGTATTTCCCATAAGCACTGAAGTGTATTATTCCCTGCAGGTTGCAGGTGCTGCCAAGTATGAAAAAATGCTGATAAAATTCCTGCCTGTTTCAATAATACCAAAACCCAGGTGCTCATGCATTCTAAAAGTCACTTTTAGCAGTCTTCTTTTTTCTTTGGAGTTTATTTTTAAAGCCTTTCTGAGACTATATTTCCCAATTTGGTTAACAGAACATGAAGCTGAAAGGAATCACAGCAGAGAAGAAGAATAGCAACGCTGATTTAATGGGCGTATGCGTCTAAAACCTAAGCACTCAAATACGTAATGTAAGGACTACAAATATGTATATTCAGTTTTGTATATTTGTAGTCATCATTTGATTACGACTTATGGCTGTGGGGCCATAAGTTGGAAACACACTGGAAAAAAAATGGATAATCCAAAAAACGGATAATGACACTAATGGGTAACTACAATTCTGAAGTAAACTTTAGATTCAAAATCAGGGAGACAAATGACAGGAAAAACTTGCAGGCCTGAAACGTTTACCCTACATATATTGTTTTATTATTGGAGAGGCATTTTTGTTATCAAAATGATCGTATCGCAGAGTGAAGAACATTTTTACACCATAAAAATGTTGGGAGCTAATTGTGCTAAGTGCACCTAGGTGGTTGCCAACATGAGCTGAGCAATAGTTTCTAGCATTGGTATCAACAAAATTAAGAGGAAAGAACATTGCAGAAGTTAGATGACTTTGTTTTAGAGATCCCTACAGTTGGAGAATGGGAAAGGCAATTTGTCAGTCTCTCATGCATTGAAGGGGACTGCATCAGCCCAGGAGCGTTGGACATATTTTTACTAAGAGCTGAAAGAACAAAACCTGTTAACAAAGCTAAAATAGCTGGTCAGGGCAGGCCCTGGCGTGAGGAGCAGTGAGGGGAGTGATAAGGAGCGGTTAACAGGAGCACAGCAGCTTAAATTGGGTCTCTTATCTGCAAAGACTTGGCAGCCCCGGAGTGTGAGTGAGGTATTATTGTAGGAAGGGGGAAGGAGCCAGCTGTCCTTGCAGTTGCCTCATCAAAGACAGCTGTGAAATGGCATTAGTTATGCATGAGAATTAGGCATTGTGCGCAACTCTGCTTATGGCTTTGTTAGGCTTTTCTTCTTTTCTCCATTTATTGTATTGTATTGTATTGCATTGTATTAAATATTGTTTATTAAGGCAATACATTTAAATGGGGAAAATTTCTGCACTGGGAACAGCATATATATAGCATTTTTTCCAGGTTTCTGGAAGGCTTCAGCCAATGCTTTCTCAGTATCACCTTTACATTTGAATCCAGCCCTTGTTGATGGCAGTCAGGAAAGCTTATTTCTAATTAAGTGGAATGGAAATATTTGATGGGAAATATACATAATCTATTATATTTTAAGAAATGTATTATTATATCTTTTAAGATAACAAGCTATAACTGAGGAGTAGACTCTTTTATTTCTTACTTGGATCAATGAAATCCAGGAATTACTAATCTAGTTAGAACTGGAATAAAACCAATCTAAAAGCTTGTTTCTAGCCTGTATTATAAGAAAGCTGCAGGAGATAGGGCTTATCTGCTATAATATGACATCATGTTCTGTTTTTATCTCAGAGCATTAAAGATTGGCTTATTTTCCTCAAGTAGTCATTTCCTTTACTTTTGTCATATGCTTTTGTCACTCAGCAACTTTAACGATTAAAAAAAATCAAACTGATGAACTACACTCTTCAGAGCAGTTTTCTATATACTTGATCAACCTTTCACTATTTTCTGAACTAAATCTTGTTGATTTGATCTTGTTGAACATTATCCTTTTTTATATCCTAACCTATCCTTTCCCTTTCCCTTTTTATTTTCTCTCTCCTTTTTTTTTTTTTTTTTGGTGGCTGACACAGGATGACACAGGCTGATGTAGATCCATTAATTTACAGGGAGGCATTAGAATATTCTCCACATTCTTGACCATCCCATTTATGAAACCTCCTTACATCTCGTTTGCTTTTTAATCACAGCTCGTGCTGAGAAGAGGTCCGCAGAAATTCCACAGTATCCTTTTTACTTTTGAACGATGGCGTGATATTCTGACAAAAATGTCTTATTTAAATCACGTTTATCTTACAACTTTAGTCTTTACAATATCTGAATACACTGCAGAAAGTAAAATTCAGATTATAGAAAGTGCTACTGCTGACTTAAGAAGGGTTATATCCTTTTACATTAATCTTTATGGAAACAGTGGCTGATGAAAAGAGACAATCTATGCCTGGATGTTCTGCTTCTCAGATGAGACGCAGAACTAGCAAATAAACTGAAAGAAATGCATCCAAAGAAAAGGTATACACTGTAAATTTAGCTTTATGTTCTCTATGAAGATCATCTGCAGGGTTATTGTAACTTTCTCAAATGTAAGCAAGAACAATTTTCATTCGCATTTTAATATGTGCTAAACAACACTGTAAGCTTTATAGTCAAAGATTTTTGTGATCAGAGATGACATTTTAAGTTATCAAAAATGGATTTTTCAGGTTTTCTTAGGAAAAAAACAATAAAATGCACCTAATAAAATTTGGATTTTGAATTGTTGTGGAAGAAATACATTTTCATCATTTTATGAAAGGATTATGAATATCTTCAATATAAGTGCTTAATTATGATGGAAGATTACTTCCTAGAAAAAAATATCTTATTCAGTTCTAGCAGTTGTAGTCATTACTATAATTTGATTTTATTTTTGAAAGATATGAGGACTAGAGTAATTTGGAATGTCTACACAAAATGTTGAAATGTGAACATTAACTGTAGCTTAGAGAGATTTAAATCACAGAAACAGGACACAGACAAGAACTATTCAATGATTCAATGTGCATCCCTACCAGGAAGTATTATTTCTAATGATGTTTTTCCTTGTGTTTTATCGCAGTTAGTGATAAATGACCAAAACACCTGGGGTACTACTGCTTCCCTAAGGAACATTTTATACAGCTCAAAGCACTGTCAGAAAGTTTTATCTTTGATTTTACCTTTTTGGTTTCTAGTCGTTATCTCTCAGTCCAAGTTACCAAGTGGCTCGTCACTAGTAATATTTCCTTTCTTCACAGTACCTATAACTACTTGCCATTTAATCAAGTTCTATATCCATTTTTCCCTTCATTTTGCTCATATATTTTCTGTATCATTACAGCTGTAGTCAACCAGCGCTTCTTGACAGGGGTAGTTATGTAAAGTTTCATGCTCTCTGTAGAAAATAAGAAAAAAAAATCACACTTGATGTCCAAGTATCCCTTCTGAGCAAGTCTACTATACTGCTCAGAACATTACAATTAGGGATTTGAATTATCTCAGTGCTTCTGTGCACGGCTATTTTATGACCTCACTCATTCAATCAATTAGATATATGCTATGTAAGTTCTTTCACCAACAAAAATTTAAGGCAAATCATGTTGTAATACAGTGTTAGTATAGTGTTCCTCATGCCTAGCAATTATAGTTATTGCATAAAACAAGTTATGAATTGCAAAAGCTAAAACTACAAAGTTCCACCTAAAATTAGTATTCAAACATTAGAAAGTCTTGTCTTGATGAGTGATTAAAGAATAGATTCCTGCAGTGCAATTTAACAAAGAACTTCTTGAGTTTGAAATGGAAAAGTGTAATATTTCATTGGCCGGGACGACAACATATAATATTCATAGTTTTCAAACTCAGTATAGTTCTCTAATTCAATACAGATGCCTGTAACAAGTCACTTAGTGTCTGAGTGACACAATTAACATTTTGCTGGTTAGCTAAAAATCTTAATAATTGCTTCACTTATTCACCATGGGCTGATGAATGTAGAAACAGTTACAGATTTAAACTTGACCTTTCCTTTCAGTCATCAGTCATTTGTATTACACAGTCAAGGGTGTCACAAGTATGCCTTTCATTATGAGTATAAGGGTGCAAAGTTTAGCTATAGGATTCTCATCAAGATTGTTTATTTCTTTAAATATATATTAACTAATGAAGTATTACACACGTTGCTTTTATAGGATATGCTGCAATGACTGAGAAAACACTCAATTATGAGAAAATACTCAATGACTGAGAAAAAGTCAATCACTTTTCAGAAAGTCACTAACAGCAAGATTCAGACTACCTAAATGTCGTCTATGTTGAGACTTAAAGAGCATGGAAATGTCCAAAATGTGCAGGGTGCAGTTTGCACTTTTAGTGGTACCTAAAGGCCTAAATTCTTGTTTTGACACACAATTCTGTTTTCCAGTGACAGATGCACAACCACTGTGTAGGACAAGTCTTAGGTTTGGTCCCATTTCTTAAGTTTTTGAAACACCAAGTTCCTGGAGGAGGAAACCAACATCTGGCCCTCCTTCATCTCAGTTAGGTACTACCTTTCACTGAGCTATGGCATTGGCCTTCTCTTTGCTTGCCCTTACTCTGTCCTCAACCATCCTGAGTTCTCCAAAATGGCCAGACTTTAGCAGCTTTGAACAGGAGGTATTGGTACCTTCACAGTCTGCAACAGAACAACTGCCTGGGGATGGGTGAGCTGTACCTTTCCATCTTCTCAAAATGGCAACAGTATTGAAGAAAGCTTGCATTTCGGGCGTGTAAAATGTTCGTACTTCCATATTCAGCTGATCTGGAAAGAGATATCTGTGCTAAAACCTATGAAAAGGCCTCAGAGTAATTCTGAATTATGAAGGAAGGCTCAGGCTGCTCAGATACTCAAAGTTACAGAGAAGACAACATGGCCCTGTTACCATCTGTTTTTTATTATTGCCTACTTATAACTGAGACACCATTCTATTGCCATCACTTTACAGAGATTCTTAAACTCAGCAAGCAGTTAAAAAGAGGTATAAGCATCTTGAATCACTCTGTGCTGCCCACGGGCAGTACAGAGATCCATACTGAATACATTTTGTATCCTGACTCATCCAGCTGACATGAATAATATTTCTGGACATCTAAAATAGACTACCTGATTCTGAGTCTTAATTCTAAGTGTTTTCAACATGACTCACTAATATTCTTATAAAAGTCATGTGAAACCTTAAGGATTAGAGAAAAGTAGAATTTTAATCTCATATAAAAAACCTTGCAAGTTGAGTTTAAATATGTGTAGTTTTAATACATTGTGGCAATGTGAGAGAAGATTTCTAGTCCTTGACAGCAATACAGTTTAGGAGAGAAGTGAAGAATGATCTCCTTTAATGAGCCTGTATATACAAAAATAGCATGGAATATTACTCCATCTGAATTACCCAAACAGATTCAAATTGCCCTATTTAAAACTTGTACAGAAGCCAAGTTTAACATCTCAAGTACTTTTGCAAGCAGTACATTGAGATTTTTAATGAGCAAAGGTGCACGACATCGTTTTAATGACTTATTCATAGTAAGTCGTGCCCCAGCACCATTGTAGGTCACAGTTGCGTTATCAGTTCACAGACTTCAACTACTCCGTTGGTCATACTACTTCCTCATCATTCAGATCTTCTTTGTAGAAGTACACAGGCTAAGAATTACTTAGCTTGAAATATGATCATATGATTATGATGATGGATCTCTTAAAAGATTAGTTTCTCATTATCTGAGAATTTGCAATGACTACTTCATTCTAGACTGTTCTGTAGATAGCCACAGATCATATATGGTTCAAACACCTACCCATATATATGTATGCATCAGCAGAAGATGTTCTACCCAGCCCTCATCTCCTCCCCCTCTTTAGCCGTTACTGACTTACCTATAAGGTGCTTCTAATTTAACAGAGAGTTATCTCTTATTTTTCTGTTATTATACAGGGCAAGGAAGCCAAAAGTACAGCTGGAAGGAACTCCATCAAAGACGTTATTGTTTGTATTTGCATGGTAACAGGACTTTTTTATTTTAAAAGAAAGGAGGTAGCCTGTATGATTGGATAGACCTATAAGTTTGGCCATTGTAGTTTAGTAATTTCCAGTGTGACGAAATGTGTCAGCAAAAGCACTTGTGAATTGCACAAGTGAATAGATTAGAAACATTTAGCAAGTAAAACACGGCTGGCTTGTGAAATGCCAGTTTTTTTTCAGAGTTAGCTCCTCTTCTCATTGTGTCATCTACTGCCTGTCATTAGTATAACATAGTCTCAAAGAAATATCATTTACAGTAAAGGCAGAATATGAGATATATAAAGACTGAAAGTAATATTTTATTTTTCTTTAGAGAATTCTATTTCAAACAATGCAACCGAGAAAAAACTGTATTGATTTTAGCATAAGCTAGAAAGATTTCTTTTATTTTTAATTTGCAGTGCCCAGTGTCCAGTGGAGGCAGGTTACTTTCACAATCCCCGGCAATGCAACAGCTACAGTTAGCCTGGAGGCAATTGAAGTAGTATTTGTGTGGAGAATTAACAAGCCACAGGGGACCTGGAACATGAGCAAAGGCATAACCATCACAACAAGCCCATGTTTTCTTACAGCTTTCTTGGTATTGTAAGGTCACAGGCTGTAAAGCTGTGGTTAGTGAGAGAAATTAGTCATGAAAACAGCATAACCCATTGGGGATTTATAATACATGAATCAAGTCCAATTTATGTTTGTTTGAAAGAAGTTGGCTTGAAAGAAACTCTTATAGCATCCTAGCGTCACAAGCCCATGTTTAAGAGGGTTTCTTTAAAATGCATTGAGTAATTTCACTGAGAAGATCCAACCGTCAAATAGTAATAATAATACTGAGGATGTGACATTCCATTTCAGTTTGGAAAACAACCACACCTAGTACGAGAAACTATGTTGGCTTCCTGTAAAAGCCACTAACCTTTCTTACTGCAAATTTTTTAACAGGGTGGAGCCCACTGCTAAAAGCAATGTAGCATTCATCTACATAACTTACAGTCATGAAAAGCTCAATCAGGATTTAAAATCAACAAACTAGTTTGCGGTGTTGGCATAGCTACGCTGCTAATCGAGTGTTACTGAAGTACCTACGCCAAGATGATGTGCAGACATAAACACCTGCATTAGATGGGAGTACAGCAAGAGGCCTCAACTACTTACCTTTGAAGAGCAGAAATGAGGGCTTAGAAAATGAAAGTTGTTATCAACCAGCAGCCTGACACTAGTTCTGTGTCTCAGGAAAATGTAACACAACAAATGCGGCAAGGGAGTGACTGTCCCTGCCATCACTACAACAGCTAGGGAACAAGAGCTAGGCTGAAAATACCAGCTGAAACCATGATAAGCAGCTTGTACATTAGAAGTAAGTTATGATATGATAGCAGAGAAAATGTCTAGAGAGATCATTAAGCTGGTTTCCATGTCTTTCTCTGTTAATTTATTTATGCAGTGAACTTGCCTTGTCTTTGCTCTAAGTTTTGCATGTTCTGCTAGCTTTTATGGGGCTCAGCTTATGAGGTGAGCCACAAACAGTTTTATTGAACAAAGGTATACACAGGCCAAAGGTCATCACCTGTGAGTAAAACTTGAAAGAACTGTTCAAGGTGGTGAAAAGGTGGATGGTGAGGAGACATCATGAAAAGCTTCAAATAAATAACATAGTTGCCAAAAGAATGGAAATAAGCTGTTCTCCACATTTACAGAGGACAGGACAAAAAGTAACTATAATTGCAGGGAGATTGAGATTAAAAGTAAAATAAAGCCTTCTAAAAATAAAAATAGTAAAACAGCGGAATAATTTAACCAAGGATACTGCTGAACTTCTGTTACTGAAGTATTTAGGAATACACTAGAATAGTACTTTTCAGGAAAGGCTTTGATAAGATCAGATAGATCACAAAATCACAGAATGCTTGAGGTTGGAAGGGACCTCTGGAGATCATCTAATCCACTCCCATTGCTCAAGCAGGGTCCTCTGGAGCACATTGCACAGGACTATGTCCACATGTCTTTTGAAAATCTCCAGGGAAGGAGACTCCACTACCTCTCTGGACAACCTGTTCCAGTGCTCTGTCACCCTCACAGTCAAGAAGTTTTTCCTCATGTTCACATGGAACTGCCTGTGTTTCAGTTTATGCCCGTTGCCTTTTGGCATGTGACTGGGAACCATGGACAAGAGTCTGGTCCCATCCTCTAGACACTCCCCTTCACATACCTGAGGTTCCCTCTCGGTCTTCTCTTCTCCAGGCTGACCAGGCCCAGCTCTTGCAGCCTTTCTTCAGAGGAGAGATGCTCCAGTCCCCTCATCATCTTTGCAGCCCTCCGCTGGACTTGTTCCAGGAGCTCCATGTCTCTCTTGTACTGGGGAGCCCAGAATTGGACACAGTGCTCCAGGTGAGGCCTCCCCAGGGCTAAGGAGAGGGGCAGGATCAACTCCCTTGACCTGCTGGCAACATTCTTCCTAATGCACCCCAGAATACTGTCCACTCATCCAACCCACACTTCCTGAGCTTGCCTAGGAGGATGTAATGGGAGACAGTGTCCAAAGCCTTGCTGAAGTCCAGCTAGACAACATCCACTGCTCTGCCCTTGTCTATCCAGCCAGTCATTCCGTCATAGAAGGCTATCAGGTTGGTCAAGCATGATTTGCTCTTGGTGAATCCATGCTGACTACTCCTGATCACCTTCTTGTCCTCCACATGCTTAGTGAGGACCTGCAGGAGGAGCTACTCCATCACCTTTCCAGGGATGGAGGTGAGGCTGACAGGCCTGTAGTTTCCTGGCTCCTCCTTCTTGCCCTTTTGGAAGATTGGAGTGACATTTACTCTCTTCCAGTCCCCAGACACCTCTCTTGATCTCCATGATTTCTCAAAGATGATAAACACTCATGGGTGCATCCCATTAGAGCCCATGGATTTATGGGTGTCAAATCTATCTTAATGATCTCTAACCTGATCCTCTTTGACCAAGGGGAAGATCTTCCTTTCTCCAGATGACCTAACATGATAACTTCTAGCTCTGTTTTCTGTTTATCTAGATTTAAACACAACTAACATCAGCTTAAGTAATAATTCCACACTGAAGATGCAAAATCTGAATTCTCTTCTTTATCTGGATCACAGGTGAGACTCATTCCTCTGCAACGGTCAAATGTATGTTTAAAGAATCTTCAGCTGCCTGGAAGAAAGCAGCAATGATGCTGAAAATCTTTGCTATCAGTAAAACTGCAAGTACAAGGACTAGATTATATGAAAGAGGAAGACACTGTACAGCATGGCCAAAACAGCAAAGCACAAAGTGCTGAAAGAAGGTGGGCTTTTGTCACGCTCGGTGAGACTATTCAGCACAGAGAAATAAAAATCAGAAGGGCTATCTAGGCGTGGTACCTAGCAATTATTTCATATCTTGCAACTAGGAAGAGCAAGCTCTTGTATTGTTATAAATTAATGAACATAGCATTATCTGCCAGAGGTCTGAGAACTGCTAAAATGCTCTAATGATGGTTAGAATCAACATAACTTTATATATGAAATAATCCTACTCTTTTGTTTAGTTGTAAAGACAGCTAAAAGCTGCAATAGAGAATACTTCTATCCACAATGAGGTTTTGCTAGCTCATGCTTTCTTTATACAAATAATTTTAAGTAGAGAAGATGACCATGATAATTTCAAATATTTATTTGACAATGTTATTATTATCATTGTTATTAAGTTCATTATGTCAGGAATGTATTGATAAATAAAATGGAAATAGCTCCCTTGTTAGGCTATTAAAATTATTGTTTTCTTTATAAATTTAGATCTCTAGATAAAAAGATTTGAAAGAACAAAAAAAAGCAAAGAGGTCAGAGATGAAAGCTTTATTCAAACCGTGAAACAAAGTCAATGTGTGAACATAACACTAAGCATTTTGAGAGAGAAAAAAAGAGCAAAGAAATAATAATGGAACTGAATAACTCAGATGTTTGATTTACAAGTTTAATATAGCTCTAAATCAAACTATTAGTAAAAGAAGTTTAAATTTCTGGTTTGATTATTTTTAAATACCCGGCCAGAAGTCCAGTGGAACATTCCATGCTGTGTGAACAACACAACTGCCCCTCCTATGTACTCTGAGCTTCCCATTTTATTGTAACTGGTATTCACCTTCATCCCCCTTGCAGTAATGCTGGGGACTCCCCAACTACCATATCCCTGTAGAAACCATTTTTTATTTCCTTGCAAATTAAAATAATAGTATCAATTTCCTTCTTTAATTCTAGGAAATATTATAAGATAATCACCATGTACTTTGCAATATTGATTCATTTTAACACACTCGTAGAAGCTGTAGTGGTTAAACGTTATTCATTTTGGTGTCTCACAAAAATGAGGGCCTCGTGAGTACATCTGAGTTCGTGATGTGGATTGAGTAAATAAAGCAAAGAACTTAAATATTTTAGATAAAGTACCTTAGGCTTGGAGAGACTTATTCATCACTATTCAGAATTCAGCGGAATAGGTTGTTACAGAGTAATGAAAAGCTTACTATCTTTACACTGTACGGTTTACTAAATGCCTAAGAGAGATGGAATAAGTCTAACTTCCAGCAATTTATTCAAGGAGATTTACCATTCCTATCATGCAATACATTATAGCAAAGGGCTATAGTACATTGACACCCTTGACTGGTTCCATAGAAGAGAAGTTATGAGAAATAAAGCTCTTTTCAAATGTAGTGGAACAGGCAAGGTTCAAATTCAGAAGAACTGAAGAAAAGAATAGACAGTAGTAATCTTAGGTAAGTGATAATGGTACTACCACAGTCTCTACATTCATTAAAAACAAAGTATGTGGAATGAAGGAGAGATCTCAGTAAAGCTTCAGTCAATTTTTATGACTGTAATTCAGTTCCCAGGGCAGTGCTTATGGGTGTCACTGTTTCCACTATAAAACTCAATTTTGAAGGAGGTATAGCAGAATAATCAAAACTGTATGTTTTACACAGAAATTTGTCATAAAAGAGCTTATACAGGGAATTTGTCTTACTGTCTTTGGGGGAAAAAAACAACTTTTTTGCATGGTAAACTAAAATGAAATATGTAATCTTATTTCTTTAAAGCTTGTGCTGAATTTTGCATATAATCTGATTTCCGGTCAAGAAACATCTCAAAAGAAACTTGATATTTGGAAAATCCTGAACATCCATTGTCTTGAAATCACTTCTTACAACAGTGCTGACACTAAGAACCTAAAAACCGATAGATTAGAAGTTCAGCCAGCAATTTTTATTAAAGATGGTGTATTTGCCAATATGAAGAAGAGGTGTTATGCATGCATTTTGTGTAACCGAATGACCCCCCAAAAAGACATTGCATTGAAATTACTGAGAATTACAAGTGGGGTGTGACTGCATTGACTAAATTTGTATTAGCAGCCTGAACACAAGTAGTGCTATAAAGTAATAAGGTTGAGAAGGAGGATATAAGTCTGCTAGGCTCATTAGAGTATAGGCTTATGAACCAAAAGAATAATTTTGTTTATTACCGTATTTTTATAGAAAAAATAAATCTTATACTGTATCTAGAGTAGAATAACTAGGAAGGAATGGGTTCGGTGAGTGGGAGACCTCAGTCTTACACCATCAATGCTCCATTCTACCGCCAGGCTGGAAATTACGTTTTCCCTGGGATGTCCGGAGAACCTATCTATCATCTGCAGCAGCTGAGATGGATCCAGGTGGTTACCTGGCCTGGGGACAGTACATCATCCTTTCATGGGGGAGATATCATCCTAACCCACAACCCAGGAGAGAGTGGATATTCCCTTATTGCAGTTTCCACATGCTAGGTATCACTCACTCATTCACTCCTACAGCAGCTTCTGTTCCTGCCAGTGTTAAGATTTTTCTGTCTTAGTCACCATTTGTGACAAATGAAAGTACTGATGGGACCGTAGCATAAGCTGCTTTCCTCTGCTATCTTGTTTAGTCCTCAGTGCTCTTTGGTTTGATGCCTGACTTCAGACTCATTGCTAAAATATGTTATCAATTCCCTTGTATACTCCACAGTGTTGCGTTGTGAGTGATTGCACCTTCCCCTTTGAGGAAAAGACTCATCTACCTTGAATAACCTCCCAATTAAACTTTAGAGAGATTGTTTCAGCACTTTTATTTGGTGTGTTTGAACCTCCTGAGGATGGTGAAAGATAATTTGGACGGCAGTTCTTCTTCTGCATTAGTTATCGCAAGCCGCACTCGCAAGATCTTCTCTAAAATAATTGCTTAAATTGCCTTCTGTTTGGGCAACGTCGTGTGGCCTGAAAATTAACTGAAGCAGCAAGTAGGGGTGTCCAGCAGAGAACTGCAGGACACAGACCTCAGCTTTCTGAACATCCATAATGAGCTTTGCGCTGGCTATGTAGTTAGCTAATTAAAATCCTAAAAATACTATGCTAGTGTAAAATGGGAGGTTTAATGACAGTAGAGAAAAAATAGATATATTTATAAATACTAGACATTTCAGGTAAAACAAAATCAAAATCCAATCTAGTCAAATATAATAACACCTGGAGAAAGCAGGATATTGTCTAATTTCAGGGTACTGAAAAGCTACTGTCTAATTTCAGGGTAGTACATTTACAGCAGTGTGATTGTTCAGTCAGTTTGTTATATGAATGCTAAGTACCTTAACATGTGGTAACCTTAACAGGTAAGAGACAATTGGAAAATATGCAGATGGTGGCACTGGAGAGACAATAAGCAACTTGAAATTGTTATAAAGATGTATAGAGTGAGATATGGAGACATAAAGGTAGGCATAATGCTCAAAATTGAGTAGTCAGATTAACTAGCCATGATAGAAATAGCATGTAAGGGAACAGTTCCTTCAGCATTTCTTTGCCGTAAAATTAGCCTTTTTCTTCACAGAGGGACGCATACTGATTTAAACTTGAAAGGCAAATTGGTCGAAACAGAATTCATAAAGAAGTAATGAAAAGGATAAAGACAATTCCAAAGCTCACTTTAATATAAAATAATACATTTTGCATTATATTATAAATAAATATCATGTAACTCGTCAGAGATTTAGGCCCTCTCTCACATAATGATGTGACAGTGGAGGAAAGAATTAGTTTGTCTTTGTAGCTGAGGCGGAGTACTGACAGAAATATGTTCCAGCCCACTCTGAATTGTCGATACAATTGCACAGAAAGTGAGTCAAAGCACAGGGAGTGATTTTTTTTTTCATACATAGCATTCCTTAGACTGTTACACAGAACTTGAAAACAATTGTTGATGCAATGGTCTAAAAGAAGAAATAGGAATTATCTTGTTATAAATGTAGGATTATAACTCAGTTATAGGTTTACCAGATGTGGATGCGGAACAGAATAACATTTAAGAGAAAATAAAGTAGAAGAATGTAAACACATGAAGCATAGCCAAGTGATAACTGTCTTCACATGTTTAATGAACTATCTATGAAACACAGTTTTGTTTTTTTTTTCCTTTTTTTTTTGGAGTGAAATTGTAAAACAGATTAAGAATGAGAAACGATGTTAAATCCATTCCTGGAGATATCTTTTCAAAGGGAGAAGTAACACACTCCTCAAAAGGGATATGGAAATATTATCACTGGATAATGGTCATCATTGCCTTAACTTAACTTTTAGAGTAACTTTGCCTCCGGGAAAAGGGAAGAGAATACAAGTCAGTTGACCCAGCTGAAGGTAAGAGGTTAACTGGGCTCTTCAGGTACATCTATGAGTTTGCTTTGTTTTGTTTTTCTGATTTCATGCTTCTGTTATAAATCTCACAGCATTTATGAAGGTTAAATATAACTGGAATTTTGGATCGTATGCCTAAATTCCACCTGATTTCCTTTCAGGGCTCTGAAAACAAACTCACAACCCTCCATGAGCAGCCGATACCCCTACGGTCAGGGCACTGTGCAGCCGGCAACGCTGGTGCTCTTCTCTCTTACATGGAACAGTTCAAGGCTTTTAAGCCCCTCAGAGAAAGGGCTAATAAGACTTTTAAACCTAATTTTTAAAACACTCCACTGGGAGGGGAAAACTTTAGTTCCCATCTTCGCTTCAGTGCACACTTATGTGTCTGCATATGGAACTATCTGTAAATTAAATACTTACTGAGCCATTACCTTAAGAGCCCAAAACCATCTTTCCCACCTCTGGGAGAAGGGTCCGAGCCACTACAGGGTCATAATTGCTCTCTCTGCTCTCTTGCTCTCTCTGAGACACATTTTTTTTCTTCTTCACTTCTTCCATTCCACAAATAAATCATTAACAGAGAGTGCACCTCCAAGTTTTTTCCATATACTCTGTAGTCATGTATCTAGGTTATTCTCATGGACAGGAGGGGTTTGTCAGAAAAACTGCCATAACTGACACCTGCTTCCCCCTCCTTCTCCCTGCAAGCTGAAGATGTCCTGTCCCCTCTGCGCTGGGTGGCACCGTCAAACTGCCGCACGTTTCGTATTCCCAGTCCCGTGAACCTCAACATCTGACCTCGCTTTCAAAGGAAGAGATGAAGAGATCCACAGTACCATTCTTTTGTGGCCAGACTGCTGGTGTATAACACTTCTCAGTGATTTTGAGCACTGATAGGCTTTATTATGAATTAATATCAACCAACTTTTGTCCATGTTGAGTGGCCTTATATCAGATCATTAGGAAAACTTATGTGGAGTTCAGTCATGTGCCCCATCTCTGAATAAAGCAGAACCTGGGCAGAACTCTGAATAAAGCAGAACCTGGGCAGAAATGCAACACCAAGCCTGTCAGATTAGAGCATTTTTTAGCACAAAAGTGCTCAAAGGGAAGCCTGTGGCCCAGAAGGAAGAGCTAGCTGACTTTAAATATCTCCTGGCTTATGCACAGTCTTGAGAACGGGAAGGTTTTACTGGTCTCCGAGACTTAACTACCCATACCCTAACTCTGCTTGAATTTAGGCAAAATGCTAAAAATATTTTACCCTAAATCTGCCTTGAAAACATGAAACTTAAGCTTCAGAAATTTTGCTACTATTTCTTTCTTTTAATTCCCTAATTAAAAGGTTGATTTAGAAAGGATGAAATTATAAATCTTCACAGTGCTGCACATATCCAGAATCACTGTCTTTGTGAATCAACACAAAGAACGGCACAGGGAGGCAGATGATATACTGGAGGCTACCTCTTTAACTTTTCCTGTGTATAATTTGAGCATTCATAGAGTAAAATGATCTTATTCTAAAACACAAACGCAGAATTCTCTACTAGTTCCATGTGTTTGGTACCTGTGCTTATTATTCTGCCTTTTTCTCGGGAATGACTTCGCGTTTGTCAGCGTTACATGTCCGTTGCCACATGTCATTATCCCACTTGTGAAGCAGATTCCTGAATCGTTTGAAGCTTGCTTGTTACAGACTCTATTCTCATCTGTTTCTGTCCTCCTCTTCCTCCTTACATGCTCAGAGATGAAAGCTAAATGATTAATCAAGATTAAAAGCAGTAGAAGACCAAGAAAAACAGAGTGTGCTCAACAGGCTAGCACTTCATTATTTTTCACACTTAGTAATAGTGTCTTCTGAATAGATGACTGTGTATTCTCCTTCTTAACAACTTCCTTATATCTTCTTGCTTAAGATAGAGCTTCATGACTTGCAAGTTTCATGTGAATCAGTAACAGGTTATCTGAAAGTTCAAATTAATTACACAGTTCAGCACAACTGCTACTACTCACTTTCTCTAACTTAACTGATGAATGGGTACACATACTTCTGGGCAGGTCACAACAGCATTGATACAGGCACACAGGTGGGGAAAGACATATGTGGCCTTCTTTGTAGCAGGTGTAGTGTAATGTGTGGACACTATACTCAGATTAAACTGGAAGGGCAAGGAAAATGGGACAGAAGGATTAAACTTGACTTCTGAGTCAGGTACTTCTGAGCTTATCCTGGCAGTATACAAATTTATAACTATGTAGCTTTGTTTAATGTATCTTTCATTAATCCTTTATTTTCAATATCTGTTCTGAACCTTGATTCATAAACACACTGGTAAAATATGCGTCTTTTTTGATAAATAAAAAGAGTCAAGATTTCATTTGTGCTGAAAGACAATAATTTGTCTTCAACGCAGATAAAATTATCTTAGATTCTTAGATTTACGAATTATACACAAAAAAATCTTGTGTTTTATCCAGAAGTAAAAATATGTCAAATGTGCAATGCTATGAATTCTACTGTTAAGGCTATCAGCCATCCTTACAGTGTTCCCACCAAGTTATAATATTCAGTTCTAACTATATTAATATTATTAAAAGAAATTCATACAGCGTGAACATATATTCGAATCCATATTGTTGTACATCAAAGGATAGCTCGAAATTTTAATGCTGCAGGGCAGCTAAGTGTCTAACTGCCTAAGTCAAGTTAGCACACTTTGTCCACATGTTGCATTCCTCTAATATTTTGGCTGAGTTTTTGTTACTAAAATGCCTTCCAGATGCCATCATTGCTATTACAGGTCTAATCCAAGTTTAGAATATCTCAACCGGGTGGGGCAAGGGGGCAAGATCCCAGAATTAGTTCTTCAGGGACTGGACTAACTGTCCGGGAGCAATCTTAAAAACACTGTCCTGCATTTATTCTTCATACTAAGATATAAAATCCAAGAGACAAAAGATTTGGTTTATCAGAATTTTATGATGGTTTGGTATGTGTTTATATGCTTTTATGATTGAATAGGCCTCCTCATTGAAAAACAGAGATCCTATAATTCTGATTTATTCAAATAATCGCAGTAAATTAAAGTTAAAAAGTCACATTTCCTTATAATGAAAATGAGATGAAGAATAGAGGATTTTTTTTTCCTTAGACAATAAAATAAACACTCTACTTGTCAGTTACTACTTCATTTTCTGTCCTATGAGCTGCATTTACAGCTAGGCTTTACCAGCATATTAGGCTGATAGTACAGTTACATATCAAAGTGATGTTGTCAGATGACTATAAGATGGATTCTGACTCTTGGAAAGAGATGAATCGCAGATGTATTTAACCTCATATGAAGTCAAAGCAATGGCAATAAATATGTTGCATTTCTAGACTTTTTAAAGGAACAATGGAAACTTTTAACCCGTGTAGGTTGTATCATGAAAGCATACTACAATGTTTGTACACATTCGCAGAGGCTACGCTTCTTTTATAAAATGATACTATTTTTATGAACATAGAGCCATGTAAAATCAAGTTCAATTTGAAAATGTTTTGAATTGTACTGATGAAGCTGATTTCTGTAGGAAAAATCTGCATAAAAGAAGGAAAATCATTTTATACATCTTATTCTGAAGCTAAGTTTTAAGGAGCAGAAATGTTCTAAGAAATTAAGCCTTCCATTTCTTTACTGCGTTGTGACATTAAGCATCCTTCCTATGTGTGATCATAATGTAACTCCCTCCTATTGAAAAGATACAAGATCACTGCTTTCCGTCCTAATAGTAAATGACTGCAGACCACACAGATTCAACTACCGGGATAACTTGCGTCACCCAAGGTACAAATAAGCACAATCTGTATGCAAGTCCTAATATTTGAGCTGTTGCAAAGACAGTAATGGATCAGATGGTGCCACGTAGTAATTTACATCGGGTAGGTAAACAAAGGGAGATCTGTGGTTTAACTATTCGCGTTTTGTCAAAAGGAGATTAGAGCTGCAAGTGGCACTGAAGAAAAAAAGAAACAAAATTATGATATACAACTTTGTTTAATGAAAAGTGGATGAAATGTTTAGTATAGAAAGGGATGGGAAACCTACCATTTTGCTGCATTTTGATTCAGCCAAGTGTGAGGTGAGGACATCTGTTCCCTTTGTCTCACACTTCTGCCTGATATTACACTGGTTAAATTATCTTCTCATAACAAGCTACATTTTAGAGTTTAAAAGACACAGCATTTAATGATGAATCGACTAGAAACCAAGCCTGATTGTCAAAAGCCTACTCTAGGTTACTTCAGACAAATTAAGGCCCAGTCTGAACTCTAAGTTAAGGTTTAAACTGAAAACCTACAGAAAGGCAGAGGTGTGATGATGTAGACATTCCCAAATCTCCGAGATCTCTTGTTTGCAAACTAACAAACGGAGTTATTCACATATTAAAACACTCTCTCAGAGCAAAATCATATAATGTATTGTGTTTAGTTCATTGTGTCATAGAGTATTGACATTAAAAAACATGAAAAAAGAAATAAAGTGAGTTATCTATAACATTCACTTAGTATTAGGAAAATTTGTAAGCTCAGCTTCCTGCTAAACTTTGGTCAACACTAGAAAAAAAAAGAGTACATTTTCAAAATTTTTTCTGGAGAAAATGTATATATATTTTTTAATTCTATTCACATCTATTAAAATCCTTGGGGAAATTCATAGGATTTTTTTCCAAATTTTCACATTCTACTCTTAATAAAAGACAAATTTATAGTGAAAATTATCTAATAAAAAATATTCTGATTTTTCAATAGGTATCTATGTTTATCTGCTCATACGTGGTATGTATGTCTCAACACCAGTACTTCTATTTGGCTAATGCAAAGGGGAACACTTACAGCCAAAGCTGAAGCTGTTTTTATTGCACATAGTATAAGTAATATCTGTGCAGTCACGTGAATATGACATGACTGAAGGGCTATTCAGGACTGGCACTGCCAATCTGAAGCCCAAACTTTCTCAAACAGTATAACTCACTGTCACTGTAGATCAGTGCTTCAAAGTATTTAAAAGACCTCTTACACTGTAATACTGTTGTCTTCCTTTTCCCTATCTAGAGAACAGCTTGTCTATCAAGCTCCATCATTGTTCCTATTAAAGAGCGGTACTGTTCATTTTGAAAGGCAACATATAAGTACAGAAATTAATTTAAGGTGAGAGTAAGTATATTTTAATAAGGATAGTTCTTATTATAACATCTGAAGTTAGTGTTTAAATGATATACGGTCCTCCAGCCGAAGTCCAGCCTTCCAGCTAAAGAGTAGCAATTGCTGGTTTATTGATTCAAAGTTTACTAGCTGTACCCGTTCCATATAACAAATTTCCAAGCTTTGTACAGAGTTTCTGCCTCCCATGTCCCTTGAAAGAATCACAGGATCACAGAATGGGCAAGGTTGGAAGGGACCTCTGGAGATCATCTAATCCACTCCCATTGCTCAAGCAGGGTCCTCTGGAGCACATTGCCCAGGACTATGTCCACATGTCTTTTGAAAATCTCCAGGGAAGGAGACTCCACTACCTCTCTGGACAATCTGTTCCAGTGCTCACGCACCCTCACAGTCAAGAAGTTTTTCCTCATGTTCACACGGAACTGCCTATGTTTCAGTTTGTGCCTGCTGCCTCGCATCCTGTCATTGGGCACCACTGAGAAGAGTCTGGCCACATCCTCTTGACAGCCTCCCTTCAGATAGTTACAGACATTGAGCCGATCCCCTCTCGGTCTTCTCTTCTCCAGGCTGAACAGGCCCAGCTCTCGCAGCCTTTCTTCAGAGGAGAGATGCTCCAGTCCCCTCATCATCTTTGCAGCCCTCCGCTGGACTTGTTCCAGGAGCTCCATGTCTCTCTTGTACTGGGGAGCCCAGAACTGGACACAGTGCTCCAGGTGAGGCCTCCCCAGGGCTGAATAGAGGGGGAGGATCAGCTCCCTTGATCTGCTGGCAACATTCTTCCTAATGCAGCCCAGGATACCATTGGCTGCCTTGGCCACAAGGGCACATTGCTGTCTCATGGTCAATTTGTTGTCCACCAGGACCACTCCCAGGTCCCTCTTTGCAGAGCTACTTTCCAGCAGGTCAGCCCCCAGCCTGTGCTGGTGCATGGGGTTATTCCTCCCCAGGTGCAGGACCAGCACTTGCTTTTGTTGAACTTTATGAGGTACCTCTCTGCCCATCTCTCCAACCTGTTGATGTCCCTCTAAATGGCAGCACAGCCCTCTGGCATATCAGCCCCTCGTCCCTGTTTTGTATCATTGGCAAACTTGCTGAGGGTGTGCTCTGTCCCTTTATCCAGGTCACTGACGAATAAGAAAGATGAAAGGATATAGATGAAGATAAGATGATAATATCAAAGGATACAGTTACTCTAATATTGTCCAATAAAGAATCAGTAATGAACGACATCGATGATTTTAAAATTTTAATAAATAACGGTTATTGATTTATATGAGTTATATAAAACATTGATGTATGAAGCGCTACACACTGAGGACCGAATCCAGCTTCACCATAAGAAGGAAATTTTTGCCTGAAAATAAGATAAAAATGATTTTCAAACCCTTTTTACCGTTGTTCAGCCATGAAAATAATAGTTAACTGGTTTCACTATTTTCTCCAGAAAAGAGATGGCTACCCCTATCCACACCAAATTTAAAGTGGAAAGGGTTAAGCAGGAGTTAAAAGGTCCTGATCAACCAAGCTTGCAGAGTTCTGTGAAGCAGGGAGATGAACTGGAAAGGTAGGTCTGTCAGAGCCCTAGGATGGGTTTGTGTATATAAGCTTTAGTTAGCCCCAAATCTCTTTTGGGACAGGATGGAGATGGGGGTTTGCTTCAGGAATTGCTCCCCAGCCAGAATGCCATATGTCCTGGCATAGTAGCTTGGTAGCTGGAAAGCACAAAGAGACCTTTCAGACTAAATCAGAAGTCCAGGTGCAAAGTCCAGACCTCATAACCACTTAGTCGATGCTTGGGACTACTGAAAATACAGTGTTACTTTATGCTAGCTTTAAAGTTGTTGCTGGTGACTTCAGGACAGCTAGCAAACAATTTTTTTTTTCTCTGTCTGCAGTAAATCTGAAATCTGGGAGTCATGGCCAGTTCCTCAGAGTTGTAACATTATGGACCAGTTTAAGAGTTAATTACTTAGGACAGTGTTCCGAATAGTTTCCTTTGGCTAGAATGAACCTGAAGCACCACAGCAAATAGCAGGGCACTGGGCAGACCACGTGAGAGGTGATCAGCATTGGTTTAGCAACGCTAGGTAGTATATTGAACCAGTAAGTCCTTTAAAAACTCAGATATACGGCACCAAAAAATAAAATACTATTTCACAGTGTATCGGGAAAATAATCAGTCACTAAGCAGCTGCAGATAGTATGCTAGACTACCTAAGCAGAACAAAACTTTTTTCACTGAGAGAACTTCCTTGTTGTTCACGGTTGATTCCTAGACTGTCAGACAAAAAGACAAAAAAGCAAGGTGCATCTCTTTCATTGTTCTGCCCTCTGCAGAAGCTGCCTTTATTTAATTTCTAATTTTTATAGAGGACTACCGATTCACTCAGAGTGGGTTTCATGAAACAGCCCAATGTCCTTAGTTCACCCTTCAAAAAGTGTTAACTGCTTGAACTCCAGTTCTTATGTATGCTTTGTCATAACATCAAGTTTTATTTCCTGGCATAAAACAAAGCAATTGTTCTAAAAGATAATTCCAAAATAGTTTATTTTCCACATTAAATGAGGCATCTCTTAATACTTGAAACCAGTATCTTGAATCCTTTTACCTTTTTGAATATGTCAGCTCTTGCTCACTTTATTATCTAGTAGAGGTAGGTGCATCTCATTTCCATTTCTTAAACTTCTTTCTGAAAACTTAGGGCAGGGGTACCTACCTTTCTATCTCTGATGGTCAGCACTGCAATGGGAAGCCTGGGTTTTGTAGATGCTGAGCTCCAGTAGTCCTCACAGAGGTCAGCAAGTGCTGAGCTTGCTCTGTTGCTGAAAAAGATTCAGAGAACATCTCACTAAATTATGGTGCAGTATTTAACTGTAAATACTTATGTTTAAAATGCAGTTGAGGACAATTAAAACAGACATTAAATATATGTAAGTAAAAGACAGGCGTGAAGACTTAGTATAACAATCAGAAAGTCATAGATAAGGGGCACAAAAATTAGGAAAGTAAACTTCCAATCTGACACATAAATTGTAACCTAACAAGTGTCACTGTAAAAGTCACGCATGTACAATGCCTGGGCAGGTGGACATCGACAGTGAAGGGCATGCTGACAAGTTTGTGTCTATACCGTAATTAATGCAAGATGTTCTTCTGTGCGTGTTACATAATGTGGTTACTGAGGGAAGGAGAGGAGAAAGCAGATTTTTTTTATTGGCGGTTTTTGCAGATATGTATATTATACTGCTGCCCATAAATGGACTGTTTTTAATCTTATTGTATGCCCGTGATATAGTACCACAACATATATCCTCTTTGATATGCATCTACAGTAACTTCATTATGTGAATAGATAAACTCTCATACTGCAGTTCTGCCATTTTAGATGTAGTTTTGGACCTGTCAAGAGCATTCTTAGTGGAATCTTACCCATTTGCATTTTGTTTCTCTTCCTTTTTGAGCTATTCACACACAAAGATGTAAGCAGTATCTCTTTGCAGAGTAGCATAGAAAACATATGCACTAGATCTGTTTGAAGCTTTAAGAATAATGGCAAACTGAGGAGTAGGCTTAACTCAGCAGAAGTCTTACCTAAACGTGTATTCCTAATTGCACACTGAGTATAGTAACACGTAAATATTGACATTTCCTGTTCAAAGTTACAACTACTAAGTACAAACACTCTTTAAGTGTTTCTTCATTTTCCTTTATTTTCTTTTAGGAAACGTTACAAAACCTGTATCAGGTAATCAAAGTTCATATCTTCGTTATAAGAACCAGGAAAAGAAGAATATAGATACTTTGACTCGTATTAGGAGCTTCCTAGAACATCTATTAACTGAATGACATGAAAAGAACTAGCTGTCTAAGAAAGATCCAGTGATGGCTATTTAAACTGACAATGAAATTTAGCCAGCCTATGGTTGTTTTCCTGAGTGATTGACCCTTATTACTTCTGGTTTTTAACTTTTAATGTAGTGGTAAAAGCTGTTGGTTTTTTTTTTTTTTCCGTATTGGCAGCTTGAATGGTAGTTCATGGACCCTGTAAAAGTTTGTGGAGTTAAGTTACTGCAACACCTTAATTTCAGCTATGGGAACCTTGTTATTCTGGGGTCACAGGGACAGGTTGATCTTATTAACTCTTATGAGACATGGGAAAAGCTTTCTTTTAAAAAACTGCTGGTGAGTGAAAGAAAACTTGGGAAAGGCCAAGTCTAGAGAGAAATTCTAAAGGAGCGTTTATGGACTTAGGACCACTGAAGCTAATAGGAGCTTTCTCATTCCTATTTAATACATGACATGCAGAGGAGGCAAAATAATCTACCTTCCCTTCCCTGTTTTTTATGGAACAATGCATAAGAATACACTTTATTTTTGCTCTTCCTCAGGCTTGCCAGTTCAATGTAATCCAAAAGAGGATTTCCATGGCAAGTTCTCTGAATATTTTTTAAAAGGGCATTTAAAAAGCGAACTATCCTGCTGACAATAAAATTGTCAGTAGTACAGTACTGTATTATACCTTCTGCTCATCAGTGCTGTAATACAAAACTGCTAGTGTAAAAGGAAATAGCTCTGAAAGCAATCAGCCTGAAAGTAGTTTGTAAAAAGCTAGAAGAGTGGCAGTATTCTCAGTGAGATGAAGTGTAGAAAATCACAAGCAATAAGTGCATTCTTTTTACTTCACTATGTTCTACTTCCTCTTTGCAAGAATTCTGGATTTATGACAAGACTAATGAAAAAAAAAGTAAAAAAAGTAAAGAAAGAAGCTGATTACCTTTCAAAACACTAATACTATACACAAAAACTAACATTTATTAAAATTTATGGACCACTGGCAATCTAATTCTTTTTTTCTCTTCATTTTTTTCTTCTTTTTTTTTTTTTTCAATTCTAAAGCCTGGGATGAATCAAGCATGCAACTCTGGACCATGTTCTTATTCTTGATATTATTTGTAATTAACACACATCCCTTACTATAGTAGAGGCAATGGGGCATGATTTGTGAGATATTTGAGCAGAATGATGGATGGTCAGGTTGATAGACATGCTCTTTTATGTTTTTTTTCCCCTCAGATTTAGCCAAAAAGATAAAAAGCAACAGAATGACATACTTGAGTTATTTGGTTTGGACTGATCTTCTTAAGAGTTTAATTTCGCACTGTTCAAGTTACTAGAAGCCCAGATATTAACGGGTTTAAGATCAAGTTCTAATAGCATCAACATATTTTTCATAATCATGTGTGTCTTTGGCTGACAGTCATATTTAATGTTTAAAGGCTAAGCTAAAAAGCCAAAAAAAAAAAAAAACTTTTCTCTTCTTGCAGTATCATTGAAATAGAGTTGATTTTGTTTAATGGGCCACAAAATGTGTCTCATTATCTCTGTTTTACAGTTGAGAAAACAAAAGTGCAACGATGTAATACATTAGTGATTCAGTGGGGAAGTAGAGGCCTCTTCTCCTGTGGCCAGGAAAATGTCTGTCAACTGGCCCACTATATCTGAGAAGTCCTTTTGATTTCATATAAAAGCATGTTAGAAATTGTCTTGGTTTCCATTACAAGGCATTCTACACAAGTAGTTTCAGTGTGTCACAGCCTCTGAGATTAAGGATTTAAAAAAACATGATTTGAGCACAGGCAGCTGGCAGTTTCTAACTATGCTCTATAATTATGACATTTTCAGACTAGTCTATACACTTAAAATAAGGTAATGATCAATTTATTATTGAGATGAAGCCATTTTCTTAGCACAACAAGACAGGAAGGAGTTTACATCTAGATGGAAGCAAGGTGCTTTAAGAAATGATTTCTGAAGCAAGAGAACAAACAGCGTGGTGGCCGAAGCATACTACAGACCATTGCTCTGACAGAGCAAGGTTACTTTAGATAAACATCCCTGCCTAAAATGAGATTTGTTCCTGTCTTACAAAACTGTTTTATTTACTGTTGGAAGAGTTCTTAACTGGAAAAAGACATGGTTGATGCCAGATCGTTAATCTAAAGAGACAGCCCTTTCAGAAGCCAAAGTTATGGCACTGTTTACTGAAAGACATCAGGAAACTTTGTTGAACATTCCAACCAAGTCTATTCCTGGGCAGACTCACTCTGTTTATACTGTCTCAGCATCCCCAGAACTGTCAAGACCAAATCCTCTGACCAGCTCTGTTGTGTCGCTCTTACTGTGCTCCTTCGTAACTTGCTTGATGGATGAAAGGGAGTAAGAAGGTGATTCTCAAGAGCCTGTCTTTCACGGAGTACCCATATACATACGTCATGTCAAACATCTTTGGCTGCAGCAACATTAACATGCTAACATCTGTTCTTTATAGCTCTCTCAGGTCTTCACGCCATGCCCTACCTCCGCTATGCTTGTGTGCCCCACTGTTATCCTACTTCACCAAAGAATATGGCCTCTTATTTATAATATGTAGCCACCACAGTAAGCCAGGCATACCGTGAGCCTATGGACTGTCACCAGAAGAAGAAAACATGCAGGAAGGAAGTTTGCTTTTCTGTGTGTGGAAGGAATACATTGGAACTTATAGGTCTGAAAAGAATATTCTCAGCTGAGCCATACCTCTGTTAAGATGAATAACCAAATGCATCCGTAGGTCCATAACAGACTGAAGACCAGTAATATCAAAACCTGAAACACACATCAAGTCTATTAGGGGAATAAGAAGGGAAGCAAAAGGGAAATCCTGCCTTAAGCATCACATGGTCCAGAAGGTCTTTGGCTACGTGCTCATTACATAGGTTCATAAGGCGTAACTTCAGTACATCCTAAGAGTAGAAAAAGCAAGAGTGTCAGAATGCCAGGCTGTGGAGATGATGATATTGAAATATTTGGCATATATACATGGCTATGTATCTCCTTTTTACCACAGCAACAGCTTATGACTGTGTCAGAATGCTACAAGTTAATATCAGTCCTGGGAGTGAACGGCCGTCTCCATGCGTGCACAAATCCTCCTCTTGTCTCCCAAAACCATTTAGCAGCCAAGACTTGTTCACGTCCCAGGGCTGATCAAATGCCCCAGACAATACTGCATTGCCACCAGTATCATCTGAGAAGCAGGAATTAGGCATTAATAAGAGGTTTTTTCTTGGCATCCCCTTATCCTGAGAGAATGGAAAAAGAGGTCCCAAGGAACAGCTGAACCCAGGTCTGGAACACTGACTGCACTACATAAGAGGAGGGTATAATCTCAGACTTGACTCTAGCACCCTTACTCACTCAGGGTCTTTTGCTTAGGCTCATGGCTTAATCATGTAACAAAGCCTTGACACTACATGGCGATTGGGCTGTAGAGAGGAACCGTATCTGTTCACAGCTGAGCACATTTCAACTCACCACGTTCCTTGGGCAAGCAGAACATTCCTTACCAAAGAATGACAGCTTTATTATTTGTGTTTTTCACAACATATTTGTAGACTGGTGTTAGAGAACCTGAGTGATTCTCATTCCCCTTTCAGGATAATGACTAGACCAAAGTTGGCATATAGTAACCTCAGTGTGGAAAATCTGGGACAGTTTCCATCAAACGTAGAGGATTTCTTGTGAAAGGAGGAGGAACTGGTGGAGCAGTATGCCAAGGAACTGCAATGATTCAGCTGACTTTTTTAAATGCTTGCACTAGGAGTGTGAGGCGGGAGGAGAACTTGTCAACAGCATAAATTCTAGAAAACAGGAGTTTAGCTGCCAATGTTAGTGGAAGGTCCAATATTTCTTGGCCACAGGTGACTCTGACTGTTCCGGAGCTCTTTCCACTGGTGAGCCAAATGAGGTAGTTGCCTCTGCAGCTACAGATCGGGGAAATCTGCTGGTTATGGGAATCACTCGATCATCAAGACAGTTGACAGCCATGGGGATGAGGAAGGTTATAGCCTTCATTTTTTTGTTTATTGCATAGATATGTATTTCACGTGCTAAATAGAACTCCCTATTTCTCAGGAGGCTTGAAGGACCAGAATTTGCCCTATCTTTACATTCTGTGTCTTCTTTCCATATGCTGCCGTATGCTAAAGAGGACTTCTGCATGCATTTTTCTGAATTGACTGTTACAGTTCTAGGCGTGTACAGCAGGCAAGCATAACCTGAAACTCAGCCACCTACCATAGCTTTGTGCCTAACTTGTCCTGGCCTAATAAAATTGGGCTTTCTTGAAGGATTTGGACTGCCCTTTGATTAATGTATGCTGTCTCCAGAAAGAAGGATTAATCTATACGCAAATGTTTTCTCTCTCTTCTGAAATATTTCAAGGGGCAAGAAGTCTCAAGTTTTCAGGGTGAGCTGATTTGTAAAATTTACTTCCTCTCAGCAGCCTCTCTATGCAAGGCCAATAAAGTTTGCTTATATTTGTCAATGGAAAAAGGTTTTCATACTTGATGACAAGAAAGTATTACACTAATTTATAACACATGTTTGAACTTTTTACTTAATGTCTTTTGGGAAGGAAGTCTCCGAGTTCTGTAGTGGCCTTCCTTCTAACACCGAACTTGCAGCATGCAAGTGCCATTCACCCATGCCCTATGTCTGCATAAAGCAGATCTCCTCTCACTGAGTGGCAGCGCAGTAACTTTTTGCAGAAAAGAGGATATATAGAGTCATGGGCCAAGGACTGGATAGAGGTTGCAGGAGCAGGTCCTGGGATCAGGTGAGGCAGGGAAGGACAGAGTCCATGAAGCAAGCCTTGAAATTCAGAGTCAGCTTCCAGCCCTGGTTTATGTTAGGCATATTCACTTCCTTATATTCACTCCCTTGACTGGGCAAAGAGCCCAGGTTAGAGCTCCAGGAATAGAAGAAGGCTGGTAGAAAACTCTGGGTTTGAGTGTATGCTGGAGAGTGCATGTGCATGTGTGTGTGTGTGTGTGTGCTTATAACTCGTAGGACTTCCAAGGAGATGCTCTTCTTCCAGCTGGGGCCTATACAACTAAAAGCTTGCTTCCTAGGATGATACATTAGAAACATTTTCTGTGCAGGAGGGAAGGGCTGGAGAAGGGGAGGAGGCTAAAGGGAGTAGAAGTTCTTTTGTCCGTTGGGCTTACAGGGTAAAAAAAAAAAAAATCTTTCTGCAGAAGTGTGTAGGAAAGAGTTGTGTGGACTTTTGGGAGGTTATTTTCAGGAGGCAGTTTTGAGGCGAGCAAGCACCAACACAATTTAATTTCTTATAGAACAGCACCACTGGAAAGTGCCTTTCCTAATCATATTTGTGGATACTATAAATGTCCTGTGCGAACTAATAGGAACAGATTAACAGATTCAAGAGGGTCTTACCATCTTATAAAATTGCTAGTATAATTTTATTTCCATTAATTAATTCTTTCAAATATCTTTACCAAAGAAAGGTACAGTACACAATTAGAAGGAACTGGATGGCAACTTGACTTAGGAATGGAACAAGGGGAACAATGTGAATAAAGTTCTCATTAATTCACATCATAGGAAATAAAGAGATTTCTTACCTTATTGATGATCAAAACAAGGTATCATCAAATGAGGTTGCCTGCTTTCTAGAGTACACGTGCTCACATTCTAAGACACTATTTCCTTCTGAGCTACTTGGCTTCCTTATTGGCCTGTCATGGCAGAGACCGAGGATCAAAGATAACTATGAGCTAAACTATGCCTATCTCTGTAGGCGATCTCTACAATTTTAGAATTACTCTTTGCTGGGTATGTAATAAATACATTAATTCTTTCGTTACCTCTACTTTTAGAGTAGGTAGGTTGTGATATACATAAATACAGGAAGAAAACTTAACTTTGGTTCATAAGGCTGCCACATGGGCTTCTTCCCTGAGTGTAGAATTCGTTGACAAATGGTAGCTACATTTTTAATTTCCTGCTTTTCTAATTGTTATTTTTAACATTTTCCATATTCTTATATTTGTAAGTTTGGAAAGGTATATTTCATCATCTATTTCATGGGTCGTATTCTTAGTACGAGCCCGGTTTCAGATGTTTGCCACTGCATCCTTAAAGACGTTGAATAAATAATCAGTGCGTCATTGCTGTTGCAAAACGGAACTGAAAAATCAACTGATTTCAGCAAGAGAATATTCCATTGGTTGAAAGTATATTTTCAGTATACTAACATATATAACACTAACGTTGTCTCATGTTCTCTTAATCTGAAACTCTTAGCTGAATCTGAATGTTTCCCAGATGATGGTCGTCTTTTTTAATCTATATGACCATTATATTAGCTAACTTGATATATTTTTTTAATTTTTCTTTCTGTGACGAAATATTATTGGACTCGATCCCTCCAAGCTGGAATATGTGGAATATGCGGAATATGTGTTTCAGTCCATATTCTTTAATCTGTCCAATTCAGTAGTTTAAATATGTTCCAGCACAGATCTCAGGGCCCTGGCATATACAACCTTTCTAAACTTGTCCAGATTTGGATCCCAGGGAAGGAATGTTAATATAATCCACACTTGGAAACGCAGCAATTACCCTACAGAAGAAGATGCAAAGGCTGAAGGCCCAAAACTTTGCTGTACATAAAAGCAGTGGGAGTACAGGGAATCTCTAGCACCTCTGAATCAGATTGGTTCCATCATTCCTTCCTAACCTTAAAAAGATTATTTCCTTGTCTATCCTGAAGCACAGATACAAACAATTACAAGTAAACTTTACATTTCAGAAAGCTATAGAAGTATATTCTGTGGTACAATATTACCCTCTTTTGTCTATGCAAGTTCACTGTGATCCTCAGCTGGACACCAAATAGATTTTAGTGAACAGAGAGGCTCTGCTAATTCCTTGTCCTTTTCTCTGATTGATCCAGGAAGAATAAAAGTAGGTGAGCACCTCTGCTTGCTTCTCTGTCTCTAGGTTTTTCCCAGTAAAATCCAAACAGCCATAGGTAGCCATAGTGCACCGTCTGTGTGCTGTGTGCTTTTAACATATTTGTACTGGAGTGAAAAGAAAACATATTCATCTAATAAATGGCATTTCGAAACAAGTGAAGTTAAACAAATCTTGAAGAAAAGACTTAAGAAAATAGTTTCACAGAAAAGAAAAGAAAATATAGTTTACTGATCATTAGAAATACTTGAGGCCTTCAGAATTAAAGATTATAAAGCTATCAATAGTGTAGCTCAAAACCTTCTAAAGCAAAAAGGAGTAGCAATATGGATGTACTATTCCAGCCTGTAAGCTGTTGTAAGGATTTAACTTAGTTGCCTTGTTATAATGTCTTTTGGGACTGAGATTCACAGCTTCTTTGTCTTGCTTTTTTGGAATATTTTACCAGAACTAACAGCCCTGCAGCAGCATAGCTGGAAGGAGAAGAAAGCACTCACTACTAAAAAATACTTAAGATTTATTTGGGAAAATCCTTAGGATTTACTCCAAAGTTTGAGACCAAATTATTATTTTTACAGCATATCAGACTAATATCAAAGGCTGTAGAGGTTAGTATGCAATAATTCCTTGACTACCACAGCTCTTGCTGTCTGTGACACAGATGGAATTGAAGGCATAGACACATCTGGATTAGTTTGCTCATTTCTCATTTATAACAGGGAACGAAGAAAACAACTTACTAAACCCATTTTTGTTGTTTATGAACATGTGGAGTTTTTGACCATTCTCACTGTAAATAATATCTGATCCAAAACATTTCACATTCCATATATTAAAATAATATATCCAATTATCTAAAGAGAATAATGAAGGCAAATAAAGTGGCAATAGCTGTAAAACACAGCTACATTAGGAAAGAATTGACTATTTAAACAAGAAATAAGGCTAGCTTCCTGTTCATTTCTTGTAAAAGGAAAAATTAGATAGCAGTAACACTGACAAGACTGGTTAAAAATTAGTCATCCAGCAGATTTGCACTGTTTCTCTATAGAAGCCTGAGCTTTTGGAAGTGAACATTTTCTGTAGGATTTCCCATAAATAAGAGTATTTCCTTTTTTATCCTTCAGAAGAAAGCTCAATTTTTACATAGAAGAAAATGTTAATTATCTGTAATAATGATTTGAATTGTGTGAGCATTTGAAAGACTAACATATCTGAACTGGTGAACAATTGTGATGATCAGTGATTTATTTGTAAAATATTTTGAATTATAAAGCTATTTAGAGAAGATTTGCATCCATGCCTACTGCCATTTAACTCTCTAAAAGTAGGACCTCAGCTGAACTCAAAGTAGCATTCAGGAGAGCTCCAAGTCTTCCTCTTCCCAATAAGTCTTTATTCTCTCTGCTCAGGTTTACTGAAGTGCCCGTGTCTTCTTTCCCTAAGATATCTTGAATGTGGACATGGGCATATTGCAGTTCATTCTGAACTTGTCATGTTCTGTCTTCCTTGGTAACTATCCACCAAGGATATTTAGGATTTTTCAGTCTGAGATAGATGCAAGGACATGTTCCATACGTGTTATGCCACTTTGTACCAAGAAATCCTCAGAGAGGGAGAATAATACCACCTAGGTATCGCAGTCTAAAAACACATTGGAAGAAAAAGCCGTGTGTAACTTTTTAAGCAGAGAGAGGAGGTCCTGAACAATTTTTACTACAGCCAACAGAGGCAGCGGGCACAAGCTGCAGCAGCAGAAGTTCTGACTAGATATTTGGAAAATTTCACAATGAGGCTGTTTGAACACTGGAAGAGGTTGCTCAGAGCAGCTGTGAAATTTCTATCATTGTGGATATTCAAAATTTGTTTGGATAGGACTCTGAGTAACCTGATTGAACTTTGAGGTTGTATCCGGCTTTGAAGCTGGCCCTTCAACGGGGAAGAACGGGTTTGGACCAGATGTCTTGCAGAAATATGCTGCAAGCCAAATTTTTTTGGATTATATGGTTTAGTTCAATTCATCTTTGATGTGCCATTAATGTAGACGTTGATCAATTCCAGTTACTACAATAACATTGCAATAATATTTCTGTAATTTGCAAAAAAAATCAATGTGCTTTCTGATGAGTTTATTGTAATTTTTTCTCCTGTATCTCCTACCTCCTCAATAGATGTCAATAATAAAATTTGAACATGAACTCTTTCACACCAAAGCACAACCTGAGGTTATTTTTGTTAACAAACTACAGCTTTAGGCTGGTATCCTTTTTCTGAGGGTAAGTTGTAAAGATAATACAACAAACACTTTGTCATTATATTATGGTACAACATTAGCTGCAATTATTTTCCTTTTATATTTTTAAGAGCTTATTAGAATCATATTCTCTTACAGGCGGAAAAAATCAAATAATCACAATATGAAAAGATTTTAACATAAAGAGTATGTGCTTCATACTTATGAAATAGAAATGAGAAATTGCTAAAAAGTGAGCAGATCTTTCAGACCACTGGGTTTTGTTATATGCTGTCAATACAGGTTTAAGAAGAATAAATGCAAATTCCTCTGTGTGTGTGTTGCTTTTTCAATGAGCAATGCTACTATTATATTATTTATCATGGGATCTACAAAAGTGTTTTGAAAAATTAAAGGAGTATTTTAGCCAAAATCTCCCACTCAAGTTACTGGCACAGAATCCATTCTTATCAAGTAGCTGACTGATGAATTGAAAATTCATATTTTACTTTTCTTATCTTTTATCCAAAACGATGTGAGGGAAGGAGAATAGATTCGATGACCTAGTGAGCTTCTCAGTAACCTGCAAATTCAGATTCATTAAATTGTTTCTACGAAAAATCCACATTCTCCTTTGTTGCAAGTAAGGAAACTCTCTCACTCTCATGTTCACAATATAATAGGGTGACTTAGTGCAAATAAAGTCTCTTTAATTATTCTTGTAGTTTTCAGGGCTCTAATCTATTTTTAGAGCCAGCTATTTCACATTTTTTATCTTTGCTTTTCTTATAAAGTCGTGACATATTTAAGTTACATTTCTGTTCTTTTCCTAAGCTTTCTTTAAAAACCTTTTCTTTTTTTATCCTAGCCTCCATTTGAACCATATGTTGATTTAACATGTGTTCTGCAATTACTATACAAAGAAGATCTAAAATCCCTCTTCTGTATCCTTGATAACTGCCTGGTATTTAGTACTCCCTGTAGTATTGTGTTTCAGTAAAGCTAACATATTTGCAGCTGGTTTCCCTGTCTGTATCATTTATGTAGATTAGAAACAAAAAGATTTGGAGTCATGGCACCTGTTCGACTTCACTCTGTATTTATTTGCAGATTGACACTTTTCCATTTGACATGTAATCTGTTTTCTGTTTCAGACTAGTTTCCTTTCCATTGACACATTTGCTCCCAAATAATTCCCTTGCCATCTCTCCTTTCCCTATGAGAAAGCACCGCTGACAACAAAGACACGAATAAGGCACAAATAAAAACCTGTGCAGAATGTACGACAGATTTATAACCTTCAGAAGAATTTGAAAAAGGAGTAGTACTAGTGATAAAACGCACTATACTTGTCTTCAATTTTATTTAGAGTTTAATTATTGTTATTATGTCATTATCTTCATTATTATTCAGTATTACCCTCACTGTTGACATTATTGCTGTTATTACTGTCTCTAATCTTCCAAAAAAAGCAGAAGACATGCAACTAACATACTTCAAATTGTATGATTCATACTATTTTATTATTCCTATTATAAAAAGTAATGGAGAAATTCAAATAATTTGGATAGGTGCTTTGCTTTGCATACCCAACGAGTGCAAATACTGACATATAGTGAAAACTCTTCAGGCAACTTCTTGAAAGCAAACAGCTTGTTCTCTCTGCTGTCATATAGCCTTCCCTTTTATAACTGCTCTAAGGCTCCAACAGGTTGACTAATTCTCTTCTGAGCACAAAATAATTTTAAATTCATTGAAACTTAAGTAATTTTTCAGCTCTCAAGAGGCAGTCTTCAGGCAAACTACTGTCAGTGCCTTCCAGCTGGCCCCTAAGGCAGTTCACTGAGAAACCAGTAAAGAGCGCTGCTAGTGAGGAGCCAGTGCAGAGAGGTGCAGGAGCCTTTCCAAACTGATTTAACCCTCTGCAATGAGGTGTCAGAAGGGATTAATGCTCTGAAACCGGATTCTCTCAGCTATTAGATGTATGTACCTTCATGTTAGCAAAGCAGAGCTGCTGTCAGATTGCCTGAGGAGTCTAAAACAGGTGCTGAGTATCACGTTCCATTGGGTCAGGCAATCATGGTGGAGCTGTTGCATTTGAAGCAATTAATTTGCCGCATCTTACAGGAATTAATTCCTTCCTCATGCTATTCTATATTAAGCAGAGTTGTAGAATAGTTTCCTCTGTCTATACTGCTGTTCTGGACACTGTATTAGGGTACCCTGAAAATCACATTTTCTACAAAACCCATGCTGCTTAGCTGTACAGCTGCTTAGCTGCTTAGTCCCTGCAATTGTTAACCCATGTCTCAGGATATCCTACCCTCTATCTTGCTTAGGACATGCTCAAGTATACACTTTATTTGTGGGTGAGCTCTGGCACTCTTTGGTTGTCCTTGAAGCTTTCATGCGCCCATAAAGCAGCATCATGAGATTGGGTGACAGTCTTTCCTATCTATCTGATCCTAAATGTTGCCTCCTGCCAAGGATAGTGGATTCAAAGTTTAATCTGCCTGTATAAGAAAACTGAAGATGAGAAGATGTGTCTGGAAACTGCCTTGGGCTTCAGAGATAAATATACGCATACAATCAGTCCCAGGTGAACGGTATTTCTGCTTAGAACTGCATAAAATTTAAAGAATTTGGGTGAGAAGCACACATGCTCTGCTTCAAAAACTCTTTTCTTACCTATTCCAAAAGATCTTGTCAAAACTAGATGGAGCCGGTTAGCATGAAGGGGATGGTAAATAAGGGTGGGAAACACTGGCTGAATCCTTGAAACTAAATATCCTGTGACATTTATGAAAGATTAGAATGACCTGATCACGGGACCCAAAATAATGTTTGGTTTTTTTTTTCATTTTGGATAGTCAACTTATGCTTATGAGACTTTTTTTTTTTAGTATTCTATTCTGCTTTTATTCTTCCCCTTTTAGCGCTTTCGTACTGTAAATACCACCATGCAGGACTAAGTCTGCCCAGTTTTTCTGCTTGTGTAGAAAACTGTTTGCATTTGAGTGCTATCACAATACGAGCCCACAAAGCAAGCAAGATACTATTTGGGCTTTTCATTGCAGAGAAAACATATCAGAACACTCCTGAAAAATAGATTGTGCTAGTTCTGACTGACATTTTATAAACCTAAATTTATAAATCCTAAAATTTGTAGGATATTTTTTAATGACAGAATTACTGGCACTTTCAACAGCCCTTGTTTATTCAGTTTGTTGAACTTACTTTATTTGCTTTTTATATTTGTATGTCTGTAATAGGTTTCAGGAGATGATTTATCAAGGTTCTTTTTAAGTAGCAGGGTAGATTTTCAAAAATGGGCTTGGTTTTAATCTGTTTTTACCGACTCCAGGAGGAAGAAATGTTACTCAAGTGAAGTTCCTACTGTATTTTAGGGCACGATTTAGATGAGAAATATTTTATTAAATTGTATAAATGTTATTATGCTTTGTTTTAACCTTATAGACAGTTATTAGACAGCTTTAAGAAATTATGCAAAAAATAAATATTCAAGTAAATAAATTTAAGAGGTAAAACCCACCAAGAGTACATTATATTTGATATAACATCAAATAATGTTATATATTCAATAACTTACTGTCTTAAAATATTCATATTGAGTGAAGATGTGCATATTATTCAACAGAAGCTGGACAGATGTATCATTTAAGTAGCCACGAGACAGCAGTGAAATTTACCCACTCCAATCTCCCTCAGGTCTCTCTTGTGCTGATCACATTATATCAGGAATTAAATTCAGATGCAATGAGCTGTTTAGTCCAACAAACTCAGGTCCAGAAGGTCTTAATCTAAATATACATCTGAAGCTATAGTGCCTAAGATCTATAGCCAGAAATAAAATATTAGACTACTTTGTTCATGCTCACTTACCATGATTAATTTCTTCTGTAAAAACTGCAGTTTGAAATATGTTTTAGACATTAGAAAAAAGAGAACGACCAACATTTGAATGAATTTGTCATAAAGTCTTCCAGTTCCATCAAGCAATCACCAAAACATTTTCTCATGAAATAACAAATTTTTGGAAAACGTAGGCAGAAGTCCAAGCTCCTTGTTTGTGTGCCACTCCTTAAATAGAAATTAGACTGGTAATTTTTCTTATTTTAAATACAGTTAGTCAGATTGCTAGAAATGATGTAGAACTGAAAGAAATGACTCATATTGTAGCGACAGTAGTCTTGGCTAATGGGATTTACGTTGAAACCACTAGAGCTGTGTTGATTTTCATCAGCCAGGGATATTGCTCTTACAAACAGTCTTACAAACAGAGTCTCAGTCTTACTAATAGTATATATGCACAGTTGCAAAAGGAATACTTATATTCTTGAAGTGAAACACACAAATATTGAGAATATAAAAATAAATGTTCACCAGAATCATTTTAGAATGTGATATAAAATAGCTAAATTATAGAAGAGTGTCAATTTTGCAGCTAATAAACAGACAATAGATACTCTACACTGTCACTTACGCCATTTCATTCTTTAGAACAAGAATGGGAAACAAGAGCTTTTTAGTCCCTCTAATAAAATAGCAGAAGAATACAGAAGTGTTATAAGGGAAATCATGTAAGAAATGATGACATTGATGGAATTGTGAGTGAGATTCTACCTAGATTAACCAAAATGATTTAAAGAATTATTAGATAGCATTTAAATCACACAGATTGCTCTTGTCCGTGTGGCTATGTCTACATTAGTGAATGGTGCAGTTCAGCAGAATGGATCTACTGAACATCAGCTGGGGCTGAGGGTGCAGTGTCCATACCACAAGCATTTCAAGGGTTATATTTCAGAATACCTCTTGCCTGGTCCCATAGACTCTACATGGTGATTGCAGCACATTAGGAATCCTTAAGGAGTTTCTCTTCTGAGTTCATTTCCTCTGAAAAGAATTTGATTCCCATGCCTTGAGATCACCACTCCAGGATGCAAAACACAGTACCACAAATAAGATAGCCAGGAGATTTTCTTCAAAAGTATACTCCTGATTCTTATTAAAATGGGAAAAAATAGACCCACGCTTTGTTTCCCTATTCTACAGCAAACTATTCGAATGGTGTTTATCTTGCCAGTGATTCTTGGCCTTATCAGAATTTGTGTTACGTTATACAGTTAGGGTTAGAATAAACCATTCAGGACACTTCTGAAAAATAAAAACCACGATGCTGAACCAGTAATATACTGCTGATGGTTTTAATTAAGATGATAATGAATACATTTTGGAGTAAAAATATGTGAACAACATTTTTTTCTTTGTTTCTTTCTTTTCTTTTTCATTCTTTACTGACGTGTGATTACTTTGTCTTGATTTGCTTGCAAAAATAGAGACCTCCTCTGTGGATTTATTCTTTATTTCTCTCCTCATATGATCAACAGCTCCTGGTCAACACAGCAGGGATGCAGATAATAGAATGTTTTGTTCCAAATGACATATGCAACTCCTTAGCAAATATATTTAGGTCAAAACTGTACCATTTTGACACAACCCATATGCAAGGAGTGCTATGGATCTAGAGAAGAGCGAAGCTTCTTGGCACCTAAAGTCCTTGGTTTACAGTGGCCCTATACAGTTTCCAGATTTCCTGGAATTTCTCCTGATATTCATGCTGATCTGGATGAAGGGGAACATACGGAGATAGTATTCCATGCACTGCTCTGAGCTTTGTGATTGAAAATTTTGTTGCGTGTCTGCTTACTCAGGGAAAAGCTGGTAAGTTTTGATGATTATTGGAAGGGCTAGAAACAATTTGTTTCTTGACCTTTAATCATAAACCTTGCTGCTGGTCCTTTACAGACCTGCTGTGCAAGCATTGCCCTTCAATATTCCTTCTGGCAGGGGACCGTTAGGGTATAGCTGTGTATTAAGCAGCACAGTAAGTTTATCCCAGCTCAGAGAGACACCTACAATAAACAGCAGTGAAGCAGATAATGCTTTGGGACCTTAAAATTTTCCATAGAATTTTATTTCTTGTGCATCATCTACTGACAGAGTCTTTAAAGTGCAGTAAGTACAGTCAGCATAATATTTTTATGTCATATATGTGTGCACTCTGTCTCACATTGATCAAGTTTTTCACTATGATATTGGAAATATTCAAAAACCATGGAAAGTAGCACGTGCCAATCTTTCAACTGTTCTGGACTGACCCACAGTTTGGGGGGAAAAAAAATTCTGCCAAATTATTTGGGAATTCCTAACTTATTTCGCTTCAACATTTCATATGACTTATGGAGTCTTAAAAAAATATTAAACAGTAAACCAGATTCTGCTCTCAGTCGTGTTAGTAATTAGGAAAAACTTCTTTAAAGTTAACTGTTTCAAAACCAATTACTTGAACTGAAGTTTGAGACCAATAACCACAGTAGTCTGTATAATATAGCGTATATATATAAAAATGTTAGTCTGTGTCAGTATACAGGTGTCTACCTGTCAGGTACAGTAATTGAACTTTATTCTTTTATAGTCTGACAACAAGATCTGTAGGTCCTACTGTAGTCTCCGGAAATCAAAATGATTTCTGAGTGCAGCTGATTTCATACTTCTGATTTCTATCTTGTGAGAGCCACATAAAAAAAATGACATCATTGCCATTGACTCAGAAATCAAACAGAAGAGCCTGAAGGGAAACTGATTAATAACTGCACCTACCTTCAAAACTAAACGCTATGTAAATGACAGCTTCCTCATTGATGAAGGGTGGGTGTTAACTGTCATGCCTAAGAGACGTTTTCCCTCCAGCATTGTTTTTGGCTAGGAGTTATGTTAGGAATTTGCAAGGATTACTGTGCTGAATAGCTAAAATTTGAATTGATTGCTCCATATTTTTTTGTATTAATCAACATACCAAAAAGCTACGATACCATGTCAGCAAAATCAACTATTGTCATTTACATAAACCATGTCAATAATAAAAACATACATCCACCAGCTACCCTTTCTATGCATTATCCTTACTCCAAGAGTCATATCACTTCCTTTTTAATTATATACGTAAATTAATATTAATACAGCTCTGTTTAAAAGATTAATTTAAGAGTTTAAAGGCAGTATTACCTTCAGATTATCAAGTCTGAAGAGCATCAGCTAACAATTTTGTACAAGATCTATAACTTCAGTTAGATATCCAGTTTTGACTCTAGAAATGAAAGAAATTAAGAATTTTCAGAGTCCAATAGTAAGCAATGTCAATGGGAAATTGCCTTCAATGTTAAAAATATTTTCCTTACTTTCAGTTCAAAACAAAAGTTAGTAATAAAGGGTAGGTACAGCAATAATCAAGATTTTTTTTTAAGTCAGCTATTCCTTTGTAACTCAGAGTTTTGAGTGCTTGATTTCTATCTTCTGTGACCAACCAAAAAGCATATGATGTCGTCATACTTCCCAGTACAGGATTTAACACAAACGGCTTATGCTTTTACCTCTGCTTCAATACTTGAGCTCACAGTTACTGGGCAAATTACACCTCCAACCTTTCCAGGTTTCTTTGAGTGCACTTTTCTCGAATTCCTCGCTATTGGATATTACCTGGCTTAGTGCAGAAACACACAATTCTTTGCTTTAAAGCTGGATCATGGTACTAATGGTAATTATCTGAACAGGCCTGGCTTAGCTTCAAACCTTTCGATCTGCTCCCTTTGCAGCAGTGATTATGGTAAATAGTGGCCATCCAGCTTCTTTAAAATTAAATATTACATAGTTAGAAGAAAAACATAGCTCAAAAATCATTGAGCTGACTGTGCACATTTCTAGCCGGCAAAGTATTTAACTGCCAAACTTCCAAAGTAGCCTCTAGTAAACTGATTTCCTCTAGACGCTTCCACTGTGTGCAGTCCTTTGACCCAAAATGCTAAGCTTTGAATAAATAATGTTTTGAATTACACGGAAACAGGAGGCACGATCTAATTTGTTGCACCATCTTTTAGGTATGTTCTTAACCAGTCTTATCTTGGCAGCCAGCGCTACACCTTCTTTCACGATGTTCAAACACTGTAGTTGTATAACAAATGTTCCCTAACACTCCTTATAAATTACGTTGTGCAATCACATAGAAAAAGTTTACACACATAACACTATGTTCATAAAGCTGTAGTTATTGATACTCAAAACATTCTTCTAGTATAGCTCCCATCTAATACCTCTTGTTGTGACCGAGATGGCTGTTGTAGTCCTCATATTAAAACCTGATCTATGTGACCATATTATATGAAGAAGATACCTTCCTAAAGTTGTTAGAATCAGCTAGGCGTTTTGTTGATTCCTCAACTATCTAGAGCAGGAGGCTTCAGAAATAATTCAGTCTATACCTCTTGCAAACTGCGGAGCCTTTTCCTTTCTAAAGGAGCTTTAAATCCTGTCATCTGTTGAACATAAAGTTATTCTACTGCAGGTAGGTTTTTTGTATTGGCCATAGCCTGAAAGTCTTCTTTTATTAAGTACCTCACAAAAGTAACAGCTTTGGAACATGTAGTTTGGACAATTTGAAAAAAAAAAACAGAAATTGAAAAAAAAAAAGTGTTAACATTTGGAAAGAGTGTAAACTAGTAATGTGGTGTACATACAGGTTATACTATAATAGTCATAGATGCATAAAGGGGTAGGAGAGCTAATTTCCAATGTGTAGTCAAGGATTTGGCCAATACCAGCCGTGTTAAAAGGCTGTTGTCTAGGCTGGAAGGAGATCAGGATGTGGGCCGCCAGACTAACTACAGGAAGAAGTCTTGCAGTAATCTAGTGAGAAGCAGCTAGGGTCCAAACCAGAAACCAGACCAGTCTAGGGGGATATCTTAGGAAATAGTGTAAGGCAATTTTTTGGAGGCTGAATACAAAGGATACGGGTATCTTAAAGAGCTGAAGTCTCTTGATAGCTTCTGGATTTGACGGCAAGGAAGAAACTCTCATAAAAGATACTCTGAAATTCTTGGCCATAGGAAAACTAACGTAAATCAATTTGCCTGATGGTGATGTATATTTAAGATCATACTGGAAGAAATGGCTTGTGTTAGTAGAAATTGGACTGTGCAACTTGCCATAAATATTCTCTAGCCAATTTGAACCTTACAAGTTTGGAAATTGGCTGCTTTGTGAGCACTGCATGTTTAGACTTGCCAAAATATATGTTTACTTGCTGGCAATGTGTTTTACATTCTGGGTCAAAACATGAGCTACACAGGTAAGAAAAAGCTTTCCTGTGTGCTAGAAATCTCTTGAAGATTTTTAGAACTCCCGGGCCTGATTTCCCTTCTGCAAACAATGGAGTAAAACAGGCATAACTCCATGGCAACCAGTAAGAGGAGAGTCAGGCTCCATCTGGAGCTCTGGAAACATGCATGTGATTTTAATAGCAGTTCAAAACTTCTGGATTTAACTAATGTCCAAAAGAAAATGCTGCCAACATCTTCTCAAAATTAATGTCTCTCCATTACTATTTCTCATCTCTGTGTTTATTCTCTGCTATCCCTATCCCTGGAAAGGCATGAGAGAACACAAAAGCTTCGTGGAATAAACCTATGGCCAACAGTTCTTGTTGTGATGTGTTGATAGGATAAAAAGCAAATAGACAAATAAATAAACTCAGTTCTGCAGGCATCTAAGACCTACACCTCTACGATTTTATTGCACCTGAGGACTTGTTAACAAATTATCTGTCATGATAATCACACCTACTTACAATCTGGGAGCCAGTGTAAATCTGAATTTGCGACAAGGTTTCTTACAGAGAACTCTACTTATTATAGAGGCAGCTGCTTTTTCAATGTGTAAGGTTGTCAAAATGGCATAAGAGGCTATTTCATATTGACCACATTACAGTCCCAAACTAATAGAGCAACTTCAAGATCCATATTCAAAGAATACCAAAAGTTGCAAGATTCTAGCCAGACAGAGATTAAAAAAGGAAAGGTTACCCTCTTCAAATCCATGTAAGGCCACAGAACTGAGAAGACAAAAAAAATTTGGTAAAAGTGGCTTTTGCAGTCCTCTTTCGGGAACTGTGCACAAAATCTACTAAGCCGGATTCCATGCAAGCACAAAAAGGGTTCTGAGACACATGCAGTAATTTTACTCGTGTTTCCTTGCAGATACTTTGACAAATAAATAAAAATACACGGTACAGGAACAAGTTTTCAATATTTATACTATATCATTACTAAACAGAAGTAGTTTAGGACAGTGAGTATAGAAAGTGTAGGTTTAAAAAAGGAAGCATAGGTTTCAACACACTCCCAAAATCACAAAAAATGTCTTCTGTTAAATGTACTTTGAAACTAATTTCTTTTTCCTGGGATAGAAAATAGGAGGGCTACATCAGATATCAGATTTAGCAGATCAGAGATTTTATCAGCTAGCAGATTTAGTATCAGGTAAATATCAAATTTAACACTTTTTGACTGTTTTGCTTCATCTCATCGTGATAATTCCTTGTCCTCTCTAAAGCAGATTCTATTTTGGCATATGTGATGCCCCATAAGTAAGATTGACTAGCAGTGTATGGTGGCCAGTTTTTAAATTCAGCCACTGAACTAGAAACACAGATGAAAAAAGCAACATAATAATATATAAAATAAAATATTTATTTTAAGATTTGATTCAATTAAGTGCTTCCTTCCTCTAGGAAAAAGGTTTTGTTTTCAAAGAAAAACAGTAGAAATGAAAGTCTAGAATTTCCTACTATTCAGAAAAACAGTGGGAGTTGGATTATCTTTTCCTGTTCCCCTAACAGCCCACTCTTCCTTGGATGATCTTTCTATTCCACAGTTATTCTCCAGACACTAAAAAAGTGCTATGAATGGTTTTTTGTTTGTTTGTTTGTTTGTTTTTGGTTACTACTCTATGTCATACTTGGAGTTATCAAAAGTTTAATTCAGACTTCTGTTCTGAATCTAGCAGACAGTATATTTCATTTGCTTTACTAAAATATGTTGTGTCCCCAAACCAACAGGCTACGAAATCTCCTAATTGTTCTTATCAGAGTTGTTCAGTTTTATATAAAATACTTCAAAGTTCTGTGCCAGAAACAGAAAGTGAAATAGATTCCCTTGCCTAGTGGTTGGGACATTCAGCTGCAGAGTAGATTCCTGTTTTTTTTTTTTTTTTTTCCTAAACAGCCTATCATATGGAAGTTTTTTAGTACATAATGGAAAAGAAATGAATATGACTTTCTTCAAATAAAGGAAATAATACTCATCTTCTGCATCATAGCCAGATCTACTCCTTTCAAACTATGCTGCTAAAACTCTATTATTGAAGAATAGGTAACTGCTAATGTTCCCTGCTCCTCTTGACCAAAAGTCTATCCAAGTGTATTCCATAAATTGGTTTAGCTGTATTTGTGGTAAATAAACTGTTGACAAATAAAGGGATCCCTGTTCTTTTTTAAAGACAAAATCCCATCATGTTTTTACTCAGAAAATATCTCGGTAAAATTTGTATCATCAGGTTCTGTATTTATTGTCTCCAGGGGACTCCAGAGAGAGTTTTCTTCAGTATTTCCTAAGTGTTAGTCCTGGAAACTATGAAAGTTGCTTTGATTCCTTTCTGATTTCTACATTAGCACAAGTATTAAAGATTTTGTCAGATTAAGTCTACTGGGAAAACCGTCTTCAATTTCTGACTTTAGTTTAAATTTCACTGAGTAGGGAAGTATAAAACTGAGCACAGAATATGGGCCTACAGCCGAAACTTTATTCAAATCAGCTGATGATGTGGGACCTGAAACAGAATGTGAGTCATTTTTCCATATTCATTTGGCTCTGCAAGGACCAAAGACTCATTTTTGTCACAAACATATTCATCTGTAAGTGCTTATAAACAGGTATGTTAAGTTTGAAGTGAAACATTTTCTGATCACTTTAGTATGCAAATTCATAGACCAAATACAAACTTGACAAAGCTCTGTATCTGGAAACCAACTGAGACAAGAAGTCTAGATAATCAGCACAAACATTTTTTATTATTGCTTTGTAGATCATAGACATATCACATTTTTGACTCATTTATGTATGTGTTTATGATTTTATATTGAACTTTTTAAAGCCCGTTTGATAGCCACAAGTACAACCTCTATCACAGCAGTGCTACGCAAAACACAGAGGCTACGTTTAAACCCAGACACAACCCATGAGGGACACCTGATAAAGAGGGTAATGTGGACACCCAGAGGATAATGCTCTGACATCCAGGTCTTATCTGGATCTAAAATAAAGAAGCAAACTAACTCTAAGGACAGTCGTGAAGGGAAGGGAAGGGAAGGGAAGGGAAGGGAAGGGAAGGGAAGGGAAGGGAAGGGAAGGGAAGGGAAGGGAAGGGAAGAGAAGGGAAGGGAAGGGGAAGGAAAGGAAGGGGAAGGAAAGGGAGAAAGAGAGGGAGAGGGAGAGGAGAGGAGACATCACACACACACAAACATTAGACAATGGTGTGAAGAAATAAAGCCAGGAATGGCAAACTAAGAATGAGCTAAGGAAAGCAGAGAAGGCAAGCATGCAAGAGGGATACCAAGGTGACAAAAGGGATAGGATGAGAATGAGAATTTATCAGGAAGAGAGATATATTGTATCCCTAGGATACAAGAGATGTATTGGAGAGATGTATTGGCTCCCTAGGCCCCTTGGCACCGCTCTAGAGCACTCCGCACCACTCTTTGGCTCTTCCTTGCTGCCCAGAGCTGGCTCTTGCTCGTGCTGAGCCCTCAGGAAGGGTCTAGATGGGCCAGACCCCCTCCTGAGCTCCTCCTCCTTCCCCAGAGTCTCTTTGTGGCCACGGAGAGCCCTTAGAAGCCCTCTCGTGTCTTCTGAACTACAATTGCAGTACTCGTAGTGCCCCAGAGCTGTCTTTTGGCCCTCCGGAGCCCTTAGGCACTGTCTAGGTGGCCCAGACCCCCTCCTCAGCTCCTTCTCCTTCCCCAGAGTTGTCTTTTGGCTAGGCACATGCCTTGAGGGCCCCCTCTGGTGCCCTCGGCACTACTGGATCCGGAAGGGTTAGGAGATCAAATATAATAGCTGGATGGAGAGGTAGAGGAGCAAACTACTGAAATTAAGGTGAATATATATATATATATACACATATAGTGACAAAATGTGATTTTACAGTAGGAGTGTTTACATATGTCTATCTAGTAAGTAGGCAGAACTGGTCAGGCTTGATATCTCACCTAATACAATCTACATATTGAAAACCAAGCCCTGACGTAAGTGGCTGTTCTGAAATTATTTACTCATTAATTTATTTTTATTTACTAAGAGATAATGCTTTGATACTTTCAGATTAACTGAACAGCGATTTCTCTCTATGAAAGCATCACTAGATTTTCCTGGGGAAACATTATCATTCACAAAAATGCCGGTCTGATAAATCTCAGTGTTATCCTAGCTTTGTTATACTTTAAATCAATTGAATAGAAAGTATCATGGCCCCGAATCAGATCCAGCAAATCACCAAAGCATATGCTTAATTTTAGGAACAGATTGACTGCTTTGAAGGGACTGTAAATGCTCTCATGTTTAAACAGAAGCACCTGCTAAAGTACTTTGAGAAGAATCGATGCCCTGCTTCTCTTTTGTTCTCCTCTACATTTTCCTGTTTCCCAAAGTTATTACATTTGTTATCTACGTTACCAACAGCTGTTAAAATGGGCACATAGGATTGGAATTTATCGTGATCTCAATTCTCTGCAAGAATTAAACAATGTGTAATAGTTTCCTTTTTTCCATGCACTTGGTCATTCTGATACCAATATTAAACTATATGAATGAAACATTAAACTACCACAGATAGGTAAGCTAAAATGAATTTATATGATAAATGTCAGCTATCAAAGTCCAAAATTTGTATTAGAAATCTTTATATGTACATATTAAACAACGCTTTCGCATATGTTGGAATGTAAAAAATGTACAGGGGATTTCTTAAGGGATTCTGTGCTTTGACAAGGTCAAAAGCTGAGAAAAGTGAATTTAGAAGGTATTTATGATCTCTTCCATCTATTTTTCTGCAAATATCAACTCAGTAACTGTAAACAATCTTATGATTCTTCTCTAATTTATGCCAGCTGCCAAAAAAAAAAAAAAAAACTATTTCCCCAGAGTTTAGTAAAACATTAATTGTAACAACATAAAGTCCCAGAAATACCTCAACCCATCTCTCTTTTCTGAGATCTGTTATACCCAGACCATCCACGTTGGTCTAACTTCTTAAAATCTCCCAACGAGAGTAATTCCACAGCGTCATTCAAAACATATTTCTACATTTAGCTGTCTCTACCAGAGGAAAGTTTCAGTAAGATCCAGACTAAAACTTCATTGCTACAATGTAGCACGTTATTTCTTGCTAGTGAGAGAGAATCACTGAGGGTTGTCTTTTTTGCTGTTTTCGACTGAAAAAAAGACTCTAATCTGAGCTTTTTCTTATAAGTCAAGTTTTCCTGTTCACGAATCATCTTGTTAGTCCACACTGGATTGTCTTTATATTTTTTTATTTCAGACCGGTGCTGGTCACAGCTGGGCTAAGACTGGACAGCCCAATGAAAACTGGGAATTGGCAAAGCAAGATGAGCTAAGTAAGGGAGTTAGGAGTGTGTTCAAGAATAGATGATGAGGGTCACAAAATGAGGGCCACAAGGAAAAAAGAAGGGTGAAATCTTACAGAGTCTCCAGAGCTGAGTATTCTCTTAGATCTTCTTTAACCTGCAGCTGCAAGAATTATGTTCAGACAGGGATTTTTGACCTGAAAACTCAAGCCCTGGACTAATTTTCAGATTTTATTTTACAGTTACTTGCCATCTACAGCCAAGAAAGGTAAGATTTCTAGTGTGAGGGTTGCCTGAAACCTTCTGGGAGCAAATAGGAACTCAAGAATAGGTGATGGTCAGACTAAGACTTAACTGTCCTTACCCTTCATTTATTTGAAGCCAGAGAAATTCCTTAGAAGAATTTTAATCCCAGAAAGTTTACCATCCTTTTAATTTTACAGGAATCATGGTACTATACAATCAGGCCTTATCCCACATCACAACATGGCACTTGAAGTTTATACTATCTGGTGCATATAGTAGAACTGGTTAAAAAAATTCCAAGAGTAAGTAGGATTTTTAAAAACTATGTGATTTCTGTGTGATTTTCTCAGTAAGTTATGAGTTCTAAAATAATCAAATAATAATGTTTCATGGATGCATAAGCCATCTTGGCATTTTTGTACCAAAAAGTAGCAGAAATACTGAAACTGCTGCATATTTTGGCTAAAGTATACCAAAATAATTCAGTTTTCTGCATTTTTTGAGAAAAACAGAAATAATTCTTGATCTTGATGAAATCTAGGGTTTGCTCTTATGTGTACGTTAGAAAATAGTATATGCAATGACTCAAAACACAATAGATAGAAAGTACAAGTTTGAAGAGAAAAAAGCATAGATATGACTCTTTAGAACGAGAGAGTCTAGTTACCGTCTCTGGCATTTCTTAAATTCTTTGACTTAGTCTATTTGAAAGAAAAATAAATGCACACTGTATGAACATTTAAAGTGGAAAGAATACTCTGAAGTTATGTAGTTCCTTAAAAGCAAAGGTTTTCAGATCTTATATTTTTTTCATTTCAGTACTAACGTATAAAGTTTTTAGTCTTATTTTTTACATCTTTCTTCCAATTTTTAGGAGAATATCAATCTTCATGATATACGGAAATTTTCTGTTAACTAATCAACTAACATAATTTAAATTTTTCTTTAAAATATGCCTCTTCCAGTGCTCAATAATTTTCTGAAGCAAATATATTACCTTGAAATTTATTTAACTATCTTTTGTGTCCTATTATATTGCTTCTCCAGAAAAGAGGTACCTAGAGTAGCAGGATACAATTTTACTAAAACTCAGATAAATTAATTCTGGTTACATTTTACATTAACATTTAGTAAAGCACAGCTTACATGAACTTTATAAGTAAAAACTTCCTAGCCTTTTTGTGCATGTCTGGATCTTTTCTAAGATTTTGATGCTGAAAGTTCTTTGGACATCATAAATCTTAGTAGTGTAGTCTCATGTACTGACTGAATATGCTTATAGGCTTCCCTATAAGCCAGCAATGTGCTCTTGTGGCCAAGGCAGCCAATGGGATCCTGGGCTGCATTAGGAAGAGTGTTGCCAGCAGGTCGAGGGAGCTGATCCTCCCCCTCTCCTCAGCCCTGGGGAGGCCTCACCTGGAGGACTGTGTCCAGTTCTGGGCTCCCCAGTACAAGAGAGACATGGAGCTCCTGGAACAAGTCCAGCGGAGGGCTGCAAAGATGATGAGGGGACTGGAGCATCTCTCCTCTGAAGAAAGGCTGCGAGAGCTGGGCCTGGTCAGCCTGGAGAAGAGAAGACCGAGAGGGGATCGGCTCAATGTCTGTAACTATCTGAAGGGAGGCTGTCAAGAGGATGTGGCCAGACTCTTCTCAGTGGTGCCCAATGACAGGATGCGAGGCAGCAGGCACAAACTGAAACATAGGCAGTTCCGTGTGAACATGAGGAAAAACTTCTTGACTGTGAGGGTGCCTGAGCACTGGAACAGATTGTCCAGAGAGGTAGTGGAGTCTCCTTCCCTGGAGATTTTCAAAAGACATGTGGACATAGTCCTGGGCAATGTGCTCCAGAGGACCCTGCTTGAGCAATGGGAGTGGAGCAGATGATCTCCAGAGGTCCCTTCCAACCTCAAGCATTCTGTGATCCTGTGATTCTGTGAAGTTGCAACGTAAATCACATTAACTTGAACTAATTATGAGCATAGTTTAAGTTAAATACCTTAATTCACAGTTCAGTTGAGCTAAGAATATGCACAGATTCAGCTCTCATTCCTCGGCTGATGAGCAGCAACCCATTAAGATACAATTTTTTAACTGTGTGACAAGACCTGAAGGAATTCTTTCAAGCGGCACCCAGCACTAACCTTCTGCTTATCTCTGTAATTTCATGATTAGTTTGAAGAAAACTAAAAAGATTATACAGTGAAGCTGAGCATAAGGAAATGAAGTACATAGCAAAACAATTCATAAGTAGAAATAAGTAGAGCATCATTTTTCCAAAGAGAATCTGTTTAGAGATTCATGAAATAGATCATCTTTTTCACTTTTCCAGACAACTCTCAAGAAAAACATGCACCTGTTTCAATAAGTAGTATCGTATCCCAGTGTTCTGTGGTCCACTAAGCACATCCATTTGGAAGCAGCAGAATATGTCTCTAGATTATAATTATAATAATAATTTCAGCACAAAGTCTCTTACAATCCTTGTGGAATATTTTGTGGAATCTAAAGAGTGATCAATAGACTCAGCTCTCTCTGGTCCAAAATTTAGACTAAAAGCATTCATCAGATTTTTGCAATAAGTTTAATTTTTTTTACAGTAAAAGGGGTGGGATTTGGAGGGTTTGTTTCTTTGCTTACATCTCTGTGCTGTATCTTTACTGTATTACTTAGTCTAATATTTTGTTTATAGGGTAATGCCACGCCGTTATGGTATGGAGCAGTCTAATGTCATTTCCCTACTCGATCTGTGTTTCAAAAGACCTGTATTTCAAAAGAGGATGCAGTTCTGCAGTGGCGGGGGAGGGGGGGGGGTCAAACTGACGAGAAAGGAGGTTTGGATTGGATCTAGAAAAAACAGAATCCTTTTTTCCTGAAGCAGAAAATTTTCTTTCCCTTGATCTTGTTCCCATCTTAGTCCTGAAATACCCTTCAGTAGCATTCTCCCAAGCTCAAGGTCTTAATTAATATTCCATGAAGACCCTGCTATACAGCAGATTTCTGTCATTAGTGTCTCCTTTTTATTATTTTTTTTTTTAGTTGGGTGCTGGTGATAAATAGCTTCTAAATGTGATTCAGTCACATGATATCCAAGTCTTACATTCTTTTTGACTTTCACTGCATACTTCATGCCAGATGATTGAAATTGTAGAGCCACATAAACTCAGCGTAGGTCCTGCTGGGAATTTAGGATGAGTAAGAAGATACTGGTATGCCAGATTTATGGTCTGGGTTCACTTCAGGGAAATGTTTATACCTCAGCCAGGGTAGTCGGTCTATACTTCTAACACATTTTGGTGCATAAATATTCCACCCGAAGCCGTCTCCCAGTGTTTTTCACTGGACAAATTCTGCCACCTCATTACATCACTGAAAATAATGGGGTTATTGCTACAGAAAAGTTCAATTTCAGGTAAGCGTGAAATGTGTCAGCACTCAGCATCCAGGATGTAGAGCACGAATTTAATAAAAGTAAAGTTTTCCTATTGGACTGATAAACTTCTGAAATATTGTAAATCCACCTTGTCTGATGCAAAATGGGATCTAAATTATCACCCCCTTAATAACGAGAAATGATATACTCTGCAAAAAGTACTGGTTGGAAATTTTCCAGTATATTTTTTCAAGAGCTAACACCAATTTTCTAAAAAACAATATATTTTTATCAAGACATATGCATATGAAAAAAATGCATTAAAAATAGAATTAATACTCCTCTATTTATATTGTAATAGAATTTTTCATATTATTTTTAAATGGTATACATTAATTTTATATTGCAATATTACATAAATACTTGCTACATGTTCACAGTTAAAATGACATGTTTCAGATTATGAAAAAATGTTTTAACTCAATGCAAAATACATTGTTTTTAGCCTATGTTTGGGAGACAAATTTGCATGTATGTTGGTACAGAGTAATCTTTTTATCTACAGAACTCAAGCATTTGATTCATTTTGTGACCACTCTGTAAAAACAGCTTATTAGTACAAACAGATGCACATTAAATATACAGTTGCCTGACCGTAAGAGTTGAGGATCTCATTTACCTAATTAAATAAGGTAGTCATAATGTATGCAATTATATATGAACTAATTACTGTAGGGTACTTTTCTATTCAGTAGAACATGACAGGAACTTTATGGGAACTGTCCACTGAACTCTAAGGTGGTTCAGCAAAATCATACTGTAAAAGCATTTATTTTTCACCACTAACTGCAAAAAAAAATCAGTAAAACTGTAGTCAGAAGCAGACATTTACATTCATCTCACCGCAACTGTCTATATTTTATAGACAAAGGTCTATAGCTTTTAGAGAAATGATTTTTACCCTGTGTGTCTAATGTACCAGCCCTGGCACAAAATCTTCAATAATCTTGTGATATCTTAAAAGTGAATTAAATGTATTTTTAAAACGGCAGATGAATATAGACATTTTATTTTAAAATCACGTATGTTAAAAATTTTGATTGAAATAGTGCATAGGCTAAATGTGTGCATATAGGAGGAGGGAAATATATATATATTATGAAGTAAATGTGAAAGTATGGAGAAAACATCCATAATGTATGTATATTTGAAGGAAATATATTTCTATATAAATATGAATATATATGGCATACATATTTTCTTTACAGTTGTTGATCTTCAGTAAATCTGTTTACACTAGCCATTTGTTTTAGTCTGAATGAACTATGAAAGAACTGTTATTAAACATAACTAACTTTAATAGAATACTTATTGTAGAACAACTACATTCCAAATGTTTATTAAAGACATGTATATGTTTGGAGTTTGATGATTCTTTTGGAAAACTGCATCTGCAAAGTTTCAGTGAATACTTATTTAAAATCAGCCATTGGATTTTCATATGTGTTACTGCCAAGCTCCATATTAGACATACTTAGACTGTGACTGATTCATCTCTTATTTTTTGCAGATGTAGGGTACTGCTTATTTTCATATGACAAGGATGTGTTAAAACAAAATAGACAATACCAGCAGGACAATTATTCCTATGTTAAACGTTGACAATTTACAGCAATGAATCTTTTTTTTTTTTTTTTTTTTCCTCCACAGGAAGAATAGAGAGTCTATTTAATATATTCTGTGTCTCTTATTAATTCTACCACAGGTCATACAGGCATACTGAAAACCTATTGCAACATAGTTGCTCTACTTGCCATTTGGCATTATACTACATTGTACTAAGTTACACTGTGGGCAGATATAAAAAATCAGGAAGCTCAAGTTCAAAAATGGATAGAAAAGTACATCTGATATTCATAAGAATTGAAACTATATTGATAACACAAATAAATAACATGCACGATTGTTGTTCTTTACCCACTAAAGTCAATTCCTAATTAAGACAGTCAATGACTCCCAGAAGTGAGGTGTTTTTTTTTCACTTTTTCAAAATGAAATATAAATTCCATCTTCTTTTACTTCATCTAAGGTATCTTACAATTACTGTTCTTACACCGTGGAAGAACACACTTCACAGTGGTTGAAGCCCTTTTCAAATCTCCCTATACATTCTACTGCTTTCTTCAAATTTAAGGAAGGATGGAAAAATGATAAATGAAAAAATTAAGTACTGACTAGGATACTATAGAGGAAGACTGACTGAACAACTGAATTGAGTCAAAAACATTTGAATATTTAAATAGGCTCTCTGAGGACAGGGATAGTGATGGTCTGGTTGGTAGGATGTGAATAAACGTGGAATAGTTTAATATAATTAATAATTATTAGCACAGGGAATTGCTTAGCTACAGAACAGCTTAAATTTTTGAGAGAAGGTTTGGAGAAGAAATTCTTGCCAATCAAGGACGCGGATATTCCTTAATTTTAGAGTTGAGATGTCTTCATCAAAAAAGTTCTATATTTTTTTTCTCATAAAAAAACAAAAACGTACATAAAAGAAAAACAAAATGTACAAAATAAACTGACCTCCACTAATAACAATATAGAATAATTTATAATAGCTTATAATTAATCACTTATCAATAGGTTATTACAGTGTAATTAAAAGGGCAAGATGAAAATAATAAAGTAAAGTTTGTCCTTTAAAAGCTCTGATAAACTAAGTAAGCAGTAAGGTTTCCAGTACAGCTCCTTACTAACCAGTACAGTACTAACCAGTACACTGGGCTAGGGAATGGAAAGATTCAAGTGTGGAGAAGATTTAGAATTGGAATATGGAAAAATGGAAACATGCACAGACTGTCTGGAATTCACCTTCCAAGCAAGGAGAATAAACCTGAGAGAAGGCTCCAGACCTAGCTCAGTTAATCATCCCAAAAAAGATATGAGGAGTGAGCAGAGAATGCTGCAAGTAAGAGATCAGGATGTACAGGCAAATGTTGCCTAATGCAAACGATGCATTACATGGGAATAAAAAATAATTGCAAGAGTTTCTTTAGACATATTAAAGAACGAGAGAGTGAGAGAACAAAAGAAGGACCACAGATCATGTTCAAGATGGGTAAGGTTTAAAAATAGTTTTTATAAGATCTAATAATAAATGTTTTGGTTTTGCTTCCAGTAAGAATGTTATGGTAAGATATGGGAGGCAAAGCAAGTTAGTTAATAGAATTGAAGATGGAAATTTGATATAAAATGATGAAAATTCAAATAATCTAATGGGGTCATGAGAATCACTATCCTTGATTACAGAGAGAATAGTCATATGCAGTTGCATGCCAAATATAAGAATTTTAAATAAATTTGCCAAGTTTGGGAAGGAATCATTTTGTCAAAGCATAGCAAGTATTTAAATAATTTTTTAAAACAGAGAAATAAATTGATCCAAGTAACCCTTGACTAATAAGCTCGATCTTGGAAGGATGCATCGTAATAAATGTTTAAAGAAAGGTTAATTTGACATCTCATGTTTGAATAATTTGCATTTATTTCTGCAGAAAAAAAAAAAAAAAAGAACTGTTATTTAGGTGTAACTGATCTAGAATTCAGAAAAATATTTTCCATGGTAACACATGGAGAACACAGGGGTTCATCTAAATATTACAAGGTGATTAGAAACCTAGATGAAGGAAGTTTACCTCAGTAATTCAGGAATTCTCTTACAGTCCTACTTTCCTTCTTTTTTCCCCCAAGACATCTATAATCAATAAGCAGACAATCTTTTGCAATCCTATTGCCAAAGTAGGTCTAGATGTAGCTTCTATCTTCAAAATCCTCTAGAAGTCATATTGCTTTTTAATTAGCTATTTCTTGGCTCAGTATATACACACATATACATAGCTTGGTTCATGCTCCTCAGCCAAGAATAAAAAAGCTACATGAGTGAATGAGATATGGTATACATATTCTGGGGGAATTTAAGCTAAGACGTTCATTCTCTGTCTTTATATTTGCAAAATGCTTAATAAGATAGGTAGGTATAGATAGATAAGACAGGTAAGACATAACATTAAGAGATACCTTAACAGCCCTTCACTCGGTTTCATTTCTGAACATCATTCAATAACACAAATGAGAAGCTACAATTCATGAGGAAGAGTAGAGATAACATACCAGTGAATCATGTTTTACCTCAGAGTAGGAGCCAACATTTTCTGTTAAATGCTTAGATGATTTTTCTCCTGTTTCTTTTATTTCTGATTTCCAATAAACTGAATGTGTCATACTATGGAAAGAAAAAATTCCAACAGCTCTTGCCCGGTATCTTCAGCACTCTTGTTTGCAAAATAAATTTAACTGTTACTTTGCTTCAGATCCTTTTACTGGTTTGGCCTACAGAAGTTTTCTTACACCTAAAATGGCCATGGGTGAATAGGTCAATCTTCCAAATCAATAAGCACATTTAACATCTAAAGAGAGATAGTCTGTTAAAAATTCTTGAAGAAACTGGAGAAATCGTTAGTTGTTAGACAGGAGGGAATTCTGTTACAGGTTCTCAGATTCTGTTGACATTCAAGGAGGATCTAATGGCTCCTTTTTGACAGGAAGGCAGCTAAGGTAACTATTCCAGATAGATTTCATGTTTACTCTTGGTAGACTTCAAGCTATGAGACCTATAAAAAGAATTATGATGTTCCAGCCTTTTTAGTATCAACACATTTGGTTTATCTATTACCTTACCTTGCTTGATGGAAGCATGAGGGTTTCAGTTTTGAACTTGATCATATTTCAAACACTAGGTGAGCACACATCAACTCTCTAACTCCCCATGTGTGTAGTTTCACTAGCTAGAGAAAAAGAGGACTCTGTTTTCTGGTTTGCCTACCAGAGAAATAAGATTTAACTAATGGGAAATGCAGCTAAATGCGAACACAGAGGAACTAGTTTTTCTATGACTGTGTGGATTTAACTTTAATCTCTCTCAGAGACTCTTATTACAATTATGAGTTTATCAGGTTCCTTTTTTTCATGTCATGTGCTGTTATAACACTTCTACCATGTGCTCTAATGGTGTGAAATTTGTATGTATTGTCTCAGCACCGGACTTTTTTCAAGAAAGATCTAGTAAATATTTAGCAAACCCAGTCAAACAAAAATATTGCATTTTTACTTCAAAATAATTTAATATTAAAAGAAACATTTGTCTCCAAATAGGCACTTACAAAGGTGGTTGTAAAGTCAATTATTCTATTTAATTATCCTCTTCATGAAGGAAGGTTTAAAACAGAAATTGTTTATATTAAAGGAAACCTTGCAGGTGTCTTGCAGGTGTCTCCTGCTGAAATCACTTTTCTACACTTAAAGAACAAGTTTGACATAATAATATGAATAGCGTGGACTAAAAGGAATAATGTTATCTTTCACTAAGCCAATGCCCTAGCTGTCACCTAGATGCTAAGTCAAATAAGCAGAGAGAAGTTGAAGTCCTCATGCATTATATCAACGGAATTTCTGTAATGCATACAAATAAAATAATTTTAAATTAGGAATGTAGCATAAAAGTGTTATCATAATCTTTGGAAAGTAAAGTAGATTTCTCATTATTTGTCCTTTAAAAATCAATTATTTTTACTTCTAACATGAAGAATTGAGTTATAAGGTCATTCTACTACCTAAATGCCAAAGTCTGTGGAATATGCTTAAAATTCTCACTGTGAAATCAACATCTTCATTTAAGAGTATTGGCTGATGAAATAGAGCTGATGCTTAATTTTTTTGTTTGTTTCATTTTCATTAGCTTGTGAAGAAATGCTGCCCAAAATAAAGTAATTCAATAAATACAAATACCTAAGCTCACTAGACAAAGTATAGCAGGTCAGTAATCTAAAAAAGTTTTGTTTTGTTTTGTTTTTGCCTTCTTGCCATGAGTTGTCTGGTTAATCTCAAAATGACTTAAGCAAAGCTTTTGATTTACCTGCTTTCCCCCCAGCCTTGTTTTTCTCTCAATACAGTTAATACATGTTCTATGTCCAGCTATTGATCTGGTGTCATGTATGGATTGATTTTAGGTAGCCCAGATTCCTACTTCATAATATCTTTAAGTTACAGCTTTGTTTTTTTCTAAAAAAATTATGCAGCCTCTTTTTACAGATTATGTATCTGTTACTACCATGTCCTGTCAAGTGGCCTTGGAAAACACAGTCCTGACCAGTTAATATCCTTTTGCTTCTTTTATTTCAAACTTTCTCTCTCTGCCCTTTCTCTAGTACGTCAAACAAAAGCGGAAAGAGCATGGAGAAAACATTGGAGCAGGTTGGGGTTGGTTGTGGAAAGCTTTGAAAACTGAGGCAGGACTCTGGTCCGGCAGACTTGCCCTCCATCAGCGAGGACAGGGCAGCTCAGTGGCTCAGCCTTGGAGACTAAATCAACCCCCAGGGCCCAGAGCTGGTCCTCTTTCTCTCCGTCGACAAAATGGAAAGCCTCTGGCAGCTCGGCTCAGGTGGGTCGTATGAACTTAGAGCCTCACATCAGTTTCTGAGGCTTTTCACAGTCAGTCTCTATTTTGTATAATTTTAACAGTCATAATGCATAATTTTAACAGTCAATAGCACCAGGATCTACTATCTATTTAATGATGCAGCTCTTAGTCAGTTTTGTGCTATATACCTCATGATTTCCTGTATACTTAAAACTCTTACTAAGCACCCACAATGCTTATGTTTATGCTCTAATAACAGACTCTGATTCATGCATATTCACAGATCTAAGCACAGATAAATCAGGTAGAGGATACATGTAGAAAAACAAATCATATCAGCATAGGCAGAAGCAGGAACATCAGGAAATAAACACAATGCACAACCACACCACCTCAATCACACCATCTCAAACATAAATCTGGGGGAAATTTTAATCAGAAAGTAAAAATATATTGCATAATCTCATAGTCAAAGGTCAGCAATCTAATTTTTAAGAAATATACTAAGAAATGATACAGATATTTTGAAATGGCTATATGCATGAGACCCCCCTGTACCATCAATCTCAATGGTAGTTTACCATTACCTCCCATAGACGCAAGATCCTCCTTTACTAGGTCATCTTAAAAGCTTTGCCTAAATAAGCCACTTGTATTTAGTGCATTCACTGTATCTGAAACATGCATTTTAGCTGTTAGAGATGATTAAATGTGTGATCCTAGTGAAGACATCATAAGTTAAATTGAATGCCCTTTCCTTATAATTTACAGACTAACTGATGCATTGTATATATTCAGAATAAATAAATATCTGAAAATACGATGCTGTTAAAGTTGTTGAATATTGTCCTCTACTGGAAATACGTTATATAATTATTTTTGTCTTTAGTGCAATCTGCAATTTATTTAAACATGAAGATTAGAAAAAAAAAGGCCTCAGAGTGAATGTGATCTAGCTTATAATTATTTTATTCTATCACTAAGGTCTACAGATGATACAATTTAATTTGGTGACTCACTCATTTTTTACATACTTTACATATGCTGAAATGCCCCCCCCATATAGATTTGAAGTATTCCTAAGGTGATTGAGTTACCGAGATAAATATCAATTCAATAAAGTTAGTTTTGAATTCCAAAAGACCCTATTCATGTTCACAAACCTAGGCCTTCTGCAAAGACCTTGTTTGACCCCTGGTACAGACTTGTCTCTCAAGTGCCAGACCTTCTTTCCCTTAAATAGAATCAGCATATTAACAGCTGTCAACTGCATGATATTTCAGTTGCCTTACTAGATGTTCTTGATATTTGATTTGTGTTTTCTGTAACCCTAAAAAAATCTCATAAAAGTCAAAAGAGTAAAAAATTATCCCACTTATAACACACAGTAAACATATCAGAAATGTATTTATCTCCTGTACCAACATTACAGTAACAAAATCTCAGTTGATCTTATTAGTAGTAAGACTAATCCAAAATTAAATCATTAAATCTATATCCATACACCCATGCTTTTACATAAAAATAACAGCTAACTTTTTTTTTTTTTTTGGAAATAAGAATGCACAAAGAACACCTGTCAAAGCTACAGTAGGTCAAATTGAGTGGGTGAAAAATCTGGCACACTTACAAGTTCAACAACTTTATTTACTTCAGTCCTTTTACTTTAGTATCTTAAGTTCTGTAAATAAGATAAACAACGGGAACATAGCCATTTGCTTCAGAAGGTGTGGTCTTGGAAGCTGGCTTGGAAGTTGTGCTCCAAGCACAACTTCAGCAAATCTGAAAATCCTGAGTTACTCATACATTTTCAAATATTCAAACCAGTTTCCTTCTTGATTCTACCCACTAGAATGACTTTCCCATTTATCTGAATATCAGCAACGTTGTTTCAAACGTAGGAAGTAGAAGAGTGCATATTTAGAATAATATTCTCATGCTAAACTTCCCTAGCAGCCAGTATAATAAGCTGCTAGCCTGCAAGCATGTTTCTTCAAGGACGCAAATATAATAAGTATACTATATTTTTCTGAAAATGGAATGAAAGAAGATAAAAAAGAAAAAAAATTATAAAACTGCCATCAATCTCAATTCATAGGACATATTCAGATGTTAAAGATGAAAGGATCTGAAGAAAATTTGACAGTTTTTGAAACAATCACTACCTAAACTTGTTTTCCTTCTACTTTTATATGTGAATTCTTAAAAAGTATATGGGCTTAAAAAGTGTATAGACTGAATGTGTCTAGCTAAAATTCAAATGCCAGAATATACATGCATCTACACTTACATAATATCAGTAAACTAAAGTTATATCATGTTTCTCTCAGGTGTACACAGACATCAGGCCTAATATAGTTGAAGCTTGTAGAGAAATATGTACTCAAAGAAGAAAGTTAAGAAAGAAAAGTAAATATACGATACTATACCACAGGGAGCAATCAGTCTGTGGCACATAAGTAGATGATCTGAGGTCTTCTCTTTCTCTAATTTCTACAATATTATCATCTCTGATTCAGTAAATGTGTTACAAACTGCATTTACTATAGCAAATCATCGGGCTAAACATTTTGAAAGAGAAAATTAACTAATGATATCAAACGTTTTATAGCTCACTTATTCACTTCGTGAATGACATTTAATAAAAATTGAGCTTCAAAGAAAGAGTAATTATCTTTATTGGTCTTTCTGTTTAAGATGTACTACCTATTGAGTCTATGAAAATTGATATTTTGAAGTGTCTTTAAAGGAGTTAACACAAAATAGAATAAATGAATATTTCAGTGCAATAAAGATTCAGTGCAACAGCTCTTTGAAAGTTTTTCAGCAATTAATTATTTTGACTACTTAAAATATCAAAATATTAATGAAAGCAAAGACCTCAAAAGAAGTACTGGTAACAAATCTTGGGTAAATTCTGCCATTTTTACTCATATGAATTAACATTTTTCTTAATTAATACTATTGAAACTAACCATTTTTGTCTACCCAGATGGTCCTTCCTGTGAGGAAGGCAGACAGAGTGCAGCCCTAGATAGGGCTCACTCACATGAGTCACAGGTACATCCCTTGGGTCTTCAGTGGGGTTACTCAGGGGAGGGAGAACTTCCCAGTGTGACTAATGCTTTTATGACCTGCTCCAATTCCATTTGGGTGTGATAAATGCAGTCCCTGTGTAATAACAAGGCCTAAAATGGCATGGTATCCTTCTTCAGGAAGTGTGTATACAGGAAGCATACCAAATGGCTAATCCTGAATCGTTTCCAGTGAGTTGCTCAATGTGAGCTCACTAACTCAGCTCCTTTGCTCTTTATGTTTATCTGCATACAGTTACTCTTGCACGAGTTCTCCTTCTCTTCTGATTTGATTACTCTTTGCTTGCCAGAGTTGCCACACATGACTCTGCTGTCATTTTTCCTTATCACTGTGTAGTACTTTGAGTGTGGACCAAAAGCACATTGCCACTTTCATTTTTTGGCTTTGTTGGTTCAAGGGGAAAATAGTCCACCTCACAGCTGTAGCACAGAGATGGACCTACTTGCTGGCCATTGCCAGCTGTACCTCTGAACACAGAAGAAAGTGAACCGCAGAAAGAGAAAGCTGGAAAAAAAGGATTCAACACTGTATCAATGGAAGGAGCATGCCAACAAAAGATAATTCGCAAAAATTGCATGCTGCATATTGTCTCTTGATGAAGTAGATGGAAGTTGTTCTTCAGCCTTTCTAAACTCACTTTTTAGGACAACTCACTTTTAGTATTTTCAGCTGATACAAATTCTTGCAGTTTGACTGACTGTGGTGGAGCCGCAAAGACTCTCTCAATCTGGGGACAGGACCCAGATTCTGGAGCTCCTCAGACAATGGATCATTCTTCTTCAGAAACGTATTTATTTGTAAATTCAAGCGGTCTTCTGTATTGTCGTGAGCCCAAATGAGAAAGAGAGGTGTATTCTGGCATTTAATGGGTCAGTAAAATAAATAAAATGAACCTGACGTCAATCTGCCTGCAGCACTGGGGCTGGAATTCTATTCCAGGTTCAAATATTTAAATATAGGTATTTAAGAGATAGGAGTATATGTCTCAGTTAAGTGTCTAAGCTTCCATAATAAGTAATGGAGCCTAGAGAACTATTCCACTGACCAAACATAAGTGTTTATTTTAGGACAGAATGATTTTTTCTCTCTATAACACCGAATAGGGTCAGGATTCAGTTGAAAGGTGCCTTAGCATCATGTTAGGTGACATTGCCTGTCCCTCCTGGGCTCCAGCTGCCACTCAAAAAGGGCTGAGACTTCCTATCTTCATTCTGTAAGATATGCCAACCTGAACGGAGATATTGGAAACACTAGGGCATCTTAAGCTGCACTGGATGCCAGTATTTAGGTTATTGATCCTGTTAATGCTGTCCTTTGATTTTAATGGGATGTTAGTCACCTAGATCATGGAAGATACCTCACTCACACTATAGACACCTACACTGTAGATCTTACCATAAAGATGTCCACATATGGAAGTGAATCCTGTCCCAAATGTAGTCTTCACATAAGACAACAAGCACCACAAATGAAAGCTATGCTTACTAATGGAAAAAAAAAAAGTTTCATCAACACAGTGAATACGGTAATTAGAGTAAAACAATGCTTATTAAACTTATTTTAGTAAGCACAGATGTACCCAAAGTACAGTTGAATCCCATTTAAGCCCTCAAGGTAAATCTTAAATAAGATTTGAATAACCCATATTTCTAATAGTGATTTACTGAATGGAGGCAGACTTTTTGCTGCATAACACAAATCAGAATGACAGAATGGTTGAGGTTGGAAGGGACCTCTGGAGATCATCTAGTCCAACCCCCCTGCTCAAGCAAGGTCGCATAGAGCACATTGTACAGTATCGCGTCCAAGCAGGTTTTGAATATCTCCAGGGAAGGAGACTCCACTACCTCTCTGGACAATCTGTTCCAGTGCTCTGTCACCCTCACAGTCAAGAAGTTTTTCCTCATGTTCACATGGAACTGCCTGTGTTTCAGTTTATGCCCGTTGCCTTTTGGCATGTGACTGGGAACCATGGACAAGAGTCTGGTCCCATCCTCTAGACACTCCCCTTCACATACCTGAGGTTCCCTCTCGGTCTTCTCTTCTCCAGGCTGAACAGGCCCAGCTTCCTCAGCCTTCCTTCAGAGGAGAGATGGGCCAGTCTCCTCACCATCTTTGTAGCCCTCCGCCGGACTCTGTCTAGTAATGTCATGTCTCTCTTGTACTGGGGAGCCCAGAACTGGACACAGTAGTCCAAGTGAGGCCTCCCAGGGCTGAGTAGAGGGGGAGGATCACCTCCCTCGACGTGCTCGCAATGCTGTTCCTAATGTATCCCATCACACCTAGTTTGGTATCATCAGCAAACTTGCTGAGGGTGCGCTCTGTCCCTTCATCCAGGTTATTGATGAATAAATTGAACAAGACTGGACCCAGGACTGACCCCTGGGGGACACCACTAGCTACAGGCCTCCAACTTGACTTTGTGCCACTGAGGTCTGCCATCCAGCCAGTTCTCAACGCACCTCACTGTCCACTCATCTAGCCCACACTTCCTGAGCTTGCCTAGGAGGATGTGATGGGAGACAGTGTCCAAAGCCTTGCTGAAGTCCAGCTAGACAACATCCACTGCTCTCCCCTCATCTACCCAAGCCAGTCATCCCATCACAGAAGGCTATCACATTGGTCAAGCATGATTTCCCTTTGGTGAATCTGTGCTGACTACTCCTGATCACCTTCTTGTCCTCCACATGCTTAGTGAGGACCTCCAGGACGAGCTGTTCCATCACCTTTCCAGGGATGCAGGTGAGGCTGACAGGCCTGTAGTTTCCTGGCTCCTCCTTCTTGCCTTTTTTGAAGATTGGAGTGACACTGGCTTTCTTCCAGTCCTCAGGCACCTCTCCTGATCTCCAGGACCTTTCCAAGATGATGGAGAGTGGCCTAGCGATAACATCCGCCAGCTCCCTCAGCACTCATGGGGGCCTCCCATCAAGGCCCATGGACTTGTGGATGTCAAATCTGGACAAAAGATCTCTAATGCAATCATCCTCAGAGAGTCTTCCTTTCTCCAGACTTTCTCCCTGGTCCCCAGGGTCTGGAATTCCTGGGGGCTGGCCTTAGCAGTGAAGACTGAAGCAAAGGCAGCATTCAATAACTCTGCCTTCTCTATATTCTTCGGCACCAGGGTCGCTGCCCCATTCAGCAGCGGGCCAACATTTTCCCTAGTCTTCGTTTCACTCTTGATGTATTTGAAGAAGTCCTTCTTGTTGTCCTTGACATCCCTTGCCAGATTTAATTCCAAATGGGCCGTAGCCTTCCTTGTCGCATCCCTGCACACTCTGACAACGTCCCTGTATTCCTCCCAAGTGGCCTGTCCCCTTTTCCACATTCTGTAGCCTTCCTTCTTCTGTTGGAGTTTTGCCAGGACTTCCTTGCTCATCCATGCAGGTCTTCTGCTCGCTTTGCTTGACTTCTTCCTCAGAGGGATGCACTGCTCTTGAGCCTGGAGGAGGTGATGCTTGAATATTAACCAGCTCTCCTGTACCCCCTTTCCTTCTAGGGCCCTACACCATGAGATTCCCCCAAGTAGGTCCCTGAAGAGGCCAAAGTTAGCTCTCCTGAAGTCCAGCGCTGCAATCCTACTCATTGCCCTGCTTCCTCCTCGTAGGATCCTGAACTCCACCATCTCACGGTCACTGCAGCCAAGGCTTCCCCCAGCCTTCACGTCTCTAACCAGACCTTCTTTGTTCGTTAGTGCAAGGTCTAGCAGCGCACCTCTCCTCGTTGGCATCTCCACCACCAGAGTTAAAAAGTTATCGTCTATGCTCTGCAGGAACCTCCTGGACTGTTTGTGCCTTGCTGTGCTGTCTTCCCAGCAGATGTCAGGGTGGTTGAAGTCCCCCATGAGAACCAGGGCCTGTGATCGTGAGGCTACTTCCAGCTGCCTGTAGAAGGCCTCATCGACTTCCTCTTCCTGATCAGGTGGCCTGTGTTAAACCCCCACAATAGTGTCACCCATGTTAGCCTGCCCTTTAATCCTTACCCATAGGCTCTCAACTTGCTCTTCATCCACCCCGAGGCACAGCTCCACACATTCTAGTTGCTCCCTCACATAAAGAGCAACTCCATCACCTCGCCTTCCTGGCCTGTCTTTCCTAAAAAGCACATAGCCATCCCTGACAGCATCCCAGTCATGTGAACTATCCCACCATGTCTCTGTAACTGCAATGAGATCATGGCCCTGCGACTGCACACAGATCTCTAACTCTTCCTGTTTATTCCCCATGCTGCGTGCATTGGTGTACAGGCATTTCAGAGAGCCAGTCAAGCATGCAGGCTTCCCAGGAGAGGTGCAAGAGGATCCTCCATAGCCACGTCCCATGCTGTCTCCCCTGGCTGCATGCACCCGCTGGAGGCATCCTGACTCGAGTGGTGTTTTACTGACCTACATGTCACTATACCATTCCCCTTCCCCCATCTTTCCTAGTGTAAAGCCCTCCTTACCAGGCTGGCCAACCTGTTGGCAAAGACACACATGCCCCACTTGGTAAGGTTGATCCCATCTCCCTCCATCAGCTGTGGATCTTCAGGTATGGTCCCATGGTCATAGAAACCAAAGCCCTGCTGCCAACACCAGTGGCACAGCCAGTTGCTAACTTGGAAAACTTGTCTACTCCTCCTCCCATCCTTCCCCCTTACTGGCAGGACTGAGGAGAAAATGACCTGGGCTCCCAGACCCTTGACCACCATTCCCAGAGCTCTGAAGTCCTGTATGATGGTTTCCAGTTTGCCCTTTGTGTCATTAGTGCCCACATGGAAGAGCGGCAGAGAGTAGTAGTCTGATGCATGGACAAGCCTTGGCGGTCTTTCCACGACATCTCTTATTCGAGCCCCTGGCAGGCAGCAAACCTCTCTGGACAAGAGGTCAGGTCGGCTGCCCCCTGCAGCAGGCAGTCACCCACGACAATCACTCATTGCTTCTTCTGGGTATTCCCACATGGCACAGGGTCTGTCAGGCCAGTTGCCTCCCTTGGAGTCATGCCCAGCTCCTCCTCAGCTTGGAGGGCACTAAACCTGTTCTTCAAGGGTAAGTCTTGAGGAGGAGCAAGAGCCTTTCTCCTTCTACGAGAGGTCACCAGCTTCCAGCCTTCTTCAACAGTGTTATGATGTACCTTTACACACGGTGCTGAGCCCTCTGACAACTCCACTGCAGTGGGGGGTCAGGACTCCTGGAGCTGAACAGTCTCCGAGAACACCCTGTCAATCTCCTGCTCATCTTCTCAGACGCTACACAGCCTACTGACTTCTTCCTATAACTCCTTTACCTGGCAATACAACTGATCAACCACAGCACACCTTGTGCAGGAGAGCTGACTATCAGCCTAGGCCTCATGGAGAGGCCCCAGGCACTCCCTGCAGCCTGACACCTGCAGAGCTGCATCTGCTGTCAGAGGATTTGTCTGGGTTGAAGTCTCAGACATAGGTGATGCAACAACTCTGGGAGCTGTGCTCTAGGCCTGGTTCTTATATAGGCCTCTGCCTAGCAGTGACTCACAAGGGTGCTTGACCCACCCAACCAGGAGCCACCTGAATCAAAAGCCCCAACTCCCTCTGACCAGGGCAGCCCAGAGAGGTTGTTAGCAGCAGCCCCACCTAGCTAGAACTTCCCGGGAGAAGTTAAGTCAAGGTCCCCTGCAGGAGTCCTTGCCCAGCTCTCCCTTCCTGCTAGCAGCAAGCACAGTCTAGTTCCTCGGGGGTCCCCAGAAAGCCTCCACAACTTCCAACAAGGCCCACAAAAGGCCCAGGCAGAGCCCAGACGCGCAAACTGCTGCGTCTGTTCGCTGCCTCTGTTAGTTGAGCTCAGTTGGTGTAAACTGAATTAAACTGTAAACTTGCACCTATACCTTATCTATACCTCAGTGAAACACGCTACATTTCTGTTACATGTTATTAATGGAAAACAGAAGCTATTTTTTCTCAGTCTCTTGTAACATGTACAGTTGTTTAAAATATAGCTTAAAAAAAAAAAAAAAGATTTTCTAGCTGTTTTTTTCCCCCCATAGGAGTTTCTCAGCCATTACAAATAAGAATTAAGAAAGATTAATACTCTGACAATGTTGATCTACACTTACAGGTTTTGAGTGCTATGGTGTTTTCATGACATTTTATGTTTTTTACATCTTGAAGGCTGTCATTAATGAAAACATCTGTCAGATCTGCAACAACTATATTTTGCAATTATATTTCTACATATGCAGATAATAAAGCTGTTTTGTCAATAACTGATAAAAAATTGTGATATAATCTTTCAAACAAAGCATAGGTTGTAAAGGAATTTAACATCTTGACTTCATGAGCAGTGAGCTGAATTAGGCTAGATCTAATTCAGGTACAGTTAAATAAGTCAACTCCCAAGTAAAGCACCTGGTTTACAGTGCAGAGGGATTTTGTGGAACTGCATATATTTTCCTAACATTGGAGGTACTGACATTGCCTCCTCAACAGGATGGTTTTGGGAAGCCAGTCTTAAAGTAAGTCTTTTTGTAATCCCTGCTAATTATTTGAATTATATTTCCCCCCTACCAATTTTCCCTAAATTGTTTCCTAGAAAATCAATTCATATGTTGTTCAGCTTGGTTCAGGTTACTTATCCTGCTCATCTGTTTCCAGACATATTCTGGATGATTTCTGCAACTTAATAATTACAAGAAAAGCAGACCTATAAAGAATATGTAGCAAAATCGTATACAGTATCATAAAACCAGAAAGTAATTTGTCTTTTATCTTCATATTTTGCTTTTATTCATACGGAAAAAGGTTAAATATTTTATCTACTATGAATAGATAAGTAGTCTGCAAAAATTTAGTAACACTTCTGTTTGTTCGACCGGCTCAGACAACTAAAGCCTGTTAAAAGTAGTGCCAATAGTTCCATGCATGGTGAAGCTTTGCTGACCATCGTTTGAATCGTTAGCAGTCTGAGGAATCCAACAAAAACCAAAAGTGCAACCATCTGGTGACTGATTACTGGATGACCTAAAGTTTGTACTGAGCCTGTGGGCTTATTTTGCGGTGGTAATTCATCTGCAGAGTAACATATCCCAAGAATGAGTATCATTGGCACTTCTGTATCTTTGATCTAGATAGTGTTTTAAGTCTGTATTATATATACCAAATTATACCATGCATGCTGCTTTATGCAAAGCCACCGAAGTAGTTAATCAGGAAGAGTTACTGACATTTTCTGTAAATCTAGCTTATGTACCAGAACAAGTAATATATGTTATTCGTTCCTTCTCTATATGATATCACAATATACGCAATATAACATAGGCCCTCAAAGATCTGATGGTTCATGTCTTTTAGGGCATGTCCTATTATATTTCCTCCACAGAAAACCCAGCTGCTTTAAGGCAACTCTTTATAGCATGTCCTGGCAACTTGGCCAAGAATAATGCTTGGAGCTGAAATAAATAAATTCTTCAGCTGTCTTAACAGAATGACTTTTACTAGGGTGTTTTTCATTTGTCTGGCAGCCAGATTTTGAACCTTGGTCCTAATCCAGGGTGATGGAGAAAAAGAGAGGCAGCTTTTCTCTCAAGGCAGTAGAGACTCCTGGTATTCTGTCAATTCACCAAAGAAAGGTACAGCTTCTACAAAACCAAAGTGCAGAACGATCATATTGCCTATGACAAGTGCTGAACTTCACACTCCTTACTGTCCAATCTAGTTTATGGCACTAGGATACAGAATGGCCCCTAAGAGGTGACTGAACTTCTAAAATAGCTACTTGTCCCTTCTGCTTTAGCTTTCTTGTGAAAGATTCCTATTTTATTCAGCAGGTTTTACAGGATACTGGTACGATATGTATTTTCACCTAAAATATCTCTAGACATATCTAATTATCAAATGCCAATGCTGCATCCACTTTTAATCATCAGTGTTTCATAAAATAATAGCTTCTTTACTAAGGGGTCTTTTGGGGTAGACTAACTGGTTCACTTTTAGACAAAACCTAGATATGCTTCTCAATATAGTTCATGCTGAGGCCTTCTTCCAATAGACTGCAACATTTAAAATTAGTCTCAGGCAATAAAAATAGCACTCTGGGAAGATGCAACATGATCTTTCATTATATGGTTTGAACTGAACTATGTATATACATAATATACGTGTATGTGTGTGTATGTGCATATACACACACAAATAAGTGCAATCTATTGAATAAATTCAATAAATAAAGTTAGCACTGCCATTATCTCTCTCTTATATGGCAAAGCTGCTTGTTAGTGTGTTCACAAAGAAATGAGTAAACAAGTTTTGAGCTAAAGTGCTGATCTGAGGTATAGAATGAGCTGAGGAATGACAGGAATTCAATATCCAATGGACCAAGAAAACAGAATTTAAAAAGATGTATGTTTCTGTAGCCTATTGACACTGCGTTTTTGTAATTGATGCTTTTGGCTGTTATTGTTACTACGAAGCAGTTATATGGTCTCATAGAGTGGAAAGTGGAAGCTGCCCTGGAATTGTTGTGATGGAACTATTTCCCAAAACAGATCATACCGTCTTAGATCATTATCACCTAAACTATTAAACAAAGTTCCAAGTCCAGAACATTCAGGAACCTGATTTTATTTGCACTCAGGGTAAAAACTTAAAGGAGAGGAAGGTTCTTAGCTTTGATCTAAGTAACAATGGCCACTTTCTGGAAAAGATTTTTAGGTTTAGGAAAAAAATGTTTACATGAATTTGAATATTTCATTTAAAAATAATTCTGAAAGTGGAATTTAAAAAACACTGACTAGTAAACTGGACTAAGGCTGTTTAAGGAATATATTCTCCATCTTTACTAGACTCTTGAGTCCAGTTAATGTCAGTGATATAAAAAACTACTAGTAAGTGACATTTTAAGACTCCCTCTCTGCTCCATTTTCCTTTCACAGTGTGGTATACGCTCTGATATTTTAGAGCCAAAGCACACTCATGTTACTCATGAAAATGAGCAAAGGAAAACTTAGGCTGAATATCAAGAAGCATTTTAGCAGTTAGAAGACCAGGCTCTTCTCTGCCATCTGGTGTACTTTTTTACTGAGCAGGCCTTAAAAGGAGCCAAAAAGTAAAGGAAAAGAGAATATCAGTCCCTGAGGGTGTTTTTTGTGCTAGAGATGTGTAATTGGAAGAGTGCTGCCCCCTTGGCCCTCCACCATTTAAGGCTGAAGGCTCAGTCAAGCAGTTCAATGACCTCTGGAGAATATGCTCTCTGGCCTGCTCCCTGATCTATCTGAGCACACTTCTGATGAAATACCATTCAACAGAGACATAATCAGATAATACCAAGCCTCAGATGTATCCCACTCTTCTTGGAAAGTTAAAGAAAATTCTGGCACTTGGAACTAGGCAATGCAATGCCCAAATTTCAGGTCATTGATCCTGGGAAGAAGCCAGGACTGTAAGTGCTGGAGAAAAGCTGGGTGCTGTGGAACGAGATCAGAAATGGCTCAGTTTCTGAGCTGGAAATGCTCAAGGGCAGGGAGCTGAAAAATTCACTTCTGTTTGTGCTTAAGCTGCTTGATTAGAGGCAACAGGAATCTGTCCTTACCCATTTGGGATTCTCATCCTGCAGTCCTCTCCTCCATGAAACAAGACTCACCCTTTAAAAATACAGCTAATCACAGCTGCATCACTTTCCAAATGTTATGCGATACTTAAATCACTAACTCTAGAAATGAGAGATTAATGGCACCCAGAAGATAACAGCATTTAAGCACACTGAGCTGAGCGCCTGCAGTTATTCCACTTCCATGAGCAATAAAAAAGTGTGCTACATGACAAAAGATTCTGATGGCACGACTTTAAGCTATACCTCATCATTGACAGAGTCTCTGGAAGGGAAATGTGTAGTCTCTAAGAAGATCCACAAAGTATCTATCTGTGCATTTATTTCAAAGATTTTGCTGAATCAGAGCATGGACAAGGGAAAAAAAAAAGATGTAGAGTCAGAATTATATTTCTTTATAGGATCTTTCTGGTAATTTTTCTAAAATTTGGTGCTTTTTCTATGCTAAAACTGCCAACATTGTATTGATTTACTTAAAATATATTTAGAAACTATTTTAGCAGACCCTTGTGTTTTGCTTTTTACTTTTTAAAACAATAATTTCATTATAATAAAGTTACTTATTTGAGAATCAACCAAATCTTTTTTGTAGAAGTCTGTATTGGTTACTTTTATTTAGGCAATCAGTGTATTTCAAAGCGTATCTCAGCAGCCAAGAACTACAGCTGAGTGTTTGTTAGAACAAATCCTTCTCATGCAAAAGAACAAGCCCATACGATATCAATCAAATTCCTGTTTCTTTTAAAGCCCAGCTAAACAAACAAACAAGCAGAGCAGCCTTTGATTGTTTGCATTATTATGAAATAGTCTTTATTATTTTTTTAAGTGATCCATATTCAAAATGAATGACTTTAATGGTCTATTGATCAGTCTAGGAGGAGTGAACAATGAATGGCAATATACAGCATACACAAGAAACGGACTGTAACGACTTCTGTACGACAGAGATATTTGGAGAAATCCTTCAGCGGGACATGGTTATGTCCTTGACCTACCTAGCCACAGGCAGTGACTAAGTGAACATCATCATCATCACCTCTCAGTGACTTCAGAACTAAAAGCACACATCGCGCGCGTGTGTGTGTAGGAGCAGCCTCGTTAGGAAGTAATCTCCTATTGAGAGACATGTTTCTGCTCCCCCTCATTACAGCAGCCCATCAGTAACTGTGTTCTGTTACTTTGGTACCACACCACCACAAAGCTGTAAAACGCTCTAATAACATCTACTAACTCCAACGCTCTGTTAACATTATTGTAGCGGTATGTAGCTGAGTTCAACTTACCAGTTATATAGCTGGAACAGATTGAAGCCTTTTTGCAATGTTTACAGAGTCTGACATATAACAAGAGAAAGTGAGAGAAAACTGGTATTTTGTCAAGGATGCCAAGAGAAGAAAGAAAAAAGTAAAGTGACAGCTGAAAGAAAGGTATAGGGTAAGTTTACAGTATGGCTGTCTGCCTACTGCATGTTGTTATTCTTGTTCCTAAGTACTTTGCTAGTATATAAACATTGATACTTTGACTTACTGCACTGGTGAAAATTGTGAACAAAACTGTGGTGACTGCAGGACTGCCGCAGACTTACATACCATGACACTCACAATTTTGTGGTGAGAGCATTTGTAAGGTCACTGAAACACCAGGAACAACTCTAAGCCATGGAAAAGGAGAACCTCATTTTCATGCTTGCAGTATGAGGCCATGAGGCCTGGCTGACTATCACTGTAACGTCAAAGGGTATTCAAGCACATTGCACAGATAAAAGCAATCCAACAGTTTTCTTTCACATCCTTTTCTTATTTATAGAGAAGCGCTATGACTTGCCACTGCAATAATAGATCTTGGAGAGGCAAAAAGTTTTATATAATTATTCAGTTTGGTACCACTGCCTGGGTAAGGGCATGAGAAAGGGTTAAACATTTGAAAAACAAACAAACAAAAATTCCTGTAAACTTACTCTTGGAGCAAGCAAATTAGCCTAGCCACAGACAGTTCTCATTTACCAGTGTAATCTCATTGTTTTTGTTTTTGGTTTGTTTTTGATTTTTTCCCTATCCTAAAGATGGAAAGAGTTATTTTTTCCAAGGCAGCACAATGGAATTTTACCTTCAGGACAGAAAATTATCTGAAAGAATTACAAGGAACCAGAGCTGTCTGTTCCTGCTTTTAAACATTCCCCTTATTTTTCTGCAGCATTAAACGCACTGACATGGTTCAGGTGGTGACCCATGTATACCTGTTCTCTGCCTGTTTGCTGGAGCTCTCCTCCGTGCCACTGGCTTCCTACGCTCTACTGAACCTTTTCGTAGGAGGCAAAATGAGAAGAAGAGAAATTTCTACAACTCAGAGGAGAGCCTGAAAATTTGAATACGGGAAAGAAGTCAAATTAGGATATTATTTTCTTTCACAGAGGTTCAGAAAAAAGGGATTTGTGACATGTATTTAAACAATGAAATTAGACACAGTAGTAGATTTCAATGGGAGGTTGTGACTTCCACTGGGGTGCGTATATGTCCAAACTTCCATTTCTTTCAGGGTTGTTGCTTGCTCTACACCTGCCGTCTTTCGTTTCCCACTGGGTCTATCCATCACAGTCTTTCCAATCAAGTTCTAATCCAAACACTGATTTTGGTGATATTCAGTTAACAAATACCTAAAGATTTTCTTTCTTAAAAAAATTCCTGTTTCTTGTGATTTCCCAAGGAGATTAAGCTAGCAAAACATATATTTAAATGAAGGGTATTTATATTCTCTGAATTGGAATGAATATAGCTCAGATTTATCCTGATAGCTATAATCAGAATGTAGTCCAAATTCCATTGCTATCTGTAGTATTTTTGGCAGACCAGAGAGTGAATCAGAGACAAAAAACAGGAGGCCATCAGACACACAACTGTTTCTTTTTCTGAATATGTTCACTTAGCCACCAATACCTCATCAGCACAGTATGACTGGCTAAACGCTATGTTTGCATAAGAGAAGTGATACAAGTCACGTTTTTGTAGTTCATTTTTACAAGGAAACGTAAAAGACTGAAGTAGTTTCTTCTCCAGCCCCTGCAGAACAACTATCAGGAATTCTGAGGTGCTATTCCTGGATGTACCATTGGCTGAGCAAACTCCTTCGGCTAAGAGCAATCCACACCTTTTTGCCTACCCAGGCAAAATACATTACATAAAAAATCAGTTTGAAGAAAAAATTCTAGCTGTTTCAAAGCTGCAGTTCTATAATGACAGCTGAGATGTATGGGTTAAAGCCTACCAAACCTAAACAGTCATAAAAGCACTTCCTGTAATACAGAGAAGTTTGTAAATTATTTTGGATTTAAAGTGTTATGCCAAGTAAATAAATGCTGCTAAATGAATAGTCAGTCAGGATCATGTAGAATATTTACTGCCAGCTACATGACTTTAAAGAGTAAATCAATAAATGTGTGCTTGGAGAGAACAAAGTGTAAAAATGACACTTGTCCCAAAAATAAATGTTTTTGCTTCTTAGCAAAAAAAAAAAAAAAACACAATAAATGAAAGGCACTCGGTTAGTCAGGTGAGTACTCAGCACTTACAGGATTGAGTCAGTGTACAGATACATACAGGCACTGTCCGTATCCTTCCTTTGAGGACCTCTGTTATCCGAGGACAAATGCTCAGCATATTGCTTGTTCCTTCGAAATGTAAATGAAATCCTTCAAAAATATACTAAATTATTAGCTTTGGAGAGAAGAATTTCATTTTTCTTCCTGTTTAGCAGATAAACTTCCTTGAAACTATCGTAGCAATATTTTGCAACGCTAACGATGAACTGTACAAGGTGGTTCCATGCCTTCAGGAACTGCTCCCTCCTCGACCTTTCCAATGACATGAGCTACAGTGGCCATTGACCAGATTCTGGTGGCAGCTTTAGAAAGTGTGCTGGACACTTTGGTGCTAGAATGGGAACTGAAGCAGTCAACTAATTTCCAGTAAGCCTCCTAAACGCTATTAGATACTAATAACTTTTTGGTCGTTATTACCAACTTGGAACTGATTTAGACAAATAACCCATATTCATTTAACCAACATCAGAGGCATCCAGTCCTCACACTCAATAACTTCTCCATGCATAATCTAAAATACTGAGAACATATTTATAATGTAATACAGTTATTATGATTCTTTGCCAACTATTAGCTCATGCATACAACTTGAAGGTAAGGTTATAGAATAGCTAAAATCTATAGAAAAGTAAAAGATTTTTCCCCCAGAAGATCTCTAAAAATTACAACTTTATGCCTTAAACAAATTAATTTCTATGTTATTTTTACTATCATACTGTATAATGACATTAACAATATTTATATTAAAGCAATACAAAATGCAAGAAACACTGCCATCATGTGAGTACATGCATACAAACAATATGTTTAGCATAACATAGATCAATAGGCTTTTTGCTACCTGGAACTTTAAAGAAAAATCTATAAAGTACTTAAGGGAATGAATGTGCTAGTTTGACAAAATGCGCATTGCATTTTAATTTGCAGAGTTAATTAACAAAAACTACAACGCTGAATCAAGTCTGGATGTTCAAGGAAAACTGGATTAATGTTGTGCTCATGAGAGAAACCTGGGCCCATTTCAAGTCCATGGGAATTTTTATTTTGATTTTACTGGGGCCAGCATTGTATCCAATAGCTTTAAAAAGAAACCCAAGAATGTGGCCTGGCTTTCAGTACTATGGATTGTCATGTAAGGATTATGGCAGTGGTAGTACCATTTTGTTGAGGACAGTATTCTAAAGAATCCTAACAATCTAGACATGCATAAAATGCCACAGCTGTTGCATTGCTCTTTACCCAAATGTTTTTTTCACACCTAGAATACACACTGCGTTGTGTGAATTGTCGTTAAGTTAGCAGTTGGAAAACGTACTGCAACTCATTTATAACACATTTTACATAAGTACAGATCTCACTGACACTTCTTCTATTTTCCATATCAAAACAATAATTGACCTAAGTTCAGGAAAACTTCAGATTAAAAAGATGAAAAAGGGAATATTCACTGGCTGGTATGTTTTCTTTGTACCATAACTATAATAGAGATTATTAAAGAGAGAGATATATTTAATGCCTTTAATTATTTGAAGGTTTTCTATATTTATTTTCATTTCCAAATAGTTTTGCATGCTGCTGCACACAGCAATCTGAAACTTCTTTGAAAATACATTTTTAAAGAGTCAAAAATCATATTCATATTTTAGAAGACAGTTTAACCTTGAACTGATGTATTTTCCTAATAATGTAACCAATGTATTCAATCCTGCTTTGCACTGTTTATCATAATTTTTCATTTGTCATTTAGCAACAATCACTGTCATATTCCTTATATTTCTGTCACTGCTCCCAAGTTTATGGTTTGCCCAAGTTTTGCTTCTGAAAAGAAAATGCTTGCATTGTTTGAATTTGAATGTTAACTGTACAAAATTTTCAGTTATTACAAAGCTTTTTCCTCAGTTCACCTCTTTAGAAAGTCACTTTTAACAACATTTGCAATTCAACACAGGAAGTCAGAAAGGCTTGACAGAAAGGAGTCGCTGCCTTTGAATACTCAAAAATTGATATTAAGCAGTAGTATGGGAAATTGGAATGTGTGATTTAATTTTCTCCTTTTTTTTTCCATGTTATTCGAGAGTTGTCATGACAGACCTTCTGATTATTGCGTTTCATATGAAAAATAGCTGATAGTAGGCATATCCGATTTTTCTATCTTGGTTTGAATTTAGAAATCCTATTTCTACTTCTAGAAAATTTATCTGCCAAGGCTATGTAATCTCTCTCATTCCAAATTTGGAATCAGAGGGTTTTTTTTTTTTTAATTTTTTGTTTTTCTCCCCTGCATACAGTTGATCCACAGCACCTTCTTTCTTATTATTCTGTGCTGAATTTACAAAACACAACTTCATTTATTGATCTGTTAGGGAAAAACTTTTATACTGTTGTACATAAAGACAGAGTATGTGATATACAAAAATGAGTTATCAGCTCAAACTCATACTGAAGGCTGAAATCAATTTAACATTTTGACATTTTCTTTTTCTTTTTTTTAAATAAAATAGACTAATTTCCGTTATAGAATTTCATCTGAAGAGCTCAGCATGTTCTGGAAGTTTATCATCTCATTAAACTTCACCGTTACTATCATTTCAAATATTTCTTGGAGATTATAGTAGAAGAGGTGAAGGACAAAGTGCCCTAGCATGCCTGTGATGTGAAAGAGGCTTGAAGCACATAATTATTATAGTGCAGCTGGTCATCCACAGTACAAAGTGCACTGCACCAGAGCCACAAATAAAATACTTAAGAAACTCATTTTGAAGCAGTTTGTTCAGGCTTGGAGACAGGCAGCTGGGCTCAGGAGCTGATGCAGAGCAGGGTGAGAGGTCTGCACTCGCATCTGGGATCCTCATCCAGGTCTGCGATCATGTGGAAGCCTCCAGAACCCACACAGGGAAATGTGAAGAACTTTCTGGAGATTAGGAAGGATGTATAGGGTCCAGGCAAAAAAAAAATACTGACAAGGAGAGAATAGAAGACAAGTAGCAGGACCGGCCAAAGATTTGGTGCAGCACACGGCATCTTATAAGCCTTGTTTTAACTTCCAGACATTTGAGGCTCAGTTCGGTTGCCCACATACAAGATGCTCTATGGCGTCATGGCTGAACTTCAGCTGCTCCTCCGAGAAGCCACAGATTTCGCACAGATTGTGTTGCATGGCTGTCTCAGACTCACTAAGGCATCTCAAACAGCAATAGATGTCTGTGTGTGGGCACCTGAAACAGGTCCTTAGGGTCAGGTTCAGGTCCAGATTCAGGTGAATAAAGATGTTGACAATGTGTGTGTTTGTTTGTAAGTGAATTTGGTGTTTAAGCTCCCATCTGCCCATAGTGAAGTGCATGTGTCAACCCACACTAAAGACCTAGTCAGCTCTCCCTAGAGCTGTCCTGCATCTGAGCAGCTGAACAGCTCTCCAGACTTCATCGGCTATACTGACCGGGGGCTTGATTTGCCTGCCTAGATGCAGGCATCCAGTGACAGATTACTTGTCCTTGACGGCTGGTATAGTTGCACGGGGCTGGCAGGTGGAAGACCTATAGCAGTTCATGCCATTCTGAAGCAGCAGCTCCAGGCCAGGCGCAGTAAGTCATCTCAGATAGCCCTAGCCACTTATGCTTTGGCAATTGAGTCACCCCTGTGGCTTTCCCCATTGACTAAAATAGGAGCTGAGGTATCTAATTCACATGTAGATATCTGTAAGCATTTAAATTTAAGTATCTTTATTTGAATGGTGACTCCCAGGCTTAATATTTCTCCTTTATTTTTAGTTAGTAATTCAGTCAAAGCTGTCATTAAACCTGTTTTTAACCGTGCTGAGCCTATAACCCCACTAGGTACCCTTTATTCCCCAAAGCTGCTCCGAAGTTGCTTACATTGTGGTCTCTGACACTGCAATAATAGCAAGGGTGTCATTTAAGAATCTGTTCAGAGGTAAGCATAATGAGCTCCCCTCTTGCTCAGAGCTGTCTCTGCCCCTGAATACATTGATGCCCATTAGATGTAGGAGTAATGCATCATATCAGAGCAATGTGAAACAGAAAATGGACAGAGTTCAGCATGCATAGCTGTTCCTTCTCATCTAATTGAGTGCTATGCTCCCTTGAAAGCAGAGTCATCAGTACATTGCAAACACATTCACAGAAGTTTTAAAAAGCTTTACCTTCAAATCTATCCATACTACTCTGAACTTCAACATTTAGAGTTAGATTTGTATATATGAGCTAAAAAAGTCTTCAAAATCTTCAAATCCTGAGAAGCTGCACACTGTCTTTGCTGTTTGCTCTTGTATATAGCACTTATGAACAGCTTTCTCCCTCTACCCCATCCCTTTCAGTATTTGGAAAACAGGCTGTTCTTTATTATCACAGAGTCATAGCTCCTGTGTGAAGAGGTAAAAGTACTCTGCACCTTTTTTTTTGCTGTTGTATAAACCTGCTCAGAAGATTTTTGAATGTTTCTGTTTCAGTGAAAGGAGGATTGAAGATGTCACTGATTCTTTTTTTCATTAATCAGCTAACTCATCTATTCATTATTTTCTGTATTCGCTGTTCAAAAAAAAGTCCATCAAGGAGAATAAGCAATACCATGTGGCTTGGCTTGTCCAGTGCTGATGTCAAGCCACACAATGAACAGTAACAGTCTAAGTAAACAGTTTGAAAATAGCACTTAAGCTCTGAAGAGCAAAACTCCTTTATGCATCGTGAATTATCTCTGTGTTGCATTTACACTAATAAATTAAACAGGGCAGGACTCAAGGTTCATGCACCAATACACGGCGCTGCTTAATGGTTAACGTGCTCTTTGGCATGGTTTTGTGCCAGCTGTGTGCCAGCTGTTGTTCTCCCAGATACCCTGAAAACAGGGCCATTCCCAATAAACAGCATGTATAAGGGTGCTCTGTCTTGGGGAAGATGAGGGTTTAGCCTTAGAGACACATATTATTAGTGTCTGGTCCATTTGGAACAGACCTTAGTCTTTATTATTATTACTATTATTACTGTTTTCAAATATAGATGCAATTTAAAGGGAAATCAGCGAGGCTACTTGTGCTGCAAATAATAAAGCTTTTTAAATAAACCTTTGCGGAATCAGTATCTGGGTCTTGGTGTCAACTGTAAGTTTGAAACAATTGTTTGAGGGAAACTCACAAACAGAGCAAAAACAGCTACATTTACCAGACAAATCTTCTCAGTGGTAACTTCTCAGTGAGACAAAATTCTCAGTGGTAACTTAGCCTCTCCTAAGTGTGGTCCTTTGTTTCATTAGGAACTGTATTTGTTTATCTGAAGACAGAAGTTCATAAGTGTTCCAGTGAATTTAATGAGTGAAAATTATACAGCAGAAATATTAAACATGATACACAAGGAATGTTGTGTACAGCAGTAAATTTTACATGAAGGAAGTGATGCTAGGGTTTAAAATTTCTTTTTGCCATAAAAATTAATATAAATAAATCTTAATTAAGGCAAGTTCTTGATAATTTGAGTACAATTTATTGTGGTATTTTGAAATATATTAAAAGCCTCAAGAATTGAAGGAAAAGTACATGAGAAATTTGTTTAAAAATAAAAATGTTCACTGTAATTAAAATATTCATGGGTGGTGGATGCATTTTGGGCTTTAATGACCCTAGCAGCTGGTTACAACAGCTTCTTCCAAAACAGAGTTGTTCTTTAGTCAGCTGAGTTTTCTTTCTTCTTCTGTTATAGAATCTTAATTCAAACAAAAGAATTGTATACATGTAGGTCAATGTTATGAATTTTTCTCAGTAGCCGTGTATTAAACCAGAACAATTTATTCTCTATTCCTGATAATATGGAATAAGGAGGTAACAATAAAGTTATCAAATACCATAGTATCCCCCAAAAGGGTACTTCTAACAGGATAAGTAAATTGGGCTACTAATTGCCTCAGGATATAGTGAAGCAAAAATATATAGATGGATTCCAAAAGGTAATACACAAAATCACAGAGGAGTGAAAACTCGTGAGACTCAAACATGGGGCAATGTCTGTACGAGGAAGTGGCTAAACCTCCAAATCTCAGAGGCTCCATGGGCAGGGGAAGAGTCCGCCTATTCTTTCAGTGTTCTTTTATCGTTTCCAGAAACATCCAATAGGGATACCATTAAAGATAAGATACTGAAATAGGCAGACCTATCATTGAACAGAGTAAAGTTGATTTATGCCAGTGGAAATGTTCATTACTCATCCTTTGTAGGCCATCAATTATAGTTTAAAATCTGTGTACTCGTTCCTTCTCTTTTAGGGGTAGAAAAATATATAAAAAACATGGTAGAACTGACTCATAAGTCACTTCATATTCAATATATATCTGACTTTAGATACCTAATAACTTCATAAATTAGATGTAAAATGAGATGTTAAATTAAGAAATATATATATGTGTCTGTATGTATATGCATATACACACACGTGTGTGTGTGTGTGTGTGTGTATACACCGTCTGATGAGCTGAAATTTATTTTTACCTTACCACCAGTGAAAACATAACAAGACAGGCCAAAAAAGAGATTGAAAAAAAACAGAAAAAGTAATGAAAAGCAAAAATAAGTCTTTTTTTTTCAAATTGTTCAAAAGCAGAAAGCCAGCAGAAGTCTACAGAGCCATTGATGATAAGCAAAGTCACTTAAGTTAAAGCACTGGTATTGACTGTGGCAGAAATTAGTTAAACCGGAACCTTTCATTGTAGGCTGCTACTCAGAGCATCTGCTTGATTGAATTGGCGACTGGAGTCCCAACTGAATTGAACCCAGGATGTATAAACAAATTCACCAATAAGAAAATGCCAGAACTGGACTTTGGTAGTCACCCAGGAATTCCAAAGGAACTCTAAAGGGTGAGACAGCTGAATTACTACCAGCAGTGCGCAACATCTGGCTAAAATTGCCTTCAAATACGATGACTGAAAGGTAGCAAAAGCTACCTTAACTTCCTTCTAAGAATGGTTCCAGGATAGTTCGGAAGAACACAGTCATCCGAGTCTGACATTTGCCCTTACCAGATTACTAGGAACAGTAATAAGGAAGAGTCTGTGAATACTTTTCTATATGTGGTCTGTTTAGGAAGTGAAAAAGCAGCTTTTGCAACAGGAAGTGCTGCCTTAAAAACCTAACAGAATATCTTAAGAGATACAGATATCTCCAACAGAGCATGCTGATAAAGGTGTATCGTTGATATCGTTCTGCCTGGATTTCCAAAGGGTTTTGTCAAAGTCCCTGAGCAACAACTTTTAAGGAAAAAAAAAGCGATGCCTAAGAAAGAAAATCCTCACATGGATAAATCATTTGCTAAAAGATGGAAAACAGAAGGCTGAAACAAATGATCAGTTTTTGCGACAGAGGGACACAGGTACATTTCGGTAGGCAGCTGTGCTGAAACTGTGGTGTTTAACTTATTAATAACTGAAACAGAGAAAGATTGGTAGGGTAAGAAAGTTTGCTAAGGTTGCTAAAGTGTTCATAAGGTAAAGATGAGGACTGGCATTGCATAAGAACTTTATGAGACTGAGAGATTAAGCAATACAATGAAAGATGAAATTTAAAACAGAAAAAGATTAAATAATACACCTGGGGAAAAGACATATGTCATATATAAAATGATGGGCTCTAATCAAATCATTGCAATACTGGTTCTCACAGATTGTGAGAAGTCGAGGCTATGATTGATAGTGTCCTGAAAATTTCATCTCAAAGCTCAGTAGAGGTCAACAAAGCAAACAGTATTATGAATTATTGGGAAAGGATTGGAGAATGAAGCAGAAAGCACTGCATATATTTATCTTAAAATCTGCATGTCCCATTTCCAGATCTCCAGAATAATATTGATTGAGCTGGAGAAGGTACAGAGAAGAGCCACAAGGTGTGGAACGGCTTCTGCAGGTGAGCCAGGACACTTTCAGCCTGAAAAAGGGGTGACTTCAGAGGATAAATTAGAAGCCTACAAAATCGTGAGTGTCAGGGCAAAGGTGGTTAGAGACAGACTCTTCTTTTTTTTTTCGGGACTAAAACAAGGAAGTGCAAGTGAAGTGAGGAGGAGTCAGGTTTTAAATAAGCAAAAAAACCTACCAACAACAAAAAAAAGGAGCTGGCACTTCATGCAGTGGATAGCAGACATGTGGAACTCCTCTTTAAAAGAAGGTGTGTGTGCTAAAAACTTACAGGACAGACTGGAAAAGTTCATGGAAGAAGAATTCACTGAAAATTGATAAAGACATGGAAACTACATCTAGCTTAGAAAATCGCCTGAGCTGAAAACAGCTAGAGGCTGGGAGAGCATGTGGTGAACCTACCATATATGCTTGCCTTGTTCTTATTTTTGCCTAGATTTTGGCTTATGCCCATTACTGGAGGCAGAATATAGGGCTACATGGATATTTTCGCTGACCTGGTGCAGTCATTCTGTGTTCTTCTGTTTGCACCTATTTGCAAAAGGAAATAATATTGACCTAGTTCACAAGGATGGTAGGAAGCCCTCAACATATTGTGAAGCGATGAACATATATAAACCAGGACAGATGCAGCCAAGCTATGAATGGTAGTGACGGGTATTCACGCCACAATACTGAGAGCAGCAGTTTTTTACTGTTGGAGCAACAGTCCTTTCCCTCATCCCAGAAAAGACTGCAGCTGATTAAACCACCCAGAGCTGAGGAACGAGAATTTGGGACTTCTGTACCTCTGTAGACTTTCTTCTCATCTTCTTGTAGTATCTGTTCTACGTGCAATAACTTTCTTTATATCTTGTTAAACTTTGATGATGATTATCCTAAGGGAACAGCTTCAAGAATACAGTCATTCAATTCTATTACAGATTCTTTTAAAAATGTGGGGTATATTCCCTGTCAGTTAGCTAGGCCCTTTCTATTGTGAGCAAGCAAGCAGAAAGCAATTCTGGATTGCTTTCCAACAAGCAATTCACCCTCTATCTAAAGTAAGGTGAACTGCTTTTTGAACACGTTTCTCTCTTTTCATTTACTAAAGGAGGTTTACATGGAAAATATTAAAATTCCACTGGTTTTTTTTTGGATATGTCTCACTGCTACATTTTCCTCATTTTAATGACTATCCCGCACACAAATTGTAGCCAATCAGTGTAAGTTAATGTCTGCCTCTGCTGTATTCACTATGTATAGCTTCTGTCAGTTGCTCCAATTATTGATTGGCATACATTTCCCTGAAAGACCTCACAGGCAGCTGAAATTAGAGTCTGTAATTTCTTCCCTGATTTTGAGTCCTTTTGCTAAGCTCATAGTATATGGCTAATTAACCAACTTCTCTGCAGCTATGCAAAGCTCAAAGGCACACCAGGAATTTATTTGAAAATGTGTTCACAGTTAAACAGATTAGTCTAATTTAGTTAACAGAATGATGTGAATCTATAGTACTGCCTGCCTGTATGTTAAGCTAACTATGCCTTATGACTTTTTGTGCTTGGAGGATGCTTTTCATTCTTACTCGGCGTGCTAGTTTTTCCCCCTCCTTCAGCTCCTTTCCCAGAAAGCTATTGCTTCCCACTCACCTTTGCAAGAGTGGCTCCTTTTTCCTCAACCATCCATCTTAATTCATTCTACAGAATAAGAAATGCACTGAAAAAGAATGTGCATTGTACAAAACCAGCCAAAATTGCAAGTTTATGAAGTGCATCGTTCTTCTTCCTTTGTAGTAATCTATCTGTGTATACCTTGAAATATCTGAATCAGTTCATAGGCTTTTATGTGAAATGAGCATATCTACTTTTTATTTATACCTATGACCAATGCAAAGTGTGAAATAAAGGAATTCATGATGTACATCATAATCATCTATATGTCCTCAGAGAGCTTCACTTTCTCTCTTCTCCAGTGCTTTTGCCAATCCCAGCTTTATTTCATCCAGGCTTCCCTAAGTACCATAAAGAGTGGCTTTTTGGACTTGGCTAGCTAAAACATATAAATCATGCACACTTCAGAGACTTCCCTCCTGATTTTCACCAGGGACCATTCTCTGTTGCCTGGGGAAGTAATTTGAATGGATAGCCGATCAGGTCAAATCAAGAGATCCTTTCAGAGTCTGTGATGACATCACATTAAATTAGGGGACCTTTGAGAGATCCTGGCCTGAGTTTAAAGTCTGGGGGTCTTCTGAGGTTTTAGGGGAGAGTTCAAGGATGAAGTCATCATAAAAAGTTCTCTTTTCAGAGTTCGACCTGTGAAAAATTGATTTTAAGAATACAGCTTATTTCTCAAAGTCTTCACTGATGAGAAGCACATTCTCATAAGAGAAACTGCTAGACCTTTTTTGGCATTATAGGAGTCATCTAATGTGTCATTTTTGGGCAAAGTAGGTAGTTGTGTAAGATAAAAGAAAAAAGAGGAAAGGAAAAACCAAAGCCTGAAGTGGGGGAGACTTCTGTGCCCTGCTGCAGCAGTGCTTGGGCTGCTTGGGTTCAGCTGCTTCAGCAGTGCAGCATGTGCCCAGCTCCCCCCCTTCTGGGTGGCTCAGGGCACGAGAGCAGGTGAGATCCATCGCCCCGGTTCACCAGGAGATGCCTTCTCCTGTGACTTTTGTCACCTCAGGGCAATAAGCAACCCCAGGAGTGGAGGAGGTAGGTAGCCTGCTCTGCCACGCTCCTCTCTTCCCTCCTCAGCTGTGCCCTCATGGGAGCATGTTCTGTCAGGGGAACGGAGGTGAGCACAGAAACGGCTGGGACAGATATCGTCCCTGGGACCCTCTACTCAATCTTCTTCATTTTCAGTCCTTTTCTGCTGTTCTGTAGGGGTTGGTGCCGGTCAAAGCATCTTTCATAATGAGACAAAACAGACCTGTCATCCCAAAGAAAGCAGACAGATTTGCCTCTGTTGCTGAGTTTCTAGCCATCCTGCTATGCCTAAAGTACTGCTGTAGCTCATGTTGAGACCCTACAGCCAGTAAGGTAACAGTGCATTTATGTCATGTAGCATCCAGACAGAGTAGACTGATACTAGCCTAGGGAAAAGTATGTGGTATAGATATAGACTTATATTTCCATATGTCTGCTGAGAGCATGACTTTTCTTTTTTTTTTTATCTTGTATGAAATCATCTCATTTCATAAGCATTTAAATGAAATGCCAAGATGTTCATAATTTTTAACTCTCTTCATTGTATTAGGCAACGTCTAGACAAAAAAAAAAGCCTTCTTTTATCGTGGTTAGTTGTAAGTCATGGAAGTTTAGTAATAGTTTTAGCCAAAACATAAGTTCTCATAGCTTTTCTGTGGGTAGCGCTATTAAGCTTCCACTAGCTGGTGTCAAATAAAGTAGTTTTTCACTCAGCAGGCTAAAAATTAGGCACACAAATGTAGTTCTTATGACTGCCACATCCTTAAATCTATAGGAGAGCCAAAAAAGCACAACAGCTGAGTGAAGTAATACTATAGGATCTTCTACAGTGAGAGAGGGTAAAGATATGAAATGAGAAAAATCCATCTGAAATTTAATATTACAGGGGAAATATATATGTAGCACATATTGCTGATGCATGCTTACAGGTGCTGGAGAAGCAAAATTTGAACTGAAAAGCAGTCTCTGATAAATAACTATTCTCTATTGATGTCTATTATGGCCATGGGAATTTGGAATCCAAAGCTTATCTACATAAGCTACATAATAAGGAGGCAAAGCTAGTATATACCCGAAACACCTTGTCTCAGATATTATTAATATTTAACTAGTGATGAGCCCGCTGGAGAAAAATCTCAATTTCTCGGTAGCCCAGTTTTCAACTTTCAATGCCTCAATTTGAGAAAAAGGAAAGTCTTTCTTTAACAGCACAAGAGCAGTAGCAAAATTAATCAGGTCTGTTCTAAGAGAGAAGCGCTTTCATCTGCAGCAGTGACATTTGTATCCATGCTACAAAGATTCAATTTTCTGAAGGATTCACATCAAACCTTAAAGTAATGTAATTATAAGGAAATGAATGCATTTGTGGGTTTTTACAGTGTACATTTCAGCATCTGATGAAAAATCTAATGCTTGTACATGAGTGAATGGTGAGACAGAGAAGGACCTCTTCATACTAAATTAAAAACATTTACTCTTATTTTCTTCAACATTATGATTTTGAAAAGAGGCTATGATCAAGTTAGGAGCTCCTTAGGGCTATCTGCTTTTCAGTTAGCATAACCCAGATGCTGCCACAGCCCTACCTGATTCTCTTCCGCAAGCAAGCAGGTGCTGGTTGTGAAATGATGGACAGGCCCATGTACACTTTCATCCATACCAATATAAAGCATGAGGAATTGGCTAGCTGCCTATAATATCTTCACAGACAAAAACATGTACATTTTTTACTGGTAGACCAGACCACAGTGAATAAATGCTCTCTGAAAGAAGACAGAAATTGAAGAAGACACCATGTAACATGGCAGTTTAGACACTACATCCTGCTCAATGTTCATTGGAAGAGCATAAGGCAGCCACAATCCTTTACCTTCAATCATCCATAATAAGAAAAAAAAATGCATAGCTCCCCTTAGCCAATCAACACTACCATCACCCTATATTTGCTAATATTTGCCAATAGATGGGATGAAAGCTGCAGATTTGTAAAAGCGTCTTCAAATGACTTGGAAAAAGTAATTGGTTCACATGCTTTCAAAACCAGAAAGTTTTGTACCAAGACAAATTCCTCCAGACTACAGATGGCATTAGTTCTCTTTCTTGCCTTTTGCTCCAAATTAAAGACAGTTCTGAAACCTTTATTTATGTTTATTACAGTTTTTCCACATAAATGGTTCCTTTGAGCAATTATATTTCTTCAGCCTTTCCTGAGCATGGTATTATATGTGGCCATGTATAATGCAGCACTGTTTGCCTAACCTCTCCCTGTCTGCTTCTGTTGCATTTTTATTGGAAAGCTTCCAAAAATTTTTGTTAAAAACTGTTCACAATGAGATCAACAGAACACTTGAGCTTTGTTGAAATACTGGTTTGGAAATATGCATGAATAGAAAACTCTGTATAAAAACTTGTTAAATACAAAACTGAATAAAACGAAACTCATGACTATAGAAGAACAAAGTCACCCACCTAAAGTCTCAAAGGTTACAAGATCACACAGGCACTGAAGCTGCCTTACTCCCAGTACAAACGAAACCACAACATGGTGTCAATGAGTAACTCTTGGTTTACAACTTTCTGAAGAACATTCAGACAATAGAGAGAAAATTGTGAATGAAATCAAATGTATAGAAGAAGCACATGGAATAAATCTCATCAAGTCGCTGTTCAGAGGAAAAACTGAAATACAAACAGTCACTAATTAAAATGTATCTATGTTATAGATTCTAGTTGGTCATTCAACCAAATGCTATCGAACAAGACACTGAAACAGAAAAGTTGTCATTATCAGTAGCAACAATTCTTAGACGTTCTTGGCAACTTACAAGGTATCCAGCTGAAAAGGAAGGAGAGGATTTTTCTGATCTAATTTAGCTATCCAAAAGTTAAGCATCTAATCTGATCTACTCTGGGCACATAGACTTCTCAATATACTGAAATGGATGTCTTTAAAAGGCCATTCATGGTAAATTAAGGCAGGGGTTTAAGAAAGTTGAGAGAAATAATTATCTGGCACTACTGGTGTCTCTCTGTTGACCAGAAGGGAGATTATATGGTTAATTTAGACAGGATAGCAAACTTTTATATGGTCAGAATAAAGAGAAGAATGAAACCCAACTGACTATTTGACCTCTCAGCATCTGTCCTAACTTGCTGCAGGCACAGCGCTGTCATCTTTCATCTGAATAGAATAAATATATTTCATAGGCCCACAAGTGTTAGTATGCCATTACCTAAAGGAGATTCTATTTTGGATTATCCCACAGAATCAGTTCCTGCTTTCTCATGTAATCTCAGTTCAAGTATAAATAAACAATCAATTCCTCACTAGGGGAGGTATTCTTCTAATACTGCAAGCCAAGAAAAGAAGTCCATCATCTTCCTGAGAGCTTAGAAAAGTAAGAAACCAGCTATAGAGTTTTGTACATTTTCGTTTGAAAACAACAATGGAAAAAGTAGGAAATCTATCCAAAAGACCAATATAGTAGTCTAGACAGGAAATAACTAGGGCATGAACCATTATTTTGGCCCTTGATAAAGTAAAAATTTTGAATTGCTGTGATAGTAAGCATATTCATTGTGAATAATCTGGCAGTTGTACCAGTAAGAGTAGCAACATTCAGACTAGTGTGAAACCAATGATTCTTAAAGATGAAACATGAATTAGGTGTGAAGAAACGAGTATGAGAAACTCTCTTTGACTTTGCTGGAGCCAGCATTTCCCCTGTGAGTGGAAGCCATACCACGTTATAATAGAAGCTTTGTACATCTGCTTACACTCATTCTACCCAGGTGTGAACTGATTAGGGTTGGATGCATAAATCTTTTCTAGGACAAAAATGCATATGCAGCATTACCAAATTGCTTTGTTGTTAAGAAATAAATTCTGATATTCTGACCTTTTTTAAAAATGGAACAGTTTCAAACAGCTTCCTATATGGGAATTTTCATTTAGTTTATTAGAAATTCCAGACACTTTTAAAAGCTTGAAGTTTAAACAAAACATTTGGTTTTCTCAAAACAGAATGTTTTAACAAATGCAACAATTATGTTAGACTTACGCTTAGTTATCAATCTCAAGAAAATTATATTTTCCAAAGATGCTACTTTAAAAGCTTGAAATTGACAATAAACCTCCCAAATATGTTTCTCTGTGAAAGTTGTAGTAGATATAAAGTAGTTAATAACAGCGTATTAGAGATATCTCAAATTCACTTTCACTATTCCACTCTTATGAAATGAATGACATTTCAGCTAGAAATATATGGATACTTTTTGTATATGTGGAAGCAAAACAGGAGATTCAGAAAGTAACCAAAAAAATCCTCTTTTAAAAACATTTTAGCTTAAGACTGTGAGCCTCTTTATGAACTACTTATTTAACATTTAATGAATCACTTATGTAGGACTGAAATCCATTTTCTGAGGAAAGGTCACAGTAAAAGCAGTTTCTAAAGATACAGTTTGCAGTTAAAGATTAATTGAACGTTGGCCAGAAAGTTCTAAGAAAACACCAGTGTTCTGTGTGTACACGCATACATCTGTGCAAATCATATATCCTTGCAGCAGCAACCGAAAGATCTTGCCTTAACTGAAGGCCCAGAAAGTGGGTATTCTTTTCACAGTAGCAGATGTGTGACTGTGGCCAAAACTAATTATCCCTTGGTTAAGCGCTCCCTAGCACAGTGTGTCCCTTATTTCTTATGTAACTCCTCTGCTTATCAGTCCTAACAGCAGCCCAATAGACACCTCTAGCTATATTGGGAGAGAAGAACTCTTAATGTCTCCTACGACAAAACCCAGTACTCAATACTAGTAGGCTCTTTCTTTTAAAACAATGGCAAAAATTGGTGGTTCCGTATTCATTAATACTGGATCAGTACACTGAAAAGCAATAGGAATCTGATTTAGGTCTGGTGAAAGGGCATGATCGTGTTTCTGCTGTGGCATGCGCGCTGTGCCAGAGCACTCCATATGGTGCTTGGGCTGGCTTTGTGTAGCTGCAGGAGAACAGATGATACTTGATCTGATCCTGAGTCTGCCAGGACAAAATTACCCTATCAAAATATTTTAAACAAATTTGAACCAGAAGTATGAGCTTGTACCAGTTCAGTACTGAGTGCCATGTGGCTGCATTTCCTTCAGTCAATTACTAGAAGCTTTGAAATTGTCCTAGGACTATAGCTTGATTTAATCTTGTATGAGAGATAGTTTAGTCCTTTGGAAAAGCAGATTATCTTTAATGTTGAGTTTCATACAGCAAAGACTCATGAAGCAGAGTAATTGGACCTTTTCATTGTAGAAGGGGAAAAGGACAGAGATTCAGCTCTGGATTCAGCTAAGCCACATTTTCATCTAAGCAAAAAGCAAATATAGTCTTCAGGGTAAATACATGTCCACAGTAAGAAATTCAGATTTGAAATCTACACTTCATTTCTTACATTTGAAGGCTTTCAGAACTGCATCCAGATTTCCCAGAGATTAGGGAGAAATTTGGATTTTTACTTGAGACTATTTCATACTTAGAGAGCTTTTGAAAAGAAAACTGTTTCTTCTGTGTCTTCTTTTTTTTCCGGTTGCTCTGTGCCTTTGCATTTCTGGCTTTTGTCTAGGCACACAAAAGAATGTCCTGAAATATGCTGAGAAGGGTTTGCTTTCTCTTTATTCAAATTTATTCTTACTCTGTTATGGGAGAGTTATCATTTGCAAGGACTGGAGAATGAGCACATAGAGACCTGAAATCACATCCGTAGCCCATTGGATGCAATTTCATTTCTTGAGATTTCCAGATCAAAGAAGAATCCTGATTTATTCTAACTGAGCCCCTACACTGTTAGGATTTAGCTATATGAATTTCAAATTATTCCAATTAATGATTACAAGAAAATGTGAAATCATAATTGGATCTCAGATCTTGCATTACAGAAGATGCAAGAGAGGGACAGATCACAGCTAACTTTTTTTTTTCACAGCTTTTTTTTTAAACTTTTCTAAGAGTGGTCACTGATTTTCTTTATTTCACTTTATTCTTTTGGTGTTTTACTATTTTACAGTAAAGCCTTTTTTAAGGATGGAAACATTCATATAATGAATTTCTGAAGGGGACATAGCTGCTAAGCCTAGCTTCTGTTATCTGCTGCTCATTTGCTTCCACTTTTTCCTGTTGGGTCCTCTTCTCTGTCTTGCTTATTTAAATATTTTAATGAGCTTAATTTTAGGATTTACATACTGCTGTGTGTGGCAGCAAGCTGCAATTAGTCCACTGGTCATGCACTAAAGAGTTTAGTCCACAGGGTATGGTTAATGTCGCTGAAATCTAATCCCATTTTAGTTCTTCCAGGTCTTGCATGGCTGACTTCAACTCAACAGTAACAAAAGGTCAACTCAGAAGTCAGAAACTTACAACCTTTAAGTTTTATTTGTCTGGAAACCATAGAACTCTTATTTCTCTCCCAGTATTTGAAAAGAGAAGGCCTATTCAGAAAATCACCTGCTTAACTCGTATTCATTTCCCTGTAAAAATATAATTTTAACTTAAAATGGAAATAAATTAAATGGAACGTAGAGGTAAGTGAAAACTAACAGCCAAAACTCTTGCTGTTGTGAGCAGACCCATTAACTTCCAGGAGAATACTCAATGGTTTGAAGTCTATGGTCAGCAGTGGCTTGAGGTGCAGTTCTCAACTTTGGGTAGCGCAGGCATTGCTCTGCACTACTGATGGCCTAAGAGCTCATTTCGCGTTAAAGGAATAAGCTTGCTGAGTCATTCCTGCTCTGAACTGTATCAACAGGAAATTACAACATTCTTAGCTGTTGGTTCTGTTTTGCTAGCTAGTGTCTTTGGAGATGGAGTTGAGGTTCCTCTCATCCCCCACCTTTTGTGCTCTTTTGTTCCTGGAGAAATTACAAGGTCAGAGAAACCTGAAAAAGAATATCCAGGGCATATGCACAAGTAGGAGATGTATGGGATATTATTTTGTATTACTCCCATAAACAGGCAGCTAATTCACCCCCCTGTACAGTTCAGGGCAATATTAGCTTTGCCAGGAACAAACCTGAAACTGGATGGGATCCTCACGTGCACCAGCAGGAAATCTCAAGACTTCGACAAGTTTTAGACGGTATTCTTTAATCCTGATGGTTACTAAATCTCTTGGAGATCCAGTGAGTCAAAACAAGGGATGCACATGTCCTTCTGTTGATTACCCTGGAAGCAGTATACACACCTGAGGACAGATTTTGCCCAGTGATTACTTCTGTAAGTTCTTCCCCAACAGGTTTATTCTCTCTGTACTATATGAAAGTTAGCTTTAATTCCCAAGATTTATTACATAAGGCTTTGCATGTGCACTCAGACTTTTGGCAGAACAACATATTTCTAAATAGCTTGAAATAAACAAATAGATAAAATAAATGGCCTTGTATTTTACTGTTACTCTTTTATTCGCACAGAATACTTAGAGCTGTATATTCTTTTCCATTTTATCTTCATTCCTATTTCTTTCACATTACATGTGAAACACAGAAGTTCAAACTGAAAACTGAAACAGCTATACTAGAATCAGGATAATGCTACAGTTCATTTCAGTGTTTCTTTCAGAAAAAATTAACACTCTTGCTCTTCTCTCATGCCTGTTTAATTTGTATATTATTTAATTTAATTATTATAAATGATCCTGTAGGATAGAGAAAATCACAGTGACCCAAACAAATCATGACCATATTACAGCCTCTTAATTAGAACAAATCACTAGTCACAATTAAAAATGAATATCTTTATCAAGAATAAAAGAAGCTTTTATCCCTCACTCATCTCTGTATTTAGGAACACATCTGGTCTGTTTTAAATACATTTTTGATATTAAAAGAGTGGAATCTTTTTGCTAAGTTCTTGTCAGTCTCGAATCTGACAGTCTGTCGCTGTGAGGTTTTGACACAAGCCCTGATCATATAATGAACTTCATGGGAGGAGGTTCCTACAGAGGTGCAAGGAGCCATTAAAATAATAAGCAAGGGGTGCATATCCGCAGGGTGGATATACAGAAATTGCCAAAATAAAAACATGTCATGTCCAAAGCCTCACTCCCCTGCTGTGAGGAGATCCTGCAGCTCTTCCTCACCTTGCTAGATTTGGCCTTGGATTTGCATGCTACAAAGCACACATAAGGCCATTTGATTTCAGTCAGTTCAGTATAGGAGAGCTTGACAGGAGCACACCTGAAGCAGACATAGTTTTTTTTAGGACTTAATTTGAGTACAGGACTGAAGACGACTATAATGAGAATTAAAGCCTCAGCAAGATTTCTTTATAAGGTAAGGGCTTTAAGAAGGTGAAGAGGTGTAACACATAATGGTGTTAATAAGGATTTGGGGACATCTGCCAGACGTGGAGAAGGAAGCATTTTCCTGCAAGAGCAAGGCAAAGTTGAAATGAAGATCATATGTGGAAATAGTCTGACATTATACAAAATGTATTTTCTGAGTAGAATAACACCATTACTCTATGACAAAAAGTCGTTATACCACCTCTAAAAAAGAGAATGCCCCAAACTAAGGTAATATGGGCAAAGCGGTCCTACCTGGGACTGACTCCACACACAGCAGTGGGATATGTGCAGGAAGAAGAAAGACAACAAGAACCACCTAAAAGCCATGCAGTGGATGCCACAGAAGATCTTGGAGACAGTAGGAGAGCACTGGCAATATGATCGAAGATAAAAATAAGGATGAAAAAAGGAAAAAATAAAAAACTTTTTGGCCAGGAGACTGTCTCATAAGAGGCTTGAAAGTCTGGGAACGGACAGGCTTGAAGGTATGAGGACAGATAGATAGACAGAATACCTCTGTTCTTTTATTTTCAGTCAGAAGGAATACTGCTTTACTGAAGTATTTATGGTCTTACTTTTCTTCATAGAAGAGTATATATGTGTATAATGGAACAGAATAATTTAGGGAAAAAGGAAAAAGAAAATCTTCAAGAGTGTGTATTGAACTAAAATAGGTGAAATGTGTTGGTTTATTCTTTCTGCTAATAATGAAACATATGAACTTTCCCAGATAAAATTTCTTGAAAACTTTCCCTTGGGATAATTACTTTCAAATGTAAGTTCACATATAAATTCATAAATGTTTATTACAAATCATTTCCCTCAAATATTTAAAATTGAGGGGTTCCTCCACTGGAAATACTCATTCATCTACTCCTAATTTAGTGCTAAACTTCAATCATGAGGACTTTCTAACTGAAAACAAAGAACTTATTTGGTTAAATAGGAAAGTAGTACTATACACTGTATTGTGATTAACCAGAAAAAAAATGTTCTGTGTAATATAAACAATGGGCAAGAAATATGCAAGACCACACACATGAATAAAATGAAAAGAATATTCTGTAATATTCTACAGGGTATAACCTTTTCCTAGGCCACACAGCTTAATCATTCCCTTTATATAGGTGGCTCTTATGATCCAAAGCAGTCTTGGACCAACAAAATATTACAAATGCTATTGCAGCTAAGGAGGGAAGGTAGAAGGAAAGGTAAGTAAGGAATTCTGATCCTGGAACTTTACATTATCTTTTCAGGGCTTATATACACTTATAGCCAAGCAGTTTCAGAGTTGAAGCTAAAGACTCTCCAACTGAGAAGCAGGCTTTCACCTTTCAGTGCTTTATTAATTTGTACCAACAGATAAAAATTGCAAAGCCATCAAAAACTGAGAAAAAAAATCTAAATATGCAAAATGAGAATTTTAAATATTGAAAAAGATAATATTCTTTTTCATGTTTTAGAAGGTAGAGGGTACTCGCATTTTTTCATAAGTAAAACTCTCTAGAAAATAGATTTTTTAAAGTTTTTTTTTTTTTTTTTACTGGCAAAAGTGTTATGCATTTATTGCACCTATAATTGTTACACTGATGGCTAGCAAAAAGTGTATCTTATGTGTAAGATAATAAGATTTTGGGGGTGTTTTGAAAAGTGCTGTACAATCAGTGGACCCCATTTACCTTTCCAAAGATTATACATATACTTATAGCTGTACTTTAAATTTCATTGCAGAGCGCTACTATATCTATAAATTCCAACTGTTCAATGTCAAAGCAAGGATTGTCATACACACAATTTCCATCAGTATTTTGCAGACAATTGAAGACAATGTATATCAGCTCTGATGATTAAAAAAAAGTTGTTACTCATTGGCTGACATATACTGAATGTTACAATTTGATCCAGATTTAGAAATCAACAGCTCTATTAAAAACTTTCATTAATTCTTCTATGATGGAAATACTTAGAACTTATTTTAATTTAACTAGTTTCATTTCTGATGTGTTATAACATAAAAGTTTAATCTTCCTTTGAATTATAGATTCAACTTCTACCATGAATAGGTCCGTTTGCCTTAAACATTCAGTGGGCTTATAGCCTGATGGTAGATTAAGAAGGAAGATATTACTTTCTGCCCCTTGCTTCTGAAAAGGGAGGCACTGAGGACCATGCTGAGATTGCTTACAGGGAATGATAACTTAAGAAATGAATGAGCTACTTTCCAGGGCTGTCAAACCCAATGTCCTTCTACCATAAAAGATAGCTGAGGAAGGGGTTGCATTTGGACCACATACTGCCAGCAACCGAGCCATTTCTACCTTTTGACTTTCTCAGAAATCAGGCTCTGGAAACCTTAACACAGCAGCTGATCTTACTCTGAAATTCCCTCAAATTCAGTAGCATTATATCTGAATATGACCCAAGAGTCATTTAGCCTGAGATCTCACCCTTATAGTCACTGCATACTGGAGCCCAGAGACTACCCTTGCAAAAATCTGCCAGACAGGCAGGAAATTGTGGGGGAGGCAGGACTGTGGGCAGAGCAGCTGGCCCTTCAGAAAAGTTAAGCCAAGCTGCAGTGAATAAGGGAAGATGATAGGAAAGTTCAGGCACTGGCCTTGAGTCGTTCTTTGCTCTTCGTCTACTCTCCACGTTGCATTTTTCTGGATAAGTATTGATACGTTCTGATAAATGTCACAGTCAATTGCTACAGTGTCAAGCAGATCAATAGGTATCTTGTAGCTTTCTGCATCTTCTACAGATGTGCTCTTAACAATTTGTGATACATTACTTGCATTTTATCACAGATAATAATCAGCTATTAATCCCTTACAAACTCCATATGAAAATAATAGAAAGCATGAGATTTTTTTTTTTTTTAGTCATAAACATAATCTAAAACAGAATGAGATCAGAAAGCAACTGTGGAGATAAGTGATTTTTCCCATTCAGGAATATCTTTGAACCTTTCAAATAATCAAGCACGGCAAAACAAACTACGAACAGAAGGAAAATAAGCGCCACTGGTCTAGATGGTTGTTTTGATGCAGTCTCAGTTACTTTACTGTCCTGAAATTGTCCTTCCTCATGTATTTTGTTAAAAGTAATTGGTTGAGGTTTATTGATTTCTTTATATAAATACTTTAATTTAGGCACTGCAGACCTCAGCATATCACTTGTCAGACCCACTTAGATAAAACTCACACATTGTAGTAGAGCAGTACTTGAGACCAGAGTTTGCTTTGGCATGATGATTCAGTGTCAGCATTGCAGTGTATGCGGTGAACCACAAAGCTTAGCTGGGTTATGCTTGCTTGTCTTCTTTTCAATATTTGATTTTATAGTGCAGGACACAAATTGTGGTCTGTTTCTGTAAGAATGGCAATGTGGAAAGAACGAAAAAAGCCTCTTCACCCATGGTTCGTAATGTGCTGAAAATCCATCTCTGGGCATAATAGAGCATAAACCAAAGTGGTATAGCCACCAAAAAGAAAGAAAATAGAGTATGTTAATAGCTGTTGGAATCCTTAAACAATGTCGCTGCATTCCGGTTCCCGGACCCTAATCCTGTTGGTGAGATCATGGAGACGTTGGCAATAGCCCCAGGAGTCAGGCTCCAGGGCTTTCACAGTGGTTCAATTTAGAAGACAAAGTCCTTGATGCCTTCACAGCCCTGGAGCTCAGAAACTACTGTAGGGGAGACAAATCAAGTCTCTTGCATTCTCCATTTAAGACGTTCCTGGCCGTATCATACACTTTCGTTGCAGGATTATCACTTTCTTCGCACTCATGAGCCCATATGCTAAATACAGAACTGCAGAATCATAGCATGGTCAGGGTTGGCAGGCACCTCTGGACATCATATGGTCCAACGCCCCTGCTCAAGCAGGGCCAGCTAGTGTGGGTCACCAAGGACTGTGTCCAGTCGGGTTATGAGCATCTCCAAGGATGGAGACTCTACAAGCTCTTTGGGCAACCTTTTCCAGTGTTCAATTATTACCACAGCAAAAAAACATCTTCTCATGTTCAGGGTGCACTACTTGTTCTCACAGTCTCCAAGACATATAGATCAGATTCACAAGGTCAGAAAGTAATAGTTCCCTCCTGAAAAGGCTGTGCCATGAAATGGGGCTTCACACTCATTTCCTCTACACGTACAGCTCCTAGCTGCTGCTACTGCATGAACAGTCAAATCAGAAGTGTTGCCCATTTTATGGCTTTTTTCTCCACTGGGAAAGAACATACCTGTGAAACGTACATATTGTGCCTGAGCTGCTCCTGAAAAGTGGAAAGACCAAATGTAGAACTATATAAGTCCTCCCAGTGATTATATAACTGACTGAACAGGGAGGGACAGCTCTGGAAGCGATAACAGCAGTCACAGGGGCCACACGCTCCCAAGCGTCATTGGGAGCCACCTCTGCCACTGCTGCTCCTACTGCTGCAAAGGAGAGGTGGAAGTGCTGGCAGGGATGCCCAGAGTTGATGAAAGTCAAAGGCTGATGAGAAGGCAAGGTCTTTGAAAGCAAACCTCCTGATAAATGGAAAGAAATTTAAAAAAAAAAAAAAAAGTGAAGGGACATTTGTAACTGGAGGGAAAAAAGTTTCCTTGAAGCTAAATCACATTGTGGTTCTGGAAAGAGGTAAGTTATCCAGGGAAATAACATGTTTAAAATCTTTCTTGTGTAATAATTGAAAAAAAAATGAATACTGAAGATAAAAAATTATCTGAAGAAAGGAAAAAATAGACAATTAGTAGTGAAGAAATCCTTATGAAAGGTCATTTATTAGAGAGAAGGAAGGGCTGAGATCAGAATTATGATCTTCACAAGATCCAGTCCAGGGTGGTGTTTCTAAATGGAAAACTTCTAACAGATCACAGTGAGAAATACAGTCCAAAAACTCTGCCTCACAAAGGCCCTCATGTGATTTTGATTTGAGAACATGAACGGGGCTGAACCCAAATGGCAGGACATCTGCTGACTAAAGCCTAGGAGAGTGCTTTCAATTTCCAGAGTCATTTCTTAGCTGCAGTGAATTTCTCTGTACTTTATAACATTTATGTTAACTGCTTCTCCTCCATTCTCTAGATATATATGTTAATACATAGGAGAGAGTTAATATATATGTTAATATATAGGAGAGAGTTTCCCTTATGACATATGTCTATTTTTGACCAGAAAATTGCAGATTTTTGCATCTCATATCTAGGTTATTAGTTTTGTGAAGCAAAGTCTTTGACTTGTTGATTTGCACCCAGCATGTTTCACATTTCTGTGACAAAGTGTGATACCTCCATATATTATGTATGGCATAAAAATGTCTTCTGGTAGGTGACCAGGCAGATCATTTTTATTCTGTATTGTGATTCCTAAACTGATGCAATGAGATATCACAATGAGGTAGGCTTTCAAGTTCATTTCAGCACTTAACTTTTGCCTTAACTCAGGCATACGCATCTGCATATATTACGTGCTGACGTTTTTATGCTATAGATGACACACTTTTAAGTCAAAGTTTGTCACAAAATTGTGAAGTATGCTGGCTATAAGTGCTGACAGCACCTAGAAATGTTGATGTGCTCAACAGTTTCTGTTTCATAGGACACGAGTGGTTTTGACTTAAAGGAAAGAAATCCAGCGTTAATCTTTGCTTTTGGTATCTTCTGATGAGCTTAGCACTGAGCAGCTGCTGCATTCCTGCTCACTGCAAACTTGGGCAGATCTGACACTTCCACTAACAGGTGTTTTTGCTCTGCAGACCCTTGGTGTTTGTACATACCCCCTCCTCCATCCCTGTCCCTTCCCCCCCTTCCTCCACACCCCTACTTGCATTACTTCGAGACCAGATGCCGACAGAAATGACAATTCACAAAGGTATCATTTAACAAGAGAAACAATCAGTGTGAGTCTCTGAAGCCAACAGATGGATCTCATTTACACTGGTGTCATGCCACTAGGTGAGTGGGGTAAGACAGAATATAGGAAGAGACAGGAGAATTAGTGTATCAGTGTTTGTGTTTGCTTAACAGCCAACGACCAGCAACTAACAGGAACTGTACATTTTCTGAGGCAATCTAATTAAGACCAAGCTTGAAAGTCCCTGGAAGGAGAGAGGGGGGAAAAAAAAGTGAAGAGAAGAAGTGAAGGGAGAAGGAGAATGAAAAAGAATTGCTGCCATCCCCCTCTAGGGGAAGTCCAGACATATACTGCTTTGCCATCTTCCTAAAAGTTTAGTAAATGGCATTAGGCATCAACTGAACAAAATATCGAGACTGATTCTGAGCCATGGCAGCCCCTTCTGTGTCTCCCAGAAAGAGTAAGGACAGCTTTTACAAGAGAAGTTGTGACTTCCTTGTACCCAGCAAAGGCTTGCCCGTCCCTTGGTTACATTCATACATATAATACCCGGTATACTGGAGTGCCCAAGACCTGCTCGGTACCTCAGGGAACCATAAATGGAACCTATAAATGAAAATGGGCACTTTTCTCTCATGGCTGTGATGAAGACCCAGAACAAGTACTGCAGCAGCAATGGTAGGGTGATTTCTCTGCTGTGTACCTCAAATGAGTCTTATGCACATTTTCAGTTCATGACTTCTACTTGTTGTCAACTCACTTGATTTAATAACAACTATATCTTGCCCCACCCCCCCCCCCAAATCAGAAACAAAAATAACTAAGGAAAATACAAGGACATATTTATCAGGTTTTCTATTGTCAACCACTATCAGAGCATCTGGTCTAATTTATTCTAAACCATCAACTTGTAAGAAAGCATCTGTTTACCAGCTGGCTCAGTAGCTACCCTAAACTAACCAGAATGACCTCAGCTGGAACATGGTTGACCTCCATCAAGTTGAAGAGTTGATTCTTCTAGTGCATACAGATTGTATAATGGTTTTGAACTACAGCCTTAGAAACCTTTCTTCTGCTTTCTGTATCACACCATACTAATTCTATAAATTATTTAGAAAAGTTGCTACTTTTCTTTCTTTTTTTTTCTTTTCTTTCTTTCTTTTCTTTTTTTTTCTTTTTTTTTTAACCTACCTCTTTAGGCACAATAGAATTGGCTGATTTTCTTATTGGGAAAGCCATATTCCTATACTACCTTACTCAGTAGAGGAATGGCGGGGGGGGGGGGGGGCAGGGAAGTGTTTAACCTTATTCTTCACTTACTACTACCACATTATACATATCCTTTAATTATACTAATAAACAGGATAAGAGTGGCAAGGGAGAGAGAAGCTTTCACAGAATCTGCCTTGGGATTTATAACAGTTGTGTTTTGCTCTGTGTAGCTGTTCTTAGTGTTACAGAGGAGCTTTGGATTCCAGATGCAGGTTATTTCCTCCTTGACAGAGAAATGAATGGAAATGAAAACAGGACAATGTCCACCTTTGTGCTTATGTATAAATCCTTACATTCTTGTACAGGAACGTTAAACGGGAAAGGAGAGACTGGTAAATGTAAAGATTTCAAGCATGTCTAAGACATCAGTTTGTATTCAGCACCCTCTTCCTGATGGCTGCTTCCAGACACTAATCCAATTATTTACAGTTGTTAAAACTTTCAGCCTTAAAGACTTCTTAGCACAGCGACCTTTTTGCTGCAAAAGCTGACCACTTATTTTATTAGGTTCTGGGGGCCGGATCCAGTTATCGGTTGACCTCATAATTCCCTCTCTCCCCCATTTCATAGATGATAGTGTGTCTTGTAATGCTAAAGGATCGCAATAGCCAGAGTCACAATTTCCTTTTATAGATGTGAAAGGTACGTGAAGTGAAGAAAAAAAAAAAAGTTCAGATTTGCCTTCCAGTTCCTTTAAACACTTTTCACAGTGCAAAAAAAATCAAAAGTGGTTAAAAGCTACCAAATCAGAATGACCATATTTCCAGCCCATTTTGACAGGCACTGCTTATTGTACAAGGTGTCAAACAGAGAATGGGCCCACAGTACGCTTGTTTCAGTAACCACCACGGTTTGAGAATTGCTGCAGCCTGTAAGACTGTTGTATGCAAACCACTTTGATTTGGATTGATTTGGTTTGAATTTTTGTTGGCATTGTAATATTCTTCCTCCTCCTCTTTTTTTCTTTTTTTTTTGGTTTGATCTAGAAGAAAGCGTTTTTACACAAAAGAAATACAAAGAGTGAGTGTGGAAGTGAGGGAGAGGGGGAAAGAAGGAAAACTATAAGGAAGGAGGGAAGAAAGGAAAAGCTTATTTCAAGGAATATGCCTCATTTCAAATAATACCTAATTTTATTAGCTGGAAATATGCTTATAACAGTTAAAAGGATCCTTCAATAACAGATTCAAATAAGATAAGTAACTCAAAATGCAGAAAATGAAAACCAGAAGAAAGTTCAGTATTAAATCTGTGTTGGCTTTAGCTGGACGTGAAGTGATCTCTTACATTTGTTCTTTCAGTTAATCCTGACTCCCCAAAGATTCTGCTGGTTTTACTGGATAAAAGTTCAGTGAGTCAATGACTTAATACTGAATCCTGCAGAAGTATGTTGTCATGGTTAGAAAATCTCTGCTAGTGGAAAATGCCTCTAAACAAGGGTAACTCCTTTTTTATTTATTGTTTGAATCTAATCATATGGTTTCCTGCCTTGCACATCTGGTCTTAGATAGTCAGATCTGGAAACGTTAGCTTTTTACATTGTTAACCCCACCCTGTAGTGTCAGTAAGGACTTGATCCAAATCCCAGAAGGAGTCTTTTCTACTGACTACAGTGGAACTGGATCAGGCCCCCAGTGAATTGCTGTCTCCAATGCACTGGAGAGTAAGAAGAAAAGTTTTCATGAAAAAATCTGTTCTGCTGGTAAGAAATCAGGGATTCTTGACTTGAGGCAATTAATACTACTTCTGTGTCACAGAAAGCTGCATTTGTCTCTTGGTATTCATTAACCTATCTCATTGTACTGAGGTTCCTAGCTGCTGTTAAAATATGATTTATTCAGGATATAAGCAATAGACTTGGTGCTTTTATTACATGTTGTTTCATGTTCAACTTACCTCACGCACAGATTTATCTTATCATTTTGTCCCCCTTTAAAATATTCCTGAGTCTCATCATAGTTAATTAAAGTGAATTTCTTGAAGGGGAAAAAATAATCATGTTTATGATTGATTATTTGTCAACGATTGTAACATGCCTATACTAATCTACGATTAATTCTCAATAAATTTAAGTTGAAACACTAAATCAGTTATTTTTGCTCAGAAAGCTGGAGAGACAGCTACGGCTTCCAGCTGTTTTTCTACATGATACAACATCATTTTTTAAGAGTAACTATTAGTATACTTTTACAAACAAATATAGCCTTATGCTCAGCATGCCAGCATTAATCTTGTGAATAAAAACACAAATTTGATTAGGTTTTTTTGGTAATTTCTTTTTCTAGAAATACCATTCATGGTCAAGGTAAGGAACAGGGAGAGACTGTGCTGTCATCTCTGTGGAATTTTGCCAGTGAAGAACAGATCCAAATTACGGCCCTAAATGAAAATAAGTATGGAACAAAGATGATGATATTAGCACTATTCCCTTATTACCTAACTAGAAGAAATGACTATTCTTCTGGCACAATAATTTGACCCAATTTTTAAGGAAAATGCTATGTTTCTATATTACAGAGACACATATGTCCCATTTGTAAACCATTCAGCATGGCAGTATCTGGTGCTATGGAACAAAAATTATTTTCATGTTTACCTGGGCTATGGTTCAAGAAGACAGAAAACTTGGCTTTAGGGCTCTTTCTATCAGATCCAAAACTCTGTGGCCACTTGCCATAAAACACTGATCCAGTATAAACCCACTCTGCTGGTTCAGATTTGTTCAAAACATTTCAAAGGATTAACCAGCGGGCTGCGTGCTGGACCCGGGAGCATCTGTTCTCCTGCAGCCAGTAAAAAACCGTCATAAAAGCACAACCCCAAGCTAACACTGTTCTAGCTAGTTTGATTTGCACGTGTTCTGGCTTAGATTTGTGCTGCCGCTGAGTAATCTAGCATTGTCCCAAAGTCGTATCAATGGCTGGGAAATTACAGGCACAGATTGCTCACTGTCCGCAGTTATCATGTAACAGCTTTGTTTTTGCACCATTACCAACAACTTACATTCTTTATTATCTCCCCAATAAACACCCCATGTGAACAAAGTGTAGCCAGAGTGGGACATCTGGTTAATAATGACATTTGACCAAGTACTCCCTAAAAATATTTAGTAAGGCATATGACACGCCTGAACCTTCTGAGATTTGTGACTTGATACATTTGCTTATTTTCAACTTAAAAAGTGTCCACCACTGAGTCCTGAGAATTGATCTACAAATACCTAATGTAATTCATATACTTCTTCCTTGTGGCCCATGTTAAAAGATTCTGTCACATCATTTACCATATATCCAGTCTCCTGTTATCTCTTGCTCTTCTACAATGTGAAGATCAAAAGCAGAAGGTGCTTTCCAAAATTCGCTTATATCACAGAACATCTTCCTACCAGTTTCTGTGAGCCTGTAGACCCTGGCAACTAGTGAACAGACAGGAATAACCAATGCCTTCCAATCGGTAGATCCCAAATGGAAGGACTGCTAGCAAATGCAACCTCTACCTGCTCTGCCGGTGAGGGTGCAACACAGAGAGAGATGATTTTGATGGGATTTGTTTGTTTCAGTGAACTTCTTTGTTTTCTTTTTTTTCTCTTTTTTTTCATCTCTTTCGGATTATAAAGGGTTTGCTTGAAACATCTTGGGAACCCAGAAAGCATGCTCAGCAGTTTTTGTAACAATACTTGACTTCACGTAAACTACTGACTCACATTTATCCAATAATTTTTTTTTTTAATACTTCACCAGGGGCCAAGCAGGAAAATATGCTGCAGTTTTAGTTATTCAACCTAGGATTTCACAGCTACACATCATTTACACTATAAAATGATCTGTTTCATTTATTTTTTAATTTATATTTCTCTCACTTCTCCTTTGTCAGATCTCCAGAGATTTTTCTAACTATTGCCTCGTCTACTTAAAGCTGGAAAAAAGATGATTTTGTAATTATTACGTACTCACCTTAATGCAACTTTTATCACTAAACCAAACTTTTTCTTCTCATACTCCTCTCAATCTAGTCTCTGGCAAAATTTTCACAGTTATCTTTTAACAATTTTCTGACTGTGCTACAAATAAGAAGACTGCTCTAGAGGAAAATTGAGACGTTCTGATGCAATATAGTAACATCATAAGCAATATGTACAATTTTTAGTTTTGAAATGATGTAGATAATTTAACACACTAGAAGTTTATTACAGGTCTCCATATTTTACTGGCATTGCTTATTCTTTGCATCTCATATGTGTATTTACGACAGAGTGGTGTGTTACAGAGAAAGTCATCCAGAAATGATTATGTCAGCTCTCAAACAAGGTGCAGTAATCATGTAGCATTGCATCTAAGATAATAGTCTATTAATTTAGAAGCAGCATAGCTCTCATGTGATACTACTGTTTTGGGACTGAGCTGATATTGCCCTGGGGTATGAAGTGTGGCGCTCTGCACCTTTCGCTCTACTGACTTGATTTGCTTGGCTGTCTCTGGACCACACTACCTTGTATCTATGGCAGAAATGAAAAGTTGTATCAGGAGATAAACTGAGGTTCTTCAACATATTTTACTGAGGAAGAAAATACTTGTGGTACACAGAGACTTATGTACAAAATTTCCCTAAATTCTTATTCTCTTTTAAGAGAGAAATTGAGTTTTTGACATAATTCTACCTGTGTTGCTCACCCAGGTTCCTATTTCCTTTTCTGCCTTTCTGTGCTTTTGCAGTTTTCCCTGTTCCAATTCCTTCATGTTCTTCTTAAAGAAAATTCTTGTAAGTGGAGTAATTCTGAGTAATTCCTTTTGGTCAATAGCTATGCTAGTAATGTAGAAGTTTATAGTCTGCTGAATACATTAAGGGCAGAGAAGGCCCATATAACACTTTTGTCCGTTTGAAGCTTAATGTTAAAGAAATAATCATTTCTTTGTATGGAGGTTTCACTGTGTAAGTAGGAGTTGCAGACAATCCTATGACAAAATCATCTACTCTGGTCATCTTTTCTCAAGAACAAACTTCAAAAGTTTGAGCTATAACTTCCTTACAAATTTAGGAACCACGCAGTCTTTGAACAAACTATTGGAGGTTTTCTGGAACTGGTTCTAATATGTTTGCCTGGGCAGAAATCCTATATAAATAGAGATGCATTTAATAATCTCTGGCTATTGTTTCATGATGGCTTTGGAGGTAAAATCAGCATAAGTCCCTCTTCTTTCCATCTCCAGCTGCTAGTTCCCATCTTTACAACTCTTCCTTCCAGTTGATCCAACTGATGCAACTATTTGTATGGCTGTGCTGCAATTTGGATAACTTAAATGGTCCTGGTTAAAAAGAACTCCAAACTGAATAAAGAACTATTTTAACCTGGCTTTGCTGCTGAAGTCAGACTGTTATGAAAATACATCTTTTCTGAGCAATAGCTTGACCTTTATGCTTTCCTTAGAGGATACATGAAGTCCAGCATGTTTCTGAATGATTTTCCTCTGGTTAAGGAAACACATTAAAATTTCACTATTTCAAGTCTTTAATTTTAACTTTCAAAATATCAGCTTCCTCAGAGTCTTGGAAAGAAAAAACAACTATGGGAAGAAATAATTTTATATCAGTGTAGACCACAGGACAGCCACTAGGATCGTGAGGAAAAAGCATGCATCCACAGTCCACCTGCCCCAAAAGGGTTGTTCACTGTCCGCAAGCCCTCCTTAATTCATGATCAGAATATCAAGATCCACTAGTGAATAGATTACAAAACGAATAAACGGGGTAGGCTGCTTTTAATGTATGCCAGAGGGATGCTGAGAAGTAGATGGTATTGATGCTTCAACTGCTGCAGGTGGTACGTTGAGGTTGGTAATGCTACCGAGACTGCACAGGTCAGGAAGGGGACTCCCCCAGTGAGGCCATACGCAGCATCTAAGACATTAGAAGTATGAGAAGGGATGGTTTGCTGTTGTTCTGCCTATCAAAAAGGTTAAAGTTGAAAAATCAATGCCAAAATCCTTTAAGCTTCTACATAGGCTGACAAATGGAGAGTAACGGGTCCTGATCACTGTGTTCCTCAAGTCTGCAATCTGCTGCTTGGATTCATTCGTATGACTGATTTTGTGCATGTTACACGCGGCACCTGCTGCTCTCTGTAGCATTTTGGAGAAAGCCAGGCAATCTGAATCTACATTTTTCCCTCATGACCTCATATTAAATGAAAGCCTGTGACATACAGAACTTCACGTTGTTATAAGCGCTGCTTCTAAGTAACAGCCACTCCCTCTCTCAAGAGGCGACAAAAGTCTGAGCCTGGGATCCAAATATCTCCTAATATGCTCTTTTTTCACAAACTCATGGATAAAATTGTGTCTATTTTCAATATATCAGAGTTGCTGCCTTAATGCATCTTTTTTCCTATCAGCAGCTATACATTGCATATAGCAGGAGCTAGAAATAGTGGCTGGAAATACTCATCATAATAGCAAACATTTCAACAATCTCTGAATGCCTTCTAGAAAAAAAAATTATTTTGTTTATGTGTACAGAAATTGATAATAACAGGAAATAGATAAAGCAATAAATCATGCCTGTGTTATACAGACAAAAAGAACCTTATAGTTTTATCATCTTGTCTTTCAAAGACAAGCCTAATACTGTTTGTAGTCAGAAACATGCATCTCATCAGCATTTTGCACTCAGATTAGAAAAATAGTAATGTACAAATTGTAAGGCCACAAATCTGCATGCAGAAAAGCTCCAGCGCAAAAAATAGCTGCAGCAGAAAAGTCAAAGGAAAAATTATCCTCTTTGAAATCATTCACAAAGCCTATGTGGATGTTTATTTCTCCTCTCTCCCCTTTTTAAAAACACGCATCACAGCTAGTTTTCATCAATAGAGGTTACATAAGCCAATGGAAGACTGCTACAGTCTCACAGATATACAGAAAAAAGATTTTACTCACTTTCTCTCCCTTACTAACTAACTGTATAACTACTCTACACAATAAACTCCTCTTGATCTATGTAGATGTGCACATGTAGTTTCATATATATACTCTCAAATCTCCAAGTTATGTGGTTTCAAATGGAGGTATATGTATATTGAGGGAGAGAGACAGGTCATTACCATCAATATGTTACAAGTTCAGTGTGAGAACTGCGTATAAAAGCAGGCAATAATTTAGGAACCAGAAAACCACAGATTTGCCTTTGAGAAACACAGATTGGCCATTTGAGAAAAGACGAAAGCCCTGTTGTCTTCAAGCCTGACTTGACATACCAGAAGATGACCTTTACTAAACAAACCAATATTGCCAAAAAGTAGATCAGATAATCTTACTAGGCTTTTATATGTATATTTTAATGACTACAGGAGAGCAACTGTATCTATGGGGCTAAAGGTTCATATAGCTAACAGCAGATACCTATTAAAGTATAAGAAAAAAGGCATACGTTCAACAGTGCTTGCAAGCAATGCCATAGACTGTGTTTAATAATAACTATACCTTTATGTTTCTAACCATTTTTGAGCTCTGAATGGTGGATTCAGTAGTTTCACACTGCACCTCCATTAGCTTTCGTGAAATTACACCACTGCCCGAACTCAGGGGTGAGCCTGTTTCCCTCATGCCCACTGTACGTCTGCCGTTGAGCTGTGGCTGGAGCAGGACCACGATGGGGCCACCACCTAGCTGACAGCAGTGGTCCCCCACCACCTCCTGAGGCCGGGTGCCTGAGCATTTCCAGTGCCTGAGTGCCGGCAAAGCTGTGTCTGCTCTATGCTTTGCAGACTGCCCCAGGAGACCCACGTGCGACACTGCTAACATGAGGCTTGACTCTTTCAGGCTGCATTAGTAACACTGCTCGCTTTTATAGCAGAGTTAGAAAGATGCTTGAGTCTGGATTACCCGCATGGCACTTCACATAAAATACAATACATGACTCCAAGTCATGCAGTCGGTACAACTAGTTACTGAATGAGATACAAGGGGATTCAACAAGCAGATGTTCAGGCATCGCAAAGCAGTTCCCTTGGATAATGAATGCGGTGGCCAGCAGCTGCCTATCAATCAGCTTCATTTTCCTTGTCCCAGATTTTTCACAGCAATCCTAATTGTGCTCCACTGCATATCTGCAATCACAACAGTCATCACTGCAAAGTCAACATTTCTCAGCAGTGCCACACAAGAGTATGTGATATATCATCTTACTGTCTTTGAGTAAGACGTAATAGTTGACTCTGTACACTTTTTTTTTTTAGTGGCAGCTATTATAATTTGAGCTCTATCCTTGGTGTGGTTTAAAAGGCCTAGTACAGACAGTTATTTTATGCATTTAACATATTTTTTAATTTACCAAGTTAATATTAATTCTAATTTATAAGAGAGATAATGAGTTTTTAATCCAAGAGGCTAATAAAATCTCTTAATTGTTTTTTTTAATGGTTGTATTTTGTCCACAAAATTGTTCAACAGAAACAGATGACTTTAGATAAAGATTCATTTGTGTGCATACAAATATCCAGCCTGTTCCTTTAAAGTGCTGTTCCAAACTGAACTGGTCATATTGTAAGTTCTTGCTGCCTCCCACAAATATACTGGTCAAATATATAATTCACCATGCAGTTTTATATTTAGGCAATTTCACTGGTGAAAAGGTAGCTCCACTAACATTAAAAGTTACTGCTTTGGAGAGCATAATTACGTCTAAAACGACTTTCAAAGGTTATATCTTGTGAAAGACACTATGAAAAAGTTAGAAAGTCAGGTTTCAGATGCATGTACAGTTTTCACAGGTTTCTATATTTATATGATTGATAGGGATCCCAAAAAATGTAGGCAAGCAGTCTGACTGGAAAATCCTTTCCAGTTCCTCCTGTCCTCCTCTGGTTACACAGTTGACATTAAGAAGATTTTTTTTTTTTTAAGTTGTTAATATATAGACTACATTTTTGGCTTGTAAGAATAGGTAGCTTTTAAAGGTACATAGCTGAAACTTCCAAGATGTCCTTTGTCCACTTCCATTTAATAAATGAGGCTTAACTTTTAACATGGTGTTAACATGAGGAGAAAAAAAAAAGATACTTGCATGAAATCTATATAAAAAAAAGTACTTCCATGAAAAGACCGCACAAATTGGTGCAAATGTCTCTGAATGATATGATTAATTATAGAATCACATGCAGAAGTAGATTACAGGCAGATATCCTTATGGTTTACCCAAAGAGGGCTGCTCTCCTGGGAAATAATTTTCTGTGTTCAGTGTCGCTTTGTATTATCTATCCATCATCTGATCATAAATTTCAGCTATCCTTTCAGTGCCAAGTCTATTTCCAAGTTTTGACATTCCTTCTGTGTCATTGCAACTTTGCTTTCCCCAGTAATGGGTTGGCTCTCCATCTGCTAGCTCTACATGTGGGGTGGAATGTCAAGTGTGCTTAGGGGTTTTCAGCATTTTTTTTTAACCACTTCTTTCTGCCCTTTGCGCTTGCACAGCTGCTCCATTAGTTCACCCAATAAAAGCCTGTGTACGGTTGAAGAGGGGTGTGGAGAAGCATCTGTGCTCTCCTCCTGCGACTTGGGTGGGATGGTACTGACTTGAGCTATGTTCTCCTCTTCACCAGGGCAGGGAGATTTGGAGAGGCATTTGGGGTGCTAATTCTTCCCTGTTTATTTACTTTCAGGAGGATACAAATGTTGTTTCTTCCCCTCTCTCCTGTCCCCCATTAAAAGGTAATATTTTCTATCTCATACTTTGTGAGAACCTTTGGCCAAAATTCTGCTCCAACTAACTGTGGTATGAATCTGGAATATTTCCACTGAGTTCAAACAAAATGCAACTTTCTGCTCTGCTCTCCTCAGAATGTTCCTCTGGAAAATTCAGTACAGCATTATTGTGGTTGGGGCAGCATTTTCTGGCTGAGTAATTTCTGTTGTGCTGCGTTCAGTAGAAGCACAATATAGAAAGGCTTTAACAAAGGGAGCACCCGTAGCCTGACTGAAAGATGCTTACATCCACTTCCCTGAATATACCTATTTCAGAGCTCTCCAATAACTTTTTCTTGTGGAATTGAGGAACACACAGCACACTTCCCTTTCCAGTTCACTGAGCGCTGCCTTGACTGTTCTTGTGGTCTTCTTGCCCCTTTTCTCACATGGTTTGTTGTTCTAACAAAATAGTTGCAACCCAACCAAAAATTACAGATATCTCCGAACAGTTGTCCCAGACCAGTTGCACTTGAAAAAAAGGTTTGCATAGCTCAAATGAATGCCAGGGCATGCATCTAAGCTTTGAGCACTTACTTCAGCTGAGGCCACGCTACATAACTTTGTAAGTTTAGTCATTACTCTCAGTGGCAAAAGACACATAGATAAATAAAGGACAGATGAAAGGGAGGAAAGCTTTATTTTGCTCTTTTTTATCTATCTGCTTGTTCTCTAGTATATCCAGCTACTTATTTAATCATATTCAGTGTAGTGGTCAATCATTTTAAAAAACAAAAGTTAATTATGTGCCATTATAAGATAAAGGAGCATCATCAAAAGGAGCTGAGGCACAGGGGATCTTATTTGTTCAGACTGAATAAGAAAGCTGTGGTTGTGCCAGAAAATTCACTCTCAGTTAACTGGTGCTCTTATGCTTCCTCCCCCACCATCAGGTCACTGCCAGCAGGACCATCTTCAGCCATCAGAAAAGGCATCTTCTCTGCACTGCTCACCTAGGACCCCTATTCTGGTGATTCTGATCATTAACCCAAATGAAAATAAAGATAGTTTTGGTTTCATTTAGTAGAATGATTTCAGTGTGAAAGCACAGCTGTGTCCTGTGGTAATGTATATTATTGACTTGTTAGCATTATTCTTGACATGGTTTCATCCTGGACCAACTAGTGTGATGACTTACAATGCCTGGGCTGGTTTTGGAGATTAATACATGCCAATTACCATGTCTAAAAGGCAGTTGGGATGAAGTAACACGGTTTTGGGAATAAGGGTTTAGCGTGTGGATGCAGGCTGTGTCATGCCAGTTGCTCTCACAGAAAGGAAATGGTCATTCGCCCATTTAATTTGCTGGTAGAGGAACTGCCAACAAGAACAACTAGAACCTGCGAGAAAACAACCAAGATCACTCTATTTCCGGCCACAGCCTCCAGTCAATTTTTCTTCAGAATTTGATTACACAAAGAATATGCCGTATCTTTCTGCTTAAGTAAGACCCAAATTCTCTGTTTCCAAGTACTGTAGGTCAATGTGCTTAGTGGAAGCAACCTCTTGGACCCTGTTATTTCCTCCAAAAATTCTGAAAAGAAAGCCAAAGCTTCAGAAATCTTCTGGATATGAAGTCAGGCAGGAAAAAGGAAGTGCCTACCTGGATCAAAAGTGGTGTTTACAGAAGTAAATGTGTCTGTGTGAATACATTTAGCACGTGTGTAATAGGGTTTGTGGTAGGTAGCCAGACTCTTACATTTTTTGGTTGCAAATGATGTGCCATCACAGTGCTCAGTATTACTTGCTGGCTCTGGAAAGACGCATCTTTTTGCTTGGTCACTGTCTTCTAACTAATTTCTTCTAATGTCTTAGTAGTTTCTAATTATTTTCTGTTTTCCAATATATAACAAATATTCAATAACGACATCTATAACGTTATTCTCTTAATTGATTGTAATTTTTATTGATACCTGTATTTTAGTACAACAGACTTCTCTCAGGCCTTTTGTTCTCACAAAGAGGAAATCTTCATAGTTTTAGTTGGCTAATTAGGATTTTTATTAGCTTTATTCCTTGCAATATGCCTATAAACTATGCTTTGAGATATAAACTCTTATCTCCCTCCTTTATCTTGGATGAAAAAATAAGCCAGGGATAAACAAGAACCCTCAGCAGAACCACAGGAAGGAGAATCTTACAGAACTGGAAACCTTAGAGAGTTTGATTGCTTCCCAAGCAAACATCAGCCTCCTCAGTTCTTAAAACTTGCATATTTGTCTTCTGGAGGTAAAGTCAATAAGAATTGAAGGCAAACTACCCCATTATCTAATTTCATGATATTTATACACAACAGAAAAGATCAGATATCTACTGAATAACTTGAAAGGGTGAGTCTGTTCAAATGAAATGCTCCTCCTTTATCCTTTCAAGGGAGAAATGAATCTAAGGATTTCTTTTTCCCTTCCAAGATACTTTTGAACAGATCTTGTCACATTTTTTTTTTTTTGCTCTTTCTGCACCAGTTGGGTAGATTTTTTTTTTAAGCACATAGCAAATTATTTCTGAGCCCACTTCCTGCTGGCTTATTAAAAGATATACGTAAGGCAATTATGTTGTGACATTTTGTTATTATTGGCGTTTGGAGGAGAAGAAACAAAAATCAAGCACTTCCCTCAAGAAACGTGAGCAATGATGATGTTTTCATTATTGTTTCCACTGACAGCAGTAACAAAAGATCTTAACTTTGAGATACAGGCCTGGCTCAAAATTTCTCATCAGCATCAGTAAAAATGTACTGTTGCCCCACAGGATTTTGCTTTGATCCTTACAACATTAAAGTTCAATTTTGTGGCACTGGCAAAATGACTAAGAGAAGCTGTTGGCAGCAGTAACAGGCAGCTGAGGCCCTGCTGCCTCGGTGCTTGCTTTTGCCTCTTCCTCTCTTGCCAGAGCTGAGGGATGCAACCAAAGCCCTTAGGATAGTACAGCCCAAGCACTCAAGGGAAAGGTGCTGAGGAAAAAAAAGGCTGCCTTCTCTTTACCCATAACTCATTTCTTAAGCATGGGATATTCCTGGACAGACTCTTCTTCCAGAAACCAGGGAAGCTTAAAGCCCTGTTTTTCCAGCCTCTACCTGTTTAAGGACCTGCCTGCTTTCTCTGCGCCTGAAGGATGCCCGGGGAATATATAACTATTTGAATATGGATACATAAATATATGCAAAGATATATATGTTTTTTTTCTTAAGATAAAGAAAAATAACAAGGCTTCCTGTTAGCTATGCTGTGGGGTTTTATACTGTGCCTGTTATACTTCCATAAAGAAGCTGCATAAATAGTCCCGTTACCAGCTTTCACACTTGCCCTTTTGCTCTACAAATTGTCTTAATTTAGACCACAGCTAACTCTATTTGGGCTTAATCTTTAACCAGTTGATTTCAGTAAAAAAAAACCACTCTCTGTTTTCAAAGGCAACCAGCTTCCCAATCCAGCTGACAGGGCTGATTGTCTCCATTCCAGCCATTGCTACCATCGCCCGGTTCTTCCCTTCACTTTTCTGGTCAGCGCATCTTTCTCCTTGCAGCACTTATTTCATGTCTTTCTTTTTGTCTTCTTCATTCATCATTCTTTCCCTACCAACAATCTTTCCTTCTGCACTCAGTGCATTAGATCCATTTATTTCAATTTCTAACCATAATAAAAACTGTCCATCCAGATTAATCTGTATGCTTTTAAATAACTTCAACCCACAATGACAAACCATATTAATTAAACTATTAAGCTACCCTACAAACTTACTACCCAAAGAAATTAAGCTGCTATGAGTATTGACTTCCCTCTCCCTAATGTCAAAACTACTTTTTTTTTTCCCCCCCGGGAGAGGATATTACATGCAAAATACTCATTTATTTGTCATGCTCTACTTGAGTCATTGTATGGAGATGCTTCACCTGTTTGATATCTTCCATCCATCATTTGGACAGTGAGGAATAACCCTTCAACCCCTAAAGCGGTTGCTGCATGCAACTGGAATGCACAGTGCGGGGAGCGCTCATTGCCTCAGACTGGCACTGCTCTGCTTTACAATACGCCAGCACTTCTGCTGCATTTAACAACTGTGTGTCAGAGGCAATCCAGGGGCAACAGAAAGGAAGTGGAATATACAAAGTTTTACAATTGATTCATCGAATCTTATGATCTGGTCAAAAAATCAGACCCAGCAGCTGAGTACTGCCTTATGTTGTCTAAGGGCTGACTTAACCCTCACTGACCTTAGAGAAGAGAAAACTTTGCTTTCCAGTCCCTTCTCCCTAGCTGCACTGACTGCAAACACATTCACTGATTTTAGGCAAAAGTAGAGGCTAGAGCAATGTTCTATAGCTTGAATAAAACCCAATTTTATCCTGACAGCCAAACTGAAAAAGCTCCTGTTAGAGCAATGAGTTTTTCCAAGATTCATACTTTTGGATCTCAGGAAGTATAAGCAGCAGGATAGGCTGAATACTAGTTTGAAATCTGTGGCCTATGTAAGTTCAGAGGTGTGTTTACAGCACACATTTTAATGCCCGAATACAAACTCAGGTTTGGCAGGGATGGAAAGAAACAGCACTGAAGTCAGCTTGATGGAAGTAGATGAGGAACCCAGCACCAATTTCAGATTTTATTTTCTATCATTTTTAAATTCTTCCCTCCCTTTTTCACTCTTTTCCTTCCATTTTTTGTTGTTTTCTGCTTAATGTCTTTTTATCTTCTAGTTTTCTTTTTTTTTTTAACAACTTCTATTTGTCTATTTCCTGAATGCCTTCTTTCTCACCTATGCATCTTTAAGATTTGAAGATGAAGGAACCGCATAAGGTGACTTAAACACATCTTTTTCTTGACTTCCACCAACCTGTGCTGGATTCAGAAGGTCCAGAATTTATGTTTTGATCCTGACAATTTGTGTTGACACTTCAAAATCTTCCTTACTCATTTTCTACAAATTGTGAAAACATTTTTTCCCTTAGATTTTTGGTATAAAGGCTGGAAACTATGTATTTAAGTATCCTTTCATGAGATAATTTGTATTAGAACTATTTTTAGACGTCCTGGAGATAAATAATGGAGCTGAGGAAAGTACACTTTCGAGAAATGGATCGCCAAAGCAGCAGAGACAAGGAAGAGTGAGGTAATAGTGAAAGCAGATAGCAAACAAACCATAGGCCAAAATCATCATCAGTTAACCTCTAATTCATGAAGAAGACAAAGAAAGTAGCTAAATACTTAGTTCACAGCTGACTGTCTGTCCAGGTCAAGAGGTAACTGAGTATATGTTAAGGTAACAAAATGCTTTACTTATAAGACTTCCTTCTCCTTTATTTTTTTTCCTTCGGCAGGAAAACTGAATAACCACACGGAGAATATTGCTAGTGAGTCTTTTAGCTCTTCTGGATATCTATAAAGCTGCTATCCCAGTCTTCACAGTTGTATTTATTGTTTAGTATAACATGATCAATACCCAGGGAAATATCACTTTCTTATGTCTACAGCACTGGCAGACCTAATCCACATAACCCTGTTTCCAATGTAAATAGTGAAAATACTATACTAGAGCTGCATTTGTTTTTAGTTTCTTTCAAAAGTACCTGAACATTAAATTTAAAATCTCACTGTACATTTTCTATTTTTTAGTTTATAACAAATGATCTTTTAGAATACTTCTGCAATGAAAAAATTACCCCAGAGATGAAAGATTCTACATGGCACAGCAGAGAGAATGATGAAATTAATTTTAACTGTAGGCTTAGGAGTGGCATTTTAAAACATAACTTTTTTTGGAAAGTAGGTTTATATATCAAAATTTGATTTTAAGGGCATACAAATGTATCATATGAATTAGTTCCACTACCTGGGAAAATGTCCAAAGGCTTATTATCAGGAAAACAAATTCTTTCCTGGACTGACCTCAGGGGAAATGTTACTCAAAAAAGATCATCTGCCTACACATCATCTCTCCAGTTTCTTGAATCCTCTTTGTTAAAAAGATATTTTTCCATGGCATTCGTCCATCTCAGAAAAATCCACATTACAATCAGACTATTTACTATGCAATAAAAATAATGGTTATTACCTATTTCCTGACTACCTCAGAAAAGCTCGTCCAATCAAGGAGCAAGAGACAATATTTGACTTAACCACAGACATCTCAAATCAGGCAATACAAAATAACCAAAAGAAGCTCCAATAAAAGGCTACCTACGAGAAAGAAAGATAATAAATGATGCTGTGCTAATAAAATTTTTACTGAAGGCAGAACAAAGATATTAATATCTGGGATGCTCTCTTTGCATTTTCAAGCACAGAAAAAGGAATCCTCATTTCTCTCAATTTCATAGTTTGTTTTTATAATGCTCATATTTTGATTTGACAATGACAATAACAATTATATCTTTATGGTTACTCAAGATATTTTACTTGGTGCCTTAACTTTTGGAAACAGCTAATTACACTAGGGTGACTTCTTCCATTTCAATTTGTCCTTTCAATTTTCAATGTGTTTCCTTTCAATGTGCCTTTCAATTTTTCCTGATTGTGAAAAACTGAGAAATGCTCAAGAATCTCAAACTTTAAAACTGAGAGATAAAAAAGGGTGTCTCAGAAGGTCCCCCCATACACAAACGTTTCCTGACTAACGAGCCATCCCTATGATTTCGGAACAGGAGCATGATTTTGGTATAACTGAAAGTGGTAATGCTAGTTAAATTTGTAAGCAGGAGTTTGCATCAACCTGTATGCATCTTATTACACGATTATCATTTGGGGTTTGTATATAGAGAGAATTTAAAGTGGGATACCTATTCCTTATTAACTCTCTATTAGGATGCACTGATTCTGTGACAATACATCTTATTTTGGATTATATTGGGCAAATTCCCTGAGATGGTCTTTACAATGGAACTTATACACAGCTTTCTTTTCTAGGACTATGAGACAGACCTTTCTTGAATCCTTTGCCCTCGGTAGCAAACCAGATTTCTAGGTACAATATCAGCCAATGGAATTCCATTTGGAATAATGAAATATTATTAATTCCATAATGAAATTTAGCGTTTCATTGTTTATTTGCATAAATGCTTTTCCTGGCCAGTAAATAAGCAGAAGAAGCAACAGAGATGGTTGTCAGTGCTTTTGCTACTGACTATGGGCATATTATATACGAAATGTGTTTCTAATTCATGTTTAGGGATCTGGGAGACATACTAAGGAGTCCTTAAGAAAATCATTTATAAATCAGCATTTTTGTTCTTCCAAGTAAAAATCATGATTATAGAAGAATAAATAAATCAGCACACCAGGTAACCAAAAGAACAGTGCTGAAACAGTCATTTTCAAAAATTTTTCAGAGTTATTGCCTTGAGAAATCTCCTTGCCATAGACTAAACTTTCAAGAATGTGAATTAATGAGATTAAATATGTGAATTTTAAATACTTATAGAGGAAACAATGTTCTAGTTTAATGATAAAAATATTTTTGGTTTTTCGTTTCCGTCCTTCCTTGCTTGCTTCCTTGCTTTCTTCTTTCTTGTATTTTATTGAGCCTTTTTTTTTTTTTTTTTGGATTGAAATATCAGTTATCATTGTAGTCTGTGTAATTTTTCCTTTTCCTAATTGACTTTGGAAGTCCCTGTGGAGACACTGTTACAGGTCTTTGCCCCCTACTGAACTGCCTTAGTTCCCCCTTCCTTCTATGACTCCAATTAGTTACAGATGTCCTGCTAAGGTCTAATCACTGAAGCTGATGGCTACATCATTTTCTCTGGTTCTGCAGAATCCATTTCGCCACAGGTCAAAACTTTTACCAATATAAATTGTATCACAAAAAAAAGAAAAAAGGTTGAAGAGTTGAACAGTCAAGCCCAGACATGACTGCTTTCCCCTTAAATGAAATAACATATTTTATTTGAGATGCCCAGTATCCCTATGCACTGGATGTGGAAACTTTGATCCTGGAAAGTGAGATTCAAAGCACCTAGCCCTGCGAGGAGGTTTGCGACTTAACACTGATGTATGGCTGCCCAGCGCAAGTGAAAAGATAAAAGTGGGAGGCAGCTGAAATTTTTTTTCAATCCTCAGAGCCATTGTGTGTTGTTGGCAGGTATTATGCTATTTTTATTTTTATTTTTATTTTTTTTATTCTCTTCTTTTCTTTTTTTCTTTCCTGTTCCAGGAACATGTACTGAGAAAAGGATTTCTTATGCCTTTGTAATAATCCATTGGTTACGTCACTTGCCCAGGAAGTGAGTAACACAGATTTCTTCATTTTGCTTTATTTTGTTTCATTTCTTGCTAATGTACAGGCACATATTTCCCTTTCCAGGAAGGGCCACAAGCAACCACCTACCTCCAAACAGCTGGTGGGCTGCTGCGGTGCAAAACAGCTTGAGGCGAAGTGTGAAAAAAGGAAACTGGACTCTACAGCTGGCTGGCTGGGACGTCGACCTCAGGAGAGCCAGCCCTCCATCCTAGATCCCCTCGCAAGGGCCGTTTTAGATTTGACCATCACTGCTCTGTGGAACAGGACCAGAAGGAAATAAAAGCTGAGTCTGGACCTCAGAAAAGCTTAGCGTGAAGCAGGCTTCACCTGTCTAGCCTCAAACTTCGCACTGCAAGACTTGCACAGCCTTGCAAATAGGCTTCCTGATTATGGTGATTCTTGGGTCTTCTCATAGTTACTTTCTTATTTTCCCCTGTTTCACAGTAAACCAATTTTTTGTATCAGCCTATTTTTTAAAATATGAATTTTAAACATAAATACAGTAAATAGTTACTGCAAACATTTTCTAAATAGCAATTAACAATTCTTTTTCCTCCCTTCAACAATTTACATCAGAAAACTGAAGCAGCAAATAACCAGATTTTAAAATTAAGCTACAGTAGCAGTAGTCACACGAAACTTGGAATCAGAACTCATAGACAGGACTTCCAGGAGTTTAACAGTTAAATTTCGGATGTTCACCTCAGAATACTTCCCAGAAAGGAATGTCTCAAAGTCATAAACTTTTAAAATCTGGGCCTAGATGTCTCGATTTTCAGCCTTCTGCTTTCATTACTAGATCATGCTTCGGTTACCTTTGCTTGTCCATGCTGAGTTTCAAATGCCTCGGAAAAAAGTTAAGGAAGTTTCATCTTATGAGTCCAGTCAAATGAACTGTACCCAAATAAAGCAGAAATGGACCTATAACCAGCACAAAATCATAACGCGACATAACAAGATTTTGGAAGCTGACTACATCACACTTTGTCCTTACAAAGTGTAGGCTATGCAAATTTATTATTAATATGCATATAGTATAAATAGCAGCTGGTGCCCATTTACAGGGTGGCCAGTTCTGCAAGCCACACTGCACATTACAAAGCTGAAGAACAGCTACTTCATGAGGTTCGTATAGTAACCTCTACTGAAACATTTTGTTTTTCAGGGAAATTCTCATTGACTGAAAATGATTTCCTTTGCTACAGTTATACTTTGCACAAACACACAAAATTTCCTAAATTAAAGGATGGAAGCCAGATTCCTCCCCACTGTACAAGTGTCCAAATCACCATCAAGTAAGAAAATCAGTTATTTATTTCTGTGTTCTAGTGATTATTTAAATACTTAATACAAAAAGGAAAGATCTTTCATCTCCACCGCTGTATACACTACGACACAGTGCATAGGGACGTTCTTGAAAAAATAGAAACTACCTGTAGAACTACTTTCAGATAAATTTAGGAATACATGATAATTCTGAGGGGCATTAGAATATTGCAGAATAGAGAATATTTTGTTGCTTCTCTAGCCCTTTCTTTCTCTTTCCTCCTTCGCTCGCTCTTTTTCTATCTAAAACTATTTGACGTTAGTTTTGTGAATAGTACTGAACTAACTTAAATCATATTTTACTGCAAGTTAACTTTTAGGTGAAACTTTTCACATAACTCTTAAGAATAATCTTGTGACACTTAAAAGTTTGTTGATAGAAAAAGAAAATTCTATTCCAATACACGGCAATATCTGTGCAGTGCTGTACCGCTCCACATTCACTTGGCCCATAGATACTCACCTATTCTTTAAATCTCCTTGTAGCTTTGTTTTCTTAGCCAGTTTATTGGCATGTTCCCAGAGTCAGGACTTCAAACAGGATAGTGATGATTCATTTTGGTGAGGTTCCAAGTAGGTGAATTTAAATGTCACATTTTTGGTCAACATAAACTAAAGTAAGGCAGAGAGAAATCTGAATGTATTTAATCACACAGGGCTGTCATGCTGCTGAGGAAAGTCATAAACAGTTGAATCCAAGCTTGAACACTGTGCCAAACATTTGTATCTAGGACAGGACTGTACGTTCCTCCAGCTTGCTGTGATAGGGCTAGTATTAACACAAGGAGTTCAGTACAAATAAAAAACCTTTCACAAATGAAGAAGGTTTGGGGCGAGGAGGAAACCTTGAGCATGTTATGTATTCAGAAAAGAAGGAAAGATTATGTCTCCTAATCCAGGACAACTTTGAGCAAAATCCTTTCCTATACAACTCATTCCAAAAAGAAGCAAGGCAGAGAATTCCTGAGGGACAATGTTTTTTTCCATCAGATTCAAAATAAGACATTTTGAGTGACCAAAAACTGAATTCATTACAATTAACATACGTATTCCACACCGGCAGCAAGATCAATCTAAAGAACGCCGTATACCTGTCATGTTGCTAAAAGGTTGGGTAAGTGCAGGAAGGAAATGATTCGGCTTTGATGTTATTTTTGGCTTACATCCTTAGGACTTGGATGAAAAAAGATTGTAATAATATTTTAACCTGTTCATAGGAATTCAAAGCCCTATCTCTCAACAGAGTGCCCTAATCACTGTATGGGCCTGGGAAGGAAACAGGCTCTGCATGCCTACTGCTGAAATTGTTCCAGGATTCACTGGTGGAGGGAGAAGAGGTCGGAGAGGCAGATGGGAAACAGATTGTATCCCGGTGGTAAGGCATTAACCTTGGAGAAACACACTCCCTCTGTTAATATTTGTGCTATCGCAGCGAGCCGATGGAATGCACAGCCTCGCTCCAGACTGCCGTCCCGAGATCTGGGACTGCAGCCCAGTTTCACTTAGTACCATAACTACTAGAGTTTTGTACCAAGTTAAACTACCAAGTTTAGCACCTTAAATACTTAGTACAGCATCACGCTCTCTCTTAGACTGTCTGTCCTTGGCTACGTTTTGATCTTTCGCTTCTTTCAGCAGGAGGGATGAAGTCTGTTCTGAACAGTGGGTTTATCATATAATCTTGGAGAGGATTTGGGACTCTATGTACTGAGCAGACAGAGCAACTCGAATCAAGGATCTTCCAGAGATGAAGCACGCGTTGCAGATGCAGCTCTGTGCTAAACAGATCCCTGCTAAAGTGCAAGTTTGGGGTCACCTTACTGTGATTTCTAATTCTCCCCATGCAGTGACTGCACAATCAGTGAGCTTTATTCAGTATTTTGGCTCCAACTTGAGGTCCAGGCTCACAACTCTCCAGGGTACAGTGTTACCTAGCTCATAGATGCCTACATCTGCACCATAGCCCTAAGGTTCTAGTTCAGTACAGCAGTTATGTATAGTGTTTGATTAAACATTCCTGTGTGACAAACTTCGCCTTTCTTAGTCTTCAGATCTTCATGGATTCATTTATACTGCTAATGTTCATCTTATTTCTAACTCTGCAATAGGACTTTCATTCCCTTGAGCTGCTTCTGCTGCTATCCTGGTCTTTGGCCAACTCTTAGTCAAATACGGTCAAAGTGATGCAGGTGGCTTAAAATCTACTTAAATTAGTAAATGAATGAAAACTAAAGCAAAATCAACAGACACTTCCCCTTAGCGTACAGTATGTTTTCTGTTATCAGACTGTTTAAAACGTAGAATGTCTCTGGTCTATGTCTTCTTCTAAGTCTTAAACAGCACTCAGTACAAGTAAACAGGGGCATTCAGCAAAAACTAATCTAAACAGAGCACGCCTTGATTTACTCCAAATCTACAAATTAGAATAAAGACAAGCCTATATTTTTTTTTGAATCTCTGTTCTGACTGGTAAACAACATCTCTGCAAGCCAAAATCCCTTTCCTTCAATTAAAGCTGCATATCATTTCTGCATTCAGATGACCACACACAAATTGTTTTGGTCTAGTGCCCAGATAGTACAGAGATTTCTTGCAGAAATTCCTTTAAGGAATTTGATTACTGCATTTTCTATCTTGCTTATTTTATTTAAGAAATAAGCAGTGCCATTTTTTCCATGAAAATTGTACTTTTTCTAAAGAGATATTCATAGTCCAAACTTCTACAGAAAAAGATATTTCTTTTGCTTTAGCTTTCCTTATTGATATTCTACCAGTAAGGTCATCTACTATAATTTTATCCTTTCATTGACTCAGATTAACTTTTCTTTTCCTCAAAGCTCTGACTTCTTATGAGGCCAAACTTCTGAATTGGTGAAAAATAGGTGAAAAACACCATTCAGCAGCATGAACAGCAACAGATATCCCAAATTTAATGTCAAATCAGATGTCTTTAGTAATCACTCTGAATTTGGCCAATTAGAAAATGACCCGCTAAATATTTGCAAGTACATTCAAAATCTCATATATTTTTACTTCTGCCAATTTGTAGTGTTTGAATTAGAAAGTATAATAGTTTTGAATCAAAAAAATGGCACTGCTTCACAGGTAACGTATAGGTCAACTTACAGTGGTATAAGACTGCCTAATTCATTTGATGGTTAATATTTGCATACTCTCCAGGACACAAAACCCTTAGTCTAGAAGACTGTGGTTCTGTTTTCTCTCTCACCATCTGTAGTCACTTCTGACTTTTAGCCACAGCTTTGTCTCTGTTTCCACCTCCTTTGCTCGGTTATTCCCTTTTTGGTATGGCACCCAGCGCAGTTAGAATCTCCATTCTACTCTAGCACAAACGATAATTTAAGCATATCTATCCAAATAAATGACAAAAGAATCCTACAATTTAGGGATATATACAGATGTAGACATTCATATAGACATCTCATTCTACTATTGTTTGATCTTCTTTCTTATTAATTCTGAGAAAACCTGTATCACTCACATGTAACTCTAAAGGGGGAACTGTTGCCTAGGATTTGCTGTGGTAAACACTTCTTAATATATTCACTGTTTTTCCCGGCTGTACACACCCTGAACTTAACTATATCCCAAATGTGCTACAGTCATTTACAGAACATGTATTTTGGCTTTCATTCAAAAACTTTTTGGGCTTGAAAGCTATACATCTGTAAATCTGATTTAGAAACATCTTTTACCTATTTTATTAAGACAATAGAGCAGACAACACAGTGACACTTATCTAAGGTTATCCCTACTCACCTCAGTGAAGTCAGTAGGAGTTTTGTTACTGACTTCATGAAGCCAAAATTTTGACCTGGGCTAAGTCCAACTTCTGAAGAGACCAGGGAGAGCAGCACCTTCAGTTCCTTTTACATGACTGAGTCCATTAGAATACGGGGGAAATAAATCATTTTCCCGTAATAAAAGCTCATCTCTGCTGTCTTTCTTTAGGCACTCTTATGATTCATCTTGAAAAAGATATTAGTATTACCTAGAAAAGCAATGAAAGGCATTAATATGGAAATAGTCACTTCAATTTGAAGTGCTTTATTATATGTGTCATCATTCACAATGAAAACACAATAGGAAATGCCTCTCATCATCCTGTCGAATTGGACAGGGTAACGTAGAGCACCTTTTTGCCCTCAAATAACTTTTTTATATTGCTGCAGGATTTTCCATGTCTTTCTTTCTTCCTCAAAGAAGTTACCATAATGTAGAGGACAAAATAATATAACTAAGCTGCCAAAAGCCCACTGAAATTGGTGGTTATGATTGTAAGGGATTTCAGCTCATTGCCGCAGGGTGTAGCACCGGCTGCTGTCATGTGGTTAATGTGGTAAAGACAAATGAAAGTGGTTAATGACAAAGAGCAAAATTTAGAGGACTGAATGAAAAACAAAATCACATTACAGTTTTAAAAATACTTTATCCTCGCTTACCCTTTCTCCTCTTTCATTCTGTACAAAGAGGTAAATCTAAATAACTTTGTCATCTTTCCCCTTGCTGATATCTTCCTCCGCTCTGCAGATACCAGCTACCTTTCTCTCTTATTAAATAACATAATCAAATAAAACCCAGAGCAATTGTTTTCAAATTGAAATTTGCTGCCTCTGTTTCATGACTAAAGAAATATATACCTAAAACCTTATATATTTTTCACCTCTTTTATCTGTTGCCTTGCTTAGCAGCATTTAAAGGCATTTCGTTTCATATAAATGCCAGCACCTGACTCTAAGTCTGTAAGTTAGGTAAATGTTTAAAGACTTGTGGTTTATATCTTTCTCTTAATTTATTTTCTTCTCTCCAAGAAAAGTCCACATAACCAGAACTATTTTATACCATTGCTGTATACCATCTATTCTGAAATCAGTGATCAGCAGACTGTTGAAACATCGAGATTACCTTTGTAGTGTTTTGCACTTCTGGTCGTGCTGGAAGGAGTATGTCCAAAGCAAATCTCTGTACCCTTTACAGATGCCTGACTTTCAGCCAAGTTGTTATTCTGAATGGTGCTGGGAGCGGGTGCCTAGTTTTGGAATTGCTGCTTAGTTGTGTTTTTTGAGCAATTACCGCAGACCTTGACTTCAGAGCTTGCTACCAAAATTATTTAGAAAACTGAGCTTTCAATGCAGTATGAACACTAAGTGATATTTTATAGATACAGCTGTACTAAGCAGCTATAGCTTTCCAGCGCTGTGCATTCCCTTTAAAACAAAATATCCCCTTTTTTTTTTTCTTATCTCAGGATAAAGTGACTTTCTGTTCCCTTAAATGACACGTGCCTGATTTTGATAATTGTTTATATCTAGTAAATGGCAGCACTTTGTGGCCTGAGAGTTTTGTGAAGCACGAGATGGAAGATAAACAATGACGCTGTTGTTTTAAACCTGCCGTATGTGGAAAGGCCTCTAGACTTTTCAAGCTGCATCTATTTAATAAGAAAGCCACATGATATATGTCAGGTACTGTGATTATAATCCATTATATCAGATATAAAGTAAGTCAAACAGTAGAGCCCTGCTCTGTAACAAACAGAGATGTTTGTCAAACTCATTGCGAGAGAGTTCCCAAAGAGTTTGGGAACTTCCTTTAATAAAACACTCGTTAAATTTTACAATTAGGGCATAAGAAAATAAACAGCAAGAGAACAAAGCCTTTTGTCCTCAATTATGGCTTTGATATAAATTGTAGTTTAACTAATAACTGATTCAAATATGTACCATATACATCCTTAAACAGTAATATTAAAAGGAACACAATTTATGAATGACCTATTTGGGGAAAAACATACTTAAAAATACTAGCACCAATTTCAAAGGATTCTTATAGAACTGTGTATGTACTAGTACCAAATTTTAGCAGGAATTTTGCTTATTTGACAGTTCCTAAAATTATTCTGCAGTTTAATTAAAGCAGGAATTATAAAGGTTATAATAATAATAATCAAAATAATAACAATCACTGAAATATTTAGTTCATCTGCAGTCTTCTTAATCCATAGATTTGAAAAGTTTTATTAAGAAATTATTATTTTTTCTCATTTGAAAGAAGAGAAACTGAGGCATGGTGTGTCTACATTTGTCTAAGCTCATTCAACAGATTCAAAATAAAACACAGCTATCAGTCTCTCCAATCAATTGCCATCTAATGGAACATAAAAACAACTACCTTAAGCTCAGACAATAAACCTCAGCTGCTTAAAATGGAAATTTTATTTCTGTAAAAAGTATCTGACCTTTTATCATTTCCACCTTTGGTCTGCCTTATCAAGTTCTGACACAGGGACAGAAGTGGAAGTTGTGAAATAATAAAAATTAAGCTATTTTTGAAGTATTTCCAAACTGAATTGAGGAAAAGTCTTGGAAAGCTCCCGAGAGAGCCTGTTCTCATAAGATTTGCAGTTCAACTTTTAGATGAAAGTGATTTGGATAAACATGAACACAAACCACCAAAACCTTCTGTTTTGTGACTTGTCAGGTGGAGAATTATAGTTAAGTCATAAAGGTACTAGCTCTGGAAAGTTCATTTCTAAATGCTTACTAGCACTGAAAAAAAAAAAAAAAAACAAACACTGAGGACAGCCCAAACCAGGATAGTTACAATATCTGAACTAACAGAATGTAATTTTACTGAAATAAAAATATGAGAATGATAGCAATGTGTTTTAGTTCTAATACATTTTGGCAAATGCTAAACACATCAGAATTTAGCACTACCAAGTTCAAGACCCAAATATTCCAAATCAGTGGGATATATTCTCTTTATATGATTCCTAAGTGAATTATATTGTTGAACTATAACCAGTTTTTAATATTGTGAGTGGGTCTGTTTATAAAATATGTAAAGCCACAGATAAACATTGAAAAATTGTTTCACATTTCTTAGCTTATTTTAAAATGGCAATTTGTTCATATATATATAAGAACAAATAAGAAGAAATACCTGCCACTAAAATTACCATTTACTGGATCTCATTCATTCATTCTGATCATTTTATTCTAACTAGACTAACTGTTTAGAACAACTATTCTCACCTTAATTCCACCTCAAGCTGAAGCTGGAAATTAAGAAATTTCATGAGGTAACAATCTGTCCTTTGTGGAGATCCAACAAGTAAAACTAACTAGGACTTTTTCAAGATTTGTATCTCTCCCACAATTACAACATAAACAATAGTTACGCATACGGACTAAGATCAGCAAATTCATTCTATAGTTGTCATACACAACCGTGCCGTATAATCTCGTTAATAATTTTGTCCAGTCCCACCCCAAGACCACTTGTAGCCCCCACTTTGCTATTGAATGACTGCTTCAAAACATTTTTTAATGAATAGAATCCTTTCAATTTCCAGCCTACTTAAACTCATGTACAGTTTATAGCCATTTTGGAGGGGCTGTCTTTGTATTTAAGTAACTTCTAGTTACTTCTGGTAGCCCAGTATGTTTGGTAATGACACGACCATTCATGCCCTTTCTTCCCTTTTTGTGCTAAATAAGCCTTGCTCTTCTATTCACTCCATAAAATGAGATCTCCATTCTGCTGGTTATCCTAGCAGCTCTTCTCTTGTGTTGTTGTTGAATACGGGCAATTAACTTTTCATACAACATTCCAGATGTGTTCTCAACAGCAATGATAATATTGCTCTAATATTTCCTTCCCTCTACTGGAAATATCTGATCAAATATATCTTGGGATTACACATGCATTTTTCATTGTTTCAGGATATTAGTGATGAATAGTCATCCTGAAATTGACTTCGTGCAGGGCTTTCTCTTCCTCCATCATATACAACTAATCACTCTTTACTCTGTAGCATAATGACTCTTAACGAATTCCTGAAAGTCTCATCTGAATTTGATATTATTACATTTTATCCCATTTCTATCACCCCAGTCCCTAAATTATGTTGGTTATTTATGTATACCATGGCCTATCTCTAGGATGATACCTATCAAATTTGTCATCAAATTTTTTAATGAATATATTATGCTAGATCAGCCTCAAGACCAGTCCTTTAAAAATCTGAATAACTTCTTAACATGCTGAGGTTATTTTCAACATATTCCCTTAGTCCTTTCCTTTTTTCTTGAAAAAATGTTATATGAATCTCTACTTTCTCTAGTTTAACTAACAATTTTTCATGTGTAACCATAGCAAATATTTTATTGAAGTCCAGATAGATCGTGTCTGCCAGATTTGCTACTTTAGAAAGTCAGTCAAGAAAGGAGATGTCAAGTTATACCAGCCTGATCAATCTTCAGTGAAGCTATGTGAAGCTATGCTGTATTCTCTCCTACTATTATTTCTTTTTCATTGCTTTAGTTCCTCTTCCCCTAAAAATCAAACTAAGGGCAAAGGTTTTGTTGCACCCTGAAAAATGTATTTCCTTTTCTTACATTTAAATATGACTTTTTTTTTTACTAGTAAGGTGATAGCTTTCTCTAATATAATGAATTTATTTGAAAATCTTGCTCCCCTAGTAAGTTACTAATGGTGAACCTCAGGGGCTAATACTAGTGCTGATCGTGCCTAATGTATTCATTAACAATTTAGATGATGGGATGGAGTGCACAATCAGCACATTCATGGGATAATACCATATTGGGGCAGCAGTGAAGGCAGCCAACCACTTCCTGGGCAGTATCAGCAAAAGTGCAGCCAGCAGGCCTTGGGAGGTGATGCTTCCCCACTGCCCAGCACTTGTGAGACCCTACATCTGGAGCGTTGTGTCCCTTTTGGGCTCCCCAATACAGTGAAGATCCTGGCAAACTGGAGGGAGTCCAGGGGAGGGACACAAGAAGGACAAAGGGTTGGCACACCTCGCGTACGCAAAGAGGCTGTGAGAACAAGCTGAAATACAGGAAATTCCACTTGTGCATAAAGTAAAGCTTTTTTGCTGTGAGGGTGGTCGAACACTGGAAGAGGCCGCCCAGAGAGGTTGTGAAATCTCTGTTCTTGCAGACATTCAAAACTCAACTGGAAAAGTCCCCGAGCAGCCTGATCTGAATTGGCCCTGCTTTGAGCAGAGAGTTGGACCAGCTTACCCTTAGCGGTGCCCTCCAGTTTAGATAATTCTATGAGTCTGTGAACAAATTGGAAACGTTGAAAGTTATTACCAAGATATATGTTATCCAGAAAATGGAACACCTTGTTCACAATATTTAGACCAGAGTCATAAAGGGCAACACTGCATTTACTCTTGTTGTTTATCATCCTCATTAGATAATAAGTATCGTTACTCTGTAATATATGCCACAGTTGATTTCCATTTGTTTCAGTGGACCTTCAGTGAGTCCTTAGTGTCCACTCTTGCCTCACAAAAAGTCAGCGGCAAAAGTCAATCAATAGAAACAGGACCGGATTTCAAAAAGAATTTCCTTAGTTCCAGCAATCTATTTTCTCCAAATGTAACCGTTTCACATATTCTCAACAAAACACATTTTCTGCAAAGGAGAAAATGGAGGCCTAGGAACACTGCCTTTGATGTTTTGGCTAAAAGTAAACACAAACGTATTTACAAATACGAATTGTGACTGAAAATGTGACTGAAGATTTGACAAACGAGTTAAACCACAGGCTGAAGATGGAATGCTGTTTTCTAAGTAAACTTTTATGGAAGCAAATAATTTCAATTTTTTGGTATTTAGTTTAATTCTCCTTTAGCCCACACTAAAGCTTGCCCATATTCTAGCTGTGTGAGCTGACAAACCTTTCTACTCTATAGACTTTTACAGTTCTGTTATTCTGAAAATGGTTTCCTTTTCCATTCTTCTGACTTACTGTTTATCAATTTGATGTTTACATACTTGTCTATATGGAGAAAAAACAGGAAATATATAGTTTTGTATTGGTATCTGGGAGTAATCTCAACTGGACAATGATATTCCTCACAAAAGGTGTCTGCACAGTTTACAATAATCTACTGTGCAAGTGAATTACATTATTCTGCCAAAAAGTATTCTTACTGTGAAATTGCAGTGTCCATAGATGGGAGGCTGGAAAAGAGCTGCTATTTCTCAATAACATCCCATGTAATCTTGAGAACACTGAACCCTTGAACTCCGCTCTAGCGATGTCTGGACCATGACTGAGCAGCGTTTCAAACACGCTTTCTATATAACACTTGCTCGGATGAAAAATCTGTAACTCTTCCTGAGCTATACCAGATTTTATTGCTTCACATCCTGGAAGCTGGTTATTTTGGGGATTCTTTTTAATGTTTCTGTTGTTTCCTCTCCTCTGAGCATAGCATAGAACTAGTATTAACCTCCTCTTCCACTGCCAAGTCTATAGGCAGCTTCCACAGAATTACATGGACCACTGAACAAAGAATGTGTAGTGTAAAATGATCGTCTTTTTTTTCTGGTAACAATAGATTTTTTTTACTTCACTTCACCTTCTTAAGTCTGTCCTCTTCATCCCCTGGTGCATACCTATATATTCTGAGGTCTGGAAATACCATATCTGTCTCAGACTCTAGTTGCTCAGATGGAACTTGGAAGATCTTTCTGTTGGCATCGGGCCTATAGGTTTCCCAAATGCTTTCATATTCAGCTCAGCATGACTGCTCTTCTTTTTTAACATATTTTCATATGCCTTTCATAAATTTTACTGAAAGAGAAAAAATAAGAATTTAGAATTGAGATTCAGTTAAAAATAGAGTTTGGGTTCAATTTTGATTTATATACAGATGCTTCTCTGAATACTCATTGTTTGAATCTAAGTTGAGAATGAGGACCAGTTATGGCTCTTTGTTGTATTAGTAAAATTCAAATACCCATTCATATGATTTCTCGTGTTTAACTGAAAAAGGAAAGTCAGATTTTGCATCTTGAACTCTTCGAATAAAATAGGAGTTCTGTAATTATGCAGAGAGCAAGGAAATTGAAAATTTGGAACTCAGAGTTGAAGGTTAGATTCTTTGTTCCTCCCCTAAGTGTTTCAGGTTGTTCATTTGTGATCTTTTCAAGCTTGGATTCAAACTGAGAACTAAGCCTGAATTGTATGGGAAACACTGACGCAAGGAAGGTTACCTGTTACTATTTTTAATCCAAAATATAATAAATAATTAAGAGAAGTGAAAGTAAAAAAAGTCATTGGACTTTTTTAGCAACATAAAAAAAAAGGATATCAAAATGTATTCATTTAAAATAATACTCAGCTTATTACTTGCTAAATCTAAACGTGAGATACATTTTTTTTAAGTTTTTTTTTTTTAATTTTCATGTAGTTTTTATTGCTAGCCAGAAGTTGCAATGTAGTTGTCATATTTAAATCTTGGAAACTACATGATACAGTCCTCCTGTGAGAAATTTCTAAGAGATTTTTGCACACTCAAAAGGTCCAAATAGTTCTTATGTAACACTAAAAAACATCCTGAGATTTTTTTTCTGAAAAATTAAAAAAAAATTAAAGTTTTGTTTCTTATCAATCGTACTGAAAAAAAATAGTACCAACCATACAGAGATACTACTATTACTTTTCCTTTAAGGGAGCAACATGTATTCAAAAATGCAAAGTACCCTTTTCATATCAGTCTTGCACTAACTTTCTCACAGTCCCACTTCTTAAAATTAATGGTGATATGAAGCCTTGCTACTTCCAGCAGCACTTACAAAGAGGTGTGCTGCTGCCTCCCTACTCTGTGTTGAGGTGGCTCTCCTATTCTGCACTCCAGTTCATTAGGAATGGTGACATACCTGGAAAAAACAACTAAGAATCCCTTTAGCAACCATTCTCCTTTCTTCTCCATTTCCAAAAGCAAACCCCAGTGAAATCAAAACTTGCTAAAGGCTTGAAATGTTCCTAATTGCTCTTAAACACACAAATGTCTGTGTGTGTGTGTGTGTGTGTGTGTATTTAATTTTGCCTATTTCCACCTCTGAAAAAATCCATAAGAAAATGAAATTGGTAAAACAGGCTGAAGAAAGACATGCTTGGGGTTTTTTTCAGCTCAGCTACAAGCAACAAAGAGCTAAAAATCACAGGTCCATTTGCACAAGGACAGTGATATTCATCCCACATATCTTTATGGGCATACACATCAGGTCTAGTTACCTTTTCTACATAGTCAATAGAAATGAATAGATAGGGTGCGAGTCATCTGACTCACATTAGCTTTTTACTTTACAAGGAAATTAATTGATCCCTAAGTTTATATTCTTCTGCAACGATTACAGACAGATCTTAGCTAACCAGTTCAAGTGTAGGGTAGGAAGGTGCAGCTGGTGAGGTAAATCCTGCTCAGGCTCTCCGTATTATTGCTCAGGTACCGGCATATGTGTTGGCCTCGGTGTTGTGATAGCAGGGCTGAGCCCACTAACTTCATGACAGTTTTGAAATCTCTACATTTCGCTGCAATGTATAATATGTATAAGTGATTTCCAGCCAAGCTTTGTAGTTTAAATTATCTAGAATTTGAATACTCTGTCCTTATTGGGTGAAATCTCACCCCTATGATATCTTTTTCATTGACCTAAGGCAATTGACCATGCAAGGCTCATGCTTGTGATTTTTTCAGTCTATTCAAACTGAAGAATAGCTTCTACTGTAACTAAGAATTTTTTTCGGCAAAATTCAGTGTATTGCGAGCAAGTTTCAAAACTGATCATTCAATTTTTAGGTGGGTTAATTATAAACAGGCCAATGCTCAATAAGATCTTTGTCTTTAGAAAGACTGTGAAATCTATGGGATTTTTTTTCTCTCAATTGACAGGCCGACCCTCTCCCTCCTTCCTATTTTTGTCTGAAATAGGATTTTTTGTTTGTTTGCTAAATGAAAGAGAGAAAGAGAGAGAGAGAGAGAGAGAGAGAGAAAGTAAGCTTGGACTGAAAAAAAAAATCACATGAAAATCCATCACTGTTATCAGGGTGAGTCAGATCAATTTTTTACCTCAGGTGTTGAGCTATATTTCTTACCTTCCAGGGAAATGCCACAGTGGTTAGATCATGGCTATTCTGTCACTGAGTGTTATTAATACGTTCTTTTGATATGTTTTATCTTGTACAATTTATGAAATATTTAGAAAAGGGAAACCATACCCAGGGAATGCAGTAATGTTTATACTAACAAATCATTCTCCTTAGTTTCATGTTCTATTTAAAATGAAATAGCTGAAATGTGAGAGGCATGAGAAGAACCATCTCAATAAAGCCAACGGCATAAAGGTAAAAGTATTTTCCTGAAAGACTGAAAATCGCAGTTTGAATTTCTATAGGAAAGTGAAAGACCTGGGAGTCGTGTCCTAGTGACAAAACAGGAAGCAGGCAAAGCACTGCCTCCATCACAGCATTACGGATCTGTCCTTGACTTTTTACAGAAAAAAACAGTTGGTAAACTCAGGTTTGAATAGCTTTGGGACCAATGGCATTACATCAAGAAATAAAGTATTTACAGATCTACACTTGTGTTCACACTTCTATATACTGTTCCCAGCTTTCGTCTGACATTCAGTTGCTGAAATGTGCTACTTCGTAGACAGATGCTTGACATCCAAAGCCTCCCTGGGGACCCATATTTCAGAGTACATCAGTTTTTGGCTGGGCTGGCTGAGATTTCAGGGACTCAGTTCTTCTGAAGTTTCGAGCTCCCTTCCTAAACCCTAGTAGCCAGAATGGAGCAACCTGAAATAATGGTATCTTTTTACAACTCCATCTTACATACATTACCGCTATATTTATGTGCCAAAGGCTTCTGCCCAGGCAGTGGTCCCTGACTCCCCAAGCCATCTGATGCAGTGTGGCTTGTAAACATGCTCATACTTTCTTTCTAAAGCACATCGGTGAAACCACACTGCAGGGAACTCAAGAGACTCTCCTTCCTCTGGCTTCATATGTTGCTCCTGTTCCCCTAAGACATAGGTATTATATGTGTGTTTTTTTTCAGCGCAAAGTGCAAGAAATAACAGTAGAACTGTTTTGCAGGGAGGATGTATGGATGCAGGCTTTCTGGGATAGCTTGGAAACACTATGTAGCATAAAGGGAGCCAAATCTGGTGCAATTTCGTCCATATTGGTTTTTTTGAGCTTCTTTATCCTTTTTTGGAGCATGCTATTTTTGGAATTGCACCCAGGTTTTGTGTCAGAGAAAACTATTTGACGCACTCCAAAAGCAAGCTCAGGACTAAACTAGTATATATGTAGTGTGAATTATCACAGACAAGGTTACAGAAGTGAACCGTGCAGGAAAATTAATTGACAGCATCGACTTACCTAATTTTCCAGTCTCAAATCATAACTCTGGGGGAATTACTTCATTTTTGTCTGGTACCCTGGCTCTAGATAATTCATTCTTTCAACTTAACTGTATCCAGGACTATATAGGATGCATTTTTTGTAGTATTGTTGGTAACGTTTTACCACATAGAACCACATCACTTCATGAGTCTGTATGTAAATCCACATCCTTCCCCACATTATCATAGGTATGTCTTCGGATAAGGTTCTCTTTTATATAGCATTCCTAGGTACTACTGACAAAGTCACAGTACAGTCAGCTTCCTTTTCCAAGAGCATGCTTTTGCCCGACATCTGTTCCCTATGGCTCTGCTAAGCTCAGAGGGGAGGGACTTGGCTCGAGTCACACCCCAGTATAGACTCCTACCTACAGTGCAGCTGTGCACCACATATCTAAATTGCAACGAGCTGATTCAGGTAATATAGTGGATAAAGTCTAGGAAGTGATTCAGCTCACAGTAATGCAGATACCTACTTACAGTTAGCTGCTTCTTTCTCTAAACTCTGGTGATTTCACTGAGCGAATCTTCACAGAGCGTAATGGGAGCTTAAATGCCTAACTCACATGTAGGCACCTAAATCAGGCTTCTGAACCTGGAGCTTAAGTCCATGCAAGATGTTCTCTTTCTGCCTGATAACAATAAAATAATTTTATTTCATTATTTCTGCCCCCAAAGAACTTTCCTTCAGACAGTACTTCAGGCTTCATTAATATAAACTCCTGAATTTTGTATGATTAGTTTGCATTACTTGGAGACAAACTTTTGAGGATCTTTTTTCTTCCCCAGTTTGAATGTGTCTACTTTTAGCTTTGCTCAGTCAATCTTTCCTGTTTTGCCTATTTCTACATACTTCAATAACCCTTCTCACTTGATACATCTTATAACAAAATTATTAGTCAAGTATCCTATTCAAATCTTAATTTTTGCCATCTGCAATCTGCTTCTCTTAAATATTTTTCCCATTGTATCCATAACACACCTACTGAATAATGCAAAGGAGCTTGATTAAACTCATCAATGTCATGTTATTATCAGCTACAGACTAAATCAATGTCAAATGAAATCAAACACAGAGAATTTTCCATTGATTAAATGAGCACAAATGGTCCTTCATTTCTGTTACAGTTGTTTTAGCGCTAGCTTGACCCTGCTGCTTGAAGGTTAAATAACAAAAAAGTGAAGGTGTCCATCAGCAGCTTCCCTTTATTTCCATTTTTTTTCCCCTGTGCAGCAATGGGATGAAGATGTAGACAGAGACTGGCGGTACGTTCGTACTAATTCTATAGAGATTTTGCTCTGGCCAGACCCAAACCTGGTCCAATCTGTAAGCTGTGAAGATGCGTACCATTGCACCTCCACGCTAACTCTAGAGTCTCAGTCGAGCTCAGTAGATTTGGTACAGCACTGTGTTAACATAGCTAGCTAGCTAGCTGACACCTCAGAGCTGCCTCACATCCGCTTACCCTGGAGTACAGACAAAGCAAGTTCAACTCTGTCTGCACGTGTTCGTAAAAGCCAGCCCACAGATACACCACCCAAAAGGGGAAGGGAGTGGCTGCGGCTGAAAGCTAGCCTTACTTCCTACACCATCACTGCCCAAAAAAAAAAAAAAAAAAGGAAAGGAAGCTAAATATTTTGTTAAAAAGTTATATCTTGTTTGATGACACAATACACAGAGAGTTGCACGGGGAATTTGCCTTTCAGAGAGGTATGAAGCTGCGCTTGCCCTAGCAGACAACAAATGCTAAACAGCACAGCTAATCCCCCGGGGTATGCTTCCTGCATTAGCCTTTGAGCCCCCACTAGGTCAGCCAGCTGTGAAAGGAAGAAGAAAACATTTAGGGGAGAAAGAAAGAAAAGCAAGACAATGTGCATATGTATTTGGCTCCATATTTGTCCCAGATGAGCACTACAATTTTATTTCTTTCAGGTAGGAAACAAAATCTGTTAACAATTTAACTTTGTGTGTCTCATCCTTGTGAATTCATTTTTATTCCTAGTAATGGCTTAATTTATAATAAACAGATCTTACATATATTTTTTATGAATTTCAGGTCAACTTTTAGGTTTTGGCTTTTAACTTTCCAGCCAATAAGTTCACAGAAAGAGTATTACATATATATTACCAAGAGAAAGACAAACAAAATCACATGTCTGGAAGAGATACATAATAATTCAGTCCAGCTTGGCTTGTGTAAAAGCTATGCTAGCTTAATAAGTGCCATTGCATAGAAATTCTATGCAGAAATGACAGCTTCTGAGGGATAGAGAGTGGCTGGAAGAGCCTAACATTTATTAAATAGTCTAAAAGCTTGTCATATATCTTTGTAGTTAAAAAATAATCACACAGGGAGATAGAACTATTAGAATAATAGACTGAAACATGATGTGGGACCATTCTTCATGTTTTCATTCTGATTTCATATTTATTATTTCTTATCTTATGTTCTCATAACATTGGTACCTGTGAACAGTAATCCACTGCAGAACTTGCTGGAGCCAAATGCCAAACTCATGATAGGAACCACATGCTTTTCTAAAGCATAGTAGCTAACCTGTAGGAATTTTCTTTCTAGAGAAAAAAAGAGATAATGATCAGTTGTCTTTTTTTTACAGGTATCCATCATAAAATAAAAAGTAACTCTCTTGAAGTCAGCTGAGATACATGGTGTATAACCAACGGGAGAAGAGAAACAAGGCTTATTTTGCATAACTTTTGTGACTGGAAAGATTAAAGCAAACTACTAATCATCATTTTCTTAGCATTAAGTAATAGCATTAAGTGAAGATTATTTGATCAAATTTCTTTTAATTTACATGTCTTTACTCTCTGCTTCAGCGAAAAGCCATTGTTTACAGTTAATCCCCATCTCTGAGCTTTCCTTTCTGTGCACCAAGGTATTTTTTCCTCCTAGTGCCAGACTCCGATCTCCTTCACTGTCTCTCAGTTCAAGACAAGATTTTAAAGCATCATTTAGTCTTATAAACAAAAGATAGAAAGAGAGAGAAAATGGTAAGCTCAGTAGTAATAGAAATATTGCAAAACCTTCCCAGATAGTCAAAAGTCTTTTGCAGCTCAGAGAGATAGGGCTGTACGTACGAGCATCCTCACTTTATAAGAGGAGGGCAAAGGCACTTTGGCTATCACACTGCCAAACTTGGCCAACAGAAACTTTTAAATTGCCAACAGCAGGGTTTAAGAAGAACCAGGACGTCTCAAACCAAGCTTGTGATCTAGAAAACCATAGTTTAACTGCTGTCTAATTGTGGAGGTGTCAAATTCCAAACATTTCCTACTATTGGACTGCAGCGTTTCTTACCTACATTACTGCCTTTGGGTGTTTTCAGAACTGCCCAAATTCAACAAACTGCTGACCAATTTAACCAACCTCTAATCAGGATCCAGAAATAAAGTACACTCTGGTCCTACAGTCTAAATGACAGGATACAGGTGCATTTTCAGAGCATGCCAATGGCAAAATAAGCAGATCCTGAATCTCAGGAAATACAGTTGTGGCCACTTTCATTCCAGAGTCATGAAACCGATTTTCCTATGCTAAACAAACCATCAGGAGAAAGCTGAGCCTATTGTAACTCTCTCTTCATCCAGAAGGACTCCAAAGTATATTTTGAAGATTGGCCTTACCCAAATATTAGGTGACGCTAAGGAGTGAAGGACTAGAGTTTCCAGAGCTGTCTGGGTTTATGCTTGGATCACAGTAGATCTTTCTCCTCCAAACTTGCTGCAAACCACACAACTGTGATATGTATTCCCTTCTCATGGATACTGTAGAAGTCTGAAGAAAAAAAGGTATATTTTCTTTCAGTCCTTCACAAAGCCCTCATTGTACAGCAAAGAATGAAAGATTCAAGGGGATAGAGAAGAAAAAAACAGCGAGAGTATGACGTGGTGACCTAAAAGTCAGAGTATAAAGTAGGAGAGGTCTTGCCTAGGCTTCAAGTCAAGCACCTACACGTATTCTTTTACCTGTCCAGATTCTTACAGTTTTCACCCCACAACGGGCAGATTCATCATGTGATGTGAAAATTTTTCCCAGTCCTGTTCTAGTAAATTTCCTACTCAGAGCCTATAGCTAGTGATTTAAGCAGAATATTCAGGGTTGCATGATATGGGTTTAATTCCTCTCTGACAAAAGAGGATCGAGAAGCCAGTATTCTCCATTTCTGGGGAAATTGCTTCAGCATAATTCCTTCCACAATAACTGCTCTAGACTTGGATTTTTCAAAGCTGACATCGGAGTCAAGTGCTTCCAATAATGACTTCTTCCAACTCGCAGGGCAACTGGTTTCAAAACTGAAGTACGACTCCCTCATGCCAATAACTCTCAAGATTCCGCTGGTATGTATTTTGGATAATGAGAAAAGTACAAGACCTAGACAGAGGCAAGATTTCTGCTGTTCCAGTCTTTGAATCATTTTCCAATGGCCTACGTGGTTGTTTTGCACCAAATCTCAAGTACCTAACATAGAATTCTGAACCCATTTTGTTAACCACATACCTCAAAATTGGACGTTGCAATATTCAGTATTTTATTGAATGAGTTCAAGCAAACTTAAGGAACCTGAAGCAAGCAGTGAATTGAAATTTCAATGCTTGTCTCTACCCATTGCACCATTGAACCAGCAGTTCAGTAAAAGAGCTTCTCTCTTGGGTCAAAGCTTAGAGTTCAAGGCTCAGTAAACCTAGCAATATCATAGCAAGTAGAAGAAAAACTGCCCTTTCACCTTCTTAGCACCTTTGGCTGGCTCTGAAATAAAATCTGACAGACTATGAAATTAACACTAGACTTAATCTTTGATTTCAAATCTCACATCAGTGTCAAACTTCTTCCTGTAATATTTTTAAAGTGGCATAGTTGAAAAGGCTGCATCACCACTCGTTTCTTTATAAGCACTGCTTAGAATATAGAAAACTGAATTGTTTCTAATAAATACACTCCACTTTGATTTTTCTTGTTGGAAATGTATCATTCAACTTCTTAGGAACATTTGTCATTCATTAACACATTGTAAATGTGCTAAATGATTATATACCTTGTCATAGGCCATATCTGTCCGTATTTGGATTCAGCTGAAAAATCACACCATAATGCATTTAATAAGTGCTTTGCTAGCAATTGTGTGTAATGTTTTATATCCCATATTATATCTCTTTACATGAAAATGAAAATGAATTTGGTAATGTCTCCATGACAAAATGTCCTTACATTTCATGTATTCTTCTATTAGTAAGTGCAGATTTTACATCTTACAAAAACGGCCATAACAAAATTAAAATTAAAAAGTAATTTGTCCTGGATGTGCACTTATGATTTCCTAGTAATACAGATTGGATTTGCATTAGTCTACCAATATGACAACACATTAACAACAGTAGTAATCATTTATATAGTTCCTTCTGACTAAATTATTCCACATTTTATAGAAAACTGATCATGTATGTTATTTTTTTCATCTGGGTTACATTTTATACCAATAAAAAAGTTATCTATATAAACTATAAACATATGCACTGTATTTAGAAATAGTTTTAAGTGAGCAAGTGAGTAACCAAATAATTAGTTAATCTATCACTATAGATTGTGCTAGGTCAAATGGTTGTTTACAATCACAGTTTATAACCACCAGTTACACTTTTTACTGATATTCTTAAACTCATCTATAAACATTGTATTCACATATAAAGATGTTTGCAATCTTAATAATCCCTTGTTGCAACTTTGTAAGAAGTTTATAAACGGTGGCTTTACTGGAAAATGTGACCTTACTTGGATAAGCAGATTTTAAATTTTAAGATCCGTATTTTCTTTCATGTATATTGATGTAATTGGCATTTTCTCCTTTCTTCCGTAATTTAATTTGGTTGCATGTAAGCGCAAATGAGATTATACTTTTGTTTATATTTTTACCATGCACAATTTTTATGAGGATTTATAATGGTCATACTATCCTCCAGCAGGAAATAATATACAAATATTTAATGATAATTTGGACAAAACAGACATATATTTCTTAATCATTCTTATAATTAAATATAAGAGCATTAAAAAACCTCAAAAGTATGAACATAAAAAAGTATTACTGGAACTTACTAAAATTGAGTATTTTACCCATTTCTGTTGTATTTTTAGTTTTAAAAAGGTCTACTTAGAAATGAGAACTTAAAAATACTTATTTTGAGATTGTTATTATTTCAAATTTTTATCACAATTATGTAACTCATATCAACGTCACACAGAAATAGAGATAATAAGATTTTGAAGGACACTCTGCCCTTTCTTTTCCATAGGAGCACTGGAAGATTATTCCCTATAACACATTTCTACTGGCTCTAAATTGGCCAAATTTAAAATTATAGGACTTCTTTTTTCTTCGGTAATTTCTTTTGAAATAAAAATGAGACCATAGTCAAATGTATTTAATCAATTTTTAAAATACAATATCTTATGGAAAAGATTTTGAAAGTGGTATGGCATTGCAATTTTCTCTTTGACTACGATTTCACAGGGACAAAAAAATAATAACTGAACAGAGTTTCACGTTCAGTCCTTAAAACTGTAACTTAATCTGTCTATTTCCAAGTGCAGAACTTAAGAAAACTGTATGGAAATCCCAGGTTTGGCAAAGAGTCAGAAGTTATATGCATGTGATCAGGAAAACCACCTTTTCCAAAAGTAGAGAGACTAAATGTAAAATTGTGTTTTCCCATCCACTCTGTATGACTGTGGTAAAATAAAAATCTATTTTGCCTAAAAACAGGAACCTAAAATTTCCCTGAATTAAGTAGTTGACTTTTCATTACCTTCTGGAAGTGCCACTGGAGAAAACTGCCTCCTGAGCTGACCCAAAAACGATTCATCTTTGCATTCATTCATTCAGCCACTGGCTTGGGAGGCACGGAGAAGAGAATCTGCTATTTGGCTCAGAGACGGGTGTAACCGCATGGAGCACACCGTGGCCTAACTCCGTAACGCAGCTATTGCTCATGAGCATAGGTTTTGCTCTCGGGTACAGGCCAATAAATATCAGTGCAATAGCTGGATACGTAACATTTACTGCAAGAATCAGTCATTTTACTTTCTCATCCTCATGTCCCTACATCAATTAAAAGGGGTATTGTGGGGGCTTTAACTGGTGACTTGATCAGTTCATAAGATGATGAAGTTGTTCGATCTGATGTCAAATAACAAGGGTCAACAAGCTGAAGGTATCTGAAATTATATAATAATTTATGGATAACCTTTCCAAATTTTCTAGAAATTATATCAAGATTTATCACTAATACACTCAAGCAAAATAGGATTTATCCCCCGTTTGGCATAATTTATTCTCCACAGAGATCTGTAAATGCTGAGGAAAAACTATAACAAATAAAACACTGTACTTTTTAAGCCCCAGGTATTATCAGGAATAGATAACAATCTACCAAGGAATCAAGAACAAATACAAGGTTTTAAAATGCTTTATCAAGTTTCTTTTCCCACTCTTTCTCCTTAAACTGTGCACCCTCACTCTTATTCTTGGGTTCGATGAAACCTTATTTTTAACAATTTTTAAAATAAATTTGAGATTTTGGACCATGTTTTATAAGTAGGTTGTCTCAGTTGTCTTTCCAGGTTTTCAATTACGCATCATTATAACTATGCATACTACATGTTGTATTAAGGGACATTTAGAAAGAGTGGAATCAACACTATTTCTTTTTTGTCGTTCCTGGAAAGAAAAGTTAAAATAGTCATTTAATGGAGCGTATTTGAAAGACTTCATCGTCCGAAGGGTGACTGTTTCTAAAGGCAATTTCTTAAAAAAAATTAGTCACTCACAGCCACGTGCAAAACGGCAATGATAAGTCTAAAAAGTCACTTTCAAAGACACTGGTTAGACAGAGTTGCCTGTTATTTCTTGTTGTGTCTGTGATCATCAAGGCACTTTTTGCTTCTTATTTTTGGTTGATATTTCAATCGGCTATTTTTTATCATATATATCATACACATAATTATAATAAGCTCCAGATCTCTGAACTGGCAATAGTTTTCTAAACAACATAAACAAAAGACAACATCATTGCAAGATACTCAATAAGTTTGGAATGATTCAGCTCCAGCTATTCTACTGAATTATTATAGTTTATCTTTGTAGCCTAGCTGGAGAGCAACCAATTTATTTTCTGCTGTGAATTCTTCATAATCAGAAACCATTGCTTTGATACTTGTGTACTTTTACATTAGTTGTCCTTTGTAATAGATTCTAACATTTGCGCATTTTAATGTTCAGAAGTTTTGATAGTGCTTTTCTTGGAAATTAGGCCAAAGCATCCTTAGTTTTAATGCTAAAGAAAATTAGCATATAATTGACAAATCACTCTGATGTACATATTGTGAACAGAAGAGTGCTGGAGAATATTTACACTTCTGCTGAAAGGTAATAACCAGCCAGGAATAAAATTAAGTAAAGAACTATCTGGTCAAAAAGAAAAGATTGAACTTCTTTTTATAGTAGTCTGTAAGGATCTTTCCCTTCTGCCGACGTACATCATAACTTATAGATATCTCAGTGCTATTTCTATTCTTGTTGCAGCTTCCTCCACATGAATAATAAAGCTCAAAACAAGACAACTTGCAAGTACTCATGGTTTAATCCGATGAGGTACCGAGCTCCCTATTGAAGGTGCTGGGAGGCAGCCACGTCTTTCCTAGTCTCTGTGGAGCTGAGGGAGGACTTTAGATCTTGAATAGCAATGAAAATTTAGGGTCCTTAGCATATCACCAGAGGTACTGGGAATCTTCAGAATCTAGATTCAGAATTATGTTTGAAATTACTTCTTGTAATAAAATGCAAACTGTAGTAGATGGGTTTTTAAAGTTTTTTGTTTTGCTTTCTATGGTACATTGGTGCCACTAAGCTCAAAGCAGCCCAGCAACTGTTAGCAGACACTGTTCGTGTGACAGAAGCACCATGTTCCAGTTCTTAACGATTTCCGGGACATGGTCATGAGAAAGAAAATATGCCCAGATCACTGCTGAGTGAATCTGAACTAACTACTCACAGCTAGATGCTTCAAAAGAGCCAGGAGAACCTTCAAAAGAGCCAGGAGAACCTGTGCTGTCTAGTGAGTTGCTAACGAATAGGAGAAAAAAATCCATATCAGCACCCTTTCCTCACCCTTATATCATCCTGCCATCATCTTCTGCGAGGGACGCAGTAAAGGAATTCAAGCAAATTTCCAGTTTGTAGGCTTTGGCAAATATTTTCATGTGATGAATTAGACCTTCCCAAAATGAAGGATTAGCTTTGATTGCAGCAACTGGCATAGCTGCACAAGTGCAGCTCCAAGGGCAAACTGAAAGAAAATTCCTCTAGTACAAGAATGGCACTACACATCTACAGTAGCACTTTACCAGTAAAGCTACACAAATACTGGAAAGATGCCTCCATGGAAGCAGGAGTCCCAATAAAGGTAGGGAAGAGGCATTCAAATTTTCCAAGCATATTGCTGCCTAGTAGGACTCCAGATGGATGGGACCTAGGAGTCCATGCCTCGCTAAGACGACTCTCGCTGTCCTTTGCTCTACTCTGAGATGGATAAACTTATATGAAGTAGGTGGAAATGGGAATGGGCAGAAAGGCAGGAGACCCAGTCTTTCATTCGCCAGTGCAGCGCATAATCACCTGATGTAGGTGCAATTCCCCAAATGCCAGAGCAATTCCTGACTTGGTCCTCTGAGGGATGCAGGAGTGCTTCTCTGTGGTCTCTTCTCCCTACTCCTTGATGAGGTTAATGTAACTTAACTTATTAACTTTTGGATTTCTTCTGCTAGGAAGGGCCCAGATAGATCTCTCTTACCATCCTCTGGATAAGGCAAGTATAGTCAGAGAGGGAAACGAGATATTTTTAGGGATTTAAGCTACATTTGCTAGCAGATTCAGTATTCACTAGTTACCCAGGAGAAGCTCATGGAAGAAAAATACAGAAATATGCAAAATACATTAAATGGATTCCCAAGAAAGAGATTTAACACAGGCCCTGTGAACAATATTGTACAAATAAAACAAGAATAAAATAAAACAAGAAACATACACCACTAAGGATAAAAGGTCAGATTTATAGTACATTTTTGTTAGAGATATACAGAAATAGATGAATGTCTAGTAGCCTACAGATGCCTAATAGGATTTTCTTGTCTCCCAATGAAATCAGGGTAGGACAGACATTTCTGAAAATCCCACCAAATGCCTTGGTGGCAGCTGTGTGTGCATGTACATACCTTTAAAAATATAACTATCAGCGAAACCACCAATCCAAAAAGAAGATAGTAATGCATAAATCATCACAGTTCTCATCACAGTTCCTATCTGACCCAGGAAAAGTGAAAAATCATAAATATGAAAAATAAAACACTATAATCTTAAGAGTTTATGAGGACACTAAGAATTTCACACCTGTGTTTTGGATACAAGCTCATGTATTCTGCCCCTAAAAATAGATAAAATCCAAAACAGAAATACCAAAACATCAAAGCACTTGCTATTTTCTTAAAGCTCCGATTAGCATTCAGTAAACTTAGCTGACATGACAAAGTCCAGCCCAGTAACAGAAGCCTATTGTGATCCTATTTACTATAACAACGTGGCATTTTTCCAGTTTGAACTATCAGTGGAAAGTTTCAGCACGCATGTCACTGTTCCTTCTTAGGTATGTCAGGCCCAGGATCCCCATGCGTTAACTAGATACGCAATTTGACGCTGTGCTCTTTCAGTCATCCTTCAAAATTCCTGACCCAAACAAAAAGACACCACTTGCATTATACATTCAGTGACTCATACCATAAAATCAGGCTTCCTCTTTATTTGGACCTTGAGCAACTGGCTTGACCCTAGATGTAACAAATGTTTTCAGAGAAAAAAAAAAAAAAAAAAAAAGCAGCTATTTCCCTTAAGTATCAGCAGAGCTGGTAACAACAGATGTCAGTTTAAGTGACTTAGCAGGGTCATGGAACCACTTATTTTTTGTTTGACGTGTGAGTTTCTGAAGTTCCTCGTAGCTTCTAAACAAACGCAGTTTTGTAGCAGGGAAGAAGAGAAGAATACTCCAACAACCTTTATATAAAGTAATAGATCTTTTAGTTAAGGGAGTTCAAAAATCTCACTCCTGTATGTTGGAAGCGTTGTCCCTGACTATACATAGATGTGCTGTCAAAACACAGGAAGTAAACAAATTAGAATATATTTTAGACGCAGCAATTGGCATTGTTCTTAATCTGAGCAGGTACCAATGTTTCAGATACTAAATTTGATTTTTGAGCTGCTGTTTTTACTTTAAAATTTCATTATGTTTTTACTTGGGAAGCTCTGCAATGTTACCAAATCCAATTTCCTGGCTTAAAAATAAAATAATAGTTTCTCCCTCTTCTCTTCTTGTCCCCAGACTCAGCTACTGCCCTGTATGTTTAGCCTGTATGCTTCTACTCTTGTGCAGTACCGATACTCATAATTATTCTGCAGGTACATTTCCTCCCCTGTATTACCCTTGTAATCATCCTTTGTTTATACCTGCACAACCCCATTATTTTCATGTTATTTCCTCCACTACACCTGTGCCATGTTACCCAGGATAATGGCCATGCCAAACCGACATAGATTTTATTTATAAAAGTAAAAATATTTTATTTATAAAAGTATTTTATTTATAAAAAAGAACTGTAAATCAGCTCTCTTTGGGCAGTGCTGAAATCACCATGAAAGTCTCAGACATAAGACCATAAAAACGTAGCACCAAAAAAAGAATGTTAAGTATTATGTTGTTTATTCTTATCAACTCAATGCAGTAAAACTACATTGGCAACCATAAAGTGTTGCAAAAGTATAGTATGAAGAGATAACTCTCTGTTCTTTATTAATCAGAGATAAGAACATGCTACCTCAAGTGGAGTTTCAACAGAAATTATTAAACAGTTTCTGAAATAGAAGGGGATTCAGTGAAAATTAAATACTTAGTAAGATAAAAGATAGAAACTGTCAAAAAGAACTTTAACTTCCATACAACACTATGATTTGTCACAGAGAACCAAATACAACCACAACAGAGAAATGGGCCTTAGGTAATCCACAGCTTTCTGCCAAATATTTTGCAAAACTCACCTGGTCAAGCACGTAGATTTATGAAAAAACAAATCCTGAAATTGCATCCTGGCCAGACAGAGGGGAATTGACTTTGCAGAATTATAATCTGATATATCTTCCAAATCTTTTTTTTTTTTTTTTTAAGGGGTGCCTGGTACAGACAACTGTCTTTGTTAATAAAAACAACTGCAGCTTGAAAGTTCAAAACTACATCAATACTTGCTGCCAACACACAGAAGTGAGGAATGTGTTAGTCACAGCGGTGGAGTAACGGGGGTAAAACTTCTCCTTTTCGTTCACACCCCGGCATTCCTCGCATTTGAGCCCAGACCGCCATGGAAACGAACGCTGAGTCAGACACGGGAACGCTGCTGGGCGCTTACCACTGCCCACAGGGGCAAGCTGCACTAGCAGAAATCCGCAGTAATCCCGCTGTCTTTAATGGAATAACTATGCCTATATCTTGGCTTGCGGAGAGATTTTGGCCTAAAATATCTTCGAATTTATTTCTGGAGTCAAAGGATTCCTGAGATTACTTCTAAAGCAGGCTAGGTTTTTTCTTCTTTAATGACTGCAGCCATTTTGTAATATTTTAGTATATCATGGCAATGCTTTATCCAGAAGAGCTTTTCAGTTGTCCAGACGTCATGTGAAATATATATCTGTGTCCGTGATCCACACAGATTAGGAAGGCTCCGAAAATCATACTCAGACCTAATCGGGGTAAGCTGACATCATCCTATTGAACTTGCTGACTGCACTGTCTACAGTCAAAACGCTCAGAGCTGCCAATATGAGAGATATAGCCCATCATCTGCAAGTCTTATATATCCTTTTATAAGCATGTAGGACAAATCTGTCAGTACTTTGGGGGAAAAATGTGATTTAATTTTTTTCCTCCTTGAATTATAGGGAAGTTCAATAACTGACTTTTCTTTTGCTGAGAGGATTCCTCCTCCCTCGTAAGTGCTCTTCTTTCCAACATGCCCTCCCGAAAACTCCTGAAGCATTTTTATGAGCTCTGTAATAAAAGATTGTTCCCATTCTTCCATATTCAAACTTCTTAATATCTACTGTCACAGGCTATGCTTCTAAACCATTGAGCAGAATCCGTTTACCGATATATATATTTGATACATGAGAAACTTTACTTACTGGGTCACTTAAACAAAGCTAGTGCATTACATTTAATAGTTATGTAGTGTAGCTCAGCTTTGTTGTACTGTAAGCTTTCTCAGGATTTCTGTTTTATTGTAATGCACTCACCTATAGGGTATGGAACATGAATCATTGTGACTTAGCACATTACTTTTCTGGGAGGAGAATTGAAAAACATTGCCTCCATGTAAAATCAGAGAGAAAATGTAGGCACCGCTACAGACAGTACTTTCACTGAGTTGGAATCTGCCAAGGACCATTGGGCTGACATCTCCATTCTTGCTAATCATCAGTTTGGGTGAGTGCTAAGCTCTGCAATTTTGCAAGTCTTCAGATGTTGCAGGAGTGTTTTCACTTACCAAGATCAGACCCTGAGTAAATTACGGGGTGCTTAATAATGGCAAATGACCAGCTTTATGTATCATCCAGCTTTACAGATCATCAAACTACCACTAACAGAGAGAGGAGAGTAAGATCAATTTAATTACAAAGTTTGAAGAAGACTTACTTATTATTCCTCATTTTCAGAGCTCCTGTATGTCTGCCTGCTGTATGAGTCAATATCCCCAGGCATGTTATGCTAGATTTCTGCATTAAATTGATCCTTGTAAAACAATAGAATGAAATGCAAGAGAAAGAATCCCCTTACAGACTTTCCATGTGGCAAATTTTCAGGACAGACATGTTTAAACACAAAAAAATCTCTGGTTTACACCTCTGCTTTTTCACTAAGTTCCAGGCAACTGGGAAACCAACACACTTTGATGGCAGTATCACTACAAGTAAATAAACCTCAGCCATGTCTTTTGTGGTAGTCTTCATTGCGTATCAGAACAGCCGTACTGGATCAAGAGTCCACCTAGCCTGGTAATGTCTCCAAAAGTGTTCACCTGTGGACATATAAGGAAGAGGAGGATGAGGGTAAGCAGGTATGATATTTCCTCACTAATATTCTGCCTCTAGCTATTTTTAGATTTATTTTCTAAGTGCTTGTCCCATCTCTCCGTGAACCTACATAAATACTTTGCAAATACAGCATCCTTTGGCAAAGACTTCCACAGTCATAAAGCCTGTTACAGGAAGAAGTTTTGGTTTGTTTTGAAACTTTGAAACAGATTATAGTAGTATAGATGGCCCCTCTCCTGTACTGGAAGAAGCATGAACAAATCCCTATATAATTTCTCTGTGGATCTCTACATTGTTTTATAGATCTTTTTTATATCTCTTCTAAGTGTTCTCTTTTCCAAGCTGAGGAGGTCCAACCTTCCCCACTGTTCCTTGCACGAAAGCTGCTCCATACCTTTGTTCAACCTTATTGCCCTTGTTTCTTTCCTCGAAGACGACAGAAGCATAAAAGTGCACAGGCGAACCACTGACTCATATAGTAGCGTTATTATGTTTTTTGTTTCTCTATGTTTTTGGTTTCTTCTCCTAACAATTCCTGACATTAATTTGCTTTTTTTGATCACTGCCAAGCTCTGAGCTGATGTTTTCATAGAACTACTGTATCGGTAAGATAAAAGAATTACAACCCTAGTTCAGTATACTTTAAACCTGTGAGACTTTATTCAAAATAGTGACGTACTAAGGAGTTGGGATAATAACCAGAGCTGCGGTTTAGTAGTGCTTTCATTGTTGAATTTAGCTGTCTTGTTTCAGCGATGAGAGAGGAAGCATTCAGCTAACAAAGGAGCTAATATTTACAGCAGTCCTCATGCCTGGCTGTACTCAGGTGTGCCTTTATGAAGAGGATAAGAGAGCATGAAACGTCCCAGTTAGTAACGGCTAGGATATGACGGGCTTCTGTGAGACATTTGAACAGTTATGCGGCCTCCTCCTTTGCAACTGCCCCAGGTGCAATCTCTGCATGAAGTCCCAAGAGCTGATTTCTGTCTCTTTATCTGAGACACAGAAGGAAAACAACAGTACTTCTGGCATTTTGAAACGCTTGCAGGCCTGTTGAAACAAAAGCTTAGTCAAAAATTGGGTCGGAGGCTTAGAAGTTCAACCTAAAAATTTCTGCTCTTGTGCTAACTGTTGTAAAACAGCCACGATGACACATTAATGAGGCACAGGAAAGTATGTTTTGATATGACTAACTTCTGGGCGTTGCAGAACCACTCTGGTAAAGTCACTGGCTTCCTATGTGCTGCAAAAGCTGGAGGGGGAGTTGCTGGTGAAAGAATGTACTTATACCAAAAACTGTCTCACTCACCACTGAAACACTATGCTTGAATTCAATGTTACATCTGCCCCGAATAGCAGCCACAGTAGGAATATCTCCCATTTTCTGCTCACATATTTTTTAACTAATGAGGTATCATCTTATGCTGTTTCCCAGAGTCATTGATCTTGTGCCTTCTTATATGAATTAGAATTGAGGAGCAAGAGTAAATGGAGATAAGACCTGAACTCTGAATATTTCACCACGCTTCTTTCAGTTCCTCTTCATACGGCTCCTGCAAAGCTCCCAACATGAGCTTTTGGCAGGGATTTCCATTTCCATGCATAGTGTACGCAATGTTATCACTCCTTATTAGACTCTGTTGATTTTTTGGGGTTTCAAAGGAACCCAGGATGGATACTTGACAGCTTAAAAGGAGACCAGGCACATATTGTACTTCGACAAGTAAAGTGTAAATATTACAACACATAGTGTAAAGACTTTTATTCAGGTACAGAAAATATAGTCCTGGGAATATGAACTCTGAATAGGCAAAATGTAGATGAAGGAAGAAAAGGTTCACAGTACTGTAAAAATAAAGTGACCGCAAAGAGTAATTGCCATGCTCCTTGTTAATGCTAGCATTTAAATCGTGGGTGACTGCTTTTAAAGTACTGTGAGAAATAAAAACATTGCCAGGTTGGATAGTTAGCTTTCAATGGCAAGCCAGAGTAAGGTGTAGCTTGAGTAGAAGATCAAAGAGAAGGAATTATAGCAATTGTATGGTATGCCGGCCACCAGCACAGGAAGCTACTGTAAAGGCAATCAAGTCAAAGTCACAGTAAGTAATAATTTAAAAACACAAATGAATACAGCATGTCCTTGCCTGGCATTCAGATCTCTACACTCTGGAATTCAGGCTGGAAGTGAACTCCTATTAGCAGGAAAAGTAGAGAAAGAATCCATAAAATGCTTTGCAGATCTGGTTGCCTTTGTCTTCTTTAATGAATCTAGCCAACCCAGTGAATCTACTCCAGTGTGTAAATGCTTCAGCAAGCCATACAGGAAATGGAGGAGAAAGGGGGAAGAGAAATAAATGATGGAGTGGAAAAATCTGAATAGAGGGTTCATTTTTTTCCGCCCCCAGGTGTATTATAATATCAGTCGCTACGTCTCAGGCACTGCAGAATAATTATTTTCTCCACCAAACTGTTTTAGATCAGTACATTCACAGAATAAAAGGCCAGAAGGATTCATTCTGACAATCTTCTCTAGCTTTCTGCAGAACACGGGCCTCAGGATTTCTCCGAACTGACTTTTATTTCATGACTGCATGTAGAAACTCACTAAAAGCAGAACTCAAATACATTGAGACAAAACTGGATTTTGATTCTTTATGGGCTTTATGATTGAGTTGATTGTATGTACAGATATTGCTGAGAAATAAACATACGCCATAGCAAACAAACAGCAGAGAATGAGTCATACAATCTTCAAGCAATGATACTATGCTAATCTACTGTGATAGTAAAGATACACGCTGTATCTTCACCTACTTTCTCCTGGAGTTACAATGAGCCCTGGGTTCCTGATCATTAAGCTGCATAAGGCATTTAAGCTGGCACCTCATCAGACACCACCTCCGCTTTCTAAACCAAATGCCTAACTCTCCTTTGCATGGAAGAAGGGAACCGTTCCTGGTCTCTACAGTATAGATGCAGCTATTTCTGTATGTGTTAGCACGCACCATAAGACATTTGTCTGGATAGACTGCTGTCAGCAGTATCAAGTGTTTTCTGTTTATCCCAGAATATTTGTTTACAAACACTGCTGAAAAAGTCAGCCAAGTTTAATATACTGTTTATTCTCCCAGTGAAATAACATGCATCATTATGATAACTATTTCCCTCATGTCTAATTAGTATGCCCTTGTAGGCTTTAAAATCTTGCCAGTGTTGTTAAGTAACTGAAGGTTTGATATTTGCAGCTCTCTACTTTCTGGGTGGCACTTACTTGTGTGAGCACTCTCGTTGACTTCAGGGAGACTGCTGCGAGCTATGCAATGCAAATCAGGATTTTATCAAGGGCATCTGCCAGTAGATAATGTCAGGATCTGCAGAAGGCATGCTGTTTTCTGTGGTGGGTGTAAATACATTGAACATAAAATTGAAGAATGCTCAACTTGTCTGTGGTAAATTAGCATATATATAAGGTGCCAATGTTATAGTTAGTGCATTAACTCGTGTGTATTTTGGAAAAAGGCCAGGGATGCACAGCGCAAAGTTTCAGGTCAGTACATTATTTTGTCATATTCCACTTGACCATTTCAGATTCCAAATTTCCTCCTCATTTTCTTTTTTTTAATTTTCATTTCCTTATTTTCCCTGCCATGTAAAATTTCTTGTAGTTAGGATATGTGAACAATTTGTTTTTTCCAAAGGCTCCAAAATGCCACGTTCACTTCCAAGCCTATGTCTCTTCTCAGATAGCAGCGCGGTGCAACATTGCCAAATCCAAACTTGTGGGCTAGATGCCTTGTTTAACAAAAGTAACCTGAAACTTTGTAAGCTTTGTATAATGCTAACATCTGCATTTATTCAACTGCAAGTTATATGCACGAGGCCAGGTCCTAGCTGGTGTAAACAAGTACAGATTCTCTGAAGTCAGTGCGGATTGCTTCCACTTATACAAGCTAAACATATGGTACACATTCATTAGCTCACTTCCCTTACACGGAGTTGTTCAGATTGCCAGTGAGGTATTCGTTCATAGACTACTCTTACATATTCATTTTCTATAAATTAAAACCCTAAATTATAAATGCAAAATATATATCATGGGGCCTATATATCTGGGATCAGATCAGAGATGTGCTAAGGCAGTTTCATCTGGTAAAAATGGTTCTTGAAATCATCATAGATTCTTAAATTTTCCATTTAAAAAATGAATTTCTGAAAGTTCAACTCTCTGATGCAGCTGTCTATTTGGGCAAAAATTGGACAGTCTCCTTCTCCTCCCCTCCATGCCCGTTTAGTCTTCGATACAGAAATCCTCACTTGCTGTGTGGGGAGAGAAAACCCTATTTTCTCCCTGTCCCACATCCTGTCCTTAACTTTAGCTCATGGTCACTAGGCCATGCCCAGATTCAGCTGAAACATGGCATCGCACTCCTGGCATGCAGGCAAGGAAGAACAAATGGAAATGGAGAACAGAAAAGCCAAAGAAGGACCAAACAGCCGTCTGCACTGCACAAGAAGAAGTAAAGTAGAGAAGACAGAGCTAGCTTCTGCTCACAGGAGCACAACGAAAGGAGGGAGGCAACGGCCACCAAACTGAAGTGAGGAAATTCCAACTAGACATGAGGAAACTCTTCACTGAAAGAATGCTTAAGCGCAGGAGCAGGTTGCCCAGACATTGCAGAATCTCAGTCTTCGGAGATTTTCAAAACCTGACTGGATAAGGAGCAATCTGATCAATCTGATCTACCTTTGAAGCTGGATTTAACTTCAAATTTGGTCCTGTTTTGAGCAGGGGATTGAATGAGACGGCATCCTGAAATCACTTCCAGTCAAAATCATTTGACCTTTCTGTGATTTAGTTCACCTCTCAGGTGCCATCAGTGTGGACAACACACAATTCTAGTGACCGCAGTTGAGTAACACTGCATTGACACAACTGCCATCTGTAATAACATTGATATGCTCTTTCAGACAAGGCCCAGCTCAATATAACTTCTGTCATAAAGACAGGAAGAGATAGGGATATGGAAAACCCATGTGTAAGTCTGAAGCACGTAGAAGGCTGCAGCTTCCCTTCAGAGTGATGCCATGAAACAGACTGAAGGAAAGTGTATCTGTTGGCATACGGAAACCAATGATAACTAAACGATAACAGATATTTTCTTCTAAAAGAGGAACAGTAATAGCTCTTTCTTACTTGACTACCCTGCTAGTTTTCAAAGACAGTTCTAGTTAACTACCTAAAATAACATTTCATGAAGCAGTTCTGTGTTTAAAGAAACTGGTAAAGTGCTGAAAAAAATTCAGACCTGTGTTCTCAGGATGCACAATGCTTCTGCTAAAGACAGAACTAAAACAACAGAGGGGAAAAAATATCTTATTTATTTATCGATTTATTAAAGATAATATGAGCCTACTCCTAACAAAAAGGAGAAAATACCCTGGCAGAAGCATCCTTATTCCCAAATGAGTACAAAATACTATATTGCATGCCTACATCTAGTTGAATCCTAAGTATGTGTTAGATGGTCTGGAAGGAAGTGCCTGCCCTTCTGCCTGCCAGAAGACTTTGTTGCAGGCATGCAACTAAAAGGCATGACAGAGTCGTAAGCAGTGACAATGACATAAGATTTACAGAAAAACAGGAATAGTTTTGGGGGACCACTAGCTGGTATGTTTGACAAATAAAATTTGCATGATTTTGTTCAAGCACATAAGTAGATCCACAAGTCATTCCACAAGTGGAATCAATGCCACACTCATGACAGCTGCCACTCACAGAGATCTGACATCTTTGTGTGTGCCCTTACGATAGCATGAGGAGTAAGGAGCTTTTCGATTCTAATCTTTCCCCAATAAGTATGCCAAATATACTGCTAATGACTCAGCTTGCATGTTGTTATTTATGTACTCCACCATTTCTTATCTCTATTATGGAATAAATTTCACAAAATCTGAGCATTCTTCCTAAATCAGAAGGAAGGTGAAAAATGTCTGAGATTACTGATTCAGAATTTCATCGATATGACTTTCATTTTTAACGGTAGGGTTTCCAGTATGGATATTGAGGTATCTTCATCTTGGGCAATGTATCTCATTCTTACAAAGATATATGCCTATTAACATCATGCAATATCTTAAAATTCCTTGTCAGTTCATAACTCAGTGGACTTCATTGACTTCACCAGAACTGTAATTTTTTGCACGAATTGCTGATTAGCCTTCAACTCTTAAGGTAATGTTTGTGCAAAGTACATTGAAATTCAAAGATGCCAAGTCTTTCCCCTAAGGAAATAATTTAACATTAATAATAGTTCTTCATAAAACCGCCCAGATGCCAAAATGACCAAATTCAACTCTTTAATTCATCTACCTGTTTCTGCAAATAACAGAATACTGTTGGATCTCTGTGCTTTACAGTTATATGCCAATGGAAGAAAAAAGATCTGACAAGCTGGGAAATATCCAAAGCATATATGAAAGCAATTCATATTCTTGTCAAATTGTTTTTCCCTACAATTGTCAGTGAAAGTGCCATAGAGGTAGAGATCATGTGACAAGCTACATAATTTTGGAAAACAGAACAATGAAATGTATCATTGGTATATGCTAAATACTGTTAAGTCAGAAAACGATGTTCTCAGAGACTCCGAATTAAAAGAACCCATTACTTGTTGTAACGGACAAGGATGATGCAAGCAAATACTATTTGGAGGCATCTGCAATACCTGATAGAGTATATTGGTCAGGCCAGCAGTTTTGCAACAAATGAGGTATATCACATCTTAGTGCTATCTGAAAATAAATGCTTACACTGAATGATCCTTCTGGACGGTAGCTGATTCTTGTGCTTAATCAACTTTATGTCTATTAAATATTAAGATATACAGAGTAAAATAGGGATAATTGCTATTTGAGACACCTTTTACTTGGGGTCCTGGATTTATCTTTGTGTTGATGAAGTACAGAACTGAGGCTTATATGGTAACAGTCTTTCAGTGCCCTGAAAGCCCTACATAGCATGTGGGCTTTTTTTTTTGTTGCTGTTGTTAAAAACTTTTCTTGTTCCAGAATGAAGAATTTTCTATCTTTCTAGAAAACAATCCAACACTCACCAACATTAGCAGAAGTCACTGCACTGTGTTTTGGGATCTAGCTTCCACTCTGAATTTTTTGGTGTGGAGGGGAGAAAAGACAACCCTTTTCCATCCCAAAGGTTTGCGGGGTCCATATTTGGACATTGCATTCCTCCCCTTCTCAAAACTTACCCCTTCCTCCCCTTAACACCTTGGAGGAGCCTGGTAGTCAGCCCAGCCACCAAAAAGTTAGAAGGTCAAGTTTAAGCTTAATTTTTCTTGATTCACAGCAGGAACTTAAGAATTCATCTCCTTTTTCCCATACATGCTCTCCTTTTTCTTTAGTCCTTTTTTTCCACTAAAAAATTCAAAAAGTCTCAGTTTTACTGTCTCGCTGTTTGTTTCAAAGACAAGACTTGAACGTATCTTTATGTTCTCTATGCGAATGAACGTTAACAAGTGCTTAATGTGAACTCTGCCTAGGCCTACTTTCTGAATTGCATCCATAGTTCAAACCACCAACTTTTGGCTTTGCCTATTCTGTGGTAATTTCTAAAATGCAAAAATCAGTACTTTGTCTCTTCTTTGGTTTTTCCTTGTATTTTCAAACCATCTAGCAAGCAAATACAAGATAATGAACTATGCCTGCCCTAGTAACTCATTTAAGGCATTCCTAATTACAGAGGCATTCATATTTTTTACTCCTTTGGTACATGAGTATAAAGAATTGTCATTTTTTAAAACGTATATGTTTATGGTGAGGGGCATTTTCTATTTAAAGTGCATGAATAATGCCCTCTTATGGCAAAATTCAGGGACTCTCTAAAATTTAGCTGGTCTAAGATCATTTACGTTATGAATGCATGTTGGGGCGGGGGAAAAAAAACACTTATCCTGATAAGAAAAAAAAAAGAAAAGAAAAATACACTATGCATGGCATTACCATCATAATTAGTAATACTAACAATTTCTCGATTATATTTCCTCCATTTCTGTAACATTTGAGAGGAAAAATCTAGTCTTGGAAGCACTTTGAACAATTAGGATAAGAAATTCTTTTTAAAATACTTTGTTCAGTGTCATTTGCCAATAGCTAAATTAAAATGTGTGTATATAATAGAGATAGGAAAGAATATATGCTTTTATTAATAGACATTAATAACAAATAATTACTTACTTCCTGAAGTGTTCATAATATAAGTAAACTATAAGGAATAAACAGGCAACATTGTGGTGAAATATTACCGAAACTGTTTATATCAAATTTCACAATTCCTCTGCAGTCACAGAATCACAGAATGGTTGAGGTTGGAAGGGACCTTGGGAAATCATCTAGTCCACCCCCACTGCTCAAGCAGGGTCACCCAGAGCACATTGCTCAGGATCGCATCCAGGCTGGTTTTGAATATCTCCAGGGAAGGAAACTCCACTACCTCTCTGAGCAACCTGTGCCAGGGCTCTGTCACCCTCACAGGAAAGAAATTTTTCTTCATCTTCAGACGAATTTCCTGTGTTTCAGTTTGTAACTGTTGACTCACGTCCTGTCACTGGGCGCCACTGAAAGTAGTCTGGCCCCATCCTCTTGATACCATCCCTTCAGATACTTGGACACACTGATCAGATACCCCCTCAGTCTTCTCTTCTCTAAGCTGAAGAGTCCCATTTGCCTGCTGGCAACACTCTTCCTAATGCACCCCAGGAGACCATTGGCCTTCTTGGCCACAAGGGCACACTGCTGGCTCATGCTTAACTTGCTGTCCACCAGGACGACTCCCAGGTCCTTCTTGACAGAGCTACTTTGCAGCAGGTCAGCCTCCAACCTGTGCTGGTGCATGCGGTTATTCCTCCCCATGTGCAGGACCCCACACTTGCCTTGGTTGAACTTCATGAATTTCCTCTCCGCCCAACTGTCCAGGTGCTCAGAACAGCAGCATAGCCCTTTGGGGTATCAGCCCCTCCCCCCAGTTTTATATAATCAGCAAACTTGCTGAGGATCCACTCTGTCCCTTCCTCCAGGTCGCTGATGAATATGTTGAACAATACGCAACCCAGGATTGACCCTGGGGGACACCACTAGCTACAGGCCTCCAGCCAGACTCTGCACCATTGACCACAACCTTCTGAGCCTGGCCAATCAGCTAGTTCTCAAGCCACCTCACTGTCCACTCATCTAGTCTGCACTTCCTGAGCTTGCCTATGAGGATGTGATGGGAGACAGTGTCCAAAGCCTTGCTGAAGCCCAGGTAGACAACATCCACTGCTCTCCCCTCATCTACCCAGCCACTCATTCCATCCTCGAAGGCTATCATCAGGTTGGTCAAGCATGATTTCCCTTTGGTGAATCCATGCTGACTACTCCTGATCACCTTCTTATCCTTCACATGCTTAGAGATGGCCTCCAGGACGAGCTGTTCCATCACCTTTCCAGGCATGGAGGTGAGACTGACTGGCCTGTAGTTTCCTGGGTCCTCCTTCTTGCCCTTTTTGAAGGCTGGAATGACTGGAGTAGTTAAGATACATTTGTATGAGGTAATGGAAGTTAAATGTTTTACATGTGAGCAATAGCAAATAAGGGCCTTTAAACATTTTGTATCTGTTAATGCTTTTTTTAATTTTTTTGCCTTTTCTCCCCCCCCCTAATTGACGACAAATAAGTTGATTTTAAGTTATGAAGGTATAATCGTGGAAAAGATACTGTGCTTTGGCTGCCATCCAAAATATAGATTTTTTTTTTTTTTGGTCTTGGTTTGAAACAAACTACTGCTAGTAGATTCAAATAAAGACTCAATTAACAGCTGTTCTGGAGAGAGATAGATGACAAAAGAAGATAAATATTTCAGGGAGCATTTATGTTTGAAAAGAAAAAAATTAAACGTAGACTCATTTTGAATTGTGGTTCTTTCAACATGAAGCCAAGAATGTAGTTAAAGCAAAGAAACGTTTCAGTATTAAAGAAAACTCCAAGACTCAGTTCCAAATGTTGGATTATTTGATGCTCTATTTCTTATGCATCAGGCACTTCCATGAAGTCTGTGCTAACTTTGAGTGGGCAATTAATGCCAAAATAGGCATAAAGCATACTTCTAATCCATTTAATCAATAAATAAGTAGCTCAGATTCTATAATTACTTCTCAGTCCTCTTTAACTAATAAAATTCAATTTTAAGCAGAAAACTCAATGCTGTTTTATATTAGACTATATTCTGACTGTCTTGGGGCCCCAGAAATGGGCAAAGATTTCAGCAGACTCTCCAACTCCAGTGAACATTCATTGACTTCACAGGCTTTCACTATCCAGGCCAAGTGTTTGCTCATCCTTTTTATGCAAAACATTCTAATGAATAAAATAGGGTGGCTTTTAGGAAGTAGGGATTTGATGACCAAAATATGATAACTTATTATAATGCAAAGAGCATTTCTTGAAGAGCCATTTAAAACATGTATTGCACTAATGGCGGGAAAAAAAAAAAAAAAAAAAAGGAACACAGAGGCACCTGCACCTATGAATCACAAGCATTCAAAGGCATTGTATGAACAAGTGTTAGAAAGGAACTAGAGTTCATTGAAGCAAGAATATGTCACAGAACACAATAAATTTAGAGCTTCAATTTTGTCTTAAGACATTAAAAGAATGCAGTGGGATCTATATAATAAAACAAAGTGATCAGTTCTATAACTAAAACATCAATATAACACCATCTGTACCATGCTGATTCCAGAGACAAACCTTGATTCATAGCAGACAATATGACAGTATCTTTAAGAAATGTAAAAAGACACTTCAGTGGAAATAAGAATTTCTTAATCCTGAGCTAAAATTATTGTAAAGCAGCAGAATACTAGGGAATCTCAATGTTTTCCACCTCTTTCATTATGGGGTACTTTGGATTTACAAGAGAATTACCACTGTATGGTTTCTGCTACTTCAGCTTCTTAAGGAAAAGGTAAGAGTGGAAAGAACAGTCATAATGGGTCAGCTTACAGATCTAACTTAAAAATCTGACTCTAGTGATAGTTAGAATATAATACAAAGGATCTGTCTTGATAAATAGGAGAAGGGATCATTTCTAGTGCCTGTTCTGTTAATACATACAGATTTCCTGATGTTTTCTTGAAATTGTGGGCATTATTCAGACTGTTCCACAATGCTCCACTTGGCATGCATGGTTTAAATTTATGATCTTTTTCATTAGCTTTGCTCTTTTTCCATCTGGACACATGAGTTCTCTCACTTTATTTTCTTCAGTATGAGAAAATCTCTTTTAGGGAAAGCAATAGGGCAGTGGCCAACAGGAAATGTTTAGGGAAGAACAAGGCATACGCAGAATGGTCCTTCTGTAGTATGCCTTGCAAGCTTCTCTTCACAAATAACAGCTTGCAGAACCCAGACAATATGCAGTGAGCAATTAGCTGATAAATACCATCAGTAAAGCTTAGTCTGTACTTACGGAGAAGAAAATAAATCACAGACTGCAAGGTATGCAGTTGCTACTCTTCATTTAAATGTGAAGGATGGTGGGAAACAGGATTGCACTAGTATATATCTGGGTCCAAACAGAGGGTGGGTAGTTTTATTTAACTAGGCTTCTAGGAGTATATTTCAAACCTAAAATGAATTTAAAAATATTTTTAAAAAATTAAGAGTCTTTTCTGCAAAACAGTGATTGACATAATGCTCCATAAACATTGCAATAGCAGAATCTTAAGTAAAAGTTTCCAAACTCTCCTTCAAACAGAGCGAGAGTATTGCCTTGAGTGTTGCCAAGTTGTGCAGCAATGGATCAAGCACCAGGCTGGAGACTGCTACATCCCACCGGAAACTGCAGTGACACCCAGTGTTATGTCACTTCTCTCTCTAGCCTACACTTCTCTCCCCTCCTAGCTCTATTTGTCTGTTTGGATTAAAAGCTCCTCCGTAACAGCTCTTGCTTACCTTCCCTGTGTGTTTGTAAAGCTCCTTGCACAATGGGACTTGAATTCCAAGTACTTCCAATACAAAAATAATGCATTATTGCACATGCTGTATACACTTATGCTATCTTATATTTATAGACTGTTTGATCTGAAGCCGTTCTTGATGTGTCAAGGACTATCCCTTTTCATTCAAGTCTTCCTAAGACATTCTTACTAATCCACTCGCAAAGTAACGATAACTTGTCTGATTTGTTAAAAACTCAAAAGCGGCTTTGCGTAAGCAGATTCCCACTGGCTTTGGTGACATCACTAACCTCGTGTGGTCACACTGGCTAAAAAGTGGAAGATTGAACCAAAATACTGCGCTTCTCCTAGAAGCAGCAATAATGTGATTGCCTCCATTGAAGGCTGGTAGCATACCAGAATGAGCTTACATCTTCTGTACAGAGAAGTACTTATTTGTAATTTCTGCAAGATTTATCATCAATCTGCTCAATGACAGAACTCACTGAGAGGCGCTGGCACACTGATTTCCAGCGAAGCCATTCGGAGCTGGGTGTATTTGATTGGAGACAACCAGAGTTTTGTCACACTAAGATCACAGTGTTTTCCTTTGGTCCCATATAGCTAATAGTGATTAATTAACTTGGTTACACTGATCCTGCTCCTAAGTGTCATATCTCCATTCTGCTGTGAAAAAGCACATTTTTCTCATGCAAATGGATTCACACAGCCCGAAATGGTAAAAAAAAAAATTGAAACAATTTGATAAATTCAGTTTCATGCCTTACTATTAGTTAAACATCAGCAGTTTCATAAGGCTCTGACTTTAATCATGAAGCTCTGCTGCTCCTGAGCAGTCCTTATTTGACCATGGTCCATTGACCAGCTGAGGTCCTGGGACACAGCGTGCCCTATGCCATCTGTGACTACACAGCGGTATCACCAGTAGCTTTTTTTTGACTGCCTACTGCAATCTTTGGACTATTTGCTGCGAATAAGAAAATTGCTATTTATTTTACTGCACCTTCAGGACAAAAGGCCAGTAGCTTCCCCACAACAAATAACTAATACATTTCACACTTTCCCTGTTCTTGTAACTGTGGGGGGTTGAGGGGGAGGGGAAGAGAAGAAGAAAGAGAGACCAGTTAATTGGATTACCTAATGACCTTATATTTCTTAAGGGGATCTGACACTCATATGAGCAGTGAGGAAAGACAAGCTAGTACCATTTTCTCTTACCACTTCTAATCTGATCGCTTACTCTATATGCTATTTCTTTCCTTTGCTAAAGCAAGGAACGGCTTACACTTGATGTTCATTTTATCATGTCTTTATGACACTTTTAGCATAGCTAGTATTTGATCTTGTTTGAATCACGCTTGTGCTGAAAGCAGAAATTGATTACTAAACCTCTTGATCTTCTTAATGGCTAACTGCTGCCAATCCAGTGAAATTATCTGATCCTATTTCACCACGCCATTCTCACCCTCCCACCCATGTCTCAGCAGGTTCCTGCCTTCCTCCTCTACCTTCCTCATTCAACTTTTAGTTTCTTATCTCTGTCTTTCCTCTTTTAAAGCTGTGTTCCTTCTGTTTAGTTTGTTTCTATAATCTGCTCACTTCTTCAGGATCTTAACATCTAAGCGGGAAGGGGGCGGGGGGGGAAAGAACAGAACAAAATAAACCCAAAAACAAAACTCTGAGTAAAAGATCAAATGCACTCTTTCCTTCCCCTTCCACAGCTTCTTTTCTTATTCTTGACTTCATTTAGTTTTTTAGGTGAAAAGTTAGGCCTGGGTCCATTAGGACGATTCGTGTGGATAACAAGCAAACACCATGAGTAGAAACCACAAAATAAGCATCTGTTTGTTTTTGGCCATGGGGATTTGCCTACTCTGCAAAGTTTGTGGGAGTCTCCGATTCTGAAACTGAGAGTAAGGACCTGAGTCTGTCCTATCACAAGGAGTAACTGCAACCTAGAGTAACTGTATAAAACTCAGGCATGACATCAGAACTAGAAGCAAATGGCAAAACACCTTGTACGCTTTGTGTAATACATGAATAATTAAAAATGGTCTGCAAAGTTGAGTCTAGCTTATTTGTCTTCATCTGTCTTTATGTTAGCCTGTAAAATATACAGCCTGGAAAGCAAGTGTCTTGCATACTTTTCATTTCACTCATAGGGCTGATTCATGCCAGTAAATACTGAAACCCCACCTCATAGTTTGGAAAAGTAATTTCCATTCCATTACTTTTGCTTGAAGCTAATACATGCTATTACAAAACATCACAAGTAAAACTTTAACCATTTCACTTAGCCCAGCTGTGAAGTTCAAACTCCTTTTTAAAGTTAATTATCTTGCTCCAACCTGCACATAGGCACACATTAAATACAAATAAATCAATATGGCTCACTGCATGTTTAAATTTGCTTTTTGTTTTTAAAATTAGCATAGTCTTACTCTGCCTAACAGATATATCGAGTATGATGGTATCTCACAGATTAAAGTTTTGTGTTTGTCTTTGTAGTTCATTTGCTAGTTTATACACCCAAAGACCTTGAGGGAGTGTCGGAAAACCCCATAATTTTCCTCACTGCTCCATTTTAGCTTTTTATCTCTCATGGAGTTAACACGTGTAAAAGAAATGCAGATAGACAGATGGCTCCCTAGTGTCCATATATACAAAAGCACTGACAAACACAAGTGACTTTAACTAAAGCTGATGTTGATTTATGCTTGAGAATATTCTTTTGTTGTCTTTTTCTCATGCTATATTACTAGGAGTGTGTGTGTGTGTGTGATCTTACCTAGATTTTTTTTTCTAAATTTTAAGAAGGAAAAGTAGAATCCTCTTTTTTTATTTTTAAATTACGGTAAAAGTATTTGAGGAGGAAAATTAGAATTGTCATCAACATTTTTAGAGTTGGTATTTCATGGAAACATTCTTTTTCTTTGACTAGCATTGCCATTTATTAAGCTTCTCCTAAAGAAAAGGTTATTTCATATTTTGTGTTGTGATCTTCTGTGTGCTCTGCTGTGAATCATCCTGCAAGACCACAGCAAGAGCGAGAATACTGAATTAGCTGATTCACTTGTGGTGTTTGGTGTGGTGATCTCTAATTGTATTTATTTGTGGGGATTTTCCAAAGCAGACAAGTGAGTTCTCCTTTTGCCAGGATGATACTGGCAGACTTTGAGGCTTATAAATGTTACCACATTTCAAGGATGAGCAGTATTATCTTCACAGTCACATTAACTGGTCATTGAATGAACAGCCTTTTTGATGGTTTACTTCAATTGCTCTCTATGACAGCAAATGTTCATGTATTTCCACGCAGTATAGTTGTGTCAAGGAGGAGAGCTGGAACAGTATCAATACTTTTAAGGACTCCTACTCTGGAGAGTTTAGTTTGTCTAGTGGCACCAGCAAATTTATCCTCCAGATATGACTGGAAGTGGGTCAAGCTTTTCAAAATCCTGCACTCATTTCTTTTCTGGCAAAAGAAATCAAGGGCAAATCTGATGTTTGATTTCAGAGGAAGGCACATCCTATACTTTTATACCCTTTGGGATTGTAAGAGCCTTATAACATGGGAACTTGTAACTTGAAGAAAACACTATCTTTGCTAGGCTGGCACTGAAGTCTGGGGGAGAAACTGCCTCTGCAATATGTGTGACCCTAACTCACGTAGATGAACTTTTACACAAACGGGCCTATAGACAACCCATAAAGAATAAAGATATCCACATAGAAAGTGCACTGTGTTCTGACTACTCCCTGCTCTCTGCCCAGCATGTTAGCACTATTGACTGCCCTGATGCCAAGCAAATGACTAGAGTGTGTAACGGGTGGAAACAAAATTTGAACTTGAACATGTGTACTGATTCATTGTGGGTACTTGTTTACCTGTTCACATACCTCAGCTGTGGTAAAATGGCTGCTAGAGCATCACGAGGGAGAGGCGCTCCTGCCGTGACGGGATCCAGCCGTGCACTCTGTGCTGCCTCGGCTGGATCACACAACGCCTTCACCTGCAGAAAGGGAAACCGTGATTCAGAGGTTTGCACCAAACAGGTCAATCCAAAACACAGTATACTCACAAGACAACTTAGGGAAACGCTTGCACAAACCTTGTCTACAAAATAACCCAAAGCCCAGATGCTGTCAGCTGGAATATCCTATGGGCTTTAATGGAGCTATGCTGCAGTTCATCAGCTTTATCCTAGCTCATGTTTTCAAGATATCCTGGATAAGAGACTGTCCGACTGTTGTGGGAGCACAAGTCTCACCAAAAATGGAAACTTTGCCACAACTAATGACTCAGTACCTGGGGCAAAACTGAGCTGGAGTGAAAGAAGCTCCTCATCTCCTAAACTGCAAAAGTGCTTTTTAAAGCTTCTGAAAGAAAAAAAACGGAAAAAATGAAAAGAGAGAAGAAAAAAATCAGGAAACTGGACTGCAAATCTAAACGCTACTCTAACACTGCTCAATTCTTCACTCATTTTCTTTTAAAGTTTCAAAAAAATAATATCCACCCCCTAAAAAATAAAAATAAAAAAAATCAAAAAACCTCAAACAACACACACACACACGACAAAACCAACCCAACCCAAACCCCACCCCTCTCTGTCCGCTCGGCGCTCGGCGTGACCTGCTCTCCCCCGCACCGCAGCCCTGCTGCGTCTTTCCCTCTCCTCGCAGTGACACCTACCGGCCTGCCCCGAAACCTCCCCGCTCCCCGGGGGCCCGGCTCCCCCCGGGGCCCGACCTCCCCGCGGCGCGGCGCCCGTCCCCGTCCGCGGCCGCGGGCGGCTCAGCGGTGCCCCTGTGCCCGGCGCTGCCGTCGGGACCGCTCGCCCGCAGCGACGGCAACTTTCCGCGCGAGTTTCCCTCGCGAGGAGGGGTGCAACCTGCCAGGGCAGCCGCGGAAACTTCCTCCGGGGCAGGCCGGAGGGGTTTCCCCCCCCTAAAAACCCTCTCATCGTGCTTGGGGTGCCCCCCTCCGCGCCCGCCCCGCCGCCGCCGGGTCGGGTCGGGTGGCTCGGCCGAGCGGTGCCGGCAGCCGCCCCGCCCGGGCCGGGCCGGGCCGGGGTGGGGCCTCGCCGTTATTTATGAGCTCCAGCCCCTATTTGCGCGGCTAATGATGCAGCGGCGCCCGGGGTGACTCGGCTCGCTAGCGCGGCGGCGAGGGCAGGGCAGAGCCGAGCGAGCGCTGTAATCGGAAACCAAAGCTTTCACCGTCATCGCGCGGCTACTTTCCATTCACTCCTAGGTGCTTAACTGAGGGCTGGGGAGAAGAGTTCCTGGTGCCTTAGGAGTCCAGCTACAAGGATTATTTTACAAAGGAACTGGGAGTACCTTTGCAACCACTAGGAAGACAGATTTGTTTCTTCCCCCCCAACCCTCCCACAAGGAGCCAGGTTTGGAATTAAAATGTTCTGGTAACAGGATTGGAGTCCATAAACTGATAGAAACCAGATACAAATCTGTATTACTGGTTGCTTCAATAGCTGGGTAAGCATAACTAAAAGTTCTCTTTCTTTGCTGTGATCGATGTGAAATGTGTTTGATTATTGAATTTTCCTACTGTTCACAGATGGCTAAAGCAATATTTTCCAGACTTGCATAGACTGGGGTTTTCTTTCTTTCTTTCTTTTCTGCTGCTGAATGATTTTCCTTACAGGGATTAGAGGACTCAGCCTTTAGCAGATGACACCTGCACAACGCTTTACAGCAAAGCTACGTAATACTTTCCAAAAGCATTGCAACATGCCAAAAGGGACCTCCATGTCAGGGAAACTTCACCACGTTGCTTTAGTAGTGGTTTACTGCTTTGTTTACAGTTAGAATAGTGTATAAGAGCAGAAATTGAATTAGACATTGCTTTTCCTCTGTCCTAGAAGATTCTTTTAAGAGCACTTGCAAAATTTTAGGTCTGCGGGTTGGCGGCAGAGATCATGTGCACAGGGCATGCTGAATATAGTATCATGACTTACTGAGATAAATTCAGAACTGGGATATAAGCCCCAACTGAGATTGAAACCTGAAATGAGTTTGCTTTCAGTTACCAGGTATGCAAATCCCTGAAATTAAACCCATTTCCATTTGGTAATTCACGTGACAGATACCCTGAGATACCTTTGTGGCATAATGTGCATTTATTATTTATGTGTCTAGCTGCTGGGTAGGAACCATGCAGCTTAGAATTTGAGTCTTATGTTTGCCTGTCACTTTTGTGTATCAGTGAAGATTGGAAATTTGAACAATGAAATGTAGCAATATTTCTCTCCTAACTGATTGTATTAGAATTGGCAGGAGACATAAGAGTGGGAGGGAAAGAGTGCTGAAAGGGTCTTATTTTTTATTATTGTTATTATTCACAATGTCACTTAATGGAAGAGAAGAAGCCATATAGTTTTTCCTCCTTGACTTTTCATCTCTCTTGCGAAAAAAAAAACCATAGTGCTACTACTGTAGAATACTAATCCCATTGCATCTGTTAAATCACATGTTCAGTATGATTGGCTATTTGTTTTGGCTTGACAAAGCAATCTTATCAGGATTTAAGGCACCTCTCTCTCAGTAGAGGGTTAAGTTAAAGCATATCCCATGGGCTAGTTGCAAGGTTTTAGATTTAAAACTCAGAGAACAGCATTAGTACTGGAGTTTGTGCAGCTTGTTTAAGAATTATTCTTGGCAAAAACTCGACGACTATCATTTTATTAGTTAACAAATCCTTAACAATTTATTTAGAACTGAGCCAGAATGGATACATTTCTTCTGTAGACCAGAACCGTATCTGGGAAATTTCTGACACTAGTGTTTTTGTCAATTAGCAGAGTGGTAGCGTTACTTGATCTTCATGCATTGCTCAGTACTCCGGAGCAGGTCGTGAAGGCTGATGCACGCTGCAGGCTGAGAGCTGTGCGCGCCCTCACATGCTCTCTGTCCCACCCCTCAATTTAGGAGGAAACTCTGATGCAGACTGAAGCCATTAAAAATGATCTACAAGGAGGGGATAAGGAACGACAGAGGTAGTAATCAGATACTGAGCTTTTACCTCTAAGTCAGTGGTATGGATCCAGCCCAAATTGGTGCTGACCTGAAGTCATCTCTGCCTGACAGCTGGTTCCTGCCATGGTTTGGTGGTTACAGCCAGTTCTTTCAGGACAGGTGCGAATCTCAGAAGGACTGAAAGAATAAGGATGTAGAAATATCGTCTTCCACTGGAGGGACTGTAGCACTAGAGCAGAGCTGAGGTAAAAAGCGTAGAGGTGATTGCACAGGCAACAAAACTCTTCATTAAAAAGGCAATCTTTAACCTTTAATGCTTTCTTTCAGCCCTAGAGGTTGCATCGTGCAAGTTACCACTGATTCATATATATCACTCCAACATTAAATATCAGTAAATGGTCTTTAGTTGAAAGGCTGTTAAGGCCAAAAAGAGATATATACATTTTACACATATACATATGTATGTATATAATCAGGGAAGAAGAATGACACTAAAATGAGTGTGTGATTTATTCTGGCTTTTGCAAGTGAGCTGAGGAAACTAATGTTAATCCATTGACATCAAAGTTTTTATAAGACATTCAGCCTTCTGCAAGCTTTCGAGAGACGCAGTTCAGCAGCATTATAGATGGGCTGTATTTAACTTTGAACGTGTTCTGGTTTTTATGGATCTGATCCAAAGCTGGCTGGAACCCACAGGAAGGTGCTGCTGCTCCAGTAAGCTTTGTCTCAGGCCCTGCGTGAGTCCTCCTGGCCTAAGAAAGGGGTAGATTTGTTCTGGGGTGTTTTTTTGTTTCTGTGAAGAGCTCAGCCTTCTCATCAGCTAAACCCTACAAAATTAACGTAGGTTCAGCATGTGTATGCGAGGAGAGGAGTAACAGCAGTGTCAAGTGTTTATACGCTGCCCAGTATGGAGTATTGCTAGTGCCCTGCAGGAGTCTAAGGGAGCAGGTGAGCACCTGAAAGGAGCTAGCCCAAAAAGCAAACGTTGACTAATAGTTTCAAGCATGTTGAAATACTTTTGGTTTCAAGGATACTGAAATTAGTGACGTATATGGTCAGGACTTCACCTTCAGAAAAGGTGTTGAGGGCTATTAAAGCTCTCAGCTTTCTAAAACTTGAGGCTCACTTTTGAGCACCTTCAATTTCCAATGTTAAAAACATAAAAAGAAGAAGAAGAGGGGGGAGGGGAGAGGGGGATCAAACATGATGTAAAGCAAGGAGAGAGGTCTAAAAATATCAGCCAGTTTTTTTGATTCGTGAAACTTTATCTCCTGTCCTTGCTTTACTCTGCCTTGACATTTAGTATAATTATTTTTCCAGCAGGTGGAATTGTCCTTATTTAAATAAACTGAATCTAACGCTGTAGCCTGTCTTAGCCAAAACCCCATCTCTCTTGGTATGCACTAACAGGCAGAGACCTCTTTTTGTGCCAGCACAGAACACAGCTGGAGAAAACCATTTTCAGATCTACAAAGAAAAAACAGAAGTGTTGGACCTCCTTCATATTATCATACATTATGACTTCGACTGGAAGAGCTTTTTAACGCAGATTGCCCTGTAGTGTTGTTTTTGCTCCACACAATTGTTTAAAGACAGTAATGTGATCTCTCTTTCTTTCAGGTTTCATTTCTTGGATATTAAGTTGCAAACCTGAAGAGATGGTGTTGCTTGGACTGCACGTGCTGGTTGGGTTATTTATTTACTCTAGCCATGTAAAAGGATCTTCACAGCCTCAAGCAAGGGTGTTTTTAACATTCAATGGTAAGAAAGAAGATAAACATTCTTAAGCAAATGTTATGGTTAAACATTTTCTTCTCCCCTTTCATCTCAATAACTAAGTAGAAATTGGCTATTTCATGTGTGCACGATTCTTATTTTTGGTTTGTTGCTGAGATACTTTCTACCCTAAATTTAATTCTTACATGAAGTTTGTTGCTACTATAGCTATAGGAACGTAAGTAATCATACCTTCTCTCTATTTTGAAGGTTATTATGATTTACTAACAGTTAAAGGATGCATTATCCTTAATTTTGTTTTGGAATGATAATAGCACATGAAGTACATGGCACGTGGTACAAGTGCTTAGTTATTTGAGTTGCTTTCATTTGTTGCTCTGCTGCGACACCTTACCCTCTGAAAATCAGACTCCTTGAGGGTTTACCAAGCTAGTTAGCAAAGCGCTGGAGTCCTTTGGCAAAATACCGCTCTTTGCATGCTTCATACAGTGTATTGGATGTACTTAGCATTTTGCAATCACTGATGCTTGCATACTGTAAACAAGTAACCGTAATATTTGTTTGTGAGAGGTGCATTCACCACTAAAGTGCTGAGCAATACTTTATTGCTCCGATTACTTCTATATTACTTTAATATTAAGGTAGCTATTTTAAAATCTTGCATTTAATTGCAGAAAAGACTTCCTGGGAAGTCTTCCTGAAAATTCTCTGGGATCTTTATGTTTAAATTAAAAAACAAGTTGATATCACTCCTTTTTTTGAAAAGTAGAAGAAATGTAACCTAAGGCCTATGCAACCTAACGTAACCTATTTTGCCATGCTCTTTTTATCAGTCTCTTATCCTCTGTTCAAGCCACTTGCAATATGTTTGAGTTGCTTAGTCCATAATACAGTGTGCAGGAAGAATAAGTCGGAAAGGGCCGCCTACCCGGGCTGCAGTGTACCTGAGCTATCTGTATTTTGCTGATGACTCCATTCACTCTGTTGTTGCTTCAGTCATCAAAATGCCTAAAGGGATCCTATTCTTCCACTGTTAATGCTTGTCTTAAATGCTGGTTTTAGCCATCACTTCAGAACAGGGCTTATCTGTTCTGTTAAATTAAATCAGAAATTGTCTGTCATGAAATATAGTGCTATGTGCTTTCTTCAGCCCTCTGCCTTTTCTCGGATTTGTCTTTGAGGCACAGGGGCTTGCTACCCCTGCATCAATGCTGTCTGCCTTAAGACGTTTTGTATCATTCAGAAGGGCAAGGCTGTCCTGCAGCTGCTGTGCGAATATTCAGCATGCTCTGAACAGTCTTTGGAGGAATCACTTCAAAAAAAAAAAGAAAATGCTACTAAATAACTAATACTGCTATTCACAGTAGGGATCATAACTGTGTATGCAGTCTGAGAGTCATCCAGAAGAAGACCTCATCAAGTTAGACCTTCCACAAATGACAAATAGTAGATTGGTCACTTGCAAGATACTGTATATTTTTGGGTATAGGCCATTAGTCTTATGAGCTGAATACTGGGTAGGTGTAAGTTGCATAGGTTCAGATGAAGCAGTGGTGAGTATTGTATTCCAACAGGGAGCTGCCGAATGAAGAAGCAGAGGGTAGCCTAGGTGGGAATTTATTTTCCTTGCTTAACTAATGCTGGTTTAATGTAGATGGTGCTGGTTTTCAGCTCAGCACAGAAGCGAGTTTGGCAGTGAATATGTATTAGACTTGCAGATCTGTCATAGTTAGGCAAAACAGGCTGATTCGGATTTCCATGTCGTGTCCAGGGTGGCCTGGAAAATAGCTAGGTCTCCCCTGATCTCTTGTATGAGCTCTCTTGCTTACAGCGTGATTCTGCAATACCTTATACGACACTCCTGTGTCATGTCCTTGATTTCTAAGGTGATGTTTTGTTTAGGTTAAATGGGCAGTCGCTAACCTCAGTGAAAGTCAGTGGAAAGCAAGTGTCACCTGAGACTTGCCATGCTGCATGACTGTGTTAAAATGGACATTTTACTTTTCCCTAATTCTTTCCTTTTGTCTCCTCATAATTAAAATGTAACTATTGGTCGTAATCACAGACTTCTGCTGAATATCATCCCAAGTTTTGTGTAGAAAAGTATTCAGACTTTTTTCCAATAAATTATATTTTAAACTCCTTAATTTTTACCGGTCTTTCAGAGTTATAGAATTAAGAAATGTAATATGCCTTTTATAATATATCAAGTAATATCTGAAATACAGGGCTAAACTTTTCATGTAACACGAAAACAGTAAGTTTATTTTTAAGTCTTATCTCCAGATGGTAAGAAACAACTTTCATTATGTAAAAAGAATTTGTAAGTTGTGTGCAACGAGATAGCAGCCCCACCTGCAGTATAAATTTCTGTTCTGTAAATCTTCATTTCTTTACATGGGTACTGATATAAAGAGAAAAGGTGAGAGTTTGTATTGTTCTGTCACCAAGTGTGATAACATAGTCTTTCAGCATAAGCTGCTTCATAGTTTATTGTTTCTAAATCGTGTAGAAATATCAAGTTATTGGCTGCCTCCAAGTCCTGAGAAGCTGTCGGTTTTTACAGAGAACTGTCACTTTTTCCAAGTTTATCATTCAAAAATAAAACTGCACTTAGGACTTCTTATACTTTAAATGACATCAGACAATAAAGGCAAGACATTCAAGTTTAGAATACTTACAGGATATTTTTCATGTTCAGCATTAGATTTGTCTAAGTATCTACAATTGTATAAGTTCTGGGGGTAGGGGTAGAGTTTATACAGGAGAAGAAAATGAGTGATGCTTTTCAAAGCTAACCTGCTCCTTCAGGGGCAAGTCAATTGAGCCTATTCACATTGCAGCATTTCTCATGGGAAAAATCCAGTGAGTATCTTGACTTGTTCTGTTGTTCATCAGGAAAGATAAAAATGTGAATGAACCATTTGAATCATGGGCTGCTTTTGCTCTTTGCCATCTACTTCATTAAGAATCAAAAGTAATTAAAAAGTAAGCCTGGGCTAATACCTCAAGTGCCTGATAATAGGGAATTTGCAATTAACTTCAGTGGGTGAAGGACTGCAACCCTAATTTCTATTTTTGAAATTAAAAGCATGGCCCCCCTGTCTAATTAAAATGTAGTTCATGGCGTAGGTGAGATTGTCAAATGTACATATGATGTGAGTGCAAAAATTATTGCTGTCTGCACCCTAATTATCTTGAAAATTCCAGTGTCGTATATAACTCCTAGGCCTGATTTCTGTTGCTTTGCACCTTGTCTAGCCATTTACTGGGAAAAAGGAAGGGTCAGTCTGGAATCGAATTGCATGCTTTGCACAGGTATGGGTGATTATAAATGGCACTTACGGAGAATCAAGTGAGGGGATCTGCTATGTGGCTGGAATGATTTATCATAATCTAATTGTCCTGGTTAATTGTAATGGCGCTGTCCATCAGTTCTGTAGGACAAGTGCGCTTGCAGAGCTGGGAAGCATTAGAGATAGGAAGGTGGCTCTAACTTTTTCTGATTTTGAAATTGCAAAGATGTGAAGCTTGCTGTGCAGTGTTGGGGAATCATCTGCTCTGTTAATATGGGAGCGTGTGAGACACAGGATACCCCTGATAAGGAGGATAGAGGATCTCTACACGTCTCCCTAGACTATTGGTATGCCATTTCCCCCTCCCCTTACCTCCTACAGCTCTTTGACCCCTGAAGAGATTTTCCCACCATAATTTAAAGAGTCATAATTTATTTTCTGCTCATAGCAAAAGACTTCCCTTATCTGTTTATGAGCTACCAAATATAATGCCTGCTGTTTCACAAGCCACATGCATTCCTCTTTGTTACTACATGTTTCTGAACGGATAATTGGGAACTAACTCTTTCAGGCTGCATGTGGGCAAAACTGTTCTCCAAGCCAGTGGGTGTATTATCAAAATAAGAAATGAACTTGTAGACTCCACGGCAGTGTCAAACTTTCTTTCATTTCCAGCTTAAATTTCCTTTTTTTTTCCCCCACTCCTAAAAGGAGTTGGGCCATGCCATTTTAACATCAGATTTTGAATCAGTCAAAGCAGTTCCCATACTTTTTTTTTTTTTGAAACTGCACTCAAACAAAGCTGCTTTGAACTTTGAATTTATATGCAGACACACATCCAAGTGATAATTTCACAATTATCGATGTTTACTGGGAACATTTCATGCATTCCTACCTAAAAAGTCTGGTCAAGCAGATATTTCCCATGCAGATTCTCCCATTGTCTCTAATGAAAATTCTATATGAGAAGTGGATCAAGGCTAATTTGCAGACAGTTTTGTTTCTCTTTTTGTCTGAAAATTACTAGAACATGTAAAGAACTTTTAAGAAAGTATCAGTCAGCTTCATTAATGACAATTAAAAAGCATAAAGTGTCACTAGAGCAACAGCAACACTTATTCAACTGTCAACCTATTTTAAAAGATTTAATGCCACCCCTGTGGTTACCCTCAAGGAGAAATAAAGGAACTGAGAACATTTTCTTTGAGCTCTTGAGCAACAGCAGTACAAGTTGTTTTTAAACAATCCCTCATTGTAATGTTAATGTTACCACAGTTAATAAAAAGTTCATTTATTATTTGGGGGACTTTGTCCTGATGACAGTCCAGTAGGCAATGGTTTATGCTCAAATAGTTTATTGGATATTTGGTGGTGTCCATGGAATGAAAGCTACTAAATGCATAAAGGAGTATTTAAGAAAAGAGAGCAAGAACTATGGGTTTCCTTTTTATTTTTGTTTGTTTGCAGAACTCATCCAGGTCTCTTGAACATTTTTGTAGTGGCATCATTTTCAGCAAATTGTAGGTCATATTTTCTCAAAAGCGACTGACTTGCGACTTTCTAAGCTTCCTGGATCTTACGCAATGCTGATTTGTAAAGTGCTGAGCACCATCCATGTGAAAATTTCTCCCTTTCCAATGTCTCAGACTGGGTGTCTAAAAAGTTAATTCACTTTTGAATGCCATCAGCTAAAAATATAAAATTATTTCTTATCTGAAGTATGGAATTTGATATTTTTGCATTTGATGGAACTGACAACCAAGTCTTATTTGTCTTGTTTAAAGACAAATAACTAATTAAAAGCAACCCACAAAGGCTGTAATTTGGTAAATTTACTCTTCTCTGCATATAGACTTTTTTTCATTTTTTTCTGTTGTTAAAAAAGTAAGAGTTATGTTCATATAGATGTAGTGCAATAAATCTTACTTGTACTTATCCGAATAGACTGAGTTAAATTCTAAATTTATTTCCTAAAAGGTATTAAAGGAAGCACTTTGTACAAAAGCTCAGTTTTCTTTCTAGAGTTCCTTGGGTAGAGGTCTTGCATGCTAAATAATATTGAACATGATTATTTTCACACTAACTGTTGCTATGTCATTGAATTGGCTTCACTGGCACTATTCCTTGACCTAAGCTTTTGTGCGAGGAAGATTAAATGCATTATTTTTGTGTTTAAGGTTAGCTTACATATCCCATGTGCTATGACTTCAGCTATGAAAACTTTCATGCAATAGTGTTGAAGTGATAGGCAAGGTTTGCTCCAGTTCACTGTTTGTTCTCCAAAGACACACTCATAGGAAAACATAAATAACTACACAGTGTTCAAGGTAATTAATTATCAGGCCCCAAATATAGAGAAAAATCTTATAAATGTAACCCTACTCTTGGATAAAGAAGTTATCCAAATCTTACATAGCTTGAAATGACTTGAGTGTTTCTGGCTCTCTAAAAGGGAGATGTGTTGTCTCAGAGAGGAATCATTTCCTTTAATCTTTTTCTGTCCCTCAACTCAGTCACCTGTATCTCACACAGCTTTTTTTTTTTTAAATTTATTTTAGTGTGGCAAAATCAAACATTGTCTTCAAACATTTTGATAGATTCATCCTATCTTAGCTCTCTGTACTTGTCATAGAAGAAAACAGCTTATTTCTCCCAATTTCTCTCTTCTCTTGGGGCAGTTCTCCCTTCTTTTCCTTATCTAAGGGAAGTGCTCCAGTCCCTACACAGACAATTATATTGCTGTTATTATACACACATCATCTTTTATGTTAAAAAGATGTGAAGAGAAAAAAATGATGTAGACGTTTCTAATGCCCTGTCTTTTTCGGAGTTATATGAGCATCAGTAACAAGGGCTTCTCTGTGAGCCATCTCCGTACTGGACGAGTTCACAGTGCACTTTGATATGTGGTGCTGCACAGGCCTTTCTGTGTATCAGAAATAATTAGTGACGTGACTCACTATAATTACTCCTTTTATTGAAGTGCGTTGACTGAGATCCTGCCATGAATAAATACATAGACCCAGACCTTATCCTGTCATTTGAACTGGCTGTTTCCGCAACATGCTTTTTATTTTTTTTTCCTTTTTGGTACTGGCTTTTTTATGTTCTCAGTAACACTCCTTAATAAAAAGACTTAGCGCCCTTTCTCAGGGGAAAGGCCTTTGTGAGAAGAGCACCGTTTGCTGATTCACAGTGCGCCTTCCCGTCTCGTCTTACATTCATCCTGCTTTGGCTCCAGGTTAAAAGAAGCCGTGCAGTTTCCCCTCTTCATCATGTTACAGAGTTGGGGTCTCAGGGATGAAGCTGAGGAGTGAAAACTACTCCCTTACCTGCATGAGTCAGTGCAGTGCCAGACCTTCTTTCTCATTGTAAAGTTGTCAAGTGAAGATAAGTGTGCGTTCCCAGCAACGAAGTGAAAGACGGTGATTAATGCAAGGCTTACATCCTCGGTCCTTCCTCCCTTCCCTTCCTACCTCCATCCCTTTTCAATTCCAATTTGATACCGTTACAGCTTGTTTGGGAACACTTTGCAGTTGCATCATTATTTCGTCCGCCAGGGATACGGTTTCTTCCTGGAAGTAGAAAACCTGCTTACTGATTTAGTGGAGCTAAACTTCTGGGATTGCAGCGGAAGGGAGGTAAGGAGGGACAGCTCTCTCTCTCCCATGAAACCACCCTTCCTCTGGAGCCAGAACTTTATGCCGTTCAGAGGAGTTAATGTTCTCCTTATCCATCTGAATATAAGGCTAATTTTCTCTCTTTGAGGTAAAAGTCTCTTGCTCCTCGTGTGGATCAGGTTGATGGCAGTTGTGTTTACACTCAGTTTGTACAACAGCTGGAATATGGGATATTCCCAGCTGCTCCTCTCACCCAGCGAATCAGCTATAAATGCAAAAGCAAGCATTACAAAGGCTTCTCCATTACCCAAATTAATGCCCCAGATTATACCTAAATTATTTTCAGAAATACAGTATAAATTATTTTAATTAACGATCTTAAAATAATTATCTCTTCCAAGACAAGTCCTTTCCTTTAATTCCAACAGGATTCAACATTTTGAAGAGATGTCCTGCTACATCATACACCTTGCTTGTGAGAAACTGTAGTCCGTAGTATTTTTATCATTTTCTAAAATGAGCACTTTACTGGTAGCCCCTTGTCAAAACATATTGATAGAAAAAAATCTGGAACAGTCCATTCAATCAGCGAGTGAAAAGGAATGAAATATCTGTTTGGAAACATGTGAAACAGTTAGGCAGGAAAGTTAAGTCCAAACCCAGCATGTGCTACGTGCCTCTTGAATGCCTCAGATCAGCGCAAGCGAGAGTTTAGCCTCTGAGCAGCTTCCAGTACTGAGCTCTTGATTCCCTCCAAAACAGAATTTACCAGCATATTAGGATACAACACTCTTACTCATTTGGAGTGTGATGTGATATTTTTAATGACCTCAGTAAGCTTGGGAAATTCCGGAAGAGTGCTTTTATTTGCGGGCTTAGGGTGTATTTTTACATGAAGTATTTAATCACAGCACAAATTTCAAGTGCAAATATGATTCCATGAAAGGGAGCATTTAGAAATAGTTTGGAACATATACACAGACTTTTGGGTTGTTGTGTTTAATCTTGCTCACTAGTCTGGGAGAAATGATTGCCTCACAAAAATTATCTTCTAGAATGTGGATGGAGAGGCATCACAATCACCCTGGATTGCCAAGTTGCTTAATGGCAAAAAAATGTATCTTGGCACTTAATTTCATTTAAAAGAATCTAGAGGAAGCTGGAGACAAATTCTTTAATTAAAGGCATCACTTTCACCCACTAAAAGGGTCAAGCTAGCATTCTGAAATGAAGAAAAAAGGCTTATCTTTAGAGTCACACAGTAAATGTGTGACTTATTGAAATTCACTTACATCTATCTTTCCTATCATCTCCTTTCAGTATTTCCTTCGCAATTGCATAGTTCCTATATGTGAGGTCATTTCTCTGCAAATCCAACAACACTTAAAAAAAAAAAAAGAGGGAAAGAAAAAGGTTTCTATATCCTTCCCTGAGAGTAAAGGGCTTTCTCAGTTATTTAATTTTTGGAACCATCTGTTGCTTTTTGTGACTTTTTTCTTTTGTTTACTAGTACCATTTCCCTTTACCATTCTTAATGAAAAATGCATTTGCTCTGAAAAGCATCGTATTATGCAAAATAAACCAATTTCTGTCAATCCAGGATCCATTTAATTGGGTGACTATCTTGCTTCCTTGAACATTCATGTAAATCAGTCTGTATATCTTAGTAGCTCAGCTTAAAAGACCTGAGGAGTTAGATTTGCAGGGATAAGGGAAATACGTAATGCAAGTGTCTGATGGCTCATTCACTTCAGGACATAATGACCAGGAATGACAAGGTTTATTTTCATTCCTTCTCACGTAACAAACCAAGAATGCTAAGTTTGTAACAACAGAAGGAGAAGAAAAATTGCAGGGTAGATAATTTAATACGTGCACAAAACTTAAAGCAAAGAGGCAGAGATGGTAGGATAGATATAATCATAATCATACAGTAATCCTTTTTTTTTTACGTTACTGGTGTTCAAAACCTCATGTAGGTACCATATCATACATGTATGTGTATGACTGCACTTTCTACTTTTTGATGGCCCACATTTTACAAGGTATTAACCTAAAACTGATGTTGAAAACCTCTTGAGAACAACTACTATTCTCAAAAGATAAATAAGACTGGAGTTGGCTTGTCATCTAGCGGCCTGCAACCATCTGTGAATAGAGAACAGCATTTTCCTTGGTGCAGACTCATGGACATTTTGGTGCATTTCTTTGGATATTTTGGTGCATTTCAATGGCCCAGGGTGATTTGTAACACGTTTAGTTCCTAGTATGTAGAAATTCCTCCTGCTCTGATGTTGCCAGCCCACATCCCTATCATTTCAGTTTTATAAGACGATCTCTGTGTTAATACACTGAGTGTCCTTAAAAGCCGCAATATCAAATTAGCATACAAAAATGCGAGCACTTCCGTCATCAAAATGGCACTTTCAATTTTTTTCAGTACCAACCAATTAAGATGTTATTCTCAAGGAGAGGCCTGGCATTTTTTCAAAAATTTACTTTTTGAGGCCCGAGAAGGATTTAGTTGGCATGGAGTGCCGATCCTGGGCTTAGACTTTTCGGTGGCTTCAGTGTGAGCACAACTGGAATTTTTAAGCTGATTCTGTTAAAAAACCACTTCCTGCCGCTGTTCAAAATAATGCACTATCTTTTTTTTTTTTCCTTTTTCCTAAATCAGACAAACTTATAGCAAAGCCAAAGGTGTTTAAAACCATCAGGAGGTGTTCTATTCTGTTTTATGTTTAGGAAATAAAGCTGTGCATACATGGCTATAAAATATGAAAATGGGCATGCCTGTAAGGCCATTATCTCTAACTTAATATCTTATCATCTTAATAATTGTAATAATTTTTTTTTTTACCTTGGAAAGCATGTCAGACATTCTTTATTCCAGTAGAAGCCTTATTTTCTTTATAGGTATTTGCCATCTTAAGGCTGTTTTGATCATAATTTTCAAAAGCACAGTAGAAGAGTTGAAGAACCAACTCCCAGTGGTTTTTCCTCATTTGATATTTTTACAAAGTTGTTCCCTACTTTTTCATGAGATTAGGTCCCTAACTGTATTTTTAAGCTCACACAGGCAGCTGAAGAATTCTGTGCCTGAAGCAGCAAAACTGCATAAACTTTCAAAAAATCATTTAAAACTTCCAGATGTGGTCAGATATATATATCACTATATGCGCTGATACTGATCAGAAAATGAAGCAGGGAGAAGATTTACAAACTCAACCAGCATGGTCAAGAGTCAGGTCTACCATCCACGTCCACCAAACCAAAGGCTTCAAGCTGGTCCCTGGCCTTTCCTTCGAGAAGAGGGAGTGTATTTGCTTGGACAGCACATGTTTCCTTAACAGATGAGTTGCTCCTCCTGTCCCAACGCACTGAAGATGGACAGTGAGTTCATGAAGCACCAGCATTGTACCTGTGTGAGAGCAAGGACACATCTAGCTGTGCTTTATATATGAGTATGTGCTGATCTGGTTAAAGCTGCTACTGTCTCCACTTTAATAAAAGCAGGCTCTGGGGGAGAGGGGCAAACACTGGAATTCGGCATCTTCCCCAGCAGCTGTGGAGCGCAGACCACCCTGATGGAGGGCCTCTAAAGAGGGTTTTATAGAGGAAAGTTGTGCCAGCTGAATCAATACTGGAGCAGGTTTCATAGCTACTGTGGTAATTTACAGAGATGTAGCTGTGGGGACTTCTAATGGAATTTAAAAATTAATATTAAAAACCAAATCTTGAACTGGATTTGTTTGCAGATATAGGAATCTGCCACAGATGACAACTTAATTTCCATTTGCTACTTGGGAAAAGATACGTTTCATTCCAGATTCTCAGGGTGTAGTTGCCAAAGCATTCTCCTCTGTAAGAGCTGAAGAAAGCACTCCAGATATATCCGGCACTGTACAGTGCTGAGACTCCTCTCCACTATTATATTCATGCTTCTGTTGAGTGGTTTTTTAATTGGTATTGAGGCCAGGCATTGAATGCTGATTATGAGGAAGCCTATCCTTCTCACAATGTATATTCCTCTTCGGGCCACGAAAGCAGCCCAAAGGGAGATGTTTTCTGATTCTTCTCTCTACTGAGTGCAGGTTCTCTCCCCTAACTAGATCCTCATCTCTATGTTTAGAAGAATTTTTACATAGGATGATAAATATCATTCAAAAAAATAATTGAAGATACATCTCACAACATGCAATAGCATAATGTTGCATGAGGAGTTGTGCAGTACCCACGTTTTTGCGGGAAGATGGGTTGCTCTGCCTGTAGATCAAAAAAACAAACTACAAAAGTCTTGCCTATTTGAAATGAATTACCAACTTTGTTTTTCTCTCTCCTTTGCATTTACTTTTATATTCAATTCCTTACTTATCTTGTCCCTAAATAGGTGAAAAAGTCTGGCTAGACATGTTTGGGAGTTGTCCGAAAGGCCAGCAGCTGAGTTTTTTCTTTTCATTCAGGCTCAGTGGGGTGACTGTGAAGGACCTTTGCTTTATGGTATTCTCTTTCTTTACATGGAGGAACAAAGGAATTGAGAAAGGATTATGGCTGGGTTATGGCTGTTGAAAGATTCCCTAGCCAGCTGGAGAAAACTGCCTTTCAAATCAGGTTAGGTATGAGAGGAAACATCTAACATCAGCTAAACTTGAGATTGTGTGTAACATCAATAAACAGCAGCACTCTGAATAAACAAGGTGACGCTCAGTGTTTACCATGGTCTTTGCTTATTTTTCCTGCTTTATGTCTCTGATAGCCCCAGCCTGTTTGCAGAGGAACTGAAAACAAGTTTTGTTCAGAGTGGGTCCTGTTCTCGGCTAATAGGTATGATTCTGATGTGGTAATGGGAGGAAGAGAAATAGCAGACTATGAAACACTTCCCCCCCCCCCCCAACTGTCTCTCTGAAAAGCCCTTTCAAGAAAGCAACTAATACTCTCTGGAGAGTTAGAGGGGTGATGTAGCAATCCCCAAGAGGTGAAAGGTTCCTGTGGAGATTGTTCGCAGGCACAAGGAATTTGAACAAATTTACTGAGCTGTGCTTTCCATCCCCAGCTTACATTATATGAGAGCATATTGCCATAATGTCTGCTGTAGGTAATCTCCAGGTCCTTTGAAGCTGGCTTCAGGTGTCTGCTGATTAGGTGTCTACAGTTCTTGTAATGTTGAAGAAAGTGCTGGTACAGGTGTGTAATTTCTTTAGGCTCAGTTAGGAGGTAAAATATTAATTTTCTGCACAGGACTTGTGCATGGTTCTGACCTACTGCATCATGTATATATCAAAGTTTTCAGCCATCTCTCTCTGTATAAGAGGGGTACTGCACAATGGAAGAAGGCCAGTGGAGAGTCCCTGAGCTCATGAAGGTGCTGGAGCATGTGGCCTACAAGGAGAGGCTGAGGAGCTGGGTTTCTTCAGCCTCAAGAAGATATGGGATCTTACTGCTGTCTTCAACTGTTTGATTGGGGGATTATAGGGAGGACAGAGCCAGACGCTTCTCAGAGATGCACAGTGACAGAGCAAGAGGCAAAAGTCAGGGTTTAGCAGAAGAAATTCTGATTCGATATTAGGACTTGTTTTCACCATGAGAGTGGTTAGACATTGAAGCAGGTTGCCCAGAGAGGCAATCCCCATCGCTGAAGATACTCAGCGCTCAGGTAGATGAGGTCCTGTGCAACTGTGATGATGCGGTATGCAGAGTGTAACTAAATTCACTTTTCTCAGATGAACATTTTTGTCTTCTTTATTTTTTTTTAATTCCATTTGCCTCCTTTAGCACAAAGTTAAAATTAAGGTTAAATGAAACAAATGACATTTCTGACCAAATTTTACAGTATACATTTGGTATCAAAGCAGGGATTAGATCTTCTCTTCCAGTGACATCTGGTTCTAGTTTATTTTCAAAGTGTGTATATGTGTGTGTGCATAATGTTCCATACAACTGATAAAGCAGATCTTTACAGTACATATTGTGTTTATGGTGGTATATGTGTCTGCTTCTGGATTTATCTCACTTATGTCAGATGCATGTATATAACAGAAAACATTTTTAAAAAAAGGTTAAAAAATAATATTAAAACTGCAAAGTCCAGAGTAAAAATTTTTAGCTAACTGACCACATATTGTTTCATGTGGATACCATACTGTATTTGCTCAAGCTATGGTATCTTTTTTATTCTTGGTGATTTGCAACCTTAAATGTTATCCTTTAATAAAAAATGCACATGCAGACACATATGCCGAACTCACACACCAAAATCTAGTAATCTGACGCTTACTTCTGAGCTTATCCTTTTCATACACGATTGATACTGTATTATTTTGAATACACAAAAAAGAGATTAAAACTATATTGATTGTTAAGACTACTCAGATTTCCCCACAGTAACTTGCCTCTGTAAAGCAGTAATGGTCTTCCGCTGGCATTTATTTGACAGAAGTGCTATATTTTCCTTGTCTTTCATAGAATTACAGAACCATGTAGGTTGGAAGGGACCTCCAGCATTTGATCATCTAGCCAACCTCCTGCTCAAAGCATGTCTGATTAGATCAGGTTGCTCAGGGCTGTGTCCAGCTGAGTTTTGAATATCTCCAAGGGTGGATATCCCGCAGCCTCCCTGGCAATCTATGTTGGACCACCCTCATGGTTGTTTTTTTCCTTATATGCACCTTGAATGTGCCATGTTCCAACTTGTGTCTGTTGTTTCTTGTCCTCTGCACCTCCAAGAAGAGTCTGGCACGGCCTTCTCTAGACCGTCCCGCTAGGTGAGGAGAGCAATAGGGTAGGCAGCAATAAGATTTCCCCTTCATGTTCCCTTTTTAAAGTTAAAGAAACCCAGTTCTCTCAGCCTCTCCTTGCATGCCAGTGCTCCAGAAATTCTCTTTGTCCCTTGTATTTATCTTAGACTTGGAAAGTGACTCTTCTATTCTAATGATGAGCTGCTCATTTCAGTAACTGCTCACCATCTCTTGACCCCTCTCCAGGCTCGTCTCCACAGATAAACTGTGTAGTGCTGCACAGATTTCAGGCGGGAGATAAACATGCCTACAAGATGATCAGCAGGCCAGGAAATTTTGCATTTCTCGTAAATGCATAGCACTCTGGCTCTATTCATATTATAATAGCATGAATTCATCACTAAGCCACTTTAGAACTGAGTGAAATCAGATTCAGGATCTTACATATGCCTATGAATGTAGACTATGTATGTACACATAGACATGTGTCTGTGTATGAATGGCAATGAAGTTGTTTAGTGTCAAACTGAGGGGAAAAAAAAGGAGGTTTTTATTGACTTCAGTGGGATCAGGTTCAAACAACTGAGTTTTCTTGGAGAGTGTGGACAAACATGAGTGTTATGTCCCACAGTAATTGCTGAGTATTTCTTGAGGTTGGGTGTCATGAGCTATTCCCCTGCCAATGTCTTTTCAGAATTTTCTGTATTGCCTTCTGAGGATACATTTTGATCCCTGCCTGTGACTTAATTTGTGTAAGCAGTTTAAAAGGAAAAGCCTAAAGATCCATTACCAGTTCCTTTTTAATATAAGATATAGAGCATTCATTCTTGTCATTGGGGAAACCGAAAACATTAAGTCACTTATACTAATACCAAAATCAGAGTAAAATAGGTTGTATATGAATAATTAACTGGGAAACATCTCAGTTCACTGGGTTAGGCTCCCTACTTCAGACAAATTCATTCTCTGTCCTGTGAAGGATAGGCAGATTTTTGTCTATAAAGAGCTGTTCTTTTTTCATTTGATCTTCCGTAATCCTGAGGATATCAGATTCAGATCCTGGAGCTATTGAAAAATACTAGCTTGATGCTTCCATCATCCTTCAAAAGCTCTGTGACTGAAGGCTCTCAGCAGGTGTTATCTACTGTAATAAATGGCAATGATAAAGCAGATTAGAGGAGATGAAGATATTTTTGAAGAATAAATAAAATTATTACCTTTTAAAATGGAGTTAGGGGGAAAAAAATCCATTGATAGTTTCCTTATTGGTAGAAAATATCAAACAAATTTTTCTTGGATAAAGCAATTTTTCTTTTCTACAAATGATGCTAGAGATTTTGGAGGTCACAGTTCACAGCAAAATGCTCTGCCTCTGTTTGCCCAGCTGCCACACCTTCTCATCCTCGTCTCTTTGTGCATACGAGAAAGGAGACCGAAATCAAGGTAAAGGGAATAGATTTATTGCTGCTCTGTTTTGTAGATCATAATTAAAAATGGCGTTGTAGGATTAAGACTTTTCTGCTTCCATGTGCAAGAGTAAGTCTTGCAGGGTGTATATATGTTTGTATTTGTTGTTGTTAGTTTTCACTGATAACTCAGGGTTGCAACAACTAAAAACTGCTGCTCCAGAATAACCACAGCAGTCTAGATGCAAGGGAAACTCAGAAAGAAACAAGCCAAAATGTCAAAAACAAAGGAAATTCTTGAGGACAAAAAAGGCACAGAAAGCCTATTTCTTCGAGCTTTCATTTTGAGTTCAATTTTACAGATATTACATAAATATCAAAGCAAGATACCTTGTGTTACAAAAGTTAAAAATCTCTATTCCGGGCTATCTCTCCATACGCTTTCAACATACATATTTTAATTTTCTAATCAACCACAGAGGTTTATGCACAGCATGCAGCTTGTGTAGCAGCAGTCTTTGTGTGCTATATATCTTTCCATCTGGCAAAACAAAAGCAAAACAACAACAAAGACATTTAATTTAGTGGAGGTGGTGGGGAAATTATTCTGAAGTTCAGTGAAGTTAATGAGCTTTGGATCGGGATCATATTTTCCAGTGGGTTCAGTATTTCCCCTACAAATCTGTATTTGCTTATTGCCCACCCTAAGAGAAGCTGTGTAGTTATGAACACTTTCAGTAGACACAAGACAAGAGCATTCAGTGTTTTATTTTCACTGTGAGGTAGTATACAACTTCCTAATGAAACTTTGAATAAAAAGAAAATGTGAGTGAGTTGTTTTTTAATGTTATTAAAGTTTTTTCTTTAGGGGGAAGAAAGGGGGAGATTTATTCGGTTCAGAGTTTTCAAGGGCCATGGAAGCGTGGTTACATTAACAGGGTAGTGATTGCAAATCTCAGGACTATCTGTTCTCTTGGAAGTGAAAAGGATGCACGCTTGCTGTCATCCCTTCTTCACTGCCTGTGCCAGTAATTACTGCTTTGTATTATTTATAGAGACAGAGTCCCTTTGCAGGTTTGTTTTTTTCTTTCTTTTCTTTTTAGCTGTTACCCCACACAACTGCAACCACGCTTTTGTTGAGGTTTGTCTGGTGGAAGCAGAATTAGAGATTTTTGTGCACTTGGCTATCTTATGACAAGTGGCAGCAACTAAAATGAGGCATGTCAAGCAACTGCCATAAAAAGAAATCAGTAATTTAGGAGTTCAGACAAGGGTTAAAGAAAGAGTATTTCTCTGTAATTGTGCTGTCTCATATAGTTAACTAATATTTTCCTGTTTAATATTCCTAATCAAGGGAATATTATGCTGCAGTTCAGAAAGGAAAGTGAAATCAAGCAAAGCACTATCTCTTTATTAGCAGAACAATCCTAACCCTTGTGATTAGCCAGTGGGAATAATATGGGGGTGGATAGGAAGCAATAATTCATTATAGTCTCACTTGTACTCAGTTAAAAGTCTCATACCTAGCTGATTAAGGAAGCCTTTTTCCATTATGATTAGAAATAATGAGATTTTGCAGAAACAGTTCGAGAGTAAGACCAATTCTTCCAGCATGCCCAAATCTTTAGAGGGAGGGAAAAGGTAAAACCCAAATGTCAGCCTTACTGTTTTGAGTTTGATTATGCGGAATCAAAATCAAAGATTTTTTTTTTAATGAGAAAGAAATCCTCAGCTAGAGAGCATCTTTAATAAAAAACAATTTCAATGTTTCATTACAACAAAGAGAAATCAGTCAGGGTTTCATAGGAAACATTAGATACCTAGAAATATTTCTAAACTTTTTACTTCAACTACTACATATGTAGCCATTTGTGCTAATGCTAACTCTCTTTTCGCATGAGTATTGGAAGAATAAAATTTATGAGTGATTCTGAGACTTGCAAATACTGAGTAATGAGGACTATATAAGTTCTGAAGGTGATAACTGTATCCTCTGCAAATACAAATCAGAATTTCCATGCCTGGAGTTTTACTCCCTAGTCTGATTTTCAGCCTAATTAATAGCTAGACTTGCTGAATCTTAAACAGTGCAAACAGTGCACGTTCAAGAATTTCAGACTGTATGAAGGCACAGATCAGAAAGCTGGTGGTGTGCATTGTACATGCAAGTTTCACAGAAGGAGATCCTACCTGAAGTCATATATTTTTTCACGTAGTGAAGAAGGGGTTTGTACTTTCCATATCCTTCTCCCACCCCCACTTTAGCTGTCTTTCAAGAAGTATAGTTATAGAAGGATTTTATAAAGTTGATCCTTCTCTTTCTATAAAATAATATTCTTTTCTTTCTATAAAATCTATTGCAGTTTCTTTCTAAGCTCTTTAAGAGACTGCATACTATTTTGTCAGGCTAAAAGGTGCATTGCCCTGACAATTCTTCACACTCAATGTCTTCTCCAATTTGATACAGAGTTGCTCCCTTCAAACTCGCTACTCAAGTAATAAATAAATAAATAAATAAATAAATAAATAGATTAGAAGAGACATTTGGGGCTCTGAACACATGGCTTCAAAGTTCCTGTTTCTGTACACAAGTGTTCAGAGTATTTCTGACAGAGGAATAGCATAAGTTATGGAGATTTGGTTGACAGAACAGTGAAAGAAAGGTATTGTCAGTTTGCTTAGGAAAAACTAATGGGGTTATAAAGAAATACTATTTTATTAGAGTAAAATTTGACAGCTGGAAAAACAAGGGCAGTAGGCTGGCTTCCATTTTCCACTGATTTTAGCCCCTAATAGTCAGAAGACTTCCTTTTCTGCAAAACCGCAGTCATACTGCATACACAGGAGCTCACAATACTCTTTTGCTTATTGCTTTAAGCCGTAGGCAGATTAAACTTCATTAGGAGACTAAAGCTTAAAGAAAGTTCAAACTGTAGTAGATAGCAATTTGACAAATAAATACTTAGGGTTTATTTTGCTAAAGCCGAAAAGAAAGGCTAAAGTGAGTTCCCCAGAGTTCTTTTGTGCCTTTAACCACTGAGCAGGAATACAGTAACTTTTCATAGCATGGTTTACATACCTTATAAGCCTGGTAGCCACATGCCATGGCTTTTTTAATCCACTTAAGGATCCAGTGGAAGCTCACATCTCTCTCATTAAATAAACACGAATATGTCTACATTTACCTCGGAGGAAGAAATTAGAACTGGAGCAAGAATTTGTGTTCAGAGTATTCTTAGGTAAAAGCACTAGTATTTAGGCGGAAAAGCAATGGGAATTAATACACTGTATATCCAGATAGATTGGATGAGCTTTCTGCAGCAACATTAAAATTCTCATCCACAGTGCTATTAGCTCTAGAGTACAGGAGGGATCATTGCAGTTGTGTGACAGGTCCAACCGATGGGCTGTGAGTTGAGAACACAAAGTATGTTATGCTCACTCCCTGTATAATGGCTAAGATAAAGTGGCCCAATACTTGACAAGGGTCTCTAACATTAATACCTGAAAACTTCATGGCAATTTAGAGCAGATGAGCTTCAGAAGGTAATTTAGTAGGGAATTATGTTACTCGCTATATATTATATGTTGACGTACACAACATACTAGATAGTGACTGCGTACAAACAATGCTATAATGTCAGGGTGATGTACAACCAAGGAAGGAAGTGTCAGAGTGTCTGGAAACAACTGTTCACGTGTCTGTTCCCTAGAGGGGACCCCAACCCCCTTGCTAGGTGTCTATGCTTGCTGTTGAGCACAAGGAGAGATGCCACACAGAAAGGGAACTGAAACAACCCTGTCAGATATACAAGTGCTGCCAAATGTCATCATGGTTCTCTAACCATTACCTAGAAGTAGCAAGTAGAGAAATGCTGAGCACAGGAGTCACATATCTTGGGGTTTAGTTGTCTTACTCAGTTCTGCAGAGAGGTACCTCCATCAGCCTGGGATCCACAGTAAGGGTCATAGCCTGAAGAGAAGTGCCTACCTATTTTCAGTTCAAAAGACTGAGCAAAGATTACTTTCTTTTATGCATAGTGTGTAATATTTGCAATGAAATAGAGAGGTAAAAATGTTTTATTTCCATCTTAATTTGGAAGCACAGAGGCAGAAGTTCCAATTCCAGCCCACGTTTCCTAGATAACGACCGTGAGTAGGAGGTGTAAGGTAGTCCAAGTATACTTCTCACTCCTTTCTGAGCTTTGCCACTATACAAAAAAGAATACAAAATTAATTGAACTAGATTGAGAAGCATAAAGGACAGTGATCACATCTCAGTCCTTGCTGCAGTTCCTTGTTTTCATAATTGCATCTTTATTTTATATTAACTGACAGTTCTGTAAAATGGAGAAAAACTGTTCAGTAAGAGATCCCTTTTGGACAGTGGAAGACAGGATTTCATGTTCCTGTTCCCGATTAGGCAGTGTGGCCGGGCATATTGTCCTTTTGCACAGCCACCACCAGGTGAGTGTCGTAACACGCTGAAAAGGTGCGTTCAGCCCCCTGGCCCCCGAATCCTCTCTCTCTGTCTGAGATTAGCTGTTGGGTTGCATCTCCGAGGTTGGATGTGGGGAAACTTCTCATCTGGGAAGACTGCCGATGGCGTGGCCTGACTTCAGGCTGGCTAACTGATGGCAAAGTTTGGCTAGTTTTGTGTATGCCACCAGGAAGTACGGATGTGCTTGGAGGCTTTAAGTTCTTGCAGTTATGAGTGAATAAGTCTGTTATTTCTGTATGCTACTGACCCCTAAATGGTGCTTGCGGACATGCAGAGTTGTCTACAATCTTTGATGGATTTCACATCTAGTAAATATCTCTTTTTAAACTTTGATGAACTTAATTAAAATGTTCTTTGGTACTTTGTAATAACAATTTACTTTAAGATTTGAAGGAAACTACCACACCAAAAGCAACTATAAAATGAAGAAGACTGTGATTTTAGTTGTTTTATAAATTCTTCTTACGAAAGTAAAAGAAAAAGAGAGGAAAAAGATGAATTAAGGTAAAAATGGTTCCTTTCTTCAATATAAGCCATACTTTGTAGTGAGCATGTGTGTCAGAAAAATCTTGAAGATACTCATTTCATAACTGTGAAATGTAGGGAACTGCACATTTACAAGCTAATTCTGAAGTGAGTAATTAATAAAAATTGCCCTAGCATTGCAACTACGATTAGTGCTGACAATGAAAAATAAAATTTGAAACCACACCTTTAGGGTGGCTCCCTCTTCTCACTCTGGCATTCAAGTAACCTTCTAAACTAATGTGTGTGGGGGCAGCTGCATTTACCTCTGATGAAATTATGCCAGCAGATGCCAGCAGAGAATTCGGCTCCATTTTATTGGCTTTCCTTGGAGCTTTTATGTCTCATTCCCTCAAGCAACAGGATAGATATCTATTCACCATAGATATCTATTCAAGATATTCATGAATTCTGAAAACTGTATTATTTTTGCCAGAGGTAAAAAAGATGTCTAAATATCTTTCTCCTAATAAGTATACATGTGCGCACGCTTCTCTAGCTACCACTTTTTCTGCATGTTTACACGCATACACACATGCACCAAACATCATTGTGAGACCTTTGCCTTAAGAAATAGACTAAATCAATATTTAAATCCAATTGTAATGAAAAGACATGCCTTATAAGAATCATGGAAATCAGAAATATTAGAAATTCTTAACTCCTCTAATCCTTTTTATATTCGTGAAAGTGTTTGCTCCAGCACATTTTTGTAGTGCTTTCTCTACTTAAGTGACGAGTGTCCCAAGCACAGAAACCTATTTTCTGAGCTGTTATTTCAGGAACAAGAATTATTTTCTAACTATGACTCTTTGTTTTCTATTTTTTAATTCTTCGTAACATGCAATTATGCTTTTGTGCACCGTCCTAATCCTCTCCCATTTGAGCGTAAAGCACTTACACACAGAACTGTTACATTACTTCACAATCTCTTTTTTGGCCTTGCTGGGTAAACTTTGGTTAGTTTGTTTATTCATTTTCTGATCTTCATAATTCAATCTCTTCAGCCTCCTGAATACTTTCAGTGTCAAACTCATGCCAATTTTTCTTCATATTACTAATGCTGAAGAGCTTGATAAGTCAGTTCATTATTCTATGGATAATCTTGGGGTGGTTAAAGGCTCTTCCACAATGGGATTCCTCCTGTTAGGGTTCAAAGTAATGCTAAATACAACTCGGTGCCTTTTTAATTTCTTTCTTGCAGGTGCATAGATGTCAATTTAAGGTGTGTAAATATCTTCCTTGAAGTCACTCAGTGGATGTACACCACTGTCCTAATTATATATTTATGTATAAGATGTAAAATAGTAAAAGTACACTTAGCCAAGCCTCTAGGCGCCCTAACTTATCACCAGTGACGCAGTGCTATCTAAGCAATAGTAAAGCATTGTCACCAGCTGTAGACCCAGGATTTGGACCACTTTCTTTACGTGCTTGTGCATATGCTATTTCCTGAATAAAGCCTGTCATTTGACATGGACTCAACAGCTGTACAAATATGCAGGGCTGCACTCTCAACTTTTTGATATATTCAGGCATGTGTCTTATGCTTGCCCTCAAGCTTATGCTTGTCCCACATGTGCAGTGGGACAGAAGCACGAATGAGACCGTACGTACTTCCAGAGGTGGTCAGACCGCTTCGTCCTAGGGTTTACCATTCAGCTTGACTGAGATGGAAATCTCAGGCTTTATTTATAAATAAAAGGCAGTGATACTTGAAGGTCAATCAAGTAGTTTCCTTCTCAATGTGTGAGGCAGGATGACTTGGCAAGGTGTAGTGGGGTCACCCATGCCAGGCTGGGGTGCTGATGAGAGCAGGCAGCAGTGCTGTGCTCAGCTTCTTTGAGTGCAAGGATTCGCCTCTCATTTCTCCAGCTTGATGTGTGAGGACAAGAAGCAGAGAGGTCCTCACATGCTGCAGTAATTCGGGAATACAGGCCTAGTTCTGTGAGCAGGACTAGTGGTGCAGGAACCAATCACATGTTTCTCTCTCAGTGAATTATATTGTCAGTATTGTTGCCACTGTTGGAAGAATCCAGTGAAAGCAGATTTCATCAGATTTGCTCATACCAGCACTTTTGCTGCCAACTCCAAATCCTTTCTGTGTATAAACTGTGTATGCTTTTGTGTTCCTCTGTTCTGCTAAGTGCTTCCTGCAAAAGTGGGGGTTTGACTTGGTCTGTAGAGTTGGGATCTGAACAGCTTCATACTTAACCAAAAAGGATAGTTAGGCCTAAAATTTGTTTGAGCCTCAGGCTTGACGTAGCATCATTTCTTTATACGCTGTTACTGCTGCCAACACTCTTCATTACATAATTTAGAAATCTGCTGCTTCTTTAGCCTCTCTTACGGCATCAGGGCACGTTCTCCAGAAAGGAGACCAAAGAACAGGTTAATTAAACTCATCGTCTGCTCGTCCTCTCCTCACACTCCAAAAGAGAATGATAGTGATGGGAAGGAGATGAGAACAAAGTACAGCAGTGGCATCTTTATTGCTGTTATGCAATATGCATACCAAATCATCTCATTATGCCTGTTGCTTACTGTGTAACAAAAAAAAAGTTACACTGCTGAGGAATGTGCAGTCTTACGAAAGTTCAGCTGATCCATCAGTTCTTTGAGCTGTATTTAAGAGGGGCTGAGAGAAACAAGCGCTTGAGGGAAGTGAATGGGGTTTTGTTAAAGAAATCAAGAATGGCTCTCATGCTGATGTTCACGAAAAGCTTGTGCACTGCCTAATGCTTTAGATTTTTTTCTAGCAAATGCATATTTGCAAAATACGGTCTAGGAAAATCAAACTGACAAAACCAATTAGACTTATAGTATTCTGTTTATGTTTTAGGTGCATAAGATGCCTGAAGGCAGTTTTAACTTGCATAGGTTTCAAAGGATTGTAAAATCAGTTATGTGGTGTATGCAAAATAAGAAGAATTTCTGGTTTGTTCATTTGCTTTTTTTATGGCTAAATGTCTGTGTTCAACATAGCAGGCAAGTTTAAAGTGCAATAGTCTTTAGGTATGCAGTAGGGAGTGGTGTTTAATTAATGGTGTTTAATTAATTTGATGCTGCTGTTCTTTAAGTAGAGTAAATGAATGTAGGTTGTGCTTTCTGAGCACATTAGCTATATCACTTCCTTGAAGATATGGAAAAATTGGAAGAGGCATTAAAACAAGTATTAAATAAAATCCGAATTGCTTATATTTTCATCTGGAATCGTTAGACTGAAGTTACTGGAGTTGCATCAGCAGAGAATTTGGCCTTGGATTTTAAAGCGGTTTTTCACTACCTGGTGTGAAGAGCCAAAACAACTGAATGAGATCATTGTGCAATATTAAGCATATCAGGAGGGAGCACATGATAGAGCCACTGAGTGAGCTACAGAAATGACATCAAGACTTGTAAGACTTGTAGCAAAACAATGGCAGAAAGCTCTCTGTACTGTCACATTACAATGTGGATTAGATAGCACAGTTGAAAATAAGGGAGGGTAGATCAATCCCTTCTGATCTTCAGAGGCATTTTTGGTCATTTTCTCCCCATCTCTTCCCGTTACTACTTTCTAAGAGTAAATACAGAGTTTTGTGTAATAATGCTGCAGTAATTGCAAATGTAATTCTCCCCAAGGCTGGTTTGGTCCTGTGCTTTTCATGCTTTCGTACCAATGTCATCACAGAGAATTCGGTTTTATTTGGGTAGTGAATATATAGATAATTCTGAGTAGCTTCTGCTCAGGTTTCTGCTCAGCCTGGTATTTTAGAGGCTTTTTCTTTCAGAACAATAGTCTGTACTGGTATTGTCAGCATATGTAAATGTCAGCCTTTCTGCTTATTGTACCACTGAATGATTTTGGATAGCTAAGGGAGAGGACCCAAACTGATAGGTTAGTGTTGCTTGATTAAAAAAAAAAAAAAAAAAAAAACCTGAGCACCTCCATTGATGCTTTACTTTCCCCTTCGGGATAGAAGAGAGCAGGACAGTTTCATGCAGGCAATGGCCTCTCCGGCAGTACAGGTCTGCAGATAGTAATGTCAGTGTCGAGTCTGAGGTGCGAACTCTCTTGACTTTTAGCCTAGATCCGGAGACCTGCCCTGCGAGCCGCTTCCCGGGAGTCCCTGCAGCCGCCAGGGCTTGGTGCCGGCAGAGCATTCCCGGGGAGAGGGGAGTGACGGCGAGCGGACGGCCGATTCTCACACTGTATATTTTTGGAAGTCTCTGAACTTTACAATTAAAGATGTGCCAGAAGTAGTTATGAAAAGTTCAGGAGGCACGGAGTGTTTGAGTGCTTGTTTTCTAACCCACTGGCCAAAAAATGGTAATAAAAACTGCTCAGACAGCCCTTAACTGAATATAATTGGATCAAGCTTGCAGCTGTAGGTTATATTGATCCAGCTTCCTAATGTCTCTGCCCAGGAGCTACTTCTGTTCAGAGCAGACTCGCAACATTTGCTAAAAATGATTTAAAAAAAAAAAAGTTTCTAAGAAGTGAGAACTTTTTTAAGAACTATATTGTTTTCGAAGGATTAGAGACTTGTGATGCATCCTAGAATATTTTGGGCTGACTGAACATTTAGCACAAATTGCAAACGTGCCAGAGTGGCAGGCTTTGCTTATTACCAGTAACTGAGAGATGAGAATAAGGCTGAATAGGAAGAGTGAGGAATACAGGTGGGAGGAAATAAGGAAGTGGTTCGTGCTTCTGGACAAGAAAACCAGCAGAGAGAGTTTCAAACTGAATTAAGTTGGAAAAGGAATGTTTGTTTCAGAAAAGAAGTCAGAAAAATCTTTGGTTAGTCTGTTAAGGAGTCTAATATAGTTAACCTCAGTGGGCAACTTACTAGCTTCCAAGGTGGGAAGAACTGTGTATCCATCTAATCATATTGAAGATAACTAAAAATTTCCTGTTACTTGAAGTGTTCCATCTTTTCTTTCTGTAGTGTCCTGTAAAGCAACCTCATCATTTCCCAGGAGGGACTCTTGCTTCTCAGGGGATTTAGCATACATAAAATAGTCTAGAAATATAATTTTCTTAATAGGATTTGCTATTACTGGAGTATTCTAAAGAGATTTATAGGGGAGAGAGTTGTGGGGAGCCTCTACAACAGGAAACTGTTGCTCTCTCGTTAGCGGTTCCTGAAGAGTACTTGATGAATTTCTCTCACACCAGAACCATAGTGAGGCCGTTTGGTGTCTGGGCTGGCTGCCAATGTTATGAATTTTCCAATGTTTGAAGGCTAAGAAGGAAAAAGGGGTTCCTTAGCATGCATGCACGCAGCCGGGGGGAGGAAATTTGCTGCTTCCTAACTCCATTTCTCATTCATGGACCCTGATAAGAGCTGAGTAAAATGAGGCATCTCGCCTTAGTGCCTGGTGTCTTCTCATGGCATGTTTCAAGCAGTGTTACCTCTCCTCCCATGCCTGCTTTGCCAGTAAAAGGTGGCCAAATGTGGCTGCTTTTTCATGATACCTGCTATAGCTTTGCCTTACACCTCTGCGTATGAGCTTGCATGGCCTCAGGTGCTGGGCACTGCCTTCACTGCCTTCACCTCTCCGCTGCCTGTGAAGTGGAAGCTCGGAAGTCTTTAAATCACTAAAATCCATAAAACAATGTAACACAATGTTTCACTTCTCCTATTGTTGAATCTCCCAGCTGAATACTATTGCATCAAACTCTGCTAGGAGCAGGAAAACTACTAAAGCATCTTGGAATACTCATCTGTAATCTATCTATCCATCCATCTGTACACACATCCAAAATATGCATGTTTATTTTGTAACTATTTTTGAATCTCTAAAACATAAATGACTGCAGTTTTTCTTTTGTTCTTTTATTCGGTTTTGCAGTAGAAGCAGGTCTTTTTCTGGAACAGACAAGTAGAAAGATTTTGGGCAGTCTTTGTGTAAAAACAAACTTCAGTATCAATATTAAAATTATTACTGAGACCAAATTGGATTGAATCTGGTCCAGTCTGCTGCTAGCCTAATTCCTGGAGGAAAGAGGAAAAAAAGAAGAAGAAGAAGAAGAAGAAAGAGCATGGAAGCAAAACAATTTAGTATAAGAATCTTCTGTGCTGAAAATCTAAACAGAGGTTCCCTTCCATGGTGATATGTTGATCTGTCAGCTCCTGTTCCTTTCAGAGGACCTTTCAGCAATTATAGTTACCTTATTTCAAACATAGAATTGCTTAGTAAATTCTAAATGTTCTCCTGATCAGGGACTATACAGCACTTTAACCAGTACAAACTGCAGCCTAATCCATGGATTTGTATCATATAGGAACTGGTCTTTCACCTTTTCTACCTGATAACTCTGTTTCTGCCTTCTCTCTTTGTATTGATTCTAAGGTGCCCAATTTGCCTTGAACCCTTGTAATGTGCACTGTTTTCATGAGTTAGGAAAGCTCCAGTGCACTTAGTCTCAGAAAACTGGGGCTTGTATCCACAGAGCCTTGGCTTGATAGATGGAATGATGAGACCTTTGCCCTTAGACTGTAATTTTCAAATACAATTTCCTGAACATTTACCTTATTCTTTTATGTGGTTTATATATATTGTTCATCTGCCATGAACAGGACACTACTTACTGTTCAGCATGGATCAAAGTTCATGAATATATTCAGTGAGGCGGTTGTGTCTAACCAATTTGTCAAAAGTTGAGAAGTAAAAAAAACCATCCCTTCTAAGTGCCTCAGTTGAAATCACTTTGAAAAGTTTAAATTTTCTACTTTATTTAATTTATTTTCATGTCCAGCCTAAAAAATTGCAATAACTGTTATGCTGTTAAAGACAGAAATTTAGATACATCCTTATGTATGGCATCCCATTTCAAAAATCATTTCCATTGTTTTCTCCCCTTGAGCACCTGTTATGGCTATTTTGGGATGAGACACCGTGGTAGAATTTTGCTATGAATTAGAACATCTTTATTTACGTTCTTACATAAAGCGTTATGCAAAGCCCATTAAACAGTTCACAGAAAGACTCCTACTGATTGCAGGGCTGTCTTCCTTGTCTTGCCAGGCAAGGTACAGAGGTGATGTTTTTAATTATGAACTTAGTCAATTATATACAAATAGTTTCTTCCCGTTGCTGCTTTTCAGTCCTTTTTTCCTAGCTCAAAATACAGTGGCTTTAACCTGATATCACCATTGATTATAGCTCCAGTGCTCACCCATTTTATGTGTTATAAACACTGTGGAAGACCCAGTCTGGAGCTCATTTGGCCTAAAAAAAAAAAAAAGACAGTTACTCAAACTGAATGTTATTAAGTATTGTAACGGTTTTACATTTTTTAACACTTAATTAAAAATTTAAAAAAAGCCTACTTTTTCAATTTTTATTTTTCCTTTTAACCGTCAACATGTTTTACCCAGCAGGTCTGACAAACAGCCATATGCTCTCTAGTCTCAAGGGAAGTAGTTCCAGCTTGAAAATCAATATGTCACTAGCAGGCTGTGGTAATGGATGCTTACAGCAGCAGGTTTATATAAGCTAATGGTACACTGTGCAACAGCAACTCATTTAGATGAAAGGGTTGCCTAGTCTGATTCAAATGTTCAAAGCAGCAAAAGATGAATGTTAGTAAAAGCTAATCAAAATGGTAATTTGTTCACTGAAGAGCAGGCTATCTATACCTGCCACACTGGAGATCCTTCCAGGGAATACTTTCAGTGTACATTTATCTGTTTTGTTTTTTGTTTTGTTTTATTTCGTCTTTTTCTGTAAGAACTTTTCATATTTGTAGAATAAAGAATGGAACTGCCCTGTCAGCTGGTGTAAACAGCATAGCTTAAATTGGGTGGGGTTTGGGGAGGTTTTTTTTTTTTTTTTTTTGCTTTTTTCATGAGAATCAGCCACGCTGAAGTTGGATAAGCTGATAAGCTGGAAAAAATTGGCCAAAAATCAATATTATAAGTATGCATGTGAAATTTGGCTTTTACAAAAACACCCACAAATCATCAAGACCTTGGATTTTTGTATACTTTGAAAATAGAAGATGTAATACACCTTCCATAAATGGAATTTTGGAAAAAATTCTACCTTAACATTTTTTGTGGTTTGTTGTTGAGACCAATGCTGAGATATCATATGGATCAAAGCCTGTAGAAACAAACTGCTTCTACACTGTGTGCTATTGGAAACCATTCTCTCAGTACTGCTAATGACATCCTACTTGCTTCCACAGAAGGATTATTGCAGCCACTGCTGCTAATACATCGTATCCCTAGTGTTTCTCACAGGAGTTAAAAAACTTCCAGTATAGTGTATCACTACCTCTTTCAGAGCAGTGGAAAGTGGTCTTCAGTGCCAAGTACAAAAGCAGCTGTAGACTGGTTTAAAGACATGCACGATTTTCCTTTATTTTCATATCCTATATGTTCAGACTTTAGCTGTTTCTTTGTGCTGCTTGGGACAACCATAACATACATTTTTTTCACCTAGTGTATGTGCTCTAGTTAGCAGGGACTAGAGGGGGCTTTTGTCTAGAAAATACACATTCTCCAAGTCAACGACGATTTCTGTCTTCTAATCATATATAATACAACAATGTGTTTTCAGACAATCCTGTCCAGTCATTTTTCGTTATTTGTGATGAAATAACAGGTCTGAATGTTTCAGATCCACACATTACAGTTTGTTTGAATTCAGCTCTAAAAATGAGTGAAGTTTTATGCAGGAGAAAGGGCAGTCATTCCTAATTTTGCTTGTTTAATTCTAGTGTGGATAGCTTGTGGAGTTTTGTTTAAAAAGTGCTGAAACATAGTCAGTGTAGGTCTTAGTCTCCTGTTCAGACATGGAGTTCTTAGTTTAAATGACTAGTTTAAAAGAGCTATTTAAACAACCTTTTGTAATATGTGGGAGCCAAAGATTGCCTTGTTGAGTATATAAAAAGTAACTAAGCTATGTTTTTGTGATATATGTGCAACTCTTTCTGTTTGTTTATTTCAAACTCTTCCAAACTCTTCCAGCAGCTTGTTTTACATATTATATTTACAACTGAAGTTTCATCGAAAGGGCTTGTGGCCTCTTGTTTGCAAATTTACAGGGCGCATCAAAGGACGTATAAATATACCGAGAATCTCCTCTAGCAAGAAGCAAAACCACTATATTATTTGTGTGCTATATATAAACATTGTCTACTTCAAAGGTCTTGGTTACCTTAGCTCTGAGCTGAGGAATCTCTCTCCCAAAGTATGAATAGGTCAAGACCTCTTATATATACACATCAGCCTTGCAGACTAAACCTGATGTCCTTACGATTCAGCATGCACTGTAGTATTGCGTGTTATCTGAACCCTGGAGCATTTGTAGCACTGTGAAATACAGAGAAACACCAGCTTTTGGCGTCTTTTTAAAATCTAATCGACTCTCCATTCAAGTGAAGAAAAGATTCCCATGACCTAAATGTTGCTGTGGAGCCTCCTGTCTCAGAGGGAGTTTGCCTAAGTTTTCTGATAGCATCCCAGGTTGGATAAAAAATAAAAATCTGACAGATTATATTATCAAAGATCAGCAAGTATAACAGCTTGTGAAACATGAAACCTTTTGGTATATCAGGTCAGCTCTTCACAGGACTCTCTCCTTCCTATCAGCCTGGAAATAGAACCGATGAGTGAGCATGTGTGAGTGTTATACTTGTTGCAAAACTCTTCCAAAACCCAGCCATGTTAAGAGAGCATTTCTTCTGAAGTATCAAGTCAATAGCTAAAAGGCTGGAGAATAGCCAGCTTTAATTAAAGTCAGCTACCTTGTGATCACATATGGTGAAACTATCATAACATTTGTTCATAGGTTACGTCCAACTTTGGAATTAACTGTGGCATGAGATATGATTCTTATTTGTGGATCTCTACCATCATTTTATGCAGAAGGTAGAAACTGTAGGAAGAGGTAAGAAGGTTGGAAGCGGTTTGTAGAAGGATTTCAACTGGATGTTTCTGGGGGAATTGTGTCCGATCTTTGTCCCTGCCACAGTTTTCCTTGACAATGCTAGTCCGGTCAGTTTAATGGTGTTTTCAGATGCTCACAAAATGCTTTCAACTGGGCTAAGGTTACCCAGTGTGATTTGCAGAAGTGCCAAATATTTAAACTCGGGACTTGGTAATAATCAACATGCAACTCAACATATGAAGTGCTACACAACGTTAAAGTCTCATAGAAAAAAATTTTTGTATCTCAAATTACATAGTCTAAATTTTCTTAAACTCAATTCTCTGTCTATAAATTGGCATATTGTAATAGTAAATTAATTAACATTTCTAAAGCACTCAGATACTACACTGATCAGCACTGAAAATCCCCGGAGTAATTAATAATATTGTCTTCAGAAGGGGTTGAATAATGCTTATCATTGAAGAATGACGATGGAAAATTATTGAATTTCTACAACATTTTTCAGTATTCTTTGCACTGGATGAGTTAATCAGAATGCTATGGAAAAATGTGATGATGTAACGAATGAATGTTATAATTCATAATTTTATAATTCATGATGTCATCTAGATCAACTTATATTTTATTTAAGGAGTTTCCGTCTTTTCAGTGCTTGAATTTGAAGCTTAATTTTCTTTCAAAGCAAAGCTGAGTGAATGAAGAACATTCACAACAGTGTTCTAAAAGCACTCTGAATGTCTCCTTCCTCTTCTTTGAAATTGTGACCCATGCCATCATCCTAATACCCATAAAAATCATAGTCATGTTTGAATTATTGAGATCATACAATCCTCTGCTGCTTCAGTTAAGTAGTAGCGACATTAAGATGCCCCATGTTTGCCAAACCTAGAGGAGAAGTCACTCATGACCACAGGTTGGCCTCCCTTCTGGTCCAGCCGTATGTGATGCATCACATTGACTGTGATGTATTTGACTATCAGTATTTGACTGAGGGGACTTCCTCCTTTCCCTGCCTGGCCTTGTTGCGTTGGAAGAGGAGGAAGAGTGTAAAACTGAGATCATGGGAAGGGTCCATCTGAGATGGGCTTCCAGCTCTTTGGTCTTGTGCCTTGGCCTGACATGTAGCAGCTGGTCCATTCAGGCACAGGCTGGAACTTGCCTACTTTTTGTGTCTGCTGGGCATGGGCAAAGCCTTATTTTTCAAAGGCATGCCACGCATTGGTGGTTTTTTCAAAGAGAAAGGAAAAGGCTCAACTTTGTAAAGTTTCTGAACTCTCATCTGCGGGATGCCAAAGCCTTTTATATAAAAAGTCACTGTCATTAACATGGGCAAAATGACATATTTTTCCTAGCCTCCTCTTTTAGGAGAGCAGAGATATTTAGCTGGAAATTTCCAGAGTTTCAGCCCAAGGCAGCCAGCCAGAGTGGAAAGTTTTAGCCCAAACAATTTCAGTTACGTGATTGAAAACAAAAGGGTTGGGTAACCTTTGTGCAATCTACAAACTATAAAGACTGATAGAGCGGCCACTTCTGGCTGCTAAACTAGTAGAAAAATCTAATTAACTATCTAATTTAGAAAAGGTCAACAAATAAATTTACCAAGAGCGCAAATAAATGCTAGTATCAGAGCTCCTTGCATTCTTTGTGTGTTGCAGGACTTTTAAGAAAACTGAAAAAGAAGCTTCTTTAATGATACAAAACTATTTTGAAATGTATGTTTTTAATAATAAATCCACTAAAACCTTACTTTGGCCTAAAAACATTGTTTATTAATTTAAGAGTCAGTGAAGAATGGAGGAACTGCTCTTATTCAAACGAATTACTTTGCAGCAGCTACAGGATTTATTATAAGCCTAATTCTGAGTTATGAAAGTACTGCAAAGAATTTTTATTCTGCAGATCTCGACATAAGTAAGAAATGCAAAGGAAAAGTACAGACCATAGCTAACAGAAATGAGTGCATATTGTGATTATAAGTTTAGGAGCTTATTTTAAGGGGGAGAAAGAGAAGAATGCTGATCATAACAGAAGAAGAACAAGTTAGAGAATATTTAGAGAAGTTAGATATATTCAAGTGTGAGGGGATGATTAAGTTTACCCTAGACTAATTTAAGGAAAGCATAAGCAATCTCTGAACTCCAAGGCTATGTTTGTACTAGTATATGTAACACTCTAGGAACTTTCCTGGATATTGATACCATCTGGCATGGAACAGCCTAGGTCTATGCTAATAAATTATCTTTATCTCCAAAATAGGGCATCTGTATCCAAACCATTTGCTGGGAATCATCCCTGGCAATTTCCATACCTCACCCAAGCTCAGCATTTGTTTGGGCAAGTGCTCCCTACCCCAGCCACAACTGTGCCAGACTCTGTTCTCACAGTTTAACAGAATGGAATTATTTTTTCGTTTTTAATAACATAGGTGGCTCTTTCATTTAACTGCTAAGTGCAGCATTCTTTTCAAGAGCCCTTGGAGGATGCTAATGTCCAAGTGCATCAGAGCACAGTAGACCAGCAAAGATGAGGCTGCTCTTCAAAAAGAGGTAAACAGACGACATAGAAAAGTACAGACTTGTCAATGATACTGGAACCAAAAAAAAATACAAAACTAGAATTGACCAGAATGCTTTAACAGTTTGAAAGCATTGGAAGGATAATGAGGTGAACAGAATCAACTAAAATAGATTTATCAGCAATGAGTCATGTTATACTGATCCAAATTCTATCTTTGATAAAGTACCTGATTTTAGGGACGTGAGTGAATAAGTGCATCTGTTACAGTTTGACTTAACATTGTCCCAATTCAACTGCAAAAAATGAACTATGAAACTAAAGTTTAGATTAATTTAATGTATGCTTGGTGGGTGGAAAATAATTTAAAAATAGTTGTTTTGCTATCAGATTGGGAAAAGTTATCTAGAGTGATTGTAAAGTGCCTGTCTGGAATCTATTCCAACTGAACACTGCCAGCAACAACTTGGAGGATGGAATAGAATTTCCTCATTTGCACATGACGCCATGCTGCGAGGAGTTTCAAGGCTTTTGTAGGAGAAGATCAGAGCTCAAAATGATTTTTATGAATTGAAAAGTGGCCTGACATAAATAAATTGAAATTCAGTAAGGGGAACTGCAAAATCTGTGTTTGCAATTGAGGAGAAGAAATGAAATGTGCAAATGACAAATGGAAGATAACTGGATAGAAATGTCACAGGGCTGGATTAGGTATTCCACTTTGCAAACTGGTTAAGTAATACAGTAAATATGTCAGGCAAATTCATAGAAATGTCCATTTGAGGCACAAGAGACAAATGCTATACTCCACACTGATGAGCGTGATTCTGCTCATCACATTTAGCAAAGATGTAGGCAGTGAAGAGTCTGGAGGAGAGCAGCAGGACTGATAAGAGGTATAAAAGGTACGACCTGCAAGGAAAGCCTGAAATAACTAGGTTTGTTTAGTCTGGAAAAGAGATAACTCGTAGTGTGGGAGAAGAGAACGTGATAATAACCTTCAAAACCATTATTGCCGAGGGGGTTATCATTTGTCCTCCATGTCCTCTGAGGACAAGACAGGAAGTTATTGACTTAATTTGAAGTAAAAATTTAAAAAAAACCAAAAACTTTAACTGTGCAGATATTTGAAGACTGAAACAAACTGTGCTGGAAGAATGGGAGTGACTGCACATTTAAGAGTAAAACATTTATAAGGATATCTATATACATTTAATCCTTCCTCATTTAACAGGTTGGTATGATTAACACTGAGTTACTTCCCAACTGTGCTTCTCCACTCTTCTTTGATTTGGTCCATTACATTAGATCTTGTGTGAGCAGTATAATAAATAAAACAGGCATTTATTGCTTTACTGAAATAGACACTAGTAATTGGCAGCAATGTGTAACCTCTAACATTTTGCAGGAAAACTGTTCTCTACCCAGTAGTGTTATAGGAAGACAGGATCTTGGTGTCTGATACTGTTGAGTTATATAATATTTTCCATTTATCAGAAATATATAATACAAATATATTGCATATATTTGTGCATATATTATAAAAGCTATTGTCTCATTATCATGGTCTTTCTGTCAGTCTGTGCTAGGGCTGAATGGAACACTTATAAAAAAGTGAAATGTCTAGAAACATGTATCTACATAACTTTACAAATGAAACATTTCTTCTAAAAATGTGCTCGGTGTCATAATTTTTAGCTCTAATATGGCTCCCTTTTCAAAGTGAAAATGAGCAGACCTAAAGCTAAAATCCTAGGTTCCTAAAATCAGAGGGTATTTTGCCATCAACATCAGTGGAAATAAGATTGAGATTTTTAATGAGCAAAAGGTGGCTCCAGAATTCACTTTTCAGTTGATTTTGCAAAGCTGCATATTTTCTGATACAGGTCTGGGATGTCTGCCATGTATAAGTAACGCCATCGTTTTATGTTGTGGTATATAGTATTACGAGTCTGCCATTTCCCACAATTTTCATTCAGGCTTCATACTTTTTTTTTTTATTTTTCCATAATCCTACTATGCTAATTTCAGTTTCCTGTACTGAAGATGCCTAGTTACATTTCTGAAATCCCTCTAGGGATGTCCCATGTTCTTACCCTGACTTTAACTGAGCCAAATTTAGAGAGAGCCATATAATATGCCCAAAGAAAATACAGCTTGAGCTATTGGAATGGACTACATTTTATATATGTGTGTGTGTGTGTGTGTGTGTGTGTGTGTGTACATACTATATATATATACACAGATATAGATATATAAAATTTAGATTGTATGTATAATTAAATGATATGTGTATATGTGTGTGTGTATATATACACATATATACACACACATACCAGAAAGGAAAAATATAAAGTGAAATAAAACTTCGTTGTTATTGCCAGTAAGTTTTTTCAGGACAGTTCTATTGGTTTGGCAGTTTTAGAACTTGTTTTTATGCGTTGGAGCGTTCTTTGTGAGCTCAAGGGTGTGCTCACCTTTAATCTCTGCTTGCTGGTGCTTGAGTGGCTTTAGTCATTAACATTAAATGAATATGAGTATTGAACTTTCACATACGCATTTGTGAAAGTGCACTGGTTCACTAGTGACTTTCAGTATTGGAAATGAGGTGTACCATGGAGCTGAGTCCAAACTTGTAAGCTCTTCTGGGCACCTTAGACAAGGCATCTAGTGGGTTCTCTGTAGCCAGCAGCAAGCCCGAGGGGAAAAGAGAGAAGCAGAAGCTAGTGAGAGGCCCTCAAAGAGGACTCAGCAGCACAGCATTAGGGCTGAATAAAGATACAGTAGTAACACAGGCAGGAGAGGAAGAGAAGGCAGCATATATAAAGACCAACTACTCTAAGTTGTAAGAGCCAATATACTAAAGGAAGAAACAGGAATCTGGCATGCTGACTTAAGCTGAAGTTCATAGAATGCTGTGGAATCAGTTGCTTCCTAAAATGAGAGAGATTATCAGATTTTGGACTCTACTTAGTGTATTTTCAGTATTTTGCAAGTAACAGTAAGTACGTAGATTCATTTTGCGTCACAGGAAATATGCTCTTCTGTAAAGTGTACAGTAAATGAAGCAGATTGATCACGTTTTTCAATCTGGGAAGTGCAAAAAGAAATAACTTAATTTTGTGTTATTCATCCCTATCAACATTAAAAGCTCGTTAGAGTGGCTGTTTGGCTGGAACTGCATCAGAAAACCCCGCTACGGCCAGCATGGTCTATGCTTATTTTTGCCACCAGGCACTGGGTCCTCAAACAAAATACTGTGAACAAAATAAGCTCTGAAAATAATTCTTTGTTGTTATAACAACTCTAGTGTCATTTCGTTAGTGTCTCAAAGGCCTTTAACTGTATAAAAATGCCATGAATAATTTTAAGAAATGTTACTATACAGTAGAAGTTTCTGGAGCAGGCTAGGTCTCTAATATCACCATTTTTGAAATTAGACTACACATTTACACCAAACTTCTGAACATACAGCAAAAATGAATGATTTGATTCAATGAATTTATGATGAAAGAGTGCTGAAGTTGGGCTAGTATTTACCAGCTGCTTGAATATGACTTCTTCACCTGTGTCAGTATTACCGACATGATCTCCCAGCCAAAGACAGTCTACATCTGCCTAGTATCAAAGACGAGTACTGTGAGGGGCATTTAGTCAACAGATACTCAACATGTATTTGTGTGGAAGGAAGTATTACTGCACCTGTAACATTTTAGGCCAAGATTGATCTGAATTAATGATGTGGAGGAGTGAATAAATAACTGATGCCAGCTGTGGGTTTTGAATGAATGAGCCAAGATGAGTCTCTCTCCCTGCTGAGTGGTGATAGCCCCTTTTTAGGGAAAGGGCAGGGACTGTGTGAGAGTTTCTGGCTGAAGCCAGGACTTGTGCTTTTGATGGTTTGCTGTTGGGTTTTATTTGAGGTTCAACACAAATGTTTTACTTGGACTGGCCCTTACACACTGTCTCACCTGAGGTAAGCATAGCAGACTTGGAAACTAGATGCATTTGTCATGCTAGATTTACGTAATTCATTATACTGATAAGAAATAACAAAGGCCACAAGGAAGCAATAATAATCAAGTGGTTTTGGCTGATAGAAATGTAAGGTAAATGCTGATGCTGGTTAAAATGTTAGTGATGTAAAAAGCCTGCTGGACCTGTAAAAGGGGGAGGCATTCCCAATGCAAGCTGTAAATGTACCAGATTTTTTTCCCATCAATCACCTTTTTGCAAAGGTCAGCCTTTCCCTCACACTTATGCCAAATCCACTTGCCTGTTAGCTTTTCTTATCAGTTACTCCCAGAAGGAATGGTGAATACTTGATGTACTGAGTATATACAGTATCTACTTTCTGATTTGATTCTAACTGTAAAATCACCTAATTGTCAATTATTAAAATATTAGGGACCTAGGGGAAAATGTGTTGGGCTGCATGAAACTGCTATAGCTACTCTAAAAGCCTTAGTGTAGATAACAGTATGAGCCTTATTTGGATTTAGGTTTTTTTTTTTTAGCAATGAATGTATCTCTGGGACCCAGAATAAAGTGTCCCTCTGAAAATGTGCAACCTGTGGAGACGTGCAGAACTAGACTTGCAATTTTCAGTGTGAGCACTACACTGATTTTACCCATGTTGAGGAAAAGAGAGAGACTAATCCCAGAGCTGATATATTGAGAGTGTTCAGCTATTAAAGTAGCCTTATTTGATATCTCAGTAGCATAGCTGATATCTGAGCCCTGCTCCAGGAAAACACTAGGTTTTTCCTTTATAATAAAGGCTTCCAGATGATATCAGAAAAGGGTGTTACACCAGAAGTGCAACAGGATACAGGCACTACAGTTTCAGATGGGTTAGTATTGCATTTAGAAGCAGTGCAAGCATCAAAAGATAATAGCATTCACACACTATACTCTTAGGGAAGAGATAGGAGATATTTTTCTACCTTTATGGCTTTTGAATGCAGAGAGGAAAGTCTATCAGCATAATATTAAGAGTATCAATGTAATATTTAGGAGGACAAATTACTTCTCTGTATGCAGAGTATGGAAAGAGATGGTACAACACGCATCCGGTTGCAACATGGCTGATGTTCTAGTTTTGCAAGTACTTGAGGCTGATTTAGTAGTTGGTGGTGATGGACTTATGGATTTATAACTGTTTTAATTAGGGTGGGTTTAAATCAAATATGCCTGCAGTGTTTGTGTGCATAACTGTTCTGTGCTATAGCTATAGGAAGAAATTTTGATAAGGTATAGCTATGACTGTAAAAGTGCTCCTGATCACTCATACTAATCATTCTGCTGTCTAAATGGCTCTATATAGTTATATAAATACAGAATATAAAATGCTTTTCAGAACATTGAACAGAAAGCTATCCCTTTTTTTTTTTTTTTTTAAATTAAAGTTTGAATTGTAATTGAAAGCCTTGGTGTCTACCAGGTACCTAACCCAAACCTACAGAGACAATAAAATTTTTGACGCAATGTCTCAATAGGCTGGTGGTGAGGAAGAAACGTTTGCTGCTCTTGAGAGGCTATGGTTTTCTTCACAGCCTGCTGGTTTGGATTAGAATCAGATATGAGTTTCCAAGTCAACATGTACAGCACCCTGCCAGAGAGTTGTTCTTGGAGCTGCTGCCTCTTTATAAAATGCAGAGGGGGGAAAAAAGGGAATGGCTACTGGCAGCTTTTCACTCCTGCGTTTAGGATACTGTAGAGAAAACCAATACTGTCTGAACTGTGCTGCAGCGAATGTTGGGTGGGCAGGGTGGTTTCTCACTGCAGGTAGATTTTACTGTTAGTGCAGCAGCATTTAAAAAAAGAAAGGAAAGCTTTCAGTAAGAGAAATATTAGGAGCATGCATTTAGTACTTGAATGCAGCAATAGTCCTAGCTTTTGTGAAAAGCATTATGGAAAGCTTGTTGTATGCTTTATGATTTCATACTTTTCCTCAAAAGGAAAAAATGTTTTGGATAATATAAAATGTGTGTTCCCCCAACTATCTGAAGATTTTAGTTCCTAGACTTAAGGAGAGCCATGCCATCATATTTACAAGGATTTACCCAGCCTACACTAGAAAAGTATGCAAAGAATTTCAACAAAGTGGTTGTTTGCAAGATTTTCGGGCCTGTTCTACTGACTTGAAACTTGAATGGTAACAGCAATAATCATATTTGTTTTTTTCATAGAAATAAGCATCAAAAACTTTGCAGGCTATGCTATCAAATTGGTAAACGGAAACTACAGAGAAATCACTTCAGTTTTCCAAACTCAAAGAAACTTACGTTATACCTTTAGACACAGGCATGAGCAAAAGATAGAGTAATACACTGCCCCCTCTGCTGCTTTGAAGTGCCTGATATATCCTGGCCAGGGTTTGGAAGATTAAGGAAGCAGAATTACTTTTTTGTCTATTGCTTCCTGGGTGTGTTTGAGCAAAATTTTGACCAGGCAGCGGTGATGCCTCCTGCAGACCTCAGTCCACCTTCCTCCTGTGTCATAGCTTTACTGTGATGTTCTGAGCAAGTACCCTCGTTCTTTGTGTAACTTACCATCAGTGGCGCAGCACTAATGCTATGCCACAGAGGTACCATGGGACACTTGCAGGTGTTATGGTACACATGGTCATCTAAGATGGAACAAGAACAACATTTCTTCTTTTGTATGGCTGGACTTGGAGCCTGAGTCTCCTCAATAGGAATTCAGAAGTGTGAAGTCTGGGTCAGCGTAGTCCACAGAGTGCGTATTCGAGACTTAAATCCCTGTTTCTCACTTTCATCTTGAGGTGTCTCTAGGCTTTACATAAACATGTGAAGAGAATACTGGCTTTGGTGATCACTAACCTTGCAAGATATTGTATACTCATGCACAACTTATTTACAGCCACACATAGTGCATTGACAGAGAGAGAAGGTTTATAACTTATTCATCTAGTATTTTATATAATTCTACTAAAAATAGCATGTAGAGAAAGCATTCTAAAAAATGACTAATTGGAGAGCAACTGTTATAATACTGTCCCCACATTCCTTGTTATTTAAAACCTCGGGGTGGTGGGGCAGGGGGAAGAGAAAAGACGACATTACTCATCCAGCTTCTTTACGAGTTCTGCATCCTCAGTTTGTAACCTTAAATGGAATTACTACATTTGCTAATTGTAAACTAACTACATGATTAAAACAAAGCTCCTTTTCAGCATTTGGCACTGCTTCCTATCTTTTTTTTTTTATTTTATAAGTTTTGGCAGAGACTAGAGGGCTATAGATATCTGTTAAGTACAGTATGCTTGTATAATGAGATGACATTATCTTTTTCTACTAAAAACTAATAGAGGGTGAGGCTCTCAGAAACACTTATAACCTAACAGTACAAATCTTACTGAAAGTCCATTGCGCTGCTACGCCTTTTAGATAGAAAATTCCAATCATAGTTTGCACGTTACAGCAACAAAATCTATATAACTTATTCCAATCAGCAAAAATGCAGTGTGAATCACAAAGAAAACAAGATCATGGTAATGTAAAGCTGTAAACATATTGAAAGGGGTGCTTTAGCATCTTTGTGCTTACAGCAAACATTTTTCTCTTGGCAATAGCAGAATGAAATGTGGGATTGTTAATATCAGCCTAACTGCGCTCTTTGAAGTCTGTAGAGATGTTACCACTTTCCTTAACAGGAAAAAACTGAAAAATCCAATAATAAGAGGGACAAGACTGATGCTCCAGACAATGAAAACCTTCATGGCTCAAAGAGCTTTGTGCAATCTAAATTATCTAGAGAAATTCTCTCTCCTGCATTTTTTGGAGAGGTCTCTTCTCCCACAGAATCAACTTTCCTCCATAGGCCAAAGTCAAAGGTGCCTGCTGGCAGCTCGCTGGGCAACAGGACCCATTTGTCTCCTTGCATGGACGTCCATGATACGATACTGCATATTGGGAGAGCCTATGCTGTCACAAGGAGAGATAAAAACCGAGAGGACCAACTGGATGCATTTTGTAAGAGCAAATGATACTGGCAAAGAGTGCTATTAGCCTTAGAGGAAAGGCTGCTAGATCTTTTAGTGATCTGTTAGCTTTCATTCTTCTGCATGGCGGATTGCACTGCCTTCTGCTGTGCCGTGGTATAAGTTCCATTTTCTTCAGGCCTCGTTGCTATATCCGCAGAAAGCCTTTCACTAATTGTAACATTGGATTCTTTTGACTTGGTTAACTAACCTGGTAATGAAGCTTCTCGTGCCATCTGCATCGTGTCAGCAAAGTAATCTTCAGATTAGACAGCAGCTGGCTATGGCTTTCCTGACAGATGGTATCCTGTCATCTCTTTAGCAGCTGTTTGGACATGGCTGCATGTCAACGCCACCATGATATAATCATTGTAGTTTTATGAAGCAAACCTAGTGTGACCCTTAAGGCACTTGGCATCACGCTGTTGGTGGCATATTTTGGAAGAATATTTTGCCGAAAGGGTACGGAAACAAGAAATTTGAGCACGTGTCACATATGTCCTTTCTCTGCACGCTTTTAGGGGGAGAGACAAATGTGTTCAAGCTTTTTAACAGTAAGTCTTTTGCTGGTTGCAAACCTAAATTTTGGATTTAGGAAAGCTATATAGAATTACTGTGAAACCATGCCAGTTTTACAGTAACATTATAATCTGGTTTATTCTAGTGATATTGAAGACACGATCTTTAAGATGTAATTGAAATTGTAGGCCTTGTCAACTAACAAAGTCAGAATCAGTAAGACAATGTTAGTGTAAATATTGGAAAGATGCTTTGAGAATATACATCAAGTCAGAGAAAAGAATTAAGGATACTGCTATAGTGATTCTTACCAAGTTAGAATGGGGATACAGGAGTTAACAGAACTTGGTAAGAAAACTAACAACAGAATAATTTTCCATGTTGGAATTTAAATGTTTAACCTAGCTGATATAATGAGATTCTTTACATTTTTAGACTCTTATATTGTAAGTTGCAAGCCTTAGCCATGTGTTTTACATCTGAGAGCTCAGTATTCTTCACTGTTTAATACAGCCACAAAGACGGCAATACTTATAATGTATGCATCTTCTATTTAATCATGTTACATGCTTTTTCTCTGCCTATGGTTAACGTACAAAGTGTAACGTTGGCAGACATGACAGATTCTCATATGTCTTGATGATTAGCCCTACAGAAAACTTGGCTGGCAGTCTTTTTGAGTCATGTGTATGTGTTTTTATATATACACATACACATATCTGCATCCAAGCCACTTTGGCCACTATCTCAGAGTTCAAAGAATCTTCAGTATGAGTGCTAATTTTGTCCAGATGTAAGTTGTTTTGGTCAAACTGAGTTGTACGTAGGACCTCACCACAGGAATCTCACTTCTGGTGCTTCTTTCTTTGACCTTTTCTGTATAGTTAATTAGCGAGTATTGTGACTATCAGTCAGAATTGGCAGGTGATGATTAGATTCTCTGTTTCTGGGGAGGGATATTGTACTCTGTTATACCACCAGGCAGTGCAGCTTTGGTCATAATACACAAATCACACAGCCAGCTCACGTGGTCATTAAATCACTCAGTATTCTTTAATGTTGGTTAAAACTTAAAGAGGTTCGTCACCCAAATTCAGAACATACTTGAAATGCATTCAAGCATGCAATACTAGACTACCTAGCTTCTTTTTAGAGTTTTTTTGTTTGCTTGTCTTTTTCTGCTGACACAAAGAAATAACAAAAATAGCTCCAAGATTAATTATGGGTTCTCTGTGCTTGATAGCTGTGAGGGCTTTTCATGCTGTTTTGTTCTACTTTTCCCTCACAAAGGAAAAGTGAATATGCTACAAATATGACACACACTGTAACAGTGGTTTTCATAGGACAGTTTAAAAAAAAAAGTTTTTCAAGACCTGATGTATGCAAGAGTGAGTGGACTGCCATTTATTGAAATAATATATTGAAGTGCTAAAAAAGCCTTTTCGAAAGATCCAGATTTTGACTTTCTAAGGATGCTACTTTTCTTCTGCCTCAGAAGCTGTGGATATTTGTTAATGGTTACTGATCATGCAAATGAAATAGAAATCTGAGTCCACATGCACAGGTTATACCCTTTGAGACTCTTCTGCCCAGATTTGTGGTTGCTGCTGCTCTGCACTGCAAGTGTACAAATAAACGTTTTGAGTTGAATGCTGTGCAGCCAATGTACCTGTTAAAAGTCCAGGCAATGGAGGAAAACAAATGAGGAAAACTCTGAATAAATGAAGTATGAGCATGTCAAAATTGATCCACTGTCATGGAAAGCGTTTACCTTTTAACAAGCTTTTTCAAAAGCTCATTTTACTTATTCTTAGCAGGCATGTTTCCCTAAGCATTTTGCCAGCTAATTAGCATTCATCATGAAGACTGATCTCTAGAATGCTTATTTTCAGCCTTGCCAAGTACTGCTGAAAGCACCAGCCAACTTTTTTCCAAATCGGTATACCTGGATATCTTTATATGTCTGGATCTGGATAGGTAGAGGGCAGCATGAGCTATAAACCAGTATTACTGACAAGTTTCCAAATATGTATTCAAAAGCTGTGCAAGTCTACCTTTAATGTCAAAACATAGCTTTGTTATATTTTTAAGTGTAAATATTGCACAGTATATTTTTCCACACGTAGTAAATTAATGTGCATTGCAGACAGCTTGAGACATCACTCCACCTATGCTTTGCAGCTGTTCTGGTTTGCATGAGGATCCTGCCAGCTTTCAGGGCTGCAGAGTTAATTGGAGCTGGATCCATATCCCAACACACCCAGCTGCTGCTGCATTTTGCTGCTGATTCAGAGGGGGACATGCTCCTAAATCGGTAGAGCCAAAATAAAATTTGTTTATTGCGTGCTGTTGGAGGTGTTGGAGGTTAAAATCTTTTAGGTGAGATTTTAAACAGAAGTCAGGTTACTAGAGTCTGAAGGCTCAGGAACATAGAGCATGAGCCCATATTTAACTCTTGTAAGCTTAAGCCTGTGAGTTTTGTAGCTGACCTACAGTCTGCACACCTCCATGCTACCTTCACTCTCCTCAGAGGCATGTAATAAGAAAGACTTAATTAAAGCTTTGTAAGAATTTGGGATTCTTACATCAGTATTACTTCATGTTATTTTTTTATTACCTGCTGTATTTGAAAATGTTGATTACTCTTTAAAAAAGAAGAAAATGTTTTGTATACATGGCCTGAATTTGTAAATATAATAATCAAAATAACATAGATGGGCTGAGAGCACTAACCTGAGCCTTTGGAGACAATGGTACAATTTCTTGCTTTCCACTAGATTTCCTTGTGAAGCTTACTAAAAATAAATGAATAGGAAGAATATCAATAGTGCATCTCCTATGCGCCTCAGGAGTGACATTCAAAAAGTAAAATAAAATAATAAGCTTCTTGCTGAAGCAGCTGATCTGGTCGCAGCTGTCTGGTCAAGTAGGCCATTCCTACCTGAGATGGAAATCCCCCAAAATTAAGTAACTAAATTCCATCCTTGCTTCCTGGGAAGTGTGTAAATAACAGGATTAAAACTGTTCCTGGACCCCAGCTGTGACACTGTATGCTCTCCTGGAGGGAGAAGGAAATAATTGTGAGACAAAATGTTTGTTTACGAAGCGCAATAATACGTACATTTTATTATTTTAATATACTGTTTTCTATCACTTTTTTCCTCTATGAGCACTTTTTTTATTAGCTTTGCCTTATTAACTAATTGCCGCATGTAATTTTTGCGTTTGAATGCTTGCATTGTCTCGTAGCTGGATTTGCTGTTAGGCAATTATTACTTTTCAGTCAGCATGGATGAATAGAATTGTTGTACTTAGGAAGCTGAATACTAAACCTTAGCAAGCCTTAGCCTTAACAAATTAATTGAACCTACAGTTATTTAGCCTGGAGGTTTAACTGAATACGGCTTAATCCTGGTTGTAACAGATATATTATGAGTCCATAAAGACCTGTATACTTTTAACTAGTATTTATGATTTCCCTATTCAGTGTTAGGCAACAAATGAAGCTTCTGTGAAACACTTGTGCTGGGAAACATTATCAAAAACCTTATTATTATGTGGCCTGTTTTTACAGCTTAGTGAGTTATTATACTGATGGGGAGAGCCTCAATAAAATCAAGATGTAGTTTGCTCCTGACGAACACAGAGCTTCACAGTAAACTGTGTTTCATTTGTACACAGTCCTTTTGCAGACTCCCTCCTCCTGCCTGGCTTTGGAGTCATCTTGTTTGACAAAGCGTACATGGGGGTGTCTTCCTTCAAATCAAGGGGAGTTTGTCTAGTGTCACTGATGGTATATCTCAAATCACACTTTCTGCATAAGATTCACTCCCATGGCCACGCTCACGTCAATCCTTTCCTCGCAGCCAGCCACGAGCCTTTTCTCGGTACTGCATGGTGGCTTCCCACCACTGCTGGAACAACGCAGGCCAAATTCAGCTGAGAAATGAAGTTTCCAGAGCAGGGTGCCACACTACACAACCAGCTTGGGAGCATGGTTCAGGGAGGCAGGCTCACTGGCAGAAGTCCTTGTTCCTTGGCTTCAGGCCCTCATCTGTCCTGTTGTTGGGAAGCAGGGCCGCGGCCTCGGCAAATGCTCCCATGTTCTCATGACCCCATGTGTGGAGCCCTGTGCCTTGAGGAAGAAAAACGTGGGAGGTCTTGAGGCTTGGACCAAGCCCAGTGTAAGATGCTCAAGAGTTGTAAGTTGCCTGTCTCTGTATTTGAAGTCATGTTTTAGTTACTGTCAGTAGAAGGATGCTGTAAGTGTAACTCCAAGGCTTGCAGAGCTTTAGTAAATATCAAACTACTTGTGCTCTGATCAGGCAGGAGCTACTACTGCCTTTGCTGTGATTTTTTTCATCTACTTTTCTTCTAGGTCTGAGCCGTAGAAAAATAGTGGAAATCAACACTAAGATTCCAAGGAAGGAATTGCCAAATTTCTGTTTCCTTAAATCTTCAGCTCTTGATCTCTCTTTAGTAGACAGAGCCTTGAATTAGATTTAGTCATACTTCTGCTCATTCCTGTCAGTACAGGCCGATGTTCGGCAAAAATGATTGTACTTGTCTGTGTATTCTAATTGCTCTGAACCCGTCTCTCTCTTTGCCAAGCGCTCGGTGTTTGTTTGTTTGTAAAAACTGCATTCTCTGAACTTACGACTTGCATAATAGTCCTCATGACAGTGACGTTTATCATAGGAATGAAACTTTTGCACCTTACTTTGATGCCACGAAAGAGGATGGCAGGATTAACTGAAGACCGGCATATCCTGCTGCTTGCTTCTGAGCGCACTGGGGTAAACTTTCATTGCTCTTCACTCAGTGAATTTTCTTTGAAGCGTATATCTGCTATTGGAAATGTCAGTGGCTATTTCCATAATTCTTCTGCTTTTTGGGACCAAAACTCTTACATTTTGCAGTTGGGACATTGACTTGCCAAGAAATACTTTCATGGCTAAAATATATATTTTTCTAGGGAACTTTAGAACTTTTTTTCTCTCTGGATGTGCATCTGCATTTTCTTTTTCTTTTCTTCCTTTTCTTCCTGTTGTTTTTGTTTTCAGGGGGGTGATGAGTTTATGCATTGTAATAGCATTGTAATGCAGTGACACAAATCCTGTGCTAATAGGAAACAGAAGTAATGAAAAACTTAATATGCTTTGCACTGAATGCATACTAAGTATAGCAAGAGGTAACATATGTCAAATAAAACATACAAGAAAACCTAACATTGGTCAGTAGACTTTAATGTGGTAGAAAATGGGTTTATATTTCAGGTATTGAAGTAAGTAACAAACCTGTGCTATCCATTTCATTGGCTGTACTTAGTGGCTGTTTACACTAAAAATTGTGTTGCAGGCTTGCGTGCTTATTTCTCTGTAGAATACCTGTGTTTTGGGTTTTCTCAGTGTACGAATGGAAAGAGATGTCCCCTCCCACACACACTTCAAGCTATCCCAGTTCCTCAAACATTATTATCAGTAGCTGTAAACCAGATGCAATATCTACGATAAAAACACAAGGGAAGCATATTCAGAAGGTAGAAGAGGCAGATGGGCTGAGTGATCTCCTCGCTCTGTTTTCTGTGATGGGGGAGGCTGGAAGTAAAGTGTATTAGCATGGCACTTGCAAAAGCCAGCTTACTTCTGACGGATTTCCTGAGGATATATCAGCAACCTATCCTCCCAGGACAATAAAATTTGAACCTCTTTGGACTGAATGTCATGAAATGTCTTGGCCACTGCACAGCACAATTTGAACCCATAAAGAAAAACAAATTTGTGTCGTGTTTCCAGCCATTGTTATTTTTAGTTAAGCCACAAACCATTAATGGCTGTTTAAAGTAGAGGTTTCCACATTTTTCTCCTCAAGCATGTGCTGTATGTCTGCTACCCATGCAAGTACACAGCCAGTGTACTTGGTCCCTTCAAGTACACTGGAAAGGCTTCAGAGGAGCCAACTTGCAATGTGAGCTCTGAGAAGGGATCCTGGTGCAGCTGTATACAACTTCCTTGGGGGCTGCCAGGCTGAGTGTTCACAGATGATTTCTCATTTCACTTAAGCAGAAGCTGAGATGCTAGTAGAGTATTTGTGTGTGTGTGTGTATTTATATATATTTCTATATATACATATTTATATATATTTCTATATATATATTTCTATATATAAAATAAATTTGACAAACTGCCTTATGCTTGTGTTGAATGCGTTGCACAAGGAGTTGTGATTTTGCTTTGAGCCTCAACTGTGTTAATACTGTCAGACAAATAAATTATATCAGATAGATATACTAGCATCTTGACTGTACGAGAAATATCCTTCCAGCATCCACCTTTGCTTTGTCTTAATCTAGACAGACTCCAGAAAATGCCTGTCCTTAAATGCATCCAAGCAAGATTACATAGAGGCAAGAGAAGGAAAACAGAATGTCAACTAGTTTTCAGCTATGTTGGCTCTTATTTCTAAAATTGTATTTTGCCTCTTTTTTGTTGCTCTTTTCGTCATAAATCTCTTATTTCCTGATGATTGTTTCTTCTACTGGGATATTGATGCATAATAGTGGCAGCCCAGTGGTTATTTACAACTTCTAGCTAAAATTTCTTTCCACTTTTCAGTAGGATGCTGCTGTGTATTTTAAATCACTGACATTGCTGTTCCCATTTGTTATAACAAACCTAATAGTTTTCGTTTCCTTGTTTGCTTTCTGTTTTCCCTCATATGTGATTGTCTGTCTTCACTTTCCATGTAATCTAAAATTAAAGACTAGTCCAACGGAGCATTTAAAGACATTTAACTTGTGTTCCTGGGAAGTCACAATGGGACTTCTTGTATGTGTTAAGTTAAACTTGTGCTTAAATACCTTATTAGATTAGACCATATTAGGACTATAGCAGATGAAAATCTGCCCCTATTTTACTCCTGTATACTATTTGAAATTTATAAAAGTTCCCTTTTTATTTCAACCTTGTCCTACTGAGAATATAGTCACAAATCTTGTGGTGGAATCGTGTGAGTCTCATTGATCTCAAAAGGAGTCATCACAGAGGCGAAGATCTACAGTGTGTGGATCAGCTCTGAAAACATATACTCACTTGGGCAGGGCATAAAAGGAAGATGGAAGTTTTATTAATCAAAGTTAGAGTTTTTTATTCTCATGTTGCTAATGACTCCTGTAAACCATTACAAATTTGACTTGTAAGACATCACAAAACATTGCAGCGTTTTGAAAATGCTTACAAGAAAAATATAACCATTGGCCTATGGGACTGGCATTTTGAAAAATGTCCATCATTTATGCAAGAAAATAAATTTTCCATCTGCTCTGAGTTCTAATGGGGAATAGACGCCGTTGTGTGCGCCATTATGCAGAGCAAGTAATCTGTGAGAATTATTTGTAAGTTGGAGCTTCACGTCTTCAGGCTCTTCTTCAAGTCAATAAAATGAGGCAACAGAGCCTCCTTCAGAGGGAGCTTCAGAGAATGTAAGTTATCCTCCTGCTCTCTTTAACCTTCTAATCTCTCTCTGCAACAAGAATATAGAGAGCTTCTAGAAACTGGGCTCCTAAATTAGGTACTTACATGAGATGCCTGCAGTAGACTATGACTTTCTAGAGCCTACACAATCTTTGCATGGACAAACTTGCATGTTCTTGGGATCTCGCTATATTAATGAAAAAGGGTGACTGGGGCAAGCTACACTCCTCAGATAACATAGAATTCTTAAATGAACCTACTGAGTCCCCTCTTACAAGCATTGATTATGAAGCTATTGGTTTTTGAAAGAACGCGCTTAACTTTCTTCCTCCTGTAATGTTTACAGGCCTGTTTTAATGACAGCTCTGACTTTGGGTGTGTGGTTTGTGCTTCCATACCACAGATTTTTGACCTTATGCTAAGGTTTGCTTAATATTTAAGGACAAATGTTGCATATCACTTCCCTGTATCTGTTTCTTTGCCTGTTTATTTCCTCCAGAAAATAATGCTCGGATTGCTTATAATCCTAAATGTCACAAAGGATTTAGCTTTAACTTGAGTCATCAATGTGGTTGAGCAACTAAATAGCAATGAAAATATATTTATCAGGGATTTACCAGTAGAGTAAAGCAGACTAAAGGTAAGCTGAAGGCAAGCATTAAATAAGAAAGTTGCTCTGACTGTTTAAAAAGCAAATTAGGAAGCTAAAATCTTTCGACTAAAAGCCATGTTTAAAAATTAATTGAAAAGAGATGGACATTTATATGAACCCCTCTCCAAATTATTTAAGTGACTGTAAAACTTTTTATATTGATATTACCAGAAACTGAAGTCACTTAGTGTGCTGTCCCTGCTCTTCTGCATAGAGGTTCACAAACCTTCTGCAGCCCTGTCTTGAGGAGTTTGTAATCCAAATAAGACAGACCAGAACCCGGAGGAGGAACAGGGACAGAGAAGTGAAGTGACATGTCCTAAGTCGGCCAATAGCAGAGCTCAAGTTAATCTAAAAAGTCCTTACCACCAGTAATAGGTGCTTTTTCAATAAGAAAAGCCTGAGGAATGCTGGCTAAAAGCCAAGTCAGTTAGCTTTTAGCAGCTACTCGCTATAATTTTAGAGGCAAGACAGGCATAAGTATGACGACTTAATGAATTCACAAACTGAGACAAAAGATACAAGAACCTTGTCTCCATGAAATGGAATCAGAAATATCACATCCCTTATCATCATGTAGTGTTCTGACATATGCAAACAGAATAATTAAGCGTTTTTACCTTGACATGTAGCAGAAAAGATGAGAGTCTGGGAATATTAATGCTCTCTGTTCCTGAATAGTAATGCATTTGTTTTATGTCCTCATATCTTAACTGACATCAGCAGTTATTTTATGCCTTTTGTATTTTTTCAGTACATAGGCAAATTTGTTTAAATACTTGCTCATTTCTGATTAGAATGTTTTTTTTCCCAAGGCTATTGACATAGTTTCCTTTGTTCAATTAAATCTAGCTGAGTGCTAATGTCTCCTGAGTAACAGTATCATTAAAGCGGAAAAAACAGTTCAGACAAATTACACACTATATTCACATGTTAGACACACATCTGCACACTACTGCTGTTAATTAATGTAATTGATAAGCCTTATTTTAATTAGAATAATAATATAGTTATTTATAACCTCAGGTATTTAAGTTATCATATTTGAACAACTGAGTGCATTTTTGGTGTCAGCTGCTTAAGCAGAATTTTTGCAGACTATAAATTTTTGGGGTGCAAAGAAACAGCACAGAAATTGTCTTTTAGCAACTACATTTTATAATTTCGAAGAAGAAATGGTAGCCAAAGTTTGAAAGCCTACCATAGTTCACAATTGTTGTACACAATTTAATACCAACTGTTAGAGAACTGGAGAAAGGAAGGCAGAACTGAAGGAAGAAAAGCTTTATTAATTATATAGTCAGCAGAGTGTTCTTTGTGAACCTTGGAAACATTTATTCACAGTTGACTGTTTTACTTATATGAAAAATCATATTTTGATTGCTCCTATGAATATGGGTTTTCAAGACCTCTGATTTGTATCAGTTTAGTGTGTGAGCAGCAGAGGGGATATTAGATAGTGTTTAAGGTTAGCAGGAAATAAATGTAAATCTATTCAAACTGCACATATATTACTGTCTTCTCTTCCCCTCTTTCCACACTTCTGACTTGCCTTCTAAGATTAGAAATCCAACAAGATGATGGATCTTGGCAATTATAGAGCAGTCCTGTCTGTGGCATTTTTGTTCTGCTTAGAGCTTTTTAGTGCAGTTATATTTGGATTCAATAGATTTATAAAGAATTAAATCTTTTTTTATTTCAATGGTCTAAAGTCGATCACTGAGAAGAAATTTGGTTAACTGTTTTCAGATTTTTTTTACTGTCACTACACTTGTCTACTGAGGTACCAGATGGGACAGTCAAAGAAAGTTAAATCCTCAACGTATTGAGTAAATTCACTTACTTTTAGTGTTGTCTACCTAAAGGTTAGATACCTAATCCGAGATAATCATCCAGGCCTCTTTTCTAACTTTACAGTTAAAAAAAAAAAATTGAACCTGCAGAAGAAGATTGAAATCAGTGACAAAACACAAACTGCCAGTGTGGACAAGTTTGGTTCTTGTGTCCCTGTCCTTCATCCCAGAAAAGACCTGAAAATGATGCAACTTACTTTCCATATACTTATTTCTCTCTCCTTGGGTAGATTTTTTCTCCTCTAGAATAGTCATTTATTCTTAAAGTTTTCCTTTTCTCAAATCGAAGCCTAAAATCGACTACTTTGATTGTCTTGTCATGTGTTGAGCCTGAAGAAAGTGACAGATTCTCTGACTGCAAGATTTGTGACCATTTCATTCCGTATCAGGAGCACTAACTGAACTTCTTTGTATGTGCTTTATCTTCGGAATTGTAAATTGTTAATTGTTTGTTCTACTTTGTGGTACTTCTGGACTACCATGCTATTTTCTGTGCGCTGATGTGATGCGATAAAGGGACATGCACTGTTAGAATGGCTGAAGACAGCCCACTTGGCCTCATGGGATTAGACTCAGGAACTGGACTTCTGGTTGTAGCAATAGTGTACCCTCACAATTTTGAGCACAAAACATGTAAAATAGAATGAAGCTCAAAAGGGATAATGCATTTCATCCAGCTCCGAAATGTTTTCTTTGTTATGAAAACAACACTGTTGGTGAATTCTTTTGGTAGTCCCATTTTGGCATATAAAGTGATGTTCCTGTGCTGACTTTACCCGTGGAAGAGATGAGACACCATATTTGTGACATGCCCAAAGCTGGTAAGGAAAGGTACACACATAGTAAGGAAAATATTCAATAAATCAGTTAGTCACTTAAACTGACATTTAGGTGGAAATTAGCAGCCTAAGTTCAGGATAGAAATTCAGAAAAATCCTGCCTAGCTCATAATCGGAAGTTTTCATAGATGATGAAAGCTGTACTACTCATCATTCCTAACACCGTCGTCGTCTTTGCGTTGATGATGGAGGTGTCCACCTAAGGCTTATTGGAGTGCAAAACAAAAGCATTTCTCTGCCTAAATTCTTTGGTGAGCCTGATATATTAGACAAGTTCAGGCCTAGCAAACCGCAGTACACGGACCATAGTAGCCATGTTCCTCTTCTGCAAAATAGACAGAAGGCTAATGCCTGAAACACTCCTCCAGGAGGTTGGACACTTGTATTCTCCTCATTTCTGTCTCGGGCGTTCCACTGCCAAAAAAGAGCCTAATGGGTATTGCCAAGCTGCAAATCACATTTCCAGGATTGATTATCTACTGTCTAACTTACTAGTAATACCAGGAGTCTGAACTTTTAGGTCATTTCTCATCATGAGCCTATATTTCAGCAATTTTTGAAATTTTGCCCGCAGCCAACTGGTAAATTTGATAAATTTGGAGACTGCAGATCTGACAGTTGGCTTGCTTGCAAAGCTAAGAATTGATTCCTAATGCTTTGATCTAATTTTATGCTAGTGGAACTCTGACTTTAATGGTGCTAAGAGTGGAAAATTTGGATCGATGTAGTGGAAAATCAGGTTGACAAACTACTGGTCAGTGATAATAAAGCCCTCAGTTGTGAAAAGGGTTGTAATTCTCAAGCTAATGAAATTCTTAGGAAAGGATTTGATAACTTTTATAGCCCAAGTCAGAAGGATACACATCTCTAGATTGCCATCTCAAGTGGATCACATTTAGGCTTTAGAATAGAATATCTCTCGAAATACATAAAACATATTATTTATTCTATATTTAATATATTTCTGATGGAAGAGACTCCTCCTCCTAGAAACTTTTAGTTCTAGTTAACCACCAAAGAACCCAACACTGAACAGTAAACAAAGAGGGGGGCGAGTATGAGATAGATCTGTTCAGTGGAAGTAAAGGTTAAAAGAACTGTTTTTAATTTTTAATAACTTGTAAACAGTTAAAGTCTACTGTGAAATGCTATGAAAGTGAAGCTATGTAAGGGCACTAGTCAAAATATGTCTTAGAGTAAAAGCCCTATTAAGTAAACACCAGCTAAAAGTTGTAACCAGTTAACAATATTTTGTATTCAAGAGTTAAAAAGGTTACAGTTTAGCATTCCTCCTCATGAGCAACCCTTGTGAATCTAGTGAGGTTAACACGCCTTTAGTAAACAAAATCTGATTAAAAGCTATTACTATTTACTCTGTCACAATCACGTGGTTCTACCTTGTAGAGATTTCCTTTTTAGTTAGGATTAAATATAATTCTGTTTAATGGAGCTGAAATGGATTGTGCATTAAGCAGCATTACTTTGTATGGTGTAGAAACACTAAAGTATGTGTACCTGTGAAAGTGAAGTAATTTAAATATATTATGCAATAAGCCTAAATGATTAGAAGGAACATGAATTAGAATAATATTTGGAACATTCATTTGTGTCTCTTCGCAAACATGCATTAGCTGAACTTGATAGTAATTCTGAAAGGCAGGTAAGCGCAGTTATAAACATAGAGCAGATGGTTAAACTGACATAATTGGAAGGTGTGAGATTTGCTGAAGGTCAGAGAGCAAGTGCCCAGGACTTCTATAGTTCCTTGTTCTGATCACCAAACAAATCCTCCTTGTTCTAGATATTTTTATATTATGCTTTAAATGAATAGTGGTGTTTTTAAATATGAGTACAGGGCACGCACAAGGGACAAAATCTACAAATTTTGACACAAAGTTACCTTCAAAGTTAGAAAGAATGCTGTTTCGTTTCAGGATCAAGGGCATAGAGTTATATATTGAGAATACTTGCATCATCCCCTTATGCTTTTAGTAGTTTGCTATAGACAAAAGTGGAAGTAGTATCATGCACCTAGTGTAATTCAACTTAATATAAAACAGTTTGGTTTAATGGACAGACTGTGAAGTCCAGATGCAGTTAACATATAGTGCCCATAGAAGCTTATTTTAGAATTTATTCAGGTCAACATCATCAGTGCTCTCCAGTTCTTCTGTCAAGCTCAGCTTGTTAGTATAGGTTTATCAGCGTACTGCTGTTGGCTCGCTGTCTGAGATGGAAAAGCAGATGACCTGTGGTTGAGATTGACTTCTCTTATGCTACCCCTGTGGTGTGACAATTGCAGTCTATCAGGAATCTGAATAGCCTCGTTTTTGGGCTGGAATGCTGTCAGAGTCCTTCTTTCCTTGAACCTGCTCTTTCTGTGCTGAGCCTGTAAGAGGTCCGTGTAGTATTTAAGCTGAGTACGTTTCTCCTCCTGATTAGTCTTTCTTTTTACCTGGAAGCAATCATTTATCTTCCTTTTTCTCTTTGCTGATGTTCAGCACATCCAAATGAACTAATAGCTCACTCCATTTAAAAGCTAGAGTTATCTAAAAGTGATAGTGCTATAATCACAAGATGCTATGTAACTCTCAGAGTTCAAAATAAACACGTAGCTTTTATCTGAAACTTCTATATCTGTGGACAAGCAAGAAGGAGAATTCATATGCTTCTTCCTCCTTTTGGCCAAACACTAGATGATCACCCTGCTGAATAAATATGGCAAGTCTTGTTTAAACACGGAGTGAGTGACTGCAGAAGGTTTATTTATTTAAATGACTTCCCGTTCAGATGAAATCTAAACAGAAAAGCATAAAAGTTATCTCTGAAATCCAAACCAGAGTTTTGGCTGAGCTTATTAAGTCTGAAGAGTCTGAATTTAAAACAAACAAACAAAAAAATCCCTCTTTTTTGCATGTGAAATACAGTTGCAATAACTTCCTCCAGCTATTTTATTTTAATTTCAAAGAGTCTTTCGTACGTTACCGAATGTAAACCAAGAACAACGCAGTCAACTATATAACAAACTATTATCTCCTCTTTACATATGAGGATGGTAACTCAGAGTTTATGTGACATGTCTTAAGTCAAAAAGCAAAATACCATCAGAATAGGATTTAGAGCTGAGTGGACACTAATCCACAAGGCTACGCTCAGCTTACTAAACATAACCTTTTTTTTTTTGGTACATCCCAAATACCAGCTGGTGATCAGCTGAAGACTGATGGCAGCCTGCAGCTCTGGAATGTGCTCCTAAATTCACCCTTTGTGCCAGTCATCGTGGTGTGAAATAGTGAAATACAGTTATGTTCTGTGTGTCTAAACAGCAAACCTCTTACCCACTGAACACGTCTGCCTAAAGGGTCTGGGTGCAGCACTCTTTCTACTGCAAATCAGCCAGTAATAGAGGCAGCCACCTCCAATAAAAGACACCTAATAGTAACAGACCCACCACCAGCTTCCAAATCCGTATATAAATAAAGTAAGCTTAATAATATTTAATATATATATGTTTGGAAGCATTTCATTCTTGGAATTGACACTAATAAAAAAAAAGAAGTCTTAATTAATTTACCTTAGGAGGTTCAGCAACAGAAACACTACACACTAATAAAATTAATGACTATCAGTTACTTCCAACATCTGAAGTCCATGGGGAAACATGACAAAATATGACCATGTGTCCATTAAGCAACTTGTGACAACACAGCCATTAAAAATAAAAATAAAAATCTTAATGTGCAATCTGATGTCAGTGTAACCACATAGCTATTCCTATGATGGGAGTGGATGCATTTGAATATACCAGAAAAGTATATTTCAAAGAAAAAAACCACAGGAAAACATTTAAGGAGAGGCTTGACTTTTGCTCTTCTCACAAACCAAGCTTTCTTTGGCTTCAGGAGGTATCTCAAACACCCACATACAGGAGGCAGTTTTCTTCCTTCCAACAAAAAAGACTGGGTGGCCTTCTTTTCGATGCAAAATCAGATTGAACCAGACAGTAAATTAGACTGCAAGGGATAATTTAACAGTATGGAACAACACAGAAATACAGGAAAGGGAATGAAGAGTATTGTGGAGAAGTATTCTACTATTCTAACATTTCTAGTCTAGAAAGAGAAATATCTAGTGAGGGTTTGTGTGATTATAATTGTAAAAGTACAATGGAATCAAGTGTGGCTATTTCTCTTCTTAAAGTTTGTTATCTCCAATATATTGACACCTCTGGGATCATGTTGGACTAGTGATTCATTGAAGGGCAATGTCATTCTTTGACATCAATTTACTTTCTTATCCCTCTCTCCCTCTCTCTCTCTCTCCCTTCCTCCCTCTCTCTCTTTCTCTCTCTCTCTCCTTTTATTCTTCCTAGATGTAAAACAGAGCTTGATGGCTTTCTGAACTTGATACGTACGGAAGAGTAGATATATAGAGACCAGTGTTACACACTGACTGACATACTGATAGGAAATAAGAAAACACAGAAAAATCGGAAGCGATCTTTTATGTAGTACTATGTGATACCCACTATCCTACATAGTTGTTTCCTTAGTTTTGCTATAGGCAACTTGGCTTCTTCTCCAAGCATCGCTCTGTGTTCAGAACTGACTGTGTTTAGAAATATCCTCCTTTAATTCACCAGTCCGTTGAAATGAATTCATTAATGAAATTCTTTTGAATATGAAGTACTGCCCTGCAAATCTTCTGCAGCTCGTGGCTTAGTAAACTTTACATTATTTTACTGAAGAAAGAATAAAATATAAGCGCTTGGGATTTAGCTAGGTCTCTTTGTTTGATGTTTGCCTGATAGCTAATCCTAATTTGATTAAAATGATGACAGTAATAATAATGAAACAGTTAGCAAGACTGCATATACTGGGTTTTGCTTTTTTTATACAGAATAGGGATGAGAAATGATTGCTGAAGAAAAGACCAATGTGTTTTAAGGAGATCTGTGGATAAAGTGACGTAGTCAAGGGGCTAAAAATGCAGCTAAAGTTGGTAACATCAATAAAGGAAAGGATTACTGCTGCATGGGCAGTAATGCCAATCCTCGATACACAGAGATTGGCTGAATCTCTAGGGAGTTTGCTCTTTGAAAGAGAAAAGCATATAATGAAAAGGATTCTTCATCTTACCACAGTGAAGTGGGTTCTTACTTTATTACAGAAACCATAATGAAATATTTCAAGGCTTGAGCTGTGTTTTCTCAATGAGTTTTTATTAGATCTGGCAGCCAAAGTAATTCTGCAGCTTAGTGGCAATATGTTCAGAGAGAAAAGGAAAGACTGTGCCTGTAAGTTGATGTGGAGAAAGGCGGAGAACTTTCCAGGTCAGAAAAGAAGTCAACATGCCACTATTATATTTCATTATTTAATGTGCTGAATATTTTGGAACATTTAACAATTGTCCGTTCTGATTCAGAGGCACAGTGCGGATATGTCAGTAAAAATGTATTAACACCTCAATACTGCGTATGTTAGGAATAACTACCACCACCAGTTTTGCAAGTGACAAATGATATCTTCACTGTGTACTGATTCCTTGAGCAAACCTGCGCAGGATGCTCTTGCACTGGAATGTGAAGGCAAACACGTGAGGCGTCTGCAAAGAAAGACAATTCTAGAAGTAAAAGCTCCTACCTTTTGTTCGGCCTTACTTCTACTTTCCCTCCCTCCCAGAAAAATCTCAGCTGACATCAGCTGTCATATCACTTTGTGGCAAATAAATAGTTAGGTACACAAACCTAAGCCTAAAGAAGTTTACTTTTGTCACAAAAAGAAAACCTCAATGAGATGCAAAACTAATGAGAAGTTCACTCAGACCTCATTCTCCTCCCAGAGGTTTAACCGCTCTTAGTAAAAGGGATGTGGATCAATGAAGGGGGAGAACAGCTCATGCGAGTCTCGTGTTGTTGCCATTTCTGAGTTGGCAAATAGCACTAGCTTCAGTTTTAATTCACTCTTCAAGGATGCAGTTACAGTAATCCCCCTTTTTTCATTTCTCATGTCCCTCTCTAAATTTGGATCAAAGAGAATTGATGTCTGCAAACAAGGCTTGAGTCCACCAAAATCTGTTTGATGGCTATTTGGAACATTTCTGTATATGAATGAGCTTCACAGGAGGAAGTGCAGCCGTTCCTCTTATGAAGTGATTGTTGCTCCATGAGGAGAAAACGAACAGATATAATGAAATATAATGAAAAATGAGAAGATATAACGTGCCCAGAAGAAGTGGAATAGTGTGGAATGTGTCTGACTTCTCCATGGGTGTGTCTTCCCCCCGCCCCTTCTTCATCTCAAAAATAATGTCATACTTGGCAACCAAAAAAGCTTCTCACTCCTGCATCTGGAAAACAAAAATATCTTGAGCACGAATTGAAAAGCCACTGTGTGCACACATACTAGCGGGTGAGACTGCTTTGGCTTGTATAGCCTTAAAAAATGTGGCAAAGACTCTCTTGGTCTCTTTTGAAAAGAAACAAGTGTAAATTCTGTATTACTGTGTGGAAACTCTGATGTTTATAGCTTGAAACTCTTTGAGAGTAGCTTGCGTCATACAGAGTTAGCTTCATAAACTAGACCCCGAGACGAAGGCTTCTATCTGAAGTGGCTAATTTAGCAGCAGTAGTCTCAAAACAAATTAGGCTGTCTTTACAGCTCTCTATGCTTACCAAAGTTACCTCTTTCATTTGGGGACCTAAGGTGATAATCAAGCCTGTACAGATTAATAATGGGCAGCAAAAGGGCAAGGTAATTGAACAGATATCTTCTTCAAGAAGGTTAAGTATAGAGGCAGTATTTGTGACGTCTTCTGAAAGAATGCAAATTACGATGATATTAAGGGATAAAGTTGATGACTAATACAATTATAACTGCACACCACTTTTTTACTGAAAAATTAGAAGCCCTTTTTTTTTTTTTTTTTTTCAACTTTTTAATTGGAATACCTGTACAGACTTCAGAGAGGTTATTCCAGGTCTACAATGAGATAAGTGCTGGAATAATCTGAAAATTATGCCTAGAAGTGTCTGCAGCCTAGTGAGACTAACAGGAGGGTGTGGGTGGTCTTGCATAATTCTCAATGAAGGCATCTCAGTACTGGAATATTTGGCAAGACTTGGAATAACTATGCAGTTGCAATTTGGAAAAAGTTGACATATTTTTCCTCTGTTTCAGAGGGCTTCTACTGTGGAACGTGGTATGATTTCACCCTGACAATATCTCTGCAAATCCAATTTTTTTTTTTCAGTGTTGTAATAGTGCCCATTCTTCATAATGTAAAGCTGCAATAAAAATACACTTAACCTTGGGGGATGTCTTGAACTGATGAATGTGCCACAGAGCCACTCCATTATATGTTGCCACACACAAGCAAGTGACTTTCCCTCATCATGTATTTGCCTTTGTTTAAAAAGCACATTCCTCCTATGCAAAATTGGCAGCTTCCCACACCTCAGTGGATCTACGCCTCATTCCTCATTCTTCAAAGCAGCAAATCAAAGGTGAAAAATTTCCCGATGGTTTTTGAAGCAGTATTAAGAAAATCACAATAAAACTGCACCCTATCATGAGTGATTCCCCTTCCAGTACTACTTTTTAAGTCTCAGACTCAAAAGACAGTTAATATGCCATTGTTGTTTTTTTTCATCTACAAGTTATCAGGATTTTAGAACTTCTATGTATCTTGCAAATTTTAAAAGGACTCATCTACTGGCATATGTCAATGCTTTGCTTAAGGTCAACTATTAACTGGTATGTCTTTTCCTACCAGCATATGGCCCCCTTCACAAAGAGCAATTGAGTATTTTACTGCCCCTGATGTGTATGTCGAGCTGCCCAAGGTGACTGATTGGTCTTAAACATGTTATAGCTACTACCTCTGAGTCCTGATTCTCTGAAGACTGCACCTTTGTACTATTATTTCTATTTATAAAAGACTTCACTATCTTAATCCAATATAATGTTTAAATTCTATTTTCAATTCATTTAGCAAATATATCAACAAATATTCAAGCTGTACTGTGAAACCAGAGTGCATTTAGATATCATTGACATTTCCATGTTATTTACCTTCATTCCAAACACAGTAGCTGAGTTTCCTTGAAGTAAATTATATATTTTAGCTAGAGGCAAAGAGACCTCCTGTTTCAGCCTGTACTGTATGAACTCTCTTCCTCCCTGTCCTCTGAGTGATCTTGTTAATTAGTTAGCCTGTGATTTTATGAGCACTTGTAAATCTATTTTCTCCTCTCTCACACAATTTTTTAAATAAAGATGTAATTAAGACCCTTTCAGAAGGAATCACAAGCTAGCGAGTGTGCTCATCTGTGATTTCCAGCGCTTACAAATCTATTACCTCCTTGTGCAAAAAGCTACATTTCATTCTAACAGCAGTAAAAGAAAAATGCAAAGATTTTTCAGGTGTGAGAAGAGATAAAAAGATAAAGAAAAGGTCAAAGGTCCACCTGAGCTTTGTTGGCCCCATGTGGTTAAGATGCACAAGGGTTTGACTGGTAGCACATCTGGCTGCTTATGGCTCTTTGGCGAAACCACTACGTACCCATTTATAACCAGCCTTGCTTGAGAGTTCACCAAGGGCTGGTTTTCAGTTTGAATATTGCATGACCAATGGCAAAATGCTTTAACAGATCTTCTGTCTCACCCCCATAAGTAGAAAGTATCAACACATATTTCTTTAAAGAAAAGGAATGTTGATAGTGCAAGGTGACTTATTCTGCAGTTTTTGAAAGGAAATATTCTAACATTCCTTCTCCTCTTTAGCACACATAGAATTAAACAATCACAATATATGCTCTCATGGATGAAAAGCAATATATAAATAATATACTTCTGCATAGATGCCATGTGAACTGCAAAAGTAATAAATTTATTTCCTCTGTGTCTTTACATTAAAAATTCATGAGTAAGGCCAAGAAAATAATAGTTAAAATAATTAGATTTTCTTGAAATATGATATCTTCTGACTAGATCATTTCCAGTCATTCCTACTAATAAGGTGCAAAACAGATTAGTTAGTCAATGCAAAACAGAAAGGAACAAAATATTTAAGAACAAAATAAAGAAGAGCTTTTTTTCCAGTCAAAATATCTTTATGAGTTTTTAATTGTAATTTTGCAGATACTTCTGATTTCACTCACATTTTAAATATCTATAATCATTCAATGCTAGCAACATGATATACAATCTCTTTCTACATATATATGAATACAATTTTTTCACCTGTTCTGGAGTGAACCATGAGTAACATGTTGCTATTTCATTTGGATATTATAGCCAAAAACATTGTTCTACTTAAGTAGTTGTTTCCAGGAGGAGGAAAAAAGAGAGAGAGAGAGAGAGAGAAATTGGTTTTATTCCAGTTCCTGGAAGGTGAGATTTTACATTGCAATTTTACATTTGGCATAGACTAGCATATTTGTTGGCACAAACTCAGGGTTTAATGAGGCTTAAGAGAGTCTTATAGTCTCATTAACTAGGAGCTAATGTTGTCAAGCCTACTGCTAGGTGTACACAAGGTCTGTTGCTTGTGGACCCCATACCTCATAAAGGAGTAGAAGAAAACCACGTTGTTCTGCTGACTTCCAAATCTCTAAGGCTATATAAAATTCATGCCAGTTTGGGCAGCCAAGGTTCCCTGTGGAAATGTAGCCCATCTTTCCAGAAAGCTCAGTTTCTCCTCTTCCTTGTGGTTCTGAATGTGAAGCTGTATTGCTATGCTCTATCCGTTTCTTTTTTTCAGAGACATATACACCAAAGCTCCGCTTCAGCTCTGAGGCTTCCCCATAAACAAACCTTCTGTGACTGTCCCTATGCCAGCAGGAAAGAGAAGAAAAACATTCTTGTACTTTATCTCCGGGGATTCTAAATCAAAAGTTTAACAGAGCAGCCTAGATTTACTCAAAGAAGCCCTTACAGGCTAGAAACCCAAGGCTGGTATGGTGTGGAGATGTCTCCACTCTTCCACGTTTCACCTGTCTGTGGACAAACTCGGTGCTTTGAGGCTTGTGCTGGGGATGCTTGCGTACCTGGGCTGTCGCTTACCAATTTCTGAAATGCAAAGATATTTATATCTTGTGTTGAAGTTTTCAGTAATAAATTCTTATAGAGCTCTGTAAGTAGGAAACAATCATATTTTGGGGAGGTGCTGCTAAAATTTGTATTAGTTTCTCTACCATATGTATCAAGCACCCATATTAGTGTAAGTTTTATATTATGGAAGATTCTTAAATTAGGATCTTATCTTACATATTCAGAGTTATTTTATCTCTTACATTAGGAGAGTCAAGCTGTGTTTTCAGCATTATGACGTCAGTTAATTTAAATTAAGGGTGATGAAAGGATGATGTTGAGTGAGGAAAGACATTCAGAGGACTAACTGACAAATGGATCTACCTCATCTATGTATATTCAGATTGGACAGTTCAGGTATAACAGGCCATGTTTGTTAGTGGGAGAGATATCTCCATTTCCTTGATTTCCAATCTGATATATTTAATTTGTTTTGTTATGGCCGACACAGCAAGTTTTGAGTGTTACCAATAGAAAGGCTTTCTTGATGTTAATAGTACAGATATTACACAAATATTTTTGTTTTTTATCTTGTGAAGGTATAACATTTTTTCTATAATACATGTATTGGCTTTTATGTGGTGGATTAGAAGGATACTTAAAGAGTAAGTGCTTAACTGTCTAATTGTCAGTAAGCCGTACGCTACATACAGAGAAGTCCCAGTCATTGGAATCTCCCAAAATGTGTAGTTGTATCATAACAACAGTTCTATGGAGAGAGTTCTTTGAAGCTTGTGGTTTTTGTTAAAAGGAAACTCCTAACAAAATTCCAACAGAATAAGGAAGTCTACAGAATGTGGAAAAGGGGACAGGCCACTTGGGAGGAATACAGGGACGTTTTCAGAGTGTGCAGGGATGCGACAAGGAAGGCTAAGGCTCAGTTGGAATTAAATCTGGCAAGGGATGTCAAGGACAACAAGAAGGCCTTCTTCAAATACATCAATAGCAAAAGGAAGACTAGGGAAAACGTGGGCCCGCTGCTGAATGGGGCGGGTGCCCTGGTAACGAAGGATACAGAGAAGGCAGAGTTATTGAATGCCTTCTTTGCTTCTGTCTTCACTGCTAAGGCCAGTCCTGAGGAATTCCAGACCGTGGGGACAAGAGAGGAAGTCTGGAGAAAGGAAGACTCTCCCTTGGTGGAGGAGGATCAGGTTAGAGATCTTTTGTCCAGATTTGACATCCACAAATCCATGGGCCCCGATGGGATGCACCCATGAGTGCCGAGGGAGCTGGCGGATGTTATCGCTAGGCCACTCTCCATCATCTTGGAAAGGTCTTGGAGAACAGGAGAGGTGCCTGAGGACTGGAAGAAAGCCAATGTCACCCCAGTCTTCCAAAAGGGCAAGAAGGAGGAGCCAGGAAACTACAGGCCTGTCAGCCTCACCTGCATCCCTGGAAAGGTGATGGAACAGCTCCTCCTGGAGGTCCTCACTAAGCATGTGGAGGACAAGAAGGTGATCAGGAGTGGTCAACATGGATTCACCAAAGGGAAATCATGCTTGACCAACCTGATAGCCTTCGAGGATGGAATGAGTGGCTGGGTAGACGAGGGCAGAGCAGTGGATGTTGTCTAGCTGGACTTCAGCAAGGCTTTTGACACTGTCTCCCATCACATCCTCCTAGGTAAGCTCAGGAAGTGCAGACTAGATGAGTGGACAGTGAGGTGGATTGAGAACTGGCTGGATGGCCGAGCTCAGAGGGTTGTGGTGAATGGCGCAGAGTCAAGTTGGAGGCCTGTAGCTAGTGGTGTCCCCAGGGGTCAGTCCTGGGTCCAGTCTTGTTCAATATATTCATCAGCGACCTGGAGGAAGGGACAGAGTGGATCCTCAGCAAGTTTGCTGATGATACTAAACTGGGGGGAGTGGCTGACCCACCAGAAGACTGTGCTGCCATTCCGAGGGACCTGGACAGGCTGGAGAGGTGGGCGGAGAGGAACCTCATGAAGTTCAACAAAGGCAAGTGCAAGGTCCTGCACCTAGGCAGGAATAATCCCATGCACCAGTACAGGTTGGGGGTTGACCTGCTGCAAAGTAGCTCTGCAGAGAAGGACCTGGGGAGTCCTGGTGGACAACAAGTTAAGCATGAGGCAGGAATGTGCCCTTGTGGCCAGGAAGGCCCATGGGATCCTGGGGTGCATTAGGCAGAGTGTTGCCAGCAGGTGGAGGGAGGTGATCCTGCCCCTCTCCTCAGCCCTGGGGAGGCCTCACCTGGAGGACTGTGTCCAGTTCTGGGCTCCCCAGTCCAAGAGAGACATGGCACTCCTGGAGAGAGTCCAGTGGAGGACTCTAAAGATGATGAGGGGACTGGAGCATCTCTCCTATGAGGAAAGACTGCAAGAGCTGGGCCTGTTGAGCCTGGAGAAGAGAAGATTGAGAGGCGATCTCATAGACGTGTATAAGTATGTGAAGGGGGTGTGTCAAGAGGATGAGGCCAGCCTCTTCTCCGTGGTGCCCAGCGACAGGACAAGAGGCAATGGGCAGAAACTGAACCACAGGAAGTTCCACCTAAACCTGAGAAAAAACTTCTTGACTGTGAGGGTGACAGAGCATTGGAACAGGTTGCCCAGAGAGGTGGTGGAGTCTCCTTCGCTGGAGATATTCAAAAGCCGTCTGGATGTGATCCTGGGCAATATGCTCTAGAGGTCCCTGCTTGAGCAGGGAGGTTGGACTAGATGATCTCCAGAGGTCCCTTCCAACCTCAACCAGTCTGTGATTCTGTGATTCTGTGAAAGACAGCTAAGTAACCTGTCCTCTAAGATCAGATTTCTAACGTTGGGAATCAAATTGGTATCCATTTTATCACCTGAGGAAAGCCAAAACTAAATTCACTGACCTCTATGAAAGGGTGAACAAAGGCTATTATTGTACCGTTAAAGACAACAGTTATTTACGTATGGAATCCGTTACAATCTTTACTTTGATTGCTAAACAAAAATACTAATATTCACAGAGTGTTAAGTGGCTTAATTATCTCCAGGTTAGCAGGGTTTACTGTTTTGAGACTGTTTGGTTAAATTCCCAAAGCATGGAATAGGCTTTCTCAAAGGGTCAGTAAATGTTTGCATAATTTTTTACAGAAACCTTAGGAGATAAAAGGGACTATGGAAGACCTTATGGTGTCTCTCCACCCAATGCTGTGTCCAAGTAATAGCATCCGGAATAGTAGATTTTTAAAATAAATTTTCCTGGGTGGCTGTGTGGTAAAGTTTGTTAAGGGAGAAAAAAATTTGATCAACTATAAATTCCCTCCCCACTTACTTGAGTACCCATAAGAGACTAATAAACTATAAACTTCAGCACCGAAGGAAATAAAAGTAACAAATCTGCTTGAGAGTGTATCTTCTAGGGCAGTACTCTACTGCAGACAAGGGCTATCCTTCCTTCTTATGAATGACTTTGAGTTTTCATAGACCAGTGGCATGTCATAAAGTACTCTCCTAGTCAGCAGCTGGGCTGAGACAGATTTCTGTTCAGGTGCCTTACAAAGGATAATACCATTGCAAGGAGATTAAAACTCCATCTAATCGCTTTCTATAAATAATAATCATGAAAATCAAATTTCAATAACTCTTTTTGTCTCTCCTTTTAAAACAATTATCACAATCTTGATCATCTATTAAGATGTCAATCACATGTTTATTGTTTATTCTAAAATCACTGAAGCTATAATAAGGGGCATTACAGTGCATTCAACATGCCCACATTTATGCAATGCTATCTGGGAAACTGCTGCCCCCACCCTGATGTTACTGTGCTTTTCTGGTATATCAAATTCACAGTTATGAGAAGGTTCAGTTTCACCTTACAGCTGTCAAATCTTACAGTAAAATTAAAAGGGCCACCAGGAAAAGGGATGAGAGCAAGAATCTCAGGCTTGTTATGAAAGGTCAGTTTGAGAATTTCAGAGATATCAAGCGCTATATTGTTAAGTCTCCTAGATACCACTGAAAATCCCAGCCTCAGAACTTACAGGCAGAGTTTTCTAAAGAAATTACAACAATCAATTCTTCAAGGACATAAAAACAACTTGTGAAAATTGCATATGATGTGGACAATTTTCATATACATTTAATGAGTACTGCTTCAAATTGCACTTTTAAGCGTGAACATTAAATCTTGATTGTGTGTTTATCTTTTGTTGAAAGATATGAAATAGAAATATTATTTGTTATTTTTTAATATTAACAAATTCCTGCGAGCAACATTTAGCTACTGAAAGTTGTCAGATGTCTAAGTGAATGAAAACACGATTTAACTGAAGCTATTTTTCATCTTTCTACAAAACTATTTGACAATCATGATAAAAATTAAGTGGAGTTATATACGAAATTTATCAATGCAAATCATATTCTGTTAAGTGTTCTTTCAGTCATTAGATCTGTAGTAGACAGAAGTCCCAAGACTGCAGCCTTTGGCTTTATGTAGTCTACAGTTGATCAAAAATTGTTATCCAAGTAATTTTCAAAGATAAAATTATGCTTCCAGCTAAATACATGTTCTACAGAAAGTGTATGCTTTCTGCACAAAATTTCTCTTTTTTTTCTTGTTAATGAAACAAAAATCTGGAAATGTTTTTGTTTGGAGAGGTTTGTTTTTTCGCCCCAATATATCCTTAGCCCACATAAATCTAGTCATCTAAAAGTCTTAGATGATCAATTTTCGATTAAGCATCTATCTTTTATATAGGGATTAATGAGCAAAATGTTTGCTTTCAGCAAAAAATAAGCTTTAGCAACAGTAACAAGCCACAGTGTCTCAGGCACCCAGCTTTGCAGAAGGGCGGAGGGCTCCCTCCCTAGATTTATGAATAAATATTATAGGAGAGCTTCATTTTCAGTTGTACTATGTATTTGCCACCCTTTCAAAGTCACAGTAAACAAAAACTGATAGTAATGCGCATGAGGTAAGAAAATATAATTATATGTTAAATATCTGAATAAGGAAAAATTGATTATTAAAGTTTTATTTTTCCATTCTCAACTGTTGAGAAATATCCCTTCTGTTATTAGTAAAGAGAAAAATAATCTGAGTGCAGGCCAAAATATGTTGGCCAAGCAAAGACAGGAAGGCTGATCTTTCTCAAGGGCAGCAACTAATACTTACATTGCAAATGCTTGTGCTATTCCAGTAACTGGCCTGATCCTGCACTACTGAGATCAAAGGATGTTTTTCACTTCACTTCATTGAAGAAAGTTTTATGTGGAAAAAAAAGTTAAATCTGCAGTTCTGATAGACTGTTCCAAATGCCATAAACAAACAACTGAATAAATGGACTCATTTAGGCTTGATTTAATGTGCTTATCTTCTTCTTCTTCTTTTTCTTCTTCTTCTTCTTCTTCTTCTAAATAAGCTGTATATGATGATGAAGAAATAAAAAAAAAAAAAAAGAAAAATGAGCCAGAAAATCATAGAGACCTATTCTTGGTGAGCCAAGGAGAAAGGCCAAGAGCTTTTCTGCTATGAAATACAAGTAAACCGTGCTCAGGTAGTTTTGACTGATCTTGTGGTCTAATGCTGTCATAAACTTTAAAATGTATTGAATTCATTGATTAATTTAATATATGGTCTTCCTTAAAAGCAAAAGCTGTAAATAATTACATCCATTAAAATAAGAATTCGTTAGCTGAATGAAGAAAGCAAGGACTGATTTTTATGGGATCTGTCTAGTTGCTTAACCTATAAGAACAATGCATTCAAACTGGGAGAAGAAAATGCGTTTTTACTCAACCACTGACTTATTATCAAGTGTCTGATGAGAGATTTTCTTCTCTTATTGGCCACACTTGTGTTCAAAGAGCCCTTTATTTAAAATGAGACACAATTATGAAGCCCAGAAAGGCAACTGAACCTCTTTACTAACTTCTTGTCTTTTCTATTACAGAGCTGCAAGAAACTAAGACTGCCGAATATTACAGAATATCTCACAATCCTCTGGATTACAGGATATTATTAATGGATGAAGATCAGGACAGGATCTATGTGGGCAGCAAAGATCATATTCTATCTTTGAATATTAATAATATAAGCCAAGACCCTCTGAGTGTAAGTTCAGAATTTATTTTGAGAATCCAAGGTCTCTTCACTGCATACCTTTCTTTCTAAGAGAAAAAATGTGCATTTCATTAGTTTGCAGCCGGCAGAAGTCCAGGCCCACACCTTATTGAACTATTAGTACTTGTTTTATGTGTAATACAAGATGAACAAAGTATTAGCATGTCTACTCCTCAGACAGTGCATTTGACCTATTTACTTGTTTCGAAGTGATGTTCAGCATGGCTTGGCCTCATAAGCAAAATTCATATGGGTTGGTGGAGCTGAAATTTTTCCAGTCCTCTCAACAATTTAAGATAATTCAGAAATGCATTTTGAAAAGAAGCCTGTAAGCCAGAAGAAGATATTCCAAAATGCTCTCTTTTTCAGGCCAGAGGGAAAAAATAACCAGATAGAGCTGACGTTAACCTTCGAGCGTATTTATTTTTGTTTCCTACTCTGAGCCTAATCTCTGAACTGTTTTTCAACTTTTGTTATGTCTGTGTCAGCCCTTGCCCTTCAGCTGCATAGCTGAGACATCTCTAGTTTGGGGTTTTTTTAGACACTATGACCCTCATCTCACTCTTGCTGCTATCCTTTTTGTCTTGGCATCTTACTGAGATGCTATTTTCTAAGGACACTCTATTTCCTACAAGCTCACTCTGTAGCAGGCAGCCTGTGTATGAAAAGTATTACATTATTGCATATTTGAAAAACCTCCACAGGTTTCTCCCTTATTTCCAGATCCAACTCAAATCCAGCTTCTCAATTTTTAAAGTAGGTGAACTGAAGTATTTGTGTACCCGGAAGCCCGACCTTGCCTCACCTGTCTTTAGACTATCACAGCTACAATACTACCTTCAAATGTGCAGTCCAGGCCTTATTTTACTAAATTCATCAGATCCTTTAATTTGTGGGCTTTACTGCTGTGCCTCGGGATTACTGGGGAGCAGAGACATCTCGCTTGCAGCAGCTAAGTTAAATGCCTTACTTAGGAGGCAGGGCTTTTAATGGGTCGTCAGAAAGAGACAGCCCCGCTGGAGGGTGATTAAGAGCACTGAAATTAGGCTTTGCTCTGACTCACCCTCTGGACACGCCTGTCCACCTGAACTGATTACGTTTGGAGCCTAGGGAGACCAGCTCTCTAATCTGCACATTTAAATTAAATGCTTCTTATGTGATGATGTGACCATGTCCTCCTCCCTCCTAATGTTGCAGTAATCTCCATCTGTAATGAAGCCTTCTTCTTTGGTCTGAAATAGCTTATCTGACCTTTTTGCTAATTCACCTCTCATCAGTGATTCTGCTAACCTCACCTATAAACCTGTTGTGTTCCCACACTACCCATTTCAGTCCTCTCATAACATGTTGCTTTTAGTTCTGTAAAGAGTTCAGTTACGTGGATTTGCATCTCTTTCACAAAGTATATTCTGCAGTATAAAGCTGTAAGACATTTTAAGAATCAATTTATGCACAGAGAAACAAGATAAAAACCATCAGCCAAAAGCAAAAAGCCCAAAGTTTTCTGCATAGCGACAGTGATCACCCAATATTAGACTCAGAAATAATCTCTGCAATTCCACTTATTCTTTCTTTTGGTTATTTGCTTTTATAACAGATTCACTTTGCTAATCTTACGCCATTACAGAGACCCTATATGCATATGCATACATACCTACAACTCTATGTGCATACATATGTGTGTGTGTATGTGTGTATGTATATGCACATACAGAGACGTTTTAATGTTAATATTAAGGCTATCTTGATGTTAAATGTTAAATGTTATCAGGCTATGATGTCACCTATTAAATTTCTAGGGAGTGGTTTCTAATGGATGTCGTTTGTATTCCAAAATCAAAATAACTAATGGAAAAGCCTCAAAACCTTCAGTGTGAATAGAGTTCAGATAAACACTCAGAGATTGAGGTACTTTACTTTAGTAAAGTTGTCTGCAGTGCCAAGTTTACTAAATTCAGCTGGAAGTCTTAAGATTTTAAGCAGGTTTTACTATAAGATATCCAAATTTTTACTTTTAAAAATTAAAAGTTATTACAAGAGCCTTTCTTGCCATATTCCAGTTTTCAATGTGAACAATTTCTAAAAGTTCAGTAAAAGAATAGTGTCTAAGATAATGATGATTAAAATCTGTCTCATATTCAAACAATGAGAACATGAAAAGATTTTATTCAAGTTCAATTCTAAAGAAGACTAAATAAATTGATTAACTTATCTTTAAAATGTGTAATAATCTTTGGGCCAAATTACATGAATTAGACACTCACTACTAACTTTAAGAAAGTTGTACTAATGTATATCAGCCAAGGACCTGGTCCGTTATTTTATTTATTGCATTCTAGAATGGAAAGTTGTTTTCATTTGTAAATGAAAAGCCTTGTTTCCCTAGAATCAAGGTGTAAAAGCTATCAAAATCCTAACTTATTGGTGTAAGTTATGCAGCACAATGATTTCTGTTAGTTATTACAAATAAATCAGATAATAAATAAGTTACGTAAAATTTACTTCTTTCCTCACAGATTTTCTGGCCAGCATCAGCAAACAAGGTTGAAGAGTGCAAAATGGCTGGCAAAGATCCTACGGTAAGTCATAATACACATGCGCACGCACACGCATACACAAATTACATACTTGGCAATAAAGTAAGAGCACCTTGAGTGCAGCCAAAAATAAAATGAAAGAGGTGTTTGTTTTGCTTTTAAATACTCTGCAGGCCAAACAATAAAGTGAATTTATGAAAAATCATGCTATGTAAAGAGAATGCACCTTCAGACTTTGACAAACGGAAAAAGATATGCATTATACACTTCCTTACCTAGCTTTTGTTTCTTGCAACCGGTAAATTTAGAAGACAATACTATTCTAGGTATGTTCTGGAGACAATGCTGAATAATCTAAAGTTAAGGATCCATACAGGCGCTGGTTGTCTAGTCATCCCTATGAATGGGACATCGACAGATGGCGGTACCTGTCTCCGTTCTGACAGCACACACTGCTCATCGCAGAAATATCCCAACACCTCTTTTTATGACTTCCATAAAGCAATGTCCAAATAAGTATCAGGCAACGGTATGTTTCCTAGAAACAGATGAAGATGGTCGCTGGAATTATGCACACCCCAGAGAGGTTATGTTGAGTCATTGTGTGCCACAGCCTATTATTCTCCCATCTAAATGCAGATACCTTCCTGGGCACTTACATCAGGTGATAATTTCCCAAAGCTCTCTTTATAGATAGTAGATAGAAATGAGCAATTCTAGAAGACTCAGCGGTACAATACAGCAGTTTATGCGTTTGGCAGCATTGTGTATGAACAGAGTTACCCTCCTAAAATGATTTGGTCTTACAGCCTATATATGCATAAATTTTACTCACGGAAGAAAACTGAATTGTAAAGAAATGCAGGAAGTCACATTTTTATTCTCTTAAGTTACCTTTTGACTATTTACCATTTCAGTAGTGCCTAATAGTCTTTATCCTAGTTTTCTTTCTAGCTGTTTAGATATAACTGTTTTCCAAGCGATATTTAAGTATTAGAATTCATAATCTGTGGTACCAAAAATGCAATTTATGCCAAATCCAATTTATGCAATTTATGCCAAATTTCTACCAAAAATTGATCAAATTTTGCTTATACCTTGATTTCAACCAAAAACTATGGAGATCAGAAGACCTCACATTAGATGTAATGATCTTCGGCACATCCTCCACAGCATAGCTCTAGGATCATAATTAATGAATTAATTGAAGTGCATAAGCAGGTGTATATAAATACAGCTTTTAATCTCAGAAACAATAGTGTCAATGTAAAAGTCCACTGAACTTAGTATGAAAACTCTTATTTATTTGAAAAGTCTCTAGACCAAGACTAATGTTTCTATTTATATAAGTTACACATTTCTTATTTTTAATTAAACCTACAAAAAGGCATGCAGTTCACTTATTGTGATGTTATAGTAATTCAACTCAGTCCATTTTGTAAGAAAAATATATTTTCTTTTGCAAAATATAATGCAACTGTTGATGAAAGTAAAGGAAACCAGAAGGTTGACCTAGCGGAGTGTAATATAGTTTTTTGAGTAAAACCATGGAGAGGAGTTCACTGTAATGCCCCAGAGCAAGAGAATGAGTCTTCATGAATAATTATATTATGGTTGGCATGGCAGCTTACCTGCTTTTTTCTGGATAGCTATGACAATGAAAAACAAATATTTTCCTATTGAATGCTCTGTTTTTATACATCTTTACCTTTTTCGGGTTATTGTGGCAAACTCTATAGTTAGCAGCCAGTTAAGATGCAGTAAATGTGAAAATACAGCATATAGCATGTGTTAATGATGATGTGAGTTGCATCATCAGCTGGGAATAGACTGATCAAGGAATTTTTTTTTTCTTTGAAATAGAAAAGTTTCTTAGTTTTACTCACGTCTCCAACACACGATGACATTCTTATAAGGCAAAAATACAAAAAAGTAGATACTTTAAGCAGAAAGCAGTATGAAAAAGATATGCTCTGTGGGGAAAAAAGCTAAGACATGATGGAGTGCTAGGCACTCCAGAGAACTTTTAAACTTAGATATTTAGTAAGGAGACTTTCCTAGCCTTTAACCACATTGAAATATCTAAAAGGTGCTGCATTTGGGGACAGATTTCTGAATAGAACCCCTTTTTTTCAACAGCAAGTTAATTGTGGATGTAGCTAATATATCTGTAAAGTAATGAATTAAGTATGTCTAGCCTTTCATCTGCATGAACTTTAATTCCTTTTTTTAATCCCTGCAGTTCATTGTAGAAGAAAGATGAAGGTCTAAAAATAGAAGCTTGTGTGAAGTTTCTTAACATTTGTCCTTAATATGATAGATCCTCAACTTTAAAACAAAACAAAACAGAAGTATGGTACTAAAGGGTAGTCACTGCTCCTACTAAAATCAGTGACGTGTCTTGTTGTACACTCATTGAAGTATGTGGAAAAAAGAGAACCCAAAGTTAAATGATTGTTTGTAAATTAGAATTTACAGTTCAATTTTGATAGAATTCTTTTGAGTTTGGTTCCTAATAATAATGGTAGAAATAGAGAATGAATTCAGAATAATAAAGTTTCAACTATTCGAATTTGTCGCATAAAATTGAAAGTAAATGCTTGATAATATTTGGCCTGTCAGAGAATAATGGTGATCACAAGGTAAAAGAGGAATAGACAGACTTGAATCAGACAGCAAAGAAGGACTTTACACAAACAGCCAATTGTTTTCAAAGGAGATTTGGTGCGCCCTAACTTTAGACAAACATTTACGTCTGAATTTGTCATTCTCAGCGCCCTTTTTAGTTAGTGAAGACAAATAGTCACCCTCAAATAGTACCTTCACCAGGATAACTTGGATGTTTACATTGAAATGGTATCTATTTCTCTTCATTTATTGTGAGGAAAGCCTGGGGCAGAGACATCTGCCTTTCAGATGTCTAGAGTAAAGCAGTTCCCCAGATATTACTATTGTGTGAGCGTTGGTATCAACTGCGAGTAATACACAAATAGCTGGGTCATAACCACCCACTTTGGCAAATAAAAACCATACTAAAGATAACCATTTAATGTCACCTCAAACCAGTCTGATTTAGAAGCATGAAGTACTACAATAACAAGTATAAGGAAATAGTAAACTGAGGTATGTGTTATTGAAGGGCAGACCTACAGAACAGTTTTTAAATTAAAAATGCCTTACTTTGATGGGTCGTGGCCTGAAAGTGCAATACCCAGATTAATCATGTAGTAAACTATAAAGGGAATTGAGTGGTGTGCTGAATTCAGGGGAGATGGGCAAGGGATCACAGAATATCATCAAATGATCTTCCAGCATTGAGATAGGAGAACACTGGTATTGAGCCAAATTGTGTTTTACTTATCTGAAAATCATCAGTGGGGAGATATGAAGACACAATGTATGTCAGATGATCACCTAAGAAGGCTGCCCTTAAAGATAGGAGACTTTCATGTAACCATGACTGTATTCTTGCTACAGAAACTTTGGAAAGTAAATGGCATGATGTTGAAGCAGAATGTCATGTGCCACAAAGCAGTACTGTTCCTGCCGTTGTTTTCTTGTCCTGCTCCCCGAGGACTTTCATGTTGAGATTTCCATCATGTAATCCTTTATCTAGGACTGTTCCAGAAAAGCTTTTTGTGAACAGCAAGAAAAGAAAGCATCAGCTTACACTCTGGCATATATAAGCTAGTTATACACCTTCAGCTGTCCTTTTTCACTTTCCATAGCCGTAATGTGGATGTCATTACGTACTGCTGACACAAGCCTAATTTGGATAGCAAGAAATTGCTAAAGCCACTTCTGAGCCAAAATAAGATCACTGGATCTGAGAAAATGAATATGGTTAAGAGCAACCCTCAGCTTTAGAGAAACAATATGTTTTGACTGGGTTAAAGGATTTTGCTGATACAGCAAGAGCTAGCGCTTTACTGAAGATGGGCAGTGTTCTCTGTAGAGAAACTCTTTCTGTGAACGCTGAATGGCTTGCAATCATAACACTAGTTTTTCAGGTGCCATAGTAGAGTACAAGCTCTTGCTGAACTGAAAATATGAATGCCTTTAAATACAAATGAACTGCTGTTTGATCAACAAGGATTAACTCCACTGATTTTCATGAAAACAACTGATAGCGGTTTCCAATCCTGCATTCACAAAAAAACATGCAGCTCTTACTGATGTCGGTGGAGGTTTGGATGGTTGAATATGAAGGCAGATCTAGGATCTCAGTAAGAAAAACATTCAGAAAAAGCACATATTTTTAACCTGAAGTGCATTAGCAGCTGATCATGATCAAAAAGATATGAACAAGGGAAGAAAGGGGTATGCTGGAAGGAGAAAACTCGGTAAACTGATAGTGTGTTAGTGTGTGTTACTAACGTTATGTTTCATTTTTCATGACTATTTGAAGATATTACCATTGATCTTCACTATGAGGCAACAATTAATTGCAAGTTTGCTCACGTAGCTTACTGTTCAGAGTTTTAATGTTTTGGACAGAAACTAATGAGATCTGAGATTTGGATTTGCTTTGTTGTTTTTTTTTTTAATTATCTCCAGCTGTTAGGAAACAAAATAGGGAGAAAAGAGACTCTTAAAGAAACTTCCTTAGGCAGCTTCTGGCTTTCCTGCAGAGGTCCTGCTTCTTCCCATGCGATGTCTGTGGGTGAAAATCAGATTGCTGTGTGTTTATGGGAAAGTTACGTTCACCCCTCTGTAACTCCTCTCTAGTGCCCTGTCCATGCCCGATTCCCAGACTGGAGAAAATGGCAAGGAAAGAAAACAGAAGTCTGCAGCTGTTGAAATCCAGTGACTGCCAAACTCAGTAGCTGTTTTTCTACTTCATATTTCTTTGTTGCACAGAAAGTGAGGGGATAACCCTTCACTGTGGCTCCCCAGTCCTCTGTCCCGCCTCCAGATCCTTCAAAAGACCTTGCCATAAAGCAAGTTGGCCGGAGGCCTTGAACAGAGGTCAAATGTTTAGCTTTATAGAGGGAATGAAAAAGACAGAGGAAGTGAATTCATCTTAATATGACAGGTTACAAGAAGTTGTACTGTAAAATGTATATTTACGAGGACACTATTAAAATTATCAACTGTTTCGATTCCGTACAGTTCCCAATATCTAATGACCTTCACCAATGTGAAATTGTATTGTCTGTATTCCCTGCAGCATGGCTGTGGAAATTTTGTGCGTGTGATACAGTCCTACAATCGTACCCACCTGTATGTTTGCGGCAGTGGAGCCTTCAGCCCCGTGTGTGTATACATCAACAGAGGGCGCAGGTCTGAGGTGGGTCTCTCCTCATTTTGTCCACTCGTTGTGTTTTGTGGGTCTTTCTAGTGTTATGGAAAACTCAAAATTTTGATACTGCACAAATCTATGGTCCATGTAGTTTCCTTCATCCATGTAAAATAGTAAAAAGAACAGAGATCCCTGTTTTTCTGACAGTCCTGTTACCAGCAGGAAATAAAGCCCTGCTCAAAAACTATGCTCAGATATGATATTCATCTGAAATTTCAGTAGGTCCTTAAAATGTTGGGATGTTTTGGATGGGAACATATTATTTTATCTAATGAACTCTTTTTAAATTCTGAAAATTGTCAAGAAATACTTGCAAAGAAAGAGGCAGTTTCATAAAAAGTAAATTAGGCAGTCCACCAGCTTCTTATACTACCATGTGCTACTTACTGATTCCTGAAAGAAGCACTTAAGTGGATTAGCTGTTCGGCTATGTGACTGTTTGCTGGACTTCAGCTTAATATCAATTAGATGCCACCTTACTGTAGGTACTATTTCCAGTGAATTTTCATCTCTGCATCAGAAGTTCTGTCCAATTAGATTCTGCCAGCATGAAGTTAGGAAGTTTTCTCCTCATTGTGAGATCCTCAGGGGTGTAAATCTCATTTTCTCTAAATAAGTCTCAATTTTTTCTGTATTTAGTTTCACTGTGTATTTCAAATATACAAAGTACCAGATGTTTCATAAATACATTGTCCAGATTTCATGATCTGAAACTGGAATGTTTGTTTATGTGCAAATGTAATAGGTAATAAATTAAGCAAGCAGAAGGAGAAAGAAAAGCACTTATCCAAGACCCAGCACCTCAGTAGCTCATATCCGCAGGCACAGGAGAGGGTAGTATATTTTCCTGTGCAATGTGGAAGCAGATGTGTTAGAAAGGAAGATCAGAGAGTTCTACCTGGACTTTTGCCATGAGAGGGCAACTTTAAAAGCTGGGCTTGCTTCTAGGCAAGACAGTGGGAAATTCATTACTGATTTCATTGGGAGTATGATGGGAATTCTGGCCAAGACCCAGGCACACTGCAAACGCTGCCAGGGAGGCAATAAATCACTGTTTCTCCAGGTAGGTTTGCACAGGATGATCTCAGCTGCTTTTGGTAGATCGCTATCTGGCTTCAGCCTCCTTGACAGAGGATGTAGTCTGAATCACTGCACCTTCACTCCTAATGAATTATCCAGAAGTAGAGGTTCATAGGCCTGGATTTAAAAGCACAAGCAAGCAGTTCTGATGGAGTAAATACGTCCCTCTAGCTTATTTTGCTTATGTTGTGAAACTGAGGTCTGTTTCTTCAGTTAGCAACTCATTATCCTAATTTACTATTGAAAAGTGATTTAAAACATATAAAGTGATCTCATTTGTCTCTAATTCATGCAATATCCTTTTTTAAGCTTAAGCAGTAGTATCATAGTCCAGAGAACTTTTGACTCTCTTGATATTTAGCTTGTTGTGCATGAGATTTCTATTGGAGGGGGAAAAAAAGACATGAGACTTCCAGATGATGCAAGATGTTTAATTTCTAAAGTTAAAAATAGAGATACATATATTGGAAGAGCAGAATTGGCTTCACTTAGCCTGTCCGTATAGCTGCATGCCTATAATCAATTGATTAAATAAACTGCTGTTTCAGACGTCTGGAGTCTGTCAGACATTTAACTGTAGGCATTGCCTTCTCAAAGCCATTACTGTACAAGTCAACAAAAGCATAACAGTTTAAAATCAGGTATTTCCTTCTGAACCTATTGCATACATATAAATGCATGCCTAATTAACAGAACAGAGTGAAGAACTATGTAGTACTGATGGGAGTAGTGACAACTTTTTTTTCTCTGCTTTTATCATTTTACCTTGAATTTTTCAGTTTTCCATGCACAGAAGTCTGTTTTTGCAGGTGCAAAATTACTATTTAAAAAAGAACATCTGTTTTTCTCTAGAAGCTACAAAGCCTGACAGTAAGAGTCGTATCCAATAATCACAAGAACTAGGCCTGTTTTGTTCTTTGATCTCCAAGGTTCCACTTAACGTCCGGGAGGTGGCTTCATCGATGATGCAGAATGTTGCCCTGTTTATTAAATCATATTTCCCTGAAGGAAAGCTTGAAAAATAGTTCTTGCTCAACACACTTTTGGTCTTTGGTAATGACTCTTTTAGTCATCCAAACATATTCTAAGGGCAGAGCAGAGGTAAACAGAAGTAAATATAGTCACTATGTGAATTAATTACAGACTAAATAAGTAGTTTAATATATATTAAAATTAAATATTGTCTTGGGGCCAGTTTAATATTAAAATTAATTTTATAAAATTAAATATTGCACATTTTGATTTGGTAAATAGTGGCAGAACATAGTAAATATAGATTAGCATCAAACTACATATTAATCTAGAAATAAAACAACAAAAAAAAGAAGATAATAGTAGAAACTTCATATTTATACCTTAGCATTGTGTAGAGGGCTTATCACTAAAGTGATAGATAAGTGTGATTAAATCAGGCAAAACAAGAGAGGGAAAAGAGATAAGGGATAATAGAAAATGAAAACTTCCTGTTGTAGCTGAGCATTTCAGATCAGTGGAGTTTACAATTTATTATCACCAGATGGCTGCTCAATGATCTGTGTGGCATCCCGGATTCATTGTGATTTGTGTTAATAGTGAAAGAGGATATAAGAAGTTGTTGGCTTTAGTTTAATACCTACCACACCGATATGCATATCACGAAAGCCTTTCTTTGGAGTTTTGGTCAACCACCTTTTTCAATTGAAACAAAGATACTTTAAGGGGTTTTTTTTGCTTGGTTAGTTTGTTTTATTTTGTTTTTTCTCTCTTGCAATAATCTCTTAGATTATTTTATTAAATAATCTAAGTTTGTAATAGGATGCTAGGAACAAGTTGTTCATGTGGTGTGCAATGGTATGTGAGTAGATGTGCTACAGATCTATATCTATTCCATTACTGCATGGAGTTTTTAAGAGCTTGACTTGGACCCAATAGTCCCTTTTTGTTCAGCATACATTCATTCTTTAGTATTATCGGGAACTAGAAAATGAAGAGGTGCACCAAGATGGGGGAATATTGTAAAAGTGTTCAGACTGTCTGTATTTTGAGCTGTAGTCCAGGTTACTTCTACTTGGACAACTATACCTCCTATTTATAAATCACAAAATATAAACAAGGCCCCATACCAAGATTCCTAAATAGCAAAAAATTTCCAAGAGATTTCTGGCTTCAACAAGAGATGCTAGTAAATCATCTATCACTATGGAACTGGAGCTCTGAGAATAATCCAAGAGACGGCACTGAATAAAAGAGGTGTCATTTAGGGGTTATTTTTGGAGGTCTAATACCGCAGGAAAAAGCAAAATATTTGTATTATGACAAAATGGCAGCTGGGAATGGCAATAAGAGATTTATATTTAACGTTTTTTATTTTTTTAGTAGCTTTATTATAAATGTTTCAGACTAGTATAAGTATCACCACGTACCCAGCAAATAAATGACAGGTAGCTTCAAAAATAAAGAAGTAATCTCTACAGAGGTTACTGTAGTAGTATCAGGACAGTTAAAGACTCCAAAGCATAACTGAGCTAGAGGGAAAAAAATCTCTATTTCAATATCTGCAATTTATAACAACAATCATGAAAATAACTGAGTAGTGGTGAGAAAGTTGTCTAAAAAGACAATGCAAATCTGCGTAGGAAAACTAGATTGTAGATGGGGCAACAACAGTCCTGAGCTGAGCACTGTTAATGCTGGAAACAACAAAGCCGAAAAAAATGCTTTCTCTCTGCAAATTTCAAAAATGAGGTGTAACATGAACATCTATGTTACAGGAACAGATCTTCAAGATCGACTCCAAGTGCGAATCAGGGAAAGGACGCTGCTCTTTCAATCCTAATGTGAACACGGTGTCTGTTATGATCAGTAAGTAAAAATACTCCGAGATGCTGAGGTCTAACTCCTTATTATCATGCACAGTGTGGAGTAATGAGATGTCAGAAATGAACTGGCACAGACTTCAGCTTGTGAAAAGGAGTCCATTGCGTTTGTGCTGATGGGCAGATATCGTTACAAGGTTTATGAGAAGCTAAGGATGGACGTGTGAACAACATGCAAGAATTAGCTGTTGAGAGAAAGAGAGAAAGAGAGAAACAGAAAACAAAAGATTGTCGCTTTTCCAGCATATACATTTTTTCCCAGGGTTAGTTTCAACTTTCTATTACCCTGTCTAGCATTTTATGTTTGAACAGTTTCTGACCTTGTTCATCCTGGGCAGTACTTGTGTCTCATTTAATCATTTGTAAAAACTCAGTGTAGCCAGGGAAAGAAAGCCTAAAGACTGTAGTTAGTTTGAATTTCATTTTTCTTGTCATCTCTGCTGTAGAGCCCACACGCTATTACAAGGCTCTTCATTCCTCATTTGGCTTTATACCCAACCAATTTAGCAATTTTCTTCCTTATGAAAGGCCAGAAAGTGATACAACCGGCACACCTAAAATATCCTTGTGGATTGGTGGGGACTGTGCTCAGTAACAGTGAGATACACCCCTTACAAATAGTTACTGCCGTGCCTATCACACTACTAAGAGAAAATTCACTGGGAGACGTAGACTTTGTGTAACCTAAGTCATTAGTAAAAGACACTTTTTTCCTTTTCTTTCTTTCTTTTTTTTTTTTTTTAAACCAGAAGATTAGACTGTGGACTTTCTCGAGGAGCAGCGCAGTGCTCCTCAGCTGTCATACTGAGTCAGTGATTGCCCAAGAAACTCCCCACTGGCTTGTAAAGCAAGAAATGGAAGCAGCCTGCTATGAAATGACTGGGCTAAATCACAGCACTTAGAAGACTAAACATTACCTTAATTCAGTAGGCTTGCTCAATCAGCGCTTTTGTTCCCCCGTGCCTGCTACCAGCTGGCAGTAGGTTGCCAGCAGCACGCCGCTGGCCAGACGGAAACACGGGCCTGCCCAGACGGCAGGGCTGCCGCTGAGCTCGGGCGAGCCCTCGGCCGTGCTGCCAATCCGCCTCGCTGCCGGACACGGCACCTTTCACATTTCCAACACCTTCACAGACTTCTGAATCCAAAGCCTCGATTTTTGAATGTGTACCTAATCCTTGCAGTGTTTGTGGCTGCAAAGAGAACAGCGGTTGCACAGATTTTTCAGACTTCCTTTAGCAAAGAGAGTTTAGTGCACACAGAACACCAGATATTTGACCCGAGGTTTACAAGGAAACAATGTATAGTGTGTCTGCCATTCGACTTCCACTGAAATCAATGAGAATTACACATATATTGTGCCAGATATTTCCTTAGAAGTCTGGGTCTCATGGAGCATAAGGAAAGTATCATATATTCTATCATAAATAGTCTTCAAACTATAAATTAAAATTTTTTTTGATTCCTCGTTGCAAATATATTTAGTAGAAAGGACAAATAATTTCCTTCACAGAGGTATGAACTGAAGGGGAATTCCAGCACTAAGAAGACAGGAAAATGCTACCAAGATAGGTCTCTGAAAATTTACTCCCTTTGTATTTTTATCTCACCAGTGATCTATGTTCAGTGTTTACTGGTACTCACTGAGTAAGAAAGTTTGTTCAAACCCAGTGATGAATTAATCCACTGCTCTACATTGCTGTTCTGGTCTTAAGTGAATCACTCTCATTAAAGAATAAAGTTTCTTCATTCCTGTCTAGATTTAATGAAATCCTATTAAAGTATACTGCTTCTGAAGAGTAAAACTTTTTTTTTCCTGCAACCAATATATGACAGCTTTGTTCATCTCAGTAGGCTTTACATCATCTTCCTTAATCCCTTAGTTATGTGACTGAGGAGACCTCCCCCAGTGTCGGACCCATCTTTCATGACATAATTCATCTACAAAGTTTAAATTATTCAACAAAGGTCAATTTTTTTTTCAAGAGATTCCTACAGATTTAGTTATATACTTTATCTCTGAATTCTCTGTAGCTACAAGATTCAATCACTTCAAAAGCATTAAGCTTCAATGAATTTAGCCTCAATATCCATGCTGGAAAAGTGATGATTTTACAATTCACAGCATGACCTAAGAATGATGGGGACTGAAGCTACGGTACTGAACTCTCATGCAAGTGTCTTCAGAAGACGGGAAATGCTGCTAGACTGGGAACTCCTCCACAATAAAAGAACCATTTTTTATAGCTGCAATTTCTCATCAATTCTGGGCATCTCTAGCATCCTGCCCAGCACACAGTATGACCTTAGAATGAAACAGAAAACCTGATTCTCTCTTCAAAAGAAAGTAATATTATAAAAACAAATCAGAACTCACTAGAATTTACCATTGTACAAAGACATTTTTGCATCAAAGCAATGAAAAATATGCTTTGAGCAAGCTTGGCTTGATCATGTACAGTATGTATGTCTTTTTTCCCCACCAAAGCTCTGAAGTATTTACAAAAGCAGACATACCTCATCAGTTCAGTAATTCCCCTAATAACAAAGAGCAGTAGTGCAAATTATTGTTCTGTCCAAACAAACTGTGTGGAATTTTAGAATTTTACTAAAAGGAAATAGAGCTGACAGATGTCATCTGGTACATGATTAGCAAGCAGACTCTAGGATTACTTAAGGCATAACTGATAGAGCTGATATGTAACAGGATTAAGAATTACGTACTATTATTATTATTATCGCTTTTATGTGTGTGTGTATATACAAAGCACTAAGAAAAAGTGAGAACCATAAGCCTGATCTCTTTCAATGAATTTATTTCATGAGAGTAAAGCTTTGATCGTTTGAAGCGGTGAGGCTGATATACAAAAATTGATTATAGGTAAATACTGAACTGACATCATTCTGTCAGTACGTATTTGGGAAGTAAATGCTTCACAGACATGCAGCAAATGCATTATTTACCTACATCTTTATACTTGTTATCCCAAGAGAATGGGTTTCCCTGTGTATGATTCCTCTCTTCCCTGGTAGAGACGAAAGCAAAAGAAAGGCTGCAGTATCCACTAGCTCGTCTGTAGGAGTTCAGTCTGGGCTGTAACCGGTAGTAGAAAAATAAAATCTCTAGGGTTTAATTTTCTCATGAGCGAATAAGCTTCCGTAGCGATGGACACGTGCTCACATGCATACACACACACACACACACACGCGCACACACACACACACACACACACGCGCACACACACACACACACACACACGCACACACGCACACACACACACACACACGCGCACACACACACACACACATGCACACACACACACATATCAAAGCATAAAAATAGTGTCAAGAGTTTCAGAACCTGTGACTCTTGCCAGATTGACCACACTCCTTGGGTAGTCCAGGAAGTCAGACAGAAACATCAATCAAAGGACCCAGCTGTACTGGAATGTATTCAGCCACCACTCCCACTCTGAAAGTTAAAGTTTATTTTAGCTACTGCTTTCTACTCTGGGGTTTCATTGCCATTAGTCAGTGGAAATTGCTTGGTTATGCATGGAGTGGAAAATGATAGTATATGTAATTATAATTATAATTATCTATATATGTATATTTATGCACACACACACAAGCACAGATATACAGTCTGACAGATGGACTGAATTTTCAGTCCTGCACGGGGAACAGAAGTTCATAATTCTGTTAATGTAAGAGTTGCATGTCTAATTCTGTTCATACAAAATAGACCTATACTTAGAATCAAGTATATAAAAGGGAGCAATTGTTGCTCCATATTGCTCTGAGTAAAGTTCAATAATATGATTGTCTGGCCTTTGCAGTACTGAAGTCAGTACTGAGGCTGCCTGGGGCAGCATTGAGAATACTCTCAGTAAAAACTGGCTCAGATCCATTAGCTGCAATAGATGTTGTGCCAGTTACACGAGCAATAAATTCAGCCCAGTCATTTTGTCTACTCCCATAACAGAAAAGGTTTTTTAAGTACTTACTTTAAAAATTGGATGTGATTCTTTTTGATAACACTTGCCTGATTTTCCAAAGGTACCTAGTAATGAAAGTTCAGTCACTAAAACTTTGTATTAAGGAAAGGTTCACCACATATACTGCTGCTGTATTTAATTATGCAGTTCCCTAAAGTCCTTGAGCAAAATCTGATGATTCTCTCTCAATCTTTGAATGAATTTTTGCTTTATACAAAGATATAATCTGTATCTTTGCAAATCAGAGCAGATACCATTTCCACCACCCAAGATTTAAGTGTATAGACTACTATGCAAATAAAGAGCTGGCAAGACTTTAAAATAAGAATAGATCACTAAATATGGATTTCCCAAAAGCCATAACATTGCATTCATTTTCTCTTCCCTCCCTGCCCCTTTCAATTCTCTGTAGATGAAGAGCTTTTTTCAGGAATGTATATTGATTTCATGGGGACGGATGCTGCCATTTTCCGCAGTTTAACGAAACGCAATGCTGTGAGAACTGATCAACACAACTCAAAGTGGCTAAGTGGTAAGATGGGTTTATTTTACCAAAGCTTTTAATGTGTTTCATAGAGTCTCTGCTTTGCTTCATTTAAAATAAAAAGCTTTTATTTCCTTTTCTGAAATTAATTTATAAAGTGACTCTATGAAGAAGAAATACGTGCAAATACACATGCTAGACAGTGCACTTCATGTGGTGCGAAGGAACAGAGGACTCACTGCCTGCGCCAGCCTCGTGGGCCACCCTGCCAGATGTCCCTTCGCCCATTTTGACTGAAGCAAACTGTTCAAGGGAAAGTGTAGGAAAACCTTTCAAAAGACAAGCTGTCAGGCAGCCTGACTTCTGGGGGAGTCCCTTCTTCACCTCTAATGCATAAGACATTACCTTAAATTAGAATATGTCAGACTAAGTTTTTTACAATGAATTACAAACTTGCGGCAATTCAGGCTAACCCACCCCTTAGGGACAGCTCACTACCACTTGTATTCAGAATGTATTTAGGAGAGAGTCCTATTATTAGTTAAGTTAGTGACAATTTTTGCTATTTATTTCAGTGATAAGAGACTGATTATCAACACACAGTAGGAAAGCTAACATTTGAACACAAAAACTTAACTCTTGGCTTCACTGAAATCAATGTGGAAATTCTCCCTGACTTCACTGATAAGCAAACTTTTTCCAGCTACACTATGTTAAATGAAAGTGGTGGTGGAGACATCTACCTCTGAGCAGAGGTAGATGTCAAAGTTTAGGAGGAACTAACAAACATAACGGTTCAATATTAGAAAGCTTTCAAAGTATTTTGAAATAAACATACCTTCTTAAAGTATGTTAAAACGTACTTTAAGTTCTTAAACATAAATTTCTTATTTTGACTCTATTTTTGGGTGACTCCTGTAATTTCTGTATTCCTGTGACTGCTGTGAAATCGCAAGATTACAATTTATTTTATCAGAATGAATTAGATTTGCTATGAAGGGAAAATTACATCCATTTTCTAATTTTTTCTTCTATTTGTATACTCTCTTACGCTCCACTGTATACCCCAAAGTGAATTGGGAAAGAATACCATTAAAAATATCTAATTACTGGATAAGCTGCCTGATATACATGCTCAGAAGAGGTACTTGACAAGCAGGACTTATTTCCATGTTCTGTTAGAGACAGAATCATGATACTTGATCTAGTAATTGAGAATGGGCTCATGAGAACAGAAAAATGCCACAGTCACAGGAATGAATTTTCAATCAGAGATCAAAGCTTTGAATTGGATTGTTTCAAGATTTGTACTCAATTTCAACCAATCAAGTAATCTTGCATAAGCATTAAAAAGATCCTTCAGAGAGGAAGAGGGCCCACTTCTTCCTTCAGACAAAGGAGAAGGTCTTCTGAGGTCCCCCTCCCAACACTTTTAGTTAGACTTCAGCATAGGAAATTGCCAAAAGCAAATGCAGGTAGAACAGCAATAGTGGCTGCCTAATAAAAGATTGTATTAAAGTCACTTGCATATCATAATGCACAGTTTAAAGGAGAATACTGGTAATAGCACTACTGTGTTTTGTACTCTCAGGTGTAGGTATATGTCCTTCAAAAATGGCATGCCTGCTATTCCAGGTTTTTATTGTTTTGTTCTATTTTAGTGCTCTCTTGTAATGTTTGGCATATACACTTTGCTGTTTATCATCTTCTGATATGAACTCAAGGAAACTCTGCTGTTCAAGCATTTGCATATCCTACTTTCCTTTCAGTGTTCCGAGAGCCATTTTCCTCTCTTATTTATGCATCTTTAAAGTACCTTGTTCATTTTTTTCCTAATGAGTCTTTCAGCAGCTTACTCCTTCTCTTATGCTTTCTCTCAGTGAGTCTTTCCTAAAGTGCCCCTGATAACTCACTGATTCTTCCCCCTTCTTCCTCAAAGTCTTTTAATCCTTGTAATCAACTAACGCTCCTGTTTCTGCATTTGAATCACTTTTCTAAAAATCTGCTGCAGAATAAAGTGACACGCAGCAGAAACTTACTTAAGGCTACAGGCTTGAAGCCCTTTAGCTAGTGGTGTATACTATATACAGATGCGAGGCTAGAGCTAAGCTCAACCTGCCACAGCAATACTTCTGTATGCATCAAACAGCAGTTCCTTAAAGGGATCGGTAACTGTCAAAACATTAACTGCTTGTACTGATACATCTTTTGGCCTGTTTCATTTCAGAGCCTATTTTTGTGGATGCTCATGTTATCCCAGATGGCACTGACCCTAATGATGCCAAAGTCTACTTCTTCTTCAAAGAGAGACTCACAGACAACAGCGGCAGCACAAAGCAAATTCATTCAATGATCGCAAGAATATGCCCAGTAAGCATTGTTTTGCCTGCCAGGTTATTGAGACAAATGGCTAGCACAATTCGATAAGCTAAATGATTGTTTCATTAAAACGATTGAAAAGCCTAAATTTATATTTAGTCTTTCTAATTTATATTAGAAACAAATTTTCAGTTGCAACTTCCACCTCCATAATTAAGAAGAGATGTTCTTGAACACATAGCTAGGACCTCAGCTTCTTATTTATATCTGGCTATATCTACATTGATAAGAAAATGTAGCGATTCAGGAATTTGCATATTTCTCTGACTGATTCAGAATAAGTATAGCAATGTTGAATTTCCAAACTTGCTTTCCTTCACATGAATTAGATACGTTTTTTGTGTAGTGAAGTGGAAGTGCAAAACAGCTAAGGCTTTCACCCCTACACACATAAAATCTTTCCAAAAAAAAATGGAAATAGCAGAATCCAGCTTTTGAATGGGTTGATTTAACTTTCAAATATTATTTAAATTTTTCCAGTATTTGTCCTTTCTGAGGTCTTGTGTTAATGTATGTGTGAGCCTAACTTTAAGAACATGCAGAGAGACATTAAGCTCAGGAGTAATGCCTACTCATGTACAGTGATTAATGTACAATCACCATACTCCTCATTGTCTCTTTCCTTTTTGTATCTGTGATCAACTGCACATGAAAAATGATTGAAGCAGCTATTATTATCTCTGGTGAAATGGATTTTTTTTTTTTAAATGAGAGCAAAATTATAAAATGCACAATTACTGCTAGTCTTTCCATTCTTTCTTTTGGAAAGAGCAGGAAGATAATTGTTGGTGTTTGTGTGTTCCTTCTCTTTAATCTGGATCTTCTTTAGAATTTGACGTTTTGTGATGTTGTTGTGCAGGGGTGTAAGGGCACGTCTGGGACTGTATTAAAGTCCTTCTCTGGCAATATGATGAGGCATGTGATCTCTCTCATAATCTCCTTTATTTTTTTCATGTTTTTGTGAAGGTGCCCAAAGGCCCTACTGGCTATTTTGCAAGATGACATTTCACAGTACTATGGCTATATTATTATTGTTACTGTTATAATGAAGCCCAGATGATTTCTGAAACGCCTTGGACTTGAAACACTTTAGACTTACATTGAAGTCAATGGCAAAATCCCAAGGACATGGATACAAATCTGAGCTAGCCATCGTTGTATACCATCGTATTCATACATCAACACCTTTGGGACAGACCAGATAGACTAGTACAATGGTGCCAAAAGAGACCCGCAAAGAGGCCCCCTTATGGGTGCCCCCAAAAGTCTGATTGCCAGGTCCAGGAGCATCGATGGAATATGCACAGCATTTTGTATAAATTACGTGTATAGCTTCCTCATTTTCCCTTTTTCCTTCATTTAGGTGACATTGTGATATACAAGTTCCAAGACGCCGCTCTTAGATCTAAGTCCTTCACCAGCAAAATGACCCAGGAGCTATCATTGCTGTGATGCGCTCCCTGGTTTAGCAATTATTCTTTCTCCTTTGCACTGTAGTGAGATGGAGAGCTCCTTGAGCTATCTGTGACTTAGCTGGCTCTGGACCAAGCTATCTAGAAAGACTTGTGGCAGCACAGAGCAAGCTTAGTGATCCATGTTAGCTATTGTTTCACAATTTAGATCAGAGCTACATAGCTTAGAGTAGCAGGTAGCTTCTGGTATCTTCATTCAGGGAAACCTACATGCTCAGTGCAACTCCCAAACCACCCTGAAGTGCTGGGCGCTGCTGGGAGCTGTACTGCCCTCCTGCATTAGCTGGCAGCATGCTCACGGTGGAGCTGGCACTGGGAGACAAGTCACATCGGGCATGTCTTCTTCAAAGACATGAACAAAGAAATGAGGGTTTCACTGGGAGGAATGTAAGGCAGTGACTGATGTCAACTCGCTGCCGACCTCCATAACACTCCATCTACAATGTAAACTTACGCTGATAGCCTTTTGCTGGCTGCACAAAATCAAGTGCCCAGCCCTCCCAAGCCTGCTAGTCCAAACTCAGAAAGTCTCCTCAGAAAACTAAGTTTTTTTCTCACCAGATCTAGAGTGTTTAGATGAGGGGGGTTGTTTAGGCTTATCTTTTTTTTTTTATATTAGATGTTTTGTAGATGATGGATAGCATTAATCTGAGAGAAATGCAGGAAGATCCAAAAAATTACTAGCTTTAAATTATTAGCTTTAAATTATTTCATTTTTATGAAAATAATATTCTTTTCCAGAATGACACAGGTGGCCAGCGTAGTCTTGTAAACAAGTGGACAACATTCTTGAAAGCGAGACTTGTGTGCTCAGTAATGGATGAAGATGGAACAGAAACATACTTTGACGAATTAGGTATGGCAAGAAAGTTTCTAAAAAGTTTTACCTAAATCCTGCACCCTGTGCATATTTAAGCATTAAAGTTCCCACAGTGGTATTTGGCCCTGAAGAGGTCCATGACAAACTTCCCCTTGGAGTTTTGTGACAGCAGATAAAAAATTCCTTAATGCATCTCTCTGGGTCATTAACATTATATCTTTGAAATAAAGATAATTAATCTTCACTTGGTAAAGAAGATATATGTAAGGAATTAATTTTTGGAAAGGAACATGTAGGTGCAGTCTCTTGTTATTTTTCTACTCTCTAGGATTATGATAGAGGCTTTGTAATGTATATCTCTTTGAAACTGTTTATTGTACCACTGCCTAACATACATCCTTTTTGCAGAACGTTTTTTCTGTTTTGGAGGCCTCTATTTGATGGCTCGAGCTAATACCATTAAATGTCATTACTGGCACTAGCAATATTACAATGAATAAATATAATTTCTTGGGATTTATTCAAACATTTACATCTTCAGTTGCACATGTGAAGCACTGAAGACATTCAGTGGCTAATCTATACAGCAATCACGTAAGGTTTCCTCTCAGTAAGGAATTAATTAAATGCAGATTTTGATCCTTAAGTGCCAAACACCATTATCAAAAAGTTTCAAACTCCACATTCTCCATGGCTGGGATATACAAAGTCAGAGTTCTAAATTTAGGTATTTGAAGATTTGTTATGTGTGTTGGTATATATAAATATAAGTGTAAATATACAGATACATATAAATAGCTAATGAGCCCCACACTGGGACTGCATCTGATTCTGACCTCTCCATTGTACTCCTCATCTATCTTCTGTTGCGTTATTCCTGATATTCATGGAAACAAATGAGGTGTAGAGTTTTTCTGACTTAGCATCCTTACAAATATTTGGTGTACTTGTTTTGGTTCATAGATTTCTATGGAACATAATGGGCATACAATCAGATCCTACTTTGATGTAATTCAGAACATATAAGGTACTTGGCCAACTAACGTGCAAAGACTCTTAAGCATCCAGCAGCTAATATTTCAGAGGTCCCGTTTGCTGGTCCAATCCTATTGAACAAAGCACTAGAACTGCTTAGTTTTTGTATGACAAAATATAGGATAAAATAGATATGAGATAGTATTCTTAGTATGATCTCCTAGCACAATCTATCGGCAAAGAGGAAGAATATTACCATAGCTGTAAATGCAGAAAAATCTGGGAGAGATCAAGGGTGTGATTCTGTTTTTACTTACCATGCAGAAGGGTATAACCCTACCAGTGTCGTGCAATGAAATCTTTTGGGTTTGAAATGTTTGAAAGAAGGCTTACAAATTTTGGAGACTTAATAAAAGATCCACATAAATTAATGGATGGCTTATCCAATGGTAAGAAGCTCAGACAGTTCAGCCTTTTTGTCTATTTGAAAGATGTTTAAGAGATGAGTTGGTTATAATTCATTAGTACCTTTATAAGGAGAAAATATAAGAGACCAAAGTACTTTTTCACTTAAGTATAACAAAAATAATCAAATCAGAGGTAAAGCTGGGTAAATTCAATCAGTAGGTATGGTTTTGCATAGTGAAGTTAATACATTCACACAGAATAGGAGCAGGGTTTTACACCTCTGTGACTTTACCATAAAAATGTTTGTCATTCATATCCTGAGGTGTTTCTTAGTCAAATGTTGTCTAATGGAAGGGCATCTAGAGTATGTACAAGACGAAAAAACACCTAATTCTCCCAGTTTGGATTATATCCATCTATGGGAACATTTTGTCTTTGACCTACTGCAGCTTAAACATTTTCCTACTGTTAAACAACCTGCTGAAATGAGATCCAGCTGAGAGAAATAGGAGAAATGGATGCTGAACATATTTGAAAATCTTTGCCTTCTGTCTTCAGAAGGCTAGATAGCGTGTAGTTAGTTTCCAAATCTGCTTCTGACTATTCAAGTGCAAGGTTTCTACATATGGCCCATTCATATGATAAGTTTGCTTTTTGTCATTCAAGTCAGAGACAAAACTACCATTCACTTCAGCAGGAATAAAGTCATTGTTTAGACTGGAAAATAAAATTAGCATAACTACTCAAAAACTGATTTTTTTTCTTTTTTTTCTTTCTTACAGAGGATGTGTTTCTTTTAGAAACAGATAACCCCAGAACAACGCTTGTATATGGAATTTTTACAACATCAAGGTAATTGTGGAGATTTGAGAAAAGTACCTTTCAGACCAATTTTCTATATTTATACAAAAAGAGATGGTTTGTGGTCAAGATTGTTCTTCACCATTCTGTATGTCTCCTGTGACCAACCTTTGCATATAGGGATAACAGTTTCAATTATGAACCTGCAATGAACTTCTGTGACATCAGACAACACTTAACACTGCATAAAGAAAACCAGCACCCTGAAGGACCAAACCTAGAATTCTTAAAGCAGTCCATACCAAACATTGCCACTCTCTCAGCTGGCAGATGATCGCACAGATGGCAAATAACCCCTGTCAGTTGCAGGTGGCTGCAAAAAGGCAATCTTCTATTGCGTTTGGTCACCTCCTTCATCCGTTACAACTTGCAGCCTTAAGCTTCTTGTCATTAGTTAGCTGTTATTAGCTTTGTGGGCGGTTTAAGAAACACTCATTGACTCCCAAGGGCAGTGGAAGTACTAGATATGGCTTACTGCACTGAAGCTCCCCACAAAGATAGACCTGATGGACCTACAGATTCTGCCATCTCTACCTTTAATTTTTCAATTTTTTTCTTGTTCTCAACACATACTGGTAGCATACAGAAAGGGAAAAATTGCATCCTACTGGGTATACCACCCTGTATTATTTAGCTGTTATTATTTACATTCAAATAGAGCTTTTTTGTTTTTTTCTTTCAGTTTCATGCCATTTATTTGATCAAATTTGCATATTTTTAGACTCATCACTATAAATTCCTTTTATGGCATTTTCCATTTAAAAAATCCTTGCATCAAAAAGATACTTCTTTCCTGGCAGGCTTTTCTGTCCAGGATAGTATACAGGGATCCACATTCTCAGATGTGCGAACCAGCCAGGAAAGTATGAATTTATAATATTTAGTTGGGAAAAAAAGAATCCCATAACTTGTAAACATCTGGTGCTGTCTATATTTTGCGATTCATATTGCACAAAAGGAGAAAATGCTGAGGCTATGTTTAGCAGTAAAACCACACTTATGATTAGGTTATGGATGCAACATGTCTCAGTTGGAAACACTTTTACCTAATTCTCCTGGTATTCTCCTGCAGTGGAAATAAGGTCTGAGTCAAAGGACCATATAAGGTGGCAACAAAGAGAAAACTTGCATATTCTTGGCCCTCAAGCTATTTTCTCTCTCTATTGAAGTTTTAACACTCACATGCATTTCTGTTTTCAAACCACGCAGTTTACAGTTTATTTTTCTCCCTTTTTTTCTTTCTGACTGTAGATGTGTTACATAATTAAACACAGCAGTCATAATAAATTTTGCTCTCCAACATTTCCTTTATCTTCACCTCTGTAGACTTCTAGCTGAAAAGAGTATCAAGAAAAATATCTTTCCAAATAATAATGGTCATTAATTTTACCTAAACTATATTGAGGTAAACCGTGTAATATTGAGGCAAATTATTTTCATGGCATAATCTGCTGTAAATCTAGCAAACAGATCATCCAAAAACATTAAATACATTTTAAAAATCTATTAAAATCTACTAAAATTTCCACCAATACCATAATCCATCTAAAAGTTTCCTGCTGCTAATACATATAGAGCCAAGAGCAATGTTGATTCTTGGGTAATCTCCAATAGCACTTTCCTAACTTAGACGCTATGTCTTATAATTGAAAATTTGAACATTTAATATTTTCAGTTTTCTTCTTTAGTGATTTTTTCTTCTTCAATTGAACATAGAGAGGCTCTGGGACTGTCTTCATCCCACAGTTAATATCGGAGTTTCCACTTTGTTAAGATAAACATCCCAAACCTCTGAAAGAAGAAAGGAAGATTTAATTCCACTGCAGGCAGTCTTAGCATCACATTGGGAATTATTCCCCTAGTGCTCCTCATCGCAGGATGGCAGAGGCCATTCAGGGCATGTTCTGTCTGAGGAGGCATCAGAGACATCATTTCGGTGAACCTGAGGCAGTGAAAAAACAGGCCTTTCTCATAGGTGACGCCTCAGTTTCTCCTGAGGAAGATCAACCTTCACCTCTCCGGAAGGGATCTTTGTGAGACCAGTTTTGTGGGAGGCTTTTTGGAGTATATAGGAGTAATGCTCTTACAGCCACAACCTGTCCCCATTTTGTTTAGAAAAGCTGGCAACTGATTATAACAAACTAACCGAGTGTAATTGCACTGGATATTTTGATTAACATTCTAGCTATGTATTTTAGAAGGCTTATGAAGGTCTTGTGGTTAATATATTGGTATGTAGTTCTGGAAACCTGTGCCTAGCTCGGCAGCAAAAAGTTCATAAAACCCTTGTCTCACTGAAGTCAGCAATATTTTTGCCACTGATTTAACTCAGGCCAGGTTATATTTCTTTTATATTCAACAGTAGGAAATCTTCTTGTTCCACCAGCGGCATATTACCTTCCTCCCTCCTTTTCCAGGTCAGTGTTTGAAAAGGGGCTCAGCCTTAAAGAGCAGTGCTGTATATTGGGATGTTAAATTAGCTGATTGTTAAATACATTGAATCCATGCTATGGAAGTACCAAATTGTATTAAACATGTTATATTAGAGGTATCTCTCATCACTGGACTATGCATGATAATGGACGAATTAGGTAAAAGATAGTAGATGAAAGTGCTAACTTTTTCTTACTGTCTTCCAGCTCCATATTTAAAGGCTCAGCCGTGTGTGTATATCACTTATCTGACATCCAGACCGTGTTCAATGGGCCATTTGCACACAAGGAGGGCCCAAACCACCAGCTGATTCCATATCAGGGCAGAATTCCATATCCGCGACCTGGCACTGTAAGTACAGAAGATGTTTACATAGCCCTACCAGTTACTTGTCTTTGTTTAATACATTAATAAATGTTATTTATTCAAGGAGAATGGACTGTACATGACTATGATGTTTAGTTGCAGTTCAGAAGAGTTCTGCTTGCCTCTCAGCTTGCCATACAAATCACCTAGTATCTGGAAATCGTCTAAAAAGAATTAAAAACAGTGCAAAATATTAAACTCTCTTGGTCTTTCTGCCTAAGAGGTTCTAATAATTATTTCATTAGGTGGCAATGGTATTTTTAAATGTGTACATTTACATTTTGTATGTAGGTTTGAGCAAAAGATAGCTAAAGAGATTAACATACAGAGACAGCATTGGGAGTTTGTGCGCTATACTCTAGATCCAAGCTTCTGTCTTCAGCGTGTATGATTTTCCCTAGTGCCTCGTAATTTTGTGGTTCCATCAGGACGCTGGAGAGCCATGGCAGGATGGCAGGGCTTCTGAGACTGTCATTTGACTAGGTCTAAACCCTGTCAGGTACTGAATATTAGAAAAGAGACATGGAAATAGAGGAGTTGTCATGCCAATCTGTTCCTGGTAGCCTCTCTTGGTAGGACTACTTTTTGCATCCCTTGAAAAATTTTTTTCACTGCATCATGGGTCATAATAATCATCTAATATATTCTGAAAACCATGAGAGCTAGCTTTGTTTTCAAGGTTTACAAAATTGTCCCAGGAAGGTTTTTAAACAAAAATGTGCAGGTTCCCCCACACACACTTTAGGATGTATTCAAATGTAGTGTTCATGTAGTTTTGTGTTTATTTATTTACTTACTTATTTACATGTTCTTAATTTAGATGTAGCAGAAGTACCAAGTCGAATATTTCCAAGTTTAGTGAAGACTGTGTGAAGTTTCTCTGGGATCGTCTCTAATTTCACATTTGCTAAAAGAAGTGTATCAATGTGAACTTTCATTGTTTCTCATAAAGTCTGGCAGTTTGTTATGTATTGGAATTAAATAAGTATTCATAAAAGCATAAATCAGCTCTCAACTATGTAGTTCTAATTTTGCTTCTTTTTTAGGTGAATGCTTTGTTGCTTTTCTATTCATCAACAAAGTTACATTTTGTTTTAGTTTGGAAGTCATTGCAAGAACTTGAAGCACATCACTATTTCATTCATTTTCTTCTTTGTGCTGTAGATTTTGTTCTTCTCTCTCTTTCTCCCTCTCTTGTATACTAATGCTTAGATGAACGCAATACCTCTGCCTGTTCACACAGTCCTTCGTTTTAGTCTATTTTCTACTGGCTGCAAGATTAGAACTTTGTATCCCCAGATCAATACGGGCATTCCACCAAGTACTAATGCTAGCATTCTTCTTTGCCATACAGCTCTAATCTCATGAGTTCACGGAGACTTTAAGTTTAAACTTTACAAAAATACAAAATAAATGGCCCATGTAAACAAGAAGTTTCATCCTCTAGAGATTAGTCACATTTCACAGTTTCTTGCTACTTCAGAATATTGTATTTGTATGTATTTTCTTCAATCACTGCCATGTTATTCTTGATTCACCTCATGGAGACTTACGAGGCAGTCCAAAGGGGCCTGAAGGAACTGGCCGGCACAATGGAAAGGGAAAAATAAAATTCAGATTTGGATTTAACATGGTGACAGGAATTACCTAAACTTTTTAGATATGCTGATGAGCTCTGAATTGGAAAAAAAAATCTGAAATCGTAGTTCACACTGAAGATAAAGGCAAAAGAAGAGTATATTAGATGTTCTAGTATCAGATAAAAAAGAACTAAGACCAGATAGCAGGCTATAAACATACCATTAATTGTGATCACAATTAAATCTCAGAGCAGGAGTTATGCACGTTGTTGAGGAATGGATATGATTTTTTGTCCAGCTGAAACTCTTTTGGGTTTAGCTTTGGTTTTTTTCACTGCCAAAAAGTTCCTCTGTTTTCCACATAGAGCAAATTCTTTTTCTCACTAATGTCAAAGCATATGTGAAAATCAGGATATGTATGTTTAGGTACTTATAAGATGTGCTCAAAGGCTTAACTTTGAATACCCCAGCTTGAAGACTATGGGGCAGGATCCTCTTTCTTCTGGAACATATGTGCTGGGACACTGGACTAGACAGGGATGTATTTTTATATAACATGGAAAATCCTACTTTACAGTTACCTAAAGAGATATGCATACTAAACCATTAGACAGAAGTGAACGTTCATTGGGTTGTCATACACTGGATAAACACTGAAAAGGCTTCAGTATAGCTTCAGTAGAATTAAATAAAGCAATACGTTCATTTGGCCATAATCAGCTCTGCAGTGTTTGGCTGGCTTTCATTAAATACCAATGGTTTCTTATTTCTCCACAAGCTAAACTTACTTACGGAAAAAAAAAAAAATTGCATAATTGGCAGTTTCCTGCTAAGTTCAGTGATGTTTGAGGATAGTTTCCATTTTTCAAAGTTTACAGAAATAGTTTTTGTACCTACGGCATGTCGTAGAATATACTGTAAATTAGAGGATTCTGTTTCTCTCTGTAATCTAACTGCACAGTGATCAGCTGTGTACAAAATCCTTGTGTAGCTGAGGCCTTGAGTGAGGTGTGAAGGAAGCACTTTCAATCCCTCCAGGAAAGGGATAGCTTATAGGGTGCTCCAGTAATACCTTTTGGTTTGTACTGGTTTCTATTTGAGCTATTACACAGAACATAGCGAATGAATGAATGGGTTAAAGAAAGTTTCCAAGAACTTGCTCAAAACAACCACATAATTAATGTTTGCATCTGAGTTGTTAGGGGCGCACTGGGGTGAACCATAGCACAGACATTTGGTTATGCAGGAAATCACAGGCAAACATCTTAGGATCTCCAAATCAAGAGTGGAGGGAGGATAGATGATACCGGAGAAATTTTTCTTTTAATTGAGCTATTGGAACAAGAGAGTTTAATCTAGTCTGCAAGTGAAATAGAACCACTCCGGAGCTGGAAGTGGAGTCAAGCAGACAACTATCCGAAAGAATAATCTTGCTAATAGCCCCCAAAATTATGAATACAGCTTCTGAGCACTGATTGCTCTCTGAGTCTGGGGTGAGGCTGAAGTCCCCTCTCTACTTGGTTCCCCATATTGCCGAATAAATAGTTAATTAAGTGCACAAAATGGAACAGCTTTTTAGCGGTGAGGGTAAAATTGACACTCCTGCCTAATGGTTAGAGGGCTCCCCTGGGATGTGAAGACACAGTTTCTAACATTTGCTCAAATCAGGTAGGGTTGGACACATGACTCATATATCCCAGTGAGTTTGCTAGTCTCTCAGAGTATGATTCATCTTATGTAATTTTAGCCATCTAAAAGCAGGGCAATCTAGTCTGAATTACTGACTATAGAGGAAACCTAGATGGCTAACTAAGAATAAATGCCTGACTTTAAGACAGCAGAAGTCAGGTGAGGTGAATCTCTCCCTGAGCTAATAGCTATTTCTGTGTCTGTGGTTTTGACCAGAAATTTCTTCCTAGACCTAAGAATTGTCCTCACTGAAATAAACACATTTCCATGAAGTGTTTCAGATTGGACAAATCAGCATTTTCCAACCAGAAAAATATTTTATTGAAACATTTCTGTATAGCTCTAATATTCTGAGGAAACGTTCATGGCTTGGAAATCTAGTAAGGGGGAAAATGGGAGCTCAGGAGCATCAATGAGAAGTGGGATAATAGTGGCTGAAAAAGTCATGTAAATTAACATCAGTATATCCAGCATAAAGGAGCAGTTCCTGACATCGCACCTGATTTCTTTTCACTCTGTCTACTTTTAGTTTCCCTCTCACTGACCTGAGCTTTCTAAGACTGATTTTATTTCTTTATGAAGTCCAGAAGGCCTCAGGACTAAAAAGTAAGATGATTCTTTATTATAGTAAAAGAAACATCTAGAGTACTCACGGACCTCTTTTATTTTTCACTGTGTACATGGGGAAATGGTAGAGAAGATCCTGTGAATGATCAGCTTTCTTAGATACCAGGTAGTTGAGATGGCCCCCCATCTTCAGGCCTCTAATTTTACTTTTTCAGTTGAAGACGAGTCACAGGCTATTTCACTGTCTCCTAATCAAAATAATGGAGAAAATAAGTAAGCTAAATCATGATAGGTCCTTAAAGTCTTTTCTGGCTGGAGCGATATTGACAAAATTACAATTGGACTATTGACTTTACCTTTTGGCCTTGTGCTAATTCTATATAACCATCTGCAAAAGTTTGGTATCTTCCCATACGAATCACTTGGGTTTTTTTCAACAGGCAGCATATGGAAGTATAAGGAATGTGGAAATAGGTCCGGAAGTATGGATCTTTGCCATCAACTTGGATTTTAATAGTGTAAAAATATGTTTGCATTTGCTGTATCTGAATCGATGGGAGTTCAAAGCATAGCTATTCAAGTACTTCCTTCCCATTATTGGAATATGATTATTTTCAGATAGAGTCTGAAGTGCTTTTTCAGGAACTTTGTCAACTATCTGTCAATATTTGTAAATGGCTTGGAGATGAAAATTCCCTGATAGATGGTAAATATTATTAAGCATTACTGTGCATGTTTCTACAGTGTCCGGGAGGAGCCTTCACGCCCAACATGCGGACAACCAAAGAGTTTCCAGACGATGTTGTGACCTTCATCAGGAATCACCCTTTGATGTTTAATCCCATTTACCCGATCCACAAGAGGCCGTTAATCATTCGGATAGGAACAGACTACAAGTATACAAAGATTGCTGTGGACCGTGTGAATGCTGCTGATGGAAGATATCATGTCTTGTTTCTTGGAACAGGTAAGACAAACTTAGCAACAGTCATTTTCCTATACTGCATTATAATTTGCAATCAACTCCAGTCTGTGCAACTCATTGCCTTCAGAAGTGTTTGTGTAGGCATTTTCTCTATTTACAAAAAGGTCTACAGATATCCACAAATTATGTTCTCTGCTTACTTTCTGTGCATTTTATGTTCCCTATAGATCTTAATCATGTGCAAGAGATATAATACATCGGCATGGTTTTTATTGGAGACAGAAATCAACACTAGTGTGTACTGTATTTGATAGAAATTATAATGCTCATCCTAAATATGGTTTATCTGCAATGTGATTCCACTAGCGTTATTGGAGTATGATGCTCTCTAACTTGAGTAAGAAGACCAAAATCTGGCTTTGTATTCTTTCATACACTCTCATCATCATTATTTAATATATACTGTGTAAGCTACTTCTGAAGAAAAAGACAATCTGATCAGCATGTTACAAAGGCAGAAATAACAACTTCACAAGAAAAGTAAAAATACGGAAGTATTTAGTAGAGGAAAAAGGAACAAATAGTTGGAGGTCCAGCAGTAGTGGGTGCACAGAATTTGATCTAAGGGTTCCAAAATCATTTCTTTCTAGTATAACCTACGTTTTGTTTTTAGTTGCATCAGATTTTAATCTGATGTTATGCTTCTGAAGTCTGAAAGGAATAGGTCAAGTGATTCTCATACTGATCAAATTTTATTTTTCAAAATATTCCGATTCCAATCACACTCTCCTGACTGAAGCAGACAAGCAGAGTAGTACTCTGGCTAGACCCTAGGATTCATTCACATCTGAAACATCCACTGGCTTAACAGAGCGTGATAGGTTGATAGACACAAAAGTTTCATCACTAATCCTTTACTACAAACAATTTCAAGTAGAACAAAGGAAAAGAATTCCAGGAGAATAAATATATCTCTAAACATCAGAAAATAGTTACCGAGATAGCTCTCATTACTTTTATGCTTCACATACTATTGGGAACCTTGTTGTTTTCTGCTTATGGAATAACCATTTCTGCCAGCACACTCACCTTGTAGTCTCACGGGGTTGTGATTAACCATCCTAATATACTAGATTTAAGAAGCTGGTGCTAAAAACCTTTGAAGAATATCAGACTTCTGTAAGGGTGGGAGTAAAGGAAATTCTCTTCATTCTTCTTAAAATACACTATCCAACCAGCAAGGTCAGCAGGGTGCCCTTCTGTTGAAGAAGGCCAATCTCATACTGGGCCATATTAGCAAAAGTGGATCCATCCAGCAGGTTGCCAGAAGTGATTCTTCCCCTGCATTTGGCACTTGAGAGGCTGTGTCAGGAGTATTGTGTCCTGTTTGGGGCTTCCCAGTGCAAGGAAAACATTGACATAGTGGAACCGAATTGGGTAAAGGCCACCAAACTATTCGGAGGGCAAGATCACATGACATATGAGAACAGGGTGAGGCAATTGGCCTTCTTCAGAGAAGGCTAAGGGGACGCCTTATTGCTGTCTACAACTATCTAAAGAGAGGCACAGAAAAGACAGAGCCAGAGTCTTCTCAAAGGTGTGCAGGGACAGGTGACAGGCAATGGACACAAGTTGAAATGTGGGACATTCCAGTCGGATAAGGGAAAATGTTTTCACCATACGGTGGTCAAGCATTGGAACAGGGGCCCAGAGAGGCTGTGAATTCTCCATTCTTGGACATCCAAAGGACTCAAAACCCAACTGGACAAAGCCCTGAGCAACTTAGTCTAACTGGACCTGCTTTCAGTGGGGGATTGCCCTAGATGACTTCCTAAAGCCTGTAGGAAAACAGAAACTCTGTGTTCCTGTGTCCAACCTTTACCAGCTCTCCTTTTACTGTACTGTGAGTCATGGTTAGTGCACAATAGGGCGTTGCTATGATACAAGAAGTTCTAGGTATTGAATTACAGTAGGAATATGGTCGTTTTTTGGTCTGAGGATATTTGTTTTCTTGGCTGCCAGTTGCTAAATTAATTTTAAGATGTCTTTGAAGACCTCTTTGATCCTACTTTTACTTGCAAAGTTATTGGAAACCACCCAATTAAGCTAATGAGGAAAAAGCATTCTTGTTGTCTGTACCCTCTCCCCCCCAACATGTAACCACATTTACTTTTTAGTTGAATGAATACAGCTACAGTTCTTGATTTTTGAATCAATTAGGGTCATATTCCTCCTTTCCTACAGAAATGAAGAAAAGAATCTTTGTAGCCTACTGCAGAAATATCAGTGTTAATAGATATTGCCCCTGCTACTCTTACACAGCTCTACAAGAACTCTACCGTAATAAGAAAGACAATTTAGGTTTATGCGTTTCACCAAATAAATAGTTTGGAGTGCTATAACAAATCTTCCAGATGAAAATTTAAGTATTTTTTTATATACTGATGCCGTTGTTCTAAAATGCTATATAACCATCTGATGTTAATGGGAGGAAAATTCTACTAAAGATTATTGGAAAAGATAAGGCATATACATTTCCAACTATTATAGGATTTTTAATGTAGTAGTGACTGTTAATACTGGAATGTGATAAATATGAAATACTCATGATAAAGTACAGTAATGATATCCAGCATTTCAGTAATTTTTTCCAGCTAAAAATTGTAGAATATTTTCAAAAATTAAGTCTAACAAGTCATGATGCTGCATGGAGAAGTGTGTGTTTTAAATACTGTATACTCCAGATAAATATCTATTGAAAACAAGCATGTTGGATAAAATTCAAGTGAACTCTTAAATATTGATTGATAATTAATTGATAAATTACCTTTCATAAAATCCTACTGCAAAAGATAAATATAAGTCATTTAACTTTATAGTGTGATTAGCCTCTGGCTGTGGTTAAGTGAGCAGCGTGGTCTCATATATATACCAGTGGTTCATTAAAAGCATTAACATACCTCAGCTTGCCTCTATATTTTGCTAATCCTCTTCTGTGTATCAGCCCAAGGTCCATTATGGGTAAAAATAGGTAAACTGCCACTCCTGAAATTGTACAATATTTGTTGCTTTTAACTTCTGGATTACACTGGAGGCAAGGATGGTGGCTTGCTCTCTTGTTAGTCGGGGCGCAGTAGTCACTATTTTTTTCTGAGTAGGGCACAGAGACTCCCTGGGACATTAACAGCTTCCAGGTTCTTCAGAATGAATTGGTGCAAGTTACTCTATTTCTCAGCCCTTTTAAATAAAAGTGATCAGATTTCAGTCACTGAGAAAAGAAACTTATTTTATTTATTCTGTGCCTTCTGTGAGACTCAAGAGGATTTGATAGAGATATTAACCGTCAGAGCGGGTGCCGAAGGGATTTGCTTTGGTGTCAGTTCATCCTGGAAAATGCAAAAACTACACTGTACAGGAGAATGTCATGTGATAATTTCCCTGGGAGCCGGGAGGCCCACAGCCGCAGACAAGGGGACTTGACACCCGGTGACAATTGCGCTCGGCTCTGCTGATGAGTTACTGCTGCCGAACTGAGATGTTGCCAGCCATGTCTGTCACTGTCAGTGACCTGTCTCATGCTTGAAATCGAAATGTTTTATGTCTTGCCAGATGCAGAGCGCACAAAATGTTCAGCTTTTCCTCTCGTCCTCCTCTATAGCCTCCGTAATAAATCAGTTCCTGAATGCAAGGGAAGAATAACAGTAGTATGAAGCGCTAACAACCCCGGCGGGTTTCATCATGTAGCCATGGCACAGGCGGGCACAGGCAGCTGTGTCATTTTTTCACATTAACGTGAACTAAATGTAGTGTTTCCTTTGCGCCCCGCCAGACAAAAGTGTTGAGCTCGCAGGGCCTGGTCCATGCCGAGAGTTAATATATTTGTTTTTTTCTTCCCTCTCTCGGCTACATAGCAAACAAAATAAGTCCCACCGACAGACATTGTTCTGGCAGCGTTCCACACAGCCTTGCAGATGATAACGATCTCCTGTTTTCTCTGTGCTTTTCAACCTGAAGACTCCTAATACATTTGGCAAAACTTGCCAGTTTTCTTAAGTCTATTCAAAGTCCACCCAAAAAGGAATCTCTTCACCCCGCCAAAAGAGAGCTGATTTAAAGGAGAAGAGCGGCGATTCTTTAACTGTAGATAGCTATAGTAAGTGCTGCAAGAGGTGAATGCTATATACTCTGTCTTCCCAAATAGAAACCAGAGAGAGAATTTACTTGGATACAATGTAACGACTCATGTCCATATCTGACAAGGATAGCGCTGGTGATACCTTTTCCCTATGCCATGAGTAAGAACATATTCAGGTCAGGAATTTGGGTTTAAGAGTTCTGCTTCATTTATCCTGTTTCTGTGGTAGGCCAGGATTCAGTCATAAAGCACTTTTTATTCACCCTGGAATTTTACGTTAATCACTTTACTCAGCTTAGTTATATCAAAAGAAACCAAGCTTCCAACTTTTTTTCAGTTTATTCTTTAGTAGATTGTGTTCCGTTTGGGTTTTAAGAACAGCAGTAAAGCAGAGTGAGGACATTTTCCTGAGATTAATAGTTATTTTTTAAGCATGCCACCTACTGCTTGCAGTACAAAAGTCTTTGGTCAAAGTACACCCAGATTGCACAACCGTAAGACTGTGCTTTTTTTTTTTGTTAGTTGCTCTTGGAGTTATGAAAATATTTAAATGTCTGGGTCAGATCTGGGTACATTCAACAGCCACTGGCACCATTAAGAATTTTTTTCAGTTCCTAAACATCAAGATAGGAGATGGGAATATGCTTTTTTGTAAAGAGATCTAAGTTATTGTTATGAAAAGGGACTTCAGATTTCAATGATGTGGTTTATCCAGATGATTAATGTGGGCCACATGCATCTGATGTTGCATGAGGTTGATTGATGTTTCTTATTATCTTTCCATCTCTGGTGCAATCCTCAATTTCAAAGTCTGGATACAGTAAGTGCTTTCGGGGCATAAGATTGTAATGTTGTGTCACATATGTGACTAAATCCCAAGCATATTCGTTTCCTGCTGTTACGTGATGGCTATCCTTTTGGAAAACTAACCCTTGCTGACAACAGCAGTCTCCAGTAATGGAATAGACAAAATCATGTAATGAGCTACCGATTCTAACAGAGATGGAAAATCTGGTCGGAAGAGCGGGCTTGCCTCCCACAAATTCACTATCTACAGCTATGTATCTGCAAGCTTGGGAGAACGGTGTTACGCAACAGTGACACAACAGGCTGCAGACAGAGTTTCCTTCTCCTTTTTACACGTACTGGGTGAGTCATTCAAAAATTTTTGGTGATCAACTCATCCGAAGCTTTTTCACAGCCATTTAAGAAGCCATCTAAAGAGGGCTTTTCTACCCCTGTTTGGCTGGTTACTCTGGTTCAGTTTTTATTCAGATAGACTCTCAGTGTGTCCCAGAAGTTTAACTGAGCTGTGGCTAGGTGAAAGTTTCGCCATTAAGCATCAGTTTATCATATGCTTGTACCTGCCTTTTTGCTTTTTGATATAGCTTGAAATGACTTTACAACCAACTGTTTGCAGCAACTCAATGATCTGGAAAAAATTATACCCATTATATAGACAAGTAAACTAAAGCACAGGGAAGATAAGTGGCTAAGATGAGTTTGAGCAGACACAAGGCCAGAAGAGACCCGAAGAGCTGGCTCGCAGCCGTAGCTGCTAACCTGCCAGAATCGCAGATGCTTTGGTGTGTCTGAAAACTTTATTAAGTGGAGCAATTTTAAGCACTCTGGAGATGATTTTCTTTCTTTTTTCTTCGTTATTTTATTTGTTTAAATCAGGCTTGAGTCAGATTGGAGACCAAAAATATGCTTGCTTCAGTTGCCATCCGTTGTCAGGTACAAGGCGAACAGTTTTCTAAGGGTGCTGCAGAAATCTGCCTGACACAGCAGGGGGGGGGATTACCACAGGAGGCCTCCCTGCAAAACTCCCAGCGGAAGAGCAGTTGGTGTCCATTGCAGGCATTATTTTTAGGATGTGGAAAAGCCAGTTTCTTTCATTTGTTGTTGATTTTGCATATGAGCTATGGCTCAGGGATGAAGGGGGCCCTCGCTTTCACTGAAGCTGACAATACCGACAGTTAACCTTACTTTGGACTGGGGTGAGAAAAGTTAGTAGAAATTCAGAGAATGAGATTTAAACTCACTCAGACCTCTGTATTCCAGCCTAACACCTGTGTATTTTACCTTGCTGTTCATTAAGCTTTGCCTTTTCCATTATCCATAGCCAGCCGGACCGCGAATTGCTGTAAGCAGGCATAGTTCAGCTGATGTTGAGGAAACGAAGCTGACTAATACCAGCCCGGGACAATGCCCTGTGTTTTGAGGGTTTTTTGGTTCAATTTTTTAAGTTTGTCTCACATTCTTCCTTCCCCGGACACTGCCTTCCTTTGCCGTTTATTTTGCACTTTGTGTACCCTTTACTCCACTTTTTAGCCTTTTGCTCTTTCTGCCCATGCCGTTCCCCAGTGCTCATGGCAGGATGTGATCTCAATAACATTCCAGCTCATGGTGCGCTGGGAGCCCGCAGGTTCAAGCAGGTTTGAAACACAGAAACAGTCATTATTAGTCACCTTTGTCACCTTGCTGTCAGCTTGAGGGAGATTCCTTCTCATTTGCCATTCCCCTCTTGACCCGCAGACTGCTGGGCTGCGGACAGGTCCACATGAAAAATCAGGGAAACGGGGAGCATACCACTTCACTTGGTACGTTCTAGAGTTGGATTGCTACTGAGGAGACACAATAGCTTTTTTCATGACTATGTGAAATCATAACAGTGTAAAACTGTTTTCAACAGAATTTCTTGAAGTCACAAGTAAACAGAGAAGGAAATTGTCCCTTTTACTCTATGACTTGAACAGGATTAGCTTATAATGTTACACTTTGACCTAAATGTGAAAAAATCTGACTTATACTTGTTCAGTGATCCATTATGTCTGGCTCACAACACAAAAGATTATCTATTGTGAAATATGCTAGGAAACATCTCAAGCACTGCAATTTTGCATGTATCTCCTGTGCGCAATACTGCGTGCTTTCCAGCCTTCCTTTTGACCTGGGAATTAAGTCTTCTGCCTTGCCATTAAAGGAAATAAGCAAATCAGATTTTCAACAAAACTCAGATATAATGTAAGCCTGCTAACATGAACACATAGAAGTGCCTTGATTCCACAGCTACTGTGCTTATAATGGAGTCCTCAGTACTACTGAGAAAGGAGTAGGAAGTGTTTTCTAGGCACAAATATTTGTCCTTTATTATCAATGAAAAGACTGAACAACAGCAGAACAACTATTTTCAAAAGAGGTGAAAGGTTATAGTCTACAAGGCAGGTGTTATTGGAAGCACACACACACACACACACACACACACAGATATATATGCATTTATATGCAGACTATTGGAATTGCTTGCTTTAAGTGGTTTTATTTAATGAATAGCTTTCTATTGCCTGCTTTCCCTAACATGAATACTTATTTAAAATGTTGCACTACATTTGCTCGTTCCTTTGCAACAATGGAACATTCAATTTTGCAAGAATCTGTCCCTAATGGTAAAATACTGAGTTGAAAGGAATAGATTCCAAGGTAAACAGTTGTTAACTCTGTGTGTTTTTCCAGGGTGTGACAAAAAGGGAGATAGGAGCCTAGTTTTTAAATGGAAAAGGTTGGTAGGATACAAGGACTTGGCGTCAGGCACTATCAGTGTTTTCTGTGCCATTGTCCAGAATGTAATCTTACATCAGGTTCTGATTTTGGTTGAGCAGTGAAGACAATTTGGGAATCTTAAATGTGTGGCATGAACGAATGGATTATTGAAAGAAACCGGTTTTTCTGAGGCTCAGCCTCACACTCCGTTGCAGGTAAGGTCACTGTCAACCATGCTTTGTACCCTGCAAGTTATGGTCACAGGTAGTTAACACTTCGCAGCCAGCTGAAAAAATCACAGCAGGCTGCAACTCCTTCCCTGCACTGCCGATAGGCCATTTCAGATGGTACGGTTTAGTGGTAAAGAGAACATTGATAAAGGCAGGCAAAGAAGGAGAAGCAGATTGCACTTAAGCAGTGTAAATTTGTGAGTAGGTGATTTCTTTTAGCAGAAGCAGAACGACACATACACAAACATGCACACGCTTCTCCTTAGCTCCAAATACAGAAGGATCTGCAGCAGTTTAAAGCTTCGGTGCGTCCTGGCAGTTAGTAAATCTCTTTCAAGTTCTCATAGGTTTGCTAATAGTGGCACCCAGTCTAGACCACAGCTGTGTTATCACAAGATTTCGTTTCAGTAAGGTTTCTTTGGAAGGAACTGGTTTATCGTGCCATCATACAATGAGAATAAATGTTCTCCATAGAACAAATTCTCATGCAAAATTCATGCCTAGTGTGCCCAGAGAATGTACAATTGATAACTACACATTTTTAAACCTCGAAAGCTTTCAATTTCTCTTTTCCTTTTTTTCTTTTTTAATAACATACTACGGCAATGTGCTCTGTGTGTGTGGTCAGGTCATTGCATATGAATATTCTGGCTGTAATCCTTTTTTTTTTTTTTTAAGAAAGTGTATGATTATTTGCTACCTTCCACCAGGGAAATAAGATGTAAATTATTTACTATAACCAACCTGCCCTGCAGCTCCAGCTATGGAATTTAGTCACTGACCTTAAAAGCAAAAGCAAAACCACACTTTTTCAGTTTACTTTGTCAACATCATGAATTGCCAAACGGGAAGCTGAGATTTCCTTTCCTCAGTCACGAATTCATAAAAATACACAGAAATACTTACATGTATTGTGCTGTAGTAATGTTTTACTAACCGCACAAGTCTATGTTGCTCATAAAACTTATGAAGGCAAAACAGAATCTGTACCGTGTGGTCTCATTCCTCAGAATCAATACTGAGCAAATTTATTCTACTCCGACTAATTTCCCGTCCTTTCAGACAAGAAGAATTCTTTTTATTTTGCTTTTTCCAAGTAAAAAAAGACTCAAAAATTAACAAATAAAATTGCTGTCTTTGTTCAGTATCTTAATACCTCATACCTGTCCCCGTGATTTTTCACAGTATGCCTTTTCTGTCGCATCAGAAATATTTGAGTGCGCCTCAGCCTTTGAATGCCTTCACAAATTGACCCTTCCCTCTCTTATGTTCTTTTAACATAACAAGTTTGGCAAACTAATCACAATTATCCCTTTAGAGATACTCATCACATCTTCCGCGCAAAAACACTGCCGTTTCCCCATCTGTCTTACTTCTACTGCAATATCCCTTTCAAATTGAGTTGATTTGGAGGGGTGAAAACACAGGGCAACCACAAAAAAGTATCTATAGACTCTTCACCATGTCTCTCCTGTCTTCAGTGGACCAAAACCAGTAACTCCTACCGCTGTGTAAAGGACTTATTGTTCGAGTTTTCTGAAAAAAAGGCTTTCTTCTTACCTTTTTAGGGTTACACTGAGTTAGTCTTTGGAATTTTTACCTTTCAGGTCACCAATTGTCATTACATTTTATTAATGAATATGAATGTATATTGAACTCCACAGTAGCTCATTTTTGCCTGTTTATCTGGCCATGTTTTTACTTTAAGATGTTTAGGGTAGATATTGCCTTTGTCTGTGTCTCTGTACAGCACCAAATACCATTTTTGATTGGTCTTTTGGGGGTATAATGATAAGCATAATGGCAACTCCAATCTTGACTTCCTCAAGATCATATATGAGAATAATACTGTGTATAGTTATGGTCAAGTTATCCGCAGTCTATGACTTATAAAGGGATCACCTTATGGGACTTTCTGACCTCAAACCCTAGGAATTAATAAACATCTTTTCATACCATTCTGTATGTTATAGTGTTTACTTTGGTGTGTGTGTGTGTGTGTTTTTAGTTGCTAATGATTCACCTGCTCTTTTTTTTCCCTCTGCTCTCTGTCACATAGTCTCACTTTTTCTCGTCTTTTCCAGACCAAGGAACTGTTCAAAAAGTTGTTGTCCTACCCACTAACTTCTCTGCAAGTGGAGAACTCATTTTAGAAGAGCTGGAAGTTTTTCAGGTTTGGCTTTCTCCTGCTTTTATTCTTCCAGTGTGTATGCTCATACAAACACTTTGTTCTGAAACACTTGGCAAGGGCAACTATGACTTAATAAAAGATCAAGTGAATGTACATACTGTCAACTTGATACCCTCCCAAGGAGGAATACAAAATGTCTACTGTTATGAAGACCATAAAGACCATAGCTAGGCTGAGATCTCTTTTCCCTTTTTTTTTTTTTTTTTGTTATCCTGGCTAGGATTGTGATAATCACGTTTTTAAGAGGTCTTGTTATAGTGGCTGCCAGAAGGAGGTTTTCATCATTGGCATCACATGGTGAGACTGTCACTATTTACAGAAGGAATCTAAGATTTTTCTACTACTTTTGATTATCTGATAATCTTTCTGATTCTGGCCTGCAGAATTGAAGCGAAGTAGTGTTATTTTTGCTTAACTCCAGTTCTTCAAAGCCACATGTCTTTGAAGTCAAAAAAGCTACAAGCTTAATACAACATAAGCTGAAAAGAAACATAAACAGCTATGGGCAAAAATAACAAAATAGACTCTGTCAATCATTCTAGCATGTAGCAGCTTGTAATAATCTAAAGGAAATGTTCACCTTCATGTTGAAAAAGCCCTTTCAAGTTTTTGAATGGGCTATTCTTTAACAGGTAATCTCAGGGAAAATGCTGGTATGCATCTGTAAGCTTAGTTATTAATTTTGTCATGGGCTTTTTTTGTCAAGCTCAGGGGATAGGAAAAAGGAAGTTTTATGCCTTGCTATCTAGACGAGCATCAATAACCATTTCTCTATGAATGGGAATAGTCTCTATATTAACCCTTATAAAGGCATAAGCACTCATTCTAGATCTGTGTTGAAGACTTCCCTTTAAAAAAGATGTGCGAGTAATACTATGTAAAGAGTACCATTCACCCAAGTATTACTAATTCCCTGTACAGAAAGGTAAACTAATACAGTAAGCAGGTGGGTTGGATGGGAGGAATCCTGACCCTGAGCCTATTTTCTGGATCTCTATACAGAGACTTTTTTATCCTAAACCCTCAGAATCATGGCATTGTCACCTATGCCATGGCAAGCTATACAGCTTGGTAGAGTATACAGGTAGGGTGGCAGTATGCTGATGACTTTCTCCAAGAGGAGGGGAATGAAATCCCCGGCTTTGTGCTGGTAAATATCAAGAGCAAGCAAACACGGATTCCTTTCTAGAGTACAAGCAGGGAAAGGAAGATGTGCCATCAGATCCAATATTGAACTTGAGTCTCCCAGCTGATGAAACACTACAGCAACTCTAAACCCCTTCAAACCTTTACCAGTCCATGCTAAGACGAGCTGCAGGCAGATCGTCTAGTTCTTGCCTCCTTGCTGCACTGCCAGCTCACTGCAATTAATCCTGGCCCATCTTTATGGCTTTCCTTTGTGACTGAGCAAATGCTAATCTTCAAAAAATGATGAACATTTTTATTACCATTGCTTTTATCAGTTGTTTTCATGAGAATAGTAAATTGTTTCAGTTTCTGAAGGCAGTGAATGTGATAACTCCTTTTCAAGCTCTTTAACATTCGGTTTGGACACAGACAGTAATAGACTCCAGTAATGACATACAGTAGTATACAGGACCGTCTGTCTGAAAGAAACATTTGCTCACACACACACCATTTTTAATATACAAGTCATTGATAAACTGAAAGTATGTGTTGGATGGCAACCAAACTGTATGCACTGTAGATAATGTGTAGAAGAAATATGACATATTCTTATCGTGACCGTGTGGGAAATACGCGTGAGCTATTGTATGATTTTGCCATACCATCAACTTCAAAGAACGAAGATGGTTTCTTATTTTAAAGTGAGAGTGATCGCTTAAAAATACATATTTGTCCTGTATTGGTGAGGTAATATAGATGTAGTTTAACTTGACGTGTACAGAAACTTGTTGATATACCTGATGAATAATAATAACACAGTTTAATTCAAGCAATACGTTTAGTGAGATATTCATTGTATTTACATCATTTGTTTAGCTCTGAAAATAGCAAGAAACGGGTAGCAGTGAACGAGGCTTCTCCAAGACATGCAAAGTTACAGTTTGCTTAGGTTTGACGTAGGTCAGATATAGGTTTTATCAAAATTTATAACATAAGTTTTATCACATTTCAATTTTTAATTTTGGGACAGTATTAATAAGAGAGTCTTTATAAGTATGATTTGAAATTTTGTCTTTCAGAGTAATTCTCCAATAACAACAATGAAGATTTCATCTAAAAAGGTAAAGTGAAATGTTTACTTAGTGCTTATTAGTTGAGAAAAAAAATTTACCTAAAGACACTAAAAGATCACTTGTGATGCATCATACTAAGTACAGTTAGGAGATTTTCAGCTGATGAATATGAGAAATCTCACTGAAGTTTATATAATCTGTCCCAGAGTCACTAGATTTAAACATTTTTTGTTCATTATTTGCTATTTGCAATTCACCGAAATTGTCTTTTGGGGGAGAGGGGGCAAGTGGAAAAAGCACTATGTGATGAAACTTGTCCTCCCCATACCTATATAACTCGTAAATTGAAATTTTCCCTTGGAAGTCTGGTCTATGCAAAAAAGACCATGTTGGGACTATGGTGAAATTGTGCTTGCCTGATTAGTTTGAAATAATGGTGGCAATGTGATTGGTCATAATAGCCAAGAGGGTTCTTACAGAAATGGTCAGCAACCAAGCCAAAACTTAACTAAAAATCTATATTCTGTGATTTTACAAAATCATGAACAAGTGAACACTACTCAGTAATCTTTAGTCAGTGTAATGTGTTAGTTTTGTCACAGAACGATATGGGGAGTTTCTAAGTTTTTTGTGCAAGATTTTCTGTTTTTAGAAGTATCAGTTAATTGTTTCAAAATAAAAGAATCACTCTGGCCCCAATTCTGATGATGTCCTGTTCACTTGAACGTCCTTTGCAAAAGCTTTCACTTACCATAACAATTCTGTTGGCTCGCTCTTCAAGATACATAAGGCTATCAGAACCTGGCCCTAAACTCCAACATAATCTCTAGGTTTTATGTCTTGGAAATCTACGCACAGCTGAATCCATCTAGGAGCTCTGCAAAGTATTTACAAAAGCGACTATATGCAGAGAAAATGCTTAGTTCAAAGGCTTGATCCAATAATCCTCGCTGAATAAGAACCACGTTCTCAAATCTGAACAGTATTAACTCAGTCTGTCTGCCCCAGAACCGAACAATGACACTCAATGTCCAAAAAAACATTAACATTCCTCCGTGTTTTCCAACAGGATGGTGGAAATATTATAGGCCTATTCATCTGGGAGGTTTCTGTTTATTTTAGCTTTATATGTATTAGTGGTTCCTCTCTTGGTATTGAGTTATTTCCAAAATTAATTGAAAGGTTTTTAGGTGTGTTGGCTGCGTCTTGGGTGAAGCCCCTCCACAGAGTTCCACATCTGAAACAAATCTTTCCATTGCCTCGTGCAGCAACAGTTGTACGTGAGCTCGGATGAGGGGGTCACCCAGGTATCCTTGCATCGCTGCCATATCTACGGGACCGCCTGCGCTGACTGCTGTTTAGCCCGAGATCCTTACTGCGCCTGGGACGGCAATTCCTGCTCCAGGTTCTACCCCACAGGGAAAAGGTGAGTCAGTATTAAGCAGCCCGATGAAGTTTGCAAGGAAGGTACAGGGATTTTGTTCTGTTATGTAGCCTGGGGCCATGTGATATGATAGAGAGGTGAGATGTCGTTCATTTCTGGAGCGTGTGCAAATACCTGTGTGGCTATTGTGCTTGGCATTGTACGTCACCTACTGCTAAAGCAGTATATGCTAAAGAGCTTGCCTTTTCAGATTTAAAGTATAAAGATTGTAAAAAAAAAAAAAAAAAAAAGGAGAAGGGGGGGGGGGAAACTACTCCCTAATCATAAATATTAATTCTTCTCTTTCATGCACATGAAATCAGTGAAATGTATTTGTTCCCTTTGTTTAAATTCAGTTGTGCACTATGGATGTAATTAGGAGACCTCCTAAATACAGCAAAATATCTCTGAGGCTGTCTAAGGAATAAAGCCATTTATTTTTTTGTTCCTCATTTACTCCTGACTGAGAAGAACTATTTCCAGAGAAATTTCAGGCAAATTTGATTTCAATGCAATGCTTGCTAGATTTGAGGGTTTTGATGTGAGATTCATTAAAGCAGACAGGGAAAGCAATTTCTCTTTAATTTACAGCAGAGCTAATAGTCCTTCTCATAATTCTTATGCAAAACAGGAGGCTCTTTCCTCCTTCCAAGGGAAATACTTAATAGCAGGGGGCTGTAGTGAGATCTTGTATTACTAAGATTTCACTGCATATACAAACAAAGCTACATAATATACAATGAAGCATTACTGCAGAGGAGCTAAACTTTTTGGATACATGCCCAAGCTTTACCCAGTATTGTGCCACTGTACAGAATCCTTGCACCCAAGCTGCAAATGCACAAGAGTAGGTACCACTGATGTGCTTTGCTCCTTTACTTGGGTGGAGGGAGCTGGTAGATGGAAAGAGGCAAAGCCTAGCTGTGCTGTTGTGAACGAGCCAGCTTATGACTGCCATACTTTGGGATTAAGGATGTTTACTTTTGCTACTGTGAGGTTTTTTTGAATCATTCCTTATTTCAGACTAAAAAGCAAACTACAGTCTTACCTTATAGCAACAAAAGATCTGGTGAAGTACCTGGCTTGTTTATTACATTCGCTTAGCTCACATATGCAGCCTCCAGTCTGTGAACCGATTGTTTTCTTCCGTGAAACAAAGGTCAGAAGGCTGAGGTGAGGAAAGAAAAGAAAACATCCCGAGTCTCAGGCCACCCAGCTCCTACACTAACATAGCTGCTGAAAGACGTAACCGGGCAGGCAGGTATGCCCAATGTGTACAGTTTCCAGTGGATTCCTTGCCATCTTTATTATATCCCCATGGTTATTTCCACTGGGGCTTGCTTTGTTGCTGGGTTTTTTTTTTTTTTTCTGCAATTTGCTTTTTATGTCAAACCAAAATAAACACCTAAAACTGTATGGAAAAAAAATCTATTTTTTAGATGTTAAGGAAATGAGTTGTGCCTTTATCTAACAAAAAAGATTATGAAGGAGAAAATGTTGGAAATTAGAGCCAAATCCCATGGTCTAGACATTAGTATCTTTCTGCTGGATGTATTTGCTCATTTGCTTCTCTAGCCACTTCTGTCTTCCGTGGATTACTGTAGTTCCTTGTCCTAGGTTGTTTTGCCTCAAAACACCGGACCACAACTTTATTTTCGAAACAACATCATCTCAACCAAATATTTCTGTTCTTTTTTGGATAAATATCACATTGTAAGTTTACACTCACAGAATTAGTTTAATGCAACAGGCATGTCATTTTTGTTAGCCTGGAGCAACTCGTGGTAGCATAGGGATCCTGAAGTGGCTGGGTAGATGAGGGCAGAGCAGTGGATGTTGTCTTTCTGGACTTCAGCAAGGCTTTTGACACTGTCTCCCATCACATCCTCCTAGGTAAGCTCAGGAAGTGTGGGCTAGATGAGTGGACGGTGAGGTGGCTTGAGAACTGGCTGGATGGCCGAGCTCAGAGGGTTGTGGTGAATGGCGCAGAGTCAAGTTGGAGGCCTGTGGCTAGTGGTGTCCCCCAGGGGTCAGTCCTGGGCCCAGTCTTGTTCAATATATTCATCAATGACCTGGAGGAAGGGACAGAGTGCACCCTCAGCAAGTTTGCTGATGATACTAAACTGGGGGGAGTGGCTGACACACCAGAAGACTGTGCTGCCATTCAGAGGGACCTGGACAGGCTGGAGAGGTGGGCGGAGAGGAACCTCATGAAGTTCAACAAAGGCAAGTGCAAGGTCCTGCACCTAGGCAGGAATAATCCCATGCACCAGTACAGGCTGGGGACTGACCTGTTGGAAAGTAGCTCTGCCGAGAAGGACCTGGGAGTGCTGGTGGACAACAAGTTAAACATGAGCCAGCAGTGTGCCCTTGTGGCCAAGAAGGCCAATGGGATCCTAGGGTGCATTAGGCAGAGTGTTGCCAGCAGGTCGAGGGAGGTGATCCTGCCCCTCTATTCAGCCCTGGTGAGGCCTCACCTGGAGTACTGTGTCCAGTTCTGGGCTCCCCAGTACAAGAGAGACATGGCACTCCTGGAGAGAGTCCAGCGGAGGGCTACCAAGATGATTAGAGGGCTGGAGCATCTCTCCTATGAAGAAAGACTGCAAGAGCTGGGCCTGTTCAGCCTGGAGAAGAGAAGATTGAGAGGGGATCTCATCAACGTGTACAAGTATCTGAAGGGGGAGTGTCAAGAGGATGAGGCCAGCCTCTTCTCCGTGGTGCCCAGCAACAGGACAAGAGGCAACGGGCACAAACTGAACCACAGGAAGTTCCATCTGAACCTGAGAAAAAACTTCTTCACTGTGAGGGTGACAGAGCATTGGAACAGGTTGCCCAGAGGGGTGGTGGAGTCTCCTTCCCTGGAGATATTCAAAACCCGTCTGGATGTGATCCTGGGCAATATGCTCTAGGTGACCCTGCTTGAGCAGGGAGGTTGGACTAGATGATCTCCAGAGGTCCCTTCCAACCTAAACGATTCTGTGATTCTGTGATTCTGTGAAGTTCACCAAGAAATTCTTCACTGTCCCCTTTGACTCACTTATACAGTTCATGAGGGTTAGGATCCCAAGTCATAATGTGAAATTTTTGATGGTAAGCATTAGAAATATACTTGGAATGTCAGAAAGTACTCCTTTGAAAGATCACCTTTCACATTGTTCCTTTTAAAACAATGCAGTGAAGCATCAGATGACACAAGATTATAAGGGCTGTCTCTGAGTGTTTGTGCAGTACCTGCTGTAATGGGGCCACAGAGACTTCACCCTTCACTCAGCAATACTGGAGCTCTAGGGACTTTTTATGGTTTCTAATCTCTTAAGTCATAAGTGCATAGCAGAAAATATGGCTGCTACGTATCCCAACAGCATCCCTTTGCAGTAGAGTTTATCAGCAACATATTTTTTCATTGAATTTGATAAATATTGAACTTATGAGTATTCAGTAAACAAAATAGCATATCTTGAGAATAAAAATTCAAGTTTAAATTTTTCATTCATTGAATTCTGTGAGCTATGACCATCTAGACAAATGCTATTTCAAGTGAGCCAAATTTTATTCCCTGCTGCACTAAATAATTGGAATAGTTGCTTACCTCCTTTTTTGTTTGAAAAAATATTGTCATCATGATAGAGATGAGGTACGGTTATAAAGGGATGTTTCCCAACCATCTCCCCTTTGCCATTTGCATAAGAGCATCCTGAATGTGATCCGTAGTCTCTGATGAGGGTTATGAGCCATGTTATTGATGATGAGCTTACCAGCATGATTATTTTGGAATACAGTGGCTAGAAGGAAATGATTGTTTCAAAATGAAAGTGAAGTATTCTTTTTTGAAGAATGGCCTATTGGGACAAGTTAAGACAGTGTTGTAGCAAATTCCCCACCAATAGAAACAGAGAGGAAGAAAGGAGAGAGTTAGAACGGGACAGGACAGGACAAGAAGGGAAGGGAAGATTTGTACCTTGTTCAATCAGGAATCAATCCACAGAACTGCAATCACTCATGTATTTAGACATCTAATTTCTCACTTATAACTTCTTTAGGAACATAAAACTATCTAGAGAGAGAAAGTGAGTGTTTGAATGACACTATAATTGTATTCAGTATGAAGTATTCGCTGCCACAGGGACTGCAATGCTGGTATTTTTGATCCTAGTAAGCTCCCTAACTACTTTGCTACGGGACTGAGATTTTGCATCTGTCATCCAAATAATAGAACAAAGTCTCATTTGGAAGTATTCTGAGACTTGGTGAGTTTGGGTATCTTATGGAAGAAAAAAGTTCTGGCTCTGAGTGTTACCAGTGTTGCGACAGTGAACCTCTGCCTGTCTTCTGTATCAACTCTACCCCTTCCATCTCTATATCTCTATCGCAAAATTTCTTTACCTACCAAAAGTACAACAGTTTTACAAACTACTGCAAACTGTTTGTTCACTGAAACAGTATCTCCACTGTATGCCTGTCAATAGTAAAGCACACTCACTGTAGGTCAGGAAAGCTTACACTATTACTGGATCTAGGAAAAAAAAAAGTGTTCGTTTGCAGTGCAGCTATCTTGGAATAACATTTTATGTTTATAATATATTTCAGGAGGAGTCGTAGGCAAGATGTGAGACATGGAAACCCTCTGACTCAGTGCCGAGGTTTCAACCTGAAAGGTACTGTAATTTAGAAATCCTCTTGCTATATAAAGAGCACATGGCTTTCCTTTATATGACTCATCATCACTGACATTATCTATGTGGTTTACTGGTAAAGCGTAATTGTTTTCCAAGTCTGAGTTTTGGTCTGTTTTGTTTTGATTTTAACGTATTTCCTTGCATTTACATGACATGTGCGTACGTATGATAAAATGCTGAATCACCATGTAGCATATAAGAAATGAGAAGCTGACAATGTTGACTAGAAACAGCTACAGGGAAATCAAGGGCTATTATACTTCTAAATCCCTTCAGCCTTTATTAATGCCCCTTAATGCATTTAAGTCGTGGGCCTCAGAATTATTCTGAACACTTGAGGAGAGTTTATGTTTTGGAACATACCGTTCAGCAAATGATTGGTTAAAGATACCCTCCTAGCTCTGCCTTTTGAGTTACGATTCTTCCCTGTCTACCCTTACAGGAAAATAAATTCCTCCAAATCTTTTAACGAAGTCACTTATTTCTGGTTGTACAACTGTTTAGTCAGCCTGGTCACAGCGAGGGTGCGCAGTGGAGCCAATGCCCTGCCCCTCTTGGCCACCGCTTTTCCCATCTACTCCAGGTTGACTGACACCAGTCAAATATGTCTAAAGTCCTAGTTGGAGGAGGCACATGCAGCAAGGCACGTCTGAGCAAGGCTGTGGCATCCTATACCATCAAACCAAGCGCACACATTAGAGAATCAAGCTCATTCACCTCTATTTTTCAGCCTGCATTTCAAAGTGTGTTCTAACTTGTGCCATCTGGAGACTAAATAATAGACCTCATTGTAAATTTTTGATTTTTTTTTTAATTAAATAAAAGAGGAATGCATTAGGAGTTAACTGTGGAAAGATCATTTCGCAGATAATGATAATTCCATCCGGATGGTTTCCTGGGTCCCGCAGGAATCCCCTAGAACAAAATAAGCCACAGCAGTCAGCAGGCCATAGCTCCCTCAGTCAGAATGGGGCTAATCCTGTTCCAGCCGCCAACGGGGAGAGCCAGCCAGCCAGTCTTTCCCCATGAGTCAGATCACTTAGCTGAAGTTGAAGCTTCAGCAGGTGATTACAGAAGATGAGCCCACGATTAGGGTATGCACCTGAGCTCTGAGACATCCACATTAAAGCTGAGGCTCTGAATCATATAGTAACTTGACCTGAGTTTCCTACCTTGCAGGCATGTGCTGTGACCGCAGCTCATTGTCTGTGCTAAGGGTGGGTGTCTCCTGTTTCAGCCTGGAAAATGTGAGAATGTCAACTGTCTGCTTTCGGGCCGGGGGGAGACCAGTGTGTCAACCTGGCCAGTTTCTGTGAGACAGAATTCTTGTTTTCCAACTATTTTTCTCTTAAGATGGATTTATTTATAGGTTGATGTTTTAGCAACTTTTAAGGATGTTTTGGTGAGGTCAGGACAGCAGTGGGATATAGCGTAGGTAGGTGGCAGGGTTTTTGTTGCTTTTTTTTCCCCATAGTGGAATAAAAGATAAAAAGAAACAGCAACTTAGACTCATTCAAAATATAATTCAAGCCATTTATAGCAAGACTATTATGCCAGGAGAAAAATGAAATCTATCCAAGAGACAAAAAAGCTGAAAGTCAGGTGTAGCAAGAAATCACCCAACTTCAGAAGGAACCATAATTTTGAAACTAAGGCTTTAAGCATGATATGTTGCATGCCTTAGATCTCTTAACTCCTATAAACTGAGCATTTTTAGGGTATTTCTGTTTTTAAATAGATCATCAAGAACTAAGGGGTTTGTATGACTGCTTTTCAAATGTTCGCTGAAGTCCTTAATACTGCTTAATGCTTTTGTTAGTTCTTAGGGCCCTTAGGAAAATGCATCTGTGCTCTCTCACTCTTTCTCTTAGCGTGTGTAGAGTAGTAATAGTATGGACTAGGCAAGAAGGATAGATATCTACAGATCAATTAAATAGTTAAAAATACTTTTCTGTGATACACTAGTCCCAGTGTATATAAAAATGTATTATGGTGCAAGTATGTTTCGCACAGCTACATTTGCCAGTCCAGCAATAAGCTTTTTGCTAATTTACGTTCTTTGAATGCAAGATCTTCCCACACTATTCTTTTAAAACTTACAGTTGACTTTGGTACAGCTTCATAAATGTGTTAAGGACCTTATAGGACCAAAGCCAAACAAAAACTCCTTCTTTTAGTGGCATAGATTCCAATTTCACATATCTGTTGATGAAAAAGAATGAGAGACAAGGTACAGTATGAGGAAAATCAGTCTTATAACTGTATAAAAACACAATCTGATTTTAGACATCTTAGATTTCTAGGTGATTCCATTTCTCATGTTATTTTATATCCATTGCTCTGTAATCAAGAAATAGAATTTGTATTTCATATATGATGTAAACTTTTAAATCTGGAAGTGTGTTGTTTTCAAGACAAATATTACTATTTGGGCAAAGCAATGAACATCTAATAGTTCCTATGAGTAACTGCCAATTTCTCATCTATTGAGGCTATAAAGGGGCACAATAAATCTAAGCGATGACGTATACTCAGCATTCGCCTTTGTGTTGCGGGAGTGCGATAAATCTGTCCTGGTCTCCGTTGCTAGCCTGTCTACATATTCAATGCATTTCAGATTTAGAGCAAAGTCCTTTTCTTGCTTTATAAGTAACAGAAGTGGATAAATGGGAGTAGAGTCTGCCCTCTCTTGCCTCCTCATGATACTGCAAGACAACTGGGGTAGACGGAGCCTTCTCTAGGGCATGCTGTATTCCAAGTCACACCAGCTGTATTGCCCCAGCTCGTAAACTGTAAAGGATGGAAAAATACCTCAGTCTGCTCTGGACAGTTCCAGATAGGTTAGCCTGTCTTATGCGAGAATGAGAACATTTCAGAGAGGAATATCCCTGAACTCTGTTACTCTATCAGCAGAGCTTTCCAGGCAGGACGCAAGTCCGTAAAGTGCCGAGAAATACGTTTGTCTACCAGCCTACAGGTGTCCTTCTTTCCTAGAACAGACCATGCCTGACTGAAAACACTGGTACTTGGAATTAGCCATGCTTCTTCACATTTCATTCCTCTTCCTTGAAAATTCTGTGCCCTAAATTACTAGTTGTTGACCAGCATCAGGATCATACATATTTCAGTTGACCTGAAAATTATATATTTGCTAATAGTGCAAATTCATAGTTACTTGCTTTCTATATCAAATTATCATTTACGGTAGCCTGACCTGTCTTTTTCTTTCCAGCATACAGAAACGCTGCAGAAATAGTCCAGTATGGAGTAAAAAACAACACCACCTTTCTTGAATGTACACCCAAATCTCCCCAGGCTTCTATTAAGTGGTTACTACAGAAAGACAACGACAGAAGGAAAGAGGTGAGCAATCAGAACAGTAGGAAGGGACCTTAAGCGATCATCTAATCCATTCCTCTGACCAAGGCGAGATAGCTTTTGTGTCTTCATCAGACCATCTGGTTACAGGGAAGCAGGTTGGAGGATTTGCATGGACACAGGACAGTGACCAGCACTTTCCTTGCATACATAACGGTAGAGCCTTCAGAATGGCTAGAAGGCATCTGATTCCTCAGTTCCACTGATTTCTGAACACCTATTAGAAAATTCCAGCCGGCCCCTAAACTCAGGGAACTAATTAATGAATCTTTCCTTCACATCTTACTAATGTCAAAATAAAAGCTTGCAGCACTTAGGGCATCTTATTGAACCAAGACAGTAGGCATAAAAGCGATAAGCTGTATAAAGTTCAGGAAGAAGTCTGCATCCAGTAGGCCCTCAGAGCAATTGAAGAGATAAAAGGCAAAAGTGGGAGAAATGTGAAAGGTTTCCTTAGTAAGAAACTAGTTCAAGCTGAGAACACGTATTGACAAAAGCATTTCCCCACTATGGTGCAATCACATTTTCCATTACTGCACTCTCTAAGGCTCTCGAGTTTCAGCACTGTAATATACAATATGATTGTTTATGGGGAATGTGCCTTCCTTAAGTAATATGAAAGCGGAAAAAATCCTTTTCAAATCCAAGACAGTTACTATATGAATAAAAAGGAACTTTCTTTGTAAAGAAAAATTAATATGGTGTCTGTTGATAGATTATAAATACTGAAAAGCAGTACTCTCATATCAGGCTATCTTCCAACATCAGAGAGTACTTGCAAGCCTTCCACTGAGTCTTTTATTGCTGCTTCTCTCATGAACTCTGGTAAGACTCAAGCCCTGTGCTGACTATGTAGATGAAATTCTTTAACTCCTTGCTTCAGCCAAACACTTTGCTTTTTACTTTTTTTAGTGTTAAATAATTATTTTAGAATCAATCAAGTTTTAAGTAGCAACAAACAAAATAAAACAATCAAAGGGTTTATTATATTTCAAGCTAAGCTGAATATCTCTGAATTCTGAAAATCACCCTCAAGATCTGGCTAAAAATTTTCACAAGAATAGAATGTAATGGAAAGACATAATGGATTAAATTAGCCCTTTTTACTTCACAACTGATATGCAAAGGGACATATGTATGGTCATTTATAATCAGAGGATAACTTAATAAGCTCTGGTATCTTGCTTCCTTTGGATGATGTGACCATCTCCTGGGACTGTCCATAGTCTGAAGCAGGACAAGAAATATGATTGTAGAGAGTTGCTGTAAGTTTCTAATGGACCAATCCCAAGTGATGCTATTTCTATGACCACTTTTATACCAAGCTGTAGGTTCCACAATATAGATCTTTGGAAATTAGCCCCATGAACCAGTTCACACTCGCAACATTTACACAGTCACAAAATCACTGAATAGTTGGAGTTGGAAGGGATCTCTGGAGATAATCTACTCCAAAACCCCTCCTCAAGCACAGTCAGCTGGAGCAGGTTACCCAAGACCATGTCAAGTTTGGTTTTGAATATCTCCAAGGAAGAAGACTCCAATGCTTCTCTGGGAAACTTGTTCCAGTGCTCAAACACCCTCAAAGTGAAGAAGTGCTTTCTTGTGTTTAAGCAGAATTGCCTATGTTTCAGTTGTGCTTTTTGCCCCTCGTCCTGTCTCTGGATACCACTAAGAAGAGTCTGGCCCCGTCCTCTTTACACCTTCCCATCAGATACTCATAAACATTGATAAGATCCCCCCTGAGCTTTCTCTTCTCCAGGCTAAGCAGTCTCAGTTCTCTCAGCCTCTCCTCATATGAGAGGCGCTGCAGTCCCTTAATCATCCTTGGGGCCCTTTGCTGGATTTGCTCCAGTAAGTCCATGTCTTTCTTGTACTTGGGAGCCCAGAAGTGGACACAGTTACCCCAAATGTGGCCTCACCAAGGCTGAGTAGAGGGGAAGGATCACCTCCCTACACCTGCTGGCAAAGCTCTTCCTAATGCAACCCAGGATACTATTGAGCTCCTTTGCCATGAGGGCACATTGTTGTTTCGTGGTCAACTTGTTGTCCATCAGGACCCCTAGGTCCTTCTCTGCAAAGCTGATTAGACCCTAGCCTACACCGGTGCCTGGAGTTATTCCTCCCTAGGCACAGGACTTTGCGTTTCCCTTTGTTGAGCTTGATGAGGTTCCTCTCCGCCCATTTCTCCAGCTCCCAGCTCGTTGAGGTCCCTCTGAATGGCAGCACAGCCACCCAGTGCATCAATGACTCCTCCTAGTTTTGTATCATCTGCAGCCTTGCTGAGGGTACACTTGACCTCATTGTGCAGGTCATTAATGAAGATGTTATCCATATTGGCCGCAGCATCCACCGTTGGGGGACACCACTAGTGACTGGCCTATGACTGGACTTTGCGCTGCCGCTTTGAGCACAGCAGTTCAGCCAGTTTTCAGTCCACCTCGTTGCCCATTTATCTAGCCTGTACTTCATTAGCCTGTCTATGAGCTTCTTTGTTTAGATAGATCCACCCTCGGCCTTAGTCTGTGCCTTTCTTCCACCAAGTCACAGCAGCAACTTCTCATGTTGCAAGGGAAGTTCTCAGGGTTGTAACCCTAGCAAATAAAAGTTAATTTTCTCAGCTCCGCTATTTGAACATGATGAAAACTTTTCTTTCATCTAGTCTCCAGGTTTGCATCTTTGTCTTCATCCCCGTTAAATCTACTATAACATGATGAACAAAAATACTAGAAAAAATTTCCTTCCAGACACTTATTTATATTGAGGTAAGCTTCCTCCTAACATTAGCAGTAACAGTGATCGTTGGTAGACACATGCTAAAGCAAAACAGAATACTTTTAAGAAACCTTCAAAAAGGAGGCATTTGAAAAGAGGAGATCCAATACTGCATTGTTGCAAACGTTATCTAAACAGTTTTTAATGCCTTTTTGCCCTATAGGTCAAGCTTAATGAAAGGATCATAGCTACTGAGCAAGGACTCCTGATTCGCTCTGTCCAAGACACTGATCGAGGACTTTACCACTGCATTGCAACAGAGAACAGCTTCAAGCAAACCTTAGCAAAGATCAATTTCAAAGTGCTGAATTCAGAGATGGTGGCTTTCATGACTGACAAGTGGTCTCCTTGGACCTGGGCCAGCTCGGTACGAGCACTGCAGTTCCACCCAAAGGACTTTGTGGGATCTTTCAGCCATTCAGAAATGCAGATGATTAATCAGTACTGCAAAGACAGTAGACAGCAAGGTCAGCAAAGGGAAGAATCCCAGAAGATGAGAGGGGACTACAGCAAATTAAAGGCCCTTATTAATAGCAGAAAAAGTAGAAATAGAAGGAATCAGTTACCTGGATCTTAATTTTATTTTGTAACAATAGATGTCTTTGTCCTCACTGTAGGGGGCTTATATTTGTCTGTTGAGAACAAATTTGGGCAAACTTGATAAAAAATTCAATGTAAATCCAACAAGCCTCAGAAAAGATCCTCCTCCCAATAAAATGCAGTGTAACTTAATAAAATAAAAAAAAATTGGAGCATTTTATTTCCTAGATGCTTACTGGCACTAGGCTGAGCCCTGTCCTAGAAGCAAAACTGAGTATTTATCTTAAACCAGATTCACATTTGACATCTCAGTATTTAATTATAGTTGAGTAGAAATATTTAAAAAATCAATTCATTGTTTTGTGACTCTGGAACTGTACCAAGCAAACTGGTGGTGAAAGAATCTGGGTTAAGATGCATGCTCCAAGCAGGATGGTACTAAGATTTCCTTGCACTGTGTTTAAGAACATGAGTTTCTACTTGTTTACGGTTCAGTACTGGGTTTACAACTTCCACTCATTGTTCAAATCATGTGAATGCATGCAGACAGAAAGTGAGTATAGTATAGTAGAAATGTTTCATTCAGAGGTCAAATGAAGGAACAAGTAGGAGAAAAAGAGAAAAGAATAATTGTTTTTATACTTTATCAGAGGAAACACTGATTATTGTGCATAGTATGGGTTGTAATAAATTAATAAGTTCTGGAATGTAACTTAAAATATATCTGCTCATATTGATTTCTATTAATATAGGATGTCCTGTAACACTACATAGCTTTATAAGTGGCACAAAGCTAACATGAGAATGTTCATGGTAGGTACAGTTTTTAAAATACTTAGGTATTTTAGCTATTTTTCGAAGAGTTACACTCCAAGTTTTTCAAATGACAGAATGTGGGTGTACTGCACAGTTTACTCAAAAGCTAAACTCACAGATTATCTTTAATGTGTTCCATGATTAAATTGGAGCTGGTCTGCAATGTGGAAACAAGTCTTGAGCTTCTTTTTTGATGCTGAATCTGAAATCCGAGTGTGAAAAATTTTGAAAAAACAATATTTTGTCAAATGTTTTCACAAATTTGCTTTAAACATTCAAAATATGTTAATTTTTTAAAATTAAATTATTTCCATTTTTCAGTCTTTTTATCCTTTTCCTTTTTGGTATTCTTTTCATAATTTACCCCTCTTTGTCAGCTTTCTGCTAAGAGGAGCAAGAAAAGAAAAAAAAAAGAAAGAAAGAAGGGAAAATAAAACTGAAAAAATTATTTGATCAAAAGTCAAAAACATAACATTTTGAGAGGCCTATCTAAACAAAAATGCTTTTGTGTATGAAGCTGCTATCAGCTCTAATGAAGTATGTTTAGTGGAAAACGGGGTAAGTGTACATCTATCAAACCATCCTGGGAAAGCTATCACCTTTTTTGATCAGCACTAATGCCAAAAAGTAGTGACAAATCTTACTCACTTCACTATGTGAGAGGGTTCTGGAATCCAGTGGGTCGGGTCACAGGAGATGGATAACAGGGATTAAATATGTATGACCTTGGAAAGATGATGTTTTATTCCATGATATTTTATGTTGCTATACAAGAATAACAACTAATTAATTATATTCAGCTGAAGGAAATGTAAATTTATAAGCAAATGAGGGAAAATAACTTCTGAACCCAGAGAAGATAAGAAAAAATATTTTTTAAAAGTTGTTCCGATAACAGATGATGCTGTATTTAGAGGTATAGTTTAAAACATTTTTATGAATGTTTGTTGAAACTCTTTGGGCATTATTTAGATTCTGCTTCTATTAGACTACACAGGGAATAACTCTACAGGACTTAGGAGAACATCTCTGGATTTATGCCAGTGTAAATTAAGATCTAGTGCAATGGAGTTAACTCTGGTATTTAATTGATAGCAGAGTTGGATATGTCACTTTATCACCATCTGATGCAGAATAGCTGGGAAAAGGGCCCTGACTGATCAAGCCACTTAAACATTGTCTCTAAGTCCCTTTAACTCTGGTGGGAGCTCTGGGACTTGACTGCATGTGCTTACTACTTGCTTCAAAGGGGATAGCAATGCTTACACGCTTACATAGTACCATGTAGTTAAGTGCTCTTTTTAAGGTCTACATGCGTATTTATGCAATGTGCAGCCACTAGTATCTAAGGTCCCTTCCTTATGGAAACCATAAAGAAACTTTGACTTCAGTGAGCCTGGATCTGACTCCAAAAGCTGGCAAAGCAGATTCTGGGGAGAAAAAAAAAAAAAAGAAGACGACAACGAGATGGGTAAATGAAAGTGAGGGTTTTTTCCCCAGCTGACTTTCAGTGCAGTAAACTACTTTTGTTTTTTCTTTTTTTTTTTTTTTTGGAGGATGAGTGACTTCTGAAATGCTTAAGTTACAAACCAAAAATTCGAGTGCCACAAAATGAAACTACCTCCTAGAATGACATTAGTGCATATACTCTGTATGCTGCCATGCTCTTCCTCATTTCCCCAGCAGATTCACTGCAGAGTTAGTGTGATATTAATGTCTATTGTGAGGATCATAATTCTTTCCACGTGAAATACAGTGATTAATAAGTATGTAAGGGTACAATTTACTCTTTAAGTGGTTAGGTACAGTGATATTTTAATAGGCCCCCATTAGGCCTCAGAAATTACAGTTACACTGTTTTCTAAGAGAATATTGGCAATAGGGGATTCCGTTAAAACGATCAGCATAGCTCAGAGTTTCTTATGATTATAAAATAATATTTTTAAAGCTGCTTCGTATACCATTATTATGGTATGACTGTTTAAGGGATTACACTTAAACTAATATTTTTCCTGCTGCATGAAAACTTCAGCAAATATATATATATATAAATATATATATATAAAAAATAAGCTTCTGTCAATGTGTAACCGGTCCAAGCTTCCATGCTTTAGCAGACTTCCCCTGTGTATAGAGTAGTGAGGAGCCAGAGGCTCAGCTGGTATAAACTCATGTGACTTCCTTGCTATCCGTTAGGTACTACGGTTTATACCAGCTGAGGGTTTGGCCCTAAATGTACAGAATAGAGAAACAGCGATTTTTATTTGTTTAAAATAGCCCCTCTATTGTAGGAAACACCAAAACTTAGGACTGTAATATTGTTTGTGCTATTTAAAACTTCCTGTTTTGAGGATTACTAAATAATGTATATAATTTTATTCCTTAAAAAAATACAAAAGCAGAATGACTTCTAGACACAACTTTGCCAAATGTAAAGATATGTTCTCTGCTAAGAACTTCACTGTGTATTGATTTTTCTTTGGCTATTTTTATTTTGTGTAGTTTGTAAAGTTTGTTGAAACCTTGACTTAAAAATGTGTTCTTTGCAATTGTTGTTATTGTAGATATGCGTGTTTTATTAAGAAAACCCTGTTTTTAAAAGTGTAGGTATGTGTATAGGTTCCTAGCATGATGAAACTGTAATTACAGTGAATATACATTATATAGTGTGCAAGAAGAACAAAATGTAGTATAACATAGCACTATTTAATTGACTATCTAAAATACTATTTGCCTGACAAAATAAAGTGTGTTGCAATAACTTAAATATTTGTTCTGTTTTCCCCTTTATAGATAAGTACTGAAAATAAGGAATTTATTTATCTGAAGAGTAATCCCATATGCTTTGTTAAACAATCCAAGAAAATACCCCCAGCCTTAGGTATTATACCTGATCAGTTTTTTGCAAATGTTCCAGACTGAACACTCAGTCACAGAGATTTCCGGGAATAGATGAGAATTCAGAGACGAATTCTTTCAGAAATGATTCCATGTAAAGACCCTATGTATGAACAGGTCAGCATTTTTCCATTGTAAACCAAATTCAATGAAAAGTGTTTTTTCTACTGAGAATATAAAGTCAATCAATCAGAAATGCCTGACTTTTAAAAAGGGGCGTGAAGTGCAAATGCTTTCTGCTTTTGTTTCACTGGAGGGGGGGGGGGGAAAGCCTTCCGTAGAAAGCTGCAAAGGAAACGTTTTGTTGAGATTTTTCTTGCAATTCGGCAGCAAGGCGTTCACTGAGCAGCTCTGCAGGCGAGGCAGGACAGGGGGCTGCGTCTTAGGGAGCTGCGGCACGCTCCCCTTTCCTGGCTTGTCCTCGGAGTGCAATCACCTGCCTGACGCTTCCAGCGCCCTCTTTTTTCCTGCGTGTATTGCCTCAGCAGTGTCATTATTGCTCTTCTTTTACATTCTGTTTTTCCAGATGGGTTTTAAAAAGAAAAGGCAAGCCTTGCTCACTTCTTTGGGATAATAATTAGAAATTAAAGGTCATAAATATTGACCTTCACAACAAAGTTCTGGATCGTTAAACTTGGGTCTTTATTTCCCAAATAGATAGGCTCCTACAATGCTTTATGAGGTGTGAGGGGGATAAAATTACCTCACTCCAGGATTTCCATTCTGGCTAGTTTTAATCATCAGCTGTGTTGATACTCGGTAGTTAGCTACTCGGTGCTCAGGAGATTTTAGGGCTGAAGCTGAGGTCCCCAGCGCTCTCACCGCACTGAAGAAGTGTCTGGATTGGGCTACAAAAGTCAGGAACTAAAAAGCTGGGCATTTAAAGTTTTTAACACTTTGAGGAGAAAACCTTTTCTCAGGTGTGATCCTCTGTCTTTAAATCCTATTCAGTCTTTTGGTGATCCTCTCCCTCTTCTCTTTTTCTCCCCCGTTCTGCAGGGCCAAGGCAGGGTCCAGAACAAGACATGCAACTTCCTCAGGACTCAGATGTGAGATCTTCGAAGACTTGACTTTTCCCCTTTGTCTTTCAAGTTCGTTTGGGGAATTTTTTTTCAACTGGGACCTATTACTTTTTCTAATATCTTTCTGCTGGTGGCAAACCCTGTCGAATTAAAACAAAATGCTAATCCCACATATTTATAGAGTCAGGTCAATGCATCTGCCACCTGCAGCCTGCTGACTGCAGTGCAGAGTGCCCTATTCCTGCGCGGAGCCACAGAAGCCCAGAGGGAACCATCTAAGAAAGCGGCCTGCACAGGAAGGCCCCAGTAACAGCAGAGCAGTTCGCAGTGCTCCAGCATAATTGTTGCCTACGGAATTAATTGTTGCCTATGGAATTAAGTCACCGGCTGTAATTTTGTGAGGCAGGCCATAAAAGCAGGTTGATGCACTGTGACTTTTGCCTAAAGCAATGCACTAGGTTTCAGGAGATCTATATTTCTTTATATTTTGCGGCACAGCTGGCTTGCTAAGCCCTTCTCCCGCACCCCAAAGTGATCTGGGGAGATGTGGCCTTCATGTGATGTGAGCCCAAATGAAATTACACACAGACACTTACCAGTGGGTTCCACACAGATATGTGCATACATAAAAGTACATACATACATAGGAGCTTTCTTTTTCATACGGTAGTTGCTGGTCCATTTAGGTTCCTTTAACATTAATGTCAGTCTTTTCTGTGTTTTAACATGAGCAGAATGCGGCCTCAGGGTCCAAAGAAATCAGTGTCTCTGTGGGTAGAACAGTTAGCATCTCTGAGAGCATTTTAAAAGACAAATGGTTTGTTTCGCAAAAATACTTCCTTCTAATGATTCCCCTTTCTATCTTATCTTCTTCTGCGCTAACTCAACAGGATTTTTTTTTTTTTTAGACTTAGTAAACTGTAGCACAGCATAAAAAATAAAAAATAAAAAATATATTATCATTTAACATGCCTAGTCTAAACTGAAGACTGAGATTTAAGGATGCCTTTGCACTCTGAACACTCCAAGATGTAAATTCAACAGCTGGCTCAGCAGTCAACAAATAATTACTTCACAGTGATAGACTGTCCTGTATCCCAGGATTCATTATTGGATTCCATATACAGCTTTACAAAGCAAACAGCATTTCAAGTACTCTTAGAACTGTACTAGCTTCACTATTTTTGATTTGAATACCAGCCTCAAAATGAAACAGAATGTCTGCTGAGCTCTGCGTTCAAGACTGTTTAGACTAAGGGATTTCAAAATATCTGACATTTTACAAAGCTCCAAAATTTCCAAAAAGTTTTAGGAAAAGCAAATAAAAAACATGGCCAGTGCTGTTGTCCATGGTAAATGAGAGAGTCGATAAAAAATACAGTTTGCTAGCTGAGCAACTAGCATGAGAGAAGAGGAAGCAAAAATACACTTACTTAACCTTAGGTTCACAACTCTTTTGCACAAATGTTACTCCTTGGCTCTTTACACTGGTTCTTTCTCCAGTATCTGTTGGAAATATCTCCATGTCTCCATTTCACAGGTCCTTAAGACACAGGGGGTTTATACTTCCTTTCAAGTTCATGTCTTAGGACATGATGTCCAGGGCATCATTTCTCCTTTTTCCTAATAAGACCTTGGTACAAAGAGTACTACATATAGTATTATCTATAGTATCTGCCTGGAATAGTTTCAGCAATTAATATGGCATTTGGAAAAAAGAAAAAATCACAATAGTTTTTAAGCCTTTACTCAGAATAACAGATAGGAATAGGACCCCAGAGAAAGACAAAGCGATGCAACATGCCATAGCTTGTCAGAGTTTTTATATAAACACTGTGAATATTGAAATGCTACTGGATGATGGAAAAATATGGTTCTTTGAGCCTTTAAGTTCTATTTCTCCCATAAGTCAAAGCTCACCAAAATTAATGTCTTTTTGCTGCTCATAGTGAGGATTAGATTGGGCCCTTTAAAGAGCTTTTACGCATCTCATTTTTGCTGAAAATTCAACCACCTCCTCTTTCAACAGCTCTTCTCTTTCTAGGGTTCTTCTCTTCCTTCTGTATGCTCTCTTCTTCATTCCTTTCCCCAGCTAAAGCCAGAGCAGTAGTCCCAGAAGGGCTAGTTTAATTTAGCTGTTTTAATTACAAACCTACTTCACTATAGTACTCTCAGATATGTCACCTATTATAATCTTGAACAGATGCTACACATTATTGACTTCATCAAGCTTGCCCACTTAATAGTGTTAGTTAAAAAACAAACGTTAAGTAGTACTTTCAAGATGTTTGAAGGCTTTTGAGCTCATGAATAAAAATACATGAGCTCATGTATGTTAACACTCAAAAGACATTTGGCTAATATTTTGTTCTAGTGTTCTCAGGACAGCATTCATATTGCAGAGTGTTCTGTGCTTCGTGCCTGATGATACATGTATCCAAGCTCAAAGATTTTGTTTTGGGAAACTTAAAAAGATATAAAAGATTGAGAAGAAAAATATCAATAGATGATATTAACAGACAATCTATCTGGCAGATTGCCAATCACAAATATATTCAGTTAATTTTCCTTTATGAGAAATTATTTTGTAACTCAGAAAGGTCAATAATCGAAAGAATTAATCTAAGCCATCTACAGCAGAGGAGCACAAAGGATGTTCTTAAGTTTTTTTTTTTTCTGAAAGATCAAAGGCATTTGCCATGGAAAACAAACATCATCTCTGTTATCATTGCAACAAATCCAGAATCTTCCTTCACATATACAGGACAAAAGGAGCCCACAAGTTTTCCTTCCTTTCTAAGATTTCTAAGGGTTAGAAAGATTTATGATATTTACCTAGGTATGGATCTGTCATGGGCTGTGTCCCGCACCAGTAATGTCTGGAACAGTATACCAGGAAACGGTTAAAGCAAAGAATAACATGCTTTGTGCATTTTTTTAATGCTGCAGAAGTAGAGGATAATGCTTGCTGCCATTTGGTGACCACCTGGCACTCTGGAGCATGCTAGTTGTCTCCTGCCGTCGTTGCTGTTGTGGTGCAGCACATGCAGGCCAAGGAGGCCTAGATGGAGTTAGAGACAGTTCATTTTCTGGTGTTCCTGGAGACCAGTTAGAGATTAACAAAGAAAGAAAGAATTGCCTTGCCAGTTTATTCATTCCTGTCAAGAAGGCAAGCTGTTATTTTGAAAGGAGCTAACGACACGATGGCGAAAACCATATAAGCTGAACAGAAACTTCCCTGCATCCTCCAGCCAACTGTAAAGTCAGCCAGAAGAAATCTTGGAAATTTTACAAGTCTTCCTGCATTGAGAGCACTCAGGTTTGGATGCCAAGAATAAATCTCACTCTGAGGGAAACCTCTGAAGTAATTGCTGTCGACTGAGCTTTTACTGGCTGGTGAGGGCAGGGCGGATTGTGGCAGACAGTGTCATGCCATACCAGATGCTGCATCCCCCCCTGCCCCATTCGTACCACATTTTGCTGTACTTGTCACTATATAAAGAAAGAAAGATGGTGTAGAGTCCTTCCAAGCACTGCCTTTATAGACTGGGAACCTTAGGCCTGTCCTATGGTTCATTCCAACTACTTTGTGCTATCCCAGAAAGCTGAAACAGCCATAAACACCATTTAAGTGGTTGATTAAGTCAGTTCACAGCTGCTTTTCGTTGACAGAATTTTGCAAAGCAACCGTGGTGAACCCTTTGGATCTAGGCCATAATTTTAAGTCCCTTTCCCAGGACAAAGCACTAAGCTGAACAAAGACAGCCTTGGGACTCACTGGCGTGCTAAAGAAGGACACAGCACTGGAGGGCTGTTGTGATAATCAGGACAGCTCTGATTTGCAAGTAGTGCTTGACTAAGACCTCTTTCAGTTATAGGATGGGAGAAGCATTTCCGTAACATTTTCTACACGCTGCGCACCTGTACTTCATTAAAGAAGGTAGTACTTACTTAAGATATGTCATACCTTGCACGTGAAATTTAGCAACTGGAAAAGAACAGGAAATGCATCATTCATGAAAGATCCAGAATTCCAAGTCAAGACAGTTCGTGTTGAAATACCCCGGGTCTTGTGCAGATGTCATAAACTCCTTGGCGAACACACGCATCATCTAACAATTCCCATCCCCAGTTGCTAGAAAAGATTCAGCAAGTATTTCCTTGAAGACAGATCAAACCGCAGCTTGGTCCAATGTATTCACACTTGCAGTTTCTTAAGCCAGGTTCCTAGTGAAAACTCCTACTGATTTCAGTTACACAGCTTGGATGAGTAAGAGCTGAAAAAGGCCTGTGGGATTTGGCTTTCTGAGAAGTACGTTCCCTCCTTTTTTCTGTATCTGGGGTCTTCTGCTTTCGAAATCTTTCTCAGCACCTGACCGTGGGTGCTCTACATCCTCTCTTCATAAATTCATTCCAAGTTACTGACAAAAACACTTCTTTTCCATGTTATTTATTTTAGGTTACTATGACCATACAGTCAGGATTTCACAAACACAAAATAACTAGAAACTATTCTGAAGATATATATGTATATACTACAGAAAAATTAGCTCAGTAATATCAAGACAAAAATCTGAAATAAAACCAGAATTAACTTATTAACCTCCCTTTGGATTCCATCATTATGGAGTAAAAGAGAATTAAAATAGACCTCACTGTTGACTTTATTTGACAAATCTCAGTCATACCTGTGGCAATTTTATTGTTCTCAGTTATCTCCATATAACAAAACACTCAAATTCCCAAATAACTGGTATATTACTTCCACAGCAAATATTAAATAAGATGCCTAAACAGTTTCTTCACTGGAGGGTCTTTCTTATAAAAAGAAACACATTCGCGCAGGAATGAACACAGGCCTGAACCAACTGAAGACATGCATGACTTTGCAATCCTGGCTATCCCATAGCCACACTAGTTAGTTCACCGATTACAACACCACTATTAACTGCCAGCTGGATGAAAAGTGACAGTATTTGCCTGTTTGCTGAGTTGAAGTTGCCTTTGGAGTTAGCTAGGTGGTGCTAGAATACACTCCTGTATTAAATTAACATGCACATGGCTCATATTCTCCTTACTGTTGATGAGAGAGTATTTAAACCTTGTTTTTACAGTGTGCCTCCACACTTAGAAGTTGTGAAATGAGTCAGTTTTACAGTTCAGCCAGGACTTCTTCAGCAACTATTAATCGTGCTTGATTAACTGAATATTGAGAAGATTTTAAGGACAGAAACGGAAAAAAAATACGCACTTCAAAAATCTCCTTTAATAGGGTACAGCTAGTATTGCCTAGCACCTCTGCAGCTCATTCCATCTTCCTTGATAGAGGAGCTTGGGTTAGTTCTACAGTTTAATTTTCCCTGCTGCAACGAATCTTGGCCTTTGGTCTCGCCAGCTCACTTTGCCACGCAGTTCTGTGCTTTTGCTTGCTTGTTTGTTTGTTTGTTTGTAACTCGCTCGGATGCACCTACTCAAAGAAACATGTGATGCAATTAATATGAAAGACCTGCAGAGACAGTTCAGCGTGGCCTGAATTTATATTTTCATTTGGCTGGTCAGAAAATTGGTTGCAATGCAGAATGAATGTATCATCCCAGATCTCACTCTTTGTTCCACAGACAACTACACACTTACAGCAACAGCTGAAATGAAAACCCAAGTCTCGCGGGATATTTAACCTCCAACATTTTCAACTCTCCACAGATCCCAAAGTGCGTACTAGCCTTTTTGGAGACATAAAAAGAACTACTGGAAAATGAATTACAGCGAATAGTGTGTACCAACGCCGCCATTGTACTCTGCTTGTGTAAGTAAACGGTTGCTGGTACTTTGTAACTAGTCTTAGGAGGAATTACCTTTTCTGACACCTTCTAGCTGAGGCCAGTAAAGCCTATCAAGTAGCATGCCTGCCTCCACACGGCGACTTCTAACAACAAAAGAAAGCTGATTGCAGCTCAGTCATTGACATAAACATGGTTCTATGTTTGCAAAATAGCAGGAGGATCCCTCTTCCGTCCAGTTTAAAAACTGAAGAAATGAGGCTACGTTGTTTTGCAGCCCATCAGCCGGAGAATGCACAAGAAAAGAGGAGAACCAATACAGAGTAAACACTTTTCTGTTAAGGCAAATATTGACGCAGCTGTTTATAGCACAGTCTACTGAGAAAAACAATACCTCTGTGAGGGCAAAGGGCTTTCAAATAAACATTAACACACTTTCAGGATGAGTAAGTTTAAAATGATTGCAGAAGGAACTGTCACATGAACGTAGCAGTCGTTGATTTATCCGTGTGGGATCTGCTTCTGTCAGCCCTCCTGAGGAAGAGAGACGTTGAGCAAACCTCAGCCCACAGCTTTGGGCTGCTTCATGGAGAGGAAACTAGAGAGAGAGACTACGGGCCGGATTTGCAGTGCAAACTGCACGACAAGGAGAACTGGGGGCTGGTTTTGCCGTTGGTGCGTGGGAGTCCTGCGCGCTGCGGTATTGAGGCTTCAGAGATATTTTTCCCCTCTGTTCTCATTTCCCCATGCAAAGCCACACAACCTCAGCAAGGGTCTAGCTTAGACAGCCCTGCCCTGAGACACAGTGGGGGACCAGTCTTTTGCTGGTCGAGAGAAATGGATTAAAATCTTTTCAATTCAAGGAGGGGTTGGGAGTTAGCGCTATGACCTGCGGCATAAAAGGGACAGTGGGGTTGTTCCTTCTCTGCCTGATTTTACCTGGGGTGGTATACAGCCTGAAAACCCCTGCTAGCTCATGCCTGGTAACTGGAATAATATCTTTCGTGAAAGTCCTCAAAAACGCAGTGCTCCATGAGCTTAAGTGATTGGCGTGCTCAGATGTACGCAGATAAGGCTTTGCTGATAGTGGCCAGGAAGTATCAGGTAAGTCAGACAGGAGTTTAGAGTTGGGCATCCAGCACCAGAGGCAGCATACTCAAGACCCAGTTTTCGTAAAGCTAGATCCTATGAAAGTCTTAGCAGCTTAAAATATTAATTCAAAGCAAACTTTTCTCTGGTGCCAGGCAGCCCTAAATGCACCTAAGATCATGAGGGATGGCGTTTGTCTGAGCTACATGTTTTGATTCCTTGGTCAAAGGGTTAGAAATGTCATTTGGAGTGTATCTCATCATCACATAGGCCTTAAGCTTGCTGAAGGAATCATTACTCACAAGTTCTTCTTTCTGCCTGCTGACTACAAACACCAATGTAGTGTCCAATATCTTTAGGTGAAAGATAGCATACGCTATGATTTTACCAACCCGCCTCTTCTGTTATTGCACTACCGCAGCACTTACAGGGCCCAGGCAAGGCCAGGGTCCTTTGCTCTTGACACTGTCCAAATACTTAAGCAACAGCTCCTGTCTACATCAGCAAGGTGAAATACAGGAAGGAATCACAGTGCAGGACAGTTGTAAAACTGTAACCAAGCCACTTGCCTCTTTGGTGGGTGTTCCAAAATTATTTACCTCTCTAGGCTGCTTGAGGAAGGGCACCCATTACCTCTTTCAGCCTTTTCATCTGTAAGACCTCTAGAAGTTAAATATACAGCCTTAGTGTCTTTCCTGACACAGTAACACAAACCACCCAGCACACCTGTTTAACTGCAGTCTCCCATCTGATCCAACTTGATTTTAAATTATCTAATTTAATTATAGGAAATGAGCTTTGGCTTTATGCTTCTGCGCTGAAAGGGATTGCTTCAGGTCCAGTCATTACATTTACGCCTGAACCACCCACTTCAATATGGAAATTGTTGCAACCCAAGGGGATTTCATTAAGTAATTAGGGAGGAGGGCATATAATGTCATCTGCTGTAACCAGATCTGCAAACTCAATCAATAAGTGACTGTGCATGGGTCAGCAGCACTTTGATACCTTTAGTATCACTGAGCACAAAGCAATGCAAGATGGAGCTCCTTTATCTGTGACAAAATCTTGTGGTCTTGGGCATATTTTCATTGCTTGAAAGAATAGCATGAGCCGTGCTCTCAGATCAGACCGCATAAAGTAGGCAGATTTATCATCTGCTTGGAAAAGCATGGCAACCATGGAGCGCTGCAGTTCCAAGCTGAGGGATTGACAAGCACTGCAAGAATAAAACCTGCTTTATATCAGAGCTTTCATAATCAGGCCCTGTTTGGCATTTATGGTCCAAGTTTGCTACTCTTAAAGGTCAGTTTTGTTCTGAATCTGAAGGAAATTCATGGTATTAAGTGCTAATGCAGCTGTAAATACAGTTTTCTAGCTTTTTTTATTTTTTTCCCCTCCTGTCCTATTGGCTAAAACCCTAAACAGCTGGTGTTTGCTAGATTGCATTCTTAGGGTGAAGAGTTTGTCCTACACACACAGAATGTGTTCATTCCTCAGGAATCAAATGACCACACCAGAGCTAAACAACACGTGAAGCATAGAATTTATTTTGGACTAATATTTCTCCAGATGCTGAAAGCTGGTATGTTTATTAACCTTTGACTAAAAAATGCTGATTTTCAGTAGGAAAAAAAAGGCATATAAGAAAGAGCAAAAACTCCTGTTGGAGGACATTATTTGAAATTTCAGTAAATGCCAGGTTCATACCTAAGAATTCCCAAAATTCAATCTCCAAACAAAACATAAGAGCTCTTATTTGTGTGAAATCCTTCATTAAGTGAAAAAAAACCCTAAACGCACACTGACTGAGGTAATGGAAAGACTGCCACTGAATTAATGGGAGCTGGGGTGGGCTACATGTACGGAGGTAGATTAGTTAATCATTTGCAATAGCTCACACATGGTTTGCAATCCAAATCTGTGCTATTTAAATGGCATCCATTATACTCGAGCTTTGGGTTGTATTTATCAGTTGCTCTTTTAGATTTGATGGATATAGGCAGGCCTCACATCAGTCACACTGGGGTCACACTTTAAAGGCTCTTTACAGCCAGAGCAACTTGAGACTTAGGCCCGAGATCCAGGGGTAGTTGACTAATTCTTATTTAATTTCAACTGAAATTAACAGGAGTCACACATGTGAACAGTACTTCAGTGCTCTGATCTCTTTGAAGATCTGAGTCTTAAATGCACGGTGAATGAAGGCTTATGTTCTGGAAGACAAGGATGCTGCCTGAGGAAAATGCCAGTCTGAGGCCTGTCTGTGACCACCAAGAACTGATTTCACTGGGGCTGTGGCCTGGAAAATGAGTAAAGAGTTTTTATCCTTGGATATTACAATTATTAACATGCAGCAATCCTGCCAAGAAATTCCTGACTCTTTTCAAATCCTTTTCCTAATCCTGCAAAGCTCAGAAATCGATGGCACCTGCAAACGCTCGTGCCTTTCGCAGAAGGTGGGCCTGGCCCTGCCAGAGTCAGGCTGTCAGTGCGTGGAGGTTGCCCAGCATCGGGCGTTCAAGCTCTCTGCACTGACACGTCATCCTGTGGTCTACGCTGAGCAAACTGTTGGCACATCCTGAGTAGATCACTAATATCCTGCATGGAAAAGCAGTGAGAATGGGATATGCAGGTTTTTGTGCCAAAGCGCAAGAATTCTTCAAGCAGAAGTGCTTAGTCAATCTCATCTACATAGGCGGAGTCATATGGAGAAAAGAGATAAACTTGGAGTATTTCTACCATGTGTTTGTACTGCTTGTCCCCAGTTCCCCTCACTTTCACTGGGCTGAGCTAGAACACGAACATTAGTCACGACCGTAGGGCTGTGCCCAGCTGAAATGCCGTGAGAACTTTTATCTCCTTAAATGCATTCCTGTTGCCTCACTACCATTTACCCTACTTTTGCACCACTTGTAGCTGGGGATTTCAGGTGCTAAGAGTGCATGGTGCTGGAAAATAGTAGTTATCAAGATAGTGGGCGGTTATCAAGGCAGAAGAAATGGGCCACCGAGGGTGTGGTGTGCAGTGTCGGGGTGTGTTTCCAGTGAAGTGATGGAGAGCACCAGCCTTAGCAGGTGGAGTAATTCTACGTTTTGTTCTTATTTATGTGGGTGCAAGGTAACCGTGCTGCGTGTGCAGCAACTGCCTCCTTCACAATAGAGATTTATACGTGTTTGTGGCCTGTGTGTTTGTTAGTTGTTAATGCCTATCTGGATGAACTGTCAATGGCCACCTCGAGGGGTGGAGGAAGCAGACTTACGAGGTTAGAAGTAGCGAGGAACAGTATTCTGCATAGCAGTAGCTGCATGTGATCCGTGGTGAGGCGGCAGCTGGATGTGAATTCATGTGATGGCAGCTGCACATGAATCTGTCTTTAGCAAAGATAGTAAGGAGACATGTTACATATCTGTCATTTTAACAAACCTCCGCTAACTCCTCAGGCCTGCAAATGCTCTCCCTGCCCATTAGCCACTCGGTTTGGATGCTCACTTTCCAGCAGTTAAGCCCAGCTACCACCTGGCTAGCTTCACTTTCAGATGTGATTTGAATAACAGATGCAAACTTCTAAATCAATGTTTAAAATACAACAGTACAAAAGCCTGCACTATGGTACCAGCTCTCCACAGGGTCATCTCTGTGCCAAGTTTGGTTCATATGAAGAAAGCCTTTTAAAACTTGCTGTTCTTCACCAGAAAGTAGCTGCGCCAAAAACAATTTCAGCTACTAGTGAAAGGTACAGATTTCTTGTTTAAAATATATGAAAAGACCAATTTGATAATTATGTATAAAAAGTCAAAAGAGAAATTTTATACAAAATGACTGTAAAATTTAGGAAGAAATCCTAATCCAAAAATTATTATCAGAAACGTCCATAATACAGACATCTGGTAGTGTATACTTTGGCCGATATCCTACTCCTACCAGATGTAGGCCTGGTTAACAGAACTATATCTTTAGGACGTCCGTGCATGTGCACTGCAAATCGAAACACAGACGGAAGCTTAAACAAGCCCAACATTCAGCACCTTGTCTGTTTAGCAGCACAGATAACTTCTAAGGTAACATCTTGGCCCTTCTGTCTCCAAGAACTGAACTTAAAAGTACAGGTCTGAGTCTCTGTCCTTATAATTCAAGCTGTGTGATGATAGCTACATTGAGCTTGAAAAATGAACCAGTCATTAATCATTGTAAAGGGTCTCCTGAGTGTTAGGAGAAGTGCTCCCACCTAAGTATTAGCGCATCATCTCACTGGAATGAGGGATCATAGCCTGTGCCTAGTTAGGCACAAGACTCCAACATTTCTTTCTGTGCTTGAGATTTAGGTCGATAATGATATGTAAAGACATACATGCATATATACATATCACCCCTCCCGCACATCCACAAATAATCAGCCCTCAAAACAGAGGTGGTCAAACTCAACAAAATGTTATTTTTCCTTCTTTGACTGGATATTAAAGTGATGGAATGTCAAGGCAGAATCAAAAGCTGACAACTCTTCCCTCAGTTATATCAATATTAAAATGTTACTTGAAATGATTATCAAAACATTTTCCTTGTAAGGGAAACCTATTCTTGATAAATCACTTTAATAGTCTCTTCAAGTAGTTTCATATTTTTTTTTAGCTTTAAAAACGTGATCACGTAAGGAAAAGCATATAACATAGTTTTTAAGAAATTTGATTTTCTAAGTAAAAGAGAGGAGGTTGTCCTATACCCAGAACTCTGGGAAGTATACGTATGTTAGAGTTAGAGACAATAAATTGACCAGTACACATACAGATGGATAATAAATACTTTATTTCCATTAAAAATGGCCACAGGTGAATGTTAACATCAGCTAGACCTGGCTTACCTGTAGCCTAACTTTTAAAATCAGCATGTCTGCAAGGTCTTATGCTCAGATCTGAGCATGCTGTGCCTGACCTCTGAGCCTACAAGCTTTCAGTCTGCTCTGAGCTGCTGGGTTCTCAGCTGGGCTTGAGCAGTTGAGATCAGAAATGGCTCAGATCCTGCTAAACTGGAAAACCCCACTGAAAGCCCTGTAGACAGGTTTTTGAAAGTAGGCTACAAATAAGTCAAGTTTGCACTGTACATGAATTTTTTTAGTTGCTGTCACTTGGGACTGCTGACATTGGTGCACCATTAACTGAGTGCTAATTGGTGCAAGATACGTTACCTAAACAGTCATCTATCTGTCTACCTGTCTAACCATTTTCATTGTAGTATATGTGTGCTTTCCAGATGCAGAGAATAGAAATGTGACCTCCTTTCTCTAGAACCAAAACATATCCTGCAATAAGGGCAGAGTCTCAATTAAGGGCCAGATTTGCAACAGAAAATCTGGGAGGGCTGCTGTAACCATATTTTAAGAAAATATTTCAAATGCAAAATTGAACAAATGCATCTAGAGTCATTTCAAGGCTTCTCAGCAGCATAAATAAAATTGAGTTAAAATGCTCCAGCAGGTCGTGGTCAGATATTCTCACAGCCAAGGGAAGCACAGAGGTGCAGGGAAGGTGAATACCCTGGATGGAGAATGAGGTATAAAAAAGGGGGAATCTTGGAAAATGGGACTTGTTGCTCTGAGTATGGTAAGGAGTGGCAGCTGATGTTGCTGAACATGAAGGTGCCACATACTTTATGCCCTTCATAGGTGGTGGCCAGCCTGACTCTCTGAGCTTCTGGTACAGGCAGAGGAGGCAGTGGGCAGCCTGGGGCACCTAGCAAACAATAAAAACCTCTTATATGTTAGTCTCAGGCCTGAAAGCATGTGATTTCTCTCAGTTCACATATTTTATGATTTCTTCAGAAGCTGAAATGCAATTTTTTAAAAAACAAACCTTCTTTGTAATATCTGTTTTTTGTAGAACTCATATATGAACGTATATGAGCAAATAAGGTAATTAATGCAACACTACCAAGCTGTGTGAGGTGGTGAGGCAATGCTTATTTTGTGTTCCAGATTTAACGAAAAAAAGGGGCCTCAGCTGAAGTCTCACCATGTCCAAGTGTATCCACCCCAAGCCAAGTGTAAAAGGAGCCTGCCCGAATAGGCGTTTTGGAGAACTTCAGACTGTCAGCCTTAGATATAGCATTGCCATCTACTGCTCATTGCAGAAACTGCATGGCAAGGCTAGGAATTTAAGCAGCATAACCCTAAACATCTATAAAAATAAAGAGAGTTTTCGAAAATGTTCAGTTCTAGGGTTATTTATGAGTGCAATGTAATGGGAGCTGGAAATTCTTGATAAAAATCTCCACAGTCTCATCCGTCCTTTTCTAAAACAGCAAATATCAGTGTTGTGAGGAAACAGCACGAGCAATTTGAAGCTCTCACCTATCCCATTTCCCTTCTCTTCCCTTCCCTTCCCTTCCTTTCCCTGTGAAAAATGCTTAAAAAAGATTTGCAAGAGTAGTTAATATAAATCTGCTGCTAAACTATATAGCTGTGTATTCTTTTAATTTAATTTTGTTCTCCTTTCTGCCTAGAAAGAGCTTTAGAAAGATTTCTATTAAAGAATGTGAGCCAAGAACAGCAAAGGACTTAAATTTGAGGCATCTAAGTCCTATATTTACGACTGTTACTGTCATATTTTATGTTACTGTCTATATTTATGACTGTTGAGTTGGGAATGTGCAAACCCAGCTGCTTCAGTGGGGCTCTGCCAAAGCTAGCCAAAGTCTTCTTAAGTAGGTTTAAAATCCACCCTCTTCCAGGCTTTACTGTTTCCCTCATTATCTCTCATCTTATCTTGTTCTCAGGCTAGAACCTGTATCAAAGAGCCCAATCTTGAAGAACATAGCTATGGAAAGTGTTTATAATATTGTCTGGCAAGACTTCCCTAGTGCCATGCAGCATGCTCTGGGATATTTGAGACATTCATGAAGGACTAGCTGTATGATATGGGCTCTCTGGGAAACCCAGGCCTTTCTAAATTAGCTGCTACGAGCCTACTGGGATGTCCTATCACATTACAAGTGGCACTACATGTCATCTGGTAAATGGATCAGTCTCCTGAGATTAAAACAAAGGTGCTCAGAGGTAGCAAAGTCTCCTCATTGCCTCCTATTTTGGGGGAGAGGAGAGCAATTTTGAGTATCTGGAGTTTAATTTGTTATTTAAGTTAAATTTAGTGTCCATAGGTGTGTTATATTTATACACTTAGGGAACTGAGGCTGTTTGTAGCATTCCTGTTTTTCCTGGTTTGCTTGCATGTGCGTACAGCACCCACACACTTGGTGGGGTATCGGCAGCCAGCAGCTGGGGGCTGGAGGGCAGCAAAATCCCTAGTGCGATGGTGTTGCTGGTGCCCTAACCTATGCAATGCCATTTGTAGCCAGGTAGCCCTTCTCTTGTAGCTCTGCAGCCTGTCTTCCACTTTTAACCACCCACCTGCACTCTCATAGCTGTGACTGGGGCAGTACTCCCTATCCTGGTGTTTCAGAGTGCGTTTGTCCTCATTGCCTTGCACTGGGGGACTTGGAAATTGCTGTTATGTCTGTTCTGCTGAGTTCTGTAGGAAGTCATGGTCATCGCCACCTGAGTTGTCCTTCCTTCCTCTCTCCACTTTTCATTCCCCACTTCATAGCTTTTACTTTAAAGCCATATATTAGGGAAGAAATAGCACATAGTAGATAACAGTCATTTTCCACTAATGCACACACACAAGGCTCAACAGCCAACTAGAGCAGCAAAATCAACTCCTGATCAGACATGTGCCAATCAGTCAGCACTGTTAGAGTAATGAGTGAGAGTAACCAAGGGCAAGATTGAGCAGGTCCTTATGAAACTATGCAGTTACACTGAAACAGGTATTTGCAGGGAATGCTGCCCTGGAGAGGGTGCCCGAAAGAGAATAATCATCTGGAACATCTTCTCCAGATGATTCTCCAGACCTCTCATCCTGGCTGACCACTTGGGAGAGCTTCCCTGTTTGTTTTTTCCCCCCTCTCTTTCCCTCTACCTCCCCTTGATTTTTTGTTTTTGTTTTTGTTTTCTTTTGCCCAAATGTAACATTTACAGTTACAGTTGATGTGTATCATCAGTTATAGACCCTACAAATACATCTTTGTGTGCGTGAGCCTGTCTCATCATCCTTTATGCAGTTGAGAATTTCTGATTTCTTTCAGCTGAAGGTCAGATAGATGAGTTTAGCCCCTTATCAAAGGTTTAAATGTTCACAAAACCATTCAACAGGTCTCAGATCAGACCTGATGGACAATAGAGAGTTGCTTAAGTTATCTGCTGCGTGTGCTGCATCAAAGAAGCTGAAATACAAAGTCAGATGGATGAGTTTAAGGTGTCACCACCACAGGTGGTTTATACTCATCTGTCTGACTTGTTCTGAGTCTCAGTCAAGGGTGAGTATTTAAAAGATTCAGTCTTTGTCTATTAGGGAATGAACAGCAATTACTGAATAAGAGCTGTTACCTGCTATCTGTGAGGCTTTGACCTAGTGTGATCTGCCCTCAACTACCTCAGCCAGAGCCACAGACCACAAATGTGTGTTTGTGGAGCTAAGAAGCACAAATTTCAGGACTGGCATGCTGAGCAGATGACTTTGAGCTAAACACACTCATGAAAGTTTTCCATGTGGATGTGAGGCATTGTAGTGCTGAACTGTATGTGCAGACTTGCCTTTCTTTATCTTTCTGTGAAACTTGGCCAGACATCAGGCCACCTAGCCATGCCAGACAGAGCATCCCCTTGGGGAGCCTTGGCAGCATTAAACAAAATGTTAAGCGTTGTGATAGTCAGCGCTAAGAGGTGCTCAGCCCCAGGAAGGGATTCAGAGGGAGGCAAAGTAAAATTGGGCTCCCATCTGGATTCCTTAGAGGTATTTTGCTGAGCCATAGCACGTATAAACCACCAAAAGTGGTACATCTGTCTCATTTCTTAAGGAGAAAGTGCACTTAACACTTGTATTGCGGTTCCTGCACCCAGCTGTAAAGTGAGATGAGGAGTCTCTAGTCCTTGATTTTTGGGTTACTTCCATTTTTAATCCAGTAAGAGTCCAGTGTAAAAGTAGCTTTCTATCTCCCAGGCAATATTCAAAATACGGCCAGGATCCTCTTAATCTTCCTGGATTAACAAGCATGTTCTACAAATTCAGCTTCAACTGAAGGAATAACCTGAAAAATAGGATGCTCTCTTAATGTGAGCAGGTATAATCTAAATGAATTCTCACAAAAATAGGAGCTTTTAGAACCCACGTATCCCACCTCCTGACTGATACTTGTACTCATTAATTTATTTGTACTGCTGTTCTCTACCACTGAAGCAAGAAAGATTGTACACATTGTGAACAAAGATATCACTCCTTCAGGGTCCTACTAAATACCAAATGATCTTACCCAGGACATAGGTGCCTACATCAGTTCAGCAAAGCTACTGAGTGATGCTACTGGGTGCTCAGGGAAGTTTCTGCTGCTGCCTGGTAGATTTGATGGTGGCTGGACTAGTTCCTGAATTAACCTCCTAAATGCACTGACTTGTCACTGAACTAAAGTGTATGCTTTACCAAAAGCTCTTTCTTAGTGTTTTTCCCAATAGTAATAGGAAAAACAGAAAAAAAAAAAAAGAGGCTTCTGATTTCCCTTTTATGCTCGCTGACAGTGTGAAGCCATGAATGTTAACAGTGTTACTTTAATTTATCCTGGTGAAGACAACTAGGCTGAGATTATCAAGACTGCAGAATAAAATGTACCTGCCGCCACATTATGGTCAGAGAGAGCGTGTGTGTGCATTAATTGTAGTGATAACTTCTAATTTTGCAAAGCAGAGTCAATGTTTGAACAGTGCATAGACAAACAGCTATGTCTCCAGAGTGAACACATGGAGAAAGATATGCTGCCACATTTGTTGTCAGTTCACAGAAAATTTCTGGATTTACATGGAAGTATCCAGAATCCAAGCAATTCTTGCAGGTTTATACCTTCAGCTGCTAGTTCAAGATGCAATCATGTTTTAGATGCTGCCATGAAATAAAATACCATTGGAGAAATTTACCTTTGGAAATATCTGGGGGAAAAATATGTAGACTTTCCATTTGGAAAAATTACTGAAGAAAAATAAAGGCAGAAAATGTGACTTTGCCAGTCCTACCCACAAATAATCCAGTACAGCTGAAGTTGCAAATGGGTTTTAGGTGCATCTAAAACCTGAGTCACATATAAAAACATACACGTCTGTGTAAGACCTGATTTGCCCACACATCCTCAGCGTTGCATAAGCACTTGCCGGGCAAGAAAGGGAGTCCTGAAAACTCAGGGCCGGTAATACCACGTCATAGTACTCAGAGGAAATGCTGGCCTCAGCAAAACACTCGGAAATATTAAGGGGGGGGGGGTCACAGTTTCTTCCTTAGCAGAAATCTGACAATCTGGCATTGAGCAGACACTTAGGACATGATTTTTCTCACGCTGATTTTAAGCTGACATAATTATGTTGGATTGTGTCAACTGGCAGCAGAAGGAATGATGAGTTTTATCCAGCATTATTTTTGACTAGCTGCACTTAAGTGAAGCATGAGAATTTGTGAAAAAATGTATGCCCTTTAGGTGGCGCCTACTGCAAAGCATTTGGTTTTTTTCTTACAAAGGAGAGCTGAGGAAGGTTGCAGCCTGGTGCTGCCTCGGTGGCTTGCTGTGGGCTTGGCTGGGAGAGGACAGGGCCCAGGGCCACAGAGTGTCAGGGACATCTGTACGCAAAGATAAGGGGACAGACAGTAGAAAATGTATGGCATCTATCCATAAGTGCAGTTTGCAATTGGTAAACGTGAGTCATCTGCTTGTTGTTTCTGGTTACTGAAGCAAAGCCCTAATCGAGGTTTTTTAGTTATTAAATGTATTAGTTATTAAATACTGACAGTGCATACCTCAATGAATAAAACAAGTCCCTGCCTAGTCTCCCATTTAAGAGGACAGGCAAAACATCAATTTTCTTTTTCAGGGTGTAGTAGCATATTTACCTTACCTGAGCAGACACTGGTAGGCTTGGTGAGAAGAACAGGTTTTAAGAAAGGCTTTGAAAGAGTAATTACAGTTAAACATCAAGGGCTTCATCGAGCCTGGGCTGGCCCACCTGCTGTAGGGTGTAGGAGTACGTAGGCTGTCAGATCTTGGGTCAGATCTGACTTCACCCAGTGGTTTTCATCCATAAGGAACTGGGGCGGTTGGAGAACGTGAGGCACCAAAGTAGCCAAGGCTCCCCTCCCATCCCAATCTGCCAGGCCAAGATGTTGTAATACGTTGCTGGATGTGCTCACACCAGCACACCTTCAAGGCAGCTGAAAAAAGGTCTCCCTCGGAGCTTGGTATCCTGAGATGGCTCCAGAATTGCTTCAGTTTAGGCATACTGGTGCTCAGCTCTGCCCCCAAAGGCACAGTCTGCTCCTCACTGTAATCCAGCATATAAATGCTGCATGTCACCAGTATTTATGATACATCAGGGGAGAACATGAAAAGTGAAATGCACTTCTAAGCAACTGTGAGGGCAGGGAGTACATCGATATAATAAACTTATTCATAAGCTCATTTATTTTTTATAGAATCAAACTCTAGGAAAAGAAAACACACCCAAAACACCACAGATATAAATACAAGTTCAGTATCCAACACAGAAGAGTTTATTTACAGCTGAACATGAGGATCTCAGAAAAAAGATTTTGAGCTTTGTTTTCTTTTTATTAAGTTAATTAAAATTTCTAATAAGTGTTTATCCCACATGTGGTTTAACGAATATAAATAATTAACATTAGCCTGAATGACATGAATCAAGAAAATAACTGTAACCAATCTTCTGGACAAAAATAGAAATACTAATTATAATTCAAGTGCAGTCTCGGTGCTGAACATAGTTTAAGAGTCCAAACCTGCAATGAGAACAATGAGATTATATATATGGACAAACTTATTTGTGTGCATGGAAAAGTGGGCCCTGAGACATCTAAAATCATGGCCTGACTTGCTGGATCACTGCTGCTGAATCACTAAATAGCACTAAGCAACAATAATAGAGCAAACACTGATTTGCTGACAATGGACTTCAAGTCAAAAAAATGAAGCTGAAATGCTAGCATATTAAAATTAACGGGAGCTTTGCTGTTATTCCTTGGAAGAAAAGACCCCACCACTAAACTCTCGCATGAAAGACTAGTTTTCAAATCTTGAACCACAGCAAAGCTGTGCTTATTTCAGCTTAAGAGGAGGTAACGACTTCAAGCAAAACCTTTGTAGTTGTCATCATACTTTCTTGACCAGTACCTAGGCCTCTAGGGATGCCTTAAATTGTGTCAGACTGTCCCCAGGCTTCTGAAGGAACAGAGTATTACATATGACACCAGCAATGATGTAGAGAAGAAAGCAAGGGCACTTTTTGTTTCACTTACTAGCACCATGAGTATTCAAATACATTAGCTGTCTACGTGAGAGCGTAGTTTGCCTTCACTGTAGTGCTTCCTTCACGTCTCCTGCCCTCTTGCTTTGCCTTTCCAGCTCATGGCTGGAAAAACAATGTAACCATGAATCAGACCTTGCCTTCAAGAAAAGTCTCTTGGGTTTTCTGTGATATATCAGCTCCAAAGTGCCATTATAGGTAGCTACACAGCTCTGTCCACAAGGAGCACGGGATTAAAACAACAACATTTTAGTATCTTGGATTTCTTTCCCTTTATTTCCAAAGAAGGAAAACACCATGTTAAGGATACCGGGCTAAAGATACTGTCCTTTGCTAGCAAGACAAACCTTTCAGTGCTGAAGTCCGTTTTAGCAGTATTTCCAGATGCCAGGCTATGAGAAGCGGGCCTGCGTTTGATTTTCCTTTTCCTTTGCAGCTCTTATTTTACAGAACAAAAAGTTTCCAGAATAAATCTTACAAAGTGGTCTTGTTCTGATTTCAGTGAGTCCATGGGAAAAGGAAACACCCCACAATTCTCAAAAAGTGTCCAACTGACTCTTATTCCTAAGATATGACAAACAAATTCATTGAAAAAGTAAACCACTTGCACAAATGGCAGTGCTTGCTACCTGCCTGCCTGGAGGCTAATGCACCTTGTTGAAGAGGGCTGCACATATTTCCTTGCAGCAGAGAGCTATCAGTGAAGAGCTGGGGCTACCTGTCTTCCTTTATTTCTTCTATAGCCAGGGAGTGGAATGGAATGATTTTTGATCAGAATCGTTGTCTCAGTCTTTCCTATGTCTAGAATTCTGGGATATTTTCTCTTGACCTGAAGGGTGACATATCAAATCATTGCCTAAAGAAGGCCTTGGGCAAAGTGGGGTTAGGGCAGAGCAGAGGCTGGTGGTGAAGCAAGAGTCAGAAACAGAAGCATGCAGGAAGCAGTGGAGCAGGTTGGGAGTTAGAGAGTAGCTCAGATTACTGAGCCGTGGAGCCAAATGTTGGTAAGTCCCTGTTAACCTACGAATGATTGCATGTGTGCATGGGCCAGCTCTGCATAAATGTATAAAACAAATATTTCAGTAAGTCTTTTATTAACATCATGTGTTACAGTTAGTAGCTTTACATAATAAACTTCACATTCAACACAATTCACATCCCTGAATAGAGGACAGAGAGCAGTTCTATTGCAGCAGCTTCCATTCCTTGAAGGAACAGAAGGAAAACATTGCAATTAGAGCGTGTAGAGCATGGCGTGAGCTCAATGATGTTGTCATTCCCCTGCCTATGCTCAGAGGCAGAACACCAGCAAACAGCTTTCATTTATCTTGTAAATCCCAGAAGAAAAAAAGTAGCAAGTTGCATAAATGGCAGAAAGTGGACTAAATTCCAAACTGCATCTCAGCTTCAGTCTGCTTGAATGTCACTTAATATTTGTAACAAGGTTCATATAATAAAAGTTATTTGAAAGTATCATTTCCATGGTGGCCTCTTTAGTGACATCAGACACGTAGGCCTTTGGAAACATCAGCTTATCCGGATTAGTGAGTTGATCTTCTCAGAATGGAAAAGCATGTTGGACTGAGCGTGCCTTGGATCATATCTTTTGTCTCCGAATTTTAACATGCTGCTTGGCTGAAATTTCAGGTAAAGATTGCTTACCTTTGAAGTCTTCTTTTAACTATAATGGGAAAAAAAAACCCAGAATTTAGTAAGTTAGGAAATAAGTGTTTTTCTTAATGAGGTAAGTAGTATTCTTAAAAAGGGCTCTTTACTGTGCTATAATCTTTTTGTCTTCATATTCATGGCTTTGCACTTATTTTAAATCGCTTCTAAAGACTTGCTTCTTTCAATGGGTGTAGGCACGCTAAGCCACTGCTTGGTTATTCTACTCACTGTAGAACTATATTCAGTCTTAATGGGCTAGGTAAGTCTAGGACGTGGTAAGTCTAATGTGATAGTGGCACAAGACTGAGAGAAAGAATATCTGAGAAACCTTACTGAGCCCACTTACTAAAAACTGCTTTTACAGTGGGCTTTCTGAACCCCAGCCAGGGATACATCTTGGAAGAGCATAGAAGTCTGAAGCTGTGTGGCCTCTATCCTGCAGAAGCATTACAGGACGCTCCTGAACAGTTTAGCTGTCTTGGGTAAAATGTCTATTTTCATCAAGTCACAAAGATCACATTGCCTTTTTGGAAATTCCCAACAGCCTATTCCGGGTATGTTAAGAGCATCCTGAAAGATTAAGGTTGGGAGCTGAATTTGAAAACATTATCTAGGATATCTAGATCATTTGCAGCACGAGAACTGAAATGGCAACTGCTGAACTTTACTAGCACTTGAAAAACAAGAGTAACTAAATATATAATGTTTAACTTCTTGAAAAACTGAGGAAGAGTTACTGCTGAGGACTGAAACAATTACCATTACCACTTACTTACTTATTTTAATTTCTTTGTTCTGCATATGAAATAGGAAACCATGAATGCGAGGAACAGCACAGAACCTGCGATGATTAACACCATCTGCAGCACACTCAACATCTGGACCCGATTGGTGACTTTATTTCTGAACATTTCTGCTTTTGCATCCCCAATAACAGCAGACTGAAATAGTGCAAGAAAACCATCAGTGAAAGGTAAGTATGCAAGCCCTAACTCCTGTGTACATATTATATAGCATGAGTTTAATTGCCCAATTTCAGGGTACCAAGACCGAAAGGTTAGATTAATCTTTTTTTTTTTTCCCCCAGGATTCTCCATATTAACAATGAAGATTAGTAGACATAAAGTATACTAACCTCATTTAGCCAAAGAATAGGAAAAATATAAGGTTTCTGGACTTTTGATAAAGCTCTGAAATGAGAAAATAAAACAAGGATGACATTACAGTACAGCAAATCTTTAGCTTGGTGCATAGTCCCAGTTTCCATTTCACCACATTTCATCTCCAGTAACCACATGTGTAATTTCCAGGAAGTACATTTTTAGTATAATTTTGCGTTGGAAATAAAAAGCTTACAATTAATAGTAGCCATTTTACATATCAGGCAACCAGCTCTTTCTGTCTAGTCCTCCTTCTCTGGAGATATTCAAAACCTGCCTGGACGCAATCCTGTGCAATGTGCTCTAGATGACTGCTTCAGCAGGAGGGTTGGACTAGATGATCTCCAGAGGTCCCTTCCAACCTTGGCCGTTCTGTGATTCTGTGATTCTGTGATTCTCCATGTGTGGGCAGTCAGAAAGACCAAAGGCTGGACATGGCCAGATGTTGGTAGGAACGTCTGATGGTCTGTGTGATGTTCACCCATCATATATACAGGAGGCCAACATGCACCATGTCTGTATATCTAAGTCTACTGAGAAAAAGGAAACAGCTAGCAGCCCCTTAACTCTTCCAATAAAATCCACCCAAAGACAGAGCACACATAAATTCTCTCTCTCATTTGATTTACTACAGAAAATCGATTTTTCCTTCTAGTTTGTCCTCATGACCTCATTTGGGTTTGGAAGAATGTTCTCTTTAAATATATGCTTCTATTGTAAGCTTCTGTGGGCATATCAAATGTGCATTAAAATAGTTAGGCAGTGTCTAGCACAAGAAGTCTTAATCTTTCATTGAAATTTATATTCTCTGGAAAGTCACACTTGAAAATTTTGTAAAAAAAAGAGAAAAAGGCTTTGGAAAAGTATTTTCATTCCTTCTTTTCACAGTCACTTCTACCAACCTGCTTTTAGACCAATCAGACATCTTGAAAATAGTAGTTAGAAACAAAGTACTGAAAAAATACTCACTCAATTTTCGGTGCAGGCTTCACCAGGAGGTTTACTTGCAGCCTTTTGGCAAATTGTAATGTAAAACCAGTGATCTAAGGACAGAAAGAAAACAAAAGGCATTACTTCAAATTTGGCAAGTCGGGGGCATAAGCTTATAATATGATCTGTGTCAAAAAGCACCGTAGTGTTCTCTTATTCTTATGGTTACATCTAAGGGTTACATTTTCATGAAATTTGTGTGTTTCTAAGGGTGTTTCATTCTTCCTAGATGTTCTAATCTCTTAGCTTTACTATAGTTGCTTTTGTAATTGTCAAATACTGGAGGTGATAAAAATGCTAAAACATGGTAAAGATGTAAATTCAGATCTTCTCACTGAAGGTAGATGCTTAACTATCAGATTATATGACTAAAAAATACTTTGGTGAAAAAGTCTGAATTTTACCTTTTCATACACATTCAGAGCAAAATAAAATTTTGAAACCTTAGAATTCATAATACAATTCAGATAACTGATTAACATACTTAAAATCAAGAATGTCTAAATACATTCGTTTGGGGAGCTCTGCTGGACAGTCAGAGTTTCAAAGAACGTATTAAGTCTGTTCTAGAATCAGACAACTGGTTGTACTTCAGAGTTCTAGCTGTTTTCTTGGAAATAAACTGATCTATATTTATTTCCTTAAGTTCAGTTGTGATAATAATTATACCAAAATTGCTACTGATGGAAAATGAAAGAAAACATAAAGTATAGAAGGAAGAGAGAGGCTTTGGTAGAAGAGAATGTTCTTAAAGTACCTGAAAATCACAGATTAATATCATAGCATAAATTAAAGCTTTTCAGAATCCGTTCAATCTAGTCTTACCAATGACTAGAAATCCAAACTTATTTTTCAAACTTTGAAGGGCAGAATAAGACAGAGTACTGCTTTAAATTTCCCCTGCTAAGAGCTAAACACCTTTGTGAGCAAGTCTTAAAAAAAAAAAGCATAAAAATACTGGATCCTCTTTTCATCCCTTTGTTATAAGATTTACTCTACTGAATTTAAACATTACTAGTTTACTGAGTTGCAGATATTAAATATTTGGACTTACAGGCTCTATGTCTAAAAATGTCTCATGCTCCTCCTCATTTGGGCTCAGGCCTTCAACATCATGCAATATAGAACTACTTGCATGCAGAAAATGTGGAAGAGAAATAAACACTGGTCTTCCTGTTTGAAAAAGCAGATAAACTTATTTGAATCATTTAAGCCTTGTTTCATTGTTCATCTTCTAAAGCCGTTTTCCGCGCAAACATATTTAGCTATAAAGACACACAAACGTTTCTGAAAAAACAGTCAATACACTAAAACAAAGGAAGATTTGTGAGCTACTGTGATGCTACTGGTAGGAAGACAATCTGCATAGTGAAATAGGGCTGGAAGTGCTTCCATTTTCACTCTGAGGTGAGAACCAGACCTTCACTATTTCCCCCAACCTTCATGATTTTGTTTTAGTAGGATGAAAGACAGAAGGGAACTCATGCTGCCTACTCGGCGCCAAACTCAGACTGTGTATGTGTTAGGTTTATTATACCTGTGCTAAATTAAACCAACACAGTCTCTCAGCCATGTATACATGGTTAATATACTGAGTGTGAGAATTATCATGAATATACGGACTGTGACTCTCTCTGGCTTTTATGCAGTAGCTATGGAAGACCTCTCTTTTCCTTTCTATATGTGTATTCCTACAATTTCAGTATATCATTTTTAGTATCATGATTTTTCTTTTTCACAGCACTATGTAAAACGGAAATTGTATAGTCCTCATTTTGGGAAATGAGGCTACAGAAAAGTGAAGGATCTCACAGGCAATCTGTGGAAGAATTCATAGAGAAAATCCAAGTGTCTGGGGTCTTAGAGTAAGTAACACCTCAGCTCAGGACAAGTGGTTTCTCTCCAGATAGATGGCTTGCTCAGCAGTACCACGTTACTACTATACCTGCTTTGCAGGCACTGATGTCTAGGACTCCGGCTAATGTGCAGTTCTGTGATATGACGTAGTCTGTACAGAAGCAGTAATTATCTTTAACTTCAGCAGGCGATGCAAATGCTTCACGGGGAACTGTGAAACGGTAGAGTGGGATCCCCTTCACAGTCTGCTTGCTCTGAAAAACTCCATAGATCGATCTGAATTAAAAAGAGGAGAAATGTGTCTCAGTCATTTGGATTACAAAATTGAATCCATAGTAATACTCCTTAGGGATCCCCTGACTGTCTTTGTCTTAAAGTAAAAAAAGTTCTCCAGAGAGCCAATGACCAGGATCCCTTTACACTGTTCTCAGCAATTTGTAGAGGTGCTCCTCTTTTATGGACAGTTATTCTATGTTTACACAAAAGGATATGCAAGCACAGGTAAGCACATCAATACACAAAAAAAAGGAAGATAAAATATTTGTACTAATAAATCATATATAATAAACTAATAAACAGTTCTTTTCTCTATGGACTTCTTCAACCACTGTTCTTATGAAATGTTTGCAGTTTTTAGGACTACATTACACGTACTTATCAAAATAAATCACCTCTGTTACAGTTTTTTTTACTGACCTGATGATACCAATCTAAGCTTTATGGTGGAGACAGCCTCCTAGGTATAACCCCATAGCTCATTCCATTGCATATGAATCAGAATACCACTTTAGCTTCTTTTTGCCAAATTATTATCCTCTAGTATATAGATGTGGTTGTTACAAACTAATGTAGCCTGTGCAGCAATGTTTTGTATCATAGTCAAGAAAAACAAGGGTTCTAGGTCTTACAACACAGCCAAAATAACTTTCCTTGAACCATTTAAGAGCAAAACTTTGGGAGACTGTTACTGCTCTTCTTCATTGTTTAGTAATTGAGAGAAATAGATGGCCAAAGAGATCTCACAACCTGTGTCCGATTGATTCAAAGGTATACGATTTCCTTTTCTGTAATTTGTGAAATGCATTCCAGTTTGGGGGTCCAATTACTTCACAAATAAAAAACCTAACTTCACGTAAAAACATTGATTTTTCTTTAAAAATAAATGGTTTTCAAAGCAAATGGTCCACCTTAAACCTAGTCAAAAGGAGGCAGGCAGCAACATAAATAAAAAGGCTGAACCTCTCAAAGCGAATATACTCTGATGCACTTTAGATCTTCTAATATTGCTTTCAACTCTACCACTGGAGAACTCAGGGACACTGAATAGCCACAGTAGAAGCAGCAGCCTGAAAATCCATCAGTATGGAATGAATTAAGCAGTTTTGTTTGTTTGTAAGCACATAAAAATAAAATGCACAAAAATATCCTGTGAGAAAGTAATTTTTAGTATGTATTGCTTGACAGTGAGTTCTGTTTTGTATAGATGTTGTTCTAATGAAATCCCCAAGATGGGCTTAACTGCTTCCTGCTATATCTATTCCTAGGGGTAAATTGCGTTCTTAGACCAAATAAGGCAGGTTGTAAGGTCTGGTCTTGGAAGAAGTTCAAGACTTTGAATCCAGTGAACCTCAGTGTCTTTCACAGGTCTGTATTAGCTCACACCATTGTCTCTCACTCTGTGAAATTAAGCAAAGTTATTCCTGAATCACAAATCTGTAACTTGCTGAAATAGCATGCACTGTGAATAGCTTGCTACTTGACATAAATAGAAGTGGAAGAATTAGGCTGTAAATCATGAGCACAGCTCATTAATTTGCTTGAGCGTAGGTGAAACATTTCTGCTTAAATGCCTCAGTGACCTGAGCCCAGGCAGAGCCACTGCAGCAATCCTCTGCAACTAAAGGGCGTTTTGGTGGCACACGGAGCTATGTATGCACAGTAGTAAGAGAACAGCGTACCTGCAAATATCAGAGGAGAAGAAACGAAGTACCTGATCCTTCTTAACAAACGGGGGAAACGATGCCCCATCTGTGAACAAATAAAATAAGAGCTTGAAAGCAATTCTGTTTACAAGATATGATTTAACTTATAGTTCAATGTTCAGCTATTACTTTCCCATAAAGCAGTGAAATAGATAAACAAAACTGAGTCATTTTTAGAGAAAATGTTTACCTAAGTTATTGCCTAGTGATAGGTACTCCACAGATAAGACTGCCTTTTTTTTTGAAGGCAAGCCAAATTGCGGCAACTAATTTTTTCATGATGTGAAGCTTCATGATCATGCCAATTAAAAAGAGAGGATACAAAAAACAATCCTGCTTAGCAGGAATCCTATTTCCTGTTATCATTGCTTCAGGGTTTATGCAGTCTAGAGGTTTAAAACCTTTCTAAAGATGCTTGGCTCATCTGGAGTTATGGTACTCAGCACCTATAAGGAACACGGGTTTAGACTTCAAAACTGCATATTTAATAAACAGCACTAAACTTTTTTCACCAAGGACTGCTCAACTGGAACTCTTCTTTGTTAAGCATAGAGCCTTTCTATAGTTAATGGAGAGAATGAAACTCTTCTAGGGCAAGTTCATCTTATCCCATGGTAGACGTGCAAAATAGGTCAGAGGAATAATACTTTGGTGAGGGCTTCTGTCCACTCGGTATAAAAAAAAACGTCGCTAGTTCAAATGTGTATTTCTATATTGCACCCATCTAGAGTAAGGTAAGAGGAGTTTCCGCATTGCATCAAACCTTGTTACTTCTTGCTACAATTTCTGTTTAGTTTCTTAGTCAGCAGCCATAGCCAAAGAATCAAAAACATCTGTGATATCTTTGAATTGAGTTGGCGAGAGTAAGAGTATTAAATTATACACTGCTGCCTGCCCACTGCTGAGGGAAGCATTTTGTCTTAAAGAAGATCCAAGATCGTCCTGGAGACACACTCTATTTCTAAATCGTGGCAGATTGGGAGAGTTTGCAAAAGCTGACTCATTTCAAGCCCTGTACAGGAACACTGTTTGATCTTATTATCTAGTTATTTGCTTTAGTACGATACAGAAAAACATTCTGCCTTTCAGTGTGAAAGTTTACAAGACACAAAGGAATTCTCACACCTATTTACAAGACATTGTAAAAGTCTCTAAACACATGTTGTCTCATCATCTGCCACAAAGACTGCTCATGTAAGCTGTGTAACAATCTTTGCTATTAATAAAATGCTCTGCATTTTCACGGTACTGGAGCACTTAGTCTAGTTACCTGCATGTGTTTATTCTATCAGCTGTGGGAGAAGAAAAAGAAAAAGCTGACAATAAGAAAAGACATTCAGGGTCCATAAGAAAAGTCCCACAACCTAGGAAGACATTGCCTGGTACAAAAAAACTTTCATAGTCTAAAAAGGAGCTAAACTTTCCTGATTCATAGTCTTCTGGAAACTCAGATTCTTGTGAAATATTTGAAATACTTCGAAACCACATGTCATACGCTCTGGGTTATAAGCAGAATGATCTGCACTAAAACAGTACAGCAAAAATAAACCTGCTTGTTTTCAGATTCTCTCATTGATGGCCAGCTGAGAAGTTTTCATGAAAGCTAAACTGCTCAAAATTTCTTGTGTCCTCTGTTGTTGTTGCTAGGACAAAGTCCCGTAAGGTTCACTTCTCCGTCCTCTGCTGTTTCTCTTCTACTTCTGTTATGAAATCTCCTTTCTCCTCTCTGGATATTTTACCTCTACCTAAATCTTATCTTTTGCTTACAAAATAGTAAATCACAGAGATATTTTAAATGATCATCCAGTGTGCAATGTCTTTTGCTCCTTGTTTTTGACCAAATGAATTAGCGGCTTCTTCTGAATTTCATTCAGCTGATTGCTTCATAGAGAGATATGCTACACACACCTTTAAATATAGTTCTGCCATTTTCTATGTGACTCAGAGCTCACTATCATTAATGCAAAAAGCTTCTCTGTGACATCTGCCAGGCTAGACCCAATGTGTTCTGATGTCCTCAAAGTGACACTCACTCATCAAGAAACAAACATATCACCTTGAATAAAAATACCCTTGAGCAGGTTGACTGTTTTCATATCCATTCCAAAAGCAAATTCAAAAATGTTCTTCTCTATTTGGTTGACCCCTGACTAACCTACACCTCTTCTCTCTCCCTTTTTATCTCTACTCTCCTTCAAACTAGATTGTCCGAGAGTTTTTTCCCTTGCCACCTCAATTTCTGCAGCTCATTAACTCTCCCTGTCTTTTCAGACCTCAGGAAAAACTTGTGTCCATTATGGTGCTTCTAATTTTATTCTACAACAGTGAAAGTGAATTTACAGCATTGCAAGGCAGAGGTAATTTTCAACTACTATGCTAAAGAAAAGGAATCTTAATTATATTATAATATGCAGACAACTAAAAGAAAGAGAGAGCTGAATTCTTTTCTAGTATCTCTTCCTGTCTACTGTAGCTGAACATGTGTATGTGTATGTGTGTATGTATATATATATAAAAAATAATGTTTAATATATGTATAAAAAAGTATAATAATCTATAATATTCTATATCTATAAGATAATAGATATACACATACGCATGTAAGTACTACGTACACATACATATTTATATAGACATTTAATAAGCAGAATGCAAAACTCTATGTATACAGAAAAGACCAGGGCAATTAACTTGATAATTGTCCCCTACGATACCAAGAAATGTGTTGAAGTTTTAAAAAGCTTTAATAGGCTCACCTGTGCCATTAACCAAGTCACAGTGACCTTCCCAGTATGAAAGATTCCTTTAAGATTAAAAAGAAAAAAAGTCATGCTGCATGTAGTATATTGTATAATGTAATTCTTTTTACTGCTAAGCCTCACTGCTCCAATATAAGCTTGATTCATCAGCAGAGTCACAGGATAGTGATGTTAACTTATATATTCAGATAAGCTGTATAAAGTCTTAGAATTAGATAAAAGGGATCTAGCTACTTCAGTATGCAGAACTGAAGCAACTATTTGCATCAAAGAATCAATAATTGTCTCGGATCCAAGCTCACAACAGAATCGTGAATAGCTGGAAAGGAGAGGTGGTTTTGCTACTCCTGGGGCTTGGTGCAGAATTCCCTGGAATTGCTGACGATCTTCCACTTAGCTATAGCTGTTAGTGAAACAAGCCTTAAAAGCTGTATTTTGAAAATATGTGCATTTTTTCCTATATAGAATGCTATGATACCTTTTGTTCTTATAGGTGTCAATTATTGCTGTTTTGCTTATGTCTTCTTTCCCAGTAAAAACTCTATAAAGTCCATCATATGTCCCATTATACTGTAACAGACGCAAGAAAAAAGAATAACAGTTAGATACAGCGACACAAGGGATTTTTGTCAGGTTTTTCTTCCTAACAGCGATTGTTTTAATCTTTATTCCCGGAACAATAACTGAAAACTTTCCCTCCTAATCGGTTTCACTTACCGGATAGAAGACTCCCAGAACTGGGTTCAAGGGGAAGGGGATTTTGCTCAAGAAGGGATCTTTGTATCCCCACAGTATTTCTTTCACTGTTCTATTCTGCAGCATGACTGACTTAGAAGATTTCATCCAAGTGTTTAATAGCAGTTGTATGAAAGCGTTTGTGTACAGAGCTGGTGCAGCCTACAACAGCAACAAAATTAATGATTAGTATAAAATTCTGGGTGTACTTTGGATCAAAAATACAGAGACTGACTCCAAGGAACCTCTGGCAAAGCTGGTAATTAAAGCTGAATTCTAAAGCTGCTGCTTGCTGTAAGTTAAATTTCTACTTAAAACTGACACTCATTAATGAAACATTTAGTATAATTATATAAAAACAGATAATTTGTCATTATTGTTCACATGAGTTCACTAGAGAGTTCCTAATCTCTTTGTACCTCAGGTCCATATCATATATTAGAGATTGCAACACTTTCTGGTTTTCTACCTCTTCTCTATCACCTCCATACGTCACGTTCTTCAGACTCACTCACATTATATATGTGTATTACAAATATATGGGCCTTGCTATTTTTTGACTGTGGTTCATATTTTCTGTGGTGACACCAGTAACAATATGACTGCGTTCTGCACAGAGCTGATGAAGTACAGACTCTCCAGTATTTCTTTTCTCAGAAAGAATTTTTTTTTTTTGGCAAACATCCTTTTTTTCTGTACAGTTCTAATTATAAATAAAAGATACACTTTTCGTATTTCAACAAAGAAGAATGTGGTATTTTACCAGCATTAATTGGAATGAACATATCCAGAGATCTTAACACAAAACCAAGTCCTTAAAGTCACTGAACAGCTCGTGGAAAGGGAACAGAGATGATCTATTTTGGCTGTTTGGTGAAGCGGGAAGTGGCAACGATTTTGATGAGTAAATTTATGTAAAAACGAGTGATGCTCCTAAGGTGAGTGTCCAACTCAGGCCCTTTAGCAGACTCTCTGTTTGTGTTTAGCGCTATGGGGAGAGGAATTGGAGAGCTAGAGCCAGCCAGAAGGTGAAATTAAGCAAGACACAGTTGATCCCTCTGCTGATCTCTCTCTCTCTCTCTCTCTCTCTCTCTCTCTCTCTCTCTCTCTCTCTCTCGCACACTTTTTTTTTTTGGCCTCTGTTTCCCCATGAATCTTTCATTCTTACCTGGACTTGAACCCAGAGTAAGCAGAAATCATGGATAAGGCAAGATTATGAGACAGAGGAGACGTAGGCTCAGTTCCCTCAGGGCTAAGAAAGTGTGAAAGATCTCTCTCAGTTCTGTGAGTGTTTTGACCACAAAGTTATGACGCAAAAGGTGAGCTCTGCTTCTGCATTCGAGTCAGTGCTGTTAAGTGAGCAAGGCAGAGCCTCTCTGGGAATTTGGGCTTATCCAAAGCACACAGAAATATCTGGAGTGAAAAAAGGTACAGCCCTGTTTAGATGGGGTATCCTGAGCATTTCTTAAAAAGATGAAGATCTCAACAGAACAGGACAGCTCAGGGACAGCCGCTGCAATGGTGCTAATTGGCACCACTGTTAAAAGCTGTGGCAGTGAGGCCACGCATAGGCTGAGCTCGGGGTTTAATATGGGCTCCTCTGCAAAGCAGGACTGGAGATACTGAGAGTCTGGAAACCTGCCTGATACTATTCATGCTGCGTCTCAGATAGACAGGGAATATATTCACAAGCTCTTGACTCATTCCCACACCAAAATTGATCAGAAAAATGCCTTTGGATACATCCCATCCAAGCGGATGACTTTGGTTCTATTGACACTAACAAGTCAATTTTCATTTTCAGCTAAGCTGGCATTACTTGGGGAGCATAAGGAAACCTTGAAGTAACTGCAATGTATCTTCAGAATGATTTTTTTTTTTCTGAATACAGTGATGCAATTGTCTTCAGCATAGATGACGCTCATGTCTTCTAATGTTAGCTAACTGGTGTTAACTTCTTCCCTTTTTCCCATAGCATCTCAACACTCACATTTGGATATTATGGTTTCATTTCTTTACTTACAACAACAGCAAGGTTGAGGCATGTAATGGTATCATTTTCCGTTCCAACAGACATATCAGGTTCAAAATGAGCAACATTAGGCAACATATAGGATATTGTTCCATCAGGATTTTCAGTGATATTTTCTTTGGGTAAATATCTCACCCTTGAAATAAAAAATAAAACATAGAATATATTTAACATTTGATTTTCAAGTCAACGCATAACCATACATGATGGAAGTTGATGGAAATGCTGATGAACACTTCTGAAGAAGAATATTGAGCATTTTATGACCGTTTATGACACTAAAAAGAGGCTTAGTGTCTCACTGTGAACATTTGTGAAAATTCTGTTTTATATAAAATATTTTTGTTTTACAAATATTTCCTTAATGCCTAATAGAAATTTCTTCATGACACTAAAATCTCAAAAAAAAAAATTTTTACCTTTCATTTCAATTTAGGACCTTGTACTTTTTTTTGTTCTGAATTAACTGTTTCAATCACATTGTTTTCTAAGCTTTCTTGTGCTTGCATGTTAACAGAAAGGGGTGACTGGGAATGGTCAATAAACACTGTGAAGATCTGTTTTCCAGGCCTGAATTGCCGTGAAAGAGATGATTACAAGTTAAATCCGTCCTGGGAGTGCCTTTGTTACGTTTCATACGTGTGTATGGTTATAAGCACTCTTTCAGCACAACTGAGATGATCAAAAGTGCATCTCAAGTGCACCTTTAAGTGCCCTTATTTCTGTCAGGAGATCACTCTGATACAAATCTCTGACCACTGACAATTCCAGCTTTGGTCCTGTTCTTTATCTCTGTGTCCCCTTGCTGCCCTCCTGCAGAGGCAGAGACCAGCAGGCGTTGAGTGACGTTGGGTGTTGTTGTGTGACTTCGCCTATGCTGTGGCCGAGGAAGCACATCGCAGCTCCTGGTTGTGGGGGTGAGCTGCTACCACACTGTGACTCTGTGTCAGGACAATATCTGGGCCCTTTTCATCCCTCTTACTCCATGGCTCCTAAGTGTAAAAAAACAGGGATGTCGGACCAAGGGGTCTTCAATGTACTCCATCAGATCTTCCAGTATGCACTGTCGTGGAGGGACCAAAAGGTTCATAGAGCATTTTCCCACAGTACAGACATAACCAGTAGCACTGGTTTCCTGAAAGAAATTGGGATCATGGCTTCTCAAGAGTGGTTTCTGGCTACCTCAGATATCCCTGATCAGGGATGTGAAATCACCTTCTACTTCCCAGGTGAGTGTGCCTGCAGTAGTGAGAAGGGTAGCAGCATTATTTCTTATATAGTCTCATCCGAGCATGAGGTAAAAATTTATCCCTGAGAAGGTAGGTACCACCCTCTACTGAGAGTAAAGCATTTCTGTATCATGGAAGTTCCCTTCCAGGAGTTTCCCTGGTACTTTGTCATCCCACCCTGCGTAGTTTTCTGACTCCTGTGGAATCAGTTCTTATGTTTTCCTATGTAATGTACAACCATTGAGAAACAAATTATCTTTTAGGTATCAGAGCACCTCAGCTTCAGATGCTGCAGTCCAAAACAGTCTTGTAAATACATCTCCAAAGATATTAATAAAGAAATATCCTATCACTTTAGGAAAGTGATTACTGTGCCAGTGACTGACGGGTGTTGGACTTAGTGATGTAGGAAGTATGAACTAGTCCTATGGTGAAATCACCGTTAAACAAATGATTAAAAGTTTTCCTGAATGGTGATGGGCAGTTGCATCTGGGCCCCAGCTACTACATCCAGAAAAAGGAATACTTTTCATAGAAAAACTTGGAAAAGGAATCCATATAGATTAAAAAAGTCATAAAGGAACAATGAAACAAAATACATTATTAAAATTAATGATCTCATGATTTTAGGGCATCTAACAGATTTTTTTTTATTAAAAGGTTGGCAAAAACTGATCAGCAACAAATATGCATGCCTATGTATTTTTATGCTAAATAGCTTATTAATGAACAATAATTTTTCACAAAAGCAAATAGCTTCACATCTAATTGTCTATTTTTATATACATTTTCCTATTGTGAGATCCAGTACAGAAACTGTTTATGATTGCTGTGAGTAACTTCAAATATTTTAAGCATTTCTGTCAAGTCTGGCTAAAACATTACTCTGAACTTTCAAGAGCAAATTCTAATTCAACAGAACTTCCTCTGGCGTTAACAAGACTTCTGATATGACATCTCACATATTCAGGGTCTTTTGCTTACCTGTATGTATACGGTCCTCTTTGTTCAAGTTTTGGATGAGCTCCAGAGTTTAATACTTCTGATGGATTTTGCACATCAAAGATCCAAAATTGCCTGTAAACTGTACTTCCTGGCACAAGCCAATTTTCAAAAGCAATGGTACCATTTGAAATGACAGTGTCCTACAAGGACAAAAATTACAAGGACAGAAAAAAGCTTAAGTTAACTGCGGAAAAGTGAGTGACAGGCAGCATTTACTTTGCAGATGACTGTAGAAGGCATCCAAAAAAAAAAAAAAACAGAAAGAAAGCTATTTTATCATCAGATAAGGGATAAGGAACGCATTTTTGGCCAACGCTTGAATGTAGACTGACAATCCTGAGAGCAAAAAAGAGGCGCTAGAATAAGTGACCATAAATCTGATATAAACGCCATCACTGTTCATAGCACAGCTTTCCTATGGACATGACTGGACATTCCCTTAGATCCCAAAAATTTGCCAAATCCATTGGATATTTGTAAAAGGAAAACCTTTAAATGATTGACCTATACCCAGCAGTTTTTCAAATCTATAATCTCCTTTTCATACATTTGCTAATATCCCAGGAGACAAAGAGTGTTATATCTGCGCATTACTCATACAGTAAGCCATTTTGCACATGCAGAAGGCAAACAGTGTTCTTGTAGGACTATTTCTAACCAGAAAACTGCTGTTACAAAAACTGAGATTTTCTATGAAATATCACTTTCCACTGAGAATGATTCCCAGGTCCAGGAAATAACAGCAAAATATGGACATAAGGACAAAATAGGACCTCAAGAGCCACTCTAGACTAACCAACTACTTTATGTTGATGGTATTCAGACAAAATATTGTAAATGCATCTATAACCCTTTGGATTGTGGAGCCACTTGGACAGTGAAAGGAGGAGTCTGAAGATATACTTTCTATAGTGCAGGGAGAATGCCTGCTCTGCCTGGTCTGCACCAGACCTCTTTCTCTGTGACTTTTGCGGAGCCTCGGGATAGTGCAGATTTTCCCCTTGTGGTAAAAATTTAGAGACGTTTTTGCAATAAGAAGAAAAGTCCAAGCTGCCCAAATCCAAAGTATAAAATTCTTTTTAATAGTAATGTGGAATATTAATTAGTTAATTTCCACAGCTCTCAGAGTAGCAGAAAGCAAAAAGCTGGAATCCCTCCAGACAGTTCTGAAGAAGGAAAAGACATTTAAAATTACCATTTGCCAGATTTTCTTTCTACCATAACTTTATGCCATTTGATTTGCTTAGCAAGGATCATCAAAAAAAAAAAGAATGCCACTAATTAAGAACCACTGCAGTCAGCAGTAAATGCTGTGTCTTGCAGAACACTTCACATAGACAGAGCTTTGTCTGAGTAAAGCCTGTTTGTATGGTGTATTTGTAAATGCCCTGGTGGTGTAAATTAATGAGGTTTTCTGTCTACATATCTGCTTTAATTTATGTGCATTTGTGTGAGAGGGGAAGGAAACTTGGCAGCGGCAACCGTTTTATCAGCTTGAAGTCTTGTACTGAGACCCTACTATAGCTAAAATTCTTTTTGGCCTTTTTTTTGGCAAACTTCAGGAGGCCAAGGACTCTGACATAGCTGCAATCCAGACTTCAAGGCATTTTTGGAGGTAGGGCACGCCATCTCCTTGGTCATCTACTTCCATAATTCCTTTATAGGTGAAAGATAAATGGTTACATGATTTGGATTTGTTTTCAGTTTTCCCAGAGAATTACTCAAAGGATCTGAAAAACACATGTTGCTATAAAAGAAACATGCAACTTAGTCCGATCACAATCTGGCTGTAGTCTGTGCTCATCAGGATTCATGGATGGAGTCACACGTGAGCATTTAACCTACTGCTTCAGCTTAACTGGAATGGGGAAATGGTTAAGGATTCCTGCCAGCCACAAACCCAAGAGGACACAGCACTAACCTCTCTAGAAATCTACAGCATATAGACACAGTAGTGAATAGAGAAATGTTTTAAAGAAGCGGTGTTGCTTGCTTCTTAAAAAAACTGCAGTTTTCCCCTCCAGCCATACTGTCCCCCACACACTTTTAGCACCTATGCTAAGTGCTATAATAGCACAGAACGATTCGCTAACTCCCCTACTGATGCACAGTTTGCCCTGCCATAGGATGCCCCCTCCCATCCTTGAGAGACAGGGAAATAATGTCCTACCTGCCTCTGGCTTTAGAACTGTCAAGTACTTTGAAAAATGTTCCTTCTGCGGTTGCCATATCTCATGATCTTGAGCTGACTTGGAAGAATATAAGGGATATGCTTCCTCCCAGCTTTCTCTATGCAAGTGATTTTATTTTATCAGAAGGGTAAGTCTTTGTCTTTCATCCCATCTTTGCTATTGCAGGGAAAGTTGAGAAAGATCATGCAGGACTTTATACTAGCTTTTTAATACAACAAGGACAGCTTTCCATAGAAACTGAGCCGGTAGGCTAAGTGAAGATCCTTTTCATGTACTTTCTTCACTGCACTTCATTGCACAGTACTACGTACTTCTTTATCAATCTAGAACCAATTTACTGTCCTCAGTGCCTAAACAGGTAGGGCAGTTGTCCTGCACTTTTCATGCAGGAATAACCACCATGCCTGAATTATGCCCTGGGAAATGTCTTCGAGCATTGTAAGAAGAGGCCCCAGGGATTTGCCCACACGGGGCAGCCAGGTCAGAGCGAGTTAATGTGTGAATTTGCCACCCACTGTTTACTCTGCGCTAATGGCCCGTGGCCACTGTCAGGGAAAGCTTTGACAGGACAGCCGACCCGATCTAACCGCTTGGCAGCCCAAAGGGCGACGCCAGCTTCCACAGCCTCCCCGCTATCCAACCCACGCGCCTCCCCCTTCCTTTGTGCCAGCTCTGGCTCCTCGGGGAGTTGGTTCTGCTTGCTGAACTAGAGGCACATTATTTCCTTTCTTTTTTGCTGGGTTAGCTTTCTGCCAGTGAGTTGCTCAGCTCACTGCTGCGGATGGGGGAAGAGTCAGATGAACACCACAGCTGGCACAGGAGAAGCAACAAGACAAAGAAGGGAGGAGAGGAAGGGAGCAAGACCAGCATTTTCAGTGCTTTGAAGGCTTTATTCTTATTAATTTACTCCTCCCATGAAGGAGGTGTGTATGAGTCTCTGTCATACACTTAGAGAGTGCAAATGATGAGTTAAAGTAGAAGAAGATCTAGAGTTTAGTCCTTATTTGTGTTCTCATTCAATAATACTAATTTCCTCACACCAGCAAGCCCTTGGCTTTCATCTGGATGATCACTGGTGAGGCCAGCCCTGAATAGTACCCCTCTCTGTGGCTGATCATGCCTATATTCCCCTAGTAAAACTGCCATACTTTCCTTCCACTGATTTTATGAAAGGTAGGGTAATCACTACTAATTTGCAACTGATAATCCACATCTCCATAGTCAACTTCCTTCAGCTTCTGTAATTTCTAATATCTTACACAATGGTTAACTACTGTTAGCAAAAGTAATTGTACAATATGCAATTGCTACACAGCTAAGTTCATCTCATGACCTAATTGTGCAAGAGTCTGAGTGAAACTAACTGGAACTTTATCTGCTTTTGTTTCTGCAATAACTTTTTCCTGCTTTTGATGGGTCAACTAGCAATACCAAAATTCAATAAATGATGAGGCAGCCAGCAATAGAACCTTGCTCTACTCCAGTGCTTTACAGTAAATCCAGTCCTCATGATTTCTGAGTAAGAAATACAATATGATAAAAAGTTTCTCTTTTGACAAAGGATCTGGACAGATTGATAAAAGATGGCGTTTTCTGGGAATTCAGAGATCTTGTGTCTTGAATACGTCAGGCAGCAAGAAGACTGCTACTAGTTTATATGTTATATGTGCTCTGCTGCAGACATAAGTTTGAGAAAACAAGCATTACAACTCTGTAAAACTGAATTAGCTGAGTTCCAGGGAAGCAAGTAATCTTGTTTTTCCATTTTGCAACTGAAAGTAGGAATACCTGTTTATTACTTTTGAAGTGATGAAGATTCCCATGTGTATTAACCTTCCTATTCAGGCATTGTGGGAGCAAAACTTTTAATTCTTTTTCACTCCTTGACTATAAAAAATTAAGGAAGTCAATGAACCTTATAATCAGTAATGCTGGAATATATGTGATTAGATCCTTTATGTTCTGCTAAGAGCCAGCAATTGCTTTAGCTTTACTGGTTTAGATCAAGAAGCCGCATCTGACTTTCACAGACACAACTGTAAATCAGAGAAGTATTTCTATCGCTACAAGCGGCTGAGGGGAAAAATCTGGATAACAAATATTTAGAAAGACAGATGACTAAGTATAATAATAGATAACATTGATAGCTTTATGGCTAAAAATAGCTAAGACTAACCCTGAGGACTCTACAAAAAGAGTGCGGTGCTGAGATATTGTGGCAAAATATATACCAAGCTGTATTACCAATTCATCACAAATTTATTATATTGAGTAACATTCTGTGGCTTCTGTTTACCTCCTGAGTTTACATTTACTAAGATAGAGAGCAAAAGCTCTCACAGAAGTGGTGATAAAAAAATTTCCGGTAAATGAATTAGCTAACAATAAGTTTGAGTGATTAGACCTTGCTGGAAAAAGAAACAGATTAGCTGAAAAATAAGTTCTATCATAACTGAAACAATGGGAATTTTGCTGAGGTAATAATATTCTGTTTAGGGAAGGAAAGGCAAAAAGTAGTAATTTAGCCATGCCAAAACATCTCTTTTCAAAAATTTCAGATAGAAATTTTCTGATTTCCTGTTTTGAACTGACTTTTCCTCTTGATTTTTTTTATTGCTGCATGATCATAGACAGGATAGTATATAAAGGAAATATATAGAGTCAGTTAAAAATGTACATGAAAGCGTGATGTTTTAAGTTTCATTCTAACTGCAACAATGACAGTTTTCTAAACCACTAAATCCTTCATCGAATGACAACTCTTGTCCTCTGCATAGCTGCACTGTTTGGGGAAACTAGGATTTTTATTCTTTGTTACTGAAATGGAAGGCACCTTTTAAGGGGGAAATCTCTCTGCCCTAAATAGTACCAGCACTGAAATAGCTCAGCACTAATCTTGTTCAGTGGATCCCAGCCAAGATACTGCTACTGGTGGTGTCAATTTGAGTGTGCTCTTCAAGCGACAGGTTCTTTAAGCAGTCACTAAAAAGATTCAAAAATATATAATGTTTAAATTCTTTAAAACCCCCTGCTGGATGCAGAGGTGGAAACAGCTTAATCAAATAAGATCTGAGACACAGGAATAGCAGTGTTGGATTAGAAAACATATCAATGAGTCCTGTGCTGAAGTATAGCTCTATGTTAATAAACCTGTGTGAAAAGGTGACATTTTGGTATTATATGTTACACGGACTTTGTTTTAAAGAAAGATGGAAAGCAATACCTGTCTGCTAGGAGATAACAGACTTTTCGATCAGATTTCTAGGCACACTTGAGTTTGCATATGCTTCGCAGATACTTTCTCCTTGCTGCAAGAACAACATGCAGCCTTGCAAGAAGATATGTTGTGCAGTGTTTATTCAGCCTAATCTCTCAATGACTGCAATAAAGATTAAATGAGGCCTCTAGGGCTTGGCCTACCAAAGGGACGTGTGCTTGAGCAGCAGCAGTGCTCAGCCTTTTGTCGCTAGCAGAACTGAAAAAACCATTGATGGTATGGATTTTGGAAACTCAAGCTGTCCCAATTTATTGGGAAATACCAGCAAATTCAAGGGAACTTGCTTGAGAACAAACTCATCATTATGTGATTTGAATAAATCATCGCAATGGATTAATCTATGACAATTTGACTCATAATAGTATGAAGTGTCCTAAATCTATGCAGCTAAGAGAAAAATTTTCAATGCTTGTTTCTCTGATCCAGCAATAACATTTTACAATAAAATTAATTGCCCCTAGAAGTATAAACCCAGTCTTACTGCACTACTAACTTTTGCAAACAGGAATTTACTTTGGGATAGATTAGGCAGAGGAACACCTGGGGCTCTCTTTTCAGGTTTCAGACTGTGCAGAATTTTAAGGGATAATTTGCTTGCAAAGGTGATGTCTTTAATATTTTTTCTCTTTAATTAAAAAGCTTTTCTTTTTACATCTCATGCAGAATGAAATAGACATCCTAAATTTTGTCACAAGGAAATGTGTACGTGATGTGTGAAGAACGGTGAATAGTTCAGGAGGACCCAAGTTCAGTCTTTGCCCTGTATCAGTCAAAATGGAAATATAAATTTATATGGGTCGTATCTGAGGGAACATCTTAATCATTAGGTTTTCTCCCTTTCTGAGAGTCTCTATTCTTAACAAACTCTGGATAAGATTTTCACTGAAACTGGTCTGTTTATACCAACCTTTTCTTTTTAAAAAATGACATTTCCAAAAGGGGAAAGGTTTCAGTATTTTCAATAAATTAAGTATTTTCAATAGACTCTACTCAGCATATATTTCCTCTGACAAATACTTATTTTTCTTACTAGCTCTTTGATCAACACCGGTAAACCAGAATTAGTTAGATTTAAGTCCTTCTTGTGCATCAGCTGAGCTGATTACATGTTTCAGCTGGTGCTTCCTTTGCATATCTTCTCTGAAAAAGAGTTGTCTGAGAGTTTCAAGGTCTCATGGAATAATCAGCATGATCAATAGAAAAGAAATAATCCCATCTGACTTGTAGTTAGGACAAAAATATATCTTTTTCCTTAAAGAAATAATGCTTCTACAAATTTATTCTTGCATGATTCATGTGAATATCCTTATAAATTCTATTTTTTATATACATCAAAAAAAGCTGCCTTGAAATTGGTATAAGCATCTGAAACATGATCACAATGCAGAAAATTAGGGAGAGGTAGAAGAAATAGTTATTCTGTCTAAAACTTTACCACTAAGAACTCTTGCAGGTATAATTTAATAGGTAGATATTTGAAAAGTATGCTATGTAACAGGTTCATTACTGTGAGTAAATAGATGAATACATAACATTGCCAATATATGTTATTGGTTTTGAAAACCCTGAAAGCATAAAAGAATATTCTAGATCAACCCAAAATAAATATTTAATGTAAGGAGATCCACATTTTTTAAATTATATCCCTTTTAAAAAAAATACAGTTTCCTAAAAGTGTCAATCAGTTGCAGTTATTTGCAAAAATAAACACTATGTCTTTTTGTAAAATGTGTGAAGGTGAGTGAGACTTACTATCTGGTGAGACATTCCTGTGCTTCATATAATTATTTTTGGTTTTATCTAAATTTAAAAATTTCATGAAAAATACAAAGGATGCTAAGAACTGGAACATTCCTAGGGAGACACTTTTTCACTGGATTTTCTGCTTTGTCAAAATTAAAATATTATGTAGACATTGATTGTTTGAATTATTTTCAAAGTGATACTAAAATTTAGGAAGGGGTTGAGCGGACAGTTTAATGTTTCCTAGCAGGTCATGTATCCAGCTCCTCAGGCGGCTTTAACAGCTGATGAGTTAAGAGTGGTCTGCCAGAAAGGCCTCTGAATAAGTATCTCCAAGGTTTCCAAGGGCTTCAGCTCTACAAAGCTTATTCAGAGGACTAGCCATCAGTCAAAAACCTTAAGGTTTCTGGATTTTTAATTGTAGGGGAGCCCACCATGAGACTGCAAGGAGACCCTACATCTCCATGGTGGCCGCCCCAGGGCTTCCAGAGTCCTTCGCTCCAGGTTATCCCATGGTTTAGGCCCTCAGTTATACACTCCTTTTCACTGAGGATTTGAAAAATTAACTATTCGTTTTTAATTAATTAAAGACAAAACGACATTTTAAAGAGATGAAATCCTCTAAAACCAAAATAAAATGTTTCTGCATGTTATACAATGCTCTACTTCATTTATTCTTCACAGCCCTTGAATCAAGGAGACGCATATGATCAAATCCTGTGGAGCACACTGGCTTTGAACCATGTAGTCACTGAACATGAGCTGAATTCATGTAACTGTAGGATTAGACTTTGTATGAGAGGTTAATGAGGATATTTGCAGTAAGTAAATTCAAGTGCATGAAGTGAGTCCCAACACAAGAAAAAAATGCAGAGAAATAAGTAGATCATCAGGGTAAAAAGGAAAACAATAACAGTAAAAATAAAAAATGATCACTTTCAAATTACATTAATGAAAACTCAGCTTTAAAACAATATGTTGGCTTCTCCTCGTGTGACACATGAAAGAGAGCGGCCAAGTACCTACAATAACATAATTAATATAATTTTTAAAAATATTTTGCTGCAGCCTGATTCACAGGGAATAAAAGCTGCCAGGACTAATTTGGGATTGTGTACATTCGAAAGGTCAGGGATTTAAAGAAATAGAAAGGGGAAGAGAAACAGAAACTTAGCAAAATATTCAGAAATAATGACTATTCAATAACCACAAATCACTAGATTGAACAGAGAAATAATTTGTACCTTTTTTATTGCTTTATCTATAATGTTATCTCCAACTGGTATCAGAATTCCTCCAAAGATTGCCAGCACAGCACCGATGATGGCCCCAGTGAGGAGCCCACAGTTTCTGTTACAGCCCATTCCTCTCCTTTCTTAGGATGCGGACAGACAGTGTAAAAATATCCCTGCTGCAAGCCTCGAAGTTTTTTCCTCACTTCTTGATCCTAGTACACTCACCAGTCTTCCTGAGAGAAGCTGCTAATATAAAGAAAGAGTGAACAAAAACCACACTCCAAAGTTCAAAGTACTAAGTGCACAAAGTGAAGCAGATAAGAAGATAACATGTCAAAAACAGTCCCATTTATTAGAAAGGCAGTGCCAAAAAAAAAAAAAAAAGTCTGTATAGACATTCGACAAGGTAGTCACTTTCTACTGATATATGTGTGTCTGTGTGTCTGTGTGTTCTTTGTTTTTGGCTCCACTGCAAACTGACTCAGTTTAATCAACGCTCTTCCTGAGGCAAACACCTTCTTAAAAATCTTTCTGTGCCAAAGGAGAAGGTTTTAGCCCTCAGCTTTTGTCACTACAATGCTAGTGGTTCCCACTTCAGGCAAAATCAGCAGTTTATAGTGTTCGTCTGGACTGCCCTGCCTGTTTCTCTGTGATACCAGCAAGGGAGTTCTCCAGGAAAGTCTTCGGCCAGCACATGGGTGGGAAGGGCAGCCTCTACTGAGAGGCAACAATGAGAAGCATATCCTTCTGCTCTGCTGGATCTAGAAGACATTTGTCAGCCTACAGTCTACTGCTGAAGGAACAAAATGTTTCAGTAACTTCATGGCAAAGGCAGGACTGGCTTTTTCTTGCAGGAATTGAATTGTTGCTCTCTGCTACTCATCCCACCGCCTACTTTCATTGATCTCAACTGCTTCGGAGAAAGGCAGACTTCTTAAAGCAGGTCTAGATTCTGACTTTCTAAAGGTATAACACCTTATATTTTGGGATAGAAAAAAATAAATTGACAATTATTCACTGGAATAGAGCAATTGCTGATAATAAGGGCTAACATATCTTAAGATCTAGCCCCTACTAAGAGATGTTATCGAGACAATCAGAATGATACCAGTGCTGATAGATATGGTGAGATATAAGGTCCAAGTGATAATTTGTCCTATTTGTTACTGGTTTCAGACAACTGAGGCAAAGAGCTGGCTAATTTTTAATTTATACTTGCTCAGAAATTCATCACGCCTACAGAACTCTCCAGTTTTTCACTTGCCTTAGACCTTCAGCTAATAGAAATCAGCTTTTTTCTATTTCAGGAGTCATTGTCCACAGTCCTTTTTATTCTTAACAATTTATATTCATTAACACATTGTGATTTTCTCTGAACCACTTTCAGAGCAAGCATTAGTTGTAAAGTTAATTAAGCTTTCAAGGCCAAACACAGAGAGCCAAGGAAAGTAGAAAGTTGTAGTGGAAGAAAGAGCTCAACCTGAATTCCCAGTTTGTTGGTGAGATTTAATGACCAAAATTAAATGGTCATTAAATGACTCTTGCACTTAAAACTAGACAGTGAAACAGGTGTAGGAATAGCCACATTTTTTATTTTTGTAAATGCCATTTGCAGTTATGAGGTCCTTTTTGGTTAAAAAAAGGACACACACAGGGACACATATAAGGTGCCATGGTCAGCAGGCTAAGTGCTCTTGTGCCACCCAAATTCACAAAAATTATATCACATCCATATCTGAGCTCAGATTGTTTCTTTTATTTGCACTGGAAAATCACTTTTTTATACTCTTGGACTAGCAGCAGTTTACGGCTTCCTTGATATTAACAATGACTATTTCTGTATATTTGAGTCTAGTTGGTATTTTAATTTTTCTCCTTGGAAACTTGCAAGGACAAGTAGAATAACTAACATACTACTTCTCCTTGCATTCATAGAAAAACACTTTCCACATAAAAGTCACCTAGTCCATCTGCCTGCCACAAGATGATTTTGTTTGGTTCCTAAATCAAAATTGCACTTTGATCCTTTTGCTCGCGCATACGAGAGACCGGGAAAGAAACTAGATTTAGCTCAAGTTTTATCCATAATCTCTTTCCTGACTTTATTATAGCCAAAAATCATGTCCGGCTGTTTTAGTGCTCATCTCTGTTGGGAGGACTAGCTTACAGTGTTTCTCAAGCTTTTTTATGAGCATACCCTGGGTAACCTTTTCTCACTCGACCAAAAGCTATTTCTGGTGATGAAAATCTCTGAAGAGATTACTGCCTTTTGGTTTCCAGCCTTGGCAAAACGCTGTGGTTGGCCACGGCTGGACTGAGAAGAGGCTTTTTAGAAAGAGAGGAGTCTCTTTACAGCTGTGCTTACAGCTTTGGCTTCTCCACTTGAGAAATTGGAACCTCTGGCTTATTAGTTGCTCTCCCCTTGATCAGATCTGTTACTGTGTACCATTGCATTCAACAGCAATAGAAACCGATCAAAGAGGTAATATTAAGGAAAAAATCAAGGTGCATTTTCCCAACTTGTCATGCAACTTACTGCCCTTTTCAAAAGGAAAACTGAAAGTTGGCTTGACTGAATGATAAAAATTCTGTGTTATTAAAGGCTCTTTAATGTATTGGACGAATACATAACATGGCTAATGGCAAAATTTCAAACAAACTCAAGTTAGAAATTCAAATTAGATCTGATGAGTCTTTAAGTGACAGTCACTGGGATAAATTCTTCTGTCTTTGTAGATGTTTTCAGATCAGTACGTATAGTTTGACAAAAGCATAGCAAGTGTAATAGCACTGTGCAACTCATTCTGTAAGCGACTTGAGGATTTTAAAATCTGACTGCTGTTACACATCAGAACAAACCTAAAGAGGGGTAGAACTTCTCAATGAAAGGAAGTTCTGGGAAGCACAAATTTTAGGTTGATTTTTTTTTTGCCAATGTGCTCTTTTGCAATTTTAGACATAATCAGGAAAATCAATCTATCCTAAAAGATTTTTCTAAAGCATGGAAATGCACATTTCGAAATTGCAAATGGAAATGATTTTTTCCATGATTGCTTAAAGAGGGCTTTTAAGCATTGTCAGCCTATATTTCTTGGCTTATATAGTGAAGCTTTCAAATTCAACATAAATATACATTTCAATGCAGTATATTTCCATTTAAGTTTCTACAAGCTGTTCCAATAGATTTTTGTGTTAGGCAGATTAGATCTTCCTCATGATCATTAGCAACAAAAAGCTAGAAAGAAACTTGTTCCTAATAACACATGCCTATTCCAACCTTTTGTAAACTGTAAAACATTCACCTTTCTCCCACCAAACACAATGCAATAACAATCTAGACATATCTCAGTTTATGCAGTTCAAATTATCCACTACACAACAGCAATGAAAAGCACTATCTGGCAAGATAACACTGGATTGTACATAGAAATCAATAAGCTATACTTACCTCTTACAACTGTAAGAGACAGTTACAACTGTCTGTAAGTTGCTTACAACTTAAAATGTGAAGATTAAAACACTAATTACCAAAAAGAATATAGTTGCATCAGGGAATTCATATTCAAGCAATAATTATTTATTTTATAAAGAACAGAATGTACTATACCAAAATAAAATATAATATCTGAGACTATGATATCATTTAATTTTAGACTTATCTACTTTATTAATGCCAATATTCATTCCAGTCTAGATTCTTGAGTATATACTTTTTAAAATTTTTTTAAAGTGCTTGTTAGAATTTTAACAGTGTAAACTGTCCATTCCAATCTCTGAAAAGACATAAATGTGGTTTATAGGCAGTAGAATAGGAGGAAGGATGCAAACTATTATTAAACCTTTTCTTCCCTACTTAACTTATATTTTTGCACATGTCAATTTAAAGCAAGCCCTTACAAAAAAAAAAAATAGTATCTGCATTTTCTTGATGATTTATCCAGCTCTAATAGTAATTTTTAAACATTTTTTGTCACTTTAATTCTCATAGAAAATCTGATTTGCTGTCCCAAATGAGAGAAAACTAAATGGAGAAGAAGCAGTGTGTACAGTTAAAAGTACAATGGACTTTAAAAATTCCCATTAGAATTTCAACTACAAAATATAGTGTTTGTTAAAACATAATGTCAGATTCTCCAGGGTCAGAAGGCTGGATTAAAAAATCATGGAATTATTACGAGATACATTTTCAGTGAAGAGGTTCTTCTTTTTTCTAATCTTTGATGTACTTCAGAACTATAGTTTCAAGCGTTTTATCTACAACAGTAAAGGCTACAAAATGTCACTTTAAAAAGATGCCTTTCCTACAAATTCACATGCTTCCAGGAACTGTAGTTTCAAGAACATTAAATATCAAAAGACAGAGTGCAACTGGGAAAGCTAGCAATACTGAACATAGAATGCCATTACTAACATAGTAAAGAAGCCTTTCACTAACATATATACAATTTAACCGTGTTTTGCAAACAGAGCTTTGCAAAATCCTGTCATTTTATTTTATACTGCAAACAAACACTTTCAAGATTATTCCACCAACTGAATTTAAAAGTATTTTGGAGTAAAATCCTCTCATTTTAAATGTTGTATCATATGACTCACCTTGAATAAGGGCAACTGACTTTTCAGCTCAATGTACTAGTACTTAACACATGACTTGCATCAAGTTACGAGAAGACAAGCGGCTAAATCTCCCCACCAAGCACATATCCTCTACGCTCTGAGGGAGTGTTTATATATTCCAAAAGACGTCATTTCCCTGTTTTTCTTTTTGCCAGAAGTAAAAGTTAAGTTGTATTAGTGCTCAGGGAGCAGGGGGTCTATTTTTACAGTCTGACTAAAAGCCACTACCTACATCTCGTGGTAATATACTTAGCAGCTGCAATCTTTGTCAAATTTCGATCCAACTAAGTCAAAGGTCAAGGAGACAAAAGGGTAACTCGCTTATTTGCTTCCATTTCTTCTCTAATATCCATTTGCTTTAAAACTGTTCAGATTGGCAAGTCCTTTAAAATAGAGAACATTTTAAAATATTCTTTGACACATATCATCCCTTGCTATATAAGTAATGCCTTACCACTGCAGATATTGTCTGTCAAAACACAGGATAAACACCTTTGCGCTTTAATTATCATGATAGTGTGCTTTCAAGTAACAAAAATCAGGAAATGTCAGAAATATTTTCTGAAAGATATTTTTTCCACAAGTTCAATTGCAACATTTCCTCATGAAGTGCTCTTCCTCATTTATTGTAAGTTCAATGAACGTAGTTCCAAATGCTTCTTTCTCTTAATGTAGCTAAAGATCAGTTAGTTTTACACTGATACTTATGTAGACCAGAGTGTCACCTAAGCGCAGTGTCTACTAATAACTAACAATGATCAGTCTGGCAAATTTTTGCTAAAATATTTTTAAGATATAGCCTCACCTCTGTGTGAATCACATTAATGGATTGTTTGAACAGGTACTTCTGGCAGTACCAAAAGGAAGTGATTTACAAGTGGTTTTTGTAATTTATAAGAGGCAAAAACATCCCTAGAAGTTTCTTCAGTCCAGTTTTTCATGGTATGATATTGGATACAGATTGTGATCCACACGTTCATTATTTGCATTGTGTTTTGACTGATTGTTCAATGTTCTGTTTTTGACATTGTCCTATTCGAAAATTATGTTGTTATGGGAGGAGCTACATTCTTTTAATCTGCTTCTGCTAAGTAAATCCATGATGGACAAATATTAATGAAGTTGATGTTTTGTCTTCTAATAGTGAAAGCAAGAGTGAAAGTGATCCAATCCTTTGAAAGCAACCTGTAGCACAGTCCTTGTACAAGGCTTTCTGCAAGGGATAGTTGGTGACCCAGCTAGGCTTCAGTTTCATATACTTGAAAAGTGCAATAGATACACACGTAAGTCTCTGATTAAAGAGTGAAGTTTAACTGCTGACCGAAGCAGTCCTCCATACTATGGTTTCCATGCACTCGTTTTATGAATATTGTCATCAATTTTTTTCTATCAGACATCTCCTTGTATGATGTTCTCAAGAGGAACATTTTGTTAAGAATCCTCCAGCTTTCCTCTCAAGCCACACTACCTTCTTCACTACTGATTTGCCTCTTCTGAAAGGAAGTACTTCCAATTATTCACACCTGCCTGTGAAGATCTTCTCTAGCATGTTCATTTTCTCCATCTGCAGTACGTGGAATTTAATAAGCAATATTCATAAGGGAGGGGAAGATGTACTATCATTTTTTGATGAAACCCTAAAATGTAAATGGCCAGACGTTGCAGCAGACGTAATGAAGCTTGGATTGCTACATATACATGCAGAACTGGGTTAGCTAATTTTGTAACTTCCTGTTATCACATATTGGCAAATCTCTTTTGGCAGACAATGCTGGGTATTGAAATGAAGACTGCCAGGTGCAATCAGAACAACCAGCTAAAAGGATTTGAATCTGAGGGAGAAGTTGTGAATGTTTGGTTCTCAGCCATTTCTCTATTTCATTAAAAAAGCATAAGTGCTTAGTTGCTTTTGAGCTTCATACTTTTGTGTTCTCTGGCTTAATATTAGAGTTCAGAGGCTGCAGGGGAGGCATAGAGAGACACACAGTGACGGAGTGATGGCAAAAAAGCAAGCAGTTATGTTCTTCTGAAGAGTCTACAGTGGTGTGACAACACAAACTACAGCCACAAAGAGAAACTGCCAAAAAAGAAAAATAGTGTAAATGACACTCCTTTGGTTGTTGAAGACATAGAAAATCACAGGTAGTAGAGCAAGCTAAATGTGGTTGTTAACCCCACATGAACTCCACGTGTATTTCCTGAAATAAGCAAACTGCTGGAGGAGAATTCTGATGAAATGAATGTGATTCTTGGTTTTTCTAAGCATCCTATAGTGGGACCTTGTGGAAATCACTCTCCTTGAGTTGCTTTCTCAACACAGGGGGAGTTAATGGTGAGTGGTATCATCTCTATATATGCCATGAGATTCCTAAGAACTCAGTGCCCCTCCTCCCCAATTTTTTTAAGTTAAGATCCCTTGCCTCAGGGAATTTAGTGATTGTGCCATGTCATGGCACAGTCACGGCAGTTACAGGGTCTTTCTTCACCTGCCTGTTATGAAACTTGTAAAAAACCTAATCTTAACATTAATCCTTTTGCCAGATGTGGCTGAGCTGAGCTAGCAGGTTAGAAAATGCCAAAAAACTTCTATTTACATGTTTTCACCCTCTCTTCAACTTTAAAAATAACAACAATAAAAAACCTTTTAGTCATTAGAGAAACTGCCAAGAGGAGGGGCAGATGATGTAATTCAAAAAGTGACTTTCTATAATCTTTCAGGGACTCTTCCTATTTTAAAATAAAAGTGTGAGGGATTATGTTTACCTTCTTTCTACGGTGAGTAAAGGCACAGATTTATCATCTATCCTACCTCTTCTTTAGCACCATCTAATGTGGCTTCAGCACTGCGTCCCCCAAATCTTCTTGCTACTGCAGTCCTCTTTGGCCTCTTCACAGTGACTAAGTCCCACAAGAAGAGTTACATTTTGCTCAGTAGTGAAAGGTTTAAAGCATTAACAAGAAAGAAAAATAAGAACAAGTCGCTCCCTGTCCCCAAATAAGCTCAACACTTTTGTATTCGACATGTCATGCACAGTTAGCTCTATAGAAGAAGATAATAAGGAGGAAGAATCACCAACAGAAGAAAATGTGCAATATGCCACCAGCTGGACGACAGTTGCTCTCCTCTGCATTTATCTGAGATACTATGAGGTGTTCCTTTACAGGGAGTGAAGTTCTGTATTCATGAAAGATAGTTTGATCTCCTATGGAGATGGAAACCTTCTGTGTATCACTCCATCATTTGAGAAGTAGACGTGAAAAGTATCATGTGAGCTTTCCACCCACAGCAGCCTCAACGATCTATTTCACCTCTATTACATAGGGGTCTTCTCTAGAGTAAACATTGCCTTCCTTTAGGTACTGCCCACAAAGCACTTGATTATATAATACCAAAATAATAATATAGAATTAATAACAATTATTTCTAAGTGATATGTTCACCATCTTTGTCTCAACTACTCTCACTGTGATTGGTATTTTATACTACCTCATTTACCAAAAGCCACAGGAGAGAACAGAGTTATATGACAAGTATAGTCACTTCACTTTAAAAGAAAGAAATGCAAAGGTATTTCAGTTGTTTCGTTTGTGGTTGAAATATCTCATCTCTAAGAAGCTAACTGAAAAGACAGAGGTAGTTTCATAGCAATAACTCTTTTCTTGGTTGAAGTTATCTACTTGTTGCAAATAAGTTTATCCAGGTAAAAATTAGGCATCTGGCCTAAGGAAGCTAAATTGCTTTCCTCTCCTCTCAATGGAACGGTGTAAGAACTTTTAGGGATTCAGCCTATCTACCTTAAATGCTTATTTTAGGAAAGGATTTTTCCTATCCTTTGGAGGTATTGATGTCTCTCCCTTAACTAAAAAAGATCTAAATGCCTTGCTGAAATCAGACATCTATCTTTTAGCTGGTTAATGCTAGAACAACGCCACTCAAAGTCCCCAGAGAAGTCAGCTCCTCCCCTCTTCAGGGTATCAATACCACAACTGCTCTACAAGGTCCCACCAAGTGCAAACAAATTATGAAGCAACTAGCAAATATAAAGAGAAAAATTCAAAGTATGTACCACCTGACTTTAATGGAGAGCTTGGATAAAGATTGCGGAGGTGTTGTATCATTTTTTGCTCCATCACATTGCAGACTATTGCTGCAGATGTGTTGGACCTCATGGCTTTCCAGTGGGATACTTCAAACACTAACATCAAGCAGTCTTCAGCTACCTGAAAAAAACATCCTCAAAAACATGCCTGTAATACCTGATCATCCATCACAAGAGCTTGGAAGACTCATTTCAAACAAGTGTGAGATACTTTGCTTTCATCAAATCACCCACCATGTAAGGGCTGTAGCTCCTTCGCTACCCACTAAGGACTCCTACCTGTAGTTCTCCCAGTTCTGTGAAGTCTGAGGAGCTAAGGTGCTGTCCCTTGTGATTCTCCATGTGTGTTCCTGCTGATATGGAAAACATCCTAAGATACCATTGGCTCAAGCTACCTTGGCAGCAGTATAGTGGAAACAGTGTGATATATTTGGCTCCTGCTGGTGATGAGTTTGTCTGTAAACTGTAGCTAGGTCCTTTATAGGCAAAAATGAGTGATGGAAGATCCAGCAGCTGCTTCTGTTCATTGCTTTCCCAAGAAAAACTGATTTTGAGCTCTTCTTCGCTGCCTGTGATGTGCATACACTGCTGCTTTTCTCAGTCCCCAAAATTGATTTTAAAATTTATTTTCAAGTGATTTTAGCAGGTGAATCAGGTGAAGAAAGCACGAGAAAGGCAGAAATAGACTTTGAGTCTTCAGCTATAATGGTTATAGGCATGTGAAAGTCTTTCAGAACATAGAGACAAAGGAACCTCACAGCATTGAGCCCGGTACAGGAACTGTGATATAATAACTCAGTCTTCTGAGTGAGTTTGAAGGAGCACAGAGCTATAAAAATCTGTTACCTAAAGGACTGGGTCAGCAAGCTAATGCTACAGACTTTTCTCACTGAAACCTAAGGAGGGCATAGAGAGGAGGCTGCACTGGCAGAGGAGAAAAATTTTGAAAACAGATATCTTAGGAAAGTCAACAGAAATTTAATAAATCTTGTCCCCACTTGGATATATACCACTTCTTGCAAAACTCTGCTCCTCGGCTCAGAAGTCACAGAATAATGGAGTTATTAGAAACTCCTTCATTGGTGCAATAGCTGGTGGAGAAACAGTCACTTTAATGAATCACCCCAAACAGAGAGTGGCAGTGGCTTTGATGAACGACTGGGTAGTCCTTATGTTAGCTTCTGCCTGCCAGCTACACCATGATTTTGTCTGTGTAATAAGTAACAACATATTTACAGTGATTTTTCAAATGAATAAAGAAGTAGGCTTTAGAATTGGTCAACTTTTCAGTGATTTCTTAAGAGATGGAGACCTGTCAAATTATTGACACCCTTTTCTTCTCTCACACAGAACTGACACAATGTCCAGCTGCACGCTGAGAAACTGCGTTTAGTAGACATGTTCCAGATCTGGAGAGACATTCTCGGTCTGAGCAACATGCAGACCTTCCCCAGGGCTTCAGATCAGACTCAAATATAAGGCATCAAAGCCTAATCATGAGCTTACTGCCAGGAAAACCTGTTTTTCATCAGGTCTACACAAGAGGAAAGTTTTACTTAACCAATCTCATGTCCTGGGACAAGTCCCCTGCTCCACTTTGAGGAGGACAATTAGTCATTTGGATAGCATCAGGATATCCAGGACTCTGCCAGGGAGACCTATTTTCTACTAAATGAGAGGACAAAATAGAAAATGATCTGTAGAATTAGTACAGGCTAAAGCAATTCCTGACTACGCGTTCTCCCTCGAGGGGGAATCTCGAGAATACACACCACAACACAGAGCCAGTGGAGACAGCGTCAGAAAACCAGATTTTCCCCTCTAGCTGGCAGCGGACGTACAGTGTGGGTTTTGCCTGCCGACCTGAGAGAGGAAGCAATACTCAGACTGTGCCAAGCAAATGTGCTCAGACTACCACGGAGTTTTTCACCTTTTGTAACCCTTCCCTATGGATCTGCTGAGCTAGGCTTAATGTAACCTACAGTGTTATGCAAAAGCTTAATCTATTTTATTATAGAAAGGATGCTTTTTCTCTGGTTTATTATAAGTACTAGTGTGCTATTCTTGTGAGTATGATGAAAAAAAAAATTTCTATTTTACATTTTTCTTTCTTGAAAAGTTACTTAATTTTTACAGCCAAAACATAAAACCCAGATCACAAAAAGAAAAGACTGAATACATAAAATCACCCTTGCCACGAAAGTTATCTTGGCAGCAGCTGAAGTCCTACAGATTAAGAAAATATGTGGAGAATTACTGCATATTAAGGAACATTAACAGCCATGAAGAACAGATCAGTAGAAAATGTCCTACTGGTGATTTCTGTGCACTAGCAGTGAATGAAACAAGCCACTGACAGAGGTCCTGAACTTCTCAGATTATGTAATTTTCTGATTCTAAGATGTGGTTTTCTTCTTTCTGATGAAACCATATTATGGAAATATGCATATAACTATCAGTTACACACCAAGTTGTTCGGAAATATAATAATTTAACTGAAAAAAAACCTACATTGCTGACCATTTTCCTGGCTGTACCCGTAATAAAAATGCTTCTAAAGTATTGCTTGAGGGCGGAAAAACATCTCCCAAACTAAACAGCTGCATCCTACACCTTTTATACAAATAAGACATTTTTACCAAGTTAAAAAAAACACTGTTAATATGATAGTATTTATACCGGTTGTTAAAGAGAATCAGATAAGTAAATTAACACAGTTTAATAGAATTTACATGACTATACTCTATTTACTTTGTTGAACTCAAGGACACTACAGAAAAGGAATTTTACATATTTTACATCAGTATCTTTATTGGACATGAATTATAATTTTAAATCTTCCCCAAAATGCCCATATATGCATGCTTCTACTGTACTTTAACAACTATTTGAACATTTTCAAACTTTCACTTATAACTATAACACACATCCATAGCATACACGTTGTATGGTCATCTATACACTTGATATTTCTCTTATACATATCTATTTTCATATTTCCGTAGGCCTATATATATATAGACTTTTTAAATATGAAAATTGTTCTCAAACAAATGATTGTATATACTTATGTTACAGACAGTTTAAAATGTGAGTAAATAAATTTTTTACTGTAATGCACAGTGACATGATAGCTGTATGTTAATATGCAAGTGAAATAATTTGATTAGCAGTATATTTATTTTCCCTAAATTTTGGTAAATGGGCGCTTCTCAGAGTTACTAATAGACAAGAAATGGAGGCTGAATGGCAGCCGCCTTTGCTTTTAATAATTTTAACAGTAAGGGCATATTGCTAGCAATATAATGCAGTAGTATCTTCACACGGAGCTAATGCAATGTCCAGCTGTGTGCTGAGAAACTGCATTTAGCGCAGGAGCAAGGTCACATACCTGTATGGAGGTGGAACTGCTCTCGCTACTCTTGCCACCAGCAGTTGGAGAGTTTCAGAAGAGCCTGCTAAGTTAGCTCCGTATTCACAGAGAAATCAAGTTGCTGTAGCAACCCTATAGCAACCCAGGCTGCCCAGTCCTCTCCAAGTCTGTTGATCTTTCATCAGCCACAGAGAGAAAAAGCAAGTTGCAGAGACCTTTTAAACTCTATGGTAGCTAAGTTATCTTAAGTGGTAAGGAATGTTAAGAACCCTGAGCCAAAGACAATAGTCTTTCACACTCACACTGTGCAAGAAAGACCAGCTCTGAGAAATCCTTTCAACACCAGCCTCTGCCTCTGGTTTCTTTACCCATTGCTACAGCCTAGCACTTGGAGGCAATGTATCATGTCCCTGTGGCCAATCCAGGGGAACAAGATTAATTGACTTTGCTCTTTGCAAGAGCTCTTTGCAGACATCATCTAATCCTAGCTAATTCTCACAACAGCCTGGAAGCTAAGTAGGAAGTTTCATACTAAGCCTTCGGATTTGGGCTTATTATAGTTATTTATATAAAGCACAGAGACAGATCAGAATGAAGGATCACAGCTGTATTTACAGCTGTTCAAATTCATGGGACTTTTTCGAATGATTTCCACAGGCTTTAGTTCAGCACTTTGTTGGCTAAGAGACTATTTAAGTCAAGTGATAGTGCTATCTCGTCTTTCTGCCTGTCTTTTGGGGTCCTTGCTAGATGCTTTTATAGTAGCAGTGATGAAATGTTAAGCAACTTATTAGTTTTGCATTTGATTTGAGCAGCAGGTTAGGGCAACTCCTTCCAGACAGCTGCAGCAAATACCAATGGTGAGTAGCCTGTCTACCAAGACCTTTCATCATTAAGATAAAACCTGTCCCAAAGGGGGTTAACAGGACCCCAAGGTACTATAAAGCTATGTGCTACTACGTGTACTAGCTCTAGAGACATCCAATGTCATAAGCTTCTTTGCCTTGCTTTGCTTGAAGTCTCCCCATCTCTAAAGCTAATCAGAAAATGAAAGTCGAGGGAAAGGAAAGGAACAAAAAATATTCCAGAAATTTCCATTCATCTGGATATTTTCTGACCTATCCATTTGTATAAATGCTGTTGCTCTACCTTTGGTCTCCTTGGACTCCTGTCGAGTGCTTCCTGCGTGGCTGTTGCAGCTGCAGCCTTCAGCTTGTTTCCAGACTTCCCTTTGCCTTCCTTTCTACATGTGCTTCCTTTTACTCCTGTTTCCTTACTAAAGATGTTTTCACTCTCTCCTCCCTCCTCCAGCTCTGCGTATATCTGTTCCACCTTCCACCCTATCATCTCTGCAGTTACTCCTCCATTAAGCCTCCTCTGATTTGTCTCCTCCTCCATCAAATTATCATCTAGTTCTCCTCCCCCAGCAAATTATCCTCTAGTTTTTTCTCCCTCTGCCAGAACTTATGGCTTTGCATCAATTCTCTCCTTGTTCCCTGCCATTACCCTTTATATTTCCCAAAATGTCCCATGTCACTTTTTTCTTTTCTCCTCTACTTTCCTTTCTCTCCTTCTGTCTGAAGTCCTGGTATGTAAGCTTGTCTTATTAGCAGTTTATCAAAAAACTGATTGAAATCAAAAGCCAGATCTGTGAGCGCCTTTTAGTACACTTGCCTGACAGGTTAATTATAAATAATGATTTGAGTTTGGAACCTTAATCCAGTAATGTGTCCTTGTTCGTGCTCCTTTCTAAAGCCTCAGAGTATGAATGCTCATGGTGTCCCTGCCCATTATCTTTTCCCTGCCGAGCTGTCATTCAACACTTTTTTTGAAGTCCTCCTCCTCCTCCTAAAATGAACGCTGAGGAGCTTTACCTATATACAGAGACACAGAGGAATCAGGTAAGGAAAAGTAAGCCACATCCTCAACTTACCTGTGACAGACCGGAGGGAGAATCTACAGCGAGTTGGGGAACAGCTCAGACATCTCTGAACAGAGACAGACCGGGTCAGTGGAGGAGTGCAAAAGTGGGACTACTAAAAACAGTGCTGTTCTTTCCATCCCGCAACAGCTAGAAAGGAAATGGGATGGATCCTTCACCTCTTTCTTAAGCTTTGGGAAGTCAGAGTACTTTACTGTTTAGCATTTAAAAACAGTCTTTAAAATTACATAGGATAAAGATTACAGAATTGTAAACGTGCCATCACAACACAAAGTGCCCCAGGCATGTTTGCGGTGGCATGCACACCCTCGTCTAATTACACTCAGGCTTCTCTGTTTTAGGCAAAAAGTAACAACAGTCACTTATCAGATTTCCAAAATGGTATTGGAGATGATTCAGCAGGACACTCCCAAGCCTTTCTGGGTAATAACAGCCACAGGGCTACAGACATATAAATGCTCATTTCCTTCAGCTTCTGCAACCAGTTCTTCCATGCTACACTGCTCTCTGTTTGTGCATTAGTAGCTTTCTAGTTCGTTTCTCTTCAGTCTCTCTTTCGTAATTCCTTTTCTCAGTTGCCAGATTCTAATACAGACTTCATTTCCTTTCCCTAAAATCTTGCTATCAGGCTATCTGCCCACCTTCTCTCAGAGGAGAAATCGTGACCTCATCAGAACAGTTGCTTTAAAAGTCTTGGAAGTGTAGACTGAAATTCTCAACTCAGCTTCTCACCTTAATGCAATAGGGAAATTCCTTTCCATTGTACTTCAAGGTGCGGGAGAAGTGTTTTAACAATATTTATAAGTTTAGATATTACAGATGATTGCATTTTCAAAGTCCACGTGTCCATAGAAGCATGCCAGTATCGTGATCAAACTATCAGTTTATAGCTATCACTTTACCTACTGCCCCTCTGTCTATGCTTTTAATGTGTTTGTAGTTCTAATGTACACATAGCTGATGAATTTCTCTACATATTCATGTAATCTGTAAGAATTCCTTATAGTAGATAGAAACAACTGCAGTGGAGATTATTTCTTATGTCCTCTCAAAAGACTTAGTATGTAGCTGAGGTCTCTTGCCTTTTGCAGCCTTGCCTATTGCCATATTCCAGCATGCAAACACCCTGAGGAAGTACCACCATTTCCTTGAAACTGCAGCATGTGTATCACACCGAAGCATATGTGACTAGGAGGATTTGTGCCTACACAGACCTTTGAAGCTGTGCTATGATTCCCCACACAACCTTAGCCAAGCCATACTTTTCATACCAGTCAGATTCTTCACCTGAAGAATGGGGCAGTAATAGAGACTTATTTCTTTGGCATGTTGCCAAACTTCATATGTTGTTTAAAACATCCTTTCTGAGGTGCTACAGCCTTCTTTGATGTGGCTACTGTATTTCTGTGTAACGTTGCTTTTCTTATGATGAAATTCTTCCATGAATAGATTGCCACTTTAAGAGCAATGCCTTAGCCAAGTACTATTTTGATACTTCATGTATAATTCACAGTATGCACTAGGTATGTGCTAATGTTCTGCAGAAGGGACAATTCCAACTTCCAGTGTATAGTCCCAATGCAAATGTCGTATACCCCATCTAATTCCACTTCCAGATCTTTCTGGATCACCTGAAAAGGTATCTTTTAAAGGATCTTTACAACCCTAAGGATCAAAATCCAGTGTAAACCTGTCCGCTACTACGTGAAGACAGAGAAAAAGATAAGGTAGCATAGACATACTGAAATGACGTCTAATCAGGATGCAGAGTATGAATACATTTTGCCAACATCACACCAAGGTCCTACTATGTGATGTCTTCCACCTTATTGTTGGAAATCTTTGCACTGTTGTTCCTTGTCATGAAGGTATTTGCGCATCCCTCAAGTATCCTAGCAGAACTGAGCTAGTGAATGTTTTTCCTGCGTGTGAACTTCATTAAAATTTTCCAGGACTAATAATTAACAGACCTCAGTTGAAAAAAATGATGCAGCGGACCTCAGCAAAATTTCTGGAAAAATCTTTACTGCCATGGAAATAGATGACCTGCCATTGTGGGTAGGAATCATCTTTTCACCTTTTATTGTCAGTATTGTAGACCTCTGAACAGCTATCTAGAATTTCTTCATAGTCTACAGAGAAGAATAGGCCTTTCTAGGCCATAAGTCCTCTCACCCTTAGTGGATGATAAACTAAGAGTAGTTTCCATGAGTAAGCTGCCATGTGTGCCTATTCCTCTGCACAAATCTATTTCAAAATATTTCCCGATGTGAAATTACTTTTCTTCTTTCTTCCTAAGCAAAGAAGGGATATTCTACATAACACCTTCCCAAAACACACACGAAGAGGTAGTCCACAGATCTTGAAGGATTTTCAGGATTTCAGAAATAACTTGCATTCACCTCATGAGAGTCTCATTTGAAGGGAACAGCTACAAATAAAACAAGTAAGCTTTATCTGACCTGATCCTATCCTCATTTTTTAATTTGGACTTATTTGGTTCTGAAACTTGCTTACTACGAGGAGAATTTCATCCTGAAAAAGTGTTTGCAGTTAGCAAAACTTGATAGAATAATATAACTTGAATTTAAATAGCCTATGGGCATTGTTCTGAGGTTTTGCTCAGGATGAGTCATATAATTCTTTATTAAATAATGGCAACACGAAATTTCCCTATTCTGATTCATTAAGAATTTTAATCATATTTTTTCTTATAGTCTTTATCTCACTATATTTTCATTAATAATTAAAACTCATTAAGCACTGCTATGCTTACTATGCTCTGACTAGGCTTAGTTGACTGCTGATGGAATCCCAGTAGGGGCTTTTTTTCAAGAGGTTTTAGAGGCACTTGGGGAGATACCATGGCAATTAAATAGTTATTGATTTAATTATTTAAGTATTAAGATACTGATTAGTTTAATATGAAGTTTTTTTTATTAAAATAGGTATTTCATTCTGCCCTCAGTTTTTAGTAGTCTTTTGATTTGAGCTGATATTACAGAATTCTTTGTCAGGTAAACATCCAGTTAGAAGACATAAAATAAACTATACAGTATTCAGAATAGGAATGTTCTCATATAGCAAAAATCAATTAACTAAAGGTTTAGCAAGAACATGTTAATCTAGAGAAACTGTGCGGTGAAAATTGATATTTATGAAGAAGTATTTTATTGACAAATATTTAATGTCTATGTGTTGCTGTATGGCATCTTTAATAACAGTAAAAGATGTAACACATGCCAGGACATTGTGTTTGTGTTCAGCAACCATTTATACGGTGACACTAAGCCTGTCTTTGTTGCGCACTGCATGTGCAGTTGGAACTTCAGGCAAAACAAAAAGATATCAAGATTTTCTTTTTTTTTTCCAGTTTTCTTGAAAAATCGGGAGCAAAATAGCTCCTGAATAGTTCAGTGGCTCGTACTCTAACAGGAGAGATAGACATTCATAGAATCTGTTAAAATTTAGAGGCGTCAGAAGTGCTCTACCAGCTTTTTGTTAAGACAGGGCCTGACAGTCTCAAATTTCATGAATATAAATATAAGCAGAGATTCATATAGTGTTACTATTTTCTCTACATGTTCAAGAATACAGAGTACTCTGAGTCTGGAAATTGTAAAATGGTGTAGTTCCTTGTTTAACTGCAACACATTCCTGACGAATTTACTCAAATAATTGAGAGTTCACAGCGAAGTTGGGGGAGCTGGCAGCGGTTACTGAGCCTAGGCAGCGAGACTGAAAACTTCCATATCTCAAAAAGGAAATGTCAGAGTAGGAATTTTTCCTAGGCCAGTTGCCTAGACTTGCTACTGACAAGCCCAGCATTGGTGACAGTGATTGTCCTCTACTCCAATTGAATTTGGAAGTATCTGGAGTAATCCAGAAAGAGGAGACAGACCAAGTGACAGCTCACAAGAACTCAGAAGAATTTATGTCTGTGAAGTGATGAAGTTGCACAGGTACAAGGAAGTAGAAAATTGTATCCGAGAAGTTCTGTGGGTTTATTCAGTTGTTCAGTGATGAGACCCATTTATTTCCATGCATTTCCATAAAATCTCAGCAAGAATGAAACCAAAATCTCTGCTTTATTTCTGTAAGCCAGACACTGCAGTATTCTAAAGTATGAGAATTCAAAAAAGGTTATATTCAGACGTCACAAATGATTCTGGATCCCTTCCATCAAGATATCTAATTTACAAAGATTGCTATCTGTCCTTTGAAAAAACAGATCCTTTTTAGTTGGAATTACTACGTTCCCCAAAACTGAGACATTAACATTGCTAGCTACTTTTCAAATGCAGAATTGCTAGCTACTTACAAAACTGGAAGTGTCTAGTTTGTTTACATAGCGGAAGTCTGTATAGTGAAAACTAAGGTTGATGGTTTAGACTATTTCAGTTTTGGCAAATACGAGTTGGTTGGAACCATCATAAATATAAACATCAGATCTAGATTGCTTAGGTGGATAGTTCTCTAAAATATGTTAAAAGAGAAGTAGAAAGATGGTAGAAAGACAGCTCAGTTTTTTATTCATATAGCATATAAACATGCCCACCAAAGTCACCAGGAGTTTCTCCAGCAGGACTCTCACAGTGGTTAGCTCCTCTCCTACTGGAAAGATTCTTAGTATTTGTTTTTTCATCTGAGTAGACATCAAGTGTCTTTCACCCCTTTGGCCTCTCAGTGGTATTTCCCAAATACAAGTGCCATACCTGTCACCCCCCTCTGATGGAAAAGTAAAGTTCAGAATGCTTTATGTCCTTTGAACAAGTATTGACTTTCCAATATGCCCCAGCATTTTCTTTTTAAAAAATCTCTTTCTGGGAGTTTTCAGTTTACAATATATAACTTCATATGCAACTGCATATGAAGGTGCAGCAAGCAAAACCATAGACTGTACAAAGGTTCTGATAAGCAGCTGACAAGCAGCTGCTCTTTGCTTCAGCAAGCACAAGCAATACACAGTGCTAGATAAAAGAAGCCATGATTTCATAACTCAGGTAGCAGATTGCGACCCCAAAGAACTGGAACTTTTTTTTTTCTGCCCAAAATGACAGTATAATATTGGAAATTCAAGAAAACTAACCTTTTCATTGAACATTGTATTGTAATTTTCTGAATTCATGGGCTCCCGCCCCCCTCCGTCATTTTTGGGTCTGAAGCTAAACTCAGTAGAAGATATTCTCTAAAAAAAGGAAAGCCTTATGGAACACATTGCTTTAAAAATCAGGCCACAGGTATATCATAAGTTGATAACATTATTATCCCAGTATGTGAGTTTTATTATTTGTAGCTTTTACCTTTCGATCTTTTATATACAAGCTATAAGCTCCATAGATCTGGTTGTTACACTTCTAAAATATAGGCTCCCTGAGAAGATATAAAAGGTATCTGCACTATTCTTGTTTCCTTGAGGCAGCATTCCCCTGAGAGTTGACCAGCATTAAGAATTTGACTCTATTTAAATCTTGAATAAACATTCTTTTGTTTCATAATTTGCAAGCTTGAACAACTTAATGAACTTTTTCCTTTACACAATATGTAGGCTTTATAATTAATGAGAGGTCCGCATGACAACTTTTGTTCAAAATCCTCTCATACTTGCATTATTATCAGGGTCAAAATGCAGAGGCTCCAGCATGAGAATGGAAATGCCTATTTCTTGTGCTCACTTTCTGCCCTACTGGGCAGCTGTAACAGACACTGATCCTTGTTAAATGGGGAAGATACTGAACAAAATGTCACAAGAAAGCTTCTTGCACTTTGTGAAGACTTGGAACTGCACATGCACTTTGGGTCTCTGACGGATCTGGCGGTAATTGCAGGAAGACTAGCAGCTGATGTGATGCCAGAAAGCAAGAAGTTGTGAGCAAGAAACATATTGGGATTGAGACAGAGCTTGACTTTGCACAAGCCATACTTAAACAAGTGCCATGACTTTGCAGAGGCCAGTAGCCCAAAGACACTTGGCTTCTGTTTTCATTTTTAATCATTTTGTTCCAAGCACGTATAAACAATACCTAATTGTAGGAAAGCTGGGAGGCAAATTTCAACTCCAGAGAGTATGTAAAAGGGTAAAGGAAACACTGATGTAAGTAAGGGAGAACAAGGCTTAAGAGGAAGTACTATCTGCACAGCCTCAAGAGACTCAGCAGCAAATAGGCCAACAATTTTCAAACATAATTACGATGTGAAAAGAAATTAGGAGAAAAGTAAAGCCCCAAAAGAGATACTAAAAATACCACAGAAAATAACGAACTGAGCAGGAAAAAAAGATATTAACGTCAATAGACGAAAGAGTAAACCAGCAAAAATACTTCAGATATCTTTAACTTTAATGAAATCATCCAACAGAATCCTCATTTTATTGTGGATCTTATAATCTTTGGCGTGGTTAAACTCCTATTTACGGAGTCAAGTGTTAGCATGAGTATGTCAGCTTTCATTTCTAAAAGAGAAAGTAAGTTTCTAGCTATTAAATCTATGAAGAAAAAAAAACCAAACATTTACTTTAATTCTTGCAGTTGAAACCAGCCTCCTAATTCTAGAAAGCTCAATTCATTATTTTCAAGGATTTTTTTTTTGTATTGGATATTCCCAATTTTTGCAAAATGTGATCAAAGTGTCATAATTCAGGGGAACTCGAGTAATCATTTTTTAAATATTGGAATCTATTATTATTATATAATTCTTAAGAGAAAATCGTCATGTTAAAACAGAGTTCCTCTTACTTTTCTGTAACTTTACAGAGTGATGATAATTTCAGAACTGTGTGGAGCAATGAATCTAACTTTACGTTTTGAATGTAAATGAGAAAGAAAGGACAAGAAACAGTCATAATTATTATGACTGTTATAATTCATAAATAAGGCATATGCGCTTACTTAAAATACACTGTTTTGGACTTGAAAAGACTGCCTAGAAAAACAGATTCTCTCCTGTGATTTCAGTAGAGATCTGCTACATTTCAATGTCTCAACTTTTTCTTTGTACTTGCAAGACTTCTTGACTCCACTTTAAAATATCCTTGAAAAAGAACTACTTTTCCTACAGATTTCAAATCACACAAATGCAGGAAATTATTATCATAACTGTTCTATAAATAACCTTGTTTTGATGGATTAGTATTTCCAGTTCTTCTAACTTTGCACTGATTTTGTGGTGACAATTCTTGCTGAAAAGGTAAAAAAAATATTCTTGAGCTTCCAGCTATTTCAACAGCACCTCAGGAACTGATGATTCCTTAAAAATGTTCTGAATCAAAGTGAGTGATATCCAGTTAAAAATATCACTTCTTAGGAAAATGTTCTGTTGGTGATTTCTCAGTGTCACATGGATTCTCTGCATGGAGAAATGAGTACATGAACAAAACAAGGAAGATAGCCCTTAATCGTGAAACAGGCAGGCCCGACCTTGTCTCAGCATTTAAGATGAGATCAAGTGTGAGGAAGGATTTCTCAATTATTTTTTTGTGCGTTTCTTATTTATAGTATGCTGTCATTCAACTGGCAATTAGAAATTCTTCCCCTTGTAATTGCCGCCTGAACCAGCAATTACCTCCAACAGTGTAAGTGATTTAACTTAGCTCTATTTAAAAAGAATAATTCAACAACAGCTGAAGGCCTGATGGAAGAGAATCTTAAATGACAGTACCTGAAATCAAATGTCTTCGATGTACGCGGTGCTGAATATGAAAAAGCCCTTCTTATAGCAAAAAAGCTGCTTTCAAAAAGTATTTACTTGCAGCCGACTTAGACAAGTGCCTAATTCCTATATGTATTACCACAAAATAGTTCAAACTAGTTATACATCTGTATAAGAACACTTTTTATATACATCTGTAGCTGTCCTGAAAAATTCAGTTTGCATCCATGTCTGATAAACAGATAGGTGCATATTTGCATTGTAAATCCTGGCATTGTAGCAGTGGTCAAGGGAATGAACAGCATTTTGAAGTTAACGTTTGTGGTGGTGTGTCGTGAGAGCTTTCAGGAGTATCTGATTTTTCATGAAGAGCAGCAGATACCTACGTCACTGGCAGCGTTACTTTTCTCAAATTCTTCAGTTGTGCTTTTTAAATTAAAACAAAGCTTACCTGAACTGTTCAACAGCATTAAATATGTTACTACACCCCAAGCTCTCCGCGCCGTGAATATGTTACCCTTTCATCTAAGCAGAGAGCAGCTAAAGCGACAGCTCTCAGTGGTGACTGCTCTGACTGCAAATCCTGACTTTCCTTGCCTCCCACCTTAACACATCTGCTTTAAGTGATTGCTTTCCTGATAACTGCCGTGAAGAAACTTTTACTGTAGTAAAAGTGAGGCTGAGCAGGGAGGAACGAATACTACCTTAACAGATCCTTTCTCTCTCACAGTTGGCACGCAAACTTGATGTTCACAGAGAGGGTGCTCTCCCAGAGTCTGAGATGTGTTTATTTGTCGCTGGGGTCACCTCTGGATAGATCTGAGCAAAGGAGATTGGAGGCAGAGGTGAGAATCAGCATTTTGCTGTTCTCTGTGTTACTTTGAAACAACGCTGACATTTCAGTTACACCGTGACCTATCCTTGAAGGTTCTGCTCTATACGCAGACAACTAACTGCATGGCGTGATTAGTAGAAAAACTGGGCACTTTTTGACTTCATTGAGAACTGTGAGTAATTACTGACATTCAAACTTGTATCTAAAAATTGTTTAAATGACGATTTCTATGCTAAACGGTGTAGAACAAAATCCTCGTAAGCCCATAAACCCTGTCTGAGTATAGATCAAAACTGAGGCAATAATTCAGTTTCATTCTGAGTATACCCTTATGTGTTCTGTGCATTGTTAGTGTCTTCTTTTTGGTTAGGACAGAGCCTGCAATCTATAATTGTAAGTCCAACACCTAGTGCAGTGAGGGTCTGACTGGAATACCTTCAATTCAGTAGGAATGTCAAATTAATTTGTTTAAATAAATCCTCACCTTAGTCATGTAAAAGATCAACTGTGAGGCAAAGTTCTAAAATCCTTTCTGGTAACAGGAGTTTATCTGAGAAAAAATATAATAAAAAGTGTTCAAAGTCTCCTAGAATTGGAATATGGTCTGTGAAAACATGTTGACAAATGATTAACAGAAAAAATCCCTATTGGACCCAGGACAAGCAGAAAGAAAATTTTATAACAGCTCTCAGTATGTAGTTGTTATCCTACAATATTGCATGCCTTTGTAAAGAATTTTTAGTTCATTCTTCTTTATATGGAGTAGCAGATGTTAAAAATATCATGCAGAAAAGCCCTGGAATATTTATCTTATATTATTTGTTCTTTAGAAAGAACTCAAAAGGGTAGAGGATTGATCCATTGTTTAGAAGTTAGACCAAATTATAAAGGTAGAGGATGAAGATAATATTGTTCTATTTTTTTTTCCAGAGAGACATGATTACAGTAATTTTTACCAATAGCTGAAAGGATGCAAAAGAGACAAACCGTAGCTTGAGATATGAAATTAGAATCTCTAAAATGAACTTCTGTGGTCAGTGACATACCTGTTAGGGCCTGGCGGAGACAGGTAACTTGTTGGTAGAGCGCACGAACACCAGTGGTAATACAAGGAACATTGCAAACCATAATAAGCGCTGCTGAACAGCAGTCCAGACACTCTTTACTGCTATCAATTTACACGGGTTCAAAAAGTAATGCAAAAAATTCTTGGGAAAAAAATCTATTTAAAACTATTCAGTACAAAAAGGTCTTGTTCAGTAAGTCTATAAGCTGCAGCCTGCTATAGACTGGAGGAGTACTCAGTGGAAGTTTGCCCTGTTCTTATTATTATTTAAGCAAATCTTATTTGCCAGTGTTCAGGATGCTAAGCTAGATGGACTTTTTGCTTGATCTTGTACTATTGTTCTTATATTCTTGCAGAAATTAGATGTTTCAAGTAATAAAAGACCCTGAATTTACATCTTATTGATTAAATTGTGGTCACTGAAATGGAACGGAGTATAATGAGCCTGGATCTCTTACTCAGTTACGATCCTCTCCCGGTTATGATAAGAAAAATATCACAGTCCAGCAGAACAGAACAGCAGTTCTAGGAATAAACAGGAGAAAGCCAATTTAAGATAAGTTGTATGAAATAATTTTCTCTCTTTTACTCGCTTGTTCCGTTACACTTGCTAGAGCTCTTGCTTCTGCAAGTATCCTGTCATTTCAACTCATTTCACTTTGGGGTAGTTTGAAGAATAATTTGGCTAAAGAAAAGTACAAGATACAACTATTTTGCAGAGTTGATCTTGTGGGCAGATGTTATGATTGCTGCTGGTCATTTGGCACTCCATCATTTATTTGTTGTGTAGATGTGCCTTTTTTCATGTCTGTATTGGGTGAGGGATCTCTACCCCTAGAGATTATGGCAGGCGCATTCAAATTGGGTGGATTAATTAAAGGAGTCATAATGAGTTTTTCCATGAACACTGCTAAATGAGAGTTGAGTGTACTACTTGTTTGGAATAGCTCATTTGATTCTGGAATTAGAAAACAGAGTCACATGGGATGCTTAACAGGGTGATACCTTTCATTGTTTTAATTTTTTCAGAGGGAATCATAATTAAAATTAATCAAGAGTCTCAAGGCTCTAAGAGTGTGACTTTTGTAATGAATTTTAAATTTGCTTTCCTATTAAGATTTTTTTAATGACTGAAGTATTCAGGAAATATTCGGGTAATCTTCAAATATTTACAAATAACTCCTGTCTACTATTTGTGATCCTCCTTTTGCACTGTTCTTTAACCCTGTAAAGTCAAAAGAGCCTTTATTTTATTTAAAATAGAACCTTCTTCTATATGTCTAACAACTTTTCTTTCCATACCCTGGAATACTTATTCATAGCCATTGGTATTCTATTTATCTATTATACCCCCAAATTTCTCATTTCTTTCTACATAGAAATCTGTCTTTCTCTAAAGTTATTCTTATTCTTTTTCTGCATAATACCACATTTTTCTAATCTCTTTTCCTCTTCTCTTCTGCATATAATAATAGTCTCTTCCTCTCTACCTCCTTACTGGAATGATGTTTTGTTACTTGTTTTCACTGACCTCAGTGAACCACTCTTGAGTTTACATAGTCATGCTTCCCTCAGTTTTAGTTCCAGAAAAGGATCTCAGGATTTCTAGCCAAGATACCGGACTGGCATATCTCTCCCTGATGGGAGAAGATGCTATAAATGTCACACAAACATTGATAGTGAAATACAGTGACAGAATCACTAAAAGTTCTTTCAGACCCTGGATTAATAAAATATCCTGTGATCTTTTCCCACTGGAATATCTTCTGCCACTTGCCATCCTCTTGCCTCTGACCTCCTAGTGCCAATTATTTGATTCATACTTTGAGCCTGGAAACATTAAACACACATCTAAAGGGTCAAAGACTGGAAGAAGCACTAAAAGGAAAAGACAGTACCAGTTTGAGATACACAGGGAGGTACAGAATTAGCTCAGTTTGAGGATGGTAATAGAATGAAAAGGATGAAACAGGGAATTATGCTTCCCTATACCATGGGAAACCTGATTAAATCCCAGCTTTTCCATAGATCTTCCGAGTGACTTTTGCAAGTTGCTCGGATCCTCAAAGGCACTAAAGCATTGCAAAGTTTCAAATTCATGCTTAACATCTCATGAAGTTCTTGGCCTGATCTATGTGTCCCTCATATAAAGCACAGACAAGGGGATAGCTGCACAAGCTATCCAAGCAAGAAAAACAGAAGAAAGGGAGAGCAGGTTATGTTTCTAACGTGGTATATCTTACAAGAAACATGCCTAATTCAGCATAGGATCTCAAGCCATGAACTCTTAGGTATAGAGGTGGACTCCTTCACTGGCAGCTGTTCTTCCCAAGTGGCATTGTAGTCAAGGTCACCGAGTCTCAAGTAAATGTCTTAAACAATTCACACATCTGTATAGAAAATTGGGTCTTTTGTTATAGTCATGTTCAGAGAAGGCCAAGAGGATCGAGTATTTATGGTGTTCACCTACTTTATTCATCAAGCTCAAGAACCCACTCTGTATCTGAGCAGCTCTGAGTATGTACACTGTTAGAGGAAACTCAGGCACTAGGAACAGAGACAAGTGTGTCTATATAGAGATGCAAAGGAAGTCTGGATAGTGAGCTTGAGCACTAACTTTCTGCATTCAGCATTTCTTAGTTCACTTCCTGGCAGTTTTGAATCTGTCCAGCTAGCTCTAAGACAAATCTGCTATGGAGAGAGCTAGCACTAAGCGCTGTGGATGTAAGACAACCACTTGTCTTCAGTGGCCCTCACGTGGTTCCAATCCCATTTTATTCAGCAGTATCAGCATGGACCTGGAGGACTTAGCACTACAGGCAGGTGAATGAAGTTTTTTAGCATGCTTATGATGTCTAAATAGTGACTAAAGTGATAGACAGGTACACCAAGCGTCCTTGGTTTAGCTAAATCAATGTCCTTCTCTGCTCTTTGGAGAGAGTTAGGAATCTTGAGAAGTGATTCAGGTCTGTGTGACTTGAGTCCTCTTCTGTTTTCCGTAGACTAAGAGAGGGAGCTGAAGTGACTAACCTCCTAACCTCACTGCATCAGCCAGATGCCTGGATCTGGGCCCCTAATCCTCTTGGGGCTAATTTCCATCCTCACACTGGCGCTTACCTGGCTGTAAGAAACAGAGCTATTGGAATGACTGGGACTAGAGCAGAGGATGTGCTGTGCCTACAACGAAGGATGAAGTATTGCTACATTTGGCAAGGAGGCCAGGAGCTCTTTCTCTGCATCTTCACATACAAGAAAAGCCACTGGGATATTTTTGCCTGTATGGGGACGTCATCACATTATTCCCTTTTTTATAGTTTTCCATTTTGTTTACACCAGTGCTGTAACCCACTTGCTCTCCACATAAAGTTCATCACTTGGAAAACAAGATCCACTTTTTTTTCTTAAAACATGCGTGAACTAAACTATTCTTACAAAACAGACTATTATTAGTTTTAAAAAAAAGTGTCTTCTCAGTAGTTAAGAACAGACGTTTATTATAACTGTTCATTAACAAAATGACCATAAGTGTTCCTAGCAAGAATATTGCATTGCACAAAATCTTGTTTCGTTAGCACATTGCTCCCTAGTCCAAAATTGCAGGGCGGAGACCAAATACCCTGCACTATACAGGTTGCATATTCTGGGACTTTACCATGCTCAAAGCATCATCTTGGCAAGTCATACAGAATCTGAAAACCTGACTCAGCCCTTTCTGAGAACAGTGGTAAAAATCCCACTGTTTTCTCACAGGGCAGCTATTCTTTACATATTTCATAAGATGCACCAATGCCTACAGCTAAAGGTAGAAATAGCAACCTGCCATTCATTTAATTTGCCCATACAGCTTTAACATAGTGCTCAAATTTGAAAGCCTTTGAAGAACGCAATAATCACCCGTAATATTTTTACCAAGGAGATGATAGTATCCCTTAACTGCCCTGTATGCAGTAAGCATTTCATAAGAGGCTGCCAGGACCCGTCCTACTGCCCATGAGGGAGCAGGGCACCAGGGCAGCCCCAGCCCTGGCACTGGGCACCACTGCTGGAATGAGTGCAGGCTAAGGCCAGGCCAGGCAGTCTCCATTGTATCAGGGTCCCAATCAGGCCTGGTGAAGGTAATGAGGGATCAGGCAGTCCCACAATGACAGGAAGGTCCATGGCATTTTAGATAGCTAAGTTGTTTAAACAACAATAGCTAAGTTGTTGTTTAAAATCCAGCAGAAAATGGTTTAAGGAATCAAGGTGTACATATAGTACCTGGCTTTTAGCAGGGTGGGACACTGCAGAAGGTACAGAATTGCAGCTATTAGATGTATTTAACACTTACAGGCATAGAGAAGAATGAACTTCCTCTGGCACTTGTGCACAATACTACCATCTATGACCACATTTACCACCATTTTTTTGTGAGCAGCAGGTCACACAGTCCTATTTGGCTTCTCTAGCATTTATATTAGGAAATTGTCACCAACACAATCTAAAGATTTCCTAGATTGCTTGCACAATAGTATCATGCTCTCCCAGCAAATGTCTGGATGGATGAAATCTTTCATGAGGTTTCATGAGGTTCTGTGATTAGAATTTCTGTACTAAGACTGATGCCGTTTGCCTATGTTTCAAGTCAGGCTTTGAGGCACTTTAGGCCGATTTAATCCTGTCAGAATTGTGTTAGAAGGGAAAGAGATTGTGCTAATAGTCTGAACACCCTAAAACAAAAGCGTTTTTGTAAATGTAATGCTGATCTACAAAATACCAGTCAAGCAGTTTAGTGTGGAGTTCAGACCCTAAGCACCCCGCACTCGTATGTATAGATTCCTCTCTCTCAGGTGTTGCTTTCAAACTTTCACTTTTCCTTCAGCGGATATCCTTCCTACCACTGCTGGAGAGGGAGAAATTCACTTGGAAATAGCCACCTGCACTAACAAATAACCTTAGGTCTCTCCATTTCCTTCCACACACTGCTAGCACAGCCCACACTCTGGGTAGTTCAGCACAGTGCAACCCATAACCTGGATCCCAAAACTGGATGTTACCCCAGCAGATGTTATTGCCTGGTAAGCAGCCAGCGTACCCAGTCTGACAGCTATGCTATTGCCCATGCTATGGCAACGCATACAGGCGAGTTATGGCCATCAGCCAGAGCTCTGTGGAATCAGATTCTCTGTTCCTTAAGCTTTTCCTTTCTCTTAGGGATTCAAGAAGATGATTGCCACTTTTTTACAACATGTTTTCTGCTTTATAGGTAGTGAAGCATGGCTACACATTTATTTCAGTTCAATTGGGGCGTATAACTGCTCGCTAGATTTGTCTCCACCTTTTTTCGTTAGTTTCATCATCATTCACTCCTCCCTATGTTTTATGGGCACACCTTAGATAAGCTATCGCTTCAGTCTTTAGTCACCTTAGAGCCACACCTCTGCCGAAAAAGAAGATGCTTGTTATCGTTCAGGTGCTCTTGCACCAGCCTACTTCAAAACTGGCACGTGGCCAAATAAAGCAAGTTCCAAATGCTACTGACCTTCTACTCTAATGCAGCAACTCCGTTAAGAGTTTTATTGAAGTCCAAACACGTTTTAGTGAAGCCCAAATTACCCTCCTTCAAGAGTAAATGCATTAAATTCTTGGCTTGAGATATGCCAGCAATCAGATGGATGGTCTAATTGCAGCTCAGGCTCCCCGAGGTCCCTGAGCTTCAACCAGAATCTCTTGGCGCAGAGCCCAGACAGCTGGTACCAGGATCAACAACAGGCCATCTCCAAACTCCCTCGCTTCACCAGAAGATCAGTGTCCCGCCGCCCCCACAGCTTCCATCAAAGTGACTTGGAAAGTGGTCTGCCACTGTTGAACACCAGGAATCTTCAGGCCAGTGTTCATTTTGGCTGTGGGTACATACTTGTTATTTGAAGAAATGAATAGCATATAAAGAAAAAAAAGGTATTTTTAAATTCTACCGTGGCACAGAGAACATGCTAGCTGTCCTTGTGTTTTATCTCATTTAGGTCAGAGAAAAAAACCCAGCAAAGAGAATTTCAAAAATATCCTTTTTAATATTTAACTAACTTTATCAGGAATAGTGGAGCTGGCAAGAAATAAGTTGGACTTGGAATGCTGCATGCTATTTTTACATAACCTTTATTACTTAATCATATGAAATGTCATTCCAGTCTTGATCAAGAAAAGATAAGTGTGACCATTTATGTGGAAAAAAGGTATTCACTTTCTATCTTTGGATATTTTATGGCAGTCTCTTATATGTGTGTATCAGTCGTGTAAAGTGTGTGAAATATGCTTTATGTTCAACAAGAACAAAAAAAGAAACAGAATTGGCGTATTATTGTCTGTCAACAACTTCCTGTATGGAGTTTTGAGATTTATTTCACTGATAGGATATTGTGAGAGGTGTGTGTACAATACTTTGGGTCAAAATCATTTGTTTAGAATAGAAATACAAACTTTTAATAATGTAAGAGAATTTAGGAACTAGAATTTTCCAAATCCTGGAAAATATTCCAGGCCTTTTCATTATCAAAGTGGATGATTAAAAATACATTAAAAAATAAAAACACATATGTATTAAATTTCTGAAAAATCTACCATGGGAGAAATGGACACCAACTATCCATTGACGGATGGTAAATGAACAAGTGTCCACTGCGAGGAAAAGCTGGCCTGAGAGCAGGGCAGGCAGAGAGCTGGACAGCCGCAATGCTCCTGCCCAGCATGCCAAGCCCTCCACCTACTTGTTCGCTAGCTGGAGAACATTTCGCTATATAGCATCTGCATTTTCCCAGTGTTCTGTTACAGCATAAAATTATCAGCTGCTGTGAACAACTGGTCCTCTAAAATATTAATCCAGAGCAATGTTTGCTCTACAAAGTGATGTGTATAGATTAGGATACTCAAAGGCTGATCTTTCGATATTTTGTTGACAGAAGTAGGACATGGCCAGAAAGTACCCTTTGCATTAAGAGTTGATTCTGTGCTGCTGTGTGGACTGATACAGTTCTAAATAAGAGTTTCTTGAAGTGATTGATTTAATAACAAATGTGCAAGGCTAAAGGACTCAGTTCTTTCGTCCCACAAGTATGATAATCTTCTGTGACTCTTTTAAATTAGCAAAGTCTGTCCGTAGACACAGAGATTTGTTCATGGATTTTCTATGGGCTGTAGAGGGTCATAGGCAGTAAATGCAGTTTGCCTGACAAACTATGGAGACAGTAACATGGATTTATCATTGACTCAGAGGTTTTGAAATGAGTAATTACAAGAGTAGCCTTTATTCTGAAAGTAGAATTATTTTAAAGGAACTCTTGACCAAAATTCTAATCGCAGAATGGAACGGTTCTTATTATCTGTGGTGGAGCACAACTACTGCCCCCTCCGGCCCCGAATCTCGTGCCCAAGGTGTGGTGGAGTACAATTGCCTTATTTCAAGCTCCAGCTGCCTAAAAATAGCTGACAGCACCCAGGGTTGACCAGGAGGAACTGGGCAACACTGCTTGTAAATGGTGAGGCCAGAAACAGGCATGGGAACAGCAAAAAGGGATATGTTTTCCCCTGCACAGCTTGAGATCAGCAAAAAGGTATTTTCTCTTATGTGGCATGAGATCAGTAAAAAAGGTGTACCTCCACACCAAATATTGTATGACCATGAGCAAAACTCCGTGCCCACAAATAGAGCTGCAGCCTAGAGACCATTGAGCTCTCCTGCATGGCAGCTAGCGGCATAGCAGTGAATCCCGCTTCAGCTGGGATGCCTCTCAAGGTTACTCCTCGAGGTCGAGAGAGGTTATACCTGAAACAGATCCTCAGTAAGCGGCTAATAGCATGCTGAGACTTTGCAAACTTTGCTAAGTGTATCTCAGATTGATTGTGAACTGTTGACCAAGTCTGGACTGGGTAGGAGTTTGGAAAGTAAGGGAGTCCACCCTGAACCCCAGGACTCAACGGGAGGATCTTCTTGACGATTTCATCTGACCCTGTCCTCCATGCAGTAAATAACTAAATGAACCTTGCCATTGAATCTCGTTAAACCACTGTCTTATTTACCTTTAATTCTTGTTAAACCACTGTCTTATACCAATGAAACATACAGCTGCTTCTCTCTTATGAGTGTAGTGCATTACTCCTCAGTCATCTGCGACATTATCTTTAAAGAAAATATGATAGGTAACTACTGTAGTTATTAAAGCAGTTTTCTTTCTGTGTGTTGCTCAGTAGGAATAGGTATTCTTTACTAAGTCTCCTGCTGTGCCTTGGCGAGCAGTGCAGAACTGCCAGCCAACCAGCTGCATTTTGTGTAGTCCTGCTGGGAACAACGTGCCAATATTTGTGTAAACAATTTGTCCCTGTTGTTTTACTGGGAAAAAAATCATGTCTCTCTTTTTCTTTCTTTTTCCTTTCTTTTTTTTTTTTCCTCCCTCAACTGTCTCTAAATTTGAGCCTTCCTGCATCTTGAAGAATAATCACATTTCCAAGTAAGCAGGAAGTGGAAACTAATCATTGAGCAATCAGGGGAAGGACCTGTGCTCTAGTAGCATGCCTGAGTTCTGCTAAGCCATAGCTGTGGGAAATGCAAGGATACCAGAGTAACTGCTTCCTCTGAAACGCTGTCTGCGAGACCATGTGATAGCAAGAGTTTACTACAAAGAATGGTCTGCTCACCATGCTGTAGAAAAGAAATTACATCAGATCTTACACCCTCTTATTCAAAACACCTATACTGTAAAAAAAATTCTCCATTTAGCTCCTATAGTTACAAGGCACTGGGGAGCGCCTTTCTTCTTTGGGTTATAGACAGAGGTCACAGGAACACAGGTTTTCGAAATAAAAGTTTCATGTTAATCATCGTTGTGAATTTGTTTAGGTTGTAATTACCCTTTTTGTGTAGGAGTGCCATCAAAAACTGGTATGAACTGCCAAAGCATAAGAATCCCAGGCAAGGTAACTAGTAGACACTGTGTCCAATTTTTCAGAAGGCTCCTAGAAAACCTTAACAATAACAAACCCCTCTTTCCAAATTTTGTGTTCCCCTGGAAAAGTTCAGGATTCCTCTGAAAAAAAATAGAGTCCACTTATAAAGAGAACAAACCTTCAAGCTCTGTTTCTTCCATTTGCTCAGGGTCTCTAGGCAGAAATGTTGTGCAAAGGCCAAAAAAGTTGGTGGGAACTGAAAAGCTGGTGGTTGTGCTGGACAGATGTCCATTTCTCTGAGCAGCAAGAGGCATGATGACTGTGAGCAGCTGGCTGCAAGTCGTAGGACTCCTAGAAGATATAAGGAGGCATAATCTCATATATTTTGGCACAGTTATAAAAAGAAGTAGTGTTATTCTAGCAGTTCAAGTAAGCAAAGTTCTGTAAGGTGAATATTCAACCCCCCACACATATAACAGAAAGCCAGACTTAGAAAGGTTTACTTGAGAGAATGCCACTAACAATAGGAAATAAGTTTTTTAAATCCTTTTTTCCCTTGATTACAGTGGTAACAATGCTGATGTAATAACACAGAAGAGAAATTTAGAGCTATGCTAATGAAAATCGATTCAACTCAACTTGACAATTTAATGGAAAAAAAAAAAAAAAGCATAGCCTCATGCCTCCCAATATCTGCTACTGCTATTGGGAAGCTTTCAAACTCCAAGCTGATAATTCCATTAAAAGATTAAGCCCAGGAATAGTGAGATGAACTGTCAAAATGAAAATCACAACCAGATACTATTTTAAGCATGGTTCTGTCTGTCAATACTAAGGTCAAAGTTCCAAAATTATTTTGGGGACAAGCGCAATCTTACATTCGTCATTTCAGAGCGTTCCTAAAAGCCCATTGTTTTAGAAAAAAATTCTAATAACCTCTTCCACAAAGAGTCTAAGTTCTTCAGAAACTTCAAAAGACTTCACTGGATTTCATGATTAAAAAAAAAATAACAAAACAAAACAAAATCAGAGACAGTCCACACTAAATATTAGTCTATATTGGTTTATAGACAATTTCTACACAATGAGATCACTAGTACTTACTAAAAATCATAAAGCTACAACAACTGAGCATAGCTCATAAACATTTTTTGTAGTTTTGTGCTGCTTATAATAATGAAATGCAGCACTTATTCAAGGTAAAAGCACCAGAGCAACTGTGCTTTTCCAAAGAAAAGCCATTCAATCCCTTTCAAAAGAAACTGAAGATCTCACCTTAAAATTACATTGCCAATACAAGATGCAGCCACTGCTCAGGTGAAACAGTGCAATGAAGTATTCAGACAAACATTTGAAATAATTGCTTCCACAAAGCCCAGCTCCTGAAGAAATATCTAAAATTATTCACCATACCAACTGGAATATCCTAATGGAAAGGAACAGCCAGAAATGTCGTCCAGCCTGTTAAAATTCCCCAAACATGAGCCTTCTTATAAAGCTGTCCTCAGTAGCTGTGCATAATGGGCAAAAAAATCATGAGTAGAAACATTCACTGATTCAGAGAATCACAACCAGGACAATAGAAAATAATCTACGAAAAATGGAAGACCTCGAGCCTTTTTGCAACCAGCAAGAATTAAGGCACTGTATGTAAAGTGTGTTCAAGTTCTTGAAGAAATGCATTGTTAAAAAAGACTGCTTGTTAAACATTCCTGGAAAAGCTACAGATGTCCAGTAATATCCAGCTATGCTCCACAGATGATAGCCATTACTACATTACCTGGTCCTACTGAAATCCATTTAAGTTTTTAGTGAGTGGAGAAAAGGTGGATTCTGGCTGTGAAAAGTGCTCACTGATGTGTTACTTCAGTGACAGCAATATGACATCATTGCTGTCTGTTTGTCCTGGGAAATGGAAAGAGGACCACCTTTCAAAATCACATGTAGGAGTCCCTAAATAACCAGGGACTGGTTAATAACCCCTAAATAACCCAGCCCTGAAGAAAGCTGGGTATTAAAGGAAGGGCCACTGCTGGAATGAAATAGGGGGTCTACTGACCAGTCCTGCGTCTGCTGCAGTCATATGCGTGTCCCTATGCTGATGAGCAAACTCCAACAAATTTCACACTCTAACTCTGTGAAATCTTACACCCTTTCACATCATGTATGCAAACCTCAAGCTCAGCACTTGAAGTGAAGGCTATACAAAGAAGAACAGTTACACAGGCAAGAAAGAAAAAGAGATGTCCTTGTTTTTCAGGAGACAATCACTGAAAAGAGGTGTAGCAGGAACAGGTTCTAGACAGGGACAGTACTAAATGTACCAAACGAAGCAGTACAATGGGTTGCAGTTTTTATGGAAATGTGTGATGAGTTTCCCAAAAGGAAACTCTCATCAGATTGGACTAATACCAACAATCATGTTACTGATTTAGAGCATGGTAAATTATCTCACACTGAGGTTTGCATTGCTGTAAAAATAGATTGTACTTGACATAAAGAAATGATAACTCGAGTAGCCCAACAGCCATTTCTGTCAACCTTATGTTCTGAAAAACTAGAATGCCTTGTTTTCTTTTTATCTAACAGAAAGACTTAGTAGTAGTGATTAAGGTCCACAGTAATATTAACTTGCTTTTGTAGGCAATGGATTTAGTCAAGGGCAAGGTAGACAGTTACTTGGGGAAGTAGATATAGAAAAAAACAGCTGTCCTTCTACCCCTCAACCCTTGTTTATGATGCCAGAGCCTTGCAAAGTTGGTTTGTCTTTGGTGAGTGGGCTGGTGCATACCTCTGGGGAGAGGAAGAAGAGGAGCTCCTCCCAGGCACCAGGCACCATCCTTATTTCCCTGTCTCCTAGGTCGTTGGAGCAGCAAACCCAACTCCCCACATTTTCTTACCAGCTTCCTCTTCCCTCCTGGTAGCGGGAGTTGCTCATCCCTGGGCAACCTCCCTCCCACCCAGCCCCCAAGCCCATTTCTTGGAATAGGAAAATTCAGTTTTTCCTCCAAGGCTGGAGCTGACTCTGATGATTTGGCTGCATGTGTTCAAGGTGGGGGACTGCTGTGCCAAGTAAGCTGTGTACTGAAGAGGTCGTCGTGAGACAGTCCTAAGGAAAAATATTTGTCTTCAGGGATAAACAAATGCAGTGATTCAAGTTTAATGCCAGAGATCTTCCTATGATATGGTATTATACCTAACTTGTAAAATGGAAGATGCAGCACAGCCTGAATTGGAGGAGAGTGTATTGTACCTTTCTCTCAAATTTTCCCTAAAGGTTTACATTTTCCTTACCTACTTAAAGGTAGCTCCCGCTTGTTCATTTAATTTCATATTTCCAGTGGAGAACATAACTCTTCTGTTACTTAGAACACTACTTTTAAAACTCACCCTAACAGGAAACGCTTTTTTCTATGCATTTAATATAAATGTGTTCATGTGTTTAACTCTGTTTCAGTATCCAGTACCATTGAAACAAGTGAAGCAGTAAGTTTTGGGGATTTCAAAACCTCCTTCTCAGACTGCAAACTGAAATTGATTCCCTATCTCTTTCTTTCTTAGTATGAAGCATGTGTTTTGAGTTTGAAAGTATTTTTATTTCAGATCAATTATGTAGTCAATTTTTCCTTTAAATTTTTATTTCAGTCAACTATGATATGAAGACCAGTAAAAAATTCTGATTTTAGCTTAAAAAAATGTTTTGTTGTTTTATGTCTAATCTCATGGCTGTTCTAAGACCAGAACATCTTTTAATGCATTTTAGCAGGATAATAAATTACAACACTAGTAGTCATCTATTTTTTATTTTTACTGTATCATTCTTTATCTGGAAACGTAAAAGAATGTCCAGCTTCCAAACATGCAATCATCAGAAGAGATTTCTCATCCTTTCTCAGTCAATGTAATCAGTACATAGAGGAAACCAGAAAGCTGCCTTCACTTGTACGGTAATAAATCTTTTATCATTGTTCTTTTTTTATTTCATTGCAGTTTAGGAATTTCTTTAAGAAACTAGAACTGTCTATCTGGAAATCAGTGGAAGATCCAGGTCATCACATTAGATAGAAGAAAGGCGTCCTTGTTTTTAACCATCAGCAGCTGAAACTGCCATCAGTGTTCAAGGAGTTTGGGAAGAGTTGTGCTGGATTGATAGTGATCCACTAACTCCAAAATGACCAAAGAAGAACAAACACTATAACCCTCAGCAAAAACCTCAGACACAAAAGAGGAAAAAATATTTGGTGGCCTCCTCGGAGAGTGCTTTTATCAGTTTGGTGTTGGAGGGGAGGGTGGTCAGGGCTGTGGCTTGAAGCACGGGCATGCATACTCCTCCCACTATTCAAACATAAAGTCTGGAAGGTCCTAGAAGGATTTGCATGAAGCTTTTTCCCAAGAATTTAGTAATACATAACATTTGCCCTCATCATTGCTCCTCACTCAGAGGGCCCCATGCTGAGTTTGTTTGAACAAGCCGCAGAGGAGGATGTGGGGAGCCTATAACCTAGATGATGGCAGCATCCTGAATTCTGCTGCTCCACTGGAGCTCCCTGGTGGAATATATGCTGGAGAGCAGCCACCTCTTAGCTGAAGGCTCATGTATTTACTTCAATTCCTCAATTTTCTGAACATAATTATTTTCTGACACACAAGCAGAGAACTACCCCCAGCATTAGATCACTTTCTATCGCTTTCTATCTTCGGTTGTAAGAAACCGAAGCTGGAGAAAAGATATAGGAAACCAGGCAATACATGCAACAAAGGTGATATGTACAATTCTACTACCTCTATACAGTTGTGAATAAACAGGATAACAAAAGGTTCCTGTTCATCCAACCCATTATGCAGGCAAAAATTCTATTACAATCAATGACACAAAATCCAGAATAGCATAGTATAAAGTATTTTGACCATCCAACAAAATGTACCAGAAAAAGGGGTTTGATTGTTATTCTGAACGCCTGTGAATATAGGGGTGTACAGAAAAATTTGGCATGTCCGACAAGACCCCCTTTTCAGGGTCTATTATGTGTTTAAACTAACTTCAGCGAAGCGCTCAATAGCATAACCTGGCAGAGAAGCAAGGGGGAAAGACAGCTGGGTTTCTGCTGGGAATGCAGCTGGCGCTTTTAGATGGCTAAAGCATCATTTGATTTTACCCTTTTTTTAAGGTTCTTGATTAATTTAGACATTGTTATTAATCTAAACATCACACCCATAGGATCAGACTGAGCTTGAAAAAGATTCAGAATTCTCTGTCTATCTCATTGTCTTTGCATTAGAACCACTTTAATGGGCACCACTAATGGTCCAGAGAGAAGAAAGGTGGGTCTGCTGAGATCTGGGTAGTGGACATAAACAGCCGTGGAGGAGCACAGAAAGCTAAGACTCCGTTGCCTTCTTGAAAATAAGAGAATCGTGTTTAAGCAGAGTTGCTAAGGGAAATTGCAGCCTAGAGGGAGCCAGCTGACTTATCCTTCATCCTCTTTCCTTTTGCGCTGCTGTTTGGTCGCATCAGAGCCTCTGAGGGAGACCTGCCTGTAAAGTAGTTGCAGTATTCAGTGTCACCTGGAAGCTCAGAAGCACCAGGTCTCTCATTTTAGATAGAGCCAAAGAGACAGGAGGAAAGTGATTTAGTGTCAGTACGGGGCTCCAAGAAGCCCTATGTTCGGACCTAGTCTAGCAGTAGCCTTGGAAATGAAGGGAGACCAGTATGTAAGGCTGGACAAATAGACATACAGCAGTATTCTTCATACACAGTGTAAACAGATAATTTTTGGAATTTTGAATAATTTTTTTTTGAATTTTGGAGTAATTTTGCTTTCTGGAAGCAAAGTATGCAATTATGCATATAAGTAGCTTTCCAGTCAACTAGTTGCCGTTAATTAGAGGAACCAGATTTTACTTTCTGTGTGTTGTTAGGGACCCATATGCCACTAAAGTTGATTATGTATCTGATGCTGCTGTAGCATTTAAAGGCACCAAGTGGGGATCAGATCTCTTGGTGTTCAGAGCTGAACAGAAGTGCAATACAAAACAGTCCATGAATTACAGCACCAGTGGTGCATTGTGATTATCTTTTCTAACTGGCTGCATAACACAGGACATAGGATTTCCCTGAATTCTTTTTTGAAGAGCTCCATCCTCACAGAACTCACCCTCTAGGCTATTGGAAATTGCAACCAGTTCATCAAACAATTGGATAAGGGAAGGAGGGAAGATCATGAGCTATAAAAAAGGTGAATTGTCATACAATACATGGAGATTACAGCCCACCACCTGCTTTTTATATTACCACCTAAGCAATGTTCTCTGACTTTTGTCCAAATTTCAACAAAAGGAGGAAACAGGCAGAAAGTAGCTAAACAATTTCATTACCTTCATAGCTGTTCTGAAGTCTTAGAGACATCCGTAAAAAGTAAAATATCCCAAGAATTTCTGAAGTTCCATTCATAGGTAATAAGGTAATAAGACACACCCAAATTCATTTATTCCTATTGTGAAAAACACACAGGATAAGATTCAGGCCACCTACTTTGGTGCCTATGATAAATCTGAGGAGTTATTAAGAAGCTTAAGATGAATAAAGAGAATCGTAATGCTAGCTCTCCAGCTTGATGTAATCCTGAACATGACCAAGTTCAGGTGATGAGCACATTTTATGCCGTGAAGTCCTCCAAATTTTCTTGGTCAGAGCAGCCACTGAAGTTCCCATCTAAGTCATTACAATTCAGACCTGAAAAGGTGAGCTTACAAATTTAGCAAAGAAGAGGAAAAACTCTCTTCTGCCTTTCTATAGTTGATAAGCACTGAATAAAAAGAAAAAAAAAATGAATACTTGTTTACTACTGAGCACTCAACCACTAGCTTACATATCCTTCTTAGTGTGCGTCCTCCTTCTTCTTTTCATCTTGTGCTTGTGATTTGTATTATCTTACGCTATGGTTCATGCTCATGCCTCTGCTCAGCACTTCCTTGACTAGCTCGGCCTCTCTCGGGAGGTGACCACCTCCTGCCATCGACTGGACACAGACCCTTGACTTTGGTGCTCTGAGGCACCTCACAGCGTCAGGTGAGTACTCCAAGGCACTGGTGGGCTAATTTAGGTGGTCAGAGTTCACATTTTAAGTTGGGATTGGATCAACTACTGCATGCTAGGGTAACTAGACACTCCTCAGTTATTCTGGATGAATTTTATATCCAACTTTCTGGTTCTGTTACATTTTTTTCTTCACTCTGGGCCCCTTGGAGCCTGGGAGTCCTGTTGAAAGCAATGTATTACCACATGATTGGAGGTTGTAGGAAAAATCCTCAGCCTAAAAAAAGTCTCTGAAATCCTTGTCATTTTCTTTAAAGTAAGCAAAAAGCTATATTTTCATCTGGCATGCATCATTAAGGCATGTGGTACAACATTTCACTGTAATATTCAGAAAGGAAAGGGAAACTATTGTGAGGATCTTTGCAAGTAGCCAAAAAGACTATTTGAGGAACAAGAGGTCACCAAGCAAGCGAAATATGTGAACTGAAACATTCAGACAGAAAATATTAAGATTTACCCTTTACTACCTAGTTCTTGTTATACCACAAGTTATAGAAATGTAAGACTAAATGGGACTTTAGAAAGTGTTCCATTTTATCTCTCTGGGTTGAGTGTGGCTGGATTTAGCATGCCATAACCATTCTCGGTGTGAATTTATCCAGGTTGTTCCTATAAAACCGATGGGGTTCCATAACTTTCCTATATATAAGTTTATAGTTTATAAGTTTATAAGTTTCTATATATAAGTTTAGCTTGTTCGAATGCTAAACTACCATTACAGCTAGAAAGCTTTTCATAAGATCTAAGAGAAATCTTCTTCATTATGACTATCTTTTTTTTTCCCCAACCTGAATATCTGATCTCTGTTCTCATTATAGTGCATGTTCAGTACTTCCAGGCTATCATTCCCACTTTCACACTTCATTTCCTTGTTTGTCTTATTTTCTACACTTAAAAAAAAAAAAAATCCAATTTTTTTTTCTTCCTGATGGCAAAATTCAATAAAGTACTTTAGCTGTGATGTCAGCTTCTCCTAGTACAGGGGAACTATATACCTCTGCTGTTGGTTTCATCAGGACTCTGGGGAAGCCAGAACTTTGTGGTGGATCTGTCTGCATATTTTCTTGGGCACACTTGAAGGGATTTGAATCACAAACACTGTCTTATATTCGAATATGTGTTTGAAAATAGAATGAACATTTAAAATAGAGAAACTGTAATCAGCTAGGAAAGACAGAATTGTGGTTCAGTGTTTTTTGGGGTTAAAACACACACTGCATATCCCTTTTCAGACCCTCAGGGAAGACTTTTTCTTCGGTCACCCCTGAGGCCTGGCTCTGTACCTATAGCTTTCTCTGTCTCTCCCTTACCTACCACACTGCTCTCCAGGTTTCTCTCTGCTAATGCGGAGAAGAAATGCTCAGCTGCTCTCAGGTGAGGTTCCCCTTACCCAGTGCACAGCAGCCAGGCCAAGGCATGCGTAAGTGGGCTCAAAAGTCAGACCCTCTTTGCCTGTGTTTAACAAATAAACATTAAGCAAACAAAACAAAACAAAACAAAGCAAACCGTCTCATGCCACTGTTAGTACCTCCCCACCTGTGATATGGCTTTTTGTAAGGGTATCACATTTTTTACTCATATTCTAGTTGTACTCTCCCACAGCCCCTACGCAATTTTCTGCTGCGTTGCCGGTTGTTTCAATTTTTGATTTGGGCATTTTGCTTCCTCAGGGCTGTACCTTGCACCTATCTTTCTATATTGTTAATATTATGCCGTTTCTCCAGTCTGCCTAGGTCAGACTCATGACGGGCACATGGAGGACCTAGGGCAACATCCTTCCGTTTGACAAGAAATAATTAGAATGACTCTGCCATTTTTGTTTTAAAAGTTGTTGTGCACCCATGTGATGCTGCTCTTATCAGGACTGCACTTTCTCAGTGTGTTTCTAAGAATGGCCTTGCATGTTTCAAATCTTCAGTGTCCAGCCAAGACATATTCATTTTATTTTGATAATATAGAACTTAAGCTCTGACCCTTATTTCCGTAAGATCATTTTTTCTTAATGTTTAATAGAACTTCTTTGTTTTGTAACATTAGTTTTAAAACACCATAACCCCCTTGTATATTCTATATAGATTTGTGATGAAAAAAACACATTAAAACTGTTAAAAATGTAGGAATTTTCATGGCTGTGGCTCCAGGATCTGTCTATTGCTTTAGATAACAATATCAGAAAAATCTGATAATGTCAGGTACACTTCTTGCAAAAACTAGGATCTAATTAATCTATTACTAACTTTTTAAATGTTCATGACAAAGTTGTATTCTGAATCTCTGTTGGCCATTTTTACCTGGCACTTTCCTAATGAATGACAAGTTGTATGTACACTTTTTTTTTTTTTTAATTAGAATACCTTTATCAGAAAATTCTTACCAAGGAGAAAGAGAGCTACTGTTGGACTTTTGCCTCCATTAGGAGCTCCTGCACCAGGCTATAAGAGGTTTCTCTAAGGAGATGGTGGAATTAAACACTATCATCTCATACGAAAGCTCATCTTCTATTTCAGCAGTGTAATGTTATCTTCAGGAACATCTCTCCTCGACTATATTGACTTAGATATTATCAGCTAAAATTCCTTTCAGGCATGTCTGTTATGACAAATCTGCAGCTCTAAGATAGGCATCGTATTTAGAACGTATCTGTACATTCACTATCCTCTTTCTCTTAGTATATACGGAGAACTGAGACCTTCTTTGTTTTCCTTCCTCCAGAGCATCGTCTGTTTTTTTTCATGTAAATTCCGCGTACACCCCCATAGACTCAAAACAATTCAGAACCTGTCCTGTAGTAAAACAGATGTTTTCTATAGCAGACTGTATGCCTGTAAAGTCACACAGCAGCCAATTTTCTTTGCCTAAAATGTTCACATATTTTTTTTTTTTCTGCAAGAGAAAATTTATTTGGGAATTGGAGATTTATTTGGGGTTTAGATTTGCGGGTTTTTGTTTTTTGTTTTTTTTTTAATTTGAAAACTAAGAGTTCTGATAAAATGTTTTAACATTAATGTGTTAAATTAATATTGGCCCAGAGTCCAATGAAGCAGGTAGAAGTTATTCCAGAGAAGGATTTCATTCTTAGTTACTAATTAGATATAACCACTGGCATAGAAATGTCCTTCTTTCAAAGGTAAGACCTAGACTGATGGTTAGACTACACACTTTTTATTGAAATGAAATTAAATGTGCTGCCTGGCATGCAGAATAGAAGGAGATAAATAACCAAAAGAGCTCTTGTCAACATGAAGATGCTTGTGGCTGTCATCACAGGGACACTTCCTATCTCTCATTGCTCCTGGTCACTATTCCTCATTTTGTGGTCATAGATGAGCCACTGGGCCTATTTTAATGAAATATATACTTCTATGGATAAAATCATTTCATCCTGTCATTTCCATTCCAGCGCACTGGAAATCATTACTAGGTCTAGCCATTTTCCAAATTTTTGTCAGGTTTCAAAATTTTTTTGGAGCCACTCATGAGATTCAAGCGTATTTTTTGTCCAGCAGGCCTCGAGTTTATCAGGATGTCTCCAGGGTGACTGCCACTGGCCTCTGCAGCCAGTCTGCAATAACACGTCAACAGTATTCATGCACTAAAGTCTGAAAAGGCTCCTAACATCAAGATCTTTACGCAGTGTTCTCCTAAAATGGGAAATTGAACTTTGGCTCTTGGACTCCCTCCGGACATTGATGACATTGTCATTTGTCAAATGACTCTGAGAAAAACAGTTCATCCTTAGCTTCCATGCTAATGAAATCTTTCACCAAATACCTGCATGAGAGAAGGACGCTATTCAAATTTGCTCTGGAGAACTGCTGAATTTGCAGCAGTGAAAAAAGCTAGAGGGTTTTAATGCAAAATGTGTGCCTCTGATGAGACCCATGCTCAGCACAACCTTTACGAGAATATGAGTGAGAGCATTGCAGATGGAGAGAAAAAAAAAATCTGTCACCCTTACTGAAGACTTTTAATAGCGAAAGATGAGGCCTCTGTGCTATATGCTGCAAGTGTGAGAGGAAACTAAACTCCAGAAGTGCCTATTCTGTTTCGTTACCTATAAAGAGGACAAAAGGTGACTAGTTCAGATGTAGACCCTCCTACACTGCAGGTATCTGAAGATAGGTGCAACTAATGTCAACAACGTATTTGTTTTGACCATTTAACAGTGCTTGAAGGTATTTTAGTCACTTACTGGTGCAGCGACAGAATGTAGTTTTATGATTCCAGCATTCATGATTCTGCATTACAAATGAAGATACTTTAAATAAATAGTTGATAAATAACATACAATGTTAAAGTTATTAATTCATTATTATTAAATGCCTCTACATAATCATGTGCAGATTTAGAACAATATGATACAACCTACATTTTTCTGTTTTCACAGATACAAAGCTGTGCAAGTAGGGTGCTTAAAATGACCTCTTCGATTATCAAATAGTGATAAAGTAAGAGGACCTTTCAGTTCTTCCTTGCATAGTGTCAGACATTTAGAAATGTCCCTGGGGTATATAATGAGCATTTTCCAAAGTACACATATGTCATAGAAATGTCCTCTTCTGTCTTTGCATATGTCTTTCAGGAAGCTTTTAAAAGTTACATTTCTTCCTCCCACTGCAACAGTTTTCACATAATTAGATCATCACTAATAACATCTCTACCTCTGATCACTGGGCCGTATGTGATATACAAAAAGAAAGGAAAAGACCAGTATTGCACAAACTATAAGTCTATGTTCACAGTGATGTATCATCTATTTTTCCTTTTTATTTGATGTTGTTTTCCCCAAAACGCCTTTCAGCCTTGGATCTTGGGAGTGGCAGGACGTTTTCAGGATTTGCCCTTGCTATGTAAGGCCAGATGTTCCAGGATGAAGACACAGGGAGGATTCTGAGCAAGGTGGCTGATCAGCAACTTGAGCAAAAAGAGCAAGTTGTGGGTACTGTAGCTATAAAAGGCCAGAGACAGATTAATAATTTCAACAGAATAGCAGGGGGCAAAGAGGGACCAGAAAGCTCATCATTGCTTGCTCACATCTGAAGACAGTGTTTACTTTTCAAGATGTTAATCTGTCTCAAGCATTCCCCACAAATCAGAGAAGGATATTATGAAATAAACCTCAAGTCCGTGTTTAAAAACTGCCAAAGCCTCCAGACCAAGGAGCTTGTAAGTTATCAACCTTTAGTTGTCTCAGTTTTAATTGCTAAGAATTAAAGATCCAAGATACAAGAATTGTCCAGGGAAAGTCAGGAACACATCAAATTCTTGACTGAGAATGTTCTAACAGTTTACTAGCATATATGATCCCTTTCCAGAATAATTGCCAGGCATTCTTGAGTTTAATAGTATAGCGGCTGCCTATACTTTCAACAGCTAGGAGGCAAATATTGAGTAAGATTTATTTCTCTCTGTCACATGTCACAGGATATTCCAAGAGAGCTGGGTCACTTGGAAAGGCAAGTGGCACTGCTGAGATAGATCAGATATGTAAGGAATGGCTTAACTATGAAGTGGAAATCTGAACAGAATACAGGGTTGAGTATTTATGAGGGGTTTGATCACAACTGTCTGAATCCAGCCGTGAATCTGCAGTTCAGTGGGACTTAAAAACTGAGCCGGTGCAAATGAAATCTAAGACCTCGGCAAAGCCCAGCACTGAGGCATGAGGTGTGACTACTCAGCTAGCAGGACCATGACAGGTATGTGAGCCCCCCTTCTCGGAGCTGGAATCATAAAGGACAACACGTGGTTTCAGGCCAGCACTTCATCCCAGAGGTGACTTTCCATCAGGGTGACTCTGGAGCGGTGGAGGACATGCCGATAAATAAATAGCCTGACAAAGCTGTGTGAAACATCAGTAACACAGTTTACCAGCTGCACAACACTTATTTTAAAGTAAGGGATGGGAGTGACAATGACTCCTGGAGGAAATCTCACCACACATTCCATGAAACTACTTCCACAACAGATTTAATAATCATGAAAACATAAAATGAATTGCCAAACTAAACAAAAAGTTTGGGACACGGAACATGATAGCTTGAAATAACTCAAGTTATCCCACAGAATATCTTAAAGAGCTACACCCTTACAACTAAGTCTCTAATGAGAAAAATGGTCAAATGAGCAAATGGGAAAACAGCGTCATTGTCTAAAAAACATGCAGATTCACTGTTCAGTTACAGGCAGACTCAGACAAAATCAGGTTTGAGACATGGCAAATGCTGGAAAGGGGAAAAATAGAGATAGAGACATTTGTACAAAGTATCTGTAGATGCCAAGAAAACAAGCCCTTAAGGAGACTAGGAATTTTGCTTAGAATTACAACGTTGAGAATAAAACTGGAAGGATAATGTTTAATTCTGGAGGTGGACATGTGGCTTTATGTAATAAGAACATCATTCTTTAAGGTATAAACTATGTGCTGCCTGAAGGTATGAAGGTATTCCCCATATCAACATGTTACTCCATAGTTATCAAATGAGGTTTGCACTTCCTTTTAGGCATTTGAAGTTGGACACCATCAAAGACAGAGACCCACTCACAGTGCTTGTCTACTATGGAATAACACTTAGACACTATTGGCATTCATAAAATGTCTAGCTAGTCCTGTAGTTTCTTTGCATCTGACCTCATTTCTTGTGAGACCTGAGCATTCAGGAGTTTACTTTTTTTCCCATCTACTTATATTGTATGTATGTGGAGTTCTTAACATATCTGCTCAGGATCTCCTTTCCCAAATACCTAGGGAGCCTGAGATCTGTGCTCATTCCATTCAGGAGAGTAGTAAAAGCATTTTGTTTTTGTTTTTCCTTCCCTCTCTAAGAACAGAACATTTTTGGGGTGGAGGCTCAGCTCAGGAAGAAATGCTCAGCTTTCAAGTTCCTCTTTAAGGGGAGTGGGAGCTGAGAAGGATGAGATAATTTCCATTTTCCCTTGAATTCTTTGCAGGACAATACATATTATTCTGGGGGAAGTGTCAGTTAGAGTTGCATGAATTACAATAGTGCTTTATAAGCAACATGGAGAAACACGAATAGCGTTATAATTCTTACAATCCCAACAGTCTGAAAAGTCCTACTACGTCCTCGATATGCTGCATGTGTCAGGATCAGGCACATCATGCTGCTAAGATTAGTTCAGGACACCATCAAAATTGAAATTGCTTTAGGCATCTAGATTGAAGACATTTGAAAGTCAAGCTGAACTGACCACAGAACAAGATGAGAAGGTACTGGACTCAGTCAGAGGCTAAACTGGCTGCAAACCACAAAGATAATGACAGACAGCTTTGCTACTCTGGAACAGCAGTATTTCTTACAGAAGATATGCTGAGCAGCAGGCAGAGCTTTCCTGGGAAAATTTCAATATTGTAGACTGATTTCCCTAGAAAATCTCTCTCTCTTTTGCTGTACCACATTTTGCTGCATCTCTAAAAACATAAAAAATGAGGATCTTCTCTAGATGTGATTATGACCTGGAATCTGAATGAATGAACAAATATCATGCAACAGATATGAGTCAGCTTCCATAGGTATGTGATATAAGATTCCACATAGAATAAAACAGATCTCTTCAGACGCAGTGCAATATCTCAGCAGCAGAACAACCTCTTTCTACAGTCTCTTCCATAGGGGTTATTACACTACGGCAACAGCTCCCATGGAAAAGAAATTTCCATATTTTCCATGAAAAATTTTCCTCTCCAGGCTCTGAACATACCTACATGTTTTCTTTGCTATTCAAAAGTCAAATATTATCCAGACACTACACAGCTATGCTACAGTACAGAGCTGCTCTTACTCCGTGTGAACTGCCCATGTCTGCCGAAGGCACTGCAGTCAAATGAAGGCAAGTCTGCTAGCTTAGCTGGAACATGACTGCTATATTGAAAGGGGAGGAGTGCTAGGTTGCTGTGAAAAACGCATTTTAACCGTTTCCGTATTTTTTGCGTCATATCTTTTTGACACCAAAAGGAAAGGTTAAAATGTTTGTTTATTAGGAAGTTTTACAAGTCAAATTATAATTGTGTGCACTTTTACTCTTTCTTCTCTTCTTGACTGTGCAAAGCACTGTGGGAATTGGCAGGCCTTACTATATGGCTCTACTGGGAACTGGAAATGTTCAGAATGAGATGTTGACAAAATATTATCCCATTGTTTCAGATTTTTTAAAAATATATTGTGTTGACTGTACACCCTGTACTAGAAAATAAATCCTTTTAGCAGAAATATCAGACGTCCCTCATCTTCTTGCTAAGATTCCCTGAATTATTTCCAACAATATAAGATGCAACTCTTGAATCAGGCAGCTGGAGAGTGTCAAACACTCCAGTGAGAAATACAAATGAATCAGTTCAAAGACCTAATAGAATTTATTCAATAGAATGTATCACATTTTGACTGTTCTTTTTAACTTTCTTAGGTGAATTGGCAACAAGGCAGGAGAAAATTTAAACTCACCATAGCAGAGAGACCATTTGCTAGTCTTAGTAGAAGGGTTAGACCCTGAGTTATTCGCTATCTTTGTGTGAGAAATCAGGGGACTACAGCAGCGCTCAGTGCGGTTCATAGCTCTCTCAGATACATCACAGACATCCCATGGGCACCAGCTGCAATTAGAGCATTGATCCAGGAGAGACTGAAGGCTTTGGGGGTTTCTTTTATGGCTTTGCATTGGGTATTTCTTTTTCACTGGTAAGCCAGACCTATTCATTAAGTAACAAACTTTTGGAACAACCAGTTCTTTATCTAGTAGCTTAGCCCTACATCTATACCAATAAACTGACACTTATATCAATAAACACCTATATCAATAAACTGACATAAATTCAGAGATCGCAGCCTGTGTTCAGTTAAAATATTTGTAAACACACCAAAATTATGTGAGTCTCATCTGGACTGATAGCCAGCCAGCTAGCCCCCACCCACCTCTCAATAATCTGCACACACAGTGTCATTTATTCCATTGCATCAGCATGTGTTGCAGATATAGAACTGAGGAAAATCAGTGTACTGAACATAGTGTATATAGTTTATGCATCTCATAGTGATTCTGAGTTTTTGTAAAAAAGGGAAAAAAATTATTAGATATATCAATGTTTTCAAAAAATTCTGTTTAATAGGACTGAAAATATAACAGTTTTTCAATATTTCAAAAATATTTTCTCTTGGTATTATGAATGTTGTTTTTCACTCTCTTCTGCTTCCTTTTCTTTTTCACCTCTGAATGCAATGACGATGAATGACTTCACTTCTTTCCTATTTATTCCTTTATTTCTTCTTAATGTAACAAAATATTCAACTTTGAAAATGTTACAGCATCATTACTGTGATACTATTACAGAGTAAAGGGACAGAATTTCCTTTTTTCTTCTGCCATTCAGTGCTGTTTCCTGGATGGGAGAAGATAGATTAGAAAAATAATTGAAAGGAAAACCCTAGATTTCATTTGCTTGTTCATATCCAGTGCAGAAAAAAGAACGATTAGGAAGGAGCAGAACAAATAAAAAGAATCCAAATGTTCTATATTTTGATATTTTGAGAAAAAAATAAAAAAAAATCAGCTGAGAACTTAAAATATTGATATACTCTTTGCGTTTCAATGTTTATCACAGAAATAGTACCTTTTTCCCCATGAAAACGTTTTTGACTTTTTTTTCCACTTGGAAAGTTTCATAAACCTGCAGTTTAAGAGGAATACTGTTTATAAAGGAAGACTCAGAGCTGAAAACCCAACAATCATATTTTTTCCTGCAAGGCTACAGTTAACAAGGATATTGATCTGTGAAGTGTTGAAGCTGTAAGAAAAAAAGCAAGCACAAAAATTTAAAGTATTGAGAAACACATGTGTTAAATTATTTCTTAGTTAAGCACATCCACTTTTGGTTATCAATTACTACTCATCTCTACGTTGCTATTCCATCGCATGGAAAACATGTGTAATTCATTGTACAAACATCCAAAGCAGTATCTAGAACACTACTGTCAGTTATGTACTATGATGTACACAGCTCTACCGAAACAGCTATGTTTCAGTTATTCTAATTTCCAAAATATCATGAGGAGAGTTATGTAGATTGGATTTTTTTTTTATTCTGATTGAAGTAAGAGGATAAATAGCAGGATTAATCAATAAATGGAAACTTAAGTAAATGCAGATGATTACAAACACCCGCTCTGCAAGAAGCTTGCTTTTTATGTACCAGAACAGTTAAGCTCCTGCAGAATCATGTGGTGCATACAGAAAAGTCTTCACAATGGGTACATAATATGAATAATATCAAGGAATTGCTAGATTCCTTAATAGAATCTAGTTGCCCTTACTTAAATGTTGGTCCATTTCTACAAGAACATGCTTTCAATTGTGCTTGAAAACACTCAACTTGTTAATTTTTTCCACTAGAAAATAGTGCTATTACCCAAAGACTGAATTGCAAGTACGCCTGCATACTGTCCTGGATTATTTTACATAACATGAGCATGGGACAGTGCCTGATAGCAGCTGGGATGCTACAGAGCAGGGCTGGCATTCACAGAGTCCTCGGTAGGCTAGAGGACAAGGCCAACATGAACCATATGAAATCCAAGGACAAATGCAAATATCTCAATCTAGAACAGAATAACCTCATGCAACAGTACGGTCTGGGGGCCAACCAGAAAGTGGCCTTGCAGAAAAGGACCTGGGAGGGTGATAGTGGGCAGCACGCTGAATATGAGTAAGAGTAAGCCCTTAGGCAAGGCCAGCAACTTACCGGGCTGCATTAAGAATATAGTTATCAGATCAAGGGAATCCCTCTACTGAGTTCTCATGATGACACTTCCAGAGAAATGTTTCTGGTTTTTGGCCTACCAATAAAAAAGAGCCTTAACAAAGCGAAGAGCCATGAAGACGGTTCAGAGGCTGGAGAACCTGGGGATGAGGGTGCTGGGTTTGTTCAGTCTGGAGGAAAGACGGCTAAGGAGAGGATCTAATTGTAGCTTTCTATTACCAAAAAGAAGGTTACAGAGATGATGGAGCCAGACTCTTCTGAGAAGTGCACAGAGAAAGGACAAGGGGCAACAGTCACATGATGAAGCAAAGGAAATTCCAACTGGATATATGGAAAAAATCCTTCCCAGTGAGTGTTTAAGCACTGGAACAGGTTGCCTAGAGAAGTTACAGAATTCCCATCCTTGCATATTTCATAATTTAACAGGGTAAAGCCCTGAGAAGCTTGATCTGACTTTGCAATTAGCTCTGCTTTGAGCTGAGGGTTGGACTGGAGATGTTCAGAGGTCCTTTCTAACCTATTTTTTTGTATTATTTTCTTAGAGAAATGGCAACTAGTTTTACCTCAACTGTAAATTATGAAATTGGTCTGGAGTTCTCAAGGCCTCAGGTGACCTGCTACTCTGGAGTGCCTCTTTCTTATGGAAACCCTATTTTTTAATATAAAATAATTTCATTAGAAGACTACTTATTTGTGTGACTGGGATAAGGTGGAGTAGGAAAAGAACCAGCTCTCCTAGATGGTGAGTGATAAGCTGATACATCTCTCAGGCATACCCTGACCAGGGTGTTCTGCTTCAACTCCTCCAGCATAGGTATCTGAATAAACCTTCATTCCATAACATTTCAACCTCTGTCAATGAACACAAAGGATGCCACTTTATAATGGGCACATCCATAAATGGAACCACCAGTCATCCAGAGCAGAACAGGAGAGCTTGATCAGCAACCACAAATTTCAATATATTCCTCTGCTGAAAGGACAGACAATCAGAGAGGATTTTCTGATTAAGTCACTTTATTTTACACATATAAGATAGCTCAACAGAGGGTAGTAGCATGGTAAGATCTAAATGCTCATCTCCATCAGATTTTGTAGTCAACACTGCCCTGCTGACATTGATAGACAAATTTCTAAAGGTAGTGTGCTCAAGGGAGCGTGTTTGGATTCCCCAGTGAAAAACTGAGGAAGTCTGAGCTCTGAGCACCCTTGAATCAACAAGATCAAATGCTTCACATACATGCATTGGTAGAACTGATAGCAGCAGTGCTAAAGAGAAAAATTCGAGAACCTGCTGCCAAAGACTCTGAAAGATCTTGTTCTGTCATTGAGACAGTGATGAATAACAGAAATAATTCAGTCTCCTACTGTCATTTCTATAAACATTTCTAGTAGTATGAATCTGGATAGTATGACCAGCTAGATGAATGTGTCATTTTCACGGTTTGTGTCAGACATCTCCGTGCCATAGTACAGCTGGTCCTGAGACTGACACAACATTCCACTTGGCTTGAGATGTATGGAGATGATTCTCAAGAGGAGCTAGATACTTGTCTGGACATTTTGATGCTGGCTGGCACCATGTCATACTCAAGCTTCAACAGTTCCAATTTTATTACTGAGTCACAGTATCTTGGAAAAAGATGAGAGTCTCAAGGGAAGATAGCTTTAGGAGCCCTCCATGATAAATCTACTACTCAGAGATTCTCCACCTGTTGTTAGTTATTGCTCTGCTAGATTACCAGTTCTGCAGTTAACTATACTGCCTTCTTTCAGGCATATCTAACATTCTTGTTGTTGTGAGTCTGAGAGATCTAAAGCTCACAGAAGGATTGCTGTCCTGGAATGTGTGGTGCATTACTTACCATGGCCAAATAGTATAGGTATGTCTGCACTGGGCAATGTAGATGATGATCCAAACTGTAAACTTCATATAGTGAAATTCAGCCATATGTGGAGAAAGTACCTTAAATCCACAAACAATATAGCCACATGCCTGTGGCCAAGTGCCAGAGATAATAAACATTGACTCTTAACAGGATTCAAGTGTTCTGCTTTTGTGCCATGTTAATACAGCTTGCTATGGATCTCAGCTAGTATCAGTGCCAACTGGGAGCATATAGGAGTCTCTGCACCTGTTTCTTGATGTCTCTAGAATTTCTGTCATTCAGGAGGATGATCTTTGTACATGAGTAGCTGTGAAAGTCTAAATAGACTTGTCGATGTTCTGGGTGTAAGGGGAATCCTTTTTTCACTAAAATGTTGCCAATGGCCAATAGACAACTTTGCAGCTGTCTTCCCTGCTCCCTCACTTTGTGCATCGGAAGCAATTCAGCAACCAACAGAAAGAGCTGAAGGGCTTCCTTTGATTATAACAAATATTGTACTGAAGGTTTTTGAGGCTTCCTTCATTTAGGAGTGTATTGAAAGAAATGTATTGAACGTTCCTATATTTAGAAAATTCCATTCTTACTAAAACTTCCTCCTCCCTCATCAGTGGTATTCGTCCAAATGTTACGAGGGAAAAGGGAAAACATTCATTATCAGGGAAATGTGGAAAACACAAACAGACTGTAATGCAAAGACCTAGAAAGACAGTAAGAGAGAAAAAGTTAGTAGGTATGTGTTTCCTAAGCTATCCTTCTTTTTCAGCAGAGCAGAGTATAATGTTTTCAAAAGAAACAGAAAAAAATAATCAAAATTCACTGAAAGATTCTACAAAGAGAACTACCTATATTATTTGCCAAATCAAAATCCAAGACCAGTACAGCTTTAACCTGTCCAAAATCAAAATTTGGAATTGGAATCAAGAATTCTGCACTATGACTTTTGGAATGATCTTTTGAAAAAGCCTCCAGAAATTCTCTTACAATTTCTCGTGCTAGCTACAAAATGCCTTTAGTGTACCCTCTATATATTAGCACCACCTAGAGTGCATCACCAGAAACGACTCCAGTAACATAAAGCTGATTTTCTTTTCAAAGTATGATTTTATTTCAAAGGAACATTTCCAGACCTACTTCCTCTCAGTGACAGTATTTTTATTTAAATATCTAAAGGAGATGGGGGAAAAAAAGGACATCACAAAACATGTTAGCTTTCACTGAGCGCTCTAATTCAATGCGTGTTGTTTCTGGCTTGACCATCAGTAGTAAGAAAGTTTCTCGATCAGAATATAGTTAATGATGCTGATGATGATGTCCGAAGCCGAACAGAATCCTGTTCATCCTCCCAAACCTGCTTTGGCTTTCCATGAAAATGGGAAAAGATTGTTATGTTTTCCAATAAACTATTTAATTAGGATTTAGATGGTAGGAGTAAGCAAATCAAAAGGGGAAGATGTTAAAGATATTGTAGGTTTATTAATTAGTTGCTTATTATTAGTTGCTTATTTCTATCCACATTTTAATCACAGCCTGTTCATACCAGACACCTAATTTTATGAGGCCAACTCCCGTGTGTTGTTATAGTAGCAATAGAGGCTAGTAGTAAATTCATGCTATGGAAATACTTGATCTTCCATTGCTTTCCACCTAGGGAAAGTGAATGAAAAATGATGCAAAGTTTTAATCTTGATTTATTTACACTCATTTTCTTCCAGTATAACTGAATAAGAGATACTTTACCATTGCTTTAGTCTGACACGGCAGAAATTAAAATCAAAATTATTTATTTATAGTTAAAGAATCACAGAATGAATCACTGAATAGCTGGGGTTGGAAGGGACCTCTGGAGATAATCACAGAATCACAGAATCGTTTAGGTTGGAAGGGACCTCTGGAGATCATCTAGTCCAACCTCCCTGCTCAAGCAGGGTCACCTAGAGCATATTTCCCAGGATCGCGTCCAGACGGCTTTTGAATATCTCCAGCGAAGGAGACTCCACTACCTCTCTGGGCAACCTGGTCCAACGCTCTGTCACCCTCACAGGAAAGAAGTTTTTTCTCAGGTTCAGGTGGAACTTCCTGTGGTTCAGTTTCTGCCCATTGCCTCTTGTCCTGTCGCTGGGCACCACGGAGAAGAGGCTGGCCTCATCCTCTTGACACACCCCCTTCACATACTTATACACGTCTATGAGATTGCCTCTCAACCTTCTCTTCTCCAGGCTGAACAGGCCCAGCTCTCGCAGTCTTTCCTCATAGGAGAGATGCTCCAGCCCTCTAATCATCTTGGTAGCCCTCCGCTGGACTCTCTCCAGGAGTGTCATGTCCCTCTTGTACTGGGGAGCCCAGCACTGGACACAGTCCTCCAGGTGAGGCCTCCCCAGGGCTGAGGAGAGGGGCAGGATCACCTCCCTCCACCTGCTGGCAACACTCTGCCTAATGCACCCCAGGATCCCATGGGCCTTCTTGGCCACAAGGGCACACTGCTGCCTCATGTTTAACTTGTTGTCCACCAGGACTCCCCAGCTCCTTCTCGGCAGAGCTGCTTTCCAGCAGGTCAATCCCCAGTCTGTACTGCTGCATGGGATTATTTCTCCCAAGGTGCAGGACCTTGCACTTGCCTTGGTTGAACTTCATGAGGTTCCTTTCCGCCCAGCTCTCCAGCCTGGCCAGGTCCTTCTGAATGGCTGCACAGCCTTCTGGTGTGAATCTGCTCCAGCTCCCTGCTTGAGCAGGTTCAGCTACAGCAGGGTGCCCAAGACCGTGTCAAGTTTGGTTTTGAATATCTCCAGGGAAGAAGACTCCAATGCTTCTCTGGGCAACCTGTTCCAGTGCTCAAACACCCTCAAAGTGAAGAAGTGCTTTCTTGTGTTTAAGCAGAATTTCCTATGTTTCAGTTGTGCTTTTTGCCCCTCGTCCTGTCTCTGGATACCACTAAGAAGAGTCTGGCCCCGTCCTCTTTACACCTTCCCATCAGATACCCATAAACATGATCCCCCCGAGCTTTCTCTTCTCCAGGCTAAGCAGTCTCAGTTCTCTCAGCCTCTCCTCATATGAGAGGCGCTGCAGTCCCTTAATCATCCTTGGGGCCCTTTGCTCCAGTAAGTCCATGTCTTTCTTGCACTTGGGAGCCAAGAAGTGGACACAGTTACCCCAAATGTGGCCTCACCAAGGCTGAGTAGAGGGGAAGGATCACCTCCCTACACCTGCTGGCAAAGCTCTTCCTAATGCAACCCAGGATACTATTGAGCTCCTTTGCCATGAGGGCACATTGTTGTTTCGTGGTCAACTTGTTGTCCATCAGGACCCCTAGGTCCTTCTCTGCAAAGCTGCTCTGCAGCTGGTTAGACCCTAGCCTACACCGGTGCCTGGAGTTATTCCACGCCACGGCACAGGACTTTGCGCTTCCCTTTGTTGAGCTTGATGAGGTTCCTCTCCGCCCATTTCTCCAGGCTATTGAGTTCCCTTTGAATGGCAGTGAGACCATCTGGTGAATCAGCCACTCTTCCTAGTTTTGTATCATCAGCTAACTTGCTGAGGCTGTGTTTGGTCACATCATCCAGGTCATTAATGAAGTTGTTAAACAGTATTGGCACCACTGTTGACCCCTGTGGGGCATCACTGGTCTCCAGCTGGACTTCATGCTGCTGATCAGAACCCTCTGGGCCTACCAGTTCAGCCAGTTTTCAGTCCAGTTCACTGACCACTTATCTAGCCTGTACTTCATCAGCTGTCTATGAGGATGTTATGGGAGACAATGTCCAAAACTTTACTACAGCCAAGATAAACAACATTCACTGCTCTCCTTCAAGCCAGTGATCTTCCATTTATCCCCCAAGCCAGTGGTTTCATCACAGAAGGCTATCAGGTTGGTTAAGCATGGTTTCCCCTTTGTAAATCCATGCTAGCTATTCCCAATCACCTTCTTATCCTTCACATATCTGGAAGTGGTATCCAGGATTAGTTGTTCCATCCATCACATCACCGTGGATTGCGGTGAAGCTGACCAGCCTGTAGTTTCCCAGATCCTCCTTCTTTCCCTCTTGGAGACAGGAGTGACATTTACTTTCTTCCAGTCCACAGGGAGGTCTCCTGATCACCATGACATTTCAAAGATAATGAAGAGTGGCCTTGCAGTGGCATCAGCCAGCTCCCTCAGCCTTGTAGGTGCATCCCATCGCGGTCTATGGACTTGTGCATGCCTGGAGTAACTCAGTGGTGAATCAGGCCCTGTATCTGGCAACAACACTCTTCTCCATGGTTTGTGGCTGTATCAGTTAATCTGTAAATTCTGTCAGTGTCCAGAAATGCTCAGATGGAATTACTTCTCAATTCTGAATTACTGATCCACATAGGTGCATTGTACATACATGCAGTACTGATAAACAGATGATTGGCACTGATACCACACTTTTGATGCTGCTTATTTTCATCTTTTAAACAAACAGAACAAGTTGTTTGTATAGCTGCATAAAGATCTTATTACCTGCTGTTTTAAAGACTAAACCAAACAGGAATATAGGCTTAACAAAATAGAGCATTTTCTTGCTATGTAAATATATATGTAAAAATTCAGCTGTTAACAAGTGCCTGTTATTAATCCCTGGCAAAGCAAAGCAAGGAGCCTGAAAACATGGTTTCTCCCTCCATTAATTGAAAAGTGTACACTGAAGAAGTACAGTTGCTGATCTGTATTGCAGTATGTGGTCCTTTTTAAGTATGAGAAGATACACACTACTGAACGGGACTAGCACAGGAAACAGCCTCTTCTTTCCTCAGAAGACCACACTCCTGATCAAATGGAACATAGCTCATAGTAACGCAGCTGATCTTTATTCTTCTCTCTCCCATTTTCCACTTACCCAGTGCTGGTTGCCTTTCTATTATAGCTGGGATCCAGCTACTTTGGCTGTAAGAAAAATTCTTTTTTAAAGGATGGAATGAGTTAACCACTTTGTCTCTGGCCCTCTTCCTCATTTCTCTTCTGGCCTAGAAATACATCTGAGGTCACTTAAACTGACCTGTTTCCCTTCCCTTCTGTTTCCCTTAACTATTTATTATTCCTAGGCTAAACCTTATAAAGCTTACGTATTGTAAAGTCTAAGCATTGTTAACTGTTGCTAGTCAATATTAATTAATTATAATATTGTACACCAATAAGATTTATGTTATTGAAATTCCTAATCTGAAGAGAAGGAACCAAAAAGAAAGGGTTTTGGACCCTTCAGTCCTGATAATAATTCTTCTCTTACCCGCTATAACCAGATGTGGATTATGACCGAGCATAATTTCTCAATACTCTCTGACAATGCATGCCAAATAATATGTCCACCAAAAAAGTACTTCTGTATTACCATTGCATTATGACTACACTAAGAGAAAATAATTATGTCAGTGGGGAGACTCCAACCTGTATCACTTTTTACACAAAAAGGAGTATGGAGCTCTCAGCCAAAGCTGACTGCTGCTATTAAAATTATAGAAAAATGGAAAAACATTATGGTCAAGGAATAGCCACACAAAGATATCCCATAGATGTTACAATTTGCAGTGAAGCACCTATAACCATTATAAGAAAATAAATGCACTTTGCATAATATCATGAAAATGCAGAACATGCAGACATTCTGAGTGTAAATTATTTAAAATAAAAACCGATGTCTTAGTTATATAAATCCAAATTTGGTCATTTTTGAATAGAGAATTTATATATTTAGAGTTATGACCACTGAGAAAGAAAAAATATATAGATGCAAATACTTTGAAGGCATATAAACCATTTTCTTGCTTCAAGGTGAACACAGTGATTCACAAGCTGAAAACTTTATTATTGAGCTCAGTCATTCCCAAGTTTATTGTTTCAAGACATTCTGCATATTTCCCTGAACCATATGAGACTGGAACCTGCCTGAACAACAACATAGGACTATCTGGACCTTGATGTTGTTCTAGAATGGACGATTCTACTTCTATGACACCGTAACAGTGCAATCTTATCTCCCTATGTAAATCCCAGACTGTAGCATCTCCAGGTCATGTGACAGATGTAAATTTGGTCTGAAGACTGAATGCAGAGGTCAAATGGGATTTTTAGATTTTCTCAACATGCATGTTTTCCTTCTTCTGAATTTAAGCAGCTAGCCTAACTAGAAGTAACCCAGTTGAGACAAAGAAGGGATTTTATTTAACACCTCAAGATGGGCAGCGGAGCCAGTTCTGAGAGCAAAGAGTCGGCCAGGAGATCCAGAGAACTGGAGAAGAAACTCCAGGAAGATGCGGAAAGGGAAGCCAGGACAGTCAAACTACTATTACTGGGTAAAAAGAATAGAAATTGTTGATAACATTTTTTCCACTGAAGGGTTATTTGGTACTGAAGTTACATTTCAGTAAAGGGAACTTCTCATCTTTTACTATTTCATTTGGAAAAGATAGTCCTGTAACAAATATACAAAACATTTTCTAGTTGCAGACATTCTTTTTTAAATCATGAAGTTGCAGACAACCAGTTAAGACACAAGGTACAGGTTGAAAATGGTGATGTAATTAAGTGTATTCAGTTTTAAATACTACAGATCCTTGACCTTGACAAATGAAAAATACTGTCAGAATAAATATTCTTCTGTTTTCTTATATATGTTCTTCTTTCTTCTTTCTTTTCTGCTTCTTTCTTCTTCTTTCTTTTCTTTTTTCTTCTTTTTCTCTTTTTTCCTCTTTTTCTTCTCCTTTTTTCTTCTCTTTTTTTCTTCTATTTTCTTCCTCATTTTTAATTCCTCTTTTTTGTTAATGGGGCTATATGCATTCATTTGCAGGAGGATTAAGTGAAGAACTGATTAAATAGAAAATACGTACGTACCACCTATTGAACATATTTATTTTCCAACTCTTTCACTTCCCTTTTTGCAGAAGCAGGAAGTGGCTTAGTAGGGCTCTTCTCAGTGTATAAAAATGATATTTTGGATAGGGGAATGGAAGGTGATGAAATGAAATGAATGAAGATGAATATTCTCACAGACTACTATTTCTAATGCATATTATGAACTACTTACTAATAGCCAGCTTGTGCAACAGCAAACCAAAAATTTTTTATTTTCTTCCTTTCCATGATACTGCGCAGACTATGAGGACTATCCAAGAGCATAATAATACTGCTACTTTCTATACCTTTCTTCTAACAGTCTGATGTCTGCTGTTAGAATTTATATTTGTTTCACCAAATGAATAGGAAAACTGCCTTTGACTGAAATGTTTTATTTTTTCTTCACGGTAACCACAACGCTTTACAAATGCTTTTAAACTGACATTTGCTGAGACTGAGCTAAATTCCTTAGCTAAAGTAAATCAGCTTAATTCTGTTGTCTTGTATTTTATGTAATCTGTTTATACCTACTGAGAATCTAACTATGATTAGTAAAAAAGAAAGAAGGGATAAATGTGATCTTGTAGCTTCTTAAATAACAACAGGAAAGTAACAATTTCGTATACTTTATCATCTACCATGACTATCCCGATTGCAGTTTGCAAAGTTGTTCAGTCTTGCGGAGAACATGAAAATCTTCTGTGCCGAATTGATACAAACTATTGCCCTTACTCAGGCAGGCTTAAGTTGGTCAAATACAGGAAGAGTATATTATTCTATGTTTTTTTATATGTTCTTAGGAAAAGGAATCAGCATACTGATCTAGAACTAGGGTCCATCTATTCCAATAGCCTGTCTCTGACATCACCCAATACTGATCTATTAAATAGATGCAACAAATTCTGTATGAGGAATTTATATGACAAGCAGTTCAAGAATAAATTTTGTTCCTCAAACCTTCATGTCTTGGTGGTTGTCTGGAGGTTGTCTTGCACCAGCATACAAACTAAAGAACCCCTCCCAGAAAATGTGTATTTAGTATTGAGAACTTTGAATATGTTTCCCAATATATACAATCAATCTTTTGTAGAATCTATTAATATTTTGGTCTCAAGATACCTTCAGTAATATGCTTTGAGATTAACCGCAAACCATATGAAATAGAACTCTTTTCCATTCATTTCAAAACTGACATATTTCCATTTCATCAAATATATGAGCACTCTTTTATGAGACAAGGCAAACAGCAGAAATTGAAATACTTTAAAGGTTTCTTTATATTACATATGTCTACAATATAATTTTTATTCATATTATACATGATAAAAATTCAAGTTTGTCAATATTTTAGAAGTTTTTTCCTCCTGGCTAACTGTTTTGACATAGATCACAAGGAACCAAACGTCTCGTAAAAAGCATATTAGAGAGGAAAAAAAAAGATTATAGAATTCAGAGCTTGCATTTGTTTAGTCTTGGAAAAAAAAGGAGGAATAAAACATAAGTCTGTTTTGAGCCTAGTACAAAGTTACTCTACTCCTGGCAGTGGGTGCATCTATTTGAACATCTGGAATCACAGCTGCTGAGCCAATGTTCGTAAGGGGCCTCATATATCCCTTTCCACAATCAACCAATGAAATGGCCAGATAGGAGAGGATTAAATCTGCTGCATTCATGTCTAGGTTCAAGGTTGGAAATTTTCTAAATTTTAGATTATTCTGATCTGAGCCTGTTATCTTTCCATACCTATCAGGTGATCTTAGAAATAATTCAGCTTTTACAGTGTGTAAATCAAGGGCAGCTCCATGCAAGTCAACCAGACTACTCCGATTGTGGAAGAAAAGAAAAAAAAACCCAAAAATACTACAGTTTAAGCACTGAATGAAAATCAGTTTAAGCACTAAGAAACATGCACATAGCCATGTTATGCATAAGCTTTTGAAGAAAGTTTAATTTACCTCCTAGGAATGAAAAGGCAGTCAATTTATTATGATATATTCTAATTGTGATTATTCTGAGATTCACAGGAAAGGACAGATGAACAGATTTTTATTCATTCAGACCATATGTTGTTTCTATCTTACGGACCAGATGCCACCATTGTTTCTTTTGTAGTAGGTAGACTGGTAGAAAGTACTCAGAAAAAAGCTGTATATGCATATTATAAGTTTTTCAGTTTGATCACAATGTTCTTATGATCAAAATGTAAAAAAAAAAAATCTATTTTATCAATTTCCTGAGAAGCTAATTTAATAACTAGTCTGGTCTCTCTGTGTCCTCTGATAGGTTACTTTACAAAAATAAAATTATGCACAGAAACTAAAGATACCATATTTGATTAGGTTAAAGTTCCATGATCTGGGCAAATATATTATTCCTGATGAGCTGATAGTTTGCTATTTATAGAACAAGAGCAGGGAGAGGAGGCAACAGGAAAATGTAGTTTTCTGATGTTCTTCACAAATTGTCCAGGCGCCAGAAGTTTTAAGTCTTCCGTGCTAGGTGCACTTACGCTGCAAAGACTGCCCAGTTCCCTGCCTTGTCTGCAAATCTATCCTCTGCATATCTGTACTTTCAAAAAATCTGATTGGCTTTATGAGTCTGGAGTAAACTCCAAGGTGAAAGTTTTATTTCATTTGTATCGAAAAGCATAGTGCGGAGCCATATCTCACTGTGTCACATTGCATGTATGTGTTGTAGGAAACCAGCCTGCAATCTGTTTGTGTGTGAAGTACAATTCGCATGTGAAACATTGTAAAAACAGCTGATAATAACAGCACTCCAAGAACAGTGCCGGCGTCATTTCGCAGTAATAAGATCTTAGCTTCAGTTTAGATAATCATTAAGACTTTGAACTTACTTCTTTTCGAAGTATTATTCCACGGCCTCATTGCCTCCAACTTCAAAGTGGTGAGATTCTTTCCACCCTGGGGGTGGACGGCATCGTACGCCTTCATCTGAGCTGGTCGCTCCCAGCTCGCTTTACCGAGAAATGCTCACTTTTAGAGCAAAGCTCACTCAACTTTGTTTAAACAACTACTTCAGGCTAACAAAAATTGTGTCTCAGAAGCAAGTATTTTTCTCCATTGACTATAAGGGGCTTTCATGACTAGTCTGAATATACGTGTTTACTGTGTAGGCATTTAAAACCAGTAAGATGAATCAAACCCTGCTCACTTAGCACTGTACTGAAGTCGGGCTTAAGTTCCTGTTATTAAAATCTACACTGGAAGCAAAGAATGGACTTAGAGTCCACAATTCACCCAATAATCATATCAGCTGGTGGGGGATGTTTAAGGATGATATGCCATTAGGAGGGCAGAGGAGTTAATAAAGCACTTATGTCTTTTCTGTAGTTTCTTTCTCCCATGAAGAAAGTTTGTTCAGCTTGGAAACACGACGAGCAAGATCGCTCTCTTCTAATTTCCAGTCCAATTCACAGTTTCTAGAGGTCTGAACGGTGTAAGCAAGGCTCAGGCAGATGTGGGAAACCTTTTCTGACTTTTAACTTGAAGATATTCTTTTCCTGTCTGTTGCTGTGTTAGTCAGTGTCAGTAGATTTTTGTGACAGATTTCAAACAAAATATTCAGACAACAGTTGTTTTTTTTGTTTACTACCTTTACTTCTAGAAACTTTCCTAAACCAAACCTTTATTTCCACATAAATAAAAATTACAAAGAGCTAATAGCTCTTTCTCTGAGACAGAAAGGCAGCTTGCTAAACAAAGCCCCTTTCTTCAGCAGCTCAACAGATGCTAGTCTTGAAAGGGGTTTGCACTGTCTTTCCACAACTGTTCAAATAATTTTCTGCTTAGAAAAATAGCAGAGTCAAGTTGTAACTGAGGCTTGGTGGTTTGTTCTCCTTTAAATTCAAGAGATTTTCACTAACCTTCAAGGTCTTCTCCAGTCTGATCCCTATTTCTGCTCTATCTGTATGTTTTTGTGGCCTGCACTATAGGCTGGCCAGACCCAGAGGCAGCTAATTGCCTGTATCTTCACTGCACAGCACTTTTTCTCGAGCCTTCTCTGCAACCTCCAAGTGCCCTGAAACGTAATGGTCTTGGGATTTGGGGTGGGTTTTTTTTTTTTTTAAGTTCAAAATATCCAAAACAACGACAGAGCCAGGTTACAGCTTGCTAGGTTGCTGTTTTTACAACACAGCGCTGAAGGCAGCAGGAACGTGGTATAAGAGCACACAGATATGCGCCGAGGCACACTGCCTGTTGTTATGCACAGGATGCCTGTCCCACAGCAAAAGTCATGTTAATTTGCAGTATCTCTCTGGAGAAGATGTGGCAGCAAACACTATGTCGGCTATTTTCTTCCTGATGGAAATTGTTTAGTGATAGCCAGGAAGAAATGTGGGAGCTAACTAGGGTGTGGGCAAGGCAAAGCTATGGAGAAAAATGGGAAGAGAGCCAAACTGGGAGTGTGAACACACTGCCTGTTCATCTATTTTCCAGCTCACGTCAACTTGGAGAAAGAGGTGGTCAGTGCCACTACCACTGTTTTCCCCATGCTGCTTTGTTAAACAAAAGAGCTGTATTTCCTAGGTATGTTTAGGACAATTTACTCAGGAAATGCTTTTTCTGTGACTACTACATGAGTGTACTTGTTGAGCCTAGCGTTAAACACTTCAGGGCATGCACAGGAACTACACTTCTGGTGCCTTGCTACTGCTGGGCAGAGAAGTCAGTTACACGTTGCATTTTGGTTACCTATGCAGATTTAGCAAAATTACTTTGGATCATCCTTGACTTGCTTTTACAAGAAAATTATCTTGAGTTACAACTCCATTAGCACACAAAATGTTTAGTATCCTGTTAGCTCATCTAAAGATTGTACTGTAAAAATGGAATTAATCTCACCTAAATTTAGGCCTCTCAGTGTCAGGTGTGAAACCGTAGTAGTCATCAAAGCTTTCTACATAGCTGATGGTGGCAACCAGGCACCCTCAAAAGGCCTGTCTTGATAAGTCTTTTAGCTATCTGCATCCCTTTGTGACTCTAGAAAAGCCAATATAACAACCTTCGTCTAGACAACTAATTTCAGTCAACTGAAGTTAGGTGAAATGAACCACACTTAGCATTATGTGCATTTGAGAGGGTAACATAGTAACTTTGGCAATTTTCACCAGCTATGTGAATGTAAGTGCTGATTTTTACAAGCTAAATTCGTAAAGACATATGTAGGTCCATAAATAAGTCTATTAGTGTCATATACATGAGTTGTCGTAGAACAGAGTTCACTTGTAAAAATTACTATAAAAGCTGGTGGTCGTTTCATACCACATAATTTTAACCATCTCACAGTGGTAGCCAGTGGAGAAAAAAGGGCATGTTCAGATGATGATTCAGATTGTAGGTGGATGAACCACTCACTCTCTGAGGTTGCCTGTTTCTCTCCATTGACTCTAGGGCATATCCACACGTTAGGTATTTCCACTGTGAATCTTCCCACTTCTCTTCCCGCAATACCCCCACACCTCTAACAGTGCAAACAGATGATTACGGTAATAGCTATATCTTCCTAATTAGGACTTACATAGAGTTTATCATTTACCAGGAAACTCTGGAACATCATTGCTGTTAGCTACGCTACAAGCTGTGAAATAGATAACGTTATTTAAAACATATTCAGACTGTTTTCTAACTACCTAAAAACATTCAGTTGTTAAGTGTAATGTGTTTATATACACATGGCTAAGCACAACAGACCAGAATTGATGTAAAGACTGAAGTGAAGTTTTTCCACTAATTTCTGTCCAATTAGTTTCATAAGGAATGAATTTGATCTTCCAGTAATTTTAAAGGATCATGCTAATTAATAATTATTAACAACTGAAAAATAGTACAACAAAGTATGAACAATTATTGAAATTCAAAAATGTATCAGCTGGTAAGCAAAGTAAATCCATTCAAGCTTCTTTTTAGCATTTAAAGATATGTGACTTAGGGACAAATACTTAACAAAAAACCCCACCATTCTCAAAAGTCATTGTGCAAATCAGTCTAAAAAAAACCACAATGAGAACCTCCAAGACACATTGTTGAGAGTCACAGGCTGATCTAGCATATCTTTAAGAAATCAGTTATTTTTAGCCACTTATTTTCATTTAAACACAAAGGCAGAACTAAAACCATGAGATTGAACGTGGAGAGAGTCACAGGTTTGGTTCAGAGATGGTTCAGAACTGGTTTGGGGATTTGACTGTCTAGGCAATTCGACCTCTTAACTCTTCATTCCACAAAAATCCCAGGCACTATAACTCATTCTTGCTTTTATATCCAGATATGATTTTAATGAATATTTATGCTAGTGAAAAATGTTTATTTTATTCTCAGAGAATAAACAGCATCCCTATATTTGTGGTATTCAGGTATCTCTGGTGAATGCCATAATCACGGAACTATATAGATCAGATTCTCTCTGCAGCCCAGCGGTGTAGGTTATTGGGCAGACAAAGTGGAAGAGCTCCTGCACGAGATGTGGATTGGTATTTCCACGTGTATTCATATCTAATGAACTGATTATGAATCTGAGAGCTAGGAACCCTCAAGTTTAAATCTTAGTTTTGTCATCTACTCAGAACATTGATTTAGGTAGTCTGTTAAGCCTTTCCTTTTTTCAGTTTTTCAGTTTATCAAAGACCAAAATTTGATTAATTCACTACAAATTTTTGACGGGAAGTGGCATTGGGAGTGCCATCAATGCTGAGATATGCTGGCCATCTCTAGCTGACATTAGTGGCAGTGGTGATATCTTTCAGCTCCTGGGATCAGGGCCAGAATTTCAGGCATACACTGATGTTTCTGCCCCTTTATTTCTGAGGTATCCTTCTTAAGTAATCTTGGCATCCAAATAGAAAGATAGAAATCAAAAATAACATTTGAAAAAGCTGGAAGATCTTAAGTATATGAAATTCAAAATACAAGCTATGGCATGTTAGCACTGGTTCCTGTCAGGCTGAGCTATACATCTGCATTGAGAGAGACGGAGAGATTTTCAAAAGTTAATTAAACTTTCTAAGCTTTGGAACAGGACTGATTTTGGCCTAAGGCCTGGATGCAGTGCTAACCCTTGTATTTTATTTGGAAAATCTGTGCTCTCTTATGGTTGCCCTTTTTTCCTGCCTCTTGAAGGGAAACATGAGTGACTAAAAGCCTCCAGCTCCCTGTGCAGTCATTTACGGGCTATAATGGCACGCAGTCCTCTGTAGTTTGTGGTGGAAGGATGCAGAGAGAGGTAGAAATGTGGTGTTGTCTGCCCTGATGTCTCAGCCTAATGTTCTGGCCAGAGGAGACTGCACATGATAGGGGAGGAAGAAAGGAAGCAGATGCAAAGTAAATTGTTTCTGACCGGTTTCCTGGAGTGCAAATACTGCTACAGCTGACACAGCACTCTGGAGCAAAGCTAAGTCTGTGTTTGGTTTGCTATATTGACTAAGGTACTTTTAGATCACAAAGTACAGATGAACAGACATAGAAAAACACATCCATAATATACAAGTTTTCCTCCTATTCATACAAGTTTTCCTCCTGTTCTATTTTAACTTTGTCTTTCAGATCTAAAAGAGAGGTTCACTTTGATATTATGCTTTCTGGCATCTTTCCATGAGATGAATGTCTGAAGTCTTGGAACAGCTCTCTCTTTTTCTAGAAAAAAATGTAGCAAATGCTGCCTTGCTGATGGGCTTTACCAAGCTCTTCAGAAGAGTACTGGGAGGATAATGAATGATATAGCAAACTTGCAAGTTGCAAATGCAAAACCACTGTTGACAAAGTGGTCATTTTTTCCAAACTGAGGCAGATGGCAGCATCAGCCCATTTTGCATAGGCTTGGTGCTTTTCTCTGGCACTTTCTGCTATTCATATCATAGGCTTTGGAAATGATTTGCATATGGTTTGCTGTTTGTTGTGATTCATCTGTGTGAATTAATCTCTGTCATTTAAATGTTATTAGCTTTACAAAATCTGTTTAGAAAGTGGGCAATGAGTTCATTCCATTCATTGAGAAGCCTCCAGATAGAATATCGTGTCCCAGATTTTACCTTTTGTCAAAAGTATCCGACACTTTGTCCACGGAGGTAAATGATAACCTGCAAAGAGTAGAATAATGAAGAATCCTGTCTCATGGATTCATATCCAAAACTGAATCTTCTTTGAGGTGCTTTGAAAACCTGGGTCAGGTTTGGCAAGTCTTGCCAAGCCCCATTTCTCATCACCTTCACTGATAGATGATAGCCACTCACACTGATTTCCAAAGGAGAAGGCTTATATTGTGCATATCATTCACTTTGCAACAGGCAGCAAGGCCAGACTCATCATATCTAATTCCATATCTGACCAAATCGAAGCCCTAGTTCTGCAACTGACTGTTCAAGTAAATGCCTGTATACTCTGACAAGGACAGAGATTTACTGCAGAACCGTTCCCAAGCTGAATCTATTGCAAGACTATGGGTTTCCCATCTCTGTCCACACTGCTTCAGAGCAGATGAGCATGAGGTAGAAGAAGTGGCAAAGCACCAGTGTCATTTGCTCATGTGCTGCCTCTGCAGCATGAGCCAGAGCACATACAAATCTCTGTACTCCATTTTCCAGTTGTTCAAAGAGACTAACTAAAGAGAACGGAACTGGCTATTTTGGCTTACAAAACATGTATGACACACTTGATTTGGGCAGCTACAAATCATATAATGAATGAAGCAATTCCCATCAACACACACTATGAGAAGGTGTATTTTGTTTCACTGAATTAAACTCTTCCATGTCTTTCAGACCAAACTGCCTAGATGACAGGGATGAAATCAAAATGTGACACATATTTTACTTTTTAAATAATTAAGAAGAGCATATATTTTTTCTTTTAATTAACTAAATACACTTTTCAAATGTTCCTTTCCTTTCAGAATAAATATTTGTACCACAATTTCACTCATTTTAAGTCTTTGAATCAAAACAAGGGAAGATTACAGTTGGCAAAAATGGGATCTAAAACACCTGTATGTTTCTTCATAAATGCACACTTATGTATTCCATGGAGTTATTTTTGATACTTGCTAGTTATTCATGTATCACATTTCCTCAACATTCCCCTTCTGCAGGTGCTGGAGAGTCAGGAAAGAGCACTATTGTAAAGCAAATGAAGTAAGTATATGAATATTCATACGAGTTGTTGGATTTCAATATTTGTAGTATAAGTTATGTAGCTAATATACGATATTTATATTTATGAATAAAATGCAACGAAACATCACTAAAATCAAGTTCTCATTCAGCTATATGAAGAAAAATACCAAGTGACTGAAGACACACAGCTGGTCTGGTAATTAAATCTGTCTAATCAAATCATGCACTGGTCCCGTTCCAATTTTCGTGGTTTCAGTAGAAGTTACAGTACTGTAGTGAGAACATAAGTGTAAAAGACAACCAGCCGTTTCGGATCCACCTAGCCTAGCATTCAGTCTCCGGCAATAGCTAATAGAGGATGTTTCTGGAAGATTATGAGAATAGACAAGCAAGCACACAGTAACATTTTGCCCATGTTACCCTGCCACTACCTGGCGATCTGCGACTCAGTCACCATCCTGAATCAAAGACAGTATCATTGTGCTTAATAGTCTTCAGACAATTTGTTCCCGCATTTCTGCTGAATCTCTTCTTGAACCTATGTAAACTAACAACAACCACAGTATTACATGGCAAGCAATTCCATCATTTAATTACACATAATGTGAATTATTTCCTTTTGTTCAATGTTAATGTGGTCCCTACTTGTTTCATTTGATTTCACTGTATTTCAAGAGAAAATATTGAATATTCGCATTCTATAACAATAGTGCCAAGCCATTTTTTTTCCAAACTGGGCTCTGTAGATCGTTCTTGGTCTCCACAGTACTATTTTACCTCCTTTCTATGGCCAGTAAGATTATTCTTAAGCTTCGCACCGCCCAGACGACAATGTATTTAGCTGCAGGCCTATACAATGAGCACCTGCTACCTGCCATCTAACTGGTGTAGGGGCAGTCATGAGAACTAACTTACTTACAAAGGAAAGAATCACCCCGCAAAGCATTCATACAACAATCAAGCTGGATAAAAGCAGGCTGGACCATCTCAAATGCAGGAATCCCTGTTCAAATTCTGAGTGAGCATATGGTTAGGAAGATTTTAAGACTGTACTATAAATTAAGTGCAAGAATACTTGTGGTAGATGCTTGCTCAGCATGGACTAGGTGCACACAGATTGAAATCAGGACCTGTATTTCCCTTGGCTTCAAAGAGATGCCAAATTCTTTCACTCTCCCCATCCATGTATTTACAATTCAACATCACACTATTTTTCATGGATAATAAAACAGGCTAAAATCTAAATCACGTTATTCTTTTAAGGGTAGACAAAATATTGATTGTGTATCTGGTTTAAACAGATAAACCACCTGAGTTCCAGAGATCAGACTTAGACAGGCAACACAAAATCCTCCTTTACTGTGTAAGCAGCTAAAATATCACTGTTTTATCTAGCCTTATTTTCACAGACAGTGTCCAGGACTGTTTCCCAGACCTGGACAAATGCACGAATAAAGCACAAAACTGCATAGTCACAGTCATTGTAATTGTTTAAGCACAACCCCACTTTGTAGGCACCAATCTATTCTCATACAAACATTAAGTATGGTGGTTTACTAAATAGCTCACATTATTCCTATTTTAAACTCTCCTGGTTATTTCATATCTTCACCAACAAATTTTAAAGAGTGAAGTAAAAAATACTGTGTCATAAGAGCAATTTCCTACTATTTAAGCAACTCATTTTCTAATAAGCCAGATTCAGTAATGGCACAGCAGAGTCCATCAAATACTTTGCTAACCTTTTTTCTAGTTAAAAATGGTGGATGATTTTATTTCTGTTGTGACCTCACATCAGGGAAACTTCCCTATTCAGCAAACAAATGAAATATATATTTAGTCTCATTCAAATTGTACTGAACCCCTCACCATGTAGGAATAGATTAAAGAAACTCCTCTAAATTGGGAATTTTAAGAAGGCTGATAACCCTTAATAGCATGGAGGGAGAAGAAAACTGCAAAGCTGAGAGTTACCATTAAAGCCCTGTGCATATATGACCTGTCAATCGAACTGTAAATATGAATTATTTTCCGAGAAAATTTTTGATAGAAATTATGGCTTTTCATATAAAATGTCGACTTTCAGTCAGGCTCAAGGCCTTTTTTTCTGAAAAGGGAAACCTTTCAGTAAAGAACACTATTCTAGTTTTTTTTTTAAGCAAAGTATAACATTTTCCAGAGAAGGCTCCAAACTGTTTACAAAGAGGTGATTTTGTTGAAAATACAATTTTGCACCAGAATCAACTAATCAGTGTTATTTTACTACTCTTAATATAATTTTCTAATTCATAAACTTCATTCTTTCCAGACTCAACATTTTAATCAAAGTTAAATCCTTCCACTAAGCTTTACACAATATCTTACAATGCATGAAATACAGGTATGCTGTAAGGCTTTAGAAAAGCTAGGCTGGTTGTGAAGGAAAACTGAAAAGGAAAAAATAAGCTTCTACAGAGCTCTCTGGTTCTGGGTGGATCATTTCCAACATGTGAGCTAACTTGTTTAAAGTCAAGTTGAGTATTTCTGTGCTATGCCATAAAATATAGAACTCAGAATTATAATAGCACAACAAATGAAAAGCATGAAACAATGAAATATTTGTTAACTCATCATGCCTGTTGAGACTGAATCACATCCACCTATCTGCTGAAAAATTCCCCTTGCACGAAAAAAAAAAAAAAAAAAAAAGAAGACTAAATTTTCCCTCCAATATAAACAAAATTTAGATATTATGACTGGTAACCTAACATCTCATTCCCTTACCAACCTGCATTTATTTTTTAGCGTGTTTTTTTTTTTTTTTTATTTTTGCAGGGACGATCAATTAACTAAATTCTCAGTTACTAACAAGACTTATTAGGATGGTATCTGGACATATTAAGACAGCATCACTGTTTCAAAATCTTTTCTTAAGAATATTGTATCTCTAAAGAGATCAGCAAAACTCGCTACTGATTCAATAGACTGGTTAACATACATTCTGCTAGAGGACATAAATAATAATAATAATAAATAGTCTCAAGCAAAAACAAGTTTTCTCCCTGTAACTACAGAATCTAGTTTTATTTCAGGATTTTTATTTTCTTACTCCTTTTGTTCTTTAAAGAAAAAGTATTAAAAAAACCTTATAAAATAATCATTTAGGGTTTGTAAGTGTTGAGGCTTTGCCTTCACTCTCATCCCAGATTTTTGCAACCGCAGCCAGAACGCCACATCTTCCACATAGATCCTGTTACTTGCATCGGTGTGAGACACACAAAGTATTTAAGCCAAGCTCAGGTTTGCTTGTTCTGGGGTGCTGAGTTTCTGTGCGTTTCTTTCCACTATTTATAGAAAAACATTTGCTTTTACAGGCAGTAAGGGTAACAGTGAGGAGAATACACTTCAGTACCGGTGTATACACTTCAGTACCTGTACAAGGTTCAGCATTTCTTGATGACAGCTGAAACTGATGAAAGGCAATCTGACCCATTAAAGGGGATCACCTACATCAGTGGGAAGCTCTGTGCTAGCTGGTACTTGACACACAGCCAGCCCACAGACTAACCACAACTGATAATCTAAAAGTAGCCAGTGCACTATTATTTAGCTACATTAGTTCTCCCGAGAGAATAAGCCTCTCCGCTCAATAAGTCTTTTCAGCTCATTCAGAGCACTGTGTTGACACAGGGATACGTGGATGTTTCAGGTGATGGCAAAAAAAAAAAAAAAAGTCCAGCAGTATATCACCTTGCAAAACATAGACAGCTCCTCTGAATCTTTCTCTCGAGTTCAAAAGGATTTATCTGTGTCTCGCAGATTTATTTGAATTCATGCTGAAGACAGCATTCAAAAAACTGAGTTTCAAAATGGAATTTACACATCTGCCTGTTCTAAAAGTGGTTGTCAAAACACTTAGGGAACTTTTTTTTTTCCCCCCCTGCAGCACTACAGATGCTATTCCTACAAATACAGGAATGTATCTTTTGACTTTTGTAACATTTGTGGATCATAGAGGTGTTAAGGTTCATGCACATTCTGCTGTGATTTTCTTGGGGATTTTTAGGAGGTGCGTGTGAACTATTTTGTGACAGGGCAGACTTCTCCTCCTGCAGAGAAAGTTGCCCCATGACAGACATCTGTACTGGTTCTGGGCTAAACAGTCAGATCCTTTCACATTTTCCCTTTCTGCTTATATAACTGTGTTCAGACTATATCTCTGGCAAGAGGGGGAAAAAAAAACGCAAACCAGGAATTGTTTACTGAGTTAAGTGGCCTTCAGCGTTGAACTGCTGAGGTGAGCAACAATAGAGCCCTGGTTCTGGGAGGTACTTCCTAGCCCAAGCAGTTTGTACTCTGCTCATTGAAAGTAAACTACGCCAAAACAGATTAAGTTTTCTTCCTTTTCACAACTAACAAAAAAAGCCATCTCTCTAAGTCATGGTAATCTCTGCATACTGATCTTAGAGCATTTTAACCATACGCCATTCCCCAGTCAGATGAAATTATAATCTCTCTCTCAGAATTAGATTAATTGAATTTAATTATTTAGTTTCTTTATTCGTGATTTAGAATATGGGACAAGCCCTCTGGAGTAATACATACATCCCCAAACCTTACAGATAATGAAAGGGACACCTTTCAGTAACTGGAATTTTTTATTACATAGTGAAACCGACTTACAAAGAAATAAGAAAAACAAAACAATTATTTCTTGAGGAAGTACCCCACAGTGTAGAAATATCACTCAGTAATTTTTCTAGTCTAGATAAGATTCAGGTGAAAAATGAGAGTGACTAAATAAATGAAGTGAGAACCCAGGACAAAAATAATAGATTCCCAGTAACAAAAAGAGTAGGGGTCTAAGTGCAACTAGACATCTTGCACTGCCATCCCACTCACAGGAATGGGTCTGGGACTTGTTCTCTCTACATACCATAGGTTATCTTCTATTGACCCACAGGTAAAACGGTACCTGTCTCTCAGACTGGGGAGTCAAAACCTAGCCGCATAAATCTAACCACATAAGGTTACAGAAATTGTTGTTCATTAACTGTGCCAGCAGAACAGGTAGATCTACTCTTACCTTTGATGAATGCTTTTCCAAGGGCCAGACAGATTCAATCTGTGTTTTTTTACACACACCTCAAAAGCATCTGATCCAATTTTTCTTGACTTTCTCCTTTAATGCATACCATAAACCCTTTTTTTTCTGTTTTCACAACAGGATCATCCATAAAGATGGTTTCACATACCAGGAACGCATGGAGTTCAGATCTGTGATTTACAGTAATGCATTGCAATCTATCTTGTCTATTGTGAAAGCAATGACTATGTTAGGGATCAATTACGAAAACCCAGCTAGAATTGTGAGTATGACGTCCCTTCTCTTGAAATAGGCTTTTTTTTTTTTTTTTTTTTTGTAATATAATATTTAGGGACTAGTAGAACAGAGTAAGAGAGTTAAGTGTTTGCTTGATTATAATGAAAACGATGTATTATTTGAGTTATACCTGTGACAAGATATCCTTCTTTATTTTTATTTTCGTAAGACTGACGCCTGAGGTATAACCTTTGTATAAACTTGCATTTCTGCATTAATTTAATGTATTGAATGCATAAATTGCCATTTCTGTTACAAACAAAATGTTCAACCTGCAAAGACATAAGAAAGAAAAAAGCCTTTTCATAGATTCTTGGCCATTTATTCATTGCTATTGGGAAATGTAATGAGTATTTCCATTTTATGAATAAATCTTGGGGCTGAGCCATGTAAGGAAGGGTCATTTAGACATGTTTGGAACAGTTAAGTTTTACATTGCTCCTGGGGCAGAGATCTCCCCCACTGTATCGAAGCAGCACTGTCACTGGCACTGCACAGAAGTACAGATTGTCCTTCCTTATGTCATTAGCAACTCTATGCGCTAGTGCACAGCGGAAAAGCCACACTTTCCTTTCTCTCCAGCCTCTTTAAAGCAGCATGCATTTTAACACTTTGCAGATTTTACTAAGAGGTTTCAAATATGATGATCCATGCAGTGTTCAGGGAATAGTTTTAATTAGAAGTTTGATCAGGGATACTAGAAGTTTAGGGAAGCTCTTTAATTCTATCTTTTGTCTCCCTGCACAAAGGCCAGCTATCATATAGTTGTATTAGGTATGAACGTTCCATATCAGAGAAGAAAACTTTTGGCTTCTTTTGACAAGTCAACTGTCAGTGCCTGCTCCTTCCTAGTAAGACGACCTGCTACCTTCTGGCTGTCACGCAGAACTCTCAGGGTGATCAGCTGGAATTGCAAGGACAGAAGTAACAGGAAAACACATCTCTTTCTCTTCAGTGTGATGATCAGGCTACTGCTTGTAATACAGATCTTCCTGAAAATTTCTCAAAGGCCTGCCACAATATCAACTGATTCTAGTTTTGGCAAATTCTGCCAGTTCCCTAGAGGTTTACCTTAAAGTGAATTGCATGTACTTATCTGAAATGCGCTTTCGGTTCCAGCAGTTTACATTTCATTACAACTGGACCTAAAAGTGTACTGCCTAGGGACCCATTTGCTAGATTGTACACAGCCTAAGACAGCAGAAGCTAGCAGAACCTAGCCACAGGTCCTAGCTCAGAGTTTCCAACATTCACTATCAGGTCCAATTCTGCGTTTAACCTCTGTGCTTGAGACATGTTCTGCCTATGTCCAGATACTTCAGCCTACTTTCTCAGCCCTACCAAACTTTTTGAGAAGTTTATACATGTTCACTCATCTTTTTTCCCTAGGGTTATCATTAGCCAATACAGACTTATGGTATACCAACTTATCAAACTTATTTCTTTAGTCATAGAAATCATAAAATCAGAGAAAAATTCAGGTTGGAAGGGAAATCTTGAGGTCCTCTGGCCTAACCTGCTTTGAGCTGGATGAATTAGACCAGGTTACTCAGGGTCTTGTTCAGTTGATCTCGATAAGGATGGAGATTTCACATTACAGCTTTTCTGGGCCCCTGCTCCAGATTTTAACCACCTTTGCCGAATTTCACAGGATTCCTGTCAGCTCATGTTTGCAGCCTGCTTAGGTTTCTCTGAATAGCAGCCCTGCACTCCAGTGTAACCACTCTTTCCAATTTTGTGTCTTCTACAAACCTGCTGAAAGTGCATTCTATCCCACCATCCAAGGCATTAATAAAGACAACAGTAGTGGCCCTAGTATCACTTCCTGAGGGATGCTACTGGTAACTATCCACCAGTTGGCCTCTATACTGCTGATCACCATGATTCTGAGCCCAAGGAGCAAATCAATTTTTCACCAACCTTACTGCCCACTTATTCAGTGCGTATCTCACCAGTTCGGCTGTAAGGGTATTGCATGAGAACGTGTCAAAGGACTTACGGAAGCCAAGATATGCAACATCCGTTATTTCTCCCTTTGTTCACAAAGCCAGTCATCTCATTGTAGAAGGTAACCAGGTTAGCCAGGCATGATTTGCCTTTGCTAAATCCATGCTGGCTGTTCCAAATCATCTTGTCTTAAACCATGTCAAGGGCATATGGAAAGTTCTAAATTCACATTTCTTTAGTCCAATATGAGGTAAATGCTTGATCAGAGTCCATTGGGTTGGGCAGTCCTTACTTAATCATGTTTTTTCCCAGCACTTTCTCTTTACTTGGAGCAAACAGTTACAGAGATTATCAAAACTGTAAAACTTTTTTCCCAGGTATCCAAGCTGAGAACTTGCAGCAATTTCCTGCTTCGGGTTTTGTATAGTGTGGTCAGTGTTTCAGGAGTTAACCATAGAGCAGCTTCTCAGACATAAACATCAACCGAGTATCAACCACTTCTAAAAGGTGATTGCTCTAAGCCACATTGTAAGCAGCAATATGACTTGAAGACTACAATTTCAACATGAAATTTAAAGTGTGAAATGAAACCCATGCGAAAAAGAAGTCTTGCCAGTTTGACAAATATCCATAGGTGGCCTACGACTATGCAAAATAAATATACACTTTTTTTGTGTATACACTTGTATGCATTTACTTTTACAAAACTGAAGTTGCAATGATGACTGCAAGCAGGCTACAAAATTCTTTGCAGAAATCCATGCTGATTTCAAAGAACTGATTTTTCTAGGGATTTTACAGCCTTGAGAACTGGGAAAATGTGTATTAAACAATTCAGTTTATCTTTAGGCATTATACATAACCAAATGCAAAAAATACTTCTATTTTAAGTTTATCATTTAAAGCATGAGCCTAATCGTACTTTCGCTGACATTGACAATACTCCTCTAGGAATACAGCTGACTACAGCTGTATAAAATATGTGCAGTGCCTGCCTTCTTTTGCCCCAGAACCACATACGAACAACCTAGATCTGAGTTTTAATGAAACTGGAAAATTCTATCGCATATAGTCAACTGGCAACCAGACATTGCCGCTTCTTCCAAAAATGAAGTTAATTTACATTTTCTGTAAAATGATGACGCATGATTTTGTGTGGTTTTGATATGAGCCTTAATTTCAGCTGAACTTTGTTCTTGCTCAGTTCTGGTCCAGATTCAGCTGCCTAAAGTCACTGAGGCATTGACTAAGCCTTTCTTGGGCGCAGGAAACAATCGGTTCTTCCACATTCCAGGGCTGCCTCTAGTACTTCTTAGCGAGCCTTACAGTTCCTCAGTATGCGACTGTTCTGGAAAGAAGGATCCATAGCAATCTATTTTTGCTAGGAAAACCATCTGAAGTCTCTCTAAATGCCACAGAAAGTCAAAACATTATATATACACCAGGGTTATGATAAACTAAATCTGCTGCTATCTTTCTTTTTACGTAAGCAAAAAAAAATCTGCAATTACCAGCTTTTGCGCAATAATCAATTAACTCATTAGCTGGAACACTCTGTGCTCAAGGCTTGTAGGCTACTCTGCTTTCAAATCCAACATGTGATGATATGTGATATCCTGAATGACAGCACATTCTAATTCTTATCTTGAAGTTGAACAACTATGCACCCTGGAGAGCATTTGCGGAGAGCAAGGAGGCACATACACAAGAAAACATGAGTCAGTTCTGTTGGTCAGAGCACTGAACTAGAGGATGAGTGTATAGAATGGAGCTGTTTTTGTTTAATATGAAATGGAACATTTTGTTGAATGCATTCCCCTCCTCCTTTTTCAATTGAATGCATTTTTCTAGAGTCTTTCTTTCTTTTTCCTTTTTTCTCCATTCTGACTTTTAAAAATTTTTCCAATTTTTTGAAAACCTATAGTATTTTATTTTTGAGCGGTCTCTGATTTTTACAAAGTTTCCAGGAACTGCATTTTCTAATGAAACATAGAGAAAAATTACATTCCTAAAATAAATTAGTTACAAATTATTGTGAAGATGTCTTCTATTTTCGAATAAAGCATACTTCCTGTCAAAACACTGTCTGTCAGAACATATTTCTACTATTGAGACTATTGACTAAAAGTCACTTCAGTTGTCTACTCATGGCTAGGAAGCAATTATTTTCTGTAATTATCCACTGCTGTGACAGTGTAGCAAACGATCCTATTTTTAATCATGCTCTTTATGTAAAATATATTTCTAAGCCATTAACTACTGAAAAGAAATATTTTCAATGTAATGAATAGCCTGAAGTCTTTTTAGGTTGACTGCAAAAGGAAGAAAATAGAGAATAAATCACTTAAAATATTTGGAATTGTTTCAATTACAGTTTTCTTCTTCCCCAAAGAAATCACATAGGAAATGCATTCACTAGCTATAGTCACTTTGCCACATTTCTCATTGTGCTCTAGAGCTAGAAAAAAAAAAAAGATCAAATATATCCAAATGTTATTTTTTTCCAAATATATTCAAAAAAATAGGAATATATTTCTGCTTTAATATAGTTAAGATATATTTAAGCATCATTTTAAATTTACTTCATGATACATAACTATTCTCATTTACAATAAAAGCCTTCCTTGCAGGTTGGACCTTTTGTGAACACCTGTGGTAAGATGAAACAGCCCTAGTATGCACAAAAAAAAAAAAAAAAAAGGAAAAAAAAAAGAAAGAAAAATTCTGTATCATGTAAGTCTAGCCTTGGTACTAACTAAAGGGCACTGAGTTTGTAAGAGGATGCACAGGCATGTTTACATGCACAGGCAAGGACAGCTAAATGGAAAAAAAAATAAGAAAATAAGAAATTTCTCTGACCCTGTATTTCATTGTAAACCAAGCATCTTCACAGAGGTGGAGAGGTACAGTATATTTCTACAATACTTACTGAAGTTTATCTTTAGGAAGATGAAAAACAGCTCTGTGCCATGGCAACAGCTATGGAGGACGGTGACATGTCTTCCAAATTGGTTGAACTTATTAAACAACTGTGGAATGACCAAGGGATCCAGGCCTGCTTTGCAAGGGCAGCAGAGTATCAGCTCAGCGACTCAGCAGCTTAGTAAGTAACACAAATTCCAGGTGTAGAGCACCTAGGTATTACCATGATGGAGAGTGTAGAAGCTGTTATATCTAGAACGCTTCCTCAAATGTAGGACTGTGCATGAAAACTATTGACTGTCAATCTGAAAGAGAACTAGGCCTATTGCTGATGGGTTTATAATATATTAGAAACATTTAACTGAAAGCATTTATCAGCAAAAACAAAGAAAAATTTCATTCTGTGAGCATGCTTAAACTGTAAAAAAAAGTCTTCTACTCCTAGCCAGTTCTGATGAAATAATTCAAAAAAGTGAGTTGAAACAGCTTAGATTTAACCTAGAGTAGTACTTTGAATTCAAGTCTAACTGGTAGATTTCAAGCTTCTAAGAAGTTTGACTAAAACTATGAAAAGGTTCCTCTAAGCCAATCTGCCTGCATGCTGCGGTGTACCCTGGGCAGCTACCGTCTCAGCATCCTGATGGGTCTTGGTCAGCAGTGCTGTAGCTGATGTCCTAATGCATTGCCTCAGTTTCCTTTCTGTGACTAGGAGGTGGCCAGTACATAAGTCAGGGACTAGGGCTGCTCAGTTCTGACTCGGTGAAGAATCAGGATTCAACTGAGGTACCTCTCCCGGTTTCAATGTAGTCAGGCAGCCCCCGGTTTGGTTGCTTCTGCAGCTATTCTTACAGGCCGGAGCCTCTGGGTAGTTCTGCTCTGCAGTTTTTTCCACAAGGTCATACAAGATCTTGAGGAGAGGTGTCATCTGGGTCTTCATTTCCTGGAGTGCAAAAGTCAGGCTCTGGTACTGGGGAAAAGAGCAGTTCCAGCTCAGGTCCGTTTTATTTCTGCCTTCTAGTAGCTGCAGTTCTGAGTTTTTGCTGCTCTTATAGCTCCTCCTACCGGCAGGAGGTACCTGCATGGAAAAATTGCACAAACTTTCACTTAGAAGAGAAAAGCACGATAAGAATCTGGGCAAGAGTCAGGCAAACTGAATGTAGTAATAAGTCACTCATTTCAGTTATTAAAGGGGATATACCATGAAAAAATACCTATAAAATTCCCCATCTCTTTATATCTTCAAAGTAAGAAAGAAGACTTTTCTGCAAGATACTAAACAGAAGTGACTAGGAAATATTGTGTGTGTTGATTTGTGCCTTATTTAGCAGTATTTTATGGTAACATTGTATTCCTAGGGCAATAACTAATGCAAGTGCAGACCAATCTTCTGTTTTCTTTCATATACTTTCTGATGGGCCACATTGCAGTTTCCAGGACTAAAAGCTCATAACAAGCCAGTAATCGTAATTAGAAGGAAAAACAGAAATAAAAAGAAATAAAAAGAAATCAATGTAAAAAACTAAAATGATTAGCTGTTTATTAGCTAAAATTTTAGAACGTGCAGTATGCCCAATAGATTAAGTTTTGCTGTCTAAAAAGAAGATAGGATATTCTAAAATAATTCCCTGCCAGTGTTATGGGCTGTGTCATTTTTTAACTTCAGGTAGCTTTAAGAGAGCTAGTCATACTCTAGAGGAGCCACTCATCATTTATTGCAGCAGTTCCATGAAAAGCAATAGAGTGATATGCTTTGCACCTGTTTGGGTACTTCTGAGAATCTCACTAATCATCTACCTTCATCTTTAGGTGTCTAAATGATCTTTGAAAATCTAGCCCTTGGCTTCTGAATCATTAAAATTAACTTCATTTTTGCCATTGTTACTGGGCTTCTAGTGATCCATTCAATATCAGTTAGAGTCAGTCAACCACCTGATGTTACTTTTTAATTGGTTTTAAAACCGAAAGCCTGCATCTCAGGTCTTGTGAATCATCAAAGCTCCACTTGCTCCTACACAGAGTATTGCTGTATACTGTGTAAGTTCTGACCTTCTGTGAGTCTTTTCATTATTAAGTCTTGCTAATAAGTTTGATTACTATATTTTCTGACTGTTAAGTTTGATTACTATATTTTCTGACTGTTTTTATCAAAAAAATGAGATCTTCTGAGTAATGCTAAATCTCCTGTCTGTCAAATGTTGCTAGAATTTCCACCTTATATTCTTTAGCAATTGATCTAGTTTTAAGGTGAAATAATGCAGTAAATGAAGGAATGGGCAAAATCAGCATTATAAATTGTGGCCTTAACTCTCATATAACTACCAATAGCAAGTATATGGCGCTTCTTGACTGCTCAGCCATGCCTTTCAGGGTGCTTCATGTCACCTAACTTACAGAATCACAGAATCACAGAATCGTTTAGGTTGGAAGGGACCTCTGGAGATCATCTAGTCCAACCTCCCTGCTCAAGCAGGGTCACCTAGAGCATATTGCCCAGGATCGCGTCCAGACGGCTTTTGAATATCTCCAGCGAAGGAGACTCCACCACCTCTCTGGGCAACCTGGTCCAACGCTCTGTCACCCTCACAGGAAAGAAGTTTTTTCTCAGGTTTAGGTGGAACTTCCTGTGGTTCAGTTTCTGCCCATTGCCTCCTGTCCTGTTGCTGGGCACCACGGAGAAGAGGCTGGCCTCATCCTCTTGACACACCCTCTTCACATACTTATACACGTCTATGAGATCGCCTCTCAATCTTCTCTTCTCCAGGCTGAACAGGCCCAGCTCTTGCAGTCTTTCTTCCTAGGAGAGGTGCTCCAGCCCTCTAATCATCTTGGTAGCCCTCCGCTGGACTCTCTCCAGTAGTGCCATGTCTCTCTTGTACTGGGGAGCCCAGAATTGGACACAGAGGAGCCCAGAATTGGACACGGGCTTTACTTCCGCAAAGTAAAGATCAAGCATCTAAATTAATCTACTAGTTTGTGTTCTCTCTTGTGTCAGTGGCGAGCAGGCCCACCGAGGGTGCCGTTGTAGTTGCCTAAAGCTGTAGGAAGAATCTGAAGACGCCTTTCTTGCTCCAGTAACTAGATAATTAACTTGGACTAATTCTTAGGCAACTACGATTGGGTGTGCTGACTGAATTCAGGTATTTGTGGCTTGAAGCTAGTAGCAGATGTTTATAATGAATTGAAAGGGTTTACTGTAGTGCTTCCATGCTTTTTAAGTTACAAAATTTATTTGGTTTCTGCCTCCCACAGAGTTAAACTGAGATAAGCCTGCCTCAGGCTCTGCTCAGAAAACTGGAGTTACATTGCAGTGTTAAAAAATAGATTGTTTACTGGGCTGAAATGATGGGTGAACACTGAATTACTGAGATCAACCTCAGCACTCCTTGCTGAGTGGATTCACATTATTCAATTTAAAATATGAAAATCCCATTTCTAAACATTGTTTATTAATCTAATGCAGAAAGATTCTAGCAGTTTCTTTTATTTTTACTTTTTTACTTGCAGATATATTAAATTTTGCAGGCAAGGATGATGAGCTGTGAGGTTTGTTCTGATAGTTTTCTAGCTAAACTGTACAGCAATACTTCCTGCTGGGTAGATGGTGCGCAACAGAAGAAAAAAAAACATAAAGCCTAAGAAAACATTAGAGAGACTTACAGGGTTATTTTTTTTTTATAAGAAGCAAACAAGGGACAGATTACAAATGGAAAAGAGCCAACTGAGACATTGAATGGGCTTGAAAATGGCTCAGCTATTGTATGTGGTTTCTTTTTTTTATGATTTGAGTATCAGTTGTTAAGAGTATATTTCTAAGTTACTCCAACTTCATCTCTTCTTTTTGCCAAATCATAACCATTTTCCACTGATTCCTAGATCAGCCAGTAAGATTCATTGGCTCTATTCAGTCATTTCTAGAAAGTTGCTTGCTCCTAGAAGAGACAGCTGAAGGGTTGGTGGTGACTGAGAACAGAATTCAAAGATCTGGTTCAGTTTCTCGTTTCACAAAGATTTCAAGTCTGAGGCTAGGCAAGGCATTTTATCTCTATATGCTTCTATTTCATTGGACATAAAACAAGATAACTGACTGCTTTCCCAGGGGATGTGAAAACACTAACCTAGTAGGTCCTCGTCTTGTTTGAAGCTTCTTGTTATGGTTGCAAAATAAAAGTTTTAAAATATATAATAAATATTAAATAATAATGTTAAAAACAATGTATCTTTCTCAGGTAAAGTTATCGGTCTAAGTAAAAGAGCTCCTACCGGTGATTTCCTCCAGACTATTATGCCCTCTCTTTTCATTTAGGAAAAAGATATTTTTACAACCGACTGGTGGCATTGTCTGATACGATGAGATAATTTCTAGCAAATCTACTTCTAAGAGATGCTTGAGGTTCTTCCCCTATGATGGCAATTTCCAAGTCAAATGGACAAAAACTCTTTCCTGCTAAGATGCTTTCTTAGCATTTCTGAGGGAGATAAGGATTTCCCTGAACTCAAACTGTCTGAAGCACATTTATTGTATAGGACCAAATTACCACTTCTGTATACAAGAAAAAACTGGATCTAGGTTGTGGCTCTAGATCATATAAAAAACAATATTTAATTTAAATATGTAATTCTCATAAAATATTTAGAAGTGGCCGAATACAAATGGATAAATGACCATGTCACCTTTTAAATTCACCAGATACTATTTCTTCTTACTCTCCTTAGTTATCTCAATGACTTGGATAGGTTAGCAATGCCTGACTATGTGCCCAGTGAGCAAGACGTTTTGCACTCCCGAGTGAAGACAACTGGAATTATAGAGACTCAGTTTTCCTTCAAGGATTTGAACTTCAGGTATGAGAGCCACGTTTAATAGTGTTTTCTCTGATTTTAGCTTTTTAAAATATTTTCTTTTCAGTGAGGTTGACCTATTATAATATTGCTAATCCCATTGTGATGTCCTTGAATCCATTCTTATTTAGTAGTTCGTAACAGTCAAAAAAGGAAGATATTTTAATATCAGTATTCCACCTTTAAGCATATAATGGACTGTTACTACGAGATCTCAGAATATCAGGCTCTAAAAGGATGTATTTACATTTGTAAGTGTCTAAAAAGCATTATTTGTATCCTGCTATTTGAATAATTATTTGTGACATTTATGAAATTTGCCTGCCCTTAACAGCATGCAAAACATTTGCTGACTACTAATTTGCATATACTCTCAACCTTTCCCTCTCTTGAGAAAGGAAGTAACTGCTCATAACACTGGAATTCATTACAGTTATCAAAAAAATCATAATTTCTGTCCCATGAGAGATTTCAGTATTAGCATACATGCCTTCATCCTCATTTAAGATGAAAAGCAAAATGTAAAAAAAAAAAAAAGGAAAATAATGTCTCTGAGAAATTTGATTGAAAATAACTGACACTTTCAAATACTCAAGGTGTTGTTAAGTTTGGTGATCCAATTTAAAACACTTAATTCCACACTAAATCATGTTGAGTGAACTGTGATAGTTTCAACGCTTTATAATTCCACTTTGCTCTATTTCCCCTTTCCATTTAATCTTTAATTTAAAGGCTGCAGTGCATTTTGAGGAAAGCAGTATAGACACGAAACTGTCCATAGAGATAGATGGACATATGAGGCACCAGGATTAAAGTTTTGCATTTATTTTCAGTGGTTTTTTTTTCCTGCATGTGGTAACTAAACACCCCACAAACCATCTATCCTACCAAACAGATGCTTTGAAACAACTGAGTTTACTTCCAAAATGAGATTCTGAAGTAGATGACCAACAAATAAATGATTATCACCTATAAATATACTGATCACTCCTGAAAACTCAACACTTATCCACAAATGCTATGTTACAATGTCACAGATGCCATGCTCTTTTTCTCCAGTTAACATATTTCGGATAGCTTGTACATTGGAAATCTGATTACCTTCACAGTTACAATCATAAAGCACTACACAGGGAGGGATTATCAGACTACAAACCCTCATGACCTAAATCCTACCGGCCTTAATATTAGAGTTAGTGTCTAGGTCCAACTGAAATGCAGCACAACTAATTGTTACTATTTGAGTGTCTGAAGACAACAGAAAGGTTCACAAACACTAAAAAGCACTCACTATATTTGTCCTCTCCGTTATGCATCACAGTGGTGTATATGATTAAATTCATTGGTGTCTTTATGCACTTAAGTAATGTTAGGTAAAATCACTATAAAACAGTCTGAGGGTTTTAAGCTGCTACAGAGATGCAGAGCAACTATAAATCCATCTTAACCAGCAAATTACTGCTACTTTGCATTGCCAGAGCAATGCAAAACAGCTGGAGTATCCTGATGACTCTGCATTTACTTTGGTAAGTGCCATAGGGAAATCTACAGAGAGAGGAACATTTGCATATTCAGAATGAGTTTTGGTTGATGTACTTAAATGAGGCTTGGGTCACAAAACAAAACATGGATAAAAAACATGCCTCATTCGGTAAACACTTTTTCATCTTCCAAACGGAATGAGGCAAAAAAACATTTTGCATCCAAAAGTCTAAATTGTAATACTGCTCCAGGTACTGAATTACAGTTGCATGGGTATCATCACTTGGTATTTGTTAACTTCTTAGCGGTTGCTTTGTTGTTTTAACATGATTTAGCTTTACTGCGTTCTTCAACTTACTTCACTAATCACCCTGACTATGACTTCCAGAGCTGAGAACATATTCAATATTTAAAAAAGGAGGTCTGATATTCATAGGTCCTCTCTTGCTGTCGTTCTCATTGATGTGCCAGGAATACTCACTGGTATCAGGCAAGTTTTAATTTAGTCTTCAGGTCTCACCATATGTAACATTAAGACAAATGCACATACAGTTAGTCCCGTATCTGTGGCTAGATTTCTCAATACTGACAGAAAAATACAGAGCTTCCAAGATAAACTTTGACTATCTTGGTAAAAGAAAACACAGTATCAGAACTACACTTTATACTTTTCCCAGAGTGACTTCAGTTTTATATGTATACATGTTAAGTTCCGAGCTGACATGAGAAGAGGTAAGCAAGCTAAGCTTAGCATAATAAAAAATGTCCATAAGCATTTCTTCTGGCCTTGATCTTGTCCTATTTTAACTGACTCCTCATGAATATTCACAGTACCATATGCTAAAAACTTGCAGGAAGTGCATATAGATTCATATGATTACGTATGCTTGTGAAACTAAATTTTGAAGATTTTCTTTCCTTAGAAACCTGATTTAAGAGTTCCATACCACAAAACAAGGAAGACACACAATACCACGTGACTTTTGGGCACTAATCTCAGCCAAGAGTCAAGATGCTTTATTCTTTCTGGCCTCACTCCTCAGTAGGCCTACCGAACTCAGTGAATATATGGTTGAAAGAATGCCATTACTGATACCAAAATCCTATTCGACAATAGCATCCTGATTTCCTAATAACTCACATTCATAGACACCTAATGCTCAGACAAAGCGATGAATGTACTAGAAAAAAATCATTTTCTCTAATTATCCCCTCAGCTGCAGAAATAGTTCATCAGTATCATTGGGAAGGGCTTTACACCTCCTAAGCAGGATGAATAAGGATAAGCAATAACCTTTGCTTCCATGAGCTGCCTTGCTGACGGTGAAGAAAAGAGAGGATCAAGATACTGCAAAAATGGTGTTTTAGTAACAAATTACTCTTGCTCTGTTTATTAGTGGCTTGGTTTTCTCATATTGAATCTCAGTATTTGCATTGCTAGAAAAATTGAGCTGTGTTTAATTCTCAGATCCTGCAGGATGTACACCCAAAGTGTAAGATCTAATGCATTTTTTTAAGGAAAGGATAAGGTAACAAGGGATTGGGAGGTTTTGGAGTTTAAGTTCAACAACTCACAGCACATAGAAAATCATTATGCGCACAAGAAAACACAAAAAGTAAGGATAGGATTGGCGACACAATGAGTAAGACCAATTAGGACATACATTTGGCTTCTTACATGTTTTTTTCTCCTTTCTAATGCACTTGAAAAATATCCAGGTTTTCCTAATTTTATGTCGGAAGAATAATGAAGGGAAAGTCCTATCCTTTTCACTGAAGAACAATAAAAATAAGTCAGAGTTTTAAAGGCTAGTGCTAAGTAGAACAATGGTAGCTTTGACAACAGATCCAGCTCTGCTGGGCCTCAAACTTCGTGTTGCATTGAAAGTCTAAACTAGACATGCTCAGTTTGTTTTGGACCCCATATAGAAATCCCTATGACTTTACTCAGAGGTGGTAACTTCTGGTAAAGAATGAGATAGATAATGCAGAAAAGGACAGCCCTGCATTTTCTTCTCTACAAGTAAATGCATTCCTGCTCCCCATGAATTGTTTGAACAGCTGATGCAACTCAATGAGATTGATAGGGCAGAGACTTGCACACACAAACACATGCTGCAGATTATACAAGTATCTAAGCAACTACACAAGGACATTGAACAGATAACTAAACATACATCTATGCCAGTCAACTAAACGTAACCAGTGGGTTAACCAGTAACTGGCTTTCAATAATATGTTTTATTGATCAACATGTCAGTTCACTACAAGGAATACTAACAAATAAATGATTAAGGGGTTGAGGGTCTTCTGTCAAAATTTAATGTATGAACTCTGTTCTGAAAAAATCCTTGCTTGCAGGGTCTAGTCTGCCCTGGCTCAGTCTGCTCTCAGCTTTTGTACAGAGCCCCACTCCCTCAACAGGGAGTGTTGCCTGACAGTATCTTCCATATGCACTTATTTAAGCCTTTACTTTGCATTTTGTGCCCGCTATAAAGTTGTAAATAAAAAATACCTCTCCTTGACCTGTTGGGACAGAAGTAGACTAGCATTTGGAAAAGCTAAATACTTTAGTGCCATTCATCTCTAGCTGCATTCTGCACGTTGACGGCATGACTATACCCTTAATAGTCAGTGCTTTACATTGTATGTGTTATTTTTCCTGCAAAGGATGTTTGATGTGGGTGGACAGCGATCAGAGAGAAAAAAGTGGATTCACTGCTTTGAGGGAGTTACTTGCATCATATTCTGTGCTGCACTCAGTGCCTATGACATGGTTCTGGTGGAAGATAAAGAAGTGGTGAGTCAGAAGGGACAAGCAACCCTTTTTGCTACTAACTTTTACTGTACTCTCTGATGGCATATCAGAACTATTCCTGTTCCCTGATAACAATTTAAATGCCATTATGCTGTATTGTAAGAATATTACAGTAAAAATGACATATGAGGATGAGATTTGTCAGACTGTCATGCTCACCTTTGGCATCTCAACAGAATCGAATGCATGAAAGCCTTCAGCTGTTCAACAGCATCTGCAACCACAAGTGCTTTGCAGCCACTTCCATTGTGCTGTTTCTAAACAAAAAAGACCTTTTTCAAGAGAAAATAACAAAAGTTCATCTCAATATCTGCTTCCCTGAGTACAATGGTAAGTTTGGGATTTTCAGAAGAAAAAATATGTAAATGATTAGCGTTGGCCATGTAGTAAAGGCTATGTCTCAGGTCACTGATATAGCATCTTGCCCAAATATCTAGCCTTTTTCTCAAAAGAATGGAAAGGGACAGATATTGCCAGAATTCGGTTCATCTCACCTACTCTTGAGGCTTACCTGAGGGTAGGATGAATTCTCTCTATAGATTTTTTTTTTTTTTCTCCACCAGTTTATACAGGGAGGCTAAAGGACTAGAAGGTTTAGATGGCTAAAGTCAGGTGCGATAAAGGCAGGCAGCATTATCAGGGCAAGCCAGTGGCCTATCGCTCACACACACTGTATCTGAATCCAGGTCTTTTTGTACCTGTTTTGTAGACACGTTCCATAAAGGAAGTCTGCCTCTTTTTATATGTCACAGTATCTACTAGAGATAGATAACAGCAGCTGTTTTAAATTCATGTAAGAGAATATATAAAGGTGTGTCACAAAGTGCCAGAGAAAAACAACAAGCTGCAAGTATTTCAGTGTTAACCTAACGTATTTGTGATGGGGAGTGTCCGGAATGAAACATACTTAAAAATATATATATTATTAGAAGATGGGTTGCGTGTACTTCCTAAAAAAACAGCTGCCCCAATCCCTTTTCTAGGGCGTGTCAACACAGCAACCTAGAATTGCTCATTGTTTCATGGGATAATCAATCATCATGTGCTAAACTCAGTGCAGCTATGGCAGTTTACACTAGCTGAGGCTTCAGAGACACAACGGGAGTCACCAAGGGCCCTCAGCAACAAGTATCTGATTCACAGCACGCTCTGTACCTACAGTGATTCAGTATTCAGACCCATATCAGTATCAGTACTCAGACTCGTTGTTGCAAGGAAGTACTACTGAAAAGCAGGAAAACTGTGTAAAGAGCATATAAGCCTCTGAATTTTTTGCTTTTTCCTTCTTCATTTCTTTTTTGCTTTTTTTTTTGTCCTTCCATCAATCCTGTCTGCTATAGAACCATTTCCCTTTGTATTTTTATTTCTGTTTCTCTCACTTTCTGCCCTCTCTCTAAGGTACTTAATTACTTCACACTGTCTTACTCAATTGTGAGCATTTCACTTCAGAAAGGAGGCCTTCTGTTTAGGCACTGAAATTTAAATTTGAGTGGGCTGTCTACACACAAAGCTTCCATGCATAAGGCCTAAAGTTAAATTCCTAAAAAATCCCCTGTTTCTTAGTAACTTTAAGGACAACCAAGCTGAAAAATTTCTTCTCTCTTACTATTATCTTCAATAGGACTAAATACATTTGAAGATGCAGGAAATTACATCAAGAAGCAGTTCCTAGACTTGAACATAAGAAAAGAAGACAAGGAGATATATTGTCATTTGACATGTGCCACAGATACGCAGAATGTCAAGTTCGTTTTTGATGCAGTCACAGACATCATAATCAAAGAAAATCTGAAAGACTGCGGGCTTTTCTAGCCATTCATTCCCTTGCTCCCAGTCTGACTTCATCTCTGCGCACTTCTTCGCTCATCCTGTATGCTGACTGAAGTAAAAAATAGTAGGGAAGAAACAATATTATTTAGGCTCTAGTTAGCTGTCAATTGAAGTTTTGGGCTTTAGTTAGCTTTATCAATTGAAGCCCGAGCACTGTAGAACAGTAATGACTTTCTATAGGCCATAAGAAGATTAAAAAACATGTTCCTGCTCCACAGAGATGCTAGCTGCTGATAATTCCTGCTGGAATCAAAGGGAATTTCTCATTGAAATTCATACAATTTGAAGGTAACCAGCACTTCTTGGGAAGTGGGGGATAACTCAATACCCCATGTTTTCTAGTGGGGGGGAAAAAAAGCATATAACAGAGATTAGATAATGTGTTTTTATTTGCATTTAAAGTCTTAAGAAAGCCATAAAATAAAAAACAGTATCACTAGATAATTTCAGCTCAGTACTTTTGCACTGAGCTTGAGTACTTGAGTACTTTTTCCATGCTACGTTCACAACTAAAAATGACATTACATTAATCTAGCAGAAGCAAACCCCCAGACCTATCTGGTTTATGATAAAGAGCAGTGCAAAATCTACATGTTCTATTATACTGTTTTGGTAGAAGAGCTGAGGGACACATACACATAAACTGTACACATGTAAAATTCACAAGGCCTCTTACCCTGTTTGGAGAAAAAACAGTAAGATGTAGGCAGATGGCAGGCAATTTTTTGGAAATATCCCTGAGGGAAAAAATATTACAGTAACTATCAATTCCTGCATATGCCATAAGGATAAGTGTAAACATTTTTTTAATACTTAAAGACCTAACTTTTTTTAATAATTAATAGTCTCGCTGCTAGACAGCTTCTCTGGTGCTCTGGTGAAAATGACTATTGAAATAGTGTAGAGCAAATGCAATCTACCAGTCCCAGTAGCAAAAACACATTCTTTAGGCTCTGGTACAGAGGTCCATTTTCTATGCAAAGAACTTGCTAAGAACCGCTTTACTCTTATTCTGATTTATTGTGACTATAACTCTGGAAAATATTTAACTGTTTTAAATGGAATGGGAGTTAATAAAAATAGTGTACTGACTTTTGAAATTTGACCTTGAAACAACTCTCAGATTTTGAAATCTGAACAATGATAAAATAAGCTGATTTTTTTACGACATTTCAATATAATTTTCAGCATGTGTTGATTATATTCTGGTCAAGCTAACTATTGAAAGACCTATAATAAGGAATCTAGTCTGTCCCTGAGCAGCAGAATCCTGCAAGCTCTCCACATAAGCAAAGACCAAACTGGTCTGTGCTGGTCACTCACCAAAACTAGGAGCTGATGCTAAACACTATAAACAGCACAAATCCTGAGGTAGAGCCCTACTGTGAAACCCTATAATACCACAATCTTGGAAAATGCAGCCCAACCGTCTACTGAATTTTAAGACTTAAAACTTGTCACTACTGCCTCTTGCTGTGTGCAGACTCACAGCTTCAGCAGTCTTCCTGTCAGTGTCCATCTAGAAATCAGCTGTTTAACAACAAGCACTTCTGATCCAGTGGTCTAAGCCAGTGGACTGCCAATGGGGCTGCCAGCAATGAGGATGACTTTGATGGTGTGAAGACATGGGAGTCCTCAAGTAGATACAAGGGACTGGGATAGCTGAATCTTAGCTGAATCTGAGCTACCAAAATAAATGTGGAAAACTACTGCCTCCTACCAGGAACATGTTTGACAGTTGAGGATAGACTAAAGGGATTGATACTGGTGTCAGTTAAATTGCATATGAACTGCATGCAGACAGCTGTAGAGATTAAATAGTATATGAAAGGAAGAAAATGTGAAAAATGGTGAGAGTTTAAAGTACAGTAAGATAAACTTAATAGAAGGGATTGTTAGGCCTTGGTTTGGGAATAGCACCTTGACTGACACCTGCCAGACTAAAGGCCAGCTTCTCCTCACTTGATTTGGAAAACTGTATGCAAAGCCTTAGCTAGAGCTGTGCAGGGAGCAATCCCGCGTGAGAAAGATGGCTAAATACAATTTCTACTGTCTAGATTTCTATTACTGCCCGATCTGTAACGCTTTACTTGACTGATTCCTTGTTTGTATTGAAAATAACAGATTTCTAGTGCTAAGGTTTCTGAATTCATTTCCTGCAATAAATCTCGTTTGAAATGGACAATTTCAACTGTGGTGGCAGCAGCATTAATTTCTGGATGGCTAGATGGCATAATAAAAGCCAAGGTCTTACGAAAATAATCAATCTATGAACAAACGCATCTCAGTCATTGTTTGTTTTTTTTTTTACTCCCTTAATCCACTTCAAGCAAAAGGCTAAGAAGCTGGATGGACTTTACATTGAAGCCTGAAAGTTAATAAATACAAACCTGCACACGATAGTTTTCCTTACTTCGTGCTTTAGGAAGTTAGGCTGGCCACTAGTAGAAACAAAATACCTAGACATATTATTGGCCTGATTTGCCTGTTTTTTTGTTTTATTTCTGAACCTGAGTTCCTGGCAAATCAATGACAGGAAGGAGTTCTAGACTTTGCGGTCCTCTAGGGGGAATAACTGTGGGAGATGTCACTGCAGTCCCTGTGCCAAAGGGGCTGGCGAGGCTGTGAAGCTGCAGGGCAGGGCGCAAGGTGAGTAACTTGAGCGCTTTGCGGTATGCAGAAATCCCACGGATGCTCCAGCTCTGTTAGGTAGAAGGCCTGGTAACAAACATGGCCGGCGAGCCCTTGAAGCTGAAATCTGTGTGTGGTGAGAGATGCACTGCCTGCACTGCCAGACCCCTGGTGTCAGGAGCAGGGCTCTCCCTCAAGCAGAAACATCAAGACACAATCTTTGCAGTCTTTGCCAGACATCAATTTTCCACAAAACAGAGCACCTCACTGACAAACAAAACAAAGACAGGCCCCACTTCACCTTGCCTTCTGGGCAAACTCATCAGTATGTTTAAATTTAACACAGGGAGAGCTTCGTTTTGAGTGTGACGGGTTGAGGCTCGGAGGAGCTTCCCCTGTCAGTAAACCAGCCTTCGCCACAGCAGCAGCAGCAGCAGCAGCAGCAGCAGCAGCAGATTGCTGCCACAGATGGGGATCGCTCACGGGCCCAGCTCCGTGCGCAGATGCACTTAGGAGACTTGCTGTGGCCAGACCAATCCAAACAGGCAGCTAAATCCCAAATAATCATTTTATTTTTACATTTAAGGGACATAATTTACGCCACTGACAACTACCGCGGAATACTGATTCACGCTCCACCGCCTAGCGATCGACACCCGGGGAATGTTAACTGCCAAAAAGTCTAGACAGGCTCATCAGCATCCTCACATCTGCTCGCAGGCACATTCCGAAACCCCAATTTAACGACCAATAAGCAAACAAAACCCCCACCTAAAAATTCAGGATAAATAACAGTAATCAGAGACGCAGAGCAAGCGGGGGGCCTGAGTCGCTATCAGCCTGCCTCACGCTCCCGTCCCCCCCCCCCCCCCCCCCGGCACTACTGCCTGATTGTGCGTTTTCCCCCCCGTCGCCGACCGCGCCTCAGGCTCCCGCCTCGCGGGCGGCCGTTAACGGCGGCGGCGGCGGCGCGCGCCGCCCGCAGCCGCCAAAGGGCGCAGCGGCACCGCCTTCCGCCAACGGCCGCCGCCCGCGGGGCCGGGCGGGCCGGGAAGTCCCGCCCCGGCTGCCGAGGTGTCGCCAGCCCGTTGCCAGCTCCTATTTCTTCCTGCCCGTAGCGGAGAGGCGTAGCAGGGCGCAGCGGTGGTATTCGCTGCTGGGATCTCAGAGAAAAGCAGCCCTCGTTGGGACAAGTGGGTGCAGGCTGCGGAGCCTGCCCTTGCCTGACTTCCGCCAAGCTCCGCTACAGGGTGCGAGCTTACTCCGCCCACAGAGATTTTCTTTTCTTTTTTTTTTTCTTTTTCCCTGAGGAAGTCTTTCGTACTCCCAAAGCCCGCATCTTCCCCGGGGAGCGGCCAGCTGCTGTGCCCACAGGGCTGCGTTTGCCCTGGGAGGTGGAAAGGGGTGGCGAAGAGGGAGCGCTCTGTCCTAATGACAAAGTGTACATCTTAATTTTCATTTTTCTGGAATTATTTGTGAGCCACAAGAAGATTTAATGCCCAGGAGTGCGAACATGGTGCTCTCACCAAGTCTAATGTCCTTCAGGTGAATGGCAGACTAAAGGAACGTAACATTCCTAAATAAAACTCTTACTCCATGTGGAGTATAATGCGGTTCACCTCTTTCCCGCTAGAGATTTGAGTGCCCCCAACAGCAAGCTAGATCACTCACTCTTCAAGACTGGCTAATCCTTTAAGTGCCTTAATTCATCAAGTGTCTCCCAGCTTGTGGAGTCACTGAGCATCTAAATTCAGGTACCTACATGGGGTTAGCAGTGCCAGATCTGCAGTAACAGCACTTGCCGTTGATACCTAACTCTGCTTTAGGCCAGCCAACTCCGACAAACTTCCCAGGAAGGCCCAAATGGCAGCATGCAATAAATAGGCTGTAGTTCGGGGGGGAAGAGAGAAGATCATGTTATCTGCCATATCCTTTTTGCATTTTAGCAGACAGTCTGAGCATTTGCTCAGAAAGCAGAACACCCATTTCTAAGCTCTCTTCCCGGATGAAAGACACTTCAGTCCACAACTCCAAAAAACTGTAAATGACTTTGTTACCAGGCTGTGAGTTCCCACAGAGAGAAAGCCTCTTCCCGTTTTTGCTGAAAAAGGCTTATTATGCAGAAAGAAATCTTTGAGACCAGATGGAAACAGGAAACGACTTCTAGAGAAAAGATAGCCAAGGGTTTCCAGACAATCCTCCCAGAAATTTGTCTGCATTTTGCATAAGAAAGGCATTACATAATAGAAAACAAGAACAGCTCTATATGGGAGATCTGAACTTCGGGACCCCTTTGCTCCCAGCAGAGTAGGAGAATATCTGTAGTCTGACAGACAGGAAGAAAGCTATATTCAGGGCAAAGATGGAGGTTGGAAAATCACAGCTTTAGGAATCCAGGTGCCGGCTGTGTGTTGGACGGCCCTCAGACTAAGAATGGAGAGCAGTGTGCATATCACCCAACTATGTCTTCTTTCATTGCTGGTTCCTGTCGCATAAATTATGCCCTCTGGTTTAGATTAGGGCCTGAGGTAGGGTTAGCGTCTGGAAAAGTATAGCCTTAGAAAACCAAGATCGTGGTGCATTATAGAGCTTCTGTTGGGTATAGTAAACTACATCCTCAGGAATGGTAGTCCGTTCTGAGGCTTGGAGGTCTCTCAGAGGGAGGACTAAAGATGATTTCAGAAGAATCATTCTCTATCGAAGACATAAAGCCAATACATGGAAAACTTAAAGCCAATGCACAGACTACGACAGGGGTATGGTTTTAGAAGCCTACAGACTCTTCTGATGAGACTAGTTGGAGAACATCATAGTGAGAAAGAGGTCAAAAGCAGAAAATAAATGTAAACAAGTGTGCTCTAAATCGGAATGCTCAAGTAAATAATATTGAGAATGTTAGGTACAAGAAACAAAACAAAACAAAACAATGAAAAGGGAAATTGAAGAAAAAAACATGACGTCTTACGAACTGAAAAGCCCTGCAGGACACAGCGGGATCAAAGCTTCTCAGCCTACACTCTGTCAGATTGTAGCTGTGACCCTAACTGTATGCTGAACCCGTAGGCTAGAGGTAAGTGACATAGCAGGAGTCAACAAGGAATGAACGAAGGAGGAGACACATAACCTCCAAGCTGCAGGAAGAACTGGCCTCCTAAGCCTGTACTGTTCCAGGCAGAAAAAGCCACCTTCAACAGTTTGAAGCTGTCGCTCTAATTCTCAGGCTAAGTATAATACATTTCAAAGGAGCAAAATAAATCATTAAAGTTAAAAAAAACTGGATCCCTTGGCATCACTTCTGCTTCTTAGAGTGCCCTGTGTAGCCCCATAGCCTCGTAAACACAGCCTTGCCATTGCTGGTAACAGACCACAGACTTTGTATTAAGTTAACACAGGCTTCAGGGCTTGACAGGTATTGTCGGGACTTGTTTGAGCTTGCTGGAGCTTTTTATTGGCTTGTTTAGCTGTAACAGCAATTGTCTAATAGGCAGGTGGCTGTTAACTCATTTGTTATAGTTTTGCGTAGCTTTTTATAATTGCATGGTGTAATGCCTATTGTTAAAAGTTTTGAAATCAATAGGAATAACAAGTAATTGTGCTGTATAGAATGAACTATCTATGACCCTAGACCAGTGATGCAGCATAAAGAAGTAAATGCATGGTGCAATAGCAGTAGCCTTAAAGGTTTGGACATGGGATGATATTAGAGGCCCCAGGGCTCACTCACTGGTGATGGTACTGCAGACTTAGGAGCTGGGCAAAAAGAGTTTTAGGGATAACAGGAAGGACAAGAAACAAGTGTCTTTATATATGTAAACTCCAACATATATAATAAAGACGGAATGTAGAATTGCAGGCCAATGAAGAGTGTAGAGTATATCAACAAAAATGACCCCAAGTGGATCCTAGAGCAAAGAGGAAGTAGCCATCAACATCACGCTCTTCCTAGGAAAGAGGAGGAAAAATCTGCTACCGTAAACATCACAGTCCTCACAGCAAATATCTCAGGTTGACAGCTTGCTGTGACATTCCCTCCTACGGACTATAACCATTGACATTAGGACCCAGAGGAACAGTGGAGGAGCAAATGAATCCAGAGGAAAAGCCATAGATAATGGAAAGGTTTTTTAGTACAACTTCGATGAAATTTATTTTTTTCAGTACAACGTCAATGAAATTTATTTTTTGTTAAGTGGGTAAGTTAGACTCTATCTAGACTAATATTATTAACAGTTTGTTGTACTTTGGTTATACTGTTGACTGTTTAAATCAGACACTAAAATCTTGGCTTCAAATATAAGATATGATCTCTTTGTTCATAATAAGATTTTAAGCACAGCATGTGTGGCATAGACACATTTTCTGGGTTGCTGTGTATCCGACCGGTAATCTCACCCCTGTCCCTGTGCTTTCGATGACTTCTGGGAATGTATGCATTCCAATGGGATGACAGAAAAGATTCACCACCTTTGATATCACAGCTCTTCATAACTCTTTTTGACCTTCTCTTTTTAAGAACTACGGTTCTGATTCTGCATAATTCCATTTCTTCAGCATTCATTGTGGTATGGACTCTTCCAGAAGGTAAAAGAGAACAGAAAGAATTTGTGGCAAAGATGATTATTTCTTTTACTTACTTTAAGGACTCTTCAGTGTGCAGCATTAACCTACTTAAGGAATGCTCAAGGCTCATAGTTCGCAATGCATTGCCATTAAGTTGTCATTTGTAGTTAGTGCTATTATTACAATACTGTAAGTGTGATTTTGATAGTCCATGAATGCCACTTTTATTTTGATGTGAAACTAGCACCCAAAACCTCACAGTCTTTTGTGTCAGGAAATGTAACGACTGGTTTAGCTTTCTCTGTAGAATTAGAAATCCAACTCAGCTGGCTATGTGAGATCATTTTGTTTATGCGTTGTACTACTTTTACTATATTTACATCAATGTACAAATTGTACTGACATTGTATCTCGCCGTTACATAAAGGACATGAAGTACTGTGCCCCAAACTTAAATATTTCCGAGAAGGCTTCTGTGTTTTCAAGGGCACTAGGGTTTTACTTTTTATATCTGACTGATTACTAATATCAATATCCCCACAATTTCAAGAAACAAACTAAATCTCAACTACTTTTACCTTTTCTGAAATTCAAAAGCTACAACTGAAATGCCTATGAGGACAGTTTCATGACCACTGAGCTGTGATATGCATCACTTCGGTGACAAGATATATCTACACGTATTCTATATTTCCCTTACATAGATTTCTATCAGTCTTTATCTTCTTTCCCCTTTAATCGTTTATTTTTCTTGTCCCTGTATTCTTTCATCTATCTTTGTGCATCTGATTCTAGCAAGCATACAAAGAGATGAAGAGACCAGTACCAGCACTGGCCTCCATTTATCATAACAGAGGAAAAACTTCTATTCTGCCCTTGAGAACTGGTAATAGATCATGTCTTAGAGAAAAAAAACAAGTCACACTGTGATGTACTTACTTGTGCACAGCTTTGTCTTGAAAAACGAAACACTTAACCATCCCGAGGCCCTGATACAGCAAAATCATCAATTACTGAGAATGTGAAAAGACCCATTGAAATCAGTGATATTATTCTGGCATTTTTTGCCCTGCTCTACTAGAGCTACTGTAAAGGGGACCAAAATGGCAAAAGAGGCCACTCAAGAAACACCCAAGGAAGATTTTTCTGCTTGGGAATTACAAAGAGTTTTTCTACATTGATCGTAGGAGCAAACAGCAAATGTCAAAAGGTCATGCTCCCTCTCAACCCTCAGTCAGCCGCTCATTCTAATCAATTGAATTAAGGACTTTGCAGTCTGTTTTTCAGTCCACTAGGACATGTAAATCTTATTAGTGTCAATAAAGGTTATAAGCATCTCAGAGAAGATAGTACACCCTCCTTATAATATATATCCGTAAGGTGCACTACATGTCCTAAAACCATTTCTGTAACGTTATATATGACCAGCCATAAACACACCCCTTTCTATAACATTTTAGAAACATAGGAATGGCATATACATCACAAGAGAGCGAGACTCGGATGACAAACTTTGTGAAAGCTTCTTATGCTTGCTACAGTCCATTAAAAAGAAAACATAAATTATGAAGAAGTACATGGGAGGATTACCCAAGACCTAAGACCCAAGGGCATTTACATACTGAAAACCCACTGATCAAAACTTCTAGCTATATTTAACCAGGGGCACAAATCCTGCCCACAGAGGAACAAAAACTGTACAGTAAAATGATACAAACAGGGAATGCATCCGTATGGGATCTTGCTCAGGAGATACAAAACTACAATTGGCTGCCTAGCAGCCCTCTTCGGTGGCTATGTCTGTGATAGTGGATGTATAGAGAGGGAATGAGATGGACTGATATCCTACTTAGTTTATAAGGGGAAAAACATGGCACAGGTGGGGATATTTCTGCAACTTGTATGCTATAATTGTAGCTGTACTGAAGAGCTGCACTCCAAAGAGAAATCAATTCATCCCTCTTATCAACTCCATTTACCAGTAATTCAGGCTCTACCATGCAACCTGTTGTTCTTTGCATCATAGAAATAATTCTGAATGCTTTGAGTCTTTTTTAATAGTATCTTAACTAATATAAAATTAGTTATTTTATTAATGTAAAATTAATGTCAGTAAGAGCTTAGGTGCAATGCTGAGGAATTTAAGTTCTCATCGCTAGGGTGGCATTTAATTCACCCAGCAGTTAACATCCTAAATTCAAGCATCTTGCTCATTCCAAGCATGTAGGCTTCCTCTGCGACAAAAGGAAAAAGGCAGGAACGTCTGTGGAGCTTCTTGGGATGTGACAAAACATGCTCTACCCTGATCATACCATCTAACAAGAAGTTGCCACAAAGTCAAACATAGTTAAAACTAAGATAGTGTACTATTGTGAGTTCAGAGGAATTGAGGCCAGAGTAGCATGTAAGCATTTATCTGTAGCCTCCATAATCCCTCTGAGGTATGAGGTGTTAGTCATTATCAGCACAGCACCTGGCTTTGAAGTAAGAAACCTAAAAATGTTTCTGTTTTTTCTAGAGCACAGGTAACCTGGAAGACATTTCCTACTTACATGTGTTCTGTAACCCCTTCTAGTAAGAGAAGAAAGGGCTCGTCTGATCATATTCATTCATATTACAGAGATTTGTAAAAAGGGAACTTTAATGTCTCACTTTTCTTAAATATATTTTTCTCCCTTTAAAACGGGCACTTTCCTAGTTTGTGAGCTACGTCACAGAACCACACAGAATAGTTGAGATTGGAAGGGACCTCTGCAGATTATCTGGTCCAACTCCCCTGCTCAAGCCAGGTCAGCTAGAGCAGGTTGCCCAGACTGTATCCCCAAGGATGGAGACTCCACATCCTCTGTGGATAACCTGCTCCGATGTTCAACCACCCTCACAGTGGAGAGTGTTTTTTTAATGTTCAGATATAATTCCTTGTGTTTCAGTTTGTGTCTGTTGCCTCTTGCATGTGCACTGGGCACCTCTGAGAAGAGTATGGCTCCATCTTCTTGACACCCTCCCATCAGATCCCCCCTTCTCCAGGCTGTACAGTCCCAGCTGTCTTATGCTTGACTTCATATAAGAGGTGCTCCAGTCCCTTCCCTTAATCATCTTTGATGCCCTTTGCTGGACTCATGTTGCGGTTCGTCCCAGGAGAGCAGACACACCCGTTAAAAGGCATATGGGTAAATAACATTTAAACTGGGGGGCATAACTAGACAGGTTCGGGATGGCGGTGTAGGAGTAATTACTGTAATGAAGGGGTTTACAACAATGTCGATATTATCAAAGGTAACCTTTTAATAACAATAATAACTATAACCAGTGAACAATGTACAACTATTCTATTATGCAAATATTTACAGTAGGTTCTGGAATAGGATACAATAATGCAAAGGTGCGCACGTACGCGAACAATAGATCTCAAAAAAAAAAAAAGGGAGGGAATAAGAAGTTGCCCGAACAGGCCGCAATGGGTAGTCACGCCTCTCCTGGTACTAGGACCATAAATATGATAGCAAGGCCATATGGATCAGTGCGTCATCCCCCGGTACTGAGACTGTAAGTAATCAGGCCACACCTGTGGGTGTGCCGTCTCCCAGTGTTGCTACCTATGTGCTTACGGCTCCGCAAAGTGGGCAGAGCTCCAGGCCAGAATGGCGAGGCGTTCGATTCCTTCGGGATCCTGCAGTGGCTCCTGGTTGAACGTCCCAAACTGAGAGGTGGTGGGGTGAGCCCAAGGGAGAAGTCTGCCGCTCCAGGCCTTCTCGTCTGCCGTCCTGCGGCTTCCGACGAAGCCGTGATAAAGGCTGCTGAGCTTTCTTCTGCATGGGTCTTCTCAGCTCGCGCTTCTTTCCGTCGGCTCCAGTATTCACTCCTCCTCCCCACACACCAGCTAAACTAATGTTCTTTTATAGCTAGCCAAAAGGCGAACGTAGCCATACTCATGCCTCCATAACGTGTTCTGACTGGTCACTTTTAGATCCTTAATTAGACTGTCTCCTGGTGGGGACTGTCTCCTGGTGGGGACCTGTTTGGGGACAGCTGCGTCTCTTTCTAGAATGTTGGCAGCAGCGGCTACGACCGTGTGCTACGGCTCCTCCGATTGCTTGAGGCCGCTTCATTCGGGGTCATGGAAAGGTCAGTTTGATTGGCAGGACCTAACCCCCATGATACTCTATGGGCAACAAGGGTTAACCGGCTACAACTCGCTCCATGTCCTTCTTGTACTCTGGAGCCCAGAAATGGACCCAGTACTCTAGGTGAGGCCTCACCAGGGCTGAGTAGAGGGGAAGGACCACCTCCCTCGACCTGCTGGCAATGCTCTTCCTCATGCAACCCAGGATACCACTGGCCTTCTGTGCCACTAGGGCACATTGCTGGCTCATGATCAACTTGTTGTCCACCCCCAGGTCCTTCTCTGCAAAGCTGCACTCCAGCAGGTCGGTGCATGAGGTTATTCACCCTCAGGTGCAGGACCCTGCACTTGCCTTTGTTGACCTTCATGAGGTTCCTCTCTGCCCATTTCTCGAGCCTGTCCAGGTCCTTCTGAATGGCAGCACAGCCCTCTGGTGTATCAGCCACCCTTCACAGTTTTGTATCACCTGCAAGACATCAGCTGTAGTCACAGGTGGATCATGTCACGCCGCTGAGTTTTGATTAGAGCTTACCATGGATTAAAAGTTAGTGGATTGTTCAGCTCAACATCAATAACATGATGTATTCTAAGGTATTTTTCCTCATGCTTAGGTTGATCTAATAACTTTTTTTTTCTCTCTTACTGGGCTATCATTGGAAAGCCAATATAAATCTCATTTAGCAGTTCTGTTTAAAACTGATGTTCAATATATATTGTATTAGTAATAGAATAGCAATTAGCAGTTAATATATATGTTGTCTCTTTGAGAATTTCCACTGAATTTTTATGGATATATGCCTGTCAGTGCCTAAGTTTATTCTCTTCCCTATTTCCTTGCTTTTATTTTACATGGCATCAATAATGACCCTGCTGAATAATGTGCCTGTTTAACCTGGGTGCTTCAATTCAGTGTTTACAATAGAGAATAGTCAGAAAAACAAGGGCCATTTGTTTCTCCCACTGAAAAAATAAGCCAGTAGTTAAACGGAGACTGTAAGTAGTGATACTGGCAACATTTGTGTTTTCCTATTAGGTTTTTATAATATGAAAGCTAGATTTTAATGAAATACATTACACATTTTCTCTGCAGTAAAACTATTATTTACTTCTGACAGCTCGTTTATAACCAATTTTTTATTATAAGTAATCTTAAATTCTAAGTACATTTTTATTTTGTAAATCCACAGGAGGCAGAAAAAATACTTGGAATGCTTTATAACAGATATGGGGCTTTGGACAACAGGAACTAGAGAGACAAAGTGAAATTAGCAAGACTCAAAGGAAAGGGAATGAAAAGAAGGACAGGTACATTCCCAGACTAAAATATACCTATTTGTCTCCTTCGAAAACCATTTTTATTTTTGTAATTGTGCATGTTATGACTTTAAAAATCTCAAAACTGAGACCAAGCCTTTTGTTTTTGTTGAAGTGAAACATTTTGATGGATCTCAGTTTCCCTTTTCATATGTGAAGAACTTCCAACATCTATTGCAAACTTAGACAAGGACAAGCGCTGAAAATTGCAGACCCTTCAGTGGTGAGGAATGTCCATTCTCTGCATGGCTGTAGTGAACAGCACTTATTTTCTCAGTGTCAGTTTGCATGCTATTGGAATGATCTACGTGGGCAGAACACATTCAGAAATGTTTCGATAACTCTGACTTTGCACCAGCAGAGAGCAGTAGTACCCCCATCATTAAGGGCTAGATGCTGAAAGGTGTAATCACTCTCTGTTCAGTGTAGGTACTTCATGGGGCCTGTAGGCACTAACTCACTGGTGGAAACTGGAAAGCTCTCTCAAGATCAGGTTTAGTGCTTTATCCTAGTCCTCTTGACTCAGGATCAGCGTAGGAGATAGTGCTCAGTATTTTGCTGTCCTCAATTATGTGTTTCTTTAGGTTGACAGGAACAGTGGGGATTTCTGCTCACAATATTTGCTTAAAATGACTGAGCTCACAAATATGAAAGAATTGCTGCTTTCCCCTTTCAATATTTACCATGGAATTGCTTTTATAGTCTATTTACTGAATTTAGGTTTATTACATCTTCATCCATAAAACAACCTTTACATATATATATAGCTTGGTGTTTATATTAGAGAAAGGTTTCTACCTCTTGAAAAGCCTGTTCATGCAAACAGAAATCTTTTGGTTCCACCGGGCCCCACTAAATGCCTGTTTACATTATCTCTGTGATCTGTAACAACAGAACACCCAGCTGAGCCCTGACAGATTTACAAGAGCAATGAATCCTTGAGGTTAAGATATCAAACATCCACTTGCTAATTGTGACATTAATCTCACCCTGTCTGCTGCTGAGATGTTAATGCTGTGCTAGAGCCACATTGCCATTTAAAGTCATTTCATCCTGTAGTGCAAGTCATGTGGTTCTGACTACTGGTACGGATCCAACAGATGGATTGTGAAGGAGGCAAAAGCAGAAAGCAAAATGCAAATGGACTTACTGATTTTAAAGCATAGCATATTAAAAGATTGCCTCTGATTTTAGATCCCTGGTTCTCAAGCATGCAGAATAAGGTGACAGCTCACACTGTAGTGTAATCAGGTAGCTCATGCAGACATCCAGACGTGGGTGCTGGGAAATGCTTCTCTCTTACCGTTTACACAGGGCAAAGGTATTTAGACACAGACAAGCGGCTCCTGAAGCAAAATACACTCCTCTGGGTAGAGTGGTGAAGTTCCCTACAAAGTGAGAGGGCAAAATTGAGCGAGTCAGAGTGAGATTGCAAAAGCCGGCATTCTTAAGATGCAGCTCAATGCAATTGGCAGGAAATGCCCTAGAAAGGTTTTGCTAGGAAACAGATTGACTTTTTTAGACTTAAGTGGTGGCCCAGACACCCCTCTCAAAATGAATGTAATACTGAAAAGCCAAACTGTTCTACCTAGGTATGTTTGTGAAGATAAACAATGCTACTTCTAGCACTTTGCTACAAGTAGTCAGCACCTGCTAGAGTTGGGCCCTCGAGTATATTCACTTGATAAATGGGTTCTCCAAAAAGAACAGTGCATAGGATTCGTGAAAATAAGAAAAAGTGCTATAAGTTTGAATATGCCTAGATATTTTCATTTTTTTATGTTAAAATTTTTCATGCTAAAATCACATAACATCTACCTAATGAGAGGGAACAGCAACTTATCGTGTAATTTACATATCCAATCAAAATAGCTCCAAAATCTCCATATTAAGTAGTTACCAAGAAGGGAATGGTTGACAGAAGGTAACGCAGAAAACACATTTCTGAGGAGATGGAACATGTGGTAGGTTTAGAGATGACTGCAAGAATATTGTCATAACTGAAAAAAAAAGGCTTACATATGCTTTCATTGAAAGTTCATATATCAAATTCTAGCAGACATGAGACCAAGACAGAGAAGTCAGGAAAGCTAAAGCCCATTCTAGGGAAGCAGCTGCTTACATCTGGATTTGACTGAGAGCTGTCATAACTGAAAAAAATGTTAACCAAGAAAATTAGCATCTCTTAGCATCAGATTTCTGAAAGGTTCATCCTGTTCTCTTTCTCTTTATCCCTTTGAATAGTTTATTAAGAAGTGGGTCTTTCCTGCTCAAATTGCAGCAGGCACGTGTCATTTTTTTTCACATACGCGTTAATGGATTTGTCTTGTTAGCCTCACTGTTTAGCTTCTACCTCCTCAAGGTTTCAGTGTTGTATGGTATGGTACAATACAAAAGAATAATGTTAATGTAATCAGTCCTGTGAAATGAGATTAATAATGATTGCTTAATCTGGCAGGCTGAGCTAACCACTAAAATAGAAGGTTCCTCATGAATAGAAAAGATTCTATATTGCTGACACTGAATCAAGCTAGAGTTTTTCTTTCTTAGGTTCATTACCTTCCCTTTCTTCCTCAGAGCAAATTGATTTGCAGTGAAACATTCTACACTTAGGCAATTGTGTTTGTCAAAGGAAAAAACACGCAATGGGATGAGGCCAAATCTTGCCTTCAGTTTCTCCCAGACAAGCCTGCGGCCTTCAGTGCAACTGCATCAAATCTCCATTTCGTGTTTTCAAAATGCTAAACAAACATTTGCCAGGTAACCCTTTCAGCTGTATGGGGAGGGATCCAAGTCAGCAATACTAGCCGTAAAAGAAAAAAGCTCAAGTAGAGCTGTAGATTAGTGGTTTCTCCCAAACCTTGTGAAAAGCAATCCAAAGGTTTTTTAACCTTCTGGAAAGGATTTTTTTTCTTTTGCCATTTTCCACTTCCCGTAGGGGTAAGATGACCTGGATAATCATGCTGAATGCACCGGAATCCTAGCACTGATTGAACGGAGAGTCTCTGGAAACTGTATTTTTAACTTTGACCTCTCAGCAGGCTGTCCAAAGTGAGGTATATATTTTAGGCCATCTCTATCTGGAAAAGAACTGGCTAAAACATCTTCGCCTACAAGATGAAACACAGAGAGTCACCTCACATAAGTCAGAACAAAGTGGTGTGCCAAAATGTGCATGTGTGCATACATTCAAACATCTTTATATGAAAATATGAAAGGTTTATGGGTTGCTCTTGATATTTTCCATTACAGTGAGCCTTCCCAGGGGGAAAAGAGGACCAAACCCTCCATCTGTATGTAATAGATATTTTCTCCCAAACAGTTCTGAACTGTAACATCCCATTTTCTACAGCCACAGAAATTACAGAGCAGTTAAGAAGCTGCTAACCCAGCAACATAAACAACACAAAACTTAAAACTCATAATGGCTGGAAGGTTTTTCTTAACTGTAGCTAAAGTGTTTCTTGTGCTTCTCATAACTTATAATAGCTAAACTTTACAATCCAAAATTGTGGGATTTAATGAGATAAGGTTCTTCATTTGCTTTAGAACTTTCTATTTAAGGGATGACTTCCTTTCACTAGTGCCTTGGAGGTTTAGGATGCAGCAGAACAGGTTTGCGTAAGTGTGTACCTGTCTTGCATGCTAGTAGAAGGAGACTGACGTCTGCTCCTAAAAATTAGGTTCCTCGAGTCTACTTAGAATTCTTTTAACATCAACCTCAGATATAAGGAAGCATTCTAGTAAACCAGAAACCCTAGTACAATTCTTATTAGTTTAAGGGGCACTGCATATAACATTAAGTGTAGGGAAGCTGGCTTTGAATGATATACAGACTGATAGTCTGAGCTGGAAGTGCTTATGACTGATACCAGTACTCAGCACTATTCCTGTCCGTGACTATATCCAGTGCTGCCATTACCAAAGGCAGTGTCTATCAAAAGTGTTTTCAAATTCCTGATTAAGAATATTGCAGCTGGAAACATTTTAAGCAATGAGTGCCTTTCCCACTACAGATGAGCTGTGAGAATGGAAGTGAGATTTCAAAAGAATTTCAAGATTTTAATGTTTGACTGCATTCTGATAGGAATCAGTGTTCCAGATTTTTCCTTGAAGAACAGTTTCAAAAGTAGACAAACAAAAAAGCTCAAGTCGTTCTCAATGTTTACTTTTGTCAAAACTGAAATATTTTCACACTGACTTTTTAAGTTATTATATTTTGATAGTTAAAAAAAAATCTCTTAGGAATTAAACTAAATAAAACAAAAATCAAAATGCTTTGCTTTGAAGCTGTCCAAACAAAATGTCTGAACATAACGGGAATCCTTTTCATTAGAGAAAGTCTGGAGAGATCAATCTGATTTTACAATATATTTTGGATACAATTGACAGCATATTCAAATGCAGAATCAGTACATGAAAATTGCTCTCAGCAGTTCTGCTTGGGATACAAAAGTTCATCTAATTTACATCTACCAGGATGCTTATTCACTCATTCAAGACGAGAGACCAATTTACAAAGCAAAATTACATCCTCTGAGTAGAATAAGAACCCTGACATGAGACTCACCTTTGCAATAAGTATTTTCAATGCAAATAAGGTTTCAAAGGACTGTTCTGAAAAGAAAAAGAAAAAGACGTAAACAAGCTTCTTCCTGTCTCATTCTTGAAGTGTACTATATGGCAGTTTAAATAACTGTATGAAGAAGGAAGGCAAAGGAAATGTTCTTAAAATTAGAAAGGCCTTTACCTCTTTGTTTCTCCCTGTGCTCAGTGAAAGTGCGAGCAAAGTGTTGTCAGTGAGTTCACGCCTTATGAAATGCGGGTAGAGTGAGCGGGCTCTACTGTGCTTTCCTGGTCAGTGGCAGAACAGGGGTGATGATTGATTTGAAAGTTTAATTAAATTCCTCTCAAGCCAGCATAACTTGCAATGTGAACCTCTTTTTATGAGTTTTACAGTATCGTATAAATCACAACTGCATCTATTACACAATAACTTGTGATTATTTTATGACTTGTAGTAGATCTCTTATCTTTCTACAAAGACTGCTTATGATAAAATTGTATAGAAGATAGGCCTAATACTGCAAGTATTATAGTTCAATACCTTATGCTTATGTACCCTTTGCAGTATAATTAAAGCAGACTGCTCTTCTAGGAGGCGTTACCAATGTTTATCAAAAGGACTTTTTGAATTGCTACGTTGTACTTAACCTTGTGTCTATACTTAAAGAACTACTCATTATATAAACACCCTATTAATACCACAGTCATCAGCTTGTTCTCATTGTCACAGAGAGGCCCAGCACAGTACATAAACAGAACAGAAAACAGACTGGAGAATAAGGTGCATGTATCTATAATAAATCTTCATGCTCTCCTTTTCCGCACACTAACATTTTTAGGAGCCTCCATCCTGGCTGAGATAAAGCCCATATTTTGCTGATGGAGGAAAAAAGGAGGCAGTGTTTCTTCTTGCTTGGAAGGCATTCAGATGCTATGGTGACAGGCATAATAGAAATGCCTACATAGATTAGAGCAAGAGAAAGACAGAAGGGCTGCAGAGCCAGAGCTCTGCAGATAATCATAACCTAATAGGAATATTAGATCACTGTAACTTTTTCTCTCAGTTCCTCTGGCTGAACTGCCGGACTCTTTGTCAGGGCAAAAGTTTTTAGGCTGAAAAACTATTTTCCCTCTTTTCAGTCACAAGAACATACCCTTAACATCTGAATTGCTAGGAAGGTGTTCTGGACAGATAGCCATCCATCATGCCTTGAGGCTCTCAGTTATATCACACAACCTGTGCTGCCTTCAGGGAATATTCTGGGCATGATAACAAATGTGCAGCTGTAAAGTCTGATACAATTGCTGATGTTATTTTACAGTAAGACTATAGGGGGAAGAATGTGAAACCAAACTTGCATCAAAATATTTCAAGTATATTCATGATTTTCTTTTATTTTCACACAGTTTAGTGGGGATTTTGCTGTTGCTATATTTTCCTTAAGCAGAAGATATTTTGTGCACCTTGCTGCCTTTTCTCATCCTGAGTTGTGCTGTAGACATAGACCAGATTCAAGGGGCCTGCTACCCAGCCACTACCTGAGTTTACTCCAGTCCTTCTCCTCCTTGTAGCACAGAATGTGGGTTCCTCCTTCCATGGCCATTAGTGAAGCTCAATTGCCTGTACACTGCTGTGTAAATCCTAGATGATTACAGGGGATTTAGGAGAGTTATTCTGGATTTACAGCAAATTTGCCGATAGCAGGATGTTCTCCTTCACCCCTAACATAAAAAGCTGTAAAGCAAATAAATTTCCAAAGACAATTCAAGTATGTGGCTAACTTTTCACGTTTAGGAACTTTCCCTTTGTTTGTAATGAGATGACCCACATGAACAAACTTGAAGCCATGCGTAAGCATTTGCAGGGATAGTCTCTGATGTGTTATGTAACATAGTAACATAGATGTCCAACTACAGAACTTCACGTTTGCAAGACAGAAAGGCAGCTAACACTACATATGATGTAATTTCAAATGAATAAAAGCAGAGCATATAATCAAAATAACTGTGGAAATTAAGAACATATTTTATATGCAGTTCTTAAAAATCCTTTTTAAATATTTTATAAAGTAAATATAAAAAATATACTGCTTCCTAGCAACGAAATTCCTTCCAAGCGTCTGCAGCTCTCAAGGTCTGATGTCTGTCTTTCTGTTTCACTTACCAGAATTTCAGTTGTCTGAGGACCCAAAGGCCTCTATGTTTTTGTAGGCATCAAGGACTTACCATACATTATTTTCTACTTTTCTCAAGAAATTGGAAAGCTTCATGTGGCTAAGGTTTTTTTTTTTTTTTTGGCTTTGTTTGAATCTATTTTATTCTGAAACTGGAGAAAATAACAATGGAAACAAAAAGGGATCCAGCCTTACTTTAATTCAGTGCACTTAAAAAGATAAACCCTCTGTTAGCTGACTGCTGGTACCTTCAACATATAAGATGTTGTAATTCTGTGTCAGCATGCTGGGAAACTATTCTTTCCAAAATAACTTGTGTATAAAAAGCTGGATATTGGCTACTGAAGGAACATGATGAATAAGAGAAAGTACATCATAATGGATTTTTTTTCACATTCACGCTTTCCACAATCTCCAAACTATACATGCAAACAAATATATGCCCCTCCCCCCAAATAAAAATACAGGTTACAGAAAGCAAAGTAAAAATTTCTGCTTAGACTGTTTTATAAGAAGAAGAGGGAAAAATCGCTCCTCAGAAACACCTTCAAAACTAGCAGGAGTTTAACTGAAAGTAAAAGTTGGAACATTCAAACAGTGTAACAGGAGTAAAGACAAACGGGCCGTTTCAGAGATCAAAAGTTACATCAAATTATACCTCTGTCATCAGACAGGTGTAAGGAAGAAATGGGTATGTCCTGTCGTAATACACACCATACTTCAGATAGGAAACGTCTATAGCATGGCTCGTTAGCTTACACTCATCAGCAAATGGGCTGTATTTACCCATCTTCCAGACCTCAAATGGGCTTTTGCTTGGGTATTCACAATATAGACACAAGGGGAGTACAGCCAACTGCAACTGCATGTAAAAAGATACCTTACAGTTGGAAAGATTTAGGTAGTTTTGTGAAAAACAATATCCTTAGCTACAAAACAATGAAAGTCTGAGACAGGATCTGTTACTTCCTTCGTTAGGGGAACACTGCACCTCCCAGGTATGAAAGGTCAGAAGAAAGCTTGCCCTGGGTCATGTTAATCTTCTTGTCTTCTATAGTTCTTTTTTGAGCTTGTCTCAAGGTTAAGTTCACAGTATTGGAGAGAGGCTGGTAGTTTAGATAGGATGCTGGTCTGATCCAGAAGAGCCATTCCACTTCCTGACCTGAAGACTTTCCACTGACTAAAGTCAGTGGAAGGAGTCTTACTAAGTTCAGGACTTTACAGACCAAGCAGCCCCACAAAGATTAGCGGTTCCGCTTTCCTTTCAATAGGCCTAAAAGCAATGAACAAGACTTCCACTATTAATTTCAAGTTATAAAATATTCCATGCCTGAGGCGCTTCTACTGTGTCCCTGAAACCTCTGCTGCTTTAGTTTGATGCTGTTCAAATCATGCACATTCCCTGCTTCCTGACGGGAGACACAGTGTTTCTGTCCTCGAAATTGTGCTAATGGTGAGTCAGAAAACTACTAGAAGTACAGTCTACTGCAAAGTGATACATATTTGTCCATATCATTATGACTATAATCCTTTTTATGATCTTTTACATATGCATATATCCATTAAACTTGTATATGGATAAATATATATATATATACACACACACACACCTTTTAAATGCTAATTACTTTATCTGAGAAGATAGAAAATGTATTACATTTTCATTTACATGTAAAACTATAAACAACAGCCTCTGGGGGTTTATTTTCTATTGTGGTACACTTCCCAGAATCCAATACTTTTGTCTCCTTTTTGACTCAATTGTAGAGTACATCATAATGGAATTTTTTCATATTCATATTTTCCATGATCTCCAAAGCACTGTAGCAAAAATAAAATCCTCAGAATGACTAGTATGACCATACAGCTAAGTTTCAAAATGGTTTCTGCTGGCAACTGCTCTTGATATAGGCCACTGCAGAAGAGCTTTCCCTCTTTTAGGACTAGCTTCATTTGGAAAGTTAACTCTTCGCTCAGTGATTTGTAGACTCCTACTGAAAACAAAACTACTATTGAATATTAAAATATTAACATATGACTTTAATTTAAACATTAGTTTTCTGAAGGTGAATTCACTTTGCAGTCTGGTATGTTTGGATCTCTGCGTACAAGGGTTTGCACACTTTATTTCTCATTGACAGAACCAAGCTTTTTAGCTAGAATCAAGCTTTTTTCCCCTTTGTAGATGAAAAGAAAGGAAAAATGAAGCACACACTTCACTTGAATATCTACAATGAGATGAATGGTGCCACAGGACACAGAGATCATAATTCTAGTAACGTTCACTTAGGCTTCACATCTATACTGCATTCTTTGATTTAATAAAGACTTTCATGAGCCTGACTTACTGATGTCTTCCCTCCAGATGTGTTTTTACTCAATGTATTTAACATTTTCTCCTAATCGTTGAAGAGCTACTGCCATTAAATAGTTCCTGGCATGTTATTTTAACTCTTTGACCTATGGAAGGACCTGTATGAGAGTTTATATAAAAGGCTCATGAATACTCAGTCTTCAGTCTCTTCTAGAATTCCAACCTGTAGTATATGCACTGTGTGGTACATGCAGAAAGTTTACCAAAACAGAATGGAAATGCCTTCTGAAGAGCTAAATGCCTCTTTCTGGGCAGGAGTACAGCTGCTTTATCATTCTTTTTCCATTTCAGATAGGGGATAAGATGTCATATGACTCTGATTATTTCATTTTGCTCCAGTCGAAATTCAGAGTTGCCCACTAGAGATACAAGAAGAATAAGGTCCTTACCTTCTCTTATTTCTATATGAGAGAATAGAGTTTGAACCATATCTTAATTTCCATCTCCCTTCAAAGGTATGGGGATTTTTTATTCTTATCAAAAGAATAAAATCCCCATACCAATGAATACTAGAGAGGGAAAATGTTGCAGTCTAAATGTTTTCCTTGACTAAACGAAATCACCTAGAGCAAAGGAAGACAAGATCAGCAGATACCCTGTAACATTTCCTGCATTTGAAAGGTAACCCATTCAGCAAAATTCCTCATTTGAAAAGGCAAATCTTTTCAGATACAATGAGGTCTTTCACTGCGGTAGGAGGCATTAGTGCCACCACAGTTGCAAGGCAGCCATCCTAAAGGTCCCTAAGCAGAGCAAAGATGGCAGACAGCAGTGTAATACCCATCACAGAATAATCATTTTTGGTGCTAGTGGAAAATAATACCCAGTCCAAGAAGCCTCCACATTCCACTGTACTTCTCAGCAGTATCACATACCTTATGGGCAGAGAGACACTAATTCTCAGCTTCCTCATAGGGATCCCTTTCAGTGTCAAGAAACAAAAATACTTTCCTAATATTGCTAAAAATAAAATAGGTTGTAGCTTTAGATAAGAGTTACACTTTATGCCCTCTTATGCCTAAGAAAAGAAAGATGCATCTTAGACTTGAGACAAGCAAACTGATCACTTCTCAGTCTTCATGTGCTCAGCTATCCCTATTAACACGAGGAAAGGGTATAGACCACTTAGCTCTTGTAGTGATCCTAACCAGAAGACTCTCGTAAATCGAAGAGTTAGTGATCCGCTTAACAGTTGTCCTGAGTAGAGAGAGGCATGTGCTAGGCTGGGCTGAGCTGTCATCTACCAACTTTCTAGCACAAACTCAGAAAGTAGTTCCCTGCCTAATGTAACCCTAAGTGACTAGTTATTTGAATATTCACGCTTAGACATTACTGTTCAGGAGAGAAAGGCAGTTACTTCCTAACCAGGTCTCTAGAGCAGACAACCATCCAGATTCTACCTACATCTCCATCAGCAAACCTTCCTGGAATAGCCTTGTCCTTGAGAAATCACTTGTCCATAGAATCACATTACAGTGAGCAATAAATAAGAGCTATAGAAACTATCAGCTTTCTGCATATTCTGCTGAACTTGCTGATCACCCATTCAATTTTCAAACCATATCTTCTATGACTGTAGGGACTCATGATATCTTTTACCAGGTAACTTTCAAAACAAGCTGTGTTTTAGCGAGTTGTCTTTGCTAATTCAAATCTCCTGACCCATGAACTTCACCTTTCTTTGTCTGATCATCCTAATAATAGCAGATGTCGCTCTTGCTCTGCTGTCTAGCCATAAAGCAATAGCTCCTCAAATTCATCATTCCATCAAATTCACTGATCCAGCTAAAGACATTAAGGTCATATCAGAACATCTATGTGATCAGAGTCTTACCTGCAGGCATACCTCCAGAGCATCTTCTACCAAACACCTTTCACAGAGTCATCTCTCAAGTCTAGTGATTATTGGAAGGCAGCTCTAATGCCAACTTATTATTGAGTTAAACATGGCAATATCACTAATTCTGTGGTCTCTAAAGGGAAACAGGCTACTAAAGGCAGTATTATCATCCAGGATAAATGCAGCAGGTAAGTGGAATTTTCTCCCTTCTAATTTTTGAAGTATAGATGTTAACCACTTCTCATAGAAACCAGCAGTGATTTTACCCACTTTTAATTTACTAACAAGAAGAAAGTGCATCAATAGCTGTTAATGAATGTGAGAGAATCAGTCATTTCCATGTGCCTTGTCCTGCTAGCAGATGAGGAGGGCTATGTTGTAGGGTGCCATTTCAGAGGTTAGAGAAAAGGGCAGATGGAGCTAGAAAATTTTGTCAGAAACATTCAAATTCACCTATTTCCAGATTAACAGATTTCCAGATTAGTTAGTCAAATACTCCTGAAGCAGCTGAAGGAATCTTGTCCATCAAACTTCTCTGAAATGTTTCTTTCTTTTGGATTAAGGAGGATTGAATCACAGCATATATATATCTCTATATACATTCTAGTTGTGACTGGAAGAGAAGCAAGTAATTTTTTGAAAGGGGTTAGTGTTATTGCATGCAGAGTGAAGGCAAGGAAACTATCTTAGGAGCGGGTGACTATGGGAAAACAAGGAAGCTGAGCATGATGAGAAGGTGAATTACTGCATGCAGAGAATGTGAATGCATAATCAGTGGGTCTTCCCATGGAGCAGCTGATTGAAATATAAGTTGTGTTCCTTTTGTTATCTGCATTATCAAACCAATGTGTCTTGAAAGCTGAAGAGAAACAAATGGAACACTAATTTTGGAAATTTTAAAATTCCATTTGATTTTAACTCCATTGCTTTTATTTCTGTGCAAGAACTTGACAGCAGCACAGAGACAAAATAGACCTTTAAAAGAACCTTTGTTTATAGGCCTGCTAATCAGCATGACTCATCCACAAATTCATCCCTACAGCTAATCTTATTCTTTGATGGTTAGTTAGCTTACCTTTCAGGCTAGCATCCAATTTTAATGAAAAAGGGATAGTGCTTTATTACACCTCCTAACAATGGTAATAATAGACATTTCTCCTCAGTCTCCTGTAGGATTGCCTTTGACTGCTGCTAGAGCTGTCACTCATTAAAAGAGAAATGTTCACATCTGTAGGTCAACAAACATAGAGATTTTTAATTCATTAAGAACAGGATGTTTTACTTCACTGCTTTACTATACTCACCCATCTTTCCCCTTTAGCCTATCAGTCATCTGCAATTCTTTCTGTGCCCTACTATATGAAAAGACATGTTCTAAATGAAATGAAATGTTCTACTGCAAAACTTGATTTTTTTCAACATATCCCAAAGCTTTACAGGAATAATCTATTTTCTATCAGTAGCTTAAATATATCTTAAGTTCCTCTAGGCACATACGTGGCTGGGAGGAATTTCAGGTTCAACTTTATTGAGCAGAAAGTATCCAGTTAATTCAGACTTCCATGAAGCCAAATATAGATCTTTCTTCTTTCACCTCTTTTTATTCAATATAGCCAATATGGTTAATGTTTTCAGAATGGAAAGAAATACAGCAAAATAATGCATGAAAGCACCACTTTACAAGACCCACTTGTAGTATGTTGTTGATAAAAGCCATAGATTCTAATGTGACCTTGAGCAGAGCACAGGATCACAGAAGCCCTTCAGCCTTTCAAAGCTCAGAGATGATTTAACAGAAAGTGGAAAAGTAAGTGAGAGTGCTAACTGTCACTCATATGCATTTCTAGCCTTAAAAAATAAGGGGCTAAAAATGAATGCTCTAGTTCACTAATTGCTGATATTGAACAGTATGGTTGGCGTCCACTTTGCAATAGTGGAGAAGGCACATAAAGCTTTCTCTCTTTGTGACCCACACAATCAGTTTCGTCATTATTCACATTGCAAAATCATTAATGCACCTGAATCAATAAAATATACTACAAAAAAAGACCAAGAATCTCTCACCCGAAAAAGCTTACATGCGAGGAGATAATACAAGTAGACCATCTCACTTACGCATGTAACTGGATAAGCTATTTTCTACCCCTCCCTCCTCTCTCTTCAAATGGAAGGGTCATTTCAGGCACAAGTTGAAACAGAGAGGAAATGTGGTTAGAAAACTGTGCACTTAGCTAAAGCACAGCTCAAAATTTTTCACTGGGAACTCTAGCCAGCGGATGTAGTTCGGAGCAGTGTCCTAACCAGCTCACAAGCCGGTGCTGGCCAAAGAACTAGGAAGGCACAACTTGCTGTCTAAAGATCTTGCCGGTAAAGTAAAAATTTGGCCCATTATACTAAAAAATGAACCATGTATATTTTCAGTATTGTTACTGATTGGAAATGTAACCGATGAAACATGTTTAATTTAATTAAAGAAATCTTTAATAGCACCCTCCAGTTGGCTTATCTGTACTGTTTTCTTATGTTTTTTTCAATGACACGTTCTGTTAATTGCTATTATTTTTTCCTGAATTAATAGCCATAACACACTCATATTTATCTGAGGTACATGCTCTCTCTCATAATTCAGATAGACAAAGAAAAATGTGGTAAGGCTGACTATAGGTTCTACAGTGTACCCTATGTTTGGACTCCCAAATCAGCTACTATCTTGGGAATTGAATTTCCACACTCTCCACACCTTCCCACAGATGTAGAGACGACGACAAATGGCGGTCTAGTGAAATCTCCTTTCTTCATGTTGTTCTCCTAAATTGGAGCTTTCCCCTTGGTTAAGGTGGCATTTTGGATTCCCTTTGCACATTGGACAAGCAAAATGTGATCCAGACCTGGTCCTTAAATTACAAACAGTTGTTACACAGCTAGCAGGAATGATGTAGTCACCTTAGTTTCACAAAATGATATTCTAAATATAACTCTCAAGGTCTTGGGCTGTGCAGGATCATTCCATTAGCATGTAGACTATATCTTCATGCTATTTTGAAAGCCTTTTCATTGTGACAGTGGCATCTGTAGAGGCTATTTTGGGCTTGCTGGAGATGCTAATGGTAGTGTTTATTTTAAATTACTGGCTTCCTTCCAATTAATTATGGCTCTTTATGATTCATTTTGTTTGGAAATCTCTGAGAGAGATTATATGAATGTGACAGAAGGTCTTCAAACAGAACATAGCAATTATAAATTGCCGAACCCAGTTAGACTGAATTGTCAGCACCCTGGCTATGAACAGATATGATCTTTTAAATGCACCTCAGCAAGACAACAGTCTGGTTATAGTCCATCTAGTGTGATCTCAGCCTTAGTGAGAAACAATTAGGAATTTAAATTAATTTAATGGAAAATGCTGTAATTCTTACTGGTATCTGACGCAGGCATCACTGAATGCATTTTTATGACAGATGATTTCCACATGTAAACAGTGGTTGCCATAGGAACTGTTCATTTAGATTTTAGTACTCTATTATATTGCAGTCTGGAAAACATTTTCAAAGCTAAAGGTATTTTTGGGAACCAGTTCAACTCCCGTAGAGTTGAATATCCCATTTTAATGGATACTTGAACAAAAAGAATGAGGATTACTCGATCACAGCTGGAATGTTACTATTACAGTAAAAAAATTGAGGATATTAATAGCAGAAGTGTGGTATTCATGAATTGCAAAGAAATACAATGTGTGATAGATCTCAATTGCAAGGTTGCATGACTATCTTTTTCATATACCTTGTGCATCATTTCATCCAGGTCAGCAATGCTTATTCTTCCAAACATTTTGAAATTCGGGGTCTGAAAAACAAAAAATCTGAAACAGAAATGTCATTAGAATCACTAAATTTGGCTTGGCTTAGAGAGAAAAATTAGGCAAAAATACAATAAAGTTCATAAAAAAGTTTAAAACAAGGCTTGTTGGATATGTTACAAAAGGAATTACTGGAAAGAAGGCTAGCAAAACAGCTAAGTCTGTAGGCAGTTAATCTTACTAGAAGCTCCCTTTCTTACCCGAGATTGCACCATAATCACTTGCCTTAAGAGGATGCCTGTTACCTAGAGAACTTAATTTTATATCTAAGTTGAAAGCACAGCAGCTGGATATCAGATACCTACTCAGATTCCAGCTACATCTTCCAAACTGAGTAATTGTTTGCAGTGTTGACCACTATTAGCTTCCTGAGACTGATGGTGACTGCTGTGAATACTTTTTGGATGCCAAACTCTTTGTCAGGGCACTACTCTAAACAGGGTAAGCGTAGGTCCAAGCCCCCTCAAAAAGCAAAGTTTCAAAGGCAATTACACAAATGGTAGCAGGGCACAGGCACTGTATTTTTCAGCGCAAACTCTCCCTCATTATGTGCCTGCTTTCAGAAGAATGCTGACTGGATATTGCACCTAACATTTCACATTGACTCACTACACTGTCAATGAAGAGAAACGGGTGTAAAGTTTAGGGGAACCATATATCCTTCTGGACGTCTTCAGAGAGACCTAACTTCTTCCATTGAGAGCACAGGGAAATTAATCAGAACTAAACTCACTATTGCCCTCCCTCTACTGCTGCCATGCCTGTGGTAAGGCATGTGAAAACGCTTAGTGCTTAAACGTGAGGCCTGTTTTAGACTCACTGTGTCCTATCCCTCAACTCCTCTACTTTTTAGGTTGCCAAGTCTAAACATACCAAAGAAAAGATTGTATGCCCTAAAAAGACATTGAAAAGATAACCAGTGGAGCTCACTTCTGACAGTCAGCACCAGGAGATTGCCCAGTGGAGGGAAAGGATGTGTAGCTGCTTAGGATCCTTAATGATAAAGCTTACTGACTCTCCTCTCCTTTCACCAGTTATGCTGAAACTTAAGGAAAATTCAAGTGGGGATCCACCTGAAATTACAACATCCTTTTTAAGCTTACATGTATAGCTATTAACATAAACTCTACAGATCTTTTAATCCAATGTTTTAATTCCCTAATTAGTCACTTCAATTCCCTGAACAAAGCATTAGGATTAGTTCTCGTATGTCCTAAGGACAACGCAGCCCGTAACTCTCTTCCAGTAAAAGCCTAATCCAAATACTACAAGAGCTGATCAAAACATTGACATCATTTTTAGGAGTTTTATTTTCAGTCACCAGTGACCTATTAAGTCCCACATCATCTCACTTTGCTCTCTTGATTTAGGTAAGCTCAATTTGCTAGTTTCTTGAAGATTCTGCACGACTGAATCTGGTGAAGTTTTGGGTTCCCCTGGTGTATCGGAGAAGCTGAGGGGCTAGTGCCAAACAGCCTCTTTAAGTAGGGACCTATCTCTGAGTTTCAGAGAGTTCAGCGACTTCACCATGGCTGTCTATCCATAGCTATACACACAATTATTCCAAAATAACTATCTTGCTTTAAATTTGTGTTCTCCTGTTATCAGGAATAAAGTCCATGAGTAGACATAATTTCAGTTAGATTTCACTTTTAACGGTTTGGTTCGTTTGTTCTGAGAGACTTTTTTATTTGGCTATTTCATTCTGCCTGTCTCCATCACTGAGTACCTCTTGGTTTTGCATATTTGAATTCCTTCATAACTCCTGCAGACAAGCTTTTGCGTCTAATGGGTCTCTTGCTTTCTTCTGTTAGCCTTTCCATCTCAGACCCAGAAATGCTACCAGAACAGAACTCAGCAGCTCTAAGTGCTTAGAGAATTCTCCTGTTTTGCATTTACCTACTTAGGAAGTCAAGAATGACAAAATACAACCACCTCCTATTTCAGCTCCTTCTCCTTGAATACTTATTCTTCCTTCGGTAACAGGGCATGAAGAATTCCTACACTTGAAACAGAACAATAACCCTCCTGTCACTAGTTTACTTTCACAACTCATATTAAAGTAATCTCTTTGCTTCTAGTCTTGGCATGAGGGTATTCAATACACAGACTGATTTTCCTTGCTGTGTCCCATATAAGCACAGTTATCTGCATAAAATGCATGTACAGCACCTGTGTCCAGATATGGCATCCAATTTACTATCTGTAAACAATTATACCAAGTACAAGGCAGAGGACAAATTTAAACTAGACCATTTTAAGTGCTACTTAGCATTTGAAGATTCATCAATCCGATTCATCATGGGAACTTTCACAATATTTAAGGATTCCCTGAAGAACCTATCTAGATGAATTAACTTAGGAAGAAAACTATCTTCAGACTATCAATAAGCCTGTCATATTTTATCAGTCAAGTTAGGTATTGCAATTCTCATGACACAAAAGAGGAACGTCACTACAAAATGTCATCTTTGTTAAGCTGTTATTTTACCTTCTTATTTGTGAATTCCTCATTTGAAACCTAGGAGGCATTCTCCTCTGCATGAAAAATATATTTGAGCAACACTGTTCAATTAGTCGAACCAGAATTTGGATACGGCTATTTGAAGAACTTTGGAAAAAACTTTTGTACTGAAAAGTGGAATTTTATTAAAGCGTATTGATTTCAGCATGATAATAACATTTGACTAGGGTCAAATCCTGCTGTGAATCAAGAACACTAGAGTCAGGGATGGTCCTAGCAAACAAGCTATGAGAGTGATCCTAATCTCTTGTGGGAACTGGACCACTAAGCATAACTTATTAAATATTAATTATGGCATGAAGCAATACTCTGTAGTTCCTTGGGCACTATTTAAACTAGGCAAAACAAAACCTATAAGTGTTTTTTAACAAGCTGCCTAAACTACTGGATAATTCCGTCCAGCAGGAGGGGGCAGGGTCTCTCCTTTCATCTGAGTCCCAAAACAAATCACAAAGCTATTCACAAAAAAATGAGGTAATGATTCACCTGTAGCTAGAACCCAGCTTGTTAGATGCATAACAAGACCATATGGAAACATTTTTTTTTGCCTATATTTCTTATCCAGGAGCTGGATAAGTTGATGAGCATATATGAGAGAAACCCTAGTGAGAAACGGTGCCCTTTGGTACTTCAGAGAACAGCATGAGCTATAGATAAGAATTGGTTGTGATAGGGATCTTACTCTGCATCCTTATCAGGATATGGAATGTTTCTGGCAAAGTCTCATAACTGTTTCGTTCATTTTCATGCAACTTTTTAAATTTTCCATGCTCCTTAACTTCTCTGCATTCATGGTTTTCTGGTGAAAATAGAGGAAGCTGAGGGATGTCGGACTGATGCTGATGGGATAAAAATCTTTGTTTATCCATAACTGGCTGACTCTCCCCACCATCCTTACTCAGATGAAAATCCCTCTGATGTTTTCCAAGTAAGGAATGTAGCTTCGCACCGAAAATAGCATCAGCACTGATCACTTCCCTCCACTATGCTTTAAGGCAGTGTGGGTAACCAGAACGTACTGGTATCTCCAATCGGTCAGGAATCTCTTCATTAGGTGTCAAGAAAGAGGTCAAAGGCAGTGGAATTCATCCTGTCACATGCAGACATCCACAGTATAGAGCCAACCATTTAGACTGTGTAGTACGCAGAGAGAAATAGGCACTTTTGGAGCACACTGATATAGACAGTTAAAACAGGTCAGGTGACTCATGTTGTAAAGATGCCTATTTCCTCCTTTGGCTTTAAAGGCAACTCCAAGGGTGACTAGCTCTGATAGAAGCAGTGCAGCTGTACTGAATACAGTTAGAGTAAGGGGATATTAATCACATTCCTCTTCCTAATATCTTGAGATGAGATGATTCATTATTTTCTCCTGTCCCATCAAATATCTATGACTTACCCCGGCTCAGTTTGAATCAGTGACTTAGGAAATGATTGGTATTTCTGTGGGTACTGAGCGCTTAAGGATGAGCCACCTTTATTGTGGGAACATTGTGATAAGGAAATAAAAATATGTGAACTCTCATCTCTGCTCATTTCTCTTTATTGAATGCTACTTCACTCCTCAAATACGTGAGGAAAAGCCACAGTGGCAAAAAATGCAGTGCTGCCAGGGTAACAGCAATTATCAAGAGCAAAGTGCAGTAGTGGGTGCTGACAGTTCGTGAATCGGGAAGCTCCATGGAAAAGACTTTGGAATGAAGCACAGCCTGGTGGGACCACACATGGTTCTGCTATGTCTAATTCTCTGCTGGCATATGGCCCTTTGCAGACCTCCAACAACAGATGAAGTAGGACAGTAGGATGTCTGCCCAGATTTCCTCTGATACTGAACAATTAAGAGTTTGTGTTTCGATGCTTTGAAGCTGTCACTCCTGTGCTGTCACACAGTTCAACCATAGTACATTATACAGAAGCTGAGATTTGAGACATCTGAATTCTCACTTTTCTTTAACCCATCACAGCATATTTGAAATCAGTATCAGAGCAAACAAAATAGGGCAGAAAGCTTTAAGAAACATAGAGGATCACGAAAGATTTAGACGTTTCTTTCTACAGCTGGCATTTTGCAGGTTCTTTTAATATTTATATTATCTTTCAGCAGCAATAACTTTCAAGGCATAAATTTGGATTTGAAATCATGGTCCAGCACATTACCATAACAGATTTTCTTTCTTCTGCCAGTCTTATTTAAGCAAAAAAGCTTGGAAGCTTGTTTTACTTCCATTTTATCAGTCTGCTGCTAATCTGCTGCCTTAGTCTAGCTATTTACATCAAACAAGTTACTCCATTTCTTTCTCAAAGCATACCCATTAACTCCAGTTTTATCTTAAAAAATGATTTACTATTTCTTAATAAACCTGGGTACTTTAAAAAATTCTGAAAGCAATGTTTGCCAGCAAAGCTCCCCAGTTGTCCCAGTAACAAAACCAGGAGGTGCAAACAGTAACAACTGAATTTTGGCTAACTTTCTCAGGCGCTATGCAACATAACATAATTTGCATGTACAACTGAAAAGATGCGTGAAGTATCAGATACTTCGTGCGTACAACCATCCATATTTGTACATGTCCATTGAAATAGGTTCAGCATCGCTCACAGGCATTAATAAAGAAAAGTTTGAAATCCACATAAGATCTGAGTCTCACTGCTGATATCAGTGACAAGGATTTCACCCTTCATTGATGCATGTAAATGCATAACCGAAAGCTTGAACACAGACATATTTATGACATCTATTTTTATAAACACACCTGTTGCAGCTATATTGCAAGTTAGCTCATAAAGGGGTTTTTCCTGAAAGAGGGCAGGTTTGTGTGCCATACAGGCAGTTTTAAAAATCAGGATGAAGATTTAATCTTTAAACCATAGCATGGCAAATAATAAGACTACCTTTATCTGTAAGAATCTGGATTCCATTAAATCTGAAAATGGCAATAGGTGCCTTTCTGTGGAGTATGAAGACAGGACGAGTGCTTCCAGAAGTGTTGAGGGAGCCTTCTTAAATACATCACCATTACCACTATGAACAGGAGTTGCAAACACACTTCTTTTCAATTTCTAATACCAGTAGATGAATAGACACGTGGCTCCAGTACAGACTCCTCCCTAGCTTTGAGAGCGGCTGAATCCCTTTGCATCCACAAATACCAACCCAGTACTCACAAAAGTCTGTGGAAATCTTTCCACTGGCTATCCTAGAGATTTGAAGAGCTCTACAAATGCTGATGGATACTATCACTGTACTATGAGGAAAATAATCCTCTTCTCTACATCTATCTTTTTATTCCCAACCCTGCCGTCATTTTATTTAAGGTGAGATAAAACAACCATAGTTTAGGCTAGTGTAAGGGATGAAGCTGATCCCTCCATCCTGGCTCTTTTCATACAATGCTGCGGAAGAAATCATGTAGTTTCCTTGACTCATGATACATTAGTTTTGATCTTGATGCGTTATACAAAAGTGGTTAAAGCAATTGTGATGACCTGCTCCACAAGTGAAGATACGGTTCTGCCATCGTTAAGTGTTGTGTTTTTTCTGCTTTCCTGAATGACACTGCTGTATTTTCTCAGTACAGAATTGGTCGGTATCTGCCATTTACTTAAAACACTAACAAAACCAAAGCTGTAGAATCTTGCTGTTATGTCTGCCTGTATGGGAAGTGTCTTCCTCTAAAAGACAGAGGCCCACTCTCACACTGACTCGTGTCCACCTTCATATTTTTGCTTACATTCTTGAGGCAATGTCAGAAAACACGCTGAAAAACAGACAGTAAGGAAAATGACAAAGATGATTCTGCAAAATTACCTGAGTTTAAGTTATCAGCCTCACACCTTTTTAGCCTAACCTACAATGCAAGCTCACGCACTAGAGATATATATATTTTATACTTTTAATTGAATCACTTCCCATGCACTGTGTTGGCACTTTTTCTTTGTTATTAGCTTAGTATTAGAAACAGTAGCAGAATCATTAATTAATACTTCTAAATCAGATTTGACTTATACTTTTGCACCTTGGAATAAATCAGTGATAGTTTCTCATTATTATTATCTTGTTATCATTAACCTTGTCTTTATATAACTTGCTACATAATTAGCATTCTTCAATGTATTCATTTATTAAAGTGATCATGTGTGTGTCAAAAATCTGGAAAAAAAGTGGAAAAGAAACAGTACAGCACAAATAAAATTTATACGAGGCACAAGAAGCTTTTCAGCTTCTGGAATTGTTCTTGCAATGCAATAAATTCATTAAAGCATTAACAAGTTCACACCTAGTGGTACCTGAAAGTAGAGATTTTGGCAACTGAGACCAAAGAATTAAATTACGATGGATATCTCTACAGCTAAGAAACATTCTGTTTCCCCTTCTGGTTGTTTTTTAATCTCAAAATGATAATGACATCCCTAGGCTACAGATAATGCTTTTTTGCTTTTGCTTTTTTGCTAAATGCTCTTATGCAGATGGTCTCATTATTTTCTTCTTTCCTTTACCAGAAATAAGAAGAAATTCAAAAAGCAGTAAAGCTAAGTTTCAATAAAAGCCCCTGTGTTGTACCAGTCTTAACATTGAAGATAGCTGAAGATGAATAATCAATACAGTAATAAATATACCTAAATTTCTTAAGTGTTCTCTCTTGTAAAAGGTAGCAATAACATTTTAATGTTCAATATCAGGAATTTGGCACATTGGGCAGTGTCTTGAATCTCAAAAATTCATCTCATCAGAGTCAAAAGTGTAGCACTTGCTTATGGATATAATGTCCTGAGCCCAAAATGTGTGACTCTGATGTCTCAAGAAAGAACAAAATATTAGCTCATGGAGAGCTTGGTTTTCAGCTTACAGAACTTGCTCAAATAGTGGGTAGGCAACCACAGATACAGGGTGAAACAGTAAAAATGGAAAATTCACTGCCATGGAAGCCACAGTGTTATGTGGAAACTGCCTTCATAAGTGGTTGCACAATAAATTGCCGCAAAAGAAAAGATGTGAACAAAATTCCATGAAGCACTTACTTTTTTATGAAAAAAAAAAATGTTTGCATGGAAAGAGTGAATTAGATTTGTTGTGAGGGAATTAGATTTTTTCCATGTAGTTCACTTTTCTCCTGAGATCTATATATTTACATACACTAGATGAGGGTGCTCTGAGGGGTTGCCTCAGCCTGGGCAAAAAGCATAGGAATTTACAGCTAGCAGCTGCTTCAGAGCACAGGAAGCTGCAGGATGACAGAATCAGTGCTACCAACTAAAGTAAATTCAGCTAAAACATGACATTGATATCCATCAGGATGCAATATTTTCACAGTATCCTTGGTTGCAGAGAAATAGTTCTGCCTCTCTGTGAACATTTATGGGTTTTAAAGCTAGTAATACATCTAAATAATCCCAAAGTTGACTCATGGGATTTCTACAAAGCCTACCTTTTCACTTCTCCAGGCCCCAGTAATTTTTAAGAGGAGGAAGGTAAAAGTAATTCTGAGACTTCTAATGGTTCATTTGGCATGCAGGATTGCGGTGTTTCACAGAATTCAAAGAATGACTGAAGCTGGAAGGGACCTCTGGAGATCACCTAGTCCAACCCCTGTGCTTAAGCAGAGTCACCTAAAGCGTGTTGCCTATGATAGTGTCCAGACAGCTTTTGAATATCCCCAGGGAAGGAGACTCCACTACCTCTCTGGGCAACCTGGTCCAGTCACCCTCATGATAAAGTTTTTCAGATGGAACTGCCTGTGTTTCATTTTGTGCCCGTTGCCTCTCGTCATAACGCTACGCACCACTGAGAAAAATCTGGTCCCATCCTCTTGGCACCTTCCCTTCAATGTACTTATATACATTGATAAGATCCCCCCTCTGAGTCGTCTCTTCTCCAGTCTGAACAGGCCCAGCTCCCTCATAGAAGAGATGCTCTAGTCCCTTAATCATTTTAGTAGCTCTCCGCTGGACTCACTCCAGGAACTCTGAGTCTCTCCTGTATTAAGGAGTCCAGAATTGGACACAGTACTCCAGAAGTGGCATTACCAGGGCTGAGGAGGGGGGGGGAAACACCTCCCTTGATTTGCTGCCCACACTCTGCCTAATGCACCCCAGGATCCCATTGGCCTTCCTGGCCACAAGGGCACATTGCCGGCTCATGCTTAACTTGTTGTCCACCAGCACTCCCAGGTCCTTCTCTGCAGAGCTGCTTTCCAGCAGGTCAACCCCCAGCCTGAACTGGTGCCTGGGGTTATTCCTCCCTAGGTGCAGGACCCTCCACTTGCCTTTGCTGAACTTCAGGAAGTTCCTCTCCGCCCACCTCTCCAGCCTGTCCAGGTCCCTCTGAATGGCAGCACAGCCTTCTGGTGTGTCAGCCACTCCCCCCAGTTTAGTATCATCAGCAAACTTGCTGAGGGTGCACTCTGTCCCTTCCTCCAGGTCATTGATGAACACACTGAACAAGACTGGACCCAGGACTGACCTCTGGGGGACACCACTAGCCACAGGCCTCCAACTTGACTCTGCACCAATCACCACAACCCTCTGAGCTCGACCATCCAGCCAGTTCTCAATCCACCTCACTGTCCACTCATCCAACCCACACTTTATCCAACCCATCCATGAGGATGTGATGGGAGACAGTGTCAAAAGCCTTGCTGAAGTCCGGGTAGACAATATCCACTGCTCTGCCCTCATCTATCCAGCCAGTCATCCTATCACAGAAGGCTATCAGATTGGTCAAGCATGGTTTCCCTTTGGTGAATCCGTGCTGACTGCTCCTGATCACCTTCTTGTCCTCCAGATGCTTAGTGAGGACCTCCAGGAGGAGCTGTTCCATCACCTTTCCAGGGATGGAGGTGAGGCTGACAGGCCTGTAGTTGCCTGGCTCCCCCTTCTTGCCCTTTTTGAAGACTAGGGTGACACTGGCTTTCTTCCAGTCCTCAGGCACCTCTCCTGCTCTCCAGGACCTTTCCAAGATGATGGAGAGTGGCCTAGCGATAACATCCGCCAGCTCCCTCAGCACTCGTGGGTGCCTCCCATCAAGGCCCATTGACTTGAGGATGTCAAGTTTGGACAAGAGATCTCTAACCCGGTCCTCCTTGAGCAAGGGAGAGTCTTCCTTTCTCCAGACTTTCTCCCTGGTCCCCAGGGTCTGGAATTCCTGAGGGCTGGCCTTAGCAGTAAAGACTGAAGCAAAGAAGGCAACTCTGCCTTCTCTGTACCCTTCGTCACCAGGGCACCCACTCCATTCAGTAGCAGGCCCACATTTTCCCTAGTTCTCCTTTTGTTGCTGATCTATTTAAATAAGTCCTTCTTGTTGTCCTTGACATCCCTTGCCAGATTTAATTCCAAATGCGCCTTGGCCTTTTTCATCGTGTTTCTGCATACTCGGACGACATCCCTACATTCGTTCCAAGTGGCCTGCCTCTGCTTCCACCTTCTGTATGCTTCCTTCTTCTGAGTTTTGCCAGGAGCTCCTTGTTCATCCATGCAGCTCTCCTACCGCTATTGCTTGACTGCTTGATCACTGGGATGCACTGCTCTGGAGCCTGGAGGAAGTGATCCTTGAATATTAACCAGCTTTCTTGGATCCCTCTTCCTTTTTAGGCCCTATCCCCCAGGGCTGTGATCCTACTCATTGCCCTGCTCCCTCCTCGCAGGATCCTGAACTCCACCATCTCATGGTCGCTGCAGCCAAGGCTGCCCCCAACCTTCACATCTTCAACCAGCCCTTCCTTGTTTATTAGTACAAGGTCCAGCTGTGCACCTCTCCTCATTGGGTCCTCCATCACCTGTGTCAGAAAGTTATCCTCAGTGCTTTCCAGGAACCTCCTAGATTGCTTGTTCCTTCAGCAAATGTGAGGGTGGTTGAAGTCCCCCATGAGAACCAGGGCCTGTGATCGTGAGGCTATTTCCAGCTGTCTGTGGAAGGCCTCATCCACTTCCTCTTCCTGATCAGGTGGCCTGCAGCAAACACCCACCACTGTGTCACCCATATTAGTTTGCCTTTTAGTCCTTACCCATAAGCTCTTGACCCACTCATTGTCCATCCCTAGGCAGAGTTCAATACATTCCAGTTGCTCTCTCACATAAAGGACAACTCCCCCTCCTCACCTTCCTGACCTGTCCTTCCTAAAGCACCTGTATCCATCCGTTGCAGCATTCCAGTCATGCAAGCAATCCTACCACGTCTCTGTAATTGCACTAAGATCACAGCCCTGCAACTGCACACAGATTGCTAATTCCTCCTGTTTATTCCCCATTCCCTATTTGTATACAGGCTTTTCAGGCAATTCAGATAGGTATTTGAGCATGCCAATTTCCCAGAAGAGGTGCAAGAGGTTTCCCCCTAGTCTTATCTTGTAGGTACTTCCTTAGCTGCATGCAATTGCTGGAGGTTCCTTGTCCAGCTTCTAAGTCCCCTGGCAGTTGGTGATACTGAGAGCGCAGTGCTGGCCCTGGGCAGAGGGGAGGCCCTCTCTTTTTTGTTTCTGTGTAAATGGTACCAGTCAGCAAGGCAGGTACTGCTAGCATGTGGCGAAGCATCTTTGTGCATGGTGACAGAAACACTGCCAAAGAGACAAAGCTACAGCAGTAAATATTTAAAGGCCTAGGAATTCAGGTTGGCAAACGTTTTGTGAGTTTTAGCAGTGGCCAGACACTGTGCTGTCCTCCCTGAATCTAGCACTAGGCTCCTCTCATAAGTTGCATGTATCTAACAATGATTAGGTATCCCCCCAAATTAACCCTTCTCCCAAAATAAACTTCATTGAACATCATCCCCGGTAGTTTTGGCAGAACTATGCACCAGTCCATAGGTAATGGTAGCCTGTCATATCCCATAATTTGTGCTTGGTCACAGAAACTTTGCTTTGAGATTATTCCCATAGCCATATTATGGGAATGGAGAAGGCCAAGGTATATTTTGTCACAGGAGTGGTTTCATCAGCATATGTTATTAGTTTGAACTCCCTGAAGCTAAAATCAAAATGATGCACAAAGTGACTAGGAATATAAAGGCCTAGAAACAGTATTTCTCACAATTATTCATTACAGAGAAACAGTGGATGTCCTTAAGATTTAAACCACAAAAGTATGTCTAAGCATCAGACACTAAGCACCAGAAATAACAGCAACAATAAACTGAAATCAGGAATGCAGAATAATAATTCAGATGTATTAGTATATCAGGCAAGTAAAAAGCAAGTAAATTAATAAACAGTGCCTTAGCAGTTAGTGACTTTACACGCCTACTAGCAGAGACAGTTGTTTTGCAGTGTATGATTTTTATAAGTAAACCCTGGCCTTTTGTCATGTTCTCAAGGACGCTGTCCAAAATATCACACACTTTTTTTCTGATTCTACAACTAATGGTAACAATGTATACGGGTTGGGTTCACTGGGAAGATTCACCGGTCTTGTACAGTTCTATGGGCAAACCATTTCAGTAGCTTTTTAGACCCAGCTCCCGTGACTCGCATTTCAGGACATGTGACTGATGTTCAGGACATGTTATCTGATGTTTTGTTTTTTATAATGATGTTCTGGTTTTCATGGACAAATAGGGAAAGGTCCAGAACTCAGAAGGCAAATCAAACGGGGGGGGGAAGGGCAGAGAGGAAGAGGGGAAAAAAAATAAGAGAAAGAAGTGCGTGTGATTATACAAACATCAAATTTGCAGTTCTGGAAGGGGGATCAGAGCTATCCCAGTCTGCCTTGAGGTTAGCACTAATGCTGGTATCACCTGGAGTCAACAACGGGTGCATTTTCTTGTAAATAAGCTGTATCTGTGGACACCATCTTTATATACCCATCTTTTACAGACATGCTCACCACTCTGGACTGATGAAATACTTCTGATGGAGCTAAAAGCCTTTAGACCTCCAGCTGCTGCAGACACCCAACTAATATTTTGAGAGAAGAAAGTAAGCTGTATGTCTGAAGTACATAATTTCTTAAGCAATTACACCTGTGTTTGAGTTCTTCCAACCTTGCCTGTCCCTTTCTACACGTCCCCTTTCAACTGGCCACACACTGTGCATGTATGCAAAAACACTCTCTGACTATTTCAATGAAGTAGTCAGCAGATTTCTTCAAAGAGGTCGCAAGTCCCATAGTGAAACTTCTGCACTTTGAAAAGCAGCAGATCTTTGCCAGAGCCTAGGTATATATTTAGGATCATTGTGATCTTTCTGTGCTATTCCTTCATATACGCTGCTTTAAAAAAAAAAACTTTTTTTTTTAATAAACAGTGAGACCAATTAAGATAATGAATGTTTGTAGCTAACATAACGCGTGTTCTTTCCATGCTTTTGTCAAGGACTGCCTGCTTGCTGCTGCTGTACAACATAATGCTTTCTAGTACTAGAACTAGAAACTAATACTATCTATGTACCCAACAATAGCTCCTGGGACATACACTCTTCTACAGATTGACCTATTTGTTCAATAGCTTAAAATATATGAAGCCAAAGTAGGTACTTTAAAACTAAATCTCCCTTGCTTCAGGCACTAGTTTCACAAAAGGTAAACGAGGTCAAGAAGATGATGTGGCGTGAGTGGGTTTAACAAGCCAGAACCTGGCAGAATAAGTCACAAGCCTGAATCACTGAGTGCTGCTATATCCTTGGCCTGGATGCAAACTTTGCGTGAAAAAATCTTGGGAGTTGTATGCCAAAAAAAAAAGACATTAAAAATAGATCAGCATGCAGTATGCAATTCATAATGCATATTACCTTAAGTATTTCTTTAGACATGGCCATAAATATAAAAAGAAGAAAAAATTATTCTCCAAAAAAGCACTAAAGCACTTACACCTGCTGCATTTCCCTAGGACAAAACCCTACAATTTAGCTTTATCCCAATGTCACACGAGCACACAGTGCTCAAAACCTACAGGGAGAAATTCAAAGGCTAGAATTCTGGGCAAGCAAGAGAGGGGCTGTCAAGTCATTATTAAAATGAAAAAAATTGTAAAGTGCATTTTTATTGCAATCTACACAGAAACAAAATCTGTTTGGCTTTTATTAGAGTTGTGAAAACAGAGGAACTGTGCATGCTCTGAATTAGCAGGTATTTAGATGGGCCTGAGGTTTACAAATAAGAACATGTGGCTAGAAATGAATGAGCTTATGAAATGGGAGGTGAAGTGCAATTTCTCCATTTCATATGATTGCAGTATCTTTCCTATGGGCACTCAGATGACTATGATTTTTGTACGCACTGATGTTTGAGAAGGGGCTTTTGTTCATACAAATAGGAATAATCATGTTTTAAAAATCTGCTCATTCAGAGAACATATGCTGTCCAGATGCTTTATGTATGACTCATGATGAGCAACAAGAACACAACTGAAGATGCCAAGCTGAGTCTGCAAAGGTTAGGAAGTGACAGAAATAAGGTTAAAGCCCAAACAACCTTAATTCAATTTCCTTGTGTAAGTGCAATATTAGATAATCTTAATTATATAATCCTGTACTCTTTTTTTTTCCACAAATATTGCAGATATGAGTGCTAAAAGAGCTGAGAGTGACCTGATTTTGTTTTATCATAAATTAATTTCTGTTTAGAGACAAGTTCCTCTTTTGCAGGCCTGATTCTCATTGTATTTTTGAAGTACGTTTGCAGGAAGGTTACAACACGACTACATGGGGCAATCTAGAATAATCTGCTGAAGAGTTCCTCTTCAAAAGAATTCTTATTTTATAAGTGAAATCGTCCATTTATCATGACAGTAGTGCAGGTCCCCGCAGCGCTATGCGTAGTTTATTTGCAGACTAGGACACACGACATCTGCATGGAGTTCAAGAATGAGTGCATAAAAAGCCCTCTTCCTAACCAGAGCGGGGTACAGACCAGATCGCAGAGCTCAGCAAATCTGGAGCGCTCAGTGGCCACCATGTGGCCCTGCTTTCTGTAAAGAGTGGCCAAGCTTTTCCCTTTCAGCTTTCTTCACAGGAAAGAGTATTTTAAACATTTATTCATGGTATGTAAACAATGGAACAGAAGCAGTTCTTCACGGCAGGACATGCGATTTCAGTTCAACATAAAACTAAATAACCGATTTCCAAAATAACATCCATTAAGGCTATTCAATACCAACTAAGGTGGTTTTTTTTTACTTGCATACAGTTAGATTATAAATCCTAGACCGTATAAATGTTTAAAAGTGCTGTCAGGCAAAGGGGAGGGCTAGCAAAAGGCTGTTTGGAGCAAGAAATATACCTCAATCTTCTCAGTTTGTTTTATAGCTGCCTTTGAAATGTACAAGTCTTTGTTCAGATCCAATAGACAGAAAGCTACAATGCAGGCTTCTGCCATCCTTCCTGAAGACTTACAACAAAGGAATCTTTCACTAAAGCGTTCTTTTTTTTTTTTTTTTTTTTAAGCAAAAACTCCAGCAAATTAATGGAGGAAAAGAACAGAATGTTTAATTCTTTTGTGCTTCAAGAGAAGGTCAAATATCTGCTGTCCTCCGTGTGTGTGTGAGTATGCATGTTTGTGTGCACGTAGGCAGTTAGTTTACATTTTACTCAGATATTTAGAGAGATATATAACATAAAGAAAAGTTTTAAACACGGTATATTTTATGACTTGTTTAGGAGAAACATATATTGTCAATTATGTTCTTAAAATAAATTCATTCATATTTCCCATCATCCCCATAAGATGATCTCTGTGCTGAAATAAGGCCAAAACCTGACCCTTTCCCCTACCTTTCAACAAAGGAAAAAAAAAAATATTAGGAGAGAAAAAAGTTAAATGATTTGCTTAAGGTCACATTAAAAAGCTGAGAGTTGAATCAGGAATTAAATCTGCATTATCTCATTCCCTGAGAGCTTTAGGTACAAATGCATCCACTTTTCCTATATTTCACTTTTTCTCCGTTCTCGTGTTTGACATTTCAAGCAGCACATTTCTACAGCCTTTCATTCTTAATCCTCAGAAGCCTTACAGAGTCACAATAGCATCGTATCAAATATCAGCCATGTATGAAATAATAATAGCTGTGCTCACACAGAGCTCACAGTTAGATGAGAATAAATGAGCACCATGTCTGATGCTTAGCTAATTTCTGCTGTTTGATGTAATATAAAGTTCAAGTATGACCAAGATGGTTAACCGAGCCTCAAAACTTTAAATACAAAGAATAACAACACAAAATATTTTTTTTCAAAATCTTGCCATACTTTCCCCAAGCATTTGTTGTTGGGTTTTTTTATGTTTTCCTCTTGTGTTTTTTCAGCAGACAATCAGCTAGCTGGATTTGCTAGAAACAGACATTCTCAAACAGCCCACAAACCACTAAGAATAAAGGAACTGGAAAAGCTCTTAGCTACACGAAACAAGTAAGAAGGGTCTCATTTTTTAATCCTCTTTTTCTAATCTAACGTGACAGACTGTGACTGAATCTAACTGACCTAGGTGTACAAAAATGAAAGCGGCAGAGGAACTTGCTTGTAATTCCATGTGGTAATTAAGGATGTATTTAGCAGAGTCACTTTGATTAGGAGCGATTCTAGAATTATCTTCCATGCTCTTGATTTGCTCCTTACAATTAAAAATTCATGATGCCAACTAAAAGAACCATTACTTTAGACATTTGTTGTTGTAGCTCTTTAAACAGGATTCTTATTAAAGTAAAGCCTGCTGCTCAGACCAAACACATTTTACAGGTGTTTCAGCATGTCGTATTTGCCTTTGACATAGCGGATTTCCCTTAAAATAGAGATCAGTTTTAGGCCTTCTTCTCCTCAGGGGAATGCTACTTCAATTTGTTATTTATTGTGGAGTTGCAGTTTGCCTGCATTAGACTATAATTACACCCTAGAGCCCAGAATTCTGAATCCCTTTCAACTTTCAAGGATTTTTTATTGTTGAGTTTTAGTTTCTAATTTTTCATGCTTATTTGCTCTAAGTAGCAGAAAATCAGATAAAGCTTTCCGAATCTGTGTGTGTGATTTAGGTTGAAATGGAAAAACGTGTCCACTTTATCGGAAGGTTTTCTCAGCTCTTACAACAGCACATGGCAAGCTGGTTTCTTTGCTGAATTCTTTCCCCCTCTTTTTAAAACATAAATTATGCTGGTTTATTTTAATACAGATAGACAAAGACCTTGTACTTTATATAGAGTACTTCATCTTTGCATTCTCAGAGCATTTTATAAATAGATAGCAGACATCAAAGAAGAGTGCCTAAATGCAGAAGTATCAAACCATGGCTCTTATTAAAGTAGTAAACCATCCTCTACTTAAAGGGACCATCCCCTGTATCTTTTACTTTTTTATAGAGTTAATGCCTCTCCTAATTTAATTCATATGTTATAGGAATAAGAGGAGGGCTGCATCAGTCAGTCAATCCTTTGCCCAGCAACAGAAAATTACTTGACTTGATTAAATCTTGTTTTTACTGTAGAATTCTACCTTCAGAGTTTTCTAACAAAAAATAGCCACAAATTTTCCCTCTTTCTCCACCAAAAACTCACCATCTCCCGCTCTCAAATATGCTACAAATCTGTAGCTTCGTGACTGAGACTCTGCGAGCTATAGGTCTAAAACAGGATTTTCTACCTGATATTTTCTCCTCTTTTAGCTGCCACGTTAAAGAAAATTAATACGTCTTTTAACTGTATCCCAGTCCAAGCAAAATCTAATATTCCTCAATAATAATTTTAAATCTGATTATTATGCAAGTATTTTAACATTCAAAACATGTTTTACTGAATACCTCCCCTTCTGAAGAACAAACTCCCTTTGCTTGGCTACGCAGTACTGGACTGTAAAACAGCACACACCCATTACAGCAGCTGCTTTAATGAAATCCTCAAAGAAGAGAAGACAGCAGAAGAGTTTGGAGATGCACTTTGTAATTACTGTCACTGGAATGCAATCTAAGTAGCAGGAGCCGCATCTTTACTTGCGCAAAGCTTCACTGGTTGTTTAGTGTCCGTAGGTAGCTAAGACACTGACCAGTTAAAAATGTACTTGTCAAAATCAATATAAAATCTGCTTTTTGACTAAACCAAGATCTCGCTATTTTAAAAAGTGACTGCTTCCCATAAAACTTTTTTGGCATACTGCCTCACACACATAAAATAAAAATACTAGGCTGTACTATCGAGATTTGGAAATGCTGGTGTAGTGCTTTGAGGGAACGGCAGTTTGAACAATTTGTGTGTCTCTTGTACTACGAGAGCACAGAACATGCTAGTGGGTCATGATGCAAATGGGCAGGATAGCAAGGAGCTGAAATTGTGGCACGCTGTGGGAGGCACGGACTAACAGAAGAGGGAGGAGTTTCATAAAAAGCATGATCACGAGCTGCCTTTAACTCTCAGAGGACCATAGTGCATTTTCTAATCAAGATTTCCCACTCTTTAATCAAAATGATTTTGTTGTATTTTTATGGCTGAAAAGTCAATATTCTGCAGAATTTTCTTGGATTTCCATTCACATTTTCTACAATCGAAAAAAAAAGGAAATGCTAGATGGAACTAACCAGAATGTGCTTCTTTTTATCTTCAGTGTGGAATAATTTTATCAGAATTATCACATTTCCCCGAGACTTCCTCCTCCCTCTCAGAGAGCTGTGTGCTCAGCAGCTGGCTCTCCAAGGCACAGGCTGCAGAGCGGCTGCATGCGTTGCTGGTGTTCAGGCTGGACATCCTTACTCCACTGGATGTATTCTGCTTGCTAGGCTATGGTACATTTCAAGTTATTTTTTAAAATTTTTCTTGAAAATCATCTAACCCCAAAGATTAAGGAAGGATGCTTTAAAGACGCCTGAGTAAATTTACCCTCAAGCCATAGCTCAATCAAGAGGATAAATATTTGCAGCCACATCTATACAGTGCATGACAGTCCTAGAATCTGGTAGCCGAGCCTGAATGGCAGCTGCTCTGTGCCTGACCCCTTTGCTACCTATTCTAGCAGCTGACTAGGGCTGTCCCAGAGCAAATATTTGAGGCTTGGTGAGGATATGCTGCTTTCCCTGCGCTTCCTGGATGGTGTGTTTGCTCTGAGCGAGTGCTTGGAATGGCAGGGTAGCAGACGAATAGCTAGGGATAGGACTGCATTCTGCATCTATGCAAGATCCAGCTACTACCTCCTGAGGTGGTTAAGAAAATGCATGTGTTTTTGTGCTAGACAAGTTTATCTGTCTGACGTATCTGGCTGCTTATTCTATGACAAAGATAAACAGAACTGTTTATGTTGCCAGCTATTCTCTTAACTGTTAAAAGCAAAGAACTCAAATATACAAGAAGAGAGAACAAGGTGGAGGAAAGACTAAGAAACAAATCATAGCAAGGATGTTATGCTAGTTTTTATTAACAGTAATCTCAGTTTATTAATAAAACACAGAGACAAATGTATGGTCCTGAACTCTCAATAGAGGCACTTATCAAAAGCTAGGCAGGGAACCTCCAGCTTATCTGAGAGCACTTCAGTAACAGTCATCACTGAAATCTAATCAATCTCTCTCTAAGTAATTTGAGTTGATGATCTGGTCCGTATTCTAGATGTACAGGAAAATGTGTAGGGTCTCACATAGCACTGTATGGGTTAGCAAAGGGTTTTTTTTATAATCCCTATATCATATACATTATAATCATCTACTCTACCACATCAAAAGATGCATCATGGTTTACACTAATAAATTTAATGATATGAAATTTGCCAGTAGAAATCTTGAACCATTTCTTTATACAATAGAGCCATCTCTTAATACAATAATACTATGTTTCAGCAATAAAACTTATTACATCCTGCTGCAGAATAGTTTATTAACACACATATTTCAGCAATAATAGTGTTAAAAATCAATCCATAAAATGAGAAGATTTGTAAAGAAAATTTGAAAGATAAGCTCTTTGAAGCCTCGGTGAAGGCACTGTCTTTCAGATATCACATTATCTTATAGGCCCTTTTACAGACCTACCTGAGCATAGGCCCACTAATAGAAATGGAGCTACACAAATTGATTTAGAGGATAAAGGAAAGATACTATTCTTTAACTAATAAAAAAAGAAAATTCTGAGTAAAAACAGTATTCCAGTGTTTAAATTCCACTAGGTTTTAAAATAAGGGCATATTTATCCTGTTTGGGGAGCCCAGAATAGAGATTTCTGAACTACGTATCAGTAGGCTAATAGGTCTTTGCAGCACAACGCAGCAAAGGCCACAAAAGACTTTTAGTGACATGAACAAGGAGTCGCACTGGAGTTAACACACCCAGCCTTGCAACAGGACTAACAGGGCTAACATCTTTTTCCAGAGCTAGCTCAGTCACAGCAAAATTGGGGATGTTTGCAAAAGATATCATTGTATGAAACAGGCATTAAGCACTAAAGTTACTGTTATTTTCAGTTATCTTGGCTGACCTTACTTACCAGACTGTTACATACGTTAATGACTTTACCAAATATTACCAAAACCAACAAAAGTATCGCGGGGGATTTCCCATGATGGTGGTCAATTTACTTGTCTCAGAGCATAATTAAATTTAGGGCATTGGACTTCACCAGCACAAATTCAGCATGTTCAATCTGAATGAGAAAAAGTACCAAAGAAGCTATCAGGTTAAGTAAGAATAGGATGAAAATATTAACTTTCAGCTCTATCCTACTCACCTAATCCAAGCAACCATTCCATTCAAATCAGTGGTTCAGTTCAAGGGAGGGAGACTAAAGGAGCTGTTGTGTCAAACCATACTGGGATGGAGAAGGATGGGGCTGAAAGCTTCTAGGGCCTCACTGAAGTAATTGCTTTTTTTTCCAGTGGTATGTCCCATCATCAGCTTCACCTGAGACTTGAAGTCTGACCAAAAAGAATCCTCCTATTTGACTCAGCTCTCCTCATTTTTTTGTTATTTTGCTTGCAGAGTTAACCTTAACACGGGGGATTCTAAAAGGCCCATTAAAAATTAACTAATGAACAAACCAAAAAAAAATCCCAGACTTGAAATCTCACGACCTTAAACCAAATAATCTGTGACACTCGATATATCTAGAAAGAACAGTTTGCAGGAACATATGATTAGGAATAGAACAAAATGAGGAAGCATGGAAAAGAAGAGGAAGACAGGAAAGCAGATAGGCAGAAATTACTCACGAGAGTCACTGAACTGGCAGTCAGGACACCTGGGCTGAGATGTGGAATTTGTTTCATTCGCAACATTCAGGGCAAAAAAAAATCCCATAAAGCTCCAGTTAAAGACATTCTCAGATTTCATTTAAGTTTTAGTCTTTATTTTCACAAAGTTAAGCTTAATTTCAGTAATCCTAGAAGGAAAAATAAAGAATAAGACTGCTTTGCTTGTGAAAATCTCATGATTTTAAGCTAGATAATTTTTTATTATTATTATTTGTGTTAGCTATACCAGGATGGGGAAATGTGAGGACAACTCTCATGCTGAATCACTGTATATAGTATCATACACAAAACAGCCGATTTTGCATTATTTTGGTGAAATTAGCCCTGTTAATTGCAAGAATTAACATTCTTCTGACAAATTTAACTAGGAATGCTGCCCAAGTTTCAGATTGCAATTAAGAGCAAGAGCAGCAGGTCTGTGATTTTTAGTTTCATTACAAACAATTTCCATAGTTTTATTTTGAAGCAGAAGCCAAGGTTACAAAATGTTCTTAATGTGCCCCCCACCTCCAGGCAGATCTAGAGACTTGAATTTATATACTAATAGCTTAGGAAGGCAAAGAGTTTGGAAAGAAAGCTTCTATTTTTGTGACAGGGGGTTCTTGCAAGCAGACAAAGTACTGAGAACGTTCCTTGTTAGTTTATAGAGCCTAATCTCCAGCAAGCAAAATTTGAACTCAAGTTCTCTCAAAGTAGACCTGTTATTGTGTGTGTGTGTTTTTTTTTTTTTTTTTAATATTCAGCTAAGTTGCCAACTGGCAACAGGCTAAATGTAATCACACTGATCTGGCGAACTAGCAAAAGAATCTAAAGCAGATACTGAAAGTATATTAAGAAAATAGAGTAAAATTTTCCCACAGTCTGAATGGGAATAGCCAGAAGCTCCATCATCTGTCAGCAGGCACTTGAGGGGAACTGAAGAGCAGCTGGTGCATTTTGGCCTTTAGGCCTCTCTGTAAAACTCAAGAACACTAACCTGCAGGCTTACAAAGTAGGCTGGCCAAAAAGTCTCCAAGCTTTGATGCAGAAAGTGCCTATGCATAATTCTCTGAAGTAAAAGAAATATTGAAAATTCAATTTCTAAACACATTGCCTGTGAAGATTTCCTTGAAGCACTTATTATTACTCATCATTCCCATGCAAATCATGGGGCCTAAGGTACATAATCATATGTACCTTTACAATTTGTCCCATTACACAGCTTTTATTCTTTTATGTATATAATCTGAGATAGTTTTGTTTTCTAAAAGATATTTTAAAAAAATTTTTTTGAAGTCTTTTGCAGTTTGTCAGTCCACGATTTATGCTTGTGCTCAGAATCTGACAAATAGCTTTTTTTTTTAATCGTTACTTTTTACTTGTGAGCGGTCTGACAAGTATATATTGATGGCTTACGTAGTTTTAAAAGGCTAAATTTTAGCGATCTTTCCAGTTTGGTTTTTTGAAAATTCTGGAAAGCATCAGTCATTCAAAATTCTTAGAAATAAAATAAATTCTATACAAAATTATTTTAGCCAACTGGTTAAAAAACAAAAAAATCAAGAAATTAAGAGCATATATTGACTAAAGGATGTGACTAAACTCTTTTAGAATGAAGTGAGACTAGTGTAAGTCATTGTCAAAGGGTCCATTATACTGTGTAGGCAAGACTTAAATCAAGTCTCCAGTTTTGAAGACTTTCCATTCAGTTCAATCAGTGAAAATAAAATGAACTATACTGGAGTAATTTCAGGCATGATCATGGAAAGTTTGGCCTGTTACTTTCAGATACATGCTTAAAATGAAGGAATAGTGGCCAAGATTAAGAGTGTTTTCCATATACCTACAACGTCTTGATACATGACTGCCTATGTTGCAAAACCTTAGTCAAAGAACAACATATAACAAGACAACATAAAAGATTACAGTGACCAGCAAAGTAGGAGACTGTGGGAGGAGGACAGCAGAGGTACAATACAGGATAATCAAATGTTGCAGAACATTGCTCGGTCATCATCTCATAGCAACGACCTTCTTCCTGACAGGGGGTAGTAAAGGTTAAACTTCAACTGCTCCTCAGTCAGCATGGGCTTTTCCGTGGGATGCAGTTGCTAAGCTCTCCACGACAGGCATCCACACATGTGAATTGAGAAAGCAATGTGAATCATGCTGAGCTATGATAACTGAAGAGACATCAGGAATAAAACAAACAGTCAGACTTAGTGAGGCACTTTTAAACTTCATGTGGGAAAGAAAAAGAAAAAGAAAATCGTCAGCCCTCAGGTCCTTAAAAATAACCACTGAAGAGTACTGCTTCAGATACAGAGAAACACTTTGCTTCCTAAGGTCTGTGCAATAGGATGCAGGCTGACAAAAGAAACCACTTAGATTGTCAGAGGGTGGATACATTTGACTTTGCACACGGAGAATTCCTTAGTTATATTTGTAGAAACAGAAATATTCATAACTAGTGCAAGCTCTCAAGCCATGCTTTTATCCAGTAGAGCTGGATGGCATCATTCAAGATCCAGAGAAAAAGAAATAGAGAAAACATCATTCTTTTCATAATGCCTTTTACGCTCCAGCATAGCCTGTGGCTTTAGCTAAGTCAGCTGTGAATATTTTGCAGATGTTTTTCTGGTAAGATAAGCTGCTCTGTGAGAGACCTTGTTGATCAGAAAAACAGTAGGCAGTTACCTCTCAGCAAGGGTTCAATCAGCTCAGAAACTCCTAGCCAGCTTAAAAGGAAGGACTTACAAGCAGGAGGTTAAGTTTAGTGCAGTAAAGGCTGTGAACAAATGAATGAAACCGGATGAAATACAAGAGATGAATGAATGACACAGGGAGCTGGAATTCATTTTGCTAATCATAGCCAAAGCAGGACACCCTGAATAAACCAGAGAAGCCAACTCAGTTCTCTGGGGAGTTGCATGTTTGCTGAATGTTGTAGAATGAAATTCAGGACGTTCTTCAATCTTGGGGTCTTGAGATTAATAAATTTGGTCATATCGCTCCAGAGAAATTGATATATGAAAACAGGATCCAAATGGCAAGTGTCAAAACTGAGCTGTCATTTCTCCCTCCTGCCTCAGCCTCACCCCTTACCAAGCTTTTCATGCTGAACAGGAGCTATCAGAAGCAGAGAAAGTTGTAAAGGAAGTCTGAGAGAAGCAACGTCCTATAGCAGAAAGGAGGATGAATTCACAAGTTCTGCAGCCCTCCTCTTCAGAGAGGCTAGGTGGAACCACAGCCATTTCAGATCCAACAAAGGGGAGATATGGATGGAAGATTAAAAAGAAAAAAAAAAGTAATTTACAGTAATATGATTTTAAAAAATCTGTTCAGAGTAATATGATTTAAAAAATACATCTGTTCCTTTTTTCTCCCATAGAAAAAGAATAATTGAGTCACGTGGACCTGTGGCAAATTTACTTTATCAGCAGCTCATCTGGAAAGGACTAGAGCATAAAAATGAAAAAGTAAGAGAGGATGCCAGACTTATAGCATGGAGGACCTAGCACTCCAACTAAGAAGTGTCAGTACTCCTCTCAAGTAGTGCCATCTACGATGGAAGAGTTATTACTTCATCAGTTAAAACTGGCAATATAATGAGCATTTTATAGATTAAAGAGGAAGGATCAGAACAACAGACAGTTCAGATGTTAAGATATACATTTTTAGGGCTATGCAGTAGGAGGGTGACATTCAAGAGAACTCACTGAGGACACAGACCTCAGAGAAAACAAATAAATGCATTGAAATGAGTTTGAAAGATACTAATGCCAGAACTGTTTGTTTTCATCTAATAGTTCCTGCAGGTGGTGGGCAGATCCTGAAGGCATGAGAACGGGCATGACAGCTGTGGCTCTAGATATAAACAATACGGGCAGGTCCAAACTTTCTATTCACTAGAGAAAAATTCTGAAATGTTCCCAAACCCTGAAACTAGCTATACTCTTTGGGGCCATTCTGTCACTCGATGCCATTTTTTATAATATTAGTTGGGTGGATATACTAACAGAATCATTCACAGTACCTATGCCTGTGAAAAAGAAGTGCTGCACTTCATTTCTGATCTCCTAATCACGAGCCTGCACACTGATGAGGCATTAAGCAGAGAAGAGAGAAGTGCACTTTCATTCACTACAGCTGAGAAACTAGAAGTGGTAGCACCTCTCCATCCATGACAAAACAGGCGTCTTCCCATTCTTTGCAATGCGGCTTTACTTCAGTGACAGTTTTCTAATAATAAGGTGGAAGTGGGACACAAATCATGCAAAATGTTTCATTGCATTGATAAGATAGTATTCCACAATGCCTGGCTACATAAACAGAGCAATCACAGGCTTAATATTAGTAGTAAGGCAGTGATTTTCTAGCTAGAGTCACTGTACCACTATAAAACCACGCTTACAAGTCTGAAAGATGACTAAGGACAGCAAGATTATACATGCTCACACAGTCTCTTATATAAGAAATATCTAACAGCTCAGCATATCCACAGGAAAACCCCCAAGTTGAAAAAGGTAGAAAAAAACACTGATAAGAAATATAGGATTAAAGGAATGCAGTCCTAAGACAAGTCTGGCCTGTAGGCTATATTCTGAGCCTGTTCGAGAATGAATACATCTATAGGAGGAAAAGAATCCATCTTAGCAAGTTAAGGAAATGTTTAAATTTTATCCAGAATTTGACAATAGTTGTTGCTACTCAGCTTGGCCAGGTCCACTGGCAGTGGCACTTCAGCAAGGAATAAACAGTAATCTGGAAGGGAGGTATTTAGGGTTGAGCTGAGCTACTCAAAAACTTCACATATCTTTATTTTTAGCCTATGCATAATAAACTTGAAAATCTGTCAGATTAGAACTGTAGCATTTTACAGTAGGGTAAACGGCTGCCAAAAGATCAGAGCAAAAGAAAAACAAATTTTTTATGATAGCAGATAACGATGAGAAATCCAGTGATTAATGCTGAGAATTGCATAGCAGAACAACCTTGCTCTCTTTAAGGTTATCCAACTGCACCCTTTAAACCATTAATTGCATCCTTGTCTTTACTTTTGGAGGAAAAAAAACAGTCAGCCGGTCAACAGAGAACTGTCTATTTGTCTCTGTGGCCAGAACAGATCCAGCTGAAAAAAATTAACCTGATGAAATATAAGTATAGTGACTGCAGCAACCCTGGTACTGTGATAACCGCTTGGGTAAGGAGAACAGGTGGAGGCTGCGGCCAACCTCCAGCTGAAATGTGAGCTTCAGATGGATTCATTGACAGTGCTGCTATACCTTCAGGTTCTCCTACCTCTATCTCCAAACACACTCCCAAACAAAAGAAGTTTGTGCTCTCTTGCTCACGGGCTCGAGGTCTTAATCAGCCTCAACTGCCAGTTCCCACAGCGAGCAGAAGGAATTTATGATGCTGCTTTATTTCTTGCAATCACATGATCTGAGAGATACTACCAACAAAGAGAGGGGATGGATCTGTGCCTACTTTAAAGCCTGATCTCACCCTCTGACTGACATAACTCTCCTCTAAATCAAGATTAATTTAGTTCTCTTTGGAGATACGCATTTAAATGCGGTAGGCCTGGAACAATCAAAGAGCTGAAACCAGCTCATTTTTTGGCATTCTTCAGAGGAAGAAATACATACATATTTAAATTAGGAATATTCTTTCTAGCAGAAATGAAAACTTAAGGTTTTAAAAGCAAGCCCAAATAAAAAAGACACTGAAAATCATCTTTGTCTAGCACTACCTCTCAGGTTTCTACATCTCCTGCAGTCTCCTTTAATAAGGACGTGAGACTCGCAAGTTCCAGAGAATTTTTGCTCTCTTGCAAGGAAACTTCCACTCAGTTATTACAGCAAGTACACAACGATCTACCCGGAGACAGCGGCACCTAACAAATATTAAGGTAACCTGTTACCAAAGCAGAAGCTGACAGGAAGTACATCTGCTGCGTTTCGTGGATACCAATAACAGTATCTCTGTTCTCTTCTGTGAAAAATAGCTCGGTTGAAAGAACATGTTTGCATTAGCATAACCCTAATGACTGTGGAAAAAAACACACGTAGTGATTCGGTACCACGCAGAAGGGCTGCTCAGGACAGATACTGGAGCGTCATTAGCAGATCTGGGGGTTGGGTGGGGAGGGGAGGGCGACAGTGGCAGGCTTCTCGGGCAGGTTTTCCACCTGGGCGCACCAAAAACCACTACTCCGCTTTGTTAACGTCGTAGGTTTTTTCCTCCCTGTAGCAAGCAGGGCGAGGAGGAGGTGGCAATATAGAACTTAAACAGTATCGTGAGTACAATTTTCACTGAAAGCAGTATCATATTCCAACAGCTATATATCCCTAAGCAGTAAGACAGCACGCTCCAGGCAAGTCATGGGTCTATAACAATTTATGTCTGCTCAAATGTTGGCCTTTGAGTCTCATTGACTTCTCATTTCAGTGGATATCTAAATATCTCTCTGACGCCCCATTCTCAAACATTAATTATACCTCTCCTGACATTTTTATACCATATGCATCAATAATTTACACTTTTTACACCTGAATTCACAGTGCAGGCCTAGAGATTTAGCAGGGGAGAATACAGAGACATTTCTTTGGATTTTTTTCTGCATGTCAATAGTGAGATATGTAAATGTGAAAAGAGTTAGAGTCCTACCCCAGCTTCCAGCTGCAGACACTCATTGCATTGTTTCTTTTGACTCAAAAATTCGTTTATATGCACCAATTTATTTGTCCAAGCCCACTAAAAAGGAAAAAATAGCAGAAATATGATGAAAACTGGTAATTGCGTTGGCATTGGCAGCTTCCCTCTACACCAAGAGGAATAGCTATGGGCCTTGGGGGACTTCAAGACCAGTCAGCTATATTACAGAAAGAAAGGTCATATGCAACTATTTCACATCTAGGAATCCCTAGACAGAAACAAATTAGGATGAATCCAAAGCTTGCAGAATTTATCCTTTTTAAACTGTGTGTCATTCCCAATAAAGCAGAAGAGACTGGAGGTTGGCATGAAGGGTTAACGCTAAACACTTGGTTCCTCCAGGGTCAGGGAGTGTTCACCCATGCCAGTAACTAGAGGTGGGTGTCACTCTGCCCTCCTGGAAGGACAAGGAGCTGCCCTCTTTGAGATAGCTAGCACATGAAGACAGTCACTGCTGCCAAAATTTGGAAGTGTTCTAATCCAAAAAATCAATTCCTGCCACACTAGGTGCCTTGCCACATGTAGGATGAACAGTGTGATGATCTAATTATTGCATCATTCATTCCTTTTAATTAACACGCTCATATTTTTTAGCAGCATGGGAAGAAGAAAAGAAGGGAGGAAAGGGCAAGAGTCTGCAAACGGCTGCCACTAGTTTTAGTTGCCAGCATCTTCCCTATTCAGTTTGTTAAATATGGCTCTGTGTCACGTTAGCCAAATGTCAGGGCTTTGGACACGCAGCGCTAAAACAGACATGTAGATGGTAATTATGTTTAATATGAAAATATATCTAGCTAGCATATCAGTACAGGGCCAGACCCTGCAGCCACGATTGTTCTCTATGTAAAAGGTGCCTGCAACACTGACAGAAATTCTAAATCTTGGCCAGTTTTCACCATCTTGAAATCAATGGGACAGAAGTGATGAAACAAGGAACCACACAATATAAGAGGCCTGGGGGCGGGGGGGTACAAAAAAATTTAAAAAAAACAAGAACTTAATATCTGTAAGGTCATTAATGAATGATCAATAGTGGACGGGCTGATACTCATATGATTAAATAGGTTGCAGAAGTTAGAACACGTGTTACTGCAGTTAGTAAATACTTGCTGAGCTGTGGTGCACCACATCTCCTCCTTTTACCTTCTGCGCCTTTGGAGTACCTTATTTTAAGATCAATATACAACAGTCTGCTTTATGTTTCACCATGCTTCTGGTGACACCTGTTTGCTCTTGCTGAGTTATCTTATGCTTCTGATTATGTTCCCGATATTATTGTGTATATGATCTCCTCCCATCAGCTCTAAAACTGTGACAAAAAAATGAAACCTGGATGGCTTAAGGTTATTATTAGAGGGCAGTTGTTTTTCTCAAGCAAGAAATACAAATGTGGTGGAGTTTAAAGGGAACAGATGATGCACTGCAGCATCTTTTACTAACTGCCCTAAATGACCTCCACCTTCACATTATTTTTGTGCTGCTGTGAACTTTATATGTCCACGTATAAATACGCTTTACTGTCTGCAACCTAAAGATACAAATTTCCCTTCTGACCACCCAGAAGCTTTCAGCACTTTGTCCAAAAACCTTGTGAGTCAAGGCACGAGACCTTAGCGTCCAATAGCTCTAACAGTATTTCAAGAGAAAGAAAGCCAGAAATACCATTCCTATTTACGGTGCTAAAGTCAATAGCTCAAGGGCAGCGTTGCTAGTTGACTGTAAATATTGAAAGTCGACGATATTTTTCCGTAGGCAAACACATTTTGAAAGTACTTAGGCCTATATTCATTTCTAAATTCAGTATAAAAGAAATAGGACTGCTGTAGTGATTAGTGATCCGATTATATATAAAATTTCTCATCATATGAATTTGGAACAGAAATAACAGTTTTAAAAGTGATTTACCAAAAAAGTTCAACAGTGTCTAGTCTGAAATATTACTTTATTTTGCATTTACACTAAGAGCAAAATTCAGATACTGAACATAGTGATTTATTTTATATTCCCTTTATTCCCAAGCACTTTTAAATTATCATGAAAAATACATTATCCATTTTGCTTCCCATCAAACAGCTGAAGATGGTTTACCAAACAATTTATGACCAAGTAAATTTGTAGACAGCAGCAATTTAATAACCTACCAAAAGGTAACAGTATAAAACAGTACAAAAAGGTTTGTGGGGATAACCTGATATCTGAAAGTAGCCGATGATATAGTAAAGAGCCCTCTCTTTTGGAAGCCAACCAAAAACCTAGGGAAAGGATTTATTAATTCTTTTGTTACTAAACCCAACATTTTCTCACTATAGCAGAATTACTGGAAGGTTCCTATACAACAACAGTAAAGTCATCAGAGAATCAACAACTACAGTCCCATCTCATAAGCAAGGTTACAATTGTCCTCCTCTTTTTTCAGACTGCTGCCCTAAGAATTAGGTTTCCTATGATCCTTTCTGCTGTCTCAGCCTTATGATTACCACAAAAAAAAAAAAAAAAAAACCTATTTAAATTATTGCAGAGTGCATCACCAGCACAACAGCATTATTTATCATTACAGGAATACAGACATATATGTTCCCAAACTGTGAGCAACACGAGAATACAAGCAGTCTGACACAGCTTTCATTAAAGTGAACGGCAACAGTTATTATAACTAACTACAGCCTCCGCATGAAGCTTGCTAAAGAGCTGATATATTATTTGACAATACTTCCATTTTTGTAGTGTGATAAAGTGTAAAAATGTTAGTTGAGGTCAAGGACAAAGTGATCTTGATATAAAAGACTATAATTCTTACTGACTTAGTAGGAGTTGTGTGAGCTTATGCGAAACCTCTCACTGATCTAACCAGTATGCATTTCCAGATTTCTCTTTTATAAAAACTATTGCATATTTCAGTATCTCAGCATATTCTATATGATTTTTATTGAAATATATTTGGCTACTGTAGACCCTGAATGGTAAATAGGAATTTGAGTGAGGTTTGATTTGACAGTTTTTAGACCTGCACCACTGAATGAATACAGACACTTTCTGGAAATGCCCTTGATAGAAGCCTGGAGCATTTCTTCCAGAATGTCTAGAAAGCGCCTTAACTAACACAATCAGTTTGGAAGATTTCTTTTTTCTCATGTTGTACTTTAGGAAGGTTGGATAGCGAACAGGTCCCAGAGGTAAGAATCTAAAGTGCTGAAAGTAGTTGGACCTCCTGAAGAAAGCAGAGGGGACAGTCTGAGCGGAAGAATTGCCACTATTTTACCTCTGGCCAGTGCCTGACTTTGACATTGTAGAAGGTGAATTCATGTGAAGGCAGAGGTGCAGTTAGTTCCTAATAGTCTGAAAATCTAATTTAGATGCATTGTAATATGATCCAAAGCCAACTGAAAACAAAGATGGACTCTAAAATAGGTTCTTTCTTGAAATATTAGGATATATCATACAGTCTTAATCAAATTTCCTCTGCTCAATGCGTAAACAAGAACTGCTGAACAAATAGAGCCTTATAAGAATTTTTTTTTCCTCAGTCTCTCAGTTTAAAAAACATTATTCTGGGAAATAGTTATAACGACACAGCCAATACATTTTGCCCCCATGATACTTATTTTGCAAAATGAAGACCAACAGTTACAGCTTTAAGAGGTAACGAGCACAGCAACTACTTAACAATTTGTTCTTGGCAGGATCTCACCGTGTCCCAATACCCTGCAGATTAATGTTTTTATAAAGGAAAAATGCAGTATTCAGCAGGGAAAGAGATTATTGCTGGCTGGAGTATAACACAGAACATTGCTTTCTCTGTTCGGTTCTGTCACAGTATCACTCACAGAAACTAAGCTATCCCGTCACGTCCAGAAACCTGCGTTGCAGGCACCCTTCCAAACAGCAGGTATCCCAGTTCCTGGCTTGGAAAACGCTTTTCTATGGGAGGGGTTTGGCCTATTCTTACTTGTTAACCATATTTCAGGCTCGTTCATATGGGGCTACCTGTGCGAGACGACTGAGGATGACGCACATCTGTGACTTCTGTCAGCTCAGCACCCCATTCATCCATCCCTTCGGGACTTTGATCTTTACCATGTGCCGGGTGCCAGAGCCAAAATAAGCATGCACGAGCAAGGTTTTCATGCTTTGCCAAGTTTGATTTTGTCTTTTCTCCGCAGGAAGAACAACAGCTACTCACAGAAGAGACAAATGGAAGGGAGTAAGTCAACCCCGAGATCCGGCCTCCAGTTTCCAGGCTGCCGGACAGTCCCAGTCATTGGCTTTCCAACTGTCCCTCCTCCCTTCAGTTGGGTAACCCCTCCAGCAGCAAGGTCTGATGCAAGTCCCATCACACGTCAGGAGGATGCACAAAGGGTGAGAGGCCTTTTCTCTGCGCTGAAGCAGGGGCAGCAAACTTTGAGTCGACCCTGCCACAGGGCAGCGCAACCTGCGGACCAGCAGCAGGCTACTGATAACTTTGAAGATTACCTCGATCCAAGGTCACAGTGTGGAAATGACTATTCAAAATAGTCAAAGTCAGCAGGTGAAAAAACAAAAACAAAAACACCGACACACACAACGTAATTCCACCACACAGCATCACCTTTTACTGCAGTGCTGTCCCAGCAGGCAATGCCAAGCCTACCGATCCTCTGAGGACAGTAATTTACTTATAGATACACAGCTAGGTTTTTGTCAAAAGGTTAAGAATGTATTGTTACAATTTTTCATTAGTTTACATTTATACAGGGAGAAAGAGGAAAAAAACACTTTTTCAGCTGGACTTTGACTGCATGGAGAGGAAAACAAAGGCATTTTTTCTATATTTCTGGTTTTACTTTTATTTTAAAACTTCACCCAGAATTAAGTCCCACGACCCTGCTGCTTCAGCTCTCGCTAAACTGACATGCACCACAGACAAATAATGCTGTAGTGTTAGCCTTCCACTGGTAGAATAATGGAAGAGAAGTATTTTGAGGCAGAGTTATGTACATTGATACAGTTCCAACTAGAGAATACACAGAAAAATCTGGAGGTATTTAGTTTAGGAGAGACTGACCTTCACTATAGGATAGGGCAAAATAATTATAGCCAGGGTTTTAAATTTATTCACAGCACATAGGATATTTACCATTGATTTCAAGGAAAACAAACTGGACCTTGGATATGCTGAGGCTAAGAGCGACAAAGGACAGATACTTCTGTGAGCTGCCCATTTAACATGCAGAGATTTGCCACATCAATATCAGAATAGTTTATTTTTGAAGCCGTGGGACTCTCTCTGCTTAATATGCTGGTTTGATTAAACAGTTACTTTTTATACACACTTCCAGTACCTACAGAGATGGTATCAGGAATAAAACCCACCAAGATTGCAACTAAGAATAGTTAACCTTGAAGGTTATCGTTCTCTCAGAGTGGAAAAAAAACCTGACGGGATCTTCAGGAAGATTTTTTTGTTTGTTTAAATCTAGATATGATCACAGCAGTACCAAAACTATTTGAAAGAGAAATAAACAACACATTTAAAACAGCAGCACTATTACATGTTTTAAACCGAGTTTTATATGACCTTTGCCCATGCCATGCAAGAAGGGACTTTCCGAATGGCAAGGCTGGATTTTTGACAGCCTTTAGGCTACAGTCCATGCTGCACTGTGTGCGCATCATCCTGCAGCAGGAAATACTGAGAGGAATTAGTAACGAACTAGATGGCTATGGCTGCCCTTAGGCCTTCCAGGAAATGTGCTCTGGAGCAGCATTTGCATTGAACCTCTCAATGTATTTAGGATGTTTGCCCTGAGAGATCTACTGGTCCATGCAAAAGGATGAAGAGACAGCAATGCCTCTTATTTCATTTTGGGGTAGTCAGTCCCTATGAAAGATGTCAGCAAGGCATAATTAGTTGTTCTGAAGAGCAGAATGGTGTCCCCTCTAGGGGAGGAGGCAGCTCATAAAAGAAGATCTTCTTCGGAGATTTCTGATGTTTTCCACTTCTAACAATGCCAGAAACGTCCTGAAAGCCTTACTTAAAGGATTTTAATTTTCTAGCTCTACACAGATATTAAAAACCCTGTGGCTCTTGCAAAGAATAAGGGCATATCTGTGCATATCCATGGTGATGCCCCTGAAATCAGTGAAGCTGGTCTGTCTTTATAGACCACTTGTTCTGTAATATCACAAATTAAATACCCTTGTCCAAACTTAATTGGTTTCTTTCACCATTCTAGAAACACAACACTTAAGTTATCACTCTCACAAAAAAATTATGGAGAATCTTATTTTGCAATAACGTTATTTAACATTTCTCTAATAAGCAAATTTCACCAGTTCATGGTTTTCATTTCCTCACAAAAACCTCAGTAGAGCACATAATCTCAACCAAATGCATTATTGGCCCTGCTCCACCTTCTTGTTAACTGCATATCTGCTGTACTTCTAGTAGTGAAAAGTAAACTTAATGTACTTATTGAAATAGAAAGAGCAGAAAATAAAAGTAGTTGAAATATTTCAGGTGCTGAAAAAGAAGGTTGCAAGGTTGAATTTTAATCCTTAATAAGCGATCTGGAGCACAGCCAAAGCATGTGCTTAAACACTATGATGCCTGCTGAGCAAAGGCTTTTCTGTTCCTAGTTTACTGCCTGTGACAGCTTCACTGATGAGCCCTCCTAGGTGTGTAATGCTGTACTTTGGCTTTAGTGCTCCAAACAGTTTGAGGATAAGTGCTATCACCCTAAGAGTGTTGATTATAAGGTTCTCAGGAATTAATTGATTACAACCTCCTGTTCTTTATTATCTGGCACATTACAGATACGGTTTTCATTTAAGACCTATACTCTACTGAACAAACGGCTGCCGATCCCAAACTCCAGGGGTGCTGTGCCTGGACTAAAAGGACAAATGTAATGCGGTATAAAATTGACCATGAGCAGACAGCTGCTAACTTCTCAGTGAGCCAAGGAAACACAGAAGCTGAAGAAGAGCCAGACTCCAGCCTGCACAGAGAGCAAATTCAAGGGTGCAGACCCAACCAACAGATTAAAACTGCGATGAAAGCAACCAGGGTAGTAAGGAAGAGATGTAAATGAGCTTATGCAATATATTCTAGGTGGGCACAGTATGCTACATGTTTTAAAAAAGCCTTATGTTCAGATGGTTGTTGAAGAAATATGTCTAACAAACTCCTCTGAGATGCTGGGTATATTAACTTGACCATGGCAGAGCCATGAAACTTGGTCAAGTGATTTTTTCCACCAAGGAACGCAGACCAAGCAGGCTGTCTGCCCCTGTATAAAGTATAAACGTAGAGAAGACTTAGAAGACTCTCTCTCCCCCTTTGCTCCACTGACACTGTTACAGTCACTGGAGGTGCCAGAGTTGTAACCATATGGAAAGAGGAGAGAAAGGGACATGTCTGAACCGCTTAACATAAACATATGCTTGAGGAGCTAGGCTCTATTTAGGGCTTTGAAGTCCTCAAATGAACATCCAAATCAAAGACTGCTAGCGCAGACAGAGGAGCAGAAGGTTACTGACTCAGACAAACACTGCTTAGCAAGCAGGCAGTTCAGTTCTGCATCAGCTACAGTTCCAAGATGGATTTTATCAAAACATTACATGGCCAGATTGTTTCTTATCCCAGCACAGGCATACACAAGAGACCTGCATACTTTTGGGATTATCTGTTGGAGTTAAAGAGTTTTCCTCTTACGCTTTTGATGAGATCCAGTATGTGCTGGAAGCAGAAACAACAACACCATTTGCCTCCTTATGCATTATAGTAAAGCCCACTGAAGTCAGGTGAAAAGCAAGTGAGAATAAGGTACCTTATTAGCTAGCAGAACGTGAATAGCCAGCAAAATGTGAAACAGCAACACAGACTGAACAACTAGGAATTTTTTTTTGTGGGGGTGTTATTTCTGTTATCCTGTGTCTGTTTCATGCATCCTTAAAAAATAAAAAGGAGATGAAATCCTGGTTACCAGTAGCCAAACTTTAACTCAATTAAAGTCCTAAGTTGCAAGGACTGGGCCAACTTGCAACCTGAAAGAGAGGAACAAGTAAAGCAAAAGATGAAGGAGAAAAGTAAAAAAAGCAGCAAAAAACAGGGAGAAAATCATCTCCTAATTTTAAGCTGCAGCTTCTATCACATCCACTACCCCTTCTCCTTCCTTGCAATGTTTCTGAGCAATGCAACTAGAGTAAAATATTTAAGCTGGGGGAGGGGAATCTTTTCCTTCTGCAGATAACCTGGCAACTTATCTATGCAAATTTAGAGTGATCAATTTAAAAAAGACTTGACCTTATATTTGCAATAGGAATGTTCACAGAGAAAAAATTAACACAGTTCTAAAGGGAAAAATGAGTGATTTCTGGTAGCCTGAGGGCAGGAGAAACTGATACGATGTGTTATCGCACGCTTTATGCCCATGCAATATTAATGCAATTGCCATGACAACTGTGACATCCTCTGAAATTATACACCTTTAGAATTACAGAGCATCTTGTGAAGGAAAAACACCTCTGCAGCTAGCAGAAAGGCTGTTGTAATCTAAAATGTATCTCCTTTTTTATAAGCATTCAAACATTTCTTCAAAAAATAAATTTAAAAAACAATTAGTCTACTTGTAAAGCTAAAGCTTAGGTCAGATAAATTAGAAAATCCAAAGAATTATTTATGGCTGTCTTTTTTTCCATAGTAAAACACAAGTGTATGCCTTAAATTTGCATGATTATTGTTCATAGCAACAAATCGTACAAGAAAAAACAAAAACTCAAGCCTTCCAAAAGGAGCACAATGTTCATCTCCTCATAATAGACTGTACAGAGAACTGTTGCACAAAAGCAGCTGGCAATTCTTAAAAAAATTAAAAGGTTCAAAAAGCCAAAAAACATTGACTGTGACATCCACCAGGCACCTTGCTTAATCAAGAGTTAACTAAGGCAGGATCCATCCTTTAACATATCTAGTGTTATTACAGTGTTTTCAGTGAAAAAATCTGAGTCACATTGAGAACAATATAGGAAGCTGTGTGTCTGGGGGGCTGAACAGCAATCATATAGCAGTTATAATTGTTCAGTAAAGTAATATAAAGGTGCCAGATGCCACGTCATGAAAACATTATCCTTTTCATAATGTATTCATAAAAATCAAAGTGACATAAGCAGGCTTCAGTAATGATGTTTCATTTCTAGCAAAATGCCTCAAGTATTGCATATTTGCATCTTTCTTTTTATAGTTTTATTACAATTCTCTTCAAAGTGAAAACAAGCTATTATTCAAATTCAAAATTAATTCCTCCACTCATTTCAATATCAAATGAAAGCATCCAGTACCTCAGGTTCATTAGAAAGAAAATGAAGATCTATGAAACAGGGAATAGTGAAACAAAGGCTAAATGCCTTTCACACCCAGTAGAACCTGAGGTGTAGGTTCAACATAGCAGTTTCTTACTTTTATTGCCCTGTCATTCAGTGAAAACTCTCTGGATGGTATCAGAGAGATATCAGATTAACTTTGTATAGTGTCTAATAGCTCCAATCTGAGAAAAATACGTTAAAAGCATTTCAAAGCGTCAATATACCTATTTATCTTAATAAAAGGCTGCAGATACAGAAGGAAACACAAACACACACAAGGAGCAGAATCCTTAGTTCATTAAAAAGCTCAGAAATCCAAATCCTTTCACTGGATGAGGTTTTCCTCGCTGGATGTGACTGGGTTTTACACATTTCTCTAGCTTTCATCTTCACCATGTCCTAGTTGGACACACCCACGTATCTTAACCTTTATTCCCACCTGTTCAGCCTACGTGTCTTATAACTATTATAGCATAAACCTCCCCAAATAATATTCAGAATTTTTGCAGATGCACATAGAAGTATGCAATCATAACATACCCACTCTAATAAATTAGCAGAATAAACCTGCAAGTATTTATTTTCTTTACAGTCCAAGCAGGCTATGGCAGCATCGGTCAAATGATGCTCATCATACAGAATCAGTTCCAACTCACTGGAGCAGGAGTAGTCTACTCTGGCTTGGACAAGAAGAGGGATGATTGACCTTGACTAAAGCATACAGCCATTAGGAAGCTAGGACACTGATCTCAGTCATGGTCTCTACATGGTGTAACACAAGTTTCTAATAAAGACAATCCAGCATCCACAGTTATACCCAACTAAAATACGAGCTCGGTCATGCACCTATTCTGTGAACAAAGTTAAAACCACTCAAGACAACCTCTGTGCAATTACACGACTCTAGTTAGTAGAATATAAAAAACCACTGCCTTTCAATTCCCTGATATCAATCCTGATATCACGAAAATTGTAGCAGATGTGAATCTGGCCCAGTGACACAAATTGCTTAACATAACTTAGGTCTTATCCTGAGAGCAGCTGACTGCACAGCAACTTGAGCTAAGTGATTCTAAGGACAGAGTGGGGAGCCTTAGAGATTGATGCTGGCTATATTGCTCAAACCTCTGTATGCTTTTGGACAGTAAGAATAGCAGCACAGCATGTGTGATGAAATGTGGTGAAAGTATAAAGATAGTCAAGTCTTGCACTTTCTGATAACACAGGATAAAAATAGCATATAACTATCAAAGATGGGTACAACCAACCTCTCACCTCTGCAACCCTTCCCCTGACAAAAAAAATATGTTGAAGTAAACGACGTGAAAACCCCTGAGGACAACACATTGTATCCCATACTTAGTTAAATTATTAATTGAATTACATTATTATATATTCAAATGACCTGTTGAGGTTGCAGAACCTTTGTTGGAAAAATACTGCAATCTATCAAATATCAGGCTTATGCATAGCTCAGTTCCAGTGACAGCATGATTTTATTTAGCATGCTGACTTCCACAATTATGCCAGTTATAACCACTGACCTACGCACGGTAATAAATCATTACACCATTTATTTAGCCATGTTTTCATAGCTGTTCCTTGTATATACATTTACGTACTTTCACTAAAATGAAACCACTCCCGAGACGGAGAAGAACAAACAGAAGACACTTTTAGGGCAAACTTCAGTCAAGTCCTGCTCAAACTGGTGGCAGAATCTAAGGCAAACATCACCAAATCTTTAATTCTGAATGGGGTAAATCAGGCTTCAGTCCTATCTAAAGGACACAGATCTACAGAGGGTGACCCCCTAATCCACAGCTTCCAGGTAGAGCTCAAACTCCTGTCTTGGGAGCCTATTGGAAACACCAAACTTCAATCATGACATCCTTCCTCTCCAACTTAAAATTTACCCTGGAACGTCTTTTATTATTATTAGGATTATCATAACAGCTAGAAAGACTGTAAAGAAGCAGGACTGATAGCACAGTAAGCACTGTGAAAACACACACAAAACACACCGCAGCCTTGAAGAGGTTATACAGTCTGAACATAAAGCATGAATCAACAGATTACACAGACGCTGGTGTGTACAATGAAACAGTACTGGTCAGCACTACTAGCAATGACCTCAGCACACCAGTGGTCTAACTGTTACAAATTAAGTCAGTGGAACTGTGCTGATTTACTGAGAAAACATCCCATAGAGTTTGTAACTGCTGCTTCATATTTAATTATACAAATCTTAATGCAACACAAAAGCCTACAGCAAAAAGTCGAAGCTTGCTGCACACCAGCTGTCCGCATTGACAGAGCACGACATACAGGTCCAGCTTTTGGGGTCTTAAAGGACTAAAGCAGTCACTGAGCAGCCAAAAATATTGGCTTCCCTATGCCTTGCAATCTTTGCTGCAAGAGTACTTTCCCACTGTGCCCATTTCCATCATTGGGAAATAATTACTGTAGTCAGGACTGATCCCGCTTTCATTTACTTCAGTGCAAGGAAAAACAGGTTGCACACCGTGAGAAAGAGGCTACAGGGTTGGGATTTTAATGCTAGCACATGTTTTGAAAGACTGAAGCACAAGCTCCTCTGACCTTGCCAGTGTTCGCCGTGTGATGGGCACAACAGCGTGCCCCTTCCCCGGGGCTCGCTCCGTCGCTCTGTTACTCCATCAAGTTGCAGAGCGCACAGATGTCAGCGCTGCGCACAGCTCCGCTCCCCGCAATGCCGGCAGCGCTCCCGAGAGCGCAGACGTTAAGAGAGCAAATAGGTACAGGAGACAGAAATCTTTCCTTTCAGGAGAGGAAGCATGGCAACAACAGCCAGGTTTACTTGCAAGAGCTCTCGATCGTTGCAGGTGTCTGGGGAGAGGGGTTGGTCTTTGTTGGGTGGTTTCTTCCAAGGACTCAGATTCAACCCTGGATTTGTGTTTTCAGTGCACAAAAGAAACCCAAAGTGCTATTTTTGTCCACTTCTGGACAATTTCGGTGAAGGTATTTCAGCAAATTACTGTCATATCTGCAAGCAGCTATAAGCCTGGGAAAAAACAGAGGTAGTCATATACTGAATCACACTGCCAGGACTCTGGCAACAGTGCTTAGTATTTTAGAGGAGGAGGAAAGAACCTTATAATGCCAAACTGTGAAATAACCAAGCAGGTCGGAAGACTCTTTCCCTTCCGCCTTCCACTGCCGAAGATGAGTCCCTGAAGCCTAAAGCCCTAAAACATTTCCTCCCCTTTCCTGAACTCCCTCCCCCACCCGGCCAAAAAAACAAAAGCAAAAAACTTTTTTGGCTTTAGATCTGCTGTGCAGAAAGAGTTTAACAAGAGTGCAAAGGAGAGGAAGTTAATGAAAGGGGGGAGGGGGTCCAGCAGAGACTATCACTCTTAACTTGGCCATTTTATTTCCAGCCTCCCCTTCAGCTGTTTATCACATTTTCCATCTGCTTCAAGAGAGTGTCTCTACAATTTTGGAAAATCAGACGTGCTAAAATCATGCTAAAAATATTTCAATTGCAAAATATGATGCTTCACAAAATACCAGAAGGACAGAAATAATTCACAAGAGAAGCTTTCAATATAAACGCTTCAAGAACACTTCTGGATGAAACTGCATGCTGAATCATAAAAATCACTAGGAGACACAAAAGATCCCAAAGACATTTAAAGCTTGCTGAAACTTTTTTGTGTGTGTGTGCATTAACGTTTAGAAATCGGAGAAAGGGGAAAAAACATCGATGACATATTTTAAAATGTTTTCTTTATCTAGAGAGATCCCTGATTGGATGTTCATATATCCAGTTCATATTTTACTTTTAAATGTTCAGATGAGAGCGAGACATTTCAGGTGGGTTTTTAAGAAACTTGCAACACATGTACTATCAGAGCAAACACTATTATAATGACATGCTGCCATGCCACCATTTGTGTGTTGAGCCAGATAAAATGACTTTGTGCTACTCTGACAGAAATGCAAACTAAAGCATATTAGCTGAAGACACCTTGAAAGTTTACTTTGCATTTACATTTGACTAGCATTGCACTGTGGTTAATCACATGGCTCAGCTGACAGTGATAACTTAGGGCAGCTAAACTGGTACGCTGACTACATGTGAAGGTGTGAAAGGCCAGTTTCTACCAGTTTCTATTTTATCTCAGCCAGCTGACTCATTGCTACTTTGCAACCAAAAAAAAATAAAATAAAATAAAAAAACACAGTACTTTTAAGTTCCTGACTAATTCTCTAAATCATAATCTCTCTATACTTTAGCATGCTAATTCTTCTGAGCCTTTGGAGGAAAACTGTTTTTCACATGACATGAAGACTGAAATCCAGAAGTAGATTTGTGCCATTAACAGTCATGTATTTTGTAGCATCATTTCATAGTATCGGGAAGCAGTCTAGTGTTCCTCCTTATCGAGCAGGGCAGTAAGAGGATATTATAAATAATCTTGTAAAACACACTTCAGTGTGCTGTGTTTGAACTGCCCTAGTGCCACTTCTGGCAGTTAATGCAAAAGCAAGAAAATCATGTGCCAAGAAAGATTTATATCAGGAAGAAAACAAGAGCCATTGAGCCATTACATGTTCTATTATTTTTGACAATTCATTCACTACTCAGTGACAATGCATCTCCGTTGCCTTTCTTTCACTGTATTTTATTTTTAATGACAAGACATGGACAATATTATACTGCAAGACTCAGTGAAATAAAGTATTTTCAGCTAAATTCTCAACTTACAGAACCCAGTAAATATAAAATTACTTTAATGTAACCAAACCAAATTACCTGGCTGAGAAACTTGGCTCTTTATGTATTTAAGAGACCCACAATGAGGAGCATTAAGTTTAAATCCATAATTTCATCCCTTGCAACTATACACACCAGCATTTACAGTTTTATATACCTTCCCCAGAAGCAAGTGGTCAGCATTGTGACCACATTGAAAGTGTTTCTGAGAACAAACTAACTAAAATCAAGGAGAAATATAATAACCCACTAGTCTTCACTACATGTGACTTGTGCTTTACCACAGTGCAATGACTTTTTGCTCTTAACATGGGTATGTCTTCCTAGGCGGGAGCTGCACTCCAGTACCACACCAAACTTCTCACGTGCGGTCTCTAACCAGCCTTACAATGCCAAGAAAACATAAGGTGCCAAGAGACTTGTCATAACGTTTGCTCCTGGTAACTCCACTGCTGCCTATGCTGTTCTTCAGCTAGGGTAGCTATGCTAGACTTCTGCAATTCATAATAAATTATAACAATGAAGGGATTGTCTGCGGATAATCATCTGTGAGAACTGCTGAGAGAGGCAGGAAAAAAGACTCCATTGCGTCAAATCCAGCTTAGAGCAGGGTAGGAGGAGGGGGAAGCGCGGAGCCAGTCCCGGTTCGGCTTACCATCCAACAAAAATGAGAGCAGCTAAGGCTATGACCTTTGCCATGTGGCAGCAGTTTTCAAAGCACCCTGCCATGTGCCAGCCAACTCCCTCCCTCAGCTTACCAAAACTCTCTGACACGCCCAAATCGGGAGACCAATTAAGATTAAAGGCCGCCTATTATGCTACTAGAGCAGCTCTGTTTGCTGGCGACTCTCTACATAAGAAATTGTCCAGCAAGGAAGAAAGGATTGGATTCCATCTACTAGTCTACCAGACTTTCCTCTCCATAAACAAGAGAAAGAGGGCAGAAAATATCACCTCTGTATCATCATCTGTATTATGAAAACGTTTGTTTGGCTTATCACAAGACCCACTATTTTCCCAGGAACATCAAGAGGAACAGTATGGTGAGACCTACAGGACAACATCCATTCCTTGTAACTCATTCACTTATTTTCAGTGTTATTTCTCCATCCACCAGTCAGCAACTCTATATTTTACACTGTGTCCTTGAAGGATGTTTTAAAATACTTGTTGTTCTAAAGGTATGTGGACTACCCTCAGCAGAAAGGAAATTTGTCATTAAAAGTAGATAATAAACACAAAAAAAGGTGCAATTTTCTGTGTTGCATTCGTTGGTGCAGAAGTTGTGCCATCTTACTTCTGCCAGACGTATGTGGTTGCTGTGAAATAAAATGTTGCTGGGCAGCAGTAGAAGGGAGAAGCGTTCCCAAATGCCAGAAATGTCAAAACTGGTAAGTATGTCGATTTTAGAGAATGCCTGATCTAGAACACTCAGAAGAGCACTTGATCTTTGCTTTTATTCCCCCCATCTCACCCGCAGACAAGCACCTACAAATCTTGGTTTGAAAAAACAAGTGATCAGTTACACAAATAAAAAGATGTTCACTTTCACAGTTGTTTTGTGCTTTTCATTGCTGACTGCCGGACATGGCAAATACTTGTCCAGAGTACGTACTTATTCTTTTTTTAAAATATAGGGCTTGATTCATTAGCACACCCTACCTGCTTTATAGTACCCTGAAGATGAAAAGCAGGCATAAACTCATTTGAAACAAAAAAAAAAAAAAAAGATTTTACTTGCTTTGTGTGGACAGAATGAAATAAAACAGCAAGAATACACCAGTCAATGTAGCCATAAAATCTGTCTCGACTGGTAATAGACAATTTCCCTTCCTAAAGTGTTAAGCTTTAAATGGAAAAATTTGTATCTTGGCTACTGATGAAATTTCCATCTTTCCTATAACATTGAGATATGCCTTAAAAATTGCATATTCTGATAGTAGTTCATGTTTTTCAAAGGTCAGATATATCACATGCTCAGATCTGTTGATGATTGAGTTTAAACACTAGGGGAATGATTCTTGTAATGACTTCAACTGTTCTGTGTCATTTTCTCTCTACTTCCTGAAGCAAATCAAATCATGAGGAATATTTAAGTCCCTGATCACATATGCGAATGTTTCAGAAGTGACTTCTATACTTATCTTCCTAAATGGAAAAGGGATTCATCACCTCTGAATTACTCTGTTATTTTTACATTCAAAGCACACAAAAGTCAATGGGCTTAATATTATTATTCAGGAGACTTCCAAGATCCAGCATTAAGGTTGTTTAATGGAGAAAAAAAAGTATCCTATTATGTCTGTGTTTCTCAATCCAGTCATTGAACTTGTTCATTATAAGTAATATTACTGAAAAATTCAAACATTGTTTGTCTTCAGTTTTACTCAACTCCTGATATAGGTGAAATTAAGATTCTGGAAGGTCATTTCATTTCGACATCGAGGAGCTTATTAATCAAGATGAATAGGGCTGGCTTCAGGCATCCAGAAACTGTTAGAGTTCTAGAGTTTGAGAACAAAGTCAAAACTTCACTATCCACTTCTTTCCAAGTCAAAAAGGAAATAAAATTATATATAAAAAGGACACAGGTACTTCATGAACGGCACAAGGTATCCAAAATACAAAATAGACATAAGCCCTCCTAAAGAGGGAGCTGCACATATATGGAAACTTCCGTTTTTGGCTTTTTGTTCTGCAAATTTGGCCTAATCTACAGGATTTTCATCTTCTGGGTAGGACGTTAAGTGACAGTCCTTAATATTGGGAAATACTATTTTTACCCATTGCCTACAGATGTAGTGTCACCAATACAGGATATACTGAAAGAAGATTCTTAAAACAGGGCAGTTTTTCTGATTTAAACAGTAGGCTGATGTATTGCTCTGGCAACTCTTCTCACCCTCTTGTGCCTCAATTTCCCAACTGCAGAAAGAGAATAACTTTGACTTCTGATATTCAGTCCTTTTTATAAAGTATTTTGAAATATATGGATGAATTCTGTAGGATAAGAATGGTATATATATTTATTTAGATTATATAAGAATTTATTAAGTAAGCCATTCATATGAATCTTGATGAAATGGTTCAGCTTGCACCAAGGTTAATTTCTTCACTCCCATTATGTTAATAGGTACAATGTAAAAGGTAGATTAAGGTTATTAATGAAATAGGACAATCCCTTCTCTCCCTTTCAAAGTACACGAGAACAAACATTTTCCAGACACTAAAAAATTTCCATCTGTAAAGAGCAAGCAAGAAGTAATATGAGATTCTTCGATACTGAAACTTCATCACTTCTATTAGGAGTCTAGTGTGCAGTACTTAACACGTTTAAACAGACCTAAACAAGAAAGCCAGCAAAGTAAAAAAAAAAAACAAAAAACAAAAAACTCACCAAAATTTGGACTGTAGGTTAGAAGAGCAAATCCTTCCCCTAATATAAAAATTTAATTGACTGTTAAAGCAACTACTCAAATAGACTCGGAGGCACAAGTTTCATTTGCCCACTAGGTTTAGCATATAATAATATTCTAACAATAATAGTTTCGCTATTCAACCTTTAGCTTGAAATCGGCCTGAGTAAAGGTACTTCAAAAGAAAATTTTTACCTGCTAAACCGTTAGAATCTTTTTCTATAAAACAGGAAATTACTAATTGAATAGACCCTACACTTCCATTAACAGAGTGATAAAGGAATTTTTATTTTTTCACCATTCTTAAGCAGTAAATAAAAATTATGATAGCCCAAATTAAATCCTGATTTGAGTTACTCATCAGGTGATTTCATTAAACTGGAGAAATAAAGGAAATAAGAGCCAGCAAAAACTTGATTTTGTTAGCTGTATTGGCAGAAGGAACACCATTAGACACATAAGTTTTATCACTGGTCCCATCACTGAATAACAAAAATGTACATACTTTATTTTTTTCCCCTCCAAGATGACAACAGCTGCCCTAGAAGTGTCAGTCAACCTTGCCTTCCTGTTCTGAACAGCGTATCAGCTCAGCCAAATTTCTAAGCAGAGATCTTTCATTCAAGCACAGCATGGTGAAATAAAGAAAGTAACTATTCTTGTTCTTAGTATCTAACCTATATTTTTAAAAAAGTGACATCATTGCCAACTGCTAGTAAATTGAACGAAGATTGAGGTGATTTCCTGTTACTTAGTGTGCCTCCCTTAAAGATCCGTTTTACAGTCCATGTTTGCAGCCTTGCAGGAAAAGGATGTTTATTTTTAGCAACATCCTTAAACATTTCTACCAGTGAGCAGATCTACAAGCAAACAGTACAGTTTCTAAATCTCATTGATCCAACTGCTTTTCATTACTGAAGAACAAAACTAAACAGACTAAAGTAGTGGATTTATGTAATGCAATCAAGGCCAAAGACTGGAAAGAACAATATAATCATCTTATGTTTTTTATTACGCTTTTTATAAAAATGAATATAAAAAGAAATTGAGGTCACAGCTTATCTTTCCATACAGAATCACTCACATCTGGAGTTATGAAAGAACTGCAAAACCCAGTCCACGCAACTGAGTCCTGTGGTGTAGACAGAGACAAGCTTCAGAAGATACAGCCTTAGAAACCTCCAGCAGCAAACCTGCCCTTTTCCTTTTCTTTGCATGCCTAGAGTTTCTGTTCTGCCATTTTACCAGCTAATTTTTTTCTCTGACAGCATTTCTGTTCTATTTTACTGGCTCTTTCTTCACCCCAGTTTGAACCATGACAAGGATGAAAGTTGAAATCCTCATGTTTGCAGCTCCTTGCCATACCAGAATCCACATCTTCATGGTAGCTTTCATTGGATTTGGGAAATTCTAAGTCTTCCCTATCTTCTGTATTCTATAATTACATGGGCTCATTACCCCAGAGAGAGAACCTGCTACATACTGATCATCACCCGTCCTGCTGCTACAGTCAGACTCCTCACCTCCAGACACTTTAATGTAGGGGAAAAGGTAGAAATATAGCTCTATTGTGTGCCTTGCTTTGATCATGCTTACTTGAGGCAGGAAGAAGTGCCAATATGGGCTGCGCATAGGCGATATTTGGTATGGAACTGCAAGCAGCTGCTGGCACCTAAGAGACAGATGCCAGAAAAAGCATACCATCGACAGTCTGGGAGAAGCATCCAGAGCTGTCCCACTCCCACCTTCCCTGCCCGCTGTCCTCAGGTTCCCTAAATAAGAAGGCCTTCATGCTTTGATAATAAGTGTTAGCACTCCTGGATAACATTTCCATAGGGAAACTAAGCAGCTGGCCGATTTGATAGTAGGGTACACAATCAGAACTAGCTACTTTTGGGCAAAACTGAATTTTTATGGGCTAACCAACCCTTCACTGAATACATATTTGCTCCTCTTTAATATTCCCAACCATGGCAACAATCACAGCAATTGAAACGGTCCTGAGCAGCCTTAAAATATAAATCGTCAACCTCTTATATCCTTGGAATCAACAACAAATGACTACAGTTTACAACAACCCCAGCTGACACAAGAGTCACAAGACATTCTCCACTCTGCTCCCATGCCTCTCCTTCCTTCTTCCACAGGACCACTAAATTCCTAAGATTGACGACCTCTAGTGGAACAGCCTATCCAGGGAATGGGTCCCAAAGGCTGAACTTCTCAGGAGAAGGTAGGTAGGCAGATATTCCTACAGCATGTACCCCAGGTATTTAACCAACAGCAAGAGCAGTAGATCATATAATCTCAGTCCCAAGTTTGATTTTAAGAAGCAGCAAAACTGAGAGCAACTACTCACCAGAAGAAGATGGCTTCTTATAGGATGACCTGACCCTTGTGATTAACGGTGGAGCAAATCCTTGAAACAGCACAGAGTAATCAATCCACACCACCAGGAGCAAGCAACAGAAATATCAGGGCTGCACCATTAGCATCATATCCTTCACACAGCAGACCCACACCAGCTCCCACTGTCCCAACTGCCATTTTTCATGATTGCAGGAAAGCTCATTCTTGAATTCTCATCTTTAGCTTACTATCAAAATAGAGAGTCCATCCAGGCTGAACCCAGGGCCCTGGCATCCTCTTCTCTTCCAGGAGAAAGTTAATCAATAGTTAGTGGGCAGTCTCTGTCAGGGCTGTTCTCCAAAAAGTCTTCTGGTATGGTCACCAAACTACTGGCTCATACTAAAAATCCTGGTTTTGAGGTTCCAAGAAACTAAGTAGAGACACAGGACACACAGCACAACTAACAGAAGCAGCAAACAGATGCAGCAGTTTGCACAGCAGCGTCTGGGCTCTGCCTGGGCCTTTTGTGGGCCTTGTTGGAAGTTGTGGAGGCTTTCTGGGGACCCCCGAGGAACTAGACAGTGCTTGCTGCTAGCAGGAAGGGAGAGCTGGGCAAGGACAACTGCAGGGGGCCTTGACTTAACTTCTCCTGGGAAGTTCTAGCTAGGTGGGGCTGCTGCTAACGAGCTCTCTGGGTTGCCCTGGTCAGAGGGAGTTGGGGCTTTTGATTCAGGTGGCTCCTGATTGGGTGGGTCAAGCACCCTTGTGAGTGACTGCTAGGCAGAGGCCTATATAAGAACCAGGCCTAGAGCACAGCTCCCAGAGTTGTTGCATCACCTATGTCTGAGACTTCAACCCAGACAAATCCTCTGACAGCAGATGCAGCTCTGCAGGTGTCAGGCTGCAGGGAGTGCCTGGGGCCTCTCCATGAGGCCTAGGCTGATAGTCAGCTCTCCTGCACAAGGTGTGCTGTGGCTTATCAGTTCTATTGCCAAGAAAAGGAGTTATAGGAAGAAGTCAGTAGGCTGTGTAGCGTCTGAGAAGATGAGCAGGAGATTGACAGGGTATTCTCAGAGACTGTGCAGTTCCTGGAGTCCCCACCCCCCACTGCAGTGGAGTTGCCAGAGGGCTCAGCACCGTGTGTAAAGGTACATCATAACACTGTTGAAGAAGGCTGGAAACTGGTGACCTCTCGTAGAAGGAGAAAGGCTCTGGCTCCTCCTCAAGACTTACCCTTGAAGAACAAGTTTAGTGCCCTCCAAGCTGAGGAGGAGCTGGGCATGACTCCAAGGGAGGCAACTGGCCTGGCAGACCCTGTGTTGTCCAGAAACACCCGGAAGAAGCGGCAAGTGATTGTTGTGGGTGACTCCCTGCTGCAGGGGACAGAGGCACCGATCTGCCGACCTGACCTCTTGTCCAGAGAGGCTTGCTGCCTGCCGGGGGCTCGAATAAGAGATGTCATGGAAAGACCGCCAAGGCTTGTCCATGCATCAGACTACTACCCTCTGCTGCTCTTCCATGTGGGCACTAACGGCACAAAAGGCAAACTGGAAACCATCAAACAGGAGCTCTGTTCAGAGCTCTGGGAATGGTGGTGAAGGGTCTGGGAACCCAGGTCGTTTTCTCCTCAATCTTGCCTGTGAGGGGAAAGGAGGGGAGGAGGAGTAGACGAGTTTTCCAAGTTAGCAACTGGCTGCGCCACTGGTGTTGGCAACAGGGCTTTGGTTTCTATGACCATGGGACCCTGTTTGAAGATCCACAGCTGATGGAGGGAGATGGGATCAACCTTACCAAGTGGGGCATGTGCGTCTTTGCCAACAGGTTGGCCAGCCTGGCAAGGAGGGCTTTACACTAGGCAAGATGGGGGAAGGGGAATGGTATAGAGACACGGTAGTCAGTAAAACACCACTCGAGCCAGGATGCCTCCAGCGGGTGCATACAGCCAGGGGAGACAGCATGGGACATGGCTATGGAGGATCCTCTTGCACCTCTCCTGGGAAGCCTGCGTGCTTGACTGGCTCTCTGAAATGCCTCTACACCAATGCACGCAGCATGGGGAATAAGCAGGAAGATTTAGAGATCTGTGTGCGGTCGCAGGGCCATGATCTCATTGCAGTTACAGAGATATGGTGGGATAGCTCACATGACTGGGATGCTGTCATGGATGGCTATGTGCTTTTTAGGAAAGACAGGCCGGGAAGGCGAGGTGGTGGAGTTGCCCTTTATGTGAGGGAGCAACTAGAATGTGTGGAGCTGTGCCTCGGGGTGGATGAAGAGCAAGTTGAGAGCCTATGGGTAAGGATTAAAGGGCAGGGTAACATGGGTGACACTGTTGTGGGGGTTTACTACAGGCCACCTGACCAGGAGGAAGTCATCGATGAGGCCTTCTACCGACAGCTGGAAGTAGCCTCACAATCACAGGCCCTGGTTCTCATGGGAGACTTCAACCACCCTGACATCTGCTGGGAAGACAGCACAGCTAGACACAAACAGTCAAGGAGGTTCCTGCAGAGGACTGATGATAATTTCTTGACCCAGGTGGTGGAGACGCCAACGAGGAGAGGTGCACTGCTAGACCTTGTACTAACAAACAAAGAAGGTCTAGTTGGAGAGGTGAAGGTTGGGGGCAGCCTTGGCTGCAGCGACCATGAGATGGTGGAGTTCAGGATCCTGCGAGGAGGGAGCAGGGCAATGAGTAGGATTGCAACGCTGGACTTCAGGAGAGCTAACTTTAGCCTCTTCAGGGACCTACTTGGGGGAATCTCGTGGGATAGGGCCTAAAAAGGAAGAGGAATCCAGGAGAGCTGGTTAATATTCAAGGATCACTTCCTCCAGGCTCCAGAGCAGTGCATCCCAGTGATCAAGCAGTCAAGCAATAGCGGTAGGAGAGCTGCATGGATGAACAAGGAGCTCCTGGCAAAACTCAGAAGAAGGAAGCATACAGAAGGTGGAAGCAGAGGCAGGCCACTTGGAACGAATGTAGGGATGTCGTCCGAGTATGCAGAAACGCGATGAAAAAGGCCAAGGCGCATTTGGAATTAAATCTGGCAAGGGATGTCAAGGACAACAAGAAGGACTTATTTAAATAGATCAGCAACAAAAGGAGAACTAGGGAAAATGTGGGCCTGCTACTGAATGGAGTGGGTGCCCTGGTAACAAAGGGTACAGAGAAGGCAGAGTTGCTGAATGCCTTCTTTGCTTCAGTCTTTACTGCTAAGGCCAGCCCTCAGGAATTCCAGACCCTGGGGACCAGGGAGAAAGTCTGGAGAAAGGAAGACTCTCCCTTGCTCAAGGAGGACCGGGTTAGAGATCTCTTGTCCAAACTTGACATCCACAAGTCAATGGGCCCTGATGGGAGGCACCCACGAGTGCTGAGGGAGCTGGTGGATGTTATCGCTAGGCCACTCTCCATCATCTTGGAAAGGTCCTGGCGATCAGGAGAGGTGCAGTGGATGTTGTCTACCCGGACTTCAGCAAGGCTTTGGACACTGTCTCCCATCACATCCTCCTAGGGAAACTCACGAAGTGTGGGCTAGATGAGTGGACGGTGAGGTGGCTTGAGAACTGGCTGGATGGCCGAGCTCAGAGGGTTGTGGTGAATGGCGCAGAGTCAAGTTGGAGGCCTGTGGCTAGTGGTGTCCCCCAGGGGTCAGTCCTGGGTCCAGTCTTGTTCAATATATTCATCAATGACCTGGAGGAAGGGACAGAGTGCACCCTCAGCAAGTTTGCTGATGATACTAAACTGGGAGGAGTGGCTGATAGCCTAGCGGGCTGTGCTGCCATTCAGAGGGACCTTTGCAGGCTGGAGAGGGATGGGCAGAGAGGAACCTCCTGAAGTTCAGCAAAGGCAAGTGGAGGGTCCTGCACCTCGGGAGGAATAACCCCAGGCACCAGGACAGGCTGGGGGCTGACCTGCTGCAAAGTAGCTGTGCAGAGGACCTGGGAGTGCTGGTGGACAACAAGTTAAGCATGAGGCAGCAGTGTGCCCTTGTGGCCAGGAAGGCCAATGGGATCCTGGGGTGCATTAGGCAGAGTGTTGCCAGCAGGTGGAGGGAGGTGATCCTGCCCCTCTCCTCAGCCCTGGTAATACCACTTCTGGAGTACTGTATCCAATTCTGGGCTCCCCAGTACAAGAGAGATATGGAATTCCTGCAGAGAGTCCAGCGGAGGGCTACAAAGAGCATGAGGGGACTGGAGCATCTCTCCTCTGAAGAAAGACTGCGAGAGCTGGGCCTGTTGAGCCTGGAGAAGAGAAGATTGAGAGGCGATCTCACCAATGTGTACAAGTATGTGAAGGGAGGGTATCGAGAGGATGAAGCCAGACTCTTCTCCGTGGTGGCCAGCGATAGGACAAGAGGCAACAGGCACAAACTGAACCACAGGAAGTTCCATGTGAACATGAGGAAAAGCTTCTTTTCTGTGAGGGTGACAGAGCCCTGGACCAGGTTGCCCAGAGAGGCTGTGGAGTCTCCTTCCCTGGAGATATTCAAAACCTGCTTGGACGCGATCCTAGGAAATATGCTCTAGAGGACCCTGCTGGAGCAGGGAAGTTGGACTAGATGATCTCCAGAGGTCCCTTCCAACCTCAACCATTCTGTGATTCTGTGTGACACAGTGTCTGCCTTTAAACACTGACAAGGGCTGAAGCACTTCCTCACCATGAAAACATCTGAGAATTTAGCCTAATCTATTTTCAGGCTTGCAAATACAATTCAGAGGGGGTCATCCAGCAGCAGGTTGATGTCAAAACGTTGCAAATAAGAGGGAACAACAGGAAAAGATTGTCTCATGGACTGCCTTCAGAGGAAGTTCATGGAGACCAGGAAAAGAGCAGTTCCTTGGTCACGTTCTCTAACTGAGCCCCCAACCCCAGAAGACGCCATGATAGGATAATTCTCTGGCCCTGGGGTAACTGTTGGTGTCCAGGAAGCAGCTGCCCTGTCAGAGAGACCAAGAGGGCTGCCAGCAAGACAACCGGTAGATCTATTCCCAGTCTTCTCTCCACACACAGGCTGGCTTGATCCTTACCAAAATTGTAAAATTAGTCTTATGAAATTGTTTCTTTCATTGGTTTGTTGGGCGCCTTTATTGCTCCTACTCCTCTCCTAAACAGTAATTTTTTTTTTGCTAAGAAAGCAGCCCACATTCAAAGGATATTACAGAAATCCAGGCTATAAGACAGGAAAGAAAACTTATGGTGGAACACTTGATTTCCACTATAATAAAATGGTGCCAGCAGCAAGAACAAATGCCCAGAAGCTATGAAGGTTTGACGATGCCTAAGGAACAGCCTTCCACTGTACACACCTGACACAGTTTTTCACAAAAAATTTCCTAACCTTGTAGGAGAACAGGGATGGACTTCATGAGAATTAAATGGTATGAGTAAAAAGCAGTTTCTTCTACACGTAGAACACACTGCATGTACATCATATTATCTACAGCTGAGTGGTGAGTACTAGAGGCAAAAGAGGTAGTGCACTGTGAGATACACTTTTTCAGTGTGTACATGTAACAGGCTTTCATTACAGAGGAAAGATCAGTGTGCTTTAGGCAATGACACAGAAACAGTGTAGAAAGGTGTCTACACAACTTCTAGATGCACTAGAAGGCAGCCAGGGACATTCGAAGAAAACGTCAGGCTGGTACAAGGCTTGAAAGACTGGACCCGCTCCACACTGGATGATTCACTGGGATACCCCACTTATCAGAGCTGTGTCCTGCACAGTGATTCTAAGCAATGCTGGCAAAAAGCGTGTGCCATGGTATCCTCCTTCTTGCAGTCAGATGACAGAAAATGCACTGCACATTAGCACTGAGGAGTTCAGGACCTTCCTAAAAAGTGCATGAGCCTCTGTTTTCTAGTAAAGCTAAATGTTAAAAAAAAAAAAAGTGTAGATTCAGAAATTGATACCTTGGAGGATGAGGTTCTCTTTGGGGAGAAGAGTGCCCATGTATCTTCAGTGGAAAAAGGCTGAGGTGTAAAAGACACAGTTTGTGTTGTAGGCCAAGATTCACAGCATCCACTGTTCTTCCACAATGGTTCACAGGGCCTATAAAATGACAGAATGATAACTGTTAGTATTACTAACACAATCATAAAAGTACTATGAAAGCTGCATACAGGGATGGATACTCCTTTTCAGCACGAGATCCTTGATAATATCACCAGTTAATTTCAGATATGTAGGTGTTATGGGCCACACTATACTAAAAGTATGTGCAATACAGCATCACAGGTTTAGGCCACAGGAAGATCCACAGTGAGCTTTTTACCTTGGATTGATTCCTCACTGACCAGTGTAAGCAGAGGATTTCCAAGATCCAGAAGACAATGGCAAGGCTCTCTCCTAGAGGAGTAAGTTCCCGGATAAGTTCAAGCAGAAGCAAGAGTACCAAGCATGATAATAGCAACAGACAGCAATCTGTCTACACGCTAGCAATGTACAGTGGCTGAGCATCTGTGCATAGCCTCTTACATGGAGGGGACAGTATAGGCACGTATCTACATTAGAGTTTTTACTTGGATGCACTTCTGAATCAAATTTCCCAGTCACCCCCACTTATGTGTTGGTTCACACTGGACAAATCTTGCAACATTTGAACTAGGAATGCACCCATCGCGTTCCAGCTGCTAAGGGGTGTTTGGTCCACAGGAGCAGATTAGAGCTGGTTCACAGTAAAATCGCTTGAAATACATACAGCTTGGACATCGGGTATTTAGCATGAGGAATTTTACAAACAAATCTGCTCCTCATAGTTTGCAATGCTTGCTAACGCAGACACAGCCAAGATGAGCAGGAGATGAACCGTGAGCACAGGGAATGGTAGAGGCATCTTTTAGAAGAAGTAGTGGGTTTATGGTGCTATCGAACCATGGTACAGTCCACGAGGACACTCTAGAGGGCAATATGACTGAACAGTCTGGTCACAAGCCACTCTACAACACGTGGGAGGAGTCAGACTCAGTCCCTGATACAACTGTCAAAGATGGTATAGACAGCTTCAGTTTCTTTCTATATTCAAGGTGTGTTTGGGGTGGTTTTTTGTTTGTTTTGAATGGATATAAGCACTTCAGGCTTGAACAGTCTGGCAATTTCAGTCTCAGCTCTGAAACTATTTTAGGTATTAGTTTTTATGAATCCTTGAAAATGGGGCAGTTTTACTTTAATAGGTTTGCTGAAAGATCATATTGTAAATAGCATTAGTTCATAATGCTATCTTGCAGCTGGATTTAAGAAAAAATGTAAAGAGAGGCTATGGAATACATTTCTGGGAAGTTAATCCCAATTTGAATTCATATTATATTTATATTTTATGGCAGATAACATGATAAAATACAGTTTAATACAAGGTTCATGTAAATGTATTTTCTAAAAGGACAACCATACATTTTCTGAGAAAAAGGTTATATATTTAATTCCTTAAAAAGTGTTTGAACCTGAGCCTTTGAATAGGTAGATTATGACCCTGCAAAATAGTTAAAGTATGGACAATTTTTCTATCCTAATCTTTTATAAAAAGGCTCATATGTTTCTAAGCCATAAGGATAATAAAGCACTGTATAAATTGTCTGTATCACTGCAGTTCAGCGAACCAGCTCTCAGAAATAACTGAGGGGTAATAATGCAGTTTGTGAAATCCTACAGAGTAAGGCTGAAAGGCTGTCTCGTATTTACTCATTCTGCCACAGACTTTACATGCAACTTGCAGCAAGTTACTTTGGGCACATCTGAAGCGCAGCACAGGACAGATATTCTTAAAAATGTTTAAAATAGGATACATGGTATCTTAGTCTATGCCTAGCTACGTCCAAGCCATGTTAGTGCTAGCCACAGTCGAGCCACAGTTTAGGTAGCTTGTGAAACTTATAATGAATTACGTATACAAACAAATGGTCTTTGAGAGATTCTACTGAAGTCAGTTTTGGTCATTTTTTTCCAGTAATATCCTCACGTAATTTCCGCTAGTGAGGAAGGACTTCCAGTTCGTTCTTACAGAAGATATCTTAAGGATAAGACATTGCATTACAGTGGTGCAAAGGATCTGTTCTACAGCTACAAGAACCACCTACGCTGACTAACATAAGGTACGAAATAGGTGATTTCCTGCACTGTATGTGCTGCTCTTTATTTAAAATGTATGACTGTTTACAGGACAACTGAACTTGGCTTAAAAGTGGGATTTTAAAGTTAATGGCAGAACTGTATACATCACTTGAAATACAATATTAATACAGGAGGTTTTGTTCTTAATTATGTAATGCAATTGTTTACTACATTCTTTGTTATACAATAGCGTCTGGATCCAATTGCATCAGACTACAGCAGGGACTACAGGTGCCTGCTGGACACTAAACATCCTGCTAAAAAGTACCGCTACCAAAACATTATGCATCAGATAAAACATTTCTCTATTAGAAGTATTGCCATGTTGGAATATCACTGTTCACCCAAATTAGCCTACATGAGGCCTTGTGGTCACCATGGATACGTCAGCATCATGGTTAGCTGCTCATTGTCTAACCTAAGCAGAAGCAGGATTCAACTGTGTGTAATAAACGCAACATTGAACACAATCATCATGTCTATGTTGGCAGCAGAGCAATAGGCAGGAATCTAAGAAGTGAGGGAACTTCACTTCAGGATGAGTTAGTTCACTTTAAGCTAAACGTGAAAGATTTAGTAATAGTCTGATTGTGGCAGTCCTCGATATCTTCTTCCTACAGCCACTGTTTCGTACCTAAATTAGCTTGGTTTTTGTACTTAACACTCCGCTGCCGTGGATCAGACTAACTGTGACCACCATCATTAAGACATCAGTAGACAACCAAAAGTTGCCTTCTTCCTTCAGCTGGGTAACAGTGATTTCATATGCTTAGAGCACCTATACATTGTGTGCTTACAATTTTATAAATCCTGGACTGCTTATGCTTAATCCTGTTCTCTCTGAAATGCTGCATACTGCACTCCCATCTGAAGAGCTATGTAAAAGATACTACAAATGAAGGTGAAAGCACCTCCTACTGCCAGTCCCAGCACAGAGTCAAATTAGAGAAGCTCAGAGCTCCTGGTGACAACAGGATAAAACGTTTCAACAACTTGCATACACTATGAAAAGTGCCACCTCCATAAGTCCAAGCATGTAAAAGTGGACAGTCATGCACAAAGCACTAAAGAAAAACACAACAGAGCAAGCACTCCAAAGGATGTGCCACAACCTCCTTTGACCACACACGTGGCATGGAATTCAGGAGTTGTACAGAAGATAGCCAAAGGCTGTATGAGCTCAGACTTACACGTTCCCATTATTGCCACATTGAAACTGCTACGGAAGAGAGATCTACTAGTAAGGATTATATATTGCTTTATAAGGGTTTATTCTTCATCTTTCCACGTTGTGCAGAACTGACAATCTCTTTCCTTCTGCTTCCTCTCCAGAACATTGAAAATAGCATTCACAATAGAGACTTCAATGTCTTATTTTTCAGTTATAACAAATTCCACAGCCACTGCTATCCCCAGCTGCTCCTCTTCCCCAAGATCCAATCACTGCCTTTCCGGTTACCTACTTCTGCTAAAAAAAATCCCATAAAAATCAAATGCAACACTTGGCAAGTGCATTTATTGTAGCAGTAGATACGTAACTACAGAAACAACTCTGCAAATAAATAGAAAAGGTACATTGTCTCACAGCTCCATTAATCCGCTCAGCTATTTCGCAAAGTTTGTCTTTCATGAACTAAATGGCTACAGAGGGATTTCAGGCAGTCTATGCTAAAAAGAAGTTATCTGAAAAAGCCCTTACACCCTAAATAGAGCCTCAAAGCAGAAACAGAAGTTGTGTTACGCCACAAGACGACAGGAACAACATTTCTAATTGTGAAGGAAACACACTTAGTTGTTGTGGTCCACAATAATCATTGCATCACTAGGACTATAAGCACTTGTGATTTTTTTTCCCATAATTTCTTTAGCAAACTTGTAATGCCACAGTCTGTGGAGAACAGAGTACCAACAGAGAAGTGGAGGAAAAACGCAAAAGGAAAAAAAAACCTCAGAAGTAAATCTGCTCCATAAAATATTGTAATGCAGCACAGGACCATGAAAACAGTTGTAGAACAGTCGTTCTATGTGATATAGGGAAAAATACCTCAAAGATCATGGCTGTAGAACAGAAAGACTTATGACGGAACACTTGTGCCATAAAGACACAGCACAACAATTTTTCAAAGTATTGCCAAGACCACAGAACTAACCGTCTGCATCTTGAGCCTCCAAAAAGCAGCAGCCAATCGCTGCCAGCTAAGTTCTAAAGCAGAGACACATTGAGTAAAACTACACAAATGCCCCCAGAAGCATTGAGTTCCATCACTTGGCTCTTATTGCTCCATCTTCTATACCCTTTGGCATCAGAGGCCTTGTGACTCACAATGTGGGTTGATTATGCTATTTGTTTCACAATTATGATGCTCATGAGTGTGTCTCATAGCAATAAAAACATACTTACAAGATTAATAGAATCATGAAATAAATCATAGGAGATTGTTACCTTAACTTCTAACCATACTTCTTACGTAATCTCAAAGAAGAATTCAAAGCAGAGGAGCAGAAAGTTGCACCACTGGATTTCTACTTAGAATACAAATGAAGAATTATAGCAATACCATGATTAACAAAGTACTTTATTTTGGCATAATGAAGTGCTAGAAACACACGTTACTTTGCTGTGCTTAAAGCACAGAAGCCTGCAGAAACAAACGTTAACTTCAGCATTTTACCTTACACAATACCATCCCTAAGAAAGGAGCTGCATTAAAAATATAACTTAACCCCCCCCAGGCCATTGCATAACTAAGAATGTAAGGGTGACTGAGTTATGAGAGTTCAAGCCAAGAAAAAACTGACTTCCTAGGAATCTCTTTCTGAAACCAGGAGTCGCTCTGGAACTGAATCCCAGAGCATGAGTGGTTGGCAATCAAGCAAAGAAATGCTTTGGCAAGGACCTGTGCTCAAGATCAGATCACAAGCAAGGGACAAACATCCCGCAAGGAAGCAAGATACTTTAATTCAGTAACGTAAAGGGTTCTGCTGTTCTGTTAGACTCCTGCAGTCCTATTTGATGATCTTTCCTCAAAATTTACCCTGAACTCTTCCGGAGTGAACACAGTATTCTGATCTTAGTCTAGCTTTCCTTGGTCTCATAACACCATGGTTTCCATTAAGTCTTTCATTAAGTATTCTAGTTTGACCAGGAACAGCATGGAAGTAGCCAAAACGTGGCTTGTTTGCTTTTGTTTTAATCTTCCAGTCCATGACAGTTTTGCATTTTAAAAATGTGTGATTTTAAAAAAAGCATACTAGTTTGCTTAGTAATGTATGAACTCCTCCAATGATGTTTAAGCTTTGGGTATGGAAAGTTCTGAAGCTTGTTGAGATGGGTCAGACAGATTTTTTTGGTAAAATTCTTATTTTTTATTCTTTCTTTCCCCACCATCCATCCTATGAAAAGCAAAATTGAAAAAAAAAAAAAGCTTTCTACTTTTAATTTTTTTTCACTTATAAATTGCTTTGCAATTCATGAAACCCAAGGAGAAGCAGAAACTGATGTAGAAAAGAGTTGCAAGAAGATTAAAGGATGAAAAAGCTATGTTATACAGAAATTCAAGAGGCCAAACCTATCTAGCTCAACAAAGAAAAAGCTGAAGGATAACTACATCAGTGTTCAAATGAGCTTTAACTTTTTCAGTTTGCTGGTAGTTCCAAATATAACTTCATGAATGAACTTCAGATTGAATTAGACATTGTAAACTGTCATAGATAAGAGGGTAAAAAGGTCCAAGAAATCTGTTGCCATTTACAAAGGTGAGGAGGAGGGACACAGCTGCAGTGTTATACAACATAGAGTCTGCTAGAGCACTCATTCAGGATGTAGGAATGTTAAGTTCAGCATCTGCTTTGACTCAGAGCAAGGATCTGAGCAAAGGTCTCACTGAAATGAACTCCTCTTCTGCTAAAGTTATTTTACTTTGTATAAAAGACATTTGTTGTATAAGAATGATTAGGATTGGTAATTGATACACACAGATTCTTGCCCTTGCAGAAATGAAAAGTTAGCATCATCCAAAGTGAAATAAATTAATATGACATGATAAAGGTAACTATTTCAGGGTATTTAGTTGCCCATTAGTCAGGACATTTCTTTCAAATGTGGAAAGTAGGTTGAATGCTTTTCAAAAATCAGATCAAGTTTGAACTTTCATCTCCTGGTTGCCAGCTGAATAGCCCAGCAACTGGAATATAGGCAGTACCATTAGTGCCATCATCTTCTCGGTTCTGTGAATACTATGAAAAAAAAAAAAAGTGCTATCTCCAATATCTAATCTGTAAAAACCTGGCATAGATCCACTTCATAACTGAGTTGCTGAAATGCTGGCATTATCCGATGATGTGTATAAGTGTTATTGGGAGAATGCAAGCATTTATAAACAAATTTGCCTATTTTTAATTTTGCAGATCATGTCTTCAGTGTTGTCTTCTTTTCTAAGTCAGATATAGAAGTTTCACTATGTTTTAAAATAAGCTGAACTGCCTTTCATTTGTCAAAGGACGCACTCATACAATTTCTACATCCCAGCTGACAGATGATCACTGGACAATCTGTGTTAACTTACTTGAGATGCTGAACATTAAAGTAAGGCAAATTATGCTATTTATAATAGAATTACTCACTGCTTTCCCCTGTCCTTTTGAAGCAGTTCACTCCTTTTAAAGCTTTCATTGAAAATCAGCTTATGAAAATAACCCTTCTACAGCACTGTCATCGTAGTTTAGCCTCAAAGATTAACACTTGTGCTCTGGTATGTTCAGGGTCACTTCTCACTGATATTATTTTAATATGTCTTTCCTCAAAGAGGCCAACTGCCAGTGTATTGGATTAAAACATTAGCCCAATTAGGATTAGCTGCAATTCCATGGAAAATACAATTGCTTCATTGTGCCTCCGTTATAGCCTATGTAAGCATAGTATTTCAGCATTAATCTCAGGAAGGCTCAAATAGCACACTTCGACTTCTCCATTAAGCTTCTTTCACAGATTTACTTTGAAAAAAAATGAAATTGCTTGTCCCTATTGCTGTAGTTTAACATTTAAATCACTACAGAACTCATTTAACAGCCTTGAGATCTTATCCTTTTGATCATCTTTGAAAGTCTACAACAAATTCTGGTCCCTCAAATTGAGTCAGGAAGCCAAACAATGAATTTTAAAGATTTAAGTTATAAGCAGAGGAACAAGGCAAACTAAAGACACCTAAGCCAACACAACATAGCTTGGGTATGAAAGATATTGGCAGATGGTATAAGCAGAATTTGACCAAAAGTGCTCAAATTTCCATGTACGGTGTCTAACATACTAACTTCCTTTGCAATAGCATTTCTAGAAATATGAAGGATTAAAAACACATTTTTAAAGATTAAAAGTGGTAGAATATCATTAGAATTTTGACCTGATGAACTATCCTTTTTTGATTTGCAAAAATCTTAAAATACTAAATACAGGGCAAGTAATCACATCTTTATGTTCATGTATGTTTGCCACAATAAAGTCATTAAATTTAAATTTGGATATGCTTTGTCTGATTATAGTTTAGAATATAAAACTAAAGAGCGATAAAATAAAATCTGAAGTTACTTGAATAGCTGTATTTTTGTTGTAATCTACAAAAAAATCCTGGCATACAGGAAAAGTAGTAGCTTTTATCGAAACTATGAAGCACAATTCTCAGCATGACTTAGTTGTGTGGCTTTTGGAATAATTTTTGTTTTCTTAATTTATAACATAGCTGAAGAATTGCTATGTTCAAACACAGAAACTGTCAGAATTTTTAACTATACATCATCTTCCCCCTACCCCAGAGTAGCACACTATGATTTCTGAAAGAAACCGTTATCACCTTTGAATGTGTGCGCAAAACAGATGGTTTATTCATTTGATTGAGTAACTGTTACTTCTTTGGCAAGCAGCCAAACCAATTCTGGTATCAATTGTTTGAAGTGTCCCACTCGACCATTTGTACTTTTAAAGACTCAAAGTACATTCTGATTCTGTAGAAATGAAGATGTTTATTTGTAATGGGTATCCAAGATATGCTGTGTGCCATAGTGTAAGGACTTCCCTTCTCCAGACTGCACGTCATTCTGGAAACTATGTAAGAACTCAGTAAACATGTGTCTACGTTAAAAAAATTAACCTGTTCAGGTTACCTGTTTCCTCGACTTTTGTTCATGCTTTCCAACAAATATGTATGAGCAGTTTTGAGTACATATGTTTATTCTCTCATCAGTCTCCATATTCATGTATTAATGACAAAGATTCTGAACTTTCTTGAAGTGCAAGGAGAGCTAAAGATCAGCATATTCAGTAGGATTCAAGGCACCCATTCCTTAAGTATTTACACATTAGCACAACCCATGTTGGGGAAAACACACATGCAACACTCACGCTTTTTTGTTTTCCTTACCTCCAGAACGGAATACAACAAAAACTGGTATATCATTCATTTCAACATATGGACCTCAACTGGCTGACTACACACTAAAAGTGATCTCATGCCTGAGTCCAAGCAGAGTATTACCAAAATAAAACTGCTCAATAGCCCTGGTCTCTATTGTGTCCAAAATACTCATAAAACTTCCCCACTATCACCACCACATGCAGAACTGACCAACCAGAAAGGCCTTACATGGAACCATGCCCAACTTTGAAGAGCACCGCTTCTAAATACAGGCAAAAGCTTGATAGATGCACTTTGGCTCAGTCATTTTCAAAAACAGGGTATCTGCCTGACTCAGGTACACATCTAATTAAAATTCTGTTCCCAGCTTCCTCTTTCATCAAGACAGCTTTTTAGGAGGTATTCTGGAGGCACAGAATAGGAAACTTACTTCCATGCATGCAACTGAAATTTAACATTCCTAAACTTCAGAGTCCACAAAACCAACACAGCTTTTGCAAAAAGTACAGGCTCCACCTCATATAGCTAATGACTTATAATTAAGGCATTCAGCATGTGCCCCTCCAATCTCAAGTTCTTCATTTCCCGATCTCATCTACCTGGTGAATGCACTATTTTACAGGCTATGAACTATTCAGGAATGAGCTGCTATCAATCTCTTGTTGCACCTGCTACATTTTCAGAATGAAATAGTCAAGGACTTGAAGTTTACAGTCAGTGTTACTCTGAGCCACAGACTATTCAGTTATTAACACGAAGTTGAATAACTTCAAGAGACATCCATATAGTAGAATAGACAGTATCTCAGTCAGGTTGCTTACTTTACTTATTTGTAAGAGAAATTTATCTCAGTTTCTCCACTTCCAAATGCATACTTGCCACCAGGCTGTTCAGCATGCTACAGATTGGTATCGTCCCCCCATCCCCAAAGGTTTTAAGTAGAATTTAAATCTTGAAGGTGCCAATTGCCTATATGGGAACAGGACCTGCAATCCAGCAAATGCTATTCCATTCCTGTGCTATGATCCTAAACAGTTATGGTTACTAAGTTAACACATTTAACCTCAAATTTCTCCCAAATTCAGTAGGTAAAGCCACACAGCAAGTTCTCCAAGCCACACTTCCTCACAGTTGAGCCTCCTAAAAATACTATGTAATCATGCCTTTCTTCTACTGAGAGGCTCCAACCAAAGACAACGCGCTCACAGGACCACAGCGAGTTGGTGAAACCTCCACAAGGCTATAATCCCCTACATATTGGAGAGAAGGAACAAGAGGCTCAGTTAAGATCGTCCCGGAGCAGGACTGCTGAAGCACAAAACAGATCTTCTCAGGCAGTGGAAGAGCAATAGGATTTCCTCTTTTTTTTTTTTTTTTAAAAAAAAAAAGAACCGTCTCAGACTGAGAAGAAGCCTTCTGACAAAACAGAGATGGACTGGAGCTGCCATGAAAATTAAGCTTGTATCTCTCACCACTGCACATAGTTTAGTCTTGTAGCTTTTCCTGGAGCACAGGCTTAGCATAACAACAGCCTTCATCTCAGGACAAAGAATGATCAACCTTGTTTTCCAAGATTCTCAATTTGGCCCAAGGCAACTAAGATCAGAGTCCCAAGCAGCATGTATTAATTATATATCTTTTTCATAATCAAAGTCCAGTAAGCTCAGGCAAGATCATAAGTCAAAAAATAAGTGTGCAAATACTCGTACTGGAACTATTACAGTAGGTATACCGTAAAGGGCGAGAGGATGTCTATCGATAAGATTGTCGTCTTTGGTAAGGAAATCTGTAAGATCCACTGGGCTGAAAGCTGAAGCAAGATACATTCAGAACAGAGAGAGTACTTGCTTTCAATAAGGATAGTTATGACAACACATAAGCAAGAGATGAACTTCTTGATCATGGCAAGACTTTCAAGATGTACATCAGTTCTGGAAGACTACTTCAAGCATGACTTATAAACAAATTTTCCATCAACAACTTTGAGAAGAGCTTAGAACAGACATCAGTGATACATCTAGCCTTTAATATTTGAATGGGAACAACCATATAGGCCATTTCATAAGCCTAAAGAAAGAACTAGTACAGAGTATCTATTAAGAAACATGTCAGCTGTCAACTCACCAAGCCAGAAAAGACATGGTCATCCTCCTGCACTTGCAAGCAAAAGTCTCACATTATTGTCTGTAGTAAATAAGATGTATGTAATTCAGAAGACACCAGCTATAAAATTCCAAAAAATCTCAAGTTTATGTTAGAAATAGTGGTAAAGGAAAAAAATTAGGAATCAATCAGTAATGATCTATGTATGCTCGTTTTTTTATCTTACTCTTTCTTGCATAAAGCTTGTGAATTCACTCTCGACTTTGTATCTTCTCTTTTTTACTACCTAGTTATCTCCACAGGGTGGATGCAGAAAGATTTCCATCAGCAAGTTTAATGAAAAACATTTCTTTCAAGCAAGGCACAAAGTTGAGATTTATTAACTTGTAGTAATTTGATTAATTCCAATTTTTGTACATTAAGTTTTACATTAAGTACAAAAAAACAACTCAAATGTGGATGAAAATACAGTCGCCACAAAGTATTTCCATGAATTAAAAATCAGTTACACATCCAGAACTGTAAAAGCACAACTAAAAGCAGCCCAGGATATAGAGATTGTTTATCGCAACTGCTAAAAACTCAGTGTCTGAATATACTCAACAACCTCTAGTAATATGTTTATAGTTCCTTTCTAATCTTTCATTTGAAAAGCTTTTAGCAATTCTATATCCAACAATGAAAGCATCAAAGAAAGAAGAGTGAAGATAAGATCTACTCCAGCTGAAGCCTAAATGAAACATATACACAATTAAAAATTAAGTAACAGAACAATGATTGAGATATTTTGGCTGAATGTTTCTAAGAACATATATGCTAAGATAATATGCAAAAATATCAGCAGATTCAAAGACTTCCTTCTCAAACAACCTAGGGTGTACAGTAGCTGCCTAATACAGTCTAACAATTATAGAAAACCATATTTCAAGATTTGGTACATTCAAATATTCTAGATGACAAAATACACTGAAGACAACCATCCACGACCTTATTTACAAATAGAAGCTTTTTTTTTTTTTTAAATAGGTATAAAAATCAGTTCTGGCACTAACCGTGTAAGGCAATGCATGATATGATCCTAATACATAGCAAATCACATCAAGAAAGCATAACTAGAAAAAATAGTATTTACCTTATTATTTAAAGAAAATTTGAACTTAGATATCATTTAGAGTGGTTAAGAATCAACATCTGCAAGTCACTGAGACACCCTATCCAAAAAAATACTGATTTTTTTTTTTTTTTTTTTTTAAACAAGCAACAGGAAATTACTTTTTTGGTGAGACTACTGTGCCATGTCTTGTGGGAAGTCCTAATATTTCTATTATTAAACTATCAAACTAGTTTTATTACCAGAAAATAGCAAAGAGTTTAAGGAGAACCTGATTTTACTTCTCAAGCAAACAGAAAAACCTCATTTTGCTCTGAAGTCCAGCCTTCATTAAGGGTCCGTAAAAAAAGCAAAGGTAACTTCAATTCACTGCAGTGAGTAAAGAACAGTTTCAGACTTTATTATTACTGTATAAGTATGGGTGTGTTTTAACAACTTTTGTATTTCCGTTAACCTCGACGATCAGTGAACCTTAAATTCTATTTTTCAGTGTTGCCACATTTGCACTGCAAAGATTGCAAGCCCAGGTTTCACAAGCTGCATATTTTAACTGCATTTTAAAAGTAATCTTTGTATTTATCTTAAATTTATAAAAAGAGTTTTTTCAAAACTTAAGGCAAAAAAACAAGTTTTATTGATTATGTTTCTTTGATTCGGAGCAGGTGTAGGGAGCTGTTCAAATATCAAAAAAGCTAACACCATATACAATATTACCAACAAAAGTAAAGAATAAGGCAGCATGCACCCTTACAATGAAAAGAAAATTTAATTTTACAAGATGTTTAAATAATCCAAAGACAAAAAGTGTCTGTCCCCTCGAAGAGCATCTTAATAAAACATGGAAATTTTAGAGGACATCAAGTTACTAAAATATTCTGTTCAACGTTTATACAAATACATTACTACAATTATAAGAATACATACAGTCAAAAGACATCTCAGAGTTACCGATTACTCAAATTTACAAGACAAACATAAATAAAGCTGTTAAAACAAGTACAGTACTGGTCTATCATCCAACACAACACATTTTGTATTTCTTTCATCTTGAAACCAATCAGATTAGAACTGTGTGAAGGTATTCTTCAAACCTAAAAATAAAATAAAGAGAATTAAGTATATCTATGCAAGTTTTACACTACACATAGACAAATTCCAAATGCCAAAGCCCTGGTTTTTAGACATTAGTTCACCATTTAACAAAATTCTGTTTGTTCTTAGAAGAGGCCACAGTCTTTAAGGTTATTTTTTATAATGACATCAGTTACAGCATCAAAAACAAATTGCACATTCTTTGTATCTGTGGCACATGTGAAATGAGTGTAGATTTCCTTTGTGTCTTTCCTCTTGTTCAGATCTTCAAATTGGCATTGAATGTAAGCAGCTGCTTCTTCGTAAGTGTTTGATCCTATAAGGAAAAAATTGCTCAATAAGCAGATTTTAAATCGAGAAAGAACAAGATGCATATTATCTCTCTGAAGGAAGTGATCCTTCTGCAATAGCTAACCTAAATCTAAAGAGCAGAATGTTGATTTAAGTAATTTCACAGACATCGTTGTAAGATACCAGAAGTAATTCTTGTTGAAGGAAACATTCTGGATACATTCTTTAATATTAAAAATTAAGGAGTCCATTCAACTGCAGTAACAAGAGTCTTTCCGTTTACTTCCATGGCAGGTGGAACAAATCACTAATAAACCATCACTCTTCCCCACGCCAGGATATCTTGGTCCCTTCACTGAAGTTATTCACTTTTTCCATTTTAACAGGTTTTGGTGCTACTGCTCCCTCCCTGTCCCTCAATACTTTGCAATATTTTTGGCATATATATTTCTTCCAAGCTTTTTATTTTCCAACTTATTACCTCCTGTAGAATAGAACAATCTAAAGTTGTAATGAAAATCACACATAAAAAGGCTAAGCCTTGCTAAATAAAAATCAACTTCCTCCCATATGTATTTACTGAAAAAGCAAGCTGCTTCTAACATGTTTGTACACTCCCCCTCAAATAAACTCTTGCGTACCATCAGCGACTGCTATTAGTAAGGGGAAAAAATTTAACTTACATTTAGGTACAACAAATTATGAAGACTAGAATAAAGAATGAGCTGAAGCAGATTAAGCAGACTAAACTGAAAAGAATAATTGCAGTAACATGCAAATGCTATCCAAGGATCAGCATTACTCCATCTGTTTAAAAAGATGATTTTTACTTTAGCACTATTTTATTTGTGATTCATTAAAAAAAATCTTTAACTTTGCTTCAAGTATTTTAGATACTTCATATTAAGTTCTCCTACCTACACTTTCACAGTAACAGTTTGCAAACATCTGTCAGAAAAACCTTTGGAGAGGCTGTGCTTTGGAAAATTTGGCCTTCTTCTTGAGGTTATTTTTTTCCCTTTAACTTCACTGTATTTGTGGAACAGTTTTAGAATTAGTCATTGCTTTCCATGCTATTAATGCCTGTTAGATGTAAATACCTTTCAGCATAAGCATTTGTAGCCTACAGTAGGAAGTCATAATCCTAAGTCTTCATCGTATTTTTCTCTAGTTTCAAACTACCTTATTTGAGCAAGGGCAGAATTCAACCTGTATTACTACATAACTAGTTAGAACTATCATGTTTTTATGCTTTATGTACTTCTACTTCCATAACAGCTCTCAGTTAAAAAGCTAAGAAATGCTTTCTCCTAACTTGACACACAGCTCACATTCCTCCTGATTTGTGCATCAAAAAAGATTTAGTTGAAAGCTACTTGACCTTTCCCCCCCCCCCCCCCCCCTCCTCCATACCTGCATATTCAGGGTAGCAAATAGTGAGAGGACTCCTTTTGATTTTTTCTTCAAAGAGATCTTTCTTGTTTAGGAAGAGAATAATAGAAGTGTCTGTGAACCATTTATTGTTGCAGATACTGTCAAACAATTTCATGCTCTCGTGCATCCGATTCTGTAATTGGGGAAAAAAATCACCTTGTTGTATTTTATCAGATTTCAGTAGTAAAATCAGAATACATGGTTTTTAAGTTATCTGCTTTTCCTGTAAATTCCATATCAAAACTAAGTGCCTAGCATCTGGAATCAAATTTTATCACAAGGAAATTTAGAGAGACCAAGATTACTACAATGCACTGCCTTAAAGTATCATTATCACGAGCAGTCTTTGAGCAACTGCTCATTTATTTTTGCTCTTATTTCTAGGCTTAAGCCGATGTTTAATATTTTAGGAATTTTTGCTGTTTTGGCATTATGCCATTGCAATGATAATGATATTCTATCAGAGTTACTGTGTTACCTCAAATTTATATTATACTGATTACTTCTTCTGAAAGTTGAAGATTAAATTTGGCATCTATTCTAGATTCCAGCATAACAACAAAAAAATACTGCTACAGACCTAGAGAATCAAGTGACTAGTTTTTTCTTCTTCTTTTTTTTTTAAAAAGTTCTTTAGAAAATATATCCAACATCTGAGTACATTGGCCAGGTTTCCATCCATTTAGGTAGTGACTAAATCTGACTTGAAACTATCCATTCCCCCGCTGCCCCTCCCCCCTCAGCTGCATTTTATGGAAAGATGCAGAACATGCAGAAGATCACAGAACTCTTAACGATTTACACACAATAAATAAGCCTCACTAGAAAATTCAGATAAAAAGCTGCTAGTTTGTGCCCACTGTTATGGGACAAGTTACATCTCAAACGATGAGAAAGGAGTGAAGGAGTCAAACTACTCCTGCTGAGAACATCAGGAAATATTTTTGATACTCAAAACCATGACCTCTATCACCACTTCTCTGAGGCCTGGTAAACTAAAAAAAACCACTAGACTTTTAAGAGAACAATACTCTCTCAAAAAGGTATTTAGATTTCCTTTCAAACTCATTTAGTTTCTATCCCACTATCATTTCTTTCTTCAAGATTAAGGTACTTGCCATTTCCTCATCTTCAGCCAAGACCAAGTCATAATCACTTAATGCCACACAAAAAATAATTGCTGTAACACCCTCAAAACAGTGAATCCACTTCTTCCGCTCTGATCTTTGTCCTCCGACATCAAACATTCTGCAAAGAACAAAGTATGGAATGAACTTTGGAACTTCTAGCTTTCTGAATCGTAACCAATAAAGTCTAAAGCTAATAGTTGTGCAAGTCTAATCAATTTTTGAAGAAAAGGGGGAAAAAATTTGCAACATTACAATCTGAAATGCCTCCGTATGAAAAACAGTTTTAATAAAACCTTAAAAATCTTCCTATGCAACATTTTACAAAAGAAAAAGTGAGATGAAAGCTAAAAATCAATCTGCTTTCCAGTAATTTGTACTATACTTCAAGAAGTTTATCACAATCTACAAGAAACAAAGCCTCATAGGATTAGTGTTAAACAAACCAAATTAAAGTTTTTTTTTGTTTTAAACATTTTTGCCTAAATTAATAAAACATCTAAAATAAAAGGTATTGATCAACAATGTAAGACTCTAAATTCAAGAGCAGCATTGTCTCTGGTTTAGTACCTGGAAAAATGCTTATACTAAAGACATCAGAAAAATGTAATACTGACTAATATTGTCATCTTACTATTCTGAACTTAATATAAAAAAATTTGATTTTCAGTTTTTCATATTTAACCTGCAATCTAAACGCTGGTGAGTTTCAGCTCACACCTCTACTAAAACAAAGTGCAGTTTCATCTACTTTTCAGTTAATCATGTTTGAGAGAGACTAAAAAAAAATTCTTTTCAAAGTTATCTTAAAAGAAAAAACAAACATAAACATTTTGGGAAGAAACAATTGGTGGGAACAATGATCTATAAAGGTGAGCATCGCTTGGTTCTTTTGAATTCTTAGCTTAGTAGACAGAGAAGAATCGAAAAAGACTGCATTTTAGAACTTAACAGCAGAGAATCAACAAATTAACCACGTATGAACAGATTTTTTTTCTCTGCTGAATTTGTTAATAGCTATTTCGTAACTACTCTGGGCTAGAGCAACTCTGAAAGACTAACTTTCATTAGACACCGTTATGAAGTTTTCTGCAAGCCAGATAGATAGCGTCTTGCATATAATGAACTGCGAGCCATGAAGAAACAGAAGTAGACAAACATTACCATCCTGAAATTAAGAGATATACATAGTCAAATCTTATCAGCCAGACAGAACAAAGACTTTTCCCAGCTGTCTCTTCCCTATCACAGGGACAGAAGTCTGTTGTCTCAAATTCCGGTGGTCATTTATAGCTTCAAGACAATGCAACAAGGCCACCATGCAACGTCCCCTATTATTTTTCTTTCATATTCTACCACGCAAAAATTGAAATTTTCCTCGTGGTTACAAGGAAATGCAACTTCTCCTTTTAAAGAGGCCTGAGTTTTGTCTTCATGGGTTTTCAAGATCAATGTTAACTTTTTTCCATGTTGCCAACAAGAACAACTTAGAATTCAGTAGGCATAAAAACGTTCAAATGGCAGGGGGAAGACAGAGGAAGAACCACGGACAGACCAGTTCCTACATCTCCATCCAGTTTGCTGTAAGCAGTAGAAAGGCCAGCTTCTATAATTAAACCCTTAATTGGGTAAAAATGTCCCAGATAAGCAAGAAGGGGTCTCCAGATTGGAACAGCAATTAAGATGCATAACAACTTATATTTTTCTTTCAGTTGTAATTCTTGTAAAGATCTTCCAGCTTGGCCTGAAATCATTCAGGGTTGTATTAGTACTGAGGATACCACATTAACGTCTTTTGGTAGACAACAGGACACGCAGGGCTGAACAACAACAAATCTGTTTCTTTGTAGAATATAATGCATGACAGGGAAACTGACTGACAAATCAACCAAGAAAATCACTACCTGTATCCTTTTTGCGGACACCAGCTTTTAAGAACCATGAGAGCTTAAAGCTTTATACTGATGGCAGTATTGTGAAATCCATGCAGATTGACATTAACTCGTTCAAGGACGTTTTACGATACTGCCCAATACAAAATCATTGTTACTGAACGGTAAACAGCAGGTGTAAGAAGATATGGCACAGCTTTCCATAGGGATAAAGGAGTGCAACAAAAAATTTTCTTTCAAAGAATAGTAAAAAATCTGTAGAAAGAAAACAGAACTATACAAGCAGCATCATATCCTGATCCTCTCAGCGCTCTTATGGTATCAGAAGGTCCTTGTATTCTGGAAAGAGAGGGAAAAGGCAGAAGACTGGAAACTTAGAACAGAAAAGTAGTATCACTTCTAGTTATATATACAGATGCTGATTTTAGTCAGAAGTCTTTGCTTCAGTTCAGAATAGCCTCTCCGCCAGTGGTATATTTCACCAATGCCACTGTCTTTTTTGGCTAACGCTGCATGTAACAAACTCCCAGTTCTTTACGCAAACTATGTTCTGCGCTCATCTTTGAAATTGTTTGTGATAAAATACAGTGCTGGGTGAAGTTTTTGGCACCAGAGTTTCACAGTGAACATCTCAACAGAAACAAGACGGATTGTTTTACGCAATGAAACTTCATCTACATAGTTCAGAGAAAGATAAGCATACTGAAAAACTATTTGGCACACAAAATTCTTCAGAAAAGACGAGGCTGAAAGTATCTTTCAGAATAACTAGCCATGCTGAACAAAGAGGTTTAATAAGTTCATAGGCTTTGAATCTGCCCTACAGAAGCCATATTGAGGCTTGTTAGGTCACAGTCCCAGCAGGCTGAAACATTCATAGAAGCTGTTAAATCTACAGATAAATTTTAGGAAGTTTTGAAAGAATGAGAGGTTTGGATACTTTACAGATTTCCTCCCCCCCCCCAAAAAAAAAAAAAAAATACGGGAAGGTTAAGGGCAAGCCCTTGTTTTAGGCACCTGCCTCAGGTGGCAAAATTCATAGTACAAGCCATGCATAGGTTTGGCTGCTCAAAAGAATCGTGATTTTGCTTGTATAAGACAAGTCAGTGTTATTAAATCTACTGTGAACTAAGCAATACAAGGGAGTGCTGAAAGAGTAGGTGTTCATAAAAGCTGAATCCACCCTTCCTTACCTAAAGATTTAAAATATGAAAGAAACAATTTATGATTTTTCCTGTTTCATTTACTTAAATAAACCTTTTTAAGTGAGACTACAAAGTGACTATGCCACATTAAGACAAACTATTTCACTGAAATCAAAGTAAATGTAAACCATTAAAGATACCAGGAAAGCATGATGACTAGAAAAGTAAGCATGTTACTTAGCTATTTTTATATTAGACAGGTGGCTTTGAGTGGATTATCTGGAAGAGTACACATTTAGGGACTGGTGTAAGGTATTTCATTAGCACATTCTGATTTTGCAAGCCAGTGCTGCCAGATTTGCCATGTTCTGCCTTTTTCAGACTATTTAAGTTAAGAACATCATTCCAGAATCCACACAGAATGTGATACAGGCCAACAGGACATCAGGTATTTGCTATGGTTGCTTCTGCTTCTTTAAGATTTTGCAGGTTGTTTGTTTACCCCAACCTTGTAAAGGACAATATTTGACAATATTTCTGAGGTAGAGTGGGTGGTTAAAAAAAATAGACACATATCTGGGAAGTTTCAGAAATTCAGTCTTGCACACTTTTTAAAACTGACACGTATCTTTGATTATCTCCCTTTCCTGTTTTCCCTGGGCTGTAAACAAAAAAAAGGTAGAGAGGATCTCAAGAGAAACATCTTTTACTACTAGCTACTCCTACTACCACCCCACAATCTACATGACATTAGTTTGATAATGGAGCTTACATACTAGGAATTATTTGCTATTTATACAACCTCATGTTAAAAACAAAACACAAACCTATTGATGTAGGAAGCTCTGTACTACATGACTGGATAAGTTGCATTGGGAGAGATTCAATTAAAGTTATTTTTAGGACTGTTAAAGTGTTCCAAGTTGCTAGAGTTGGATTTAAAAAAAATAGTAAAGTAAGTAGAGAAGAAAACAATTTAAACAAAAACTTCAAAAGCTGTCAAAAACATTGTGAATGAGGTCTTCGGCTACTTGTGTGATAGTATATCCAAGCAATGCTCATTCTTATTGCCCATTAGAGTGTTCTGTAGTGGAACAATGCATACTTCAAAACATTTTAATTCCAACAGAAAAAAATCTTTAAACAGTGAAAAATACTTATTCCTTAGCATTTTGGAATTTAGTACCAAAACCTAAATCTCACAATGGAATTTGTTAAATTATGAGAAAAACTTTCTATAACATGAGGCATTCTTTGAAAACAGAACTAAAATATTCAAAAAGACTCAACTTCTGAAATAGTTTATAGAAACAGTATGAAAATGACTTGCTACTTGCCCATTTTAAATTGATGCAGTAATCAAAAATACACTAAGCCCTTTACAAAGGAGGCAGAAATGTTGCCCAGTCTCAGAGAGCTCTTAATCTAAAAATAAACATAGCAAAATAGGAAAGAAGATAAACAAGCCACAGAACATTGCAGAGCTAGTCATATTATTTACGTATACTCATCTTGAAATAATCAAGCCTTTTACGCCTTTAGTTAATATTGAACAGAATTCTTTGGATGAAGTTAAGCGTATACCTGTAAACGGCCTGCCAATAACTCCTTAAGCCTACCTAAGACAAAACTTCTCCACCTGCCATACAAATCTGTTTTAAACATTACAGCTTAACATTTCCAGAGACCTGTCTTAAGGACATACCTTTTAAAGAAACGTAATCCTGCGGTCTGTAATCTCCCTATAGACGCTTTTAAATAATCAGGATAGGCTGGAAGTAGCTAACTGGATACAAATTAATTGAGAGTATAAAAGAATCCATCTACAAAAGCCAACTGGACAAGAAACATCAGAAGAGAGGTGAGAGAATGGATAGTTACTCAGAATACTTAAGGGATTTTGGTAGAAGCTATAACTAAGGATTAATCCCCCATAATCGAAACAGCCTTCATTATAGAAGTCAGGAATTAATTTCAATCATATTAAAAGCTATCTTGCAGTCTAATTGAAAACATTTTCTTAAGGTTTGGCTAAGATCTTGTAGATATACAAGAGACTAAAGTGGGACCATTCTTTTCCGTCTACTTTACCTGCTAATATTTTATGGATGAATAAAAATCCTGTACACTTAAACCCCCCTAAAGCATGGAAACAAAACATAGTCTATTACCATACCAAAACATACCATTTCCATAGTGCTGATAGTCCTGCAGCGTCAAAATTATAGTACTCACCATGCATCTACATGAAAATAATTATTTCCCATGAAGCTGCTAAACAAATATATTGTACAGACAGGCTTACAACAACCACTGCCCAAGCTAAATGAAACTGCAATGTTCCGAGTTTTACTGCGTTTTCTTCTCAGTCTTTTCAATCAGGAAGAGATAGTATTACATTTATACCATCCTGTGCTATCATCAACATCTATTGTACATCAAACTATTAGAATAGCAACCTTATTTTGTAAATCCTATCACAGGAAAGACAAGTCATTCTGTCATCATCTCGAAGTACTACCTTAAAAATACAATACAGATTTGAATTTAGTTCAATACAGATTTGAATTTAGTTTTCCGCAAAGACGGATTTACTGGTTTCATATAAGAACAGCAAACACTTGAATTCAAAGGGAAGAATTTTATGGAATAATAATATTTAATGACATAAATAGAATATTTTGTGACATAATTTACATAGAACATGTGCAAAAAGCTTCCAAAGGAAAGCATTTATCTGAATATTTAAATGTACTGAGTTATTACAATAGTTTCCATGACCCCCACATCCCCTCAAAAATGAAGAAATCTGAAGCCAAATATGAAGGAATAGTTCAGAAAAAAGCTAGTCAAAGCTATAGTTGGCAAATGTGATAAATTGCATAATTAACAGTCCATCTTCTAGAATTTTATAGAAGCCATAACAGACATGCAGCATGATTTACATACTTAAAATGAAGATCTTTGAAAGTAAAGTGAGTTTCCACTATTCCTGTGGTTTTCACTCTAGTCCTGAGAACATCCTGTTGAGTTGGAATGTAGCTGGTTTGTGCTATCCTGTCCAAGTCATTCAAGTAACTGAGGGCAAAAATACATACTGCTTTCAGTTATTCACAGAATAAAACAGAAATCAGATAAATGCAAATTTAGAGAAATCCTAGGCCCATTCATTACATTGCGCTTGCTTTTACAAAAGCCGATTTTCTCTAACACAAAAAAGGCAAGACATGCATATTACAAAATTATTTGCCTCTCTATTGAAAAAAACAGTTTGCTTAAATCTCTCTTTTCTAGGATAAAATATCTGTCTCAATTGACTGCACTACAAAATTCTTCTTTCAAAATTCACAAAATGGAAGTATGGTTCTATGTTTATTCATGTCATTTACATCAACTAAAAGAATGTTTTTATCTTTGTATCCTTCCATTGATCCCCAGCCTCCTTTTTTGAAAGCCAAAATTCCCCCGGAATTGAATTTGAAAATAAGCGTGAAAAGAACAATCCAGTGTTTTTGGAAAAACTAATACAGACTTTAGAACAATGCTTAATACATGACTAGTAACTACTGAGAATTTCTAATTGCTTACTTTTTTTTTTTTTGAAATGTAAACTTTCATTTCCAAAGCTTTTGTGACGCAGGCCAAGAAACCTAGCATTTTTAAATAGACGCAAAATTTTACTTTGGCTTTTTTATAGTCAATAAGGAAGATATTACGTTCTTTTCTTTCAGTGTAACTAGAAGTTAACATCTTTAAGGATACAATCACATATGTTTAGAAGAACAGTTTTCTTCTGGAATTTGAGGTAAAGGTATCTAAAACAGGACAACAAAACAGAACAGAGGAGATTACCAGAGAAAGGTAAGCGTCCTCAAAGTGATCTCCCAAGCATCCCATAATTAATCGTACCTATATGAGCACACTCTCTCTCTCTCATTTAAATTAAGAGATCTTTTATCTGGAGCTCAACTTATTGTGTCTACCCCTTTGTTGTGCCTTTAGAACAAGTCCAGTAAACAAGTAATAACCATGCTGGAAATGGTGTTATTTCGACAATTTTACCACATTTCTACTCATTCAGTATGCCTATGATTACCTTACTCCAGTTGTAGTCATCTGGCAGTTATTTCACTTGCATGTTGATCATTTATATATGATTAATCAAGAACAGAAGTAGCTAATTTTAAGGAAAGCATAAAACTTCAAACGCTACCAAATAATTCAGAATCATAAAGAACTGCCCTGTAAGGATACTGTCAACACCACACCATTCCTCTGCTACCTCATCTTTCCCTTCATAGACTATTGCCCTTGACCGACTTACTTGCTGTCATCACATCTTATACTCTTGATTGCTAACCATATTTACCTTTTTTTTTTTTTTTGGGGGGGGGGGGGGGGGGGGGAAGGCGGGTGAAGTACCCTAGCATAAAAGACCCATCCCAATTGTTACCTTTACTCTATACATTTCTAACAGAGGATGCTGATTACAAAGAAAGTGCAGCAACACTGGACCATAGGAGTAGCTTGATTATGAACATGAAAGCAATATAATTGATATTCACATCAAGTACTCTGGTTTCTTAAACAGCTTCAGATACTGAAAAAGTAATTGAGTTATGTTTTTGTAAATAAATGCTACATAACATTAGAGAAAAAAGGCAGTTTTTGCCTTTCTCAAAAGAGCGAAACTACTCGTCGGGACATGACTCAAATTCAGAATTATACCATGCCTCTTCCTCTCCAAGCTCAAGAGGCAGCTGCAGCATTCTGACCCAAGCAGACAATATCTTTGTCTAGTTACTTTTGCATTTTATATCTGCATGGGAACAGAACTCCAAGAGATTAAACTTATGTTTAAACTGATGCTTCTCTTATGTTCCTTTAGCCACTACCTAAAGGAGAGGGAGAATCTTCTTTGTTACGCAGTACTTACTAGGCAGCAGAGTCATTAAGCTGGTATTCTCTAGATCTGTTGAAACAAGCTTGAACTCCACAGTCTTTCCACAGTCTTTTGATAACGCCAGCAAGCTCTGCAGTCATAAATCCTTCTTCGGCTGCTCCAGCTAACACAAATAGTTGACGAGCATCATCCTTCAGGATGTAAATAAAAAGTAGGGAGATAAACATGAAATACAACAGAAGTATGCTTGCAATGGTGTATCACCTAAAGTTAAGAACCACATTCAACAAATGAGCTTTTTCTTAACCAAATATACCTAAGTGTAACCAACGCAAGAACTGTGATGGAAAATGACTGGTCTTACTGTTCTGCACAGGATGTTAATCCCTACATTTTTCAACAACAGAAAAAGGCGTGTCATCTAAATTTCTCATAAGCTGATAAAGAAACATTCTTCAATCAGTTTATCACTCAAACTGAGCTTCTACAAACAGAAGTAACACTTTGTGCTGAAGTCTAACGCTAACCTTTTCTGCTTGTTATGCTCAAAACTAAACAGCATGATTGCACTGTGTACTAGAATCTTCAGAAATGCAGATGTATTTTGATTATTGTATAATGCATACTAATCACTTAAACTTGCAAGATCATCTCTTCTCTAATCATTCATCAGGTATAAGAGAACTACACCTTTTCTCAGAACTTTTCCGGATAAGGCAGGGTTACAGATACCCTTTACCTTAGTTACTCCACAGAAGTTTTCTCAGTAATGACCCATGTCAAGGGTTTTTGGTTTTTTTAAGGGTTTTTTTGTTTTAGTTTACTTTTTTTTTTTTTAAGAGGCAGTAAAAAAAAAAAAAAAGAGCAAATTGCTGGATTTTAAGACTATGTGATTGTCTTTGAAAGTGAGGCTAATGCAAATGTGCAGGATGTCAATCCACTCGTCTCCTCCTTAATACAATTTGAACAGCTGGCTAATTTCATCTAATTTGGACAGTGGAAAGAAAGGTTTGAAAATGTTAGATTTGTAAGGTATTAAAAAAAAGATAACAGCTGATAGAGGAGAAGATACTAACATTAGTACTGTAATGAGGGTAGTAGCTTGACCTTAGTTATCAGCTGCATATGACCTACTACCAATGCATGCCAGCCAGCAAATCAGCTACTTGTGGCTTATAACCACCCACAGCATGTACTGTTCTTTGTCCAATAATTAGCAGAAAGGGAATGGATGATACTGGAAATGAGGAAGAAAAAAAGGGAGTAGACACATAAGCTAGGACCGGAAAATATTTCAAGAAAGAAGACAAACAACATGCAAGGTTATTCTCACAGAACTTATGTGTAGGTATATAGATGAAAATCTTGGAGGGGGCAGAAACCAGGTTCTATCACTTTTGCTGTTCAAACAATAAACTGTGAGGAAAGCTTCAGGATAAGTGCAGAAAGCAGTGCTTGTTATAAAGAGATTATTCACTGGAAACTTAATAGTCAGATTTTATGACAGCTAATAGGGAAATTGTTTAAGGATAGTCTCTACTGTATTGAAGATTAGTGATGTGCACAGCTTAAAACAAAAAGCTTACAGTTAAGTGAACTCAAGAGACTTGAAATTCATACGCATCTGTGTGTACATACATGTCTTTATACATATGTGCAACAACAGGTAACAGGATACATAGTTCAAGAGGTCTTTTGAAAGCTTGAGTAGCTACCAGAAGAGAAATGAAGCACTTGCTGAAAAAGTGAACTGAATACTGATTACTGTGTATACGCAATAGGTCAAATAAATTACAAGTAATTACTAAAAGTCAAACAGATTGCATTATTACACAATAAAGCAGTAAGATAGCCAGATCCCACTAACTGGAGCCTGAACAATATGTATGCCTGCAAAATGGAAGCATGAATGATAGACAATTCTGGTCTTGAATACTGTTTGTGTATGGAAAGGCCAGGGGTCTACAACTTTTGGAAGTAGATCTTGAAGGAAAAACTCTTCTCCCAGATTTCCCTTTATAAAGGTGGAAAGTACTATGGATACCACAAATGAGGCAATACAGAACAATCAAGTCTTATTCTCATTAACCAGTGTTAAATACATCCCTTTAAACACGCTGGAACAGGGCATGTTCCTCTCTAGAGCTTATCGTTTTAATATTAGATTTCATAAATGAGACATTGTACAGACACCGATTTAGCCATGTCTCAAACTTATCGCAGCAGATCTCCTCTAGAAAGTAGACAGTCCTTTAAAACATATTCACCACATTTCTCAAAATATATGCTTTTTACTTCAGTACTGAAATTTTCTGGAGGACTAAGTAGTGTACGTCAGGCTTCAGACTGACCATTACTAGAGTAAATTTGTCAGTAATTTGTGGTCATTCAATTGAATACCTTTACAGAAGAACATGTTCAACTCGCTGATTTACCATGAGTCTTTGTGACAGAAAAAGACTAAAGTTTGTTTGGAAAATCCTCACTCTATATCAAATGAAATCTTCGCAAATTACCATGAAGAAATTTAAGGAAAAGAGTCTGAATGAAACTGTGTTCCTGATTTCCTTACTCCTGATTTGTGTACCACAAGTTCTAGATTTTTTTCCTCATTTGATTTTATAATTGGTAAAAATCTAGTACTGATCTGCCATAGCAACGTTGCTCCGGAAAAGAACTCAGGGGAACAAAGTCTGCTTGAATGTAAAAGGATGGAAAGTTGATTTCAAGACCCACCCTAACAAACATTTACCTCGTCCGTTACATACTTAGGATGAAAACATCATCTGAGTTTAAATTGACATCATACATAAAATAGCCCTCAAAACCATCCTGTTAGTCGTTTACCTGCTCACTCTCAAATTATTTCCCCTCCATTTGCTTTCACTATGTATTCAGTAACACGAGTCTACCATATGCCTCTTTCTAACATTAACGGCCAGATTCCAGGAAAGGCTATTGCACAAATACTGGCTTAACATGCACTAAGGCACTGCTCCTCCCCTGGAAAACTTTGGTCTTGAGGCAAGACCACAAACATGAAAATAGATGTAGAAAGGAATAACCAATAAAAATGAAGCTTTTACTAGCTGTGCATACGATTAAGCATATTTCAGGTATATTCCATATACGTACATAAAACAAAACAATGACTATCAAACAGCAAAAGGAAAATTGTCTAATAGATTACTGCCAATTAGGAGATTTAGATTTGGTACACTTTTACCCTTTTTTAGCGTCCACTCTGTGTATTCTTATGAACATCTTTATGACACACAATTCATCGCACATGGTCACTGACATTATACTAACTGATATCTATAAACTGCTTTCTAAGCAATCAAATGTTCTTGAACACAAGACTTTGTAAGGAAAGAAGCATTTACGTATCACTTTCACTACTCTCTTCATCCTCCCTAACTGTAACTCATCCTTAATACGATGGAAAGGGTAATTAAATTATGACAAAATATCCTGCTGACTATTTTATGTATTTCTTTCAATAAGTGAACTGCAAAAATTCTTCATCCTTCCTGCTAGACAGCCATAACATGGCTAGTTCCTCCTTCAAAAACTGCACTGGTGAAAATTCCACATTCATATGTTAGTATCTACGCAAAGGAAATAAGGCAGCTAAGATTTCAATACTTCAGAGTGGTAACTTCAGTGATCAGTTTCAGTGCTGCAGCACAGAGCACATTCCTGTAGCCACAGGGCAAATAAAAACACCTAAACTAAGCTAATGTTGAAGAGAGATTCATAACATCTATGCTCCTGACCACATAAGCACAGTCACCACACAGAAGACTGTAGGGTTAGGGCTGGAGAAAGGATAAGCAAAAAGAATCAATTCTTCAGATCAGCTTCAATAGGCAGGATAGCAAATAGACCCATTATAGGCTGGACAATAGATGAACTGATATGCAAAAGGGGCAGAAGAACTTAAGAGCTCTCTTAGGAGCTTTTGCTAGGCTATTTCTTGGGAAAAATACCCACTTTTTTAATGACAGCACAAGGATTAAGGTATCTGCAGCATGGCTATGCCCATTCTTGCTCTGCTTTGAGCAAAAAATAGGCATCCACATCAGAAATCAGTATGAAAACAGGACTAGGCCCAGAGGCTGGAAGTGTTTTAAGGTGTGGACCACTGTGCCTGTGACTTAATTGAGAAGCATTGGCAATGACCTACCTACTCAACTCAAGCTGTGGTTTTAAGGAACGTGAAGACATTCTACTTAAATTACAGAATATAAGAGCCCACAAGCCCATAAAAGAGAAATGATTGCATAGTTCAGTGTTTTTAAAAGTCTCCAAGATTCAGATTTCTAATACTCCAAATTTAGACAAAATTTACCCTTACTTGTCCTGTATTTACTACTACTTGCCCCTGTTTAAAACCCTCTAAAAGTAAGTCAGTTCATGTTTTGTTCTCGGTTACTTTGCCGCATAAAGATAAGTGCCATTTAGTGCTATCAAACATTATATGCTAGAAATGAGATTTTTTGCATAGGAACAGATACTAGTCACTTCTACAGGAAATAATAATGGATAAAAATGGAAAGCGGAAGAAACTTTAGCTGTGCATCTGCGTATGTACTTCAATACTCACAGCCCTGGCTGGATCACCAAAGTCTATCTTCAGCCTCCCCATTGCTCTAATGATAGCAATAATGGACTGAATGGTGTTACTGTAGACAACAGCTTTGTACTGCTTACATTCCTCTTCTGAATAACCAGCTTCATGGATAATCCTACAGAAGGAAAAAAAAAGTTATCTATTCAAAGAAACGATTATTTCTCTATCATACTATTTCACCATACTTACTTCATTTGTTTGACAATTGTACTTTTCCCTGATTCACCAGCTCCTGAAAAATAAACATGCAAAAATTCATTAGAGTAGACTTATTCATCTTTAGGAGAATACATTTATAGTTTCTACACGTCAAGTACTTAACACCAGTACAAGTCTTCAATAGCTCAAAATACATTTAATAAAAATTACTTTTTACTAACAAAGAGGAAGTTCCTCAAACTGGAAGTGGCATTTTAGTAAGAAATCATTTAACTCTGAAAAGTTTTTTGTTTTCTTTTTGTAGAAGTGAGTATAATCTTCAGTCTGCAGGTGTTTCTAATGTACGTAGATGACCAGTTGTCCAATTCCAAAGGAATCTCAATCTCAAGTCCTCTATCTGCTTTTTTATCAACACTAAACCAGAGACCCCCCACACTCATTATTCACACTGTATTAATGGTACTCAGTGTTGCAGATGAGCATCTTGCAAACTCTTGAGGGTCTGAGGCCTTGTTACCATTATTTGGCCCTTGCAAGAACGAACTAGCACAGACAGACTACTTTCTGTGGAACAGATTATGTGAAGTTTGCCAGATTTGCTGATATCATTCTCAATGCCGAGCAAATTCAATAAAATAGAAATGTGCTATATTAAAATGCAAAGCTTACAAAAGCAATTAATATGTTTGTCAGCAGACAAAAAACACATCGTTTCTGCTGTCTCAACAACTTCAGTTTGCCTTCGGGTTCTTTAGCCTGTTTCTTTCCCTGACAAATCCATGCAACTCAGAACTGTGATTTAATCCCTTTAGACACGGCATCCTGCTTGTCTGCCTTATTCGTACTGTGCCTCGTGCTTAATTCTCCCCCTTGTATTTCTCCTTCTCAGTATGGCTTTGTAGAAGTGTGTATAATCTTCACACAGTCCACAGGTGTTAATGCAAACAGATATTCAGTTGTCCAATTCCAATACAGCCAAAAAAAGCATTAGCCTACTGCTGACAGGGATAAGCAACCCAGCAATAAAGGAAATGAAAATGACTGAGGTGCTCAGCACCCTGTTAAGCCTTGGCTTTTACTGACAAGGTCTGCCCTCAAGCCTCCCAAATACTACAAAGCAAAATGGGGGGATAGACGGGGTAAAGGAAGACTGGGCTAGGAACTACTTAAGTGACCTGGAAATAAGCTAGTCAATGACATCAGGAAAGATGTAACAGGTGCTGAGGGATCTCAGCCATGTCTTTGTAATGCTTCTCTACAGCATCTTTACACATCATTGTGACCAGGGAAGCCACCGGCAACTGGAAAGAGGTAAATACCGTATCTACAAGAAAGAGCCAGAAGGAGAATCTTAGGAACTACAAGCCAGTCTGCTTCACCTTGACGCTCAGGGTGACTACACAGCAAATACTGCTGGAACACTACTATTTGCAGGCACATGAAGGACAAGAAGGTGGCTGGGAATAGTCAACAGAGACTTACCAGGAGCCAATTATGCCCACCTAATCTGATTGCCTTCTGCAAGGAAACGGCTGGTTCTGCAAATAAAGTGTCATTTACTTTGACTTTACAAAATGCTTCTGATGCCATCTCCTAGAGCATCCTTGTACCAAACTGGGGAAATATCAGCTGGATGAGCAGATTACAAAGTGGCTGAAAATCTGGGTGAACAGATTTGAAGGGTAGCAGTCAACCGTTCAAAATCTAACTGGAAGCCAGACAGAAGAGGCAATCTTTAGAGGCTGGTACTTGGCTAATACTGTTTAGCATCTTCATCAGTGACCTGAATAACAGGATGGAATGCACCCACATCAAGTAGATGCAGATAACAATCTGGAAGTCCAGGAAGTGGTCAAAGTGTTGTAGAGCAGAGGTGCTCTGTCAGAGGGACATCGACAAGCTAGAGGAATGTGCTGATGGGAACCTCATGACACTGAACAGACAAATGCAGAGTCCTGCTCCTGCACGGAGTAACTGTACAACATACACGCTTTGGACTAAAGGGTTAAGGAATGGCCTTTGAAAAAATGAGATAACCTGCAAAAGTAAGAAGACAACCACATACAGGGCTGCATTGGCAAAAGTGCAGACAGCAACTCAAGGGAAACCATTATTCCCACCACTCAGTGTTCATGAGTATAATTCTTGAGTACTGTGCCCATTCCTTTCCCCTTAGATACTTAAGAGGGTAGAGCACATAGCATACAAGGAGAAGCTACAGGGAACTGCCCTTTTTCGTCCTAGAAGGATGACAGGCAGGCTCTAATTGCTGTCTTCTCCATAAAATCCATTTAAATAGCTTAAGATAGAACCAAACTTTCCAGAGGTGCTCAAAGAGACATGGGAAAATAAGAAGCTGAAGCAGGGGAAGTTCCAGATATACAAGTGAAAGAGAAAAAAAAACACCACACAACAAAACACTGTCTCAAAGATAGTGGTTAAGCAGTGGAACAGATTGCTCAGAGGGAGTACAGAATCTCAGCCTTAAAAGATCTTTACAGCAAAACTGGACAAGGCCCTGAACAGCCTCAACTAATGTTGAGGCTAGCCTTGCTTTGAGCCAGGGCTTCAAGGTGACGCTTGCCAACAGGTGACATCCAGAGGTTTCTTCCAAGTTATAATTTTTAGTCTGCTACGTAGTGATGCCTTCAGAATGTTCCTCCTGGCAGATTAAACCAAATACGTAGTTTCATGACAGTCTCAAGCCAACTCAGGACTGTTTGGCTGTCAGAAGTTGTCCCACCTCCTCCCCAACACTGTAACTGATGCGGCTAGATTTTCTTTCCTCCCACACACTGTAGAATAAGTGTTGGCACCAAACAACAAAGTGTGCTGCAGAAGCATGTACCTATGGAATAAAGAGTAGGATTGCCAATATCACTCCAAGACTGGCTTAACACCATCTTTAGCTAGCCTCCATGTTTATCAAAAAGAAGTTTTATTTACAGGTTTCTTTCTGTAGAGTAGCATTGGTTCTCAGACTCTGAGCTGCCACAGAAGTTCAGTACCAGGATATAATCTAAACAAAAAATAAAATGTATTTTACACAAATGAAAGAGAACACACACTGACCTCTACAAGTTGTTGATAAACGCTATGCATTAAAACAGAACAAATTCAGGAATGAAAGTTTTCTTGGAGTAGGCAAGACCTATGCATATCTTCCAAGAATCAAAAGGCACCACGACAACATGAACACCTGCAGTACCTACCAACTAAAAGATGACTGAAAGCCTCTTAAACAATTTTACGCTTTCAGAAACACCATTACCAAAGTCACTCATGACTGACACGTAAGTATTTACAGATTAAGTGTTAATTTGTATTATAAATATTTTATGTACTTAAGAACAAATATGAGACAAAAGCATCAGTCCGCTAACATTTCATGAATAAAACTAATCTTTAGTTTCCTTTTGGTTAATATTTTAATTCAAGCCATTTGAAATAAGTAATTTTCCCTTTTGTAACACTATGAATTCAATAGCAATTTTTGAGATAACTGAACAAAGAAATATTATTACTGTATTTCACTTCCATTGCCTTGTGTAGAGTTCTTTCACAACATTTTACTGTAACTGAGCAGATAAGTACAGGCCTGGCCACGTTATCATAATTTCAACTTTCTCCCCCATACTCTTTCTGCTCAGTTTCTCTTGAGCAGAATACGCATGTTACTCCATGGTGTTAGTATTCAAGTGTACTAAATACCTGTAATTCTCATAAAAAGGTCTCTTAGTAACACCACATTTATTCACAAACCACATAAACAAAAAGTTACTTATTACATAGCACCCAACACCTGCAATGATCTCCTGGAACACGCATTCTCCATTTTATCTACTGGAAAATTGAAGTACAGTGTTTTTGGCCTGCCTCTTGGCCAATAATCTTCATCAAGTACATAAGTGACACCTTACTCGCTATCCCATACTGAAAGGAGATTCACTATTTTGCTTTCCTAAATGAAGGATTCAGGTTTTCTGACAGATACAGAGCTGCACTGATGCAAAATTCCCCCCTTTATCTCACTGTGATTAAGCTGTCCTCACCTAGAGCAAAACAAACCCGCTTACAGAAAGTTGTAAACAAAAGCAAGCAGTATTAAATGTTTCGTATGACAGTTGCACACAAAACAGAGAAAGCTGCACTTTCCTATCCAAATTTAGACAGACTTGACTGTATATTCCTCCATCACCTAGTAAAGGATGCTATTGATGGCCTCTGATGCTTGATTTCAGCTTCACTCCTGCCAATAAATTTGGCATTGACAGCTTCCTACACAGCAAGCATTCCAGAATGACAAGTTTCAGAAAGAATGATTTCATGAACTCAAGCAGAGAAGATGGTTTTTGTAAGTAGTGGGATCTAAATAATCACACTCCTAACTTGCCAAGCAGTTGCTAATTGCTTACTGAAGAATCTACTCGTACACCACGATAAAAAGCATTCCAAATTGCTTAGAGTTCAGAGTATTCCTCTTTGGGGAAACCAGCTTAAGTAGAATAATACCTAATAGCATAAAGATATTCCTGACAACATTAACAAGAGGAATAACTGCAGGCTAAATTTGAGGCAGAAAAGTAGTTAAGAGAGGACCTAGATGAAGAGCTGGCTTTGAACCACAGGCTCAGACTGACAAAGAACAGAACCTACAAACAAACAGAACAATCCTATACGTTGTCAGCAAAGACTTCAAGTATGGACAAGAGAAAAACATAATTCATATAAAACTTTCAATAGACAATTCAACTTTTCAGACTGCACAGCAGGAGACTTGCACTAGATTAAACACAGAAGCACATCTGAAATATAAAATAAAAATACACTGACTCCTACACTTGCGGTAAAGTCCTCTCCTCACAACTGTCCTGTCTTTGGCGAGATGTTAGCGTTTTGTAGCAGAGGGCACAAAATGAAAGATGCCTATTCCTCACCTGCCCAGTGATTTCTGCTATGGACCCAGTAGCCTCTTACAAAAGGGCAAGACAGATGGATAGCTTAGAAATACAATCTAAATTTATCACCCTATGACACATTACCAGACCTGAGAATTAAATTAGAATTCAAGCTGCTAAACATTGTTACTATATACAAAACAGATCTATGTTACTACGAGAAACCCATAAGCAGGGAAAACTTGTTACTACACTTCCACCACACAAGTGGACTACTAAATGAAACACTCGGACATCAGCATCCACACAGCTATATCTGCTCCTGCAAAATTCATTTTATCATATTCTTCCTCTAACCTCCCCCCGCTTTTTCTAAACCATCCACAGACAAGAAGTCTGCTTCTATGGCTGCTGCAGTTCCCTAACTGCTGAAGTTTGAACACGTCAGGAAACTCTGAATGAATTAAGTTGTGTGAATAATACTTGGAAGAAAATATTTCTGTAACTTAACTATCTAGTAATGAGTGTGAGTACCAGATTACATCATCACTGGTTGAAACCACAAGAGTGATAGATTCCAAAATTATAATACTGACTCAGAGAGAAGATCTGAGATAATTCTAGGTTCGCAGTAGCTGCATGCCAGTTTATTTCTAACTTAGAAGCAATCTTGCAATCCACTGCCACTTTTGGAAAGTTCCTAACAAAACCAAGAACTGAGTATTTCTTTCCTACATCTTCAGTACTGCTCTAAGTAGACCTTTGAAATGAACAGTACACAACAAAATAGTGTCAATGTATTATGCCCTAAGCACCATTAAAAAAAATGGTTTTTATAAAGCATTATCTCAAAAAGCAGCTACACAGTAACCCAAGTTACAATGTCCTGTACATTTATCCAGATCTAGACCTCCAATGAACTTAAACTGAACTGCTTTGAATTTCCTAGATACCTAGACTACTGCTATAAGTACATAGGCAAGTGAAAAAAATATCAAAGTTTAGTATTGAAACAACAAAGGAAAAGTGTGCATTTATGTTCAGTATAACCTGTGGAACTCAATAAAGTCCTAAGAATAATGGTTACAGCGAAGCAAGCAGAATGCACTCCACTAGGAAAATTTTAAGACAACTTTCTATTCACACCTTTAGCTAGAAATTCAATTCACACTTCTACGTCAAAACTTCAAATAATGTTTAATATCTTTTCATGACAAAGGTGTTATGAAATTATCTTTTTGCTTAGAATTGCATGCATGTGATAAGCTGACAAATTAGCAGACATTTGTTATGTGTAATTTTATGTACAGCACACACTTGCATAAATACAGCTTCTGAAGGTGCTAACTAAATCTAGATTTCCAAAACTATTCCTGTATCTACATTCCCTATTTACTTTTCCTGAAGTACAGTGGTGCCAGGATTAAAACTTGTCTTCTTCCCCACACTCCTGATACTCTCAGATGGATGATTAAGCTGCAAAAAACCTAACTTGGGAGAATCAGCATGGTCAAGCAGATCATCAGCTGACCAGACAGTCAGTGCATCAAAAAAAGTTAGGCCTCTTTGCAGTCCTCAACATTAAATGAGTATTCTGTATCCCAATCTATACATAGTCTTTCAGGATGAAGGGCGACTCCTATTTTTTTTTTTTTTTTCAATCTCAGAGTTCAAGATATCATCTTACAATTTTAGTAGGATTCTACCTTAAAATGTAATTAAAAATTGAGCCTACTACTCAAGTCATTTCTAAGGTATTTGCTTGGACTTTTAACTGCTTTGTCATCTGCCCACTAGAAATAAGAGATATCACCATATATGTATAAAAGGGTCTTTATAAATATATACCAAAATTCTACGTAGGTTTGTAGAAAATAAGGGGGGGAGGGAGACTTTCATAACAAAATTCAACATAAGAAATATCCACTATCTCAGAAAGTCCCTGCAACATTCACTACAAAACATTTGCTCTCTTACATTCTTCCAAAGTCAGACATTGCTATGCACTGTAGAGGACACTGGGCTAGACTGAACCCTTCAGTCTAGCTTAGTATGGCCAGCTCAGTGACTGGGATACCAGAGGGGACACTAAACAGATGATCAGTCTTGAACTTGGAGACACTTAAAATATTCTCCACTGCAACAGAGGCATACCTTATGCAGGTTATTCTGGCGCAGATGTACAGCAGAAGAACTTGTAATTCACAGCATATTTTCATCTCATGCTGCACTTACAACAGCAGTATAATTCTGAATTGCATGATCTAGGATTGTGACAGATCAAACTGTTCCTGCTATCTCAGATTACTACATAACAGTATAATTAAAGAGTGGGGAAAATGAGAAGGCAAGGTGGATGCAGTCCTATCAAACCAAAGATCTCATGTAAGTCTTAACTGAATTTTTCAAAGTTCCACTTGTCACATGACATCAAAGCATCACCTGCAAGTGAGATAAATGGGTACTGTGCAAGTTCACAGCAGGGCAAGGGGAGCTATACTAAAAGTTAGCCAATTATTGTAAAATGAGTGCAATAAAACTGAGTTCACAGAAATTCTTAGTCTTTACCCATTCCTAACTGAAGAGGGATTTTTACCTTGTAGTTTGAGGACTAAGATCCACAAAAATAAGGAGAATAAGACAATCAAATTCACTATAAAAAGGTCACTATCTTCACTGAAAAATGGTAGGGACTTCAAGTGACACATTGAAAAATATCAACCTAGATAGCTAAATTGAACATTTCAAAAGCAAATATTTTCAGAACTTTTTATTTCAATTTGAATCAGCAGAACAAAATTTGTTTGTACACACAATCATATTCTTTGCAACATACATGCATTTTCTTCCCCCACAAACTACCTACAAAGCAAATATTTACGGTTAAGAGTACTAAAACAAGAATCTAGCTACCTTTTAATAGATTCTGCATTTAACAACTGGTCTCAAGCTGTACTGAGAAAGCTCTGAATGATTTGAAATTTTAATATAATTCAAACACAGGCAGCTGCCCTCAACAAGCACAAAAGTGAAGAATAAGAGATACCTACATAAATAGCAGCTCATTAGCCTCACACTACAAGGAGGTAGGACAAAAGGCCCTATGGTCCTGAAAAAGCAGAAAGACAAAATAATTTAAGTAGTGTCTCACCTAGGAATTAGATGACAGCCTTTGCTAGCAAACACTGAGGCACTAAAGCATATTAGAAGGAATCCCTGTTAATGCCATTAAAAGCTTAGAAAGCACATAATGGTTTTGCTAAGAGTTTACAGGATTTATCAAGGATCAGTAACTAAACCAGCATACAGCTGAGAAATCTACTTCCAAAATGCTTTAATATATAATGCATCAAGAATGTAAATAACACTGAAATGAGTTTTAGCAGCTTACATTTAGTTCACCCTCATATAATAAATCACAGGTAGATTCTAAAAAAAAAAATCAATGAAATTCAAAATAACGCTCGATTAAACATAAGATCTATGAATACTCAATAGTCTTGTTTATTCCCAGTTCTGTTACTGGGAAACATTCTATTTCCAGTTCTGGAAAATTTTAAGGTTACATTCCAATACTGCATTTACACAGTATTTAGTTTATAGTAAAGTACAGCTTCACTGTTTTAACCTCTAGCACTCTCCTCTGCAGTCTACAGCTTGGACAGGGGGCAGGCAGTTACGCCTCTTACCAGCCACCATCTTGCATTCTTTGCTGCAGTAACCCAAACTGCTAAGTAGAAAAACATGCTTCCTTGTTGAGACTAAAACTAACAAATTAGAATAGCATTCTGAAGAACGAGGAAGCATAGGTTCAAGTCCCCTTGGACTTGGAATGAAAACAAACTCATACCTCCATTTTATCATCAAGTGCTCAAAGCAAAACACTTCTTGAAAAAGACATGCAGTATCTCGTACTCCAGCAGTGATGTTTTAAAATTGGGCTTTGAATGGAGCTTGCCTAACACACCTAACAACTGGACCTCGCAGGGGAGTTAGCACACAGTTTCACATTATGCCTAATCCAGCTTTACTGTTAATTGTGACAGAGAATGGCAGAAATTGAAAGAACTCCATTCTACCCTCTTTTTCCCCTTCCCTCCTACAGCATCCATTTGCATCAGGCATGTGCTTCTGCTGCTCACTATGCAGTTATTCAGTGCTGACCATGCCCTTATTCCATGCTCAGCAGATCAGTACGAAATATCAGTTCAACCGACCGCTGGCAGCAAACCAAGTCAGAAAAGGACAGTCAATTTGACTATTAAACCAGCACAAAATTGAGTGTAGTGTTCCAAGGCGCCAGGGAGAAGGCAAAACCAGTCAGGTGCTGCAAGAGCTCTCCTTTCTAGCAACACATAGCTTCCAAGAATGGCTCAACTGTTTACCTCACTACAGCAATTGGACCACAGGCACTACTTATTTCTAGCACTGCAATATAGGGTTAGAAAGCAGGCAAGAACTCTGTTAGTTATACTGGAAACTATTAAAAACACAGATTCAGAATTTCCTTACAATCATAATGGGTAAGGATTCATATTAGGAGCCAAATGACTACAACTCCTTCATCCACGTAAAAAAACAAAGATGTATACAGGAAATGATTTTAAAAACTTCACAGATGAAAGGATGGGATACGTGTAGCCATTTGATTCCAACAGCTATGCCTCTGATTAGTACTTCCATTTTGAAAAAACAAAAGTAAGTTCTGAAACATTAAAAGTTGTAAGCCTGCTTCACAATTCTAATACTGCATAATTTGTTACAGTGCATCGATTTCTTCTTTAAAGGGCATCAGTTTAGTGCAATGATTGCAAAGACTTTTCTTCCATTTGGGTTGCCTAAATACTCTCATATTACACTAAATACTTAATAAGGAGCCTTTGCCAAGTATATTATACACTTCAAATACAATACTCCAGTTCTAAAAAGCATGGATGAAACAGTAACGATGTGCAGTTTATTTCATAAATCAAAATAGTGCATACTCATTTAATTTTGCTGATGCCTTTAAAAGTAGCTTTATGAAAAGTACTTTTTGCATCTTATTAATAGGATATGACAAATAACTCTCCAATTTCAATATCAATTTATGTAGTTATATGAAATGTCATAGTTCATATGTATCTACATTTATAGAGATACATATTAACATATGATAGACATACGTGAAAACCTATACTTGGATTTATCAAGGTAATAACCAAAGAGATAAGAAATTATGTTATTTAGAGGTTATAAAGAACATTCAGTTACTGAAGTTAGGCAGGAGAAGTAATTCATTTGCCTATACGTTCAGTAACACATCTCTTATTTAAAGAATTCTGAAATGCTGCGAGTCAATTATCCCATCAGGTAAGATCCTGAAAAAATGGTATTATGAGAAACTTAAAAATTAAAACAGGAATATGATGTTCAAGACAAATAAGGCTAGCCATAAAATAAATTTCTTTCTATTTATGTGTAAAAGATTACCACTCATAAGTCAGAAAGAATTGAGAAGTCAAGATTTACCGCAGACTACATACTTTTAAATCAAAAGAATAACGTACATAGGATCTGTGACAATAGGTGATTTTTTTAAGCCATACTGCCCGGACAGCATACACAGATAAATATACTTTTCCTTTTGTGATGTACTCAAGGTGTAACTAATTCCAGAGACTCTGAAAGTGACTCCAAAGCTTTCTCAATTTCAAAGGCAAAGCCACGATAATGTGAAACATCTTCCAAACTCTTTACAACTACACATTGTGATAGTGTTACGAGCAGATAGCAGAAAGCATGGAAGATAAGAGTATGACATATTATTCCTTCATTCCCATTCTGACTCTCATTAAGAGATCTTACTTAGTCTTGCCTTGCTCCTACCAAATCAAATCAATGGACAAGGAGAGTGAAGCAAGTCTGGCATGTGAGATGAGTTCAGATCTTAATTGTGAAAGCATACGTTCCTGGTACACAAAACCATCCCAGCAAAAGGGTTTTGCTATTTGTCTTAATTGTCTAATAGATTTCAATATCTTAATTATCCTGCAGCTCAGAAGGGTCACTACATTGAGCCACCTCAACAACCGCATTTTTCCCAAGTAGTACGCTCAAAACTTCTTGCTCTCTCAGCTTCAGAGTTCTACATTCTCCTACTGCTCTTTGTATAGCTTACCAGCATTAAAAAAAAAAAATGGTGGATATACAATCTCTCTCAGGTGAAATCATCTAAGATCCACCTACAGAAAAAAACAGTAATTTACAGAAAGCATAACAATATTGGGACACTGAGCAAACAAGGTCAATAAATAGAACATCTGAGTTTGGTAAAGTTGCATAAAATTAAGAGATGACTTTAGCAAGTTTTCATCAACACAGGCTCTCCTAAACATACACTTATGAAGAAGGCATTTAATTGCTAATCATCAAGCCTGTTTGGATCTTTATTTCAGTGTTTCCAGAGCAGAATAATCTTCCAACTGAACAGAACATCTTAACACTTTATTTTCTACTTCCAATTTTGTATGCTGGCATTTGCCAGATAGCATATTACATGACAACATGGCAGGCACGCATTAAGTTCAGCGGCAAAACTGGCTTCAGAACCTCAGCCCTGTGAAGCCAACTCACAGCTTGGTTTCAAAATACAGTACTCTTAAGACAGGCTTTTGGATGTTCCCACTATTCAATCCTTTACTCTCAGAGTACCAAAACAACAAAAGGGTAAAGCGTCACGGCACAAGAATGAGCCACCCAGAGATATGAATATATACACCAGCACAGCGTAACCCTCTGCAACACAAAGCCCCAGTTCACGTTGGACCAACACAGCTATGTGAGGAGCTACACTGTAGTCCTGAAGTACGTTGAAAATAACTCTTCAAAAACAGACATTAGCTTAAATGCAAGATTTCAGTGATATAAACGACAGGACTGAAGCAAACTGTCATGTCAGCACAACGATGGCACAAACTGTGCTGCCAGAAAAAATAGGAAGGAAATAATTAAGCTAGTATATTGAAGAATTTACGTGCATTTCTGAGGCACCACTGATGCTGGGAGTGAATTTCAGCGATATACACTTGCTGGGAGTGAAGCATGAAACATACATTTGTAAGAATTAAGCTTTTTTTTAAGAATGGCCATAAGCTCCATAAGCCTTGTAAAGTCTTTTTTTATTTGCAAGTGCAGACAAAGAATACACTGGAGGAAAGGTAAGGGAAATAACGCTACAAAAAGTATATACATTTTTAGCCACATCGGCAGCCAGGCATGGAGGAAAACAGGCATTATCAAGGACTAAGTGCAATACTGTTGAAAAGAGCAGTATGCAGTGGGAGTTAGTTGACTGAGCGGACAGAAGCCAGCAATACAAGAGAAGCAGACAGATAAAGACGTTTGGGATGCAAAGATTTAGAAGAACAACTGCAAGCAATTGTTCAAGTTCCTGCCTTAAGCAACAAGAACTGCAATGAAAAAGATTAAGAGCAGTGCTCTGTCTCTGAATAAAAGGATAGATAACTTTAAGAACATGGCACGCCCCTGTTCCAGCATGAATCACAAGACAGTTCAGAAGTTGAAAAGTGTCTCTGTGGGTCATGTGTATAAAAGCGTCTGCTGAATTTGAATCTGTAAACGCCATTATCCAGAAAGAAAACATAATGCAGTCTTCAGATATAGGGCCTATGGCCTCCTAGATCCCAGGATCCACGCCTAAAAAGTCTGCAAGACATCTGAAGGCCTTCTTCATCCAGTGATGCTAAGAACCTGAACACTGAATTTACTATATTAGGTGAAGAATTCAACAATCCAAAGCGCTAATCCTATAAACTCACACTGCCACGCTGAATATATTCAAAAAACCTGAGGATTAGCTTCATACCAGAAGTCTTTCTGCTAAATGATGTACTGCCTGTTCTCCTGCATTTGGCATAAATTCAGTCTTGTGTGCTTTGGCTAATTCAACAGAAAGGTATTTCCAAATCCTCACTTGATCTGGATCACATGTATTTTAAACACATCACACAGATCATGCACACAGAACCACCACCTCCCAACATCAGCAGAATTACATTCATTTTACAAGCATCAGAGTGTTCTTATTTGCTGGCCACCAAAAATTCAGATTAGGAACCACAGAAGGAAGAAAAAAAGAGCTTAGATTTATTGCTTCCTTTACCTGGAAGCTAGCCAAGGTATATACTGCTTTTCAGAAATTCAGCTCACAATAAGTGTTTCTTACAAATAGGCTCATATAAAGACAAAAAAAAGACTAAATTCAAATTATTACTTCAAACAATTAGGGAATGGAAGTTTAAGAACTTCCAACTTGATACAAGCATTACGTGTTTAAGCAAACGTTCTTTTACATGTTAGATTTTTAGTGTTTGACAGGATATCAGACAGCACTTACAGCTTTCATTTTGAATTCCTGTGAAACTTAAGTAGAAGACACTGATGGAAGTGAAGATCATTTTAAATGAAAAAAGCTCATTTAATGATTTGAAGAGAAAATCATCAAACTCAATATACAAACAAGCATATTCCAGCTGGCTTACAAACTACGCACTCAAGTTCAGCCTACTTCTGATAATGACAACTGCTGCTAAGAGAAGTTTTCCAGAAGAGATTCTCCTGCTGTTGGGGTATCATATCAAAGGGCTAGAATGATAAGGATGAAATACTGCTTTGCAGATAATTGTTCAGAATCCAGGATTTTTATTCCAAGACTACCTGATCTATAACCTACAGTCAAATTCATACAATGAATACATGATGCACCATTTTGTAGGTATGCCGAAAGTTAGACAATCTGCAGCAACGATACATTGAACAGCTTAGATCTGGCTGCTTCTCCCTAGAAACAGGATGACAAAATATAAATCAAACTTAAATTAGCGATATTAATCACAAAGTCACAATGGTTTAGGTAGAGTAACATCACATCTCCATCTTAATTAAATCAGTGCAATCTCCTGTTTTAGGCAAACCTTTAGAAAAAGTATATAATGGAACAAACTGAATACAAAAGCTAGAAATAAACTCATTTTATAAACATGTCTTCCTTCAGCTGAACATACTAGGCCAAGCCTCAGTAAGATTCTCTAATCACTACATAAAAATATAGTTTTTATAGACGCTGGAATGTTTCTCTTATTGAGTCAACAGACACAGCTACATGCACATTTTCTACATACGCAAGATATTTTTGATGCCTCACACACTGTCTTTTCCTGCCAGCAGACCACAACTTGGGCTTTTCCTTTTATTTCAGTATCTTTAACAGAATAAACCCATAAATAGATGCACCAGTACAACCAAACAGATGATTAACTATGACATGTGAGCCGAACAAGCAATTGGGAAAGTGAGTGGTGAGGAAGACAGTGACTCTAGTGGGAAGTATGTGAAAACAGTTTTGCCATCAGATAAAGCGTTCACATTTTATACATCTGATACTGTTGAGAAGAAAACATAACAGGAAAACTTTCATTCCAAGATGCATGAAATACACAAATGCATCAATAGGTTCATAACCAAAATCTCATTCCAAGCTCAGTGATCACTTATTAAGTGCCTAAATAAAGTCTCAAGCACTAGCCCTAAGAGAATGTAGCCCTCTAGTTTTCATACCTCCTTTTAATGAGGAAGGGGAAAGTATTAAACCAGCTGAGCTGTCTTATGATAAAAATGTAGGTATCTGACCCTTTGTTGCATATCCTGAGGTTGCATGAGGTTCCAAAAGAAAATACGCTTTTTTCAGAAGTTTTCCTGTATTAAAAACTCAGAATTCAAAAAGCTTAGAAATAACCTAGTAATACTGGACTATATAAACAAGAACATTAAACAACTGAAAATACAGTGACAAAATTTATTCTCAAGTTTAAGGAATTTAAACTATTTTTCTAAGATGTAGAGCTTACCCCTATCCAGAAAATAGGATGAAATAGATACAGATTACTACAACACTACACATATTGGAAGGTCCATACCAAACAGCAAAATTCTGAAGAATCATTTGAAAGTCTTACTGAAACCCTAACATAGAGCACTAATTTGCCAGCTTCAAAAGAGACCATAAGAACATCTTCTGCAGTATTCCATACTCGATAACATTCACATTTACCAATCCATTACTGAGGCTTCCAAAGTAACATAGGACTAAGCACACTACCAACCAAAATAAAAAAGCCTACCTCCTTCTGGAAAATAAATAAATAAAAACATCCCTCAATCGTTTTCCTCAAAAGCAAGACTTAGGCTATCCGCACATTTTAGGACACTCGCTACACAGCCCACATCAGGCTTGTTTCAGCTCTTCATCTACACCTTATAGCACTTCCAGTTTCCTGCAACTGTCTGGAGTTATTTTAGAAGTTAATAGAAAGACTTTTAAGAGCTCCACTACAAAAATGATTATTTAGTGATAACAGAACATTGTAGATGAGTAATGTAGCACGATCAATTTTGAAGGGAATGAGAAATTGGTCGACACTTCAAAAAAACTTTGCCTGAAACTGTAGCTCCGAGAGGGGAGGAACAGAAGCATAGGGAAAGCAGCAACTCAAAGGATTTTAACTCCCAGCTGGAAGAATCCTTTCTGGTGTAGGCTATGAAGCCTATAACGGAAGACTCCCTACAACATCAATACAACACTAATCCTGCTCAGCAGTCTAAGTTGTACAGTAGTTTTAGTCCTGAATGAAGGTGCTTTCTAATTAAAAACCTTGCTTCCTTTTTCTTTTATAGTAATTTTTAGAAGTAACCTCACTGTACTTATCTTTGCACACAAGCATATCACTTAAAATATTCAAAAAGTTTGCAAGTAATTATAAGCAAAATTTAATAACACAAGAAAGCATATAAAGTGATTCACTATATCATGCACTGCAGAATCCCCATCAAGATTTTACTTTACTTCATACTGTCAGACTGCAGCAACATAAGCACCTTCCACAAAAATCAAGCAATACAAAAAAACCAAAGTGTTTTCTCTTGTGTTCCTTTCATGCTTTGTACACTCTATTCTTACAGTAACACTTTATAAAGCAGATGTTCTACAGGGAACATTAAGAACAAATATCCTCCAACCTTAAACCTTCCATAAGTTCTTCCTCTAAGCAGATGTACACGGGACCCACGACAAAAGTTTAAGATGTTATCCCCTTTACACGAAAGTTAGGGCCCTCTCCTCAAAGCAGGAGCCCTTGGGGAAACGACTCCGTGCCGTTTCTCCACAGCAGCCCTGCCTCCCACCGTGAAAAAAGCCGAAGCGCCTACCTGCGTTAACAGGCACCCTGCCTTATCCCGGAAACTTTTGCGGAGTGGTAAGCACATAACCCCACCATACACAGGGGCGCTCCCTTCCTCCCGTGTGTAAGGAAAGCATCCCCCGTCTAACGGCCCTCCAAGGCCTGCCCAGAAGCGGGGCCCGCCTTCCCCTCGCACGCCACACTAGCCGCCAGCTAGCCCCTGGGCCACCTGCGCCAGCCCGGAGTTTGGGGGGGGGGGGCGTCCCCTCGGGGGAGCCCTCGCCTCAGGCCTTGGGGGTGGGGGTGCTCCCTAGCTCAGCGGGGCCTTTACCTCAGGGCCCCGGCGGAGGGGGAAGGGAGGACTATTTACCTCAGGATGCGGTTGGGAGGGGAGGGGGGGGGGACACGACTTACCTCAGGACCCGGTGGGGGGGGGGGGCGGCCTTACCTTGGGGGGGCCCTTACCTAGGAGGAGCAGCTTGACCTCCCTGGCCGCCTTCTCGCCATCCTCTCGCAGGTTCCTGTCGATCATCTTGCTCCTCTCCACAGCCGCCTTGTCCTCGGCGCTCAGCGTGCAGCCCATTTTGGAAGGGGGCTGTTTTATCTTCCCGGGGAAGGAGAAGCGGGGAGCGCCGGGGGCCGGAGAGGAGGCGCTGAGGAGGGAGGGGGAGCGAATGCCTCCTCGCTTTCTTTCTCCTTTCCCCCTCCCTCCCTCACCTGAAACGCAACGGCAGCGTATGCAGCACACGACGAGTTTACCTCACACGCAAGCGAGGGGAAGGGGGGGAAGGGAAGGGAAGGGAAGGGAGAAAAATGACTGGCGGGGAGGGGTGGGGGGAGAGAGGTTTCCCTGCAGCTGCTCCCGGGGGATCGCTGAGAGGGTAGAGGGCTGCTGACGGAGGCCAGGCACCCGGGGCCGCCCCGCGCTCTGCCTCCCCGCCGCGGGGCTGCGCCTCCGCTCCCGCCGGCCGCAGACGCTCCCGCCGCCGCCGCCGCCCCGGCCCCTCCGGGGGGGCCGTGCGCGTGCACGCCAGGCAAGGCGAGGCGAGGCGAGGCGAGGCGGCGCAAGTGCGCGTGCGCGGAGCTTCAGCCCACCAGCCTGGAAGGGAGGGAAAACCCGCCCAAAACCAAACCGTGAACGAGGTTAAAAACGGGCGGGGGGACGGCCCCCCCCCCCGCCGCTGTTGTTGTTGTTGTTGTTGTTGTTCGTGCTGCGTCTCCGTGACGTCACCGCGCGCAGGGGCGCTCGCCGGGTACACCTGCGGGGGGTGAGGGGGGGGCGCACGGCCGTTGGGGGCTCGAATTTAAACCGTTCTGTGCGGGAAGCTTCCATTCTCCTGCGGGCGGGGGAGGCGCTGGGGGCAGGGCTGTACCAGCGCCCGCGGAGGGGGGAGCGCGGCGGAGGGGCTTCTGTCGCCACGGGGAGCGGGAGCCGTTGGGCGGGCGCGGCCGGCCCGTGGCGGGAGGCGGCTCTCCTGGGCCCCTGCCCTGGGGCGGCGGCCATCCCTCTGGGCGGCGGCCATCCCCCCCACCTGCCTTGTGCCTCCTCTCCCTCGCCCCAGCCGAGATCCCTCCGAGGGGCTCGGGGTCCGGCCCCCTCTGGCCGCCGGCTCGGGGCTGCCGCGGGCTCCGGGCAGCCCTCCCCTCAGCAGAGACCGGGAGGAGGCTCGGGGAGGGCCGGGAGCGGCAGCGGGATTTTCTCTAGCACGGGTTTTGCTACGCGGTCAGAAAGCCAAAGCAAGCCATCCCAAGCCGCTGCTCTAAAGCCACTCAGTCAACTTTCTCTTCAAGTGCCTGGCAGGCTTTATCGGAGCTCAGCTGTAGGACTTTCCGTATCCTGATGATGACGTATTGCTTACGTTTTTTTTTTTTTTCTTACAGGTTAACATAAAACCCTTAAGACTGGCTGCATATCTACAGCTTCTCCCCATCTTTTTAGCAGTCTGCATGCATTAAACTGTTCGGATTATAAAGCAGGACAAAGCAGGTCCAGCCCCCTGCTCGAAGCAGGGTCAGCTGCGCTGTGTACAAGTCTTTCTGTCTACTCTTTTTTTTTTTTCCTGGTAACTTCTGAGCACAGCCAGTTTGAAAGAAAGTAAATTCCACCGACTTCCTTAGATATCATCAGAGAGTGCACATGAAAGGCAAACTTTGTGAATGTCTGAACCTCCAGAGAAGCTTCAATCAAAACTTTTATCTCATAAGATAGAAGAGTGTGACTGCAAGACAAGTCTGTAAAATTGAGGTTCATCTACTCTAGTGACTCTTAAGATTTTGTGTTTCTATAGGATCTCAAGGCTTTTTTTCTGCAGAATGACTTAAAAAAGAACAGAATTTGGTAGTACAGGCAACTTCTTAGCAGTGGAGTCCAAAGGCACAGTCAGATTTAGGTCATCATTACTTTACTAGATAAATTAAGGTGTTTTTTTTTTTTTTATTTTCTGTACTACTCAACCTTAATGAAAAGGTGTAAGTGAAGTAGTAAAAGGGAAGGAAATTGAGTGACATTAATAGTGGGGGAAAAAATGATATGATAGAAGGACATTTATTACAAGACAAAGGGGAAAAGGATATGAAGAACTATAGGGCTCCCAGGAGCAAAAGCAGTCCGTAAGGCTGCACCTCTCAGGGTCTTACAGCCTTGGTCGTAGGGGAGTTCTTTCTCAGGGCAGGTCAGCTGGTTGGCAGAAGCTGCTGCAAGAGCAGACTTCCATCAGCTGCTTGTAACTACAGTGCTGAAACTCTCCAGAGCAAAAGGCTGCATGCTACCATTACAGTCTATTTTTTGTTCTCTTGTGCGGATTTCCACACTGGTACCATGGGATAAGAGCATTTACATAACAGTTCAGCTCATATGTGGGAACCTAATCTTAATTTAGGGTTCCTGGTGTCTGCTGTGGCAAAGATAGTGATGAAGCTGCTGTTCAGGAAAGAATGATAATAGGCGACATGAAAATTAGTAAGCTTAGGGAGAGTTTCGTAGTTTGAGAGTAAAGAATAAAGACTGACTTACGAGATAAAGGACATGAGGTTTGGATACTGGCAAGTGAAAGCGTGCAGATGATGGGATGAGAAAGCAGGAAGCAGAGATTTTGGTAGGTGGAAATACGTGATAATGAGATGACATAAGGATGAAGATACTACAAGTAAGAGTAGGACTCCCCAACTTTACGTGGATTTCGTTTCATTTAGTCATGTGCCTAGTGCACAAGCTTTTAGTGCTTTTGACTAAGAGTGTTGTTACAGTTCTGTCTATACCCTTGCTGTCCTTGTAACACTGTCACTACGCCCATAGGTATAAAGGGTGAAATAGGCCCAAGCTCCTTTTCTTCTTATCACTCTTTAGCAGGAGAAGAGAAATGTGCATGATCTGCTTCTTTACACACTATATCTTAGCTACACTTAAATATATAGGGATATAATTCTCTTCTTAGTCACATCAGTCTTTAAAATACTTTATATTAGGGGTAAATGCTAATGCTTTTACTAGGGACTTTTCCACTACTAATTCCTGTTATAAACATGTGGATAAGATGTGCCTTTCTGTCTATGGACAATGTTACCAAAACCGGGGCTGCTTGTGAAGGTCTCAGAGAAGAATACAATTTCCCACTCTGAGACTGAGTCCCCAGCTTTTAGCACCCAAGTTAACATTATTTGCTTACCAGAAGCTTTCTTTTCAAGACTGGTAAGTATATATATCGTTTAAGAGAATTTATTCCAAGCAAAGTGTAATCTGTTTAAGAACGTATGAACATAACAGAAGAATTAAACGTCAAATGTATGTTATGTTTCTATATTAGTTTTTTTCTTACAAATCTGATTAAGTCTCACTTGAGGCACTCACACAGGTCACAGGATAGCTGAGGTTGGAAGGGAACTCAGAAGATCATCTAATCCAGCCCCCCTGCTCAAAGCACAGTCAGCTTGAGCGGGTTGCTCCATGTCCAGTCCGGTTTTGAGTATCTCCACGGATGCCTCTCTGGGCAACCTGTCCCGGTGTTCAGCCACCCTCACAGTATAAAAGTGTGTTAAGTTCACATGGAATTGCCTGTGTTTCAGTTTGTGCCCGTTGCCTCTTGGCCTGTGCACTGGGCACCGCTGAGAAGAATAAGGCTCTTGTCTTCTTTACATCCTCCCATCAGATCCCCTCTTCCTGCAGGCTGTACGATCCCAGGTGTCTCGTGCCTGTCCTCATGCAAGAGGTGCTTCAGTCCCTTAATTAGCTTAGCGGCCTTTCGCTGGACTCACTGCAGTAAGTCCATGTCTTTCTTGCACTGGAGATCGCAGACCTGGATGCTCCTGATGCAGTGCTGAGTGCAGGGGAAGGATCACCTCCCTTGACCTGCGGACAATGCCCTGTCTGTTGCAGCACAGGGTACTTTTGGCCTTACCAAAGTGTGCATTGCTGGCTCATGGTCAACTTGTTGTCCATGAGGACCCCCAGCTCCCTCTCTGCAAAGCTGCTTTCCCGCTGGTCAGCTCCCAGCCTGTACTGCTGCATGGGGATATTCCTCCCCAGGTGCAGGATTTTGTACTTTGCTTTGTTGAACTCCGTGAGGTTCCTCTCTACCCATTTCTCCAGTCTGTCGAGGTCCCTCTGAATAGCAGCAAAACCATCTGGTGTACCAGATGATGATGTACTCTTCGCAGTTTTGTATTGTCCGCAAACCTGCTGAAGGTGCCCGGTCCTATCGTCCAGGTCGTTATATGAAGAGGTTAAACAGTATTGGGCCCAGTATCAACTCCTGGGGGTCGCCACTAATGATCAGCCTCTGACTTGACTATGTGCTACTGTTCCTCCTCCGTTGAGGGTAAGTCTTCCGTGCTCCAGACTTTCCTGCTGGTCTCAGCCTGGATTCCATGAAGGCCAGTCTCACCAGTAAAGATTGAGGTGAAGGAGGCACTGAGCACCTTTGCCTTTTCCGAGTCCTTTATCACCTCAGCCTTATCATAAGCAAATATATCCATAAATTTCCAACCCCCCCCCTTCTCTCAGAATATTTTATTTTGTTGTTTTATTATGGCAGTTTATAATCTCTTCTTTCCCTTTGCATTGAACAGTGCATTATCCCCCAGTGAAGGCTTCTATATTCTGCTGTTATGTTTGAGGAGGTAGTCTGGTAGGCTACCGTTTGCATGTTTTCTCTCTGACATGCATGTTACTTGTGCTGAAATTTGCAGTCAATTTGTATTAATTTTTAATTTTACAGGACCAGAGAAAGTACTACGACTTATATATGATTCACCATCACTGTTTCCAAATAGTGTGTTCTCTGCAATAATGAAAGATCTTTTCCAGCTATGTTCACCAATGTCAGTTGTTTAGTTTTACTTATGAAGTAATGGCTTAAGTGCATATATTCTAGAACTGCTTTGCATCAGTACAAACTCTCAGAATCATGGAATAATACATACTCTTTGTAAAGATCAAAAAGTTTGGAGAATGTTTGTCCAACCCTGCTGTGGCTAAGAAAGAGCCAGTATTCAGAACAGTTTGTCAGTGCAGCGCTTTACCACAAGTTATGTCTTACATGTTGTAATGTTCATAGAAGAGTGAGGGCCTGAATCTGTATCCAGAGCTAGCATAGTTCAGTACATGATGGCAGAGGTTCACTTCTGTGGTCTTAGAGTATTTTCTTACAATCTAAAATATTCTAGTGTATAGTGCAAGAGACTACATTTAAATAGCTGAATGATAGAGGTTCTGTTCTTGGGCAATATACCATCTGTCAGTTTTATTTCAAAATGTCAGGAACGTGTTTGCTCTGACAGATTGATTAGAGTTGCTTCACAGCAGTATAGTTGTATGAGATAGTAGATCTCATCCATATATTTAGAATTATAAAGCCTTTCCCCTCATCTTACAAGTTGGTAGGTTCCTCAGAAGCTATGCGTGTGTTTTGGAGACTCCTTCCTGAGAGATAATTATTTCAAGAGATATTCTTGGGCTTTTTTACTTCAACAGCAACTGTTGCTTGGTATGACCTCCTTTTGAGTCCTTATCACCTGCTCTTAATGCCATTTTTCTGTAAGGATTAGCTGCTGCTTCATGTACCTAATGGACAGGATTTCTTATATTTGGTATACCATATGCTGTGTTTCAGGGGGATAATGATTAGCCTCCAGACTTTTATTTTGCTGTTCTTCAGATTTTAATTTAAATCATCTAATTCAGCCACCACACTTGTTCTCTCTCTTTAACCAGACTCGGTATGCAAAATCACATATGGGAAGTTAAATACAGTTGTTATGAAAGAAATAGAGGAAAATGGGCAAGGATCTGAATTTCTGTCTTTGGAAAAGTGAAGAGGCCAAGGTAAACTACTTCTGAAAAAAGCATATAACCATATGCCTAATTAAAACTCGATGCCTAAATTTGAAATAAAATGTTATCTAATTAATTTAATTTCTTTTTGTGCTGAGAGAACAAAGTAAAATGTTGACCAAGATCCAGTGTAAGGTATCATCTTCCATACTAATAACTTCCCTTTTAAAGAGTATATATTGCAGCTTCACCTTTGGCCATCTTTACTTTTCACAATTCCAGTAACCGCCAGATTAGCTAAAGGCACTCCGAGTGGCAACAGGGTCGCACATGGCACAATCTAAATCATTACAAACAGTAGGAAATTGTATTACAGTATTTGAAGTTAAAAAAGGTGAACAAACTGTAAAACAAAGCATCAAAGGTAGGTAGCAAATAGAAATCTATAATAGCTGGTGCATGCTTCAGATGTTAGTGAGCTGATTTATGATAACGTTCAGCAATGTCACTAATCAAGATGCAGCCTTCAGGTGTCCTGCGTAACACCTCTAGGAATGGCTTTTCTGACTAGGAGATTTTGTATGTTTAATTCAAAATGAATTTTTTCTTGGAACCACATAGCAAGTTCTATTTTTAAATTTTTTAACACCATAACTGAACGATGTTAGACAGATTAAGCTGAAACTCGGTAGCATACTAGCATCAGTGCTACCTGTTCATATGAAAGCAGTGGATACAGGTAATTATTGTCAGTGCCTTGGGAGATTCCAAGGAAATTCCAAGGTATATATTGCTCGAGGGTGGCGCTGTTGGAAGGGAGAAGAGATGCATGCTGGTGAATGCCTTGCATGACTTAGTACTCATTGCTGCCCTGAAATACACAGTGCAGCTTCTGTTAATTTTAGTGAAGTCAATGCTAATTACACTAATGTGAGAGCAGAATCGGCTTTGTATATGTATACTGTGTAATCCAGAGAAGCCTTTTTCTGGAAGGAGGCACACACACGGTACACATTTATTTCCGTAGTGCTAGGAGGCTGGCACAGAAATTCTTTAAACCCCCAAAATAGACGTTAGGGCATTATGGCTTTAGTATACTCATAATAGAAAGGAATTATATATGAATGTAAACACAGAAGGCCAGGTAAATGTTTAATAATATGAAACTCTCGCCTCTTTGGGATCTGGACAGGGCAGTACTATGTTATTCTTTGTTCCTTTGTAGGTGTGGATAAATTGAAATTCTTCCCCAGTAAGCGTGAGGCACCACTGTGAACCAGTAACTGGTGTGTTTACAAGTGTTACTCCATGTGATACAAAACTAGATGCATACCTTATATAGGAATGAGTATATTCATGTAAAATTGTCACATCAGCAAAAATTGGATTAGATAGCATTCTATTGGTTGAACGCTTTAGTACATCTTTTTTGTAGTGACTATTCCAATTTTGAATTGTACGAAGTAAGCCTCAGTGTTTATGAAAAAATATTCAACAGTATGATGTTTATTTTTATAACAGTTGGTCATCATTAATTTACGTGCTTTTAATTAATTTAAGGCAAATTTTTATTTAAGATGGTGAAAGCACAGTAAGTGAAACAACTATTTAAGATGTTATACTAAGTGATATGCAGGAAATTGCTGCAGGAGTGTTCCATTTTTGTCTCATACAATCTTAGTTTCTTACAGTTACTAAGAAAATATAACAACTTTTTGACTGTAAAATCTATTGTCTTTACAGGCAGCTCTTATGAGTGGGTAGCTTAAATTGTCAAATCATTTCCTTTTACTGTGCTTGAAAAGTGCATATGAGCATCGTTTATTGTGATAAATAGATTCTATAAAATATTAATACAAGTTTTTCGTTCCTAGTTAAAAATATACTATAAGTCCAGCAGCCATTTTGGGGATGAAGCAAATAAACTGTGAACCGAAAAACCAAGACTGATTACCTAGGGAGATTCAGTGACTGTTTCAGTAATTGCAAATTCAAAATAAATTACAGTTAAAATCTATTGATTGGCTGAAGTGGATTAGGACTAGCTTATCCAATAAATATTTTTTGATTTCGTGTAGATGAAAGGTGCCTGAAAATTACATGAATTAAATGAAAAATACATTTTTAATAATGGTCTTTATTTGCAGACGTTTTAAGAGTGGTTGATTATGACAGTAGTCCTTCCATGGAAGAATGTTGCGTGTCTGTGAATACTGATCAATAAATACCAAGTAAAATAACTTTGGAATACATAGCAAAGTGGGTTTATCCTGGTCTAACACTAGATTTGTCGGATTCTGTCACTGTGACTCAGTAGGAGTCTCTTGATTACATAAATGGGGGAAGAACAAAGTCCTAAAACTGCCTATCACCTTTTATAAATATTAGTGAGCAGCAACATTAAGCAGGTCAGCAGGAAGGCCTTTGCCATGGTTTTATGCTTACATGTATTCTGAATCCTCAAAATATTCCTGTTCATTCTCAGTTATACAAGGTTCTGGTTTCAGTCCAGAGTTACGTTTATATCTATGGTTAGTTTTACTCTTGCCACGTACTTTGCTTTGAAGTCTGCTGCTTCTAAAGAAGGGCTTATACATCCTAAAGCTTGTCTGTTTTTTTTTCCAAGCTATACTTTTTGGTGTATAACCGAATACGTTACCTGTACCAGAAAACCTTGCCTTGGTTAGTTTTAAGCAGTTTAATAGTCACGGCAAAGTTCATCGTTCAAATCCTCGCTGCATGGAAGTCAGTGGAAATTTTGCCGCTGACTTCAGTACAATTAGAATTTCTCGTACAGAGCTATGCAGATGCTGCAAGTTATGCATGTGTTTAAGTGCATTCCTGAACTACAGCCAGGGTGCTCAGCGTCTTGTAAAACTAAACCTTGTATGTAACTGGACAGATTATGTGGATACTTAATGTGCTGCAAAAGCATTGTTTATATGGGGTAAGCGCAAAAAGTAATTAGAATTGTTTGTCTGTACTTGGATTCTAAACTGTGTGGGAGGAAATACATTCTTTCAGTTTAGGCCTTGAAATCTGAATATGTCAGTTAATTTCCATGTCCCTTCAAAATTTTGTGGATCTGTGGGCTCAGTCATTTTCTCATTTCTCCTTCAGTTGCCTAAAAAATATTGAACATTTCCTGTCATCATACAGATAAGGATAAATATGCAGAATATTCTCTAGCGCCATGGCAAGATAGGTTGTATGTTATTGTTTTATATGAAATGGATAATTATTCAGAGAAAAAACAAATATTAACCTCATTACAGAAAAGGAGTAAGTAAACTTACCTTATTGTTAGTTATATTTCAATGCTCCTTTGTTTGCCTTGGCAGTCCTTCACTTTTTATTAATATGAAATTAGTCCAATTTTTCTGGGTAATGTTATTTGTTCTATTGTTTGTTTACATAGTTAAAACCCTTAAAGAGTGTGGTAATAATGGACTGCTACTTTTTTCCGATAGACTTTTTCTCAACGTCTGTACAGATTACAGAAAGTCCAATGTAGTAAAGTTATCAATTTTTAATTTTCATTGTGAGTTGAATACAGCTATGGTGTTTAGCTAAATAATACATTACGTCTAATAGGGCCTGGAATTATAAATTATATTTTGAGTATAATCTTCCCTTTCAGAGCTAAGAAATTTTGCATTGGAGCATTCTATTGATCTGTTTACATCTCACAAAAAAAGTTAGCATGTAGCTGGGGTTTTGATAGTAGGTTATTTTCATGAATAAAGTTTGTAGATTCAGTTGTTTTAAAAGAATAAAATCAAGTAACACAGACTTAGTACTTTTATGAAAACATAATATTGAAACAAACTGTTGTAAAAGAACAGAAAATATCCTCAGTAATTATGTTTTAAAAATACTATTATTGACAATAGAAATAAAATGTATAAGCTAAACACTGTCAGCATTAACAAGTCCAAATCCTAGATCCACTGTAATGAAAGAAAAATGTTGTCATCAATAGTCCTAAAACTTGGCTGTAACTTTGGATTCTACCCTGTTGAAGAAACTGGTAAAAGTGTATAGAAATAAAAACCTTGCTTGCCATAATAGTCTCTTCCCTTCTCCTATATGCAAAAATAATTCTTCCTTGTCTCTGCCGTGAGATCACCTTTCTTAATAATCTGACAAAGTATTCTACAAAGTTTATTCTGTGATGTTGAGTTTTGGCCAGTATATCTAGGCTTTATTCCCTAGAAAGTAGGTGCTGTTTTTTTTTTTTTTCTTTTTCTCATGAGAGGCATTTGGAAGATACAGATATTTCCCTAATGTAGCAGAGCTATAAAACAGAGTCATGAGCCTTTGCTGAAAGAATTTTAGGAACACAGATTAAGAAAACTATATATTGATAAAACTGTCTGAGGGAACAAAAACGGGAAATATTTCAAGATGAGAAAGAGCTATCAGGAATTTAAACAGGAAAGACTCAGTGCTGTTTGTTACGAGGGAATGTTAGTGCTCTGGGCAGGCTAACCATTACCCTAAGGGTTAGAGCTTTAACAGAAAGTCAGTCCAAGGTCAGACAATCCAGATGGCTAGTGCAAAGTGGTCTACAGGTACTTGGCTGGTTTAAAGAGCAAAAATGGCATTGTCGTCAGGAGAGTAAGGAGTCAAACTGTCCCCTAAATCAGTAGAACCAAGTTGCAAACAAGATCGTAGAGAAGATTAGGTCACAGTAAAGATGGCATAGTATTACAGCAGGGGTCAAATAAGCCAGAGGCAAGCTGTAAAGTCAAGACAGGCTTGAAAGCTCCGGTTAGGAGAGTGCGAGTCATCAGGAGCTGGTCCTGAATGGGGATACAGGCAAGTATATTCTGGGATGCAGAAAGTGTCGTTATTTGCAGGATGGGAAGATGCTGCAATCAGGGCTAAGGTTTAAATGCCATCATGATATTCTGCTTCATAGTGTGACCACACAAATACACCTCCCATGGGTGTGCCGAAGCAGTTACATTATTGACAGGCACTGGGTGGGAGTTCTGGCTTACAATGGTAGCTATCAGCAGTAAACTGGGAGGCTAGCAGGGCTGACAGCTCACAGACCCGTTGTCAATTGACAAACCAATCAGAGTTCTTAGCAGTTCCTTTGCTAAGTGATAAGAATTATTATTTCAATGGGCAGCTGCAAAAGGATCTCAGCTATGAACCTTCTGGGCTTTAGTAACTCACAACTTTCCACTTCCTGAGCCTCAGAGCAGACCCTCAGCCTCCCAGGGATGTGTTGGGCGTTAGCCTGAGGGTCTGCTTGCCTGGAACGCGGGCCATGCTTCTCCAGAACTGTACCTTGGACTGAAAGCAAATACGCAGTGAGCAAAACATTTTTGAATCCACAACTTCAATTTTACAATTAAAAAGAAGTTCTCACAAAATTCTTTTAATTTCTAAATCTATGCATTTGGTAGACTTTTTTTTTTTTTTTTCAGTTTAAATAAGTGTTCTCTCTCATTGATCTTCCTTAATATACTGGTGCAAAGCAATAGTAAGTCTCATCACAACGCTTGTGTTTACTAGCAAAAATAGGCATGAGTTTGGGCTATTGAGAAAATTATATTTTGCTTTTGTATTTCAGGAGAGATTCTGAAACAGAAAGCACGTTAGATTAAAGTATACATAGCAGGTTTCCACAAGAAGCTTCTATTCCCACAAAAATGGTATAATGTTGCTGTGTTATTTATTAAGAAGTAGCAATGATATCACACAAATATAAATATTGTGAAAAAAAAATCAATACAATTAAAACTGAAATAATGCTGCTGAGATACCCCCACTATTTTACTCCAGGTAGCCTGAGATCTGTCCTGGACAAAACGACAGAAAGCAGCTACACAATTAATTTCCTTTTGAATTAAAAGGTAGGAATAAAATAAAATCTAGTTAACGTTTTACTAGATGTCTTTTTCAAAAATAAATCTTTTTATTTTTTTGATGATACCCTGCAAGCTTTTTGACATTCCAACTGAAAATTCAGCAATATGCTTTATCCATGGTTCAGACCTCAGAGACATTTAAAAGAAGTTAAGATTTTAAAATTCTATATACCATTTTGTACCTTTATAGTTAAATGTATTTTTATCACTTGTGACATGTATGTTAAATTTGATTATACTGTAATTTGAGATGCTGTAAGTGAAGCTAACTCAGTAGACCATGACAGTCCTTTAGTTAAACTGAAGCTGTGTGACTGGCTGCAGGCAGCTATGATATAGCATTTTGCTATTTGGATGAGGAACATTTTTATTCATTATGAAACATGATTGAGATACCCTGCGACACTCATGTTCCTTTGAACTCCTTATCTCATTACTAGCTGAACTGCTGCTAGGCCTTACTGTTGTAATTCAAAGCCTGACTTACTTCACTGATTAAAATCACCTAAAAGCAGTTAGGAGAGAGAAATACAGGCATGTGAGTATGCAGTACACCTCCTGTTACCAGTATCACCAAGACTTTAACTGGCTCTGGCTACTACATTTTGATTCTTACTAAAGTATCAAATGTTGGGGACTGACAGAAAGTAGGAGCTGGTGTTGGTATTAAAAAGCCAACACTTTTGTAATTACATTGTTGCAATGAGTAGTCTGACTCTTCAGTCTCTTATTTGATACCCAAGGAGGGCTGTACATAATTGATAAATATGATAATAGGAACCAGAGAGAGAACAGATAATACTTTTCAATTATGGCACCATGGGGTGAACGTACAATTTCTGATCTGCTATAGCTATGCAAGTAAAGCTTTGCAATACGGTGCTCCAAAGAGGGTTTGTAAGTTTGAGCATAGTGCAGTACTTAGACTGCAGAATTGGCTGCAGGTTGAAAGTGTCTGTACCTGTGTACCTCTAGACACCATCTGCTGGTGTCTGCGCTACAAAACACTTGTGAACGTTCATAGTTAGCTATGCCTTATGTAAGGCAGTAATTAGATTGCAAGAACTGGGAACAATATATAAGACATATCAAAGAAACACGTAATTTTTCCCAGGAATAAGTGTTGCAGTACTGACTTAGCCACACCAGCCTGGACAATCCAAATATAAATGTTATTTTTAATACTGGACTTTTCCATTTTAACTTCCTCTTTTTATATGTATATCTTCTCTTTTTTTTCCATAAGAATGTTACAGCTTCTAGTGGGTTGAAGCAAGCAGTGGGGTATCTGACTATTCATACATTTCTGCCTCATAATAGGATCTGTTCAGAGCAAAACAAAAGCCTGATTGAATGGATGGGAGAAATTTTATATCATGGAGTCATTTAAATGAGGACTAGGACATTCTCCGGACAATTACATAAAAATGGCGAATGACCCTCTGTACAATGGTTGCTTTCAACATGATCCAAGGCCAAGACAGGCTTTTGACAGTTAAATAATGCAGATGGGTCATGATCAGCCAACAAAGAAATGTTGAGCGTTGTGCAAAACGAGAATCACAGTTAGCTGAAGTTGAAACTTAAAAAAATGGAAAACAAAAAAGCTTTCATTTTCAGAGTATACTAATCAATTCTCTGATTAATGATATTCAGACTTAGAAATCTGTATTTCAGTCTAAAATCTTACTACCAATAGGAAGGCTGGAATCGCCTGAAATACAAAATCTGAGAGTTATTCAAAGGGGCGCACCGGTGTGTCGAAAACGTCTGCAATGCATTGTAGATGTTTTATGAAGCTACTAATTAGTGATCATATATGCTATTGATCTATACAAAATACATGTAATTTTATTTAGAAATATTTTACTATACCTCTAAAACACAGCTTTAGATTAATTTAGTTACCGAACTGAATTCCAGAACTCACTAATCCAAATAATTTAACTCGGTGCTAACATGCAGCAACCTCTGCTTTTCTTGCTGCCATATCTGCTGCAATAATTGTTGTTTTGTACTGTATGTTAGTGCTTATTTGCTCTTTCTCATGCTGAAACAGTAATTTCACTGAAAAATGTCAACAATGTGTCTGGAAAAATACACTTGTATCAGTAAACACCACATCCACAGCAGTGTATATTTTCTTTACTCTAAGTGGTAATATCCTCTTAAACTACATGGAATTGTGGCTTTTTGCTGTAGGGAATTTATACAGTAAAAAAGGCTTTACAAACGTATATTTTTTAAAACTGCTGCAGAGACTGTGAGGAACTAAAGCACAAGCTTGCTTGCTCTATCCTACTGTTGTTTCTTCCGTGCTGCCTGAAGAGAAATCTGCTGTTATTAACAGATAATTTATGGGTTTCCTTTGCATTCTCTCTCTCACTTTCAGGATGCGAAAAAGCATGTAGATTACTGACATACAAGAGCTGTAACATGATTTCAAATGAATAAGCCTTTTGTGGTATCTCTTCTTTGATAATAGCTGGCCCCTAATGTTCCCCAATAAATAATGCAAAATATTTTAGTGGACGGTCATGTAAAAACACATCAGCTAGGAAATTATTTTCAAAGTGAGGGTAGTAAATAGATCGTTTACACAAACTGGTATTGCAAATATTAGTATTTGGATTTTGTGTAACTAAAGACCATATATTGTTATTCACTCTAATCTTTCGGTTTTCCTTAAACCTTTTATCCACAAAAATGCTTTATGGTAGTGTATTCAAGAAGTGACTTGTAAGTTGTGTTAAAAATGGAATTTCCATATTAGTGTGAACTAAATTGCAGTGGTGCATTTTATCACAAAGCAGTTTTTTACACTAGAATGCAAAAAAAAGGACTCTATTACTTGTCATGAAGTCTGTTCAGCTTCAAGGATAGCTAGTTTTGTTTACTACTTCTTTTTTGCCAAGTTTGATGCTGTCAATCTGTGGAAAACTTTCTTGTAGAAGAGGTATACCAACGACTCAGTCTAAGAATAGTAGAAGTTAAAATTGATTCAAAGTGATCCTGAACTTTGAACAAATATTATTTAATTAGAAATATTTTTGTAACCTAAATTCTCCGCTGAAGTCTGTTAGCAATGTGATTTTCCTGAATTTGATACTAATTAATCTCTTGAGGCTGCGTTTGTCAGACCTTTTTTTCCGAGGCCTAGTTAAACTAGACTTGAGAGTCATCCCAAAATAATTCTGTCTCTTAACACAGTAAATAGGCAACAGATGTAAACTGTAACCCTTTCAGGGAGTCTTCATTACTGTTTACTTAAAGAACAGCAAAGATAAACCATGGTTTGATCTTGATAAAGGTGTTTCCAAACACTTTATCTGTTCTTCGTTAAGTTCATTCTCACATTATAGGCCCTTATGTGATCAGATGACTAATCAAAAGGCATAAATAAGTAGAGCTACGTCTTTTTGCACAGCTCTAGAGTCTGATCTTTACCTGAACCAGCATATAGTCTCTGCATATCAGTCTAGAGTTGTGGAATGGCAGTTCATTGATACTAGGAAATGGGTACATTATGCAAGTAGCGTTGAATCAGTTCATTGCCAAAAACATACAAAGAAGTCATAAAGCAATCAAACACTGCTCACCAACAAATAAACAGACAGGAGTCTGACAGATTAATCAGTCTAGGTTTATTTTTTGTTTAATATGCTCATTTATTAATAAAGACCTTCCCAACCAGCATATACCAACACTCCATAAAATTCAGTCGAACTTGCAGAAGAATAAATTGCAAGAATAGATGTTTTCATATACAGGGAGAAAAGAAAAGTTTCTCCCAAAGACTTAAGTACTTTTCAACAGAGAGGGTATAAAGTTCTTACTACAACGCTGATCTTGATGCCGTTGGATTTATAATGAATATTTATAGAATTTCAGTGGATATTAGGTAATGCCTTTACTGCACAGAGTTATCTAATAAAGGGCTTTTCCTAAGGCAGAGGAAGAGTGCAACCTTACAAATATTTAATTCTTTTTATTTAGTTTGATTGAATGAAACTATCTAGTCTTTGAAACCTAAGTATAATGTTTAATGACACAGTACCCTTGCTGTATTTTTCAAAAGCAGGTCTTAACGATGCCGGCCAGACTCCAGGTTGTGTCATTAGACTCTTTAAATTTCCTCAGTAGTTCTAGTTGGAAAATGTTATACTTTGTTGTCCTTTATTTGGGCATAGCTTGCTTTTTCTATTTAAAAACCCTACCTTTTCTATCAAATTTCTTACAATCAGCTTTTTTGGCTTAGTTGCCCCTTACTGCTATTATATATGAGATTGTATGATCCCGCTGATGCTCCCGCTGTAGAATTATCCCAGTGATTCTACATTTACATATAACTCACTGTCGTGATTCTGTGTTTAGTTAAGACTCATGCTAGACTGTAAACTATCCAAGGCACAGCCAAAATCCTAAAGAACCATCTTAATCGCTCTATAAATATTAATACAAAATAAAAAGACTGTATGATCATGTAATATCATCACTATTTTCCCCTGCTCTCTAGTAACGTTGCAAGCAGTGGTAAATAGGACTAACCTTACTCCAGAGTAGAAGGTAGTACCATACTTCAATGTAGGATGCCATTTTTGTTAGTACATGAAGTCTATTCAAACATGGAAACAGAAACATAATCCCTTGGATGAAGTTTCTAACACACACATATCAAAATTTCATCTTTCTCTTTAGTACAGGAATAATTGTGAATTATTGAAGGAAAAAATGTGTATTCCAGCTGTTGTCAGTTCTGGAGAGAAAATTTCTAAGTGAGCTTTCTTCACGTTAACAATACCAGGTTTGCTGTGAAAAAGGCAAAATGTTAGAAAAGATATGGTGAAGGCTTGTGGGAAGAAGAGTCCTACTCACCTTCTCTTACCCTTGTAATTTAGTGCCTTTTCCCCACATTGTGGGAAGGATGATTCATAAAGGCATCTTAAGACTTGTAGTATAAATGTAAAATTATACAAGACAGGAGCCTGAAGAGAAGGATGCTGTATTATTAACTTTGCAGTGTTAATATTTGTAATTGTAAATGTAAGCAAAAACAACATTAAAATGAGTCAAGTAAAATAAGAATTTGAAAATGGTTGATGAAACATGAATATGGAAAAAATAATGCACGCAGTGATGTTTGTCTTAAAGTGTCAGAAACGCCCTATCACCTGCTCTTTACACTCCTGAAAGCATCCAAATGACAGCTTACATCTGAAATCAGAATTACCAAGCCTCTCCTCTTGCTTCTGTGATGAGAAGAGAGGAATTGCTATGGAGACAGTATACGGCTAATAAGCTGGAGGATAGCTGGAATAAATTCAATAAATAAACAGTCATAGCTGAAAAGAAGGAATGAGGGATAACAACCAAGGCTGACAAGAAGCTTCTTATTCTATACTGAAACTTTAGGAAGGATGTAGCAATTAAATACTGTCATGAAAAACTGATAAAGCCATTGAACCAGTCAGGGAAAAATCTACTGTTCAAAAACAAGGAGCTAACAGGCAGTCCTAAGTACTTTTCTTAAACTCTACAGCTGTGACTTTGAACTGGTCACAGCTGTGACTGTGGTTCGAACTGATATTATTGCATTGTCTGAGCACTAGTTTACTAGGAAATCCATCTAGGTTTACTGCCTGGGTGTGAGCACTTGCTCTCTCCATTTATCCAGGTCATTGCTTCCTGTGCTCTTGAAAATGGCACCAGGCTAGGCTGGGATGATAAGCCAACTCCAAGAGATATGATCAATCTTAGAAATCATCTACTGATTTTAAAAAGCAGTTATATGTCTGAGGAAGGTCATTAAATAATGGATAGTATGGCAAGTTACATCGAAGTTTCATGAACTGAAACAGTTAACGCTGTGTTACCATGCCTAGTGTGAAAAACAGGCTCAAAAAGGGCCAATGCTGCTGACTGCCACTACTGAATCCAGAAAACCTCGTTAGTTCTGCTTCCCAAAAAGTTACAAAATACTGAAGAAGTACCTATCATTGTTCTTTTATCAATCAAAAGTTGAATATGACTAAAGTAAAATCTGTTTTTTGTTGCTATATCTCTGTTCTATATATAGCTCCTGCCTACAGAACATTATTTACTACTGAAAAACAGAAATAATCTAACAGTGGGAAAGGGAAACTCTTAACTACTACAGTCTTCACCTTCCAATAGTCATTTCGTGTATCTGGCCTGATTTCACACCTCTCATTGCAGAGCACATCATAAATGCTTTTCCATTCATGACCTTTCCAGTGCTGCTCACTTTTCCATCAGATGGCCTTTAATAATTAGCTTCATGTAGTTTTATGATGCCTTTTTTGCTGGGGTTCCTGATCTGGTTCTGTCACTGGCCATGTCTCATGTCCCAGGAAAGGAGGATTTTTTGTTTGGTTCGTTGATTGGGTTTTTTCTTTGGGGAGAAAGGGGAGGCTGAAGGAGTAAGGGTTGTTGATGATTTTTTTTTAATAGAGCTCAGAATTCTACTAATTTGCTTCTGCCCTAGTTACTCACTCAAACTGTATCTAATCGGCATGACAGCTTTGTCAATTTTTGCTGTTATTTGCAAGAAATGAGCGTTGTCTTTATCATTAGCGTATAGAAAATTCCTCCAAATTCAATTTCCTCATTATTCTTCTGTAAAATAATACAAATAATTTAATAATTTACAAGTACAACTGGCAGAGCTATGGTGAGAAAGTTATGTTCGGCTCATTTTCCCCCTATTGTCACTTTCTAATCAAACATGGCTGGCAGTGAGCTGTAACAGTTGAGAAGCTGACATACATTAGCTTTTGCTTCTCCTACTGCATATGCAATTTTCTCCTACAAAGAAACTGTAGTGTCTGTTGAGGACAGTAGTACACTGACATGGCTAGATCCAGCAAATACTGATTATCATACCCCTGAGAAATCTGTGAGACATTCACTGTAACTGCTGTCATAATTGGTGGAAGAGAAAAGGTGGGTGTAATGAGGTTATAAAGAAGGAAATAGAAAGGAGCATAACTGTGAGAAACCTGAAATCTTATTGGCAATGTGTCTGCATTTTAATGCAGGAAGGATCAAGCATATTGAGTAAATGTTACTCAAAGTTTCCTTTGAAGTAGATTTGAAATGGATAGTGAGGTCAATATACTGCAGTTGACCAGGAGGAGCAGCACGTGAGGAAGAGGAGAAGAGATTTCTCAGTGTGTGTGGCGCCTACATAATACATGCATCTGAAAGCATCAAGGATTGCTGTGCAGATGCGAAGTGACTGTATAGAGCTTTATACAGGTGACTCACTTTCAAGAAAGGATGGATTTACTCATCCTGTGATGTGTAGCTGATTTGAACAAGCGCTGTAGAAGCTCCAGAGAAATAAAAAGAATCCTCAGATTCCCCCAGGTCAGTAAAGAGCAGGAGTGCACAGTTCGGTGAGACCTTACATAGCGTAGGGCTGCCACTATTCTAGGACTACTGCCTGTCTATCTCAGCTTACACTTTCTCTCTCTCTCTGACCTCTGCTCCTAAATGGCCCACTAGAAGTTGCAGCAGAACATGTCTAGTGCTGAGTTACTCAACTTGTGGTTGGTACCACGGGAGTCCAGAGAGAGCAGCCTGGAGCTTGCCATATGCTACCCTTTTCTTCACCTAGGATGGGTTTACTGTTTACGCTGGAATCTGTGCTGCCGTGCTAGTTAAAGGTAGATCAGCTATATCCAAACTGTGCTACCATCACTAATGAAGAATTTTTTTCTTCCCGTTTAAGCTATCTAGAATTTAGGTATCTAGTCTAAGCAAATCATCTAGTCATTGGTATTACCCCCATACAGGCAATGGGAAAGATAGACACTTCCAAGAGACAGTTTGTATCCTATTGGGTTCAACCATTTTAGCATGAGATGAATCACCCTCTAGACTTACCAGTCTCTACATTGATTACAAAGGAAACCTAGATGACTAGTCTAGGTAGATTGCTCTATTTTTTTGATGGTAAGAGCTAGGCGAGATGATTCTTACCTAACCTGAGTGATAGGGAAATTGATTGAAAAAGTACCTCAGGAAGGGAAACTGGAATATAGGACTGCAAAGGAACAATCACTAGTAAAGCCGTAGATCTACACATCATTGTCTTAGAGTATTGCAAATTAGTTTGTAGTGTATTGAAGCTTTGTTACAAAATACCATGTCAGGTACCAGAAGTGGAGAGTTTAGGGTATGTGTCTTTAACGGTCACAGCATTTTGTAATTTTATTTAAATGCAGTAGTAATGCTCTAGAATGTTTTAATGACAATGAGCTATGAATGTGGGTGTCTAGGCACAACAATCCTATGAGCAAATTATTATCTGTGCAAATAAACAGAATTCCCCTGGTCTAGATAGTGCAGCACTGATTTATGGCCACTGAGCTTTTGGAACTATGTATTTTGATGGAAAGCGTTGAGATAAATGATTCCTGAATATAAAAGTGTAAGAGTAATCTAAAAACAGAAATAATTTATTCTATTTAGCTGTCCAAGGTTAAACACAATTGCATCTTTTTTCTCTTGTGCATTCTTATTTATAGCATACAATAAACTATAGAATGGAAACAACTGACATATTGTGTAGCTTCTAACAGTGGCTGACACTAGTTCAAACAGATGATCTTGAAAGTGTGCCCAATGTTTCTGCTTTACAGTCTAGAAAATGTTGTGTTTTTTCTGTGTACTAAGTGCTTCCATGAAGCATATATATAGGTTTTTAATTTTTTTTTTTAATTAAGAACATATAGTTTTTACTTGGTTATGGCTATGGAGTAATAGTAAGCTGTTTTTCTTATACTCTTGGCATTATTCAAGCTCATGGCCCCGCAGGGAGAAAAAGAACTTGCCTAACACTCCTCTAAGAAATGAGTGGAGCGCTGATTGCTGCTCATCTGCAAAACCATGAAAACTATTAATAGAGGTTGAGTAGCTGACTATCCCGTGTTTTCATGTATCCTCTTAGAACAGTGTTCTCTGTCAGTGCTTAGTCCAAAAGGCATGACCCAACCCTGAGAATTCCCCGATGAGGTTGTATGAACTCTTCGGGTCTGCACTGGACTTGTGGCAGTGTACAGATGGCAACTGCAGGGTGGTGAGGTATCAGACTTTTGTCTTTTATATGAATGTATATGAGCACATATGTGTATAACTTCAGGGGGTATCAACTTAAACGCACTATGGAAATAAAAAAAATTCAAGACACCTGACATATGAGGCAATGAAAGTTTTAAAGTTTGTATCAGATTTGTGTGTTCCTATCAAAAGTGTGACGGGAGCCTAGTGTGGAATGCTACCAGTAGTAGAAAGGAAAGTTAAGACTGTTGGAGTTTCCTTTCTATTATATTTATGGGTTATTTACTTTATAAATGTAAAAAAAACTTTTGTCCAACAAGTCATGTTTTTATTTAAAAACTCTTTTACTCAGAGTAATTCTAATTAGTACAAAAGATAAATGTGAACAGATCAAGTTTTCCTGGTAGTTTTCATCTCCAATATCTGAGCTTACACATATTCTTATGATAATAACCCTCCTTCACTCACAGATATAAGGAATCCCAAGGTGTCATCGTGACAGACGACAACAGCTCTGCAACCTAAATGCCTTCAAGAAAACTATGTGGACGTAGTTGTGGCCTGCAAGGTGTGCTGTCTTTACAGTAAACTAACATGATCAGTAAAGGGTTCTGCTATGTCCTTGATGCTTAGGACAGTCTGACAGCTGCCATAGCTTATGATTACTATCAGTTTTGTAAAAAATGTTGCATCGGTGATTGTACCTAATAAAACATTTGATTTAAATGAGCAGATATTAACTCTTATTGGAAAGATCACTCCAATATAGCCAAGAAATGGTGCAAATATCATATATTCTGTCATCAATTCTTGAAACCAGGCATCTGTTTCATAAAATACAAGGGACAGTATTTTGTCTTCACATGCGGTGTTACATAAGCTATACAGATCTAGTTGTAAAAAATTAGTATATCTATTAAAAAGATTTGTTGTGAGAATTTGAGAACACATGAAATGCAGTGCAAGCTAAGCAGAAGCTGTGAAACGCACTGCAAGCTAAGAACGTTAACTAGTTATTCCTAGGTCTCACCTCTGCTGCTTGCTGGATATGTAATTTCACAATTCTTCTTCACTTTCTCCGACCAACCCTGTGCTGGCTGGTTTCACTCAAAGCTGCCTGTGGTTGCTATCAGCCTGACAGCTCCAGTTACGGCAACAAGAGTTGGAACCTGTGGTCTTTAAGGTTCTGCTAATCACTAGCATTTTATTCATGCTTTGGTCCTGCATACCTGCTCCAACAGAAGGTTAAAATTCAGGCAACTTCTATGAAAATCAGCTAGTGACAACCATGGTGCAGCAGAAGTAGTCAGAGTATATAACAATCACTGTTTTTTTATTAATAACCTAACTTCTGTTTAATGCGTATGTGTTCTGCTGGTGCCAAGAGGTCAGCTGATGTTAGGCCAGGTGCTAACAAAGAATGAAAGCTGTGCTTTCGGTCTCAGACTTTTATAAAGCTATTGCCTGATGGTAGTTAGAATAAAAAGAAAAATATTAGGCTAAGCTGAAATGTTGTGAATATTATTTTAAGAATGTCAGTATTTTATTTCATTTACATTGTTATCTTTCAGACTTTAAAAAGAAAGTCTTTTATTCAGTATGCCCACTCAAGGGAGATCAGACTCTCCATTAGCATGTCCTAATTAAGAGGATTCTACTGGATTGCAAATGTGACTTCTTAGCCTAATTATATACAATAAAATTGACTGATTTAGCTCTGCATCTGTCAGAGGCAGTCTTTGCTCCATCCTCATTCCCTTGCTTTTCTATAAGGTAGGTAATCCATAAATAAAATAATCCATTTCAATTCCTCTATTCCTGTGACACAGCCTGCCTGGGGCTTGTTAAGAGTTTTCAGTGTTTGGGTTGTTTTCAATTTTGTTCCTCGTTGTAGAAATATACTGGCAAGTGTGGCGAATATGCTGTCAATAATTTACTTACAGTACCAATTCTTGGGCTATTATTTCCAGAAGCAGTCCTTGGCAACACTAGGGCAATGCAGTAAAGTCATTTAGATTATATTCGTCTTCTCTGAAATTATTCTGGATTTATACCAAATTGGAACCATGGCTCTATAGCGTTACTTTTGTTTCCAGAAACTGAATGTTACTGATCTATGTCCTGTCCTCTGCCTTATTTCACAATAAGACCAAACATGGGTTTTGCTTCTCTGTCATATAAATGTATATTTAAGCTTTGGAGTTAAATCCAGAAATATGAGAAAAATATTGAGTGTGCCGTTCGCATTCATTAATGTTATGTTCAGAACGGTTTGTGCAACCGAGGATTTACCTCAAATTAAAATAGAGACTGCATATCGTATCGTATCTGCTGGTCAGTAACACAATACACCGTTGCTTAGCTGGTCCCCACTTCAAAACAGAAACTTTTTTCAATTGCAAATAGAATTTGCCCCAAAAGCACTGGAATTATAGGACTGAATAGTAATTAAAAAGCTTGTTACATGCTGTAAATCATTCTATAAAGCAAGAGCAAAGGTGTCAGCTAACAATGTATTTTTGACATCTTGATAAGAATTTGCTAAATTATGATCTTTCAATAGCTAATTTGCATCAGTAGGGTATAGAGGAAGTCTTTACAGTCTGTTGGAAGGTTTCTTTTTTCCGTTTTCCAGCTGCTTTGCCTTGACTTTATACACCTGATTTTCAGCATTTACATTTGTCCATCCATTAATGACCACATTTCGTGACTTCGTGAAAGGTGAGGTATCAGCCTCGACGCCTATAGCATAGGGCCAATACCAACTCACTGACAAAGCTGCAGCACAGTGTTGCAGAGCATTTCTTCTGGAATGTCCATTGGGACCACAACATACTTGAAGCATACCCTTCATTTTATTTTGTCGTTTGAGCACTCCGTATGCATTTGACAGAATACAGCAGAATGGAAATTACTCAGACAAGATGTCAGAGATTTTTTACTGTTTGGGACTGAAGTTGCCTTTGGGATTGGGACTGGTTAGTACCAGCTGTCACATGCCTGTCTTCTCACTGACGGCAGCCAACATCCCATAGAATGGGGCAAACTCAGACCTTGTTGTTTTCTTTAAATATTAACTTCTTGGGGAAGTTACAAGGTTCTGAAAAAAGATTCAGAGACAAAGCAAGCTGTGTTTGGCCTCTGTGTGATTTGAGACAGCTTTAGTACAGTTATTTTTCCTTTGCAGGATATTCTATAGTCCATCTATTAAACCTTGATATTTCTTTAGAAACGTAGGTGCTTTGCAGTTAAGGCAGATTTATGAGGGCAAATTTAGTGTATGCAAAAGATAAAGGAGAGATTCAGGACCAACGCAGAATGAGAAGCACAGAGCAGAGAAATGGGAAGTGGATAGGGAAAGCTGTAAAGGAAGAGATGGGAAAATAACTGATGTTGGCCAGACAGCAGTCTGTAGAGAAAAAGTTACTGCACTGTCACAGCAGCTGAAAGCCGAGATAATAAACTACAGCTATAAGTCCCATGACCTGACCAGTACTCAAGGATGCTCCACAATGTCTTTTTTCAGTTGAGATTGGGACTAGATATTAACTGCAGTAGTTTTATCACTTTTCTTCAGTGCAGTGTTCTACACTCTTTGCACGTTACAAGCTTATTTCTGTAAAGTGCTGAACCCTTCCCCACCCACGGAGGTCAACAAGAGGTGAGGCTGCCTAGCAGTCCAGAGCGCTCGATCCTGTCTGAGTTTGCAGAGGACATCTCCCTTAGGTATCTAATGGTACTAAAAACAGAGATATTTCTTTTCATGGCCTCTTTAAAATGTTTCCTATGTTCTATTGACAAGTGTAATCTGACTCTTCTCTCTATTTCACCTGTTTCCTACTTGTATAATTCTACTGAATTCAGAATAGTTCCTGTTTTATTCTGTGTAAGCTCAGACAACACATAAAAAGGTTTTTAGTCTGCAAGCCTTTGGCTGTGAGTGGTTAGTACCAGCTGTCTTATCAAACTTGTTATATCTCATGGATATAAAACTGGAAAGCTGTGCATGCAGATGAGGATATATTGACTATTGACTTCTGCTGAAGACTAGCTGTGCAGTTAGAGTGACCCTATCAGTGAAGTAAGCTACAGACTGATGATGGTTTTCCAGCAAATGGGAACATGCTACATCATTACAATGCAAATTTTTTTCCTAACCATTGCTTTTTTTGGCAAACAACTTTTTTTTACAAGCAGTGTTAGTGAACCCTAGCTTCTAGTGTTATAACATTGAAAACACTGTTTCGCCACCTAGTGGTTGACTCTATGCTTAGACGTTTTTACTTCTCCGTCTTGCACTTCTATATTATGCTGTGATCTGTGCATTATTCAGGCAGCAAATTCTTTCTAGAAAGTATATGGTAATTTACTTGAAGAATTGCTAAGTGTTCAGTGTGAATTAAAGGCTTCTTGTGATCACCTAACTAGCTCATTTTAATTATAGTCTGTGTTGGAAAGTTTCTTAATGTTCAAGATGCATGTTGTTTTGTTAAAGATTATAAAAAATACTTTTAGCCCTGTTAAAGCTTTAAGTACACAGCATATTTTACAGTTTTATTCCTTTATGATTTTCAGAGCAGCTTTACTCTGCAATATAACCAAGTAAAGCCACTTACCACATATAGCTCTTTGAAACTCATTGATTTGCAAGAGCAAGCCCATAATTGCATGGGTGTTCTGATTTTGAGGAAGATAGGGAGTTGTTGTACAGCCCAGTGACAAACCCTTCTGCAACAGTAGTGTATGTAAAAGAAAACCCTGCAAAACAGTGCAGTAAGTGTAGGATTTTGTGCATGGAGACACTCCCATCTGGGATATATTTAGTCATAACAAAGCTTTCTTTTGTTTAGCATCTCAAAAACAGCTGTGTTTTGTCCATAAGCCAGAGAAAGAGACCCATAAAAAAATGAAGGTGTGTTATTTTAGTCTTTGTATGTTGGTTTTGAGTTTTCGCTTGTGGAGTAACATGGAAGGAATATATTTCCTGAGTGTTTTGCCAAACATACGATTTTGTTTAAATCTCTGAAAAATATCTATAATAATGAGTTCCAACCCAAAACTCCAGTGGCCTTTCTTCTTTACTGTAGTGACTCTCGTCTTACTGACAAGGGCTAGCTAGCTAAGTATTTCTGATGAAATTGTTCCTTCCCAGGAACATTACGGAGTTGGCTAAAATGCGAAAAATTCAGAAAGGAAGAACAAATTCAGGACTGAAGATAGTATAGAAATTACGTAGACTTGTTCCCCAAGAAAACTACTTTTTTTAAGGTTTTCTTCATTACTGACACCGTTATGTGAACTCACGAGAAATGAGAAAGTATTACGTAAAGACTAAATCAGTGACAGTCTTAACCTATGCAATATCAGGTTGTGTCCTTTAGGGAGGGGGTAATAGCAGCTTTAGTAAACATGAATTCAGATCTATAGGAGCCATCTAGTGAGCAGTGACGGAACTACACACACAGATATTAACTACTTATTTTTGTTGCCCTGATTGTTGCTTTACGGTTTGGCATCGCTGTGCGTTATGCTTTAAAAATAAACTGACTTTAGGATTTTCAAAGGAAAGTAAATGAATAATCACCAACTCCCATAAAGTGACTAAGCTTTCTCCAAAGAGTGAAGATAAAATTAAAAGAAGTGATAGCGAAGAGCTGGATGTGAACTGACACAAAGGCTAGGGTGTATTTTTTAAGCTTCCTGAATATATTTTAAAATAAAATATCAAGAAGTTCCTCAAAAGAGCCATTCTAACTTACACTGGCAAATGGGATTTATTCTTCTTCTCTCTCCCCTGAATTAAAGAACTCTATGTTTCTTGAAATGAATTTTTTCATGACATCAGTAAACTGTTAAAACAATGTATTTTTTTCTTATATATATGTCAAATCATGTGCCAATTAACCAGTGAGGTTTATTGTGGATTTGGGTCAGGTAGTCCTGATACAGTAACCGGAAATCACAGACATTATTCTCATCAGCTTCACCTCTTTGGAGAAGATCTGGTATTTGGTTTGGCTGAGTGAACTGAAGCATTTCTTAACTGCCTTTAATGCTCCATCTATACAAGTTCCTTTGCAACAAATTATAAGGTCATAAGATAATTCGAGTTGGAAGAGATGTCAGGAGAGCTTTGGACCGACCTGCTACTTCAACATGGGTCAGCTGTGATGTCAGACCAGGTTTCTCAGGTCTTTATCCCGCTGGATCTTGAAAACATCACAGGACGAAGACTGCACAGCCTCTCTATTTAACCTGTGCTACTGCTTGACCATCCTCATGATGAAAAAGTTTTCTTATATCCAGTCCAGACCTCTTCTGTTTTAGTTTACTTTCGCTGTTTTTCATCCTCCCATCATGCACCACTGTGAAGAGCCTGACTGTTTTCCTGATCCTTCCTGCCTTATAGGCACAGGCAGGCTGCTGCTAGGTCCCTCTGAAGCCATCTTTTCTATGGGCTGAACAATCAGGGGGATTTGAACCTTCCTGGTCCCTCAGCCTCTCCTCACAGGCAAGTGATTCAACTCTCAAGGCCGCCTTGGTGGCCTTCCACTGAACTCAGTCTGGTGTGTCAACGTCTTTCTTGTACTGGGGAGCCCAAAACTGGATGCACTATCTACTTGTGGTCTAACAAGTGCTGAGTAAAGGGGAATAATCACTTCCCTCAATCTACAGCAGTTAGTACATCCCAGGCTGTATTACTGGCCTTCTCTGCTGGCAGGGCACACTGCTTGTCCATGTGTAGTTTGCTCTCTGCCAAGATCCCCAGGGCCTTTTCCACAGAGCTGCTCCACAGCCAGGGATTTCCCAGCCTGTATTATATTGTTGCATGGTGTTCTTCCTTGTTGAATTTCACAGGGCTCCTCCAGCTTGTTCAGCTCCTTCTGGATGGCAGCCCTGCTCTCAAGTGTATCAACTGGTCCTGCCAACTAAGGGTTTATTTACGGACCAATCTGCGAACACTACAAGAGTGTGCTCCACTTCTTCAGAGCATTCATAAAGATGGGTTGGTAGCTGACAAACAAGACAGGTCCCAGGATAGAGCCGTGTGGTACTCCACTTGTTTCTTGCTGCTCTTTCCTCACTCCCTGCAAGATCTTGAACTTCACTATTGCATGTTCCATAGACAAGGCTGCCATTGATTATCCAGTCAGGTCTACGTAATCCTAAAACAGCTTTTTCTGTGAATAGCAGATCCAGTGGTGCATCCTCTCTGACTGGCCCATCCAGTGCCTGTATTGAGAAGTTATCCCTGAGACCCACCAGAAATCTTGACTGTTTGCGTTCCATCATGTTGCCTGTCTAGCAGATATCAGGGAGGTTAAAGTTCTCCATGAGAACCAGAGACTTCTTCAAGTTGTTTAAAGAAAGCTTTGTTCCTTCGTTTCCCTGATCGGGGGGGTCTGTAACAGTCTCTCACCACGATGTCATCCTTACTCTCCTCTCATCTTGACTGATAGGCTTTTTACCAGCCAGTCATCCATCCAGTAGAAGAGCTCCATACATCGAAGCTGCTTCTTCACATAAAGGACAACTTCTCCTCTTTGTCTTCCCTGCCTGTCTTTCTTGAAGAGCTTGCATCCATCCATCTCTCACTCCAGCTGTGCAAGCTCAGTTATTTCAACAATGTTATTTTGGGACTACGTGCAGAGCTCTGGTTCCTCCTGCTGCTTTCCCAGGCGGTATGTCTTTGAGATACTTTGAGGTGGGTTATCAGTTCTGAGGTCTCTTTAGTTCCTATCACCCTGCACCATTTGCTTTCCACCCTTGTGCACTGCTACTTCTCTTAACTGAGGGTCATCATCTCCGTCCTCCACCGTTTTTATTTCAAAGCTCTCCTCACCAGGCTGGCCAGCCTCTTGACAAAGATGCTCTTACCCTGCTTTGACAGGTGGATCCCATCTCTCCCTCGTAGTCTTTGATCCTCAGAAAGGATCCTGTGGTTGTGAAAGTCAAATCCCTGTTGATGGCACCAGTTGCACAACCAGGTATGGATTTGCAGGACCCTCTGCTCCTCCCCAAGCCTTTCCCCTTCCCCAGCAGGATCAGGGAGAAACCACCTGGGCCCCCGCGCTCTTTCCCCTCACCTCCAGAGCCAGGTAGTCACTCTCGATTATATTATGTAATCATCTTTTCGCTGTTGAAATTAGAGCCATATTTTTGAAATATAACTGAAATTTGAGAGTCTCTTAAATATGAAATTATTAGAATTTCAAGACTTTGAAAAATTTTCTATATTTTCTATCCAAATTTAAGTCAAATATTGAACCTCGGAAAATCAATTACCTAGAAGTAGATGCAGTCGTAAAAGTCCTTTGACTTATAGTCGTAAGTTCACCTTTCACCACTAGTATTACTCCCTGACAAGTTTCCTTTTCTTGTGGATCTTAGGCATTTCAGCTATCCCTGTCTGTAGACTTTTCCAGTGATTTGTTTGTAGAATGTTATCTCTTTATTATGGTCCGATGTAGTGGAATAATTGACTGTACTTTTCATAAGAAATGACCTTTCTATTGCTGAAATATCTGTTCCTTCAAGAAATTATGAAAAACTATGCGCCATGGTAAAGACCGTTCAAAAGGAGAAATTGCATATTTTGACTGTAGCTCACATTTCAGATCTTGCATTGGATCTTGAACCTCAGCTTGTATGCAATGCAAAGTAATTCTCAAGGCAATGCCAACCTCCCCCTAATTTAACACCTCTTGTTTTCAGTGTTAAAATACAGCTTCTAGTGTGAATGATTTGTTGCAAATTAATTCTATGACTTCACAACACTTCTACAGTACCTTTTAGTAGTGTTTTGGCTTCACATTAACTACAGTAGTGAGTGGTTTTTCAGATGGTGGTTTCTCTCTCTGCAGCATGTTTGCTATTCCAGTTTTTATGCCTGCCTTATTAGCAGCATCACTAGAGCTGTGTTTACAACAGTATTTGTTCTCAGTATTTTAACTCTTTTCTCTAATTACCTCTGCAGTTATAAAGGCCACATTGTAAAGCCTAGCAGCAATTTCATGAACATTCATTATCTGCACAAACAGAATGAAATCTCAGTTATAAAATCCCTGTTGTTTATACAGACTCGAGTAAAACATTGTGCTTCTTAATTTGCATTATATTCCTCATTTTCTTTTGTATTATGTTCTGAAATATGCATAGGTGTTCATTTTTGTGATTCAATATTTATACAGAATATTTGATAGGAGTCTACAGTTGCAAAATGAATATTTCTCTCTGTAGGTTGCAAGCTTAGAAAACCATATGGTGAAATGTTAGCAAACTAGCAAGGGTATCTTAGCAAAGAACAAAATACACACTCTTCTGCGAAATGTTAATTTCCTATCAGTATAGGAGGGTTATGAGAAATGAGAGAAAGCCTTTTGCATCTAAAGCTTCGTCACTTTGTGCGGAGATATATACTGATCCAGCCAGCAATAATAGGTGAATAAAGCACCTAATGTTTCCCTGGTAAATTTCTGCCTATGTCAAGCTACAAACAATCTTCACAGTTGATTAATAATTATATTCATGATTAGGAAACAGTCTTAATTGTGTGAAAGTGTAGAATGGTTCTTGGTACACAAAAATAGAAGAAAAGCTACCAATGACTACATGTTATCGTACTAATAAATGTAGTCAAAGAAGTGTGTGCCTTGCTTGCCCCTTTGCAAGTACACGTGAAGAATGTGGAGATGAGGAAACAAAACTGATTCAGTCCCAGACACGTTTTCTTTCGTATAGACATGTACTGAGCCCTACATAAATATATAAATAAATAAATTATAACCTATTTGGAAATGATCTCCAGAAGAACAGTAGCTAATTGGACTGATTTCAGACCTGCCTGGATGGAGGTCAGAAGTTCTTGCACAAAAAGAGAAATGGGATCAGTGAAAGAAAACAACCTGCCTGACTGCAAGAAGACATAGAGAAGTCTGTGCAAATAAGTTACTCTGCAGGCATAAAGATTTCTCCTTCACCAGATGGAAGGAGAAAACTTTCTAAAACCAGGGCAGAAAGGACCATGTTTGCTTCAGGAGGAACTTCTATCTCGTCCCTTGGACAGCTAGAAGATCCAGTAGATAGCCAGAAAATAAGGGACTGTAGGAGAACTTTGAGACCGTAAGAGGACTTTGTCTCTTCCGGGCTGAAAAGAATTGAATTTGCAAGTTAAAATAATTAGTTTATTCAGCAGCTGTAACTTTTTAAGTATACTTTCTTTCACCAAGAGTAAGAGCTGTCTACTCCTCTGACAGTATATTTAATACACAATAACATGTGAACTATTTTGTACTTCCTATTTCCAGAAGTTCTTCTGTATTCCTTCTATTAAATATTAACATATTTCATGAAGTCCAACAGACAGCAACAATGGGATAGCTTTTTCTGGAAGAGCCCCAAGGAGGTTTGGGTAGGGCAATTAATTCCTTTCTGTTCTACTTTCCAGTGATCTTTGTGGTTCTTTGGCCAGAGAGTAGATTCTTTCCAAGGGGAGAAAGGGAAAGGAAGGACATCATTATACAGCTGTCCTGCAAAGCCTTGATCTCAAGGGTACAACTCATTATCCAGAGGTCGTCACAGAAACTGCAACTTGAATTCCCACCACTGGAGTTAGAAAATGATATCAGACAGTCCAGATATTCTTTGAACTAACAGGAAAGGACTCAGACAGAAAGACATGAGTAAACAGTTCTATATTGAAGGCGGGGGGGAAATGAGAAGAAGAAAAATAAAAAGAGTAATTCAATTTTTAGCAATGTGAATAAAATTTAAGAGTAAAGATTTCAAAATCAGAAATTTCAGAAATAGCAACGTCCTCTTTTTAGGTGCGGAAGTGCTAAAGAAGCTGATGACAAACTACAGTTTCTCTCATAGACACTCAGGTATCAAATCCTGGGATTCAGTCACCTACCCCTCACCGCTGCTCCACCACTGGCCTCACTCAGGCTACCCTGGAGTGCGGGACAGCCACTCTTCTCTACCAGGCTTGCTCTGGCCAATTCTCTTTTGCTAATTAACCATCCTTCTTTGATAGTCGTTTCCGTCTATTAACTCATTAGCTCTTCTTTAGTTGTTCCAGCTCCCTGTGGTGGGGTACAAGTACAGATTCCTTACCGTAGGCAGAAGACTTCCTAACCGGGGTCTTGTACCTCTGTTCTTCCCTTCACACAGGATCTCTGCACCCTCCAACTCTTACTCTTCTGTAACGTTAGAGCAGTCACTCAAAAAAGTACATTCAAACGCAGCTTGTGTTTAGACTTTCTGTGTGTGAAATTACCTGTCTGAGGTCTCTCAGCTTTACAGCATGGTGATCTAATTAACATAAATGTCTTCTCTTATAGTAAAATGTGAAAGTTAAAAAAGGTGTTAGGCCTGCTCATGGGTTATTTCCACCAAACTCCCTCTGTGTCTGCTGTATCTTGTCACTCAGAACTTGTCCTTTTCAAGCTCTATTGACCTTCTTTTTTCTCATTTAGGTCTTGCTCACCAAACTTACAATTCTGGTAAGAGCAGTAGTTCTAAAGAACTAATTTCAGTTTAAAAGCAATTTTACAGCAAGATTACTTTATTTTAATGGAAATCTTTCTAACTGCCAGCAACCTTGGAAAAAGCTGCCTTTACCCTGTGTGCTTTAAAAAGAATAATTTTACATGCGTGGAATTGCCTATGAATTCTTAATACGCAAGCTTTATGGAAAGCCAACTTTAAAGTGCTGAGCAGCGGAGAATACTAAGAAAGGCCAGATTATGGTGCATAATAAAATGCACTCAGAAGATCAAGAATTTATTTGGCTAACGAGAATTCCAAGCTGTGACAAAGTTAGACATTATATCTCCATGACTTAGGATATAAAGGACATTCTTACCTGACCTGTCATGGAGACACTAGCCATATTACCATTATTATCATTATCGTTACTATTCTTCTCATCATATGCATTTTTATAACACTTACCATGATGGAACCTGAGTAATACGTAGTGTGACAATCCAGCATAATTTTTTCAAGACAAGGTGCAGCATCTGAAGTTAAATTAAATATACACACACACACACGTATTTACACATACACAAATATACACATATGTATACACACACGTACACAATACACAGGTGTATGTATATATATCCGTATATATAAACACACACAGCTCCACTACAATGATTAAAAATGTCTGAATCCAAACAGTTGTATTGTATGTCATAATAGTGAGACATAAAGCTAGGAGAATTTATTGATCTCTGCAAGGCAAAATTGGAATTTTAATTCTGGCTTTCTTTGCCAGTATATTCCATCTACCTGTTTATTCATCCTCGGTACCATGCTTTTTCAAACTTTACATCTGCAATTCCAGATTGATGCAACAATTGCTGCAGGCAGCACCAAATTGCTATAAATAGGTTCAGAGGCAAAGCAGAAAATATCGGGGGTCTAGCAGCTCCTTTTGTTTGAACGAGAAATTGCTGATCCCAATCCGCAGCAATAATCTTGGTGCTATTCGTTAGCGTACACAAGGTCAGGGATCCCAGCAGGAAGAAAGAAACCGATAGATTCCTCATCCAGCAGTTTTCAAGTGAGCTGCTGTAACAAGCATGTGTCTTCAGTCCCTTGCGCTCTCGTCTGCTTCTTCATATCAAGGGGAAGTGAACTGAGCCCCTGCAGCTGGAATCGCTGGAAGGCCTCCGAGCCCTGTGTTACCGAGACAGCAGCCTTTAGGCAGTAAAGTAAACCAGGGTCACTATACGTGTGTTATATATTTAAGAACTCTACACGACTACTTGTTTGTAAGCCCACCCTTCTTTTAATAAACCATTTAACAGATGATTTAATAGAAATGCTATCTCAGAAGAAATGCGTATTTGCTAATGTTTGTCTTAAATGTTTCTCCGTGTGCATGCAAAAATATCGGCTTACAGGGCACTACTTTCCTTATTTATTTAATCCTCAGCTGAAGGCCCACAGCAAAGCAAGAATAAGAATTTTGGAGATATGGGAGTAACAAAAAAAAAAAATCAGAGCATGCAAGTATGTCATTTCTGAAACACTTACAATGCTTTTTTGAGGTTTATATTTGTTTTAAAGAATTAGCTGGAAGAAAGAACTTTGCAAGAATGAGGTGCAACATATGAAATTCGGTTAGATTGATTTATCTGGGGAGATGGAAAGCAAGGGAGGTGTGAAAGTTCAACTTAGTTCTTCCTTAATAGACGGATACGAATTTTACCATAAATTTAGACCTTTTTATATTACCGTGTACATATATAGTATGCATGTAACATCAATTTATATTATACTCGTCTCAAATGTCTTGCAAAACTATGCACCCTTTCATATGGGAGTTTCACAGATGCCTTGCGCTGAAGAACTTTGATCACACAGAATGCACTTTTCCCTTTAATATGATACATGAATAAAATATGGTTTGCCTTCTTATTTGCCAAATTGAGCACAACACTACTAACATCAGTCTGAAAGGCTAATTTTATAAAATATGTAGATGTTCAAAAGAAGTTGCAATTGTTGAGGAAGTGTTATTTTGATTGAACTTTTAAAAAAGTATTAATAGTACTTAAAAGTGAATGCAGAAATAAGCATACAGTAAATTTTTCTGTTTCATGCAAACATGACTGCTGTTGGAAGAATTTTTCAGGACAGAATAATGCTAAGACAGAAAATATTCAACAAGCTTTTAACATGCTTTGCATTTTATAACATTTACTTTGAGACCGAGCCATACAATCTCACTCTTTTGGGACTTACACTCTTCCTTAAGTTTAATTTAGCAACAATCGTATTTGGAGGCAAAATGTTTTAATCTCACATTGTCCGTTAGTGACAACTATAATTTTTTACCTGGAGAGGCATAAGAATATTGGTATCTATCTGAAATTATAGAATAAAAGGAAAACATAGATTATGGACCCCTTATTCAGAGCAAGGAAGGAAAGGGGCTAATGAACCTCTCTTTCCTGGTGCTCTGTAGTTATCGGTACAGCCCTGGAGGTAGACAGCATATATCTCTGTTTATATCAGGCCTGTTTCACATTGTCTGGGTGCTTCAAAAGTAGCCTAGAAATGACAAATTGCAATCTGCAAAAGGTTTATTTCTTTTTTTTTTCCCCCCCTTCTATCCTCAGCTACACACAGCCCTCACCGGCTAATGCTGAAAATCTGTCTCAAACCGTGTCAAACAGATGTCAGAAGAGAACATTTCCCATTATCATTCACAAAAGAAGTCTACTTCCAAAAAATATCCAATACAGTTGTTCCAGAACACCAAAGAAACTTTCTCGCAGTAGTCTAGGTATTTGAACTGAAATTTATTTTATTTCTACATGTTTTTGGAGCCCAGCTTTGCCCTTTTAATTATGTCTTTCTGTTATTCGTACTTATTTCAGATTTAGGTTACTAAGGTGGCAAAGGAAATGGATAGAATGACCAGACAAGAGGGTTTCTACATGTCACTATGGTACTGAAAAGTCTGCAGATGTGAAAGTGTCATTGGGCTTTCTGGCATCCTACCACTGTATTATTGCACACAACACAATACTGCATCTCCTGCAGTACTCCTGATTTTTGCAGACCCATATTTCTACCCCAATAAATTAAAACCATCTCCTTAGCCGTTCAAACAGAATACAACAGTGTTGACATAATTACTGTGTCCACACTACACTGGAAAGCACAGATGAGATTTTGTGATCCCATGTATATTACAATATTTGTTTTACAGTGCAAACATTAACAGCCTTTATGAAGTTCTGCATCAGGATCAGTGGCGGAATGTCATAGCTGACTCCTCAGAAAGGCAGAATCTTAATGGCATGTTGTAAAATAGACAAAATCCCAACAATCAGCTTGCCTGCATACTTAAAGAATACTGCTCCTACTCATTTTTAATTACATTTGAAATAATAAGGAGAAGTTTAAGTAGTATTTTCTGTGCAAATACACTCAAGATGAAATTTAGGACTCAGTAAATTGCAAATGAATATTTTAAACCCATAATTGTTTGACTTAAGATCAATAAACATTTGAGGTTTTTAAAGTATGGGAGACTTGCCTCTGAACATTTGAAAAACTTTTTGTTGCTCAGAGGGTTAGAGGTGTTTTTAAGATTAGGTATTGAAAACTCGTTTGTGAAAAAAAAAACAAGAATGTAGGCTGACAGTGAGTAAACTCACCGTGGATGCATTAAAACCAATTTGCAAAAGAATTAATATTGTTATTATTTATTTTCACTGTTGTAGAATCTATTCTGTATACACTGTTGTGCGTTTCAGTGTGATAACCGAATACCTTCCAACAGCACTCTAAGCGACGGGACTAACATTTGCCAAGTATACCTGGATTTCTCAGCCAGGAATCTCATCGTGAAAGATATGCATTGTATATGGACATAAATAAAAGAACATCCTTGTTCTAAAAATCTCACAATAAGGAAGCATCTACAATATAGGACTTTTAAACTTTCAACTAAGTTCCCTGTAGTCGGCTCAAGGTTCCACTTTGCTGTAGTATCTGCTGAGCATTACGGTCTGAGCAGTTCTGTGAAGTCAGTCACTCCTTCCTGCTGCGACTCTTTCTCCTCTCTCCTGCTGGCACAGATTACTGGAGTGATCCAGGTTAAAACTAGCCTTCTTTTTTTTTTTAAAAAAAAAAAAAAACAACACATTAGTTCTGACCCTGAGCGGTTCCTTATATGGGCTCATTTCATAACCCAAAAACATAAGCTGAAGAGGAGAAAGGAAGTGGAGAGACAGGGACAAATTGCCAGCTGTACGAGAAACACTGAGCCACCTATTCCTCCAGCAGTGTCAGCTCATGGAAATACAGTGAAAGCTACTTACGTTGATTCTTTCTGTAGTCATGGGGCAGAGGGCATTTCCAGAAGGTGATTTATTCTAGTTTTCGAAAGGTATCTAAAAATGTCAGTCAACTCTGAAGGGGCCCACCTCTTTCCACAACCTAAAGAAGGAGCAGAGGTCACTACCTTACAATGTACATATAATTTTCAGACTGCTGAAGCAGGTGAGATAAGGAGCGGCGCTTTGATTTCTTTGTACTGCATGTTCACTCGTTCACGATCATTTGTGTAAAGGTTAAGGAAATGTCCTGTTTCTTTTCCTGCCACTTGTGTCACAGTCAGTAATCAGTCTCCAGTCCTCAGGGTTGATTTGAAAGCATGGATTCAGATCTGATAAATTATTTCCTCTTCTATCCCATGTGTTTTACACCTGTCTCTCTGTGTTAAGTCATTACTGCGTTTTGTTCTTTGAAATCCTGATAATTTATTTTATTTTGTGAATGTCTATTGCAAGGACAAAAGAGAAAAAGTAACATAAAATAGATCATTGTGCTGCCTTTGACCAGCTGTAGTTTATTTATGGGGTTTCTTGCCTACAAAACATGATAAACTGCCTCATTCCTTGGATAATGTGCAGTTCCATTACACAAATGCATAAATAGTACCCAGTGAGCTCAAGCATGACTTATACTTTCTTATTTCCAAATTCTGAAGAGAGAGTCACCCGAGCGGACTCTGTCACGTGAACAGCATTTGTCTTGCACCACTAGTTTCTCATGCCGCTTGCGTGGATCAGAGTCTCAGGACTGCCGTCATATTCTCTGTAGCGGACACCCCACCTGTGAGGGGACACCTCTGCTCAGTATCTGCCGTCTGACCGTGACTGATCCCTTTTCTCAGCACTGTGGTCCTCAGCGTGTTTCCCACAGGCAAACCTCATCTCTAACATCTCCCTCAGTGTTGTGTCACCACATGTAACCTTCAAACATTGATCCACCCTCCCAAGCCACCCCGATCTCTCCTCAGTGCTCAAACTCTTTTCAGAAATGTATAATAGTGTCTCTAGGTTCCCACAAGTGAGCTAAAACAAGGAACACAAGTCCCTTTGTAAAGGGCCTCCTTAAAATCTCAAGGTTTCTTATTAGACAGTCATGAGGTTTATGGCTGAGCTTAACAGCACCAGGAAACCTGAACACAGGCCACTTTTTTTTTTACCTCATTGCCTTCAGACTTACCTCCCACCTCCTTGGTTCCTCCAGGAGGAACACCTGGCCTCCCTTGTGTACCCTACCTCAAACGGCTCTTCCTGATGGCAGTTGTTGGCTCCTTCCTGTCAGACCCTTCTTGCTTTTAATGAGTCTTAGCTATGAATAGTGATGCAATGCCGTATTTCCCAGTCCCAGCAGGAGGGACTCATCACTGCAAAGGAGATACCTACAGCTGAGCTGTCCGGTCCCTTTATAACCGACATAGAGAAATAGGCACTTTCAGGCTGTGATTCATCTCATTCCAGAGTAGTTACTTAAAAGAGATCAAATGAATTTCTTCCTCCACCTCTCTTCTAGACAGCATACATTTCTCTCTTGTAACTATAAAGAGAAATACGAGTTATCACCAGGTGACCTTCCCTCAGTTAGCTCTCTGCAGACATGGCTTCATTTCAGGACCATAAGTAACAAGTTCTATATAACCTAGTTTAAGCTAGCTCTCAGCATACGACTCAGTGCTGATGGGTTACAACACGAAGCCATGTAATAAAATGAATTTTTCAACTGCCAAAGCTATTTATCAAACAGTTATCAGTTTGCAGTTAGCAGTTATCAGATCCTGAGAGCTTCTTCAAGAAACATTGGAGGGACAAACTCAAGAACACCTTCCACTGATGTCTGCAGCCGTGGACATCAGATAAGTAAATCGGCTTCTCATTGTAGACAACAGGATGAATAGGTCGGAATACAATCCAGGAGTCCTTTTAGTGGTTCCTGCTGGGAAGCAGCTCATCTGATAAGATAGAGAATGACAAATCAATGTACCAGTTGCTACAGAATTGGAAAAAAACATAGTTCCTTAGACTTCTGACTGAATTAGGAAATGTGAAGTTTTCTCTATCCATGTTCTGTTCCCTCAAACAACCTAAAATATCCCTTTACAAGTTAGTCTCCTAAGAGTCTGCAAGATTTATCATCAGATACAATTGCAAAGTACGGAAGAATATTTTTTTTTAATGGATATATAATCTTATAAAATCAAACTAATTTTACTGGTATAATTTTAACTGGTTTTGATAAATGTACAATAAAGTCTTGTTTTAGACCTTCCTGTTTAGTTTCTCTCGGAAATATTTGTTGCAAATTAAACTCATGAAATATATATCAGCGTTTTGGTTTTTCATATTTTATAAAAATATATTTCAGCATCTAAACTTCTGCAATCACACTTTGCACCATAAGAATTAATTATAAAAATAATTAAAATACACAGCTTACTTCCAAAACACACTGACTATTGTTGGATGACATTAAAAACACTGAAGGAAGAATTATGCCTTAATGCTATTTTCTATTTTAAAAAGGCAATAAATAAAAAAGTTGCAATATTTCAAACTGTGGTTGGTAATGGACTGCTACGTATCAAGACTCCCTGTTATTGCCACTAGATAGCAGTGTATGTCTTTTGTGTTCAGCATACATATCTCTTAATCCAGCTAACCTCCAGATCTCACTTTCTATATATTATTATTTGCATAAATTCCTTCTTAAGGCTGGTGTAGGATCTATGGAGAAAACTATAGACTAGCATATGATAAATAAAGTAATTTTAGCTCTGATTTACTAATTTTTGTTGAAAATTGTCAGCTGCAGAATAGAAAGGATTGAAAAGATGCAAACTCACTTATAATGTACCATTTACACAGACTTATAGAAAATCAGTTAATTAAAATGGAGCTGCTGCGATTTGCACTAGGATAGTGGGAATAGAATTCGTCCCACACGCTATGAATTCCAGAGGCTTTCTGGAGTAAAAGAGAATAAAATATACCTATCACAGGTTAAAGGGAGAGCAAGGTTGTCTATACTGAAGTGTTGTATTTATCATTATTAAAAAAAATCATTTGAAAAAGGTGCTGCTTGAGTCAGCGCTATGGTAGTTAAAGGACGTAAGAACATTGTCCTTAGGAATGAGTAACTGTTAGTCCATTAGGATATGCAGTATAACTGGATTTAATTGACTTCCATAGTTCACTCTCTGTGTTTCTAGAAGTATTTTGAAGTAAACCTTTATTTATTTAACACATGGGGGAAGTTAAAAATGTAGTCAGCTGAGAGTTGACTCAGGTCTGCTTCCCCACTGCCCATCTCTACTGAAGTTAAATTGAAGTGCTTGTTAATGCAAAATTAAGAGGCTCTGCCTTCCAGAGCTTTCCTCAAACAAGTTATCAGTCTGATGCGAAGTGGGCTGTGATTCAAATATTGCACATTTTTGACGAACAGCACTAAGAAAATAGCTGCAGAAAAAAATAATGCCAACATTGTTACAAGGCAACACTGCTAAACAGATGGGTAAGCTTCTGGCATGAGGACTTTAGAAACTGGCATTAGTGACTTGGCTGCAGGCAGGAAGGGAGAAGGAGAAGGAAAGGAAAATAAGATAAGCAGGTGTCCAAACTTCAGCAGAATCCTAGCCTACTTAGAGCAGCAAATAAAGCTGGCTTTTTCTCTTACTTTAGAGAAGATACATGGAGTTACTATTAGGTGCCTCTCCTTGTTGATGTAGTCAGGAGTGCAAATTGAATAAATTAAAATATTTCACTATTAAGGTAAACGTTAATATTTGCGGATTCTTCAGTTTTTCTTCATTGGGTTTTTTGGTTTTGTTTTTGGTGGGCCAAGGCAGTAGTTTTACAGGGAAGCCTAAGCCTGAAGCCAAGGTGCGATTGCTTTTCAAGAGTGACTGGATCTGATGTAGGGGATGAAAGATACAATAAAAAGATATTTTATATATTGATAATAAAAAGATATAATAAAAAGATAAAATGTTTAAAAGATAGATGAATCAAAAAATTATACAATGAAAAGCTTTTCAACATTAGAGGGAGACCAAAGAAAACAATCAGTGCTACTGGTCTTGTTCTTCTTGGGATAAATGGCATTCTCTGCAAGGCAGAACTGTAGTCTTTTTCCCTCTGTTAGCATGAGTTTTCTGAGGATTCTTTTGAAGGAAGCTATTTATTCCCTTCAGGGGATTTTCTACAGCTCTTCTTTGACACTGGTGTTTTATAGACTTTATATGTCAGCACCCCTAGAGAAACATTTGTTTTAGCTGTCAAGGTAACATGATGATGTTGCAGCTGGAGACAAAGTAGGGGGGTGTAGAATCTGCAGCCACCACTATGGATTGAAATCTTAGCGGGGGGAACGCAGAAGCAATTCAAACCCACATTTCTGAAAGTGGTGTTGAGAATCTGGCCAAGGCACTGTGCAATGCAAATGGGAACTTATAGTTTGTGTCCATGCACCCTTAATTTCTGCATCATTTCAGAATAAGTGGAGTCCACTGAAGTCACGTTTTCATTTTCATCTGATGATGATCTCGTAGTATTGGAATGCGGCTGATATAAGTCAAATCAGAAGCAAGAGCACAGCTTCTGCTGCTGACTTCAGTACTTCTATCACATCTTAATCATAGGCTCTCTGAAATGTTTCTCTTAATTTCCCTTGTGGCCAGCTCTTTTGAAGTTTTAATATGTGACCTGTTGCTATCTACTTTAATAGCTCTTTTTTTCTGTTTTCTCTTTTGCTCTTTAGAATGTTATATTCTTTAGCTCCAGTCCCTTTAATCTCTTGATATATTAATGAAAAGTATTCTCATAAACTTATTCTTTCATCATACCTATGTTATGCAATGAGTCTATATAGATTATGTAGGTCAGATGATCTACTTAACTACCATTGAAATAAATGAGCTGATAAATGTGGACTTTATTCAGGTAATTTCTTTCGTCTCAGAATGCTACATACTATACTATATTACAATATAGAGCTGGTTACAATGAATGAAAATGGTGTCAATGACAATAACTCATTTTTCAAGGATTTTGATACTTCAAAAGTTTTTTCTCCTATTTTTTTGCAATATTTTTCTGTAATGACAGGAAAACAATATAGGTCTGCCTCCATTTTGAAAGGCAAAACTCTTAAGAGAAAAACGAAAATAAGTAAGAAGTCACATCTTTCAAAATCATTTCTGAGAATTCAGACCTTCCTATTTGAGCAGAATCAATCCCTGACGGAGGGAGAATCACTTTCAGCAGCAGAGGATTTATGCCATATGATTGAATTATTCCAGTTCTGCACACCTGAAGTTAGTTGAGCACACATTCACACCAACCACTGAAAGCCAAACAGAAAAGCACAAAAGTCACTTTTAAAACAGAAGGAAGAAATAAGAGAAAATTGTATTTGTATTGCTGTGAAATTGGAGAAGGGGACTGACAACGCTATCTGTCTTGTTTCCATTTATGAAGCTTCACCTTAATAAGTTTTTTTATCAGCAAACAGAGATATTTAATGTAATAATCATAGCCCAGAGGCACTGGATAAAAAAAGGTTAATGTGTGCCTTCCTATTCCAGTCTCCATGGATTTTTACCTGTGCCCTGCTTAAAAGAACTGTATTGGGTTTGTGGGCACTAAGCGAGGGAAGAAGCAAGGAGTGTTCACCTCCCATCTACCTTTTTCCTAAGAAGTTATCACAGCTACACGGCCATATAGATCACAGGTGTCTCTGCTCATAGGCATTATCGAGGCCTGTGAACCAGTCTTCACTAGCATAGGCACACTTAATGGGTTGACAGTGTCTTAGGCAGCCCCCAGCAATAGCTGGATCTAAGAGAAGCAAAGGAAATTTCCCTTCCTGGAATTGATGTTTTCTTGGGAGAGCGGGTGTCTGGTTTGTGTTAGAGCTTTAGGATGTTTCTAGCCTTCTAGCAAAAGCCTTTCATAAGAATCAGCTCCTCAAACACTTACTTAGAAACAGACGGATACGTCATACTTTGCTCTGTGCTCCCAGGAGGAAAATGGGGCAGGAAGGCTGGTGAGAACCTGGAACTGATGCTTCATATTTGCTCATGCTCTTTTCTTCCTGGTAAAGGATCTGAATTATTAGTGCTATGATAATAAAATTCATTTGCATCATCTGAACCTTCCGCAGTTATTTAATAGATTGCTCAATAGAAGAAGGAATCTGACCAGGGATGAGTTAGTTAATGGGCCAGTAATTATCTGATATACAAGCAAGTAGCGTTGCCAATTAAGAAATGGAATGCACTGGAATATTGAAATAAAAACTCACACACAAAAAGGGGGAGATAGTTCTCCATTACAGGCTTAGAATATACACGATTTTGTTATTTCTTCAAAGTAATTTAAAAATTTAGGTTTGGCAACATAACCTTGTTGGAAGTGTTTCAAGTTTTTACTTCCTTCCCATTTTCCTCTCTCCTCTCTTGCCCCTGACCTTTGCCCCCTACCCCCAAAAGAGAAATAAGAAGATAAGAGAGAGAAAGGACACAAAGGGGAAGATGTAAACAATTATTTTTCATTTTCCCATTTCATCAAAATAGCAAATACCTTTTGTCCTAAAAGCTATGATTTTTCCTCAGTTTTCTAGTATAAGGAGCCCAAATTGCATACTTGTTGATTCTGGCTTGAATCTTCTTTTGTTATAAGATATTTTTTGTCCTTTTTTATATGTTAGCCTTAAAAATAAAGAACTTATAGCTTTAGCACATTGTGATTAGATAGCTATGTCTTATTGGCTCTCGTGAATTTCTGTGTGAAAAGCAAATGAGGCTGGAATGTTAACTCTAATAAGGTTATTTATCACTGATCTTGATAAACTGTTCTGATAAAAATTTTAGTTACTTTAATTCGTGGAGGACTAAGATAACCAGTTCATTATACTGAATTACAAAATAAATCAAATAGTAGCTCTCTCTCAAAAAAAATACCCCAAATTTTCTCCTTTCACCACATCATCAATAGTTTCAGCTTATATCTTTACGAAGCAAGTTAGTATTGACTGGCTGACGAAGCAAGAGATCATGACACTATTTTATGCTTTTTGCTGTAACTGTTGGAGACTATTCTTTGATAAAGCTTTTTTATAAAAGAATTGCTTGGTCAAAACAGAATCTGTAAGTTCTTATATTCCAGTTTCATCAAAAAGCTTTCCTTCTCCAAAATGAAATGTCACACCAAACAAGGCGAGAAGGAAGGGGAGAGTAAGCAAGAGCATAAAAGCTAAGCCAAGTCAGGCAGTGGTGTAGATGACAGCCACTAAAGAAGCGAGGGGGATCCAGCTCTGGATCCAGACATGTAGCACTTCCTGTGTACTTGTAGCTGCCCACGCGTGAGCCGGGCTTTACAGGTGACAGCAATCTCATCCATTCAGTCAGTGTGACCCGGAAAGCAATTCAGCTCACTCTGAAGCTGACACGAGGGACTCACTTCAGTTGCCCAAATGTACATGTCTAACAGCATAGGAGACACCCTAGAGCGTACAAGACGTATCTTTGTGTTGGCTAACTGATCAAGCCCTTACATCCATCAGTTTTAACAGCTGACAGTTTCTTGAAAATGGGAAATATTACACCAGCTATATAGAGGAGTATGGTAAGGCATAGAACAGAGAAATTAAATACAAATAAATACTGGTAGTGCTGGGACTAGGATCCAAGGAAGCAGTTCTGCCAAAAACCAGCATATTTTTCTTTGGCAATTTCAGCAACTCCATCTACAACAGTACATCAATGTGCAGAAGTAGCAACCAATCTATTTTAACTTAATCTAAATTTGAATAATTTTCCCAAGGATGTTTGTTACTTGGAATTACTGATTTATGCAAGTTCTTCCCTCTCACATATGTATACAAGATTTAGAGCATATATACAAGATTTGGGAATTTGGTTACTAAGTTCTGAAAATCCTGCTTGTTTACCTCTCAAGGAATTTTTGAAGATTTATACTTTAAGCCCTGCTGAAATTCTGTCTACTTTTACTTTAGAAAGGTATGCAAATAATAAAGAAATAGAAGGTGCTATAATAAGATTAATAGCATAGGCTAAGGTATATTAATGAATGCTTCAGTGCATTGCCAGCATATTTACAGATAAGACTTGGATGCCCTGGAGGGGATGAGAACCTTACTCTCATCCATACTTGATTGCATAAAGGGAGATAAGTGCTCTGGCCGTTCTGTAAAATGTTTTGCTATTCCATTAGCAAGATCATTCATGACTTTACGTTCGCTCCCATATTTTAAAAAATGAACCTGATCCACTATGGAGAAGAGTTCACAAATTGCTTTGTTTCATTACACTGATGGCAGAATAAAGAAGAGGCAGGGTTACTCCCTCATATAATTAAGAATCTGCAAGTAAAAAGACTGAGGTCAGTGCTGTTTTAGGATTACATCTACAGGAGGCTGCTGAGGTCATTGATTTTATTTTTAGTTACTAACACATTTGTTTCAACTACTGAAGCTACTCTTCAAAAGAGCTCTGAGAACAAACATTTTTATTCATTGATTTCTTTTAAAAAGTAAAACCTGAACGACTTGAAGATTAAGCTACTTATCAACACTTCCAGGGTTATGTTGTCCTTTTTTGCATGGCTTGTCTAGCTGGAGCCTCAAAATCAATTAACTAAAAGGTCTTCATTACCTCTAGAATTCCATTCTTTCACATCAGTAATTACAGAAGGTCTCCGTGAAGCAACGGTTTCTCAAAGAGTTAATCGAAACACAGGAACAGCGTAATACTAATTCAGCAGACTTAGCTCCAAACTTCACAGCGGTTGTGATATCTACCATTTGTTTTTGTTTATTTTTTCTCAATTTAAATTAAATACGTTGCTGAAAGGCAAGGGAAATTAAATGTAGGAGGCCTCAGAGTCGTTCCAAAATAAATGTTAAGAGATATTAGTCTTGTATGAAACAAATTCTGAATTCATATTTTATTTTTTATTCATTTTTTACAAAATATTTATTTCATAAAATGTTTACTTCATGTATTTTGCTTTGCAGACTTAAGATTTGCCCCCCAAATCTCTGAGCTATGCACCACATCCAGATTTATTAATTTTAAATACTTCAACATAAGGAAACAGCCCCAGGGCCTGGTTCAAATTTTACAAAAGTTAAGTTAAAAAGCTTATCAAAGATGTGATTTACTTACTTTAGATGGAGTAGGCTATGCAGTAATCCCAGTATAATACATTTAACTTCAAATAGATACCTACTACTATATTAGACATATTAATGTCTGGCAGCAATTCATCTCAGCTAGTCTCAACATACACTAAATAAATCTATAAAACACCTATACTACACAATAGTATTCTGCTCTCCAGACATGCAAAGACATAAGGCCAGAAAGGGGGATTTAAAGCATGCCACTGTATTTACGTCCATACACATTGTCTCCATTCTCCATCTGTAAAAGTGAGTGAAGGAATGGTGACAAGATGAGACTACTCAGAGACCTCATCCAGCTTCCAGCACCTCCTGACAGGCAAGTGTAACATCAAAGCTGTGCAATTCTTAGGCAGCCTCCTCTGAGATGGGCTCATCCGCCAGTATCCATCAACAGTCAAGGCACAAGTGGTGACCCAGTAACCTTCCCATGCAGAGACAGACTAATGACTATGACCAGCTAGGTGTTTATCCTCAAGCTGAGATGGGACAGCACTTTACTTGTGGTGTCCAGAAACGACCTATGCACAGATATGCTTTCTCCAGTATGTTGACATGGTAGAAGGCATTTATGTCAATATCCAGAAGCCACTTGGTGAGGTCAGCACCAAAGATCACACATCAGGAAATGACGACTATCTGCAGTGGTCAACCCACTGCTTTTGCAGGTATCTTTGTCAGATTCTCATAGCCTCTCCCTGATGCTCATGCGTGGTTCCAGTCTGGCTTTGGCTATCGCTTCGCTGTGGTCAGCACACGAACTGAATCCCCCGCAGGACATCCTCAGCAACTTACTTCTCAGCCTCAATATAAGCATCCCAGGTCACACAGGCAGGAGGGATGGGCTCCGCAGAAGATACCCTTGCTGGAAAGCACAGAAGTCTCCAACCAGAAGAGAGTGGGGTTCAGCAGAGGCCATCCAGCCTGCAAATACAGCTCCCTCCGACTCTGATCCCCAGTAAACGCCTTACACTATGGACTGCTTCATCCACTTCTCCAGTATCTCATTCTTCTCAGCTGTTATTTGCCCAGGCCTGGCGATCAGTAAGTCACTCTGTGCATGCATGACTCTGTTTATTTCTGTGAGCGTCTTATAGTGAAACTGCTGCAACTTCACAGCCAGAAGTAGCTCTGCTTCCTGCTCTTCTCTGATTCTGCTTCAGAGGATCTGATACTGAGAAAGATCGTCATGCTACTTATCTGGAAAGATCCTCATGCTGCTTATCTGGCACTTTCAGATCTGAAAAAAATCCCTGCCGCTGTGTCTGCCTGGCACTGTTTTAGCAACCTGAGATTGCTGTCAGCCAGTCAGTGAGGGACAACTGAACCATGCAGAGATATCTATCACATGACTGTGTTGTGGTGACTCTTCTGAACATGCCGTCTAACATGTGCTTTGAGTCTTCCTTGCTGTAGCCTTCCAAAGTCACTGGGCAACTGTTCCCTCTCTGGTACGTGGGCCCTGCCTGTAATGGGAGGGGAAGACCTGGAAAAGACAGTAGCTGGCTAGCACCATCATTATGGTGAAAATATGTAGCTGCGAGCCAAGAGGGCTTGGCAGTGAAGCAGGTGAGGGGATGTTAGAAAGAAAAGCAATATGGTGGGTGCTTGCCTGCACTCTGAGTTGGTACGATCCTCGGTTCAGCCACACAGCTGACTTTTGTGCTGGTAATGGTACGTGAAGGAAGAAGGAAAATAGAGGTGGTTCTGAAAGGCACTGTGGAGGTCAAATGAATCCAGCCTTTCTTACCCCTGACTGCAAGAAGAGGCAGGAGATACACATTGAATTCTTAATGGTACCTTGTCCTATTTGGGGACAGGACCACCATGTCAGCCCCTGTGGTTGGTAGAAAGGTTCAAACTCTCCCATCATTTTAAGGGGAAGGACAACACTACTGCGTACACTTTGGTGTCCCATTGCCAATTAGAAGTGGTGCCCAAGACATGGCCCACGTCATCAGCTGTGCTGTCCCATGCAGAAGCATATGCAGTATCTACCAGTCTGCCTTCCTTGTACTGGCCTTGGGGCTGGGGTTTGGAGAAAGGGGTATCAGGGTGATGTCTGTGATGTAAGGGGCTGGGAGGAGGATCAACCTCAGCTTGCAGAAATGATGGCAGCTACTCCTCCTGAACCAAGTGCCTCTATCTCCTGCTGGGGTTGCGTTGTCAGGACAGGGGAGGCCTGTAGAGCAGGGATAGGTTGAAACAAGTTTGGTGATGGGAATAATGTCTGTGCTGGCACTGTCTTTATAAAATGCTTCGCTGTTCCCCAGTACAGAAAGAGCCCTGAAAGACTTATTCACAGGGAAAGCAGAGAGAGCACTTTCTCACTTTTCTCTCAATCAGATTTAACCTTTTCCTGTAGAAACATTCCAGAAGGATAGTTGCTTAGCTTTCCCACTCCTTAGATCTGCAGATTTTGTCATTATGGCTTTCAGGATGAGCAGAAATCTGTAATTAGATATGAAAGTTTGAGTGAGTGCAAAATCTGCTGCACCTTTAAATATCCTTAAAGTAAGAATGGTCGGTTAGTAACACTGTTCCACCAGTCATCATTTTTGCCGTTTTGTTTTCTGTAAATACAAAGTTTAATTACTAGCTCATGGTTATTAATCTCTGTCATTACAGGATAATTCTGTTCTGAAATGAGACTATGGCAAAATGAATCCTTTGCTCAACAGACTGAACTCTGTGAGTTTTCACAGCAGTGCCTTTTACATTAGTGATTAAGACTGGGATTTTCAAAGTAGCTCCAACCTGCTATTGCATTTAAATGACATACAAGCACCTCCACCCCCTTAGGATCGTTTGAAGATTCCAGCTAAAAATTAATTTTCAGTGCTTTTTAATTCTTATATTGGCTACAGAACCATTACACCTAAGATCAACCATTCTTGCCTGTTTTCTCTCAGATGCACCATTAGCAGACCTGTTTTTAACTGGTTTAACATTGGTTAATTGTGTGGTTCTGGAAACTTGGTGAAAACCATAAAAGTATATAGATGCACTTGCAGATATGATACGAAGACACAAGGGTGGTAGTTGTCAGTGAAGTCCCTGTGTCATCTGAGGAAACCTTTCACATTGGATAGTGTACGCCAGTAGGATGCCAGTTGACATTCAGCACTTCGGCTGAGCATGTTCTTGCACATTGTTGACTGCAAACCTGCATGTAAAACTGCAACTAGACCACGATTCACTTCTGTGCATCAGGGTGCATCACTTTATCAAGGTGTGAAATGCAGCACAGGAGAATTCAGATCCTTGGTTGGAATTTACTGAGGAAAGCCAGGATATTGGGAGGCATACTTAAGGAACAGTAGATTTTTTTCAGTCCTCTGAAACATACAGTACTAGCTGCAGAATACTGAAGAAGCATGCCATAACCTGGTCTGTAGAATTATGGATCTCTGCTCAAAATGGATGCAACCTCCCACACGTGTAGTGCTGTGAATGAGTCACCTCACTCAAGACATGGCTGCGCAGAGCTCTTCTGTACCCTGAACGTTCCTGCAAGCCTCCGTCTTCTTCTAGTGCGTATGAGCACCTGTGCCCAGGCTAAACACCAGGTCTCCAGGTTACAGGTCTCAGCCATAATTCTAGGGATTTCTTGCCAGAATAGAATTCATGACACGGATTTTTTGCTTTAATGAATAGACTACTGATGTAGTCATGCATGTACATGTGTGTGTGTGAGTCTGTATATATCCTCACACTCACATATACACCCGTATCCCTCTACCAAGTAATTGCCTACAGAGGAGACTGTTTTCTGCTGCTTCTTGGTTGTTTGTTTCCAGTACATTACTGCTTTTGTTGCTGTTTATATAGCACCTACCACAAGTACTTTAGAACTAAACTGTATGTTTAAATATAACTCTGTGTACAGCAACTCATTAAACATTAGTAATTTTCAGGGGTTTAGAATAGCTCAAAAGTTATAAATCCATCCCTGCTTTTCCCTTTTCTACTCCCTTTTCTAGGAGTAGAACTGGTCTAGGAAAGTGCTGGGGGAACAAAAGGGAGGGATGGAAAAACAGCCAGCAGAGCCCCAGAACGCCAGTGCTGGGAGCACAGTGCCCAACCTGGTAGTGCAGCCTGCCATAGGGGCACGGCTTTTATTCTGGGTACCTTCCCAGAGGAGCAAGACCCTGCCAACATCTGGTTGACCTTGGTCCAGCCTTCCCAGACTGCTTTCTCAGACTGCTCCAGGCTTCTCAGACCCACTCCCAGGCTTGCGACCCATAGTGGCCTTGGAGGGCCAGCCACGCACAAGGCACTGACACAGGGATATTGCTGCAGCTGCCCTTGTCTAAGGCCATAGTCATCGCTGCCTGTTCGTTTGACACATGCCTGCTGTCTTGTACTTGATTTTGGTGTTTTTTCCCCAAATAAGTGTATCTAAAATATGTTTCTTCTCTTTTATCTAAAATACTGTGCGTCTGCATCCCTGTTTATTGGAACTCTGACGTTGCTAATTTTACTTAAAAAAATATTTTCTGCACATCATTTCTGGGTGGAGGGGAAAGAAGAGAAAACAGTTCAAACAGTAGTGTATACGGTTCATCCCGTATTTTAATCTGAAATATTCACCAACCTAAAAAAAGCAGAGCTAATCCTGGTCAGTGCTGGACATTCAAAGCTTATAAAAGCACTGTGAGCAAAAGGAGTGAAAGGGGCAGCAGGTTTTAAACGGTCTCAGTTTTTTTCCTGTACTTAGACACTGCCCTGTCTCAACCTGTGTGCTGGACTTCATAAATTATTCCAGAATGTTACAGATACTTTCTTGGCTCATTCAATAACATCTTTTCCCCGGTTTATTTTTTTCTGACTGTTTTTGAACCCATAGACTAAATATTTAGGTCATACAGAAGAGAATATTTATTTATGTAATGAAGGCCCATAGCACAGACCCTTGGAGCTGCTGTACTATTCTACCCGAATGCACGATTACTGCAGAGTAGAGGCAGCTTTTAGGGCTAAGCGATTGTGGACAATTGTCAGCATGACTTTAACTCAAGGATTTTTTTGTAGCACCAATGACCTTTGCTCGAATCGTAAGCAAATGGAAAAGTAACTAAACTGTTTGCAGCCTCTATAATGTGGTTTAGTTTAAGTCATGTGCATTGTAGCTCTATTAGCAAAGGCTAATATGCTTGATCCCTCCCTTTAGGCATATGTGGGGGGTTTTTTTTGGTGGGGGTGGTAGACAGTTATGGCTGTATTAACCTGACAGCTACGATGTTTGCCATACAGAGTGACACAGTTGCCTTTGCACTGAATTCTGTTCTATGTTCCTCTGTCAAGATAAGAAAGTCAGATTATCCTATTTAGCTATATACGTAACAACCTGAGGGGAACCAGAAGGGGACTTCTGCCAGACGATAAATCGCTCCCGGAGGCATGTTTATCAGTGGTCGATGTTGTTTGGAGCATCTTGTTAATACATTTCCCAAAGGAGCACCTGCCCCATTCCCAGGCCCCAGCAGCAGTGCTGGCACCTCATCCTTTCTCCTTGCCATGAAATAATCTTTGCTATGTTTCCACACAGGAGCAAGATTTGTCTGAATTATGTTTCCCTTCTATTGTTGCGAGTACCATCTTTTACTGTAACATCTTGTGCAGTAGCAGCAATTGCACAGGAGAGAGTGATGTTTTAATTTTATGTTTGATACTCCTACTGCTGGGAATTTATGCAATCCAAGCTCCTTAGGCTGTGTGTGTGCATGTGGGTGGGTGAGAGAGTAAGTTAAGTTAATGATGGTAATAACATAATCTAATACTTAATACTTTGGGTGTTTTGTATAGTACCTGTGTGTGTCTAGAAAGGTCCTGTACTGGAGTATCTCTTTCTGGTCGTTAGTCCAGATCAGAGCGGAGTAAAATATTTGTTGAATCAGCTGGAAGTATTTCTGCCTGATCCATCAGAGAGTGGATGGTATCTCGGTTTCCGAACCCAATGTCCTCCTAGTGCCTGTTTTGTAGATATGTGGAGCTTGGTACCATAGGTAGGTTTCTGAAGTTAATAGAAATTTTCCCGGTTGGGTTAATTCTGGATATTGAGTGACAAGTAGAAGAACATCCCCACTGCCTGCTCTGCCTCCCTGGGAGGAAGGTGATCTCTCCTCTGATTCTGTTCCCTGGGCTGTTTCTGAATCTACCCAGGATTTGACTCTAATTGCCAGAGTCAGGCTTTCCCTTGCCCTCTTTCCATTTCTGCCTGATGACTTCCATCTTCCTGACTGTGCAGTGGCCCAACCTGAACAAAAGGACGACACAATATCCTGCCCCACACTCTAGCTCTCTTGCTGCTGGTTTAATCACTTAATTAATGGGCATCTACCACTAGATCATATTTTTAAAGTAAGGCATTTATAGCAGCTTTTTGTCCCAGGTAGGCATTCTCTGATAAGGTAGAGCAGACTCTTCTTGGGGGTAACAGGAGTTTCACTGCCTCCCAGACACATCTGTGACCGCAGCAGAGTTTGTGAGCAGTAGGTAATTCCCTGCATAGGGGAGAGCATGGCACGCTGCGTGCCACGCGAACACTGTCCCAGCAGCCTCTGGCAGCATTGCTGAGCGAGTGAGCACCATCAGTTTCCGGGACTCGGGCATCCATGCAGGAGACTTCAGTCTATCTTAAGAACTATCAGAAGAAATATGAATTCTTTCTGAAAACTACACCAGGTGATACCTACCAGTGCTTCCTGGCACCCTAGCTGTGTCTCGTCTCCAAGTCTGCCTAAGTCTTTGGCAAACATCATCCCTGCTCCGACCTGATTCCTACGGAAAAGCAAGCTGGTGCGTAGGCTGGAGGGGAGCCCTGTGGTTATGCTGCAGCGCAAACCTGCCTACCATTTCTGACATCACCTAAATCTATGAATTGCTTGATGGAGTAAAGCTGTTTTTGTCAGGTCAAAATATGTTTATTTTCCTTTCAAGAAAGCTGGACTCACTTCAGACAGCCCACAGAGGTTTTCCCTCACTTTTCCCTGAAGCTCAACATGTTCCTCCAAGGGACAAAACAAGGAAGTAGTTTTTGGCTATTACAATAACTTAGAGGGAAAGGAAAGAGAACACAGTAAGACTTTGCAAGCTGTCAGCTGCATGACCCTATCATCTCAATAGCTGTCTACTTTATAAAACTGAGGCACAGAGCAGTACTTTTTTTTCCAGGGCAGGAAATAAATCAGGTCTGAGGAAGAAGTCTGCTGGGCCTCTTTTGGGAGTCCCAAACTGTGAGGATAAAGTCCTGTCCTCTTCTCTCTACCTCTGAATACACTTGCACTATTTCTTTGCAGTAGGGTCTTTTTGGCATCACTGTGATGCATTTCTTTTCAGGAGCTACATCAGAGGCGGAAGATCTTTGTCTCCTCCAGTGCATCCAAGGTCCATTTCTAGACCCCTGCTGCCTGCTCAGAGTTGACCCTCTCGGCACCTGCTGGATCTCTTGCTCTCTGCTGAGTTGCAGATATCTCTGACGTCTAAAAGGTACTAAACACACAGGAATGTCAAAGAGTAAATAAAGGCATTTTTCCAGATACAGTGAAGGTACCGAAAACAGTTCCATAGCTGTGATTGTCTTTGGTTCTATGGGTATGTGTCACATTTGAATGTATATTCCTTTGTAGTGTTAATAGATACACTTCAGAGATAGCTACTCACAACAAGTTAATGAGACATTTCAAGACAGAACTCTTCCCAGCTAATTAAATTACCTGCCTAGCTTGCTAACATTAATCACTCCTCTCACAATATGTCTGTATAAACAGCCATATTCTCATGTAAATCAAGTGACTTTTGAGATGGCTGATGAACACCGTTGATGAGTCATTCTAATATTTTATTGACAATACAGGAAAAAAAGCCAAAATGACTATAAATCATTCTTGATTCCTGATTCCACAGATTAAAAGTTAACCACTGAAATGTAATTATTTATAATAAATCTTTACCAGTTTCTCTAGTCATACATCACACAAAGGGACTAACCTGCTCCCCCATAGTAAGATGACATTTTGTAAGATCTTACTTCCCACACTTAATAGTCAAACATGAAAACAGCTGTAGCTATTACATGTGTAAGTTACGGAGAATGGACAGATTAAAGTTAAAATAGAAACCTTTTGGGGGAGGTCCATATTTCTCCAAAAGACTATAGCAATGGCTGAAAAGACTGGGAAAAAAAAAAAAAAAAGGTATGCTTTAGGCCTAAACAGCAGAAAGTTCTCTAAAAAAGTGATTCTGATAATTTTTAATTCTGATAAACTCATGGCTTTTAGGTATATTCACTGCTCTAGTAGAGGAGGCAAACATTTTAAGATTCTCCAGCAAGCAAGATGTTAGAATAGGAATGAAGAAAAATGGATTCTTTCTCCAGCTCTCTTTCCAGTCCAGCTAAGTGAGTCACTTTATCTTTCAGTGCCTCAGTTTCCTCTTGCTGTCTCTTTCCTGTATCCTAAACTGTAAGCTTCATCCACCACAAATGCTCTTCTGCTGCCTATGAGTGGTGAGATTCTGGTAAGGCTGCAGTAAAAAAGGAATATTTATGACTTTCTGCAATGAGCCAAACCACTAAAATCAAATCAATCCCAGGCAACTGAGATTTTTTTCAGATATATTTTGGAGGATGAACACACATATTTCTGGATGAATGAAGTTTAATTCAATCTGAAAAAACCACTGTTTTCAAGCTTTTGACAGAAATGCCTGGAAACGCGAAAAAAAGAAGACTTTATCTAAAAACCAGGAAAAGGAGTTGTTTCTGGTGCCTTCTTTCAGTCTGGAGCCTTAGGTTTCCACAAGATGCAGAAAACTAAATTCTAATGCCTTCTCTGCTTGCTTTCAAGGAAGGAGTCATTGCCTATCTTGTAGGCAGTGCCCTAAACAAAGACAATAAGGTGTTCTGCACAGACGAGTTGACTGAGCTCTTCTAGATAAGTGCTTCCAGTTTATAGTAAAATATTTAAATTTCAGTAACAGAAGTTACTGAGTCTATAGTCTACTATAATTACTATGAGTCTATAGTCCAGTGATTATGGGACACTACAGAAAGATGGAAGAGCTGGATTAAAAGTTGTCATTGCTACTTTTTTAATGAAAATTTGATTTTTAAAAATATATTTTCAGGATCAGATTTTAAATTGTAGGATGCAATGTTTGTTTCCTGAATGCTGTGCAGGTGAATTACATCAGAGTAATTTTGCTACCTGTGAAAAGATGAGGCAAGTGAGAATTATCAAAGTCTTTACAAAGCCTTATTCTTTTTTAAAAATTTTTTTTATGTTCAGAAACAATCCACAGGGGAGCAATTTATTTTAGTTTCTGCTTTTGCTTTCCTTTACACCTAACAATTTACATCTTAAAGTTTTCTCTGTACAGCTGTAATGACACTAAGAGATTCAACACTAGATAAAACTGATGAAATTGCATTTGCTCCAGCAAATGTAGGAAATCCATATCTTGAAGTCTCAGGAGTAAGGATAAGCTAGTTTTGAGCCTGTATAGTATCTCCAGGTAAGCGAACCAAAATTCAGACAAACATCACTCCTGGGACTTGAATATATAGTCCTCCTATTGGCTAAAGCTGTTATATTGCTTTGTACCTATTGTGGATCAGCATTAATGTCATTACAGGTACAGAAGGAATTCAGTCAAGAATGACAGAATGATGAAATTATTGATTCCCGCTTCACTTGAAATATGCCATCAATCTTAAATATTTGTTCAATTGCAAAGTTTCTTGCATTTCTATTTTCCAAAAAGCCCCCGTATAATCAAAGATTGTGCTTTCACATAAATAGATTCCATTATGAAACCTTGTTTCTACCTGGCTTTCCTAGATAATTCAGACCCATACTTAATTTACTCTACTTTCGTTGTTGTTTTCCTCTGAAGATTCGTATGCAAAGTGTCTCTGCTGGGCTCATGAAATCTAATCCTATATGAGGGTCCGTTTCTGTGGATTTCAGAAGTTCATGAAAAAGGTCTTTCAATGTACATAAATCAAAAAACGCTATGAAGACTAGGGATGAAAGTCAAAGAGACTCGAATAAACAAGGACAGAAAATTCATCAGTAAACTCACTGTCCTGCAAACCTTAAGCAAGCCAGTCTCAGGAGAAACATGAGAAACCAGAGGATTTCAGAAGTCACAGAACTGGTATAAACAGTTATATACAGACATAGAGAGTTACGGGTTCCGAGGGAGCGCCCCCCGTCACTGCGCCCGAGTCGAGGAAGTCCTTTGGCTTTCTTTCTGCTGCTCTCGTCAGGGTTGCAAGCGCTCCGACAAGACGTGTGGTTCGATGGCAAGCATTTCCTTTAAGAGATACAGATTACGTTTATTCTTTCTTGAGGAGACCAGGTAAAAAATATCGATCTGCACGTTCACTTTGCCACCAGCAGACAACTATGGCACAGCCTGCCGTGAGGAGGACTTGCCTGACTAGCATCAAGCGCTCCGCACATCCTGCCTGCCTGGTGGCTGGGATTGTCTAGGCTTGGAAAGGACCGCTTGGTCACATAAAGTAACTTATTAGATACAGCAGTTAGGCCAATGGAGAGGACCTAATCCAATTCAGTTACGTTCTTTGGCTCACACAAAGATATCAAGGATATCACATTTCATCAAATGAGCTATTTCTAGTATCTGAATGTGTTAAGTTACTATTGCTCTACTACAATGTAGTACAGTGCACACAGATTTCGTCCTTTTGCACCGTGAGCATTAAGCAAAGGTACAGGGGAAAAAGAAGAGAGCTTGCAGCTTCCAGTCCTGCACACATGATGGGTTAGTGATGGCTTTCAACTACTGCAGACATTTTTCTATTTCTAAAGTACCGGCATAGGGACCTTGATTCCTTGCTGAGTACGTATGTATCTGCAAATACTAACAAATGGCTTATGCAGCAAACTCTCCTGTTTTTCTTGTGGCAATCTGCTACCTTGGAGTTCTTGATCTGTGAATGATCAGCAGAATCAGAAAGGAATTTTTTTTTTCAATTTCATTAGAATTTTTGTTGGACATATGACGTTTTTAAATAATGAAGATAAATGATTAATAGATAATTTATAGCACAGATATCTGGGCGAATAATGGTTTACACTCAGCTTCAGGATTCACAGACGTCTCTACTGATAGACTTGGAGATACTTTAGTATGGCAAATAAGTGATTAGGACATTCTTATGATTAGAAGTTGGTAATTCTTTTTTTAAACTTGTGCAACTTTACAAACTATTTTTATATCCTTTGTCTAGCTCTTCCTTTTACATTGATACTGTATGTTTTGTAGTAGATGACAACACACAGCCATAAGTGTGCAGAAAAATACTATTCTGATTGGTTAGCTTGCTGCCTCTATATGATTTCTCTTTCAGTACAATCAACTGAAATGTGATTATACAGGAAGATCTGATATATCATATAATTTTAGTTCTGCATAAGCAGCAGCCTTCTACGTGCTGATGGATTTTCCAAGGCCAATGAGAGCTAATCTCTGTATTGCAGAGAGCAGTGCATAATAGGACTTGTCAGTTTTAGTAAGCTTTAGTTGAGACTATCTGAGCTCCACTACTTTTCAGTATAAATTGAATTTACTGATTTTAGCCTGTTTTCCTGAAAAAAAGTTTGCATCTGACAGATGGATGTTGTAGCTTGCTTTCATTTAAATATACTTCACCTTCTCAATTGGTCTTGTTGTCTTTCCTTAGACATTTTATTCTTGTTTCAAAATCATTGTTTAGACCAGGAAGCATTTTCATGCTGTTGTATCTTCTCAGAAAGAAGTGAATTTCATTAAAGATCCAGTGTGTCAAATGCTCCTTATAACGAGAAATTATAAATGTATTCTCATGTACACTTTTACAACATTCCCTACGGATAAGCTTGAATTTTAAAAATAAAATACACAGAAAACGACCTTTGAGCAAAATACTCTAGGCCCTGCTCAGGAAAATTTCCTACTATTATAATGACTCCCTGTAGTAATCTTTATAATTTCACTTCTGATGAACTCAGCTGAAAGAAACAGGCTCTAACAAGAATACAAAAATAATCACAATATCCCAAAGGCTCAGCTAGCCCAATATCCTCTCTCCAGTGGTGGCCAACATCAATAAACTCAGGGAGGAATAAATGATTAAGGTAAGCATGTTATATTTTCCCAGGATATTCTCATTCATAGTCTCCTAAAATAATGGATTAATACCTCAAGAAACTCAGCCTGGTGTGCAGTTTTTATCCTCAGTGATCTTGGCTAGGTGATTCACCTGTAAGCGCTTGAGCTCTGAGAAGGACCACCACAACCTTCTGTCCACCTATGGCAACTATTCTGGCGCAGCAACTTCTTATACAGGTGATATGATCCACTTTTCTTTCTCTTCCACAGTAAATTGCTGATAAAACTTCTTAATGGTATCCTGAAACAATAATGCATCAAATTTATATAAAACATTTTAAAATAACTAGCCTACTTACAAAAATGAAAGCTTGCAACAGTTTGCAGGAGATGGGCTTGATTGATGTTAGATTTGATTAATTGAAAAGATTTTTTGCTCTGCCCGTGTCAGCTCCTGGATTTGGAAGAAAGCAGAGGGGAAGAGGAATCTGTTGGCCATGCTATTTGCATGCAGTTTGGCCCACTACCCACGAATGCTGAAGTGACCCTGGCAATTTACCTTACTGGCTTTCACGTGAATACAGCAAGCACGGTTGGGCAACACTCCCGTTCAGAAGTGTTTGGGCTACTTACTTTTTCTCAGCTGCATGACACAGTGTGGAGCATCAGACCCCGTCTGAATCCCAGGACCAGTATTCCAGGAGGGTTGGCTTTGTTTTATAGATTAAATCCTTCCTCTTCCTCCTTTCTGATTATTCCTAGAATACATACAGAGTAAACATACATGCCTCATTCAGACTTTTTTTTCTTAAGGTTAACAAGGAACTGTCTTTAAGCCTATTCTTGTAAGGCAGATGTACCACCGCTCTGATCTCCCTGACAGCATTTCCTAGCGCCTCTTCTAATATTAATTTTTTTTGGTCTCATATAGATATGACCCAAATTTTACACAATATTCCAGATAAGTTTTTCTTAGTTTCTTGGACATTGGCATCACTGCTTCCTTATCTCCACTGAAAATATCTTGACTGATGCAGTCTGGGTTCATTTTTGCCTTTTTCATGGCCTTTTTCGCATATGAGAAACAATTCCTTAATGCTGCTGTTTGTTTGTTCAGTTTGTTTATTTGTTGTTTAACTTCCTTTTATGTGTTTTCTTTTTGGCTAGTTACTATGCCTTTAAAGAACTTAAGTGAAATAGAATGACATCCCAAGTGTCATGCACTATTCACCAACAAAAAGAAACCCTCAACCAGTCACAAAAACTCCACATAGATTCCCTTCAGTAATGAAATCAAGATTATTCTTAGCAAGGTCTAACGAGGGTGCTGTGAACTTCAATTAAATTGCTGTAATATTCTGAGGATATATGGTGTGGTATAACATATTATTTATATTATCTACTTAGGCTACTTTGACATCTTAATAAGCTGTGATTCTAAAGACCATAGGAGTATGATTCAAAGGCCCATTGTCTGTGTAGGCAATGGAAACAAATAAGCATTTGCGAGGAACAGAATTAGGCATTTTAGGTGCCTCAAGTAGCCTCAATTAGAATTCCCTCTTTGATGACCACTCACTAAACAGTACGTGCTTCAGAAAGGTTTGAAATTCATCCTTCATCATAATCAAAGGAGAGCTTTCCACCCTGCGGTGCCCATTGGCTTATGAGACATATGTGGATTCAAATATAATATAATAGATTTTAAATAAAAAAGATTTTCAATTATTACTATACCTCGCTTCCATGAATCCCCTGGCTTTGTGAGGCATTTCTTATTGCTGATGTCCTGTCCACCTGGGCAGATGAATCTTCAGTGCAGACTGAAAGTGACTGAACTATTAATACACAAGTACAAACCATGGATCATTTTTTAATAAAGATTTGCCATGTGTATTCCAGAAAGACTTCTGGGATGTGATAGTGATGGTGAAAAGCAGGCAAAACCGTTAAAATGAAATATTTACTAAATCTCTGAAGATTTTATTTTTGCTGTCATTTGAAGCTGACCAGCTAGGAAAACACAATATGTAATGACTAATTATTTCTCCCATTAGTAACTTGTTGACTGTACACTTTAGAAGATCTGTTCACTTTAACCTTTTTAGTGTGGTTTTGTCAAGCAATCTGTTGCCTTCAGCTTACTTCCTAGCAATAAAAGTTGACTGATCTTTTTTCCTGATCCTACTCCCAGTAAGGTCAGTTACTCTGTTCACCTGATGCAGGTTATAAGTCCTGCTACAACCCTCTTGATCATAATGCCAGAGTTATTGACAAGCTGTCAAAACGTGGGTTATCACTAATGCTTTTCTCAGCTTTAGTATTGACTATATGCCCTAGCAACAAAGAAGCAGCATCATGATAATTTCGGTTCCTAAACCAAGAGGTTACAGGGTACCAACCGGTGAAAGTCTGCAAGACTTTGAGCAGAACAGCTGAAATACAGCAAAATAGCATCCTTAAAAAATGCAGTAAAGTGTTTGTGAATGACTGTGTTTCAACAAGGAGTTTTAGAAGAATATAGTTTCTATGAAGAAAGGCTGCAAGAGCTGGGCCTGTTCAGCCTGGAGAAGAGAAGATTGAGAGGCGATCTCATCAATGTGTACAAGTATCTGAAGGGGGAGTGTCAAGAGGATGAGGCCAGTCTCTTCTCCGTGGTGCCCAGCGACAGGACAAGAGGCAACGGGCACAAACTGAAACATAGGAAGTTCCATCTGAACAGGAGGAAAAACTTCTTTCCTGTGAGGGTGACAGAGTGTTGGCACAGGTTGCCCAGAGAGGTAGTGGAGTCTCCTTCCCTGGAGATATTCAACACCTGCTTGGACGCGATCCTGGGCAATGTGTTCTAGAGGACCCTGCTGGAGCAGGGAGGTTGGACTAGATGATCTCCAGAGGTCCCTTCCAACCTAAACGATTCTGTGATTCTGTGAAAGTTTCCAAAATATGCCACTGAATAGCTTCAATTTCCATGATATACCTTTCAAAATAAATAGTCTTTATAATTCCAATTCCTCTTCTCCTGCTCTGCAGAAAAGATACTTTTTAATCTCCAATTTGTAACTTAGATCCTGGATATTGAAAAACTAGTTGTCACAAATCAATACGATGCTCTTGTACTGTTGTGTCTACTCATATCTGCTAGCATCCACCAATAATAAGAATACTTTAAATAGCAGTTTAATAAAAAGATGGATCCTAGATGGATAAAGAGTGTAAACATCCTGCAAAGTAGCATACATGGATCCTAGATGTATCCAAAGATTGAAGATTCAGGACTGTTTCCAGCTTTAATTCTAATTCCTAGGTTCTCTCTGGCAGCTGGCAGCTTTTGAATTATCTGTCTCTTGACAACCCCCTCTTCCAGGTTACAAGGAGAAAGAACGAAGATATCTGTCATGTTCCTTTCTCTTATCCTTGCAAAAAGGCTATTTAAGTCCTCATACTGTGCCTATTTTCCTGACCATTTTGGTAAATGGAAAGGAGGGAGAAGGCTGTCCATTCTTACATCGGAAAGACCCAGAGGAAAATGTCAGTAGCTGGATGATATGAAAGACTCAGAAATATAGTTATGTAGGCACCCGAGGCCTGGGTAATGTCAACTTCTCCATAAGTAAATGACCGTATGTGGCTATATACTGACTGCTTGACACTGATATCCAGGCTCATCTATAGCTATAAACCTTATTAATCACTCAGCTCATCTTTAATCTCTACTTTTTAAAACAAAAATCACTTTTTCTATCACTTGATTGTGATGCAAACTTATACTGCCAAATGTGATGTATGTGCTCTGCTAAATCAAATCACACATGCTATATGAACGCTAATACATTGCATTTCCATGCTGACTTTCTTCTTCAATATCGGATTAGAGAAGAAGCCAGACAGCACATCACAATTCCTGCAAGTCCATGGACAGCATGGAAGAGATTGTTACTTTTTTCCACTGTCTTTATGTTTCCTTCTGGTTATTTTTTATTGGCTATCATTTAAATATGATTTGAAGAGAAATATTCGAAAGTACAATACCTTAAACTATTTTTAGTTATCTAAAATGGGGCACATGTATCTTTCAAACACCCGGGGCAAACAGTGTGATAAAGATTGCACTGAGAATTCATGTAATTAGATCTCTACAAAGGTTCCAGACTTTAAAATAACTTTAATAAAGCTATAGGAAAGACCTATACGGTCTCATTCCATATGGCTAAGCTGAGTGCCACTTAATTTACAAATGCATTTTGTGAACACCAGAGGTCCAAAGAGCTTTTTCAAGAACAATAATTTTTGAGTGGATTTCATCCATTATTGTCCCTTCACTCAAAATCAAAGATAGAATTACGTGGAGTTGCTTCTGGGAGATCATGTTTTTATCACAGTATATTCAATTAATTCATATTCGGTATTATAACTTTGACAGAAGAAAAAATGGATGGGAAAACATAGCAGTCTTGTGCCTTGATTATATCTGTTGTTAACAAGAAGTACAAACAGATATCAATAAATATTTTTGAGTTTGTGCATATGAAAGTAGCTATGTGGTAAGTGAAATGAGTTAAATTAACAATGTTTGGAAGCTAAAATCCCCTCCATATCCTTAGAACAATTTTATCCAAACCTCTTTTCATTTCCTTGCTAATCTCTCTGAACTGTAACCTGACAGGTTGAGTATTTTGGGGGAGAAGATAATTCTTTAATCTGTGTGCTGAGGCTATCATTAGCAGTTTCATAGTGATTTGGGCCTGACCACCTGTCGTAGGAAGCATCAGACCGAGATTATCAAGCAGCAGTTGGATGACGGTACAATCAGCATCCCATCAGCTCAGTGACCTGGAGATTAAAAGCTTGATATTTCCTACCTAGCCCCATCAATCTCCTCAAGGACAGGGTTCTGGTGGTAGACAGAACTTTTAATGAAAATGACATTTTGGCAGATTTATTTTTCTCTTTCATTAGATCTAACTGCCACATTTAAAATATGAGCTTGAGTTGCCTAACTGGGATCCATTAGTTTACATAATAACCGCTGTAACCCTGGGGCAATAACAATATCATTCCAACAGACAAGAACAACTTACTCAGCATTCCTTAAAGGCGAGAGAGGAGGAAAAGGGAACTGACCTCAGATGCTTTAAAAGTACTCCTCCTAGCAGTAATGCACTAAAGTAAACACTGCGGAGAGAATCCTCTGAAACGGTTTTGTCAAGGACCAGTGTAACAGCTGAGTGGCCCAAGTTAGGGCTAATTAAGTTGTTTTAACTACCAGAGGGATGGGATTTACCAGCTGTGTGCAAGCCTCAATAACAAACTTTCCTTAGGGTGCAGATTCTTTCCTGATACTTTAGCTTTACACAGTTCAAATGTTATTCTTACTCATGACGACCTCATCTGATATTTGGCTTCGGAAATGCTTGCTTGGCTGCAACAGGCGTGCAAGCAAGGAAACGAGGGGAATTAGATGAAGAACCCTGGGTGCCTGACAGCAGAGGTGGTCGTGGGGGTGAGGTGGCAGGGAGCAGATGTTCCTACTAGCAGTTTTCCTGTGAGATGGTCTTTTTTTTTCTTCTCAGGGCTTTCTTTAGCTGTTTTAAGCCCAAATTTGCAATCCAGACTTTTCTCCTTCATCACATTAATTCTTATTCATAGGTTCCACCCTTTGAACGTCGATGTTTTTAGGAGTAGCTAGAAATTTTGGATTCACTTTTTGGGTGCCTGGATAATAACTTTAATATATTATGAAAACATTGCTACAGCTTCTCTGTTTTTTGGAGGTCACTTGTTAGAAGTAAAAAGAACAGCAAGAATTATTTACTAAGGGTGGTCTCTACCATCTAACAAAGGCAAGTTAATATGGAGCAATAAATGGACAAAAGCTGGAGAACTGTTGACTGTGGAAGAGTTACACGTATGTATACACGTAAATGTAGGATTTAGTTTCTGATATCTTTCACCTTTCTGTTTTAGTCACTAAGCAATTGTCCCTGATAAGTTAGGACTGGACAGAGGGTCAGCTGTGCTTTTTGAATGATACAAACAGTGACAACTTTTCCTTCATGGTGGTCACTAACAGCTGCACTATACATGCTATTAGTTGATAAGACAGGGCAGCTATAGCTTTAGCTATTCACCCACTCAGTCAGAGAAACAGCAATACAACTATTTAAAATACAACTGATAAAGATGCTGAAATGAATATGTGCGTGTGGTCAAAAGCAACCTGTTACATTATACCCCCATTCCATAAAGAAATGTTGCTGTAATGATAATTTTAAATAAGGTGTATTGGAGATATCAAGAGGGACAGAGTCAGAAGCATCAAACGTAGTACTTACTCTAGAATCACTGACATAGCTGTTCTACCTCACCCCACTCTGTAATTTTCTATTAAATAAACCAGTGACCTATATTAGATACAAAGTACAGGGAACGTCTTTATCTTCTGTTTCCAGTTGCAATGAAAAAAAAATAGCATTAGCAAATGTCAGTGAAGAGCTGAGCAAGGAATTTACAACAAATATGCTACGGCTGAGTTTCTCTTGCTGGTCTTGGAATTGCACAAGTGTAAACTATTAGTTAATGTCTGTTATATTCTGCTTTGTATCTAACTAACAGGCAATATTTAACTCTTACACACTGTACCTGTGAAGGCTGGGTCTTTAGGTAAGCCTGGAATCTCTTAAGGTGCTAGCTCAGGAAGATGCCCCTGTCACAAGCTTTAGCGTGTTCTTTACAAAGGCGCGCAACAAAAAAGAATCCTGAAAATTTACATCAACTAATTGTTGAGAGCAGATTTTTTGAGCCTAGTTCTTGCAAAAGCACATTAAAAGTTCGTCTAAGTTTTTTGTAAAAGCCCAGAAAAGCCCTAATAGTGCATACTAAGGTTTGGATTCAGATAACCGTTATCTGCACTGAGGACACTTTTTTAGTTTATGTTGCTGGGGAAAGAATCTGAAAGAAAAGCAACTAATATAGTGGAATTTAGAATATCTGTACAAGGATCTGTGTCACTACAGCTACACTGATTTAAGTATACTGGATATTTACAGGATGTATATATTAATATGAAGGGAAGTCTTCAGTGATATTTGCACATCTAGTTATGGTAACTGACAGACACATATTCCCAAGTTAGTCCAGTTTAGCTGAGGTACCCCATGAGAAGCAGAGTGTATCTGGGCTCCTTAGAGCCTGTCCTGGGGAATTACTCTCCGGGAATGCCTTTCATTATACAACCTGTACAGGAAGCCTCACTGAAGCACTTGTTTTGTGATCTCCAGTTTGTCCACACGAATTTATTTGTCAAATGTGGTAAGAGCACAGGTGAAAAGTGCATTCACCGGTTCAAGAACCTGGCAAGAACTTAATGCCAATTTATTTGGGAGGTTTTCTGTGTCTATTGAACATTTATATGCTTATTTATGTCTTACAGAAGCTGCACTTGCAGGGGCAATATACAAATATATATACCCCCTTCTGAAAAATTAAGTAGGGTCAAAAGAAATGTTATTGAAATGTCGAATTTACTTTAATTGCTAAGAGATACTAATGCTTTCAAAAGAGCTACAAAGATAGCACAACTAATGGGAAAAGTATTCATGTTTCTCCTGTACTTAATGCATTAGAAGCTAATATGAAGTTGTTAAAAGATATTAAACATTGAAAGTGGTTCAGTTTCTTTTGATAAGGAGCTTTAAAAGTTCAACCGTTTTCCCTCTGCACTGCAGAAATCTTCTAATCATTTCTAGGCCCCCCCCAAGCCAGTTCACTGCTCAGCGCCAGTGTCTGCAGGACCTGCGGGAAGGTTTTGGCTCCAAATCCCTGTACCCACAGGCTGGCTATGATTCAGGTCCTGGCAGTGACCTGTTTAACCGCTGAAAGCGGCTGCCAGCTGTTCCACCACTGGCTGCCAATTAGGCAGCCGTGAGTGGTGCTGCTGTTATTTTTTAATCAGCTGTTGCTTTCTAGCTGAATGCTGAGTGTCAGAGAGAGCCAACGCAGGCACACAAATGAGGCCACGAGGCTGCAGGCTGAAACGCCTCGCAGAATAATGTTGGGGTGATGAGGGTGGAAGCAGAGCAGCTCCAAACAGCAGTCTGAATGCCTGGAGTGAAATTTGTAGGAGAGGGGAGGCGAAACTAGAGACATTTCAAGGTGTGTTAAAATTGCTAATAAAAACCAGATTCTCTGTCTCCTTGAAGAATCAGGACAAGACTGGGGGAGCTTTGTGCGATATTTTCACCTCCCAGATCTTCCACCAGCTCCTAGAGTGAAGCAGGACAAGTGCAGGGACTGTAAGGAGGAGTAGAAACCTGGACATTTCAGTATCACTCTGCTGGAAGAATTTTCCCTGAGCCATCCTGGACCTCTTTATGCCCCCAGAACAGGCCAAAGAAGAAAAGATAGGGGTCAGATTTTTACCTGTTATCTTTAAAGAACCCAGCTCAGGTCCACTTTCTAAACTGTGAAGAGCACTTAACAAAAGGATCAATGAAGCATCTTGGTCCTTCATGAAGAGTACAAGGCACCCAAAGAGGGCTGTGCCTGCTTTTTGCTGCAGAAGAAATGAGCAGTGATCTGAGAAAACTAATTGCAACCCTGACTGCTACAGCTACAAGTGACATGGTTTTTTTCTTCTCTTTTCCCAGCAGCCCTACTTACATCTTATACAGATGGAAAATGCTCTAAGGTGAATGTGCAAACACTCCCTCTTCGCCCACAGTTAGACCTAGGGAGACGATCTGGGGCTGCAATAGGATAGGCCTGGATAACAGGCTTAAGGCATTTTCTGAAGGCCACCCATGACTCATTTGCTTATAGTTCTTCACTGAAGTACAAAATGTTTCTCTCCTCATACTAGATATTTCTTAGCTGCCTATTATATTGATATCTAAGCACTGGTTTTTTTTTTTTTCGGTAAGGCAGTGCTCCTCCATAACAAACAGCTTATAACAGGCATGCAAATAAGTAGTGAGTAACTTTGCAGTGTTGTTGGTACTTGGTGCTATGCAGTAACTATTCTGTTCCTGACAAGCAGATGAAGAGTCATAACTTCCAGTGCGACCAGCCCTGCTTTGGATAGCGTGCCCACTATACTTTGGCATAAGAGGAAAAGAAATTTGCTTTTGCTGTAGGAGAAAAAATATCGTCGCCAGTAAGACTCCAGCTGTCCTGCCATTGTGCTCTTTTGAGCTTCTGTAAAATGCACATTTCACCTGTAAGACACATGGGGTTAATTTGTTCTGTGCCACATCAGTAAACTCTCAGATGAAGTAAGGTGGTAGTTTTGGGCACTGTACCTCAAGAAAGGTGTGAATGTACATGAAAAAGTACACATGAGACCAACGAGAATGACCAGAAAAAACACTGAAGGGCAGAAAGAGCTTTTAAAAGAAAAGATGGAAAAACGAAACGATTATAGACTTTTTGTCTACTACTGCTGCAGAATTTTCATTGAATTGACGGCAGTTGAATCTTCCAGATATAAAAAAATACACGGAAAGAGAAATTCCTCAGAGGCTAATAAACAAAGTCAGCATTTCTAGTTTAGGCAGTTCTTGGTTGCATATCACTAAGGTGAAGGAATATTCTGGGGAATTAACACTGTGCTTGGCCTCCGCTTTTCCTCTTCCTTAGGAATTCCTTGTTGACCCTAAGCAAGTAAAAGCTAGATGAACATTTATTCTGAACCTGAATGTTTTTTCTTCTGTTCTTATTTCCATTTGTTGCCATGGTTTGAAATGGTACTTTGTGACAACAAATGCAATTAAGCAACTCATTGCTTCATCTATTACTGAAGCAGTCAAGAAATCTGAATATTCTACAGTAATGAGTGGCTGTAATGGCGAGATCTATCTTTCCTTCGCACCGAGGTCTGTGAGGAATGTTGTACATTTTTTACTGCTTGCCTGGCCTACTCCTAAGTGTATCACATCTGCTCAACAGATCTCGGAAATCTTGAGTGCTGCTTACCACCACACAGGGTACCTAAGCTTTCCAGATACAGGTCTGTATTCCAGTATGGAGAATTTCTTTTTTCGGTAGTCTGGATATTGCAGTTTGACTGTTCGTGTTTATGATGTGCGCTTGGATATGCGTCTCGTTTCAGTCCTTTTGGTACATTTCTGAAAGAACTTGGGCTGCAGGACTGAATAGCCTGAAAGAAAACTGCTATGAGTATTTGTAAACATTTGACTTGCGTGTTTTATATAGTTCTCTCCAGACCTTTTCTTAAAAGGGGATATAAACTCATTGTCCAATGATTTCAGTGTTCTCAGATTTTTGTATTTCTGCAAGGGTTACAATTTCATATTCTTATTCACTTATCTTTCTTTTAATGCTACGATTTTCCCTGGATAAGTTGTCAGTAATTGCAGTCCTTTTCTTGCAGCATATGTCTAAAATAATAGTGCTGCTCTTTCAGAGCATGGGCTAAAAGCATTCTGGAGCAGCTTGTAGTGGCTTTTAAGAAATGCCCTCCAGTGTTTTATAGTCATGTTTTACTTGAATGGGTTCCTTTTCCTGAAAGAGCTGGTTGAACTTTTCATGTACAAGCTTCATTACAAGACATTTCTCTCAACTTGGGTTTATCTTTATTCTATCCGTGTTAGTATCACAGGCAAAAACTGGAGGCTGTCACTTTCATAGGAAGGTGCCTCAACTGTTGTTCCTATGTCATCACTATTATCTTTACCTTTGCTTTCCCATCATAAATTTTAGGATAGGTCACCAGTTCTCTAATATAGGGGATAACTGCATTGTATTGAAGAAACCATGGTCATTTAAGCCTTTGCTCAATCCATGCCTCAGAGTTGCAAAAATCTGAGAGTTATGGAAAATATTTTGCCATTTACCTTGAGATTTGATAACATAGCTAAACTGATGTATTATTTTTAATTGGATGTTCTAATGATTTTGCCTTTCCATGGTCAGTATTCCAGTATTTCCACAAATAATCAAATTTTCATATTTACCCTGTTCTGGAAGTATTTGCCATACCCTTTCTAGCTCCTTGAGAGATCTGTGATCCCGGCTTGCCCCAAGTTCTTCCACGTTGTCTCCTATCTGTGCGCTAGCATGCCATTGACTGTTAAAGCTGATCATTTCCAGTTCGTCTTTTTGACTGCACTTACCTTCCTTCACTGTCCAAAGGGTAGCGTCGGGTGTCCATGTTTAACTGTTGCTGCCCATACAGTGGTGAGGTAACTACCCGCCTTCTCACTAATATTTGTCAGTATCCTTTGGCAGATGAAGGTTTTAGAAACATTTTTGACTTTTCAAAGCTGGAAATAGTTCTTCACATTTTTTTTATCTCCTATGTTTGTATTTCTGCATTTGCTTTTGTACCAGTTTAATGCATTTTCCTTAAGATTTTTATATTTTTATATATCACTTGATGACCTACTTCTGAGCCTGACTCATTTATGCTATACATTTGGAGCTGAGCTTATTTACTTGCTCTGCCTATAGCTCTTGGTTGACTTATTATGGGCTGTCAGAGCATTCCCGTTTGAGCTCCCTCATACTTCATTGGCATGATCAATCTATCACAACGTTAGTTCACATTTTAAGATTTTATCATTGCATTAGTCAGCCTTTTTTATAAGCAATAGCCAGTTTGGCAATATACTTATCTTTATACTTTTTAACGGAGTTTTAAGTACAGCCTTTAAACCAGTATTTTTTTACTTACCACTTGTCCAGACTGAAAATGCTTTTGGAACACTGCTAGATTTTTCCATAGATACTTCCAGGCTATTAAGAAGATGTCCAGATGCTGTTGAAGCATAAGGAAGCTTTCCCTATTACATTTAATAGTATAGTTGTTCTTGTTTTATTCCATTTCAAACTTTATTCAAATTTCATAGTTTCCTTTTTATGGTGCAAAAATTTCCATTTGCAAAATGCTTCCCTTTCATAGCTATATACTTGGGATCCTAATACTATGATTACTTGTTGACTAATTCTTGCGTTTTTCATTTATTTTTACATATTTGCCTGAGGATGAATGGATGATGAGAGAGCTCATTTGTCCTGTTAGCACTTGCATTTTTCTGCAGGAGCTAACTTTAGAAACTAATTTTACTGTTAAATTGTTAAAAATGAGAAATCCAAAAAAGTTCAAAATCCAGGTTCTATTCCACCTTTTATATGTAATATTCTTTTTAAATCCAGGAGGATTGGAGGTAAATATTTTAAACTCCTTTAAATTTTAAATATTTTAAATGATTTACTAACACCTTATTATACAATATAGTGATTTTTATAGGGAAAGTAACTTTTACAACTTGATTTAGTACATTCAATTTTATTTGTCAAATGTTGACAAACACATTTTTTTCAAGACCACCTCTCTCAATCTCCCTGCCTTTGTTGCTTCTAAGTAAAGAAATATTTCTGTTCAATTCCGACTAGCCATGGGTTCTTTCCTCTAGTAACACCTCTCTTCCCATCTCCCCCTCTTTCTAGACTGGTCTGATCTCTGAAAGTGAAAGCAAGAAAGTCACCTGTGTCCTGGGGAGTTAGAGATGCTAAAACTGCTTAGAAATTATAGTTGGAGGGTCCGGCAAAACAGACAAAGAGGCATCCCTCTGATTTTAATAACTGGGGATGTGGAGAACAAAACCGAAATTGATTGAAAATTATAACAGGTCAGATAGATCAACTCTGATGCTCAGAAATAAACATTGATTTTCAGTAGCAATAAATACTGACTTCTACTGAATTCAGCATTATACAATTAGGTGTTCCACTACTATTGTTTAACTTGGCCTTTCCAGCCCTGCAGTGTCTTTTGTTAGTGTTTACAGTAATACAACTCATTCACTAGAAGTCCACAAAACTCTTTTTTTCTGTTGCAGATCATTCTTCTGGATTCTTTCCATACAAGACTAGCAGTTATTTTTGTCTTTTATTCCTACTAGTTTCTTTTGAAATACATAACTACCTATGGAAAATTGTGCTCCACTAAGTCCATTGACTCGAGTCAAGGAACATTTATTACAGTAAAAAGAATAGAAAAATTTGACTTAAAGTTTGTTTTTTTTTACTCAAAATAATTTCTAGTATGTATGACAACTTTGACGAGTTAATTTTTGTTTATTTTAATTGGAGTTTTATGTTATATAGACACCTATGATTAATCTGTCACCCTGGACACATAAATTACACAAATTTAAAATTTAGAGCACTCACTAACTATAATTTCATCAAACCTCTCTAAGAATCTCTCACAGAATGTATTTCAGTAGATAATTCTAATATACATCCCTATTAATAGGAACACTACAAAAAATAAATTGAAGCCATGCTGAGCTATAAGGCAACATTTAGATGACAGAAAATTGATTTTCTGTAAAGCTGAAGGATTTTATAAAAAGGTAAATAAAATCTACAGTGAACAATTTACAGATGAAATATGTGAAATTGGATGTCTCTAAGTCATGTATTGATTTGTTTTTCATAAACACGTTTGCTTGTCTATATTGTAAGTGATCATTGCTGAGTCTTCTTGAAAACATCAGACAGAGTAAGACACAGTTATAGTAATGGCATCGTTAGGGCCGGACCTTCTGGAGGTTGGAGCTGAAAAAAGCCTGCTTCTCCTGCTAGAGTTTGCCTTATACATACATGAAAAATAGAGGCAATTGGTTCTGTCTAACTCGCACCAATACTGATTTGGGATTTGGCTGATTTGGAAGCCTTGTGCTGTTAGATTGTGGAGGATGAGGTTTACTGTATGTCTCAAAACCCAGAAAAAAGGGGCCACCACTTTCTCGTACCTCATTGCATTCTCCTCTTGCCAGGAGGGCCCAGGGCACGGCATGAGCTGTGCCAGCAGCACCCCAAGGGGAGCGCTGGGTGGGAACGATTTCGGGCTCCTCCCTTTTTCGCTAGGCATAAACTGCAATAAGGAGAATACTATACTTTTGGCATGGCCATAGTGATCTATGCTGAACTATACTACAAGGTGTAATAAACTTCCTTCAAATTCAGTATGAACAAAGGACAATTTGTTGAACAAACATTTTGTTGCGAGAGGTTGCTGAGATGCAGTTATCAAAAAGAGAATTCTCAGCCCAGTTTTTCAAAGCAGATCCATTAAATAAATAAAATTCCTTTGAACCTTTTACTCCATTCATATTTTGTCAGTTATTTAAGTAGTCATCACCACCTTGAAGACTGTGAAGCAGCAGGCACATCACTGTGGAACATATGCAGGGATATTCATTTCTTTACCAACAAAGTAGTTCAAGGCACTCTAGCTGCAGCTAACAAAGACTGCACAAAAGTCATAAATAGCAGTGTTTGTTATATTATACATTTGTTTGTAATGTACCTTAACCATTTCTTTCTTCTCTGCCCACTAATTTATCTCCCTTAAAAGTTATTCTAAATTTAATCCTCTGACCACCTAAGTGCTTTGTGGGGGTGCATGAGAATGAGTCCTTCCCTCCTGCAAATGTAGGACTTTCTCCCAAAACTTATTCCAGTCTAAGGTGTAGCATGCATGTGAATCTATCATTTTATCATTTTATCTTTGTTACAGGTTTTTTTTTTTTTTGCTCTACAAGTGAGACTAATATCTCTTCTGCACATGTACTTTTTCAGGTTCTCACTTTGAATCTCAGAAAGCCTTTATAAAATGTCTGTTAAAGCTCAGCTATCTTAAAGCTTCTTTAGGTTAGTTGCCTTTCAATACTTTATGCAGTTGAATTCTTGGTGAGCGAGGTATTTAGTTTTATAGAATAAGAGTTAGAAACTCACTGTTTCAAGCAACTTTTCTAAAAACTCTGAAAGGCTGTTAGAATACTCTTTCTAACTTTCTGGTACATCCGAAATACCAGCACAATGCATGCTACCATAATACCTATGAGTCTCATATCAATCAGACTGTGTTGCGTTCTAGCTAGGATGTCATGATGCACTTCTTTTGCTCTGTGAATAGAATGACAGAGGTAGTAACCAAAACATATCTGAAAATGATAGAGAATATTCTTGCTATTAGGTGAGAGATATATGGCAAAAACATAGGTACTCCACACAGCACAGGGATGCTTTTTAGAAATGGAACCGCACAGGTAAAACATGGCAGCAATAAATTTCATGCTAATTTAGTTGGAAACATTCTTTAAAGACAAACGAGTGACTAATTTGTCTAGAGTAGAAAAATCAGAAGTTCTAGATAGGAATTGTTGTGTCCTACAATGTTTGAAAAGTGCCATCACACACATTTGGAGAACCTCACTTTCATACCTGACTCTTTCTAATTGCTGAATTGTTGGAGGCCAGTAGACATTATTGTTTATAGGGTTCATAGCTTTAAAGAGATTGAACATGTTTTAAAAGAAGTATTAGAAAATAAATCTTGCAACACTACGCTATTGTTTTGCAAATTGGGTCAAAACACATTCAGAAGATAACATGTTTGCACATCCTTGTCTATGAATGGATTAGTCAGTGTCCTCTTCCATCTGCCTTATGGCTATAAGCGAAACAAAGGTCTAAGCAGAGCTGAGGGACTCATCTTGTAGTCCATCTCTGTTTTACATTAACAAACCACAAATGCTGTTAGTCGTTACTTAGCTGCTTGATCCAGACTGTCAGAGACTTGGAGTGAGAAACTGAACAATGTACTAATTTGCAATAGGTATTGGGTAGCAATTCTACTTTGGCTTCTGGGCAAAAAAACAATTGCAAAAACCTATAAAGGGAGCCCTCAGTCTCATAAATCTTGCCCAAAAACAGTGAGAATTCTATTTTCTTGCAAAAGTGTTTTCCCTCCTCTGTTTCTCTCATTGAAATACGTATCTGTAATATAGAGCTAATGAAAGAGTTGTGTGTGGTTTAGTCTATATATAAGGAAAAGATATACAGAGTGGATTTCCTTTCCACATCTCTAGCACTAAACGACTATCTGCTCATGTTATGGTCATTTTGTTAAATGTATGCATGCTGTTTGGTTTAGAATAACTCCAAGCAGATCAAAATTTTCAGGAAAAAAAAAAAAGATAAAAACTCCACAAAACCTTAGTGCTGCTTATGAGTGAAGTCTTTCCAGACTTCAGCATTTCATTGTGACAACTGAGGTGATAATGTGAGAACAGCAGAAGTTCTCCAGTGAAAACAAAATTAACTGAAGAGAGAAGCTGTTTAAACATCTACTTAGGCCGCTTAGCAGTGGTCTTCAGCACCTGCAATCACAGCCTTGGCATTTGTCTTCCTACATGTGTATAATATATCTGTCACTGAAATGCTTGTGTGTTACAGTGCTGCCCCCTGCAAAGTGGGATGCAAATCATTGCCTCAAAGGAGGAGAAATCAGTTGTACGGTAGTTCTTAGTGCGCTTTGTATATTGCCATTATACGCTCCATCTGAACATAAATAGTTACTAACTGCATATAGGATATCCTCTTTGCCAGGAATCCTAACATAAACACTGCTGCCACGTTCGAAAAAATGATTCTGTGCCAAAAAGTGACCAGAGAGGATAAGGAGCAGCAAATTTTCAAGCTGCCAAGTTTCCCCAAGCAGCACACTAGGAACGAGTGGGATATACTGAAGACACCCATCCTGATTAAGAACAAACCCCATCCCCAAGGTATTTTTGGCTACATCTGTGCTAGTAATCGTGCAGGGTCAGGGGCCTGGCTCGACAACTTCTCTCAGGACCAGAGAAGAGGCCCTACTCTTTTAGTAGTAGTCTGCTGTTGTTAAGATAGACTTTATGACCACATACCTTCAAATACCAGTCATAGCACCCTGGGATAGCAGAGTTACAGCAAGGTGAGTCCTGAGTAATTCATCTGGCCGGATGGAGAAGAAGAGATATTTAGACAGAGGTGGGATGAAGGGTCTAGGGAAAAAGAAGGAGGAAGAGAGAATTTGTTGACGTGCTTTGCACTTCTTAGTGTCTTCTGTCCTGATTCATGTGGATATTTATCATGTTTGTCAAGGCACAAGGAAAAAGAACATTTGGAAGCTTTCACTTTTGAATAATTTTCACTATAGTGAAAATACAACACGAAGGACAAACAACTGAATTTCCATGGTTAAGCACTGCCTTCATATTCTTCAGTGACCAACTTCAACCAACTCTGAGAGCAATATGTTTGATTTTCAGGCAAATACACTTCTTAGGAAAGAAAAAAAAAGACATAATATCTTAGAGAAGACACCTTTATCACTTTTCATTAAATTAAATCATCATCTAGGGGAAAAATAAAATTATATGCCATTAATCAGAAGGTAAATTAAGTTGAAAACAAAATGTTCATTAGACTCTGTTATCCTTCTACTACCCACACACTCTTACAGATCTAATAATTCCTTCAGAGTCAAATTTCTTAATAAGAAATACGCTGAGATGTAAATCTATAGCTTTGCTTTGATTAAAAGTTCCAACAGTGGTTTGTCAGAAACTTCCTGAAAAAAAGGTCCATCTTTATATTCTATGCTATCTACAGCACAGTGGAAAATTAGATCACTAACAACAGTTTTATTAATTTTAATGTGATAAAGTCAAATTTATTAGTCTAATTTGAAATCATAACACTGATTCCCTCTGAATTCCCTCTGAATCTTCTTCTTCATAAGATATATTAGCAAATGTGTCAAGCTTTCATTAACACAAATTAGAGCAAATGTAAGGATTTGTACTTTAATAAATTTTCACAGATGCATGAAATTGCATGGCCAATAATTGCAGCTAGCTCAGTCATTTCAATGATTGCGCTGTGTGCAGAGGAAATTAAAGTAAACCATTGCAAGCTCTGATCTTGACAGATTTCCACAAGCTAAGTAGCATCCTGCTATACTCAAGTGAGATCCCTCAAGAGAAAAACTTGGGGTTTTTTTGTTTGGTTGTTTTATTTTTAGTTTTTGTCTGTGACTCTGGAACTCATACACAGCAACGGGACACAGGTTCAGTTCTGCCCCAGAGTACCAAGAGATACCATCTTTTATGTACAACCGTGGGTCACTGAAGGGCCTCTCAAGGTCCTATGGGAGTTTTCAGAAAGCTAGGATTTCTACAGCCTCTGGTTACATGTTTTTATTCTGTTCTCCCAAGTTTTCTATCTGAGCGTTGTTCTCTGTGCGTCATCGCTGGTTACATACTACTGATGTGAACTATTAAACAGCTGCTATGTGTTCCACTTCAGAGCTTCTCTTTTATTATAATACAAGTGAACCACAAATCCTTACAATTAACAAACAAATCTGAATAACAAGGAACCAACAGATGAAAACACATAAATTAGCCAGACAAACAAGCACAAATGAGAACTGCAAACCCGTTCTGCAGAACCAGAGAGACCAGCTCACTCAGCATATTCCAGGCTCAGGGTCAGAGCACAGGAGAGCCCTTGTTCACCAGGAGATCCCAGCTTTGTCAGGTGTGTTTCTGCGGCACCCACCACTCTGCCCTGAGTCACAAAAAAACTGGTGAACTCTTCAGCTGCTTACGTGTTAACCTGTTAGCCAGACCCTGTAATTTGGTTGGGGATGAACAAATACCCATGTTCATCCTGGCATCCCTGGGCTGCTGGGACTGTTCCCCATGGCTATAGGCACAGATCCAAACGCAAGCTGGAGCAGGCTCAAGCCTTCTTTCATCACTCCTCTTGCCTGCAGCTCAAGTCAGGGACATAGTACGTAGGAATTGTTAATGAACCAGCTAGCCAAATCTCTGGTGCAAACCATCCTTGCTGCTTACAAAGAAAAGTCATTTTAGGGAGTGTAGAGAAAGCAAAGAAACGAATTAAAAATGGAAACCCAACAAATATGTGGTAGAAATTGTCAGAGAATTATCCCTCCATTCCAAAATACTGACTGAAATAAAATACTGGCTGAAATAGAAAGAGCCCAGAGTTACTTTGCCGTGCACGTCAGCCTACTTAATTATTTTACCCTTAATTAGCTGACAGGACTGCAGACTTCAGAGAATTCTCCGTGACCTCCGCGATCTTCAGGGAGAGACTAACGTTGGCGTCCATGGTCTAAGACTAAGGTATGGCTAATTCTGGCACCAGGGTAGAGTCTGAGAGTCTGTAGTAAGAAGTGCTTGGGACAGACTCTGCTGAGGCCAAAGATGAGGTGACAGGCCATGGGAAGTAGTGCATGGGCCAAGCACTGCACCCTGGCTCATTCCAGCTCCCAGAGGAATGCCCTGTCTCCACACAGTCTGCACCTACTGCATACTCCCTTCTGCGCCTGGTATCACAGTCCTGGTTGATATATATATGCATATATATTTGAACAGAACAAAGTTTACTTCAAAAATCATGAGCAGGTGTAAATGAAGACATTTAAAAAGTAGTACTGTGAAAAGGAAACATTTGTGCAAACCTACTTTTACAAGTAACCCCAAAAAACACATTCAATTGCAAAAACTTAGCATTTTTCTCAGATGAGGTTCCTGTACAGCAGCTCTACAAAGATAAATGAACCTTTCTACTATCCATAAGTGATTTATTGTCTCCACACTCACACTACATTTTATAATGGATGGAGTTAGGGTTAGGACAAGGTTGTGTGTAATTGCCAGCAGTGTTCAGCATAAGTACCAGTTTGTCCCACCTCTGTACATCAAACCCAGTGTTTTAAAATGTAATTAATACCTGTCCCATTGTTAACTGGTAACATTGGTATCAAAGGAAGCAAAATCTTAGTTAAGATCAAAACGTGTTCTGCAGTGGTTTCAGTAGGTTTCATTTTTCTTATCTGTAGGCCAAAGCCTAAGGGACTTCCTGAAGTTAGCGAGGAATTTGCCAGAATATAGAATGAGCGTCTCAGTATTTGACCTTATGACTATGGCTTTCCTAATTGAAGGTAATGGAATGTAATTGAGAATTATCTTTCAGAAAGCAAATTCTTGGGTACGTACTGGGAGATCTGGGCCTCGGCAGCCTATTCTCTAATTTTATTATGAGATCACAAGTCATACTGAGTGCTGATATCTAATCTTATGAACATGTTATGGAAGAAATCGAATAGCATAATTAAGTCTTCTCCAGGACTGGCTGAAACCTGCCGAGGTCATTCTGTTGATACCTTTATAGGTCTGGCTCCTAGTCTGGGTTTCTTCATCTCCTGTATGATCCCACTGAAGTTTATTACTGCATCCTAACGCAGGGTCAATGCTCCTAACTTGAATGGAATTCAGTAGGATTAGTAGTATATTTTTCTTGTTTAGGTTGTCTCTATAGCGAAAAGCACAGTGAGAGTCCTGACCCAGAATAGACCTGGGGGACATTCAAATAAATGTGCTTGCAGAATACCCCAAGCAGTAAAAAGTGTATTCTATCACCATGTTTCATTTTTTTCTTTATTTTTCTGATAGTGAATCTTCTTTCATGTTAATTCAAGGGCCCTGCTGTTTTACTTTTTGAAATTACTTATTCATATGTATCTTCTCTTATATATTGCATGTTTGTTCCCTGCATGTCTGCAGGAGATTTGCACATGCAGTGAAAGATAAACCTCACAAAAATGAGATACACAACCTGGATTAAGGAAGATCATTTTCCTTTTAAATTGTTCCTAACAGAGCCTACAGTAACTGTAAGCCTTGTAGATAAGTTTATAAAAATTTGTATTTTAGAGCCGTGCATATCACTCTAATGATGATTGGTAACCAAGAAGAATGCAGTAATCCTCGTCTCCCACACAGGAAAATTCAATGGGACCCTCTCTGTACCAAATGGAGAGCTTCAAGAAACGTGAGAATGGAAGAGGTATTGAAATAGGAGATAAGCCCACAAAGAGCAAATAGACTGATCAAGACACAGGGCCTGTAGATATGGCAGAAGAGAGCACATATCCTGCAGATGGGACTGATTTGCCCTCACATAAGCATTTAAGGATTGAATTTGGTTCACATTTGTATGAAGTTAGGTGTCTACATACAGGGGTACAATTCAGTTGCCTAGACATTAGCATCTACTGCTGAGACACTCTGGTGTATTCCACATTGTTTCTGACTGCCCCTCCAGAAGGATTCAGGTTTTCTATAGACTTTATATCCTCCTGTCATTCATACATGGATGTTCTGAACAACATCGGACAGCTCAAAAGACACCAGGCATCTATTTTCAGGCACCTGAATTTCACTTTAGCTGTATACACATGAACTATCTAAGGTTCCATTCAAATCAAAGAAGAGCTGGTCAATGCAATGAATGAAGCTTAGAAAACAATTTAGGTGTCTGAACAAGGGACTATTTGAGGTGAACTGAATCTCTGTTGTGACTCCACTGAATTTATTGACTTCATCTCCAAGGACTAGCATTGGAGCTTATAGAGTTGGCTGGCATGTAGAAGTCTACCTTAAGGACATCTTCATTTAGAAGTCTTGATCTGCACTGAAGTCTGACCTATATTCAAACCAGTCACTAGGAAGAGGTCAGAAGAATCTATGTATGGCAGGAGAATTGCCCCCTAAAAGCCTATCCTTGAACCTGTAGATACTCATACTCGGACACTAAGACATCTAAGGTCATAGATAGCATAAATCTATTTACCTTCAGAGTCTGGAAATGTAAGTGGCTACGAAAAGATAAAATTGAGAAAACTCAAAAGAAATACCGTGGGACAACTGAGCTGTTGAGCATACAGGGTGGCAACACGGAGAGAGGCTTTTCTTTGCCTTTTCTCTGAGAGAGAAAGCTAGGATTTCTACAGCCTCTGGTTACATGTTGTAATGTAGCTTTGCTCTGTACTAAGGGCCCTATTAAATGAAGATAGAAACAGATTTATGGTCTATTTATCTCTGCAGCACCATGTTCAGTCACGGTGAGGTATAAACATACCGTACTCCTCTCCCAAGACTTACCACAGTCTACTGGGAGCTTGCAGTCTGCTTTCCCAAGGTTAGGCTTGTCTTAGTGATTTTAAACCATTTCTGCTTGTGAGCAATTGCCAGACAAAAAGATTTACAGCACCCTTTACCCAGACCATAACATATTGCCACATATCCTTTGCCAAGGCTTCCTGACCTTTTTTTATTTACAATGCCTAGGGTTGAGGGTTTACTTTTGTGTACATTCTGATCATTTGAGATAAGGGTCCTGACAATTTTGTTCACACACTACTAACTTTATTGAACTGTCCCCTGTGCCTTGGTATGCAGCATATGCGATGAGAAGGACAAAGATTCTTGATGGAGAACAGCAGTTATTCTGTTTTCTCTAGATTAAAAACTGCATCCTTCCAGATTCCTAAAGAAAAGTCACTTTAAATTTTGTCATCCAATCTAGGCCTTGGGCACTTTTGAAGCTAAGTGGGACAGACCTTCCCTGGATCTGCATGCTCCTACCGCAGAAACTGCATAAAATTTATGTTAGATGATGATCTGATTTCACCTTCATAACCCTTGGCACAGCGGTTCTCCCCTTCTCTCAGCCCTACCACTATTTGGCTCTGTGTGGAGAAAAAACCCCAGCTCTTTTGGTGTTATTAAAAAATTTTTTTTTTCAAGTAAGCCTGAGGAAATACACATATAAAAAACTTCATGAGAAATATGTTTAGGTTTCCTTACAGAGCATCAGTCACTGTCCCAGCCCCTGAGACCGAGCTAAGGAAAAGCTTAGAGGAGCATCCATGCTTTCATTACTTCACTTCTTTTCACTGAGTACGTACTACTCATATCTGTATTACTTTTGATTCAACAACTAATCCATAAGTTTTGTGTCCTGCTGCACAGCACAGGCACACAAATACCAGAACTGCACAGTGCTGTGAAGCACAACCTCACTCAAAGCCAGTACAAGACTGCTCTGCCCAGAAATAAACGGAGACACAGCTCTTTCCCTTTGATGCAAGGGAAAAGAATTTATGACAAGCCTTGCAAGGATGCGACTTACTTCTTCCCTTCTTCTCAGATATGAGCCTTGCCAGTTGCAGCGGCTGGTGTTAAGCTGTGTAAAGACCCATTGCATTGCCTGCCATCCATTATATACTTCCTGCTTTTAAATGACCTCCAAAGAGAGGTGCACAGGCACAGCCAAATCAGAGGTACTCAACATATTGATTCAGTGATACTCTACCACATATCACTTCACCGATATTTATAGAGACCTCAATCAACAGATTCCTTCTAGGCAAATTTTATTCTGAGAATACCTTTTTTCTTTTAACTATTGGTACATTTTTTTATTGAAAAGAATCTCCACCCTTTTACCCATAGCCGATCCCTATAATTTCCTATTCAAAAGCAGTGGTAAATGCAAAAAGAAAATAACAGTCACCTGTAAAAGGTTATGGTTTCATATCATTTTTTGGACGTGAGCCAAAGCCTACCCTAGCAGAATAATAATCTGTCACAGTAATGTTGGCTGGAGGTGAGAGAAGAAAGACTGAATAAGGATGCTGACCTATACTAATAAGTAGCTGTAGCTGTTAGCCTGTAAGCACAGAAGCACATATAAGTATATAGTATAATCATCTTAAGCGTATCTGTCATGCTATGCTTTGGCAGGGCAGGGTATAAAGGATCTGTTTTGCTGGTTTGCAAAAAAAAAAAAAAAAGAAAAGGCGATTCCTTATAGTCAGCAGAATTCTTTACAAAACTTCCCAAGGAGAAAGCAGATGCTGAGTAGCACAAAATTAATCTTGCAACATACTAGCTATAAAATACTGTAACACAAATCAATATTGCAGCTCTACACTATCAGCTGCTGAGCATAGAAACAGTCAGCTGTATTGTGTAGGACATATGTCCTGCTGTCTGGTTTTTCACCACAGATGTCTTTTTTAGGATCTGAGTCAGTGTCTATTGGAACCAATGACAGAAACATGGCTTTGGATCAAGTCTTCAACTATAGATTTATACTGACCAGCAACTGAGAAATATTGCAATTGAAGCAGTGCTGCAGTACAGTGTTGCCGCTTGTGTTCTCCTCTGCTGGAGCCAAATTGCTCTGTGTTAGAAGAAAGCTAATCACTTTTGAACTGTATAATTTTAACATAGCAAAATTTGACCCAGCATGTGTAAAACTGCACTTGGCAATTATTTGGTTCTGTGGGAAACGAGCTCTCAATATATTTAATGCCTCTGATCAAGAGCAATTAGGTTACATTTATAGCTGAGCATGTAGATCCAAATGCAGCAAAACCACTGCATGTAACACAGCCATAACATATTACTTCAGCTGCAGAAATACAGACTCCTTCTGGCTGTGCAGTCGTTAGCTCTTTTTCGGGTGCCTGCAAAGACAGCACACCGTAGCAGCCTAGCTCACCAGGCCAAAGCTCAGGTAAGCAGAATTTGCTGCGTGAATATTCTGTCCCCAAATCTTGCTTTCCCTTTTTCATTCGGACACAGCTTTCCTCCATTCCAATATCTAGCAGATGAAGGCATGAACCAGGGATTCAGCACTGAAAATGAAACAGTCTGGGCAGCAAAATCTCTTCTCTGAACCATTTATCTTCAAAGGCTGATATTTGCAACAAGAAAACACAACGGATAAACACAACTGCAAAATGCATCTAAGTGGTAGCTAGCATTCAGCCAAGCAAATCCCCTCAGATCTGGCCCTGGCCACAAGTCCTTGAAGTGCTTGAAATATCTTCCATTCTACCTTCTTAACATCTGCATAGTCTTCTACACGGTTTGAGGGTCTGCTGACATGTTCCAGGATAACCCAGAAAAGCAGTTAGTTATATGAAATCAAAGTAGAAATTTGAATTTCTTGACCGCTGAAAGTGAGCACAGCCAATGAGCCTGGCCACAGAGCCTCGTTGTAATAAAAGTGCTCTTTGTACCACGGCAGATCAAATCAAATAATCTTTTACAATATTCCTCTCTGCTTCATCTTTTCTAATGAACAAGGATCTGGTGTAAAAGTCTTTCAAACGATATGTTTTCACTCCACAGATCCTGGGGTCTTAGGTATCCTTTTCCCCATCAGCTTTCTTTTAGACCTAGCATTGGACAGGACAAAGATGCCACTACTGCTCCTGCGGGTGATGTGCAGCACATTGCAGATGCAGCCTTCATTAGGAAGCAGGAGCATCCTAATGAAGCAATCTACTTCACCTATATCTGCCTCTTATTACTTCCACTGCGTAACTTTGGCTTTCCGTTTTATATTTGCTGCATCTTACCTTTCCCATATGAATCCTTTTCTAATAGAACAGCAAAATTAAACTTTAAATGGAAAAAATATATTAAGCTATGATAGTAATAAGCCTTAATCAACATCTGCTGATGATTTTTATATTTTATGACATTTTCTCAGTTTATATTTACTTAACGTATCTATAAAAATGACAATAAATCCTGCAAATGTTCAGTGTGCAAATGAGACTTGCTGTGAATTTCAAGATATAGCTCCGGAAAATATAGTACACAGGAAGATGACAGATGCATAAGTAACTCAGTGGAAAACGGAAGCCATTCTTGGGTATATATTTTTTTGCTCTTTGCACTAGCCATATACATAGGCAATTATGTTTGTTGGTGCTTTGTCAAGCACTCTGGCAGAAAGATGCACTGAGATGTTGGAAGAGATGTGCTTCATTTATTTGCTGGTACCAGACTTCCAAGACATTTGAGACACAAAGAGAACTTAAAACACATTCTCTTTGCTGTTCCCTGTGCCCCATTACAGCACTAGGTCTCTGAAAATAATGGATTTTATAGTTCAGTGGCTTAACCTGGGGAGAAAAGAAATAGTTCAGGTTGATACCATTCTTTTTCTTAAGGTTTCTTCTCATTTGGGGGTCATAAACCTTTAATTTTTTTATCCTAAAAAAACCCCCTTCCATCTATGTTGAAAAGAAAGCAACATTTTGAAAGAAATCAGTAAAAAAAAAGAAAGAATACACCCAAACTTTAAGCTGCAATATTTTCTCAGCTTTATTTTGCTTTAGTCTTAAACTTACTTACCGAATTCAACGCCAAGTCCGTCAAGTGTGTCCGCGCGTGGCAACGGTAGAGTATGTTGGGCATCAGTATCATGGCCAGATGACAGGAGGACATACCCTTTGCTCTAGGTCCTTTGCAGCTGCTGCTCTCCCTGACATCTGCCCACTGCTGTAGCCACCCTGCCCTGCTTCCGGAGGAGCCACAGCAGCAGCGGCAGGAATCACAAGCAGGGCTCAGATCCACTTGTCTCTTCTGCGTTTCTGCCTGTAGCTCTGGGCTCGAATGGAGGCTGGGGAGGTAGCATGGGATAACAACTATGGTCTGATGTAGAACTCCGATTTTGTTTTGCAAGAGCATCTCCTCGTAGACAGACCTTTAGAAGCACACAGCTACATATCTGTAATTTTGCTTAGCCTTCACAATGTAACATTTGATTAACCCTTACTTGCTTTTAAATAATTTATTCCACCTTATACTTCATGACTTGCACAGATTTAATGAAAACTGAGTGCATCTGAAGACCATAAAAGAAAAAAAAAAGCCTAGAAAAGAGCTACCGCCATTTGCCTGATGTCTGTCAAATTCAGTTGGTTATAGGCTATCTAACTGAAGGACAGTTTTGGCTATTATTCTCAACCATTCTTGCAGAAAATCCCATCTAAAAACTGTAGCTTACTGAACATAGAAAGTATGAAGAATTAGATTTTTAAGAGTTTAAATGATGAGCTGTTAATTAGACTTCCCACAGCCAGGCTCACATAATTAATTAATTTTTCAATCAGCCACCCAGTTCTAACTACTCAAATTACTATTGGGATTTTTGTTTTTATTCTGAATATGAAGATGTTATTGGCCTTTTGAGTCTGTAATGCAGCTCAAATGTATAAGTACAAACACATTTCTAATTCTGTGTCAAGGATGCAGATGACTAATATCACACCATGGAGAACACTGGCCACATTATTTTAAGAACTGAGGTAGCCTGACCAAATGCAGAACAGCTTCTGGACTGTCACACTCAAAGTCTCACACATAAGAAGTGTGTAGGCCTATGATGGATAAAAACTGAGCATGTCAAAACATATAAGGCCTATTATAAAAATACATCAACTAATTACTATATAAAATTTCAGTGAATACGTCTTATTGTTCTGAGCTCCCTTTCTATTAACACAATCGTTGTTCTAGGTTACACTGGATGTCTGAAATGGCAGGCTGATAAAGCAGAAAGGTATGAGATGCTTTTACAAATGTTGTGGAAACAGGCATGCTAGTCAGCATTTCATTCACAGTCACCGGTCAGAAAACCTCCCTGTAGATGTATGCTGAGTACGTGCCCACCACCCACAGTGGGGTGTGCTTATTCTAGCTAGTTGCCACTTGATAATTTTCCAGTTTTCCTAGCAGTGAGCTGTTCTGGCCGTTGAGCAGGACTCTGAGGTACCAGGCACTGTGTAAGGGCAGACAGCGGGGGCTGTGCTTGAGAGCTTACAGCTTACTCCTACATCTTCCAAGAGCTCATGCCCCGTCTGGCCAGGGATGCCGCACAGTCTCCTTCCTCAGCCACCTGTCTTTGGAGACTAAGGACTCGACTCTCCTGTTTTGTCACATGTCTGGGATTTGGTTTTCCATCACTCACAGTAACATACCCTGGATGATAAGTAGGTCTCGAAGAGCAGCCTGCTTTCCCAGACCCCTGCGGGAACCCCCCCATGCCAGGTGCATGGCAGGTTCTGCAGAAATTGCCGTTTTTTACAATGTGAAAAGGAAAGGGTGTAGGGCAGTGAAAGCCAAACTGGGACCTCAGGCCCATCCTAAGGGATTTTATCATCCCAGTGGCTGGGACAATGTCACCGTCTGGGCAGGCTTATATGCCAGCACGGATCAGCAGTTGCTCTTTAGCCCTGCTCCAAGCCAGTTTGCTTTTGAAGGTCAGATGATTCAAACTGAAGGGTTTTGTTTTTAATAGAAGTCTCTGAAACCCAAAATATCCATGGACAAGGGATTTACAGAAGGCATCTAAGATATAAAACTGCTATCCGTGGGTTTCATCCTTTAGGGTCCTCACTTCCACTGGAGAAATGGTAAAGCTCTGCAGGCTGGAAAAAATTGAGGTCCTGTGGCCTTGGCACTGCCAGGGTCTTCCCCCATCCTATCCCAGGGTGCACAGTCTACCGCACATGATGTCAAAACCAGCTTTCCTCGTCCCACCCCAAGGTTGGTGCCTTGCACTAGCCTTCCCTAGGGGAAAATCTCACCTCCAAACACTGAATTCATTCTCCTCTCTCGTGGTTCCCCATCCGCCAGGACTGACAAAACACTTTGAGCCTACCCTATGCCATGTATTTACTCAGAAGTGGCTGGAGGCAATCATGCCCACACTTTTCGGTTGTTGTCAAACCAGACTACTAGCTTTCAATTAACTTACTTGCAGAACAGATCTAGATCCCAGTAACTGAAAATGATTTGTACATCACAGATTACCCAGTGACGTAGATGGCTGTAGGGTATTTAGGATCAATATCAATTCACAGAGGATGCTACTCAGGGCCTGCTCTCAGGGCTTTCAGTTCTGGCTTTAATGAAACCTATAGTCCACATTTTGGTCAATGAGGTTTCTCATAACAATAAACTGCACTTTTTACAGTGCACCTCTGCTGTGCAGGCAGTAATGTACTAAACCCCATAGCTCATTACTTCACAGGACAAGGCACAGGATGTTGAGATACTCATTAACTGTAAAAATAATTATTCAGTAGTTATTTAATAACTATTAAATATTTTAATGTAAATATATTGATATAAATATGAAATAAAGTAAATGTCAATATTATTAAATATTAAGCAATTTTTAAGAGTGTCTTAGGAACATGGTCTGGCCAAAAATTGATTTTTTTTCTTCGTAGTACAGGGCATGAGCAAATTTTCAGCTTTTTGGTATTAGCAAGCTCAACTGTTTTCACTTTCATAAGCTGAACTTTAAAAATTCAGCTTGCTATATATCACTTTAAGCTGTCATCTTATTCCTTAAATTCAGGTAAATACAGATACAAAATTTAGTTTTGATAGAATTTTATTAGGCAGCTCCAGTTCTAGTATCCTCACGTCTGAAATGCCACTGTTGAACATATCATTACCAGACACCTGTAGCAAAACTCAAGAGTATTCAGAGAACAGCAATAAAAATGAAAAGGTTAAATTATAACATACATATCAAAAGTTAAAAACATGTACAATTTAACAAAAAAAGCAGTAGGAGGATGTGTTGGCAGTAATGTGCAAAATTAATTGGCTTATAAAAAAACATGACGATGTTGAATATTTATTTAGTGAGGTGCACGAAATACTAATTAGTAGTAATAGGATATAAAGAGGAAAGATGATGTGCTGGACGGTTATCAGGATGTGTGTCAAAGCATAATTCATTAGACTGTGAAGAACACTACCATGGAAAATAGCAGAACACTAACATTTTGTAAATAAAAGATGTGCCAGGTAAAGCACAGAAATATACACTCAGGAAAGCTCAAGCCCCTCTAATACCATATTTTTTATTTTCTCCTTGCCCTTTCTCCTTTATGCTTGTAGCAGTATAAAATATCACTGTTTAAAGCAATATAATTATGCAGGTATAAAAGAGACTAATATGACATTTTTGTTCCACAGCTAGAAAAGACCTATGTAATAATAACTGGAGACAATACCTGTACTCATAGGTAGATTTAATCAGAAGTGCTTAGATATTTGAGCCTAAAATACTGGGCCCCTCACCCAGGTTATCAACAGCCCTTTAGTTCCCACCCACAGAATTGCTTCCGTTCAGCTGCCTTTTGAAAATCAGGCACAAGCACTCTCAATGGTAATTAATGACAGTACTCCATGGAAATGCCTTAAAAAAGCAGTAGAGTCACGTCTCTGAGAGTCAGGAGAGGCCCAGGTACCCACGCTCTGCCACCCAGTCACAACCCAGGGGAACTGATCCAGCTTAAACAATCTCAGATCTATAAAAATTAAGCATAGGGAAAAAAAATCATAGAACACTGTGATCGTGTCAGCTCCTCTGCCACTGTAGGGTTTTTGCCAGCAATGCATCAAAAAGAGTAGATGACAGGTTTTTTTCTCCTCCAAATAATACATTCAGCAGAAACGCTATTTCAAATATATCAGTATAGAGATTCTATTTAAATGAGGGAAAATGAAAAATGTTAAAACGAACTGCTTAATGTAAGAGATGTCTTGTTTTTCTTTTATAAAATGAAACAATTCACCTTTTTTTGTTTCAAAACATCCTTTTTCAGTTTTAAATTGACAACAATTAGGAAAAAACGGTTTATGGAAAAGGCTGAATAAGTAAAGCATTCCATCTTTTATTTTCAAGCCAGGCAAAACATTTTGAGTTGTCCACAATTAATTTTTTTATTATTTACGCTTCTTTAATTCTGAATTATTGCCTCCAATTAGGATATGCAGAACTGTGCTAACAGAACTGTCCCTGGCATGCAGGAAAGACCTGGCTATCTGTATACTGGCTAACTGTATACAATCCCTTCAGTAGCTTTACCCTTTGTCACCTTGAAAAGTCATCAATGCCCAGCATAAGCCAAGCGCTTATTTTCCATAAGTAATAAACTTGTGATTATGGTCATCCTACAAAACACACTTTGTCTTTTTACATTTATCAAGGGGAAAGGCAGCAACACTGATTTATATTTTTTTAAACAATGCTGCTGCCTGCTCTGCAAGCAGAAACGTTTAGGTGATCTAAACACACCTGGGAATATATTCATCACTGGACTCGCAATATTTTACCATTTCCACCTCTATTTTAAGTTATGCGCATATGCAGAAACCACAATATTGTTGCTGTGGGAAAGTCAGGATAGCAGATTGATGAGAAGCCTGCAATTTTCTATCACTCCTTTAGCACTCTGCTGAGTGTAAATTGGCATAGTTATGCTCCTAGCTGGAAGTGCCACTGAGAAATGAGTTAGAGGGAACTGTTACAACAAATCTGTGGTGCTTAACATTTTATCTCAAGCATTTTTTACTCAGATTCAGTATTGTTAGCTTTAGGAAGCCTAACATATAGTGCAAGGGATTATCTCACAAGCATTCAGCGTTGAATATAGAATAACTGAGGACTCCTACAGCTGCTGTTGCTGATATATATGCAGTTATTTATTTAGAGTATATAATAAAATCATCAAAGAATATGAGCTCAGCATAACATTAGAAATTTTCTTATTGAGAAACTGTATTTTGATTGAATTTCCATGTGAATTGTTTCAGTATTTGTGTAAAACACAAAGATAAAAGGGGTTCTTTAGCATCTGCCAATTAAAGTCTACGTCTTACGGTAAATAATAAAAAGTAATCTGTCCATTCACTTCAGATTAACCAGAAAGCTGTAGCTTTATGATGATGTACATAGGAATAAAATTCATCAACAGTACTCCACATATAAGGGCTTGAAGCAAATTAGCATTCTAAATTGACAAAATGAACACGTAGTCAGTTTGGCACTATCGCAGGAATTTCCATTTGTTTCTGCAATGAGGCATTAAGCACATTCTAAAATTAGAGCAGCTAGAAAGCTGAATTACCTGTGTTTTTGACCTAGTGCGTTCTCAGTCCTTGGTAATAACGCGGAGAGATAAAACAGAGCAATACATTTAGGAGAGAAGTATGCCTCACGTTGAGAAAGACGTACTGTCTGAATTCTGACAACAGCTCAGAGAAATGCCAAAGTGTGCTTATTTTATCGGAGTGTGCGCATGCACGTGTGTGTTAGCAAATAATCTACTAACAACAGATGTACCACAATTAGGACTGAGCTGATTAAACTTCCAGGAACAAATGACTACTTTTCCTGTAATGGTTATTTCCATCAGGATTCAAAACTCTGCACTGAATTCAGCAGGAGTCCTGCGATCTACTTTAATAGAGAAAGGATGGCATCCTTAAGTAGATAAAACACGTTGCTAATTGCTGCTTAATGTTGTGGGATTTAGTGATCGCCCACGCTGCCGTGGTATGAAGCCAACCTACGGCATTGACTGCGATGGAGGTCGTAAAGTCAGGTACTGCGACTACACGTCAGAAGAGGCTGCACACTTGAATAGCTATTAGGAGTTTTATGCTTGCTGTAGTACTCCTAGTATTCCTGCTGCAGAGTTTGGTTTGGCGGTTCCAGCTAGGGCTTATTATTCCCTATCAACTTCTGTGAAACTTCCCCATAAAAGCAAAACTTTCTCAGCGTCAGCTTCCACCCGCACAGTTACGCAGAGATGATCAGCAAGCGTCAAGGCCTGGCTTTCCTCAAGCCACACCGCAACATGAAGTTTGCAAAGAACCAAAGCAGAAGAGAGTGAAGCCTTATCACTGACAGCAAGAGAGCTCTTCAGCCCCTTTACCCCATTCCCGAGCGGTACTTCAGAGGGTACAGAAGTCACTATCAGAGGTTCTCTTTAAAAATGAAACACTGTACTAGTGGTTTCATACTCACAGAGGGTCTTTATCGACTGTGGACCTCAAACCACAGAAGAGCCCTCCCTTAAGCAGTGGAGCCTGAGGAGCACCACTGTGGGCCAAGCTTGGATCCAAACATTCGATTTGCCGGCCTTTTCCCACAATATAGCTAGTAGACAAAACTGATAGTCTTCTTTGTAGTCTGAACACTTTTGCAGCATAACAATGACTTGCGTGTACACAGCTGTCACTATATTTTGCTAGGAATCCTCACCCAAACCAAAAGAACTGGGCTTGAAAAACTTCCTTCTTGTTGAAGAGACTTAAAATACGTGATCGAAATTGTACCACTGAGCTGCAGGAATGGAAGTCAAGGGGACTGCAGTATTTCTGTCCTGCTGAACTCATGGCAGAGTTCAGTACTAGGCTGATGCTTGATGCTTGCTCTTTGCACAGATTTTTGGATTCTCCTGCCGAATGTTGTTGCGAGTGCCAGAGGGAGTTAGGAGTGATGTGCATGGATAGAATGATCTTGTGCTTACAAATATTGCTTTTCAAAAAAGAAAAAGCAGAGCTCATGAACTGTATTTCTGAAATATATTACATACCTTGAAGTTTTATGGATCCCCAATGTGCTTTATTTTTAGATTAGTCGGAGCTTTCAGGAAGAAACTATAAGAACTGTGAAGAGAGTGCCTTTTATTTTTAGAGTGGTGAATATAACTTTTCTTTTCTTGCTTAAAGTCATCCACTAGCAGAAGAAACAATTTAAAAGAAGCTCAGACTTTATTTTAATCACGATTTATGAAATTATTTTGGTTTTTAAAGGCTTACGTGAGATACAACAAGGAAGATGGGAGAAATAATAACCAGTTTACATGAAATATCTACATTCTCCCCTGAAGGGATTCCAGAGCACTTTACAAGCCATCAGAATTAGTATGCCCTAGGGGCCGCTTGTCTGAAATGCTGCCTCCTCTGGGGTGGAGCCCAGCAGGCATCTCCTTGCACACAGTAGCAATATATAATACAGGAGGACAGAAGCTGAGAAACACTTTCTCCAGCTAAAAGTGGGTAAGTGAAGCTCTAATACAGCATTTATGACACCTCTTGGGTGTATACAAGAGGCTTAATGCACCCTTACCTTACCCTGCCCTCGAGCCCAAGGGCAGCCGCAGCACCCACGTGTGTTGGACCCCGCTGCAGTGAGGTCTTTTCCTGTGCTGTGGTGTGATGGGCCATCACACTGCCTCTTCCCCTCGGCCTCTTCTGGGATGGGTCACGGCAGTTCCTGGCACTGGAAGACACCTCCTACATAATCTTCATCCCTTCATCTCTCTGCGTCTCAGCCTCCCACCCCAAATCCTCTTTGTGCTGTGTATTTATGATTTATGATCCTGAGGGATAACTTCTACCATAATGAGGTACATCTGCCCTAGAGAATGACGACCCTAGAGCTTCCAGAAGGTCTCTACCATTTCAACATTTTTACAATGTTTCTAAAATGCTTTCTATTCTTATGGCCAAAAGGAGACCTTCTTACTCCTCGCCTGCATATGAATGTCAGCTCCCGTCAGTCTTCCTGATCTGCTGATCAATCCTTTATTTACATTATATTAAAAATCCTTCTGATTAAAGACATGCTGTGAATGACATGAAAGTGCATGGGGACACTGGGGCATTGGCCTACCCTGCATTCAGCGTGGTAACTCAATTCACATCTGCCTAAGGCTGGGATGCTGTGCTGTCTCCAAGGTAAAGGACTCCCACCAGTGGGTGGACAGATGCTCAACAGCTTTCTCTGCCTGTTAAGATCATTGTAAAGAATTTTCTTTCCAATGACAGTCTCTGACATTTTCAGATTTCTCCTAAAACCCAGAGCAGCACATCCATTTCTCAATTTATTGGGAAGGAAACTTCCAAATATTTCATTTTAGAAAGTTCGATTAAAAAATCATCAAAATGCTTTACTTTGATAGTGTCAAAAGGGTTCATTTTGTCACTATAAACGGAAAATGCAATGATAACAACTGAAAAATTAGTCAGATTTTTTAAAATTAATATAATAGAAGCTTCAGTGAAGCTGAATAATAAAATATTGAAAAGAAAGTAAGTTGCAAATAGACTTGAAATAAACAGAAATAAAATGAAATACTACTTAAAACTTCCTATTGAAAATTTCATTAACATAAAATGTTTTCTCTGAAACATTTCAGTGTTTATGAAATAGCATTCTTCAGTAAAAATGGTTTCAGCAGGGTTTTTCCTCTCCATAGTTCATTTTAATTAGAACTCCAGATGATAGGTGCTTTTTGCCACATCTCATTATGGATGAAGAAGTTTGAATAGCTACCAAGAAGAGATTATTTTGAGGAGTCTTCTTCCAGATCATTTCCAAAACACTTTGGGAATTATCATAAACTGTGAGAAATTCAGACCTGATTAGCCCAAGCAAACTGGTGAAGAGTGGAAAGTATTTACACTGATCAGGTCTTACCCCTTTTAAGTAGGCTCAGGGGTGGCTTTAACCTAGGTAGTAACCATGTTGCCCTAAGGTGAAATGTTTTTTTTTTTTCTGTGAGCTTTTTTTTTTTTTTCAGTGCAATTCAGTTCAAATGTGGATTGAATTGTTCTGAGGATGCTTAACTTAAGTTTTTTAACCTTGACCTGAGGGTGTGTTGCATGCCCTGGAGCATCTCAGGAATTTCTTTGCTGTTGCTGAAAGACTGTGGAGGGTGGTGGGGCCATGCGGGGTGGTCCCCAAGATGAACTCTCCCCAGGACTGCATGTGAGTCTTGTCTCAGAGCTGCCAGCTGTTCACTCTAGAAGAAATCCTGAAGCCAAACTAACATTCACGCAATGCAGACAGTAAAGGCACAGAATCCACTGACTGGAGAGAATTCAGAAGCTAAATTATTTGGTAGTTTAGATAATCCCTAAGAAGAAATAAATTACATGGTTAAGGATATTGGTCTGTTTGTTACATGATCACCAGGAAGGAAAGGAACTGTAATTATGGACTGCTGACAAAGTTACCATGGGTTTATGGGTTTTCTAACTTTCATAATAAAGTTTTTGCTATTTCACACATAGACTCAGGGCTTATAAATGAGGAAATAATTCTTACTGAGGGTTCCTCAGGGAGGTAATTTCTGATCCAAGAAAGTCAGATGTTTATGTTCCTTGGGTTCAGGGAAATGTTCTGCTATTTAACCTAGTTTCTTGTGGCTATTGTCCATCCATGGCAAAAGGGCTCCTGCTCTTCGGGCAAACACAGGATTTTACCACGACATTAGTAATTGAGGAAGATATTCATTTATATTTAGGTGTCTAAAAGTTGAGTGCTAGTGTGCATCTAGGTACTCTCTATAACTGGTGGTGAGACTTGCTCGTATCAGGCCTCTAGATTCATACCTCTATTCATTGGCTGAAAATGAAAGGTTAGAGCACTGATTTAGTCTGCATGCCTGAATTTTAGAAAGTTAAAATAGATGAGAAGAATCGTGACCTGACATGATAGTGCATTCTCTTGAGAAAAGTGATGTAAACTTCCATAAGTCGTTCTCTATGTAAAATGCTTAAGTAAATATGTAGTCATGAGAACTTAAAGATAAAATGAAGCTATGTTTGAAAGTGTGACATTTCCCACTATATAAACTAGTCTAATAGAGTAGATTAACTAACTCCCTTGTATAAATTTAATACAGAAACTTCAAAGCATAGCATTATTAATAATTAACCCTAATGTATTAAGGATACTTTGGGGTCTCACAATATATCCCTGCTCTGGAGATACAGCAAAATCATCTATTTCCCCATAGTATCATCAAGGACACATCTGCATATTAAGCAGCAAACTAGATCCTATTAAGCATTCAGTGGAAGATCAGGCATATTATTGAAGGACTGGACAATAGTTTATTAACCTCTCAGAAGACTTTAGCAAGAGACTTACCCACACTAAATAAATTGTGTGGCTTTGGAGTTTGCCTTGTTTGCCTGTTGGCTTGAAACACAGGCAGGCCTCCCCTAGCGGTCCAGAGAGCTGCCGAGGCTCTGGCAGAAAGCAGCTCCTCTCAGGTGTGCAGCGCGGTGGCATTCTGAAACAAGTGACCATTTATTTGCAATCCTGTAACCATATAGGAGAGTTTCGGTGGGAATTCAGATATCTTCCTTCATGTTTTCAGAGAATGGTAAAAAAAAACATATATAGCATTCTATTCCACTTCCTACTTGCTGATTTTCTTAAATGATATATATGTATGTATATTTTTTCATATTGGGAATGCATTTTGCTGCCTTTGTACAAACTCTAACACATTCTGGGATCTGATATAATGTAAGCAATAAATAATAGTAGCATTTTTTTTTCTTCCTAGAGTGGTAATTTTAAGACATTAGTCCTTGTTTTCTTAAGCAACAGGAGAGTCTCAGACTGTATTTGTTAATGGAGTGAGAAAATACTTAGGACAATAGAAACATTACCATTAACATTCCCCGGAAGTAGGTGACATTTTTTGTAACGGACTGCATTTTAAAATGCAATTCAATAAGAAATAATGAGTACAGTCTTAACATACTTTTAGTTCAGCAAACAAAGTTGATTTTTCATGCTCCAGCTTGCATTATATCCTGCTGAACATTTACTCTCTTTTAAATTCATCAATAACATTGCATTTCTTATTTAATGTATTAATATATCCTTAATGCATTAATACGTTCTTAGTTTAGTTAATTCGTAAGTTCTTAATAAGATGTAGTTCAGTTCTTTTGGGGCTGTATTTTCCATTTTTACCTTTCTTAAAACATTTGGGTATAGTAATCTGCTATGACTTCCATCAATTTTACAGATGATTTCATTTCATCTAGGGCATCATCTCATGTTTCAAGCATTTGTAAACATACATGGATTTCAATCCAGTTCAGTTAGGCATGGAATAAAATCTCCATCCCAGCTTGAGGTATCCCTGCATGTGTCTTCCCTACCATGTTACAGAATGTATTAATGTGAGCGTTGCCTCCACTAAATGTTATTTCTAACTTTCACGGCATTACCTTGGACTGGTGTTGGCCTCAAACTACAAAAAGGACATTACCAAATTCATGTACCATGATTTATTTACATGAGAGGCAAGGAATGTGACTCTTCAATTAAAGCCGTTCCCTACAGAGCTGCAGGATCTCATTTACTTGGAATGCAAAGCCTTTTTCTTTTGAACTAAACTCCTCCAGATTTGGGGAATGTACTTAGCAGTTTGTAAGCTTGTAGCTCTGATTTTATCTCATACCTGTACTTCTTCCTGAAGAGTTAGATGACATATGTGAATTTTTATTAAGGTATAAAGTATGGCCTGATCTAAAATTCCTTAGTAAAATGCTGGTGTGTGCTTTCAAATTAATAGGACCTTTTTGAATCTGACTTAAACTTCTGGCATCATGAAATTAATCTCAATTTCCATTCATATCTATGAACACTCCCTCTCACATATCTGCTCTCAGGGCTGCAAACTCAGACAAAGATCCTGAATGCATTTTCTCATTTAGTCACTCACTAAATTTCTTCAAGAAAAGACTTTGTATTAAAGAAAAATCTAACTTCTCACATATTTGCCATTTTCTAATTGACCGTAATCCCACCTTTACCAGTCTGGAGAAGCTGATAGCTATTTTCCTTTCTGGAGTTACACTGATGATTGATGACTCACTCACTCTTCCAGTTTAGGACATACATGGATATATAGGACCTGCATGGGAGACACAGAAAATCATTCTTTTTTTTTTTTTCCTTCTGCAGTTGAAATGGGAACTATCAGGTGGAAACGATATTGCTGCCTAAATGAGAGAAGAAAATGAGGATAAGTCTCAAAACTGGCTGTGGGTGCGGGAAAGCATCCTGAATGTGTACCTTAAAATATCAGAGAGTTTACAGAAGTGCACTGCATGCAACAACATTTAGGATTAGCTGTGAAAAGACCATCTAAGCACATCGTAGTATTGAAGTATTAGCAGATGCTGAGACCACTCCTTTCCCCAGGAAGCAAAACAGTGCTAGAGAATGGCTTGGTTATGTTGAAGAACCAGAGTTTGAACTCCCAAATGAAGGAAAGAGCGGTCACCACCTTGAGTGATATTACTCTCAGCTATAACAGAGAATATTATGCTTTCAGAGTGTCTATGATGTTCATTAGCCACCTAACAGACAGGGAGCTTCAGGAAGCAACTACTGAAAAAAAAAAAGAATGGGTGAGAAGAATCACTTTTCTGTTACTTATAATTCAAAAAGACCATTCTGCTGCACATGGCTCTGAATGGTTTACAATGTGGTTAAAAAGTATTTTTAGTAAACTAGAGCACAGCTTTAGTCTCCCCTAATGTTAACTGGACCACAACAGACAGAGCAGATGGAATATTGTCAGAGGCTGCAGTAGCAACCAGGATGCTGAAGTTGAAGAGTCTCTCAGGCAAGAAAATTATCTCTAAGTGTAGTTTACATCTTGGGATTTCATTCAAGATTAGTTGAACTTCAAGTCGTATGGTCCATTCTAAACTCTCTGACAAAAATCAACAGGTTTGCAACAACTGCTGCACTGCTCCAGTATGCAGCCTGATCAGTTCTACTGCTTTGGTGACAGACAGTCCAGGCAGATGATTTATTTGCTTGTTGAGATTTTTCACTCCAGATTTTAGCAATCCATTAAAAAAAGCACATCCCTCATAACTTGGAATGTATTGAAATTTGCCATCTGCTTCCCTCTGAATATCTATAGGGTTTGGCTGGCATCTGCAGCCCGTTACTTTTGGCATTGACAGCCACAGCCTCACTCTTTTGGGTCCCCTTTCCCTGAAATTTGCATTGTTCTCTACAGGTTTGAAGCAAAAAATCCAAGTCTCCTTAAAATTGCTTTTTAATATTTTGGGCATCACTAGTGAAAAGAACTTGCTTTTAAAGCATGAAATTAGGATGTAAAGAGGAGTTTGAATCTTTTCTTCACACGACACAGAGGAGCAGGGACACTGGTACATGAATCCTCCGCTCCAGAAATGTGGCTATTGAGACAAAATACCATGAAGTGGGTAAGGAAGATATCTGCTGGGCTATAGCTGTCTGTTGCACACAGCCCAGCTGGCACGCAGCACAATCTATGCACTAGCTGGCTCTAGACTAGCATCAAACAGAGAAGCATTTAAGACCCTTATTAAACTTTTGGCAGAGGCAGCAGGGACTGTTATCATCTCATTCTAGCCCTGTGGGATCTCTTTGCAGTCTCAGATAATTTTCGTGGAGAAAAAATCTCCCTGTGACAAAATTGTGGGTGCGGTAGTGCCCAGAGGAAATATCTGCATAGAGTCCCAGGACTGAGGGGCTTATATAATACGTGCACTGCCACCAGCTCTCTCCTCATATTTGGGCAAGGGTTCACAGAATCACAGAATCACAGAATCACAGAATCACAGAATCGTTTAGGTTGGAAGGGACCTCTGGAGATCATCTCGTCCAACCTCCCTGCTCAAGCAGGGTCACCTAGAGCATATTGCCCAGGATCACATCCAGACGGGTTTTGAATATCTCCAGCGAAGGAGACTCCACCACCCCTCTGGGCAACCTGTTCCAATGCTCTGTCACCCTCACAGTGAAGAAGTTTTTTCTCATGTTCAGATGGAACTTCCTGTGGTTCAGTTTCTGCCCATTGCCTCTTGTCCTGTTGCTGGGCACCACGGAGAAGAGGCTGGCCTCATCCTCTTGACACTCCCCCTTCAGATACTTGTACACATTGATGAGATCCCCTCTCAATCTTCTCTTCTCCAGGCTCAACAGGCCCAGCTCTTGCAGTCTTTCTTCATAGGAGAGATGCTCCAGCCCTCTAATCATCTTGGTAGCCCTCCGCTGGACTCTCTCCAGGAGTGCCATGTCTCTCTTGGACTGGGGAGCCCAGAACTGGACACAGTACTCCAGGTGAGGCCTCACCAGGGCTGAATAGAGGGGCAGGATCACCTCCCTCGACCTGCTGGCAACACTCTGCCTAATGCACCCTAGGATCCCATTGGCCTTCTTGGCCACAAGGGCACACTGCTGGCTCATGTTTAACTTGTTGTCCACCAGCACTCCCAGGTCCTTCTCGGCAGAGCTACTTTCCAACAGGTCAGTCCCCAGCCTGTACTGGTTCATGGGATTATTCCTGCCTAGGTGCAGGACCTTGCACTTGCCTTTGTTGAACTTCATGAGGTTCCTCTCCGCCCACCTCTCCAGCCTGTCCAGGTCCCTCTGAATGGCAGCACAGTCTTCTGGTGTGTCAGCCACTCCCCCCAGTTTAGTATCATCAGCAAACTTGCTGAGGGTGCACTCTGTCCCTTCCTCCAGGTCATTGATGAATATATTGAACAAGACTGGGCCCAGGACTGACCCCTGGGGGACACCACTAGCCACAGGCCCCCAACTTGACTCTGCGCCATTCACCACAACCCTCTGAGCTCGGCCATCCAGCCAGTTCTCAAGCCACCTCACCGTCCACTCATCTAGCCCACACTTCCTGAGCTTACCTAGGAGGATGTGATGGGAGACAGTGTCAAAAGCCTTGCTGAAGTCCAGAAAGACAACATCCACTGCTCTGCCCTCATCTACCCAGCCAGTCATTCCGTCATAGAAGGCTATCAGATTGGTCAAGCATGATTTCCCTTTGGTGAAGCCATGCTGACTACTCCTGATCACCTTCTTGTCCTCCAGATGCTTAGTGATGACCTCCAGGATGAGCTGTTCCATCACCTTTCCCGGGATGGAGGTGAGGCTGACAGGCCTGTAGTTTCCTGGCTCCTCCTTCTTGCCCTTTTTGAAGACTGGCGTGACATTGGCTTTCTTCCAGTCCTCAGGCACCTCTCCTGATCTCCAGGACCTTTCAAAGATGATGGAGAGAGGCCTAGCGATAACATCCGCCAGCTCCCTCAGCACTCGTGGGTGCATCCCATCGGGGCCCATGGATTTGTGGATGTCAAGTTTGGACAAAAGATCTCTAACCCGATCCTCCTCAACCAAGGGAGAGTCTTCCTTTCTCCAGCCTTCCTCTCTTGTCTCCAAGGTCTGGAATTCCTCAGGACTGGCCTTAGCAGTGAAGACAGAAGCAAAGAAGGCATTCAATAACTCTGCCTTCTCTGTATCCTTTGTCACCAGGGCACCCGCCCCTTTCAGCAGCGGGCCCACGTTTTCCCTAGTCTTCCTTTTGCTATTGATGTATTTGAAGAAGCCCTTCTTGTTGTCCTTGACATCCCTTGCCAGATTTAATTCCAACTGGGCCTTAGCCTTCCTTGTCGCATCCCTGCACGCTCTGACAACGTCCCTGTATTCCTCCCAAGTGGCCTGTCCCCTTTTCCACATTCTGTACACTTCCTTCTTCTGCTGGAGTTTTGCCAGCAGTTCCTTGCTCATCCTTGCTCATCCATGCAGGTCTCCTGCCCGCTTTGCTGGACTTCTTCCTCAGAGGGATGCACTGATCCTGAGCCTGGAGGAAGTGACGCTTGAATATTAACCAGCTCTCTTGGACCCCTCTTCCTTCTAGGGCCCTACCCCAGGAGATTCCCTTAAGTAGGTCCCCGAAGAGGCCAAAGTCAGCTCTCCAAAGTTCTGCTGGATTTCCGGGTGCCCAAGGCCTGCCACGCTGCCCATCCAGGGATCTCCGCCAAACGGCCCCTACGCACGGCCCTGTACCACGCTCTGAGGGCCCGTGTCCCCTCACTGCCCAAGGGACAGGGAATCGATTTGCCCTGGCTCAGTGTGTTCCCCAGAACAGCGGTGTCCTTGCACAGTCCCGTGTTGGCAGATACAGAATAGCTGTGGAAACCAGATGCTTTTTCTCTGTTTTGCTACTTTCCATGCAGATTTGAGGTAAAATGATGCTATAGTGCAGGGGATGGGGGGGAGTATATATTCCTTGAATTATACTGTTGTCAATCAAAGGTAAATCACGCAAACAATTCAGCAGTGACACAAATGGCAAATCATTTTGAAGGAAAAGAGAACCAGGACTTTGCTGCCTACTCGGTACTTTTCCAGGAGACAGACTTCGTATTCTTATGCTGTCAGGCTTGCACCTTTTATGAGCACTGACTTAACGAAGAAATTTTAAAACACTAGAGTGTGCTGATAAATATAGCAGCTATTTTATCTGCAGCAGAAGAGCATTGCATATTTCATGTAGTCTGTTTAATGATGTTTTATCTATATTCACTGACTCTTCCAGGCAACAACATATCTTTTGTCTCTCTCCCATTCTCTTCCTTTCTTTCACCCCAGAGGGCTAAAATGTTTATTGAGGGAAAACGCAGCACAAAGAGAAGTACTGGATTATCACATGACGTCTCCTTATTTTAAACAACTCTTTGTCCTATAGCTAATTAGCATTTCCTACTGCTCTAATATTTCAGAAAGAAAAACATATCAATCAGATATGTTAGCAGCTGGATATTAAAAGCTGTGTTGCACCAAAATGGTTCTTGCTAAAATGTTTCCCACTTAAAGCCATTAAAAAATAACATAAATCATTTCAGATCTAAGCAACAGAAAGGTGTTAGTCATCATCTAAACTGACTGCAATAATCAGCGTAATAAGATAACAGCACTGACAGGTGCATCGTTTATTGTTTTCATCATTTTAAGTTTATTTTACTGATAGGATAACACATGCTTTCATTTTTCTCATATCTTTCAATCACATTGCATTGCTCAATTGATCCAGTTACACATTTAAAATCAGCTATGTCGGTCTATGTCTCAGTTTAAGATTAGTAACTAACAACTTGCATATGAAATAGTTTAGTTGCTTTTCCATTCTAAAATAGCCAGATCTCTTAGGTAGCTGGTTTTAGGCCACAAACAAAACTAACTTTTCACAAAATGGTGCACAATTCCCTTTTTAAAATTCTTCTGTGGACCCATTCAATAAGAAAATGCCTTTAAAGCAATAGAAGTGCCTTTGATATAACTATGAAAATCCTTTCGTTTAGAAATACCTTGTAAAAATGGAGGTGTCTTCGCTGATTCTTATCTAACTGAATAGTGTCTGAAAATAGTTATCACTAAACCCAGGTTATTCCTTACCCAATAATCTCAATCTGTTTTGCTAGTGACAAGTGCCCAGTTGAGAAAGGATGCTACCATGGCAGCATAGTCTTCTACCTGTGGCAAGCTATGAAAGAAAGTCATGGAGTCAAGGGCTACAGAGAAGTGCACTTCAGGCAGACCTCCTCCTGTTGGGTTCGAGGTGTCCCAGTATTCCTGTGGGGAATTTACGGTGCTTTAGGGCACAGCATGAGCTCTGGAATGTTTTTCAGATGCATTAATTTTCATTAAATGAATCACAGTAAAAATAAATGGAAAGTATAATATACAACTCTGTGACAATGCAAATGGTTATGCAAAGATATCTATTCACTACCTTGTAACACGTGGTTATATTCAAAGTAAAACTTCTCTGTATTAGGAATTTTTTATTGCTTTAAGATTAATGATATGCATAAGGAAAAATCCCATTACACCAGTATATGGAGGTTTATACAAGTATATGTCTTCCAGCTTGTAATGTGAAATAAGCTATATGTCACTGAAAGAGCCAACATATTTACTAGCAAAGCTACAGCAGTAGAAATAACATACAAGCACTAATATATCATAAATGCACTGAGATAGCTGTTTGGCTTTCACCATCTAAGCCAGACCTGAATTGCTGCTCATATTGGATGTTCTTCAACAGATTCCATAATTGCTGTAGATTAAATATATTCTTAAGAAGAAGTTGTCTTTCTAGAAAAAAAAGCAGTGGGATTTTCCTTGCATAGTGTTTTAGGGTAACTTTTTAGAATATCATGTCTTGGTCACTGCTTTCCACTATGTCACACCTGCTTATGCCATTTATGACATGTTACACTACACAACCATAATGCAAAGTGACTTATCTAGTGTAACACAAAGTGAGGCATTAACAAATGTATACATAGCTTTGGGAAGGAATTGGATTTAGCAAGCAAATTTTGATAACATCAGACAGTTCAGATTTTGATAGACTTTTAGTCAGTTTGCCACTGAAGTCTATATGTTTGCATTATTCAGTGTAATTCAGTATGAATTACAAGAAGAAAAATGTACAGAGACTTTCTGGTACAACTGTGTGCCAGAATATGCTGAAGAAACATGGGAGCTTCACTTACCGACATTACGTACCCAACTAAGTACCATAGAATAGTTCGTCCCCTAGTCCTGAAAATATTTAAAACTATGAATAATGTAACACAATACCATTTAACATATTTTATAGAAAATTTTGTCCTCTTTACTTTGAGAAAAAGTCTATTTAGGAATTAGGATAATAAAATAAAGTTTAAAAGTATGGAAAATATTTGAAAAGAGGCTAAATTATGTAAGAACAAAAAAACTGTACCTGAATATGTCGTTAGACTTGCTCAGATTGATAGTCATAATTACACAGTTACTTCAATTCTATTTTGTATTTATAATAGGTAATAATTAGAAAATTAAAGCCAGCTTCTTCTCTCCATTTCTAGAATAAATGATTGTAAATAATCTTCTGCTATATGTTTCACTCAGTAATCTTCTCTTCAAAATATATGCACTATTGACAAAAAGAGTAAAGAGCATGAAACTTTCCATGAGAAATACTTTAGAAGAATAACATATTTCATCAGACTGTTCTTCTGATGAAGAAGTTTCACTACAAAAAGGTATACATAGAGAGATATTATTTCTTTTGAGCTTCACGATGTAATTGGAACTATATAGAAAACATATATAAGGATGCAATGTTAATACAAGTAACCTTTATGTTGTGCTTAATGATTTAAGGTTTCTTTATTGGGCTATGCTAGTGCTTCCTTTACATGGTTTTGGATGAAGAATATATAATACTTTTAGAGCTCTTCCTTGAATACTCAGATATGCTTTACAGGAAAACATAAATTCTACCAGTAAATGTATGGGAAGCCAGCATGCCTTGTTCACATTTTAAGTGATTTTGAAATACTTTTAATTTATGTAACATGTCAGTGATATTTCTATCAAGTGAAAATTATGCATATATTTCTGCAATGCACCACTCAGACGTGACTCACAATAGTTTGGAAGTGATAGAACATAAGCACTTATCACAATTCTGGCTTTGTAATTTTTGAGACATATTATATGTCAAGGCAAAAAAGAGGAACTTTTCTGTAGTCAGTACCTGCACTTGATTTTTGCAACAGGATTGTGTACGTGTAAATGCCAACTGTCTTCAGATATAGATTAAGAATAGTAGGATACGAAAAAATAGTTTTAAATACTGTCTTACCTAGAAATATTTGAAATTTACCAGTATGTTTGTGTCTTAGTAAACCAAAATTAACTACAAAAAATATATACATCCTTCTCAGAAACTGTAGATTGTCTTTACTAGGTCAGAGTGTCTTATCTAACATCAACATTGAGTACATGTGTAATAAATCAGACTAGAGAATCAGACTAGGTAAAAATAATGAATAGCTTTTAATAGTTTAAAATTCATGCTAATTTAATTTTAGTATTTTATAATGCTGATTCCTTGTTTAGATTCATGGGATTAGTTGGCTGCCCCTAGTATGCACGATACAATTGAAATATATGAGACAGTCATTCATTTTGAAAGAACGAGAGTAACTATCTGAGTTGATTAGCAGATGTGAGTGTAAAATAGTTTTGCATTTTATGAAAATTTTCAAGATGCCAGGAAATAATTATCACAAAAATGGATGAAAAATGAAAAATTCACACAGTTAAATAAGCCAAAGCTCTAAGGCAGAATTGGATTCAGATCAGTTAAAACATTTCAATGATTTTTAAATATTTCAGTTTTGACCACTTACTTTTTTGTAGCATATGTAGCATTTAGAAAACAAATCTTTCAATGGGGATTTTCAAATCTTAAAATGGGGATTTTTGTAATGTTTGAAATATTTTTGAAATATTTTATGCTGGCAAATTTGAGGAGGAAAATGCATCCTAGATTACAGTTTCTTTATATTCATAAAAGTTTTGGTTTTACCAAATAATCATCATCTGCGAAAACACCCAGTAAATAAAACAAAGCCCATAAACCACCTCTGACTAGTTCTGTTAATCCATTCTTTTTGAGTGGAGGATTTTTTTCTTACTCAGATTCCTCCAACATTCTTCTGCACTGCAGAATATTTCTAACTAAAGCCATTCTTTAATGCAATGAAGAAAACAAATGTTCTGAGGAAGTTCCTTAAATATATTGTTTGTCACTCAGGCTGCCAAATCATTGTCATTCATAGAAAAAATGTTGTTATACTTTTAGGCTTTTGGGGGTACAACTGGAGAGCTCCTGCTTGCTATGGTACAACCGTAAACATTACAAAAAAGTCACCCAGTAGCAGCGGGATCCCATAATATCTGTAGGTCATGAGATACCTCCCACAACTTGGTTTTGCCAAACGAGAACAATTCCTATTTATTAACTCAAAATTTGAAATGGCATATGCCCAAAAAAAAAAGCAATGAATGTACAGAATCCCTGAAATAAGTGTTAAACAAGCAACATATGAATTCCAATCACAGCTGATTGGAATATTAACTTGGAGTCATTCTTCTTTATTTCACGAATGGACTGGAGGAACCCTGACTAGGAAAGAAGTTATCTGTTATTCCATATTTTGTCAGAGTGATGAACAGTTCAGGAGGGTCATTCAGACTCCAACTGGCCTTTGAAGAGCCCAGATGACATCATGACAAGTATGGTCCCAACTAAAGTCAGCTAGGACAAAACCCTCTTCCTACGATAAGATTCAGTGTTGAGGTTCACTGGCAGAACTGTGACAACAATAAAGACTCTTCTTCCAACTCTGAAGATGGGACTGCAGTAGCTAGAAAGAGCAAAATTTAAAATCATCAGAAATATGAGGGGGAAAAATGCGACAGAATTCACACTGGAATAGTAGTCTATTGTTTTGCTCTGCCTGGAACATTTTTTAGTTCATTCTAAAGAAAGGGGCAATTAGGTGTCCTCATGCTTTGTGCCAATGGAGACAGAGAACTGATTAAATTACAGCAGAGTGCTTCTGTTAGAGTTAGAAGCACAAAGCCAGCAGGCAAATTATAAAACCAAATGCAACAAAGCTGAAAAGCAGTGAAACTGCTACAAAGGCACCTCTGGCACGGAGAGAGTGAGGAGGGCGTCCTTGGCACGGCCTGGCAAGAGACTAAGAACCACAGGAGAGGAAACTGCTTCTTGTTGTCATTCCTGCTAAGTTGGCAGAAATAGGGTTTTGTCTAGAATTTTTGTAAATAAACAGAGTTTATTCAAAAGCGGCTACTTCTGATCGTTATTTTTTCATTCTCACGGAAATAACCCTTAAGACTTTGAATACTGGAAAAATTGCAAAGTCGAAGGAAGTAAAAGTATCTTCTTATACATATGTGTATAATTACACACTCATTTACTCTACATTTTATTGAAACTGCTACTTTTTAACCATAATCTATTTTAATCTGTAACTTAAGAAATACAACTAAAATGGGATTACTGAATCATTTCCTCTATAAAATGTGAAATTCCTTTACTGTTGCTTTTTAAAGTAACAGTGAAGTCCAGGGCAATGTATTACTGCTGAGTATACAGGTAGCAACAGTACAGAGAATAAGTTTCGGTGTGCTTATTTTTGAAGAGGATTGCAGTAAGAAATAATGTGCTGTTCAGGCTCACATCTCATATTTTTGAGGCAGACTCTTTCAGTTATTTATTTAAAACTGCTATCAGTAAAAATTACAATGCTGTATTATTCGCCCTTTCTTATTTCCACAATGACACTATTTTAATTAGTGTTTCTTCAAAATAGTCTGAAGTAAACAGATTCACAAGCAGATGTTCCTACATCTGGTTATTTATTCTTCTTCTTTGATCTGGTTCAGGTAAAAAGAGTAAGATGAATGAATTTTTAAGCAATCTAGTACAATTACACCGCCAAAAGCATCATATGGTGTAATAAGGTGCGCCCCGGAAAAAATTTATGTTCAAGCTCAACAAACACAGTTCATCAGACATATAAATTTGATGTAGAGCTCCGTCTTTTAAGCTGGAGGCATGTGACATTTCTGATTTTGAAAGATACTGGAACAGCACAAGACTCTCTTTATTGCCTATTTCAACATATTCCCTAGAAACGGTAGAACCACCTGGAGCAGTGACCAAAACTTTGGATACCTACACCTCTGTTAGAAGAGGCCAAAAAGGTATAGCTCATCACGAAATGAGCTATACATTCCTTATAAAATCTCTGACTGTTTCGGGAAAATACAACCCCAGCCTCCCCCAAATCTCTCAAAAGAACCCTTTAAATTGGTGCATCGTAGCAGGTGCAGTTCAAGCTCAAGCATGGCAGCGTTGGGTCTCCAGACCCAACGCATGGCAGCGTTGGGTCCACTGGAGACATGGGTCTCCAGTGCTCTTCCTGCCTTGGGGAATTCCCAAGCAGAGGCATCCTGTCGGATGCTGTCTCATGCTGCCAAGTGCTGGAGCAGATGACTCTTCAGCATGGCACTGCCGAGAAACAGCTATTCATCTCTGGCCTGGGTCTGCATCTGTGGCAGCATTTATACAGTATGATTGATAAAACTGACTAAAAATCTAGCAATTTGGCTTAAGTTGGGCTGAAAAGTATAAAGCTCTGTATCAATTCACGGGTGAGGCTGACCAAAAGCAGTCCCTGGCAGAAAGCACTCTCCCTCATGCTGGAAGCATTCTGGTGGTGCTATTGCACTTTGCTGGGAAAAGTCTGATTTCCAGCTAAATGAGAATGCTTTACACAGGCATTTCTCATTCATGATAGCAGTAGGAGAGAAATCAATAGCGCATTCATTGCTGATCCCCAGCAGCTCTCATTCTTCCTATTCTATAAAAAAAAGTGCTGAGGAGTTCCTCAATCTGGATAACTTTATTTTCTAACATTAGTCCCTATTATAGAAAGTTGAAAAGGTGAGCAGAGCCCAGTATCCCAAGCCACACAAAAACCTGTGTTCCAGTAAATTTCAGTCAAAGTCAGGGATGATAAATACCTAACATCATTGCATTTTTTGAGACTTATCTACCTTGAGGAAGTTCTATACTGTTACCTTAGTGACAGGATTAGTTGGTTACGCTATTATTCTACTAACGCGAGCCTCAGGTAAATCTTAAGGGCTGCGCTGGTGTTAACCTTGCCAATACCACAGATCTTTGTTTCTATACTAGGGTATAAGCTTATGTTAGCTAATATATATTTTCTTGGTAAGAATAGGCCTTATTTTACCTTCCTGTTTCCCAGTTTTTGCCATTTTCCTGTGGACAATTTTTGCCCCTTAGAGCCCATCTTCGTCTTTACGATACTACACTATCAAAGGACATTTCTTCAGAGTGCCAGTCCAACATAAATGTTACCACCATTCCATTTTTGCACAGAAATTGAGCTCTGCTAAGAGTGGGAGCTGATCATTTCTTCAGAAGGCCAGAACGCTAACGATCAGAGTGTGTCCTGTGGGCTTATTTTTTCTCTTTGGACAAAGCAGGCGTAGGTCACTTTGCTTGACTCAGAAAATTATTCATGATTTTCTCTGCTTTTTTTTTTTACTGCAAAGTAAAGATATCAGATAGAAATCTATGGAGGGACAGTACTATAACTTCTCCTTTACACAATTTGATCCCAGAACACAATGTATTGCTATCATCCTCTATAAGCGTTCTAGCCCCTAGAAATCCCAGTCAATATGACTACCTGTTCCATAGGGTGTTTTATGGTATGAGTATCTCCCCGGTAAGAGATCCCACTCCCTTGAAGCTAAAAATCTTAATGATCAAGGGAAAATCATATTTCCAATATAAAAAGGGAGAACTAAGTTACAGAGCAGGTAAGGGACTTCCTAGCATCACCCGCAAGGATTGTGTTATGTAACAAACTCTAAACTTATTTTCTTAATTACAGAAACATCTTTGCTTTTTTAAGAAAAATCTTTTGTGTGGTCTGGAAAGATAAGGATTTGGGGCAATTTCTAGCTAATAATCAGCTGTGTGAGAAACAAGGTTTGTTTCCCTGCAGTGGCAAAATGTGCAGTTCATGAGTACAAAGATGTATGATCTAGTTTCTCTTGCCTTTACCAGGAAGAGTGCACAGTGTCATTTGATTAGCAGAAGCGGAGAAGAAGCTGAAAAGCCTCAATAAAATTCAAAGAATTATGATATCGGAGAAGAAGAGTGGCAACAGGGGAGTGAAAGAGTAGACCTACAGACCTACATGGTGCCAGACACAAAGGCAGACAAGTATAATGCAGCCTCCAGGAGTGAATGAGCCTAGTTGACCCAATACCGGGCGGCAGAATACTGTATGCTCAGATGGAAGAAAAGAAGCTGTATTCTTGCAACTATGGAATAGAGGATGATTTTCTCTCAGTGCGAGGGCAGAGCTGGAATCGTGAAGGCAGCAGGAGACACGCTGCACTTGACAATAAAAGGAGTTTTGTCGGCTAAAAATTGTTTTCCAAAAAGAAAAAAGCCCATTATAAGATTTTTTTTTTAATAAAAATTGCTAAAGAAGGAAAGTCAGTTAAAGAGAAATAATTTGATCTCTGATATTTTTCCAGCTCAAGAAAATTAGAGGTGAAAATTGATATAAGGTGAATCAACACAGTTGGTTCATAACGTCAGCTATCCAGGGTATGACCTCCTCTTTCAGATGATCAGGAGAAGGTCTAGCTCTTACAGATGCCTCTCTGAACTCAGTACTAGTGCTCATTGAGTCACTCTGCAGAACGAGAGCTGAGTCCGTGCCCTCCCAGAACTGGGCTGCCATATTATCTCTATTCACTCCAGTGGAATTAATCAGGACCACAAACCTCCAGACTGGTGATATCAGGAAGGCAAGAATCACTTGCCTTACATGAGTCAAAAAGAATGAAGAATTAGACCACTGAGAAGTCGCCTGAGATTTCTAAAACAGCTTAGGGATGCCGCCTCAGCCAGCCTATAGAGTGAACAAGCTGTAGAAAACAGATGTGCAGAGCCTGAGATTGCCTTTTTTTCCCCTCTGAAGTGCTGTTACTCTTTAGAAATGGATGTGTTTTCTCCCATGGTTCTGTGCCTTAGTAGTGCCACACTCACAGACTCAGAGTGCCGCGTACGTGCTATACACGAATAAAGTGTATTAACAGGAAGGAAGATGTGTGCATGAAGATAGCCCTCATAGACACAAAATGGCAATGAAACTAATAGCTGTAAATAAGAGGTATGCGGATAATGCTGTTGTGGAGGAAGAGTAGATGGTATTGAGCATGTGAACAGATAATTTACTCATGTATAACCGTGACTATTTCACAGGCTACAGGGGATTTTTTCCAGTCCTGCTGTGTTTGAGACACTTAGCATCTCATAGCTTCACAGCCAAATATATGTGCACTAAGCAAAAATAGGTTTGCGGCAGTGCATGTCTCAGCTCCTCCGGTGAGCTGCACAGCCACTTTCAAAGCTGTCTGGTGAGTTTTCCCATAGGCCATCTTGTGTACTCGTAGTAGCCTTTAACAGTTTTGGAGTGTTTGGATAAACACTCATTATTCAGCCATCTTCACTCCTGAAGCTCAAAAAGTTTGAATTTGCTTAATTTTACTTGGCAAATATTACCTATCTGACTCCATTAAGTATTCTTGCAACAGCCTAATAGCTGTACTTGCTGCTGTCAAATGTATTACTTTCCTCTTTAGCACACCGTCTGTGAACTTACCCAGGATGCCCCAAGTAAGCTGATAGAAGCATTCATTAACGCTGTGTACAGTTTGCTGTCTAGCTCTTGGCCAAGACAGGAAAATCAAGACATACCTGAACTGCAGAACCTGCTTTGGTTGACCTTCGATGTGTTTAAAGTACAGCACTCGAGAAGAAACATTATTTTTGTACTCTAATAATTAGGGAACTTCCTAGTTGAGTGGGATGCATTCTGATCAGGCAGAAAATTATGTGAAGTTGGTCTCTGGAACTCTAGATGCATATGATAGCCACAACAGGGATCTAGAGTATAGGGTATAAACTGTGCTCTGCCTCCTTTTTTGGTTTCTTTTTTTTTTTTTTTCCAGTAAAGAAATAATTAACCTTGAATTAGATACTTAAGACCTAGAAAGTGGACATAGATACAAATCCTGAAAGGAGATAGCCATGGCCACTTAGCCTAGATTTTAAAAATCTGTGTCAGTCGTGTGTGCAGCAGTGTGCAGTTCTACTGGTACTATATTGCATTGCTATAATATCTTTTTCTTTGTGTAATAAACTTGTTAAAATTGTTTTCACCTAGGATATGTTGTTGGCTACTTCTTATGTGTTTAGAAAACAGTTAGATAAGGTAACAAAGAAATCCACCGAGAGCTATTAAATACAAAGACATCTAGAAGTTCCTGAGGTGTAATGAATAGAGGCTAGGAGTTATTTGCTCCCTTATTCTGCTATTTATAACTGCTATTGTTCAGTGCCAGAGAAAGGACCCCAGGCTAGACAGGCCTTTGGCCTGGCTGAATATAGCCATTCTTATGTTAGTCCAATTAATCCTTTCACTCATTCTTACGGCAGTAGTTTCAGAAATACTTATTTCCTGATACAAATTCAATGGGAGGAGTTGCTGATCCATCAGATGGTTGTGCTGCCATTCAGAGGGACCTGGACAGGCTGGAGAGGTGGGCGGAGAGGAACCTCCTGAAGTTCAACAAAGGCAAGTGCAGGGTCCTGCATTTAGGGAGGAAAAATCCCATGTGCCAGTACAGGCTGGGGGTTGACCTGCTGGAAAGCAGCTCTGCAGAGAAGGACCTGGGAGTGCTGGTGGACAACAAGTTAAGCATGAGGCAGCAATGTGGCAAAGGCAGCCAACAACTTCCTGGGCTGCATTAGGCAGCGCATTGCCAGAAGGTGGGGGCAGGCAATCCTGCCCCTCTCCTCAGCCCTGGGGAGGCCTCACCTGGAGTACTGTGTTCAGTTCTGTGCTCCTCAATACAAGAGGGGGTTCTAGGCTTCTCCTATCAGAAAGACATGGACTTTCTGTAGCGAGTCTGGTGAAGGGTCACAAAGGTAATTAAGGGACCAGAGCTCTTGCTCCCATATGAGGACAGGCTGAGAGAGCTTTTCAGCCTGGACAGGGGGGTATTACCAATGTGTATAGATATTTGATGGCAGAGTATAAAGAAGATGGAGCCATACTCTTCTCAGTAGTGCCCAGTGACGTGGCAAGTGGCAATGGGCACAAACTGAAACACAGGAAGTTCCATCTGAAACACAGGAAGTTCTATCTGAACTATCTGAACTACCGTGAAGGTAGCTGAACACTGGAATAGGTTGCCCAGAGAGGTTGTGGAGTCTTCTTCCTTGGGGATATTCAAAACCTGATTGGACATAGTCCTAAGCAACCTGCTATAGCTGACCCTGCTTGAGTAGAGGGGTTGCACTAGGTGATCTCCAGAGGGTTGGACTAGGTGATCTCCAGAGGTTCCTTCCAACTCTTCCATTCAGTGATTCTGTGATTCTGCGATTGTGTGATACCTACTCTTTCCAAGCCTGGTATTATAGCATTCAACACATACATTAAAAAAAACCCAGCACCATAAACTTTTACTTTATATTGCTGCATTTGCACAAAGCAGTATCATGTCACTGCAGCATTTCTGTGTTTATTGGTATCGTGATCCAACAAAGATGAACTGTAATCCTGATTTGGCTTGATTTATCGTAATGAGCCATATTTTGATTTTGTGTGACCATGAGGAAAAGCTTAGAAGCTGAAACAAGGGATGTGTCAGCAACCAGGCAACCAGCAGCTAGGGGAATTCCCCCCGCTTTAGGGTTTCATTGCATAATTGGAGCTTAGCCTGGTATTATCAATCCTTTCAACAAATGTGGACCCAATCTATGGCGACTGTACAACCCATGTGAAACTGATCAGATTCAAGTGAATTTCAGTGACTGGGGTGGGAGGATTAATTAGAACATGAAATTCAAAGCAAAATTTAGCAAGATGAACCTATAGCCAGAAAAGGAGAGAAATAATTGCATGAACTCCTTTGAGCCCAAGCACCAGATTTCTCCGCTTTGGGTTTGAAAAGAATTGCATTTGCTTAATGTGTTACATTTAACAGTCTCAAAAACTTTCTAATCTAGTCTGGCTACACAGCCAACTTTCCTTTCAATGTCTAGGATATTTTAAAGTTAACTCTGCCATACTTATCTCTGTTTGACTTACCTATATAAGATATATTAGACTCAGTGTACAGCTTACATTCTTTAATAAAAACACAGTCTTTCAAATATCTGACTAGAAGCTGAGCTGAGCTGAGCTGACCTTTTTTTTTTTTAATAACTAGTATGTCTTCATTTCTCTACTGGCTCAGCAATCTCAGTTTATCCTAAATTTTTCCTGACAAAAATCCTAAATTTTTCCTGACAAAAATCCTAAATCATTACACTGGCATGTTGTGATATCATCATATGTGTGCATGTGTTACATATGTCCTTTTATAAGCATGAGCTTGATATAAGATTCAAATAAATGCAAGATTCAGTAAAGATATGTGAAAAGCAGAAGCATCTTTTGACAAGCAGCGCTTTAAACTTTCCAGATATTTCCCTGTCCTTCTTGGTCTTTATTTGGTGATTACTGCCTAGGTGGGAAGTAAAATAATTCTGAAATGGAAAATCCTGAAAGCTTTTCAAATCAGAACTTTATTTAAAGATTTCTTGTTCGGAGAAAGTCTGCACATAAAGATTTTAATTTGAATGGGCATTATCAATTCTATTCTGATTTACAAGAAAATTAGGCCAGTAAAAAAATAGTCTGTAAGCCATGAGCAAAAGAATAGAATCTTCTGAAAAATATATTCTGGTTTCCATTTTTATTAAGGAGCATAAATGCCATTGTTACAAATATAAAATAGTCAAGAGATGGAAATTTCCAACAAAATAGAGAGAGACCATTATAGAAGGTATCAAGGCAAATTGCTTTTGTGATATGTCTGTCAGGAGGATCATACAAGTGCTCTCTCATGCTAGGACAATTAGTAGCAAGGTGATTGTGAAGTAATTTGATGTCTTTTGTTGTCTACATGCCTTAAAGTTGCAGTTTGCAATATCACCATGGCTAAATAATTACTTTAGCAACATTTATTCCACAGTATATCAGATGTTTTGAAATCCTAATTGTTGAAGTTAGTTATCTTCAAACTATTCTAGTTCCTCCTTAAGATAGAATTTTCCTCTTACGTCCATTACAAGTTTATCAAACTGTACTTTCCCTGAAAGTTGGTTCTTTCTGGATGAGAATAACTAAAGGTAGTTTTGAATCTGTCAATTAACTTGTAGAACTTTATGGACGAGTATGATTTTCGCTTTTTATCTTTTATAGTACCTTCTGGCAAGCAGTCTTAAAGGGTTCAGCTATAACGGGACTACAGGGCAAACATAAATTTCCCAGTAAACAACAGAAGATTTAAAGTATGATGCTACCACTATATATAGAATAAATATAACTGTATATATATGTTTTTAGCAGTGATATTTTGTACATAGCCTGACTCAAACTATAAGTAAGGAAGCAAGATTTTAAATGTCATTTGGATTTATCAGATTCTGAAAACACAAGTTGATCACTGAAGAAGCAAATGTCCAGATAACCTGCTATTCTTTCCCACAGCAATATTCAGCCGGTCAAGACATAGACAATGTCTATGCGTACATAATACAACCTGAATCGGGCGACTAATCGCATCATAGCAGCCATACCACACAGCATGCATCCTTTTCCATTATGGTGAAATGAAAAAAATTCTACATGAACAAATTTCTAAAGCACAAATCTAGTGCCTGAAAACCTGAGAGAAAATTGGGAACACGGTTTCTGAACAGCTGTCCGCACATCTTTCACCCATCTCTACATACAAAACACAAAATTGCCTGCAAAATTCCTCTGCTGCTTTATGTGAAATTTATTTAAGCTTGTTCTTATTAATGATCTGTCAGACATGTGTCTTTCTTCAGCTAGCAATGGAGGCTGGCACTCCTTACTAGATATTAGAAGTTCTATCAGTTTAATTTCTATGTTTCACTTGTATAATAAAGTGTACAAATGTTAATAGCCCCAAAGCACATCTGCTAGCTGGCATTTATAAAGTTCACCATGAGTGCTTAAACTTTACATCTCAGATCGGATGGCACAGTATTGCCCCCAATTTACAAGAGCCATTTATCAAAGACAACATCTGCTGCAACACAAATATCACACAAGGTCACATTTTTATTTAGTAATCTGACACATCTATTGATTTGCTAACTTCTACCACCTTTCCACAGCATCCTCTGAAAACGTTCTATATCACCTTCCTTCATAATGTTCATAATCATACCTAATTTCACATTTCCAGGAGCTCTATTATAGGAGAATCACTCGCTTACACCTCCTTTGCAGATGAGTAGAAAATTCTCTTGTCAATGCCTGGGGAAGACATAGCTAATAACTTCCATTAATATTAATAGAAGTTGCCAGTGTGGATCCCCATGCATTTTGCTGAGAGCAGGCTTCAAATGGGACTCTGAAAGTTTTCGTTTATTTTTAATTGTGTAAGTAAGCCTATCCAAAAATCCAACGGAAGATTTACTTATTTTCTAACTGTTTCCGGATGAAATGTTATCACCTTCCTAAAGGAATAAAAAAAGAGCCAACATTGCTCATGAGAAACCAGGTGCTTTCCAATAACAAGAACTATAAAAGCATACTTCAGTGCAAAAAGAAAAAAGAAGAAAAAAACAAAGGAAAATGTTGTTATAACCATAGCAAACTCCTGTTCTTAAACCAATGTATTAATCATTAAAGATTAGCTGCATCTTTAGTTTGCCATCTTTAGTTTGCACTGTTCTATGCTACAATATAACCTGACCTGTAATAACGAATATTTTTTTTATGGTTAATACAAAACCCTTCTTGTCAACAAACAATTGTGTTATTGCCCCAATGACTAAAATATATCACCTCAGTTATACCCTCCCATCTATTTTTTGACAGGATGATGTCATTGTCACACTTTGCAATTGTTCTGATTCATTCATTGTCCCTTGCGGTACATTGGAAGTGGTCTGTCAACAGAGTGAAATGGCTGGAGTGACACTTACTGCTTGTCGGGGAGAGGTATTTTGTAGACACAAGTAAGAAAATTCATTGATTGTTGTTGTCATGGGTAGTGGAAAAACTTATTTGATGGGTCTTTTTACTTACTTTATGCAGGGGTTTCTGGAAATACCAAAGTAACTGACAGACCTGCAAAATTTAGGGCCTGTCTTTAAAGACTCAGACTGTCCATTGCATCTAAAGCTTTTCGGAAAAAAAAAAAGCAGGAATACAAATAATGTCATGGAGATACTTTGGTAAATCATCTACAGCTAGCATCTGAGATCTAGAAACACAGATGATATTACCAATAATGAAATCATTTACTCTCCCTTTTGGTCAGCAGCGTCAGCCATTCCCCTTGAATACAAAGTTGTCATGCTGTTTTCCCCATGCTTTTGGAAAGGTAACCGAGACTGATGCTTGTGCTGGCAGATAAGTTATATAAGTCTTTGCAAGGGGCTCAAAGTGAAGGAGCAAGTTGGAAATTTGATCCACATAAGAACAAGAAAACTCATTATGGTCAACCCGGAACGCATGAAACGCTCTATAATTAACAGTAGTGGGCTTTTATTCAGAGAAGAATGTCATCTCATTCACTTTTTAGGTGCCAGTGTAACTTAGCTTAATTTCATGGTTCTTGAACATAAATTGCACTTAGATTGATCCATATGGAGAGGTTCCTCAGTGTTGGACATATAAATTTATGTCATAGCACTTCCTTTGGGTTCAAAAGAGAAATAAAGTCATCCTACCTGAAATATAATCAGGAGATAGAAAATAACTATGCTATACCAGTCACCTTCATGTTCAGGTGCCGCTCATACGGTTGGGAAGTGCCAGGGACCATAGGCAGGTGGATTGCTCACAAAAGTCCCTTCAGCTCTCCTTCACTGGCAGGAAGCAGTATTCCACGTCCACTGTGTGTAATGAGACGTGGAAGCAGGGCGGGTGTGCTATTTATTGTTAGCATCATTGTGAGAAGAGTGAGATAAACAGATAAGTTCTGCTGTTTTGATACGAAGCTGGTTAGATCTGCCATCCTTTGTCTGTCTTAAGGAAGGCATTTCTATGGCCTTAGCCAATCCGCCAACAAAATCTTGGATCAGAATTTTCAGAGACAACCACCTAAATTTCCCATGTAATGCACAGATGGGCAATTTTCAAAGGAGATTCCAAGGTAGTTGTATCAATTTATTTGAAAATGAAGCCATTTACATTTCTGTGCCTATATAGAGGTTCAAGAACTTAAATTCAGACAATCAAATTTAAAAATTACATACAAAATCTCCAGTTCTCTCAAATTCTTTTGAAACTTCTTGGACTTCTCCAATGCTAAGTTCCGCAACTAATATGAAAGCTCCTGGCTATGACAAGATAGTTTGCCAACAAAGACTTTTGTCATAACTATGTGTTATTACCTTGACAAAGAACCTAGAATGTAATGAAAATCTGATGTGCAAAATTAAGGTAGAATAGCTATGAGATTGTACGGTGTCTTAGCAGACCTAGGGGTAACCAGGCACCACAAATGTCCTGCCTAGAGTTGGTGGGGGAAAGACCTGGGTGGGGGGAAGTTCACGTCAGTTCAGGAACCCACTGCAGGTGAAATACAGAGCAGTTAAAGTTGGAATCCAAAGTTTTCAGTAAGGTCAGTACTAAGAAATAAGTTCCCCCCAAGGAGCAGCCAAGTACACCTAAATTTGATTCTTAAATTCAAGTGGTGTCAATACCTCCTTATAACCTTTCAGCTATCAGAGGTTCATGAGAGGTCTTGGGGTGGGGAGGATCTCAGTTTTGGATATAGATGCTATTCCTCGGCTTTAGCAACAAAAATAATATCTGAAATCAAGAAAGGATAACGTATCCAAAGTCTATAGTAACTCCTACATAAGACCTTCTTAATAATGTTGAAGATACAAATACGACATCTGACACATCACTGGCCTATTTTTTTGAAAGGCTTTGAACTAATATGCAAAGTAAAGCAATATTCCTTTAGTTAATTTTCCTGATAGAGATTTTTATGGTTCATTATAAGTCATTAATTTGATCAGTACAGGTTTTAGAAGACCTGTATATTCCCCTACTTGTTTCAGATGTGTTTTTACAAGTCGATTTTGGGATTAATCTACTTTCCTTCAAAGAGCTAGAAGGCCGATTAAACAATGATTTATAAGAAAATTATGATTATCAAATATTTATTGATACATACTCTCAAAAATTACACAAAATAAGTTGAATTCAAACACTGTCGCTTCTTTTTACATTGAGACCTCTAAGCTGATTTCCATTTCTTTTGGAGTAGCTGTTTACCAGATTAAATATCACAATTGCAGTAAAAGTATCAGAATCTAGCCTATTATTTCATGGTTGCTTTGTGTAAAAATAGATACTTGATGTTCTTTTTCATGAACAATAAATTCATATCTCATAGTTTCCGTTTAGTTTCATGTTCTTCTCCATTCATATTAATTTGTGGACCCTGCTATGAAATAATAGGTCAAAGCATAGTAAATGATTAAACAGCTATTTAGCTAGTGAATTGAAAATAAAGAATATCATCCTGGGTGATATTTGCTGCATGAATAAAATAGGAGAGGTGTGAATATTCTGGTATTAAAACGCAATCTAATTACTGAAGTCCAGATAAGTACTAAGTCCTTTCACAGAGGAATCAAGCTGTATAAGCTGCTGTACCATGTGGAAGTACTTTTAACACTGGGGACAGTAATCACCAAAGACTTGTCACATTGCCAGCATGTGTAAGAAAGAAAGAAGAGTTAAGGAGGTAAACAAAATCTTTACTACATGCCATCTTGATTTTTTCTGCCTGATCATAGCTGGAGAACAAGATGCCAGTCCGCCTCAGAAGAGATGCAGAACTGCTATTAACATACCAGAGATAGTTGAGGCAATTTCTGACTGCTGGATAGGACCAGCAGCATCCAGTTTCCCACTGCCTCTCTCCATGAGAAATATTAATTAAATCAGAAACAAGATCTGGGCCACTTATACAGAATTTACAGTTGTTCTGGATGTGCTCTGTGAGTTCAACAAGTCTGGAGCACATCCTCACTCTCACGCTCAAGGCATCCGTGTGACACGTGTGCATGTATTTGAGTCCCAGAAATCCCAGGCGGGAACATGAGAGCCCCGTTCCTGGCCTGCTCCATAGCAACATTAGGAAGATCATGGAGAGGGTCACAGACTGATGCTGGTGGATGCCCACAGAACGGGTGGGCTGGGCAGACATTTTCTTGGGATGCATATTATTTCAAAATTAGATGTGGAGAGATTTATATTTTGCTCTGAAGTATTTCACTGTCACCCATAGTGATAGGCCACTGATTTGATGCCAGTTTAGACTAGCTTGCAGTTTGGCCCTCCTTAATCCCCTGATCAGCACATCTCCAGAATAAATTTTTCAGATGATCGTATATAAAAAAGCCCTTTCTCTACAAATTCCCTGACAGAATTTTCTTGAAATTCTTGGAGGGTAAGCTACTGAACTTGGTGGTTAGAAATGAGTGTGATATAGTCCATCTCCACAAGATGAGAATATACCTCAGTGTAGACTTTCTGTCCCAATATCACCTCTTTTATGTACAAATCCACACTTGAAATCTTCCTAGGCCTCAAGGCAAGGGCAGCAAAATTATCTCTCATTGTAATTTGCCCTTTATTCTAACTAGATGCCTATGAGGAAAATGTGAGAGATTTCTACTGTGGATATTTTTTATGAACAAGTTGTGTAATTTTCTCTGTTAGATTGGTATCCGCTCCCTGCTACTTCAGAGAGTACTTCAGCGTCGCCAGCACGCTCTGCAATTTCCTGTTCTGGTTTTTTTCCTGTAAGTCTGCTGACAAAATAGCTCTTCAAAAAGAGCTAAAAGAGATTAAGTTCCTGAGTAATACACCTAAACAAAGCAAGCAAATCAGTATGGCTCTGGTTCCAGTGCAACGTTTCAGTTTTTTCAGAGAGAGTCAAACACAAGTTACCAGTGTCAGTGATCTGCTGCAGGAAACAACACAAGCTCACCTGGATTCCTTCAAGCAACAGTGGAGCAGAGGTCGAGCATAGAGACTGCACAGCTTTGTACAGATAACAACAACACAATTTTTGGAGGGGAACTGACTTGCAAAGAACAGTGCGTAGTGCCAATGATGCCTATAATGTTGTATTACTCATAAAATGATGCACATTCGGTTGGTAGATAGGTGACAGACAGATATGTATGCTATCTACCCAGTTCCAGGCAAACGTTGATTTATTGTGTATACAAACGAATACAGCTGAACATTCACCAGCGGCAATGCGAGTTTACCAGAAACAATATCATCTTATGCTGTGGCACACCTCACAACTATCCGTGATTATAGCTGCAGTTTGCATCCAGTAAATTTACGATGGTCTGAAGTGATAATTCATGTCTAACGGGAAGTGCAGGCCAAGCTCACAGACACAGCCTCTGCAATTTGGCAGTCTTTTCTGCACAATCAGATGAGGCTTTTTAAGCCAGTTTTCAACAGATTGGAACAATTCATTGCACAGGCATTGAGACCAGTCAATGTTTTCAAAAGATTTCAAAACAAATTGCAAAAAAGAAGATGAACAGATTTCATCTGATTCAAGGCAATGCTGAAAAAAAGTGTATGGACAGACCTAATCAAGAAAATGAATATCTTTAGTGATAGCTGTGAAATATTTGGAGATACAGGACTCACTGAAAACATAGTTTTTCTCTGTTGCCTTCTCTTTGACCTCCTCCCTCCAGACAAACAAATCTTTGCTGATGATGATTTGGATGAAGTGTCATTTATTATGACTTGCAGGAATCTTCCTAAAATCTCCAGATAGCACAGGAGTAAAGTTTACTTAACATTTAAATGGGCAGAAATGATTGGAAGGAGCGGAAATAATCTCACATGAAAATATTTTACATGTATGAGAGTTTGCAATCAGTTTGCTGGCTTGTCCCTACAAACAAGTTGTGAAGAGAAAACAACTCTCACTGTCAGTCATTAAAATAATGTTACTGATTAGAGTGAATTTCATTTAAAATAGTTGTTTAGTGACTTTCATAATGAACTGGTAAAAAACTAACAATATTCTTCACAATATACATGCTTTAGGGAAATACACCTGCTACAGTCCTTCACCTATTAAAGCTAAGCAATCCAATCAGCCTATTTGCACTGGTGGTACCATCTGGTATACGAGCCTGCTGGTGTGTTTAAGACTATGAATAAGTTCATTCTCAATTCTGTGTGTTTCTGCCTTTTGTTTTTCTTCAGATGGCTTTTGCTGTTGTAGTTAGACAGCACTGGTAAGCGTGGTATGAAACCATATTAATGAGTTTGGCCCCCAGATTCCCCTCTGAAAATAGTATCAAGTAATTAATGTTAAGCTTGTACCCCAAACTGTTTTTTTTTGGCTTGAGAATGGAGGTGACAGGGTATAACTAATCTTAGAGCTTCATTCAGATTTAGGACATTTCTGACCAAAATTAAGAGTTCATCCACAATAACATTCTACATTTTAGTGTACTATTTAATTGCTTTCTGTAGCAACTGAAATGAATCGGTCATGATGATGATAAGCAGTTCAATTATCTGCAAACCAAGCACTTGGTCTCTTTGCCTGTCCGCTGCTAACATAATAGGTGATCCAAGCTGTGTTTTGAAATCTCACACATCTTTAATGGACTACAGTGTGCTGACAATTATTTACCAGCAACAGAAATAATATAGCCAACCTGAATGCAAATGCCCCCAAAATACAGGCAAAAGATGCCGTAATAAGTACCTTTCGTGACAAGGTTACCAGGGCTTACTGAGTATCACAAGTAGAAATCAACTCAGCCTGTTATTACTGAAACAGATCATCAGACAGGAGACGGAAATAGATATTCATAGAAAAATAAGTGGGAAAAGGTCTTTTGACTGCATTTTTGCATATGCATACCCCATGTCAGAAATAATTTATAACACCTCTAACATCACTTCTAGAAAAGAAATAAAAGTTTAAAGAATGTAATTTTAAGGAATTATAAATGTAGAACATTTTAAATATTTTTTTTCCCCTCCTCATCCTCATGCACAGAGTTGGTCTGATAAATCTACAGAGCAAGTCCACTGGCTTCATGAAGAACAAATATGTCCCAGTACACTGAGACAGCAAAACTAAAAATGAGCTACACGGAAAGTGAGATGTTCTCATTCCTAATCAATGGCTTTGCAAGCCATACAGATGTTAGCTTTAACTGTCATTAGTTCAGTGACCCGGTGCTGGTAAACCCCATGTGAACAAGTTTCAGTTTCCTCCTCAGCTTCTACTTACCGATAAATGAAATGTAAAGTTCAGAAACAACCTTTCTATTGAATCTCTGTTATAAAACAACAGATTTTCGTATATGTTGAGGTTAAACAAGGTTAAATTCAGGGCCATCACTGGGTGAACTTCATTTAACACCTGTAAATGGGTGTCATCAGTGTGTCTAACACAATACAGTCAGAACAAGTTACTCAGTTATTCAAGCCATTTCCCTAAGGCTTAGTGCTCAGGTAAAGTGCTTTTCCAAGTGGCAAGTGCCTAAAGACAGTAGTACATTGTCTGACATTAAAATAATAACAGATATTGAATGTGCTATTATATACACGTCCTTTCAGTCTGCCAGCATTTCAGCACCTGTGCTGTGCAGGCTGGCAGCAATTTCTTTAGGTGACAGACAGGGAACTCCTCTGCAGCTCTGAGAGAGTTTATCAACTTGTTGGACCCTGTTCGTTTTTGTCTTGCTCTATGCCTACATTCTGTTGTCTGAAACTGGTAATATACCATGATTTGCACTTAATTCACACTTTGATTTAGTATCTAGATTCACAAGACTAGATTTTTTGAACTAATTTATTTATTTACAGGACATAAAATTGACCTAACCTCAACATCTGTTACAGGAAAACATTATTCTACCAAAACACTAGTAGACTTGGCTTTCCTTTCATGGTCGGATCCTGTATTTATTCAGTAGGATTGGAGAATGTGATGAAAAGTAAGAACGTATTTACTAATGTGTTTTGTAAGGAGAAGGTTTAGATCATTCATATAGCTTACACTTTTTGCATTTCTGTGCATCTAAGCATTCAATATTCATTCTATTTCTCATAAAATGTGAATGATTTTTCAACCTGTCTGGGTAGAAGGTCAAATGTATCCAGTTTCATGAAATATTTGGAGGTTTAATTTATTTATTATGAATAAACACTTTCTTTTAAGTGTGGAGGGCCATGGCAAGCAGTGTACAACTAATAATAAATATTGAGGTGTACTTCCAAAAGAGCATCTTTGGATGCAGAAAAATTTAAGTATGAAAGTTGTTTTCATTTTATGAGACTTGAAATGGATTCATTTTTGTTCTTTCTCAATTTTCTGCAGAATATTTTTGAAATAGTTATCATTTGGGGTGATACATTCAATATAAATGGAAAATTATGAGGAGACTTTTGTTAATTTTTGTAGAAAAAATACAGTATTAGAAAAAATATTTTACTCAGACAAGAATTTTGATGAAGTTGTCTATTTTTCCACAAAATAACAGTTTTAAATAAAGCATATGGTCTGTGTGAATTTTTACTGATATGTTGGAAACAGTTAGCATGAGTAGCAGAAGGCAAACTATCCAATTGCTATTAATTCATTTTAGAGCTAAGCAAATATTTGGAGTTTTTTATGTGAATGATTGCAGAGATTTTTTTATGTTCCAAATATTTGCTCTCTTTCACTATGTCTATAAACTTGAATACTTAGATTTTGTAAAGGGTACCTCCATTTCATAAAATGTAGTCAGCAAGTTAATTAAAAGGAAAAGAAAAGAAAGGGATATTTTTAATTGCTTGGCAACAGAAGAGCACGCAGCACAGTGGGTAAGTAGTGGAGCTCACGGAGAACACATTAATATTAACTAGACAGTGCAGCAGAGGATAGGTTAATTAAAGAATAAAGAAGCAAGAATCAATCTTCCCAACGCAGAGCTCTTGTCAACTTTCATAAGTTAAACAGAGTCATGCCTGCTAAAGAAATGGAAGACAGATCTCCAAAGAAAACCCATATGCTTCTGGAAGTGACGTTAGTACGTTAGAGCTCCATCCAGCCATGTGCTTAATGGCATTATATGGGAACCTGATAAATAATGCCAGGGCAGTTTTCTAGAACAAAATTAATTCATTCATAAGACATGTTCACCAGCAAATTCTCGTTTCAATCACAGTTGCAAGGAAGGATCGAATTTTAGAAAGCAGTGAATCAGAAAAACTTTCAGATTATCAATAAGACATACGTTCTCAGTGTGATGTAGTATCTAATATAGTCCTTGGATGCATAGACATGTAGGGCTGTGTACCCAGCAAGGCATGCACAACTTATTATTCAGAGCTGGAAGCAACATATCCATCTTCAGGCAGTGCTCCATGCGAATTAATCAGTCTCCTTGAGAAGTGGCACAGCCCTCAACTGCGATGTTTTAAACCCACAGAAAAATAAGTCTTAAAAAAAAAAAAATCACTGCTCTTGTACACAATATTAGAGAAGTCTCTGCTGAAATACCATTCACCTTCTATGGTCTCCATTCTACTTAATGAACATTAAAATAAATGATTCAGTTGTGGTGGTGTACCAGCACAAACTCCCAGATAATATCACTCACTATTGCCAGGCTACTGTCTGACTCGGTAAGATATCTGATTACCTCCCCATTTTGACTGCAGCTGACGTATACATCAGAAGTACACATGAAACCAAAGTGGTCATAAGCTCCACCTATGTGTGGGTGTCTACAGATAAGTCAGATTTATAAGCCCCCAGTCCAGCTAATGAAGATCTAGTGGATGCAGTCAATGAGACTGGACTCCTTTATTGCCTAAATATAGATATCTAACGACGTCAGAGATGCCCCAAAGGGTGCAACAAATCTACACAGGCTTGGTATATATTATCCAGCACTAATGGGAGACCAGGGCCTTTTTGGAGCAGCAGCAGCAGGTCTGACACAATAGCCCACAGCACAAGACACCTATGTTTTGGCAACTGAAACTTGCCTCTGTTGTCTAGAGTTATTTTTCTCCTCCTACAATAGGCACCTACACTGAAAATCTAAAAAGCCCTCTGGACTTACTGGCTGCATTGATTAGATTTCTCTTGTCTATAGGGGAAGCATAGACACCTATCACACATGCAGACACCAACTCTGTAGACACCCAACCCTGGGTGTCCGAATCTGGAGCCTCATTTTTGATGATTAAAAGATTCAAGACTATATATTGAATGTTCCAGCCTACACATTGCTGAGGCACACTGCTACTAGTGTGTCCCAGAAGAGTTATCTCATTTCCAAAAGGCAATTTTTGGAATGTAAATTCTATTTTCTTCAAACTCCCCAAAATGCTGATGTTCAAGGGATGATCCCAGGAATGGAAAATTTCAGCACATAAGTAGATCAGGAAGTTGCAGATGTGTGAACATAGGTTATTAATGCAGGAGCACACCTACGTCACAGCTTCCTATAGGTATTTGTGCATTGACTCGCACCTCCAAAGCAAATCTATATAATCCCAGCCCTAGATGTAAATAACCTGAGGCAAGTCAAATAGGTTTTAACAGTCACAATCAATAAGGCCAAATCTATTTCATGTAGTGGCGCTCTATGCAGAGATCTAAGATAACATAGATTGAAGCTAGTAACAGCAGAGCGTGTAACATGCAAATATGCAAACTTGGATCTGGAACTAATATAGTACATTTATTGGAACAACTGTCAGGGCTTCATTAAGGACAAGCTAGGTAGCAGTACAGAGCAAGGTTTGCTGTACAGATTTAAACTCTTTCGCGTTTAACTCCAGGGTTGCTGTCCACGTAACCTGTTTGCAGTGAGCCGGAAGCAAAGCTTGGGAGAAAGCCAGAGGTGGAATCTCCACATCCCTGCCCCATGAAGTGGTATAACCTTCCATTAAAATACAAGACAGATAAGAGCAAAATCTGTTCACCCGTCACAGAAAGATGAAAAAGTCACTGTCATCAAAAAATTTACAGCAAGAGGAAATGGATTATCTGGTATTTTGTCTTCCCTATGGCAATTTGCTGATTAAAAAAGAGCATAGAGTTTCAGCTCTATCTAAAATAACTGTTCTTTTCATATATTTGAGTTTAGTTAATCAGATAAGAAAGGAAAACATAATTTTAAATTTAAAATACGATGAGCTTGTGATTAAAAGTGAAGGGTCCAAAGTCCTAAGATTCCCAATTGTGCCCCAAGGCATCTTTTCAGAATTTTTTAAGCTCATTTGAATGCTTTTTTGCTTCTCTTTCCCTATTGGAAGATGAGAACAACAAATACATTTCCGCTATTCAACTGAAAAATGAGTAAATAATATCCTGCTACCTGCAGATAATTCAAATAGGCAAAGCTTTAAAATAAATAAAATAGTTGGAGGAATCCAATTTACTTTCTTCCACCAAAAATGGAGAATAGATATCAGGTGAAATGACACATTAACCAATCCAAGATATCTAATAGCAACACAGTCAATGTCATATTCATACTCCTCTTCCACTAACACAAACTATTACATGTTGTATCTATTTAATTCCCTTTTACCTTTTGTCTCATGACCTGTAACAGCACTGATGACCTACAACATGTGGTTAAAATGTTGTCCTTTCATTTTTCACAGAGGAAGAAACTATCTGTAGCCCTTCAGCACGTCTTGATAGTTTACAAGATTGCAGCAGCCATTAAATGGATACCTGGCAAGCTTTGAGAAATCTGGCATTCACTGAGTCTGTCTTAGGCTAATAGCCAGGAGATGTCTTGGCCCAGGCATAAGGCAGAGATAACAATAAAGCTCCCCACAATAAGCCCTCATAAATGGTATGCAGAGGCTTACATGCCTTGGCAGACTTTGCAATGGAATGTGGAGGGAGGAGATAAATTTACTTTTTGGGGCCTTTTGGATACTCTGAGAAACAGTGATAAAAATTGTAATCAGATCATTATCACATTGCCAGAGTGTCCACTTCAATTATAAATCTTGGATGAATACTAAATATGTATATGCAGCCTTGGGCCCATATTCTGCAGCTTTTCTATGTGCTCAAACTTCCTTTGGCTACAATACAAGTTTTGGAGGGACAGTAAATTGCAGGGCCAGAAGGATATCCTTGTACAGCTGCAGGGTGAGACTCTGCCTGAGCAGATTTTGGCTTGGCAGAGTGGAGGAAGGGCAGCATCAGGGCACTGCTCATGTCTTTGCAATTGACTGCCCATTCTCTTGCTCCAGCCTCCTGCCAGGCACAGCAAGAGACACCAGGTCCTTCTGTTTCATGACTGTCCCCAGTACTGGGTGGCACCAGAATGCTGAGGAACATGGTGAGGAACCAGTTCTTCTTGGCTTTACATAGGCTTTGCACAAGCTCTTGCCTGTGCTAAGAGAACCTCCACTTCAGAAACTACATTTAGCTGCACCGGCACTGTCATAATAGCTCTGGCCTTAAACTTCATGTAACTCTTCACACCTTGATCATCCAACCTGCTCTGAGGCCCACAGTTGGGCATTACTCTAAAGACAGTGAACTTGTACTGCAGATAAGGAGAACTGTGCTTTGTCTACTGCTAAAAGCATTTTCACCTAGAACTTATGATCATATATAAATGCAGGCCCATATCACAGAAGTTAAAAAATATGTTACTGTGAGCTTGCTTCATAATCTCTTTCAGTCAGTTGCTGAAAGTATATTTATTGACTTAGTAGGAGTTTTGTGATAGTCTTTTCCTCCAGCAGAGAACAGTTGCATAAGCTGGTATTTCTGTTCTGGAAAAGGCTGGGTTCTGAACAGTCTAATTAGAGTGACAGAGTAACTTAATTGCAAGCAGAGAACCCACAGTAATGTCACTTTTCATAGCCAACTGTAGAGGTCAAGTATATTTCCTCCAGAGTCCTCAGCATGCTAGCACTCCAAAATATTCAGCACCTTACAGGACTGAGCCCTTAGTTTATCTACCATCACACACTGAGCTGAATATCTTATTTCTAACAAAGTTTAAGCCTCTCTAGTGCATTTTATGGACATTTTACTCTTTTTGCTGTCTTTTGGGCCTTGTGCTAACTCCCATACAGATCTAATCCAGGCAGCCCAGCCAGTTAATTCTGCAGATATAGAAAAAATAATTTACATTTTTATTATAGCTCATTAACAAAAGTATTTATCATTCAAAGGACTGTTTGGGGGGGTGGGGAGGAGGAGGAATCTTCTCCAGCAGTTCATGCATTCCCTAAGGATTATTTGCTCTCTCGCAGCATTTTTCTCATTTATGGATGCTAATGTAGAGGTGACCTATACAGAGAAAAAAAACGTGTTTCTGTCCTTCTCTGCTTTTGTATGATGAGGAAAGAAAGACTAGAAGATTTCTATTAAAAATGATTCTCTGCTTTGTGCATGTTCTCTGCTTTGTGCATGTCTGTGTCAAGTACATTTTCCTGTTTTGCAGGAACACTCCATGATTTGTCAGAGAATAACTGGATATACAAGAAACAGTCAAGTCAGATTGTACTGCCTAAGAAGGGAAAGGTGTTAGTCAGACTCTTTGGGTTTATTTCTTTGTTTTATTAGAAATTAATTAAACAAAAGTTTAGAAACGTTCTTGATAAAAATTAGCTTTCAGAAAAATAAGAAGCCTCATCCTTTTTCTGTGATCTACCAGGAAATGCAGAGAAGAATTGATCCTGAAAGTGCTTGGTCTCTCTCTTTACCATTTCCTATATATTTCTGAGAATTTTTGAACTAAATAGTCAGTTTCAACCAAATCTGATTTTGGGGCAACACTTCTATGACCCAGAAGTATTAAGTTCCCACAAATTTCATTAGAAATGGTAGCTATACAGAGGAGAAAAACCCAAATCAGCACCCCTATGGAAGAAAATCCGGAGTATTAGGTAGCCTTGTTTACATCAATGTCAGCTCTTCAGTCAACACATCTGCAGGTACAAATGTGGCTGCTGGTAAAAGGAGATCATGGGCAGAAGTTGAGGGTGCATGTTGAGAAGGTCTGAGATATTGTAAGGGTTTTAGGGAACATAAAGCAAACTAAATGTTGCACAGCAGATCTATTTTTTTCTTACCAAATTATCTTCAAAATCAAGGGACCTGAGCCAGGTTATTTCCTGGTAAAAATCATCACGTACCTAATTAGAGTAGCCAATTATCTGGCCACAGGTGCGACGCTTACAAAAAGGGAGACGTAGCTCATGAAGGAGATTCTTGTCACAGAGAATGCCTTATGTTGTTTGTCTCTCTTATTTCTACTGGAATGTCAAATAAAAATTTAATATTTATATAGCATATTACCAGAGATATAGATATTACCAGAGTTCTCTTCAAGTATTAGTTAGTAGTATGTTACAATAGCTCTGTGAATGACAACATGCATTCCATGGTAGTGATAACGATGTGGGGGAAACTGAAATGCAGAGATTACATTACTTGCTGCAGGACACACAGTGAGTCAGCTCCAGAAGGGGGACAAGTATTCAGAATACCTATGAATAGTCCTTTGGAGGACACGGCACCAGCACCACTAAGGACATAGACACTGAGAGTCTCAGGAACCCTACCGCTAGGTGAGGAACCTGGGTAGAGACTGAGGTCAGAGATGGGTAACCTGAGCAGAATAACACTGACTATTGCGCTTTCATCTTGCAGTTCCTTTTCTGTAGGCAGGCATAAGAGAAGCTGTGCTTGTCACACTCACACCAGACCTACTAGATTGCTGAGTGTATGATTTGTTGAAGATTGTTCAGCACATCTCCAACTCGAGCATCTAACAGCTTTTACTCCATTAATCAAAGCAGCAGCATCTGCATCCTTTCTTCCCTAGCAATTTGGTCATATTTTTCTTTCTTCATTCAGGGCTCCACATCAGCTGCCTCTCCTGCCAGCCTCTCTGCTCATCCCCATCAATTGCCACTGCAGACAATGACACTGATTTCTGCCATGTGACAAAGTCTTAAGAAACAAAACCTGAAAGGTTAATTCTGAATTGCTGGAACAACAGCTATGACTGCCCCAGCAGTTATCTGAGCACGGCTGTTCTGCTCTTAAATTTTCTTTGTACTTCAGAATTGCCAATGCAAATCACATACTGCAGTGACCAAGTCAGCTAAAATACCTGGGAACTGGCCAGCATGCTGCTGTGCTGGGAGAGGCATGGAAGGAAAAATCCTGTACAGGTGGGACAGATCCTTGCACGTGGGCCATGCAATAGATAACGGAAATAGATCAAGAAAGTTATAGCAGCAAGCATTAAGACAAGAAAGACATTTCAAAGACATTGCTGGAATGAGATGGAGGTTTTGGCTTCTTTTAGTGTATACTTAGCTCAGGCTCAGGGAGAGAAGATGAATTCTATGATCTGGCAATAAAACTGCACAGCAATACTTTGCTTCTCAGTAGTAACTTTCAGGGAGTTTCTCATTAAAATTGTACTACTGCATTGCACATATACACAGAGCACAGCTCAACAGTGTAGCCAGCCGCACAGCACTTCAGTGTAATGCTCTTTATCCAGTTTGACTGTGATGTGTAAAACGTGCTTTCTTTTTATTAACACCCTGATTCAAGAGAAGACAAAAGTTGCATGTTTAAGCCCATCCCCATGAGAACTGCTGATATGAGCAATGCACTTTCCAATACCATATAACTACATTTCATTAGTAGAAACTGTTTGTCTAGAAGTTTAACAGCATGAATGGACTCCAAAGGAACTGAACACATAGCCATAGGGACGGCATTAGCATAGGTAGGACAGGCGGTCCCTGGACTGTAACTGTGGAAAATGTGCTGACAGGTGGAAGAAACCAAAAGGACTCTCCAGTGCTCTCGGAGCCAGTTCCACAATGAGTTGCAGTATCTGCCTTGGCAAATAGATGTGGAAAGGGAGTGGGTAGTAGTAAGTGGGAAGTGGGATGAAGGGGCAAACGGAAAATAGAGAAAGAAGTGGAACCTGATGTAATACTAATCAAAAATAAAGTAGGAAGACGTAAATTCTGGCTGCTGGGTTCAGCGCCAGCTGCTGCCCGAAGAAGAATGATAGGAGAGATTCATACAAGTGCGAGCCTTGTTCACCCAACCCTTTGTTTTAAACTGCAACTGTCTGCTCTGTAACAGCTTCGCTACAGAAGATATCCATTTCAGGCAGGGAGAAGTAAGGCATATTCTCTGTATTTGGCAACAAAGGACGGGTGACAGTGAGAGATCAGACAACTGCAGTCTAAGACAGATATTTGCAAATCAAGAGTTTTCATTGTTTTTTAGCCTGGGTACTGGGTAGCCATGTCGTTTACTTACCCAAGCTTCCTCACCTACAAAATGAAAGTAATATCTAACTGCTAAGCACAGACTCAAAGGCAGGTACATTTTACAAAATAATCCTTTGTTACACATACTTCACCCTGTGCTATTCCTTCCAAGGTCGCTCAGGCTGTCAGAACAGAGGGGACTGAAAGCGTCTGATCAGACTATTCTAAGTATTTCACTATGTCTGGGAGGAAAACTGCCTTGAAGTCATGTCTTACATTTCTTTCTACTCCCTGAATGTGTCTCTTGTGTTGTGAGACGTTATGGAAAATGATGACTGAGAAAATGAGTTTCTACTTGAAATGATATCTTTTCTCTTAAGTCTGCCTGATGCTATTAGAACATCATGTGACAGACTCACCTTGAGTTGACCTTTCACTATTGCATATTCACTGCTTAATCAGATGGAAAAAATGCCTTACTACCGCTTGAAAATGTTGTACCATGAACACTGGCCAATTATCATATATTTACATATATTCAGGCAGCTTCTGGCAGACTGCTCAAGTATTTATCTGTTAGCATAGTTACTGGATCTTTCTCCTGTAATGAAAAGGTCTTATAAATTTTCAATTTACTAAAGAACATCTCCTGGTATTAATTTGCAATGATACACTCCAAAATATCTTCTACAGTCTAGAATAACCTACATGTTTCAAATGATAACAAAGGTACTGTAACTTATTAAAGCCATGTGGTACACTCTGGATAACACTTATTTGATACTTATTCTGGATAATAGCTGTCTGTATTCATAAAGCAAGGACCAGGCGATCCGGTTTTACTACCACTTTTGCTTGCTTTGTTTTGAACTGTAATTAGCGGAAAGTAGTAACTGTAATTAGCGGAAAGTAGTTACTGAATGATGAAAGTTGCTTATCCCTTGAAAGTTTTCCATTGAGGCTTCTGGCACTGTGAATCTTGAAAGAAAACTCCATCATATAGGTGCAATAACCCATATGACACCACATGGCATCACACTAGCAACTCCTCTTTCCTGGTATAGACATATACATCCCATAAACAGAGTAGAAATATCTCTTAGCCATGGCAGCAATAATCAGCAGCACAAGCTAGGAATCAATCTACCTTCCAGAAAACTTTTCTGAGAGAACAGGAGGTGATTTTTTAAGAGCTGCCAAAAACATGCTTATGAGTGGGTGGTGCTGCTGACAGTGCAATTCTTCTAATTTGTTTATTTCAATCATCCCCATCATTGTCCCAGATGAAATATGGCTTTAGGGTTTATTATTTTAGATAACTAACATAGATAACTAGCTAGCTGATGGTAAAGTCTTCTGCTGAATAGATACACTAGTTTAATACAGCATTAATATTATTAACAAGAAAGAGCCCAGTTCAGTAATGTTTGTACAGGAAAGCCAACTCACCCAATTTCTACCAGCTGTTCCTCCTGCAAATAAGATACCTTAAGAGAACTATGTTCTTACTCACAGCCCTCACTAAAATATCAGTATGTAAGTTTCCAAAGCTTCCTTATAGCATGTCTGTACATTTATGTATAAATTTAACAGCAAAGGCCATTACTGAACTCACTAGTATGAATTTAACAGTAAAGAACGTTATTGAACTCTGCAGTATTTTAATAAGAAGATACATCTGCCATTAATTAAGAATAGAGATACTTCAGTCAGAGTCCTGTTTGCATTATGACAAGAGAACATCAAAACAGGACAAAATCAAGGTAAAATCTTCACGTGATGTTCAGCTGTGCAAGCCAAATGCAAAATGTACCCCTTCATGTGGCGAAATACAGAGATCTGAAAGTCTGGTATAAAATTGAAGGTCTAGAGCATAATGATGGAACATGTCGCACTTTCTTATAGTTGTAACGTTGTGCAATGTGTTTGCAGATAGCAAAGGCAGAAAAGACCGCTACAATCTGAATGCTGCCATAAAAAAAAAGGAGTAGGATTTCCCTATTAACTGCGCTTGGTACTAGAAGCTAGGGTAGTATCCAGTGTTTTTAAAATTTGCAGCGATGGAGAAGCTATCTATCGCAGCTCTTGCTAAACTGTAACAATGATAAGTGACTGTGGCAGTTAATAGTGTGTGCTCTACTTATTGACTAGGTTTCTTTAGGTTTAATTTCAAGCAATTCAATCCTCTTATACATGTCTCTGTGAGACAGAGGAGCTTTCTTTATTATCACATTTCTGTTCCACATGTAGATATTTAAAAGGTGATTGGGGTACAGCCTGTAACTTTCTTTTTGATAAACTTCTATATACACAACGAAAATTTCTCTATTGTTTTGGTCAGATAATTGTACCAGAGCCAATGTTCAGAAGATTATCCGCTGTCGTCTCAGTATACCTTTTCCAAAGTCACTTTTAATGTGGATAGAGTTGCCCTTGCTGTAAGCAGGTTCTGTAATTTCTGCGTCCTAAATAGGAAACTTTACAGCTGATTTTATTGAAGTCTAAATTAATTGCTTGCAGCTCAATTTATCAAGTAATGATTGTGCTTCGTTTATTTCTGAAATCTATTCTTAAACATTACTTACCATTCTCATTCTGTGTGTCTTTTGAGAACTTTCTCAGCAGCGATTTTAAATTTTCTTCCAGGTTAGTGATAAACAGTGTAAAATATGTAAAGCCAAGAACCAATCTCTAAAAGATCCTGATAAATACATTTAGTGATGATCTCCCACTTACAGTGGCATGTTGAGACATAGTAGTTACCTTGTTTTTAAACCATTCAATGTATATTCTGATTTCTTAATGAAAATAATTCTCACTCTCATTTTCAATACCTTACACAAGTCTAAGCTTTCAAAACTGGTTTTTATTAACCAGAAATATAAACTTAAAAAGCAGTAACAAAATAATTTAACAAAATTATATATATCACCCCCTTTAAAGTAGTTTATTAATTGTATTTAAACAGTTATGACACTACTGTATTTGGTCCAGATTATCCAGATTAACCCATTAGCCTCCTTAGAATAGCTCTTTCTGTGGCCTTCCAGTGATCCAGGGGAGCTCCCTTGGTGTTTCGAGACTTGCTGAAAAATCAGCATGAAGGAGCCAGAAAACTCATTGGCCATCTCTCCTAAAGTCACTGGATGCAAGTTATTCAAAGCTGGTGACTGAAAAACAATACAATTCAGTAGCTGAAGTTGAGCATCTTCCTGAGATGCTGCTGAACAGAGTGTCATATACTCTGAATGCATCCTAGTGTTTTGAAGCTGAACTTTATTAAACTTGGTGTCTGTAACAGGTCACAATCACTGTTTCAGCACTGTTCCTTACAGCAAAATTTTACCTAGGAACAAATCCTATGCCAGTCTCTCCTTCTTCAGTCCATTCAGATTTTTCCTACTTCCCAATCCTGTTGACACCTTGAAGAGTTCTTGCACTTAATGTGCTAAACCTATGTTTGGCTTCCTCGCCACCGTAACAAGCAGAAAATTAGAGACTTAAAAAAAAAAGTTACTGCGGTCTTTATAAACCTTTTTATTTTCTGTCACTTTGTTTATGACAAGGGAATTCTGTGCACTGTTGGGCAATCATATTTCTAAAGCTTCAATGAGCAAAAGTGAAGTAGTGAAATTTTGGTATTAGCTAGTACTGTCTTTCAAATTTAGAATCAAAAATAGACATGTCTGTCTAGTGGTATTTTTACTTCAGGAAAGGTTCAGATCATGGTTTTGACATCGTACAACAACTGTCACTTACGCTTTTATTTGGGAGGTCATACATGTTCACTGGCTGATGGATGACCTGAATTTCTGCTCTTGGCTTTATAACTTTGAATTCATACAAATTCAGATATAAAACAATCCATCTGATCTAAATATGGCACAAGCAACACCATACAAAGAAAAACTATTATTAAGTTTTCTCTACACGAAGGGTTACAATAACCTTTTCAGGTGTCCATTATGAAGTTAAATGATAATTCAAAGGACTTGCTGAAATATCTTCTTGTCCCTAGTTATGGGCCTCTCCATTAGATGTTTTGACTCCTGAAAGCTAACTATATCTACCTTTTTTTCTTTTTTCATTACTTTTAAAAAATCATTTCTCTTTTTAAAGTATTAAACATAGGAGAAGAAAAATTTTTTAACTCTACCTTATTATTGCAAACACCCCTGTGTGAAAATTTAAATTCAATAAAACCTAAGTGCCTATAGCAATATCATTCACATTGATCTGCATGTGAATATATAGGCTTTTTTTTTCCCTTGGACTTATCTGCTTATCCTTGTTTCACTGGTTTGCAACAAGTTTACTGACAGTAACAGATGAATTTAGGATCAGAGGAACTACTAGGTCTGAATTAAGTCACAGAATCACAGAATCACAGAATCACAGAATGGTTGAGGTTGGAAGGGACCTCTGGAGATCATCTAGTCCAACCTCCCTGCTCCAGCAGGGTCACCTAGAGCATATTTCTGAGGATCACATCCAGGCGGGTTTTGAATATCTCCAGCGAAGGAGACTCCACTACCTCTCTGGGCAACCTGGTCCAATGCTCTGTCACCCTCACAGGGAAGAAGCTTTTCCTCATGTTCACATGGAACTTCCTGTAGTTCAGTTTGTGCCCGTTGCCTCTTGTCCTGTCGCTGGCCACCACGGAGAAGAGTATGGCCCCATCCTCTCGACACTCTCCCTTCACATACTTGTACACGTTGATGAGATCCCCTCTCAATCTTCTCTTCTCCAGGCTCAACAGGCCCAGCTCTTGCAGCCTTTCTTCATAGGAGAGGTGCTCCAGTCCCCTCATCCTCTTTGTAGCCCTCCGCTGGACTCTCTCCAGGAGTGCCATGTCTCTCTTGGAGTGGGGAGCCCAGCACTGGACACAGTCCTCCAGGTGAGGCCTCACCAGGGCTGAGGAGAGGGGCAGGATCACCTCCCTCCACCTGCTGGCAACACTCTGCCTAATGCACCCCAGGATACCATTGGCCTTCTTGGCCACAAGGGCACACTGCTGCCTCATGCTTAACTTGTTGTCCACCAGCACTCCCAGGTCCTTCTCGGCAGAGCTACTTTCCAACAGGTCAACCCCCAGTCTGTACTGCTGCATGGGATTATTCCTGCCTAGGTGCAGGACCCTCCACTTGCCTTTGTTGAACTTCATGAGGTTCCTCTCCGCCCACCTCTCCAGCCTGTCCAGGTCCCTCTGAATGGCAGCACAGTCTTCTGGTGTGTTAGCCTCTCCTCCCAGTTTAGTATCATCAGCAAACTTGCTGAGGGTGCACTCTGTGCCTTCCTCAAGGTCATTGATGAACACACTGAACAAGATAGGACCCAGGACTGAGCCCTGGGGGACACCACTAGCTACAGGCCTCCAACTACACTCTGCACCACTGACCACAACCCTCTGAGCTCGGCCATCTAGCCAGCCAGTTTTAAATCCGCCTCACCTTCCACTCATCCAACCCACACTGCCTGAGCTTACCTAGGAGGATGTGATGGGAGACAATGTCCAAAGCCTTGCTGAAGTCCAGGTAGGCAACATCCACTGCTCTCCCCTCATCTACCCAGCCAGTCATCCTATCACAGAAGGCTATCAGGTTGGTCAAGCATGGTTTCCCTTGGGTGAATCCGTGCTGACTACTCCTGATCACCTTCTTGTCCTCCGTCTGCTTAGTGAGGACCTCCAGGAGGAGCTGTTCCATCACGTTTGCAGGGATGGAGGTGAGGCTGACAGGCCTGTAGTTTCCTGGCTTCTTGCCCTTTTTGAAGATTGGAGTGACATTGGCTTTCTTCCAGTCCTCAGGCACCTCTCCTGATCTCCAGGACCTTTCCAAGATGATGGAGAGTGGCCTAGCAATAACATCCGCCAGCTCCCTCGGCACTCGTGGGTGCATCCCATCAAGGCCCATGGATTTGTGGATGTCAAATCTGGACAAAAGATCTCTAACCTGATCCTCCTCCACCAAGGGAGAGTCTTCCTTTCTCCAGCCTTCCTCTCTTGTCTCCAAGGTCTGGAATTCCTCAGGACTGGCCTTAGCAGTGAAGACTGAAACAAAGGCAGCATTCAATAACTCTGCCTTCTCTGTATCTTTTGTCACCAGGGCACCTGCCCCATTCAGCAGCGGGCCCACATTTTCCCTAGTCTTCCTTTTGCTATTGATGTATTTGAAGAAGGCCTTCTTGTTGTCCTTGACATCCCTTGCCAGATTTAATTCCAACTGGGCCTTAGCCTTTCTTGTCGCATCCCTGCATTCCTCCCAACAACATCCCTGTACTCCTCCCAAGTCGCCTGTCCCCTTTTCCACCTTCTGTAGACTTCCTTCTTCTGTTGGAGTTTTGCCAGGACTTCCTTGCTCATCCATGCAGGTCTCCTGCCCGCTTTGCTGGACTTCTTACTCAGAGGGATGCACCGATCTTGAGCCTGGAGGAAGTGACGCTTGAATATTAACCAGCTTTCTTGGACCCCTCTTCCTTCTAGGGCCCTTCCCCACGAGATTCCCTTAGATAGGTCCCTGAAGAGGCCAAAGTTAGCTCTCCTGAAGTCCAGGGTTGCAATCCTACTCATTGCCCTGCTTCCTCCTCGCAGGATCCTGAACTCCACCATCTCATGGTCACTGCAGCCAAGGCTGCCCCCAACCTTCACCTCTCCAACTAGACCTTCTTTGTTTGTTAGTACAAGGTCTAGCATTGCACCTCTCCTCATTGGCGTCTCCACCACCTGGGTCAAGAAGTGCTCTGCAGGAACCTCCTGACTGTTTGTGTCTAGCTGTGCTGTCTTCCCAGCAGATGTCAGGGTGGTTGAAGTCTCCCATGAGAACCAGGGCCTGTGATTGTGAGGCTACTTCCAGCTGTTGGTAGAAGGCCTCATCGACGACTTCCTCCTGATCAGGTGGCCTGTAGTAAACCCCCACAACAGTGTCACCCATGTTACCCTGCCCTTTAATCCTTACCCATAGGCTCCCAACTTGCTCTTCATCCACCCCGAGGCACAGCTCCACACATTCTAGTTGCTCCCTCACATAAAGAGCAACTCCACCACCTCACCCTCCCGGCCTCTCTTTCCTAAAAAGCACGTAGCCATCCATGACAGCATCCCAGTCATGTGAGCTATCCCACCATGTCTCTGTAACTGCAATGAGATCATGGCCCTGCGACCGCACACAGATCTCTAACTCTTCCTGCTTATTCCCCATGCTGCGTGCATTGGTGTAGAGGCATTTCAGAGAGCCAGTCAAGCATGCAAGCTTCCCAGGAGAGGTGCAAGAGGATCCTCCATAGCCATGTCGCATGCTGTCTCCCCTGGCTGTATGCACCCACTGGAGGCATCCTGGCTCGAGTGGTGTTTTACTGACTACCGTGTCTCTATACCATTCCCCTTCCCCCATCTTGCCTAGTGTAAAGCCCTCCTTGCCAGGCTGGCCAATCTGTTGGCAAAGATGCGTGTGCCCCGCTTGGTAAGGTGGTTCCCATCTCTCCCCATCAGCTGTGGATCTTCAAACAGGGTCCCATGGTCATAGAAACCAAAGCCCTGCTGCCAACACCAGTGGCGCAGCCAGTTGCTAACTTGGAAAACTCGTCTACTCCTCCTCCCCTCCTTTCCCCTCAAAGGCAAGATTGAGGAGAAAACGACCTGGGTTCCCAGACCCTTCACCACCATTCCCAGAGCTCTGAACAGAGCTCCTGTTTGATGGTTTCCAGTTTGCCTTTTGTGCCGTTAGTGCCCACATGGAAGAGCAGCAGAGGGTAGTAGTCCGATGCATGGACAAGCCTTGGCGGTCTTTCCATGACATCTCTTATTCAAGCCCCCGGCAGGCAGCAAACCTCTCTGGACAAGAGGTCAGGTCGGCAGATCGGTGCCTCTATCCCCTGCAGCAGGGAGTCACCCACAACAATCACTCGCCACTTCTTCCGGGTGTTTCTGGACAGCACGGGGTCTGCCAGGCCAGTTGCCTCCCTTGGAGCCATGCCCAGCTCCTCCTCAGCTTGGAGGGCACTGAACCTGTTCTTCAAGGGTAAGTCTTGAGGAGGAGCAAGAGCCTTTCTCCTTCTACGAGAGGTCACCAGCTTCCAGCCCTCTTCAACAGCGTTATGATGCACCTTTACACACAGTACAGAGCCCTCCGACAACAAGTCGGTGAGGATATCTGGCTGATCTAATGGCAGTAGCCATTTTTAGTCATTTGTGTAGAAGAACAGATTCTTCAAGCATGCAACATGTTTGAAAAATGCAAGTTGTTCCTATATGATGAACACTTCAGGGTGCACAAGACTTGTGATGTGCTTAACATCTTGTTCTACGTGCTGAGTCAGATGATTTTGTAATGGTGACATTGAAAACCTCTGTGACATGCCTCTGGTCTCCTTAATCCTTCAGTAACAACAGTGCCTTAAATCTATATCATAGCACAGGATATACAGAAGTCTTGCAGTTCACAATTTTCATATCAAGACGCAGTTTGTGAGGTTTCTGTATTCTCCACAGTAGAGCAAGAACACACCTGCCTGAAGAAGACTGCCTGCTACAGACACAAATAATTTTTCCAATTTGCTTAGAGCAGACGTGGAAGATGTCACAGATCTTGTCACACATCATCACTTAACCAAGAGAGGAATGTATTGACTAGAGGAAACCACTACAAGGCAAGTGCCAATGGGTTGGATAGCAGTACTAGGAGAATAATTATCAGTGTGCTGTCAAAATGGAAAATATATGAAGTAACATTCCACAGGGGTCTGTAATAGGTCCAGTACTATTCGATATTTTCATTAATGACTTGGCTGATGGAGCAGAGAATGCATTTATTAAATTTTAAAATGCTACCCAGCTCAGAGGGGCTGCAAGTGTGTAGTGAGGCAGAGTTATAGTTCAAATGGCTTTGACAAATTGGAGAAATAGTTTGGAAACTCAAGATGCAAATCAGTAATGACAAACCCAAAGTTGTATACTTCAAGAAGATGAAGCAAGAGCAGAAATACAGGATGCGAAATCTTTAATCAAGGTAGAAGTTCTGCAGGATCAGGCCAGGGTGTAATAGTGAATCACAGATTGAAGAGAAGTTATTGCTTTATTCTTGCGAAAGGAGTCCAACATCAGACTTGCATCTGAAATAGCAGTGCCACACAAAGTAGTTTTGTTACTTTGTTCAGCCCTGATAAGGCAATAGCTGGAGTCCTGTGCTTAATTTGGGGCATACACTTCAAGTATAGACTGCTTGGAGAAAACCTGGAGAACTACGGGAATGATCACAGTTCTTGGAAATGTAACCTGCAGAAAAACAGTGGCTGAACTGGAGTTATTTAATCTACAGAAGAAAAGTCTAGTTATACAGTAACAGTCTTTGAATACCTAAAAATTACCGTAGAGAGGAAGAGAATAAACTGGCCTATATATCCACTGTCAGTAAGGTAGGAAGTTACAGGTGTAAATGAGGACAAGGGAGATTTAAAAGAAAAATTCAGGGAAAAAAAGATTTGAGTAGTGAGACTAGTATAGCACAAAAATACTATTGGGTGACCATTTCTCAATTTTTTTTTAAAATATGCTAGCCAGGTGTGTATGAGGGAAAGGGTAGGTTAACTGACCCTGCCTCGAATGCAGAGAATGGCCTCACTGGCCTCCTAGGAGTCCTTCCAGCTCTGTTTTGCTTGTGATTCCTGCTCATCTGCTATGTACTCCACCTTGCCATTCAGGAAACGTTTCACCATGTCTGCTGGGCTCTGATGGCAGAAATGAGTGATACTACTGCACCGCAGCAGGAAGCGCTATCTATTTACGGCAGGACCGCTCTGTACCTATTGCATGCCTATGTTGTTTATGTTGTAAAGCGCATAATTTACAGCGTATGGGTAAGTTGGCATATGGCTGGAAAACTTTTTTTTTTGATTTTTTGTCAAGCTCCTGCTGATATTCAGTCTGACCTCATTAATGTGCCATCCTAAGGAAAGGATGTTGTAGATACTGGCACCACCATGGATGTCTATTCACTCAGATCACGCATGCCTGCAGCATGTGTTAACCTCTGCTGGGCACAGCAAAGCGACTCTGATTAGTACACTTTCCTTCTCAGCTGCACATCCTGGTTCAAAACCACAAGTCTTGCAAGTGGAAAGGTTGTTGCATTTGGAATATATCAAAAGAAGTGATCTCTGTTCAGGTGGGCTAAAAACCGTTTACCAAGAGCAGTTTACGCTACATGATTTGGAAATTTTCTGTGGCAATGCAGTATCTGTTGTTCTTCATATTATCCAATTAAAGGATATAGTTATGTTTGCATTGGTGGGTGATCAATTTGAAAATATTTTAATCCCATTTAATAAGTGACTTTTTTCAGAAATGTTTAAAAAATTAATAAAACATGCACAATGCATGCATATTTCACTTTTCATGGACCTCATATTATAGATGTGTCTTATATCTTTCCATTCAAAATTAAGCCTCTTTTCGTGTTTTTTTAATGTATTCTGAGACCAGCAGTGCTGTGATGTTTTGGCTCAAGTTACATCAATTCATTATTATCTGAATCTTCACATTTTTCTTTTCAATGATAAAGATGATTCTTTTCAAATCAACGCATCTCTCACCAGATTAGAACAAAGGAAGTGCTGGCTCCAATGGCACTTTAATACATCATAGAATAAATATAGTCCTTGAAAAAAGGATTTTTTCCCATGGCATTGCAATTATTATTGTGATTGAAGAAAGATTATTTCATTTTTATGCTTCGTTATGAGATAATTAAAAAAATATTTTTGGTCCTGCCAGAATCACTTGCATTGCTCTGCTCATTAAATAAATGTAACATTTTAAATTAAGTAGTAAGTCCCAACACCAGAAATATTTTATTCTTGTTCACAATATTGTAAATATTTAATCATTCATTGTCACTGCCAAGTACAACTTTTCTTCTAGCTCTCTCTTTACAGTGTGACATGACTAACTACTCTAGCCATTATGTTCTCATTTAATAATGTCATCACGAAGCACTATCTTGTCTTCTTCATAATGAGATCAACGCATGGAAAAAACAAAGCAGAGTGATCAAATATATTTACCATAAGAGACATGCTCGGACAAGAATAAACTATAATGGAACAGCAGCACCTAATACTGAGCAAGAAAACTCCAGAAGCTATGAAAAACAAGGTAATGTTCTCATAACAAAAGAAAGATTTTTTGTACAAGGTCAGTAAATCCCAGCCTGGAATCAGTTCTGCAGCGGATGTGAATGGAGCTACACCTGTTCATCCCAACTGACAATCTAGTCCATAATACAGAAGTTGACAAGCAAGAGGAAGGACATGTCCAACAGAGAAAAAGATTTTCAGAACCATTGCAAACTAACTTCTGTGGAAGCCCTCTTAATACAATGACAGAAAGCAAGGTCTGTCACTGCTTCTTTTCTGCAGGGGTTCAACAAGGGGGTGAATAAGGCTGATAGCAATTAAGGGAGCTCAGCAAGCAAAGCAAAGGTTAACTACAAACCTAATATGAACTGGAAGCTGGAGAAAAAAATAATGAATTAATACTGGTATCAATCCCTGACATGAATTTGCAGAAATTTCTACTCCTTTGTATCTGGTAACAGGGAGCCATGTGTACAGGTGACTGTTTTATGTGTACTTTCTTCCGTTTCTGCTTCTGGATGGTATAATTTGTCATTTGCTCACTGAATTTAGCAGTGAGTGAATCTGTGTGAGTTTTAATCCTTTCGGGATCTTCTGTGCTACGTGGTCTATAGTCCAGGCTAGTGAATAAGTGGTGAAAAACTGATCATAAAAGTTAATTCCAAGAATTCTATGTCTAATATGTTCCTAGGGCTTCTTCACATTGCTTACCTGTTAGTCTAATTGGATTCTCTCTCCTTGAACCTTCTGCAAAATGCTGGAGGGCATTATACACCAAAATACTGCAGTCCTCAGGTGGCTGACAGGAAACAGAAAAAAAACCCACACTCCCTAACCTGGCAGGAGAGAGAATTTTGTTTTCTGTCTCCTAACAGATATTGGCAATAGGCATCATAACAGTGACAGAGGGGAGGAATGGAGCTTACAATCTTTCTACAGAATTGTGCCCAAGTTGTGAAAAGGGCAAGTAAGGCTACACATGAGGTGTACAGGGAAATGACGAGCTTTTGCTAAACCCTTCTACATAGTTCAAGCAGCCAAGCAATCATTATTTGCACATCCAGAATGAGGGAAACAATATCCTCAAGGTGATAGTTTAGGTAGGTTTTTTCTTGGTCTGGAGAAGGCCCCCAGGCTGCAGGCAGCTGGGAATTCTACAAGCTTTTCTCACGTCTAAAATGTGTGCAAATATCTGCACAATGTCTAGGACATTCTTATTGTATGTCAATTAGTTACTGATATTGTTAATAACAATTAGAATGTTATTAATAACAGCAGCAATAACAACATTAACATACAAGAATTTTGATTTCCTGTATAGGAAGGAAACAGCATGAGGAGAATGTCAATTTGCAGAAAATGTAGTAAAAAAAAGAACATAAAAGCAAAACTTAGTAAAGATTGCACCATAAAGGAAGGCTGGGTGAGATGTTAAACCAGCTGGACATCATTTACATTCCAAGCAGCTTTCCCATGATTTATTCTGAACACATGGTGAGATCATGACTATCAAATAACTCTAGTCCAGATTCACGTATCTTTCTGTCCAAAAAGAAAACTGAAGGACAAGATTATTAAAAAATGGTCATCTAAATAAGTGTTTTAATATATCACAGAAGTGCATAACATCTTCCATTCAGGATGATTTTCAAAATCTTTGTGCAGAGAAATCATTTTCTCCCTCTTTGACTTTGCAAGGGGTTTTGATATGGTGGGATGAAGTGGAGATGAAGTTCCCATTAACATATAGTTGAATTTTCATGTAAGCTCTATTTCAGTGAAAATATTTGTAAAATCTGAAGGCACTATACTGGACAGCTTTGTCATTATAGAAGACATAAAATAAAGGCATATATTATGGTGCTTACTTTTCATGGCACTTTTGGAACAGATAGGAAAAAAATCCTACAATAGGTTAAATAAGAAATGCTAGGAAATTCCAATCCTTGCAAAACCTGCATGTAGTAATTAATATGCAGATTTTCTATCCTTGTTTCCAGAGTATATTCAACTCCGTAGCTGTCTATTCATTGTTAACCTTTTAATTTAATCCCAAATCTTCAGTTCTATTCATTCCTCTCTGTCCTTTCTCCGTATTCTGCTAAGATGGGCCCTCTTTTTTTTCCACACATTATAAAAACAATTGCTTTCTTTAGACAGTTTCCATCATGTCTAACCATGTGTAAAAAACATGTTGGCTTTCTTCTTTTAATTGTTTCAATACTGTCACACCAATTTTCTCTAGTCGTTAGATTTTTTGCTGACCATGTAATTCCAATATTTTTTCAACGAGAATGCAACAGAATTTTTAGTGTAAAGCTTCTTGAGAGTGAAACTCTCACAGCAAAACATAGTTGTTGTGTGTGTAATTTCCTCCAGAGTTCTGATTACAATCTGATCTTCTCACTTTTCCAGATCCGCTTGGTGTGTCTAATCTTCAGAGAACATGCTCGTATGGAGTATCTTGATGCAATAAGCCTGGTCCTACTATATACAGAATGTTCTTTTCTCTCATATTCAGACTCTTCCCATTCCACCAGAATCTTTAGGATGTTCTGTCTTTTCTTTTGGCTATTGATTTTATCTTAGAGGTATTAACTGATGAACTTTTCCCTTGATATGCTTTTCCTATTATATGCAGCTACTTACAATATTCCTCAAGCAATAAGGTAGTTAAAACTGTATTGCCTGCAAATCTGAAACTTCTGAAGAACCTGCTTTCTGCCTCAGGTCTCACCTAAAGTCTCAGGGCATTCCTTATCATCTCCGTTGGAATGCAAAGTTATGATCACTGTGATTATTGAAAGAAAGGCAAGATCCAAACAGTAGGTAGGAGGCTGAAGTAACTCTGGTGAAGGTAACTGAAAACTTATTGAGAAAGAAGAGAAAGGCCACGGAACAAGAAGAGACCCCAAATGATTGTTGACAATACTGACTGACAATAAAAAAAAGAAAGAAGCCTAGCAGATGTTTGGAAGTTGAGCTCTAACAGTGTCTTGCAAGCTGTGCGAGTTTTGTCTCCTTAATAAGTATAAAGTCAAGATTTACATTTTGTGACAAATCTAAAAGATGATTCTTCTTCTATAACTGTACACTATTTTATGGTTCATTATCAGTGCCAACTGAAAGGGGAAAATGCTATTTTCTTAATTACCAAACTGGTATATTGCAGCATCATGCCCTGTCTGGGTGCTGTACAAACACATAACTAGGAGGTAGTAGAAGATCATTCTAAAATGAGTTGTACTGCAGTCTTGAAAAGTAATAAAGTGGTATTTTATATACATATATGAAGTGTTGGATTGTGAATTTTGTACAAAGCTAGAACTATTCTGGAGATGGAAAAAAATTCAGAGTAATATGTTCATGCTTGTCATAGCTCCATTTGCTTTCCCTAAAATCTGCAGGCTTTCTGCCTGAGATAAATATTAGAGCTATAATAGAATTAAAGTGGACAATTAAGTTTCATTCAATTGCTACAGTCATTACACATTTGGAGTATCCACTCAACCTGTTAAGAATAGGGTTACATTAATCCAAATTTTTGTAATGGATGAAGTGAAGCTTTATTATTATTATTATTATTGCAAATGACATTATTCCTTGTGCTTTCCAATTGCCTATAAAATATTTTGGCTAGATTGAAACTTTTTAGTTTGGGCATATTGATAGAGGTCAACACTGAAACTGAAGTTAGACTGATCTTGCAGCTATTTTACTCATATTCACACACCTTATTCATAATCACATACATACCTTTAGGCCTAATTCCTGTCTCCAGTGCATGGGTGTTGAGCGACACTATATCACAACCAGCTGATGCCAGTTTATGTTAGCTCAGTTTTGGACTCCTGTGGGTAAGAAGGAAGGAAATCTGGTCCATGTAGAATCAATGTATTGCAAATTTTTAACAGCTTTTTCTGCCAGCCTGCATCATGAAACGCAGTGCTGAAAGCCTGGCACTGGCCACAGCTCCCTGTCCCCCAGCCTGCACCTCCATATTCTCTTTCTGAGCGCTCCGGCTAAACAATCACACTCTGCCTTGCTGGAGAGACATGTACCCATGGACATATTTTAAAGATGCTACACCCAGTCATGCAAGCATGTAGCCCTCAGGGTTCATTTTTCCATGATGAAGGCAGAAAAACAGTTCAGCCCCCATCAGTCCAGCATTCTTGGAATTCATTCCTGACCTCCATAACTGCTGATGAGCACATTCCTGGCCCATATACTGTATTATTTAGGATAAAATAAGTCAGAAGGGAGAGCATATCAGCTTTCCTGGCTGTTTTCCAACGGCTAGGCTCCCAGGCTAACATAAGTTGAATTTTTCCTTTCCTGGAACCTTTCCTGGTATCTCCATCACAGCAGTTGCTATGTAAACTCCTCCCCCAAAGGTGTAAAGTACTCTGGTAAATCACCTACGGGAGGTTTCCACTTTCATTTCTTTATCTGAGTCTAACCAAATTTGCAACTGAAAAACCAGTATCACATTCTCTCCATAACCACAGCTCACTAATGTCTTTTTTTTCACTCTCTTCTGATTTTAAGTGCTTCTTCCATTTGCTAATTATAATTAACTAAGTGCTTCTAAAACTCCTGTGATGGAATATGATAACATTAGGATTATTTCTGTACAACAGTTATAGCATCTTCTATTTTTCTTTTTTTTCCTGCTTTAACAGAATTAAAATATGAGAAGTCCTTCCTTCAGTAAACACTAGAATATTAAGTTTTTCTAATATTCTGCATCACATAAATAAGCATATCTTGCATTGAAAAATAACTACATTAATTCTAAATGTTGATATTGAATTTTCTATATTGAATTATTAAAATGGTACATTAATTATTTATGTGCAGCATTGATGTACTCCGTAATAAGAAAATATATTAAATAGAGTTATCAGCTATGAAAGAAGGGAAAAAAAGTTAATATATCCAGCAAAGGACTTCCTACTCATGCCATACTAAAAAGCTAGTCAATACCTTATCCATCACAGCTTGCCATAAAGTGCTTTTCACAGAGATATCTAGTTATAGGGGCATCCAGATGATTACTACCCTTCCATATTCAAAGTACTGGGGATTAAAGGCACGCTAGATTCAAAGGAGCTTATTGAACATTTCTATTCTGCTAATAATGTGACTGAATATCTTAAAGGATGAGATGGCACGCAGGAGAACGAGCAGTGGAGACAAGCTCCTTAGCTAAAGTGTTCATGTAGTGGACATTTTGGAACGCACGATTAGTTATCAACTGATTTTTCTCTCTAATTTGTAGTGTAATTTAAAATATAGCTAAAGCAATCAAAGAAATTCCCAAACCAGAACATACTGCAGTATATTTCAAATCTCACTAAACTATTATGAAATGCATAATACTGTCATTAGTAGGACATCAGCTACAGACATCACAACAACGCCTGTGACCATCCTGAAGAGCTGGACTGTAATGCTCCAAGGAGAATAACAATTTAAGCGACATTAACCTTCTCTCATATGTATGATGACAAAGAGTACCTCAGTTCACCAGTCAGGATGGCTGACTAGAAATCACACAAAATTAACCCATTATGGCTATAGGACTGGCAAAGGGGAGAGAGTAAGGTGTGAGGCTGCGACCTGCTCACCCAGGTCCCACTTCAGCTCTATTCACAGGTCAGTCCAGCAGGGTGCTGCCATTATTTTGGGGTTTATGAAATATGTTAGATTTAGATGCTTTTGAAGAAAAGTAAGGAAGGAGCAGTAGAACCACCATTCTGCAGAGAATAGTCCATTTCGTTGTTTTGTTGCCCTGGTTTCCAGCAGAAAGGAGTCATAATGCGCTGAGTGTGTATTTGTTGCCCTGCCCTGTGGGCCATCTAATGGCTTTTGGTAACTCTTGGCAACTTCACCTAAGGATTAAACAAAAAAATAATGACTTCAAAGACGTTAAGCTCTTACATGTTTTATGGAAACAGAGAGAATAGGCTGTATGCAAAGGATATAAAGTATGTAAAGAATAGCATGAGCTTACCCCTACAGGAGATATCCCAGAAGCTACATTTTATTAATGCACCAGGTACAGAAGGAACTGTGATAGGAACTTGCACATAAATTAAACTATATAACAGTATTCAAATGTAAAGGAAATGAGGCCTAACATAGTAACAGTTTCAAAGAATGACTTGTTCACTAGGATAGAAAATTCCAAAAATATTGTGGAAATATCCTTGTGAAAACCCTTATCTTTTTATTTTGTGTGTCAAGTGTCCCAGTGACATATTTGAAAGCCAGCTTTCAGGGAAAAAGATAAAATGCTGGACTTAGAAACCTCCTCAGCATTTACATATGCCAGTTACAAAGTGGCCTACAGTAGTCAAGCATGAGCTCAGAGATTTTCTCAACCACAGGCACGCTTTAATACAGTGACATACAAGCGTCAAAAAAGAAATTTGGCATTTAATGACAGAGGATATCACAGAATCACAGAACAATTGAGGTTGGAAGGGACCTCTGGAGATCATCTACTCCCATCCCCCTGCTCAAGCAGGGTCCTCTAGAACACGTTGCCCAGGATCGCGTCCAAGCAGGTGTTGAATATCTCCAGCGAAGAAGACTCCACAGCCTCTCTGGGCAACCTGGTCCAATGCTCTGTCACCCTCACAGGGAAGAAGCGTTTCCTCATGTTCACATGGAACTTCCTGTGGTTCAGTTTGTGCCCGTTGCCTCTTGTCCTGTCGCTGGGCACCACGGAGAAGAGTCTGGCCCCATCCTCTCGACACTCTCCCTTCACATACTTGTACACATTCATGAGATCACCGCTCAGTCTTCTCTTCTCCAGGCTGAACAGGCCCAGCTCTCGCAGCCTTTCCTCATAGGAGAGATGCTCCAGTCCCCTCATCCTCTTTGTAGCCCTCCGCTGGACTCTCTCCAGGAGTGCCATGTCTCTCTTGTACTGGGGAGCCCAGAATATGACGACCCTAAATTTCACAGCATCCATTCAATAACGGTAAAAGTTTCAGACAGTTCAAAACTACAGCTAATCATAAAGGAGAACTTTCATCCCATAGAAACGTTCATACTTTAACATTTGTTTTTTTCCTAAACTAGAGCAAGGGGTTTTTTTGCTGAATTGGAGCCTGGTAAAAGACGACAGAATATGACACTCTAATATTTTGGAATACAGTATAATTCAAATAATTGTCTTTATTTTTTTATTTAGAAATTATATTTATGAGTTTGCAATATTTCTTTTTTTCTATTTTTTTCAGAATAAACTTTCAAAATAAAAAGTGTTATTTTGTTATAAAATGACTATTTTATTTTTTTACTTCAATTTTTGTTCCTGGAGGAATCTATTTCTGTCTTAGAATTAATATAACCTATAGAAAGGGTTACGATTTTGCTCAGTCTGTTTTCTAAAATGAAAACCTTTTATTTAAAATACGGTGATGACCTCTATCTCCTTTGAACCATAATATATGAGAATGTATGAGATTTGACAGAAATAATGAATCAATTTTATAATTTAACATGTACAAATTTATTTATGAAAGCAATATTTTGCTTTTCTTTATTTTAAAGATCCTAAGAATGTTTTCAAAACAGTTAAATTGAAAGTTCATTTCAGACCTCACATATGGTTTATATTTGCAGTTTGTCCTTAAGCTTTGTATAAAAGAGCACTCCCTTCCACTGGAAATATTTCAAAAAGCCAACACATACTGATAAATTAATCTTCACAGTTATCATAGGCAATGGAATCATGGAGTCCAGTTTATATTCAGCATTGGTAATATTGCAGTTTATCAACAGTAATAATTACATATCCAACTAGGGCAAACTGAGCAAAGCTATAGGAGAAAAAATGTGCTCCATTATACTCATAAAGTATTTGAAAACTGATCAGTTCTACCATGGACTTCACAACTGCAATTATTTAAAGAAATTGGATATATTAAAAGTACCCAATGCAGTCAGCAGTTATATACTCTTTTAGCTCAGAAGTTAGCCCTAAAGAGGATTCTATATTTGTTACAAAATGAAGTGTAATATATGTATACAATAAAAAACACTTCTTGCTCCCTGAAGATTGTTAATATATCAGTTACTTAGGATATGCTCATTTTTCTCTTTCATCTAGAAGAGAATTTATGTTCTGCTAGGGTTTTTAATAGAAGATTGCATCACTTTTTCAGTTTAGTTTCTGATTTAAAAGGCTTTCCTATGTGCTTTGTGTGTGGCTGACTAGGTGTTAGATCTATTCTTTGGGGTTTTCTATAGCTTTAATGTAATTCTTAGGAAGGTTCCTCAGTATGAACTAATCTATTAATATGAAAATAGGTAGGACTTGGACTAAATCGTGCTCTCTATTACATAAGCAGAATACTGTGGAACGGAGAAAATGTATTCTTTGGATTCAATACTCTTTTTATCAGAATTGCAAGCATATGAATGTCAATCATGGAATATGCCTGTAGTATTGAGCTGGTCCTGATTTTCCGAAAAGCTTTGCAAAGAAACATTATAATTTCTACATAACTTTCATGGGGAAGAGTTATATGATTTCACCCTGGAACTCTTTATCAGCTGCACAAAAAGAGAGTTCAACCTCAGAATGGTTTTGTGGTTCAAACCCTCGTCTCAGCAGTGGGAAAAGGGAAGGGAGGAATCTGTAACCTGAGACATCCCAAGCAGCTAGGACAAGCACCAAGCTGGAATCCTTCTTCCTGCTGTTCCAAAGTTGGTGGTGTCAGACACTTTCTGGGTTGTTTTGTTTTATTTTGTCTACAAAGCATTTTCAAAGACATTGCTTTCATCCATACAGATAAAATTAAGGGATTTCTTTTTTCAGCCTCCCTTACCCCTCTGTTCTACTCAAAGCTAATAATTTTGGAAGGCAAAATTATAGTTTGGGTAGGTATTATTAAATACTTCATGAATAGGACTGAGAATATTGTAAAGAATAAATTTAACCCATGAACATCATTTTCAAAATGCCTTGTGCTGTTATGCTTGCTTAATGCTATACCACTACTAAATAGCTAGAAGTCTCACTCAAGATTCGTATTTCTTATGCTTTGGGCTACACAAACACATTCAAAGATGCATCCCCTGTCCAAAAACCTACTTTGTCTTATGTATGTAAAAATCCTTGCAAGTTGAACTTCAGAACATTTTTACACTTTCAGATTTGTGCAGTAATGGAAAAGGGTTTTCTTAAGTGGGGAAGAAATGTTTAAATTTGATACATCAGTACTGAACACTTTAGTGAGACTGTTACACACTTATATTTTAGAATAGGAAAGGTCAGTTCCCTCAGGAGTTCAGATCTCACAGTCCATTTCATCATTTGAGCTACAATAACTTTGCCTTCAAATTGAAGGATATGCTTTAAAACTCTGGACCACAAATATATCACAAGCTGCTAGAAAGAGCAGACAAAGCAGATAATTTTAGTCAACTTCTGTGGCTCAGTGGGTTCTAACAACCTCTGGATTCTTTTTTTAAAGATACTAGTTCTTATCCTCCCTCAGGCTTATCATTTCATCCTGTCTCATTTCCCATTTTTCCTTTTATCAGCAGTTCAGTGGATTTCAAACGTGACCAAATATAAATCACTTAGAATTCCAACATCTCCATAAAAGTTCTGGGGACTAAGACCCTGGAAATAGGCTTTACCAACAAGAAAGAGAGCATATGAGAGCAAAACAGCTCATAGTCTGTGTGGCCAATGAAAAAAAACTGGAGTCCAGAGAGGACAGAAAGTTGAAGTGTGCTAGTCTTGTACATTGTGTCTTTCTAGTAATCGACAAAATGTAAATTTTTCCTCTTTCTTTTCTATGCCCCTCTAATCTATTTGTTAGTTATGCAAAAAGCAGCAATAATAATATAGTCGAACAAAACACTGAATATCAACTAATTTACATTTTCTTGACAAATAAAAACAAATAAAAATAGGGAAGCATATAATTCCTAAATCATATATATGATTTAGGAGTCAAAATCTCCTCAAGGAAAAAATGAGGCAAGTCAACTAGTTTTAGTGTTTTGATCCATAGGGTATAGGACTGAAAGATTATATAAAGAAGTAGGTGTTTTGGGGCAACCTTATACAATCTGAGTATTCATGTTTTAAAATTCTTCTTCTCTCTCATTTGCTTTTTTAGTTTTGTCACCTTTAGTAAGTTTAACCGATACACATTGGAAAGGCACAGAAGAACAACAGAGAAAACATTTATCTCACCAACGTACCAAAAAAAGACCTTTACATAATGTTCCAATTCTCTCCGACTCCCCCGCAACAAAGGGTAATTGGTCATTTAACCATTTATTTCTGAAATTTTTCATTTCTTGTTCTGTTTCCCTGTGACATGCTTAGTAAATGAATGCTTAAAACCATTGCCATTAAGTTTTTGCTGTGGAGAAATAGGCCATTATTAAATGTCAAATCAATGAGGATGATTGCAATAGGAAACTAATAATTTTCTTGAAATAAATATTAGAAATGAAAAATCATGGTAAAGAAGTAAAACGAAGCTTCATTATTAGACATCCTCCCACCATTCCCACAGAATTTAGCTGGTTAATGTAAGAAACTTACCACATTCCTGCTTTTTCACTCAATCCTCCTTTCCCAAAACTTACTAAACTCAGTGAAAAGACTTTTGATAACTCCAGTAAAATCTAGGTTGAGCCTTTGCTTATCCGTATGAATATTCGAGTACATCTTTGTGACTTCACAGAGATTTATGAAAACCAAAGTTTCCTAAGAAAACCAATGGACTTTTACCTTCTCGGAAAGAGGATATTCTTTGATGAGGAAACAATGTAGTAGTAGCCCTGAAAAAGAATATTTATATCAAACCATACAAGCAACAATTAGTAGCAGAAGCAGAATCAGTACTCACTGATTCTGCTAAAAGCTCTTTTTATTTACTCAGCTAGAGCCTGAAGACGAGAAGAATTAGGGGCAGTCATTACAGAGGGCATAAAACTCATCCAACAGGAATATATGCAGGTCCTGCCCGGTAGCTTGCTAAAACAGATAGTAAAAACTGCCTTTACCGTGAAGAACTTACAGTCTAAGCAGACAAGTCAGTGAACGGACAGATAAACAGAGGCAGTCAAACGGCAATCAAGGATAGTGACAGAGCTAGAATTAGAACTGAAAGTCTCCTAACTCCCAGCCAAGGGATTTAAAATCTGCTGAATGTTGCTAAGTTGCATGTGACTTTAATGACATTTTTATTGTAAAAGAGATATTTGTGCATGAAAAATATCTCATGTTGTAGTCTGGCTGCAGGAAAATACAGCTTTTTCATGGAAAGCTCATTTTTTTCTGCCTCTTCCACAGGAAATTAAGAGGCAGAAAACAAAAGTAATGTGATAAACAGCTTGAAATTATTGTCTGCTGTTCCAGGATATTTTACTGACGTGGAATAAAGAAAAATAAAAAGTGCAGAAAACTAAATACAGATAGATTAACTAATTTGGCTTGATGTGACCCTACTCCTTTATAATAACATTAAATGGATGGCTAAACGGAGGAGAATGTGAGAGACAAAGATTCATTAAGAGATGTATAATAGTTTGATACAGTTTTCTGTTAATGATCTGTCTTAGCATGTACTTGTTTTCTCTGAAACAATTCTGCTCTGTTTTTTCTTAACCTGTCCTGAAGGCCAGATTAGATAGAACTGTATCATATACTTGTAATACATAAAACGTACTATTTAGTTCTCAGAATTCCACTCTCAAAATCTTATTATTTCTAATATTGATTTCTATTTCTAATATTGATTATTTCTTTAGAAATTATTTGTTAGGGTATGAACTTTTTGTCAGAGACAATCTATAGCTCAAGAGACAGTAATAGTGTGTTGTTACAAGAGCTCTCACTGTCAAGAAATTACAACTGCCTGCACTGGGAGGCTATGAGACAAAAAGATTTGAACTATTACCATGTGTTGTAACTGAGAGTAGCAGTAAGACAGAAGGAGAATTACATCTCTGAGCTGCTGGCTCCGTGACTGCAGCACAAGAGCCAGCAGGTGTTGGTGCCAGCAGTTTCTCACACACGTGGTATGAGTTTGAGTGGGTGCTTCGTTTGAGAATTTATCAGAAAAGTTGCCAAAATTCAGTGTAGGAAGACATACCTGGAAGACATAAGAATGCCTTTTTACTACAATACCTTGTGAAATGAAGAAAGGAGAGCAAACTATTCTTCCAGATTTAGCTGTGACTGTCTCTAATATGGTTCCAAGAACACGTGTTAATATTATTTCCTTCACCTCCTTATTTTTTTTTAAATTCATAGGAAGGGATTTGACATTTTTTGGACAATGAGCCAAACTTGCTAACAGAAATTTAACAAGAAAAATAGGAACAGGAGAAGAAAACTGCAATATTTCAGGTACTAGCAACTGCGCCATTCTCTGATGGTCATCAGAAGGGTCTCAGACAACTATTAAAAACACACACAAAAGGCACAAAAAGAGCCCAGTGCAGTTGTGTATAGCTCCAAGTGAGGGCATTGGCAGTTATGTACAAAGTTTAAGCAACAAGCATTAAGAAATAAATGCACAGTTCTAACCGAAAATTTCTTCCTCATTTCACTCACTGATTATGAACCTTCCACTTGTTGAACAATTTGCTTTTAATTTAAAGAGGGAATTTATTCTTCTTGTGTATCGATTCAGTGAGGATAAATCTTGAAAAAAAATAGCTGTAGAAAGGTGTAGGTTTAGCTTACTTAACTTTAAACCTCTGAAATATGTAGATTTGATCAAGCCAGCCCCAGCTCCCTAAATAGTCAATGAAGAGAAATGGGTATGCTGAATGTCTATTTTGGACATGTACTTTAGGAAGGGATGAAACATGACTTAGAAACATTTATTTTTCTTGAGCTTTCTCTTCTGAAAATCTCTTGAGATAAGATTCTTGTATGCGACGTTTTGTGACACTCCTAATTTCAGTGAACAAATATCAAGTAGGGGTAAAAGTAGGTTTAGAAGAAATCTGAGCATCAGCCTGGAAATGGGTTAGCGATGCAAGTGGGATGAAGTTGGAGAGACAGCCTTACGGACGGTTGAATTTTACGACCCTGATCCAAATACCCATGTGCTAAGGACTGATAGAATAAATCAGCATAGTTAAGTGCGAAGTTTTCATAGGATGAAATATTCCCTCACAAATCTTCATAACCTTCTGCAAACTTTAAACTTTATACCTCTGAAATAAATTATTAGCTACTACTGGTGATGTTTCCCAGCTAACGTAATGGAGATGAGGAAGAACTCATTGAACTCATTGAATAGAACTATATTAGAACTAAGATATAACATGTGAGTCTTCTTAACAAGTCTGAGTTAATACCACAAGGATTACTACAGTCTATCTTTTTCACTGAATTTTTCTAATACCCTGCTATCTTTAACTCAAATAGTTCACACTTTCACAAAAACACTTTCCTTCGATGCGTTGACCCCTTACATTAAACTTTTTAAGAATATACAGTAAAAAGAATCTGAACATTTTGCTTCCTCACTCTTCCAAAAGAGCTATATATACCACCTAATAGCCAGCTCCAGCCTCCAGTGAAGTTAATAGAAAGAGGAATCCCATTCATTTTAATGAAGGCTGACTCAGTCCCGTGGTTCTATGAAATTAAACTAACTATAAATTGATCTCCTAGTTTTTAAAATAAATGGCATATTATTACCAGGAATAAGCATGTGTTCAGTAATATTTTATTTTTCTTTTATCCCTGATTTGACATCTTTTCTCATTCCCACCGAATAGCTGGAAGAGGTGAAGAATAAAATTTAATCTGTATTGCCATATTTAGGGATGACAACTTGCCAATCTAAGCTCTTCTTCAGAGCTGGTGAAATATGGTGTTTCACAGTGCAGTATGGTTGGCTACTGTCCCCAGCTTAGAGAGCTGCAGTGATGCTAAAAGGTGCCTCCAGTCATCAGTCATAACTTAGCCTCACCTAGAGATGAGTGACATGATCCATGTTGATGCCATGCATGCAGACCTAAAGAATTCTGAAACCGAGCAAAAACAAATATCCATTGCTGAAATAAAGAGTAATGCTGAAAAACACCTCTCAGCTAAATCCTTAGCTGCGATAAACTGGCCTAGCTCCACTGAAGCTGATTGACATCACATCACTTGATACCAGCTGAAGAACTGGCCCATTGTCAATGCACATACTGTATTGCCTAAGTTTCAGATTGTGCCCACTGTTACACTCATGCAATCACAATTGGCTTTACAATTCCATCTTGCTCAATTAACATCACCATAAGAATTCACAGAATCACAGAATCACAGAATTGTTTAGGTTGGATGGGACCTCTGGAGATCATCTAGTCCAACCTCCCTGCTCCAGCAGGGTCACCTAGAGCATATTGCCCAGGATCACATCCAGACGGGTTTTGAATATCTCCAGGGAAGGAGACTCCACTACCTCTCTGGGCAACCTGTGCCAATGCTCTGTCACCCTCACAGGAAAGAAGCTTTTCCTCATGTTCACATGGAACTTCCTGTGGTTCAGTTTCTGCCCGTTGCCTCTTGTCCTGTTGCAGGGCACCACGGAGAAGAGGCTGGCCTCATCCTCTTGACACTCCCCCTTCACATACTTGTACACATTGATGAGATCCCCTCTCAATCTTCTCTTCTCCAGGCTCAACAGGCCCAGCTCTTGCAGTCTTTCTTCATAGGAGAGATGCTCCAGTCCCCTCATCCTCTTTGTAGCCCTCCGCTGGACTCTCTCCAGTAGTGCCATGTCTCTCTTGGACTGGGGAGCCCAGCACTGGACACAGGACTCCAGGGGAGGCCTCCCCAGGGCTGAGGAGAGGGGCAGGATCACCTCTCTCCACCTGCTGGCAACACTCTGCCTAATGCACCCCAGGATCCCATTGGCCTTCCTGGCCACAAGGGCACACTGCTGCCTCATGCTTAACTTGTTGTCCACCAGCACTCCCAGGTCCTTCTCTGCAGAGCTGCTTTCCAGCAGGTCAACCCCCAGTCTGTACTGCTGCATGGGATTATTCCTGCCTAGGTGCAGGACCTTGCACTTGCCTTTGTTGAACTTCATGAGGTTCCTCTCCGCCCACCTCTCCAGCCTGTCCTGGTCCCTCTGAATGGCAGCACAGTCTTCTGGTGTGTTAGCCTCTCCTCCCAGTTTAGTATCATCAGCAAACTTGCTGAGGGTGCACTCTGTCCCTTCCTCCAGGTCATTGATGAATATATTGAACAAGACTGGACCCAGGACTGACCCCTGGGGGACACCACTAGCTACAGGCCTCCAGCTAGACTCTGCACCACTGACCACAACCCTCTGAGCTCGGCCATCTAGCCAGTTCTCAAGCCACCTCACTGTCCACTCATCTAGCCCACACTTTGTGAGTTTCCCTAGGAGGATGTGATGGGAGACAGTGTCCAAAGCCTTGCTGAAGTCCGGGTAGACAACATCCACTGCTCTCCCCTCATCTGCCCAGCCAGTCATCCTATCACAGAAGGCTATCAGATTGGTCAAGCATGATTTCCCTTTGGTGAATCCATGCTGACCACTCCTGATCACCTTCTTGTCCTCCAGATGCTTAGTGATGACCTCCAGGAGGAGCTGTTCCATCACCTTTCCAGGGATGGAGGTGAGGCTGACAGGCCTGTAGTTTCCTGGCCTGTAGTTTTCACCAAAACGTTGGTTGGTTAACTTCACTGTGGATGTGCTTTTGCCATGTATTTATTATCTGAGAAACTAAAAGGTATCCTATGTAATGTAAGTCAATTCACATGGAAGCTCACATAGACATACTTTTAGGAAGCAACAATCCAGATTTATCAAAATTGAAGGCATGATGACAGGAACCTTGACCAGATTTTGAAGCTTCTACTTCAATTCCCCTTACCCTTTCAGCAGTTTATTCAACAAAGAATAGGGAAGCAGTGTCACACGAACACACCAGTACTGATTAACAGCGTGATTGCTTCTTTACCTCAAGCTGGACAACATGCAGCATTTTGGAAGGCTTTCCTCCCTCATCTCTCCTACATACACAGGATAGAGGCCACAGAGGTAGTGGTGACAGTGTGCTGTCTCTATCTCCCGTTTATTTGATAGACTGGAAAATCTGCAGAGCTTTGAACAGTGAGACCAGCACTCAGGGCAGCCTTTTCTTTCATATCTTTACTATTCATGACAGTTTCAGACCAGTTGCTGAGCTTTGTTCACCTCTCAGAGTTAAAGTTTTCTTCCTCATTTTCTGGATTTCTCCAATCAACAAATTATATTAAAAAAAAAAAAAACCAAGCAGAGAGCCTCAGATACTGTTGTTAGTAGTTGCTTTTCAGACTTAAGGATTTTTTAACCTGTTATGTTTCAAGACAGGATTTCGAAGCTGATGAACTGTTAAATGACATCTTTGCTGTCATTGCAACCATTATTTGGGTAAGCAGCTCTTCTACAGCAGTGCCTCAAGTTTCAAGCTGACTGGACGGATGTAGAATCATTTCATTTGTAACCACTTCTTCTAGTATCTAGTGAAGTTAAGGGAAAGCCTGACAGTAGTTTCTATGGGTTTGAATTTGATCTTTACAGAGCCAGTAAGAGAGCTTACTTGACCATCATTCTGCATACTTTTCCAGGACAATAATACTTCTTGTTGATAGAAGCCATTGTTTGAGATGTAAATGTAATGAAAACCATGACTGCTTGTGAGAAGCATCACATCTTCTGGCTTAAGTCACGTATTTTCTGACAACATTGAATAAATATATTGCAGATAATTACATTTCTTGTTAGCAATATCCTCATATTTTAAATAATAATGTTCTTTTGCTATGATAATCTGTTCCTGTAAAGCTGCTCATGTTCTTATGATTCACTATAACCACAAAAGCATTTGTTTTTATCTGAACATTGCAGCAATCAAAAAATTGAATGCAAATACAATGTAAAAGTGAGGAGCACAGTAGACAGGGATGACAGAGGTATTGATGCTGCATGAGTAAGGACCCAGCAGCATTACCAAGCAGCATGCTAGGCACATGACTAAGGACCTCATCACCATACTGAGTTTTGCACCCACCAGCCTGCATTCTTATAAACTTCTTTGGCCATCTATAGGCAGTGCCATTCCTCAAGTTGTACAGAGAAAGAAAGGACAGGGCACAGATTTCATGTTGCAGAGAAGTATATTAAGCATTTAGTCTAGCTTGTGCAACTCCTAATCCATCTCTGAATTAGTCCTGAAGAAAAACATTGGGTTTTTTTTTTTTTTTGATATTCTGTGGAAAGCCTTGCAGAATTAAGGAAATAGTGCTTATATGCATATACACACATAATAGAAGCAGACTTGGAAATATTTACAGTGCAGCTTGAACCTTTGGGTACGGCTGACATTCACAGCACTTCTTCCTTGATGGGGTTTCCACTTCTACTCACTATTCTAGCTTTGTATTTTTGATTATGACCCATTAGCCCCAAAAGAAGTTAGGTCTCACAAGAAATGATGGGCTTAAACTAAAGTATGAGATACTGAGGTTAGACATAATGAGAGTCTTTAACACCAAGGGAAGCACTCATCTGTTAAGGAGGCTGTGGAAGCTCCATTGCTGGACACCACTGAGGACGGATTAGATTAATGGGAGGTAGTTAATCCTGCTTGGGTCCGAAGATGCAGTGGACTAGCTGGCCTATTTCTCTCCATTATCCATAAAGGAAACCTATGTGACTGTCTAGGTGTGTGTGAACATTAATGTTGCAGGTGCTTAAAGGAGAGGAAATGAGTCCTGCAAAGACTGACCAATTTAATAGCTTCTGTCTGTGTAAAAATACAATTGCGTTTGGGGTTTTCCTGTGCTGTAACAATATGGGTTTCCAATACCCTGTAGGTATTCACTAAACCATAAAAATCAAATGAATGACAAAGTTGGAATGAAAAGCTGACCGTGTCTTACAATATATATCTGCATGAAGTTAACACAGTAGTTTGCTTACTTGTTTGTGGCAGCAAAATGTTTCTGCTGCTCTCTCCTTAGAAAAAGCTCTAAATCACTGTGAATTATAATACTATATTACTTATTTTTTAAAAAATAGTAAATTCAGAAGTACTGAATTTGAACTATTTGGACATTTGTTCCAACCATAACAGGATCAGATCTCAGCTGAAAAAATCTACAAGAACACTCTTCCTTGAAGCATCCTGAGATCCTTTAAACACCTAACTTCTGGGTGTTTAAAAGCAAAATTTAAGCACTTTAAAACATAACCTAGCTTTTCTGGACTTTTCAGGCCATGCATTTTGAATTTTAATTTGGAAATGACACTGAAATGTATCTTTTTTTCAGGTAATCTGATCACTCTTATTCAAAATCTTCTCAGAATGCAGCCACAGTCACTGCCTACTTAGTAGATTAAAAGAATGGTTTTTGCTAAAGCAATAAAATTTTAACTGAAATATATCTTCACAGCCAAGAGTTAGGAAAAGATCTGCCGGACGGCATGTTGATTCTGACAAGACCACTTTGGAAATTCACATCAATAAATATGATGATGGGCCCACTGTTACAAAAACAATCTTCTTGGCTATTAATAATAAATATGGTTGGGCACTGATTAATTCATGATACATATTATTAAAAGCATTTTATAAATTAGAATCAGAAAAAAATGAAATGTTCATGATTAATGAGGTCTTCTTTTGAACCCTTTCCAAAATCAATAAACAGAGCTTTAAACCTCTGTGCTGAATGCAAAGCACAGCATCTGCTGCTCTCTTAACCCAGGGGCTGCTGCCCAGGGTCTCAGGATGGTCCAGCTGGAAAGTACCTATCTTGCTTGTGAAGGTACCACTGAATTCTTATCCTTCCTATTTTTCAAGAAAGCTGAGGCAATGCAACGGAAGGAGTAGAAGCAGAACATGCTGCAGGACCAGAAACAAAAAGACCAAGGGGAATGCATTTGATTTGAATCTGTCCACTCGACCTCACATTCATTCTAGCTTTTCTTTTTGATCGTATTCACTATTCAATGCGGTCGCAAGTTCAAAACTTGTAACGTCGGTTTCTCAGGTCCCTCTGCAGAGACAAAAATCCCATTAACTTTTATAGAAAAAATGCCATGACCTCTATGATCACTTACTGATGTCTCCTCTTTCCTCCAGAAAGAGGATAGCTAGAAGACTAGAAAAAAGTAAGAAATTACTTCCAGCCTACATTTTATTCTTATCCTTTAGGGACATGGAGAATAGCTTGTTCCTTTCCTCTTTGCAGCATCTTTCTACATATTTAAAGAGTGTTACCAGAACCCTTCCATCTCTTTTTACTTCTCCATTGTTTCTTCATTAGGCTAATCATCTTATTCAGCATTTCCTCATAGGTAATGTTTCCTGGATGTATGATTGCTTAAATGGCTACCCATCTTACACGTGTGCTACCTTCTGTAGCAGAGATGAAGAGCTAAGGGAGACTGAAGGTGTGCTTATGTGATGTATCCTAGGCAGCTATATGCTCTTTCTAACTCACATATAAAAAGAAGTTGATAAACTATATGAACGCTACAAAAAGAAAACACCAATAACTTTTATGAGAAGGAAATAAATAACAATAGACTACAGTATTGGATAAAGAAGAGCTAATATGTTTAAATTACCAAAAATATGTTTGTAGTAAAAAAGGCAAAGAATTTTAATGGATGAAGAGCTGGATAAGAAACAAAACAAATAGGAAGTTTTCAAAAAGTTCACAGCAAATCCATCACGAGTCTGTACTGAGTCTAGTATTGTTTACAGTACTTATCAGTGAACCAGAAGACAGTAAGAGAAACTATTTTTTAAAATAGCATATGAAACTGGTTATTTGAAATAATCATACCTCTAATCAGGCTTCTCTCCTGTAGTACATAACAACATGAATAGCAGCGTGAACAATACTAATTCTTTCAATCTCTCTTTTTAGGTCAGGTTTTCAACATCACTGGTCATATTTGTTGCTCCCCCCAAAGCTCTCTACAGCTTCCCTTAGTAGTCACTGTGTTTAACAATCACCAGCAGGACCCTCCTTTATGAATTTAGCCAATCCTACTTGGCCTCTGCAGTGTCAACATGTTTCACAGTTCAGTGATGTACTCTCTGAAAAAGGCTTTCCTTTTATCATTTTAAACCTATTACATATTATTTTTTTGGCTGCTCCACTGTTGTTGGATTGTAAGAAACAGCGAATAATCAATCCCTGTTCACTTTCTTCAGGAATTTATGGACTTTTATCCAAACTGCCTAAATCATCTCTTTTCCAATCTAATTGTTCTGGTCTATTAATCCTCTTCTTTTATGGAAGTGCTTTTAAACTTTTGATCAGCCTTTTTATACTAAATCCCTTCTGAGATGGAGTGACCAGGAGCCCACAAAGCATTCACGGACTGACATGGTTTTTGTTGATAAAGTCATGCTTGGCTGCTGCTTGTCTTACAATGTTATACGGAAAACAGATAAGTTTTTTATTTTATCCTGTATTTTTTCAAGAGTTGAAGTTAAATTAAATGTTAGGTAATAGGCTGGTTTTTCTTTTGTAAAGATAAGAACTGAGGTTGCACTTAATGTACACAATCTATCTTAATTGTGAAATTTCATTTAATGGCTCACAGCTCAAGTATTACCCTAGCAATTTCAAATGTCTAATAAGTATAAGAACTCTTTAATCTATGTGTTCTCCATCCAGCTTGATTTCACTTTTTGTCTGTGCTGACTGTGTCAGCTGCCAGACCACTGTTGCTTTTTTTAAGCAAAGACTTGTGTTAAAGAAAGATAAATAATTAAGACTCTTAAGATTCTAATGGGATGTTCTCTTTTGCAGCTTATGGCCCTTGCAAGCTGTATCTCATTTTGTACTTTGGCCATTCAGCTATTTTCCAGAGATGCTTTTCTCAGTTTATCTGTCTCTAGCAATTCGGCTCAATTTCCCCTTCTCTAGACTTCTTTCCTGTATTTCCAGCTCATAATCTAGCCACAACAATCTCATATTGCTTTCCATCCTCTGCACTGGGACCATTTGTGGTTGTGCCCATGCTATCATTTCCTTAAAGAGATCTTCTACCTGTTAGCTCATATTGTATTTTATTACAGATTTCCTTTGATGAATGGGACCCCAGGTAGCAGTGCTCTGAGTTTAGTGAAGCCTGCTTTTTTGAAATCCACTATCTTTATTTTGCTATTTTGTCACCCTAAGAATCTTGAAGCTTGTTTTTCTTGGTCCCTCTCATAAGGTTTACCTTCTGTTTTCACTTCGGCAATGAGCTTCCCCTTAGAAAAGCCTCCTTCTCTCTCCACATTCTGCATGAAAATAGTAATGCCTTCACAGCCCAGGAACTAGACAGAGTCCTGGGAAATTCCTCCCTCAGTGACTTCTGTTTCACTGAAGGACCCCAATGGCATCATGACTTGTACTTTATTGAAATTTGCTACTTAGTAAGTTGCATTTACCTAATCTTCGTAGTACAGTTGCCTACAGAGGATCTGTGCTATGGTAGTTGCCTGTACTGTTGTTTGAAGAAATCCTAAAAGACCATCTGTCTCCATGTTCAGGATCTCGGAGCGCATATACAAATCTTTGACATACACGGGAACACCTTTTTTTTTCCTGTACAAGATGCATACTTCAATATTAAAACTCTGGTCACAAAATTATCCTGTGCAAGTCAGTTTTGGGATAATTATTTTGACTGACATAACATGTTTATAAAGTATTAGTGTTTCCATATCAAAGTACTTGATTTTCTATATTGACTGCACAGAACAATATTCTGCGCATGTGTAGAAGGGCTTCTCACTGGTTTCACTAAGATGTCAGAACTTCACAAAGCTACCAAAAGGCTAATTACAGACGTTATGGCCTAAAGAGTGTGTTGGTACCTTCTAAGTCATGCCTTGAAAATAGCTGCAGTACCTCAGTGTCTAGTCAACCAGAATCTCGTCATTACATTTCTGCATGGATTTTTTTCTTGATCTTTACAACTGAGTCCAGTTGTTAAGTCAGTCACTTGGTTAACTTTACGTGATAAATATTGTTTTTCCTATATCTACCAGTGAAATCTGGGATAATCCCTCAAGAAATTGAGTTCAACTAATACCATTAATGCCACTTATTCAGCTCCACCCATTCAGCTAAACTCATAGACAGTATTACCTTTAAAAGCCACTGCTCTATTCGATTATTATCCTGGCTTTGTTAGGTACGCATCATCATTATCATTATTCAAGTTTACTGTCTATTTTTTGCGAGACTTCTATAACCTTTATTAAACGTCCTCTCATTTTCATGAGTGCATATCAATTGTTCTGCTTCACCATGTTGATTGTATGTCACATATAATAGCATTGGGCCGTTGTGTCTCAGTATTTTGAGGGATTGAGTGTAAAATTCTATGGTTCTTGACTTTTTTTGTACAGAAATTTTTGATCACATTTCAAAAATAACATTAATGTTAAAAATCAATCCTGAAGCAGCTATGGCTTTGCATTTCTCTGTATGTTCACTTTTTAGTGGCAAGACTAAATCCTGAAATTATTTAGCAGCTACCTCTTTAACACAGTACTCGTGTTGGGTATAATGTCACCTTTTCTGATATTTTCAATAATTCTTTCTCTCCTAACATCCATAGATCAACTTTTTTCCCGAGAAACTTCAAAAATAAGGTAAACTTTTATCTTCAAAAAGTTCACATCACAGACCACATTTAGTATAACTTAAGAGAAAAAATTTTAATTCATAAAAATGTGATAAAACTCAAAACACAGATTATACCAGCTGCAGAAGGAAATTCAAAAGTGATCAGCAACGAAAACTCATCTTCTTTAGGAAAGACAGTGAATACTATTTTATTTATCGATTAGGTAAGTCACAGTCCTGGGTGAGATGTTCTGTGTGAGCATTTCAGGATAACTTTTTATATGAGGGTGAACTGCAAGTGTATTATAAATACTTTTAGCTTCTAACGTAAAGGTCTTAATAAAAATCTTACTTTTTTAAAGGCCCAGTCTCTGCAACTGTACGAGTTCAATTTCTAATAAGCCCTTCAGTATTAATGGAGAAAAGAATCATATTTCGTATTAATGGATCCCAGAAGTGCTATCTGATGACAAATTTACAAGTAGTTTTATCTTTTGGGCATAGTAGCTGAATTTATTTGACTAGGCATGTAAACAATCAAGATCTGCTGGTAGTTTGAGTGTATTAAACGACATCTGCCAATAACATGGGGGCATCCAGAGAACAAAATTTGCGGTTGTCAACAGAAGTAGAGGATGCTAAGATTTTTTTTCCCATACCACATAGCTGGAGATGGCATCTTTGCTATTATAAACAGGTTTCCTCCCCCCACCCCTTTTTTTTTTTTTTGAGGACTTAACTTATACAGTGCTTTGAAAGGCATTAAGTGGAACAACATTGGCAGTGCATATTTATAAGTGTGTGTGTTTAAAGAAATAAATAAAGGGGTCTCAGCTACATACCAGTAGGCAGTTCTGAACTGTCTACAGCATTTTCTTGCCATGGAACTCAGCCTAACCAGTCACATCAAATGGGGGCCCTTAATCTCCTTTTTAAACATCAATCTTGATGTAGATTCCTTAAATTTGATAAAGGATAAATTTGGCTTATTCCACACTTCATTAAGTGCATTTATTTGTTATTCTATGATTTGAAAAGTTAGAGTTCTATTTTAATTGTAGGATTATTCTGAATGATTCATTTTCTTTAGATGCTTCTTAGTATCAAGGGACCAATTTATAGACTGTTGTGTTTATTTATCTGAAACACAGACTAATTTGTATTTATGTTGACGTTGTGTTGATTTAGTTCGGGTTTCATTTTTTTCCCAGTGTCCTATTCTAATTTATATATGTTTGCCTTCAAGTGGCACTGTAAGTGATGCTTATGAGGTTTTCTGCTCAGCCAACTACATGCAATCATGGATTCTCATTTCTAGATTGATGCATTTATATAGATCATCAGAATTCTCTGTCCTGAACCATCTGTGTATTTAATGCATATAGTCCCCAGTTTCCATAATTTAACTTTGGAAAGGGCAATTTTATTTTTTGCCATGTCAGATAATATATTTTGCTCCTTTGTAACACTTCATTTAACAAACAGAATTAATCTTTGGAACGAGGCTGTGCAATGCCCTAGCCCAGGAATGCGGGTGCGCTTGGGGAATCTATCTCTTCCAGGGGCACTGTGATTGCAAAGGGAACACGTGGTGCCATTTGCTGACTCCGCTTTCTCTCTAGGAGGGACTAAGGTAACCAAAAAGCAGTAAGGCAGGGCTGTGAACCAGGAAACCTGACTTCAGATTGACACAATACTTGGTGACTAAGGTTCAGAAGGGAAGCACGCTGTGACCTTCCCACGGCTGCAGAAAAACAATGTCCTCAAAGTGCAAAGGCGTTTCAGAGAAGATTCTATATTTTTTAAGATAAATGCCATGAGGCATGTGGAAATGCAGTGCTGCTAAACCCTGCTTTTGCAATGAACTAACGATTTATTTTGCATGATTTGCATAAAAGTTAAATTGATATCTGCTGATTTGATTAGGGAGAACAAGTGTAACATTCCCTGCCCTAAAGCTACCATTGGTATCAGAAAAGTTAAGGACACACAGAGCTGAACACAAACACGGTCTGCGGCCATGCAGTCAGGGGTGCCTTGCAGTCGCCTGGCTCTGAGCACAGGGAACACCAATGCCTGCCAGTTTGCACTTGGCCATGATGCTCCAGAATCACGAGCTGTGATTCTCTGCTGCTTGAATATTGATAGTTGCACATTGACAGTGTTGCACTAGAATAACCCTGCATTAATCCAATGACAAATCAGATAACAGAAGTTCAGTGGTACAAAACTCAGCTGCAATGGATTTACTGGGGGCAGGTGGAAGGAATTAGGTGGACTGTAATCCCTACTGCTTAATACCTGTACTGTACACCATGTGCCTGTGTTTCCTGGTAGGAAAGCAGTTGTGCCACTGTATAACCCCGAACCTGGACTGTGTCCTGACCCGCTGAAGAGGCAAAATGCCCCCAAGCACAGGGCTTGCAGAAAAGCTTTCTGTTAACTTATTTTTTTCCAAAGTCCATCAAAACTCATTCACCCAAAAGTTCTGTTTCCAAATTCAAGTTATAGCCTTCCAAAGTAAATGAGTAAGACTGTGCCTTTTTGTGTTAGCAACAAAAGCCTAGCCTGTATTTAGCATTTCCCTGGCATGTATGAGAAGTGGCTGCTTGAACCTTCCCTACAGGAGCTCCACCACTCAGCACTTCACTCTCCTCTTTGGCTCAAGCTGAACCTGACAACCTGCAGGCCTACAAAGCTCATTTTCTTTCCCGAGACATTTTAAATAGGGGAGGGAAGCGTAGGAATTATAAGGATTGGGAAATGTTGGACACAGAAGTATATTTGAGTTCCTGAATTGCTCAGCTTGCAGGTAAGAGACTATGTCGAGTTGAACTTTCACTATGTTCTGGAATTTGTTTTTATGTTTTTAGTAATATCATGGATTTTACAGATTTTGGACAGATGCTTTTTTTGGTGTGCACATGAATTAATGAATTAATAAATGAAACACTCAAGCTTACATTGTTTTCAAATGGGATCTAGTTTATGCAAGTTTTCCCAGCTGAAATACAGCATGAAGTACATAAGTAAAGAAGACAGCATTTTTCTCCCCATCTGTTTTGCAACATATAATTTTATATTTTTATCTCTTGAGATATCTTTGCAGTCATGATGCTATTAACATACAGTCCTGGAGAGGCAGAACAATATTCATATACTGCTTGCAGACCCCATTTAAATTAATATAAAATCACTGTTCCTTGAGATTACATTGGGAAGAAATTTTACTGCAAATGTGAAGGAATAGAGGTACCACTGCAAGAGGCAGAAAGCAACATACATACTTATTTCTAGGTAAACAAATAGCTATCCTAATATATAATCTCATTAAAAGATCAAAGCAAGTTCATCAAGGCTCCCAAAAAGTAACATCACGATGCCATCAAAATGTGAGATTACTGAAAAAGTGTCAAATCCTGTTGATGATGAAACTCATTTCCATGCACAATAGGATGGAGGCCCTATGCTGAATATTACTAGTGATGGTTTCCTGGCCTTCCTGCCCCGGCCTGTAACTGTACAGATAGTGATTCTGCTATCAGATAGCATATTTTATTTATGATTAAATTATTTCTCCCATTTTTAATTGCATGCAAGACCATTTTTGACTATTTAAAAATTGCTTTGTGCTGTGTGTGCGCTTCAGCTCCCCTGTGCCTGAATGTTTTATTGGAACATTAACTTAGCTTACTTGAGAATTACTGGGTAGTAAATGCACTAGTGAAGGAATTTAGAAGATGGTGGTTTTTTAATTTATTTTTCAAACAATGGCCTATGGTGCAACTTACTATTATTTTGTCTAATTATTCCTGTTTTGTTAGCTATTGGTCACACTTTGTTGCAGGTTGCCCTTGAAGATTTTAAACATTTTTTAATATAAGCCTGTGATTTGGGGAAGGGAGTACATACCTTTGGTTATGCATGTGCTCCATGGAAGAAATTTTTTTGTGTGTGTTCCTTGCTGCAGTTTTGCTTCCAATTATTAACTGGAATGGTTTTTTTCCTTAAGTCTGATCTCTCAGCTTTAATGAGTCATGTTTGAACCATGATAGTCTCCTGCTCATACTCCAGCTACACCAAGGACTTCTATATTTGCAGTCATGCACTGGCTGCATCCTTTTCTGCCTTCAGAGTAGCTCTGATCAAATGATAATGATTTACATGAGGAGAATTTCAGTCTCAAAAATATCTTAGTTAAATGGAAGTATAACTCATGACTCAGGCTTTTTACCAGGTTCAGACCTTCAGGGATAGTCAGCCACTCACCCTTCACTGATTCAGTAGCACACGGGCTCCATTGTGTTCAGATCAGCTTCCACAGACTTACAAACAACAAGAATTTAGCCCAAAAGGCTGATTCATTGCTCTTGCCTTAAATACTCAGGATCCCTACCCCAACATAGGGAGATGCCTCTCTGAAGGAAATTCTGACAGCTTTAGGATGGCACCTGTCTCTATTTTCTCTATAAAACACAGATGTCCTAACAGAGCTGTTCACCTTCCCATACACTGAGTGAGGAGCTGCCTTGAACCAGCCAAAAGGAAGCCCAGGAACGGGGTGGCCCTGACACGGCCCAGGCCCAGGGCTGCACACAAGGCACCCCAAAGCTCAGATTTGTAACACCAGACCATTATCTTAAATCACATGCTTCTGTGGCAAGAGAGGCAGAGGTAGCAGTGCCTACCCATAAAAGGAGGTGTGGTCTTCAGGGCACCTTCAGCCCACGAGGGCTGAGCAGCAGGCCTTCTGGTGCTTACGGATGTCAGCAGCCAACATCCTGCACCATCCTTGCAAACTCAGTTACCTAGAGGCTTTCTAAGCTCAGTTGAGGTGCGACAGAAGAATGGCTTGACTATAGACCTAAGTTATTTAAGCACTTTGGAAATCATTACCATATGTCTACATGTATGTACAACCACTGATTTTGAGCACATCATTTTCTTTCTTCCCTAATGCACCTAAACAGGCTTTCTTTCCCATTCTCTGAGCAGACTTGGAGCTGTTTGCAGCAATACCCCATTCTTTACTACGTGAGGCTGCAGCTAATTCAGGGACCATCTGTGTATACTTATAACTTAAATCATTCCTTTCAATGTGCATTACATTGCACTTGTCAAAGTTCAATTTCATCTCCAGCGGCGTTGCCTGTTTACCTAGTTTTGCTCTTTTCCGATGGAGCCCCTCACATTCCTTCTCGGCTTTCACATAAATAATCTTGAGACAGCAGCACATTTTACAAGCTTTCTGCATTTTGGATAACTGCACAAAAAGCACAGTTTCTGCATAGCTACGGTGTGAAGGATGCACATCCTCCCGCGCTGCTCCCTCTCACAAGGTTGCACGTCACTGAACCACCTCGTGTGCAACAGCGAAGATGAATTTCCATCCTCAACACAATGACAGGGTCCCCCCTCAGTCTGCCTGGTGCCCCTGCGTCCTTGGTTGGATCAGTGAGGAGGAGCAGCTGTCCAGTAAGACAGTAGATGGCATTTTGAATAGCCCACTGAACATTCATGTCACATACCTAGCATCTTCTGATAGATGACTTTGTTCAGCCAGAGTATGACTGTTGCAGAGACAGGGACAATTAGCTCAAAGTTAGCTGTCTCAGGTACCAAGAGCTACGATGCCTCAGGCTTCAGTGCGACTATATAACTGTTTGCCAAAGACTGCGTTGCTGTGAGTACTCTGCTATTGATATCTAAGCCAGCTGGACTTAAGCTACTGCAAGCATATCAGCTGCAGCACTTATGCACAGGCATGTGAGTGCTCTTTAACTTGTTTGCTGTACGTTTGCTGTCTTTTCAAGGATAACAATATCTCTTATTAGGCCCAATCACTTACAGGAGGTATAAGGGGCATGTGCTGCTCCTCACGAGGGATTCATTTCCCAAGACTGCAGCCCTCAAGTGCATCCAGCTGGAGCTGCAGTATTGGCTGCTGGTTCTTCTGCACTCTGCTCTGTGTTGCTGACTCCTTGGGTCTTATCATGCAGCTTTGCAGCCTTTGGTGATTTTCCTAAAAGTCTCAGTTCTTATGTGACTTTAAATTTTTCATAAGGTGGATATTTCTTTGTCACAGTGAAGAGCTAGAAAATGTGAAAACTAAAGGCTGGGGCACTGGAAGGGAAAGAAAGAAAACTAGCATTTATGATTATTAATGTCATATAATTTTTAAGCCCTGAATTACAATTATCAAAAATTGATCATGGCTGAATGTAGCCCCAAATCAGAACTGGAGCCAGCTTAGGCAGACAGCACACACTGGGATTGCTGTCAGCTGCCAAACTGCAGGGATGCTTGTGTCCTACTGCACCGAATCCCTGTTTCCTCAGAGAAAAAGTGCTGCAGGATTCACCAGCATCACAGGAGGCTGCAGCTAGAAAAATCAAAGACGAAACAAAATGGCTTCATGTTGGGTGTGAAGGCTAAAAAAAGGAAGGAAGAGAAAAATGGCAAACCAGCAGGTGTTCTGTGAAGCGGAGAATGAAAGCAGTGAATGAATGTGGTCGCAAGGGTAGGAAGCGGGGAGGGAGGAGTACAGGAGACAAAGGATGGGTAAGTCCCCGTGTCTTTAGGCAGAGCTGTTAGTGCGTGGGTTCCTATCCGACTGTTCGTCCTCTCCCGTAGAGTCATGCTGAAGGTGGTTTGAGGTGAAGGAAAGCTACATACCCTCGAATATCCATCCAGGGACATTTTGCACATGGATGGAAGGGACAGTTACTCTGTGGGGAGAAGGAAGAAAATACTGGCGAGCGTTTACTTGGAGTGCTACTTCTCCCTCTCACATATTTAGCCTGAATATACCTTGAAACAGAAGCTGTGCCTTTGTATCTGTTTGTACGGAGTCTAGCATATTTTAGGAGCTACAGTGAAATAAAAGATAAGAAGGGAGGGGAATAGTGAGAAATGGAAAGCGTAAGAAAGTGGAAGGGCATCTTTTTTTGGGTATCCAAGAAAAGAAAGAGAATCCGACTGAATGATAATTTATCTAGGTTTAAGGGTTTAACTCATCTAAAATGTTACCTGGGTATCTTTAATTATCTTAAAACTTGAAAAGAGATTTCATGGAACAAAGATTTTTAAGTTTATTTTTTGTACAAGTGTCTTTTAGGCATGTAGTGCGATGAACGCCACACCTGCATCCCGTTTTGTTCAAAACTCATTGATTCTTTGCTGTGGTAGATTTCCTTTCCCGGTGACTGAGAAAAACCTGACGAAGGCAAGCCATGAAAGGCAGAAGGAACAGCTAGGGAACAAATACACTTAGAAAGGCCTGAAAAGACAGCAACAGAAAATTTTATAGGGTGAGGAGGAAGTATAAATAAAAGGAAATGAAGACCAAGCCTGAGGAGATCTCCTTATCCATACAAAATTAAGCACATGTGTGATCATTTTCCCTGAAAAATAGTCATTTTTTAAAAAATAAATGGCACTATATTTTCACACATAAAAATATGTTCTGCTGTTCCACTATTCTGCCAGAGGGCTATAGAAGCCTGCTAACACTTCATTTCTCCTCTGTGCAAATTCATTCTTAAATGTTATTTATTCTCAACAACTGCAAAACATTAGCAAAATCTAGGGTATATTACTTAACGTATCCTCTTCCAGCATCTAAAAACTATGTTTATGAGATTTATTTGGTACTGCTAAGGCTGTGATCCAGCATTTTGTCATTAAAACAAAACTAGGCATATCTGTAGTATTTGCTGCTATGTGGTAAAATACATTTATTGACATAAATACTCTAAGAGCCCAGAATCACCAGGCAAATCTGCTGTTTTCTGCGAATTCTGATTTGCAAACACGGCATCCCTGCCAGATAAAGCCTTTCTTTCTGTAACCACCCTAGGAGCTGCAAGACAATTAAGGTTTCCCAGGCTTCCAAAAAATTTTTAAGCATCGTAAAAGCTTGCCAAATATATCTAAGCTTATTAAAGGAATGATAATCTATGTAAAACTGGAGGTTATTGCAATGCCTTTACTGGAGTGATGCAATCCTCACTAGAGGTACTTTTCTCTGAACTGTTATTTCACGCCTTTTTCAGCCATAGGAAACAATGAAGGAATTGTATTTACCAGCTCTAAGTTGCAAGAAGAGCTTACAACATTCAGAGTTAGCATCTGATCATGAGGGAAATACTAATAACTTAAAATAACACCCTAATGTCACTACAGTACTCTGCTTGCTCCTTTGAGATAATTATAGCAAACAGGAGAGTTTTTCAGGTAAAAAGACTGTTCACCTCATCTCCTGAACAGGGGTGTAATTCTAAAGACTATGTGTGACTGTGTTATCTCATTAGATACATTAGTAATGAATAAATAAATAAATCCGTCACTGACTTGGGTTGTGGCCTTAGGAAAGTTTCTGTAGCTTTTGCTTCTCATTTTTTATCTGCCTTATCAAGCTCATAAGATTTCCGAGGCAGGGATTATCTCACTACGTATTTTGCTCTCAGCTATGGCTCACTGTAAAAAGCTCTAAATGAGAGCCTGTCTTCACTACTGCAATATAAAGTAACGTTAATAAAGAGTTCAGCATTGTAGTATCTCTGTCACTGTCACTGGAGACTATTCTATAGACTGATGCTTCTCACTGGCAGGAAGAGGTTTTCTGAAGTTCTTCTTTTTCGTGTTTTGGCACACCTCCTTCCTTCTCTGCAGAGCTCTGCACTGTTCTGCTGAGCATGGTCCTGAACACACCTTCCCTCTCCCAAAAGTCTACTCCCATCAAATATTTATAGGTTAGATTAATGTTTCATCACCTCTTAGCTAAAATACACAGATTTCACTTTCTAAATCCTTCTTCAAAAATCAAATTCCCCCAGCCACTTTATTTCTTTTTGTGGTTCACCTTTGGCCATTCAGTATTTCATGCAAAGTTACCCTTTTTCCTACAGACAGCACAAACAAAATGTCACCAAGGCAACTGACGGCCCTAAAAAATTGCTTCACAAAGGACTGAAATAGCAAAGTCGTCTTATTTATCCTGAGTGTACCATACTAGAGGAGAGCAACATGGTTCCCCAGTGGCAGACCATAAACCATGTTTCTACTAGTTTTAATACCTTTCCCAGAAGAACAGCTTCCATGTTTAATGTTTAAAATAACTGTTTGATATTTAAAGTGAAAGGATGCCTTTTGCCCTTCAGATGCTTAGCCAGTCATAAGGCACAATGGGAACTCCTTCGCCAGCACCGACGTCCGGCTCTCATGCTGATGGTGCCACAACCGCTTACACTTTACGGAAATATGAGAAGTGCTAGCAGCAGGTTTAGGAAGGCTCAGCCTCCCCCACTTTGAAAAGCTCTGATTCAAAATGTGATTCACAGCTCTTAAGTGCTTTTTCCATGAGGGTATGCATGAGAAACACTCCGCTAAGCAAAATATGTTTGCTTTGCTTTTGGGGGGTATGAACAGAGCACATATTTTTCAAATAAAATATCCCAGAGCACTATGCTAAGTGATGGACCTTTTTTTATACAGAGTAGTTCTCTCAAGGTCAAATCCTGTTCCCAATGAAATCCAGGGGAGATTCACAATTGATTGCAGTGGGATCAGGATATTACACATAAGGCCGGATTCTCTCCTCAGAGCTTAGCTCTTGTGTATGCAACAAAATAAGTGGTCAGATCTGCAGAAGAGCTCAGCAGAAATTGGTTGTCCTTGGAAAAACATGGCTCTGACTATATATCTGACCATTAGATAAATTTCTCATGGCTCCTAGCATTATTTCTGTAACTCCAAATTAGAGCTAGAAGAACATGAACAATTCAAACATTAATTCCAATGGAATACATCTAGCTAAAATATTTAGTGAGCAACCGTCACAACCTATCTAAAAAGCCAAACCAGAGGAAAAACAGCTTCATTCCCCTGTAGAGTAATTTTAGTCATTTTTAGGCACTTTTGCCCCATTCTATTTTTTCTTTTTTCTTCTTCCTTCTGATTCCACCTGCTCCATTTTCTTCTCTCTCTCTCACTCACACTTTCTTTCTTCATTCTGAATGCTATCCTTATGTGAGGATATAAATAACTTTCTGCCCCTAAGAAGATATAAGGATATCTTTTATTTTCCAAGGCACATTTCTGTTGAATAATATGGCATATTCTGTTATAGTTGAGTAATGGCTTTTCATAGGTATTGTCCCTGAGATTGCTAGAGACTCCAGGTCTGAACAGTTTTTCCTGGACCGATGCTCATGAAAGCGCTAGTGACCAGGAAGGTTATAAAAGCATACCAGCCACTCTCAGTGATATTCAGTTGCCTAAACATAGATGCCAAGTGAGGACACACCCTGGGGTATATGACACATCTACCTGGAGCTGGCAGAGATAACACAGGAACCCTGCACCCTTCTGCCTGTCCTTAGACAACAGGATCAAGCTTTAGGTATCACAACCCATATAACATGAATTGCTCTATAGGGTCTCTTTACAAAATTGAACAGGTCTCTAATGGTTACAAGGGGAACATAGATGCCATAGCTGCCATATAGATACCTACACACACACTCTTGGATTTAAATGTCTTGATTTAGAGCTGAATTCCACTCAAAAGTTTTTGACTGGCACAAAGAACACTGTAACCATAGCTGTGGTTTTACTTGGTGGCAATTCTGATGCCAAAGCAACTTAACATGTGAACACTTTTGGGAGAGAAAAGAAAAGCAACCTACTATCACTGCTGAAGGAAACGTAGGTCAATAGTCAGTTTATAGATATACAACTAAAATGATGCCACACCAGGTGATATATGGGAATCAGCTGGAAATTTCAGTCTGCCATGCTGAAATCTATGAAGAGAGTAATCCCTATCCAGAGCTGCAGTGAAGCCCGTTTGTTGTGGCACGGCATGAATTCAGAAGAATTGTGAGCATTAGTAGAGATAAACTGGTGCTTATTAATAAAGTCATTACTATTATGCTTGTGCTCAATATGTGGAAGCTGTAACACGTGTGGGATTATTGCCCAGCTGAGACTGAAACAGGAGTGTAGACGGTCTTTTCAAAAATAAACTTTCATGATTTCAGTACAGTAACAATTGATTGGCTTTAATGAACTCTAATTCAAAGACTTTGGTTCCATACACCAATTAGAGCATAGCAGAGCTTGTTTGGAAACTGCATTTTGTCAATACAACAGCGTTGGATGAAAATCGATACTGTAACTGATGTTATTTTTTGAGACAAGAGGGACCTACTTTATCTATTACTTACTGGAGATCAGCTAGCTATACACTTTAATAGCAACCAGACAAGAAGCCCTTGACATACCGCAAAATAAAGTCCTGATTCAACCTCACGCTGCTCACACTTATAGGATTCAAACTATTGCAGATTTCAGAAGGGTCTTGATGCAGAAAAACCTTCCAGAGTTTCTTACAGCGTGGCCATTTCTGACTTTTCATGCTGGAGTCAGCTTTGCTGCTCTATGTTCTTGATCCTACAAAGTGCTGAGAAATCTCAAATCATGTTTAATCAAAGGCAGCTAGGAGTGCTTAGAATTTCATCTGCATTTGATTTTTCCGCAGAAAGCACTGGAAGAAAGTCCGTAATATAAATGCTGGCCATACCGACGTATGAGCAACATCTTCTCTAGGGAAGTAGAAACATGTGGCACTTTTGCGCAACAGAAAAAGGGCTCTTCTGTTGCTATAAATCTCTGCATTCAATGTTATACAAAGGCCACCACTTTGCTTCAATCCACTAAATTCCTCAAGACTGAAACTATAAAACAGTATCTAATTTAGGGCATGGCAAGAAAACATAGATGTTTAGGGTTTGCAGAATAGCAGTGGATTGCCACCTTCCCTCAAGTCAGCAATCCTGGACCTCATTCAAAATTTTGCTTACATAGCTAAGGAACATGTCAATAAATAAAACTAATATGCCCATTATTTGGGGCACAATTATTTGCTGTACGTTTAGGAAGAAAATACTTCTGAGACTGTGTGATCTCAATTGTGTTGGGTATCTGAAGCAGAGCATTTCAGAGAGGCACTGAAAGGATGTGTATAATGAATGATGTCCTGAATAATACATGAAATATGTTTTCTGATGGAGAAATCTGGTTTATATGTGACTGTCTGTTCTGACACTACATATGTCTAAAGTGACTTTAATGCAATCAGTGAGGCTTTCATCTATGTAAAGCTAAGTCTTAAAATTAATCCCATCTTGATCAAATCATCCTTAAAATCAGCTTTAATTTTATTGCATCCATCTCTACAGTGCTAGTGCATACCCAATTTTTCTGAGTCTTAACTTCATCAATAAATTAACATTGATCAAAAGTCTGTTCTGATTTAAAAGAAAAATCACATTCCGATACCAAGAGTATGTGAAACAATGCCATACACAAATTCCACGAACAGAAGTCAGTGCTGCTAAATCCTCCACTAAGACAACAATTAAAATATAATGTGTTGTTCTTTTAGGCTTTCCTGCCATGGAGGTCGGTATCAGCATTTCTTCAATTTTATCAGATAATTTACAGGAAAGAAAAGGAAATGGAGAAACAATTAATAATACGGATTATGTATCCAAAACACTAGAGCTTTCTGAAAACTAAAATTTCTGTAAAAACTCTGAGTCACTGCTTCACTCTTAGTCTCAACAAATTTGTGAATACAGAATCACAGAATCCACTGAGGTTTCAATTGTCTCGCTAGCCCAGGAGAAGAGAAGCTAGGATAGCACTCTGCTGCATTTTACTCCTCAAGGCCAATGCAAGGGCTGTGAACAGGCCCAGGGTGTAGTATCTACTAAAAGTCTATGTTCAATAAAACTGTATGTTCCACCTCATATGGATAAAATTGGTCAGGCCTCAGCCAATGTCTGTACAAGACATGGGCAAGAATTAAGGAGAACCGCCTGAAATTCACCTTAGTATATTGGCACAAGCAGTAAAAACAATACTGCAGTCTCCGTCTCTACGACTTAAAGCTTGTGGCCCTTCTTAAACACAAGCGTATGCATGCCAGGAATGGTTTCAGGCGCTGTCCTTTGGCAGGAGCTGTTTGCTGATCTAGATTCAGGGGCCATTTTGCTGCTTTGGCGCAGGTAACAGACAATGCTCATTTCTTTCAGATGTGACCTTACTATCTTTATCTCAGCCATAGTCAGCTTAAAATGAAACTACTGAAACTAAAAACTGCATGGGGCTTCACCGCTCTACCATAATGCTGCTAAAAACTGCAGTGGGGCTTTCGATGAGAGTTTTGCGTGTCTTTGCTTACAAATCTATGCTAGATGCCTCAAGGTCTTCAGGCCACATTCAAGGTGTGGAGCTCTCAGCCATGCGTTTCTCAATAGTCCAGAAGACATCTATTTGACAAACGCTCTATTTCTATAACGTGTACTTATGGAGGTGAGATTAGCTGAGGAACTTGAACCGAATTCCCTTTGCGTGAAGGGCAAGGGCATCATCAGAAGCACATTTTCCATGAACTGTCAGTCTGCAGAGCTGCTGCGAGATCTTCTCACACACTGAAAAAGTTATTGATCTCACATCTCTGGGGAAACGCTTGCAGTTATGGCTGGAGGGAGAGGCTAAGTAGAGTTTCTTCTGTTGTTTTCCTTATTGGCCGGATGACTGAAGCCTTTATTTGTACTTGGGTTTTTTTTGTGTGTGTGTGTGTGTTTGATTTTTTGTGTACACAACAACTGTAATTACAGCTCTATTAAGTTAAGGATGCTGAAGTTTTTGTATTGATATTTTTATTGTAATTTAAATCAAAATAACTGCAGATCTATGTAATTTTCTCAATTACACAGTTAAGTGTGAACTCCAGCTAAGTTTCCATAATGACTTGTTTTATTTTCTGTAATGTAGCAGGGTTACTGAGGTGAGAATCAAAGGAAGAACAACACAGACAAAACCATGGAGGCTTTTTCTTTCTTGTCAGTTTACCCAGCAGGAAAATTTAGAAGGGAATTATAAGATTTAAAGATGGAATGCTTGATTCATCTTAAATTTCAGTACATAATAAACAGAAACATGAAGATCAATTTCTGCAAGGTCAAAGATGCACTTCATAGTTGATGCTCTTTGTGGATAGAAAAGCACATTAGGTTGTTTATTAAACATAGTCTCAATCTCCCTGCCTCCTTAGCTATCCAGCTATGTATCATATGTTTCTGGAAAAATTACTGTAGCATTGATTTACTTATCCTGATGCATATTCAGAAAATTATTATTCTGTAAGGGATTGCTGTGCTCTGTTTTTAGCATTCACATTTTTTTAGTGATGGAGAAGGTTATATGTTAACTCACTATGAATATCTAGTCTTTCACCATAACATTGATTAAGTGATGGTGTTCTATAGCTTACATCTTCCTGTCTCTGTGTTTCACAATTTCCTTTGTTATGACAGGGAAGCTTTGACTTTCAAATGGAAGGTGATAGCGTGCTAGTCACATCATCCCATTCGGTTAGTTTTTTTATAAAACTACTTTGATGACTAATCACTTTTATTATGTCAAAATGAATCCCACTCAGTTTGAAAGGTACTGTACAAGCATAATAGTAACGGAATAAAATTACATATGGATAATGACTTTAAAACTTTAAAAATGCAGAAAGAAACATTAGTGCTCTACACAGTTTGTAAACCACACACATGCCTATGCATAACAATAAGGGAACACAATACTGGCTCCTGAAGTCTAGTCTTTGATATCACATGTTGTATTACTCTCCTCATAAACCAATACGGCTCTATCTTAAAGTTAATTAGGTTTTACACCCCTTCTTCTCTAATTGCAAGTCTGTTCCAGAATTTTGCCTCTCTCATGGTTAAAAATCTCCTCATCTCCAGCCTAATTGCATTCATAGATGTTTTATATGCATTTATTCTTGTGTCAGCACTGTCCTTTTCCATAAATAGTTTTTCCTTTCCTGATGCTTACCCATCAAGGATCTTTACAGAGCAGTCATATCCTCTCTGAGCCTTCATCTGACAGAATAAACAAGAAAAGCTCCTTTAGCAACTTTTTTATAAAAAGGCTCTCCCTTCTATTGATCATCCGAGTAGCTAGGACGTTTCTCATTCAATTTCAAATTAAAAAAAAAAATTCAGAAGAATCTGTAATATTTTAGATGCATTTCCTCCAGCATCTTGAAGAATCATTGATACCTATAAGTTCCAACAGCAACATCCCACCACTGCATTTGACTTCCTCCTGGTTATTGCTATTTATGATGGTTTACCTATTTACTAGCACATGTGAGTCACTAGTGTTCCCAAGAATTTCTCCACCCATTACTTTTTTCATATCTATCTGTGGTTTTTTATAAAATTAGCAGTACTTTTCCCATGTTTAATCATGTACATAAATGCAGAGTATCTGTTACAAACCCCTCTCCTGTGCCTGATTTACGGATACTCCAATTCTGTGCTGATCTTAACAAAAAGAGTCCAAAGTCGTATTATTTCATGCTTTTGTTCCAGAGATCCCAAGCTCGAATTTTCTGAACTTGACCAATATTTAACAACGTATTACCAGTAATTAAAATCACATCCAACTTGCTGAAAGGTATCTCAAAGACCTTAGCATTATCAGTACTAAAGTCAAAGATACAACTACTAATCCCATAGACGAACGCAAGCAAACTCTGATTCAGGTAGATCAAGTAGTGGGCGAACAAGAAGTTCAAACTGCAAATCTGGTACCTTGGGTAAGCAGAGAGCCATAATGCTGAAACATTACCCTTAGTCCTGGAGAGAGCAAATGAAAAATTTGATGTGTAAAGTGAAAGCAATCTAGAATTACACTTAGGCACTTAGCTTCCATTAACATCTAGTGATATGGGTACCTGGGCACCTTAGACACATGGGAACATTCTAGTATCAAAGCTTAGGCAGATGGCCTGAGTAGAAAGGATGGAGTCAGAGAGAGAAAATCACTTAGAGGTCTTACCTATATTTGTTGCTCAAATGTTAAAAGAATATTGCCATCAGAAAAAGCATTTTTCCACAAAATGTTTGCGCTGAAAAAGCAGGACTTGAAATACCTTTGCAGCCTGAATTGTAATGTGTCCTTGATTTAAGGAAATTTGACTCGATGCAAAACAACATCATGAGGCACCGAAATTCTTACAATTGCTTTCTCAGTGACTCTCTTCACCACAATGCATGCAAGCAGTTACTTCAAGAGCTTTGTCAGTTTGAATGAGTTCACAAGCAGCTGTCACAGATCTTTAGCCAATTTTTCCCTATCGTATACAAAGAGCTCTGTCACCAGACCTCTAATGAATTCATTAGCAGTTACGCAGACCACATGGATTTCTTGTAATGTGAAATTTCCACAGTATTTCTGGAACTCATGGAGGATGGCAGCCTGGCACTATGGAATAGTCTGTTAATACTCCGGACAGGTATGGCATAGATGCACTTCCCACATAGCCTCACAAAGCAGCACAGCCGTGTTTTAGCACGGTGCAAGAACCTCAGGGAGGAAGGAAGGGTCTGGGGCAGCAACAGAGGACTTGGCATGGCAAGAGGAGAACTGTATTCCTACTTCTGCTATAAACTCCCTGTGTGATCATGGTCCAGATCAGTCCTTGTATAATACACCTGTGTATCAAATAGAGATGAAGAAATGACACTACTTCAGTATGAGACTGACACACATTAATGAATGACAGTGGGGTGTTTACATGGTGAAGTGCACTCATATAGGGAAAGTTTTGTTCATAGCACGTCAGCTTTGGTCTGGAAGGCATTTAGCCATGGTGAACTTACCTTCGGATAACGCCACACTAAAATAGCTCTTTGGCTTGGAGATGGCTCTTGTCCTACTACCTGAGAACACAGGTAATACGGTTCATAGCTGTCCAGACTTATCTATCAGATGCAGTCATATAAACACCTAGAAAGACATGTTCAAGTGTATTTCTACCTTCATTTTCATCATAAGTATGTCTAATCTTAAAATATTTGTTCTTTGAATTATTCAGATAAAATGGTAAAATTTCCTTCTAGGACAGATAAGAGTTACACCACAGTATAAGTACAGCTTATTCTGGTTTGATGAAACGCCTCTGGTAGAAAAGACCTCCTGGTGATGTAAGAATGTGCACGCTAGCTCTTTCACTGAAATAAGGATGTTTTAAAGACAATACATTCTGCCCTGTGGTCATAATGGTAAGGTTTTACGGATACAGCAGACTAATCCCTTTTGTACTGATTCCCAACGAAAGTGTCATGATGTGCAAAAGAAATGAACCTCTAAAAAGTCAATTGCAACCACAATTGCTCTCCTACACACTAATGAATTTCCATCAGATAGAAGTAACTTTCATTAATACTTTTTTCTCTAATCCTGGCATTTTCAAAGACATTTTAAAGCATTCAGTTCCCATTGGCTGTAGAGAGGAACTGGGCCAGGAAAATCCTAATCCAGCCCTGCACCATCTCTTTTTTCTCTATGTTGTAAAAGAGGATTCTCTGAAGTTGACTCTTTCCTCAGCTTTCCCTTATTCTCTGTTTGGGGTAGACCAGAATGGTCTTTCTAAGGCTGATGAGGTAAATAGATATCAGCATTTCAAAGACTGTTCTGTTCTGTGTCTGGAAACACAAATGATGTCTTTTCTGAGCACCGCAATATGTCTGCACAGATGTTGTAATTACAGCAGGATAGATTGTACTATTCAAAATAAAATTGATCTTTGGCAAATTGTTTTCTTTGGAGCTGTCATAAAGTTCAGCCTTCAAGCAGGATAAAGCTCTAGGAATCAGTTTATTTGGGGTAAACATTTCTCCTGTGCTTTAATTAAAAATTAGTAATTAGGTTTGTCATACATCATTATTTGTGCCTTGAATTCAGATCACAGCAATACACTCTTCATTGGTGTTTTGATCTTTTCTTTCCCTGTTCTATGCAAGACTAACTACAGTAGACAGGGGATAAAATCTCCCCATCTTACAAATTACGTACTCAATGGGAGATCTCCACATGGATTATTAGAGGGAAGTAGTACAGTGATTTGAGCTGGACAAAAAAGAGAGAAATCTGGGATTCTACTTCTGGCTCTCTCTCGAAGGCTACATGGCTCTGCTGCAAAGAGCAGAAGAGAAATATTGATCCCCACGCACTCATGTGACAGAAGCATGTCTGAGGCACGTCTTTATTTCAGAAGTGCATATTTATTGGCTACACATAGCAGCTGTTTCACTCTGGCCGCCAATATTTGCACAAATAAGAAAGAAGCGGCACTGATTAACTAATGAGGTGTAAGACACCATCTTTATAGTTCTGGAGTAGCAGACGCAGACTAATGATGGAGTTAGACCTCCTCATTAACTCCTGCCTGTTACTGTTATTACTCCATTACTCTAACACAGTCACTTCACCTCTTGATCTCATTTTGTCTTTACGTCATCAAATCCAGTGCTATAATAATTCTTACCTTATATATGTGCTAGCACTAAAGTATAGAAGGTGCACCTGGACTGTATATTTCACTAATTTTTTTTCAATATTTTGAGATGAACATAGTCTCACCCTACCTTTTTTGGACACTTTCCTGAGGTAGTTGAACAGCTTAAGTGCATGTATTCTTTTGACATGCACATAGGATTTGACACCTATTTCCTAATAAGACCTTTGAAAAATCTCAGCCTTAGTCACTGCTATTAGTTCATTAAACTTTTGGGGTTATATTTCATACAATCCCCATGACTCTCAGTTAATCGTGAATTTCAGCCCATCCTAAGCACCGTGCAGACTGCGCCCTTCAAGACTGATGGAGCCAAAGGAACTTAAATCCCAGTCTCTGACTGATGGTCTATGGAAAGATAATGCACAGGTAGCCCTACCCATGGGAAGCTATCTGAAACCAGGTTCTTCTTAAGCACACTGTACCGCTTTTACTCATAAGCTACAGAGAACATAAAATCTTCACTTTGAGAAAGCTTTCTAAAATATAGAGAAGGGAAGTGCTATGCAAGAGTTGTTTCCACGGCACTCTGTTGCTCTTGAAGGTCTCCTAAGTGGAACTGAAACATGTGCCACCTGCATCAAACTAAGAAACAAAAATTTCAGCCCTGAAGGTGACCAAAATAAAATGAAGGAAAATGTCCCTCTCATTAAAGTATCAGACTGTACAGTGCAAGTCAAGCAATGGTCTATCATCTCCTTCCAGGGATTAGAGAGGGGGATGGCTGGAGGGACCTATGAAACCACACACCCTTTTCCTCAGATCCAATAAATCTTTTCCCCTACCTCTTTGCTGACCTAATCATGAATTCATGAATGCTATAAAAACTCAGGCCTGTGAGCTTTAATAACCCAAGCATGACACCCAGGAATTCAGGAGGGAACAATCTAAACATCTCATTTCATTTTCTCTCATGAAGCCAAGGGTTCATATCACATTCAAGCTCATTTCAGCTTTCTTGTCTGCTTCAGCAGAAAATAACCCCCCATGTACAATTTTGGTCCACTAAAATTATATGACATTTATTTATGCTGAATTTCACTGCATCTTTAGCTAAGGGCAACAGTTTACAGTTTGGCATACAGAGAAATGCATCACACTGAGGAAAAAAAGTATAAATAGTGTAATGTATGAGTTATTGTATCCTTTAAATAGGAATAGCCTTTGAAAAGAGTAAAGAACCCCATGGAGCTTCTCAGTAGTTAGCTGATTTTAAATAGTAGGGATTCGGCAAGTCTCCTTTCTTCCTCTCTGCCTATGTGACACCATAGGGAGTGAAACAAAATAAAAAGGTTAAGCTATTCAGAATCACATTAAAACCTGAGGAACAGAAGGAGGAGGGTTGGAGTAAAAGTTTCTAAAAAATTATAGGATTTGGAATCTTCTTTCTTTCATTTGGAAAATCATATAGATGCTATTTCATGCAGTTATTCAGTTCATAAATCAATCTTTCTGGAAATACATTCATTTTCCAAGTTACCTCTTCCAAGAAGAGGTAACTATACAACATTTCTTTTATGACTGAAACACCAAAAATTCAATTAAACAGAACTTTTACTATAATAAAAGCAATGTCCATAGCAAAATCATGTTGCACCTAAGGAAAACAATACCCCTAAGCTGCAGCTTGTTGACACAGAGATGCTGGAAAAGTTAATGCGAACTCAGGCTAAAAATGAGTTAGTTAAAGTGCATTAAACCCATGTGTGTAGTTTAATTCACTTCCAAAATGAAATAAGTGAAAGCAAATTGAGGCCACTTGAGTCAGGAATAGGAATGTCCATTGAAGGATATAATAACATTCATCTTTAAATTAATATTTTCATTTAATTTATATTAATGGCTGTGAGTGGTGCTCACACAAAGAAGTCTCGAGTCTGTTTGGCTCACTGAAAATTCAGACTTTTCCAAAGAGGGAAGCTGTGGTAAGTAGATAGAAATCATCTTCAAAAGGTGTTAGAAACCTCTTGAATATTTGCAGTATGTATATATACATGTATATACATTCTCTAGAGTAGCTAGAGAATGAGCAAGAGAAGCTCATTTTAGTAGACAGTAATAAAGTAACTATAGTCAAATTCAGCAGAAGCTTTCTCTGTTAAAGAACTGTCAGATCAGGTCAATAAATTTTAACACTTACAGTTAGAAGAGTCACCTTCAGGCTAGCAATAGGGAAACTTCAAGGAAACTTTGATCAGATAAAGCGGGACTCTTAGATTTGGGGAGTACGAGTTTTTTTCCCAAGTATTTTTAGCTCAATTATATAAGAGAAATAGCAATATATTTATTTCCCGCTCATTTTGCTCCTACTCAAGCACGGCAAGGCAGAAGAAGTTTCTGTCCCTTAGGGGCAGGGGGATGGGCCCTGGTGGGGCCCCGACATCTCCTACCCGAGCATGGAGGCTGGCGTGTGGATGTGCTGGGAGAGGGGCCCTCGTGCAGGAGCATCGTAAGCCCATCTTCCCTTGCACCGGTCTCCTGGGGCCTGGAAAGCTCAGGCTCACGACTCCGCACCTCTCCCCAGCACACGGCGTGCCAGGGCAGCCAGTGGCCGCCACGAACAGCAAGGTAGCAATGAGGAGGAAGTAAATCACATCCTTTCGGGAGACTCAATAACTCACTGCAAAAGGGCAAAAAGGGTAACCAGGATTCCCCGGACTGCTAACAGGGCAGAGCAGTTACAAGGACGCCTTTATTCCGAGTGAGGATAACAGCCGAAGTCGACTCGTGCAAAAGATTAGTCCTGCACTGACCTGCTATACCTTGTATTACAACTACTTTAATTAAATTACTCTCTACCAAGAGAACTCTGTTCTCCATACAGTACCTTCAGCTTACCAGTCACGAAGCCTGCATCTCCAAGCTGACTCTTGGGGATCAGTTAATATACTTTTGGGTTTGTTTTGTTTTGTTTTGTTTTGTTTTTTAAGGTAGGACAAAATCTCCATGAAATATTTGCGTATGAAATTCGATTGTCTTTTAGGCATACGGTTCAAGAGAGGGAACTGCTTTACACAAACACCGCCTGGAATGTGGTAGGAGTTTTAGCAAACATGCAGATGTCCAGAAAGTTCAGATCTATGCACGTACAGCCTATTTGTAATGTCCAGAGGGAAATATTTCTTTGTGAAGATTTCAAGTAAACAATTGGAAAGGACATCAATAAATCTTTAGGCAAGGAAGTCAAAAGTGAAAAGTCATTTTTGCTTAAAGCCTGTCTTGCTCTCTCTCTTTCTCTAGAAAAGAACACTTACAATAATGAAGGTAAAAATAATATCAAATATAAATAACATTTTTCTGATATGAATTTTCAATTTTTTTAGGTAAAAAAATGGGGTCCATAACTAGGAACAACCTGTGGCCACATGTATACTTGCAAGCAACGAATGTGTGGAATACTTTCAGGTCTCAAAGAATTAAACATCATACTTTTATTCATAACATGAATTTTAATCAGTGTTACACAGCCAGCTCTGGAGCAAAGCATTACCACTGTGTTTCATAGACCTCTCTGTGTTGCTCTGCAGCACATACTGCAAACATGCCCTTGATGACCTTTCATATGCAAGGGGTTTATCCTTTCATTCCTCTTTGGCTGCCGTAAACAGCTTCCCTTGCCAGGGAAAACCCAAACTGAAAAGAACGCACCATCAGGTTGACAGATCATCACATGTCTGACTTGATCCTGCATATTCACATGTAGAAGTTAATTGTCTCAGTAAAAGGACTGGGTCCACTGCTTTACAAACAGATGTTTTTACCTGATCTACAATCTAGCCTTATCAGGCCCTAAGAAAAGTATTTACTTGCTTTCAGTGAACGTCAAAATTCCCTAACTCAATAGGATAACAAATGAAGACACATTAACTTACTTTCCTGCATGTATACATCTATTGACCAGACATTTCAAGCTAATCTCCTTTATACCACAGAACTATTTTAATGGGTGAATGCTTCAGCCTTTGTCTCTGCTGGGTGGTAATCATGCCTTCTCTTCCATAATTTCTCTCTCCTGTCTGCCTGTGTATACAGGGCATTTTCTCTGTAAGGTTAACGGAACTACCTTGCTTTTTTAAGAAAAATACATTTCTTAATAAACACAAAGATCTGGGAAGTCTACACTCAGGACTGGGATTCCGCATTTCACTCAGTACTACCACATACTTTCCACAGCACCAGGACACGATTTCATCTGACAGACCCAACCTAAGGAATGTTTACTTGGTACAAGACCTTGTTAGAAATCCCCTAAGCTAGGGAATCTAACTGGTTTATCTACAAGACGTAGGGTAAGAGACACTATCCTGACACTTATCTGACTGAGGCGGTGAAAATTTTCAAGAGTTATCTGTATATCAGATCAAAAGTTCAGAACCTCATAGGAACCTGATGTTATTCCTTCTCCTGGATATCACGGCCTTGGGACACTTGAAGCAGCACTTACTACATGGTAGAGCTGGGCCATATAGTGGGTCATTGCCAGATCAGACTGTGTATGAGCCAAATTATCCAAGACACATATGATTTCATTAGCACAGAAGCATGTTCTTAGTAAGTCTCGTTCACTATGCTAGTTCAAAAACATCATCACAACAGACTGGGCCAGGTTTTGTCAGGTCGATGCATAAGTAAAATGAGCTGGATTATCTGCAAAGGATGTGTCCAGAACATTGGCAGCTATAATCCTGACATGGGCTTTGCAAATCATATCATTCGATTTTCGAAATTCAGGGCTGCATATGTAATTCAAACAAACATAATAGCTCATTGAATAAGTCACAGGACAGAGTTAACCAGAGGTTTATGGTCACCAGAATGCCACTCTAATATTTCATTTACTGTAGTATTCCACCAGAAAATAGAAAAATATCTTCTTGGCACCCACAAATAATATTTGCTGCAGCATCATCCCAGGGTCAGACAAAGTATTTTCAGTGCCTTTAACTGTTACAACTTTGGTTTATGTTTACTTTCTCAGTAGCACTACAAATGTGTTAAGAATAATAATGTACCTCTTGATCAAAAACATTGCTTACTTCATGATAACACTCTTGGTAACTGGATATTCTCTTATGAAAAAAAAAGGAATACCTCATAGCTTTTGAAAGAAGATAGCTATGCAATTCTTCAAGTAGTGTAATTCAGACAGTATCTCTCTCTATGCTGGCATGACTGTGTACAGGTTCCTATCCACACCGTGTGCGCTGACAAGATAGTCAAATACAACAGATCTTTGTGATTTGTAAACAGCTGAATCAAGGGCACTGCTACAACCTGCTTGTACATGCAGTAAAGTGCAGCAAAACGGAACAAAAAAGCTCTTTGGAGCTCGGACTGCAATACCCAGGGTTTAATAAATTAGCTAAATCTGTGGAAAGGTTAAAAGAGGCAAGATGGTTTGATTCAATTTATAATTATTTTACTTGTATAATTTCTGGCATTCTCATACTTGTTTATGTCTTAGAAAGACATGTATTTCTTCCAGCTTCCTGCAAATTATTGCTCTATGTGTGACCTTGTCAGACAGCCACATTAAGCATTTCATTGTTTTTGAGAAATCTGTTTTAATGCATCTAACTAATTGTCACAAAAGTGGTGCACTGAAAAAAAAATTCCTAGGCCAGAATGCATTGCCCCAAATCCTTTCAGTGGTTTGAAAGATGTACTAAGTGGGTTTAAGACATTCTTAAAGAAAAATAGTAGTGATTTCCACTCATGCAACTGATAAAACAAAAGTTTCTGGCACCAGAGCCATACACATTGTTAATATAATTGTGAGATTATGTGCCTTGTCTCACAACGGATGTCTGAATTGCTATCAAAGACGCGACTGCAGTTCTTGTCACCTTGTTGTGTTGATATGGCATTTACTAGGGTCACAGGTTGACTTCCCCCTTCTTGACATTTGCCTAAAGAATACAGAATAATGTGCATCAATAGGAGCCTTTTACCCTCTCTATTCACTTGCCCTTAATCGCCTTTTGCCATCCCTTCCACTGTGATAGAGCACAATACCCAAGGATCCCCAGCTTCCCTTGGGTTTTTGGCACAAACATTGCAATGGTGCAATTCAATTGCAATTCATTGCCCTCAGAGAAATAAAATCACTTGAGATTCACCAGTTTCCCCTGAGGTGACTTTAAAATATTAGGCAAACTTACATGGCAACCAAGCTTTTCTTAGCAAATCAAAAGGTTCAGCTTCTAATTATAAAACTGGAAAATTAAAAGGAAGCATCAAACTACAACAGTATATGTCAGACACCAACATATCACTTTCAGACACTAAAATATCACTTGGGGGGCAATTCTATTGCCTAAATATTGGTATTTGACAAGGTTTTAGATCCCTTAGGGTATCCCACCTCACCTCCAGCAGTCTACCTGGAAGGATGTAGGTCTCCCGCAAGTCCTATGCTGTATTTGCCAGTCGATGTGGATAGCTCTGGCATCCTAGGGCATGTTTCAGATCGCTTAGAAAATCCCCTTAAAGTTTCTTGCCATCTTTGACAAAAAAAGTCACACAAAAGTGTGATTTCACTTGCATGCCCTCAACAGCTCCCTCGTTCTAGGGGTCTGGCTCCTATCAAGCACCACTGCACAGAAACAGAGCCTCGAAGCGTTTGTCAGGAACTCTCTAATTTCTCCACTGCCCTTGAGGCCTGCTTCATGTGGTAAGCTTGGTTGACCTGTTCAACATCTGGGAACACTCTAATGAAGTGCTTTTAAGCTTATCTGAGAAGATCATCTTTGGTTTGGAAAGAGGAACTTCAGCACGCTCATTCCTCTGCCTAATTTACCTTTTCTCTTGGGAAGTCTGTTGTACTGCTGTTATGAACTAGTTTTCTAGCATTCTGCCAAAAATTCATTACAAAAGTTTTAAAAAGCTTGTCTGCTGAGCTGAAACATAGGCTAAGGTTGGGGGAGGAGAGGTTAGTTTTTATTTCTTTTTCTTTTTTTTAGAGAGAGACTATAAATGACACGTTAATCCAACATATATGAGACCTAGAGTATATTGTTTCCTTCTCTGTACACATAAACACCATTAGTTTTCAGAGTCTTTGTATTGCACACACCCAAGCTGCATTTAACTTAGCAAGCTCAGGTGAATAATATAGCTGCAGAAGAGGGTTCAGGGCACAGGGCAAATCCTGCCAAGGACTCCAGGAAGTTACTAACCAGGTTAGCCCAGACTCAGCTCTATGCTGCTGCAGATGTACTACCATTAACACCTAAGCTGGTTAGTTTGAAGATAACTCCTGTACACCTACATGACCTATGGTTACCCCTTTGAACTATGGAACAAATATAGTTGTGAAGATGTAAAGTAAAACATCAAGCTGTGAAGATAAGAGACTATAGTGGGGCCCAATTCATAATACACCAGTGTATCCGCTGCTTACAAGGTGTGTAAAACGGTCTTTGGGCACCTGCCAGCCCTGAACAGGATGCATTGCTAAGAAAAAAACCCTTTGCTCTCTAGAATCATTGCTGTCATGCAACTCAAAAGTAGCGCAGAAGAGGTTAAGGGTGTCCCTAAAATAATAGTCCTATCTCAAGAACCTTAGCTTTACAAGAATACATTATCTAGGGTAAAAACAATGCTGTAATAGGTGTTCATTTTTGGTTCATTTCATTTTGATTTTTTTCTGGGTTTCAAAATTGAATGCATAATCTTATTTATGAACATTTATATTCTACTGTAAATCTGATAACATATATTACTACAGAAGGACTAAATGCATAATGTGTAATTACATTTTGCTGGTTTAAGACAAAATTTATATTGTTAAACAGAGCTTACCCAGCTTAGTTTTTGATATATTTCAGTTATTTATGAGCTCTGGTATGTTTGCAGTTTATAGAAAAAATGAGCCTAACTTTTGATTGATCCTAAATCATTAGCTCTAAGCAGCAAAATTCTCTTTTGATAATAAAGTAAACCCTTAAGTTATATTTCTTCCGATCAGGTTTTCAGCCCTAGGAAGAAAGATAAGTCAGATGTGAGAAAGAACTAGTTAATTAAGCATTCTTCATGAAAACTAGTGATTGCCTCCTTAGGTCCTGGAACTCTATTGATTGAAAAATTTCCTAAAGTCAAACATTTCAAGAAACCAAAACATCAAATGGTATCTTTTAAATCTTGCAGCTCTGCATTCCCAGTGTTTTCATCTGGTCAAATCCACTTTTCTTGTAGAGCAACAAGGTCATCCTTTGTTTGGCTAAGTAAACTTGAATAAAATTAACAGCTGTGTAATACTGCTCTGTACACACATGAGAGATTTTGTGGCTTTTTAAACCATTAGATTAAGCCTCAAATAGTTTTGTTACTGGCTAGAATTCCAGGACAGAAATTTATTGCATTACTATGTGCCTGGAGTTTTTTCTCTCATTTAATACCTTCAGTCCGAATGGAACTCTTTCAAGGATGGCATGCTAGTATTGTCGGTGGCATTACATGTGAAATTCCAGGGAGGCTCATTGTCCTCAGAGTCATGAAGAAAATCTAAGCGAGACATAGTCTTTGGCACCACCTCCCAAAGATTATCCCATCTGGAATAAAACACAAAAATATGAAATGATAAGCCCCTAGCAAAACAACAATAGGCCCCCAAAAGACCTGAAGGTGGTACTCGAATACAAATAAAATACTACTCAGTAGTGGGATCTGCCTGCAAAAACAGATCTAACACTTGGTAATTATTTATCAGAAATAATTATCTAGTTGCATTTTGCAGTTATCTAGTTGTATTTTTGCGATGAGTGCAGCTTGGATTCTCCGTCTTGCTTGTCACCTACACTTTACAAAAAGTATTAATAACCTGGAGAAAGATCAGAGGAAGGCCATGAATGATAAAAAGTTATAGAATATTAAAAAGATTTTAAGCAGAAAAATTGTAGGAAAGCCATCTAACATAAAGGGATTAATAACTTAGTGTCAAAGAAAATTTGCTTTACAGTTTGTGGTCCTTGACCATGCAAGAGTTTGCGGACAAGTCGTAAGAGGTCAAAAGGTAACTAAGAAAAATAGATCCTGCCAAAAGCAGGGCTACCAAGATGATTAGAGGGCTGGAGCACCTCTCCTCTGAAGAAAGGCTGCAAGAGCTGGGCCTGTTCAGCCTGGAGAAGAGAAGACTGAGAGGGGATCTCATCAACGTGTACAAGTATCTGAAAGGAGGGAAGGAGGGTGTCAAGAGGATGAGGCCAGCCTCTTCTCCGTGGTGCCCAGCAACAGGACAAGAGGCAACGGGCACAAACTGAACCACAGGAAGTTCCACGTGAACATGAGGAAAAACTTCTTCACTGTGAGGGTGACAGAGCATTGGAACAGGTTGCCCAGAGAGGTGGTGGAGTCTCCTTCGCTGGAGATATTCAAAATCCGTCTGGATGTGATCCTGGGCAATATGCTCTAGGTGACCCTGCTGGAGCAGGGAGGTTGGACTAGATGATCTCCAGAGGTCCCATCCAACCTAAACGATTCTGTGATTCTGTGATTCAAGGTATTATGCAAAGTTAGTACATTCCTTGGCAAATCTTTAGGAGGTGCAAACTGAAAAAGGCTGAAAATCATTTGGGGGAAAAAAAAAACTGAACGGATACATAATAACAGCTTTGCAGTACATAGTAGACTGTTAGAAATAGGAAGGTGATTCATCATCTGTTCCCTTTGGCCACTGGGAAGATGCCAAGAACAAATCTGCTTAATTGGCAACGAAGAACATCATGGTGAGAGATTATGAAAAGCTTTCAAACCGCTGGAATAGTGAAGCAGAATCTACAGCTTCCCCAGAGAGGCAGTGAAATCAGTGCAATGTAAGGAGACGGTAGGAGTGGTACCTGTGTAGTACATCTCTCAGACGTCAGGAGTACCAAGGTACTGGTACATCACAGGATAAACGTACTGTTCCGTTCAGAAGCCTGATGCAGGTTACTCTCTTCCCTAAGAGCTGGGATGAAATCTAGTCCCACGGGAAAATTCTCATTTTCTCCTTTACAGACAGGTTTTCAACTCTGAAGTGAAATCACGTTTGATGATGTTTTGGCAAGTAAGCCAACTTCAGAGTAAAATAGCCAAAGACTATCCTTTTAAATGGACAGATGCTGATAGTATAACCTAACGACTTCTTCTAGCTTCTTTTTTCTTCATTGTCTGCTTTCTTTCTTCCTTTTCTTCACTACAGTGAGAACCACAAAAACAGATGCTGCAAGGCACCACCGGATGAGGGTCATGATATGTTCCATAGCAACTACCAAAAAAAAGTAATCATAGTGCCATTTTGCAGAGCTCCCAACGACGTATTAAAACTTCTGTGTTCCGTCTCAGCGCTTACTAAGCAGTACAGAAAACACCTAATACTGAAAAAAGCTCACTCTCAGATTCAAATGAAAATTGTGTTTATTATTAGGGATACAATAACAAATAATATTCAAAACAGATACTCAAAAAAAAAAAGAGGAAATCATGTCTGTGAGTGTGATGCACTGTTGTAAACTAAGCCACAGACACAGAGTGAGATGAAAATGAAAGTGCAGATCTCAGCAGTTCTGTGGTCCTTTATATCTCCAGGAATGCCAGAGCTAACCTACCCCTTTTTGAACAGCCATAGCTCTTTCAGAAGATGGTTTCTCCTCCCAGGTTTACAACACAACTGTTGTCCATGAAGCTCTTGCCTCCCCGAGAATCCCTGAGCTTCCATTTTCGACCTGAATTCCATCCCTTTCTCAATGCACACGGTTTATAAAATCATAACATAGTTATATTTTGTAACTTTCTGACAACTAGTCAGAAAGAAGTAAATTGAGTAGATCTCCAGACTGAAAAAATTAAAGAATTTATATTTTTCCACACTAATTTATGACTTTCAGAGCTTGGATTTGAAACTACTGAGTCACTAGTTGACATATCTTGCAAATGCAGATTGTACTTTTAAAGTAAAAGCAAGGCGAAAAGTTCATTTACCCTGTTTGTAAGATGAGCTTGTCATTTTAAAGATGTATTTCTACAAAGCAAAGGTCAGAGTTTTGAAGGAGTGGGAAAATGCAGGAGTCACGGGGAACAAGCAACATGGTTGGAAACATTATGAAACCAGCGGAATGTAGTATTGCTTCTTGCTGGTGTTTGAATATTTCAGCATTATCTGGATGGTGAACACCCAGGTGGGGGGAAGCTGGATCATGCTTTCTTTACACTCTCTATTTGCTGATCTGCTGTGGCTGTTTCCTATTCTAATGCAGTTGTGGTCTTCCTGACTTCTTGACACTGTCCTTAAGAATGCCTTATGCTGCAGTTTTGAGGCCAGTTTGGTTATTCTGCCATGGATTTGAAGGAACCTTGGTCAGCACCAGAGTCTTTCATAGTACCTATGCCATTGCAGAAATCCTAGGGCTGCCCTCCTGCAGCGTGTCCTGTTGCCTAGTCGGCATGACCTAGCATGGGGGCCCATGCCCATGTGAAGCTCTGAGGTCTGCCATTGTACATCCCGTCACCACATGTTCTCGTTCCACTCCAAGTGCCTTTGTGTCTCCTTGCACAGTGAGACAGCAGCAGAAGTCCTTGAGAACATAGGCACAAAAGACACCCAGGATATAAACACAAATGACCGGTGGTCAAGTTCAGGGTCCCTCAAGAAGTGCTGCCTTAGGAGCTGTGTTGACCCAGTGTTAGGGCATAGCAAAGAGAATACAGAATATATTTCCAACAGGAAATGCCTCCCATAAAGGAGGCTACAAATTAATATAAGACAGTCATGCCCTCTACAAGAATGAGAACAAAGGAAGAACAGAAAGAGCAAGTACTCCAGCCCTATCATCTCCCCCAATTAAAGATGCTGCACCTGATCAATGCTGCTGCTTATCTGCAGTAGGTCCCCTATCACTTCCAGTAAAGAAAAAGCAGTTATTTGATTCACCATTTGCCACATTCTACCACTTTAACTCAGAAGTGAAGTGTTACCTTGTGCTATGTCACTGGGTCAAAGAAATCAGTATTTTAAAGGGCAATGATTGTATGTGTGTTCTATTCCAGCCTTCTTGCATGACAAGGCAATTGATACCAAACCATCAAGTAAGGGTAAGTGAGGGTGCAGCAGTAACTCTTACAAATCTCCACAAAACCAGTATGGCATTTAGCCCTCTTATTTATTGGCCTGTGCTGCCTGGCATAGAAGGGCCTCGCAGGAAGAACGGAAGACTAAGGGAAGACTACAAATACAGCCTCTTCCAAAGATAGAGTCCACCTCACTTTCTCAGTTATGAAGGGAGAATTAGAGAGGTGAACTGGCACACAGCAGTACCTGCACATCCCTTCGTCTATTTTCCAGAAGCAGCAAGTCATTGCTTCCTGCCACCCCACACACGCATACCCTGTTTGACATTGCTGGCTAGTTGACACAGGTCTACCTGGCAAGAACCTGACGAGTGCATTTGGAGGGCCTTGTGGGCCTGAATGCACTTCAAAGTCAGAGAATCCCTGTCAAGTCACTTGAGCATTACTTGACATAAGTTGCTGCATTTCTGGGCACATGAAGCGCAAACTGTATGTCTACCATAGACCAATAATCCTATATTTAATCCCATTGCTTCGCCTGGATGCATCACACATAGTAACACAGTGTTTCTGTAGGGGCACATCTTTTAAAACATACAGGAATTCTGGATATACTTGCACCTCCTAGCTCAGGAAGTGTTTTTGAAGTGGACTCAAATGTCAGAACCCTTCAAATTCTGTGATTTTTGTGGAGCTGTCTAGATCTAAAGAACATCAAATTGTATTCATTCAATAGTTTTTCATTTTATGTTAATGACAAGATGTACAGTGTCACTTACTGGATGTTCAGAACAGAACTTAGTACATCTGGTTACTCAGTTTCTGCCTAGGCTTGCTTCATCACACTCCAACCATTTCTGAGACTTCACAGGCATTATAGTGTATGAGAGATAAAAGGCCTGTTGAAACACCATATTTTTTACAATTTCTTATCTTGTCAATTTGTCAACTTTTTCAGCCAGAAGGGATGATACAAGATTGAAAAAACATATCCTAATTGATGGAACAGACACCATCAGTGCCCTAACAAAAGACATGAGCACTGCAGTCAGTATTGTTGTTTCTAAAGAATGGACAAGAAAGAGCTAGAGATTGCAATGTACAATGAAGATTAAAAACACTTTTCCTGTAGAGAGGAGCACATTTGACATCAATTTAAAGATAATGCTACCAATCTATTAAAGGCAGGTGAAACAAAGGGACAAGCAAAGATGTGTCTATACAAAAAAAAAAAAGATATTGAAGCGTAAACAACTGAAAAACACACACAAATCAGGGCAACAAATAGTAAAATCTTAAGTATTGTTTATTACAGAACCAAATAAATATACATAAAAAGACTAATATTCCTTACCTCAAATTGTAAATCTAAACATGTCTTAACTGGGAACAACCCAACAGAGGGAAGCAGAGAAGCTCTTCTGATTCACCCTTGACATTGAGAAAATAATGGCATCACCCCTCAAGACAGTAAAGGCTGAGTCTGTAGTCCCTTCTTAGGGCCTTCTTGATCTAGCTAAAAATAAAAGTAATTGAAAGGAAGATAGAGAGTTTGGGGAGTAACTTATGCTCTGCTGAGGGCCGAGTGAAGACTTCATCTAGCTGAACTGATATGTCTTATAAGATCTTTAAAAATACAAAAAACCACTCTAGTGGTTCCAGCCATGCTAGTCACCAGGAGTCAGACTAATATGAGATTTTTCATTTTCCCTCATTCAAGCTGCACTAGAAAGATAAGGACATCAAAATACAGATTTCTGCCAGGCTCTAGTTCAGAAAATGGGTTCTCAGCTTTTATAAATGTGTGTATCTAGTTAAAATCCATGTGGACATGCAGATTCAGAGAACCTGGGTATCTTATCCATCAGGCAAGTAATTCTGTGGTATTCATGGATAGGAACAGTTTTAGGACTAGAAAAAAAAACTGTATTTTATGCAAGAATTGATTACTAAATTTTAATGATAGATTTTGCCAGCCTTGCAGAGTTTGGTATGCAACAAAATTTACATGCAGAAACTGGATTTGGTTCACTTAATCGGAATTTGTAAATAGGATCTTGCACAACAGGTATGAACAGATTCCCTCAACAAGTAGCTGAAAAACTTTTCTGCCTTAAATATCTTCTGGAGTCTTAAGACATGCTGGCATAGAAGCCACTTATACATGCTGGATGGATATACACTTCATACCAGGACAATTTAGGACTTGAATATCTCATCTGTTATGCTAAAGTAAAGTGATCATTTGCTTGCTGTCTGATATAAATGTAGGGATGTTTTGATGCTACCCAGCAGATAGCAGTGGTATGCATGCTCAGACACATGCACAAGCATGTTGGCACACATGCACCCATGATACCAGTCAATTTATTACAGTGCTTATATATAGTTATTGTATATGAACTTTCTAAAATCCCATGTGGCTACTTTGGATGTAACTCACTTGGGAAATTAAAATGAAAAGCAGAAGGCCAAGTGTTTGTGTTGGTGCTCTAACAGGCTTGGCTTACTGGAACATACACTGTCAGTAAAACTGTTCAAGATGTCTCATGAGAACTTAATATGCAATTACAGTATCTTGACTTGTCCAGTAATGTCTCTGGAAAGCTAGTCATAATCTTCATCTTAATTAAAAGATGTCCAAAATTAGACTGACAGCACCATGAGCCTAAGTCTGTCTTGTGTCTGAGTTGCTCTAATATGTTCTGAAACTGTCCTATGTCCTATATTGTATCTTGATAGTTATTATGTGGCTATTACAGAAAAATCTTTTTCTTTATAGTAAGAAGCACTAGATAAGAATTCTCATACGCAGTAAATGCTGCTTACAAAGGGATATTTTTCAGTTCTCAATGTTTTAAAGATTTTTTTCTATACATGGTAATATATGTAAATCATTTAATGAAACTAGCCACATTAATGCCTGCTTTAGAGTCAATTCCATTACTTTGATCAGTGCACCTTCAAGGTGGAAAATAGCTTACAGAGAACAGTTTAAAATGCTTCAGCTGTAGAAACAAATACTTAGCGAATCTCTAATTTTTGCTTCACACAAATCACAGAAGTTGGATTGAAATGCTGAAATGGTTTTGGAATTAAGAAGGGAGAAAAATTGGCTAATGTCCACTTTTTTGAATTTCCACTGTGTAAATCAGGACAAAATCCACTAAAGCTGAAAATATTTAACTGCTAAAAAACGATGCAAATCGTGCTTCCTTTTGTGTAACCTCTCTGACTGACTTCAGATTGTGATGATTTTATGTTCTTCCCACCTCCATAATGTTCAAGCATTTCACAGCAATGAGCCCACAGGACAAAGCATCATGCTGTTCCTAAGATTCCCTATGCTTTTTTCTCCATTTGCCCAGGATAGATAGACCAGTGAGATTACATGCATGGAATCACAGAACAGATGAGGTTGGAAGGGACCTCTGGAGATCATCTAGTCCAACCTCCCTGCTCCAGCAGGGTCCTCTAGAACACATTGCCCAGGGTGGGAACAGAGCAGAGGATTTGGCAGGAAGAAGCATGCTTCCAAAGTCACCCCCTGCCACCCCCGTCCCTCCTCTCCTCTCCTTTCCCTACTGAGGGAGGTGGGAGACTCTGAATCTACTTATGAAAAAGCACAAGAGGCCAAGGGGGAGCATGGGAAAAGACACTGAGAAACAGTGTACCTCAGCCCATACTGCTCAGGGACTGAACACAGTGCACGGGAACTCCCAAATCAGAAGTCTGATTTGGTTGCTAGTGGCAGACCACTGAAATGCATCACTGCCTCAGCTTTTGTTGAGAGTTGCAAGGTATTCCTTATAAGAATAAATTACTATAGTACAGCACAGAAAATTCCGTCACTATCTAAACTATCATTCACAAAAGTGGGGAGTAGAGAGAACAAATATTAATACTTCCTAAAATAATAAAAAACGTTGATTCCTTTGTTCCTGAGGCATCCAGCCATGCTCTAGAAGGATGACTTATGTGTTTTTTCAGACATTCACCACCAATTTCTCCTTTGTGTATATAGAGAACCTAAATCACTCAAGTTCCACAATCACTTAGGTACTTTTGAAAAGATTTCCCATTATGGACCAAGTTAGATTTTTTCCTGAAAGTTTTGAACTCCTCTAAAATGGATGAACATTGAAATGCCTTTGATAGTATCATTATCTCTCAGAGTAATAATTATAATTAGCTCTTTTCTAATATCCTCCTTTGGCTCTAGTACGGCTAAGGCTATAAAATAGACTTGAAATTTATGCCAGACACTGTTGGGAACTCTGATATTTTAAGTCAATTCCTAAATATTATCAGTTTTTTTAGTGTGAATGAAAAGTTGGTATGAAGTCAAAGGGCTTTTCTGATGTTCTACAAAGATTTCACAACCTTACCACTGAGAAATAACCCAGACTAGGTGCCTAGACACCCTGGAGAGGGGTATAGTAAAATTTTTCCTACTTTTTGCCTCCAAGTTTTGTCCCTTTATCCTTCTTCTAGTTCTTTCCATCTACATAGAACATTCCCTTCCAAGAAACCTAAGCCTCTCCCACATTCTTACCTCTCCTAAAACTACTTCCTTTTCCTCCCTTTAATTTCTAAATGCTACAAATGCTGCATCATTTACATCCACTGTGTTTCCTTCTGCAGTCAGAAAACATTTTCAAAGCACATCCAACCCGGACACCCAAATTAAAGAAGTTCATATCAAAGTGTGATAACTGCTCCCAACAAGTATTTCATCTCCACCTTCCTTGGTGAAGACTATCATGACATCTCATGTTTTTGAACTGTTGCCACATCTCATCTTTCAGGATTTGGCCTTTTCTTGGCTTTCCACTCTGCCTGCTGTCACTGAACAACAAAATTTAGAGCATCTTTATTCTGAGGAGCCACCATTTTACTTCTGTTTGGAGCATTCATCTTCAGATAGGAACGGACAACAGGAAGTCTCCAGTTCATCTTTCTGCTCAGAGCAGAGTAAGCTATCAGATTGGGTTTCTCAGAGCTTTATCTAGCTGCATCTTGAAAACCTCCAAGGATGGAGACTGTGTTACCTCTCCAAGCAACCTATTCTATTTCCTAACTGTCCTTGTTAATGTCAATCTCAACATCCCAAAAAGTACTTAGGTAGAGTGTTTCTTTCTTTATTTTCCCACTTACGAGAAAACTGTCTTCTTTCTTGTCATTGAATTCCTTTACCTGGGCACTGGTGTGGCACAAATATTCACAGATAGTTTGTGTAGAAGGAAAATTAATGTATTGGGATATTGGCATAGGGTAATATGCACGTGGGAAATCAAATCCCTCTGACGGGACACTTGGTTGCTGTCTGGTGGCAACAGGAATCTCCATTACAAGGCTCCTCACAGTGGCTTCTTTAAGTGGAATGGATGAGACTCCCCGAACTACTGTTCTGCTCAGTTCTTATAATCTACTTGGCCTGGAGGTCCTATGTTACCACTTCAGCACAAGCATTAAAAATTGTTTTGATTATCTTAACTACATACAAAACATCTCCTAAATATCTTACCAAAGAACTGCCCTATGTGGCCATTTTTGTATCTGCAGGAACATTTTCTATTGACTATTTTCACACGTCTTATTGATACACAGTGTGATCAACCCTGCAGCAGAAATCTCTGTGACACTCCACTCAGGATGTTAATCAATACATTTAAGCACATAAATTGGACTTGACACAGCAGGAGCTACCGACAGGAATTTCTAGGGCTGTCCAAAATTCCCACCTGGAGAGCTCTTGTAGCAATCAATCAAATATTTAATTTTGAAGGTGGCTAGGAGTTCAGATAATCCCTTAGCTTCAAGTTGGTCGATTGTCTCAAGCCAGTCCATTATAAATACTGCTGACTGGCTAGGGAGTTCCAAAACTGCCCAGTGAATTAATGAGTTAAGGGCACTGGTTGTGCATACAGGCACTTCCCTCATAACCAGCTACACCACAGATATAACTACAGAATAAACTTGATTTTCATACTTATATCTCACTTATAATTGACATTCCACAGCACTTGCCACACTGGCTAGACTCTCTTTCCAAACCAAGTCTAATGTTTTTCTTCATAACACCTCTTCATAAAATCTTTTTATTTCATCTGCTAATATAGTAAGTAGAATTTACAAGAGTCAGTTTGCAAGGACTTTAGTATGACATGGGTGACTGAAAAATGCAAAGAAGGTTTGCAGAAAAAATTGCCAGAAAAAAAAGTCATGTAACTATGTCTTTCTGCATATTCGATAAATATCTTTCCTATAACCAGGACTTTTTGTTACATCACTTTTGGATAATAAAACCATCCAAATCCCTTAACGTCTAATCAAAGCTTTCATCTCAACCATTGCAAGCTGGTGGCACTGTCCGATTTTGACAGCCATGGTTATTCAAAGTGTTTCTGAAATACTCTTGGTTATGATACTTTCCTGTCTGCATGAAGTCTGCAGATTTGAGATCAGAGTAGCAGGGTTTCTTAAAAAAAAGCCATCAAGATCTTACAGAAGTTTAATATTTGGGGAAAATGTGTGCCTCTCATTTTTGTTCATTTCCATTATTTTTTTTCTGGAATGTCAAAATTATTTACTACCTCTGCCAGATATGGCTCCCATATTTTTTTTCCCTGACAGGTTTCACTCCATATGCTGCCTCTATAGACTCAGTATATTTGTTTAACAGGCCCTATTCTTGAATGTATTTGCCTATATTGTTTTCAAAGCTAAAGGACTGGAATGAGGAGAGTTGTGTTATCTTATTTTCTGGGATGGGAGGGAAGGGCAAAAAAGCAAAACAGAACCTTTTTTCTCTTTTGGGAAGTGACAGTGAAAATGAGCTTAGTTACTAACTTTCATGATGTGGGAAAGTAAGAAAGTTCTGGCAGTCTTTTCCTGTCACTGGTATGCATCTCACTCATTTCAATAGACCCTGTATTCCTACAGGTGCTAAGTGGAAGTGGAGGTCTCTAGCAGGGAATCAAATTAGTGAATCAGCTTTCTATAGCATCATCATATTGACACATGCATGAAGATGAATTTATTTTATTAGGAGATTTTTTTTGTTACTGTATTTAGCTGTGCCTAAAGCAAAAGGATATTGTATTCATTCCTACAGGATGGACAGTTCTGGCTTGTCCTCAGCTCGTACCTGTGTGTTATTAATATATTTTAGTTTCCATTCCAGGTGTAATTGTTCTATTTTATTCAACTCTGCTAAGCCAGTGATGGTGTCTGATATTGTTGTTGTTTGGTAAAAAAGAAAAACATCTCTCCTTTTGATTCTTACTGTGTGTCAAAATTATATCAAGACAATCATTTATACCTTATTCTTGCAATGAATGAATGAATGAGTTAAAATGTTCCAGTGTTACCTTGTTAACACAGATTCATGGGTGACATTTGGTGGTGTAATTCTACTTTCAGTTACCTTATATCACAAAGCAAGGCCATTCATTTGGTCAAGTTCAAAATAGATTTAACTCTGAATTTATGCTTTTGAGAAAGTGAAGGGAGGACGGATACTTAGTCCAAAGAATATATTAGAAAACTTTTATACAAAATAAAACTTTAAATCCTCTAGAGCTTGGCTATCTGAGGAGAGAGTGAAAAAAATAGCCATGAACATTATTTGCTCTTACGTATTTCAATAATTTCCACCACAACCACTGAAAAATCTTGCTCATGGTACTTACTTGAAAGCTGCATGAGAAAATACTTTAGAAAATTAAATTACTTCTAAGTCATTCAACTACTATTTGGTCAACTAGTGTTAGAAAATGGTCATATTATAAATAATACTTTTTCTTTTTCTACTGTGTATATAGGTCTGATTTATTAAAACGACAATCATTAAGGACTGTGAATTCAGTTCTAAAACTGATGTATTTATAAATATATGTGACCTGGCTGGAAGTTTTATCTACATCCTTTGACTTCATTCTGAGAATATAAGTTTGAAAACACACACATGCACAGATGTATAGGGATGTGTGTGTGTGTGTAAGTGTATACAAATGCACACAGGAAATCAGATGCTCCAGCCCATTAAAGATGACTTGCGTTAATTATATTTTTGAAGCACAAACCAATTTCAAAATGCTTGGTGTATGCTTTGGGAAGGGAAAATGTCCATCAGCAGAAAGCTAACAAAAGCTCCTCAATAAAACATAATGACACGTGAATATGTCCTGCATAAGGGCATACCTACGTGGTATAAGGTAAGAACGAAGTTCATCCATCCCACTATCCAGTGGCTGACAATAACGAAAACAAATTCCCAGGGAAATGTATGGGAGAAGGTATATGGTAATTTTCCCATAATATTTTTCCACCTTCCAGAGCTGGGGAGCAGAGCTGTATTCATTATTTTACTTTCCTGGTAACAGGAAATTTGTTACAAATACAAATTTGTGGGCCTGTTGAGTCTAACAGTATGTAGGAAAACAGAACATTTGGAGTTTGGGAATTAATAATATTTTTGTGCTTTGCAATACTACGTTTCAATGCTTTTCATGCTTTTGTGTCAAAATTCACACGTGCCTGCCGGGGAATGCATAGGATTTTTGGGGCAAGCAGCAGGGACTCATGAACCTTTTCTAATGGAACACAGCTTGCCAGTGACAAGTGATTCTGACTTGGACTGGCAGGGGCACCCATATTACTTTTGAAATACCCTTAAATTTGGAATGCAAGGAACTGTGTTGATTATTTCAAGATTTCCTGACACTGATGATTCCCCTTGGGCTCTCAACTCAAATTCACGTACAAAACAGTGTTTCTGTTGCCTGAACTTAAGAATTATTTTAGTTTTCTTCCTCCTTCCCATTACTTTTGTTTAACTAATATGATTATGAGAGTATCACCAGTTAAATCAGTTTAATTAATTTGAGGTTTTTTGTGTGAATATTCTTATTTCAGACTAACTAGATCTAGTTTAAACACTCTGAATCAGTTTAAACTAAAGAGAAACAAAAATAAATATTACACTGGAATACCTTCTCAAATACAGGTTTCAGTGTTTTCCATTTAACACTACAACTTAGGTTAAATTAATGTAATTTTGGATTTTGGACTGCACATGACTCCATTCCATAGAACATCAGTTCTTTGTGGCAATTTTCTTTGGGCTGCATTTACTTCATCACTTATTTATCCTTAGAAAATCAACACTGAGCAAAAGTATCCTGAGATTAAAAAAAAAGAACTAGAAAACTGTTTTTGCTGTTTCAGCAGCAAAAACAATGGTTGGAGTCTGTAAAAGTTCAGATCCAGAACGTGGTGAAATCAGTGGGAATTTGTTTACTGATATTAACGTTTTGGATCAAGTCCAGTGCCCAGATCTTCAGAACTTATAGCAAATTTGTGGTAACTAACACTTTCCTACATTATATTTTCTCTCTTATTTAAATTAATAAAAGGAGTTGGTCCTTTAAGCCATTTTACAGAGCTAAACATCAAAAGAGCCTATAATGGTCAGATTTAAGCTATTAAAAGGGAAACTTTTTAAAGGCAATTAATGTTTTTCTGTGAGCCAGTGTCTTGTAATCTCCCATTTGGGACAGTTTTATGATGCTCTATTAAAGAATCTTTTTATATACAGACTGTCAAAGGAAGCTTCACCTTCCAAATATTGTGAGTTAAAGCTCAGTGAAATTCTTGTTAGAGGGAAGTTCTTGACATAAACATTTTTTTATGGTGAAATTAGTTTTCTTTAATTAAGGTGAGTGTTAAAATGTTGTCCATCCAATTGCTTTACGAGGAACTTTTGGAAACTTTACACTGAGATAAAACACAGAGCTGATCAGACTTCTGAAGATACTTGTGCCTAAATGTCAGGGACACTCAGCTCCTTTTTATGTACTGAAGTGTATAAGGAGTCTTTTGGAATAAAAGAGACTGGGGTTTTTTGTCATTTAAAAGGCTTTAAAAGGAGCAGGGTAGGGTCCTCACAAAGTCAGAATAAGATGGCAGCACACCCCTGTTCCAGGTGCATTACCAGCAACAGAAATAGAGAAAAGAACCGCATGGGTGGCCCGGGTCCACACCAGGGAAGGCCAGTATCAGTGAGGAAATGCACAACCTTTCCTCATAATTCAGAACTCCCTCTGTTTCCCTAATATTCTTCCTCCTCAAAGCATGGAGAGGGATTCAGAAGATATTAGGAAGAAAGGAAGGAAAGATATTCTTCTTCATCAAATTGTTCATCTGTCACTAAAATATCAAACTTTCTCTATTGCTCAGCGCCAAATTGATTCCTATTTATACTGGGCTTATTTAGTCTTTGATGAAAGAGATGATATTGTTAGAAACAACCAAAATCCCTGACCTCAAAATCTGGGACAGAAGGTAAAAAGTTTGAATTTGGATGCAGTCAGAAATTCAGCAAATCCACATTTTAAAATGAACACAAACAGAAATTCCATTCTCATACTAGATTTTTCAGAATGTGACTCTCTCTTACTCATTGAGCCATATCAGGAATAGTAACTCAGGAGAGGAAACTAAATTATTCTTTAGGCAAGTAATTCACTTGGCTTTCCTGTTAGTCATGTTTTGAAACTTCTTCATACAGTTTGGCTAGCTCCCACTTTGCAAACATTTGATCCAGCTCTGATTAAAAAAGCAGAATGGAGAAAGTATCATATGTATTCAGATACCTAACGCTCTTGTTCCAAAGATTATTTTCTCACCAGGCATGCCCATGAGAGCTCATTAACACAAAACCTGATTCTTGACTCAGTGTGTCAACTTGATGCCACTAAGTCCATGGAGTTACTGTAGAGCAAAAGTGGTGTAACAGAGTGAAAGGATAAGCCCTTCTCAGCCTCCACATCTCGTCTCCTTTAACGAAAAAGTATATATTTCTTTTGTATTTCTTTAACAAATTCATATTTGCTGGGAATAAGACTTGGGATTTACAGTGTTCACTATTATTCTTTCTCCTGCTTGTTTTCTTCCTAACCGAAGTTAAGCTGAAATTCAATACTGCACTGTTATGTTTCAATTGTAGAAGTCAACTCCACTTTTCATGTTTGATGCTCAACTGAGAAGGGGGTCCTAGAATAATGAGCCTTTTCCAGCATTAGCAAAGGTAGTTCAGAGTCATTTTCGCACACTGTGGTTGTCGTATCCCCTTTTTGACTGTTCAAACCATTTTATCTCAGTTCTCTCTAGGCAGTGGTCAAGAGATGTAAACTGAGTTTAAGCAGAAGCCAGTTTTGTTCCCAGTGCAGGCAAGCTGTAGCAAGCAGGATGTACAACTTCTCATGGGGATCTCCAAAATCGTCTTACCTCTCATTCCACAGCAGTCAGATTGGTTGTATTTGTGCATAGAAACCCACGTAGTCTTGGAGAAAGAGGTAGGCTATGGCCCCAATGCTCACCTTTTCTCATTCTCTGGAGTATCTGCTGGCAAAAAATGGTAAAACACAGAGATGTCTTGATTTTATTTATTGTCAATGTTTATGTTAATTCAGTTATTTTAGCAGATTTCAACAGCTGTGAAACCCCACCGCAGAGATGTTCCTGGAATAATTATCTCCTGCTGCAGTCTAATCAGAGCAGAGTATGTCACTGGGTCAAGGCTTTGGAGTTTGTTAAGATGAGATTCATGCAATGATAAATATTGTATGCATCTAATGTGTTGCAACAAGATGTAAAAGAAAATTAATTCCAGAGGCAGTTTTTATTATTCTCAAATCTGTAACCTGTCATCTTCACTGCGAATCAAATGCCAAATTACAGCTGAAATCCTGTTCTGCAAATGAAATCCTTCAGTCATTCTAATTTTAATTTTAATTTTAATTGTTTGCACTTTACTGCTTGTACTACTAGCCTGGAAGTCAGTTCTACCTACTAATTTCTAAGATGCACTGAAAGCTCCTTTCCTATTCTAGCATTACAGGTACAAATGATGATGCCATTGCCTTATCTCAAATGCTTCATGCACCCAGGGTGTGGGTGGTGAACCAGAGTGGAAACTGGAGCCATTGAGAAGGCCTCTAGCAAACAGTGGAAGACCTGTGGAAGGAGAGATCTGAAGACCTTTGGTAATAGGTAGTATGCAGGCTGCCGAGCCACAAAAAAAACAGGCTTCATCAGCTCTATCTATCGGAACAATTTGTTTCTACAAGAAAATATATTTGCATAAATAAGCAATCAAGTCTGACTATTGCTCAGGTTCAATAAGCAATTAGAGGAGGTTTATGTTGCCTTAAACTGGGACTATGACAGTTACTGTGTCCCTGACTGAGGAGCAGTAGCTTCCCAACTTCAACACTATCTAGCTCAAGTACCCATCTTATACCCCAATTCCTCTTTTGGATCTGGTCCTGAGTAAAGCTTCAAAATGACTTCAGGGCACTTCACCAGCCAAAAACACTAAAAGATTCGCTTTCCTCCTTAACAAAATGACTTTGGAGTGAAATACTACTCTTTTAACAGCATGAATCAATTCTAAACAATGTTTTATTATAGGAAATGAAGCATACCTGGTAGAACTGCAATAATTTTAAATTGGCAAAATTAATCAAACTACAAATTTGACAGGACAGTAAAGTTAATATAACTAGTCTTTCAGAAAGTGCCATGGAATCTTTTGCCCACTAGTGAATATTACGTAAGATAGTTACTTTCCAAATGGGAGAAAATCCACCGCACCCTTCAGATACCATCCGCTACGTGCTATATCTCCTTGCACCCATGGAGGTTACATTAGTAAGTTCCATAACAACTCAATATTTAAAATTGGATGAGCCATAGAATGGCACAGGTTAATCTTTGCTCAAAAAATCTACTAGCTCCAGGCAGACTCTGTCTGGAGCAAGTAAGAAGTGAAAGTTAGGTGACCTGGATATAAACACTACCAAATGTGGAGATTATGATTTGAGAATATGGAAATCTAAACTACTAAAGCTAAGTGCTAGAGCTGTACGTTCAGCTGAAATTAGTTGAACATATTTGCAAAACAGTTTGGATAATATCTATTTTTAACAGCAAAAGTTCTGCTAACTAGCTCAACCTTTTCCCACTGACGTAGGTCTAAGATGCATTGTACAGACCAGTTTATGAGAAGATAAGCTATCTGGAGAGGGAAAAATAACTGATACCATAGCACACAACACAACTATTGATCTGGCAGAAGATAACAGTTTTGAATCTCTAACATGACATTTCTAATGACTCAAATAAGTAACAGCTGAAAATCCTTGTCAGAAAAAAGAAAACAGAGGAAGAGAAGACAAGGACAATATTGACTTAATTTTGAACATTTTACGAATGAAAAGCCAAGAGTACACCTTAAGTTGATTGAGAGAGGTGATAGAAGGCATTTACTGCAGTGACTGTAAGAATCCTACCCTATTTACTGTACAGTATTTCTTGAGGCAATCCTCAACTTTCTAGCTGCCATTAAGTTGTCCTGGGATCAGGAGTTACTAAACCGATAAAAGGAACAGTATAAATTAATATTTGAAAAAATTCACTCCTTTGTTGAGGGACATTCATATCACAGGACCAGTAAAGGAGATTATACCTTCTTTTACTCATGTGTGCCATTCTGAAAACGCAGTATCGTCATTTTTACTCAGGGACAACTGTGTATGTAAAAACCATGCATGACTTCCTGAGGACACTGTTCAGCAAATAATTCAAAATTTATGACTGTGGTGGAGTCATGAAGGAACATAACTCTGTAGGGCAGCAATTATTATAGTCCTATGAGATATTAGAGGAATACACTATATCGTTACCTAGTAGGATTACCCTAGGTCCCAACATATTTAGAGGATCCCACGTTTCCAGACACAGGGGCCCCTTATTCTTGGTGAATAGGCTTCACACTCTTCACACTACTGAACAAATGTCACCAGGGTGACACCAGGCCTCTGTGTGTGCGCAGAGGCCTGACATTTTCGTCAAGAACTGCCGTGCATCTAGAAATCCACAGATGTTTGTGACTCATGAGTACTGTTACTAGACAGAGTGTTTTCTGGAAAACACTTGGCTCACTAATCCTCTGCTACAAGTCACTGCACAACAGGTCTGACATTTACTGTCAGACACTCTGCATTCACAGTATAATAGCCCCAGGGCTTATTGTTTAATAGGTCTGTGCATTTGCTAAATTGGGTGTCTTCAGCTTGATGGTGTGAATACCCCTCTGTGTCTCCAACTTTCAACATGGAAAAGCTTCACAAAGCAAGAGATACAGGCATCTCAAGAGAAGCTTCTAATTGCTACAGTTACAAAATAGTAATAAATTAGTATAGTCTAAGAATCAAAACTTACCTGAGGGTGATACGCAGGCATACATTTCTCTTATAAAAAAGTGAGATTATCTATATATTTACCAATGCATTTCTAGAATTGAGCATAAGATCTCAAAAAGACAACATAGACTACAGGTAGGAAAAAAAAAAAATCTGTGTGTTGCTATTTTCCAGATCATGGAGTTCTGTATCAATGAATTCCATATAACATAACTTGCAATAAAACATCCTGCTATCCTTGCACATGCATTAAATTGTATACGAGTCATAACATAGTTCTTGATTCAATGGTCTAATGTCATGGTATTTAGAAGGTGATGTTATCTGGAAGTAACGTTTCAGCACGTTGCTACATGAAAATATGAGCCACTTTTATGAGGTGACACTACAGATTATACGAATCTTTTCGTAAAATCTCTCCTAGCAAATGCTTCCTATCATAGAGATTTTTGAAAAATATTTTAGATTCTCATGCTTTCATCATGGCCTATTAACATACAGTAATTCAAAAAATACATCTATTTTTGGACAATGTTTCTATCAATATTAACTCAAGACTATGCTAGAATGAGTGAGACAGAAGACAGTTTTATTTTGCCTTCTGCTTACTCATAGACTTTGAATTTTATATATATGTTTTCATGAAGAGAAAAATTCAAAATTCTCAAGAGTTTCTAGGCTCAAAACTGCAGAGAAAAAAGGTGAAGGAGTAAAAATCATCTTTTTAAAAGCAAGGGAGGCAGAAAAAGAATGGCACAAATATCTTTTATGCATTCAAATTTATATATTTAAATACTGTCACTTGTTCGTATATACATCAAAAAAGAGTACAAATATGCAAGAAAGACTGGGAATTAGCGGATTTTACTGATTATTTGTAAATAGGGAATTCATTCCTCGCTCTGTCCTAAATACTCTTCTTCAACAGGTACTGTAACACTTGGTCCTCATTAGAAACCTGCTGTCAGCAACAACCTCAAGGCTTTTGCCCTGCAACTTGTTGAAATAAAAAGCACACCAGACATAACATAGACAGCCACTTCATGTTTGACAGCTTGGAGCATACTAGATACATACCTCTTTTAACTGTCAACATGGAAAAACAGTAAATTTCTTACTGAATTCACTTGTGTACAGTGTATTCAACAATAACAACTACTTTCAGGATGAGAGAAAGACTCTACTAAGGAAAAATATTAAAATGAATATTTAAATAAAAAATAAAGACGGAGCCACCAGAAACAATCTAATTCAACTCCTTGCAGTGCTCTTTGTTTGACATGTTTTCAAGAACCTGCAATGAGATTTTGCAGCCTTCTCTACAACCTTAAATAGACCATTTTCATAATGATTAGAAAGTGTTTCCTAATATTTAATTTAAATTCTTCTACACTAAAAGTTAATTTCCTCTCCTATTTACAACAGACAGGTAGAAAAATAGCTCATTCTCGTCTTTATTATAATCTTTGACAAATCATAATACCATTATTATGATTTCCCCTTTAATATCTCTCTTCCATAGACATAACAAAACTAATTCCTTTACGAGTTTTGGATATTATAGTTCTAATATTACTTTAATTACTGCTCTGGATAATAATGAGTCTCCTTATCAAATCCTATCATTAGCAGTGGTGAGACTATTATTTTTGTGTCATTCACATTCATTTTTATAGTGTTTGGAAGATAAAAGTTTATCTGATGTCTAAATACTGAAAGGAAGGTTTCCAGATGGCCAGAATAAAGCTGTTGCTTACCCACAAAAGGAAAAAAAATCTATTACAATTTCAGTAGGAATGCTTTTTATTGTCATGGATTTGTTAAAAGTTCCTAGGCATCTCCATCACTGGTCTTTCCCTCTGAAAATTTTTGGTTTACAGATGACCTGCAGCAGAGGTGACCTGGTTAGAGTACTTTGCTCAAAAGAGATACCATTTTTCTTACAACAGGGAAAGGAAAGCATCAGTCCATCAGTATAACATCCTCCTCACAAATAATATAGATTTCTAGTAGTTTCTAGTAGCGTTTGTAGCTCTGATGAGACTAAAATATTTAACAAAGGTCCTTAAAATTAGAGATAGTCATTATCGAGAAACTGTTCATTCTAGTGCCAACGGCAAGACCTTTCAGGTGACACACAGCTTGAACTACTTCTTCCTTTATTAATATCTGTATTAGTATCTGAAGTATCTGAAGGGGGAGTGTCAAGAGGATGAGGCCAGCCTCTTCTCCGTGGTGCCCAGCAACAGGACAAGAGGCAACGGGCACAAACTGAACCACAGGAAGTTCCACCAAAACCTGAGAAAAAACTTCTTTCCTGTGAGGGTGACAGAGCATTGGCACAGGTTGCCCGGAGAGGTAGTGGAGTCTCCTTCGCTGGAGATATTCAAAACCTGCCTGGATGTGATCCTGGGCAATATGTTCTAGGTGACCCTGCTTGAGCACAGAGGTTGGACTAGATGATCTCCAGAGGTCCCATCCAACCTAAACGATTCTGTGGTTCTGTAATACATGGCTCCACTCCAAAAGAAATTGAAAAATCTCTTGCAAACTACATCCTTCACAGTAATCAAAAAAATACTTGTTCATAATGGCTTATTTTTGCCTTAGCAAGTATATTAATCCACCCTCTGTCACTTGGGCCAGACTTGACTGTTGAGGGACCTTGTCATTTGTTGCTTACAAATATGGCACCCTATATCCTACCAGCATGAATTTGTGCTAGTTTGCAACTGTCTCTTGCTATTGTTTCTGGGTTCATTAACATCTTAAAAGCAATACGGGAGATTTAAATTCAGAGTGGGTTAGAAGTATCTTCCTGTTGGTCGATGTTTTAAATTGCTCATGTCTATTGAGCTTTGAAAATAGGGAAATCTGACAGAGGAAAAAAGCAGATCAAATTCCAAGCTTTCTGTGGACAATTTCACTCATGAGTTGAGAATTCTGGAAATGAGTGAATTGTAGAGCACCATTTCCTTTGAGTTTTCACAGGGAATAAAATGTTCTCAAATCACTCTGAGGCCTGTGGCTTTTTGGATATGAACATACAGTGCTTGATCCTGAAGGGGACATATAATTTACTGACTCAAAAACTAAGGGAAAGAGGATGAGAATATTTGCATTCTTAGACTGAACAAGTTGAGTTCATTGTATCCTTCAGTCAGAATCACAGTCTTGGCAAGGGAGGAGAGAGCTTACTGATTCAGACTTACTGTGCTCCCGTGAGTTGGATGAAGGCTTTCCATTGCTGTCAAATGGTTAGAGAGGCCCATGGAGAGATCCTGTGCAATTATCTACTGCTACTGTTCATGGGCTTCTTAAAATAAATGAGAGATTCAAAATCAAAGTGGAGCAGAAACACCTTCCTGAGGTCAACAGATTAAATTGTTATAGCCAGATCAACATTAGTGAGATTCTCAGAAGAGGACAAGGTGAAAACAAAACATTCTCTAGTCATAGACATTTTCTTCTACAAAAATAGCATTTGCAGGGCAGCCAGCGATGAGAGGAGGGAAAAACATTGTGGCCAATATCTTAAGCAATGGTGGGACTCGTGTTCCAGTATGCAAGAGGTAAAAACTACCAAATAAAGCAAAAATCAGCTGGCAAATAAAGCCAGTTCCATGGCCCAGAGGCAATTTAGTTCTGTCTTCCCAGTACACAACAGTAGGCAACAAGACTGCATATGCAAGAAAAATAGCATAATTCCATTCACTTATTTTTAGATTAATTTTTATAGCATTCTAATTTTAAAAAAGAAAGAAAGAACTATTTTAGATTAATCCATACAGGTCAGTCAACAGTAAAAAGAACCTTGTGATCCAGGAAAAAGAGATGATATATATAAATGTTTTCCCTTTGCCATTTTAAATTAGATTTGTAATATCTGATGGATTTTTGTATTTAATAAATATCACAGAAGTCCCTTGCATTATACTATAAAGAAAAAAAAGACATTTTCCTTCAGGGTTTATACCATCATTTACTGATTTTTTCTATTTTGAGCTAGCACTTTCTATGATTTTCATCAGACTATGTAATTCAATCTTTTTAATCTATATAATAGCATTCCAAATCTGAGCAAGCTTTACGGACAAAACAGTATACAACCCCCAGAGATAATACCTCTGCTTTATATGCCTTTAATATATGCTCTTATATGCCAGCTTTCTAACTATGACTTAGCCTGAAGAAATTTTATATGTCATCTTATACACTGGGAGGGTGGAAGGATGATCTTTTCAAAGGCTCAGATGTATATTAGGGTCCAATTGCCTTTATAATTTTTCTCCAGAGTTGTGAAGAAAATCTACTCTACTGATCAAAATGGTTGACAGATGTATGTATAGTGCTTTCAATCACAAGTTACTGGGTTTCATGCAAGAATTCCTGGGATAAATTTTATGCCTCATGTTTTATGCAGGAGATCAGATTAGATGATCACTGCGGTGTGATCTGTCCATAAAATTTATGAATCTATGAATGCATGGAGTGCATCCCAAAAGTTTGTATCAGAGAAATTAAAATTAATATATGAACTAAAATAATGCAAAAATTTACACAGTAAATAAGTTTCAGGGTTTTTTTCTGGAAAAATATAACCTCCTATTTTTTCTAGAAAAAAAAATGTTATGGGTAAGCTTAGAATAAACAATATTCTTCCTTCTTTTGTTGGTGAAATATCAGATCTTTCACCATTTGCATTCAGACTGAAAAGAAAGTGGAAAAAGTGAAAATATGTAAAGGAGCAAAAGTTAAAAGGTACCTGAAAGTAATTAGTAGTATGATGAATGTCAAAAATTCAAAAAGTTGTTATTATATTGGGAAAGATAAGTGGGACAGGGATGGCTGATGTGGTTTTTCACTTTAGCTTGAAAACTAACAACACAAGCTTTCAAAATTTGATTTAAGATAAATTTGAACAAAAATCACCTGGAAATGTATTAAACAGTAAAATTCAATAGACAAGTCTGATTGATAAGTTTAAACCCATATCAGACTGGGAATACATATGTGCTGGAAAGGACTGAGATAATGACTAAGCTAAGGTAAACCTTTTAATCTAAAGGTCATAATTTGGTACAATCTATGCTAAACTTGGGTGCAAATATTTCCCAGTAAACACCATGTAAAATACAATTCAGAGGTTCAGAGCTTGTTTTACAGCCAATCTTGATCGAACTGGAGTAAAGTGAAAAATGAGTCTATTCATAACAAATCTTTACACCATCTAAATTAACAGTAAAAACATGTTACCTGTAAAAGTGAAGGGAAAAACAGGATATGTACCTAGGCAAAAAAGCATTGGATCTAAGGATTCAAAATAACCTTCTATGGATTGCAGTTGTTTACTGTAGGGTAATTAAACTGCTTATTGCAGCTGGTTGCATGATTGTAAACAGAAATTTCCTGTAAGATATGAAGGGACTTGATTCAGGATGGTACTTTACAAACAAATACCTCCAAACAGGCTGGATAAACCCAAGGATGTAGACCTTCAAAAGCAGTATAAAGATCCAGGGGCATGAGTGTAAAGCTTAAACTTGAATTTAGCAGCAATAGATCACTTCAGACCTTGAAGGAGACAGTCCTGCTACTATGTTCTTTAAAGCCATACTGAATTTTCTTGTAAGGCAAATAAGCCTACAGCTGAAGGGTAATCATTTCAAAAACATTTGGTAAAGAAAAAGGAAGGAGAATAGGAATAAGTATACAGCTGACCAGGTTCTTTAGAAAAAAATTATGTGTAGGAAATGATATTTTCAATTCATCACAACATTTTCTAGAAATCATCAACAACATTAGTTAACATTAATAAAATGCAAGAAATAAATTTCATTGGATGCAGGTAACAGTAAGTCAATTAGAGCTCATTTACCAATAAAATAAAGTCAATAGAATTAACTCCTGAAAGTACGTATTGGTAAAAAAGCAGTGATATTTCCATGTATTAAGTTCTGCAAGAGCTTCTTCACAAATAACCTTTCTCTTTCCAAAGTCAATGAAACTGCTAAAAAAAGTGGCATGCTGCTCACTACAAATAATAGTGTGATTAGTACACCCTCTTTTTCTGTGGTGTCATGATGGTACTTAATCACAGTCACAGGAGTTTATATGAATTCCCTCTGTGTAGCAGCTAAAGTATTGCTCACATCAGGGGGGCTGTCTTGAGTGTCACCACTGGTCTAAATTACAGACATGTCTGCTCTTGTTTTCAATGAACTGACAAACAAGAGGAGAAAGAAACAGCACAGCACCCTAACTAAATCAGTTATTGCAATCTTCTTATTGGATTCATAGCATAATGAGACTATAAATACCTTGTGTTGCTCCCTGTGTAGGAGCAACAAGATCCTTCATAATGGAGATCATATGGGAAGAACTTACCAGACTCAAAGGACAGGGAAGCTTGTTCCACTCGCAGAAATATTGCATCAGTTACCTACCTGGATAATCGAAGTGAGCTCCATGAAGATATTTTCTACATTCATATTAGAGGTTATGCTCCCCATAGATAAAAAATTGGATCTCTATTATCACAGAGGACTTAATCAGTTCCTTTGCTTGACCAGTTTTGTGCAGATCCTGGAACTAAAGCACCACAGTATGTTTGAATAGCCGAATGCATGCCAGTAATATACTCTTCCTATGTTGGTATGTTCTTTCAATTGCATTGGAGACAAATACTTCCAATTTGTCATGCATTTAATAGGTCAGAACAGCTAAATCTATGTTATCACTGCATAAAACAGAATAACAGGCTATCCAGTGAGAAACTCTCTAAATTATTCTGTAGTCACCCATTTCTTAACGAGGTAAAACATCAGGAAATAAACCAGAGTGGTATCAGAAGTTGTTATCAGGAGCTACTATCTGAGTAAAAATAATATGCAACTGATATGTCCTTTCTAAACATCATCAGGGTGGGAGACAAGATAGTTTTGTGAACTCATAAACAATGATTCTTTGAAATACTACAAGAGAGCTAACACTGATTTGTATTTAGAACAAGAGTGCCAAAAATGGACAAGCCTTTTCCTCCCTCGTTCATATTTCAGAAAACTTAAAGGAAAGCTCCTTCTCCGTTCCTCTTTGAAAATATACACATTTATGCAAATATAAATTTGCACATATAATAATAAGCAACAGACTTTAACATATGCTCGAGGCAACGGGTGGCCAATATGCTTTGCTCTTACCGCTGTGTGCTCTCATCTTTAAGTCAGTTCTTACTCTTTTTCTGTGGTTCTTCCAGGTATTACTCTTTGTTCCATTCAAGTCAATAGATCCTACGAGGCTGTGAAAAAAGATATTTTGCTAATTCTATAGTGAAAAATACAGTAGAAGCATAAGCAATAGTAGTTTTGTACAGACAGCTCCTGATGTCAAAGTTAGATAAAAGAAAAAAAAAAAATCAGAGAAATCGACTTTAAGAATTCACATACTTCAGCATAAAGAAGGCCTGGAATCGCTCTAAGTCAAAAGCACTAAGACTGACTGGGAGAAGAATTCTGCAGGAAAAGAGTCCAGATCTAACTGAACAAATAACCACCTCAGAGGACTGCTAGGAATAAAGGAGAGAGCCTACGAAAACAGAAAAGGGCTTGATTGAAACAAATGATTGACAGAGTAGTTATCCAGGGTTCACTGCAAAAATGAAAGGATTTATTGCATGAGGTTCTGAAAAAGTCTATTCTGGATTGAAACTAATGGATATTTTCAAGAATGACTTGAATGATAGAATAAAGCATATTTCTTAAATTTATTAATGACACCAGCCTGGGTGGAATTGGAAATAAATTCACTTACAGTTCAGATGATCTTGTCAAACTCAGGAGATGACCTGAGGAAGACAGCATAAGAATACTACAAGGTTGTCTTGTTCAACAGGAATAAGGGTAAGATACTGAATATAAGGCAGGAGTAATCAGCTACAAAAATATAGAAAGTAGGCAACTGACTAGGGAGCAGTTCTGCAGGGTAATATGCCTTAGAGTGGATTATAAGCTGAACCTGAATCAATCAGGTATTATTGAAAAAAGTCAAATACCATCCTAGGACCAATGAGCAGGAGTATAGTTCCTAAAATACTTAAAGTAATACCAGAAGGCCTCAGCTGATGGCCATTCTTGGAGTCAAGAGAGGTGGGGATCATTTAGACAGAGTCCAGAGGAAAATAACAAGACTAATTTGTCGTCATGCAACCAGCTCACCTTGGAAGCTAAAAATGGGACTGGCTGGCCAGAGGAAGAGACAGCTGTGGAGGGCCTCGGTAATTGCTCAAAATTACAAAAGGTTGCTGCAAGAGGAAGGAAACAATCAAAGATTAATGTTATTAGTGAAAAACACAAGCAGTAATAACCTAAACTTTGAGCCAGAAACATTCAAATTAAACAACAGAAAGTGATTTGATAAAAATGATAGTGAAATGCTGGACTTGAGGAAGTAGAACAGGCTCTGTTACTGGAGATCTTTAAGAACAGGTTAGACAACCATCTCACGGTGATCTTAGTGTGGGACAGGAAGAGGAACTAAATGACCTCTTAATGTCCCTTTCAGCACTGTGATTCTACGTGTAAGGTGTTAGAGATAAAGTGATATCGGGATAAAGTGTGATTTGTCAAAAGGAATGCTCAGTGACATCTTGAAAAGGTCTGTGGGAAATAAGTACCAATAAAAAACAGAAGAGATTTTATCCACCTAAATATAAAGACAAAAAGGAAAGCAGAAAGAGAGTGTTACATAATAAGAACAAGATATCTACTAAAATAATATTGAACTGGAACAGATATTTCAAATACATACTGAAAAAGTCATTGAATATCTAAGTAAGAGCAGAAGGGCGATGGGAACATTTTTCATACGAGGTGGAAGTAAAAAGATTTAACATTTTCAGAGGATGAGGAAATCTCTACTGAATAATAAATAAAAAATCCAGACAAAATTCATAGTAAGATAGAATATATTTTTGGGAAAATGAAAAAGGCCAGAAGTACATCTTTATGAATAATGAAAATAGAAAGTATACGCCACAGGAAAAAGAGATATCAATAGCTACAAAATCGCTTATTCTGATCTTAACATCATACCAGGCTTTAGAAAAAATTTTTGAAAGAAAAAATAATTGAAAGAATAGCGGTAAATTGAAAATAGGATAAAACATAATCTGAGTTAATCAAACAACAGATTTTCCAAGTCTTGCCTGATATCTCATTACGAACTATTTTTATAGAAAAATGTATATACAGTAGTGTTTTTCTTTCTATCTGGTCTTTAAATATGATGCTTTATGGTAACCAGTCAGTAAAGACTGATGGTCTGGGAAGTAGTAAAAAAAAATCTGATATGAAAAGGCAATGATTTATGGAAAACAACACTTGGTCATATTTGAGAGGGAAATACTGATCTGGACAGAGGTTACTGTCAGGGTTCCTAAAGGAGCATTCTCTAGCATTTATCTTGTTCAATGTTTTTTTCAACAACCTAAGCACAAAAGACAGTGGTATGCTGGTGAAATAGGACATGGTTAGTACCAAGAAAGACAGGGATATCATAGGGAAAGAGCCAGATGGCCTTGGCTCCTGAATAGTAGAAATGGGATGAAATTCAAGAGTACAAAATACAGAGTCATTTAGGGACAATAAACACAAATGTCTGATGTATTTTAGGAGAGAATGAGTTAAAGAACATCAGACAAATAGCTGATAAAAATAGCCTTTCCAACACTTGTCTATTTTTTCCCACCAGATAAGGACTCTGTCCCCTGTAGTCATAAATAACACTCAATACCAGAACTGCCACTCAGGTTTCTTCTTTTCACGAAGTCTAGTAAGCTGCCTCATGCTAGCACATCACTGGCCACACAGCTGCAGGAACATAGCTCAGAAGCAACTCAAAGTCTCAGGACACAGAGGGTTGTCTCCTGTTGTACTCAAGATACATGCTTTGGCATCATATCACACACCAGCCACTTGGCCAGGTAGCTCATCCACACCCTTACCACATCCTGAAGTTTCTGATGTGTATCTGTTCTCATTCCTATACCCATAGTTTAGAAAACCATGAGCATAATCTCTCTAGTCACCTGTTTTTGCTTATTCCTCTTTCCAGTTATTCAAGCATGCCAATTTTATCACTGTCAGTGCAGCTTTATTTGCCAGATCTATGCAGTCACCTGCACAGCCTCACCTCTCCATTTCTAATATTCTTAATATTTGACATGGATACTCAGTTGTGGGTAATCAGGCCCATCTTTACAGTGAGGAGAATGACCTGGCCAGTCCAGCTAATCTCAGAAACTTTGTGATTTGCCAAGGTGGTGTGACATGACAGTCAAATCCAGTCCCAGGATGCACACACTCTACCTTACAGAAATGGTAGATCTCTGATGCCATTGAACACTTAAGTAAGGCATCATCTGAAACTCTATATGTAGTTCTCCTTGCCCAGATTCAAGAAAGAACAGGTGCGGAGACAGATTATTAAGCTGATCTGTTATTATAATAATAATGTGTCCAAATTAGCACTTAATTTGGATCAGAAGTGTACTTTTCTGGCTAATCTGATCACCCTCACATACTATGCTTTGGTTCTTTTCCCAGAGGGTCTCAGAGTGCACAAACAAGAACATTTTCAAACGAAACTAAAGAAGACACAAATAGTGGGTGTTCAGCCCATGGGACCAGAGCAGCAGTTACATGAAGTAAAGCCAGAGCAGCAGACCAGTCCGGCATTCATCTTACAAGGGCATTACTGAGTTGACGTGTCCCACTATGTGCATGCTGTTTTGCTCATGAAGTGTCATGGTGATGCTGGCAACGGTGCAAGGTCAGATTGCAGCCAGGTGATCCCCACACGGGTAACACCTCGTGAAGTCGAGTGCCCACCCCTGTGCGTGCAGCCCATGTAGGGGGTTCACTCAGGCTCTGCAGCACAGGGATGGAGTAGGACATCTCCTTTGGATATTACCTCTTGGCAGGGCAGTGCTAGGGCTGCAGACAGATAACAATGCTGCTGACAAGGTGCTGGCCTGAAGATGAGCTAACTGAACAGGACGTGAGAAACTACCGGAGAAGACATGAGAAAAATGCTAGGTGTAAGAAACAACAATGTGAGAAGTCAAAAAAGTAGCAGACAGCATCATGAGGAATGGTCAGATCTTACAAAAGAGTAAGTGGGGAGTATGTGAGAAAGTCAGACTTCACAGATAGTGGGCCATACAGGGAACCTTTAGAGAGTGGTCTTGCAAGGCCAGCAGTGCCTAGGAAACCATATCTGTAATATTATGTAAGGTCAAGATTCTGCTTCTGCAGTCAGGCAGGACCTGGGCTGTCTTCCCTAGTGTTGGTGAGGGGACCCTGGTAGCTTTCTTCCTAGCGCCAAGAGGGGAACACCTGGGGAGTACCAACTAACAATACAATGCATACAGTATGCATGTCAGGTCCTTAATATCAACTGTTTCATTCTATAGACCTACTACTTCTACTGGGTCACATCACTTGCCAGTGTATCCATACCCTGCAAAACTAATATATATAAAGAGATTAAAAGACCTTGACTAGTTTAGCCCAAAAACAAAGGCTGAAGAGGTATATCTTCTGTCACTATGTATTCATCAGATGAGGAAACTCCAGAAAAAAAAAAAATTAGATTAATGGACAGTATTAGGACAAGAATAAATGTGCATAAATCAGCTAGAAGTATATGGTGATAGGAAGTGAAGAGAAAATTTCTAAATAACAAAAGAAGGAGATTTGGAAGCTGCTTCTCAACAGAAGTGAAAACAGTATTAAATTTGCAAAACTTTAATGTTATCCTTTCAAGATTCCAGGTGCAATCTGTTTGTATGGTTCTGCTGTAACATCAGCACATGAACATTAGAAATTCAGGCAAAAGCTGACCCAGGGAGAATGAGTGGTAGAAGGAATGGAATAATGGAGGGTAAATGAAGGAAAATTGCTTTCACTCCCCAGAGGATTCAAACAGCCCTGAAGCTATGCAAATTGGTGTCTTCCTACCCTCAAGTGATCTAAAGCAATCCTGCACCAGGGCCTTCCCTGCTGCCCTTGACTAAAATTCGAAACCAATGCAACCTTGCAAGGAGCAACTGCATGCTAATAAGCAAGCTAATTCACCTGCAGCCCAGTAATTTAAGTAACTAAAGACTTTACATCCTCAGAATAGAGCTTTGCGATAACTCAGTCAAATCCAGGAAAAGAGTATAATCTGGGCTAGCCCCACCCTTATGTATGTTATCGAGCATCTGTAGGAACAGCTAGTATATTTTTGCTGAGCATGACAAGAGCTGCCTTTTTGTGTAGTTGTGTGGTGATTTACAGTGGCTAAACAGAAAGAGGAAACAGTGTTACTAATATATCTCCCTACTGTTTCAAAGAATCTGATAAGAAGAGAACTCATGTCAGGGCAGGATCCTAATCCAACCTGATCCATTCCTCACCAAACTGATTTCACTGAATTACAACTGCTCAAGCAAACACTGACACAAGAAATGAAACCCAGATTCTGATGTTCGTATATCAATAAAATCCTATTGATTCATGTATGCTTTCCAATACAGGAGACCCCAAAATTCCCACATAAGCTGCAATAAATAATAGTAATTTTAAATGCCTAAATTGTGGCCACTGAAGATTTTCCATTCATTCTAGAGCCATCTGTTCAAGATAAAACCAAGCTCAAAAATCTAGCAAAGAAAACACTTAGGGGGAAAAAAAAGATTCTATTGTTGCTTATTTTAGCATTTAATCATTTCCAGATTAAGGCGTTCATGACTGACAATGACGGGAATGGAATGGAGTGGAGTGGAGTGGAGTGGAGTGGAGTGGAGTGGACTGGACTGGACTGGACTGGACTGGACATCCTTGTCAAAATATTCAGGTTGCACAAATGCAGCCCACTAGGAATTCAACTGAAAAGATTGCCTTTTCAAGGCAGGGAGAATTCTTTCTATACATAGAGCTTTATGCTTTTTAATAACTAGAGAAAATGAACATACATTTCCAAAAAAAGGAATAGCAATGATTGAAGCTAAGCTTGAGAAGTCTCTCATTTTGTGAATCATCCTTAATTTTAAGTGCTCACAACTTTATGTTGAAAAAAATCCCATTTTCTGGAATTATGCCCTAATTTGCTCTCAACCCAGAGAAGTATTTTGAGACTCTTAAACAAAATTGGCTTAGCTGATTATAAACATTTCAAATACGTAGGCACAGCTTGCTGCTGTAATTTAGCAGAATGGTCTCAACGGCAAGAAAACAAACTTAAACCAAAAGTTTCAGTCTTGGCTTTCTGTAGCTCTTACTGATATATAGGAGAAAAGGATATGAACAACTTGAAAAGTTATAAATTTTCGAACACGCAATTTTATGCAATGTTCCTAGATTACTTAGCAGAACATATGGATAATCAAATTATTTTGTCTATGTATATCTAAAAGTACACCTATACAAATCGGGGTTCACAAACTTAGTTTGCCCCTGGCTGTGGTGGCATCAGCACTAGCAGTAACTTTAACTGCCATATATGATGCATACAGCTTTTCAGAGCAACATTTATATGCTATTTGTTTAAAAGCAATTCTACCGTTTGAAGCATCACTGATACAGCTGCAATGCATAAAAGGAGAGAGATGAATCACTTCTGTTAAAAGATGTGAAAAGAATCTAGGAGTGAATTTCTCTGTCTACTGAAATCAATGGTAAAGCTTGTATTCACTTCAGCAGTACAGGCATGTATGCTTACTTTTGCCTGCAAACAGTTCTTCCCTCATACATACAGATTTGCAAGAAAAATTGCCCTGTTACTCATTGATATCCTAAAAAAAAAAAAAAACCACCTTCTACAATAACATCTCTAGGTTAATTTGATTCTAAATAGGCAAATACAAGAGGAATAAGAATGGCATTGCTCATCAGAAAGATCTGAATTGTCCGAATTGTTGTGAATATAAGAACTGAAAAATCAGTTATTGTATAAGAAAAGCCCTCAACATATTCCTTGGCTCAAGAGGTTCCTACCGAAAAAAAACATTGCTGCCAGTCAGATATTGAGAATGTAGCTGATGCTATGCAGCATGTGAACCCTGAATAACCATGTTGTATATACCTTTATTTAAAACCTACTACATTTAAAAATGAGGAAAATAAATGCAACTTCACTTACAGACAGCACTCTATTCTTTAGCAGCATAGAGGATGACTTACACAATTTAGACATGCAATATAGCATGGGAATGAGCTGTGCAAGTGCATCAATGTACACCTGCAGCCCATATAACGTGCAAATATCTAGTGATAGTTTATATAAGTAGATCTTTCCTCTTGCACAGTAGTCCCCTCCACTAACTATAAGTTTCAGATGAATATTGCCACTGATACAAACATTTCCAAAATGTTCTACAGTGTGCATGGCACAGTTACAAACTCAAATAGAAAACCACGATAAAGCGAAAAAAATTTGAAACTAGAGAAAAAGATCTCTTTAATGTGGTAGGCAGGTCCCACTCAAGAATTAGGGAAGTAGGATAGACTAGGGAAGATAGCTAATGATAGGGAAAAGGATGAAGAAAGTGGAGAAATAGAACTGGTAAGTCTGCTTTTAAAATCAAGAGCTGTGATTTTTAGTAGCTGCTGGACATTTTCACACCCTTTGAATACAGCAGGAGTTGCAGATGACTTGTTTTATTGTTAGCTAGAAGATCTTGGAGTAATTTGCACCTGACTCTTGAAGTGAATGTGAAGTCACCGGCAATGACTGAAAAGGTGAATGATATAGTCTGTAGTTCTAGTACAGTGTGACAGCAGCAAGTAGTTTTAATACGGTGGGGTCAGCAAGGTGAATCTTGACTAGATGAGTGCTGTGACAGATGAGCCAAGACGAAGGTTTCAGCAGAGGAGCAAGCGGAAAACAGCACTCATGGACAATACCGTGGTGTCAGTAGCTGGATGATCGGCTCAGGGAGGCAATAGGCTTCAACATATATTTGATAACACTGGAATAAAATTGCCAGCGATCCTCCCCAGTCAGAGAGGGACGTCTGGCTCAGGTAAGGGCATCCGAGTGCAGCTGCCCTTCCAGTGACTTAATGCTACTCAGTCACTCAGCAACTGCAGACTAATACAAGAGCCTACAGCCATACATTTGTCATCAAAGTTGTTCCACAAGTCCAAATGCCAAAGCAGTGTTCACAATCAGAGTCTCTAAACACAGGCAACATCATTTATCAGACAAAACAGAGCCTCACCAGTTGCTCATGCAGGAAATTGAAGCTCTCTCTTTAGTCTCAGCAGCTTAGCGAATATAGGTGACTAGTAGCTGTACACGGAGAACTCCTCTTCAGCTTTCGTGTCTCAGTGTACATTCTAATCTGATAATTTAATGGTAAATTACAAGCTCTCTTAAACACAGAGAGCCTCTTTTTTATCACTGGGATTATTCTGTGTCAGACTTAGCTCACTGGATTTCAACTCTGTTTTCATTCTAACTGCAGAAAGGATTGGACTTCAGTAAAAAACAATGTAGATAGAAAATGGGATAAAATCTCACTGCAGTGCTTCCTTCCTCTGCAGAATTACAGACAGTAAAAGATGTATCCTGGCAAGGAAAAAGGAGACTGCAATGAACATAGACTCATAAATTTGAAGGCCAAAAAGATTATGATCATTTATGCTTTCCTGCATAGTTCAGGTTACAGAATTTCCCACAAGTGATTCCAGTGTCAAATCCAATAATTTACAGCTGAGCTAGAGTACATACCCTGAAAATGAGGGGACTTTTTCCATAATGATGATAAAGTGTAGCCCAGTATGCTCTGCAATGCTATATAACAGCTCCCTTGCTAGAAAAACACTGAAAAATAAAAAGTCTCACACTTTTTGATGTTCTGTTTTAGAACATTTTTCAGCATTGTCCTGTATCTTATTTTGAATATCGTTAGACTGAAGTTGGCTTTCAAAAGCAAATCCATTGTTACAGTACTCATCGAGCTCTGCTACTAGAGAGATTCATTGACAATTTGTCTGAATATCAGCTGTGACAAACAGGAGACTTAACACATAGCTGGCACAGCATGGATGCACTTCTGATATGACGGTATATTTGTAATGAACAGTGTACTTGACCCACTCTCTTTTTCTCGCTCTGCTCTGTGCTACCCTTTTGTCCGTTGTAGTTAGTCCTTACTTGTGATCGCTGTGAATCTAGGTACAGAAATGTTTTATTGCACAGGATGAATCTCAGGCAGTTTTTCTGATGTTCAATATATCCACCTTTCACTGTGTCAGGGTTAGCATGGCGTCCAAGAAACTAGTTGCTTACTGCAAGGTGCTTACAGTCATTCAGCCAGCACCTCTTACTAGCAGATCTGCCCTACTGGAGCCTGCAAAAGAGATGTTCATCTTAATGCCATTTCAAGGAACAAGTTTCAGCTCTCAGCTGATGGAATATGTGTTTTGATTTACTGAAATCAAGGAAGCTGCAATAAAATCCACGGTAACCAAATAGGGCAGAGCCATCCTTTAAAACCTCTTGATATGGAGATGCTACCTGGCAAGGGCTTATTGCCCAGCTTCTGTGGCAAGAGCACTTCTTATCTGAGCTCCAGCAAGCTGCTTCCCTACCATCAGTGCGTCCATCAGCATCTAGCCACCACGGAAAACGTACAGAACAAGGAGACTGACAGACTCCATGGTGTCCATTCAGCCATTAGAAGTCCACTCCTAGATCAGTACATAATTCTTGTTTTATTTCTTTTGGAAATGACTGACTTTTATCAGCCTTGGTAGCTCCTCCCTAGGAGGAAAGGTCAGTGTCTCCCTGGGGAGGTACTCCTCACAGCCTGTGAGAGATTGCCTCAGAGTCATACCCTTTTGTCAGCTGACCTTTAAATACAATAATGTCAGTTTGTTAACAAGAAAGTTTCATTTGTTAAAGTCTTTGGTGTTAGTTTGACATGACTTGCCATTTAAAACATTTATCTGATTTTTCCCTACCCTGTGATCTCATGACAATGTTACAGTGTTAATCTTTGAGGTCACATATCACGCAGATTCTCTCTCTATCCCATATGTAGGCTGAATATAAATAGTTTCCCTTGTCATTCAACTAATTATCAAGGAAGTTCAAAACTCAGTTCAAAGAAATATCAGAAAATGTCCACAATCTTTTATACTGAGGGGCCTGGAATACTCCTTTTGTTCCTCTCTGTCCCTGTTGGGCAACCTTGGTAAACGTAGAAACAGTTTTTGACAGATTTCAGGGGATTCATTAAATCATTGCTCTGTTCTGTAGAAGGTAATATGATACTCATCCTCTCTACACTAAAGGGGTAGATACTAAGCTTTTAAATAAAGTCAATGAGAGTGCAAAATGTTTTCCAGATGAGGATTTGGATCAGTATTTGTAGAGTGATGACAGAATACAGTTGGGTGAATGTGAATCATCCAACATTGTACCAAAAATTTAGATACTATTTCCTGAGCTCCTAGGCTTCTTCTGGTGGTGCAGGTACTCAGAACTAGACACGTGATATTAGGCCTTCTGGTGAGCACATCTATTAGTCAGTAGCAGGACATAAAGAATTTGCTGTTGGACTATTTGGAGACATAATTTTCCTTGTCACACTCTCATAAAAAATTAATGGAAAATCAGGTTCTTAAGGATTTCTTAAGGGTCTTCTCCTGAGAGTCACTCAAGCAGTTTACAGACTATAAGTAGTGAGCTAGATCTACATCTTCCCTACAGATTAGCTGTCTGCATGCTGCACAGCCCTGCTCCCCAGATTGCTCACACAGACACCCTATTAAAATGCACAGGGTAACATTCTGCCTATTCAAGAGGTCTCCTTCTAAAGGAACCTGGGAAAATGTGTGTGCAGGTCTCACCACATTGATGGAGCCAGACTGATGTTCTCCAGCTGTGCCCAATAAGCAGTGCTTCAGAGGAAGACACACAAGCGCACACACATAAAAATCCCATATTATTTTCCTACCTCTGCTTGATAAATCTCAACGTAATTCTGAGGCTCACATTATCCCTTCTAGCCACAGCTCTACAGACAGCTCATGTGAAGGCAATTATATGTGATGACCCTGAAGTCCTTCTTGGAGTCTAATGTACCTATCATGCTCATTACCATAATATCTGAATCTCCATAGTATCAAGGCATCTGAGTCATTCATGTCAATCTATAGAGAACAGCCTGGAGAACAGCAGAGAAAGAAAGCAGCAGATAAAGATTCAGGAGCAATAGGCTAGATTTTTAAGTTCTGGGAGCACACATTTAGGAGATCAACAAGGAAAAGTAAATTTTCAGTTAAAAAAAACCCAAAGAATTATTAGTGACAACATTACATTAGAAACACTAGTGCAGAAATTACTTTGCAAAATGTAGCACAAAATTATATTACAGAAACTGACAGGAAATCTTTTTTACTAAGAAGAAATAAACTGAATAGAAGCAAATTGCAATAGAAGACTAATGCCACTGTCATGTATACTGCCTAAATCAGGAGCAATTTCACTGAAAACAATGCAGTTACACATGTGTAAAAGTGTTATAAGAGCAGAATAAAGCTCCAAAGTAAGGGAAATTCAGCTCTGTTAGCATTGCTGTGTTGCTGTGGAGTGTCAGATAAAAATAACGCACATTGCACAGCATGAGTTCTGTCAAGTTATATATTTGTTATACTTTTAAAGACCTTTCCTTGTTTATTTGTTTCCTGCTGGTTAGTCATTAAGTGACCTCTTCATATAACAAATGGCATATGCTTCCTAACATATATCGCTTCACAGGACTAACAGAGGAATTTTCAATCACACATTTTCTCTGTTAAATTACCCACCCCCTATTTGTGACTGCACTGTTGGAATGGCCACACCAGAACAACAGTGCATCAGGAAGGAATCATCTCGCCTCACTTGCCACGTCTACATCTAAGGCACTCAAAATAAACTCTTCTTATAGCCAATTACAGGCATATCTGTATTAGAGCACAAATGGTATCTACTTTAAGAGTAGATGAATCATGATCTAAAAGTGCCTTTTTCTCTTTATTGGCTGCAAAGGGAGCCAAAAGCAACTAGATCAAATATAGCCTTCTACAATAGACAGCTACACAGAGCCAGCTAAATACCACCCCCATAGTTTATAATTTTGACAACTCACACACAGGTTTTAAACTTGATTTGTTCAGTGAAGCATTCTTTTAACAGAGCGTTTGGCAACTAATATGTACTCTACAAAGTAAGTCTTCCTTTCTAAACCTTCCCTTGCCACACAGGGAAGTCTGTGTCACTGTGTCTATCTCTCGCTGACACAAGGGCTTTGCCACTTACCAAAGGACAGCAGTCCAGAACTGTATAGCTGCCTCCTAATTACATGTTAGCTCTCTGTGGCCTGGCCTATAGGAAAGCATTTTAATGAAGAGAGGGAAAGTAAAAAAGTTGTCATGAATACCATCCCGAAATCAGACACTTCTTGTTACAGATGTCAGGTCATTCCGGTAAGCACATGCGCTCTGTGGGATGTGCCATCACATATTGCATAATGCTTGTGCACTCAAGCGGTATCTGTTCTCTTTCACCTTGTGCTCTTTCCTTCCAATTGCCACTACAGGTAGCAAACGGCACGTGACGAGCTAAGGGCACAGCAGCACAGAGGCAGGCAGTGGCATACCTGCTCCTTCACTCTTTCCAAGCCAGTCCCGTACAAGCTAGCTCAGGTCTGCAAACCATCTCATTAGACACGTGCATGAGTAGCACTGGCTAAGCCGCCTGCTGCCTTTTAGTCTAATCCCTATTGAATACAATGCATCATAATAGTAATATGCTGAAAAAATTCAGTAACTGTTAAAAGAGTCTGATGGTTGTTGCTAGGGATCATCACAGGTCTCGAAATATTAAACAAATCTGAAGTGACATGCTTTGCTGACAAGCAAAAAAAAAAGACAAACCAAAACAAAAAACTATATATCCCAGATGCTCAAGAAGCAATTCTAGGCAGAAAACTCCAGGAAACTGGTGGTTAGGAAGGCTGCTCTGCAGGTAGCACAGTTGATGCATTTGCACCTACAACTGCAAAGACAGCTTGTGGAACAATCCTTGAATAGATAGTGAAGGAGGGTGTTGCAGCTGCTCTTATTAGAGATTCTTGCTCATTCAGGTTTCCAGATTAAAACAGAGTTGCATATTCAATCTCTGCCATGTGAAGCAGTTGGAATCTTCTATGTCCCTCACTATTCATGGCCCCCTTCAGTAGTTAATTCACAGCAAAGCTCCAATTAATGTGTGTTGTGTTGCCTAGAAGTCTTTACCAGGTCTCATGCCTCCAAACTTATGGCAAGATGTGAGCCCCCTCCCCCCCCCGAAAAGGAAAGATCAGAATGCTTCCGATGACTGAGCACAATGGTGTGTTTTACTATTGCTGAGGTCCTTTTAGAGTAACTAACTTTTAAACTGCTCTACAGTTAACATGTTGTTGCAGACTTTTATTTTTATCTCTGGAAAAAATAAAGAACACCCAGGCATTTCTGTCTTTTGTAACTGGTTTCAAGTATCCAGTGCTAGGACCACCTCATAAATTGAGTGAGCCACTCATGGTACTATGCAAGCAAAATATTTGGCCAAATGAATGTTTGCTGCATACCTTATTTACAGAATATTGAAAAACTGTATCACGGTGTCAGGTATATACTGCGGTTGATTTGCAGATGTACTCCTATTTGATATACACTAATTTCCCCTGTACTGTATAAAAAAAAGACCAGCTGCCTCAGAAATTCTGGGATCCACTCCTCCCCATACCCAAGCAGAGCTAAGTACCTAACTTGAGACTCACTGTTTCAAAACTCTTTGGCTACAATATACACAGTAGGAAACAGAAGAAAACACATAATCCTGTTGAAATTGCTTTCAGTTTCTTTCTTTACAAAGTACAAAGCATGGAATCTGGATGCAGGTAGACCACATACACTGTCACATTCACATTTTGCAAGGATTATAGATACCATAAACATTACTGCTTTTTTGTAGTTTCAAATATAGTAGACTTATCCATGTTGCCACATAAGGGCAGCTGAATTTCACTTTTAACGATATCAAGATGATTCTTACATAGCAGATGTTGGAGTTACTCTTACTTCTCTCTGTTCTTAAACAGTTGTATAAAATTGCATAGTTGTTTGCAAATCAACCAGTGTAGAGAAAAACCATATGCAATAATAAAATTCATGAGATGCCAGCACACAGCATGGCAACATTTTAAAGGTTTTCATCAAGACTTAAACATTCCTACCTGTCTGAAACGGCACAAAAATAAAGCAGATTTTTTTTTCTTCACAAGGGCTATACGTATAGACTGAATTGACTCTCTCAACATGAAAAATCAAAAAACAAAATTTGTTTCTCAGTGTTCTGCATATCCGTTCGTATTTCAGAATGTCTTTGACTTCAAAATCGAAATGTGCCCAGTGAAAACTGAGATCTGAATGCCAAGCAAGACATTTTGATGAAAACTTTAAAATCTCTATTATTTCAGGGGAAGCACTGAGTCTCACTCATGATTCACTGGCTCATATGAAACATTTTCCAGAGGAAGAGGAACAGTTCTGGTTTCCAGTCTGTACCGTGTACCTTTAGTCCACAGTTCTGGAATCCTGCAGGTTCCATTGATACAAGCTGACAGTGATGCTGTTTTGTACCTTCAAGAGCTCTTGCAGATTCAGTACTGAACAACACCATCTTGTTCCTTCGGTAGTGTTTTGTTACCATTCCCGTGCACTCTTTTAGGAAGGACCATCTGCAGATGCAAAGTTTTCAAAATATCCTTATCTTCTTTTGGTATCCGGTTAGTTGTAACAAATTGAGACAACCACGGCAGTAGTTTTTGTTCAATGTCATTCCCAGAAAATGATGTACAAAATAACCTCATTCTATTTTCTGCATACGGATTGCCTAGAATATTTCTGAAATCTTTCATTCATATATATTACCTTATGGAGAATACATATGCAAGATTCTTACATGACACTTAATTTACATGCAGTTGTAAGAATTTCCATGAGACAAGAAATATTTTGCTGCTTAAAGAGGATGTCAGTTCCTAAATTAAGTTTCTGATGCTTTAGAACTATTAGAAATTGGTGGAAGAATGACAGGCAATGGGACACTGTAAATCACAATAAATAATATGGAGGGAAGACCAAAATAACCATGTAAGTGGAAAAGTAGGGCTATACATTAAAGCAAGCTTATGACCAAGCCTCTTGGAAAATTAATCACCTCAACAAGGAGAAGAGAATCTAATGGATTGAAATTGCAAGCCTGAATAGGAAGAATAAGATATTGTGTCTGTACTACTTTACAGAATGGCCAGGCTGACTGCAATACGCTGAGGGAAATCAGGGAGACTGTGAAGGCAGAAAATATAACTGTACCAGGTTACTTAAACTACTTCCATGCAAATTCCACATTAGCAAATTTCATATATAACCTCAAACTTAAAATTTCTTTTGTACCTGGAGGCTGCAAGGTAGGAAACGCCAACTGATGACAATTTTCAAAAAAGTTTTCATGGGGGATTCAGGGAACTAGAGACCTTCCAATATGATATCTGTACCAGAAGGATTAGTGAAAAACATAAGGGAGAGCATTAGTGCACTGGTAGATAAATAGTATTTGATCCAAAAAAAAAATCAGCATGACTTCTTCCAGTGGGAGTCCTGCTTTACAAATGCCTTTCTTAGAGTGCTTTGAAGGGGTCAGCAAGTATGTGAATAATGACAATTTGATTGATTTAATCTACCCATGTTTCCAAAAATCCTTCAGGGAAATTAAGAACCAAGAGGATAAGAGAGAAAATCCTGGTAAAGACTAAAAAAAAAATTAATAAAATACAGGAAACTGACAATAGCAGTAAATAAGTAGTTGCACAGCTCAGGAAGGTCACCAGTGGAGTTCTGCACAGATTTGTGCTGGGGTCTGTGCTTTTTATTATGTTCATAAAGGACCTAGAAAAGAGAGGGATCGGTGATAAGTTTTGCTGATGATACAAAATTATTCAAGGTAGTAAAGAAGAGAGCCAACCGTGAAGAGTGGCAGAAGAACTGACAAGACTGATTGGGCAATAAAATGGCAAATTAAATTCAGTGTAGATAAATGTACAGTGATGCACAGGTGGAAAAATGGTTCTAGCTTCAGACAAACTGGTCATTTCTGAGCTGGCTGCTACTTCTCTGGAGTGAGATCTTGGGGGTGATAACTGATAACTGGTTACCCTCATCGTTAACTACTAATGATAGCTAGTTCTGTGAAAACATGAGCTCCACTCTCAGCAGGAGAAGATAGAGAGAGAGAAAAAGAGAAAGAAAAAGAGCAAGGGAAAGAAAGGAAAAGAAAGAGACAAAAAGAGAAAAGAGAGAAGAGAAGAGAGACGAGAGAAGACAAAAGAGAAGAGAGAAAAGAGAAAAGAGAAGAAAAGAGAAAAGAGAAAAGAGAAAAGAGAAGGAAGGAAGGAGTGAAGGAAGGAAGAAAGAAAAGAGAAGAGAAAGAAGGAAGGAGAGAAAGAAAGAGAGAAAGAAAGCAAGAGAAACAAGAAGGAAGGAAGGAAAAAGAAAGAAAGGAAGAAGGAAGGAAGAAGGAAAATGGAAAGCAAATATTGGGAGTTTATTGGAAAATAAATAGAGAAAAAAGGAGAAAACATTTCTTTGTCACTGCATGAATTCACAGCTCACCCATGCTTTGCTTGGCCTTTCAACCTGAGAAATATGTGATGTGAGAGGTATAGCAAAGGTAGAGGTCTGCAAAATCATGACAGCCACGGAGAAGATGGAGAAGGACAGACTGCTCACCGTCTCTGTCTTCCAGTGAGACACCTGACTCCATAAAATGAAGGTAGTGGGAGCATTTCAAAAACAAAAGGTTCTTTATTCACTGGAGCTGTATGACTGCTTGCCAAAGGCTGTTCTGCTTGCAAAAATTTGCGTGTTAGAGGAGAGACTGGACAAAGTTCTGGAAGAGACATACAATGTGGGGTTATTAACTAGACCAACTGTAACAGGCTCAGAAGTCCACGGAGCCGAAAACTGTCGGAAGCTAGGAAAGCATGAGGCAGAACCTTGTTCTCTCTAATACAAGCTTGTTTTCTTCTAACTCTTCCCTAGAGGTCCATTGGTGGCCACTGTTGGAAACAATGGACTAGAAGGACCTCTCATCAGGACTGGAATGGTAGTACGTATACTCTGACATGCTTATGGTTTGCAACAATGCCTACTTTGTCAGCAATGAGATTTCAAATATAATTCACAGCAGAAAAAAGCTATTTGGTCCAACTGCATGTCTTCATTTAGCACGCCCCATGAAAATACAAGAAATACATACACTCCCATAAAAACCTGCTTGTGTGTTAATACAGTTTGCACTTCTAGATTGCAAAACATTATGCAAAGCTAATTGCAGCACCTGGAGATAAGACTGTTTCATTTGTCAGCAAATAAACAGATGATTGTTCCAACTGAATGAAAGAAGTCAAGGTGGAAAGGTGGAAAGATATGACAATACTGTACCAAGTCTGTCCCAGCATTATGGAACCAGAAAAAAAAAAAAAACTCATTTGGACATATCCTTTAGTAAGCTAGAGACAAGAGAGAGAAAGTTTTCCAATTTGTGTACCCAAAATTAAGCACCCAAAAATTCAGTGGACATTGCATACCCTTCAGAACAATAGTCCTTCGCATGTGTCACATCTGGGGATAGTTCTACTCAATATTTTCACTAGTGAATTGCCATAAGGTATACATATTCTAGTAGCAGGCTAGAAATGTGATATGCTTCTTGGCTTGCCTAGAAATTTCAAACACAACACTGAAACCCAGGCAGCTGAAATCTACTATGTTTTCTCTTTCTAGAAAGTTAGGCACCCCATAAAAGAAGTAAGGCAAATTAGTTTGGACTGATCTGATTACACAAAACAATGCTGCATTTCATCCAATCTTCCATTTATCTCCATGTCTTAATGATTCTTCCCTTCCAAATTTCTTCAAAAACTGTTTGCAATACTTAGGTCAAACTCATAGGTCTATAGTTTCCAAGATTATGCTTTTCCTCCTCTCAGATGCAGTTACTTCAGTGCTGCTTTTGCTGCAGTATCAGCCTCAATTTGATAGATTCAATAAAAGCTTTACCGCCAACTTTGATATTTTACGTACCAGTTCTTTTCAGTATCATGCAATATACATTATTCTTTCCTTCCAACCTCAGCATAGGAACTTTGCTTCCACCTGAAATGGCTGGACACATTCATCATTTCTTTTCTAAAAACTACATGGGAGGTCACAGATGCTGGCGCTGACCTTGCCTTTGAAGGAGTGCTTCTCCTACTAGCCTGTACCCTAATTTCTGTAGACGTAAACTCAGCGCCACACTGAGAAGTAAACCAAGTTTCCTTTTATTCAAGAACTGTGTCAAGAACTGTGACAATGGCTTCTTGCAGGCTAAATGACAACCAGTAACATGCAGCTTCCCAGAAAGCAGAGGTTCAAAGACTGTAACCTTCAGCTCCTCTTACAACTAAGGTAATCTATGAATATGTTCATTTTGTTAAGCCTTGCTTTGATTGATCAGGCCTCTCAATACTATCAGTTTCAGACCCATTTCACATATCTGGTCCCTTTCTCAGAAGCTACCCTTCTCCATCTGAAGGGTTGTTATCAAATACTGCACTGACAGACATTTAAGAGTCAGATAGAGCCAAACTTACACCTGCTCTTTCTCTCACTTCTACAAAAATTTTATTTTAATGCATCCTATCCTAGATGTCTACTGCAGACTCTTAATATTACTACTGCAGGACCTCATTCTTCCCCAAAGCAACCTAAACCACAGAAAATCCATTTTATCTGTGCTATTGCTTATCTCGCCATTTTGTTGTATGATTAATACGGACCCTATCGTGTGTATCTCAATTCCTTCCTCTCCTCAATAGCTCTTACACTATGTCTTAGTCAGGACTCTTTTCTGCCGTATCTCTACAATATCCAGTTTCACATCAGTCACCAGCAGTTCCAATTTCTCCCTTCTTTTGCACTACACAAGTGTGTGTCAGTCTCTTTTTTCTGACCACAGACAGTTTAGTAGCTAGATTAAATGCAGTCTTCCACTGTTCATATTCCGCACAGCACTTAAGAACAATACTTTTATTTTTGATTTATATTGTCCTATTTTCCTTTTTGGTAGAATTCCTTCCTTCCTTTCCTTCCTTGCCTTCCTCGGTTCTGTTTGACCCTGATCTCTCCCTTATTCATGAACATTCTTCAGTTCTTTTTTTTTTTCACCATCTGCTCCACACTGATTTTTAGCTGCAGCCATTCTTCTTTTTGGGTTAGTCTTCACTCCAGTATGTACCCAGTAAGCACTGTCATTTGGGAGATAGCAGTAGAACCTTAATTGCCTATAAGCAATTTCCTCTCTTGAGATTTTGACATCCCCTGTTCTTTCCAAGTGCTTTTCTCTCTCTCCGAACTTACGCTACATGAGCTCCATAAAGCACCAATTTTAGGTAGTGATCATCTGATTGGCACTCATGGATAACACAGCCTTCATTTTTGTCATTCACTCATCTTTGTTCTTTCTTCACTGTTTGCATCATCTTCATCTGTAATCTACATTAGCAAGCTCATCTCTTTTAACACTTCCAAAATGTTTTGACTTCACTCACTTAGAATTTAACTTATACAAGATTTCCTGACAAACTACGGTTCATATATAACATTGAGAGTATTCTTCTTCCTAAAGCCTCAGCTAACACTTTGGAATAAGTTTTCTTCAGGAAAGATCATGCTAACTATTGAATACTTACTGTCCTCTGCTGCTTGAACCCTGTAATCTTAGAATTATTATTTTTTCTATAATTCCCAGCTTCTTAGTATTATCAAGAAGAAATTTTACTCTAATGCATAAAGTGAGCTGAAATATTCCCAGTTACTCACGTACCTGATTTACTATTAACTTTCCTCTCCACACATCGTGAGTCAGGGTATACCCTGTCCTGACGAAAGGAGGATGTTGTACAGCCAGGAATAAACCTAGAAAAGGCATCTTAATAAGTATGACTTTCACCTGGAAAGGTGGAAACCTATGAATCCACTCCACAGACCTCTATTTTTTAATCTAGTGAAGGTATGATGTCAAATATACGAACAGTTCAAGGACTAGAGCCCAGATCAGGTCTGTAGTACCTCATATTGGGAAATCTGGAACGAGTGTGCTAAACAGTATGTAACAAAATACCAGTAACCAACTGAAGAACTGAAGAAGAAAAACTCTGACTTCAACATGGAGAAGGCAAGCCCTACGTAGCTTTTTCAGGCATATCCATGTGAAGGAGACTAACTTTGATTTCAAATCCAAGGCCAAGCTCATTAGCAATGGAGGGCAGCGGCACTAGAGTGAAACAGCTAGTACCTGATCACAGCAGCTGAAACAGGCTACTCCCATGAGCTGGATAGTGATATACCTATCAATAATATGTCATTACATTAAAATCTGACTTGTCTGCAAAACAGGATGGCAAATCAGAGCAATCAACCTGGAAGATGTCAAGTCCCTAGAAAATTGAAATGCTTATGGATTTCAGATATTTGCAAAATACGTTACTCCTACTCTGAAATCCACTGTTAGAAATCTCTTTGCCCCACGCTGGCTAGAAGAGAAGATAAAGACAACATCATGCCTTTTGCTACTGTATGTGAGGCTCTACTCTTCCCCTTGCCCTCTCCCTCTTTCTCTTCCTCTCTTTTTCTTTTTTCTCTCTCTTTTTTAAGATATACTCCGAAACAAAGCTTTTGAGCTAATAGTACCCGTATAATACCACGTGGCTGTTCAGGAATTCTCTGGTTTTGAATTGGTTCAAGGGATATTTTTGTGCTCTTGTAGAAGGCACAGAGCAAGCTATTGGGTCAGAAAAAGTTGCCTCTTCCTATCTCTACAAGTAAGACCAAGTCAGACAGCAGCCATCATTGTTAACCATCCGGCAGCCTTCAAGACTGTACTGGTAAAAGGACTAATAAGATCCTTGGATATATAAGGAAAAAATACTGGATTTGTGTAGGTAGGGATCAGTGGTTTAGCAGCAGTATCGCTGCTACTGGAAGATTATATTGCTAAACGCAGTTGTAGAAGAGTGAAGGATTCTGAAATACAGAGGTTGCAGGCTGACTAGAAGGAAGGACTAGAATATATCCACTGCAACAAAATTTTCAGAGGTCTGGATTTGTTTAGTTTTAAAAAGAACAGTGATTTGATTATGGGCTGTAAGTGCCAATTTGGGCAACAATCGGATTGTAGATGGCTCGTCAGTCTTGTAGATAAAGATAAAAGAAGATCCAGTGATTGCAAATTGAAGCAAGACAAGTTCAGATCTGAAAAAAAAGGTGAAAATTTTAATAGAGATAATTAATTCCTGGATAATCTAACAAGATTATTGTTAGATATGCTGTTCGAGGGCTAATAAAAGGAATATTTAATTCAATAAAGAATACATTTGGGGAAATCTCATATTGTGTATTATTCAGGAGTCTAGAACACATAATGATGGTGATAATAATAATAATACAGAGCTAGTGTCTGTCCTGAGTGTGAGTAAGCCTAAGCTTATTTAATACAAGGCGTCTTTTGCCACTGACTAGGTTTCATTGTGCCCTTTGATTTAGATTCAAAATTTTCTCATCATCCCAGATTTAAGGGGAAAAAAAGTATATATAAAACCCTGGTGGAAGTGAAGTATGTTTTATTAGAAATAATGAAAAGGAAAGGAGGAAATATTTGCTTAATATGACAGAATTCTGCCCTCAGTTACTTGAGATTAATGGCAGCGTAACCCAGATGCACCAGGGCAACTGTTCATGGCCAGAGCTTACTGAAATGATCCACATTAAAGAAAACACTTCAAGAATAAAAGACTTTTTTTAAGCCCAATTTCTGTGGACCTGTCTACAGTGCAGCACCACAAAGTTAAATTGGCACAATCGAAAACACAACAAATCGTGCCAGACAAACATGGTAATTAGTCAAATCTTCGAAAGAGGGGAACAGGAACTTTTAACGTGAGCTTCACCACCAAAAACTTTGCCTCATATAATTGTCTCCTCAACCAGGATACTGGACAGAAGTGAACAATAAAGGTACATTGACCCTTTAACGCCAGGGTTTTTAGACTTTAGCACTACTGGCACCATAATGAGAGTTGGCTGTAGATTTGAAATGTGCTCCTTGCGCTCATTATTGAAAGACTGAGAACTGAAATGTGTTACCACAGAACAGCTTTGATGCAAACAGTAACTCCGTCCTACATTTGCTAATGGCTACACTTCACTTTTTCAGTTTATAAAGGAAATAATAGACAGTCTTATAGGAATTCTTCTGTCTGAGGTTCAGCATCTCTGATGTGCTATAGGGTGCACTGAGCAGTCATTACAGAGGGAGAACAGGACTTCATGAGCTGCTGACTCAGACCCACCTTGCTTGGAGATGTGCCCTTCTCACATATTAGCCCTCTGTTTAGACCACAGGAGCCATTAAAGAGTATTTGATTCTCGACTATTCCCTAATCCCTTCCACTCTGATTCAAAACATCATCCACATTCAGTATATATTGAAAAAGATTCATTATTTTTAGAATACATTTAAGAACTAAAATAAGTAAAGATTGAGTTAAGGATGCTGCTAGAGCATTTTTTAAACGCCCATATTTCATGCCACATTTGACCTGTGCTATGGAGAAGCATGAGTTAATGCAAAGTTAATCTAGTATTTTGTTAGCATTTTTGAACTGACATGGTATTTTTAGACCGGATCAGTTATTTTCTCATCTAGCCACTATATCTTGATCTGCTGCTAAGAGGCCTTAAGCCACCTTTAGTATGTCATGCCCTGAAAAAGAGGAGAGAAACAAAGGAAAGGAGTAAATATCCTTTATATCTGCACAACAGACAGAGGATGAAGAAACTCAACTAAAAAATATCCATAAACTTGCAGGTGCATGGTGATATGGCTAAGCAGCCATCTTCAAAACTCTCTTGCTAAGCTTCAGGTGGAGTGTTGCCTGCTGTCCAAAGCAGCCCCATCCCTGGCTCATTATTTCAACGACCTTGCCTGTGATCATCCAAGGCTTTGTAACCCGGCTGGAAGCTGGGGCAGGAACTCCATTGAGTTGAGTCCATCACCTCGGTAGGACTAACCTGCAGCTGGATTAGGGCCCTGCTTCTGTTGACAGGGTGATTGCTGGTGCTGGCATAAGGGAGAGGGGGAAAGGGCATCTCAGAGGGAGGGGACTGCCCCGTCAGCCATCTCTCAGGCTTCTTGAACAGAAACTGAGTTGCCTGGGCATTTCATGCCCTTCCAGTGTGTATTAAATGCTTTTTACTGAGAAATTAGGACACATTCACTCTGCATGAGTCGATTCAGAATCACTAGCACCTATATCAATACAGTCTACCAGTGTTTTATAACAGATTGTCCTGAAGTCAAAGCTAAATTTTCTTGGAAATTTTTCTCTTCCATAGAGCTGGCTTCAGCAGCTTCAAACCCAACAGCTTCTCCATTCTCCCCCTCCTCACTGCTGTAACTGCGTAGCCCTGCAATACGGTATTACCATTCCCAGTAACAGCCCCTAAGCTTTGTACAGAGTTTGTAAATCCTCAGGACCGAGGCTTGTCAGGCCTCCTCTGCCTGAACTTCTCTTGGCCTGCCTGCAGCTTCGCTCTACTTGGTTTAGCTGTGACAGCAGTTCCTTTAACTGACCGGGTGTCCCTGGCTGATTTGTTTTACTCCTGTTGCTCTTTGTGGGGTACGACCACAGCTTTATGGAGACTGCACTAACCAGCGGTCGCCGTCTGCAGCAGGAGCTGTTCGCGGCTGCAGCGCAGGGACGCGGGGCTCGGACGCGCCGGCCGGCCGCCGCAGCAGGGGCCTCCAGGAGCGGAGACCCGGCGGGCAGCGCGGAGGAGCGCGGGGTGCTAAGAGGTGGGCCGCGGGCTGGCACGGGAGACCCCGCGGCTATAAACAACTCCCCAGCGGTCCGTTAAAGAAATGCAGGCCTGGAGCTGGACAAAACTGGTTTTAGGGGCAACACAGAGAACAAAGACACAGTATCTAACATCCATAAAGGGCAGCATATACTGTAGATCCGGATGTGACATGGAGCTGCAGCACAATGAAGAAAGAGAGAGGTGTAAATGTGCGTTAGCAAACATATCAAAATGACCCTGGGTGGATCCCAGAGCGAGGAAGAAGAAACCAGCTATGTCGAAATCATATTCCTCCCAACGAAGGACTCCAGAGGCTGACGATTTATGGCATCATCCTTTCCAGCAGTTCAGTGCTACTGACTTTAAGACACAGAGGAGCAATGGGAGGGTAAGCATGACCTAAAGAAAAGGGGTCTGCTTCTCAGGAAATTAAGAAATGCGTGGTTTAAAATTTAATTGTATTATTACTATTACTGAGACCTTTTCTGTACAGTAGCACTCTAAAAATATTATTATTATGCTCTCTTTCTTCTGCAATAACTAGATCTAGACAAATGATTCTTGAGTTAGACTGTTAGGGTTTCCGTTATACTAACAATAAATCCTTGACTTTACTTACATATATATGTATATATATATTTTTGTATGTGATATGCTTCCTCTTTGCCCATAAACAAGATTTTAAGCATAACATTGCCTTCTCTTCCTCAGTCGTGCTTGTTCAACAGTTTGTGAAGAGCACCAGCAACAGCACAGTGACCCTGGTGATGGAATGGAGTCACAATCAGAATAACTCTGAAAAAAACCCTGGCCAACCAAAGGCAGTTGTTTGTTACTGGTGTGGTTAGCAGCTCCTGTTCTGGTCCACAACATGCTCCACAAAAGTAATGCTGGCATAATGAAGGGTAATTCGGGAACAGAAATTAGCAGAGTTGGACACTGCTTAAATCAACTCTGTTACCAACAGAAACATGGCTAAATGCACTGCTACGGTTTCTGAAAAGAGCTGAACAGATAGAGTGCTTCCAGGTGCTTCAGCAAAAAGCTGAAGATAAGATGCAAGCAATTTAGTTATGTTAGCCATGAAAAAAAAACTGTGCCTCCTTTTTAAAGGAGAAACTTACCATGATCTAAAACATTGAGTTAAATTTTGCCTATGTAAATCGCTAAGTGACAAAGATCAAATCTGGAGGTCCAAATATTGGAGATAAAAACTTACATAATGAACTCCCAAATCAATATGCGCATATTATGCAACAAAACAGCTAAAAATAAAATTTCTATCCAGCCTTGTTTTGTATCAAAACCACCTCCCAGTTTGACAATGTCACCTACATCACACCACAGCCAGAGGGATAGTGGTAGTCTCTCAGAACGAGGGGAGATCTTGTGACATGAGAGAAGAAATCATGTTGCTTAGTTGAAATAGGGACATGAAGCAAAGACATAAAAGCCTGTAAAGGTTTTATGCAGTCTTATCTTTCTCTAAATATTTTTGGGTGGGAGGCAGAAAGATGCTTAAATTGCTTTTGATGTTGAATTACCTTGTTATACAAAAAACTCTTTTTCAAGATGAAATAGGTTTTAGCCAAGATAAAAGCTTTCATAGTACCATAAGCACCAGAAAAAAAAAAAAACATAGTCTTTGATGTAGTGCAGATGAAATTCAGATTTCCATCTTTTCACAAAAGGAAGACTAACACAGTGAGACAATTTCTCCTTTTGTTTTGTCCTACCAGGATTTTTCAAAAATTTAGGGAAATTGCCTTGTAATTTTTTACAAACAAAACAAAAATGTTGTGAAATTACGTATCATCTATTTAAATTATTCTTCTTCATGAAGTATTCTTGACATTTTTCAATAACGTCTCTTTGGTAAACATCCCAGAATCAGCTTTGTCAGGAGAGAAATAACAGAGCTTTATGAACTGCATGAGCTCTCAGAATAGCAGGATTAAGTCTATTGTGACTGAGATGAGTAAATTGTTGTTCTACAGATTGATGTTTATTAGTTCTGAACTCTCCATGAATTAATATCTATTAAAAATAAACAATTTTTTTTTGTCAAGTTCATATAATACCCCCAGAGAGTGTAATTCTTCCCATTTTATCTTCAGGTTTCAGGACCTGGAGAGAGTCCAGCGGAGGGCTTCAAAGAGGATGAGGGGACTGGAGCATCTCTCCTATGAGGAAAGGCTGAGAGAGCTGGGCCTGTTCAGCCTGGAGAAGAGAAGATTTGAGAGGTGATCTCATCGATGTGTACAAGTATGTGAAGGGAGGGTGTCGAGAGGATGGGGCCAGTCTCTTCTCCGTGGTGCCCAGTGGAAGGACAAGAGGCAACGGGCACAAACTGAACCACAGGAAGTTCCATCTGAACCTGGGGAAAAACTTCTTTCCTGTGAGGGTGACAGAGCCCTGGCACAGGTTGCCCAGAGAGGTAGTGGAGTCTCCTTGCCTGGGGATATTCAAAATCCGCCTGGACGCGATCCTGTGCAATGTGCTCTGGAGGACCCTGCTGGAGCAGGGAGGTTGGACTAGATGATCTCCAGAGGTCCCTTCCAACCTAAACCATTCTGTGATTCTGTGTGACCTTGCACTGGCTTCTGCATCAACTGTTGAAGCTTCTCCTAGACTAGTATAAAACATCTCTTATGCTTCTCTTAAACTCTCTACTGTGCCAATGACTGCAAAATATTCTTGACTCCAGTTCAACCAGGTAATTGAACAAATATCTCAGTTTAAGCATGTAAATAGTCTTACTAAACTCAGTTCCTCAAGTTTAATCAGTACTTAAAAGCTTGGCTGAATTTGGCCTTACAGTATGTTTCTGCTCTCAGTCACGACAAACAATACTTCTCTCTTAGTAAAAGGATGTAAAATCTTCACTGATTGTTGGAGTTTGCATGTAAAGTTATATAGTTAACCTTTATTTGACCCCCATCAGACTGTCCAGCCCTGAACGCGATTCCCACCAGTGTCCATTTAAACTCATTGGTGAGGAGAGGTCACATGTTGCCAGGGTCCTTGGCTGTCCATCACTGGGAACTTTCCAGAAGGGAGGCGGGAACCAGGCTCAGCATGACTACGCCCACAATTGGGCCTTGGCTGTAAAAGGTGGCTGCTGGCCCCATGGTGGGGGGGGGGGGTTGGGTTTTTGGGGCTGCTGGAATTGGAATTGGTTGTGGTGGTGGTGGTAACAGAAGAAAGAAGAGAAGAACCAAGAAGAAGCGTGGCTGTGGGACAACTGTCGGGAGCAAAAGCACCAGATGGGAGGAGCAGTGCTCCTTCAGTGCCTCCCCCCCCTACACCTTCCTGGTACGGGATGGGACGCCTGACCTGGACAAGCCCACCGGAGTCTACCACTCCTGAGCAGCTGCATGAGGTGGTGTGAGTTAACCATAATGGGCTTTGTTCCTGGGGATCAGCATATCCCATCGGTGTGGCTGGAACGTGGATATGGGTTGTACCCAAACACAGAACACAGTTATATACTGAGGATCAGCACCCCCCCCCCCCCCAGTGTGGCTAGATCACATCTATGGGCTTTGTTCCTGAGGATCAGCACACCTGCCCAGCGTGGCGTGATCATGGCAATCCCCCCCACTGCCTGCAGACCTTCTCTTTTTTATAGATATATTGATAGCATTCATAATTTTATTTACTGTGGAACCTCATTTGCCTTGTTGCTATTTTTGCTGGAAGCTTCCACTAAATACCATTGTATATAGTTACTGTATGTTTGTATTGATTGTTTAACTGAAATTAGTAAAGTTATATCATTTGTAAATGCATTGATCCGAGTACTGTAACCTTATACTGCCTAAACGAACCCATTTCTTTCATATTTGGTAAGTCCTGAGGGGAATAATCAGTTTTCCAAAATGCCCTTTAATTGGTATGGGAAAGCCTCTGCTATGGACCAGGACACTGATTAATCTACTTTTGGTCTTCTTATAAGAGGTGAGCGTTAGCACTTCATTCAGAAGTAGATCTCAATACTTGGATTTGAAAACCTGCTCATTCAAAGAAGTGATGAACACGTATCTCATGACATGGGATATTTGTTATCAGGGTTAAGAGGTTTCATTAGAGGTTTCATTCATTGTTTTCCTCCCACTCCCCAACAAAAAGGAAAAAAAAAGAAAACTTAGATACTGTTTATGTTCTTTGGCTTCCTATGGGGAAAGTCAAAGCGGTGCCAATAACAAGGATCATGTCAGCAAGGAGATACCTAAACCTAATAAGAACCCCAGGAGATGGAGATATCTCAAAAGTCCCACCCGGAGCTCCTTACAAGCTCCTTACCTGGCTGTCTAACTCAGCTCACACCAGAGCTACTCTCTACTTGATATCAACAGATAAGTGCCAGAAGCCTCCTTTCAGTGCGGAGTAGGTGAAGCACTTCCCCTCCTGTGCAGGCAGGGCAGCCCGACCTCTCCCCTTACCACAGGCCTTCATGCCTTCTGCATGCCTTGCTGCAGCCTTGTCCCTGTGAAAACTCACGCGTGTTTATACTGCGCACTGTGAGTTAAGTGCTGCCCCAGAAAAACAAAGATTGGTTTTCAGTCAATTACATGTGATAAAAGTGATGGCAGAGCTTACTAGACTGGGGAAGAGCCCGGTCCAGTTCCACTCATGCCCTCAGAGGACTCACACCGACAAGCTCTGGTGCCTAGGAGAACAGCCAGAGTTTGAGGCTGCAGGCAGTCTGATGTGGGGCACTAGTTCTGCTCTACCTGCTGAAACTGCATCGAGCTGTTTCTTTTATATATCAGATTTACTAATCCTGACTTGATTTTTGAGCAACCAGACTCAAGGAAAGGAGAGATTTCTCCCAACATCAAATATGTCACCTCCATAAACTCCAGTCATCAGGAACAGATTGGTAAAACTTGATGGATGACCCATGCGCCAGCTCATTTCTCCAGTTTTCCTCTCTGCAGCCCCCACATGCCCGTTTGAGTTCAATCTCACCCTCTCTTCTGAGGGCAACCCTTCTCCTTTCAGGGCCTCAAACTGGTGTAAATCTTAAATTTCCACATGTCTAATCTAGGTGCCTCTTAATTATGCACATGTCTTTGCTATAACTTCTATGTCTTCATGTAGAAGGAACAGAGATTAGTTGCTGGAGTCAAAAGCAATTACTTTCACGTATGTATCTGTTTATCTTTCTGAAACAGATGCCCGTGTTAATCCACAAAAATTTATACCCATCTTCAGTGCTTAAAGTACCAGGTGTGAGTTGCGGAGTTATCCAGTCAGCCCAGGAAAGGTTCAGTGCCTGTTACAAAGCAAAATAAAGGCTATTCGTGTATGACGAACCATAAAACGGACTGAATCTGCAGCTCGGAGATGCTGTTATTCCTTTTCCAATCCCTTTTCCCATCCTAACTTTGGAAGAGGTTGTGACGTTTCCTAGCATCTTTGACATGTAACATGGCACATAACCATGTCCTGTCCATTTAGATTGTCATTTCAACACACTTAAAGCCAGCAAAACCAACTAGAAACAGAAACTTTACAAACTCAAAATTCCTTTCTAGCAGAATTTCATCATTTTGGGAAATAATATTGTAGGGTATTTAAAATTTCACAATGGATTGGGGTACTAATGAGAATGTGACTGTTTTAAGAGCATGATTATTTATTAGGCAACCCTGAATCACAGTAAACTGGCATCAGTAGCAATAGTATTTGAATTCTGTTGTGAGTCAGACGGCATACAGATCTGGAAGTAGCAGTTTTAAAATGATACATGAGAACACGGATTTGGAGAATCTTTGCTAACCTCTTAAAGAAATTGTACAATGTCTCAGTACCACATAAATGAGAATACTGATTTCTATCAGTACTAAAGACCAATGCACTATAATTATTTTATAGAAATAGGCTCTAATAACTCTCATTTTAGATCAGCTTCTAAAATATACATTTAAGAGGGGAGACTCTTCACAAGGCAAAACCTGAATTCAGGTATTTGTATCACTCCTGTAATTGCTAAAGAAGGTCTCTAACACTTAAGGCTGTTATTAAAACCATTCACTTTAATGATACAGCTAATCAATTTAACAAAATATGATATTAAGTATTATTTTGTACTTCTACACTCCTTGCGTACAGACACCTCAATGCACTACAGAAATATTTGTATGTTTCAATTGAAAATGACCCATTATTACCCATCATTACTCATCATTAGTGGAGAAACTTAAGACATAAAGGATTATTTTCAAATGTGATTTCTAACTCGGTGTGGAAGTGAAATTTGATTCTCAGGGTTGCTGAATGACCCTAGCTTAAGCTGCATTTTTTTCCAACTCTTCTGAAAAATCCAGGTAAAAAGTGTCAATATTTTTACTTAAGTGATATCCTTAAGATCAGCAGAGAATGTGGTATATTGATAATGTAAACCAGATCTTCCAAATCTATTCTTATCATTAGCTGTCATGAACTTTGACAGGCACAGCATTCTTTTTTCAGTGTTGCTTTTTCAGAATGTATTTTCTTACCTTTTAAGGCTTCTCTTCTAAGAATATTTCTGATCTGGAATCATAAACAATGCTGATTTATTTTTATTTCTTTTATCCCTTATTTTAAGATAGATTTTTCAAGTCTTTCCTCACAACTTACAAATCTCAGTGTATGCATAAGGCCAATTTATTTCCTAACTGTCTTTTTAGCATAGAAAAGATAATTGATAGTGGCACTGAATCACTCAGCCTCCACCACAATCTTTAACAAGTATGAGAGCCAAATTGATAACTTTATGTTCTGATCATTATTATCTTCATTCAGCCACAAAAAATAAGGATCTTGACACACCCTCATGGAAAAGATGAATAAAAGTATCTCCCAACATACTGTTTATAGGTATTGTGTCTATTTTTATTAAGATTCCTGGAATGGGATCACTAGCAGACAAAGAATGGGCCATTGATTGCAGTGATAGCACTTTCTAGGCCATGATGCATTTCACAAATCTGCAACCAACAGTAAATACTTTAGACTGGGATAGGTTCATTTACAACAGGAGCAGATTCTTTGTGCTTCGACCTCTGAGCAAATCACAAGCGACGGCATAAAAGTTGCATTTTGTTATTTTTAAGTAGTTCCTAATTTGTGTCGATGAATTATTGCTATTTTTGCACCTGATATTTCTTCTTTGCATGGTACAGAGCAATACCCAAAGCCCCAGGGAGCTATTTTTTTCCTATAACTTCCTATTACCACCAGTGGTGAACATTAACAAATCTCCTACCTTGGCTAATAAAAGAAAGTCTGGGAGCTACATAACCATGGAAACAGAGCTTCCCATTCCCTCATGCATGTGACTGACCCAAGCCATGAAGGCAAAGGCCTAGTAGCCGGCCTGATACAATGGATCCAGTCACCTATGCTGCTCTTGCTCTGCTGACAGACCTAGCACCAAATTTTGTTTGGACTCATATTCAGTGAGTCACGTTCAGCAGAGGTTTCATCATGGAATGGGCTTTTGGGTGGGGGAAAATACACTTATAAAATCAATGGAAATTTTTCCATTAACTAGAATGAACTTTATATGTTTTTATTACTACTATTATTTTGTATGTTCTGCTAGCACTCCAGACCTGATCATGCCTTTATTTTAGCCATTTGTACAAATGCAGAGTGACAGACTGTTCTTGTCCCAAGATATTTAGATAGCTAACAACTAAAATAGACTGAGTATATGGACAGAATAAAGGCCCTTGTTCAGTAACATCTTTAAGCACATACTACCAATTGCACTACCAGAAAATCAAGTTGCTGCACTGAATTAGTGCCTAACTGATCCCAAAGACATGCAGAAAACTATGTTGGAGTCAAAAGCTGAACCTACATTTCCCATGCAGCACTGTTGCCTCAGCAACAAAACCCTACTGATTTCATAAAAGAGACTTTCATCTCCGTTTCTGCTGTCAGGTGCTTTTCACCAGAACAGATTTCTCTACAAGCTTAACACTGCCACTATCACACTTTTTTCCCTCCTCCATAACAGAACACTTTGCACAACCAGAGATCTTCACAGATGTCTTGGAAAAAACTGTTATCTTCACATGCCAGGTACTCAGGAAGGTGGCAGTAAAGGTTCTGAAACAACATGGTGTTTCAACACTTCCTCTGTTGTTATAGCTGCCATTTCAACATTTTGCTCCTTGGGAAGTTCAGCTTTTACCAGTCATTATTACTCCGGGGAGACCACGCTGTAAAAGGCTGTTTCCAGAATGCTGGCATCTTCGATATCTAAAACTGAAGTGAGAATCTTTTGTAGGAATAGCTTCAAAGCTTTTGCTACTGCTGCTGGTGGTGATCAATACGTTTGACTTGTCAAAATTAGCCTTGCATTCAAAGCACTGCTGGCTCCAGCATGTGTTAGTCTTTGGGACGGGGACTGTGCCGTGCACCCCTCCTGCTGCATACACTGACTGGAGCTGCCCACAGTACACTCATCACTTGAGAAGACAGGACCTCCGCAGAGGTTAACTCAAGGCTGTAACACAACCATTCGATGGCAGTATCAGAAACCTTGGTTCCTTTTCATTCTAAACACACATCAGCATTGTTTCCAAAAACACATAGCACAGTATACATATTATTTATTAAATAATATTCAAAGTCATGTGCAGTATTTCTCCTTGGGGAAAGAAGAGAACTGCATATGACAGTTGATAGTCATTTTGCTCAAAGCACTTTTGATAGGTTTTAGTATACAGTTGTGAGAGCTACATACGCAGCAGTATAGAATATTGATGCTACTCTTTTAACATCTGGTAGTACCCAACCACTCCTGCATGAGTGCTCCTAGCAGGCTTCTGTAGAAGTTATTCTGAGGATTAGGATATACCATTCCCACAGGTCCCATCAGCTTTTGGTGATGTCAAGAGGGAAATACAGAGACCCCACTTGCCTATTCAGCAGTATGATGGCTGAAAGACTGTCTCATCATCAGGATTCTGTAAGAGGAAGCCATCCCTAAACTATGGTCAAGTGTTTTCTTCTGGGACGTACACATACCAAGCAGAATCCTGCTCACCCACAGAAATTCTTAATTTAAGTAGTGCCTCACCAAAAGGGCAAAAACCTGGCCTCTGGGGGCAGCCCAGGATGCCCAAAATATCTAGGCTTTTTCTGCTCTCACTAGTGTCTCTGAAAACCTGCACAGGAAGAGTCACTCTGCCTAAAGTGAAATGCTCATAGATAGCATAACAAATCAGTAAGAAATGCTACTGAAAAGGTTGTTCATCCACTTGGCGTCTAATATGTCAGCCCTCTTCTAAGGACTGGAACATAACAGATCAAAATAGCAGTTATTTGTTTTTTGTGCAATTGTCCAATAATTAAAGCATTGACCCAAGAAGTGGAAATCCTGAAGGTGGCTGAATCCACATCACTAAATATTATTTCAATAGCACATGAAGTCTCTTGTATCAGCTCGTTTTGACCCCCTTCTCTTAAAGCGGAACCACTGCAAAGTCAAGAAAGCAAGACCTAAATGTCTAAATGTTTCTTCTTAATGAGGAGCGATTTCAGACCTTTTTTCTGGTTCTTCTTTCTGGTGTTATCCCATTATGGTGTAACATAAGGTACACACACATTTCAGGTAACACAGTCCTAAAAAGGTACTATTACAGATAAGACGGGTGCTACCAAGACCAGTGCAACCAGACAGACACTGCAGATTTCAAATGGTTTTCTGCTGACACCTGGTGTGGTTACATTCCAGGTGGGAGATATGTGCTGCAGACCACACACAGCTGACTAGACACAGCTAACTGAAATTAGATGCTTAAGGAACTTGCAGGTTGAATGGGGGGACATATTTTGAAATTAGGTATCTAAAAGGCTTGCCAGTTCTAGAAACAGGTTATTTGCTGCTTGGACTTGAGTGTGATTTACACATGTAGGAAAACCACCATTTTCTTTTAGTATTATTACTCATCTCCAGTATCTGACAGAAAGGAGTTAAGGATAATTCACAAAATTGCACTTCCTATTTGAATAGATTTGCTGAAAACAGGAATTCTGTCTATACAACAAAATCTGACTTCAGCTCCATAAGTATAATGAAAGCCTTGTACCATAAATGAGAACTCTGTGGCAGATCTAATGTAGTGTGAGGAGTTCAGCTCTCAAATTATGGGGAGCTTCCCTGCTGATGGGGACAGAAATGGCACCGAAGTCCATGGTAGCAGAACATGAGCATTTCCTCTCCAGCCAGCTGAAGAAATGCTCTGGACAGACCACACTGCCAGTTGGAATGGAAGAACACTTTTCTCTCATAAAATTAAAATGTCAGATCTATACAAATATAGCCACTACATTGTTTGGAATCCTGTCAAAAATGAGCAGACGTGTAATTACAGCCAGCTACAGCAATAGTGATCTTAGCCACAAACTGAAAGGCTTATGCTCGCCGCCGTTACTGAGCAGGCGAGTGTAATGGAAGAGAGAAGAGCAGTGATGCTGATCCAAGGTGTTATGCACCAGGCACTGGAAATGTGGTTTCAGATGTGGAACAGCAATTTCATTAAGTGCCATATTTAGTAACTATAGTACATTCAGTTCCATTCATTTCTCCTTTTGAGTCCCTATTAGTATACTGATGCCATTTTACCTCACGCTTGTCATTCTACCTCGTCTTAAAACACCTGCTGGGTCCTCACATACTACATTTGTCTAACTGCTAAAAGGCTGATGAAAGGAGTTTCTCTCCCCTATTCTTCAATGCAGCCCACTTGCTTTTTCTTGACTTTATCATGCCACATAAGTCTTTTCCTTCTGTTGACTATTAAAGATAAGCCAGTGAAATATCAATTCTTTCAGTTAATCCCAGCAAACAGTCACAGAAAGCTATCATTTATTTATGGGAATACCACATTTTGCACAGCAGAAATGAAACATGAAATATCCTGCAATGTAAGTTCCAGGATCCCTGAAATAAAGATCTAGAACCCAATTTCTTGGTGGACAGCTTTTAATCATTAAACTGTTTTGCAAAAAATATAAAGGAGGCAGGGGAGCATCATCATTACGAGTTGCAATGCTGACCATCCTTAACTTTGGCACTTTCTCTGGAAGCTTCAGCAGAGATAGGCAACCATCTGACTTCAGAGAGCCCCCAAGCAGGATATATCTTACTAGGCTCTTGTACTTATCAGTATTAATGAACAGCTACATTTAGACAACTAGGGAACATTCAGGCTAAACAGAACAGCATACTATGATTATAAGCACCCACAGAGGTAGGCATTCTTGGGGAACAGACGATGTTGCCGTTGAGACATTGAGGGATTTCAGGTGCCCTAAATCTAAATTTAGGTAAGACCTAAGTAGACTAAATCCACTCAAACTAAGACTTAAAGGAGCAAAACTCACTATGAAGATTATTTTCTTATACTCACAACACCTCTGGATAGGAACAACAGATGTCAGAGAACTTATCTTAAAAAAGAGAGGTCCAGGAAAATCTATCTTTCAAACATGCTCCTTTATCCCTGCAACCATGTAATGTACACTTTCATTGGCAAGCTCTAGCTAGCTGTGTATCTTTGCATGATTCTTGAAATATCCTAATTTATTTTTTAGACATTACGTTTACATTATTTCAACGTCAACTACATTATTAGGGTCACAGTGTTGTCAGAGCTTGACTTGGCAAGTATCATTAAATGATTGGCATTGACACAGTCTGAATTCAGAAATGTCTCATCATCTCAGAAGTAAACTATTATAAATACATTCTACTCATATGTCCGTTATACTTATTAACAAACCTATGCTTCCCAGGAGACTAATTACTTTCTATTTATAAAAACACTTTCTATATGTCTTAATATAGACAAAGTCTTTGTTTCCTCTTGAATCAGCCTGCTGCCACCTGTTTAACTATTTGAATCTTCATCCTGAGTGCTGCTAACTCACGATGTTGGCACAAAAACCATACAAGGACAAATGCCCTTCTGACTTGTGGGAGTTACTAATATATGAGTATTAGGATTATTTCCCACTTTGCTGTTAATTTGGAACTATCCTTAAATAGTGTTTGAGGCTGGGTATCTAATCATCACAAAGGCAGTGATTCTAGCTCCAGAAAAGATACTGTTTCTCCATTTTTTTTTCCTATCCATCATACGTCTATGCAAGAAGACAAAGGAAAGAGTGCCAAAAAGCAGGACACATTTGAGAGCCTAGGTAAAAACAGATGTAATTATTGCCATCCTTCTCTGTTTCTATGTAGAGCAAATGATGTTCCTATTATTTCCAAAGGGAGTTCTGGGTCCTGTTGCTCAAAAGGGATGAGTCTGTATGCTCACTCTCTTCACTGCTGCTTCACTTCATGAATTTGCAGGCTTTGAAATATTGGTTATGTGCTCATTTAATTACCATGTAATCACTTTTAGTGGGAATTATAAACTTACTTCTGTTCTTAATTCACTGAAATAATTTCTGCTGCTACTGGTCTAAACAAATACGAGAAAGAAAAGAAACAAACCCTAAACAAATATTGCTGATTTATGTGCATTTTTAGCATGTTTTCTCTTCAAATACAACTAGTGGCTTCATATGCAAAAATTCTATGACCATATTGAGATGATCTGTGTCATCACTGCATCATATCTTCACTATGAAATATATATTATTCATAGTATTTAGTGACAAATACTCAATTATCAGCTTGAAAAGATTTTTATGGTATGTCCTGCCAATACCAATTAAGTTGATATCGACTTCTGAATAGGCTAATACCCAGATTTATTGACCCAAGAGTTAAATATGAACTGAGGAGAAGCCAAGGTCAATATTCTCCTAGAGCAGCAATAAATCCTGATGTTCATTGCAGTAAGAAAGAGTTACATAATCTCAGATGTACTAAAATGTGTTGGCTGGATCCCTAATCTCTGTGCTAGTATCTTGTGTCTGTGGGCAAATAATGGATGTTCATGACAGAGGGCAATCTTTGTCACAGGTGAGAATAAACAGGGAAAGGTCCAGCCAGGCAGCCCAGGAATCCGTCTTCTATGAGAACAAGTCAGTGGTTGTTCTGAAATATGCTAGGAGATGTTTCAATCTGTAACGAGTACAACATAGAGAAAACAGGTGCTTTCCTCTGCCAAACAAATTACTTTTACAGATCAATGTACTCAGACTAAGACTCTTCATCCAAACTGAAGTAAAGTCAGAAGGAAAATTAGTTTTCTATCTTATACCAATGTGCTAGGTAACCCAACTAAGTTTTTTGGGGGGATCATCTGAAATATTGGAAATTTTCTATAATGGATATTTGAATTGAGAATAGCTGAAAATGGAAATAGATAAGGAGATAAATATCTGACACAAAGATCTCCCACTTCTTTCCCATAAAAAACAAATAACAGTTTCAAGGAATTCATTATAACCAATCAAAATTCAGAATTTCACACATGATCCATTATTTCTTTACAGACAATCAGAAGTTGCTGAAGTTGTCCTTAGTTAGATACTAGGACTTACATTTCAATAATCTGAATTTATTTACATGTGTACTCTTACCAGTGGTCTATTATTTCTGAGATGGTGGAGTTCTGTGATAGGATGACTGGCTGGGTAGATGAGGGGAGAGCTGTGGATGTTGTCTACCCGGACTTCAGCAAGGCTTTAGACACTGCCTCCCATCACATCCTCGTTGGTAAACTCAGGAAGTGTGGGCTGGATGAGTGGACAGAGAGGTGGATTGAGGACTGGCTGGATGGCCGAGCTCAGAGGGCTGTGGTCAGTGGTGCAGAGTCTAGCTGGAGGCCTGTAGCTAGTGGTGTCCCCCAGGGGTCAGTCCTGGGTCCTATCTTGTTCAGTGTGTTCATCAATGACCTTGAGGAAGGCACAGAGTGCACCCTCAGCAAGTTTGCTGATGATACTAAACTGGGGGGAGTGGCTGACACATCTGAAGGCTGTGCTGCCATTCAGAGGGACCTGGACAGGCTGGAGAGCCTCATGAAATTCAACCAAGGCAAGTGGAGGGTCCTGCACCTAGGCAGGAATAACCCCCTGCACCAGGACAGGCTGGGGGTTGACCTGCTGGAACGTAGCTCTGCAGAGAAGGACCTGGGAGTGCTGGTGGAGAACAAGTTAAGCATGAGGCAGCAGTGTGCCCTTGTGGCCAGGAAGGCCCATGGGATCCTGGGGTGCATTAGGCAGAGTGTTGCCAGCAGGTGGAGGGAGGTGATCCTGCCCCTCTCCTCAGCCCTGGGGAGGCCTCACCTGGAGGACTGTGTCCAGTGCTGGGCTCCCCAGTCCAAGAGAGACATGGCACTCCTGGAGAGAGTCCAGCGGAGGGCTACGAAGAGGATGAGGGGACTGGAGCACCTCTCCGGTGAAGAAGGCTGCATGAGCTGGGCCTGTTGAGCCTGGAGAAGAGAAGACTGAGAGGCAATCTCATCAACGTGTACAAGTATGTGAAGGGAGAGTGTCGAGAGGATGGGGCTTCTCCATGGTGCCCAGCGACAGAACAAGAGGCAACGGGCACAAACTGAACCACAGGAAGTTCCATGTGAACATGAGGAAAAGCTTCTTCACTGTGAGGCTGACAGAGCCCTGGACCAGGTTGCCCAGAGAGGTAGTGGAGTCTCCTTCCCTGGAGAGATTCAAAACCTGCCTGGATGTGATCCTCAGAAATATGCTCTAGGTGACCCTGCTGGAGCAGGGAGGTTGGACTAGATGATCTCCAGAGGTCCCTTCCAACCTAAACCATTCTGTGATTCTATGATTTCCTGTGCTGTAGCTATTTTTGACTCAGTGGGATTTACAGTATCGTGAAACTACATTCAAATCAACAAGACACACAGTTTAGGACCTAAGTGACTCACATAGCCACTCAGCAGATCAGAAGGCAAGGAATGAATGAAATTATCATGATTTTTAGTCTCATGGTCAGAATATTTATCCACCAAACTGTTTAAGGCAAATGTTGAAAATAATCTCTGGTATTATAAGGGGTCCAGTAAAAGACTTCACTATATAATTAGTTTAGCCCTTACCAAAGGTCAGAATTGAAGTCTACGTTCCATTTTGTTAAGTCAAAAGAGAACTAAAGCAACTCTTTACTTAGTTACTGTTATGGAAACAAAGTGATCAACATGATTCCACTGTAAGAAGTAAACAAAACTGTTAACATATCAATATGTGATTGACCGAGCATGGTAAATAGATACTTCCTCAGATAAACTGATCATACCATGTAGCGCAACAGACTAACAGAGAGGTGAAATGATCCTATGCATGACTTGTGCTGGAGGAGCAAAAGACCTGTGGCAGATCCTAACCCAACCAACTGTAGTGAACAGAATCAGAGCTTTGTGTTTTGTAAGGACATAAGGATAAATATTTTAAGGATGTAAGGGTAAATAGTGCAAGCTGGAATAGCAGGATGAGAAGTTACGTTCCAAGAATTAAAAGAAACCTTCCCCGTGAGAAGCTCCAGCAGCTACTTGTTAACTCTGCCAGCTGCCTGAGATCAAAGGACACTGAGGGCAAAGGGTCAAGCACCCTTCTAGCCCAGGGCTAGGCAGAGGCCTATATAAGAGCCAGGCCCGGGGTGTGTGTATCTGTTTGTGCAGAAGGGTGAAAAGAAAGGCTTAGTGGCACTTCTCAGGCCCCCTGTATATGTCCTCAGTGATGCTGGTGATGTGCCACAGAGTATGGTCTTCAACAGCCATTGGAGCAACTGCCTCTGCAACATTAGAGGCTTTAACCCATATAGAGCTTCAGAAGGAGAATACAGCTCTGCAAGGCTCAGGCTGCAGGGAGTGCTTGTGATCTCTTGCTGGGATGTTTTTTTTCCTGTAGGAGATGTGCTGCTAAGTCAAGGACCTGCAGGAGGAGGTCAGAAAACTGCCTAGCATTAGATAGGATGAGAAGGGGATTGACTGGACTTTGAGACCCTGCAGCTTCAGGAGCCCAAACTTCCAACTGTAGCAGAGGAGTAGATTAAGTTGGTGCCTATTAGCTCAAAAAGTGGAAACTCCCATTATGGTAAAGGCTTGAAACTGGTGACTTCTAGTGCTGGAGGAAGGCTCTCGTTCCACTTGAAGACTTGCAGCTTGGGAATAGGTTCATTCCTTTTGCAGCTAGCAAGGAGCCAGGAATGCTGTCAAATGGAGCATCTGTGCTGGCCAAGCCTCAGCCACATAAGAGCACCAGGAGGAAGTGGCTAGTGTTACTAGTGGAAGACTCCCCGCTGCAGTGGACAGAGGCCCCCATCTGCTGACCTCACCTGATGTCTAGGGAAGTTTGCTGCTTGCTAGGAGTTCACATATGGGATGATGTGGAGAAGCTACTGAGTCTTAATCTGGTCCTCAGACTACTATCCCCTGCTGTTCTTCCATGTAGGCACCAATAATACTGCCAGGAGAGACCTAGAAGGTATTGGGCATCACTACATGGCTCTGCAGAAGACGGTCAAAGGCATGGGGGCCTAGCTGATGTTCTCCTTGATCCTGCTGAGGAAGGGAAAGGGCCTGAGGAAGACTGGATGCATCCTGCAGGTCAACAATTGGTTGTGCAGCTAGTATTGGCAACAGGGTTTTGGTTTCTACAACAATAGGACCCTTTCCAAGGACTGACAGCTGCATGGAAGAGATGGGATCCACCTCATTATGTGGCATAAAAGTATCTTTGCCAACAGGCTGGCAAACCTGGTAAGGAGGGCTTTAAACTAGGAATGCTGGGGAGGGAGAAAACGACCAGTGATCAAGTAAGGAAGAGGTGGATAGGATTGGTGAGCAAAGGGTCTAAGTGAGGTAAAAAGGGACTTTTTAATTAACAAAAGAAGGCTAAATTGGAATTGCTCCAAGTACATGCATGTAAATAAGGAAGTGCCCATGGGACCACATTGTGGGGAAAGTTCTCATGCCCTTTCTAGAAAGTCAGCACACTGGGGTGTCTCTCTGAAGTGCCTCTACACTAATACATGCAGCATGGGGGTGAGGGGGGAACTGGAGGAATTAGAAGTTAGTGTGCAGTTACAGGGCTATGATCTCATTGGTTTCCCAGACATGGTGGGGTAGCTCGCACAACTGGAGTGCTGTGATGGATTGTGAGGAAAGACAGGCCAGGAAGGTGAGGATGTGGAGTTGGCCTTTATGAGAGAGCAACAGAAATGCATGAAGCTCTGCTTGGGGATGAGTGAGGGGCCACCTCGGAGCTTATGTGTCAGGATTAGTGGGCAAACCCACATGGGTGATGTTGTAGTAGGTGTCTGCTACAGACTGCTGGATCAGGAAGAAGAAATAGATGAAACTTTATTCAGACAACTGGCCCTGATCCTCCTGGGGACTTCAACCACCCTGATATCTGCTGGATGGAAAACACAGCAGGACACAAGCAGTCCAGGAGGTTTCTGGAGCGCGTTGATAATTTCCTAACACAGGTGGCAGAGGAGTAGCACTCTGTTGGACCTCATGCTTACAAACAAGGAAGGACTGGTCGGGGATGTGAAAGCTGGGGGTAGGCTTGGCTGCAGTGATTGTGAGATGGTGAAGCTCAGGAGCCCGGAAGGAGTGAGCAGGAGAAAAGCAGAATCACAGCCCCGGACTTCAGGAGAGCAGGCTTTGGCCTGTTCAGGGACCTGCTTGGAAGAATCCCATGGGATATGGTGCTGGAGGGAAGAGGGATCCAAGAGAGCTGGTTGATATTCAAGGATCACCTCGTCCAAGCTCAGCAATGGTCCATCCCAACAATCAGAAAATCCTGGAAAGGTGGCAGGAGGCCTGCATGGATCAACAAGATGCTTCTGACTACACTCACACATAAAAAGCATGCAAGAGGTGGAAGCAGGGACAGGTGACCCAGGAGGACTGCACAATAACCAAGCATTCGGGGATGGGGTTAGGAAAGGTAAAACCCGTCTGGAGTTGAAATCGGCTGGAGCTGTGGTGGGCAACAAGAAAGGCTTCTACAAGTACATAAGCAGCAAAAGAAAGGCTAGGGAAACTGTGGTCATGCTGCTAAACGGGGCAGAGGCCCTGATAACAAAGGTGAGGTACTGAATGCCTTCTTCACTTCAGTCTTTACTGGTACGACCAGCCTTCAGGAATCTCAAGCCGCTGAGATCAGAGGGGAAGTGTGGAGCAACTTGGTAGATGAGGATCAGGTGAGAAAACACTTAAACAGACTTGTATGCAAGTCCATGGGCCCTGATGGGATGCAACCATGAGTGCTGAGAGAGCTATCTGATGTCACTGGGAGGCCACTCTCCTTTCTCTTTGAAAGGTCTCCCCATGGAGATTGAGAGAGGTGGAAGAGAGCAAATGTCATCCCTATCCCTAAGAAGGGCAAGAAGGAGGCTCTGGGGAGCTACAGGCTGGTCAGCCTTACCTCCATCCCCAGGTAGGTGATGGAGGAACTAATCTTGGCTATGATTTCCAGACATGTGGAGGACAGGAAGGTGACTGTGAGTAGTGAGCATGGATTTACAAAGGGGAAATCATTCTTAACCAACCTTAGCCTTCTATGATGAGATGACTGGTTTGGTGGATGTTGTTTATCTTGACTTCAGTAAGGCTTTTGACATTGCCTCCTGTAACATCATCATAGACAAGCTGTATGGGGGTAGAAAAGTGGACAGTGAGGTGGCCTGAAAACTGGCTGAACTGCCAGGCTCCAAGGGCTGTGATCAGTGATACAAAGTCCAGCTGGAGGCCAGTCACTAGTGGTGTCTGCCAGGGGTTGATACTGGGGCCAATACTGTTTAACACTTTCATTAATGACCTCAATGATGGACTGAATGCACCCTCAGCAAGTTTGCAGATGATACAAAACTGGGAGGAGGGGCCGATACACCAGCTGGTTGTGCTGCCGTTTAGAGGAACCTTGACAGGCTGGAGAAATGGGCAGAGAGGAAATTCATGAAGTTCAACAAAGGGAAATGTAAATTCCTGCACCTGGGAGGAATATGTACAGGCTGGGGGCTGACCAGCTTGAGAGCAGCTCTACCAAGAAGGACCTGGCGGTCCTGGTGGGCAGTAAGTTGAACATGGGCCAGCAATGCACCCTCATGGCAAAGAATGCAATTGATATCTTAGGCTTCATTAGGCATAGTGTTGCCAGCTGGTTGAGGAAGGGGATCCTTCCCCTCTGCTCGGCACTGGTAAGACTGTGTCCAGTTCAGCACTCCTCAGTACAAGCAAGACATGGACTTACTCCAGTAAGTCCAGTAAAGGGCCACAAAGGTGATTAAGGGACTGAAGCATCTCATGCGGAGAAGTTGAGAGAGTTGGAACTCTTCAGCCTAGAGAAGAGAAGGCTTAGGGGGATTTTATCAATGTGTATAAACTGACAGGAGGGCATAAGCATGGAGCCACATTCTTCTGAGGTGCCCACTGACAAGCCGAGAGGCAATGGGTATAAATTGAAACACAGGAAATTCCATCTCAACATATTTTTGTTTGTTAGTTTTTGTCTGTTTTTAACTGTGAGGATGGTTGAACACTGAAACAGGTTGCCCAGAGAGGTTGTGGAGTCTCCATCCTTGGAGATATTCAAAGCCTGACTGGACACAACCCTGGGTAATCTGCTCTGGGTGACCCTGCTTGAGCAGGAGGGTTGGACAAGGTGATTTTTCAGAGGTTCCTTCCAACCTCAGCCATTCTTTGATGAAACTTCAGTGACTCCACAGTAAACATCAGGAATGGGGAGATAATTTGCCATGTTTGTTATATAACAATAGTCACAGGAAAGTAAAAGGTTTAACTGTTCTTTTTTTTTTTTTTTGCCTTTACTGCCATATACTTTCAATAAAGCTGTGCATGTACCTCCTCGTAACTTTTGAGTCTTCTAGATGCCCAATAATACATAATGCAATTTTTTCTAATGTTTCACACAACTGATAAAATATGGTAGGATTCAAACTTGCCTTAACAAGTTCAATGTATTTAGCAACTTTGTGTTCACTAATCCATTTTTTCTCCATACAATTTATTTGGAATAAGGTCTTTGAAATTCAGAACAGTATTTGATTAGAGGGGAGTGTACAAGCTCTAGGTTAAAGTACATGATCCAGTATCAGTTAAAGGAATGTTCAGATAACGATTTGGCTTGTTGCAGTTTCTCCTGTATGTCAAGAATCCATCTTTAAATTTACGGTTTACACTACTTAACACTAACCATGGATGGGGAGGAGTTAGGAATAGGAATTTTTTCATATTTGCTCACTCCAGCTTCAGATGTTTAAATGTAAATCACCTAGCGACATTGTTATGATCTCTTGAATCTTTTTTTCGTTTTTGTTGCTTGTTCTGCTTTAACCAATGTGAACTATCTTTTAAAGATTTAGTTTCCCGTAAGTTTTTTGTGAGAGACACAAGAGTAAATGTTCTTGTCTTTCAGTTGAGAGAGCTACTCATTTATATTTCAGTTCTCGTGCTGCTGAAAATTGTGGAAGAAACAGTCACAGATTTGTTTATATATTACTGTTTCTCTGAAGTTCAGACCATTTTAATAAGAAAATCATACCTAGGATCTATGTGGAAAAAAAGTCAAAGAGAAAATATGGACATACCAAGTATGCAGGTCACTGAGCCTCAAACAATATTGTACTAGGGGAAGGGGACAAAAACAATTCTGGACTTTAGTACAAGAAGCGAGCTATGAATAAGAGTCCATTGTCTGCTCTTTATCTTATAAATTATCTGAAATATTTACATACAAAATTGTAAGACTGAGTAGAGTGCAGTGAAAACTCTTTGGTTCACTTCTCGACCTAGGAGCATATTGCCGTAACCGAATTCCAATTTCTAGCTAACAAGACTTTATTGAGAATTGACGTTTCTGAATATTTGCAAGTAGAAAATAAGCTAGCAATAAAATGCACAAGGGAATGAGCCTGACAGATTCTTACTAGTATGCCCCATTTTCAATATAAAAAGTCCTAGAAAACTGTAGAGAGCTAAAAGGATGGCTCTTGTTATTACAGACAACACAGATTTAGGGAAAATATATTTGTTTTAAATTATTCATTGTCTTATTCTTTTAATTTTATTCTTTGAATTTAGTATTCAGGAAAAAATGCTAAATCAGCGAACTCGAGACTTCTTTCTACATCAGAACAATGAAAAGAGCCACAGAGAAGTGTACAGTCCCTTAATTGCTTTTCTGCCACGACCTAAGAGAACTGCCCCAATAGACTTACATGCTCGGTTCTCGGCTAGTGTGATGAGGCTTTCGGTAAGGTGCCTAAATGTATGGGTGGCTTTGTGAGGTGGGTATCTGTCTAATGTAAAGTCTATTAGACTTTGTTCTTGTGGATCATAAAACTGTTAAGAGAAGGTAACAAATCTTACTTGCTCTTGACCTGGTCAGATTCAGACCTCAATACCAGGAAGTCATTCAAGCACATGAGTAACCTCAATATGAGCAGTGCCATTGAATCAAGCCTGCAAGGTCTGTACTTACTTCTTTAATAGGGCTATCTCTATGCTTAAATCCATGCATGTGCGTTTGTGTTTTGCCTCAGGCATCAATCTTGTCACGAGTATCCTTCAGGTTGACCCCCCAGCCTACCAGAGGCGCCTGTGGTGACTGCTTTTGACACTGGCTATTCAGAGGGCAGTCAAGTACCATGGTCTAGTGCTGTTCATTTCTCTTGGTTATTTTTTCAGACTGTTCCCCTTCTGCTGATATTTATCATTCCTTCAACTGCAATACATTTACAAGCATGTGTTCCTTTCATCGTGATGCTGCAAGTGCCTGCCAGAGTGTTTCATTCTCTGCTGCTACTCCAGTTTTACTGCATGTAAAGCCACCGAAATCCATAAAGCTAAGCAAAGGGGTGACCTCTAGACTCTCAACCTTTTTTGTATCATTAGTTTATATGGGGTTAGTCTTTGCAAGGCCAATGTTTCTACCTACAGTTGAGGATAATCCTTAAATGCTATTTAAAATCCTGTCCTCAGTTTTATTCTCTTGTAGGTTCAGCAGATAAACACTTCAGCCAGGCTCTTCTGATAAAAGTGAGAAATATGACATTTTATTTAAAAATAGAAAAAAGAAATCTGGGAAGTGTATTACCACTTCATCTTTGTGTAAGGATTAATAACTCAATAGTAGCCTTTACTAGGGAGCTAAAGGAGAATGTCACCTTCCACTGAATGGGAGCAGCCTGCCCTTGCTGAACATTTCTCTGCGACACAGGGAATTCCCCTCTACTTCAGCACACGGGTTGGCTGTATTCAGCCTGGCAAAAACAGTCTAGTGACAGGCTGCAGTTCTTAAATGTTAATTTTGCCTCAGACGCCAGGAATAAGATCTGTGAACTACTTTATAGCTGGAAATGTTAATATAAACTCGGTTCTCTAGGGCCACATGCTTCTCCAGTTTTCACTGCTGTAAAACCAGAGTATCTGCTTTGCAATAAGATAATTCAGAAAAAAAAAAATGGTCCTTGTTTTCAGCCTGACTGTAAGGTTGCCAGTGAATTCCTTTTTCACAGAACAGAAATTATAATTTAGACCTTCATTCTACTCCCAGTTAAACAATATGCTTTGAAAAAACTAAATACAAAGCAAACAAAAATACAATTTTCCAGCTATTGCTCAGTTGCTGATTTAGTTTTCTTTACATAGTGAAGAGCTGGGTTGCAATTATTTCACTATTTCTCTGAGGAAGGTTGACTTGTGAAGCGTTCTTTGGCTACGAAAGTCTTCAGCAGTGATTGGATAGATCCGGAATCTGACGATCAAAATAAAATGCTGCATAAAATCTCTACAGTAAGATTTTTCTCAGGAAAAAAATACTTAAAAGCAAATTATAACCTTCTCTTTCCTGAAGTACCAAAAATCCAACTAAATGAAGAATTTTTAATAAACTGGAAAAAGTAAAAAGCCAGGGACTTAGCACCTCCACTGTAGAGCTTGTTTTAGTGCCACTCTTGTTTTACCAGTAACTCGTTCAGATACTGTAGCAACTGGCAACTGTACAAAATACACAAATATACATGTAGTGCTCTTACAGTCAGAGTGCTTAGTGGTTGTGTTCAGGTTCTAGATGACCTTTTCTCAGTGCCAATGATATTGATTTTAATCCTATTAGATGTTTCTGTTCTGCTGCAGTGGTAATAGGTCACTGCTGAAATTTGTGTGGGAGAAAGGTTTCCTGTCTGTTTTTGTTATATTTATTATAGATGAACAGGGAGTGATTGTGTTCAGATCAGATTTAGGTTTCAGATGAGGGTTCAAAGTTTAGACCTAGGGGTCCGTCAGAGTTACAGCTTAAATTTGATTTTGATAATGCCCAAATCCCACTGGCTTACCTTGTAAGATCTCTACTGTCCTAAGCTAATAAAATTTTGCTCTCATGAAGTTATTCTTGTGTCTAATGTAGAACTGAAAAAGCTGGATTTAAATTTGGACTTATCCAAAGTGTGATTCTCTAGGAGTAGGTAGAAATTGGAATATGTATATTTCATGCTTCTGGAAAGTAAAGCATCACATCTTTTTGGAACTGTCTCTAAGTTCTAAACATTTTTGGTCCATTTCTAGCTTCTGCTTGGGCCCAATAATTGTCTTTTTTGGAGCCTATTATCATTCAAGCACTCTACATTTGCTTGCTTTTTTCAGTGACCTAAAACACGGATTAGATTTCCATTCATATGTTAATATTGTGCCAGTTTCTTTGAAGATCAATTCTAATCTCTCAATTTCTGCTCTTATGTGAGCTTTTTCTGAGAAAAGAAATGCCTAACTAGTCAAATACATATTAAAAGACAAAGCTAATAAAAATGAACTATTGAACTGAACTATGGAACTTCCAGACATTGTCATTGTCTCTTTTTTTTTTTCTTTGCAGCACTCTTTCCTGACCTCACACAGCCCATCTAGCAGGTAGCCTCAAAAGTACTAGAGTTCACTCTATAACTACAAAAGAGCAGTTTGTAAGAACAAAATGCATGAGTCAACTCATTCAAAAAGCAAGGAAGATTAGTCTCTCCCTTCTGAAAATCAGAATAACTGCATAACTTCATTCAATTAAAAAAAATAGATTAGATGGCTACTTCTAGGATCTAGACACTAATGTTTTTTATAATATTTTAATATGTGGCAAGTATAAAGGTAATCACTGACCATGACCATTGTCCTTTTTCAGGTAAGCCATGCTTCTTGAGAACTCTGAAAGGGAAGATGAATATTTTGCAACCTCTATTCTTTCCATGAATGAAAAGATGATGTAGAGCAATAATCTAAAGAAATACTATTGGAAGAGTTTATTGGGATCAAACTTTTGGAATGGGCCACTAAACCCTAGGGAATGCCACTAGTACACTTACTGTTATGTCAGAATGATGCTATATTCCTGTAAACAGCAGCTGTGCTTGCTTTTATAGTAACTGCACTTTACAGGAACTCATCATCAGTAGTTTAAGATTGGAGGGCATAATAGCACCTCATTTCTAAGAGGAAAACCTGTTGGGGAAGTAATGACCATACAGGAAATACAGAATTTAATGAACACAAGGGGGAGCGATCAAATTCCGACTTTCCTAAGCTTTCAACTTTAATTAGAAGCCTAGACTCTCAGAGACATTTTTACTATGTCTTTACTTAAATTCCCTTCAAGAGCGTTCACAAAGCTGATATTTCAAAATGAAAGCTTCATTGTTGCAGTGCCATTCTCACTTTACTTAGGGTTAATTGCTTCACAGAATCTTGGCTATTATTTTATGACATTCAGAAAATGCTACCTTGTAACCTTGAAATGAAATGGTCAGGTGAAAGAAAAGCTGTAATTTTATCTTATTAAATATATAATTTTTAAAGACCCAAATAAAAGCAAAATAATCCATTGTGACAAATCTGGGTTTACTTGCCTTTGATATTTTTCATTTTTTCTTCCACTCTTCTTCCAAAAGGAAATAAAAATCAGAACGAAAATGAAGAATACTAGTATGTTGAAATAGTAATCTTATTAAGTTTTGTCAAAGTCAGAGCTCATTATTTCTTAAGATTCCATACTGCCATTCTTCTGAATTAATCAACTCTCATACAAAATATGGTTCACGTTTTTCAAAAGGGCTTTTTTTCCCCATGAGATAGAGCTTAGAAATTGACAACTGAAAACAGATAAAGTCTCTCTTAGTGGAATGAAGTCAGCTGCCTCAACAAAAAAGTCAGATTGACTAAAGAATTAGGTAAGACTTTCAAAGTAGTTGCTGTATCAGATGCTTCCCTTATCAACCAAATTGCAACGTTTGATTTCCATAATTAAACATAATTCCTTTTGCCACCTGTATAACGTGATGAACAAATGACAATGATTTTTAAAAGGCTTTTAAAATATATTACCATGAAGTGGTGCATCTTCAGGCTAATACAGGTCAAGATCCACTGAGGTAAAAAACTAAAGGATGTTACCTGTAAACGGAAATTGGCAGGTGATTTTGATTTGCTTTATATGGATATCTTTCACTACTTTTTGTATAAAATATCAGGATCATCTACGTTCTATACAAGATTTTGTCAGTAGTTTTCTGTGTATTTTTTTTAGAACTACAGAAAAATACATTTTCTGCCTGCTACAATACACGTCTCTGCTGAGGAATTTAGCTGCAAAACCTAATTGCTGTATTATGTTCTCCATCACTCCTGTGAGACTCCAGGGAAGTACGAATGAGAAATTTATAACTGCAAAAAGAATCTTTTCACCCCTTTGGGCAGATATGTCTTGAAATGCTTTTAAATGGAACTTCAAGCATTATTACTTCAGCAGAGAGTCATCTTTATTCTAACCACATCTGGTGCTCACCCACCACTTGTCAGTGCACCCAAGAACAGTAGCTTTTTTTTGCTTTAAAACAATTCAGAATGAAACAGTTAGGAATAGTATCAGTACATCATCATTACTTCTCAGAGTTAGTGGTCCAAAATGCTACTGAGGTAACTGGAAACATTTTAGTTCCGTTAGAACTATTACGCCTGGGTTTAATCTTCTGACAAAATACATCAGAATTAATTTGACTGAATTCAACAGAAGTTAAGTCCTTTGACTCCAGTTGTGTTTTCCCTCCTGCCAGCAGTAAGAGTATGGTCTTGTCGTTCACACAGATACCACTGTAGTGCCATGCAGGAAAGGTTTTTCTAGAGAGAAACTGAGAGCCCTTTTCTGCTGGATAGGAGCACTCATGGGACTAGCAGCCCAGGAGCTTTGTGTTGTATTTCTGAGGATAGTTTCAAACAGACTTTCCCTTCTGTGAACTGCCATCACGCCACATTCCTCTCTGAACTGGCTTTATATCATGCAAATGATAGAGTCACCCTCAGTTTCTCTATCCTTAGAGGTATTCAAAAAACAAAATCTTTCTTGTTCAGGACTTGTGAGAGTACATGTAATGTACACTTATGTACAGTCTGGGAAGAATTCAAGGTTTAATGCTACAGGACTTCTGTGCTTATTTGGTTCAAATCATTGCTATCTGTAAATCACTTTCTAAATACTCATAAGCTATAAATTCTGTCCTTGAAATCATAACATCTTGCTCCTATTCATTGGACTCCACAGATTTCCTGAGCCCACCTGCCCACAAAGATAATGTCCAGCACTCTTCAGTAACACCTCCAAAAAGCCTGGATCTCTTTTGGAGCTTAGAGATCACCCCAGGCTGCAGAGAGACACTGGTATTTATTTATTTCTGCTTGTTCTTATCATTTCACTGCCTCACCCTTCCAGATTATTTGTCAGAGCTGCCCATTTGATTCTTCAGCTCAGATTCATCTCACCTATTTTTAGACATCTAATATAAAAGAATACTTGTCCTCAGTTCCTGTAAAATCAATGGAGAAAGACAAGCAGCTCCCCAGAGCCATACAGGACTCAGGTGGGTTGACGCACGCCCTGGGGGTGTCCATCCTTCACTAGCTGTACGAAGATGCTAGAAAAACTGCTCTCTTCATGTCGGCTCCTCAGCAAGGTGTCTAAAGTTGTGATGCTGTGACTGCTCTGTACATGCAGTCTGACACCCTTAGCTGAATTCGATTTGCATGGGGTCAGCAGAATAGTGCTCTGCTCCTTGAGAGAGATCTGGTATTATTGTTTGCTCCTATGTGTTTGCTCCTCTGGCACATTTTTCTGCATGCTTTTTTTTCCCATTACCTCCAGCTTGTGGATTAAACGACAAACAGAAGTCCAATGTGTAACATTATATAACGCAAAGCAGTGACTTGTCTCAGAAAAGCAGGTGGGATTCCTTTGTTCTCATTCATAAGCATTTTACTTCAATTACCATATCAGAATTGCCACAAATTTAAGATCTGGTTTCTAAAGGCTTCTTAACGAAACAGGAATTATACTCTAATAGATACAGGTCTTTTCCACCCAATCGACAAAGCAACCAAAATGGCCATATTAAAATTTCTAACTTGAACTCTCACCAAGGTGAGGAATAGATTGAATTAAAGAACCTGTGCATTATGCAGTGCCAGCAAAAATCGGTTTTCTCTTATCTATTCCAGATGCGCTAGAATTGGCAAGGACTGATGGCATGTTAGAGGTAGAGAACTGACTTAAGCGTGCAAGATTGTACTAGTCCATAACAGAGTTTGGGGAACAAGGATGACTATAGGAGGAAACACCTGCACCACAGGCCAATACTGACAGAGTTTTGAGCCCAAAGGAAAAGTGTAACCTGTTCCATATCCCACTGAACCTTTGTCTCCCACTTGAGTTGAGATGGAGAATGTAGAACAGGATTGCATAACAGAAATAGCTCTTATTGTAATCAGATTAACTGGAGACCAAACTCCTGGAATTGTTGTCCAACCCATGCAGTGAAACCATGTAATGCTATCACAAGAGTTACAGCGCTGACCCCAGGTGACATCTGATACCTCTTTAATCCACGTTTTTCATTTACTAGGCACTCTCTCTCTCAACTCCTTCCTGTTCCGGTAGAGTTTGAAGAATGTACTTATCTAAATTTATCTGTTCTTTCTGCAGTTATCATTAGGAAAGAGTCTTGATTATCTTTCACATTGCATCATTGTACCCCTGATCAACAACCCCACCTACGTACATTCTGTGAAGCCTTGTAATGCCTTCAGATACCAACCCTGTTTATATAGGATATGTCTTTTCTCTTCTGCTAATAAACTGGTGTCACCCAACAGGTTTTTGTATCCCATCTGGCATGAATATAACACACAAACTGCTTAACCTGCGTCTGTGGATGATATAACAGCTATTCTTCACCATTCTTTAGAATATAATTTAACACTGTGTTTAATAAAATTGAGCAGTAACGTACTACTGGCAGTAGCTTGTGGGGTATTATATATCTCTTGTGGGGTATTATATATCTCTGGGGTTAGAACTGTGGGGCAAAACAAGAGGCCAAAGGACTTTATTTATTCCTAGAGTGTTTCTAGTAATTTAGAAACACTGTGCTTAGCGTGTCTTACCGTAAACAAGAAATGCAAGGCAAAAACAAGAAGAGAAGGCTCTGAATTAAAAGTGCCATAGGTATAACTTTTCTAACAGCAAAGCATATTTTTTGCCTAATACTAAACTCCACAGTAATTATTGTTAGTAATAGCAAGTTAATTAGCTCTCCACTGTACATAGCAGATTGCATTTGGAATATGATTTAGACATTGTAACGTATCGCAGAGGTTTCTCATAGTGGGAACTGCTTACCTAGTTTTGAAGCAGTGACATTTTGATGTGTAAGGTCATGTTGAGCCCTGCTAATATTTAACATTTCCATAAGCCATCTTCAGACAGTGCCCACTGACAATAAGCTAATTTTTACAATACCCTAAAGGAAGAGCTGTACACGTGGCTGGATTTACAGAAAAATTTGAGCACCTTAAGATGCAAAGAGGTCCATATTTACTGGGTTTACAGAAGCTCCTAAGCACAGTAGACTATATCTAGACGCTGTCTTTGCCAGCCAAACCAGCTATCTTCTCAAATTTTCCTTGCCACATGGCACAAATTGGTTGCATCCACACCGCTTCTAAGGGCAAATTGCTACTCTGAGCAAGCCCTTCTGCACTGCTGGAGTATCCCTCCTTGCTGAGCCTGCAAATCCCCCTCACAGGAAGGCTGGACGATTGGTAGATTTGGCTTGAATGTGAGCTCAGCTTTGCATTGGCCTAACAGTACAGCTGTCACCTAAGGCACCTGATGCCCATTTTATTCCAGCTCAAAGAAGATAAGTTACTTCACCACCCACACCAACCTCATAGGTAAAGGTGGAATTACAATTCAAAAGTTTGAAACTCTAAAAGTGTCCCAGGAAGGCCATTTTTCATTATGCAAAGACCTAGGATAAATACAGCTAAAGCTTCCCAGCAACCATAGTTCACGTTAACATGAGAAACAATGATTTCAGAAGTACTTTTGGAAATTAGAGACAGAGCGAGATTTCACTGTTAAATAATTTCTCTCTCATACATATGAACACATATATGAACCTTAATCTAAGCATTTTATGCTCCAATCCCAAACTAGTCATTGACTCAATGTATGCCTCTGAGGAAATAAGTTTCTTCTCCATTCCTCAGTTTCCCTTATCTATCAGTGGAAGCCTCTAACCTAATAATTTGATAATTCTCACAGAGAAAAATGTTCTAAGGCTTAATATATTAAGATAAATAAATCCTATAAAGATGTTTGAAAAAGAACAGTGCATAAATGTACTAAGATTTATCATAAAAAAAGGATTACAGCAAATACTTTACTGATGAGTATTGTCTAAAATGCATGAAAGTTTATTAAATCTTCAGAGCAAATCTTCAAAGTTTTTCTTTTCATGAAAGAGTACTACACAAGAAAAATACTAAGATGAAATATTCTTTATGTATATACCACACTAAAATAATGTAACTGCATTGGCTAAAAGCACTAATAACATCACATTAAATATTTTAAAGTGCTAAGTTATGTCCCACTACAAGTCACCAGAGATCTCTTAACTCTAGCTGTGCCAAGAAGATTACAGCTCAATTTAAAATCTGGTCTTTTATGAAGTTTTTTCACTCAATATATATTCTGCTCATAGAATATATGTGTTAAGTGAAAACCAAGAAGAGGAGCCATGATGACTATCTCTAAAAAACTGAAGTGCATATATACCAAGAATTATGTCAAGTGTCACACGGAAATAACAGGAGGGTAAGAACAGAGTAGTTTAGGCTGAATATCAGCAAAAAATATCCTGATAATGATAATGTGTATTGGACTGTGGAACAGTCTTTAAAGACTCATTTCCAGGGATATATATGAGCATACTGAAAAGAATATGAAATAAAACATTGCAGGAAACAATCCTACAGGATTGTCTCAAGTATCCCTCTCTTTCTGCAACAGTGTCAACTGTCCTCCGTCTCCCCCACCCTCTTGCCCCTTGCAAGGGCTACAAAGATGATTAGAGGGCTGGAGCACCTCTCCTATGAAGAAAGGCTGCAAGAGCTGGGCCTGTTCAGCCTGGAGAAGAGGAGACTGAGAGGCGATCTCATCAATGTGTACAAGTATCTGAAGGGGGAGTGTCGAGAGGATGGGGCCAGACTCTTCTCCGTGGTGCCCAGCAACAGGACAAGAGGCAACGGGCACAAACTGAACCACAGGAAGTTCCATGTGAACATGAGAAAAAACTTCTTCACTGTGAGGCTGACAGAGCCCTGGACCAGGTTGCCCAGAGAGGCTGTGGAGTCTCCTTCGCTGGAGATATTCAAAATCCGTCCGGACGCGATCCTGGGCAATATGCTCTAGAGGACCCTGCTTGAGCAGGGAGGTTGGACTAGATGATCTCCAGAGGTCCCTTCCAACCTAAACGTTTCTGTGATTCTGTGATTCTGTGATCCTGATGTGACAGGAGCTAAAGCAGATTATTGTAGTTGTTTTTTGCCCATCTCTAATATCCGTGATTCATAGTGAATAAACAAAAAGAAAACAAATGATGTAAGTGTTCCAGATGTGCAGTGACACTGTCAGTTTGACAGATTAACCTTTGGAAGACAGTTTTGCAGACCTATTGCTCATTCCATGAAAGTATTTATTATTCAGAATATACATTGATAATAATTGATCATTTGTATCTAATTTTTCAAGCCTCTCTTTCTTCCCTTCACTGCTTCATTTAAAAAAATGTGGTAAACAAAGCAATGTAGTCTGTGATATTTATCTCTATAGATCTTGTCAAGGCATGATAGTTATGGAAATTATGTTGTCAATGAAGTCTAATTTCCCCTGTATTTTTATCTTTATTGCCATGGATACTTTCGTCCTTATAATCACTGACATACAGTATTGGAAGAATATGTTTTGCAATATACTGATTTCTGGAAAAAATTTTTGAAACTGGGGTCCTCCTCTAAACTGAGGCTTCTGAAGTGAAGGAATACAGCAGTATTTTTCATTGACAGAAGAGGGTCTTCAACTCTAGGACAATGAAAAAAATTACTGGTTAGCGTGATTGAGGCCAGGAGCCACAAATTTAGTCTCTAGAAATGTTAAAGTCACAGATCCTAAATGGATTTTAGTCCAGAAAGACTCCCTAATTTTTTTTTCTCCAGTTCTGTATGTTTGTATAAGACATTATTCAGAGAGGAAGCTCTGAAGGTTCCTCCAAATCCCATACAGTGAAAAAGGCAGAGATTTTTTTTTTCCATTTTTCTAGAGTTCTTTCATACTTTGAATAATGTAGATATGCCTTTATTTTCCTTGACCAGCCTGCAGTTCTGTTCACTTGCTGCGCTGCTGATCAGCATGTCATGTTAAAGCTTCCCAGTTCGCAGCCACTTGAGCAGACAGGAACTTAAAGAACAAGAGACTGATCTTTAAAAATTTGAAAGCTTTTGTTCTAGAAAGAAGATGGTGAAGTATAACGGAGCATAGGGCACAGGTATCTTCAGGACTCCATCCTTGCCCGAGATCCTGGGATGCCCCGAGGACCAAATCTCTGAGAGTTTCCCATCAGTGCCTATGGCTATGGTGCAGAACCTGATGAAGTATTTCCACTAATCCCACTGCTGATTCATCTTCCATTTTGCAGAATAGGACCTGCATGTACAATTGTGTGTGCCATTTGATCCTATCATTGAATTTCTATGTATAGTCCTATTCTCTCCATGAGTACAAAATCCTCCCCATGTCTGAAGCTGGTGCAAATAAAGCCCAATGGCTCTCAGTGACAAAGACGGTTTGATATAAAAGGGACAAGCAGCCAAACATGAGGTTTGGGATATCCTAAACTGCCTTCCTATGCAGCTAAAATACATGGCAGAGGCAAACCAGTTTTGTCTGCTCTCTGCAGCTGAATTCTTGATCACGCCTATAGAGTAATGTTATCTCCTTTCATTTATATTCTGCTGCTATAGCAATGCAGTTCTACATCCTGATTCCCTTGAAAACTGTAATGATAAATAGAATAGAGATTGTTTAAATAAAAATTCTCATCTCACTTTTCTACTTATTATGACACATTGCCTTTCTTTTAGTATGTCATGCATATTTTCTCCTCTGATTCCTGGACCACAGATGTATGACATTATGTACTCATGTATGCTCTGTTACAACTTCAGGTATGTACGCAACAACAGCTCTTTTATCTATCTCTCACCCCCCATTTTTACTGGCAGAAGTGAAATAACATGAGCAGTGGAGGGCTAGTTCTTGTAGATAAGTATCTCACACGTCCCTTCCTCTCCCCTGAACGTGTACACTATTCCAAGTTTCCACTCAGCATCCCTACTGGCTTTTCAGGTAAGGTGGTAGCTTTGTCTTTTTCTGAGTTTGGGATACACTGACTGACTGCTGGTCCATCAACTTGGAAGTGTACTTGACTTTCTTATAGTGGAAGGCATTGATTTACTCCTTCTGCATGAAGCTGCAAATGTTCATGTCCAGTTGGTTCATTCTGAGGGAAAAGAAAAAAGATGACAGATGGACAGACAGACAGACAGATGGGACAAAAAAAGAGGCAGAAAATCTACTATTGCAGTTGTAGTTGTTATAAACTGTATATAGAGAAATACTTAATTTCAGTCTCTTAATAAATTAAAAATAGCTCACAACATCTAAAGATTTCTAAAACTATAAAATAACAAACGATTTCACTTGCTATAGGAAGTTACATTTTCTAAATACCAAACACTACAGATACTAGGGATAATGAAGAGAAAGCTTTTTCATTTGCTGAGGCTTCCAATTACAATGTTGGACTTAGGTTCAATAGAACTTGCTTAAATCTGAATGATAAAAGAATTGGTCAAAAGTTGGTAAGATCTATTTTCAGAGAAATTCTGGGAAGCATTTCTGAAAATCAAAATAACAAAATATGTAAGTCCACTTCTTTGGCTAAAGCTTTATAGAATCCAAATAATATTATAATTTTCAGACTTTGAGCTTTATGCCAGCATGTAGCTAAAACCCTAAGTTACAGCTAGCATCAGAGGAAGCATCCAGGAAAAAAAACGATAGTCCTAAAGAAGTATCTTTATCATTTGAGTTTGATGAGAAGTGACTCTTGAGCCACTATAAATACTGTCCTTAAGGGCTGAGATTCACATATAAAGGTCAAATTTAAGTCATGTTTAGCCATCTAAACTTCAGTATTCAGCCTAAGTTGGTCACCTAGATTCACTTTGTAGTAGATGGAGAGCTGCCAGCATTCATGCTATCCTTGGCATGAATGTTGTCTAAAAGAAGAATGAATTAGCCTTTCAAGGCACCTACCACTTTCCACAGCTAGTTTAGAACAAACAGATAATTTCTAAGTTGCTGAGGTTGTTTAGATGAATACTAACTAGGCTCAGTGGGTTGCTGTACATAACAGAAGATTCACAGCCTACAAGGATGAGGCACAGAACAAAGCAGAACTACCAGCAGTGTTGGGATTGACTAGTCAAAATTAAGAGGAAAAAGGAACTAAGGTGTAGAGCCAGCGAAGGGCTTGGTCACCTCAGCACGGCCAGGGAAGAATGTAGGTATTTAATGCAAAAAAATTTGAATTTGAAAGCAGCAGAAGAGCTGAACCCAAATCCAGGAGACATCTATGCTTCAGGCATTTCTTTATTTTTGTACTTTAAATTTCTCCAGCCATTAATTTACTCTGGGCCTATCTTGAACTACCACCAGTTTGCTGAGCACCTTAGCACCTGATTTCGAGTGTGTCACAATACAATCCAGAGATAAGAGTTTCTTTGTTTAATTCTCTAAGAAACTTGAACACACCCATCGTCTTCTCAGAATATTAGCATACAATAGCAGGTTGTCCTCTTCCAAAAAAAAAAAAAAGAAAAATAGAAAGAAAGAAAATGTAACCATAGCTGTCAATATCTTACAAATAGAATCAGAAGATCTTTTTACCTTTGCCATCATCCCCATTAATTTATTAGTCTAGTAGGCAAAGCGCTCACCTATAAAAGCAGCAAATGACCATTCATTTTCGTCCTCTATCATCTGAGAGAATTTAAAACAACAGACTGTGAGAAATTCACCTCTTCTTAGACGAACACTGCAGCCACCAGGCTGCAAGCAGTTCCTATTGTAGAATCACTTTCCATTTCTCTGTTGTTGCCTCTGGGCAACTAAGAACATATTATTTCCCCTTTGCAAGAAGGGGAGAGAGAGAAAGAAGAAAGGCTCTTCCAACCTGAGCGCTATGGAATTCACCTGGAAGTGGGAGTGCTTCGTTCAGAAACATTAACAAAACCTTGGCACCTCCACAATTCTAGCAGAGGTGTCAACAGCAAAATTTCTCCTATGTTGCTTTCATTGATCTGATGAAAATTTTCAGCAAGGTGAGCTTGCCCGGCACTTACCAGTCTCATGGAAAGCCCATCCACAAAAATTTTCACCAGCGCTGTCTTGACTTACGTTCAGCCGAGTAAAGACTGATGAAGCTCTGCCTAACCTTCTCCCTGTAATGAGCGGTATAAACAGCGTTACGTCCATCCTAGCTCCTAGCAAATTTGTGCTGCTTCACATAACAGTGTTAGAAAAAGACAACCTGCAATCAAATATCAGCATTCATTTTCAAGGTATAAAAGGTTTTTTTTGCCATGTCTGGGGTTGCCAAACAGACTGCACAGGCGCTCTTGCATGCTAATGAATGTCCAATGACTATGACTCCAGCTTTCTGTTCAGTGCTCGCACGGAAACAAGATGAAATTTACCACTGCACAGAGTTCATACCAATGGTGCATGCCATTGAAATCTTAGATCAACCTTTAAAATATGAGCGGAGTCTTGAATGGCATATATATGTTTTGCTAGCCATCTGTGTGGGGACAGATTTTATCAACAGATTTTAAAGTATCTATTACTAAGTATGAATTATTTTAAAGTATCTATTAAACTAATTAAATTCTATCCTTAATTGCACTCATACAGTCCTAACAAACTCTGTTTTCTTACCGGCTGTGTAATTCGTCCTTTGGTTCTATGAAAGAAGGTTCAGTGGTTTAATTCCCATTTGCCCTTGGAGTTATGATGCTTACTAAAAAGTAAGTTCAGAATACTTGTGAAATGTTGCTGAATCTCAACATTAATGTTATATATCCACTGTATAACAGGACACTGACATAGAATATAAGACAGTGCAGAATCTTAGCTTCTCATACCTGCATATTCATTCTTAATATGTGCATTAACATTTTCCCCTTAGACTTTAAGTTTTCAAAAGCCACTAGTATTTTAGATCTGCAAGACAAACATCATGTATGCTGTGAATAATAATGTGCACTAATAAGGTCGCAGAAGATACAAGTTTCCTGCTGATTGCATATCCAAGATTGTTGTTAATGAATACATTACTTGCTTAAAAAGTAAACAAATTCCTAGTTGGAGATATCCAAGATATGGCAGTTGCCTGGTTGCTCAAGAATATTAACACTTCAGTAGCAAAATGTTCAGCTGTTCTGTAATTCTCAAGGGATCAATTTCAAAAGAATGTTTCCAGAATGGATATCAGGAACACTTAAATGTAGGATAAATGTTCAAAAAAATTGCAAGAATTACATTCCCTTTAATGTATACGCTATTATAGTCTTTTGCATCAAGTTAAACACTGACATGGCCAAGAAATGAAGCATGTTTTCAGGTACAGAATACTAATTATTTATATTTATTAAACTAAAATTAACCTATTAGTGCTACATTTTAAACTCTCTGCACTTCTTTAACCAATAGCTTGGCCTGACAAAATTATGTGCCTAATTCCAGTTCATTTTCGTATACCTGAGATGAATCCATATACCTCCAGTGATGTGAACTGTCTGAATCTTTCCCATTCATTTCAGCTGAGCTTTTGACTTGAGGCTGGATTGTAAGAGGACCAGGCTGCTTAAATGTGAAAAGGTTCACATTTAAGTATATGAGCCAAGTTCAGCCTTGAAGGACTTTATTTGTGCAAGATGAGAATTGTAAGTGGTTCCTTGCATTTCATTAATAGATCTATAGAAAGTTATCCACAATACAATATATCTCATGGTTAGCTTTCTAGATAATGAAAAACTATAGCATTCTAGGACATATAACAGAGTCTGGTTTATCATTTTGTCCAGGAAATGATTTATTGTTAGTTATACAATATACAGCCTCCTGAGCTGCACTGAGGAGCAAGTGCAGGTTCCAACTACAAACACAAAAGCACAATATAATGTTGTTTGGAGATTCTCTTAGAAAGCCAAATAAGGGCATCCAAACGAGAGTCAGGCTCCTCTTCCCAAAAGCTTCCGTAAACAATAAGAAGCAACAAGTGGTGGAGTATTCCAAATAAACAGTTTCATAAGGGACTGGCAGAGTGAGACTGCTGTTCAGTCAGTTCACGATTCACTAGGAAAGTTCAGGTAATTGTTTCTCATAGAGTCCCTGTTAACACAGAAATGCTAATTGCTATAGCTACTACCATGAAATAAGCTGCTCTGTGACAACTACGCAAGGGTAACTTCTCTATGTGAACATACAGTTCCAGGCCTTACCCTCCTGGAATAATGTTCATAGTGCTAAATTACTTTAAAATAAGTTAAGCCACAGTGCATCTTCCAGAATAATTATACTTCTTCAGCAGCAAGGTGGGGAAGGCAATGGAAATAGCCTTTAAGAACTGCACCATGTCCTGGGCACCAGCACAGTCTTCTTTCTGAAGGTTATTTTCCACCTGGTTGATAAATGTTGCTCTGGGGCAAGGACCTAAGCAGATATAGACAGCACACTGAAAGGAAATAGCTCATCAACACATCATCACCAGATTTGTGCTGATAAAAGCACCAGCCTTGCTGAGACAAGGCACACTTTATTAGATTACGTGCTGTATTTCCTGACACATCCAACATCAGGAATACCTATTTTAATGTTAGCATCCTAAAATATGGGTGCTAAACCTCAGCAGGTGTAATACATCTTCTGCAGTACTTTAAGTATTAATTCCTCCATCTGATCACTGCTACCTGAGAAATACACAATACTCCACCATTATTTGCTTATTAATACAGCAGTTCATCACGCATGCTAGTTTATAAAGTGCTAATGCAATTTCTACTTACCTGTACAAGTGATACTATAGGTACTTGTCTATATCGCATCATTTACTGTTACTTTGTACCTTGATAATTTTACTGTCCACTGCTTAAAACAATGAGGTACAAAACATGTGAATAGTATGTAAAAACAGTGAGCACAATGCAGATTAGGAAATGATAGAAATTTTAGTGTAGCATGTACAAAAGGAATGAAGACTATTCCTTAAAATGTATCACATTATTGTTTTTGCCGGAACAGCAGTGTTTGCAATGCTTGCAGAAAGTTATTAGCTCTTGATGTTGCTAACACCCTCACAACACGTGGCATTTTTCCTAAATCCTCAGGCACTCTTTTTTACTTATTATTGTTCCTTATTAATTAAATTTCCTACCCCTTCTAGTCTTAATGGAAAGTTTGTAAAACAAGAGTATTCCACGGGTCCAGAAAGGAGACTAAAAACCCCCCAAACTATGATTATTTTAAATCTCCAGATTTGTTTTATGTATGATATTTTGCAGATCTGTGGTACTGACCTTTCTTGTAAGCTATAGAAATGTATTGGAACATTATTATTTATATAGTTATGTTTTCATACTTGGCTACCTATATTATTGAATGATTTCTGCGTAGCATCCGAGAAGAGGAGCAGAAGATTGATAGGGTATTCTCGGAGACTGTTCAGCTCCAGGAGTCCCCACCCCACCACTGCAGCGGAGTTGCCACAGGGCTCAGCACCATGTGTAAAGGTGCATCATAACACTGTTGAAGAGGGCTGGAAGCTGGTGACCTCTCATAGAAGGAGAAAGGCTCTTGCTCCTCCTCAAGACTTACCCTTGAAGAACAAGTTTAGTGCCCTCCAAGCTGAAGAGGAGCTGGGCATGGCTCCAAGGGAGGCAACTGGCCTGGCAGACCCCGTGCTGTCCAGAAACACACAGAAGAAGCGGCGAGTGATTGTTGTGGGTGACTCCCTGCTGCAGGGGACAGAGGCACCGATCTGCCGACCTGACCTCTTGTCCAGAGAGGTTTGCTGCCTGCCGGGGGCTCGAATAAGAGATGTCATGGAAAGACCGCCAAGGCTTGTCCATGCATCGGACTACTACCCTCTGCTGCTCTTCCATGTGGGCACTAACGACACAAAAGGCAAACTGGAAACCATCCAACAGGACTTCAGAGCTCTGGGAATGGTGGTGAAGGGTCTGGGAACCCAGGTCGTTTTCTCCTCAATCTTGCCTGTGAGGGGAAGGGACAGGAGGAGGAGTAGACGCATTTTCCAAGTTAACAACTGGCTGCGCCGCTGGTGTTGGCAGCAGGGCTTTGGTTTCTATGACCATGGGACCCTGTGTGAAGATCCACAGCTGATGGGGAGAGATGGGATCCACCTTACCAAGCGGGGCACGCGTGTCTTTGCCAACAGATTGGCCAGCCTGGCAAGGAGGGCTTTACACTAGGCAAGATGGGGGAAGGGGAATGGTATAGATAGACACGGTAGTCAGTAAAACACCACTCGAGCCAGGAGGCCTCCAGCGGGTGCATGCAGCCAGGGGAGACAGCATGGGACATGGCTATGGAGGATCCTCTTGCACCTCTCCTGGGAAGCTTACATGCTTGACTGGCTCTCTGAAATGCCTGTACACCAATGCACGCAGCATGGGGAATAAACAGGAAGAGTTAGAGATCTGTGTGTGATCGCAGGGCCATGATCTCGTTGCGGTGACAGAGACATGGTGGGATAGCTCACATGACTGGAATGCTGTCATGGATGGCTATGTGAGTTGCTCTTTATGTGAGGGAGCAACTAGAATGTGTGGAGCTGTGCCTTGGGGTGGATGAAGAGCAAGTTGAGAGCTTATGGGTGAGGATTAAAGGGCAGGCTAACATGGGTGACACTGTTGTGGGGGTTTACTACAGGCCACCTGATCAGGAGGAAGTCATCGATGAGGCCTTCTACCAACAGCTGGAAGTAGCCTCACAATCACAGGCCCTGGTTCTCATGGGGGACTTCAACCACCCTGACATCTGTTGGCAAGACAGCACAGCTAGGCAAAAACAGTCAAGGAGGTTCCTGCAGAGCACTGAGGATAATTTCTTGACCCAGGTGGTGGAGACGCCAACGAGGAGAGGTGCATTGCTAGACCTTGTACTAACAAACAAAGAAGGTCTAGTTGGAGAGGTGAAGGTTGGGGGCAGCCTTGGCTGCAGTGACCATGAGATGGTGGAGTTCAGGATCCTGCGAGGAGGAAGCAGGGCAATGAGTAGGATTGCAACGCTGGACTTCAGGAGAGCTAACTTTGGCCTCTTCAGGAACCTATCTAGGGGAATCTCGTGGGGTAGAGCCCTAGAAGGAAGAGGAATCCAGGAGAGCTGGTTAATATTCAAGCATCACCTCCTCCAGGCTCAAGATGGGTGCATCCCTCTGAGTAAGAAGTCCAGCAAAGCGGGCAGGAGACCTGCATGGATGAGCAAGGAACTCCTGGCAAAACTCCAGCAGAAGAAGGAAGTCTACAGAATGTGGAAAAGGGGACAGGCCACTTGGGAGGAATACAGGGACGTTGTCAGAGCGTGCAGGGATGCGACAAGGAAGGCTAAGGCCCAGTTGGAATGAAATCTGGCAAGGGATGTCAAGGACAACAAGAAGGGCTTCTTCAAATACATCAGTAGCAAAAGGAAGACTAGGGAAAATGTGGGCCCGCTACTGAATGGGGCAGGTGCCCTGGTAACAAAGGATACAGAGAAGGCAGAGTTGCTGAATGCCTTCTTTGCTTCTGTCTTCACTGCTAAGGCCAGTCCTGAGGAATTCCAGACCATGGGGACAAGAGAGGAAGTCTGGAGAAAGGAAGACTCTCCCTTGGTTGAGGAGGACCAGGTTAGAGATCTTTTGTCCAAACCTGACATCCATAAATCCATGGGCCCTGACGGGGTGCACCCACGAGTGCCGAGGGAGCTGGCGGATGTTATCGCTAGGCCACTCTCCATCATCTTGGAAAGGTCCTGGAGATCAGGAGAGGTGCCTGAGGACTGGAAGAAAGCCAATGTCACCCCAGTCTTCAAAAAGGGCAAGGAGGAGGAGCCCGGAAACTACAGGCCTGTCAGCCTCACCTCCATCCCTGGAAAGGTGATGGAACAGCTCCTCCTGGAGGTCCTCACTAAGCAGACGGAGGACAAGAAGGTGATCAGGAGTGGTCAACATGGATTCACCAAAGGGAAACCATGCTTGACCAACCTGATAGCCTTCTGTGATAGGATGACTGGCTGGGTAGATGAGGGGAGAGCTGTGGATGTTGTCTACCCGGACTTCAGCAAGGCTTTAGACACTGTCTCCCATCACATCCTCGTAGGTAAACTCAGGAAGTGTGGGCTGGATGAGTGGACAGAGAGGTGGATTGAGGACTGGCTGGATGGCCGAGCTCAGAGGGCTGTGGTCAGTGGTGCAGAGTCTAGCTGGAGGCCTGTAGCTAGTGGCGGCCCCCAGGGGTCAGTCCTGGGTCCTATCTTGTTCAGTGTGTTCATCAATGACCTTGAGGAAGGCACAGAGTGCACCCTCAGCAAGTTTGCTGATGATACTAAACTGGGGGGAGTGGCTGACACATCTGAAGGCTGTGCTGCCATTCAGAGGGACCTGGACAGGCTGGAGAGCCTCATGAAATTCAACCAAGGCAAGTGGAGGGTCCTGCACCTAGGCAGGAATAACCCCCTGCACCAGGACAGGCTGGGGGTTGACCTGCTGGAACGTAGCTCTGCAGAGAAGGACCTGGGAGTGCTGGTGGACAACAAGTTAAGCATGAGGCAGCAGTGTGCCCTTGTGGCCAGGAAGGCCCATGGGATCCTGGGGTGCATTAGGCAGAGTGTTGCCAGCAGGTGGAGGGAGGTGATCCTGCCCCTCTCCTCAGCCCTGGGGAGGCCTCACCTGGAGGACTGTGTCCAGTGCTGGGCTCCCCAGTCCAAGAGAGACATGGCACTCCTGGAGAGAGTCCAGCGGAGGGCTACGAAGAGGATTAGAGGGCTGGAGCCTCTCTCTATGAAGAAAGGCTGAGAGAGCTGGGCCTGTTGAGCCTGGAGAAGAGAAGATTTGAGAGGGGATCTCATCAACGTGAACAAGTATGTGAAGGGAGGGTGTCAAGAGGATGGGGCCAGTCTCTTCTCCGTGGTGGCCAGCGAGAGGACAAGAGGCAACGGGCACAAACTGAACCACAGGAAGTTCCATCTGAACCTGAGAAAAAACTTCTTTCCTGTGAGGGTGACAGAGCATTGGAACAGGTTGCCCAGAGAGGTAGTGGAGTCTCCTTCGCTGGAGATATTCAAAACCCGTCCGGATGTGATCCTGGGAAACATGCTCCAGGTTACCCTGCTGGAGCAGGGAGGTTGGACTAGATGATCTCCAGAGGTCCCTTCCAACCTAAACCATTCTGTGATTCTGTGATTTAAATATTACTTAAGGATTTAACTAAGCAGCCTAAGTTTCAAAAAATACAAAGTATATCTGGACAAAAAGCAAGGTTTCCAGTTTGCATGCAATTTTTTCCAGAAATTTGATTTTGGTTTGAATCAAATGAAGCAGCAAAACAGTGCAAACTATATGCCAAAGCAGCGGTTCCCTAGACACTGCAGCTGCTCTGTTTAAAATTATTCCCATGTTAACTTTGCTGCTAAGAGAAAGAACAGGAATTTTGCTGCTGAGAAGTTGCTGGGGGCTCCCAGGCTCCCTGGCACAAGAGCAGACCTTCCACTGGACTCCCTTGGGGATAGATTCTCTACAGCTTTCATCATCCCCTGGAGTTCTCCTGGTAATCTTTTTTATAATTTGACAAAGCATTCAATATTGTATAATACACAAGTTTTGACAAAGGTACAACTGAGCCACATAAGACACAAAGGAGACAGGACACTCTGGGAAGCTTTAGAGAATGAGGACGTTAAAAAATCTTTTACTAGTAATACTGTTGTATTCATCTTCATGGGCACAACAGAAAAAATGAATCTATTTCTAGTACATTGATAGCCTGTAACCACAAAGTGATGCTCTGGATTCAAACAGACACTGTAAAATATGTTCTGGAATCTGATAATATAGCAAATTTTGGGGACATCATCTGTATGCAGGACGAAAAATAGAGATGACCCTTTTCAATCCTGTTCTCTCTCAGCTGGGCAAATAAATACTAGTGAACAGACTGAAAATCTGAGTTTTTCCAATACAGCCCTTGTTAAATCGCCAGTACCAAAATCAGACTCCCCATAAAGAGCAGGCTCAATGACAGGCTAACAGCAAGTTTTAATGGGAAGAACGATAGCAACTTCACTGAGCCATCCGAAGGAGCAGCCTCGGATGGAGGATGGAGCAGTCATTTCCCCCACCAACCAGCTTATATATTTCTTTCTTCGGCTGACACTTCACGCTACCTTTCTTCCAAAATATTCTCCCTTTGAGGGTTCTATCAGAGCTTGTTCTGGGTACAGCGTCTTAGAGATGATTAAACATGTTTTTGGGATATCCTTGCTGCTTCTCTGGAATATTGCACTTGCTTGCAGTGAGACCTGCAGAGAGAATGCTGGAAATAGGATCAGCCGAGAGGTGTTTCAGGCTAGGAAAGCTGGATTTGCTTTATTGGGTAGGAAAGGCCTACATGTGAATGGTGGTTAGGAACAAGCATTGGAAAGGATATAATGGGCAGAGCTACATGAGGAATGAAAACCTGCTTGGAAAGGGAAATAGAGCATGTGGATACTGGAACATAGTAACGAAAATTTTTCTGCGCTGAACATTCAGTGAAAAGTGACATGATTAATAGTTTTAAACACTTATGAAATGCAGCTTCAAACATTGTAACTTCCAAAGCAATGCTTAAGGGTGATCCCACTTTGCTTCTCTTCCTGGAGCAGATATCAACTCTGACTAACAGGACAGGAGGGAGAATGGCAGAGAAAATACTGGCTAATGCAAAAAGCAAGCAAACTGAAAAGCTTCTTTAATTGCTTTCATCAGTTCTGATTGTTCCTTATAGCATAAGCATGAAATGAACAACTCTGAAATTAAGGATAGATTTCCTACTGTGGAGTTTTTCATTCTAGGCACTGCAAAGAACTAGCAAGTGGCTCATGGAAGACATATATGTTATAATGAATGAGAATTCACCAATGCTTTTGGATGGAACAGGGAGAAGCATCGATTCTGTTTTCCTTAAAAATGGGGGAAGGTAGCTTTGAGAAGCCAGGCCAACTCTACGTTAGAGCACTAGATGAGGAAATAGTAGATGTAGTTTCCATTCCCATCTCTGCCTTGCTCTTCCTGCCTGGATTTGTACAAGTCTCTATGCCCTTCTTTGTCCATACTGGAGTAATAATACTTTCCTGCCTTACTGTGGGATACTGTTATCCAGATACTGTGCTGATGGATGCAGTTGAATCTATTGCATATTAAAAAGAAAATATGTTCAGATTGATGGTGGCTCTGTCATTGGAAAATGTCAAATGATTGAGGTCAACTCATTTTTTATACATTCCTTGCATGTGCTTTGCTACAATGAGAAATAAACTACAACTACAGGGACCTAGAGTCATCTTCACCCTTAGTCTAATTTTTTGCCAGTGGTTTTCCTTGAATTCAATAGAAATAAATTAGTATAAAAATGCAGTAATACTGTGGTGAATCAGAGCTTTTGTTTTTCTCCCTGGAACTTACAGTAGCCCTGCAGTCCAAAACAATTATTACCATGTAATTTATATTCACTTTATTATTTTTCTCTGAAATCAGAGTTGGAGTTTGCTGGTTTTGCAACAGCTCCCCATATTCACTTCCCTACACAATAAAACTTCAGCTGGGAATACATACAAATTAAGGATTCAAATCTTTCTAAGAAGTTTTGTGAAACTTCTTCTATAGCTAGCTTCTATCAAATTCCATTTGGTTTTATAAGCTGCTGAAAACCCTAATCAAAAACTTCTGCGGTTATGGGCTCAAAACAGAATGTCATCTATATCTTACCTTACTTCCTTGCAAGCATCCCTGAATAATGTCAAAAATGGCATGCCTTTCCTAATTCAAACATTTTGCAAAAAAGTATCATAATAAATGATGTAACAAGGGAGATCCTAATATGAAACATGTGCGCAGATTGCTGAAGGCAAGTTCAAAATATGTCACAGTCTAAGAATTTACCACAAGGAAAAACTACTGACAAAAAATGTAAGAAATTTTTATGTTCAATGTTTCTTGAAATGCAACATGAACAAAACATATAACAATACCACACAAGTAGACCACAACCCTCTTTTCATATATACAAAGCTATAACGTTGACACAGGGAAATAAAAATGCAATCCCTGACTAGCAGCTGCTTAGTAATGCAGTTGCTGTCCATACGTACAGGTCTTTCTATGGTGCTTCATCCTCAGTGCAGCTCAGCCTCATTTCACACAGATGAGCACATTCAGCCTTAGAACATTTGTGTAAGATAGTGAAAGATGATTATGTCTTCATTTTTGATCGGATAACTCACGTGTAGAGGTCAAGTCAAAATTATTCCTCTAATCTGAATGTAACAGTTCTTGGGCAATCAATTTCATTTACCTGTTACTAAACAGAAAAATGCTGTGCATCTGTATCTTCCATTGTTTTCAGCTGGAGAAAAGAGCATTTGGCCTCTTGAAAACCATGTCTAAGCTTAATTTCTCACATCAGAGACCCCAGAGCTAAGTATGTGAACCTGAAGGTCATTCGTAGCATACAGAATCTGCCCACGGACCCTCCTAGAGACTTGACCATCCTAATAACCTGATTCCCTGTGCTTCATCACTTTTTTCCCCTTCTGACAGGGCTTTTTCTTCATCCATCTGTACCTAGTTTCAGATGAGTATGAAAAAAAGAGAGAGAAACATGCTGCTGAAACACGCTGTGCTCGAAAAGTCTTACTGGGCCCTTACCAGCAGACAAGGAAGGCAGCGGCTGAGACTGTAAGCAGGGATAAAAAGGTGCTCTCTGCATGTCATGCTTTTAGGCTCCACGAGGAACTAGCAATGAAAGAAAAATAACAAGAAGATTGAAAGTATTCTGGAGAATGAATAATAAAGTTGGACAAGTGAGTTAGCCTCCCATTAATAAAAGCCTGACTTTTCTAGGAACTGATGGCGTATGCCTAGAGTTAAAGGAGCAAAGGTACAGAGAGCCTTTCAGGACTTGTAGCGTCTTAAGGGTTTGGTCAGGTCTTGAAGGTGAATACTTGAAGTATTATGTAATATTGAATGGGGATGTGCCTGCTGCATCAGATACCTTATCATGAGAGCTCAGTGACTACTGACAGTGTATGTCCCTGATACTCAAACTAAAATCTCTACTCCATACTTGGCTAGTGACTGGAATATTCTTTTTTTTTTTTCCCTCAGAGCTTTTCAAAAAGTGTTAAAAAAGCCGGAGAGAAACTGCTTCAAGGTTTTAGTTGATACTAATTGTTTCTCCATGCATGAGGGCATATAGTTTGGAGGAGAGCTGAAGATGGCTTTTTAATAACAAACTCAGTTACTCATAAATACCTACAATATTTCTGTGTTCTATAAAAAAAATGTTGAACCTGTTCAAAGAAACACGCTGCTGAGATGCTGCAGCAATCTTCAATATTTTTAGACCCTTTGGGCCCCAGGCAATCTGAAGTAAATATATTTATTTTAGCTTATCCCTGGTGTAAACAGAGCAAACCTGAACATCAGGGTAAAGGTCATACTCCCATGGGCAACATCTGTTCTGTTTAATTTTGAAGAATTCTTCTGACTGTATGTGTAATAAAGCTAGGAAACTTTGCTCTAGACCTCAGAAGCTTCTCACGTCACTCTAACTCCCCCAACTCCCAAAATGCTGGAACCTTTCAAATTTCACCTGGTGCAATACACAGAACCAGGTCAGCTACAAGAGGGCTGGAGAAGCGTTCGAATTTTGACTCAGTCTGAGAGTGTTTCAGCTTAAGTCAAAATCTACAATAGGCTTTCATTACCTGTTACTCTTTGTATCAGGAGGCAAGAAACTGCATGTGAAACCATCTATTTGCATCTTATTTTTGTGCTATCTGTACTTATTTTTCTGCAGAAAAGTCACTTAGTTAAGACCCTGCTGATAAAATAGATATGATCTTTATGCTGCATTTCTGTATTTCATTTCACTACATGGATATGCATGTTTAAAAGCTTATACAGTTTGTCCTAATTTGTTTTTATTTTATTGTGCTGGAAAGTCATGAATGACATGTATTAATTGTCATTACTGACAAATGAGTTATTAATCACAACTCAAGATTTCCTGCTTCTGCATGGGAATCAGAATCCACTTAAAAATGCATGACATCTCAGTCATGACAGCTTATTACTTAAGCAAAATTACTTCGTATGTTCTGGACAAGAAAAAATCATGCATCAAAAACATTTTTATTGAAAACCAACAGGTGAAATGTACTTATTTTTTCACATCATACAGTCCTTCAAAATTTTAGATCTGGCAGATCACAGTCTCTCAGATCTTTAGGATACTTAGATGTAACTGCTGCAGGTTATCTCTATTTTTCTCTGTGTTTGCACTGCCTATATACAACAGAGTGCCTATCGTCTTTGTGCCTTAAGTTGTAATTTGCAGTTAATAGTTCAGAACAAATTGGTCCTGCATTCTTCTGCTCACAAGAACTGAAATATGCATGAAACTAAGTTCTGGAGGGGTATGAGCTATTAGGCTTACATCTAGTGAGGCTATTCCAAATCTATCCTAATGAAACAGCTAGGTTAAAAGCCCAGTATGTTCAACATTATTTATAGCAAAGCAGCTGTACTTCTCCAAGGCATTTTACTTTTCCAAGTAAGCTTTTGCATAATGGTCTGTCTTTCACTTCCAAATTATATATATATTAAATAAAGGATATGTATGAAAGGAAGAAAGCAGATATGAAGAACACATTCCTAACATGGATCCACAGTGATACAATGAGGTCCCTAATCTGGGAATTTACCAAAATCTGGACAAATCTGGAAGAAAAGGAGGAAGTTACTTCGAGAGATCCCTCTCTTACTCAGCGATATTTCAGATGAGCTCTAGATCTCCCTGAAATTTCATAAATGAAACCAATTCCATACTGCAGATCCAGCCTCCTGGTACTGAGAGTTTGTAGCCTCCTCTGAGTGCTATGGTGGTTTACTGCTATAACTGAGCTAGATCACCTTTTGATGAAGCTGAAGTCATGCCCTTACTCCTACAAACCAGTGAAATTACAGGAGCACTCTAAACACTATTCTATGCCAGTGTGCATAAGAAGTTCCATTTTAAATTAATTACATATTAACTGATAGTAAGCAATTATTTAAAATCCTACACAGAAAGACTGTATATTAAGAACAGTCATACAATTGTGTTTTCAAGCTTAACTTTATGCTTCCTCACTGCTGATTGTTTGATTTCTGAAGCTGTTGCATTAACACTAGGCAATTATTAACTTATTTAAGATGTAAGCAGATTTAGACCAACTATGTATATATATATACTCCACGTATTTACCCATTACTTATATATACAGATGACAAAGGGCCATATCTTGAGTATGCTGGCAGTTTATGAGATCTCATGATGTGGCCTAAAGAATCACATGCAACTTTATATTAATCCAATGTTCACTATATATTTAACAGGCCCAAAACTCCCAACCGAGGGACCACTGTCAGGAGTCAAAAATTCTCTGTATTATTCTGCATTTACATTTGCCTTGCAGCTTTAAGTGGTTCAAGCAACACAGCATCGGAATCACTGTAATAAATTACCTTTCAGTTCCTAGAATTGTATGACAACATAGCAAACACTGGAAAAGACAATCTGTGTCACCGAGTTCAGTCCCACATAATCTCAGGCAACTGTGTAATTTTCATTAAGCCCAGAAGGGTACATAAGGACATCCTCTCTATCCTATGTACCGTTAGGCACAAAACATCCCAGAGGACCTGATGGTAAACTTAAGACCTTTCCCTAAAAGACTTTTTGTTGTAAGGACCAAAACCCTACAAAACTGATAATGATGCACAACGGCAGGATAAATCAAAACTATCACCTGTGTCTTGCACCCTTGCGATGGCTAGAAAATTGTTAGGCAGTAATGCTCAGATGAGATATATTTAAGCAGCAGAGAGAGAGTTCTCCTTCATTTCTGCAAAGGAAAACCAAAAGATGGATATTTAAATAATACAGGTAGTCTCATACAACTTAAAAACAAAACATGGTCCATATTGTGAGAGATTTTACTGGTTTCTTCATGTACTATTAACAGTCTTAGTTGGAAGTCATAAAACTAAAGTATGGTTAAGAGACTGAGATAAAATGGATAAGATAGGCTCAAGGCAGAAAGATTTATAGATTTCATAAATAGATTTGTAAATCTCAAAACACTTTTAATTTTTCAGAATTGCAGTGATAACCTTTTATTGCAAGCCGCTTTGTGCCGCTTCTACTTTTCATCGTTATAGCTGACAACAGTAAAGGTCTTCTGTTGGTTTAAATAGCCAACACACTGGCACTTGGGATTTATGGTCAGGGATTCAAGGACAGTGTATTTGACCCAGGCTAAGCAAGGGAAGCACTCCCAGTGTCACACAAGTACCTTGTGCTTATTCTACTTTTTTTTTTTTCCCTACCCACGTTGCAAATGTTGCCCATTTTCCAAAGTCCAAAACTCCAATGGTCCTAGGGCATGCCCCTGCTGTTTTATGCTTGATGACATTAAAACATTGATGAGATGGACCTAAAGAGCATCCAAATCTACACCTGCTAATTTCCGAACATATATACCTCACCAGACATCGGCCCAGCATGTGCCTCACACTGGCAGGATATCGTCATGAGCCACCAGCTAAGCTAATCTCTGAGCATTTGTGCTGTAGGAATGGAGATCCACATGGAGATCTACAGCAGAACAGAGTTTCCAGCACTGTGCAGTAGCTGAGACTGAGATACCTTGACCAGGGCTGTGCACTCAAACGAGTCCTGCTAAATGGGATTTTTCTATTCGGATGCAGCCACGTGGGGTGACTCTTCCTTGCCCTGTATCCTGGCAGGAGCAGTATACGATGCAATATGCACAGAGTTCCTGCTAACTCATTCAAGGCATGAATCTCCCATGTTGGATGAACAGGAAAAGTAGATGGTCTGACAGCTCCTCTGTATATTTTGCCAGGAAAATGTCTGTTTTCAGAGTACCCCTCAGCTAGAAAAATGAGCTCTTTCAGACCTCAATCCTTCTACGTTAATAATAATAAAAAGCCTAAGCCTCATCAGTCAGGTTTGTTTCATTAATAAGTTCTTATGTTTAGCGTTTCAAAGCTGCCCAATTGAAACATCAACCTTTCCAGACGTCTCTACAAAAATGCCTACAAAGAAGAAGTGAATATGACAGTAACTACTCTAGGGACGATATAATTAAAAAAAAAAAGATATCTATAATGCTAGTGGGTAAAGCATACATTGCCACCTACCACTTTTTCTTCTTTGGACATATTACCACAACACCAGCTTTTACCCTATAGCAATGTATTTTTCAGTATCTATGTAATATAATTTAGCACAAAATGTGAAATGATATATATTTCATATGCTCCAGTAGATATTTGAATATTTCTCATTTATTTTTCCCTTTGGTTTATTTAGCATATAAAAAGTTTCTTTTTACTGCTATGTGTATTTTAGCTTTTCAGATAAAATACTGTAAGTTACAACTTTAGAACAGATTTTATATACTACTACTACTCTCTTTTTAACCTCCTGTGACTGGTAGAACTAGCAAAAATATTTACCATCATAAAATTAAAATAGTACAGAGAAGAACTGGCCCAAACTGGGTTGGCTCAGGTCAGAAGAGAGACCAGGGATCAACAAGAATGAGAATATCTATTTAACCCACCAGGGAACCACGCAAACATGACCCACAACTGATTTGCCCACAGTGAAATACTAAGACTGCCTCATGTGTACATGTGTACATATTTTATCTGTTATCACAGCTACAGCACAAGGAAGAGGAGTGCTCCAGAGAACTAAATAGGCATAGCCTTTCTAGCTGCCACCGCCAACTCAGGAAAAGCGACTGCAAGTCCTCTGAACCAGACTAAGCCAGAGACGATTAGCACCAACTAGAAGCCTACAGAGGCAGGGTTCACTCCCACTCAGTCTATTATCTACAGCTGTGTGGGACATCTTTCTACCCATTCTCTGAATGGCTAAAGAAATACAGAAAATCCAGTTTAGGAAAGTACTCACTTTTTAGCTAACCTTTGTACCAGCTAGAAATACGAAGGGTGTTATCATAAGATGACCTGCTGGCTCTCCATGCATCATTCATAATTTCTGCATGAACCATAGCCTGTGGATATCAGGATCCAATCCATTTGACATCAGCCTCATTTCAACAGTAAATGTAATAAAGACAATAAGCAACTGTCTTTAAAATAAAGACACAAAAGAAAATGAAGACATAAGAGAAACTACTGCATTTCTGTGACGGAAGCACATGGTGCTAAACCAAAGAAAAACAGACTTCTCATACAGTCAGGTGTACACACCTATGAATTCCCATGCCTCTATTCCAGGCTGTGCATAAAAAGATGAACAATCACGAATAAGTTTTAACTATGAAAAGCATGACAGTATGTGTTTTAAGGTAAATGTGAAAAATGCGCACAATTCTGATCCCACATTTTGAAACTTTTGGAGGAAAAGCCAATCTAAATCCATATTCCTAATGAATACAAAAAAGCAAATTATTTACAGTTGACAGGACAGTGTGAGCCACATAGTGGAAATTTGTGGCTGTTCTAGCTATAGAGTTACAGCTAGGGATTCCAAAACAAAATGAGGGATGGTAAGAGATGTTTTACAGTATCTGGTCCAAAACATTTTGCATATAAGTCACTTCCATCACAATGCACTGAGAGAACAGTAGATCTGAATACTCTCACAATTGTCAGCATAAGTAGTAGCTCAGGTGGAATCAACAGCGCAATACTGGCTTAAAAACAGCCCACATGAGAAGGGAATAAGGCCCCACAGTTACAAAACAGCTATATTAGAAGAGGGTTAGCTGTTTCCATAGAAATGGAATGGAAATATAGATGCAAACCCTTCGTATCAGAGCTCTGAACGAAGGAGGAGAAACCAAACTGTTTGTAAACCTGTCATGTCAAAAACAAATTTTTGGTAAAAGTACAGACTTGTAATGCTAATACAACTAATGCTTATAATATAAAGCTAGGCAAAATGCAGGTCCCAGTATCTCTGGTCTGCTTTGGTCACTTGTGCTGTAGCAGCAAGGAGGTGGATTGGAAGGCAATTATGGATCATTACTTATCTCCATAGGTCAGTCCCTGCCCTTATGTAGAGCAGAGAGTTAACAGTGTCCTAGCTAAGCTTACTGGTGTCAGTGAGAACACTCCAGTATACCTCGTCCCTGAGGCATCATTCCCCATAGAAATAGCAAGAGGATAAAATGCTAGTAGACGGCACTAAGTAATACTCAGCACCATTCCGACTCTCGCTACTCCAACTGTAAAAGTAACCCCCTTCCAGCGATTCAAAGATCACAATTGACATAGTGGCAGAGCTCGGAATGGCTTAGGAGCCAAGATTACCAGGAGAAAGTGGTAGGAACTACCTTCCTAACTAGGTGGTTCTAACTAAGTTACCATAGATAATCCCAAACACAAACATCTGTAGGATCCGGGCAATGACATCCCCTTTGCAAGTATAAAGTGTTGCCAGTTACGCTGGCAGTCTAAGCAAGTCCTCACTTAATGCACTAGACCATTTAATGTGTCAGTAGCGGCACTCCTGAACGTAGCCATACTTCCCTCAGGTTGAGTTTTAAACAGCAAAGTAAGGATTGTTGGGTACCCAAGGCTACAGCAAGCAGCTTGAGCAGAAAGGTGAAAGAAAACCAAAGAGTGGGCTAAGAAAATAAGCTGCAAAATGTGAGTGCAAGAAATGAGAGAAATGTAATTACTGCAAGGAAGACTGAAGATGGTTCCTGGTAGCTGGGAAATGATAACACACTGACAGTCTGAGCACCAGCAATGTTCAGCCTTTCAAGAGGGATCCACAGCTCTACTTCTGAAACTCTCTATTCTACATATAATGAAAATCATTTAGCAGACATTTTTCTTTTGCATTTAATCCTGGTCTTCGGTTGGTCATTAACTTGGGAGAGTGTTGGTGACTCCCTCATTCCTAAGAATTTCACATTTGTTTTCAGTAATACTGCTTGCAGCATCCCTCTGAGAAATGCCTTGCCACTCACACAGAGTAAACAAGCAGATGCATGTGTGACATTTTCTGAAAACCTCTTGCAGCAGTGAAAAGTGGACACTCCTCCACATGCCCTTATTTCTAAATATTGACTTGGAAGTCTCTGCGTCTACCAGTAAAGTATAAAGAATTTTATGTGATAAAAGGAGAAAAGGGGAGGGGATAAAAGCAGAAAGAACAAGACATAGCTGAAATAACTAGCTGACACTTCCTGGGAAAGACTGAAAAGGAAAATTGCATTTTATTAAGTAATTTTGTATTAGGCTTTATTCTTAATTTCCATATATCCTCTTGTCCACGGTGGTTTCGTTTGGTCTTTCAGTTATCTTTGTTCATAACAGCAGGTCCTGGATCTTTACTCCCTATTTCCAGTATTTTGTTCTCCATTGTAGCCCACAGTATTTATAACTGATTCACAGACATTTTTATTCTCAGTTGGAATTTTCTAAGTGGCTTTGTTGTTTATTAGAAATGGCTGATTTGGCTAGTTTGAAACTGTTCATGGCAACAACAACAAAAAAGGGAAAAATTCTGACCTATTTTGAATACTAATTTCATTATCTTAAAAATGGAAAAATGTTCTTTTTTTTATGTTTCTTTCCAAATTTGAATCTTTATACAAGTTCCACATTGGTGGTTATATTACCCAAAATTTTCATGTATTTTCCTCAGTCAGTCAGTCATTATAACAATGACCTAAACCATTGTTAGATTTGAAGACATTAATTCTGCAATTTTAATAACTTTCCTTTAAACAGGAAGGTAAATAGACATATATTTATATTTCTTTCTCTCTCTCCTTCCAGATCTACCTATATCATTTAGCCAGAGAACAAATAAGAAGAGGATAACTTAATAGGAGAGCAACAATGCAAAGCTTTCCCCATCAAGAAAAGAACAAAGAAACTTGATACAATGGGGTCTAACTAGGAATAAAACTATAGCAATATGAAAAAGGAAAATTTTAATATAATAGAAGGAAAATATCCTCTGACTAACATTAGTTGGACTCCCTGCAAGATAACGTATCATTAACATTGACAGATATTCTGTTTATTGGGATATCATAAAGCAGCTAAAGCACTCAAAGTATCACCCCTGCAAGTTTCATGCAGAGATCTCTACGAAGCTGTGCAACATCTAAATATATTACATTTACATTTTCAACACAGTGTTTCACAGTGCAAGTAAGTTGATGGCTATATCATAAATGCTTTATGATTTCTACTGACTTTGATAGATAAAAACAGGAAAAAAACACTCTTATCCTTAAACGCGGACAGAAAAATATTTGGCTATATCAATGCTTAAAAAAAGTAATTACTCAAAAAGACCAAAGCATTTTTGAAACTAAATGATTGATTCCTGAAAATTCTCACACCTGCAGATACATAGACATAAAAAATAAAAAAAGTATAAAAACTCCTGATCTGCTTGATTATGTTTCCTTTAAGCAACTGCTCATTCAAATGATTTCATCCATGTCCTCCTATTATGAGAAAAAACGGACTGACTGTTCTTAAAAAAAAAAAAAAAAAGTTTTATATCTGATTCCAAAATAAGGTTGGAAAAATAACATAATTCCTCCTACTATCCAACACCCACCCACACAATTATCATTCAGTGAAGATTCCCTTTTCAACTCTCAGGGCCTTAGCCTTCCTTCAAATGTTCCTTGAAATAGTGCCTTGATCTGTCCATAGAAAAGTTAGTTTTGTGTGCGTGCGATATGAAACTAACTGGAAAGGAAGGATATGAGACTGCTACTTAACTTGATTAGTTCTCAACTGCTAGTCTAAATATAAACAAGCTTAGGTACGATATACTCATTCTTTCTTGTGGTCTCTTTTTCTAGCCCTATGTCTAGCCCTTGTTGAAAGCCATAAATTATTTTTTCCATCACCTCTCCTTCTTAGGAACAGCTCTATTAGAAGAGCATACCTACCATTTTGTCCCCTTAATTAAGGAGCTAATAAAAACACCTGCCTCTTACCTCGCAGCTACCACATTTTTTGCCTGATATGGGAGAAAAAAGATCAAATTCTTTTTTCTGCCCACAGAGCTTTGAACATGCAGCATGTTTTCCTTGAAACTATTTCACTTTGTGAAATAGCCATCGAGCAGCAACGAAGAGAGAGGCTCTATGGTATACGCATTACAAATGCAAAGGTGACCAATTCCTCCTGAGAAGTTATAAAAATTTCAGCTCTTATTCCAAGTACTATTGAATATAAGTAGTATAATACTGAATGTGTGCTCTCTACCCAAATTAGTGCCCTAAACAGTGGGCAAAAATGGCATGCTGCTTCTCTCTCGAACACAAATATTCATGTATTCTTGACAAAATAGAAAAGCTGCAACATGAGCTATTGAGAAATCTATGTACGGTGTAATGAGACTGCAAAGAGAATTGATCCTAAGCTTTTCACATGGTGAAAGAAGGCTAACCATTAAGTACTGGAAAAAAAATATAGAAAACATGACTCGTGGAGACAAATGTCCTATCTTATCATTTTGACAGGATATGGAGCATAAGAATGTCAAAACAAATGTCTTAGCCAGTTTGAAGACATTTGTGCATCTCTTTCTTGGGCTTCTAATTCTTCCTACACACCACATACACATCTAATTATGAACTTCTAATTTATACGTCTCCAGGCGCATAACTCTGAGCTTCTTGTGACTGCCAAAACTTGGCTCTTACAACACTGTAATGATGCAAGGCCCAAGTCCTTCTGGAGCCCTATACCTGAAATAAGTACAATGCATCTTTCAAAGAATGCTGCCAGTCATTCCAGTCTGGTACCAAACATGCAGTTCTCTTTGGCAGCAGCTTTTTAGAAATCAAGCTGATTGATTACTTATAACATTAACTGTGAGCTTTGGACCCTACTTTTTTATTCCGGTTTGAAAACTTTCACCATAGCTATTTCATCTGCTATCTACAAGACTCGGATTTGTTATGATACTTTACAAACTATCTGGAGGGTTTTTTTGTGTTTTTCCAGCGAAGATCTCATATTTCCATAAAAGCCTGGTGCCCGAATCACAATTTAGATAAACGATAGCTGATCCTGGTAGCCACTCTACAGAAATGTAGCCCTCAGACTCTTGCGCACAGCACAGCAGAGTTTTATGGGTATTAAGAAGAGTGGAATTTATATTTATAAAGAATTATATATTTGCTTCTCACAGCTACCAATGTCAAATTCTCTGAACACAATCTGTTAAGCATTCACATTAATTTTAAGATTCAGAGTTCTCACACGAACAAGGAGACAAGTATATACCCATACTTCAGCCACATATATCTAACTATGCAGGAATATGGCACAATAATAAAGTAATAGTATCTAGTAGGTTTAAAGCATTTTACAAACAACTCTTAATGAAACCTGCCTACACCACTGCCATTCCAGCACAGGCAGATGGCTTGTGTGATCTTGGAGCTCTATTTCCCCACTACCGATCTCCAAATGGATATGGGGACTTAGGAACTCCTGGATGCTATGTTATGCTCCTGCTCACTAGCTAGACCCAGCACTTGCTCCAGCTACCTGAATGCAGTCCCCTTACAAGAACATAAAAATCACCTAAGATACATCCAATATAAATATTTTCAATTGTGTTACACTTTTGCAGCTTGCCTATTTAAAACATAATACACATGCAACAAAAAAAGCTTTCTAGTCTTCTGAGCAAAGCAAAACAGGAACAGTCACAAATATACCATATGTTTAAGAGCAAAGAACAGGCAATACCTAGTACATTTCAGAGCAGGGGGCCTCACTGTACAACTACTTACTTAATATCCCCCATGACTCTAAGTGCCTTACACAGTAAGAATTTGCAGGGATTAGGACAGAAACGTTCTAGCCACACATGCATGACAAACATTTGAAAAAAGAGGTGAAAAGAACACCTTTCTGCAATACCCTAGCAATTTATTATCAGTTTGTGAGCGTGAATAAAGAAGTTATAGGCCTAATATACCTGTGACTCCCATCTCATGCATGCGCTCTGAATGCTACCCCTACCCTTGCCATTGCTTTTTCTATATTGCTTTTTCTATATTGCTCTTAGGACCTCCTGCAGTGCTGTGTTTGCACCCAACGTGGACTCTTTTTCCATCGTAGGTCTCCACCCAGTTCGCTGCCAACCAGAGGATTTTCTGCCCCTCAGCCCCCGCACATGTGACAGCTTTGGCTAAGCCATGTGTTCGAGGCTGCTGGTAGGAACCTCCTGTTTGAGATCTATTGAGTGGAGGAAGATCTCGCCTCTCTGTTTGAATACCAGATGTTACAAAGTGACTTAAAATCCTGTAGCTAGACAATTCCACTCACTTTCATTTGTTGCCAGCTCTGTTATTACTCTGAGCCTTGCCAAACTGCTTGAGAAGAACCTGAAAACAGTGGACTTGGCTGAAACAGAATCCATTTTTTTTAGCTTGGTAAAAAAGAAAACTTCAGACACAAAACTAAATCTAACACTTATTAATTTGAGCAGGAACAAGGAATGCCTGACACTTTGCAGAATTGTTCCCGCATCTTATATTATCCAGTACTTAGGAGGCATGAAGTAAGGAAAGTAGACTTATTCCCGAAAACATTATCAAGTATTAATCTGCATCTCTTACAAAGTATTAATCTGCATCTCTTACAGTCATTTAAATATTGTGTTCCATTAAAAACATTGCGCCATATGTCACAGTATGTATTTGATCATGTTTGCATGTACACATCTGTTAACAGATCTGGGAAATAATCAAAAATGATTAAGTACTACACTAACTTGTATTTGGACACAATAGTAATCATTCTTTCAAAATAATAATTACATTATTGTTTCCTTACCTTTGCGTATATATAAATAATTGAAGTACCTCCCTCCCCTTCAGAAATAGGAAGATTTCTGAATCATTATCAAAAGTTTTTGGGTTTTCACCTATACTAATATTTCTGCGTGGGAAAAAGACTATCATTCAATGTCAGTTTTAAAATAATGCTCTGCCCAAATCGAGGTATAGCTAGATTTACATTCATTTCTTCCAACAAAGGATTCCTAAAGTGGCATAAATACTAAGGCCAATGAATCTGGTGAAATACACTATTTACAGAAAAGAAATAGAAAAGATTAGCACACAGAAAGAATCAGGGAAAATTACATTTTCTGTGACTTTTCGCTTATGTCTCTAACTAGATATTCTCCAGAATAGAGAGCACTGTATTTTAATTTCCATGTACTCTTCCACAAACTATCTTTGTGTCCTTTTATATAATTATGTCTTGCTTGTGAACAATATTGCATTTAAAAGATAATAAATAAACTGTGATATAACACAGAACAGTATGCTGCAAAGTGCTATTGCATGTGGTCAGCATTCTGTTCAATTTTTCCAACAGTATGCTCTGTGGATTCGAAACCATTTGATGTGTTTCAGTTTATACATTTGAGCATCAGACTTTCATTAATGTTCTACTAATAAACCGGAATAATGGATTTATCTCTACTTGTAAATTTGCAACGTAAGGCTAACATAAGAAGAATAACACTAAGAAGTGTAAATATAGTATTATTTTAGTGTCCGTCTGAAGAAAATTAGGGAGAGCCTGAAAACAGCTTATGGACTCCGTAGATATAGCACCTTTTAATTCATTCTGTACACCTCAAACATCATTTCAAATGCTCTCCCATTTCGCTTCTTAAAGGCCCTATCAATCAACTCCATTTTCTATTTTAATGTATCCCTTTAGGGCACTGCTCTTAGAAATACCTGTAAGAACTTTGTACTTTTTTGAGTTATCATTTGTTAAAACTTAAAAGCTTAAATAAAAATGCATGAGTTCAAGATCTAAATCCAGTTGTATTGTTTTTAAATTGTTGGAAATCCCAGTTTTGCAACAGGTTACAATTGTTAGTACTTCAGGAAAAAAAATGTCCAAAAATTTAATGTGACACATGGAAACATAGTTGAAGAAATGCACTGAATTTTTAAGAAGTAACTATACTTTGATTTTATAGAAAGACTAACTTTTTGATTAATTTGGAAGAGAAGTTAAAAGCTAGTAACTGCAAAACTTTTTTACTAAACAAGGCTGATTAAATTAAATTTGCTAACCCTGAAAAGCTTTGATGATAAATGGCTAAACTTCATTACTAATTTAGTCTGGTATTTCAAATACACCAATCCCTTATTTTCCACTTGTTGAACCAAATAAGGACACTTAAGGAGACTGACTGACTCATGTAACATTTGCATTTGCTATATGCTTTTCTAAATATTGTTCTATTATTTTCATTCTATCTGCGACAGTTACAGACATATCGCAGGAGTATGGATAAAGTGTAAGACTCAGGAGTGTTTCTCAGTTCCCGGGTCTGAGTACCTATCCAGACCATATCCTGCCTGCCTGCAAGGGTAAAATTATATGTGCACTCCCTCTCTCCCTATGTATTTTCATTTCTGCTGGAATAAAACTGAGCTGCTCCAGCAGGGATGGAGCTACAATTCATTCCAAATACTCCCCTAAGTTTTGACTGTCAGGAGGCAAGTCTGCAGGGTATATAATATTTGCCATTCAGACTTAAAAGCCCAGATAATTACTAAGGTCTCTGTGTTAAGTTGTCTAGAAGCATGGACTATAAAAAAATCCAAGACTCAAAAAGAGTTTATAGATCTGGATTATAGCCAGACAGTACAATGAATGAAGTAAGCATATGGAAGAATAAGGGCTAGGAAAAGGAGCAAGTTTTTCCTGGTAAGTAGTAGTCACAGGGTAACACCTGCCTACTACCTCTGATTACTGCAGAAAGCTTAGTGTTACTAGTAACAAATATTGTCAAGTGCCATGGTTTGGCAACAGGGACTGAGCTCATAAAGAATAAGCATTCACAACAGTTAAAATTGCTGTCTGAATCATCGTTTCCAGAATCTGAAAAAAAAAGGGTCTGTGATTCAGAGTGAAAAAATGTAAGGAGTTTCACTCTTTGTCAGATGACAGTCAAAATTCATATGTTGCCTTCTATTTCTCCAGCAATCTTCCTAGAAAAACACTCACTTTTAAAATGACAAACTAATCTTATAATTACTCAAAGATAACCCATAAATGTCAAACTGAAGGTAAACTGAGGGATGTAAGCATATACAGTACAAAACTGAAGTTCAAAATACATATTAATAACAGACATTCAAGTTTAATTTTGAACTGCTTTTCTCCCTAGATTAAAGTGAATCCCTTAATGTTAACATAGAATTTATTTTGATGATTATAACATACAAGCTACACAGATGATTTGATTATCATATATTTCTCGTATATGTATCATATTTACACAAAGGAGCAGTAGAAATGACTCTACTAGCTCTTTTTCGCTGGAATAGACTTGCTGCTTCTAAATCACAAAGTTTATGTATTTTCCTCAAATGTATAAAAACCAAACCAACCTTCAGAAAGTGCATTTTTGATCTTTTCTTTATCAGTTCCATCACTGCTGTCAAAGAGACAAAGTGATTTCTTATTCTTTTTTAGTGAGTGAAAATGTATTCTTCAGAAAGTCTCTTTGTAATAACACAGTGAAAAATCTATTCTATTGCTTTGTTTGGAGTTGATTTTACATTCCTTAAATAAATCAGTTAACTTCAGAAGATTCTAGTTTCAAGATGAATACATCTGAGAATTTGCAACAGTACAATCTAAAAATAATATATTTATTACAATTTTTTCACATATAAAATGGATTTAAAATATAATCTGGCTAATTGTGTTTCTTCTGAGGACAATGCTAAGACGGATGGACTTCAGTGGGAGTCAAGGCACAACAGTGCTCAGACCTGCCTCAGAAAGGCCAATGCATGCACAAAATCTGTAATTTGAAAACTCTGGAGTGTTTATTTTCTGAGAGAATAGCATCCTGAGATTACTCACTGTCAAAGCAGAAGAAGAGATAGCAGGAAAACACTAAAGTACTTGAGAAAATAGCATTGTCAGTTGAGTAGATCACACTTTCTTGTATCAGTAGCACTGGGAAACAGCTCCCAATGCAGCACTCATTTTTGTGAGAGTAAGCAGTGAGGGCAGATTTTTTCTACTGGCTTGTAAAAAAACACATACAAGAATTAAGTCAGACATATCAAATGCAGTAGCATGCTAGGCCCACCGAAAATTTCATTTCGCGTAACTAAAACCTCCTGAAATGCGGTCAACACATAATTCATTATTAGTTTATCTATATAGGATGATGAAACGTTTTAGTTTATTTCTAGCGCTCCTTTTCAAAACGTATCCCATAAGAGACAAAAGCCTTTCAAATGAATAACTTCCTCTCGTCACTGGGTGAGATCAGTTCCAAGCTGAGACTAGCTGAACTAACACTGGTTGCACCCACTTACTACTCTAGGATTGTCAATATATTAACCCACTTAATATACTATTAATTAATTCAGAGCTCCTAGGTCGGGAAATCAAGAAGGATATTAATCTAGGTTTGGAATAAGTATGTTAATAGTGTCAATTAATTTTTAAATTGAATTGCATATTAACAGCCTAACCTTCAGGTCAAAAGGTGCTCACAAGTCAATATAATACAGAAGTCAATGGAACAACTGGTATGAAGAGGTACTGCTCAATGTAATACTTGCAGAACTGGTCTCCATCCATAACCATATTGGTTTTGTAGGAGTTAATGGCAAAGATGGTGTTTTTCAACGAATAGAGTTATGGTATAAGGCCCCAGACACTTAGGTCCTGTTGACCTTGCTCCTAACAGAATCACACAGAATCACTGAATTGTTGAACTGGAAGGGACCTCTGGAGATCATCTAGTCCAACACCCCCTGCTCAAGGCAGGCTAACCCAGAGTAGATTGCTCAGGTCCATGTCCAGTCCGGTTTTGAATATCTCCAAGGATAGCGACTCCAACAAACTCTCCAGGCAACTTGTTCCTGTGTTCAACCACCCTCCATTTCTTATATATAATCAGAAAACTATCTTGGAGCTACAAGAGCCTGCCTTATTTTGCCCATATTATTTATTATATCTGCTCAGACAATAAAGCAGGACCATGAGGGCACAGACCATCTCTTATGATGCACTAGCATAGCACAAAGGTCAAGAAGTCCTATGAGCAATGCAACTAACAGTATCTGCCTGGAAGATCAATCAAATCAAAGGCTGAAGTAAAAATAATATGTATCTCAAATAACATATATCACAGTGTTTTGGGGAGGTCATTTTTAAAGTTCTTCTTAAAGTTCTTTCTGATGAGAAGAGTTACTTCCATTTTACTCTCCACCTACTAAAAAACTCATTTCAAAATTTCAACAAATGGCATTAACCTCTTTACTTACCCATTACTATGTTCATGCTTATTCCACCATCTCATTATTAATTTGGGGATGAAAAACAATGGAGTGCGGGACAGATATGCTATATATCATGTCTCAGCAGCAGCAATGTGGATTGGAAGTACCAACTCATAAATCAAGATATTAGATGAAAGAGATAAAAAAGTGTTACTGCCGTCAAATACAAGAATCAAGATCCTGGACACGACAGAAAAAAAAAAAAATCAAGGCTTACAAATAAAGAATCTTTATGAGAATAAAATACTGTCACGGCATGAAGGTTACAAGAGCTCAAACACTGTTTAGGTAGAAAAAAACCAAAATGCCTCCCTTTGAATTAAATATCTCAGATTAATTAAATAACCTGCAGGAAATTTCCCAAATAATCTAACTGTTTATGCAATCTGTTTCTCTTCATGTGTTTATAACCACACAGTCAGTTAGTAAGAACATTTTCCCCTTTGAATAGTGATAAAAAATTCAACACCTATTCCAGCCTAACAAAGGCAGTATTTCTTTCGTTTCCAGCTATCACATAACAAGGCAACGATGAAGTACAATATCTTTTCCTCCCAGCACATGCAAAGACGTTTCCTAAGCCAACAGCAGCCTTTTGACTTTTAAAACTTTTTCACCTATTTTTACTGTTCTACAGACGTTCGAAACACAAGTCCCTGAACTGAACAGTAAGAACTCAGTTGTGCCTGTCTTGCTCCATGTAGGTGAGGTACACGTCTTTAATTCAATGCAACTGCTCATCTGATAGTTTGCCCCAGGATAAGCAGGGGTTCTACAAACCAGCCCAAGTATTCCTGGAGATTCTGGACTTGATCCACAATTTACAGGAGCAAAAATCTTCATAGCCACCATTCACTGGGCTTAGATCATTATATCTGCTAAAGAATTAGCATTCCTTTCTCTTAAAAGTCATCTGACAATGGACCTTCAGCGTTTAGTGACCTGGCCACAGCGCAGGATCATTCTGTGAGCTATTACTGACAGAAAGCACCTGTGGCGGAGCATTTTATTTGAGTCAAACGCACAAGAGTAACATGACTGAGCATGAAGCCACATTCTGAGAATAAAGCCAAGGCTGCACAATAATGTAATTCAGCCTTCTTGAATGCACTTCTGTTTAATTTATCATCCCAGTTCCAAAGCAGAGCCCATCACATGCTTTAAAGCATGCATGCACCAATTCTAAAACTACATAAACAAGGTTGAATAAAGCCTCAGTGAAGGCTTTTTTCAGCATGAGATATGTATGGTTGTGCAAAGGCTTTTATGTCACATGATCTGGAGCGCACTCCAGGGTGGAGGGCAGAGAAAAGGCATTATCAGCCTCTAGGCTCTCCCTAGTTTGGAGGCTATTTTTATAGCATCCTGGAATAAAATCCTGGAAATTCAAAAGCATTTCTGTTATTTTTGTCACTGTGATGAAACTTTTACCTCAACATATATCCATCACGTACGTATCCAACATATTTTTACATATATCCATAAACAATCTTTCAATATAACCAGCTTTTGGAAGCAATCTGAATGTTTTTTACAGTTCTGAGAAGCATTCACAGCAGGGCATCTAGAGTAGCTGGACATCGATTCTCAGCACCCTCTGACATTCCTACTAGGCTCAGCATCCCTGGTCCCTGCAGCTGCCCGACCGGGCAGCACAGTTTAGCAACTCTGTTGAATTCAAAAGCTCAGAAGAGCAAACGAAATAAGACACAATCCCTCATCCACCTAAGTTCTCTAAAGCTCCAGGTTTACCAAGGTAAAGAAGTTGGGTATTTGGCCAGCTGAGTGCTTCGGTACTACCTTAGGCACTGAAGCGCTAAATTTACTGAGGTGTAAATCTTTCCTACACAGTTGGGCACATGCTGAGTCTGTGAGCAGCAACAACCATTGTATGAGTTTCTGCGTGTGTTATTTTAAAGTTATCTTCTCTAAAATCAATGCTGCATCATGCTTTAATATTTATGGGAACATATCTAGAAGATACAGAACGTTTTATAAATTTTCATGGTGACGTCTGCGGGAAACTGTGATACTTTTAATTTCCAAAATATGTATTAACTTTCATGACAAAAAATTAATTGCAATCACATTAAGCGCAAGAATTTTGACACAGAAAGGCGATTCCTGTAAAGGAGATGAGAGAGGGATGAAAATAAAGTTCTGAATGGACATGCTGTCACAATTCTGTGTGGAACAAGAACAATACATCCCTAGAATAATATGCTTTCATTTTATCTTTTATAAGTACATAAAAAATCCACCTTCCTTCCCAGCTATGTTCTGAGATCAATTTCAGCAGCACTGTTAGTTCATAAGAAATGTGAAATAAAACTTACTGTATACATAAAAGAGGAAAGCCTCACTTCAATCAAATCCAAGGGAAACGAAAAAATAAATAACAAGGGAAAAATAAAGGTATTATGTAGTTTGTTAATCTAAGTTATTATCATAGAATAGAGCTAAATACTTTTATAGCTATTTTAATTATGAGAAAAATCATTTAATACTAAGTATTATGATGTAAAATAAAGATAGTGGAAATTTAGTAAAAGATAAAAAATAATCAATGTTATACAGTGTAGTAATATCCCAGTGCTATCCAGTGAGGCTTACGAGTTAGGAGAGGGTAATTTAACCTAACCTAGTACACATAATAGTGCCACTGGTCGGAGAAGTAGTCATTGCAGACACGAACAGTCATCACAGCACTTAATGTGGCATTCTTCAGAATCCCAGCCACCAGAGCACTGTCTGCTAAGAGAAAGTCAGCAGCAGTAATTCATAGTGTAAGCCTCATACTTTTTGTTCTATTCCCCATAACAGGTATTTGCAGGCTTGCTATCTTTCTAGTGTGAGGCCAGCTATAAAGGATGATTTGCTGATAGGGTATTCTGTGCAGTTTTGTTTCTGTCTTCTTCTGCCTCCTTTTGTGGGTATTTATCAGAATGTAATTTAAATTTTTTTTTCTGTGGAAAGAAGCCATCATTTGTTTATTTTAATGACTCTTAGCAAATTTATTTTGACTGCTTGTCTCCCAGACCTTTCTCCCTGGGGAAGGTTTTGACCTCCAACGAGTTTTCCGTATCTCACCTTAATCAACTCCTGAGGAAGAGCAGCATAGGAAGTACATAATACCAAGGTTTGATAAGAAGAGAGTGAAAGGAAACTGGAAAAGATCACATTTAGAACAAACACTAATACAGAGGTCATCAGGAGAGAACAACAAAATGTCTTCTGCGGTATCTTTTACATTCATCAAAGCTTAAACTATTCTATTTAGACTACTGTCTCTCTTTAATCTGTCCCTAACTTTCAAAGGTCATTTTTCAGTACAGGAACGGGTGATCAGATTTACCCTCTACAAGAGCTATTGCCACAACAGAAATCCTCTAATGGGTTGAGAATGCTGAGTATTTCTCAATACTTTCAGTTCTAACCAGATACATGTCTTACAAAGTTTTGAAGTCTGCAATTAAAAGTTTAAAAAGTTATTTTAGAACACAGATGGCCAAAACTATGGATGGTTTGGTCTAAGATTTTTTTGAAAAAAATCCATCTTTGGCTTTGTAGTAAAATAAAACAGATGTCTTCTTTATCAAAACATTCAGAATTTGGCGGACTAGGAAAAAGAGTTTTTAGATAAACAGACTGAGGCTTTAGCCTTTCTGAAGCAAAGGTTCTCAAAATCTGAAGCTAGAAAATTGGAAAAGATTATTAATACGCTATTGTAAACGCAGGCTCATAACAGACATGAGTGGCAGGACGAAATATCATAACAAACTTCCAGACATTTGATTAAATTTGTAGCTATAAAGCTTAGGGCTTTACATTTTTTAGGCAAAGAAAAAAAAGCATTTAGAAGCCTAAGGACCACATTTAAAACTCCCAGCAAAAGAAAGTTAAAGCAGATAAGAGGAAACGCCTAAGAGGTGAATTCTGAATTCTCTCTTGCCTGAACTCGAGACACTCTGGAGCTCTACCGTTAAGAATATCATCTATTACAACCTTTTCAGGCAACTAAGGGAATAGGTAGAATTTTTGCAAACCTGTCTTGGGTTTAAACATCTGAATTCTGCTCAAGTCCCATACAGTCCCCAAGGATATCAAGTCCCATATAGTCCAGTGGTGGACCTAAGTTATAATATCTAAAGCCTTACTTAAGCGTAAGGCTGTTGGGTAGCTGCCATGCTAAACAGAAAAACAGTGAGAGAGAAGATCTCATTATGCCCATTGAAAATGGAAAAACAAGATATGGAAACGTTATGTAGGTAGCACCCAGTGACACAGAAAGTATGTGCCAAAGAAAACTAACATCTTCTGAGTCCAAGTTCAATGTCATAAACACAACACTGTTACCAGATAACAAAACTTCATTCCTGCCTAAATAATAGTTAAGCAGTGAATTTGTTTTCTTTCCCTTTTTCCTTCGGCACATGCACTGCATCACTTCCTACTTGAGGAAATGCACTAATTCAAAAATATGTAGTATTGAAAATATAGATAGAATTCAGTTTCTTTTTACTGAACCCATGGCATAGTAGGAGAAATTACTTTCCAGCTGCAAAACATATTTATTTACTAAAGCTCCATGCTTCAGCTTACTTATGTGCTCAACCTTACTCTCAAGAGTAAAGCGACTTAAAGGTTTCTGTATTCGCAGGCTCAGATTGTAATAAATAATAAAAAGGCATTTGTGTTCTATTTGGTGAATGTGCTCCATTATGTGGTGTTGTCACTTTTATCCATACAAAATCCCTCGTGTTAGATGCTCTTACATGCACACTGAGGACTAGTCCATGTTCTCCTGGGGTGAAGCCCAGTGGCAAGGTCTGGGCAAGTCACAAGTGCTTTCCAAACAGCCTCTTCAGGGGACAAAGGGAAAATCTGCAAACTGCCCCCACGCAACCACATTCTGCGTCACCAGCAGTGACAAAGATGATCTTGTTTTACAGCTACCCATCCTTGCAGAAATGAAACAAAGTTATCTGAAAGAGTGTAACTGCTACAAAGAACATTATATCTGGCTTAATTTCCTCACAATAATTTCTAAAATGGAAGATGGAAGCAAACTATGCATCTCCACAAGTGTCTGTGCTATCCTAAACCATGACAGCACAAACCCTATGAAGACAAGACAGCAAGATTTTATCCATATGCAGTCAGTCCAATACCTTAAAAACATACCCCTACTTTAGGGGATTGTGACAGAGAAATACTCTGTCCCTCAATTTTAATACAATATCCTTGAATCGATCCTGACCTTAGTAGGTATGACTTGCCGTTCCATTAAGCAGCTTGTCTAGACCTGAAGACTGTCATCATTTCCTGGTATGAAGATGAACCAGCACGTAGGTCTGTTTTGTGAAGATGGCAAAGGCTTCCTCCATGCACCAACACACCTCTCTGCCAAAGACGGGGATCCACCAAGGGGGTCTCTTACACCGCCTGTCTACAAAGGCAAAGTTAATACTTAACTGTAGCCAGTCCCACTCTGGCACACTCCCTCCACCAGTTCTACCTGACATAGTTTTACCAGTATCCACCTATTAGTATAAAAATTAGGTGAATAAACTATCTAGAGCAATTACAAATGAATATTTCATGTAGCTTCATGTGTCCACCGAACGTTTTATATCAGAACTACTCTGAACTGCAGGCCCTTTAAAAAGGCAGTTTGTGCCACCATTGTGCCTCCGTTATCAGAGACCCTTGTGGACCAAGAAACAAACCAGGAGCCCCTTCCGCACCTACTGGTAAGATTTCATATAGTAACGACAATTCTTGATACATTTTAAAAGCTGTACTTTTGGCAAATGTCCTAGTGTTGTACGTATTTTCTGGTGAATATAAAGTTATTTAGAAATCGAATCTTAATCATCAGAAGCTATTAACTGTAACACCATACTAGCAGAACGACTACAAATTCTACATTAAGAAATGGTGACAACTTCTTTAGAGGGCTTCAGCAGGGCAGGCGACTCAGCAAAGAAGTGAGTACGGAAACATTTTGGAAACAAAACGTCTTTTAATCCCCGCTCTTAGCTATTTACTTCCTTCCCCACTTTTGAACTGAAAAGCAAGACAAAATGCAAGGGTAGAGCTACTGAAAGAAACATTTAGTCTCTGCCTCTCTTTCAAAGTGTCTTAGTCTTGGCCCATTCCTGGTCTGACTTGCCTAAGACCTGAGCACCTGCTTCTCCTAGTGGCAGCAGACCACCCCTTTGGGAAAAGGCCTGTGGAAAAGCAGGCCATTACTGAATTCTCTGTCCCATCTGTGAAAATCTCTTAGCACCTTCACAATCACAGTAATTCCAATTCCCCTCTTATCTTCAGCTGTGAGTTCTCCTGGATCTTTTACTTCCAGTGGTCTATGTTCTCTTTTTTCCTTATTTTTCTTTAATCCCAATTACAAAGAGTCCTAAATGTGCAGACCTTTGCACCAACGAGCAGGCTCACTGAAGACAACAAGCACATGAAATAACATGCAAGAGACAGACTTTCAATTTTTTCATTTCTTTTTTCCTGTCTGCACGTGCCCATTCCACGTGTGCCTACCTATGAGTATACCAGGATGCTAAACAAGTGACTCTGAGAGAACATGAACTAAAGAAGCCTGGCTTCTTACAGATTTATACTGAGGCTGATAATGAGCTGTAACTGAAAATGTTGTCATTATTAAGACATTATACAGTCTCTCATCCATGAGAATCAGTGTTTAATAAAAAGTAAGTTCATGTCACAGCCTTGGGACATTTACAGGATCTGTCAGCCCTATCCAGTTGCCTATTTTTATGAAAGAACTTAATTATATCTGAGATAGATTTGGTCAAAACTGCCCAACAGCTTCAAAAGTTATTTGGGAATAGACCGAGACAAGCATGATCGCATGGAGGACTGTTTCCATAGGAACCTGGACTGAAAACAGCAATATAATTTGTGAAAAATTGCATTGCAGCCACTTTTAATCAAAAATTTTAAAACATCTGATCAGCTTTTAATCACATGCCTGTAACACACACTTCCCACCTTCCCTCACTCTGTATCCGAGCTGCAGACCCTTGCCTGCAGACCCTTCATACACGCTTGCTCTCCTTTATCTTCCAGAAACAAAAATTACACTTCACAAAGTAGGGAGATTTCTCTGTCTGTATTTTGTTAATCTTCTCTTCGGATGGAAACTCTCTTTTAAGGCAAGGTGAATGTCTCAGAAATACAGGCCAACTGCTGCACTCTACTGCTTGCATACCTTAGGCATATGACAGAAGAAATTAAATGAAGGACTCCCAGGGGTAATGGTTAAAATATCACCTGTTAACCAAAATGCATCTGCGTGCGTAGACAGAATGAAGGACTGGAGGTTAGAAATACTAGTCTTTAGCGGTTAAGGTCACTTGGGATTTGAGGCCAAGGAGCAGATGGCAATCTGAATGAGAGTGGGAAAAAGTCTGATGGCTGACAGGAAGCAGATTTAATGGAAAAAACAAGAGTTCCACACTCTCTTCGTTATCTTCAGTATTCCTTGCTCTTCTCAGCTGTGATATTAGTTACTGTCTCTTGTGGTCACAGTATCCTACATTAAAAAATATGTCCATGTACAATACAGGTCAATGAACTAAACCGCGAGACGTCCGAGCGTGACGCCACTAACGCTTCTGTCTATGCTCCTAACATCTTCAAAGTATACAGCCGCCTGTTCTTCCTTGCCGCAATGGGAAGCTTGTCTGTTCCTGGATCGTTCACTGTCACGAACAGACCTACCAAACCGTCCACCCGTTCCACAGCATCCTTTTCTCTCGTGAGCTCGGACAGATTGATGTTACCCCACTCCCCAAACGGTGCCACGCGGCAGCACGCTCAGGACGCAGGACGGTCCTCGTGCGCCTGTCCTGCGCCGCGTTTCCTGCTGCAACCAGAGCGCGAGCTGCCTAACTTGAAGAGCGTGCAGCTGCGTCCGCACAGGCCACAGCCGGGCTGGCCGGGGTGACGCGGTTAGCCGGCTCCCAAGTCGCCGCCGGCTAACCCGGTCCCTGCATCGCCCTTCCTCTCGGCAGCGGCCCCGCGGAGCCGTCTCGGCCGACTGCGCCACGAGACGCGGGAGCGCGCGGAGAGCGGCCCGTTCCCCGCGTCCTCTCCCGTTCCCGCTCTGCCCCGTCCACCTGGCGCCCCCACGCGAGCCAGGGCACGACCCGCCCACGCGAGGCAGCCGGCCATGCGGCTGCGCGACCGGCGAGGGGCTGCGCGGGGGGGGGTCACGCGTGGGCCTGGGCCCTCCCAGGGCGGCGGGGAGGCCGAGGCAGGTTTCCGAGGGGGAAGAGGGCTCCGCGCCGGGCAGCGGAGCGGCGCGCCGCCGAGGCGGCTGGGGAGCGGCAGGCGGGGGCGCCCCGCACTCGTCCGGCCGCCTCGGGCGCCCTCGGGGCCGGCGGCGCCTCCGGCCGGGCCCGGGGAGCCGCGGCGGCGCCGCCGAGCCCGAGGCGGCGCTGGGCGGAGGGGGCAGCGCCAGGCCCGGCGGCGGCGGCGGCTCTCGGCCCGCGCCACGGCGCCCCCCCTGCCGGCGGCGGGCAGCGGGGAGCGCGGCCGGGCCGGGCGGCGGAGGGGAGCGGAGCGGAGCGGAGCGGAGGGAGGGCGCGCACACCGCCGCCCTCCGCGCCGGGCGCCGTCCGTCCCTGCCTGCCCGCCCGCCCACCCGCGGCCGGCGGCTCTCCGCCTTCTGCCGGCCCTGCCAGCCAGCCTGCCTCTCGGCCTTCACTACCGGGTCAGGCGAGGAGGGCGGGCTGAGGCAGCGCCCGCCCCGCTCCAGCGCAGCCACCCCTCCTCCTCCTCCTCCTCCTCCCCCCTCTCTCTCCTCCCCTCCCTCCTTCCCGACTGCCAGTTTCTGTACAACTAGTAGATACACGCGCAGAGGCAGGGTCCCGGCCGCCGCGGCTGCCATGGATATCAGCTAAAGCGCCGGCAGCCGGACGGGCAGGGCACAGGCGCTCCCCGTGCCCCTCGGTCGCCCCGCGGGGGCCGCGGCCCGCGCTGCCACCCACCCACCCACCCACCCACCCGGCCGGCGGCGGCGGCGGCAGCAGCCTCGCCTCGCGTTCCTCCCCGCCCCGGCCCCCCGGAGAGAGGAGCCCGGCGTAACGGGGGGGCGGGTAGAGAAGAAATAGGAAAGAAATAGCGAGAGGGAGTCGGGCAGCGCATCCCCACGGCAATGTCCAAGGGCTTGAAGAAGAAAAGCCACTGGACGAGCCGAGTCCACGAGATTGTCATAGTGAGGAACCAGGAGGGGCAGCTGGGCTTCGAGCTGAAGGGGGGCGCCGAGAACGGGCAGTTCCCCTACCTGGGCGAGGTGAAGCCCGGCAAGGTGGCCTATGAGGGCGGCAGCAAGTTAGTGCCGGAGGAGCTGCTGCTGGAGGTGAACGAGACCCCCGTGGCCGGGCTCACCATCAGGGATGTGCTGGCCGTGATCAAGCACTGCAAGGACCCCATCCGGCTCAAGTGTGTCAAGCAAGGTAAGGAAGGGACGGCGCCGCGGGCCCTGCGGCGGGGCCGGGCAGCGGGCGGCGGGGCGAGCTGGCGGGGAGCCGCGGGCAGCGGGTCGCGGCTGCTGAGGGAGCAACTTTGTTGTTGCAGTTTGCCTTCCCCCTTCCCCCCTCCGGCGCCGCCGGAGCCCCCCGCCGCCGGGGCGAGGGTGGCAGAGGCACGTTACGAGCCTGTGCGCTCGGGCGAATTAAATGTGCGTCAGTGACAGCGCTGCGCGCTGGCTTCGCAGCGGGGCGAATGGGGTGGGGTAGGGGGGAGGACAAACTTTGGGAGGCCGGGCCCGGGCCGGCAGCGCCCCCGGGGCCGAGCCCCCTTCCTCGCCCGGTGCGGGCGGCGCTGCCCGGCGGCCTGGGCCGCGCTGCCCGGCGGGCTGCTGCGCGCAGCGGCCGTTGAGGCGCGGCCGTTGAGGCGGAGGCGCGAGGCGGGCCCGCCGCGCCGGCCCGGGCAGCGGCTCGCTGCCGGCAGGGCGGCCTCAGGCGCGGTGTGGGTAGCGCGCGAGTCACGCGTCTCGTCGGCGGGGACAGCCAGCGGCCCGTCCTGGGGCGGGGGCATCGCACGAAGTGGAAGGGAGCGGCAGGGAGAAACTTTCAGGAGGGAGCCGCGTACTTCTGCCTCTCTCCCCCGTTTCCCTTACCTATTTTGTTTTTTTTCCGTTTTTTTTTTTCCCCCCCAAGTTAATCCGTTTCCAGCAAGGTGGAGCCGTAGGTCCTGTTTACCTGTTTCCTTCCCCTGTAAAACCAAGTTGAGTAGGGGTGAGCGTAAGCGAAGGCTGGTAGCCGGGTCTGCGCTAGCGCAGCGGCATGTGGGAAGGGGAGAGGCCGAGGGCTCCCCCGGGAGCCAGGCTGGCGGGTGATCCCCAGGCGCGGATGGTGCCGTGGCTCGGTGGGCAACGGTAAAGTGGGCGTTGCAGCCGTTAAGGAGTGGGGCGTTTCTGCGGAGGGAAGACTGTGGGATACCGTGGGATACCAGGGATGTTTGTACTCTAGCTATGGCTGGTAGCCTTTGCCCAGAGGACAGGGAGGAGAATTCCTGCGACATTTGTGTTTTAACCCCCTCGTTTTAATTGGTGGTTTATTGTTTAAAATGACGTTTGTGGTACTTCTGCATGCTTGGAAGAGGTGCTGGTTACCGGTTTATCCAACCTGGCAGAACCAGGAGAAGGAAACTGACTTTCATTGAGGCCTCAAGAATGTACTTTATCGTATATCTGGTTATCTGCATAAGGTCAAACCTCTAAAGAGGGATATGATCTAGGAGTTTTCCATTTGTACTTTTGGGTAAGTTGTGTGCTATGTTGCAGATCATATCTTGATAGTTAGAAAATGCAAGGAGATGTAATAGTTTATGTAATAAGTGGAGATCAGACAGGACTAGAATGTGTTCTGTCTTGCAGTCTGGTGTCATTTGTGGACATCTGAACTGCAGGAAAACTGCTCTGTAGTTTCCTCTTTTTATCAATTTTAGTGTGAGTGCTCTTACTGTGGCTGTATTCAAAAGAAACAGTAGTGGAAGTGTCAGGAAGACGAGCGCACATAGGCTGTTTGCTAAGTTATTTAAGTTCTTTTTTTCTTCTTTGCAGGAATGCTTTATAGATCCTTTTTTATACTCATGCCAATTTTAGGTTGCTTTCATTTAATATAGGAGACGATCTGTGCCGCACTTCACTGTTTTTCGAATATTTCTTTTTAAGTCAAAGCAATCACCCGTGATTCATTTTGTGTACACCCTCAATAAAGATATCTGTCATACATGAATTAAGGACATTAGTCAGGCTTTTAGTCCATGGATTACTGTAACTTTCTTCAGTGAAACGTAGAGGATGAAGTCTAGACCCCGTGTAGATGGTATGTATTGGGAGTTTACCTCAGTATGTTAATACACTACACTTTTGATGCGAGTCCTCAAAGCGCTGATCAGATGACTGTGCTTGGAAATTGCAACTCTGCATAGCTTCTTGGACTGAGAGAGACTTCCTGGTTGGAATGATCTTTCCTATGCTCCAGCATCCTTTACTTTGCCAAAGGGAGAGGCCTATTGCATCCAACTTCCTATTTAAAAAAAAAAAAAGTCAAAGTTGTATATATTTTTTCACCTGACTCCTCCTTCAGTATAATTCAGTCTAATCTCTGTGCTCCGAGGTTGAAAAGCACAGACATCAGACATCCATGTTACTCTCTGTAACAAAATTACTATTGCCCAGCAGTACTTTACGGCAGTGAGTAGGAGAGAAGAAGCTGGGAAATGAAATCCCTATATGTTTTTATAACTTTATTCTCCTTTTAATTATAAAACACCTTTAGTGTGCCAGAACAAGGTTAATGAGACCATTATCATTGTTTCCGCATAATTTATCAGTGATAACTCTGTAAATTAAAATAGCATGACCTTGAGACCATGTGACTGTAGCTGCTTCTTCAGTGCTGCCTAGGAATGAAGTCACAAGGAGAAATGTGGAGGTAGAACAGTACTATTTATAATGTGATGCTTAGGAGACTTAGAGTATTTCTCTTGTTTGAAAGTTTTGATAACTCAGCAGTGAAAATTCACTGTTAGCTAAAATCAGGGAATGGCTTAATTCGGTTTACAGAAATTAGCTTAGCTGTTTTGAGTTACAGCAAATAAAGGCCCTTTAATGATTTTTGATTATTTTGTGCTTGAATAAACTCATGCCATTTTGAAATAACAAAACAGTTTTATCCCATGATAAGGTGAAATATATTTTTTAAAACAAGTCCAATGGAATCTTGCTGTTTTCTGTGAGCTGAATATTTTGAGATAAAAATATTAACTTAGAAAAACAACCATATAAAGTGGGAGCCCCTGTATATCGTAGGGGGAGTAAACATCATGAGAAACTAATTAGCAGTTCCAGAATATGCTCCTACATTGGGTGTAATACTTATGAGAGTTCAATAAATAAGGATTTTAATACATGAAATTATTGCTTGGTTTTGCATGAGGAGAAAAGATTATAAGAACCATTATTATTATTATTTTTCAGTCCTAATTGTAGGAGTTCAGAGCAGTATTCCTTGGAGACTGTTTTCTGGGGTTTCTTCTTCTTTTTTTTAATTTTTTTTTTCTGCCAGATGTTTATTGTGCAGTTATTGGCAGATTCACAGAGATTCTTTTAAAACATATTGGGTGAAATCCTGGCCCAGATGAAGTCAGTCACAAAGCTGTCCTTGACATCAAATAAAGTTTTAGGATTTCACCTTTAATGTCCAATAGATTTTTGAAAATGCACCCTTTTAATGGGATAATTTTGTACAGCATTCAAGTTAGGTGGATTGCAAATGTTATCCATTCTGAACTTCTAGTCAGACAGTCTGGTGAAGAGAAGAGCCCTATTGTTGCTGAAAGAAATACTTCTTAATTTCACATGTAACTATTTTTATATGTGAAATATTTTAGATTAAGCACTGTATTCTTCCCAAGTGCACAGATGCATAGTTGTAAGAGTAGCAATGTGTTAAGGAAAGACTTCCTAATTTGGATAAGTAATAAAGCTGAGAAGAGCCATGTGAGGAAAAATGTTGTCCCTAGTTCCACTGTCTGTTCATCACTGCTGTCTCAGATCCATAATACCCTTCTTGCTCCAGTAATTCCCATCAGTAGGCAGCACAGGCCCATGATGCGCGCAGACTCCAGTACCGCCTTGACTTTAGTTAAAAGAGTTGCAGGAGCCAGCCCGTTCAATTGCACTGCATAAGCCAGGATCTTTATTCTTTGCACAGAGTTATAATCTTCCACAGATACACTCAGCAGAATCCCAATGAGTGATCTGAAAGCATAGATTTTTAGTACTCAGGAACAGTAGAACAGATTTTGTTCTGCAACTGCTGCCTGACCCAGCTCTTCCTCTAGCAAAATGATTTTGGCATATTAAGTAACCAGGTGATCTGACTAACTGAATATTTTAATTTATTTTCAAAAGTAATTAACTAGTTGCATCACCCACATGAAACTAGATGTCGATGTCAATAACACTGATATGTAGACTGATACTTTCTAGTATCTTTGATTTGATTCTAAACTGTCAAACTTCTATTTAAACTTCAACCCATAATGCTTTAGCTCCTTAGGCAAAAAAGTATTTAGTGCATATAATGTAAGTAGGGACTTGAAAAACTTTACCTTCAAATCTTCTACTTAACAGTAAGCATATGCTAGAATGATTTGCTGCGTATGGATGGATTTAGGCATGTTTCCAAGTGCTTTCCCTGCTAGGAGAAGCTCAAGACTCTCCTAAGGGACAGAAGAACATCCGTGCATGGGCAGACTGCAGGTTCATCTTGCCCCGTGTCCTGTTTCTGGTAGTGGCAACGGTGATTTCTCAGGGAAGAGTGAAGGGATGGGACAGTCCTGTCCCAGCACCCAGTGATTTGTGGCTCAGGGACTTACAAGCCTGTATAGGCTTCTTTTATTTATTTGTTTGTTTGTTTGTTTGTTTGTTTGTTTTACAAATTCATCCCTGAATTCCACCATTAAAACCTAGATTGCAGGTAACAGGTTTTTTTTTTTTTTTCTTCACATGTCTGGGACATACCTTTCAACAGGGAAGTACTGTAATGTTTTGGTTTTCCGAAGTTTTGCCCTGCACATGCAAATAGCATGTCAGCTAGTTAGAATATTGGTATTTTCCTGCAGAATTTATCATGCACATTTTCATATGTATAATCATGTTTTTATTAAACTTCTTTGGTCGTTTAAACTCTTCAGTAATTTCTTCTATGTTTGTTAAAAAACTATATGCATACAGTATGCCTTTTTTGTGATCTTTCGTAGGGAGTGTCAGTATCTACTAGCTTCTAAGGTGTGAATGCTGGATAAAATTTTCTTCCTTAACATGAATAACAAAATTTTGTAAGAGGAAGCTGCATTATTTTCCAGAATAAAAAATATCATGGGTATGTTGCAAAAAAACAAACCCAAACAACTATTGTGTGGTTGCACTTCTGGTATATATTGTAAAATTATTCTTTGAAAAAATACCGTACTTCAGACCCAATCTTTTTTCCTAACTTGTACTCCTTAAGATTTAACTAACTTCAGAAATTAAATGCAAAGTTCTCTTTTTACCATTACTTTATGTCATTTTTGTGCTTGTCCGTCTTAATTTAAAGACCGCTGAAGCTGAATTCTGACTCATGGGGCAAGTGATTTATTCTGTAGCTCCTCCAGAGAGATGATGATGTTTAGTGTCTGGAACTCTATGTGTACACTGGCCATAGAATTATATTCATCAATCTGTCTGCTTCTTTGAGAGGTGTAACTGTGCCATTAAAGTATGGGACCATGACTTTGTTAGTGCATCATTTTCTTGAAGAAATGAAATAATTGAGAGTGCTGTTCTTGGTTTTGTTGAGTCACTCATAGTTATAAGTTCATCTCACACTAACCCTTGTCGTCTGTTGATATTACTGACATAAAATAACACTCTACTGGTATAAGTGAGTAAAACTGAGTCTAACTTATTTTATACATCCTTTAACCTCATCTGCATTAATTCAGCATCTCCTAAAAGTATGGCTTCTGAGCTTCTGCTTTCAGTGTTCATGATTAGTGTTCATGATCTTCTCCCTGCTCCTTACAAAATAAGGAGCAATAATTGATTATTTATCTACTTTGTTGTACACAAGAAGTGTATACATGGAAAAAAGATCTTCTTCAGCAGGGATTTATATGAAGAGATGGTAATGGCTGTGATTTATAAAGGGTGGTGGAAATGAAAGGGCTGCAGTAAATAACAGTAAAAACTAATGAAAAAAAAGGAAAGTCCTTTTTTATTGTTGGAGGATATCAAGGCAATGATTTGAGGACAGAGTGCTACTCGTTTACTGTTTTAACATTCTAGAAAAAAATTTTTTCTTCCCATCCTAATGAAAAATCATAGGAGAATTTAGATTTTTCTTTCCAAAAGCTTTTCAATTTGCATGTCAGATACATTAATCCCAAATGAAACAGCCTATTTAACTGTACGAATCTGATACTTACCTCACTTCCATGAGTCAGGATAGCTGATTTTGATGCGGCTATACTGTATGAAAGAGAAGAAAGTCTAACTGCTTTTGGAAATTGATTTGTATATTTGTATATGTTTGTAATATTCTTAAGAGTGAAAGCACTTGAATTTGCTATTGAAACTATGTTAAAGAATAAATAATTAAGAAATTAACTCTTCCATTTCTAGATAGGTTATTTGTTGCCATATGTTAATCGGTGGGACTGTCCTTTAAAGGATAAACTCAGGATAGATTGAGTCGTTTGACTAAAAAATATATTTGCAGAATACACACACACACACACACACACACACACACACGTATATATGCTTATAAATATATAAGCACATATGTACACATCTGTATACATATTTCTGAGAGATATAGGTAGGAATTTTTATCTGTAAGCTGAGTGTGTGTAAGACTGCAGTATTGCTTTTAGAAAGTAATTTTCTAGAGATTTTTATGGACTTTAGTAATCCAGAATATTCTTAATAAAAGCTTTGATGTGTCTATATATGGTAGTTGCAATGAATCGATTTATTCTGGTGGCCAAGCAATGTACAGTGTTGTACTCTTCTGCAGTAGGAAATGAAATCATCATAAATTTTGAAATAAGATTGAATAGAGATTCAATATTATTTCATAGGTGGCTAATGAAGCATATGTAGTCTCTAGTGCAGAGTTTAAAGGCATTGATTTCAGTAGCAGTGTCCATCTCCTGTTTTGTTGCTGAATGTCATTGAAAAGCTGGCCTTAACTGAATTTTCTCAAATTGCAAGGGGTATGATCCCAAGTCATCTTCCCGTCTCTGGAACGCACAGAATATCTTCAGTGTCACAGTATCTCTTCGGCACAAGTAATTTCTTACAAACCGGCTTACTTTCAAGGAAATCTACCCAGTAAGAAGATCTGACAGTCTTTCAGGCCATTTGTATAGCTTTCTCACTATCAGCTGAAGCTACCACAGTGGAAAGTGAAATGGCAGACAGAAGCAAAAGAAGAGGAGGAGGTTGAAGGGCTTTAATAAAAATGAACTAGCATTCCTAAACTGGATAAAAATTCCCATTAGTAAATGATAATCTCCAGAACCATAATTTTTAATGATTTTTTTAATATTCTTTTAACATTAGTCTAAAATGTCCCATTTATTTAAATCTCCTATCCATAATTTGGACTCTTCACTAGAAGCTTAGTTGACAGATGGCTGTTTGTGTAAATCTACCATGTGTTTACTCTTTTTATTCTGTGTAAATGAATCACAAATTATTTCTGAATGCTCAGTCAGAACTTAAAGATTACTTGGATCCAGGTAGTTTTATCAAAAGGTGTGTTGCCGTCAAAGTGGCACTTCCAGGTATTTTCTCATTCATAAGTAGCTTATGATTAGTAATACATGAGTAGTACTGTTTCACTCTACTTATCAGCTTTAGATGTTTCTGCTGGATGTCTTTCCTTATATCCACAATGCATGAACTCAATGGGATGGGAAAAAAGGAGGAAAATGGAGAAAGCAAAATGTTGGAAAGTCCTAGGAAAAAATCCAAATAGATTGTTAAACTAAAATATTAGTGGTTTTGGAAATCACATGTTGTATCATATCCAAGAGAGATTCTCCTGCACTGAGAAGTCAACAGAGAATGTGCATTTCCTTGCTGTTTCTTAGTTCCTCAAAATAGGTTGAAATGCTACGCTGGCCTAGGGCTGGCCCTCTAAAATCCCTACAGTTGACTCATTCCAATGAAAAATTAGTATTCCTTCCTCTTTAGCTGAAATTATGAGTTGTTCCTATGGGATCTATGCTTCTATTCCAAGTATTTGCCAAAGTAGGATGAAACAGATGGTGCCCCCTGCAAAATGGGTTGGAGATTTACCAGGTAGTAGTTAGTTGCCATTGTGTCAGAACTGCATGTTGGGTCTCTTGCTGCTAAGGCAGCACCTTGACCTCTCTGTCTCTTCTGTGTTCTCCTTCTCTGACACTGAAATGGTCGCTCTGTCAATGGGCTTCAGAAGCAGTGCTGGCCCAAAAGTGCTAAGTAACTTACGCACCTTTCTTTTGGGATCTCTAACCTATGGAAGCAAGGGCAACAGTTCACCTATACAAGACCATGCCAGAACTGAAGAAAAACAAACATACATGTGTTTTGTGGACTGTAGGGAAAAAAAAAAAAAAGACTTGCTACAGCCACTAGCAGAAAAAATACATAGATGAAATGGCTACAAACATTTATGTATTACATTTTTTTTACACTCTTGAGTCACCTTGGCTCAGATCAGTGTGCTTCAAGGAGCTCAGGATCCCCTTCCCTCAGTATCTAATCTCTCCTACAAATCACAGGGACCCTGCCACCAATGTCCCCGTTTTGTGTCTGCTCCTATAGTGTCTCTGCTACAAAAGCATCCATCTTTGTTCTTCTGCCTTACTCACGTTTTCCTGTGTCCCTGGAATTCATGCTGACTCTTCACAGAATCATGGAATGGTTGAGGTTGGAAGGGACCTCTGGAGATCATCTAGTCCAACCTCCCTCTAGAGCATATTTCTGAGGATCACATCCAGGCGGGTTTTGAATCTCTCCAGGGAAGGAGACTCCACTACCTCTCTGGGCAACCTGTGCCAGGGCTCTGTCAGCCTCACAGTGAAGAAGCTTTTCCTCATGTTCACATGGAACTTCCTGTGGTTCAGTTTGTGCCCGTTGCCTCTTGTCCTGTCGCTGGCCACCACGGAGAAGAGTCTGGCCCCATCCTCTCGACACTCTCCCTTCACATACTTGTACACATTGATGAGATCCCCTCTCAGTCTTCTCTTCTCCAGGCTGAACAGGCCCAGCTCTCACAGCTTTTCTTCAGAGGAGAGAGGCTCCAGTCCCCTCATCCTCTTTGTAGCCCTCCGCTGGACTCTCTCCAGGAGTGCCATGTCTCTCTTGGAGTGGGGAGCCCAGCACTGGACACAGTCCTCCAGATGTGGCATCCCCAGGGCTGAAAGTCGTCTACTCTTTCAGGTAGCGTGTTTTTTTCAGGTCTGGATTAGCAAGAACTAGTTTACCGCAAGTAAGGGATTTTTACCCTCTAAGCTCCAACCTACTTCAGAAAGCAAGCAGGAAACTTGATTTGACCCAGAATGTTGGCATTCCCTCATTCCAGATTGTCCCTGGTTGGATGGGAGCAAGCCTAGTGTAAGTCTGCCATTCTTCCTGGTCTGGGAGATATGTGACGATAGGACAAGAGGCAACTTGCACAAACTGAAACACAGGAAGTTCTGTCTGAATCTGAGAAGAAACTTCTTCACTGAGAGAGTGACAGAGCCCTGGAGCAGGTTGCCCAGAGAAGTGGTGGAGTCTCCTTCCCAGGAGATATTCAAAAGCCATCTGGACATGATCCTGGGCAATGTGGTCTAGGTGACCCTGCATGAGCAGGGGGGTGGGACTAGGTGATCTCCAGAGGTCCCTTCCAACCTTGGCCATTCTGTGATTCTGTGACACAGCCTTGACAACATATGGTAGTCTCTATATCCATTGATGGCAATAATTTCAAGAATTATCCAGAATTAATAACTTGTTCACAGAGTCCTCAGATTGTCACACTGGGGGCCAGAGTTTTCCTTTGAAGGTCTGTTAGGTAGGGTACTGATGATAAAATTGAGATCACTCACTATCTGCAGAGTCCTAGCTAGTTTTTTTTTTTTTTTTTTTTAATAATAAAGCACAGGATAGAGAAATATTGTAACTCTGTCCTCAGCATGCAGGGAAAGAAAAAAAACCAAAAACTAGAAATAGATTTTATAGTTATATTTACTGCTGATATATTGGCTCTGATGAGCAGAATAGCTGAAAAAATAATAAGAATATAATGAGCAAAATTCTCTACACTTTATACTAGCAAATAAACTGTGCAGTTGTGTTAGTTTAACATTGGTATTGCAGAGGGGAAATCCTTCCTGGAAACACATATAGATGCCACTCATCTTTTATCTACTCACCTATTTAATCATTTTATCTTCATATATCTCATTTTAATTGTGTTAGTCAAAATAAAATGTGGAGGATTATTTGCTTAATTACACATTTTTATACACATTTTATACATTTTCTAAAAAAAATTTTTTTCTAGCTTCTTTTCGTTCCTAGCAATCATGAATTAATCTACATATTTCCTTGCAGTTGACATATCCATTTTGTAAAGCCACACCTAACTCTTCCTACAGAAGCTAAAAGGGAACAAAGTTAGAATATCCGTTGCATTCTAGGACATCTTTTCACATATAAGTTTTTACCACACAGATAATTTTTGTTTACTTGGTTTTAAACTCACATTGAAAACTGAAGAAAGGTCCTGTTCGTACCTTTGTGTGATTTATATTAAATATTTTCTAACATGTTACATTCACGTGCCTGGTTCATTAACTAATATTAAATGCAATGACTTTGTGAGTTTCTGTTATGTCCTTACTAAGTCCTTCTTTGTTGCTAAATCAACATTAATAAATATATCATATATGTCTCTTTTATGGTACCAAAATGGTATGTTAGTGAAGACAAGGATTACACATCGTTTAAGGGCAGTCCTCGGGGAGTGAAACAGGCAGCTGTTGTTTTAACTGCTTGTAGCAGTTTGGGACAGGAGGTGAAGAACACCTTTTTGATTTAAATTATCATGGGGTTTGTTTGGTAAAGTGTAATTACCTCGGAAATTTCCTGCACAGCCACTACACTACTCTTCTGCAAAGCTCTACTTAAAACTCCGTTCTGCTAAGATGACTACTATACGCTTGACAATATTAGGTGCTGTGCTGTGACTACTGTTCATTATATTGACAGTGATTGTTCTACTGGTATTTCTGATTTCTCTTTCTGTGTGGGTTTGTTATATCTTCCTGTTGTCTCATGCATAAAGTCTGAAACCTTTTGGTGAGAGGAACTGCCTTTTTATTATAGCAACTAGCATGACAATTTCAAGCTGGGAATCTGTAGTTTCTATGGCAATGTAAGTATTCACATTAAACTCAGTTAGCCATAGTGTGATTTTTGGTAATAATTATTGGAAATATTCGATACCCCTTTAGCATAAGATCTGTAACTGTAGTTGACAATATTTCGGTCTCAGTGATAGAAGCTGTAGAGCAGACAATATTTGAGCAATATGATTGAGAGAAAATACCCAGTTATGCCTAACCTAGAGCTTCCACTGTTGCTAGCCCTGGTCTCATGGTCTTTTCATTACAGATACAGCTAGTGCAGCCAGTTCAGAAAACCTTAGCTATACTATCTACAGAGACTATATTTCCTGAACAATTCCATTTTTTGTTTTTATTATCTGTTCCATTTACTTGTGGAAGAACATTTTCCCCCTGTAAACTTCTAGAAGAATTACTGGAATTTCTGATAAGCCAGTAAAAAGAGCTTTTTCAACACTCAATCTATTTGGTCATTTTCCAGTAAAAATAGCATAAAAGATTTCAAGAGAAGAATGCAGTACAGCATGGGAGGCCTTTTGGGGAAAATAAAGTAAAATCAAGATTTTTTTTTTAATTAAAATTAAAGTCAGTAATTACAGTATTAATTAACAGGTCTTCTGGATTTTTATTTACGTTGAGTTTTTATGTTATGCCTGTGGTACTTACATACTGAAATAACTCTTCTTCTGAACAGAGGGACCCACGGAATTTTAAAATGTCTGCTTTATCTATCTGTATGAAGTATTGTAGGCTTTTGTGTGCAGTTAATCTGACTTCAAGAAGTATTACAGCTGCTTTGTGTTGGTAGGGGTTGCTGTTTGTGTTTAAGGGAAATAAAATTAATGTTTCTGAATGTAAAAGTTGCAGAAACTGATTTCCCTCCCCCCGTATCTAAGAGAGCACCTCATGCATGTGAACAGCGCAGTACCAGTTTCTTTTAGGAAATGTGACAGAGCCAAAAGCGATCCCCTAGGGTTCAACTGGGTTAATAATACATAGATTTCTAGTAAGTAGTAAGCAGATTTCTGACCAGTTGCTGCAGGAATTGATTCCACTGAGTTGCAAAATTCCTCCCTTTGTATCTGCACATTGTTAGCCAGGGACACTGAGGCGAATGCTAGCAAAGTGATTTGCAGCTGAGACATTAAGACAGAAGTCTTCACGTGTATCCCTCTAGATACTAGTATTATTCTTGCCATTAAACTATCTGAACAGCTTCCAGATTCTAAAAGTCTTTTACAAGAAGATGTATTCAGACTTCCCCAGCAGGGAGTTAACCTTGTTGTCCTAACTAACCTCAGCAAATTTCAGTGCATGGAGGGAAGTTAGGCCTGCATGAAACTTCCTTGCATTTTTGATTTTCTGATCTTGGCTATTAGATATTATTCTTAAAATGTCTTAGGAAATTGCTGTGTTTCACAATGGTCGTGATTATATTTTCAGCATGGGTACTGTCTTTTTATGGTTTGTGTATTATTGAAAGTCTGCTAAGTTTTTTAGAAGGAAAAGATCTATTGAACGATGTACCATTTACCAATAGAATTGGCACTAACCGATTGCTTAGTTTTCTCTTTTTATTCTTTAAAAAAAAATTTCCTAAAGCATTAATGTTACTATTAGTGTATCAAGGCAACAGAAATAAAATCTCGTGGAGTACTGGAAGCTGACAGTACTAGAAGTTGACAGGGAGAACAGTCACTGCCGCAAACACTTTATAGAGCTTAATTAGACGCAGTAGATGGGTAGGAAGAGACAGAACCACATAGTGATGAAATGACTTGCCTGAAATCTCAGGTCAATCAATAACAGAGTTAAGGACCCTGCAATGTAATTTAAAAGTCTATGCAAGCGGTACTGCATCCAAGTAAAGGCACACAAAACCAAAGATTGTGTAAGGCTTAGAACTGCAAAAGAAAACTCTTGTTCACTGTATTGATTGCTTGAGTAAAATATTTTTGTAGCTGTTTAATTTAAGTTTCTTCCATTCAGTGATAAATTGCAAATACAGTTATTCATCATGTAAACCAAAGGCTTTTTCAGTAACAAAGAAGCAGAATCATGCAAAGACTTGAAGAGAGAAAAGTGTGAGATGGAATGTTGTCTCCTAAAATAAAGTGTATTTCAGAAATATAATGGAAACAATGAAGTGCAGGAAACCAAAGTAATATAAATTTATATATTTTAATGAGATATTGATATTTGTTTGCAGTGTTAACTGGATGTATAAGTAACATCAACCACACTGTATGATACATTTAAAATTTTACTGGGCTGTTAAAGCATCTGCCTGAACTGTGGCAAATTGCACATACTTTTTTTTTTTTTAAAAAAAACAACCAAACAAACAAAAATGCCCCATCTCATTGGTTTTGGAAATATGAGGAGTCCTCTGAAGTCCTCAGGCAGAGTTTGGTTTGCCAAGTGACATGTACAGTATAGTAATAAAAACCCCTTAAATCTCCTGTGGGATCCTCTCTTATTTTTAACATTGTTGAGGGACTTCAGATCAGCCCAGATCAATGGTGGTTTATTTAAGAGCCCTGAATTTGCCATCTTTTAACTCCAAGCAGGTGGAGCAATTGGCCGAATCCTAGTTTTAGCGCAGCCTGCAAAAAGTTTAGGCGAGGGTTTATAGTTATTGGGTGACATATCCTTCAAATTACTGAGAAATCACTGAGAAATGAGACTGTCTTGATTTTGCCAGGACATCTGGTAGTGTGAGGCAGGGCTCCATTAAGGCAATTTCAGTTCCATTTACACCGTAATGTGGTTATACCGTTGTGGCTCTGTCCTTTGGTCCCCCCTTGGAGAACTGCCAGTCTCTCTCTCTGCTTTCACTCCCTTCCCTTTGGCACTAATTTATCATTTCTGACAGCAAACTTTCTTCCCTCCCACTAGCTCTAACCCTTACCTGGTGTGATGTATGTCTGCTTGAACTGGTGAAGTACATTTTTCTGTACTTCCAAAGTACAGAATCCAAAGTTTGAGAATCCTCTAGAAGATCTCTATAGCCTCCCCTTTCAGTTTTTAGGACCTGTTCAGCATTGAAGAGATGATCAGTGAGAGATCAGAATAGGATTTCCCTTGCATGACTAGACTTAGATCTTTTTCAGAATGGCCGAATCCACCTTCTTTTTGATTCCGTCCAGCTGAGGTTCTGCAATCACAACAGAAATTTAGGTCAATTGTTTTCATATTTCTTTTCATAACCTTTTTTAATCCCCTTTTTAGGTAGCACAGTGCTTATAGGTGTTTTACACAAAAGTGGCACAATTCAGTACAGCATATTATGTACCCTTGAACTGATGAAAAACCTCATGTCTGCCTTTGACAACAATGTAGTAGTGTTGACTGTACAGCACCCTTCAACGTGCAATACATTTTGTGGTTAGTCCAGTAGGACCGTTACTCTGAAGTTGATCATGAGCACATTATGGCTCTGTATTTGCATCATTAATTGAATGAGGCTGTTTACAGGTGCAGTCATTTGTAGGACTGAGGACGAAAAAGATACAGGAATCCTTGAAAAGCTGTCATCTCTGGCCTGAAAAAAGGCATCTGTTTAGCAGTGCGTAGCAATACTACACAACAATTTGGTACAGGAAATGTATAAGTACACTGCGCAGCCAGCCTTACCAGGGAATAGGCAAGATGAGCTGGGCTTTGGCCGAGGCACCCGACTTAACAATCCACGTGCCTATAAAAAGCGTAGTGGTATTGCAGGCCCAAACTGTATGCAGCCTGAATTCAGCCAGCCTTCAGGCTCTTTGCACACTCCCTCTGTCTTTGTGGCAGGAGATGCAGATGCATGTCTTTGAAGGGTGCTGAGGCCCATCCTGCACTGGAAATCCTGAGTCTTTTTTTTTTTTTTTCCTGTCTTGCATTGTCATCAGAAGGACAGGATAGCCAGAGTTTACAGCACGCTGCATACAGCCACATCACATAGCAGACAAGTGAGTTGTGGATAGCTAGCTAAGCAGTAGGGGACCTGAACTTTCCCTTTGGGAGGATCAGATGAGGCACCTCAAAACTGTCCTCAAATACATGCTTGCAAGCAAGTAACATGAATTGCCTCCTAATTTTGACTCTTGAGACCATCCTGTGGAGCAGGTCCATGTAGTAATTTCCAGTGAGCATTGATGCATGACTAGGCACAGATAGTTCATCTGTTCATCTACTATTTTAAAGATTGCTTTTTCCTTCACCTTATTTTTTCAAATCCAGAATGAAACCAATGTCAAAACTTCAAAATTTTTTGAAGCAGTATTCTTATTTTCTGACCAGTCTTCTTCAAGTGCTCATTGCCACATTGCTGGGCACTCGTTACACACAGAGAAAGAGTGCCATGGACTCAATCACCAAATCACCAACTAGTTGCAGCTTTTAAGTGCCTGTTTAGAGGCCTTCCCAGCAAGAGCTGACCACATCTCATCATGTTTATTTTCTAAGATCTGATGGATCACAGAACTAGTGTGGCATTGCTCCGTGTCAAAAGTTTATGCACATATTTATTCATATTTTGCCTTAAAACAGTGTTGTGTCTCACTGCTGAGAAACAATTTCCGATAAAATCCAAGAACAGCCTCCGTGTCCCCATAGTCCAAATTTTTTTTGTGGGCTGGCAGCAACAGATACTGCTGTGTCCTGAATACAGCCTGCAGTTAGGGAGAGTGGACTTGCAATGCATGATTTGCACAGGAGGTTTTCAGAGGGGCAGCAAAATAGAGACAGTTCACTCAGTTCTCTGCGTCAGGAATCCCTCTATATTTTAGATTGCTATTTTTATGTTTTTCTGTTCTGAAAAGCATGTCTGTTGAATTTGCAGGAATTATTTTCTAAATCAAATGCTTAAATTCTATTATAAAGTATAGATTACTTTACAAATACTAGATTTTCCTAAATACTAGATTTTCCTCCGACCCCTGTTTTTTCTCTTGCTGCTTTAACCTGCAGACTGCAAAGCCTGTCTGACTGTTAGGAAGCCTTTGAACTTTATGTAAACATACCTTAAAAAGTAAAAGGGACCAATAGCAGAGGTGCTCCATTTTTAAGTTCGGTATAATATTTCCTGCATTTTGGACTTTGCATAAGGCATAAAAACTTTTACTCCTATATTTGGAAAATTAATAATCATTTTGATTAATAATATTATGGGTCTTATACCTTTAGCATTTGGCTTTGAGGGGCTAGAAACTGCAGCTTTCTCAGCGTAAGTTGCAGGTGTTCTGTAGCTTTCAGGATGAGACACATACAAGGTAATTTCTTGAAACCTGCGAGCCCAGTGGAGTTCCCCAGGCTGAGCTGCACAGTGACTGGCCCAGCTGGAAGCGGCTGTCCTCACCAGAGATGCTTCACAGGCTGGCTGGCGGCTGCTCCTAGGTCTGCTAGGGGCAGCCTGTTTCCAGTGCCGTCCTAACATAATGCAGTAGCTTCTGACTGCCCCATCCCAGGGATGGTCATAACTACTGCCACCTGGATTTTTTATTCTTTATAGCTTGAAGGTCCTCCTTTAAGTGATTTTCTTTGAAACGTAAGTTTCGTCTTTTAACAGTCAGCTAGGTGTCATGTTTGCTTGCAAAGCACCTGCGACAACAGAGAATTTCTGTTTCACTTATGTCAAGCAAGACAGCCAAGAATTACACGCCCATGCTTGATTTATGCTATACCAGTTGGAATTATATTGGAAATGCATAATTTCACGTGTCCTGCTGAGCTTAGCTTTGTTTTCATGTGCCAATATCAACTATTCAGTACAATTTTTTACCAGTATTATCAAGTTCACAATATAGCGTGGAATGTTTTGTGTTTCTGTTGTAGGGGAATTTCCAATTGACTGTTTGTAGAGCTTGTATTTCAGTGTGTTAGAACTGTATTCTAAAGGTTTATAATTGCGTTCTGCTTACCGAAGCCTTGCACAAGCAATGCTTGTAATTTAGTTCTGTCTTAGAACTGTTTATGAAACAATTAAATTCTGGATTGTCTTGTTTTTCAGAAAGGTTTGAGGAGTGTTTCTGTAACTGCTTATTATAAGTATAAGGAATAATTTAGCTAGCAAAGTTAAATAAGTAAAGAAAGAAAAAAAAAGAGCTAAGAACGGAAGACAGTGCTGGGTAATTCTATCCAACTGCCTAAGGGGATATAAAGCTTTTGCCAGTCTATAGTACTGGTGTTACTGCACGAGAATTTCTTCTCCCGTTACCTCTTTTCAGATTGCGTATCCAAACACTGGACGCCAGTTGGGCAAACAGCATAACTTTTAAGAGCTGGGATGCATCCCTGGAACCTGCAGATGTGCTGCCTTTTGGAGCTGTGGCACCAATGCAAGAGAAGCGATAGGGCTATGTTACTTGCCCTTGCTCCAGCCCAGGAAGTGGAAGAAGACTGGAGCTAGTGCCCTAGTCCTGACTGTGGGAAGGGAAGGTTGGGTCTTTTCATCCTGTGGGAGAGTGGAGGGAGGTTGCTCTCTCCATGGAGACAATTCCAACCCCTTGTGCTTTTGAAACCTGGCAGAAGGAGGGGAGTTGGGCTTTCAGTCCTGGGACAGCCTCCTTCCCTCTTGTTTGGCAGCACAGTCCAGTCTCCAGAGAGGAATGTTGCTTTTCTCCCCTATGTCCTTTCGCCTGACATCCCTTCTATTTGGACTGGCACCTAAAGAGGGAGAATTCGCCAAGGACTTCACGCTGTGTATTGCAAAGAAGTGCTGCCCTGGACTGGCTCAGCCACATATGCCCTCCCGCTGCTGGAGCCCAGTGCTGAGACTTATGAGTCAACAGGCATGCAGACCCAAAGGATTCATCACAATACCCACTAATTAGCTCTTTGCTGTGCCTCTACCTCCTCATGCTCGGCTGCATGTCCCACAGGCTTTGCGAGTGGGGGCAGAGGCCAGTGCTGTTGGCAAGCTCCTCAGTGGTGCCTTGCAAGCCAGAATTGACATGTGGATATTGGTTAAAAAGGCTCGTTTTAACAGCTTGTTAAAGCTGTTTGTTATCCTCCATCATTCAATATAGTTCAGCTCAGCTCAGCAAAGGAAATAAATGTGCTTAGTCTAACAAAATTTTGTGTACCTCCCAATTGTTGTGAATCTGCATAACAAAAACTTTGGAGAAGCTGTATATTTAATACATACGTAGCTAACTTAAAGGAACGTTAAGAATTTGACTTAAACCAACAGAATCAAGGATTTCTGAACAAAAACCAAAATCTGTCTTTCATTCAAGCTTTTTTAGCGTGTTCTGTGTATGAAATGTCATCTTCTTGTGATTTTCTCTGATTTAGAGCATGCTTTTTTCATTATATCAGCATAAAAGCTTCAGTTTTTATGTACTACATCAGCACATACCCAGAGTAACTCCCTGATTCTGTATGTTGGGTCCTTACTAGTACATTGAAGCGTGTTTCAGATAAACATCTTCCTGTGTCGCAATCTTCAGTCTTGTGATTTGAAAGGAGCAAGGGAGCTATGTGCATAATCTCACTGTGTTTCAAAGAGATTTGAGCACTTAGCTCTTTTTATGCTTCTGCTCTGTTTTTTAAATGTGTGATCTGTTCTGTAGATCAAACTCCAGAACACTTAATATATAATGTGTTGCGTTGTTGCTATCCATGGCACTTTCTGAACATAGAATGCAAAAATCTTGCAGTGCTGAGGAGCATAAAGATACTGTCATAGGGAGCAAAGCTATCAAAACCCTCCAAAAACTAAAAGAAAAGAAGCAAACGAAAAGGAAGTAAAGGAAGTGTTGCAGCTGTCAGATATATTCAAAATAATATTAATCTATTACAAGCTATGTGATGTTTTAAAAACTTGACAGCATTGTTTAGCTTGCGGATGGTGGAGACTGGAAACATCCCTCCTGCAGCTCATCTGCCTCGCAGCCATGTGAAGGGATCCGAGGTGCCTCTAGGTGGGGGGATCAGTATGGGACTGGCAGGTGCTGGCTGCTGCCGGAAGGGGAGATGAATGTCCCCTGCCAGCAGCCGGGCACGCTGCGTTGGGCCTAACAGCTCTCCGCGCCCAGGGCCAGGCAGTGACTTCAGGGCTGCCAGGCGGTAGCTGAGTGCACGGAGGCCAGGTTGGAGGTCGGCTGCAGGCACGGCTGCAAGCAGGGAGATAGGCTGAATTATCTGTAAAGGGGAGGGTTGGTCAGGGAAGGGATGCTCCTTGCAGAGGGAGGGCACATGATGGGAAAAAGGTTCTTGTTGCCAATGAATGAGAGGTCAGTTTATAGAGTTGGCTTCAGAAGCGGGTGTGGTTGACCCAACTTCACTTAGGGTAGTCCTGCCATCTGTAAGGAGACATGAGAACACATGGCTTCCTTCACATCCTTATAACCACATCTTAATATATTAAGTCAGACCAGTACATCACTTTTTTTGGCACTCCATAGTTATTTATGTGCAGCTGTGTATATAAAGCTGTCTGTACATTATAGTTATTACAAAAAAACCAAAGGTGTATGATATATACTACTTGATACAGCACTAAGATATGGTAATGTCAGTGTCATGATTGATACTTGTTTTAAACTGTCAGATAGTAGTTACCAGTATTTTAAATGTGGTAATGTGAAATGTGCAGTGGTGGAGATTTTCAGATATTAGACTAGATTAGGCAGTGGGTAGGTGCTCAGGAGAGCTAGGATCAGTCTGCTTCTCTAGATACCTTAAAAAAATTTCTTAATATCTCCTCCTTAGTTCCCCAGTGATAACCTTTATTAATAGTAATGCAGAGTATTAAACTAATAATACGTCTGTCCCTCAGAAAGATGCTGTGAAGATAGCTCCATTAATAATCATGATGCATGCAGCTGCAGTAGTGATAAGGGTCACTAGTGGTGTAAGGGTAGTGATAATAATGTGACTTAGAGACATGTAGTGGTTAATTATACAATACTGGCCTGATCCTTGAAAACTAAACCCTGAAGACTGAATCAGATCCTGTGTAAATAAGAGAGAAAGTACAATGTGTTTTTAGTTCAAGTGTGTAGGTTTTTTTCCTTCATTTTGTATATAAAGCTCATTGGCTCGGGATGTTTCTCATATCAGTTTTGAGGCAATATTCTAATCAAAGCAGTGATTTTTTTACTGTATTTTGATTTTTTTTCTTTTTTAGTTGCATAGCAAGTATAGGCTTTTCCACTAGTTCAGAAGATTCTTTGCTGTTACTGTTAGTTTTCCACAGAGGTAATTTCTCTTTGCAAGTTGGGAGAAGTAAAGAAGAATCTTACAGAATGTATTATCTTTGTTCTTCTACCAATGTAGAACATGTGCTGAAGGTTTTCTTTAAGCATTTATATAATACCTATAGCCAACTATTTGGACTCTGGGACAGTTCCAGACAATTTAATTCTTCACTTTCCTACAGAACTGTAGTTGCAGAAGCTAATGTTGTCATTTGTGATCATTATCTTTGCACTAGATTTTTCTCCTGAGTCTCTGTGAACATTTCGGAATATATCTGGCCAACAGTACACCTCTGTGTTACTTTGTTATTCTTATACATTTTTCTAATTCTGATATTTATCTATTCTGTTTCTTTATACGAAATCTACTCTCTCCGTTGTATTTCTTTGCCCTTCTGAGCTTTCGCACTTCATTTTCATTCGTTTTCATGGTCACAGGCATTCTGCTGTTTGTTACAGAGGCAGCACTGAAAGTGAAGAGAATTATAAAAATCTGGTCTCAGAGTGAATTCAGTATCAATTCGGTAAAATTCGGAGTGCTAGATGGATATGGTATGAGGCAAGAAAATATAAGGCCCAATTTCATAAACATTTTTTAAACTTGGTTCAAAATGAAGGTACTTTTGAAGAAATGGTCGTGCATATACGTGGCTCCTTTGATCCTTCTGCTTTTATATTAAAGAGAATGAGTTTCAGCATTTTTCTGAAGATGTTGATTCTTGTATGCACTTTCAAAATCTTTGGTAGGTTTGTTAGGTAGCTTGTTAGATATTTTAGATTTCAGGGTAGAGACTGTTTATTGTTCTCAGATTTGATATGAGATACGGTGTCTTGCTCTTAACTTTTACTTCAAATTGATCTTACAAAACTACATCTAGTTCATTTGGATAATCTTGAAAAAACAATTCTTTAAAAACCTTAATGAACATTTTGCACTTATAAATAAGAAATATCACCTCCCTGAACAAATATAAGATGTAAACGGGCTGAAACAGAATATGTATCTCCTTGGGGATTTTTACATGCAGTTTTGGGGACAAAATCTGCTGTCAATTAAGACGGTGTAAACTGTGATTAAATCTGCTGTGGAATTGCTCTGGATTTATAGACAAAACTGAAAGCAAAATATGCTCCACTCTGTTGTTTGTAGCTTAAGATACCAGAGGCTCTCATTACTCCATTTGCAGGGGTGAGATCTGAGTTTGCTGAAAATAAGTGTTTTTAAAAAATGATTTTTGTTTATTTCCTCTCCAGAAGTTAGACTGAATTCCTGCATTGAGTAAAAAGGACCAAAAGATTTGGCTTTGATGCATAGTACAAAATTATCCACCAGAACATTAACGTTCAGACACTCCATATTTCTATTCTGTAGTTCTGATTTATTATTCGTCATAATGTCCAATATGAGAGTGGTGGGGGAAAATTTGTTGCTCAGTCTTGTGGAGCATGAAAAGCTGAACCTTGGCTTGAAGTGATTTTTGATACCATCATTCTGCACCATTACAAACAAAAATGTGATCTTAGCCCATCAAAAATTCATGTCATTCACATGTAGCTCAAGAACCAGTATGGTAAGTTTTTCGCGTCTTGACTTTTATTTAATCTGCTGCCCACAAAGCGGTTGAGATGGATGATATTATGAATCCAGCTGCACTTTTGCAGCTCAAGCTCTTACCCAATATATAAATTACAGCAATAGATTTTTATTTGTTTAATCACCATATGGTCAATGACCATTGCAGACCTGTGTTCAGAAGGCAACAGCATTGCACCACAGCTGATGAAAGAAGCAGAGAAGAAACTCAGAGTCAAGCGGTTGCATCACAGTGGTTGAAAAAGCAGTTTGTATGTGAAGCATTTGCTTGAGGTTGGTATTAGGATAACATTATCTGGGAACAAGGCAGTAATGTGCAATTATTTTGCTTTCTCAGCAAAATTCAAACTTTTTAAATTTTAAAAATCCCCCATCAGCTCCGATGTTAGAATGATAAGAACTTTGAAAGTGCAAGTAAATAGGTGGGTTTTGCTAATAGTAGGTAGCTGCCTTGAAAACATTTTTATAATTTAATTATAAATTTCTGAGATTAGAGGTTTCTAATATGTCCTAATGCAAACCTTCAAGTTTAGCAGTAGTAATGAGCTTTACTACAGGTTAATTCACAGAGTAGTTAGAATTAGTATCAGGTTAACCTAGAATGAAAGACAAATGATTATTCTGTATATAGTAAATGGAAGAGTAACCTGTGATTCACCTGAGAAATTGGAAGTATTTTCAGTTTTTCAGTGTTGTTTTAATCTGGATTTTTAAAATGTTGAGCACTTCTAACTTGTGCTGATGTTAGAAATCTGGGTACTTGGCATTTAGGGATATTAAGGTGTAGGATCCCGGTTCCAAATTCGTTTGTTAAGTCTGACTGCTGAATTTGAGATAAATCAGAGCTGGTTTTCGTAGCTTATCACTGTCATCATTAATATCAATGGGAAATTTGAATACCTAATGTTTTTGAAGATCGGATCCCGGGACATGACAATTTTGAGGAACCCAGACCATAAAACATTGAGAAAATACAAGCTTTGATTCAGAATATTCAGTATTAGAATACGTACTTACTACAGGCAGTGTCTCTAAGGAGGTACTAGTGTGCAGACCTACAGAAAAACACACCAAGACTGGGATTTTAAAAGGACACAAGGGAGCAGGAAATCATTGCATATAATAGTTATTTTGAAATTTCCTCCAAGAGAGTAAGGTTTCCATACTCAATTGCCTCACTCTTAGTTCCCTCAAACTATTTTATGATCTAGGGGACCTCGAGATAGCTGTGGGACTATCAAATGCTGATTACCACTTGGGATTGGGGCCAAAGCTTATTGTGTACAGACAGTAAATGTAACTAGACCTCAGTCATCATCACAGCTGTCTTTTGTTCCCTAGAGTTACAGTATACAAATTAAAACTGGTAGGATTAGTAGTGATTCTGTTTCCTACTGTCTTGTGATGCGTGATTCAGTTCACTAATTCATTTATTTATTTAAAAAGAATAATTTGAGTTTCTTACTTGGTACTGCCTAATTCTGCTCAGTAATTCACAGGTCTTTATTTCTGCAGAGACCTTTTTCAAGGGAAGGACACATTGCATCTTACTTGTGTTCTGTATACACATATAAAATATGAACGCGTATTTAAAGGAAGATAAAAGGTGGTGGACATACACCCCAGAGGTGCTAATGTATCATTTTTTTATCTCTGTATAAAAGACAAATAACTGTATAATGTGAAGAGGAAGTGAGAGGTTTTTTTTTTTTTTTTTAAGTAGGAATGTCATACATCTCCCTTAAATAATTGAGTGACCATGGTGTATTCAGATCTTTTTGCTCTTGGTAAAACACATTGATTTTCCCAGAGTAAATACTTATGAAAAGTGTCAGGTTGGAGGCCAGGGCACCTCTGATCCTCCATGTACAGAGCACAGTGTGAATTTTTTCATACCACAAACAAAGCAGCTCATGTCTGGCCAGGAAGGTCTCCCAGTGGCTTTTGTGATGGGGAAGCGCGACTCTCTATGCATCTGGAACGAAGCAGACAATAATAAATAGAGGAAGGGCACTAAAACAGAGGTAGGCATGCCAGATATAAGAGACAGTGGCCAAGTGGCAGTTTTAGGAGTCCTGGGTTGCACATACTGAGTATGCACGGGGAGAATGGTCTCTCTGAGGTGTACTGGACTGACTTTACAGGAACTCCTGATAGGTTTTATGTCACATCTGTAGTAAATTTGTTCTGCATATGTCCTGCAGCCAAGAATTTCTACATGTCCCAGTTACTGTAAGAATTCAGAAACTTTGTGGATCTCTTGTAAAACCACTGATTACTAGTAAATGTGATAGGGTTGGTAGGTAACAGTTGTTGCATAAATTTACTACAGTTACATTATGCTGCCTTTGTACAGTTCATATAAAAAGTTTAATATTTTTTAAAGAAATTAAAAGATACATATTATACTTTTGGAATGACCAAGGATAGTCTGTGAAAGTGCAATATGTGAAAGTTATCATCAGAGCCGGAATAGTAAGTTTTGGTTTCAGTGTCTGCATCTTTTTTGGGTAAGAAATTTAAGACTGAATTTAGACTAGCTGACTCCTTGTTTTTAATTTGATCTGTTTTGGGGGGAAAGCCAATATTTAGATGCTTCAGTGGCACAAAAAAGAGGCCCAATGAATCTTTGTCTTCCTATAGTTAGATATTATTCTATTTTATTTTATTGCTATTGCTCAGATTCAGGCTTTAAGATTCTTTCTTTTTTTGGTCATAGATGGCTCCTCATAATCTCTACATGCCCAAGCATTAGTATTCATTCAAACAATGTAAAAGCAACAGGAAAGTAATTTTATCCTGTTAACTGCCATAAATAAATGGTTAGATTTTTATGCATAAGCTCCGTTTATAACTCCATGGTGGAAATCTGCAAGAAGTTTAAACTTCATGTGCAGGATTTTTACCCAGAAGAATTCTCTTTAAGTATCTCTTTGACTGTCTTAAAATTGCATGAGTTAAAAAGTCTAGATCAGTTTTAAAGGATACTTTTTAGATAATGTATTACAGATGAGTTCTGATGGTGAGAACATAGAACCATGGACTACATTTTTGTCTTGGTTTTGATGTTTACTCACAGGATGGAAAAAAATATGTTAGTCTTCCTTTTCTGTACTCCTGTTTGTGAATTAGAATAAAACTTACCTTATTTAGGTGTTGTAGTGATTCACTTGTTGTGAAGATGTTTTGCGTGGAGGAAAAGCAGATGTGGTCTCTTATTTGTGATGTGCTCAAAATCGTGTGACTTAATCACTTTGGATAGTAACTGGAACAGATAATCCCCTTGGGGTTTAGGAAGTGCTACAAAATCAGAGTATGAGCTTGTAAATTCTTGATTATTTGACCAAGGACCATGAGCCCTATTTTTAACGATTGGTGCTGAAAGGCATAAAGACAGCTAGTTAGGTTTTCAGGTGGTTTAGGCACTTAGGAAAACTCTACTTGCCAGCTGCATCTTTATACACTCGCACACTTTTTAGGATTCTGCCCAGTGTGCGCTTATATCGGATTACCAATGTGAAGCCTTTCTTTTTTTCTGACCTAAATATGTTCCTGATTAAATGTAAGGATGTGGAACAACCAATTTTAATTCCTAAATGGGTTAAAGAAGAGAGTGCAGCTTCCTCTCTGAAAAGCAGAGATCTCTTCTTAGGCAGTTTGACTGGGTGACCTCTCCTTTTTTTCACCTCTTCACTGAGGATGTATGACTAGAGGACACAGGAAAAAGTTGTTAATCAGATGCCTTCCAGCTTTTTGATGAGTTGGCTGAATAGCAAAACCCCCTAGTGATGACTGAAGGTTTTCTTTTCTTGTTTTTCTAATTTCTTTTTCTATCTGGGAATCCCTTGTTAACAGAAAAATGTTTATTTTCTGTTTTGCAGAATTACTGTAGTAGACTTTGCAGTAGCTGTAATGTTCAGGGGTTCACAAAGCCCAGCAATCTGGTGGCTCTCCACAGTTCCTTCTCCCCTCCCAAATCCTTCAAACAACAGGAAGGGTGCATAGATGAGGGGGTGCTGTATTTGAGACCTTTACTTATCATGTGAAACTTATTTTCCATTTGCAGAAATGGGGAAATTGGTAGAAGTGTGTTCTTAAGCTCTGGAACAAGCTCTGAAAATAGTTCTTATCATCTGAACTGAAGCTGAGATCAAAGCATAGGCTACTGAGAGCAGAGTTTCATGGATATTAAGCATCTGTGGGGAAGAGAAGTTTATGGTGACATACTTTTTTTCTCTGGCAACTGGGGGTAGCTACAATGTAATTTTGTTTGTATACTTACAATTTGTAGTAGGAGTATCCAGAACTGCTTAGGAGATGCCTCATAATCTAATTGCTGCAGAAATCCAAATAAATATCTAAATACAAGTAAAAAAAATACACTGGATTTTTCTTTGCTTAGACTAGCAGCTTGTTTTTGAGGAATAATTTCAGCATCTCATGTCTGGAATGGAATATCAATAACCAGCTCAGACTAAGAATGATCCTTTAACTATCTTTGAGTGGACAGCAGCAGCCTGCAAAACCAAAGCCTCTCTGCCGCCTTCACCATAGGAGCATGTGCAACCCCTGTGCAGTAGTTCACGTGCTAAAATACATATTGCCCAAACCGGATGAACAATTTTTTAAGTTGCCTTCATGCATATTTATATGAGTGAATGAATTATTGGAGCCTATGCCTTCTCTTTACACTTCATAGTTGAAATTTATGCCTATATGATCAGGTATCCATGACACCCTGACATTTCATTGCTCAGCCACTTTCCCAAAGGATAATTTATTTATTCTTCTTATCTGCTTGTTTATAGAACTAGTATAGAAAGAAATTTTGTATAAGGGAAAAATGAGGCTTTGGCTGCAGGGAGGAAATGTAGAGCATAAGAGAATAGCTAGAAACCCTGCAGGCTAAGAGGATGCTCTGTTTCATGGTGTTGTAACATCCTTCAGTGGTACATCAATACTATATTATGTCGGAAGCAACCCCTGCAGTTTCCCAGCCATAGTGTCTTGTGAAGTCTCTGAGTCAGCAGATAATGGAGACAAATTCGGGATTTGAAAGAGTCCTTAAAAAAGATTTCTTTTTTTTTTTTTTTAATTGACAAAAAAACAGCAGACTTTCTTGAAAACACTTTCTTAGTCTTTCTGTGTTCATATGCTTTTGTTGTTATATGTTCAAGTGCTATTTACATAACGCTCTGTTTCAGTCTAGTCTATTTAGGTTTTTACACCATCCTCATCACCATTGTTTCTGAGTGCATTTGAGTACTGTATAAAATGACGTGACAAACATCTGTCACATGTTGCTCTTTCATCCTCTCCCCAGGGAAGAACCATGCCTGCAGTGCTATATTTTTATAAGAGTTTTGTTGCTGGGTTTGTTTGTTTTTAATCTATATATGTGTTGCTGTAAGTTTATGTTAGAGCAGGATAGTACAAAAGGGAATCCTTTGTACTTGGAGCAGAAGGAGGTGAAGGTTTTGAGTTATCATCTGAATATCTCCTACATAAATCTGAAACAGGGTAGGAGTAATCAGTCACTTGCTGTCTGCTTTCTAAACCTGCTAATATTTTTGTGGGATTTTACTATGCATGCAAAGAAGTTATTGTGGGAAAGCTAAAACAAGGAAAATTAGCTTTGCCTTTGGCACAGAAAGTGGTATAGTCAGTGGTCATCCTGGTTTGTGTTTGTGATCTGCTTCCAGCTTCTGCGAACCACTTGGTCTCTTGGACAAGCTTAATTCATTATATCGCTTCCACTCGAAAGTAACTGGCAGGGGAGATTGCCAGGTGTAATCAGACATACTGAGCGCTGTATAAAGAATAAGCCTTCAGTGTGGCAATGTTGTATTTTACAAGAATGCCTAGTTAAGAACACGGAGATGATCATGGCTTTTTGTGTGCTTTACAGAATGGAGGACATACAGTCTTATGTGACAGGCTGTTGATTGAAACAAATATTCTCACAATCCGAGCTGCTTGGACGTTCAGTTTCAGTGAGCAATTTGGCAGGACCCTGAGGCTGCAAAGTGACATTAACTGTCAGAGAGAGATCATTTATAGTGGCATCCCGTGCTTTTAAGGAAGCTACTGGCAAAAACTGCTTGCCTCAATTCTAGCCAACTGCTCTTGATCAGGTCTTGAGAAAAGAAATATGAATGTTGCTGTGTGAGTCTTGTTTAAAAAAGCTACTGGAGTGAGCAGTTTTTTTCCCCTTTAAAAAATGTACAGACTATATATGGTCTGTCTTTAATAGCAACAGAAACAACTTTTGTGTTTCTTTTTCTGACCAATTATGTGATTTCAGAGCTACGTTCAAGTTTTTTTCGCATTTCCTTTGCATGCTTTTCCGAGATTTTATAGGATATACTTTAACAATATTCACTTTAATGTGAAGATTACTTTTATTCAAATATGTATTAGGTAACTGTGAAATATTAGGTCAAGATTGCAGAGGCACTGATTCTGGGCATGTGGATGTATCAGTGAACGTTCAGCAGAGTCTGACCTTTATTAGATTGCATCTTGTGGCACTTCTCATTTTAGGATTCGTTGTTTTTAAGCCTAGAAGGGACTATTATCATCATGTAGTCGACCCCACTTCCTACTCACCGTATAATTTTGATAAATAGTTTTTTTCTGTGAAAGCTGTAAGTTATTTTTTCTCTTTTATTGAGCTAGAACGTCTTTCTTAGAAATACACAATATTTTGCGATGAGGTCCTTAAGGGACAAGAAATCCATGGTATCTGTAGGTGAAGCGTTCCACAGTTCACTCTCTTTAAAAAATCACTTTATTTCTAGTGTACATTTCTGGCTTCAGCTTCCAGTTCTCCGACTTCGGTAGGCGTTTGACTGAAAATTAAAGAACTCGCTAGTATCAAAAATCTTCTCATACCTTCTCACCTGGAGATGATGACTAAATTACTTCTTAACTTTCTCTGAAAACCTGCATACGTGAACTTTATTCAGTGATGTCCAGATCTCCATTTGTTTCTGTGGCTCTTTCTGAACACATTTTAATTTATCAACATCTTTTTAAAATATCGACACCAAAATCAAGCCCAGTTTCTTTCAACAATTTTATGAAGTTAGTGTGTGATGCTAACAATGCTTTTGAGTACTGTTCCAACAATTTAGAAAACAGAATTATGTCATAATAAGTGGTGACCTTTAATAGCAACCTCATCATAAATACTGACTTAAGCATTTAAGGCAAAGATAATGTTATGAGGTATGACAGGAAAGGAAGACAGAATGATGTTAGGAGATTAAACAATTAATGAGTCAACAAGATTAGGTAAGTTTCCCAACCTCAGAGCGTGTTGGCACTTACCCAAACCTAGTTCTCCTACCATAATTTTGAGAGGGTAATGAAGCAGTTTTTAGGACTCTACTCAAACTGCAGGACTGGTAGAGGAAAAATTTAAGCAAACCCCTCTTCTTTCCAAAAGGGCAAGGTGGATCTGGCCACAACCACTCCTCAAGGGAAGGGAATATAGCTGTTAGCCAGGTTAGGAGGTCCGTATTGTAGTCCTTTCATTAGGCTGATGATTTCTGAGACTTCAGCCTCAACAGGTTAAGCTTGGCCTTAGCTGGACTATTCAGGGTGCTTTGTGCTTTAAGCTGAGAGATGTCAATAGTTCATGGCTAATTTGCACAAAATACAAACATATGGCAATATTTTTTGCCACTGGCACCCGAGAGAGAGTGTATGCTGTTAATGAGGCTGAGAGCTCCTGTGCGGCTCCAGTGGGCTGGCTGATCGTGATAGCTCATGGTAGGTACAGATTGCGTTTTAGTTGCCAAACATGTCAAGGGACGCATTGCATTACAGCCACTGCAGACCAAGTAAGGGTGGATAACGTAGAAGGGGACATGAGAGAGGATAGTACCACAGGGACAAATAGGTGGGCCACCACTCACTGGGAGTAAGAATGGGCAGGTGGGAGGCATTAAGGAAGGACTGAAGGGATGAAGAAGGGAAAATGGGGTTAAATAGGAGTTTGACAATTGGGAAAAATATATGAGGAGAGGCAGGTTGTAGCGGAAAGAGATGAAAGTAGTGGGCAGTTGCAGAGGGCAGAAAGGATGGGTGAATGAAGAGGTATCCCACTGGGAAGGGGTGGGTCAGACGCAGGGCACAGAGGCAGGAGATTGGAGCGTGAGGTATTGGTGAGCTGGAATCTCCCCTGAGCTGCTCATTCGCTTGATTTGCGCACCACCACCCTTTAGCCTCCTTTGCATGGCTTGTGTACTGAAAGGATATGACTAGCTGAGGAAAGTTTTTTAATCTATAAAAAGCAATTTAAGAAGCAGACTATGAAGAAGGTGCGTAGGGCATGAAGAATGATATGGCAGTGGCTTAGAAACATAAATAAGAGAAGTTTAGCAACATTATTTCAGATGTAAAGTTTTTTCTAGAGAGCACGTCAGTATAACAAGTAATGTTCTAATGTCTTATCACAATAGTACTCTGCGGATTTATTCTGCTGAGCAAAATGTAAACATAAACTATAAATAACTGGGGCTTCAGATAGGTTTTTTTCTGACTCTTTTAAGATGTAAAATTGACTCTGCAGACTCCTACCAGAAAGTGGCTGATTGTTCTAATTTCCCCGCTTCTCCTTCTGAAAATGCAGTTTGGCAGTATTCGTTTTACTGTCTTGGGTCTACCAGTCCTTGAGAGTGAAGTTTACAGCTCTAAATTTATCATTAGATTGTGAAGAGAGAAAGTTAGGAAAGGAATTCACAACATGGTGTGTAGGGTAGGGCTGGGAGGTGGCTTTGTAACCCTCAGCATATCCTCCTGGGGCTGAAACCTGCCCCTCTCCTAAAGGTGCGGTGTAACAGAGGCACAATCATGAGGCAGGAGCCAGCTCTTTACTTAGCTCTTTGGATACAGATGGTATCCTCCCTCCTTTTAAAGATACCTAAAGAATGGTGACATTAATATATGTGTGTATTTATATATTTACATATGCCTTTAGAGAAGCATATTCTTTACAGTCATTCTTTACAGTCGCAATTGTCTCATATAGCAGTGTGTCACATACAACGGAGGCTTCATCCCATTTGAGACCTTTGGATGCTGCTGTGATTATAGCAGTAACGCGGTTCACTCAGAATAGCCAAAATTCTGAATCACTTTTTCTGGCAGTTAATAACTTGTTTGGTATGTGAACTTATCAAAAACCTCAAACTTAAATATTTGAGACCATCCAACCCACTGTTCTATATATAAAACAACATAAAAAGAGCTCTTTGCTAAATTGTCTATGGTAGGTGGTTGCTCTTCTGAGATTCAGAGATAGGCTAGAATTTGTTGAACCTGATTTGTCATGGCTTAGGGAGCTAGAATTAACATAACATTTAAGGAAAATCTTAACATGGGTTTCTTGGCCTTTCTTTTTATCAGCATATCACCGATAAGGTGTGTTGTTATGATATTTTTAAGATGCACCGTTTTTCTTTCTTAATAAGGATTACAAGATTTAATTATGATCAGTGAATATTTTTTGCATTATAGTATTGAAGTTAAAACATTCAACAATGTTTTTTCTTCGAGAAATGTTAGAATTATAGTTGGCTCCATTTCTGTGATTCCGTGACTTACATGTGAACTGAGTCACAGCATCAGTGACTGTTGTAATTTGCTCTCCAATTTTAAGATCAGATAAAGAATTGGACAGACCCTTGCTTATTGGTAGCCAGATGTATTATTAAATTTTCACGTGCTTCTGATCATTTACAAAGAGTTATTACTAAATGAAGTTATGATGAATCATAACCTACTGATATTTAGTGCAGTCTAGTAGGAACGCCGGGGAACTGGCCAGTGTGACTGGCCAGCATGTTGAATTAGTCTTGATCCACGGCTGATATGTCTATCTGAATTTGGTAAATAATCAGTTCAGGACCAGTACCTGCCTCCTATTAGCATTCTGTCACTGAATTGAGCCTTACAGTAAGCACACTGAGCGTGCCATACGTTTGCCACAGTTGGATTTTTATGGAAACAAACCTCTTGAAATTGCACAAAAGCCACTCTCCGTGGAGGTACAGACCCTGGCACGGCTGCTTTGTGGCCCTTTAGGTGGAGGAGAACTCTGCCATATTTCAACACACTGTTGCACAGTTTGCCAGACGTGCTATGCTTATGTAAGTAGTAAAGTTATAGCTAGTAATTAAGTTCTTACTCCAAAACTGTAATTACTGTTTAAGCAACGAATTATTCCCATGTAGCACAAAGAATGATGGATATGAGCACTTCTGAATTTTCTCATTTTCAGCACAGTGAATTGTAGGCTTGCCCTGTACTGCTTAATGCACAGGCTTGTATTATGTTATATTTTAGAATATAGTCTCTTTCACTGCAGGAAAATAAGCAGCACGGAAGGAACTGAAACTTAGATTTTCAGGAAAATTGATGTTAGGGGACAAAGTACTGCAGTTTTGAACTGCATACTGCAAACTGCAAAACAGTACATGAATAATTGACTGGACCTGGTGAAATTTAGGTCCAATTCTGCCTCTTTTTTGTGGGTAATATAGCATTTTAAAAAATGAAATAGCATAAATGTTATGTTGCAGTGCAGGCCGAGTTCACGCCATACCGGTTGTATTGTGTCTAGTGAGAGGGTAATTCCTTAAGATGCAGGCTTTTCCTTCAAACAGCACCTGCTATTACGGGGCCTTGATCTCCGTGGATTTTTGTGCAAGCGCTGTGGTATATTCCACAACGCTATGTGAATAGCGTGACTACTTAGTAAGGCTTGTTCCTTCCATGACATCATAAAATATTTTTTTGCTGAATGTCTTCTATCTATAGAACTGTGAAGTGTTTAAAAATGAGCTCAGAAATTGCTGTGTGTGGGTGCGGAACATCTCCGTTTGTTTTCCTTTCAGCTGGATTGTATCTGGTTGGTTTATGGTTTTTTTTTCTTGAATCTTTTTTTTTCTTAACATACACTCATTTTGGAAAGCTGATACAACCTTTTGAAGTTCCAACTTATACTTCAGCTGTTTATTCTTGACTATGTATTAGAAGTTACAAAGATTGTAACAGTGGTAGGATGCTAAAACAGAGGGCTAATTATCTACACTATTTCTAAAAGGTAGTTTTCGAAATGGTTAATTTATTAGCAATACTTCAAAGCATTATTTTTGGAAGAGAACATTGTTTCTGCTCATGGTGAAGGCTGTCTCTAACCAAAAAAGCGTAGCAAATTGAACTTGGCAAATATATCAGTGAATCAAAAGAATATACTCCAAGTCAGAACACCTAGCATTTTAGGGAAGTCATGGGAATTAAAGGTGCTTATAGTATTTGAGAACTGAGCCTTAATTGATATTCTTTATATCTAACATTTCTGTCCTAGGATAGACTGCTTTTCTGTGAAATGCTAGTTAGCTGCTACAGTGTAGTTCTTAAACACGTGTCAACTTACTCATATAAAAGCATTATACTACTGTGTGTATTTAAAATAATCTAAAAATGAGAAGGATTGTATAGTTTGTTTTAACTTTGTTCATATTGTTTTAGCTATAAAAATAATGAGGTAGGTGAAATTAATTTATTTCTGCTTAGGCACCTCTGTTTTCCCCTTCAGTTAGTGAATGTTACATAGCGTAATCCCTCTCACAGCTTTGTAGTGTAGCCCTTACGTAGAGTAAAAAGACCTTTTAATGTTCCCCTCTACAGCAGATATCTCAGCCCCGGCTTGGTGGCAAGTAGTATCTAGTGCTGGGGCAACATGCGGGAGTTTGGTAGAATTAAAATCTTTTTCTCACTTTCCAAGTGCTACTTTAGACAAATCTGTAGGGGCCTTTTCACTTTCCATCGAAGTTAAGAGGAGTCACTGAGTTCATTTCAGGCAGAGTGTGATTAGCTGCTTCTAGCTTTCAGTTCCTCTTATTATTTTATTATTCTGGAGACTAGCAAACAAAGTTTGGAAACAGTAATCACAAGAAAATGTATTTTTTTAATTCTTCTAAGAATTACAGCTAGGTTTTTTCATCTGCTAGATGAAAAATTTGAGATACGCTGTTGGACCTAACATTTGACTTGGATACATCAAGGGAGTTCAGGCTGCATAAAAATGAATGGACAGCATCTGTGTCATTGCGCTAGTGCCTCTGAGGAGAAAGAGACTCTAATACTGGAAGAGTTGGCATGCACTTGGCATACAAAAACCAACACACTTTGGTAGTAGAATTGTTGTAGCTCGTGATTAGCAGAAGTTATACAAGAGGCAAGATTTTTAGGGAGAGATTGTTAGATCAGCTGGGGGTTAAGGGGGAACCCAAGCTATATTTTTGGCACACAGATTCTTCCTCAGGTCTGAAATCTTTGATTTTTTTTTTTTTTTTTTAGCATGGAAAGCCAAAAAGTAAAGTCGTCTTGTATGTATGTAACTTTTCAGTTTCTTCTTTTTTCTTCTTGTAATATGAGAACAACCTGATACTAAAAGGAAAGTAAGCCAAATTGCCAAGAAAAGCACCCGTGCCTTGTCTCCTCCTGATTCAAATTCTAGAAGATCGTGAGCACCCTGAGTCTTAAAACTTTATGGGGCTTGGCGGTATTTAGTTCCTACAGTTGAAATGAAACTCACTGCAGTATGAAGTCATCCAAAGAGGCATTGTGGTTGGGCTTTAAGAAACAGGGTTTTAAATTCTATAAAGTCTATAAAATATGAAGAAAATATTTAGCAATTCAAAATAGGGAAAGAAGAGTCAATTAGTTACTGTGTAAGCTAACTATGTGAATGGTGTTTGGAGAGGATTCCCACTGCTATTTCTGCACCTGCATTGCAGTAATACCTAGGCATATAGTTCTTAACAGCTTTCCTCTAAAAATCCCCTTCTGGTCGCTACCAAAAGCAGGATTCCAGTGACCCAGACAACTAATATAATTTGATATATTTTATTCTTAGATAAATATAAGTAGTGGAAAAATAGGAGAAAATGATACAAAGAAACAAACATGCAAGATGTTAAAAAATGCACTAACAAAGTGTAGCATGTGACCAATTGAATCTTGATAAGAAAAAGTCCAGCTGTACAAAACACAACTGTCCCTTGTGATGAGAAAAGAGCAGTGCATATTGGGTGTGCTACTGACTCTGAGAACAATCATTCTATTTTTGGACTGTTGTGACCAACTATCGCACAATCCCTCTTAGGGAAGGCTATTACAATACTACCCATTATTTCAGCTACGCTTAAAATTCTGCCAGCATTTGCGTGATAAATCTGTTTCTAAAGGCTACAACGAGGCAGTAAATGTTCATTCAGCAACAAAGTCAACTGCAATTAGCCATTTAAAAATTTTTAGAAATAGAAGCAGAAGTTCAGGAAAACAGTCTCAGATTTTGGCACTTGCATACAGGAATTCAAAAGGTATATAAGGATGGGACGTGCCTTTGAATCAGGTTTGTTCAGACCACCGAGCAATGGCTGCATCTATCCTGTTCTGTAGGAAAACTGATGAGGTGCCTTTGAGACCGAAAAGCTCTGATTAACCCAGCCATGTAAGTCATTAGGAAACCCAGCTGGAGTGCTGTGGGTGAGCTCTGAGGACCAGTCAGTGCCCTCCGATGTGCCCTGCAGGCAGTCTGAATGACCCAATTTACCTGGAACAACCTGATTTCTGTGAGACTGTGGAAAGTGCCCTGTGCCATCATACCCGCCGAGTCCTTACACTCTCCTGCAAGTCTTCAAGACCTTCTTTGGCACGGTAGAGTCCTGCAGTCCTTTCATTTATAGTAATGTGATACAGCTTATGATACAGATATACCCATCTGCATTCCTAGATGGCAACCCAGTGTCAACTGATTTCAAAGGACACCTATATCTCTTCTTCCTTTTGGGAAGAGTACACATGGCACCACAACTTTGCCAAAGCCTCGCTTGTGTAATTAACTCCTTGTCAGGCAATGTTACATGCAGATGTTTGTTAATTGGTTCTACATTAAGGCAGAAAATCTGAAGGAGGTTACAGCACGGTACAGCAGCTCTTGCTCACAGATGATAAAGTACTTCTGCTTTGAGTATGAGGTTTTATAGAATCTCACTGCTGTTGCTATGCAGTTCATGCTTCTATGTGAAGCTGTCTGTAGAGTGGTGAAGGAGAAGGAGGACACTCAGCTCTCTGGAGGATCTCTCTGGAGAGGACAGAAGTGAAACATCTGGCTTCCACATAGCTTCTCTCACCACTCGTAAACTTGCAGTGCACTGGGGCCTTCACTAGTCAAGATCATGCCACCAGTGTGAGGGACCCACCTCTCTTCAGTGACATATTGTCAGTTATTCCTTGGTATCCTGCAACAGGCACCACTTACGTCTGTAACCCTCCATCCTGTAGTCTTTGTATTGGGACAGCCAGTCCTCCTCTTCCTCCTTTTGCCAGCAGGCCCCAGCTCACAGACAGGACTCAACTATTCATCTTCAGGCCATCACCACTTGACAGTTGACTGTGAGCTCTCCAACTGAATCATCTGTATCTGCCAGCTGTTGTGAAGGAGGGCATGTTCCAAGCACCCAGCCCAGATCCTGTAGAAGAAAGTCCTGTTCCTTCTTCCTCCTGGAGAGCAAGCGGGATTTGGACATTGGTGAGTCTGTTTGGAATCTTCTGTGTTTGGGAGAGGGAGGATCAGCTGGGGTACCTCTAGGAATTGTAAAGGGAAAACAGCTCTGAAGCTGTGGTTACAAAAAGCAAGGCAGAACAAGAATAAGCTACAGTCAGAGGTCTAGGTCTCCTGCATAATATAGGCCTAGTGTCTTACAAGTTTCTTAATTCAGAGGTTCAGAGCAGGCTTTCACATGCATTTCAGGCTATCTAAGAACAGCACATCTTCTCAGCTACGTCCTGTGTGAGAGTCTGAACCACCTCTCTGCCTGATTAGAAAAGTCAGTTAGGAGTGACAGCCTTGTCCCCTGTTTTCTTTACAGAGTCATCAGGCGAAGTGGCTAGAAGCAGATGGATTTTGCTGTGTCCCACTACCTCTCCAGCAGAAGACTAGGGCGCAGAGAGAACGTCATCTGTGTGACATCGCAGATCTCCTGCTCCAGTTGGCCTCTAACAATTGCCAGCAGGCCATAAAAGAGCTCACCAAGAGGGAGGATCATCAGGAGGCATAGCTCCATCAGGACCATGTGGAGAGAAGAACTAGTGCTGCTAAGAGCTCCTGAAGTAGAAGAACCTTGTGGCATGAGGAGTTTCTGAGTCCGGCCATGAGAGCTTGACCTCCAGTTTCTTGGGGAACTCCATAATCTTCTGTCATATGGAGACAGTCATTCATCTCACACTACTTCCAAGCAGAGAGGGAGTCTTTTCAGAGGCTGGTCTGCTGGCTGACTTTGTGGACCTTTGTGTTCGCAAGCCTCGCAAGTTCACTCAAATGGCAGCACTGGTGGGTGATACAGCTTTGGAGGAGGCAGCTACAAAATCGTCTATATTGTTAGTGGAATGTTCGTGGCCTTTAGTGGGACTAAAGGTCACTCTTTGTTTCTGTTTTTATTTTTGTTGACTTTGATTTTGTTATGCCTTGTCAACGTTCTTTCACAGGCTGGTAATTTTAATTGAGACTGGACACCTTCTCATGTCAGGAGCAAGTGGGCAGAATCGTGGATGATTGTTGTAGGGCAGAGGGGACTAGAAATCTTCATGTTTTGCTTAGTGTATTCCTACAGACGTATGTTGATGTTATACACATGCTCTTTATTTATCAGGTGCCTTTGAGAACGTGAAATATTTTTATTTTCTTGTTCCCTCTGTAATCAGCCAGAGGGATAAAACCTAAAGAGTGCCCTTGGGTGCATGTAATCTGTCTGAATTTAAGGCCTCATTCATTAAGGGTGGCCAATTTCCAGTGTTCTGGAGCAGGAATGTGCCTGATTTGATCAGGCCCCAGTAAATAAAGGTAGCCTACATATGAAAATGTATGTATGGGGCAATTCTGTTTGTGGACTCTGAGTGTCTGCTGGCTGCAATAGGAACAGCTCTTCCATGTTTAAATGTCCCCTCCTTTTTCTTGTCAGTGCACAATTATGGCAGGTAATCCATGGAGTTAAATGCTGATTGGCTTTCAGGTCTACTCCTTGCCAGCGGTTTTTCTAAATGACGTTAATAAAGTTGCCTTGCATTTGTCAAACAGGAAAATAAATGTGATAACAAATAAAGTATTTTTGCACTGTATAATGTGTGTCTGTGTTCTGTATTTAGTGTCCTTTAAGACTGTTAGCTTTATAATTGCCTCAGCCATCCACCAGAGTATAAATGCCACTTGTTCCTGGACTGGGGGACAATTTTGGGACATACTGTTAGTTTCTTATGGAAGCGATCTCTGGGAAGAGACAAGTGGGGAATTTGGCATGGACCAGGGGGACATGCCTCCCTAGCAAGGCTGCTGTGCTGAGGAAGGAGTCAAACGTTGGGAAATATGTGATTGGTATTTTTGGGGCAAACCTGTGGACTTGGCAGGCGTATGGGACATGGGCTGCTGCCCTTTATGTTGAATGCTGAGCAATTCTGTAGTTCCACACATCCCTTGTGATGGATCAAGCTTCCCTAAGTTGTAGCTACAGAGTTCAGACAAGAGTAAGTTATTTTTCTGCATAAAATATTGCTTTGGATGAATAGACATGGGGAACTTTGGCGTTGGTTAACCCTTTTTAACAGATCTATGGTCCATTTTTATGGCAGTTAGAGTAAGCAGTCTGTTGTCTGTAAATCTTCAGACAGTGATAGTCAGTATGTGGCTGGATCAGAAAGAAAAGTGTGAAAGAACTGGGGAAGAACTGTTTGAAAGAGCAAACAGGAGTTTGAAAGGGTTAGAAAAAGAAGTGAGCCTCAAGTTGCAATAGTGCTGGAATATGGAGATCTTGACAAAAGAAGTCTTTACAGATCACCCTGTTTTGCAGGTCCTGCATTACTAGGGTTGTGTCCAAGTTTGCTGCCAGGCAAGGACTGAAATAGCACATCTTGAAGGAGAATGTATACCACACTTGGAGCCTTGCTATTTTACCATGTCTCTTGGATTGTGCACATTCTGGATGTACAATCAGTCCAACAACGACCTTGCAAGCCTGATGGAATTGCTCAGGATGTAAGAGTTTAAAGTCCCTAGAATAAGCCCTGTGCCTGTCACTACAGCACTGATGATTGCACTTTTCCATTTGCCTGGCCCTCCTTGAAGCCTAAAGGCTCCTTGCTTTTCCTGAGTCTCACACGTATTCACCTGTCATAGCATGCTAATGCAGCAAGATCATTGTAAGGCAGGAGGACGCTGACAGGCTGAACACTTCTTGCTGGATAACATAAGAGATTATCTGTGAAAAAGGCAAATGCCAAAAGAGCTGTGTGGATCACACTGCAAGGGCTTGGGGAATTTGGGGGCATCATGAAATTCCCACATCTTTCATGTGGTACTGAGCCACAGAGCACAAGGTCTGTCATGTAGACACAAATGGGACACTGTGACCTGCAGTGCTCCCACCAGCCTAACAGTGCAGTACAGGCCTAGGCAGTTAGGCCTAGTTGTTTTTTTTTTCTTTTTTGATTCTTACTGTAATAATTCAGTCTTAGTGAGAGTGGTCCAAATACTGGAGATTTTGCTAGAGGGTAGATTTCATTACCTTTTCTGTGGTAAATTTCTGAGGGCAAGATCACATGCAGCACTGCCAAATCTGTATTTTGAGTGCTGAGCAAAACATTCACCCCGTCCTGTTGAAGTTGTGCATGATTCATCTGTCTACAGGGAATACTAAAACTGTGTACCGCCTTGGGAGGGAGAAGGGAGTTCTGGATTCTGCTCTGGGGGTTGTCTATGCAATTTGTAGTCATGAGGCTAGGTTTTGAGAATAATCATGAAGTGTGTAGGGATAAAATTCAGCCTAGAACAGCTTCAGCTGGGAGAGGGTGGATTTGAGCATAGCATTCTTAATATATTGCTAGATCAAGCTCTTTCAGTTTCTACACGCATGCCTTAATCGTTTACTGTATGTTAAATATTTAATAGTTACTTATATGATGGTCAGTGGGTGGGCAAATTTCCTCTTCCTCTGAAAGTGACTGTGTATTCTCTGCTGGACCGAGCACAATATCTTTGAGGCATAACAGGCATTCTTAGAGCAATCTAAAAAATTAGACACCTGTAGGGATGTAAGCGTATACATCTGAATTATTGCCGACATAGGCACTAGCTCCTTCTGCTGATGCAGCGTCAAGGCAAGTTTAGATGTGTGCAGTCTACAGAACTTCAGATGCAGTAATTGATTTTGAATTTGGTGTAAATTAAGGTGCTTGTGAGATCCCAATTAACTATGCAGTTAAATAGAGTTTCTGTGGTTTGGATTTATTAAATTGCCCATTTCAAAAAAGCAGGTAGTAGAATTCCTGTACTTGACAAAGGGAGCTTTGAGGATAAACCATTAATAACTGTGAGATGTTTATGCAGAGCCTTCCATATTAATACCTTCTTAAAAAGTATGAGTGTTCAAATACTTACTTGGTTTTTATCCATGATTATAAAAACTTACCATGTATTTGTTCTCACAGAAAACATTGGTAAGGGGCCAGCGCTGAGATCTTGGTGTAGTATCATTGCAGTATCAGAGCAATATTTTTTCAGAAGACAAGGAAACTGTTCTGGCCAAATTAGTACAAGATAATTACCATTAAAATGCTAAAAAAAAGTGGGTCTAAATATAGGGATAGCAATATTATATAGCGCTAATGACTGCTACTTACAGCTATTTTTTTCTAATCCAAATCCAGCTGAAGAGGGAAAAAAAAGACAGAAAGCAATCCTGGACACTTGTACACACAAAACACAAACAAGCTGGTAGTTTGAAATCCCTGCAATCTCACTGTACTTAGCAATATGGTAGTCTGGATCTGATATATTTCAATAGGTCTGTAAGGACTCTTTAGAAAGTACCTAAATATGGATTTAGATAATTTGCAGCAACAGTTGTGGTAATTCACTGGGTAAGTACTCTGTGTTTGGAAAATTCCATACAATATTTTCTAGCTGTAACCATGAGGAGTTAGGGAACAACCTTTAGTTTGTAAGAAGTTTTTAAACTACAGTCTAGTTTATAGAATCTTAGCCGTATTCGATAAACCAGAATGTTGAAAAAGGAGAAAGCTTTTCCCTTGTTTTAGATGCCCCAACTAAACCCACCTTAGGCAGCCTTGAGGCACAGTATGAAATGGGAGCTGCCTAGGGTACTGAATTATATTTATATTTTAAAACACATCCATGAAGAGCAATATAGGAAGTCCTTCATTTGTGACAAAAAAAAAAGCAATTCAAAGTGTGCTCTGAGGGAAATCCTACCTAAGATACATTCACAGACCAAACTTCCATCAATTTAGCGCCTCACTGCTCAGTGACCTCGATCCTAGCAGGTGCTGAACGCCTTTATGTTCCTTCACCTCAGTCAAAGAAAACTTGCATCTGTCAAGATCAAGCCTTCAGCCTTCAGTATTTACAACACTTGTTCTGTCATTATTGTGTGCAATGTGATGGATATTTAAGTTGATGCCAAAAGACTAACGCTGCAGGTGCCCTGGAAATACCCTTGACTGAGGCTGAAGCAGTGTTTTCTTTGCTGACAGTGTAGAAAAAGCTTTAGAGCTTCTCTGGTATTTCCTTTTGAGGTGTCATATTGATATTTCTGTGGCTTTCTCCTTTCTCAGCTTACGTTTCTTAGCTCGCAGGTGAGTCACTGGTGCTAGTTACCTCTTGAGAAAGGGGACTCCTCCTGCCCCTCAGCAAAAAGGAGAACTTGCAGCCCCCAGTCACCCTGAGTTTTGTGGTTGCATGGCTGGTGCCCATGCCCTGTTCCCACAGAGCCTGTGTACCCTGTTGTGTGGGCCCCCTGGTCGCTGCCTGTACGTGCTGCCGTCCTGGCCCACCTCTCCCTCCCGCCGGCAGGGCTCCCGCGGCTTATCCAGCAGACTGATGCCCAAAGAGAAGATCAGAGATGTTGATCACTGTATTAAGGCAACGTTGTTGGCGCTAATTCAGCTCAAAGCTTCTTTTGTAATATATTTTCCTTCTCAAAGGACTGATTAGTAAGTATGGCTGTTCCTGTTACTGGAGCCAGGAAATCAGTCTGCAGTAGCTAGTGACTAGTGGCTAGTGGCAGTGGCTAGTGACCCTAAACAAATATCAGGCAACTACTGAAAGTTTCCTAGGGAAAACATACCTGAACGTTGAACAAGATAAATGACATACTTTTTTCTTCATTCGTCTTTGCTTTGATAAGTATACCTGTGCATTTATGTAAATCATAGGGCTTGCGCTAAATGTATTTTTGTTTAATTTTGAGTTTCATTTTTTAACCCATGACAAATGCTGTTACTGGAAACAAGCAGCACATCCAAACTGTAGCTAGCATGCTCTTGGTTTATTGGTTAAGCATGGAAGTCTATGCAATGTTTTCACCTGCCTTGAACTCAGACAAAAGTGTTACTGCCATTAGCATATGTTTTATGGCCCTTCAGAATTAAATGGAGAGAATACTCTTAATGCCTTTCCATATGGAGGCAGTGCAGTGTTGTGCACTTTACGTTTGATTTCTTTTCAGTTGTGAAACTTCTTAGCTTCTGGTATATGCTCCTTTTTTTTTTTAAAGGACAAGAATTAAGCTGATTATATAATGGGCACAATTCTTAACTCATACTTGTGGAAAACTCACTGTACAGAGATTTTCTTCTGAGCAACGAAACTTGATGTATTTGTAATGCTGGTACTTGTTCAGTGGGAGAAGTTGTAAATATAATTATTTGGTAACAGGAGAACAGATTGCTATAAGAAATTGGAAAGATTTGCTGGAAGGCCTGTTTGTTTTCTTAGAATAATAATATAGAGCTATGGATTGGAATAATGTAACCGTTACAGAACGTAAACCTGAATAATACTATCAGAAATACTTTGGTTTTGTGTGCCAGACTTGATTAGCTAGACTTTATCTGATCTGCAAATTAAATGAGAAATGAACAAACAAGAATCTGGTTGTCTGAATTAAAAGTTAAATTCAAAAACAGATCTCAGGTTTATTTAACCTTATTTTGGTTGATGTCATTCGTTTCCCATGTCAGGGGGTTTGATGCCCTCAACCTTGCAGAATTTGCCAGGGTTCAGATGCTGGGATCCAAAGTGGAATGCAGTACACTAAAATCCGTAGAAGCTTAAAACCCACCTGTCAGACAGCGGTCTGGAAAATCTATTTTCCAGGACTGCACAACCCAGTAAACACTTCCTTTCCTAGCCTGAAAGCTTCCTGGTTTCCTGTTACGAGGAGATAAGCACTTGCCTCCTGCCTAGACTCTGTATTTGCAATCGGATTTAAGCAGGGAGTCGTTTATACTTCAGCTGAGTCCCCTGAGAAGCCCCAAACAGGTAGGAATTTAAATGAGTCTTTTAGGCTGAATGACTGTGCATCCTTCCATGTGCTCTACAGCACCCAAACACTTAGCTCCTGTGACATGTAAGGGTAAGGCCTGTATCAAGGCTGATACCCCCCAATAGATCTACGTTTCTTCTAGTACCTCCCTGAAAATGACTTTTGATGGGATTATATTAGCCATGGAGGGAATCCCTCACTCTCCATGCTACTGTTCGTGAGGGAAGGTTTCAAAAAATGTGAAATGAGCACAGACGGTGGTGCCAGATTCAGGATGAGCATTTAGACACCCCTGTTTATCCCCTGGGTTTGAATTGGCCCCGTTGAGAGTGGGGCAATGTAGCAAAGAGCCATTTTTGCCTTTGTCCTGTTATTCAGCAGTATCCTTTAGAATCTGTATAAAATCAGAGTGAACAAACCTGTGGAGTTACTGCTGTATTCCCTGCAGCTTCCAAACCATGATTCACCGTAGCCTTTGCCCATAAAAGTCACCATGTCATAAGGCCTTGAAAAGGAGCTCCTGTATGCTCATCATCATTTCCCTTTTGATGTTTGTAGCATTTTTATTGATGATTAACCTCTGTGTACAACATACCATGTTCCCCTCATAACTCAGATGATTTTTTTTATTTTCCTGGTGCTTCATCTCTTGCAGTGTTATTATTCAATGATTGACATAATTGTAAACATTGGACCAGTTCCTGAAGTGCCAGAAATAGGCTGCAGTGCTGTAGCAGTTCGATACTACGATTTGTGCTTCATCTGGAGAGACCGTATTAATGCAAAAAATTCCATCTCTAAAGTAGCAACATCAAGCCCTTTAATTTATAATTATCATAAGAATTATTATTAGATACAGTGAAATTATGGTAAGAGATGGAGAGGAGGAGGAGCTTGCTTTCAGTGTTCTCAGTAAAACTCAATGACTGCAGCACTGAGTCTGCTAGGACATATACAATGTTAACAAAAGCAGCAGGGATCCAGACCATTATTATTTTATTAGAAATCTAGGAAGGTTTGATCCAGCTGAGCAGTGTTCTCAAGGTGCTGAGTGCCCTCAGTTTCCAGGAACTGTAATGAAATTGAAAGCACTGAACAAACTAGATTGACCTGACATGAATTAATCAAGATACCCCATAAGTCATTTAGCAGAATAAAACTGAGAATATTAGAGTGGTCAGACACCACTATATAACATACTGCTCTTACTCTCAACAGGAATGGTATGTATCTGGGGCAATATGTGATGGTTTCTTGCTTGGTGGCTGAGTAACCTGCAGGATGATAAAATAAGTGGGGGAAAAAGCTTTAATTTGAATCACTTTTAGAGCACTTATATTTTTTTGATGAGCAACATGCATTATTTAGTTAATTGCTACTGTAGTCCTTTTTATGGATACTAATTACAGTAGTTTGAAAAGTATGTTGGAGAGAAATATATATCGTGTTCATCATTTTCCTGTGCACTGCAGCATGGGAAGATGGGGACAAATACTTCTTTTTAGGTCAGAAACTACTGTGACAACTCTGTAGCTGTTGAAACCAGATGATTTCTTTCTCAGAAAACCTTGATCTGTACTCACTGAGTCAATGAGAGCCGTATAGTTAAGAGCTTTGACTCAGGATTATGTAGCAAATAGCTGCAGCACTTTAAGGTACCATCAGCCCTGTAGCAGAGACCAGAAGAAATACATATGCCCACACCTTCAGTCATGCCAGTAAAAAGCTGCCCTTGTAGCTCAAACCCACATTGATCAACGTACTGTAGGTATCTGGAGATAAGCTATATTGTACTGGGGTTGGATCAGTCCAGATGAAGTAGGAGGAGGGCTGGGACATCCTCTGCAATGGATCTTTGGCTTTGCAGCTCCATACCAGAAGAGATCATAAAGCCCAACTAAGTTGGGGAATAGAACACACATTTGCAACAGAGTGATACTCCCAGATGTGTTTGACAGTTCATGTTCATGCTAACATACTCATGCTAACATTCCCAAAGGAATAAAAAAGGAATTTATGTTCTTTTAGGTGTGATACGGCTTTAGAGTTTTGTTTATCATTTATGTACGTGCTTCATTACTGAAAATGTGAGCTAGCCTTTGCAACATAAAAGGTTTTCTCTTAGGCGTAAAGTCAGACATATGTGTAAGTCTGTGCAGGCTCTCTGTGTCAATAAGCATCTCAGAATTACGTTTGCTCCCCACATATTTTTGAATCTCTGCTGTGTTGCTGGGTTTAGATAGCAGCTCTTGAAGCAGTAGCGGGGGCTCTGCATATTCTCAAGACTTCTCTTCCAGATGACTAACCTGCCAGGCAGACACAGAGCTTGTAGGATGCAGCTGGATGTGCTTGTAGCATGGTGCTTGGAGCATAAGAGCACGAGTGGCCCCAAGACACCCAAGAGTTAACAGGCATGAGCCACTCTTCGTGACTGCTCGTTCACAGCTGTATAGACAAAAGTCAGGGACTTTAAGAGGAAATGCTCAGTTTTTTGATTTGATTTTTTGATTTGATCCCCGAGTTTTCCATCAATTCCTAAGGAGTTAGAACTGTATCTGCAACAGGTAAAGCAATTTGTTCCTTCAAAAGCTTTACTGAAACCCATAGCGGAAAAATCTCTGTCGTATTTTTGTTGAGCTGTGTTTTTTTATGGGCAAGGAGATTATAAATTTTTATTAAGAGAAGAATTATGTAAAAATGGAGATTGAACTGAAGATAGTGTGTCCAAAATTCCGCGTGCTCTACAGTGATAAATTATACCATTTAGCATATCAGGTGCTCAGTGAAGCAGTATTTTAAGAGGATGCCCAGAACCAGAAAGTTCTATAAATTAATGAAGCTACATAGAAACTAGAACTCTCAAAGTGGAGAACTCCATAAAAAGGAAGGTACTTTAAAATAAACAGGAAGATATAAGGTGTTTTATGTGTTTATTCCATGCTTTCCCTCATGAGACAAGTATTTCTGTGTGTGAACAAAACAATTATCTGATTATAGTCACTTCCGTTATTCATTTGAATTCATAATAAAATGTATCCAGAGGATACATTGCACCCATTGCTTTTAATGCTGGCTCAACTAGAAAGGAGACTATATTTCATATACTGAAGAATGCCATTTCTGAAACTAATACTGAGTCTAATACCTTTTTACTCACTAGAAATGAGAGCAGAAACTACTGGTGATGTTTCCTCACATGCTGGATACTTTCTGGTTTTGTTGTCATAAAGCCTCTGGCAGAAATCATGCTAGCTATAAAAAATGAGTGGCATGGACAAGCTACAGAAGTTCTTGACAATTCCTGTCATCTGCACTGGATATGCCTTCACCAGGTTTTATAGATAACTTAATCTTGCAGGTGAGTCTTCTAGGAATTTGTATACCCTTAGGAGTTCTGCAGTGATAAAGGAAAAAGAAAGAAATAGGAAAACCAAACAAGCAACCTGGACTGAGCAGCCAGATTCTCTTCTTCTAAGACTAGAGAAAGCTTTTCTGTTCGCTTTTTTACCATGGTTGGAAGCAAAGTCCTTGTAATAGCAGCTGGCAGTTCAGCCAGCTTCTCTAAAGATTGCGCTTTGTCTTCATCAAAATTCTGTCAGGGAACATGACACTCTAGAAGTCCGTCATGCCCCCGGGACTCTTCGAGTTGGAGCTTCTTTCCTTTTACTCTGGAGCTCCTCAGACCCGCGGAAGACCTTACCACTTCTCTGGTGACTGGTATCTGTAATGATCATGAAAGCTGGCTTCTTGCCTCTGACACTTCATCTAACAGACAGACTTTTGCCATCACAATGATGCCATCATCCATTCCTAACTTGCCTTGTAACACAACATGTTATTACAAACCCAGTAGCTACAAATATTCCAGATGCACTTGCATGACTTGATTTTTTTCTTCTGACTAATGGTAACTGCTCTGTTGTCCACTCTTCTCACAGGAGTCACTGCAGTACTCACAGTGTAACGGCAGCAACGGTACTGAACAAAGGTACGGTACAAACACAAAGGTGCTATGAGTCTTCCTGGTGCAGTTGTCTTCCATCGATGCCTTAGCTCCAAAGTGGCACATGTGGTGCCTGCTCAGTGTCCTATGCTGCTCCAGCCATCATCTGCAGAACCCAGCTGAGGTGTTACGTGTCTAGCCTCAGTTCTGGTTCTTTGTTCATCAGCTCTTCTTTTTCTAGGCTAGAAAGAGAGGCAGAGATAGAAGGGAAAATTGTACCAAAGAAAGTCAGGTTTTAGTTCAGCTTTTCTCCCCTCTAAGGAAATTCATCTGGAAATTTCAGAAAGCAGAAAGCAAAGGCTAATTAACAGAAGTCTCACTGGACATACTTACACAAACCACTCCAATTCCTAACTGTCTTTATGAAGCTCATAAAGTTCAGCTACTGCTGCAGAACATGTACCCCACTTGTGAGATCTGAAAAGAAATCACAGATAAGACTTATGGTTAATTACTGATAAAGAAATCTATCGTAGAACTCTGCTCTCTTCCCCATTTTCACCTTTTTTTCTGGCATAGTACTTATCCAAGGGAATAACTGTTGGAGACAACCTTCCTGGGTCAGGATAAGCAGCATAAGGAGGGAATATTCTTTGGACCTGGGCCTTAGCAGACCCTTTCTGTAAATACTGGAGGAAACTGAAGACATAAAGAAAACAGTAAAGACAGAAGACTTGGTTAAATGGTTAAAATGGTTAAAGATGAAATGTTAAGAGCTTAACAGTGAAAATGATAGGCATTAGGACAAAAAGAAAGGAATTAAATTTCTTAGCTCCTTTTTGTCTACGTCTATAGCTCATTAAGCTCTGACAAAAGCTCTTCAGATATCACAGCACTCACCTCCTCCGATGAGGTAAATTTGAAAAGCAAGTAGCCTGCAGGAGTTGTTTCCTGTGTTGCACCTGCAACAGTAACAGCAATTGAGTTAGTTAGTCTGCCAGTGCCTATGCAACTCTTCCTGTCTTGGGATTTGAAACTGGCAAACTGGAATTGGCTTTACAGCCTTCACACTCAGGCTTTTGTTTTAGGATTTTTTATTTGTTTGTTTGTCTTTTTTGTTTGTTCTTTTAAGACTGGGAGGCTTTTTTTTTAAGTTTCTTTTTTTTTAATTAACAGAAAGCTACCAGCAATGTTTAATCATGTTTCACTCTTGAGTTTTCAGAAGATGAATGTACCTGGGTAAGTACTAGTTGTCACACATCCCTATGGAAGTTTTCCCTGGGAATATAAAGAAAGCAGCTGAGTTTTACACAGTTTAAGACGTATTAATTTCTGATTAACAATATTATTTTCATAAAAGCTTCCATATGTATTTCTGTCTTCCCCACCTCTGGTGTGGTTTCTCTCCTATCTTCTCTCTCCTAGTATTTATTGCTTGGATCTTATCCACAGATTATAAGAACAGGATGGTTCAGCAGGTAGGTTGCCAGATCCGAACTCAGGATAGTGTCATCCATGCTATTATCTCTTCTTCTTGGGCCTTAATACGTTCCCTATCCTTAGGCTCTTTCTCATTGTATCTGACTTCATCTGTAGCTGAGTGTCTGAGTGGGGAGACCAGTCACCCATTGCTCCCTTTCTATTCAGAGGCAAGAGATAAACATTTACAGAGGTTAAGCCCACTCAATATGTGAAAAATTTCATTCTATTTTTGTGCTCCCTGTTCCTGTAAATCCTCACTTATTAGCAGAGTTCAGGTTTTTTTTGAACAGGGGCAGCAAAAAAAAAAAAACCCAGGAACAGGTCTTGAAAAGCGTGGCAGAATTTATAAAGCCTGATTTCCCATGTAGTTTTCTCTTGTATTTCAATTATTGTGTGTCTAATAAGGTGGAATTTTTAATTAAAACTTTTTTTGTAGTTCAGGCATTCATAATGGCTTTCTCCTATGTATTTTCCTTGGTGTCTGATAATGTAGTTGAGCTCATGCTACAGCCTGTCAAACCTGGAATTAATCTGGATTCTCTTTTCTATCCTATGTAACTAAGCCTTTCAGAAATTCAGTATTATCTCATAGACTTTTCCCCTCCCTTGAATTTGATGAAAGTTAACTGGTAGGTTCAGAAGTTGATGGGCTTGAAAGGATAGTTGAACAAGCAACTTGATTGCTTAAGTTTCATTTCATTAGTCACATATATGCCAAAGAAGAGAATTAATTCCCATAACGCTCAGTAGAATCTACTCTAAATTTAGAAAGCATTCAGTTGTCAATATATATAATGAAAATTTTGAGCAGCCTTGCAGTTACCTGTTCATCCTTGTTCCTCAAGCACAAGCACAGCAGGAAGTGGAAGCTGGTGGAACCAGCTTTGCAGTGAATGGGGAGAAACCACTTTGTCCTACTTCACCTCACCTCTCCCTGGAGCTTGGTAATATTGGAAGGCTCAGGTCCCTGGGCGTGTGGTCCCCTGCTTTTGAGACTCTATGGAAAGGAAAGGGAGCTTCAGTTTAGCTTCACTCTTCTCAAAATCTCAAGAGCAGGAAAGAGTGGGAAGAAGTTCTCTTTCTAGAGGATTCAGTATACTGAAAGCTTGCAACTGTCTGTAGTCTGCATCTCCCAACCCCAGGGGTATTGCACAGGGTTCCCAAAGGAAGTATTGAAGGAATCCTCCAAGCTTCGTGGGGACTTTAGCACAAGTGGAGGAGAAAAAGTTTTGTCAGCTCCCACTTTATTTTAGTATTTCACATTGGTATCAGCTGATGTCAAATGCAAAATGATATTTCTAAGGTTATTGAACTCAATCTGGCTGGCACACTGTATTAATCTAGGTAAAATGAAGTACTCTGAGAACATCCATCATTATAAGAATGATGATTACATTAGTATAATACATTTCAGCTCAAAGCACTTTCACAAGTCACAGATCCTTACAGGCATGAAAATGTAGGCCTCACTAGGATAAAGAAAAGTTAATGGTTGTATTACAATACAGTGTACAGCAGTAGGAAAAATACACAGCACACAGAAATCTTGTACAATCCAGCAGAATCCCATCAAATTTTTTATGTTGAGTAAATAGGACCTGTGATTTCAAGGGACCTCTTTCTTCTTTGTAATCCAATACTTCTCACCCCCGCTCGTCCTTGAAATGCCTGTTCACATTTCAGAAAAATAGCATATAGATAGGAGGTGTGTGTTTCAAGATGTTTTTGCCATTTGGTCTCCTGCTTTCACTTTTGCTGCTGTGTAAAAAATCAGATTTCGAAAATGCCTCTGTAGATTTGCTTTAATTTATGTGGTATTGACTTCTGGTTTAATTTAGTTTTAACGGTGGTGTTCTTCAGCAATCTAGAATTTACTATTCTTGTTTTTAAGTTATATGAGAGTCTCAGCTGCTGAACGGGTGCCATAAGCCTACAATAACTGAAGATCTGGTCCTGTGTACTTCAGGTATTGTAAAATCCTTAAGTTTGACACTTTGACCTCTCTGATTCAAAGCCACATGAAAAATCTGACTGAAGTGCTGATATTTTCCTATTGTAACACTAAAGAATTACAAGAATGTTCTGAACTTGAGGTGTTTTACTGTTCATACTTTGCTAGTCATGCTTGACATACTTAAGTGTAATAATAAACTCCTGCCTTGGGTTTTAGGGATTTGTGCAGAGAAATGTAAATTTACTCTTAAATTTTGCTGGAAGAGACTGTTTGGAACTCTCTGAAAATAGAATACCTAGTACCAAATGCAATTGTAAACAGCATTTGTGAGATCATTCTTTTTTATTTTTTGATGATTACCTTATATTATTGGATTTAGTTTGATCTGATGTAGTGTTGCCTTAGGTGAGGGTTTATAATTTGACACCTAAAATTAAAAACAGTTCTATTTTGCATCTTGAATAACTGCAAGTATTTTATTTGGAAAGTAAAAATTAGAAGTATAATCTGTTCCTGAACGAGATGGAAATTGTTTATAAATACAAAAATTAAAATTCTATTTTCATTCATCTTTTATTTTATGGACCTCAAGAATGAAAACAGTACTAGGAAGGATTTTTAAAGGTAGCTTCAAGATGTGCAATATTTTCTAATTTGATATTAAAGATTTTGATTCTTAGTCTAAAAGACTTTCATTGGCATAAAGGAGCTTTGGGTTGGACATCTTATGAAATTGCCCCTATTAGTAATTTTACACATCATTTAAATCTATGCAAAAAAAATACGGCACTATCAGAATTTAGCAATGGAATCTGGCCAAGTAGATTGTACCGGTCTCATCTTGCACTACATTTCTCAACCTTTTCAGCTTGGTGACCTGTGTTCAGATTAAAAAATTGTCAAAGTCCTCTTTCATTCAATATTAAAGTAAGAACAAAAAAGTGGAAATACCAACAGTGGTAAGCCTAGGTAATATATTAGTGTATGTATGTTTTGAAAAGCGAGTGCTTAATACTCAATCTTGAAGGGTAAAAGCATTTGGGAGTAGGCTTTTCTATTCTTTATTTAGCACCTTGAAACCTTTCTTAATTACCTTAGTGAATCCGTAGGGACACTAGAAAACCTCCAAAGTTCATGAATTCTCTAGCAACCGTCTGGAATTTGTGATAATATACCATATAGATGGAAATAAGGAAGAAAAAAAAGTAAAATATTCTTTGCAACATATTCAGCGTAAAAGGATGCAGAAACTGCCAGAGATCTATGTTGATATCCAAAGAAAAGTCAATAAGTTGTTCCCAAGAACTACACCTTACCGACTGAGTTAACCCAAGTAATTGGAAGAAATTGTGAAACAATACGTTCTATAAGAATTTTACCATAACACAGAAGGCCAGCTCCAGGTTTCTTCAGATTGAATTTCTGAAAGCGGAACAGGAGCTACATCCTTGTTTTGGTCCTCCCAGAGTGATTACCACCTTGTGTGACTGAATAGTGTGATGTACAGGCAATAAACCCACAAAGAGCCATGACTTGCAAAGGATAGGTAATTTGTTGGGAGAACGCAGTGGTAGTTGATAATATGAGAAGCATAGTCATGAATTTTGATAAAATAATGGAGTCTTAGTACAACGTAGCCTCATGTGGTTCTGTGTGATTAAATATCAATTGAGAGATGAAAGATATGAGAAAGAGGGAAAAAGCTGATGGAGAGAGGGAAAGGAAGGAGGCTTTCTTCCACTTACTGCTATGAGATGGGATTGCTCTTTGTGCCTACACAAATGCGCAAATTATTCAAGATCCAGAGGTATTGTCACCACATATTTTGCACCACACCTTCTTGTGTCACATGGTCAGCATGGGCCCTCGTTTTTTCCTGCACTCATGCCATTTAAAATACCGGAGCTGGGACTCTGAGACTGCAAAAGGATTTGCAGATGTAACCAGTTGTAAATTTTTATGGGGCTTCCAGGAAGTTTTAGACAAGAAAAAAAGTATCTATCTTCAAGTTCATGCTTCCATCTTCTTCCACTTTTCTGTCACCTTTGTACGGTCTGTCTAAGTAAAAAGGAAAGGAGCGCAGAACAACAGAGATAACTGCCTTTTTACTATGTAGTACATGCGTGGAGAATCCTTTAAAAGCAGACAGAGATTGTGTCTTCTCCCTTCTAAGCATGCTCACATCATCTACATAGATTGTAAAATATGCAGATCATTGATAAGCATGCTAGCAAATTTCTGACACCAGAGATTTGAACTTTTGTTCAACCATAAATAATCAGAATAAATAAATATTTCCTTACCTCATTGTTGCACCAGCCAAAGATAGCTAGCATTGCACAAAGAAAACAGAAGACAAAGAAAAGGAACTTTGCCATTTTAGGTGAATGCACAAATTACCAAGAGGAAATAACTCTTTAAAAGAAATTTTTTTTTTAGTTGAAGATCAATAAATATGACCCAAAAAGCCACTTTTCACGTGATAAATCTTTAGAACTTAGCATAAAATCTCAAAAAAAGTAGTTTATACTATTGGCTGCAACCATAATTTTATTTCTTTATGTGTAAATCAGCATAAGGAATAATTCATAATTCATAATTCATGTATATGAGTAAATTTATTTATTTTGATGGCATGGAAAGATATTGTCTAAAAAGAAAAGGATGTGAAAGCACAGTTACTCTGTAGGATCGTAAGATAGAATTCATTATCTTCAAATGTATTGTGTATGTTGTCAGTGGATAATTTAATATAATGTATCTCCATTGCCATTGTTCTTTATGCCACACAAACGCTAAAAGGCATTATCTGGCTTAGAAGCAGAGGTGGCCTTATTTAGATCACTGTTTATTATCTAACCTCTGAAAACGAAGGGGAAAAAAACCCCACGGACTTTAAAGCTCTTTATGTTGAAGGAAAATATTTTAAATCATTAATTTAAAGCTGAGAAATCCTCCATTGATCATAAGATGATGGTAGATAAAAGGAACAAGTTTGTAATTTAAATTCGTACCAGCTGTTTAAATTCCTACCAATGGCAACATTTTCAGCCTTCATGCAAACTCTTGACTTCCTTAGTTCACAGTAGTGATATGTGTCAGAAATACCAGCAAGCCAAAGACTATATCTATATAGAAAAAGGTAATGTTTTATATCCTAAACAAATACAATTTTTTTGAAAAGTAGTCCAAGCAACCGTTCAGTGGATGTTACAGGAAAACCAAAGAACATGAACAATCAGTGATTTATATCTTTATCCGTTCCTAGGGCTGCAATCCCAGTAGCCTTCCTGAAAGCCTAGAGAACTCCCAGCGCCATGCTGGGCAATCTGGTCAATAGGATCTAAATGGATTTTCTGCAAAACTATGTTTGGCAAACTCCCATTTTTAGGAGTGTTCCTATCTTTTTCTCATTACCACAATGGGTTACTGATAATCTAATCCACATAAGGTAAAATTTAACTGCTTAAGTTGTTTCATAAAAATTTATACTGGTGGTCCAATCAGCTGGCACAAGATAGGAAGCTCTTCGGATGCTAGGTGAGGAAGGGAAGGTTGCAGAGGGAGAAGTCTGGGAGAGATAGAATTTAAAGATTCGCGTTATACAATTGCACAAGCAGGTAGATGGTCAGGATGCAACAGACATTTGGTATGTACATAAATTGTAATGCTTCCTTCAAGTTGTCGTTAACTTCTCAGATTCTTTTGAGTGTCCTGTATGGAACGCCTTGTATGGGGAACATTCATTGCCATTGAAGAGATGATAAGAACAAGGAATATTCAGTTATAGAGTTAAGATTTTTGTTATGGTCTCATAGTTTTAAAATATTTTCATGCAGAGCATGTCTAAAATTGTGTTGAGTTTTTTTTATTGAAGGAGTTGTTTTGCCCACAGAAACAGTGATAACCTGAAACAGGTCAATTTCTTGCGAAGTGACGATTCATTGTATCCAGAAGCTGATATCTGAGCTGAAAATAAGGAAGTCAACATTGTCTAAGGCTATTTTGATCTCCGTGACATTGTTAGCTGTAACTTCTTATCCCAGTAGTATTGTCATTGAGGGTACAGGAATGACCTGCTGGAGAATTTCCAAATAGACTTGTACTTGTGATTCATTATTCATTAAAGGAGACAATCTATACCGCATTTTTAGGGTAGTCTAGTATGATATTATTTTATATTCCTTATACCTTGTGCTATTTTCTGCTGATTAGGAACAGAGACTGAATTTTCAGGGATACAAGGGCAGCTTGTCTAAAACAAAAAGCAAGAATATGACTTTAAAAAATGGAATGCAGTGTTTTAAAAAGAAAAGTTAGTGTTATATTGAATGAGTTTAAGTGACAGACCACAAACCAAATACTTGGAGTCATGCTCCCAGCAGGGAGATGCTCACTTATTCCTACTGGTTCCACCTTGGCACCAAAGCCGTGAGCGGGTAATAAATCACAGACATACACTGTGTTAAAAAAGAAAAAGCTAATACTACTCTCTTCCCTGCAGCGCACCTCCTACCAAACAAGAACCTGTTGGGACCCATTGGACCAATTGCCTCACTAGCTCCTTTTTGACATTGATTAAAATTAGAAAGTACCAACCAGCAAGTCTGCAGTGACCTGGAGTGTAGCCAACCAAGGAGGAAATGAAGGTTTGGGGCCTTTTTCTGTGGCAGCATCCTCCACTGTCACTGAGATGCAGGAGCTACCCCACAACCACAATATTGAGGGAAGATGGTGCTGGCTATAAAATGAGAGAGAAAGCATTCACGGGGGAGGAGAAGATACATGTAGAAGCAGGATGTCACATAATTTTCATGGATGTTTTTTAGGCAAAAAGCACCTTTGACATTGTTTTACCTCAAGTTGTAAATTAACCACGTATGGGAGGGAAGTAACTCTCCAGGGCCAGTTCTATTACTAGTAAAAGCTTTTTTAAGTCAGGGGAGTTACAATGGAGATAACTTTGGCAACATAAAATTTAAGTTATTCAGAAATGTCTCCCTTGAGAGAAAGCAAAAAATATATTGGAAAGATACTGTGCCCTTTGAGGGTCAGTATAATCCTGTCAGTATTTAAAATGGATCTCAGTCTTGGTACTGTGACTGCAGTGTTGATTCTGCACCAGATTCCTGGTTCAGTGAACAGAACTTACACTCTGTGTCACTTTGAAGATAAAATAGTCTCTCTCAGGACGTACTGTCAGAAGTCTGATGAAATGAAGTGCTGAAGCTTTGACTGTTTCTTTAGTTTTGCTTTGACTTCAGAGTCCTTTGGGTTATTCTTTATTAATCTAAAGAAATCACACCTTCTGGCTACTTTACACTGTTTGAATTGCTAAACATGCCTCACTGCTAGATTTTTAATTCCAGAGGAGTCCTCTAAATCATATGAATGACCTCAGGCAATATTTCTAATACCTGAGAATGTTCTCCAGATTTAGGTACTAGCACAATGTAGTCAGTATTACACAGGTTTATTACGGGAATTTTTTCGGATGCAGAAAAATCACAATAGCAATACTTTATTTTGGGGGGCTTAATCCTCAGTATCAGATTTAATCCTCAATCCTCCACTCCCTTGATCGGACACTCGCAAAGTACTGAAATTAATGACTATTTCAAATTATGCTGGCTATAGTCACTAGGTTTCTTGTTATTGGAATATCACTGCATAATCTGCTCCACCTTCCCACATGGAGACCCTAAAACCGTGCCTGCAGTTATGCCTGGTGTAAAAATTCCTCTTACCAGGAACAAGAGAGCAGGTGAATTTTTTAATAGTTTCTTACTCTGTGCCTAACACAGTGAGGCCTTGATCTTAGTTGGGATCTCAAAATACCAACTGAATAATAATAATAAATGCTAATTATTTCTGGAGACTGAGAATCATCCTGGCGTTGTTAGGGAAGTTTTGTTTTTACTTTATACTGCTGTGTGAACTAAAAGCTGCCAGAGCCAGGGAAGAGGACTGAATCTTCTTCCTGCTGAGGAGTTGGTTAGGCACTTTTAGTCATATTATTTCACTGAAATGCTTATTTAACGTTGAATTTACTTAATGCTTTCGGAGGCAACATACTTTGTCCAAATCTGTTAATCTCAGAAGGCCGATGTTTCAATGTCTTTCTCTTTACGCAGCTTGGTTCAGAGTAAAAGCAAACTGGAAGAATTCAGGAGACTAGCGGTACAAATTCCCTTGAGATTAATTATTGCCTCAAATTGAAGACATTTGGCTCTGAACACTATATGACTCCTTTATTTTAAAGTCCTTTTCTGTTTTTGTTTTAACATTTAAATTATACTGAGTAATTCTGCTCTGATAATAGCTTCTCTGAAAATAGATGTTATTTCTTCCCACTTTATTAGCAGTGATTCCTGATGTAAAGTATTGTGGAGGATGGGAGATTTGTAACATGACAGGTTATTCATTAGCTGTTCCGGTAAAGGGACTTGGCAGAAAACTGTTCCAATCTAATGATGATTTTATGTTTTGAGTAAAATGAACTTAATACTCCAGATAAATCCGTGGCTTATCTGTATTTTTTTTGTCAATCTATCACTATAATCCTTAGGAGCATCTTATTTAAAGGCAATATTTGCAAGATCTGGAAAGGAGCTTTCCATTCCCTGTATCGCTGACTCCACTCTACTGAACTTTTGTCCCCTGACTTGTTCTTATGCTGCTTTTGTACCTGCAGTGTCTCATACTTCAAACTTTTCTTGTTTCACTAGCACCTCTTAGTCATCCTGTTGTTCCTAAATGGCTCAGGTCCTCCTGACTAAGCCCACTGAGTGCAGGTCCGTCGATAGGATGTGGAGAGAGTTATTAAAGTTGCTAGGGTGCGCTCTTAGAAATCAGGGGCAAGTCACTCAAATCACGCTGCAAACCAAGATGTAGTCACAGTTATTATGCTCAATATCTTGTTTATGGACAGAGGAAACACCTTGTATACATAAGTACAGGCAAGAATGTATTGTTAGTACGATGGAAGATTTAATGGTCTAACTGAAGTATCATCATTAGTCTAGATGTAATCAGTACAGTAAAGAAGAAGAATGCTATTTCAACACTTGTGTACAGAAGAGGTTGCAATAATAGTAATGTTATGACACGTGCACTTCTTAGTTTCTGCTCCTTTTCCGGGTGCCCCTGTGCTCTGAGCGGGGTTGTCAGCACCTGCAGACCTTCGCCAGGAGGAGTATGACGTTCATGTTGATAGGATCTTATTTCCCTGCCCTGGATCCACCCAGGGTCATTTTGATATGTTTGCTAACGCACATTTACCCCTCTCTCTTTCTTCATTGTGCTGCAGCTCCATGTCACATCCGGATCTACAGTATATGCTGCCCTTTATGGATGTTAGATACGGTGTCTTTGTTCTCTGTGTTGCCCCTAAAACCAGTTTTGTCCAGCTCCAGGCCTGCATTTCTTTAACGGACCGCTGGGGAGTTGTTTATAGCCGCGGGGTCTCCCGTGCCAGCCCGCGGCCCACCTCTTAGCACCCCGCGCTCCTCCGCGCCGCCCGCCGGGTCTCCGCTCCTGGAGGCCCCTGCTGCGGCGGCCGGCCGGCGCGTCCGAGCCCCGCGTCCCTGCGCTGCAGCCGCGAACAGCTCCTGCTGCAGACGGCGACCGCTGGTTAGTGCAGTCTCCATAAAGCTGTGGTCGTACCCCACAAAGAGCAACAGGAGTAAAACAAATCAGCCAGGGACACCCGGTCAGTTAAAGGAACTGCTGTCACAGCTAAACCAAGTAGAGCGCAGCTGCAGGCAGGCCAAGAGAAGTTCAGGCAGAGGAGGCCTGACAAGCCTCGGTCCTGAGGATTTACAAACTCTGTACAAAGCTTAGGGGCTGTTACTGGGAATGGTAATACCGTATTGCAGGGCTACGCAGTTACACAGTGTAGAGCCTGTGCTGTGTTACCTGAGTAACTCTAAAATTGATATGGACAGGAGCGAGTGGATGTTTGTGGCAGTGCAGAGCTCGATGCATGGAGCCATCACGACATTTACACAGTATTTCAGATGGGTTTCACAGCCAGTGCTGAAGCACATGGTCCCACAGCTGTTATTCATACCCAGGCTGATTTAAAGTATATATATGTGCATCTCTGTGACCAGGATAGCGGAAGCTAGCAACAGTCTTCCCTGAAAACTATCAGAAGATTGTGGGAAATGGCTATTTAAGGGAAAGTTCTGTTGTCTTGGAGAAAAACTTTTGCTTTGTTTGAAAAATTAATATCTCAAGCTTAAGTTTCGTTTGCGGTGGAAAAAAGTCAATATTTTTTGTTGAAAAATCTAATGCAAATGAAACTTTTTATTCTGGAAAAAAATTTTGCATGTCAAAAAATATCCAGTGAAATGCCTGAGTTTTATAAAAATATTTATTTGCTCCTCTTGCTTATGTCATTACTCATTTCTTTCCCATCTCTCCTAAAGCCATCTGTGCCACTTAAAACCCCCACCATTCCCTTCTTATCGTAGTCTGTCAGTTCATTTGTTAGCTCCTCTGACTGTACCAAGTGCTTCTTATCTGACTTCATTTTTACATGTTATTTCCAGCCACAAAATAAGTTCTCTACCCATGAAATTCAGATTATACTATCTCCTATTTTTTCAACGGCTCCTGGATAATCACTTTTTGCTCAAGATCTTCATACTTACACCTATGGCAACAAACACTATTACCACTCTTATTTATCAGGTTCTTATTGTCCCCCAGGTAATTTAGCTCTTTACCTTTCCTTTGCACTGTAACTTCCTTTCGTATTGGGACTCCAAGAATTTATAGTGCATCTGTTACTCTGACTGTGTGTCTGGCTTTCTGTTACTGATATTTGAACTGATTTGTTTAAATCAATGCTGGTGTACAACTCTGTAACCTTCAGATACGCTTTGAAGTTGTGGAGTAAACATATTCTGATTGATAAGAATTTTCATCAGAATCATCAGAAAATTGTATTTTGTGTGTGTAAGGGAGGAATATGCTTCTGGTATTTAACTGGATATTTTGGACATGAAATGTTAATCCAAAAGAATGTAATTCAACTTTATGTCACATTTGTGACTGTTACCCTGCTAAATCAAAAGCTGCTGGTGTTGCTCTTGAGAGGAAATCTTACTTGTGTATGTTATTCATTTTTATACGAGTATGAAATCCCACAATTTTTTCCACAATACTTATATCTTTTAACACTATTTATTGTATTGCAACATACACTTGTGCTCTTATTTTTTGTATTCTTACATTCTTTACTTTTTCTTTTCTTAATGTGATAGAAAATTAAATTAATAAATTCAAAAGTTTGGATCTTTTCCTTGTCAGAGTTGAACCGCAGCCAAGAAGGAAGGGAACAGTCTCATGACTGAATGATACTCTGTAACCGAGGTGTTGAGTGTACTTTTTTAAAATCGTATTAAAAGAAACAAAAAAACCCTCTGAATATCTTTTATAGTAAGCATATTTCATGAGAAGCATAAAGCCTAAACCGTAGAGGCAGGAAAGGAAGCACCTCTGAAGAAGACATTTGTTTGATGGCACTTTCACACCGTTGACTTGCATTTTTTGAGAGCTCCATTTCTGTTCCAGTATGGAAAGGTTACCGTGAGTCGACAAAGACTACTTTTATAGTAATATCACATCTTTTCATTTATGGATATCATAATTTTCTACCTCTGATTATTATGCCCTCCTAATTTTTCCAAAGGTGAGAAAATTATTTCACCAGATCTCTAAAATGTAAATTAATTCTGATTAATTCTGAGAATTCTGGTAAATTCTGAGAGAATATTTTGGGCCAAATACTCTGTTGCCATTATTGTAATGGAATTACACCACAAGTAGAGAACATACCCTGTTATTAATCCTGTCATTTTGGATATTGCAGAAGTGACTTACTGACGCGATCAGCAACTCTCAAAAGTTTTGAACTTATTGACTCTTGGCAGTCCTCTTAATTTCTAATCGATCAATATGTAGTCTTAGCACTACAAAGGAAATGTAGGTCCACGGCTCAGCTGCAATCCAGTTATCACAGAATTGAGGACTATTAGTCACTGAGAGAAAACACTTTAGAAATCAGGGGATAGAAGTAGTCTCACGACTATCATTGTGCTGATTAAAGTGTTCTTTAACTCAGGCAACAGTTTAGATTCAGAAATCTTGCATTCAGTCTGTGAAGAACTCAGCCTTTGGAATCATTACACAGGGTTTTGCTTGTAATATAGAACATATTTACCAGTACTGTCGTGCAGCATGCAATTTGTTATAGTTATATAACAATGATGTCAACTATTTATATAATATGGAATGTTTCCTCTGAATAATACGCTTAAGGTTTTTTTTCCGAAAGTGGATAGGCTATCCCCATACATTTTACATGTATGTAAAATCTGTTTATATGTAGCTTGATAGGCACCGGTGTGGTTCTTCAGAGGACAATGATGCATTTCAGTGACACGTTCATTTTGCATTTGTACATCTGGAAATATATGTCCACTTGGAAAATGTTTTCCTGACCTCGTTATTATCTCTGTAATATAAAGAATGTTGAATGCTTTCTAAATCTAGTCTTCTGGATCTGCCTGTCCACAAAGCCTTCTTTAGACCATTCTTCACCTGTCACTTAAATCAAATTATATTTCTATATTGTTCTCCAGCTGCTGTGCAGCTTCTTTTTCACACGCTAGACCTTTTTTCCTACCTTTCTCCCAAGCTCCAGGAGAGCTGTTTCCCCTTCCTTCTCTTCTCACAGTGTTATCTTCAAGCCCCATTTTCCCTTGTCTTCAACCATCCAGCTTCCCAGACCATCATCTTCACTATTGTGAATTCCTATTTATTTCCTTCCATGTCATCTTCATAAGGGACGAAAGGCCCCGGTTTGCTGTAATCTTCTTTGTGAGTAAAGCAGTTCTGATGGTGCCTCGCCCCGTGATCCTGCGAGAGGCAGTATGGGATCTTGCCACGGAGAGGGATGGGTGAGCCAGGCATCCTAACCAAATTCTAGCTTTTCCTTTGGTTTGCCACGAGGACAGGGGAAATCAGTAAGACAGTCTGTCTGGCTGAATTTACCAGCTCTGAAATGAATGGGGGTAATAATCTCTCTCACAGAGGTGTTGGGAGTATTAATTAGGTAGGGCAGCTCTTGAACAATCTCAACCACTACACAACAGATATTATTCAGGGTTCCTTAGTAAAACAGGATTGTTCTCAGTGACTTATTTAAGGATATGTGATATGTTTCATCCAAAGGATTTTTTCAACTATAAAAATATTTTAAAACTTATTAATTGGAGGACATTTAGACACCTTGGGTAAAATTCTGCCTTCGATGGAGTCAGTTGAAGTTTTGCTTTTAACATTATTGATGCCAAGATTTCAATTCCCCTCTAAGCCAGGCGAAAAGCTAATATCTGTCTGTACCAATGTGTTGAGAACTGCAGCGAAACCACAGTGCTATTGATAGCAATGTAATATGTATGGTAATAAAAAAGTATCTGAAAGATACTTGAAGAGTCAAGGAGCATAGAAAAGTATAGGTGAGAAATCCTCCTCTGCTGAAGTCTAATGGAGGCTTACCCTGCATAAGTAAAGATTTGCATTCATTTTGGCAGATGCAGTACGTCATGTGACAGTGCTCTTTTGACTCACAGGCAATTGAAATAAAAATATATGGCAGTTTTAATTACTCAACACTGCAAGTGATAATTTAAATATTGAAGTCTGTTCTAACAGCAGTTTTTAAGTATGTGCCACTCTGTGAGCATTTTGGATTGTAGTTCTGTGCAGTGCAGGCTAATTCTCTCTTAAGGAAAAACAGATCACCAGTCTGATGCTTTTAAAAATTGGAAATGTTCCAGGAACTGTAATCATTGTGTTCATTTATGCAACGTCACAATCCTGATTTGAGGTTTTAGTCATTTTAATTAAAGGTATTATTTCATCCTAAACTAAGAAGTGAGGGTATAATGGGGAAGTACAGTGTTTTCTTTGACATCAAAATTAGTATTGGACTGGCCTCAGATACACGGCTTATCATGTGCAAAAAAAATGCTATTGATAAAATTCTGATTTTTTTTTTTGTTTATAAATTCAAGAACATTTTAGTTCAGCTATGTAAGGTGTTCACTAGGAGCGTACTGAGTAGCAACACGAGCAGTCTCTGTGGCTGCAAAGCCAACCTGTGTTTTGTTAAGAGATGCTACTTACAGAGATGCTGCCATTCCACTAACGTTCTTTTCATCTGGTAAGGCCTGGGACTTCCTAGTGCCTTTTCATAGCTCTTCTGCTTTTTAGCCTGAGTTCCTTCAGGCTTTCAGATAAATTACTACTTCCTCTCTTTTAGCAATTGCTTCAGTTATCGTGTCATTTGTGAAAAAAAAAAAAGACTGATTCTTTGTGACCACAGTAAATAGTCTACTGTAGGAATGAAGTCTTAATCATTCTCCCATTTCAGTTTGCTTGCCTAATAGTGTTTTTTTCCTACTTTGAGTTTATGTCGCTTTTTGCTTCTGCCTCAGTGTGGCTTTCATTTGGTTGAGTGGCTACCCACTGATCTTTCTGGATCGTTCATATACATATTTCTGACTCTCCTGTCTTGGACCTGCTGATTGCTTCTGCTTCTCTTACTAATTGCTGATCCTTTGACTCTATGTGATTTTGCAGTCTGGTTGCCTGCCAGTCCTCTTCAGCTCTTCTCCATTCCGTCTCCAGTACCATTCAATGCTTGGAACACCCGTCAAAGTCCAGACCACTCCTTTTGCCATTGATCCCCTTCCTGTTCAACAGTTGGATACAAATGCTTACCTTCTACTGTAAAGGATTTCCTACTTAGTTTGGCATTCCCTGAGCACTCCTGTGTTGTGTGTCACCTCTGCATAGGTCTCGGGAGGCAGTCTTGGTTCTCCAACTCATCCACCTGGCTGGTTAAGGGACAATCAGTGTGGGCAGGATCAGATTTTGCTTCAAAAGATATAGACACCACCACTACGGACAGCAGCTAGGAGATTTAAGAGGAGATACCGTTGCCCAAATAGGTGCTTTACCTCTTAGGAAAAATGCTTGAGACAAGTTAGGAATTATATTTATATTAAGAGAGATAAAAAGTTTATAGCTGATGTGGACCGTTTGATCATGTTGTGTTACCTGCAGTATGTCACAAGCCAATTGTATTTTATCTAGTTTTCCTTGTCTTAATCCTGGTTTCAAAAGTAGACTTCCAAATATTGTATGATTTCATAGTACTTTTTACTGTAGTTGCTAGCTGGACTAATTTTCAGTAATAGAAACTGGAAAGATATAAACAAATTTGTGTCGTGGTAGCATGTATCATACGTAGTTCATCCTTCTACATGGAACTGTAGAACAGAGGGGAGGACAAGCTAAATATTTTCAGTCTTGCTACACATGCTTTCAGAAAGCATGCTTGGTGCTGAGCACTAAGCTGCAGAAGAACCTATCCAGTGATTTCACAGCCTGCGCTGTCTTTCTGTAAATAGATATTGATAATAACAGGAAGAGTTTAAAAGTAAACAAATTTAAACAGTCCAACCCTAGTATTCTCATAATTATTTTGCATTTTCTGCCTTGTTAGCAGTGCTGTGTATCAGTAGCTACCTGGATCTTCAAAACAAATTCAAACTTGCTGTTGTTTATTCCTGGGTCATTTGGTATCCTGAGAGTTGGAGGAATCTTCTTCATAGAAATTGTTAATGCATTCTGCATCAACTCCCAAAATGTATAATTATTTTTATTATTATTTTTTATTTGCAAGTTTAAAAATTTAGTATTTTTTCTGCCCTATCAAAACACTTCTGTCTTGAAACGTATGATATCCTCAATACTCAGTCACTACAACTCATTACATATGTTTGCTATGTACATATTGCTTATTTATGAAATATGTGCCCAATCTTTGTCCCATAATCTGGAATACTTCACAAAATAATATGCAGCACATGTTCTTAGTTAACATTACTAATTCTGTTAGAGACCTATTAAGGATCCCTTACTACACACCCAAAATTCCACTGCCTGAGGGAAGAAGAGGAATAAATAGAATAACTTTTACTGAAAGCCCCATTTCATTGATACATATCTGCCTAGCAGATACCTGCATTGCCTACATTGCATGTGTTGACCTCATTTGAATCCTTCCTCAGAATTTCCCAGCATTTTGATGTCTCCCATGCATTAACAGAATTAAGCGGCTAGTAGTAGCTAGTATCAGCTACTTCTGAAGCTAATTATAACCTTCTCCTGCTGTACTCTTTTCACAAGTATTGGTGGTTTCCATGAATTATTTCATATCATAAATTTAATATGACTGCAAAAACGCTGGGTTCAGTCTTTTTCCTGTATGAGTCCGCAGTTCTTGGTATGCACAGGTGCATCCCTAATACAAGCAAGTAGCTTTTATTAAATTTCCAGATTGCTGCAAGGAGATTTAATCAGTTTTATTGGAGAACTGCTAATTTCATCCACAGGAATTATTTACCTATAAATCTCCTTGGGCTATATTTGAGATATACTTTAGAAAAGAGAGCAGCCTCTATGCTAATAGACACAGAATTGTTCATTTACCCTTAAAGGACGCACGGATCATCATCTGTTTGAAGAATTCCCATGGACTTGTAGAATTGGGACTTACTGTAATCTCTGGTTTTATTTAGAATCTTCTGCTAGTTTTCTGGCCCCATTAACCCTTCCGTTCCACTCAGAAATGCAAGAATTCTGCCTTTGATTTCTGGTTAGCAGCCTTTCTCAAGTATTTTATTGAATGTGTATAATTTTCCTAAAATTCTATGAAGTGTAAACTGTTCTTACTGTTGTTATTTTTAGAGCTGTAAAGTAGTAGAGAAATTGAGGTTTATTTAGAAAAAAGAGTGTTGGCACGCAAAAAGTATTTATCAGTTAACTCTCTGTGGGACCACCATGATATTATATATTCTCCACTGAGCTAACTGTTGTTGTTGGAAATGAGTTTAGAGACTTTTAGAGGGTCTTTTGCAGTTTTTGTTGCATTCTCTTTTAATTTCAAGCAAAGTACTTTTTAGTTTGTAATTTCTCTCTTATTTAAATCCTAGCAGTATTTCCTTACCACAAGGCTAAGCAGCCTGCTGTCAGCCTGATCCCACAACACCCTTTTACTCCGTCTGAATTTTCAATATAGAATAATTTCAAGATAAGATGTTAAATATTAAATCCAAGATAATATTTTTCATTATTGCCTTGAAATGTACTTGAATTAGATGCAATGAGCAAAGCTGAGGAGGCAGCAGAGAAAAAGCTCTTGAAAAAACAAAGAATGTAATGTACAAATACAAAGGACAAAGTCTGCATTAACAAAAGATGCCAGGAAAAGATCCCAAGACTAAATGAGTAGCCAGTTAGAACCATTTGTTCTCACATAAAGGCTAACTGCCATACTATACCATTGATCCACACCTTAAACACCCATTGATTTTTACAAGGTGTTTCGTCTGTAAAGATGAAGAAAGGGTAAAGGATAAAGCTTTTAATGAAAACTGATTTGAAGGGGATAAATGAATGCATACACGTACTATTTCAAACCATTTAAGAAGATGTGCTTTCTGAGAACAAGTTGTTTATACTGACATATACTGTGTCCAGTATACTGCGTCTGGACACCCCAGTGCAAGGACATGGACGTACTGGAGCCATCCAGTATAGGGCCACAAAGATGACTAAGGGACTGGGGCATTGCTCATGTGAGGAGAGGTTGAGAAAGCTAGGGTTGTTCAGTCTCGAGAAGAGAAGGCTCAGGAGAGACCTTATCAATGCGTATAAATACCTGATGGGGGGGGGCCAAAGATGACAAAGCAAGACTCTGCTCGGTGCCACTCAGTGACAGGACAGGAGACAAAGGGCACATATTGAAATACAATAAATTGAAAGGTAGCAAAAAACTTCTTATTGTAAGGGTAGGCAGACACTGGAACAGGTTGCCCAGAAAGGCTGTGGAGGCTCCATCCTTGGAGATATACGGAACCCGACTGGACACAGCTCTGAGCAACCCTACGCGACCCTGTTTGAGCAGGGGGGTTGGACTAGAGGATCTCCAGAGCTCCCTGCCAGCCTCAACCATTCTGTGATTCTGTGATATCAGACAATTTTCTTACTGCAGTAATATGTTTGCTAGGAGCTCAGATCGTCTCCACCTTATGGCAGGTATCATTGATTTTTTAGATTTTCGGATTTGGATACACCTTTTTTCATGGTCAGATCCATAGGTTTTGTGCAAAGAAAAATATGTCTTTGTTTTACAGCATTTTCCCTAGCTAAGTCATTGTGAAGGACCATAGGATACTTGCAAAGAATGTATTGTTTGAATGGCAGAAAACACCAAAAGTTTATTTTGAAAAAGAAAGATGTTCTTGAAAGGGTGATCAATGCAGATTAAACATCTGAATGAAAGACTGTGAAGAAAGTAGTTTTTAATAATTACATTTTTCTTATATTTGCTTTACATTTGAGTAAATCGAGCCACAGAGAACTTAATTATGAGGCAGCAAAGCAGTGCCATAGATTGAAATAGAATCCTATCTAGGAGATTTCTGACATAAGGTTCCACATGGCATTAATTGCAAATTACATCATTTTATATGATGGATCTTATAATAAAGAAATGCTGAGTATTATAGTTAATATATTGCAGATTAAGTGACATTGTGCAGAAGTGCTGTGATTGATTGCTAGATTCATTTGTGGTTTGTGAAACAAGGGGTTTTGAAGGGACCTAAGAAGGTGAAATCACGTCTACAATTGAAATTCAGTGAAAGCCAAGAGCCTAGTTCCCTCTAGTGCTTTTGAAAAGTGCACCCTCTATGTCTAACAACCACACATTCCTGTAAACTGACAAAAGAGTAGCTGGGAAAGAGTGTGAAGAAAATGTTTGCATAAATACGAAGATGGTCACAGCTGTTCTAAGAAAGCATGAAACTAAAATGGTATAGGAAATGGAAGAAAGGAATCCTTTTATGTTTAAAATATGAGGCCACATGAGAGGAGATTAATGAGAAGTAGTTGTGAAAATGAATTCATTTAAATAAGAGCTATTTCCTTTTTCGGACCTGGTAAGTTACGGTTTCATGAATATTTGTCAAAGTTAATGTTGTGAAGCTGAGCTGTTGCTCTTTCTTGGAGAATTAAATTCGTTGTCTTCCTTCGTATTACGTATTCTCTTTTAAAAATGAAGAGAATGCGATGATTAATACATATGCTGCTAAATTCTCAAAAGCTTGATTCAGCTATAGAACAGGAACATTTTGCTTCTTGTGAAAAAGTAATGAACTGTATAAATATAGGAATCAAAGCTTAAAGTTGCCTGCAAATGATAAATGGCCCTTCTCTTTGGAAGGTTAATCTCTGTTCAGTTTCTAGACTTTATAAGGAGAAGAACCGTCAAACTTTTCCACTCTTACTCATGCAGTATCCCATCCATTACCGTGCTTATGGTCAGGAAGAAAGAACAAAACCTTGTCCACTTATGAGGTGACATACTGGGGAATAATAGACCTGCTATTGCAGATTTTAAAAATTTAAATAAAAATAACCTCTAATTTTCCACGGTGAAACAATGAAGCAAAGCCTTTCTCAAAGGCACTTTGCATATGTATAAAAAAATTGTGATGATAAGTTTCTAAGTTCTAATTGCACAAAAAGCCTGAGATATTTCCTTAATCTTGATTTTTAAAAAGCCAGTATAATCACGCATTAATTAAACTTGAAAATCTGTTTTTCTGAAATGTGTTTTATTCTTGGCAGGATATTATTTTAAATTAACGCTCTGCTTTTGGGCAAACTAGTAGCAGATTTCCAGAAAAAGGATAATTTGTCTTTCTATAAACAGTTTTCACAGCACAGGAGAAAGTCTGACCTTATTTATTCATTATTAAGATCATTCCTCAACTTTCTCTGTTATTTGTGTATAACGCAAGGCACTGAATATACAAAGTGTAAAAAATTGTACAAAACTGAGGACTTGAGAGATGGATGAATGTCTTTGCACCAGATGCTCCTAAATTGTGATCTCTTTGGCCATATTTGCTTTGCACAATGTAGAGAATTTTGACCAAAATCAAGATTACAGTGGTATTTTTCATTAAGCTGATTTAATTTCCTCAATAGAAAGTTTCATAAAAACATGGATGAATTAACCGGAGCATTTTAATGACGTAATGATATTCCACATAAAGCAATAGGAATATTAGTGAGTAAGTAGGTACTCATATTCTAATTTAATTCAATAGGAATTTGGGCAAACAGTAAATATAGGACTGAGTACTTGAGATAGACCCACACTGTATTTTGGTCAAATCAGGCAAGTTGTAGGAACCATAACATTTTTAAATTATACGTAGAGAGACAAGAAATTGTTAATATATGTTAGTTTAGTATTTGAAATGGTATATATCTTTGTGTGATTTTGTTGGTGTATTAGCTGTTTTTAACACAAAAAAAGTGTTTTAGATAACCACATATACCCAAAAGCATCTACAGCTGTTTCAGGATAACTTCTGTGGAGTCAGTGGAGTTACTCTGCCTGTAGTAATGAAAAGTAATGCTGGTGTGAAGTGCAGCTGAGCATACTGCTGAATGTTCATGCAGTCAAAAGTTTAAATTGTACATGCTAATGCTCCGCAAGAGTCAAACACAGAAAACAGCATTAATTTCAGAGTGTTTGGACTTCGAAGTGATGTATTCTGACCAGAGCTATTCAGTTCCATAGGAAATATGCCTTGGTATGCCATAGTACCTTGATGCATGAGTGTAAGATGGGATTCTATACACTTTGACAAAAAGCTAGGGCTCTTTAAGTCTATAGTAATTTTGTAATTGGTTTTAAAGAGCCCAATATTTTGCTGTGGATTGATTTCACCTTTGAAACTTGATTTTAATCTTTTTTTATTATTTAAGGGGGAATTCTAAGGCAGAAGGGTTCTGGCCTATGGCCTGTGTATATTTTGAAAGTTCAAATTAGGGCTTCTTGAGTTTCTAATATGTACTACTACATTGCCTTAAAGGAGCCATTTTTTTACTTGTATTGAAATCCTATCTAGACTGTTCAAGAATTATTTATGTATTTTCCCATTTCTCGGAATGTTTCCTTGATTTGTTGAGCATTTATTGTGATAATATTGTTTTATCAGTGCGTAGTACAAACTACTGGTATAGATACTTTGGTGATATTCAGCTCACAGATGAAGACAACCAGAGCTCAATTCATTTGCGTGAAGTAGACCTCTAGTGCCATTTACAATGCAGTTGCCACCTCTGTGTGAAGATGGTAGACAGGGCCTCCGGAGCACCTATGCCCTTTGGAAGCGGCAGCTGTCAGCTAAAAACATCTCAAATGATGCTGAAAATCTGTTCAGGCAATTAAGCTCTTACCCTGACTATATGTAGATACCTAAATCTAGATGTCTTGGCCTCCATCTAAATCTCTATCATCATACCTTTACTCAGCTAGTTTAACAGGAGCTGAGCAACAGGACAGGATATTTTTTTCTTCTAACTGTATGCTCTACCTGAAATATGTATATGTATTTGACTGTAAACAAGTGAATAATCCCACATGATGCATTGGTCACAACAACAGGGAGTTCTTTTGAGAGATGTTTGCTTGCGAGCAGATAGTCAGCTAATAGAGAATATACCAGTAGATGGTGCTCATGAATGTATAGCTTTTTTTCTTATATCATGAACCTTTTTTTTTGGTATTGAATGTTACCAGGTTTCCAGCAAATTGCTTTTTATATGACTCTTTTAACAGTTGCATAATTAAAGTTCACATACGCATAATTATTTGCAAGGCAGGAGCCTAAGTGACATCTTACAAGGTCGTAGATGAAACTGTTCTTGCATTGAGCCCTTTGCACAAGCCCCTCAGTTGCCTTAGTGTAAGCATGGGTCCTCCAAAAACAAATTATTTCCACCCTGTCCGAATTCCCCTCTACAGAATGACATTGTTCCTTGGCTGGGGAGCTATCCAAATCAAAGAATTTTGAGCACGTCAGGGAATTCTAAACATGAACTGCTGGCCTCAGCACTTTATCACTGCTAAATTAGGGTAATAACATTTTATTTTTTCTAAGGCTGCAGGAACTGACCTCAGAATTGTGTTGGACTTGACTCTGCTGAACAGATGTTATAATGAGATGATAAAAGAACCTAATTTGTTCCATAGAGGAAAGGAACAGGAAAGTATTTTATTTACACGAAGGGCATAACCATATTAAAACACTGTGATGAAAATAATATGTATTTCAGAAAGTGATTGCCGAATAGAGTTAGGGCTCATGTTTATAAAGGGCTTGTATCTACCAGTGAGATGTCAGTGCTTCTAATAGTGAGAAATGGATGCCTAGGCTCCAGGAAACTGAATAGGAAGAGCTAGAAGCTCAAAGAGGCAACTTGAAAACCTGACAGGTTGAGTGAGAAGCCACCACAAATGAAGAAACAGTTAGAAAAAGCACAGGAAGCATATCTGAACTTCTGCCCCCCTGCCAGAGCTAATTTGCGTCACTTGGATCTGGCAGTGAGTCGCCTCCATCCATGCAGAGAGCAGGGTTTGGAGTCCTCTCCCCATACTAACCACTTCCAGATTTTGTTCCAGAGCAATTGAGCAGAACCTATGACTCTCATTTCAAAGAAACAAGAGCAGTATCATAGTACCTGCCTTTTATAAGGTATGGTAAATATGCAGACACTTCCCAGGCAGTAGGAGACCCAACTTCTTCAGCCTGAGCTCACTTGCATATCTGCCAGGAGGGAACTTTACCACCCTGTGCCAGGCCAGTTGAGGTGGGAGCGCACTCCAACTCACGCTGTGCCTCAGTGCAGCAGAGGACACAACAGCAATGGGACCGAGCCAGAGGAAGCAAAAAGGAGCCTCACTCTGAGGCATGGATGTATGACGCATTTCATGTTAAACAGCCATTGGTTAAAATACAGAACGTGTCCTAGGAGCAGCCACCACAGGCAAAGACTACCCCTTCTATAGCATTTCCCTCATCACTCAAGTAGAGTATCTTCCTGCGCGCTTTAACTTGCTGCGTCCCCCTGGCTCTTGCTTTCCTGCCTGCACGATGGCTCTGTCTCAGTTGCGAGGGAATATTCTTCCTCCTAGGCTGGCCTGGAGCCTGCCAGTTAGCATGCTCTCCTGGCAAATGTGGCTTTCATTCGCCTCAGGGCTGGGGAGAGAGTTGAATCCAAAGTCATCTTTTTCCTAGAAGAGGGTTCTTACGCATAGATCAGAAGAGAATAGGGTTTTGGGTTTTTTTTTTTCAGCTATGCTCATTTCCAGATTTATGACCCCTAACAGGGATTGTGACTCCAGAGCTCTATGCTTTGGGAAATTACTCATATTGCCATTGGTCCTGAATTCAGCATTGAAGTGTTGAGGGGTCCTACGTGTGTAAGTCTCACAGAGGACTTCATTTGTTCACTCAGCTCAGGACCCAGTGTAGCCTTGGAGGAAGAGCATGTGCTGCTTCAGGTTTGGGCTGTTCTCTGCATGGACAGGGTGCAGAACTGCAGATGTGCCGGGATCTTCCTGATATGAAAGGAATGGCTTCTAGAAGTTGTGAAAACCTTTTTGGAATGCAGTTTTTGTCCTCAGACCATTCTGGATGTGACCTGTGGTTGTATAACACGCTGTCATTATTTTGTAGCTTCCATAAACAAATTCATAGTACTAAACGATAGGGAAATTTTGTTTTGTAAATTTTAGACAGTAAAACATATACTTCCCTTACTTTAGTACAGCCTGTGGCACAAGCTGAATGTTTTATATTAATGGATTGATGTACTGTTTACATTTTATTCATATTATTTTGTTGATCCTTAAATGTAAAAAATACCATTATAAATATTTTAGACATTTTCTACTTGTAAGTTCTTTTCCCACAGCTGGTGGTCTATTTTGCCCATTTGGGTTAAAGAAACGTCGTCAGTTGGAAATCTAATCCATTTTAAAAACAGAATTAAAAGGAGAATAAATTGCCTCACCTGCTAATGAGCCCCCTGCTAGTTTTCCTGTTTCTTTTAAATAATTTTTTCTCTCCCCTCTCTTGCCGTGTCAGGGTTTGATCATTCACTTGTTGTTGTGAAAGAGCATTGCCTTTGGCTTTGCAAGACGCAGGCTCTGGAGCTATGTCGGGGCAGATGCCAGGCTCGGTGGGAAGTGCTTTGTTGGGAGTTGCGCAGCTGTAACTGTGTCGCATGGCGGATTGCGTGGCGCTGCCGTGGGGCCACCCTCCCATACATCTGCCTTCACGTATCAGTGCTGCAGAGAGTGTTTGCAGTAGAGACTTTGGCATTGACTTTAAATCAGCAAGCTTAGTCATGCGGTGGCAGAACAGACCTCGGGACAGGCTGATCTGGCTTGTGTCTCGTGCCCTCGGAGACCCCTGCAGACAACTGATGAGACTGTCTGTGCAGGGAAATCAAACTGCGTCTAAAGGAAAATGCACAAAGCCATAAATTAAGGGGAGAGGAGGAACAGAAGGACTCATAAATACACTGATAGCTTTTTTGTGTGTATGTATGAAATTCATTTTATATCACACAGACATCATCTTCCACAAGATACCTAGACAATTTGTGAATGTAAAAGCACTCCCAGCAGATGGAAAGCTGCTACGTTCAGCTTACAGCAAGCTCTCTTGTCAGTCCTCTGAATCATCCACCCACCGGGTCCACTCTGCCAGCAAGGTTAGCCTTGACTGCCACCTTGCCTCCGCTGTCTTTGTGCTGATTTCCATGCTCATGCTGGCACATGGAGGAACCTCTCCAAGCTGATCCGCAGGACCACAGCACCTTTCTTCTGGGTTCAAATCCCTTCCGAGCTGGATTCATTCTAGGATGCCAGAGATAAATGAGGCCATTGATAATGACAAATTATCCAGGCAACTGGGCAGAATCTGGATAGCTAATAAAATTAGTTAATTTCTTTATAATTAGTATAACGGTTTTCAGTTGAGTATATATCAAGGTACCTCCTCTTCATCCTCTTCCCTCTCTTCACACATACGTATACATAACCTTTCAGGAGCCAGGCCTCCCTCCTGCTCAGCATTTTTGGAACGGATGGTGGCTGAAACTGCCTGACACTTGTTCACAACTGCTAGACTGACAACAGTCCATCAGCCCAACTGTTCATGTGGTTCAAAGTCTTGCAACAACCAATTCCAAACGCTTCACAAAAGCATGTTACTCTCCCTCAGCTTACAAGATATACAACTATAAGCCTTAGAGGAGATACTTCCCGTTAAGCCCTGGCATCCTAACTTATAACTTTTCCCTTAGACCTTTTCTTCCTTGGCCAGAAGGATATTTTTGTTTGTCACATGCATGCCTTCTCCTGTTTCAAGAATATAAAAGTTTTGATAAAAACGACTTTCATTTTTTTTTTCCGCAGTCTCAGGCAGGAAATGTTTTGTTATCATCTCTGATAATTAATCAGTAAAACCCTGTTCTTGTGATGCATAAAAAAGCCTTCTTCAGTGCTAAAGTAATGATTAATTTATGCAATGTTTGAATGGTTTTCATCAGTTAGCAGATACAATGATTTGATTTATCCTGTATAATGATTTCATCTTAGATGTCTCACTTGCCAAAAGAGCTTGACATATCTGATGTGAATATTGCTTTTTATTACACTGAATCACTTTGTATTCGGATTTAGTTACAACATTTTGTTACTTGCTTACTTTTAGAGATAATTCAAAATAATTACATTTTATTTTCATTTCAGAGTTTGGTTGTTTTAAATGAGTCATTGATAAAACTGTTAATTCCCTAATGTAATTCAAAATTCAGTCTGCTAATTTAAATAACCAACTGCTCAGCTAGAAGTGTAAATGCCAGGTTCCACAATGAGTAGTTCAGTCTACCTACTATAATTTTTTTCCCTATGCATACAACGGAGCCGCTTTGGAAGATCTACAGGATCCAGCCTGCTTAATTTAAGTACTCATTATTCTTCTTTGACTGTATAGGGTTTTTCAGCACCTTGAGAGACTTACTGAACCCGCTCAGATCACGTGCTAGCCACCTTCATTGAGAATGAAGGGAAACAATAGCAAACGTTGGAGAACTGCAGTTGACATCCAGTCTGCCCAACCCTTTTCTGAGGTGTATGGTAGTGTGTCAGCAACCACCTTTTTCATTTTAATAAGGATGCTTTTCAAACCATAGGGATTATGGACTTTTAAGGAACTCAGAATGCACAGCTAATTGTCAGTAGTCATAAAATCACTATGCAAGGCCCTGCACTTCTGTATGAACTGAGATCTTTGCTCCCTGGAATTTTTCTTGTTTTACATTACATCATTTTTCCATAAAAACTCAAAACAGTGCAAGCAGCAAAACGTTACAGCCTGTATCTCCCTGATTTCACCAGAGCTGCGTACCCAAATACGCTAAAGCCAGACTTCCTCCTGTGTGCTTTTCCTTGTGACTTCATGAATCATGCATGGCTGTTTGCACTAGTAGTCATACCTCAAGACATGTTCAGGATATCCCATGAATGGTTATTTAGGGAAGATCAAGTAGCATGAAAGTCCTCAGTTCAGTCTTGCTGAGAAGACTGCAAAAGGTAACATATCCCATTTCCTAGATGCCTACTCAAACTGCTATGTCAGTATGCAAATAGAGGAATGCCATTATCATCAAATGGTCACTTTTAGGTATACTTGGGTGACTAAATTTAAGCATGCGAGGAATTCTCAAGCTAACTAGGGAAGTACCTAGTGAATTCAGATTTTTCTGGAAAGTAGACAGAGTGGATCACTATCTAGGACTTCAGTGGGCTTTATTGGCTTACATCCCAACTCAGATAGAATAGAACCATCCTTAGTTTTCCATTTAATAGAAATTGATTTTTGCAAACTGCTGTATAGGTTTTAAGCTGGCCTTCTCAACTTGACATATAGGAAGGTCAGGAGATAATTGAAAACAAGCCTGAGGTAATACACTGATGTAGTCTGCTGCCTATTTACCTTTTTTAACCCCTAATAGGGGAGTGAGGTGAACACCCTGGCTGATGGCTGTCCTTTTTTATTATGCTTCCTGGGAGGAAGGGTAATCAGTATGCCCGGTGCTGTTTCAAAGGTAGTAGGATATTAATTAATTACTCAGCTGCGTGTTAGTGGGGTTGGAGGAACAGGTGATTCCTTTGTTGGCTTTAGCGCTATCTAGTCCTTTTGCCCTTTCTTCTCTCCTGCCCTGTGTCCTTGAGTGGGGACAGGTAAGGAGCTCTTGAAAGTTGCATGACAGGAGGGGAAGCACAGTCTCATGTAATGTAGGTAAAGAGGCAGTCTCCTGTGATGGACAGAAGAAGAGGTGTGTGTATATCTGTAAAAGAGCAGAGGCTGTAGATTTGGTTTTTGGCTGGTAGTGATGGAGTTAATTTGTGTGGGGTGGGCATTCTTGGAAAAAATCTTAGGGCTGAAGGGTATGGAATTGATTTAATTGTATTTGGGGATGGGGAAGAGAGAGAAGATGCAAAACTTGTGCCAGGAGGCACAATATTATGAAAAGGTATGTAACTTCATGCAAATTGAAAAATCTTATTTTTGTTATAGTCTGCTGGCAGATATGGACTTACTACCTACAGTGCAATTATGTATGTGTTGCTCCTGGGGTGGAATAAAATGTGCAAGTAGTTACCCATATATATTTGGTGAAATATATGTAAGAGTTGCCAGGAGTGTCTAAGCATTGCTCTGTTTAGGGTCACATTAATTGGAATTGCTAAAGTAATAAAAGCTGCCTTTGTGGCCAAGGTAAAATAAAAAATAGTATAAATAATGAAATTAAAAAAATAAGAAACAACTTGAAGCTTAGCCAAAAAGAGAGAATTCTCTTTTATGTTATCGTCTGTCATAGAAGGGAAGATTTTGTCCTCTTTTCCTTGGTAGTCAAGGACACTAGCTGTTTTGGAGATCTATGCAATCTACGTTGAAAAGAAATACGTTTTCTTGAATAGTTTGGGGATTCCTAATTGGATTATAAATACATGCAACTTCAGTTATTTTAGGGAAATATTTGCAAGTTAAGTTCAACTTCTGTTTTCAACAAACAGTCTACAAAATCAATACTGAGGCAAAAGTGCTGTAATCATCACTTTTTTTTGTTAAATAGCTGCAGGGATTTAAGGACTTTTTTTGTAATATTGTAATTAATGGGGAGTATTGATCTGTGGGTGTATTAATTAAGATGAAACTGAGTCCTGTATAGAGAGGCCGTACATAGAATTCTCCACTAAAATATCTAATCTTGAAAGCATTTGTAGAGACTAATCATAGAAGTAAATGCAAGGTTCAGCTGTTCAGAAGGGCCACTTCTTTGATTTTTATAGGTTATAGGTTTTTATAGTTTTGATTAAAGCTCCCATTTGGAATGATACACTTCTCTAAGGAGAACTTTGTCCTGAGCGTTTTTTTAACTTCCATTTCTCTTAATCTTACCTGATGTAAACTGTCTTTTTTAGTTACTCACCTGAGATCAAAACGCATATCCTATCTGCTGATGCCTGTTTCGACTGTACTTCACCAGATAACTCTGCAAGAGTGGCTGTGATGCCCCTCGGGATTGCCCTGGTGCTTCACAGCAAAGGGAATGTTTTTCTCTCCACTGAGTTGCAAGAGCTGTTGTAGGACTTCAAAAAGAAGCAGATAGGTCTCTGCTTCCAGGGTTCTTGATCATATAGCCTCTACTCATCTCAGAGGTCCTCTTGGTATCACAAGAACATTCAGAGAGGATCTCAGTGTCCGATTTGGTCTGTGAGGGGGAAGCAGCAGAATGTGTAAGTACCTCTTGGTACCTCACTTGGAAGGGCTACCATCAGTTGAGAAGAGAATGTTATCGTGCGTCCCTAACTTTCAAACCCTGTGCATAGTTCCTTTTCTTAGGGTAAGGTTAAGACAGCTATTTTAGATTAAGATTTTTTTCCCCTGTCCCATACCTAGCTTGTATTTCAGGAACTGGAAGATAATTAAAAGCATTTCAGCGGACTAAGAATAATATCCTATTACTTTTTTTTTATTGTTAGGTTTTTTTGTCTATCATTTTTTGATGGGCTGCTTAATGTGAGTAATGATTTGCTTGGTGAAGAGGCTTTTTACTGCTGATTTATGTGTGTGGAGAGATAAGTACATGGGCTGGAAACCACTACAGCTATTTAAAACTCAGGTCACATTCAAACCACTGGAAGAGTTAAAATGTAGTCTATTATATAACTCCAATCATGAAAAGCACATGAATTCTTAAACATGTACTTTGATACTGCCTGTCAGATAGATTTACTCTATGCAGACTCCTGTGCGTACGTGCACCCATCTCTCAAACTAGAACTCTGAACAGAAAGGGATTCATCTAGCTGAAGTGAACGCCAGGGGAATCGGGCTCCCTGCCTGATTCCAGATATTGGTAATTTCCTTTCTGTTGAGTCTTAGTGTTTCTTTATTTTCTTAGTTTGGGGTTTTCTTTTCTCTTCTTGTCTACCCTCCCTCCCCCCACAGCATTGCATTTTTAATTATATGCAAGGGAACTTCATTTTTGCTTACAGATGGAAAGGATGGTTCTGTTATTGCGACGCTTAGCTGAGCCTTGGGGAAACCTGTCTCTTTTCACAGCCTTTTCATGTGATCTGTGCTAACACAAATTTGTTGTGCTTAAGGAATAGAGAATTTGCTTCCTTTATTCTCTGTACTTAAATGTTCCTATCCATCTTTATCTAGCCGGGCTAAAAGTTTTTGAGAGCAGGAAACATTTCTTACTTTGTGTATGTGTAGAGCACTTGTACTGAAAGTCTCCTGATCTTTCTTAGGCCTACAGGCATTACTGTACAGCAAATAAAATAAAAAAGTTTAAATACGTTGGTCTTTCTGCAAAACACGTTCAGTAAAGTACCTGTTCCCTCTTAAATCTGTTGTTGTGTGATTTCATAAAGAATGGAGTGTGTTCTCGGCTACATCTTATAAATTATTTCTGTCCTTGTTGAATGTATAATATTCCCTGGCTGAGAAACTTACAGTATTTCATACTGTGTATTTTCTTCCCACAATACATCAGCACCTGAACAGCAGCATAAGCTCCAGCATCCCCAAATATCATGTGGCAGTTTAAGTTGTAGTATTTGCCTACTTCAGTATAGTTTACATAAACCATAGTGTGATTAAAAATCTAACACTGAAACTTTGTTTTACCTATATTTAGAGATTTCAATGTTTCTAAGGTCCCGGTTCCATCTGCTGCTACTGCTTTACTGCTGCTTCTGTGTTCCCCAACTTCTAGTGCTGAAGTTAAGCATCTAGAAGTGCTTCTAGTTAAGCATCAGCTATGCATACTACTTAACTATATACCTGAAGAGAGGTGAAAATTACTGACGTGTTTTTTAATCAAATCTTTTTAAAATTGGAGTCTTCCTTGACAGTGATTTTTTTTTTTTAAATACAAAGCAAAGAGAATAAAAGAAATACATACTTTCAGTAACTTAATATAAACAAGATAAAATTTTGCTACACTTGAAGGCTACTAAAAACTGGAAATTCGTCACAGTCTAAATCTTTGAGGAATAAGTGTGCCTATGAAAAGACAGGACTTCAATATTAATAACTCAAGAGGATTTTTGACTGTCTGCATCATGCATAAGTATCTCTTAAATCAGCATGCTGGATAAAGGACGTTTCAAAGCTTAAAAAGTGAACTGTTAATGATGATTTGGAGTGCTCTTGTTGACTGCTATATTTCTTCTGTGTTTCTATTTATTTTTCCTCTAGTACTGAGCTGAGGGAACCAGGAGTCACACGCATGTCCTGTCACTGCTCCCAATGTCCTGTAATCAGTATCCTAGATAAAAGAAATGCCACGGCGATCTTAGTTATTCGGTTACCTCCTGATAGGTGGTGTATACTTACGAAACACACAGCGCTTATGGGGAGCTGCTGTCCTCTGCAGGTGGCAGGAGTGTTGTGGATCAAGGCTTGGTGCGCGTGCTGTATGCCGGCCTACGGGCTCCGAGGAGGCTTCCTCTGAGAAGGAATATACTTGGTCAGCCAGCAGAGAAGTGAAAGGGGGAGGCAAAGATCAGTTAACTCCCAGTCTCTTTCCTTGAGCCCATCTCTTTCGTGTGCTGTCTCTACAGGCCTTGGATCAAATAAACTTATGACTATAAGTCTTCTTCCTATGCCTAAACTATGGGTTTAAATAGCTCTGAGGAACCGCTGTTGTATGTAACGTGAAATAGCTTATGCAGCTGATATACAGAAATTGTATGTTTGATGACTGAGCGTTCAGCTGGGACGTTTCTATTGTGAACGGTTTGTAAGACAGAAAGTAGCAATTTAAAATTTCCAAGGAAGTGTAAGAATTCTTTATGTCTCGGTGTTCATGTATCAGTGTGTAACTTTGGTCTACTCTTTGACTCTGAAGTATTGATTTTAAAATGTAGATTTTTTTTTCAAATCAATGTAGATTTTAAAATGTAGACTTTATTTTCCCTAGGACACCAGAGTAATATCTAGTCTGTGAATTGGAATCAGCTCATGAACTTTATTGCACTGTGTATTTTGGGAATAGCTGTAGAAATTTCCTGTGATTCTGAGAAATTTGGGAACCAAATCAAACTGCCTTTCTATTTTTAATTTATTGTTTCTTTCATATAGGGAACATGCTGGCAAAGGATTATCATGTTAAATTAAATTTGTCCTATCTTATTGTAATTCATCTTGTTTTTTTTATTGTTCATTGAATATGAGTATCGTATAATAATTATGAAAAGGTAAATAATTGTGTTCTCTAGCAGCGCTATAGCATCTTATTTTTCTGCTTTAAGTTATGCCAAAGAGGACAAAATAAACAACACTGCTGTGTAGTGCTTATAAAACTACAGCCAATAAAACTTTAAATAAAAGGCTCCTGTGGAATATGTCAAACTGAATTTACTCCAGTCCCTTTGGAATAACAACCTTGTTCCTGATCCTTTAAGTAAAGAACTAGAAAAGAGAAATGCAAAGAATACATGAAGTAGGAATGAAATTTTTGCTATGGAAGCAATTAGGTTATTTTGCTCACAAATCAGTTAATATAAATTCATTAAAATCTAGGTTTTTTTCCCCCAAAAGATACAAACTGTTAAGCAAGTGGATTTAATCTATGGCATGTATGCAACAGAAAATGACTGCAAGAAACTCTGAGAACTTTATAGCTTTTTGTACCATAGCAATGATCTAATAACTAAGATATTGAGTCTTCTGTACAAACATTACTGCATAGCAAACAAATAATCCAGCTTAAAAATTTTCTGAATGTATTTAGCGCCATTACAGTGCCATTATACTCGTGTTGTTTGTAAAGTACTATGTACATTTGTAGCCCTAATTGACTTTTATTAGTAATTAGGTTAATAAAATTCCCATTTAAAATCCCTTCAGTAGCTGTGTAACAGATCAACCCTCTGAAGAAACCACATAGACTCATCAGACCAGTAATGCACGCTCTAAAAAGATCTCTGAAATTAATCAGTAATAAACTGATAGATAACATAGAAAGCATGCAGGGATGGTATTATCAAATAAATCTTAATTGTATATATTTATTCAAAATAATCTATGCATCTTGAGTTATACTTGCCCTCTACCATGTCTAGCTGTCAGTCATTTCTGCCAGGTGCTTTTGGTTAGACTCGCTTTGAAAAGTAGAGCTGCCCTGTCCCGTGTAAAACAGTTTGGCTGGGCTCTGTAAACGTGTTTTAATAATATAAATGATACTTAGCTCCTCATAATACTTCTTACCTATTATTCTCGAAAAATGACACTTGTTGAAGGCTGTAACCCAGTGACACAACTTGAATTAATGCTTGGCCGGTGGGCGCTGGCAGCGGGCTGCAGTGAGGACTTCGTTACGGGGCCCGAGGAACGAGGGTCTGTCCTGAAGTCACTGGGCTTGGGCAGAGCAGATGATAAGCTTTGACTGTAGCATCTCTGGCCTCTGTTTTTCACAGTGCATTGCAGTTAGTTATTAAAAATACTCTTTTATCCAGTATATTCCCTGTACTGCTGGGCTAAGAACTGCCTTCTTCAGTGCTGTCATTACAGCTCACAGCATATGTTAGTTTGATGCTGTACCCCCTGTGCTTCTTTTCTTAATATTTCTCTTGCAGGGTTTGCTTTTCAAGTCCCCTTCCGATGTTAGTGCAGTCCATTGCTGAAGGAATTTACCTTTCCAGTGTTCAGACAGAGTCAGAAGAGAGAAATAGCTTTTTTTTTTTTTTTTTTTACCTTCTTCTAAGTTGGCTGCAGACTTGCTTGTGAGGTCATGATGGCCTCAAGCATATTGTAGTTCACAATGCTCAAATACATGTTTCTTCTAGTATAAATCTTGGATTGTGTTCCCTTGTCGGCACTTCCATGTCTTTGGTTACGATACTGCTATTGATGGCCGTACGTGGTGTCCATTTAGAGGCGATTTGATCTTTGCTAAATATGCTGCTTGTTCGCTACTTTTTTTGTTTGTTTGTTTGTTTTTGCTATTCGCGGATAAAAAGTTTGTAAAACGAGCATGTATAATTATGATTCTACTTCGGAGGCAATTCCTCATAAATGTCTTAATATTTGTGTCTGCAGAGGATAACAAACTAACTCATGCTTCATCATCTTTGGCAATTGGTGATTGGTAGACAGCATGATCTATTGCTACTCTTGTTGCATCTTTGTAATGGTATCGTGCCCTGATATGCTTTCCATGTGGTTTTTGTAGCTTTTATAGCAAGATTTGGTCTTATTTGACAGACCCTGAGAATATGTTAGGTGAACTTTGATCATACGTTTTACTTGCCACAAAAAAGTTCTAAAATGGCAATTAATTATTCTGTGAAAACATTAATGATACTGCAAATTTAACTTGTATGTAAATATTTCTCCTTTTGGTTAAGGTGATAGGGAATGCATAAATTTTGTTTTCATAGGCTAGTATAATAAAATATATTACACCATTGCCAGAAATTTTATTGCATATGAATTCAGCGACTTGTGGGAATTCTTTCATTAATGTTGTCGTAGGTGGTTTGTTTATATATGTTCATTATTTTTTCTCAATGCATTTCTTTCCCTCTGTAATTATGGTTGTATTCTCCATGTAAGAACTCAAAATATTCTAGTATAGTAACAATATATCTTTCATTTCGTCCTTCCAAGTTTGCTGTAAGAAATATTCAAAACACTCACGTAACAAGGTGACTTATACCAGCTTTCACTTCATGCTTTTGGTGTGAATGGAACAAATGCTGATTAAAACGTTTAATTTTTATCTGAACGTGTGAATATTCTAAACTGAAAGGGGTTGGGGGGAGACCCCTTGAAGGCATGGGAGGCGGCCAGCTCAGGCCGCGATTGCTGTGTCAGCAGGCCACGTGGTTCTGCTGTCACGAAAGAAGCTGCTGCCTGAACAGGGCCAAGACCAGCACTTCCAGCTTCAGGAGCAATCTGGGAGTGGACTTCCGAGTGCGGACCATGGTTTTGCAGTGACTGTGATAAGACAGCCTATAGATCTTGAAGGTATTATAGTCTCTCCTGTCGCAAAGCTTTATTTAGAAGTTCAGGATGTCCCACTCGATTTTCCGTTCCATGTACTTACCTTGTAAATACACATGCAAGTCCCTTACTGAACCCTTGATGCTTTGAAACCATCACATTTATCTGATTCAAAGTGCAGTAATATGACTGCCTATGCACAAAAAACCATATGTTTCTTTCTGTCACAGCTGCTTTACATATGTGGCTCGATTCAGTTTACGCAATGGATTTTTGACTTCTTTTATTCATTAACACTGTATCAAAATGAGGTCCTAACATGGTAGGAGGCTATTATTAAGATGTTGCGTGCATGCTGGAACAGCTTAATTTCCAGCTGCTTTACTTCATTATCATGAGCTGCTAAGATGTCAGGGGATTTTTTTTTTCTCTTTTTTCAAATGTTGAACATTTTTGGTAATTAAAGTGAAACAGCAAGCACTGGTCATGAAATGGAATAGGAGGGGCGAAGTACAGTTATTTCTCTGATTTAAGCTTTCAAATAACTTGCATATCTATCTCACAGAGTAGTAAACAATCATCTTTTCATAGGGAAGCCCACCTTTCTGTGACTTCTGGGGGGAAGCATTGTTTATGCTTTTTGCAGGTAAAATATAATGATTATTGGAGGATTGAGACTTCAAAATACATCAAACAAATCTCAGTTGCCTTCCTCAACTACATGTTAACAGAAACTTGCTAAAATCTATTTTAAATTCACTCACCCTTAATTACAATATTTGTAGAGAGACTGTTACATCATAATTGTCACTCATATCCTCTGTCAAGTCAAAACACAGTGCTGACAATCTGTTTTACAACCTGTCAGCTGTCCAAGGTTGTCTGTGCTCATGCTGGTTGAACAGATTTTTGGGGGCCACTTGTTCTTGCTTTTTAATTTGGAGTAGCATTCTCCTTGATTTCTGCTGTAGCTTTGACTTCTTGCTTTCTTAGCTACTTAATAGTAATGTGAAAAGCTGGAATCTCAGTCAAAATTCACAGAATCACAGAATCACAGAATGGTTGAGGTTGGAAGGGACCTCTGGAGATCATCTAGCCCAACCTCCCTGCTCCAGCAGGGTAACCTGGAGCATATTTCTGAGGATCACATCCAGGCGGGTTTTGAATCTCTCCAGGGAAGGAGACTCCACTACCTCTCTGGGCAACCTGTGCCAATGCTCTGTCACCCTCACAGGGAAGAAGTTTTTTCTCAGGTTCAGATGGAACTTCCTGTGGTTCAGTTTCTGCCCGTTGCCTCTTGTTCTGCTGCTGGGCACCACGGAGAAGAGACTGGCCTCATCCTCTTGACACCCTCCCTTTAGATATCTGTACACATTGGTGAGATTGCCTCTCAGTCTTCTCTTCTCCAGGCTGAACAGGCCCAGCTCTCACAGCCTTTCGTCAGAGGAGAGAGGCTCCAGCCCTCTCATCCTCTTCGTAGCCCTCCGCTGGACTCTCTCCAGGAGTGCCATGTCTCTCTTGGAGTGGGGAGCCCAGCACTGGACACAGTCCTCCAGGTGAGGCCTCCCCAGGGCTGAGGAGAGGGGCAGGATCACCTCCCTCCACCTGCTGGCAACACTCTGCCTAATGCACCCCAGGATCCCATGGGCCTTCCTGGCCACAAGGGCACACTGCTGCCTCATGCTTAACTTGTTCTCCACCAGCACTCCCAGGTCCTTCTCTGCAGAGCTGCTTTCCAGCAGGTCAACCCCCAGCCTGTCCTGGTGCAGGGGGTTATTCCTCCCTAGGTGCAGGACCCTCCACTTGCCTTTGTTGAACTTCATGAGGTTCCCCTCCACCCACCTCTCCAGCCTGTCCAGGTCCCTCTGAATGGCAGCACAGCCCTCTGGTGTGTCAGCCACTCCCCCCAGTTTAGTATCATCAGTAAACTTGCTGAGGGTGCACTCTGTCCCTTCCTCCAGGTCATTGATGAACACACTGAACAAGATAGGACCCAGGACTGACCCCTGGGGGCCACCACTAGCTACAGGCCTCCAGCTAGACTCTGCACGACTGACCACAACCCTCTGAGCTCAGCCATCCAGCCAGTTCTCAATCCGCCTCACCATCCACTCATCCAGCCCACACTTCCTGAGCTTACCTATGAGGATGTGATGGGAGACAGTGTCCAAAGCCTTGCTGAAGTCCAGCTAGACAACATCCACTGCTCTCCCCTCATCTACCCAGCCAGTCATTCCATCACAGAAGGCTATCGGGTTGGTCAAGCATGATTTCCCTTTGGTGAATCCATGTTGACTACTCCTGATCACCTTCTTGTCCTCCAGATGCTTAGTGATGACCTCCAGGAGGAGCTGTTCCATCACCTTTCCAGGGATGGAGGTGAGGCTGACAGGCCTGTAGTTTCCTGGCTCCTCCTTCTTGCCCTTTTTGAAGACTGGCGTGACATTGGCTTTCTTCCAGTCCTCAGGCACCTCTCCTGATTGCCATGACCTTTCAAAGATGATGGAGAGTGGCCTAGCGATAACATCCGCCAGCTCCCTCGGCACTCGTGGGTGCATCCCATCGGGGCCCATGGATTTATGGATGTCAGGTTTGGACAAAAGATCTCTAACCTGGTCCTCCTCGACCAAGGGAGAGTCTTCCTTTCTCCAGACTTCCTCTCTTGTCCCCGCGGTCTGGAATTCCTGAGGACTGGCCTTAGCAGTGAAGACTGAAGCAAAGAAGGCATTCAGCAACTCTGCCTTCTCTGTATCCTTCGTTACCAGGGCACCCGCCCCATTCAGCAGTGGGCCCACGTTTTCCCTAGTCTTCCTTTTGCTACTGATGTATTTGAAGAAGCCCTTCTTGTTGTCCTTGACATCCCTTGCCAGATTTCATTCCAAATGGGCCTTAGCCTTCCTTGTCGCATCCCTGCACGCTCTGACAACGTCCCTGTATTCCTCCCAAGTGGCCTGTCCCCTTTTCCGCATCCTGTAGACTTCCTTCTTCTGTTGGAGTTTTGCCAGGAGTTCCTTGCTCATCCAGGCAGGTCTCCTGCCCGCTTTGCGGGACTTCTTACTCAGAGGGATGCACCGATCTTGAGCCTGGAGGAAGTGATGCTTGAATATGAACCAGCTTTCTTGGACCCCTCTTCCTTCCCCTAAGTAGGTCCCTGAAGAGGCCAAAGTTAGCTCTCCTGAAGTCCAGGGTTGCAATCCTACTTATTGCCCTGCTTCCTCCTCGTAGGATCCTGAATTCCACCATCTCATGGTCACTGCAGCCAACCTTCACATCTCCAACTAGACCTTCTTTGTTTGTTAGTATAAGGTCTAGCAATGCACCTCTCCTCGTTGGCGTCTCCACCACCTGGGTCAAGAAATTATCCTCAGTGCTCTGCTGTTTGTGTCTTGCTGTGCTTTTGTCCCAGCAGATGTCAGGGTGGTTGAAGTCCCCCATGAGATATAGGGCCTGTGATCATGAGGCTACTTCCAGCTGCCTGTAGAAGGCCTCATCGACAACTTCTTCCTGATCAGGTGGCCTGTAGTAAACCCCCACAACAGTGTCACCCATGTTAGCCTGTCCTTTAATCCTTACCCATAGGCTCTCAACTTGCTCTTCATCCACCCCGAGGCACAGCTCCACACATTCTAGTTGCTCCCTCACATAAAGGGCAACTCCACCACCTCGCCTTCCCAGCCTGTCTTTCCTAAAAAGCACATAGCCATCCATGACAGCATCCCAGTCATGTGAGCTATCCCACCATGTCTCTGTCACTGCAACGAGATCATGGCCCTGCGACCGCACACAGATCTCTAACTCTTCCTGCTTATTCCCCATGCTGCGTGCATTGGTGTACGGGCATTTCAGAGAGCCAGTCAAGCATGCAAGCTTCCCAGGAGAGGTGCAAGAGGATCCTCCATAGCCATGTCCCATGCTGTCTCCCCTGGCTGCATGCACCCGCTGGAGGCATCCTGGCTCGAGTGGTGTTTTACTGACTACCGTGTCTCTATACCATTCCCCTTCCCCCATCTTGCCTAGTGTAAAGCCCTCCTTGCCAGGCTGGCCAATCTGTTGGCAAAGATGCGTGTGCCCCGCTTGGTAAGGTGGTTCCCATCTCTCCCCATCAGCTGTGGATCTTCACACAGGGTCCCATGGTCATAGAAACCAAAGCCCTGCTGCCAACACCAGTGGCGCAGCCAGTTGCTAACTTGGAAAACTCGTCTACTCCTCCTCCCGTCCCTTCCCCTCACAGGCAAGATTGAGGAGAAAACGACCTGGGTTCCCAGACCCTTGACCACCATTCCCAGAGCTCTGAAGTCCCGTTTGATGGTTTCCAATTTACCAATTTCACTTTACTCTGAATCTCTAGAAAGTCTGGGAGGATTTGCAGTTGCTCAAGCGCTTCACTAAGGATTGGGTTATATGCTTTTCATCACATATGTGTTGTGATATATTTATTATAGAATTTTTATGATTAAAAAATGTGATTCTTTGGGATATTCTGAAAAAAAACCCCTGTGTTTCAGGCAGTGAAACACTTCCAATGCAGTTGCACAAGACTCCCCTCCAAACTTGGCTTTGTATCAAGTCCTAACCTGGTGTGGTAGTAAAGCTGAGTATCGTATCTGAGGCTTTGAAGAGCTTAAAATTTAATTGCAGTGGAGAAATTGAAAAGAAAAAGATGGGAACTATTAATTGAAATCATTTCCCTCTTTTTATGTGGGTGTTTATTTTTCCTAAATATATTTCTCTTAAATTTATTTTCATAGCTATTGCATGGAATTGTTGTCTACTTTTGTCTCCTTTGGCATTAGTCAGTCATATTGCAGGCTTTCTGAAAGGCTTGTGACAGTTTGTGAACCCATGACAGTTGTTAATTCCAAAAAATAAGTGCTGGTCAAGCTCTGACTTTGTATTTATTGGCTAATCTAAAAGGTACTGAAAGTTTCCAAGTATACCATCAAGCGCTGAGTACATAAAAAATATCTGTAAGGCCAGATTATTTCCTCTTGCCCCAAAATAGCATGACATTCACATGTTAAATTCTAGATGTTGGCCTGAATTACTGGTACTCTGAAAATGATTACACAAGTATAAAAACAGACTGCAGAATGAAAGATGGGAAGTCCTTGACTATGTGTTAATTTGCTTTAAGCTCCAAATAGAATTGGAAAACTTCTATACAGCTTCCCAAACAGATTTTCTTCCTATGACATCTCTGTATAGATGAATCACTATTAAAATCTGTAAACTAAGAAAAAGATGAATATTTTTTCTAGTCATGGGCCAATAAATATTTTGAGAATTCACTGACTGCACCAAAAACTTCTGATATAACCTTGAAGCTTGTAAGGTATATGATATCTGAGAAGTCCAGTTTAGATGCTTGTGACCTCAGTATCTTTACAAGCACTGTCTCATTTGCTACAAGTCTTGCAAGTTTCAGGAATATAATGCGAAAATCTCATTCTCCAGACCTTTTCCACTGCTGCTTACGTTAGGGGTGCCTCCACTTTGTGTTAGGCCTGGTCTTGAGAGTCTTGAGCATTGTTTAAGTTCCATCAGACTCCTAATAGTACTGGATAAATTAAACATTGTCTCTCTTGTGTGGGAGTGTTTGTTCAGTTCTTGGAGACCTCAACAAGACTGGGTTCCACTTAAGGTTTTGTGGAACCTTTCTTTTAAAACAGGGCTGAAGGAGTAGGTGATCCTTTTATCTCTCCTTTTCACATACTAATTCAGGGAGTGGAACATTGCTTCAGTACTTGCATTTCAGATGGAGGAGATTGAAATACCCACTTGACTGCTTGTGAAGTAGAGAGCAGGTTCAGAAGGAGGAAAGGTGGAGGGACACTCTTGCTGTGTTCTGTTGAAGAGGGTTCATTTGGCATAGACTAATGAAAATCAAAGTAAATCAGAAAGACAGCAAATAAGATAGCAGGTTGCTCGCTGAGAACTGGGGAGTCTTATAGTCTTTTTATGATTCCAGGAACTGTTTCTGGATTTTACAGTTACTGGTGCATCAAACAGTCCTTGAGGAGACTACAGGCATAACCTTCCCATTGTCATTCAGGCGTTCTACACAGAGGGCAGCAGGCTCAGGCTCAGGCTTACTGTTTTTCTTCCTAACCCAGCGTTTCACAAAATTGCCCACTTGTGAGGAGCACTGGCGACTGAGGGAGTTCCTGGTCCAAGATTTCTGTGTACTCCAAAATTACAGAATGCCTGTAAAAGAAGGGATTTAGATCACTCCAAATGAACAAATGGTAAAATTTGAAGTTAATTGTAGCACTTGCCCAAATAATGCTCTGATAAACCGTTTGATAAAACTGGGGCAAATAGCTATATTTTAAAACAAAATGGTGACTTCTAGATTTCTTTGAAAGTAGGCTTTTGCATGCGCTCTTCTAAGCTTGGGTACTGCTGTATGAAGGGAGTGCCTCAGACTTAATTAAGAATTACATTGAAGATATACCTGTATTCTCTCCATGTTTGTACTAACTGAATTAGATGTCTCCCCGTTCAACCTGTTTTTGTCTTTCCTCCCCTTCATCCTCTGAACATGCTAAAATAGGTATTTAAAGGCCCATCTGTAAATAGCCCTTTAAAACTACCTAATTCTCTCCATTGATGAGTGGGTAAACTTAGAGTCTGACTAGCTTTGGTTTAGATACCTGAATTTTAGCTGTCTGGAGTCGAAAAAGATGTCGCTCCTGTTTCACCTCTAAAACGAAATGTAACCACACAGCCAAATTGCTTAAATGTCTCATAGTAAGCAAATCACCATTTCTTTTTGATTTACTGATATAATGGATAATATTTTTACCCTTTTCAAGGTCTTGTGTGAACTTTACATTATGTTATTTTAAAGCATCTGAAATTAATTGTACAATTCAATTGTACTATTACTTTTGCTTTTCTAGGGCACTGTTGGCCAGAATTATCAACTACTGTCATCTGGTACTGTTAGATCCCATGGTACTGAATATACTTGAGCCCTCTTGATTTTTTCATTTATGTTTTTTATCTTGCTGTTTATTATAACATGATATGAGTAGTCATTGCACATTTTACTGTAAGCTTTACTAGAGTATAGGAATAAGGATCTGGCAGAACAGCCTCTTTCTGATGGATGACCCTGTATTATATAGCTAATACTGACAAGTGGCTTTCTTGGAAGGGTTTGATCAATAAAATTCCCCTGGATTTATGATCCTATTGTCTTCCTCTCCTTACAAAGTAACAGTTGCTGTTCTTGCAGGCTTGACTGGCATTTGATTTATCAGATGAAATTTTCTGCTTTGCCCAGCTGAGATTGCCATTATAATGCTCTGAGACTTTTAGGACACCATATTGTGAGATAAGAATCCTTTCATTGCTGGTGACCGGTATAATGATTTCTTTTTTTTTTTTTAACTGAGGTACTTCATGGGATAATTAACAAGAGTTCATAGAAGCTGAATTGCAAAAAGGAACAGGTTCTTCCTTTGGGATATATTAATTGTAGTTAAAAGGAGGGGTTGCTCGAGGCAAAATGCATCAAGAAGTGGAAGTCTAGCGTAGTATTTCCAACCTTTTTGGAGTAGAGACTGCTGCTGTATTCCTCTCATGTAATATCTAGAATTTCATTACAGAGGATGAAGATGCAAGCTCTGATAACAGGCAGCTAGCATGAATGGAGGTCATTCTGCAGAAGAAGGAATTTGCCCAGGGCAGCTGCTTGGAGGGGCCTAGTAGCCGTCTCTGACGATAGAGCAGAGCAGATACATGCTCAAGGCAAGCTCCAAGGGAAAGCAGTTCTCAACGGCAGTGGTCTTACCTTGTCTCACAAACTCCCTGAGACTCGGAGTAGATAAGGAAGACTCTTGCTGTCAAATACTTGCTAGTAGCGACTTGTCTCCTCTCATGCTCTTCTGTTTCACCTCTGTTTCCAGCATTGCAATAGACTATTTAGTTTTAAATATAAAATATTATTTTATCATTATTTTTGATGATTATTTTATCATTATTTTGATTATTTTTACCATTGGCCGTGGAGTGACAAATCAATAAAAAGACGTAATTGGCAAGCTCAGAATGCCTTTCAACCAGCATGGGTTATGCGCCGCCCCTGCAAAGTCCCACATGCTTTGTCTCTTGCTGCAAGGGGTTGTCTGAGCTTCAGTTGTCCTACAAACTACACTTTTAAAGAGCAGATTTATTTCTGAAGCTTTTTATGTTCCTTTGGCAAGTAGCAAGTGACATGGGAAATATATTTCCTCTTCACAGTGGCGTAGTCGTCTGTTTGTGCCTGTCTGTCTGCTGACCAAATGGCATTCTGATTTCAGCTTGGAGAATAACTGGAATTGGTGATTTTGTTTTGTTTTGTTTTGTTTTGTTTTCTTCAGTTATTTGATTACTTGGGTTTTTTGCCTGTTTCAGGTCAGCTAAAGGATTTGCTTCAAATCATAGCTTATGTGGAAGTGCTTTGAGAGAAAACTAGCCTACCAAGGAAAACTGTTGAAAGGAGGAAGACCACCTTTGTAGACAGATGAAGGTTAAGGTCTACCTAATTTCTCTTCTAGCAGCACAGTTCTGTAGCTAGAGAAACTGTTTTGACACACATTTGGTTATGCCAGGAAGTATACCTGCTAACAGAGTAATCTTGCCACACACAAACAACAACAAAAAATACTGTGAGTTCACTTAAAATGAACTCTTTGGTTGCTCGTCAGAGTGTTGCTTCATCCTAAGTTTTCTAGTCCAATATCATGACTTTTTAGAATAAAGCTTAATTTATTGTAAATGCTACTCATTAACATATAAACAATTCATGCAGAATTATTATGTGGGAGTTAGAAAAGTTAATATTTATTGGCACAATGTACTTGGAATGCAGCCGTACCGCCTCTGATACAGGATGTGCTAAATAGTAGTGAGTATAAGATCAACCGCACATGGACTGAATGACTGGCAAAGCACTCTGATTCATGAGCAGAAAGACTGAATGTCTGCATTAAGGCTGTTACTCTACAACACTATGTAAAGACAGCATTAGAAAAAGCACTTGCCCTGGATTTACTCCTGCTTATCTAACTGTTCTGCTCTGTAGCTAGCTGGTGCTTCTTAGGTTACATACCTGTGCATAAATCCTTCCGTTCTTCATTACAATCAGTTATAACAAAGCTTTTGTCATCAAAGCTCAGCTGAAACTTTTAAGTGGTTTACAAGCTATATTCTCACCAGTCTCTTTCCCTAATCAGCATTTCTTTTTCTTATTGTTAATCTACTAAGAGCTGAACTTGTCCAGGTTATCTCCATACATCTTGTATATCCTTTTTCCAGAAATATTTTTAAGACCTATTGCATAGTATAAATACCTGTGAAGTACCTAGTATCAGATAGATGTGTATTCCATCAGCTTGAAACTACTTTTCTTCAGAAAAAAGAGAATTCAACCTAGATGGATCTTTGGAAGCATAGTATGACCAAGATAGCATCTATACTGTAAGTAGCTTAAAAAATATATATAGGAAATGGCCCACGGGCTTGACTAGTAGGGCATATGCCCTGCATATATGAGGACTGCATTGGTTTGGATATTGGTTTCCCTTCCCCTGGGAAGGAGCAGCTTCAGAAAAGGTACAATTCTCAGGAGGGATGCCTGTTTCTTCTGAAGTTATAGGCTTGCTTTGCATCTGTGTAAACACTTCACTCAGCAAAAATATATTGAAATTAATAGAAAAGTGTAAGTCATTGGGATTAGCTAGACCAAAACAGAAATAAAACAAGATCATCAGTGAAGTTTACACAGTGGGCCTATTCAACCTTTAACATAGCATGTGCGCAATGTCGTTCAGATTGCGAATCTTAGTATTAGCTGTGTTTTCCTTGGGTATCTTTAAAAGAATAGCAACAGAATCATTCAGTTGCCATGCTTATACTAGATTTTTTGATCCAAGGGTTGTTGTTCACAAAACCACTTATGCTAGCTAGATGGATCCTACTCTAAGAAGGAGTCCTTTATAATAAGGCAGACATTTCTTTAATTAAGGGGAACGCCAAGCAGTAAAGTTTTTGTTGATTTGTCACTTCCTGATATCTTAATGTGTTGAAGTATTCCAGCCCTATTCTAGAACCTATTTTCTCTCCCAGTGAAGACATCCAGAAGGACTGATGAATAAGCAACAATAGCTTTTACACCGAGGGCAACTTACAGAGATACCAACATGACAATTGTGTATGGAGTTGTCCATCCAAGGAAGGCACCCAGCCTTGGAGGCGGCTGCTTTGTCCCAACGGAGAGCTCGGAGGATTTGTGAAAAAAACACTTGCCCTCATACTGTAGGACCTGTGGCCACTTATAAATGTCAAGGATTGAAGTTGTGCCTCAGTGTAGCTGTATTGCCTGTCTGATCAAATGTGCATGACTCTTCTTTCCTTTCTTTCTATTTAGCTTTGTATTAGGTGCTGTATATTTTTGCCCAGGTAATTGATGCAACGGTATCTATGCCATACTGTGGCTGCATTGCACTCTTGTGTCTGAAATTTCCTTTGTTCCTCTGAACTAACGTTCCCCATGTGATCCGTGGCCCAGATAACTTTAAACATGTTTTTTTTCAATGTCTAGCAAGTCATTCTGACATGTTTTAGCCTGTCCTGAGCTCATAGTACGATCTGATTGCTTTCCTTCTTGAACTTTATTTGCTCTCCAATTTTCAGCCAGTCCCCCAATAAGTGCCTTCAAGGTCTGTATTGGTTTTTTTTTGGTACAGCAGAGCATCTTTGTAAGACAGTAGGAAGCTAACTACCTTCATTTTTTGTTTCAGATGTCCTCAATATTTGCTTCTTAATTAAAGTCTCAGCTTTTTGACGCAAATGTTTACTGTGAAAATTTCGGATGGAATATGAAAGCGGCAAAAATCTGGCCTGCATGATGGTGGCAAAAATTTGTTAATGTGAAGTGTAATTTGGTACTGTGCACCAAAGGATGAAAAAATAGAAGATAAAATCCCAAGCCTTTCTTAAAGCCAGCCTTGCAATTTTCAGAGTACCAGATGGTGTGGTAGAGCTGATGAGGTTTTTGTTTGGCATTAAAATATATCGCAATTTTACTTCTCCAGGAAAAGAATTCAAAGGCTTCTGAAGTACCTTGAGTGGAAAACACAAGGTCATGTAAAACTGATTATCATTATGAAATCATTACGTGAAATGTACCATTGTCAAACATTCCAGGGTAAGCTTTGAACTCCTTCAGTTTTTCATAGTAGTTGCGCAGCAACAACTATAGTTACATTTGACTGGATTATTGTTATAACACTTTCAGGGAAAATATTTTAAGTGACGGAGAACCAGCATTTGCCACGTATATAATATGATTAAAGAGCTGCATAAAAATTCTGGTAAAATTTCAGAGTGCAGTCTCAAAAACATAGTTCTTTACTTATATAAGCTATTTTCCAATAGTACTCAAAATTTATAATATGTTGTATTTATAAGAAGTAACATGAAACTAAAACTAGTATATTGGAACTCTGTTTGTTTCACATTGATATAAACCCATGTTAATTCCATAGATAATTTTTTATCTTGCAGCTGATTTTTTATCTTCTTTAACCTATCATAGTTGATTTTTTTGTCTTATTTAAAAATTCCAACAACTTTAATCGAACAAAGACCATTCCCCTGGAGCATTTACAAATCTACACCATTCATTCAATTGACTAACACTTCTGAAGTCTAGAAAGGTGCTATGTAGCAATATTGAAATATACCCTGTTCAAATAACTTTTTTTTTTTTTAAACATAAACACTGCTTTTAAGGCAACGCTCTCTTGAAGACTTCTGGTCATGCTTAACACTAAGGCTATGCCTAAGTCTTTTTTCAGGTGTACGGCTGAGGATTGCAAGGGCTTCATATTCTCTTATTTTACATTAGTATTTGAAACTCTTAGGTTGTTTCAGTTTACTATTTGGATGGAACTGGCAGGTTTTCACTGAATGTCTTTCTAGTATTAGTTTGATTTGCTAACATTAAAAGTCTGAGTGTACTTTGTGTCTGAACGTCTAAGTTTTTTCTCTGTGTAGTGGAGGGATCTGACGTTTATAGCATGGATATGCCTTTACTATGCTTGTAAAAATCCACCCACATTTGGCAAAGTTAAAAACATTTGAAAAATTGCATTTCACACATTCTCAGTCAAGTCTTATTAGATTTTTAGGAGCTAGATTTCCAAAAGATTGCATATGCATTGGATGTGTGCCTCCCTGAGGCAGATAGGTTCTCCTTGAAATTCCTGCTCTGAGTTGCAAAGGTCAACGAGTCCAACCAGGAGAACTGAGAGCAAGGCATCTGCCTGTCATGTGTTTTTAGTGCGCATCCCACTGAGATCTGTTTGCATGTCTCTATGAATTAAACATTAAGCATTAAACTTCAGAAAAGAGAAGAATTGGGCAGATGGGTGAGAGTGGTTGGTAGTTACGTAAAGAAAAGGCAAGACTGGGATGGTGGTGGAGTGTCTGCTTGTGCTTTTGTGTATGAGCAACCAGGAGTGGGAGCAGGAGATAAGAGGAGGGTCACAGAAGGGAGTTCTGGCTGAACAAAGGGCAAGAGCCGAACTGGTGGCATTGCAGGGAGATGATAGAGAATTGAGATCCAGTGAGGAGTTGGATTGCGTAAAGAGAGTATGCTGCAGATGGAGGAAAAGACGAGAAGATAGAGTGATTGGGTGGGATGAGTAGGATATGGTAAAGGAAAAGGAAACAGACTGGGTGTTCTAGATGAATTCTCATATGTGCTTCCAACCTTAGTTCCACCAGAAGATAAGTACTTCAGGTGGGCTAGAGGTGTGCTTGAGTACAAACCACGTGACTCTGAGTACAGATACAAAGCAAACTTGCTGCTATAAAATGAACCCCTTCAATGCACTAAATTGCTAAGGTAGATGTATACGTTCTCCCCCAGCAGTATTCATACATGCTGACACAGAGCTTCTCAATCATTCGGTAGTGTGGGCTACACGTTAAAACCAAGGTTCTTGTGATAACTTTCTCCCCCATGCTTTTTTGCCTAGACCACCTTCCCTTTTTTTTGCACTGCAGAGAATCCTTGTGCTGAACAGAGAAAGATTTATTAAAAAACTTCCCTGAAGTTATTTTTCTAAGACTTCTAACTAAACTTACCAGCTGCAATTAGAGGGGAGCCAGCGGGTTGTGTCTGGTGTCAGTTGAGAGATTTGGAGCTTTTCTGCAGCAGAGTTTAGGAGTTTCCAAAAGAACTGAGGAGGGGCTGTGGATGTGCTATTTTTGTGCTCTTATGAGCTTCTGCATTATGTCCACTGTAATGGGATAGTACATGTCTGCCTTCATTCCTTTGCCCAGAGTCCCTGGTACTTTCACTGGACAATCCCAGGAGAGGAGGGACCAGCAGCAGATAGTATATGCAACTGGGAAATCCTCCAGTATCTCCAGTTTTGTTTGGAATGTTGTTTTGGTAGCTCAGCGCTTTCATGGCTTTTGAGCATTGTCTTTTAGACAAGAATTACTTTCACTTAAATTTATCATTCCTTCCATAGTCACATACCAAGGTCAAATTGTCATTTGTCCTTTTTTGCTCTCTCTAAATACAAGTTGTTCTTGTGATTTCTCCCCCCCGCCCCACCACCCCTACAAAATGCTTTGTCATGTTACCTTACATCCTCTTCACGTGCATAAACATTCTGGCTATCTATAATGCAGAAGCACTTTCATAGACCTTGATGAGTTTATGACATTTATTTCTTTTTCTGCATAATCCAGAAGAAAATAATTTGGCCATTTATTTTTCCATTATTGCAAGTGTTTTGGCAAACAACCGTCCAGCAAACGTGAGAAGTAAATGGTGCGTCAGCAGAACCTGACCCTGTTGAAATAATTTCTGCATGCTGAACCATGGGATCGAAGCTGATTGCCACAGCTCAGCATGACTGTTTGAAGTCAAAACATAGGAAAGCATGGCAAACATTTATTAAATAGCTCCTTTTTTGGTGGCCTCTTAGCTTGGGAAAGAAAGCCATCTTGTGACTTCAGAAAACATACTTTTCCCATTATGCTTCAGTATCACTATGCTTTTGGCCCATGTTCAGTTTAGTAGGTCACCAGTCCTAGGTAGCTTCTTGAACTCACACCAAAAGTTATCTTCTTCCCTCTGTTGTTTTGTGGAGATGTCATCTACACCTTGCATAGGAGTTCAAGGTCTGAAGCAAGAATGTCTGTTTTTTGACTCGTTATCTTTCTTCTGAAGTCAACTGAACAATACAGTTTTGGAAGGTCGAATGGCCGAAGTATAGCGATGCCTGATTTCTGCACTAAGCAATGACTTCTTAGCTTTTGACGGCAAGTTTCTAAAGAAAAGCAGGACTACTTTGCAGTTAGCAACATTTTTTTATATTGAATTGTGTATTTTTTTCCTTTTCTCATAGTATTCTTTTGTTTTATGCAGAGCAAAGGGGAAAGAAAGAGCCATAAATTGCCGTACTTAGGTACAAGTTTTGCTTTACTTACTATTCCTATGTCTTGTCCCGGATAAAGTGCAAAAACATACGGCTTTGTATAGTTACTTGTTTTTTGGGGTTTTTTTCCTGATTATAATGCGTTCCTTATTTTTCTGAAGAACAGTGGTTTCTTATAGCTGTACAGCTGAGTTCTTTTGATGAATAGAATACGAAATCGGTAAATGCCCAGTACAAAAGAGAGCCAGGAAAGAATTGTTAGGCTTTTCTCTGTTCATTTCTGAGAACATCTAAAGAAAATTTGACCTTGTGTATTTAAAAAAGAGTATTTTAGGCCCAATCCAAAGTCCACTGAAGTGGAAAGACTCACTTGTAAATTTAATAGACAAAGGGTTGGGCCCTTTATTGGTAGCTTTAATATAGTACTGTCTCAAGAGGTTGCCTTCTATTGAATTTTATGTTTGAGTATGACTGCCGTAGTGCAAACGATCTCGTTGTTGTGATTTCAGCAGCAGGAGGTAATTTCTTGAACAGATTACCATTATGAGTATGGAGGGATGGAGGAAAGTTTATTGCCCTGTTGAATTTCTTCCTAGGTGAAGAGCTAGAAACAGAGTAGTTCAAAGAGGAGCTACATTTCCTGGTTTTAATGCACTCTGCTGAGCTGTAGGATAAGGAAGGGGGAAAGTATGCATGAGTATAAAGAACATGACATGGAGTAGTCATTTCATTTGCAGTTGATGGATTCTACAGATGATCCTAAGCAAGTAGTAATGAATGCTCATATTGAACATTGTCTGGAGGAACAGGAAAGAAACTTTTCTGTTCATCCTAGTAGGGGAAATGTGGGGTTGTCTCCTTTCATTTCTGATGAACGATATGTCTAAATGTGACAGAGCAGTGCAGCATGGAGTTAATAACTCCAAAACTGGAAACAGTACAGTGGTGTCAATGCTGGACTGTGACAAGATTCAGTTATGCTAGTGACCCAGTCTAAGCTCTGGACATGGTTTGCCTTGCAGTACATCCAGTGCCACAGCTGCTGTGTTGTTTACACACCTGTTGGGTTTTTTTTCTTTTCTTTTCTTTTTCTTTTTTTCCCCTTTCCTGTAGAAATTACTTGTCTCTCCCTTTAAAGTCCATATTCTGCATTTATGTACTCAAATCAATCACCCAACACACTAAAAAGCTAAGTAAATCATATCTAGATGGTACTCTGACACTTTCATTGCCATGTACTTAGCAATGGAAATACAGCATTGATCAGAAAATCAAAATAGATTGATTAAAAAAAAATCTAAAACCTACTTGACGTTTACTTTTTTGGGGCATTTCACTCATATTTTATAATATACAGCTGTATATTATACAGCTGTACAGTACTGTGAAGTACTAAAATAATACAGATTGTATTAGTGCTTTTCTTTGATTTCAATGCTGACATGAGATGGCCTTCAAGTGAGATGGGAAAACACAGGTTTCTTAAGCCTAAGTCTCATATTTTGAACACTTAAGGAAATGGGTAATTTCACAAAGACATTACCTTTAAATTCTGTATATGTAATACATATAACATATAATACATTTTTATATGTACTTAAAAATTACCTTTCAAATGAAAATGTAATAGAGCACCATTGCTTACAGCATGTGCTGACATTAATTAGCCATGAAGGGGAATACTTTTAAACTTTAGTTTTGCCCCTAAGGTTTCAATCTTCTAAAAGTTTAAAGTCTGCCTTGGAATATTAATTCTAGAAAGCTTCAGAATAAGAACTATTTTGTCTTTTTTTTTTCTTTTTTTTTGCTCATGGTCAGAAAAGGTCTTTTTTATCTGTTGGAGGAAGCAATTGCGGTCTGCAGGTGCCCTAGAGGATTGGTCCTGTGTTGGCCATTCTGTGTACTCAGAGATGAGAGCTGTAACTACTTCACGTACTAAGCTCCTGATCACATTTGTTTTTAGGGAACAATTGTGGTTTCTTAGAAGATAAAAAAAAGGTCACTTTTCCATGGGCTTCCAGGAATAACAGCATAGTTAACCTAAGTTCCATGTGTTATTGACGATTTTCAACATGTTACTGGAGTTTCAAGACCAAACAGTTGCAAACCTGATCACTAACAGCTGCAGGGTAAAGTTTATAAAAGTAAAGAAAGATTTAGTGCAAGTCCTTTCATCCTCTAAGTTGCAGAATGCTAGTAGGTGACCTGTCATGGCTACCTCCACTGATGGGTCCCCCTCTGCTCAGGAGGAGCCTTTAGTTTTAGGCTACTGCAACTCAGCTGTGACTCAAATACAGCCCTTCCTCTGAAGTCCTGTTGTGGTCCCTGCTGGAGCTTGTTTTAAAGTTTATGGAAACTTTTCAGGCTTGGTTTTTGAAGTGGCGACTAACTTTGGCCCTAATTTGTGACTTCTAGTTCACTGCAGTATGATGGGTCTTGAATGAATCAGTTAGAGGTGATTTTTTTTTCCCCAAGCTGTAGCACTTAAATGCATTTATCACTAAATCAGAAGGGCTGGAAAGGAATCCCTTAATAGGAAAACTTCCTTTCCTTTCTACAGTCTTTGCTGGGACACATGGTAGCTTATTTACTTGAATGCTCTTTTATGTTGGCAAATATATAAATAAAAAACAAGGAAAACCTGTAGTGTAAAAGGATTTAAATATGTCATAGTTGATGTACTTTAGTCTAGACCAAATTACAAAAACATTCTCATCGTCTTAGCTGAACTCATGTACTTTCTTAGGGTGTAAGAAATGATTTCTCTACTGGGAACCTGTGCTAATGCTATCCTACAACATTAGTTAGGTTTCTTGGAGAATGCAGTGCGTGCACATTGTCTTTTCTCGAAAGGCGTTAACCTAGCATACTCAAAACAAATTCAGATTTCTGACATTAGGAAAGTTTGTAAATAAGGAGATGGAAGCGTGCTGTGTTACAACATGGTAGCTGCTTTCCTCTTACATTCTTTCCACAATGCTAGTGACTTCTTAGGGGTTTTTTTGTTGTTGTTTTTTTTGTGACTATTCTCAGCTCTGTTGCTACTTTTCTGCCTTTATCAAGGTCTTACGTTAATGGAGATTACTTAACAAAACCCAGTTGTTACCATTTGAGGATTTTGTTTGATACCCACAAGGGCTTGGAGGTCAGGGAGGGCTATGATGAGGAGCCTGGAGCATCTCTCCTCTGACGAAAGGCTGTGAGAGCTGGGCCTGTTCAGCCTGGAGAAGAGAAGACTGAGAGGGGATCTCATCAACGTGTACAAGTATGTGAAGGGAGGGTGTCAAGAGGATGGGGCCAGTCTCTTCTCCGTGGTGCCCAGCGAGAGGACAAGAGGCAACGGGCACAAACTGAATCACAGGAAGTTCCATGTGAACATAAAGAAGAACCTCTTTCCTGTGAGGGTGACAGAGCCCTGGACCAGGTTGCCCAGAGAGGTAGTGGAGTCTCCTTCGCTGGAGATACTCAAAACCTGCTTGGACGTGATCCTGGGCACTGTGTTCTAGAGGACCCTGCTGGAGCAGGGGGATGGGACTAGATGATCTCCAGAGGTCTCTTCCAACCTAAACCATTCTGTGATTCATAGAAGGAGGAGGGGGGGTTAGAGACACAGATTGCAAAATTGCTAATTTAGCATCTGTCCAAAATAGTGGAGGGTCTGCCAGACCCTCGCTAGGCACGAGTGGAGACAGCTGCTGCCCTTTCTGTGTTGTGCATGTACTGTTACATCCACTGGCAGGGTGAAAGAAAGCGCTGCTTGGCCCTGTCACCAAATGTTTTGTTTTCCTAATTTCCTTAGCAGTTTGCATGGGCTTAAATACTTACACATATATATATATATATATATATTTATGAACTTGTCACTTGAGGGCTTTTAAACTCCAAATTTTACTTGAGATGTGTGTGATTTCTGGTTTCATTTGTTCATTATAACTGTGTGCAATAAAGTCAACCTTAATGCATATGCTGTATGCAAGTTTCTGTACAGAGCAACGCTAATGAACTTCCTTATCACCAGTTATTCTGATGCTTCATTTCTGACCAGTATTTATTATTTTAAGCCAAATTACGTATTATTGTAGTTTCCACATAACCATATCCTGGAGTCAAGTGAATTTCTGCCTTTTTTTCTCTTGCAAGGGCTATGTATCTAATGTTTCCGGAGAGGAGAGATGTTCTTTGAATCCAGTGACTTTGCTGCATTACATAGTATAAATGGAGCTAAAATAATTTAGAGTTGATGTTTCTGTTAACTACAGCAAATGAAAACTGCCTGTAAGAAGCAACGTTAAACAAGTACAAGTACAGTCGCATATCACCCTAACCAGAGCAAACAGCATTAGTTAGATTATTATTTCTAATAACTGTTATGGGCATTAGGGCATATAAAAAGCACACACATATGTGCACGCACACATATGTATGTGCACGCACACATGTCCATGTGTGTGCCTGCACATGCACACATTCACATTTATGCACATACTCCCCTCCCAAAATGAGATAGTGACTGGCATGTCAGCAAGAGATGAAGGCTTCTGAGAAGGAGACTTTCCTTAGGGCTATTGTTTTTTCTTGTAATATCTGAAGACCTGCTTTCCCCCAACCCCGATTGTGTGGAAAGTTACTAAACCAATACTCATTATAATACCTCTGCCATTTCTGGGACAAAACAAGGACACAAGAGACCAGCAGAGGATAATCAGCTTTTTATTTAGTCATTTATTGTCTTCATCTGTCCAGGCTGGCACTTCTTTTTGCTAATGCATGCCAAATATTCAGGAACACTGTTTGTTCCAACAGCAGCGCTTGCATGGCTTCGTAACACTTTGGTCAGCCACCTTCAGTGCATTGCCTTTTGAATGCCTTTTTGGACCCTGTTTGGTGTCTTGCTCAGTGGTTCTTTTTCATATTACATGTAGCCAAAACATCTCATGGTAAGTTGCTGATTTCTTTGAATTAAAAATAAACCTTTCACACAAGTGAACTATTTCACTTGCAACGCCGTTCCATATAGCATAAAAAATTGAGTCATTCTTTTTTAATATTCACTTTCTCAGGGACTAGTTTTCAAACCAACACATGAACATTTTGATTTTTTTTTAAATTGGATTGTTTCATTTACAATAGTCTGAATTGGAAAAATAGCCAATAAATGGACTAAATTAGCCAGCACATTAAAAGTTGAGAATATGTCGTTGCAAAGATGTAAATCTCTTGGGAGATGGTATCCAAAAGCTTATGTAAACTGATGAATTAGAATTCTTTCTTGGAAAGTAATTTACTTAAATTCTGAACGTATTTCTAAGGAGAGAGAGAAAGAACTGTTCTTGAGCTAGACTTCAGTTTAAATTGTTTTATACTTACAAAAATTATTTGCATCCCTGTTTGCTCAAAAAAAATAATTATACTTTTACAGTTCATTTTAAATTTGTATGATTTTTCATTTATAAAGAGAGATTCCATTTATGTGCAAAATATAAATTGGTGAAACAGAGCTCTCTAATGCAGTTAAAGGTCTAGTATCTGTTCCAGAATCTGGTCAACTCTTCATTCTAAAGATGCTTATATTAAATTTTGTAGACATTCCTGTAATCCTTTCCTTTGTTACATTAGTACTAAGGTGTTTCCAAATTAACCACCTTTTTGTCTTTAGACTCCTACATAAGAAAGCGATCAGTACCATATTCTTAAATCCCATTGAACCATGGGAATTAAGCACATCCTTCAGTTTTTATGGAATTGGGGCCAATAACAATAATTTTACACATGGGTTGATAGTGTAGAAAGTTAATAAAAGACAGTTTTGTAGTTGATACTTACCCACAGTCACCTGGTTCAGGTGGTGGTGGTGGTGAAAGGAGTACTGAACACTGATTAGGCTAAGAGAAAACTATCAAGAAAATCTGAGGGTTTTGGGTACCTCTAGGTTACATTAATTGGATTTTATGTCTGTCCTTCCATCAAAAGAAAATTATAGCTTTTGGTTATCTGTGTGCTCAAACACCTTACTGAACTAATTTTTTCTCTTCTCTGCCTATTTTTTTCTTTTGCCCATTAAATGAAACAATGTGATGGAGGCAATAATTAGTAGACACCTAGCATAGCTTTCTGAAGAAACTAATAATATTAATCTTCAGTCAGATGAGGTTTCAAAATAGCATCCTGTTGTATCTATGTACCTGCACCCTACTGGGCAGATGCTTTCTTACATTCCCTTTCAAAGAGATTAAACTGCGGAAAGGGACTGTCGTGATGCATAGCTAAATCACTTGCCTTTTTCCTGATTATTTTGAACCATGAATCCTAAATATATATGTATATATATAGGCATCTTTCTATCATTGGACTAGCCTTTTCACTTAAAATCCAAACAGACTTGAGAAATTTTTTCTCTTACTTATTTTCATGTATTTCATTTCATGTCTCCAAATGTTTTCGTTTTACCCAACTTTGTGGGTCAGTTCCAAAATTCACATGCTATAACCCTTCCTCTCCCCACCTCTACCAGAATGAACAGTCATAATTTATTTCTTATATTCTCCCAAGGGGCCTACTTCTGCCAGACTTGTGTTTGTTTTGTTCACCTGCCAAACTCCAGCAAATGTCTTGTGTTTTAAGGATGATGGGCCAGTCTCTGCATGAATTTAGATGTTTCCTCAGTTTTTTAGGTTTTACTTTTAAGTTTTTCATTCTGTAAGCCCTAGCGATGTAAGCCATCGTTTTATCTGCTAAAAATTGAAATTTAGTCTGTTCTTCCAGAGTGGTAAATACTGAAATTCACTTTAAAGCATTAAGGAATTCTAAGCACAGTATGGCTAGATCTTCTGCTTGTTTACAAAACAAATATCAGCTGTTCAGGAATTAGTTGTTTAAACATGGTATTTACAGCTAATAGATTTTAACAGCTCTACACTGTGTTTACATGACCCCTTAAGGGCAAAACTTAAGTTGACTCATAGTCTTCAACAATCGGAGTTATCCTAGAACCTGCCATATAAATTCAATTTCAGTAGTTCATTGCTGACATTTTTATGAAACTCTTCTGAGATTTGGATTTGTATTTTACTGCTGTGGATGCCATTCTGACCCTGGGGAAAAAAAGCTGAATTATATGCAAGGCTGAAATGATTCCCTGCCCCCCGTACCCGAACTATTTATCAGTTCTATTCCCCTCCACAAAAAGTAGGATAACCTCTTAAATGACCATAGCATGAATGATCAAAACTCAAAACAGAGAATTCCCATCTTTAGACATGACACAAGTTTGAGGTGATATAGAGATAAGACAAGGGGAAGGACGAGATAAGGAGCAATTATAAAATAATGAATGTGCAAGAATGACTACTTTGGACTTTGTGAAAGACGAGTTTCAGAGGGATTTAACTGGGGAAAGGAAGAAAGAGGGAGGCTGGAAAAAGCAGAGAGGATGGGGAGGTGGACAATTGCAGGTATAGAAAGCTGCAGAAGGAATGGGTCAGAACAATTATTGGAGGGGAAAAAAGGGAGGGAGGAAATGAGGCAAAAAAGCAATTAATATCCATTTTTCTCTTGAAGACTTTTAGTAACACAAACGGCAGGAACAGAGGAAAGATGCTGGTTGTGACTGTGGTGATGGATCAGGGGCATGAGCTGTGCTGTGCATGAAGGGTTGAGGCTCATGTGGTCAAAGGTTTGACAGCAGGGCCAATACAGGATGAGGGCAGTCAACAAAAATATTTACAGAACAACTCTTTTCCACACTGTTGAACCCCTTTCTGCGAGGAACCTTTACTGAGTTCAGGGTGGGCTTTCCTGTCCTGGTCCACGTCAATGACATTGTCTTAAAAAGGAATAGCCCAGTTTATAGGCCTTTTACCTGCATGGCGTGCCTTAAACACGTGCCAGTGTTGACGAGGGCAGTGGAGAGAAGCTTTTTCATCTGATATGGACTTGGATGCCTGACTTGCAGCTCCTGGTGAGTGACAGTGGGGGTAGCACAGCCCAAAGAGATGTCTCAGGTCAGTCAGTCAGTTGATTGGCCCATCCTTGCATATGCCAAAACTCTTATGAGGGTTGTGTGGACGGATGTGGACGGGGCTTTCCACCTGCCTCCTGTCGTGATCTCAGGCAGGTCATACCCTTACAAGTCCCCACAGGATCTGTATGTGCCTGGACCTGCTAGAAGTTTGGGGATATAGTAAATATTGTGTGACAGTCCGTCTCAGAAGACACCTTCACTAGTACTAGTACACTAGCGGCTCCAGATAGATTCTGAAGAAAAAAAGAATAATTCTGAGAATGTAAAGACCACTATCATTAGTGGTTTTCTTCATGAAAAGTACTGCTGACTTAAAATCTGTGGCAGAGGTGCCCTTGTTTCTCTGGTAGAGGGGTCTGGAAAGGATCAAGGGAAGGTGTCATCTCCAATGCTGTGCCCACTTAGCAACTAATATACTCCGTATTCCATGATTAAGATATTTCAAGTGAGTTCCTTCTCTTAACACTCTCTTTCTAGATTTTATCTGCTTTCTCAAAAGTAAGTTCAAGGAATAATCCAGTGCTCTTAATCTCAGGCAGTAAACAAACACAAGCAGATAGAAATACATGTAATTTTCAGCAGTTCTTGTATTCCTGCTCTATACAGTCTTAACTTAAAGTCACAGTCCAGCTTTCAAAAATTGCAAAGAAGGAAGAAAACAAAAAGGCATATAAAAGGATTGCATTACCGTCCAATCATGCAGCCCTACAGCAGTGAAATGAAAGGAGCGTGTAGCATTTGTGAATCACCTGTGTATTTAGAGCCTTCAGATCACTTTTATTTTGGAGGCATTTATCCTGATGAAGGCTGCTTCTGTTCAGATGAAAATATCTAGAAGAGAAGAACTCTGTGGATGACCTGCAAGACCTGATGACATCTGGGTTTGTGAATCTTTTGGTCCTAAAGTGAAAGTAATTGGCACTTTGCTGCCTTGCACCTTGTGTAGTCACTTACGGTCATGCAATGTGAACAGGTCATTGTGCTACTATTTTACTCTCAGTTCAGAAATGTATAAATCTTCCATAAAACAGTAAGTAGTAAAGCATTTGACCCATTCTGTTTCTCCAGAGAGTAAGAATAGTATTGTAATTTTGGGCAAGCAGTATCAGAAACAACTATTTAGTATATATTAAATACATGATTTGAAGTTTACGTATGCTGCACTTCAAAGAATAGATTAAGAGCTGCCCTCTCTTTCCTTTCTTCAAATGTGAAGATCAATTTAATGAGATGAAAGAGCTATGCAGTAAAAATAGGGAAGGGGTTATCCTTGAAATGATGAATTAGATTTCTTTCCCTCTCAACAAAGCCTAGATATCTTGAATTAAAATATTTTGGCAAAGTATTTAGTGTTTTGATAGACACTTTATTTTTCAAACAAAACTCCCTGACAGATGATTCAAGCTCACAACTTTTTTTTTTTTTTCCCTAAACGGTGTTTGTACTTTATTAATCATTGCCCCCAAGTCTTCCTCTCTGGACGCTTGAATTTTGGACTACAAGAGCCAAATTTGTTTACAAGTATGTAGCTGCCTGAAGAAACTGCTTTGTGGAAATGAGTTACTAGATGGTAAGCATGCTTCAAGTATTTACACAACAGACAGCCAAAAAGCTAGGAATCTCCAGCTTTTCTCTTTGCCTTTTATAAAGTCATATTACAATGACTAGGAATAGTGGCGATACCGTTTGTTAGCACTAGTAGAGGATTCCAGTTGGAGAGAGGAAAATGTAGAAGATGATAGATAAAAGAAGTATGAAGGAGGGGAAAAAAGGATTCAGACAATAACTCTTCTGGACTAGGAGACACTGTAAGGTCAGTCAGGAGTGGATGCAACACAGAGTAATCAGGTTTGAAGCTGCAAAATATGTCTTCATTGAGACTCTCTTCAAGAGGTAGATGATTGGGAGCTTGGAGGGCTTTTACTACCCTCCAATAGCAAAGAGTGAATTTTAAAAAAGCAGTGCATCATCTATAGCCTTGATTCTACACTGTTTCTACTGGGCTTTGCTGTGCGCTGATTGCCCGTGGCAGTGTTTATCTGATTCCAGTGAGCTGTTTGAAGAAATTTTAAACTAGGGGTAATGTTAGACCAAATGATTGAATGGAGTCTCTCTCTTCCTAAGTCACAGTGGAGTATGATTAAAGTCTGTGGATTCAGAGCACTCTTCTATGGCAGATGAGGCTGAAATTATCTTAAAGAGAACCCTTGAGCAGGAATAGGATTTCTGTGAACTACCACAGGAGCTGAAATAAGTAGTCTGCAATTTCATTTGGCTGCATGATGTACAACAGAGGTAGTAGTACAGATGCTGTAACTTAGCAAGTATGGTAGGTACGAAGATGATAATCAAAGTTATTTTAAAGTATGTCTGCTGAGCCTGCTACATACAGTGTATAACTGGATAGTACTCCTTAGTGGCTGGAGTTTGTACATACCCTCTTGGAGGCTGTAAAAATATTCTTGGAGATTTTTTGTTCTGGAAAGAAATTTATTCTAGCAATGAAAAAAGGTAAAGTATACCTTACAGGTCATCTTTTGCTGTTTTTATTCTTACGATGGATGTTTCCAGGATGAAGAGATTAAGACAAGACTTGGCCACAGAACAAGCAAATAGATCATTATCTGAAGAAAACATATCTATAGGAAATGTAAAAAAACCGACAACAACAAAAATTAAAAAGGCATCCTAATTACAAGACTCGTGAGCAGATTGGCCTATATTGACATAGGCAGATTTCAGGATACAGAGAAGAAGAACAATCAAAAGTCATTGGATTGTATGTTTGAAGTAGACTTCCGTAGATGTGCTCAGCATTTGGGTATGCATGCCAACTTTCATGTCTTCACAGCAGAACACTGCTGCAGATATGAGGTGTAGCTCTCAAAATATATTGCCTGTTGAAGTGTTCCTCAGTAGGTTCTTTTCTATGGCATATGATGCTCTATTACGTGTTATAGAAAAATCCTTATTTTTGTACAAAAATACGGTCATACACATGTATCCATACTGTATATATGTGCATATAATTTTAGTATAATTTGTCCAAAGATGTCACATTTCACAATAAAAATGGAGGGAACATTCAGGATTATTAAAATGCATAGCAGGGGAGAAGGCAAGGTGAGGGGAAAGCAACCTCTAGTAATGTATACTTTCTGGAACAGTCTATTCCTAAGGTAATCGATTTTTTTTTTAATTCTGTAATTCTGTGAAGTGTAACTTCGTTGGTTAATGTCTATCTCTTTTTTTCAAAAGGGAAAGCAAATGATCTTTTTTTAGAACAGTGTACTAACTAACATGTTATGGTGGGTGACATTAGAACCATTGTAACATCTGTCCATTGATGGTGGATATAAGCTGACTACCCCAGTAACAATGGTGAAATGTTAGATTTTTTAAGAAATTATCCTTTTATTGCATCCTTCTCTGTAAAGGCTGGATTTATTGCTAGGCCTATTTCTGTACTATTCTGTAACTGAGTTGGAATAGTTGTCACTGAAGCTTTAATAGACTTGCTCATCAGACAAGGAGAAAGAAGAGCAGAGTGGCAAAAACCTTTCAATGCTTCATCAAAATTTTATTTCTTTGCTTTTAATAAAATGTAGTTAAGGAAATATATTTATAGGACTTCTGGTGCATCTCTGAATTCTGTGAATGTAAGGGGAAAAATCCCACTCACTTTCATAGCTGTAAACCAAAACGCTCTTTAGACTTTTTTTTTCTTCCTCCGTTTTGGAGAACATCTTACTGTATGAATAGCAAATACTACTCACAAACTCCTACAGTCTGTGAGTCTGTACAGAAGTCTCTTCTGTGCCACTCTAGCTGCAGCCGGTGTACTTGGCTTTTCCAAATTCCCTTTGTGCTTGTTAGCTGAGCTGTTGACACTTCCCTGGCATTTGCCGAGGCTTTGCACGGATGTCTCTCCTGATCCGTGCCCTCCGAGCGCAGCAGAGTACCTGCCGCCCTGTTTGGTCAGGTCTGGCTCGACTGTAGTGTTTTGCCCTTGTCTCATCCTCTCTCTTGGCTGGGAAGCGCGGTATGTTGACAGAGGTCTCCGTGCGACATTTCCAGGTGCCGCCGCGGTCAGGAAAGCAAGCCTTTGCGTTCCTTTTGCTTTCCCTGCTCGTCCGATTGCTGAGCCTATTGCTACTGCAGGCCCTGATCCGGTGGTCAAAGTGAATGTGTAGGCAGCTGCTTCAACCTAGGAAACGTATGTGCGCACATAAGGCACTAAACTTATTTGTTATTGTTGTTCTGGGTCTTAATTCTTCAGAACCCCTTGACTCTGCCAAGATAGCTAGCTCAGCCCCATGCAGAAAAGCCTTCTGGAGATCGAACGAGTGTTTCTGAGGAACGGAAGCATTAACATTCAGCAGGTTTTTCCCTCCTCTCAGCAGTGTTTCTGATTAACTTAAAGCAGCAACTGTGCTGCTGAGCTGTTCCCTTTTGATGAGTTAAAATCTACCAATATATAACCCTAAGTTATTTTGAAGAACTCAGCATATAAATGTAGAGTTGAGTTAATTTCTTTTTAAACTATGTTCCCAGGAATTTCTGAAGCATTCTGTTCTGAGGCGTTTCTTTATAGCTGTTTTATCTAACAATAAGAAATGATGAAACAATTTTACGGGTATAACTTCTTGTCAGTTGGGGTATTTGTTAACATATTGTATTTTGCTCACCAAAATAAGTGTAAGAAAGTATGTTGTTTTAATTTCTACTTTTAGATTCTCTTATGCTAATGCTTTCATACGTTGGCAAAATAGTTCATTTTTTGACTGCCCCGTACTTCAGTAAATTGTTTTCATTCAAAACTTTCACAATCAAAATTTCAATGAAAGTAAATGATTTACATTTGCTTATAATAAGTCTATAAAGGCCCTAACTGCTTTCCAAAACAAGAATCTACATGTGAGCTTTGTAATCGAATGAAGATGTCAGTCTTACAGTGTAAGTACGTTCTGTATAGTTCTGATACTGCCATTCTCGAGCAAGGTGGCTTGGGACACATTCCTTTCTTCAGCTACGAAACAAGACAAGCTGGAGAAGCACAACTGCTTCCAGCAAGAATTTTTTTTTAAAGTGCTTCATAATGAAATATTCATGCTTTATTTTATTAGAATTGTAATTAGGTCACATGCTTCTGGAAGGGGAGACTGCCAGGCATGACTGAGCTGTTGGATCTTCCTCAGTGTTGGTCCATTTTTGTTTTACAGATATAATTGACTCCAGATTCTCTTTGCGCACTAAATACAAATGTATTGTTAGGTTATATTTCTCTAGTCCAAATCGGACATGGCTCCCACTGACTAAATGGGAATCATTCCCGAGTAAGGGTTGCAGGGCCTAACCAACTGAATCTGTTGTGCTGCAGGGAAGCAAAAGCAATATTATCTGGTGTCATATCAGAACTACTTATAAAAGCATTAACATTTTAAATCTCTCAGTTAGGCAGTATCAGCTGCTGAAGTCTTGGCTCCAGTTTTATTTCCTTTATATTGCACAAAAATCCCTGTGGGTGGGGGAGGAGTAAGGCTCTATGAAAATGAGTTTGAGCTTTTTTTAGGCTTCGCTTCACGGTATTTCCTGAATCCTTCACACAGACACCCTTTATTTTCCTTCCTCGTTGCCTTTCGCACTGCCATATCCCAGGAAGCCAGACCGGAGTCAGGGAGGTGTAGCTGGCTTGCAAAGCGGTTCCACATGGCTCATGAAAAGGCGCAGAGGTAGACTGTCATGAGCTTTTTCAGAACCGGTCCTAAATGCGCACTGCGTGACTGGCAGCATCCTACAAACCTGTTACGCAGCGGAGGTTTGTCCAGCTGAGATAGCAGGTGCAGGTTAATCAAAATGTGTAATACTCTTGAATGCCAAAGGACAAGCTTAGTCACAACTGAGATGTCTCCTGTCTTGATCGGAAAATGAAAAAGTGGCTCATATGGAAGCAGAAAGTAAGTTCATATCCTGCATTACTCGTTTCCACAAGCCTGCAGAAAGGCAATAAATGAACCAAAGGCTGTTGAATTCAATGAGAATTGCTCAGAATAATGAAGACAATTTCTTCAGTGATGTCAAATACAGATATAGCTTTTTACTTTGTAGATTTTTGAGAAATTTGGCAAAAATATGACAATATATTTAGGATATTTCAGGGCTGCATTAGCTCGACTGTGATAACAAAAACATTACAGTCTAGTTATAATCCTTAAGCAATTTTTTTTAAAGTATTCATAACTACTTGCTGAAATAAGAGCACAAGCTTGTCATTTAGATGATCACTCAAGGAAATTTCTTTTAAATGCAGTGCACAGTAA